>NC_079885.1:11605000-16605000 GCF_029227915.1 Hydractinia symbiolongicarpus | reverse complement strand
GCATTTAGAGGGCTGTGCACATAGTTCACAGTGCTCTAATGCCATGACGCCAAGGAGAACGACTTGGCAAGTTGTAGTCCATTGAGACTTGAAGGACTAGATCAATGGTAGCCTGGCTGGGAGCGTGAAAGCACGTGGTTTACGTCTAAGGCCTTTATTAAGCTGCAAAGGCAATAATACGGCTTATACGGGGCTGTGCACGTAGTTAACAGTGTTCTATAGCCATGGCGTCAAGGAAAAGGACTTGGGACGTCATGCTCCATTAAGACTGGCAACGGTAGACCATTGGTAGCCTTGCTGGGGACGTGGAAGAACGTGATTTACGTGTAAAGCCTTTATTAGGCTGCAAATGGCCATATTACTGCCTTTAGAGGGCTGTGCACGCAGTTAACAGTGTTCTATAGCCATGGCGTCAAGAAAAATGACTTGGGACGTCATATTCCATTAAGACTGGGAGCACTAGACCATTGGTAGGCTTGCTGGGGACGTGGAACGACAGTATTTACTTTTAAAGCCATTATTAGTATGCAAAAGGCCATGTTACAGCATTTAGAGGGCTGTGCACGGAGTTAACATTGTTCTAAAGCCATGGCGCCAAGGAAAAGGACTTGGGACGTCATAGTCCATTGAGAGTGAAAGGACTACACCAATGGCAACTTGCGCAGGCAGGTGGAGCAACAGTATTTACGTATAAGGCCTTTAATAGGCTGCAAATGGCCATATTACTGCGTTCAAAGGGCCGTGCACGTAGTTAACAGTGTTCTAACGCCATAGCGCGAAGGAAAACGCCTTGGAACGTCGTATTCCATTGAGACTGGAAGGACTAGATCAATGGTAGCATGGTTTGGAGCATGGAAGCACGTTATTTACGTGTAAGGTCTTTATTAGTCTGCAAAAGGACATAATACTGCCTTTAGAAGGCTGTGCACTAAGTTAACAGTATTCTATAGCCATGGCGTCAAAGAAAAGGACTTGGGACGTCATTTTCCGTTAAGATGGGAAACACTAGACCATTGGTAGCCTTGCTGGGCAAGTTGCCGAACGTGATTTACGTGTAAGGCCTTTATTAGGCTGCAAATGGCCATATTACTGCCTTTAGAGGGCTGTGCACGTAGTTAACAGTGTTCTATAGCCATGGCGTCAGGGAAAAGGACTTGGAACGTTATAGTCCATTGAGACTGGAAGGACTACTCCTATGGTAACCTGCGCAGGCAGTTGGAACGACGGTATTTACGTATAACGCCTTTATTAGGCTGCAAATGGCCATATTACAGCCTTTAGAGGGCTTTGCACGGAGTTAACAGTGTGCTAAAGCCATGGCGCCAAGGAAAATGACTTGGGACGTCATATTCCATTGAGACTGAGAACACTAGACCAATGGTAGCCTGGTTGGGAGCGTAAAAGCACGTGGTTTACGTGTAAGGCCTTTATTAGTCTGCAAAAGGCCATATTACAGCGTTCAAAGGGCCTACACGTAGTTAGCAGTGTTCTAACGCCATAGCGCCAAGGAAAAGGACTTGGCACGTTGTAGTCCATTGAGACTGGGAACAATAGGCCATTGGTAGCCTTGCTGGGGACGTGGAAGAACGTGATTTACGTGCAAGGCCTTTATTAGTCTGTAAAAGGACATATTGCAGCATTTAGAGGGCTGTGCACATAGTTCACAGTGCTCTAAAGCCATGACGCTAAGGAGAACGACTTGGCAAGTCGGAGTCCATTGAGACTTGAAGGACTAGATCAATGGTAGCGTGACCGGGAGCGTGAAAGCACGTGGTTTACGTCTCAGGTCTTTTTTAGGCTGCGACGGCAATAATACGGCTTACAGGGGGCTGTGCACGTAGCTAAGAGTGTTCTAAAGCCATGGCGTCAAGGAAAAGGACTTGAGACGTCATATTCCATTAAGACTGGGAACACTAGACCATTGGTAACCTTGCTGGGGACGCGGAAGAACGTGATTTACGTGTAAGGCTTTTATTAGGCTGCAAATGGCCATAATACTGCCTTTAGAGGGCTGTGCACGTAGTTAACAGTGTTCTATAGCCATGGCGCCAAGGAAAAGGACTTGGGACGTCATAGTCCATTAAGACTGGGACAACTAGACCATTGGTAGCCTTGCTTGGGACGTGGAAGAACGTGATTTGCGTGTAAGACCTTTTATATTCTGTAAAAGGCCATGTTACAGGATTTGGAGGACTGTGCGCGTAGTTGCCGGTCTTCTAACGCCAAGGTGCCAAAGAAAACGACTTGGCACGTTGTAGTCCATTGAGACTGGGAACACAAGGCCATTGGTAGCCTTGCTGGGGACGTGGAAGAACGTGATTTACGTGCAAGGCCTTTATTAGTCTGCAAAAGGCCATGTTACAGCATTTAGAGGGCTGTGCACGGAGTTAACATTGTTCTAAAGCCATGGCGCCAAGGAAAAGGACTTGGGACGTCATAGTCCATTGAGACTCGAAGGACTAGATCAATGGTAGCCTGGCTGGGAGCGTGGAAGCACGTGGTTTACGTCTAAGGCCTTTATTAGGCTGCGACGGCAATATTACTGCTTACAGGGGTCTGTGCACGTAGCTAAGAGTGATCTAAAGCCATGGCGTCAAGGAAAAGGACTTGAGACGTCATATTCCATTAAGACTGGGAACACTAGACCATTGGTAACCTTGCTGGGGACGTGGAAGAACGTGATTTACGTGTAAGACCTTTATTAGTCTGTAAAAGGCCATGTTACAGGATTTTGAGGACTGTGCGCGTAGTTGCCGGTCTTCTAACGCCAAGGTGCCAAAGAAAACGACTTGACACGTTGTATTCCATTGGGACTTGAAGGACTAGACTAATGGTATCCGGCGGAGGGTGGTGGAATCACGGTATTTACGTGTAAAGGCTTTATTAGCCTGCAAAAGGCCGTATTACTGACTTTAGAGGACTGTGCACGTAGTTAACAGTGTTCTATAGCCATGGCGTCAGGGAAAAGGACTTGGAACGTTATAGTCCATTGAGACTGGAAGGACTACTCCTATGGTAACCTGCGCAGGCAGTTGGAACGACTGTATTTACGTATAATGCCTTTATCAGGCTGCAAATGGCCATATTACAGCCTTTAGAGGGCTTTGCACGAAGTTAACAGTGTGCTAAAGCCATGGCGCCAAGGAAAATGACTTGGGACGTCATATTCCATTGAGACTGAGAACACTAGACCAATGGTAGCCTGGTTGGGAGCGTAAAAGCACGTGGTTTACGTGTAAGGCCTTTATTAGTCTGCAAAAAGCCATATTACAGCGTTCAAAGGGCCGTTCACGTAGTTAACAGTGTTCTAACGCCATAGCGCCAAGGAAAAGGACTTGGCACGTTGTAGTCCATTGAGACTGGGAACACAAGGCCATTGGTAGCATTGCTGGGGATTCGGAAGAACGTGATTTACGTGCAAGGCCTTTATTAGTCTGTAAAAGGACATATTGCAGCATTTAGAAGGCTGTGCACATAGTTCACGGTGCTCTAAAGCCATGACGCTAAGGAGAACGACTTGGCAAGTCGGAGTCTAATGAGACTTGAAGGACTAGATCAATGGTAGCCTGGCCGGGAGCGTGAAGCACGTGGTTTACGTCTAAGGCCTTTATTAGGCTGCGACGGCAATAATACGGCTTACAGGGGGCTGTGCACGTAACTAAGAGTGTTCTAAAGCCATGGCGTCAAGGAAAAGGACTTGAGACGTCATATTCCATTAAGACTGGGAACACTAGACCATTGGTAACCTTGCTGGGGACGTCGAAGAACGTGATTTACGTGTAAGGCCTTTATTAGGCTGCAAATGGCCAAATTACTGCCTTTAGAGGGCTGTGCACGTACTTAACAGTGTTCTATAGCCATGGCGTCAAGGAAAATGACTTGGGACGTCACATTCCATTAAGACTGGGAACACTAGACCATTGGTAGCCTTGCTGGGGACGTGGAACGACAGTATTTACGTTTAAAGCCATTATTAGTCTGCAAAAGGCCATGTTACAGCATTTGTTCTAAAGCCATGGCGCCAAGGAAAAGGACTTGGGACGTCATAGTCCATTGAGACTGGAAGGACTACTCCTATGGTAACCTGCGCAGGCAGGTGGAACAACGGTATTTACGTATAACGCCTTTATTAGGCTCCAAATGGCCATATTACAGCCTTTAGAGGACTGTGCGCGTAGTTAACAGTGTTCTATAGCCATGGCGTCAAGGAAAATGACTTGGGACGTCACATTCCATTAAGACTGGGAACACTAGACCATTGGTAGCCTTGCTGGGGACGTGGAACGACAGTATTTACGTTTAAAGCCATTATTAGTCTGCAAAAGGCCATGTTACAGCATTTAGAGGGCTGTGCGCGGAGTTAACATTGTTCTAAAGCCATGGCGCCAAGGAAAAGGACTTGGGACGTCATAGTCCATTGAGACTCGAAGGACTAGATCAATGGTAGCCTGGCTGGGAGCGTGGAAGCACGTGGTTTACGTCTAAGGCCTTTATTAGGCTGCGACGGCAATATTACTGCTTACAGGGGTCTGTGCACGTAGCTAAGAGTGATCTAAAGCCATGGCGTCAAGGAAAAGGACTTGAGACATCATATTCCATTAAGACTGGGAACACTAGACAATTGGTAACCTTGCTGGGGACGTGGAAGAACGTGATTTACGTGTAAGACCTTTATTAGTCTGTAAAAGGCCATGTTACAGGATTTGGAGGACTGTGCGCGAGTTGCCGGTCTTCTAACGCCAAGGTGCCAAAGAAAACGACTTGGCACGTTGTATTCCATTGGGACTGGAAGGACTAGACTAATGGTATCCGGCGGAGGGTGGTGGAATCACGGTATTTACGTGTAAAGGCTTTATTAGCCTGCAAAAGGCCGTATTACTGACTTTAGAGGGCTGTGCACGTAGTTAACAGTGTTCTATAGCCATGGCGTCAGGGAAAAGGACTTGGAACGTTATAGTCCATTGAGACTGGAAGGACTACTCCTATGGTAACCTGCGCAGGCAGTTGGAACGACGGTATTTACGTATAATGCCTTTATCAGGCTGTAAATGGCCATATTACAGCCTTTAGAGGGCTTTGCACGGAGTTAACAGTGTGCTAAAGCCATGGCACCAAGGAAAAGGACTTGGCACGTTGTAGTCCATTGAGACTGGGAACACTAGGCCATTGGTAGCCTTGCTGGGGACGTGGAAGAACGTGATTTACGTGTAAGGCCTTTATCAGGCTGCAAATGGCCATATTACTGCCTTTAGAGGGCTGTGCACGTAGTTAACAGTGTTCTATAGCCATGGCGCCAAGGAAAACGACTTGGGACGTCATATTCCATTGAGACTGAGAACACTAGACCAATGGTAGCCTGATTGGGAGCGTAAAAGCACGTGGTTTACGTGTAAGGCCTTTATTAGTCTGCAAAAGGCCATATTACAGCGTTCAAAGGGCCGTTCACGTAGTTAACAGTGTTCTAACGCTATAGCGCCAAGGAAAAGGACTTGGCACGTTGTAGTCCATTGAGACTGGGAACACTAGGCCATTGGTAGCCTTGCTGGGGACGTGGAAGAACGTGATTTACGTGTAAGGCCTTTATTAGGCTGCAAATGGCCATATTACTGCCTTTAGAGGGCTGTGCACGTAGTTAACAGTGTTCTATAGCCATGGCGTCAGGGAAAAGGACTTGGAACGTTATAGTCCATTGAGACTGGAAGGACTACTCCTATGGTAACCTGCGCAGGCAGTTGGAACGATGGTATTTACGTGTAAGGCCTTTATTAGGCTGCAAATGGCCATATTACTGCCTTTAGAGGGCTGTGGACGTAGTTAACAGTGTTTTATAGCCATGGCGTCAGGGAAAAGGACTTGGAACGTTATAGTCCATTGAGACTGGAAGGACTACTCCTATGGTAACCTGCGCAGGCAGTTGGAACGACGGTATTTACGTATAATGCCTTTATCAGGCTGCAAATGGCCATATTACAGCCTTTAGAGGGCTTTGCACGGAGTTAACAGTGTGCTAAAGCCATGGCGCCAAGGAAAACGACTTGGGACGTCATATTCCATTGAGACTGAGAACACTAGACCAATGGTAGCCTGGTTGGGAGCGTAAAAGCACGTGGTTTACGTGTAAGGCCTTTATTAGTCTGCAAAAGGCCATATTACAGCGTTCAAAGGGCCGTTCACGTAGTTAACAGTGTTCTAACGCCATAGCGCCAAGGAAAAGGACTTGGCACGTTGTAGTACATTGAGACTGGGAACACTAGGCCATTGGTAGCCTTGCTGGGGACGTGGAAGAACGTGATTTACGTGCAAGGCCTTTATTAGTCTGTAAAAGGACATATTGCAGCATTTAGAAGGCTGTGCACATAGTTCACGGTGCTCTAAAGCCATGACGCTAAGGAGAACGACTTGGCAAGTCGGAGTCCATTGAGACTTGAAGGACTAGATCAATGGTAGCCTGGCCGGGAGCGTGAAAGCACGTGGTTTACGTCTAAGGCCTTTATTAGGCTGCGACGGCAATAATACGGCTCACAGGGGGCTGTGCACGTAGCTTAGAGTGTTTTAAAGCCATGGCGTCAAGGAAAAGGACTTGAGACGTCATATTCCATTAAGACTGGGAACACTAGACCATTGGTAACCTTGCTGGGGACGTGGAAGAACGTGATTTACGTGTAAGGCCTTTATTAGGCTGCAAATGGCCATATTACTGCCTTTAGAGGGCTGTGCACGTAGTTAACAGTGTTCTATAGCCATGGCGCCAAGGAAAAGGACTTGGAACGTCATTATCCATTAAGACTGGGAACACTAGACATTGGTAGCCTTGCTGGGGACGTGGAACGACAGTATTTACGTTTAAAGCCATTATTAGTCTGCAAAAGGCCATGTTACAGCATTTAGAGGGCTGTGCACGGAGTTAACATTGTTCTAAAGCCATGGCGCCAAGGAAAAGGACTTGGGACATCATAGTCCATTGAGACTCGAAGGACTAGATCAATGGTAGCCTGGCTGGAAGCGTGGAAGCACGTGGTTTACGTCTAAGGCCTTTATTAGGCAGCAAATGGCCATATTACTGCCTTTAGAGGGCTGTGCACGGAGTTAACAGTGTTCTATAGCCATGGCGTCAAGGAAAAGAACTTGGAACGTTATAGTCCATTGAGACTGGAAGGACTACTCCTATGGTAACCTGCGCAGGCAGTTGGAACGACGGTATTTACGTATAATGCCTTTATTAGGCAGCAAATGGCCATATTACTGCCTTTAGAGGGCTGTGCACGGAGTTAACAGTGTTCTATAGCCATGGCGTCAAGGAAAATGACTTGGGACGTCACATTCCAATAAGACTGGGAACACTAGACCATTGGTACCCTTGCTGGGGACGTGGAACGACAGTATTTACGTTTAAAGCCATTATTAGTCTGCAAAAGGCCATGTTACAGCATTTAGAGGGCTGTGCACGGAGTTAACATTGTTCTAAAGCCATGGCGCCAAGGAAAAGGACTTGGGACGTCATAGTCCATTGAGAGTGAAAGGACTACACCAATGGCAACTTGCGCAGGCAGGTGGAGCAACAGTATTTACGTATAAGGCCTTTAATAGGCTGCAAATGGCCATATTACTGCGTTCAAAGGGCCGTGCACGTAGTTAACAGTGTTCTAACGCCATAGCGCGAAGGAAAACGCCTTGGAACGTCGTATTCCATTGAGACTGGAAGGACTAGATCAATGGTAGCATGGTTTGGAGCATGGAAGCACGTTATTTACGTGTAAGGTCTTTATTAGTCTGCAAAAGGACATAATACTGCCTTTAGAAGGCTGTGCATCTAGTTAACAGTGTTCTATAGCCATGGCGTCAGGGAAAAGGACTTGGAAAGTTATAGTCCATTGAGACTGGAAGGACTACTCCTATGGTAACCTGCGCAGGCAGTTGGAACGACGGTATTTACGTATAACGCCTTTATTAGGCTGCAAATGGCCATATTACAGCCTTTAGAGGGCTTTGCACGGAGTTAACAGTGTGCTAAAGCCATGGCGCCAAGGAAAATGACTTGGGACGTCATATTCCATTGAGACTGAGAACACTAGACCAATGGTAGCCTGGTTGGGAGCGTAAAAGCACGTGGTTTACGTGTAAGGCCTTTATTAGTCTGCAAAAGGCCATATTACAGCGTTCAAAGGGCCTACACGTAGTTAGCAGTGTTCTAACGCCATAGCGCCAAGGAAAAGGACTTGGCACGTTGTAGTCCATTGAGACTGGGAACAATAGGCCATTGGTAGCCTTGCTGGGGACCTGGAAGAACGTGATTTACGTGCAAGGCCTTTGTTAGTCTGCAAAAGGCCATGTTACAGCATTTAGAGGGCTGTGCACGGAGTTAACATTGTTCTAAAGCCATGGCGCCAAGGAAAAGGACTTGGGACGTGATAGTCCATTGAGACTCGAAGGACTAGATCAATGGTAGCCTGGCTGGGAGCGTGGAAGCACGTGGTTTACGTCTAAGGCCTTTATTAGGCTGCTTGGGACGTGGAAGAACGTGATTTGCGTGTAAGACCTTTTATATTCTGTAAAAGGCCATGTTACAGGATTTGGAGTACTGTGCGCGTAGTTGCCGGTCTTCTAACGCCAAGGTGCCAAAGAAAACGACTTGACACGTTGTATTCCATTGGGACTGGAAGGACTAGACTAATGGTATCCGGCGGAGGGTGGTGGAATCACGGTATTTACGTGTAAAGGCTTTATTAGCCTGCAAAAGGCCGTATTACTGACTTTAGAGGACTGTGCACGTAGTTAACAGTGTTCTATAGCCATGGCGTCAGGGAAAAGGACTTGGAACGTTATAGTCCATTGAGACTGGAAGGACTACTCCTATGGTAACCTGCGCAGGCAGTTGGAACGACTGTATTTACGTATAATGCCTTTATCAGGCTGCAAATGGCCATATTACAGCCTTTAGAGGGCTTTGCACGAAGTTAACAGTGTGCTAAAGCCATGGCGCCAAGGCAAACGACCTGGGACGTCATATTCCATTGAGACTGAGAACACTAGACCAATGGTAGCCTGGTTGGGAGCGTAAAAGCACGTGGTTTACGTGTAAGGCCTTTATTAGTCTGCAAAAAGCCATATTACAGCGTTCAAAGGGCCGTTCACGTAGTTAACAGTGTTCTAACGCCATAGCGCCAAGGAAAAGGACTTGGCACGTTGTAGTCCATTGCGACTGGGAACACAAGGCCATTGGTAGCCTTGCTGGGGACGTGGAAGAACGTGATTTACGTGCAAGGCCTTTATTAGTCTGTAAAAGGACATATTGCAGCATTTAGAGGGCTGTGCACGGAGTTAACATTGTTCTAAAGCCATGACGCTAAGGAGAACGACTTGGCAAGTCGGAGTCCAATGAGACTTGAAGGACTAGATCAATGGTAGCCTGGCCGGGAGCGTGAAGCACGTGGTTTACGTCTAAGGCCTTTATTAGGCTGCAACGGCAATAATACGGCTTACAGGGGGCTGTGCACGTAGCTAAGAGTGTTCTAAAGCCATGGCGTCAAGAAAAAGGACTTGAGACGTCATATTCCAATAAGACTGGGAACACTAGACCATTGGTAACCTTGCTGGGGACGTGGAAGAACGTGATTTACGTGTAAGGCCTTTATTAGGCTGCAAATGGCCAAATTACTGCCTTTAGAGGGCTGTGCACGTAGTTAACAGTGTTCTATAGCCATGGCGTCAAGGAAAATGACTTGGGACGTCACATTCCATTAAGACTGGGAACACTAGACGATTGGTAGCCTTGCTGGGGACGTGGAACGACAGTACTTACGTTTAAAGCCATTATTAGTCTGCAAAAGGCCATGTTACAGCATTTAGAGGGCTGTGCACGGAGTTAACATTGTTCTAAAGCCATGGCGCCAAAGAAAAGTACTTGGGACGTTATAGTCCATTGAGACTGGAAGGACTACTCCTATGGTAACCTGCGCAGGCAGGTGGAACAACGGTATTTACGTATAACGCCTTTATTAGGCTCCAAATGGCCATATTACAGCCTTTAGAGGACTGTGCGCGTAGTTAACAGTGTTCTATAGCCATGGCGTCAAGGAAAATGACTTGGGACGTCACATTCCATTAAGACTGGGAACACTAGACCATTGGTAGCCTTGCTGGGGACGTGGAACGACAGTATTTACGTTTAAAGCCATTATTAGTCTGCAAAAGGCCATGTTACAGCATTTAGAGGGCTGTGCACGGAGTTAACATTGTTCTAAAGCCATGGCGCCAAGGAAAAGGACTTGGGACGTCAAAGTCCATTGAGACTCGAAGGACTAGATCAATGGTAGCCTGGCTGGGAGCGTGGAAGCACGTGGTTTACGTCTAAGGTCTTTATTAGGCTGCAAAAGGCCATATTACAGCGTTCAAAGGGCCGTTCACGTAGTTAACAGTGTTCTAACGCCATAGCGCCAAGGAAAAGGACTTGGCACCTTGTAGTCCATTGAGACTGGGACCACTAGGCCATTGGTAGCCTTGCTGGGGACGTGGAAGAACGTGATTTATGTGTAAGGCCTTTATTAGGCTGCAAATGGCCATATTACTGCCTTTAGAGGGCTGTGCACGTAGTTAACAGTGTTCTATAGCCATGGCGTCAGGGAAAAGGACTTGGAACGTTATAGTCCATTGAGACTGGAAGGACTACTCCTATGGTAACCTGCGCAGGCTGTTGGAATGACGGTATTTACGTATAATGCCTTTATCAGGCTGTAAATGGCCATATTACAGCCTTTAGAGGGCTTTGCACGGAGTTAACAGTGTGCTAAAGCCATGGCGCCAAGGAAAACGACTTGGGACGTCATATTCCATTGAGACTGAGAACACTAGACCAATGGTAGCCTGGTTGGGAGCGTAAAAGCACGTGGTTTACGTGTAAGGCCTTTATTAGTCTGCAAAAGGCCATATTACAGCGTTCAAAGGGCCGTTCACGTAGTTAACAGTGTTCTAACGCCATAGCGCCAAGGAAAAGGACTTGGCACGTTGTAGTCCATTGAGACTGGGAACACTAGGCCATTGGTAGCCTTGCTGGGGACGTGGAAGAACGTGATTTACGTGTAAGGCCTTTATTAGGCTGCAAATGGCCATATTACTGCCTTTAGAGGGCTGTGCACGTAGTTAACAGTGTTCTATAGCCATGGCGCCAAGGAAAAGGACTTGGGACGTCATAGTCCATTAAGACTGGGACAACTAGACCATTGGTAGCCTTGCTTGGGACGTGGAAGAACGTGATTTGCGTGTAAGACCTTTATTAGTCTGTAAAAGGCCATGTTACAGGATTTGGAGGACTGTGCGCGAGTTGCCGGTCTTCTAACGCCAAGGTGCCAAAGAAAACGACTTGGCACGTTGTATTCCATTGGGACTGGAAGGACTAGACTAATGGTATCCGGCGGAGGGTGGTGGAATCACGGTATTTACGTGTAAAGGCTTTATTAGCCTGCAAAAGGCCGTATTACTGACTTTAGAGGGCTGTGCACGTAGTTAACAGTGTTCTATAACCATGGCGTCAGGGAAAAGGACTTGGAACGTTATAGTCCATTGAGACTGGAAGGACTACTCCTATGGTAACCTGCGCAGGCAGTTGGAACGACGGTATTTACGTATAATGCCTTTATCAGGCTGTAAATGGCCATATTACAGCCTTTAGAGGGCTTTGCACGGAGTTAACAGTGTGCTAAAGCCATGGCGCCAAGGAAAAGGACTTGGCACGTTGTAGTCCATTGAGACTGGGAACACTAGGCCATTGGTAGCCTTGCTGGGGACGTGGAAGAACGTGATTTACGTGTAAGGCCTTTATTAGGCTGCAAATGGCCATATTACTGCCTTTAGAGGGCTGTGCACGTAGTTAACAGTGTTCCATAGCCATGGCGCCAAGGAAAAGGACTTGGGACGTCATATTCCATTGAGACTGAGAACACTAGACCAATGGTAGCCTGGTTGGGAGCGTAAAAGCACGTGGTTTACGTGTAAGGCCTTTATTAGTCTGCAAAAGGCCATATTACAGCGTTCAAAGGGCCGTTCACGTAGTTAACAGTGTTCTAACGCCATAGCGCCAAGGAAAAGGACTTGGCACGTTGTAGTCCATTGAGACTGGGAACACTAGGCCATTGGTAGCCTTGCTGGGGACGTGGAAGAACGTGATTTACGTGTAAGGCCTTTATTAGGCTGCAAATGGCCATATTACTGCCTTTAGAGGGCTGTGCACGTAGTTAACAGTGTTCTATAGCCATGGCGCCAAGGAAAAGGACTTGGGACGTCATAGTCCATTAAGACTGGGACAACTAGACCATTGGTAGCCTTGCTTGGGACGTGGAAGAACGTGATTTGCGTGTAAGACCTTTATTAGTCTGTAAAAGGCCATGTTACAGGATTTGGAGGACTGTGCGCGAGTTGCCGGTCTTCTAACGCCAAGGTGCCAAAGAAAACGACTTGGCACGTTGTATTCCATTGGGACTGGAAGGACTAGACTAATGGTATCCGGCGGAGGGTGGTGGAATCACGGTATTTACGTGTAAAGGCTTTATTAGCCTGCAAAAGGCCGTATTACTGACTTTAGAGGGCTGTGCACGTAGTTAACAGTGTTCTATAACCATGGCGTCAGGGAAAAGGACTTGGAACGTTATAGTCCATTGAGACTGGAAGGACTACTCCTATGGTAACCTGCGCAGGCAGTTGGAACGACGGTATTTACGTATAATGCCTTTATCAGGCTGTAAATGGCCATATTACAGCCTTTAGAGGGCTTTGCACGGAGTTAACAGTGTGCTAAAGCCATGGCGCCAAGGAAAACGACTTGGGACGTCATATTCCATTGAGACTGAGAACACTAGACCAATGGTAGCCTGGTTGGGAGCGTAAAAGCACGTGGTTTACGTGTAAGGCCTTTATTAGTCTGCAAAAGGCCATATTACAGCGTTCAAAGGGCCGTTCACGTAGTTAACAGTGTTCTAACGCCATAGCGCCAAGGAAAAGGACTTGGCACGTTGTAGTCCATTGAGACTGGGAACACTAGGCCATTGGTAGCCTTGCTGGGGACGTGGAAGAACGTGATTTACGTGCAAGGCCTTTATTAGTCTGTAAAAGGACATATTGCAGCATTTAGAGGGCTGTGCACATAGTTCACGGTGCTCTAAAGCCATGACGCTAAGGAGAACGACTTGGCAAGTCGGAGTCCATTGAGACTTGAAGGACTAGATCAATGGTAGCCTGGCCGGGAGCGTGAAAGCACGTGGTTTACGTCTAAGGCCTTTATTAGGCTGCGACGGCAATAATACGGCTCACAGGGGGCTGTGCACGTAGCTTAGAGTGTTTTAAAGCCATGGCGGCAAGGAAAAGGACTTGAGACGTCATATTCCATTAAGACTGGGAACACTAGACCATTGGTAACCTTGCTGGGGACGTGGAAGAACGTGATTTACGTGTAAGGCCTTTATTAGGCTGCAAATGGCCATATTACTGCCTTTAGAGGGCTGTGCACGTAGTTAACAGTGTTCTATAGCCATGGCGCCAAGGAAAAGGACTTGGAACGTCATTATCCATTAAGACTGGGAACACTAGACATTGGTAGCCTTGCTGGGGACGTAGAACGACAGTATTTACGTTTAAAGCCATTATTAGTCTGCAAAAGGCCATGTTACAGCATTTAGAGGGCTGTGCACGGAGTTAACATTGTTCTAAAGCCATGGCGCCAAGGAAAAGGACTTGGGACATCATAGTCCATTGAGACTCGAAGGACTAGATCAATGGTAGCCTGGCTGGAAGCGTGGAAGCACGTGGTTTACGTCTAAGGCCTTTATTAGGCAGCAAATGGCCATATTACTGCCTTTAGAGGGCTGTGCACGGAGTTAACAGTGTTCTATAGCCATGGCGTCAAGGAAAAGAACTTGGAACGTCGTATTCCATTGAGACTGGAAGGACTAGATCAATGGTAGCATGGTTTGGAGCATGGAAGCACGTTATTTACGTGTAAGGTCTTTATTAGTCTGCAAAAGGACATAATACTGCCTTTAGAAGGCTGTGCATCTAGTTAACAGTGTTCTATAGCCATGGCGTCAGGGAAAAGGACTTGGAACGTTATAGTCCATTGAGACTGGAAGGACTACTCCTATGGTAACCTGCGCAGGCAGTTGGAACGACGGTATTTACGTATAACGCCTTTATTAGGCTGCAAATGGCCATATTACAGCCTTTAGAGGGCTTTGCACGGAGTTAACAGTGTGCTAAAGCCATGGCGCCAAGGAAAATGACTTGGGACGTCATATTCCATTGAGACTGAGAACACTAGACCAATGGTAGCCTGGTTGGGAGCGTAAAAGCACGTGGTTTACGTGTAAGGCCTTTATTAGTCTGCAAAAGGCCATATTACAGCGTTCAAAGGGCCTACACGTAGTTAGCAGTGTTCTAACGCCATAGTGCCAAGGAAAAGAACTTGGCACGTTGTAGTCCATTGAGACTGGGAACAATAGGCCATTGGTAGCCTTGCTGGGGACGTGGAAGAACGTGATTTACGTGCAAGGCCTTTATTAGTCTGCAAAAGGCCATGTTACAGCATTTAGAGGGCTGTGCACGGAGTTAACATTGTTCTAAAGCCATGGCGCCAAGGAAAAGGACTTGGGACGTCATAGTCCATTGAGACTCGAAGGACTAGATCAATGGTAGCCTGGCTGGGAGCGTGGAAGCACGTGGTTTACGTCTAAGGTTTTTATTAGGCTGCTTGGGACGTGGAAGAACGTGATTTGCGTGTAAGACCTTTTATATTCTGTAAAAGGCCATGTTACAGGATTTGGAGGACTGTGCGCGTAGTTGCCGATCTTCTAACGCCAAGGTGCCAAAGAAAACGACTTGACACGTTGTATTCCATTGGGACTGGAAGGACTAGACTAATGGTATCCGGCGGAGGGTGGTGGAATCACGGTATTTACGTGTAAAGGGTTTATTAGCCTGCAAAAGGCCGTATTACTGACTTTAGAGGACTGTGCACGTAGTTAACAGTGTTCTATAGCCATGGCGTCAGGGAAAAGGACTTGGAACGTTATAGTCCATTGAGACTGGAAGGACTACTCCTATGGTAACCTGCGCAGGCAGTTGGAACGACTGTATTTACGTATAATGCCTTTATCAGGCTGCAAATGGCCATATTACAGCCTTTAGAGGGCTTTGCACGAAGTTAACAGTGTGCTAAAGCCATGGCGCCAAGGAAAACGACTTGGGACGTCATATTCCATTGAGACTGAGAACACTAAACCAATGGTAACCTTGCTGGGGACGTGGAAGAACGTGATTTACGTGTAAGGCCTTTATTAGGCTGCAAATGGCCATATTACTGCCTTTAGAGGGCTGTGCACGTAGTTAAAAGTGTTCTATAGCCATGGCGCCAAGGAAAAGGACTTGGAACGTCATTATCCATTAAGACTGGGAACACTAGACATTGGTAGCCTTGCTGGGGACGTGGAACGACAGTATTTACGTTTAAAGCCATTATTAGTCTGCAAAAGGCCATGTTACAGCATTTAGAGGGCTGTGCACGGAGTTAACATTGTTCTAAAGCCATGGCGCCAAGGAAAAGGACTTGGGACATCATAGTCCATTGAGACTCGAAGGACTAGATCAATGGTAGCCTGGCTGGAAGCGTGGAAGCACGTGGTTTACGTCTAAGGCCTTTATTAGGCAGCAAATGGCCATATTACTGCCTTTAGAGGGCTGTGCACGGAGTTAACAGTGTTCTATAGCCATGGCGTCAAGGAAAAGAACTTGGAACGTTATAGTCCATTGAGACTGGAAGGACTACTCCTATGGTAACCTGCGCAGGCAGTTGGAACGACGGTATTTACGTATAATGCCTTTATTAGGCAGCAAATGGCCATATTACTGCCTTTAGAGGGCTGTGCACGGAGTTAACAGTGTTCTATAGCCATGGCGTCAAGGAAAATGACTTGGGACGTCACATTCCATTAAGACTGGGAACACTAGACCATTGGTAGCCTTGCTGGGGACGTGGAACGACAGTATTTACGTTTAAAGCCATTATTAGTCTGCAAAAGGCCATGTTACAGCATTTAGAGGGCTGTGCACGGAGTTAACATTGTTCTAAAGCCATGGCGCCAAGGAAAAGGACTTGGGACGTCATAGTCCATTGAGAGTGAAAGGACTACACCAATGGCAACTTGCGCAGGCAGGTGGAGCAACAGTATTTACGTATAAGGCCTTTAATAGGCTGCAAATGGCCATATTACTGCGTTCAAAGGGCCGTGCACGTAGTTAACAGTGTTCTAACGCCATAGCGCGAAGGAAAACGCCTTGGAACGTCGTATTCCATTGAGACTGGAAGGACTAGATCAATGGTAGCATGGTTTGGAGCATGGAAGCACGTTATTTACGTGTAAGGTCTTTATTAGTCTGCAAAAGGACATAATACTGCCTTTAGAAAGCTGTGCATCTAGTTAACAGTGTTCTATAGCCATGGCGTCAGGGAAAAGGACTTGGAACGTTATAGTCCATTGAGACTGGAAGGACTACTCCTATGGTAACCTGCGCAGGCAGTTGGAACGACGGTATTTACGTATAACGCCTTTATTAGGCTGCAAATGGCCATATTACAGCCTTTAGAGGGCTTTGCACGGAGTTAACAGTGTGCTAAAGCAGAGATAGGAAAATGCGGATCCTAGGACAGCGATTAATATATTCTGTGCCACTCCACGTCAATTTATAGAACATCCACGTCAAATCAACGATAGAAGAGTCTATAAAATCCGTTAGCACCTACGAATGTCCGCCCCAACCCCCCAACCCCCCAACCCCCCAACCCCCGCCGTGTCCCCGGGCCCCCTCCCCTCCCCATGGGTCCCTCCCCACCCTCATCTGTCGTGTCCTATAATTTATAGTGTTATGTGTGTCTATAATGGCCTCTTGCCAGTGTGGTAATACCATCTTCCAAAATTATGCGTTTATCATCATCCGCATTGAGCGCCAGTTTATTTGTTTTCACCGTGTGAACATCATGCTTAATCGATCGAAATGTCATTTGGGTTCTGTAAATGTTCTCACCCTCAAACAGACATCTCTTATAATCGGCGAAACCTATGGTCTCCCTCACCACACATTTCTTCACCCCCTTACATCTCTTACCCTCCCTACCACATAGCTGTTTGTATGCGTATGTCTTAGCTCTTAGGGCGATGAACTCAGTCATCACCTTACCACCCAACTCGTCCTTCATCAGCCCAATGATCTTTTTATTCAAACCTAATGGTAGAGGTCTACCATCTTCCTTATCATACCCAGATGTGTCAAATCTCGCAGACACATCGTTCGCGATATCTTTGTAGAAGTCGTCTGTTTTTATGTGGTAAACGAATGAATCCGTATCCATGTAGCAAAGCTTCACATCATCACCATATTTCGGTCTCATGTAATCATGGTGGAACTCATACATAACCATCTTGGATAGATGGAGGATTGTGGGGCCTAGGTAGATCGGTTTGTTCATTTTGATCTTGATCTTGGACATCTCTATCCCCATCAGTGTTTCCGAGAAACGGATTGCACCCCTGAAGTTTGGCTTCATCACCATTTTCTCATAATTCTTTTGGTTGGTGGCCAAACGTATATCCTTCTGTCTTCGCTGATTCTCCATTGTCATACCAAAGACAGAATTGTTCATCAGCTTGAAGAAATCCTTTTCAAAGTCATTCTTCGACTCCGTGCGCAGCTGTGTATTGAAGTCGATGTAAGGTTTCAACCATGCGCTCTGATCAAACCTCAGTACCCTATGAACCTTATCCAGAACAAGACCGTGATTCAAAGCTTGAGCAAGCGCACGGATATGAATCACATAGTTCCTCTTGTCCGAAAGACATGGTGTCAGCTTCTCGACACCATTGATAACCTTCCTCTCAGGCATGAAAGGAAGATCGTTATGTGTGTCATGAAGATTATGTGGATATCTAACATCAACCTCAAGCATGTACCCCTTTTCACCGTTTTCCACAGCCAACTCTGAAATGAGTTCGGGTGTAAATTTACCGGAACCATCCCACTCAAACCCCCCGGTGGGCATCTTCTGTATCATAGCCCATCCATACAGATTGTTAGCATCAAGATACTGTAGATAGGTTGTATCTTCCGAAGTATTATACATATCACCCATATATGGATTATTTGCCTTCGCGTGTCTGTGAACGGCCTGACAGAGACCGCCCCTAATACCCATCTCCACAAACAGTAACATATCCATATCTGACAACAAATCCAGCTTAACATCTGTCTTTTTCAGGCATGCCTGCCAAGCTAATCCGGGGGCCGTGTAAAAATGAGCGGGATCTAGTTTATAGTTTTTCAAACATGTCTCTCTGAATGTCTCAAACACATCACTCAGAAGCAGAACATCCGTCTTGAGATAGATATCATGATAAACGCCCATATTTTCAACTTTCATGTCCTTCCACACCTTCTGGGCATGCGCATAATCAGCATCGCTGATACCATTCATGTTCAACTTGCTATAAAAGTCATCTTTCGAAGGAAGCCTGGTTTCATTAAACCTATCGAATGAATCAACATACTCATATGGGTATACACCCTTCCTTCTCATTATGTTGAATTGCTCATCATTGAAGAATTTTCTAAGGTTTTTACACTGATCATCGGATAGATTGTCAGCCAAGGAACCTAATCCTCTTGACATAAATCTAAATGAATCGATGAATCTCAGCTTTATCTTTTTGTCTTTGGTCTCACCATTTTTGTTGGTGTATTCACAAACCTTAACATCGGTCGAGAAAGAGATATATTTCTCTTTATTTTCAGCGATTACACTCATACCACCTTCTCCATACTTCTTCGCAAGCTCTTTGATAAATAGATGCGCATCATATCCGCTCAGATTATGGAAGACAACCGGAATATAATTAGGCACCTTGTAACGGAGATTACATTCCATGTGTGCCGATCCACGAAACTTTCCGGTAAAATGACAGTGATCCCTAACCTTGATGTCATCATCACCAAATTCTCTCATACAGATGTGGCAGTTGGTGGAATTTTCATATCCATCAAGTTCTTCATCGGTTAGATCTTGCATACCAAGTTGTGGAAACATGTTGTATAACCTTTTCGCCTCGGAAACCACATGATCCACAAAGCGCGGAACACAGTCATCACCACGGTAAAGCTTCAGAGGGTCCAAAACTTCACCATGAGCATATTTACTATAACAACAGAATCCGGTGGGGATATGTTTACCAACTTTCTCGGTGGACGATCCACACTCTATCTCTTCAGGTTTTGTAAAAGCTTCAAAATCGGCATACATGATGAATGGGGCTTTGAGCTGGTACTGACCGTGGGTGAAGGTTAAGGTGCTACCCTCCTTAGGGAGTTGAATATTAACGGCATCGTTATTCTTACAATACTCAAAGTGCTCATCCCTTTTCCGTTCGCTTGGAAAACCAGAGAGACAATTCAAGCAATAATGCTCTTTATTTTTATGCTTTGAGTTGACCTTGCTCAGGACACCACTCAGGTTCTTAACAGCGATATAATGCCTCTTATCCCCTTCACACAGTAAAAACAAAACAACCGTCTCATCACGGTCAAGATGCTTCGACTTTCGACACATATAGACACCCTCTATGTCATCTTTTGTCAAAACATGCACAGCGATATCAGGGTTCCTTCTCTCAAACAAATCTATCTTGTTTAGTGCCATAGGGAAAGTTATACCATCCCAATTGCACTTGTCTTCAAACTTCTTAAGGTTTGAGATTCGTTCAGGATGATTATCAATCTTATCATGATATAAGGCAGCTAAAACGGCCCATTTGAAGCATTCATCATCTTCATTTTTGGGATTGATCACGGAGAACTTACCACTGAAATTCTTGGGTAGTGGCAAGTAAGAACTACCTCTAGTTAATTTTAGTTTGTGAAAGTCCACATGCATATGTAGGATTTTATCGATTGTGAATCCGCTGGCGGGAAGCGCAGGGTTTTCAATCTGCTCGATTATCTTATTACACATCCGATCGAAAACATCAGAAATGTCATCGTGGGCGTGCAGTATCTCCATATAGCTATTGAAAGCTTTATCGACATGTACACACGGGGCATCGGTCGAGCTGGTGTCCTCCTTTACCCATTTCACCCACAGGGTCGACTGAGTCTTCAGCGACTTCTTCTGCCTGAGCACGTCCTTCATCAACCTCTTAACGATAGGTTGAACCTGTTTGAGAAAGACCTTGACATTCTTCTTCTTACCATCTGAGTTTATCTTGAACCTTTTGTATGAACCTACAAACGCTTCTTCAATAGGAGTATAAGGATTTTCCTCTTTCACCTCTTCCTCCTCTTTCACCTCTTCCTCTCCACTGCCCTTTTTATAAAAACCCATGATCTTATCCTTCATGGTTTTGAAAGCTTTTGTTGTTTTATCCTTAATAGCCTTAGGTACATGATTTATCAACCAGTCTCTCCATTCGATCAACTTGCTTTTCACAATAGGTCTGGTTTTAGCAATTTCTTCCTGCTCAAAAATATCCATGTCAGAGCCAGATCTAAATGGTCTAGGTCTAGGTCTCGGTGCTGGTATGGGTACAGATCCGTCGGATCCTAGAAAACCCCCCAGAGATTTGATTGATGTCGGTGGTACATGTATGGTGGGTCTAGATGTTGGTAAAGGGCTGTAGAGTCTAGGCGGTCCGGTGTATCTAGGTGCCGGTATCGGTCTCGACACCGGTCTAGGTGCCGGTCTCGGTCTCGGTCTAGGTCTCGACACCGGTACGGGTCTCGAGGGTCTCGGCATGGGTACCGGTCTAACCGGTGCTGAAACGGTAGTTGGTCCCAATAATTCGATAATCTCGGCCTTTCTGAGCTTTGCGTAGCCATGTAGGCCTCGTTCCTTAGCGAGTTTTCTTAATTCAGCAAAGGTATTTCTCGAAGTCATGCTTGCGTATGATATACGAATACAGAATCTTTAACCCTTTTTTTAAAAAAATCGTAAACCGTGTTGGAGGGTCATGAGTGTCCTAGTTTGTGGTTGCCACACCGTGCTAAAATTGTAGTAAAACACGCTAAAACACACAGAGCATCGATAGACCGTGGGTACCCACCCACCAGCACCTCGAGGGTCGTGAATTACATTTGTTACCCGCTCGAGTAACAAAAAAATACCCAATCACTTGGATCTTTTGTCGTTATAACGTTTTTGAGCTTTTAGATATGCCTCCCTGTTTTTCGTCCTCCACCTTGAATAGTATCCGTACCGTTGCCGTTTGGTATCCGGATCGATGGTGTAGGATGGGTCGAGATCATTCTTCTCAATCACCTCAACCAGTTTAGCCTTTCTCATACCCACGATATACTTAATTCCGCGGGATTTAGCAACCTCTTGCAACTCTCGCAGTTTCATCAATTTGTAGTCTGGTGTGGTATTCATGTCCGACATATACGCATATACATATACATATAAAAACTTTAAGCACTTTTATCGTACCACATCATAACAAAAAGGAGATAAATAAAGGTGTGCATAAATAAAACATGTCAAACTCTAAACTTCAAGAGACTTACTATCAACCTCAAAATTTATGGAAAGGACAAAAGGCTGCTCAGAATTTAAGAGGATTCGGTTTCAAGCCAAGGGAGATTAAGAAGTGGCTATCAAAACAAGCATTTTGGCAAGTACATTTACCTGCTCCAAAACATGTTGAAAGACCACATTATGAAGTTACCACCCCTAATGATTTACATCAATTCGATTTATTGTACATGCCCGGTGACATACTGTATGGTAATAAATATAAGTACATTTTGTCGGGAATCGATGCTGCTTCCAGATACAAAGTAGCCCGACCTTTGAGGACTAAGAAAGCCAGAGGTTGCCGCTATGATTGAAGACATCTACAAGGCCGGACCATTAACTTATCCGAAAACTTTCCAATGTGATAACGGTTCAGAATTCAAAGCAGATGTGACAAAGCTGTTGGAGAAGCATAAGGTTGAAATTAAAAGGGCGACTACAAAATATAAGCATACGCACACAGCTTTTGTTGAGGCGTTGAACAAGATACTTGCGGAAAATTTATTCAAAATACAAGATGCTCAAGAACTGAATGATTCGGAAAAGGTATCATCCACATGGGTTAAGCATCTGTATAAACTGATTGATAGGCTAAACGATACAAAGACGCAGATGATTGATATGAAGCCAAAAGATGCTATTATAATGAAAGAGGTGCCTCTTGTTAATCAAGAGAGCTATCCACCTGAAGTAGAATTACCTAAGGATGGCCTGTATAGATATCTACTACAACCTGGTGAAGAGCATGATGATGGGCGGAGACGGGCAACCGATAGAATATGGTCGAAAAACACATATAGATTGCGTGAGGTAATAGCGCAACCTGGTAACCGTGTAATGTACTATGTTCAAGACGGACCCGGACGGGCTTTTGTAAAAGAGGAATTGATGTTAATACCTGAAGATACAGATTTACCTCCTGATTATGTGCAAGGTTGGTGAAAAAGGGGACGATATCTTTACCTGTTTCTGGTAAAGATGATGCCGGGGATCGCGCAGGGTGGTCGGCAGATAGGGCCGCTATGACTCAGTCTTGGGTATCCATCGACACCTCGGGATTTTTGTTACTCGGGCGGGTAACAAAGGCCGGGAATTCGCGTTCAATATTGTCTAATGACAAAATCTATTGGCGCTCGACACACGGGACAATTATCTTCCCCCTTTTCCAATTTATATGCGCACGATAAACAGCAGCAGCAATGTCCCGTTCTACCATGAACAAAGGTTGCGCTCTTTCTTTTAGAAAGACAAATTATGCATTTGTCCTCGTCCTCTAGGTCATCATCGTCATCACTAAAAAAATCACGATCAATCAGCGCTCTTGTCCTCGTCGTCCTCTTCTCATCGTCGTACTCCTCTTCCTCTTCTTCCTCCTCTTCCTCCTCATCGTCGTACTCCTCTTCCTCTTCCTCCTCTTCCTCCTCATCGTCGTACTCCTCGACATCATCTATGTCCATATATGTCCATATTTCATACGGACCCGTGGCGACTGCATAGACGCGCGCTTCTATTATGGGAGTTCCATAGTATCCGAGTCCGACTCCTCCGGTGCGTAAGACACTTCGAGCTTTTACGTGTTCTATAATATCATCATAGGATTCATGATCAGAGTCCGGACCGATCCCCTCAAAGTCATCATATTGTAGTTCCAATATTTCGACCATGTTCAGTAATTCTTCGCAACAAGATCTGCTGGATGCGGAATTCAGGCATGGGTCTATTGTGCGGCCGAAATATTCGTCCGCCCAGGAGCCGAATCTTTCGAGGAACTGTCGGTTTTCGTCATCTGTAAATCTCGAAGTCATGGTTGGATATGATATGATATGATATACGATATAGGAATCTTTAACCCAATTTTTATAGATCGTATTTGAGGTTAGCGATCCGCACGCCATGGATATCTCCACCCACCGATATTTGTTACCCGGACGGGTAACAAAATGCGCACAATCACTTGGATCTCTTGTCGTTATAACGTTTTTGACATTTCAGGTACGCCTCCCTGTTTTTCTCCCTCCAGCCGGTGCAGTATCCATACCATTCCCGCTTGGTATCCAGATCAATGGTGTATGTCGGATCCAGATCATTCTTCTCAATCACCTCAATCAGCCTGACCTTTTTCATCGCGCAAATATACTTCACCCCACGAGCTTTGGCAATCTCTCGCAACTCTCCCAGTTTCATCAATTTGTAGTCCGGTGCGGTATTCATGTCCGACATATTATGGCATATACATGTACGGCTAAAAACTTTAAGCACTTTTATCGTACCACACGAAATATGCGAGCGGTGTACATGCGCACATCACTAACCTTGATTTACGGTCCTTCTGAGGCTTTGAACCTCGTCCATTAGACTTTTTTCAAACTGGTTGCGAGTTTCGCTCTCCATCTTTCTGTCGGTTTTCGTCATCTTGTCCAGAGCTTCGTAGTATATACCACTCAGGGTTTGAAATTCAAGGTGACTAATGTCATCATTATTCAGAGCCCGCGAGACGGAGTTTTCAAACACGGCGATGGCGGACGTCGCAACATCATATAATTTCATGACCTTGTCAAGCTTGCTCCGATATCTTTTAATCAGAGCCATGATGGAGCCCGTGAAAATGGTTCTCGACAGTGCTACGGCTCCCAATCCCACGGAAGCGGGGATTCCGATGAGCGTGGCACCGGTTACCACCGAACCTATGCCCGAAGCGACGGTTATGGCCGTGGTGCTGGCATTTAAAAGCACCAGTCTGTGTAGCGTCTTGTTATATTTATCATATTTTGTATTGAACTTATCGCGTAATTTTCTAAGCTCCCCAAGTTGAAAGTTCACAGTATTAGTATTAAACTTGTCCTGCTCGCTCGAATACTCGGGAGCCGTTGGTAGCTTCGGATAAATCTCTGCCATTGTGTGGTTACTACAAAGAAAAAAACTTTACTCTAAATAACCTATATCCAGTTTATCCAGATCCTTGAGAGTTCTATGATACGTATCACACAAATTCTCAAAATCGGCTCTACAGATCCGAGTGTGCCAGAGTAGCGTTTTATCGAAAACATCGATGGCATTTTGTACAACGCGATATGCGGCTCTTAATTTGATAAGTTTCTCCCGATATGTCCTAACATATTGGGCGGTAACCGCATAGGAAGCCGAGCCCAATAGACACATACCCGAATTCCACATGTAATTTCCATGGGTACCGCCCAAATTTCTAATAATGGTCACCGCGGTCGCTATCGAGCCGGTAATTGCTGCGGTTCCGGATAATCCCTCCAGAATCGACCATATGATCAGAGATCCTCCGTGTTCGTGTGTCCTGTCTTGGAACTTGCCTCGTAATTTCACCAGCTCCTCAAGTTGGGAATTGGATATATCCGTTTTAAAAGTTTCTTCTCTGGTACTAGAACTCTCTGCCATTTCTATTATATTAGGAAAAAAACTATCCTCTAAATAAATAAAATAATGGCGGACATTGATATTGATCCGTTTGGTGACCACGACCAACCCGACGAGGGTACCGATGACTCCACACCTCTGGTACCGAGGGAACGCACACGAGTACAGATACATACTCCCGATGAGGAGACATCATTCGGTGGAGAAACCTCTCTGCGCTCCAGAGTTACCAGTGAGCTGGTTAAATCGCTCTATGAGAAGCTACTAACTATATATCCAAACGAGAACCCGAGCGTGATACATACCGATCTGTTTGAGTCTCGTGATCGTGAATTATACTACAAGGGTGATAACAGACCTCTGACAAATGGTGGATCTCTAAGGTCTACCGGTACCATTGCAGATCTATTGGGCAAGAAAAGGCTGCGCGGTTTGGGGTTCGATATACCGAAAGGTAGTATAACCCCCCGACAGGCCGCTAGGCTAAACAAAATAGAAGAGAGACTACCGTCACCGGATAAAATAGAGAATGCGACCGATATAGAATTAGAAACCATGTCTGGAGATGTTGTGAACAGTGCGGAAGATTTAATTTCAATGGTCAAACAACAATCTGTAGACCATGAAGCAACCCAGACCGGTGATCTATTTGAATATCCTATGCGTGAATTGCTAGGATTGGATAGATCATTGAGAAACATAAGGGGAAGTCTTCAGGATGAAGTTGCAAAAAAGGTTCAGCTCGAACAGCATATTGACAGAGAAAAAAACAAGTTGGAAGAGATGGAAAACACACCAAATATGACCGAGGAACAACAAAATGAAGCGAAAGAAAGGTTGAAAGGTTTGCAAAATGAGTTGAAAGGCCGGCAAGAGATTATCGATATTCTTAAAGGTAAACTTAACAGTCAAATAAAAAGCATCAGGGAGACGATTACCAAAGTACTTGACAAAGAAACTACATTGGGTGAAAAGATACGAACTCTATTCCGTGAGCAGGGTATCACCATCGTCAGTGTACTAACGGCATTTGGTATGGTTATCGGCCTTCTAGTAGAAACTTTGACACCAGGGGGTGGGGGGTCATCCACCGGTAATACAAAAAATCATGAAAAAACCGAAGGTGGTGCTAGGGAATGGATAAAGAACAAGCTGAGCGCTCTGGGATCTCTCCTGGGTAGATTGGCCGGTGCCGCAGCTGCGTCACTACCTGGTATAATTGGATCCATCGTATCGTGGATCCTAAATAGAGCAAAGGAGGTCGTCGGTTGGTTGAGTCAAAACCTGTGGGCTTTGATAGTCGGAATCGGAGGTCTGATATACACCTACATGGTGACAAAGCGTTAGCGGATCTGGAATATATGTTACATGACACATGTAACATAATACCCGCGGCATGGTACTATTTTTCGAAATACCACACGGCGCCTCCGACACCAATCATGCTTAGCGCGATAAATGCCAATTCCCGTTCATGTTGGCCGTTGCTGGGTGTATAAAAGTCGCTCAATACGGGCTTGCGCGGAATATCTGTGAGAGGTGACCCTCCAAATACTTTTTTATATTCCCGCATCGCGTCATCCAGCTCCGTGAATTTACCCTCGGCCTTCTTCTCAAGTCTGAGCTGCTTATTGATAAAGTCAACCCTCTCCTGTCTTTTACGTTGCCATATAACCTGAGCCTTTTGCAGCTGTTCTATGGCCAGATCATGCCGCTTCCGTTCCTTATCTATCCTATCCTTGGATAAACTTGAAAAGAGGTAGCTTGATCCGGTGAAAGCCAAAGCGTTCGCGAAGGCACCTCCCAACATCATTGCAATTGAAGCCATGTTTCATATACTACTACTACAGTATATTTTAGTGGCGTTATTTTAATACGATAGCTTCGGAGTCTATGACATCCGTATCCACCTCCGTGTATTCCACCTTGGGTAAAATACTCTCAACTTTCTTACGTCGATATAAAACCCAGACCAACCATTCCAGTATTCGCAACATTATATATTTATAGTTTCGGGTATAATTTTCTGCTTAACTAGATATTCTCTTGTCATTTCACTTGCAGCGACTATGGCTACAAGCTTTCCGGTATCTTCCAGGTCAAACTTCTGAATTGAGGGTGGTGTCATTTTTAATACCTTTTTCCCGAGCATTGAATAGCCCACAGCGAAAACGCATACGACCGATGCTTTGTAAATATCGTTGACTATACTTTTCTTATCCATGCCTTATATTTACTTCAAGATTATAGTATCGCGATATTATCCCTTTATTCCATTTCAAGCTTACTTATTCTCATAGTTTTTTTATTACCAGAGTCACTTGGTGGGGTACCCTTCACCTTAATATTTTTGTCATTATTTTTATAGACCACCAACGCTCCAATTAGTAGCATAACTATCACACCACCACCCATTATTGTGTAGTTCACTACACCGTGTTTAGGGCCATCTGTCACAGAATCCTCAATGACAATATCCTTAGGATCCTCCAACTGTGTCTGAGGTGCTGAGTGTGCTTGAGGCGTCGGCTGTGTTTGTGCTTGAGGCGTAGGCTGTGCTTGATTCTGTGCCATGAGCCATTTTTTATATTCCTCCCTCTTTTTACGGTTGTATTCCGCCAACCTCTTACCAGATTCAACCTTTTTAGGGTTCTTCGTTGTCACCTGAATAGGAGTCTGTTCCTCTGACATCTTTATTATCTATATCTATATTATTATTTGCGTTTAAATTTCTTCCAGCGATATAATGCCTACCTGTAATTAGACCCACACTGATTGGTGATAGTAGTGATCCGAACTTATAATATAGATCACATGTGAACCTTTGGAGTGCCGAGTTTAGGAACGGATCATTCTGCAGGTCATCACTCAGAGCCTTTTGATTTTTTATACCTAGAGCTGCACAGGCACCCAGGGA
This sequence comes from Hydractinia symbiolongicarpus, assembly GCF_029227915.1. Classification (NCBI taxonomy): domain Eukaryota; kingdom Metazoa; phylum Cnidaria; class Hydrozoa; order Anthoathecata; family Hydractiniidae; genus Hydractinia; species Hydractinia symbiolongicarpus. The sequence continues at coordinate 16,577,104 of NC_079885.1, read as the reverse complement.
GTACATGTGAATTATTGACTCCCCAAGAGACTTTACCATTTGACCGGACAGTTTAGCCTCGTATATGGTGAAAAGTTTATCCACCTCATTATTCCCGAGCTTCCGGATCCCCGCCTCCGTATACATCTTCCCCAGATACAGGATACTATTTCCGGTCAGCACGCACTCGAGCAATTTCTGTCTCTTCCCATCATCCTGGTCATCCCGTTCATCGATAAAAATTAGGTTGTCAATTGCTGTTTCAGCCATTTTCAATAGCGATAGGTATTTTTTAATACAAAAAAGGCAAAAACTAACCAATACCAGCAATAGCGCCACGGCTGTCACCAGTAATATAAAATTTATATATTCTATCATGGTACTATAGGAGTCTATAGGAGTATTATAGGAGTATTATAGGATAGTCTTATAGGAGTCTATAGATCTGTTACTTTTTGTTACAAGAGTCTTGTAACAAAAAACGTCCAATCTAGCAAATCACGTGAGTTCTTGGATGTTCCATCCTCATGACTAAATGTGTATATTTTCCATCTTTTAGCCTTTCCTTAACCTTCTGGATCTCCGATGATTCAATGACATCATTCTCTTCGTGGATGGTTGCGAGATCATGTCTGTCCTTCGGATACCACACATATAACATTTTTGCCTGCCTTCGTAAGTTCTTCGGTATCGCGGTGTATGATTGTGTGAGTAGCCACATGGTGTGGTTTCGATGCCGACCGCTGATGGCCAGCTCCAGAAGCGGTTGCCTCTTTTTGTCCAGTTTCTCATCCGCGATGATGTCGTCGATCAGGAATAATGTTTTGTACCCGGCACAGAAATCCGTCATCTTTTGAATCCATTCATACAACAAGCCCATGGGCTCAATTAGAATAACATATCTATCCCTCCAAAACCATTTTCGACACATATATGTCTTATTCCATCTTAATGTTGGACATATAATCACAATGAAATCGAAGTGATCAAAGTATTCACTCTCTAGTAATGTTACAACGCGTCTGGATTTTCCGCAGCCCGTGGGACCGACGAATAATGCCGTGTGAGGATCTTTCATGTAGTCCATCTTAATATAGTACATCCATAATTTCACCGTTTTGAATATTTAATTGAGCATCCATGATTAGATATATGTAGGCGTTTAAGGATCCCGCGGTTTCGGCCGTCTTTTCAACTTGCAGTGTGATCCCCTCGCTCGCATTTTCAATCCGTCGGCCGGTCCCGTGCAGTGAGTTTTCATCTATGGTTCTGAAATCCAGCCATAGAGCATATTTCGTGGTTAGGTAGTCCGCGACCTTCACATCATGTAGTTGCAGATGTTTCTGTATTTCACCGGCGTTACCATCCCTTTGTTTGCCCTCCGCGAAATACTTGCATATTTCACCATAATGCTCAAACGGTTGCATCCCCTGAGCGAAAAGTTGGTTGGGCTTACCCTCAACTATGGCGGATACCTTTTTGATCTTAGGATTGTAGAACCTACCTGTATCTCGTTTGTAAGCTTTCTCTTCCTCAAACAGAACCAATATACCCTTCAGAGACTTGCACGGTGTATTGAATGACCAATTCCACGTTGTGTCCGACTTATCCACCCTAATTTGTCTATGTCTCAGAAATCTGTCGTAAAGTACGGCCATGTTTTGGTATTCATTTGAAATGAATCTGGCGAGTGTGGGTTGTGTCACAATCTCATATTCGAGAGATATGTTGGAGATTTTGTATTTAGCATCCGGCGCGGGTGCCGATGTGGCACCGGAAGGTTTGGTTGGTGTTGATAATACTACCCTGTCATAATTGTTGAATGTTATCTCATAACACAGCCTATTACCTAATCCAGCCTGATAATATGGGATCGTGCTATCTAACATTTCAAAATCTAGTGGTATGGTGAACTTGTTTTTGTATGCATCATAAATAGCTTTGTCCGCTACCTCTGATGCGTCTTTATCCGCGGCTCCAACTCTCAGTTTCATACAGTTTTCTGTACACCCTTCATCAAAGATGATACCTTGTCTTATTGCATTTCTTTTTTCGGACTTGGTTAGCCATAAATCTCTGTAGCACCCGAAAAGATCAAAGTCATCAATGCTCAGAATCTCGGTACCCTCGAACTTGATAGCTAGCTTTTTAACAATTGCCCTCCCTATGTTAGAGACCAATGTTCTCTTCGTGTCGACTTTTGACTCGAGTTCAACGTCGAAACTTATTTTCGAAGTACCAGGAACAATGACATCATCGTTACCTAAATTAGGGAACCTAATCAGGAGTAACTGGTTCTGATCAATCTCACTTGGGTTGTGAGTGACAATTACTTTTTGATGCGTTCCTTTTACGCCATGTGCGATCCTAAGTGAACGCTCTGGGTTTAACTTTTTCCCGTATTCCATGCTATTCCATATTACTTTTATTTTATTTTACTTTAATTCGGTTAATGCTACGGTATCATCTGTACGCCGTATCTCTTATGTGAATGGTAACTGTTGTCTTCATACCACCCCATAACACCTTACCATCCTGACCTGTGACTCTCATGGTAAGTGATTGAAGTAAACCTTTCTTTAGTTTCTTATATTGCGGATTTTTCGGTTCAATATATGTAAAATCACCACCATACTCGGATATATGATATGTCATCAGGTTGTTGCTATATTCACCATCTTTAAGATTTAACGAGTTATCCAATTCATTAAGATTAAAATGTAGTTCCGTTATACCCCCTAGATTGAATATTTTACTCAATTTAGAGTTTCTAGCTAGTTGTGTTGATTTTACATCACCTCTCACGATTGAATTCAACTCCCTCCCCGTGTAGTGCTGACCCTGTTGTAACCTAACCGTGGTAACTCCGTCAGCCAAGGGTATATCTATTGGAGCTGTAGCTACATATGTGACATTATCCGAAAACGTCTCCACGATCGCAACCTCCTTTGTACCATGTGAGTTGTCTATCGGTTGATACAAATAGATTTTCTTCTCGCTATTTACGTCCTTTATTGTGATATACATTATTATATTAGAGATTGTGAATATATTTAAATCAAAGAATGGATGACATTTTCAGATATAACCCGAATGCGGCATATAAGCCAAATGGAGGGCGGGATCTTCAAATATTGGGCGCTAGGGATCTGTACAAACAGGCCATTATTGTGTCTGAAAGTGGCTCTTTCCCCGCTTCCTTTCCTAATATTTTTACCAATTATGAACTTAGTCATAACGCGCAACGTATGAGAATTTGGAATGAGCAACCTTTTAGATTATGGCAAACCCAGCTAAATTTCGCCACTTGGTGCGCTTCAAGTGCCTGTGGGGTAAGTTCGGAACACCTGAAGGATGGTAGATCTATGGTCAGGTCAATATATCGTTTTCATGTGTATTATCACATTAGACGAATCATTAAGCGCCTACAGACACCTCTACCCTTTGAGGATAGTTTTAATCAATATGATAATCCTTATTCAAATGAGGAATTTTTAAAAATCTGTGGTGAGTATGATGTTGATTCCAACCCCATGAAATACAGAGGTCAGTACTTTTTCACTTCATATCAAAAAAGACGTAAAGACTATCCAACTCCCGGGTTGAGTTATTTCACTAACGACTCCATGACGCGGTGGATTGTGGAAAAATCCGATGGATTTACAAAAACGGGCCTTGTGAAGATCTCAAGCAGTGTTAGGGCCTATGCCTATCTTGTTCTTAGTTCTCAGGCCTCGGCACGCTCCTCCATCCTTGGTAATGATTCAAGTGCTCTGACCGCCCAAAGAGTTTTTATGAATAACCTTGAAGACATTGTTAACCGTAGGGTTGATATTCAGGAGGACATTAAACGTTATCAGGATACGTTAAACTATGCTTCAAGTAAGGTTGATTATTCGGTTGGACAAGGTATTTATATGTTACCTAGTGACATGAATCTCAGAATTAAGACAGGGGTGGTAGGTTACAACAACAAGATTTTGATATCGGGTGGTGATCTTACCATTGGTATCAATCGAAAGGTCAATGTTACCGAATCACATAAGATAACTAAAAAGAAGCCTGTAACACCCGATCATCCTGATAAACACATCACCGTACACCACGTGGATACTACAGATAAACACATTAATACACCTTACCACAAAAATACTCCTCCTACACACGAAGATGAGAAGATCGCTCTTGTGATTGTTATGACAACGGGTTATTTCATATGGTATTTGTTTAGATAAAGAATGACGTCAATTAAATGTCAATCAAGCCAGAATAACAATAGAGAAACAATGCATTCCTTACATACCAAATATCCTTAGCAACGGCTACTTTCGTTTTAACTTTTTTCTTATGTAAACAACTTTCTGGTATGTAAAATATGTAAAATCCTATTGTTATAAGCGTTTGATTGACAGATGGTTTTACAAGATAACAAAAACTGCTTCCCGATAGAATCTATAAGTGGTATAAAGAGATGTAATCGTGAATATAAACACAATGGCTTTTCCAACAGTTGAAGAATTTGAACAAAACATAGAACAAGTTACTCCAATCATAAAGTGGAGAGAGCTGCCTAAAAACGATATTTACCTTGTTAAATATGTGAAAGAGATGGAAATATCAAGACCTGGTGCTCTTTCTGAAAAATCTATGTATGCGGAGGTTCAAGATAGAATGGGAAATAAATATAAGACATGGTTGCCCGCAAGACTTTGTGATGAATTGAAGGATTATGGTTGGAAGAGTGATGCCTTTGTCAGATCAAATGGTCTCAAACAATCTCAAAAGAATCATCAAAATCTATTCTTCAGTTATGACATTATGTGGCGCAAAACCTTGCAACATTGCAATCATCTTTACTTGTTTCTGGTAAAGATAGACACACATAACACTATAAATTATAGGACACGACAGATGAGGGTGGGGAGGGACCCATGGGGAGGGGAGGGGGCCCGGGGGACACGGCGGGGGCTGGGGGGTTGGGGGGTTGGGGCGGACATTCGTAGGTGCTAACGGATTTTATAGACTCTTCTATCGTTGATTTGACGTGGATGATCTATAAATTGACGTGGAGTGGCACAGAATATATTAATCGCTGTCCTAGGATCCGCATTTTCCTATCTCTAAAGCCATGGCGCCAAGGAAAATGACTTGGGACGTCATATTCCATTGAGACTGAGAACACTAGACCAATGGTAGCCTGGTTGGGAGCGTAAAAGCACGTGGTTTACGTGTAAGGCCTTTATTAGTCTGCAAAAGGCCATATTACAACGTTCAAAGGGCCTACACGTAGTTAGCAGTGTTCTAACGCCATAGCGCCAAGGAAAAGGACTTGGCACGTTGTAGTCCATTGAGACTGGGAACAATAGGCCATTGGTAGCCTTGCTGGGGACGTGGAAGAACGTGATTTACGTGCAAGGCCTTTATTAGTCTGCAAAAGGCCATGTTACAGCATTTAGAGGGCTGTGCACGGAGTTAACATTGTTCTAAAGCCATGGCGCCAAGGAAAAGGACTTGGGACGTCATAGTCCATTGAGACTCGAAGGACTAGATCAATGGTAGCCTGGCTGGGAGCGTGGAAGCACGTGGTTTACGTCTAAGGCCTTTATTAGGCTGCTTGGGACGTGGAAGAACGTGATTTGCGTGTAAGACCTTTTATATTCTGTAAAAGGCCATGTTACAGGATTTGGAGGACTGTGCGCGTAGTTGCCGGTCTTCTAACGCCAAGGTGCCAAAGAAAACGACTTGACACGTTGTATTCCATTGGGACTGGAAGGACTAGACTAATGGTATCCGGCGGAGGGTGGTGGAATCACGGTATTTACGTGTAAAGGCTTTATTAGCCTGCAAAAGGCCGTATTACTGACTTTAGAGGACTGTGCACGTAGTTAACAGTGTTCTATAGCCATGGCGTCAGGGAAAAGGACTTGGAACGTTATAGTCCATTGAGACTGGAAGGACTACTCCTATGGTAACCTGCACAGGCAGTTGGAACGACTGTATTTACGTATAATGCCTTTATCAGGCTGCAAATGGCCATATTACAGCCTTTAGAGGGCTTTGCACGAAGTTAACAGTGTGCTAAAGCCATGGCGCCAAGGAAAACGACTTGGGACGTCATATTCCATTGAGACTGAGAACACTAGACCAATGGTAGCCTGGTTGGGAGCGTAAAAGCACGTGGTTTACGTGTAAGGCCTTTATTAGTCTGCAAAAAGCCATATTACAGCGTTCAAAGGGCCGTTCACGTAGTTAACAGTGTTCTAACGCCATAGCGCCAAGGAAAAGGCTTGGCACGTTGTAGTCCATTGAGACTGGGAACACAAGGCCATTGGTAGCCTTGCTGGGGACATGGAAGAACGTGATTTACGTGCAAGGCCTTTATTAGTCTGTAAAAGGACATATTGCAGCATTTAGAGGGCTGTGCACGGAGTTAACATTGTTCTAAAGCCATGACGCTAAGGAGAACGACTTGGCAAGTCGGAGTCCAATGAGACTTGAAGGACTAGATCAATGGTAGCCTGGCCGGGAGAGTGAAGCACGTGGTTTACGTCTAAGGCCTTTATTAGGCTGCGACGGCAATAATACGGCTTACAGGGGGCTGTGCACGTAGTTAACAGTGTTCTATAGCCATGGCGTCAAGGAAAATGACTTGGGACGTCACATTACATTAAGACTGGGAACACTAGACCATTGGTAGCCTTGCTGGGGACGTGGAACGACAGTATTTACGTTTAAAGCCATTATTAGTCTGCAAAAGGCCATGTTACAGCATTTAGAGGGCTGTGCACGGAGTTAACATTGTTCTAAAGCCATGGCGCCAAGGAAAAGGACTTGGGACGTTATAGTCCATTGAGACTGGAAGGACTACTCCTATGGTAACCTGCGCAGGCAGGTGGAACAACGGTATTTACGTATAACGCCTTTATTAGGCTCCAAATGGCCATATTACAGCCTTTAGAGGACTGTGCGCGTAGTTAACAGTGTTCTATAGCCATGGCGTCAAGGAAAATGACTTGGGACGTCACATTCCATTAAGACTGGGAACACTAGACCATTGGTAGCCTTGCTGGGGACGTGGAACGACAGTATTTACGTTTAAAGCCATTATTAGTCTTCAAAAGGCCATGTTACAGCATTTAGAGGGCTGTGCACGTAGTTAACAGTGTTCTATAGCCATGGCGCCAAGGAAAAGGACTTGGGACGTCATAGTCCATTAAGACTGGGACAACTAGACCATTGGTAGCCTTGCTTGGGACGTGGAAGAACGTGATTTGCGTGTACGACCTTTTATATTCTGTAAAAGGCCATGTTACAGGATTTGTAGGACTGTGCGCGTAGTTGCCGGTCTTCTAACGCCAAGGTGCCAAAGAAAACGACTTGGCACGTTGTAGTCCATTGAGACTGGGAACACAAGGCCATTGGTAGCCTTGCTGGGGACGTGGAAGAACGTGATTTACGTGCAAGGCCTTTATTAGTCTGCAAAAGGCCATGTTACAGCATTTAGAGGGCTGTGCACGGAGTTAACATTGTTCTAAAGCCATGGCGCCAAGGAAAAGGACTTGGGACGTCATAGTCCATTGAGACTCGAAGGACTAGATCAATGGTAGCCTGGCTGGGAGCGTGGAAGCACGTGGTTTACGTCTAAGGCCTTTATTAGGCTGCGACGGCAATATTACTGCTTACAAGGGTCTGTGCACGTAGCTAAGAGTGTTCTAAAGCCATGGCGTCAAGGAAAAGGACTTGAGACATCATATTCCATTAAGACTGGGAACACTAGACCATTGGTAACCTTGCTGGGGGCGTGGAAGAACGTGATTTGCGTGTAAGACCTTTATTAGTCTGTAAAAGGCCATGTTACAGGATTTGGAGGACTGTGCTCGTAGTTGCCGGTCTTCTAACGCCAAGGTGCCAAAGAAAACGACTTGGCACGTTGTAGTCCATTGGGACTGGAAGGACTAGACTAATGGTATCCCGCGGAGGGTGGTGGAATCACGGTATTTACGTGTAAAGGCTTTATTAGGCTGCAAAAGGCCGTATTACTGACTTTAGAGGGCTGTGCATGTAGTTAACAGTGTTCTATAGCCATGGCGTCAAGGAAAAGGACTTGGGACGTCATAGTCCATTGAGACTGGAAGGACTAGATCAATGGTAGCATGGCTGGGAGCATGGAAGCACGTTATTTACGTGTAAGTTCTTTATTAGTCTGCAAAAGTACATAACACTGGCTTTAGAAGACTGTGCACGTAGTTAACAGTGTTCTATAGCCATGGCGTCAAGGAAAAGGACTTGGCACGTTGTAGACCATTGAGACTGGGAACACTAGGCCATTGGTAGCCTTGCTGGGGACGTGGAAAACGTGATTTACGTGCAAGGCCTTTATTAGTCTGTAAAAGGACATATTGCAGCATTTAGAGGGCTGTGCACATAGTTCACAGTGCTCTAATGCCATGACGCCAAGGAGAACGACTTGGCAAGTTGTAGTCCATTGAGACTTGAAGGACTAGATCAATGGTAGCCTGGCTGGGAGCGTGGAAGCACGTGGTTTACGTCTAAGGCCTTTATTAAGCTGCAAAGGCAATAATACGGCTTATACGGGGCTGTGCACGTAGTTAACAGTGTTCTATAGCCATGGCGTCAAGGAAAAGGACTTGGGACGTCATGCTCCATTAAGACTGGCAACGGTAGACCATTGGTAGCCTTGCTGGGGACGTGGAAGAACGTGATTTACGTGTAAAGCCTTTATTAGGCTGCAAATGGCCATATTACTGCCTTTAGAGGGCTGTGCACGCAGTTAACAGTGTTCTATAGCCATGGCGTCAAGAAAAATGACTTGGGACGTCATATTCCATTAAGACTGGGAACACTAGACCATTGGTAGGCTTGCTGGGGACGTGGAACGACAGTATTTACTTTTAAAGCCATTATTAGTATGCAAAAGGCCATGTTACAGCATTTAGAGGGCTGTGCACGGAGTTAACATTGTTGTAAAGCCATGGCGCCAAGGAAAAGGACTTGGGACGTCATAGTCCATTGAGAGTGAAAGGACTACACCAATGGCAACTTGCGCAGGCAGGTGGAGCAACAGTATTTACGTATAAGGCCTTTAATAGGCTGCAAATGGCCATATTACTGCGTTCAAAGGGCCGTGCACGTAGTTAACAGTGTTCTACCGCCATAGCGCGAAGGAAAACGCCTTGGAACGTCGTATTCCATTGAGACTGGAAGGACTAGATCAATGGTAGCATGGTTTGGAGCATGGAAGCACGTTATTTACGTGTAAGGTCTTTATTAGTCTGCAAAAGGACATAATACTGCCTTTAGAAGGCTGTGCATCTAGTTAACAGTGTTCTATAGCCATGGCGTCAAAGAAAAGGACTTGGGACGTCATTTTACGTTAAGATGGGAAACACTAGACCATTGGTAGCCTTGCTGGGCAAGTGCACGAACGTGATTTACGTGTAAGGCCTTTATTAGGCTGCAAATGGCCATATTACTGACCTTAGAGGACTGTGCACGTAGTTAACAGTGTTCTATAGCCATGGCGTCACGGAAAAGGACTTGGAACGTTATAGTCCATTGAGACTGGAAGGACTACTCCTATGGTAACCTGCGCAGGCAGTTGGAACGACTGTATTTACGTATAATGCCTTTATCAGGCTGCAAATGGCCATATTACAGCCTTTAGAGGGCTTTGCACGAAGTTAACAGTGTGCTAAAGCCATGGCGCCAAGGAAAATGACTTGGGACGTCATATTCCATTGAGACTGAGAACACTAGACCAATGGTAGCCTGGTTGGGAGCGTAAAAGCACGTGGTTTACGTGTAAGGCCTTTATTAGTCTGCAAAAAGCCATATTACAGCGTTCAAAGGGCCGTTCACGTAGTTAACAGTGTTCTAACGCCATAGCGCCAAGGAAAAGGACTTGGCACGTTGTAGTCCATTGAGACTGGGAACACAAGGCCATTGGTAGCCTTGCTGGGGACGTGGAAGAACGTGATTTACGTGCAAGGCCTTTATTAGTCTGTAAAAGGACATATTGCAGCATTTAGAAGGCTGTGCACATAGTTCACGGTGCTCTAAAGCCATGACGCTAAGGAGAACGACTTGACAAGTCGGAGTCCAATGAGACTTGAAGACTAGATCAATGGTAGCCTGGCCGGGAGCGTGAAGCACGTGGTTTACGTCTAAGGCCTTTATTAGGCTGCGACGGCAATAATACGGCTTACAGGGGGCTGTGCACGTAGCTAAGAGTGTTCTAAAGCCATGGCGTCAAGGAAAAGGACTTGAGACGTCATATTCCATTAAGACTGGGAACACTAGACCATTGGTAACCTTGCTGGGGACGTGGAAGAACGTGATTTACGTGTAAGGCCTTTATTAGGCTGCAAATGGCCAAATTACTGCCTTTAGAGGGCTGTGCACGTAGTTAACAGTGTTCTATAGCCATGGCGTCAAGGAAAATGACTTGGGACGTCACATTCCATTAAGACTGGGAACACTAGACCATTGGTAGCCTTGCTGGGGACGTGGAACGACAGTATTTACTTTTAAAGCCATTATTAGTATGCAAAAGGCCATGTTACAGCATTTAGAGGGCTGTGCACGGAGTTAACATTGTTGTAAAGCCATGGCGCCAAGGAAAAGGACTTGGGACGTCATAGTCCATTGAGAGTGAAAGGACTACACCAATGGCAACTTGCGCAGGCAGGTGGAGCAACAGTATTTACGTATAAGGCCTTTAATAGGCTGCAAATGGCCATATTACTGCGTTCAAAGGGCCGTGCACGTAGTTAACAGTGTTCTAACGCCATAGCGCCAAGGAAAAGGACTTGGCACGTTGTAGTCCATTGAGACTGGAAGGACTAGATCAATGGTAGCATGGTTTGGAGCATGGAAGCACGTTATTTACGTGTAAGGTCTTTATTAGTCTGCAAAAGGACATAATACTGCCTTTAGAAGGCTGTGCATCTAGTTAACAGTGTTCTATAGCCATGGCGTCAAAGAAAAGGACTTGGGACGTCATTTTACGTTAAGATGGGAAACACTAGACCATTGGTAGCCTTGCTGGGCAAGTGGACGAACGTGATTTACGTGTAAGGCCTTTATTAGGCTGCAAATGGCCATATTACTGACTTTAGAGGACTGTGCACGTAGTTAACAGTGTTCTATAGCCATGGCGTCACGGAAAAGGACTTGGAACGTTATAGTCCATTGAGACTGGAAGGACTACTCCTATGGTAACCTGCGCAGGCAGTTGGAACGACTGTATTTACGTATAATGCCTTTATCAGGCTGCAAATGGCCATATTACAGCCTTTAGAGGGCTTTGCACGAAGTTAACAGTGTGCTAAAGCCATGGCGCCAAGGAAAATGACTTGGGACGTCATATTCCATTGAGACTGAGAACACTAGACCAATGGTAGCCTGGTTGGGAGCGTAAAAGCACGTGGTTTACGTGTAAGGCCTTTATTAGTCTGCAAAAAGCCATATTACAGCGTTCAAAGGGCCGTTCACGTAGTTAACAGTGTTCTAACGCCATAGCGCCAAGGAAAAGGACTTGGCACGTTGTAGTCCATTGAGACTGGGAACACAAGGCCATTGGTAGCCTTGCTGGGGACGTGGAAGAACGTGATTTACGTGCAAGGCCTTTATTAGTCTGTAAAAGGACATATTGCAGCATTTAGAAGGCTGTGCACATAGTTCACGGTGCTCTAAAGCCATGACGCTAAGGAGAACGACTTGACAAGTCGGAGTCCAATGAGACTTGAAAACTAGATCAATGGTAGCCTGGCCGGGAGCGTGAAGCACGTGGTTTACGTCTAAGGCCTTTATTAGGCTGCGACGGCAATAATACGGCTTACAGGGGGCTGTGCACGTAGCTAAGAGTGTTCTAAAGCCATGGCGTCAAGGAAAAGGACTTGAGACGTCATATTCCATTAAGACTGGGAACACTAGACCATTGGTAACCTTGCTGGGGACGTGGAAGAACGTGATTTACGTGTAAGGCCTTTATTAGGCTGCAAATGGCCAAATTACTGCCTTTAGAGGGCTGTGCACGTAGTTAACAGTGTTCTATAGCCATGGCGTCAAGGAAAATGACTTGGGACGTCACATTCCATTAAGACTGGGAACACTAGACCATTGGTAGCCTTGCTGGGGACGTGGAACGACAGTATTTACGTTTAAAGCCATTATTAGTCTGCAAAAGGCCATGTTACAGCATTTGTTCTAAAGCCATGGCGCCAAGGAAAAGGACTTGGGACGTCATAGTCCATTGAGACTGGAAGGACTACTCCTATGGTAACCTGCGCAGGCAGGTGGAACAACGGTATTTACGTATAACGCCTTTATTAGGCTCCAAATGGCCATATTACAGCCTTTAGAGGACTGTGCGCGTAGTTAACAGTGTTCTATAGCCATGGCGTCAAGGAAAATGACTTGGGACGTCACATTCCATTAAGACTGGGAACACTAGACCATTGGTAGCCTTGCTGGGGACGTGGAACGACAGTATTTACGTTTAAAGCCATTATTAGTCTGCAAAAGGCCATGTTACAGCATTTAGAGGGCTGTGCACGGAGTTAAAATTGTTCTAAAGCCATGGCGCCAAGGAAAAGGACTTGGGACGTCATAGTCCATTGAGACTCGAAGGACTAGATCAATGGTAGCCTGGCTGGGAGCGTGGAAGCACGTGGTTTACGTCTAAGGCCTTTATTAGGCTGCGACGGCAATATTACTGCTTACAGGGGTCTGTGCACGTAGCTAAGAGTGATCTAAAGCCATGGCGTCAAGGAAAAGGACTTGAGACATCATATTCCATTAAGACTGGGAACACTAGACCATTGGTAACCTTGCTGGGGACGTGGAAGAACGTGATTTACGTGTAAGACCTTTATTAGTCTGTAAAAGGCCATGTTACAGGATTTGGAGGACTGTGCGCGAGTTGCCGGTCTTCTAACGCCAAGGTGCCAAAGAAAACGACTTGGCACGTTGTATTCCATTGGGACTGGAAGGACTAGACTAATGGTATCCGGCGGAGGGTGGTGGAATCACGGTATTTACGTGTAAAGGCTTTATTAGCCTGCAAAAGGCCGTATTACTGACTTTAGAGGGCTGTGCACGTAGTTAACAGTGTTCTATAGCCATGGCGTCAGGGTAAAGGACTTGGAACGTTATAGTCCATTGAGACTGGAAGGACTACTCCTATGGTAACCTGCGCAGGCAGTTGGAACGACGGTATTTACGTATAATGCCTTTATCAGGCTGTAAATGGCCATATTACAGCCTTTAGAGGGCTTTGCACGGAGTTAACAGTGTGCTAAAGCCATGGCGACAAGGAAAAGGACTTGACACGTTGTAGTCCATTGAGACTGGGAACACTAGGCCATTGGTAGCCTTGCTGGGGACGTGGAAGAACGTGATTTACGTGTAAGGCCTTTATTAGGCTGCAAATGGCCATATTACTGCCTTTAGAGGGCTGTGCACGTAGTTAACAGTGTTCTATAGCCATGGCGCCAAGGAAAAGGACTTGGGACGTCATATTCCATTGAGACTGAGAACACTAGACCAATGGTAGCCTGGTTGGGAGCGTAAAAGCACGTGGTTTACGTGTAAGGCCTTTATTACTCTGCAAAAGGCCATATTACAGCGTTCAAAGGGCCGTTCACGTAGTTAACAGTGTTCTAACGCCATAGCGCCAAGGAAAAGGACTTGGCACGTTGTAGTCCATTGATACTGGGAACACTAGGCCATTGGTAGCCTTGCTGGGGACGTGGAAGAACGTGATTTACGTGTAAGGCCTTTATTAGGCTGCAAATGGCCATATTACTGCCTTTAGAGGGCTGTGCACGTAGTTAACAGTGTTCTATAGCCATGGCGCCAAGGAAAAGGACTTGGGACGTCATAGTCCATTAAGACTGGGACAACTAGACCATTGGTAGCCTTGCTTGGGACGTGGAAGAACGTGTATGCGTGTAAGACCTTTTATATTCTGTAAAAGGCCATGTTACAGAATTTGGAGGACTGTGCGCGTAGTTGCCGGTCTTCTAACGCCAAGGTGCCAAAGAAAACGACTTGGCACGTTGTAGTCCATTGAAAATGGGAACACAAGGCCATTGGTAGCCTTGCTGGGGACGTGGAAGAACGTGATTTACGTGCAAGGCCTTTATTAGTCTGCAAAAGGCCATGTTACAGCATTTAGAGGGCTGTGCACGGAGTTAACATTGTTCTAAAGCCATGGCGCCAAGGAAAAGGACTTGGGACGTCATAGTCCATTGAGACTCGAGGTACTAGATCAATGGTAGCCTGGCTGGGAGCGTGGAAGCACGTGGTTTACGTCTAAGGCCTTTACTAGGCTGCGACGGCAATATTACTGCTTACAGGGGTCTGTGCACGTAGCTAAGAGTGATCTAAAGCCATGGCGTCAAGGAAAAGAACATGAGACAATATATTCCATTAAGACTGGGAACACTAGACCATTGGTAGCCTTGCTGGGGACGTGGAACGACAGTATTTACGTTTAAAGCCATTATTAGTCTGCAAAAGGCCATGTTACAGCATTTAGAGGGCTGTGCACGGAGTTAACATTGTTCTAAAGCCATGGCGCCAAGGAAAAGGACTTGGGACGTCATAGTCCATTGAGAGTGAAAGGACTACACCAATGGCAACTTGCGCAGGCAGGTGGAGCAACAGTATTTACGTATAAGGCCTTTAATAGGCTGCAAATGGCCATATTACTGCGTTCAAAGGGCCGTGCACGTAGTTAACAGTGTTCTAACGCCATAGCGCGAAGGAAAACGCCTTGGAACGTCGTATTCCATTGAGACTGGAAGGACTAGATCAATGGTAGCATGGTTTGGAGCATGGAAGCACGTTATTTACGTGTAAGGTCTTTATTAGTCTGCAAAAGGACATAATACTGCCTTTAGAAGGCTGTGCATCTAGTTAACAGTGTTCTATAGCCATGGCGTCAGGGAAAAGGACTTGGAACGTTATAGTCCATTGAGACTGGAAGGACTACTCCTATGGTAACCTGCGCAGGCAGTTGGAACGACGGTATTTACGTATAACGCCTTTATTAGGCTGCAAATGGCCATATTACAGCCTTTAGAGGGCTTTGCACGGAGTTAACAGTGTGCTAAAGCCATGGCGCCAAGGAAAATGACTTGGGACGTCATATTCCATTGAGACTGAGAACACTAGACCAATGGTAGCCTGGTTGGGAGCGTAAAAGCACGTGGTTTACGTGTAAGGCCTTTATTAGTCTGCAAAAGGCCATATTACAGCGTTCAAAGGGCCTACACGTAGTTAGCAGTGTTCTAACGCCATAGCGCCAAGGAAAAGGACTTGGCACGTTGTAGTCCATTGAAACTGGGAACAATAGGCCATTGGTAGCCTTGCTGGGGACGTGGAAGAACGTGATTTACGTGCAAGGCCTTTATTAGTCTGCAAAAGGCCATGTTACAGCATTTAGAGGGCTGTGCACGGAGTTAACATTGTTCTAAAGCCATGGCGCCAAGGAAAAGGACTTGGGACGTCATAGTCCATTGAGACTCGAAGGACTAGATCAATGGTAGCCTGGCTGGGAGCGTGGAAGCACGTGGTTTACGTCTAAGGCCTTTATTAGGCTGCTTGGGACGTGGAAGAACGTGATTTGCGTGTAAGACCTTTTATATTCTGTAAAAGGCCATGTTACAGGATTTGGAGGACTGTGCGCGTAGTTGCCGGTCTTCTAACGCCAAGGTGCCAAAGAAAACGACTTGACACGTTGTATTCCATTGGGACTGGAAGGACTAGACTAATGGTATCCGGCGGAGGGTGGTGGAATCACGGTATTTACGTGTAAAGGCTTTATTAGCCTGCAAAAGGCCGTATTACTGACTTTAGAGGACTGTGCACGTAGTTAACAGTGTTCTATAGCCATGGTGTCAGGGAAAAGGACTTGGAACGTTATAGTCCATTGAGACTGGAAGGACTACTCCTATGGTAACCTGCGCAGGCAGTTGGAACGACTGTATTTACGTATAATGCCTTTATCAGGCTGCAAATGGCCATATTACAGCCTTTAGAGGGCTTTGCACGAAGTTAACAGTGTGCTAAAGCCATGGCGCCAAGGAAAACGACTTGGGACGTCATATTCCATTGAGACTGAGAACACTAGACCAATGGTAGCCTGGTTGGGAGCGTAAAAGCACGTGGTTTACGTGTAAGGCCTTTATTAGTCTGCAAAAAGACATATTACAGCGTTCAAAGGGCCGTTCACGTAGTTAACAGTGTTCTAACGCCATAGCGCCAAGGAAAAGGACTTGGCACGTTGTAGTCCATTGAGACTGGGAACACAAGGCCAATGGTAGCCTTGCTGGGGACGTGGAAGAACGTGATTTACGTGCAAGGCCTTTATTAGTCTGTAAAAGGACATATTGCAGCATTTAGAGGGCTGTGCACGGAGTTAACATTGTTCTAAAGCCATGACGCTAAGGAGAACGACTTGGCAAGTCGGAGTCCAATGAGACTTGAAGGACTAGATCAATGGTAGCCTGGCCGGGAGCGTGAAGCACGTGGTTTACGTCTAAGGCCTTTATTAGGCTGCGACGGCAATAATACGGCTTACAGGGGGCTGTGCACGTAGCTAAGAGTGTTCTAAAGCCATGGCGTCAAGGAAAAGGACTTGAGACGTCATATTCCAATAAGACTGGGAACACTAGACCATTGGTAACCTTACTGGGGACGTGGAAGAACGTGATTTACGTGTAAGGCCTTTATTAGGCTGCAAATGGCCAAATTACTGCCTTTAGAGGGCTGTGCACGTAGTTAACAGTGTTCTATAGCCATGGCGTCAAGGAAAATGACTTGGGACGTCACATTCCATTAAGACTGGGAACACTAGACCATTGGTAGCCTTGCTGGGGACGTGGAACGACAGTATTTACGTTTAAAGCCATTATTAGTCTGCAAAAGGCCATGTTACAGCATTTAGAGGGCTGTGCACGGAGTTAACATTGTTCTAAAGCCATGGCGCCAAGGAAAAGGACTTGGGACGTTATAGTCCATTGAGACTGGAAGGACTACTCCTATGGTAAGCTGCGCAGGCAGGTGGAACAACGGTATTTACGTATAACGCCTTTATTAGGCTCCAAATGGCCATATTACAGCCTTTAGAGGACTGTGCGCGTAGTTAACAGTGTTCTATAGCCATGGCGTCAAGGAAAATGACTTGGGACGTCACATTCCATTAAGACTGGGAACACTAGACCATTGGTAGCCTACAGGATTTGGAGGACTGTGCGCGTAGTTGCCGGTCTTCTAACGCCAAGGTGCCAAAGAAAACGACTTGGCACGTTGTAGTCCATTGAGACTGGGAACACAAGGCCATTGGTAGCCTTGCTGGGGACGTGGAAGAACGTGATTTACGTGCAAGGCCTTTATTAGTCTGCAAAAGGCCATGTTACAGCATTTAGAGGGCTGTGAATGGAGTTAACATTGTTCTAAAGCCATGGCGCCAAGGAAAAGGACTTGGGACGTCATAGTCCATTGAGACTCGAAGGACTAGATCAATGGTAGCCTGGCTGGGAGCGTGGAAGCACGTGGTTTACGTCTAAGGCCTTTATTAGGCTGCGACGGCAATATTACTGCTTACAGGGGTCTGTGCACGTAGCTAAGAGTGATCTAAAGCCATGGCGTCAAGGAAAAGGACTTGAGACATCATATTCCATTAAGACTGGGAACACTAGACCATTGGTAACCTTGCTGGGGACGTGAAAGAACGTGATTTACGTGTAAGACCTTTATTAGTCTGTAAAAGGCCATGTTACAGGATTTGGAGGACTGTGCGCGAGTTGCCGGTCTTCTAACGCCAAGGTGCCAAAGAAAACGACTTGGCACGTTGTATTCCATTGGGACTGGAAGGACTAGACTAATGGTATCCGGCGGAGGGTGGTGGAATCACGGTATTTACGTGTAAAAGCTTTATTAGCCTGCAAAAGGCCGTATTACTGACTTTAGAGGGCTGTGCACGTAGTTAACAGTGTTCTATAGCCATGGCGTCAGGGAAAAGGACTTGAGACGTCATATTCCAATAAGACTGGGAACACTAGACCATTGGTAACCTTGCTGGGGACGTGGAAGAACGTGATTTACGTGTAAGGCCTTTATTAGGCTGCAAATGGCCAAATTACTGCCTTTAGAGGGCTGTGCACGTAGTTAACAGTGTTCTATAGCCATGGCGTCAAGGAAAATGACTTGGGACGTCACATTCCATTAAGACTGGGAACACTAGACCATTGGTAGCCTTGCTGGGGACGTGGAACGACAGTATTTACGTTTAAAGCCATTATTAGTCTGCAAAAGGCCATGTTACAGCATTTAGAGGGCTGTGCACGGAGTTAACATTGTTCTAAAGCCATGGCGCCAAGGAAAAGGACTTGGGACGTTATAGTCCATTGAGACTGGAAGGACTACTCCTATGGTAAGCTGCGCAGGCAGGTGGAACAACGGTATTTACGTATAACGCCTTTATTAGGCTCCAAATGGCCATATTACAGCCTTTAGAGGACTGTGCGCGTAGTTAACAGTGTTCTATAGCCATGGCGTCAAGGAAAATGACTTGGGACGTCACATTCCATTAAGACTGGGAACACTAGACCATTGGTAGCCTACAGGATTTGGAGGACTGTGCGCGTAGTTGCCGGTCTTCTAACGCCAAGGTGCCAAAGAAAACGACTTGGCACGTTGTAGTCCATTGAGACTGGGAACACAAGGCCATTGGTAGCATGGCTGGGGACGTGGAAGAACGTGATTTACGTGCAAGGCCTTTATTAGTCTGCAAAAGGCCATGTTACAGCATTTAGAGGGCTGTGAATGGAGTTAACATTGTTCTAAAGCCATGGCGCCAAGGAAAAGGACTTGGGACGTCATAGTCCATTGAGACTCGAAGGACTAGATCAATGGTAGCCTGGCTGGGAGCGTGGAAGCACGTGGTTTACGTCTAAGGCCTTTATTAGGCTGCGACGGCAATATTACTGCTTACAGGGGTCTGTGCACGTAGCTAAGAGTGATCTAAAGCCATGGCGTCAAGGAAAAGGACTTGAGACATCATATTCCATTAAGACTGGGAACACTAGACCATTGGTAACCTTGCTGGGGACGTGAAAGAACGTGATTTACGTGTAAGACCTTTATTAGTCTGTAAAAGGCCATGTTACAGGATTTGGAGGACTGTGCGCGAGTTGCCGGTCTTCTAACGCCAAGGTGCCAAAGAAAACGACTTGGCACGTTGTATTCCATTGGGACTGGAAGGACTAGACTAATGGTATCCGGCGGAGTGTGGTGGAATCACGGTATTTACGTGTAAAGGCTTTATTAGCCTGCAAAAGGCCGTATTACTGACTTTAGAGGGCTGTGCACGTAGTTAACAGTGTTCTATAGCCATGGCGTCAGGGAAAAGGACTTGGAACGTTATAGTCCATTGAGACTGGAAGGACTACTCCTATGGTAACCTGCGCAGGCAGTTGGAACGACGGTATTTACGTATAATGCCTTTATCAGGCTGCAAATGGCCATATTACAGCCTTTAGAGGGCTTTGCATGGAGTTAACAGTGTGCTAAAGCCATGGCTCCAAGGAAAACGACTTGGGACGTCATATTCCATTGAGACTGAGAACACTAGACCAATGGTAGCCTGGTTGGGAGCGTAAAAGCACGTGGTTTACGTGTAAGGCCTTTATTAGTCTGCAAAAGGCCATATTACAGCGTTCAAAGGGCCGTTCACGTAGTTAACAGTGTTCTAACGCCATAGCGCCAAGGAAAAGGACTTGGCACGTTGTAGTCCATTGAGACTGGGAACACTAGGCCATTGGTAGCCTTGCTGGGGACGTGGAAGAACGTGATTTACGTGCAAGGCCTTTATTAGTCTGTAAAAGGACATATTGCAGCAATTAGAAGGCTGTGCACATAGTTCACGGTGCTCTAAAGCCATGACGCTAAGGAGAACGACTTGGCAAGTCGGAGTCCATTGAGACTTGAAGGACTAGATCAATGGTAGCCTGGCCGGGAGCGTGAAAGCACGCGGTTTACGTCTAAGGCCTTTATTAGGCTGCGACGGCAATAATACGGCTCACAGGGGGCTGTGCACGTAGCTTAGAGTGTTTTAAAGCCATGGCGTCAAGGAAAAGGACTTGAGACGTCATATTCCATTAAGACTGGGAACACTAGACCATTGGTAACCTTGCTGGGGACGTGGAAGAACGTGATTTACGTGTAAGGCCTTTATTAGGCTGCAAATGGCCATATTACTGCCTTTAGAGGGCTGTCCACGTAGTTAACAGTGTTCTATAGCCATGGCGCCAAGGAAAAGGACTTGGAACGTCATTATCCATTAAGACTGGGAACACTAGACATTGGTAGCCTTGCTGGGGACGTGGAACGACAGTATTTACGTTTAAGGCCTTTATTAGGCTGCAAAAGGCCATGTTACAGCATTTAGAGGGCTGTACACGGCGTTAACATTGTTCTAAAGCCATGGCGCCAAGGAAAAGGACTTGGGACATCATAGTCCATTGAGACTCGAAGGACTAGATCAATGGTAGCCTGGCTGGGAGCGTGGAAGCACGTGGTTTACGTCTAAGGCCTTTATTAGGCTGCGACGGCAATATTACTGCTTACAGGGGTCTGTGCACGTAGCTAAGAGTGATCTAAAGCCATGGCGTCAAGGAAAAGGACTTGAGACATCATATTCCATTAAGACTGGGAACACTAGACCATTGGTAACGTTGCTGGGGACGTGAAAGAACGTGATTTACGTGTAAGACCTTTATTAGTCTGTAAAAGGCCATGTTACAGGATTTGGAGGACTGTGCGCGAGTTGCCGGTCTTCTAACGCCAAGGTGCCAAAGAAAACGACTTGGCACGTTGTATTCCATTGGGACTGGAAGGACTAGACTAATGGTATCCGGCGGAGGGTGGTGGAATCACGGTATTTACGTGTAAAGGCTTTATTAGCCTGCAAAAGGCCGTATTACTGACTTTAGAGGGCTGTGCACGTAGTTAACAGTGTTCTATAGCCATGGCGTCAGGGAAAAGGACTTGGAACGTTATAGTCCATTGAGACTGGAAGGACTACTCCTATGGTAACCTGCGCAGGCAGTTGGAACGACGGTATTTACGTATAATGCCTTTATCAGGCTGCAAATGGCCATATTACAGCCTTTAGAGGGCTTTGCACGGAGTTAACAGTGTGCTAAAGCCATGGCTCCAAGGAAAACGTCTTGGGACGTCATATTCCATTGAGACTAAGAACACTAGACCAATGGTAGCCTGGTTGGGAGCGTAAAAGCACGTGGTTTACGTGTAAGGCCTTTATTAGTCTGCAAAAGGCCATATTACAGCGTTCAAAGGGCCGTTCACGTAGTTAACAGTGTTCTAACGCCATAGCGCCAAGGAAAAGGACTTGGCACGTTGTAGTCCATTGAGACTGGGAACACTAGGCCATTGGTAGCCTTGCTGGGGACGTGGAAGAACGTGATTTACGTGCAAGGCCTTTATTAGTCTGTAAAAGGACATATTGCAGCAATTAAAAGGCTGTGCACATAGTTCACGGTGCTCTAAAGCCATGACGCTAAGGAGAACGACTTGGCAAGTCGGAGTCCATTGAGACTTGAAGGACTAGATCAATGGTAGCCTGGCCGGGAGCGTGAAAGCACGTGGTTTACGTCTAAGGCCTTTATTAGGCTGCGACGGCAATAATATGGCTCACAGGGGGCTGTGCACGTAGCTTAGAGTGTTTTAAAGCCATGGCGTCAAGGAAAAGGACTTGAGACGTCATATTCCATTAAGACTGGGAACACTAGACCATTGGTAACCTTGCTGCGGACGTGGAAGAACGTGATTTACGTGTAAGGCCTTTATTAGGCTGCAAATGGCCATATTACTGCCTTTAGAGGGCTGTGCACGTAGTTAACAGTGTTCTATAGCCATGGCGCCAAGGAAAAGGACTTGGAACGTCATTATCCATTAAGACTGGGAACACTAGACATTGGTAGCCTTGCTAGGGACGTGGAACGACAGTATTTACGTTTAAGGCCTTTATTAGGCTGCAAAAGGCCATGTTACAGCATTTAGAGGGCTGTACACGGAGTTAACATTGTTCTAAAGCCATGGCGCCAAGGAAAAGGACTTGGGACATCATAGTCCATTGAGACTCGAAGGACTAGATCAATGGTAGCCTGGCTGGAAGCGTGGAAGCACGTGGTTTACGTCTAAGGCCTTTATTAGGCAGCAAATGGCCATATTACTGCCTTTAGAGGGCTGTGCACGGAGTTAACAGTGTTCTATAGCCATGGCGTCAAGGAAAAGAACTTGGAACGTTATAGTCCATTGAGACTGGAAGGACTACTCCTATGGTAACCTGCGCAGGCAGTTGGAACGACGGTATTTACGTATAATGCCTTTATTAGGCAGCAAATGGCCATATTACTGCCTTTAGAGGGCTGTGCACGGAGTTAACAGTGTTCTATAGCCATGGCGTCAAGGAAAATGAATTGGGACGTCACATTCCATTAAGACTGGGAACACTAGACCATTGGTAGCCTTGCTGGGGACGTGGAACGACAGTATTTACGTTTAAAGCCATTATTAGTCTGCAAAAGGCCATGTTACAGCATTTAGAGGGCTGTGCACGGAGTTAACATTGTTCTAAGGCCATGGCGCCAAGGAAAAGGACTTGGGACGTCATAGTCCATTGAGACTCGAAGGACTAGATCAATGGTAGCCTGGCTGGGAGCGTGGAAGCACGTGGTTTACGTCTAAGGCCTTTATTAGGCTGCGACGGCAATATTACTGCTTACAGGGTCTGTGCACGTAGCTAAGAGTGATCTAAAGCCATGGCGTCAAGGAAAAGGACTTGAGACGTCATATTCCATTAAGACTGGGAACACTAGACCATTGGTAACCTTGCTGGGGACGTGGAAGAACGTGATTTACGTGTAAGACCTTTATTAGTCTGTAAAAGGCCATGTTACAGGATTTGGAGGACTGTGCGCGTAGTTGCCGGTCTTCTAACGCCAAGGTGCCAAAGAAAACGACTTGGCACGTTGTATTCCATTGGGACTGGAAGGACTACTCCTATGGTAACCTGCGCAGGCAGTTGGAACGACGGTATTTACGTATAATGCCTTTATCAGGCTGCAAATGGCCATATTACAGCCTTTAGAGGGCTTTGCACGAAGTTAACAGTGTGCTAAAGCCATGGCGCCAAGGAAAACGACTTGGGACGTCATATTCCATTGAGACTGAGAACACTAGACCAATGGTAGCCTGGTTGAGAGCGTAAAAGCACGTGGTTTACGTGTAAGGCCTTTATTAGTCTGCAAAGGTACATAACACTGCCTTTAGAAGACTGTGCACGTAATTAATAGTGTTCTATAGCCTTTATTAGGCTGCAACTGGCCATATTACTGCCTTTAGAGGGCTGTGCACATAGTTCACGGTGTTCTAAAGCCATGACGCTAAGGAGAACGACTTGGCAAGTCGGAGTCCATTGAGACTTGAAGGACTAGATCAATGGTAGCCTCGCCGGGAGCGTGAAAGCACGTGGTTTGCGTGTAAGACCTTTATTAGGCTGCAACAGCAGTAATACGGCTTACAGGGGGCTGTGCATGTAGCTAAGAGTGTTCTAAAGCCATGGCATCAAAGAAAAGGACTTGAGACGTCATACTCCATTAAGACCGGGAACACTAGACCATTGATAACCTTGCTGGGGGCGTGGAAGAACGTGATTTGCGTGTAAGACCTTTGTTAGGCTGTAAAAGGCCATGTTACAGCATTTAGAGGGCTGTGCACGTAGTTAACAGTGTTCTATAGCCATGGCGTCAAGGAAAAGAACTTGGGACGTCATAGTCCATTGAGACTGGAAGGACTACTCCTATGGTAACCTGCGCAGGCCGTTGGAACGACGGTATTTACGTATAACGCCTTTATTAGGCTGCAAATGGCCATATTACAGCCCTTAGAGGGCTTTGCACGGAGTTAACAGTGTACTAAAGCCATGGCGTCAAGGAAATTGACTTGCGACGTCATATTCCATTAAGACTGAGAACACTAGACCAATGGTAGCCTGGTTGGGAGCGTAAAAGCACGTGGTTTACGTGTAAGGCCTTTATTAGTCTGCAAAAGGCCATATTACAGCGTTCAAAGGGCCGTACACGTAGTTAACAGTGTTCTAACGCCATAGCGCCAAGGAAAAGGACTTGGCACGTTGTAGTCCATTGAGACTGGGAACAATAGGCCATTGGTAGCCTTGCTGGGGACGTGGAAGAACGTGATTTACGTGCAAGGCCTTTATTAGTCTGTAAAAGGACATATTGCAGCATTTAGAGGGCTGTGCGCATAGTTCACAGTGCTCTAAAGCCATGACGCTAAGGAGAACGACTTGGCAAGTCGGAGTACATTGAGACTTGAAGGACTAGATCAATGGTAGCCTGGCCGGGAGCGTGAAAGTACGTGGTTTACGTCTAAGGCCTTTTTTAGGCTGCGACGGCAATAATACGGCTTACAGGGGGCTGTGCACGTAGCTAAGAGTGTTCTAAAGCCATGGCGTCAAGGAAAAGGACTTGAGACGTCATATTCATTAAGACTGGGAACACTAGACCATTGGTAGCCTTGCTGGGGACGTGGAATAACGTGATTTACGTGTTAGGCCTTGATTAGGCTGCGAAAGGCAATATTACTGCCTTTAGAGGGCTGTGCACGTAGTTAACAGTGTTCTATAGCCATGGCGCCAAGGAAAAGGACTTGGGACGTCATAGTCTGTTGAGACTGGAAGGACTACTCCTATGGAAAACTGCGCAGTTAGTTGGAAGGACAGTATTTACGTTTAAAGCCATTATTAGTCTGCAAAATGCCATGTTACAGCATTTAGAGGGCTGTGCACGGAGTTAACATTGTTCTAAAGCCATGGCGCCAGGGAAAAGGACTTGCGAAGTCGTAGTCCATTGAGATTTGGAGGACTAGATCATTGGTAGCCTGGCTGGGAGCGTGGAAGCACGTGGTTTACGTCTAAGGCCTTTATTAGGCTGCAACAGCAGTAATACGGCTTACAGGAGACTGTGCACGTAGCTAAGAGTGTTCTTAAGCCATGGCGTCAAGGAAAAGGACTTGAGACGTCATATTCCATTAAGACTGGGAACACTAGACCATTGGTAACCTTGCTGGGGACGTGGAAGAACGTGATTTACGTGTAAGGCCTTTATTAGGCTGCAAATGGCCATATTACTGCCTTTAGAGGGCTGTGCACGTAGTTAACAGTGTTCTACAGCCATGGCGCCAAGGAAAAGGACTTGGGACGTCATAGTCCATTGAGACTCGAAGGAATAGATCAATGGTAGCCTGGCTGGGAGCGTGAAAGAACGTGATTTGCGTGTAAGACCTTTATTAGTCTGTAAAACCCATGTTACAGGATTTGGAGGACTGTGCTCGTAGTTGCCGGTCTTCTAACGCCAAGGTGCCAAAGAAAACAACTTGGCACGTTGTAGTCCATTGGGACTAGAAGGACTAGACTAATGGTATCCCGCGGAGGGTGGTGGAATCACGGTATTTACGTGTAAAGGCTTTATTAGGCTGCGAAAGGCCGTATTATTGACTTTAGAGGGCTGTGCACGTAGTTAACAGTGTTCTATAGCCATGGCGTCAAGGAAAAGGACTTGGGACGTCATAGTCCATTGAGACTGGGAACACTAGACCATTGGTAACCTTGCTGGGGTCGTGGAAGAACGTGATTTACGTGTAAGGCCTTTATTAGGCTGCAAATGGCCATATTTCTGCCTTTAGGGGGCTGTGCACGTAGTTAACAGTGTTCTATAGCCATGGCGCCAAGGAAAAGGACTTGGGACGTCATAGTCCATTAAAACTGGGAACACTAGACCATTGGTAGTCTTGCTTGGGACGTGGAAGAACGTGATTTACGTGTAAGGCCTTTATTAGGCTTCAAATGGCCATATTACAGCCCTTAGAGGGCTTTGCACGGAGTTAACAGTGTACTAAAGCCATGGCGTCAAGAAAATTGACTTGCGACGTCATATTCCATTAAGACTGAGAACATTAGACCAATGGTAGCCTGGTTGGGAGCGTAAAAGCACGTGGTTTACGTGTAAGGCCTTTATTAGTCTGCAAAAGGCCATATTACAGCGTTCAAAGGGCCGTACACGTAGTTAACAGTGTTCTAACGCCATAGCGCCAAGGAAAAGGACTTGGCACGTTGTAGTCCATTGAGACTGGGAACAATAGGCCATTGGTAGCCTTGCTGGGGACGTGGAAGAACGTGATTTACGTGCAAGGCCTTTATTAGTCTGTAAAAGGACATATTGCAGCATTTAGAGGGCTGTGCGCATAGTTCACAGTGCTCTAAAGCCATGACGGTAAGGAGAACGACTTGGCAAGTCGGAGTACATTAAGACTTGAAGGACTAGATCAATGGTAGCCTGGCCGGGAGCGTGAAAGTACGTGGTTTACGTCTAAGGCCTTTTTTAGGCTGCGACGGCAATAATACGGCTTACAGGGGGCTGTGCACGTAGCTAAGAGTGTTCTAAAGCCATGGCGTCAAGGAAAAGGACTTGAGACGTCATATTCCATTAAGACTGGGAACACTAGACCATTGCTAACCTTGCTGGGGACGTGGAAGAACGTGATTTACGTGTAAGGCCTTTATTAGGCTGCAAATGGCCATATTTCTGCCTTTAGGGGGCTGTGCACGTAGTTAACAGTGTTCTATAGCCATGGCGCCAAGGAAAAGGACTTGGGACGTCATAGTCCATTAAGACTGGGAACACTAGACCATTGGTAGCCTTGCTTGGGACGTGGAAGAACGTGATTTACGTGTAAGGCCTTTATTAGGCTGCAAATGGCCATATTACTGCCCTTAGAGGGCTGTGCACGGAGTTAACATTGTTCTAAAGCCATGGCGCCAAGGAAAAGGACTTGGCACGTTGTAGTCCATTGAGACTGGGAACAATAGGCCATTGGTAGCCTTGCTGGGGACGTGGAAGAACGTGATTTACGTGCAAGGCCTTTATTAGTCTGTAAAAGGACATATTGCAGCATTTAGAGGGCTGTGCACATAGTTCACAGTGCTCTAAAGCCATGGCGCCAAGGAAAAGGACTTGGGACGTCATAGTCCATTGAGACTCGAAGGACTAGATCAATGGTAGCCTGGCTGGGAGCGTGGAAGAACGTGATTCGCGTGTAAGACCTTTATTAGTCTGTAAAAGGCCATGTTACAGGATTTGGAGGACTGTGCTCGTAGTTGCCGGTCTTTTAACGCCAAGGTCCTAAAGAAAACGACTTGGCACGTTGTAGTCCATTGGGACTAGAAGGACTAGACTGATGGTATCCCGCGGAGGGTGGTGGAATCACGGTATTTACGTATAACGCCTTTATTAGGCTGCAAATGGCCATATTACAGCCATTAGAGGACTGTGCGCGTAGTTAACAGTGTTCTATAGCCATGACGCTAAGGAGAACGACTTGGCAAGTCGGAGTCCATTGAGACTTGAAGGACTGGATCAATGGTAGCCTGGCCGGGAGCGTGAAAGCACGTGGTTTACGTCTAAGGCCTTTATTAGGCTGCGACGGCAATAATACGGCTTACAGGGGGCTGTGCACGTAGCTAAGAGTGTTCTTAAGCCATGGCGTCAAGGAAAAGGACTTGAGACGTCATATTCCATTAAGACTGGGAACACTAGACCATTGGTAACCTTGCTGGGGACGTGGAAGAACGTGATTTACGTGTAAGGCCTTTATTTGGCTGCAAATGGCCATATTACTGCCTTTAGAGGGCTGTGCACGTAGTTAACAGTGTTCTACAGCCATGGCGCCAAGGAAAAGGACTTACGACGTCATAGTCCATTGAGACTCGAAGGACTAGATCAATGGTAGCCTGGCTGGGAGCGTGGAAGAACGTGATTTGCGTGTAAGACCTTTATTAGTCTGTAAAAGCCCATGTTACAGGATTTGGAGGACTGTGCTCGTAGTTGCCGGTCTTCTAACGCCAAGGTGCCAAAGAAAACAACTTGGCACGTTGTAGTCCATTGGGACTAGAAGGACTAGACTAATGGTATCCCGCGGAGGGTGGTGGAATCACGGTATTTACGTGTAAAGGCTTTATTAGGCTGCAAAAGGCCGTATTACTGACTTTAGAGGGCTGTGCACGTAGTTAACAGTGTTCTATAGCCATGGCGTCAAGGAAAAGGACTTGGGACGTCATAGTCCATTGAGACTGGAATGACTACTCCTATGGCAACCTGCGCAGGCCGTTGGAACGACGGTATTTACGTATAACGCCTTTATTAGGCTGCAAATGGCCATATTACAGCCCTTAGAGGGCTTTGCACGGAGTTAACAGTGTACTAAAGCCGTGGCGTCAAGGAAAATGACTTGGGATGTCATATTCCATTGAGACTGAGAACACTAGACCAATGGTAGCCTGGTTGGGAGCGTAAAAGCACGTGGTTTACGTGTAAGGCCTTTATTAGTCTGCAAAAGGCCATATTACAGCGTTCAAAGGGCCGTACACGTAGTTAACAGTGTTCTAACGCCATAGCGCCAAGGAAATGGACTTGGCACGTTGTAGTCCATTGAGACTGGGAACAATAGGCCATTGGTAGCCTTGCTGGGGACGTGGAGGAACGTGATTTACGTGCAAGGCCTTTATTAGTCTGTAAAAGGACATATTGCAGCATTTAGAGGGCTGTGCACATAGTTCACAGTGCTCTAAAGCCATGGCGCCAAGGAAAAGGACTTGGGACGTCATAGTCCATTGAGACTCGAAGGACTAGATCAATGGTAGCCTGGCTGGGAGCGTGAAAGAACGTGATTTGCGTGTAAGACCTTTATTAGTCTGTAAAAGGCCATGTTACAGGATTTGGAGGACTGTGCTCGTAGTTGCCGGTCTTCTAACGCCAAGGTGCCAAAGAAAACGACTTGGCACGTTGTAGTCCATTGGGACTAGAAGGACTAGACTAATGGTATCCCGCGGAGGGTGGTGGAATCACGGTATTTACGTCTAAAGGCTTTATTAGGCTGCAAAAGGCCGTATTACTGACTTTAGAGGGCTGTGCACGTAGTTAACAGTGTTCTATAGCCATGGCGTCAAGGAAGAGGACTTGGGACGTCATAGTCCATTGAGACTGGAAGGACTACTCCTATGGTAACCTGCGCAGGCCGTTGGAACGACGGTATTTACGTATAACGCCTTTATTAGGCTGCAAATGGCCATATTACAGCCCTTAGAGGGCTTTGCACGGAGTTAACAGTGTACTAAAGCCATGGCGTCAAGGAAAATGACTTGGGACCTTATAGTCCATTGAGACTGGAAGGACTACTCCTATGGTAACCTGTGCATGCAGTTGGAACGACGGTATTTACGTATAACGCCTTTATTAGGCTGCAAATGGCCATATTACAGCCTTTAGAGGGCTTTGCACGGAGTTAACAGTGTGCTAAAGCCATGGCGCTAAGGAAAATGACTTGGGACGTCATATTCCATTGAGACTGAGAACACTAGACCAATAATAGCCTGGTTGGGAGCGTAAAAGCACGTGGTTTACGTGTAAGGCCTTTATTAGTCTGCAAAAGGCCATATTACAGCGTTCAAAGGGCCGTACACGTAGTTAACAGTGTTCTAACGCCATAGCGCCAAGGAAAAGGACTTGGCACGTTGTATTCCATTGAGACTGGGAACACTAGGCCATTGGTAGCCTTGCTGGGGACGTGGAAGAACGTGATTTACGTGCAAGGCCTTTATTAGTCTGTAAAAGGACATATTGCAGCATTTAGAGGGCTGTGCACATAGTTCACGGTGCTCTAAAGCCATGACGCTAAGGAGAACGACTTGGCAAGTCGGAGTCCATTGAGACTTGAAGGACTGGATCAATGGTAGCCTGGCCGGGAGCGTGAAAGCACGTGGTTTACGTCTAAGGCCTTTATTAGTCTGCAAAAGGCCATGTTACAGCATTTAAAGGACTGTGCGCGTAGTTAACAGTGTTCTGTAACCATGGCGTCAAGGAAAAGGACTTGGGACGTCATAGTCCATTAAGATTCGAAGGACTAGATCATCGGTAGCCTGGTGGGAGCGTGGAAGCACGTGGTTTACGTCTAAGGCCTTTATTAGGCTCCGACGGCAATAATACGGCTTACAGGGGGCTGTGCACGTAGCTAAGAGTGTTCTAAAGCCATGGCGTCAAGGAAAAGGACTTGAGACGTCATATTCCATTAAGACTGGGAACAATAAACCATTGGTAACATTGCTGGGGGCGTGGAAGAACGTGATTTACGTGTAAGACCTTTATTAGTCTGTAAAAGGCCATGTTACAGGATTTGGAGGACTGTGCTCGTAGTTGCCGGTCTTCTAACGCCAAGGTGCCAAAGAAAACGGCTTGGCACGTTGTGGTCCATTGGGACTGGAAGGACTAGACTAATGGTATCCCGCGGAGGGTGGTGGAATCACGGTATTTACGCGTAAAGGCTTTATTAGGCTGCAAAAGGCCGTATTACTAACTTTAGAGGGCTGTGCACGTAGTTAACAGTGTTCTATAGCCATGACGTCAAGGAAAAGGACTTGGGACGTTATAGTCCATTGAGACTGGAAGGACTACTCCTATGGTAACCTGCGCAGGCAGGTGGAACAACGGTATTTACGTATAACACCTTTATTAGGTTGCAAATGGCCATATTACAGCCTTTAGAGGACTGTGCGCGTAGTTAACAGTGTTCTATAGCTATGGCGTCAAGGAAAAGGACTTGGCACGTCATATTCCATTACGACTGGGAACACTAGACCATTGGTAGCCTTGCTGGGGACGTGGAACGACAGTATTTACGTTTAAAGCCATTATTAGTCTGCAAAAGGCCATGTTACAGCATTTAGAGGGCTGTGCACGGAGTTAACATTGTTCTAAAGCCATGGCGCCAAGGAAAAGGACTTGGGACGTCATAGTCCATTGAGACTGGAAGGACTACTCCTATGGTAACATGCATAGGCAGATGGAATGACGGTATTTACGTTTAGCTCCTTTATTTGGCTGCAAAAGGCAATATTACAGCGTTCAAAGGGCCGTGCACGTAGTTAACAGTGTTCTAACGCCATAGCGCGAAGGAAAACGCTTTGGAACGTCGTATTCCATTGAGACTGGAAGGACTAGATCAATGGTAGCATGGCTGGGAGCATGGAAGCTCGTTATTTACGTGTAAGGTCTTTAATAGTCTGCAAAAGTACATAACACTGCCTTTAGAAGACTGTGCACGTAGTTAATAGTGTTCTATAGCCATGTCGTCAAGGAAAAGGACTTGGGACGTCATAGTCCATTGAGACTCGAAGGACTAGATCAATGGTAGCCTGGCTGGGAGCGTGGAAGCACGTGGTTAATGTCTAAGGCCTTTATTAGGCTGCGACGGCAATAAAACGGCTTACAGAGGGCTGTGCACGTAGCTAAGAATGTTCTAAAGCCATGGCGTCAAGGAAAAGGACTTGAGACGTCATATTCCATTAAGACTGGGAACACTAGACTATTGGTAACCTTGCCGGGGGCGAGGAAGAACGTGATTTGCGTGTAAGACCTTTATTAGTCTGTAAAAGGCCATGTTACAGGATTTGGAGGACTGTGCGCGTAGTTGCCGGTCTTCTAACGCCAAGGTGCCAAAGAAAACGACTTGGCACGTTGTAGTCCATTGGGACTGGAAGGACTAGACTAATGGTATCCCGCGGAGGGTGGTGGAATCACGGTATTTACGTGTAAAGGCTTTATTAGGCTGCAAAAGGCCGTATTAATGACTTTAGAGCGCTGTGCACGTAGTTAACAGTGTTCTATAGCCATGGCGTCAAGGAAAAGGACTTGGGACGTTATAGTCCATTGAGACTGGAAGGACTACTCCTATGGTAACCTGCCCAGGCAGGTGGAACAACGGTATTTACGTATAACGCCTTTATTAGGCTGCAAATGGCCATATTACAGCCTTTAGAGGGCTTTGCAAGGAGTTAACAGTGTGCTAAAGCCATGGCGCCAAGGAAAATGACTTGGGACGTCATATTCCATTAAGACTGGGAACACTAGGCCATTGGTAACCTTGCTGGGGACGTTGAAGAACGTGATTTACGTGTAAGACCTTTATTAGTCTGTAAAAGGTCATGTTACAGGATTTGGAGGACTGTGCGCGTAGTTGCCGGTCTTCTAACGCCAAGGTGCCAAAGAAAACGACTTGGCACGTTGTAGTCTATTGGGACTGGAAGGACTAGACTAATGGTATCCCGCGGAGGGTGGTGGAATCACGGTATTTACGCGTAAAGGCTTTATTAGGCTGCAAAAGGCCGTATTAATGACTTTAGAGGGCTGTGCACGTAGTTAACAGTGTTCTATAGCCATGACGTCAAGGAAAAGGACTTGGGACGTTATAGTCCATTGAGACTGGAAGGACTACTCCTATGGTAACCTGCGCAGGCAGGTGGAACAACGGTATTTACGTATAACACCTTTATTAGGTTGCAAATGGCCATATTACAGCCTTTAGAGGACTGTGCGCGTAGTT
Source organism: Hydractinia symbiolongicarpus (assembly GCF_029227915.1). Classification (NCBI taxonomy): domain Eukaryota; kingdom Metazoa; phylum Cnidaria; class Hydrozoa; order Anthoathecata; family Hydractiniidae; genus Hydractinia; species Hydractinia symbiolongicarpus. Next base: position 16,544,560 of record NC_079885.1, on the reverse strand, counting down.
AACAGTGTTCTATAGCTATGGCGTCAAGGAAAAGGACTTGGCACGTCATATTCCATTACGACTGGGAACACTAGACCATTGGTAGCCTTGCTGGGGACGTGGAACGACAGTATTTACGTTTAAAGCCATTATTAGTCTGCAAAAGGCCATGTTACAGCATTTAGAGGGCTGTGCACGGAGTTAACATTGTTCTAAAGCCATGGCGCCAAGGAAAAGGACTTGGGACGTCATAGTCCATTGAGACTGGAAGGACTACTCCTATGGTAACATGCACAGGCAGATGGAATGACGGTATTTACGTTTAGCTCCTTTATTTGGCTGCAAAAGGCAATATTACAGCGTTCAAAGGGCCGTGCACGTAGTTAACAGTGTTCTAACGCCATAGCGCGAAGGAAAACGCTTTGGAACGTCGTATTCCATTGAGACTGGAAGGACTAGATCAATGGTAGCATGGCTGGGAGCATGGAAGCTCGTTATTTACGTGTAAGGTCTTTAATAGTCTGCAAAAGTACATAACACTGCCTTTAGAAGACTGTGCACGTAGTTAATAGTGTTCTATAGCCATGTCGTCAAGGAAAAGGACTTGGGACGTCATAGTCCATTGAGACTCGAAGGACTAGATCAATGGTAGCCTGGCTGGGAGCGTGGAAGCACGTGGTTAATGTCTAAGGCCTTTATTAGGCTGCGACGGCAATAAAACGGCTTACAGAGGGCTGTGCACGTAGCTAAGAATGTTCTAAAGCCATGGCGTCAAGGAAAAGGACTTGAGACGTCATATTCCATTAAGACTGGGAACACTAGACTATTGGTAACCTTGCCGGGGGCGAGGAAGAACGTGATTTGCGTGTAAGACCTTTATTAGTCTGTAAAAGGCCATGTTACAGGATTTGGAGGACTGTGCGCGTAGTTGCCGGTCTTCTAACGCCAAGGTGCCAAAGAAAACGACTTGGCACGTTGTAGTCCATTGGGACTGGAAGGACTAGACTAATGGTATCCCGCGGAGGGTGGTGGAATCACGGTATTTACGTGTAAAGGCTTTATTAGGCTGCAAAAGGCCGTATTAATGACTTTAGAGGGCTGTGCACGTAGTTAACAGTGTTCTATAGCCATGGCGTCAAGGAAAAGGACTTGGGACGTTATAGTCCATTGAGACTGGAAGGACTACTCCTATGGTAACCTGCGCAGGCAGGTGGAACAACGGTATTTACGTATAACGCCTTTATTAGGCTGCAAATGGCCATATTACAGCCTTTAGAGGGCTTTGCAAGGAGTTAACAGTGTGCTAAAGCCATGGCGCCAAGGAAAATGACTTGGGACGTCATATTCCATTAAGACTGGGAACACTAGGCCATTGGTAACCTTGCTGGGGACGTTGAAGAACGTGATTTACGTGTAAGACCTTTATTAGTCTGTAAAAGGTCATGTTACAGGATTTGGAGGACTGTGCGCGTAGTTGCCGGTCTTCTAACGCCAAGGTGCCAAAGAAAACGACTTGGCACGTTGTATTCCATTGGGACTGGAAGGACTAGACTAATGGTATCCGACGGAGGGTGGTGGAATCAAGGTATTTACGTGTAAAGGCTTTATTAGCCTGCAAAAGGCCGTATTACTGACTTTAGAGGGCTGTGCACGTAGTTAACAGTGTTCTATAGCCATGGCGTCAGGGAAAAGGACTTGGAACGTTATAGTCCATTGAGACTGGAAGGACTACTCTTATGGTAACCTGCGCAGGCAGTTGGAACGACGGTATTTACGTATAATGCCTTTGTCAGGCTGCAAATGGCCATATTACAGCCTTTAGAGGGCTTTGCACGGAGTTAACAGTGTGCTAAAGCCATGGCGCCAAGGAAAAGGACTTTGGACGTCATAGTCCATTGAGACTCGAAGGACTAGATCAATGGTAGCCTGGCTGGGAGCGTGGAAGCACGTGGTTTACGTCTAAGGCCTTTATTAGGCTGCAACGGCAATATTACTGCTTACAGGGGTCTGTGCACGTAGCTAAGGGTGATCTAAAGCCATGGCGTCAAGGAAAAGGACTTGAGACGTCATATTCCATTAAGACTGGGAACACTAGACCATTGGTAACCTTGCTGGGGACGTGGAAGAACGTGATTTACGTGTAAGACCTTTATTAGTCTGTAAAAGGCCATGTTACAGGATTTGGAGGACTGTGCGCGTAGTTGCCGGTCTTCTAACGCCAAGGTGCTAAAGAAAACGACTTGACACGTTGTATTCCATTGGGACTGGAAGGACTAGACTAATGGCATCCGGCGGAGGGTGGTGGAATCACGGTATTTACGTGTAAAGGCTTTATTAGCCTGCAAAAGGCCGTATTACTGACTTTAGAGGACTGTGCACGTAGTTAACAGTGTTCTATAGCCATGGCGTCAGGGAAAAGGACTTGGAACGTTATAGTCCATTGAGACTGGAAGGACTACTCCTATGGTAACCTGCGCAGGCAGTTGGAACGACTGTATTTACGTATAATGCCTTTATCAGGCTGCAAATGGCCATATTACAGCCTTTAGAGGGCATTGCACGGAGTTAACAGTGTGCTAAAGCCATGGCGCCAAGGAAAACGACTTGGGACGTCATATTCCATTGTGACTGAGAACACTAGACCAATGGTAGCCTGGTTGGGAGCGTAAAAGCACGTGGTTTACGTGTAAGGCCTTTATTAGTCTGCAAAAAGCCATATTACAGCGTTCAAAGGGCCGTTCACGTAGTTAACAGTGTTCTAACGCCATAGCGCCAAGGAAAAGGACTTGGCACGTTGTAGTCCATTGAGACTGGGAACACAAGGCCATTGGTAGCCTTGCTGGGGACGTGGAAGAACGTGATTTACGTGCAAGGCCTTTATTAGTCTGTAAAAGGACATATTGCAGCATTTAGAAGGCTGTGCACATAGTTCACGGTGCTCTAAAGCCATGACGCTAAGGAGAACGACTTGGCAAGTCGGAGTCCATTGAGACTTGAAGGACTAGATCAATGGTAGCCTGGCCGGGAGCGTGAAAGCACGTGGTTTACGTCTAAGGCCTTTATTAGGCTGCGACGGCAATAATACGGCTCATAGGGGGCTGTGCACGTAGCTTAGAGTGTTTTAAAGCCATGGCGTCAAGGAAAAGGACTTGAGACGTCATATTCCATTAAGACTGGGAACACTAGACATTGGTAGCCTTGCTGGGGACGTGGAACGACAGTATTTACGTTTAAAGCCATTATTAGTCTGCAAAAGGCCATGTTACAGCATTTAGAGGGCTGTGCACGGAGTTAACATTGTTCTAAAGCCATGGCGCCAAGGAAAAGGACTTGGCACGTTGTATTCCATTGGGACTGGAAGGACTAGACTAATAGTATCCCGCGGAGGGTGGTGGAAACACGGTATTTATGTGTAAAGGCTTTATTAGGCTGCAAAAGGCCGTATTACTGACTTTAGAGGGCTGTGCACGTAGTTAACAGTGTTCTATAGCCATGACGAAAAGGAAGAGGACTTGGGACGTCATAGTCCATTGAGACTGGAAGGACTACTCCTGTGGTAACCTGCGCAGGCAGTTGGAACGACGGTATTTTTGTATAACGCCTTTATTAGGCTGCAAATTGCCATATTACAGCCTTTAGACGGCTTTGCACAGAGTTAACATTGTTCCAAAGCCATTGCACCAAGGAAAAGGATTTGGGGCGTCATAGTCCTTTGAGACTGGAAGGACTACTTCTATGGTAACCTGCGCAGGCAGGTTGTACGACGGTATTTACGTATAACGCCTTTATTAGGCTGCAAATGGCCATATTACAGCCTTTGGAGGACTGTGCACGAAGTTAACAGTGTTCTAAAGCCATGGCGCCAAGGAAAAGGACTTGGGACGTCATAGTCCATTGAGACTCGAAGGACTAGATCATGGGTAGCCTGGTGGGAGCGTGGAAGCACGTGGTTTACGTCTAAGGCCTTTATTAGGCTCCGACGGCAATAATACGGCTTACAGGGGGCTGTGCACGTAGCTAAGAGTGTTCTAAAGCCATGGCGTCAAGGAAAAGGACTTGAGACGTCATATTCCATTAAGACTGGGAACACTAGACCATTGGTGACCTTGCTGGGGGCGTGGAAGAGCGTGATTTACGTGTAAGACCTTTATTAGTCTGTAAAAGGCCATGTTACAGTATTTGGAGGACTGTGCTCGTAGTTGCCGGTCTTCTAACGCCAAGGTGCCAAAGAAAACGGCTTGGCACGTTGTAGTCCATTGGGACTGGAAGGACTAGACTAATGGTATCCCGCGGAGGGTGGTGGAATCACGGTATTTACGCGTAAAGGCTTTATTAGGCTGCAAAAGGCCGTATTACTAACTTTAGAGGGCTGTGCACGTAGTTAACAGTGTTCTATAGCCATGGCGTCAAGGAAAAGGACTTGGGACGTCATATTCCATTGAGACTGAGAACACTAGACCAATGGTAGCCTGATGGGGGCGTAAAAGCACTTGGTTTACGTGTAAGGCCTTTATTAGTCTGCAAAAGGCCATATTACAGCGTTCAAAGGGCCGTACACGTAGTTAACAGTGTTCTAAGGCCATAGCGCCTAGGAAAAGGACTTGGCACGTTGTAGTCCATTGAGACTGGGAACAATAGGCCATTGGTAGCCTTGCTGGGGACGTGGAAGAACGTGATTTACGTGCAAGGCCTTTATTAGTCTGTAAAAGGACATATTGCAGCATTTAGAGGGCTGTGCACATAGTTCACAGTGCTCTAAAGCCATGACGCTAAGGAGAACGACTTGGCAAGTCGGAGTCCATTGAGACTTGAAGGACTAGATCAATGGTAGCGTGACCGGGAGCGTGAAAGCACGTGGTTTACGTCTAAGGCCTTTTTTAGGCTGCGACGGCAATAATACGGGTTACAGGGGGCTGTGCACGTAGCTAAGAGTGTTCTAAAGCCATGGCGTCAAGGAAAAGGACTTGAGATATCATATTCCATTAAGACTGGGAACACTAGACCATTGGTAACCTTGTTGGGGACGTGGAAGAACGTGATTTGCGTGTAAGACCTTTATTAGTCTGTAAAAGGCCATGTTACAGGATTTGGAGGACTGTGCTCGTAGTTGCCGGTCTTCTAACGCCAAGGTGCCAAAAAAAACGACTTGGCACGTTGTTTTCCATTGGGACTGAAAGGACTAGACTAATGGTATCCGGCGGAGGGTGGTGGAATCACGGTAGTTACGTGTAAAGGCTTTATTAGGCTGCAAAAGGCCGTATTACTGACTTTAGAGGGCTGTGCACGTAGTTAACAGTGTTCTATAGCCATGGCGTCAAGGAAAAGGACTTGGGACGTTATAGTCTATTGAGACTGGAAGGACTATTCCTTTGGTAACCTGCGCAGGCAGTTGGAACGACGGTATTTACGTATAACGCCTTTATTAGGCTGCAAATGGCCATATTACAGCCTTTAGAGGGCTTTGCAAGGAGTTAACAGTGTGCTAAAGCCATGGCGCCAAGGAAAATGACTTGGGACGTCATATTCCATTGGGACTGAGAACACTAGGCCATTGGTAGCCTTGCTGGGGACGTGGAAGAACGTGATTTACGTGCAAGGCCTTTATTAGGCTGCAAATGGCCATATTACTGCCTTTAGAGGGCTGTGCACGGAGTTAACATTGTTCTAAAGCCATGGCGCCAAGGAAAAGGACTTGGGACGTCATAGTCCATTGAGACTGGAAGGACTACTCCTATGGTAACCTGCGCAGGCAGGTGGAACAACGGTATTTACGTATAACACCTTTATTAGGTTGCAAATGGCCATATTACAGCCTTTAGAGGACTGTGCGCGTAGTTAACAGTGTTCTATAGCTATGGCGTCAAGGAAAAGGACTTGGCACGTCATATTCCATTACGACTGGGAACACTAGACCATTGGTAGCCTTGCTGGGGACGTGGAACGACAGTATTTACGTTTAAAGCCATTATTAGTCTGCAAAAGGCCATGTTACAGCATTTAGAGGGCTGTGCACGGAGTTAACATTGTTCTAAAGCCATGGCGCCAAGGAAAAGGACTTGGGACGTCATAGTCCATTGAGACTGGAAGGACTACTCCTATGGTAACATGCACAGGCAGATGGAATGACGGTATTTACGTTTAGCTCCTTTATTTGGCTGCAAAAGGCAATATTACAGCGTTCAAAGGGCCGTGCACGTAGTTAACAGTGTTCTAACGCCATAGCGCGAAGGAAAACGCTTTGGAACGTCGTATTCCATTGAGACTGGAAGGACTAGATCAATGGTAGCATGGCTGGGAGCATGGAAGCTCGTTATTTACGTGTAAGGTCTTTAATAGTCTGCAAAAGTACATAACACTGCCTTTAGAAGACTGTGCACGTAGTTAATAGTGTTCTATAGCCATGTCGTCAAGGAAAAGGACTTGGGACGTCATAGTCCATTGAGACTCGAAGGACTACATCAATGGTAGCCTGGCTGGGAGCGTGGAAGCACGTGGTTAATGTCTAAGGCCTTTATTAGGCTGCGACGGCAATAAAACGGCTTACAGAGGGCTGTGCACGTAGCTAAGAATGTTCTAAAGCCATGGCGTCAAGGAAAAGGACTTGAGACGTCATATTCCATTAAGACTGGGAACACTAGACTATTGGTAACCTTGCCGGGGGCGAGGAAGAACGTGATTTGCGTGTAAGACCTTTATTAGTCTGTAAAAGGCCATGTTACAGGATTTGGAGGACTGTGCGCGTAGTTGCCGGTCTTCTAACGCCAAGGTGCCAAAGAAAACGACTTGGCACGTTGTAGTCCATTGGGACTGGAAGGACTAGACTAATGGTATCCCGCGGAGGGTGGTGGAATCACGGTATTTACGTGTAAAGGCTTTATTAGGCTGCAAAAGGCCGTATTAATGACTTTAGAGGGCTGTGCACGTAGTTAACAGTGTTCTATAGCCATGGCGTCAAGGAAAAGGACTTGGGACGTTATAGTCCATTGAGACTGGAAGGACTACTCCTATGGTAACCTGCGCAGGCAGGTGGAACAACGGTATTTACGTATAACGCCTTTATTAGGCTGCAAATGGCCATATTACAGCCTTTAGAGGGCTTTGCAAGGAGTTAACAGTGTGCTAAAGCCATGGCGCCAAGGAAAATGACTTGGGACGTCATATTCCATTAAGACTGGGAACACTAGGCCATTGGTAACCTTGCTGGGGACGTTGAAGAACGTGATTTACGTGTAAGACCTTTATTAGTCTGTAAAAGGTCATGTTACAGGATTTGGAGGACTGTGCGCGTAGTTGCCGGTCTTCTAACGCCAAGGTGCCAAAGAAAACGACTTGGCACGTTGTATTCCATTGGGACTGGAAGGACTAGACTAATGGTATCCGACGGAGGGTGGTGGAATCAAGGTATTTACGTGTAAAGGCTTTATTAGCCTGCAAAAGGCCGTATTACTGACTTTAGAGGGCTGTGCACGTAGTTAACAGTGTTCTATAGCCATGGCGTCAGGGAAAAGGACTTGGAACGTTATAGTCCATTGAGACTGGAAGGACTACTCTTATGGTAACGTGCGCAGGCAGTTGGAACGACGGTATTTACGTATAATGCCTTTGTCAGGCTGCAAATGGCCATATTACAGCCTTTAGAGGGCTTTGCACGGAGTTAACAGTGTGCTAAAGCCATGACGTCAAGAAAAATGACTTGGGACGTCATTATCCATTAAGACTGGGAACACTAGACCATTGGTAGCCTTGCTTGGGACGTGGAAGAACGTGATTTACGTGTAAGGCCTTTATTAGGCTGCAAATGGCCATATTACTGCCTTTAGAGGGCTGTGCACGTAGTTAACAGTGTTATATAGCCATGGCGCCAAGGAAAAGGACTTGGGACGTCATTATCCATTAAGACTGGGAACACTAGACCATTGGTAGCCTTGCTTGGGACGTGGAAGAACGTGATTTACGTGTAAGGCCTTTATTAGGCTGCAAATGGCCATATTACTGCCTTTAGAGGGCTGTGCACGGAGTTAACATTGTTCTAAAGCCATGGCGCCAAGGAAAAGGACTTGGGACGTCATAGTCCATTGAGACTCGAAGGACTAGATCAATGGTAGCCTGGCTGGGAGCGTGGAAGCACGTGGTTTACGTCTAAGGCCTTTATTAGGCTGCAACGGCAATATTACTGCTTACAGGGGTCTGTGCACGTAGCTAAGGGTGATCTAAAGCCATGGCGTCAAGGAAAAGGACTTGAGACGTCATATTCCATTAAGACTGGGAACACTAGACCATTGGTAACCTTGCTGGGGACGTGGAAGAACGTGATTTACGTGTAAGACCTTTATTAGTCTGTAAAAGGCCATGTTACAGGATTTGGAGGACTGTGCGCGTAGTTGCCGGTCTTCTAACGCCAAGGTGCTAAAGAAAACGACTTGACACGTTGTATTCCATTGGGACTGGAAGGACTAGACTAATGGCATCCGGCGGAGGGTGGTGGAATCACGGTATTTACGTGTAAAGGCTTTATTAGCCTGCAAAAGGCCGTATTACTGACTTTAGAGGACTGTGCACGTAGTTAACAGTGTTCTATAGCCATGGCGTCAGGGAAAAGGACTTGGAACGTTATAGTCCATTGAGACTGGAAGGACTACTCCTATGGTAACCTGCGCAGGCAGTTGGAACGACTGTATTTACGTATAATGCCTTTATCAGGCTGCAAATGGCCATATTACAGCCTTTAGAGGGCATTGCACGGAGTTAACAGTGTGCTAAAGCCATGGCGCCAAGGAAAACGACTTGGGACGTCATATTCCATTGTGACTGAGAACACTAGACCAATGGTAGCCTGGTTGGGAGCGTAAAAGCACGTGGTTTACGTGTAAGGCCTTTATTAGTCTGCAAAAAGCCATATTACAGCGTTCAAAGGGCCGTTCACGTAGTTAACAGTGTTCTAACGCCATAGCGCCAAGGAAAAGGACTTGGCACGTTGTAGTCCATTGAGACTGGGAACACAAGGCCATTGGTAGCCTTGCTGGGGACGTGGAAGAACGTGATTTACGTGCAAGGCCTTTATTAGTCTGTAAAAGGACATATTGCAGCATTTAGAAGGCTGTGCACATAGTTCACGGTGCTCTAAAGCCATGACGCTAAGGAGAACGACTTGGCAAGTCGGAGTCCATTGAGACTTGAAGGACTAGATCAATGGTAGCCTGGCCGGGAGCGTGAAAGCACGTGGTTTACGTCTAAGGCCTTTATTAGGCTGCGACGGCAATAATACGGCTCATAGGGGGCTGTGCACGTAGCTTAGAGTGTTTTAAAGCCATGGCGTCAAGGAAAAGGACTTGAGACGTCATATTCCATTAAGACTGGGAACACTAGACATTGGTAGCCTTGCTGGGGACGTGGAACGACAGTATTTACGTTTAAAGCCATTATTAGTCTGCAAAAGGCCATGTTACAGCATTTAGAGGGCTGTGCACGGAGTTAACATTGTTCTAAAGCCATGGCGCCAAGGAAAAGGACTTGGCACGTTGTATTCCATTGGGACTGGAAGGACTAGACTAATAGTATCCCGCGGAGGGTGGTGGAAACACGGTATTTATGTGTAAAGGCTTTATTAGGCTGCAAAAGGCCGTATTACTGACTTTAGAGGGCTGTGCACGTAGTTAACAGTGTTCTATAGCCATGACGAAAAGGAAGAGGACTTGGGACGTCATAGTCCATTGAGACTGGAAGGACTACTCCTGTGGTAACCTGCGCAGGCAGTTGGAACGACGGTATTTTTGTATAACGCCTTTATTAGGCTGCAAATTGCCATATTACAGCCTTTAGACGGCTTTGCACAGAGTTAACATTGTTCCAAAGCCATTGCACCAAGGAAAAGGATTTGGGGCGTCATAGTCCTTTGAGACTGGAAGGAATACTTCTATGGTAACCTGCGCAGGCAGGTTGTACGACGGTATTTACGTATAACGCCTTTATTAGGCTGCAAATGGCCATATTACAGCCTTTAGAGGACTGTGCACGAAGTTAACAGTGTTCTAAAGCCATGGCGCCAAGGAAAAGGACTTGGGACGTCATAGTCCATTGAGACTCGAAGGACTAGATCATGGGTAGCCTGGTGGGAGCGTGGAAGCACGTGGTTTACGTCTAAGGCCTTTATTAGGCTCCGACGGCAATAATACGGCTTACAGGGGGCTGTGCACGTAGCTAAGAGTGTTCTAAAGCCATGGCGTCAAGGAAAAGGACTTGAGACGTCATATTCCATTAAGACTGGGAACACTAGACCATTGGTGACCTTGCTGGGGGCGTGGAAGAGCGTGATTTACGTGTAAGACCTTTATTAGTCTGTAAAAGGCCATGTTACAGTATTTGGAGGACTGTGCTCGTAGTTGCCGGTCTTCTAACGCCAAGGTGCCAAAGAAAACGGCTTGGCACGTTGTAGTCCATTGGGACTGGAAGGACTAGACTAATGGTATCCCGCGGAGGGTGGTGGAATCACGGTATTTACGCGTAAAGGCTTTATTAGGCTGCAAAAGGCCGTATTACTAACTTTAGAGGGCTGTGCACGTAGTTAACAGTGTTCTATAGCCATGGCGTCAAGGAAAAGGACTTGGGACGTCATATTCCATTGAGACTGAGAACACTAGACCAATGGTAGCCTGATGGGGGCGTAAAAGCACTTGGTTTACGTGTAAGGCCTTTATTAGTCTGCAAAAGGCCATATTACAGCGTTCAAAGGGCCGTACACGTAGTTAACAGTGTTCTAAGGCCATAGCGCCAAGGAAAAGGACTTGGCACGTTGTAGTCCATTGAGACTGGGAACAATAGGCCATTGGTAGCCTTGCTGGGGACGTGGAAGAACGTGATTTACGTGCAAGGCCTTTATTAGTCTGTAAAAGGACATATTGCAGCATTTAGAGGGCTGTGCACATAGTTCACAGTGCTCTAAAGCCATGACGCTAAGGAGAACGACTTGGCAAGTCGGAGTCCATTGAGACTTGAAGGACTAGATCAATGGTAGCGTGACCGGGAGCGTGAAAGCACGTGGTTTACGTCTAAGGCCTTTTTTAAGCTGCGACGGCAATAATACGGGTTACAGGGGGCTGTGCACGTAGCTAAGAGTGTTCTAAAGCCATGGCGTCAAGGAAAAGGACTTGAGACATCATATTCCATTAAGACTGGGAACACTAGACCATTGGTAACCTTGTTGGGGACGTGGAAGAACGTGATTTGCGTGTAAGACCTTTATTAGTCTGTAAAAGGCCATGTTACAGGATTTGGAGGACTGTGCTCGTAGTTGCCGGTCTTCTAACGCCAAGGTGCCAAAAAAAACGACTTGGCACGTTGTTTTCCATTGGGACTGAAAGGACTAGACTAATGGTATCCGGCGGAGGGTGGTGGAATCACGGTAGTTACGTGTAAAGGCTTTATTAGGCTGCAAAAGGCCGTATTACTGACTTTAGAGGGCTGTGCACGTAGTTAACAGTGTTCTATAGCCATGGCGTCAAGGAAAAGGACTTGGGACGTTATAGTCTATTGAGACTGGAAGGACTATTCCTTTGGTAACCTGCGCAGGCAGTTGGAACGACGGTATTTACGTATAACGCCTTTATTAGGCTGCAAATGGCCATATTACAGCCTTTAGAGGGCTTTGCAAGGAGTTAACAGTGTGCTAAAGCCATGGCGCCAAGGAAAATGACTTGGGACGTCATATTCCATTGGGACTGAGAACACTAGGCCATTGGTAGCCTTGCTGGGGACGTGGAAGAACGTGATTTACGTGCAAGGCCTTTATTAGGCTGCAAATGGCCATATTACTGCCTTTAGAGGGCTGTGCACGGAGTTAACATTGTTCTAAAGCCATGGCGCCAAGGAAAAGGACTTGGGACGTCATAGTCCATTGAGACTGGAAGGACTACTCCTATGGTAACCTGCGCAGGCAGGTGGAACAACGGTATTTACGTATAACGCCTTTATTAGGCTCCAAATGGCCATATTACAGCCTTTAGAGGACTGTGCGCGTAGTTAACAGTGTTCTATAGCCATGGCGTCAAAGAAAATGACTTGGGACGTCACATTCCATTAAGACTGGGAACAGTAGACCATTGGTAGCCTTGCTGGGGAGGTGGAACGACAGTATTTACGTTTAAAGCCATTATTAGTCTGCAAAAGGCCATGTTACAGCATTTAGAGGGCTGTGCACGGAGTTAACATTGTTCTAAAGCCATGGCGCCAAGGAGAAGGACTTGGGACGTCATAGTCCATTGAGACTCAAAGGACTAGATCAATGGTAGCCTGGCTGGGAGCGTGGAAGCACGTGGTTTACGTCTAAGGCCTTTATTAGGCTGCGACGGCAATATTACTGCTTACAGGGGTCTGTGCACGTAGCTAAGAGTGATCTAATGCCATGGCGCCAAGGAAAATGACTTGGGACGTCATATTCCATTGAGACTGAAAACACTAGACCAATGGTAGCCTGGTTGGGAGCGTAAAAGCACGTGGTTTACGTGTAAGGCCATTATTAGTCTGCAAAAGGCCATATTACAGCGTTCAAAGGGCCATACACGTAGTTAACAGTGTTCTAACGCCATAGCGCCAAGGAAAAGGACTTGTGCGCGTAGTTGCCGGTTTTCTAACGCCAAGGTGCCAAAGAAAACGACTTGGCACGTTGGATTCCATTGGGACTGGAAGGACTAGACTAATGGTATCCGGCGGAGGGTGGTGGAATCACGGTATTTACGTGTAAAGGCTTTATTAGGCTGCAAAAGGCCGTATTACTGACTTTAGAGGGCTGTGCACGTAGTTAACAGTGTTCTATAGCCATGGCGTCAAGGAAAAGGACTTGGGACGTTATAGTCCATTGAGACTGGAAGGACTACTCCTATGGTAACCTGCGCAGGCAGTTGGAACGACGGTATTTACGTATAACGCCTTTATTAGGCTGCAAATGGCCATATTACAGCCTTTAGAGGGCTTTGCACGGAGTTAACAGTGTGCTAAGGCCATGGCGCCAAGGAAAATGACTTGGGACGTCATATTCCATTGAGACTGAGAACACTAGACCAATGGTAGCCTGTTTGGGAGCGTAAAAGCACGTGGTTTACGTGTAAGGCCTTTATTAGTCTGCAAAAGGCCATATTACAGCGTTCAAAGGGCCGTACACGTAGTTAACAGTGTTCTAACGCCATAGCGCCAAGGAAAAGGACTTGGCACGTTGTAGTCCATTGAGACTGGGAACAATAGGCCATTGGTAGCCTTGCTGGGGACGTGGAAGAACGTGATTTACGTGCAAGGCCTTTATTAGTCTGTAAAAGGACATATTGCAGCATTTAGAGGGCTGTGCACATAGTTCACAGTGCTCTAAAGCCATGACGCTAAGGAGAACGACTTGGCAAGTCGGAGTCCATTGAGACTTGAAGGACTAGATCAATGATAGCGTGACCGGGAGCGTGAAAGCACGTGGTTTACGTCTAAGGCCTTTTTTAGGCTGCGACGGCAATAATACGGCTTACAGGGGGCTGTGCACGTAGCTAAGAGTGTTCTAAAGCCATGGCGTCAAGGAAAAGGACTTGAGACGTCATATTCCATTAAGACTGGGAACACTAGACCATTGGTAACCTTGCTGGGGACGCGGAAGAACGTGATTTACGTGTAAGGCCTTTATTAGGCTGCAAATGGCCATATTACTGCCTTTAGAGGGCTGTGCACGTAGTTAACAGTGTTCTATAGCCATGGCGCCAAGGAAAAGGACTTGGGACGTCATAGTCCATTAAGACTGGGACAACTAGACCATTGGTAGCCTTGCTTGGGACGTGGAAGAACGTGATTTGCGTGTAAGACCTTTATTATTCTGTAAAAGGCCATGTTACAGGATTTGGAGGACTGTGCGCGTAGTTGCCGGTCTTCTAACGCCAAGGTGCCAAAGAAAACGACTTGGCACGTTGTAGTCCATTGAGACTGGGAACACAAGGCCATTGGTAGCCTTGCTGGGGACGTGGAAGAACGTGATTTACGTGCAAAGCCTTTATTAGTCTGTAAAAGGACATATTGCAGCATTTAAAGGGCTGTGCACATAGTTCACGGTGCTCTAAAGCCATGACGCTAAGGAGAACGACTTGGCAAGTCGGAGTCCATTGAGACTTGAAGGACTAGATCAATGGTAGCCTGGCCGAGAGCGTGAAGCACGTGGTTTACGTCTGAGGCCTTTATTAGGCTGCGACGGCAATAATACGGCTTACAGGGGGCTGTGCACGTAGCTAAGAGTGTTCTAAAGCCATGGCGTCAAGGAAAAGGACTTGAGACGTCATATTCCATTAAGACTGGGAACACTAGACCATTGGTAACCTTGCTGGGAACGTGGAAGAACGTGATTTACGTGTAAGGCCTTTATTAGGCTGCAAATGGCCATATTACTGCCTTTAGAGGGCTGTGCACGTAGTTAACAGTGTTCTATAGCCATGGCGCCAAGGAAAAGGACTTGGGACGTCATTATCCATTAAGACTGGGAACACTAGACCATTGATAGCCTTGCTTGGGACGTGGAAGAACGTGATTTACGTGTAAGGCCTTTATTAGGCTGCAAGTGGCCATATTACTGCCTTTAGAGGGCTGTGCACGGAGTTAACATTGTTCTAAAGCCATGGCGCCAAGGAAAAGGACTTGGGACGTCATAGTCCATTGAGACTGGAAGGACTACTCCTATGGTAACCTGCGCAGGCAGGTGGAACAACGGTATTTACGTATAACGCCTTTATTAGGCTCCAAATGGCCATATTACAGCCTTTAGAGGACTGTGCGCGTAGTTAACAGTGTTCTATAGCCATGGCGTTAAGGAAAATGACTTGGGACGTCACATTCCATTAAGACTGGGAACACTAGACCATTGGTAGCCTTGCTGGGGACGTGGAACGACAGTATTTACGTTTAAAGCCATTATTAGTCTGCAAAAGGCCATGTTACAGCAATTAAAGGGCTGTGCACGGAGTTAACATTGTTCTAAAGCCATGGCGCCAAGGAAAAGGACTTGGGACGTCATAGTCCATTGAGACTCGAAGGACTAGATCAATGGTAGCCTGGCTGGGAGCGTGGAAGCACGTGGTTTACGTCTAAGGCCTTTATTAGGCTGCGACGGCAATATTACTGCTTACAGGGGTCTGTGCACGTAGCTAAGAGTGATCTAAAGCCATGGCGTCAAGGAAAAGGACTTGAGACGTCATGTTCCATTAAGACTGGGAACACTAGACCATTGGTAACCTTGCTGGGGACGTGGAAGAACGTGATTTACGTGTAAGGCCTTTATTAGTCTGTAAAAGGCCATGTTACAGGATTTGGAGGACTGTGCGCGTAGTTGCCGGTCTTCTAACGCCAAGGTGCCAAAGAAAACGACTTGACACGTTGTATTCCATTGGGACTGGAAGGACTAGACTAATGGTATCCGGCGGAGGGTGGTGGAATCACGGTATTTACGTGTAAAGGCTTTATTAGCCTGCAAAAGGCCGTATTACTGACTTTAGAGGACTGTGCACGTAGTTAACAGTGTTCTATAGCCATGGCGTCAGGGAAAAGGACTTGGAACGTTATAGTCCATTGAGACTGGAAGGACTACTCCTATGGTAACCTGCGCAGGCAGTTGGAACGACTGTATTTACGTATAATGCCTTTATCAGGCTGCAAAAGGACATATTGCAGCATTTAAAGGGCTGTGCACATAGTTCACGGTGCTCTAAAGCCATGACGCTAAGGAGAACGACTTGGCAAGTCGGAGTCCATTGAGACTTGAAGGACTAGATCAATGGTAGCCTGGCCGGGAGCGTGAAGCACGTGGTTTACGTCTAAGGCCTTTATTAGGCTGCGACGGCAATAATACGGCTTACAGGGGGCTGTGCACGTAGCTAAGAGTGTTCTAAAGCCATGGCGTCAAGGAAAAGGACTTGAGACGTCATATTCCATTAAGACTGGGAACACTAGACCATTGGTAACCTTGCTGGGGACGTGGAAGAACGTGATTTACGTGTAAGGCCTTTATTAGGCTGCAAATGGCCAAATTACTGCCTTTAGAGGGCTGTGCACGTAGTTAACAGTGTTCCATAGCCATGGCGTCAAGAAAAATGACTTGGGACGTCACATTCCATTAAGACTGGGAACACTAGACCATTGGTAGCCTTGCTGGGGACGTGGAACGACAGTATTTACGTTTAAAGCCATTATTAGTCTGCAAAAGGCCATGTTACAGCATTTAGAGGGCTGTGCACGGAGTTAACATTGTTTTAAAGCCATGGCGCCAAGGAAAAGGACTTGGGACGTCATAGTCCATTGAGACTGGAAGGACTACTCCTATGGTAACCTGTGCAGGCAGGTGGAACAACGGTATTTACGTTTAAAGCCATTATTAGTCTGCAAAAGGCCATGTTACAGCATTTAGAGGGCTGTGCACGGAGTTAACATTGTTCTAAAGCCATGGCGCCAAGGAAAAGGACTTGGGACGTCATAGTCCATTGAGACTCGAAGGACTAGATCAATGGTAGCCTGGCTGGGAGCGTGGAAGCACGTGGTTTACGTCTAAGGCCTTTATTAGGCTGCGACGGCAATATTACTGCTTACAGGGGTCTGTGCACGTAGCTAAGAGTGATCTAAAGCCATGGCGTCAAGGAAAAGGACTTGACACATCATATTCCATTAAGACTGGGAACACTAGACCATTGGTAACCTTGCTGGGGACGTGGAAGAACGTGATTTACGTGTAAGACCTTTATTAGTCTGTAAAAGGCCATGTTACAGGATTTGGAGGACTGTGCGCGAGTTGCCGGTCTTCTAACGCCAAGGTGCCAAAGAAAATGACTTGGCACGTTGTATTCCATTGGGACTGGAAGGACTAGACTAATGGTATCCGGCGCAGGCAGTTGGAACGACGGTATTTACGTATAATGCCTTTATCAGGCTGCAAATGGCCATATTACAGCCTTTAGAGGGCTTTGCACGGAGTTAACAGTGTGCTAAAGCCATGGCGCTAAGGAAAACGACTTGGGACGTCATATTCCATTGAGACTGAGAACACTAGACCAATGGTAGCCTGGTTGGGAGCGTAAAAGCACGTGGTTTACGTGTAAGGCCTTTATTAGTCTGCAAATGGCCATATTACAGCGTTCAAAGGGCCGTTCACGTAGTTAACAGTGTTCTAACGCCATAGCGCCAAGGAAAAGGACTTGGCACGTTGTAGTCCATTGAGACTGGGAACACTAGGCCATTGGTAGCCTTGCTGTGGACGTGGAAGAACGTGATTTACGTGCAAGGCCTTTATTAGTCTGTAAAAGGACATATTGCAGCATTTAGAAGGCTGTGCACATAGTTCACGGTGCTCTAAAGCCATGACGCTAAGGAGAACGACTTGGCAGGTCGGAGTCCATTGAGACTTGAAGGACTAGATCAATGGTAGCCTGGCCGGGAGCGTGAAAGCACGTGGTTTACGTCTAAGGCCTTTATTAGGCTGCGACGGCAATAATACGGCTCACAGGGGGCTGTGCACGTAGCTTAGAGGGTTTTAAAGCCATGGCGTCAAGGAAAAGGACTTGAGACGTCATATTCCATTAAGACTGGGAACACTAGACCATTGGTAACCTTGCTGGGGACGTGGAAGAACGTGATTTACGTGTAAGGCCTTTATTAGGCTGCAAATGGCCATATTACTGCCTTTAGAGGGCTGTGCACGTAGTTAACAGTGTTCTATAGCCATGGCGCCAAGGAAAAGGACTTGGAACGTCATTATCCATTAAGACTGGGAACACTAGACATTGGTAGCCTTGCTGGGGACGTGGAACGACAGTATTTACGTTTAAAGCCATTATTAGTCTGCAAAAGGCCATGTTAGAGCATTTAGAGGGCTGTGCACGGAGTTAACATTGTTCTAAAGCCATGGCGCCAAGGAAAAGGACTTGGGACATCATAGTCCATTGAGACTCGAAGGACTAGATCAATGGTAGCCTGGCTGGAAGCGTGGAAGCACGTGGTTTACGTCTAAGGCCTTTATTAGGCAGCAAATGGCCATATTACTGCCTTTAGAGGGCTGTGCACAGGGTTAACAGTGTTCTATAGCCATGGCGTCAAGGAAAAGAACTTGGAACGTTATAGTCCATTGAGACTGAAAGGACTACTCCTATGGTAACCCGCGCAGGCAGTTGGAACGACGGTATTTACGTATAATGCCTTTATTAGGCTGCAAATGGCCATATTACTGCCTTTAGAGGGCTGTGCACGGAGTTAACAGTGTTCTATAGCCATGGCGTCAAGGAAAATGACTTGGGACGTCACATTCCATTAAGACTGGGAACACTAGACCATTGGTAGCCTTTCTGGGGACGTGGAACGACAGTATTTACGTTTAAAGCCATTATTAGTCTGCAAAAGGCCATGTTACAGCATTTAGAGGGCTGTGCACGGAGTTAACATTGTTCTAAAGCCATGGCGCCAAGGAAAAGGACTTGGGACGTCATAGTCCATTGAGACTCGAAGGACTAGATCAATGGTAGCCTGGCTGGGAGCGTGGAAGCACGTGGTTTACGTCTAAGGCCTTTATTAGGCTGCGACGGCAATATTACTGCTTACAGGGGTCTGTGCACGTGGCTAAGAGTGATCTAAAGCCATGGCGTCAAGGAAAAGGACTTGAGACGTCATATTTCAATAAGACTGGGAACACTAGACCATTGGTAACCTTGCTGGGGACGTGGAAGAACGTGATTTACGTGTAAGACCTTTATTAGTCTGTAAAAGGCCATGTTACAGGATTTGGAGGACTGTGCGCGTAGTTGCCGGTCTTCTAACGCCAAGGTGCCAAAGAAAACGACTTGGCACGTTGTATTCCATTGGGACTGGAATGACTAGACTAATGGTATCCGGCGGAGGGTGGTGGAATCACGGTATTTACGTGTAAAGGCTTTATTAGCCTGCAAAAGGCCGTATTACTGACTTTAGAGGACTGTGCACGTAGTTAACAGTGTTCTATAGCCATGGCGTCAGGGAAAAGGACTTGGAACGTTATAGTCCATTGAGACTGGAAGGACTACTCCTATGGTAACCTGCGCAGGCAGTTGGAACGACGTGATTTACGTATAATGCCTTTATCAGGCTGCAAATGGCCATATTACAGCCTTTAGAGGGCTTTGCACGAAGTTAACAGTGTGCTAAAGCCATGGCGCCAAGGAAAACGACTTGGGACGTCATATTCCATTGAGACTGAGAACACTGGACCAATGGTAGCCTGGTTGGGAGCGTAAAAGCACGTGGTTTACGTGTAAGGCCTTTATTAGTCTGCAAAAGGCCATATTACGGCGTTCAAAGGGCCGTTCACGTAGTTAACAGTGTTCTAACGCCATAGCGCCAAGGAAAAGGACTTGGCACGTTGTAGTCCATTTAGACTGGGAACACTAGACCATTGGTAGCCTTGCTTGGGACGTGGAAGAACGTGATTTACGTGTAAGGCCTTTATTAGGCTGCAAATGGCCATATTACTGTCTTTAGAGGGCTGTGCACATAGTTCACGGTGCTCTAAAGCCATGACGCTAAGGAGAACGACTTGGCAAGTCGGAGTCCATTGAGACTTGAAGGACTAGATCAATGGTAGCCTCGCCGGGAGCGTGAAAGCACGTGGTTTACGTCTAAGGCCTTTATTAGGCTGCGACGGCAATAATACGGCTCACAGGGGGCTGTGCACGTAGCTTAGAGTGTTTTAAAGCCATGGCGTCAAGGAAAAGGACTTGAGACGTCATATTTCATTAAGACTGGGAACACTAGACCATTGGTAACCTTGCTGGGGACGTGGATAAACGTGATTTACGTGTAAGACCTTTTTTAGTCTGTAAAAGGCCATGTTACAGGATTTGGAGGATTGTGCGCGTAGTTGCCGGTCTTCTAACGCCCAGGTGCCAAAGAAAACGACTTGGCACGTTGTAGTCCATTGGGACTGGAAGGACTAGACTAATGGTATCCCGCGAAGGGTGGTGAAATCACGGTATTTACGTGTAAAGGCTTTATTAGGCTGCAAAACGCCGTATTACTGACTTTAGAGGGCTCTGCACGTAGTTAACAGTGTTCTATAGCCATGGCGCCAAGGAAAAGGACTTGGGACGTCATAGTCTGTTGAGACTGGAAGGACTACTCCTATGGTAACCTGCGCAGGCAGTTGGAACGACGGTATTTTTGTATAACGCCTTTATTAGGCTGCAAATTGCCATATTACAGCCTTTAGACGGCTTTGCACGGAGTTAACATTGTTCCAAAGCCATTGCACCAAGGAAAAGGATTTGGGGCGTCATAGTCCATTGAGACTGGAAGGACTACTTCTATGGTAACCTGCGCAGGCAGGTGGTACGACGGTATTTACGTATAACGCCTTTATTAGGCTGCAAATGGCCATATTACAGCCTTTAGAGGACTGTGCACGGAGTTAACAGTGTTCTAAAGCCATGGCGCCAAGGAAAAGGACTTGGGACGTCATAGTCCATTGAGACTCGAAGGACTAGATCATGGGTAGCCTGGTGGGAGCGTGGAAGCACGTGGTTTACGTCTAAGGCCTTTATTAGGCTCCGACGGCAATAATACGGCTTACAGGGGGCTGTGCACGTAGCTAAGAGTGTTCTAAAGCCATGGCGTCAAGGAAAAGGACTTGAGACGTCATATTCCATTAAGACTGGGAACACTAGACCATTGGTAACCTTGCTGGGGGCGTGGAAGAACGTGATTTACGTGTAAGACCTTTATTAGTCTGTAAAAGGCCATGTTTCAGTATTTGGAGGACTGTGCTCGTAGTTGCCGGTCCTCTAACGCCAAGGTGCCAAAGAAAACGGCTTGGCACGTTGTAGTCCATTGGGATTGAAAGGACTAGACTAATGGTATCCCGCGGAGGGTGGTGGAATCACGGTATTTACGCGTAAAGGCTTTATTAGGCTGCAAAAGGCCGTATTACTATCTTTAGAGGGCTGTGCACGTAGTTAACAGTGTTCTATAGCCATGGCGTCAAGGAAAAGGACTTGGGACGTTATAGTCCATTGAGACTGGAAGGACTACTCCTATGGTAACCTGCGCAGGCAGGTAGAACAACGGTATTTACGTATAACGCCTTTATTAGGCTGCAAATGGCCATATTACAGCCTTTAGAGGACTGTGCGCGTAGTTAACAGTGTTCTATAGCCATGACGCTAAGGAGAACGACTTGGCAAGTCGGAGTCCATTGAGACTTGAAGGACTGGATCAATGGTAGCCTGGCCGGGAGCGTGAAAGCACGTGGTTTACGTCTAAGGCCTTTATTAGGCTGCGACGGCAATAATACGGCTTACAGGGGGCTTTGCACGGAGTTAACAGTGTACTAAAGCCATGGCGTCAAGGAAAATGACTTGGGACGTCATATTCCATTGAGACTGAGAACACTAGACCAATGGTAACCTGGTTGGGAGCGTAAAAGCACGTGGTTTACGTGTAAGGCCTTTATTAGTCTGCAAAAGGCCATATTACAGCGTTCAAAGGGCCGTACACGTAGTTAACAGTGTTCTAACGCCATAGCGCCAAGGAAAAGGACTTGGCACGTTGTAGTCCATTGAGACTGGGAACAATAGGCCATTGGTAGCCTTGCTGGGGACGTGGAAGAACGTGATTTACGTGTAAGGCCTTTATTAGGCTGCAAATGGCCATATTTCTGCCTTTAGGGGGCTGTGCACGTAGTTAACAGTGTTCTATAGCCATGGCGTCAAGGAAAATGACTTGGGACGTCACATTCCATTAAGACTGGGAACACTAGACCATAGGTAGCCTTGCTGGGGACGTGGAACGACAGTATTTACGTTTAAAGCCATTATTAGTCTGCAAAAGGCCATGTTACAGCATTTAGAGGGCTGTGCACGGAGTTAACATTGTTCTAAAGCCATGGCGCCAAGGAAAAGGACTTGGGACGTCATAGTCCATTGAGACTCGAAGGACTAGATCAATGGTAGCCTGGCTGGGAGCGTGGAAGAACGTGATTTACGTGTAAGACCTTTATTAGTCTGTAAAAGGCCATGTTACAGGATTTGGAGGACTGTGCGCGTAGTTGCCGGTCTTCTAACGCCAAGGTGCCAAAGAAAACGACTTGGCACGTTGTATTCCATTGGGACTGGAAGGACTAGACTAATGGTATCCGGCGGAGGGTGGTGGAATCACGGTATTTACGTGTAAAGGCTTTATTAGCCTGCAAAAGGCCGTATTACTGACTTTAGAGGACTGTGCACGTAGTTAACAGTGTTCTATAGCCATGGCGTCAGGGAAAAGGACTTGGAACGTTATAGTCCATTGAGACTGGAAGGACTACTCCTATGGTAACCTGCGCAGGCAGTTGGAACGACGGTATTTACGTATAATGCCTTTATCAGGCTGCAAATGGCCATATTACAGCCTTTAGAGGGCTTTGCACATAGTTCACGGTGCTCTAAAGCCATGACGCTAAGGAGAACGACTTGGCAAGTCGGAGTCCATTGAGACTTGAAGGACTAGATCAATGGTAGCCTCGCCGGGAGCGTAAAAGCACGTGGTTTACGTCTAAGGCCTTTATTAGGCTCCGACGGCAATAATACGGCTTACAGGGGGCTGTGCACGTAGCTAAGAGTGTTCTAAAGCCATGGCGTCAAGGAAAAGGACTTGAGACGTCATATTCCATTAAGACTGGGAACACTAGACCATTGGTAACCTTGCTGGGGGCGTGGAAGAACGTGATTTACGTGTAAGACCTTTATTAGTCTGTAAAAGGCCATGTTTCAGTATTTGGAGGACTGTGCTCGTAGTTGCCGGTCTTCTAACGCCAAGGTGCCAAAGAAAACGGCTTGGCACGTTGTAGTCCATTGGGACTGAAAGGACTAGACTAATGGTATCCCGCGGAGGGTGGTGGAATCACGGTATTTACGCGTAAAGGCTTTATTAGGCTGCAAAAGGCCGTATTACTAACTTTAGAGGGCTGTGCACGTAGTTAACAGTGTTCTATAGCCATGGCGTCAAGGAAAAGGACTTGGGACGTTATAGTCCATTGAGACTGGAAGGACTGGATCAATGGTAGCCTGGCCGGGAGCGTGAAAGCACGTGGTTTACGTCTAAGGCCTTTATTAGGCTGCGACGGCAATAATACGGCTTACAGGGGGCTGTGCACCTAGCTAAGAGTGTTCTTAAGCCATGGCGTCAAGGAAAAGGACTTGAGACGTCATATTCCATTAAGACTGGGAACACTAGACCATTGGTAACCTTGCTGGGGACGTGGAAGAACGTGATTTACGTGTAAGGCCTTTATTAGGCTGCAAATGGCCATATTACTGCCTTTAGAGGGCTGTGCACGTAGTTAACAGTGTTCTACAGCCATGGCGCCAAGAAAAAGGACTTGGGACGTCATAGTCCATTGAGACTCGAAGGACTAGATCAATGGTAGCCTGGCTGGGAGCGTGGAAGAACGTGATTTGCGTGTAAGACCTTTATTAGTCTGTAAAAGCCCATGTTACAGGATTTGGAGGACTGTGCTCGTAGTTGCCGGTCTTCTAACGCCAAGGTGCCAAAGAAAACAACTTGGCACGTTGTAGTCCATTGGGACTAGATGGACTAGACTAATGGTATCCCGCGAAGGGTGGTGGAATCACGGTATTTACGTGTAAAGGCTTTATTAGGCTGCAAAAGGCCGTATTACTGACTTTAGAGGGCTGTGCACGTAGTTAACAGTGTTCTATAGCCATGGCGTCAAGGAAAAGGACTTGGGACGTCATAGTCCATTGAGACCGGAAGGACTACTCCTATGGTAACCTGCGCAGGCCGTTGGAACGACGGTATTTACGTATAACGCCTTTATTAGGCTGCAAATGGCCATATTACAGCCCTTAGAGGGCTTTGCACGGAGTTAACAGTGTACTAAAGCCATGGCGTCAAGGAAAATGACTTGGGACGTCATATTCCATTGAGACTGAGAACACTAGACCAATGGTAACCTGGTTGGGAGCGTAAAAGCACGTGGTTGACGTGTAACGCCTTTATTAGTCTGCAAAAGGCCATATTACAGCGTTCAAAGGGCCGTACACGTAGTTAACAGTGTTCTAACGCCATAGCGCCAAGGAAAAGGACTTGGCACGTTGTAGTCCATTGAGACTGGGAACAATAGGCCATTGGTAGCCTTGCTTGGGACGTGGAAGAACGTGATTTACGTGTAAGGCCTTTATTAGGCTGCAAATGGCCATATTACTGCCTTTAGAGGGCTGTGCACGGAGTTAACATTGTTCTAAAGCCATGGCGCCAAGGAAAAGGACTTGGGACGTCATAGTCCATTAAGACTGGGAACACTAGACCATTGGTAGCCTTGCTTGGGACGTGGAAGAACGTGATTTACGTGTAAGGCCTTTATTAGGCTGCAAATGGCCATATTACTGCCTTTAGAGGGCTGTGCACGGAGTTAACATTGTTCTAAAGCCATGGCGCCAAGGAAAAGGACTTGGGACGTCATAGTCCATTGAGACTCGAAGGACTAGATCAATGGTAGCCTGGCTGGGAGCGTGGAAGAACGTGATTTGCGTGTAAGACCTTTATTAGTCTGTAAAAGGCCATGTTACAGGATTTGGAGGACTGTGCTCGTAGTTGCCGGTCTTCTAACGCCAAGGTGCCAAAGAAAACGACTTGGCACGTTGTAGTCTATTGGGACTAGAAGGACTAGACTAATGGTATCCCGCGGAGGGTGGTGGAATCACGGTATTTACGTATAACGCCTTTATTAGGCTGCAAATGGCCATATTACAGCCTTTAGAGGACTGTGCGCGTAGTTAACAGTGTTCTATAGCCATGACGCTAAGGAGAACGACTTGGCAAGTCGTAGTCCATTGAGACTTGAAGGACTGGATCAATGGTAGCCTGGCCGGGAGCGTGAAAGCACGTGGTTTACGTCTAAGGCCTTTATTAGGCTGCGACGGCAATAATATGGCTTACAGGGGGCTGTGCACGTAGCTAAGAGTGTTCTTAAGCCATGGCGTCAAGGAAAAGGACTTGAGACGTCATATTCCATTAAGACTGGGAACACTAGACCATTGGTAACTTTGCTGGGGTCGTGCAATCACGGTATTTATGTGTAACGGCTTTATTAGGCTGCAAAAGGCCGTATTACTGACTTTAGAGGGCTGTGCACGTAGTTAACAGTGTTCTAAAGCCATGGCGCCAAGGAAAAGGACTTGGGACGTCATAGTCCATTGAGACTCGAAGGACTAGATCAATGGTAGCCTGGCTGGGAGCGTGGAAGAACGTGATTTGCGTGTAAGACCTTTATTAGTCTGTAAAAGGCCATGTTACAGGATTTGGAGGACTGTGCTCGTAGTTGCCGGTCTTCTAACGCCAAGGTGCCAAAGAAAACGACTTGGCACGTTGTAGTCCATTGGGACTAGAAGGACTAGACTAATGGTATCCCGCGGAGGGTGGTGGAATCACGGTATTTACGTATAACGCCTTTATTAGGCTGCAAATGGCCATATTACAGCCTTTAGAGGACTGTGCGCGTAGTTAACAGTGTTCTATAGCCATGACGCTAAGGAGAACGACTTGGCAAGTCGTAGTCCATTGAGACTTGAAGGACTGGATCAATGGTAGCCTGGCCGGGAGCGTGAAAGCACGTGGTTTACGTCTAAGGCCTTTATTAGGCTGCGACGGCAATAATACGGCTTACAGGGGGCTGTGCACGTAGCTAAGAGTGTTCTATAGCCATGGCGTCAAGGAAAAGGACTTGAAACGTCATATTCCATTAAGACTGGGAACACTAGACCATTGGTAACCTTGCTGGGGTCGTGCAATCACGGTATTTACGTGTAAAGGCTTTATTAGGCTGCAAAAGGCCGTATTACTGACTTTAGAGGGCTGTGCACGTAGTTAACAGTGTTTTAAAGCCATGGCGCCAAGGAAAAGGACTTGGGACGTCATAGTCCATTGAGACTCGAAGGACTAGATCAATGGTAGCCTGGCTGGGAGCGTGGAAGAACGTGATTTGCGTGTAAGACCTTTATTAGTCTGTAAAAGGCCATGTTACAGGATTTGGAGGACTGTGCTCGTAGTTGCCGGTCTTCTAACGCCAAGGTGCCAAAGAAAACGACTTGGCACGTTGTAGTCCATTGGGACTAGAAGGACTAGACTAATGGTATCCCGCGGAGGGTGGTGGAATCACGGTATTTACGTATAACGCCTTTATTAGGCTGCAAATGGCCATATTACAGCCTTTAGAGGACTGTGCGCGTAGTTAACAGTGTTCTATAGCCATGACGCTAAGGAGAACGACTTGGCAAGTCGTAGTCCATTGAGACTTGAAGGACTGGATCAATGGTAGCCTGGCCGGGAGCGTGAAAGCACGTGGTTTACGTCTAAGGCCTTTATTAGGCTGCGACGGCAATAATACGGCTTACAGGGGGCTGTGCACGTAGCTAAGAGTGTTCTATAGCCATGGCGTCAAGGAAAAGGACTTGAAACGTCATATTCCATTAAGACTGGGAACACTAGACCATTGGTAACCTTGCTGGGGTCGTGCAATCACGGTATTTACGTGTAAAGGCTTTATTAGGCTGCAAAAGGCCGTATTACTGACTTTAGAGGGCTGTGCACGTAGTTAACAGTGTTCTATAGCCATGGCGTCAAGGAAAAGGACTTGGGACGTCATAGTCCATTGAGACTGGAAGGACTACTCCTATGGTAACCTGCGCAGGCCGTTGGAACGACGTGATTTACGTATAACGCCTTTATTAGGCTGCAAATGGCCATATTACAGCCCTTAGAGGGCTTTGCACGGAGTTAACAGTGTACTAAAGCCATGGCGTCAAGGAAAATGACTTGGGACGTCATATTCCATTGAGACTGAGAACACTAGACCAATGGTAGCCTGGTTGGGAGCGTAAAAGCACGTGGTTTACGTGTAAGGCCTTTATTAGTCTGCAAAAGGCCATATTACCGCGTTGAAAGGGCCGTACACGTAGTTAACAGTGTTCTAACGCCATAGCGCCAAGGAAAAGGACTTGGCACGTTGTAGTCCATTGAGACTGGGAACAATAGGCCATTGGTAGCCTTGCTGGGGACGTGGAAGAACGTGATTTACGTGCAAGGCCTTTATTAGTCTGTAAAAGGACATATTGCAGCATTTAGAGGGCTGTGCGCATAGTTCACAGTGCTTTAAAGCCATGACGCTAAGGAGAACGACTTGGCAAGTCGGAGTACATTGAGACTTGAAGGACTAGATCAATGGTAGCCTGGCCGGGAGCGTGAAAGTACGTGGTTTACTTCTAAGGCCTTTTTTAGGCTGCAACGGCAATAATACGGCTTACAGGGGGCTGTGCACGTAGCTAAGAGTGTTCTAAAGCCATGGCGTCAAGGAAAAGGACTTGAGACGTCATATTCCATTAAGACTGGGAACACTAGACCATTGGTAACCTTGCTGGGGACGTGGAAGAACGTGATTTACGTGTAAGGCCCTTATTAGGCTGCAAATGGCCATATTACAGCGTTCAAAGGGCCGTACACGTAGTTAACAGTGTTCTATAGCCATGGCGCCAAGGAAAAGGACTTGGGACGTCATATTCCATTAAGACTGGGAACACTAGACCATTGGTAGCCTTGCTGGGGACGTGGAACAACGTGATTTACGTGTTAGGCCTTGATTAGGCTGCGAAAGGCAATATTACTGACTTTAGAGGGCTGTGCACGTAGTTAACAGTGTTCTAAAGCCATGGCGTCAAGGAAAAGGACTTGAGACGTCATATTCCATTAAGACTGGGAACACTAGACCAATGGTAGCCTGGTTGGGAGCGTAAAAGCACGTGGTTTACGTGTAAGGCCTTTATTAGTCTGCAAAAGGCCATATTACAGCGTTCAAAGGGCCGTACACGTAGTTAACAGTGTTCTAACGCCATAGCGCCAAGGAAAAGGACTTGGCACGTTGTAGTCCATTGAGACTGGGAACAATAGGCCATTGGTAGCCTTGCTGGCGACGTGGAAGAACGTGATTTACGTGCAAGGCCTTTATTAGTCTGTAAAAGGCCATGTTACAGGATTTGGTGGACTGTGCTCGTAGTTGCCGGTCTTCTAACGCCAAGGTGCCAAAGAAAACAACTTGGCACGTTGTAGTCCATTTGGACTAGAAGGACTAGACTAATGGTATCCCGCTGAGGGTGGTGGAATCACAGTATTTACGTGTAAAGGCTTTATTAGGCTGCAAAAGGCCGTATTATTGACTTTAGAGGGCTGTGCACGTAGTTAACAGTGTTCTATAGCCATGGCGTCAAGGAAAAGGACTTGGGACGTCATAGTCCATTGAGACTGGAAGGACTACTCCTATGGTAACCTGCGCAGGCCGTTGGAACGACGGTATTTACGTATAACGCCTTTATTAGGCTGCAAATGGCCATATTACAGCCCTTAGAGGGCTTTGCACGGAGTTAACAGTGTACTAAAGCCATGGCGTCAAGGAAATTGACTTGCGACGTCATATTCCATTAAGACTGAGAACACTAGACCAATGGTAGCCTGGTTGGGAGCGTAAAAGCACGTGGTTTACGTGTAAGGCCTTTATTAGTCTGCAAAAGGCCATATTACAGCGTTCAAAGGGCCGTACACGTAGTTAACAGTGTTCTAACGCCATGACGCTAAGGAGAACGACTTGGCAAGTCGGAGTACATTGAGACTTGAAGGACTAGATCAATGGTAGCCTGGCCGGGAGCGTGAAAGTACGTGTTTTACGTCTAAGGCCTTTTTTAGGCTGCGACGGCAATAATACGGCTTACAGGGGGCTGTGCACGTAGCTAAGAGTGTTCTAAAGCCATGGCGTCAAGGAAAAGGACTTGAGACGTCATATTCCATTAAGACTGGGAACACTAGACCATTGGTAACCTTGCTGGGGACGTGGAAGAACGTGATTTACGTGTAAGGCCTTTATTAGGCTGCAAATGGCCATATTTCTGCCTTTAGGGGGCTGTGCACGTAGTTAACAGTGTTCTATAGCCATGGCGCCAAGGAAAAGGACTTGGGACGTCATAGTCCATTAAGACTGGGAACACTAGACCATTGGTAGCCTTGCTTGGGACGTGGAAGAACGTGATTTACGTGTAAGGCCTTTGTTAGGCTGCAAATGGCCATATTACTGCCTTTAGAGGGCTGTGCACGGAGTTAACATTGTTCTAAAGCCATGGCGCCAAGGAAAAGGACTTGGCACGTTGTAGTCCATTGAGACTGGGAACAATAGGCCATTGGTAGCCTTGCTGGGGACGTGGAAGAACGTGATTTACGTGCAAGCCCTTTATTAGTCTGTAAAAGGACATATTGCAGCATTTAGAGGGCTGTGCACATAGTTCACAGTGCTCTAAAGCCATGGCGCCAAGGAAAAGGACTTGGGACGTCATAGTCCATTGAGACTCGAAGGACTAGATCAATGGTAGCCTGGCTGGGAGCGTGGAAGAACGTGATTCGCGTGTAAGACCTTTATTAGTCTGTAAAAGGCCATGTTACAGGATTTGGAGGACTGTGCTAGTAGTTGCCGGTCTTCTAACGCCAAGGTCCTAAAGAAAACGACTTGGCACGTTGTAGTCCATTGGGACTAGAAGGACTAGACTAATGGTATCCCGCGGAGGGTGGTGGAATCACGGTATTTACGTAAAACGCCTTTATTAGGCTGCAAATGGCCATATTACAGCCATTAGAGGACTGTGCGCGTAGTTAACAGTGTTCTATAGCCATGACGCTAAGGAGAACGACTTGGCAAGTCGTAGTCCATTGAGACTTGAAGGACTGGATCAATGGTAGCCTGGCCGGGAGCGTGAAAGCACGTGGTTTACGTCTAAGGCCTTTATTAGGCTGCGACGGCAATAATACGGCTTACAGGGGACTGTGCACGTAGCTAAGAGTGTTCTTAAGCCATGGCGTCAAGGAAAAGGACTTGAGACGTCATATTCCATTAAGACTGGGAACACTAGACCATTGGTAACCTTGCTGGGGACGTGGAAGAACGTGATTTACGTGTAAGGCCTTTATTAGGCTGCAAATGGCCATATTACTGCCTTTAGAGGGCTGTGCACATAGTTAACAGTGTTCTACAGCCATGGCGCCAAGGAAAAGGACTTGGGACGTCATAGTCCATTGAGACTCGAAGGACTAGATCAATGGTAGCCTGGCTGGGAGCGTGGAAGAACGTGATTTGCGTGTAAGACCTTTATTAGGCTGCAAATGGCCATATTACAGCCCTTAGAGGGCTTTGCACGGAGTTAACAGTGTACTAAAGCCATGGCGCCAAGGAAAATGACTTGGGATGTCATATTCCATTGAGACTGAGAACACTAGACCAATGGTAGCCTGGGTGGGAGCGTAAAAGCACGTGGTTTACGTGTAAGGCCTTTATTAAGCTGCAAATGGCCATATTTCTGCCTTTAGGGGGCTGTGCACGTAGTTAACAGTGTTCTATAGCCATGGCGCCAAGGAAAAGGACTTGGGACGTCATAGTCCATTAAGACTGGGAACACTAGACCATTGGTAGCCTTGCTTGGGACGTGGAAGAACGTGATTTACGTGTAAGGCCTTTATTAGGCTGCAAATGGCCATATTACTGCACTTAGAGGGCTGTGCACGGAGTTAACATTGTTCTAAAGCCATGGCGCCAAGGAAAAGGACTTGGCACGTTGTAGTCCATTGAGACTGGGAACAATAGGCCATTGGTAGCCTTGCTGGGGACGTGGAAGAACGTGATTTACGTGCAAGGCCTTTATTAGTCTGTAAAAGGACATATTGCAGCATTTAGAGGGCTGTGCACATAGTTCACAGTGCTCTAAAGCCATGGCGCCAAGGAAAAGGACTTGGGAGGTCATAGTCCATTGAGACTCGAAGGACTAGATCAATGGTAGCCTGGCTGGGAGCGTGAAAGAACGTGATTTGCGTGTAAGACCTTTATTAGTCTGTAAAAGGCCATGTTACAGGATTTGGAGGACTGTGCTCGTAGTTGCCGGTCTTCTAACGCCAAGGTGCCAAAGAAAACGACTTGGCACGTTGTAGTCCATTGGGACTAGAAGGACTAGACTAATGGTATCCCGCGGAGGGTGGTGGAATCACGGTATTTACGTGTAAGGGCTTTATTAGGCTGCAAAAGGCCGTATTACTGACTTTAGAGGGCTGTGCACGTAGTTAACAGTGTTCTATAGCCATGGCGTCAAGGAAAAGGACTTGGGACGTCATAGTCCATTGAGACTGGAAAGACTACTCCTATGGTAACCTGCGCAGGCCTTTGGAACGACGGTATTTACGTATAACGCCTTTATTAGGCTGCAAATGGCCATATTACAGCCCTTAGAGGGCTTTGCACGGAGTTAACAGTGTACTAAAGCCATGGCGTCAAGGAAAATGACTTGGGACGTCATATTCCATTGAGACTGAGAACACTAGACCAATGGTAGCCTGGTTGGGAGCGTAAAAGCACGTGGTTTACGTGTAAGGCCTTTATTAGTCTGCAAAAGGCCATATTACAGCGTTCAAAGGGCCGTACACGTAGTTAACAGTGTTCTAACGCCATAGCGCTAAGGAGAACGACTTGGCAAGTCGGAGTACATTGAGACTTGAAGGACTAGATCAATGGTAGCCTGGCCGGGAGCGTGAAAGTACGTGGTTTACGTCTAAGGCCTTTATTAGGCTGCGACGGCAATAATACGGCTTACAGGGGGCTGTGGACGTAGTTAAGAGTGTTCTAAAGCCATGGCGTCAAGGAAAAGGACTTGAAACGTCATATTCCATTAAGACTGGGAACACTAAACCATTGGTAACATTGCTGGGGGCGTGGAAGAACGTGATTTACGTGTAAGACCTTTATTAGTCTGTAAAAGGCCATGTTACAGGATTTGGAGGACTGTGCTCGTAGTTGCCGGTCTTCTAACGCCAAGGTGCCAAAGAAAACGGCTTGGCACGTTGTAGTCCATTAGGACTGGAAGGACTAGACTAATGGTATCCCGCGGAGGGTGGTGGAATCACGGTATTTACGCGTAAAGGCTTTATTAGGCTGCAAAAGTCCGTATTACTAACTTTAGAGGGCTGTGCACGTAGTTAACAGTGTTCTATAGTCATGGCGTCAAGGAAAAGGACTTGGGACGTTGTAGTCCATTGAGACTGGAAGGACTACTCCTATGGTAAACTGCGCAGGCAGGTGGAACAACGGTATTTACGTATAACGCCTTTATTAGGTTGCAAATGGCCATATTACAGCCTTTAGAGGACTGTGCGCGTAGTTAACAGTGTTCTATAGCCATGGCGTCAAGGAAAAGGACTTGGCACGTCATATTCCATTAAGACTGGGAACACTAGACCATTGGTAGCCTTGCTGGGGACGTGGAACGACAGTATTTACGTTTAAAGCCATTATTAGTCTGCAAAAGGCCATGTTACAGCATTTAGAGGGCTGTGCACGGAGTTAACATTGTTCTAAAGCCATGGCGCCAAGGAAAAGGACTTGGGACGTCATAGTCCATTGAGACTCGAAGGACTAGATCCATGGTAGCCTGGCTGGGAGCGTGGAAGCACGTGGTTTACGTCTAAGGCCTTTATTAGGCTGCGACGGCAATATTACTGCTTACAGGGGGCTGTGCACGTAGCTAAGAGTGATCTAAAGCCATGGCGTCAAGGAAAAGGACTTGAGACGTCATGTTCCATTAAGACTGGGAACACTAGACCATTGGTAACCTTGCTGGGGACGTGGAAGAACGTGATTTACGTGTAAGACCTTTATTAGGCTGCAAATGGCCATATTACTGCCTTTAGAGGGCTGTGCACATAGTTAACAGTGTTCTACAGCCATGGCGCCAAGGAAAAGGACTTGGGACGTCATAGTCCATTGAGACTCGAAGGACTAGATCAATGGTAGCCTGGCTGGGAGCGTGGAAGAACGTGATTTGCGTGTAAGACCTTTATTAGGCTGCAAATGGCCATATTACAGCCCTTAGAGGGCTTTGCACGGAGTTAACAGTGTACTAAAGCCATGGCGCCAAGGAAAATGACTTGGGATGTCATATTCCATGGAGACTGAGAACACTAGACCAATGGTAGCCTGGGTGGGAGCGTAAAAGCACGTGGTTTACGTGTAAGGCCTTTATTAAGCTGCAAATGGCCATATTTCTGCCTTTAGGGGGCTGTGCACGTAGTTAACAGTGTTCTATAGCCATGGCGCCAAGGAAAAGGACTTGGGACGTCATAGTCCATTAAGACTGGGAACACTAGACCATTGGTAGCCTTGCTTGGGACGTGGAAGAACGTGATTTACGTGTAAGGCCTTTATTAGGCTGCAAATGGCCATATTACTGCACTTAGAGGGCTGTGCACGGAGTTAACATTGTTCTAAAGCCATGGCGCCAAGGAAAAGGACTTGGCACGTTGTAGTCCATTGAGACTGGGAACAATAGGCCATTGGTAGCCTTGCTGGGGACGTGGAAGAACGTGATTTACGTGCAAGGCCTTTATTAGTCTGTAAAAGGACATATTGCAGCATTTAGAGGGCTGTGCACATAGTTCACAGTGCTCTAAAGCCATGGCGCCAAGGAAAAGGACTTGGGAGGTCATAGTCCATTGAGACTCGAAGGACTAGATCAATGGTAGCCTGGCTGGGAGCGTGAAAGAACGTGATTTGCGTGTAAGACCTTTATTAGTCTGTAAAAGGCCATGTTACAGGATTTGGAGGACTGTGCTCGTAGTTGCCGGTCTTCTAACGCCAAGGTGCCAAAGAAAACGACTTGGCACGTTGTAGTCCATTGGGACTAGAAGGACTAGACTAATGGTATCCCGCGGAGGGTGGTGGAATCACGGTATTTACGTGTAAGGGCTTTATTAGGCTGCAAAAGGCCGTATTACTGACTTTAGAGGGCTGTGCACGTAGTTAACAGTGTTCTATAGCCATGGCGTCAAGGAAAAGGACTTGGGACGTCATAGTCCATTGAGACTGGAAAGACTACTCCTATGGTAACCTGCGCAGGCCTTTGGAACGACGGTATTTACGTATAACGCCTTTATTAGGCTGCAAATGGCCATATTACAGCCCTTAGAGGGCTTTGCACGGAGTTAACAGTGTACTAAAGCCATGGCGTCAAGGAAAATGACTTGGGACGTCATATTCCATTGAGACTGAGAACACTAGACCAATGGTAGCCTGGTTGGGAGCGTAAAAGCACGTGGTTTACGTGTAAGGCCTTTATTAGTCTGCAAAAGGCCATATTACAGCGTTCAAAGGGCCGTACACGTAGTTAACAGTGTTCTAACGCCATAGCGCTAAGGAGAACGACTTGGCAAGTCGGAGTACATTGAGACTTGAAGGACTAGATCAATGGTAGCCTGGCCGGGAGCGTGAAAGTACGTGGTTTACGTCTAAGGCCTTTATTAGGCTGCGACGGCAATAATACGGCTTACAGGGGGCTGTGGACGTAGTTAAGAGTGTTCTAAAGCCATGGCGTCAAGGAAAAGGACTTGAAACGTCATATTCCATTAAGACTGGGAACACTAAACCATTGGTAACATTGCTGGGGGCGTGGAAGAACGTGATTTACGTGTAAGACCTTTATTAGTCTGTAAAAGGCCATGTTACAGGATTTGGAGGACTGTGCTCGTAGTTGCCGGTCTTCTAACGCCAAGGTGCCAAAGAAAACGGCTTGGCACGTTGTAGTCCATTGGGACTGGAAGGACTAGACTAATGGTATCCCGCGGAGGGTGGTGGAATCACGGTATTTACGCGTAAAGGCTTTATTAGGCTGCAAAAGTCCGTATTACTAACTTTAGAGGGCTGTGCACGTAGTTAACAGTGTTCTATAGTCATGGCGTCAAGGAAAAGGACTTGGGACGTTGTAGTCCATTGAGACTGGAAGGACTACTCCTATGGTAAACTGCGCAGGCAGGTGGAACAACGGTATTTACGTATAACGCCTTTATTAGGTTGCAAATGGCCATATTACAGCCTTTAGAGGACTGTGCGCGTAGTTAACAGTGTTCTATAGCCATGGCGTCAAGGAAAAGGACTTGGCACGTCATATTCCATTAAGACTGGGAACACTAGACCATTGGTAGCCTTGCTGGGGACGTGGAACGACAGTATTTACGTTTAAAGCCATTATTAGTCTGCAAAAGGCCATGTTACAGCATTTAGAGGGCTGTGCACGGAGTTAACATTGTTCTAAAGCCATGGCGCCAAGGAAAAGGACTTGGGACGTCATAGTCCATTGAGACTCGAAGGACTAGATCCATGGTAGCCTGGCTGGGAGCGTGGAAGCACGTGGTTTACGTCTAAGGCCTTTATTAGGCTGCGACGGCAATATTACTGCTTACAGGGGGCTGTGCACGTAGCTAAGAGTGATCTAAAGCCATGGCGTCAAGGAAAAGGACTTGAGACGTCATGTTCCATTAAGACTGGGAACACTAGACCATTGGTAACCTTGCTGGGGACGTGGAAGAACGTGATTTACGTGTAAGACCTTTATTAGTCTGTAAAAGGCCATGCTACAGGATTTGGAGGACTGTGCGCGTAGTTGCCGGTCTTCTAACGCCAAGGTGCCAAAAAAACCGACTTGGCACGTTGTATTCTATTGGGACTGGAAGGACTACTCCTATGGTAACATGCGCAGGCAGTTGGAACGACGGTATTTACGTATAACGCCTTTATTAGGCTGCAAATGGCCATATTACAGCCTTTAGAGGGCTTTGCACGGAGTTAACAGTGTGCTAAAGCCATGGCGCAAAGGAAAATGACTTGGGACGTCATATTCCATTGAGACTGAGAACACTAGACCAATGGTAGCCTGGTTGGGAGCGTAAAAGCACTTGGTTTACGTGTAAGGCCTTTATTATTCTGCAAAAGGCCATATTACAGCGTTCAAAGGGCCGTACACGTAGTTAACAGTGTTCTAACGCCATAGCGCCAAGGAAAAGGACTTGGCACGTTGTAGTCCATTGAGACTGGGAACAATAGGCCATTGGTAGCCTTGCTGGGGACGTGGAAGAACGTGATTTGCGTGTAAGACCTTTATTAGTCTGTAAAAGGCCATGTTACAGGATTTGGAGGACTGTGCTCGTAGTTGCCGGTCTTCTAACGCCAAGGTGCCAAAGAAAACGACTTTGCACGTTGTTTTCCATTGGGACTGGAAGGACTAGACTAATGGTATCCGGCGGAGGGTGGTGTAATCACAGTAGTTACGTGTAAAGGCTTTATTAGGCTGCAAAAGGCCGTATTACTGACTTTAGAGGGCTGTGCACGTAGTTAACAGTGTTCTATAGCCATGGCGTCAAGGAAAAGGACTTGGGACGTTATAGTCTATTGAGACTGGAAGGACTACTCCTATGGTAACCTGCGCAGGCAGTTGGAACGACGGTATTTACGTATAACGCCTTTATTAGGCTGCAAATGGCCATATTACAGCCTTTAGAGGGCTTTGCACAGAGTTAACAGTGTGCTAAAGCCATGGCGCCAAGGAAAATGACTTGGGACGTCATATACATTGGGACTGAGAACACTAGGCCATTGGTAGCCTTGCTGGGAACGTGGAAGAACGTGATTTACGTGCAAGGCCTTTATTAGTCTGTAAAAGGACATATTGCAGCATTTAGAGGGCTGTGCACATAGTTCACGGTGCTCTAAAGCCATGACGCTAAGGAGAACGACTTGGCAAGTCGGAGTCCATTGAGACTTGAAGGACTGGATCAATAGTAGCCTGGCCGGGAGCGTGAAAGCACGTGGTTTACGTCTAAGGCCTTTATTAGTCTGCAAAAGGCCATGTTACAGCATTTAAAGGACTATGCGCGTAGTTAACAGTGTTTTGTAGCCATGGCGTCAAGGAAAAGGACTTGGGACGTCATATTCCATTAAGACTGGGAACACTAGACCATTGATAACCTTGCTGGGGGCGTGGAAGAACGTGATTTGCGTGTAAGACCTTTGTTAGTCTGTAAAAGGCCATGTTACAGCATTTAGAGGACTGTGCGCGTAGTTGCCGATCTTCTAACGCCAAGGTGCCAAAGAAAACGACTTGGCACGTTGTAGTCCATTGGGACTGGAAGGACTAGACTAATAGTATCCCGCGGAGGGTGGTGGAAACACGGTATTTACGTATAACGCCTTTATTAGGCTGCAAATGGCCATATTACAGCCTTTAGAGGGCTGTGCACGGAGTTAACAGTGTTCTAAAGCCATGGCGCCAAGGAAAAGGACTTGGGACGTCATAGTCCATTAAGACTCGAAGGACTAGATCATGGGTAGCCTGGTGGGAGCGTGGAAGCACGTGGTTTACGTCTTAGGACTTTATTAGGCTCCGACGGCAATAATACGGCTTACAGGGGGCTGTGCACGTAGCTAAGAGTGTTCTAAAGCCATGGCGTCAAGGAAAAGGACTTGAGACGTCATATTCCATTAAGACTGGGAACACTAAACCATTGGTAACATTGCTGGGGGCGTGGAAGAACGTGATTTACGTGTAAGACCTTTATTAGTCTGTAAAAGGCCATGTTACAGGATTTGGAGGACTGTGCTCGTAGTTGCCGGTCTTCTAACGCCAAGGTGCCAAAGAAAACGGCTTGGCACGTTGTAGTCCATTGGGACTGGAAGGACTAGACTAATGGTATCCCGCGGAGGGTGGTGGAATCACGGTATTTACGCGTAAAGGCTTTATTAGGCTGCAAAAGGCCGTATTACTAACTTTAGAGGGCTGTGCACGTAGTTAACAGTGTTCTATAGCCATGGCGTCAAGGAAAAGGACTTGGGACGTTATAGTCCATTGAGACTGGAAGGACTACTCCTATGGTAACCTGCGCAGGCAGGTGGAACAACGGTATTTACGTATAACGCCTTTATTAGGTTGCAAATGGCCATATTACAGCCTTTAGAAGACTGTGCGCGTAGTTAACAGTGTTCTATAGCCATGGCGTCAAGGAAAAGGACTTGGCACGTCATATTCCATTAAGACTGGGAACACTAGACCATTGGTAGCCTTGCTGGGGACGTGGAACGACAGTATTTACGTTTAAAGCCATTATTAGTCTGCAAAAGGCCATGTTACAGCATTTAGAGGGCTGTGCACGGAGTTAACATTGTTCTAAAGCCATGGCGCCAAGGAAAAGGACTTGGGACGTCATAGTCCATTGAGACTCGAAGGACTAGATCCATGGTAGCCTGGCTGGGAGCGTGGAAGCACGTGGTTTACGTCTAAGGCCTTTATTAGGCTGCGACGGCAATATTACTGCTTACAGGGGACTGTGCACGTAGCTAAGAGTGATCTTAAGCCATGGCGTCAAGGAAAAGGACTTGAGACGTCATATTCCATTAAGACTGGGAACACTAGACCATTGGTAACCTTGCTGGGGACGTGGAAGAACGTGATTTACGTGTAAGACCTTTATTAGTCTGTAAAAGGCCATGTTACAGGATTTGGAGGACTGCGCGCGTAGTTGCCGGTCTTCTAACGCCAAGGTGCCAAAGAAAACGACTTGGCACGTTGTATTCCATTGGGACTGGAAGGACTAGACTAATGGTATCCGGCGGAGGGTGGTGGAATCACGGTATTTACGTGTAAAGGCTTTATTACGCTGCAAAAGGCCGTATTACTGATTTTAGAGGGCTGTGCACGTAGTTAACAGTGTTCTATAGCCATGGCGTCAAGGAAAAGGAATTGGGACGTTATAGTCCATTGAGACTGGAAGGACTACTCCTATGGTAACCTGCGCAGGCAGTTGGAACGACGGTATTTACGTATAACGCCTTTATTAGGCTGCAAATGGCCAAATTACAGCCTTTAGAGGGCTTTGCACGGAGTTAACAGTGTGCTAAAGCCATGGCGCAAAGGAAAATGACTTGGGACGTCATATTCCATTGAGACTGAGAACACTAGACCAATGGTAGCCTGGTTGGGAGCGTAAAAGCACTTGGTTTACGTGTAAGGCCTTTATTAGTCTGCAAAAGGCCATATTACAGCGTTCAAAGGGCCGTACACGTAGTTAACAGTGTTCTAACGCCATAGCGCCAAGGAAAAGGACTTGGCACGTTGTAGTCCATTGAGACTGGGAACAATAGGCCATTGGTAGCCTTGCTGGGGACGTGGAAGAACGTGATTTACGTGCAAGGCCTTTATTAGTCTGTAAAAGGACATATTGCAGCATTTAGAGGGCTGTGCATATAGTTCACAGTGCTCTAAACCCATGACGCTAAGGAGAACGACTTGGCAAGTCGGAGTCCATTGAGACTTGAAGGACTAGATCAATGGTAGCGTGACCGGGAGCGTGAAAGCACGTGGTTTACGTCTAAGGCCTTTTTTAGGCTGCGACGGCAATAATACGGGTTACAGGGGGCTGTGCACGTAGCTAAGAGTGTTCTAAAGCCATGGCGTCAAGGAAAAGGACTTGAGACATCATATTCCATTAAGACTGGGAACACTAGACCATTGGTAACCTTGCTGGGGACGTGGAAGAACGTGATTTGCGTGTAAGACCTTTATTAGTCTGTAAAAGGCCATGTTACAGGATTTGGAGGACTGTGCGCGTAGTTGCCGGTCTTCTAACGCCAAAGTGCCAAAGAAAACGACTTGGCACGTTGTTTTCCATTGGGACTGGAAGGACTAGACTAATGGTATCCGGCGGAGGGTGGTGGAATCACGGAAGTTACGTGTAAAGGCTTTATTAGGCTGCAAAAGGCCGTATTACTGGTTTTAGAGGGCTGTGCACGTAGTTAACAGTGTTCTATAGCCATGGCGTCAAGGAAAAGGACTTGGGACGTTATAGTCTATTGAGACTGGAAGGACTACTCCTATGGTAACCTGCGCAGGCAGTTGGAACGACGGTATTTACGTATAACGCCTTTATTAGGCTTCAAATGGCCATATTACAGCCTTTAGAGGGCTTTGCACGGAGTTAACAGTGTGCTAAAGCCATGGCGCCAAGGAAAATGACTTGGGACGTCATATTCCATTGGGACTGAGAACACTAGACCAATGGTAGCCTGGTTGGGAGCGTAAAAGCACGTGGTTTACGTGTAAGGCCTTTATTAGTCTGCAAAAGGCCATATTACAGCGTTCAAAGGGCCGTACACGGAGTTAACAGTGTTCTAACGCCATAGCGCCAAGGAAAAGGACTTGGCACGTTGTAGTCGATTGAGACTGGGAACAATAGGCCATTGGTAGCCTTGCTGGGGACGTGGAAGAACGTGATTTACGTGCAAGGCCTTTATTAGTCTGTAAAAGGACATATTGCAGCATTAAGAGGGCTGTGCACATAGTTCACAGTGCTCTAAAGCCATGACGCTAAGGAGAAAGACTTGGCAAGTCGGAGTCCATTCAGACTTGAAGGACTAGATCAATGGTAGCGTGACCAGGAGCGTGAAAGCACGTGGTTTACGTCTAAGGCCTTTTTTAGGCTGCGACGGCAATAATACGGGTTACAGGGGGCTGTGCACGTAGCTAAGAGTGTTCTAAAGCCATGGCGTCAAGGAAAAGGACTTGAGACATCATATTCCATTAAGACTGGGAACAGTGGACCATTGGTAACCTTGCTGGGGACGTGGAAGAACGTGATTTACGTGTAAGGCCTTTATTAGGCTGCAAATGGCCATATTACTGCCTTTAGAGGGCTGTGCACGTAGTTAACAGTGTTCTATAGCCATGGCGCCAAGGAAAAGGACTTGGGACGTCATAGTCCATTAAGACTGGGACAACTAGACCATTGGTAGCCTTGCTTGGGACGTGGAAGAATGTGATTTGCGTGTAAGACCTTTATTAGTCTGTAAAAGGCCATGTTACAGGATTTGGAGGACTGTGCGCGTAGTTGCCGGTCTTCTAACGCCAAGGTGCCAAAGAAAACGACTTGGCACGTTGTTTTTCATTGGGACTGGAAGGAATAGACTAATGGTATCCGGCGGAGGGTGGTGGAATCACGGTATTTACGTGTAAAGGCTTTATTAGGCTGCAAAAGGCCGTATAACTGACTTTAGAGGGCTGTGCACGTAGTTAACAGTGTTCTATAGCCATGGCGTCAAGGAAAAGGACTTGGGACGTTATAGTCCATTGAGACTGGAAGGACTACTCCTATGGTAACCTGCGCAGGCAGTTGGAACGACGGTATTTACGTATAACACCTTTATTAGGCTGCAAATGGCCATATTACAGCCTTTAGAGGGCTTTGCACGGAGTTAACAGTGTGCTAAAGCCATGGCGCCAAGGAAAATGACTTGGGACGTCATATTCCATTGAGACTGGGAACACAAGGCCATTGGTAGCCTTGCTGGGGACGTGGAAGAACGTGATTTACGTGCAAGGCCTTTATTAGTCTGCAAAAGGACATATTGCAGCATTTAAAGGGCTGTGCACAAAGTTCACGGTGCTCTAAAGCCATGACGCTAAGGAGAACGACTTGGCAAGTCGGAGTCCATTGAGACTTGAAGGACTAGATCAATGGTAGCCTGGCCGGGAGCCTGAAGCACGTGGTTTACGTCTAAAGCCTTTATTAGGCTGCGACGGCAATAATACGGCTTACAGGGAGCTGTGCACGTAGCTAAGAGTGTTCTAAAGCCATGGCGTCAAGGAAAAGGACTTGAGACGTCATATTCCATTAAGACTGGGAACACTAGACCATTGGTAACCTTGCTGTGGACGTGGAAGAACGTGATTTACGTGTAAGGCCTTTATTAGGCTGCAAATGGCCATATTACTGCCTTTAGAGGGTTGTGCACGTAGTTAACAGTGTTCTATAGCCATGGCGCCAAGGAAAAGGACTTGGGACGTCATTATCCATTAAGACTGGGAACACTAGACCATTGGTAGCCTTGCTTGGGACGTGGAAGAATGTGATTTACGTGTAAGGCCTTTATTAGGCTGCAAATGGCCATATTACTGCCTTTAGAGGGCTGTGCACGGAGTTAACATTGTTCTAAAGCCATGGCGCCAAGGAAAAGGGCTTGGGACGTCATAGTCCATTGAGACTGGAAGGACTACTCCTATGGTAAGCTGCGCAGGCAGGTGGAACAACGGTATTTACGTATAACGCCTTTATTAGGCTCCAAATGGCCATATTACAGCCTTTAGAGGACAGTGCGCGTAGTTAAGTGTGTTCTATAGCCATGGCGTCAAGGAAAATGACTTGGGACGTCATATTACATTGAGACTTGGAACACTAGACCATTGGTAGCCTTGCTGGGGACGTGGATGAACGTGATTTACGTTTAAAGCCATTATTAGTCTGCAAAAGGCCATGTTACAGCATTTAGAGGGCTGTGCACGGAGTTAACGTTGTTCTAAAGCCATGGCGCCAAGGAAAAGGACTTGGGACGTCATAGTCCATTGAGACTCGAAGGACTAGATCAATGGTAGCCTGGCTGGAAGCGTGGAAGCACGTGGTTTACGTCTAAGGCCTTTATTAGGCTGCGACGGCAATATTACTGCTTACAGGGGGCTGTGCACGTAGCTAAGAGTGATCTAAAGCCATGGCGTCAAGGAAAAGGACTTGAGACGTCATATTCCATTAAGACTGGGAACACTAGACCATTGGTAACCTTGCGGGGGACGTGGAAGAACGTGATTTACGTGTAAGGCCTTTATTAGGCTGCAAATGGCCATATTACTGTCTTTAGAGGGCTGTGCACGGAGTTAACATTGTTCTAAAGCTATGGCGCCAAGGTAAAGGACTTAGGACGTCATAGTCCATTGAGACTGGAAGGACTACTCCTATGGTAACCTGCCCACGCAGGTGGAACAACGGTATTTACATATAACGCCTTTATTAGGCTCCAAATAGCCATATTACAGCCTTTAGAGGACTGTGCGCGTAGTTAACAGTGTTCTATAGCCATGGCGTCAAGGAAAATGACTTGGGACGTCATATTCCATTAAGACTGGGAACACTAGACCATTGGTAGCCTTGCTGGGGACGTGGAACGCAGTATTTACGTTTAAAGCCATTATTAGTCTGCAAAAGGCCATGTTATAGCATTTAGAGGGCTGTGCACGGAGTTAACATTGTTCTAAAGCCATTGCGCCAAGGAAAAGGACTTGGGACGTCATAGTCCATTGAGACTCGAAGGACTAGATCAATGGTAGCCTGGCTGGGAGCGTGGAAGCACGTGGTTTACGTCTAAGGCCTTTATTAGGCTGCGACGGCAATATTACTGCTTACAGGGGGCTGTGCACGTAGCTAAGAGTGATCTAAAGCCATGGCGTCAAGGAAAAGGACTTGAGACGTCTAATTCCATTAAGACTGGGAACACTAGACCATTGGTAACCTTGCTGGGGACGTGGAAGAACGTGATTTACGTGTAAGGCCTTTATTAGGCTGCAAATGGCCATATTACTGCCTTTAGAGGGCTGTGCACGTAGTTAACAGTGTTCTATAGCCATGGCGCCAAGGAAAAGGACTTGGGACGTCATAGTCCATTGAGACTGGAAGGACTAGACTATTGGTAGCCTTCCTGGCAGCATGGAAACACGTGACTTACAGGTAAGGCCTTTTTTAGACTAACAAAAGCCATACAATAGCATTTAGGGGACTGTGCGCGTACTAGCGGGTTTTCAAACGTCACGGCGTCAAAGAAAACGACTTAGGACGTCATAGTCTATTGAGAGTGGAAGGACTACACCAATGGTAAATTGCGCAGGCAGGTGGAGCGACAGTATTTACGTATAAGGCCTTTAATAGGCTGCAAATGGCCATATTACAGCGTTCAAAGGGCCGTGCACGTTGTTAACAGTGTTCTAACGCCATAGCGCCAAGGAAATGGACTTGGCACGTTCTAGTCCATTGCGACTGGGAACACTAGGCTATTAGTAGCCTTGCTGTTGACGTGGAAGAACGTGATTTACGTTTAAGGCCTTTATTAGGCTGCAAATGGCCATATTACTGCCCTTAGAGGGCTGTGCACGTAGTTAACAGTGTTCTACAGCCATGGCGCCAAGGAAAAGGACTTGGGACGTCATAGTCCATTGAGACTCGAAGGACTAGATCAATGGTAGCCTGGCTGGGAGCGTGGAAGCACGTGGTTTACGTCTAAGACCTTCATTAGGCTGCGACGGCAATATTACTGCTTACAGGGGGCTGTGCACGTAGCTAAGAGTGATCTAAAGCCATGGCGTCAAGGAAAAGGACTTGAGAAGTCATATTTCATTAAGACTGGGAACACTAGACCATTGGTAACCTTGCTCGGGACGTGGAAGAACGTGATTTACGTGTAAGACCTTTATTAGTCTGTAAAACGCCATGTTACAGGATTTGGAGGACTGTGCGCGTAGTTGCCGGTCTTCTAACGCCAAGGTGCCAAAGAAAACGACTTGGCACGTTGTATTCCATTGGGACTGGAAGGACTAGACTAATAGTATCCGGCGGAGGGTGGTGGAATCACGGTATTTACGTGTAAAGGCTTTATTAGCCTGCAAAAGGCCGTATTACTGACTTTAGAGGGCTGTGCACGTAGTTAACAGTGTTCTATAGCCATGGCGTCAGGGAAAAGGACTTGGGATGTTATAGTCCATTGAGACTGGAAGGACTACTCCTATGGTAACCTGCGCAGGCAGTTGGAACGACGGTATTTACGTATAATGCCTTTATTAGGCTGCAAATGGCCATATTACAGCCTTTAGAGGGCTTTGCGCGGAGTTAACAGTGTGCAAAAGCCATGGCGCCAAGGAAAACGACTTGGGACGTCATATTCCATTGAGACTGAGAACACTAGACCAATGGTAGCCTGGTTGGGAGCGTAAAAGCACGTGGTTTACGTGTAAGGCCTTTATTAGTCTGCAAAAGGCCATATTACAGCGTTCAAAGGGCCGTACACGTAGTTAACAGTGTTCTAACGCCATAGCGCCAAGGAAAAGGACTTGGCACGTTCTAGTCCATTGC
The DNA here is from genome assembly GCF_029227915.1 of Hydractinia symbiolongicarpus. Lineage (NCBI taxonomy): Eukaryota > Metazoa > Cnidaria > Hydrozoa > Anthoathecata > Hydractiniidae > Hydractinia > Hydractinia symbiolongicarpus. Next base: position 16,499,734 of record NC_079885.1, on the reverse strand, counting down.
GACTGGGAACACTAGGCTATTAGTAGCCTTGCTGGGGACGTGGAAGAACGTGATTTACGTGCAAGGCCTTTATTAGTCTGTAAAAGGACATATTGCAGCATTTAGAGGGCTGTGCACATAGTTCACGGTGCTCTAAAGCCATGACGCTAAGGAGAACGACTTGGCAAGTCGGAGTCCATTGAGACTTGAAGGACTAGATCAATGGTAGCCTCGCCGGGAGCGTGAAAGCACGTGGTTTACGTCTAAGGCCTTTATTAGGCTGCGACGGCAATAATACGGCTCACAGGGGGCTGTGCACGTAGCTAAGAGTGTTCTAAAGCCATGGCGTCAAGGAAAAGGACTTGAGACGTCATATTCCATTAAGACTGGGAACACTAGACCATTGGTAACCTTGCTGGGGACGTGGAAGAACGTGATTTAAGTGTAAGGCCTTTATTAGGCTGCAAATGGCCATATTACTGCCTTTAGAGGGCTGTGCACGTAGTTAACAGTGTTCTATAGCCATGGCGCCAAGGAAAAGGACTTGGCACGTTCTAGTCCATTGAGACTCGAAGGACTAGGTCAATGGTAGCCTGGCTGGGAGCGTGGAAGCATGTGCTTTACGTCTAACGCCTTTATTAGGCTCCGACGGCAATAATACAGCTTACAGGGGGCTGTGCACGTAGCTAAGAGTGTTCTAAAGCCATGGCGTCAAGGAAAAGGCCTTGGGACGTCATAGTCCATTGAGACTCGAAGGACTAGATCAATGGTAGCCTGGCTGGGAGCGTGGAAGCACGTGGTTTACGTCTAAGGCCTTTATTAGGCTGCGACGGCAATATTACTCCTTACAGGGGGCTGTGCACGTAGCTAAGAGTGATCTAAAGCAATGGCGTCAAGGAAAAGGACTTGAGACGTCATATTCCATTAAGACTGGGAACACTAGACCATTGGTAACCTTGCTGGGGACGTGGAAGAAGGTGATTTACGTGTAAGACCTTTATTAGTCTGTAAAACGCCATGTTACAGGATTTGGAGGACTGTGCGCGTAGTTGCCGGTCTTCTAACGCCAAGGTGCCAAAGAAAACGACTTGGCACGTTGTATTCCATTGGGACTGGAAGGACTAGACTAATGGTATCCGGCGGAGGGTGGTGGAATCACGGTATTTACGTGTAAAGGCTTTATTAGCCTGCAAAAGGCCGTATTACTGACTTTAGAGGGCTGTGCACGTAGTTAACAGTGTTCTATAGCCATGGCGTCAAAGAAAAGGACTTGGGACGTTATAGTCCATTTAGACTGGAAGGACTACTCCTATGGTAACCTGCGCAGGCAGTTGGAACGACGGTATTTACGTATAATGCCTTTATTAGGCTGCAAATGGCCATATTACAGCCTTTAGAGGGCTTTGCACGGAGTTAACAGTGTGCTAAAGCCATGGCGCCAAGGAAAACGACTTGGGACGTCATATTCCATTGAGACTGAGAACACTAGACCAATGGTAGCCTGGTTGGGAGCGTAAAAGCACGTGGTTTACGTGTAAGGCCTTTATTAGTCTGCAAAAGGCCATATTACAGCGTTCAAAGGGCCGTACACGTAGTTAACAGTGTTCTAACGCCATAGCGCCAAGGAAAAGGACTTGGCACGTTGTAGTCCATTGAGACTGGGAACAATAGGCCATTGGTAGCCTTGCTTGGGACGTGGAAGAACGTGATTTACGTGCAAGGCCTTTATTAGGCTGCAAATGGCCATATTACTGCCTTTAGAGGGCTTTGCACGTAGTTAACAGTGTTCTATAGCCATGGCGTCAAGGAAAAGGACTTGGGACGTCATTATCCATTAAGACTGGGAACACTAGACCATTGGTAGCCTTGCTGGGGACGTGGAACGACAGTATTTACGTTTAAAGCCATTATTAGTCTGCAAAAGGCCATGTTAAAGCATTTAGAGGGCTTTGCGCGGAGTTAACAGTGTGCAAAAGCCATGGCGCCAAGGAAAACGACTTGGGACGTCATATTCCATTGAGACTGAGAACACTAGACTAATGGTAGCCTGGTTGGGAGCGTAAAAGCACGTGGTTTACGTGTAAGGCCTTTATTAGTCTGCAAAAGGCCATATTACAGCGTTCAAAGGGCCGTACACGTAGTTAACAGTGTTCTAACGCCATAGCGCCAAGGAAAAGGACTTGGCACGTTCTAGTCCATTGCGACTGGGAACACTAGGCTATTAGTAGCCTTGCTGGGGACGTGGAAGAACGTGATTTACGTTTAAGGCCTTTATTAGCCTGCAAAAGGCCGTATTACTGACTTTAGAGGGCTTTGCACGTAGTTAACAGTGTTCTATAGCCATGGCGCCAAGGAAAAGGACTTGGGACGTTATAGTCCATTGAGACTGGAAGGACTACTCCTATGGTAACCTGCGCAGGCAGTTGGAACGACGGTATTTACGTATAACACCTTTATTAGGCTGCAAATAGAAGAAGACGCCAAGGAAAAGGACTTGGGACGTCATAGTCCATTGAGACTCGAAGGACTAGATCAATGGTAGCCTGGCTGGAAGCGTGGAAGCACGTGGTTTACGTCTAAGGCCTTTATTAGGCTGCGACGGCAATATTACTGCTTACAGGGGGCTGTGCACGTAGCTAAGAGTGATCTAAAGCCATGGCGTCAAGGAAAAGGACTTGAGACGTCATATTCCATTAAGACTGGGAACACTAGACCATTGGTAACCTTGCGGGGGACGTGGAAGAACGTGATTTACGTGTAAGGCCTTTATTAGGCTGCAAATGGCCATATTACTGTCTTTAGAGGGCTGTGCACGGAGTTAACATTGTTCTAAAGCTATGGCGCCAAGGTAAAGGACTTAGGACGTCATAGTCCATTGAGACTGGAAGGACTACTCCTATGGTAACCTGCCCACGCAGGTGGAACAACGGTATTTACATATAACGCCTTTATTAGGCTCCAAATAGCCATATTACAGCCTTTAGAGGACTGTGCGCGTAGTTAACAGTGTTCTATAGCCATGGCGTCAAGGAAAATGACTTGGGACGTCATATTCCATTAAGACTGGGAACACTAGACCATTGGTAGCCTTGCTGGGGACGTGGAACGCAGTATTTACGTTTAAAGCCATTAGTCTGCAAAAGGCCATGTTATAGCATTTAGAGGGCTGTGCACGGAGTTAACATTGTTCTAAAGCCATTGCGCCAAGGAAAAGGACTTGGGACGTCATAGTCCATTGAGACTCGAAGGACTAGATCAATGGTAGCCTGGCTGGGAGCGTGGAAGCACGTGGTTTACGTCTAAGGCCTTTATTAGGCTGCGACGGCAATATTACTGCTTACAGGGGGCTGTGCACGTAGCTAAGAGTGATCTAAAGCCATGGCGTCAAGGAAAAGGACTTGAGACGTCTAATTCCATTAAGACTGGGAACACTAGACCATTGGTAACCTTGCTGGGGACGTGGAAGAACGTGATTTACGTGTAAGGCCTTTATTAGGCTGCAAATGGCCATATTACTGCCTTTTGAGGGCTGCGCACGTAGTTAACAGTGTTCTATAGCCATGGCGCCAAGGAAAAAGACTTGGGACGTCATAGTCCATTGAGACTGGAAGGACTAGACTATTGGTAGCCTTCCTGGCAGCATGGAAACACGTGACTTACAGGTAAGGCCTTTTTTAGACTAACAAAAGCCATACAATAGCATTTAGGGGACTGTGCGCGTACTAGCGGGTTTTCAAACGTCACGGCGTCAAAGAAAACGACTTAGGACGTCATAGTCTATTGAGAGTGGAAGGACTACACCAATGGTAAATTGCGCAGGCAGGTGGAGCGACAGTATTTACGTATAAGGCCTTTAATAGGCTGCAAATGGCCATATTACAGCGTTCAAAGGGCCGTGCACGTTGTTAACAGTGTTCTAACGCCATAGCGCCAAGGAAAAGGACTTGGCACGTTCTAGTCCATTGCGACTGGGAACACTAGGCTATTAGTAGCCTTGCTGTTGACGTGGAAGAACGTGATTTACGTTTAAGGCCTTTATTAGGCTGCAAATGGCCATATTACTGCCCTTAGAGGGCTGTGCACGTAGTTAACAGTGTTCTACAGCCATGGCGCCAAGGAAAAGGACTTGGGACGTCATAGTCCATTGAGACTCGAAGGACTAGATCAATGGTAGCCTGGCTGGGAGCGTGGAAGCACGTGGTTTACGTCTAAGACCTTCATTAGGCTGCGACGGCAATATTACTGCTTACAGGGGGCTGTGCACGTAGCTAAGAGTGATCTAAAGCCATGGCGTCAAGGAAAAGGACTTGAGAAGTCATATTTCATTAAGACTGGGAACACTAGACCATTGGTAACCTTGCTGGGGACGTGGAAGAACGTGATTTACGTGTAAGACCTTTATTAGTCTGTAAAACGCCATGTTACAGGATTTGGAGGACTGTGCGCGTAGTTGCCGGTCTTCTAACGCCAAGGTGCCAAAGAAAACGACTTGGCACGTTGTATTCCATTGGGACTGGAAGGACTAGACTAATAGTATCCGGCGGAGGGTGGTGGAATCACGGTATTTACGTGTAAAGGCTTTATTAGCCTGCAAAAGGCCGTATTACTGACTTTAGACGGCTGTGCACGTAGTTAACAGTGTTCTATAGCCATGGCGTCAGGGAAAAGGACTTGGGATGTTATAGTCCATTGAGACTGGAAGGACTACTCCTATGGTAACCTGCGCAGGCAGTTGGAACGACGGTATTTACGTATAATGCCTTTATTAGGCTGCAAATGGCCATATTACAGCCTTTAGAGGGCTTTGCGCGGAGTTAACAGTGTGCAAAAGCCATGGCGCCAAGGAAAACGACTTGGGACGTCATATTCCATTGAGACTGAGAACACTAGACCAATGGTAGCCTGGTTGGGAGCGTAAAAGCACGTGGTTTACGTGTAAGGCCTTTATTAGTCTGCAAAAGGCCATATTACAGCGTTCAAAGGGCCGTACACGTAGTTAACAGTGTTCTAACGCCATAGCGCCAAGGAAAAGGACTTGGCACGTTCTAGTCCATTGCGACTGGGAACACTAGGCTATTAGTAGCCTTGCTGGGGACGTGGAAGAACGTGATTTACGTGCAAGGCCTTTATTAGTCTGTAAAAGGACATATTGCAGCATTTAGAGGGCTGTGCACATAGTTCACGGTGCTCTAAGGCCATGACGCTAAGGAGAACGACTTGGCAAGTCGGAGTCCATTGAGACTTGAAGGACTAGATCAATGGTAGCCTCGCCGGGAGCGTGAAAGCACGTGGTTTACGTCTAAGGCCTTTATTAGGCTGCGACGGCAATAATACGGCTCACAGGGGGCTGTGCACGTAGCTAAGAGTGTTCTAAAGCCATGGCGTCAAGGAAAAGGACTTGAGACGTCATATTCCATTAAGACTGGGAACACTAGACCATTGGTAACCTTGCTGGGGACGTGGAAGAACGTGATTTAAGTGTAAGGCCTTTATTAGGCTGCAAATGGCCATATTACTGCCTTTAGAGGGCTGTGCACGTAGTTAACAGTGTTCTATAGCCATGGCGCCAAGGAAAAGGACTTGGCACGTTCTAGTCCATTGAGACTCGAAGGACTAGGTCAATGGTAGCCTGGCTGGGAGCGTGGAAGCATGTGCTTTACGTCTAACGCCTTTATTAGGCTCCGACGGCAATAATACAGCTTACAGGGGGCTGTGCACGTAGCTAAGAGTGTTCTAAAGCCATGGCGTCAAGGAAAAGGCCTTGGGACGTCATAGTCCATTGAGACTCGAAGGACTAGATCAATGGTAGCCTGGCTGGGAGCGTGGAAGCACGTGGTTTACGTCTAAGGCCTTTATTAGGCTGCGACGGCAATATTACTCCTTACAGGGGGCTGTGCACGTAGCTAAGAGTGATCTAAAGCAATGGCGTCAAGGAAAAGGACTTGAGACGTCATATTCCATTAAGACTGGGAACACTAGACCATTGGTAACCTTGCTGGGGACGTGGAAGAAGGTGATTTACGTGTAAGACCTTTATTAGTCTGTAAAACGCCATGTTACAGGATTTGGAGGACTGTGCGCGTAGTTGCCGGTCTTCTAACGCCAAGGTGCCAAAGAAAACGACTTGGCACGTTGTATTCCATTGGGACTGGAAGGACTAGACTAATGGTATCCGGCGGAGGGTGGTGGAATCACGGTATTTACGTGTAAAGGCTTTATTAGCCTGCAAAAGGCCGTATTACTGACTTTAGAGGGCTGTGCACGTAGTTAACAGTGTTCTATAGCCATGGCGTCAAAGAAAAGGACTTGGGACGTTATAGTCCATTTAGACTGGAAGGACTACTCCTATGGTAACCTGCGCAGGCAGTTGGAACGACGGTATTTACGTATAATGCCTTTATTAGGCTGCAAATGGCCATATTACAGCCTTTAGAGGGCTTTGCGCGGAGTTAACAGTGTGCAAAAGCCATGGCGCCAAGGAAAACGACTTGGGACGTCATATTCCATTGAGACTGAGAACACTAGACCAATGGTAGCCTGGTTGGGAGCGTAAAAGCACGTGGTTTACGTGTAAGGCCTTTATTAGTCTGCAAAAGGCCATATTACAGCGTTCAAAGGGCCGTACACGTAGTTAACAGTGTTCTAACGCCATAGCGCCAAGGAAAAGGACTTGGCACGTTGTAGTCCATTGAAACTGGAAGAACTAGACCAATGGTATCCCGCGAAGGGTGGTGGAACCACGGTATTTACGTGTTAAGCCTTTATTAGGCTGCAAAAGGCCGTATTACTGACTTTAGAGGGCGGTGCACGTAGTTAACAGTGTTCTTTAGCCATGGCGTCAAGGAAAAGGACTTAGGACGTCATAGTCCATTGAGACTGAAAGGACTAGACTATTGGTATCCCGCGAAGGGTGGTGGAACCACGTTATTTACGTGTAAAGCCTTTATTTAGCTGCAAAAGGCAATTTACAGCATTTAGAGGCCTGTGCACGTAGTTAAAAGTGGTTTAACGCTAAAGCGCCAAGGAAAAGGAATTGGGACGTCGTAGTGAAATGATAGTCGGAAAGGTACACCATTGGTAGCCTGGTTTGGAGAGTGGAAGCACGTGATTTACGCGTAAGGCCTTTTTTAGACTAACAAAAGCCATACTATAGCATTTAGGGGACTGTGCGCGTACTTGCGGGTTTTCAAACGTCACGGCGTCAAAGAAAACGACTTAGGACGTCATAGTCCATTGAGAGTGGAAGGACTACACCAATGGTAACTTGCGCAGGCAGGTGGAGCGACAGTATTCACGTATAAGGCCTTTAATATGCTGCAAATGGCCATATTACAGCGTTCAAAGGGCCGTGCACGTAGTTAACAGTGTTCTAACGCCATAGCGCCAAGGAAAAGGACTTGGCACGTTCTAGTCCATTGAGACTGGGAACACTAGACTAATGGTAGCCTTCCTGGCAGCATGGAAACACGTGACTACCAGGTAAGGCCTTTACTAGCCTGCAAAAGACGATATTGTCGCATTTAGAGGGCTGTCCGCGTAGTTGGCGGTCTTCTAATGGTATCCGTGTTCTATAGCCATGGCGTCAAGGAAAAGGACTTGGGACGTTATAGTCTATTGAGACTGGAAGGACTACTCCTATTGTAACCTGCGCAGGCAGTTGGAACGACGGTATTTACGTATAACGCCTTTATTAGGCTGCAAATGGCCATATTACAGCCTTTAGAGGGCTTTGCAAGGAGTTAACAGTGTGCTAAAGCCATGGCGCCAAGGAAAATGACTTGGGACGTCACATTCCATTAAGACTGGGAACACTAGACCATTGGTAGCCTTGCTGGGGACGTGGAACGACAGTATTTACGTTTAAAGCCATTATTAGTCTGCAAAAGGCCATGTTACAGCATTTGAGGGCTGTGCACGGAGTTAACATTGTTCTAAAGCCATGGCGCCAAGGAAAAGGACTTGGGACGTCATAGTCCATTGAGACTCGAAGGACTAGATCAATGGTAGCCTGGCTGGGAGCGTGGAAGCACGTGGTTTACGTCTAAGGCCTTTATTAGGCTGCGACGGCAAAATTACTGCTTACAGGGGTCTGTGCACGTAGCTAAGGGTGATCTAAAGCCATGGCGTCAAGGAAAAGGACTTGAGACGTCATATTCCATGAAGACTGCGAACACTAGACCATTGGTAACCTTGCTGGGGACGTGGAAGAACGTGATTTACGTGTAAGACCTTTATTAGTCTGTAAAAGGCCATGTTACAGGATTTGGAGGACTGTGCGCGTAGTTGCCGGTCTTCTAACGCCAAGGTGCCAAAGAAAACGACTTGACACGTTGTATTCCATTGGGACTGGAAGGACTAGACTAATGGTATCCGGCGGAGGGTGGTGGAATCACGGTATTTACGTGTAAAGGCTTTATTAGCCTGCAAAAGGCCGTATTACTGACTTTAGAGGACTGTGCACGTAGTTAACAGTGTTCTATAGCCATGGCGTCAGGGAAAAGGACTTGGAACGTTATAGTCCATTGAGACTGGAAGGACTACTCCTATGGTAACCTGCGCAGGCAGTTGGAACGACTGTATTTACGTATAATGCCTTTATCAGGCTGCAAATGGCCATATTACAGCCTTTAGAGGGCTTTGCACGGAGTTAACAGTGTGCTAAAGCCATGGCGCCAAGGAAAACGACTTGGGACGTCATATTCCATTGTGACTGAGAACACTAGACCAATGGTAGCCTGGTTGGGAGCGTAAAAGCACGTGGTTTACGTGTAAGGCCTTTATTAGTCTGCAAAAAGCCATATTACAGCGTTCAAAGGGCCGTTCACGTAGTTAACAGTGTTCTAACGCCATAGCGCCAAGGAAAAGGACTTGGCACGTTGTAGTCCATTGAGACTGGGAACACAAGGCCATTGGTAGCCTTGCTGGGGACGTGGAAGAAAGTGATTTACGTGCAAGGCCTTTATTAGTCTGTAAAAGGACATATTGCAGCATTTAAAGGGCTGTGCACATAGTTCACGGTGCTCTAAAGCCATGACGCTAAGGAGAACGACTTGGCAAGTCGGAGTCCATTGAGACTTGAAGGACTAGATCAATGGTAGCCTGGCCGGGAGCGTGAAGCACGTGGTTTACGTCTAAGGCCTTTATTAGGCTGCGACGGCAATAATACGGCTTACAGGGATCTGTGCACGTAGCTAAGAGTGTTCTAAAGCCATGGCGTCAAGGAAAAGGACTTGAGACGTCATATTCCATTAAGACTGGGAACACTAGACCATTGGTAACTTTGCTGCGGACGTGGAAGAACGTGATTTACGTGTAAGGCCTTTATTAGGCTGCAAATGGCCAAATTACTGACTTTAGAGGGCTGTGCACGTAGTTAACAGTGTTCTATAGCCATGGCGTCAAGGAAAAGGACTTGGGCCGTCATAGTCCATTGAGACTGGAAGGACTAGACTAATGGTATCCCGCGAAGGGTGGTGGAACCACGTTATTTACGTGTAAAGCCTTTATTTGGCTGCAAAAGGCAATTTACAGCATTTAGAGGCCTGTGCACGTAGTTAAAAGTGGTTTAACGCTTAAGCGCCAAGGAAAAGGAATTGGGACGTCGTAGTTAAATGATAGTCGGAAAGGTACTTACGGTATTTACGTTTAGCTCCTTTATTTGGCTGCAAAAGGCAATATTACAGCGTTCAAAGGGCCGTGCACGTAGTTAACAGTGTTCTAACGCCATAGCGCGAAGGAAAACGCTTTGGAACGTCGTATTCCATTGAGACTGGAAGGACTAGATCAATGGTAGCATGGCTGGGAGCATGGAAGCTCGTTATTTACGTGTAAGGTCTTTATTAGTCTGCAAAAGTACATAACACTGCCTTTAGAAGACTGTGCACGTAGTTAATAGTGTTCTATAGCCATGTCGTCAAGGAAAAGGACTTGGGACGTCATAGTCCATTGAGACTCGAAGGACTAGATCAATGGTAGCCTGGCTGGGAGCGTGGAAGCACGTGGTTAACGTCTAAGGCCTTTATTAGGCTGCGACGGCAATAAAACGGCTTACAGAGGGCTGTGCACGTAGCTAAGAATGTTCTAAAGCCATGGCGTCAAGGAAAAGGACTTGAGACGTCATATTCCATTAAGACTGGGAACACTAGACTATTGGTAACCTTGCCGGGGGCGAGGAAGAACGTGATTTGCGTGTAAGACCTTTATTAGTCTGTAAAAGGCCATGTTACAGGATTTGGAGGACTGTGCGCGTAGTTGCCGGTCTTCTAACGCCAAGGTGCCAAAGAAAACGACTTGGCACGTTGTAGTCCATTGGGACTGGAAGGACTAGACTAATGGTATCCGGCGGAGGGTGGTGGAATCACGGTAGTTACGTGTAAAGGCTTTATTAGGCTGCAAAAGGCCGTATTACTGACTTTAGAGGGCTGTGCACGTAGTTAACAGTGTTCTATAGCCATGGCGTCAAGGAAAAGGACTTGGGACGTTATAGTCCATTGAGACTGGAAGGACTACTCCTATGGTAACCTGCGCAGGCAGGTGGAACAACGGTATTTACGTATAACGCCTTTATTAGGTTGCAAATGGCCATATTACAGCCTTTAGAGGGCTTTGCAAGGAGTTAACAGTGTGCTAAAGCCATGGCGCCAAGGAAAATGACTTGGGACGTCACATTCCATTAAGACTGGGAACACTAGACCATTGGTAGCCTTGCTGGGGACGTGGAACGACAGTATTTACGTTTAAAGCCATTATTAGTCTGCAAAAGGCCATGTTACAGCATTTGAGGGCTGTGCACGGAGTTAACATTGTTCTAAAGCCATGGCGCCAAGGAAAAGGACTTGGGACGTCATAGTCCATTGAGACTCGAAGAACTAGATCAATGGTAGCCTGGCTGGGAGCGTGGAAGCACGTGGTTTACGTCTAAGGCCTTTATTAGGCTGCGACGGCAAAATTACTGCTTACAGGGGTCTGTGCACGTAGCTAAGGGTGATCTAAAGCCATGGCGTCAAGGAAAAGGACTTGAGACGTCATATTCCATTAAGACTGGGAACACTAGACCATTGGTAACCTTGCTGGGGACGTGGAAGAACGTGATTTACGTGTAAGACCTTTATTAGTCTGTAAAAGGCCATGTTACAGGATTTGGAGGACTGTGCGCGTAGTTGCCGGTCTTCTAACGCCAAGGTGCCAAAGAAAACGACTTGACACGTTGTATTCCATTGGGACTGGAAGGACTAGACTAATGGTATCCGGCGGAGGGTGGTGGAATCACGGTATTTACGTGTAAAGGCTTTATTAGCCTGCAAAAGGCCGTATTACTGACTTTAGAGGACTGTGCACGTAGTTAACAGTGTTCTATAGCCATGGCGTCAGGGAAAAGGACTTGGAACGTTATAGTCCATTGAGACTGGAAGGACTACTCCTATGGTAACCTGCGCAGGCAGTTGGAACGACTGTATTTACGTATAATGCCTTTATCAGGCTGCAAATGGCCATATTACAGCCTTTAGAGGGCTTTGCACGGAGTTAACAGTGTGCTAAAGCCATGGCGCCAAGGAAAACGACTTGGGACGTGATATTCCATTGTGACTGAGAACACTAGACCAATGGTAGCCTGGTTGGGAGCGTAAAAGCACGTGGTTTACGTGTAAGGCCTTTATTAGTCTGCAAAAAGCCATATTACAGCGTTCAAAGGGCCGTTCACGTAGTTAACAGTGTTCTAACGCCATAGCGCCAAGGAAAAGGACTTGGCACGTTGTAGTCCATTGAGACTGGGAACACAAGGCCATTGGTAGCCTTGCTGGGGACGTGGAAGAAAGTGATTTACGTGCAAGGCCTTTATTAGTCTGTAAAAGGACATATTGCAGCATTTAAAGGGCTGTGCACATAGTTCACGGTGCTCTAAAGCCATGACGCTAAGGAGAACGACTTGGCAAGTCGGAGTCCATTGAGACTTGAAGGACTAGATCAATGGTAGCCTGGCCGGGAGCGTGAAGCACGTGGTTTACGTCTAAGGCCTTTATTAGGCTGCGACGGCAATAATACGGCTTACAGGGGGCTGTGCACGTAGCTAAGAGTGTTCTAAAGCCATGGCGTCAAGGAAAAGGACTTGAGACGTCATATTCCATTAAGACTGGGAACACTAGACCATTGGTAACTTTGCTGCGGTCGTGGAAGAACGTGATTTACGTGTAAGGCCTTTATTAGGCTGCAAATGGCCAAATTACTGCCTTTAGAGGGCTGTGCACGTAGTTAACAGTGTTCTATAGCCATGGCGTCAAGGAAAAGGACTTGGGACGTTATAGTCTATTGAGACTGGAAGGACTACTCCTATTGTAACCTGCGCAGGCAGTTGGAACGACGGTATTTACGTATAACGCCTTTATTAGGCTGCAAATGGCCATATTACAGCCTTTAGAGGGCTTTGCAAGGAGTTAACAGTGTGCTAAAGCCATGGCGCCAAGGAAAATGACTTGGGACGTCACATTCCATTAAGACTGGGAACACTAGACCATTGGTAGCCTTGCTGGGGACGTGGAACGACAGTATTTACGTTTAAAGCCATTATTAGTCTGCAAAAGGCCATGTTACAGCATTTGAGGGCTGTGCACGGAGTTAACATTGTTCTAAAGCCATGGCGCCAAGGAAAAGGACTTGGGACGTCATAGTCCATTGAGACTCGAAGGACTAGATCAATGGTAGCCTGGCTGGGAGCGTGGAAGCACGTGGTTTACGTCTAAGGCCTTTATTAGGCTGCGACGGCAAAATTACTGCTTACAGGGGTCTGTGCACGTAGCTAAGGGTGATCTAAAGCCATGGCGTCAAGGAAAAGGACTTGAGACGTCATATTCCATGAAGACTGGGAACACTAGACCATTGGTAACCTTGCTGGGGACGTGGAAGAACGTGATTTACGTGTAAGACCTTTATTAGTCTGTAAAACGCCATGTTACAGGATTTGGAGGACTGTGCGCGTAGTTGCCGCTCTTCTAACGCCAAGGTGCCAAAGCAAACGACTTGGCACGTTGTATTCCATTGGGACTGGAAGGACTAGACTAATGGTATCCGGCGGAGGGTGGTGGAATCACGGTATTTACGTGTAAAGGCTTTATTAGCCTGCAAAAGGCCGTATTACTGACTTTAGAGGGCTGTGCACGTAGTTAACAGTGTTCTATAGCCATGGCGTCAAAGAAAAGGACTTGGGACGTTATAGTCCATTTAGACTGGAAGGACTACTCCTATGGTAACCTGCGCAGGCAGTTGGAACGACGGTATTTACGTATAATGCCTTTATTAGGCTGCAAATGGCCATATTACAGCCTTTAGAGGGCTTTGCACGGAGTTAACAGTGTGCTAAAGCCATGGCGCCAAGCAAAACGACTTGGGACGTCATATTCCATTGAGACTGAGAACACTAGACCAATGGTAGACTGGTTGGGAGCGTAAAAGCACGTGGTTTACGTGTAAAGCCTTTATTAGTCTGCAAAAGGCCATATTACAGCGTTCAAAGGGCCGTACACGTAGTTAACAGTGTTCTAACGCCATAGCGCCAAGGAAAAGGACTTGGCACGTTGTAGTCCATTGAGACTGGGAACACTAGGCCATTGGTAGCCTTGCTTGGGACGTGGAAGAACGTGATTTACGTGCAAGGCCTTTATTAGTCTGTAAAAGGACATATTGCAGCATTTAGAGGGCTGTGCACATAGTTCACGGTGCTCTAAAGCCATGACGCTAAGGAGAACGACTTGGCAAGTCGGAGTTCATTGAGACTTGAAGGACTAGATCAATGGTAGCCTGGCCGGGAGCGTGAAAGCACGTGGTTTACGTCTAAGGCCTTTATTAGGCTGCGACGGCAATAATACGGCTCACAGGGGGCTGTGCACGTAGCTAAGAGTGTTCTAAAGCCATGGCGTCAAGGAAAAGGACTTGGGACGTCATTATCCATTAAGACTGGGAACACTAGACCATTGGTAGCCTTGCTGGGGACGTGGAACGACAGTATTTACGTCTAAGGCCTTTATTAGGCTGCGACGGCAATATTACTGCTTACAGGGGGCTGTGCACGTAGCTAAGAGTGATCTAAAGCCATGGCGTCAAGGAAAAGGACTTGAGACGTCATATTCCATTAAGACTGGGAACACTAGACCATTGGTAACCTTGCTGGGAACGTGGAAGAACGTGATTTACGTGTAAGACCTTTATTAGTCTGTAAAAGGCCATGTTACAGGATTTGGAGGACTGTGCGCGTAGTTGCCGGTCTTCTAACGCCAAGGTGCCAAAGAAAACGACTTGGCACGTTGTTTTCCATTGGGACTGGAAGGACTAGACTAATGGTATCCGGCGGAGAGTGTTGGAATCACGGTATTTACGTGTAAAGGCTTTATTAGCCTGCAAAAGGCCGTATTACTGACTTTAGAGGGCTGTGCACGTAGTTAACAGTGTTCTATAGCCATGGCGTCAAGTAAAAGGACTTGGGACGTTTTAATCCAATGAGACTGGAAGGACTACTCCTATGGTAACCTGCGCAGGCAGTTGGAACGACGGTATTTACGTATAACGCCTTTATTAGGCTGCAAATGGCCATATTACAGCCTTTAGAGGGCTTTGCAAGGAGTTAACAGTGTGCTAAAACCATGGCGCCAAGGAAAATGATTCGGGACGTCATATTCCATTGAGACTGAGAACACTAGACCAATGGTAGCCTGGTTGGGAGCGTAAAAGCACGTGGTTTACGTGTAAGGCCTTTATTAGTCTGCAAAAGGCCATATTACAGCGTTCAAAGGGCCGTACACGTAGTTAACAGTGTTCTAACGCCATAGCGCCAAGGTAAAGGACTTGGCACGTTGTAGTCCATTGAGACTGGGAACACTAGGCCATTGGTAGCCTTGCTGGGGACGTGGAAGAACGTGATTTACGTGCAAGGCCTTTATTAGTCTGTAAAAGGACATATTGCAGCATTTAGAGGGCTGTGCACATAGTTCAACGTCTAAGGCCTTTATTAGGCTGCGACGGCAATAATACGGCTCACAGGGGGCTGTGCACGTAGCTAAGAGTGTTCTAAAGCCATGGCGTCAAGGAAAAGGACTTGAGACGTCATATTCCATTAAGACTGGGAACACTAGACCATTGTTAACCTTGCTGTGGACGTGGAAGAACGTGATTTAAGTGTAAGGCCTTTATTAGGCTGCAAATGGCCATATTACTGCCTTTAGAGGGCTGGCACGTAGTTAACAGTGTTCTATAGCCATGGCGCCAAGGAAAAGGACTTGGGACGTCATTATCCATTAAGACTGGGAACACTAGACCATTGGCAGCCTTGCTAGGGACGTGGAACGACAGTATTTACGTTTAAAGCCATTATTAGTCTGCAAAAGGCCATGTTAAAGCATTTAGAGGGCTGTGCGCGTAGTTGCCGGTCTTCTAACGCCAAGGTGCCAAAGAAAACGACTTGGCACGTTGTATTCCATTGGGACTGGAAGGACTAGACTAATGGTATCCGGCGGAGGGTGGTGGAATCACGGTATTTACGTGTAAAGGCTTTATTAGGCTGCAAAAGGCCATATTACAGCGTTCAAAGGGCCGTACACGTAGTTAACAGTGTTCTAACGCCATAGCGCCAAGGAAAAGGACTTGGCACGTTGTAGTCCATTGAGACTGGGAACACTAGGCCATTGGTAGCCTTGCTTGGGACGTGGAAGAACGTGATTTACGTGCAAGGCCTTTATTAGTCTGTAAAAGGACATATTGCAGCATTTAGAGGGCTGTGCACATAGTTCACGGTGCTCTAAAGCCATGACGCTAAGGAGAACGACTTGGCAAGTCGGAGTCCATTGAGACTTGAAGGACTAGATCAATGGTAGCCTGGCCGGGAGCGTGAAAGCACGTGGCTTACGTCTAAGGCCTTTATTAGGCTGCGGCGGCAATAATACGGCTCACAGGGGGCTGTGCACGTAGCTAAGAGTGTTCTAAAGCCATGGCGTCAAGGAAAAGGACTTGAGACGTCATATTCCATTAAGACTGGGAACACTAGACCATTGGTAACCTTGCTGTGGACGTGGAAGAACGTGATTTAAGTGTAAGGCCTTTATTAGGCTGCAAATGGCCATATTACTGCCTTTAGAGGGCTGTGCACGTAGTTAACAGTGTTCTATAGCCATGGCGCCAAGGAAAAGGACTTGGGACGTAATTATCCATTAAGACTGGGAACACTAGACCATTGGTAACCTTGCTGGGAACGTGGAAGAACGTGATTTACGTGTAAGACCTTTATTAGTCTGTAAAAGGCCATGTTACAGGATTTGGAGGACTGTGCGCGTAGTTGCCGGTCTTCTAACGCCAAGGTGCCAAAGAAAACGACTTGGCACGTTGTTTTCCATTGGGACTGGAAGGACTAGACTAATGGTATCCGGCGGAGAGTGTTGGAATCACGGTATTTACGTGTAAAGGCTTTATTAGCCTGCAAAAGGCCGTATTACTGACTTTAGAGGGCTGTGCACGTAGTTAACAGTGTTCTATAGCCATGGCGTCAAGTAAAAGGACTTGGGACGTTATAATCCATTGAGACTGGAAGGACTATTCCTATCGTAACCTGCGCAGGCAGTTGGAACGACGGTATTTACGTATAACGGCTTTATTAGGCTGCAAATGGCCATATTACAGCCTTTAGAGGGCTTTGCAAGGAGTTAACAGTGTGCTAAAACCATGGCGCCAAGGAAAATGATTCGGGACGTCATATTCCATTGAGACTGAGAACACTAGACCAATGGTAGCCTGGTTGGGAGCGTAAAAGCACGTGGTTTACGTGTAAGGCCTTTATTAGTCTGCAAAAGGCCATATTACAGCGTTCAAAGGGCCGTACACGTAGTTAACAGTGTTCTAACGCGATAGCGCCAAGGTAAAGGACTTGGCACGTTGTAGTCCATTGAGACTGGGAACACTAGGCCATTGGTAGCCTTGCTGGGGACGTGGAAGAACGTGATTTACGTGCAAGGCCTTTATTAGTCGGTAAAAGGACATATTGCAGCATTTAGAGGGCTGTGCACATAGTTCAACGTCTAAGGCCTTTATTAGGCTGCGACGGCAATAATACGGCTCACAGGGGGCTGTGCACGTAGCTAAGAGTGTTCTATCGCCATGGCGTCAAGGAAAAGGACTTGAGACGTCATATTCCATTAAGACTGGGAACACTAGACCATTGGTAACCTTGCTGTGGACGTGGAAGAACGTGATTTAAGTGTAAGGCCTTTATTAGGCTGCAAATGGCCATATTACTACCTTTAGAGGGCTGGCACGTAGTTAACAGTGTTCTATAGCCATGGCGCCAAGGAAAAGGACTTGGGACGTCATTATCCATTAAGACTGGGAACACTAGACCATTGGCAGCCTTGCTAGGGACGTGGAACGACAGTATTTACGTTTAAAGCCATTATTAGTCTGCAAAAGGCCATGTTAAAGCATTTAGAGGGCTGTGCGCGTAGTTGCCGGTCTTCTAACGCCAAGGTGCCAAAGAAAACGACTTGGCACGTTGTATTCCATTGGGACTGGAAGGACTAGACTAATGGTATCCGGCGGAGGGTGGTGGAATCACGGTATTTACGTGTAAAGGCTTTATTAGGCTGCAAAAGGCCATATTACAGCGTTCAAAGGGCCGTACACGTAGTTAACAGTGTTCTAACGCCATAGCGCCAAGGAAAAGGACTTGGCACGTTGTAGTCCATTGAGACTGGGAACACTAGGCCATTGGTAGCCTTGCTTGGGACGTGGAAGAACGTGATTTACGTGCAAGGCCTTTATTAGTCTGTAAAAGGACATATTGCAGCATTTAGAGGGCTGTGCACATAGTTCACGGTGCTCTAAAGCCATGACGCTAAGGAGAACGACTTGGCAAGTCGGAGTCCATTGAGACTTGAAGGACTAGATCAATGGTAGCCTGGCCGGGAGCGTGAAAGCACGTGGCTTACGTCTAAGGCCTTTATTAGGCTGCGGCGGCAATAATACGGCTCACAGGGGGCTGTGCACGTAGCTAAGAGTGTTCTAAAGCCATGGCGTCAAGGAAAAGGACTTGAGACGTCATATTCCATTAAGACTGGGAACACTAGACCATTGGTAACCTTGCTGTGGACGTGGAAGAACGTGATTTAAGTGTAAGGCCTTTATTAGGCTGCAAATGGCCATATTACTGCCTTTAGAGGGCTGTGCACGTAGTTAACAGTGTTCTATAGCCATGGCGCCAAGGAAAAGGACTTGGGCCGTCATAGTCCATTGAGACTGGAAGGACTAGACTAATGGTATCCCGCGAAGGGTGGTGGAACCACGTTATTTACGTGTAAAGCCTTTATTTGGCTGCAAAAGGCAATTTACAGCATTTAGAGGCCTGTGCACGTAGTTAAAAGTGGTTTAACGCTTAAGCGCCAAGGAAAAGGAATTGGGACGTCGTAGTTAAATGATAGTCGGAAAGGTACTTACGGTATTTACGTTTAGCTCCTTTATTTGGCTGCAAAAGGCAATATTACAGCGTTCAAAGGGCCGTGCACGTAGTTAACAGTGTTCTAACGCCATAGCGCGAAGGAAAACGCTTTGGAACGTCGTATTCCATTGAGACTGGAAGGACTAGATCAATGGTAGCATGGCTGGGAGCATGGAAGCTCGTTATTTACGTGTAAGGTCTTTATTAGTCTGTAAAAGTACATAACACTGCCTTTAGAAGACTGTGCACGTAGTTAATAGTGCTCTAAAGCCATGACGCTAAGGAGAACGACTTGGCAAGTCGGAGTCCATTGAGACTTGAAGGACTAGATCAATGGTAGCGTGACCGGGAGCGTGAAAGCACGTGGTTTACGTCTAAGGCCTTTTTTAGGCTGCGACGGCAATAATACGGGTTACAGGGGGCTGTGCACGTAGCTAAGAGTGTTCTAAAGCCATGGCGTCAAGGAAAAGGACTTGAGACATCATATTCCATTAAGACTGGGAACACTAGACCATTGGTAACCTTGCTGGGGACGTGGAAGAACGTGATTTGCGTGTAAGACCTTTATTAGTCTGTAAAAGGCCATGTTACAGGATTTGGAGGACTGTGCTCGTAGTTGCCGGTCTTCTAACGCCAAGGTGCCAAAGAAAACGACTTGGCACGTTGTTTTCCATTGGGACTGGAAGGACTAGACTAACGGTATCCGGCGGAGGGTGGTGGAATCACGGTAGTTACGTGTAAAGGCTTTATTAGGCTGCAAAAGGCCGTATTACTGACTTTAGAGGGCTGTGCACGTAGTTAACAGTGTTCTATAGCCATGGCGTCAAGGAAAAGAACTTGGGACGTTATAGTCTATTGAGACTGGAAGGACTACTCCTATTGTAACCTGCGCAGGCAGTTGGAACGACGGTATTTACGTATAACGCCTTTATTAGGCTGCAAATGGCCATATTACAGCCTTTAGAGGGCTTTGCAAGGAGTTAACAGTGTGCTAAAGCCATGGCGCCAAGGAAAATGACTTGGGACGTCACATTCCATTAAGACTGGGAACACTAGACCATTGGTAGCCTTGCTGGGGACGTGGAACGACAGTATTTACGTTTAAAGCCATTATTAGTCTGCAAAAGGCCATGTTACAGCATTTGAGGGCTGTGCACGGAGTTAACATTGTTCTAAAGCCATGGCGCCAAGGAAAAGGACTTGGGACGTCATAGTCCATTGAGACTCGAAGGACTAGATCAATGGTAGCCTGGCTGGGAGCGTGGAAGCACGTGGTTTACGTCTAAGGCCTTTATTAGGCTGCGACGGCAAAATTACTGCTTACAGGGGTCTGTGCACGTAGCTAAGGGTGATCTAAAGCCATGGCGTCAAGGAAAAGGACTTGAGACGTCATATTCCATGAAGACTGGGAACACTAGACCATTGGTAACCTTGCTGGGGACGTGGAAGAACGTGATTTACGTGTAAGACCTTTATTAGTCTGTAAAAGGCCATGTTACAGGATTTGGAGGACTGTGCGCGTAGTTGCCGGTCTTCTAACGCCAAGGTGCCAAAGAAAACGACTTGACACGTTGTATTCCATTGGGACTGGAAGGACTAGACTAATGGTATCCGGCGGAGGGTGGTGGAATCACGGTATTTACGTGTAAAGGCTTTATTAGCCTGCAAAAGGCCGTATTACTGACTTTAGAGGACTGTGCACGTAGTTAACAGTGTTCTATAGCCATGGCGTCAGGGAAAAGGACTTGGAACGTTATAGTCCATTGAGACTGGAAGGACTACTCCTATGGTAACCTGCGCAGGCAGTTGGAACGACTGTATTTACGTATAATGCCTTTATCAGGCTGCAAATGGCCATATTACAGCCTTTAGAGGGCTTTGCACGGAGTTAACAGTGTGCTAAAGCCATGGCGCCAAGGAAAACGACTTGGGACGTCATATTCCATTGTGACTGAGAACACTAGACCAATGGTAGCCTGGTTGGGAGCGTAAAAGCACGTGGTTTACGTGTAAGGCCTTTATTAGTCTGCAAAAAGCCATATTACAGCGTTCAAAGGGCCGTTCACGTAGTTAACAGTGTTCTAACGCCATAGCGCTAAGGAAAAGGACTTGGCACGTTGTAGTCCATTGAGACTGGGAACACAAGGCCATTGGTAGCCTTGCTGGGGACGTGGAAGAAAGTGATTTACGTGCAAGGCCTTTATTAGTCTGTAAAAGGACATATTGCAGCATTTAAAGGGCTGTGCACATAGTTCACGGTGCTCTAAAGCCATGACGCTAAGGAGAACGACTTGGCAAGTCGGAGTCCATTGAGACTTGAAGGACTAGATCAATGGTAGCCTGGCCGGGAGCGTGAAGCACGTGGTTTACGTCTAAGGCCTTTATTAGGCTGCGACGGCATTAATACGGCTTACAGGGGGCTGTGCACGTAGCTAAGAGTGTTCTAAAGCCATGGCGTCAAGGAAAAGGACTTGAGACGTCATATTCCATTAAGACTGGGAACACTAGACCATTGGTAACTTTGCTGCGGACGTGGAAGAACGTGATTTACGTGTAAGGCCTTTATTAGGCTGCAAATGGCCAAATTACTGACTTTAGAGGGCTGTGCACGTAGTTAACAGTGTTCTATAGCCATGGCGTCAAGGAAAAGGACTTGGGCCGTCATAGTCCATTGAGACTGGAAGGACTAGACTAATGGTATCCCGCGAAGGGTGGTGGAACCACGTTATTTACGTGTAAAGCCTTTATTTGGCTGCAAAAGGCAATTTACAGCATTTAGAGGCCTGTGCACGTAGTTAAAAGTGGTTTAACGCTTAAGCGCCAAGGAAAAGGAATTGGGACGTCGTAGTTAAATGATAGTCGGAAAGGTACTTACGGTATTTACGTTTAGCTCCTTTATTTGGCTGCAAAAGGCAATATTACAGCGTTCAAAGGGCCGTGCACGTAGTTAACAGTGTTCTAACGCCATAGCGCGAAGGAAAACGCTTTGGAACGTCGTATTCCATTGAGACTGGAAGGACTAGATCAATGGTAGCATGGCTGGGAGCATGGAAGCTCGTTATTTACGTGTAAGGTCTTTATTAGTCTGCAAAAGTACATAACACTGCCTTTAGAAGACTGTGCACGTAGTTAATAGTGTTCTATAGCCATGTCGTCAAGGAAAAGGACTTGGGACGTCATAGTCCATTGAGACTCGAAGGACTAGATCAATGGTAGCCTGGCTGGGAGCGTGGAAGCACGTGGTTAACGTCTAAGGCCTTTATTAGGCTGCGACGGCAATAAAACGGCTTACAGAGGGCTGTGCACGTAGCTAAGAATGTTCTAAAGCCATGGCGTCAAGGAAAAGGACTTGAGACGTCATATTCCATTAAGACTGGGAACACTAGACTATTGGTAACCTTGCCGGGGGCGAGGAAGAACGTGATTTGCGTGTAAGACCTTTATTAGTCTGTAAAAGGCCATGTTACAGGATTTGGAGGACTGTGCGCGTAGTTGCCGGTCTTCTAACGCCAAGGTGCCAAAGAAAACGACTTGGCACGTTGTAGTCCATTGGGACTGGAAGGACTAGACTAATGGTATCCGGCGGAGGGTGGTGGAATCACGGTAGTTACGTGTAAAGGCTTTATTAGGCTGCAAAAGGCCGTATTACTGACTTTAGAGGGCTGTGCACGTAGTTAACAGTGTTCTATAGCCATGGCGTCAAGGAAAAGGACTTGGGACGTTATAGTCCATTGAGACTGGAAGGACTACTCCTATGGTAACCTGCGCAGGCAGGTGGAACAACGGTATTTACGTATAACGCCTTTATTAGGTTGCAAATGGCCATATTACAGCCTTTAGAGGACTGTGCGCGTAGTTAACAGTGTTCTATAGCCATGGCGTCAAGGAAAAGGACTTGGCACGTCATATTTCATTAAGACTGGGAACACTAGACCATTGGTAGCCTTGCTGGCGACGTGGAACGACAGTATTTACGTTTAAAGCCATTATTAGTCTGCAAAAGGCCATGTTACAGCATTTAGAGGGCTGTGCACGGAGTTAACATTGTTCTAAAGCCATGGCGCCAAGGAAAAGGACTTGGGACGTCATTGTCCATTGAGACTCGAAGGACTAGATCCATGGTAGCCTGCCTGGGAGCGTAAAAGCACTTGGTTTACGTGTAAGGCCTTTATTAGTCTGCAAAAGGCCATATTACAGCGTTCAAAGGGCCGTACACGTAGTTAACAGTGTTCTAACGCCATAGCGCCAAGGAAAAGGACTTGGCACGTTGTAGTCCATTGAGACTGGGAACAATAGGCCATTGGTAGCCTTGCTGGGGACGTGGAAGAACGTGATTTACGTGCAAGGCCTTTATTAGTCTGTAAAAGGACATATTGCAGCATTTAGAGGGCTGTGCACATAGTTCACAGTGCTCTAAAGCCATGACGCTAAGGAGAACGACTTGGCAAATCGGAGTCCATTGAGACTTGAAGGACTAGATCAATGGTAGCGTGACCGGGAGCGTGAAAGCACGTGGTTTACGTCTAAGGCCTTTTTTAGGCTGCGACGGCAATAATACGGGTTACAGGGGGCTGTGCACGTAGCTAAGAGTGTTCTAAAGCCATGGCGTCAAGGAAAAGGACTTGAGACATCATATTCCATTAAGACTGGGAACACTAGACCATTGGTAACCTTGCTGGGGACGTGGAAGAACGTGATTTGCGTGGAAGACCTTTATTAGTCTGTAAAAGGCCATGTTACAGGATTTGGAGGACTGTGCTCGTAGTTGCCGGTCTTCTAACGCCAAGGTGCCAAAGAAAACGACTTGGCACGTTGTTTTCCATTGGGACTGGAAGGACTAGACTAACGGTATCCGGCGGAGGGTGGTGGAATCACGGTAGTTACGTGTAAAGGCTTTATTAGGCTGCAAAAGGCCGTATTACTGACTTTAGAGGGCTGTGCACGTAGTTAACAGTGTTCTATAGCCATGGCGTCAAGGAAAAGGACTTGGGACGTTATAGTCTATTGAGACTGGAAGGACTACTCCTATTGTAACCTGCGCAGGCAGTTGGAACGACGGTATTTACGTATAACGCCTTTATTAGGCTGCAAATGGCCATATTACAGCCTTTAGAGGGCTTTGCAAGGAGTTAACAGTGTGCTAAAGCCATGGCGCCAAGGAAAATGATTTGGGACGTCACATTCCATTAAGACTGGGAACACTAGACCATTGGTAGCCTTGCTGGGGACGTGGAACGACAGTATTTACGTTTAAAGCCATTATTAGTCTGCAAAAGGCCATGTTACAGCATTTGAGGGCTGTGCACGGAGTTAACATTGTTCTAAAGCCATGGCGCCAAGGAAAAGGACTTGGGACGTCATAGTCCATTGAGACTCGAAGGACTAGATCAATGGTAGCCTGGCTGGGAGCGTGGAAGCACGTGGTTTACGTCTAAGGCCTTTATTAGGCTGCGACGGCAAAATTACTGCTTACAGGGGTCTGTGCACGTAGCTAAGGGTGATCTAAAGCCATGGCGTCAAGGAAAAGGACTTGAGACGTCATATTCCATTAAGACTGGGAACACTAGACCATTGGTAACCTTGCTGGGGACGTGGAAGAACGTGACTTACGTGTAAGACCTTTATTAGTCTGTAAAAGGCCATGTTACAGGATTTGGAGGACTGTGCGCGTAGTTGCCGGTCTTCTAACGCCAAGGTGCCAAAGAAAACGACTTGACACGTTGTATTCCATTGGGACTGGAAGGACTAGACTAATGGTATCCGGCGGAGGGTGGTGGAATCACGGTATTTACGTGTAAAGGCTTTATTAGCCTGCAAAAGGCCGTATTACTGACTTTAGAGGACTGTGCACGTAGTTAACAGTGTTCTATAGCCATGGCGTCAGGGAAAAGGACTTGGAACGTTATAGTCCATTGAGACTGGAAGGACTACTCCTATGGTAACCTGCGCAGGCAGTTGGAACGACTGTATTTACGTATAATGCCTTTATCAGGCTGCAAATGGCCATATTACAGCCTTTAGAGGGCTTTGCACGGAGTTAACAGTGTGCTAAAGCCATGGCGCCAAGGAAAACGACTTGGGACGTGATATTCCATTGTGACTGAGAACACTAGACCAATGGTAGCCTGGTTGGGAGCGTAAAAGCACGTGGTTTACGTGTAAGGCCTTTATTAGTCTGCAAAAAGCCATATTACAGCGTTCAAAGGGCCGTTCACGTAGTTAACAGTGTTCTAACGCCATAGCGCCAAGGAAAAGGACTTGGCACGTTGTAGTCCATTGAGACTGGGAACACAAGGCCATTGGTAGCCTTGCTGGGGACGTGGAAGAAAGTGATTTACGTGCAAAGCCTTTATTAGTCTGTAAAAGGACATATTGCAGCATTTAAAGGGCTGTGCACATAGTTCACGGTGCTCTAAAGCCATGACGCTAAGGAGAACGACTTGGCAAGTCGGAGTCCATTGAGACTTGAAGGACTAGATCAATGGTAGCCTGGCCGGGAGCGTGAAGCACGTGGTTTACGTCTAAGGCCTTTATTAGGCTGCGACGGCAATAATACGGCTTACAGGGGGCTGTGCACGTAGCTAAGAGTGTTCTAAAGCCATGGCGTCAAGGAAAAGGACTTGAGACGTCATATTCCATTAAGACTGGGAACACTAGACCATTGGTAACTTTGCTGCGGACGTGGAAGAACGTGATTTACGTGTAAGGCCTTTATTAGGCTGCAAATGGCCAAATTACTGCCTTTAGAGGGCTGTGCACGTAGTTAACAGTGTTCCATAGCCATGGCGTCAAGGAGAAGGACTTGGGACGTCACATTCCATTAGGACTGGGAACACTAGACCATTGGTAGCCTTGCTGGGGACGTGGAACGACAGTATTTACGTTTAAAGCCATTATTAGTCTGCAAAAGGCCATGTTACAGCATTTAGAGGGCTGTGCACGGAGTTAACATTGTTTTAAAGCCATGGCGCCAAGGAAAAGGACTTGGGACGTCATAGTCCATTGAGACTGGAAGGACTACTCCTATGGTAACCTGCGCAGGCAGGTGGAACAACGGTATTTACGTATAACGCCTTTATTAGGCTCCAAATGGCCATATTACAGCCTTTAGAGGACTGTGCGCGTAGTTAACAGTGTTCTATAGCCATGGCGTCAAGGAAAATGACTTGGGACGTCACATTCCATTAAGACTGGGAACACTAGACCATTGGTAGCCTTGCTGGGGACGTGGAACGACAGTATTTACGTTTAAAGCCATTATTAGTCTGCAAAAGGCCATGTTACAGCATTTAGAGGGCTGTGCACGGAGTTAACATTGTTCTAAAGCCATGGCGCCAAGGAAAAGGACTTGGGACGTCATAGTCCATTGAGACTCGAAGGACTAGATCAATGGTAGCCTGGCTGGGAGCGTGGAAGCACGTGGTTTACGTCTAAGGCCTTTATTAGGCTGCGACGGCAATATTACTGCTTACAGGGGTCTGTGCACGTAGCTAAGAGTGATCTAAAGCCATGGCGTCAAGGAAAAGGACTTGAGACATCATATTCCATTAAGACTGGGAACACTAGACCATTGGTAACCTTGCTGGGGACGTGGAAGAACGTGATTTACGTGTAAGACCTTTATTAGTCTGTAAAAGGCCATGTTACAGGATTTGGAGGACTGTGCGCGAGTTGCCGGTCTTCTAACGCCAAGGTGCCAAAGAAAACGACTTGGCACGTTGTATTCCATTGGGACTGGAAGGACTAGACTAATGGTATCCGGCGGAGGGTGGTGGAATCACGGTATTTACGTGTAAAGGCTTTATTAGCCTGCAAAAGGCCGTATTACTGACTTTAGAGGGCTGTGCACGTAGTTAACAGTGTTCTATAGCCATGGCGTCAGGGAAAAGGACTTGGAACGTTATAGTCCATTGAGACTGGAAGGACTACTCCTATGGTAACCTGCGCAGGCAGTTGGAACGACGGTATTTACGTATAATGCCTTTATCAGGCTGCAAATGGCCATATTACAGCCCTTAGAGGGCTTTGCACGGAGTTAACAGTGTGCTAAAGCCATGGCGCCAAGGAAAACGACTTGGGACGTCATATTCCATTGAGACTGAGAACACTAGACCAATGGTAGCCTGGTTGGGAGCGTAAAAGCACGTGGTTTACGTGTAAGGCCTTTATTAGTCTGCAAAAGGCCATATTACAGTGTTCAAAGGGCCGTACACGTAGTTAACAGTGTTCTAACGCCATAGCGCCAAGGAAAAGGACTTGGCACGTTGTAGTCCATTGAGACTGGGAACACTAGGCCATTGGTAGCCTTGCTGGGGACGTGGAAGAACGTGATTTACGTGCAAGGCCTTTATTAGTCTGTAAAAGGACATATTGCAGCATTGAGAAGGCTGTGCACATAGTTCACGGTGCTCTAAAGCCATGACGCTAAGGAGAACGACTTGGCAAGTCGGAGTCCATTGAGACTTGAAGGACTAGATCAATGGTAGCCTGGCCGGGAGCGTGAAAGCACTTGGTTTACGTCTAAGGCCTTTATTAGGCTGCGACGGCAATAATACGGCTCACAGGGGGCTGTGCACGTAGCTTTGAGTGTTTTAAAGCCATGGCGTCAAGGAAAAGGACTTGAGACGTCATATTCCATTAAGACTGGGAACACTAGACATTGGTAGCCTTGCTGGGGACGTGGAACGACAGTATTTACGTTTAAAGCCATTATTAGTCTGCAAAAGGCCATGTTACAGCATTTAGAGGGCTGTGCACGGAGTTAACATTGTTCTAAAGCCATGGCGCCAAGGAAAAGGACTTGGCACGTTGTATTCCATTGGGACTGGAAGGACTAGACTAATAGTATCCCGCGGAGGGTGGTGGAAACACGGTATTTACGTGTAAAGGCTTTATTAGGCTGCAAAAGGCCGTATTACTGACTTTAGAGGGCTGTGCACGTAGTTAACAGTGTTCTATAGCCATGACGAAAAGGAAAAGGACTTGGGACGTCATAGTCCATTGAGACTGGAAGGACTACTCCTGTGGTAACCTGCGCAGGCAGTTGGAACGACGGTATTTACGTTTAAAGCCATTATTAGGCTGCAAATTGCCATATTACAGCCTTTAGACGGCTTTGCACAGAGTTAATATTGTTCCAAAGCCATTGCACCAAGGAAAAGGATTTGGGGCGCGTCATAGTCCTTTGAGACTGGAAGGACTACTTCTATGGTAACCTGCGCAGGCAGGTTGTACGACGGTATTTACGTTTAAAGCCATTATTAGTCTGCAAAAGGCCATGTTACAGCATTTAGAGGGCTGTGCACGGAGTTAACATTGTTCTAAAGCCATGGCGCCAAGGAGAAGGACTTGGGACGTCATAGTCCATTGAGACTCGAAGGACTAGATCAATGGTAGCCTGGCTGGGAGCGTGGAAGCACGTGGTTTACGTCTAAGGCCTTTATTAGGCTGCGACGGCAATATTACTGCTTACAGGGGTCGGTGCACGTAGCTAAGAGTGATCTAAAGCCATGGCGTCAAGGAAAAGGACTTGAGACGTCATATTCCATTAAGACTGGGAACACTAGACCATTGGTAACCTTGCTGGGGACGTTGAAGAACGTGATTTACGTGTAAGACCTTTATTAGTCTGTAAAAGGCCATGTTACAGGATTTGGAGGACTGTGCGCGTAGTTGCCGGTCTTCTAATGCCAAGGTGCCCAAGAAAACGACTTGGCACGTTGTATTCCATTGGGACTGGAAGGACTAGACTAATGGTATCCAACGGAGGGTGGTGGAATCACGGTATTTACGTGTAAAGGCTTTATTAGCCTGCAAAAGGCCGTATTACTGACTTTAGAGGGCTGTGCACGTAGTTAACAGTGTTCTATAGACATGGCGTCAGGAAAAAGGACTTGGAACGTTATAGTCCATTGAGACTGGAAGGACTACTCCTATGGTAACCTACGCAGGCAGTTGGAACGACGGTATTTACGTAGAATGCCTTTATCAGGCTGCAAATGGCCATATTACAGCCTTTAGAGGGCTTTGCACGGAGTTAACAGTGTGCTAATGCCATGGCGCCAAGGAAAATGACTTGGGACGTCATATTCCATTGAGACTGAAAACACTAGACCAATGGTAGCCTGGTTGGGAGCGTAAAAGCACGTGGTTTACGTGTAAGGCCTTTATTAGTCTGCAAAAGGCCATATTACAGCGTTCAAAGGGCCGTACACGTAGTTAACAGTGTTCTAATGCCATAGCGCCAAGGAAAAGGACTTGTGCGCGTAGTTGCCGGTTTTCTAACGCCAAGGTGCCAAAGAAAACGACTTGGCACGTTGGATTCCATTGGGACTGGAAGGACTAGACTAATGGTATCCGGCGGAGGGTGGTGGAATCACGGTATTTACGTGTAAAGGCTTTATTAGGCTGCAAAAGGCCGTATTACTGACTTTAGAGGGCTGTGCACGTAGTTAACAGTGTTCTATAGCCATGGCGTCAAGGAAAAGGACTTGGGACGTTATAGTCCATTGAGACTGGAAGGACTACTCCTATGGTAACCTGCGCAGGCAGTTGGAACGACGGTATTTACGTATAACGCCTTTATTAGGCTGCAAATGGCCATATTACAGCCTTTAGAGGGCTTTGCACGGAGTTAACAGTGTGCTAAAGCAATGGCGCCAAGGAAAATGACTTGGGACGTCATATTCCATTGAGACTGAGAACACTAGACCAATGGTAGCCTGGTTGGGAGCGTAAAAGCACGTGGTTTACGTGTAAGGCCTTTATTAGTCTGCAAAAGGCCATATTACAGCGTTCAAAGGGCCGTACACGTAGTTAACAGTGTTCTAACGCCATAGCGCCAAGGAAAAAGACTTGGCACGTTGTAGTCCATTGAGACTGGGAACAATAGGCCATTGGTAGCCTTGCTGGGGACGTGGAAGAACGTGATTTACGTGCAAGGCCTTTATTAGTCTGTAAAAGGACATATTGCAGCATTTAGAGGGCTGTGCACATAGTTCACAGTGCTCTAAAGCCATGACGCTAAGGAGAACGACTTGGCAAGTCGGAGTCCATTGAGACTTGAAGGACTAGATCAATGATAGCGTGACCGGGAGCGTGAAAGCACGTGGTTTACGTCTAAGGCCTTTTTTAGGCTGCGACGGCAATAATACGGCTTACAGGGGGCTGTGCACGTAGCTAAGAGTGTTCTAAAGCCATGGCGTCAAGGAAAAGGACTTGAGACGTCATATTCCATTAAGACTGGGAACACTAGACCATTGGTAACCTTGCTGGGGACGCGGAAGAACGTGATTTACGTGTAAGGCCTTTATTAGGCTGCAAATGGCCATATTACTGCCTTTAGAGGGCTGTGCACGTAGTTAACAGTGTTCTATAGCCATGGCGCCAAGGAAAAGGACTTGGGACGTCATATTCAATTAAGACTGGGACAACTAGACCATTGGTAGCCTTGCTTGGGACGTGGAAGAACGTGATTTGCGTGTAAGACCTTTATTATTCTGTAAAAGGCCATGTTACAGGATTTGGAGAACTGTGCGCGTAGTTGCCGGTCTTCTAACGCCAAGGTGCCAAAGAAAACGACTTGGCACGTTGTAGTCCATTGAGACTGGGAACACAAGGCCATTGGTAGCCTTGCTGGGGACGTGGAAGAACGTGATTTACGTGCAAAGCCTTTATTAGTCTGTAAAAGGACATATTGCAGCATTTAAAGGGCTGTGCACATAGTTCACGGTGCTCTAAAGCCATGACGCTAAGGAGAACGACTTGGCAAGTCGGAGTCCATTGAGACTTGAAGGACTAGATCAATGGTAGCCTGGCCGAGAGCGTGAAGCACGTGGTTTACGTCTGAGGCCTTTATTAGGCTGCGACGGCAATAATACGGCTTACAGGGGGCTGTGCACGTAGCTAAGAGTGTTCTAAAGCCATGGCGTCAAGGAAAAGGACTTGAGACGTCATATTCCATTAAGACTGGGAACACTAGACCATTGGTAACCTTGCTGGGGACGTGGAAGAACGTGATTTACGTGTAAGGCCTTTATTAGGCTGCAAATGGCCAAATTACTGCCTTTAGAGGGCTGTGCACGTAGTTAACAGTGTTCTATAGCCATGGCGCCAAGGAAAAGGACTTGGGACGTCATTATCCATTAAGACTGGGAACACTAGACCATTGATAGCCTTGCTTGGGACGTGGAAGAACGTGATTTACGTGTAAGGCCTTTATTAGGCTGCAAATGGCCATATTACTGCCTTTAGAGGGCTGTGCACGGAGTTAACATTGTTCTAAAGCCATGGCGCCAAGGAAAAGGACTTGGGACGTCATAGTCCATTGAGACTGGAAGGACTACTCCTATGGTAACCTGCGCAGGCAGGTGGAACAACGGTATTTACGTATAACGCCTTTATTAGGCTCCAAATGGCCATATTACAGCCTTTAGAGGACTGTGCGCGTAGTTAACAGTGTTCTATAGCCATGGCGTCAAGGAAAATGACTTGGGACGTCACATTCCAATAAGACTGGGAACACTAGACCATTGGTAGCTTTGCTGGGGACGTGGAACGACAGTATTTACGTTTAAAGCCATTATTAGTCTGCAAAAGGCCATGTTACAGCATTTAGAGGGCTGTGCACGGAGTTAACATTGTTCTAAAGCCATGGCG
This sequence comes from Hydractinia symbiolongicarpus, assembly GCF_029227915.1. Lineage (NCBI taxonomy): Eukaryota > Metazoa > Cnidaria > Hydrozoa > Anthoathecata > Hydractiniidae > Hydractinia > Hydractinia symbiolongicarpus. The sequence continues at coordinate 16,468,635 of NC_079885.1, read as the reverse complement.
CCAAGGAAAAGGACTTGGGACGTCATAGTCCATTGAGACTCGAAGGACTAGATCAATGGTAGCCTGGCTGGGAGCGTAGAAGCACGTGGTTTACGTCTAAGGCCTTTATTAGGCTGCGACGGCAATATTACTGCTTACAGGGGTCTGTGCACGTAGCTAAGAGTGATCTAAAGCCATGGCGTCAAGGAAAAGGACTTGAGACGTCATATTCCATTAAGACTGGGAACACTAGACCATTGGTAACCTTGCTGGGGACGTGGAAGAACGTGATTTACGTGTAAGGCCTTTATTAGTCTGTAAAAGGCCATGTTACAGGATTTGGAGGACTGTGCGCGTAGTTGCCGGTCTTCTAACGCCAAGGTGCCAAAGAAAACGACTTGACACGTTGTATTCCATTGGGACTGGAAGGACTAGACTAATGGTATCCGGCGGAGGGTGGTGGAATCACGGTATTTACGTGTAAAGGCTTTATTAGCCTGCAAAAGGACGTATTACTGACTTTAGAGGACTGTGCACGTAGTTAACAGTGTTCTATAGCCATGGCGTCAGGGAAAAGGACTTGGAACGTTATAGTCCATTGAGACTGGAAGGACTACTCCTATGGTAACCTGCGCAGGCAGTTGGAACGACTGTATTTACGTATAATGCCTTTATCAGGCTGCAAATGGCCATATTACAGCCTTTAGAGGGCTTTGCACGAAGTTAACAGTGTGCTAAAGCCATGGCGCCAAGGAAAACGACTTGGGACGTCATATTCCATTGAGACTGAGAACACTAGACCAATGGTAGCCTGGTTGGGAGCGTAAAAGCACGTGGTTTACGTGTAAGGCCTTTATTAGTCTGCAAAAAGCCATATTACAGCGTTCAAAGGGCCGTTCACGTAGTTAACAGTGTTCTAACGCCATAGCGCCAAGGAAAAGGACTTGGCACGTTGTAGTCCATTGAGACTGGGAACACTAGGCCATTGGTAGCCTTGCTGTGGACGTGGAAAAACGTGATTTACGTGCAAGGCCTTTATTAGTCTGTAAAAGGACATATTGCAGCATTTAGAAGGCTGTGCACATAGTTCACGGTGCTCTAAAGCCATGACGCTAAGGAGAACGACTTGGCAGGTCGGAGTCCATTGAGACTTGAAGGACTAGATCAATGGTAGCCTGGCCGGGAGCGTGAAAGCACGTGGTTTACGTCTAAGGCCTTTATTAGGCTGCGACGGCAATATTACGGCTCACAGGGGGCTGTGCACGTAGCTTAGAGTGTTTTAAAGCCATGGCGTCAAGGAAAAGGACTTGAGACGTCATATTCCATTAAGACTGGGAACACTAGACCATTGGTAACCTTGCTGGGGACGTGGAAGAACGTGATTTACGTGTAAGGCCTTTATTAGGCTGCAAATGGCCATATTACTGCCTTTAGAGGGCTGTGCACGTAGTTAACAGTGTTCTATAGCCATGGCGCCAAGGAAAAGGACTTGGAACGTCATTATCCATTAAGACTGGGAACACTAGACATTGGTAGCCTTGCTGGGGACGTGGAACGACAGTATTTACGTTTAAAGCCATTATTAGTCTGCAAAAGGCCATGTTACAGCATTTAGAGGGCTGTGCACGGAGTTAACATTGTTCTAAAGCCATGGCGCCAAGGAAAAGGACTTGGGACATCATAGTCCATTGAGACTCGAAGGACTAGATCAATGGTAGCCTGGCTGGAAGCGTGGAAGCACGTGGTTTACGTCTAAGGCCTTTATTAGGCAGCAAATGGCCATATTACTGCCTTTAGAGGGCTGTGCACAGGGTTAACAGTGTTCTATAGCCATGGCGTCAAGGAAAAGAACTTGGAACGTTATAGTCCATTGAGACTGGAAGGACTACTCCTATGGTAACCTGCGCAGGCAGTTGGAACGACGGTATTTACGTATAATGCCTTTATTAGGCAGCAAATGGCCATATTACTGCCTTTAGAGGGCTGTGCACGGAGTTAACAGTGTTCTATAGCCATGGCGTCAAGGAAAATGACTTGGGACGTCACATTCCATTAAGACTGGGAACACTAGACCATTGGTAGCCTTTCTGGGGACGTGGAACGACAGTATTTACGTTTAAAGCCATTATTAGTCTGCAAAAGGCCATGTTACAGCATTTAGAGGGCTGTGCACGGAGTTAACATTGTTCTAAAGCCATGGCGCCAAGGAAAAGGACTTGGGACGTCATAGTCCATTGAGACTCGAAGGACTAGATCAATGGTAGCCTGGCTGGGAGCGTGGAAGCACGTGGTTTACGTCTAAGGCCTTTATTAGGCTGCGACGGCAATATTACTGCTTACAGGGGTCTGTGCACGTGGCTAAGAGTGATCTAAAGCCATGGCGTCAAGGAAAAGGACTTGAGACGTCATATTCCAATAAGACTGGGAACACTAGACCATTGGTAACCTTGCTGGGGACGTGGAAGAACGTGATTTACGTGTAAGACCTTTATTAGTCTGTAAAAGGCCATGTTACAGGATTTGGAGGACTGTGCGCGTAGTTGCCGGTCTTCTAACGCCAAGGTGCCAAAGAAAACGACTTGGCACGTTGTATTCCATTGGGACTGGAATGACTAGACTAATGGTATCCGGCGGAGGGTGGTGGAATCACGGTATTTACGTGTAAAGGCTTTATTAGCCTGCAAAAGGCCGTATTACTGACTTTAGAGGGCTGTGCACGTAGTCAACAGTGTTCTATAGCCATTGCGGCAGGGAAAAGGACTTGGAACGTTATAGTCCATTGAGACTGGAAGGACTACTCCTATGGTAACCTGCGCAGGCAGTTGGAACGACGGTATTTACGTATAATGCCTTTATCAGGCTGCAAATGGCCATATTACAGCCTTTAGAGGGCTTTGCACGGAGTTAACAGTGTGCTAAAGCCATGGCGCTAAGGAAAACGACTTGGGACGTCATATTCCATTGAGACTGAGAACACTAGACCAATGGTAGCCTGGTTGGGAGCGTAAAAGCACGTGGTTTACGTGTAAGGCCTTTATTAGTCTGCAAATGGCCATATTACAGCGTTCAAAGGGCCGTTCACGTAGTTAACAGTGTTCTAACGCTAAAGCGCCAAGGAAAAGGACTTGGCACGTTGTAGTCCATTGAGACTGGGAACACTAGGCCATTGGTAGCCTTGCTGTGGACGTGGAAAAACGTGATTTACGTGCAAGGCCTTTATTAGTCTGTAAAAGGACATATTGCAGCATTTAGAAGGCTGTGCACATAGTTCACGGTGCTCTAAAGCCATGACGCTAAGGAGAACGACTTGGCAGGTCGGAGTCCATTGAGACTTGAAGGACTAGATCAATGGTAGCCTGGCCGGGAGCGTGAAAGCACGTGGTTTACGTCTAAGGCCTTTATTAGGCTGCGACGGCAATATTACGGCTCACAGGGGGCTGTGCACGTAGCTTAGAGTGTTTTAAAGCCATGGCGTCAAGGAAAAGGACTTGAGACGTCATATTCCATTAAGACTGGGAACACTAGACCATTGGTAACCTTGCTGGGGACGTGGAAGAACGTGATTTACGTGTAAGGCCTTTATTAGGCTGCAAATGGCCATATTACTGCCTTTAGAGGGCTCTGCACGTAGTTAACAGTGTTCTATAGCCATGGCGCCAAGGAAAAGGACTTGGAACGTCACATTCCATTAAGACTGGGAACACTAGACCATTGGTAGCCTTTCTGGGGACGTGGAACGACAGTATTTACGTTTAAAGCCATTATTAGTCTGCAAAAGGCCATGTTACAGCATTTAGAGGGCTGTGCACGGAGTTAACATTGTTCTAAAGCCATGGCGCCAAGGAAAAGGACTTGGGACGTCATAGTCCATTGAGACTCGAAGGACTAGATCAATGGTAGCCTGGCTGGGAGCGTGGAAGCACGTGGTTTACGTCTAAGGCCTTTATTAGGCTGCGACGGCAATATTACTGCTTACAGGGGTCTGTGCACGTGGCTAAGAGTGATCTAAAGCCATGGCGTCAAGGAAAAGGACTTGAGACGTCATATTCCAATAAGACTGGGAACACTAGACCATTGGTAACCTTGCTGGGGACGTGGAAGAACGTGATTTACGTGTAAGACCTTTATTAGTCTGTAAAAGGCCATGTTACAGGATTTGGAGGACTGTGCGCGTAGTTGCCGGTCTTCTAACGCCAAGGTGCCAAAGAAAACGACTTGGCACGTTGTATTCCATTGGGACTGGAATGACTAGACTAATGGTATCCGGCGGAGGGTGGTGGAATCACGGTATTTACGTGTAAAGGCTTTATTAGCCTGCAAAAGGCCGTATTACTGACTTTAGAGGACTGTGCACGTAGTTAACAGTGTTCTATAGCCATGGCGTCAGGGAAAAGGACTTGGAACGTTATAGTCCATTGAGACTGGAAGGACTACTCCTATGGTAACCTGCGCAGGCAGTTGGAACGACGGTATTTACGTATAATGCCTTTATCAGGCTGCAAATGGCCATATTACAGCCTTTAGAGGGCTTTGCACGAAGTTAACAGTGTGCTAAAGCCATGGCGCCAAGGAAAACGACTTGGGACGTCATATTCCATTGAGACTGAGAACACTGGACCAATGGTAGCCTGGTTGGGAGCGTAAAAGCACGTGGTTTACGTGTAAGGCCTTTATTAGTCTGCAAAAGGCCATATTACGGCGTTCAAAGGGCCGTTCACGTAGTTAACAGTGTTCTAACGCCATAGCGCCAAGGAAAAGGACTTGGCACGTTGTAGTCCATTGAGACTGGGAACACTAGACCATTGGTAGCCTTGCTTGGGACGTGGAAGAACGTGATTTACGTGTAAGGCCTTTATTAGGCTGCAAATGGCCATATTACTGTCTTTAGAGGGCTGTGCACATAGTTCACGGTGCTCTAAAGCCATGACGCTAAGGAGAACGACTTGGCAAGTCGGAGTCCATTGAGACTTGAAGGACTAGATCAATGGTAGCCTCGCCGGGAGCGTGAAAGCACGTGGTTTACGTCTAAGGCCTTTATTAGGCTGCGACGGCAATAATACGGCTCACAGGGGGCTGTGCACGTAGCTTAGAGTGTTTTAAAGCCATGGCGTCAAGGAAAAGGACTTGAGACGTCATATTTCATTAAGACTGGGAACACTAGACCATTGGTAACCTTGCTGGGGACGTGGATAAACGTGATTTACGTGTAAGACCTTTATTAGTCTGTAAAAGGCCATGTTACAGGATTTGGAGGATTGTGCGCGTAGTTGCCGGTCTTCTAACGCCCAGGTGCCAAAGAAAACGACTTGGCACGTTGTAGTCCATTGGGACTGGAAGGACTAGACTAATGGTATCCCGCGAAGGGTGGTGAAATCACGGTATTTACGTGTAAAGGCTTTATTAGGCTGCAAAACGCCGTATTACTGACTTTAGAGGGCTGTGCACGTAGTTAACAGTGTTCTATAGCCATGGCGCCAAGGAAAAGGACTTGGGACGTCATAGTCTGTTGAGACTGGAAGTACTACTCCTATGGTAACCTGCGCAGGCAGTTGGAACGACGGTATTTTTGTATAACGCCTTTATTAGGCTGCAAATTGCCATATTACAGCCTTTAGACGGCTTTGCACGGAGTTAACATTGTTCCAAAGCCATTGCACAAAGGAAAAGGATTTGGGGCGTCATAGTCCATTGAGACAGGAAGGACTACTTCTATGGTAACCTGCGCAGGCAGGTGGTACGACGGTATTTACGTATAACGCCTTTATTAGGCTGCAAATGGCCATATTACAGCCTTTAGAGGACTGTGCACGGAGTTAACAGTGTTCTAAAGCCATGGCGCCAAGGAAAAGGACTTGGGACGTCATAGTCCATTGAGACTCGAAGGACTAGATCATGGGTAGCCTGGTGGGAGCGTGGAAGCACGTGGTTTACGTCTAAGGCCTTTATTAGGCTCCGACGGCAATAATACGGCTTACAGGGGGCTGTGCACGTAGCTAAGAGGGTTCTAAAGCCATGGCGTCAAGAAAAAGGACTTGAGACGTCATATTCCATTAAGACTGGGAACACTAGACCATTGGTAACCTTGCTGGGGGCGTGGAAGAACGTGATTTACGTGTAAGACCTTTATTAGTCTGTAAAAGGCCATGTTTCAGTATTTGGAGGACTGTGCTCGTAGTTGCCGGTCTTCTAACGCCAAGGTGCCAAAGAAAACGGCTTGGCATGTTGTAGTCCATTGGGACTGAAAGGACTAGACTAATGGTATCCCGCGGAGGGTGGTGGAATCACGGTATTTACGCGTAAAGGCTTTATTAGGCTGCAAAAGGCCGTATTACTAACTTTAGAGGGCTGTGCACGTAGTTAACAGTGTTCTATAGCCATGGCGTCAAGGAAAAGGACTTGGGACGTTATAGTCCATTGAGACTGGGAACAATAGGCCATTGGTAGCCTTGCTGGGGACGTGGAAGAACGTGATTTACGTGTAAGGCCTTTATTAGGCTGCAAATGGCCATATTACTGCCTTTAGAGGGCTGTGCACGGAGTTAACATTGTTCTAAAGCCATGGCGCCAAGGAAAAGGACTTGGGACGTCATAGTCCATTGAGACTCGAAGGACTAGATCAATGGTAGCCTGGCTGGGAGCGTGGAAGAACGTGATTTGCGTGTAAGACCTTTATTAGTCTGTAAAAGGCCATGTTACAGGATTTGGAGGACTGTACTCGTAGTTGCCGGTCTTCTAACGTCAAAGTGCCAAAGAAAACGACTTGGCACGTTGTAGTCCATTGGGACTAGAAGGACTAGACTAATGGTATCCCGCGGAGGGTGGTGGAATCACGGTATTTACGTATAACGCCTTTATTAGGCTGCAAATGGCCATATTACAGCCTTTAGAGGACTGTGCGCGTAGTTAACAGTGTTCTATAGCCATGACGCTAAGGAGAACGACTTAGCAAGTCGTAGTCCATTGAGACTTGAAGGACTGGATCAATGGTAGCCTGGCCGGGAGCGTGAAAGCACGTGGTTTACGTCTAAGGCCTTTATTAGGCTGCGCCGGCAATAATACGGCTTACAGGGGGCTGTGCACAGGGTTAACAGTGTTCTATAGCCATGGCGTCAAGGAAAAGAACTTGGAACGTTATAGTCCATTGAGACTGGAAGGACTACTCCTATGGTAACCTGCGCAGGCAGTTGGAACGACGGTATTTACGTATAATGCCTTTATTAGGCAGCAAATGGGCATATTACTGCCTTTAGAGAGCTGTGCACGGAGTTAACAGTGTTCTATAGCCATGGCGTCAAGGAAAATGACTTGGGACGTCACATTCCATTAAGACTGGGAACACTAGACCATTGGTAGCCTTGCTGGGGACGTGGAACGACAGTATTTACGTTTAAAGCCATTATTAGTCTGCAAAAGGCCATGTTACAGCATTTAGAGGGCTGTGCACGGAGTTAACATTGTTCTAAAGCCATGGCGCCAAGGAAAAGGACTTGGGACGTCATAGTCCATTGAGACTCGAAGGACTAGATCAATGGTAGCCTGGCTGGGAGCGTGGAAGCACGTGGTTTACGTCTAAGGCCTTTATTTGGCTGCGACCGCAATATTACTGCTTACAGGGGTCTGTGCACGTAGCTAAGAGTGATCTAAAGCCATGGCGTCAAGGAAAAGGACTTGAGACGTCATATTCCAATAAGACTGGGAACACTAGACCATTGGTAACCTTGCTGGGGACGTGGAAGAACGTGATTTACGTGTAAGACCTTTATTAGTCTGTAAAAAGCCATGTTACAGGATTTGGAGGACTGTGCGCGTAGTTGCCGGTCTTCTAACGCCAAGGTGCCAAAGAAAACGACTTGGCACGTTGTATTCCATTGGGACTGGAAGGACTAGACTAATGGTATCCGGCGGAGGGTGGTGGAATCACGGTATTTACGTGTAAAGGCTTTATTAGCCTGCAAAAGGCCGTATTACTGACTTTAGAGGACTGTGCACGTAGTTAACAGTGTTCTATAGCCATGGCGTCAGGGAAAAGGACTTGGAACGTTATAGTCCATTGAGACTGGAAGGACTACTCCTATGGTAACCTGCGCAGGCAGTTGGAACGACTGTATTTACGTATAATGCCTTTATCAGGCTGCAAATGGCCATATTACAGCCTTTAGAGGGCTTTGCACGAAGTTAACAGTGTGCTAAAGCCATGGCGCCAAGGAAAAGGACTTGGGACGTCATAGTCCATTGAGACTCGAAGGACTAGATCAATGGTAGCCTGGCTGGGAGCGTGGAAGCACGTGGTTTACGTCTAAGGCCTTTATTTGGCTGCGACGGCAATATTACTGCTTACAGGGGTCTGTGCACGTAGCTAAGAGTGATCTAAAGCCATGGCGTCAAGGAAAAGGACTTGAGACGTCATATTCCAATAAGACTGGGAACACTAGACCATTGGTAACCTTGCTGGGGACGTGGAAGAACGTGATTTACGTGTAAGACCTTTATTAGTCTGTAAAAAGCCATGTTACAGGATTTGGAGGACTGTGCGCGTAGTTGCCGGTCTTCTAACGCCAAGGTGCCAAAGAAAACGACTTGGCACGTTGTATTCCATTGGGACTGGAAGGACTAGACTAATGGTATCCGGCGGAGGGTGGTGGAATCACGGTATTTACGTGTAAAGGCTTTATTAGCCTGCAAAAGGCCGTATTACTGACTTTAGAGGACTGTGCACGTAGTTAACAGTGTTCTATAGCCATGGCGTCAGGGAAAAGGACTTGGAACGTTATAGTCCATTGAGACTGGAAGGACTACTCCTATGGTAACCTGCGCAGGCAGTTGGAACGACTGTATTTACGTATAATGCCTTTATCAGGCTGCAAATGGCCATATTACAGCCTTTAGAGGGCTTTGCACGAAGTTAACAGTGTGCTAAAGCCATGGCGCCAAGGAAAAGGACTTGGGACGTCATAGTCCATTGAGACTCGAAGGACTAGATCATGGGTAGCCTGGTGGGAGCGTGGAAGCACGTGGTTTACGTCTAAGGCCTTTATTAGGCTCCGACGGCAATAATACGGCTTACAGGGGGCTGTGCACGTAGCTAAGAGTGTTCTAAAGCCATGGCGTCAAGGAAAAGGACTTGAGACGTCATATTCCATTAAGACTGGGAACACTAGACCATTGGTAACCTTGCTGGGGGCGTGGAAGAACGTGATTTACGTGTAAGACCTTTATTAGTCTGTAAAAGGCCATGTTTCAGTATTTGGAGGACTGTGCTCGTAGTTGCCGGTCTTCTAACGCCAAGGTGCCAAAGAAAACGGCTTGGCACGTTGTAGTCCATTGGGACTGAAAGGACTAGACTAATGGTATCCCGCGGAGGGTGGTGGAATCACGGTATTTACGTGTAAAGGCTTTATTAGGCTGCAAAAGGCCGTATTACTAACTTTAGAGGGCTGTGCACGTAGTTAACAGTGTTCTATAGCCATGGCGTCAAGGAAAAGGACTTGGGACGTTATAGTCCATTGAGACTGGAAGGACTGGATCAATGGTAGCCTGGCCGGGAGCGTGAAAGCACGTGGTTTACGTCTAAGGCCTTTATTAGGCTGCGACGGCAATAATACGGCTTACAGGGGGCTGTGCACCTAGCTAAGAGTGTTCTTAAGCCATGGCGTCAAGGAAAAGGACTTGAGACGTCATATTCCATTAAGACTGGGAACACTAGACCATTGGTAACCTTGCTGGGGACGTGGAAGAACGTGATTTACGTGTAAGGCCTTTATTAGGCTGCAAATGGCCATATTACTGCCTTTAGAGGGCTGTGCACGTAGTTAACAGTGTTTTACAGCCATGGCGCCAAGAAAAAGGACTTGGGACGTCATAGTCCATTGAGACTCGAAGGACTAGATCAATGGTAGCCTGGCTGGGAGCGTGGAAGAACGTGATTTGCGTGTAAGACCTTTATTAGTCTGTAAAAGCCCATGTTACAGGATTTGGAGGACTGTGCTCGTAGTTGCCGGTCTTCTAACGCCAAGGTGCCAAAGAAAACAACTTGGCACGTTGTAGTCCATTGGGACTAGAAGGACTAGACTAATGGTATCCCGCGGAGGGTGGTGGAATCACGGTATTTACGTGTAAAGGCTTTATTAGGCTGCAAAAGGCCGTATTACTAACTTTAGAGGGCTGTGCACGTAGTTAACAGTGTTCTATAGCCATGGCGTCAAGGAAAAGGACTTGGGACGTTATAGTCCATTGAGACTGGAAGGACTACTCCTATGATAACCTGCGCAGGCAGGTAGAACAACGGTATTTACGTATAACGCCTTTATTAGGCTGCAAATGGCCATATTACAGCCTTTAGAGGACTGTGCGCGTAGTTAACAGTGTTCTATAGCCATGACGCTAAGGAGAAGGACTTGGCAAGTCGGAGTCCATTGAGACTGAGAACACTAGACCAATGGTAACCTGGTTGGGAGCGTAAAAGCACGTGGTTTACGTGTAAGGCCTTTATTAGTCTGCAAAAGGCCATATTACAGCGTTCAAAGGGCCGTACACGTAGTTAACAGTGTTCTAACGCCATAGCGCCAAGGAAAAGGACTTGGCACGTTGTAGTCCATTGAGACTGGGAACAATAGGCCATTGGTAGCCTTGCTGGGGACGTGGAAGAACGTGATTTACGTGTAAGGCCTTTATTAGGCTGCAAATGGCCATATTACTGCCTTTAGAGGGCTGTGCACGGAGTTAACATTGTTCTAAAGCCATGGCGCCAAGGAAAAGGACTTGGGACGTCATAGTCCATTGAGACTCGAAGGACTAGATCAATGGTAGCCTGGCTGGGAGCGTGGAAGAACGTGATTTGCGTGTAAGACCTTTATTAGTCTGTAAAAGGCCATGTTACAGGATTTGGAGGACTGTGCTCGTAGTTGCCGGTCTTCTAACGCCAAAGTGCCAAAGAAAACGACTTGGCACGTTGTAGTCCATTGGGACTAGAAGGACTAGACTAATGGTATCCCGCGGAGGGTGGTGGAATCACGGTATTTACGTATAACGCCTTTATTAGGCTGCAAATGGCCATATTACAGCCTTTAGAGGACTGTGCGCGTAGTTAACAGTGTTCTATAGCCATGACGCTAAGGAGAACGACTTAGCAAGTCGTAGTCCATTGAGACTTGAAGGACTGGATCAATGGTTGCCTGGCCGGGAGCGTGAAAGCACGTGGTTTACGTCTAAGGCCTTTATTAGGCTGCGACGGCAATAATACGGCTTACAGGGGGCTGTGCACAGGGTTAACAGTGTTCTATAGCCATGGCGTCAAGGAAAAGAACTTGGAACGTTATAGTCCATTGAGACTGGAAGGACTACTCCTATGGTAACCTGTGCAGGCAGTTGGAACGACGGTATTTACGTATAATGCCTTTATTAGGCAGCAAATGGCCATATTACTGCCTTTAGAGAGCTGTGCACGGAGTTAACAGTGTTCTATAGCCATGGCGTCAAGGAAAATGACTTGGGACGTCACATTCCATTAAGACTGGGAACACTAGACCATTGGAAGCCTTGCTGGGGACGTGGAACGACAGTATTTACGTTTAAAGCCATTATTAGTCTGCAAAAGGCCATGTTACAGCATTTAGAGGGCTGTGCACGGAGTTAACATTGTTCTAAAGCCATGGCGCCAAGGAAAAGGACTTGGGACGTCATAGTCCATTGAGACTCGAAGGACTAGATCAATGGTAGCCTGGCTGGGAGCGTGGAAGCACGTGGTTTACGTCTAAGGCCTTTATTTGGCTGCGACGGCAATATTACTGCTTACAGGGGTCTGTGCACGTAGCTAAGAGTGATCTAAAGCCATGGCGTCAAGGAAAAGGACTTGAGACGTCATATTCCAATAAGACTGGGAACACTAGACCATTGGTAACCTTGCTGGGGACGTGGAAGAACGTGATTTACGTGTAAGACCTTTATTAGTCTGTAAAAGGCCATGTTACAGGATTTGGAGGACTGTGCGCGTAGTTGCCGGTCTTCTAACGCCAAGGTGCCAAAGAAAACGACTTGGCACGTTGTATTCCATTGGGACTGGAAGGACTAGACTAATGGTATCCGGCGGAGGGTGGTGGAATCACGGTATTTACGTGTAAAGGCTTTATTAGCCTGCAAAAGGCCGTATTACTGACTTTAGAGGACTGTGCACGTAGTTAACAGTGTTCTATAGCCATGGCGTCAGGGAAAAGGACTTGGAACGTTATAGTCCATTGAGACTGGAAGGACTACTCCTATGGTAACCTGCGCAGGCAGTTGGAACGACGGTATTTACGTATAATGCCTTTATCAGGCTGCAAATGGCCATATTACAGCCTTTAGAGGGCTTTGCACGAAGTTAACAGTGTGCTAAAGCCATGGCGCCAAGGAAAAGGACTTGGGACGTCATAGTCCATTGAGACTCGAAGGACTAGATCATGGGTAGCCTGGTGGGAGCGTGGAAGCACGTGGTTTACGTCTAAGGCCTTTATTAGGCTCCGACGGCAATAATACGGCTTACAGGGGGCTGTGCACGTAGCTAAGAGTGTTCTAAAGCCATGGCGTCAAGGAAAAGGACTTGAGACGTCATATTCCATTAAGACTGGGAACACTAGACCATTGGTAACCTTGCTGGGGGCGTGGAAGAACGTGATTTACGTGTAAGACCTTTATTAGTCTGTAAAAGGCCATGTTTCAGTATTTGGAGGACTGTGCTCGTAGTTGCCGGTCTTCTAACGCCAAGGTGCCAAAGAAAACGGCTTGGCACGTTGTAGTCCATTGAAACTGAAAGGACTAGACTAATGGTATCCCGCGGAGGGTGATGGAATCACGGTATTTACGCTTAAAGGCTTTATTAGGCTGCAAAAGGCCGTATTACTAACTTTAGAGGGCTGTGCACGTAGTTAACAGTGTTCTATAGCCATAGCGTCAAGGAAAAGGACTTGGGACGTTATAGTCCATTGAGACTGGAAGGACTGGATCAATGGTAGCCTGGCCGGGAGCGTGAAAGCACGTGGTTTACGTCTAAGGCCTTTATTAGGCTGCGACGGCAATAATACGGCTTACAGGGGGCTGTGCACCTAGCTAAGAGTGTTCTTAAGCCATGGCGTCAAGGAAAAGGACTTGAGACGTTATAGTCCATTGAGACTGGGAACAATAGGCCATTGGTAGCCTTGCTGGGGACGTGGAAGAACGTGATTTACGTGTAAGGCCTTTATTAGGCTGCAAATGGCCATATTACTGCCTTTAGAGGGCTGTGCACGGAGTTAACATTGTTCTAAAGCCATGGCGCCAAGGAAAAGGACTTGGGACGTCATAGTCCATTGAGACTCGAAGGACTAGATCAATGGTAGCCTGGCTGGGAGCGTGGAAGAACGTGATTTGCGTGTAAGACCTTTATTAGTCTGTAAAAGGCCATGTTACAGGATTTGGAGGACTGTACTCGTAGTTGCCGGTCTTCTAACGTCAAAGTGCCAAAGAAAACGACTTGGCACGTTGTAGTCCATTGGGACTAGAAGGACTAGACTAATGGTATCCCGCGGAGGGTGGTGGAATCACGGTATTTACGTATAACGCCTTTATTAGGCTGCAAATGGCCATATTACAGCCTTTAGAGGACTGTGCGCGTAGTTAACAGTGTTCTATAGCCATGACGCTAAGGAGAACGACTTAGCAAGTCGTAGTCCATTGAGACTTGAAGGACTGGATCAATGGTAGCCTGGCCGGGAGCGTGAAAGCACGTGGTTTACGTCTAAGGCCTTTATTAGGCTGCGCCGGCAATAATACGGCTTACAGGGGGCTGTGCACAGGGTTAACAGTGTTCTATAGCCATGGCGTCAAGGAAAAGAACTTGGAACGTTATAGTCCATTGAGACTGGAAGGACTACTCCTATGGTAACCTGCGCAGGCAGTTGGAACGACGGTATTTACGTATAATGCCTTTATTAGGCAGCAAATGGGCATATTACTGCCTTTAGAGAGCTGTGCACGGAGTTAACAGTGTTCTATAGCCATGGCGTCAAGGAAAATGACTTGGGACGTCACATTCCATTAAGACTGGGAACACTAGACCATTGGTAGCCTTGCTGGGGACGTGGAACGACAGTATTTACGTTTAAAGCCATTATTAGTCTGCAAAAGGCCATGTTACAGCATTTAGAGGGCTGTGCACGGAGTTAACATTGTTCTAAAGCCATGGCGCCAAGGAAAAGGACTTGGGACGTCATAGTCCATTGAGACTCGAAGGACTAGATCAATGGTAGCCTGGCTGGGAGCGTGGAAGCACGTGGTTTACGTCTAAGGCCTTTATTTGGCTGCGACGGCAATATTACTGCTTACAGGGGTCTGTGCACGTAGCTAAGAGTGATCTAAAGCCATGGCGTCAAGGAAAAGGACTTGAGACGTCATATTCCAATAAGACTGGGAACACTAGACCATTGGTAACCTTGCTGGGGACGTGAAAGAACGTGATTTACGTGTAAGACCTTTATTAGTCTGTAAAAAGCCATGTTACAGGATTTGGAGGACTGTGCGCGTAGTTGCCGGTCTTCTAACGCCAAGGTGCCAAAGAAAACGACTTGGCACGTTGTATTCCATTGGGACTGGAAGGACTAGACTAATGGTATCCGGCGGAGGGTGGTGGAATCACGGTATTTACGTGTAAAGGCTTTATTAGCCTGCAAAAGGCCGTATTACTGACTTTAGAGGACTGTGCACGTAGTTAACAGTGTTCTATAGCCATGGCGTCAGGGAAAAGGACTTGGAACGTTATAGTCCATTGAGACTGGAAGGACTACTCCTATGGTAACCTGCGCAGGCAGTTGGAACGACTGTATTTACGTATAATGCCTTTATCAGGCTGCAAATGGCCATATTACAGCCTTTAGAGGGCTTTGCACGAAGTTAACAGTGTGCTAAAGCCATGGCGCCAAGGAAAAGGACTTGGGACGTCATAGTCCATTGAGACTCGAAGGACTAGATCATGGGTAGCCTGGTGGGAGCGTGGAAGCACGTGGTTTACGTCTAAGGCCTTTATTAGGCTCCGACGGCAATAATACGGCTTACAGGGGGCTGTGCACGTAGCTAAGAGTGTTCTAAAGCCATGGCGTCAAGGAAAAGGACTTGAGACGTCATATTCCATTAAGACTGGGAACACTAGACCATTGGTAACCTTGCTGGGGGCGTGGAAGAACGTGATTTACGTGTAAGACCTTTATTAGTCTGTAAAAGGCCATGTTTCAGTATTTGGAGGACTGTGCTCGTAGTTGCCGGTCTTCTAACGCCAAGGTGCCAAAGAAAACGGCTTGGCACGTTGTAGTCCATTGGGACTGAAAGGACTAGACTAATGGTATCCCGCGGAGGGTGATGGAATCACGGTATTTACGCTTAAAGGCTTTATTAGGCTGCAAAAGGCCGTATTACTAACTTTAGAGGGCTGTGCACGTAGTTAACAGTGTTCTATAGCCATAGCGTCAAGGAAAAGGACTTGGGACGTTATAGTCCATTGAGACTGGAAGGACTGGATCAATGGTAGCCTGGCCGGGAGCGTGAAAGCACGTGGTTTACGTCTAAGGCCTTTATTAGGCTGCGACGGCAATAATACGGCTTACAGGGGGCTGTGCACCTAGCTAAGAGTGTTCTTAAGCAATGGCGTCAAGGAAAAGGACTTGAGACGTCATATTCCATTAAGACTGGGAACACTAGACCATTGGTAACCTTGCTGGGGACGTGGAAGAACGTGATTTACGTGTAAGGCCTTTATTAGGCTGCAAATGGCCATATTACTGCCTTTAGAGGGCTGTGCACGTAGTTAACAGTGTTTTACAGCCATGGCGCCAAGAAAAAGGACTTGGGACGTCATAGTCCATTGAGACTCGAAGGACTAGATCAATGGTAGCCTGGCTGGGAGCGTGGAAGAACGTGATTTGCGTGTAAGACCTTTATTAGTCTGTAAAAGCCCATGTTACAGGATTTGGAGGACTGTGCTCGTAGTTGCCGGTCTTCTAACGCCAAGGTGCCAAAGAAAACAACTTGGCACGTTGTAGTCCATTGGGACTAGAAGGACTAGACTAATGGTATCCCGCGGAGGGTGGTGGAATCACGGTATTTACGTGTAAAGGCTTTATTAGGCTGCAAAAGGCCGTATTACTAACTTTAGAGGGCTGTGCACGTAGTTAACAGTGTTCTATAGCCATGGCGTCAAGGAAAAGGACTTGGGACGTTATAGTCCATTGAGACTGGAAGGACTACTCCTATGATAACCTGCGCAGGCAGGTAGAACAACGGTATTTACGTATAACGCCTTTATTAGGCTGCAAATGGCCATATTACAGCCTTTAGAGGACTGTGCGCGTAGTTAACAGTGTTCTATAGCCATGACGCTAAGGAGAAGGACTTGGCAAGTCGGAGTCCATTGAGACTGAGAACACTAGACCAATGGTAACCTGGTTGGGAGCGTAAAAGCACGTGGTTTACGTGTAAGGCCTTTATTAGTCTGCAAAAGGCCATATTACAGCGTTCAAAGGGCCGTACACGTAGTTAACAGTGTTCTAACGCCATAGCGCCAAGGAAAAGGACTTGGCACGTTGTAGTCCATTGAGACTGGGAACAATAGGCCATTGGTAGCCTTGCTGGGGACGTGGAAGAACGTGATTTACGTGTAAGGCCTTTATTAGGCTGCAAATGGCCATATTACTGCCTTTAGAGGGCTGTGCACGGAGTTAACATTGTTCTAAAGCCATGGCGCCAAGGAAAAGGACTTGGGACGTCATAGTCCATTGAGACTCGAAGGACTAGATCAATGGTAGCCTGGCTGGGAGCGTGGAAGAACGTGATTTGCGTGTAAGACCTTTATTAGTCTGTAAAAGGCCATGTTACAGGATTTGGAGGACTGTGCTCGTAGTTGCCGGTCTTCTAACGCCAAAGTGCCAAAGAAAACGACTTGGCACGTTGTAGTCCATTGGGACTAGAAGGACTAGACTAATGGTATCCCGCGGAGGGTGGTGGAATCACGGTATTTACGTATAACGCCTTTATTAGGCTGCAAATGGCCATATTACAGCCTTTAGAGGACTGTGCGCGTAGTTAACAGTGTTCTATAGCCATGACGCTAAGGAGAACGACTTAGCAAGTCGTAGTCCATTGAGACTTGAAGGACTGGATCAATGGTTGCCTGGCCGGGAGCGTGAAAGCACGTGGTTTACGTCTAAGGCCTTTATTAGGCTGCGACGGCAATAATACGGCTTACAGGGGGCTGTGCACAGGGTTAACAGTGTTCTATAGCCATGGCGTCAAGGAAAAGAACTTGGAACGTTATAGTCCATTGAGACTGGAAGGACTACTCCTATGGTAACCTGCGCAGGCAGTTGGAACGACGGTATTTACGTATAATGCCTTTATTAGGCAGCAAATGGCCATATTACTGCCTTTAGAGAGCTGTGCACGGAGTTAACAGTGATCTAAAGCCATGGCGTCAAGGAAAAGGACTTGAGACGTCATATTCCAATAAGACTGGGAACACTAGACCATTGGTAACCTTGCTGGGGACGTGGAAGAACGTGATTTACGTGTAAGACCTTTATTAGTCTGTAAAAGGCCATGTTACAGGATTTGGAGGACTGTGCGCGTAGTTGCCGGTCTTCTAACGCCAAGGTGCCAAAGAAAACGACTTGGCACGTTGTATTCCATTGGGACTGGAAGGACTAGACTAATGGTATCCGGCGGAGGGTGGTGGAATCACGGTATTTACGTGTAAAGGCTTTATTAGCCTGCAAAAGGCCGTATTACTGACTTTAGAGGACTGTGCACGTAGTTAACAGTGTTCTATAGCCATGGCGTCAGGGAAAAGGACTTGGAACGTTATAGTCCATTGAGACTGGAAGGACTACTCCTATGGTAACCTGCGCAGGCAGTTGGAACGACGGTATTTACGTATAATGCCTTTATCAGGCTGCAAATGGCCATATTACAGCCTTTAGAGGGCTTTGCACGAAGTTAACAGTGTGCTAAAGCCATGGCGCCAAGGAAAAGGACTTGGGACGTCATAGTCCATTGAGACTCGAAGGACTAGATCATGGGTAGCCTGGTGGGAGCGTGGAAGCACGTGGTTTACGTCTAAGGCCTTTATTAGGCTCCGACGGCAATAATACGGCTTACAGGGGGCTGTGCACGTAGCTAAGAGTGTTCTAAAGCCATGGCGTCAAGGAAAAGGACTTGAGACGTCATATTCCATTAAGACTGGGAACACTAGACCATTGGTAACCTTGCTGGGGGCGTGGAAGAACGTGATTTACGTGTAAGACCTTTATTAGTCTGTAAAAGGCCATGTTTCAGTATTTGGAGGACTGTGCTCGTAGTTGCCGGTCTTCTAACGCCAAGGTGCCAAAGAAAACGGCTTGGCACGTTGTAGTCCATTGAAACTGAAAGGACTAGACTAATGGTATCCCGCGGAGGGTGATGGAATCACGGTATTTACGCTTAAAGGCTTTATTAGGCTGCAAAAGGCCGTATTACTAACTTTAGAGGGCTGTGCACGTAGTTAACAGTGTTCTATAGCCATAGCGTCAAGGAAAAGGACTTGGGACGTTATAGTCCATTGAGACTGGAAGGACTGGATCAATGGTAGCCTGGCCGGGAGCGTGAAAGCACGTGGTTTACGTCTAAGGCCTTTATTAGGCTGCGACGGCAATAATACGGCTTACAGGGGGCTGTGCACCTAGCTAAGAGTGTTCTTAAGCCATGGCGTCAAGGAAAAGGACTTGAGACGTCATATTCCATTAAGACTGGGAACACTAGACCATTGGTAACCTTGCTGGGGACGTGGAAGAACGTGATTTACGTGTAAGGCCTTTATTAGGCTGCAAATGGCCATATTACTGCCTTTAGAGGGCTGTGCACGTAGTTAACAGTGTTTTACAGCCATGGCGCCAAGAAAAAGGACTTGGGACGTCATAGTCCATTGAGACTCGAAGGACTAGATCAATGGTAGCCTGGCTGGGAGCGTGGAAGAACGTGATTTGCGTGTAAGACCTTTATTAGTCTGTAAAAGCCCATGTTACAGGATTTGGAGGACTGTGCTCGTAGTTGCCGGTCTTCTAACGCCAAGGTGCCAAAGAAAACAACTTGGCACGTTGTAGTCCATTGGGACTAGAAGGACTAGACTAATGGTATCCCGCGGAGGGTGGTGGAATCACGGTATTTACGTGTAAAGGCTTTATTAGGCTGCAAAAGGCCGTATTACTGACTTTAGAGGGCTGTGCACGTAGTTAACAGTGTTCTATAGCCATGGCGTCAAGGAAAAGGACTTGGGACGTCATAGTCCATTGAGACTGGAAGGACTACTCCTATGGTAACCTGCGCAGGCCGTTGGAACGACGGTATTTACGTATAACGCCTTTATTAGGCTGCAAATGGCCACATTACAGCCCTTAGAGGGCTTTGCACGAAGTTAACAGTGTACTAAAGCCATGGCGTCAAGGAAAATGACTTGGGACGTCATATTCCATTGAGACTGAGAACACTAGACCAATGGTAGCCTGGTTGGGAGCGTAAAAGCGCGTGGTTTACGTGTAAGGCCTTTATTAGTCTGCAAAAGGCCATATTACAGCGTTCAAAGGGCCGTACACGTAGTTAACAGTGTTCTAACGCCATAGCGCCAAGGAAAAGGACTTGGCACGTTGTAGTCCATTGAGACTGGGAACAATAGGTCATTGGTAACCTTGCTGGGGACGTGGAAGAACGTGATTTACGTGTAAGGCCTTTATTAGGCTGCAAATGGCCATATTTCTGCCTTTAGAGGGCTGTGCACGTAGTTAACAGTGTTCTATAGCCATGACAAAAAGGAAAAGGACTTGGGACGTCATAGTCCATTGAGACTGGAAGGACTACTCCTGTGGTAACCTGCGCAGGCAGTTGGAACGACGGTATTTTTGTATAACGCCTTTATTAGGCTGCAAATTGCCATATTACAGCCTTTAGAGGGCTTTGCACGGAGTTAACATTGTTCCAAAGCCATTGCACCAAGGAAAAGGATTTGGGGCGTCATAGTCCATTGAGACTGGAAGGACTACTTCTATGGTAACCTGCGCAGGCAGGTGGTACGACGGTATTTACGTATAACGCCTTTATTAGGCTGCAAATGGCCATATTACAGCCTTTAGAGGACTGTGCACGGAGTTAACAGTGTTCTAAAGCCATGGCGCCAAGGAAAAGGACTTGGGACGTCATAGTCCATTGAGACTCGAAGGACTAGATCATGGGTAGCCTGGTGGGAGCGTGGAAGCACGTGGTTTACGTGTAAGGCCTTTATTAGGCTCCGACGGCAATAATACGGCTTACAGGGGGCTGTGCACGTAGCTAAGAGTGTTCTAAAGCCATGGCGTCAAGGAAAAGGACTTGAGACGTCATATTCCATTAAGACTGGGAACACTAGACCATTGGTAACCTTGCTGGGGGCGTGGAAGAACGTGATTTACGTGTAAGACCTTTATTAGTCTGTAAAAGGCCATGTTACAGTATTTGGAGGACTGTGCTCGTAGTTGCCGGCTTCTAACGCCAAGGTGCCAAAGAAAACGGCTTGGCACGTTGTAGTCTATTGGGACTGGAAGGACTAGACAAATGGTATCCCGCGGAGGGTGGTGGAATCACGGTATTTACGCGTAAAGGCTTTATTAGGCTGCAAAAGGCCGTATTACTAACTTTAGAGGGCTGTGCACGTAGTTAACAGTGTTTTATAGCCATGGCGTCAAGGAAAAGGACTTGGGACGTTATAGTCCATTGAGACTGGAAGGACTACTCCTATGGTAACCTGCGCAGGCAGGTAGAACAACGGTATTTACGTATAACGCCTTTATTAGGCTGCAAATGGCCATATTACAGCCTTTAGAGGACTGTGCGCGTAGTTAACAGTGTTCTATAGCCATGACGCTAAGGAGAACGACTTGGCAAGTCGGAGTCCATTGAGACTTGAAGGACTGGATCAATGGTAGCCTGGCCGGGAGCGTGAAAGCACGTGGTTTACGTCTAAGGCCTTTATTAGGCTGCGACGGCAATAATACGGCTTACAGGGGGCTGTGCACGTAGCTAAGAGTGTTCTAAAGCCATGGCGTCAAGGAAAAGGACTTGAGACGTCATATTCCATTAAGACTGGGAACACTAGACCATTGGTAACCTTGCTGGGGACGTGGAAGAACGTGATTTACGTGTAAGGCCTTTATTAGGCTGCAAATGGCCATATTTCTGCCTTTAGGGGGCTGTGCACGTAGTTAACAGTGTTCTATAGCCATAGCGCCAAGGAAAAGGACTTGGGACGTCATAGTCCATTAAGACTGGGAACACTAGACCATTGGTAGCCTTGCTTGGGACGTGGAAGAACGTGATTTACGTGTAAGGCCTTTATTAGGCTGCAAATGGCCATATTACTGCCTTTAGAGGGCTGTGCACGGAGTTAACATTGTTCTAAAGCCATGGCGCCAAGGAAAAGGACTTGGGACGTCATAGTGCATTGAGACTCGAAGGACTAGATCAATGGTAGCCTGGCTGGGAGCGTGGAAGAACGTGATTTGCCTGTAAGACCTTTATTAGTCTGTAAAAGGCCATGTTACAGGATTTGGAGGACTGTGCTCGTAGTTGCCGGTCTTCTAACGCCAAGGTGCCAAAGAAAACGACTTGGCACGTTGTAGTCCATTAGGACTTGAAGGACTAGACTAATGGTATCCCGCGGAGGGTGGTGGAATCACGGTATTTACGTATAACGCCTTTATTAGGCTGCAAATGGCCATGTTAGAGCATTTAGAGGGCTGTGCACGGAGTTAACATTGTTCTAAAGCCATGGCGCCAAGGAAAAGGACTTGGGACATCATAGTCCATTGAGACTCGAAGGACTAGATCAATGGTAGCCTGGCTGGAAGCGTGGAAGCACGTGGTTTACGTCTAAGGCCTTTATTAGGCAGCAAATGGCCATATTACTGCCTTTAGAGGGCTGTGCACAGGGTTAACAGTGTTCTATAGCCATGGCGTCAAGGAAAAGAACTTGGAACGTTATAGTCCATTGAGACTGGAAGGACTACTCCTATGGTAACCTGCGCAGGCAGTTGGAACGACGGTATTTACGTATAATGCCTTTATTAGGCAGCAAATGGCCATATTACTGCCTTTAGAGGGCTGTGCACGGAGTTAACAGTGTTCTATAGCCATGGCGTCAAGGAAAATGACTTGGGACGTCACATTCCATTAAGACTGGGAACACTAGACCATTAGTAGCCTTTCTGGGGACGTGGAACGACAGTATTTACGTTTAAAGCCATTATTAGTCTGCAAAAGGCCATGTTACAGCATTTAGAGGGCTGTGCACGGAGTTAACATTGTTCTAAAGCCATGGCGCCAAGGAAAAGGACTTGGGACGTCATAGTCCATTGAGACTCGAAGGACTAGATCAATGGTAGCCTGGCTGGGAGCGTGGAAGAACGTGATTTACGTGTAAGACCTTTATTAGTCTGTAAAAGGCCATGTTACAGGATTTGGAGGACTTTGCGCGTAGTTGCCGGTCTTCTAACGCCAAGGTGCCAAAGAAAACGACTTGGCACGTTGTATTCCATTGGGACTGGAATGACTAGACTAATGGTATCCGGCCGAGGGTGGTGGAATCACGGTATTTACGTGTAAAGGCTTTATTAGCCTGCAAAAGGCCGTATTACTGACTTTAGAGGACTGTGCACGTAGTTAACAGTGTTCTATAGCCATGGCGTCAGGGAAAAGGACTTGGAACGTTATAGTCCATTGAGACTGGAAGGACTACTCCTATGGTAACCTGCGCAGGCAGTTGGAACGACGGTATTTACGTATAATGCCTTTATCAGGCTGCAAATGGCCATATTACAGCCTTTAGAGGGCTTTGCACGAAGTTAACAGTGTGCTAAAGCCATGGCGCCAAGGAAAACGACTTGGGACGTTATATTCCATTGAGACTGAGAACACTGGACCAATGGTAGCCTGGTTGGGAGCGTAAAAGCACGTGGTTTACGTGTAAGGCCTTTATTAGTCTGCAAAAGGCCATATTACGGCGTTCAAAGGGCCGTTCACGTAGTTAACAGTGTTCTAACGCCATAGCGCCAAGGAAAAGGACTTGGCACGTTGTAGTCCATTGAGACTGGGAACACTAGACCATTGGTAGCCTTGCTTGGGACGTGGAAGAACGTGATTTACGTGTAAGGCTTTTATTAGGCTGCAAATGGCCATATTACTGTCTTTAGAGGGCTGTGCACATAGTTCACGGTGCTCTAAAGCCATGACGCTAAGGAGAACGACTTGGCAAGTCGGAGTCCATTGAGACTTGAAGGACTAGATCAATGGTAGCCTCGCCGGGAGCGTGAAAGCACGTGGTTTACGTCTAAGGCCTTTATTAGGCTGCGACGGCAATAATACGGCTCACAGGGGGCTGTGCACGTAGCTTAGAGTGTTTTAAAGCCATGGCGTCAAGGAAAAGGACTTGAGACGTCATATTTCATTGAGACTGGGAACACTAGACCATTGGTAACCTTGCTGGGGACGTGGATAAACGTGATTTACGTGTAAGACCTTTATTAGTCTGTAAAAGGCCATGTTACAGGATTTGGAGGATTGTGCGCGTAGTTGCCGGTCTTCTAACGCTCAGGTGCCAAAGAAAACGACTTGGCACGTTGTAGTCCATTGGGACTGGAAGGACTAGACTAATGGTATCCCGCGAAGGGTGGTGAAATCACGGTATTTACGTGTAAAGGCTTTATTAGGCTGCAAAACGCCGTATTACTGACTTTAGAGGGCTGTGCACGTAGTTAACAGTGTTCTATAGCCATGGCGCCAAGGAAAAGGACTTGGGACGTCATAGTCTGTTGAGACTGGAAGGACTACTCCTATGGTAACCTGCACAGGCAGTTGGAACGACGGTATTTTTGTATAACGCCTTTATTAGGCTGCAAATTGCCATATTACAGCCTTTAGACGGCTTTGCACGGAGTTAACATTGTTCCAAAGCCATTACACCAAGGAAAAGGATTTGGGGCGTCATAGTCCATTGAGACTGGAAGGACTACTTCTATGGTAACCTGCGCAGGCAGGTGGTACGACGGTATTTACGTATAACGCCTTTATTAGGCTGCAAATGGCCATATTACAGCCTTTAGAGGACTGTGCACGGAGTTAACAGTGTTCTAAAGCCATGGCGCCAAGGAAAAGGACTTGGGACGTCATAGTCCATTGAGACTCGAAGGACTAGATCATGGGTAGCCTGGTGGGAGCGTGGAAGCACGTGGTTTACGTCTAAGGCCTTTATTAGGCTCCGACGGCAATAATACGGCTTACAGGGGGCTGTGCACGTAGCTAAGAGTGTTATAAAGCCATGGCGTCAAGGAAAAGGACTTGAGACGTCATATTCCATTAAGACTGGGAACACTAGACCATTGGTAACCTTGCTGGGGGCGTGGAAGAACGTGATTTACGTGTAAGACCTTTATTAGTCTGTAAAAGGCCATGTTTCAGTATTTGGAGGACTGTGCTCGTAGTTGCCGGTCTTCTAACGCCAAGGTGCCAAAGAAAACGGCTTGGCACGTTGTAGTCCATTGGGACTGAAAGGACTAGACTAATGGTATCCCGCGGAGGGTGGTGGAATCACGGTATTTACGCGTAAAGGCTTTATTAGGCTGCAAAAGGCCGTATTACTAACTTTAGAGGGCTGTGCGCGTAGTTAACAGTGTTCTATAGCCATGACGCTAAGGAGAACGACTTGGCAAGTCGGAGTCCATTGAGACTTGAAGGACTGGATCAATGGTAGCCTGGCCGGGAGCGTGAAAGCACGTGGTTTACGTCTAAGGCCTTTATTAGGCTGCGACGGCAATAATACGGCTTACAGGGGGCTTTGCACGGAGTTAACAGTGTACTAAAGCCATGGCGTCAAGGAAAATGACTTGGGACGTCATATTCCATTGAGACTGAGAACACTAGACCAATGGTAACCTGGTTGGGAGCGTAAAAGCACGTGGTTTACGTGTAAGGCCTTTATTAGTCTGCAAAAGGCCATATTACAGCGTTCAAAGGGCCGTACACGTAGTTAACAGTGTTCTAACGCCATAGCGCCAAGGAAAAGGACTTGGCACGTTGTAGTCCATTGAGACTGGGAACAATAGGCCATTGGTAGCCTTGCTGGGGACGTGGAAGAACGTGATTTACGTGTAAGGCCTTTATTAGGCTGCAAATGGCCATATTTCTGCCTTTAGGGGGCTGTGCACGTAGTTAACAGTGTTCTATAGCCATAGCGCCAAGGAAAAGGACTTGGGACGTCATAGTCCATTAAGACTGGGAACACTAGACCATTGGTAGCCTTGCTTGGGACGTGGAAGAACGTGATTTACGTGTAAGGCCTTTATTAGGCTGCAAATGGCCATATTACTGCCTTTAGAGGGCTGTGCACGGAGTTAACATTGTTCTAAAGCCATGGCGCCAAGGAAAAGGACTTGGGACGTCATAGTCCATTGAGACTCGAAGGACTAGATCAATGGTAGCCTGGCTGGGAGCGTGGAAGAACGTGATTTGCGTGTAAGACCTTTATTAGTCTGTAAAAGGCCATGTTACAGGATTTGGAGGACTGTGCTCGTAGTTGCCGGTCTTCTAACGCCAAAGTGCCAAAGAAAACGACTTGGCACGTTGTAGTCCATTGGGACTAGAAGGACTAGACTAATGGTATCCCGCGGAGGGTGGTGGAATCACGGTATTTACGTATAACGCCTTTATTAGGCTGCAAATGGCCATATTACAGCCTTTAGAGGACTGTGCGCGTAGTTAACAGTGTTCTATAGCCATGACGCTAAGGAGAACGACTTAGCAAGTCGTAGTCCATTGAGACTTGAAGGACTGGATCAATGGTAGCCTGGCCGGGAGCGTGAAAGCACGTGGTTTACGTCTAAGGCCTTTATTAGGCTGCGACGGCAATAATACGGCTTACAGGGGGCTGTGCACAGGGTTAACAGTGTTCTATAGCCATGGCGTCAAGGAAAAGAACTTGGAACGTTATAGTCCATTGAGACTGGAAGGACTACTCCTATGGTAACCTGCGCAGGCAGTTGGAACGACGGTATTTACGTATAATGCCTTTATTAGGCAGCAAATGGCCATATTACTGCCTTTAGAGAGCTGTGCACGGAGTTAATAGTGTTCTATAGCCATGGCGTCAAGGAAAATGACTTGGGACGTCACATTCCATTAAGACTGGGAACACTAGACCATAGGTAGCCTTGCTGGGGACGTGGAACGACAGTATTTACGTTTAAAGCCATTATTAGTCTGCAAAAGGCCATGTTACAGCATTTAGAGGGCTGTGCACGGAGTTAACATTGTTCTAAAGCCATGGCGCCAAGGAAAAGGACTTGGGACGTCATAGTCCATTGAGACTCGAAGGACTAGATCAATGGTAGCCTGGCTGGGAGCGTGGAAGCACGTGGTTTACGTCTAAGGCCTTTATTTGGCTGCGACGGCAATATTACTGCTTACAGGGGTCTGTGCACGTAGCTAAGAGTGATCTAAAGCCATGGCGTCAAGGAAAAGGACTTGAGACGTCATATTCCAATAAGACTGGGAACACTAGACCATTGGTAACCTTGCTGGGGACGTGGAAGAACGTGATTTACGTGTAAGACCTTTATTAGTCTGTAAAAGGCCATGTTACAGGATTTGGAGGACTGTGCGCGTAGTTGCCGGTCTTCTAACGCCAAGGTGCCAAAGAAAACGACTTGGCACGTTGTATTCCATTGGGACTGGAAGGACTAGACTAATGGTATCCGGCGGAGGGTGGTGGAATCACGGTATTTACGTGTAAAGGCTTTATTAGCCTGCAAAAGGCCGTATTACTGACTTTAGAGGACTGTGCACGTAGTTAACAGTGTTCTATAGCCATGGCGTCAGGGAAAAGGACTTGGAACGTTATAGTCCATTGAGACTGGAAGGACTACTCCTATGGTAACCTGCGCAGGCAGTTGGAACGACGGTATTTACGTATAATGCCTTTATCAGGCTGCAAATGGCCATATTACAGCCTTTAGAGGGCTTTGCACGAAGTTAACAGTGTGCTAAAGCCATGGCGCCAAGGAAAAGGACTTGGGACGTCATAGTCCATTGAGACTCGAAGGACTGGATCAATGGTAGCCTGGCCGGGAGCGTGAAAGCACGTGGTTTGCGTCTAAGGCCTTTATTAGGCTGCGACGGCAATAATACGGCTCACAGGGGGCTGTGCACGTAGCTTAGAGTGTTTTAAAGCCATGGCGTCAAGGAAAAGGACTTGAGACGTCATATTTCATTGAGACTGGGAACACTAGACCATTGGTAACCTTGCTGGGGACGTGGATAAACGTGATTTACGTGTAAGACCTTTATTAGTCTGTAAAAGGCCATGTTACAGGATTTGGAGGATTGTGGGCGTAGTTGCCGGTCTTCTAACGCTCAGGTGCCAAAGAAAACGACTTGGCACGTTGTAGTCCATTGGGACTGGAAGGACTAGACTAATGGTATCCCGCGAAGGGTGGTGAAATCACGGTATTTACGTGTAAAGGCTTTATTAGGCTGCAAAACGCCGTATTACTGACTTTAGAGGGCTGTGCACGTAGTTAACAGTGTTCTATAGCCATGG
This sequence comes from Hydractinia symbiolongicarpus, assembly GCF_029227915.1. Lineage (NCBI taxonomy): Eukaryota > Metazoa > Cnidaria > Hydrozoa > Anthoathecata > Hydractiniidae > Hydractinia > Hydractinia symbiolongicarpus. The sequence continues at coordinate 16,441,013 of NC_079885.1, read as the reverse complement.
CGCCAAGGAAAAGGACTTGGGACGTCATAGTCTGTTGAGACTGGAAGGACTACTCCTATGGTAACCTGCGCAGGCAGTTGGAACGACGGTATTTTTGTATAACGCCTTTATTAGGCTGCAAATTGCCATATTACAGCCTTTAGACGGCTTTGCACGGAGTTAACATTGTTCCAAAGCCATTACACCAAGGAAAAGGATTTGGGGCGTCATAGTCCATTGAGACTGGAAGGACTACTTCTATGGTAACCTGCGCAGGCAGGTGGTACGACGGTATTTACGTATAACGCCTTTATTAGGCTGCAAATGGCCATATTACAGCCTTTAGAGGACTGTGCACGGAGTTAACAGTGTTCTAAAGCCATGGCGCCAAGGAAAAGGACTTGGGACGTCATAGTCCATTGAGACTCGAAGGACTAGATCATGGGTAGCCTGGTGGGAGCGTGGAAGCACGTGGTTTACGTCTAAGGCCTTTATTAGGCTCCGACGGCAATAATACGGCTTACAGGGGGCTGTGCACGTAGCTAAGAGTGTTCTAAAGCCATGGCGTCAAGGAAAAGGACTTGAGACGTCATATTCCATTAAGACTGGGAACACTAGACCATTGGTAACCTTGCTGGGGGCGTGGAAGAACGTGATTTACGTGTAAGACCTTTATTAGTCTGTAAAAGGCCATGTTTCAGTATTTGGAGGACTGTGCTCGTAGTTGTCGGTCTTCTAACGCCAAGGTGCCAAAGAAAACGGCTTGGCACGTTGTAGTCCATTGGGACTGAAAGGACTAGACTAATGGTATCCCGCGGAGGGTGGTGGAATCACGGTATTTACGCGTAAAGGCTTTATTAGTCTGCAAAAGGCCATATTACAGCGTTCAAAGGGCCGTACACGTAGTTAACAGTGTTCTAACGCCATAGCGCCAAGGAAAAGGACTTGGCACGTTGTAGTCCATTGAGACTGGGAACAATAGGCCATTGGTAGCCTTGCTGGGGACGTGGAAGAACGTGATTTACGTGTAAGGCCTTTATTAGGCTGCAAATGGCCATATTTCTGCCTTTAGGGGGCTGTGCACGTAGTTAACAGTGTTCTATAGCCATAGCGCCAAGGAAAAGGACTTGGGACGTCATAGTCCATTAAGACTGGGAACACTAGACCATTGGTAGCCTTGCTTGGGACGTGGAAGAACGTGATTTACGTGTAAGGCCTTTATTAGGCTGCAAATGGCCATATTACTGCCTTTAGAGGGCTGTGCACGGAGTTAACATTGTTTTAAAGCCATGGCGCCAAGGAAAAGGACTTGGGACGTCATAGTCCATTGAGACTCGAAGGACTAGATCAATGGTAGCCTGGCTGGGAGCGTGGAAGAACGTGATTTGCGTGTAAGACCTTTATTAGTCTGTAAAAGGCCATGTTACAGGATTTGGAGGACTGTGCTCGTAGTTGCCGGTCTTCTAACGCCAAAGTGCCAAAGAAAACGACTTGGCACGTTGTAGTCCATTGGGACTAGAAGGACTAGACTAATGGTATCCCGCGGAGGGTGGTGGAATCACGGTATTTACGTATAACGCCTTTATTAGGCTGCAAATGGCCATATTACAGCCTTTAGAGGACTGTGCGCGTAGTTAACAGTGTTCTATAGCCATGACGCTAAGGAGAACGACTTAGCAAGTCGTAGTCCATTGAGACTTGAAGGACTGGATCAATGGTAGCCTGGCCGGGAGCGTGAAAGCACGTGGTTTACGTCTAAGGCCTTTATTAGGCTGCGACGGCAATAATACGGCTTACAGGGGGCTGTGCACAGGGTTAAGAGTGTTCTATAGCCATGGCGTCAAGGAAAAGAACTTGGAACGTTATAGTCCATTGAGACTGGAAGGACTACTCCTATGGTAACCTGCGCAGGCAGTTGGAACGACGGTATTTACGTATAATGCCTTTATTAGGCAGCAAATGGCCATATTACTGCCTTTAGAGAGCTGTGCACGGAGTTAACAGTGTTCTATAGCAATGGCGTCAAGGAAAATGACTTGGGACGTCACATTCCATTAAGACTGGGAACACTAGACCATAGGTAGCCTTGCTGGGGACGTGGAACGACAGTATTTACGTTTAAAGCCATTATTAGTCTGCAAAAGGCCATGTTACAGCATTTAGAGGGCTGTGCACGGAGTTAACATTGTTCTAAAGCCATGGCGCCAAGGAAAAGGACTTGGGACGTCATAGTCCATTGAGACTCGAAGGACTAGATCAATGGTAGCCTGGCTGGGAGCGTGGAAGCACGTGGTTTACGTCTAAGGCCTTTATTTGGCTGCGACGGCAATATTACTGCTTACAGGGGTCTGTGCACGTAGCTAAGAGTGATCTAAAGCCATGGCGTCAAGGAAAAGGACTTGAGACGTCATATTCCAATAAGACTGGGAACACTAGACCATTGGTAACCTTGCTGGGGACGTGGAAGAACGTGATTTACGTGTAAGACCTTTATTAGTCTGTAAAAGCCCATGTTACAGGATTTGGAGGACTGTGCTCGTAGTTGCCGGTCTTCTACCGCCAAGGTGCCAAAGAAAACAACTTGGCACGTTGTAGTCCATTGGGACTAGAAGGACTAGACTAATGGTATCCCGCGGAGGGTGGTGGAATCACGGTATTTACGTGTAAAGGCTTTATTAGGCTGCAAAAGGCCGTATTACTGACTTTAGAGGGCTGTGCACGTAGTTAACAGTGTTCTATAGCCATGGCGTCAAGGAAAACGACTTTGGACGTCATAGTCCATTGAGACTGGAAGGACTACTCCTATGGTAACCTGCGCAGGCCGTTGGAACGACGGTATTTACGTATAACGCCTTTATTAGGCTGCAAATGGCCACATTACAGCCCTTAGAGGGCTTTGCACGGAGTTAACAGTGTACTAAAGCCATGGCGTCAAGGAAAATGACTTGGGACGTCATATTCCATTGAGACTGAGAACACTAGACCAATGGTAGCCTGGTTGGGAGCGTAAAAGCGCGTGGTTTACGTGTAAGGCCTTTATTAGTCTGCAAAAGGCCATATTACAGCGTTCAAAGGGCCGTACACGTAGTTAACAGTGTTCTAACGCCATAGCGCCAAGGAAAAGGACTTGGCACGTTGTAGTCCATTGAGACTGGGAACAATAGGCCATTGGTAACCTTGCTGGGGACGTGGAAGAACGTGATTTACGTGTAAGGCCTTTATTAGGCTGCAAATGGCCATATTTCTGCCTTTAGAGGGCTGTGCACGTAGTTAACAGTGTTCTATAGCCATGACGAAAAGGAAAAGGACTTGGGACGTCATAGTCCATTGAGACTGGAAGGACTACTCCTGTGGTAACCTGCGCAGGCAGTTGGAACGACGGTATTTTTGTATAACGCCTTTATTAGGCTGCAAATTGCCATATTACAGCCTTTAGAGGGCTTTGCACGGAGTTAACATTGTTCCAAAGCCATTGCACAAAGGAAAAGGATTTGGGGCGTCATAGTCCATTGAGACTGGAAGGACTACTTCTATGGTAACCTGCGCAGGCAGGTGGTACGACGGTATTTACGTATAACGCCTTTATTAGGCTGCAAATGGCCATATTACAGCCTTTAGAGGACTGTGCACGGAGTTAACAGTGTTCTAAAGCCATGGCGCCAAGGAAAAGGACTTGGGACGTCATAGTCCATTGAGACTCGAAGGACTAGATCATGGGTAGCCTGGCTGGGAGCGTGGAAGCACGTGGTTTACGTGTAAGGCCTTTATTAGGCTCCGACGGCAATAATACGGCTTACAGGGGGCTGTGCACGTAGTTAAGAGTGTTCTAAAGCCATGGCGTCAAGGAAAAGGACTTGAGACGTCATATTCCATTAAGACTGGGAACACTAGACCATTGGTAACCTTGTTGGGGGCGTGGAAGAACGTGATTTACGTGTAAGACCTTTATTAGTCTGTAAAAGGCCATGTTACAGTATTTGGAGGACTGTGCTCGTAGTTGCCGGCTTCTAACGCCAAGGTGCCAAAGAAAACGGCTTGGCACGTTGTAGTCTATTGGGACTGGAAGGACTAGACTAATGGTATGCCGCGGAGGGTGGTGGAATCACGGTATTTACGCGTAAAGGCTTTATTAGGCTGCAAAATGCCGTATTACAGCCTTTAGAGGACTGTGCGCGTAGTTAACAGTGTTCTATAGCCATGACGCTAAGGAGAACGACTTGGCAAGTCGGAGTCCATTGAGACTTGAAGGACTGGATCAATGGTAGCCTGGCCGGGAGCGTGAAAGCACGTGGTTTACGTCTAAGGCGTTTTTTAGGCTGCGACGGCAATAATACGGCTTACAGGGGGCTGTGCACGTAGCTAAGAGTGTTCTAAAGCCATGGCGTCAAGGAAAAGGACTTGAGACGTCATATTCCATTAAGACTGGGAACACTAGACCATTGGTAACCTTGCTGGGGACGTGGAAGAACGTGATTTACGTGTAAGGCCTTTATTAGGCTGCAAATGGCGATATTTCTGCCTTTAGGGGACTGTGCACGTAGTTAACAGTGTTCTATAGCCATAGCACCAAGGAAAAGGACTTGGGACGTCATAGTCCATTAAGACTGGGAACACTAGACCATTGGTAGCCTTGCTTGGGACGTGGAAGAACGTGATTTACGTGTAAGGCCTTTATTAGGCTGCAAATGGCCATATTACTGCCTTTAGAGGGCTGTGCACGGAGTTAACATTGTTCTAAAGCCATGGCGCCAAGGAAAAGGACTTGGGACGTCATAGTCCATTGAGACTCGAAGGACTAGATCAATGGTAGCCTGGCTGGGAGCGTGGAAGAACGTGATTTGCGTGTAAGACCTTTATTAGTCTGTAAAAGGCCATGTTACAGGATTTGGAGGACTGTGCTCGTAGTTGCCGGTCTTCTAACGCCAAGGTGCCAAAGAAAACGACTTGGCACGTTGTAGTCCATTGGGACTAGAAGGACTAGACTAATGGTATCCCGCGGAGGGTGGTGGAATCACGGTATTTGCGTATAACGCCTTTATTAGGCTGCAAATGGCCATATTACAGCCTTTAGAGGACTGTGCGCGTAGTTAACAGTGTTCTATAGCCATGACGCTAAGGAGAACGACTTGGCAAGTCGTAGTCCATTGAGACTTGAAGGACTGGATCAATGGTAGCCTGGCCGGGAGCGTGAAAGCACGTGGTTTACGTCTAAGGCCTTTATTAGGCTGCGACGGCAATAATACGGCTTACAGGGGGCTGTGCACGTAGCTAAGAGTGTTCTTAAGCCATGGCGTCAAGGAAAAGGACTTGAGACGTCATATTCCATTAAGACTGGGAACACTAGACCATTGGTAACCTTGCTGGGGTCGTGCAATCACGGTATTTATGTGTAAAGGCTTTATTAGGCTGCAAAAGGCCGTATTACTGACTTTAGAGGGCTGTGCACGTAGTTAACAGTGTTCTAAAGCCATGGCGCCAAGGAAAAGGACTTGGGACGTCATAGTCCATTGAGACTCGAAGGACTAGATCAATGGTAGCCTGGCTGGGAGCGTGGAAGAACGTGATTTGCGTGTAAGACCTTTATTAGTCTGTAAAAGGCCATGTTACAGGATTTGGAGGACTGTGCTCGTAGTTGCCGGTCTTCTAACGCCAAGGTGCCAAAGAAAACGACTTGGCACGTTGTAGTCCATTGGGACTAGAAGGACTAGACTAATGGTATCCCGCGGAGGGTGGTGGAATCACGGTATTTACGTATAACGCCTTTATTAGGCTGCAAATGGCCATATTACAGCCTTTAGAGGACTGTGCGCGTAGTTAACAGTGTTCTATAGCCATGACGCTAAGGAGAACGACTTGGCAAGTCGTAGTCCATTGAGACTTGAAGGACTGGATCAATGGTAGCCTGGCCGGGAGCGTGAAAGCACGTGGTTTACGTCTAAGGCCTTTATTAGGCTGCGACGGCAATAATACGGCTTACAGGGGGCTGTGCACGTAGCTAAGAGTGTTCTTAAGCCATGGCGTCAAGGAAAAGGACTTGAGACGTCATATTCCATTAAGACTGGGAACACTAGACCATTGGTAACCTTGCTGGGGTCGTGCAATCACGGTATTTACGTGTAAAGGCTTTATTAGGTTGCAAAAGGCCGTATTACTGACTTTAGAGGGCTGTGCACGTAGTTAACATTGTTCTAAAGCCATGGCGCCAAGGAAAAGGACTTGGGACGTCATAGTCCATTGAGACTCGAAGGACTAGATCAATGGTAGCCTGGCTGGGAGCGTGGAAGAACGTGATTTGCGTGTAAGACCTTTATTAGTCTGTAAAAGGCCATGTTACAGGATTTGGAGGACTGTGCTCGTAGTTGCCGGTCTTCTAACGCCAAGGTGCCAAAGAAAACGACTTGGCACGTTGTAGTCCATTGGGACTAGAAGGACTAGACTAATGGTATCCCGCGGAGGGTGGTGGAATCACGGTATTTGCGTATAACGCCTTTATTAGGCTGCAAATGGCCATATTACAGCCTTTAGAGGACTGTGCGCGTAGTTAACAGTGTTCTATAGCCATGACGCTAAGGAGAACGACTTGGCAAGTCGTAGTCCATTGAGACTTGAAGGACTGGATCAATGGTAGCCTGGCCGGGAGCGTGAAAGCACGTGGTTTACGTCTAAGGCCTTTATTAGGCTGCGACGGCAATAATACGGCTTACAGGGGGCTGTGCACGTAGCTAAGAGTGTTCTTAAGCCATGGCGTCAAGGAAAAGGACTTGAGACGTCATATTCCATTAAGACTGGGAACACTAGACCATTGGTAACCTTGCTGGGGTCGTGCAATCACGGTATTTATGTGTAAAGGCTTTATTAGGCTGCAAAAGGCCGTATTACTGACTTTAGAGGGCTGTGCACGTAGTTAACAGTGTTCTAAAGCCATGGCGCCAAGGAAAAGGACTTGGGACGTCATAGTCCATTGAGACTCGAAGGACTAGATCAATGGTAGCCTGGCTGGGAGCGTGGAAGAACGTGATTTGCGTGTAAGACCTTTATTAGTCTGTAAAAGGCCATGTTACAGGATTTGGAGGACTGTGCTCGTAGTTGCCGGTCTTCTAACGCCAAGGTGCCAAAGAAAACGACTTGGCACGTTGTAGTCCATTGGGACTAGAAGGACTAGACTAATGGTATCCCGCGGAGGGTGGTGGAATCACGGTATTTACGTATAACGCCTTTATTAGGCTGCAAATGGCCATATTACAGCCTTTAGAGGACTGTGCGCGTAGTTAACAGTGTTCTATAGCCATGACGCTAAGGAGAACGACTTGGCAAGTCGTAGTCCATTGAGACTTGAAGGACTGGATCAATGGTAGCCTGGCCGGGAGCGTGAAAGCACGTGGTTTACGTCTAAGGCCTTTATTAGGCTGCGACGGCAATAATACGGCTTACAGGGGGCTGTGCACGTAGCTAAGAGTGTTCTTAAGCCATGGCGTCAAGGAAAAGGACTTGAGACGTCATATTCCATTAAGACTGGGAACACTAGACCATTGGTAACCTTGCTGGGGTCGTGCAATCACGGTATTTACGTGTAAAGGCTTTATTAGGTTGCAAAAGGCCGTATTACTGACTTTAGAGGGCTGTGCACGTAGTTAACAGTGTTCTATAGCCATGGCGTCAAGGAAAAGGACTTGGGACGTCATAGTCCATTGAGACTGGAAGGACTACTCCTATGGTAACCTGCGCAGGCCGTTGGAACGACGGTATTTACGTATAACGCCTTTATTAGGCTGCAAATGGCCATATTACAGCCCTTAGAGGGCTTTGCACGGAGTTAACAGTGTACTAAAGCCATGGCGTCAAGGAAAATGACTTGGGACGTCATATTCCATTGAGACTGAGAACACTAGACCAATGGTAGCATGGTTGGGAGCGTAAAAGCACGTGGTTTACGTGTAAGGCCTTTATTAGTCTGCAAAAGGCCATATTACCGCGTTCAAAGGGCCGTACACGTAGTTAACAGTGTTCTAACGCCATAGCGCCAAGGAAAAGGACTTGGCACGTTGTAGTCCATTGAGACTGGGAACAATAGGCCATTGGTAGCCTTGCTGGGGACGTGGAAGAAGGTGATTTACGTGCAAGGCCTTTATTAGTCTGTAAAAGGACATATTGCAGCATTTAGAGGGCTGTGCGCATAGTTCACAGTGCTTTAAAGCCATGACGCTAAGGAGAACGACTTGGCAAGTCGGAGTACATTGAGACTTGAACGACTAGATCAATGGTAGCCTGGCCGGGAGCGTGAAAGTACGTGGTTTACTTCTAAGGCCTTTTTTAGGCTGCGACGGCAATAATACGGCTTACAGGGGGCTGTGCACGTAGCTAAGAGTGTTCTAAAGCCATGGCGTCAAGGAAAAGGACTTGAGACGTCATATTCCATTAAGACTGGGAACACTAGACCATTGGTAACCTTGCTGGGGACGTGGAAGAACGTGATTTACGTGTAAGGCCCTTATTAGGCTGCAAATGGCCATATTACAGCGTTCAAAGGGCCGTACACGTAGTTAACAGTGTTCTATAGCCATGGCGCCAAGGAAAAGGACTTGGGACGTCATATTCCATTAAGACTGGGAACACTAGACCATTGGTAGCCTTGCTGGGGACGTGGAATAACGTGATTTACGTGTTAGGCCTTGATTAGGCTGCGAAAGGCAATATTACTGCCTTTAGAGGGCTGTGCACGTAGTTAACAGTGTTCTACAGCCATGGCGCCAAGGAAAAGGACTTGGGACGTCATAGTCCATTGAGACTCGAAGGACTAGATCAATGGTAGCCTGGCTGGGAGCGTGAAAGAACGTGATTTGTGTCTAAGAACTTTAGTAGTCTGTAAAAGCCAATGTTACAGGATTTGGAGGACTGTGCTCGTAGTTGCCGGTCTTCTAACGCCAAGGTGCCAAAGAAAACAACTTGGCACGTTGTAGTCCATTGGGACTAGAAGGACTAGACTAATGGTATCCCGCGGAGGGTGGTGGAATCACAGTATTTACGTGTAAAGGCTTTATTAGGCTGCAAAAGGCCGTATTATTGACTTTAGAGGGCTGTGCACGTAGTTAACAGTGTTCTATAGCCATGGCGTCAAGGTAAAGGACTTGGGACGTCATAGTCCATTGAGACTGGAAGGACTACTCCTATGGTAACCTGCGCAGGCCGTTGGAACGACGGTATTTACGTATAACGCCTTTATTAGGCTGCAAATGGCCATATTACAGCCCTTAGAGGGCTTTGCACGGAGTTAACAGTGTACTAAAGCCATGGCGTCAAGGAAAATGACTTGGGACGTCATATTCCATTGAGACTGAGAACACTAGACCAATGGTAGCCTGGTTGGGAGCGTAAAAGCACGTGGTTTACGTGTAAGGCCTTTATTAGTCTGCAAAAGGCCATATTACAGCGTTCAAAGGGCCGTACACGTAGTTAACAGTGTTCTAACGCCATAGCGCCAAGGAAAAGGACTTGGCACGTTGTAGTCCATTGAGACTGGGAACAATAGGCCATTGGTAGCCTTGCTGGGGACGTGGAAGAACGTGATTTACGTGCAAGGCCTTTATTAGTCTGTAAAAGGACATATAGCAGCATTTAGAGGGCTGTGCGCATAGTTCACAGTGCTCTAAAGCGATGACGCTAAGGAGAACGACTTGGCAAGTCGGAGTACATTGAGACTTGAAGGACTAGATCAATGGTAGCCTGGCCGGGAGCGTGAAAGTACGTGGTTTACTTCTAAGGCCTTTTTTAGGCTGCGACGGCAATAATACGGCTTACAGGGGGCTGTGCACGTAGCTAAAAGTGTTCTAAAGCCATGGCGTCAAGGAAAAGGACTTGAGACGTCATATTCCATTAAGACTGGGAACACTAGACCATTGGTAACCTTGCTGGGGACGTGGAAGAACGTGATTTACGTGTAAGGCCCTTATTAGGCTGCAAATGGCCATATTACAGCGTTCAAAGGGCCGTACACGTAGTTAACAGTGTTCTATAGCCATGGCGCCAAGGAAAAGGACTTGGGACGTCATAGTCCATTAAGACTGGGAACACTAGACCATTGGTAGCCTTGCTTGGGACGTGGAAGAACGTGATTTACGTGCAAGACCTTTATTAGTCTGTAAAAGGCCATGTTACAGGATTTGGTGGACTGTGCTCGTAGTTGCCGGTCTTCTAACGCCAAGGTGCCAAAGAAAACGACTTGGCACGTTGTTTTCCATTGGGACTGGAAGGACTAGACTAATTGTATCCGGCAGAGGGTGGTGGAATCACGGTATTTACGTGTAAAGGCTTTATTAGGCTGCAAAAGGCCGTATTACTGACTTTAGAGTGCTGTGCACGTAGTTAACAGTGTTCTATAGCCATGGCGTCAAGGAAAAGGACTAGGGACCTTATAGTCCATTGAGACTGGAAGGACTACTCCTATGGTAACCTGCGCAGGCAGTTGGAACGACGGTATTTACGTATAACGCCTTTATTAGGCTGCAAATGGCCATATTACAGCCTTTAGAGGTCTTTGCACGGAGTTAACAGTGTGCTAAAGCCATGGCGCCAAGGAAAATGACTTGGGACGTCATATTCCATTGAGACTGAGAACACTAAACCAATGGTAGCCTGGTTGGGACGTAAAAGCACGTGGTTTACGTGTAAGGCCTTTATTAGTCTGCAAAAGGCCATATTACAGCGTTCAAAGGGCCGTACACGTAGTTAACAGTGTTCTGTAGCCATGGCGTCAAGGAAAAGGACTTGGGACGTCATATTCCATTAAGACTGGGAACACTAGACCATTGGTAGCCTTGCTGGGGACGTGGAATAACGTGATTTACGTGTTAGGCCTTGATTAGGCTGCGAAAGGCAATATTACTGCCTTTAGAGGGCTGTGCACGTAGTTAACAGTGTTCTACAGCCATGGCGCCAAGGAAAAGGACTTGGGACGTCATAGTCCATTGAGACTCGAAGGACTAGATCAATGGTAGCCTGGCTGGGAGCGTGAAAGAACGTGATTTGCGTCTAAGACCTTTATTAGTCTGTAAAAGCCAATGTTACAGGATTTGGAGGACTGTGCTCGTAGTTGCCGGTCTTCTAACGCCAAGGTGCCAAAGAAAACAACTTGGCACGTTGTAGTCCATTTGGACTAGAAGGACTAGACTAATGGTATCCCGCGGAGGGTGGTGGAATCACAGTATTTACGTGTAAAGGCTTTATTAGGCTGCAAAAGGCCGTATTATTGACTTTAGAGGGCTGTGCACGTAGTTAACAGTGTTCTATAGCCATGGCGTCAAGGAAAAGGACTTGGGACGTCATAGTCCATTGAGACTGGAAGGACTACTCCTATGGTAACCTGCGCAGGCCGTTGGAACGACGGTATTTACGTATAACGCCTTTATTAGGCTGCAAATGGCCATATTACAGCCCTTAGAGGGCTTTGCACGGAGTTAACAGTGTACTAAAGCCATGGCGTCAAGGAAATTGACTTGCGACGTCATATTCCATTAAGACTGAGAACACTAGACCAATGGTAGCCTGGTTGGGAGCGTAAAAGCACGTGGTTTACGTGTAAGGCCTTTATTAGTCTGCAAAAGGCCATATTACAGCGTTCAAAGGGCCGTACACGTAGTTAGCAGTGTTTTAACGCCATGACGCTAAGGAGAACGACTTGGCAAGTCGGAGTACATTGAGACTTGAAGGACTAGATCAATGGTAGCCTGGCCGGGAGCGTGAAAGTACGTGTTTTACGTCTAAGGCCTTTTTTAGGCTGCGACGGCAATAATACGGCTTACAGGGGGCTGTGAACGTAGCTAAGAGTGTTCTAAAGCCATGGCGTCAAGGAAAAGGACTTGAGACGTCATATTCCATTAAGACTGGGAACACTAGACCATTGGTAACCTTGCTGGGGACGTGGAAGAACGTGATTTACGTGTAAGGCCTTTATGAGGCTGCAAATGGCCATATTTCTGCCTTTAGGGGGCTGTGCACGTAGTTAACAGTGTTCTATAGCCATGGCGCCAAGGAAAAGGACTTGGGACGTCATAGTCCATTAAGACTGGGAACACTAGACCATTGGTAGCCTTGCTTGGGACGTGGAAGAACGTGATTTACGTGTAAGGCCTTTATTAGGCTGCAAATGGCCATATTACTGCCTTTAGAGGGCTGTGCACGGAGTTAACATTGTTCTAAAGCCATGGCGCCAAGGAAAAGGACTTGGCACGTTGTAGTCCATTGAGACTGGGAACAATAGGCCATTGGTAGCCTTGCTGGGGACGTGGAAGAACGTGATTTACGTGCAAGCCCTTTATTAGTCTGTAAAAGGACATATTGCAGCATTTAGAGGGCGGTGCACATAGTTCACAGTGCTCTAAAGCCATGGCGCCAAGGAAAAGGACTTGGGACGTCATAGTCCATTGAGACTCGAAGGACTAGATCAATGGTAGCCTGGCTGGGAGCGTGGAAGAACGTGATTCGCGTGTAAGACCTTTATTAGTCTGTAAAAGGCCATGTTACAGGATTTGGAGGACTGTGCTAGTAGTTGCCGGTCTTCTAACGCCAAGGTCCTAAAGAAAACGACTTGGCACGTTGTAGTCCATTGGGACTAGAAGGACTAGACTAATGGTATCCCGCGGAGGGTGGTGGAATCACGGTATTTACGTATAACGCCTTTATTAGGCTGCAAATGGCCATATTACAGCCATTAGAGGACTGTGCGCGTAGTTAACAGTGTTCTATAGCCATGACGCTAAGGAGAACGACTTGGCAAGTCGTAGTCCATTGAGACTTGAAGGACTGGATCAATGGTAGCCTGGCCGGGAGCGTGAAAGCACGTGGTTTATGTCTAAGGCCTTTATTAGGCTGCGACGGCAATAATACGGCTTACAGGGGACTGTGCACATAGCTAAGAGTGTTCTTAAGCCATGGCGTCAAGGAAAAGGACTTGAGACGTCATATTCCATTAAGACTGGGAACACTAGACCATTGGTAACCTTGCTGGGGACGTGGAAGAACGTGATTTACGTGTAAGGCCTTTATTAGGCTGCAAATGGCCATATTACTGCCTTTAGAGGGCTGTGCACATAGTTAACAGTGTTCTACAGCCATGGCGCCAAGGAAAAGGACTTGGGACGTCATAGTCCATTGAGACTCGAAGGACTAGATCAATGGTAGCCTGGCTGGGAGCGTGGAAGAACGTGATTTGCGTGTAAGACCTTTATTAGGCTGCAAATGGCCATATTACAGCCTTTAGAGGGCTTTGCACGGAGTTAACAGTGTACTAAAGCCATGGCGTCAAGGAAAATGACTTGGGATGTCATATTCCATTGAGACTGAGAACACTAGACCAATGGTAGCCTGGTTGGGAGCGTAAAAGCACGTGGTTTACGTGTAAGGCCTTTATTACTCTGCAAAAGGCCATATTACAGCGTTCAAAGGGCCGTACACGTAGTTAACAGTGTTCTAACGCCATAGCGCCAAGGAAAAGGACTTGGCACGTTGTAGTCCATTGAGACTGGAAACAATAGGCCATTGGTAAACTTGCTGGGGACGTGGAAGAACGTGATTTACGTGCAAGGCCTTTATTAGTCTGTAAAAGGACATATTGCAGCATTTAGAGGGCTGTGCGCATAGTTCACAGTGCTCTAAAACCATGACATGAGAACGACTTGGCAAGTCGGAGTACATTGAGACTTGAAGGACTAGATCAATGGTAGCCTGGCCGGGAGCGTGAAAGTACGTGGTTTACGTCTAAGGCCTTTTTTAGGCTGCGACGGCAATAATACGGCTTACAGGGGGCTGTGCACGTAGCTAAGAGTGTTCTAAAGCCATGGCGTCAAGGAAAAGGACTTGAGACGTCATATTCCATTAAGACTGGGAACACTAGACCATTGGTGGTAACCTTGCTGGGGACGTGGAAGAACGTGATTTACGTGTAAGGCCTTTATTAGGCTGCAAATGGCCATATTACTGCCTTTAGAGGGCTGTGCACGGAGTTAACATTGTTCTAAAGCCATGGCGCCAAGGAAAAGGACTTGGCACGTTGTAGTCCATTAAGACTGGGAACACTAGACCATTGGTAACCTTGCTGGGGACGTGGAAGAACGTGATTTACGTGTAAGGCCTTTATTAGGCTGCAAATGGCCATATTACTGCCTTTAGAGGGCTGTGCACGTAGTTAACAGTGCTCTACAGCCATGGCGCCAAGGAAAAGGACTTGGGACGTCATAGTCCATTGAGACTCGAAGGACTAGATCAATGGTAGCCTGGCTGGGAGCGTGGAAGAACGTGATTTGCGTGTAAGACCTTTATTAGTCTGTAAAAGCCCATGTTACAGGATTTGGAGGACTGTGCTCGTAGTTGCCGGTCTTCTAACGCCAAGGTGCCAAAGAAAACAACTTGGCACGTTGTAGTCCATTGGGACTAGAAGGACTAGACTAATGGTATCCCGCGGAGGGTGGTGGAATCACGGTATTTACGTGTAATGGCTTTATTAGGCTGCAAAAGGCCGTATTACTGTCTTTAGAGGGCTGTGCACGTAGTTAACAGTGTTCTATAGCCATGGCGTCAAGGAAAAGGACTAGGGACCTTATAGTCCATTGAGACTGGAAGGACTACTCCTATGGTAACCTGCGCAGGCAGTTGGAACGACGGTATTTACGTATAACGCCTTTATTAGGCTGCAAATGGCCATATTACAGCCCTTAGAGGGCTTTGCACGGAGTTAACAGTGTACTAAAGCCATGGCGTCAAGGAAAATGACTTGGGATGTCATATTCCATTGAGACTGAGAACACTAGACCAATGGTAGCCTGGTTGGGAGCGTAAAAGCACGTGGTTTACGTGTAAGGCCTTTATTACTCTGCAAAAGGCCATATTACAGCGTTCAAAGGGCCGTACACGTAGTTAACAGTGTTCTAACGCCATAGCGCCAAGGAAAAGGACTTGGCACGTTGTAGTCCATTGAGACTGGGAACAATAGGCCATTGGTAGCCTTGCTGGGGACGTGGAAGAACGTGATTTACGTGCAAGGCCTTTATTAGTCTGTAAAAGGACATATTGCAGCATTTAGAGAGCTGTGCGCATAGTTCACAGTGCTCTAAAGCCATGACATGAGAACGACTTGGCAAGTCGGAGTACATTGAGACTTGAAGGACTAGATCAATGGTAGCCTGGCCGGGAGCGTGAAAGTACGTGGTTTACGTCTAAGGCCTTTTTTAGGCTGCGACGGCAATAATACGGCTTACAGGGGGCTGTGCACGTAGCTAAGAGTGTTCTAAAGCCATGGCGTCAAGGAAAAGGACTTGAGACGTCATATTCCATTAAGACTGGGAACACTAGACCATTGGTAACCTTGCTGGGGACGTGGAAGAACGTGATTTACGTGTAAGGCCTTTATTAGGCTGCAAATGGCCATATTTCTGCCTTTAGGGGGCTGTGCACGTAGTTAACAGTGTTCTATAGCCATGGCGCCAAGGAAAAGGACTTGGGACGTCATAGTCCATTAAGACTGGGAACACTAGACCATTGGTAGCCTTGCTTGGGACGTGGAAGAACGTGATTTACGTGTAAGGCCTTTATTAGGCTGCAAATGGCCATATTACTGCACTTAGAGGGCTGTGCACGGAGTTAACATTGTTCTAAAGCCATGGCGCCAAGGAAAAGGACTTGGCACGTTGTAGTCCATTGAGACTTGGAACAATAGGCCATTGGTAGCCTTGCTGGGGACGTGGAAGAACGTGATTTACGTGCAAGGCCTTTATTAGTCTGTAAAAGGACATATTGCAGCATTTAGAGGGCTGTGCACATAGTTCACAGTGCTCTAAAGCCATGGCGCCAAGGAAAAGGACTTGGGACGTCATAGTCCATTGAGACTCGAAGGACTAGATCAATGGTAGCCTGGCTGGGAGCGTGAAAGAACGTGATTTGCGTGTAAGACCTTTATTAGTCTGTAAAAGGCCATGTTACAGGATTTGGAGGACTGTGCTCGTAGTTGCCGGTCTTCTAACGCCAAGGTGCCAAAGAAAACGACTTGGCACGTTGTAGTCCATTGGGACTAGAAGGACTAGACTAATGGTATCCCGCGGAGGGTGGTGGAATCACGGTATTTACGTGTAAAGGCTTTATTAGGCTGCAAAAGGCCGTATTACTGACTTTAGAGGGCTGTGCACGTAGTTAACAGTGTTCTATAGCCATGGCGTCAAGGAAAAGGACTTGGGACGTCATAGTCCATTGAGACTGGAAGGACTACTCCTATGGTAACCTGCGCAGGCCTTTGGAACGACGGTATTTACGTATAACGCCTTTATTAGGCTGCAAATGGCCATATTACAGCCCTTAGAGGGCTTTGCACGGAGTTAACAGTGTACTAAAGCCATGGCGTCAAGGAAAATGACTTGGGACGTCATATTCCATTGAGACTGAGAACACTAGACCAATGGTAGCCTGGTTGGGAGCGTAAAAGCACGTGGTTTACGTGTAAGGCCTTTATTAGTCTGCAAAAGGCCATATTACAGCGTTCAAAGGGCCGTACACGTAGTTAACAGTGTTCTAACGCCATAGCGCTAAGGAGAACGACTTGGCAAGTCGGAGTACATTGAGACTTGAAGGACTAGATCAATGGTAGCCTGGCCGGGAGCGTGAAAGTACGTGGTTTACGTCTAAGGTCTTTTTTAGGCTGCGACGGCAATAATACGGCTTACAGGGGGCTGTGCACGTAGTTAAGAGTGTTCTAAAGCCATGGCGTCAAGGAAAAGGACTTGAGACGTCATATTCCATTAAGACTGGGAACACTAGACCATTGGTAACCTTGCTGGGGACGTGGAAGAACGTGATTTACGTGTAAGGCCTTTATTAGGCTGCAAATGGCCATATTTCTGCCTTTAGGGGGCTGTGCACGTAGTTAACAGTGTTCTATAGCCATGGCGCCAAGGAAAAGGACTTGGGACGTCATAGTCCATTAAGACTGGGAACACTAGACCATTGGTAGCCTTGCTTGGGACGTGGAAAAACGTGATTTACGTGTAAGGCCTTTTATAGGCTGCAAATGGCCATATTACTGCCTGTAGAGGGCTATGCACGGAGTTAACATTGTTCTAAAGCCATGGCGCCAAGGAAAAGGACTTGGCACGTTGTAGTCTATTGAGACTGGGAACAATAGGCCATTGGTAGCCTTGCTGGGGACGTGGAAGAACGTGATTTACGTGCAAGGCCTTTATTAGTCTGTAAAAGGACATATTGCAGCATTTAGAGGGCTGTGCACATAGTTCACAGTGCTCTAAAGCCATGACGCTAAGGAGAACGACTTGGCAAGTCGGAGTCCATTGAGACTTAAAGGAATAGATCAATGGTAGCCTGGCCGGGAGCGTGAAGCACGTGGTTTACGTCTAAAGCCTTTATTAGGCTGCGACGGCAATAATACGGCTTACAGGAGGCTGTGCACGTAGCTAAGAGGGTTCTAAAGCCATGGCGTCAAGGAAAACGACTTGAGACGTCATATTCTATTAAGACTGGGAACACTAGACCATTGGTAACCTTGCTGGGGACGTGGAAGAACGTGATTTGCGTGTAAGACCTTTATTAGTCTGTAAAAGGCCATGTTACAGGATTTGGAGGACTGTGCTCGTAGTTGCCGGTCTTCTAACGCCAAGGTGCCAAAGAAAACGACTTGGCACGTTGTTTTCCATTGGGACTGGAAGGACTAGACTAATGGTATCCGGCGGAGGGTGGTAGAATCACGGTATTTACGTGTAAAGGCTTTATTAGGCTGCAAAAGGGCATATTACTGACTTTAGAGGGCTGTGCACGTAGTTAACAGTGTTCTATAGCCATGACGTCAAGGAAAAGGACTAGGGACCTTATAGTCCATTGAGACTGGAAGGACTACTCCTATGGTAACCTGCGCAGGCAGTTGGAACGACGGTATTTATGTATAACGCCTTTATTAGGCTGCAAATGGCCATATTACAGCCTTTAGAGGGCTTTGCACGGAGTTAACAGTGTGCTAAAGCCATGGCGCCAAGGAAAATGACTTGGGACGTCATATTCCATTGAGACTGAGAACACTAGACCAATGGTAGCCTGGTTGGGAGCGTAAAAGCACGTGGTTTACGTGTAAGGCCTTTATTAGTCTGCAAAAGGCCATGTTACAGCATTTAAAGGACTGTGCGCGTAGTTAACAGTGTTCTGTAGCCATGGCGTCAAGGAAAAGGACTTGGGACGTCATATTCCATTAAGACTGGGAACACTAGACCATTGGTAACCTTGCTGGGGACGTGGAAGAACGTGATTTACGTGTAAGACCTTTATTAGTCTGTAAAAGGCCATGCTACAGGATTTGGAGGACTGTGCGCGTAGTTGCCGGTCTTCTAACGCCAAGGTGCCAAAAAAACCGACTTGGCATGTTGTATTCTATTGGGACTGGAAGGACTACTCCTATGGTAACCTGCGCAGGCAGTTGGAACGACGGTATTTACGTATAACGCCTTTATTAGGCTGCAAATGGCCATATTACAGCCTTTAGAGGGCTTTGCACGGAGTTAACAGTGTGCTAAAGCCATGGCGCAAAGGAAAATGACTTGGGACGTCATATTCCATTGAGACTGAGAACACTAGACCAATGGTAGCCTGGTTGGGAGCGTAAAAGCACTTGGTTTACGTGTAAGGCCTTTATTATTCTGCAAAAGGCCATATTACAGCGTTCAAAGGGCCGTACACGTAGTTAACAGTGTTCTAACGCCATAGCGCCAAGGAAAAGGACTTGGCACGTTGTAGTCCATTGAGACTGGGAACAATAGGCCATTGGTAGCCTTGCTGGGGACGTGGAAGAACGTGATTTGCGTGTAAGACCTTTATTAGTCTGTAAAAGGCCATGTTACAGGATTTGGAGGACTGTGCTCGTAGTTGCCGGTCTTCTAACGCCAAGGTGCCAAAGAAAACGACTTTGCACGTTGTTTTCCATTGGGACTGGAAGGACTAGACTAATGGTATCCGGCGGAGGGTGGTGTAATCACAGTAGTTACGTCTAAAGGCTTTATTAGGCTGCAAAAGGCCGTATTACTGACTTTAGAGGGCTGTGCACGTAGTTAACAGTGTTCTATAGCCATGGCGTCAAGGAAAAGGACTTGGGACGTTATAGTCTATTGAGACTGGAAGGACTACTCCTATGGTAACCTGCGCAGGCAGTTGGAACGACGGTATTTACGTATAACGCCTTTATTAGGCTGCAAATGGCCATATTACAGCCTTTAGAGGGCTTTGCACAGAGTTAACAGTGTGCTAAAGCCATGGCGCCAAGGAAAATGACTTGGGACGTCATATACATTGGGACTGAGAACACTAGGCCATTGGTAGCCTTGCTGGGGACGTGGAAGAACGTGATTTACGTGCAAGGCTTTTATTAGTCTGCAAAAGGACATATTGCAGCATTTAGAGGGCTGTGCACATAGTTCACGGTGCTCTAAAGCCATGACGCTAAGGAGAACGACTTGGCAAGTCGGAGTCCATTGAGACTTGAAGGACTGGATCAATGGTAGCCTGGCCGGGAGCGTGAAAGCACGTGGTTTACGTCTAAGGCCTTTATTAGTCTGCAAAAGGCCATGTTACAGCATTTAAAGGACTATGCGCGTAGTTAACAGTGTTCTGTAGCCATGGCGTCAAGGAAAAGGACTTGGGACGTCATATTCCATTAAGACTGGGAACACTAGACCATTGATAACATTGCTGGGGGCGTGGAAGAACGTGATTTGCGTGTAAGACCTTTGTTAGTCTGTAAAAGGCCATGTTAAAGCATTTAGAGGACTGTGCGCGTAGTTGCCGATCTTCTAACGCCAAGGTGCCAAAGAAAACGACTTGGCACGTTGTAGTCCATTGGGACTGGAAGGACTAGACTAATAGTATCCCGCGGAGGGTGGTGGAAACACGGTATTTACGTATAACGCCTTTATTAGGCTGCAAATGGCCATATTACAGCCTTTAGAGGGCTGTGCACGGAGTTAACAGTGTTCTAAAGCCATGGCGCCAAGGAAAAGGACTTGGGACGTCATAGTCCATTAAGACTCGAAGGACTAGATCATGGGTAGCCTGGTGGGAGCGTGGAAGCACGTGGTTTACGTCTAAGGACTTTATTAGGCTCCGACGGCAATAATACGGCTTACAGGGGGCTGTGCACGTAGCTAAGAGTGTTCTAAAGCCATGGCGTCAAGGAAAAGGACTTGAGACGTCATATTCCATTAAGACTGGGAACACTAAACCATTGGTAACATTGCTGGGGGCGTGGAAGAACGTGATTTACGTGTAAGACCTTTATTAGTCTGTAAAAGGCCATGTTACAGGATTTGGAGGACTGTGCTCGTAGTTGCCGGACTTCTAACGCCAAGGTGCCAAAGAAAACGGCTTGGCACGTTGTAGTCCATTGGGACTGGAAGGACTAGACTAATGGTATCCCGCGGAGGGTGGTGGAATCACGGTATTTACGCGTAAAGGCTTTATTAGGCTGCAAAAGGCCGTATTACTAACTTTAGAGGGCTGTGCACGTAGTTAACAGTGTTCTATAGCCATGGCGTCAAGGAAAAGGACTTGGGACGTTATAGTCCATTGAGACTGGAAGGACTACTCCTATGGTAACCTGCGCAGGCAGGTGGAACAACGGTATTTACGTATAACGCCTTTATTAGGTTGCAAATGGCCATATTACAGCCTTTAGAGGACTGTGCGCGTAGTTAACAGTGTTCTATAGCCATGGCGTCAAGGAAAAGGACTTGGCACGTCATATTCCATTAAGACTGGGAACACTAGACCATTGGTAGCCTTGCTGGGGACGTGGAACGACAGTATTTACGTTTAAAGCCATTATTAGTCTGCAAAAGGCCATGTTACAGCATTTAGAGGGCTGTGCACGGAGTTAACATTGTTCTAAAGCCATGGCGCCAAGGAAAAGGACTTGGGACGTCATAGTCCATTGAGATTCGAAGGACTAGATCCATGGTAGCCTGGCTGGGAGCGTGGAAGCACGTGGTTTACGTCTAAGGCCTTTATTAGGCTGCGACGGCAATATTACTGCTTACAGGGGACTGTGCACGTAGCTAAGAGTGATCTTAAGCCATGGCGTCAAGGAAAATGACTTGAGACGTCATATTCCATTAAGACTGGGAACACTAGACCATTGGTAACCTTGCTGGGGACGTGGAAGAACGTGATTTACGTGTAAGACCTTTATTAGTCTGTAAAAGGCCATGTTACAGGATTTGGAGGACTGCGCGCGTAGTTGCCGGTCTTCTAACGCCAAGGTGCCAAAGAAAACGACTTGGCACGTTGTATTCCATTGGGACTGGAAGGACTAGACTAATGGTATCCGGCGGAGGGTGGTGGAATCACGGTATTTACGTGTAAAGGCTTTATTACGCTGCAAAAGGCCGTATTACTGATTTTAGAGGGCTGTGCACGTAGTACCAAGTGTTCTATAGCCATGGCGTCAAGGAAAAGGAATTGGGACGTTATAGTCCATTGAGAATGGAAGGACTACTCCTATAGTAACCTGCGCAGGCAGTTGGAACGACGGTATTTATGTATAACGCCTTTATTAGGCTGCAAATGGCCAAATTACAGCCTTTAGAGGGCTTTGCACGGAGTTAACAGTGTGCTAAAGCCATGGCGCAAAGGAAAATGACTTGGGACGTCATATTCCATTGAGACTGAGAACACTAGACCAATGGTAGCCTGGTTGGGAGCGTAAAAGCACTTGGTTTACGTGTAAGGCCTTTATTAGTCTGCAAAAGGCCATATTACAGCGTTCAAAGGGCCGTACACGTAGTTAACAGTGTTCTAACGCCATAGCGCCAAGGAAAAGGACTTGGCACGTTGTAGTCCATTGAGACTGGGAACAATAGGCCATTGGTAGCCTTGCTGGGGACGTGGAAGAACGTGATTTACGTGCAAGGCCTTTATTAGTCTGTAAAAGGACATATTGCAGCATTTAGAGGGCTGTGCATATAGTTCACAGTGCTCTAAACCCATGACGCTAAGGAGAACGACTTGGCAAGTCGGAGTCCATTGAGACTTGAAGGACTAGATCAATGGTAGCGTGACCGGGAGCGTGAAAGCACGTGGTTTACGTCTAAGGCCTTTTTTAGGCTGCGACGGCAATAATACGGGTTACAGGGGGCTGTGCACGTAGCTAAGAGTGTTCTAAAGCCATGGCGTCAAGGAAAAGGACTTGAGACATCATATTCCATTAAGACTGGGAACACTAGACCATTGGTAACCTTGCTGGGGACGTGGAAGAACGTGATTTGCGTGTAAGACCTTTATTAGTCTGTAAAAGGCCATGTTACAGGATTTGGAGGACTGTGCGCGTAGTTGCCGGTCTTCTAACGCCAAAGTGCCAAAGAAAACGACTTGGCACGTTGTTTTCCATTGGGACTGGAAGGACTAGACTAATGGTATCCGGCGGAGGGTGGTGGAATCACGGTAGTTACGTGTAAAGGCTTTATTAGGCTGCAAAAGGCCATATTACAGCGTTCAAAGGGCCGTACACGTAGTTAACAGTGTTCTAACGCCATAGCGCCAAGGAAAAGGACTTGGCACGTTGTAGTCCATTGAGACTGGGAACAATAGGCCATTGGTAGCCTTGCTGGGGACGTGGAAGAACGTGATTTACGTGCAAGGCCTTTATTAGTCTGTAAAAGGACATATTGCAGCATTAAGAGGGCTGTGCACATAGTTCACAGTGCTCTAAAGCCATGACGCTAAGGAGAAAGACTTGGCAAGTCGGAGTCCATTCAGACTTGAAGGACTAGATCAATGGTAGCGTGACCAGGAGCGTCAAAGCACGTGGTTTACGTCTAAGGCCTTTTTTAGGCTGCGACGGCAATAATACGGGTTACAGGGGGCTGTGCACGTAGCTAAGAGTGTTCTAAAGCCATGGCGTCAAGGAAAAGGACTTGAGACATCATATTCCATTAAGACTGGGAACACTAGACCATTGGTAACCTTGCTGGGGACGTGGAAGAACGTGATTTACGTGTAAGGCCTTTATTAGGCTGCAAATGGCCATATTACTGCCTTTAGAGGGCTGTGCACGTAGTTAACAGTGTTCTATAGCCATGGCGCCAAGGAAAAGGACTTAAGACGTCATAGTCGATTAAGACTGGGACAACTAGACCATTGGTAGCCTTGCTTGGGACGTGGAAGAATGTGATTTGCGTGTAAGACCTTTATTAGTCTGTAAAAGGCCATGTTACAGGATTTGGAGGACTGTGCGCGTAGTTGCCGGTCTTCTAACGCCAAGGTGCCAAAGAAAACGACTTGGCACGTTGTTTTTCATTGGGACTGGAAGGAATAGACTAATGGTATCCGGCGGAGGGTGGTGGAATCACGGTATTTTGTGTAAAGGCTTTATTAGGCTGCAAAAGGCCGTATAACTGACTTTAGAGGGCTGTGCACGTAGTTAACAGTGTTCTATAGCCATGGCGTCAAGGAAAAGGACTTGGGACGTTATAGTCCATTGAGACTGGAAGGACTACTCCTATGGTAACCTGCGCAGGCAGTTGGAACGACGGTATTTACGTATAACACCTTTATTAGGCTGCAAATGGCCATATTACAGCCTTTAGAGGGCTTTGCACGGAGTTAACAGTGTGCTAAAGCCATGGCGCCAAGGAAAATGACTTGGGACGTCATATTCCATTAAGACTGGGAACACAAAGCCATTGGTAGCCTTGCTGGGGACGTGGAAGAACGTGATTTACGTGCAAGGCCTTTATTAGTCTGCAAAAGGACATATTGCAGCATTTAAAGGGCTGTGCACAAAGTTCACGGTGCTCTAAAGCCATGACGCTAAGGAGAACGACTTGGCAAGTCGGAGTCCATTGAGACTTGAAGGACTAGATCAATGGTAGCCTGGCTGGAAGCGTGGAAGCACGTGGTTTACGTCTAAGGCCTTTATTAGGCTGCGACGGCAATATTACTGCTTACAGGGGGCTGTGCACGTAGCTAAGAGTGATCTAAAGCCATGGCGTCAAGGAAAAGGACTTGAGACGTCATATTCCATTAAGACTGGGAACACTAGACCATTGGTAACCTTGCGGGGGACGTGGAAGAACGTGATTTACGTGTAAGGCCTTTATTAGGCTGCAAATGGCCATATTACTGTCTTTAGAGGGCTGTGCACGGAGTTAACATTGTTCTAAAGCTATGGCGCCAAGGAAAAGGACTTAGGACGTCATAGTCCATTGAGACTGGAAGGACTACTCCTATGGTAACCTGCGCAGGCAGGTGGAACAACGGTATTTACGTATAACGCCTTTATTAGGCTCCAAATAGCCATATTACAGCCTTTAGAGGACTGTGCGCGTAGTTAACAGTGTTCTATAGCCATGGCGTCAAGGAAAATGACTTGGGACGTCATATTCCATTAAGACTGGGAACACTAGACCATTGGTAGCCTTGCTGGGGACGTGGAACGCAGTATTTACGTTTAAAGCCATTATTAGTCTGCAAAAGGCCATGTTATAGCATTTAGAGGGCTGTGCACGGAGTTAACATTGTTCTAAAGCCATTGCGCCAAGGAAAAAGACTTGGGACGTCATAGTCCATTGAGACTGGAAGGACTAGACTATTGGTATCCCGCGAAGGGTGGTGGAACCACGTTATTTACGTGTAAAGCCTTTATTTGGCTGCAAAAGGCAATTTACAGCATTTAGAGGCCTGTGCACGTAGTTAAAAGTGGTTTAACGCTAAAGCGCCAAGGAAAAGGAATTGGGACGTCGTAGTGAAATGATAGTCGGAAAGGTACACCATTGGTAGCCTGGTTTGGAGAGTGGAAGCACGTGATTTACGCGTAAGGCCTTTTTTAGACTAACAAAAGCCATACTATAGCATTTAGGGGACTGTGCGCGTACTTGCGGGTTTTCAAACGTCACGGCGTCAAAGAAAACGACTTAGGACGTCATAGTCCATTGAGAGTGGAAGGACTACACCAATGGTAACTTGCGCAGGCAGGTGGAGCGACAGTATTTACGTATAAGGCCTTTAAAAGGCTGCAAATGGCCATATTACAGCGTTCAAAGGGCCGTGCACGTAGTTAACAGTGTTCTAACGCCATAGCGCCAAGGAAAAGGACTTGGCACGTTCTAGTCCATTGAGACTGGGAACACTAGACTAATGGTAGCCTTCCTGGCAGCATGGAAACACGTGACTTACAGGTAAGGCCTTTACTAGCCTGCAAAAGACGATATTGTCGCATTTAGAGGGCTGTGCGCGTAGTTGGCGGTCTTCTAACGCCACGGTGCCAAAGAAAACGACTTGGGACGTTGTAGTCCATTGAGACTAGAAGGTCTACACCAATGGTAACCGGCGTAGGCAGGTGGAACAACGGTATTTACGTATAAAGCCTTTATTAGGCTACAAAACGCCATATTACAGCGTTTAGAGGGCCTTGCACGTAGTTAACAGGGTTCTAAAGCCATGGCGCCAAGGAAAAGGACTTATCACGTTATAGTCCGTTGAGACTGGAAGAACTAGACCAATGGTATCCCGCGAAGGGTGGTGGAACCACGGTATTTACGTGTTAAGCCTTTATTAGGCTGCAAAAGGCCGTATTACTGACTTTAGAGGGCTGTGCACGTAGTTAACGGTGTTCTATAGCCATGGCGTCAAGGAAAAGGACTTAGGACGTCATAGTCCATTGAGACTGGAAGGACTAGACTATTGGTATCCCGCGAAGGGTGGTGGAACCACGTTATTTACGTGTAAAGCCTTTATTTGGCTGCAAAAGGCAATTTACAGCATTTAGAGGCCTGTGCACGTAGTTAAAAGTGGTTTAACGCTAAAGCGCCAAGGAAAAGGAATTGGGACGTCGTAGTGAAATGATAGTCGGAAAGGTACACCATTGGTAACCTGGTTAGGAGAGTGGAAGCACGTGATTTACGCGTAAGGCCTTTTTTAGACTAACAAAAGCCATACAATAGCATTTAGGGGACTGTGCGCGTACTAGCGGGTTTTCAAACGTCACGGCGTCAAAGAAAACGACTTAGGACGTCATAGTCTATTGAGAGTGGAAGGACTACACCAATGGTAAATTGCGCAGGCAGGTGGAGCGACAGTATTTACGTATAAGGCCTTTAATAGGCTGCAAATGGCCATATTACAGCGTTCAAAGGGCCGTGCACGTTGTTAACAGTGTTCTAACGCCATAGCGCCAAGGAAAAGGACTTGGCACGTTCTAGTCCATTGCGACTGGGATTACTAGGCTATTAGTAGCCTTGCTGTTGACGTGGAAGAACGTGATTTACGTTTAAGGCCTTTATTAGGCTGCAAATGGCCATATTACTGCCCTTAGAGGGCTGTGCACGTAGTTAACAGTGTTCTACAGCCATGGCGCCAAGGAAAAGGACTTGGGACGTCATAGTCCATTGAGACTCGAAGGCCTAGATCAATGGTAGCCTGGCTGGGAGCGTGGAAGCACGTGGTTTACGTCTAAGACCTTTATTATGCTGCGACGGCAATATTACTGCTTACAGGGGGCTGTGCACGTAGCTAAGAGTGATCTAAAGCCATGGCGTCAAGGAAAAGGACTTGAGACGTCATATTTCATTAAGACTGGGAACACTAGACCATTGGTAACCTTGCTGGGGACGTGGAAGAACGTGATTTACGTGTAAGACCTTTATTAGTCTGTAAAACGCCATGTTACAGGATTTGGAGGACTGTGCGCGTAGTTGCCGGTCTTCTAACGCCAAGGTGCCAAAGAAAACGACTTGGCACGTTGTATTCCATTGGGACTGGAAGGACTAGACTAATAGTATCCGGCGGAGGGTGGTGGAATCACGGTATTTACGTGTAAAGGCTTTATTAGCCTGCAAAAGGCCGTATTACTGACTTTAGAGGGCTGTGCACGTAGTTAACAGTGTTCTATAGCCATGGCGTCAAGGAAAAGGACTTGGGATGTTATAGTCCATTGAGACTGGAAGGACTACTCCTATGGTAACCTGCGCAGGCAGTTGGAACGACGGTATTTACGTATAATGCCTTTATTAGGCTGCAAATGGCCATATTACAGCCTTTAGAGGGCTTTGCACGGAGTTAACAGTGTGCTAAAGCCATGGCGCCAAGGAAAAGGACTTGGGACGTCATATTTCATTAAGACTGGGAACACTAGACCATTGGTAACCTTGCTGGGGACGTGGAAGAACGTGATTTACGTGTAAGACCTTTATTAGTCTGTAAAACGCCATGTTACAGGATTTGGAGGACTGTGCGCGTAGTTGCCGGTCTTCTAACGCCAAGGTGCCAAAGAAAACGACTTGGCACGTTGTATTCCATTGGGACTGGAAGGACTAGACTAATAGTATCCGGCGGAGGGTGGTGGAATCACGGTATTTACGTGTAAAGGCTTTATTAGCCTGCAAAAGGCCGTATTACTGACTTTAGAGGGCTGTGCACGTAGTTAACAGTGTTCTATAGCCATGGCGTCAGGGAAAAGGACTTGGGATGTTATAGTCCATTGAGACTGGAAGGACTACTCCTATGGTAACCTGCGCAGGCAGTTGGAACGACGGTATTTACGTATAATGCCTTTATTAGGCTGCAAATGGCCATATTACAGCCTTTAGAGGGCTTTGCGCGGAGTTAACAGTGTGCAAAAGCCATAGCGCCAAGGAAAACGACTTGGGACGTCATATTCCATTGAGACTGAGAACACTAGACCAATGGTAGCCTGGTTGGGAGCGTAAAAGCACGTGGTTTACGTGTAAGGCCTTTATTAGTCTGCAAAAGGCCATATTACAGCGTTCAAAGGGCCGTACACGTAGTTAACAGTGTTCTAACGCCATAGCGCCAAGGAAAAGGACTTGGCACGTTCTAGTCCATTGCGACTGGGAACACTAGGCTATTAGTAGCCTTGCTGGGGACGTGGAAGAACGTGATTTACGTGCAAGGCCTTTATTAGTCTGTAAAAGGACATATTGCAGCATTTAGAGGGCTGTGCACATAGTTCACGGTGCTCTAAAGCCATGACGCTAAGGAGAACGACTTGGCAAGTCGGAGTCCATTGAGACTTGAAGGACTAGATCAATGGTAGCCTCGCCGGGAGCGTGAAAGCACGTGGTTTACGTCTAAGGCCTTTATTAGGCTGCGACGGCAATAATACGGCTCACAGGGGGCTGTGCACGTAGCTAAGAGTGTTCTAAAGCCATGGCGTCAAGGAAAAGGACTTGAGACGTCATATTCCATTAAGACTGGGAACACTAGACCATTGGTAACCTTGCTGGGGACGTGGAAGAACGTGATTTAAGTGTAAGGCTTTTATTAGGCTGCAAATGGCCATATTACTGCCTTTAGAGGGCTGTCCACGTAGTTAACAGTGTTCTATAGCCATGGCGCCAAGGAAAAGGACTTGGGACGTCATAGTCCATTGAGACTCGAAGGACTAGGTCAATGGTAGCCTGGCTGGGAGCGTGGAAGCATGTGCTTTACGTCTAACGCCTTTATTAGGCTCCGACGGCAATAATACAGCTTACAGGGGGCTGTGCACGGAGTTAACATTGTTCTAAAGCCATGGCGCCAAGGAAAAGGACTTGGGACGTCATAGTCCATTGAGACTCGAAGGACTAGATCAATGGTAGCCTGGCTGGGAGCGTGGAAGCACGTGGTTTACGTCTAAGGCCTTTATTAGGCTGCGACGGCAATATTACTCCTTACAGGGGGCTGTGCACGTAGCTAAGAGTGATCTAAAGCAATGGCGTCAAGGAAAAGGACTTGAGACGTCATATTCCATTAAGACTGGGAACACTAGACCATTGGTAACCTTGCTGGGGACGTGGAAGAAGGTGATTTACGTGTAAGACCTTTATTAGTCTGGAAAACGCCATGTTACAGGATTTGGAGGACTGTGCGCGTAGTTGCCGGTCTTCTAACGCCAAGGTGCCAAAGAAAACGACTTGGCACGTTGTATTCCATTGGGACTGGAAGGACTAGACTAATGGTATCCGGCGGAGGGTGGTGGAATCACGGTATTTACGTGTAAAGGCTTTATTAGCCTGCAAAAGGCCGTATTACTGACTTTAGAGGGCTGTGCACGTAGTTAACAGTGTTCTATAGCCATGGCGTCAAAGAAAAGGACTTGGGACGTTATAGTCCATTTAGACTGGAAGGACTACTCCTATGGTAACCTGCGCAGGCTGTTGGAACGACGGTATTTACGTATAATGCCTTTATTAGGCTGCAAATGGCCATATTACAGCCTTTAGAGGGCTTTGCACGGAGTTAACAGTGTGCTAAAGCCATGGCGCCAAGGAAAACGACTTGGGACGTCATATTCCATTGAGACTGAGAACACTAGACCAATGGTAGCCTGGTTGGGAGCGTGAAAGCACGTGGTTTACGTGTAAGGCCTTTATTAGTCTGCAAAAGGCCATATTACAGCGTTCAAAGGGCCGTACAGGTAGTTAACAGTGTTCTAACGCCATAGCGCCAAGGAAAAGGACTTGGCACGTTGTAGTCCATTGAGACTGGGAACACTAGGCCATTGGTAGCCTTGCTTGGGACGTGGAAGAACGTGATTTACGTGCAAGGCCTTTATTAGTCTGTAAAAGGACATATTGCAGCATTTAGAGGGCTGTGCACATAGTTCAACGTCTAAGGCCTTTATTAGGCTGCGACGGCAATATTACGGCTCACAGGGGGCTGTGCACGTAGCTAAGAGTGTTCTAAAGCGATGGCGTCAAGGAAAAGGACTTGAGACGTCATATTCCATTAAGACTGGGAACACTAGACCATTGGTAACCTTGCTGTGGACGTGGAAGAACGTGATTTAAGTGTAAGGCCTTTATTAGGCTGCAAATGGCCATATTACTGCCTTTAGGAGGGCTTTGCACGTAGTTAACAGTGTTCTATAGCCATGGCGCCAAGGAAAAGGACTTGGGACGTCATTATCCATTAAGACTGGGAACACTAGACCATTGGTAGCCTTGCTGGGGACGTGGAACGACAGTATTTACGTTTAAAGCCATTATTAGTCTGCAAAAGGCCATGTTAAAGCATTTAGAGGGCTGTGCACGGAGTTAACATTGTTCTAAAGCCATAGCGCCAAGGAAAAGGACTTGGGACGTCATAGTCCATTGAGACTCGAAGGACTAGATCAATGGTAGCCTGGCTGGAAGCGTGGAAGCACGTGGTTTACGTCTAAGGCCTTTATTAGGCTGCGACGGCAATATTACTGCTTACAGGGGCCTGTGCACGTAGCTAAGAGTGATCTAAAGCCATGGCGTCAAGGAAAAGGACTTGAGACGTCATATTCCATTAAGACTGGGAACACTAGACCATTGGTAACCTTGCTGTGGACGTGGAAGAACGTGATTTAAGTGTAAGGCCTTTATTAGGCTGCAAATGGCCATATTACTGCCTTTAGAGGGCTTTGCACGTAGTTAACAGTGTTCTATAGCCATGGCGCCAAGGAAAAGGACTTGGGACGTCATTATCCATTAAGACTGGGAACACTAGACCATTGGTAGCCTTGCTGGGGACGTGGAACGACAGTATTTACGTTTAAAGCCATTATTAGTCTGCAAAAGGCCATGTTAAAGCATTTAGAGGGCTGTGCACGGAGTTAACATTGTTCTAAAGCCATGGCGCCAAGGAAAAGGACTTGGGACGTCATAGTCCATTGAGACTCGAAGGACTAGATCAATGGTAGCCTGGCTGGAAGCGTGGAAGCACGTGGTTTACGTCTAAGGCCTTTATTAGGCTGCGACGGCAATATTACTGCTTACAGGGGGCTGTGCACGTAGCTAAGAGTGATCTAAGGCCATGGCGTCAAGGAAAAGGACTTGAGACGTCATATTCCATTAAGACAGGGAACACTAGACCATTGGTAACCTTGCTGGGGACGTAGAAGAACGTGATTTACGTGTAAGACCTTTATTAGTCTGTAAAACGCCATGTTACAGGATTTGGAGGACTGTGCGCGTAGTTGCCGGTCTTCTAACGCCAAGGTGCCAAAGAAAACGACTTGGCACGTTGTATTCCATTGGGACTGGAAGGACTAGACTAATGGTATCCGGCGGAGGGTGGTGGAATCACGGTATTTACGTGTAAAGGCTTTATTAGGCTGCAAAAGGCCGTATTACTGACTTTAGAGGGCTGTGCACGTAGTTAACAGTGTTCTATAGCCATGGCGTCAAGTAAAAGGACTTGGGACGCTATAATCCATTGAGACTGGAAGGACTACTCCTATGGTAACCTGCGCAGGCAGTTGGAACGACGGTATTTACGTATAACGCCTTTATTAGGCTGCAAATGGCCATATTACAGCCTTTAGAGGGCTTTGCAAGGAGTTAACAGTGTGCTAAAGCCATGGCGCCAAGGAAAATGATTCGGGACGTCATATTCCATTGAGACTGAGAACACTAGACCAATGGTAGCCTGGTTGGGAGCGTAAAAGCACGTGGTTTACGTGTAAGGCCTTTATTAGTCTGCAAAAGGCCATATTACAGCGTTCAAAGGGCCGTACACGTAGTTAACAGTGTTCTTACGCCATAGCGCCAAGGTAAAGGACTTGGCACGTTGTAGTCCATTGAGACTGGGAACACTAGGCCATTGGTAGCCTTGCTGGGGACGTGGAAGAACGTGATTTACGTGCAAGTCCTTTATTAGTCTGTAAAAGGACATATTGCAGCATTTAGAGGGCTGTGCACATAGTTCACAGTGCTCTAAAGCCATGACGGTAAGGAGAACGACTTGGCAAGTCGGAGTCCATTGAGACTTGAAGGACTAGATCAATGGTAGCCTGGCCGGGAGCGTGAAAGCACGTGGTTTACGTCTAAGGCCTTTATTAGGCTGCGACGGCAATAATACGGCTCACAGGGGGCTGTGCACGTAGCTAAGAGTGTTCTAAAGCCATGGCGTCAAGGAAAAGGACTTGAGACGTCATATTCCATTAAGACAGGGAACACTAGACCATTGGTAACCTTGCTGGGGACGTAGAAGAACGTGATTTACGTGTAAGACCTTTATTAGTCTGTAAAACGCCATGTTACAGGATTTGGAGGACTGTGCGCGTAGTTGCCGGTCTTCTAACGCCAAGGTGCCAAAGAAAACGACTTGGCACGTTGTATTCCATTGGGACTGGAAGGACTAGACTAATGGTATCCGGCGGAGGGTGGTGGAATCACGGTATTTACGTGTAAAGGCTTTATTAGGCTGCAAAAGGCCGTATTACTGACTTTAGAGGGCTGTGCACGTAGTTAACAGTGTTCTATAGCCATGGCGTCAAGTAAAAGGACTTGGGACGCTATAATCCATTGAGACTGGAAGGACTACTCCTATGGTAACCTGCGCAGGCAGTTGGAACGACGGTATTTACGTATAACGCCTTTATTAGGCTGCAAATGGCCATATTACAGCCTTTAGAGGGCTTTGCAAGGAGTTAACAGTGTGCTAAAGCCATGGCGCCAAGGAAAATGATTCGGGACGTCATATTCCATTGAGACTGAGAACACTAGACCAATGGTAGCCTGGTTGGGAGCGTAAAAGCACGTGGTTTACGTGTAAGGCCTTTATTAGTCTGCAAAAGGCCATATTACAGCGTTCAAAGGGCCGTACACGTAGTTAACAGTGTTCTTACGCCATAGCGCCAAGGTAAAGGACTTGGCACGTTGTAGTCCATTGAGACTGGGAACACTAGGCCATTGGTAGCCTTGCTGGGGACGTGGAAGAACGTGATTTACGTGCAAGGCCTTTATTAGTCTGTAAAAGGACATATTGCAGCATTTAGAGGGCTGTGCACATAGTTCACAGTGCTCTAAAGCCATGACGGTAAGGAGAACGACTTGGCAAGTCGGAGTCCATTGAGACTTGAAGGACTAGATCAATGGTAGCCTGGCCGGGAGCGTGAAAGCACGTGGTTTACGTCTAAGGCCTTTTTTAGGCTGCGACGGCAATGATACGGCTCACAGGTGGCTGTGCACAGAGTTAACAGTGTTCTATAGCCATGGCACCAAGGAAAAACTTGGGACGTCATAGTCCATTGAGACTGGAAGGACTAGACTATTGGTATCCCGCGAAGGGTGGTGGAACCACGTTATTTACGTGTAAAGCCTTTATTTGGCTGCAAAAGGCAATTTACAGCATTTAGAGGCCTGTGCACGTAGTTAAAAGTGGTTTAACGCTAAAGCGCCAAGGAAAAGGAATTGGGACGTCGTAGTGAAATGATAGTCGGAAAGGTACACCATTGGTAGCCTGGTTTGGAGAGTGGAAGCACGTGATTTACGCGTAAGGCCTTTTTTAGACTAACAAAAGCCATACTATAGCATTTAGGGGACTGTGCGCGTACTTGCGGGTTTTCAAACGTCACGGCGTCAAAGAAAACGACTTAGGACGTCATAGTCCATTGAGAGTGGAAGGACTACACCAATGGTAACTTGCGCAGGCAGGTGGAGCGACAGTATTCACGTATAAGGCCTTTAATAGGCTGCAAATGGCCATATTACAGCGTTCAAAGGGCCGTGCACGTAGTTAACAGTGTTCTAACGCCATAGAGCCAAGGAAAAGGACTTGGCACGTTCTAGTCCATTGAGAATGGGAACACTAGACTAATGGTAGCCTTCCTGGCAGCATGGAAACACGTGACTACCAGGTAAGGCCTTTACTAGCCTGCAAAAGACGATATTGTCGCATTTAGAGGGCTGTCCGCGTAGTTGGCGGTCTTCTAACGCCACGGTGCCAAAGAAAACGACTTGGGACGTTGTAGTCCATTGAGACTAGAAGGGGTACACCAATGGTAACCGGCGTAGGCAGGTGGAACAACGGTATTTGCGTATAAAGCCTGTATTAGGCTACAAAAGGCCATATTACAGCGTTTAGAGGGCCTTGCATGTAGTTAACAGGGTTCTAAAGCCATGGCGCCAAGGAAAAGGACTTATCACGTTATAGTCCGTTGAGACTGGAAGAACTAGACCAATGGTATCCCGCGAAGGGTGGTGGAACCACGGTATTTACGTGTTAAGCCTTTATTAGGCTGCAAAAGGCCGTATTACTGACTTTAGAGGGCTGTGCACGTAGTTAACAGTGTTCTATAGCCATGGCGTCAAGGAAAAGGACTTGGGCCGTCATAGTCCATTGAGACTGGAAGGACTAGACTAATGGTATCCCGCGAAGGGTGGTGGAACCACGTTATTTACGTGTAAAGCCTTTATTTGGCTGCAAAAGGCAATTTACAGCATTTAGAGGCCTGTGCACGTAGTTAAAAGTGGTTTAACGCTTAAGCGCCAAGGAAAAGGAATTGGGACGTCGTAGTTAAATGATAGTCGGAAAGGTACTTACGGTATTTACGTTTAGCTCCTTTATTTGGCTGCAAAAGGCAATATTACAGCGTTCAAAGGGCCGTGCACGTAGTTAACAGTGTTCTAACGCCATAGCGCGAAGGAAAACGCTTTGGAACGTCGTATTCCATTGAGACTGGAAGGACTAGATCAATGGTAGCATGGCTGGGAGCATGGAAGCTCGTTATTTACGTGTAAGGTCTTTATTAGTCTGCAAAAGTACATAACACTGCCTTTAGAAGACTGTGCACGTAGTTAATAGTGTTCTATAGCCATGTCGTCAAGGAAAAGGACTTGGGACGTCATAGTCCATTGAGACTCGAAGGACTAGATCAATGGTAGCCTGGCTGGGAGCGTGGAAGCACGTGGTTAACGTCTAAGGCCTTTATTAGGCTGCGACGGCAATAAAACGGCTTACAGAGGGCTGTGCACGTAGCTAAGAATGTTCTAAAGCCATGGCGTCAAGGAAAAGGACTTGAGACGTCATATTCCAATAAGACTGGGAACACTAGACTATTGGTAACCTTGCCGGGGGCGAGGAAGAACGTGATTTGCGTGTAAGACCTTTATTAGTCTGTAAAAGGCCATGTTACAGGATTTGGAGGACTGTGCGCGTAGTTGCCGGTCTTCTAACGCCAAGGTGCCAAAGAAAACGACTTGGCACGTTGTAGTCCATTGGGACTGGAAGGACTAGACTAATGGTATCCGGCGGAGGGTGGTGGAATCACGGTAGTTACGTGTAAAGGCTTTATTAGGCTGCAAAAGGCCGTATTACTGACTTTAGAGGGCTGTGCACGTAGTTAACAGTGTTCTATAGCCATGGCGTCAAGGAAAAGGACTTGGGACGTTATAGTCCATTGAGACTGGAAGGACTACTCCTATGGTAACCTGCGCAGGCAGGTGGAACAACGGTATTTACGTATAACGCCTTTATTAGGTTGCAAATGGCCATATTACAGCCTTTAGAGGACTGTGCGCGTAGTTAACAGTGTTCTATAGCCATGGCGTCAAGGAAAAGGACTTGGCACGTCATATTCCATTAAGACTGGGAACACTAGACCATTGGTAGCCTTGCTGGCGACGTGGAACGACAGTATTTACGTTTAAAGCCATTATTAGTCTGCAAAAGGCCATGTTACAGCATTTGAGGGCTGTGCACGGAGTTAACATTGTTCTAAAGCCATGGCGCCAAGGAAAAGGACTTGGGACGTCATAGTCCATTGAGACTCGAAGGACTAGATCAATGGTAGCCTGGCTGGGAGCGTGGAAGCACGTGGTTTACGTCTAAGGCCTTTATTAGGCTGCGACGGCAATATTACTGCTTACAGGGGTCTGTGCACGTAGCTAAGGGTGATCTAAAGCCATGGCGTCAAGGAAAAGGACTTGAGACGTCATATTCCATTAAGACTGAGAACACTAGACCATTGGTAACCTTGCTGGGGACGTGGAAGAACGTGATTTACGTGTAAGACCTTTATTAGTCTGTAAAAGGCCATGTTACAGGATTTGGAGGACTGTGCGCGTAGTTGCCGGTCTTCTAACGCCAAGGTGCCAAAGAAAACGACTTGACACGTTGTATTCCATTGGGACTGGAAGGACTAGACTAATGGTATCCGGCGGAGGGTGGTGGAATCACGGTATTTACGTGTAAAGGCTTTATTAGCCTGCAAAAGGCCGTATTACTGACTTTAGAGGACTGTGCACGTAGTTAACAGTGTTCTATAGCCATGGCGTCAGGGAAAAGGACTTGGAACGTTATAGTCCATTGAGACTGGAAGGACTACTCCTATGGTAACCTGCGCAGGCAGTTGGAACGACTGTATTTACGTATAATGCCTTTATCAGGCTGCAAATGTCCATATTACAGCCTTTAGAGGGCTTTGCACGGAGTTAACAGTGTGCTAAAGCCATGGCGCCAAGGAAAACGACTTGGGACGTCATATTCCATTGTGACTGAGAACACTAGACCAATAGTAGCCTGGTTGGGAGCGTAAAAGCACGTGGTTTACGTGTAAGGCCTTTATTAGTCTGCAAAAAGCCATATTACAGCGTTCAAAGGGCCGTTCACGTAGTTAACAGTGTTCTAACGCCATAGCGCCAAGGAAAAGGACTTGGCACGTTGTAGTCCATTGAGACTGGGAACACAAGGCCATTGGTAGCCTTGCTGGGGACGTGGAAGAAAGTGATTTACGTGCAAGGCCTTTATTAGTCTGTAAAAGGACATATTGCAGCATTTAAAGGGCTGTGCACATAGTTCACGGTGCTCTAAAGCCATGACGCTAAGGAGAACGACTTGGCAAGTCGGAGTCCATTGAGACTTGAAGGACTAGATCAATGGTAGCCTGGCCGGGAGCGTGAAGCACGTGGTTTACGTCTAAGGCCTTTATTAGGCTGCGACGGCAATAATACGGCTTACAGGGGGCTGTGCACGTAGCTAAGAGTGTTCTAAAGCCATGGCGTCAAGGAAAAGGACTTGAGACGTCATATTCCATTAAGACTGGGAACACTAGACCATTGGTAACTTTGCTGCGGACGTGGAAGAACGTGATTTACGTGTAAGGCCTTTATTAGGCTGCAAATGGCCAAATTACTGCCTTTAGAGGGCTGTGCACGTAGTTAACAGTGTTCCATAGCCATGGCGTCAAGGAGAAGGACTTGGGACGTCACATTCCATTAAGACTGGGAACACTAGACCATTGGTAGCCTTGCTGGGGACGTGGAACGACAGTATTTACGTTTAAAGCCATTATTAGTCTGCAAAAGGCCATGTTACAGCTTTTAGAGGGCTGTGCACGGAGTTAACATTGTTTTAAAGCCATGGCGCCAAGGAAAAGGACTTGGGACGTCATAGTCCATTGAGACTGGAAGGACTACTCCTATGGTAACCTGCGCAGGCAGGTGGAACAACGGTATTTACGTATAACGCCTTTATTAGGCTCCAAATGGCCATATTACAGCCTTTAGAGGACTGTGCGCGTAGTTAACAGTGTTCTATAGCCATGGCGTCAAGGAGAAGGACTTGGGACGTCACATTCCATTAAGACTGGGAACACTAGACCATTGGTAGCCTTGCTGGGGACGTGGAACGACAGTATTTACGTTTAAAGCCATTATTAGTCTGCAAAAGGCCATGTTACAGCATTTAGAGGGCTGTGCACGGAGTTAACATTGTTCTAAAGCCATGGCGCCAAGGAAAAGGACTTGGGACGTCATAGTCCATTGAGACTCGAAGGACTAGATCAATGGTAGCCTGGCTGGGAGCGTGGAAGCACGTGGTTTACGTCTAAGGCCTTTATTAGGCTGCCACGGCAATATTACTGCTTACAGGGGTCTGTGCACGTAGCTAAGAGTGATCTAAAGCCATGGCGTCAAGGAAAAGGACTTGAGTCATCATATTCCATTAAGACTGGGAACACTAGACCATTGGTAACCTTGCTGGGGACGTGGAAGAACGTGATTTACGTGTAAGACCTTTATTAGTCTGTAAAAGGCCATGTTACAGGATTTGGAGGACTGTGCGCGAGTTGCCGGTCTTCTAACGCCAAGGTGCCAAAGAAAACGACTTGGCACGTTGTATTCCATTGGGACTGGAAGGACTAGACTAATGGTATCCGGCGGAGGGTGGTGGAATAACGGTATTTACGTGTAAAGGCTTTATTAGCCTGCAAAAGGCCGTATTACTGACTTTAGAGGGCTGTGCACGTAGTTAACAGTGTTCTATAGCCATGGCGTCAGGGAAAAGGACTTGGAACGTTATAGTCCATTGAGACTGGAAGGACTACTCCTATGGTAACCTGCGCAGGCAGTTGGAACGACGGTATTTACGTATAATGCCTTTATCAGGCTGCAAATGGCCATATTACAGCCTTTAGAGGGCTTTGCACGGAGTTAACAGTGTGCTAAAGCCATGGCGCCAAGGAAAACGACTTGGGACGTCATATTCCATTGAGACTGAGAACACTAGACCAATGGTAGCCTGGTTGGGAGCGTAAAAGCACGTGGTTTACGTGTAAGGCCTTTATTAGTCTGCAAAAGGCCATATTACAGTGTTCAAAGGGCCGTTCACGTAGTTAACAGTGTTCTAACGCCATAGCGCCAAGGAAAAGGACTTGGCACGTTGTAGTCCATTGAGACTGGGAACACTAGGCCATTGGTAGCCTTGCTGGGGACGTGGAAGAACGTGATTTACGTGCAAAGCCTTTATTAGTCTGTAAAAGGACATATTGCAGCATTTAGAAGGCTGTGCACATAGTTCACGGTGCTCTAAAGCCATGACGCTAAGGAGAACGACTTGGCAAGTCGGAGTCCATTGAGACTTGAAGGACTAGATCAATGGTAGCCTGGCCGGGAGCGTGAAAGCACGTGGTTTACGTCTAAGGCCTTTATTAGGCTGCGACGGCAATAATACGGCTCACAGGGGCCTGTGCACGTAGCTTTGAGTGTTTTAAAGCCATGGCGTCAAGGAAAAGGACTTGAGACGTCATATTCCATTAAGACTGGGAACACTAGACATTGGTAGCCTTGCTGGGGACGTGGAACGACAGTATTTACTTTTAAAGCCATTATTAGTCTGCAAAAGGCCATGTTACAGCATTTAGAGGGCTGTGCACGGAGTTAACATTGTTCTAAAGCCATGGCGCCAAGGAAAAGGACTTGGCACGTTGTATTCCATTGGGACTGGAAGGACTAGACTAATAGTATCCCGCGGAGGGTGGTGGAAACACGGTATTTACGTGTAAAGGCTTTATTAGGCTGCAAAAGGCCGTATTACTGACTTTAGAGGGCTGTGCACGTAGTTAACAGTGTTCTATAGCCATGACGAAAAGGAAAAGGACTTGGGACGTCATAGTCCATTGAGACTGGAAGGACTACTCCTGTGGTAACCTGCGCAGGCAGTTGGAACGA
Organism: Hydractinia symbiolongicarpus; assembly: GCF_029227915.1. Classification (NCBI taxonomy): domain Eukaryota; kingdom Metazoa; phylum Cnidaria; class Hydrozoa; order Anthoathecata; family Hydractiniidae; genus Hydractinia; species Hydractinia symbiolongicarpus. The sequence continues at coordinate 16,401,816 of NC_079885.1, read as the reverse complement.
CGGTATTTTTGTATAACGCCTTTATTAGGCTGCAAATTGCCATATTACAGCCTTTAGACGGCTTTGCACAGAGTTAACATTGTTCCAAAGCCATTGCACCAAGGAAAAGGATTTGGGGCGCGTCATAGTCCTTTGAGACTGGAAGGACTACTTCTATGGTAACCTGCGCAGGCAGGTTGTACGACGGTATTTACGTATAACGCCTTTATTAGGCTGCAAATGGCCATATTACAGCCTTTAGAGGGCTGTGCACGTAGTTAACAGTGTTCTATAACCATGGCGTCAAGGAAAAGGACTTGGGACGTCATATTCCATTGAGACTGAGAACACTAGACCAATGGTAGCCTGATGGGGGCGTAAAAGCACTTGGTTTACGTGTAAGGCCTTTATTAGTCTGCAAAAGGCCATATTACAGCGTTCAAAGGGCCGTACACGTAGTTAACAGTGTTCTAACGCCATAGCGCCAAGGAAAAGGACTTGGCACGTTGTAGTCCATTGAGACTGGGAACAATAGGCCATTGGTAGCCTTGCTGGGGACGTGGAAGAACGTGATTTACGTGCAAGGCCTTTATTAGTCTGTAAAAGGACATATTGCAGCATTTAGAGGGCTGTGCACATAGTTATCAGTGCTCTAAAGCCATGACGCTAAGGAGAACGACTTGGCAAGTCGGAGTCCATTGAGACTTGAAGGACTAGATCAATGGTAGCGTGACCGGGAGCGTGAAAGCACGTGGTTTACGTCTAAGGCCTTTTTTAGGCTGCGACGGCAATAATACGGGTTACAGGGGGCTGTGCACGTAGCTAAGAGTGTTCTAAAGCCATGGCGTCAAGGAAAAGGACTTGAGACGTCATATTCCATTAAGACTGGGAACACTAGACCATTGGTAACCTTGCTGGGGACGTGGAAGAACGTGATTTGCGTGTAAGACCTTTATTAGTCTGTAAAAGGCCATGTTACAGGATTTGGAGGACTGTGCTCGTAGTTGCCGGTCTTCTAACGCCAAGGTGCCAAAAAAAACGACTTGGCACGTTGTTTTCCATTGGGACTGGAAGGACTAGACTAATGGTATCCGGCGGAGGGTGGTGGAATCACAGTAGTTACGTGTAAAGGCTTTATTAGGCTGCAAAAGGCCGTATTACTGACTTTAGAGGGCTGTGCACGTAGTTAACAGTGCTCTATAGCCATGGCGTCAAGGAAAAGGACTTGGGACGTTATAGTCTATTGAGACTGAAAGGACTACTCCTATGGTAACCTGCGCAGGCAGTTGGAACGACGGTATTTACGTATAACGCCTTTATTAGGCTGCAAATGGCCATATTACAGCCTTTAGAGGGCTTTGCAAGGAGTTAACAGTGTGCTAAAGCCATGGCGCCAAGGAAAATGACTTGGGACGTCATATTCCATTGGGACTGAGAACACTAGGCCATTGGTAGCCTTGCTGGGGACGTGGAAGAACGTGATTTACGTGCAAGGCCTTTATTAGGCTGCAAATAGCCATATTACTGCCTTTAGAGGGCTGTGCACGGAGTTAACATTGTTCTAAAGCCATGGCGCCAAGGAAAAGGACTTGGGACGTCATAGTCCATTGAGACTGGAAGGACTACTCCTATGGTAACCTGCGCAGGCAGGTGGAACAACGGTATTTACGTATAACGCCTTTATTAGGCTCCAAATGGCCATATTACAGCCTTTAGAGGACTGTGCGCGTAGTTAACAGTGTTCTATAGCCATGGCGTCAGGGAAAATGACTTGGGACGTCACATTCCATTAAGACTGGGAACAGTAGACCATTGGTAGCCTTGCTGGGGACGTGGAACGACAGTAATTACGTTTAAAGCCATTATTAGTCTGCAAAAGGCCATGTTACAGCATTTAGAGGGCTGTGCACGGAGTTAACATTGTTCTAAAGCCATGGCGCCAAGGAGAAGGACTTGGGACGTCATAGTCCATTGAGATTCGAAGGACTAGATCAATGGTAGCCTGGCTGGGAGCGTGGAAGCACGTGGTTTACGTCTAAGGCCTTTATTAGGCTGCGACGGCAATATTACTGCTTACAGGGGTCTGTGCACGTAGCTAAGAGTGATCTAAAGCCATGGCGTCAAGGAAAAGGACTTGAGACGTCATATTCCATTAAGACTGGGAACACTAGACCATTGGTAACCTTGCTGGGGACGTTGAAGAACGTGATTTACGTGTAAGACCTTTATTAGTCTGTAAAAGGCCATGTTACAGGATTTGGAGGACTGTGCGCGTAGTTGCCGGTCTTCTAATGCCAAGGTGCCAAAGAAAACGACTTGGCACGTTGTATTCCATTGGGACTGGAAGGACTAGACTAATGGTATCCAACGGAGGGTGGTGGAATCACGGTATTTACGTGTAAAGGCTTTATTAGCCTGCAAAAGGCCGTATTACTGACTTTAGAGGGCTGTGCACGTAGTTAACAGTGTTCTATAGACGTGGCGTCAGGGAAAAGGACTTGGAACGTTATAGTCCATTGAGACTGGAAGGACTACTCCTATGGTAACCTGCGCAGGCAGTTGGAACGACGGTATTTACGTAGAATGCCTTTATCAGGCTGCAAATGGCCATATTACAGCCTTTAGAGGGCTTTGCACGGAGTTAACAGTGTGCTAATGCCATGGCGCCAAGGAAAATGACTTGGGACGTCATATTCCATTGAGACTGAAAACACTAGACCAATGGTAGCCTGGTTGGGAGCGTAAAAGCACGTGGTTTACGTGTAAGGCCTTTATTAGTCTGCAAAAGGCCATATTACAGCGTTCAAAGGGCCGTACACGTAGTTAACAGTGTTCTAACGCCATAGCGCCAAGGAAAAGGACTTGTGCGCGTAGTTGCCGGTTTTCTAACGCCAAGGTGCCAAAGAAAACGACTTGGCACGTTGGATTCCATTGGGACTGGAAGGACTAGACTAATGGTATCCGGCGGAGGGTGGTGGAATCACGGTATTTACGTGTAAAGGCTTTATTAGGCTGCAAAAGGCCGTATTACTGACTTTAGAGGGCTGTGCACGTAGTTAACAGTGTTCTATAGCCATGGCGTCAAGGAAAAGGACTTGGGACGTTATAGTCCATTGAGACTGGAAGGACTACTCCTATGGTAACCTGCGCAGGCAGTTGGAACGACGGTATTTACGTATAACGCCTTTATTAGGCTGCAAATGGCCATATTACAGCCTTTAGAGGGCTTTGCACGGAGTTAACAGTGTGCTAAAGCCATGGCGCCAAGGAAAATGACTTGGGACGTCATATTCCATTGAGACTGAGAACACTAGACAAATGGTAGCCTGGTTGGGAGCGTAAAAGCACGTGGTTTACGTGTAAGGCCTTTATTAGTCTGCAAAAGGCCATATTACAGCGTTCAAAGGGCCATACACGTAGTTAACAGTGTTCTAACGCCATAGCGCCAAGGAAAAGGACTTGGCACGTTGTAGTCCATTGAGACTCGAAGGACTAGATCATGGGTAGCCTGGTGGGAGCGTGGAAGCACGTGGTTTACGTCTAAGACCTTTATTAGGCTCCGACGGCAATAATACGGCTTACAGGGGGCTGTGCACGTAGCTAAGAGTGTTCTAAAGCCATGGCGTCAAGGAAAAGGACTTGAGACGTCATATTCCATTAAGACTGGGAACACTAGACCATTGGTGACCTTGCTGGGGGCGTGGAAGAGCGTGATTTACGTGTAAGGCCTTTATTAGTCTGCAAAAGGCCATATTACAGCGTTCAAAGGGCCATACACGTAGTTAACAGTGTTCTAACGCCATAGCGCCAAGGAAAAGGACTTGGCACGTTGTAGTCCATTGAGACTGGGAACAATAGGCCATTGGTAGCCTTGCTGGGGACGTGGAAGAACGTGATTTACGTGCAAGGCCTTTATTAGTCTGCAAAAGGCCATATTACAGCGTTCAAAGGGCCATACACGTAGTTAACAGTGTTCTAACGCCATAGCGCCAAGGAAAAGGACTTGGCACGTTGTAGTCCATTGAGACTCGAAGGACTAGATCATGGGTAGCCTGGTGGGAGCGTGGAAGCACGTGGTTTACGTCTAAGACCTTTATTAGGCTCCGACGGCAATAATACGGCTTACAGGGGGCTGTGCACGTAGCTAAGAGTGTTCTAAAGCCATGGCGTCAAGGAAAAGGACTTGAGACGTCATATTCCATTAAGACTGGGAACACTAGACCATTGGTGACCTTGCTGGGGGCGTGGAAGAGCGTGATTTACGTGTAAGGCCTTTATTAGTCTGCAAAAGGCCATATTACAGCGTTCAAAGGGCCATACACGTAGTTAACAGTGTTCTAACGCCATAGCGCCAAGGAAAAGGACTTGGCACGTTGTAGTCCATTGAGACTGGGAACAATAGGCCATTGGTAGCCTTGCTGGGGACGTGGAAGAACGTGATTTACGTGCAAGGCCTTTATTAGTCTGTAAAAGGACATATTGCAGCATTTAGAGGGCTGTGCACATAGTTATCAGTGCTCTAAAGCCATGACGCTAAGGAGAACGACTTGGCAAGTCGGAGTCCATTGAGACTTGAAGGACTAGATCAATGGTAGCGTGACCGGGAGCGTGAAAGCACGTGGTTTACGTCTAAGGCCTTTTTTAGGCTGCGACGGCAATAATACGGGTTACAGGGGGCTGTGCACGTAGCTAAGAGTGTTCTAAAGCCATGGCGTCAAGGAAAAGGACTTGAGACGTCATATTCCATTAAGACTGGGAACACTAGACCATTGGTAACCTTGCTGGGGACGTGGAAGAACGTGATTTGCGTGTAAGACCTTTATTAGTCTGTAAAAGGCCATGTTACAGGATTTGGAGGACTGTGCTCGTAGTTGCCGGTCTTCTAACGCCAAGGTGCCAAAAAAAACGACTTGGCACGTTGTTTTCCATTGGGACTGGAAGGACTAGACTAATGGTATCCGGCGGAGGGTGGTGGAATCACAGTAGTTACGTGTAAAGGCTTTATTAGGCTGCAAAAGGCCGTATTACTGACTTTAGAGGGCTGTGCACGTAGTTAACAGTGCTCTATAGCCATGGCGTCAAGGAAAAGGACTTGGGACGTTATAGTCTATTGAGACTGGAAGGACTACTCCTATGGTAACCTGCGCAGGCAGTTGGAACGACGGTATTTACGTATAACGCCTTTATTAGGCTGCAAATGGCCATATTACAGCCTTTAGAGGGCTTTGCAAGGAGTTAACAGTGTGCTAAAGCCATGGCGCCAAGGAAAATGACTTGGGACGTCATATTCCATTGGGACTGAGAACACTAGGCCATTGGTAGCCTTGCTGGGGACGTGGAAGAACGTGATTTACGTGCAAGGCCTTTATTAGGCTGCAAATAGCCATATTACTGCCTTTAGAGGGCTGTGCACGGAGTTAACATTGTTCTAAAGCCATGGCGCCAAGGAAAAGGACTTGGGACGTCATAGTCCATTGAGACTGGAAGGACTACTCCTATGGTAACCTGCGCAGGCAGGTGGAACAACGGTATTTACGTATAACGCCTTTATTAGGCTCCAAATGGCCATATTACAGCCTTTAGAGGACTGTGCGCGTAGTTAACAGTGTTCTATAGCCATGGCGTCAGGGAAAATGACTTGGGACGTCACATTCCATTAAGACTGGGAACAGTAGACCATTGGTAGCCTTGCTGGGGACGTGGAACGACAGTAATTACGTTTAAAGCCATTATTAGTCTGCAAAAGGCCATGTTACAGCATTTAGAGGGCTGTGCACGGAGTTAACATTGTTCTAAAGCCATGGCGCCAAGGAGAAGGACTTGGGACGTCATAGTCCATTGAGACTCGAAGGACTAGATCAATGGTAGCCTTGCTGGGGACGTGGAAGAACGTGATTTACGTGCAAGGCCTTTATTAGGCTGCAAATAGCCATATTACTGCCTTTAGAGGGCTGTGCACGGAGTTAACATTGTTCTAAAGCCATGGCGCCAAGGAAAAGGACTTGGGACGTCATAGTCCATTGAGACTGGAAGGACTACTCCTATGGTAACCTGCGCAGGCAGGTGGAACAACGGTATTTACGTATAACGCCTTTATTAGGCTCCAAATGGCCATATTACAGCCTTTAGAGGACTGTGCGCGTAGTTAACAGTGTTCTATAGCCATGGCGTCAGGGAAAATGACTTGGGACGTCACATTCCATTAAGACTGGGAACAGTAGACCATTGGTAGCCTTGCTGGGGACGTGGAACGACAGTAATTACGTTTAAAGCCATTATTAGTCTGCAAAAGGCCATGTTACAGCATTTAGAGGGCTGTGCACGGAGTTAACATTGTTCTAAAGCCATGGCGCCAAGGAGAAGGACTTGGGACGTCATAGTCCATTGAGATTCGAAGGACTAGATCAATGGTAGCCTGGCTGGGAGCGTGGAAGCACGTGGTTTACGTCTAAGGCCTTTATTAGGCTGCGACGGCAATATTACTGCTTACAGGGGTCTGTGCACGTAGCTAAGAGTGATCTAAAGCCATGGCGTCAAGGAAAAGGACTTGAGACGTCATATTCCATTAAGACTGGGAACACTAGACCATTGGTAACCTTGCTGGGGACGTTGAAGAACGTGATTTACGTGTAAGACCTTTATTAGTCTGTAAAAGGCCATGTTACAGGATTTGGAGGACTGTGCGCGTAGTTGCCGGTCTTCTAATGCCAAGGTGCCAAAGAAAACGACTTGGCACGTTGTATTCCATTGGGACTGGAAGGACTAGACTAATGGTATCCAACGGAGGGTGGTGGAATCACGGTATTTACGTGTAAAGGCTTTATTAGCCTGCAAAAGGCCGTATTACTGACTTTAGAGGGCTGTGCACGTAGTTAACAGTGTTCTATAGACGTGGCGTCAGGGAAAAGGACTTGGAACGTTATAGTCCATTGAGACTGGAAGGACTACTCCTATGGTAACCTGCGCAGGCAGTTGGAACGACGGTATTTACGTAGAATGCCTTTATCAGGCTGCAAATGGCCATATTACAGCCTTTAGAGGGCTTTGCACGGAGTTAACAGTGTGCTAATGCCATGGCGCCAAGGAAAATGACTTGGGACGTCATATTCCATTGAGACTGAAAACACTAGACCAATGGTAGCCTGGTTGGGAGCGTAAAAGCACGTGGTTTACGTGTAAGGCCTTTATTAGTCTGCAAAAGGCCATATTACAGCGTTCAAAGGGCCGTACACGTAGTTAACAGTGTTCTAACGCCATAGCGCCAAGGAAAAGGACTTGTGCGCGTAGTTGCCGGTTTTCTAACGCCAAGGTGCCAAAGAAAACGACTTGGCACGTTGGATTCCATTGGGACTGGAAGGACTAGACTAATGGTATCCGGCGGAGGGTGGTGGAATCACGGTATTTACGTGTAAAGGCTTTATTAGGCTGCAAAAGGCCGTATTACTGACTTTAGAGGGCTGTGCACGTAGTTAACAGTGTTCTATAGCCATGGCGTCAAGGAAAAGGACTTGGGACGTTATAGTCCATTGAGACTGGAAGGACTACTCCTATGGTAACCTGCGCAGGCAGTTGGAACGACGGTGTTTACGTATAACGCCTTTATTAGGCTGCAAATGGCCATATTACAGCCTTTAGAGGGCTTTGCACGGAGTTAACAGTGTGCTAAAGCCATGGCGCCAAGGAAAATGACTTGGGACGTCATATTCCATTGAGACTGAGAACACTAGACAAATGGTAGCCTGGTTGGGAGCGTAAAAGCACGTGGTTTACGTGTAAGGCCTTTATTAGTCTGCAAAAGGCCATATTACAGCGTTCAAAGGGCCATACACGTAGTTAACAGTGTTCTAACGCCATAGCGCCAAGGAAAAGGACTTGGCACGTTGTAGTCCATTGAGACTCGAAGGACTAGATCATGGGTAGCCTGGTGGGAGCGTGGAAGCACGTGGTTTACGTCTAAGGCCTTTATTAGGCTCCGACGGCAATAATACGGCTTACAGGGGGCTGTGCACGTAGCTAAGAGTGTTCTAAAGCCATGGCGTCAAGGAAAAGGACTTGAGACGTCATATTCCATTAAGACTGGGAACACTAGACCATTGGTGACCTTGCTGGGGGCGTGGAAGAGCGTGATTTACGTGTAAGACCTTTATTAGTCTGTAAAAGGCCATGTTACAGTATTTGGAGGACTGTGCTCGTAGTTGCCGGTCTTCTAACGCCAAGGTGCCAAAGAAAACGGCTTGGCACGTTGTAGTCCATTGGGACTGGAAGGACTAGACTAATGGTATCCGGCGGAGGGTGGTGGAATCACGGTAGTTACGTGTAAAGGCTTTATTAGGCTGCAAAAGGCCGTATTACTGACTTTAGAGGGCTGTGCACGTAGTTAACAGTGTTCTATAGCCATGGCGTCAAGGAAAAGGACTTGGGACGTTATAGTCTATTGAGACTGGAAGGACTACTCCTATGGTAACCTGCGCAGGCAGTTGGAACGACGGTATTTACGTATAACGCCTTTATTAGGCTGCAAATGGCCATATTACAGCCTTTAGAGGGCTTTGCAAGGAGTTAACAGTGTGCTAAAGCCATGGCGCCAAGGAAAATGACTTGGGACGTCATATTCCATTGGGACTGAGAACACTAGGCCATTGGTAGCCTTGCTGGGGACGTGGAAGAACGTGATTTACGTGCAAGGCCTTTATTAGGCTGCAAATAGCCATATTACTGCCTTTAGAGGGCTGTGCACGGAGTTAACATTGTTCTAAAGCCATGGCGCCAAGGAAAAGGACTTGGGACGTCATAGTCCATTGAGACTGGAAGGACTACTCCTATGGTAACCTGCGCAGGCAGGTGGAACAACGGTATTTACGTATAACGCCTTTATTAGGCTCCAAATGGCCATATTACAGCCTTTAGAGGACTGTGCGCGTAGTTAACAGTGTTCTATAGCCATGGCGTCAGGGAAAATGACTTGGGACGTCACATTCCATTAAGACTGGGAACAGTAGACCATTGGTAGCCTTGCTGGGGACGTGGAACGACAGTATTTACGTTTAAAGCCATTATTAGTCTGCAAAAGGCCATGTTACAGCATTTAGAGGGCTGTGCACGGAGTTAACATTGTTCTAAAGCCATGGCGCCAAGGAGAAGGACTTGGGACGTCATAGTCCATTGAGACTCGAAGGACTAGATCAATGGTAGCCTGGCTGGGAGCGTGGAAGCACGTGGTTTACGTCTAAGGCCTTTATTAGGCTGCGACGGCAATATTACTGCTTACAGGGGTCTGTGCACGTAGCTAAGAGTGATCTAAAGCCATGGCGTCAAGGAAAAGGACTTGAGACGTCATATTCCATTAAGACTGGGAACACTAGACCATTGGTAACCTTGCTGGGGACGTTGAAGAACGTGATTTACGTGTAAGACCTTTATTAGTCTGTAAAAGGCCATGTTACAGGATTTGGAGGACTGTGCGCGTAGTTGCCGGTCTTCTAATGCCAAGGTGCCAAAGAAAACGACTTGGCACGTTGTATTCCATTGGGACTGGAAGGACTAGACTAATGGTATCCAACGGAGGGTGGTGGAATCACGGTATTTACGTGTAAAGGCTTTATTAGGCTGCAAAAGGCCGTGTTACTGACTTTAGAGGGCTGTGCACGTAGTTAACAGTGTTCTATAGACATGGCGTCAGGGAAAAGGACTTGGAACGTTATAGTCCATTGAGACTGGAAGGACTACTCCTATGGTAACCTGCGCAGGCAGTTGGAACGACGGTATTTACGTAGAATGCCTTTATCAGGCTGCAAATGGCCATATTACAGCCTTTAGAGGGCTTTGCACGGAGTTAACAGTGTGCTAATGCCATGGCGCCAAGGAAAATGACTTGGGACGTCATATTCCATTGAGACTGAAAACACTAGACCAATGGTAGCCTGGTTGGGAGCGTAAAAGCACGTGGTTTACGTGTAAGGCCTTTATTAGTCTGCAAAAGGCCATATTACAGCGTTCAAAGGGCCGTACACGTAGTTAACAGTGTTCTAACGCCATAGCGCCAAGGAAAAGGACTTGTGCGCGTAGTTGCCGGTTTTCTAACGCCAAGGTGCCAAAGAAAACGACTTGGCACGTTGGATTCCATTGGGACTGGAAGGACTAGACTAATGGTATCCGGCGGAGGGTGGTGGAATCACGGTATTTACGTGAAAAGGCTTTATTAGGCTGCAAAAGGCCGTATTACTGACTTTAGAGGACTGTGCGCGTAGTTAACAGTGTTCTATAGCCATGGCGTCAAGGAAAATGACTTGGGACGTCACATTCCAATAAGACTGGGAACACTAGACCATTGGTAGCCTTGCTGGGGACGTGGAACGACAGTATTTACGTTTAAAGCCATTATTAGTCTGCAAAAGGCCATGTTACAGCATTTAGAGGGCTGTGCACGGAGTTAACATTGTTTTAAAGCCATGGCGCCAAGGAAAAGGACTTGGGACGTCATATTCAATTAAGACTGGGACAACTAGACCATTGGTTGCCTTGCTTGGGACGTGGAAGAACGTGATTTGCGTGTAAGACCTTTATTATTCTGTAAAAGGCCATGTTACAGGATTTGGAGAACTGTGCTTGTAGTTGCCGGTCTTCTAACGCCAAGGTGCCAAAGAAAACGACTTGGCACGTTGTAGTCCATTGAGACTGGGAACACAAGGCCATTGGTAGCCTTGCTGGGGACGTGGAAGAACGTGATTTACGTGTAAGGCCTTTATTAGGCTGCAAAAGGCCATATTACTGCCTTTAGAGGGCTGTGCACGGAGTTAACAGTGTGCTAAAGCCATGGCGCCAAGGAAAATGACTTGGGACGTCATATTTTATTGAGACTGAGAACACTAGACCAATGGTAGCCTGGTTGGGAGCGTAAAAGCACGTGGTTTACGTGTAAGGCCTTTATTAGTCTGCAAAGGCCATATTACAGCGTTCAAAGGGCCATACACGTAGTTAACAGTGTTCTAACGCCATAGCGCCAAGGAAAAGGACTTGGCACGTTGTAGTCCATTGAGACTGGGAACAATAGGCCATTGGTAGCCTTGCTGGGGACGTGGAAGAACGTGATTTACGTGCAAGGCCTTTATTAGTCTGTAAAAGGACATATTGCAGCATTTAGGGGGCTGTGCACGGAGTTAACATTGTTTTAAAGCCATGGCGCCAAGGAAAAGGACTTGGGACGTCATAGTCCATTGAAACTTGAAGGACTAGATCAATGATAGCGTGACCGGGAGCGTGAAAGCACGTGGTTTACGTCTAAGGCCTTTATTAGGCTGCGACGGCAATATTACTGCTTACAGGGGGCTGTGCACGTAGCTAAGAGTGATCTAAAGCCATGACGTCAAGGAAAAGGACTTGAGACGTCATATTCCATTAAGACTGGGAACACTAGACCATTGGTAACCTTGCTGGGGACGTGGAAGAACGTGATTTACGTGTAAGGCCTTTATTAGTCTGTAAAAGGCCATGTTACAGGATTTGGAGGACTGTGCGCGTAGTTGCCGGTCTTCTAACGCCAAGGTGCCAAAAAAAACGACTTGACACGTTGTATTCCATTGGGACTGGAAGGACTAGACTAATGGTATCCGGCGGAGGGTGGTGGAATCACGGTATTTACGTGTAAAGGCTTTATTAGCCTGCAAAAGGCCGTATTACTGACTTTAGAGGACTGTGCACGTAGTTAACAGTGTTCTATAGCCATGGCGCCAAGGAAAAGGACTTGGGACGTCATTATCCATTAAGACTGGGAACACTAGACCATTGGTAACCTTGCTTGGGACGTGGAAGAATGTGATTTACGTGTAAGGCCTTTATTAGGCTGCAAATGGCCATATTACTGCCTTTAGAGGGCTGTGCACGTAGTTAACAGTGTTCTATAGCCATGGCGCCAAGGAAAAGGACTTGGGACGTCATTATCCATTAAGACTGGGAACACTAGACCATTGATAGCCTTGCTTGGGACGTGGAAGAACGTGATTTACGTGTAAGGCCTTTATTAGGCTGCAAATGGCCATATTACTGCCTTTAGAGGGCTGTGCACGGAGTTAACATTGTTCTAAAGCCATGGCGCCAAGGAAAAGGACTTGGGACGTCATAGTCCATTGAGACTGGAAGGACTACTCCTATGGTAACCTGCGCAGGCAGGTGGAACAACGGTATTTACGTATAACGCCTTTATTAGGCTCCAAATGGCCATATTACAGCCTTTAGAGGACTGTGCGCGTAGTTAACAGTGTTCTATAGCCATGGCGTCAAGGAAAATGACTTGGGACGTCACATTCCAATAAGACTGGGAACACTAGACCATTGGTAGCCTTGCTGGGGACGTGGAACGACAGTATTTACGTTTAAAGCCATTATTAGTCTGCAAAAGGCCATGTTACAGCATTTAGAGGGCTGTGCACGGAGTTAACATTGTTTTAAAGCCATGGCGCCAAGGAAAAGGACTTGGGACGTCATAGTCCATTGAGACTCGAAGGACTAGATCAATGGTAGCCTGGCTGGGAGCGTAGAAGCACGTGGTTTACGTCTAAGGCCTTTATTAGGCTGCGACGGCAATATTACTGCTTACAGGGGTCTGTGCACGTAGCTAAGAGTGATCTAAAGCCATGACGTCAAGGAAAAGGACTTGAGACGTCATATTCCATTAAGACTGGGAACAGTAGACCATTGGTAGCCTTGCTGGGGACGTGGAACGACAGTATTTACGTTTAAAGCCATTATTAGTCTGCAAAAGGCCATGTTACAGCATTTAGAGGGCTGTGCACGGAGTTAACATTGTTCTAAAGCCATGGCGCCAAGGAGAAGGACTTGGGACGTCATAGTCCATTGAGACTCGAAGGACTAGATCAATGGTAGCCTGGCTGGGAGCGTGGAAGCACGTGGTTTACGTCTAAGGCCTTTATTAGGCTGCGACGGCAATATTACTGCTTACAGGGGTCTGTGCACGTAGCTAAGAGTGATCTAAAGCCATGGCGTCAAGGAAAAGGACTTGAGACGTCATATTCCATTAAGACTGGGAACACTAGACCATTGGTAACCTTGCTGGGGACGTTGAAGAACGTGATTTACGTGTAAGACCTTTATTAGTCTGTAAAAGGCCATGTTACAGGATTTGGAGGACTGTGCGCGTAGTTGCCGGTCTTCTAATGCCAAGGTGCCAAAGAAAACGACTTGGCACGTTGTATTCCATTGGGACTGGAAGGACTAGACTAATGGTATCCAACGGAGGGTGGTGGAATCACGGTATTTTGCGTGTAAAGGCTTTATTAGGCTGCAAAAGGCCGTATTACTGACTTTAGAGGGCTGTGCACGTAGTTAACAGTGTTCTATAGACATGGCGTCAGGGAAAAGGACTTGGAACGTTATAGTCCATTGAGACTGGAAGGACTACTCCTATGGTAACCTGCGCAGGCAGTTGGAACGACGGTATTTACGTAGAATGCCTTTATCAGGCTGCAAATGGCCATATTACAGCCTTTAGAGGGCTTTGCACGAAGTTAACAGTGTGCTAAAGCCATGGCGCCAAGGAAAACGACTTGGGACGTCATATTCCATTGAGACTGAGAACACTAGACCAATGGTAGCCTGGTTGGGAGCGTAAAAGCACGTGGTTTACGTGTAAGGCCTTTATTAGTCTGCAAAAAGCCATATTACAGCGTTCAAAGGGCCGTTCACGTAGTTAACAGTGTTCTAACGCCATAGCGCCAAGGAAAAGGACTTGGCACGTTGTAGTCCATTGAGACTGGGAACACAAGGCCATTGGTAGCCTTGCTGGGGACGTGGAACGACAGTATTTACGTTTAAAGCCATTATTAGTCTGCAAAAGCCCATGTTATAGCATTTAGAGGGCTGTGCACGGAGTTAACATTGTTTTAAAGCCATGGCGCCAAGGAAAAGGACTTGGGACGTCATAGTCCATTGAGACTCGAAGGACTAGATCAATGGTAGCCTGGCTGGAAGCGTGGAAGCACGTGGTTTACGTCTAAGGCCTTTATTAGGCAGCAAATGGCCATATTACTGCCTTTAGAGGGCTGTGCACAGGGTTAACAGTGTTCTATAGCCATGGCGTCAAGGAAAAGAACTTGGAACGTTATAGTCCAATGAGACTGGAAGGACTACTCCTATGGTAACCTGCGCAGGCAGTTGGAACGACGGTATTTACGTATAATGCCTTTATTAGGCAGCAAATGGCCATATTACTGCCTTTAGAGGGCTGTGCACGGAGTTAACAGTGTTCTATAGCCATGGCGTCAAGGAAAATGACTTGGGACGTCACATTCCATTAAGACTGGGAACACTAGACCATTGGTAGCCTTTCTGGGGACGTGGAACGACAGTATTTACGTTTAAAGCCATTATTAGTCTGCAAAAGGCCATGTTACAGCATTTAGAGGGCTGTGCACGGAGTTAACATTGTTCTAAAGCCATGGCGCCAAGGAAAAGGACTTGGGACGTCATAGTCCATTGAGACTCGAAGGACTAGATCAATGGTAGCCTGGCTGGGAGCGTGGAAGCACGTGGTTTACGTCTAAGGCCTTTATTAGGCTGCCACGGCAATATTACTGCTTACAGGGGTCTGTGCACGTGGCTAAGAGTGATCTAAAGCCATGGCGTCAAGGAAAAGGACTTGAGACGTCATATTCCAATAAGACTGGGAACACTAGACCATTGGTAACCTTGCTGGGGACGTGGAAGAACGTGATTTACGTGTAAGACCTTTATTAGTCTGTAAAAGGCCATGTTACAGGATTTGGAGGACTGTGCGCGTAGTTGCCGGTCTTCTAACGCCAAGGTGCCAAAGAAAACGACTTGGCACGTTGTATTCCATTGGGACTGGAATGACTAGACTAATGGTATCCGGCGGAGGGTGGTGGAATCACGGTATTTACGTGTAAAGGCTTTATTAGCCTGCAAAAGGCCGTATTACTGACTTTAGAGGACTGTGCACGTAGTTAACAGTGTTCTTTAGCCATGGCGTCAGGGAAAAGGACTTGGAACGTTATAGTCCATTGAGACTGGAAGGACTACTCCTATGGTAACCTGCGCAGGCAGTTGGAACGACGGTATTTACGTATAATGCCTTTATCAGGCTGCAAATGGCCATATTACAGCCTTTAGAGGGCTTTGCACGAAGTTAACAGTGTGCTAAAGCCATGGCGCCAAGGAAAACGACTTGGGACGTCATATTCCATTGAGACTGAGAACACTGGACCAATGGTAGCCTGGTTGGGAGCGTAAAAGCACGTGGTTTACGTGTAAGGCCTTTATTAGTCTGCAAAAGGCCATATTACGGCGTTCAAAGGGCCGTTTACGTAGTTAACAGTGTTCTAACGCCATAGCGCCAAGGAAAAGGACTTGGCACGTTGTAGTCCATTGAGACTGGGAACACTAGACCATTGGTAGCCTTGCTTGGGACGTGGAAGAACGTGATTTACGTGTAAGGCCTTTATTAGGCTGCAAATGGCCATATTACTGTCTTTAGAGGGCTGTGCACATAGTTCACGGTGCTCTAAAGCCATGACGCTAAGGAGAACGACTTGGCAAGTCGGAGTCCATTGAGACTTGAAGGACTAGATCAATGGTAGCCTCGCCGGGAGCGTGAAAGCACGTGGTTTACGTCTAAGGCCTTTATTAGGCTGCGACGGCAATAATACGGCTCACAGGGGGCTGTGCACGTAGCTTAGAGTGTTTTAAAGCCATGGCGTCAAGGAAAAGGACTTGAGACGTCATATTTCATTAAGACTGGGAACACTAGACCATTGGTAACCTTGCTGGGGACGTGGATAAACGTGATTTACGTGTAAGACCTTTATTAGTCTGTAAAAGGCCATGTTACAGGATTTGAAGGATTGTGCGCGTAGTTGCCGGTCTTCTAACGCCCAGGTGCCAAAGAAAACGACTTGGCACGTTGTAGTCCATTGGGACTGGAAGGACTAGACTAATGGTATCCCGCGAAGGGTGGTGAAATCACGGTATTTACGTGTAAAGGCTTTATTAGGCTGCAAAACGCCGTATTACTGACTTTAGAGGGCTGTGCACGTAGTTAACAGTGTTCTATAGCCATGGCGCCAAGGAAAAGGACTTGGGACGTCATAGTCTGTTGAGCCTGGAAGGACTACTCCTATGGTAACCTGCGCAGGCAGTTGGAACGACGGTATTTTTGTATAACGCCTTTATTAGGCTGCAAATTGCCATATTACAGCCTTTAGACGGCTTTGCACGGAGTTAACATTGTTCCAAAGCCATTGCACAAAGGAAAAGGATTTGGGGCGTCATAGTCCATTGAGACTGGAAGGACTACTTCTATGGTAACCTGCGCAGGCAGGTGGTACGACGGTATTTACGTATAACGCCTTTATTAGGCTGCAAATGGCCATATTACAGCCTTTAGAGGACTGTGCACGGAGTTAACAGTGTTCTAAAGCCATGGCGCCAAGGAAAAGGACTTGGGACGTCATAGTCCATTGAGACTCGAAGGACTAGATCATGGGTAGCCTGGTGGGAGCGTGGAAGCACGTGGTTTACGTCTAAGGCCTTTAGTAGGCTCCGACGGCAATAATACGGCTTACAGGGGGCTGTGCACGTAGCTAAGAGTGTTCTAAAGCCATGGCGTCAAGGAAAAGGACTTGAGACGTCATATTCCATTAAGACTGGGAACACTAGACCATTGGTAACCTTGCTGGGGGCGTGGAAGAACGTGATTTACGTGTAAGACCTTTATTAGTCTGTAAAAGGCCATGTTTCAGTATTTGGAGGACTGTGCTCGTAGTTGCCGGTCTTCTAACGCCAAGGTGCCAAAGAAAACGGCTTGGCATGTTGTAGTCCATTGGGACTGAAAGGACTAGACTAATGGTATCCCGCGGAGGGTGGTGGAATCACCGTATTTACGCGTAAAGGCTTTATTAGGCTGCAAAAGGCCGTATTACTAACTTTAGAGGGCTGTGCACGTAGTTAACAGTGTTCTATAGCCATGGCGTCAAGGAAAAGGACTTGGGACGTTATAGTCCATTGAGACTGGAAGGACTACTCCTATGATAACCTGCGCAGGCAGGTAGAACAACGGTATTTACGTATAACGCCTTTATTAGGCTGCAAATGGCCATATTACAGCGTTCAAAGGGCAGTACACGTAGTTAACAGTGTTCTAACGCCATAGCGCCAAGGAAAAGGACTTGGCACGTTGTAGTCCATTGAGACTGGGAACAATAGGCCATTGGTAGCCTTGCTGGGGACGTGGAAGAACGTGATTTACGTGTAAGGCCTTTATTAGGCTGCAAATGGCCATATTACTGCCTTTAGAGGGCTGTGCACGGAGTTAACATTGTTCTAAAGCCATGGCGCCAAGGAAAAGGACTTGGGACGTCATAGTCCATTGAGACTCGAAGGACTAGATCAATGGTAGCCTGGCTGGGAGCGTGGAAGAACGTGATTTGCGTGTAAGACCTTTATTAGTCTGTAAAAGGCCATGTTACAGGATTTGGAGGACTGTGCTCGTAGTTGCCGGTCTTCTAACGCCAAAGTGCCAAAGAAAACGACTTGGCACGTTGTAGTCCATTGGGACTAGAAGGACTAGACTAATGGTATCCCGCGGAGGGTGGTGAAATCACGGTATTTACGTATAACGCCTTTATTAGGCTGCAAATGGCCATATTACAGCCTTTAGAGGACTGTGCGCGTAGTTAACAGTGTTCTATAGCCATGACGCTAAGGAGAACGACTTAGCAAGTCGTAGTCCATTGAGACTTGAAGGACTGGATCAATGGTAGCCTGGCCGGGAGCGTGAAAGCACGTGGTTTACGTCTAAGGCCTTTATTAGGCTGCGCCGGCAATAATACGGCTTACAGGGGGCTGTGCACAGGGTTAACAGTGTTCTATAGCCATGGCGTCAAGGAAAAGAACTTGGAACGTTATAGTCCATTGAGACTGGAAGGACTACTCCTATGGTAACCTGCGCAGGCAGTTGGAACGACGGTATTTACGTATAATGCCTTTATTAGGCAGCAAATGGCCATATTACTGCCTTTAGAGAGCTGTGCACGGAGTTAACAGTGTTCTATAGCCATGGCGTCAAGGAAAAGGACTTGGGACGTTATAGTCCATTGAGACTGGAAGGACTACTCCTATGGTAACCTGCGCAGGCAGTTGGAACGACGGTATTTACGTATAATGCCTTTATCAGGCTGCAAATGGCCATATTACAGCCTTTAGAGGGCTTTGCACGAAGTTAACAGTGTGCTAAAGCCATGGCGCCAAGGAAAACGACTTGGGACGTCATATTCCATTGAGACTGAGAACACTAGACCAATGGTAGCCTGGTTGGGAGCGTAAAAGCACGTGGTTTACGTGTAAGGCCTTTATTAGTCTGCAAAAAGCCATATTACAGCGTTCAAAGGGCCGTTCACGTAGTTAACAGTGAACTAACTCCATAGCGCCAAGGAAAAGGACTTGGCACGTTGTAGTCCATTGAGACTGGGAACACAAGGCCATTGGTAGCCTTGCTGGGGACGTGGAACGACAGTATTTACGTTTAAAGCCATTATTAGTCTGCAAAAGCCCATGTTATAGCATTTAGAGGGCTGTGCACGGAGTTAACATTGTTTTAAAGCCATGGCGCCAAGGAAAAGGACTTGGGACGTCATAGTCCATTGAGACTCGAAGGACTAGATCAATGGTAGCCTGGCTGGAAGCGTGGAAGCACGTGGTTTACGTCTAAGACCTTTATTAGGCAGCAAATGGCCATATTACTGCCTTTAGAGGGCTGTGCACAGGGTTAACAGTGTTCTATAGCCATGGCGTCAAGGAAAAGAACTTGGAACGTTATAGTCCAATGAGACTGGAAGGACTACTCCTATGGTAACCTGCGCAGGCAGTTGGAACGACGGTATTTACGTATAATGCCTTTATTAGGCAGCAAATGGCCATATTACTGCCTTTAGAGGGCTGTGCACGGAGTTAACAGTGTTCTATAGCCATGGCGTCAAGGAAAATGACTTGGGACGTCACATTCCATTAAGACTGGGAACACTAGACCATTGGTAACCTTGCTGGGGACGTGGAAGAACGTGATTTACGTGTAAGACCTTTATTAGTCTGTAAAAGGCCATGTTACAGGATTTGGAGGACTGTGCGCGTAGTTGCCGGTCTTCTAACGCCAAGGTGCCAAAGAAAACGACTTGGCACGTTGTATTCCATTGGGACTGGAATGACTAGACTAATGGTATCCGGCGGAGGGTGGTGGAATCACGGTATTTACGTGTAAAGGCTTTATTAGCCTGCAAAAGGCCGTATTACTGACTTTAGAGGACTGTGCACGTAGTTAACAGTGTTCTTTAGCCATGGCGTCAGGGAAAAGGACTTGGAACGTTATAGTCCATTGAGACTGGAAGGACTACTCCTATGGTAACCTGCGCAGGCAGTTGGAACGACGGTATTTACGTATAATGCCTTTATCAGGCTGCAAATGGCCATATTACAGCCTTTAGAGGGCTTTGCACGAAGTTAACAGTGTGCTAAAGCCATGGCGCCAAGGAAAACGACTTGGGACGTCATATTCCATTGAGACTGAGAACACTGGACCAATGGTAGCCTGGTTGGGAGCGTAAAAGCACGTGGTTTACGTGTAAGGCCTTTATTAGTCTGCAAAAGGCCATATTACGGCGTTCAAAGGGCCGTTTACGTAGTTAACAGTGTTCTAACGCCATAGCGCCAAGGAAAAGGACTTGGCACGTTGTAGTCCATTGAGACTGGGAACACTAGACCATTGGTAGCCTTGCTTGGGACGTGGAAGAACGTGATTTACGTGTAAGGCCTTTATTAGGCTGCAAATGGCCATATTACTGTCTTTAGAGGGCTGTGCACATAGTTCACGGTGCTCTAAAGCCATGACGCTAAGGAGAACGACTTGGCAAGTCGGAGTCCATTGAGACTTGAAGGACTAGATCAATGGTAGCCTCGCCGGGAGCGTGAAAGCACGTGGTTTACGTCTAAGGCCTTTATTAGGCTGCGACGGCAATAATACGGCTCACAGGGGGCTGTGCACGTAGCTTAGAGTGTTTTAAAGCCATGGCGTCAAGGAAAAGGACTTGAGACGTCATATTTCATTAAGACTGGGAACACTAGACCATTGGTAACCTTGCTGGGGACGTGGATAAACGTGATTTACGTGTAAGACCTTTATTAGTCTGTAAAAGGCCATGTTACAGGATTTGGAGGACTGTGCGCGTAGTTGCCGGTCTTCTAACGCCAAAGTGCCAAAGAAAACGACTTGGCACGTTGTAGTCCATTGGGACTAGAAGTACTAGACTAATGGTATCCCGCGGAGGGTGGTGAAATCACGGTATTTACGTATAACGCCTTTATTAGGCTGCAAATGGCCATATTACAGCCTTTAGAGGACTGTGCGCGTAGTTAACAGTGTTCTATAGCCATGACGCTAAGGAGAACGACTTAGCAAGTCGTAGTCCATTGAGACTTGAAGGACTGGATCAATGGTAGCCTGGCCGGGAGCGTGAAAGCACGTGGTTTACGTCTAAGGCCTTTATTAGGCTGCGCCGGCAATAATACGGCTTACAGGGGGCTGTGCACAGGGTTAACAGTGTTCTATAGCCATGGCGTCAAGGAAAAGAACTTGGAACGTTATAGTCCATTGAGACTGGAAGGACTACTCCTATGGTAACCTGCGCAGGCAGTTGGAACGACGGTATTTACGTATAATGCCTTTATTAGGCAGCAAATGGGCATATTACTGCCTTTAGAGAGCTGTGCACGGAGTTAACAGTGTTCTATAGCCATGGCGTCAAGGAAAATGACTTGGGACGTCACATTCCATTAAGACTGGGAACACTAGACCATTGGTAGCCTTGCTGGGGACGTGGAACGACAGTATTTACGTTTAAAGCCATTATTAGTCTGCAAAAGGCCATGTTACAGCATTTAGAGGGCTGTGCACGGAGTTAACATTGTTCTAAAGCCATGGCGCCAAGGAAAAGGACTTGGGACGTCATAGTCCATTGAGACTCGAAGGACTAGATCAATGGTAGCCTGGCTGGGAGCGTGGAAGCACGTGGTTTACGTCTAAGGCCTTTATTTGGCTGCGACGGCAATATTACTGCTTACAGGGGTCTGTGCACGTAGCTAAGAGTGATCTAAAGCCATGGCATCAAGGAAAAGGACTTGATACGTCATATTCCAATAAGACTGGGAACACTAGACCATTGGTAACCTTGCTGGGGACGTGGAAGAACGTGATTTACGTGTAAGACCTTTATTAGTCTGTAAAAGGCCATGTTACAGGATTTGGAGGACTGTGCGCGTAGTTGCCGGTCTTCTAACGCCAAGGTGCCAAAGAAAACGACTTGGCACGTTGTATTCCATTGGGACTGGAAGGACTAGACTAATGGTATCCGGTGGAGGGTGGTGGAATCACGGTATTTACGTGTAAAGGCTTTATTAGCCTGCAAAAGGCCGTATTACTGACTTTAGAGGACTGTGCACGTAGTTAACAGTGTTCTATAGCCATGGCGTCAGGGAAAAGGACTTGGAACGTTATAGTCCATTGAGACTGGAAGGACTACTATGGTAACCTGTGCAGGCAGTTGGAACGACGGTATTTACGTATAATGCCTTTATCAGGCTGCAAATGGCCATATTACAGCCTTTAGAGGGCTTTGCACGAAGTTAACAGTGTGCTAAAGCCATGGCGCCAAGGAAAAGGACTTGGGACGTCATAGTCCATTGAGACTCGAAGGACTAGATCATGGGTAGCTTGGTGGGAGCGTGGAAGCACGTGGTTTACGTCTAAGGCCTTTATTAGGCTCCGACGGCAATAATACGGCTTACAGGGGGCTGTGCACGTAGCTAAGAGTGTTCTAAAGCCATGGCGTCAAGGAAAAGGACTTGAGACGTCATATTCCATTAAGACTGGGAACACTAGACCATTGGTAACCTTGCTGGGGGCGTGGAAGAACGTGATTTACGTGTAAGACCTTTATTAGTCTGTAAAAGGCCATGTTTCAGTATTTAGAGGACTGTGCTCGTAGTTGCCGGTCTTCTAACGCCAAGGTGCCAAAGAAAACGGCTTGGCACGTTGTAGTCCATTGGGACTGAAAGGACTAGACTAATGGTATCCCGCGGAGGGTGGTGGAATCACGGTATTTACGCGTAAAGGCTTTATTAGGCTGCAAAAGGCCGTATTACTAACTTTAGAGGGCTGTGCACGTAGTTAACAGTGTTCTATAGCCATGGCGTCAAGGAAAAGGACTTGGGACGTTATAGTCCATTGAGACTGGAAGGACTGGATCAATGGTAGCCTGGCCGGGAGCGTGAAAGCACGTGGTTTACGTCTAAGGCCTTTATTAGGCTGCGACGGCAATAATACGGCTTACAGGGGGCTGTGCACCTAGCTAAGAGTGTTCTTAAGCCATGGCGTCAAGGAAAAGGACTTGAGACGTCATATTCCATTAAGACTGGGAACACTAGACCATTGGTAACCTTGCTGGGGACGTGGAAGAACGTGATTTACGTGTAAGGCCTTTATTAGGCTGCAAATGGCCATATTACTGCCTTTAGAGGGCTGTGCACGTAGTTAACAGTGTTTTACAGCCATGGCGCCAAGAAAAAGGACTTGGGACGTCATAGTCCATTGAGACTCGAAGGACTAGATCAATGGTAGCCTGGCTGGGAGCGTGGAAGAACGTGATTTGCGTGTAAGACCTTTATTAGTCTGTAAAAGCCCATGTTACAGGATTTGGAGGACTGTGCTCGTAGTTGCCGGTCTTCTAACGCCAAGGTGCCAAAGAAAACAACTTGGCACGTTGTAGTCCATTGGGACTAGAAGGACTAGACTAATGGTATCCCGCGGAGGGTGGTGGAATCACGGTATTTACGTGTAAAGGCTTTATTAGGCTGCAAAAGGCCGTATTACTGACTTTAGAGGGCTGTGCACGTAGTTAACAGTGTTCTATAGCCATGGCGTCAAGGAAAAGGACTTGGGACGTCATAGTCCATTGAGACTGGAAGGACTACTCCTATGGTAACCTGCGCAGGCCGTTGGAACGACGGTATTTACGTATAACGCCTTTATTAGGCTGCAAATGGCCACATTACAGCCCTTAGAGGGCTTTGCACGGAGTTAACAGTGTACTAAAGCCATGGCGTCAAGGAAAATGACTTGGGACGTCATATTCCATTGAGACTGAGAACACTAGACCAATGGTAGCCTGGTTGGGAGCGTAAAAGCGCGTGGTTTACGTGTAAGGCCTTTATTAGTCTGCAAAAGGCCATATTACAGCGTTCAAAGGGCCGTACACGTAGTTAACAGTGTTCTAACGCCATAGCGCCAAGGAAAAGGACTTGGCACGTTGTAGTCCATTGAGACTGGGAACAATAGGTCATTGGTAACCTTGCTGGGGACGTGGAAGAACGTGATTTACGTGTAAGGCCTTTATTAGGCTGCAAATGGCCATATTTCTGCCTTTAGAGGGCTGTGCACGTAGTTAACAGTGTTCTATAGCCATGACGAAAAGGAAAAAGACTTGGGACGTCATAGTCCATTGAGACTGGAAGGACTACTCCTGTGGTAACCTGCACAGGCAGTTGGAACGACGGTATTTTTGTATAACGCCTTTATTAGGCTGCAAATTGCCATATTACAGCCTTTAGAGGGCTTTGCACGGAGTTAACATTGTTCCAAAGCCATTGCACCAAGGAAAAGGATTTGGGGCGTCATAGTCCATTGACACTGGAAGGACTACTTCTATGGTAACCTGCGCAGGCAGGTGGTACGACGGTATTTACGTATAACGCCTTTATTAGGCTGCAAATGGCCATATTACAGCCTTTAGAGGACTGTGCACGGAGTTAACAGTGTTCTAAAGCCATGGCGCCAAGGAAAAGGACTTGGGACGTCATAGTCCATTGAGACTCGAAGGACTAGATCATGGGTAGCCTGGTGGGAGCGTGGAAGCACGTGGTTTACGTGTAAGGCCTTTATTAGGCTCCGACGGCAATAATACGGCTTACAGGGGGCTGTGCACGTAGCTAAGAGTGTTCTAAAGCCATGGCGTCAAGGAAAAGGACTTGAGACGTCATATTCCATTAAGACTGGGAACACTAGACCATTGGTAACCTTGCTGGGGGCGTGGAAGAACGTGATTTACGTGTAAGACCTTTATTAGTCTGTAAAAGGCCATGTTACAGTATTTGGAGGACTGTGCTCGTAGTTGCCGGCTTCTAACGCCAAGGTGCCAAAGAAAACGGCTTGGCACGTTGTAGTCTATTGGGACTGGAAGGACTAGACTAATGGTATCCCGCGGAGGGTGGTGGAATCACGGTATTTACGCGTAAAGGCTTTATTAGGCTGCAAAAGGCCGTATTACTAACTTTAGAGGGCTGTGCACGTAGTTAACAGTGTTCTATAGCCATGGCGTCAAGGAAAAGGACTTGGGACGTTATAGTCCATTGAGACTGGAAGGACTATTCCTATGGTAACCTGCGCAGGCAGGTAGAACAACGGTATTTACGTATAACGCCTTTATTAGGCTGCAAATGGCCATATTACAGCCTTTAGAGGACTGTGCGCGTAGTTAACAGTGTTCTATAGCCATGACGCTAAGGAGAACGACTTGGCAAGTCGGAGTCCATTGAGACTTGAAGGACTGGATCAATGGTAGCCTGGCCGGGAGCGTGAAAGCACGTGGTTTACGTCTAAGGCCTTTATTAGGCTGCGACGGCAATAATACGGCTTACAGGGGGCTGTGCACGTAGCTAAGAGTGTTCTTAAGCCATGGCGTCAAGGAAAAGGACTTGAGACGTCATATTTCATTAAGACTGGGAACACTAGACCATTGGTAACCTTGCTGGGGACGTGGAAGAACGTGATTTACGTGTAAGGCCTTTATTAGGCTGCAAATGGCCATATTACTGCTTTTAGAGGGCTGTGCACGTAGTTAACAGTGTTCTACAGCCATGGCGCCAAGAAAAAGGACTTGGGACGTCATAGTCCATTGAGACTCGAAGGACTAGATCAATGGTAGCCTGGCTGGGAGCGTGGAAGAACGTGATTTGCGTGTAAGACCTTTATTAGTCTGTAAAAGCCCATGTTACAGGATTTGGAGGACTGTGCTCGTAGTTGCCGGTCTTCTAACGCCAAGGTGCCAAAGAAAACAACTTGGCACGTTGTAGTCCATTGGGACTAGATGGACTAGACTAATGGTATCCCGCGAAGGGTGGTGGAATCACGGTATTTACGTGTAAAGGCTTTACTAGGCTGCAAAAGGCCGTATTACTGACTTTAGAGGGCTGTGCACGTAGTTAACAGTGTTCTATAGCCATGGCGTCAAGGAAAAGGACTTGGGACGTCATAGTCCATTGAGACCGGAAGGACTACTCCTATGGTAACCTGCGCAGGCCGTTGGAACGACGGTATTTACGTATAACGCCTTTATTAGGCTGCGAATGGCCATATTACAGCCCTTAGAGGGCTTTGCACGGAGTTAACAGTGTACTAAAGCCATGGCGTCAAGGAAAATGACTTGGGACGTCATATTCCATTGAGACTGAGAACACTAGACCAATGGTAACCTGGTTGGGAGCGTAAAAGCACGTGGTTTACGTGTAAGGCCTTTATTAGTCTGCAAAAGGCCATATTACAGCGTTCAAAGGGCCGTACACGTAGTTAACAGTGTTCTAACGCCATAGCGCCAAGGAAAAGGACTTGGCACGTTGTAGTCCATTGAGACTGGGAACAATAGGCCATTGGTAGCCTTGCTGGGGACGTGGAAGAACGTGATTTACGTGCAAGGCCTTTATTAGTCTGTAAAAGGACATATTGCAGCATTTAGAGGGCTGTGCGCATAGTTCACAGTGCTCTAAAGCCATGACGCTAAGGAGAACGACTTGGCAAGTCGGAGTACATTGAGACTTGAAGGACTAGATCAATGGTAGCCTGGCCGGGAGCGTGAAAGTACGTGGTTTACGTCTAAGGCCTTTTTTAGGCTGCGACGGCAATAATACGGCTTACAGGGGGCTGTGCACGTAGCTAAGAGTGTTCTAAAGCCATGGCGTCAAGGAAAAGGACTTGAGACGTCATATTCCATTAAGACTGGGAACACTAGACCATTGGTAACCTTGCTGGGGACGTGGAAGAACGTGATTTACGTGTAAGGCCTTTATTAGGCTGCAAATGGCCATATTTCTGCCTTTAGGGGGCTGTGCACGTAGTTAACAGTGTTCTATAGCCATAGCGCCAAGGAAAAGGACTTGGGACGTCATAGTCCATTAAGACTGGGAACACTAGACCATTGGTAGCCTTGCTTGGGACGTGGAAGAACGTGATTTACGTGTAAGGCCTTTATTAAGCTGCAAATGGCCATATTACTGCCTTTAGAGGGCTGTGCACGGAGTTAACATTGTTCTAAAGCCATGGCGCCAAGGAAAAGGACTTGGGACGTCATAGTCCATTGAGACTCGAAGGACTAGATCAATGGTAGCCTGGCTGGGAGCGTGGAAGAACGTGATTTGCGTGTAAGACCTTTATTAGTCTGTAAAAGGCCATGTTACAGGATTTGGAGGACTGTGCTCGTAGTTGCCGGTCTTCTAACGCCAAGGTGCCAAAGAAAACGACTTGGCACGTTGTAGTCCATTGGGACTAGAAGGACTAGACTAATGGTATCCCGCGGAGGGTGGTGGAATCACGGTATTTACGCGTAAAGGCTTTATTAGGCTGCAAAAGGCCGTATTACTAACTTTACAGGGCTGTGCACGTAGTTAACAGTGTTCTATAGCCATGGCGTCAAGGAAAAGGACTTGGGACGTTATAGTCCATTGAGACTGGAAGGACTATTCCTATGGTAACCTGCGCAGGCAGGTAGAACAACGGTATTTACGTATAACGCCTTTATTAGGCTGCAAATGGCCATATTACAGCCTTTAGAGGACTGTGCGCGTAGTTAACAGTGTTCTATAGCCATGACGCTAAGGAGAACGACTTGGCAAGTCGGAGTCCATTGAGACTTGAAGGACTGGATCAATGGTAGCCTGGCCGGGAGCGTGAAAGCACGTGGTTTACGTCTAAGGCCTTTATTAGGCTGCGACGGCAATAATACGGCTTACAGGGGGCTGTGCACGTAGCTAAGAGTGTTCTTAAGCCATGGCGTCAAGGAAAAGGACTTGAGACGTCATATTTCATTAAGACTGGGAACACTAGACCATTGGTAACCTTGCTGGGGACGTGGAAGAACGTGATTTACGTGTAAGGCCTTTATTAGGCTGCAAATGGCCATATTACTGCTTTTAGAGGGCTGTGCACGTAGTTAACAGTGTTCTACAGCCATGGCGCCAAGAAAAAGGACTTGGGACGTCATAGTCCATTGAGACTCGAAGGACTAGATCAATGGTAGCCTGGCTGGGAGCGTGGAAGAACGTGATTTGCGTGTAAGACCTTTATTAGTCTGTAAAAGCCCATGTTACAGGATTTGGAGGACTGTGCTCGTAGTTGCCGGTCTTCTAACGCCAAGGTGCCAAAGAAAACAACTTGGCACGTTGTAGTCCATTGGGACTAGATGGACTAGACTAATGGTATCCCGCGAAGGGTGGTGGAATCACGGTATTTACGTGTAAAGGCTTTACTAGGCTGCAAAAGGCCGTATTACTGACTTTAGAGGGCTGTGCACGTAGTTAACAGTGTTCTATAGCCATGGCGTCAAGGAAAAGGACTTGGGACGTCATAGTCCATTGAGACCGGAAGGACTACTCCTATGGTAACCTGCGCAGGCCGTTGGAACGACGGTATTTACGTATAACGCCTTTATTAGGCTGCAAATGGCCATATTACAGCCCTTAGAGGGCTTTGCACGGAGTTAACAGTGTACTAAAGCCATGGCGTCAAGGAAAATGACTTGGGACGTCATATTCCATTGAGACTGAGAACACTAGACCAATGGTAACCTGGTTGGGAGCGTAAAAGCACGTGGTTTACGTGTAAGGCCTTTATTAGTCTGCAAAAGGCCATATTACAGCGTTCAAAGGGCCGTACACGTAGTTAACAGTGTTCTAACGCCATAGCGCCAAGGAAAAGGACTTGGCACGTTGTAGTCCATTGAGACTGGGAACAATAGGCCATTGGTAGCCTTGCTGGGGACGTGGAAGAACGTGATTTACGTGCAAGGCCTTTATTAGTCTGTAAAAGGACATATTGCAGCATTTAGAGGGCTGTGCGCATAGTTCACAGTGCTCTAAAGCCATGACGCTAAGGAGAACGACTTGGCAAGTCGGAGTACATTGAGACTTGAAGGACTAGATCAATGGTAGCCTGGCCGGGAGCGTGAAAGTACGTGGTTTACGTCTAAGGCCTTTTTTAGGCTGCGACGGCAATAATACGGCTTACAGGGGGCTGTGCACGTAGCTAAGAGTGTTCTAAAGCCATGGCGTCAAGGAAAAGGACTTGAGACGTCATATTCCATTAAGACTGGGAACACTAGACCATTGGTAACCTTGCTGGGGACGTGGAAGAACGTGATTTACGTGTAAGGCCTTTATTAGGCTGCAAATGGCCATATTTCTGCCTTTAGGGGGCTGTGCACGTAGTTAACAGTGTTCTATAGCCATAGCGCCAAGGAAAAGGACTTGGGACGTCATAGTCCATTAAGACTGGGAACACTAGACCATTGGTAGCCTTGCTTGGGACGTGGAAGAACGTGATTTACGTGTAAGGCCTTTATTAAGCTGCAAATGGCCATATTACTGCCTTTAGAGGGCTGTGCACGGAGTTAACATTGTTCTAAAGCCATGGCGCCAAGGAAAAGGACTTGGGACGTCATAGTCCATTGAGACTCGAAGGACTAGATCAATGGTAGCCTGGCTGGGAGCGTGGAAGAACGTGATTTGCGTGTAAGACCTTTATTAGTCTGTAAAAGGCCATGTTACAGGATTTGGAGGACTGTGCTCGTAGTTGCCGGTCTTCTAACGCCAAGGTGCCAAAGAAAACGACTTGGCACGTTGTAGTCCATTGGGACTAGAAGGACTAGACTAATGGTATCCCGCGGAGGGTGGTGGAATCACGGTATTTACGTATAAAGCCTTTATTAGGCTGCAAATGGCCATATTACAGCCTTTAGAGGACTGTGCGCGTAGTTAACAGTGTTCTATAGCCATGACGCTAAGGAGAACGACTTGGCAAGTCGTAGTCCATTGAGACTTGAAGGACTGGATCAATGGTAGCCTGGCCGGAAGCGTGAAAGCACGTGGTTTACGTCTAAGGCCTTTATTAGGCTGCGACGGCAATAATACGGCTTACAGGGGGCTGTGCACGTAGCTAAGAGTGTTTTTGAGCCATGGCGTCAAGGAAAAGGACTTGAGACGTCATATTCCATTAAGACTGGGAACACTAGACCATTGGTAACCTTGCTGGGGTCGTGCAATCACGGTATTTACGTGTAAAGGCTTTATTAGGCTGCAAAAGGCCGTATTACTGACTTTAGAGGGCTGTGCACGTAGTTAACAGTGTTCTAAAGCCATGGCGCCAAGGAAAAGGACTTGGGACGTCATAGTCCATTGAGACTCGAAGGACTAGATCAATGGTAGCCTGGCTGGGAGCGTGGAAGAACGTGATTTGCGTGTAAGACCTTTATTAGGCTGCGACGGCAATAATACGGCTTACAGGGGGCTGTGAATGTAGCTAAGAGTGTTCTTAAGCCATGGCGTCAAGGAAAAGGACTTGAGACGTCATATTCCATTAAGACTGGGAACACTAGACCATTGGTAACCTTGCTGGGGTCGTGCAATCACGGTATTTACGTGTAAAGGCTTTATTAGGCTGCAAAAGGCCGTATTACTGACTTTAGAGGGCTGTGCACGTAGTTAACAGTGTTCTATAGCCATGGCGTCAAGGAAAAGGACTTGGGACGTGATAGTCCATTGAGACTGGAAGGACTACTCCTATGGTAACCTGCGCAGGCCGTTGGAACGACGGTATTTACGTATAACGCCTTTATTAGGCTGCAAATGGCCATATTACAGCCCTTAGAGGGCTTTGCACGGAGTTAACAGTGTACTAAAGCCATGGCGTCAAGGAAAATGACTTGGGACGTCATATTCCATTGAGACTGAGAACACTAGACCAATGGTAGCCTGGTTGGGAGCGTAAAAGCACGTGGTTTACGTGTAAGGCCTTTATTAGTCTGCAAAAGGCCATATTACCGCGTTCAAAGGGCCGTACACGTAGTTAACAGTGTTCTAACGCCATAGCGCCAAGGAAAAGGACTTGGCACGTTGTAGTCCATTGAGACTGGGAACAATAGGCCATTGGTAGCCTTGCTGGGGACGTGGAAGAACGTGATTTACGTGCAAGGCCTTTATTAGTCTGTAAAAGGACATATTGGAGTATTTAGAGGGCTGTGCACATAGTTCACAGTGCTCTAAAGCCATGACGCTAAGGAGGACGACTTGGCAAGTCGGAGTCCATTGAGACTTGAAGGACTAGATCGATGGTAGCGTGACCGGGAGCGTGAAAGCACGTGGTTTACGTCTAAGGCCTTTTTTAGGCTGCGACGGCAATAATACGGCTTACAGGGGGCTGTGCACGTAGCTAAGAGTGTTCTAAAGCCATGGCGTCAAGGAAAAGGACTTGAGACGTCATATTCCATTAAGACTGGGAACACTAGACCATTGGTAACCTTGCTGGGGACGTGGAAGAACGTGATTTACGTGTAAGGCCTTTATTAGGCTGCAAATGGCCATATTTCTGCCTTTAGGGGGCTGTGCACGTAGTTAACAGTGTTCTATAGCCATAGCGCCAAGGAAAAGGACTTGGGACGTCATAGTCTATTAAGACTGGGAACACTAGACCATTGGTAGCCTTGCTTGGGACGTGGAAGAACGTGATTTACGTGTAAGGCCTTTATTAGGCTGCAAATGGCCATATTACAGCCTTTAGAGGACTGTGCGCGTAGTTAACAGTGTTCTATAGCCATGACGCTAAGGAGAACGACTTGGCAAGTCGTAGTCCATTGAGACTTGAAGGACTGGATCAATGGTAGCCTGGCCGGGAGCGTGAAAGCACGTGGTTTACGTCTAAGGCCTTTATTAGGCTGCGACGGCAATAATACGGCTTACAGGGGGCTGTGCACGTAGCTAAGAGTGTTCTTGAGCCATGGCGTCAAGGAAAAGGACTTGAGACGTCATATTCCATTAAGACTGGGAACACTAGACCATTGGTAACCTTGCTGGGGTCGTGCAATCACGGTATTTACGTGTAAAGGCTTTATTAGGCTGCAAAAGGCCGTATTACTGACTTTAGAGGGCTGTGCACGTAGTTAACAGTGTTCTAAAGCCATGGCGCCAAGGAAAAGGACTTGGGACGTCATAGTCCATTGAGACTCGAAGGACTAGATCAATGGTAGCCTGGCTGGGAGCGTGGAAGAACGTGATTTGCGTGTAAGACCTTTATTAGTCTGTAAAAGGCCATGTTACAGGATTTGGAGGACTGTGCTCGTAGTTGCCGGTCTTCTAACGCCAAGGTGCCAAAGAAAGCGACTTGGCACGTTGTAGTCCATTTGGACTAGAAGGACTAGACTAATGGTATCCCGCGGAGGGTGGTGGAATCACGGTATTTACGTATAACGCCTTTATTAGGCTGCAAATGGCCATATTACAGCCTTTAGAGGACTGTGCGCGTAGTTAACAGTGTTCTATAGCCATGACGCTAAGGAGAACGACTTGGCAAGTCGTAGTCCATTGAGACTTGAAGGACTGGATCAATGGTAGCCTGGCCGGGAGCGTGAAAGCACGTGGTTTACGTCTAAGGCCTTTATTAGGCTGCAACGGCAATAATACGGCTTACAGGGGGCTGTGCACGTAGCTAAGAGTGTTCTTAAGCCATGGCGTCAAGGAAAAGGACTTGAGACGTCATATTCCATTAAGACTGGGAACACTAGACCATTGGTAACCTTGCTGGGGTCGTGCAATCACGGTATTTACGTGTAAAGGCTTTATTAGGCTGCAAAAGGCCGTATTACTGACTTTAGAGGGCTGTGCACGTAGTTAACAGTGTTCTATAGCCATGGCGTCAAGGAAAAGGACTTGGAACGTCATAGTCCATTGAGACTGGAAGGACTACTCCTATGGTAACCTGCGCAGGCCGTTGGAACGACGGTATTTACGTATAACGCCTTTATTAGGCTGCAAATGGCCATATTACAGCCCTTAGAGGGCTTTGCACGGAGTTAACAGTGTACTAAAGCCATGGCGTCAAGGAAAATGACTTGGGACGTCATATTCCATTGAGACTGAGAACACTAGACCAATGGTAGCCTGGTTGGGAGCGTAAAAGCACGTGGTTTACGTGTAAGGCCTTTATTAGTCTGCAAAAGGCCATATTACCGCGTTCAAAGGGCCGTACACGTAGTTAACAGTGTTCTAACGCCATAGCGCCAAGGAAAAGGACTTGGCACGGTTTAGTCCATTGAGACTGGGAACAATAGGCCATTGGTAGCCTTGCTGGGGACGTGGAAGAACGTGATTTACGTGCAAGGCCTTTATTAGTCTGTAAAAGGACATATTGCAGCATTTAGAGGGCTGTGCGCATAGTTCACAGTGCTCTAAAGCCATGACGCAAAGGAGAACGACTTGGCAAGTCGGAGTACATTGAGACTTGAAGGACTAGATCAATGGTAGCCTGGCCGGGAGCGTGAAAGTACGTGGTTTACTTCTAAGGCCTTTTTTAGGCTGCGACGGCAATAATACGGCTTACAGGGGGCTGTGCACGTAGCTAAGAGTGTTCTAAAGCCATGGCGTCAAGGAAAAGGACTTGAGACGTCATATTCCATTAAGACTGGGAACACTAGACCATTGGTAACCTTGCTGGGGACGTGGAAGAACGTGATTTACGTGTAAGGCCCTTATTAGGCTGCAAATGGCCATATTACAGCGTTCAAAGGGCCGTACACGTAGTTAACAGTGTTCTATAGCCATGGCGCCAAGGAAAAGGACTTGGGACGTCATATTCCATTAAGACTTGGAACACTAGACCATTGGTAGCCTTGCTGGGGACGTGGAATAACGTGATTTACGTGTTAGGCCTTGATTAGGCTGCGAAAGGCAATATTACTGCCTTTAGAGGGCTGTGCACGTAGTTAACAGTGTTCTACAGCCATGGCGCCAAGGAAAAGGACTTGGGACGTCATAGTCCATTGAGACTCGAAGGACTAGATCAATGGTAGCCTGGCTGGGAGCGTGAAAGAACGTGATTTGCGTCTAAGAACTTTATTAGTCTGTAAAAGCCAATGTTACAGGATTTGGAGGACTGTGCTCGTAGTTGCCGGTCTTCTAACGCCAAGGTGCCAAAGAAAACAACTTGGCACGTTGTAGTCCATTGGGACTAGAAGGACTAGACTAATGGTATCCCGCGGAGGGTGGTGGAATCACAGTATTTACGTGTAAAGGCTTTATTAGGCTGCAAAAGGCCGTATTATTGACTTTAGAGGGCTGTGCACGTAGTTAACAGTGTTCTATAGCCATGGCGTGAAGGTAAAGGACTTGGGACGTCATAGTCCATTGAGATTGGAAGGACTACTCCTATGGTAACCTGCGCAGGCCGTTGGAACGACGGTATTTACGTATAACGCCTTTATTAGGCTGCAAATGGCCATATTACAGCCCTTAGAGGGCTTTGCACGGAGTTAACAGTGTACTAAAGCCATGGCGTCAAGGAAAATGACTTGGGACGTCATATTCCATTGAGACTAAGAACACTAGACCAATGGTAGCCTGGTTGGGAGCGTAAAAGCACGTGGTTTACGTGTAAGGCCTTTATTAGTCTGCAAAAGGCCATATTACAGCGTTCAAAGGGCCGTACACGTAGTTAACAGTGTTCTAACGCCATAGCGCCAAGGAAAAGGACTTGGCACGTTGTAGTCCATTGAGACTGGGAACAATAGGCCATTGGTAGCCTTGCTGGGGACGTGGAAGAACGTGATTTACGTGCAAGGCCTTTATTAGTCTGTAAAAGGACATATAGCAGCATTTAGAGGGCTGTGCGCATAGTTCACAGTGCTCTAAAGCGATGACGCTAAGGAGAACGACTTGGCAAGTCGGAGTACATTGAGACTTGAAGGACTAGATCAATGGTAGCCTGGCCGGGAGCGTGAAAGTACGTGGTTTACTTCTAAGGCCTTTTTTAGGCTGCAACGGCAATAATACGGCTTACAGGGGGCTGTGCACGTAGCTAAGAGTGTTCTAAAGCCATGGCGTCAAGGAAAAGGACTTGAGACGTCATATTCCATTAAGACTGGGAACACTAGACCATTGGTAACCTTGCTTGGGACGTGGAAGAACGTGATTTACGTGCAAGACCTTTATTAGTCTGTAAAAGGCCATGTTACAGGATTTGGTGGACTGTGCTCGTAGTTGCCGGTCTTCTAACGCCAAGGTGCCAAAGAAAACGACTTGGCACGTTGTTTTCCATTGGGACTGGAAGGACTAGACTAATTGTATCCGGCGGAGGGTGGTGGAATCACGGTATTTACGTGTAAAGGCTTTATTAGGCTGCAAAAGGCCGTATTACTGACTTTAGAGGGCTGTGCACGTAGTTAACAGTGTTCTATAGCCATGGCGTCAAGGAAAAGGACTAGGGACCTTATAGTCCATTGAGACTGGAAGGACTACTCCTATGGTAACCTGCGCAGGCAGTTGGAACGACGGTATTTACGTATAACGCCTTTATTAGGCTGCAAATGGCCATATTACAGCCTTTAGAGGGCTTTGCACGGAGTTAACAGTGTGCTAAAGCCATGGCGCCAAAGAAAATGACTTGGGACGTCATATTCCATTGAGACTGAGAACACTAGACCAATGGTAGCCTGGTTGGGACGTAAAAGCACGTGGTTTACGTGTAAGGCCTTTATTAGTCTGCAAAAGGCCATATTACAGCGTTCAAAGGGCCGTACACGTAGTTAACAGTGTTCTGTAGCCATGGCGTCAAGGAAAAGGACTTGGGACGTCATATTCCATTAAGACTGGGAACACTAGACCATTGGTAGCCTTGCTGGGGACGTGGAATAACGTGATTTACGTGTTAGGCCTTGATTAGGCTGCGAAAGGCAATATTACTGCCTTTAGAGGGCTGTGCACGTAGTTAACAGTGTTCTACAGCCATGGCGCCAAGGAAAAGGACTTGGGACGTCATAGTCCATTGAGACTCGAAGGACTAGATCAATGGTAGCCTGGCTGGGAGCGTGAAAGAACGTGATTTGCGTCTAAGACGTTTATTAGTCTGTAAAAGCCAATGTTACAGGATTTGGAGGACTGTGCTCGTAGTTGCCGGTCTTCTAACGCCAAGGTGCCAAAGAAAACAACTTGGCACGTTGTAGTCCATTTGGACTAGAAGGACTAGACTAATGGTATCCCGCGGAGGGTGGTGGAATCACAGCATTTACGTGTAAAGGCTTTATTAGGCTGCAAAAGGCCGTATTATTGACTTTAGAGGGCTGTGCACGTAGTTAACAGTGTTCTATAGCCATGGCGTCAAGGAAAAGGACTTGGGACGTCATAGTCCATTGAGACTGGAAGGACTACTCCTATGGTAACCTGCGCAGGCCGTTGGAACGACGGTATTTACGTATAACGCCTTTATTAGGCTGCAAATGGCCGTATTACAGCCCTTAGAGGGCTTTGCACGGAGTTAACAGTGTACTAAAGCCATGGCGTCAAGGAAATTGACTTGCGACGTCATATTCCATTAAGACTGAGAACACTAGACCAATGGTAGCCTGGTTGGGAGCGTAAAAGCACGTGGTTTACGTGTAAGGCCTTTATTAGTCTGCAAAAAGCCATATTACAGCGTTCAAAGGGCCGTACACGTAGTTAACAGTGTTCTAACGCCATGACGCTAAGGAGAACGACTTGGCAAGTCGGAGTACATTGAGACTTGAAGGACTAGATCAATGGTAGCCTGGCCGGGAGCGTGAACGTACGTGTTTTACGTCTAAGGCCTTTTTTAGGCTGCGACGGCAATAATACGGCTTACAGGGGGCTGTGCACGTAGCTAAGAGTTTTCTAAAGCCATGGCGTCAAGGAAAATGACTTGAGACGTCATATTCCATTAAGACTGGGAACACTAGACCATTGGTAACCTTGCTGGGGACGTGGAAGAACGTGATTTACGTGTTAGGCCTTGATTAGGCTGCGAAAGGCAATAGTACTGCCTTTAGAGGGCTGTGCACGTAGTTAACAGTGTTCTACAGCCATGGCGCCAAGGAAAAGGACTTGGGACGTCATAGTCCATTGAGACTCGAAGGACTAGATCAATGGTAGCCTGGCTGGGAGCGTGAAAGAACGTGATTTGCGTCTAAGAACTTTATTAGTCTGTAAAAGCCAATGTTACAGGATTTGGAGGACTGTGCTCGTAGTTGCCGGTCTTCTAACGCCAAGGTGCCAAAGAAAACAACTTGGCACGTTGTAGTCCATTGGGACTAGAAGGACTAGACTAATGGTATCCTGCGGAGGGTGGTGGAATCACAGTATTTACGTGTAAAGGCTTTATTAGGCTGCAAAAGGCCGTATTATTGACTTTAGAGGGCTGTGCACGTAGTTAACAGTGTTCTATAGCCATGGCGTCAAGGTAAAGGACTTGGGACGTCATAGTCCATTGAGACTGGAAGGACTACTCCTATGGTAACCTGCGCAGGCCGTTGGAACGACGGTATTTACGTATAACGCCTTTATTAGGCTGCAAATGGCCATATTACAGCCCTTAGAGGGCTTTGCACGGAGTTAACAGTGTACTAAAGCCATGGCGTCAAGGAAAATGACTTGGGACGTCATATTCCATTGAGACTGAGAACACTAGACCAATGGTAGCCTGGTTGGGAGCGTAAAAGCACGTGGTTTACGTGTAAGGCCTTTAGTAGTCTGCAAAAGGCCATATTACAGCGTTCAAAGGGCCGTATACGTAGTTAACAGTGTTCTAACGCCATGACGCTAAGGAGAACGACTTGGCAAGTCGGAGTACATTGAGACTTGAAGGACTAGATCAATGGTAGCCTGGCCGGGAGCGTGAACGTACGTGTTTTACGTCTAAGGCCTTTTTTAGGCTGCGACGGCAATAATACGGCTTACAGGGGGCTGTGCACGTAGCTAAGAGTGTTCTAAAGCCATGGCGTCAAGGAAAAGGACTTGAGACGTCATATTCCATTAAGACTGGGAACACTAGACCATTGGTAACCTTGCTGGGGACGTGGAAGAACGTGATTTACGTGTAAGGCCTTTATTAGGCTGCAAATGGCCATATTTCTGCCTTTAGGGGGCTGTGCACGTAGTTAACAGTGTTCTATAGCCATGGCGCCAAGGAAAAGGACTTGGGACGTCATAGTCCATTAAGACTGGGAACACTAGACCATTGGTAGCCTTGCTTGGGACGTGGAAGAACGTGATTTGCGTGTAAGGCCTTTATTAGGCTGCAAATGGCCATATTACTGCCTTTAGAGGGCTGTGCACGGAGTTAACATTGTTCTAAAGCCATGGCGCCAAGGAAAAGGACTTGGCACGTTGTAGTCCATTGAGACTCGAAGGACTAGATCAATGGTAGCCTTGCTGGGGACGTGGAAGAACGTGATTTACGTGCAAGCCCTTTATTAGTCTGTAAAAGGACATATTGCAGCATTTAGAGGGCTGTGCACATAGTTCACAGTGCTCTAAAGCCATGGCGCCAAGGAAAAGGACTTGGGACGTCATAGTCCATTGAGACTCGAAGGACTAGATCAATGGTAGCCTGGCTGGGAGCGTGGAAGAACGTGATTCGCGTGTAAGACCTTTATTAGTCTGTAAAAGGCCATGTTACAGGATTTGGAGGACTGTGCTCATAGTTCACAGTGCTCTAAAGCCATGACATGAGAACGACTTGGCAAGTCGGAGTACATTGAGACTTGAAGGACTAGATCAATGGTAGCCTGGCCGGGAGCGTGAAAGTACGTGCTTTACGTCTAAGGCCTTTTTTAGGCTGCGACGGCAATAATACGGCTTACAGGGGGCTGTGCACGTGGTTTACGTGGTTTACGTGTAAGGCCTTTATTACTCTGCAAAAGGCCATATTACAGCGTTCAAAGGGCCGTACACGTAGTTAACAGTGTTCTAACGCCATAGCGCCAAGGAAAAGGACTTGGCACGTTGTAGTCCATTGAGACTGGGAACAATAGGCCATTGGTACCCTTGCTGGGGACGTGGAAGAACGTGATTTACGTGCAAGGCCTTTATTAGTCTGTAAAAGGACATGTTACTGCCTTTAGAGGGCTGTGCACGTAGTTAACAGTGTTCTACAGCCATGGCGCCAAGGAAAAGGACTTGGGACGTCATAGTCCATTGAGACTCGAAGGACTAGATCAATGGTAGCCTGGCTGGGAGCGTGGAAGAACGTGATTTGCGTGTAAGACCTTTATTAGTCTGTAAAAGCCCATGTTACAGGATTTGGAGGACTGTGCTCGTAGTTGCCGGTCTTCTAACGCCAAGGTGCCAAAGAAAACAATTTGGCACGTTGTAGTCCATTGGGACTAGAAGGACTAGACTAATGGTATCCCGCGGAGGGTGGTGGAATCACGGTATTTACGTGTAAAGGCTTTATTAGGCTGCAAAAGGCCGTATTACTGACTTTAGAGGGCTGTGCACGTAGTTAACAGTGTTCTATAGCCATGGCGTCAAGGAAAAGGACTAGGGACCTTATAGTCCATTGAGACTGGAAGGACTACTCCTATGGTAACCTGCGCAGGCCGTTGGAACGACGGTATTTTTTATAACGCCTTTATTAGGCTGCGAATGGCCATATTACAGCCCTTAGAGGGCTTTGCACGGAGTTAACAGTGTACTAAAGCCATGGCGTCAAGGAAAATGACTTGGGATGTCATATTCCATTGAGACTGAGAACACTAGACCAATGGTAGCCTTGCTGGGGACGTGGAAGAACGTGATTTACGTGCAAGGCCTTTATTAGTCTGTAAAAGGACATATTGCAGCATTTAGAGGGCTGTGCACATAGTTCACAGTGCTCTAAAGCCATGGCGCCAAGGAAAAGGATATGGGACGTCATAGTCCATTGAGACTCGAAGGACTAGATCAATGGTAGCCTGGCCGGGAGCGTGAAAGTACGTGGTTTACGTCTAAGGTCTTTTTTAGGCTGCGACGGCAATAATACGGCTTACAGGGGGCTGTGCACGTAGTTAAGAGTGTTCTAAAGCCATGGCGTCAAGGAAAAGGACTTGAGACGTCATATTCCATTAAGACTGGGAACACTAGACCATTGGTAACCTTGCTGGGGACGTGGAAGAACGTGATTTACGTGTAAGGCCTTTATTAGGCTGCAAATGGCCATATTTCTGCCTTTAGGGGGCTGTGCACGTAGTTAACAGTGTTCTATAGCCATGGCGTCAAGGAAAAGGACTTGGGACGTCATAGTCCATTAAGACTGGGAACACTAGACCATTGGTAGCCTTGCTTGGGACGTGGAAAAACGTGATTTACGTGTAAGGCCTTTATTAGGCTGCAAATGGCCATATTACTGCCTGTAGAGGGCTATGCACGGAGTTAACATTGTTCTAAAGCCATGGCGCCAAGGAAAAGGACTTGGCACGTTGTAGTCTATTGAGACTGGGAAC
Organism: Hydractinia symbiolongicarpus; assembly: GCF_029227915.1. Lineage (NCBI taxonomy): Eukaryota > Metazoa > Cnidaria > Hydrozoa > Anthoathecata > Hydractiniidae > Hydractinia > Hydractinia symbiolongicarpus. The sequence continues at coordinate 16,362,181 of NC_079885.1, read as the reverse complement.
AATAGGCCATTGGTAGCCTTGCTGGGGACGTGGAAGAACGTGATTTACGTGCAAGGCCTTTATTAGTCTGTAAAAGGACATATTGCAGCATTTAGAGGGCTGTGCACATAGTTCACAGTGCTCTAAAGCCATGACGCTAAGGAGAACGACTTGGCAAGTCGGAGTCCATTGAGACTTGAAGGACTAGATCAATGGTAGCCTGGCCGGGAGCGTGAAGCACGTGGTTTACGTCTAAAGCCTTTATTAGGCTGCGACGGCAATAATACGGCTTACAGGAGGCTGTGCACGTAGCTAAGAGTGTTCTAAAGCCATGGCGTCAAGGAAAACGACTTGAGACGTCATATTCTATTAAGACTGGGAACACTAGACCATTGGTAACCTTGCTGGGGACGTGGAAGAACGTGATTTGCGTGTAAGACCTTTATTAGTCTGTAGAAGGCCATGTTACAGGATTTGGAGGACTGTGCTCGTAGTTGCCGGTCTTCTAACGCCAAGGTGCCAAAGAAAACGACTTGGCACGTTGTTTTCCATTGGGACTGGAAGGACTAGACTAATGGTATCCGGCGGAGGGTGGTAGAATCACGGTATTTACGTGTAAAGGCTTTATTAGGCTGCAAAAGGCCGTATTACTGACTTTAGAGGGCTGTGCACGTAGTTAACAGTGTTCTATAGCCATGGCGTCAAGGAAAAGGACTAGGGACCTTATAGTCCATTGAGACTGGAAGGACTACTCCTATGGTAACCTGCGCAGGCAGTTGGAACGACGGTATTTATGTATAACGCCTTTATTAGGCTGCAAATGGCCATATTACAGCCTTTAGAGGGCTTTGCACGGAGTTAACAGTGTGCTAAAGCCATGGCGCCAAGGAAAATGACTTGGGACGTCATATTCCATTGAGACTGAGAACACTAGACCAATGGTAGCCTGGTTGGGAGCGTAAAAGCACGTGGTTTACGTGTAAGGCCTTTATTAGTCTGCAAAAGGCCATGTTACAGCATTTAAAGGACTGTGCGCGTAGTTAACAGTCTTCTGTAGCCATGGCGTCAAGGAAAAGGACTTGGGACGTCATATTCCATTAAGACTGGGAACACTAGACCATTGATAACCTTGCTGGGGGCGTGGAAGAACGTGATTTGCGTGTAAGACCTTTGTTAGTCTGTAAAAGGCCATGTTACAGCATTTAGAGGACTGTGCGCGTAGTTGCCGATCTTCTAACGCCAAGGTGCCAAAGAAAACGACTTGGCACGTTGTAGTCCATTGGGACTGGAAGGACTAGACTAATAGTATCCCGCGGAGGGTGGTGGAAACACGGTATTTACGTATAACGCCTTTATAAGGCTGCAAATGGCCATATTACAGCCTTTAGAGGGCTGTGCACGGAGTTAACAGTGTTCTAAAGCCATGGCGCCAAGGAAAAGGACTTGGGACGTCATAGTCCATTAAGACTCGAAGGACTAGATCATGGGTAGCCTGGTGGGAGCGTGGGAGCACGTGGTTTACGTCTAAGGCCTTTATTAGGCTCCGACGGCAATAATACGGCTTACAGGGGGCTGTGCACGTAGCTAAGAGTGTTCTAAAGCCATGGCGTCAAGGAAAAGGACTTGAAACGTCATATTCCATTAAGACTGGGAACACTAAACCATTGGTAACATTGCTGGGGGCGTGGAAGAACGTGATTTACGTGTAAGACCTTTATTAGTCTGTAAAAGGCCATGTTACAGGATTTGGAGGACTGTGCTCGTAGTTGCCGGTCTTCTAACGCCAAGGTGCCAAAGAAAACGGCTTGGCACGTTGTAGTCCATTGGGACTGGAAGGACTAGACTAATGGTATCCCGCGGAGGGTGGTGGAATCACGGTATTTACGCGTAAAGGCTTTATTAGGCTGCAAAAGGCCGTATTACTAACTTTAGAGGGCTGTGCACGTAGTTAACAGTGTTCTATAGCCATGGCGTCAAGGAAAAGGACTTGGGACGTTATAGTCCATTGAGACTGGAAGGACTACTCCTATGGTAACCTGCGCAGGCAGGTGGAACAACGGTATTTACGTATAACGCCTTTATTAGGTTGCAAATGGCCATATTACAGCCTTTAGAGGACTGTGCGCGTAGTTAACAGTGTTCTATAGCCATGGCGTCAAGGAAAAGGACTTGGCACGTCATATTCCATTAAGACTGGGAACACTAGACCATTGGTAGCCTTGCTGGGGACGTGGAACGACAGTATTTACGTTTAAAGCCATTATTAGTCTGCAAAAGGCCATGTTACAGCATTTAGAGGGCTGTGCACGGAGTTAACATTGTTCTAAAGCCATGGCGCCAAGGAAAAGGACTTGGGACGTCATAGTCCATTGAGACTCGAATTACTAGATCCATGGTAGCCTGGCTGGGAGCGTGGAAGCACGTGGTTTACGTCTAAGGCCTTTATTAGGCTGCGACGGCAATATTACTGCTTACAGGGGGCTGTGCACGTAGCTAAGAGTGATCTTAAGCCATGGCGTCAAGAAAAAGGACTTGAGACGTCATATTCCATTAAGACTGGGAACACTAGACCATTGGTAACCTTGCTGGGGACGTGGAAGAACGTGATTTACGTGTAAGACCTTTATTAGTCTGTAAAAGGCCATGCTACCGGATTTGGAGGACTGTGCGCGTAGTTGCCGGTCTTCTAACGCCAAGGTGCCAAAAAAACCGACTTGGCACGTTGTATTCTATTGGGACTGGAAGGACTACTCCTATGGTAACCTGCGCAGGCAGTTGGAACGACGGTATTTACGTATAACGCCTTTATTAGGCTGCAAATGGCCATATTACAGCCTTTAGAGGGCTTTGCACGGAGTTAACAGTGTGCTAAAGCCATGGCGCAAAGGAAAATGACTTGGGACGTCATATTCCATTGAGACTGAGAACACTAGACCAATGGTAACCTGGTTGGGAGCGTAAAAGCACTTGGTTTACGTGTAAGGCCTTTATTAGTCTGCAAAAGGCCATATTACAGCGTTCAAAGGGCCGTACACGTAGTTAACAGTGTTCTAACGCCATAGCGCCAAGGAAAAGGACTTGGCACGTTGTAGTCCATTGAGACTGGGAACAATAGGCCATTGGTAGCCTTGCTGGGGACGTGGAAGAACGTGATTTGCGTGTAAGACCTTTATTAGTGTGTAAAAGGCCATGTTACAGGATTTGGAGGACTGTGCTCGTAGTTGCCGGTCTTCTAACGCCAAGGTGCCAAAGAAAACGACTTTGCACGTTGCTTTCCATTGGGACTGGAAGGACTAGACTAATGGTATCCGGCGGAGGGTGGTGTAATCACAGTAGTTACGTGTAAAGGCTTTATTAGGCTGCAAAAGGCCGTATTACTGACTTTAGAGGGCTGTGCACGTAGTTAACAGTGTTCTATAGCCATGGCGTCAAGGAAAAGGACTTGGGACGTTATAGTCTATTGAGACTGGAAGGACTACTCCTATGGTAACCTGCGCAGGCAGTTGGAACGACGGTATTTACGTATAACGCCTTTATTAGGCGGCAAATGGCCATATTACAGCCTTTAGAGGGCTTTGCACAGAGTTAACAGTGTGCTAAAGCCATGGCGCCAAGGAAAATGACTTGGGACGTCATATACATTGGGACTGAGAACACTAGGCCATTGGTAGCCTTGCTGGGGACGTGGAAGAACGTGATTTACGTGCAAGGCCTTTATTAGTCTGTAAAAGGACATATTGCAGCATTTAGAGGGCTGTGCACATAGTTCACGGTGCTCTAAAGCCATGACGCTAAGGAGAACGACTTGGCAAGTCGGAGTCCATTGGGACTTGAAGGACTGGATCAATGGTAGCCTGGCCGGGAGCGTGAAAGCACGTGGTTTACGTCTAAGGCCTTTATTAGTCTGCAAAAGGCCATGTTACAGCATTTAAAGGACTATGCGCGTAGTTAACAGTGTTCTGTAGCCATGGCGTCAAGGAAAAGGACTTGGGACGTCATATTCCATTAAGACTGGGAACACTAGACCATTGATAACCTTGCTGGGGGCGTGGAAGAACGTGATTTGCGTGTAAGACCTTTGTTAGTCTGTAAAAGGCCATGTTACAGCATTTAGAGGACTGTGCGCGTAGTTGCCGATCTTCTAACGCCAAGGTGCCAAAGAAAACGACTTGGCACGTTGTAGTCCATTGGGACTGGAAGGACTAGACTAATAGTATCCCGCGGAGAGTGGTGGAAACACGGTATTTACGTATAACGCCTTTATTAGGCTGCAAATGGCCATATTACAGCCTTTAGAGGGCTGTGCACGGAGTTAACAGTGTTCTAAAGCCATGGCGCCAAGGAAAAGGACTTGGGACGTCATAGTCCATTAAGACTCGAAGGACTAGATCATGGGTAGCCTGGTGGGAGCGTGGAAGCACGTGGTTTACGTCTAAGGACTTTATTAGGCTCCGACGGCAATAATACGGCTTACAGGGGGCTGTGCACGTAGCTAAGAGTGTTCTAAAGCCATGGCGTCAAGGAAAAGGACTTGAGACGTCATATTCCATTAAGACTGGGAACACTAAACCATTGGTAACATTGCTGGGGGCGTGGAAGAACGTGATTTACGTGTAAGACCTTTATTAGTCTGTAAAAGGCCATGTTACAGGATTTGGAGGACTGTGCTCGTAGTTGCCGGTCTTCTAACGCCAAGGTGCCAAAGAAAACGGCTTGGCACGTTGTAGTCCATTGGGACTGGAAGGACTAGACTAATGGTATCCCGCGGAGGGTGGTGGAATCACGGTATTTACGCGTAAAGGCTTTATTAGGCTGCAAAAGGCCGTATTACTAACTTTAGAGGGCTGTGCACGTAGTTAACAGTGTTCTATAGCCATGGCGTCAAGGAAAAGGACTTGGGACGTTATAGTCCATTGAGACTGGAAGGACTACTCCTATGGTAACCTGCGCAGGCAGGTGGAACAACGGTATTTACGTATAACGCCTTTATTAGGTTGCAAATGGCCATATTACAGCCTTTAGAGGACTGTGCGCGTAGTTAACAGTGTTCTATAGCCATGGCGTCAAGGAAAAGGACTTGGCACGTCATATTCCATTAAGACTGGGAACACTAGACCATTGGTAGCCTTGCTGGGGACGTGGAACGACAGTATTTACGTTTAAAGCCATTATTAGTCTGCAAAAGGCCATGTTACAGCATTTAGAGGGCTGTGCACGGAGTTAACATTGTTCTAAAGCCATGGCGCCAAGGAAAAGGACTTGGGACGTCATAGTCCATTGAGACTCGAAGGACTAGATCCATGGTAGCCTGGCTGGGAGCGTGGAAGCACGTGGTTTACGTCTAAGGCCTTTATTAGGCTGCGACGGCAATATTACTGCTTACAGGGGGCTGTGCACGTAGCTAAGAGTGATCTTAAGCCATGGCGTCAAGGAAAAGGACTTGAGACGTCATATTCCATTAAGACTGGGAACACTAGACCATTGGTAACCTTGCTGGGGACGTGGAAGAACGTGATTTACGTGTAAGACCTTTATTAGTCTGTAAAAGGCCATGCTACCGGATTTGGAGGACTGTGCGCGTAGTTGCCGGTCTTCTAACGCCAAGGTGCCAAAGAAAACGACTTGGCACGTTGTATTCCATTGGGACTGGAAGGACTAGACTAATGGTATCCGGCGGAGGGTGGTGGAATCACGGTATTTACGTGTAAAGGCTTTATTACGCTGCAAAAGGCCGTATTACTGATTTTAGAGGGCTGTGCACGTAGTTAACAGTGTTCTATAGCCATGGCGTCAAGGAAAAGGAATTGGGACGTTATAGTCCATCGAGACTGGAAGGACTACTCCTATGGTAACCTGCGCAGGCAGTTGGAACGACGGTATTTACGTATAACGCCTTTATTAGGCTGCAAATGGCCATATAACAGCCTTTAGAGGGCTTTGCACGAGTTAACAGTGTGCTAAAGCCATGGCGCAAAGGAAAATGACTTGGGACGTCATATTCCATTGAGACTGAGAACACTAGACCAATGGTAGCCTGGTTGGAAGCGTAAAAGCACTTGGTTTACGTGTAAGGCCTTTATTAGTCTGCAAAAGGCCATATTACAGCGTTCAAAGGGCCGTACACGTAGTTAACAGTGTTCTAACGCCATAGCGCCAAGGAAAAGGACTTGGCACGTTGTAGTCCATTGAGACTGGGAACAATAGGCCATTGGTAGCCTTGCTGGGGACGTGGAAGAACGTGATTTACGTGCAAGGCCTTTATTAGTCTGTAAAAGGACATATTGCAGCATTTAGAGGGCTGTGCATATAGTTCACAGTGCTCTAAACCCATGACGCTAAGGAGAACGACTTGGCAAGTCGGAGTCCATTGAGACTTGAAGGACTAGATCAATGGTAGCGTGACCGGGAGCGTGAAAGCACGTGGTTTACGTCTAAGGCCTTTTTTAGGCTGCGACGGCAATAATACGGGTTACAGGGGGCTGTGCACGTAGCTAAGAGTGTTCTAAAGCCATGGCGTCAAGGAAAAGGACTTGAGACATCATATTCCATTAAGACTGGGAACACTAGACCATTGGTAACCTTGCTGGGGACGTGGAAGAACGTGATTTGCGTGAAAGACCTTTATTAGTCTGTAAAAGGCCATGTTACAGGATTTGGAGGACTGTGCGCGTAGTTGCCGGTCTTCTAACGCCAAGGTGCCAAAGAAAACGACTTGGCACGTTGTTTTCCATTGGGACTGGAAGGACTAGACTAATGGTATCCGGCGGAGGGTGGTGGAATCACGGTAGTTACATGTAAAGGCTTTATTAGGCTGCAAAAGGCCGTATTACTGACTTTAGAGGGCTGTGCACGTAGTTAACAGTGTTCTATAGCCATGGCGTCAAGGAAAAGGACTTGGGACGTTATAGTCTATTGAGACTGGAAGGACTACTCCTATGGTAACCTGCGCAGGCAGTTGGAACGACGGTATTTACGTATAACGCCTTTATTAGGCTGCAAATGGCCATATTACAGCCTTTAGAGGGCTTTGCACGGAGTTAACAGTGTGCTAAAGCCATGGCGCCAAGGAAAATGACTTGGGACGTCATATTCCATTGGGACTGAGAACACTAGACCAATGGTAGCCTGGTTGGGAGCGTAAAAGCACGTGGTTTACGTGTAAGGCCTTTATTAGTCTGCAAAAGGCCATATTACAGCGTTCAAAGGGCCGTACACGTAGTTAACAGTGTTCTAACGCCATAGCGCCAAGGAAAAGGACTTGGCACGTTGTAGTTGATTGAGACTGGGAACAATAGGCCATTGGTAGCCTTGCTGGGGACGTGGAAGAACGTGATTTACGTGCAAGGCCTTTATTAGTCTGTAAAAGGACATATCGCAGCATTAAGGGGGCTGTGCACATAGTTCACAGTGCTCTAAAGCCATGACGCTAAGGAGAACGACTTGGCAAGTCGGAGTCCATTCAGACTTGAAGGACTAGATCAATGGTAGCGTGACCAGGAGCGTGAAAGCACGTGGTTTACGTCTAAGGCCTTTTTTAGGCTGCGACGGCAATAATACGGGTTACAGGGGGCTGTGCACGTAGCTAAGAGTGTTCTAAAGCCATGGCGTCAAGGAAAAGGACTTGAGACATCATATTCCATTAAGACTGGGAACACTAGACCATTGGTAACCTTGCTGGGGACGTGGAAGAACGTGATTTACGTGTAAGGCCTTTATTAGGCTGCAAATGGCCATATTACTGCCTTTAGAGGGCTGTGCACGTAGTTAACAGTGTTCTATAGCCATGGCGCCAAGGAAAAGGACTTGGGACGTCATAGTCCATTAAGACTGGGACAACTAGACCATTGGTAGCCTTGCTTGGGACGTGGAAGAATGTGATTTGCGTGTAAGACCTTTATTAGTCTGTAAAAGGCCATGTTACAGGATTTGGAGGACTGTGCGCGTAGTTGCCGGTCTTCTAACGCCAAGGTGCCAAAGAAAACGACTTGGCACGTTGTTTTTTATTGGGACTGGAAGGAATAGACTAATGGTATCCGGCGGAGGGTGGTGGAATCACGGTATTTACGTGTAAAGGCTTTATTAGGCTGCAAAAGGCCGTATAACTGACTTTAGAGGGCTGTGCACGTAGTTAACAGTGTTCTATAGCCATGGCGTCAAGGAAAAGGACTTGGGACGTTATAGTCCATTGAGACTGGAAGGATTACTCCTATGGTAACCTGCGCAGGCAGTTGGAACGACGGTATTTACGTATAACACCTTTATTAGGCTGCAAATGGCCATATTACAGCCTTTAGAGGGCTTTGCACGGTGTTAACAGTGTGCTAAAGCCATGGCGCCAAGGAAAATGACTTGGGACGTCATATTCCATTGAGACTGGGAACACAAGGCCATTGGTAGCCTTGCTGGGGACGTGGAAGAACGTGATTTACGTGCAAGGCCTTTATTAGTCTGCAAAAGGACATATTGCAGCATTTAAAGGGCTGTGCACATAGTTCACGGTGCTCTAAAGCCATGACGCTAAGGAGAACGACTTGGCAAGTCGAAGTCCATTGAGACTTGAAGGACTAGATCAATGGTAGCCTGGCCGGGAGCGTGAAGCACGTGGTTTACGTCTAAAGCCTTTATTAGGCTGCGACGGCAATAATACGGCTTACAGGGAGCTGTGCACGTAGCTAAGAGTGTTCTAAAGCCATGGCGTCAAGGAAAAGGACTTGAGACGTCATATTCCATTAAGACTGGGAACACTAGACCATTGGTAACCTTGCTGTGGACGTGGAAGAACGTGATTTACGTGTAAGGCCTTTATTAGGCTGCAAATGGCCATATTACTGCCTTTAGAGGGCTGTGCACGTAGTTAACAGTGTTCTATAGCCATGGCGCCAAGGAAAAGGACTTGGGACGTCATTATCCATTAAGACTGGGAACACTAGACCATTGGTAGCCTTGCTTGGGACGTGGAAGAATGTGATTTACGTGTAAGGCCTTTATTAGGCTGCAAATGGCCATATTACTGCCTTTAGAGGGCTGTGCACGGAGTTAACATTGTTCTAAAGCCATGGCGCCAAGGAAAAGGGCTTGGGACGTCATAGTCCATTGAGACTGGAAGGACTACTCCTATGGTAAGCTGCGCAGGCAGGTGGAACAACGGTATTTACGTATAACGCCTTTATTAGGCTCCAAATGGCCATATTACAGCCTTTAGAGGACTGTGCGCGTAGTTAACAGTGTTCTATAGCCATGGCGTCAAGGAAAATGACTTGGGACGTCATATTACATTGAGACTGGGAACACTAGACCATTGGTAGCCTTGCTGGGGACGTGGATGAACGTGATTTACGTTTAAAGCCAGTATTAGTCTGCAAAAGGCCATGTTACAGCATTTAAAGGGCTGTGCACGGAGTTAACGTTGTTCTAAAGCCATGGCGCCAAGGAAAAGGACTTGGGACGTCATAGTCCATTGAGACTCGAAGGACTAGATCAATGGTAGCCTGGCTGGAAGCGTGGAAGCACGTGGTTTACGTCTAAGGCCTTTATTAGGCTGCGACGGCAATATTACTGCTTACAGGGGGCTGTGCACGTAGCTAAGAGTGATCTAAAGCCATGGCGTCAAGGAAAAGGACTTGAGACGTCATATTCCATTAAGACTGGGAACACTAGACCATTGGTAACCTTGCGGGGGACGTGGAAGAACGTGATTTACGTGTAAGGCCTTTATTAGGCTGCAAATGGCCATATTACTGTCTTTAGAGGGCTGTGCACGGAGTTAACATTGTTCTAAAGCTATGGCGCCAAGGAAAAGGACTTAGGACGTCATAGTCCATTGAGACTGGAAGGACTACTCCTATGGTAACCTGCGCAGGCAGGTGGAACAACGGTATTTACGTATAACGCCTTTATTAGGCTCCAAATAGCCATATTACAGCCTTTAGAGGACTGTGCGCGTAGTTAACAGTGTTCTATAGCCATAGCGTCAAGGAAAATGACTTGGGACGTCATATTCCATTAAGACTGGGAACACTAGACCATTGGTAGCCTTGCTGGGGACGTGGAACGCAGTATTTACGTTTAAAGCCATTATTAGTCTGCAAAAGGCCATGTTATAGCATTTAGAGGGCTGTGCACGGAGTTAACATTGTTCTAAAGCCATTGCGCCAAGGAAAAGGACTTGGGACGTCATAGTCCATTGAGACTCGAAGGACTAGATCAATGGTAGCCTGGCTGGGAGCGTGGAAGCAGGTGGTTTACGTCTAAGGCCTTTATTAGGCTGCGACGGCAATATCACTGCTTACAGGGGGCTGTGCACGTAGCTAAGAGTGATCTAAAGCCATGGCGTCAAGGAAAAGGACTTGAGACGTCTAATTCCATTAAGACTGGGAACACTAGACCATTGGTAACCTTGCTGGGGACGTGGAAGAACGTGATTTACGTGTAAGGCCTTTATTAGGCTGCAAATGGCCATATTACTGCCTTTTGAGGGCTGCGCACGTAGTTAACAGTGTTCTATAGCCATGGCGCCAAGGAAAAAGACTTGGGACGTCATAGTCCATTGAGACTGGAAGGACTAGACTATTGGTATCCCGCGAAGGGTGGTGGAACCACTTTATTTACGTGTAAAGCCTTTATTTGGCTGCAAAAGGCAATTTACAGCATTTAGAGGCCTGTGCACGTAGTTAAAAGTGGTTTAACGCTAAAGCGCCAAGGAAAAGGAATTGGGACGTCGTAGTTAAATGATAGTCGGAAATGTACACCATTGGTAACCTGGTTAGGAGAGTGGAAGCACGTGATTTACGCGTAAGGCCTTTTTTAGACTAACAAAAGCCATACAATAGCATTTAGGGGACTGTGCGCGTACTAGCGGGTTTTCAAACGTCACGGCGTCAAAGAAAACGACTTAGGACGTCATAGTCTATTGAGAGTGGAAGGACTACACCAATGGTAAATTGCGCAGGCAGGTGGAGCGACAGTATTTACGTATAAGGCCTTTAATAGGCTGCAAATGGCCATATTACAGCGTTCAAAGGGCCGTGCACGTTGTTAACAGTGTTCTAACGCCATAGCGCCAAGGAAAAGGACTTGGCACGTTCTAGTCCATTGCGACTGGGAACACTAGGCTATTAGTAGCCTTGCTGTTGACGTGGAAGAACGTGATTTACGTTTAAAGCCTTTATTAGGCTGCAAATGGCCATATTACTGCCCTTAGAGGGCTGTGCACGCAGTTAACAGTGTTCTACAGCCATAGCGCCAAGGAAAAGGACTTGGGACGTCATAGTCCATTGAGACTCGAAGGACTAGATCAATGGTAGCCTGGCTGGGAGCGTGGAAGCACGTGGTTTACGTCTAAGACCTTTATTAGGCTGCGACGGCAATATTACTGCTTACAGGGGGCTGTGCACGTAGCTAAGAGTGATCTAAAGCCATGGCGTCAAGGAAAAGGACTTGAGACGTCATATTTCATTAAGACTGGGAACACTAGACCATTGGTAACCTTGCTGGGGACGTGGAAGAACGTGATTTACGTGTAAGACCTTTATTAGTCTGTAAAACGCCATGTTACAGGATTTGGAGGACTGTGCGCGCAGTTGCCGGTCTTCTAACGCCAAGGTGCCAAAGAAAACGACTTGGCACGTTGTATTCCATTGGGACTGGAAGGACTAGACTAATAGTATCCGGCGGAGGGTGGTGGAATCACGGTCTTTACGTGTAAAGGCTTTATTAGCCTGCAAAAGGCCGTATTACTGACTTTAAAGGGCTGTGCACGTAGTTAACAGTGTTCTATAGCCATGGCGTCAAGGAAAAGGACTTGGGATGTTATAGTCCATTGAGACTGGAAGGACTACTCCTATGGTAACCTGCGCAGGCAGTTGGAACGACGGTATTTACGTATAATGTCTTTATTAGGCTGCAAATGGCCATATTACAGCCTTTAGAGGGCTTTGCGCGGAGTTAACAGTGTGCAAAAGCCATGGCGCCAAGGAAAACGACTTGGGACGTCATATTCCATTGAGACTGAGAACACTAGACCAATGGTAGCCTGTTTGGGAGCGTAAAAGCACGTGGTTTACGTGTAAGGCCTTTATTAGTCTGCAAAAGGCCATATTACAGCGTTCAAAGGGCCGTACACGTAGTTAACAGTGTTCTAACGCCATAGCGCCAAGGAAAAGGACTTGGCACGTTCTAGTCCATTGCGACTGGGAACATTAGGCTATTAGTAGCCTTGCTGGGGACGTGGAAGAACGTGATTTACGTTTAAGGCCTTTATTAGGCTGCTAATGGCCATATTACTGCCCTTAGAGGGCTGTGCACGTAGTTAACAGTGTTCTACAGCCATGGCGCCATGGAAAAGGACTTGGGACGTCATAGTCCATTGAGACTCGAAGGACTAGATCAATGGTAGCCTGGCTGGGAGCGTGGAAGCACGTGGTTTACGTCTAAGACCTTTATTAGGCTGCGACGGCAATATTACTCCTTACAGGGGGCGGTGCACGTAGCTAAGAGTGATCTAAAGCCATGGCGTCAAGGAAAAGGACTTGAGACGTCATATTTCATTAAGACTGGGAACACTAGACCATTGGTAACCTTGCTGGGGACGTGGAAGAACGTGATTTACGTGTAAGACCTTTATTAGTCTGTAAAACGCCATGTTACAGGATTTGGAGGACTGTGCGCGTAGTTGCCGGTCTTCTAACGCCAAGGTGCCAAAGAAAACGACTTGGCACGTTGTATACCATTGGGACTGGAAGGACTAGACTAATAGTATCCGGCGGAGGGTGGTGGAATCACGGTATTTACATGTAAAGGCTTTATTAGCCTGCAAAAGGCCGTATTACTGACTTTAGAGGGCTGTGCACGTAGTTAACAGTGTTCTATAGCCATGGCGTCAAGGAAAAGGACTTGGGATGTTATAGTCCATTGAGACTGGAAGGACTACTCCTATGGTAACCTGCGCAGGCAGTTGGAACGACGGTATTTATGTATAATGCCTTTATTAGGCTGCAAATGGCCATATTACAGCCTTTAGAGGGCTTTGCGCGGAGTTAACAGTGTGCAAAAGCCATGGCGCCAAGGAAAACGACTTGGGACGTCATATTCCATTGAGACTGAGAACAATAGACCAATGGTAGCCTGGTTGGGAGCGTAAAAGCACGTGGTTTACGTGTAAGGCCTTTATTAGTCTGCAAAAGGCCATATTACAGCGTTCAAAGGGCCGTACACGTAGTTAACAGTGTTCTAACGCCATAGCGCCAAGGAAAAGGACTTGGCACGTTCTAGTCCATTGCGACTGGGAACACTAGGCTATTAGTAGCCTTGCTGGGGACGTGGAAGAACGTGATTTACGTGCAAGGCCTTTTATAGTCTGTAAAAGGACATATTGCAGCATTTAGAGGGCTGTGCACATAGTTCACGGTGCTCTAAAGCCATGACGCTAAGGAGAACGACTTGGCAAGTCGGAGTCCATTGAGACTTGAAGGACTAGATCAATGGTAGCCTCGCCGGGAGCGTGAAAGCACGTGGTTTACGTCTAAGGCCTTTATTAGGCTGCGACGGCAATAATACGGCTCACAGGGGGCTGTGCACGTAGCTAAGAGTGTTCTAAAGCCATGGCGTCAAGGAAAAGGACTGGAGACGTCATATTCCATTAAGACTGGGAACACTAGACCATTGGTAACCTTGCTGGGGACGTGGAAGAACGTGATTTAAGTGTAAGGCCTTTATTAGGCTGCAAATGGCCATATTACTGCCTTTAGAGGGCTGTGCACGTAGTTAACAGTGTTCTATAGCCATGGCGCCAAGGAAAAGGACTTGGGACGTCATAGTCCATTGAGACTCGAAGGACTAGGTCAATGGTAGCCTGGCTGGGAGCGTGGAAGCATGTGCTTTACGTCTAACGCCTTTATTAGGCTCCGACGGCAATAATACAGCTTACAGGGGGCTGTGCACGTAGCTAAGAGTGTTCTAAAGCCATGGCGTCAAGGAAAAGGCCTTGGGACGTCATAGTCTATTGAGACTCGAAGGACTAGATCAATGGTAGCCTGGCTGGGAGCGTGGAAGCACGTGGTTTACGTCTAAGGCCTTTATTAGGCTGCGACGGCAATATTACTCCTTACAGGGGGCTGTGCACGTAGCTAAGAGTGATGTAAAGCAATGGCGTCAAGGAAAAGGACTTGAGACGTCATATTCCATTAAGACTGGAAAGACTAGACCATTGGTAACCTTGCTGGGGACGTGGAAGAAGGTGATTTACGTGTAAGACCTTTATTAGTCTGTAAAACGCCATGTTACAGGATTTGGAGGACTGTGCGCGTAGTTGCCGGTCTTCTAACGCCAAGGTGCCAAAGAAAACGACTTGGCACGTTGTATTCCATTGGGACTGAGAACACTAGACCAATGGTAGCCTGGTTGGGAGCGTAAAAGCACGTGGTTTACGTGTAAGGCCTTTATTAGTCTGCAAAAGGCCATATTACAGCGTTCAAAGGGCCGTACACGTAGTTAACAGTGTTCTAACGCCATAGCGCCAAGGAAAAGGACTTGGCACGTTCTAGTCCATTGCGACTGGGAACACTAGGCCATTGGTAGCCTTGCTGGGGACGTGGAAGAACGTGATTTACGTGCAAGGCCTTTATTAGTCTGTAAAAGGACATATTGCAGCATTTAGAGGGCTGTGCACATAGTTCAACGTCTAAGGCCTTTATTAGGCTGCGACGGCAATAATACGGCTCACCGGGGGCTGTGCACGTAGCTAAGAGTGTTCTAAAGCCATGGCGTCAAGGAAAAGGACTTGAGACGTCATATTCCATTAAGACTGGGAACACTACACCATTGGTAACCTTGCTGTGGACGTGGAAGAACGTGATTTAAGTGTAAGGCCTTTATTAGGCTGCAAATGGCCATATTACTGCCTTTAGAGGGCTTTGCACGTAGTTAACAGTGTTCTATAGCCATGGCGCCAAGGAAAAGGACTTGGGACGTCATTATCCATTAAGACTGGGAACACTAGACCATTGGTAGCCTTGCTGGGGACGTGGAACGACAGTATTTACGTTTAAAGCCATTATTAGTCTGCAAAAGGCCATGTTAGAGCATTTAGAGGGCTGTGCACGGAGTTAACATTGTTCTAAAGCCATGGCGCCAAGGAAAAGGACTTGGGACGTCATAGTCCATTGAGACTCGAAGGACTAGACCAATGGTAGCCTGGCTGGGAGCGTGGAAGCACGTGGTTTACGTCTAAGGCCTTTATTAGGCTGCGACGGCAATATTACTCCTTACAGGGGGCTGTGCACGTAGCTAAGAGTGATCTAAAGCAATGGCGTCAAGGAAAAGGACTTGAGACGTCATATTCCATTAAGACTGGGAACACTAGACCATTGGTAACCTTGCTGGGGACGTGGAAGAAGGTGATTTACGTGTAAGACCTTTATTAGTCTGTAAAACGCCATGTTACAGGATTTGGAGGACTGTGCGCGTAGTTGCCGGTCTTCTAACGCCAAGGTGCCAAAGAAAACGACTTGGCACGTTGTATTCCATTGGGACTGGAAGGACTAGACTAATGGTATCCGGCGGAGGGTGGTGGAATCACGGTATTTACGTGTAAAGGCTTTATTACCCTGCAAATGGCCATATTCCAGCCTTTAGAGGGCTTTGCACGGAGTTAACAGTGTGCTAAAGCCATGGCGCCAAGGAAAACGACTTGGGACGTCATATTCCATTGAGACTGAGAACACTAGACCAATGGTAGCCTGGTTGGGAGCGTAAAAGCACGTGGTTTACGTGTAAGGCCTTTATTAGTCTGCAAAAGGCCATATTACAGCGTTCAAAGGGCCGTACACGTAGTTAACAGTGTTCTAACGCCATAGCGCCAAGGAAAAGGACTTGGCACGTTGTAGTCCATTGAGACTGGGAACACTAGGCCATTCGTAGCCTTGCTTGGGACGTGGAAGAACGTGATTTACGTGCAAGGCCTTTATTAATCTGTAAAAGGACATATTGCAGCATTTAGAGGGCTGTGCACATAGTTCACGGTGCTCTAAACCAATGACGCTAAGGAGAACGACTTGGCAAGTCGGAGTCCATTGAGACTTGAAGGACTAGATCAATGGTAGCCTGGCCGGGAGCGTGAAAGCACGTGGTTTACGTCTAAGGCCTTTATTAGGCTGCGACGGCAATAATACGGCTCACAGGGGGCTGTGCACGTAACTAAGAGTGTTCTAAAGCCATGGCGTCAAGGAAAAGGACTTGAGACGTTATATTCCATTAAGACTGGGAACACTAGACCATTGGTAACCTTGCTGTGGACGTGGAAGAACGTGATTTTAGTGTAAGGCCTTTATTAGGCTGCAAATGGCCATATTACTGCCTTTAGAGGGCTGGCACGTAGTTAACAGTGTTCTATAGCCATGGCGCCAAGGAAAAGGACTTGGGACGTCATTATCCATTAACACTGGGAACACTAGACCATTGGTAGCCTTGCTGGGGACGTGGAACGACAGTATTTACGTTTAAAGCCATTATTAGTCTGCAAAAGGCCATGTTAAAGCATTTAGAGGGCTGTGCACGGAGTTAACATTGTTCTAAAGCCATGGCGCCAAGGAAAAGGACTTGGGACGTCATAGTCCATTGAGACTCGAAGGACTAGATCAATGGTAGCCTGGCTGGAAGCGTGGAAGCACGTGGTTTACGTCTAAGGCCTTTATTAGGCTGCGACGGCAATATTACTGATTACAGGGGGCTGTGCACGTAGCTAAGAGTGATCTAAAGCCATGGCGTCAAGGAAAAGGACTTGAGACGTCATATTCCATTAAGACAGGGAACACTAGACCATTGGTAACCTTGCTGGGGACGTAGAAGAACGTGATTTACGTGTAAGACCTTTATTAGTCTGTAAAACGCCATGTTACAGGATTTGGAGGACTGTGCGCGTAGTTGCCGGTCTTCTAACGCCAAGGTGCCAAAGAAAACGACTTGGCACGTTGTTTTCCATTGGGACTGGAAGGACTAGACTAATGGTATCCGGCGGAGGGTGGTGGAATCACGGTATTTACGTGTAAAGGCTTTATTAGGCTGCAAAAGGCCGTATTACTGACTTTAGAGGGCTGTGCACGTAGTTAACAGTGTTCTATAGCCATGGCGTCAAGTAAAAGGACTTGGGACGTTATAATCCATTGAGACTGGAAGGACTACTCCTATGGTAACCTGCGCAGGCAGTTGGAACGACGGTATTTACGTATAACGCCTTTATTAGGCTGCAAATGGCCATATTACAGCCTTTAGAGGGCTTTGCAAGGAGTTAACAGTGTGCTAAAGCCATGGCGCCAAGGAAAATGATTCGGGACGTCATATTCCATTGAGACTGAGAACACTAGACCAATGGTAGCCTGGTTGGGAGCGTAAAAGCACGTGGTTTACGTGTAAGGCCTTTATTAGTCTGCAAAAGGCCATATTACAGCGTTCAAAGGGCCGTACACGTAGTTAACAGTGTTCTAACGCCATAGCGCCAAGGTAAAGGACTTGGCACGTTGTAGTCCATTGAGACTGGGAACACTAGGCCATTGGCAGCCTTGCTGGGGACGTGGAAGAACGTGATTTACGTGCAAGGCCTTTATTAGTCTGCAAAAGGACATATTGCAGCATTTAGAGGGCTGTGCACATAGTTCACAGTGCTCTAAAGCCATGACGCTAAGGAGAACGACTTGGCAAGTCGGAGTCCATTGAGACTTGAAGGACTAGATCAATGGTAGCCTGGCCGGGAGCGTGAAAGCACGTGGTTTACGTCTAAGGCCTTTTTTAGGCTGCGACGGCAATAATACGGCTCACAGGTGGCTGTGCACAGAGTTAACAGTGTTCTATAGCCATGGCACCAAGGAAAAA
The DNA here is from genome assembly GCF_029227915.1 of Hydractinia symbiolongicarpus. NCBI lineage: Eukaryota > Metazoa > Cnidaria > Hydrozoa > Anthoathecata > Hydractiniidae > Hydractinia > Hydractinia symbiolongicarpus. The sequence continues at coordinate 16,344,340 of NC_079885.1, read as the reverse complement.
CTTGGGACGTCATAGTCCATTGAGACTGGAAGGACTAGACTATTGGTATCCCGCGAAGGGTGGTGGAACCACGTTATTTACGTGTAAAGCCTTTATTTGGCTGCAAAAGGCAATTTATAGCATTTAGAGGCCTGTGCACGTAGTTGGCGGTCTCCTAACGCCACGGTGCCAAAGAAAACGACTTGGGACGTTGTAGTCCATTGAGACTAGAAGGTCTACACCAATAGTAACCGGCGTAGGCAGGTGGAACAACGGTATTTACGTATAAAGCCTTTATTAGGCTACAAAACGCCATATTACAGCGTTTAGAGGGCCTTGCACGTAGTTAACAGGGTTCTAAAGCCATGGCGCCAAGGAAAAGGACTTATCACGTTATAGTCCGTTGAAACTGGAAGAACTAGACCAATGGTATCCCGCGAAGGGTGGTGGAACCACGGTATTTACGTGTTAAGCCTTTATTAGGCTGCAAAAGGCCGTATTACTGACTTTAGAGGGCTGTGCACGTAGTTAACAGTGTTCTTTAGCCATGGCGTCAAGGAAAAGGACTTAGGACGTCATAGTCCATTGAGACTGGAAGGACTAGACTATTGGTATCCCGCGAAGGGTGGTGGAACCACGTTATTTACGTGTAAAGCCTTTATTTGGCTGCAAAAGGCAATTTACAGCATTTAGAGGCCTGTGCACGTAGTTAAAAGTGGTTTAACGCTAAAGCGCCAAGGAAAAGGAATTGGGACGTCGTAGTGAAATGATAGTCGGAAAGGTACACCATTGGTAGCCTGGTTTGGAGAGTGGAAGCACGTGATTTACGCGTAAGGCCTTTTTTAGACTAACAAAAGCCATACTATAGCATTTAGGGGACTGTGCGCGTACTTGCGGGATTTCAAACGTCACGGCGTCAAAGAAAACGACTTAGGACGTCATAGTCCATTGAGAGTGGAAGGACTACACCAATGGTAACTTGCGCAGGCAGGTGGAGCGACAGTATTCACGTATAAGGCCTTTAATAGGCTGCAAATAGCCATATTGCAGCGTTCAAAGGGCCGTGCACGTAGTTAACAGTGTTCTAACGCCATAGCGCCAAGGAAAAGGACTTGGCACGTTCTAGTCCATTGAGACTGGGAACACTAGACTAATGGTAGCCTTCCTGGCAGCATGGATACACGTGACTACCAGGTAAGGCCTTTACTAGCCTGCAAAAGACGATATTGTCGCATTTAGAGGGCTGTGCGCGTAGTTGGCGGTCTTCTAACGCCACGGTGCCAAAGAAAACGACTTGGGACGTTGTAGTCCATTGAGACTAGAAGGTCTACACCAATAGTAACCGGCGTAGGCAGGTGGAACAACGGTATTTACGTATAAAGCCTTTATTAGGCTACAAAACGCCATATTACAGCGTTTAGAGGGCCTTGCACGTTGTTAACAGGGTTCTAAAGCCATGGCGCCAAGGAAAAGGACTTATCACGTTATAGTCCGTTGAAACTGGAAGAACTAGACCAATGGTATCCCGCGAAGGGTGGTGGAACCACGGTATTTACGTGTTAAGCCTTTATTAGGCTGCAAAAGGCCGTATTACTGACTTTAGAGGGCTGTGCACGTAGTTAACAGTGTTCTTTAGCCATGGCGTCAAGGAAAAGGACTTAGGACGTCATAGTCCATTGAGACTGGAAGGACTAGACAATTGGTATCCCGCGAAGGGTGGTGGAACCACGTTATTTACGTGTAAAGCCTTTATTTGGCTGCAAAAGGCAATTTACAGCATTTAGAGGCCTGTGCACGTAGTTAAAAGTGGTTTAACGCTAAAGCGCCAAGGAAAAGGAATTGGGACGTCGTAGTGAAATGATAGTCGGAAAGGTACACCATTGGTAGCCTGGTTTGGAGAGTGGAAGCACGTGATTTACGCGTAAGGCCTTTTTTAGACTAACAAAAGCCATACTATAGCATTTAGGGGACTGTGCGCGTACTTGCGGGTTTTCAAACGTCACGGCGTCAAAGAAAACGACTTAGGACGTCATAGTCCATTGAGAGTGGAAGGACTACACCAATGGTAACTTGCGCAGGCAGGTGGAGCGACAGTATTCACGTATAAGGCCTTTAATAGGCTGCAAATGGCCATATTACAGCGTTCAAAGGGCCGTGCACGTAGTTAACAGTGTTCTAACGCCATAGCGCCAAGGAAAAGGACTTGGCACGTTCTAGTCCATTGAGACTGGGAACACTAGACTCATGGTAGCCTTCCTGGCAGCATGGAAACACGTGACTACCAGGTAAGGCCTTTACTAGCCTGCAAAAGACGATATTGTCGCATTTAGAGGGCTGTCCGCGTAGTTGGCGGTCTTCTAACGCCACGGTGCCAAAGAAAACGACTTGGGACGTTGTAGTCCATTGAGACTAGAAGGTCTACACCAATGGTAACCGGCGTAGGCAGGTGGAACAACGGTATTTGCGTATAAAGCCTGTATTAGGCTACAAAAGGCCATATTTCAGCGTTTAGAGGGCCTTGCACGTAGTTACCAGGGTTCTAAAGCCATGGCGCCAAGGAAAAGGACTTATCACGTTATAGTCCGTTGAGACTGGAAGAACTAGACCAATGGTATCCCGCGAAGGGTGGTGGAACCACGGTATTTACGTGTTAAGCCTTTATTAGGCTGCAAAAGGCCGTATTACTGACTTTAGAGGGCTGTGCACGTAGTTAACAGTGTTCTATAGCCATGGCGTCAAGGAAAAGGACTTGGGCCGTCATAGTCCATTGAGACTGGAAGGACTAGACTAATGGTATCCCGCGAAGGGTGGTGGAACCACGTTATTTACGTGTAAAGCCTTTATTTGGCTGCAAAAGGCAATTTACAGCATTTAGAGGCCTGTGCACGTAGTTAAAAGTGGTTTAACGCTTAAGCGCCAAGGAAAAGGAATTGGGACGTCGTAGTTAAATGATAGTCGGAAAGGTACACCATTGGTAACCTGGCTTGGAGAGTGGAAGCACGTGATTTACGCGTAAGGCCTTTTTTAGACTAACAAAAGCCATACTGTAGCATTTAGGGGACTGTGCGCGTACTAGCGGGTTTTCAAACGTCACGGCGTCAAAGAAAACGACTTAGGACGTCATAGTCTATTGAGAGTGGAAGGACTACACCAATGGTAAATTGCGCGGGCAGGTGGAGCGACAGTATTTACGTATAAGGCCTTTAATAGGCTGCAAATGGCCATATTACAGCGTTCAAAGGGCCGTGCACGTTGTTAACAGTGTTCTAACGCCATAGCGCCAAGGAAAAGGACTTGGCACGTTCTAGTCCATTGCGACTGGGAACACTAGGCTATTGGTAGCCTTGCTGGGGACGTGGAAGAACGTGATTTACGTTTAAGGCCTTTATTAGGCTGCAAATGGCCATATTACTGCCTTTAGAGGGCTGTGCACGTAGTTAACAGTGTTCTATAGCCATGGCGTCAAGGAAAAGGACTTGGGACGTCATAGTCCAATGAGACTGGAAGGACTAGACTAATGGTATCCCGCGAAGGGTGGTGGAACCACGTTATTTACGTGTAAAGCCTTTATTTGGCTGCAAAAGGCAATTTACAGCATTTAGAGGCCTGTGCACGTAGTTAAAAGTGGTTTAACGCTTAAGCGCCAAGGAAAAGGAATTGGGACGTCGTAGTTAAATGATAGTCGGAAAGGTACACCATTGGTAACCTGGCTTGGAGAGTGGACGCACGTGATTTACGCGTAAGGCCTTTTTTAGACTAACAAAAGCCATACTATAGCATTTAGGGGACTGTGCGCGTACTAGCGGGTTTTCAAACGTCACGGCGTCAAAGAAAACGACTTGGGACGTCATAGTCCATTGAGACTGGAAGGACTACACCAATGATAACTTGCGCAGGCAGGTGGAGCGACAGAATTTACGTATAAGGCCTTTAATAGGCTGGAAATGGCCATATTACAGCGTTCAAAGGGCCGTGCACGTAGTTAACAGTGTTCTAACGCCATAGCGTCAAGGAAAAGGACTTGTGACGTCGTAGTCCATTGAGACTGGGAACACTAGACTAATGGTAGCCTTCCTGGCAGCATGGAAACACGTGACTTACGGGTAAGGCCTTTATTAGCCTGCAAAAGACGATAATGCCGCATTTAGAGGGCTGTGCACGTAGTTAACGTATTTGTAACAGAACACAGAAAAAAAAGGTTTGACACATTTTGTATTGTATATATTTGATCTTTCCAGCTATAGGTAAAATTATATACATATATATATTTTACTAAGAACTCCCAAAAGTGTTTACCTGGCTAGCTAAAGTTTAATTTTTTACCATCATGGTTTGAGAGCCATGGCGTCAAGGAAAAGGACTTGGGACGTCTTAGTTCAATGATAGTCGGAAAGGTACACCATTGGTAGCCTGGTTTGGAGAGTGGAAGCACGTGATTTACGCGTAAGGCATTTTTTAGACTAACAAAAGCCATACTATAGCACTTAGGGGACTGTGCGCGTACTAGCGGGTTTTCAAACGTCACGGCGTCAAAGAAAACGACTTAGGACGTCATAGTCTATTGAGAGTGGAAGGACTACACCAATGGTAACTTGCGCAGGCAAGTGGAACGACAGTATTTACGTATAAGGCCTTTAATAGGCTGCAAATGGCCATATTACAGCGTTCAAAGGGCCGTGCACGTTGTTAACAGTGTTCTAACGCCATAGCGCCAAGGAAAAGGACTTGGCACGTTCTAGTCCATTGCGACTGAGAACACTAGGCTATTGGTAGCCTTGCTGGGGACGTGGAAGAACGTGATTTACGTTTAAGGCCTTTATTAGGCTGCAAATGGCCATATTACTGCCTTTAGAGGGCTGTGCACGTAGTTAACAGTGTTCTACAGCCATGGCGCGAAGGAAAAGGACTTGGGACGTCATAGTCCATTGAGACTCGAAGGATTAGATCAATGGTAGCCTGGCTGGGAGCGTGGAAGCACGTGGTGTACGTCTAAGGCCTTTATTAGGCTGCGACGGCAATAATACGGCTTACAGGGGGCTGTGCACGTAGCTAAGAGTGTTCTAAAGCCATGGCGTCAAGGAAGAGGACTTGAGACGTATTATTCCATTAAGACTGGGAACACTAGACCATTGGTAACCTTGCTGGGGACGTGAAAGAACGTGATTTACGTATAACGCCTTTATTACGCTGCAAATGGCCATGTTACAGCCTTTAGAGGGCTGTGCACGGAGTTAACAGTGTGCTAAAGCCATGGCGCGAAGGAAAAGGACTTAAGACGTCATAGTACATTGAGACTGGAAGGACTAGACTATTGGTATCCCGCGAAAGGTGGTGGAACCACGTTATTTACGTGTAAAGCCTTTATTTGGCTGCAAAAGGCAATTTACAGCATTTAGAGGCCTGTGCACGTAGTTAAAAGTGTTCTAACGCCATAGCGCCAAGGAAAAGGACTTGGCACGTTCTAGTCCATTGAGACTGGGAACACTAGACTAATGGTAGCCTTCCTGGCAGCATGGAAACACGTGACTTACAGGTAAGGCCTTTACTAGCCTGCAAAAGACGATATTGTCGCATTTAGAGGGTTGTGCGCGTAGTTGGCGGTCTTCTAACGCCACGGTGCCAAAGAAAACGACTTGGGACGTTGTAGTCCATTGAGACTAGAAGGTCTAATCCAATGGTAACCGGCGTAGGCAGGTGAAACAACGGTATTTGCGTATAAAGCCTTTATTGGGCTACAAAAGGCCATATTACAGCGTTTAGAGGGCCTTGCACGTAGTAAACAGGGTTCTAAAGCCATGGCGCCAAGGAAAAGGACTTATCACGTTATAGTCCGTTGAGACTGGAAGAACTAGACCAATGGTATCCCGCGAAGGGTGGTGGAACCACGGTATTTACGTGTTAAGCCTTTATTAGGTTGCAAAAGGCCGTATTACTGACTTTAGAGGGCTGTGCACGTAGTTAACAGTGTTCTATAGCCATGGCGTCAAGGAAAAGGACTTGGGCCGTCATAGTCCATTGAGACTGGAAGGACTAGACTATTGGTATCCCGCGAAGGGTGGTGGAACCACGTTATTTACGTGTAAAGCCTTTATTTGGCTGCAAAAGGCAATTTACAGCATTTAGAGGCCTGTGCACGTAGTTAAAAGTGGTTTAACGCTTAAGCGCCAAGGAAAAGGAATTGGGACGTCGTAGTTAAATGATAGTCGGAAAGGTACACCATTGGTAGCCTGGTTTGGAGAGTGGAAGCACGTGATTTACGCGTAAGGCCTTTTTTAGACTAACAAAAGCCATACTATAGCATTTAGGGGACTGTGCGCGTACTAGCGGGTTTTCAAACGTCACGGCGTCAAAGAAAACGACTTAGGACGTCATAGTCTATTGAGAGTGGAAGGACTACACCAATGGTAACTTGCGCAGGCAGGTGGAGCGACAGTATTTACGTATAAAGCTTTTAATAGGCTGCAAATGGCCATATTACAGCGTTCAAAGGGCCGTGCACGTTGTTAACAGTGTTCTAACGCCATAGCGCCAAGGAAGAGGACTTGGCACGTTCTAGTCCATTGCGACTGGGAACACTAGGCTATTGGTAGCCTTGCTGGGGACGTGGAAGAACGTGATTTACGTTTAAGGCCTTTATTAGGCTGCAAATGGCCATATTACTGCCTTTAGAGGGCTGTGCACGTAGTTAACAGTGTTCTACAGCCATGGCGCCAAGGAAAAGGACTTGGGACGTCATAGTCCATTGAGACTCGAAGGACTAGATCAATGGTAGCCTGGCTGGGAGCGTGGACGCACGTGGTTTACGTCTAACGCCTTTATTAGGCTCCGACGGCAATAATACGGCTTACAGGGGGCTGTGCACGTAGCTAAGAGTGTTCTGAAGCCATGGCGTCAAGGAAGAGGACTTGAGACGTCATATTCCATTAAGACTGGGAACACTAGACCATTGGTAACATTTCTGGGGGCGTAGAAGAACGTGATTTGCGTGTAAGACCTTTATTAGTCTGTAAAAGGCCATGTTACAGGATTTGGAGGACTCTGCTCGTAGTTGCCGGTATTCTAACGCCAAGGTGCCAAAGAAAACGACTTGGCACGTTGTAGTCCATTGGGACTGGAAGGACTAGACTAATGGTATCCCGCGGAGAGTGGTGGAATCACGGTATTTACGTGTAAAGGCTTTATTAGGCTGCAAAAGGCCGTATTACTGACTTTAGAGGTCTGTGCACGTAGTTAACAGTGTTCTATAGCCATGGCGTCAAGGAAAAGGACTTGGGAAGTCATAGTCCATTGAGGCTGGAAGGACTACTCCTATGGTAACCTGCGCAGGCCGTTGGAACGATGGTATTTACGTATAACGCCTTTATTAGGCTGCAAATGGCCATATTACAGCCTTTAGAAGACTGTGCGCGTAGTTAATAGTGTTCTATTGCCATGGCGTCAAGGAAAATGACTTGGAACGTCATATTCCATTAAGACTGGGAACACTAGACCATTGGTAGCCTTGCTGGGGACGTGGAACGACAGTATTTACGTTTAAAGCCATTATTAGTCTGCAAAAGGCCATGTTACAGCATTTAGAGAGCTGTGCACGGAGTTAACATTGTTCTAAAGCCATCGCGCCAAAGAAAACGACTTGGGACGTTGTAGTCCATTGAGACTAGAAGGTCTACACCAATGGTAACCGGCGTAGGCAGGTGGAACAACGGTATTTGCGTATAAAGCCTGTATTAGGCTACAAAAGGCCATATTACAGCGTTTAGAGGGCCTTGCACGTAGTTACCAGGGTTCTAAAGCCATGGCGCCAAGGGAAAGGACTTATCACGTTATAGTCCGTTGAGACTGGAAGAACTAGACCAATGGTATCCCTCGAAGGGTGGTGGAACCACGGTATTTACGTGTTAAGCCTTTATTAGGCTGCAAAAGGCCGTATTACTGACTTTAGAGGGCTGTGCACGTAGTTAACAGTGTTCTATAGCCATGGCGTCAAGGAAAAGGACTTGGGCCGTCATAGTCCATTGAGACTGGAAGGACTAGACTAATGGTATCCCGCGAAGGGTGGTGGAACCACGTTATTTACGTGTAAAGCCTTTATTTGGCTGCAAAAGGCAATTTACAGCATTTAGAGGCCTGTGCACGTAGTTAAAAGTGGTTTAACGCTTAAGCGCCAAGGAAAAGGAATTGGGACGTCGTAGTTAAATGATAGTCGGAAAGGTACACCATTGGTAACCTGGCTTGGAGAGTGGAAGCACGTGATTTACGCGTAAGGCCTTTTTTAGACTAACAAAAGCCATACTGTAGCATTTAGGGGACTGTGCGCGTACTAGCGGGTTTTCAAACGTCACGGCGTCAAAGAAAACGACTTAGGACGTCATAGTCTATTGAGAGTGGAAGGACTACACCAATGGTAAATTGCGCGGGCAGGTGGAGCGACAGTATTTACGTATAAGGCCTTTAATAGGCTGCAAATGGCCATATTACAGCGTTCAAAGGGCCGTGCACGTTGTTAACAGTGTTCTAACGCCATAGCGCCAAGGAAAAGGACTTGGCACGTTCTAGTCCATTGCGACTGGGAACACTAGGCTATTGGTAGCCTTGCTGGGGACGTGGAAGAACGTGATTTACGTTTAAGGCCTTTATTAGGCTGCAAATGGCCATATTACTGCCTTTAGAGGGCTGTGCACGTAGTTAACAGTGTTCTATAGCCATGGCGTCAAGGAAAAGGACTTGGGACGTCATAGTCCAATGAGACTGGAAGGACTAGACTATTGGTATCCCGCGAAAGGGTGGTGGAACCACGTTATTTACGTGTAAAGCCTTTATTTGGCTGCAAAAGGCAATTTACAGCATTTAGAGGCCTGTGCACGTAGTTAAAAGTGGTTTAACGCTTAAGCACCAAGGTAAAGGAATTGGGACGTCGTAGTTAAATGATAGTCGGAAAGGTACACCATTGGTAACCTGGCTTGGAGAGTGGACGCACGTGATTTACGCGTAAGGCCTTTTTTAGACTAACAAAAGCCATACTATAGCATTTAGGGGACTGTGCGCGTACTAGCGGGTTTTCAAACGTCACGGCGTCAAAGAAAACGACTTAGGACGTCATAGTCTATTGAGACTGGAATGACTACACCAATGGTAAATTGCGCAGGCAGGTGGAGCGACAGTATTTACGTATAAGGCCTTTAATAGGCTGCAAATGGCCATATTACAGCGTTCAAAGGGCCGTGCACGTTGTTAACAGTGTTCTAACGCCATAGCGCCAAGGAAAAGGACTTGGCACGTTCTAGTCCATTGCGACTGAGAACACTAGGCTATTGGTAGCCTTGCTGGGGACGTGGAAGAACGTGATTTACGTTTAAGGCCTTTATTAGGCTGCAAATGGCCATATTACTGCCTTTAGAGGGCTGTGCACGTAGTTAACAGTGTTCTACAGCCATGGCGCCAAGGAAAAGGACTTGGGACGTCATAGTCCATTGAGACTCGAAGGACTAGATCAATGGTAGCCTGGCTGGGAGCGTGGAAGCACGTGATTTACGCGTAAGGCCTTTTTTAGACTTACAAAAGCCATACTATAGCATTTAGAGGATTGTGCGCGTACCTGCGGGTTTTCATACGTCACGGCGTCAAAGAAAACGACTTGGGACGTCATAGTCCATTGAGACTGGAAGGACTACACCAATGATAACTTGCGCAGGCAGGTGGAGCGACAGAATTTACGTATAAGGCCTTTAATAGGCTGGAAATGGCCATATTACAGCGTTCAAAGGGCCGTGCACGTAGTTAACAGTGTTCTAACGCCATAGCGTCAAGGAAAAGGACTTGTGACGTCGTAGTCCATTGAGACTGGGAACACTAGACTAATGGTAGCCTTCCTGGCAGCATGGAAACACGTGACTTACGGGTAAGGCCTTTATTAGCCTGCAAAAGACGATAATGCCGCATTTAGAGGGCTGTGCACGTAGTTAACGTATTTGTAACAGAACACAGAAAAAAAAGGTTTGACACATTTTGTATTGTATATATTTGATCTTTCCAGCTATAGGTAAAATTATATACATATATATATTTTACTAAGAACTCCCAAAAGTGTTTACCTGGCTAGCTAAAGTTTAATTTTTTACCATCATGGTTTGAGAGCCATGGCGTCAAGGAAAAGGACTTGGGACGTCTTAGTTCAATGATAGTCGGAAAGGTACACCATTGGTAGCCTGGTTTGGAGAGTGGAAGCACGTGATTTACGCGTAAGGCATTTTTTAGACTAACAAAAGCCATACTATAGCACTTAGGGGACTGTGCGCGTACTAGCGGGTTTTCAAACGTCACGGCGTCAAAGAAAACGACTTAGGACGTCATAGTCTATTGAGAGTGGAAGGACTACACCAATGGTAACTTGCGCAGGCAAGTGGAACGACAGTATTTACGTATAAGGCCTTTAATAGGCTGCAAATGGCCATATTACAGCGTTCAAAGGGCCGTGCACGTTGTTAACAGTGTTCTAACGCCATAGCGCCAAGGAAAAGGACTTGGCACGTTCTAGTCCATTGCGACTGAGAACACTAGGCTATTGGTAGCCTTGCTGGGGACGTGGAAGAACGTGATTTACGTTTAAGGCCTTTATTAGGCTGCAAATGGCCATATTACTGCCTTTAGAGGGCTGTGCACGTAGTTAACAGTGTTCTACAGCCATGGCGCGAAGGAAAAGGACTTGGGACGTCATAGTCCATTGAGACTCGAAGGATTAGATCAATGGTAGCCTGGCTGGGAGCGTGGAAGCACGTGGTGTACGTCTAAGGCCTTTATTAGGCTGCGACGGCAATAATACGGCTTACAGGGGGCTGTGCACGTAGCTAAGAGTGTTCTAAAGCCATGGCGTCAAGGAAGAGGACTTGAGACGTATTATTCCATTAAGACTGGGAACACTAGACCATTGGTAACCTTGCTGGGGACGTGAAAGAACGTGATTTACGTATAACGCCTTTATTACGCTGCAAATGGCCATGTTACAGCCTTTAGAGGGCTGTGCACGGAGTTAACAGTGTGCTAAAGCCATGGCGCGAAGGAAAAGGACTTAAGACGTCATAGTACATTGAGACTGGAAGGACTAGACTATTGGTATCCCGCGAAAGGTGGTGGAACCACGTTATTTACGTGTAAAGCCTTTATTTGGCTGCAAAAGGCAATTTACAGCATTTAGAGGCCTGTGCACGTAGTTAAAAGTGTTCTAACGCCATAGCGCCAAGGAAAAGGACTTGGCACGTTCTAGTCCATTGAGACTGGGAACACTAGACTAATGGTAGCCTTCCTGGCAGCATGGAAACACGTGACTTACAGGTAAGGCCTTTACTAGCCTGCAAAAGACGATATTGTCGCATTTAGAGGGTTGTGCGCGTAGTTGGCGGTCTTCTAACGCCACGGTGCCAAAGAAAACGACTTGGGACGTTGTAGTCCATTGAGACTAGAAGGTCTAATCCAATGGTAACCGGCGTAGGCAGGTGAAACAACGGTATTTGCGTATAAAGCCTTTATTAGGCTACAAAAGGCCATATTACAGCGTTTAGAGGGCCTTGCACGTAGTAAACAGGGTTCTAAAGCCATGGCGCCAAGGAAAATGACTTATCACGTTATAGTCCGTTGAGACTGGAAGAACTAGACCAATGGTATCCCGCGAAGGGTGGTGGAACCACGGTATTTACGTGTTAAGCCTTTATTAGGTTGCAAAAGGCCGTATTACTGACTTTAGAGGGCTGTGCACGTAGTTAACAGTGTTCTATAGCCATGGCGTCAAGGAAAAGGACTTGGGCCGTCATAGTCCATTGAGACTGGAAGGACTAGACTATTGGTATCCCGCGAAGGGTGGTGGAACCACGTTATTTACGTGTAAAGCCTTTATTTGGCTGCAAAAGGCAATTTACAGCATTTAGAGGCCTGTGCACGTAGTTAAAAGTGGTTTAACGCTTAAGCGCCAAGGAAAAGGAATTGGGACGTCGTAGTTAAATGATAGTCGGAAAGGTACACCATTGGTAGCCTGGTTTGGAGAGTGGAAGCACTTGATTTACGCGTAAGGCCTTTTTTAGACTAACAAAAGCCATACTATAGCATTTAGGGGACTGTGCGCGTACTAGCGGGTTTTCAAACGTCACGGCGTCAAAGAAAACGACTTAGGACGTCATAGTCTATTGAGAGTGGAAGGACTACACCAATGGTAACTTGCGCAGGCAGGTGGAGCGACAGTATTTACGTATAAAGCTTTTAATAGGCTGCAAATGGCCATATTACAGCGTTCAAAGGGCCGTGCACGTTGTTAACAGTGTTCTAACGCCATAGCGCCAAGGAAGAGGACTTGGCACGTTCTAGTCCATTGCGACTGGGAACACTAGGCTATTGGTAGCCTTGCTGGGGACGTGGAAGAACGTGATTTACGTTTAAGGCCTTTATTAGGCTGCAAATGGCCATATTACTGCCTTTAGAGGGCTGTGCACGTAGTTAACAGTGTTCTACAGCCATGGCGCCAAGGAAAAGGACTTGGGACGTCATAGTCCATTGAGACTCGAAGGACTAGATCAATGGTAGCCTGGCTGGGAGCGTGGACGCACGTGGTTTACGTCTAACGCCTTTATTAGGCTCCGACGGCAATAATACGGCTTACAGGGGGCTGTGCACGTAGCTAAGAGTGTTCTGAAGCCATGGCGTCAAGGAAGAGGACTTGAGACGTCATATTCCATTAAGACTGGGAACACTAGACCATTGGTAACATTTCTGGGGGCGTAGAAGAACGTGATTTGCGTGTAAGACCTTTATTAGTCTGTAAAAGGCCATGTTACAGGATTTGGAGGACTCTGCTCGTAGTTGCCGGTATTCTAACGCCAAGGTGCCAAAGAAAACGACTTGGCACGTTGTAGTCCATTGGGACTGGAAGGACTAGACTAATGGTATCCCGCGGAGAGTGGTGGAATCACGGTATTTACGTGTAAAGGCTTTATTAGGCTGCAAAAGGCCGTATTACTGACTTTAGAGGTCTGTGCACGTAGTTAACAGTGTTCTATAGCCATGGCGTCAAGGAAAAGGACTTGGGAAGTCATAGTCCATTGAGACTGGAAGGACTACTCCTATGGTAACCTGCGCAGGCCGTTGGAACGATGGTATTTACGTATAACGCCTTTATTAGGCTGCAAATGGCCATATTACAGCCTTTAGAAGACTGTGCGCGTAGTTAATAGTGTTCTATTGCCATGGCGTCAAGGAAAATGACTTGGAACGTCATATTCCATTAAGACTGGGAACACTAGACCATTGGTAGCCTTGCTGGGGACGTGGAACGACAGTATTTACGTTTAAAGCCATTATTAGTCTGCAAAAGGCCATGTTACAGCATTTAGAGAGCTGTGCACGGAGTTAACATTGTTCTAAAGCCATCGCGCCAAGGAAAAGGACTTGGGACGTCATAGTCTATTGCGACTCGAAGGACTAGATCAATGGTAGCCTTGCTGGGAGCGTGGAAGCACGTAGTTTCCGTCTAAGGCTTTTATTAGGCTGCGACGGCAATAATACGGCTTACAGGGGGCTGTGCACGTAGCTAAGAGTGATCTAAAGCCATGGCGTCAAGGAAAAGGACTTGAGACGTCATATTCCATTAAGACTGGGAACACTAGACCATTGGTAACCTTGCTGGGGGCGTGGAAGAACGTGATTTGCTTGTAAGACCTTTATTAGTCTGTAAAAGGCCATGTTACAGGATTTGGAGGACTGTGCGCGTAGTTGCCGGTCTTCTAACGCGAAGGTGCCAAAGAAATCGACTTGGCACGTTGTATTCCATTGGGACTGGAAGGACTAGACTAATGGTATCCGGCGGAGGGTGGTGGAATCACGGTATTTACGTGTAAAGGCTTTATTAGGCTGCAAAAGGCCGTATTACTGACTTTAGAGGTCTGTGCACGTAGTTAACAGTGTTCTATAGTCATGGCGTCAAGGAAAAGGACTTGGGACGTTATAGTCCATTGAGACTGGAAGGACTACTCCTATGGTAACCTGCGCAGGCAGTTGGAACGACGGTATTTACGTATAACGCCTTTATTAGGCTGCAATTGGCCATATTACAGCCTTTAGAGGGCTTTGCACGGAGTTAACAGTGTGCTAAAGCCATGGCGCCAAGGAAAATGACTTGGGACGTCATATTCCATTAAGACTGAGAACACTAGACCAATGGTAGCGTGGTTGGGAGCGTAAAAGCACGTGGTTTACGTGTAAGGCCTTTATTAGTCTGCAAAAGGCCATATTACAGCGTTCAAAGGGCCGTACACGTAGTTAACAGTGTTCTAACGCCATAGCGCCAAGGAAAAGGGCTTGGCACGTTGTAGTCCATTGAGACTGGGAACAATAGGCCATTGGTAGCCTTGTTGGGGACGTGGAACAACGGTATTTACGTGTAAGGCTTTTATTAGGCTGCAAATGGCCATATTACTGACTTTAGAGGGCTGTGCACGTAGTTAACAGTGTTCTATAGCCATGGCGCCAAGGAAAAGGACTTGGCACGTCATAGTCCGTTGAGACTGGAAGGACTACTCCTATGGTAAACTGCGCAGTTAGTTGGAAGGACAGTGTTTACGTTTAAAGCCATTATTAGTCTGCAATAGGCCATGTTACAGCATTTAGAGGGCTGTGCACGGAGTTAACATTGTTCTTAAGCCATGGCGCCAAGGAAAAGGACTTGGAACGTCATATTCCATTAAGACTGGGAACACTAGACCATTGGTAGCCTTGCTGGGGACGTGGAACGACAGTATTTACGTGTAAAGGCTTTATTAGGCTGCAAAAGGCCGTATTACTGACTTTAGAGGTCTGTGCACGTAGTTAACAGTGTTCTATAGCCATAACGCCAAGCAAAACGACTTGTGACGTCGTAGTCTATTGAGACTGGGAACACTAGACTAATGGTAACCTTCCTGGCAGCATGGAAACACGTGACTTACGGGTAAGGCCTTTATTAGCCTGCAAAAGACGATAATGCCGCATTTAGAGGGCTGTGCACGTAGTTAACAGTGTTCTATAGCCATGGCGTCAAGGAAAATGACTTGGGACGTCATATTCCATTAAGACTGGGAACACTAGACCATTGGTAGTCTTGATGGGGACGTGGAATAACGTGATTTACGTGTAAGGCCTTTATTAGTCTGTAAAAAGACACATTGCAGCATTTAGAGGGCTGTGCACGGAGTTAACATTGTTCTAAAGCCATGGCGCCAAGGAAAAGGACTTGGGACGTCATAGTCCATTGAGACTGGAAGGACTACACCAATGGTAACTTGCGCAGGCAGGTGGAGCGACAGTATTTGCGTATAAGGTCTTTATTAGGCTGCAAATGCCCATTCTACAGCCTTTAGAGGGCTGTGCACGGAGTTAACAGTGTGTTAAAGCCATGGCGCCAAGGAAAATGAGTTGGGACGTCATATTCCATTGAGACTGAGAACACTAGACCAATGGTAGCCTGGTTGGGAGCGTAGAAGCACGTGGTTTACGTGTAAGGCCTTTATTAGTCTGCAAAAGGCCATGTTACAGCATTTAGAGGACTGTGAGCGTAGTTAACAGTGTTCTATAGCCATGGCGTCAAGGAAAATGACTTGGGACGTCATATTCCATTAAGACTGGGAACACTAGACCATTGGTAGCCTTGATGGGGACGTGGAATAACGTGATTTACGTGTAAGGCCTTTATTAGTCTGTAAAAGGACATATTGCAGCATTTAGAGGGCTGTGCACGGAGTTAGCATTGTTCTAAAGCCATGGCGCAAAGGAAAAGGACTTGGCACGTCATAGTCCATTGAGACTGGAAGGACTAGATTAATGGTATCCCGCGAAGGGTGGTGGAACCACGTTATTTACGTGTAAAGGCTTTATTAGTCTGCAAAAGGCCATGTTACAGCATTTAGAGGACTGTGCGCGTAGTTAACAGTGTTCTATAGCCATGGCGTCAAGCAAAATGACTTGGGACGTCATATTCCATTAAGACTGGGAACACTAGACCATTGGAAGCCTTGATGGGGACGTGGAATAACGTGATTTACGTGTAAGGCTTTTATTAGTCTGTAAAAGGACATATTGCAGCATTTAGAGGGCTGTGCACGAAGTTAACAGTGTTCTATAGCCATGGCGCCAAGGAAAAGATTTGGGACGTCATAGTCCGTTGAGACTGGAAGGACTACTCCTATGGTAACCTGCGCAGTTAGTTGGAACGACAGTATTTACGTTTATAGCCATTATTAGTCTGCAAAAGGCCATGTTACAGCATTTAGAGGGCTGTGCACGGAGTTAAAAGTGTTTTAACGCTAAAGCGCCAAGGAAAAGGAATTGGGACGTCGTAGTTCAATGATAGTCAGAAAGGTACACCATTGGTAGCCTGGTTTGGAGAGTGAAAGCACGTGATTTACGCGTAAGGCCTTTTTTAGACTTACAAAAGCCATACTATAGCATTTAGAGGACTGTGCGCGTACTTGCGGGTTTTCAAACGTCACGGCGTCAAAGAAAACGACTTGGGACGTCATAGTCCATTGGGACTGGAAGGACTAGACTAATGGTATCTCGCAGAGGGTGGTGGAGTCACGGTATTTACGTGTAAAGGCTTTATTAGGCTGCAAAAGGCCGTATTACTGACTTTAGAGGACTGTGCACGTAGTTAACAGTGTTCTATAGCCATGGCGTCAAGGAAAAGGACTTGGGACGTTATAGTCCATTGAGACTGGAAGGACTACTCCTATGGTAACCTGCGCAGGCAGTTGGAACGACGGTATTTACGTATAACGCCTTTATTGGGCTGCAAATGGCCATATTACAGCCTTTAGAGGGCTGTGGACGGAGTTAACAGTGTGCTAAAGCCATGGCGCCAAGGAAAATGACTTGGGACGTCATATTCCATTAAGACTGGGAACACTAGACCATTGGTAGCCTTGCTGGGGACGTGGAATAACGTGATTTACGTGTAAGGCCTTTATTATGCTGCGAAAGGCAATATTGCTGCCTTTAGAGGGCTGTGCACGTAGTTAACAGTGTTCTATAGCCATGGCGCCAAGGAAAAGGACTTGGCACGTCATAGTCCGTTGAGACTGGAAGGACTACTCCTATGGTAAACTGCGCAGTTAGTTGGAAGGACAGTGTTTACGTTTAAAGCCATTATTAGTCTGCAAAAGGCCATGTTACAGCATTTAGAGGGCTGTGCACGGAGTTAACATTGTTCTTAAGCCATGGCGCCAAGGAAAAGGACTTGGGACGTCATAGTCCATTGAGACTGGAAGGACTACTCCTATGGAAACATGCACAGGCAGGTGGAATGACGGTATTTACGTTTAGCTCCTTTATTTGGCTGCAAAAGGCAATATTACAGCATTCAAAGAGCCGTGCACGTAGTTAACAGTGTTCTAACGCCATAGCACGAATGAAAACGCCTTGGAACGTCGTATTCCATTGAGACTGGAAGGACTAGATCAATGGTAGCATGGCTGGGAGCATGGAAGCACGTTATTTACGTGTAAGGTCTTTATTAGTCTGCAAAAGTACATAACACTGCTTTTAGAAGACTGTGCACGTAGTTAACAGTGTTCTATAGCCATGTCGTCAAGGAAAAGGACTTGAGACGTCATACTCCATTAAGACTGGGAACACTAGACCATTGGTAACCTTGCTGGGGGCGTGGAAGAACGTGATTTGCGTGTAAGACCTTTGTTAGTCTGTAAAAGGCCATGTTACAGCATTTAGAGGACTGTGCGCGTAGTTGCCGGTCTTCTAACGCCAAGGTGCCAAAGAAAACGACTTGGCACGTTGTAGTCTATTGGGACTGGAAGGACTAGACCAATGGTATCCCGCCGAGGGTGGTGGAACCACGGTATTTACGTGTAAAGGCTTTATTAGTCTGCAAAAGGCCATGTTACAGCATTTAGAGGACTGTGCGCGTAGTTAACAGTGTTCTATAGCCATGGCGTCAAGCAAAATGACTTGGGACGTCATATTCCATTAAGACTGGGAACACTAGACCATTGGAAGCCTTGATGGGGACGTGGAATAACGTGATTTACGTGTAAGGCTTTTATTAGTCTGTAAAAGGACATATTGCAGCATTTAGAGGGCTGTGCACGAAGTTAACAGTGTTCTATAGCCATGGCGCCAAGGAAAAGATTTGGGACGTCATAGTCCGTTGAGACTGGAAGGACTACTCCTATGGTAACCTGCGCAGTTAGTTGGAACGACAGTATTTTCGTTTATAGCCATTATTAGTCTGCAAAAGGCCATGTTACAGCATTTAGAGGGCAGTGCACGGAGTTAAAAGTGTTTTAACGCTAAAGCGCCAAGGAAAAGGAATTGGGACGTCGTAGTTCAATGATAGTCAGAAAGGTACACCATTGGTAGCCTGGTTTGGAGAGTGAAAGCACGTGATTTACGCGTAAGGCCTTTTTTAGACTTACAAAAGCCATACTATAGCATTTAGAGGACTGTGCGCGTACTTGCGGGTTTTCAAACGTCACGGCGTCAAAGAAAACGACTTGGGACGTCATAGTCCATTGGGACTGGAAGGACTAGACTAATGGTATCTCGCAGAGGGTGGTGGAGTCACGGTATTTACGTGTAAAGGCTTTATTAGGCTGCAAAAGGCCGTATTACTGACTTTAGAGGACTGTGCACGTAGTTAACAGTGTTCTATAGCCATGGCGTCAAGGAAAAGGACTTGGGACGTCATAGTCCATTGAGACTGGAAGGACTACTCCTATGGAAACATGCACAGGCAGGTGGAATGACGGTATTTACGTTTAGCTCCTTTATTTGGCTGCAAAAGGCAATATTACAGCATTCAAAGAGCCGTGCACGTAGTTAACAGTGTTCTAACGCCATAGCACGAATGAAAACGCCTTGGAACGTCGTATTCCATTGAGACTGGAAGGACTAGATCAATGGTAGCATGGCTGGGAGCATGGAAGCACGTTATTTACGTGTAAGGTCTTTATTAGTCTGCAAAAGTACATAACACTGCTTTTAGAAGACTGTGCACGTAGTTAACAGTGTTCTATAGCCATGTCGTCAAGGAAAAGGACTTGAGACGTCATACTCCATTAAGACTGGGAACACTAGACCATTGGTAACCTTGCTGGGGGCGTGGAAGAACGTGATTTGCGTGTAAGACCTTTGTTAGTCTGTAAAAGGCCATGTTACAGCATTTAGAGGACTGTGCACGGAGTTAAAAGTGTTTTAACGCTAAAGCGCCAAGGAAAAGGAATTGGGACGTCGTAGTTCAATGATAGTCAGAAAGGTACACCATTGGTAGCCTGGTTTGGAGAGTGAAAGCACGTGATTTACGCGTAAAGCCTTTTTTAGACTTACAAAAGCCATACTATAGCATTTAGGGGACTGTGCGCGTACCTGCTGGTTTTCAAACGTCACAGAGTCAAAGAAAACGACTTAGGACGTCATAGTCCATTGAGAGTGAAAGGACTACACCAATGGTAACTTGCGCAGGCAGGTGGAGCGACAGTATTTACGTATAAGGCCTTTAATAGGCTGCAAATGGTAATATTACAGCGTTCAAAGGGCCGTGCACGTAGTTAACGGTGTTCTAACGCCATAGCGCGAAGGAAAACGACTTGGAACGTCGAATTCCATTGAGACTGGAAGGACTAGATCAATGGAAGCATGGCTTGGAGCATGGAAGCAGGTTATTTACGTGTAAAGGCTTTATTAGGCTGCAAAAGGCCGTATTACTGACTTTAGAGGTCTGTGCACGTAGTTAACAGTGTTCTATAGTCATGGCGTCAAGGAAAAGGACTTGGGACGTTATAGTCCATTGAGACTGGAAGGACTACTCCTATGGTAACCTGCGCAGGCAGTTGGAACGACGGTATTTACGTATAACGCCTTTATTAGGCTGCAATTGGCCATATTACAGCCTTTAGAGGGCTTTGCACGGAGTTAACAGTGTGCTAAAGCCATGGCGCCAAGGAAAATGACTTGGGACGTCATATTCCATTAAGACTGAGAACACTAGACCAATGGTAGCGTGGTTGGGAGCGTAAAAGCACGTGGTTTACGTGTAAGGCCTTTATTAGTCTGCAAAAGGCCATATTACAGCGTTCAAAGGGCCGTACACGTAGTTAACAGTGTTCTAACGCCATAGCGCCAAGGAAAAGGGCTTGGCACGTTGTAGTCCATTGAGACTGGGAACAATAGGCCATTGGTAGCCTTGTTGGGGACGTGGAACAACGGTATTTACGTGTAAGGCTTTTATTAGGCTGCAAATGGCCATATTACTGACTTTAGAGGGCTGTGCACGTAGTTAACAGTGTTCTATAGCCATGGCGCCAAGGAAAAGGACTTGGCACGTCATAGTCCGTTGAGACTGGAAGGACTACTCCTATGGTAAACTGCGCAGTTAGTTGGAAGGACAGTGTTTACGTTTAAAGCCATTATTAGTCTGCAATAGGCCATGTTACAGCATTTAGAGGGCTGTGCACGGAGTTAACATTGTTCTTAAGCCATGGCGCCAAGGAAAAGGACTTGGAACGTCATATTCCATTAAGACTGGGAACACTAGACCATTGGTAGCCTTGCTGGGGACGTGGAACGACAGTATTTACGTGTAAAGGCTTTATTAGGCTGCAAAAGGCCGTATTACTGACTTTAGAGGTCTGTGCACGTAGTTAACAGTGTTCTATAGCCATAACGCCAAGCAAAACGACTTGTGACGTCGTAGTCTATTGAGACTGGGAACACTAGACTAATGGTAACCTTCCTGGCAGCATGGAAACACGTGACTTACGGGTAAGGCCTTTATTAGCCTGCAAAAGACGATAATGCCGCATTTAGAGGGCTGTGCACGTAGTTAACAGTGTTCTATAGCCATGGCGTCAAGGAAAATGACTTGGGACGTCATATTCCATTAAGACTGGGAACACTAGACCATTGGTAGTCTTGATGGGGACGTGGAATAACGTGATTTACGTGTAAGGCCTTTATTAGTCTGTAAAAAGACACATTGCAGCATTTAGAGGGCTGTCCACGGAGTTAACATTGTTCTAAAGCCATGGCGCCAAGGAAAAGGACTTGGGACGTCATAGTCCATTGAGACTGGAAGGACTACACCAATGGTAACTTGCGCAGGCAGGTGGAGCGACAGTATTTGCGTATAAGGTCTTTATTAGGCTGCAAATGCCCATTCTACAGCCTTTAGAGGGCTGTGCACGGAGTTAACAGTGTGTTAAAGCCATGGCGCCAAGGAAAATGAGTTGGGACGTCATATTCCATTGAGACTGAGAACACTAGACCAATGGTAGCCTGGTTGGGAGCGTAGAAGCACGTGGTTTACGTGTAAGGCCTTTATTAGTCTGCAAAAGGCCATGTTACAGCATTTAGAGGACTGTGAGCGTAGTTAACAGTGTTCTATAGCCATGGCGTCAAGGAAAATGACTTGGGACGTCATATTCCATTAAGACTGGGAACACTAGACCATTGGTAGCCTTGATGGGGACGTGGAATAACGTGATTTACGTGTAAGGCCTTTATTAGTCTGTAAAAGGACATATTGCAGCATTTAGAGGGCTGTGCACGGAGTTAGCATTGTTCTAAAGCCATGGCGCAAAGGAAAAGGACTTGGCACGTCATAGTCCATTGAGACTGGAAGGACTAGATTAATGGTATCCCGCGAAGGGTGGTGGAACCACGTTATTTACGTGTAAAGGCTTTATTAGTCTGCAAAAGGCCATGTTACAGCATTTAGAGGACTGTGCGCGTAGTTAACAGTGTTCTATAGCCATGGCGTCAAGCAAAATGACTTGGGACGTCATATTCCATTAAGACTGGGAACACTAGACCATTGGAAGCCTTGATGGGGACGTGGAATAACGTGATTTACGTGTAAGGCTTTTATTAGTCTGTAAAAGGACATATTGCAGCATTTAGAGGGCTGTGCACGAAGTTAACAGTGTTCTATAGCCATGGCGCCAAGGAAAAGATTTGGGACGTCATAGTCCGTTGAGACTGGAAGGACTACTCCTATGGTAACCTGCGCAGTTAGTTGGAACGACAGTATTTACGTTTATAGCCATTATTAGTCTGCAAAAGGCCATGTTACAGCATTTAGAGGGCTGTGCACGGAGTTAAAAGTGTTTTAACGCTAAAGCGCCAAGGAAAAGGAATTGGGACGTCGTAGTTCAATGATAGTCAGAAAGGTACACCATTGGTAGCCTGGTTTGGAGAGTGAAAGCACGTGATTTACGCGTAAGGCCTTTTTTAGACTTACAAAAGCCATACTATAGCATTTAGAGGACTGTGCGCGTACTTGCGGGTTTTCAAACGTCACGGCGTCAAAGAAAACGACTTGGGACGTCATAGTCCATTGGGACTGGAAGGACTAGACTAATGGTATCTCGCAGAGGGTGGTGGAGTCACGGTATTTACGTGTAAAGGCTTTATTAGGCTGCAAAAGGCCGTATTACTGACTTTAGAGGACTGTGCACGTAGTTAACAGTGTTCTATAGCCATGGCGTCAAGGAAAAGGACTTGGGACGTTATAGTCCATTGAGACTGGAAGGACTACTCCTATGGTAACCTGCGCAGGCAGTTGGAACGACGGTATTTACGTATAACGCCTTTATTGGGCTGCAAATGGCCATATTACAGCCTTTAGAGGGCTGTGGACGGAGTTAACAGTGTGCTAAAGCCATGGCGCCAAGGAAAATGACTTGGGACGTCATATTCCATTAAGACTGGGAACACTAGACCATTGGTAGCCTTGCTGGGGACGTGGAATAACGTGATTTACGTGTAAGGCCTTTATTATGCTGCGAAAGGCAATATTGCTGCCTTTAGAGGGCTGTGCACGTAGTTAACAGTGTTCTATAGCCATGGCGCCAAGGAAAAGGACTTGGCACGTCATAGTCCGTTGAGACTGGAAGGACTACTCCTATGGTAAACTGCGCAGTTAGTTGGAAGGACAGTGTTTACGTTTAAAGCCATTATTAGTCTGCAAAAGGCCATGTTACAGCATTTAGAGGGCTGTGCACGGAGTTAACATTGTTCTTAAGCCATGGCGCCAAGGAAAAGGACTTGGGACGTCATAGTCCATTGAGACTGGAAGGACTACTTCTATGGAAACATGCACAGGCAGGTGGAATGACGGTATTTACGTTTAGCTCCTTTATTTGGCTGCAAAAGGCAATATTACAGCATTCAAAGAGCCGTGCACGTAGTTAACAGTGTTCTAACGCCATAGCACGAATGAAAACGCCTTGGAACGTCGTATTCCATTGAGACTGGAAGGACTAGATCAATGGTAGCATGGCTGGGAGCATGGAAGCACGTTATTTACGTGTAAGGTCTTTATTAGTCTGCAAAAGTACATAACACTGCTTTTAGAAGACTGTGCACGTAGTTAACAGTGTTCTATAGCCATGTCGTCAAGGAAAAGGACTTGAGACGTCATACTCCATTAAGACTGGGAACACTAGACCATTGGTAACCTTGCTGGGGGCGTGGAAGAACGTGATTTGCGTGTAAGACCTTTGTTAGTCTGTAAAAGGCCATGTTACAGCATTTAGAGGACTGTGCGCGTAGTTGCCGGTCTTCTAACGCCAAGGTGCCAAAGAAAACGACTTGGCACGTTGTAGTCTATTGGGACTGGAAGGACTAGACCAATGGTATCCCGCCGAGGGTGGTGGAACCACGGTATTTACGTGTAAAGGCTTTATTAGTCTGCAAAAGGCCATGTTACAGCATTTAGAGGACTGTGCGCGTAGTTAACAGTGTTCTATAGCCATGGCGTCAAGCAAAATGACTTGGGACGTCATATTCCATTAAGACTGGGAACACTAGACCATTGGAAGCCTTGATGGGGACGTGGAATAACGTGATTTACGTGTAAGGCTTTTATTAGTCTGTAAAAGGACATATTGCAGCATTTAGAGGGCTGTGCACGAAGTTAACAGTGTTCTATAGCCATGGCGCCAAGGAAAAGATTTGGGACGTCATAGTCCGTTGAGACTGGAAGGACTACTCCTATGGTAACCTGCGCAGTTAGTTGGAACGACAGTATTTTCGTTTATAGCCATTATTAGTCTGCAAAAGGCCATGTTACAGCATTTAGAGGGCAGTGCACGGAGTTAAAAGTGTTTTAACGCTAAAGCGCCAAGGAAAAGGAATTGGGACGTCGTAGTTCAATGATAGTCAGAAAGGTACACCATTGGTAGCCTGGTTTGGAGAGTGAAAGCACGTGATTTACGCGTAAGGCCTTTTTTAGACTTACAAAAGCCATACTATAGCATTTAGAGGACTGTGCGCGTACTTGCGGGTTTTCAAACGTCACGGCGTCAAAGAAAACGACTTGGGACGTCATAGTCCATTGGGACTGGAAGGACTAGACTAATGGTATCTCGCAGAGGGTGGTGGAGTCACGGTATTTACGTGTAAAGGCTTTATTAGGCTGCAAAAGGCCGTATTACTGACTTTAGAGGACTGTGCACGTAGTTAACAGTGTTCTATAGCCATGGCGTCAAGGAAAAGGACTTGGGACGTCATAGTCCATTGAGACTGGAAGGACTACTCCTATGGAAACATGCACAGGCAGGTGGAATGACGGTATTTACGTTTAGCTCCTTTATTTGGCTGCAAAAGGCAATATTACAGCATTCAAAGAGCCGTGCACGTAGTTAACAGTGTTCTAACGCCATAGCACGAATGAAAACGCCTTGGAACGTCGTATTCCATTGAGACTGGAAGGACTAGATCAATGGTAGCATGGCTGGGAGCATGGAAGCACGTTATTTACGTGTAAGGTCTTTATTAGTCTGCAAAAGTACATAACACTGCTTTTAGAAGACTGTGCACGTAGTTAACAGTGTTCTATAGCCATGTCGTCAAGGAAAAGGACTTGAGACGTCATACTCCATTAAGACTGGGAACACTAGACCATTGGTAACCTTGCTGGGGGCGTGGAAGAACGTGATTTGCGTGTAAGACCTTTGTTAGTCTGTAAAAGGCCATGTTACAGCATTTAGAGGACTGTGCACGGAGTTAAAAGTGTTTTAACGCTAAAGCGCCAAGGAAAAGGAATTGGGACGTCGTAGTTCAATGATAGTCAGAAAGGTACACCATTGGTAGCCTGGTTTGGAGAGTGAAAGCACGTGATTTACGCGTAAAGCCTTTTTTAGACTTACAAAAGCCATACTATAGCATTTAGGGGACTGTGCGCGTACCTGCTGGTTTTCAAACGTCACAGAGTCAAAGAAAACGACTTAGGACGTCATAGTCCATTGAGAGTGAAAGGACTACACCAATGGTAACTTGCGCAGGCAGGTGGAGCGACAGTATTTACGTATAAGGCCTTTAATAGGCTGCAAATGGTAATATTACAGCGTTCAAAGGGCCGTGCACGTAGTTAACGGTGTTCTAACGCCATAGCGCGAAGGAAAACGACTTGGAACGTCGAATTCCATTGAGACTGGAAGGACTAGATCAATGGAAGCATGGCTTGGAGCATGGAAGCAGGTTATTTACGTGTAAGGTCTTTATTAGTCTGCAAAAGGACATAATACTGCCTTTAGAAAGCTGTGCATCTAGTTAACAGTGTTCTATAGCCATGGCGTCAAAGAAAAGGACTTGGGACGTCATATTCCGTTAAGACGGGGAACACTAGACCATTGGTAGCCTTGCTGGGCAAGTGGACGAACGTGATTTACGTGTAAGGCCTTTATTAGGCTGCAAATGGCCATATTACTGCCTTTAGAGGGCTGTGCACGTAGTTAACAGTGTTCTATAGTCATGGCGCCAAGGAAAAGGACTTGGAACGTCATAGTCCATTGAGACTTGAAGGAATAGATCAATGGTAGCCTGACCGGGAGCGTGGAAGCACGTGGTTTACGTCTAAGGCCTTTATTAGGCTGCGACGGCAATAATACGGCTTACAGGGGGCTGTGCACGTAGCTAAGAGTGTTCTAAAGCCATGGCGTCAAGGAAAAGGACTTGATACGTCATATTTCATTAAGACTGGGAACACTAGACCTTTGGTAACCTTGCTGGGGACGTGGAAGAACGTTATTTACGTGTAAGGTCTTTATTAGTCTGCAAAAGTACATAACACTGCCTTTAGAAGACTGTGCACGTAGTTAACAGTGTTCTATAGCCATGTCGTCAAGGAAAAGGACTTGGCACGTTGTAGACCATTAAGACTGGGAACACAAGGCCATTGGTAGCCTTGCTGGGGACGTGGAAGAACGTGATTAACGTGCAAGGCCTTTATTAGTCTGTAAAAGGACATATTGCAGCATTTAGAGGGCTGTGCACATAGTTCACAGTGCTCTGAAGACATGACGCCAAGGAAAACGACTTGGGAAGTCGTAGTCCATTGAGACTTGGAGGACTAGATCAATGGTAGCCTGGCTGGGAGCGTGGAAGCACGTGGTTTACGTCTAAGGCCTTTATTAGGCTTCAACAGCAGTAATACGGCTTACCGGGGGCTGTGCACGTAGCTAAGAGTGTTCTAAAGCCATGGCGTCAAGGAAAAGGACTTGAGACGTCATACTCCATTAAGACTGGGAACACTAGACCATTGGTAACCTTGCTGGGGGCGGAGAAGCACATGGTTTACGTGTAAGGCCTTTATTAGTCTGCAAAAGGCCATGTTACAGCATTTAGAGGACTGTGCGCGTAGTTAACAGTGTTCTATAGCCATGGCGTCAAGGAAAATGACTTGGGACGTCATATTCCATTAATGTGCCTGCGACACCGGGAGTTCCCTTACTTGATTCACTCAGCGGCTATTGCGTAAAAAAGATACGTCACAGTCGTAATGATAAATAATGTAACGTGAAAAAGTCAATAGCCTACGACACCGGGAGTTCCCAGGCGGTCCCCCATCCAAGTACTATCCCGGCCCGACGATGCTTAACTTCCGTGATCGGACGAGAACAGGTGTGTTCATCGTGGTATGGTCGTAGACAAGCATACGGGCAGATATCTACGATTTATTAGCACATTACATCGAAAATGGTTAAAACTTTAAAGGTCATATTTCTTGACTGGATCATCCGAAATAGGTCGTGTTTATGTGCATTTGAAAGCTCTTTTTAAGCGCTATCGAGTCTTTACGACAATAATGCGCTTTAAGATTTCCGGTAAAAAGTTCCAACGAAGGCAATCTAGGGTACTTGCAAACTTAATTTTCATATGACAAGGTTAATTAGCAAAGTAAGTACATAGCCATTTTCTTTGTCTGACGCTCGTAATTCATTCATTTGCGACGTGGCGCATTTATTGCAGCAAGATTGTAGCCGTTTTGAAGGGAAAGCAACTTCTAATCATGTCCCTTACTTGATTTACTCAGCAGCTATTGCGTAAAAAAGATACGTCACATTCGTAATGATAAATAATGTAACGTGAAAAAGTCAATAGCCCACGACACCAGGAGTTCCCAGGCGGTCCCCCATCCAAGTACTATCTCGGCCCGACGATGCTTAACTTCCGTGATCGGACGAGAACAAGTGTGTTCATCGTGGTATGGTCGTAGACAAACAAACGGGCAGATATCTACGATTTATTAGCACATTACATCGAAAATGGTTTAAACTTTAAAGGTCATATTTCTTGACTGGATTATCCGAAGTAGGTCGTGTTTATGTGCATTTGAAAGCTCTTTTCAAGCGCTATCCATTATTAACGACAACCATGCGCTTTAAGATTTCCGGTAAAAAGTTCCAACGAAGGCAATCTAGTGTACTTTCAGTCTTAATTTTCATATGACAAAGTTAATTAGCAAAGTAACTACATCGCAATTTTCTTTGTCTGACGCTCTTAATCCATTGATTTGCGACGTGGCGCATTTATTGCAGCAAGATTGTAGCCCTTTTTAAGGGAAAGAAACTTCTAATCATGTCCCTTACTTGATTCATTCAGCGGCTATTGCGTAAAAAAGATACGTCACAGTCGTAATGATAAATAATGTAACGTGAAAAAGTCAACAGCCTACGACACCGGGAGTTCCCAGGCGGCGCCCCATCCAAGTACTATCCCGGCCCGACGATGCTTAACTTCCGTGACCGGACGAGAACAGGTGTGTTCATCGTGGTATGGTCGTAGAGAAGCAACCGGGCAGATATCTACGATTTATTAGCACATTACATCGAAAATGGTTAAAACTTTAAAGGTCATATTTCTTGACTGGATCATCCGAAATAGGTCGTGTTTATGTGCATTTGAAAGCTCTTTTTAAGCGCTATCGAGTCTTTACGACAATAATGCGCTTTAAGATTTCCGGTAAAAAGTTCCAACGAAGGCAATCTAGGGTACTTGCAAACTTAATTTTCATATGACAAGGTTAATTAGCAAAGTAAGTACATAGCCATTTTCTTTGTCTGACGCTCGTAATTCATTCATTTGCGACGTGGCGCATTTATTGCAGCAAGATTGTAGCCGTTTTGAAGGGAAAGCAACTTCTAATCATGTCCCTTACTTGATTTACTCAGCAGCTATTGCGTAAAAAAGATACGTCACATTCGTAATGATAAATAATGTAACGTGAAAAAGTCAATAGCCCACGACACCGGGAGTTCCCAGGCGGTCCCCCATCCAAGTACTATCTCGGCCCGACGATGCTTAACTTCCGTGATCGGACGAGAACAGGTGTGTTCATCGTGGTATGGTCGTAGACAAACAAACGGGCAGATATCTACGATTTATTAGCACATTACATCGAAAATGGTTTAAACTTTAAAGTTCATATTTCTTGACTGGATTATCCGAAGTAGGTCGTGTTTATGTGCATTTGAAAGCTCTTTTCAAGCGCTATCCATTATTAACGACAACCATGCGCTTTAAGATTTCCGGTAAAAAGTTCCAACGAAGGCAATCTAGTGTACTTTCAGTCTTAATTTTCATATGACAAAGTTAATTAGCAAAGTAACTACATCGCAATTTTCTTTGTCTGACGCTCTTAATCCATTGATTTGCGACGTGGCGCATTTATTGCAGCAAGATTGTAGCCCTTTTTAAGGGAAAGAAACTTCTAATCATGTCCCTTACTTGATTCATTCAGCGGCTATTGCGTAAAAAAGATACGTCACAGTCGTAATGATAAATAATGTAACGTGAAAAAGTCAATAGCCTACGACACCGGGAGTTCCCAGGCGGCGCCCCATCCAAGTACTATCCCGGCCCGACGATGCTTAACTTCCGTGACCGGACGAGAACAGGTGTGTTCATCGTGGTATGGTCGTAGAGAAGCAACCGGGCAGATATCTACGATTTATTAGCACATTACATCGAAAATGGTTCAAACTTTAAAGGTCATATTTCTTGACTGGGTGATCGGAAATAGGTCGTGTTTATGTGCATTTGAAAGCTCTTTTTAAGCGCTATCGAGTCTTTACGACAATAATGCGCTTTAAGATTTTCGGTAAAAAGTTCCAACGAAGGCAATCAAGGGTACTTGCAAACTTAATTTTCATATGACAAAGTTAATTAGCAAAGTAAGTACATAGCCATTTTCTTTGTCTGACGCTCGTAATCCATTCGTTTGCGACGTGGCGCATTTATTGCAGCAAGATTGTAGCCGTTTTGAAGGGAAAGCAACTTCTAATCATGTCCCTTACTTGATTTACTCAGCGGCTATTGCGTAAAAAAGATACGTCACATTCGTAATGATAAATAATGTAACGTGACAAAGTCAATAGCCTACGACACCGGGAGTTCCCAGGTGGTCCCCCATCCAAGTACTATCCCGGCCCGACGATGCTTAACTTCCGTGATCGGACGAGAACAGGTGTGTTCATCGTGGTATGGTCGTAGACAAACAAACGGGCAGATATCTACGATTTATTAGCACATTACATCGAAAATGGTTTAAACTTTAAAGGTCATATTTCTTGACTAGATTATCCGAAATAGGTCGTGTTTATGTGCATTTGAAAGCTCTTTTCTACCGCTATCCATCATTAACGACAACCATGCGCTTTAAGATTTCCGGTAAAAAGTTCCAACGAAGGCAATCTAGTGTACTTTCAGTCTTAATTTTCATATGACAAAGTTAATTAGCAAAGTAACTACATCGCCATTTTCTTTGTCTGACGCTTTTAATCCATTCATTTGCGACGTGGCGCATTTATTGCAGCAATATTGTAGCCGTTTTGAAGGGAAAGCAACTTCTAATCATGTCCCTTACTTGATTTACTCAGCGGCTATTGCGTAAAAAAGATACGTCACAGTCGTAATGATAAATAATGTAACGTGAAAAAGTCAATAGCCTACGACACCGGGAGTTCCCAGGCGGTGCCCCATCCAAGTACTATCCCGGCCCGACGATGCTTAACTTCCGTGACCGGACGAGAACAGGTGTGTTCATCGTGGTATGGTCGTAGACAAGCATACGGGCAGATATCTACGATTTATTAGCACATTACATCGAAAATGGTTCAAACTTTAAAGGTCATATTTCTTGACTGGGTGATCGGAAATAGGTCGTGTTTATGTGCATTTCAAAGCTCTTTTTAAGCGCTATCGAGTCTTTACGACAATAATGCGCTTTAAGATTTTCGGTAAAAAGTTCCAACGAAGGCAATCTAGGGTACTTGCAAACTTAATTTTCATATGACAAACTTAATTAGCAAAGTAAGTACATAGCCATTTTCTTTGTCTGACGCTCGTAATCCATTCGTTTGCGACGTGGCGCATTTATTGCAGCAAGATTGTAGCCGTTTTGAAGGGAAAGCAACTTCTAATCATGTCCCTTACTTGATTTACTCAGCGGCTATTGCGTAAAAAAGATACGTCACATTCGTAATGATAAATAATGTAACGTGACAAAGTCAATAGCCTACGACACCGGGAGTTCCCAGGCGGTCCCCCATCCAAGTACTATCCCGGCCCGACGATGCTTAACTTCCGTGATCGGACGAGAACAGGTGTGTTCATCGTGGTATGGTCGTAGACAAACAAACGGGCAGATATCTACGATTTATTAGCACATTACATCGAAAATGGTTTAAACTTTAAAGGTCATATTTCTTGACTGGGTGATCGGAAATAGGTCGTGTTTATGTGCATTTCAAAGCTCTTTTTAAGCGCTATCGAGTCTTTACGACAATAATGCGCTTTAAGATTTTCGGTAAAAAGTTCCAACGAAGGCAATCTAGGGTACTTGCAAACTTAATTTTCATATGACAAACTTAATTAGCAAAGTAAGTACATAGCCATTTTCTTTGTCTGACGCTCGTAATCCATTCGTTTGCGACGTGGCGCATTTATTGCAGCAAGATTGTAGCCGTTTTGAAGGGAAAGCAACTTCTAATCATGTCCCTTACTTGATTTACTCAGCGGCTATTGCGTAAAAAAGATACGTCACATTCGTAATGATAAATAATGTAACGTGACAAAGTCAATAGCCTACGACACCGGGAGTTCCCAGGCGGTCCCCCATCCAAGTACTATCCCGGCCCGACGATGCTTAACTTCCGTGATCGGACGAGAACAGGTGTGTTCATCGTGGTATGGTCGTAGACAAACAAACGGGCAGATATCTACGATTTATTAGCACATTACATCGAAAACGGTTTAAACTTTAAAGGTCATATTTCTTGACTGGATTATCCGAAATAGGTCGTGTTTATGTGCATTTGAAAGCTCTTTTCAACCGCTATCCATTATTAACGACAACCATGCGCTTTAAGATTTTCGGTAAAAAGTTCCAACGAAGGCAATCTAGTGTACTTTCAGTCTTACTTTTCATATGACAAAGTTAATTAGCAAAGTAACTACATCGCCATTTTCTTTGTCTGACGCTTTTAATCCATTCATTTGCGTCGTGGCGCATTTATTGCAGCAAGATTGTAGCCGTTTTGAAGGGAAAGCAACTTCTAATCACGTCCTTTACTTGATTTACTCAGCGGCTATTGCGTAAAAAAGATACGTCACAGTCGTAATGATAAATAATGTAACGTGAAAAAGTCAATAGACTACGACACCAGGAGTTCCCAGGCGGTTCCGCATCCAGGTACTATCCCGGCCCGACGATGCTTAACTTCCGTGATCGGACGAGAACAGGTGGGTTCATCGTGGTATGGTCGTAGACAAACAAACGGGCAGATATCTACGATTTATTAGCACATTACATCGAAAATGGTTTAAACTTTAAAGGTCATATTTCTTGACTGAATCATCCCAAATAGGTCGTGTTTATGTGCATTTGAAAGCTCTTTTCAGGCGCTATCCATTAATTACGACAATAATGCGCTTTAAGATTTCCGGTAAAAAGTTCCAACGAAGGCAATCTAGGGTACTTGCAGACTTAATTTTCATATGACAAAGTTAATTAGCAAATTAACTACATCGCCGTTTTCTTTGTCTGACGCTCGTAATCCATTCATTTGCGACGTGGCGCATTTATTGCAGCCAGATTGTAGCCGTTTTGAAGGGAAAGAAACTTATAATCACGTCCCTTACTTGATTTACTCAGCGGCTATTGCGTAAAAAAGATATGTCACAGTCGTAATGATAAATAATGTAACGTGAAAAAGTCAATAGACTACGACACCGGGAGTTCCCAGGCGGTGCCCCATCCAAGTACTATCCCGGCCCGACGATGCTTAACTTCCGTGATCGGACGAGAACAGGTGTGTTCATCGTGGTATGGTCGTAGACAAACAAACGGGCAGATATCTACGATTTATTAGCACATTACATCGAAAATGGTTTAAAATTTAAAGGTCATATTTTTTGACTGAATCATCCCAAATAGGTCGTGTTCATGTGCATTTGAAAGCTCTTTGCAGGTGCTATCCATTAATTACGACAACCATGCGCTTTAAGATTTCCGGTAAAAAGTTCCAACGAAGGCAATCTAGGGTACTTGTAGACTTAATTTTCATATGACAAAGTTAATTAGCAAAGAAACTACATCGCCATTTTCTTTGTCTGATGCTCGTAATCCATTCATTTGCGACGTGGCGCATTTATTGCAGCCAGATTGTAGCCGTTTTGAAGGGAAAGAAACTTATAATCACGTCCCTTACTTGATTTACTCAGCGGCTATTGCGTAAAAAAGATACGTCACATTCGTAATGATAAATAATGTAACGTGAAAAAGTCAATAGACTACGACACCGGGAGTTCCCAGGCGGTCCCCCATCCAAGTACTATCCCGGCCCGACGATGCTTAACTTCCTTGATCGGACGAGAACAGGTGTGTTCATCGTGGTATGGTCGTAGACAAACAAACGGGCAGATATCTACGATTTATTAGCACATTACATCGAAAATGGATTAAACTTTAAAGGTCATATTTCTTGACTGGGTGATCGGAAATAGGTCGTGTTTATGTGCATTTGAAAGCTCTTTTTAAGCACTATCGAGTCTTTACGACAATAATGCGCTTTAAGATTTCCGGTAAAAAGTTCCAACGAAGGCAATCTAGGGTACTTGCAAACTTAATTTTCATATGACAAAGTTAATTAGCAAAGTAAGTACATAGCCATTTTCTTTGTCTGACGCTCGTAATCCATTCATTTGCGTCGTGGCGCATTTATTGCAGCAAGATTGTAGCCGCTTTGAAGGGAAAGCAACTTCTAATCATGTCCCTTACTTGATTTACTCAGCAGCTATTGCGTAAAAAAGATACGTCACATTCGTAATGATAAATAATGTAACGTGAAAAAGTCAATAGCCCACGACACCGGGAGTTCCCAGGCGGTCCCCCATCCAAGTACTATCTCGGCCCGACGATGCTTAACTTCCGTGATCGGACGAGAACAGGTGTGTTCATCGTGGTATGGTCGTAGACAAACAAACGGGCAGATATCTACGATTTACTAGCACATTACATCGAAAATGGTTTAAACTTTAAAGGTCATATTTTTTGACTGGATTATCCGAAGTAGGTCGTGTTTATGTGCATTTGAAAGCTCTTTTCAAGCGCTATCCATTATTAACGACAACCATGCGCTTTAAGATTTCCGGTAAAAAGTTCCAACGAAGGCAATCTAGTGTACTTTCAGTCTTAATTTTCATATGACAAAGTTAATTAGCAAAGTAACTACATCGCAATTTTCTTTGTCTGACGCTCTTAATCCATTCATTGGCGATGTGGCGCATTTATTGCAGCAAGATTGTAGCCCTTTTTAAGGGAAAGAAACTTCTAATCATGTCCCTTACTTGATTCACTCAGCGGCTATTGCGTAAAAAAGATACGTCACAGTCGTATTGATAAATAATGTAACGTGAAAAAGTCAATAGCCTACGACACCGGGAGTTCCCAGGCGGTGCCCCATCCAAGTACTATCCCGGCCCGACGATGCTTAACTTCCGTGACCGGACGACAACAGGTGTGTTCATCGTGGTATGGTCGTAGACAAGCATACGGGCAGATATCTACGATTTATTAGCACATTACATCGAAAATGGTTCAAACTTTAAAGGTCATATTTCTTGACTGGGTGATCGGAAATAGGTCGTGTTTATGTGCATTTGAAAGCTCTTTTTAAGCGCTATCGAGTCTTTACGACAATAATGCGCTTTAAGATTTTCGGTAAAAAGTTCCAACGAAGGCAATCTAGGGTACTTGCAAACTTAATTTTCATATGACAAAGTTAATTAGCAAAGTAAGTACATAGCCATTTTCTTTGTCTGACGCTCGTAATCCATTCGTTTGCGACGTGGCGCATTTATTGCAGCAAGATTGTAGCCGTTTTG
This sequence comes from Hydractinia symbiolongicarpus, assembly GCF_029227915.1. Taxonomy (NCBI): domain Eukaryota; kingdom Metazoa; phylum Cnidaria; class Hydrozoa; order Anthoathecata; family Hydractiniidae; genus Hydractinia; species Hydractinia symbiolongicarpus. Next base: position 16,309,669 of record NC_079885.1, on the reverse strand, counting down.
AAGGGAAAGCAACTTCTAATCATGTCCCTTACTTGATTTACTCAGCGGCTATTGCGTAAAAAAGATACGTCACATTCGTAATGATAAATAATGTAACGTGACAAAGTCAATAGCCTACGACACCGGGAGTTCCCAGGCGGTACCCCATCCAAGTACTATCCCGGCCCGACGATGCTTAACTTCCGTGATCGGACGAGAACAGGTGTGTTCATCGTGGTATGGTCGTAGACAAACAAACGGGCAGATATCTACGATTTATTAGCACATTACATCGAAAATGGTTTAAATTTTAAAGGTCATATTTCTTGACTGGATTATCCGAAATAGGTCGTGTTTATGTGCATTTGAAAGCTCTTTTCAACCGCTATCCATTATTAACGACAACCATGCGCTTTAAGATTTCCGGTAAAAAGTTCCAACGAAGGCAATCTAGTGTACTTTCAGTCTTAATTTTCATATGACAAAGTTAATTAGAAAAGTAACTACATCGCCATTTTCTTTGTCTGACGCTTTTAATCCATTCATTTGCGACGTGGCGCATTTATTGAAGCAAGATTGTAGCCGTTTTGAAGGGAAAGCAACTTCTAATCATGTCCCTTACTTGATTTACTCAGCGGCTATTGCGTAAAAAAGATACGTCACAGTCGTAATGATAAATAATGTAACGTGAAAAAGTCAATAGCCTACGACACCGGGAGTTCCCAGACGGTTCCCCATCCAAGTACTATCCCGGCCCGACGATGCTTAACTTCCGTGATCGGACGAGAACAGGTGTGTTCATCGTGGTATGATCGTAGACTAACAAACGGGCAGATATCTACGATTAATTAGCACATTACATCGCAAATGGATCAAAATTTAAAGGTCATATTTCTTGACTGGGCGATCGGAAATAGGTCGTGTTTATGTGCATTTGAAAGCTCTTTTTAAGCGCTATCGATTCTTTACGACAATAACGCGCTTTAAGATTTCCGGTAAAAAGTTCCAACGAAGGCAATCTAGGGTACTTGCAGACTTAATTTTCATATGACAAAGTTAATTAGTAAAGTGAGTACATCGCCATTTTCTTTGTCTGACGCTCGTAATCCATTCATTTGCGACGTGGCGCATTTATTGCAGCCAGATTGTAGCCGTTTTGAAGGGAAATCAACTTATAATCACGTCCTTTACTTGATTTACTCAGCGGCTATTGCGTAAAAAAGATACGTCACAGTCGTAATGATAAATAATGTAACGTGAAAAAGTCAATAGACTACGACACCGGGAGTTCCCAGGCGGTTCCCCATCCAAGTACTATCCCGGCCCGACGATGCTTAACTTCCGTGATCGGACGAGAACAGGTGGGTTCATCGTGGTATGGTCGTAGACAAACAAACGGGCAGATATCTACGATTTATTAGCACATTACATCGAAAATGGTTTAAACTTTAAAGGTCATATTTCTTGACTGAATCATCCCAAATAGGTCGTGTTTATGTGCATTTGAAAGCTCTTTTCAGGCGCTATCCATTAATTACGACAACCATGCGCTTTAAGATTTCCGGTAAAAAGTTCCAACGAAGGCAATCTAGGGTACTTGCAGACTTAATTTTCATATGACAAAGTTAATTAGCAAATTAACTACATCGCCATTTTCTTTGTCTGACGCTCGTAATCCATTCATTTGCGACGTGGCGCATTTATTGCAGCCAGATTGTAGCCGTTTTGAAGGGAAAGAAACTTATAATCACGTCCCTTACTTGATTTACTCAGCGGCTATTGCGTAAAAAAGATATGTCACAGTCGTAATGATAAATAATGTAACGTGAAAAAGTCAATAGACTACGACACCGGGAGTTCCCAGGCGGTCCCCCATCCAAGTACTATCCCGGCCCGACGATGCTTAACTTCCGTGATCGGACGAGAACAGGTGTGTTCATCGTGGTATGGTCGTAGACAAACAAACGGGCAGATATCTACGATTTATTAGCACATTACATCGAAAATGGTTTAAAATTTAAAGGTCATATTTCTTGACTGAATCATCCCAAATAGGTCGTGTTCATGTGCATTTGAAAGCTCTTTTCAGGCGCTATCCATTAATTACGACAATAATGCGCTTTAAGATTTCCGGTAAAAAGTTCCAACGAAGGCAATCTAGGGTACTTGCAGACTTAATTTTCATATGACAAAGTTAATTAGCAAAGTGAGTACATCGCCATTTTCTTTGTCTGACGCTCGTAATCCATTCATTTGCGACGTGGCGCATTTATTGCAGCAAGATTGTAGCCGTTTTGAAGGAAAAGAAACTTATAATCACGTCCCTTACTTGATTTACTCAGCGGCTATTGCGTAAAAAAGATATGTCACAGTCGTAATGATAAATAATGTAACGTGAAAAAGTCAATAGACTACGACACTGGGAGTACCCAGGCGGTCCCCTATCCAAGTACTATCCCGGCCCGACGATGCTTAACTTCCGTGATCGGACGAGAACAGGTGTGTTCATCGTGGTATGGTCGTAGACAAACAAACGGGCAGATATCTACGATTTATTAGCACATTACATCGAAAATGGTTTAAAATTTAAAGGTCATATTTCTTGACTGAATCATCCCAAATAGGTCGTGTTCATGTGCATTTGAAAGCTCTTTTCAGGCGCTATCCATTAATTACGACAACCATGCGCTTTAAGATTTCCGGTAAAAAGTTCCAACGAAGGCAATCTAGGGTACTTGTAGACTTAATTTTCATATGACAAAGTTAATTAGCAAAGCAACTACATCGCCATTTTCTTTGTCTGATGCTCGTAATCCATTCATTTGCGACGTGGCGCATTTATTGCAGCCAGATTGTAGCCGTTTTGAAGGGAAAGAAACTTATAATCACGTCCCTTACTTGATTTACTCAGCGGCTATTGCGTAAAAAAGATACGTCACAGTCGCAATGATAAATAATGTAACGTGAAAAAGTCAATAGACTACGACACCGGGAGTTCCCAGGCGGTCCCCCATCTAAGTACTATCCCGGCCCGACGATGCTTAATTTCCGTGATCGGACGAGAACAGGTGTGTTCATCGTGGTATGGTCGTAGACAAGCAAACGGGCAGATATCTACGATTTATTAGCACATTACATCGAAAATGGTTTAAACTTTAAAGGTCATATTTCTTGACTGGGTGATCGGAAATAGGTCGTGTTTATGTGCATTTGAAAGCTCTTTTCAAGCGCTATCCATTATTAACGACAACCATGCGCTTTAAGATTTCCGGTAAAAAGTTCCAACGAAGGCAATCTAGTGTACTTTCAGTCTTAATTTTCATATGACAAAGTTAATTAGCAAAGTAACTACATCGCAATTTTCTTTGTCTGACGCTCTTAATCCATTCATTTGCGACGTGGCGCATTTATTGCAGCAAGATTGTAGCCGTTTTGAAGGGAAAGCAACTTCTAATCATGTCCCTTACTTGATTTACTCAGCAGCTATTTCGTAAAAAAGATACGTCACAGTCGTAATGATAAATAATGTAACGTGAAAAAGTCAATAGCCTACGACACCGGGAGTTCCCAGGCGGTGCCCCATCCAAGTACTATCCCGGCCCGACGATGCTTAACTTCCGTGACCGGACGAGAACAGGTGTGTTCATCGTGGTATGGTCGTAGACAAGCATACGGGCAGATATCTACGATTTATTAGCACATTACATCGAAAATGGTTCAAACTTTAAAGATCATATTTCTTGACTGGGTGATCGGAAATAGGTCGTGTTTACGTGCATTTGAAAGCTCTTTTTAAGCGCTATCGAGTCTTTACGACAATAATGCGCTTTAAGATTTCCGGTAAAAAGTTCCAACGAAGGCAATCTAGGGTACTTGCAAACTTAATTTTCATATGACAAAGTTAATTAGCAAAGCAACTACATCGCCATTTTCTTTGTCTGATGCTCGTAATCCATTCATTTGCGACGTGGCGCATTTATTGCAGCAAGATTGTAGCCGTTTTGAAGGGAAAGCAACTTTTAATCATGTCCCTTACTTGATTTACTCAGCAGCTATTGCGTAAAAAAGATACGTCACATTCGTAATGATAAATAATGTAACGTGACAAAATCAATAGCCCACGGCACCGGGAGTTCCCAGGCGGTCCCCCATTCAAGTACTATCTCGGCCCGACGATGCTTAACTTCCGTGATCGGACGAGAACAGGTGTGTTCATCGTGGTATGGTCGTAGACAAACAAACGGGCAGATATCTACGATTTACTAGCACATTACATCGAAAATGATTTAAACTTTAAAGGTCATATTTCTTGACTGGATTATCCGAAGTAGGTCGTGTTTATGTGCATTTGAAAGCTCTTTTCAAGCGCTATCCATTATTAACGACAACCATGCGCTTTAAGATTTCCGGTAAAAAATTCCAACAAAGGCAATCTAGTGTACTTTCAGTCTTAATTTTCATATGACAAAGTTAATTAGCAAAGTAACTACATCGCAATTTTCTTTGTCTGACGCTCTTAATCCATTCATTTGCGACGTGGCGCATTTATTGCAGCAAGATTGTAGCCCTTTTTAAGGGAAAGAAACTTCTAATCATGTCCCTTACTTGATTCACTCAGCGGCTATTGCGTAAAAAAGATACGTCACAGTCGTAATGATAAATAATGTAACGTGAAAAAGTCAATAGCCTACGACACCGGGAGTTCCCAGGCGGTGCCCCATCCAAGTACTATCCCGGCCCGACGATGCTTAACTTCCGTGACCGGACGAGAACAGGTGTGTTCATCGTGGTATGGTCGTAGACAAGCATACGGGCAGATATCTACGATTTATTAGCACATTACATCGAAAATGGTTCAAACTTTAAAGGTCATATTTCTTGACTGGGTGATCGGAAATAGGTCGTGTTTACGTGCATTTGAAAGCTCTTTTTAAGCGCTATCGAGTCTTTACGACAATAATGCGCTTTAAGATTTCCGGTAAAAAGTTCCAACGAAGGCAATCTAGCGTACTTTCAGTCTTAATTTTCATATGACAAAGTTAATTAGCAAAGTAACTACATCGCCATTTTCTTTGTCTGACGCTCTTAATCCATTCATTTGCGACGTGGCGCATTTATTGCAGCAAGATTGTAGCCGTTTTGAAGGGAAAGCAACTTCTAATCATGTCCCTCACTTGATTTACTCAGCGGCTATTGCGTAAAAAAGATACGTCACAGTCGTAATGATAAATAATGTAACGTGAAAAAGTCAATAGCCTACGACACCGGGAGTTCCCAGGCGGTTCCCCATCCAAGTACTATCCCGGCCCGACGATGCTTAACTTCCGTGATCGGACGAGAACAGGTGTGTTCATCGTGGTATGATCGTAGACTAACAAACGGGCAGATATCTACGATTTATTAGCACATTACATCGAAAATGGTTTAAACTTTAAAGGTCATATTTCCTGACTAGATTATCCGAAATAGGTCGTGTTTATGTGCATTTGAAAGCTCTTTTTAAGCGCTATCGATTCTTTACGACAATAATGCACTTTAAGATTTCCGGTAAAAAGTTCCAACGAAGGCAATCTAGGGTACTTGCAGACTTAATTTTCATATGACAAAGTTAATTAGCAAAGTAAGTACATCGCCATTTTTTTTTGTCTGAAGCTCGTAATCCATTCATTTGCGACTTGGCGCATTTATTGCAGCAAGATTGTAGCCGTTTTGAAGGGAAAGCAACTTCTAATCATGTCCCTTACTTGATTTACTCAGCGGCTATTGCGTAAAAAAGATACGTCACAGTCGTAATGATAAATAATGTAACGTGAAAAAGTCAATAGCCTACGACACCGGGAGTTCCCAGGCGGTTCCCCATCCAAGTACTATCCCGGCCCGACGATGCTTAACTTCCGTGATCGGACGAGAACAGGTGTGTTCATCGTGGTATGATCGTAGACTAACAAACGGGCAGATATCTACGATTTATTAGCACATTACATCGAAAATGGTTTAAACTTTAAAGGTCATATTTCCTGACTAGATTATCCGAAATAGGTCGTGTTTATGTGCATTTGAAAGCTCTTTTCAAGCGCTATCGATTCCTTACGACAATAATGCGCTTTAAGATTTCCGGTAAAAAGTTCCAACGAAGGCAATCTAGGGTACTTGCGGACTTAATTTTCATATGACAAAGTTAATTAGCAAAGTAAGTACATCGCAATTTTCTTTGTCTGATGCTCGTAATCCATTCATTTGCGACGTGGCGCATTTATTGCAGCACGATTGTAGCCTTTTTGAAGGAAAATCAACCTCTAATCATGTCCCTTACTTGATTTACTCAGCGGCTATTGCGTGAAAAAGATACGTCACAGTCGTAATGATAAAGAATGTAACGTGAAAAAGTCAATAGCCTACGACACCGGGAGTTCCCAGGCGGTTCCCCATCCAGGTACTATCCCGGCCCGACGATGCTTAACTTCCGTGATCGGACGAGAACAGGTGGGTTCATCGTGGTATGGTCGTAGACAAACAAACGGGCAGATATCTACGATTTATTAGCACATTACATCGAAAATGGTTTAAACTTTAAAGGTCATATTTCTTGACTGAATCATCCCAAATAGGTCGTGTTTATGTGCATTTGAAAGCTCTTTTCAGGCGCTATCCATTAATTACGACAATAATGCGCTTTAAAATTTCCGGTAAAAAGTTCCAACGAAGGCAATCTAGGGTACTTGCAGACTTAATTTTCATATGACAAAGTTAATTAGCAAATTAACTACATCGCAATTTTCTTTGTCTGATGCTCGTAATCCATTCATTTGCGACGTGGCGCATTTATTGCAGCACGATTGTAGCCTTTTTGAAGGGAAATCAACTTCTAATCATGTCATTTACTTGATTTACTCAGCGGCTATTGCGTGAAAAAGATACGTCACAGTCGTAATGATAAAGAATGTAACGTGAAAAAGTCAATAGCCTACGACACCGGGAGTTCCCAGGCGGTTCCCCATCCAGGTACTTTCCCGGCCCGACGATGCTTAACTTCCGTGATCGGACGAGAACAGGTGGGTTCATCGTGGTATGGTCGTAGACAAACAAACGGGCAGATATCTACGATTTATTAGCACATTACATCGAAAATGGTTTAAACTTTAAAGGTCATATTTCTTGACTGAATCATCCCAAATAGGTCGTGTTTATGTGCATTTGAAAGCTCTTTTCAGGCGCTATCCATTAATTACGACAATAATGCGCTTTAAAATTTCCGGTAAAAAGTTCCAACGAAGGCAATCTAGGGTACTTGCAGACTTAATTTTCATATGACAAAGTTAATTAGCAAATTAACTACATCGCCATTTTCTTTGTCTGACGCTCGTAATCCATTCATTTGCGACGTGGCGCATTTATTGCAGCCAGATTGTAGCCTTTTTGAAGGGAAAGAAACTTATAATCACGTCCCTTACTTGATTTACTCAGCGGCTATTGCGTAAAAAAGATATGTCACAGTCGTAATGATAAATAATGTAACGTGAAAAAGTCAATAGACTACGACACCGGGAGTTCCCAGGCGGTCCCCCATCCAAGTACTATCCCGGCCCGACGATGCTTAACTTCCGTGATCGGACGAGAACAGGTGTGTTCATCGTGGTATGGTCGTAGACAAACAAACGGGCAGATATCTACGATTTATTAGCACATTACATCGAAAATGGTTTAAAATTTAAAGGTCATATTTCTTGACTGAATCATCCCAAATAGGTCGTGTTCATGTGCATTTGAAAGCTCTTTTCAGGCGCTATCCATTAATTACGACAACCATGCGCTTTAAGATTTCCGGTAAAAAGTTCCAACGAAGGCAATCTAGGGTACTTGCGGACTTAATTTTCATATGACAAAGTTAATTAGCAAAGTAAGTACATCGCAATTTTCTTTGTCTGATGCTCGTAATCCATTCATTTGCGACGTGGCGCATTTATTGCAGCACGATTGTAGCCTTTTTGAAGGGAAATCAACCTCTAATCATGTCCCTTACTTGATTTACTCAGCGGCTATTGCGTGAAAAAGATACGTCACAGTCGTAATGATAAAGAATGTAACGTGAAAAAGTCAATAGCCTACGACACCGGGAGTTCCCAGCCGGTTCCCCATCCAGGTACTATCCCGGCCCGACGATGCTTAACTTCCGTGATCGGACGAGAACAGGTGGGTTCATCGTGGTATGGTCGTAGACAAACAAACGGGCAGATATCTACGATTTATTAGCACATTACATCGAAAATGGTTTAAACTTTAAAGGTCATATTTCTTGACTGAATCATCCCAAATAGGTCGTGTTTATGTGCATTTGAAAGCTCTTTTCAGGCGCTATCCATTAATTACGACAATAATGCGCTTTAAAATTTCCGGTAAAAAGTTCCAACGAAGGCAATCTAGGGTACTTGCAGACTTAATTTTCATATGACAAAGTTAATTAGCAAATTAACTACATCGCAATTTTCTTTGTCTGATGCTCGTAATCCATTCATTTGCGACGTGGCGCATTTATTGCAGCACGATTGTAGCCTTTTTGAAGGGAAATCAACTTCTAATCATGTCATTTACTTGATTTACTCAGCGGCTATTGCGTAAAAAAGATATGTCACAGTCGTAATGATAAATAATGTAACGTGAAAAAGTCAATAGACTACGACACCGGGAGTTCCCAGGCGGTCCCCCATCCAAGTACTATCCCGGCCCGACGATGCTTAACTTCCGTGATCGGACGAGAACAGGTGTGTTCATCGTGGTATGGTCGTAGACAAACAAACGGGCTGATATCTACGATTTATTAGCACATTACATCGAAAATGGTTTAAAATTTAAAGGTCATATTTCTTGACTGAATCATCCCAAATAGGTCGTGTTCATGTGCATTTGAAAGCTCTTTTCAGGCGCTATCCATTAATTACGACAACCATGCGCTTTAAGATTTCCGGTAAAAAGTTCCAACGAAGGCAATCTAGGGTACTTGTAGACTTAATTTTCATATGACAAAGTTAATTAGCAAAGCATCTACATCGCCATTTTCTTTGTCTGATGCTCGTAATCCATTCATTTGCGACGTGGCGCATTTATTGCAGCCAGATTGTAGCCGTTTTGAAGAGAAAGAAACTTATAATCACGTCCCTTACTTGATTTACTCAGCGGCTATTGCGTAAAAAAGATACGTCACAGTCGTAATGATAAATAATGTAACGTGAAAAAGTCAATAGACTACGACACCGGGAGTTCCCAGGCGGTCCCCCATCCAAGTACTATCCCGGCCCGACGATGCTTAACTTCCGTGATCGGACGAGAACAGGTGTGTTCATCGTGGTATGGTCGTAGACAAACAAACGGGCAGATATCTACGATTTATTAGCACATTACATCGAAAATGGTTCAAACTTTAAAGGTCATATTTCTTGACTGGATCATCCGAAATAGGTCGTGTTTATGTGCATTTGACAGCTCTTTTTAAGCGCTATCGATTCTTTACGACAATAATGCGCTTTAAGATTTCCGGTAAAAGTTCCAACGAAGGCAATCTAGGGTACTTGCAGACTTAATTTTCATATGACAAAGTTAATTAGCAAATTAACTACATCGCCATTTTCTTTGTCTGACGCTCGTAATCCATTCATTTGCGACGTGGCGCATTTATTGCAGCCAGATTGTAGCCTTTTTGAAGGGAAAGAAACTTATAATCACGTCCCTTACTTGATTTACTCAGCGGCTATTGCGTAAAAAAGATACGTCACAGTCGTAATGATAAATAATGCAACGTGAAAAAGTCAATAGACTACGACACCGGGAGTTCCCAGGCGGTTCCCCATCCAAGTACTATCCCGGCCCGACGATGCTTAACTTCCGTGATCGCACGAGAACAGGTGGGTTCATCGTGGTATGGTCGTAGACAAACAAACGGGCAGATATCTACGATTTATTAGCACATTACATCGAAAATGGTTTAAACTTTAAAGGTCATATTTCTTGACTGAATCATCCCAAATAGGTCGTGTTTATGTGCATTTGAAAGCTCTTTTCAGGCGCTATCCATTAATTACGACAACCATGCGCTTTAAGATTTCCGGTAAAAAGTTCCAACGAAGGCAATCTAGGGTACTTGTAGACTTAATTTTCATATGACAAAGTTAATTAGCAAAGCAACTACATCGCCATTTTCTTTGTCTGATGCTCGTAATCCATTCATTTGCGACGTGGCGCATTTATTGCAGCCAGATTGTAGCCGTTTTGAAGGGAAAGAAACTTATAATCACGTCCCTTACTTGATTTACTCAGCGGCTATTGCGTAAAAAAGATACGTCACAGTCGTAATGATAAATAATGTAACGTGAAAAAGTCAATAGATTACGACACCGGGAGTTCCCAGGCGGTTCCCCATCCAAGTACTATCCCGGCCCGACGATGCTTAACTTCCGTGATCGGACGAGAACAGGTGGGTTCATCGTGGTATGGTCGTAGACAAACAAACGGGCAGATATCTACGATTTATTAGCACATTACATCGAAAATGGTTTAAACTTTAAAGGTCATATTTCTTGACTGAATCATCCCAAATAGGTCGTGTTTATGTGCATTTGAAAGCTCTTTTCAGGCGCTATCCATTAATTACGACAACCATGCGCTTTAAGATTTCCGGTAAAAAGTTCCAACGAAGGCAATCTAGGGTACTTGTAGACTTAATTTTCATATGACAAAGTTAATTAGCAAAGCAACTACATCGCCATTTTCTTTGTCTGATGCTCGTAATCCATTCATTTGCGACGTGGCGCATTTATTGCAGCCAGATTGTAGCCGTTTTGAAGGAAAAGAAACTTATAATCACGTCCCTTACTTGATTTACTCAGCGGCTATTGCGTAAAAAAGATACGTCACAGTCGTAATGATAAATAATGTAACGTGAAAAAGTCAATAGACTACGACACCGGGAGTTCCCAGGCGGTTCAACATCCAAGTACTATCCCGGCCCGACGATGCTTAACTTCCGTGATCGGACGAGAACAGGTGGGTTCATCGTGGTATGGTCGTAGACAAACAAACGGGCAGATATCTACGATTTATTAGCACATTACATCGAAAATGGTTTAAACTTTAAAGGTTATATTTCTTGACTGAATCATCCCAAATAGGTTGTGTTTATGTGCGTTTGAAAGCTCTTTTCAGGCGCTATCCATTAATTACGACAACCATGCGCTTTAAGATTTCCGGTAAAAAGTTCCAACGAAGGCAATCTAGGGTACTTGTAGACTTAATTTTCATATGACAAAGTTAATTAGCAAAGCAACTACATCGCCATTTTCTTTGTCTGATGCTCGTAATCCATTCATTTGCACCGTGGCGCATTTATTGCAGCCAGATTGTAGCCGTTTTGAAGGGAAAGAAACTTATAATCACGTCCCTTACTTGATTTACTCAGCGGCTATTGCGTAAAAAAGATACGTCACAGTCGTAATGATAAATAATGTAACGTGAAAAAGTCAATAGACTACGACACCGGGAGTTCCCAGGCGGTTCAACATCCAAGTACTATCCCGGCCCGACGATGCTTAACTTCCGTGATCGGACGAGAACAGGTGTGTTCATCGTGGTATGGTCGTAGACAAACAAACGGGCAGATATCTACGATTTATTAGCACATTACATCGAAAATGGTTTAAACTTTAAAGGTCATATTTCTTGACTGAATCATCCCAAATAGGTCGTGTTTATGTGCATTTGAAAGCTCTTTTCAGGCGCTATCCATTAATTACGACAATAATGCGCTTTAAGATTTCCGGTAAAAAGTTCCAACGAAAGCAAACTAGGGTACTTGCAGACTTAATTTTCATATGACAAAGTTAATTAGCAAATTAACTACATCGCCATTTTCTTTGTCTGACGCTCGTAATCCATTCATTTGCGACGTGGCGCATTTATTGCAGCCAGATTGTAGCCGTTTTGAAGGGAAAGAAACTTATAATCACGTCCCTTACTTGATTTACTCAGCGGCTATTACGTAAAAAAGATACGTCACAGTCGTAATGATAAATAATGTAACGTGAAAAAGTCAATAGACTACGACACCGGGAGTTCCCAGGCGGTCCTCCATCCAAGTACTATCCCGGCCCGACGATGCTTAACTTCCGTGATCGGACGAGAACAGGTGTGTTTATCGTGGTATGGTCGTAGACAAACAAACGGGCAGATATCTACGATTTATTAGCACATTACATCGAAAATGGTTTAAACTTTAAAGGTCATATTTCTTGACTGAATCATCCCAAATAGGTCGTGTTTAGGTGCATTTGAAAGCTCTTTTCAGGTGCTATCCATTAATTACGACAACCATGCGCTTTAAGATTTCCGGTAAAAAGTTCCAACGAAGGCAATCTAGGGTACTTTCAGACTTAATTTTCATATGACAAAGTTAATTAGCAAAGTGAGTACATCGCCATTTTCTTTGTCTGATGCTCGTAATCCATTCATTTGCACCGTGGCGCATTTATTGCAGCCAGATTGTAGCCGTTTTGAAGGGAAAGAAACTTATAATCACGTCCCTTACTTGATTTACTCAGCGGCTATTGCGTAAAAAAGATACGTCACAGTCGTAATGATAAATAATGTAACGTGAAAAAGTCAATAGACTACGACACCGGGAGTTCCCAGGCGGTTCAACATCCAAGTACTATCCCGGCCCGACGATGCTTAACTTCCGTGATCGGACGAGAACAGGTGTGTTCATCGTGGTATGGTCGTAGACAAACAAACGGGCAGATATCTACGATTTATTAGCACATTACATCGAAAATGGTTTAAACTTTAAAGGTCATATTTCTTGACTGAATCATCCCAAATAGGTCGTGTTTATGTGCATTTGAAAGCTCTTTTCAGGCGCTATCCATTAATTACGACAATAATGCGCTTTAAGATTTCCGGTAAAAAGTTCCAACGAAAGCAAACTAGGGTACTTGCAGACTTAATTTTCATATGACAAAGTTAATTAGCAAATTAACTACATCGCCATTTTCTTTGTCTGACGCTCGTAATCCATTCATTTGCGACGTGGCGCATTTATTGCAGCCAGATTGTAGCCGTTTTGAAGGGAAAGAAACTTATAATCACGTCCCTTACTTGATTTACTCAGCGGCTATTACGTAAAAAAGATACGTCACAGTCGTAATGATAAATAATGTAACGTGAAAAAGTCAATAGACTACGACACCGGGAGTTCCCAGGCGGTCCTCCATCCAAGTACTATCCCGGCCCGACGATGCTTAACTTCCGTGATCGGACGAGAACAGGTGTGTTTATCGTGGTATGGTCGTAGACAAACAAACGGGCAGATATCTACGATTTATTAGCACATTACATCGAAAATGGTTTAAACTTTAAAGGTCATATTTCTTGACTGAATCATCCCAAATAGGTCGTGTTTAGGTGCATTTGAAAGCTCTTTTCAGGTGCTATCCATTAATTACGACAACCATGCGCTTTAAGATTTCCGGTAAAAAGTTCCAACGAAGGCAATCTAGGGTACTTTCAGACTTAATTTTCATATGACAAAGTTAATTAGCAAAGTGAGTACATCGCCATTTTCTTTGTCTGATGCTCGTAATCCATTCATTTGCGACGTGGCGCATTTATTGCAGCAAGATTGTAGCCGTTTTGAAGGGAAAGAAACTTCTAATCATGTCCCTTACTTGATTTACTCAGCGGCTATTGCGTAAAAAAGATACGTCACAGTCGTAATGATAAATAATGTAACGTGAAAAAGTCAATAGCCTACGACACCGGGAGTTCCCAGGCGGTCCTCCATCCAAGTACTATCCCGGCCCGACGATGCTTAACTTCCGTGATCGGACGAGAACAGGTGTGTTCATCGTGGTATGGTCGCAGACAAGCATACGGGCAGATATCTACGATTCATTAGCACATTACATCGAAAATGGTTCAAACTTTAAAGGTCATATTTCTTGACTTGGTGATCGGAAATAGGTCGTGTTTATGTGCATTTGAAAGCTCTTTTCAAGCGCTATCCATTAATTACGACAATAATGCGCTTTAAGATTTCCGGTAAAAAGTTCCAACGAAGGCAATCTAGGGTACTTGCAGACTTAATTTTCATATGACAAAGTTAATTAGCAAATTAACTACATCGCCATTTTCTTTGTCTGACGCTCGTAATCCATTCATTTGCGACGTGGCGCATTTATTGCAGCCAGATTGTAGCCGTTTTGAAGGGAAAGAAACTTATAATCACGTCCCTTACTTGATTTACTCAGCGGCTATTGCGTAAAAAAGATACGTCACAGTCGTAATAATAAATAATGTAACGTGAAAAAGTCAATAGACTACGACACCGGGAGTTCCCAGGCGGTCCTCCATCCAAGTACTATCCCGGCCCGACGATGCTTAACTTCCGTGATCGGACGAGAACAGGTGTGTTCATCGTGGTATGGTCGCAGACAAGCATACGAGCAGATATCTACGATTTATAAGCACATTACATCGAAAATGGTTCAAACTTTAAAGGTCATATTTCTTGACTGGGTGATCGGAAATAGGTCGTGTTTATGTGCATTTGAAAGCTCTTTTTAAGCGCTATCCATTAATTACGACAATAATGCGCTTTAAGATTTCCGGTAAAAAGTTCCAACGAAGGCAATCTAGGGTACTTGCAGACTTAATTTTCATATGACAAAGTTAGTTAGCAAAGTAAGTACATCGCTATTTTTTTTGTCTGACGCTCCTAATCCATTCATTTGCGACGTGGCGCATTTATTGCAGCAAGATTGTAGCCGTTTTGAAGGAAAAGAAACTTATAATCACGTCCCTTACTTGATTTACTCAGCGGCTATTGCGTAAAAAAGATATGTCACAGTCGTAATGAAAAATAATGTAACGTGAAAAAGTCAATAGACTACGACACTGGGAGTACCCAGGCGGTCCCCTATCCAAGTACTATCCCGGCCCGACGATGCTTAACTTCCGTGATCGGACGAGAACAGGTGTGTTCATCGTGGTATGGTCGTAGACAAACAAACGGGCAGATATCTACGATTTATTAGCACATTACATCGAAAATGGTTTAAAATTTAAAGGTCATATTTCTTGACTGAATCATCCCAAATAGGTCGTGTTCATGTGCATTTGAAAGCTCTTTTCAGGCGCTATCCATTAATTACGACAACCATGCGCTTTAAGATTTCCGGTAAAAAGTTCCAACGAAGGCAATCTAGGGTACTTGTAGACTTAATTTTCATATGACAAAGTTAATTAGCAAAGCAACTACATCGCCATTTTCTTTGTCTGATGCTCGTAATCCATTCATTTGCGACGTGGCGCATTTATTGCAGCCAGATTGTAGCCGTTTTGAAGGGAAAGAAACTTATAATCACGTCCCTTACTTGATTTACTCAGCGGCTATTGCGTAAAAAAGATACGTCACAGTCGCAATGATAAATAATGTAACGTGAAAAAGTCAATAGACTACGACACCGGGAGTTCCCAGGCGGTCCCCCATCTAAGTACTATCCCGGCCCGACGATGCTTAATTTCCGTGATCGGACGAGAACAGGTGTGTTCATCGTGGTATGGTCGTAGACAAGCAAACGGGCAGATATCTACGATTTATTAGCACATTACATCGAAAATGGTTTAAACTTTAAAGGTCATATTTCTTGACTGGGTGATCGGAAATAGGTCGTGTTTATGTGCATTTGAAAGCTCTTTTCAAGCGCTATCCATTATTAACGACAACCATGCGCTTTAAGATTTCCGGTAAAAAGTTCCAACGAAGGCAATCTAGTGTACTTTCAGTCTTAATTTTCATATGACAAAGTTAATTAGCAAAGTAACTACATCGCAATTTTCTTTGTCTGACGCTCTTAATCCATTCATTTGCGACGTGGCGCATTTATTGCAGCAAGATTGTAGCCGTTTTGAAGGGAAAGCAACTTCTAATCATGTCCCTTACTTGATTTACTCAGCAGCTATTTCGTAAAAAAGATACGTCACAGTCGTAATGATAAATAATGTAACGTGAAAAAGTCAATAGCCTACGACACCGGGAGTTCCCAGGCGGTGCCCCATCCAAGTACTATCCCGGCCCGACGATGCTTAACTTCCGTGACCGGACGAGAACAGGTGTGTTCATCGTGGTATGGTCGTAGACAAGCATACGGGCAGATATCTACGATTTATTAGCACATTACATCGAAAATGGTTCAAACTTTAAAGATCATATTTCTTGACTGGGTGATCGGAAATAGGTCGTGTTTACGTGCATTTGAAAGCTCTTTTTAAGCGCTATCGAGTCTTTACGACAATAATGCGCTTTAAGATTTCCGGTAAAAAGTTCCAACGAAGGCAATCTAGGGTACTTGCAAACTTAATTTTCATATGACAAAGTTAATTAGCAAAGCAACTACATCGCCATTTTCTTTGTCTGATGCTCGTAATCCATTCATTTGCGACGTGGCGCATTTATTGCAGCAAGATTGTAGCCGTTTTGAAGGGAAAGCAACTTTTAATCATGTCCCTTACTTGATTTACTCAGCAGCTATTGCGTAAAAAAGATACGTCACATTCGTAATGATAAATAATGTAACGTGACAAAATCAATAGCCCACGGCACCGGGAGTTCCCAGGCGGTCCCCCATTCAAGTACTATCTCGGCCCGACGATGCTTAACTTCCGTGATCGGACGAGAACAGGTGTGTTCATCGTGGTATGGTCGTAGACAAACAAACGGGCAGATATCTACGATTTACTAGCACATTACATCGAAAATGATTTAAACTTTAAAGGTCATATTTCTTGACTGGATTATCCGAAGTAGGTCGTGTTTATGTGCATTTGAAAGCTCTTTTCAAGCGCTATCCATTATTAACGACAACCATGCGCTTTAAGATTTCCGGTAAAAAATTCCAACAAAGGCAATCTAGTGTACTTTCAGTCTTAATTTTCATATGACAAAGTTAATTAGCAAAGTAACTACATCGCAATTTTCTTTGTCTGACGCTCTTAATCCATTCATTTGCGACGTGGCGCATTTATTGCAGCAAGATTGTAGCCCTTTTTAAGGGAAAGAAACTTCTAATCATGTCCCTTACTTGATTCACTCAGCGGCTATTGCGTAAAAAAGATACGTCACAGTCGTAATGATAAATAATGTAACGTGAAAAAGTCAATAGCCTACGACACCGGGAGTTCCCAGGCGGTGCCCCATCCAAGTACTATCCCGGCCCGACGATGCTTAACTTCCGTGACCGGACGAGAACAGGTGTGTTCATCGTGGTATGGTCGTAGACAAGCATACGGGCAGATATCTACGATTTATTAGCACATTACATCGAAAATGGTTCAAACTTTAAAGGTCATATTTCTTGACTGGGTGATCGGAAATAGGTCGTGTTTACGTGCATTTGAAAGCTCTTTTTAAGCGCTATCGAGTCTTTACGACAATAATGCGCTTTAAGATTTCCGGTAAAAAGTTCCAACGAAGGCAATCTAGCGTACTTTCAGTCTTAATTTTCATATGACAAAGTTAATTAGCAAAGTAACTACATCGCCATTTTCTTTGTCTGACGCTCTTAATCCATTCATTTGCGACGTGGCGCATTTATTGCAGCAAGATTGTAGCCGTTTTGAAGGGAAAGCAACTTCTAATCATGTCCCTCACTTGATTTACTCAGCGGCTATTGCGTAAAAAAGATACGTCACAGTCGTAATGATAAATAATGTAACGTGAAAAAGTCAATAGCCTACGACACCGGGAGTTCCCAGGCGGTTCCCCATCCAAGTACTATCCCGGCCCGACGATGCTTAACTTCCGTGATCGGACGAGAACAGGTGTGTTCATCGTGGTATGATCGTAGACTAACAAACGGGCAGATATCTACGATTTATTAGCACATTACATCGAAAATGGTTTAAACTTTAAAGGTCATATTTCCTGACTAGATTATCCGAAATAGGTCGTGTTTATGTGCATTTGAAAGCTCTTTTTAAGCGCTATCGATTCTTTACGACAATAATGCACTTTAAGATTTCCGGTAAAAAGTTCCAACGAAGGCAATCTAGGGTACTTGCAGACTTAATTTTCATATGACAAAGTTAATTAGCAAAGTAAGTACATCGCCATTTTTTTTTGTCTGAAGCTCGTAATCCATTCATTTGCGACTTGGCGCATTTATTGCAGCAAGATTGTAGCCGTTTTGAAGGGAAAGCAACTTCTAATCATGTCCCTTACTTGATTTACTCAGCGGCTATTGCGTAAAAAAGATACGTCACAGTCGTAATGATAAATAATGTAACGTGAAAAAGTCAATAGCCTACGACACCGGGAGTTCCCAGGCGGTTCCCCATCCAAGTACTATCCCGGCCCGACGATGCTTAACTTCCGTGATCGGACGAGAACAGGTGTGTTCATCGTGGTATGATCGTAGACTAACAAACGGGCAGATATCTACGATTTATTAGCACATTACATCGAAAATGGTTTAAACTTTAAAGGTCATATTTCCTGACTAGATTATCCGAAATAGGTCGTGTTTATGTGCATTTGAAAGCTCTTTTCAAGCGCTATCGATTCCTTACGACAATAATGCGCTTTAAGATTTCCGGTAAAAAGTTCCAACGAAGGCAATCTAGGGTACTTGCGGACTTAATTTTCATATGACAAAGTTAATTAGCAAAGTAAGTACATCGCAATTTTCTTTGTCTGATGCTCGTAATCCATTCATTTGCGACGTGGCGCATTTATTGCAGCACGATTGTAGCCTTTTTGAAGGAAAATCAACCTCTAATCATGTCCCTTACTTGATTTACTCAGCGGCTATTGCGTGAAAAAGATACGTCACAGTCGTAATGATAAAGAATGTAACGTGAAAAAGTCAATAGCCTACGACACCGGGAGTTCCCAGGCGGTTCCCCATCCAGGTACTATCCCGGCCCGACGATGCTTAACTTCCGTGATCGGACGAGAACAGGTGGGTTCATCGTGGTATGGTCGTAGACAAACAAACGGGCAGATATCTACGATTTATTAGCACATTACATCGAAAATGGTTTAAACTTTAAAGGTCATATTTCTTGACTGAATCATCCCAAATAGGTCGTGTTTATGTGCATTTGAAAGCTCTTTTCAGGCGCTATCCATTAATTACGACAATAATGCGCTTTAAAATTTCCGGTAAAAAGTTCCAACGAAGGCAATCTAGGGTACTTGCAGACTTAATTTTCATATGACAAAGTTAATTAGCAAATTAACTACATCGCAATTTTCTTTGTCTGATGCTCGTAATCCATTCATTTGCGACGTGGCGCATTTATTGCAGCACGATTGTAGCCTTTTTGAAGGGAAATCAACTTCTAATCATGTCATTTACTTGATTTACTCAGCGGCTATTGCGTGAAAAAGATACGTCACAGTCGTAATGATAAAGAATGTAACGTGAAAAAGTCAATAGCCTACGACACCGGGAGTTCCCAGGCGGTTCCCCATCCAGGTACTATCCCGGCCCGACGATGCTTAACTTCCGTGATCGGACGAGAACAGGTGGGTTCATCGTGGTATGGTCGTAGACAAACAAACGGGCAGATATCTACGATTTATTAGCACATTACATCGAAAATGGTTTAAACTTTAAAGGTCATATTTCTTGACTGAATCATCCCAAATAGGTCGTGTTTATGTGCATTTGAAAGCTCTTTTCAGGCGCTATCCATTAATTACGACAATAATGCGCTTTAAAATTTCCGGTAAAAAGTTCCAACGAAGGCAATCTAGGGTACTTGCAGACTTAATTTTCATATGACAAAGTTAATTAGCAAATTAACTACATCGCAATTTTCTTTGTCTGATGCTCGTAATCCATTCATTTGCGACGTGGCGCATTTATTGCAGCACGATTGTAGCCTTTTTGAAGGGAAATCAACTTCTAATCATGTCATTTACTTGATTTACTCAGCGGCTATTGCGTGAAAAAGATACGTCACAGTCGTAATGATAAAGAATGTAACGTGAAAAAGTCAATAGCCTACGACACCGGGAGTTCCCAGGCGGTTCCCCATCCAGGTACTATCCCGGCCCGACGATGCTTAACTTCCGTGATCGGACGAGAACAGGTGGGTTCATCGTGGTATGGTCGTAGACAAACAAACGGGCAGATATCTACGATTTATTAGCACATTACATCGAAAATGGTTTAAACTTTAAAGGTCATATTTCTTGACTGAATCATCCCAAATAGGTCGTGTTTATGTGCATTTGAAAGCTCTTTTCAGGCGCTATCCATTAATTACGACAATAATGCGCTTTAAAATTTCCGGTAAAAAGTTCCAACGAAGGCAATCTAGGGTACTTGCAGACTTAATTTTCATATGACAAAGTTAATTAGCAAATTAACTACATCGCCATTTTCTTTGTCTGACGCTCGTAATCCATTCATTTGCGACGTGGCGCATTTATTGCAGCCAGATTGTAGCCTTTTTGAAGGGAAAGAAACTTATAATCACGTCCCTTACTTGATTTACTCAGCGGCTATTGCGTAAAAAAGATATGTCACAGTCGTAATGATAAATAATGTAACGTGAAAAAGTCAATAGACTACGACACCGGGAGTTCCCAGGCGGTCCCCCATCCAAGTACTATCCCGGCCCGACGATGCTTAACTTCCGTGATCGGACGAGAACAGGTGTGTTCATCGTGGTATGGTCGTAGACAAACAAACGGGCAGATATCTACGATTTATTAGCACATTACATCGAAAATGGTTTAAAATTTAAAGGTCATATTTCTTGACTGAATCATCCCAAATAGGTCGTGTTCATGTGCATTTGAAAGCTCTTTTCAGGCGCTATCCATTAATTACGACAACCATGCGCTTTAAGATTTCCGGTAAAAAGTTCCAACGAAGGCAATCTAGGGTACTTGCGGACTTAATTTTCATATGACAAAGTTAATTAGCAAAGTAAGTACATCGCAATTTTCTTTGTCTGATGCTCGTAATCCATTCATTTGCGACGTGGCGCATTTATTGCAGCACGATTGTAGCCTTTTTGAAGGGAAATCAACCTCTAATCATGTCCCTTACTTGATTTACTCAGCGGCTATTGCGTGAAAAAGATACGTCACAGTCGTAATGATAAAGAATGTAACGTGAAAAAGTCAATAGCCTACGACACCGGGAGTTCCCAGCCGGTTCCCCATCCAGGTACTATCCCGGCCCGACGATGCTTAACTTCCGTGATCGGACGAGAACAGGTGGGTTCATCGTGGTATGGTCGTAGACAAACAAACGGGCAGATATCTACGATTTATTAGCACATTACATCGAAAATGGTTTAAACTTTAAAGGTCATATTTCTTGACTGAATCATCCCAAATAGGTCGTGTTTATGTGCATTTGAAAGCTCTTTTCAGGCGCTATCCATTAATTACGACAATAATGCGCTTTAAAATTTCCGGTAAAAAGTTCCAACGAAGGCAATCTAGGGTACTTGCAGACTTAATTTTCATATGACAAAGTTAATTAGCAAATTAACTACATCGCAATTTTCTTTGTCTGATGCTCGTAATCCATTCATTTGCGACGTGGCGCATTTATTGCAGCACGATTGTAGCCTTTTTGAAGGGAAATCAACTTCTAATCATGTCATTTACTTGATTTACTCAGCGGCTATTGCGTGAAAAAGATACGTCACAGTCGTAATGATAAAGAATGTAACGTGAAAAAGTCAATAGCCTACGACACCGGGAGTTTCCAGGCGGTTCCCCATCCAGGTACTATCCCGGCCCGACGATGCTTAACTTCCGTGATCGGACGAGAACAGGTGGGTTCATCGTGGTATGGTCGTAGACAAACAAACGGGCAGATATCTACGATTTATTAGCACATTACATCGAAAATGGTTTAAACTTTAAAGGTCATATTTCTTGACTGAATCATCCCAAATAGGTCGTGTTTATGTGCATTTGAAAGCTCTTTTCAGGCGCTATCCATTAATTACGACAATAATGCGCTTTAAAATTTCCGGTAAAAAGTTCCAACGAAGGCAATCTAGGGTACTTGCAGACTTAATTTTCATATGACAAAGTTAATTAGCAAATTAACTACATCGCCATTTTCTTTGTCTGACGCTCGTAATCCATTCATTTGCGACGTGGCGCATTTATTGCAGCCAGATTGTAGCCTTTTTGAAGGGAAAGAAACTTATAATCACGTCCCTTACTTGATTTACTCAGCGGCTATTGCGTAAAAAAGATATGTCACAGTCGTAATGATAAATAATGTAACGTGAAAAAGTCAATAGACTACGACACCGGGAGTTCCCAGGCGGTCCCCCATCCAAGTACTATCCCGGCCCGACGATGCTTAACTTCCGTGATCGGACGAGAACAGGTGTGTTCATCGTGGTATGGTCGTAGACAAACAAACGGGCTGATATCTACGATTTATTAGCACATTACATCGAAAATGGTTTAAAATTTAAAGGTCATATTTCTTGACTGAATCATCCCAAATAGGTCGTGTTCATGTGCATTTGAAAGCTCTTTTCAGGCGCTATCCATTAATTACGACAACCATGCGCTTTAAGATTTCCGGTAAAAAGTTCCAACGAAGGCAATCTAGGGTACTTGTAGACTTAATTTTCATATGACAAAGTTAATTAGCAAAGCATCTACATCGCCATTTTCTTTGTCTGATGCTCGTAATCCATTCATTTGCGACGTGGCGCATTTATTGCAGCCAGATTGTAGCCGTTTTGAAGAGAAAGAAACTTATAATCACGTCCCTTACTTGATTTACTCAGCGGCTATTGCGTAAAAAAGATACGTCACAGTCGTAATGATAAATAATGTAACGTGAAAAAGTCAATAGACTACGACACCGGGAGTTCCCAGGCGGTCCCCCATCCAAGTACTATCCCGGCCCGACGATGCTTAACTTCCGTGATCGGACGAGAACAGGTGTGTTCATCGTGGTATGGTCGTAGACAAACAAACGGGCAGATATCTACGATTTATTAGCACATTACATCGAAAATGGTTCAAACTTTAAAGGTCATATTTCTTGACTGGATCATCCGAAATAGGTCGTGTTTATGTGCATTTGACAGCTCTTTTTAAGCGCTATCGATTCTTTACGACAATAATGCGCTTTAAGATTTCCGGTAAAAGTTCCAACGAAGGCAATCTAGGGTACTTGCAGACTTAATTTTCATATGACAAAGTTAATTAGCAAATTAACTACATCGCCATTTTCTTTGTCTGACGCTCGTAATCCATTCATTTGCGACTTGGCGCATTTATTGCAGCCAGATTGTAGCCTTTTTGAAGGGAAAGAAACTTATAATCACGTCCCTTACTTGATTTACTCAGCGGCTATTGCGTAAAAAAGATACGTCACAGTCGTAATGATAAATAATGCAACGTGAAAAAGTCAATAGACTACGACACCGGGAGTTCCCAGGCGGTTCCCCATCCAAGTACTATCCCGGCCCGACGATGCTTAACTTCCGTGATCGCACGAGAACAGGTGGGTTCATCGTGGTATGGTCGTAGACAAACAAACGGGCAGATATCTACGATTTATTAGCACATTACATCGAAAATGGTTTAAACTTTAAAGGTCATATTTCTTGACTGAATCATCCCAAATAGGTCGTGTTTATGTGCATTTGAAAGCTCTTTTCAGGCGCTATCCATTAATTACGACAACCATGCGCTTTAAGATTTCCGGTAAAAAGTTCCAACGAAGGCAATCTAGGGTACTTGTAGACTTAATTTTCATATGACAAAGTTAATTAGCAAAGCAACTACATCGCCATTTTCTTTGTCTGATGCTCGTAATCCATTCATTTGCGACGTGGCGCATTTATTGCAGCCAGATTGTAGCCGTTTTGAAGGGAAAGAAACTTATAATCACGTCCCTTACTTGATTTACTCAGCGGCTATTGCGTAAAAAAGATACGTCACAGTCGTAATGATAAATAATGTAACGTGAAAAAGTCAATAGATTACGACACCGGGAGTTCCCAGGCGGTTCCCCATCCAAGTACTATCCCGGCCCGACGATGCTTAACTTCCGTGATCGGACGAGAACAGGTGGGTTCATCGTGGTATGGTCGTAGACAAACAAACGGGCAGATATCTACGATTTATTAGCACATTACATCGAAAATGGTTTAAACTTTAAAGGTCATATTTCTTGACTGAATCATCCCAAATAGGTCGTGTTTATGTGCATTTGAAAGCTCTTTTCAGGCGCTATCCATTAATTACGACAACCATGCGCTTTAAGATTTCCGGTAAAAAGTTCCAACGAAGGCAATCTAGGGTACTTGTAGACTTAATTTTCATATGACAAAGTTAATTAGCAAAGCAACTACATCGCCATTTTCTTTGTCTGATGCTCGTAATCCATTCATTTGCGACGTGGCGCATTTATTGCAGCCAGATTGTAGCCGTTTTGAAGGAAAAGAAACTTATAATCACGTCCCTTACTTGATTTACTCAGCGGCTATTGCGTAAAAAAGATACGTCACAGTCGTAATGATAAATAATGTAACGTGAAAAAGTCAATAGACTACGACACCGGGAGTTCCCAGGCGGTTCAACATCCAAGTACTATCCCGGCCCGACGATGCTTAACTTCCGTGATCGGACGAGAACAGGTGGGTTCATCGTGGTATGGTCGTAGACAAACAAACGGGCAGATATCTACGATTTATTAGCACATTACATCGAAAATGGTTTAAACTTTAAAGGTTATATTTCTTGACTGAATCATCCCAAATAGGTTGTGTTTATGTGCATTTGAAAGCTCTTTTCAGGCGCTATCCATTAATTACGACAACCATGCGCTTTAAGATTTCCGGTAAAAAGTTCCAACGAAGGCAATCTAGGGTACTTGTAGACTTAATTTTCATATGACAAAGTTAATTAGCAAAGCAACTACATCGCCATTTTCTTTGTCTGATGCTCGTAATCCATTCATTTGCACCGTGGCGCATTTATTGCAGCCAGATTGTAGCCGTTTTGAAGGGAAAGAAACTTATAATCACGTCCCTTACTTGATTTACTCAGCGGCTATTGCGTAAAAAAGATACGTCACAGTCGTAATGATAAATAATGTAACGTGAAAAAGTCAATAGACTACGACACCGGGAGTTCCCAGGCGGTTCAACATCCAAGTACTATCCCGGCCCGACGATGCTTAACTTCCGTGATCGGACGAGAACAGGTGTGTTCATCGTGGTATGGTCGTAGACAAACAAACGGGCAGATATCTACGATTTATTAGCACATTACATCGAAAATGGTTTAAACTTTAAAGGTCATATTTCTTGACTGAATCATCCCAAATAGGTCGTGTTTATGTGCATTTGAAAGCTCTTTTCAGGCGCTATCCATTAATTACGACAATAATGCGCTTTAAGATTTCCGGTAAAAAGTTCCAACGAAAGCAAACTAGGGTACTTGCAGACTTAATTTTCATATGACAAAGTTAATTAGCAAATTAACTACATCGCCATTTTCTTTGTCTGACGCTCGTAATCCATTCATTTGCGACGTGGCGCATTTATTGCAGCCAGATTGTAGCCGTTTTGAAGGGAAAGAAACTTATAATCACGTCCCTTACTTGATTTACTCAGCGGCTATTACGTAAAAAAGATACGGCACAGTCGTAATGATAAATAATGTAACGTGAAAAAGTCAATAGACTACGACACCGGGAGTTCCCAGGCGGTCCTCCATCCAAGTACTATCCCGGCCCGACGATGCTTAACTTCCGTGATCGGACGAGAACAGGTGTGTTTATCGTGGTATGGTCGTAGACAAACAAACGGGCAGATATCTACGATTTATTAGCACATTACATCGAAAATGGTTTAAACTTTAAAGGTCATATTTCTTGACTGAATCATCCCAAATAGGTCGTGTTTAGGTGCATTTGAAAGCTCTTTTCAGGTGCTATCCATTAATTACGACAACCATGCGCTTTAAGATTTCCGGTAAAAAGTTCCAACGAAGGCAATCTAGGGTACTTTCAGACTTAATTTTCATATGACAAAGTTAATTAGCAAAGTGAGTACATCGCCATTTTCTTTGTCTGATGCTCGTAATCCATTCATTTGCGACGTGGCGCATTTATTGCAGCAAGATTGTAGCCGTTTTGAAGGGAAAGAAACTTCTAATCATGTCCCTTACTTGATTTACTCAGCGGCTATTGCGTAAAAAAGATACGTCACAGTCGTAATGATAAATAATGTAACGTGAAAAAGTCAATAGCCTACGACACCGGGAGTTCCCAGGCGGTCCTCCATCCAAGTACTATCCCGGCCCGACGATGCTTAACTTCCGTGATCGGATGAGAACAGGTGTGTTCATCGTGGTATGGTCGCAGACAAGCATACGGGCAGATATCTACGATTCATTAGCACATTACATCGAAAATGGTTCAAACTTTAAAGGTCATATTTCTTGACTTGGTGATCGGAAATAGGTCGTGTTTATGTGCATTTGAAAGCTCTTTTCAAGCGCTATCCATTAATTACGACAATAATGCGCTTTAAGATTTCCGGTAAAAAGTTCCAACGAAGGCAATCTAGGGTACTTGCAGACTTAATTTTCATATGACAAAGTTAATTAGCAAATTAACTACATCGCCATTTTCTTTGTCTGACGCTCGTAATCCATTCATTTGCGACGTGGCGCATTTATTGCAGCCAGATTGTAGCCGTTTTGAAGGGAAAGAAACTTATAATCACGTCCCTTACTTGATTTACTCAGCGGCTATTGCGTAAAAAAGATACGTCACAGTCGTAATAATAAATAATGTAACGTGAAAAAGTCAATAGACTACGACACCGGGAGTTCCCAGGCGGTCCTCCATCCAAGTACTATCCCGGCCCGACGATGCTTAACTTCCGTGATCGGACGAGAACAGGTGTGTTCATCGTGGTATGGTCGCAGACAAGCATACGAGCAGATATCTACGATTTATAAGCACATTACATCGAAAATGGTTCAAACTTTAAAGGTCATATTTCTTGACTGGGTGATCGGAAATAGGTCGTGTTTATGTGCATTTGAAAGCTCTTTTTAAGCGCTATCCATTAATTACGACAATAATGCGCTTTAAGATTTCCGGTAAAAAGTTCCAACGAAGGCAATCTAGGGTACTTGCAGACTTAATTTTCATATGACAAAGTTAGTTAGCAAAGTAAGTACATCGCTATTTTTTTTGTCTGACGCTCCTAATCCATTCATTTGCGACGTGGCGCATTTATTGCAGCAAGATTGTAGCCGTTTTGAAGGGAAAGAAAATTCTAATCATGTCCCTTACTTGATTTACTCAGCGGCTATTGCGTAAAAAACATACGTCACAGTCGTAATGATAAATAATGTAACGTGAAAAAGTCAATAGCCTACGACACCGGGAGTTCCCAGGCGGTCCTCCATCTAAGTACTATCCCGGCCCGACGATGCTTAACTTCCGTGATCGGACGAGAACAGGTGTGTTCATCGTGGTATGGTCGTAGACAAGCATACGGGAAGATATCTACGATTTATTAGCACATTACATCGAAAATGGTTTAAACTTTAAAGGTCATATTTCTTGACTGAATCATCCAAAATAGGTCGTGTTTATATGCATTTGAAAGCTCTTTTCAGGCGCTATCTATTAATTACGACAATCATGCGCTTTAAGATTTCCGGTAAAAAGTTTCAACGAAGGCAATCTAGGGTACTTGCAGACTTAATTTTCACATGACAAAGTTAATTAGCAAAGTGAGTACATCGCCATTTTCTTTGTCTGATGCTCGTTATCCATTCATTTGCGACGTGGCGCATTTATTGCAGCAAGATTGTAGCCGTTTTGAAGGGAAAGAAACTTCTAATCACGTCCCTTACTTGATTTACTCAGCAGCTATTGCGTAAAAAAGATACGTCACAGTCGTAATGATAAATAATGTAACGTGAAAAAGTCAATAGCCTACGACACCGGGAGTTCCCAGGCGGTCCTCCATCCAAGTACTATCCCGGCCCGACGATTTTTAACTTCCGTGATCGGACGAGAACAGGTGTGTTTATCGTGGTATGGTCGTAGACAAACAAACGGGCAGATATCTACGATTTATTAGCACATTACATCGAAAATGGTTTAAAATTTAAAGGTCATATTTCTTGACTGAATCATCCCAAATAGGTCGTGTTTAGGTGCATTTGAAAGCTCTTTTCAGGTGCTATCCATTAATTACGACAACCATGCGCTTTAAGATTTCCGGTAAAAAGTTCCAACGAAGGCAATCTAGGGTACTTTCAGACTTAATTTTCATATGACAAAGTTAATTAGCAAAGTGAGTACATCGCCATTTTCTTTGTCTGATGCTCGTAATCCATTCATTTGCGACGTGGCGCATTTATTGCACCAAGATTGTAGCCGTTTTTAAGGGAAAGAAACTTCTAATCATGTCCCTTACTTGATTTACTCAGCGGCTATTGCGTAAAAAAGATACGTCACAGTCGTAATGATAAATAATGTAACGTGAAAAGTCAGTAGCCTACGACACCGGGAGTTCCCAGGCGGTCCTCCATCCAAGTACTATCCCGGCCCGACGATGCTTAACTTCCGTGATCGGACGAGAACAGGTGTGTTCATCGTGGTATGGTCTCAGACAAGCATACGGGCAGATATCTACGATTTATTAGCACATTACATCGAAAATGGTTCAAACTTTAAAGGTCATATTTCTTGATTGGGTGATCGGAAATAGGTCGTGTTTATGTGCATTTGAAAGCTCTTTTTAAGCGCTATCCATTAATTACGACAATAATGCGCTTTAAGATTTCCGGTAAAAAGTTTCAACGAAGGCAATCTAGGGTACTTGCAGACTTAATTTTCACATGACAAAGTTAATTAGCAAAGTGAGTACATCGCCATTTTCTTTGTCTGATGCTCGTTATCCATTCATTTGCGACGTGGCGCATTTATTGCAGCAAGATTGTAGCCGTTTTGAAGGGAAAGAAACTTCTAATCACGTCCCTTACTTGATTTACTCAGCGGCTATTGCGTAAAAAAGATACGTCACAGTCGTAATGATAAATAATGTAACGTGAAAAAGTCAATAGCCTACGACACCGGGAGTTCCCAGGCGGTCCTCCATCCAAGTACTATCCCGGCCCGACGATGTTTAACTTCCGTGATCGGACGAGAACAGGTGTGTTTATCGTGGTATGGTCGTAGACAAACAAACGGGCAGATATCTACGATTTATTAGCACATTACATCGAAAATGGTTTAAACTTTAAAGGTCATATTTCTTGATTGAATCATCCCAAATAGGTCGTGTTTAGGTGCATTTGAAAGCTCTTTTCAGGTGCTATCCATTAATTACGACAACCATGCGCTTTAAGATTTCCGGTAAAAAGTTCCAACGAAGGCAATCTAGGGTACTTTCAGACTTAATTTTCATATGACAAAGTTAATTAGCAAAGTGAGTACATCGCCATTTTCTTTGTCTGATGCTCGTAATCCATTCATTTGCGACGTGGCGCATTTATTGCACCAAGATTGTAGCCGTTTTGAAGAGAAAGAAACTTCTAATCATGTCCCTTACTTGATTTACTCAGCGGCAATTGCGTAAAAAAGATACGTCACAGTCGTAATGATAAATAATGTAACGTGAAAAAGTCAGTAGCCTACGACACCGGGAGTTCCCAGGCGGTCCTCCATCCAAGTACTATCCCGGCCCGACGATGCTTAACTTCCGTGATCGGACGAGAACAGGTGTGTTCATCGTGGTATGGTCGCAGACAAACATACGGGCAGATATCTACGATTTATTAGCACATTACATCGAAAATGGTTTAAAATTTAAAGGTCATATTTCTTGACTGAATCATCCCAAATAGGTCGTGTTTAGGTGCATTTGAAAGCTCTTTTCAGGTGCTATCCATTAATTACGACAACCATGCGCTTTAAGATTTCCGGTAAAAAGTTCCAACGAAGGCAATCTAGGGTACTTTCAGACTTAATTTTCATATGACAAAGTTAATTAGCAAAGTGAGTACATCGCCATTTTCTTTGTCTGATGCTCGTAATCCATTCATTTGCGACGTGGCGCATTTATTGCACCAAGATTGTAGCCGTTTTTAAGGGAAAGAAACTTCTAATCATGTCCCTTACTTGATTTACTCAGCGGCTATTGCGTAAAAAAGATACGTCACAGTCGTAATGATAAATAATGTAACGTGAAAAGTCAGTAGCCTACGACACCGGGAGTTCCCAGGCGGTCCTCCATCCAAGTACTATCCCGGCCCGACGATGCTTAACTTCCGTGATCGGACGAGAACAGGTGTGTTCATCGTGGTATGGTCTCAGACAAGCATACGGGCAGATATCTACGATTTATTAGCACATTACATCGAAAATGGTTCAAACTTTAAAGGTCATATTTCTTGATTGGGTGATCGGAAATAGGTCGTGTTTATGTGCATTTGAAAGCTCTTTTTAAGCGCTATCCATTAATTACGACAATAATGCGCTTTAAGATTTCCGGTAAAAAGTTTCAACGAAGGCAATCTAGGGTACTTGCAGACTTAATTTTCACATGACAAAGTTAATTAGCAAAGTGAGTACATCGCCATTTTCTTTGTCTGATGCTCGTTATCCATTCATTTGCGACGTGGCGCATTTATTGCAGCAAGATTGTAGCCGTTTTGAAGGGAAAGAAACTTCTAATCACGTCCCTTACTTGATTTACTCAGCGGCTATTGCGTAAAAAAGATACGTCACAGTCGTAATGATAAATAATGTAACGTGAAAAAGTCAATAGCCTACGACACCGGGAGTTCCCAGGCGGTCCTCCATCCAAGTACTATCCCGGCCCGACGATGTTTAACTTCCGTGATCGGACGAGAACAGGTGTGTTTATCGTGGTATGGTCGTAGACAAACAAACGGGCAGATATCTACGATTTATTAGCACATTACATCGAAAATGGTTTAAACTTTAAAGGTCATATTTCTTGATTGAATCATCCCAAATAGGTCGTGTTTAGGTGCATTTGAAAGCTCTTTTCAGGTGCTATCCATTAATTACGACAACCATGCGCTTTAAGATTTCCGGTAAAAAGTTCCAACGAAGGCAATCTAGGGTACTTTCAGACTTAATTTTCATATGACAAAGTTAATTAGCAAAGTGAGTACATCGCCATTTTCTTTGTCTGATGCTCGTAATCCATTCATTTGCGACGTGGCGCATTTATTGCACCAAGATTGTAGCCGTTTTGAAGAGAAAGAAACTTCTAATCATGTCCCTTACTTGATTTACTCAGCGGCAATTGCGTAAAAAAGATACGTCACAGTCGTAATGATAAATAATGTAACGTGAAAAAGTCAGTAGCCTACGACACCGGGAGTTCCCAGGCGGTCCTCCATCCAAGTACTATCCCGGCCCGACGATGCTTAACTTCCGTGATCGGACGAGAACAGGTGTGTTCATCGTGGTATGGTCGCAGACAAACATACGGGCAGATATCTACGATTTATTAGCACATTACATCGAAAATGGTTCAAATTTTAAAGGTCATATTTCTTGACTGGGTGATCGGAAATAGGTCGTGTTTATGTGCATTTGAAAGCTCTTTTTAAGCGCTATCCATTAATTACGACAATAATGCGCTTTAAGATTTCCGGTAAAAAGTTCCAACGAAGGCAATCTAGGGTACTTGCAGATTTAATTTTCATATGACAAAGTTAATTAGCAAATTAACTACATCGCCATTTTCTTTGTCTGACGCTCGTAATCCATTCATTTGCGACGTGGCGCATTTATTGCATCCAGATTCTAGCCGTTTTGAAGGGAAAGAAACTTATAATCACGTCCCTTACTTGATTTACTCAGCGGCTATTGCGTAAAAAAGATACGTCACAGTCGTAATGATAAATAATGTAACGTGAAAAAGTCAATAGCCTACGACACCGGGAGTTCCCAGGCGGTTCCCCATCCAAGTACTATCCCGGCCCGACGATGCTTAACTTCCGTGATCGGACGAGAACAGGTGTGTTCATCGTGGTATGGTCGTAGACAAGCATACCGGCAGATATTTACGATTTATTAGCACATTACATCGAAAATGGTTCAAACTTTAAAGGTCATATTTCTTGACTGGATTATCCGAAGTAGGTCGTGTTTATGTGCAATTGAAAGCTCTTTTCAAGCACTATCCATTATTTACGACAACCATGCGCTTTAAAACTTCCGGTAAAAAGTTCCAACGAAGGCAATCTAGGGTACTTTCAGACTTAATTTTCATATGACAAAGTTAATTAGCAAATTAACTACATCGCCATTTTCTTTGTCTGACGCTCGTAATCCATTCATTTGCTACGTGGCGCATTTATTGCAGCCAGATCGTAGCCGTTTTGAAGGGAAAGAAACTTCTAATCACGTCCCTTACTTGATTTACTCAGCGGCTATTGCGTAAAAAAGATACGTCACAGTCGTAATGATAAATAATTTAACGTGAAAAAGTCAATAGCCTACGACACCGGGAGTTCCCAGGCGGTGCCCCATCCAAGTACTATCCCGGCCCGACGATGCTTAACTTCCGTGATCGGACGAGAACATGTGTGTTCATCGTGGTATGGTCGTAGACAAACAAACGGGCAGATATCTACGATTTATTAGCACATTACATCGAAAATGGTTTAAACTTTAAAGGTCATATTTCCTGACTAGATTATCCGAAATAGGTCGTGTTTATGTGCATTTGAAAGCTCTTTTCAAGCGCTATCCATTATTTACGACAACCATGCGCTTTAAGATTTCCGGTAAAAAGTTCCAACGAAGGCAATCAAGGGTACTTTCAGACTTAATTTTCATATGACAAAGTTAATTAGCAAATTAACTACATCGCCATTTTCTTTGTCTGACGCTCGTAATGCATTCACTTGCGTCGTGGCGCATTTATTGCAGCAAGATTGTAGCCGTTTTGAAGGGAAAGAAACTTCTAATCACGTCCCTTACTTGATTTACTCAGCGTCTATTGCGTAAAAAAGATACGTCACAGTTGTAATGATAAATAATGTAACGTGAAAAAGTCAATAGCCTACGACACCGGGAGTTCCCAGGCGGTGCCCCATCCAAGTACTATCCCGGCCCGACGATGCTTAACTTCCGTGATCGGACGAGAACAGGTGTGTTCATCGTGGTATGGTCGTAGACAAGCATACGGGAAGATATCTACGATTTATTAGCACATTACATCGCAAATAGTTCAAAATTTAAAGGTCATATTTCTTGACTGGGTGATCGGAAATAGGTCGTGTTTATGTGCATTTGAAAGCTCTTTTTAAGCGCTATCGATTCTTTACGACAATAATGCGCTTTAAGATTTCCGGTAAAAAGTTCCAACGAAGGCAATCTAGGGTACTTGCAGACTTAATTTTCATATGACAAAGTTAATTAGCAAATTAACTACATCGCCATTTTCTTTGTCTGACGCTCGTAATCCATTCATTTGGGACGTGGCGCATTTATTGCAGCCAGATTTTAGCCGTTTTGAAGGGGAAGAAACTTATAATCACGTCCCTTACTTGATTTACCCAGCGGCTATTGCGCAAAAAAGATACGTCACAGTCGTAATGATAAATAATGTAACGTGAAAAAGTCAATAGCCTACGACACCGGGAGTTCCCAGGCGGTTCCCCATCCAAGTACTATCTCGGCCCGACGATGCTTAACTTCCGTGATCGGACGAGAACAGGTGTGTTCATCGTGATATGGTCGTAGACAAGCATACCGGCAGATATTTACGATTTATTAGCACATTACATCGAAAATGGTTCAAACTTTAAAGGTCATATTTCTTGACTGGATTATCCGAAATAGGTCGTGTTTATGTGCAATTGAAAGCTCTTTTCAAGCACTATCCATTATTTACGACAACCATGCGCTTTAAAACTTCCGGTAAAAAGTTCCAACGAAGGCAATCTAGGGTACTTTCAGACTTAATTTTCATATGACAAAGTTAATTAGCAAATTAACTACATCGCCATTTTCTTTGTCTGACGCTCGTAATCCATTCATTTGCTACGTGGCGCATTTATTGCAGCCAGATCGTAGCCGTTTTGAAGGGAAAGAAACTTCTAATCACGTCCCTTACTTGATTTACTCAGCGGCTATTGCGTAAAAAAGATACGTCACAGTCGTAATGATAAATAATTTAACGTGAAAAAGTCAATAGCCTACGACACCGGCAGTTCCAAGGCGGTCCCCCATCCAAGTACTATCCCGGCCCGACGATGCTTAACTTCCGTGATCGGACGAGAACAGGTGTGTTCATCGTGGTATAGTCGTATAAAAGCATACGGGCAGATATCTACGATTTATTAGCACATTACATCGAAAATGGTTCAAACTTTAAAGGTCATATTTCTTGACGGGATTATCCGAAATAGGTCGTGTTTATGTGCATTTGAAAGCTCTTTTCAAGAGCTACCCATTATTTACGACAACCATGCCCTTTAAGATTTCCGGTAAAAAGTTCTAACGAAGGCAATCTAGGGTACTTTCAGACTTAATTTTCATATGACAAAGTTAATTAGCAAAGGAACTGCATCGCATGTCTGACGCTCTTAATCCATTCATCTGCGACGTGGCGCATTTATTGCAGCCAGATTTTAGCCGTTTTGAAGGGGAAGAAACTTATAATCACGTCCCTTACTTGATTTACCCAGCGGCTATTGCGTAAAAAAGATACGTCACAGTCGTAATGATAAATAATGTAACGTGAAAAAGTCAATAGCCTACGACACCGGGAGTTCCCAGGCGGTTCCCCATCCAAGTACTATCTCGGCCCGACGATGCTTAACTTCCGTGATCGGACGAGAACAGGTGTGTTCATCGTGGTATGGTCGTAGACAAGCATACCGGCAGATATTTACGATTTATTATCACATTACATCGAAAATGGTTCAAACTTTAAAGGTCATATTTCTTGACTGGATTATCCGAAATAGGTCGTGTTTATGTGCAATTGAAAGCTCTTTTCAAGCACTATCCATTATTTACGACAACCATGCGCTTTAAAACTTCCGGTAAAAAGTTCCAACGAAGGCAATCTAGGGTACTTTCAGACTTAATTTTCATATGACAAAGTTAATTAGCAAATTAACTACATCGCCATTTTCTTTGTCTGACGCTCGTAATCCATTCATTTGCTACGTGGCGCATTTATTGCAGCCAGATCGTAGCCGTTTTGAAGGGAAAGAAACTTCTAATCACGTCCCTTACTTGATTTACTCAGCGGCTATTGCGTAAAAAAGATACGTCACAGTCGTAATGATAAATAATTTAACGTGAAAAAGTCAATAGCCTACGACACCGGCAGTTCCCAGGCGGTCCCCCATCCAAGTACTATCCCGGCCCGACGATGCTTAACTTCCGTGATCGGACGAGAACAGGTGTGTTCATCGTGGTATAGTCGTATAAAAGCATACGGGCAGATATCTACGATTTATTAGCACATTACATCGAAAATGGTTCAAACTTTAAAGGTCATATTTCTTGACGGGATTATCCGAAATAGGTCGTGTTTATGTGCATTTGAAAGCTCTTTTCAAGAGCTACCCATTATTTACGACAACCATGCCCTTTAAGATTTCCGGTAAAAAGTTCTAACGAAGGCAATCTAGGGTACTTTCAGACTTAATTTTCATATGACAAAGTTAATTAGCAAAGGAACTGCATCGCATGTCTGACGCTCTTAATCCATTCATCTGCGACGTGGCGCATTTATTGCAGCCAGATTTTAGCCGTTTTGAAGGGGAAGAAACTTATAATCACGTCCCTTACTTGATTTACCCAGCGGCTATTGCGTAAAAAAGATACGTCACAGTCGTAATGATAAATAATGTAACGTGAAAAAGTCAATAGCCTACGACACCGGGAGTTCCCAGGCGGTTCCCCATCCAAGTACTATCTCGGCCCGACGATGCTTAACTTCCGTGATCGGACGAGAACAGGTGTGTTCATCGTGGTATGGTCGTAGACAAGCATACCGGCAGATATTTACGATTTATTATCACATTACATCGAAAATGGTTCAAACTTTAAAGGTCATATTTCTTGACTGGATTATCCGAAATAGGTCGTGTTTATGTGCAATTGAAAGCTCTTTTCAAGCACTATCCATTATTTACGACAACCATGCGCTTTAAAACTTCCGGTAAAAAGTTCCAACGAAGGCAATCTAGGGTACTTTCAGACTTAATTTTCATATGACAAAGTTAATTAGCAAATTAACTACATCGCCATTTTCTTTGTCTGACGCTCGTAATCCATTCATTTGCTACGTGGCGCATTTATTGCAGCCAGATCGTAGCCGTTTTGAAGGGAAAGAAACTTCTAATCACGTCCCTTACTTGATTTACTCAGCGGCTATTGCGTAAAAAAGATACGTCACAGTCGTAATGATAAATAATTTAACGTGAAAAAGTCAATAGCCTACGACACCGGCAGTTCCCAGGCGGTCCCCCATCCAAGTACTATCCCGGCCCGACGATGCTTAACTTCCGTGATCGGACGAGAACAGGTGTGTTCATCGTGGTATGGTCGTAGACAAGCATACGGGCAGATATCTACGATTTATTAGCACATTACATCAAAAATGGTTCAAACTTTAAAGGTCATATTTCTTGACTGGGTGATCGGAAATAGATCGTGTTTATGTGCATTTGAAAGCTCTTTCTAAGCGCTATCGATTCTTTACGACAATAATGCGCTTTAAGATTTCCGGTAAAAAGTTTCAACGAAGGCAATCTAGGGTACTTGCAGACTTAATTTTCATATGACAAAGTTAATTAGCAAATTAACTACATGGCCATTTTCTTTGTCTGACGCTCGTAATCCATTCATTTGCGACGTGGCGCATTTATTGCAGCCAGATTGTAGCCGTTTTGAAGGGAAAGAAACTTCTAATCACGTCCCTTACTTGATTTACTCAGCGGCTATTGCGTAAAAAAGATACGTCACAGTCGTAATGATAAATAATGTAACGTGAAAAAGTCAATAGCCTACGCCGCCGGGAGTTCCCAGGCGGTGTCCCATCCAAGTACTATCCCGGCCCGACGATGCTTAACTTCCGTGATCGGACGAGAACAGGTGTGTTCATCGTGGTATGGTCGTAGACAAGCATACGGGCAGATATCTACGATTTATTAGCACATTACATCTAAAATGGTTCAAACTTTAAAGGTCATATTTCTTGACTGGGTGATCGGAAATAGGTCGTGTTTATGTGCATTTGAAAGCGCTTTTTAAGCGCTATCAATTCTTTACGACAATAATGCGCTTTAAGATTTCCGGTAAAAAGTTCCAACGAAGGCAATCTAGGGTACTTGCAGACTTAATTTTCATATGACAAAGTTAATTAGCAAAGCAACTACATCGCCATTTTCTTTGTTTGATGCTCGTAATCCATTCATTTGCGACGTGGCGCATTTATTGCAGCAAGATTGTAGCCGTTTTGAAGGGAAAGCAACTTCAAATCATGTCCCTTACTTGATTTACTCAGCGTCTATTGCGTAAAAAAGATACGTCACAGTCGTAATGATAAATAATGTAACGTGAAAAAGTCAATAGCCTACGACACCGGGAGTTCCCAGGCGGTTCCCCCTCCAAGTACTATCCCGCCCCGACGATGTTTAACTTCCGTGATCGGACGAGAACATGTGTGTTCATCGTGGTATGGTCGTAGACAAACAAACGGGCAGATATCTACGATTTATTAGCACATTACATCGAAAATGGTTTAAACTTTAAAGGTCATATTTCCTGACTAGATTATCCGAAATAGATCGTGTTTATGGGCATTTGAAAGCTCTTTTCAAGCGCTATCCATTATTTACGACAACCATGCGCTTTAAGATTTCCGGTAAAAAGTTCCAACGAAGGCAATCAAGGGTACTTTCAGACTTAATTTTCATATGACAAAGTTAATTAGCAAATTAACTACATCGCCATTTTCTTTGTCTGACGCTCGTAATGCATTCACTTGCGTCGTGGCGCATTTATTGCAGCAAGATTGTAGCCGTTTTGAAGGGAAAGAAACTTCTAATCACGTCCCTTACTTGATTTACTCAGCGTCTATTGCGTAAAAAAGATACGTCACAGTCGTAATGATAAATAATGTAACGTGAAAAAGTCAATAGCCTACGACACCGGGAGTTCCCAGGCGGTTCCCCCTCCAAGTACTATCCCGGCCCGACGATGCTTAACTTCCGTGATCGGACGAGAACAGGTGTGTTCATCGTGGTATAGTCGTATAAAAGCATACGGGCAGATATCTACGATTTATTAGCACATTACATCGAAAATGGTTCAAACTTTAAAGGTCATATTTCTTGACGGGATTATCCGAAATAGGTCGTGTTTATGTGCATTTGAAAGCTCTTTTCAAGAGCTACCCATTATTTACGACAACCATGCCCTTTAAGATTTCCGGTAAAAAGTTCTAACGAAGGCAATCTAGGGTACTTTCAGACTTAATTTTCATATGACAAAGTTAATTAGCAAAGGAACTGCATCGCATGTCTGACGCTCTTAATCCATTCATCTGCGACGTGGCGCATTTATTGCAGCCAGATTTTAGCCGTTTTGAAGGGGAAGAAACTTATAATCACGTCCCTTACTTGATTTACCCAGCGGCTATTGCGTAAAAAAGATACGTCACATTCGTAATGATAAATAATGTAACGTGAAAAAGTCAATAGCCTACGACACCGGGAGTTCCCAGGCGGTTCCCCATCCAAGTACTATCTCGGCCCGACGATGCTTAACTTCCGTGATCGGACGAGAACAGGTGTGTTCATCGTGGTATGGTCGTAGACAAGCATACCGGCAGATATTTACGATTTATTATCACATTACATCGAAAATGGTTCAAACTTTAAAGGTCATATTTCTTGACTGGATTATCCGAAATAGGTCGTGTTTATGTGCAATTGAAAGCTCTTTTCAAGCACTATCCATTATTTACGACAACCATGCGCTTTAAAACTTCCGGTAAAAAGTTCCAACGAAGGCAATCTAGGGTACTTTCAGACTTAATTTTCATATGACAAAGTTAATTAGCAAATTAACTACATCGCCATTTTCTTTGTCTGACGCTCGTAATCCATTCATTTGCTACGTGGCGCATTTATTGCAGCCAGATCGTAGCCGTTTTGAAGGGAAAGAAACTTCTAATCACGTCCCTTACTTGATTTACTCAGCGGCTATTGCGTAAAAAAGATACGTCACAGTCGTAATGATAAATAATTTAACGTGAAAAAGTCAATAGCCTACGACACCGGCAGTTCCCAGGCGGTCCCCCATCCAAGTACTATCCCGGCCCGACGATGCTTAACTTCCGTGATCGGACGAGAACAGGTGTGTTCATCGTGGTATGGTCGTAGACAAGCATACGGGCAGATATCTACGATTTATTAGCACATTACATCAAAAATGGTTCAAACTTTAAAGGTCATATTTCTTGACTGGGTGATCGGAAATAGATCGTGTTTATGTGCATTTGAAAGCTCTTTCTAAGCGCTATCGATTCTTTACGACAATAATGCGCTTTAAGATTTCCGGTAAAAAGTTTCAACGAAGGCAATCTAGGGTACTTGCAGACTTAATTTTCATATGACAAAGTTAATTAGCAAATTAACTACATGGCCATTTTCTTTGTCTGACGCTCGTAATCCATTCATTTGCGACGTGGCGCATTTATTGCAGCCAGATTGTAGCCGTTTTGAAGGGAAAGAAACTTCTAATCACGTCCCTTACTTGATTTACTCAGCGGCTATTGCGTAAAAAAGATACGTCACAGTCGTAATGATAAATAATGTAACGTGAAAAAGTCAATAGCCTACGCCGCCGGGAGTTCCCAGGCGGTGTCCCATCCAAGTACTATCCCGGCCCGACGATGCTTAACTTCCGTGATCGGACGAGAACAGGTGTGTTCATCGTGGTATGGTCGTAGACAAGCATACGGGCAGATATCTACGATTTATTAGCACATTACATCTAAAATGGTTCAAACTTTAAAGGTCATATTTCTTGACTGGGTGATCGGAAATAGGTCGTGTTTATGTGCATTTGAAAGCGCTTTTTAAGCGCTATCAATTCTTTACGACAATAATGCGCTTTAAGATTTCCGGTAAAAAGTTCCAACGAAGGCAATCTAGGGTACTTGCAGACTTAATTTTCATATGACAAAGTTAATTAGCAAAGCAACTACATCGCCATTTTCTTTGTTTGATGCTCGTAATCCATTCATTTGCGACGTGGCGCATTTATTGCAGCAAGATTGTAGCCGTTTTGAAGGGAAAGCAACTTCAAATCATGTCCCTTACTTGATTTACTCAGCGTCTATTGCGTAAAAAAGATACGTCACAGTCGTAATGATAAATAATGTAACGTGAAAAAGTCAATAGCCTACGACACCGGGAGTTCCCAGGCGGTTCCCCCTCCAAGTACTATCCCGCCCCGACGATGTTTAACTTCCGTGATCGGACGAGAACATGTGTGTTCATCGTGGTATGGTCGTAGACAAACAAACGGGCAGATATCTACGATTTATTAGCACATTACATCGAAAATGGTTTAAACTTTAAAGGTCATATTTCCTGACTAGATTATCCGAAATAGGTCGTGTTTATGGGCATTTGAAAGCTCTTTTCAAGCGCTATCCATTATTTACGACAACCATGCGCTTTAAGATTTCCGGTAAAAAGTTCCAACGAAGGCAATCAAGGGTACTTTCAGACTTAATTTTCATATGACAAAGTTAATTAGCAAATTA
This sequence comes from Hydractinia symbiolongicarpus, assembly GCF_029227915.1. Classification (NCBI taxonomy): domain Eukaryota; kingdom Metazoa; phylum Cnidaria; class Hydrozoa; order Anthoathecata; family Hydractiniidae; genus Hydractinia; species Hydractinia symbiolongicarpus. The sequence continues at coordinate 16,268,815 of NC_079885.1, read as the reverse complement.
ACTACATCGCCATTTTCTTTGTCTGACGCTCGTAATGCATTCACTTGCGTCGTGGCGCATTTATTGCAGCAAGATTGTAGCCGTTTTGAAGGGAAAGAAACTTCTAATCACGTCCCTTACTTGATTTACTCAGCGTCTATTGCGTAAAAAAGATACGTCACAGTTGTAATGATAAATAATGTAACGTGAAAAAGTCAATAGCCTACGACACCGGGAGTTCCCAGGCGGTGCCCCATCCAAGTACTATCCCGGCCCGACGATGCTTAACTTCCGTGATCGGACGAGAACAGGTGTGTTCATCGTGGTATGATCGTAGACTAACAAACGGGCAGATATCTACGATTTATTAGCACATTACATCGAAAATGGTTTAAACTTTAAAGGTCATATTTCCTGACTAGATTATCCGAAATAGGTCGTGTTTATGTGCATTTGAAAGCTCTTTTCAAGCGCTATCGATTCCTTACGACAATAATGCGCTTTAAGATTTCCGGTAAAAAGTTCCAACGAAGGCAATCTAGGGTACTTGCGGACTTAATTTTCATATGACAAAGTTAATTAGCAAAGTAAGTACATCGCAATTTTCTTTGTCTGATGCTCGTAATCCATTCATTTGCGATGTGGCGCATTTATTGCAGCACGATTGTAGCCTTTTTGAAGGAAAATCAACCTCTAATCATGTCCCTTACTTGATTTACTCAGCGGCTATTGCGTGAAAAAGATACGTCACAGTCGTAATGATAAAGAATGTAACGTGAAAAAGTCAATAGCCTACGACACCGGGAGTTCCCAGGCGGTTCCCCATCCAGGTACTATCCCGGCCCGACGATGCTTAACTTCCGTGATCGGACGAGAACAGGTGGGTTCATCGTGGTATGGTCGTAGACAAACAAACGGGCAGATATCTACGATTTATTAGCACATTACATCGAAAATGGTTTAAACTTTAAAGGTCATATTTCTTGACTGAATCATCCCAAATAAGTCGTGTTTATGTGCATTTGAAAGCTCTTTTCAGGCGCTATCCATTAATTACGACAATAATGCGCTTTAAAATTTCCGGTAAAAAGTTCCAACGAAGGCAATCTAGGGTACTTGCAGACTTAATTTTCATATGACAAAGTTAATTAGCAAATTAACTACATCGCCATTTTCTTTGTCTGACGCTCGTAATCCATTCATTTGCGACGTGGCGCATTTATTGCAGCCAGATTGTAGCCTTTTTGAAGGGAAAGAAACTTATAATCACGTCCCTTACTTGATTTACTCAGCGGCTATTGCGTAAAAAAGATATGTCACAGTCGTAATGATAAATAATGTAACGTGAAAAAGTCAATAGACTACGACACCGGGAGTTCCCAGGCGGTCCCCCATCCAAGTACTATCCCGGCCCGACGATGCTTAACTTCCGTGATCGGACGAGAACAGGTGTGTTCATCGTGGTATGGTCGTAGACAAACAAACGGGCAGATATCTACGATTTATTAGCACATTACATCGAAAATGGTTTAAAATTTAAAGGTCATATTTCTTGACTGAATCATCCCAAATAGGTCGTGTTCATGTGCATTTGAAAGCTCTTTTCAGGCGCTATCCATTAATTACGACAACCATGCACTTTAAGATTTCCGGTAAAAAGTTCCAACGAAGGCAATCTAGGGTACTTGCGGACTTAATTTTCATATGACAAAGTTAATTAGCAAAGTAAGTACATCGCAATTTTCTTTGTCTGATGCTCGTAATCCATTCATTTGCGACGTGGCGCATTTATTGCAGCACGATTGTAGCCTTTTTGAAGGGAAATCAACCTCTAATCATGTCCCTTACTTGATTTACTCAGCGGCTATTGCGTGAAAAAGATACGTCACAGTCGTAATGATAAAGAATGTAACGTGAAAAAGTCAATAGCCTACGACACCGGGAGTTCCCAGGCGGTTCCCCATCCAGGTACTATCCCGGCCCGACGATGCTTAACTTCCGTGATCGGACGAGAACAGGTGGGTTCATCGTGGTATGGTCGTAGACAAACAAACGGGCAGATATCTACGATTTATTAGCACATTACATCGAAAATGGTTTAAACTTTAAAGGTCATATTTCTTGACTGAATCATCCCAAATAGGTCGTGTTTATGTGCATTTGAAAGCTCTTTTCAAGCGCTATCGATTCCTTACGACAATAATGCGCTTTAAGATTTCCGGTAAAAAGTTCCAACGAAGGCAATCTAGGGTACTTGCGGACTTAATTTTCATATGACAAAGTTAATTAGCAAAGTAAGTACATCGCAATTTTCTTTGTCTGATGCTCGTAATCCATTCATTTGCGACGTGGCGCATTTATTGCAGCACGATTGTAGCCTTTTTGAAGGAAAATCAACCTCTAATCATGTCCCTTACTTGATTTACTCAGCGGCTATTGCGTGAAAAAGATACGTCACAGTCGTAATGATAAAGAATGTAACGTGAAAAAGTCAATAGCCTACGACACCGGGAGTTCCCAGGCGGTTCCCCATCCAGGTACTATCCCGGCCCGACGATGCTTAACTTCCGTGATCGGACGAGAACAGGTGGGTTCATCGTGGTATGGTCGTAGACAAACAAACGGGCAGATATCTACGATTTATTAGCACATTACATCGAAAATGGTTTAAACTTTAAAGGTCATATTTCTTGACTGAATCATCCCAAATAAGTCGTGTTTATGTGCATTTGAAAGCTCTTTTCAGGCGCTATCCATTAATTACGACAATAATGCGCTTTAAAATTTCCGGTAAAAAGTTCCAACGAAGGCAATCTAGGGTACTTGCAGACTTAATTTTCATATGACAAAGTTAATTAGCAAATTAACTACATCGCCATTTTCTTTGTCTGACGCTCGTAATCCATTCATTTGCGACGTGGCGCATTTATTGCAGCCAGATTGTAGCCTTTTTGAAGGGAAAGAAACTTATAATCACGTCCCTTACTTGATTTACTCAGCGGCTATTGCGTAAAAAAGATATGTCACAGTCGTAATGATAAATAATGTAACGTGAAAAAGTCAATAGACTACGACACCGGGAGTTCCCAGGCGGTCCCCCATCCAAGTACTATCCCGGCCCGACGATGCTTAACTTCCGTGATCGGACGAGAACAGGTGTGTTCATCGTGGTATGGTCGTAGACAAACAAACGGGCAGATATCTACGATTTATTAGCACATTACATCGAAAATGGTTTAAAATTTAAAGGTCATATTTCTTGACTGAATCATCCCAAATAGGTCGTGTTCATGTGCATTTGAAAGCTCTTTTCAGGCGCTATCCATTAATTACGACAACCATGCACTTTAAGATTTCCGGTAAAAAGTTCCAACGAAGGCAATCTAGGGTACTTGCGGACTTAATTTTCATATGACAAAGTTAATTAGCAAAGTAAGTACATCGCAATTTTCTTTGTCTGATGCTCGTAATCCATTCATTTGCGACGTGGCGCATTTATTGCAGCACGATTGTAGCCTTTTTGAAGGGAAATCAACCTCTAATCATGTCCCTTACTTGATTTACTCAGCGGCTATTGCGTGAAAAAGATACGTCACAGTCGTAATGATAAAGAATGTAACGTGAAAAAGTCAATAGCCTACGACACCGGGAGTTCCCAGGCGGTTCCCCATCCAGGTACTATCCCGGCCCGACGATGCTTAACTTCCGTGATCGGACGAGAACAGGTGGGTTCATCGTGGTATGGTCGTAGACAAACAAACGGGCAGATATCTACGATTTATTAGCACATTACATCGAAAATGGTTTAAACTTTAAAGGTCATATTTCTTGACTGAATCATCCCAAATAGGTCGTGTTTATGTGCATTTGAAAGCTCTTTTCAGGCGCTATCCATTAATTACGACAATAATGCGCTTTAAAATTTCCGGTAAAAAGTTCCAACGAAGGCAATCTAGGGTACTTGCAGACTTAATTTTCATATGACAAAGTTAATTAGCAATTTAACTACATCGCAATTTTCTTTGTCTGATGCTCGTAATCCATTCATTTGCGACGTGGCGCATTTATTGCAGCACGATTGTAGCCTTTTTGAAGGGAAATCAACTTCTAATCATGTCATTTACTTGATTTACTCAGCGGCTATTGCGTGAAAAAGATACGTCACAGTCGTAATGATAAAGAATGTAACGTGAAAAAGTCAATAGCCTACGACACCGGGAGTTCCGAGGCGGTCCCCCATCCAGGTACTATCCCGGCCCGACGATGCTTAACTTCCGTGATCGGACGAGAACAGGTGGGTTCATCGTGGTATGGTCGTAGACAAACAAACGGGCAGATATCTACGATTTATTAGCACATTACATCGAAAATGGTTTAAACTTTAAAGGTCATATTTCTTGACTGAATCATCCCAAATAGGTCGTGTTTATGTGCATTTGAAAGCTCTTTTCAGGCGCTATCCATTAATTACGACAATAATGCGCTTTAAAATTTCCGGTAAAAAGTTCCAACGAAGGCAATCTAGGGTACTTGCAGACTTAATTTTCATATGACAAAGTTAATTAGCAAATTAACTACATCGCCATTTTCTTTGTCTGACGCTCGTAATCCATTCATTTGCGACGTGGCGCATTTATTGCAGCCAGATTGTAGCCTTTTTGAAGGGAAAGAAACTTATAATCACGTCCCTTACTTGATTTACTCAGCGGCTATTGCGTAAAAAAGATATGTCACAGTCGTAATGATAAATAATGTAACGTGAAAAAGTCAATAGACTACGACACCGGGAGTTCCCAGGCGGTCCCCCATCCAAGTACTATCACGGCCCGACGATGCTTAACTTCCGTGATCGGACGAGAACAGGTGTGTTCATCGTGGTATGGTCGTAGACAAACAAACGGGCAGATATCTACGATTTATTAGCACATTACATCGAAAATGGTTTAAACTTTAAAGGTCATATTTCTTGACTGAATCATCCCAAATAGGTCGTGTTTATGTGCATTTGAAAGCTCTTTTCAGGCGCTATCCATTAATTACGACAATAATGCGCTTTAAAATTTCCGGTAAAAAGTTCCAACGAAGGCAATCTAGGGTACTTGCAGACTTAATTTTCATATGACAAAGTTAATTAGCAATTTAACTACATCGCAATTTTCTTTGTCTGATGCTCGTAATCCATTCATTTGCGACGTGGCGCATTTATTGCAGCACGATTGTAGCCTTTTTGAAGGGAAATCAACTTCTAATCATGTCATTTACTTGATTTACTCAGCGGCTATTGCGTGAAAAAGATACGTCACAGTCGTAATGATAAAGAATGTAACGTGAAAAAGTCAATAGCCTACGACACCGGGAGTTCCGAGGCGGTCCCCCATCCAGGTACTATCCCGGCCCGACGATGCTTAACTTCCGTGATCGGACGAGAACAGGTGGGTTCATCGTGGTATGGTCGTAGACAAACAAACGGGCAGATATCTACGATTTATTAGCACATTACATCGAAAATGGTTTAAACTTTAAAGGTCATATTTCTTGACTGAATCATCCCAAATAGGTCGTGTTTATGTGCATTTGAAAGCTCTTTTCAGGCGCTATCCATTAATTACGACAATAATGCGCTTTAAAATTTCCGGTAAAAAGTTCCAACGAAGGCAATCTAGGGTACTTGCAGACTTAATTTTCATATGACAAAGTTAATTAGCAAATTAACTACATCGCCATTTTCTTTGTCTGACGCTCGTAATCCATTCATTTGCGACGTGGCGCATTTATTGCAGCCAGATTGTAGCCTTTTTGAAGGGAAAGAAACTTATAATCACGTCCCTTACTTGATTTACTCAGCGGCTATTGCGTAAAAAAGATATGTCACAGTCGTAATGATAAATAATGTAACGTGAAAAAGTCAATAGACTACGACACCGGGAGTTCCCAGGCGGTCCCCCATCCAAGTACTATCACGGCCCGACGATGCTTAACTTCCGTGATCGGACGAGAACAGGTGTGTTCATCGTGGTATGGTCGTAGACAAACAAACGGGCAGATATCTACGATTTATTAGCACATTACATCGAAAATGGTTTAAAATTTAAAGGTCATATTTCTTGACTGAATCATCCCAAATAGGTCGTGTTCATGTGCATTTGAAAGCTCTTTTCAGGCGCTATCCATTAATTACGACAACCATGCGCTTTAAGATTTCCGGTAAAAAGTTCCAACGAAGGCAATCTAGGGTACTTGTAGACTTAATTTTCATATGACAAAGTTAATTAGCAAAGCAACTACATCGCCATTTTCTTTGTCTGATGCTCGTAATCCATTCATTTGCGACGTGGCGCATTTATTGCAGCCAGATTGTAGCCGTTTTGAAGGGAAAGAAACTTATAATCACGTCCCTTACTTGATTTACTCAGCGGCTATTGCGTAAAAAAGATACGTCACAGTCGTAATGATAAATAATGTAACGTGAAAAAGTCAATAGACTACGACACCGGGAGTTCCCAGGCGGTCCCCCATCCAAGTACTATCCCGGCCCGACGATGCTTAACTTCCGTGATCGGACGAGAACAGGTGTGTTCATCGTGGTATGGTCGTAGACAAACAAACGGGCAGATATCTAAGATTTATTAGCACATTACATCGAAAATGGTTCAAACTTTAAAGGTCATATTTCTTGACTGGATCATCCGAAATAGGTCGTGTTTATGTGCATTTGACAGCTCTTTTTAAGCGCTATCGATTCTTTACGACAATAATGCGCTTTAAGATTTCCGGTAAAAGTTCCAACGAAGGCAATCTAGGGTACTTGCGGACTTAATTTTCATATGACAAAGTTAATTAGCAAAGCAACTACATCGCCATTTTCTTTGTCTGATGCTCGTAATCCATTCATTTGCGACGTGGCGCATTTATTGCAGCCAGATTGTAGCCGTTTTGAAGGGAAAGAAACTTATAATCACGTCCCTTACTTGATTTACTCAGCGGCTATTGCGTAAAAAAGATACGTCACAGTCGTAATGATAAATAATGCAACGTGAAAAAGTCAATAGACTACGACACCGGGAGTTCCCAGGCGGTTCCCCATCCAAGTACTATCCCGGCCCGACGATGCTTAACTTCCGTGATCGCACGAGAACAGGTGGGTTCATCGTGGTATGGTCGTAGACAAACAAACGGGCAGATATCTACGATTTATTAGCACATTACATCGAAAATGGTTTAAACTTTAAAGGTCATATTTCTTGACTGAATCATCCCAAATAGGTCGTGTTTATGTGCATTTGAAAGCTCTTTTCAGGCGCTATCCATTAATTACGACAACCATGCGCTTTAAGATTTCCGGTAAAAAGTTCCAACGAAGGCAATCTAGGGTACTTGTAGACTTAATTTTCATATGACAAAGTTAATTACCAAAGCAACTACATCGCCATTTTCTTTGTCTGATGCTCGTAATCCATTCATTTGCGACGTGGCGCATTTATTGCAGCCAGATTGTAGCCGTTTTGAAGGGAAAGAAACTTATAATCACGTCCCTTACTTGATTTACTCAGCGGCTATTGCGTAAAAAAGATACGTCACAGTCGTAATGATAAATAATGTAACGTGAAAAAGTCAATAGACTACGACACCGGGAGTTCCCAGGCGGTTCCCCATCCAAGTACTATCCCGGCCCGACGATGCTTAACTTCCGTGATCGGACGAGAACAGGTGGGTTCATCGTGGTATGGTCGTAGACAAACAAACGGGCAGATATCTACGATTTATTAGCACATTACATCGAAAATGGTTTAAACTTTAAAGGTCATATTTCTTGACTGAATCATCCCAAATAGGTCGTGTTTATGTGCATTTGAAAGCTCTTTTCAGGCGCTATCCATTAATTACGACAACCATGCGCTTTAAGATTTCCGGTAAAAAGTTCCAACGAAGGCAATCTAGGGTACTTGTAGACTTAATTTTCATATGACAAAGTTAATTAGCAAAGCAACTACATCGCCATTTTCTTTGTCTGATGCTCGTAATCCATTCATTTGCGACGTGGCGCATTTATTGCAGCCAGATTGTAGCCGTTTTGAAGGAAAAGAAACTTATAATCACGTCCCTTACTTGATTTACTCAGCGGCTATTGCGTAAAAAAGATACGTCACAGTCGTAATGATAAATAATGTAACGTGAAAAAGTCAATAGACTACGACACCGGGAGTTCCCAGGCGGTTCAACATCCAAGTACTATCCCGGCCCGACGATGCTTAACTTCCGTGATCGGACGAGAACAGGTGGGTTCATCGTGGTATGGTCGTAGACAAACAAACGGGCAGATATCTACGATTTATTAGCACATTACATCGCAAATGGTTTAAACTTTAAAGGTTATATTTCTTGACTGAATCATCCCAAATAGGTTGTGTTTATGTGCATTTGAAAGCTCTTTTCAGGCGCTATCCATTAATTACGACAACCATGCGCTTTAAGATTTCCGGTAAAAAGTTCCAACGAAGGCAATCTAGGGTACTTGTAGACTTAATTTTCATATGACAAAGTTAATTAGCAAAGCAACTACATCGCCATTTTCTTTGTCTGATGCTCGTAATCCAATCATTTGCACCGTGGCGCATTTATTGCAGCCAGATTGTAGCCGTTTTGAAGGGAAAGAAACTTATAATCACGTCCCTTACTTGATTTACTCAGCGGCTATTGCGTAAAAAAGATACGTCACAGTCGTAATGATAAATAATGTAACGTGAAAAAGTCAATAGACTACGACACCGGGAGTTCCCAGGCGGTTCAACATCCAAGTACTATCCCGGCCTGACGATTCTTAACTTCCGTGATCGGACGAGAACAGGTGTGTTCATCGTGGTATGGTCGTAGACAAACAAACGGGCAGATATCTACGATTTATTAGCACATTACATCGAAAATGGTTTAAACTTTAAAGGTCATATTTCTTGACTGAATCATCCCAAATAGGTCGTGTTTATGTGCATTTGAAAGCTCTTTTCAGGCGCTATCCATTAATTACGACAATAATGCGCTTTAAGATTTCCGGTAAAAAGTTCCAACGAAAGCAAACTAGGGTACTTGCAGACTTAATTTTCATATGACAAAGTTAATTAGCAAATTAACTACATCGCCATTTTCTTTGTCTGACGCTCGTAATCCATTCATTTGCGACGTGGCGCATTTATTGCAGCCAGATTGTAGCCGTTTTGAAGGGAAAGAAACTTATAATCACGTCCCTTACTTGATTTACTCAGCGGCTATTACGTAAAAAAGATACGTCACAGTCGTAATGATAAATAATGTAACGTGAAAAAGTCAATAGACTACGACACCGGGAGTTCCCAGGCGGTCCTCCATCCAAGTACTATCCCGGCCCGACGATGCTTAACTTCCGTGATCGGACGAGAACAGGTGTGTTTATCGTGGTATGGTCGTAGACAAACAAACGGGCAGATATCTACGATTTATTAGCACATTACATCGAAAATGGTTTAAACTTTAAAGGTCATATTTCTTGACTGAATCATCCCAAATAGGTCGTGTTTAGGTGCATTTGAAAGCTCTTTTCAGGTGCTATCCATTAATTACGACAACCATGCGCTTTAAGATTTCCGGTAAAAAGTTCCAACGAAGGCAATCTAGGGTACTTTCAGACTTAATTTTCATATGACAAAGTTAATTAGCAAAGTGAGTACATCGCCATTTTCTTTGTCTGATGCTCGTAATCCATTCATTTGCGACGTGGCGCATTTATTGCAGCAAGATTGTAGCCGTTTTGAAGGGAAAGAAACTTCTAATCATGTCCCTTACTTGATTTACTCAGCGGCTATTGCGTAAAAAAGATACGTCACAGTCGTAATGATAAATAATGTAACGTGAAAAAGTCAATAGCCTACGACACCGGGAGTTCCCAGGCGGTCCTCCATCCAAGTACTATCCCGGCCCGACGATGCTTAACTTCCGTGATCGGACCAGAACAGGTGTGTTCATCGTGGTATGGTCGCAGACAAGCATACGGGCAGATATCTACGATTCATTAGCACATTACATCGAAAATGGTTCAAACTTTAAAGGTCATATTTCTTGACTTGGTGATCGGAAATAGGTCGTGTTTATGTGCATTTGAAAGCTCTTTTCAAGCGCTATCCATTAATTACGACAATAATGCGCTTTAAGATTTCCGGTAAAAAGTTCCAACGAAGGCAATCTAGGGTACTTGCAGACTTAATTTTCATATGACAAAGTTAATTAGCAAATTAACTACATCGCCATTTTCTTTGTCTGACGCTCGTAATCCATTCATTTGCGACGTGGCGCATTTATTGCAGCCAGATTGTAGCCGTTTTGAAGGGAAAGAAACTTATAATCACGTCCCTTACTTGATTTACTCAGCGGCTATTGCGTAAAAAAGATACGTCACAGTCGTAATAATAAATAATGTAACGTGAAAAAGTCAATAGACTACGACACCGGGAGTTCCCAGGCGGTCCTCCATCCAAGTACTATCACGGCCCGACGATGCTTAACTTCCGTGATCGGACGAGAACAGGTGTGTTCATCGTGGTATGGTCGCAGACAAGCATACGAGCAGATATCTACGATTTATAAGCACATTACATCGAAAATGGTTCAAACTTTAAAGGTCATATTTCTTGACTGGGTGATCGGAAATAGGTCGTGTTTATGTGCATTTGAAAGCTCTTTTTAAGCGCTATCCATTAATTACGACAATAATGCGCTTTAAGATTTCCGGTAAAAAGTTCCAACGAAGGCAATCTAGGGTACTTGCAGACTTAATTTTCATATGACAAAGTTAGTTAGCAAAGTAAGTACATCGCTATTTTTTTTGTCTGACGCTCCTAATCCATTCATTTGCGACGTGGCGCATTTATTGCAGCAAGATTGTAGCCGTTTTGAAGGGAAAGAAATTTCTAATCATGTCCATTACTTGATTTACTCAGCGGCTATTGCGTAAAAAACATACGTCACAGTCGTAATGATAAATAATGTAACGTGAAAAAGTCAATAGCCTACGACACCGGGAGTTCCCAGGCGGTCCTCCATCTAAGTACTATCCCGGCCCGACGATGCTTAACTTCCGTGATCGGACGAGAACAGGTGTGTTCATCGTGGTATGGTCGTAGACAAGCATACGGGAAGATATCTACGATTTATTAGCACATTACATCGAAAATGGTTTAAACTTTAAAGGTCATATTTCTTGACTGAATCATCCAAAATAGGTCGTGTTTATATGCATTTGAAAGCTCTTTTCAGGCGCTATCTATTAATTACGACAATCATGCGCTTTAAGATTTCCGGTAAAAAGTTTCAACGAAGGCAATCTAGGGTACTTGCAGACTTAATTTTCACATGACAAAGTTAATTAGCAAAGTGAGTACATCGCCATTTTCTTTGTCTGATGCTCGTTATTCATTCATTTGCGACGTGGCGCATTTATTGCAGCAAGATTGTAGCCGTTTTGAAGGGAAAGAAACTTCTAATCACGTCCCTTACTTGATTTACTCAGCGGCTATTGCGTAAAAAAGATACGTCACAGTCGTAATGATAAATAATGTAACGTGAAAAAGTCAATAGCCTACGACACCGGGAGTTCCCAGGCGGTCCTCCATCCAAGTACTATCCCGGCGCGACGATTTTTAACTTCCGTGATCGGACGAGAACAGGTGTGTTTATCGTGGTATGGTCGTAGACAAACAAACGGGCAGATATCTACGATTTATTAGCACATTACATCGAAAATGGTTTAAAATTTAAAGGTCATATTTCTTGACTGAATCATCCCAAATAGGTCGTGTTTAGGTGCATTTGAAAGCTCTTTTCAGGTGCTATCCATTAATTACGACAACCATGCGCTTTAAGATTTCCGGTAAAAAGTTCCAACGAAGGCAATCTAGGGTACTTTCAGACTTAATTTTCATATGACAAAGTTAATTAGCAAAGTGAGTACATCGCCATTTTCTTTGTGTGATGCTCGTAATCCATTCATTTGCGACGTGGCGCATTTATTGCACCAAGATTGTAGCCGTTTTGAAGGGAAAGAAACTTCTAATCATGTCCCTTACTTGATTTACTCAGCGGCTATTGCGTAAAAAAGATACGTCACAGTCGTAATGATAAATAATGTAACGTGAAAAGTCAGTAGCCTACGACACCGGGAGTTCCCAGGCGGTCCTCCATCCAAGTACTATCCCGGCCCGACGATGCTTAACTTCCGTGATCGGACGAGAACAGGTATGTTCATCGTGGTATGGTCGCAGACAAGCATACGGGCAGATATCTACGATTTATTAGCACATTACATCGAAAATGGTTCAAACTTTAAAGGTCATATTTCTTGACTGGGTGATCGGAAATAGGTCGTGTTTATGTGCATTTGAAAGCTCTTTTTAAGCGCTATCCATTAATTACGACAATAATGCGCTTTAAGATTTCCGGTAAAAAGTTTCAACGAAGGCAATCTAGGGTACTTGCAGACTTAATTTTCACATGACAAAGTTAATTAGCAAAGTGAGTACATCGCCATTTTCTTTGTCTGATGCTCGTTATCCATTCATTTGCGACGTGGCGCATTTATTGCAGCAAGATTGTAGCCGTTTTGAAGGGAAAGAAACTTCTAATCACGTCCCTTACTTGATTTACTCAGCGGCTATTGCGTAAAAAAGATACGTCACAGTCGTAATGATAAATAATGTAACGTGAAAAAGTCAATAGCCTACGACACCGGGAGTTCCCAGGCGGTCCTCCATCCAGGTACTATCCCGGCCCGACGATGTTTAACTTCCGTGATCGGACGAGAACAGGTGTGTTTATCGTGGTATGGTCGTAGACAAACAAACGGGCAGATATCTACGATTTATTAGCACATTACATCGAAAATGGTTTAAACTTTAAAGGTCATATTTCTTGATTGAATCATCCCAAATAGGTCGTGTTTAGGTGCATTTGAAAGCTCTTTTCAGGTGCTATCCATTAATTACGACAACCATGCGCTTTAAGATTTCCGGTAAAAAGTTCCAACGAAGGCAATCTAGGGTACTTTCAGACTTAATTTTCATATGACAAAGTTAATTAGCAAAGTGAGTACATCGCCATTTTCTTTGTCTGATGCTCGTAATCCATTCATTTGCGACGTGGCGCATTTATGGCACCAAGATTGTAGCCGTTTTGAAGGGAAAGAAACTTCTAATCATGTCCCTTACTTGATTTACTCAGCGGCAATTGCGTAAAAAAGATACGTCACAGTCGTAATGATAAATAATGTAACGTGAAAAAGTCAGTAGCCTACGACACCGGGAGTTCCCAGGCGGTCCTCCATCCAAGTACTATCCCGGCCCGACGATGCTTAACTTCCGTGATCGGACAAGAACAGGTGTGTTCATCGTGGTATGGTCGCAGACAAACATACGGGCAGATATCTACGATTTATTAGCACATTACATCGAAAATGGTTCAAATTTTAAAGGTCATATTTCTTGACTGGGTGATCGGAAATAGGTCGTGTTTATGTGCATTTGAAAGCTCTTTTTAAGCGCTATCCATTAATTACGACAATAATGCGCTTTAAGATTTCCGGTAAAAAGTTTCAACGAAGGCAATCTAGGGTACTTGCAGACTTAATTTTCACATGACAAAGTTAATTAGCAAAGTGAGTACATCGCCATTTTCTTTGTCTGATGCTCGTTATCCATTCATTTGCGACGTGGCGCATTTATTGCAGCAAGATTGTAGCCGTTTTGAAGGGAAAGAAACTTCTAATCACGTCCCTTACTTGATTTACTCAGCGGCTATTGCGTAAAAAAGATACGTCACAGTCGTAATGATAAATAATGTAACGTGAAAAAGTCAATAGCCTACGACACCGGGAGTTCCCAGGCGGTCCTCCATCCAGGTACTATCCCGGCCCGACGATGTTTAACTTCCGTGATCGGACGAGAACAGGTGTGTTTATCGTGGTATGGTCGTAGACAAACAAACGGGCAGATATCTACGATTTATTAGCACATTACATCGAAAATGGTTTAAACTTTAAAGGTCATATTTCTTGATTGAATCATCCCAAATAGGTCGTGTTTAGGTGCATTTGAAAGCTCTTTTCAGGTGCTATCCATTAATTACGACAACCATGCGCTTTAAGATTTCCGGTAAAAAGTTCCAACGAAGGCAATCTAGGGTACTTTCAGACTTAATTTTCATATGACAAAGTTAATTAGCAAAGTGAGTACATCGCCATTTTCTTTGTCTGATGCTCGTAATCCATTCATTTGCGACGTGGCGCATTTATTGCACCAAGATTGTAGCCGTTTTGAAGGGAAAGAAACTTCTAATCATGTCCCTTACTTGATTTACTCAGCGGCAATTGCGTAAAAAAGATACGTCACAGTCGTAATGATAAATAATGTAACGTGAAAAAGTCAGTAGCCTACGACACCGGGAGTTCCCAGGCGGTCCACCATCCAAGTACTATCCCGGCCCGACGATGCTTAACTTCCGTGATCGGACAAGAACAGGTGTGTTCATCGTGGTATGGTCGCAGACAAACATACGGGCAGATATCTACGATTTATTAGCACATTACATCGAAAATGGTTCAAATTTTAAAGGTCATATTTCTTGACTGGGTGATCGGAAATAGGTCGTGTTTATGTGCATTTGAAAGCTCTTTTTAAGCGCTATCCATTAATTACGACAATAATGCGCTTTAAGATTTCCGGTAAAAAGTTCCAACGAAGGCAATCTAGGGTACTTGCAGACTTAATTTTCATATGACAAAGTTAATTAGCAAATTAACTACATCGCCATTTTCTTTGTCTGACGCTCGTAATCCATTCATTTGCCACGTGGCGCATTTATTGCATCCAGATTCAAGCCGTTTTGAAGGGAAAGAAACTTATAATCACGTCCCTTACTTGATTTACTCAGCGGCTATTGCGTAAAAAAGATACGTCACAGTCGTAATGATAAATAATGTAACGTAAAAAAGTCAATAGACTACGACACCGGGAGTTCCCAGGCGGTTCCCCATCCAAGTACTATCCCGGCCCGACGATGCTTAACTTCCGTGATCGGACGAGAACAGGTGTGTTCATCGTGATATGGTCGTAGACAAACAAACGGGCAGATATCTACGATTTATTAGCACATTACATCGAAAATGGTTTAAACTTTAAAGGTCATATTTCTTGACTGAATCATCCCAAATAGGTCGTGTTTATGTGCATTTGAAAGCTCTTTTCAGGCGCTATCTATTAATTACGAAAACCATGCGCTTTAAGATTTCCGGTAAAAAGTTCCAACGAAGGCAATCTAGGGTACTTGCAGACTTAATTTTCACATGACAAAGTTAATTAGCAAAGTGAGTACATCGCCATTTTCTTTGTCTGATGCTCGTTATCCATTCATTTGCGACGTGGCGCATTTATTGCAGCAAGATTGTAGCCGTTTTGAAGGGAAAGAAACTTCTAATCACGTCCCTTACTTGATTTACTCAGCGGCTATTGCGTAAAAAAGATACGTCACAGTCGTAATGATAAATAATGTAACGTGAAAAAGTCAATAGCCTACGACACCGGGAGTTCCCAGGCGGTCCTCCATCCAAGTACTATCCCGGCCCGACGATGTTTAACTTCCGTGATCGGACGAGAACAGGTGTGTTCATTGTGGTATGGTCGTAGACAAGCATACGGGAAGATATCTACGATTTATTAGCACATTACATCGCAAATAGTTCAAAATTTAAAGGTCATATTTCTTGACTGGGTGATCGGAAATAGGTCGTGTTTATGTGCATTTGAAAGCTCTTTTTAAGCGCTATCGATTCTTTACGACAATAATGCGCTTTAAGATTTCCGGTAAAAAGTTCCAACGAAGGCAATCTAGGGTACTTGCAGACTTAATTTTCATATGACAAAGTTAATTAGCAAATTAACTACATCGCCATTTTCTTTGTCTGACGCTCGTAATCCATTCATTTGCGACGTGGCGCATTTATTGCAGCCAGATTTTAGCCGTTTTGAAGGGGAAGAAACTTATAATCACGTCCCTTACTTGATTTACCCAGCGGCTATTGCGTAAAAAAGATACGTCACAGTCGTAATGATAAATAATGTAACGTGAAAAAGTCAATAGCCTACGACACCGGGAGTTCCCAGGCGGTTCCCCATCCAAGTACTATCTCGGCCCGACGATGCTTAACTTCCGTGATCGGACGAGAACAGGTGTGTTCATCGTGGTATGGTCGTAGACAAGCATACCGGCAGATATTTACGATTTATTAGCACATTACATCGAAAATGGTTCAAACTTTAAAGGTCATATTTCTTGACTGGATTATCCGAAGTAGGTCGTGTTTATGTGCAATTGAAAGCTCTTTTCAAGCACTATCCATTATTTACGACAACCATGCGCTTTAAAACTTCCGGTAAAAAGTTCCAACGAAGGCAATCTAGGGTACTTTCAGACTTAATTTTCATATGACAAAGTTAATTAGCAAATTAACTACATCGCCATTTTCTTTGTCTGACGCTCGTAATCCATTCATTTGCTACGTGGCGCATTTATTGCAGCCAGATCGTAGCCGTTTTGAAGGGAAAGAAACTTCTAATCACGTCCCTTACTTGATTTACTCAGCGGCTATTGCGTAAAAAAGATACGTCACAATCGTAATGATAAATAATGTAACGTGAAAAAGTCAATAGCCTACGACACCGGGAGTTCCCAGGCGGTTCCCCATCCAAGTACTATCCCGCCCCGACGATGCTTAACTTCCGTGATCGGACGAGAACAGGTGTGTTCATCGTGGTATGGTCGTAGACAAGCATACGGGAAGATATCTACGATTTATTAGCACATTACATCGCAAATAGTTCAAAATTTAAAGGTCATATTTCTTGACTGGGTGATCGGAAATAGGTCGTGTTTATGTGCATTTGAAAGCTCTTTTTAAGCGCTATCGATTCTTTACGACAATAATGCGCTTTAAGATTTCCGGTAAAAAGTTCCAACGAAGGCAATCTAGGGTACTTGCAGACTTAATTTTCATATGACAAAGTTAATTAGCAAATTAACTACATCGCCATTTTCTTTGTCTGACGCTCGTAATCCATTCATTTGGGACGTGGCGCATTTATTGCAGCCAGATTTTAGCCGTTTTGAAGGGGAAGAAACTTATAATCACGTCCCTTACTTGATTTACCCAGCGGCTATTGCGCAAAAAAGATACGTCACAGTCGTAATGATAAATAATGTAACGTGAAAAAGTCAATAGCCTACGACACCGGGAGTTCCCAGGCGGTTCCCCATCCAAGTACTATCTCGGCCCGACGATGCTTAACTTCCGTGATCGGACGAGAACAGGTGTGTTCATCGTGATATGGTCGTAGACAAGCATACCGGCAGATATTTACGATTTATTAGCACATTACATCGAAAATGGTTCAAACTTTAAAGGTCATATTTCTTGACTGGATTATCCGAAATAGGTCGTGTTTATGTGCAATTGAAAGCTCTTTTCAAGCACTATCCATTATTTACGACAACCATGCGCTTTAAAACTTCCGGTAAAAAGTTCCAACGAAGGCAATCTAGGGTACTTTCAGACTTAATTTTCATATGACAAAGTTAATTAGCAAATTAACTACATCGCCATTTTCTTTGTCTGACGCTCGTAATCCATTCATTTGCTACGTGGCGCATTTATTGCAGCCAGATCGTAGCCGTTTTGAAGGGAAAGAAACTTCTAATCACGTCCCTTACTTGATTTACTCAGCGGCTATTGCGTAAAAAAGATACGTCACAGTCGTAATGATAAATAATTTAACGTGAAAAAGTCAATAGCCTACGACACCGGCAGTTCCAAGGCGGTCCCCCATCCAAGTACTATCCCGGCCCGACGATGCTTAACTTCCGTGATCGGACGAGAACAGGTGTGTTCATCGTGGTATAGTCGTATAAAAGCATACGGGCAGATATCTACGATTTATTAGCACATTACATCGAAAATGGTTCAAACTTTAAAGGTCATATTTCTTGACGGGATTATCCGAAATAGGTCGTGTTTATGTGCATTTGAAAGCTCTTTTCAAGAGCTACCCATTATTTACGACAACCATGCCCTTTAAGATTTCCGGTAAAAAGTTCTAACGAAGGCAATCTAGGGTACTTTCAGACTTAATTTTCATATGACAAAGTTAATTAGCAAATTAACTACATCGCCATTTTCTTTGTCTGACGCTCGTAATCCATTCATTTGCTACGTGGCGCATTTATTGCAGCCAGATCGTAGCCGTTTTGAAGGGAAAGAAACTTCTAATCACGTCCCTTACTTGATTTACTCAGCGGCTATTGCGTAAAAAAGATACGTCACAATCGTAATGATAAATAATGTAACGTGAAAAAGTCAATAGCCTACGACACCGGGAGTTCCCAGGCGGTTCCCCATCCAAGTACTATCCCGCCCCGACGATGCTTAACTTCCGTGTTCGGACGAGAACAGGTGTGTTCATCGTGGTATGGTCGTAGACAAGCATACGGGAAGATATCTACGATTTATTAGCACATTACATCGAAAATGGTTCAAAATTTAAAGGTCATATTTCTTGACTGGGTGATCGGAAATAGGTCGTGTTTATGTGCATTTGAAAGCTCTTTTTAAGCGCTATCGATTCTTTACGACAATAATGCGCTTTAAGATTTCCGGTAAAAAGTTCCAACGAAGGCAATCTAGGGTACTTGCAGACTTAATTTTCATATGACAAAGTTAATTAGCAAATTAACTACATCGCCATTTTCTTTGTCTGACGCTCGTAATCCATTCATTTGGGACGTGGCGCATTTATTGCAGCCAGATTTTAGCCGTTTTGAAGGGGAAGAAACTTATAATCACGTCCCTTACTTGATTTACCCAGCGGCTATTGCGCAAAAAAGATACGTCACAGTCGTAATGATAAATAATGTAACGTGAAAAAGTCAATAGCCTACGACACCGGGAGTTCCCAGGCGGTTCCCCATCCAAGTACTATCTCGGCCCGACGATGCTTAACTTCCGTAATCGGACGAGAACAGGTGTGTTCATCGTGATATGGTCGTAGACAAGCACACCGGCAGATATTTACGATTTATTAGCACATTACATCGAAAATGGTTCAAACTTTAAAGGTCATATTTCTTGACTGGATTATCCGAAATAGGTCGTGTTTATGTGCAATTGAAAGCTCTTTTCAAGCACTATCCATTATTTACGACAACCATGCGCTTTAAAACTTCCGGTAAAAAGTTCCAACGAAGGCAATCTAGGGTACTTTCAGACTTAATTTTCATATGACAAAGTTAATTAGCAAATTAACTACATCGCCTTTTTCTTTGTCTGACGCTCGTAATCCATTCATTTGCTACGTGGCGCATTTATTGCAGCCAGATCGTAGCCGTTTTGAAGGGAAAGAAACTTCTAATCACGTCCCTTACTTGATTTACTCAGCGGCTATTGCGTAAAAAAGATACGTCACAGTCGTAATGATAAATAATTTAACGTGAAAAAGTCAATAGCCTACGACACCGGCAGTTCCAAGGCGGTCCCCCATCCAAGTACTATCCCGGCCCGACGATGCTTAACTTCCGTGATCGGACGAGAACAGGTGTGTTCATCGTGGTATAGTCGTATAAAAGCATACGGGCAGATATCTACGATTTATTAGCACATTACATCGAAAATGGTTCACACTTTAAAGGTCATATTTCTTGACGGGATTATCCGAAATAGGTCGTGTTTATGTGCATTTGAAAGCTCTTTTCAAGAGCTACCCATTATTTACGACAACCATGCCCTTTAAGATTTCCGGTAAAAAGTTCTAACGAAGGCAATCTAGGGTACTTTCAGACTTAATTTTCATATGACAAAGTTAATTAGCAAAGTGAGTACATCGCCATTTTCTTTGTCTGATGCTCGTTATCCATTCATTTGCGACGTGGCGCATTTATTGCAGCAAGATTGTAGCCGTTTTGAAGGGAAAGAAACTTCTAATCACGTCCCTTACTTGATTTACTCAGCGGCTATTGCGTAAAAAAGATACGTCACAGTCGTAATGATAAATAATGTAACGTGAAAAAGTCAATAGCCTACGACACCGGGAGTTCCCAGGCGGTCCTCCATCCAAGTACTATCCCGGCCCGACGATGTTTAACTTCCGTGATCGGACGAGAACAGGTGTGTTCATTGTGGTATGGTCGTAGACAAGCATACGGGAAGATATCTACGATTTATTAGCACATTACATCGCAAATAGTTCAAAATTTAAAGGTCATATTTCTTGACTGGGTGATCGGAAATAGGTCGTGTTTATGTGCATTTGAAAGCTCTTTTTAAGCGCTATCGATTCTTTACGACAATAATGCGCTTTAAGATTTCCGGTAAAAAGTTCCAACGAAGGCAATCTAGGGTACTTGCAGACTTAATTTTCATATGACAAAGTTAATTAGCAAATTAACTACATCGCCATTTTCTTTGTCTGACGCTCGTAATCCATTCATTTGGGACGTGGCGCATTTATTGCAGCCAGATTTTAGCCGTTTTGAAGGGGAAGAAACTTATAATCACGTCCCTTACTTGATTTACCCAGCGGCTATTGCGCAAAAAAGATACGTCACAGTCGTAATGATAAATAATGTAACGTGAAAAAGTCAATAGCCTACGACACCGGGAGTTCCCAGGCGGTTCCCCATCCAAGTACTATCTCGGCCCGACGATGCTTAACTTCCGTAATCGGACGAGAACAGGTGTGTTCATCGTGATATGGTCGTAGACAAGCACACCGGCAGATATTTACGATTTATTAGCACATTACATCGAAAATGGTTCAAACTTTAAAGGTCATATTTCTTGACTGGATTATCCGAAATAGGTCGTGTTTATGTGCAATTGAAAGCTCTTTTCAAGCACTATCCATTATTTACGACAACCATGCGCTTTAAAACTTCCGGTAAAAAGTTCCAACGAAGGCAATCTAGGGTACTTTCAGACTTAATTTTCATATGACAAAGTTAATTAGCAAATTAACTACATCGCCTTTTTCTTTGTCTGACGCTCGTAATCCATTCATTTGCTACGTGGCGCATTTATTGCAGCCAGATCGTAGCCGTTTTGAAGGGAAAGAAACTTCTAATCACGTCCCTTACTTGATTTACTCAGCGGCTATTGCGTAAAAAAGATACGTCACAGTCGTAATGATAAATAATTTAACGTGAAAAAGTCAATAGCCTACGACACCGGCAGTTCCAAGGCGGTCCCCCATCCAAGTACTATCCCGGCCCGACGATGCTTAACTTCCGTGATCGGACGAGAACAGGTGTGTTCATCGTGGTATAGTCGTATAAAAGCATACGGGCAGATATCTACGATTTATTAGCACATTACATCGAAAATGGTTCACACTTTAAAGGTCATATTTCTTGACGGGATTATCCGAAATAGGTCGTGTTTATGTGCATTTGAAAGCTCTTTTCAAGAGCTACCCATTATTTACGACAACCATGCCCTTTAAGATTTCCGGTAAAAAGTTCTAACGAAGGCAATCTAGGGTACTTTCAGACTTAATTTTCATATGACAAAGTTAATTAGCAAAGGAACTGCATCGCATGTCTGACGCTCTTAATCCATTCATTTGCGACGTGGCGCATTTATTGCATCCAGATTCTAGCCGTTTTGAAGGGAAAGAAACTTATAATCACGTCCCTTACTTGATTTACTCAGCGGCTATTGCGTAAAAAAGATACGTCACAGTCGTAATGATAAATAATGTAACGTAAAAAAGTCAATAGACTACGACACCGGGAGTTCCCAGGCGGTTCCCCATCCAAGTACTATCCCGGCCCGACGATGCTTAACTTCCGTGATCGGACGAGAACAGGTGTGTTCATCGTGATATGGTCGTAGACAAACAAACGGGCAGATATCTACGATTTATTAGCACATTACATCGAAAATGGTTTAAACTTTAAAGGTCATATTTCTTGACTGAATCATCCCAAATAGGTCGTGTTTATGTGCATTTGAAAGCTCTTTTCAGGCGCTATCTATTAATTACGAAAACCATGCGCTTTAAGATTTCCGGTAAAAAGTTCCAACGAAGGCAATCTAGGGTACTTGCAGACTTAATTTTCACATGACAAAGTTAATTAGCAAAGTGAGTACATCGCCATTTTCTTTGTCTGATGCTCGTTATCCATTCATTTGCGACGTGGCGCATTTATTGCAGCAAGATTGTAGCCGTTTTGAAGGGAAAGAAACTTCTAATCACGTCCCTTACTTGATTTACTCAGCGGCTATTGCGTAAAAAAGATACGTCACAGTCGTAATGATAAATAATGTAACGTGAAAAAGTCAATAGCCTACGACACCGGGAGTTCCCAGGCGGTCCTCCATCCAAGTACTATCCCGGCCCGACGATGTTTAACTTCCGTGATCGGACGAGAACAGGTGTGTTCATTGTGGTATGGTCGTAGACAAGCATACGGGAAGATATCTACGATTTATTAGCACATTACATCGCAAATAGTTCAAAATTTAAAGGTCATATTTCTTGACTGGGTGATCGGAAATAGGTCGTGTTTATGTGCATTTGAAAGCTCTTTTTAAGCGCTATCGATTCTTTACGACAATAATGCGCTTTAAGATTTCCGGTAAAAAGTTCCAACGAAGGCAATCTAGGGTACTTGCAGACTTAATTTTCATATGACAAAGTTAATTAGCAAATTAACTACATCGCCATTTTCTTTGTCTGACGCTCGTAATCCATTCATTTGCGACGTGGCGCATTTATTGCAGCCAGATTTTAGCCGTTTTGAAGGGGAAGAAACTTATAATCACGTCCCTTACTTGATTTACCCAGCGGCTATTGCGTAAAAAAGATACGTCACAGTCGTAATGATAAATAATGTAACGTGAAAAAGTCAATAGCCTACGACACCGGGAGTTCCCAGGCGGTTCCCCATCCAAGTACTATCTCGGCCCGACGATGCTTAACTTCCGTGATCGGACGAGAACAGGTGTGTTCATCGTGGTATGGTCGTAGACAAGCATACCGGCAGATATTTACGATTTATTAGCACATTACATCGAAAATGGTTCAAACTTTAAAGGTCATATTTCTTGACTGGATTATCCGAAGTAGGTCGTGTTTATGTGCAATTGAAAGCTCTTTTCAAGCACTATCCATTATTTACGACAACCATGCGCTTTAAAACTTCCGGTAAAAAGTTCCAACGAAGGCAATCTAGGGTACTTTCAGACTTAATTTTCATATGACAAAGTTAATTAGCAAATTAACTACATCGCCATTTTCTTTGTCTGACGCTCGTAATCCATTCATTTGCTACGTGGCGCATTTATTGCAGCCAGATCGTAGCCGTTTTGAAGGGAAAGAAACTTCTAATCACGTCCCTTACTTGATTTACTCAGCGGCTATTGCGTAAAAAAGATACGTCACAATCGTAATGATAAATAATGTAACGTGAAAAAGTCAATAGCCTACGACACCGGGAGTTCCCAGGCGGTTCCCCATCCAAGTACTATCCCGCCCCGACGATGTTTAACTTCCGTGATCGGACGAGAACATGTGTGTTCATCGTGGTATGGTCGTAGACAAACAAACGGGCAGATATCTACGATTTATTAGCACATTACATCGAAAATGGTTTAAACTTTAAAGGTCATATTTCCTGACTAGATTATCCGAAATAGGTCGTGTTTATGTGCATTTGAAAGCTCTTTTCAAGCGCTATCCATTATTTACGACAACCATGCGCTTTAAGATTTCCGGTAAAAAGTTCCAACGAAGGCAATCAAGGGTACTTTCAGACTTAATTTTCATATGACAAAGTTAATTAGCAAATTAACTACATCGCCATTTTCTTTGTCTGACGCTCGTAATGCATTCACTTGCGTCGTGGCGCATTTATTGCAGCAAGATTGTAGCCGTTTTGAAGGGAAAGAAACTTCTAATCACGTCCCTTACTTGATTTACTCAGCGTCTATTGCGTAAAAAAGATACGTCACAGTTGTAATGATAAATAATGTAACGTGAAAAAGTCAATAGCCTACGACACCGGGAGTTCCCAGGCGGTGCCCCATCCAAGTACTATCCCGGCCCGACGATGCTTAACTTCCGTGATCGGACGAGAACAGGTGTGTTCATCGTGGTATGGTCGTAGACAAGCATACGGGAAGATATCTACGATTTATTAGCACATTACATCGCAAATAGTTCAAAATTTAAAGGTCATATTTCTTGACTGGGTGATCGGAAATAGGTCGTGTTTATGTGCATTTGAAAGCTCTTTTTAAGCGCTATCGATTCTTTACGACAATAATGCGCTTTAAGATTTCCGGTAAAAAGTTCCAACGAAGGCAATCTAGGGTACTTGCAGACTTAATTTTCATATGACAAAGTTAATTAGCAAATTAACTACATCGCCATTTTCTTTGTCTGACGCTCGTAATCCATTCATTTGGGACGTGGCGCATTTATTGCAGCCAGATTTTAGCCGTTTTGAAGGGGAAGAAACTTATAATCACGTCCCTTACTTGATTTACCCAGCGGCTATTGCGCAAAAAAGATACGTCACAGTCGTAATGATAAATAATGTAACGTGAAAAAGTCAATAGCCTACGACACCGGGAGTTCCCAGGCGGTTCCCCATCCAAGTACTATCTCGGCCCGACGATGCTTAACTTCCGTGATCGGACTAGAACAGGTGTGTTCATCGTGATATGGTCGTAGACAAGCATACCGGCAGATATTTACGATTTATTAGCACATTACATCGAAAATGGTTCAAACTTTAAAGGTCATATTTCTTGACTGGATTATCCGAAATAGGTCGTGTTTATGTGCAATTGAAAGCTCTTTTCAAGCACTATCCATTATTTACGACAACCATGCGCTTTAAAACTTCCGGTAAAAAGTTCCAACGAAGGCAATCTAGGGTACTTTCAGACTTAATTTTCATATGACAAAGTTAATTAGCAAATTAACTACATCGCCATTTTCTTTGTCTGACGCTCGTAATCCATTCATTTGCTACGTGGCGCATTTATTGCAGCCAGATCGTAGCCGTTTTGAAGGGAAAGAAACTTCTAATCACGTCCCTTACTTGATTTACTCAGCGGCTATTGCGTAAAAAAGATACGTCACAGTCGTAATGATAAATAATTTAACGTGAAAAAGTCAATAGCCTACGACACCGGCAGTTCCAAGGCGGTCCCCCATCCAAGTACTATCCCGGCCCGACGATGCTTAACTTCCGTGATCGGACGAGAACAGGTGTGTTCATCGTGGTATAGTCGTATAAAAGCATACGGGCAGATATCTACGATTTATTAGCACATTACATCGAAAATGGTTCAAACTTTAAAGGTCATATTTCTTGACGGGATTATCCGAAATAGGTCGTGTTTATGTGCATTTGAAAGCTCTTTTCAAGAGCTACCCATTATTTACGACAACCATGCCCTTTAAGATTTCCGGTAAAAAGTTCTAACGAAGGCAATCTAGGGTACTTTCAGACTTAATTTTCATATGACAAAGTTAATTAGCAAAGGAACTGCATCGCATGTCTGACGCTCTTAATCCATTCATCTGCGACGTGGCGCATTTATTGCAGCCAGATTTTAGCCGTTTTGAAGGGGAAGAAACTTATAATCACGTCCCTTACTTGATTTACCCAGCGGCTATTGCGTAAAAAAGATACGTCACAGTCGTAATGATAAATAATGTAACGTGAAAAAGTCAATAGCCTACGACACCGGGAGTTCCCAGGCGGTTCCCCATCCAAGTACTATCTCGGCCCGACGATGCTTAACTTCCGTGATCGGACGAGAACAGGTGTGTTCATCGTGGTATGGTCGTAGACAAGCATACCGGCAGATATTTACGATTTATTATCACATTACTTCGAAAATGGTTCAAACTTTAAAGGTCATATTTCTTGACTGGATTATCCGAAATAGGTCGTGTTTATGTGCAATTGAAAGCTCTTTTCAAGCACTATCCATTATTTACGACAACCATGCGCTTTAAAACTTCCGGTAAAAAGTTCCAACGAAGGCAATCTAGGGTACTTTCAGACTTAATTTTCATATGACAAAGTTAATTAGCAAATTAACTACATCGCCATTTTCTTTGTCTGACGCTCGTAATCCATTCATTTGCTACGTGGCGCATTTATTGCAGCCAGATCGTAGCCGTTTTGAAGGGAAAGAAACTTCTAATCACGTCCCTTACTTGATTTACTCAGCGGCTATTGCGTAAAAAAGATACGTCACAGTCGTAATGATAAATAATTTAACGTGAAAAAGTCAATAGCCTACGACACCGGCAGTTCCAAGGCGGTCCCCCATCCAAGTACTATCCCGGCCCGACGATGCTTAACTTCCGTGATCGGACGAGAACAGGTGTGTTCATCGTGGTATGGTCGTAGACAAGCATACGGGCAGATATCTACGATTTATTAGCACATTACATCAAAAATGGTTCAAACTTTAAAGGTCATATTTCTTGACTGGGTGATCGGAAATAGATCGTGTTTATGTGCATTTGAAAGCTCTTTCTAAGCGCTATCGATTCTTTACGACAATAATGCGCTTTAAGATTTCCGGTAAAAAGTTTCAACGAAGGCAATCTAGGGTACTTGCAGACTTAATTTTCATATGACAAAGTTAATTAGCAAATTAACTACATGGCCATTTTCTTTGTCTGACGCTCGTAATCCATTCATTTGCTACGTGGCGCATTTATTGCAGCCAGATTGTAGCCGTTTTGAAGGGAAAGAAACTTCTAATCACGTCCCTTACTTGATTTACTCAGCGGCTATTACGTAAAAAAGATACGTCACAGTCGTAATGATAAATAATGTAACGTGAAAAAGTCAATAGCCTACGCCGCCGGGAGTTCCCAGGCGGTGTCCCATCCAAGTACTATCCCGGCCCGACGATGCTTAACTTCCGTGATCGGACGAGAACAGGTGTGTTCATCGTGGTATGGTCGTAGACAAGCATACGGGCAGATATCTACGATTTATTAGCACATTACATCTAAAATGGTTCAAACTTTAAAGGTCATATTTCTTGACTGGGTGATCGGAAATAGGTCGTGTTTATGTGCATTTGAAAGCGCTTTTTAAGCGCTATCAATTCTTTACGACAATAATGCGCTTTAAGATTTCCGGTAAAAAGTTCCAACGAAGGCAATCTAGGGTACTTGCAGACTTAATTTTCATATGACAAAGTTAATTAGCAAAGCAACTACATCGCCATTTTCTTTGTTTGATGCTCGTAATCCATTCATTTGCGACGTGGCGCATTTATTGCAGCAAGATTGTAGCCGTTTTGAAGGGAAAGCAACTTCAAATCATGTCCCTTACCTGATTTACTCAGCGTCTATTGCGTAAAAAAGATACGTCACAGTCGTAATGATAAATAATGTAACGTGAAAAAGTCAATAGCCTACGACACCGGGAGTTCCCAGGCGGTTCCCCCTCCAAGTACTATCCCGCCCCGACGATGTTTAACTTCCGTGATCGGACGAGAACATGTGTGTTCATCGTGGTATGGTCGTAGACAAACAAACGGGCAGATATCTACGATTTATTAGCACATTACATCGAAAATGGTTTAAACTTTAAAGGTCATATTTCCTGACTAGATTATCCGAAATAGGTCGTGTTTATGTGCATTTGAAAGCTCTTTTCAAGCGCTATCCATTATTTACGACAACCATGCGCTTTAAGATTTCCGGTAAAAAGTTCCAACGAAGGCAATCAAGGGTACTTTCAGACTTAATTTTCATATGACAAAGTTAATTAGCAAATTAACTACATCGCCATTTTCTTTGTCTGACGCTCGTAATGCATTCACTTGCGTCGTGGCGCATTTATTGCAGCAAGATTGTAGCCGTTTTGAAGGGAAAGAAACTTCTAATCACGTCCCTTACTTGATTTACTCAGCGTCTATTGCGTAAAAAAGATACGTCACAGTTGTAATGATAAATAATGTAACGTGAAAAAGTCAATAGCCTACGACACCGGGAGTTCCCAGGCGGTGCCCCATCCAAGTACTATCCCGGCCCGACGATGCTTAACTTCCGTGATCGGACGAGAACAGGTGTGTTCATCGTGGTATGGTCGTAGACAAGCATACGGGAAGATATCTACGATTTATTAGCACATTACATCGCAAATAGTTCAAAATTTAAAGGTCATATTTCTTGACTGGGTGATCGGAAATAGGTCGTGTTTATGTGCATTTGAAAGCTCTTTTTAAGCGTTATCGATTCTTTACGACAATAATGCGCTTTAAGATTTCCGGTAAAAAGTTCCAACGAAGGCAATCTAGGGTACTTGCAGACTTAATTTTCATATGACAAAGTTAATTAGCAAATTAACTACATCGCCATTTTCTTTGTCTGACGCTCGTAATCCATTCATTTGCGACGTGGCGCATTTATTGCAGCCAGATTTTAGCCGTTTTGAAGGGGAAGAAACTTATAATCACGTCCCTTACTTGATTTACCCAGCGGCTATTGCGTAAAAAAGATACGTCACAGTCGTAATGATAAATAATGTAACGTGAAAAAGTCAATAGCCTACGACACCGGGAGTTCCCAGGCGGTTCCCCATCCAAGTACTATCTCGGCCCGACGATGCTTAACTTCCGTGATCGGACGAGAACAGGTGTGTTCATCGTGGTATGGTCGTAGACAAGCATACCGGCAGATATTTACGATTTATTAGCACATTACATCGAAAATGGTTCAAACTTTAAAGGTCATATTTCTTGACTGGATTATCCGAAATAGGTCGTGTTTATGTGCAATTGAAAGCTCTTTTCAAGCACTATCCATTATTTACGACAACCATGCGCTTTAAAACTTCCGGTAAAAAGTTCCAACGAAGGCAATCTAGGGTACTTTCAGACTTAATTTTCATATGACAAAGTTAATTAGCAAATTAACTACATCGCCATTTTCTTTGTCTGACGCTCGTAATCCATTCATTTGCTACGTGGCGCATTTATTGCAGCCAGATCGTAGCCGTTTTGAAGGGAAAGAAACTTCTAATCACGTCCCTTACTTGATTTACTCAGCGGCTATTGCGTAAAAAAGATACGTCACAGTCGTAATGATAAATAATTTAACGTGAAAAAGTCAATAGCCTACGACACCGGCAGTTCCAAGGCGGTCCCCCATCCAAGTACTATCCCGGCCCGACGATGCTTAACTTCCGTGATCGGACGAGAACAGGTGTGTTCATCGTGGTATAGTCGTATAAAAGCATACGGGCAGATATCTACGATTTATTAGCACATTACATCGAAAATGGTTCAAACTTTAAAGGTCATATTTCTTGACGGGATTATCCAAAATAGGTCGTGTTTATGTGCATTTGAAAGCTCTTTTCAAGAGCTACCCATTATTTACGACAACCATGCCCTTTAAGATTTCCGGTAAAAAGTTCTAACGAAGGCAATCTAGGGTACTTTCAGACTTAATTTTCATATGACAAAGTTAATTAGCAAAGTAACTGCATCGCATGTCTGACGCTCTTAATCCATTCATCTGCGACGTGGCGCATTTATTGCAGCCAGATTTTAGCCGTTTTGAAGGGGAAGAAACTTATAATCACGTCCCTTACTTGATTTACCCAGCGGCTATTGCGTAAAAAAGATACGTCACAGTCGTAATGATAAATAATGTAACGTGAAAAAGTCAATAGCCTACGACACCGGGAGTTCCCAGGCGGTTCCCCATCCAAGTACTATCTCGGCCCGACGATGCTTAACTTCCGTGATCGGACGAGAACAGGTGTGTTCATCGTGGTATGGTCGTAGACAAGAATACCGGCAGATATTTACGATTTATTAGCACATTACATCGAAAATGGTTCAAACTTTAAAGGTCATATTTCTTGACTGGATTATCCGAAATAGGTCGTGTTTATGTGCAATTGAAAGCTCTTTTCAAGCACTATCCATTATTTACGACAACCATGCGCTTTAAAACTTCCGGTAAAAAGTTCCAACGAAGGCAATCTAGGGTACTTTCAGACTTAATTTTCATATGACAAAGTTAATTAGCAAATTAACTACATCGCCATTTTCTTTGTCTGACGCTCGTAATACATTCATTTGCTACGTGGCGCATTTATTGCAGCCAGATCGTAGCCGTTTTGAAGGGAAAGAAACTTCTAATCACGTCCCTTACTTGATTTACTCAGCGGCTATTGCGTAAAAAAGATACGTCACAGTCGTAATGATAAATAATTTAACGTGAAAAAGTCAATAGCCTACGACACCGGCAGTTCCAAGGCGGTCCCCCATCCAAGTACTATCCCGGCCCGACGATGCTTAACTTCCGTGATCGGACGAGAACAGGTGTGTTCATCGTGGTATGGTCGTAGACAAGCATACGGGCAGATATCTACGATTTATTAGCACATTACATCAAAAATGGTTCAAACTTTAAAGGTCATATTTCTTGACTGGGTGATCGGCAATAGATCGTGTTTATGTGCATTTGAAAGCTCTTTCTAAGCGCTATCGATTCTTTACGACAATAATGCGCTTTAAGATTTCCGGTAAAAAGTTTCAACGAAGGCAATCTAGGGTACTTGCAGACTTAATTTTCATATGACAAAGTTAATTAGCAAATTAACTACATGGCCATTTTCTTTGTCTGACGCTCGTAATCCATTCATTTGCGACGTGGCGCATTTATTGCAGCCAGATTGTAGCCGTTTTGAAGGGAAAGAAACTTCTAATCACGTCCCTTACTTGATTTACTCAGCGGCTATTGCGTAAAAAAGATACGTCACAGTCGTAATGATAAATAATGTAACGTGAAAAAGTCAATAGCCTACGCCGCCGGGAGTTCCCAGGCGGTGTCCCATCCAAGTACTATCACGGCCCGACGATGCTTAACTTCCGTGATCGGACGAGAACAGGTGTGTTCATCGTGGTATGGTCGTAGACAAGCATACGGGCAGATATCTACGATTTATTAGCACATTACATCTAAAATGGTTCAAACTTTAAAGGTCATATTTCTTGACTGGGTGATCGGAAATAGGTCGTGTTTATGTGCATTTGAAAGCGCTTTTTAAGCGCTATCAATTCTTTACGACAATAATGCGCTTTAAGATTTCCGGTAAAAAGTTCCAACGAAGGCAATCTAGGGTACTTGCAGACTTAATTTTCATATGACAAAGTTAATTAGCAAAGCAACTACATCGCCATTTTCTTTGTTTGATGCTCGTAATCCATTCATTTGCGACGTGGCGCATTTATTGCAGCAAGATTGTAGCCGTTTTGAAGGGAAAGCAACTTCAAATCATGTCCCTTACTTGATTTACTCAGCGTCTATTGCGTAAAAAAGATACGTCACAGTCGTAATGATAAATAATGTAACGTGAAAAAGTCAATAGCCTACGACACCGGGAGTTCCCAGGCGGTTCCCCCTCCAAGTACTATCCCGCCCCGACGATGTTTAACTTCCGTGATCGGACGAGAACATGTGTGTTCATCGTGGTATGGTCGTAGACAAACAAACGGGCAGATATCTACGATTTATTAGCACATTACATCGAAAATGGTTTAAACTTTAAAGGTCATATTTCCTGACTAGATTATCCGAAATAGGTCGTGTTTATGTGCATTTGAAAGCTCTTTTCAAGCGCTATCCATTATTTACGACAACCATGCGCTTTAAGATTTCCGGTAAAAAGTTCCAACGAAGGCAATCAAGGGTACTTTCAGACTTAATTTTCATATGACAAAGTTAATTAGCAAATTAACTACATCGCCATTTTCTTTGTCTGACGCTCGTAATGCATTCACTTGCGTCGTGGCGCATTTATTGCAGCAAGATTGTAGCCGTTTTGAAGGGAAAGAAACTTCTAATCACGTCCCTTACTTGATTTACTCAGCGTCTATTGCGTAAAAAAGATACGTCACAGTTGTAATGATAAATAATGTAACGTGAAAAAGTCAATAGCCTACGACACCGGGAGTTCCCAGGCGGTGCCCCATCCAAGTACTATCCCGGCCCGACGATGCTTAACTTCCGTGATCGGACGAGAACAGGTGTGTTCATCGTGGTATGGTCGTAGACAAGCATACGGGAAGATATCTACGATTTATTAGCACATTACATCGCAAATAGTTCAAAATTTAAAGGTCATATTTCTTGACTGGGTGATCGGAAATAGGTCGTGTTTATGTGCATTTGAAAGCTCTTTTTAAGCGCTATCGATTCTTTACGACAATAATGCGCTTTAAGATTTCCGGTAAAAAGTTCCAACGAAGGCAATCTAGGGTACTTGCAGACTTAATTTTCATATGACAAAGTTAATTAGCAAATTAACTACATCGCCATTTTCTTTGTCTGACGCTCGTAATCCATTCATTTGCGACGTGGCGCATTTATTGCAGCCAGATTTTAGCCGTTTTGAAGGGGAAGAAACTTATAATCACGTCCCTTACTTGATTTACCCAGCGGCTATTGCGTAAAAAAGATACGTCACAGTCGTAATGATAAATAATGTAACGTGAAAAAGTCAATAGCCTACGACACCGGGAGTTCCCAGGCGGTTCCCCATCCAAGTACTATCTCGGCCCGACGATGCTTAACTTCCGTGATCGGACGAGAACAGGTGTGTTCATCGTGGTATGGTCGTAGACAAGCATACCGGCAGATATTTACGATTTATTAGCACATTACATCGAAAATGGTTCAAACTTTAAAGGTCATATTTCTTGACGGGATTATCCAAAATAGGTCGTGTTTATGTGCATTTGAAAGCTCTTTTCAAGAGCTACCCATTATTTACGACAACCATGCCCTTTAAGATTTCCGGTAAAAAGTTCTAACGAAGGCAATCTAGGGTACTTTCAGACTTAATTTTCATATGACAAAGTTAATTAGCAAAGTAACTGCATCGCATGTCTGACGCTCTTAATCCATTCATCTGCGACGTGGCGCATTTATTGCAGCCAGATTTTAGCCGTTTTGAAGGGGAAGAAACTTATAATCACGTCCCTTACTTGATTTACCCAGCGGCTATTGCGTAAAAAAGATACGTCACAGTCGTAATGATAAATAATGTAACGTGAAAAAGTCAATAGCCTACGACACCGGGAGTTCCCAGGCGGTTCCCCATCCAATTACTATCTCGGCCCGACGATGCTTAACTTCCGTGATCGGACGAGA
The DNA here is from genome assembly GCF_029227915.1 of Hydractinia symbiolongicarpus. NCBI lineage: Eukaryota > Metazoa > Cnidaria > Hydrozoa > Anthoathecata > Hydractiniidae > Hydractinia > Hydractinia symbiolongicarpus. The sequence continues at coordinate 16,235,561 of NC_079885.1, read as the reverse complement.
ACAGGTGTGCTCATCGTGGTATGGTCGTAGACAAGCATACTGGCAGATATTTACGATTTATTAGCACATTACATCGAAAATGGTTCAAACTTTAAAGGTCATATTTCTTGACTGGATTATCCGAAATAGGTCGTGTTTATGTGCAATTGAAAGCTCTTTTCAAGCACTATCCATTATTTACGACAACCATGCGCTTTAAAACTTCCGGTAAAAAGTTCCAACGAAGGCAATCTAGGGTACTTTCAGACTTAATTTTCATATGACAAAGTTAATTAGCAAATTAACTACATCGCCATTTTCTTTGTCTGACGCTCGTAATACATTCATTTGCTACGTGGCGCATTTATTGCAGCCAGATCGTAGCCGTTTTGAAGGGAAAGAAACTTCTAATCACGTCCCTTACTTGATTTACTCAGCGGCTATTGCGTAAAAAAGATACGTCACAGTCGTAATGATAAATAATTTAACGTGAAAAAGTCAATAGCCTACGACACCGGCAGTTCCAAGGCGGTCCCCCATCCAAGTACTATCCCGGCCCGACGATGCTTAACTTCCGTGATCGGACGAGAACAGGTGTGTTCATCGTGGTATGGTCGTAGACAAGCATACGGGCAGATATCTACGATTTATTAGCACATTACATCAAAAATGGTTCAAACTTTAAAGGTCATATTTCTTGACTGGGTGATCGGAAATAGATCGTGTTTATGTGCATTTGAAAGCTCTTTCTAAGCGCTATCGATTCTTTACGACAATAATGCGCTTTAAGATTTCCGGTAAAAAGTTTCAACGAAGGCAATCTAGGGTACTTGCAGACTTAATTTTCATATGACAAAGTTAATTAGCAAATTAACTACATCGCCATTTTCTTTGTCTGACGCTCGTAATCCATTCATTTGCGACGTGGCGCATTTATTGCAGCCAGATTGTAGCCGTTTTGAAGGGAAAGAAACTTCTAATCACGTCCCTTACTTGATTTACTCAGCGGCTATTGCGTAAAAAAGATACGTCACAGTCGTAATGATAAATAATGTAACGTGAAAAAGTCAATAGCCTACGCCGCCGGGAGTTCCCAGGCGGTGCCCCATCCAAGTACTATCCCGGCCCGACGATGCTTAACTTCCGTGATCGGACGAGAACAGGTGTGTTCATCGTGGTATGGTCGTAGACAAGCATACGGGCAGATATCTACGATTTATTAGCACATTACATCTAAAATGGTTCAAACTTTAAAGGTCATATTTCTTGACTGGGTGATCGGAAATAGGTCGTGTTTATGTGCATTTGAAAGCGCTTTTTAAGCGCTATCAATTCTTTACGACAAAAATGCGCTTTAAGATTTCCGGTAAAAAGTTCCAACGAAGGCAATCTAGGGTACTTGCAGACTTAATTTTCATATGACAAAGTTAATTAGCAAAGCAACTACATCGCCATTTTCTTTTTCTGATGCTCCTAATCCATTCATTTGCGACGTGGCGCATTTATTGCAGCAAGATTGTAGCCGTTTTGAAGGGAAAGCAATTTCTAATCATGTCCCTTACTTGATTTACTCAGCGGCTATTGCGTAAAAAAGATACGTCACAGTCGTAATGATAAATAATGTAACGTGAAAAAGTCAATAGCCTACGACACCGGGAGTTCCGAGGCGGTCCCCCATCCAAGTTCTATCCCGGCCCGACGATGCTTAACTTCCGTGATCAAACGAGAACAGGTGTGTTCATCGTGGTATGGTCGTAGACAAGCATACGGGCAGATATCTACGATTTATTAGCACATTACATCAAAAATGGTTCAAACTTTAAAGGTCATATTTCCTGACTGGGTGATCGGAAATAGATCGTGTTTATGTGCATTTGAAAGCTCTTTCTAAGCGCTATCGATTCTTTACGACAATAATGCGCTTTAAGATTTCCGGTAAAAAGTTTCAACGAAGGCAATCTAGGGTACTTGCAGACTTAATTTTCATATGACAAAGTTAATTAGCAAATTAACTACATCGCCATTTTCTTTGTCTGACGCTCGTAATCCATTCATTTGCGACGTGGCGCATTTATTGCAGCCAGATTGTAGCCGTTTTGAAGGGAAAGAAACTTCTAATCACGTCCCTTACTTGATTTACTCAGCGGGTATTGCGTAAAAAAGATACGTCACAGTCGTAATGATAAATAATGTAACGTGAAAAAGTCAATAGCCTACGCCGCCGGGAGTTCCCAGGCGGTGCCCCATCCAAGTACTATCCCGGCCCGACGATGCTTAACTTCCGTGATCGGACGAGAACAGGTGTGTTCATCGTGGTATGGTCGTAGACAAGCATACGGGCAGATATCTACGATTTATTAGCACATTACATCTAAAATGGTTCAAACTTTAAAGGTCATATTTCTTGACTGGGTGATCGGAAATAGGTCGTGTTTATGTGCATTTGAAAGCGCTTTTTAAGCGCTATCAATTCTTTACGACAAAAATGCGCTTTAAGATTTCCGGTAAAAAGTTCCAACGAAGGCAATCTAGGGTACTTGCAGACTTAATTTTCATATGACAAAGTTAATTAGCAAAGCAACTACATCGCCATTTTCTTTTTCTGATGCTCCTAATCCATTCATTTGCGACGTGGCGCATTTATTGCAGCAAGATTGTAGCCGTTTTGAAGGGAAAGCAATTTCTAATCATGTCCCTTACTTGATTTACTCAGCGGCTATTGCGTAAAAAAGATACGTCACAGTCGTAATGATAAATAATGTAACGTGAAAAAGTCAATAGCCTACGACACCGGGAGTTCCGAGGCGGTCCCCCATCCAAGTTCTATCCCGGCCCGACGATGCTTAACTTCCGTGATCGAACGAGAACAGGTGTGTTCATCGTGGTATGGTCGTAGACAAGCATACGGGCAGTTATCTACGTTTTTTTAGCACATTACATCGAAAATGGTTCAAACTTTAAAGGTCATATTTCTTGACTGGGTGATCGGAAATAGATCGTGTTTATGTGCATTTAAAAGCGCTTTTTAAGCGGTATCGATTCGTTACGACAATAATGCGCTTTAAGATTTCCGGTAAAAAGTTTCAACGAAGGCAATCTAGGGTACTTGCAGACTTAATTTTCATATGACAAAGTTAATTAGCAAATTAACTACATCGCCATTTTCTTTGTCTGACGCTCGTAATCCATTCATTTGCGACGTGGCGCATTTATTGCAGCCAGATTGTAGCCGTTTTGAAGGGAAAGAAACTTCTAATCACGTCCCTTACTTGATTTACTCAGCGGCTATTGCGTAAAAAAGATACGTCACAGTCGTAATGATAAATAATGTAACGTGAAAAAGTCAATAGCCTACGCCGCCGGGAGTTCCCAGGCGGTGCCCCATCCAAGTACTATCCCGGCCCGACGATGCTTAACTTCCGTGATCGGACGAGAACAGGTGTGTTCATCGTGGTATGGTCGTAGACAAGCATACGGGCAGATATCTACGATTTATTAGCACATTACATCTAAAATGGTTCAAACTTTAAAGGTCATATTTCTTGACTGGGTGATCGGAAATAGGTCGTGTTTATGTGCATTTGAAAGCGCTTTTTAAGCGCTATCAATTCTTTACGACAAAAATGCGCTTTAAGATTTCCGGTAAAAAGTTCCAACGAAGGCAATCTAGGGTACTTGCAGACTTAATTTTCATATGACAAAGTTAATTAGCAAAGCAACTACATCGCCATTTTCTTTTTCTGATGCTCCTAATCCATTCATTTGCGACGTGGCGCATTTATTGCAGCAAGATTGTAGCCGTTTTGAAGGGAAAGCAATTTCTAATCATGTCCCTTACTTGATTTACTCAGCGGCTATTGCGTAAAAAAGATACGTCACAGTCGTAATGATAAATAATGTAACGTGAAAAAGTCAATAGCCTACGACACCGGGAGTTCCGAGGCGGTCCCCCATCCAAGTTCTATCCCGGCCCGACGATGCTTAACTTCCGTGATCGAACGAGAACAGGTGTGTTCATCGTGGTATGGTCGTAGACAAGCATACGGGCAGATATCTACGATTTATTAGCACATTACATCAAAAATGGTTCAAACTTTAAAGGTCATATTTCTTGACTGGGTGATCGGAAATAGATCGTGTTTATGTGCATTTGAAAGCTCTTTCTAAGCGCTATCGATTCTTTACGACAATAATGCGCTTTAAGATTTCCGGTAAAAAGTTTCAACGAAGGCAATCTAGGGTACTTGCAGACTTAATTTTCATATGACAAAGTTAATTAGCAAATTAACTACATCGCCATTTTCTTTGTCTGACGCTCGTAATCCATTCATTTGCGACGTGGCGCATTTATTGCAGCCAGATTGTAGCCGTTTTGAAGGGAAAGAAACTTCTAATCACGTCCCTTACTTGATTTACTCAGCGGCTATTGCGTAAAAAAGATACGTCACAGTCGTAATGATAAATAATGTAACGTGAAAAAGTCAATAGCCTACGCCGCCGGGAGTTCCCAGGCGGTGCCCCATCCAAGTACTATCCCGGCCCGACGATGCTTAACTTCCGTGATCGGACGAGAACAGGTGTGTTCATCGTGGTATGGTCGTAGACAAGCATACGGGCAGATATCTACGATTTATTAGCACATTAAATCTAAAATGGTTCAAACTTTAAAGGTCATATTTCTTGACTGGGTGATCGGAAATAGGTCGTGTTTATGTGCATTTGAAAGCGCTTTTTAAGCGCTATCAATTCTTTACGACAAAAATGCGCTTTAAGATTTCCGGTAAAAAGTTCCAACGAAGGCAATCTAGGGTACTTGCAGACTTAATTTTCATATGACAAAGTTAATTAGCAAAGCAACTACATCGCCATTTTCTTTTTCTGATGCTCCTAATCCATTCATTTGCGACGTGGCGCATTTATTGCAGCAAGATTGTAGCCGTTTTGAAGGGAAAGCAATTTCTAATCATGTCCCTTACTTGATTTACTCAGCGGCTATTGCGTAAAAAAGATACGTCACAGTCGTAATGATAAATAATGTAACGTGAAAAAGTCAATAGCCTACGACACCGGGAGTTCCGAGGCGGTCCCCCATCCAAGTTCTATCCCGGCCCGACGATGCTTAACTTCCGTGATCGAACGAGAACAGGTGTGTTCATCGTGGTATGGTCGTAGACAAGCATACGGGCAGATATCTACGTTTTTTTAGCACATTACATCGAAAATGGTTCAAACTTTAAAGGTCATATTTCTTGACTGGGTGATCGGAAATAGATCGTGTTTATGTGCATTTGAAAGCGCTTTTTAAGCGGTATCGATTCGTTACGACAATAATGCGCTTTAAGATTTCCGGTAAAAAGTTCCAACGAAGGCAATCTAGGGTACTTGCAGACTTAATTTTCATATGACAAAGTTAATTAGCAAATTAGCTACATCGCTATTTTCTTTGTCTGACGCTCGTAATACATTCTTTTGCGACGTGGCGCATTTATTGCAGCCAGATTGTAGCCGTTTTGAAGGGAAAGAAACTTCCAATCACGTCCCTTACTTGATTTACTGAGCGGCTATTGCGTAAAAAAGATACATCACAGTCGTAATGATAAATAATGTAACGTGAAAAAGTCAATAGCCTACAACACCGGGAGTTCCCAGGCGGTGCCCCATCCAAGTACTATCCCGGCCCGACGATGCTTAACTTCCGTGATCGGACGAAAACAGGTGTGTTCATCGTGGTATGGTCGTAGACAAACAAACGGGCAGATATCGACGATTTATTAGCACATTACATCGAAAATTGTTTAAACTTTAAAGGTCATATTTCTTGACTGGATTATCCGAAATAGGTCGTGTTTTTGTGCATTTGAAAGCTCTTTTCAAGCGCTATCCATTATTAACGACAACCATGCGCTTTAAGATTACCGGTAAAAAGTTCCAACGAAGGCAATCTAGTGTACTTTCAGACTTAATTTTCATATGACAAAGTTAATTAGCAAAGTAACTACATCGCCATTTTCTTTGTCTGACGCTCTTAATCCATTCATTTGCGACGTGGCGCATTTATTGCAGCAAGATTGTAGCCTTTTTTAAGGGAAAGAAACTTCTAATCATGTCCTTTACTTGATTTACTCAGCGGCTATTGCGTAAAAAAGATACGTCACAGTCGTAATGATAAATAATAAAACGTGAAAAAGTCAATAGCCTACGACACCGGAAGTTCCCAGGCAGTTCCCCATCCAAGTACTATCCCGGCCCGACGATGCTTAACTTCCGTGATCGGACGAGAACAGGTGTGTTCATCGTGGTATAGTCGTATAAAAGCATACGGGCAGATATCTACGATTTATTAGCACATTATATCGAAAATGGTTTAAACTTTAAAGGTCAAATTTCTTGACTGGGTGATCGGAAATAGATCGTGTTTATGTGCATTTGAAAGCTCTTTCTAAGCGCTATCGATTCTTTACGACAATAAGGCGCTTTAAGATTTCCGGTAAAAAGTTTCAACGAAGGCAATCTAGGGTACTTGCAGACTTAATTTTCATATGACAAAGTTAATTAGCAAATTAACTACATCGCCATTTTCTTTGTCTGACGCTCGTAATCCATTCATTTGCGACGTGGCGCATTTATTGCAGCCAGATTGTAGCCGTTTTGAAGGGAAAGAAACTTCTAATCACTTCCCTTACTTGATTTACTCAGCGGCTATTGCCTAAAAAAGATACGTCACAGTCGTAATGATAAATAATGTAACGTGAAAAAGTCAATAGCCTACGCCGCCGGGAGTTCCCAGGCGGTGCCCCATCCAAGTACTATCCCGACCCGACGATGCTTAACTTCCGTGATCGGACGAGAACAGGTGTGTTCATCGTGGTATGGTCGTAGACAAGCATACGGGCAGATATCTACGATTTATTAGCACATTACATCTAAAATGGTTCAAACTTTAAAGGTCATATTTCTTGACTGGGTGATCGGAAATAGGTCGTGTTTATGTGCATTTGAAAGCGCTTTTTAAGCGCTATCGATTCTTTACGACAATAATGCGCTTTAAGATTTCCGGTAAAAAGTTCCAACGAAGGCAATCAAGGGTACTTGCAGACTTAATTTTCATATGACAAAGTTAATTAGCAAAGCAACTACATCGCCATTTTCTTTTTCTGATGCTCCTAATCCATTCATTTGCGACGTGGCGCATTTATTGCAGCAAGATTGTAGCCGTTTTGAAGGGAAAGCAATTTCTAATCCTGTCCCTTACTTGATTTACTCAGCGGCTATTGCGTAAAAAAGATACGTCACAGTCGTAATGATAAATAATGTAACGTGAAAAAGTCATTAGCCTACGACACCGGGAGTTCCGAGGCGGTCCCCCATCCAAGTACTATCCCGGCCCGACGATGCTTAACTTCCGTGATCGAACGAGAACAGGTGTGTTCATCGTGGTATGGTCGTAGACAAGCATACGGGCAGATATCTACGTTTTTTTAGCACATTACATCGAAAATGGTTCAAACTTTAAAGGTCATATTTCTTGACTGGGTGATCGGAAATAGATCGTGTTTATGTGCATTTGAAAGCGCTTTTTAAGCGCTATCGATTCGTTACGACAATAATGCGCTTTAAGATTTCCAGTAAAAAGTTCCAACGAAGGCAATCTAGGGCACTTATAGACTTAATTTTCATATGACAAAGTTAATTAGCAAATTAACTACATCGCCATTTTCTTTGTCTGACGCTCGTAATCCATTCATTTGCGACGTGGCACATTTATTGCAGCCAGATTGTAGCCGTTTTGAAGGGAAAGAAACTTCCAATCACGTCCCTTACTTGATTTACTCAGCGGCTATTGCGTAAAAAAGATACATCACAGTCGTAATGATAAATAATGTAACGTGAAAAAGTCAATAGCCTACGACACCGGGAGTTCCCAGGCGGTGCCCCATCCAAGTACTATCCCGGCCCAACGATGCTTAACTTCCGTGATCGGACGAAAACAGGTGTGTTCATCGTGGTATGGTCGTAGACAAACAAACGGGCAGATATCGACGATTTATTAGCACATTACATCGAAAATTGTTTAAACTTTAAAGGTCATATTTCTTGACTGGATTATCCGAAATAGGTCGTGTTTTTGTGCATTTGAAAGCTCTTTTCAAGCGCTATCCATTATTAACGACAACCATGCGCTTTAAGATTACCGGTAAAAAGTTCCAACGAAGGCAATCTAGTGTACTTTCAGACTTAATTTTCATATGACAAAGTTAATTAGCAAAGTAACTACATCGCCATTTTCTTTGTCTGACGCTCTTAATCCATTCATTTGCGACGTGGCGCATTTATTGCAGCAAGATTGTAGCCTTTTTTAAGGGAAAGAAACTTCTAATCATGTCCCTTACTTGATTCACTCAGCGGCTATTGCGTAAAAAAGATACGTCACAGTCGTAATGATAAATAATGTAACGTGAAAAAGTCAATAGCCTACGACACCGGGAGTTCCCAGGCGGTTCCCCATCCAAGTACTATCTCGGCCCGACGATGCTTAACTTCCGTGATCGGACGAGAACAGGTGTGTTCATCGTGGTATGGTCGTAGACAAGCATACCGGCAGATATTTACGATTTATTAGCACATTACATCGAAAATGGTTCAAACTTTAAAGGTCATATTTCTTGACTGGATTATCCGAAGTAGGTCGTGTTTATGTGCAATTGAAAGCTCTTTTCAAGCACTATCCATTATTTACGACGACCATGCGCTTTAAAACTTCCGGTAAAAAGTTCCAACGAAGGCAATCTAGGGTACTTTCAGACTTAATTTTCATATGACAAAGTTAATTAGCAAATTAACTACATCGCCATTTTCTTTGTCTGACGCTCGTAATCCATTCATTTGCTACGTGGCGCATTTATTGCAGCCAGATCGTAGCCGTTTTGAAGGGAAAGAAACTTCTAATCACGTCCCTTACTTGATTTACTCAGCGGCTATTGCGTAAAAAAGATACGTCACAATCGTAATGATAAATAATGTAACGTGAAAAAGTCAATAGCCTACGACACCGGGAGTTCCCAGGCGGTTCCCCATCCAAGTACTATCCCGCCCCGACGATGTTTAACTTCCGTGATCGGACGAGAACATGTGTGTTCATCGTGGTATGGTCGTAGACAAACAAACGGGCAGATATCTACAATTTATTAGCACATTACATCGAAAATGGTTTAAACTTTAAAGGTCATATTTCCTGACTAGATTATCCGAAATAGGTCGTGTTTATGTGCATTTGAAAGCTCTTTTCAAGCGCTATCCATTATTTACGACAACCATGCGCTTTAAGATTTCCGGTAAAAAGTTCCAACGAAGGCAATCAAGGGTACTTTCAGACTTAATTTTCATATGACAAAGTTAATTAGCAAATTAACTACATCGCCATTTTCTTTGTCTGACGCTCGTAATGCATTCACTTGCGTCGTGGCGCATTTATTGCAGCAAGATTGTAGCCGTTTTGAAGGGAAAGAAACTTCTAATCACGTCCCTTACTTGATTTACTCAGCGTCTATTGCGTAAAAAAGATACGTCACAGTTGTAATGATAAATAATGTAACGTGAAAAAGTCAATAGCCTACGACACCGGGAGTTCCCAGGCGTTGCCCCATCCAAGTACTATCCCGGCCCGACGATGCTTAACTTCCGTGATCGGACGAGAACAGGTGTGTTCATCGTGGTATGGTCGTAGACAAGCATACGGGAAGATATCTACGATTTATTAGCACATTACATCGCAAATAGTTCAAAATTTAAAGGTCATATTTCTTGACTGGGTGATCGGAAATAGGTCGTGTTTATGTGCATTTGAAAGCTCTTTTTAAGCGCTATCGATTCTTTACCACAATAATGCGCTTTAAGATTTCCGGTAAAAAGTTCCAACGAAGGCAATCTAGGGTACTTGCAGACTTAATTTTCATATGACAAAGTTAATTAGCAAATTAACTACATCGCCATTTTCTTTGTCTGACGCTCGTAATCCATTCATTTGGGACGTGGCGCATTTATTGCAGCCAGATTTTAGCCGTTTTGAAGGGGAAGAAACTTATAATCACGTCCCTTACTTGATTTACCCAGCGGCTATTGCGCAAAAAAGATACGTCACAGTCGTAATGATAAATAATGTAACGTGAAAAAGTCAATAGCCTACGACACCGGGAGTTCCCAGGCGGTTCCCCATCCAAGTACTATCTCGGCCCGACGATGCTTAACTTCCGTGATCGGACGAGAACAGGTGTGTTCATCGTGATATGGTCGTAGACAAGCATACCGGCAGATATTTACGATTTATTAGCACATTACATCGAAAATGGTTCAAACTTTAAAGGTCATATTTCTTGACTGGATTATCCGAAATAGGTCGTGTTTATGTGCAATTGAAAGCTCTTTTCAAGCACTATCCATTATTTACGACAACCATGCGCTTTAAAACTTCCGGTAAAAAGTTCCAACGAAGGCAATCTAGGGTACTTTCAGACTTAATTTTCATATGACAAAGTTAATTAGCAAATTAACTACATCGCCATTTTCTTTGTCTGACGCTCGTAATCCATTCATTTGCTACGTGGCGCATTTATTGCAGCCAGATCGTAGCCGTTTTGAAGGGAAAGAAACTTCTAATCACGTCCCTTACTTGATTTACTCAGCGGCTATTGCGTAAAAAAGATACGTCACAGTCGTAATGATAAATAATTTAACGTGAAAAAGTCAATAGCCTACGACACCGGCAGTTCCAAGGCGGTCCCCCATCCAAGTACTATCCCGGCCCGACGATGCTTAACTTCCGTGATCGGACGAGAACAGGTGTGTTCATCGTGGTATAGTCGTATAAAAGCATACGGGCAGATATCTACGATTTATTAGCACATTACATCGAAAATGGTTCAAACTTTAAAGGTCATATTTCTTTACGGGATTATCCGAAATAGGTCGTGTTTATGTGCATTTGAAAGCTCTTTTCAAGAGCTACCCATTATTTACGACAACCATGCCCTTTAAGATTTCCGGTAAAAAGTTCTAACGAAGGCAATCTAGGGTACTTTCAGACTTAATTTTCATATGACAAAGTTAATTAGCAAAGGAACTGCATCGCATGTCTGACGCTCTTAATCCATTCATCTGCGACGTGGCGCATTTATTGCAGCCAGATTTTAGCCGTTTTGAAGGGGAAGAAACTTATAATCACGTCCCTTACTTGATTTACCCAGCGGCTATTGCGTAAAAAAGATACGTCACAGTCGTAATGATAAATAATGTAACGTGAAAAAGTCAATAGCCTACGACACCGGGAGTTCCCAGGCGGTTCCCCATCCAAGTACTATCTCGGCCCGACGATGCTTAACTTCCGTGATCGGACGAGAACAGGTGTGTTCATCGTGGTATGGTCGTAGACAAGCATACCGGCAGATATTTACGATTTATTATCACATTACATCGAAAATGGTTCAAACTTTAAAGGTCATATTTCTTGACTGGATTATCCGAAATAGGTCGTGTTTATGTGCAATTGAAAGCTCTTTTCAAGCACTATCCATTATTTACGACAACCATGCGCTTTAAAACTTCCGGTAAAAAGTTCCAACGAAGGCAATCTAGGGTACTTTCAGACTTAATTTTCATATGACAAAGTTAATTAGCAAATTAACTACATCGCCATTTTCTTTGTCTGACGCTCGTAATCCATTCATTTGCTACGTGGCGCATTTATTGCAGCCAGATCGTAGCCGTTTTGAAGGGAAAGAAACTTCTAATCACGTCCCTTACTTGATTTACTCAGCGGCTATTGCGTAAAAAAGATACGTCACAGTCGGAATGATAAATAATTTAACGTGAAAAAGTCAATAGCCTACGACACCGGCAGTTCCAAGGCGGTCCCCCATCCAAGTACTATCCCGGCCCGACGATGCTTAACTTCCGTGATCGGACGAGAACAGGTGTGTTCATCGTGGTATGGTCGTAGACAAGCATACGGGCAGATATCTACGATTTATTAGCACATTACATCAAAAATGGTTCAAACTTTAAAGGTCATATTTCTTGACTGGGTGATCGGAAATAGATCGTGTTTATGTGCATTTGAAAGCTCTTTCTAAGCGCTATCGATTCTTTACGACAATAATGCGCTTTAAGATTTCCGGTAAAAAGTTTCATCGAAGGCAATCTAGGGTACTTGCAGACTTAATTTTCATATGACAAAGTTAATTAGCAAATTAACTACATGGCCATTTTCTTTGTCTGACGCTCGTAATCCATTCATTTGCGACGTGGCGCATTTATTGCAGCCAGATTGTAGCCGTTTTGAAGGGAAAGAAACTTCTAATCACGTCCCTTACTTGATTTACTCAGCGGCTATTGCGTAAAAAAGATACGTCACAGTCGTAATGATAAATAATGTAACGTGAAAAAGTCAATAGCCTACGCCGCCGGGAGTTCCCAGGCGGTGTCCCATCCAAGTACTATCCCGGCCCGACGATGCTTAACTTCCGTGATCGGACGAGAACAGGTGTGTTCATCGTGGTATGGTCGTAGACAAGCATACGGGCAGATATCTACGATTTATTAGCACATTACATCTAAAATGGTTCAAACTTTAAAGGTCATATTTCTTGACTGGGTGATCGGAAATAGGTCGTGTTTATGTGCATTTGAAAGCGCTTTTTAAGCGCTATCAATTCTTTACGACAATAATGCGCTTTAAGATTTCCGGTAAAAAGTTCCAACGAAGGCAATCTAGGGTACTTGCAGACTTAATTTTCATATGACAAAGTTAATTAGCAAAGCAATTACATCGCCATTTTCTTTGTTTGATGCTCGTAATCCATTCATTTGCGACGTGGCGCATTTATTGCAGCAAGATTGTAGCCGTTTTGAAGGGAAAGCAACTTCAAATCATGTCCCTTACTTGATTTACTCAGCGTCTATTGCGTAAAAAAGATACGTCACAGTCGTAATGATAAATAATGTAACGTGAAAAAGTCAATAGCCTACGACACCGGGAGTTCCCAGGCGGTTCCCCCTCCAAGTACTATCCCGCCCCGACGATGTTTAACTTCCGTGATCGGACGAGAACATGTGTGTTCATCGTGGTATGGTCGTAGACAAACAAACGGGCAGATATCTACGATTTATTAGCACATTACATCGAAAATGGTTTAAACTTTAAAGGTCATATTTCCTGACTAGATTATCCGAAATAGGTCGTGTTTATGTGCATTTGAAAGCTCTTTTCAAGCGCTATCCATTATTTACGACAACAATGCGCTTTAAGATTTCCGGTAAAAAGTTCCAACGAAGGCAATCAAGGGTACTTTCAGACTTAATTTTCATATGACAAAGTTAATTAGCAAATTAACTACATCGCCATTTTCTTTGTCTGACGCTCGTAATGCATTCACTTGCGTCGTGGCGCATTTATTGCAGCAAGATTGTAGCCGTTTTGAAGGGAAAGAAACTTCTAATCACGTCCCTTACTTGATTTACTCAGCGTCTATTGCGTAAAAAAGATACGTCACAGTTGTAATGATAAATAATGTAACGTGAAAAAGTCAATAGCCTACGACACCGGGAGTTCCCAGGCGGTGCCCCATCCAAGTACTATCCCGGCCCGACGATGCTTAACTTCCGTGATCGGACGAGAACAGGTGTGTTCATCGTGGTATGGTCGTAGACAAGCATACGGGAAGATATCTACGATTTATTAGCACATTACATCGCAAATAGTTCAAAATTTAAAGGTCATATTTCTTGACTGGGTGATCGGAAATAGGTCGTGTTTATGTGCATTTGAAAGCTCTTTTTAAGCGCTATCGATTCTTTACGACAATAATGCGCTTTAAGATTTCCGGTAAAAAGTTCCAACGAAGGCAATCTAGGGTACTTGCAGACTTAATTTTCATATGACAAAGTTAATTAGCAAATTAACTACATCGCCATTTTCTTTGTCTGACGCTCGTAATCCATTCATTTGCGACGTGGCGCATTTATTGCAGCCAGATTTTAGCCGTTTTGAAGGGGAAGAAACTTATAATCACGTCCCTTACTTGATTTACCCAGCGGCTATTGCGTAAAAAAGATACGTCACAGTCGTAATGATAAATAATGTAACGTGAAAAAGTCAATAGCCTACGACACCGGGAGTTCCCAGGCGGTTCCCCATCCAAGTACTATCTCGGCCCGACGATGCTTAACTTCCGTGATCGGACGAGAACAGGTGTGTTCATCGTGGTATGGTCGTAGACAAGCATACCGGCAGATATTTACGATTTATTAGCACATTACATCGAAAATGGTTCAAACTTTAAAGGTCATATTTCTTGACTGGGTGATCGGAAATAGGTCGTGTTTATGTGCAATTGAAAGCTCTTTTCAAGCACTATCCATTATTTACGACAACCATGCGCTTTAAAACTTCCGGTAAAAAGTTCCAACGAAGGCAATCTAGGGTACTTTCAGACTTAATTTTCATATGACAAAGTTAATTAGCAAATTAACTACATCGCCATTTTCTTTGTCTGACGCTCGTAATCCATTCATTTGCTACGTGGCGCATTTATTGCAGCCAGATCGTAGCCGTTTTGAAGGGAAAGAAACTTCTAATCACGTCCCTTACTTGATTTACTCAGCGGCTATTGCGTAAAAAAGATACGTCACAGTCGTAATGATAAATAATTTAACGTGAAAAAGTCAATAGCCTACGACACCGGCAGTTCCAAGGCGGTCCCCCATCCAAGTACTATCCCGGCCCGACGATGCTTAACTTCCGTGATCGGACGAGAACAGGTGTGTTTATCGTGGTATAGTCGTATAAAAGCATACGGGCAGATATCTACGATTTATTAGCACATTACATCGAAAATGGTTCAAACTTTAAAGGTCATATTTCTTGACGGGATTATCCGAAATAGGTCGTGTTTATGTGCATTTGAAAGCTCTTTTCAAGAGCTACCCATTATTTACGACAACCATGCCCTTTAAGATTTCCGGTAAAAAGTTCTAACGAAGGCAATCTAGGGTACTTTCAGACTTAATTTTCATATGACAAAGTTAATTAGCAAAGTAACTGCATCGCATGTCTGACGCTCTTAATCCATTCATCTGCGACGTGGCGCATTTATTGCAGCCAGATTTTAGCCGTTTTGAAGGGGAAGAAACTTATAATCATGTCCCTTACTTGATTTACCCAGCGGCTATTGCGTAAAAAAGATACGTCACAGTCGTAATGATAAATAATGTAACGTGAAAAAGTCAATAGCCTACGACACCGGGAGTTCCCAGGCGGTTCCCCATCCAAGTACTATCTCGGCCCGACGATGCTTAACTTCCGTGATCGGACGAGAACAGGTGTGTTCATCGTGGTATGGTCGTAGACAAGCATACCGGCAGATATTTACGATTTATTAGCACATTACATCGAAAATGGTTCAAACTTTAAAGGTCATATTTCTTGACTGGATTATCCGAAATAGGTCGTGTTTATGTGCAATTGAAAGCTCTTTTCAAGCACTATCCATTATTTACGACAACCATGCGCTTTAAAACTTCCGGTAAAAAGTTCCAACGAAGGCAATCTAGGGTACTTTCAGACTTAATTTTCATATGACAAAGTTAATTAGCAAATTAACTACATCGCCATTTTCTTTGTCTGACGCTCGTAATACATTCATTTGCTACGTGGCGCATTTATTGCAGCCAGATCGTAGCCGTTTTGAAGGGAAAGAAACTTCTAATCACGTCCCTTACTTGATTTACTCAGCGGCTATTGCGTAAAAAAGATACGTCACAGTCGTAATGATAAATAATTTAACGTGAAAAAGTCAATAGCCTACGACACCGGCAGTTCCAAGGCGGTCCCCCATCCAAGTACTATCCCGGCCCGACGATGCTTAACTTCCGTGATCGGACGAGAACAGGTGTGTTCATCGTGGTATGGTCTTAGACAAGCATACGGGCAGATATCTACGATTTATTAGCACATTACATCAAAAATGGTTCAAACTTTAAAGGTCATATTTCTTGACTGGGTGATCGGAAATAGATCGTGTTTATGTGCATTTGAAAGCTCTTTCTAAGCGCTATCGATTCTTTACGACAATAATGCGCTTTAAGATTTCCGGTAAAAAGTTTCAACGAAGGCAATCTAGGGTACTTGCAGACTTAATTTTCATATGACAAAGTTAATTAGCAAATTAACTACATCGCCATTTTCTTTGTCTGACGCTCGTAATCCATTCATTTGCGACGTGGCGCATTTATTGCAGCCAGATTGTAGCCGTTTTGAAGGGAAAGAAACTTCTAATCACGTCCCTTACTTGATTTACTCAGCGGCTATTGCGTAAAAAAGATACGTCACAGTCGTAATGATAAATAATGTAACGTGAAAAAGTCAATAGCCTACGCCGCCGGGAGTTCCCAGGCGGTGCCCCATCCAAGTACTATCCCGGCCCGACGATGCTTAACTTCCGTGATCGGACGAGAACAGGTGTGTTCATCGTGGTATGGTCGTAGACAAGCATACGGGCAGATATCTACGATTTATTAGCACATTACATCTAAAATGGTTCAAACTTTAAAGGTCATATTTCTTGACTGGGTGATCGGAAATAGGTCGTGTTTATGTGCATTTGAAAGTGCTTTTTAAGCGCTATCGATTCTTTACGACAATGATGCGCTTTAAGATTTCCGGTAAAAAGTTCCAACGAAGGCAATCAAGGGTACTTGCAGACTTAATTTTCATATGACAAAGTTAATTAGCAAAGCAACTACAATGCCATTTTCTTTTTCTGATGCTCCTAATCCATTCATTTGCGACGTGGCGCATTTATTGCAGCAAGATTATAGCCGTTTTGAAGGGAAAGCAATTTCTAATCCTGTCCTTTACTTGATTTACTCAGCGGCTATTGCGTAAAAAAGATACGTCACAGTCGTAATGATAAATAATAAAACGTGAAAAAGTCAATAGCCTACGACACCGGAAGTTCCCAGGCAGTTCCCCATCCAAGTACTATCCCGGCCCGACGATGCTTAACTTCCGTGATCGGACGAGAACAGGTGTGTTCATCGTGGTATAGCCTACGACACCGGGAGTTCCGAGGCGGTCCCCCATCCAAGTTCTATCCCGGCCCGACGATGCTTAACTTCCGTGATCGAACGAGAACAGGTGTGTTCATCGTGGTATGGTCGTAGACAAGCATACGGGCAGATATCTACGTTTTTTTAGCACATTACATCGAAAATGGTTCAAACTTTAAAGGTCATATTTCTTGACTGGGTGATCGGAAATAGATCGTGTTTATGTGCATTTGAAAGCGCTTTTTAAGCGGTATCGATTCGTTACGACAATAATGCGCTTTAAGATTTCCGGTAAAAAGTTCCAACGAAGGCAATCTAGGGTACTTGCAGACTTAATTTTCATATGACAAAGTTAATTAGCAAATTAACTACATCGCTATTTTCTTTGTCTGACGCTCGTAATACATTCTTTTGCGACGTGGCGCATTTATTGCAGCCAGATTGTAGCCGTTTTGAAGGGAAAGAAACTTCCAATCACGTCCCTTACTTGATTTACTGAGCGGCTATTGCGTAAAAAAGATACATCACAGTCGTAATGATAAATAATGTAACGTGAAAAAGTCAATAGCCTACAACACCGGGAGTTCCCAGGCGGTGCCCCATCCAAGTACTATCCCGGCCCGACGATGCTTAACTTCCGTGATCGGACGAAAACAGGTGTGTTCATCGTGGTATGGTCGTAGACAAACAAACGGGCAGATATCGACGATTTATTAGCACATTACATCGAAAATTGTTTAAACTTTAAAGGTCATATTTCTTGACTGAATTATCCGAAATAGGTCGTGTTTTTGTGCATTTGAAAGCTCTTTTCAAGCGCTATCCATTATTAACGACAACCATGCGCTTTAAGATTACCGGTAAAAAGTTCCAACGAAGGCAATCTAGTGTACTTTCAGACTTAATTTTCATATGACAAAGTTAATTAGCAAAGTAACTACATCGCCATTTTCTTTGTCTGACGCTCTTAATCCATTCATTTGCGACGTGGCGCATTTATTGCAGCAAGATTGTAGCCTTTTTTAAGGGAAAGAAACTTCTAATCATGTCCCTTACTTGATTCCCTCAGCGGCTATTGCGTAAAAAAGATACGTCACAGTCGTAATGATAAATAATAAAACGTGAAAAAGTCAATAGCCTACGACACCGGAAGTTCCCAGGCAGTTCCCCATCCAAGTACTATTCCGGCCCGACGATGCTTAACTTCCGTGATCGGACGAGAACAGGTGTGTTCATCGTGGTATTGTCGTAGACAAGCATACGGGCAGATATCTACGATTTATTAGCACATTACATCTAAAATGGTTCAAACTTTAAAGGTCATATTTCTTGACTGGGTGATCGGAAATAGGTCGTGTTTATGTGCATTTGAAAGTGCTTTTTAAGCGCTATCGATTCTTTACGACAATGATGCGCTTTAAGATTTCCGGTAAAAAGTTCCAACGAAGGCAATCAAGGGTACTTGCAGACTTAATTTTCATATGACAAAGTTAATTAGCAAAGCAACTACAATGCCATTTTCTTTTTCTGATGCTCCTAATCCATTCATTTGCGACGTGGCGCATTTATTGCAGCAAGATTATAGCCGTTTTGAAGGGAAAGCAATTTCTAATCCTGTCCTTTACTTGATTTACTCAGCGGCTATTGCGTAAAAAAGATACGTCACAGTCGTAATGATAAATAATAAAACGTGAAAAAGTCAATAGCCTACGACACCGGAAGTTCCCAGGCAGTTCCCCATCCAAGTACTATCCCGGCCCGACGATGCTTAACTTCCGTGATCGGACGAGAACAGGTGTGTTCATCGTGGTATGGTCGTAGACAAACAAACGGGCAGATATCTACGATTTATTAGCACATTATATCGAAAATGGTTTAAACTTTAAAGGTCAAATTTCTTGACTGGGTGATCGGAAATAGATCGTGTTTATGTGCATTTGAAAGCTCTTTCTAAGCGCTATCGATTCTTTACGACAATAAGGCGCTTTAAGATTTCCGGTAAAAAGTTTCAACGAAGGCAATCTAGGGTACTTGCAGACTTAATTTTCATATGACAAAGTTAATTAGCAAATTAACTACATCGCCATTTTCTTTGTCTGACGCTCGTAATCCATTCATTTGCGACGTGGCGCATTTATTGCAGCCAGATTGTAGCCGTTTTGAAGGGAAAGAAACTTCTAATCACTTCCCTTACTTGATTTACTCAGCGGCTATTGCCTAAAAAAGATACGTCACAGTCGTAATGATAAATAATGTAACGTGAAAAAGTCAATAGCCTACGCCGCCGGGAGTTCCCAGGCGGTGCCCCATCCAAGTACTATCCCGACCCGACGATGCTTAACTTCCGTGATCGGACGAGAACAGGTGTGTTCATCGTGGTATGGTCGTAGACAAGCATACGGGCAGATATCTACGATTTATTAGCACATTACATCTAAAATGGTTCAAACTTTAAAGGTCATATTTCTTGACTGGGTGATCGGAAATAGGTCGTGTTTATGTGCATTTGAAAGCGCTTTTTAAGCGCTATCGATTCTTTACGACAATAATGCGCTTTAAGATTTCCGGTAAAAAGTTCCAACGAAGGCAATCAAGGGTACTTGCAGACTTAATTTTCATATGACAAAGTTAATTAGCAAAGCAACTACATCGCCATTTTCTTTTTCTGATGCTCCTAATCCATTCATTTGCGACGTGGCGCATTTATTGCAGCAAGATTGTAGCCGTTTTGAAGGGAAAGCAATTTCTAATCCTGTCCCTTACTTGATTTACTCAGCGGCTATTGCGAAAAAAAGATACGTCACAGTCGTAATGATAAATAATGTAACGTGAAAAAGTCATTAGCCTACGACACCGGGAGTTCCGAGGCAGTCCCCCATCCAAGTACTATCCCGGCCCGACGATGCTTAACTTCCGTGATCGAACGAGAACAGGTGTGTTCATCGTGGTATGGTCGTAGACAAGCATACGGGCAGATATCTACGTTTTTTTAGCACATTACATCGAAAATGGTTCAAACTTTAAAGGTCATATTTCTTGACTGGGTGATCGGAAATAGATCGTGTTTATGTGCATTCGAAAGCGCTTTTTAAGCGCTATCGATTCGTTACGACAATAATGCGCTTTAAGATTTCCAGTAAAAAGTTCCAACGAAGGCAATCTAGGGCACTTATAGACTTAATTTTCATATGACAAAGTTAATTAGCAAATTAACTACATCGCCATTTTCTTTGTCTGACGCTCGTAATCCATTCATTTGCGACGTGGCACATTTATTGCAGCCAGATTGTAGCCGTTTTGAAGGGAAAGAAACTTCCAATCACGTCCCTTACTTGATTTACTCAGCGGCTATTGCGTAAAAAAGATACATCACAGTCGTAATGATAAATAATGTAACGTGAAAAAGTCAATAGCCTACGACACCGGGAGTTCCCAGGCGGTGCCCCATCCAAGTACTATCCCGGCCCAACGATGCTTAACTTCCGTGATCGGACGAAAACAGGTGTGTTCATCGTGGTATGGTCGTAGACAAACAAACGGGCAGATATCGACGATTTATTAGCACATTACATCGAAAATTGTTTAAACTTTAAAGGTCATATTTCTTGACTGGATTATCCGAAATAGGTCGTGTTTTTGTGCATTTGAAAGCTCTTTTCAAGCGCTATCCATTATTAACGACAACCATGCGCTTTAAGATTACCGGTAAAAAGTTCCAACGAAGGCAATCTAGTGTACTTTCAGACTTAATTTTCATATGACAAAGTTAATTAGCAAAGTAACTACATCGCCATTTTCTTTGTCTGACGCTCTTAATCCATTCATTTGCGACGTGGCGCATTTATTGCAGCAAGATTGTAGCCTTTTTTAAGGGAAAGAAACTTCTAATCATGTCCCTTACTTGATTC
Source organism: Hydractinia symbiolongicarpus (assembly GCF_029227915.1). Lineage (NCBI taxonomy): Eukaryota > Metazoa > Cnidaria > Hydrozoa > Anthoathecata > Hydractiniidae > Hydractinia > Hydractinia symbiolongicarpus. The sequence continues at coordinate 16,214,574 of NC_079885.1, read as the reverse complement.
ACTCAGCGGCTATTGCGTAAAAAAGATACGTCACAGTCGTAATGATAAATAATAAAACGTGAAAAAGTCAATAGCCTACGCCGCCGGGAGTTCCCAGGCGGTGCCCCATCCAAGTACTATCCCGACCCGACGATGCTTAACTTCCGTGATCGGACGAGAACAGGTGTGTTCATCGTGGTATGGTCGTAGACAAGCATACGGGCAGATATCTACGATTTATTAGCACATTACATCTAAAATGGTTCAAACTTTAAAGGTCATATTTCTTGACTGGGTGATCGGAAATAGGTCGTGTTTATGTGCATTTGAAAGCGCTTTTTAAGCGCTATCGATTCTTTACGACAATAATGCGCTTTAAGATTTCCGGTAAAAAGTTCCAACGAAGGCAATCAAGGGTACTTGCAGACTTAATTTTCATATGACAAAGTTAATTAGCAAAGCAACTACATCGCCATTTTCTTTTTCTGATGCTCCTAATCTATTCATTTGCGACGTGGCGCATTTATTGCAGCAAGATTGTAGCCGTTTTGAAGGGAAAGCAATTTCTAATCCTATCCCTTACTTGATTTACTCAGCGGCTATTGCGTAAAAAAGATACGTCACAGTCGTAATGATAAATAATGTAACGTGAAAAAGTCATTAGCCTACGACACCGGGAGTTCCGAGGCGGTCCCCCATCCAAGTACTATCCCGGCCCGACGATGCTTAACTTCCGTGATCGAACGAGAACAGGTGTGTTCATCGTGGTATGGTCGTAGACAAGCATACGGGCAGATATCTACGTTTTTTTAGCACATTACATCGAAAATGGTTCAAACTTTAAAGGTCATATTTCTTGACTGGGTGATCGGAAATAGATCGTGTTTATGTGCATTTGAAAGCGCTTTTTAAGCGCTATCGATTCGTTACGACAATAATGCGCTTTAAGATTTCCAGTAAAAAGTTCCAACGAAGGCAATCTAGGGCACTTATAGACTTAATTTTCATATGACAAAGTTAATTAGCAAATTAACTACATCGCCATTTTCTTTGTCTGACGCTCGTAATCCATTCATTTGCGACGTGGCACATTTATTGCAGCCAGATTGTAGCCGTTTTGAAGGGAAAGAAACTTCCAATCACGTCCCTTACTTGATTTACTCAGCGGCTATTGCGTAAAAAAGATACATCACAGTCGTAATGATAAATAATGTAACGTGAAAAAGTCAATAGCCTACGACACCGGGAGTTCCCAGGCGGTGCCCCATCCAAGTACTATCCCGGCCCAACGATGCTTAACTTCCGTGATCGGACGAAAACAGGTGTGTTCATCGTGGTATGGTCGTAGACAAACAAACGGGCAGATATCGACGATTTATTAGCACATTACATCGAAAATTGTTTAAACTTTAAAGGTCATATTTCTTGACTGGATTATCCGAAATAGGTCGTGTTTTTGTGCATTTGAAAGCTCTTTTCAAGCGCTATCCATTATTAACGACAACCATGCGCTTTAAGATTACCGGTAAAAAGTTCCAACGAAGGCAATCTAGTGTACTTTCAGACTTAATTTTCATATGACAAAGTTAATTAGCAAAGTAACTACATCGCCATTTTCTTTGTCTGACGCTCTTAATCCATTCATTTGCGACGTGGCGCATTTATTGCAGCAAAATTGTAGCCTTTTTTAAGGGAAAGAAACTTCTAATCATGTCCCTTACTTGATTCACTCAGCGGCTATTGCGTAAAAAAGATACGTCACAGTCGTAATGATAAATAATGTAACGTGAAAAAGTCAATAGCCTACGCCGCCGGGAGTTCCCAGGCGGTGCCCCATCCAAGTACTATCCCGACCCGACGATGCTTAACTTCCGTGATCGGACGAGAACAGGTGTGTTCATCGTGGTATGGTCGTAGACAAGCATACGGGCAGATATCTACGATTTATTAGCACATTACATCTAAAATGGTTCAAACTTTAAAGGTCATATTTCTTGACTGGGTGATCGGAAATAGGTCGTGTTTATGTGCATTTGAAAGCGCTTTTTAAGCGCTATCGATTCTTTACGACAATAATGCGCTTTAAGATTTCCGGTAAAAAGTTCCAACGAAGGCAATCAAGGGTACTTGCAGACTTAATTTTCATATGACAAAGTTAATTAGCAAAGCAACTACATCGCCATTTTCTTTTTCTGATGCTCCTAATCCATTCATTTGCGACGTGGCGCATTTATTGCAGCAAGATTGTAGCCGTTTTGAAGGGAAAGCAATTTCTAATCCTGTCCCTTACTTGATTTACTCAGCGGCTATTGCGTAAAAAAGATACGTCACAGTCGTAATGATAAATAATGTAACGTGAAAAAGTCATTAGCCTACGACACCGGGAGTTCCGAGGCGGTCCCCCATCCAAGTACTATCCCGGCCCGACGATGCTTAACTTCCGTGATCGAACGAGAACAGGTGTGTTCATCGTGGTATGGTCGTAGACAAGCATACGGGCAGATATCTACGTTTTTTTAGCACATTACATCGAAAATGGTTCAAACTTTAAAGGTCATATTTCTTGACTGGGTGATCGGAAATAGATCGTGTTTATGTGCATTTGAAAGCGCTTTTTAAGCGCTATCGATTCGTTACGACAATAATGCGCTTTAAGATTTCCAGTAAAAAGTTCCAACGAAGGCAATCTAGGGCACTTATAGACTTAATTTTCATATGACAAAGTTAATTAGCAAATTAACTACATCGCCATTTTCTTTGTCTGACGCTCGTAATCCATTCATTTGCGACGTGGCACATTTATTGCAGCCAGATTGTAGCCGTTTTGAAGGGAAAGAAACTTCCAATCACGTCCCTTACTTGATTTACTCAGCGGCTATTGCGTAAAAAAGATACATCACAGTCGTAATGATAAATAATGTAACGTGAAAAAGTCAATAGCCTACGACACCGGGAGTTCCCAGGCGGTGCCCCATCCAAGTACTATCCCGGCCCAACGATGCTTAACTTCCGTGATCGGACGAAAACAGGTGTGTTCATCGTGGTATGGTCGTAGACAAGCATACGGGCAGATATCTACGATTTATCAGCACATTACATCGAAAATGGTTCAAATTTTAAAGGTCATATTTCTTGACTGGGTGATCGGAAATAGGTCGTGTTTATGTGCATTTGAAAGCTCTTTTTAAGCGCTATCGATTCTTTACGACAATAATGCGCTTTAAGATTTCCGGTAAAAAGTTCCAACGAAGGCAATCTAGGGTACTTGCAGACTTAATTTTCATATGACAAAGTTAATTAGCAAAGCAACTACATCGCCATTTTCTTTGTCTGACGCTCTTAATCCATTCATTTGCGACGTGGCGCATTTATTGCAGCAAGGTTGTAGCCCTTTTTAAGGGAAAGAAACTTCTAATCATGTCCCTTACTTGATTCACTCAGCGGCTATTGCGTAAAAAAGATACGTCACAGTCGTAATGATAAATAATAAAACGTGAAAAAGTCAATAGCCTACGACACCGGAAGTTCCCAGGCGGTCCTCCATCCAAGTACTATCCCGGCCCGACGATGCTTAACTTCCGTGATCGGACGAGAACAGGTGTGTTCATCGTGGTATGGTCGTAGACAAACAAACGGGCAGATATCTACGATTTATTAGCACATTACATCAAAAATGGTTTAAACTTTAAAGGTTATATTTCTTGACTGAATCATTCCAAATAGGTCGTGTTTATGTGCATTTGAAAGCTCTTTTCAGGCGCTATCCATTAATTACGACAACCATGCGCTTTAAGATTTCCGGTAAAAAGTTCCAACGAAGGCAATCTATGGTACTTGTAGACTTAATTTTCATATGACAAAGTTATATAGCAAAGCAACTACATCGCCATTTTCTTTGTCTGATGCTCGTAATCCATTCATTTGCACCGTGGCGCATTTATTGCATCCAGATTGTAGCCGTTTTGAAGGGAAAGAAACTTATAATCACGTCCCTTACTTGATTTACTCAGCGGCTATTGCGTAAAAAAGATACGTCACAGTCGTAATGATAAATAATGTAACGTGAAAAAGTCAATAGACTACGACACCGGGAGTTCCCAGGCGGTTCAACATCCAAGTACTATCCCGGCCCGACGATGCTTAACTTCCGTGATCGGACGAGAACAGGTGGGTTCATCGTGGTATGGTCGTAGACAAACAAACGGGCAGATATCTACGATTTATTAGCACATTACATCGAAAATGGTTTAAACTTTAAAGGTCATATTTCTTGACTGAATCATCCCAAATAGGTCGTGTTTATGTGCATTTGAAAGCTCTTTTCAGGCGCTATCCATTAATTACGACAATAATGCGCTTTAAGATTTCCGGTAAAAAGTTCCAACGAAAGCAAACTAGGGTACTTGCAGACTTAATTTTCATATGACAAAGTTAATTAACAAATTAACTACATCGCCATTTTCTTTGTCTGACGCTCGTAATCCATTCATTTGCGACGTGGCGCATTTATTGCAGCCAGATTGTAGCCGTTTTGAAGGGAATGAAACTTATAATCACGTCCCTTACTTGATTTACTCAGCGGCTATTACGTAAAAAAGATACGTCACAGTCGTAATGATAAATAATGTAACGTGGAAAAGTCAATAGACTACGACACCGGGAGTTCCCAGGCGGTCCTCCATCCAAGTACTATCCCGGCCCGACGATGCTTAACTTCCGTGATCGGACGAGAACAGGTGTGTTCATCGTGGTATGGTCGCAGACAAGCATACGGGCAGATATCTACGATTTATTAGCACATTACATCGAAAATGGTTCAAACTTTAAAGGTCATATTTCTTGACTGGGTGATCGGAAATAGGTCGTGTTTATGTGCATTTTAAAGCTCTTTTTAAGCGCTATCCATTAATTACGACAATAATGCGCTTTAAGATTTCCGGTAAAAAGTTCCAACGAAGGCAATCTAGGGTACTTGCAGACTTAATTTTCATATGACAAAGTTAATTAGCAAATTAACTACATCGCCATTTTCTTTGTCTGACGCTCGTAATCCATTCATTTGCGACGTGGCGCATTTATTGCATCCAGATTGTAGCCGTTTTGAAGGGAAAGAAACTTATAATCACGTCCCTTACTTGATTTACTCAGCGGCTATTGCGTAAAAAAGATACGTCACAGTCGTAATGATAAATAATGTAACGTGAAAAAGTCAATAGACTACGACACCGAGAGTTCCCAGGCGGTCCTCCATCCAAGTACTATCCCGGCCCGACGATGCTTAACTTCAGTGATCGGACGAGAACAGGTGTGTTCATCGTGGTATGGTCGCAGACAAGCATGCGGGCAGATATCTACGATTTATTAGCACATTACATCGAAAATGGTTCAAACTTTAAAGGTCATATTTCTTGACTGGGTGATCGGAAATAGGTCGTGTTTATGTTCATTTGAAAGCTCTTTTTAAGCGCTATCCATTAATTACGACAATAATGCGCTTTAAGATTTCCGGTAAAAAGTTTCAACGAAGGCAATCCAGGGTACTTGCAGACTTAATTTTCACATGACAAAGTTAATTAGCAAAGCAACTACATCGCCATTTTCTTTGTCTGATGCTCGTTATCCATTCATTTGCGACGTGGCGCATTTATTGCAGCAAGATTGTAGCCGTTTTGAAGGGAAAGAAACTTCTAATCACGTCCCTCACTTGATTTACTCAGCGGCTATTGCGTAAAAAAGATACGTCACAGTCGTAATGATAAATAATGTAACGTGAAAAAGTCAATAGCCTACGACACCGGGAGTTCCCAGGCGGTCCTCCATCCAAGTACTATCCCGGCCCGACGATGTTTAACTTCCGTGATCGGACGAGAACAGGTGTGTTTATCGTGGTATGGTCGTAGACAAACAAACGGGCAGATATCTACGATTTATTAGCACATTACATCGAAAATGGTTTAAACTTTAAAGGTCATATTTCTTGACTGAATCATCCCAAATAGGTCGTGTTTAGGTGCATTTGAAAGCTCTTTTCAGGTGCTATCCATTAATTACGACAACCATGCGCTTTAAGATTTCCGGTAAAAAGTTCCAACGAAGGCAATCTAGGGTACTTTCAGACTTAATTTTCATATGACAAAGTTAATTAGCAAAGTGAGTACATCGCCATTTTCCTTGTCTGATGCTCGTAATCCATTCATTTGCGACGTGGCGCATTTATTGCACCAAGATTGTAGCCGTTTTGAAGGGAAAGAAACTTCTAATCATGTCCCTTACTTGATTTACTCAGCGGCTATTGCGTAAAAAAGATACGTCACAGTCGTAATGATAAATAATGTAACGTGAAAAAGTCAGTAGCCTACGACACCGGGAGTTCCCAGGCGGTCCTCCATCCAAGTACTATCCCGGCCCGACGATGCTTAACTTCCGTGATCGGACGAGAACAGGTGTGTTCATCGTGGTATGGTCGCAGACAAGCATACGGGCAGATATCTACGATTTATTAGCACATTACATCGAAAATGGTTCAAACTTTAAAGGTCATATTTCTTGACTGGGTGATCGGAAATAGGTCGTGTTTATGTGCATTTGAAAGCTCTTTTTAAGCGCTATCCATTAATTACGACAATAATGCGCTTTAAGATTTCCGGTAAAAAGTTCCAACGAAGGCAATCTAGGGTACTTGCATACTTAATTTTCATATGACAAAGTTAATTAGCAAATTAACTACATCGCCATTTTCTTTGTCTGACGCTCGTAATCCATTCATTTGCGACGTGGCGCATTTATTGCATCCAGATTTTAGCCGTTTTGAAGGGAAAGAAACTTATAATCACGTCCCTTACTTGATTTACTCAGCGGCTATTGCGTAAAAAAGATACGTCACAGTCGTAATGATAAATAATGTAACGTGAAAAAGTCAATAGACTACGATACCGGGAGTTCCCAGGCGGTGTCCCATCCAGGTACTATCCCGGCCCGACGATGCTTAACTTCCGTGATCGGACGAGAACAGGTGTGTTCATCGTGATATGGTCGTAGACAAACAAACGGGCAGATATCTACGATTTATTAGCACATTACATCGAAAATGGTTTAAACTTTAAAGGTCATTTTTCTTGACTGAATCATCCCAAATAGGTCGTGTTTATATGCATTTGAAAGCTTTTTTCAGGCGCTATCTATTAATTACGACAACCATGCGCTTTAAGATTTCCGGTAAAAAGTTTCAACGAAGGCAATCTAGGGTACTTGCAGACTTAATTTTCACATGACAAAGTTAATTAGCAAAGTGAGTACATTGCCATTTTCTTTGTCTGATGCTCGTTATCCATTCATTTGCGACGTGGCGCATTTATTGCAGCAAGATTGCAGCCGTTTTGAAGGGAAAGAAACTTATAATCACGTCCCTTACTTGATTTACTCAGCGGCTATTGCGTAAAAAAGATACATCACAGTCGTAATGATAAATAATGTAACGTGAAAAAGTCAATAGACTACGACACCGGGAGTTCCCAGGCGGTGTCCCATCCAAGTACTATCCCGGCCCGACGATGCTTAACTTGCGTGATCGGACGAGAACAGGTGTGTTTATCGTGGTATGGTCGTAGACAAACAAACGGGCAGATATCTACGATTTATTAGCACATTACATCGAAAATGGTTTAAACTTTAAAAGTCATATTTCTTGACTGAATCATCCCAAATAGGTCGTGTTTAGGTGCATTTGAAAGCTCTTTTCAGGTGCTATCCATTAATTACGACAACCATGCGCTTTAAGATTTCCGGTAAAAAGTTCCAACGAAGGCAATCTAGGGTACTTTCAGACTTAATTTTCATATGACAAAGTTAATTAGCAAAGTGAGTACATCGCCATTTTCTTTGTCTGATGCTCGTAATCCATTCATTTGCGACGTGGCGCATTCATTGCACCAAGACTGTAGCCGTTTTGAAGGGAAAGAAACTTCTAATCATGTCCCTTACTTGATTTACTCAGCGGCTATTGCGTAAAAAAGATACGTCACAGTCGTAATGATAAATAATGTAACGTGAAAAAGTCAGTAGCCTACGACACCGGGAGTTCCCAGGCGGTCCTCCATCCAAGTACTATCCCGGCCCGACGATGCTTAACTTCCGTGATCGGACGAGAACAGGTGTGTTCATCGTGGTATGGTCGCAGACAAGCATACGGGCAGATATCTACGATTTATTAGCACATTACATCGAAAATGGTTCAAACTTTAAAGGTCATATTTCTTGACTGGGTGATCGGAAATAGGTCGTGTTTATGTGCATTTGAAAGCTCTTTTTAAGCGCTATCCATTAATTACGACAATAATGCGCTTTAAGATTTCCGGTAAAAAGTTCCAACGAAGGCAATCTAGGGTACTTGCAGACTTAATTTTCATATGACAAAGTTAATTAGCAAAGTGAGTACATCGCCATTTTCTTTGTCTGATGCTCGTAATCCATTCATTTGCGACGTGGCGCATTTATTGCAGCAAGATTGTAGCCGTTTTGAAGGGAAAGAAACTTCTAATCATGTCCCTTACTTGATTTACTCAGCGGCTATTGCGTAAAAAAGATACGTCACAGTCGTAATGATAAATAATGTAACGTGAAAAAGTCAATAGCCTACGACTCCAAGAGTTCCCAGGCGGTCCTCCATGCAAGTACTATCCCGGCCCGACGATGCTTAACTTCCGTGATAGGACGAGAACAGGTGTGTTCATCGTGGTATTGTCGTAGACAAGCATACGGGAAGATATCTACGATTTATTAGCACATTACATCGAAAATGGTTCAAACTTTAAAGGTCATATTTCTTGACTGGGTGATCGGAAATAGGTCGTGTTTATGTGCATTTGAAAGCTCTTTTTAAGCGCTATCGATTCTATACGACAATAATGCGCTTTAAGATTTCCGGTAAAAAGTTCCAACGAAGGCAATCTAGGGTACTTGCAGACTTAATTTTCATATGACAAAGTTAATTAGCAAATTAACTACATCGCCATTTTCTTTGTCTGACGCTCGTAATCCATTCATTTGCGACGTGGCGCATTTATTGCATCCAGATTGTAGCCGTTTTGAACGGAAAGAAACTTATAATCACGTCCCTTACTTGATTTACTCAGCGGCTATTGCGTAAAAAAGATACGTCACAGTCGTAATGATAAATAATGTAACGTGAAAAAGTCAATAGACTACGACACCGGGAGTTCCCAGACGGTTCCCCATCCAAGTACTATCCCGGCCCGACGATGCTTAACTTCCGTGATCGGACGAGAACAGGTGTGTTCATCGTGATATGGTCGTAGACAAACAAACGGGCAGATATCTACGATTTATTAGCACATTACATCGAAAATGGTTTAAACTTTAAAGGTCATATTTCTTGACTGAATCATCCCAAATAGGTCGTGTTTATGTGCATTTGAAAGCTCTTTTCAGGCGCTATCTATTAATTACGACAACCATGCGCTTTAAGATTTCCGGTAAAAAGTTCCAACGAAGGCAATCTAGGGTACTTGCAGACTTAATTTTCACATGACAAAGTTAATTAGCAAAGTGAGTACATCGCCATTTTCTTTGTCTGATGCTCGTTATCCATTCATTTGCGACGTGGCGCATTTATTGCAGCAAGATTGTAGCCGTTTTGAAGGGAAAGAAACTTCTAATCACGTCCCTTACTTGATTTACTCAGCGGCTATTGCGTAAAAAAGATACGTCACAGTCGTAATGATAAATAATGTAACGTGAAAAAGTCAATAGCCTACGACACCGGGAGTTCCCAGGCGGTCCTCCATCCAAGTACTATCCCGGCCCGACGATGTTTAACTTCCGTGATCGGACGAGAACAGGTGTGTTCATTGTGGTATGGTGGTAGACAAGCATACGGGCAGATATCTACGATTTATTAGCACATTACAACGAAAATGGTTCAAACTTTAAAGGTCATATTTCTGGACTGGGTGATCGGAAATAGGTCGTGTTTATGTGCATTTAAAAGGTCTTTTTAAGCGCTATCGATTCTATACGACAATAATGCGCTTTAAGATTTCCGGTAAAAAGTTCCAACGAGGGCAATCTAGGGTACTTGCGGACTTAATTTTCATATGACAAAATTAATTAGCAAAGCAACTACATCGCCATTTTCTTTGTTTGATGCTCGTAATCCATTCATTTGCGACGTGGCGCATTTATTGCAGCAAGATTGTAGCCGTTTTGAAGGGAAAGCAACTTCAAATCATGTCCCTTACTTGATTTACTCAGCGTCTATTGCGTAAAAAAGATACGTCACAGTCGTAATGATAAATAATGTAACGTGAAAAAGTCAATAGCCTACGACACCGGGAGTTCCCAGGCGGTCCCCCCTCCAAGTACTATCCCGCCCCGACGATGTTTAACTTCCGTGATCGGACGAGAACATGTGTGTTCATCGTGGTATGGTCGTAGACAAACAAACGGGCAGATATCTACGATTTATTAGCACATTACATCGAAAATGGTTTAAACTTTAAAGGTCATATTTCCTGACTAGATTATCCGAAATAGGTCGTGTTTATGTGCATTTGAAAACTCTTTTTAAGCGCTATCCATTATTTACGACAACCATGCGCTTTAAGATTTCCGGTAAAAAGTTCCAACGAAGGCAATCAAGGGTACTTTCAGACTTAATTTTCATATGACAAAGTTAATTAGCAAATTAACTACATCGCCATTTTCTTTGTCTGACGCTCGTAATGCATTCACTTGCGTCGTGGCGCATTTATTGCAGCAAGATTGTAGCCGTTTTGAAGGGAAAGAAACTTCTAATCACGTCCCTTACTTGATTTACTCAGCGTCTATTGCGTAAAAAAGATACGTCACAGTTGTAATGATAAATAATGTAACGTGAAAAAGTCAATAGCCTACGACACCGGGAGTTCCCAGGCGGTGCCCCATCCAAGTACTATCCCGGCCCGACGATGCTTAACTTCCGTGATCGGACGAGAACAGGTGTGTTCATCGTGGTATGGTCGTAGACAAGCATACGAGCAGATATCTACGATTTATTAGCACATTACATCGCAAATAGTTCAAAATTTAAAGGTCATATTTCTTGACTGAATCATCCCAAATAGGTCGTGTTTATGTGCATTTGAAAGCTCTTTTCAGGCGCTAACCATTAATTACGACAACCATGCGCTTTAAGATTTCCGGTAAAAAGTTTCAACGAAGGCAATCTAGGGTACTTGCAGACTTAATTTTCACATGACAAAGTTAATTAGCAAAGTGAGTACATCGCCATTTTCTTTGTCTGATGCTCGTAATCCATTCATTTGCGACGTGGCGCATTTATTGCAGCAAGATTGTAGCCGTTTTGAAGGGAAAGAAACTTCTAATCATGTCCCTTACTTGATTTACTCAGCGGCTATTGCGTAAAAAAGATACGTCACAGTCGTAATGATAAATAATGTAACGTGAAAAAGTCAATAGCCTACGACTCCAGGAGTTGCCAGGCGGTCCTCCATCCAAGTACTATCCCGGCCCGACGATGCTTAACTTCCGTGATAGGACGAGAACAGGTGTGTTCATCGTGGTATGGTCGTAGACAAGCATACGGGAAGATATCTACGATTTATTAGCACATTACATCGAAAATGGTTCAAACTTTAAAGGTCATATTTCTTGACTGGGTGATCGGAAATAGGTCGTGTTTATGTTCATTTGAAAGCTCTTTTTAAGCGCTATCGATTCTATACGACAATAATGCGCTTTAAGATTTCCGGTAAAAAGTTCCAACGAAGGCAATCTAGGGTACTTGCAGACTTAATTTTCATATGACAAAGTTAATTAGCAAATTAACTACATCGCCATTTTCTTTGTCTGACGCTCGTAATCCATTCATTTGCAACGTGGCGCATTTATTGCATCCAGATTGTAGCCGTTTTGAACGGAAAGAAACTTATAATCACGTCCCTTACTTGATTTACTCAGCGGCTATAGCGTAAAAAAGATACGTCACAGTCGTAATGATAAATAATGTAACGTGAAAAAGTCAATAGACTACGACACCGGGAGTTCCCAGACGGTTCCCCATCCAAGTACTATCCCGGCCCGACGATGCGTAACTTCCGTGATCGGACGAGAACAGGTGTGTTCATCGTGATATGGTCGTAGACAAACAAACGGGCAGATATCTACGATTTATTAGCACATTACATCGAAAATGGTTTAAACTTTAAAGGTCATATTTCTTGACTGAATCATCCCAAATAGGTCGTGTTTATGTGCATTTGAAAGCTCTTTTCAGGCACTATCTATTAATTACGACAACCATGCGCTTTAAGATTTCCGGTAAAAAGTTCCAACGAGGGCAATCTAGGGTACTTGCGGACTTAATTTTCATATGACAAAGTTAATTAGCAAAGCAACTACATCGCCATTTTCTTTGTTTGATGCTCGTAATCCATTCATTTGCGACGTGGCGCATTTATTGCAGCAAGATTGTAGCCGTTTTGAAGGGAAAGCAACTTCAAATCATGTCCCTTACTTGATTTACTCAGCGTCTATTGCGTAAAAAAGATACGTCACAGTCGTAATGATAAATAATGTAACGTGAAAAAGTCAATAGCCTACGACACCGGGAGTTCCCAGGCGGTCCCCCCTCCAAGTACTATCCCGCCCCGACGATGTTTAACTTCCGTGATCGGACGAGAACATGTGTGTTCATCGTGGTATGGTCATAGACAAACAAACGGGCAGATATCTACGATTTATTAGCACATTACATCGAAAATGGTTTAAACTTTAAAGGTCATATTTCCTGACTAGATTATCCGAAATAGGTCGTGTTTATGTGCATTTGAAAGCTCTTTTCAAGCGCTATCCATTATTTACGACAACCATGCGCTTTAAGATTTCCGGTAAAAAGTTCCAACGAAGGCAATCAAGGGTACTTTCAGACTTAATTTTCATATGACAAAGTTAATTAGCAAATTAACTACATCGCCATTTTCTTTGTCTGACGCTCGTAATGCATTCACTTGCGTCGTGGCGCATTTATTGCAGCAAGATTGTAGCCGTTTTGAAGGGAAAGAAACTTCTAATCACGTCCCTTACTTGATTTACTCAGCGTCTATTGCGTAAAAAAGATACGTCACAGTTGTTATGATAAATAATGTAACGTGAAAAAGTCAATAGCCTACGACACCGGGAGTTCCCAGGCGGTGCCCCATCCAAGTACTATCCCGGCCCGACGATGCTTAACTTCCGTGATCGGACGAGAACAGGTGTGTTCATCGTGGTATGGTCGTAGACAGGCATACGGGAAGATATCTACGATTTATTAGCACATTACATCGCAAATAGTTCAAAATTTAAAGGTCATATTTCTTGACTGGGTGATCGGAAATAGGTCGTGTTTATGTGCATTTGAAAGCTCTTTTTAAGCGCTATCGATTCTTTACGACAATAATGCGCTTTAAGATTTCCGGTAAAAAGTTCCAACGAAGGCAATCTAGGGTACTTGCAGACTTAATTTTCATATGACAAAGTTAATTAGCAAATTAACTACATCGCCATTTTCTTTGTCTGACGCTCGTAATCCATTCATTTGCGACGTGGCGCATTTATTGCAGCCAGATCGTAGCCGTTTTGAAGGGAAAGAAACTTCTAATCACGTCCCTTACTTGATTTACTCAGCGGCTATTGCGTAAAAAAGATACGTCACAGTCGTAATGATAAATAATTTAACGTGAAAAAGTCAATAGCCTACGACACCGGCAGTTCCAAGGCGGTCCCCCATCCAAGTACTATCCCGGCCCGACGATGCTTAACTTCTGTGATCGGACGAGAACAGGTGTGTTCATCGTGGTATAGTCGTATAAAAGCATACGGGCAGATATCTACGATTTATTAGCACATTACATCGAAAATGGTTCAAACTTTAAAGGTCATATTTCTTGACGGGATTATCCGAAATAGGTCGTGTTTATGTGCATTTGAAAGCTCTTTTCAAGAGCTACCCATTATTTACGACAACCATGCCCTTTAAGATTTCCGGTAAAAAGTTCTAACGAAGGCAATCTAGGGTACTTTCAGACTTAATTTTCATATGACAAAGTTAATTAGCAAAGTAACTGCATCGCATGTCTGACGCTCTTAATCCATTCATCTGCGACGTGGCGCATTTATTGCAGCAGGATTGTAGCCGTTTTAAAGGGAAGGAAACTTCTAATCACGTCCCTTACTTGATTTATTCAGCGGTTATTGCGTAAAAAAGATACGTCACAGTCGTAATGATAAATAATGTAACGTAAAAAAGTCAATAGCCTACGACACCGGGAGTTCCCAGGTGGTCCCCCATCCAAGTACTATCCCGGCCCGACGATGCTTAACTTCCGTGATCGGACGAGAACAGGTGTGTTCATCGTGGTATGGTCGTAGACAAGCATACAGGCAGATATCTACGATTTATTAGCACATTACATCGAAAATGGTTCAAATTTTAAAGGTCATATTTCTTGACTGGGTGATCGGAAATAGTTCGTGTTCATGTGCATTTGAAAGCTCTTTTTAAGCGCTATCCATTATTTACGACAACCATGCGCTTTAAGATTTCCGGTAAAAAGTTCCGACGAAGGCAATCTAGGGTACTTTCAGATTTAATTTTCATATGACAAAGTTAATTAGCAAATTAACTACATCGCCATTTTCTTTGTCTGACGCTCGTAATCCATTCATTTGCGACGTCGCGCATTTATTGCAGCCAGATTGTAGCCGTTTTGAAGGGAAAGAAACTTCTAATCACGTCCCTTACTTGATTTACTCAGCGGCTATTGCGTAAAAAAGATACGTCACAGTCGTAATGATAAATATTGTAACGTGACAAAGTCAATAGCCTACGACACCGGGAGTTCCCAGGCGGTCCCCCCTCCAAGTACTATCCCGCCCCGACGATGTTTAACTTCCGTGATCGGACGAGAACATGTGTGTTCATCGTGGTATGGTCGTAGACAAACAAACGGGCAGATATCTACGATTTATTAGCACATTACATCGAAAATGGTTTAAACTTTAAAGGTCATATTTCCTGACTAGATTATCCGAAATAGGTCGTGTTTATGTGCATTTGAAAGCTCTTTTTAAGCGCTATCGATTCTTTACGACAATAATGCGCTTTAAGATTTCCGGTAAAAAGTTCCAACGAAGGCAATCTAGGGTACTTGCAGACTTAATTTTCATATGACAAAGTTAATTAACAAATTAACTACATCGCCATTTTCTTTGTCTGACGCTCGTAATCCATTCATTTGCGACGTGGCGCATTTATTGCAGCCAGATTTTAGCCGTTTTGAAGGGGAAGAAACTTATAATCACGTCCCTTACTTGATTTACCCAGCGGCTATTGCGTAAAAAAGATACGTCACAGTCGTAATGATAAATAATGTAACGTGAAAAAGTCAATAGCCTACGACACCGGGAGTTCCCAGGCGGTTCCCCATCCAAGTACTATCTCGGCCCGACGATGCTTAACTTCCGTGATCGGACGAGAACAGGTGTGTTCATCGTGGTATGGTCGTAGACAAGCATACTGGCAGATATTTACGATTTATTAGCACATTACATCGAAAATGGTTCAAACTTTAAAGGTCATATTTCTTGACTGGATTATCCGAAGTAGGTCGTGTTTATGTGCAATTGAAAGCTCTTTTCAAGCACTATCCATTATTTACGACAACCATGCGCTTTAAAACTTCCGGTAAAAAGTTCCAACGAAGGCAATCTAGGGTACTTTCAGACTTAATTTTCATATGACAAAGTTAATTAGCAAATTAACTACATCGCCATTTTCTTTGTCTGACGCTCTTAATCCATTCATTTGCTACGTGGCGCATTTATTGCAGCCAGATCGTAGCCGTTTTGAAGGGAAAGAAACTTCTAATCACGTCCCTTACTTGATTTACTCAGCGGCTATTGCGTAAAAAAGATACGTCACAGTCGTAATGATAAATAATGTAACGTGAAAAAGTCAATAGCCTACGACACCGGGAGTTCCCAGGCGGTTCCCCCTCCAAGTACTATCCCGCCCCGACGATGTTTAACTTCCGTGATCGGACGAGAACATGTGTGTTCATCGTGGTATGGTCGTAGACAAACAAACGGGCAGATATCTACGATTTATTAGCACATTACATCGAAAATGGTTTAAACTTTAAAGGTCATATTTCCTGACTAGATTATCCGAAATAGGTCGTGTTTATGTGCATTTGAAAGCTCTTTTCAAGCGCTATCCATTATTTACGACAACCATGCGCTTTAAGATTTCCGGTAAAAAGTTCCAACGAAGGCAATCAAGGGTACTTTCAGACTTAATTTTCATATGACAAAGTTAATTAGCAAATTAACTACATCGCCATTTTCTTTGTCTGACGCTCGTAATCCATTCATTTGCGACGTGGAGCATTTATTGCAGCCAGATTTTAGCCGTTTTGAAGGGGAAGAAACTTATAATCACGTCCCTTACTTGATTTACCCAGCGGCTATTGCGTAAAAAAGATACGTCACAGTCGTAATGATAAATAATGTAACGTGAAAAAGTCAATAGCCTACGACACCGGGAGTTCCCAGGCGGTTCCCCATCCAAGTACTATCTCGGCCCGACGATGCTTAACTTCCGTGATCGGACGAGAACAGGTGTGTTCATCGTGGTATGGTCGTAGACAAGCATACCGGCAGATATTTACGATTTATTAGCACATTACATCGAAAATGGTTCAAACTTTAAAGGTCATATTTCTTGACTGGATTATCCGAAATAGGTCGTGTTTATGTGCAATTGAAAGCTCTTTTCAAGCACTATCCATTATTTACGACAACCATGCGCTTTAAAACTTCCGGTAAAAAGTTCCAACGAAGGCAATCTAGGGTACTTTCAGACTTAATTTTCATATGACAAAGTTAATTAGCAAATTAACTACATCGCCATTTTCTTTGTCTGACGCTCGTAATCCATTCATTTGCTACGTGGCGCATTTATTGCAGCCAGATCGTAGCCGTTTTGAAGGGAAAGAAACTTCTAATCACGTCCCTTACTTGATTTACTCAGCGGCTATTGCGTAAAAAAGATACGTCACAGTCGTAATGATAAATAATTTAACGTGAAAAAGTCAATAGCCTACGACACCAGCAGTTCCAAGGCGGTCCCCCATCCAAGTACTATCCCGGCCCGACGATGCTTAACTTCCGTGATCGGACGAGAACAGGTGTGTTCATCGTGGTATAGTCGTATAAAAGCATACGGGCAGATATCTACGATTTATTAGCACATTACATCGAAAATGGTTCAAACTTTAAAGGTCATATTTCTTGACGGGATTATCCGAAATAGGTCGTGTTTATGTGCATTTGAAAGCTCTTTTCAAGAGCTACCCATTATTTACGACAACCATGCCCTTTAAGATTTCCGGTAAAAAGTTCTAACGAAGGCAATCTAGGGTACTTTCAGACTTAATTTTCATATGACAAAGTTAATTAGCAAAGTAACTGCATCGCATGTCTGACGCTCTTAATCCATTCATCTGCGACGTGGCGCATTTATTGCAGCCAGATTTTAGCCGTTTTGAAGGGGAAGAAACTTATAATCACGTCCCTTACTTGATTTACCCAGCGGCTATTGCGTAAAAAAGATACGTCACAGTCGTAATGATAAATAATGTAACGTGAAAAAGTCAATAGCCTACGACACCGGGAGTTCCCAGGCGGTTCCCCATCCAAGTACTATCTCGGCCCGACGATGCTTAACTTCCGTGATCGGACGAGAACAGCTGTGTTCATCGTGGTATGGTCGTAGACAAGCATACCGGCAGATATTTACGATTTATTATCACATTACATCGAAAATGGTTCAAACTTTAAAGTTCATATTTCTTGACTGGATTATCCGAAATAGGTCGTGTTTATGTGCAATTGAAAGCTCTTTTCAAGCACTATCCATTATTTACGACAACCATGCGCTTTAAAACTTCCGGTAAAAAGTTCCAACGAAGGCAATCTAGGGTACTTTCAGACTTAAATTTCATATGACAAAGTTAATTAGCAAATTAACTACATCGCCATTTTCTTTGTCTGACGCTCGTAATCCATTCATTTGCTACGTGGCGCATTTATTGCAGCCAGATCGTAGCCGTTTTGAAGGGAAAGAAACTTCTAATCACGTCCCTTACTTGATTTACTCAGCGGCTATTGCGTAAAAAAGATACGTCACAGTCGTAATGATAAATAATTTAACGTGAAAAAGTCAATAGCCTACGACACCGGCAGTTCCAAGGCGGTCCCCCATCCAAGTACTATCCCGGCCCGACGATGCTTAACTTCCGTGATCGGACGAGAACAGGTGTGTTCATCGTGGTATGGTCGTAGACAAGCATACGGGCAGATATCTACGATTTATTAGCACATTACATCAAAAATGGTTCAAACTTTAAAGGTCATATTTCTTGACTGGGTGATCGGAAATAGATCGTGTTTATGTGCATTTGAAAGCTCTTTCTAAGCGCTATCGATTCTTTACGACAATAATGCGCTTTAAGATTTCCGGTAAAACGTTTCAACGAAGGCAATCTAGGGTACTTGCAGACTTAATTTTCATATGACAAAGTTAATTAGCAAATTAACTACATGGCCATTTTCTTTGTCTGACGCTCGTAATCCATTCATTTGCGACGTGGCGCATTTATTGCAGCCAGATTGTAGCCGTTTTGAAGGGAAAGAAACTTATAATCACGTCCCTTACTTGATTTACTCAGCGGCTATTGCGTAAAAAAGATACGTCACAGTCGTAATGATAAATAATGTAACGTGAAAAAGTCAATAGCCTACGCCGCCGGGAGTTCCCAGGCGGTGTCCCATCCAAGTACTATCCCGGCCCGACGATGCTTAACTTCCGTGATCGGACGAGAACAGGTGTGTTCATCGTGGTATGGTCGTAGACAAGCATACGGGCAGATATCTACGATTTATTAGCACATTACATCTAAAATGGTTCAAACTTTAAAGGTCATATTTCTTGACTGGGTGATCGGAAATAGGTCGTGTTTATGTGCATTTGAAAGCGCTTTTTAAGCGCTATCAATTCTTTACGACAATAATGCGCTTTAAGATTTCCGGTAAAAAGTTCCAACGAAGGCAATCTAGGGTACTTGCAGACTTAATTTTCATATGACAAAGTTAATTAGCAAAGCAACTACATCGCCATTTTCTTTGTTTGATGCTCGTAATCCATTCATTTGCGACGTGGCGCATTTATTGCAGCAAGATTGTAGCCGTTTTGAAGGGAAAGCAACTTCAAATCATGTCCCTTACTTGATTTACTCAGCGTCTATTGCGTAAAAAAGATACGTCACAGTTGTAATGATAAATAATGTAACGTGAAAAAGTCAATAGCCTACGACACCGGGAGTTCCCAGGCGGTGCCCCATCCAAGTACTATCCCGGCCCGACGATGCTTAACTTCCGTGATCGGACGAGAACAGGTGTGTTCATCGTGGTATGGTCGTAGACAAGCATACGGGAAGATATCTACGATTTATTAGCACATTACATCGCAAATAGTTCAAAATTTAAAGGTCATATTTCTTGACTGGGTGATCGGAAATAGGTCGTGTTTATGTGCATTTGAAAGCTCTTTTTAAGCGCTATCGATTCTTTACGACAATAATGCGCTTTAAGATTTCCGATAAAAAGTTCCAACGAAGGCAATCTAGGGTACTTGCAGACTTAATTTTCATATGACAAAGTTAATTAGCAAATTAACTACATCGCCATTTTCTTTGTCTGACGCTCGTAATCCATTCATTTGCGACGTGGCGCATTTATTGCAGCCAGATTTTAGCCGTTTTGAAGAGGAAGAAACTTATAATCACGTCCCTTACTTGATTTACCCAGCGGCTATTGCGTAAAAAAGATACGTCACAGTCGTAATGATAAATAATGTAACGTGAAAAAGTCAATAGCCTACGACACCGGGAGTTCCCAGGCGGTTCCCCATCCAAGTACTATCTCGGCCCGACGATGTTTAACTTCCGTGATCGGACGAGAACAGGTGTGTTCATCGTGGTATGGTCGTAGACAAGCATACCGGCAGATATTTACGATTTATTAGCACATTACATCGAAAATGGTTCAAACTTTAAAGGTCATATTTCTTGACTGGATTATCCGAAAAAGGTCGTGTTTATGTGCAATTGAAAGCTCTTTTCAAGCACTATCCATTATTTACGACAACCATGCGCTTTAAAACTTCCGGTAAAAAGTTCCAACGAAGGCAATCTAGGGTACTTTCAGACTTAATTTTCATATGACAAAGTTAATTAGCAAATTAACTACATCGCCATTTTCTTTGTCTGACGCTCGTAATCCATTCATTTGCTACGTGGCGCATTTATTGCAGCCAGATCGTAGCCGTTTTGAAGGGAAAGAAACTTCTAATCACGTCCCTTACTTGATTTACTCAGCGGCTATTGCGTAAAAAAGATACGTCACAGTCGTAATGATAAATAATTTAACGTGAAAAAGTCAATAGCCTACGACACCGGCAGTTCCAAGGCGGTCCCCCATCCAAGTACTATCCCGGCCCGACGATGCTTAACTTCCGTGATCGGACGAGAACAGGTGTGTTCATCGTGGTATGGTCGTAGACAAGCATACGGGCAGATATCTACGATTTATTAGCACATTACATCAAAAATGGTTCAAACTTTAAAGGTCATATTTCTTGACTGGGTGATCGGAAATAGATCGTGTTTATGTGCATTTGAAAGCTCTTTCTAAGCGCTATCGATTCTTTACGACAATAATGCGCTTTAAGATTTCCGGTAAAAAGTTTCAACGAAGGCAATCTAGGGTACTTGCAGACTTAATTTTCATATGACAAAGTTAATTAGCAAATTAACTACATGGCCATTTTCTTTGTCTGACGCTCGTAATCCATTCATTTGCGACGTGGCGCATTTATTGCAGCCAGATTGTAGCCGTTTTGAAGGGAAAGAAACTTCTAATCACGTCCCTTACTTGATTTACTCAGCGGCTATTGCGTAAAAAAGATACGTCACAGTCGTAATGATAAATAATGTAACGTGAAAAAGTCAATAGCCTACGCCGCCGGGAGTTCCCAGGCGGTGTCCCATCCAAGTACTATCCCGGCCCGACGATGCTTAACTTCCGTGATCGGACAAGAACAGGTGTGTTCATCGTGGTATGGTCGTAGACAAGCATACGGGCAGATATCTACGATTTATTAGCACATTACATCTAAAATGGTTCAAACTTTAAAGGTCATATTTCTTGACTGGGTGATCGGAAATAGGTCGTGTTTATGTGCATTTGAAAGCGCTTTTTAAGCGCTATCAATTCTTTACGACAATAATGCGCTTTAAGATTTCCGGTAAAAAGTTCCAACGAAGGCAATCTAGGGTACTTGCAGACTTAATTTTCATATGACAAAGTTAATTAGCAAAGCAACTACATCGCCATTTTCTTTGTTTGATGCTCGTAATCCATTCATTTGCGACGTGGCGCATTTATTGCAGCAAGATTGTAGCCGTTTTGAAGGGAAAGCAACTTCAAATCATGTCCCTTACTTGATTTACTCAGCGTCTATTGCGTAAAAAAGATACGTCACAGTCGTAATGATAAATAATGTAACGTGAAAAAGTCAATAGCCTACGACACCGGGAGTTCCCAGGCGGTTCCCCCTCCAAGTACTATCCCGCCCCGACGATGTTTAACTTCCGTGATCGGACAAAAACATGTGTGTTCATCGTGGTATGGTCGTAGACAAACAAACGGGCAGATATCTACGATTTATTAGCACATTACATCGCAAATAGTTCAAAATTTAAAGGTCATATTTCTTGACTGGGTGATCGGAAATAGGTCGTGTTTATGTGCATTTGAAAGCTCTTTTTAAGCGCTATCGATTCTTTACGACAATAATGCGCTTTAAGATTTCCGGTAAAAAGTTCCAACGAAGGCAATCTAGGGTACTTGCAGACTTAATTTTCATATGACAAAGTTAATTAGCAAATTAACTACATCGCCATTTTCTTTGTCTGACGCTCGTAATCCATTCATTTGCGACGTGGCGCATTTATTGCAGCCAGATTTTAGCCGTTTTGAAGGGGAAGAAACTTATAATCACGTCCCTTACTTGATTTACCCAGCGGCTATTGCGTAAAAAAGATACGTCACAGTCGTAATGATAAATAATGTAACGTGAAAAAGTCAATAGCCTACGACACCGGGAGTTCCCAGGCGGTTCCCCATCCAAGTACTATCTCGGCCCGACGATGCTTAACTTCCGTGATCGGACGAGAACAGGTGTGTTCATCGTGGTATGGTCGTAGACAAGCATACCGGCAGATATTTACGATTTATTAGCACATTACATCGAAAATGGTTCAAACTTTAAAGGTCATATTTCTTGACTGGATTATCCGAAATAGGTCGTGTTTATGTGCAATTGAAAGCTCTTTTCAAGCACTATCCATTATTTACGACAACCATGCGCTTTAAAACTTCCGGTAAAAAGTTCCAACGAAGGCAATCTAGGGTACTTTCAGACTTAATTTTCATATGACAAAGTTAATTAGCAAATTAACTACATCGCCATTTTCTTTGTCTGACGCTCGTAATCCATTCATTTGCTACGTGGCGCATTTATTGCAGCCAGATCGTAGCCGTTTTGAAGGGAAAGAAACTTCTAATCACGTCCCTTACTTGATTTACTCAGCGGCTATTGCGTAAAAAAGATACGTCACAGTCGTAATGATAAATAATTTAACGTGAAAAAGTCAATAGCCTACGACACCGGCAGTTCCAAGGCGGTCCCCCATCCAAGTACTATCCCGGCCCGACGATGCTTAACTTCCGTGATCGGACGAGAACAGGTGTGTTCATCGTGGTATAGTCGTATAAAAGCATACGGGCAGATATCTACGATTTATTAGCACATTACATCGAAAATGGTTCAAACTTTAAAGGTCATATTTCTTGACGGGATTATCCGAAATAGGTCGTGTTTATGTGCATTTGAAAGCTCTTTTCAAGAGCTACCCATTATTTACGACAACCATGCCCTTTAAGATTTCCGGTAAAAAGTTCTAACGAAGGCAATCTAGGGTACTTTCAGACTTAATTTTCATATGACAAAGTTAATTAGCAAAGTAACTGCATCGCATGTCTGACGCTCTTAATCCATTCATCTGCGACGTGGCGCATTTATTGCAGCCAGATTTTAGCCGTTTTGAAGGGGAAGAAACTTATAATCACGTCCCTTACTTGATTTACCCAGCGGCTATTGCGTAAAAAAGATACGTCACAGTCGTAATGATAAATAATGTAACGTGAAAAAGTCAATAGCCTACGACACCGGGAGTTCCCAGGCGGTTCCCCATCCAAGTACTATCTCGGCCCGACGATGCTTAACTTCCGTGATCGGACGAGAACAGGTGTGTTCATCGTGGTATGGTCGTAGACAAGCATACCGGCAGATATTTACGATTTATTAGCACATTACATCGAAAATGGTTCAAACTTTAAAGGTCATATTTCTTGACTGGATTATCCGAAATAGGTCGTGTTTATGTGCAATTGAAAGCTCTTTTCAAGCACTATCCATTATTTACGACAACCATGCGCTTTAAAACTTCCGGTAAAAAGTTCCAACGAAGGCAATCTAGGGTACTTTCAGACTTAATTTTCATATGACAAAGTTAATTAGCAAATTAACTACATCGCCATTTTCTTTGTCTGACGCTCGTAATACATTCATTTGCTACGTGGCGCATTTATTGCAGCCAGATCGTAGCCGTTTTGAAGGGAAAGAAACTTCTAATCACGTCCCTTACTTGATTTACTCAGCGGCTATTGCGTAAAAAAGATACGTCACAGTCGTAATGATAAATAATTTAACGTGAAAAAGTCAATAGCCTACGACACCGGCAGTTCCAAGGCGGCCCCCCATCCAAGTACTATCCCGGCCCGACGATGCTTAACTTCCGTGATCGGCGAGAACAGGTGTGTTCATCGTGGTATGGTCGTAGACAAGCATACGGGCAGATATCTACGATTTATTAGCACATTACATCAAAAATGGTTCAAACTTTAAAGGTCATATTTCTTGACTGGGTGATCGGAAATAGATCGTGTTTATGTGCATTTGAAAGCTCTTTCTAAGCGCTATCGATTCTTTACGACAATAATGCGCTTTAAGATTTCCGGTAAAAAGTTTCAACGAAGGCAATCTAGGGTACTTGCAGACTTAATTTTCATATGACAAAGTTAATTAGCAAATTAACTACATCGCCATTTTCTTTGTCTGACGCTCGTAATCCATTCATTTGCGACGTGGCGCATTTATTGCAGCCAGATCGTAGCCGTTTTGAAGGGAAAGAAACTTCTAATCACGTCCCTTACTTGATTTACTCAGCGGCTATTGCGTAAAAAAGATACGTCACAGTCGTAATGATAAATAATTTAACGTGAAAAAGTCAATAGCCTACGACACCGGCAGTTCCAAGGCGGTCCCCCATCCAAGTACTATCCCGGCCCGACGATGCTTAACTTCCGTGATCGGCGAGAACAGGTGTGTTCATCGTGGTATGGTCGTAGACAAGCATACGGGCAGATATCTACGATTTATTAGCACATTACATCAAAAATGGTTCAAACTTTAAAGGTCATATTTCTTGACTGGGTGATCGGAAATAGATCGTGTTTATGTGCATTTGAAAGCTCTTTCTAAGCGCTATCGATTCTTTACGACAATAATGCGCTTTAAGATTTCCGGTAAAAAGTTTCAACGAAGGCAATCTAGGGTACTTGCAGACTTAATTTTCATATGACAAAGTTAATTAGCAAATTAACTACATCGCCATTTTCTTTGTCTGACGCTCGTAATCCATTCATTTGCGACGTGGCGCATTTATTGCAGCCAGATTGTAGCCGTTTTGAAGGGAAAGAAACTTCTAATCACGTCCCTTACTTGATTTACTCAGCGGCTATTGCGTAAAAAAGATACGTCACAGTCGTAATGATAAATAATGTAACGTGAAAAAGTCAATAGCCTACGCCGCCGGGAGTTCCCAGGCGGTGCCCCATCCAAGTACTATCCCGGCCCGACGATGCTTAACTTCCGTGATCGGACGAGAACAGGTGTGTTCATCGTGGTATGGTCGTAGACAAGCATACGGGCAGATATCTACGATTTATTAGCACATTACATCTAAAATGGTTCAAACTTTAAAGGTCATATTTCTTGACTGGGTGATCGGAAATAAGTCGTGTTTATGTGCATTTGAAAGCTCTTTTTAAGCGCTATCAATTCTTTACGACAATAATGCGCTTTAAGATTTCCGGTAAAAAGTTCCAACGAAGGCAATCTAGGGTACTTGCAGACTTAATTTTCATATGACAAAGTTAATTAGCAAAGCAACTACATCGCCATTTTCTTTTTCTGATGCTCCTAATCCATTCATTTGCGACGTGGCGCATTTATTGCAGCAAGATTGTAGCCGTTTTGAAGGGAAAGCAATTTCTAATCATGTCCCTTACTTGATTTACTCAGCGGCTATTGCGTAAAAAAGATACGTCACAGTCGTAATGATAAATAATGTAACGTGAAAAAGTCAATAGCCTACGACACTGGCAGTTCCGAGGCGGTCCCCCATCCAAGTTCTATCCCGGCCCGACGATGCTTAACTTCCGTGATCGAACGAGAACAGGTGTGTTCATCGTGGTATGCTCGTAGACAAGCATACGGGCAGATATCTACGTTTTTTTAGCACATTACATCGAAAATGGTTCAAACTTTAAAGGTCATATTTCTTGACTGGGTGATCGGAAATAGATCGTGTTTATGTGCATTTGAAAGCGCTTTTTAAGCGGTATCCATTCGTTACGACAATAATGCGCTTTAAGATTTCCGGTAAAAAGTTCCAACGAAGGCAATCTAGGGTACTTGCAGACTTAATTTTCATATGACAAAGTTAATTAGCAAATTAACTACATCGCTATTTTCTTTGTCTGACGCTCGTAATACATTCTTTTGCGACGTGGCGCATTTATTGCAGCCAGATTGTAGCCGTTTTGAAGGGAAAGAAACTTCCAATCACGTCCCTTACTTGATTTACTGAGCGGCTATTGCGTAAAAAAGATACATCACAGTCGTAATGATAAATAATGTAACGTGAAAAAGTCAATAGCCTACAACACCGGGAGTTCCCAGGCGGTGCCCCATCCAAGTACTATCCCGGCCTGACGATGCTTAACTTCCGTGATCGGACGAAAACAGGTGTGTTCATCGTGGTATGGTCGTAGACAAACAAACGGGCAGATATCGACGATTTATTAGCACATTACATCGAAAATTGTTTAAACTTTAAAGGTCATATTTCTTGACTGGATTATCCGAAATAGGTCGTGTTTATGTGCATTTGAAAGCTCTTTTCAAGCGCTACCCATTATTAACGACAACCATGCGCTTTAAGATTACCGGTAAAAAGTTCCAACGAAGGCAATCTAGTGTACTTTCAGACTTAATTTTCATATGACAAAGTTAATTAGCAAAGTAACTACATCGCCATTTTCTTTGTCTGACGCTCTTAATCCATTCATTTGCGACGTGGCGCATTTATTGCAGCAAGATTGTAGCCTTTTTTAAGGGAAAGAAACTTCTAATCATGTCCCTTACTTGATTCACTCAGCGGCTATTGCGTAAAAAAGATACGTCACAGTCGTAATGATAAATAATAAAACGTGAAAAAGTCAATAGCCTACGACACCGGAAGTTCCCAGGCAGTTCCCCATCCAAGTACTATTCCGGCCCGACGATGCTTAACTTCCGTGATCGGACGAGAACAGGTGTGTTCATCGTGGTATGGTCGTAGAAAAGCATACGGGCAGATATCTACGATTTATTAGCACATTAAATCTAAAATGGTTCAAATTTTAAAGGTCATATTTCTTGACTGGGTGATCGGAAATAGATCGTGTTTATGTGCATTTGAAAGCTCTTTCTAAGCGCTATCGATTCTTTACGACAATAAGGCGCTTTAAGATTTCCGGTAAAAAGTTTCAACGAAGGCAATCAAGGGTACTTACAGACTTAATTTTCATATGACAAAGTTAATTAGCAAAGCAACTACATCGCCATTTTCTTTTTCTGATGCTCCTAATCCATTCATTTGCGACGTGGCGCATTTATTGCAGCAAGATTGTAGCCGTTTTGAAGGGAAAGCAATTTCTAATCCTGTCCCTTACTTGATTTACTCAGCGGCTATTGCGTAAAAAAGATACGTCACAGTCGTAATGATAAATATTAAAACGTGAAAAAGTCAATAGCCTACGACACCGGAAGTTCCCAGGCAGTTCCCCATCCAAGTACTATCCCGGCCCGACGATGCTTAACTTCCGTGATCGGACGAGAACAGGTGTGTTCATCGTGGTATGGTCGTAGACAAACAAACGGGCAGATATCTACGATTTATTAGCACATTATATCGAAAATGGTTTAAACTTTAAAGGTCAAATTTCTTGACTGGGTGATCGGAAATAGATCGTGTTTATGTGCATTTGAAAGCTCTTTCTAAGCGCTATCGATTCTTTACGACAATAAGGCGCTTTAAGATTTCCGGTAAAAAGTTTCAACGAAGGCAATCTAGGGTACTTGCAGACTTAATTTTCATATGACAAAGTTAATTAGCAAATTAACTACATCGCCATTTTCTTTGTCTGACGCTCGTAATCCATTCATTTGCGACGTGGCGCATTTATTGCAGCCAGATTGTAGCCGTTTTGAAGGGAAAGAAACTTCTAATCACGTCCCTTACTTGATTTACTCAGCGGCTATTGCGTAAAAAAGATACGTCACAGTCGTAATGATAAATAATGTAACGTGAAAAAGTCAATAGCCTACGCCGCCGGGAGTTCCCAGGCGGTGCCCCATCCAAGTACTATCCCGACCCGACGATGCTTAACTTCCGTGATCGGACGAGAACAGGTGTGTTCATCGTGGTATGGTCTTAGACAAGCATACGGGCAGATATCTACGATTTATTAGCACATTACATCTAAAATGGTTCAAACTTTAAAGGTCATATTTCTTGACTGGGTGATCGGAAATAGGTCGTGTTTATGTGCATTTGAAAGCGCTTTTTAAGCGCTATCGATTCTTTACGACAAAAATGCGCTTTAAGATTTCCGGTAAAAAGTTCCAACGAAGGCAATCAAGGGTACTTGCAGACTTAATTTTCATATGACAAAGTTAATTAGCAAAGCAACTACATCGCCATTTTCTTTTTCTGATGCTCCTAATCCATTCATTTGCGACGTGGCGCATTTATTGCAGCAAGATTGTAGCCGTTTTGAAGGGAAAGCAATTTCTAATCCTGTCCCTTACTTGATTTACTCAGCGGCTATTGCGTAAAAAAGATACGTCACAGTCGTAATGATAAATAATGTAACGTGAAAAAGTCATTATCCTACGACACCGGGAGTTCCGAGGCGGTCCCCCATCCAAGTACTATCCCGGCCCGACGATGCTTAACTTCCGTGATCGAACGAGAACAGGTGTGTTCATCGTGGTATGGTCGTAGACAAGCATACGGGCAGATATCTACGTTTTTTTAGCACATTACATCGAAAATGGTTCAAACTTTAAAGGTCATATTTCTTGACTGGGTGATCAGAAATAGATCGTGTTTATGTGCATTTGAAAGCGCTTTTTAAGCGCTATCGATTCGTTACGACAATAATGCGCTTTAAGATTTCCAGTAAAAAGTTCCAACGAAGGCAATCTAGGGCACTTATAGACTTAATTTTCATATGACAAAGTTAATTAGCAAATTAACTACATCGCCATTTTCTTTGTCTGACGCTCGTAATCCATTCATTTGCGACGTGGCACATTTATTGCAGCCAGATTGTAGCCGTTTTGAAGGGAAAGAAACTTCCAATCACGTCCCTTACTTGATTTACTCAGCGGCTATTGCGTAAAAAAGATACATCACAGTCGTAATGATAAATAATGTAACGTGAAAAAGTCAATAGCCTACGACACCGGGAGTTCCCAGGCGGTGCCCCATCCAAGTACTATCCCGGCCCAACGATGCTTAACTTCCGTGATCGGACGAAAACAGGTGTGTTCATCGTGGTATGGTCGTAGACAAGCATACGGGCAGATATCTACGATTTATCAGCACATTACATCGAAAATGGTTCAAATTTTAAAGGTCATATTTCTTGACTGGGTGATCGGAAATAGGTCGTGTTTATGTGCATTTGAAAGCTCTTTTTAAGCGCTATCGATTCTTTACGACAATAATGCGCTTTAAGATTTCCGGTAAAAAGTTCCAACGAAGGCAATCTAGGGTACTTGCAGACTTAATTTTCATATGACAAAGTTAATTAGCAAAGCAACTACATCGCCATTTTCTTTGTCTGACGCTCTTAATCCATTCATTTGCGACGTGGCGCATTTATTGCAGCAAGATTGTAGCCCTTTTTAAGGGAAAGAAACTTCTAATCATGTCCCTTACTTGATTCACTCAGCGGCTATTGCGTAAAAAAGATACGTCACAGTCGTAATGATAAATAATGAAACGTGAAAAAGTCAATAGCCTACGACACCGGAAGTTCCCAGGCGGTCCTCCATCCAAGTACTATCCCGGCCCGACGATGCTTAACTTCCGTGATCGGACGAGAACAGGTGTGTTCATCGTGGTATGGTCGTAGACAAACAAACGGGCAGATATCTACGATTTATTAGCACATTACATCGAAAATGGTTTAAACTTTAAAGGTTATATTTCTTGACTGAATCATTCCAAATAGGTCGTGTTTATGTGCATTTGAAAGCTCTTTTCAGGCGCTATCCATTAATTACGACAACCATGCGCTTTAAGATTTCCGGTAAAAAGTTCCAACGAAGGCAATCTATGGTACTTGTAGACTTAATTTTCATATGACAAAGTTATATAGCAAAGCAACTACATCGCCATTTTCTTTGTCTGATGCTCGTAATCCATTCATTTGCACCGTGGCGCATTTATTGCAGCCAGATTGTAGCCGTTTTGAAGGGAAAGAAACTTATAATCACGTCCCTTACTTGATTTACTCAGCGGCTATTGCGTAAAAAAGATACGTCACAGTCGTAATGATAAATAATGTAACGTGAAAAAGTCAATAGACTACGACACCGGGAGTTCCCAGGCGGTTCAACATCCAAGTACTATCCCGGCCCGACGATGCTTAACTTCCGTGATCGGACGAGAACAGGTGTGTTCATCGTGGTATGGTCGCAGACAAGCATACGGGCAGATATCTACGATTTATTAGCACATTACATCGAAAATGGTTCAAACTTTAAAGGTCATATTTCTTGACTGGGTGATCGGAAATAGGTCGTGTTTATGTGCATTTGAAAGCTCTTTTTAAGCGCTATCCATTAATTACGACAATAATGCGCTTTAAGATTTCCGGTAAAAAGTTCCAACGAAGGCAATCTAGGGTACTTGCAGACTTAATTTTCATATGACAAAGTTAATTAGCAAATTAACTACATCGCCATTTTCTTTGTCTGACGCTCGTAATCCATTCATTTGCGACGTGGCGCATTTATTGCATCCAGATTGTAGCCGTTTTGAAGGGAAAGAAACTTCTAATCACGTCCCTTACTTGATTTACTCAGCGGCTATTGCGTAAAAAAGATACGTCACAGTCGTAATGATAAATAATGTAACGTGAAAAAGTCAATAGCCTACGACACCGGGAGTTCCCAGGCGGTCCTCCATCCAAGTACTATCCCGGCCCGACGATGTTTAACATCCGTGATCGGACGAGAACAGGTGTGTTTATCGTGGTATGGTCGTAGACAAACAAACGGGCAGATATCTACGATTTATTAGCACATTACATCGAAAATGGTTTAAACTTTAAAGGTCATATTTCTTGACTGAATCATCCCAAATAGGTCGTGTTTAGGTGCATTTGAAAGCTCTTTTCAGGTGCTATCCATTAATTACGACAACCATGCGCTTTAAGATTTCCGGTAAAAAGTTCCAACGAAGGCAATCTAGGGTACTTTCAGACTTAATTTTCATATGACAAAGTTAATTAGCAAAGTGAGTACATCGCCATTTTCTTTGTCTGATGCTCGTAATCCATTCATTTGCGACGTGGCGCATTTATTGCACCAAGATTGTAGCCGTTTTGAAGGGAAAGAAACTTCTAATCATGTCCCTTACTTGATTTACTCAGCGGCTATTGCGTAAAAAAGATACGTCACAGTCGTAATGATAAATAATGTAACGTGAAAAAGTCAGTAGCCTACGACACCGGGAGTTCCCAGGCGGTGTCCCATCCAAGTACTATCCCGGCCCGACGATGCTTAACTTCCGTGATCGGACGAGAACAGGTGTGTTCATCGTGGTATGGTCGCAGACAAGCATACGGGCAGATATCTACGATTTATTAGCACATTACATCGAAAATGGTTCAAACTTTAAAGGTCATATTTCTTGACTGGGTGATCGGAAATAGGTCGTGTTTATGTGCATTTGAAAGCTCTTTTTAAGTGCTATCCATTAATTACGACAATAATGCGCTTTAAGATTTCCGGTAAAAAGTTCCAACGAAGGCAATCTAGGGTACTTGCAGACTTAATTTTCATATGACAAAGTTAATTAGCAAATTAACTACATCGCCATTTTCTTTGTCTGACGCTCGTAATCCATTCATTTGCGACGTGGCGCATTTATTGCATCCAGATTTTAGCCGTTTTGAAGGGAAAGAAACTTATAATCACGTCCCTTACTTGATTTACTCAGCGGCTATTGCGTAAAAAAGATACGTCACAGTCGTAATGATAAATAATGTAACGTGAAAAAGTCAATAGACTACGACACCGGGAGTTCCCAGGCGGTGTCCCATCCAAGTACTATCCCGGCCCGACGATGCTTAACTTCCGTGATCGGACAAGAACAGGTGTGTTCATCGTGATATGGTCGTAGACAAACAAACGGGCAGATATCTACGATTTATTAGCACATTACATCGAAA
Source organism: Hydractinia symbiolongicarpus (assembly GCF_029227915.1). Lineage (NCBI taxonomy): Eukaryota > Metazoa > Cnidaria > Hydrozoa > Anthoathecata > Hydractiniidae > Hydractinia > Hydractinia symbiolongicarpus. Next base: position 16,182,498 of record NC_079885.1, on the reverse strand, counting down.
ATGGTTTAAACTTTAAAGGTCATATTTCTTGACTGAATCATCCCAAATAGGTCGTGTTTATATGCATTTGAAAGCTCTTTTAAGCGCTATCTATTAATTACGACAACCATGCGCTTTAAGATTTCCGGTAAAAAGTTTCAACGAAGGCAATCTAGGGTACTTGCAGACTTAATTTTCACATGACAAAGTTAATTAGCAAAGTGAGTACATCGCCATTTTCTTTGTCTGATGCTCGTTATCCATTCATTTGCGACGTGGCGCATTTATTGCAGCAAGATTGCAGCCGTTTTGAAGGGAAAGAAACTTCTAATCACGTCCCTTACTTGATTTACTCAGCGGCTATTGCGTAAAAAAGATACGTCACAGTCGTAATGATAAATAATGTAACGTGAAAAAGTCAATAGCCTACGACACCGGGAGTTCCCAGGCGGTCCTCCATCCAAGTACTATCCCGGCCCGAAGATGTTTAACTTCCGTGATCGGACGAGAACAGGTGTGTTTATCGTGGTATGGTCGTAGACAAACAAACGGGCAGATATCTACGATTTATTAGCACATTACATCGAAAATGGTTTAAACTTTAAAGGTCATATTTCTTGACTGAATCATCCCAAATAGGTCGTGTTTAGGTGCATTTGAAAGCTCTTTTCAGGTGCTATCCATTAATTACGACAACCATGCGCTTTAAGATTTCCGGTAAAAAGTTCCAACGAAGGCAATCTAGGGTACTTTCAGACTTAATTTTCATATGACAAAGTTAATTAGCAAAGTGAGTACATCGCCATTTTCTTTGTCTGATGCTCGTAATCCATTCATTTGCGACGTGGCGCATTTATTGCACCAAGATTGTAGCCGTTTTGAAGGGAAAGAAACTTCTAATCATGTCCCTTACTTGATTTACTCAGCGGCTATTGCGTAAAAAAGATACGTCACAGTCGTAATGATAAATAATGTAACGTGAAAAAGTCAGTAGCCTACGACACCGGGAGTTCCCAGGCGGTCCTCCATCCAAGTACTATCCCGGCCCGACGATGCTTAACTTTCGTGATCGGACGAGAACAGGTGTGTTCATCGTGGTATGGTCGCAGACAAGCATACGGGCAGATATCTACGATTTATTAGCACATTACATCGAAAATGGTTCAAACTTTAAAGGTCATATTTCTTGACTGGGTGATCGGAAATAGGTCGTGTTTATGTGCATTTGAAAGCTCTTTTTAAGCGCTATCCATTAATTACGACAATAATGCGCTTTAAGATTTCCGGTAAAAAGTTCCAACGAAGGCAATCTAGGGTACTTGCAGACTTAATTTTCATATGACAAAGTTAATTAGCAAAGTGAGTACATCGCCATTTTCTTTGTCTGATGCTCGTAATCCATTCATTTGCGACGTGGCGCATTTATTGCAGCAAGATTGTAGCCGTTTTGAAGGGAAAGAAACTTCTAATCATGTCCCTTACTTGATTTACTCAGCGGCTATTGCGTAAAAAAGATACGTCACAGTCGTAATGATAAATAATGTAACGTGAAAAAGTCAATAGCCTACGACTCCAAGAGTTCCCAGGCGGTCCTCCATGCAAGTACTATCCCGGCCCGACGATGCTTAACTTCCGTGATAGGACGAGAACAGGTGTGTTCATCGTGGTATGGTCGTAGACAAGCATACGGGAAGATATCTACGATTTATTAGCACATTACATCGAAAATGGTTCAAACTTTAAAGGTCATATTTCTTGACTGGGTGATCGGAAATAGGTCGTGTTTATGTGCATTTGAAAGCTCTTTTTAAGCGCTATCGATTCTATACGACAATAATGCGCTTTAAGATTTCCGGTAAAAAGTTCCAACGAAGGCAATCTAGGGTACTTGCAGACTTAATTTTCATATGACAAAGTTAATTAGCAAATTAACTACATCGCCATTTTCTTTGTCTGACGCTCGTAATCCATTCATTTGCGACGTGGCGCATTTATTGCATCCAGATTGTAGCCGTTTTGAACGGAAAGAAACTTATAATCACGTCCCTTACTTGATTTACTCAGCGGCTATTGCGTAAAAAAGATACGTCACAGTCGTAATGATAAATAATGTAACGTGAAAAAGTCAATAGACTACGACACCGGGAGTTCCCAGACGATTCCCCATCCAAGTACTATCCCGGCCCGACGATGCTTAACTTCCGTGATCGGACGAGAACAGGTGTGTTCATCGTGATATGGTCGTAGACAAACAAACGGGCAGATATCTACGATTTATTAGCACATTACATCGAAAATGGTTTAAACTTTAAAGGTCATATTTCTTGACTGAATCATCCCAAATAGGTCGTGTTTATGTGCATTTGAAAGCTCTTTTCAGGCGCTATCTATTAATTACGACAACCATGCGCTTTAAGATTTCCGGTAAAAAGTTCCAACGAAGGCAATCTAGGGTACTTGCAGACTTAATTTTCACATGACAAAGTTAATTAGCAAAGTGAGTACATCGCCATTTTCTTTGTCTGATGCTCGTTATCCATTCATTTGCGACGTGGCGCATTTATTGCAGCAAGATTGTAGCCGTTTTGAAGGGAAAGAAACTTCTAATCACGTCCCTTACTTGATTTACTCAGCGGCTATTGCGTAAAAAAGATACGTCACAGTCGTAATGATAAATAATGTAACGTTAAAAAGTCAATAGCCTACGACACAGGGAGTTCCCAGGCGGTCCTCCATCCAAGTACTATCCCGGCCCGACGATGTTTAACTTCCGTGATCGGACGAGAACAGGTGTGTTCATTGTGGTATGGTGGTAGACAAGCATACGGGCAGATATCTACGATTTATTAGCACATTACAACGAAAATGGTTCAAACTTTAAAGGTCATATTTCTTGACTGGGTGATCGGAAATAGGTCGTGTTTATGTGCATTTGAAAGGTCTTTTTAAGCGCTATCGATTCTATACGACAATAATGCGCTTTAAGATTTCCGGTAAAAAGTTCCAACGAGGGCAATCTAGGGTACTTGCGGACTTAATTTTCATATGACAAAATTAATTAGCAAAGCAACTACATCGCCATTTTCTTTGTTTGATGCTCGTAATCCATTCATTTGCGACGTGGCGCATTTATTGCAGCAAGATTGTAGCCGTTTTGAAGGGAAAGCAACTTCAAATCATGTCCCTTACTTGACTTACTCAGCGTCTATTGCGTAAAAAAGATACGTCACAGTCGTAATGATAAATAATGTAACGTGAAAAAGTCAATAGCCTACGACACCGGGAGTTCCCAGGCGGTCCCCCCTCCAAGTACTATCCCACCCCGACGATGTTTAACTTCCGTGATCGGACGAGAACATGTGTGTTCATCGTGGTATGGTCGTAGACAAACAAACGGGCAGATATCTACGATTTATTAGCACATTACATCGAAAATGGTTTAAACTTTAAAGGTCATATTTCCTGACTAGATTATCCGAAATAGGTCGTGTTTATGTGCATTTGAAAACTCTTTTCAAGCGCTATCCATTATTTACGACAACCATGCGCTTTAAGATTTCCGGTAAAAAGTTCCAACGAAGGCAATCAAGGGTACTTTCAGACTTAATTTTCATATGACAAAGTTAATTAGCAAATTAACTACATCGCCATTTTCTTTGTCTGACGCTCGTAATGCATTCACTTGCGTCGTGGCGCATTTATTGCAGCAAGATTGTAGCCGTTTTGAAGGGAAAGAAACTTCTAATCACGTCCCTTACTTGATTTACTCAGCGTCTATTGCGTAAAAAAGATACGTCACAGTTGTAATGATAAATAATGTAACGTGAAAAGGTCAATAGCCTACGACACCGGGAGTTCCCAGGCGGTGCCCCATCCAAGTACTATCCCGGCCCGACGATGCTTAACTTCCGTGATCGGACGAGAACAGGTGTGTTCATCGTGGTATGGTCGTAGACAAGCATACGAGCAGATATCTACGATTTATTAGCACATTACATCGCAAATAGTTCAAAATTTAAAGGTCATATTTCTTGACTGAATCATCCCAAATAGGTCGTGTTTATGTGCATTTGAAAGCTCTTTTCAGGCGCTAACCATTAATTACGACAACCATGCGCTTTAAGATTTCCGGTAAAAAGTTTCAACGAAGGCAATCTAGGGTACTTGCAGACTTAATTTTCACATGACAAAGTTAATTAGCAAAGTGAGTACATCGCCATTTTCTTTGTCTGATGCTCGTAATCCATTCATTTGCGACGTGGCGCATTTATTGCAGCAAGATTGTAGCCGTTTTGAAGGGAAAGAAACTTCTAATCATGTCCCTTACTTGATTTACTCAGCGGCTATTGCGTAAAAAAGATACGCCACAGTCGTAATGATAAATAATGTAACGTGAAAAAGTCAATAGCCTACGACTCCAGGAGTTCCCAGGCGGTCCTCCATCCAAGTACTATCCCGGCCCGACGATGCTTAACTTCCGTGATAGGACGAGAACAGGTGTGTTCATCGTGGTATGGTCGTAGACAAGCATACGGGAAGATATCTACGATTTATTAGCACATTACATCGAAAATGGCTCAAACTTTAAAGGTCATATTTTTTGACTGGGTGATCGGAAATAGGTCGTGTTTATGTTCATTTGAAAGCTCTTTTTAAGCGCTATCGATTCTATACGACAATAATGCGCTTTAAGATTTCCGGTAAAAAGTTCCAACGAAGGCAATCTAGGGTACTTGCAGACTTAATTTTCATATGACAAAGTTAATTAGCAAATTAACTACATCGCCATTTTCTTTGTCTGACGCTCGTAATCCATTCATTTGCGACGTGGCGCATTTATTGCATCCAGATTGTAGCCGTTTTGAACGGAAAGAAACTTATAATCACGTCCCTTACTTGATTTACTCAGCGGCTATAGCGTAAAAAAGATACGTCACAGTCGTAATGATAAATAATGTAACGTGAAAAAGTCAATAGACTACGACACCGGGAGTTCCCAGACGGTTCCCCATCCAAGTACTATCCCGGCCCGACGATGCTTAACTTCCGTGATCGGACGAGAACAGGTGTGTTCATCGCGATATAGTCGTAGACAAACAAACGGGCAGATATCTACGATTTATTAGCACATTACATCGAAAATGGTTTAAACTTTAAAGGTCATATTTCTTGACTGAATCATCCCAAATAGGTCGTGTTTATGTGCATTTGAAAGCTCTTTTCAGGCGCTATCTATTAATTACGACAACCATGCGCTTTAAGATTTCCGGTAAAAAGTTCCAACGAAGGCAATCTAGGGTACTTGCAGACTTAATTTTCACATGACAAAGTTAATTAGCAAAGTGAGTACATCGCCATTTTCTTTGTCTGATGCTCGTTATCCATTCATTTGCGACGTGGCGCATTTATTGCAGCAAGATTGTAGCCGTTTTGAAGGGAAAGAAACTTCTAATAACGTCCCTTACTTGATTTACTCAGCGGCTATTGCGTAAAAAAGATACGTCACAGTCGTAATGATAAATAATGTAACGTGAAAAAGTCAATAGCCTACGACACCGGGAGTTCCCAGGCGGTCCTCCATCCAAGTACTATCCCGGCCCGACGATGTTTAACTTCCGTGATCGGACGAGAACAGGTGTGTTCATTGTGGTATGGTCGTAGACAAGCATACGGGCAGATATCTACGATTTATTAGCACATTACATCGAAAATGGTTCAAACTTTAAAGGTCATATTTCTTGACTGGGTGATCGGAAATAGGTCGTGTTTATGTGCATTTGAAAGGTCTTTTTAAGCGCTATCGATTCTATACGACAATAATGCGCTTTAAGATTTCCGGTAAAAAGTTCCAACGAGGGCAATCTAGGGTACTTGCGGACTTAATTTTCATATGACAAAGTTAATTAGCAAAGCAACTACATCGCCATTTTCTTTGTTTGATGCTCGTAATCCATTCATTTGCGACGTGGCGCATTTATTGCAGCAAGATTGTAGCCGTTTTGAAGGGAAAGCAACTTCAAATCATGTCCCTTACTTGATTTACTCAGCGTCTATTGCGTAAAAAAGATACGTCACAGTCGTAATGATAAATAATGTAACGTGAAAAAGTCAATAGCCTACGACACCGGGAGTTCCCAGGCGGTCCCCCCTCCAAGTACTATCCCGCCCCGACGATGTTTAACTTCCGTGATCGGACGAGAACATGTGTGTTCATCGTGGTATGGTCATAGACAAACAAACGGGCAGATATCTACGATTTATTAGCACATTACATCGAAAATGGTTTAAACTTTAAAGGTCATATTTCCTGACTAGATTATCCGAAATAGGTCGTGTTTATGTGCATTTGAAAGCTCTTTTCAAGCGCTATCGATTCTTTACGACAATAATGCGCTTTAAGATTTCCGGTAAAAAGTTCCAACGAAGGCAATCTAGGGTACTTGCAGACTTAATTTTCATATGACAAAGTTAATTAGCAAATTAACTACATCGCCATTTTCTTTGTATGACGCTCGTAATCCATTCATTTGCGACGTGGCGCATTTATTGCAGCCAGATTTTAGCCGTTTTGAAGGGGAAGAAACTTATAATCACGTCCCTTACTTGATTTACCCAGCGGCTATTGCGTAAAAAAGATACGTCACAGTCGTAATGATAAATAATGTAACGTGAAAAAGTCAATAGCCTACGACACCGGGAGTTCCCAGGCGGTTCCCCATCCAAGTACTATCTCGGCCCGACGATGCTTAACTTCCGTGATCGGACGAGAACAGGTGTGTTCATCGTGGTATGGTCGTAGACAAGCATACCGGCAGATATTTACGATTTATTAGCACATTACATCGAAAATGGTTCAAACTTTAAAGGTCATATTTCTTGACTGGATTATCCGAAATAGGTCGTGTTTATGTGCAATTGAAAGCTCTTTTCAAGCACTATCCATTATTTACGACAACCATGCGCTTTAAAACTTCCGGTAAAAAGTTCCAACAAAGGCAATCTAGGGTACTTTCAGACTTAATTTTCATATGACAAAGTTAATTAGCAAATTAACTACATCGCCATTTTCTTTGTCTGACGCTCGTAATCCATTCATTTGCTACGTGGCGCATTTATTGCAGCCAGATCGTAGCCGTTTTGAAGGGAAAGAAACTTCTAATCACGTCCCTTACTTGATTTACTCAGCGGCTATTGCGTAAAAAAGATACGTCACAGTCGTAATGATAAATAATTTAACGTGAAAAAGTCAATAGCCTACGACACCGGCAGTTCCAAGGCGGTCCCCCATCCAAGTACTATCCCGGCCCGACGATGCTTAACTTCCGTGATCGGACGAGAACAGGTGTGTTCATCGTGGTATAGTCGTATAAAAGCATACGGGCAGATATCTACGATTTATTAGCACATTACATCGAAAATGGTTCAAACTTTAAAGGTCATATTTCTTGACGGGATTATCCGAAATAGGTCGTGTTTATGTGCATTTGAAAGCTCTTTTCAAGAGCTACCCATTATTTACGACAACCATGCCCTTTAAGATTTCCGGTAAAAAGTTCTAACGAAGGCAATCTAGGGTACTTTCAGACTTAATTTTCATATGACAAAGTTAATTAGCAAAGTAACTGCATCGCATGTCTGACGCTCTTAATCCATTCATCTGCGACGTGGCGCATTTATTGCAGCAGGATTGTAGCCGTTTTGAAGGGAAAGAAACTTCTAATCACGTCCCTTACTTGATTTATTCAGCGGTTATTGCGTAAAAAAGATACGTCACAGTCGTAATGATAAATAATTTAACGTGAAAAAGTCAATAGCCTACGACACCGGCAGTTCCAAGGCGGTCCCCCATCCAAGTACTATCCCGGCCCGACGATGCTTAACTTCCGTGATCGGACGAGAACAGGTGTGTTCATCGTGGTATAGTCGTATAAAAGCATACGGGCAGATATCTACGATTTATTAGCACATTACATCGAAAATGGTTCAAACTTTAAAGGTCATATTTCTTGACGGGATTATCCGAAATAGGTCGTGTTTATGTGCATTTGAAAGCTCTTTTCAAGAGCTACCCATTATTTACGACAACCATGCCCTTTAAGATTTCCGGTAAAAAGTTCTAACGAAGGCAATCTAGGGTACTTTCAGACTTAATTTTCATATGACAAAGTTAATTAGCAAAGTAACTGCATCGCATGTCTGACGCTCTTAATCCATTCATCTGCGACGTGGCGCATTTATTGCAGCAGGATTGTAGCCGTTTTGAAGGGAAAGAAACTTCTAATCACGTCCCTTACTTGATTTATTCAGCGGTTATTGCGTAAAAAAGATACGTCACAGTCGTAATGATAAATAATGTAACGTAAAAAAGTCAATAGCCTACGACACCGGGAGTTCCCAGGTGGTCCCCCATCCAAGTACTATCCCGGCCCGACGATGCTTAACTTCCGTGATCGGACGAGAACAGGTGTGTTCATCGTGGTATGGTCGTAGACAAGCATACAGGCAGATATCTACGATTTATTAGCACATTACATCGAAAATGGTTCAAACTTTAAAGGTCATATTTCTTGACTGGGTGATCGGAAATAGTTCGTGTTCATGTGCATTTGAAAGCTCTTTTTAAGCGCTATCCATTATTTACGACAACCATGCGCTTTAAAATTTCCGGTAAAAAGTTCCGACGAAGGCAATCTAGGGTACTTTCAGATTTAATTTTCATATGACAAAGTTAATTAGCAAATTAACTACATCGCCATTTTCTTTGTCTGACGCTCGTAATCCATTCATTTGCGACGTCGCGCATTTATTGCAGCCAGACTGTAGCCGTTTTGAAGGGAAAGAAACTTCTAATCACGTCCCTTACTTGATTTACTCAGCGGCTATTGCGTAAAAAAGATACGTCACAGTCTTAATGATAAATAATGTAACGTGAAAAAGTCAATAGCCTACGCCGCCGGGAGTTCCCAGGCGGTGTCCCATCCAAGTACTATCCCGGCCCGTCGATGCTTAACTTCCGTGATCGGACGAGAACAGGTGTGTTCATCGTGGTATGGTCGTAGACAAGCATACGGGCAGATATCTACGATTTATTAGCACATTACATCAAAAATGGTTCAAACTTTAAAGGTCATATTTCTTGATTGGGTGATCGGAAATAGATCGTGTTTATGTGCATTTGAAAGCTCTTTCTAAGCGCTATCGATTCTTTACGACAATAATGCGCTTTAAGATTTCCGGTAAAAAGTTTCAACGAAGGCAATCTAGGGTACTTGCAGACTTAATTTTCATATGACAAAGTTAATTAGCAAATTAACTACATCGCCATTTTCTTTGTCTGACGCTCGTAATCCATTCATTTGCGACGTGGCGCATTTATTGCAGCCAGATTGTAGCCGTTTTAAAGGGAAAGAAACTTCTAATCACGTCCCTTACTTGATTTACTCAGCGGCTATTGCGTAAAAAAGATACGTCACAGTCGTAATGATAAATAATGTAACGTGAAAAAGTCAATAGCCTACGCCGCCGGGAGTTCCCAGGCGGTGCCCCATCCAAGTACTATCCCGGCCTGACGATGCTTAACTTCTGTGATCGGACGAGAACAGGTGTGTTCATCGTGGTATAGTCGTATAAAAGCATACGGGCAGATATCTACGATTTATTAGCACATTACATCGAAAATGGTTCAAACTTTAAAGGTCATATTTCTTGACGGGATTATCCGAAATAGGTCGTGTTTATGTGCATTTGAAAGCTCTTTTCAAGAGCTACCCATTATTTACGACAACCATGCCCTTTAAGATTTCCGGTAAAAAGTTCTAACGAAGGCAATCTAGGGTACTTTCAGACTTAATTTTCATATGACAAAGTTAATTAGCAAAGTAACTGCATCGCATGTCTGACGCTCTTAATCCATTCATCTGCGACGTGGCGCATTTATTGCAGCCAGATTGTAGCCGTTTTGAAGGGAAAGAAACTTCCAATCACGTCCCTTACTTGATTTACTGAGCGGCTATTGCGTAAAAAAGATACATCACAGTCGTAATGATAAATAATGTAACGTGAAAAAGTCAATAGCCTACGACACCGGGAGTTCCCAGGCGGTGCCCCATCCAAGTACTATCCCGGCCCGACGATGCTTAACTTCCGTGATCGGACGAAAACAGGTGTGTTCATCGTGGTATGGTCGTAGACAAACAAACGGGCAGATATCGACGATTTATTAGCACATTACATCGAAAATTGTTTAAACTTTAAAGGTCATATTTCTTGACTGGATTATCCGAAATAGGTCGTGTTTATGTGCATTTGAAAGCTCTTTTCAAGCGCTATCCATTATTAACGACAACCATGCGCTTTAAGATTACCGGTAAAAAGTTCCAACGAAGGCAATCTAGTGTACTTGCAGACTTAATTTTCATATGACAAAGTTAATTAGCAATTTAACTACATCGCCATTTTCTTTGTCTGACGCTCGTAATCCATTCATTTGCGACGTGGCGCATTTATTGCAGCCAGATTGTAGCCGTTTTGAAGGGAAAGAAACTTCTAATCACGTCCCTTACTTGATTTACTCAGCGGCTATTGCGTAAAAAAGATACGTCACAGTCGTAATGATAAATAATGTAACGTGAAAAAGTCAATAGCCTACGCCGCCGGGAGTTCCCAGGCGGTGCCCCATCCAAGTACTATCCCGGCCCGACGATGCTTAACTTCCGTGATCGGACGAGAACAGGTGTGTTCATCGTGGTATGGTCGTAGACAAGCATACGGGCAGATATCTACGATTTATTAGCACATTACATCTAAAATGGTTCAAACTTTAAAGGTCATATTTCTTGACTGGGTGATCGGAAATAGGTCGTGTTTATGTGCATTTGAAAGCGCTTTTTAAGCGCTATCGATTCTTTACGACAATAATGCGCTTTAAGATTTCCGGTAAAAAGTTCCAACGAAGGCAATCAAGGGTACTTGCAGACTTAATTTTCATATGACAAAGTTAATTAGCAAAGCAACTACATCGCCATTTTCTTTTTCTGATGCTCCTAATCCATTCATTTGCGACGTGGCGCATTTATTGCAGCAAGATTGTAGCCGTTTTGAAGGGAAAGCAATTTCTAATCCTGTCCCTTACTTGATTTACTCAGCGGCTATTGCGTAAAAAAGATACGTCACAGTCGTAATGATAAATAATGTAACGTGAAAAAGTCATTAGCCTACGACACCGGGAGTTCCGAGCCGGTCCCCCATCCAAGTACTATCCCGGCCCGACGATGCTTAACTTCCGTGATCGAACGAGAACAGGTGTGTTCATCGTGGTATGGTCGTAGACAAGCATACGGGCAGATATCTACGTTTTTTTAGCACATTACATCGAAAATGGTTCAAACTTTAAAGGTCATATTTCTTGACTGGGTGATCGGAAATAGATCGTGTTTATGTGCATTTGAAAGCGCTTTTTAAGCGCTATCGATTCGTTACGACAATAATGCGCTTTAAGATTTCCGGTAAGAAGTTCCAACGAAGGCAATCTAGGGCACTTATAGACTTAATTTTCATATGACAAAGTTAATTAGCAAATTAACTACATCGCCATTTTCTTTGTCTGACGCTCGTAATCCATTCATTTGCGACGTGGCACATTTATTGCAGCCAGATTGTAGCCGTTTTGAAGGGAAAGAAACTTCCAATCACGTCCCTTACTTGATTTACTCAGCGGCTATTGCGTAAAAAAGATACATCACAGTCGTAATGATAAATAATGTAACGTGAAAAAGTCAATAGCCTACGACACCGGGAGTTCCCAGGCGGTGCCCCATCCAAGTACTATCCCGGCCCAACGATGCTTAACTTTCGTGATCGGACGAAAACAGGTGTGTTCATCGTGGTATGGTCGTAGACAAGCATACGGGCAGATATCTACGATTTATCAGCACATTACATCGAAAATGGTTCAAATTTTAAAGGTCATATTTCTTGACTGGGTGATCGGAAATAGGTCGTGTTTATGTGCATTTGAAAGCTCCTTTTAAGCGCTATCGATTCTTTACGACAATAATGCGCTTTAAGATTTCCGGTAAAAAGTTCCAACGAAGGCAATCTAGGGTACTTGCAGACTTAATTTTCATATGACAAAGTTAATTAGCAAAGCAACTACATCGCCATTTTCTTTGTCTGACGCTCTTAATCCATTCATTTGCGACGTGGCGCATTTATTGCAGCAAGATTGTAGCCCTTTTTAAGGGAAAGAAACTTCTAATCATGTCCCTTACTTGATTCACTCAGCGGCTATTGCGTAAAAAAGATACGTCACAGTCGTAATGATAAATAATAAAACGTGAAAAAGTCAATAGCCTACGACACCGGAAGTTCCCAGCCGGTCCTCCATCCAAGTACTATCCCGGCCCGACGATGCTTAACTTCCGTGATCGGAAGAGAACAGGTGTGTTCATCGTGGTATGGTCGTAGACAAACAAACGGGCAGATATCTACGATTTATTAGCACATTACATCGAAAATGGTTTAAACTTTAAAGGTCATATTTCTTGACTGGATTATCCGAAATAGGTCGTGTTTATGTGCATTTGAAAGCTCTTTTCAAGCGCTATCCATTATTAACGACAACCATGCGCTTTAAGATTACCGGTAAAAAGTTCCAACGAAGGCAATCTAGTGTACTTTCAGACTTAATTTTCATATGACAAAGTTAATTAGCAAAGTAACTACATCGCCATTTTCTTTATCAGACGCTCTTAATCCATTCATTTGCGACGTGGCGCATTTATTGCAGCAAGATTGTAGCCCTTTTTAAGGGAAAGAAACTTCTAATCATGTCCCTTACTTGATTCACTCAGCGGCTATTGCGTAAAAAAGATACGTCACAGTCGTAATGATAAATAATGTAACGTGAAAAAGTCAATAGCCTACGACACCGGGAGTTCCCAGGCGGTCCCCCATCCAAGTACTATCCCGGCCCGACGATGCTTAACTTCCGTGATCGGACGAAAACAGGTGTGTTCATCGTGGTATGGTCGTAGACAAACAAACGGGCAGATATCGACGATTTATTAGCACATTACATCGAAAATTGTTTAAACTTTAAAGGTCATATTTCTTGACTGGATTATCCGAAATAGGTCGTGTTTATGTGCATTTGAAAGCTCTTTTCAAGCGCTATCCATTATTAACGACAACCATGCGCTTTAAGATTACCGGTAAAAAGTTCCAACGAAGGCAATCTAGTGTACTTGCAGACTTAATTTTCATATGACAAAGTTAATTAGCAATTTAACTACATCGCCATTTTCTTTGTCTGACGCTCGTAATCCATTCATTTGCGACGTGGCGCATTTATTGCAGCCAGATTGTAGCCGTTTTGAAGGGAAAGAAACTTCTAATCACGTCCCTTACTTGATTTACTCAGCGGCTATTGCGTAAAAAAGATACGTCACAGTCGTAATGATAAATAATGTAACGTGAAAAAGTCAATAGCCTACGCCGCCGGGAGTTCCCAGGCGGTGCCCCATCCAAGTACTATCCCGGCCCGACGATGCTTAACTTCCGTGATCGGACGAGAAAAGGTGTGTTCATCGTGGTATGGTCGTAGACAAGCATACGGGCAGATATCTACGATTTATTAGCACATTACATCTAAAATGGTTCAAACTTTAAAGGTCATATTTCTTGACTGGGTGATCGGAAATAGGTCGTGTTTATGTGCATTTGAAAGCGGTTTTTAAGCGCTATCGATTCTTTACGACAATAATGCGCTTTAAGATTTCCGGTAAAAAGTTCCAACGAAGGCAATCAAGGGTACTTGCAGACTTAATTTTCATATGACAAAGTTAATTAGCAAAGCAACTACATCGCCATTTTCTTTTTCTGATGCTCCTAATCCATTCATTTGCGACGTGGCGCATTTATTGCAGCAAGATTGTAGCCGTTTTGAAGGGAAAGCAATTTCTAATCCTGTCCCTTACTTGATTTACTCAGCGGCTATTGCGTAAAAAAGATACGTCACAGTCGTAATGATAAATAATGTAACGTGAAAAAGTCATTAGCCTACGACACCGGGAGTTCCGAGGCGGTCCCCAATCCAAGTACTATCCCGGCCCGACGATGCTTAACTTCCGTGATCGAACGAGAACAGGTGTGTTCATCGTGGTATGGTCGTAGACAAGCATACGGGCAGATATCTACGTTTTTTTAGCACATTACATCGAAAATGGTTCAAACTTTAAAGGTCATATTTCTTGACTGGGTGATCGGAAATAGATCGTGTTTATGTGCATTTGAAAGCGCTTTTTAAGCGCTATCGATTCGTTACGACAATAATGCGCTTTAAGATTTCCGGTAAGAAGTTCCAACGAAGGCAATCTAGGGCACTTATAGACTTAATTTTCATATGACAAAGTTAATTAGCAAATTAACTACATCGCCATTTTCTTTGTCTGACGCTCGTAATCCATTCATTTGCGACGTGGCACATTTATTGCAGCCAGATTGTAGCCGTTTTGAAGGGAAAGAAACTTCCAATCACGTCCCTTACTTGATTTACTCAGCGGCTATTGCGTAAAAAAGATACATCACAGTCGTAATGATAAATAATGTAACGTGAAAAAGTCAATAGCCTACGACACCGGGAGTTCCCAGGCGGTGCCCCATCCAAGTACTATCCCGGCCCAACGATGCTTAACTTCCGTGATCGGACGAAAACAGGTGTGTTCATCGTGGTATGGTCGTAGACAAGCATACGGGCAGATATCTACGATTTATCAGCACATTACATCGAAAATGGTTCAAATTTTAAAGGTCATATTTCTTGACTGGGTGATCGGAAATAGGTCGTGTTTATGTGCATTTGAAAGCTCTTTTTAAGCGCTATCGATTCTTTACGACAATAATGCGCTTTAAGATTTCCGGTAAAAAGTTCCAACGAAGGCAATCTAGGGTACTTGCAGACTTAATTTTCATATGACAAAGTTAATTAGCAAAGCAACTACATCGCCATTTTCTTTGTCTGACGCTCTTAATCCATTCATTTGCGACGTGGCGCATTTATTGCAGCAAGATTGTAGCCCTTTTTAAGGGAAAGAAACTTCTAATCATGTCCCTTACTTGATTCACTCAGCGGCTATTGCGTAAAAAAGATACGTCACAGTCGTAATGATAAATAATAAAACGTGAAAAAGTCAATAGCCTACGACACCGGAAGTTCCCAGCCGGTCCTCCATCCAAGTACTATCCCGGCCCGACGATGCTTAACTTCCGTGATCGGAAGAGAACAGGTGTGTTCATCGTGGTATGGTCGTAGACAAACAAACGGGCAGATATCTACGATTTATTAGCACATTACATCGAAAATGGTTTAAACTTTAAAGGTCATATTTCTTGACTGGATTATCCGAAATAGGTCGTGTTTATGTGCATTTGAAAGCTCTTTTCAAGCGCTATCCATTATTAACGACAACCATGCGCTTTAAGATTACCGGTAAAAAGTTCCAACGAAGGCAATCTAGTGTACTTTCAGACTTAATTTTCATATGACAAAGTTAATTAGCAAAGTAACTACATCGCCATTTTCTTTATCAGACGCTCTTAATCCATTCATTTGCGACGTGGCGCATTTATTGCAGCAAGATTGTAGCCCTTTTTAAGGGAAAGAAACTTCTAATCATGTCCCTTACTTGATTCACTCAGCGGCTATTGCGTAAAAAAGATACGTCACAGTCGTAATGATAAATAATGTAACGTGAAAAAGTCAATAGCCTACGACACCGGGAGTTCCCAGGCGGTCCCCCATCCAAGTACTATCCCGGCCCGACGATGCCTAACTTCCGTGATCGGACGAGAACAGGTGTGTTCATCGTGGTATGGTCGTAGACAAACAAACGGGCAGATATCGACGATTTATTAGCACATTACATCGAAAATTGTTTAAACTTTAAAGGTCATATTTCTTGACTGGATTATCCGAAATAGGTCGTGTTTATGTGCATTTAAAAGCTCTTTTCAAGCGCTATCCATTATTAACGACAACCATGCGCTTTAAGATTACCGGTAAAAAGTTCCAACGAAGGCAATCTAGTGTACTTTCAGACTTAATTTTCATATGACAAAGTTAATTAGCAAAGTAACTACATCGCCATTTTCTTTATCAGACGCTCTTAATCCATTCATTTGCGACGTGGCGCATTTATTGCAGCAAGATTGTAGCCCTTTTTAAGGGAAAGAAACTTCTAATCATGTCCCTTACTTGATTCACTCAGCGGCTATTGCGTAAAAAAGATACGTCACAGTCGTAATGATAAATAATGTAACGTGAAAAAGTCAATAGCCTACGACACCGGGAGTTCCCAGGCGGTCCCCCATCCAAGTACTATCCCGGCCCGACGATGCTTAACTTCCGTGATCGGACGAGAACAGGTGTGTTCATCGTGGTATGGTCGTAGACAAACAAACGGGCAGATATCGACGATTTATTAGCACATTACATCGAAAATTGTTTAAACTTTAAAGGTCATATTTCTTGACTGGATTATCCGAAATAGGTCGTGTTTATGTGCATTTAAAAGCTCTTTTCAAGCGCTATCCATTATTAACGACAACCATGCGCTTTAAGATTACCGGTAAAAAGTTCCAACGAAGGCAATCTAGTGTACTTTCAGACTTTATTTTCATATGACAAAGTTAATTAGCAAAGTAACTACATCGCCATTTTCTTTGTCTGACGTTCTTAATCCATTCATTTGAGACGTGGCGCATTTATTGCAGCAAGATTGTAGCCCTTTTCAAGGGAAAGAAACTTCTAATCATGTCCCTTACTTGATTCACTCAGCGGCTATTGCGTAAAAAAGATACGTCACAGTCGTAATGATAAATAATAAAACGTGAAAAAGTCAATAGCCTACGACACCGAAAGTTCCCAGGCGGTTCCCCATCCAAGTACTATCCCGGCCCGACGATGCTTAACTTCCGTGATCGGACGAGAACAGGTGTGTTCATCGTGGTATGGTCGTAGACAAACAAACGGGCAGATATCTACGATTTATTAGCACATTATATCGAAAATGGTTTAAACTTTAAAGGTCATATTTCTTGACTGGATCATCCGAAATAGGTCGTGTTTATGTGCATTTGAAAGCTTTTTTCAAGCGCTATCCATTAATTATCACAACCACGCGCTTTAAGATTTCCGAGAAAAAGTTCCAACGAAGGCAATCTAGGGTACTTGCAGACTTAATTTTCATATGACAAAGTTAATTAGCAAAGTAAGTACATCGCCATTTTCTTTGTCTGACGCTCGTAATCCATTCATTTGCGACGTGGCGCATTTATTGCAGCAAGATTGTAGCCGTTTTGAAGGGAAAGCAACTTCTAATCATGTCCCTTACTTGATTTACTCAGCGGCTATTGCGTAAAAAAGATACGTCACATTCGTAATGATAAATAATGTAACGTGAAAAAGTCAATAGCCTACGACACCGGGAGTTCCCAGGCGTTCCCCATCCAAGTACTATCCCGGCCCGACGATGCTTAACTTTCGTGATCGGACGAGAACAGGTGTGTTCATCGTGGTATGGTCGTAGACAAACAAACGGCAGATATCTACGATTTTTTAGCACATTACATCGAAAATGGTTTAAACTTTAAAGGTCATATTTCTTGACTGGATTATCCGAAATAGGTCGTGTTTATGTGCATTTGAAAGCTCTTTTCAAGCGCTATCCATTATTTACGACAACCATGCGCTTTAAGATTTCCGGTAAAAAGTTCCAACGAAGGCAATCAAGGGTACTTTAAGACTTAATTTTCATATGACAAAGTTAATTAGCAAATTAACTACATCGCCATTTTCTTTGTCTGACGCTGGTAATCCATTCACTTGCGTCGTGGCGCATTTATTGCAGCAAGATTGTAGCCGTTTTGAAGGGAAAGAAACTTCTAATCACGTACCCTACTTGATTTACTCAGCGTCTATTGCGTAAAAAGGATACGTCACAGTCGTAATGATAAATAATGTAACGTGAAAAAGTCAATAGCCTACGACACCGGGAGTTCCCAGGCGGTCCCCCATCCAAGTACTATCCCGGCCCGAAGATGCTTAACTTCCGTGATCGGACGAGAATAGGTGTGTTCATCGTGGTATGGTCGTAGACAAGCATACGGGCAGATATCTACGATTTATTAGCACATTACGTCGCAAATGGTTCAAACTTCAAAGGTCATATTTTTTGACTGGGTGATCGGAAATAGCTCTTTTTAAGCGCTATCGATTCTTTACGACAATAATGCGCTTTAAGATTTCCGGTAAAAAGTTCCAACGAAGGCAATCTAAGGTACTTGCAGACTAAATTTTCATATGACAAAGTTAATTAGCAAAGTAACTACATCGCCATTTTCTTTGTCTGATGCTCGTAATCCATTCATTTGCGACGTGGCGCATTTATTGCAGCAAGATTGTAGCCGTTTTGAAGGGAAAGCAACTTCTAATCATGTCCCTTACTTGATTTACTCAGCGGCTATTGCGTAAAAAGGATACGTCACAGTCGTAATGATAAATAATGTAACGTGAAAAAGTCAATAGCCTACGACACCGGGAGTTCCCAGGCGGTTCCCCATCCAAGTACTATCCCGGCCCGACGATGCTTAACTTCCGTGATCGGACGAGAACAGGTGTGTTCATCGTGGTATGGTCGTAGACAAACAAACGGGCAGATATCGACGATTTATTAGCACATTACATCGAAAATTGTTTAAACTTTAAAGGTCATATTTCTTGACTGGATTATCCGAAATAGGTCGTGTTTATGTGCATTTGAAAGCTCTTTTCAAGCGCTATCCATTATTAGCGACAACCATGCGCTTTAAGATTACCGGTAAAAAGTTCCAACGAAGGCAATCTAGTGTACTTTCAGACTTAATTTTCATATGACAAAGTTAATTAGCAAAGTAACTACATCGCCATTTTCTTTGTCTGACGCTCTTAATCCATTGATTTGCGACGTGGCGCATTTATTGCAGCAAGATTGTAGCCCTTTTTAAGGGAAAGAAACTTCTAATCATGTCCCTTACTTGATTCACTCTGCGGCTATTGCGTAAAAAAGATACGTCACAGTCGTAATGATAAATAATGTAACGTGAAAAAGTCAATAGCTTACGACACCGGGAGTTCCCAAGCGGTCCCCCCTCCAAGTACTATCCCGGCCCGATGATGCTTAACTTCCGTTATCGGACGAGAACAGGTGTGTTCATCGTGGTATGGTCGTAGACAAACAAACGGGCAGATATCTACGATTTATTAGCACATTACATCGAAGATGGTTTAAACTTTAAAGGTCATATTTCCTGACTAGATTATCCGAAATAGGTCGTGTTTATGTGCATTTGAAAGCTCTTTTCAAGCGCTATCCATTATTTACGACAACCATGCGCTTTAAGATTTCCGGTAAAAAGTTCCAACGAAGGCAATCAAGGGTACTTTAAGACTTAATTTTCATATGACAAAGTTAATTAGCAAATTAACTACATCGCCATTTTCTTTGTCTGACGCTCGTAATCCATTCACTTGCGTCGTGGCGCATTTATTGCAGCAAGATTGTAGCCGTTTTGAAGGGAAAGAAACTTCTAATCACGTCCCTTACTTGATTTACTCAGCGTCTATTGCGTAAAAAAGATACGTCACAGTCGTAATGATAAATAATGTAACGTGAAAAAGTCAATAGCCTACGACACCGGGAGTTCCCAGGCGGTCCCCCATCCAAGTACTATCCCGGCCCAAAGATGCCTAAATTCCGTGATCGGACGAGAACAGGTGTGTTCATCGTGGTATGGTCGTAGACAAGCATACGGGCAGATATCTACGATTTATTAGCACATTACATCGGAAATGGTTCAAACTTTAAAGGTCATATTTCTTGACTGGATTATCCGAAATAGGTCGTTGTTATGTGCATTTGAAAGCTCTTTTCAAGCGTTAACTATTATTTACGACAACCAGGCGCTTTAAGATTACCGGTAAAAAGTTCCAACGAAGGCAATCTAGGGTACTTGCAGACTTAATTTTCATATGACAAAGTTAATTAGCAAAGTAAGTACATCGCCATTTTCTTTGTCTGACGTTCGTAATCCATTCATTTGCGACGTGGCGCATTTATTGCAGCAAGATTGTAGCCGTTTTGAAGGGAAAGCAACTTCTAATCATGTCCCTTACTTGATTTACTCAGCGGCTATTGCGTAAAAAAGATACGTCACATTCGTAATGATAAATAATGTAACGTGAAAAAGTCAATAGCCTACGACACCGGGAGTTCCCAGGCGTTCCCCATCCAAGTACTATCCCGGCCCGACGATGCTTAACTTCCGTGATCGGACGAGAACAGGTGTGTTCATCGTGGTATGGTCGTAGACAAACAAACGGCAGATATCTACGATTTATTAGCACATTACATCGAAAATGGTTTAAACTTTAAAGGTCATATTTCTTGACTGGATTATCCGAAATAGGTCGTGTTTATGTGCATTTGAAAGCTCTTTTCAAGCGCTATCCATTATTTACGACAACCATGCGCTTTAAGATTTCCGGTAAAAAGTTCCAACGAAGGCAATCAAGGGTACTTTAAGACTTAATTTTCATATGACAAAGTTAATTAGCAAATTAACTACATCGCCATTTTCTTTGTCTGACGCTGGTAATCCATTCACTTGCGTCGTGGCGCATTTATTGCACCAAGATTGTAGCCGTTTTGAAGGGAAAGAAACTTCTAATCCCGTACCCTACTTGATTTACTCAGCGTCTATTGCGTAAAAAGGATACGTCACAGTCGTAATGATAAATAAGGTAACGTGAAAAAGTCAATAGCCTACGACACCGGGAGTTCCCAGGCGGTCCCCCATCCAAGTACTATCACGGCCCGAAGATGCTTAACTTCCGTGATCGGACGAGAACAGGTGTGTTCATCGTGGTATGGTCGTAGACAAGCATACGGGCAGATATCTACGATTTATTAGCACATTACGTCGCAAATGGTTCAAACTTCAAAGGTCATATTTTTTGACTGGGTGATCGGAAATAGCTCTTTTTAGGCGCTATCGATTCTTTACGACAATAATGCGCTTTAAGATTTCCGGTAAAAAGTTCCAACGAAGGCAATCTAGGGTACTTGCAGACTAAATTTTCATATGACAAAGTTAATTAGCAAAGTAACTACATCGCCATTTTCTTTGTCTGATGCTCGTAATCCATTCATTTGCGACGTGGCGCATTTATTGCAGCAAGATTGTAGCCGTTTTGAAGGGAAAGAAACTTCTAATCATGTCCCTTACTTGATTTACTCAGCGGCTATTGCGTAAAAAGGATACGTCACAGTCGTAATGATAAATAATAAAACGTGAAATAGTCAATAGCCTACGACACCGGAAGTTCCCAGGCGGTCCCCCATCCAAGTACTATCCCGGCCCGACGATGCTTAACTTCCGTGATCAGACGAGAACAGGTGTGTTCATCGTGGTATGGTCGTAGACAAACAAACGGGCAGATATCTACGATTTACTAGCACATTACATCGAAAATGGTTTAAACTTTAAAGGTCATATTTCTTGACTGGATCATCTGAAATAGGTCGTGTTTATGTGCATTTGAAAGCTTTTTTCAAGCGCTATCCATTAATTACCACAACCACGCGCTTTAAGATTTCCGGTAAAAAGTTCCAACGAAGGCAATCTAGGGTACTTGCAGACTTAATTTTCATATGACAAAATTAATTAGCAAAGTCAGTACATCGCCATTTTCTTTGTCTGACGCTCGTAATCCATTCATTTGCGACGTGGCGCATTTATTGCAGCAAGATTGTAGCCGTTTTGAAGGGAAAGCAACTTCTAATCATGTCCCTTACATGATTTACTCAGCGGCTATTGCGTGAAAAAGATACGTCACATTCGTAATGATAAATAATGTAACGTGAAAAAGTCAATAGCCTACGATACCGGGAGTTCCCAGGCGTTCCCCATCCAAGTACTATCCCGGCCCGACGATGCTTAACTTCCGTGATCGGACGAGAACAGGTGTGTTCATCGTGGTATGGTCGTAGACAAACAAACGGGCAGATATCTACGATTTATTAGCACATTACATCGAAAATGGTTTAAACTTTAAAGGTCATATTTCTTGACTGGATTATCCGAAATAGGTCGTGTTTATGTGCATTTGAAAGCTCTTTTCAAGCGCTATCCATTATTAGCGACAAAAATGCGCTTTAAGATTTCCGGTAAAAAGTTCCAACGAAGGCAATCTAGTGTAATTTCAGTCTTAATTTTGATATGACAAAGTTAATTAGCAAAGTGAGTACATCGCCATTTTCTTTGTCTGATGCTCGTAATCCATTCATTTGCGACGTGGCGCATTTATTGCAGCAAGATTGTAGCCGTTTTGAAGGGAAAGAAACTTCTAATCATGTCCCTTACTTGATTTACTCAGCGGCTATTGCGTAAAAAAGATACGTCACAGTCGTAATGATAAATAATGTAACGTGAAAAAGTCAATAGCCTACGACACCGGGAGTTCCCAAGCGGTCCCGCCTCCAAGTACTATCCCGGCCCGATGATGCTTAACTTCCGTTATCAGACGAGAACAGGTGTGTTCATCGTGGTATGGTCGTAGACAAACAAACGGGCAGATATCTACGATTTATTAGCACATTACATCGAAAATGGTTTAAACTTTAAAGGTCATATTTCCTGACTAGATTATCCGAAATAGGTCGTGTTTATGTGCATTTGAAAGCTCTTTTCAAGCGCTATCCATTATTTACGACAACCATGCGCTTTAAGATTTCCGGTAAAAAGTTCCAACGAAGGCAATCAAGGGTACTTTAAGACTTAATTTTCATATGACAAAGTTAATTAGCAAATTAACTACATCGCCATTTTCTTTGTCTGACGCTCGTAATCCATTCACTTGCGTCGTGGCACATTTATTGCAGCAAGATTGTAGCCGTTTTGAAGGGAAAGAAACTTCTAATCACGTCCCTTACTTGATTTACTCAGCGTCTATTGCGTAAAAAAGATACGTCACAGTCGTAATGATAAATAATGTAACGTGAAAAAGTCAATAGCCTACGACACCGGGAGTTCCCAGGCGGTCCCCCATCCAAGTACTATCCCGGCCCAAAGATGCCTAAATTCCGTGATCGGACGAGAACAGGTGTGTTCATCGTGGTATGGTCGTAGACAAGCATACGGGCAGATATCTACGATTTATTAGCACATTACATCGGAAATGGTTCAAACTTTAAAGGTCATATTTCTTGACTGGATTATCCGAAATAGGTCGTGTTTATGTGCATTTGAAAGCTCTTTTCAAGCGTTAACTATTATTTACGACAACCAGGCGCTTTAAGAGATTTCCGGTAAAAAGTTCAAACGAAGGCAATCAAGGGTACTTTCAGACTTAATTTTCATATGACAAAGTTAATTAGCAAATTAACTACATCGCTATTTTCTTTGTCTGACGCTCGTAATCCATTCATTTGCGACGTGGCGCATTTATTGCAGCCAGATTGTAGCCGTTTTGAAGGGAAAGCAACTTCTAATCATGTCCCTTACTTGATTTACTCAGCGGCTATTGCGTAAAAAAGATACGTCACATTCGTAATAATAAATAATGTAACGTGAAAAAGTCAATAGCCTACGACACCGGGAGCTCCCAGGCTGTCCCCATCCAAGTACTACCCCGGCCTGACGATGCTTGACTTCCGTGATCGGACGAGAACAGGTGTGTTCATCGTGGTATGGTCGTAGACAAACAAACGGGCAGATATCTACGATTTATTAGCACATTACATCGAAAATGGTTTAAACTTTAAAGGTCATATTTCTTGACTGGATTATCCGAAATAGGTCGTGTTTATGTGCATTTGAAAGCTCTTTTCAAGCACTATCCATTATTAGCGACAACCATGCGCTTTAAGATTACCGGTAAAAAGTTCCAACGAAGGCAATCTAGTGTACTTTCAGACTTAATTTTCATATGACAAAGTTAATTAGCAAAGTAACTACATCGCCATTTTCTTTGTCTGACGCTCTTAATCCATTGATTTGCGACGTGGCGCATTTATTGCAGCAAGATTGTAGCCCTTTTTAAGGGAAAGAAACTTCTAATCATGTCCCTTACTTGATTCACTCTGCGGCTATTGCGTAAAAAAGATACGTCACAGTCGTAATGATAAATAATAAAACGTGAAATAGTCAATAGCCTACGACACCGGAAGTTCCCAGGCGGTCCCCCATCCAAGTACTATCCCGGCCCGACGATGCTTTACTTCCGTGATCAGACGAGAACAGGTGTGTTCATCGTGGTATGGTCGTAGACAAACAAACGGGCAGATATCTACGATTTACTAGCACATTACATAGAAAATGGTTTAAACTTTAAAGGTCATATTTCTTGACTGGATCATCCGAAATAGGTCGTGTTTATGTGCATTTGAAAGCTTTTTTCAAGCGCTATCCATTAATTACCACAACCACGCGCTTTAAGATTTCCGGTAAAAAGTTCCAACGAAGGCAATCTAGGGTACTTGCAGACTTAATTTTCATATGACAAAGTTAATTAGCAAAGTCAGTACATCGCCATTTTCTTTGTCTGACGCTCGTAATCCATTCATTTGCGACGTGGCGCATTTATTGCAGCAAGATTGTAGCCGTTTTGAAGGGAAAGCAACTTCTAATCATGTCCCTTACATGATTTACTCAGCGGCTATTGCGTGAAAAAGATACGTCACATTCGTAATGATAAATAATGTAACGTGAAAAAGTCAATAGCCTACGACACCGGGAGTTCCCAGGCGTTCCCCATCCAAGTACTATCCCGGCCCGACGATGCTTAACTTCCGTGATCGGACGAGAACAGGTGTGTTCATCGTGGTATGGTCGTAGACAAACAAACGGGCAGATATCTACGATTTATTAGCACATTACATCGAAAATGGTTTAAACTTTAAAGGTCATATTTCTTGACTGGATTATCCGAAATAGGTCGTGTTTATGTGCATTTGAAAGCTCTTTTCAAGCGCTATCCATTATTAGCGACAAAAATGCGCTTTAAGATTTCCGGTAAAAAGTTCCAACGAAGGCAATCTAGTGTAATTTCAGTCTTAATTTTCATATGACAAAGTTAATTAGCAAAGTGAGTACATCGCCATTTTCTTTGTCTGATGCTCGTAATCCATTCATTTGCGACGTGGCGCATTTATTGCAGCAAGATTGTAGCCGTTTTGAAGGGAAAGAAACTTCTAATCATGTCCCTTACTTGATTTACTCAGCGGCTATTGCGTAAAAAAGATACGTCACAGTCGTAATGATAAATAATGTAACGTGAAAAAGTCAATAGCCTACGACACCGGGAGTTCCCAGGCGGTCCCCCCTCCAAGTACTATCCCGGCCCGACGATGCTTAACTTCCGTTATCGGACGAGAACAGGTGTGTTCATCGTGGTATGGTCGTAGACAAACAAACGGCAGATATCTACGATTTATTAGCACATTACATCGAAAATGGTTTAAACTTTAAAGGTCATATTTCCTGACTAGATTATCCGAAATAGGTCGTGTTTATGTGCATTTGAAAGCTCTTTTCAAGCGCTATCCATTATTTACGACAACCATGCGCTTTAAGATTTCCGGTAAAAAGTTCCAACGAAGGCAATCAAGGGTACTTTAAGACTTAATTTTCATATGACAAAGTTAATTAGCAAATTAACTACATCGCCATTTTCTTTGTCTGACGCTCGTAATCCATTCACTTGCGTCGTGGCGCATTTATTGCAGCAAGATTGTAGCCGTTTTGAAGGGAAAGAAACTTCTAATCACGTCCCTTACTTGATTTACTCAGCGTCTATTGCGTAAAAAAGATACGTCACAGTCGTAATGATAAATAATGTAACGTGAAAAAGTCAATAGCCTACGACACCGGGAGTTCCCAGGCGGTCCCCCATCCAAGTACTATCCCGGCCCGAAGATGCCTAAATTCCGTGATCGGACGAGAACAGGTGTGCCCATCGTGGTATGGTCGTAGACAAGCATACGGGCAGATATCTACGATTTATTAGCACATTACATCGGAAATGGTTCAAACTTTAAAGGTCATATTTCTTGACTGGATTATCCGAAATAGGTCGTGTTTATGTGCATTTGAAAGCTCTTTTCAAGCGTTAACTATTATTTACGACAACCAGGCGCTTTAAGAGATTTCCGGTAAAAAGTTCAAACGAAGGCAATCAAGGGTACTTTCAGACTTAATTTTCATATGACAAAGTTAATTAGCAAATTAACTACATCGCTATTTTCTTTGTCTGACGCTCGTAATCCATTCATTTGCGACGTGGCGCATTTATTGCAGCCAGATTGTAGCCGTTTTGAAGGGAAAGCAACTTCTAATCATGTCCCTTACTTGATTTACTCAGCGGCTATTGCGTAAAAAAGATACGTCACATTCGTAATAATAAATAATGTAACGTGAAAAAGTCAATAGCCTACGACACCGGGAGTTCCCAGGCCGTCCCCATCCAAGTACTACCCCGGCCCGACGATGCTTGACTTCCGTGATCGGACGAGAACAGGTGTGTTCATCGTGGTATGGTCGTAGACAAACAAACGGGCAGATATCTACGATTTATTAGCACATTACATCGAAAATGGTTTAAACTTTAAAGGTCATATTTCTTGACTGGATTATCCGAAATAGGTCGTGTTTATGTGCATTTGAAAGCTCTTTTCAAGCGCTATCCATTAATAACCACAACCATGCGCTTCAAGATTTCCGGTAAAAAGTTCCAACGAAGGCAATCTACGGTACTTTCAGACTTAATTTTCATATGACAAAGTTAATTAGCAAATTAACTACATCTCTATTTTCTTTGTCTGACGCTCGTAATCCATTCATTTGCGACGTGGCGCATTTATTGCAGCCAGATTTTAGCCGTTTTGAAGGGAAAGTAACTTCTAATCATGTCCCTTACTTGATTTACTCAGCGGCTATTGCGTAAAAAAGATACGTCACATTCGTAATAATAAATAATGTAACGTGAAAAAGTCAATAGCCTACGACACCGGGAGTTCCCAGGCCGTCCCCATCCAAGTACTACCCCGGCCCGACGATGCTTGACTTCCGTGATCGGACGAGAACAGGTGTGTTCATCGTGGTATGGTCGTAGACAAACAAACGGGCAGATATCTACGATTTATTAGCACATTACATCGAAAATGGTTTAAACTTTAAAGGTCATATTTCTTGACTGGATTGTCCGAAATAGGTCGTGTTTATGTGCATTTGAAAGCTCTTTTCAAGCGCTATCCATTATTAACCACAACCATGCGCTTTAAGATTTCCGGTAAAAAGTTCCAACGAAGGCAATCTACGGTACTTTCAGACTTAATTTTCATATGACAAAGTTAATTAGCAAATTAACTACATCGCCATTTTCTTTGTCTGACGCTCGTAATCCATTCACTTGCGTCGTGGCGCATTTATTGCAGCAAGATTGTAGCCGTTTTGAAGGGAAAGAAACTTCTAATCACGTCCCTTACTTGATTTACTCAACGTCTATTGCGTAAAAAAGATACGTCACAGTCGTAATGATAAATAATGTAACGTGAAAAAGTCAATAGCCTACGACACCGGGAGTTCCCAGGCGGTCCCCCATCCAAGTACTATCTCGGCCCGACGATGCTTAACTTTCGTGGTCGGACGAGAACAGGTGTGTTCATCGTGGTATGGTCGTAGACAAGCATACGGGCAGATATCTACGATTTATTAGCACATTACATCGCAAATGGCTCAAACTTTAACGGTCACATTTCTTGACTGGATCATCCGAAATAGGTCGTGTTTATGTGCATTTGAAAGCTCTTTTCAAGCGCCATCCATTAATTACGACAACCGTGCGCTTTAAGATTTCCGTTAAAAGTTCCAACGAAGACAATCTAGGGTACTTTCAGACTTAATTTTCATATGACAAAGTTAATTAGCAAATTAACTACATCGGCATTTTCTTTGTCTGACGCTCGTAATCCATTCATTTGCGACGTGGCGCATTTATTGCAGCCAGATCGTAGCCGTTTTGAAGGGAAAGAAACTTCTAATCACGTCCCTTATTTGATTTACTCACCGGCTATTGCGTAAAAAAGATACGTCACAGTCGTAATGATAAATAATTTAACGTGAAAAAGTCAATAGCCTACGACACTGGGAGTTCCCAGGCGGTGCCCCATCCAAGTACTATCCCGGCCCGACGATGCTTAACTTCCGTGATCGGACGAGAACAGGTGTGTTCATCGTGGTATGGTCGTAGACAAGCATACGGGCAGATATCTACGATTTATTAGCACATTACATCGAAAATGGTTCAAACTTTAAAGGTCATATTTCTGACTGGATTATCCGAAATAGGTCGTGTTTATGTGCATTTGAGAGCTCTTTTCAAGCGCTATCCATTATTTACGACAACCGTGCGCTTTAAGATTTCCGGTAAAAAGTTCCAACGAAGGCAATCTAGGGTACTTTCAGACTTAATTTTCATATGACAAAGTTAATTAGCAAATTAACTACATCGCCATTTTCTTTGTCTGACGCTTGTAATCCATTCATTTGCGAAGGCAATCTAGGGTACTTTCAGACTTAATTTTCATATGACAAAGTTAATTAGCAAAGCAACTACATCGCCATTTTCTTTGTCTGATGCTCGTAATTCATTCATTTGCGACGTGGCGCATTTATTGCAGCAAGATTGTAGCAGTTTTGAAGGGAAAGAAACTTCTAATCACGTCCCTTACTTGATTTACTCAGCGGCTATTGCGTAAAAAAGATACGTCACAGTCGTAATGATAAATAATTTAACGTGAAAAAGTCAATAGCCTACGACACCGGGAGTTCCCAGTCGGTCCCCCATCCAAGTACTATCCCGGCCCGACGATGCTTAACTTCCGTGATCGGACGAGAACAGGTGTGTTCATCGTGGTATGGTCGTAGACAAGCATACGGGCAGATATCTACGATTTATTAGCACATTACATCGGAAATGGTTCAAACTTTAAAGGTCATATTTCTTGACTGGATTATCCGAAATAGGTCGTGTTTATGTGCATTTGAAAGCTCTTTTCTAGCGCTTTCCATTATTTACGACAACCATGCGCTTTAAGATTTCCGGTAAAAAGTTCCAACGAAGGCAATCTAGGGTACTTTCAGACTTAATTTTCATATGACAAAGTTAATTAGCAAAGCAACTACATCGCCATTTTCTTTGTTTGATGCTCGTAATTCATTCATTTGCGACGTGGCGCATTTATTGCAGCAAGATTGTAGCCGTTTTGAAGGGAAAGCAACTTCTAATCATGTCCCTTACTTGATAACTTTTTACCGGAAGTCTTAAAGCGCATGGTTGTCGTAAATAATGGATAGCGCTTGAAAAGAGCTTTCAAATGCACATAAACACGACCTCTTCGTATAATCCAGTCAAGAAATATGACCTTTAAAGTTTGAACCATTTTCGATATAATGTGCTAATAAATCGTAGATATCTGCCCGTATCCTTGTCTACGACCATACCACGATGAACACACCTGTTCTCGTCCGATCAGGGACGTTAAGCATCGTCGGGCCGGGATAGTACTTGGATGGCGGACCGCCTGAAAACTCCCAGTGTCGTAGGCTATTGACTTTTTCACGTTAAATTATTTATCATTACGACTGTGACGTATCTTTTTTACGCAATGGCCGCTGAGTAAATCAAGTAAGGGACGTGATTAGAAGTTTCTTTCCATTCAAAACGGCTACGATCTGGCTGCAATAAATGCGCCACGTCGCAAATGAATGGATTACGAGCGTCAGACAAAGAAAATGGCGATGTAGTTAATTTGCTAATTAACTTTGTCATATGAAAATTAAGTCTGAAAGTACCCTAGATTGCCTTCGTTGGAACTTTTTACCAGAAATCTAAAAGCGCATGGTTGTCGTAAATAATGGATAGCGCTTGCAAAGAGCTTTCAAATGCACATAAACACGACCTATTTCGGATAATCCAGTCAAGAAATATGACCTTTAAAATTTGAACCATTTTCGATGTAATGTGCTAATAAATCGTAGATATCTGCCCGTATGCTTGTCTACGACCATACCACGATGAACAGACCTGTTCTCGTCCGATCACGGAAGTTAAGCATCGTCGGGCCGGGATAGTACTTGGATGGGGGACCGCCTGGGAACTCCTGATGTCGTAGGCTATTGACTTTTTCACGTTAAAATATTTATCATTACGACTGTGACGTATCTTTTTTACGCAATAGCCGCTGAGTAAATGAAGTAAGGGACGTGATTAGAAGTTTCTTTCCATTCAAAACGGCTACGATCTGGCTGCAATAAATGCGCCACGTCGCAAATGAATGGATTACGAGCGTCAGACAAAGAAAATGGCGATGTAGTTAATTTGCTAATTAACTTTGTCATATAAAAATTAAGTCTGAAAGTACCCTAGATTGCCTTCGTTGGCACTTTTTACCGGAAGTCTTAAAGCGCATGGTTGTCGTAAATAATGGATAGCGCTTGAAAAGAGCTTTCAAATGCACATAAACACGACCTATTTCGGATAATCTAGTCAAGAAATATGACCTTTAAAGTTTGAACCATTTTCGATGTAATGTGCTAATAAATCGTAGATATCTGCTTGTATGCTTGTCTACGACCATACCACGATGAACACACCTGTTCTCGTCCGATCACGGAAGTTAAGCATCGTCGGGCCGGGATAGTACTTGGATGGGGGACCGCCTGGAAACTCCCGGTGTCGTAGGCTATTGACTTTTTCACGTTAAATTATTTATCATTACGACTGTGACGTATCTTTTTTACGCAATAGCCGCTGAGTAAATCAAGTAAGGGACGTGATTAGAAGTTTCTTTCCCTTCAAAACGGCTACGATCTGGCTGCAATAAATGCGCCACGTCGCAAATGAATGGATTACGAGCGTCAGACAAAGAAAATGGCGATGTAGTTAATTTGCTAAATAACTTTGTCATATGAAAATTAAGTCTGAAAGTACCCTAGATTGCCTTCGTTGGAACTTTTTACCGGAAATCTTAAAGCGCACGGTTGTCGTAAATAATGGATAGCGCTTGAAAAGAGCTTTCAAATGCACATAAACACGACCTCTTCGTATAATCCAGTCAAGAAATATGACCTTTAAAGTTTGAACCATTTTCGATGTAATGTGCTAATAAATCGTAGATATCTGCCCGTATGCTTGTCTACGACCATACCACGATGAACACACCTGTTCTCGTCCGATCACGGAAGTTAAGCATCGTCGGGCCGGGATAGTACTTGGATGGGGGACCGCCTGGGAACTCCCGGTGTCGTAGGCTATTGACTTTTTCACGTTAAATTATTTATCATTACGACTGTGACGTATCGTTTTTACGCAATAGCCGCTGAGAAAATCAATTAAGGGACGTGATGAAAAGTTTCTTTCCCTTCAAAACGGCTACGATATGGTTGCAATAAATGCGCCACGTCGCAAATGAATGGATTACGAGCGTCAGACAAAGAAAATGGCGATGTAGTTAATTTGCTAATTAACTTTGTCATATGAAAATTAAGTCTGAAAGTACCCTAGATTGACTTCGTTGGAACTTTTTACCGGAAATCTTAAAGCGCATGATTGTCGTAAATAATGGGTAGCTCTTGAAAAGAGATTTCAAATGCACATAAACACGACCTATTTCGGATAATCCAGTCAAGAAATATGACCTTTATAGTTTGAACCATATTCGATGTAATGTGCTAATAAATCGTAGATATCTGCCCGTATGCTTGTCTACGACCATACCACGATGAACACACCTGTTCTCGTCCGATCACGGAAGTTAAGCATCGTCGGGCCGGGATAGTACTTGGATGGGGGGCCGCCTGGGAACTCCCGGTGTCGTAGGCTATTGACTTTTTCACGTTAAATTATTTATCATTACGACTGTGACGTATCTTTTTTACGCAATAGCCGCTGAGTAAATCAAGTAAGAGACGTGATTAGAAGTTTCTTTCCCTTCAAAACGGCTACAATCTGGCTGCAATAAATGCGCCACGTCGCAAATGAATAGATTACGAGCGTCAGACAAAGAAAATGGCGATGTAGTTAATTTGCTAATTAACTTTGTCATATGAAAATTAAGTCTGAAAGTACCCTAGATTGCCTTCGTTGGAACTTTTTACCGGAAATCTTAAAGCGCATGGTTGTCGTAATTAATGGATAGCGCTTGAAAAGAGCTTTCAAATGCACATAAACACGACCTATTTCGGATGATCCAGTCAAGAAATATGACCTTTAAAGTTTAAACCATTTTCGATGTAATGTGCTAATAAATCGTAGATATCTGCCCGTTTGTTTGTCTACGACCATACCACGATGAACACACCTGTTCTCGTCCGATCACGGAAGTTAAGCATCGTCGGGCCGGGATAGTACTTGAATGGGGGACCGCCTGGGAACTCCCGGTGTCGTAGGCTATTGACTTTTTCACATTACATTATTTATCATTATGACTGTGACGTATCTTTTTTACGCAATAGCCGCTGAGTAAATCAAGTAAGGGACATGATTAGAAGTTGCTTTCCCTTCAAAACGGCTACAATCTTGCTGCAGTAAATGCGCTACGTCGCAAATGAATGGATTACGAGCATCAGACAAAGAAAATGGCGATGTAGTTGCTTTGCTAAATAACTTTGTCATATGAAAATTAAGTCTGCAAGTACCCTAGATTGCCTTCGTTGGAACTTTTTACCGGAAATCTTAAAGCGCATTACTGTCGTACAGAATCGATAGCGCTTAAAAAGAGCTTTCAAATGCACATAAACACGACCTATTTCCGATCACCCAGTCAAGAAATATGACCTTTAAAATTTGAACCATTTTCGATGTAATGTGCTAATAAATCGTAGATATCTGCCCGTATGCTTGTCTACGACCATACCACGATGAACACACCTGTTCTCGTCCGATCACGGAAGTTAAGCATCGTCGGGCCGGGATAGTACTTGGATGGGACACCGCCTGGGAACTCCCGGTGTCGTAGGCTATTGACTTTTTCACGTTACATTATTTATCATTACGACTGTGACGTATCTTTTTTACGCTATAGCCGCTGAGTAAATCAAGTAAGGGACGTGATTAGAAGTTTCTTTCCCTCAAAACGGCTACGATCTGGCTGCAATAAATGCGCCACGTCGCAAATGAATGGATTACGAGCGTCAGACAAAGAAAATGGCGATGTAGTTAATTTGCTAATTAACTTTGTCATATAAAAATTAAATCTGAAAGTACCCTATATTGCCTTCGTCGGAACTCTTTACCGGAAATCTTAAAGCGCATGGTTGTCGTAAATAATGGGTAGCTCTTGAAAAGAGATTTCAAATGCACATAAACACGACCTATTTCGGATAATCCAGTCAAGAAATATGACCTTTAAAGTTTGAACCCTTTTCGATGTAATGTGCTAATAAATCGTAGATATCTGCCCGTATGCTTGTCTACGACCATACCACGATGAACACACCTGTTCTCGTCCGATCACGGACGTTAAGCATCGTCGGGCCGGGATAGTACTTGGATGGCGGACCGCCTGAAAACTCCCAGTGTCGTAGGCTATTGACTTTTTCACGTTAAATTATTTATCATTACGACTGTGACGTATCTTTTTTACGCAATGGCCGCTGAGTAAATCAAGTAAGGGACGTGATTAGAAGTTTCTTTCCATTCAAAACGGCTACGATCTGGCTGCAATAAATGCGCCACGTCGCAAATGAATGGATTACGAGCGTCAGACAAAGAAAATGGCGATGTAGTTAATTTGCTAATTAACTTTGTCATATGAAAATTAAGTCTGAAAGTACCCTAGATTGCCTTCGTTGGAACTTTTTACCAGAAATCTTAAAGCGCATGGTTTTCGTAAATAATGGATAGCGCTTGCAAAGAGCTTTCAAATGCACATAAACGCGACCTATTTCGGATAATCCAGTCAAGAAATATGACCTTTAAAATTTGAACCATTTTCGATGTAATGTGCTAATAAATCGTAGATATCTGCCCGTATGCTTGTCTACGACCATACCACGATGAACACACCTGTTCTCGTCCGATCACGGAAGTTAAGCATCGTCGGGCCGGGATAGTACTTGGATGGGGGACCGCCTGGGAACTCCCGATGTCGTAGGCTATTCACTTTTTCACGTTAAAATATTTATCATTACGACTGTGACGTATCTTTTTTACGCAATAGCCGCTGAGTAAATGAAGTAAGGGACGTGATTAGAAGTTTCTTTCCATTCAAAACGGCTACGATCTGGCTGCAATAAATGCGCCACGTCGCAAATGAATGGATTACGAGCGTCAGACAAAGAAAATGGCGATGTAGTTAATTTGCTAATTAACTTTGTCATATGAAAATTAAGTCTATAAGTGCCCTAGATTGCCTTCGTTGGAACTTTTTACCAGAAATCTTAAAGCGCATGGTTTTCGTAAATAATGGATAGCGCTTGCAAAGAGCTTTCAAATGCACATAAACGCGACCTATTTCGGATAATCCAGTCAAGAAATATGACCTTTAAAATTTGAACCATTTTCGATGTAATGTGCTAATAAATCGTAGATATCTGCCCGTATGCTTGTCTACGACCATACCACGATGAACACACCTGTTCTCGTCCGATCACGGAAGTTAAGCATCGTCGGGCCGGGATAGTACTTGGATGGGGGACCGCCTGGGAACTCCCGATGTCGTAGGCTATTCACTTTTTCACGTTAAAATATTTATCATTACGACTGTGACGTATCTTTTTTACGCAATAGCCGCTGAGTAAATGAAGTAAGGGACGTGATTAGAAGTTTCTTTCCATTCAAAACGGCTACGATCTGGCTGCAATAAATGCGCCACGTCGCAAATGAATGGATTACGAGCGTCAGACAAAGAAAATGGCGATGTAGTTAATTTGCTAATTAACTTTGTCATATAAAAATTAAGTCTGAAAGTACTCTAGATTGCCTTCGTTGGCACTTTTTACCGGAAGTCTTAAAGCGCATGGTTGTCGTAAATAATGGATAGCGCTTGAAAAGAGCTTTCAAATGCACATAAACACGACCTATTTCGGATAATCTAGTCAAGAAATATGACCTTTAAAGTTTGAACCATTTTCGATGTAATGTGCTAATAAATCGTAGATATCTGCTTGTATGCTTGTCTACGACCATACCACGATGAACACACCTGTTCTCGTCCGATCACGGAAGTTAAGCGTCGTCGGGCCGGGATAGTACTTGGATGGGGGACCGCCTGGAAACTACCGGTGTCGTAGGCTATTGACTTTTTCACGTTAAATTATTTATCATTACGACTGTGACGTATCTTTTTTACGCAATAGCCGCTGAGTAAATCAAGTAAGGGACGTGATTAGAAGTTTCTTTCCCTTCAAAACGGCTACGATCTGGCTGCAATAAATGCGCCACGTCGCAAATGAATGGATTACGAGCGTCAGACAAAGAAAATGGCGATGTAGTTAATTTGCTAAATAACTTTGTCATATGAAAATTAAGTCTGAAAGTACCCTAGATTGCCTTCGTTGGAACTTTTTACCGGAAATCTTAAAGCGCACGGTTGTCGTAAATAATGGATAGCGCTTGAAAAGAGCTTTCAAATGCACATAAACACGACCTCTTCGTATAATCCAGTCAAGAAATATGACCTTTAAAGTTTGAACCATTTTCGATATAATGTGCTAATAAATCGTAGATATCTGCCCGTATCCTTGTCTACGACCATACCACGATGAACACAACTGTTCTCGTCCGATCAGGGACGTTAAGCATCGTCGGGCCGGGATAGTACTTGGATGGCGGACCGCCTGAAAACTCCCAGTGTCGTAGGCTATTGACTTTTTCACGTTAAATTATTTATCATTACGACTGTGACGTATCTTTTTTACGCAATGGCCGCTGAGTAAATCAAGTAAGGGACGTGATTAGAAGTTTCTTTCCATTCAAAACGGCTACGATCTGGCTGCAATAAATGCGCCACGTCGCAAATGAATGGATTACGAGCGTCAGACAAAGAAAATGGCGATGTAGTTAATTTGCTAATTAACTTTGTCATATGAAAATTAAGTCTGAAAGTACCCTAGATTGCCTTCGTTGGAACTTTTTACCAGAAATCTTAAAGCGCATGGTTGTCGTAAATAATGGATAGCGCTTGCAAAGAGCTTTCAAATGCACATAAACACGACCTATTTCGGATAATCCAGTCAAGAAATATGACCTTTAAAATTTGAACCATTTTCGATGTAATGTGCTAATAAATCGTAGATATCTGCCCGTATGCTTGTCTACGACCATACCACGATGAACACACCTGTTCTCGTCCGATCACGGAAGTTAAGCATCGTCGGGCCGGGATAGTACTTGGATGGGGGACCGCCTGGGAACTCCTGATGTCGTAGGCTATTGACTTTTTCACGTTAAAATATTTATCATTACGACTGTGACGTATCTTTTTTACGCAATAGCCGCAGAGTAAATGAAGTAAGGGACGTGATTAGAAGTTTCTTTCCATTCAAAACGGCTACGATCTGGCTGCAATAAATGCGCCACGTCGCAAATGAATGGATTACGAGCGTCAGACAAAGAAAATGGCGATGTAGTTAATTTGCTAATTAACTTTGTCATATAAAAATTAAGTCTGAAAGTACCCTAGATTGCCTTCGTTGGCACTTTTTACCGGAAGTCTTAAAGCGCATGGTTGTCGTAAATAATGGATAGCGCTTGAAAAGAGCTTTCAAATGCACATAAACACGACCTATTTCGGATAATCTAGTCAAGAAATATGACCTTTAAAGTTTGAACCATTTTCGATGTAATGTGCTAATAAATCGTAGATATCTGCTTGTATGCTTGTCTACGACCATACCACGATGAACACACCTGTTCTCGTCCGATCACGGAAGTTAAGCATCGTCGGGCCGGGATAGTACTTGGATGGGGGACCGCCTGGAAACTCCCGGTGTCGTAGGCTATTGACTTTTTCACGTTAAATTATTTATCATTACGACTGTGACGTATCTTTTTTACGCAATAGCCGCTGAGTAAATCAAGTAAGGGACGTGATTAGAAGTTTCTTTCCCTTCAAAACGGCT
This sequence comes from Hydractinia symbiolongicarpus, assembly GCF_029227915.1. Lineage (NCBI taxonomy): Eukaryota > Metazoa > Cnidaria > Hydrozoa > Anthoathecata > Hydractiniidae > Hydractinia > Hydractinia symbiolongicarpus. Next base: position 16,145,304 of record NC_079885.1, on the reverse strand, counting down.
ACGATCTGGCTGCAATAAATGCGCCACGTCGCAAATGAATGGATTACGAGCGTCAGACAAAGAAAATGGCGATGTAGTTAATTTGCTAAATAACTTTGTCATATGAAAATTAAGTCTGAAAGTACCCTAGATTGCCTTCGTTGGAACTTTTTACCGGAAATCTTAAAGCGCACGGTTGTCGTAAATAATGGATAGCGCTTGAAAAGAGCTTTCAAATGCACATAAACACGACCTCTTCGTATAATCCAGTCAAGAAATATGACCTTTAAAGTTTGAACCATTTTCGATGTAATGTGCTAATAAATCGTAGATATCTGCCCGTATGCTTGTCTACGACCATACCACGATGAACACACCTGTTCTCGTCCGATCACGGAAGTTAAGCATCGTCGGGCCGGGATAGTACTTGGATGGGGGACCGCCTGGGAACTCCCGGTGTCGTAGGCTATTGACTTTTTCACGTTAAATTATTTATCATTACGACTGTGACGTATCTTTTTTACGCAATAGCCGCTGAGAAAATCAATTAAGGGACGTGATTAAAAGTTTCTTTCCCTTCAAAACGGCTACGATATGGCTGCAATAAATGCGCCACGTCGCAAATGAATGGATTACGAGCGTCAGACAAAGAAAATGGCGATGTAGTTAATTTGCTAATTAACTTTGTCATATGAAAATTAAGTCTGAAAGTACCCTAGATTGACTTCGTTGGAACTTTTTACCGGAAATCTTAAAGCGCATGGTTGTCGTAAATAATGGGTAGCTCTTGAAAAGAGATTTCAAATGCACATAAACACGACCTATTTCGGATAATCCAGTCAAGAAATATGACCTTTATAGTTTGAACCATATTCGATGTAATGTGCTAATAAATCGTAGATATCTGCCCGTATGCTTGTCTACGACCATACCACGATGAACACACCTGTTCTCGTCCGATCACGGAAGTTAAGCATCGTCGGGCCGGGATAGTACTTGAATGGGGGGCCGCCTGGGAACTCCCGGTGTCGTAGGCTATTGACTTTTTCACGTTAAATTATTTATCATTACGACTGTGACGTATCTTTTTTACGCAATAGCCGCTGAGTAAATCAAGTAAGAGACGTGATTAGAAGTTTCTTTCCCTTCAAAACGGCTACAATCTGGCTGCAATAAATGCGCCACGTCGCAAATGAATAGATTACGAGCGTCAGACAAAGAAAATGGCGATGTAGTTAATTTGCTAATTAACTTTGTCATATGAAAATTAAGTCTGAAAGTACCCTAGATTGCCTTCGTTGGAACTTTTTACCGGAAATCTTAAAGCGCATGGTTGTCGTAATTAATGGATAGCGCTTGAAAAGAGCTTTCAAATGCACATAAACACGACCTATTTCGGATGATCCAGTCAAGAAATATGACCTTTAAAGTTTAAACCATTTTCGATGTAATGTGCTAATAAATCGTAGATATCTGCCCGTTTGTTTGTCTACGACCATACCACGATGAACACACCTGTTCTCGTCCGATCACGGAAGTTAAGCATCGTCGGGCCGGGATAGTACTTGAATGGGGGACCGCCTGGGAACTCCCGGTGTCGTAGGCTATTGACTTTTTCACATTACATTATTTATCATTATGACTGTGACGTATCTTTTTTACGCAATAGCCGCTGAGTAAATCAAGTAAGGGACATGATTAGAAGTTGCTTTCCCTTCAAAACGGCTACAATCTTGCTGCAATAAATGCGCTACGTCGCAAATGAATGGATTACGAGCATCAGACAAAGAAAATGGCGATGTAGTTGCTTTGCTAAATAACTTTGTCATATGAAAATTAAGTCTGCAAGTACCCTAGATTGCCTTCGTTGGAACTTTTTACCGGAAATCTTAAAGCGCATTACTGTCGTACAGAATCGATAGCGCTTAAAAAGAGCTTTCAAATGCACATAAACACGACCTATTTCCGATCACCCAGTCAAGAAATATGACCTTTAAAATTTGAACCATTTTCGATGTAATGTGCTAATAAATCGTAGATATCTGCCCGTATGCTTGTCTACGACCATACCACGATGAACACACCTGTTCTCGTCCGATCACGGAAGTTAAGCATCGTCGGGCCGGGATAGTACTTGGATGGGACACCGCCTGGGAACTCCCGGTGTCGTAGGCTATTGACTTTTTCACGTTACATTATTTATCATTACGACTGTGACGTATCTTTTTTACGCTATAGCCGCTGAGTAAATCAAGTAAGGGACGTGATTAGAAGTTTCTTTCCCTCAAAACGGCTACGATCTGGCTGCAATAAATGCGCCACGTCGCAAATGAATGGATTACGAGCGTCAGACAAAGAAAATGGCGATGTAGTTAATTTGCTAATTAACTTTGTCATATAAAAATTAAATCTGAAAGTACCCTATATTGCCTTCGTCGGAACTCTTTACCGGAAATCTTAAAGCGCATGGTTGTCGTAAATAATGGGTAGCTCTTGAAAAGAGATTTCAAATGCACATAAACACGACCTATTTCGGATAATCCAGTCAAGAAATATGACCTTTATAGTTTGAACCATATTCGATGTAATGTGCTAATAAATCGTAGATATCTGCCCGTATGCTTGTCTACGACCATACCACGATGAACACACCTGTTCTCGTCCGATCACGGAAGTTAAGCATCGTCGGGCCGGGATAGTACTTGGATGGGACACCGCCTGGGAACTCCCGGTGTCGTAGGCTATTGACTTTTTCACGTTACATTATTTATCATTACGACTGTGACGTATCTTTTTTACGCTATAGCCGCTGAGTAAACAAGTAAGGGACGTGATTAGAAGTTTCTTTCCCTCAAAACGGCTACGATCTGGCTGCAATAAATGCGCCACGTCGCAAATGAATGGATTACGAGCGTCAGACAAAGAAAATGGCGATATAGTTAATTTGCTAATTAACTTTGTCATATAAAAATTAAATCTGAAAGTACCCTATATTGTCTTCGTCGGAACTCTTTACCGGAAATCTTAAAGCGCATGGTTGTCGTAAATAATGGGTAGCTCTTGAAAAGAGATTTCAAATGCACATAAACACGACCTATTTCGGATAATCCAGTCAAGAAATATGACCTTTATAGTTTGAACCATATTCGATGTAATGTGCTAATAAATCGTAGATATCTGCCTGTATGCTTGTCTACGACCATACCACGATGAACACACCTGTTCTCGTCCGATCACGGAAGTTAAGCATCGTAGGGCCGGGATAGTACTTGGATGGGGGACCGCCTGGGAACTCCCGGTGTCGTAGGCTATTGACTTTTTCACGTTAAATTATTTATCATTACGACTGTGACGTATCTTTTTTACGCAATGGCCGCTGAGTAAATCAAGTAAGAGACGTGATTAGAAGTTTCTTTCCCTTCAAAACGGCTACAATCTGGGTGCAATAAATGCGCCACGTCGCAAATGAATAGATTACGAGCGTCAGACAAAGAAAATGGCGATGTAGTTAATTTGCTAATTAACTTTGTCATATGAAAATTAAGTCTGAAAGTACCCTAGATTGCCTTCGTTGGAACTTTTTACCGGAAATCTTAAAGCGCATGGTTGTCGTAATTAATGGATAGCGCTTGAAAAGAGCTTTCAAATGCACATAAACACGACCTATTTCGGATGATCCAGTCAAGAAATATGACCTTTAAAGTTTAAACCATTTTCGATGTAATGTGCTAATAAATCGTAGATATCTGCCCGTTTGTTTGTCTACGACCATACCACGATGAACACACCTGTTCTCGTCCGATTACGGAAGTTAAGCATCGTCGGGCCGGGATAGTACTTGAATGGGGGACCGCCTGGGAACTCCCGGTGTCGTAGGCTATTGACTTTTTCACGTTACATTATTTATCATTACGACTGTGACGTATCTTTTTTACGCAATAGCCGCTGAGTAAATCAAGTAAGGGACGTGATTAGAAGTTTCTTTCCCTTCAAAACGGCTACGATCTGGCTGCAATAAATGCGCCACGTCGCAAATGAATAGATTACGAGCGTCAGACAAAGAAAATGGCGATGTAGTTAATTTGCTAATTAACTTTGTCATATGAAAATTAAGTCTAAAAGTACCCTAGATTGCCTTCGTTGGAACTTTTTACCGGAAATCTTAAAGCGCATGGTTGTCGTAATTAATGGATAGCGCTTGAAAAGAGCTTTCAAATGCACATAAACACGACCTATTTCGGATGATCCAGTCAAGAAATATGACCTTTAAAGTTTAAACCATTTTCGATGTAATGTGCTAATAAATCGTAGATATCTGCCCGTTTGTTTGTCTACGACCATACCACGATGAACACACCTGTTCTCGTCCGATCACGGAAGTTAAGCATCGTCGGGCCGGGATAGTACTTGAATGGGGGACCGCCTGGGAACTCCCGGTGTCGTAGGCTATTGACTTTTTCACGTTACATTATTTATCATTACGACTGTGACGTATCTTTTTTACGCAATAGCCGCTGAGTAAATCAAGTAAGGGACGTGATTAGAAGTTTCTTTCCCTTCAAAACGGCTACGATATGGCTGCAATAAATGCGCCACGTCGCAAATGAATGGATTACGAGCGTCAGACAAAGAAAATGGCGATGTAGTTAATTTGCTAATTAACTTTGTCATATGAAAATTAAGTCTGAAAGTACCCTAGATTGACTTCGTTGGAACTTTTTACCGGAAATCTTAAAGCGCATGGTTGTCGTAAATAATGGGTAGCTCTTGAAAAGAGATTTCAAATGCACATAAACACGACCTATTTCGGATAATCCAGTCAAGAAATATGACCTTTATAGTTTAAACCATATTCGATGTAATGTGCTAATAAATCGTAGATATCTGCCCGTATGCTTGTGTACGACCATACCACGATGAACACACCTGTTCTCGTCCGATCACGGAAGTTAAGCATCGTCGGGCCGGGATAGTACTTGGATGGGGGACCGCCTGGGAACTCCCGATGTCGTAGGCTATTGGCTTTTTCACGTTAAAATATTTATCATTACGACTGTGACGTATCTTTTTTACGCAATAGCCGCTGAGTAAATGAAGTAAGGGACGTGATTAGAAGTTTCTTTCCATTCAAAAGGGCTAAGATCTGGCTGCAATAAATGCGCCACGTCGCAAATGAATGGATTACGAGCGTCAGACAAAGAAAATGGCGATGTAGTTAATTTGCTAATTAACTTTGTCATATAAAAATTAAGTCTGAAAGTACCCTAGATTGCCTTCGTTGGAACTTTTTACCGGAAGTCTTAAAGCGCATGGTTGTCGTAAATAATGGATAGCGCTTGAAAAGAGCTTTCAAATGCACATAAACACGACCTATTTCGGATAATCCAGTCAAGAAATATGACCTTTAAAGTTTGAACCATTTTCGATGTAATGTGCTAATAAATCGTAGATATCTGCCCGTATGCTTGTCTACGACCATACCACAATGAACACACCTGTTCTCGTCCGATCACGGAAGTTAAGCATCGTCGGGCCGGGATAGTACTTGGATGGCGGACCGCCTGGGAACTCCCGGTGTCGTAGGCTATTGACTTTTTCACGTTAAATTATTTATCATTACGACTGTGACGTATCTTTTTTACGCAATGGCCGCTGAGTAAATCAAGTAAGGGACGTGATTAGAAGTTTCTTTCCATTCAAAACGGCTACGATCTGGCTGCAATAAATCCGCCACGTCGCAAATGAATGGATTACGAGCGTCAGACAAAGAAAATGGCGATGTAGTTAATTTGCTAATTAACTTTGTCATATGAAAATTAAGTCTGAAAGTACCCTAGATTGCCTTCGTTGGAACTTTTTACCGGAAATCTTAAAGCGCATGGTTGTCGTAAATAATAGATAGCGCTTGCAAAGAGCTTTCAAATGCACATAAACACGACCTATTTCGGATAATCCAGTCAAGAAATATGACCTTTAAAATTTGAACCATTTTCGATGTAATGTGCTAATAAATCGTAGATATCTGCCCGTATGCTTGTCTACGACCATACCACGATGAACACACCTGTTCTCGTCCGATCACGGAAGTTAAGCATCGTCGGGCCGGGATAGTACTTGGATGGGGGACCGCCTGGGAAATCCCGATGTCGTAGGCTATTGACTTTTTCACGTTAAAATATTTATCATTACGACTGTGACGTATCTTTTTTACGCAATAGCCGCTGAGTAAATGAAGTAAGGGACGTGATTAGAAGTTTCTTTCCATTCAAAACGGCTACGATCTGGCTGCAATAAATGCGCCACGTCGCAAATGAATGGATTACGAGCGTCAGACAAAGAAAATGGCGATGTAGTTAATTTGCTAATTAACTTTGTCATATAAAAATTAAGTCTGAAAGTACCCTGGATTGCCTTCGTTGGAACTTTTTACCGGAAGTCTTAAAGCGCATGGTTGTCGAAAATAATGGATAGCGCTTGAAAAGAGCTTTCAAATGCACATAAACACGACCTATTTCGGATAATCCAGTCAAGAAATATGACCTTTAAAGTTTGAACCATTTTCGATGTAATGTGCTAATAAATCGTAGATATCTGCCCGTATGCTTGTCTACGACCATACCACGATGAACACACCTGTTCTCGTCCGATCACGGAAGTTAAGCATCGTCGGGCCGGGATAGTACTTGGATGGGGGACCGCCTGGGAACTCCCGGTGTCGCAGGCTATTGACTTTTTCACGTTAAATTATTTATCATTACGACTGTGACATATCTTTTTTACGCAATAGCCGCTGAGTAAATCAAGTAAGAGACGTGATTAGAAGTTTCTTTCCCATCAAAACGGCTACAATCTGGCTGCAATAAATGCGCCACGTCGCAAATGAATAGATTACGAGCGTCAGACAAAGAAAATGGCGATGTAGTTAATTTGCTAATTAACTTTGTCATATGAAAATTAAGTCTGAAAGTACCCTAGATTGCCTTCGTTGGAACTTTTTACCGGAAATCTTAAAGCGCATGGTTGTCGTAATTAATGGATAGCGCTTGAAAAGAGCTTTCAAATGCACATAAACACGACCTATTTCGGATGATCCAGTCAAGAAATATGACCTTTAAAGTTTAAACCATTTTCGATGTAATGTGCTAATAAATCGTAGATATCTGCCCGTATGCTTGTCTACGACCATACCACGATGAACACACCTGTTCTCGTCCGATCACGGAAGTTAAGCATCGTCGGGCCGGGATAGTACTTGGATGGGGGACCGCCTGGGAACTCCCGGTGTCGCAGGCTATTGACTTTTTCACGTTAAATTATTTATCATTACGACTGTGACATATCTTTTTTACGCAATAGCCGCTGAGTAAATCAAGTAAGAGACGTGATTAGAAGTTTCTTTCCCATCAAAACGGCTACAATCTGGCTGCAATAAATGCGCCACGTCGCAAATGAATAGATTACGAGCGTCAGACAAAGAAAATGGCGATGTAGTTAATTTGCTAATTAACTTTGTCATATGAAAATTAAGTCTGAAAGTACCCTAGATTGCCTTCGTTGGAACTTTTTACCGGAAATCTTAAAGCGCATGGTTGTCGTAATTAATGGATAGCGCTTGAAAAGAGCTTTCAAATGCACATAAACACGACCTATTTCGGATGATCCAGTCAAGAAATATGACCTTTAAAGTTTAAACCATTTTCGATGTAATGTGCTAATAAATCGTAGATATCTGCCCGTTTGTTTGTCTACGACCATACCACGATGAACACACCTGTTCTCGTCCGATCACGGAAGTTAAGCATCGTCGGGCCGGGATAGTACTTGAATGGGGGACCGCCTGGGAACTCCCGGTGTCGTAGGCTAATGACTTTTTCACATTACATTATTTATCATTATGACTGTGACGTATCTTTTTTACGCAATAGCCGCTGAGTAAATCAAGTAAGGGACATGATTAGAAGTTGCTTTCCCTTCAAAACGGCTACAATCTTGCTGCAATAAATGCGCTACGTCGCAAATGAATGGATTACGAGCATCAGACAAAGAAAATGGCGATGTAGTTGCTTTGCTAAATAACTTTGTCATATGAAAATTAAGTCTGCAAGTACCCTAGATTGCCTTCGTTGGAACTTTTTACCGGAAATCTTAAAGCGCATTACTGTCGTACAGAATCGATAGCGCTTAAAAAGAGCTTTCAAATGCACATAAACACGACCTATTTCCGATCACCCAGTCAAGAAATATGACCTTTAAAATTTGAACCATTTTCGATGTAATGTGCTAATAAATCGTAGATATCTGCCTGTATGCTTGTCTACGACCATACCACGATGAACACACCTGTTCTCGTCCGATCACGGAAGTTAAGCATCGTCGGGCCGGGATAGTACTTGGATGGGACACCGCCTGGGAACTCCCGGTGTCGTAGGCTATTGACTTTTTCACGTTACATTATTTATCATTACGACTGTGACGTATCTTTTTTACGCTATAGCCGCTGAGTAAATCAAGTAAGGGACGTGATTAGAAGTTTCTTTCCCTCAAAACGGCTACGATCTGGCTGCAATAAATGCGCCACGTCGCAAATGAATGGATTACGAGCGTCAGACAAAGAAAATGGCGATGTAGTTAATTTGCTAATTAACTTTGTCATATAAAAATTAAATCTGAAAGTACCCTATATTGCCTTCGTCGGAACTCTTTACCGGAAATCTTAAAGCGCATGGTTGTCGTAAATAATGGGTAGCTCTTGAAAAGAGATTTCAAATGCACATAAACACGACCTATTTCGGATAATCCAGTCAAGAAATATGACCTTTATAGTTTGAACCATATTCGATGTAATGTGCTAATAAATCGTAGATATCTGCCCGTATGCTTGTCTACGACCATACCACGATGAACACACCTGTTCTCGTCCGATCACGGAAGTTAAGCATCGTCGGGCCGGGATAGTACTTGGATGGGGGACCGCCTGGGAACTCCCGGTGTCGTAGGCTATTGACTTTTTCACGTTAAATTATTTATCATTACGACTGTGACGTATCTTTTTTACGCAATGGCCGCTGAGTAAATCAAGTAAGAGACGTGATTAGAAGTTTCTTTCCCTTCAAAACGGCTACAATCTGGGTGCAATAAATGCGCCACGTCGCAAATGAATAGATTACGAGCGTCAGACAAAGAAAATGGCGATGTAGTTAATTTGCTAATTAACTTTGTCATATGAAAATTAAGTCTGAAAGTACCCTAGATTGCCTTCGTTGGAACTTTTTACCGGAAATCTTAAAGCGCATGGTTGTCGTAATTAATGGATAGCGCTTGAAAAGAGCTTTCAAATGCACATAAACACGACCTATTTCGGATGATCCAGTCAAGAAATATGACCTTTAAAGTTTAAACCATTTTCGATGTAATGTGCTAATAAATCGTAGATATCTGCCCGTTTGTTTGTCTACGACCATACCACGATGAACACACCTGTTCTCGTCCGATCACGGAAGTTAAGCATCGTCGGGCCGGGATAGTACTTGAATGGGGGACCGCCTGGGAACTCCCGGTGTCGTAGGCTAATGACTTTTTCACATTACATTATTTATCATTATGACTGTGACGTATCTTTTTTACGCAATAGCCGCTGAGTAAATCAAGTAAGGGACATGATTAGAAGTTGCTTTCCCTTCAAAACGGCTACAATCTTGCTGCAATAAATGCGCTACGTCGCAAATGAATGGATTACGAGCATCAGACAAAGAAAATGGCGATGTAGTTGCTTTGCTAAATAACTTTGTCATATGAAAATTAAGTCTGCAAGTACCCTAGATTGCCTTCGTTGGAACTTTTTACCGGAAATCTTAAAGCGCATTACTGTCGTACAGAATCGATAGCGCTTAAAAAGAGCTTTCAAATGCACATAAACACGACCTATTTCCGATCACCCAGTCAAGAAATATGACCTTTAAAATTTGAACCATTTTCGATGTAATGTGCTAATAAATCGTAGATATCTGCCTGTATGCTTGTCTACGACCATACCACGATGAACACACCTGTTCTCGTCCGATCACGGAAGTTAAGCATCGTCGGGCCGGGATAGTACTTGGATGGGACACCGCCTGGGAACTCCCGGTGTCGTAGGCTATTGACTTTTTCACGTTACATTATTTATCATTACGACTGTGACGTATCTTTTTTACGCTATAGCCGCTGAGTAAATCAAGTAAGGGACGTGATTAGAAGTTTCTTTCCCTCAAAACGGCTACGATCTGGCTGCAATAAATGCGCCACGTCGCAAATGAATGGATTACGAGCGTCAGACAAAGAAAATGGCGATGTAGTTAATTTGCTAATTAACTTTGTCATATAAAAATTAAATCTGAAAGTACCCTATATTGCCTTCGTCGGAACTCTTTACCGGAAATCTTAAAGCGCATGGTTGTCGTAAATAATGGGTAGCTCTTGAAAAGAGATTTCAAATGCACATAAACACGACCTATTTCGGATAATCCAGTCAAGAAATATGACCTTTATAGTTTGAACCATATTCGATGTAATGTGCTAATAAATCGTAGATATCTGCCCGTATGCTTGTCTACGACCATACCACGATGAACACACCTGTTCTCGTCCGATCACGGAAGTTAAGCATCGTCGGGCCGGGATAGTACTTGGATGGGGGACCGCCTGGGAACTCCCGGTGTCGTAGGCTATTGACTTTTTCACGTTAAATTATTTATCATTACGACTGTGACGTATCTTTTTTACGCAATGGCCGCTGAGTAAATCAAGTAAGAGACGTGATTAGAAGTTTCTTTCCCTTCAAAACGGCTACAATCTGGGTGCAATAAATGCGCCACGTCGCAAATGAATAGATTACGAGCGTCAGACAAAGAAAATGGCGATGTAGTTAATTTGCTAATTAACTTTGTCATATGAAAATTAAGTCTGAAAGTACCCTAGAGTGCCTTCGTTGGAACTTTTTACCGGAAATCTTAAAGCGCATGGTTGTCGTAATTAATGGATAGCGCTTGAAAAGAGCTTTCAAATGCACATAAACACGACCTATTTCGGATGATCCAGTCAAGAAATATGACCTTTAAAGTTTAAACCATTTTCGATGTAATGTGCTAATAAATCGTAGATATCTGCCCGTTTGTTTGTCTACGACCATACCACGATGAACAAACCTGTTCTCGTCCGATCACGGAAGTTAAGCATCGTCGGGCCGGGATAGTACTTGAATGTGGGACCGCCTGGGAACTCCCGGTGTCGTAGGCTATTGACTTTTTCACGTTACATTATTTATCATTACGACTGTGACGTATCTTTTTTACGCAATAGCCGCTGAGTAAATCAAGTAAGGGACGTGATTAGAAGTTTCTTTCCCTTCAAAACGGCTACGATCTGGTTGCAATAAATGCGCCACGTCGCAAATGAATAGATTACGAGCGTCAGACAAAGAAAATGGCGATGTAGTTAATTTGCTAATTAACTTTGTCATATGAAAATTAAGTCTAAAAGTACCCTAGATTGCCTTCGTTGGAACTTTTTACCGGAAATCTTAAAGCGCATGGTTGTCGTAATTAATGGATAGCGCTTGAAAAGAGCTTTCAAATGCACATAAACACGACCTATTTCGGATGATCCAGTCAAGAAATATGACCTTTAAAGTTTAAACCATTTTCGATGTAATGTGCTAATAAATCGTAGATATCTGCCCGTTTGTTTGTCTACGACCATACCACGATGAACACACCTGTTCTCGTCCGATCACGGAAGTTAAGCATCGTCGGGCCGGGATAGTACTTGAATGGGGGACCGCCTGGGAACTCCCGGTGTCGTAGGCTATTGACTTTTTCACGTTACATTATTTATCATTACGACTGTGACGTATCTTTTTTACGCAATAGCCGCTGAGTAAATCAAGTAAGGGACGTGATTAGAAGTTTCTTTCCCTTCAAAACGGCTACGATATGGCTGCAATAAATGCGCCACGTCGCAAATGAATGGATTACGAGCGTCAGACAAAGAAAATGGCGATGTAGTTAATTTGCTAATTAACTTTGTCATATGAAAATTAAGTCTGAAAGTACCCTAGATTGACTTCGTTGGAACTTTTTACCGGAAATCTTAAAGCGCATGGTTGTCGTAAATAATGGGTAGCTCTTGAAAAGAGATTTCAAATGCACATAAACACGACCTATTTCGGATAATCCAGTCAAGAAATATGACCTTTATAGTTTGAACCATATTCGATGTAATGTGCTAATAAATCGTAGATATCTGCCCGTATGCTTGTGTACGACCATACCACGATGAACACACCTGTTCTCGTCCGATCACGGAAGTTAAGCATCGTCGGGCCGGGATAGTACTTGGATGGGGGACCGCCTGGGAACTCCCGATGTCGTAGGCTATTGGCTTTTTCACGTTAAAATATTTATCATTACGACTGTGACGTATCTTTTTTACGCAATAGCCGCTGAGTAAATGAAGTAAGGGACGTGATTAGAAGTTTCTTTCCATTCAAAAGGGCTACGATCTGGCTGCAATAAATGCGCCACGTCGCAAATGAATGGATTACGAGCGTCAGACAAAGAAAATGGCGATGTAGTTAATTTGCTAATTAACTTTGTCATATGAAAATTAAGTCTGAAAGTACCCTAGATTGCCTTCGTTGGAACTTTTTACCGGAAATCTTAAAGCGCATGGTTGTCGTAAATAATAGATAGCGCTTGCAAAGAGCTTTCAAATGCACATAAACACGACCTATTTCAGATAATCCAGTCAAGAAATATGACCTTTAAAATTTGAACCATTTTCGATGTAATGTGCTAATAAATCGTAGATATCTGCCCGTATGCTTGTCTACGACCATACCACAATGAACACACCTGTTCTCGTCCGATCAAGGAAGTTAAGCATCGTCGGGCCTGGATAGTACTTGGATGGCGGACCGCCTGGGAACTCCCGGTGTCGTAGGCTATTGACTTTTTCACGTTAAATTATTTATCATTACGACTGTGACGTATCTTTTTTACGCAATGGCCGCTGAGTAAATCAAGTAAGGGACGTAATTAGAAGTTTCTTTCCATTCAAAAGGGCTACGATCTGGCTGCAATAAATGCGCCACGTCGCAAATGAATGGATTACGAGCGTCAGACAAAGAAAATGGCGATGTAGTTAATTTGCTAATTAACTTTGTCATATGAAAATTAAGTCTGAAAGTACCCTAGATTGACTTCGTTGGAACTTTTTACCGGAAATCTTAAAGCGCATGGTTGTCGTAAATAATGGGTAGCTCTTGAAAAGAGATTTCAAATGCACATAAACACGACCTATTTCGGATAATCCAGTCAAGAAATATGACCTTTAAAGTTTGAACCATTTTCGATGTAATGTGCTAATAAATCGTAGATATCTGCCCGTATGCTTGTCTACGACCATACCACAATGAACACACCTGTTCTCGTCCGATCAAGGAAGTTAAGCATCGTCGGGCCTGGATAGTACTTGGATGGCGGACCGCCTGGGAACTCCCGGTGTCGTAGGCTATTGACTTTTTCACGTTAAATTATTTATCATTACGACTGTGACGTATCTTTTTTACGCAATGGCCGCTGAGTAAATCAAGTAAGGGACGTAATTAGAAGTTTCTTTCCATTCAAAACGGCTACGACCTGGCTGCAATAAATCCGCCACGTCGCAAATGAATGGATTACGAGCGTCAGACAAAGAAAATGGCGATGTAGTTAATTTGCTAATTAACTTTGTCATATGAAAATTAAGTCTGAAAGTACCCTAGATTGCCTTCGTTGGAACTTTTTACCGGAAATCTTAAAGCGCATGGTTGTCGTAAATAATAGATAGCGCTTGCAAAGAGCTTTCAAATGCACATAAACACGACCTATTTCAGATAATCCAGTCAAGAAATATGACCTTTAAAATTTGAACCATTTTCGATGTAATGTGCTAATAAATCGTAGATATCTGCCCGTATGCTTGTCTACGACCATACCACGATGAACACACCTGTTCTCGTCCGATCACGGAAGTTAAGCATCGTCGGGCCGGGATAGTACTTGGATGGGGGACCGCCTGGGAAATCCCGATGTCGTAGGCTATTGACTTTTTCACGTTAAAATATTTATCATTACGACTGTGACGTATCTTTTTTACGCAATAGCCGCTGAGTAAATGAAGTAAGGGACGTGATTAGAAGTTTCTTTCCATTCAAAACGGCTACGATCTGGCTGCAATAAATGCGCCACGTCGCAAATGAATGGATTACGAGCGTCAGACAAAGAAAATGGCGATGTAGTTAATTTGCTAATTAACTTTGTCATATAAAAATTAAGTCTGAAAGTACCCTAGATTGCCTTCGTTGGAACTTTTTACCGGAAGTCTTAAAGCGCATGGTTGTCGTAAATAATGGATAGCGCTTGAAAAGAGCTTTCAAATGCACATAAACACGACCTATTTCGGATAATCCAGTCAAGAAATATGACCTTTAAAGTTTGAACCATTTTCGATGTAATGTGCTAATAAATCGTAGATATCTGCCCGTATGCTTGTCTACGACCATACCACGATGAACACACCTGTTCTCGTCCGATCACGGAAGTTAAGCATCGTCGGGCCGGGATAGTACTTGGATGGGGGACCGCCTGGGAACTCCCGGTGTCGCAGGCTATTGACTTTTTCACGTTAAATTATTTATCATTACGACTGTGACGTATCTTTTTTACGCAATAGCCGCTGAGTAAATCAAGTAAGGGACGTGATTAGAAGTTTCTTTCCCTTCAAAACGGCTACGATCTGGCTGCAATAAATGCGCCACGTCGCAAATGAATGGATTACGAGCGTCAGACAAAGAAAATGGCGATGTAGTTAATTTGCTAATTAACTTTGTCATATGAAAATTAAGTCTGAAAGTACCCTAGATTGTCTTCGTTGGAACTTTTTACCGGAAATCTTAAAGCGCACGGTTGTCGTAAATAATGGATAGCGCTTGAAAAGAGCTTTCAAATGCACATAAACACGACCTATTTCGTATAATCCAGTCAAGAAATATGACCTTTAAAGTTTGAACCATTTTCGAGGTAATGTGCTAATAAATCGTAGATATCTGCCCGTATGCTTGTCTACGACCATACCACGATGAACACACCTGTTCTCGACCGATCACGGAAGTTAAGCATCGTCGGGCTGGGACAGTACTTGGATGGGGAACCGCCTGGGAACTCCCGGTGTCGTAGGCTATTGACTTTTTCACGTTAAATTATTTATCATTACGACTGTGACGTATCTTTTTTACGCAATAGCCGCTGAGTAAATCAAGTAAGAGACGTGATTAGAACTTTCTTTCCCTTCAAAACGGCTACAATCTGGCTGCAATAAATGCACCACGTCGCAAATGAATGAATTACGAGCGTCAGACAAAGAAAATGGCGATATAGTTAATTTGCTAATTAACTTTGTCATATGAAAATTAAGTCTGAAAGTACCCTAGATTGCCTTCGTTGGAACTTTTTACCGGAAATCTTAAAGCGCACGGTTGTCGTAAATAATGGATAGCGCTTGAAAAGGGCTTTCAAATGCACATAAACGCGACCTATTTCGGATAATCCAGTCAAGAAATATGACCTTTAAAGTTTGAACCATTTTCGATGTAATGTGCTAATAAATCGTAGATATCTGCCCGTATGCTTGTCTACGACCATACCACGATGAACACACCTGTTCTCGTCCGATCACGGAAGTTAAGCATCGTCGGGCCGGGATAGTACTTGGATGGGGGACCGCCTGGGAACTCCCGGTGTCGTAGGCTATTGACTTTTTCACGTTAAATTATTTATCATTACGACTGTGACGTATCTTTTTTACGCAATAGCCGCTGAGAAAATCAAGTAAGGGACGTGATTAAAAGTTTCTTTCCCTTCAAAACGGCTACGATATGGCTGCAATAAATGCGCCACGTCGCAAATGAATGGATTACGAGCGTCAGACAAAGAAAATGGCGATGTAGTTAATTTGCTAATTAACTTTGTCATATGAAAATTAAGTCTGAAAGTACCCTAGATTGTCTTCGTTGGAACTTTTACCGGAAATCTTAAAGCGCACGGTTGTCGTAATTAATGGATGGCGCTTGAAAAGAGCTTTCAAATGCACATAAACACGACCTATTTCGGATGATCCAGTCAAGAAATGTGACCTTTAAAGATTGAACCATTTTCGAGGTTATGTGCTAATAAATCGTAGATATCTGCCCGTATGCTTGTCTACGACCATACCACGATGAACACACCTGTTCTCGTCCGATCACGTAAGTTAAGCATCGTCGGGCCGGGATAGTACTTGGATGGGGGACCGCCTGGGAAATCCCGATGTCGTAGGCTATTGACTTTTTCACGTTAAAATATTTATCATTACGACTGTGACGTATCTTTTTTACGCAATAGCCGCTGAGTAAATGAAGTAAGGGACGTGATTAGAAGTTTCTTTCCATTCAAAACGGCTACGATCTGGCTACAATAAATGCGCCACGTCGCAAATGAATGGATTACGAGCGTCAGACAAAGAAAATGGCGATGTAGTTAATTTGCTAATTAACTTTGTCATATAAAAATTAAGTCTGAAAGTACCCTAGATTGCCTTCGTTGGAACTTTTTACCGGAAGTCTTAAAGCGCATGGTTGTCGTAAATAATGGATAGCGCTTGAAAAGAGCTTTCAAATGCACATAAACACGACCTATTTCGGATAATCCAGTCAAGAAATATGACCTTTAAAGTTTGAACCATTTTCGATGTAATGTGCTAATAAATCGTAGATATCTGCCCGTATGCTTGTCTACGACCATACCACGATGAACACACCTGTTCTCGTCCGATCACGGAAGTTAAGCATCGTCGGGCCGGGATAGTACTTGGATGGGGGACCTCCTGGGAACTCCCGGTGTCGCAGGCTATTGACTTTTTCACGTTAAATTATTTATCATTACGACTGTGACGTATCTTTTTTACGCAATAGCCGCTGAGTAAATCAAGTAAGGGACGTGATTAGAAGTTTCTTTCCCTTTAAAACGGCTACGATCTGGCTGCAATAAATGCGCCACGTCGCAAATGAATGGATTACGAGCGTCAGACAAAGAAAATGGCGATGTAGTTAATTTGCTAATTAACTTTGTCATATGAAAATTAAGTCTGAAAGTACCCTAGATTGTCTTCGTTGGAACTTTTTACCAGAAATCTTAAAGCGCACGGTTGTCGTAAATAATGGATAGCGCTTGAAAAGAGCTTTCAAATGCACATAAACACGACCTATTTCGTATAATCCAGTCAAGAAATATGACCTTTAAAGTTTGAACCATTTTCGATGTAATGTGCTAATAAATCGTAGATATCTGCCCGTATGCTTGTCTACGACCATACCACGATGAACTCACCTGTTCTCGTCCGATCACGGAAGTTAAGCATCGTCGGGCCGGGATAGTACTTGGATGGGGGACCGCCTGGGAACTCCCGGTGTCGTAGGCTATTGACTTTTCACGTTAAATTATTTATCATTACGACTGTGACGTATCTTTTTTACGCAATAGCCGCTGAGTAAATCAAGTAAGGGACGTGATTAGAAGTTTCTTTCCCTTCAAAACGGCTACGATCTGGCTGCAATAAATGCGCCACGTCGCAAATGAATGGATTACGAGTGTCAGACAAAGAAAATGGCGATGTAGTTAATTTGCTAATTAACTTTGTCATATGAAAATTAAGTCTGAAAGTACCCTAGATTGTCTTCGTTGGAACTTTTACCGGAAATCTTAAAGCGCACGGTTGTCGTAATTAATGGATGGCGCTTGAAAAGAGCTTTCAAATGCACATAAACACGACCTATTTCGGATGATCCAGTCAAGAAATATGACCTTTAAAGATTGAACCATTTTCGAGGTAATGTGCTAATAAATCGTAGATATCTGCCCGTATGCTTGTCTACGACCATACCACGATGAACACACCTGTTCTCGACCGATCACGGAAGGTAAGCATCGTCGGGCCGGGACAGTACTTGGATGGGGAACCGCCTGGGAACTCCCGGTGTCGTAGGCTATTGACTTTTTCACGTTAAATTATTTATCATTACGACTGTGACGTATCTTTTTTACGCAATAGCCGCTGAGTAAATCAAGTAAGAGACGTGATTAGAAGTTTCTTTCCCTTCAAAACGGCTACAGTCTGGCTGCAATAAATGCGCCACGTCGCAAATGAATGAATTACGAGCGTCAGACAAAGAAAATGGCGATATATTTAATTTGCTAATTAACTTTGTCATATGAAAATTAAGTCTGAAAGTACCCTAGATTGCCTTCGTTGGAACTTTTTACCGGAAATCTTAAAGCGCACGGTTGTCGTAAATAATGGATAGCGCTTGAAAAGAGCTTTCAAATGCACATAAACACGACCTATTTCGTATAATCCAGTCAAGAAATATGACCTTTAAAGTTTGAACCATTTTCGATGTAATGTGCTAATAAATCGTAGATATCTGCCCGTATGCTTGTCTACGACCATACCACGATGAACACACCTGTTCTCGTCCGATCACGGAACTTAAGCATCGTCGGGCCGGGATAGTACTTGGATGGGGGACCGCCTGGGAACTCCCGGTGTCGTAGGCTATTGACTTTTCACGTTAAATTATTTATCATTACGACTGTGACGTATCTTTTTTACGCAATAGCCGCTGAGTAAATCAAGTAAGGGACGTGATTAGAAGTTTCTTTCCCTTCAAAACGGCTACGATCTGGCTGCAATAAATGCACCACGTCGCAAATGAATGGATTACGAGCGTCAGACAAAGAAAATGGCGATGTAGTTAATTTGCTAATTAACTTTGTCATATGAAAATTAAGTCTGAAAGTACCCTAGATTGTCTTCGTTGGAACTTTTACCGGAAATCTTAAAGCGCACGGTTGTCGTAATTAATGGATGGCGCTTGAAAAGAGCTTTCAAATGCACATAAACACGACCTATTTCGGATGATCCAGTCAAGAAATGTGACCTTTAAAGATTGAACCATTTTCGAGGTTATGTGCTAATAAATCGTAGATATCTGCCCGTATGCTTGTCTACGACCATACCACGATGAACACACCTGTTCTCGTCCGATCACGGAAGTTAAGCATCGTCGGGCCGGGATAGTACTTGGATGGGGAACCGCCTGGGAACTGTCGGTGTCGTAGGCTATTGACTTTTTCACGTTAAAATATTTATCATTACGACTGTGACGTATCTTTTTTACGCAATAGCCGCTGAGTAAATGAAGTAAGGGACGTGATTAGAAGTTTCTTTCCATTCAAAACGGCTACGATCTGGCTGCAATAAATGCGCCACGTCGCAAATGAATGGATTACGAGCGTCAGACAAAGAAAATGGCGATGTAGTTAATTTGCTAATTAACTTTGTCATATAAAAATTAAGTCTGAAAGTACCCTAGATTGCCTTCGTTGGAACTTTTTACCGGAAGTCTTAAAGCGCATGGTTGTCGTAAATAATGGATAGCGCTTGAAAAGAGCTTTCAAATGCACATAAACACGACCTATTTCGGATAATCCAGTCAAGAAATATGACCTTTAAAGTTTGAACCATTTTCGATGTAATGTGCTAATAAATCGTAGATATCTGCCCGTATGCTTGTCTACGACCATACCACGATGAACACACCTGTTCTCGTCCGATCACGGAAGTTAAGCATCGTCGGGCCGGGATAGTACTTGGATGGGGGACCGCCTGGGAACTCCCGGTGTCGCAGGCTATTGACTTTTTCACGTTAAATTATTTATCATTACGACTGTGACGTATCTTTTTTACGCAATAGACGCTGAGTAAATCAAGTAAGGGACGTGATTAGAAGTTTCTTTCCCTTCAAAACGGCTACGATCTGGCTGCAATAAATGCGCCACGTCGCAAATGAATGGATTACGAGCGTCAGACAAAGAAAATGGCGATGTAGTTAATTTGCTAATTAACTTTGTCATATGAAAATTAAGTCTGAAAGTACCCTAGATTGCCTTCGTTGGAACTTTTTACCGGAAATCTTAAAGCGCACGGTTGTCGTAAATAATGGATAGCGCTTGAAAAGAGCTTTCAAATGCACATAAACACGACCTATTTCGTATAATCCAGTCAAGAAATATGACCTTTAAAGTTTGAACCATTTTCGATGTAATGTGCTAATAAATCGTAGATATCTGCCCGTATGCTTGTCTACGACCATACCACGATGAACACACCTGTTCTCGTCCGATCACGGAAGTTAAGCATCGTCGGGCCGGGATAGTAATTGGATGGGGGACCGCCT
Source organism: Hydractinia symbiolongicarpus (assembly GCF_029227915.1). NCBI lineage: Eukaryota > Metazoa > Cnidaria > Hydrozoa > Anthoathecata > Hydractiniidae > Hydractinia > Hydractinia symbiolongicarpus. The sequence continues at coordinate 16,124,975 of NC_079885.1, read as the reverse complement.
GGGAACTCCCGGTGTCGTAGGCTATTGACTTTTCACGTTAAATTATTTATCATTACGACTGTGACGTATCTTTTTTACGCAATAGCCGCTGAGTAAATCAAGTAAGGGACGTGATTAGAAGTTTCTTTCCCTTCAAAACGGCTACGATCTGGCTGCAATAAATGCACCACGTCGCAAATGAATGGATTACGAGCGTCAGACAAAGAAAATGGCGATGTAGTTAATTTGCTAATTAACTTTGTCATATGAAAATTAAGTCTGAAAGTACCCTAGATTGTCTTCGTTGGAACTTTTACCGGAAATCTTAAAGCGCACGGTTGTCGTAATTAATGGATGGCGCTTGAAAAGAGCTTTCAAATGCACATAAACACGACCTATTTCGGATGATCCAGTCAAGAAATGTGACCTTTAAAGATTGAACCATTTTCGAGGTTATGTGCTAATAAATCGTAGATATCTGCCCGTATGCTTGTCTACGACCATACCACGATGAACACACCTGTTCTCGTCCGATCACGGAAGTTAAGCATCGTCGGGCCGGGATAGTACTTGGATGGGGAACCGCCTGGGAACTCCCGGTGTCGTAGGCTATTGACTTTTTCACGTTAAAATATTTATCATTACGACTGTGACGTATCTTTTTTACGCAATAGCCGCTGAGTAAATGAAGTAAGGGACGTGATTAGAAGTTTCTTTCCATTCAAAACGGCTACGATCTGGCTGCAATAAATGCGCCACGTCGCAAATGAATGGATTACGAGCGTCAGACAAAGAAAATGGCGATGTAGTTAATTTGCTAATTCACTTTGTCATATAAAAATTAAGTCTGAAAGTACCCTAGATTGCCTTCGTTGGAACTTTTTACCGGAAGTCTTAAAGCGCATGGTTGTCGTAAATAATGGATAGCGCTTGAAAAGAGCTTTCAAATGCACATAAACACGACCTATTTCGGATAATCACGTCAAGAAATATGACCTTTAAAGTTTGAACCATTTTCGATGTAATGTGCTAATAAATCGTAGATATCTGCCCGTATGCTTGTCTACGACCATACCACGATGAACACACCTGTTCTCGTCCGATCACGGAAGTTAAGCATCGTCGGGCCGGGATAGTACTTGGATGGGGGACCGCCTGGGAACTCCCGGTGTCGCAGGCTATTGACTTTTTCACGTTAAATTATTTATCATTACGACTGTGACGTATCTTTTTTACGCAATAGCCGCTGAGTAAATCAAGTAAGGGACGTGATTAGAAGTTTCTTTCCCTTCAAAACGGCTACGATCTGGCTGCAATAAATGCGCCACGTCGCAAATGAATGGATTACGAGCGTCAGACAAAGAAAATGGCGATGTAGTTAATTTGCTAATTAACTTTGTCATATGAAAATTAAGTCTGAAATTACCCTAGATTGCCTTCGTTGGAACTTTTTACCGGAAATCTTAAAGCGCACGGTTGTCGTAAATAATGGATAGCGCTTGAAAAGAGCTTTCAAATGCACATAAACACGACCTATTTCGTATAATCCAGTCAAGAAATATGACCTTTAAAGTTTGAACCATTTTCGATGTAATGTGCTAATAAATCGTAGATATCTGCCCGTATGCTTGTCTACGACCATACCACGATGAACACACCTGTTCTCGTCCGATCACGGAAGTTAAGCATAGTCGGGCCGGGATAGTACTTGGATGGGGGACCGCCTGGGAACTCCCGGTGTCGTAGGCTATTGACTTTTCACGTTAAATTATTTACCATTACGACTGTGACGTATCTTTTTTACGCAATAGCCGCTGAGTAAATCAAGTAAGGGACGTGATTAGAAGTTTCTTTCCCTTCAAAACGGCTACGATCTGGCTGCAATAAATGCACCGCGTCGCAAATGAATGGATTACGAGCGTCAGACAAAGAAAATGGCGATGTAGTTAATTTGCTAATTAACTTTGTCATATGAAAATTAAGTCTGAAAGTACCCTAGATTGTCTTCGTTGGAACTTTTACCGGAAATCTTAAAGCGCACGGTTGTCGTAATTAATGGATGGCGCTTGAAAAGAGCTTTCAAATGCACATAAACACGACCTATTTCGGATGATCCAGTCAAAAAATGTGACCTTTAAAGATTGAACCATTTTCGAAGTTATGTGCTAATAAATCGTAGATATCTGCCCGTATGCTTGTCTACGACCATACCACGATGAACACACCTGTTCTCGTCCGATCACGGAAGTTAAGCATCGTCGGGCCGGGATAGTACTTGGATGGGGGACCGCCTGGGAACTCCCGGTGTCGCAGGCTATTGACTTTTTCACGTTAAATTATTTATCATTACGACTGTGACGTATCTTTTTTACGCAATAGCCGCTGAGTAAATCAAGTAAGGGACGTGATTAGAAGTTTCTTTCCCTTCAAAACGGCTACGATCTGGCTGCAATAAATGCGCCACGTCGCAAATGAATGGATTACGAGCGTCAGACAAAGAAAATGGCGATGTAGTTAATTTGCTAATTAACTTTGTCATATGAAAATTAAGTCTGAAATTACCCTAGATTGCCTTCGTTGGAACTTTTTACCGGAAATCTTAAAGCGCACGGTTGTCGTAAATAATGGATAGCGCTTGAAAAGAGCTTTCAAATGCACATAAACACGACCTATTTCGTATAATCCAGTCAAGAAATATGACCTTTAAAGTTTGAACCATTTTCGATGTAATGTGCTAATAAATCGTAGATATCTGCCCGTATGCTTGTCTACGACCATACCACGATGAACACACCTGTTCTCGTCCGATCACGGAAGTTAAGCATAGTCGGGCCGGGATAGTACTTGGATGGGGGACCGCCTGGGAACTCCCGGTGTCGTAGGCTATTGACTTTTCACGTTAAATTATTTACCATTACGACTGTGACGTATCTTTTTTACGCAATAGCCGCTGAGTAAATCAAGTAAGGGACGTGATTAGAAGTTTCTTTCCCTTCAAAACGGCTACGATCTGGCTGCAATAAATGCACCGCGTCGCAAATGAATGGATTACGAGCGTCAGACAAAGAAAATGGCGATGTAGTTAATTTGCTAATTAACTTTGTCATATGAAAATTAAGTCTGAAAGTACCCTAGATTGTCTTTGTTGGAACTTTTACCGGAAATCTTAAAGCGCACGGTTGTCGTAATTAATGGATGGCGCTTGAAAAGAGCTTTCAAATGCACATAAACACGACCTATTTCGGATGATCCAGTCAAAAAATGTGACCTTTAAAGATTGAACCATTTTCGAAGTTATGTGCTAATAAATCGTAGATATCTGCCCGTATGCTTGTCTACGACCATACCACGATGAACACACCTGTTCTCGTCCGATCACGGAAGTTAAGCATCGTCGGGCCGGGATAGTACTTGGATGGGGAACCGCCTGGGAACTCCCGGTGTCGTAGGCTATTGACTTTTTCACGTTAAAATATTTATCATTACGACTGTGACGTATCTTTTTTACGCAATAGCCGCTGAGTAAATGAAGTAAGGGACGTGATTAGAAGTTTCTTTCCATTCAAAACGGCTACGATCTGGCTGCAATAAATGCGCCACGTCGCAAATGAATGGATTACGAGCGTCAGACAAAGAAAATGGCGATGTAGTTAATTTGATAATTAACTTTGTCATATAAAAATTAAGTCTGAAAGTACCCTAGATTGCCTTCGTTGGAACTTTTTACCGGAAGTCTTAAAGCGCATGGTTGTCGTAAATAATGGATAGCGCTTGAAAAGAGCTTTCAAATGCACATAAACACGACCTATTTCGGATAATCCAGTCAAGAAATATGACCTTTAAAGTTTGAACCATTTTCGATGTAATGTGCTAATAAATCGTAGATATCTGCCCGTATGCTTGTCTACGACCATACCACGATGAACACACCTGTTCTCGTCCGATCACGGAAGTTAAGCATCGTCGGGCCGGGATAGTACTTGGATGGGGGACCGCCTGGGAACTCCCGGTGTCGCAGGCTATTGACTTTTTCACGTTAAATTATTTATCATTACGACTGTGACGTATCTTTTTTACGCAATAGCCGCTGAGTAAATCAAGTAAGGGACGTGATTAGAAGTTTCTTTCCCTTCAAAACGGCTACGATCTGGCTGCAATAAATGCGCCACGTCGCAAATGAATGGATTACGAGCGTCAGACAAAGAAAATGGCGATGTAGTTAATTTGCTAATTAACTTTGTCATATGAAAATTAAGTCTGAAATTACCCTAGATTGCCTTCGTTGGAACTTTTTACCGGAAATCTTAAAGCGCACGGTTGTCGTAAATAATGGATAGCGCTTGAAAAGAGCTTTCAAATGCACATAAACACGACCTATTTCGTATAATCCAGTCAAGAAATATGACCTTTAAAGTTTGAACCATTTTCGATGTAATGTGCTAATAAATCGTAGATATCTGCCCGTATGCTTGTCTACGACCATACCACGATGAACACACCTGTTCTCGTCCGATCACGGAAGTTAAGCATAGTTGGGCCGGGATAGTACTTGGATGGGGGACCGCCTGGGAACTCCCGGTGTCGTAGGCTATTGACTTTTCACGTTAAATTATTTACCATTACGACTGTGACGTATCTTTTTTACGCAATAGCCGCTGAGTAAATCAAGTAAGGGACGTGATTAGAAGTTTCTTTCCCTTCAAAACGGCTACGATCTGGCTGCAATAAATGCACCACGTCGCAAATGAATGGATTACGAGCGTCAGACAAAGAAAATGGCGATGTCGTTAATTTGCTAATTAACTTTGTCATATGAAAATTAAGTCTGAAAGTACCCTAGATTGTCTTCGTTGGAACTTTTACCGGAAATCTTAAAGCGCACGGTTGTCGTAATTAATGGATGGCGCTTGAAAAGAGCTTTCAAATGCACATAAACACGACCTATTTCGGATGATCCAGTCAAGAAATGTGACCTTTAAAGATTGAACCATTTTCGAGGTTATGTGCTAATAAATCGTAGATATCTGCCCGTATGCTTGTCTACGACCATACCACGATGAACACACCTGTTCTCGTCCGATCACGGAAGTTAAGCATCGTCGGGCCGGGATAGTACTTGGATGGGGAACCGCCTGGGAACTCCCGGTGTCGTAGGCTATTGACTTTTTCACGTTAAAATATTTATCATTACGACTGTGACGTATCTTTTTTACGCAATAGCCGCTGAGTAAATGAAGTAAGGGACGTGATTAGAAGTTTCTTTCCATTCAAAACGGCTACGATCTGGCTGCAATAAATGCGCCACGTCGCAAATGAATGGATTACGAGCGTCAGACAAAGAAAATGGCGATGTAGTTAATTTGCTAATTAACTTTGTCATATAAAAATTAAGTCTGAAAGTACCCTAGATTGCCTTCGTTGGAACTTTTTACCGGAAGTCTTAAAGCGCATGGTTGTCGTAAATAATGGATAGCGCTTGAAAAGAGCTTTCAAATGCACATAAACACGACCTATTTCGGATAATCCAGTCAAGAAATATGACCTTTAAAGTTTGAACCATTTTCGATGTAATGTGCTAATAAATCGTAGATATCTGCCCGTATGCTTGTCTACGACCATACCACGATGAACACACCTGTTCTCGTCCGATCACGGAAGTTAAGCATCGTCGGGCCGGGATAGTACTTGGATGGGGGACCGCCTGGGAACTCCCGGTGTCGCAGGCTATTGACTTTTTCACGTTAAATTATTTATCATTACGACTGTGACGTATCTTTTTTACGCAATAGCCGCTGAGTAAATCAAGTAAGGGACGTGATTAGAAGTTTCTTTCACTTCAAAACGGCTACGATCTGGCAGCAATAAATGCGCCACGTCGCAAATGAATGGATTACGAGCGGCAGACAAAGAAAATAGCGATGTAGTTAATTTGCTAATTAACTTTATCATATGAAAATTAAGTCTGAAAGTACCCTAGATTGCCTTTGTTGGAACTTTTTACCGGAAATCTTAAAGCGCATGGTTATCGTAATTAATGGATAGCGCTTGAAATGAGCTTTCAAATGCACATAAACACGACCTATTTCGAATGATCCAGTCAAGAAATATGACCTTTAAAGTATGAACCATTTTCGATGTAATGTGCTAATAAATCGTAGATATCTGCCCGTTTGTTTGTCTACGACCATACCACGATGAACATACCTGTTCTCGTCCGATCACAGAAGTTAAGCATCGTCGGGTCGGGATAGTACTTGGATGGGGCACCGCCTGGGATCTCCCGGTGTCGTAGGCTATTGACTATTTCACGTTACATTATTTATCTTTACGACTGTGACGTATCTTTTTTACGCAATAGACGCTGAGTAAATCAAGTAAGGGACGTGATTAGAAGTTGCTTTCCATTAAAACGGCTACAATCTTGCTGCAATAAATGCGCCACGTCGCAAATAAATGGATTACGAGCGTCAGACAAAGAAAATGGCGATGTAGTTACTTTGCTAATTAACTTTGTCATATGAAAATTAAGTCTGAAAGTACCCTAGATTGCCTTCGTTGGAACTTTTTATCGGAAATCTTAAAGCGCACGGTTGTCGTAAATAATGGATAGCGCTTGAAAAGAGCTTTCAAATGCACATAAACACGACCTATTTCGTATAATCCAGTCAAGAAATATGACCTTTAAAGTTTGAACCATTTTCGATGTAATGTGCTAATAAATCGTAGATATCTGCCCGTATGCTTGTCTACGACCATACCACGATGAACACACCTGTTCTCGTCCGATCACGGAAGTTAAGCATCGTCGGGCCGGGATAGTACTTGGATGGGGGACCGCCTGGGAACTCCCGGTGTCGTAGGCTATTGACTTTTCACGTTAAATTATTTATCATTACGACTGTGACGTATCTTTTTTACGCAATAGCCGCTGAGTAAATCAAGTAAGGGACGTGATTAGAAGTTTCTTTCTCTTCAAAACGGCTACGATCTGGCTGCAATAAATGCACCACGTCGCAAATGAATGGATTACGAGCGTCAGACAAAGAAAATGGCGATGTAGTTAATTTGCTAATTAACTTTGTCATATGAAAATTAAGTCTGAAAGTACCCTAGATTGCCTTCGTTGGAACTTTTTACCGGAAATCTTAAAGCGCATGGTTGTCGTAATTAATGGATGGCGCTTGAAAAGAGCTTTCAAATGCACATAAACACGACCTATTTCGGATGATCCAATCAAGAAATATGACCTTTAAAGTTTAAACCATTTTCGATGTAATGTGCTAATAAATCGTAGATATCTGCCCGTTTGTTTGTCTACGACCATACCACGATGAACACACCTGTTCTCGTCCGATCACGGAAGTTAAGCATCGTCGGGCCGGGATAGTACTTGAATGGGGGACCGCCTGGGAACTCCCGGTGTCGTAGGTTATTGACTTTTTCACGTTACATTATTTATCATTACGACTGTGACGTATCTTTTTTACGCAATAGCCGCTGAGTAAATCAAGTAAGGGACGTGATTAGAAGTTTCTTTCCCTTCAAAACGGCTACGATCTTGCTGCAATAAATGCGCCACGTCGCAAATAAATGGATTACGAGCGTCAGACAAAGAAAATGGCGATGTAGTTACTTTGCTAATTAACTTTGTCATATGAAAATTAAGTCTGAAAGTACCCTAGATTGCCTTCGTTGGAACTTTTTATCGGAAATCTTAAAGCGCACGGTTGTCGTAAATAATGGATAGCGCTTGAAAAGAGCTTTCAAATGCACATAAACACGACCTATTTCGTATAATCCAGTCAAGAAATATGACCTTTAAAGTTTGAACCATTTTCGATGTAATGTGCTAATAAATCGTAGATATCTGCCCGTATGCTTGTCTACGACCATACCACGATGAACACACCTGTTCTCGTCCGATCACGGAAGTTAAGCATCGTCGGGCCGGGATAGTACTTGGATGGGGGACCGCCTGGGAACTCCCGGTGTCGTAGGCTATTGACTTTTCACGTTAAATTATTTATCATTACGACTGTGACGTATCTTTTTTACGCAATAGCCGCTGAGTAAATCAAGTAAGGGACGTGATTAGAAGTTTCTTTCTCTTCAAAACGGCTACGATCTGGCTGCAATAAATGCACCACGTCGCAAATGAATGGATTACGAGCGTCAGACAAAGAAAATGGCGATGTAGTTAATTTGCTAATTAACTTTGTCATATGAAAATTAAGTCTGAAAGTACCCTAGATTGCCTTCGTTGGAACTTTTTACCGGAAATCTTAAAGCGCATGGTTGTCGTAATTAATGGATGGCGCTTGAAAAGAGCTTTCAAATGCACATAAACACGACCTATTTCGGATGATCCAATCAAGAAATATGACCTTTAAAGTTTAAACCATTTTCGATGTAATGTGCTAATAAATCGTAGATATCTGCCCGTTTGTTTGTCTACGACCATACCACGATGAACACACCTGTTCTCGTCCGATCACGGAAGTTAAGCATCGTCGGGCCGGGATAGTACTTGAATGGGGGACCGCCTGGGAACTCCCGGTGTCGTAGGTTATTGACTTTTTCACGTTACATTATTTATCATTACGACTGTGACGTATCTTTTTTACGCAATAGCCGCTGAGTAAATCAAGTAAGGGACGTGATTAGAAGTTTCTTTCCCTTCAAAACGGCTACGATCTGGCTGCAATAAATGCGCCACGTCGCAAATGAATGAATTACGAGCGTCAGACAAAGAAAATGGCGATATAGTTAATTTGCTAATTAACTTTGTCATATGAAAATTAAGTCTGAAAGTACCCTAGATTGCCTTCGTTGGAACTTTTTACCGGAAATCTTAAAGCGCACGGTTGTCGTAAATAATGGATAGCGCTTGAAAAGAGCTTTCAAATGCACATAAACACGACCTATTTCGGATAATCCAGTCAAGAAATATGACCTTTAAAGTTTGAACCATTTTCGATGTAATGTGCTAATAAATCGTAGATATCTGCCCGTATGCTTGTCTACGACCATACCACGATGAACACACCTGTTCTCGTCCGATCACGGAAGTTAAGCATCGTCGGGCCGGGATAGTACTTGGATGGGGGACCGCCTGGGAACTCCCGGTGTCGTAGGCTATTGACTTTTTCACGTTAAATTATTTATCATTACGACTGTGACGTATCTTTTTTACGCAATAGCCGCTGAGAAAATCAAGTAAGGGACGTGATTAAAAGTTTCTTTCCCTTCAAAACGGCTACGATATGGCTGCAATAAATGCGCCACGTCGCAAATGAATGGATTACGAGCGTCAGACAAAGAAAATGGCGATGTAGTTAATTTGCTAATTAACTTTGTCATATGAAAATTAAGTCTGAAAGTACCCTAGATTGCCTTCGTTGGAACTTTTTACCGGAAATCTTAAAGCGCATGGTTGTCGTAAATAATGGGTAGCTCTTGAAAAGAGATTTCAAATGCACATAAACACGACCTATTTCGGATAATCCAGTCAAGAAATATGACCTTTATAGTTTGAACCATATTCGATGTAATGTGCTAATAAATCGTAGATATCTGCCCGTATGCTTGTCTACGACCATACCACGATGAACACACCTGTTCTCGTCCGATCACGGAAGTTAAGCATCGTCGGGCCGGGATAGTACTTGGATGGGGGACCGCCTGGGAACTCCCGATGTCGTAGGCTATTGGCTTTTTCACGTTAAATTATTTATCATTACGACTGTGACGTATCTTTTTTACGCAATAGCCGCTGAGTAAATGAAGTAAGGGACGTGATTAGAAGTTTCTTTCCATTCAAAAGGGCTACGATCTGGCTGCAATAAATGCGCCACGTCGCAAATGAATGGATTACGAGCGTCAGACAACAAAAATGGCGATGTAGTTAATTTGCTAATTAACTTTGTCATATGAAAATTAAGTCTGAAAGTACCCTAGATTGCCTTCGTTGGAACTTTTTACCGGAAATCTTAAAGCGCATGGTTGTCGTAAATAATGGGTAGCTCTTGAAAAGAGATTTCAAATGCACATAAACACGACCTATTTCGGATAATCCAGTCAAGAAATATGACCTTTATAGTTTGAACCATATTCGATGTAATGTGCTAATAAATCGTAGATATCTGCCCGTATGCTTGTCTACGACCATACCACGATGAACACACCTGTTCTCGTCCGATCACGGAAGTTAAGCATCGTCGGGCCGGGATAGTACTTGGATGGGGGACCGCCTGGGAACTCCCGATGTCGTAGGCTATTGGCTTTTTCACGTTAAATTATTTATCATTACGACTGTGACGTATCTTTTTTACGCAATAGCCGCTGAGTAAATGAAGTAAGGGACGTGATTAGAAGTTTCTTTCCATTCAAAAGGGCTACGATCTGGCTGCAATAAATGCGCCACGTCGCAAATGAATGGATTACGAGCGTCAGACAACAAAAATGGCGATGTAGTTAATTTGCTAATTAACTTTGTCATATAAAAATTAAGTCTGAAAGTACCCTAGATTGCCTTCGTTGGAACTTTTTACCGGAAGTCTTAAAGCGCATGGTTGTCGTAAATAATTGATAGCGCTTGAAAAGAGCTCTCAAATGCACATAAACACGACCTATTTCGGATAATCCAGTCAAGAAATAAGACCTTTAAAGTTTAAACCATTTTCGATGTAATGTGCTAATAAATCGTAGATATCTGCCCGTTTGTTTGTCTACGACCATACCACGATGAACATACCTGTTCTCGTCCGATCACGGAAGTTAAGCATCGTCGGGCCGGGATAGTACTTGGATGGGGGACCGCCTGGGATCTCCCGGTGTCGTAGGCTATTGACTATTTCACGTTACATTATTTATCATTACGACTGTGACGTATCTTTTTTACGCAATAGACGCTGAGTAAATCAAGTAAGGGACGTGATTAGAAGTTGCTTTCCATTAAAACGGCTACAATCTTGCTGCAATAAATGCGCCACGTCGCAAATAAATGGATTACGAGCGTCAGACAAAGAAAATGGCGATGTAGTTACTTTGCTAATTAACTTTGTCATATGAAAATTAAGTCTGAAAGTACCCTAGATTGCCTTCGTTGGAACTTTTTACCGGAAATCTTAAAGCGCACGGTTGTCGTAAATAATGGATAGCGCTTGAAAAGAGCTTTCAAATGCACATAAACACGACCTATTTCGTATAATCCAGTCAAGAAATATGACCTTTAAAGTTTGAACCATTTTCGATGTAATGTGCTAATAAATCGTAGATATCTGCCCGTATGCTTGTCTACGACCATACCACGATGAACACACCTGTTCTCGTCCGATCACGGAAGTTAAGCATCGTCGGGCCGGGATAGTACTTGGATGGGGCCCCGCTTGGGAACTCCCGGTGTCGTAGGCTATTGACTTTTCACGTTAAATTATTTATCATTACGACTGTGACGTATCTTTTTTACGCAATAGCCGCTGAGTAAATCAAGTAAGGGACGTGATTAGAAGTTTCTTTCCCTTCAAAACGGCTACGATCTGGCTGCAATAAATGCACCACGTCGCAAATGAATGGATTACGAGCGTCAGACAAAGAAAATGGCGATGTAGTTAATTTGCTAATTAACTTTGTCATATGAAAATTAAGTCTGAAAGTACCCTAGATTGCCTTCGTTGGAACTTTTTACCGGAAATCTTAAAGCGCATGGTTGTCGTAATTAATGGATGGCGCTTGAAAAGAGCTTTCAAATGCACATAAACACGACCTATTTCGGATGATCCAATCAAGAAATATGACCTTTAAAGTTTAAACCATTTTCGATGTAATGTGCTAATAAATCGTAGATATCTGCCCGTTTGTTTGTCTACGACCATACCACGATGAACACACCTGTTCTCGTCCGATCACGGAAGTTAAGCATCGTCGGGCCGGGATAGTACTTGGATGGGGGACCGCCTGGGAACTCCCGGTGTCGTAGGCTATTGACTTTTTCACGTTAAATTATTTATCATTACGACTGTGACGTATCTTTTTTACGCAATAGCCGCTGAGAAAATCAAGTAAGGGACGTGATTAAAAGTTTCTTTCCCTTCAAAACGGCTACGATATGGCTGCAATAAATGCGCCACGTCGCAAATGAATGGATTACGAGCGTCAGACAAAGAAAATGGCGATGTAGTTAATTTGCTAATTAACTTTGTCATATGAAAATTAAGTCTGAAAGTACCCTAGATTGCCTTTGTTGGAACTTTTTACCGGAAATCTTAAAGCGCATGGTTATCGTAATTAATGGATAGCGCTTGAAATGAGCTTTCAAATGCACATAAACACGACCTATTTCGAATGATCCAGTCAAGAAATATGACCTTTAAAGTATGAACCATTTTCGATGTAATGTGCTAATAAATCGTAGATATCTGCCCGTTTGTTTGTCTACGACCATACCACGATGAACATACCTGTTCTCGTCCGATCACAGAAGTTAAGCATCGTCGGGTCGGGATAGTACTTGGATGGGGCACCGCCTGGGATCTCCCGGTGTCGTAGGCTATTGACTATTTCACGTTACATTATTTATCTTTACGACTGTGACGTATCTTTTTTACGCAATAGACGCTGAGTAAATCAAGTAAGGGACGTGATTAGAAGTTGCTTTCCATTAAAACGGCTACAATCTTGCTGCAATAAATGCGCCACGTCGCAAATAAATGGATTACGAGCGTCAGACAAAGAAAATGGCGATGTAGTTACTTTGCTAATTAACTTTGTCATATGAAAATTAAGTCTGAAAGTACCCTAGATTGCCTTCGTTGGAACTTTTTATCGGAAATCTTAAAGCGCACGGTTGTCGTAAATAATGGATAGCGCTTGAAAAGAGCTTTCAAATGCACATAAACACGACCTATTTCGTATAATCCAGTCAAGAAATATGACCTTTAAAGTTTGAACCATTTTCGATGTAATGTGCTAATAAATCGTAGATATCTGCCCGTATGCTTGTCTACGACCATACCACGATGAACACACCTGTTCTCGTCCGATCACGGAAGTTAAGCATCGTCGGGCCGGGATAGTACTTGGATGGGGGACCGCCTGGGAACTCCCGGTGTCGTAGGCTATTGACTTTTCACGTTAAATTATTTATCATTACGACTGTGACGTATCTTTTTTACGCAATAGCCGCTGAGTAAATCAAGTAAGGGACGTGATTAGAAGTTTCTTTCTCTTCAAAACGGCTACGATCTGGCTGCAATAAATGCACCACGTCGCAAATGAATGGATTACGAGCGTCAGACAAAGAAAATGGCGATGTAGTTAATTTGCTAATTAACTTTGTCATATGAAAATTAAGTCTGAAAGTACCCTAGATTGCCTTCGTTGGAACTTTTTACCGGAAATCTTAAAGCGCATGGTTGTCGTAATTAATGGATGGCGCTTGAAAAGAGCTTTCAAATGCACATAAACACGACCTATTTCGGATGATCCAATCAAGAAATATGACCTTTAAAGTTTAAACCATTTTCGATGTAATGTGCTAATAAATCGTAGATATCTGCCCGTTTGTTTGTCTACGACCATACCACGATGAACACACCTGTTCTCGTCCGATCACGGAAGTTAAGCATCGTCGGGCCGGGATAGTACTTGAATGGGGGACCGCCTGGGAACTCCCGGTGTCGTAGGCTATTGACTTTTTCACGTTACATTATTTATCATTACGACTGTGACGTATCTTTTTTACGCAATAGCCGCTGAGTAAATCAAGTAAGGGACGTGATTAGAAGTTTCTTTCCCTTCAAAACGGCTACGATCTGGCTGCAATAAATGCGCCACGTCGCAAATGAATGAATTACGAGCGTCAGACAAAGAAAATGGCGATGTAGTTAATTTGCTAATTAACTTTGTCATATGAAAATTAAGTCTGAAAGTACCCTAGATTGCCTTCGTTGGAACTTTTTACCGGAAATCTTAAAGCGCACGGTTGTCGTAAATAATGGATAGCGCTTGAAAAGAGCTTTCAAATGCACATAAACACGACCTATTTCGGATAATCCAGTCAAGAAATATGACCTTTAAAGTTTGAACCATTTTCGATGTAATGTGCTAATAAATCGTAGATATCTGCCCGTATGCTTGTCTACGACCATACCACGATGAACACACCTGTTCTCGTCCGATCACGGAAGTTAAGCATCGTCGGGCCGGGATAGTACTTGGATGGGGGACCGCCTGGGAACTCCCGGTGTCGTAGGCTATTGACTTTTTCACGTTAAATTATTTATCATTACGACTGTGACGTATCTTTTTTACGCAATAGCCGCTGAGAAAATCAAGTAAGGGACGTGATTAAAAGTTTCTTTCCCTTCAAAACGGCTACGATATGGCTGCAATAAATGCGCCACGTCGCAAATGAATGGATTACGAGCGTCAGACAAAGAAAATGGCGATGTAGTTAATTTGCTAATTAACTTTGTCATATGAAAATTAAGTCTGAAAGTACCCTAGATTGCCTTCGTTGGAACTTTTTACCGGAAATCTTAAAGCGCATGGTTGTCGTAAATAATGGGTAGCTCTTGAAAAGAGATTTCAAATGCACATAAACACGACCTATTTCGGATAATCCAGTCAAGAAATATGACCTTTATAGTTTGAACCATATTCGATGTAATGTGCTAATAAATCGTAGATATCTGCCCGTATGCTTGTCTACGACCATACCACGATGAACACACCTGTTCTCGTCCGATCACGGAAGTTAAGCATCGTCGGGCCGGGATAGTACTTGGATGGGGGACCGCCTGGGAACTCCCGATGTCGTAGGCTATTGGCTTTTTCACGTTAAAATATTTATCATTACGACTGTGACGTATCTTTTTTACGCAATAGCCGCTGAGTAAATGAAGTAAGGGACGTGATTAGAAGTTTCTTTCCATTCAAAAGGGCTACGATCTGGCTGCAATAAATGCGCCACGTCGCAAATGAATGGATTACGAGCGTCAGACAACAAAAATGGCGATGTAGTTAATTTGCTAATTAACTTTGTCATATAAAAATTAAGTCTGAAAGTACCCTAGATTGCCTTCGTTGGAACTTTTTACCGGAAGTCTTAAAGCGCATGGTTGTCGTAAATAATTGATAGCGCTTGAAAAGAGCTCTCAAATGCACATAAACACGACCTATTTCGGATAATCCAGTCAAGAAATAAGACCTTTAAAGTTTAAACCATTTTCGATGTAATGTGCTAATAAATCGTAGATATCTGCCCGTTTGTTTGTCTACGACCATACCACGATGAACATACCTGTTCTCGTCCGATCACGGAAGTTAAGCATCGTCGGGCCGGGATAGTACTTGGATGGGGGACCGCCTGGGATCTCCCGGTGTCGTAGGCTATTGACTATTTCACGTTACATTATTTATCATTACGACTGTGACGTATCTTTTTTACGCAATAGACGCTGAGTAAATCAAGTAAGGGACGTGATTAGAAGTTGCTTTCCATTAAAACGGCTACAATCTTGCTGCAATAAATGCGCCACGTCGCAAATAAATGGATTACGAGCGTCAGACAAAGAAAATGGCGATGTAGTTACTTTGCTAATTAACTTTGTCATATGAAAATTAAGTCTGAAAGTACCCTAGATTGCCTTCGTTGGAACTTTTTACCGGAAATCTTAAAGCGCACGGTTGTCGTAAATAATGGATAGCGCTTGAAAAGAGCTTTCAAATGCACATAAACACGACCTATTTCGTATAATCCAGTCAAGAAATATGACCTTTAAAGTTTGAACCATTTTCGATGTAATGTGCTAATAAATCGTAGATATCTGCCCGTATGCTTGTCTACGACCATACCACGATGAACACACCTGTTCTCGTCCGATCACGGAAGTTAAGCATCGTCGGGCCGGGATAGTACTTGGATGGGGGACCGCTTGGGAACTCCCGGTGTCGTAGGCTATTGACTTTTCACGTTAAATTATTTATCATTACGACTGTGACGTATCTTTTTTACGCAATAGCCGCTGAGTAAATCAAGTAAGGGACGTGATTAGAAGTTTCTTTCCCTTCAAAACGGCTACGATCTGGCTGCAATAAATGCACCACGTCGCAAATGAATGGATTACGAGCGTCAGACAAAGAAAATGGCGATGTAGTTAATTTGCTAATTAACTTTGTCATATGAAAATTAAGTCTGAAAGTACCCTAGATTGCCTTCGTTGGAACTTTTTACCGGAAATCTTAAAGCGCATGGTTGTCGTAATTAATGGATGGCGCTTGAAAAGAGCTTTCAAATGCACATAAACACGACCTATTTCGGATGATCCAATCAAGAAATATGACCTTTAAAGTTTAAACCATTTTCGATGTAATGTGCTAATAAATCGTAGATATCTGCCCGTTTGTTTGTCTACGACCATACCGCGATGAACACACCTGTTCTCGTCCGATCACGGAAGTTAAGCATCGTCGGGCCGGGATAGTACTTGGATGGGGGACCGCCTGGGAACTCCCGGTGTCGTAGGCTATTGACTTTTTCACGTTAAATTATTTATCATTACGACTGTGACGTATCTTTTTTACGCAATAGCCGCTGAGAAAATCAAGTAAGGGACGTGATTAAAAGTTTCTTTCCCTTCAAAACGGCTACGATATGGCTGCAATAAATGCGCCACGTCGCAAATGAATGGATTACGAGCGTCAGACAAAGAAAATGGCGATGTAGTTAATTTGCTAATTAACTTTGTCATATGAAAATTAAGTCTGAAAGTACCCTAGATTGCCTTCGTTGGAACTTTTTACCGGAAATCTTAAAGCGCATGGTTGTCGTAAATAATGGGTAGCTCTTGAAAAGAGATTTCAAATGCACATAAACACGACCTATTTCGGATAATCCAGTCAAGAAATATGACCTTTATAGTTTGAACCATATTCGATGTAATGTGCTAATAAATCGTAGATATCTGCCCGTATGCTTGTCTACGACCATACCACGATGAACACACCTGTTCTCCTCCGATCACGGAAGTTAAGCATCGTCGGGCCGGGATAGTACTTGGATGGGGGACCGCCTGGGAACTCCCGATGTCGTAGGCTATTGGCTTTTTCACGTTAAAATATTTATCATTACGACTGTGACGTATCTTTTTTACGCAATAGCCGCTGAGTAAATGAAGTAAGGGACGTGATTAGAAGTTTCTTTCCATTCAAAAGGGCTACGATCTGGCTGCAATAAATGCGCCACGTCGCAAATGAATGGATTACGAGCGTCAGACAACAAAAATGGCGATGTAGTTAATTTGCTAATTAACTTTGTCATATAAAAATTAAGTCTGAAAGTACCCTAGATTGCCTTCGTTGGAACTTTTTACCGGAAGTCTTAAAGCGCATGGTTGTCGTAAATAATGGATAGCGCTTGAAAAGAGCTCTCAAATGCACATAAACACGACCTATTTCGGATAATCCAGTCAAGAAATAAGACCTTTAAAGTTTAAACCATTTTCGATGTAATGTGCTAATAAATCGTAGATATCTGCCCGTTTGTTTGTCTACGACCATACCACGATGAACATACCTGTTCTCGTCCGATCACGGAAGTTAAGCATCGTCGGGCCGGGATAGTACTTGGATGGGGGACCGCCTGGGAACTCCCGGTGTCGTAGGCTATTGACTTTTTCACGTTACATTATTTATCATTACGACTGTGACGTATGTTTTTTACGCAATAGCCGCTGAGTAAATCAAGTAAGGGACATGATTAGAAGTTTCTTTCCCTTCAAAACGGCTACAATCTTGCTGCAATAAATGCGCCACGTCGCAAATGAATGGATTACGAGCATCAGACAAAGAAAATGGCGATGTACTCACTTTGCTAATTAACTTTGTTATATGAAAATTAAGTCTGCAAGTACCCTAGATTGCCTTCGTTGGAACTTTTTACCGGCAATCTTAAAGCGCATGGTTGTCGTAATTAATGGATAGCGCCTGAAAAGAGCTTTCAAATGCACATAAACACGACCTATTTCGGAAGATCCAGTCAAGAAATATGACCTTTAAAGTTTGAACCATTCTCGAGGTAATGTGCTAATAAATCGTAGATATCTGCCCGTATACTTGTCTACGACCATACCACGATGAACACACCTGTTCTCGTCCGATCACGGAAGTTAAGCATCGTCGGGCCGGGATAGTACTTGGATGGGGCACCGCCTGGGAACTCCCGGTGTCGTAGGCTATTGACTTTTTCACGTTAAATTATTTATCATTACGACTGTGACGTATCTTTTTGACGCAATAGCCGCGGAGTAAATCAAGTAAAAGACGTGATTAGAAGTTTCTTTTCCTTCAAAACGGCTACAATCTGGCTGCAATAAATGCGCCACGTCGCAAATGAATAGATTACGAGCGTCAGACAAAGAAAATGGCGATGTATTTGCTAATTAACTTTGTCATATGAAAATTAAGTCTGAAAGTACCCTAGATTGCCTTCGTTGGAACTTTTTACCGGAAATCTTAAAGCGCATGGTTGTCGTAATTAATGGATGGCGCTTGAAAAGAGCTTTCAAATGCACATAAACACGACCTATTTCGGATGATCCAATCAAGAAATATGACCTTTAAAGTTTAAACCATTTTCGATGTAATGTGCTAATAAATCGTAGATATCTGCCCGTTTGTTTGTCTACGACCATACCACGATGAACACACCTGTTCTCGTCCGATCACGGAAGTTAAGCATCGTCGGGCCGGGATAGTACTTGGATGGGGGACCGCCTGGGAACTCCCGGTGTCGTAGGCTATTGACTTTTTCACGTTAAATTATTTATCATTACGACTGTGACGTATCTTTTTTACGCAATAGCCGCTGAGAAAATCAAGTAAGGGACGTGATTAAAAGTTTCTTTCCCTTCAAAACGGCTACGATATGGCTGCAATAAATGCGCCACGTCGCAAATGAATGGATTACGAGCGTCAGACAAAGAAAATGGCGATGTAGTTAATTTGCTAATTAACTTTGTCATATGAAAATTAAGTCTGAAAGTACCCTAGATTGCCTTCGTTGGAACTTTTTACCGGAAATCTTAAAGCGCATGGTTGTCGTAAATAATGGGTAGCTCTTGAAAAGAGATTTCAAATGCACATAAACACGACCTATTTCGGATAATCCAGTCAAGAAATATGACCTTTATAGTTTGAACCATATTCGATGTAATGTGCTAATAAATCGTAGATATCTGCCCGTATGCTTGTCTACGACCATACCACGATGAACACACCTGTTCTCGTCCGATCACGGAAGTTAAGCATCGTCGGGCCGGGATAGTACTTGGATGGGGGACCGCCTGGGAACTCCCGATGTCGTAGGCTATTGGCTTTTTCACGTTAAAATATTTATCATTACGACTGTGACGTATCTTTTTTACGCAATAGCCGCTGAGTAAATGAAGTAAGGGACGTGATTAGAAGTTTCTTTCCATTCAAAAGGGCTACGATCTGGCTGCAATAAATGCGCCACGTCGCAAATGAATGGATTACGAGCGTCAGACAACAAAAATGGCGATGTAGTTAATTTGCTAATTAACTTTGTCATATAAAAATTAAGTCTGAAAGTACCCTAGATTGCCTTCGTTGGAACTTTTTACCGGAAGTCTTAAAGCGCATGGTTGTCGTAAATAATGGATAGCGCTTGAAAAGAGCTCTCAAATGCACATAAACACGACCTATTTCGGATAATCCAGTCAAGAAATAAGACCTTTAAAGTTTAAACCATTTTCGATGTAATGTGCTAATAAATCGTAGATATCTGCCCGTTTGTTTGTCTACGACCATACCACGATGAACATACCTGTTCTCGTCCGATCACGGAAGTTAAGCATCGTCGGGCCGGGATAGTACTTGGATGGGGGACCGCCTGGGAACTCCCGGTGTCGTAGGCTATTGACTTTTTCACGTTACATTATTTATCATTACGACTGTGACGTATGTTTTTTACGCAATAGCCGCTGAGTAAATCAAGTAAGGGACATGATTAGAAGTTTCTTTCCCTTCAAAACGGCTACAATCTTGCTGCAATAAATGCGCCACGTCGCAAATGAATGGATTACGAGCATCAGACAAAGAAAATGGCGATGTACTCACTTTGCTAATTAACTTTGTTATATGAAAATTAAGTCTGCAAGTACCCTAGATTGCCTTCGTTGGAACTTTTTACCGGAAATCTTAAAGCGCATGGTTGTCGTAATTAATAGATAGCGCCTGAAAACACCTTTCAAATGCACATAAACACGACCTATTTCGGAAGATCCAGTCAAGAAATATGACCTTTAAAGTTTGAACCATTCTCGAGGTAATGTGCTAATAAATCGTAGATATCTGCCCGTATACTTGTCTACGACCATACCACGATGAACACACCTGTTCTCGTCCGATCACGGAAGTTAAGCATCGTCGGGCCGGGATAGTACTTGGATGGGGCACCGCCTGGGAACTCCCGGTGTCGTAGGCTATTGACTTTTTCACGTTAAATTATTTATCATTACGACTGTGACGTATCTTTTTGACGCAATAGCCGCGGAGTAAATCAAGTAAAAGACGTGATTAGAAGTTTCTTTTCCTTCAAAACGGCTACAATCTGGCTGCAATAAATGCGCCACGTCGCAAATGAATAGATTACGAGCGTCAGACAAAGAAAATGGCGATGTATTTGCTAATTAACTTTGTCATATGAAAATTAAGTCTGAAAGTACCCTAGATTGCCTTCGTTGGAACTTTTTACCGGAAATCTTAAAGCGCATGGTTGTCGTAATTAATGGATAGCGCTTGAAAAGAGCTTTCAAATGCACATAAACACGACCTATTTCGGATAATCCAGTCAAGAAATATGACCTTTAAAGTTTAAACCATTTTCAATGTAATGTGCTAATAAATCGTAGATATCTGCCCGTTTGTTTGTCTACGACCATACCACGATGAACACACCTGTTCTCGTCCGATCACGGAAGTTAAGCATCGTCGGGCCGGGATAGTACTTGGATGGGGCACCGCCTGGGAACTCCCGGTGTCGTAGGCTATTGACTTTTTCACGTTAAATTATTTATCATTACGACTGTGACGTATCTTTTTGACGCAATAGCCACTGAGTAAATCAAGTAAAAGACGTGATTAGAAGTTTCTTTTCCTTCAAAACGGCTACAATCTGGCTGCAATAAATGCGCCACGTCGCAAATGAATAGATTACGAGCGTCAGACAAATAAAATGGCGATGTATTTGCTAATTAACTTTGTCATATGAAAATTAAGTCTGAAAGTACCCTAGATTGCCTTCGTTGGAACTTTTTTTCGGAAATCTTAAAGCGCATGGTTGTCGTAATTAATGGATAGCGCTTGAAAAGAGCTTTCAAATGCACATAAACACGACCTATTTCGGATGATCCAGTCAAGAAATATGACCTTTAAAGTTTAAACCATTTTCGATGTAATGTGCTAATAAATCGTAGATATCTGCCCGTTTGTTTGTCTACGACCATACCACGATGAACACACCTGTTCTCGTCCGATCACGGAAGTTAAGCATCGTCGGGCCGGGATAGTACTTGAATGGGGGACCGCCTGGGAACTCCCGGTGTCGTAGGCTATTGACTTTTTCACGTTACATTATTTATCATTATGACTGTGACGTATCTTTTTTACGCAATAGCCGCTGAGTAAATCAAGTAAGGGACATGATTAGAAGTTGCTTTCCCTTCAAAACGGCTGCAATCTTGCTGCAATAAATGCGCCACGTCGCAAATGAATGGATTACGAGCATCAGACAAAGAAAATGGCGATGTAGTTGCTTTGCTAAATAACTTTGTCATATGAAAATTAAGTCTGCAAGTACCCTAGATTGCCTTCGTTGGAACTTTTTACCGGAAATCTTAAAGCGCATTATTGTCGTACAGAATCGATAGCGCTTAAAAAGAGCTTTCAAATGCACATAAACACGACCTATTTCCGATCACCCAGTCAAGAAATATGACCTTTAAAATTTGAACCATTTTCGATGTAATGTGCTAATAAATCGTAGATATCTGCCCGTATGCTTGTCTACGACCATACCACGATGAACACACCTGTTCTCGTCCGATCACGGAAGTTAAGCATCGTCGGGCCGGGATAGTACTTGGATGGAGGACCGCCTGGGAACTCCCGGTGTCGTAGGCTATTGACTTTTTCACGTTACATTATTTATCATTACGACTGTGACGTATCTTTTTTACGCTATAGCCGCTGAGTAAATCAAGTAAGGGACGTGATTAGAAGTTTCTTTCCCTCAAAACGGCTACGATCTGGCTGCAATAAATGCGCCACGTCGCAAATGAATGGATTACGAGCGTCAGACAAAGAAAATGGCGATGTAGTTAATTTGCTAATTAACTTTGTCATATGAAAATTAAATCTGAAAGTACCCTATATTGCCTTCGTCGAAACTCTTTACCGGAAATCTTAAAGCGCATGGTTGTCGTAAATAATGGATAGC
Source organism: Hydractinia symbiolongicarpus (assembly GCF_029227915.1). Classification (NCBI taxonomy): domain Eukaryota; kingdom Metazoa; phylum Cnidaria; class Hydrozoa; order Anthoathecata; family Hydractiniidae; genus Hydractinia; species Hydractinia symbiolongicarpus. The sequence goes on along the minus strand of NC_079885.1, from coordinate 16,102,477 downwards.
ACTTAAAAAGAGCTTTCAAATGCACATAAACACGACCTATTTCCGATCACCCAGTCAAGAAATATGACCTTTAAAGTTTAAACCATTTTCGATGTAATGTGCTAATAAATCGTAGATATCTGCCCGTTTGTTTGTCTACGACCATACCACGATGAACACACCTGTTCTCGTCCGATCACGGAAGTTAAGCATCTTCGGGCCGGGATAGTACTTGGATGGGGGACCGCCTAGGAACTCCCGGTGTCGTAGGCTATTGACTTTTTCACGTTACATTATTTATCATTACGACTGTGACGTATCTTTTTTACGCTATAGCCGCTGAGTAAATCAAGTAAGGGACGTGATTAGAAGTTTCTTTCCCTCAAAACGGCTACGATCTGGCTGCAATAAATGCGCCACGTCGCAAATGAATGGATTACGAGCGTCAGACAAACAAAATGTCGATGTACTTACTTTGCTACTTAACTTTGTCATATGAAAATTAAGTCTGTAAGTACCCTAGATTGCCTTCGTTGAACCTTTTTACCGGAAATCTTAAAGCGCATGGTTGTCGTAATTAATGGATAGCGCCTGAAAAGAGCTTTCAAATGCACATAAACACGACCTATTTCGGATGATCCAGTCAAGAAATATGACCTATAAAGTTTAAACCATTTTCGATGTAATGTGCTAATAAATCGTAGATATCTGTCCGTTTGTTTGTCTACGACCATACCACGATGAACACACCTGTTCTCGTCCGATCACGGAAGTTAAGCTTCGTCGGGCCGGGAGAGTACTTGGATGGGGCACCGCCTGGGAACTCCCGGTGTCGTAGGCTATTGACTTTTTCACGTTTCATTATTTATCATTACGACTGTGACGTTTCTTTTTTACGCAATAGCCGCTGAGTGAATCAAGTAAGGGACATGATTAGAAGTTTCTTTCCCTTCAAAAAGGCTACAATCTTGCTGCAATAAATGCGCCACGTCGCAAATGAATGGATTACGAGCGTCAGACAAAGAAAATGGCGATGTACTTACTTTGGAAACTAACTTTGTCATATGAAATTTAAGTGTGAAAGTGCCCTAGATTGCCTTCGTTGGAACTTTTCACGGGAAATCTTAAAGCGCATTATTGTCGTAAAGAATCGATAACGCGTAAAAAGAGCTTTCAAATGCACATAAACACGACCTATTTCCGATCACCCAGTCAAGAAATATGACCTTTAAAGTTTAAACCATTTTCGATGTAATGTGCTAATAAATCGTAGATATCTGCCCGTTTGTTTGTCTACGACCATACCACAATGAACACACCTGTTCTGGTCCGATCACGGAAGTTAAGCCTCGTCGGGCCGGGATAGTACTTGGATGGGGGACCGCCTGGGAACTCCCGGTGTCGTAGGCTATTGACTTTTTCACGTTACATTATTTATCATTACGACTGTGACGTATCTTTTTTACGCAATAGCCGCTGAGTAAATCAAGTAAGGGACTTGATTAGAAGTTTCTTTCCCTTCAAAACGGCTACGATCTGGCTGCAATAAATGCGCCACGTCGCAAATGAATGGATTACGAGCGTCAGACAAAGAAAATGGCGATGTAGTTAATTTGCTAATTAACTTTGTCATATGAAAATTAAGTCTGAAAGTACACTAGATTGCCTTCGTTGGAACTTTTTACTGGAAATCTTAAAGCGCATGGTTATTGTAATTAATGGATAGCGCTTAAAAAGAGCTTTCAAATGCACATAAACACAAACTATTTCCGATCACCCAGTCAAGAATTATGATCTTTAAAATTTGAACCATTTTCGATATAATGTGCTAATAAATCGTAGATATCTGCCCGTTTGTGTGTCTACGACCATACCACGATGAACACACCTGTTCTCGTCCGATCACGGAAGTTAAGCATCGTCGGGCCGGGATAGTACTTGGATGGGGGACCGCCTGGGAACTCCCGGTGTCGTAGGCTATTGACTTTTTCACGTTAAATTATTTATCATTACGACTGTGACGTATCTTTTTTACGCAATAGCCGCTGAGTAAATCAAGTAAGGGACTTGATTAGAAGTTTCTTTCCCTTCAAAACGGCTACGATCTGGCTGCAATAAATGCGCCACGTCGCAAATGAATGGATTACGAGCGTCAGACAAAGAAAATGGCGATGTAGTTAATTTGCTAATTAACTTTGTCATATGAAAATTAAGTCGGCAAGTACCCTAGATTGCCTTCGTTGGAACTTTTTACCGGAAATCTTAAAGCGCATGGTTGTTGTAATTAATGGATAGCGCCTGAAACGAGCTTTCAAATGCACATAAACACGACCTATTTCGGATGATCCAGTCAAGAAATATGACCTTTAAAGTTTAAACCATTTTCGATGTAATGTGCTAATAAATCGTAGATATCTGCCCGTATGCTTGTCTACGACCATACCACGATGAACACGCCTGTTCTCGTCCGATCATGGAAGTTAAGCATCGTCGGGCCGGGATAGTACTTGGATGGGGGACCGCCTGGGAACTCCCGGTGTCGTAGGCTATTGACTTTTTCACGTTAAATTATTTATCATTACGACTGTGACGTATCTTTTTTACGCAATAGCCGCTGAGTAAATCAAGTAAGGGACTTGATTAGAAGTTTCTTTCCCTTCAAAACGGCTACGATCTGGCTGCAATAAATGCGCCACGTCGCAAATGAATGGATTACGAGCGTCAGACAAAGAAAATGGCGATGTAGTTAATTTGCTAATTAACTTTGTCATATGAAAATTAAGTCTGAAAGTACCCTAGATTGCCTTCGTTGGAAATTTTTAACGGAAATCTTAAAGCGCATGGTTGTTGTAATTAATGGATAGGGCTTGAAATGAGCTTTCAAATGCACATAAACATGACCTATTTCCGATCACCCAGTCAAGAAATATGACCTTTAAAATTTGAACCATTTTCGATGTAATGTGCTAATAAATCGTAGATATCTGCCCGTATGCTTGTCTACGACCATACCACGATGAACACGCCTGTTCTCGTCCGATCATGGAAGTTAAGCATCGTCGGGCCGGGATAGTACTTGGATGGGGAACCGCCTGGGAACTCCCAGTGTCGTAGGCTATTCACTTTTTCACGTTACATTATTTATCATTACGACTGTGACGTATCTTTTTTACGCAATAGCCGCTGAGTAAATCAAGTAAGGGACAAGATTAGAAGTTTCTTTCCCTTCAAAACGGCTACAATCTTGCTGCAATAAATGCGCCACGTCGCAAATGAATGGATTACGAGCGTCAGACAAATAAAATGTCGATGTACTTACTTTGCTAATTAACTTTGTCATATGAAAATTAAGTCGGCAAGTACCCTAGATTGCCTTCGTTGGAACTTTTTACCGGAAATCTTAAAGCGCATGGTTGTTGTAATTAATGGATAGCACCTGAAACGAGCTTTCAAATGCACATAAACACGACCTATTTCGGATGATCCAGTCAAGAAATATGACCTTTAAAGTTTAAACCATTTTCGATGTAATGTGCTAATAAATCGTAGATATCTGCCCGTATGCTTGTCTACGACCATACCACGATGAACACGCCTGTTCTCGTCCGATCATGGAAGTTAAGCATCGTCGGGCCGGGATAGTACTTGGATGGGGGACCGCCTGGGAACTCCCGGTGTCGTAGGCTATTGACTTTTTCACGTTACATTATTTATCATTATGACTGTGACGTATCTTTTTTACGCAATAGCCGCTGAGTAAATCAAGTAAGGGACAAGATTAGAAGTTTCTTTCCCTTCAAAACGGCTACAATCTTGCTGCAATAAATGCGCCACGTCGCAAATGAATGGATTACGAGCGTCAGACAAATAAAATGTCGATGTACTTACTTTGCTAATTAACTTTGTCATATGAAAATTAAGTCGGCAAGTACCCTAGATTGCCTTCGTTGGAACTTTTTACCGGAAATCTTAAAGCGCATGGTTGTTGTAATTAATGGATAGCGCCTGAAACGAGCTTTCAAATGCACATAAACACGACCTATTTCGGATGATCCAGTCAAGAAATATGACCTTTAAAGTTTAAACCATTTTCGATGTAATGTGCTAACAAATCGTAGATATCTGCCCGTATGCTTGTCTACGACCATACCACGATGAACACACCTGTTCTCGTCCGATCACGGAAGTTAAGCATCGTCGGGCGGGGATAGTACTTGGATGGGGGACCGCCTGGGAACTCCCGGTGTCGTAGGCTATTGACTTTTTCACGTTACATTATTTATCATTATGACTGTGACGTATCTTTTTTTACGCAATAGCCGCTGAGTAAATCAAGTAAGGGACATGATTAGAAGTTTCTTTCCCTTCAAAACGGCTACAATCTTGCAGCAATAAATGCGCCACGTCGCAAATGAATGGATTACGAGCGTCAGACAAAGAAAATGGCGATGTAGTTAATTTGCTAATTAACTTTGTCATATGAAAATTAAATCTGAAAGTACCCCATATTGCCTTCGTCGGAACTTTTTACCGGAAATCTTAAAGCGCATGGTTGTCGCAAATAATGGATAGCGCTTAAAAAGAGCTTTCAAATGCACATAAACACGACCTATTTCCGATCACCCAGTCAAGAAATATGACCTTTAAAGTTTAAACCATTTTCGATGTAATGTGCTAATAAATCGTAGATATCTTCCCGTTTGTTTGTCTACGACCATACCACGATGAACACACCTGTTCTCGTCCGATCACGGAAGTTAAGCATCGTCGGGCCGGGATAGTACTTGGATGGGGGACCGCCTGGGAACTCCCGGTGTCGTAGGCTATTGACTTTTTCACGTTACATTATTTATCATTACGACTGTGACGTATCTTTTTACGTTATAGCCGCTGAGTAAATCAAGTAAGGGACGTGATTAGAAGTTTCTTTCCCTCAAAACGGCTACGATCTGGCTGCAATAAATGCGCCACGTCGCAAATGAATGGATTACGAGCATCAGACAAAGAAAATGGCGATGTAGTTGCTTTGCTAATTAACTTTGTCATATGAAAATTAAGTCTGCAAGTACCCTAGATTGCCTTCGTTGGAACTTTTTACCGGAAATCTTAAAGCGCATTATTGTCGTAACGAATCGATAGCGCTTAAAAAGAGCTTTTAAATGCACATAAACACGACCTATTTCCGATCACCCAGTCAAAAAATATGACCTTTAAAGTTTGAACCATTTTCGATGTAATGTGCTAATAAATCGTAGCTATCTGCCCGTGTGCTTGTCTACGACCATACCACGATGAACACACCTGTTCTCGTCCGATCACGGAAGTTAAGCATCGTCGGGCCGGGATAGTACTTGGATGTGGGACCGCCTGGGAACTCCCGGTGTCGTAGGCTATTGACTTTTTCACGTTACATTAATTATCATTACGACTGTGACGTATCTTTTTTACGCAATAGCCGCTGAGTAAATCAAGTAAGGGACTTGATTAGAAGTTTCTTTCCCTTCAAAACGGCTACGATCTGGCTGCAATAAATGCGCCACGTCGCAAATGAATGGATTACGAGCGTCAGACAAAGAAAATGGCGATGTAGTTAATTTGCTAATTAACTTTGTCATATGAAAATTAAGTCTGAAAGTACCCTAGATTGCCTTCGTTGGAACTTTTTACTGGAAATCTTAAAGCGCATGGTTGTTGTAATTAATGGATAGCGCTTAAAAAGAGCTTTCAAATGCACATAAACACGACCTATTTCGGAAGATCCAGTCAAGAAATATGACCTTTAAAGTTTGAACCATTTTCGAGGTAATGTGCTAATAAATCGTAGATATCTGCCCGTATGCTTGTCTACGACCATACCACGATGAACACACCTGTTCTCGTCCGATCACGGAAGTTAAGCATCGTCGGGCCGGGATAGTACTTGGATGGGGCACCGCCTGGGAACTCCCGGTGTCGTAGGCTATTGACTTTTTCACGTTAAATTATTTATCATTACGACTGTGACGTATCTTTTTTACGCAATAGCCGCTGAGTAAATCAAGTAAAAGACGTGATTAGAAGTTTCTTTCCCTTCAAAAAGGCTACAATCTGGCTGCAATAAATGCGCCACGTCGCAAATGATTAGAATACGAGCGTCAGACAAAGAAAATGGCGATGTATTTGCTAATTAACTTTGTCATATGAAAATTAAGTCTGAAAGTACCTTAGATTGCCTTCGTTGGAACTTTTTACCGGAAATCTTAAAGCGCATGGTTGTCGTAATTAATGGATAGCGCTTGAAAAGAGCTTTCAAATGCACATAAACACGACCTATTTCGGATGATCCAGTCAAGAAATATGACCTTTAAAGTTTAAACCATTTTCGATGTAATGTGCTAATAAATCGTAGATATCTGCCCGTTTGTTTGTCTACGACCATACCACGATGAACACACCTGTTCTCGTCCGATCACGGAAGTTAAGCATCGTCGGGCCGGGATAGTACTTGAATGGGGGACCGCCTGGGAACTCCCGGTGTCGTAGGCTATTGACTTTTTCACGTTACATTATTTATCATTACGACTGTGACGTATCCAGGCCAGACGATGCTTGACTTCCGTGATCGGACGAGAACAGGTGTGTTCATCGTGGTATGGTCGTAGACAAACAAACGGGCAGATATCTACGATTTATTAGCACATTACATCGAAAATGGTTTAAACTTTAAAGGTCATATTTCTTGACTGGATTATCCGAAATAGGTCGTGTTTATGTGCATTTGAAAGCTCTTTTCAAGCGCTATCCATTATTAACGACAACCATGCGCTTTAAGATTTCCGGTAAAAAATTCCAACGAAGGCAATCTAGTGTACTTTCAGTCTTAATTTTCATATGACAAAGTTAATTAGCAAAATAACTACATCGCCATTTTCTTTGTCTGATGCTCGTAATCCATTCATTTGCGACGTGGCGCATTTATTGCAGCAAGATTGTAGCCGTTTTGAAGGGAAAGAAACTTCTAATCATGTCCTTTACTTGATTTACTCAGCGGCTATTGCGTAAAAAACATACGTCACAGTCGTAATGATAAATAATGTAACGTGAAAAAGTCAATAGCCTACGACACCGGGAGTTCCCAGGCGGTCCCCCATCCAAGTACTATCCCGGCCCGACGATGCTTAACTTCCGTGATCGGACGAGAACAGGTGTGTTCATCGTAGTATGGTCGTAGACAAACAAACGGGCAGATATCTACGATTTATTAGCACATTACATCGAAAATGGTTTAAACTTTAAAGGTCTTATTTCTTGACTGGATTATCCGCAATAGGTCGTGTTTATGTGCATTTGAAAGCTCTTTTCAAGCGTTAACTATTATTTACGACAACCATGCGCTTTAAGATTTCCGGTAAAAAGTTCCAACGAAGGCAATCAAGGGTACTTTCAGACTTAATTTTTATATGACAAAGTTAATTAGCAAATTAATTACATCGCTATTTTCTTTGTCTGACGCTCGTAATCCATTCATTTGCGACGTGGCGCATTTATTGCAGCAAGATTGTAGCCGTTTTGAAGGGAAAGAAACTTATAATCACGTCCCTTACTTGATTTACTCAGCGGCTATTGCGTAAAAAAGATACGTCACAGTCGTAATGATAAATAATGTAACGTGAAAAAGTCAATAGCCTACGACACCGGGAGTTCCAAGGCGGTCCCCCATCTAAGTACTATCCCGGCCCGACGATGCTTAACTTCCGTGATCGGACGAGAACAGGTGTGTTCCACGTGGTATGCTCGTAGACAAACAAACGGGCAGATATCTACGATTTATTAGCACATTACATCGAAAATGGTTTAAACTTTAAAGGTCTTATTTCTTGACTGGATTATTCGCAATAGGTCGTGTTTATGTGCATTTGAAAGCTCTTTTCAAGCGTTAACTATTATTTACGACAACCATGCGCTTTAAGATTTCCGGTAAAAAGTTCCAACGAAGGCAATCAAGGGTACTTTCAGACTTAATTTTCATATGACAAAGTTAATTAGCAAATTAACTACATCGCTATTTTCTTTGTCTGACGCTCGTAATCCATTCATTTGCGACGTGGCGCATTTATTGCAGCCAGATTGTAGCCGTTTTGAAGGGAAAGAAACTTATAATCACGTCCCTTACTTGATTTACTCAGCGGCTATTGCGTAAAAAAGATACGTCACAGTCGTAATGATAAATAATGTAACGTGAAAAAGTCAATAGCCTACGACACCGGGAGTTCCCAGGCGGTCCCCTATTCAAGTACTATCCCGGCCCGACGATGCTTAACTTCCGTGATCGGACGAGAACAGGTGTGTTCATCGTGGTATGGTCGTAGACAAAGAAACGGGCAGATATCTACGATTTATTAGCACATTACATCGAAAATGGTTTAAACTTTAAAGGTCATATTTCTTGACTGGATCATCCGAAATAGGTCGTGTTTATGTGCATTTGAAAGCTCTTTTCAAGCGCTATCCATTACTTACGACAACCATGCGCTTTAAGATTTCCGGTAAAAAGTTCCAACGAAGGCAATCTAGGGTACTTTCAGACTTAATTTTCATATGACAAAGTTAATTAGCAAATTAACTACATCGCCATTTTCTTTGTCTGACGCTCGTAATCTATTCATTTGCGACGTGGCGCATTTATTGCAGCCAGATTGTAGCCGTTTTGAAGGGAAAGAAACTTCTAATCACGTCTCTTACTTGATTTACTCAGCGGCTATTGCGTAAAAAAGATACGTCACAGTCGTAATGATAAATAATTTAACGTGAAAAAGTCAATAGCCTACGACACCGGGAGTTCCCAGGCGGTCCCCCATCCAAGTACTATCCCGGCCCGACGATGCTTAACTTCCGTGATCGGACGAGAACAGGTGTGTTCATCGTGGTATGGTCGTAGACAAGCATACGGGCATCTCGTCCGATCACGGAAGTTATGCATCGTCGGGCCGGGATAGTACTTGGATGGGGAACCGCCTGGGAAATCCCGGTGTCGTAGGCTATTGACTTTTTCACGTTACATTATTTATCATTATGACTGTGACGTATCTTTTTTACGCAATAGCCGCTGAGTAAATCAAGTAAGGGACATGATTAGAAGTTGCTTTTTCTTCAAAACGGCTACAATCTTGCTGCAATAAATGCGCCACGTCGCAAATGAATGGATTACGAGCGTCAGACAAAGAAAATGGCGATGTACTTACTTTGCTAATTAACTTTGTCATATGAAAATTAAGTCTGCAAGTACCCTAGATTGCCTTCGTTGGAACTTTTTACCGGAAATCTTAAAGCGCATTATTGTCGTACAGAATCGATAGCGCTTAAAAAGAGCTTTCAAATGCACATAAACACGACCTATTTCCGATCACCCAGTCAAGAAATATGACCTTTAAAATTTGAACCATTTTCGATGTAATGTGCTAATAAATCGTAGATATCTGCCCGTATGCTTGTCCACGACCATACCACGATGAACACACCTGTTCTCGTCCGATCACGGAAGTTAAGCATCGTCGGGCCGGGATAGTACTTGGATGGGGGACCGCCTGGGAACTCCCGGTGTCGTAGGCTATTGACTTTTTCACGTTACATTATTTATCATTACGACTGTGACGTATCTTTTTTACGCTATAGTCGCTGAGTAAATGAAGTAAGGGACGTGATTAGAAGTTTCTTTCCCTCACAACGGCTACGATCTGGCTGCAATAAATGCGCCACGTCGCAAATGAATGGATTACGAGCGTCAGACAAAGAAAATGGCGATGTAGTTAATTTGCTAATTAACTTTGTCATATGAAAATTAAATCTGAAAGTACCCTATATTGCCTTCGTTGGAACTTTTTACCGGAAATCTTAAAGCGCATGGTTGTCGTAAATAATGGATAGCGCTTAAAAAGAGCTTTCAAATGCACATAAACACGACCTATTTCCGATCACCCAGTCAAGAAATATGACCTTTAAAGTTTAAACCATTTTCGATGTAATGTGCTAATAAATCGTAGATATCTGCCCGTTTGTTTGTCTACGACCATACCACGATGAACACACCTGTTCTCGTCCGATCACGGAAGTTAAGCATCGTCGGGCCGGGATAGTACTTGGATGGGGCACCGCCTGGGAACTCCCGGTGTCGTAGGCTATTGACTTTTTCACGTTACATTATTTATCATTACGACTGTGACGTATCTTTTTTACGCTATAGCCACTGAGTAAATCAAGTAAGGGACGTGATTAGAAGTTTCTTTCCCTTCAAAACGGCTACAATCTGGCTGCAATAAATGCGCCACGTCGCAAATGAATAGATTACGAGCGTCAGACAAAGAAAATGGCGATGTATTTGCTAATTAACTTTGTCATATGAAAATTAAGTCTCAAAGTACCCTAGATTGCCTTCGTTGGAACTTTTTACCGGAAATCTTAAAGCGCATGGTTGTCGTAATTAATGGTTAGCGCTTGAAAAGAGCTTTCAAATGCACATAAACACGACCTATTTCGGATGATCCAGTCAAGAAATATGACCTTTAAAGTTTAAACCATTTTCGATGTAATGTGCTAATAAATCGTAGATATCTGCCCGTTTGTTTGTCTACGACCATACCACGATGAACACACCTGTTCTCGTCCGATCACGGAAGTTAAGCATCGTCGGGCCGGGATAGTACTTGAATGGGGGACCGCCTGGGAACTCCCGGTGTCGTAGGCTATTGACTTTTTCACGTTACATTATTTATCATTATGACTGTGACGTATCTTTTTTACGCAATAGCCGCTGAGTAAATCAAGTAAGGGACATGATTAGAAGTTGCTTTCCCTTCAAAACGGCTACAATCTTGCTGCAATAAATGCGCCACGTCGCAAATGAATGGATTACGAGCATCAGACAAAGAAAATGGCGATGTAGTTGCTTTGCTAAATAACTTTGTCATATGAAAATTAAGTCTGCAAGTACCCTAGATTGCCTTCGTTTGAACTTTTTACCGGAAATCTTAAAGCGCATTATTGTCGTACAGAATCGATAGCGCTTAAAAAGAGCTTTCAAATGCACATAAACACGACCTATTTCCGATCACCCAGTCAAGAAATATGACCTTTAAAATTTGAACCATTTTCGATGTAATGTGCTAATAAATCGTAGATATCTGCCTGTATGCTTGTCTACGACCATACCACGATGAACACACCTGTTCTCGTCCGATCACGGAAGTTAAGCATCGTCGGGCCGGGATAGTACTTGGATGGGGGACCGCCTGGGAACTCCCGGTGTCGTAGGCTATTGACTTTTTCACGTTACATTATTTATCATTACGACTGTGACGTATCTTTTTTACGCTATAGCCGCTGAGTAAATCAAGTAAGGGACGTGATTAGAAGTTTCTTTCCTTCAAAACGGCTACGATCTGGCTGCAATAAATGCGCCATGTCGCAAATGAATGGATTACGAGCGTCAGACAAAGAAAATGGCGATGTAGTTAATTTGCTAATTAACTTTGTCATATGAAAATTAAATCTGAAAGTACCCTATATTGCCTTCGTCGGAACTTTTTACCGGAAATCTTAAAGCGCGTGGTTGTCGTAAATAATGGATAGCGCTTAAAAAGAGCTTTCAAATGCACATAAACACGACCTATTTCCGATCACCCAGTCAAGAAATATGACCTTTAAAGTTTAAACCATTTTCGATGTAATGTGCTAATAAATCGTAGATATCTGCCCGTTTGTTTGTCTACGACCATACCACGATGAACACACCTGTTCTCGTCCGATCACGGAAGTTAAGCATCGTCGGGCCGGGATAGTACTTGGATAGGGCACCGCCTGGGAACTCCCGGTGTCGTAGGCTATTGACTTTTTCACGTTACATTATTTATCATTACGACTGTGACGTATCTTTTTTACGCTACAGCCGCTGAGTAAATCAAGTAAGGGACGTGATTAGAAGTTTCTTTCCCTTCAAAACGGCTACAATCTGGCTGCAATAAATGCGCCACGTCGCAAATGAATAGATTACGAGCGTCAGACAAAGAAAATGGCGATGTATTTGCTAATTAACTTTGTCATATGAAAATTAAGTCTGAAAGTACCCTAGATTGCCTTCGTTGGAACTTTTTACCGGAAATCTTAAAGCGCATGGTTGTCGTAATTAATGGATAGCGCTTGAAAAGAGCTTTCAAATGCACATAAACACGACCTATTTCGGATGATCCAGTCAAGAAATATGACCTTTAAAGTTTAAACCATTTTCGATGTAATGTGCTAATAAATCGTAGATATCTGCCCGTTTGTTTGTCTACGACCATACCACGATGAACACACCTGTTCTCGTCCGATCACGGAAGTTAAGCATCGTCGGGCTGGGATAGTACTTGAATGGGGGACCGCCTGGGAACTCCCGGTGTCGTAGGCTATTGACTTTTTCACGTTACATTATTTATCATTATGACTGTGACGTATCTTTTTTACGCAATAGCCGCTGAGTAAATCAAGTAAGGGACATGATTAGAAGTTGCTTTCCCTTCAAAACGGCTACAATCTTGCTGCAATAAATGCGCCACGTCGCAAATGAATGGATTACGAGCATCAGACAAAGAAAATGGCGATGCAGTTGCTTTGCTAAATAACTTTGTCATATGAAAATTAAGTCTGCAAGTACCCTAGATTGCCTTCGTTGGAACTTTTTACCGGAAATCTTAAAGCGCATTATTGTCGTACAGAATCGATAGCGCTTAAAAAGAGCTTTCAAATGCACATAAACACGACCTATTTCCGATCACCCAGTCAAGAAATATGACCTTTAAAATTTGAACCATTTTCGATGTAATGTGCTAATAAATCGTAGATATCTGCCCGTATGCTTGTCTACGATCATACCACGATGAACACACCTGTTCTCGTCCGATCACGGAAGTTAAGCATCGTCGGGCCGGGATAGTACTTGGATGGGGGACCGCCTGGGAACTCCCGGTTTCGTAGGCTATTGACTTTTTCACGTTACATTATTTATCATTACGACTGTGACGTATCTTTTTTACGCTATAGCCGCTGAGTAAATCAAGTAAGGGACGTGATTAGAAGTTTCTTTCCCTCAAAACGGCTACGATCTGGCTGCAATAAATGCGCCACGTCGCAAATGAATGGATTACGAGCGTCAGACAAAGAAAATGGCGATGTAGTTAATTTGCTAATTAACTTTGTCATATGAAAATTAAATCTGAAAGTACCCTATATTGCCTTCGTTGGAACTTTTTACCGGAAATCTTAAAGCGCATTATTGTCGTACAGAATCGATAGCGCTTAAAAAGAGCTTTCAAATGCACATAAACACGACCTATTTCCGATCACCCAGTCAAGAAATATGACCTTTAAAATTTGAACCATTTTCGATGTAATGTGCTAATAAATCGTAGATATCTGCCTGTATGCTTGTCTACGACCATACCACGATGAACACACCTGTTCTCGTCCGATCACGGAAGTTAAGCATCGTCGGGCCGGGATAGTACTTGGATGGGGGACCGCCTGGGAACTCCCGGTGTCGTAGGCTATTGACTTTTTCACGTTACATTATTTATCATTACGACTGTGACGTATCTTTTTTACGCTATAGCCGCTGAGTAAATCAAGTAAGGGACGTGATTAGAAGTTTCTTTCCTTCAAAACGGCTACGATCTGGCTGCAATAAATGCGCCATGTCGCAAATGAATGGATTACGAGCGTCAGACAAAGAAAATGGCGATGTAGTTAATTTGCTAATTAACTTTGTCATATGAAAATTAAATCTGAAAGTACCCTATATTGCCTTCGTCGGAACTTTTTACCGGAAATCTTAAAGCGCGTGGTTGTCGTAAATAATGGATAGCGCTTAAAAAGAGCTTTCAAATGCACATAAACACGACCTATTTCCGATCACCCAGTCAAGAAATATGACCTTTAAAGTTTAAACCATTTTCGATGTAATGTGCTAATAAATCGTAGATATCTGCCCGTTTGTTTGTCTACGACCATACCACGATGAACACACCTGTTCTCGTCCGATCACGGAAGTTAAGCATCGTCGGGCCGGGATAGTACTTGGATAGGGCACCGCCTGGGAACTCCCGGTGTCGTAGGCTATTGACTTTTTCACGTTACATTATTTATCATTACGACTGTGACGTATCTTTTTTACGCTACAGCCGCTGAGTAAATCAAGTAAGGGACGTGATTAGAAGTTTCTTTCCCTTCAAAACGGCTACAATCTGGCTGCAATAAATGCGCCACGTCGCAAATGAATAGATTACGAGCGTCAGACAAAGAAAATGGCGATGTATTTGCTAATTAACTTTGTCATATGAAAATTAAGTCTGAAAGTACCCTAGATTGCCTTCGTTGGAACTTTTTACCGGAAATCTTAAAGCGCATGGTTGTCGTAATTAATGGATAGCGCTTGAAAAGAGCTTTCAAATGCACATAAACACGACCTATTTCGGATGATCCAGTCAAGAAATATGACCTTTAAAGTTTAAACCATTTTCGATGTAATGTGCTAATAAATCGTAGATATCTGCCCGTTTGTTTGTCTACGACCATACCACGATGAACACACCTGTTCTCGTCCGATCACGGAAGTTAAGCATCGTCGGGCTGGGATAGTACTTGAATGGGGGACCGCCTGGGAACTCCCGGTGTCGTAGGCTATTGACTTTTTCACGTTACATTATTTATCATTATGACTGTGACGTATCTTTTTTACGCAATAGCCGCTGAGTAAATCAAGTAAGGGACATGATTAGAAGTTGCTTTCCCTTCAAAACGGCTACAATCTTGCTGCAATAAATGCGCCACGTCGCAAATGAATGGATTACGAGCATCAGACAAAGAAAATGGCGATGCAGTTGCTTTGCTAAATAACTTTGTCATATGAAAATTAAGTCTGCAAGTACCCTAGATTGCCTTCGTTGGAACTTTTTACCGGAAATCTTAAAGCGCATTATTGTCGTACAGAATCGATAGCGCTTAAAAAGAGCTTTCAAATGCACATAAACACGACCTATTTCCGATCACCCAGTCAAGAAATATGACCTTTAAAATTTGAACCATTTTCGATGTAATGTGCTAATAAATCGTAGATATCTGCCCGTATGCTTGTCTACGATCATACCACGATGAACACACCTGTTCTCGTCCGATCACGGAAGTTAAGCATCGTCGGGCCGGGATAGTACTTGGATGGGGGACCGCCTGGGAACTCCCGGTTTCGTAGGCTATTGACTTTTTCACGTTACATTATTTATCATTACGACTGTGACGTATCTTTTTTACGCTATAGCCGCTGAGTAAATCAAGTAAGGGACGTGATTAGAAGTTTCTTTCCCTCAAAACGGCTACGATCTGGCTGCAATAAATGCGCCACGTCGCAAATGAATGGATTACGAGCGTCAGACAAAGAAAATGGCGATGTAGTTAATTTGCTAATTAACTTTGTCATATGAAAATTAAATCTGAAAGTACCCTATATTGCCTTCGTTGGAACTTTTTACCGGAAATCTTAAAGCGCATTATTGTCGTACAGAATCGATAGCGCTTAAAAAGAGCTTTCAAATGCACATAAACACGACCTATTTCCGATCACCCAGTCAAGAAATATGACCTTTAAAATTTGAACCATTTTCGATGTAATGTGCTAATAAATCGTAGATATCTGCCCGTATGCTTGTCTACGATCATACCACGATGAACACACCTGTTCTCGTCCGATCACGGAAGTTAAGCATCGTCGGGCCGGGATAGTACTTGGATGGGGGACCGCCTGGGAACTCCCGGTTTCGTAGGCTATTGACTTTTTCACGTTACATTATTTATCATTACGACTGTGACGTATCTTTTTTACGCTATAGCCGCTGAGTAAATCAAGTAAGGGACGTGATTAGAAGTTTCTTTCCCTCAAAACGGCTACGATCTGGCTGCAATAAATGCGCCACGTCGCAAATGAATGGATTACGAGCGTCAGACAAAGAAAATGGCGATGTAGTTAATTTGCTAATTAACTTTGTCATATGAAAATTAAATCTGAAAGTACCCTATATTGCCTTCGTCGGAACTTTTTACCGGTAATCTTAAAGCGCATGGTTGTCGTAAATAATGGATAGCGCTTAAAAAGAGCTTTCAAATGCACATAAACACGACCTATTTCCGATCACCCAGTCAAGAAATATGACCTTTAAAGTTTAAACCATTTTCGATGTAATGTGCTAATAAATCGTAGATATCTGCCCGTTTGTTTGTCTACGACCATACCACGATGAACACACCTGTTCTCGTCCGATCACGGAAGTTAAGCATCGTCGGGCCGGGATAGTACTTGGATGGGGCACCGCCTGGGAACTCCCGGTGTCGTAGGCTATTGACTTTTTCACGTTACATTATTTATCATTACGACTGTGACGTATCTTTTTTACGCCATAGCCGCTGAGTAAATCAAGTAAGGGACGTGATTAGAAGTTTCTTTCCCTTCAAAACGGCTACAATCTGGCTGCAATAAATGCGCCACGTCGCAAATGAATAGATTACGAACGTCAGACAAAGAAAATGGCGATGTATTTGCTAATTAACTTTATCATATGAAAATTAAGTCTGAAAGTACCCTAGATTGCCTTCGTTGGAACTTTTTACCGGAAATCTTAAAGCGCATGGTTGTCGTAATTAATGGATAGCGCTTGAAAAGAGCTTTCAAATGCACATAAACACGACCTATTTCGGATGATCCAGTCAAGAAATATGACCTTTAAAGTTTAAACCATTTTCGATGTAATGTGCTAATAAATCGTAGATATCTGCCCGTTTGTTTGTCTACGACCATACCACGATGAACACACCTGTTCTCGTCCGATCACGGAAGTTAAGCATCGTCGGGCCGGGATAGTACTTAAATGGGGGACCGCCTGGGAACTCCCGGTGTCGTAGGCTATTGACTTTTTCACGTTACATTATTTATCATTATGACTGTGACGTATCTTTTTTACGCAATAGCCGCTGAGTAAATCAAGTAAGGGACATGATTAGAAGTTGCTTTCCCTTCAAAACGGCTACAATCTTGCTGCAATAAATGCGCCACGTCGCAAATGAATGGATTACGAGCATCAGACAAAGAAAATGGCGATGTAGTTGCTTTGCTAAATAACTTTGTCATATGAAAATTAAGTCTGCAAGTACCCTAGATTGCCTTCGTTGGAACTTTTTACCGGAAATCTTAAAGCGCATTATTGTCGTACAGAATCGATAGCGCTTAAAAAGAGCTTTCAAATGCACATAAACACGACCTATTTCCGATCACCCAGTCAAGAAATATGACCTTTAAAATTTGAAACATTTTCGATGTAATGTGCTAATAAATCGTAGATATCTGCCCGTATGCTTGTCTACGATCATACCACGATGAACACACCTGTTCTCGTCCGATCACGGAAGTTAAGCATCGTCGGGCCGGGATAGTACTTGGATGGGGGACCGCCTGGGAACTCCCGGTTTCGTAGGCTATTGACTTTTTCACGTTACATTATTTATCATTACGACTGTGACGTATCTTTTTTACGCTATAGCCGCTGAGTAAATCAAGTAAGGGACGTGATTAGAAGTTTCTTTCCCTCAAAACGGCTACGATCTGGCTGCAATAAATGCGCCACGTCGCAAATGAATGGATTACGAGCGTCAGACAAAGAAAATGGCGATGTAGTTAATTTGCTAATTAACTTTGTCATATGAAAATTAAATCTGAAAGTACCCTATATTGCCTTCGTTGGAACTTTTTACCGGAAATCTTAAAGCGCATTATTGTCGTACAGAATCGATAGCGCTTAAAAAGAGCTTTCAAATGCACATAAACACGACCTATTTCCGATCACCCAGTCAAGAAATATGACCTTTAAAATTTGAACCATTTTCGATGTAATGTGCTAATAAATCGTAGATATCTGCCCGTATGCTTGTCTACGATCATACCACGATGAACACACCTGTTCTCGTCCGATCACGGAAGTTAAGCATCGTCGGGCCGGGATAGTACTTGGATGGGGGACCGCCTGGGAACTCCCGGTTTCGTAGGCTATTGACTTTTTCACGTTACATTATTTATCATTACGACTGTGACGTATCTTTTTTACGCTATAGCCGCTGAGTAAATCAAGTAAGGGACGTGATTAGAAGTTTCTTTCCCTCAAAACGGCTACGATCTGGCTGCAATAAATGCGCCACGTCGCAAATGAATGGATTACGAGCGTCAGACAAAGAAAATGGCGATGTAGTTAATTTGCTAATTAACTTTGTCATATGAAAATTAAATCTGAAAGTACCCTATATTGCCTTCGTCGGAACTTTTTACCGGTAATCTTAAAGCGCATGGTTGTCGTAAATAATGGATAGCGCTTAAAAAGAGCTTTCAAATGCACATAAACACGACCTATTTCCGATCACCCAGTCAAGAAATATGACCTTTAAAGTTTAAACCATTTTCGATGTAATGTGCTAATAAATCGTAGATATCTGCCCGTTTGTTTGTCTACGACCATACCACGATGAACACACCTGTTCTCGTCCGATCACGGAAGTTAAGCATCGTCGGGCCGGGATAGTACTTGGATGGGGCACCGCCTGGGAACTCCCGGTGTCGTAGGCTATTGACTTTTTCACGTTACATTATTTATCATTACGACTGTGACGTATCTTTTTTACGCTATAGCCGCTGAGTAAATCAAGTAAGGGACGTGATTAGAAGTTTCTTTCCCTTCAAAACGGCTACAATCTGGCTGCAATAAATGCGCCACGTCGCAAATGAATAGATTACTAACTTCAGACAAAGAAAATGGCGATGTATTTGCTAATTAACTTTATCATATGAAAATTAAGTCTGAAAGTACCCTAGATTGCCTTCGTTGGAACTTTTTACCGGAAATCTTAAAGCGCATGGTTGTCGTAATTAATGGATAGCGCTTGAAAAGAGCTTTCAAATGCACATAAACACGACCTATTTCGGATGATCCAGTCAAGAAATATGAACTTTAAAGTTTAAACCATTTTCGATGTAATGTGCTAATAAATCGTAGATATCTGCCCGTTTGTTTGTCTACGACCATACCACGATGAACACACCTGTTCTCGTCCGATCACGGAAGTTAAGCATCGTCGGGCCGGGATAGTACTTAAATGGGGGACCGCCTGGGAACTCCCGGTGTCGTAGGCTATTGACTTTTTCACGTTACATTATTTATCATTATGACTGTGACGTATCTTTTTTACGCAATAGCCGCTGAGTAAATCAAGTAAGGGACATGATTAGAAGTTGCTTTCCCTTCAAAACGGCTACAATCTTGCTGCAATAAATGCGCCACGTCGCAAATGAATGGATTACGAGCATCAGACAAAGAAAATGGCGATGTAGTTGCTTTGCTAAATAACTTTGTCATATGAAAATTAAGTCTGCAAGTACCCTAGATTGCCTTCGTTGGAACTTTTTACCAGAAATCTTAAAGCGCATTATTGTCGTACAGAATCGATAGCGCTTAAAAAGAGCTTTCAAATGCACATAAACACGACCTATTTCCGATCATCCAGTCAAGAAATATGACCTTTAAAATTTGAACCATTTTCGATGTAATGTGCTAATAAATCGTAGATATCTGCCCGTATGCTTGTCTACGATCATACCACGATGAACACACCTGTTCTCGTCCGATCACGGAAGTTAAGCATCGTCGGGCCGGGATAGTACTTGGATGGGGGACCGCCTGGGAACTCCCGGTTTCGTAGGCTATTGACTTTTTCACGTTACATTATTTATCATTACGACTGTGACGTATCTTTTTTACGCTATAGCCGCTGAGTAAATCAAGTAAGGGACGTGATTAGAAGTTTCTTTCCCTCAAAACGGCTACGATCTGGCTGCAATAAATGCGCCACGTCGCAAATGAATGGATTACGAGCGTCAGACAAAGAAAATGGCGATGTAGTTAATTTGCTAATTAACTTTGTCATATGAAAATTAAATCTGAAAGTACCCTATATTGCCTTCGTCGGAACTTTTTACCGGTAATCTTAAAGCGCATGGTTGTCGTAAATAATGGATAGCGCTTAAAAAGAGCTTTCAAATGCACATAAACACGACCTATTTCCGATCACCCAGTCAAGAAATATGACCTTTAAAGTTTAAACCATTTTCGATGTAATGTGCTAATAAATCGTAGATATCTGCCCGTTTGTTTGTCTACGACCATACCACGATGAACACACCTGTTCTCGTCCGATCACGGAAGTTAAGCATCGTCGGGCCGGGATAGTACTTGGATGGGGCACCGCCTGGGAACTCCCGGTGTCGTAGGCTATTGACTTTTTCACGTTACATTATTTATCATTACGACTGTGACGTATCTTTTTTACGCTATAGCCGCTGAGTAAATCAAGTAAGGGACGTGATTAGAAGTTTCTTTCCCTTCAAAACGGCTACAATCTGGCTGCAATAAATGCGCCACGTCGCAAATGAATAGATTACTAACTTCAGACAAAGAAAATGGCGATGTATTTGCTAATTAACTTTATCATATGAAAATTAAGTCTGAAAGTACCCTAGATTGCCTTCGTTGGAACTTTTTACCGGAAATCTTAAAGCGCATGGTTGTCGTAATTAATGGATAGCGCTTGAAAAGAGCTTTCAAATGCACATAAACACGACCTATTTCGGATGATCCAGTCAAGAAATATGAACTTTAAAGTTTAAACCATTTTCGATGTAATGTGCTAATAAATCGTAGATATCTGCCCGTTTGTTTGTCTACGACCATACCACGATGAACACACCTGTTCTCGTCCGATCACGGAAGTTAAGCATCGTCGGGCCGGGATAGTACTTAAATGGGGGACCGCCTGGGAACTCCCGGTGTCGTAGGCTATTGACTTTTTCACGTTACATTATTTATCATTATGACTGTGACGTATCTTTTTTACGCAATAGCCGCTGAGTAAATCAAGTAAGGGACATGATTAGAAGTTGCTTTCCCTTCAAAACGGCTACAATCTTGCTGCAATAAATGCGCCACGTCGCAAATGAATGGATTACGAGCATCAGACAAAGAAAATGGCGATGTAGTTGCTTTGCTAAATAACTTTGTCATATGAAAATTAAGTCTGCAAGTACCCTAGATTGCCTTCGTTGGAACTTTTTACCGGAAATCTTAAAGCGCATTATTGTCGTACAGAATCGATAGCGCTTAAAAAGAGCTTTCAAATGCACATAAACACGACCTATTTCCGATCATCCAGTCAAGAAATATGACCTTTAAAATTTGAACCATTTTCGATGTAATGTGCTAATAAATCGTAGATATCTGCCCGTATGCTTGTCTACGACCATACCACGATGAACACACCTGTTCTAGTCCGATCACGGAAGTTAAGCATCGTCGGGCCGGGATAGTACTTGGATGGGGCACCGCCTGGGAACTCCCGGTGTCGTAGGCTATTGACTTTTTCACGTTACATTATTTATCATTACGACTGTGACGTATCTTTTTTACGCTATAGCCGCTGAGTAAATCAAGTAAGGGACGTGATTAGAAGTTTCTTTCCCTCAAAACGGCTACGATCTGGCTGCAATAAATGCGCCACGTCGCAAATGAATGGATTACGAGCGTCAGACAAAGAAAATGGCGATGTAGTTAATTTGCTAATTAACTTTGTCATATGAAAATTAAATCTGAAAGTACCCTATATTGCCTTCGTCGGAACTTTTTACCGGAAATCTTAAAGCGCATGGTTGTCGTAAATAATGGATAGCGCTTAAAAAGAGCTTTCAAATGCACATAAACACGACTTATTTCCGATCACCCAGTCAAGAAATATGACCTTTAAAGTTTAAACCATTTTCGATGTAATGTGCTAATAAATCGTAGATATCTGCCCGTTTGTTTGTCTACGACCATACCACGATGAACACACCTGTTCTCGTCCGATCGCGGAAGTTAAGCATCGTCGGGCCGGGATAGTACTTGGATGGGGGACCGCCTGGGAACTCCCGGTGTCGTAGGCTGTTGACTTTTTCACGTTACATTATTTATCATTACGACTGTGACGTATCTTTTTTACGCTATAGCCGCTGAGTAAATCAAGTAAGGGACGTGATTAGAAGTTTCTTTCCCTCAAAACGGCTACGATCTGGCTGCAATAAATGCGCCACGTCGCAAATGAATGGATTACGAGCGTCAGACAAACAAAATGTCGATGTACTTACTTTGCTACTTAACTTTGTCATATGAAAATTAAGTCTGTAAGTACCCTAGATTGCCTTCGTTGGACCTTTTTACCGGAAATCTTAAAGCGCATGGTTGTCGTAATTAATGGATAGCGCCTGAAAAGAGCTTTCAAATGCACATAAACACGACCTATTTCGGATGATCCAGTCAAGAAATATGACCTATAAAGTTTAAACCATTTTCGATGTAATGTGCTAATAAATCGTAGATATCTGCCCGTTTGTTTGTCTACGACCATACCACGATGAACACAGCTGTTCTCGTCCGATCACGGAAGTTAAGCCTCGTCGGGCCGGGATAGTACTTGGATGGGGGACCGCCTGGGAACTCCCGGTGTCGTAGGCTATTGACTTTTTCACGTTACATTATTTATCATTACGACTGTGACGTATCTTTTTTACGCCATAGCCGCTGAGTAAATCAAGTAAGGGACTTGATTAGAAGTTTCTTTCCCTTCAAAACGGCTACGATCTGGCTGCAATAAATGCGCCACGTCGCAAATGAATGGATTACGAGCGTCAGACAAAGAAAATGGCGATGTAGTTAATTTGCTAATTAACTTTGTCATATGAATATTAAGTCTGAAAGTACCCTAGATTGCCTTCGTTGGAACTTTTTACTGGAAATCTTAAAGCGCATGGTTATTGTAATTAATGGATAGCGCTTAAAAAGAGCTTTCAAATGCACATAAACACAAACTATTTCCGATCACCCAGTCAAGAATTATGATCTTTAAAGTTTGAACCATTTTCGATATAATGTGCTAATAAATCGTAGATATCTGCCCGTTTGTTTGTCTACGACCATACCACGATGAACACGCCTGTTCTCGTCCGATCATGGAAGTTAAGCATCGTCGGGCCGGGATAGTACTTGGATGGGGAACCGCCTGGGAACTCCCAGTGTCGTAGGCTATTCACTTTTTCACGTTACATTATTTATCATTACGACTGTGACGTATCTTTTTTACGCAATAGCCGCTGAGTAAATCAAGTAAGGGACATGATTAGAAGTTTCTTTCCCTTCAAAACGGCTACAATCTTGCTGCAATAAATGCGCCACGTCGCAAATGAATGGATTACGAGCGTCAGACAAATAAAATGTCGATGTACTTACTTTGCTAATTAACTTTGTCATATGAAAATTAAGTCGGCAAGTACCCTAGATTGCCTTCGTTGGAACATTTTACCGGAAATCTTAAAGCGCATTATTGTCGTAACGAATCGATAGCGGTTAAAAAGAGCTTTCAAATGCACATAAACACGACCTATTTCCGATCACCCAGTCAAGAAATATGACCTTTAAAGTTTGAACCATTTTCGATGTAATGTGCTAATAAATCGTAGATATCTGCCCGTGTGCTTGTCTACGACCATACCACGATGAACACACCTGTTCTCCTCCGATCACGGAAGTTAAGCATCGTCGGGCCGGGATAGTACTTGGATGGGGGACCGCCTGGGAACTCCCGGTGTCGTAGGCTATTGACTTTTTCACGTTACATTATTTATCATTACGACTGTGACGTATCTTTTTTACGCAATAGCCACTGAGTAAATCAAGTAAGGGACTTGATTAGAAGTTTCTTTCCCTTCAAAACGGCTACGATCTGGCTGCAATAAATGCGCCACGTCGCAAATGAATGGATTACGAGCGTCAGACAAAAAAAATGGCGATGTATTTGCTAATTAACTTTGTCATATGAAAATTAAGTCTGAAAGTACCTTAGATTGCCTTCGTTGGAACTTTTTACCGGAAATCTTAAAGCGCATGGTTGTCGTAATTAATGGATAGCGCTTGAAAAGAGATTTCAAATGCACATAAACACGACCTATTTCGGATGATCCAGTCAAGAAATATGACCTTTAAAGTTTAAACCATTTTCGATGTAATGTGCTAATAAATCGTAGATATCTGCCCGTTTGTTTGTCTACGACCATACCACGATGAACACACCTGTTCTCGTCCGATCACGGAAGTTAAGCATCGTCGGGCCGGGATAGTACTTGAATGGGGGACCGCCTGGGAACTCCCGGTGTCGTAGGCTATTGACTTTTTCACGTTACATTATTTATCATTACGACTGTGACGTATCCAGGCCAGACGATGCTTGACTTCCGTGATCGGACGAGAACAGGTGTGTTCATCGTGGTATGGTCGTAGACAAACAAACGGCCAGATATCTACGATTTATTAGCACATTACATCGAAAATGGTTTAAACTTTAAAGGTCATATTTCTTGACTGGATTATCCGAAATAGGTCGTGTTTATGTGCATTTGAAAGCTCTTTTCAAGCGCTATCCATTATTAACGACAACCATGCGCTTTAAGATTTCCGGTAAAAAGTTCCAACGAAGGCAATCTAGTGTACGTTCAGTCTTAATTTTCATATGACAAAGTTAATTAACGAAATAACTACATCGCCATTTTCTTTGTCTGACGCTCTTAATCCATTCATTTGCGACGTGGCGCATTTATTGCAGCAAGATTGTAGCCCTTTTTAAGGGAAAGGAACTTCTAATCATGTGCCTTACTTGATTCACTCAGCGGCTATCGCGTAAAATAGATACGTCACAGTCGTAATGATAAATAATGAAACGTGAAAAAGTCAATAGCCTACGACACCGGGAGTTCCCAGGCGGTTCCCCATCCAAGTACTATCCCGGCCCAACGATGCTTAACTTCCGTGATCGGACGAGAACAGGTGTGTTCATTGTGGTATGGTCGTAGACAAACAAACGGGCAGATATCTACGATTTATTAGCACATTACATCGAAAATGGTTTAAACTTTAAAGGTCTTATTTCTTGACTGGATTATCCGCAATAGGTCGTGTTTATGTGCATTTCAAAGCTCTTTTCAAGCGTTAACTATTATTTACGACAACCATGCGCTTTAAGATTTCCGGTAAAAAGTTCCAACGAAGGCAATCAAGGGTACTTTCAGACTTAATTTTTATATGACAAAGTTAATTAGCAAATTAATTACATCGGTATTTTCTTTGTCTGACGCTCGTAATCCATTCATTTGCGACGTGGCGCATTTATTGCAGCCAGATTGTAGCCGTTTTGAAGGGAAAGAAACTTATAATCACGTCCCTTACTTGATTTACTCAGCGGCTATTGCGTAAAAAAGATACGTCACAGTCGTAATGATAAATAATGTAACGTGAAAAAGTCAACAGCCTACGACACCGGGAGTTCCCAGGCGGTCCCCCATCTAAGTACTATCCCGGCCCGACGATGCTTAACTTCCGTGATCGGACGAGAACAGGTGTGTTCATCGTGGTATGGTCGTAGACAAACAAACGGGCAGATATCTACGATTTATTAGCACATTACATCAAAAATGGTTTAAACTTTAAAGGTCTTATTTCTTGACTGGATTATCCGCAATAGGTCGTGTTTATGTGCATTTGAAAGCTCTTTTCAAGCGTTAACTATTATTTACGACAACCATGCGCTTTAAGATTTCCGGTAAAAAGTTCCAACGAAGGCAATCAAGGGTACTTTCAGACTTAATTTTCATATGACAAAGTTAATTAGCAAATTAACTACATCGCTATTTTCTTTGTCTGACGCTCGTAATCCATTCATTTGCGACGTGGCGCATTTATTGCAGCCAGATTGTAGCCGCTTTGAAGGGAAAGAAACTTATAATCACGTCCCTTACTTGATTTACTCAGCGGCTATTGCGTAAAAAAGATACGTCACAGTCCTAATGATAAATAATGTAACGTGAAAAAGTCAATAGCCTACGACACCGGGAGTTCCCAGGCGGTCCCCTATTCAAGTACTATCCCGGCCCGACGATGCTTAACTTCCGTGATCGGACGAGAACAGGTGTGTTCATCGTGGTATGGTCGTAGACAAGCATACGGGCATCTCGTCCGATCACGGAAGTTATGCATCGTCGGGCCGGGATAGTACTTGGGTGGGGCACCGCCTGGGAACTCCCGGTGTCGTAGGCTATTGACTTTTTCACGTTACATTATTTATCATTATGACTGTGACGTATCTTTTTTACGCAATAGCCGCTGAGTAAATCAAGTAAGGGACATGATTAGAAGTTGCTTTCCCTTCAAAACGGCTACAATCTTGCTGCAATAAATGCGCCACGTCGCAAATGAATGGATTACGAGCATCAGACAAAGAAAATGGCGATGTAGTTGCTTTGCTAAATAACTTTGTCATATGAAAATTAAGTCTGCAAGTACCCTAGATTGCCTTCGTTGGAACTTTTTACCGGAAATCTTAAAGCGCATTATTGTCGTACAGAATCGATAGCGCTTAAAAAGAGCTTTCAAATGCACATAAACACGACCTATTTCCGATCACCCAGTCAAGAAATATGACCTTTAAAATTTGAACCATTTTCGATGTAATGTGCTAATAAATCGTAGATATCTGCCCGTATGCTTGTCCACGACCATACCACGATGAACACACCTGTTCTCGTCCGATCACGGAAGTTAAGCATCGTCGGGCGGGGATAGTACTTGGATGGGGGACCGCCTGGGAACTCCCGGTGTCGTAGGCTATTGACTTTTTCACGTTACATTATTTATCATTACGACTGTGACGTATCTTTTTTACGCTATAGCCGCTGAGTAAATCAAGTAAGGGACGTGATTAGAAGTTTCTTTCCCTCAAAACGGCTACGATCTGGCTGCAATAAATGCGCCACGTCGCAAATGAATGGATTACGAGCGTCAGACAAAGAAAATGGCGATGTAGTTAATTTGCTAATTAACTTTGTCATATGAAAATTAAATCTGAAAGTACCCTATATTGCCTTCGTCGGAACTTTTTACCGGAAATCTTAAAGCGCATGGTTGTCGTAAATAATGGATAGCGCTTAAAAAGAGCTTTCAAATGCACATAAACACGACCTATTTCCGATCACCCAGTCAAGAAATATGACCTTTAAAGTTTAAACCATTTTCGATGTAATGTGCTAATAAATCGTAGATATCTGCCCGTTTGTTTGTCTACGACCATACCACGATGAACACACCTGTTCTCGTCCGATCACGGAAGTTAAGCATCGTCGGGCCGGGATAGTACTTGGATGGGGGACCGCCTGGGAACTCCCGGTGTCGTAGGCTATTGACTTTTTCACGTTACATTATTTATCATTACGACTGTGACGTATCTTTTTTACGCTATAGCCGCTGAGTAAATCAAGTAAGGGACGTGATTAGAAGTTTCTTTCCCTCAAAACGGCTACGATCTGGCTGCAATAAATGCGCCACGTCGCAAATGAATGGATTACGAGCGTCAGACAAAGAAAATGGCGATGTAGTTAATTTGCTAATTAACTTTGTCATATGAAAATTAAGTCTGCAAGTACCCTAGATTGCCTTCGTTGGAACTTTTTACCGGAAATCTTAAAGCGCATTATTGTCGTAAAGAATCGATAGCGCTTAAAAAGAGCTTTCAAATGCACATAAACACGACCTATTTCCGATCACCCAGTCAAGAAATATGACCTTTAAAGTTTGAACCATTTTCGATGTAATGTGCTAATAAATCGTAGATATCTGCCCGTATGCTTGTCTACGACCATACCACGATGAACACACCTGTTCTCGTCCGATCACGGAAGTTAAGCATCGTCGGGCCGGGATAGTACTTGGATGGGGGACCGCCTGGGAACTCCCGGTGTCGTAGGCTATTGACTTTTTCACGTTACATTATTTATCATTACGACTGTGACGTATCTTTTTTACGCAATAGCCGCTGAGTAAATCAAGTAAGGGACATGATTAGAAGTTTCATTCCCTTCAAAATGGCTACAATCTTGCTGCAATAAATGCGCCACGTCGCAAATGAATGGATTACGAGCGTCAGACAAACAAAATGTCGATGTACTTACTTTGCTACTTAACTTTGTCATATGAAAATTAAGTCTGTAAGTACCCTAGATTGCCTTCGTTGGACCTTTTTACCGGAAATCTTAAAGCGCATGGTTGTCGTAATTAATGGATAGCGCCTGAAAAGAGCTTTCAAATGCACATAAACACGACCTATTTCGTATGATCCAGTCAAGAAATATGACCTATAAAGTTTAAACCATTTTCGATGTAATGTGCTAATAAATCGTAGATATCTGCCCGTTTGTTTGTCTACGACCATACCACGATGAACACACCTGTTCTCGTCCGATCACGGAAGTTAAGCTTCGTCGGGCCGGGAGAGTACTTGGATTGGGGACCGCCTGGGAACTCCCGGTGTCGTAGGCTATTGACTTTTTCACGTTTCATTATTTATCATTACGACTGTGACGTTTCTTTTTTACGCAATAGCCGCTGAGTAAATCAAGTAAGGGACATGATTAGAAGTTTCTTTCCCTTTAAAACGGCTACAATCTTGCTGCAATAAATGCGCCACGTCGCAAATGAATGGATTACGAGCGTCAGACAAAGAAAATGGCGATGTACTTACTTTGTACTTACTTTAAGATTTCCGGTAAAAAGTTCCAACGAAGGCAATCTAGGGTACTGTCAGACTTAATTTTCATATGACAAAGTTAATTAGCAAATTAACTACATCGTCATTTTCTTTGTCCGACGCTCGTAATACATTCATTTGCGACGTGGCGCATTTATTGCTGCCAGATCGTAGCCGTTTTGAAGGGAAAGCAACTTCTAATCATGTCTCTTTCTTGATTTACTCAGCGGCTATTGCGTAAAAAAGATACGTCACAGTCGTAACGATAAATAATGTAACGTGAAAAAGTCACTAGCCTACGACACCGGGAGTTCCCAGGCGCTCCCCCATCCAAGTACTATCACGGCCCGACGATGCTTAACTTCCGTGATCGGACGAGAACAGGTGTGTTCATCGTGGTATGGTCGTAGACAAACAAACGGGCAGATATCTACGATTTATTAGCACATTACATCGAAAATGGTTTAAACTTTAAAGGTCATATTTCTTGACTGGATTATCCGAAATAGGTCGTGTTTATGTGCATTTGAAAGCTCTTTTCAAGCGCTATCCATTATTAACGACAACCATGCGCTTTAAGATTTCCGGTAAAAAGTTCCAACGAAGGCAATCTAGTGTACGTTCAGTCTTAATTTTCATATGACAAAGTTAATTAACGAAATAACTACATCGCCATTTTCTTTGTCTGACGCTCTTAATCCATTCATTTGCGACGTGGCGCATTTATTGCAGCAAGATTGTAGCCCTTTTTAAGGGAAAGGAACTTCTAATCATGTGCCTTACTTGATTCACTCAGCGGCTATCGCGTAAAATAGATACGTCACAGTCGTAATGATAAATAATGAAACGTGAAAAAGTCAATAGCCTACGACACCGGGAGTTCCCAGGCGGTTCCCCATCCAAGTACTATCCCGGCCCAACGATGCTTAACTTCCGTGATCGGACGAGAACAGGTGTGTTCATTGTGGTATGGTCGTAGACAAACAAACGGGCAGATATCTACGATTTATTAGCACATTACATCGAAAATGGTTTAAACTTTAAAGGTCTTATTTCTTGACTGGATTATCCGCAATAGGTCGTGTTTATGTGCATTTCAAAGCTCTTTTCAAGCGTTAACTATTATTTACGACAACCATGCGCTTTAAGATTTCCGGTAAAAAGTTCCAACGAAGGCAATCAAGGGTACTTTCAGACTTAATTTTTATATGACAAAGTTAATTAGCAAATTAATTACATCGGTATTTTCTTTGTCTGACGCTCGTAATCCATTCATTTGCGACGTGGCGCATTTATTGCAGCCAGATTGTAGCCGTTTTGAAGGGAAAGAAACTTATAATCACGTCCCTTACTTGATTTACTCAGCGGCTATTGCGTAAAAAAGATACGTCACAGTCGTAATGATAAATAATGTAACGTGAAAAAGTCAACAGCCTACGACACCGGGAGTTCCCAGGCGGTCCCCCATCTAAGTACTATCCCGGCCCGACGATGCTTAACTTCCGTGATCGGACGAGAACAGGTGTGTTCATCGTGGTATGGTCGTAGACAAACAAACGGGCAGATATCTACGATTTATTAGCACATTACATCAAAAATGGTTTAAACTTTAAAGGTCTTATTTCTTGACTGGATTATCCGCAATAGGTCGTGTTTATGTGCATTTGAAAGCTCTTTTCAAGCGTTAACTATTATTTACGACAACCATGCGCTTTAAGATTTCCGGTAAAAAGTTCCAACGAAGGCAATCAAGGGTACTTTCAGACTTAATTTTCATATGACAAAGTTAATTAGCAAATTAACTACATCGCTATTTTCTTTGTCTGACGCTCGTAATCCATTCATTTGCGACGTGGCGCATTTATTGCAGCCAGATTGTAGCCGCTTTGAAGGGAAAGAAACTTATAATCACGTCCCTTACTTGATTTACTCAGCGGCTATTGCGTAAAAAAGATACGTCACAGTCCTAATGATAAATAATGTAACGTGAAAAAGTCAATAGCCTACGACACCGGGAGTTCCCAGGCGGTCCCCTATTCAAGTACTATCCCGGCCCGACGATGCTTAACTTCCGTGATCGGACGAGAACAGGTGTGTTCATCGTGGTATGGTCGTAGACAAGCATACGGGCATCTCGTCCGATCACGGAAGTTATGCATCGTCGGGCCGGGATAGTACTTGGGTGGGGCACCGCCTGGGAACTCCCGGTGTCGTAGGCTATTGACTTTTTCACGTTACATTATTTATCATTATGACTGTGACGTATCTTTTTTACGCAATAGCCGCTGAGTAAATCAAGTAAGGGACATGATTAGAAGTTGCTTTCCCTTCAAAACGGCTACAATCTTGCTGCAATAAATGCGCCACGTCGCAAATGAATGGATTACGAGCATCAGACAAAGAAAATGGCGATGTAGTTGCTTTGCTAAATAACTTTGTCATATGAAAATTAAGTCTGCAAGTACCCTAGATTGCCTTCGTTGGAACTTTTTACCGGAAATCTTAAAGCGCATTATTGTCGTACAGAATCGATAGCGCTTAAAAAGAGCTTTCAAATGCACATAAACACGACCTATTTCCGATCACCCAGTCAAGAAATATGACCTTTAAAATTTGAACCATTTTCGATGTAATGTGCTAATAAATCGTAGATATCTGCCCGTATGCTTGTCCACGACCATACCACGATGAACACACCTGTTCTCGTCCGATCACGGAAGTTAAGCATCGTCGGGCGGGGATAGTACTTGGATGGGGGACCGCCTGGGAACTCCCGGTGTCGTAGGCTATTGACTTTTTCACGTTACATTATTTATCATTACGACTGTGACGTATCTTTTTTACGCTATAGCCGCTGAGTAAATCAAGTAAGGGACGTGATTAGAAGTTTCTTTCCCTCAAAACGGCTACGATCTGGCTGCAATAAATGCGCCACGTCGCAAATGAATGGATTACGAGCGTCAGACAAAGAAAATGGCGATGTAGTTAATTTGCTAATTAACTTTGTCATATGAAAATTAAATCTGAAAGTACCCTATATTGCCTTCGTCGGAACTTTTTACCGGAAATCTTAAAGCGCATGGTTGTCGTAAATAATGGATAGCGCTTAAAAAGAGCTTTCAAATGCACATAAACACGACCTATTTCCGATCACCCAGTCAAGAAATATGACCTTTAAAGTTTAAACCATTTTCGATGTAATGTGCTAATAAATCGTAGATATCTGCCCGTTTGTTTGTCTACGACCATACCACGATGAACACACCTGTTCTCGTCCGATCACGGAAGTTAAGCATCGTCGGGCCGGGATAGTACTTGGATGGGGGACCGCCTGGGAACTCCCGGTGTCGTAGGCTATTGACTTTTTCACGTTACATTATTTATCATTACGACTGTGACGTATCTTTTTTACGCTATAGCCGCTGAGTAAATCAAGTAAGGGACGTGATTAGAAGTTTCTTTCCCTCAAAACGGCTACGATCTGGCTGCAATAAATGCGCCACGTCGCAAATGAATGGATTACGAGCGTCAGACAAAGAAAATGGCGATGTAGTTAATTTGCTAATTAACTTTGTCATATGAAAATTAAGTCTGCAAGTACCCTAGATTGCCTTCGTTGGAACTTTTTACCGGAAATCTTAAAGCGCATTATTGTCGTAAAGAATCGATAGCGCTTAAAAAGAGCTTTCAAATGCACATAAACACGACCTATTTCCGATCACCCAGTCAAGAAATATGACCTTTAAAGTTTGAACCATTTTCGATGTAATGTGCTAATAAATCGTAGATATCTGCCCGTATGCTTGTCTACGACCATACCACGATGAACACACCTGTTCTCGTCCGATCACGGAAGTTAAGCATCGTCGGGCCGGGATAGTACTTGGATGGGGGACCGCCTGGGAACTCCCGGTGTCGTAGGCTATTGACTTTTTCACGTTACATTATTTATCATTACGACTGTGACGTATCTTTTTTACGCAATAGCCGCTGAGTAAATCAAGTAAGGGACATGATTAGAAGTTTCATTCCCTTCAAAATGGCTACAATCTTGCTGCAATAAATGCGCCACGTCGCAAATGAATGGATTACGAGCGTCAGACAAACAAAATGTCGATGTACTTACTTTGCTACTTAACTTTGTCATATGAAAATTAAGTCTGTAAGTACCCTAGATTGCCTTCGTTGGACCTTTTTACCGGAAATCTTAAAGCGCATGGTTGTCGTAATTAATGGATAGCGCCTGAAAAGAGCTTTCAAATGCACATAAACACGACCTATTTCGTATGATCCAGTCAAGAAATATGACCTATAAAGTTTAAACCATTTTCGATGTAATGTGCTAATAAATCGTAGATATCTGCCCGTTTGTTTGTCTACGACCATACCACGATGAACACACCTGTTCTCGTCCGATCACGGAAGTTAAGCTTCGTCGGGCCGGGA
Organism: Hydractinia symbiolongicarpus; assembly: GCF_029227915.1. Classification (NCBI taxonomy): domain Eukaryota; kingdom Metazoa; phylum Cnidaria; class Hydrozoa; order Anthoathecata; family Hydractiniidae; genus Hydractinia; species Hydractinia symbiolongicarpus. The sequence continues at coordinate 16,069,309 of NC_079885.1, read as the reverse complement.
GAGTACTTGGATTGGGGACCGCCTGGGAACTCCCGGTGTCGTAGGCTATTGACTTTTTCACGTTTCATTATTTATCATTACGACTGTGACGTTTCTTTTTTACGCAATAGCCGCTGAGTAAATCAAGTAAGGGACATGATTAGAAGTTTCTTTCCCTTTAAAACGGCTACAATCTTGCTGCAATAAATGCGCCACGTCGCAAATGAATGGATTACGAGCGTCAGACAAAGAAAATGGCGATGTACTTACTTTGTACTTACTTTAAGATTTCCGGTAAAAAGTTCCAACGAAGGCAATCTAGGGTACTGTCAGACTTAATTTTCATATGACAAAGTTAATTAGCAAATTAACTACATCGTCATTTTCTTTGTCCGACGCTCGTAATCCATTCATTTGCGACGTGGCGCATTTATTGCTGCCAGATCGTAGCCGTTTTGAAGGGAAAGCAACTTCTAATCATGTCTCTTTCTTGATTTACTCAGCGGCTATTGCGTAAAAAAGATACGTCACAGTCGTAACGATAAATAATGTAACGTGAAAAAGTCACTAGCCTACGACACCGGGAGTTCCCAGGCGCTCCCCCATCCAAGTACTATCACGGCCCGACGATGCTTAACTTCCGTGATCGGACGAGAACAGGTGTGTTCATCGTGGTATGGTCGTACACAAGCATACGGGTAGATATCTACGATTTATTAGCACATTACATCGAAAATGGTTCGAACTTTAAAGATCATAATTCTTGACTGGGTGATCGGAAATAGTTCGTGTTTATGTGCATTTGAAAGCTCTTTTTAAGCGCTATCGATTCTTTACGACAATAATGCGCTTTAAGATTTCCGGTAAAAAGTTCCAACGAAGGCAATCTAGGGTACTTTCAGACTTAATTTTCATATGACAAAGTTAGTTAGCAAAGTAAGTACATCGCTATTTTCTTTGTCTGACGCTCGTAATCCATTCATTTGCGACGTGGCGCATTTATTGCAGCACGATGGTAGCCGTTTTGAAGGGAAAGCAACTTCTAATCATGTCTCTTTCTTGATATACTCAGCGGCTATTGCGTAAAAAAGATACGTCACAGTCGTAATGATAAATAATGTCACGTGAAAAAGTCAATAGCCTACGACACCGGGAGTTCCCAGGCGGTACCCCATCCAAGTAGTATCCCGGCCCGACGATGCTTAACTTCCGTGATCGGACGAGAACAGGTGTGTTCATCGTGGTATGGTCGTAGACAAACAAACGGGCAGATATCTACGATTTATTAGCACATTACATCGAAAATGGTTTAAACTTTAAAGGTCATATTTATTGACTGGATCATCCGAAATAGGTCGTGTTTATGTGCATTTGAAGCTCATTTCAAGCGCTACCCATTAATTACGACAACCATGCGCTTTAAGATTTCCGGTAGAAAGTTCCAACGAAGGCAATCTAGGGTACTTTCAGACTTAATTTTCATATGACAAAGTTATTTAGCAAATTAACTACATCGCCATTTTCTTTGTCTGATGCTCGTAATTCATTCATTTGCGACGTGGCGCATTTATTGCAGCCAGATCGTAGCCGTTTTGAAGGGAAAGAAACTTCTAATCAAGTCCCTTACTTGATTTACTCAGCGGCTATTGCGTAAAAAATATACGTCACTGTCGTAATGATAAATAATGTAACGTGAAAAGTCAATAGCCTACGACACCGGGAGTTCCCAGGCGGTCCCCCATCCAAGTACTATCCCGGCCCGACGATGCTTAACTTCCGTGATCGGACGAGAACAGGTGTGTTCATCGTGGTATGGTCGTAGACAAACATACGGGTAGATATCTACGATTTATTAGCACATTACATCGAAAATGGTTCGAACTTTAAAGATCATAATTCTTGACTGGGTGATCGGAAATAGTTCGTGTTTATGTGCATTTGAAAGCTCTTTTTAAGCGCTATCGATTCTTTACGACAATAATGCGCTTTAAGATTTCCGGTAAAAAGTTCCAACGAAGGCAATCTAGGGTACTTTCAGACTTAATTTTCATATGACAAAGTTAGTTAGTAAAGTAAGTACATCGCTATTTTCTTTGTCTGACGCTCGTAATCCATTCATTTGCGACGTGGCGCATTTATTGCAGCACGATGGTAGCCGTTTTGAAGGTAAAGCAACTTCTAATCATGTCTCTTTCTTGATTTACTCAGCGGCTATTGCGTAAAAAAGAACGTCACAGTCGTAATGATAAATAATGTAACGTGAAAAAGTCAACAGCCTACGACACCGGGAGTTCCCAGGCGGTCCCCCATCCAAGTACTATCCCGGCCCGACGATGCTTAACTTCCGTGATCGGACGAGAACAGGTGTGTTTATCGTGGTATGGTCGTACACAAGCATACGGGTAGATATCTACGATTTATTAGCACATTACATCGAAAATGGTTCGAACTTTAAAGATCATAATTCTTGACTGGGTGATCGGAAATAGTTCGTGTTTATGTGCATTTGAAAGCTCTTTTTAAGCGCTATCGATTCTTTACGACAATAATGCGCTTTAAGATTTCCGGTAAAAAGTTCCAACGAAGGCAATCTAGGGTACTTTCAGACTTAATTTTCATATGACAAAGTTAGTTAGTAAAGTAAGTACATCGCTATTTTCTTTGTCTGACGCTCGTAATCCATTCATTTGCGACGTGGCGCATTTATTGCAGCACGATGGTAGCCGTTTTGAAGGTAAAGCAACTTCTAATCATGTCTCTTTCTTGATTTACTCAGCGGCTATTGCGTAAAAAAGAACGTCACAGTCGTAATGATAAATAATGTAACGTGAAAAAGTCAACAGCCTACGACACCGGGAGTTCCCAGGCGGTCCCCCATCCAAGTACTATCCCGGCCCGACGATGCTTAACTTCCGTGATCGGACGAGAACAGGTGTGTTTATCGTGGTATGGTCGTACACAAGCATACGGGTAGATATCTACGATTTATTAGCACATTACATCGAAAATGGTTCGAACTTTAAAGATCATAATTCTTGACTCGGTGATCGGAAATAGTTCGTGTTTATGTGCATTTTAAAGCACTTTTTAAGCGCTATCGATTCTTTACGACAATATTGCGCTTTAAGATTTCCGGTAAAAAGTTCCAACGAAGGCAATCTAGGGTACTTTCAGACTTAATTTTCATATGACAAAGTTAGTTAGCAAAGTAAGTACATCGCTATTTTCTTTGTCTGACGCTCGTAATCCATTCATTTGCGACGTGGCGCATTTATTGCAGCACGATGATAGCCGTTTTGAAGGGAAAGCAACTTCTAATCATATCTCTTTCTTGATATACTCAGCGGCTATTGCGTAAAAAAGAAACGTCACAGTCGTAATGATAAATAATGTAACGTGAAAAAGTCAATAGCCTACGACACCGGGAGTTCCCAGGCGGTCCCCCCTCCAAGTACTATCCCGGCCCGACGATGCTTAACTTCCGTGATCGGACGAGAACAGGTGTGTTCATCGTGGTATGGTCGTAGACAAACAAACGGGCAGATATCTACAATTTATTAGCACATTACATCGAAAATGGTTTAAATTTTAAATGTCATATTTATTGACTGGATCATCCGAAATAGGTCGTGTTTATGTGCATTTGAAAGCTCTTTTTAAGCGCTATTGATTCTTTACGACAATAATGCGCTTTAAGATTTCCGGTAAAAAGTTCCAACGAAGGCAATCTAGGGTACTTTCAGTCTTATTTTTCATATGACAAAGTTAGTTAGTAAAGTAAGTACATCGCTATTTTCTTTGTCTGACGCTCGTAATCCATTCATTTGCGACGTGGCGCATTTATTGCAGCACGATGGTAGCCGTTTTGAAGGTAAAGCAACTTCTAATCATGTCTCTTTCTTGATTTACTCAGCGGCTATTGCGTAAAAAAGAACGTCACAGTCGTAATGATAAATAATGTAACGTGAAAAAGTCAATAGCCTACGACACCGGGAGTTCCCAGGCGGTCCCCCATCCAAGTACTATCCCGGCCCGACGATGCTTAACTTCCGTGATCGGACGAGAACAGGTGTGTTTATCGTGGTATGGTCGTACACAAGCATACGGGTAGATATCTACGATTTATTAGCACATTACATCGAAAATGGTTCGAACTTTAAAGATCATAATTCTTGACTCGGTGATCGGAAATAGTTCGTGTTTATGTGCATTTTAAAGCAATTTTTAAGCGCTATCGATTCTTTACGACAATAATGCGCTTTAAGATTTCCGGTAAAAAGTTCCAACGAAGGCAATCTAGGGTACTTTCAGACTTAATTTTCATATGACAAAGTTAGTTAGCAAAGTAAGTACATCGCTATTTTCTTTGTCTGACGCTCCTAATCCATTCATTTGCGACGTGGCGCATTTATTGCAGCACGATGATAGCCGTTTTGAAGGGAAAGCAACTTCTAGTCATGTCTCTTTCTTGATATACTCAGCGGCTATTGCGTAAAAAAGATACGTCACAGTCGTAATGATAAATAATGTAACGTGAAAAAGTCAATAGCCTACGACACCGGGAGTTCCCAGGCGGTCCCCCCTCCAAGTACTATCCCGGCCCGACGATGCTTAACTTCCGTGATCGGACGAGAACAGGAGTGTTCATCGTGGTATGGTCGTAGACAAACAAACGGGCAGATATCTACGATTTATTAGCACATTACATCGAAAATGGTTTAAACTTTAAATGTCATATATATTGACTGGATCATCCGAAATAGGTCGTGTTTATGCGCATTTGAAGCTCATTTCAAGCGCTACCCATTAATTACGACAACCATGCGCTTTAAGATTTCCGGTAAAAAGTTCCAACGAAGACAATCTAGGGTACTTTCAGACTTAATTTTCATATGACAAAGTTATTTAGCAAATTAACTACATCGCCATTTTCTTTGTCTGATGCTCGTAATTCATTCATTTGCGACGTGGCGCATTTATTGCAGCCAGATTGTAGCCGTTTTGAAGGGAAAGAAACTTCTAATCAAGTCCCTTACTTGATTTACTCAGCGGCTATTGCGTAAAAAAGATACGTCACAGTCGTAATGATAAATAATGTAACGTGAAAAAGTCAATAGCCTACGACACCGGGAGTTCCCAGGCGGTCACCCATCCAAGTACTATCCCGGCCCGACGATGCTTAACTTCCGTGATCGGACGAGAACAGGTGTGTTCATCGTGGTATGGTCGGAGACAAACAAACGGGCAGATACCTACGATTTATTAGCACATTACATCAAAAATGGTTTAAACTTTAAAGGTCATATTTCTTGACTGGATTATCCGAAATAGGTCGTGTTTATGTGCATTTGAAAGCTCATTTCAAGCGCTATCCATTTATTACGACAACCATGCGCTTTAAGATTTCCGGTAAAAAGTTCCAACGAAGGCAATCTAGGGTACTTTCAGACTTAATTTTCATATGACAAAGTTAATTAGCAAATTAATTACATCGCTATTTTCTTTGTCTGACGCTCGTAATCCATTCATTTGCGACGTGGCGCATTTATTGCAGCCAGATTGTAGCCGTTTTGAAGGGAAAGAAACTTCTAATCAAGTCCCTTACTTGATTTACTCAGCGGCTATTGCGTAAAAAAGATACGTCACAGTCGTAATGATAAATAATGTAACGTGAAAAAGTCAATAGCCTACGACACCGGGAGTTCCCAGGCGGTCACCCATCCAAGTACTATCCCGGCCCGACGATGCTTAACTTCCGTGATCGGACGAGAACAGGTGTGTTCATCGTGGTATGGTCGTAGACAAACAAACGGGCAGATACCTACGATTTATTAGCACATTACATCAAAAATGGTTTAAACTTTAAAGGTCATATTTCTCGACTGGATTATCCGAAATAGGTCGTGTTTATGTGCATTTGAAAGCTCATTTCAAGCGCTATCCATTAATTACGACAACCATGCGCTTTAAGATTTCCGGTAAAAAGTTCCAACGAAGGCAATCTAGGGTACTTTCAGACTTAATTTTCATATGACAAAGTTAATTAGCAAATTAATTACATCGCTATTTTCTTTGTCTGACGCTCGTAATCCATTCATTTGCGACGTGGCGCATTTATTGCAGCCAGATTGTAGCCGTTTTGAAGGGAAAGAAACTTATAATCACGTCCCTTACTTGATTTACTCAGCGGCTATTGCGTAAAAAAGATACGTCACAGTCATAATGATAAATAATGTAACGTGAAAAAGTCAATAGCCTACGACACCGGGAGTTCCCAGGCGGTCCCCTATTCAAGTACTATCCCGGCCCGACGATGCTTAACTTCCGTGATCGGACGAGAACAGGTGTGTTCATCGTGGTATGGTCGTAGACAAACAAACGGGCAGATATCTACGATTTATTAGCACATTACATCGAAAATGGTTTAAACTTTAAAGGTCATATTTCTTGACTGGATCATCCGAAATAGGTCGTGTTTATGTGCATTTGAAAGCTCTTTTCAAGCGCTATCCATTAATTACGACAACCATGCGCTTTAAGATTTCCGGTAAAAAGTTCCAACGAAGGCAATCTAGGGTACTTTCAGACTTAATTTTCATATGACAAAGTTAATTAGCAAATTAACTACATCGATATTTTCTTTGTCTGACGCTCGTAATCTATTCATTTGCGACGTGGCGCATTTATTGCAGCCAGATTATAGCCGTTTTGAAGGGAAAGAAACTTCTAATCACGTCTCTTACTTGATTTACTCAGCGGCTATTGCGTAAAAAAGATACGTCACAGTCGTAATGATAAATAATTTAACGTGAAAAAGTCAATAGCCTACGAAACCGGGAGTTCCCAGGCGGTCCCCCATCCAAGTACTATCCCGGCCCGACGATGCTTAACTTCCGTGATCGGACGAGAACAGGTGTGTTCATCTTGGTATGGTCGTAGACAAGCATACGGGCATCTCTTCCGATCACGGAAGTTATGCATCGTCGGGCCGGGATAGTACTTGGATGGGGCACTGCCTGGGAACTCCCGGTGTCGTAGGCTATTGACTTTTTCACGTTACATTATTTATCATTATGACTGTGACGTATCTTTTTTACGCAATAGCCGCTGAGTAAATCAAGTAAGGGACATGATTAGAAGTTGCTTTCCCTTCAAAACGGCTACAATCTTGCTGCAATAAATGCGCCACGTCGCAAATGAATGGATTACGAGCATCAGACAAAGAAAATGGCGATGTAGTTGCTTTGCTAAATAACTTTGTCATATGAAAATTAAGTCTGCAAGTACCCTAGATTGCCTTCGTTGGAACTTTTTACCGGAAATCTTAAAGCGCATTATTGTCGTACAGAATCGATAGCGCTTAAAAAGAGCTTTCAAATGCACATAAACACGACCTATTTCCGATCACCCAGTCAAGAAATATGACCTTTAAAATTTGAACCATTTTCGATGTAATGTGCTAATAAATCGTAGATATCTGCCCGTATGCTTGTCCACGACCATACCACGATGAACACACCTGTTGTCGTCCGATCACGGAAGTTAAGCATCGTCGGGCCGGGATAGTACTTGGATGGGGGACCGCCTGTGAACTCCCGGTGTCGTAGGCTATTGACTTTTTCACGTTACATTATTTATCATTACGACTGTGACGTATCTTTTTTACGCTATAGCCGCTGAGTAAATCAAGTAAGGGACGTGATTAGAAGTTTCTTTCCCTCAAAACGGCTACGATCTGGCTGCAATAAATGCGCCACGTCGCAAATGAATGGATTACGAGCGTCAGACAAAGAAAATGGCGATGTAGTTAATTTGCTAATTAACTTTGTCATATGAAAATTAAATCTGAAAGTACCCTATATTGCCTTCGTCGGAACTTTTTACCGGAAATCTTAAAGCGCATGGTTGTCGTAAATAATGGATAGCGCTTAAAAAGAGCTTTCAAATGCACATAAACACGACCTATTTCCGATCACCCAGTCAAGAAATATGACCTTTAAAGTTTAAACCATTTTCGATGTAATGTGCTAATAAATCGTAGATATCTGCCCGTGTGTTTGTCTACGACCATACCACGATGAACACACCTGTTCTCGTCCGATCACGGAAGTTAAGCATCGTCGGGCCGGGATAGTACTTGGATGGGGGACCGCCTGGGAACTCCCGGTGTCGTAGGCTATTGACTTTTTCACGTTACATTATTTATCATTACGACTGTGACGTATCTTTTTTACGCTATAGCCGCTGAGTAAATCAAGTAAGGGACGTGATTAGAAGTTTCTTTCCTTCAAAACGGCTACGATCTGGCTGCAATAAATGCGCCACGTCGCAAATGAATGGATTACGAGCGTCAGACAAAGAAAATGGCGATGTAGTTAATTTGCTAATTAACTTTGTCATATGAAAATTAAGTCTGCAAGTACCCTAGATTGCCTTTGTTGGAACTTTTTACCGGAAATCTTAAAGCGCATTATTGTCGTAAAGAATCGATAGCGCTTAAAAAGAGCTTTCAAATGCACATAAACACGACCTATTTCCTATCACCCAGTCAAGAAATATGACCTTTAAAGTTTGAACCATTTTCGATGTAATGTGCTAATAAATCGTAGATATCTGCCCGTATGCTTGTCTACGACCATACCACGATGAACACACCTGTTCCCGTCTGATCACGGAAGTTAAGCTTCGTCGGGCCGGGAGAGTACTTGGATGGGGGACCGCCTGGGAACTCCCGGTGTCGTAGGCTATTGACTTTTTCACGTTTCATTATTTATCATTACGACTGTGACGTTTCTTTTTTACGCAATAGCCGCTGAGTAAATCAAGTAAGGGACATGATTAGAAGTTTTTTTCCCTTCAAAACGGCTACAATCTTGCTGCAATAAATGCGCCACGTCGAAAATGAATGGATTACGAGCGTCAGACAAAGAAAATGGCGATGTACTTACTTTGTACTTACTTTAAGATTTCCGGTAAAAAGTTCCAACGAAGGCAATCTAGGGTACTTTCAGACTTAATTTTCATATGACAAAGTTATTTAGCAAATTAACTACATCGCCATTTTCTTTGTCTGATGCTCGTAATTCATTCATTTGCGACGTGGCGCATTTATTGCAGCCAGATCGTAGCCGTTTTGAAGGGAAAGAAACTTCTAATCAAGTCCCTTACTTGATTTACTCAGCGGCTATTGCGTAAAAAAGATACGTCACAGTCGTAATGATAAATAATGTAACGTGAAAAAGTCAATAGCCTACGACACCGGGAGTTCCCAGGCGGTCCCCCATCCAAGTACTATCACGACCCGACGATGCTTAACTTCCGTGATCGGACGAGAACAGGTGTGTTCATCGTGGTATGGTCGTAGACAAACATACGGGCAGATATCTACGATTTATTAGCACATTACATCGAAAATGGTTCGAACTTTAAAGATCATAATTCTTGACTGGGTGATCGGAAATAGTGCGTGTTTATGTGCATTTGAAAGCTCTTTTTAAGCGCTATCGATTCTTTACGACAATAATGCGCTTTAAGATTTCCGGTAAAAAGTTCCAACGAAGGCAATCTAGGGTACTGTCAGACTTAATTTTCATATGACAAAGTTAATTAGCAAATTAACTACATCGTCATTTTCTTTGTCCGACGCTCGTAATCCATTCATTTGCGACGTGGCGCATTTATTGCTGCCAGATCGTAGCCGTTTTGAAGGGAAAGCAACTTCTAATCATGTCTCTTTCTTGATTTACTCAGCGGCTATTGCGTAAAATTAGATACGTCACAGTCGTAACGATAAATAATGTAACGTGAAAAAGTCACTAGCCTACGACACCGGGAGTTCCCAGGCGCTCCCCCATCCAAGTACTATCACGGCCCGACGATGCTTAACTTCCGTGATCGGACGAGAACAGGTGTGTTCATCGTGGTATGGTCGTACACAAGCATACGGGTAGATATCTGCGATTTATTAGCACATTACATCGAAAATGGTTCGAACTTTAAAGATCATAATTCTTGACTGGGTGATCGGAAATAGTTCGTGTTTATGTGCATTTGAAAGCTCTTTTTAAGCGCTATTGATTCTTTACGACAATAATGCGCTTTAAGATTTCCGGTAAAAAGTTCCAACGAAGGCAATCTAGGGTACTTTCAGACTTAATTTTCATATGACAAAGTTAGTTAGCAAAGTAAGTACATCGCTATTTTCTTTGTCTGACGCTCGTAATCCATTCATTTGCGACGTGGCGCATTTATTGCAGCACGATGGTAGCCGTTTTGAAGGGAAAGCAACTTCTAATCATGTCTCTTTCTTGATATACTCAGCGGCTATTGCGTAAAAAAGATACGTCACAGTCGTAATGATAAATAATGTAACGTGAAAAAGTCAATAGCCTACGACACCGGGAGTTCCCAGGCGGTCCCCCATCCAAGTACTATCCCGGCCCGACGATGCTTAACTTCCGTGATCGGACGAGAACAGGTGTGTTCATCGTGGTATGGTCGTAGACAAACAAACGGGCAGATATCTACGATTTATTAGCACATTACATCGAAAATGGTTTAAACTTTAAAGGTCTTATTTCTTGACTGGATCATCCGAAATAGGTCGTGTTTATGTGCATTTGAAGCTCATTTCAAGCGCTACCCGTTAATTACAACAACCATGCGCTTTAAGATTTCCGGTAAAAAGTTCCAACGAAGGCAATCTAGGGTACTTTCAGACTTAATTTTCATATGACAAAGTTATTTAGCAAATTAACTACATCGCCATTTTCTTTGTCTGATGCTCGTAATTCATTCATTTGCGACGTGGCGCATTTATTGCTGCCAGATCGTAGCCGTTTTGAAGGGAAAGCAACTTCTAATCATGTCTCTTTCTTGACTTAATCAGCGGCTATTGTGTAAAATTAGATACGTCACAGTCGTAACGATAAATAATGTAACGTGAAAAAGTCACTAGCCTACGACACCGGGAGTTCCCAGGCGCTCCCCCATCCAAGTACTATCACGGCCCGACGATGCTTAACTTCCGTGATCGGACGAGAACAGGTGTGTTCATCTTGGTATGGTCGTAGACAAGCATACGGGCATCTCTTCCGATCACGGAAGTTATGCATCGTCGGGCCGGGATAGTACTTGGATGGGGCACTGCCTGGGAACTCCCGGTGTCGTAGGCTATTGACTTTTTCACGTTACATTATTTATCATTATGACTGTGACGTATCTTTTTTACGCTATAGCCGCTGAGTAAATCAAGTAAGGGACGTGATTAGAAGTTTCTTTCCTTCAAAACGGCTACGATCTGGCTGCAATAAATGCGCCACGTCGCAAATGAATGGATTACGAGCGTCAGACAAAGAAAATGGCGATGTAGTTAATTTGCTAATTAACTTTGTCATATGAAAATTAAGTCTGCAAGTACCCTAGATTGCCTTTTTTGGAACTTTTTACCGGAAATCTTAAAGCGCATTATTGTCGTAAAGAATCGATAGCGCTTAAAAAGAGCTTTCAAATGCACATAAACACGACCTATTTCCTATCACCCAGTCAAGAAATATGACCTTTAAAGTTTGAACCATTTTCGATGTAATGTGCTAATAAATCGTAGATATCTGCCCGTATGCTTGTCTACGACCATACCACGATGAACACACCTGTTCCCGTCTGATCACGGAAGTTAAGCTTCGTCGGGCCGGGAGAGTACTTGGATGGGGGACCGCCTGGGAACTCCCGGTGTCGTAGGCTATTGACTTTTTCACGTTTCATTATTTATCATTACGACTGTGACGTTTCTTTTTTACGCAATAGCCGCTGAGTAAATCAAGTAAGGGACATGATTAGAAGTTTTTTTCCCTTCAAAACGGCTACAATCTTGCTGCAATAAATGCGCCACGTCGAAAATGAATGGATTACGAGCGTCAGACAAAGAAAATGGCGATGTACTTACTTTGTACTTACTTTAAGATTTCCGGTAAAAAGTTCCAACGAAGGCAATCTAGGGTACTTTCAGACTTAATTTTCATATGACAAATTTAGTTAGCAAAGTAAGTACATCGCTATTTTCTTTGTCTGACGCTCGTAATCCATTCATTTGCGACGTGGCGCATTTATTGCAGCACGATGGTAGCCGTTTTGAAGGGAAAGCAACTTCTAATCATGTCTCTTTCTTGATATACTCAGCGGCTATTGCGTAAAAAAGATACGTCACAGTCGTAATGATAAATAATGTAACGTGAAAAAGTCAATAGCCTACGACACCGGGAGTTCCCAGGCGGTCCCCCATCCAAGTACTATCCCGGCCCGACGATGCTTAACTTCCCTGATCGGACGAGAACAGGTGTGTTCATCGTGGTATGGTCGTAGACAAACAAACGGGCAGATATCTACGATTTATTAGCACATTACATCGAAAATGGTTTAAACTTTAAAGGTCTTATTTCTTGACTGGATCATCCGAAATAGGTCGTGTTTATGTGCATTTGAAGCTCATTTCAAGCGCTACCCGTTAATTACGACAACCATGCGCTTTAAGATTTCCGGTAAAAAGTTCCAACGAAGGCAATCTAGGGTACTTTCAGACTTAATTTTCATATGACAAAGTTATTTAGCAAATTAACTACATCGCCATTTTCTTTGTCTGATGCTCGTAATTCATTCATTTGCGACGTGGCGCATTTATTGCTGCCAGATCGTAGCCGTTTTGAAGGGAAAGCAACTTCTAATCATGTCTCTTTCTTGACTTAATCAGCGGCTATTGCGTAAAATTAGATACGTCACAGTCGTAACGATAAATAATGTAACGTGAAAAAGTCACTAGCCTACGACACCGGGAGTTCCCAGGCGCTCCCCCATCCAAGTACTATCACGGCCCGACGATGCTTAACTTCCGTGATCGGACGAGAACAGGTGTGTTCATCTTGGTATGGTCGTAGACAAGCATACGGGCATCTCTTCCGATCACGGAAGTTATGCATCGTCGGGCCGGGATAGTACTTGGATGGGGCACTGCCTGGGAACTCCCGGTGTCGTAGGCTATTGACTTTTTCACGTTACATTATTTATCATTATGACTGTGACGTATCTTTTTTACGCAATAGCCGCTGAGTAAATCAAGTAAGGGACATGATTAGAAGTTGCTTTCCCTTCAAAACGGCTACAATCTTGCTGCAATAAATGCGCCACGTCGCAAATGAATGGATTACGAGCATCAGACAAAGAAAATGGCGATGTAGTTGCTTTGCTAAATAACTTTGTCATATGAAAATTAAGTCTGCAAGTACCCTAGATTGCCTTCGTTGGAACTTTTTACCGGAAATCTTAAAGCGCATTATTGTCGTACAGAATCGATAGCGCTTAAAAAGAGCTTTCAAATGCACATAAACACGACCTATTTCCGATCACCCAGTCAAGAAATATGACCTTTAAAATTTGAACCATTTTCGATGTAATGTGCTAATAAATCGTAGATATCTGCCCGTATGCTTGTCCACGACCATACCACGATGAACACACCTGTTGTCGTCCGATCACGGAAGTTAAGCATCGTCGGGCCGGGATAGTACTTGGATGGGGGACCGCCTGTGAACTCCCGGTGTCGTAGGCTATTGACTTTTTCACGTTACATTATTTATCATTACGACTGTGACGTATCTTTTTTACGCTATAGCCGCTGAGTAAATCAAGTAAGGGACGTGATTAGAAGTTTCTTTCCCTCAAAACGGCTACGATCTGGCTGCAATAAATGCGCCACGTCGCAAATGAATGGATTACGAGCGTCAGACAAAGAAAATGGCGATGTAGTTAATTTGCTAATTAACTTTGTCATATGAAAATTAAATCTGAAAGTACCCTATATTGCCTTCGTCGGAACTTTTTACCGGAAATCTTAAAGCGCATGGTTGTCGTAAATAATGGATAGCGCTTAAAAAGAGCTTTCAAATGCACATAAACACGACCTATTTCCGATCACCCAGTCAAGAAATATGACCTTTAAAGTTTAAACCATTTTCGATGTAATGTGCTAATAAATCGTAGATATCTGCCCGTGTGTTTGTCTACGACCATACCACGATGAACACACCTGTTCTCGTCCGATCACGGAAGTTAAGCATCGTCGGGCCGGGATAGTACTTGGATGGGGGACCACCTGGGAACTCCCGGTGTCGTAGGCTATTGACTTTTTCACGTTACATTATTTATCATTACGACTGTGACGTATCTTTTTTACGCTATAGCCGCTGAGTAAATCAAGTAAGGGACGTGATTAGAAGTTTCTTTCCTTCAAAACGGCTACGATCTGGCTGCAATAAATGCGCCACGTCGCAAATGAATGGATTACGAGCGTCAGACAAAGAAAATGGCGATGTAGTTAATTTGCTAATTAACTTTGTCATATGAAAATTAAGTCTGCAAGTACCCTAGATTGCCTTTGTTGGAACTTTTTACCGGAAATCTTAAAGCGCATTATTGTCGTAAAGAATCGATAGCGCTTAAAAAGAGCTTTCAAATGCACATAAACACGACCTATTTCCTATCACCCAGTCAAGAAATATGACCTTTAAAGTTTGAACCATTTTCGATGTAATGTGCTAATAAATCGTAGATATCTGCCCGTATGCTTGTCTACGACCATACCACGATGAACACACCTGTTCCCGTCTGATCACGGAAGTTAAGCTTCGTCGGGCCGGGAGAGTACTTGGATGGGGGACCGCCTGGGAACTCCCGGTGTCGTAGGCTATTGACTTTTTCACGTTTCATTATTTATCATTACGACTGTGACGTTTCTTTTTTACGCAATAGCCGCTGAGTAAATCAAGTAAGGGACATGATTAGAAGTTTTTTTCCCTTCAAAACGGCTACAATCTTGCTGCAATAAATGCGCCACGTCGAAAATGAATGGATTACGAGCGTCAGACAAAGAAAATGGCGATGTACTTACTTTGTACTTACTTTAAGATTTCCGGTAAAAAGTTCCAACGAAGGCAATCTAGGGTACTTTCAGACTTAATTTTCATATGACAAAGTTATTTAGCAAATTAACTACATCGCCATTTTCTTTGTCTGATGCTCGTAATTCATTCATTTGCGACGTGGCGCATTTATTGCAGCCAGATCGTAGCCGTTTTGAAGGGAAAGAAACTTCTAATCAAGTCCCTTACTTGATTTACTCAGCGGCTATTGCGTAAAAAAGATACGTCACAGTCGTAATGATAAATAATGTAACGTGAAAAAGTCAATAGCCTACGACACCGGGAGTTCCCAGGCGGTCCCCCATCCAAGTACTATCACGACCCGACGATGCTTAACTTCCGTGATCGGACGAGAACAGGTGTGTTCATCGTGGTATGGTCGTAGACAAACATACGGGCAGATATCTACGATTTATTAGCACATTACATCGAAAATGGTTCGAACTTTAAAGATCATAATTCTTGACTGGGTGATCGGAAATAGTGCGTGTTTATGTGCATTTGAAAGCTCTTTTTAAGCGCTATCGATTCTTTACGACAATAATGCGCTTTAAGATTTCCGGTAAAAAGTTCCAACGAAGGCAATCTAGGGTACTGTCAGACTTAATTTTCATATGACAAAGTTAATTAGCAAATTAACTACATCGTCATTTTCTTTGTCCGACGCTCGTAATCCATTCATTTGCGACGTGGCGCATTTATTGCTGCCAGATCGTAGCCGTTTTGAAGGGAAAGCAACTTCTAATCATGTCTCTTTCTTGATTTACTCAGCGGCTATTGCGTAAAATTAGATACGTCACAGTCGTAACGATAAATAATGTAACGTGAAAAAGTCACTAGCCTACGACACCGGGAGTTCCCAGGCGCTCCCCCATCCAAGTACTATCACGGCCCGACGATGCTTAACTTCCGTGATCGCACGAGAACAGGTGTGTTCATCGTGGTATGGTCGTACACAAGCATACGGGTAGATATCTACGATTTATTAGCACATTACATCGAAAATGGTTCGAACTTTAAAGATCATAATTCTTGACTGGGTGATCGGAAATAGTTCGTGTTTATGTGCATTTGAAAGCTCTTTTTAAGCGCTATTGATTCTTTACGACAATAATGCGCTTTAAGATTTCCGGTAAAAAGTTCTAACGAAGGCAATCTAGGGTACTTTCAGACTTAATTTTCATATGACAAAGTTAGTTAGCAAAGTAAGTACATCGCTATTTTCTTTGTCTGACGCTCGTAATCCATTCATTTGCGACGTGGCGCATTTATTGCAGCACGATGGTAGCCGTTTTGAAGGGAAAGCAACTTCTAATCATGTCTCTTTCTTGATATACTCAGCGGCTATTGCGTAAAAAAGATACGTCACAGTCGTAATGATAAATAATGTAACGTGAAAAAGTCAATAGCCTACGACACCGGGAGTTCCCAGGCGGTCCCCCATCCAAGTACTATCCCGGCCCGACGATGCTTAACTTCCGTGATCGGACGAGAACAGGTGTGTTCATCGTGGTATGGTCGTAGACAAACAAACGGGCAGATATCTACGATTTATTAGCACATTACATCGAAAATGGTTTAAACTTTAAAGGTCTTATTTCTTGACTGGATCATCCGAAATAGGTCGTGTTTATGTGCATTTGAAGCTCATTTCAAGCGCTACCCGTTAATTACGACAACCATGCGCTTTAAGATTTCCGGTAAAAAGTTCCAACGAAGGCAATCTAGGGTACTTTCAGACTTAATTTTCATATGACAAAGTTATTTAGCAAATTAACTACATCGCCATTTTCTTTGTCTGATGCTCGTAATTCATTCATTTGCGACGTGGCGCATTTATTGCTGCCAGATCGTAGCCGTTTTGAAGGGAAAGCAACTTCTAATCATGTCTCTTTCTTGACTTAATCAGCGGCTATTGCGTAAAATTAGATACGTCACAGTCGTAACGATAAATAATGTAACGTGAAAAAGTCACTAGCCTACGACACCGGGAGTTCCCAGGCGCTCCCCCATCCAAGTACTATCACGGCCCGACGATGCTTAACTTCCGTGATCGGACGAGAACAGGTGTGTTCATCGTGGTATGGTCGTAGACAAGCATACGGGTAGATATCTACGATTTATTAGCACATTACATCGAAAATGGTTCGAACTTTAAAGATCATAATTCTTGACTGGGTGATCGGAAATAGTTCGTGTTTATGTGCATTTGAAAGCTCTTTTTAAGCGCTATCGATTCTTTACGACAATAATGCGCTTTAAGATTTCCGGTAAAAAGTTCCAACGAAGGCAATCTAGGGTACTTTCAGACTTAATTTTCATATGACAAAGTTATTTAGCAAATTAACTACATCGCCATTTTCTTTGTCTGATGCTCGTAATCCATTGATTTGCGACGTGGCGCATTTATTGCAGCCAGATCGTAGCCGTTTTGAAGGGAAAGAAACTTCTAATAACGTTCCTTACTTGATTTACTCAGCGGCTATTGCGTAAAAAAGATACGTCACAGTCGTAATGATAAATAATGTAACGTGAAAAAGGCAATAGCCTACGACACCGGGAGTTCCCAGGCGGTCCCCCATCCAAGTACTATCCCGGCCCGACGATGCTTAACTTCCGTGATCGGACGAGAACAGGTGTGTTCATCGTGGTATGGTCGTAGACAAACATACGGGTAGATATCTACGATTTATTAGCACATTACCACGAAAATGGTTCGAACTTTAAAGATCATAATTCTTGACTGGGTGATCGGAAATAGTTCGTGTTTATGTGCATTTGAAAGCTCCTTTTAAGCGCTATCGATTCTTTACGACAATAATGCGCTTTAAGATTTCCGGTAAAAAGTTCCAACGAAGGCAATCTAGGGTACTTTCAGACTTAATTTTCATATGACAAAGTTAGTTAGTAAAGTAAGTACATTGCTATTTTCTTTGTCTGACGCTCGTAATCCATTCATTTGCGACGTGGCGCATTTATTGCAGCACGATGGTAGCCGTTTTGAAGGTAAAGCAACTTCTAATCATGTCTCTTTCTTGATTTACTCAGCGGCTATTGCGTAAAAAAGAACGTCACAGTCGTAATGATAAATAATGTAACGTGAAAAAGTCAATAGCCTACGACACCGGGAGTTCCCAGGCGGTCCCCCATCCAAGTACTATCACGGCCCGACGATGCTTAACTTCCGTGATCGGACGAGGACAGGTGTGTTCATCGTGGTATGGTCGTAGACAAACATACGGGCAGATATCTACGATTTATTAGCACATTACATCGAAAATGGTTCGAACTTTAAAGATCATAATTATTGACTGGGTGATCGGAAATAGTGCGTGTTTATGTGCATTTGAAAGCTCTTTTTAAGCGCTATCGATTCTTTACGACAATAATGCGCTTTAAGATTTCTGGTAAAAAGTTCCAACGAAGGCAATCTAGGGTACTTTCAGACTTAATTTTCATATGACAAAGTTAGTTAGCAAAGTAAGTACATCGCTATTTTCTTTGTCTGACGCTCGTAATCCATTCATTTGCGACGTGGCGCATTTATTGCAGCACGATGGTAGCCGTTTTGAAGGGAAAGCAACTTCTAATCATGTCTCTTTCTTGATATACTCAGCAGCTATTGCGTAAAAAAGATACGTCACAGTCGTAATGATTAATAATGTAACGTGAAAAAGTCAATAGCCTACGACACCGGGAGTTCCCAGGCGGTCCCCCATCCAAGTACTATCACGGCCCGACGATGCTTAACTTCCGTGATCGGACGAAAACAGGTGTGTTCATCGTGGTATGGTCGTAGACAAACATACGGGTAGATATCTACGATTTATTAGCACATTACATCGAAAATGGTTCGTTCTTTAAAGATCATAATTCTTGACTGGGTGATCGGAAATAGTTCGTGTTTATGTGCATTTGAAAGCTCTTTTTAAGCGCTATCGATTCTTTACGACAATAATGCGCTTTAAGATTTCTGGTAAAAAGTTCCAACGAAGGCAATCTAGGGTACTTTCAGACTTAATTTTCATATGACAAAGTTAGTTAGCAAATTAACTACATCGCTATTTTCTTTGTCTGACGCTCGTAATCCATTCATTTGCGACGTGGCGCATTTATTGCAGCACGATGGTAGCCGTTTTGAAGGGAAAGCAACTTCTAATCATGTCTCTTTCTTGATATACTCAGCGGCTATTGCGTAAAAAAGATACGTCACAGTCGTAATGATAAATAATGTAACGTGAAAAAGTCAATAGCCTACGACACCGGGAGTTCCCAGGCGGTCCCCCATCCAAGTACTATCACGGCCCGACGATGCTTAACTTCCGTGATCGGACGAGAACAGGTGTGTTCATTGTGGTATGGTCGTAGACAAACATACGGGTAGATATCTACGATTTATTAGCACATTACATCGAAAATGGTTCGATCTTTAAAGATCATAATTCTTGACTGGGTGATCGGAAATAGTTCGTGTTTATGTGCATTTGAAAGCTCTTTTTAAGCGCTATCGATTCTTTACGACAATAATGCGCTTTAAGATTTCCGGTAAAAAGTTCCAACGAAGGCAATCTAGGGTACTTTCAGACTTAATTTTCATATGACAAAGTTAATTAGCAAATTAACTACATCGCTATTTTCTTTGTCTGACGCTCGTAATCCATTTATTTGCGACGTGGCGCATTTATTGCTGCCAGATCGTAGCCGTTTTGAAGGGAAAGCAACTTCTAATCATGTCTCTTTCTTGATTTACTCAGCGGCTATTGCGTAAAGAAGATACGTCACAGTCGTGATGATAAATAATGTAACGTGAAAAAGTCAATAACCTACGACACTGGGAGTTCCCAGGCGGTCCCCCATCCAAGTACTATCCCGGCCCGACGATGCTTAACTTCCGTGATCGGACGAGAACAGGTGTGTTCATCGTGGTATGGTCGTAGACAAACAAACGGGCAGATATCTACGATTTATTAGCACATTACATCGAAAGTGGTTTAAACTTTAAAGGTCATATTTCTTGACTGGATAATCCGAAATAGGTCGTGTTTATGTGCATTTGAAAGCTCATTTCAAGCGCTATCCATTAATTACGACAACCACGCGCTTTAAGATTTCCGGTAAAAAGTTCCAACGAAGGCAATCTAGGGTACTTTCAGACTTAATTTTCATATGACAAAGTTAATTAGCAAATTAACTACATCGTCTTTTTCTTTGTCTGACGCTCGTAATCCATTCATTTGCGACGTGGCGTATTTATTGCTGCCAGATCGTAGCCGTTTTGAAGGGAAAGCAACTTCTAATCATGTCTCTTTCTTGATTTACTCAGCGGCTATTGCGTAAAAAAGATACGTCACAGTCGTAATGATAAATAATGTAACGTGAAAAAGTCAATAGCCTACGACACCGGGAGTTCCCAGGCGGTCCCCCATCCAAGTACTATCACGGCCCGACGATGCTTAACTTCCGTGATCGGACGAGAACAGGTGTGTTCATCGTGGTATGGTCGTAGACAAACATACGGGCAGATATCTACGATTTATTAGCACATTATATCGAAAATGGTTCGAACTTTAAAGATCATAATTCTTGACTGGGTGATCGGAAATAGTTCGTGTTTATGTGCATTTGAAAGCTCTTTTTAAGCGCTATCGATTCTTTACGACAATAATGCGCTTTAAGATTTCCGGTAAAAAGTTCCAACGAAGGCAATCTAGGGTACTTTCAGACTTAATTTTCATATGACAAAGTTAATTAGCAAATTAACTACATCGCTATTTTCTTTGTCTGACGCTCGTAATCCATTTATTTGCGACGTGGCGCATTTATTGCTGCCAGATCGTAGCCGTTTTGAAGGGAAAGCAACTTCTAATCATGTCTCTTTCTTGATTTACTCAGCGGCTATTGCGTAAAGAAGATACGTCACAGTCGTGATGATAAATAATGTAACGTGAAAAAGTCAATAACCTACGACACCGGGAGTTCCCAGGTGGTCCCCCATCCAAGTACTATCCCGGCCCGACGATGCTTAACTTCCGTGATCGGACGAGAACAGGTGTGTTCATCGTGGTATGGTCGTAGACAAACAAACGGGCAGATATCTACGATTTATTAGCACATTACATCGAAAGTGGTTTAAACTTTAAAGGTCATATTTCTTGACTGGATAATCCGAAATAGGTCGTGTTTATGTGCATTTGAAAGCTCATTTCAAGCGCTATCCATTAATTACGACAACCACGCGCTTTAAGATTTCCGGTAAAAAGTTCCAACGAAGGCAATCTAGGGTACTTTCAGACTTAATTTTCATATGACAAAGTTAATTAGCAAATTAACTACATCGTCTTTTTCTTTGTCTGACGCTCGTAATCCATTCATTTGCGACGTGGCGCATTTATTGCTGCCAAATCGTAGCCGTTTTGAAGGGAAAGCAACTTCTAATCATGTCTCTTTCTTGATTTACTCAGCGGCTATTGCGTAAAAAAGATACGTCACAGTCGTAATGATAAATAATGTAACGTGAAAAAGTCAATAGCCTACGACACCGGGAGTTCCCAGGCGGTCCCCCATCCAAGTATTATCACGGCCCGACGATGCTTAACTTCCGTGATCGGACGAGAACAGGTGTGTTCATCGTGGTATGGTCGTAGACAAACTTACGGGCAGATATCTACGATTTATTAGCACATTACATCGAAAATGGTTCGAACTTTAAAGATCATAATTCTTGACTGGGTGATCGGAAATAGTTCGTGTTTATGTGCATTTGAAAGCTCTTTTTAAGCGCTATCGATTCTTTACGACAATAATGCGCTTTAAGATTTCCGGTAAAAAGTTCCAACGAAGGCAATCTAGGGTACTTTCAGACTTAATTTTCATATGACAAAGTTAATTAGCAAATTAACTACATCGCTATTTTCTTTGTCTGACGCCCGTAATCCATTTATTTGCGACGTGGCGCATTTATTGCTGCCAGATCGTAGCCGTTTTGAAGGGAAAGCAACTTCTAATCATGTCTCTTTCTTGATTTACTCAGCGGTTATTGCGTAAAGAAGATACGTCACAGTCGTGATGATAAATAATGTAACGTGAAAAAGTCAATAACCTACGACACCGGGAGTTCCCAGGCGGTCCCCCATCCAAGTACTATCCCGGCCCGACGATGCTTAACTTCCGTGATCGGACGAGAACAGGTGTGTTCATCGTGGTATGGTCGTAGACAAACAAACGGGCAGATATCTACGATTTATTAGCACATTACATCGAAAGTGGTTTAAACTTTAAAGGTCATATTTCTTGACTGGATAATCCGAAATAGGTCGTGTTTATGTGCATTTGAAAGATCATTTCAAGCGCTATCCATTAATTACGACAACCACGCGCTTTAAGATTTCCGGTAAAAAGTTCCAACGAAGGCAATCTAGGGTACTTTCAGACTTAATTTTCATATGACAAAGTTAATTAGCAAATTAACTACATCGTCTTTTTCTTTGTCTGACGCTCGTAATCCATTCATTTGCGACGTGGCGCATTTATTGCTGCCAAATCGTAGCCGTTTTGAAGGGAAAGCAACTTCTAATCATGTCTCTTTCTTGATTTACTCAGCGGCTATTGCGTAAAAAAGATACGTCACAGTCGTAATGATAAATAATGTAACGTGAAAAAGTCAATAGCCTACGACACCGGGAGTTCCCAGGCGGTCCCCCATCCAAGTATTATCACGGCCCGACGATGCTTAACTTCCGTGATCGGACGAGAACAGGTGTGTTAATCGTGGTATGGTCGTAGACAAACATACGGGCAGATATCTACGATTTATTGGCACATTACATCGAAAATGGTTCGAACTTTAAAGATCATAATTCTTGACTGGGTGATCGGAAATAGTTCGTGTTTATGTGCATTTGAAAGCTCTTTTTAAGCGCTATCGATTCTTTACGACAATAATGCGCTTTAAGATTTCCGGTAAAAAGTTCCAACGAAGGCAATCTAGGGTACTTTCAGACTTAATTTTCATATGACAAAGTTAATTAGCAAATTAACTACATCGCTATTTTCTTTGTCTGACGCCCGTAATCCATTTATTTGCGACGTGGCGCATTTATTGCTGCCAGATCGTAGCCGTTTTGAAGGGAAAGCAACTTCTAATCATGTCTCTTTCTTGATTTACTCAGCGGCTATTGCGTAAAGAAGATACGTCACAGTCGTGATGATAAATAATGTAACGTGAAAAAGTCAATAACCTACGACACCGGGAGTTCCCAGGCGGTCCCCCATCCAAGTACTATCCCGGCCCGACGATGCTTAACTTCCGTGATCGGACGAGAACAGGTGTGTTCATCGTGGTATGGTCGTAGACAAACAAACGGGCAGATATCTACGATTTATTAGCACATTACATCGAAAGTGGTTTAAACTTTAAAGGTCATATTTCTTGACTGGATAATCCGAAATAGGTCGTGTTTATGTGCATTTGAAAGCTCATTTCAAGCGCTATCCATTAATTACGACAACCACGCGCTTTAAGATTTCCGGTAAAAAGTTCCAACGAAGGCAATCTAGGGTACTTTCAGACTTAATTTTCATATGACAAAGTTAATTAGCAAATTAACTACATCGTCTTTTTCTTTGTCTGACGCTCGTAATCCATTCATTTGCGACGTGGCGCATTTATTGCTGCCAAATCGTAGCCGTTTTGAAGGGAAAGCAACTTCTAATCATGTCTCTTTCTTGATTTACTCAGCGGCTATTGCGTAAAAAAGATACGTCACAGTCGTAATGATAAATAATGTAACGTGAAAAAGTCAATAGCCTAC
Organism: Hydractinia symbiolongicarpus; assembly: GCF_029227915.1. Taxonomy (NCBI): domain Eukaryota; kingdom Metazoa; phylum Cnidaria; class Hydrozoa; order Anthoathecata; family Hydractiniidae; genus Hydractinia; species Hydractinia symbiolongicarpus. The sequence continues at coordinate 16,045,551 of NC_079885.1, read as the reverse complement.
GACACCGGGAGTTCCCAGGCGGTCCCCCATCCAAGTATTATCACGGCCCGACGATGCTTAACTTCCGTGATCGGACGAGAACAGGTGTGTTCATCGTGGTATGGTCGTAGACAAACATACGGGCAGATATCTACGATTTATTAGCACATTACATCGAAAATGGTTCGAACTTTAAAGATCATAATTCTTGACTGGGTGATCGGAAATAGTGCGTGTTTATGTGCATTTGAAAGCTCTTTTTAAGCGCTATCGATTCTTTACGACAATAATGCGCTTTAAGATTTCTGGTAAAAAGTTCCAACGAAGGCAATCTAGGGTACTTTCAGACTTAATTTTCATATGACAAAGTTAGTTAGCAAAGTAAGTACATCGCTATTTTCTTTGTCTGACGCTCGTAATCCATTCATTTGCGACGTGGCGCATTTATTGCAGCACGATGGTAGCCGTTTTGAAGGGAAAGCAACTTCTAATCATGTCTCTTTCTTGATATACTCAGCGGCTATTGCGTAAAAAAGATACGTCACAGTCGTAATGATAAATAATGTAACGTGAAAAAGTCAATAGCCTACGACACCGGGAGTTCCCAGGCGGTCCCCCATCCAAGTACTATCACGGCCCGACGATGCTTAACTTCCGTGATCGGACGAGAACAGGTGTGCTCATCGTGGTATGGTCGTAGACAAACATACGGGTAGATATCTACGATTTATTAGCACATTACATCGAAAATGGTTCGATCTTTAAAGATCATAATTCTTGACTGGGTGATCGGAAATAGTTCGTGTTTATGTGCATTTGAAAGCTCTTTTTAAGCGCTATCGATTCTTTACGACAATAATGCGCTTTAAGATTTCCGGTAAAAAGTTCCAACGAAGGCAATCTAGGGTACTTTCAGACTTAATTTTCATATGACAAAGTTAATTAGCAAATTAACTACATCGCTATTTTCTTTGTCTGACGCTCGTAATCCATTTATTTGCGACGTGGCGCATTTATTGCTGCCAGATCGTAGCCGTTTTGAAGGGAAAGCAACTTCTAATCATGTCTCTTTCTTGATTTACTCAGCGGCTATTGCGTAAAGAAGATACGTCACAGTCGTGATGATAAATAATGTAACGTGAAAAAGTCAATAACCTACGACACCGGGAGTTCCCAGGCGGTCCCCCATCCAAGTACTATCCCGGCCCGACGATGCTTAACTTCCGTGATCGGACGAGAACAGGTGTGTTCATCGTGGTATGGTCGTAGACAAACAAACGGGCAGATATCTACGATTTATTAGCACATTACATCGAAAGTGGTTTAAACTTTAAAGGTCATATTTCTTGACTGGATAATCCGAAATAGGTCGTGTTTATGTGCATTTGAAAGCTCATTTCAAGCGCTATCCATTAATTACGACAACCACGCGCTTTAAGTTTTCCGGTAAAAAGTTCCAACGAAGGCAATCTAGGGTACTTTCAGACTTAATTTTCATATGACAAAGTTAATTAGCAAATTAACTACATCGTCTTTTTCTTTGTCTGACGCTCGTAATCCATTCATTTGCGACATGGCGCATTTATTGCTGCCAGATCGTAGCCGTTTTGAAGGGAAAGCAACTTCTAATCATGTCTCTTTCTTTATTTACTCAGCGGCTATTGCGTAAAAAAGATACGTTACAGTCGTAATGATAAATAATGTAACGTGAAAAAGTCAATAGCCTACGACAACGGGAGTTCCCAGGCGGTCCCCCATCCAAGTACTATCACGGCCCGACGATGCTTAACTTCCGTGATCGGACGAGAACAGGTGTGTTCATCGTGGTATGGTCGTAGACAAACATACGGGCAGATATCTACGATTTATTAGCACATTACATCGAAAATGGTTCGAACTTTAAAGATCATAATTCTTGACTGGGTGATCGGAAATAGTGCGTGTTTATGTGCATTTGAAAGCTCTTTTTAAGCGCTATCGATTCTTTACGACAATAATGCGCTTTAAGATTTCCGGTAAAAAGTTCCAACGAAGGCAATCTAGGGTACTTTCAGACTTAATTTTCATATGACAAAGTTAGTTAGCAAAGTAAGTACATCGCTATTTTCTTTGTCTGACGCTCGTAATCCATTCATTTGTGACGTGGCGCATTTATTGCAGCACAATGGTAGCCGTTTTGAAGGGAAAGCAACTTCTAATCATGTCTCTTTCTTGATATACTCAGCGGCTATTGCGTAAAAAAGATACGTCACAGTCGTAATGATAAATAATGTAACGTGAAAAAGTCAATAGCCTACGACACCGGGAGTTCCCAGGCGGTCCCCCATCCAAGTACTATCACGGCCCGACGATGCTTAACTTCCGTGATCGGACGAGAACAGGTGTGTTCATCGTGGTATGGTCGTAGACAAACATACGGGTAGATATCTACGATTTATTAGCACATTACATCGAAAATGGTTCGATCTTTAAAGATCATAATTCTTGACTGGGTGATCGGAAATAGTTCGTGTTTATGTGCATTTGAAAGCTCTTTTTAAGCGCTATCGATTCTTTACGACAATAATGCGCTTTAAGATTTCCGGTAAAAAGTTCCAACGAAGGCAATCTAGGGTACTTTCAGACTTAATTTTCATATGACAAAGTTAATTAGCAAATTAACTACATCGCCATTTTCTTTATCTGACGCTCGTAATCCATTTATTTGCGACGTGGCGCATTTATTCTTGCCAGATCGTAGCCGTTTTGAAGGGAAAGCAACTTCTAATCATGTCTCTTTCTTGATTTACTCAGCGGCTATTGCGTAAAGAAGATACGTCACAGTCGTGATGATAAATAATGTAACGTGAAAAAGTCAATAACCTACGACACCGGGAGTTCCCAGGCGGTCCCCCATCCAAGTACTATCCCGGCCCGACGATGCTTAACTTCCGTGATCGGACGAGAACAGGTGTGTTCATCGTGGTATGGTCGTAGACAAACAAACGGGCAGATATCTACGATTTATTAGCACATTACATCGAAAGTGGTTTAAACTTTAAAGGTCATATTTCTTCACTGGATCATCCGAAATAGGTCGTGTGTATGTGCATTTGAAAGCTCATTTCAAGCGCTATCCATTAATTACGACAACCATGCACTTTAAGATTTCCGGTAAAAAGTTCCAACGAAGGCAATCTAGGGTACTTTCAGACTAAATTTTCATATGACAAAGTTAATTAGCAAATTAACTACATCGCCATTTTCTTTGTCTGACGCTCGTAATCCATTCATTTGCGACTTGGCGCATTTATTGCTGCCAGATCGTAGCCGTTTTGAAGGGAAAGCAACTTCTAATCATGTCTCTTTCTTGATTTACTCAGCGGCTATTGCGTAAAAAAGATACGTCACAGTCGTAATGATAAATAATGTAACGTGAAAAAGTCAATAGCCTACGACACCGGGAGTTCCCAGGCGGTCCCCCATCCAAGTACTATCCCGGCCCGACGATGCTTAACTTCCGTGATCGGACGAGAACAGGTGTGTTCATCGTGGTATGGTCGTAGACAAACAAACGGGCAGATATCTACGATTTATTAGCACATTACATCGAAAATGGTTTAATCTTTAAAGGTCATATTTCTTGACTGGATCATCCGAAATAGGTCGTGTTTATGTGCATTTGAAAGCTCATTTCAAGCGCTATTCATTAATTACGACAACCATGCGCTTTAAGATTTTCGGTAAAAAGTTCCAACGAAGGCAATCTAGGGTACTTTCAGACTTAATTTTCATATGACAAAGTTAGTTAGCAAAGTAAGTACATCGCTATTTTCTTTGTCTGACGCTCGTAATCCATTCGTTTGCGACGTGGCGCATTTATTGCAGCACGATGGTAGCCGTTTTGAAGGGAAAGCAACTTCTAATCATGTCTCTTTCTTGATTTACTCAGCGGCTATTGCGTAAAAAAGATACGTCACAGTCGTAATGATAAATAATGTAACGTGAAAAAGTCAATAGCCTACGACACCGGGAGTTCCCAGGCGGTCCCCCATCCAAGTACTATCACGGCCCGACGATGCTTAACTTCCGTGATCGGACGAGAACAAGTGTGTTCATCGTGGTATGGTCGTAGACAAACATACGGGCAGATATCTACGATTTATTAGCACATTACATCGAAAATGGTTCGAACTTTAAAGATCATAATTCTTGACTGGGTGATCGGAAATAGTGCGTGTTTATGTGCATTGGAAAGCTCTTTTTAAGCGCTATCGATTCTTTACGACAATAATGCGCTTTAAGATTTCCGGTAAAAAGTTCCAACGAAGGCAATCTAGGGTACTTTCAGACTTAATTTTCATATGACAAAGTTAGTTAGCAAAGTAAGTACATCGCTATTTTCTTTGTCTGACGCTCGTAATCCATTCATTTGCGACGTGGCGCATTTATTGCAGCACGATGGTAGCCGTTTTGAAGGGAAAGCAACTTCTAATCATGTCTCTTTCTTGATATACTCAGCGGCTATTGCGTAAAAAAGATACGTCACAGTCATAATGATAAATAATGTAACGTGAAAAAGTCAATAGCCTACGACACCGGGAGTTCCCAGGCGGTCCCCCATCCAAGTACTATCCCGGCCCGACGATGCTTAACTTCCGTGATCGGACGAGAACAGGTGTGTTCATCGTGGTATGGTCGTAGACAAACAAACGGGCAGATATCTACGATTTATTAGCACATTACATCGAAAATGGTTTAATCTTTAAAGGTCATATTTCTTGACTGGACCATCCGAAATAGGTCGTGTTTATGTGCATTTGAAAGCTCATTTCAAGCGCTATTCATTAATTACGACAACCATGCGCTTTAAGATTTTCGGTAAAAAGTTCCAACGAAGGCAATCTAGGGTACTTTCAGACTTAATTTTCATATGACAAAGTTAGTTAGCAAAGTAAGTACATCGCCATTTTCTTTGTCTGACGCTCGTAATCCATTCATTTGCGACGTGGCGCATTTATTGCAGCACGATGGTAGCCGTTTTGAAGGGAAAGCAACTTCTAATCATGTCTCTTTCTTGATTTACTCAGCGGCTATTGCGTAAAAAAGATACGTCACAGTCGTAATGATAAATAATGTAACGTGAAAAAGTCAATAGCCTACGACACCGGGAGTTCCCAGGCGGTCCCCCATCCAAGTACTATCACGGCCCGACGATGCTTAACTTCCGTGATCGGACGAGAACAGGTGTGTTCATCGTGGTATGGTCGTAGACAAACATACGGGCAGATATCTACGATTTATTAGCACATTACATCGAAAATGGTTCGAACTTTAAAGATCATAATTCTTGACTGGGTGATTGGAAATAGTGCGTGTTTATGTGCATTTGAAAGCTCTTTTTAAGCGCTATCGATTCTTAACGACAATAATGCGCTTTAAGATTTCCGGTAAAAAGTTCCAACGAAGGCAATCTAGGGTACTTTCAGACTTAATTTTCATATGACAAAGTTAGTTAGCAAAGTAAGTACATCGCTATTTTCTTTGTCTGACGCTCGTAATCCATTCATTTGCGACGTGGCGCATTTATTGCAGCACGATGGTAGCCGTTTTGAAGGGAAAGCAACTTCTAATCATGTCTCTTTCTTGATTTACTCAGCGGCTATTGCGTAAAGAAGATACGTCACAGTCGTGATGATAAATAATGTAACGTGAAAAAGTCAATAACCTACGACACCGGGAGTTCCCAGGCGGTCCCCCATCCAAGTACTATCCCGGCCCGACGATGCTTAACTTCCGTGATCGGACGAGAACAGGTGTGTTCATCGTGGTATGGTCGTAGACAAACAAACGGGCAGATATCTACGATTTATTAGCACATTACATCGAAAATGGTTTAAACTTTAAAGGTCATATTTCTTGACTGGATTATCCGAAATAGGTCGTGTTTATGTGCATTTGAAAGCTCATTTCAAGCGCTATCCGTTAATTACGACAACCATGCGCTTTAAGATTTCCGGTAAAAGTTTCAACGAAGGCAATCTGGGGTACTTTCAGACTTAATTTTCATATGACGAAGTTAATTAGCAAATTAACTACATCGTCATTTTCTTTGTCTGACGCTCGTAATCCATTCATTTGCGACGTGGCGCATTTATTGCTGCCAGATCGTAGCCGTTTTGAAGGGAAAGCAACTTCTAATCATGTCTCTTTCTTGATTTACTCAGCGGCTATTGCGTAAAAAAGAACGTCACAGTCGTAATGATAAATAATGTAACGTGAACAAGTCAATAGCCTACGACACCGGGAGTTCCCAGGCGGTCCCCCATCCGAGTACTATCACGGCCCGACGATGCTTAACTTCCGTGATCGGACGAGAACAGGTGTGTTCATCGTGATATGGTCGTAGACAAACAAACGGGCAGATATCTACGATTTATTAGCACATTACATCGAAAATGGTTTGAACTTTAAAGGTCATATTTCTTGACTGGATCATCCGAAATAGGTCGTGTTTATGTGCATTTGAAAGCTCATTTCAAGCGCTATTCATTAATTACGACAACCATGCGCTTTAAGATTTTCGTTAAAAATTTCCAACGAAGGCAATCTAGGGTACTTTCAGACTTAATTTTCATATGACAAAGTTAGTTAGCAAAGTAAGTACATCGCTATTTTCTTTGTCTGACGCTCGTAATCCATTCATTTGCGACGTGGCGCATTTATTGCAGCACGATGGTAGCCGTTTTGAAGGGAAAGCAACTTCTAATCATGTCTCTTTCTTGATTTACTCAGCGGCTATTGCGTAAAAAAGATACGTCACAGTCGTAATGATAAATAATGTAACGTGAAAAAGTCAATAGCCTACGACACCGGGAGTTCCCAGGCGGTCCCCCATCCAAGTACTATGCCGGCCCGACGATGCTTAACTTCCGTGATCGGACGAGAACAGGTGTGTTCATCGTGGTATAGTCGTAGACAAACAAACGGGCAGATATCTACGATTTATTAGCACATTACATCGAAAATGGTTTAAACTTTAAAGTCATATTTCTTGACTGGATTATCCGAAATAGGTCGTGTTTATGTGCATTTGAAAGCTCTTTTTAAGCGCTATCGATTTTTTACGACAATAATGCGCTTTAAGATTTCCGGTAAAAAGTTCCAACGAAGGCAATCTAGGGTACTTTCAGACTTAATTTTCATATGACAAAGTTAATTAGCAAAGTAAGTACATCGCCATTTTCTTTGTCTGACGCTCGTAATCCATTCATTTGCGACGTGGCGCATTTATTGCTGCCAGATCGTAGCCGTTTTGAAGGGAAAGCAACTTCTAATCATGTCTCTTTCTTGATTTACTCAGCGGCTATTGCGTAAAAAAGATACGTCACAGTCGTAATGATAAATAATGTAACGTGAAAAAGTCAATAGCCTACGACACCGGGAGTTCCCAGGCGGTCCCCCATCCAAGTACTATCACGGCCCGACGATGCTTAACTTCCGTGATCGGACGAGAACAAGTGTGTTCATCGTGGTATGGTCGTAGACAAACATACGGGCAGATATCTACGATTTATTAGCACATTACATCGAAAATGGTTCGAACTTTAAAGATCATAATTCTTGACTGGGTGATCGGAAATAGTGCGTGTTTATGTGCATTTGAAAGCTCTTTTTAAGCGCTATCGATTCTTTACGACAATAATGCGCTTTAAGATTTCCGGTAAAAAGTTCCAACGAAGGCAATCTAGGGTACTTTCAGACTTAATTTTCATATGACAAAGTTAGTTAGCAAAGTAAGTACATCGCTATTTTCTTTGTCTGACGCTCGTAATCCATTCATTTGCGACGTGGCGCATTTATTGCAGCACGATGGTAGCCGTTTTGAAGGGAAAGCAACTTCTAATCATGTCTCTTTCTTGATATACTCAGCGGCTATTGCGTAAAAAAGATACGTCACAGTCATAATGATAAATAATGTAACGTGAAAAAGTCAATAGCCTACGACACCGGGAGTTCCCAGGCGGTCCCCCATCCAAGTACTATCCCGGCCCGACGATGCTTAACTTCCTTGATCGGACGAGAACAGGTGTGTTCATCGTGGTATGGTCGTAGACAAACAAACGGGCAGATATCTACGATTTATTAGCACATTACATCGAAAATGGTTTAATCTTTAAAGGTCATATTTCTTGACTGGACCATCCGAAATAAGTCGTGTTTATGTGCATTTGAAAGCTCATTTCAAGCGCTATTCATTAATTACGACAACCATGCGCTTTAAGATTTTCGGTAAAAAGTTCCAACGAAGGCAATCTAGGGTACTTTCAGACTTAATTTTCATATGACAAAGTTAGTTAGCAAAGTAAGTACATCGCCATTTTCTTTGTCTCACGCTCGTAATCCATTCATTTGCGACGTGGCGCATTTATTGCAGCACGATGGTAGCCGTTTTGAAGGGAAAGCAACTTCTAATCATGTCTCTTTCTTGATTTACTCAGCGGCTATTGCGTAAAAAAGATACGTCACAGTCGTAATGATAAATAATGTAACGTGAAAAAGTCAATAGCCTACGACACCGGGAGTTCCCAGGCGGTCCCCCATCCAAGTACTATCACGGCCCGACGATGCTTAACTTCCGTGATCGGACGAGAACAGGTGTGTTCATCGTGGTATGGTCGTAGACAAACATACGGGCAGATATCTACGATTTATTAGCACATTACATCGAAAATGGTTCGAACTTTAAAGATCATAATTCTTGACTGGGTGATCGGAAATAGTGCGTGTTTATGTGCATTTGAAAGCTCTTTTTAAGCGCTATCGATTCTTTACGACAATAATGCGCTTTAAGATTTCCGGTAAAAAGTTCCAACGAAGGCAATCTAGGGTACTTTCAGACTTAATTTTCATATGACAAAGTTAGTTAGCAAAGTAAGTACATCGCTATTTTCTTTGTCTGACGCTCGTAATCCATTCATTTGCGACGTGGCGCATTTATTGCAGCACGATGGTAGCCGTTTTGAAGGGAAAGCAACTTCTAATCATGTCTCTTTCTTGATATACTCAGCGGCTATTGCGTAAAAAAGATACGTCACAGTCGCAATGATAAATAATGTAACGTGAAAAAGTCAATAGCCTACGACACCGGGAGTTCCCAGGCGGTCCCCCATCCAAGTACTATCACGGCCCGACGATGCTTAACTTCCGTGATCGGACGAGAACAGGTGTGTTCATCGTGGTATGGTCGTAGACAAACATACGGGTAGATATCTACGATTTATTAGCACATTACATCGAAAATGGTTCGATCTTTAAAGATCATAATTCTTGACTGGGTGATCGGAAATAGTTCGTGTTTATGTGCATTTGAAAGCTCTTTTTAAGCGCTATCGATTCCTTACGACAATAATGCGCTTTAAGATTTCCGGTAAAAAGTTCCAACGAAGGCAATCTAGGGTACTTTCAGACTTAATTTTCATATGACAAAGTTAGTTAGCAAAGTAAGTACATCGCTATTTTCTTTGTCTGACACTCGTAATCCATTGATTTGCGACGTGGCGCATTTATTGCAGCACGATGGTAGCCGTTTTGAAGGGAAAGCAACTTCTAATCATGTCTCTTTCTTGATTTACTCAGCGGCTATTGCGTAAAGAAGATACGTCACAGTCGTGATGATAAATAATGTAACGTGAAAAAGTCAATAACCTACGACACCGGGAGTTCCCAGGCGGTCCCCCATCCAAGTACTATCCCGGCCCGACGATGCTTAACTTCCGTGATCGGACGAGAACAGGTGTGTTCATCGTGGTATGGTCGTAGACAAACAAACGGGCAGATATCTACGATTTATTAGCACATTACATCGAAAGTGGTTTAAACTTTAAAGGTCATATTTCTTGACTGGATTATCCGAAATAGGTCCTGTTTATGTGCATTTGAAAGCTCATTTCAAGCGCTATCCATTAATTACGACAACCATGCGCTTTAAGATTTCCGGTAAAAAGTTCCAACGAAGGCAATCTAGGGTACTTTCAGACTTAATTTTCATATGACAAAGTTAATTAGCAAATTAACTACATCGCCATTTTCTTTGTCTGACGCTCGTAATCCATTCATTTGCGACTTGGCGCATTTATTGCTGCCAGATCGTAGCCGTTTTGAAGGGAAAGCAACTTCTAATCATGTCTCTTTCTTGATTTACTCAGCGACTATTGCGTAAAAAAGATACGTCACTGTCGTAATGATAAATAATGTAACGTGAAAAAGTCAATAGCCTACGTCACCGGGACTTCCCAGGCGGTCCCCCATCCAAGTACTATCCCGGCCCGACGATGCTTAACTTCCGTGATCGGACGAGAACAGGTGTGTTCATCGTGGTATGGTCGTAGACAAACAAACGGGCAGATATCTACGATTTATTAGCACATTACATCGAAAATGGTTTAAACTTTAAAGGTCATATTTCTTGACTGGATCACCCGAAATAGGTCGTGTTTCTGTGCATTTGAAAGCTCATTTCAAGCGCTATTCATTAATTACGACAACCATGCGCTTTAAGATTTTCGGTAAAAAGTTCCAACGAAGGCAATCTAGGGTACTTTCAGACTTAATTTTCATATGACAAAGTTAGTTAGCAAAGTAAGTACATCGCTATTTTCTTTGTCTGACGCTCGTAATCCATTCATTTGCGACGTGGCGCATTTATTGCAGCACGATGGTAGCCGTTTTGAAGGGAAAGCAACTTCTAATCATGTCTCTTTCTTGATTTACTCAGCGGCTATTGCGTAAAGAAGATACGTCACAGTCGTGATGATAAATAATGTAACGTGAAAAAGTCAATAACCTACGACACCGGGAGTTCCCAGGCGGTCCCCCATCCAAGTACTATCCCGGCCCGACGATGCTTAACTTCCGTGATCGGACGAGAACAGGTGTGTTCATCGTGGTATGGTCGTAGACAAACAAACGGGCAGATATCTACGATTTATTAGCACATTACATCGAAAATGGTTTAAACTTTAAAGGTCATATTTCTTGACTGGATTATCCGAAATAGGTCGTGTTTATGTGCATTTGAAAGCTCATTTCAAGCGCTATCCGTTAATTACGACAACCATGCGCTTTAAGATTTCCGGTAAAAGTTTCAACGAAGGCAATCTGGGGTACTTTCAGACTTAATTTTCATATGACGAAGTTAATTAGCAAATTAACTACATCGTCATTTTCTTTGTCTGACGCTCGTAATCCATTCATTTGCGACGTGGCGCATTTATTGCTGCCAGATCGTAGCCGTTTTGAAGGGAAAGCAACTTCTAATCATGTCTCTTTCTTGATTTACTCAGCGGCTATTGCGTAAAAAAGAACGTCACAGTCGTAATGATAAATAATGTAACGTGAACAAGTCAATAGCCTACGACACCGGGAGTTCCCAGGCGGTCCCCCATCCGAGTACTATCACGGCCCGACGATGCTTAACTTCCGTGATCGGACGAGAACAGGTGTGTTCATCGTGATATGGTCGTAGACAAACAAACGGGCAGATATCTACGATTTATTAGCACATTACATCGAAAATGGTTTGAACTTTAAAGGTCATATTTCTTGACTGGATCATCCGAAATAGGTCGTGTTTATGTGCATTTGAAAGCTCATTTCAAGCGCTATTCATTAATTACGACAACCATGCGCTTTAAGATTTCCGGTAAAAAGTTCCAACGAAGGCAATCTAGGGTACTTTCAGACTTAATTTTCATATGACAAAGTTAATTAGCAAAGTAAGTACATCGCCATTTTCTTTGTCTGACGCTCGTAATCCATTCATTTGCGACGTGACGCATTTATTGCTGCCAGATCGTAGCCGTTTTGAAGGGAAAGCAACTTCTAATCATGTCTCTTTCTTGATTTACTCAGCGGCTATTGCGTAAAAAAGATACGTCACAGTCGTAATGATAAATAATGTAACGTGAAAAAGTCAATAGCCTACGACACCGGGAGTTCCCAGGCGGTCCCCCATCCAAGTACTATCCCGGCCCGACGATGCTTAACTTCCGTGATCGGACGAGAACATGTGTGTTCATCGTGGTATGGTCGTAGACAAACAAACGGGCAGATATCTACGATTTATTAGCACATTACATCGAAAATGGTTTAAACTTTAAAGGTCATATTTCTTGACTGGATCATCCGAAATAGGTCGTGTTTATGTGCATTTGAAAGCTCATTTCAAGCGCTATTCATTATTTACGACAACCATGCGCTTTAAGATTTTCGGTAAAAAGTTCCAACGAAGGCAATCTAGGGTACTTTCAGACTTAATTTTCATATGACAAAGTTAGTTAGCAAAGTAAGTACATCGCCATTTTCTTTGTCTGACGCTCGTAATCCATTCATTTGCGACGTGGCGCATTTATTGCTGCCAGATCGTAGCCGTTTTGAAGGGAAAGCAACTTCTAATCATGTCTCTTTCTTGATTTACTCAGCGGCTATTGCGTAAAGAAGATACGTCACAGTCGTGATGATAAATAATGTAACGTGAAAAAGTCAATAACCTACGACACCGGGAGTTCCCAGGCGGTCCCCCATCCAAGTACTATCCCGGCCCGACGATGCTTAACTTCCGTGATCGGACGAGAACAGGTGTGTTCATCGTGGTATGGTCGTAGACAAACAAACGGGCAGATATCTACGATTTATTAGCACATTACATCGAAAGTGGTTTAAACTTTAAAGGTCATATTTCTTGACTGGATAATCCGAAATAGGTCGTGTTTATGTGCATTTGAAAGCTCATTTCAAGCGCTATCCATTAAATACGACAACCACGCGCTTTAAGATTTCCGGTAAAAAGTTCCAACGAAGGCAATCTAGGGTACTTTCAGACTTAATTTTCATATGACAAAGTTAATTAGCAAATTAACTACATCGTCTTTTTCTTTGTCTGACGCTCGTAATCCATTCATTTGCGACATGGCGCATTTATTGCTGCCAGATCGTAGCCGTTTTGAAGGGAAAGCAACTTCTAATCATGTCTCTTTCTTGATTTACTCAGCGGCTATTGCGTAAAAAAGATACGTCACAGTCGTAATGATAAATAATGTAACGTGAAAAAGTCAATAGCCTACGACACCGGGAGTTCCCAGGCGGTCCCCCATCCAAGTACTATGACGGCCCGACGATGCTTAACTTCCGTGATCGGACGAGAACAGGTGTGTTCATCGTGGTATGGTCGTAGACAAACATACGGGCAGATATCTACGATTTATTAGCACATTACATCGAAAATGGTTCGAACTTTAAAGATCATAATTCTTGACTGGGTGATCGGAAATAGTGCGTGTTTATGTGCATTTGAAAGCTCTTTTTAAGCGCTATCGATTCTTTACGACAATAATGCGCTTTAAGATTTCCGGTAAAAAGTTCCAACGAAGGCAATCTAGGGTACTTTCAGACTTAATTTTCATATGACAAAGTTAGTTAGCAAAGTAAGTACATCGCTATTTTCTTTGTCTGACGCTCGTAATCCATTCATTTGCGACGTGGCGCATTTATTGCAGCACAATGGTAGCCGTTTTGAAGGGAAAGCAACTTCTAATCATGTCTCTTTCTTGATATACTCAGCGGCTATTGCGTAAAAAAGATACGTCACAGTCGTAATGATAAATAATGTAACGTGAAAAAGTCAATAGCCTACGACACCGGGAGTTCCCAGGCGGTCCCCCATCCAAGTACTATCACGGCCCGACGATGCTTAACTTCCGTGATCGGACGAGAACAGGTGTGTTCATCGTGGTATGGTCGTAGACAAACATACGGGTAGATATCTACGATTTATTAGCACATTACATCGAAAATGGTTCGATCTTTAAAGATCATAATTCTTGACTGGGTGATCGGAAATAGTTCGTGTTTATGTGCATTTGAAAGCTCTTTTTAAGCGCTATCGATTCTTTACGACAATAATGCGCTTTAAGATTTCCGGTAAAAAGTTCCAACGAAGGCAATCTAGGGTACTTTCAGACTTAATTTTCATATGACAAAGTTAATTAGCAAATTAACTACATCGCCATTTTCTTTGTCTGACGCTCGTAATCCATTTATTTGCGACGTGGCGCATTTATTGCTGCCAGATCGTAGCCGTTTTGAAGGGAAAGCAACTTCTAATCATGTCTCTTTCTTGATTTACTCAGCGGCTATTGCGTAAAGAAGATACGTCACAGTCGTGATGATAAATAATGTAACGTGAAAAAGTCAATAACCTACGACACCGGGAGTTCCCAGGCGGTCCCCCATCCAAGTACTATCCCGGCCCGACGATGCTTAACTTCCGTGATCGGACGAGAACAGGTGTGTTCATCGTGGTATGGTCGTAGACAAACAAACGGGCAGATATCTACGATTTATTAGCACATTACATCGAAAGTGGTTTAAACTTTAAAGGTCATATTTCTTGACTGGATCATCCGAAATAGGTCGTGTGTATGTGCATTTGAAAGCTCATTTCAAGCGCTATCCATTAATTACGACAACCATGCACTTTAAGATTTCCGGTAAAAAGTTCCAACGAAGGCAATCTAGGGTACTTTCAGACTAAATTTTCATATGACAAAGTTAATTAGCAAATTAACTACATCGCCATTTTCTTTGTCTGACGCTCGTAATCCATTCATTTGCGACTTGGCGCATTTATTGCTGCCAGATCGTAGCCGTTTTGAAGGGAAAGCAACTTCTAATCATGTCTCTTTCTTGATTTACTCAGCGGCTATTGCGTAAAAAAGATACGTCACAGTCGTAATGATAAATAATGTAACGTGAAAAAGTCAATAGCCTACGACACCGGGAGTTCCCAGGCGGTCCCCCATCCAAGTACTATCACGGCCCGACGATGCTTAACTTCCGTGATCGGACGAGAACAAGTGTGTTCATCGTGGTATGGTCGTAGACAAACATACGGGCAGATATCTACGATTTATTAGCACATTACATCGAAAATGGTTCGAACTTTAAAGATCATAATTCTTGACTGGGTGATCGGAAATAGTGCGTGTTTATGTGCATTTGAAAGCTCTTTTTAAGCGCTATCGATTCTTTACGACAATAATGCGCTTTAAGATTTCCGGTAAAAAGTTCCAACGAAGGCAATCTAGGGTACTTTCAGACTTAATTTTCATATGACAAAGTTAGTTAGCAAAGTAAGTACATCGCTATTTTCTTTGTCTGACGCTCGTAATCCATTCATTTGCGACGTGGCGCATTTATTGCAGCACGATGGTAGCCGTTTTGAAGGGAAAGCAACTTCTAATCATGTCTCTTTCTTGATATACTCAGCGGCTATTGCGTAAAAAAGATACGTCACAGTCGTAATGATAAATAATGTAACGTGAAAAAGTCAATAGCCTACGACACCGGGAGTTCCCAGGCGGTCCCCCATCCAAGTACTATCCCGGCCCGACGATGCTTAACTTCCGAGATCGGACGAGAACAGGTGTGTTCATCGTGGTATGGTCGTAGACAAACAAACGGGCAGATATCTACGATTTATTAGCACATTACATCGAAAATGGTTTAATCTTTAAAGGTCATATTTCTTGACTGGACCATCCGAAATAGGTCGTGTTTATGTGCATTTGAAAGCTCATTTCAAGCGCTATTCATTAATTACGACAACCATGCGCTTTAAGATTTTCGGTAAAAAGTTCCAACGAAGGCAATCTAGGGTACTTTCAGACTTAATTTTCATATGACAAAGTTAGTTAGCAAAGTAAGTACATCGCCATTTTCTTTGTCTGACGCTCGTAATCCATTCATTTGCGACGTGGCGCATTTATTGCAGCACGATGGTAGCCGTTTTGAAGGGAAAGCAACTTCTAATCATGTCTCTTTCTTGATTTACTCAGCGGCTATTGCGTAAAAAAGATACGTCACAGTCGTAATGATAAATAATGTAACGTGAAAAAGTCAATAGCCTACGACACCGGGAGTTCCCAGGCGGTCCCCCATCCAAGTACTATCACGGCCCGACGATGCTTAACTTCCGTGATCGGACGAGAACAGGTGTGTTCATCGTGGTATGGTCGTAGACAAACATACGGGCAGATATCTACGATTTATTAGCACATTACATCGAAAATGGTTCGAACTTTAAAGATCATAATTCTTGACTGGGTGATCGGAAATAGTGCGTGTTTATGTGCATTTGAAAGCTCTTTTAAAGCGCTATCGATTCTTTACGACAATAATGCGCTTTAAGATTTCCGGTAAAAAGTTCCAACGAAGGCAATCTAGGGTACTTTCAGACTTAATTTTCATATGACAAAGTTAGTTAGCAAAGTAAGTACATCGCTATTTTCTTTGTCTGACGCTCGTAATCCATTCATTTGCGACGTGGCGCATTTATTGCAGCACGATGGTAGCCGTTTTGAAGGGAAAGCAACTTCTAATCATGTCTCTTTCTTGATATACTCAGCGGCTATTGCGTAAAAAAGATACGTCACAGTCGTAATGATAAATAATGTAACGTGAAAAAGTCAATAGCCTACGACACCGGGAGTTCCCAGGCGGTCCCCCATCCAAGTACTATCACGGCCCGACGATGCTTAACTTCCGTGATCGGACGAGAACAGGTGTGTTCATCGTGGTATGGTCGTAGACAAACATACGGGTAGATATCTACGATTTATTAGCACATTACATCGAAAATGGTTCGATCTTTAAAGATCATAATTCTTGACTGGGTGATCGGAAATAGTTCGTGTTTATGTGCATTTGAAAGCTCTTTTTAAGCGCTATCGATTCTTTACGACAATAATGCACTTTAAGATTTCCGGTAAAAAGTTCCAACGAAGGCAATCTAGGGTACTTTCAGACTTAATTTTCATATGACAAAGTTAGTTAGCAAAGTAAGTACATCGCTATTTTCTTTGTCTGACACTCGTAATCCATTGATTTGCGACGTGGCGCATTTATTGCAGCACGATGGTAGCCGTTTTGAAGGGAAAGCAACTTCTAATCATGTCTCTTTCTTGATTTACTCAGCGGCTATTGCGTAAAGAAGATACGTCACAGTCGTGATGATAAATAATGTAACGTGAAAAAGTCAATAACCTACGACACCGGGAGTTCCCAGGCGGTCCCCCATCCAAGTACTATCCCGGCCCGACGATGCTTAACTTCCGTGATCGGACGAGAACAGGTGTGTTCATCGTGGTATGGTCGTAGACAAACAAACGGGCAGATATCTACGATTTATTAGCACATTACATCGAAAGTGGTTTAAACTTTAAAGGTCATATTTCTTGACTGGATTATCCGAAATAGGTCGTGTTTATGTGCATCTGAAAGCTCATTTCAAGCGCTATCCATTAATTACGACAACCATGCGCTTTAAGATTTCCGGTAAAAAGTTCCAACGAAGGCAATCTAGGGTACTTTCAGACTTAATTTTCATATGACAAAGTTAATTAGCAAATTAACTACATCGCCATTTTCTTTGTCTGACGCTCGTAATCCATTCATTTGCGACTTGGCGCATTTATTGCTGCCAGATCGTAGCCGTTTTGAAGGGAAAGCAACTTCTAATCATGTCTCTTTCTTGATTTACTCAGCGACTATTGCGTAAAAAAGATACGTCACTGTCGTAATGATAAATAATGTAACGTGAAAAAGTCAATAGCCTACATCACCGGGACTTCCCAGGCGGTCCCCCATCCAAGTACTATCCCGGCCCGACGATGCTTAACTTCCGTGATCGGACGAGAACAGGTGTGTTCATCGTGGTATGGTCGTAGACAAACAAACGGGCAGATATCTACGATTTATTAGCACATTACATCGAAAATGGTTTAAACTTTAAAGGTCATATTTCTTGACTGGATCACCCGAAATAGGTCGTGTTTATGTGCATTTGAAAGCTCATTTCAAGCGCTATTCATTAATTACGACAACCATGCGCTTTAAGATTTTCGGTAAAAAGTTCCAACGAAGGCAATCTAGGGTACTTTCAGACTTAATTTTCATATGACAAAGTTAGTTAGCAAAGTAAGTACATCGCTATTTTCTTTGTCTGACGCTCGTAATCCATTCATTTGCGACGTGGCGCATTTATTGCAGCACGATGGTAGCCGTTTTGAAGGAAAAGCAACTTCTAATCATGTCTCTTTCTTGATTTACTCAGCGGCTATTGCGTAAAGAAGATACGTCACAGTCGTGATGATAAATAATGTAACGTGAAAAAGTCAATAACCTACGACACCGGGAGTTCCCAGGCGGTCCCCCATCCAAGTACTATCCCGGCCCGACGATGCTTAACTTCCGTGATCGGACGAGAACAGGTGTGTTCATCGTGGTATGGTCGTAGACAAACAAACGGGCAGATATCTACGATTTATTAGCACATTACATCGAAAATGGTTTAAACTTTAAAGGTCATATTTCTTGACTGGATTATCCGAAATAGGTCGTGTTTATGTGCATTTGAAAGCTCATTTCAAGCGCTATCCGTTAATTACGACAACCATGCGCTTTAAGATTTCCGGTAAAAGTTTCAACGAAGGCAATCTGGGGTACTTTCAGACTTAATTTTCATATGACGAAGTTAATTAGCAAATTAACTACATCGTCATTTTCTTTGTCTGACGCTCGTAATCCATTCATTTGCGACGTGGCGCATTTATTGCTGCCAGATCGTAGCCGTTTTGAAGGGAAAGCAACTTCTAATCATGTCTCTTTCTTGATTTACTCAGCGGCTATTGCGTAAAAAAGAACGTCACAGTCGTAATGATAAATAATGTAACGTGAACAAGTCAATAGCCTACGACACCGGGAGTTCCCAGGCGGTCCCCCATCCAAGTACCATCACGGCCCGACGATGCTTAACTTGCGTGATCGGAGGAGAACAGGTGTGTTCATCGTGATATGGTCGTAGACAAACAAACGGGCAGATATCTACGATTTATTAGCACATTACATCGAAAATGGTTTAAACTTTAAAGGTCATATTTCTTGACTGGATCATCCGAAATAGGTCGTGTTTATGTGCATTTGAAAGCTCTTTTTAAGCGCTATCGATTTTTTACGACAATAATGCGCTTTAAGATTTCCTGTAAAAAGTTCCAACGAAGGCAATCTAGGGTACTTTCAGACTTAATTTTCATATGACAAAGTTAATTAGCAAAGTAAGTACATCGCCATTTTCTTTGTCTGACGCTCGTAATCCATTCATTTGCGACGTGGCGCATTTATTGCTGCCAGATCGTAGCCGTTTTGAAGGGAAAGCAACTTCTAATCATGTCTCTTTCTTGATTTACTCAGCGGCTATTGCGTAAAAAAGATACGTCACAGTCGTAATGATAAATAATGTAACGTGAAAAAGTCAATAGCCTACGACACCGGGAGTTCCCAGGCGGTCCCCCATCCAAGTACTATCCCGTCCCGACGCTGCTTAACTTCCGTGATCGGACGAGAACAGGTGTGTTCATCGTGGTATAGTCGTAGACAAACAAACGGGCAGATATCTACGATTTATTAGCACATTACATCGAAAATGGTTCGAACTTTAAAGATCATAATTCTTGACTGGGTGATCGGAAATAGTGCGTGTTTATGTGCATTTGAAAGCTCTTTTTAAGCGCTATCGATTCTTTACGACAATAATGCGCTTTAAGATTTCCGGTAAAAAGTTCCAACGAAGGCAATCTAGGGTACTTTCAGACTTAATTTTCATATGACAAAGTTAGTTAGCAAAGTAAGTACATCGCTATTTTCTTTGTCTGACGCTCGTAATCCATTCATTTGCGACGTGGCGCATTTATTGCAGCACGATGGTAGCCGTTTTGAAGGGAAAGCAACTTCTAATCATGTCTCTTTCTTGATATACTCAGCGGCTATTGCGTAAAAAAGATACGTCACAGTCGTAATGATAAATAATGTAACGTGAAAAAGTCAATAGCCTACGACACCGGGAGTTCCCAGGCGGTCCCCCATCCAAGTACTATCACGGCCCGACGATGCTTAACTTCCGTGATCGGACGAGAACAGGTGTGTTCATCGTGGTATGGTCGTAGACAAACATACGGGTAGATATCTACGATTTATTAGCACATTACATCGAAAATGGTTCGATCTTTAAAGATCATAATTCTTGACTGGGTGATCGGAAATAGTTCGTGTTTATGTGCATTTGAAAGCTCTTTTTAAGCGCTATCGATTCTTTACGACAATAATGCACTTTAAGATTTCCGGTAAAAAGTTCCAACGAAGGCAATCTAGGGTACTTTCAGACTTAATTTTCATATGACAAAGTTAGTTAGCAAAGTAAGTACATCGCTATTTTCTTTGTCTGACACTCGTAATCCATTGATTTGCGACGTGGCGCATTTATTGCAGCACGATGGTAGCCGTTTTGAAGGGAAAGCAACTTCTAATCATGTCTCTTTCTTGATTTACTCAGCGGCTATTGCGTAAAGAAGATACGTCACAGTCGTGATGATAAATAATGTAACGTGAAAAAGTCAATAACCTACGACACCGGGAGTTCCCAGGCGGTCCCCCATCCAAGTACTATCCCGGCCCGACGATGCTTAACTTCCGTGATCGGACGAGAACAGGTGTGTTCATCGTGGTATGGTCGTAGACAAACAAACGGGCAGATATCTACGATTTATTAGCACATTACATCGAAAGTGGTTTAAACTTTAAAGGTCATATTTCTTGACTGGATTATCCGAAATAGGTCGTGTTTATGTGCATCTGAAAGCTCATTTCAAGCGCTATCCATTAATTACGACAACCATGCGCTTTAAGATTTCCGGTAAAAAGTTCCAACGAAGGCAATCTAGGGTACTTTCAGACTTAATTTTCATATGACAAAGTTAATTAGCAAATTAACTACATCGCCATTTTCTTTGTCTGACGCTCGTAATCCATTCATTTGCGACTTGGCGCATTTATTGCTGCCAGATCGTAGCCGTTTTGAAGGGAAAGCAACTTCTAATCATGTCTCTTTCTTGATTTACTCAGCGACTATTGCGTAAAAAAGATACGTCACTGTCGTAATGATAAATAATGTAACGTGAAAAAGTCAATAGCCTACATCACCGGGACTTCCCAGGCGGTCCCCCATCCAAGTACTATCCCGGCCCGACGATGCTTAACTTCCGTGATCGGACGAGAACAGGTGTGTTCATCGTGGTATGGTCGTAGACAAACAAACGGGCAGATATCTACGATTTATTAGCACATTACATCGAAAATGGTTTAAACTTTAAAGGTCATATTTCTTGACTGGATCACCCGAAATAGGTCGTGTTTATGTGCATTTGAAAGCTCATTTCAAGCGCTATTCATTAATTACGACAACCATGCGCTTTAAGATTTTCGGTAAAAAGTTCCAACGAAGGCAATCTAGGGTACTTTCAGACTTAATTTTCATATGACAAAGTTAGTTAGCAAAGTAAGTACATCGCTATTTTCTTTGTCTGACGCTCGTAATCCATTCATTTGCGACGTGGCGCATTTATTGCAGCACGATGGTAGCCGTTTTGAAGGAAAAGCAACTTCTAATCATGTCTCTTTCTTGATTTACTCAGCGGCTATTGCGTAAAGAAGATACGTCACAGTCGTGATGATAAATAATGTAACGTGAAAAAGTCAATAACCTACGACACCGGGAGTTCCCAGGCGGTCCCCCATCCAAGTACTATCCCGGCCCGACGATGCTTAACTTCCGTGATCGGACGAGAACAGGTGTGTTCATCGTGGTATGGTCGTAGACAAACAAACGGGCAGATATCTACGATTTATTAGCACATTACATCGAAAATGGTTTAAACTTTAAAGGTCATATTTCTTGACTGGATTATCCGAAATAGGTCGTGTTTATGTGCATTTGAAAGCTCATTTCAAGCGCTATCCGTTAATTACGACAACCATGCGCTTTAAGATTTCCGGTAAAAGTTTCAACGAAGGCAATCTGGGGTACTTTCAGACTTAATTTTCATATGACGAAGTTAATTAGCAAATTAACTACATCGTCATTTTCTTTGTCTGACGCTCGTAATCCATTCATTTGCGACGTGGCGCATTTATTGCTGCCAGATCGTAGCCGTTTTGAAGGGAAAGCAACTTCTAATCATGTCTCTTTCTTGATTTACTCAGCGGCTATTGCGTAAAAAAGAACGTCACAGTCGTAATGATAAATAATGTAACGTGAACAAGTCAATAGCCTACGACACCGGGAGTTCCCAGGCGGTCCCCCATCCAAGTACCATCACGGCCCGACGATGCTTAACTTGCGTGATCGGAGGAGAACAGGTGTGTTCATCGTGATATGGTCGTAGACAAACAAACGGGCAGATATCTACGATTTATTAGCACATTACATCGAAAATGGTTTAAACTTTAAAGGTCATATTTCTTGACTGGATCATCCGAAATAGGTCGTGTTTATGTGCATTTGAAAGCTCATTTCAAGCGCTATTCATTAATTACGACAACCATGCGCTTTAAGATTTTCGTTAAAAAGTTCCAACGAAGGCAATCTAGGGTACTTTCAGACTTAATTTTCATATGACAAAGTTAGTTAGCAAAGTAAGTACATCGCTATTTTCTTTGTCTGACGCTCGTAATCCATTCATTTGCGACGTGGCGCATTTATTGCAGCACGATGGTAGCCGTTTTGAAGGGAAAGCAACTTCTAATCATGTCTCTTTCTTGATTTACTCAGCGGCTATTGCGTAAAAAAGATACGTCACAGTCGTAATGATAAATAATGTAACGTGAAAAAGTCAATAGCCTACGACACCGGGAGTTCCCAGGCGGTCCCCCATCCAAGTACTACCCCGGCCCGACGATGCTTAACTTCCGTGATCGGACGAGAACAGGTGTGTTCATCGTGGTATAGTCGTAGACAAACAAACGGGCAGATATCTACGATTTATTAGCACATTACATCGAAAATGGTTTAATCTTTAAAGGTCATATTTCTTGACTGGATCATCCGAAATAGGTCGTGTTTATGTGCATTTGAAAGCTCTTTTTAAGCGCTATCGATTTTTTACGACAATAATGCGCTTTAAGATTTCCTGTAAAAAGTTCCAACGAAGGCAATCTAGGGTACTTTCAGACTTAATTTTCATATGACAAAGTTAATTAGCAAAGTAAGTACATCGCCATTTTCTTTGTCTGACGCTCGTAATCCATTCATTTGCGACGTGGCGCATTTATTGCTGCCAGATCGTAGCCGTTTTGAAGGGAAAGCAACTTCTAATCATGTCTCTTTCTTGATTTACTCAGCGGCTATTGCGTAAAAAAGATACGTCACAGTCGTAATGATAAATAATGTAACGTGAAAAAGTCAATAGCCTACGACACCGGGAGTTCCCAGGCGGTCCCCCATCCAAGTACTATCCCGGCCCGACGATGCTTAACTTCCGTGATCGGACGAGAACAGGTGTGTTCATCGTGGTATAGTCGTAGACAAACAAACGGGCAGATATCTACGATTTATTAGCACATTACATCGAAAATGGTTTAAACTTTAAAGGTCATATTTCTTGACTGGATTATCCGAAATAGGTCGTGTTTATGTGCATTTGAAAGCTCTTTTTAAGCGCTATCGAATTTTTACGACAATAATGCGCTTTAAGATTTCCGGTAAAAAGTTCCAACGAAGGCAATCTAGGGTACTTTCAGACTTAATTTTCATATGACAAAGTTAATTAGCAAAGTAAGTACATCGCCATTTTCTTTGTCTGACGCTCGTAATCCATTCATTTGCGACGTGGCGCATTTATTGCTGCCAGATCGTAGCCGTTTTGAAGGGAAAGCAACTTCTAATCATGTCTCTTTCTTGATTTACTCAGCGGCTATTGCGTAAAAAAGATACGTCACAGTCGTAATGATAAATAATGTAACGTGAAAAAGTCAATAGCCTACGACACCGGGAGTTCCCAGGCGGTCCCCCATTCAAGTACTATCCCGGCCCGACGATGCTTAACTTCCGTGATCGGACGAGAACAGGTGTGTTCATCGTGGTATGGTCGTAGACAAACAAACGGGCAGATATCTACGATTTATTAGCACATTACATCGAAAATGGTTTAAACTTTAAAGGTCATATTTCTTGACTGGATCATCCGAAATAGGTCGTGTTTATGTGCATTTGAAAGCTCATTTCAAGCGCTATTCATTAATTACGACAACCATGCGCTTTAAGATTTTCGGTAAAAAGTTCCAACGAAGGCAATCTAGGGTACTTTCAGACTTAATTTTCATATGACAAAGTTAGTTAGCAAAGTAAGTACATCGCTATTTTTTTGTCTGACGCTCGTAATCCATTCATTTGCGACGTGGCGCATTTATTGCAGCACGATGGTAGCCGTTTTGAAGGGAAAGCAACTTCTAATCATGTCTCTATCTTGATTTACTCAGCGGCTATTGCGTAAAGAAGATACGTCACAGTCGTGATGATAAATAATGTAACGTGAAAAAGTCAATAACCTACGACACCGGGAGTTCCCAGGCGGTCCCCCATCCAAGTACTATCCCGGCCCGACGATGCTTAACTTCCGTGATCGGACGAGAACAGGTGTGTTCATCGTGGTATGGTCGTAGACAAACAAACGGGCAGATATCTACGATTTATTAGCACATTACATCGAAAATGGTTTAAACTTTAAAGGTCATATTTCTTGACTGGATTATCCGAAATAGGTCGTGTTTATGTGCATTTGAAAGCTCATTTCAAGCGCTATCCGTTAATTACGACAACCATGCGCTTTAAGATTTCCGGTAAAAGTTTCAACGAAGGCAATCTGGGGTACTTTCAGACTTAATTTTCATATGACGAAGTTAATTAGCAAATTAACTACATCGTCATTTTCTTTGTCTGACGCTCGTAATCCATTCATTTGCGACGTGGCGCATTTATTGCTGCCAGATCGTAGCCGTTTTGAAGGGAAAGCAACTTCTAATCATGTCTCTTTCTTGATTTACTCAGCGGCTATTGCGTAAAAAAGAACGTCACAGTCGTAATGATAAATAATGTAACGTGAACAAGTCAATAGCCTACGACACCGGGAGTTCCCAGGCGGTCCCCCATCCAAGTACTATCACGGCCCGACGATGCTTAACTTCCGTGATCGGAGGAGAACAGGTGTGTTCATCGTGATATGGTCGTAGACAAACAAACGGGCAGATATCTACGATTTATTAGCACATTACATCGAAAATGGTTTAAACTTTAAAGGTCATATTTCTTGACTGGATCATCCGAAATAGGTCGTGTTTATGTGCATTTGAAAGCTCATTTCAAGCGCTATTCATTAATTACGACAACCATGCGCTTTAAGATTTTCGTTAAAAAGTTCCAGCGAAGGCAATCTAGGGTACTTTCAGACTTAATTTTCATATGACAAAGTTAGTTAGCAAAGTAAGTACATCGCTATTTTCTTTGTCTGACGCTCGTAATCCATTCATTTGCGACGTGGCGCATTTATTGCAGCACGATGGTAGCCGTTTTGAAGGGAAAGCAACTTCTAATCATGTCTCTTTCTTGATTTACTCAGCGGCTATTGCGTAAAAAAGAACGTCACAGTCGTAATGATAAATAATGTAACGTGAACAAGTCAATAGCCTACGACACCGGGAGTTCCCAGGCGGTCCCCCATCCAAGTACTATCACGGCCCGACGATGCTTAACTTCCGTGATCGGAGGAGAACAGGTGTGTTCATCGTGATATGGTCGTAGACAAACAAACGGGCAGATATCTACGATTTATTAGCACATTACATCTAAAATGGTTCAAACTTTAAAGGTCATATTTCTTGACTGGGTGATCGGAAATAGGTCGTGTTTATGTGCATTTGAAAGCGCTTTTTAAGTGCTATCGATTCTTTACGACAATAATGCGCTTTAAGATTTTCGGTAAAAAGTTCCAACGAAGGCAATCTAGGGTACTTTCAGACTTAATTTTCATATGACAAAGTTAGTTAGCAAAGTAAGTACATCGCTATTTTTTTGTCTGACGCTCGTAATCCATTCATTTGCGACGTGGCGCATTTATTGCAGCACGATGGTAGCCGTTTTGAAGGGAAAGCAACTTCTAATCATGTCTCTATCTTGATTTACTCAGCGGCTATTGCGTAAAGAAGATACGTCACAGTCGTGATGATAAATAATGTAACGTGAAAAAGTCAATAACCTACGACACCGGGAGTTCCCAGGCGGTCCCCCATCCAAGTACTATCCCGGCCCGACGATGCTTAACTTCCGTGATCGGACGAGAACAGGTGTGTTCATCGTGGTATGGTCGTAGACAAACAAACGGGCAGATATCTACGATTTATTAGCACATTACATCGAAAATGGTTTAAACTTTAAAGGTCATATTTCTTGACTGGATTATCCGAAATAGGTCGTGTTTATGTGCATTTGAAAGCTCATTTCAAGCGCTATCCGTTAATTACGACAACCATGCGCTTTAAGATTTCCGGTAAAAGTTTCAACGAAGGCAATCTGGGGTACTTTCAGACTTAATTTTCATATGACGAAGTTAATTAGCAAATTAACTACATCGTCATTTTCTTTGTCTGACGCTCGTAATCCATTCATTTGCGACGTGGCGCATTTATTGCTGCCAGATCGTAGCCGTTTTGAAGGGAAAGCAACTTCTAATCATGTCTCTTTCTTGATTTACTCAGCGGCTATTGCGTAAAAAAGAACGTCACAGTCGTAATGATAAATAATGTAACGTGAACAAGTCAATAGCCTACGACACCGGGAGTTCCCAGGCGGTCCCCCATCCAAGTACTATCACGGCCCGACGATGCTTAACTTCCGTGATCGGAGGAGAACAGGTGTGTTCATCGTGATATGGTCGTAGACAAACAAACGGGCAGATATCTACGATTTATTAGCACATTACATCGAAAATGGTTTAAACTTTAAAGGTCATATTTCTTGACTGGATCATCCGAAATAGGTCGTGTTTATGTGCATTTGAAAGCTCATTTCAAGCGCTATTCATTAATTACGACAACCATGCGCTTTAAGATTTTCGTTAAAAAGTTCCAGCGAAGGCAATCTAGGGTACTTTCAGACTTAATTTTCATATGACAAAGTTAGTTAGCAAAGTAAGTACATCGCTATTTTCTTTGTCTGACGCTCGTAATCCATTCATTTGCGACGTGGCGCATTTATTGCAGCACGATGGTAGCCGTTTTGAAGGGAAAGCAACTTCTAATCATGTCTCTTTCTTGATTTACTCAGCGGCTATTGCGTAAAAAAGAACGTCACAGTCGTAATGATAAATAATGTAACGTGAACAAGTCAATAGCCTACGACACCGGGAGTTCCCAGGCGGTCCCCCATCCAAGTACTATCACGGCCCGACGATGCTTAACTTCCGTGATCGGAGGAGAACAGGTGTGTTCATCGTGATATGGTCGTAGACAAACAAACGGGCAGATATCTACGATTTATTAGCACATTACATCGAAAATGGTTTAAACTTTAAAGGTCATATTTCTTGACTGGATCATCCGAAATAGGTCGTGTTTATGTGCATTTGAAAGCTCATTTCAAGCGCTATTCATTAATTACGACAACCATGCGCTTTAAGATTTTCGTTAAAAAGTTCCAACGAAGGCAATCTAGGGTACTTTCAGACTTAATTTTCATATGACAAAGTTAGTTAGCAAAGTAAGTACATCGCTATTTTCTTTGTCTGACGCTCGTAATCCATTCATTTGCGACGTGGCGCATTTATTGCAGCACGATGGTAGCCGTTTTGAAGGGAAAGCAACTTCTAATCATGTCTCTTTCTTGATTTACTCAGCGGCTATTGCGTAAAAAAGATACGTCACAGTCGTAATGATAAATAATGTAACGTGAAAAAGTCAATAGCCTACGACACCGGGAGTTCCCAGGCGGTCCCCCATCCAAGTACTATCCCGGCCCGACGATGCTTAACTTCCGTGATCGGACGAGAACAGGTGTGTTCATCGTGGTATAGTCGTAGACAAACAAACGGGCAGATATCTACGATTTATTAGCACATTACATCGAAAATGGTTTAAACTTTAAAGGTCATATTTCTTGACTGGATTATCCGAAATAGGTCGTGTTTATGTGCATTTGAAAGCTCTTTTTAAGCGCTATCGAATTTTTACGACAATAATGCGCTTTAAGATTTCCGGTAAAAAGTTCCAACGAAGGCAATCTAGGGTACTTTCAGACTTAATTTTCATATGACAAAGTTAATTAGCAAAGTAAGTACATCGCCATTTTCTTTGTCTGACGCTCGTAATCCATTCATTTGCAACGTGGCGCATTTATTGCTGCCAGATCGTAGCCGTTTTGAAGGGAAAGCAACTTCTAATCATGTCTCTATCTTGATTTACTCAGCGGCTATTGCGTAAAGAAGATACGTCACAGTCGTGATGATAAATAATGTAACGTGAAAAAGTCAATAACCTACGACACCGGGAGTTCCCAGGCGGTCCCCCATCCAAGTACTATCCCGGCCCGACGATGCTTAACTTCCGTGATCGGACGAGAACAGGTGTGTTCATCGTGGTATGGTCGTAGACAAACAAACGGGCAGATATCTACGATTTATTAGCACATTACATCGAAAATGGTTTAAACTTTAAAGGTCATATTTCTTGACTGGATTATCCGAAATAGGTCGTGTTTATGTGCATTTGAAAGCTCATTTCAAGCGCTATCCGTTAATTACGACAACCATGCGCTTTAAGATTTCCGGTAAAAGTTTCAACGAAGGCAATCTGGGGTACTTTCAGACTTAATTTTCATATGACGAAGTTAATTAGCAAATTAACTACATCGTCATTTTCTTTGTCTGACGCTCGTAATCCATTCATTTGCGACGTGGCGCATTTATTGCTGCCAGATCGTAGCCGTTTTGAAGGGAAAGCAACTTCTAATCATGTCTCTTTCTTGATTTACTCAGCGGCTATTGCGTAAAAAAGAACGTCACAGTCGTAATGATAAATAATGTAACGTGAACAAGTCAATAGCCTACGACACCGGGAGTTCCCAGGCGGTCCCCCATCCAAGTACTATCACGGCCCGACGATGCTTAACTTCCGTGATCGGAGGAGAACAGGTGTGTTCATCGTGATATGGTCGTAGACAAACAAACGGGCAGATATCTACGATTTATTAGCACATTACATCGAAAATGGTTTAAACTTTAAAGGTCATATTTCTTGACTGGATCATCCGAAATAGGTCGTGTTTATGTGCATTTGAAAGCTCATTTCAAGCGCTATTCATTAATTACGACAACCATGCGCTTTAAGATTTTCGTTAAAAAGTTCCAGCGAAGGCAATCTAGGGTACTTTCAGACTTAATTTTCATATGACAAAGTTAGTTAGCAAAGTAAGTACATCGCTATTTTCTTTGTCTGACGCTCGTAATCCATTCATTTGCGACGTGGCGCATTTATTGCAGCACGATGGTAGCCGTTTTGAAGGGAAAGCAACTTCTAATCATGTCTCTTTCTTGATTTACTCAGCGGCTATTGCGTAAAAAAGAACGTCACAGTCGTAATGATAAATAATGTAACGTGAACAAGTCAATAGCCTACGACACCGGGAGTTCCCAGGCGGTCCCCCATCCAAGTACTATCACGGCCCGACGATGCTTAACTTCCGTGATCGGAGGAGAACAGGTGTGTTCATCGTGATATGGTCGTAGACAAACAAACGGGCAGATATCTACGATTTATTAGCACATTACATCGAAAATGGTTTAAACTTTAAAGGTCATATTTCTTGACTGGATCATCCGAAATAGGTCGTGTTTATGTGCATTTGAAAGCTCATTTCAAGCGCTATTCATTAATTACGACAACCATGCGCTTTAAGATTTTCGTTAAAAAGTTCCAACGAAGGCAATCTAGGGTACTTTCAGACTTAATTTTCATATGACAAAGTTAGTTAGCAAAGTAAGTACATCGCTATTTTCTTTGTCTGACGCTCGTAATCCATTCATTTGCGACGTGGCGCATTTATTGCAGCACGATGGTAGCCGTTTTGAAGGGAAAGCAACTTCTAATCATGTCTCTTTCTTGATTTACTCAGCGGCTATTGCGTAAAAAAGATACGTCACAGTCGTAATGATAAATAATGTAACGTGAAAAAGTCAATAGCCTACGACACCGGGAGTTCCCAGGCGGTCCCCCATCCAAGTACTATCCCGGCCCGACGATGCTTAACTTCCGTGATCGGACGAGAACAGGTGTGTTCATCGTGGTATAGTCGTAGACAAACAAACGGGCAGATATCTACGATTTATTAGCACATTACATCGAAAATGGTTTAAACTTTAAAGGTCATATTTCTTGACTGGATTATCCGAAATAGGTCGTGTTTATGTGCATTTGAAAGCTCTTTTTAAGCGCTATCGAATTTTTACGACAATAATGCGCTTTAAGATTTCCGGTAAAAAGTTCCAACGAAGGCAATCTAGGGTACTTTCAGACTTAATTTTCATATGACAAAGTTAATTAGCAAAGTAAGTACATCGCCATTTTCTTTGTCTGACGCTCGTAATCCATTCATTTGCAACGTGGCGCATTTATTGCTGCCAGATCGTAGCCGTTTTGAAGGGAAAGCAACTTCTAATCATGTCTCTTTCTTGATTTACTCAGCGGCTATTGCGTAAAAAAGATACGTCACAGTCGTAATGATAAATAATGTAACGTGAACAAGTCAGTAGCCTACGACACCGGGAGTTCCCAGGCGGTCCCCCATCCAAGTACTATCACGGCCCGACGATGCTTAACTTCCGTGATCGGACGAGAACAGGTGTGTTCATCGTGATATGGTCGTAGACAAACAAACGGGCAGATATCTACGATTTATTAGCACATTACATCGAAAATGGTTTAAACTTTAAAGGTCATATTTCTTGACTGGATCATCCGAAATAGGTCGTGTTTATGTGCATTTGAAAGCTCATTTCAAGCGCTATTCATTAATTACGACAACCATGCGCTTTAAGATTTTCGTTAAAAAGTTCCAACGAAGGCAATCTAGGGTACTTTCAGACTTAATTTTCATATGACAAAGTTAGTTAGCAAAGTAAGTACATCGCTATTTTCTTTGTCTGACGCTCGTAATCCATTCATTTGCGACGTGGCGCATTTATTGCAGCACGATGGTAGCCGTTTTGAAAGGAAAGCAACTTCTAATCATGTCTCTTTCTTGATTTACTCAGCGGCTATTGCGTAAAAAAGATACGTCACAGTCGTAATGATAAATAATGTAACGTGAAAAAGTCAATAGCCTACGACACCGGGAGTTCCCAGGCGGTCCCCCATCCAAGTACTATCCCGGCCCGACGATGCTTAACTTCCGTGATCGGACGAGAACAGGTGTGTTCATCGTGGTATGGTCGTAGACAAACAAACGGGCAGATATCTACGATTTATTAGCACATTACATCGAAAATGGTTTAAACTTTAAAGGTCATATTTCTTGACTGGATCATCCGAAATAGGTCGTGTTTATGTGCATTTGAAAGCTCATTTCAAGCGCTATTCATTAATTACGACAACCATGCGCTTTAAGATTTTCGGTAAAAAGTTCCAACGAAGGCAATCTAGGGTACTTTCAGACTTAATTTTCATATGACAAAGTTAGTTAGCAAAGTAAGTACATCGCTATTTTCTTTGTCTGACGCTCGTAATCCATTCATTTGCGACGTGGCGCATTTATTGCAGCACGATGGTAGCCGTTTTGAAGGGAAAGCAACTTCTAATCATGTCTCTTTCTTGATTTACTCAGCGGCTATTGCGTAAAAAAGATACGTCACAGTCGTAATGATAAATAATGTAACGTGAAAAAGTCAATAGCCTACGACACCGGGAGTTCCCAGGCGGTCCCCCATCCAAGTACTATCCCGGCCCGACGATGCTTAACTTCCGTGATCGGACGAGAACAGGTGTGTTCATCGTGGTATGGTCGTAGACAAACAAACGGGCAGATATCTACGATTTATTAGCACATTACATCGAAAATGGTTTAAACTTTAAAGGTCATATTTCTTGACTGGATTATCCGAAATAGGTCGTGTTTATGTGCATTTGAAAGCTCATTTCAAGCGCTATCCGTTAATTACGACAACCATGCGCTTTAAGATTTTCGGTAAAAAGTTCCAACGAAGGCAATCTGGGGTACTTTCAGACTTAATTTTCATATGACAAAGTTAATTAGCAAATTAACTACATCGTCATTTTCTTTGTCTGACGCTCGTAATCCATTCATTTGCGACGTGGCGCATTTATTGCTGCCAGATCGTAGCCGTTTTGAAGGGAAAGCAACTTCTAATCATGTCTCTTTCTTGATTTACTCAGCGGCTATTGCGTAAAAAAGAACGTCACAGTCGTAATGATAAATAATGTAACGTGAACAAGTCAATAGCCTACGACACCGGGAGTTCCCAGGCGGTCCCCCATCCAAGTACTATCACGGCCCGACGATGCTTAACTTCCGTGATCGGACGAGAACAGGTGTGTTCATCGTGATATGGTCGTAGACAAACAAACGGGCAGATATCTACGATTTATTAGCACATTACATCGAAAATGGTTTAAACTTTAAAGGTCATATTTCTTGACTGGATCATCCGAAATAGGTCGTGTTTATGTGCATTTGAAAGCTCATTTCAAGCGCTATTCATTAATTACGACAACCATGCGCTTTAAGATTTTCGTTAAAAAGTTCCAACGAAGGCAATCTAGGGTACTTTCAGACTTAATTTTCATATGACAAAGTTAGTTAGCAAAGTAAGTACATCGCTATTTTCTTTGTCTGACGCTCGTAATCCATTCATTTGCGTCGTGGCGCATTTATTGCAGCACGATGGTAGCCGTTTTGAAGGGAAAGCAACTTCTAATCATGTCTCTTTCTTGATTTACTCAGCGGCTATTGCGTAAAAAAGATACGTCACAGTCGTAATGATAAATAATGTAACGTGAAAAAGTCAATAGCCTACGACACCGGGAGTTCCCAGGCGGTCCCCCATCCAAGTACTATCCCGGCCCGACGATGCTTAACTTCCGTGATCGGACGAGAACAGAAGTGTTCATCGTGGTATAGTCGTAGACAAACAAACGGGCAGATATCTACGATTTATTAGCACATTACATCGAAAATGGTTTAAACTTTAAAGGTCATTTTTCTTGACTGGATTATCCGAAATAGGTCGTGTTTATGTGCATTTG
The DNA here is from genome assembly GCF_029227915.1 of Hydractinia symbiolongicarpus. Taxonomy (NCBI): domain Eukaryota; kingdom Metazoa; phylum Cnidaria; class Hydrozoa; order Anthoathecata; family Hydractiniidae; genus Hydractinia; species Hydractinia symbiolongicarpus. The sequence goes on along the minus strand of NC_079885.1, from coordinate 16,012,341 downwards.
AAAGCTCTTTTTAAGCGCTATCGATTTTTTACGACAATAATGCGCTTTAAGATTTCCGGTAAAAAGTTCCAACGAAGGCAATCTAGGGTACTTTCAGACTTAATTTTCATATGACAAAGTTAATTAGCAAAGTAAGTACATCGCCATTTTCTTTGTCTGACGCTCGTAATCCATTCGTTTGCGACGTGGCGCATTTATTGCAGCACGATGGTAGCCGTTTTGAAGGGAAAGCAACTTCTAATCATGTCTCTTTCTTGATTTACTCAGCGGCTATTGCGTAAAAAAGATACGTCACAGTCGTAATGATAAATAATGTAACGTGAAAAAGTCAATAGCCTACGACACCGGGAGTTCCCAGGCGGTCCCCCATCCAAGTACTATCACGGCCCGACGATGCTTAACTTCCGTGATCGGACGAGAACAGGTGTGTTCATCGTGGTATGGTCGTAGACAAACGTACGGGTAGATATCTACGATTTATTAGCACATTACATCGAAAATGGTTCGAACTTTAAAGATCATAATTCTTGACTGGGTGATCGGAAATAGTTCGTGTTTATGTGCATTTGAAAGCTCTTTTTAAGCGCTATCGTTTCTTTACGACAAAAATGCGCTTTAAGATTTCCGGTAAAAAGTTCCAACGAAGGCAATCTAGGGTACTTTCAGACTTAATTTTCATATGACAAAGTTAATTAGCAAAGTAAGTACATCGCCATTTTCTTTGTCTGACGCTCGTAATGCATTCACTTGCGTCGTGGCGCATTTATTGCAGCAAGATTGTAGCCGTTTTGAAGGGAAAGAAACTTCTAATCATGTCTCTTTCTTGATTTACTCAGCGGCTATTGCCTACAAAAGATACGTCACAGTCGTAATGATAAATAATGTAACGTGAAAAAGTCAATAGTCTACGACACCGGGAGTTCCCAGGCGGTCCCCCATCCAAGTACTATCACGGCCCGACGATGCTTAACTTCCGTGATCGGACGAGAACAGGTGTGTTCATCGTGGTATGGTCGTAGACAAACAAACTGGCAGATATCTACGATTTATTAGCACATTACATCGAAAGTGGTTTAAACTTTAAAGGTCATATTTCTTGACTGGATCATCCGAAATAGGTCGTGTTTATGTGCATTTGAAAGCTCATTTCAAGCGCTATCCATTAATTACGACAATAATGCGCTTTAAGATTTCCGGTAAAAAGTTCCAACGAAGGCAATCTAGGGTACTTTCCGACTTAATTTTCATATGACAAAGTTAGTTAGCAAAGTAAGTACATCGCTATTTTCTTTGTCTGACGCTCGTAATCCATTCGTTTGCGACGTGGCGCATTTATTGCAGCACGATGGTAGCCGTTTTGAAGGGAAAGCAACTTCTAATCATGTCTCTTTCTTGATTTACTCAGCGGCTATTGCGTAAAAAAGATACGTCACAGTCGTAATGATAAATAATGTAACGTGAAAAAGTCAATAGCCTACGACACCGGGAGTTCCCAGGCGGTCCCCCATCCAAATACTATCCCGGCCCGACGATGCTTAACTTCCGTGATCGGACGAGAACAGGTGTGTTCATCGTGGTATGGTCGTAGACAAACAAACGGGCAGATGTCTACGATTTATTAGCACATTACATCGAAAATGGTTTAAACTTTAAAGGTCATATTTCTTGACTGGATTATCCGAAATAGGTCGTGTTTATGTGCATATGAAAGCTCATTTCAAGCGCTATCCAATAATTACGACAACCATGCGCTTTAAGATTTCCGGTAAAAAGTTCCAACGAAGGCAATCTAGGGTACTTTCAGACTTAATTTTCATATGACAAAGTTAATTAGCAAATTAACTACATCGCCATTTTCTTTGTCTGACGCTCGTAATCCATTCATTTGCGACTTGGCGCATTTATTGCTGCCAGATCGTAGCCATTTTGAAGGGAAAGCAACTTCTAATCATGTCTCTTTCTTGATTTACTCAGCGGCTATTGCGTAAAAAAGATACGTCACAGTCGTAATGATAAATAATGTAACGTGAAAAAGTCAATAGCCTACGACACCGGGAGATCCCAGGCGGTCCCCCATCCAAGTACTATCCCGACCCGACGATGCATAATTTCCGTGATCGGACGAGAACAGGTGTGTTCATCGTGGTATGGTCGTAGACAAACAAACGGGCAGATATCTACGATTTATTAGCACATTACGTCGAAAATGGTTCAAACTTTAAAGGTCATATTTCTTGACTGGATCATTCGAAATAGGTCGTGTTTATGTGCATTTGACAGCTCTTTTTAAGCGCTATCGATTCTTGACAACAATAATGCGCTTTATGATTTCCGGTAAAAAGTTCCAACGAAGGCAATCTAGGGTACTTGCAGACTTAATTTTCATATGACAAAGTTAATTAGCAAATTAACTACATCGCCATTTTGTTTGTCTGACGCTCGTAATCAATTGATTTGCGACGTGGCGCATTTATTGCAGCCAGATCGTAGCCGCTTTGAAGGGAAAGAAACTTCTAATAACGTCCCTTACTTGATTTACTCAGCGGTTATTGCGTAAAAAAGATACGTCACAGTCGTAATGATAAATAATGTAATGTGAAAAAGTCAATAGCCTACGACACCTGGAGTTCCCAGGCGGTCCCCCATCCAAGTACGATCCCGGCCCGACGATGCTTAACTTCCGTGATCGGACGAGAACAGGTGTGTTCATCGTGATATGGTCGTAGAAAAACAAACGGGTAGATATCTACGATTTATTAGCACATTACATCGAAAATGGTTCAAACTTGAAAGGTCATATTTCTTGACTGGATCATTCGAAATAGGTCGTGTTTATGTGCATTTGACAGCTCTTTTTAAGCGCTATCAATTCTTGATAACAATAATGCGCGTTATGATTTCCTGCAAAAAGTTCCAACGAAGGCAATCTAGGGTACTTTCAGACTTAATTTTCATATGACAAAGTTAGTTAGCAAAGTAAGTACATCGCTATTTTCTTTGTCTGACGCTCGTAATCCATTCATTTGCGACGTGGCGCATTTATTGCAGCACGATGGTAGCCGTTTTGAAGGGAAAGCAACTTCTAATTATGTCTCTTTCTTGATTTACTCAGCGGCTATTGCGTAAAAAAGATACGTCACAGTCGTAATGATAAATAATGTAACGTGAAAAAGTCAATAGCCTACGACACCGGGAGTTCCCAGGCGGTCCCCCATCCAAATACTATCCCGGCCCGACGATGCTTAACTTCCGTGATCGGACGAGAACAGGTGTGTTCATCGTGGTATGGTCGTAGACAAACGTACGGGTAGATATCTACGATTTATTAGCACATTACATCGAAAATGGTTCGAACTTTAAAGATCATAATTCTTGACTGGGTGATCGGAAATAGTTCGTGTTTATGTGCATTTGAAAGCTCTTTTTAAGCGCCATCGTTTCTTTACGACAAAAATGCGCTTTAAGATTTCCGGTAAAAAGTTCCAACGAAGGCAATCTAGGGTACTTTCAGACTTAATTTTCATATGACAAAGTTAATTAGCAAAGTAAGTACATCGCCATTTTCTTTGTCTGACGCTCGTAATCCATTCATTTGCGACGTGACGCATTTATTGCTGCCAGATCGTAGCCGTTTTGAAGGGAAAGCAACTTCTAATCATGTCTCTTTCTTGATTTACTCAGCGGCTATTGCGTAAAAAAGATACGTCACGGTTGTAATGATAAATAATGTAACGTGAAAAAGTCAATAGCCTACGACACCGGGAGTTCCCAGGCGGTCCCCCATCCAAGTACTATCACGGCCCGACGATGCTTAACTTCCGTGATCGGACGAGAACAGGTGTGTTCATCGTGGTATGGTCGTAGACAAACAAACTGGCAGATATCTACGATTTATTAGCACATTACATCGAAAGTGGTTTAAACTTTAAAGGTCATATTTCTTGACTGGATCATCCGAAATAGGTCGTGTTTATGTACATTTGAAACTCATTTCAAGCGCTATCCATTAATTACGACAACCATGCGCTTTAAAATTTCCGGTAAAATGTTCCAACGAAGGCAATCTAGGGTACTTTCAGACTTAATTTTCATATGACAAAGTTATTTAGCAAATTAACTACATCGCCATTTTCTTTGTCTGATGCTCGTAATTCAATCATTTGCGACGTGGCGCATTTATTGCAGCCAGATCGTAGCCGTTTTGAAGGGAAAGAAACTTCTAATCAAGTCCCTTACTTGATTTACTCAGCGGCTATTGCGTAAAAAAGATACGTCACAGTCGTAATGATAAATAATGTAACGTGAAAAAGTCAATAGCCTACGACACCGGGAGTTCCCAGGCGGTCCCCCATCCAAGTACTATCCCGGCCCGACGATGCTTAACTTCCGTGATCGGACGAGAACAGGTGTGTTCATCGTGGTATGGTCGTAGACAAACATACGGGTAGATATCTACGATTTATTAGCACATTACATCAAAAATGGTTCGAACGTTAAAGATCATAATTCTTGACTGGGTGATCGGAAATAGTTCGTGTTTATGTGCATTTGAAAGCTCTTTTTAAGCGCTATCGATTCTTTACGACAATAATCCGCTTTAAGATTTCCGGTAAAAAGTTCCAACGAAGTCAATCCAGGGTACTTTCAGACTTAATTTTCATATGACAAAGTTATTTAGCAAATTAATTACATCGCCATTTTCTTTGTCTGATGCTCGTAATCCATTCATTTGCGACGTGGCGCATTTATTGCAGCACGATGGTAGCCGTTTGGAAGGGAAAGCAACTTCTAATCATGTCCCTTACTTGATTTACTCAGCGGCTATTGTGTAAAAAAGATACGTCACAGTCGTAATGATAAATAATGTAACGTGAAAAAGTCAATAGCCTACGACACCGGGAGTTCCCAGGCGGTCCCCCATCCAAGTATTATCCCGGCCCGACGATGCTTAACTTCCGTGATCGGACGAGAACAGGTGTGTTCATCGTGGTATGGTCGTAGACAAACATACGGGTAGATATCTACGATTTATTAGCACATTACATCGAAAATGGTTCGAATTTTAAAGATCATAATTCTTGACTGGGTGATCGGAAATAGTTCGTGTTTATGTGCATTTGAAAGCTCTTTTTAGGCGCTATCGATTCTTTACGACAATAATGCGCTTTAAGATTTCCTTTAAAAAGTTCCAACGAAGGCAATCTAGGGTACTTTCAGACTTAATTTTCATATGACAAAGTTAGTTAGCAAAGTAAGTACATCGCTATTTTCTTTGTCTGACACTCGTAATCCATTCATTTGCGACGTGGCGCATTTATTGCAGCACGATGGTAGCCGTTTTGAAGGGAAAGCAACTTCTAATCATGTCTCTTTCTTGATTTACTCAGCGGCTATTGCGTAAAGAAGATACGTCACTGTCGTAATGATAAATAATGTAACGTGAAAAAGTCAATAGCCTACGACACCTGGAGTTCCTGGCGGTCCCCCATCCTAGTACTATCCCGGCCCGACTATGCTTACCTTCCGTGATCGGACGAGAACAGGTGTGTTCATCGTGGTATGGTCGTAGACAAACAAACGGGCAGATATCTACGATTTATTAGCACATTACATCGAAAATGGTTTAAACTTTAAAGGTCATATTTCTTGACTGGATCATCCGAAATAGGTCGTGTTTATGTGCATTTGAAAGCTCATTTCAAGCGCTATTTATTAATTACCACAACCATGCGCTTCAAGATTTTCGGTAAAAAGTTCCAACGAAGGCAATCTAGGGTACTTTCAGACTTAATTTTCATATGACAAAGTTAGTTAGCAAAGTAAGTACATCGCTATTTTCTTTGTCTGACGCTCGTAATCCATTCATTTGCGACGTGGCGCATTTATTGCAGCACGATGGTAGCCGTTTTGAAGGGAAAGCAACTTCTAATCATGTCTCTTTCTTGATTTACTCAGCGGCTATTGCGTAAAAAAGATACGTCACAGTCGTAATGATAAATAATGTAACGTGAAAAAGTCAATAGCCTACGACACCGGGAGTTCCCAGGCGTCCCCCATCCAAGTACTATCCCGGCCCGACGATGCTTAAATTCCGTGATCGGACGAGAACAGGTGTGTTCATCGTGGTATGGTCGTAGACAAACAAACGGGCAGATATCTACGATTTATTAGCACATTACATCGAAAATGGTTTAAACTTTAAAGGTCATATTTCTTGACTGGATTATCCGAAATAGGTCGTGTTTATGTGCATTTGAAAGCTCATTTCAAGCGCTATTCATTACTTACGACAACCATGCGCTTTAAGATTTTCGGTAAAAAGTTCCAACGAAGGCAATCTAGTGTACTTTCAGACTTAATTTTCATATGAGAAAGTTAGTTAGCAAAGTAAGTACATCGCTATTTTCTTTGTCTGACACTCGTAATCCATTCATTTGCTACGTGGCGCATTTATTGCAGCACGATGGTAGCCGTTTTGAAGGGAAAGCAACTTCTAATCATGTCTTTTTCTTGATTTACTTAGCGGCTATTGCGTAAAGAAGATACGTCACAGTCGTAATGATAAATAATGTAACGTGAAAAAGTCAATAGCCTACGACACCGGGAGTTCCCAGGCGGTCCCCCAACCAAGTACTATCCCGGCCCGACGATGCTTAACTTCCGTGATCGGACGAGAACAGGTGTGTTCATCGTGGTATGGTCGTAGACAAACAAACGGGCAGATATCTACGATTTATTAGCACATTACATCGGAAGTGGTTTAAACTTTAAAGGTCATATTTCTTTACTGGATTGTCCGAAATAGGTCGTGTTTATGTGCATTTGAAAGCTCGTTTCAAGCGCTATCAATTAACTACGACAACCATGCGCTTTAAGATTTCCGGTAAAAAGTTCCAACGAAGGCAATCTAGGGTACTTTCAGACTTAATTTTCATATGACAAAGTTAATTAGCAAATTAACTACATCGCCATTTTCTTTGTCTGACGCTCGTAATCCATTCATTTGCGACTTGGCGCATTTATTGCTGCCAGATCGTAGCCGTTTTGAAGGGAAAGCAACTTCTAATCATGTCTCTTTCTTGATTTACTCAGCGACTATTGCGTAAAAAGATACGTCACTGTCGTAATGATAAATAATGTAATGTGAAAAAGTCAATAGCCTACGACACCTGGAGTTCCTGGCGGTCCCCCATCCTAGTACTATCCCGGCCCGACTATGCTTAACTTCCGTGATCGGACGAAAACAGGTGTGTTCATCGTGGTATGGTCGTAGACAAACAAACGGGCAGATATCTACGATTTATTAGCACATTACATCGAAAATGGTTTAAACTTTAAAGGTCATATTTCTTGACTGGATCATCCGAAATAGGTCGTGTTTATGTGCATTTGAAAGCTCATTTCAAGCGCTATTTATTAATTACGACAAGCATGCGCTTTAAGATTTTCGGTAAAAAGTTCCAACGAAGGCAATCTAGGGTACTTTCAGACTCAATTTTCATATGACAAAGTTAGTTAGCAAAGTAAGTACATCGCTATTTTCTTTGTCTGACGCTCGTAATCCATTCATTTGCAACGTGGCGCATTTATTGCAGCACGATGGTAGCCGTTTTGAAGGGAAAGCAACTTCTAATCATGTCTCTTTCTTGATTTACTCACCGGCTATTGCCTAAAAAAGATACGTCACAGTCGTAATGATAAACAATGTAACGTGAAGAAGTCAATAGCCTACGACACCGGGAGTTTCCAAGCGGTCCCCCATCCAAGTACTATCCCGGCCCGACGATGCTTAACTTCCGTGATCGGACGAGACCAGGTGTGTTCATCGTGGTATGGTCGTAGACAAACAAACGGGCAGATATCTACGATTTATTAGCACATTACATCGAAAATGGTTTAAACTTTAAAGGTCATATTTCTTGACTGGATTATCCGAAATAGGTCGTCTTTATGTGCATTTAAAAGCTCATTTCAAGCGCTATCCATTAATTACGACAAACATGCGCTTTAAGATTTCCGGTAAAAAGTTCCAACGAAGGCAATCTAGGGTACTTTCAGACTTAATTTTCATATGACAAAGTTAATTAGCAAATTAACTACATCGCCATTTTCTTTGTCTGACGCTCGTAATCCATTCATTTGCGACATGGCGCATTTATTGCTGCCAGATCGTAGCCGTTTTGAAGGGAAAGCAACTTCTAATCGTGTCTCTTTCTTGATTTACTCAGCGGCTATTGCGTAAAAAAGATACGTCACAGTCGTAATGATAAATAATGTAACGTGAAAAAGTCAATAGCCTACGACACCGGGAGTTCCCAGGCGGTCCCCCATCCAAGTACTATCCCGGCCCGACGATGCTTAACTTCCGTGATCGCACGAGAACAGGTGTGTTCATCGTGGTATGGTCGTAGACAAACAAACGGGCAGATATCTACGATTTATTAGCACATTACATCGAAAATGGTTTAAACTTTAAAGGTCATATTTCTTGACTGGATCATCCGAAATAGGTCGTGTTTATGTGCATTTGAAAGCTCATTTCAAGCGCTATTTATTAATTACGACAAGCATGCGCTTTAAGATTTTCGGTAAAAAGTTCCAACGAAGGCAATCTAGGGTACTTTCAGACTCAATTTTCATATGACAAAGTTAGTTAGCAAAGTAAGTACATCGCTATTTTCTTTGTCTGACGCTCGTAATCCATTCATTTGCAACGTGGCGCATTTATTGCAGCACGATGGTAGCCGTTTTGAAGGGAAAGCAACTTCTAATCATGTCTCTTTCTTGATTTACTCACCGGCTATTGCCTAAAAAAGATACGTCACAGTCGTAATGATAAACAATGTAACGTGAAGAAGTCAATAGCCTACGACACCGGGAGTTTCCAAGCGGTCCCCCATCCAAGTACTATCCCGGCCCGACGATGCTTAACTTCCGTGATCGGACGAGACCAGGTGTGTTCATCGTGGTATGGTCGTAGACAAACAAACGGGCAGATATCTACGATTTATTAGCACATTACATCGAAAATGGTTTAAACTTTAAAGGTCATATTTCTTGACTGGATTATCCGAAATAGGTCGTCTTTATGTGCATTTAAAAGCTCATTTCAAGCGCTATCCATTAATTACGACAAACATGCGCTTTAAGATTTCCGGTAAAAAGTTCCAACGAAGGCAATCTAGGGTACTTTCAGACTTAATTTTCATATGACAAAGTTAATTAGCAAATTAACTACATCGCCATTTTCTTTGTCTGACGCTCGTAATCCATTCATTTGCGACATGGCGCATTTATTGCTGCCAGATCGTAGCCGTTTTGAAGGGAAAGCAACTTCTAATCGTGTCTCTTTCTTGATTTACTCAGCGGCTATTGCGTAAAAAAGATACGTCACAGTCGTAATGATAAATAATGTAACGTGAAAAAGTCAATAGCCTACGACACCGGGAGTTCCCAGGCGGTCCCCCATCCAAGTACTATCCCGGCCCGACGATGCTTAACTTCCGTGATCGCACGAGAACAGGTGTGTTCATCGTGGTATGGTCGTAGACAAACAAACGGGCAGATATCTACGATTTATTAGCACATTACATCGAAAATGGTTTAAACTTTAAAGGTCATATTTCTTGACTGGATCATCCGAAATAGGTCGTGTTTATGTGCATTTGAAAGCTCATTTCAAGCGCTATTTATTAATTACGACAAGCATGCGCTTTAAGATTTTCGGTAAAAAGTTCCAACGAAGGCAATCTAGGGTACTTTCAGACTCAATTTTCATATGACAAAGTTAGTTAGCAAAGTAAGTACATCGCTATTTTCTTTGTCTGACGCTCGTAATCCATTCATTTGCAACGTGGCGCATTTATTGCAGCACGATGGTAGCCGTTTTGAAGGGAAAGCAACTTCTAATCATGTCTCTTTCTTGATTTACTCACCGGCTATTGCCTAAAAAAGATACGTCACAGTCGTAATGATAAACAATGTAACGTGAAGAAGTCAATAGCCTACGACACCGGGAGTTTCCAAGCGGTCCCCCATCCAAGTACTATCCCGGCCCGACGATGCTTAACTTCCGTGATCGGACGAGACCAGGTGTGTTCATCGTGGTATGGTCGTAGACAAACAAACGGGCAGATATCTACGATTTATTAGCACATTACATCGAAAATGGTTTAAACTTTAAAGGTCATATTTCTTGACTGGATTATCCGAAATAGGTCGTCTTTATGTGCATTTAAAAGCTCATTTCAAGCGCTATCCATTAAGTACGACAAACATGCGCTTTAAGATTTCCGGTAAAAAGTTCCAACGAAGGCAATCTAGGGTACTTTCAGACTTAATTTTCATATGACAAAGTTAATTAGCAAATTAACTACATCGCCATTTTCTTTGTCTGACGCTCGTAATCCATTCATTTGCGACATGGCGCATTTATTGCTGCCAGATCGTAGCCGTTTTGAAGGGAAAGCAACTTCTAATCGTGTCTCTTTCTTGATTTACTCAGCGGCTATTGCGTAAAAAAGATACGTCACAGTCGTAATGATAAATAATGTAACGTGAAAAAGTCAATAGCCTACGACACCGGGAGTTCCCAGGCGGTCCCCCATCCAAGTACTATCCCGGCCCGACGATGCTTAACTTCCGTGATCGCACGAGAACAGGTGTGTTCATCGTGGTATGGTCGTAGACAAACAAACGGGCAGATATCTACGATTTATTAGCACATTACATCGAAAATGGTTTAAACTTTAAAGGTCATATTTCTTGACTGGATCATCCGAAATAGGTCGTGTTTATGTGCATTTGAAAGCTCATTTCAAGCGCTATTTATTAATTACGACAAGCATGCGCTTTAAGATTTTCGGTAAAAAGTTCCAACGAAGGCAATCTAGGGTACTTTCAGACTCAATTTTCATATGACAAAGTTAGTTAGCAAAGTAAGTACATCGCTATTTTCTTTGTCTGACGCTCGTAATCCATTCATTTGCAACGTGGCGCATTTATTGCAGCACGATGGTAGCCGTTTTGAAGGGAAAGCAACTTCTAATCATGTCTCTTTCTTGATTTACTCACCGGCTATTGCCTAAAAAAGATACGTCACAGTCGTAATGATAAACAATGTAACGTGAAGAAGTCAATAGCCTACGACACCGGGAGTTTCCAAGCGGTCCCCCATCCAAGTACTATCCCGGCCCGACGATGCTTAACTTCCGTGATCGGACGAGACCAGGTGTGTTCATCGTGGTATGGTCGTAGACAAACAAACGGGCAGATATCTACGATTTATTAGCACATTACATCGAAAATGGTTTAAACTTTAAAGGTCATATTTCTTGACTGGATTATCCGAAATAGGTCGTTTTTATGTGCATTTAAAAGCTCATTTCAAGCGCTATCCATTAATTACGACAAACATGCGCTTTAAGATTTCCGGTAAAAAGTTCCAACGAAGGCAATCTAGGGTACTTTCAGACTTAATTTTCATATGACAAAGTTAATTAGCAAATTAACTACATCGCCATTTTCTTTGTCTGACGCTCGTAATCCATTCATTTGCGACTTGGCGCATTTATTGCTGCCAGATCGTAGCCGTTTTGAAGGGAAAGCAACTTCTAATCATGTCTCTTTCTTGATTTACTCAGCGACTATTGCGTAAAAAAGATACGTCACTGTCGTAATGATAAATAATGTAATGTGAAAAAGTCAATAGCCTACGACACCTGGAGTTCCTGGCGGTCCCCCATCCTAGTACTATCCCGGCCCGACTATGCTTAACTTCCGTGATCGGACGAGAACAGGTGTGTTCATCGTGGTATGGTCGTAGACAAACAAACGGGCAGATATCTACGATTTATTAGCACATTACATCGAAAATGGTTCAAACTTTAAAGGTCATATTTCTTGACTGGATCATCTAAAATAGGTCGTGTTTATGTGCATTTGAAAGCTCTTTTTAAGCGCTATCGATTCTTGTCAACAATAATGCGCTTTATGATTTCCGGTAAAAAGTTCCAACGAAGGCAATCTAGGGTACTTTCAGACTTAATTTTCATATGACAAAGTTAATTAGCAAAGTAACTACATCGCCATTTTCTTTGTCTGACGCTCGTAATCCATTTATTTGCGACGTGGCGCATTTATTGCAGCAAGATTGTAGCCGTTTTAATGGAAAGCAACTTCTAATCACGTCCCTTACTTGATTTACTCAGCGGCTATTGCGTAAAAAAGATACGTCACAGTTGTAATGATAAATAATGTAACGTGAAATAGTCAAAAGCCTACGACACCGGGAGATCCCAGGCGGTGCCCCATCCAAGTACTATCCCGACCCGACGATGCTTAACTTCTGTGATCGGACGAGAACAGGTGTGTTCATCGTGGTATGGTCGTAGACAAACAAACGGGCAGATATCTACGATTTATTAGCACATTACATCGAAAATGGTTCATACTTTAAAGGTCATATCTCTTGACTGGATCATTCGAAATAGGTCGTGTTTATGTGCATTTGACAGCTCTTTTTAAGCGCTATAGATTCTTTTTAACAATAATGCGCTTTATGATTTCCGGTAAAAAGTTCCAACGATGGCAATCTAGGGTACTTTCAGACTTAATTTTCATATGACAAATTAAATTAGCAAATTAACTACATCGCCATTTTCTTTGTCTGACGCTCGTAATCCATTCATTTGCGACGTGGCGCATTTATTGCTGCCAGATCGTAGCCGTTTTGAAGGGAAAGAAACTTTTAATCACGTCCCTTACTTGATTTACTCAGCGGCTATTGCCTAAAAAAGATACGTCACAGTCGTAGTGATAAATAATGTAACGTGAAAAAGTCAATAGCCTACGACACCGGGAGTTCCCAGGCAGTCCCCCATCCAAGTACTACCCCGGCCCGACGATGCTTAACTTCCGTGATCGGACGAGAACAGGTGTGTTCATCGTGGTATGGTCGTAGACAAACAAACGGGCAGATATCTACGATTTATTAGCACATTACATCGAAAATGGTTTAAACTTTAAAGGTCATATTTGTTGACTGGATTATCCGAAATAGGTCGTGTTTATGTGCATTTGAAAGCTCATTTCAAGCGCTATCCATTAATTACGACAACCATGCGCTTTAAGATTTCCGGTAAAAAGTTCCAACGAAGGCAATCTAGGGTACTTTCAGACTTAATTTTCATATGACAAAGTTAATTAGTAAAGTAAGTACATCGCTATTTTCTTTGTCTGACGCTCGTAATCCATTCATTTGCGACGTGGCGCATTAATTGCTGCCAGATCGTAGCCGTTTTGAAGGGAAAGCAACTTCTAATCATGTCTCTTTCTTGATTTACTCAGCGGCTATTGCGTAAAAAAGATACGTCACAGTCGTAATGATAAATAATGTAAGGTGAAAAAGTCAATAGCCTACGACACCGGGAGTTCCCAGGCGGTCCCCCATCCAAGTACTATCACGGCCCGACGATGCTTAACTTCCGTGATCGGACGAGAACAGGTGTGTTCATCGTGGTATGGTCGTAGACAAACGTACGGGTAGATATCTACGATTTATTAGCACATTACATCGAAAATGGTTCGAACTTTAAAGATCATAATTCTTGACTGGGTGATCGGAAATAGTTCGTGTTTATGTGCATTTGAAAGCTCTTTTTAAGCGCTATCGATTTTTTACGACAATAATGCGCTTTAAGATTTCCGGTAAAAAGTTCCAACGAAGGCAATCTAGGGTATTTTCAGACTTAATTTTCATATGACAAAGTTATTTAGCAAATTAACTACATCGCCATTTTCTTTGTCTGATGCTCGTAATCCATTCATTTGCGACGTGGCGCATTTATTGCAGCACGATGGTAGCCGTTTGGAAGGGAAAGCAACTTCTAATCATGTCCCTTACTTGATTTACTCAGCGGCTATTGTGTAAAAAAGATACGTCACAGTCGTAATGATAAATAATGTAACGTGAAAAAGTCAATAGCCTACGACACCGGGAGTTCCCAGGCGGTTCCCCATCCAAGTACTATCCCGGCCCGACGATGCTTAACTTCCGTGATCGGACGAGAACAGGTGTGTTCATCGTGGTATGGTCGTAGACAAACATACGGGTAGATATCTACGATTTTTTAGCACATTACATCGAAAATGGTTCGAACGTTAAAGATCATAATTCTTGACTGGGTGATCGGAAATAGTTCGTGTTTATGTGCATTTGAAAGCTCTTTTTAATTGCTATCGATTCTTTACGACAATAATCCGCTTCAAGATTTCCGGTAAAAAGTTCCAACGAAGGCAATCTAGGGTACTTTCAGACTTAATATTCTTATGACAAAGTTAGTTAGCAAATTAAGTACATCGCTATTTTCTTTGTCTGACGCTCGTAATCCATTCATTTGCGACGTGGCGCATTTACTGCAGCACGATGGTAGCCGTTTTGAACGGAAAGCAACTTCTAATCATGTCTGTTTCTTGATTTACTCAGCGCCTATTGCGTAAAAAAGATACGTCACAGTCGTAATGATAAATAATGTAACGTGAAAAAGTCAATAGCCTACGTCACCGGGAGTTCCCAGGCGGTCCCCCATCCAAGTACTATCACGGCCCGACGATGCTTAACTTCCGTGATCGGACGAGAACAGGTGTGTTCATCGTGGTATGGTCGTAGACAAACATACGGGTAGATATCTACGATTTATTAGCACATTACATCGAAAATGGTTCGAATTTTAAAGATCATAATTCTTGACTGGGTGATCGGAAATAGTTCGTGTTTATGTGCATTTGAAAGCTCTTTTTAGGCGCTATCGATTCTTTACGACAATAATGCGCTTTAAGATTTCCTTTAAAAAGTTCCAACGAAGGCAATCTAGGGTACTTTCAGACTTAATTTTCATATGACAAAGTTAATTAGCAAATTAACTACATCGCCATTTTCTTTGTCTGACGCTCGTAATCCATTCATTTGCGACTTGGCGCATTTATTGCTGCCAGATCGTAGCCGTTTTGAAGGGAAAGCAACTTCTAATCATGTCTCTTTCTTGATTTACTCAGCGACTATTGCGTAAAAAAGATACGTCACTGTCGTAATGATAAATAATGTAACGTGAAAAAGTCAATAGCCTACGACACCTGGAGTTCCTGGCGGTCCCCCATCCTAGTACTATCCCGGCCCGACTATGCTTAACTTCCGTGATCGGACGAGAACAGGTGTGTTCATCGTGGTATGGTCGTAGACAAACAAACGGGCAGATATCTACGATTTATTAGCACATTACATCGAAAATGGTTTAAACTTTAAAGGTCATATTTCTTGACTGGATTATCCGAAATAGGTCGTCTTTATGTGCATTTAAAAGCTCATTTCAAGCGCTATCCATTAATTACGACAAACATGCGCTTTAAGATTTCCGGTAAAAAGTTCCAACGAAGGCAATCTAGGGTACTTTCAGACTTAATTTTCATATGACAAAGTTAATTAGCAAATTAACTACATCGCCATTTTCTTTGTCTGACGCTCGTAATCCATTCATTTGCGACTTGGCGCATTTATTGCAGCCAGATCGTAGCCGTTTTGAAGGGAAAGCAACTTCTAATCGTGTCTCTTTCTTGATTTACTCAGCGGCTATTGCGTAAAAAAGATACGTCACAGTCGTAATGATAAATAATGTAACGTGAAAAAGTCAATAGCCTACGACACCGGGAGTTCCCAGGCGGTCCCCCATCCAAGTACTATCCCGGCCCGACGATGCTTAACTTCCGTGATCGGACGAGAACAGGTGTGTTCATCGTGGTATGGTCGTAGACAAACAAACGGGCAGATATCTACGATTTATTAGCACATTACATCGAAAATGGTTCAAACTTTAAAGGTCATATTTCTTGACTGGATCATCCGAAATAGGTCGTGTTTATGTGAATTTGAAAGCTCTTTTTAAGCGCTATCGATTCTTGTCAACAATAATGCGCTTTATGATTTCCGGTAAAAAGTTCCAACGAAGGCAATCTAGGGTACTTTCAGACTTAATTTTCATATGACAAAGTTAATTAGCAAAGTAACTACATCGCCATTTTCTTTGTCTGACGCTCGTAATCCATTTATTTGCGACGTGGCGCATTTATTGCAGCAAGATTGTAGCCGTTTTAATGGAAAGCAACTTCTAATCACGTCCCTTACTTGATTTACTCAGCGTCTATTGCGTAAAAAAGATACGTCACAGTCGTAATGATAAATAATGTAACGTGAAATAGTCAATAGCCTACGACACCGGGAGATCCCAGGCGGTGCCCCATCCAAGTACTATCCCGACCCGACGATGCTTAACTTCTGTGATCGGACGAGAACAGGTGTGTTCATCGTGGTATGGTCGTAGACAAACAAACGGGCAGATTTCTACGATTTATTAGCACATTACATCGAAAATGGTTCATACTTTAAAGGTCATATTTCTTGACTGGATCATTCGAAATAGGTCGTGTTTATGTGCATTTGAAAGCTCATTTCAAGCGCTATCCATTAATTACGATAACCATGCGCTTTAAGATTTCCGGTAAAAAGTTCCAACAAAGGCAATCTAGGGTACTTTCAGACTTAATTTTCATATGACAAAGTTAATTAGCAAATTAACTACATCGCTATTTTCTTTGTCTGACGCTCGTAATCCATTCATTTGCGACGTGGCGCATTTATTGCTGCCAGATCGTAGCCGTTTTGAAGTGAAAGAAACTTCTAATCACGTCCCTTACTTGATTTACTCAGCGGCTATTGCCTAAAAAAGATACGTCACAGTCGTAATGATAAATAATGTAACGTGAAAAAGTCAATAGCCTACGACACCGGGAGTTCCCAGGCGGTCCCCTATCCATGTAATATCCCGGCCCGACGATGCTTAACTTCCGTGATCGGACGAGAACAGGTGTGTTCATCGTGGTATGGTCGTAGACAAACAAACGGGCAGATATCTACGATTTATTAGCACATTACATCGAAAATGGTTCAAAATTTAAAGGTCATATTTCTTGACTGGATCATCCGAAATAGGTCGTGTTTATGTGCATTTGAAAGCTCTTTTTAAGCGCTTTCCATTAATTACGACAACCATGCGCTGTAAGATTTCCGGTAAAAAGTTCCAACGAAGGCAATCTAGGGTACTTTCAGACTTAATTTTCATATGACAAAGTTAATTAGCAAATTAACTATATCGCCATTTTCTTTGTCTGACGCTCGTAATCCATTCATTTGCGACTTGGCGCATTTATTGCTGCCAGATCGTAGCCGTTTTGAAGGGAAAGCAACTTCTAATCATGTCTCTTTCTTGATTTACTCAGCGGCTATTGCGTAAAAAAGATACGTCACAGTCGTAATGATAAATAATGTAACGTGAAAAAGTCAATAGCCTACGACACCGGGAGTTCCCAGGAGGTCCCCCATCCAAGTACTATCCCCGCCCGACGATGCTTAACTTCCGTGATCGGACGAGAACAGGTGTGTTTATCGTGGTATGGTCGTAGACAAACAAACGGACAGATATCTACGATTTATTAGCACATTACATCGAAAATGGTTAAAACTTTAAAGGTCATATTTCTTGACTGGATCATCCGAAATAGGTCGTGTTTATGTGCATTTGAAAGCTCTTTTTAAGCGCTATCGATTCTTGTCAACAATAATGCGCTTTAAGATTTCCGGTAAAAAGTTCCAACGAAGGCAATCTAGGGTACTTTCAGACTTAATTTTCATATGACAAAGTTAATTAGCAAATTAACTACATCGCCATTTTCTTTGTCTGACGCTCGTAATCCATTCATTTGCGACGTGGCGCATTTATTGCAGCAAGATTGTAGCCGTTTTGATTGGAAAGAAACTTCTAATCACGTCCCTTACTTGATTTACTCAGCGGCTATTGCGTAAAAAAGATATGTCACAGTCGTAATGATAAATAATGTAACGTGAAAAAGTCAATAGCCTACGACACCGGGAGTTCCCAGACGGTCCCCCATCCAAGTACTATCCCGGCCCGACGATGCTTAACTTCCGTGATCGGACGAGAACAGGTGTGTTCATCGTGGTATGGTCGTAGACAAACAAACGGGCAGATATCTACGATTTATTAGCACATTACATCGAAAATGGTTTAATCTTTAAAGGTCATATTTCTTGACTGGATTATCCGAAATAGGTCGTGTTTATGTGCATTTGAAAGCTCTTTTTAAGCGCTATCGATTCGGTACGACAATCATGCGCTCTAAGATTTCTGGTAAAAGTTCCAACGAAGGAAATCTAGGGTACTTGCAGACTTAATTTTCATATGACAAAGTTAATTAACAAAGTAACTACATCGCTATTTTCTTTGTCTGACGCTCGTAATCCATTCATTTGCGACGTGGCGCATTTATTGCAGCAAGATTGTAGCCGTTTTGAAGGGAAAGAAACTTCTAATCACGTCCCTTACTTGATTTACTCAGGGGCTAGTGCGTAAAAAAGATACGTCACAGTCGTAATGATAAATAATGTAACGTGAAATAGTCAATAGCCTACGACACCGGAAGATCCCAGGCGGTGCCCCATCCAAGTACTATCCCGACCCGACGATGCTTAACTTCCGTGATCGGACGGGAACAGGTGTGTTCATCGTGGTATGGTCGTAGACAAACAAACGGGCAGATATCTACGATTTATTAGCACATTACATCGAAAATGGTTTAATCTTTAAAGGTCATATTTCTTGACTGGATCATCCGAAATAGGTCGTGTTTATGTGCATTTGAAAGCTCATTTCAAGCGCTATCCACTAATTACGATAACCATGCGCTTTAAGATTTCCGGTAAAAAGTTCCAACGAAGGCAATCTAGGGTACTTTCAGACTTAATTTTCATATGACAAAGTTAATTAGCAAATTAACTACATCGCCATTTTCTTTGTCTGACGCTCGTAATCCATTCATTTGCGACGTAGCGCATTTATTGCAGCAAGATTGTAGCCGTTTTGAATGGAAAGAAACTTCTAATCACGTCCCTTACTTGATTTACTCAGCGGCTTTTGCGTAAAAAAGATATGTCACAGTCGTAATGATAAATAATGTAACGTGAAAAAGTCAATAGCCTACGACACCGGGAGTTCCCAGGCGGTCCCCCATCCAAGTACTATCCCAGCCCGACGATGCTTAACTTCCGTGATCGGACGAGAACAGGTGTGTTCATCGTGGTATGGTCGTAGACAAACAAACGGGCAGATATCTACGATTTATTAGCACATTACATCGAAAATGGTTTAATCTTTAATGGTCATACTTCTTGACTGGATTATCCGAAATAAGTCGTGTTTATGTGCATTTGAAAGCTCTTTTTAAGCGCTATCGATTCGGTACGACAATCATGCGCTCTAAGATTTCCGATAAAAGTTCCGACGAAGGAAATCTAGGGTACTTGCAGACTTAATTTTCATATGACAAAGTTAATTAGCAAAGTAACTACATCGCTATTTTCTTTGTCTGACGCTCGTAATCCATTCATTTGCGACGTGGCGCATTTATTGCAGCAAGATTGTAGCCGTTTTGAAGGGAAAGAAACTTCTAATCACGTCCCTTACTTGATTTACTCAGCGGCTAGTGCGTAAAAAAGATACGTCACAGTCGTAATGATAAATAATGTAACGAGAAATAGTCAATAGCCTACGACACCGGAAGATCCCAGGCGGTGCCCCATCCAAGTACTATCCCGACCCGACGATGCTTAACTTCCGTGATCGGACGAGAACAGGTGTGTTCATCGTGGTATGGTCGTAGACAAACAAACGGGCAGATATCTACGATTTATTAGCACATTACATCGAAAATGGTTTAATCTTTAAAGGTCATATTTCTTGACTGGATTATCCGAAATAGGTCGTGTTTATGTGGATTTGAAAGCTCATTTCAAGCGCTATCCATTAATTACGATAACCATGCGCTTTAAGATTTCCGGTAAAAAGTTCCAACAAAGGCAATCTAGGGTACTTTCAGACTTAATTTTCATATGACAAAGTTAATTAGCAAATTAACTACATCGCTATTTTCTTTGTCTGACGCTCGTAATCCATTCATTTGCGACGTGGCGCATTTATTGCTGCCAGATCGTAGCCGTTTTGAAGTGAAAGAAACTTCTAATCACGTCCCTTACTTGATTTACTCAGCGGCTATTGCCTAAAAAAGATACGTCACAGTCGTAATGATAAATAATGTAACGTGAAAAAGTCAATAGCCTACGACACCGGGAGTTCCCAGGCGGTCCCCTATCCATGTACTATCTCGGCCCGACGATGCTTAACTTCCGTGATCGGACGAGAACAGGTGTGTTCATCGTGGTATGGTCGTAGACAAACAAACGGGCAGATATCTACTATTTATTAGCACATTACATCGAAAATGGTTCAAACTTTAAAGGTCATATTTCTTGACTGGATCATCCGAAATAGGTCGTGTTTATGTGCATTTGAAAGCTCTTTTTAAGCGCTATCGATTCTTGTCAACAATAATGCGCTTTATGATTTCCGGTAAAAAGTTCCAACGAAGGCAATCTAGGGTACTTTCAGACTTAATTTTCATATGACAAAGTTAATTAGCAAAGTAACTACATCGCCATTTTCTTTGTCTGACGCTCGTAATCCATTGATTTGCGACGTGGCGCATTTATTGCAGCCAGATCGTAGCCGTTTTGAAGGGAAAGAAACTTCTAATAACGTTCCTTACTTGATTTACTCAGCGGCTATTGAGTAAAAAAGATACGTCACAGTCGTAATGATAAATAATGTAACGTGAAAAAGTCAATAGCCTACGACACCGGGAGTTCCCAGGCAGTCCCCCATCCAAGTACTATCCCGGCCCGACGATGCTTAACTTTCGTGATCGGACGAGAACAGGTGTGTTCATCGTGGTATGGTCGTAGACAAACAAACGGGCAGATATCTACGATTTATTAGCACATTACATCGAAAATGGTTTAACGTTTAAAGGTCATATTTCTTGACTGGATTATCCGAAATAGGTCGTGTTTATGTGCATTTGAAAGCTCTTTTTCAGCGCTATCGATTCGGTACGACGACCATGCGCTTTAAGATTTCCGGTAAAAGTTCCAACGAAGGAAATCTAGGGTACTTGCAGACTTAATTTTCATATGACAAAGTTAATTAGCAAAGTAACTACATCGCTATTTTCTTTGTCTGACGCTCGTAATCCATTCATTTGCGACGTGGCGCATTTATTGCAGCAAGATTGTAGCCGTTTTGAATGGAAAGAAACTTCTAATCACGTCCCTTACTTGATTTACTCAGCGGCTATTGCGTAAAAAAGATATGTCACAGTCGTAATGATAAATAATGTAACGTGAAAAAGTCAATAGCCTACGACACCGGGAGTTCCCAGGCGGTCCCCCATCCAAGTACTATCCCGGCCCGACGATGCTTAACTTACGTGATCCGACGAGAACAGGTGTGTTCATCGTGGTATGGTCGTAGACAAACAAACGGGCAGATATCTACGATTTGATAGCACATTACATCGAAAATGGTTTAAACATTAAAGGTCATATTTCTTGACTGGATCATCCAAAATAGGTCGTGTTTATGTGCATTTGAAAGCTCATTTCAAGCGCTATCCATTAATTACGACAACCATGCGCTTTAAGATTTCCAGTAAAAAGTTCCAACGAAGGCAATCTAGGGTACTTTCAGACTTAATTTTCATATGACAAAGTTATTTAGCAAATTAACTACATCGCCATTTTCTTTGTCTGACGCTCGTAATTCATTCATTTGCGTCGCGGCGCATTTATTGCAGCCAGATCGTAGCCGTTTTGAAGGGAAAGAAACTTCTAATCAAGTCCCTTACTTGATTTACTCAGCGGCTATTGCGTAAAAAAGATACGTCACAGTCGTAATGATAAATAATGTAACGTGAAAAAGTCAATAGCCTACGACACCGGGAGTTCCCAGGCGGTCCCCCATCCAAGTACTATCCCGGCCCGACGATGCTTAACTTCCGTGATCGGACGAGAACAGGTGTGTTCATCGTGGTATGGTCGTAGACAAACATACGGGTAGATATCTACGATTTATTAGCACATTACATCGAAAATGGTTCGAACTTTAAAGATCATAATTCTTGACTGGGTGATCGGAAATAGTTCGTGTTTATGTGCATTTGAAAGTTCTTTTTAAGCGCTATGGATTCTTTACGACAATAATGCGCTTTAAGATTTCCGGTAAAAAGTTCCAACGAAGGCAATCTAGGGTACTTTCAGACTTAATTTTCATATGACAAAGTTAATTAGCAAAGTAACTACATCGCCATTTTCTTTGTCTGACGCTCGTAATCCATTTATTTGCGACGTGGCGCATTTATTGCACCAAGATTGTAGCCGTTTTGAAGGGAAAGCAACTGCTAATCACGTCCCTTACTTGATTTACTCAGCGGCTAGTGCGTAAAAAAGATACGTCACAGTCGTAATGATAAATAATGTAACGTGAAATAGTCAATAGCCTACGACACCGGAAGATCCCAGGCGGTGCCCCATCCAAGTACTATCCCGACCCGACGATGCTTAACTTCCGTGATCGGACGAGAACAGGTGTGTTCATCGTGGTATGGTCGTAGACAAACAAACGGGCAGATATCTACGATTTATTAGCACATTACATCGAAAATGGTTTAAACTTTAAAGGTCATATTTCTTGACTGGATCATCCGAAATAGGTCGTGTTTATGTGCATTTGAAAGCTCATTTCAAGCGCTATCCATTAATTACGATAACCATGCGCTTTAAGATTTCCGGTAAAAAGTTCCAACAAAGGCAATCTAGGGTACTTTCAGACTTAATTTTCATATGACAAAGTTAATTAGCAAATTAACTACATCGCTATTTTCTTTGTGTGACGCTCGTAATCCATTCATTTGCGACGTGGCGCATTAATTGCTGCCAGATCGTAGCCGTTTTGAAGTGAAAGAAACTTCTAATCACGTCCCTTACTTGATTTACTCAGCGGCTATTGCGTAAAAAAGATACGTCACAGTCGTAATGATAAATAATGTAACGTGAAAAAGTCTATAGCCTACGACACCGGGAGTTCCCAGGCGGTCCCCTATCCATGTACTATCCCGGCCCGACGATGTTTAACTTCCGTGATCGGACGAGAACAGGTGTGTTCATCGTGGTATGGTCGTAGACAAACAAACGGGCAGATATCTACGATTTATTAGCACATTACATCGAAAATGGTTCAAACTTTAAGGGTCATATTTCTTGACTGGATCATCCGAAATAGGTCGTGTTTATGTGCATTTGAAAGCTCTTTTTAACCGCTATCGATTCTTGTCAACAATAATGCGCTTTATGATTTCCGGTAAAAAGTTCCAACGAAGGAAATCTAGGGTACTTGCAGACTTAATTTTCATATGACAAAGTTAATTAGCAAAGTAACTACATCGCTATTTTCTTTGTCTGACGCTCGTAATCCATTCATTTGCGACGTGGCGCATTTATTGCAGCAAGATTGTAGCCGTTTTGAATGGAAAGAAACTTCTAATCACGTCCCTTACTTGATTTACTCAGCGGCTATTGCGTAAAAAAATATGTCACAGTCGTAATGATAAATAATGTAACGTGAAAAAGTCAATAGCCTACGACACCGGGAGTTCCCAGGCGGTCCCCCATCCAAGTACTATCCCGGCCCGACGATGCTTAACTTCCATGATCCGACGAGAACAGGTGTGTTCATCGTGGTATGGTCGTAGACAAACAAACGGGCAGATATCTACGATTTATTAGCACATTACATCGAAAATGGTTTAATCTTTAAAGGTCATATTTCTTGACTGGATCATCCGAAATAGGTCGTGTTTATGTGCATTTGAAAGCTCATTTCAAGTGCTATCCATTAATTACGATAACCATGCGCTTTAAGATTTCCGGTAAAAAGTTCCAACGAAGGCAATCTAGGGTACTTTCAGACTTAATTTTCATATGACAAAGTTATTTAGCAAATTAACTACATCGCCATTTTCTTTGTCTGACGCTCGTAATTCATTCATTTGCGTCGTGGTGCATTTATTGCAGCCAGATCGTAGCCGTTTTGAAGGGAAAGAAACTTCTAATCAAGTCCCTTACTTGATTTACTCAGCGGCTATTGCGTAAAAAAGATACGTCACAGTCGTAATGATAAATAATGTAACGTGAAAAAGTCAATAGCCTACGACACCGGGAGTTGCCAGGCGGTCCCCCATACAAGTACTATCCCGGCCCGACGATGCTTAACTTCCGTGATCGGACGAGAACAGGTGTGTTCATCGTGGTATGGTCGTAGACAAACATACGGGTAGATATCTACGATTTATTAGCACATTACATCGAAAATGGTTCGAACTTTAAAGATCATAATTCTTGACTGGGTGATCGGAAATAGTTCGTGTTTATGTGCATTTGAAAGTTCTTTTTAAGCGCTATGGATTCTTTACGACAATAATGCGCTTTAAGATTTCCGGTAAAAAGTTCCAACGAAGGCAATCTAGGGTACTTTCAGACTTAATTTTCATATGACAAAGTTAATTAGCAAAGTAACTACATCGCCATTTTCTTTGTCTGACGCTCGTAATCCATTTATTTGCGACGTGGCGCATTTATTGCACCAAGATTGTAGCCGTTTTGAAGGGAAAGCAACTGCTAATCACGTCCCTTACTTGATTTACTCAGCGGCTAGTGCGTAAAAAAGATACGTCACAGTCGTAATGATAAATAATGTAACGTGAAATAGTCAATAGCCTACGACACCGGAAGATCCCAGGCGGTGCCCCATCCAAGTACTATCCCGACCCGACGATGCTTAACTTCCGTGATCGGACGAGAACAGGTGTGTTCATCGTGGTATGGTCGTAGACAAACAAACGGGCAGATATCTACGATTTATTAGCACATTACATCGAAAATGGTTTAATCTTTAAAGGTCATATTTCTTGACTGGATCATCCGAAATAGGTCGTGTTTATGTGCATTTGAAAGCTCATTTCAAGCGCTATCCATTAATTACGATAACCATGCGCTTTAAGATTTCCGGTAAAAAGTTCCAACAAAGGCAATCTAGGGTACTTTCAGACTTAATTTTCATATGACAAAGTTAATTAGCAAATTAACTACATCGCTATTTTCTTTGTCTGACGCTCGTAATCCATTCATTTGCGACGTGGCGCATTTATTGCTGCCAGATCGTAGCCGTTTTGAAGTGAAAGAAACTTCTAATCACGTCCCTTACTTGATTTAATCAGCGGCTATTGCCTAAAAAAGATATGTCACAGTCGTAATGATAAATAATGTAACGTGAAAAAGTCTATAGCCTACCTCACCGGGAGTTCCCAGGCGGTCCCCTATCCATGTACTATCCCGGCCCGACGATGCTTAACTTCCGTGATCGGACGAGAACAGGTGTGTTCATCGTGGTATGGTCGTAGACAAACAAACGGGCAGATATCTACGATTTATTAGCACATTACATCGAAAATGGTTCAAACTTTAAAGGTCATATTTCTTGACTGGATCATCCGAAATAGGTCGTGTTTATGTGCATTTGAAAGCTCATTTCAAGCGCTATCCATTAATTACGATAACTATGCGCTTTAAGATTTCCGGTAAAAAGTTCCAACGAAGGCAATCTAGGGTACTTTCAGACTTAATTTTCATATGACAAAGTTAATTAGCAAAGTAACTACATCGCCATTTTCTTTGTCTGACGCTCGTAATCCATTTATTTGCGACGTGGCGCATTTATTGCAGCAAGATTGTAGCCGTTTTAATGGAAAGCAACTTCTAATCACGTCCCTTACTTGATTTACTCAGCGGCTATTGCGTAAAAAAGATACGTCACAGTCGTAATGATAAATAATGTAACGTGAAATAGTCAATAGCCTACGACACCGGGAGATCCCAGGCGGTGCCCCATCCAAGTACTATCCCGACCCGACGATGCTTAACTTCTGTGATCGGACGAGAACAGGTGTGTTCATCGTGGTATGGTCGTAGACAAACAAACGGGCAGATATCTACGATTTATTAGCACATTACATCGAAAATGGTTCATACTTTAAAGGTCATATTTCTTGACTGGATCATTCGAAATAGGTCGTGTTTATGTGCATTTGACAGCTCTTTTTAAGCGCTATAGATTCTTTTTAACAATAATGCGCTTTATGATTTCCGGTAAAAAGTTCCAACGATGGCAATCTAGGGTACTTTCAGACTTAATTTTCATATGACAAAGTTAATTAGCAAATTAACTACATCGCCATTTTCTTTGTCTGACGCTCGTAATCCATTCATTTGCGACGTGGCGCATTTATTGCTGCCAGATCGTAGCCGTTTTGAAAGGAAAGAAACTTTTAATCACGTCCCTTACTTGATTTACTCAGCGGCTATTGCCTAAAAAAGATACGTCACAGTCGTAGTGATAAATAATGTAACGTGAAAAAGTCAATAGCCTACGACACCGGGAGTTCCCAGGCAGTCCCCCATCCAAGTACTATCCCGGCCCGACAATGCTTAACTTCCGTGATCGGACGAGAACAGGTGTGTTCATCGTGGTATGGTCGTAGACAAACAAACGGGCAGATATCTACGATTTATTAGCACATTACATCGAAAATGGTTCAAACTTTAAAGGTCATATTTCTTGACTGGATCATTCGAAATAGGTCGTGTTTATGTGCATTTGACAGCTTCTTTTAAGCGCTATCGATTCTTTTTAACAATAATGCGCTTTATGATTTCCGGTAAAAAGTTCCAACGAAGGCAATCTAGGGTACTTTCAGACTTAATTTTCATATGACAAAGTTAATTAGCAAAGTAACTACATCGCCATTTTCTTTGTCTGACGCTCGTAATCCATTCATTTGCGACGTGGCGCATTTATTGCTGCCAGATCGTAGCCGTTTTGAAGTGAAAGAAACTTCTAATCACGTCCCTTACTTGATTTAATCAGCGGCTATTGCCTAAGAAAGATATGTCACAGTCGTAATGATAAATAATGTAACGTGAAAAAGTCTATAGCCTACCTCACCGGGAGTTCCCAGGCGGTCCCCTATCCATGTACTATCCCGGCCCGACGATGCTTAACTTCCGTGATCGGACGAGAACAGGTGTGTTCATCGTGGTATGGTCGTAGACAAACAAACGGGCAGATATCTACGATTTATTAGCACATTACATCGAAAATGGTTCAAACTTTAAAGGTCATATTTCTTGACTGGATCATCCGAAATAGGTCGTGTTTATGTGCATTTGAAAGCTCATTTCAAGCGCTATCCATTAATTACGATAACTATGCGCTTTAAGATTTCCGGTAAAAAGTTCCAACGAAGGCAATCTAGGGTACTTTCAGACTTAATTTTCATATGACAAAGTTAATTAGCAAAGTAACTACATCGCCATTTTCTTTGTCTGACGCTCGTAATCCATTTATTTGCGACGTGGCGCATTTATTGCAGCAAGATTGTAGCCGTTTTAATGGAAAGCAACTTCTAATCACGTCCCTTACTTGATTTACTCAGCGGCTATTGCGTAAAAAAGATACGTCACAGTCGTAATGATAAATAATGTAACGTGAAATAGTCAATAGCCTACGACACCGGGAGATCCCAGGCGGTGCCCCATCCAAGTACTATCCCGACCCGACGATGCTTAACTTCTGTGATCGGACGAGAACAGGTGTGTTCATCGTGGTATGGTCGTAGACAAACAAACGGGCAGATATCTACGATTTATTAGCACATTACATCGAAAATGGTTCATACTTTAAAGGTCATATTTCTTGACTGGATCATTCGAAATAGGTCGTGTTTATGTGCATTTGACAGCTCTTTTTAAGCGCTATAGATTCTTTTTAACAATAATGCGCTTTATGATTTCCGGTAAAAAGTTCCAACGATGGCAATCTAGGGTACTTTCAGACTTAATTTTCATATGACAAAGTTAATTAGCAAATTAACTACATCGCCATTTTCTTTGTCTGACGCTCGTAATCCATTCATTTGCGACGTGGCGCATTTATTGCTGCCAGATCGTAGCCGTTTTGAAAGGAAAGAAACTTTTAATCACGTCCCTTACTTGATTTACTCAGCGGCTATTGCCTAAAAAAGATACGTCACAGTCGTAGTGATAAATAATGTAACGTGAAAAAGTCAATAGCCTACGACACCGGGAGTTCCCAGGCAGTCCCCCATCCAAGTACTATCCCGGCCCGACGATGCTTAACTTCCGTGATCGGACGAGAACAGGTGTGTTCATCGTGGTATGGTCGTAGACAAACAAACGGGCAGATATCTACGATTTATTAGCACATTACATCGAAAATGGTTCAAACTTTAAAGGTCATATTTCTTGACTGGATCATTCGAAATAGGTCGTGTTTATGTGCATTTGACAGCTTCTTTTAAGCGCTATCGATTCTTTTTAACAATAATGCGCTTTATGATTTCCGGTAAAAAGTTCCAACGAAGGCAATCTAGGGTACTTTCAGACTTAATTTTCATATGACAAAGTTAATTAGCAAAGTAACTACATCGCCATTTTCTTTGTCTGACGCTCGTAATCCATTTATTTGCGACGTGGCGCATTTATTGCACCAAGATTGTAGCCGTTTTGAAGGAAAAGCAACTGCTAATCACGTCCCTTACTTGATTTACTCAGCGGCTAGTGCGTAAAAAAGATACGTCACAGTCGTAATGATAAATAATGTAACGTGAAATAGTCAATAGCCTACGACACCGGAAGATCCCAGGCGGTGCCCCATCCAAGTACTATTCCGACCCGACG
This sequence comes from Hydractinia symbiolongicarpus, assembly GCF_029227915.1. Lineage (NCBI taxonomy): Eukaryota > Metazoa > Cnidaria > Hydrozoa > Anthoathecata > Hydractiniidae > Hydractinia > Hydractinia symbiolongicarpus. The sequence continues at coordinate 15,983,513 of NC_079885.1, read as the reverse complement.
ATGCTTAACTTCCGTGATCGGACGAGAACAGGTGTGTTCATCGTGGTATGGTCGTAGACAAACAAACGGGCAGATATCTACGATTTATTAGCACATTACATCGAAAATGGTTTAATCTTTAAAGGTCATATTTCTTGACTGGATCATCCGAAATAGGTCGTGTTTATGTGCATTTGAAAGCTCATTTCAAGCGCTATCCATTAATTACGATAACCATGCGCTTTAAGATTTTCGGTAAAAAGTTCCAACAAAGGCAATCTAGGGTACTTTCAGACTTAATTTTCATATGACAAAGTTAATTAGCAAATTAACTACATCGCTATTTTCTTTGTCTGACGCTCGTAATCCATTCATTTGCGACGTGGCGCATTTATTGCTGCCAGATCGTAGCCGTTTTGAAGTGAAAGAAACTTCTAATCACGTCCCTTACTTGATTTAATCAGCGGCTATTGCCTAAAAAAGATACGTCACAGTCGTAATGATAAATAATGTAACGTGAAAAAGTCTATAGCCTACCTCACCGGGAGTTCCCAGGCGGTCCCCTATCCATGTACTATCCCGGCCCGACGATGCTTAACTTCCGTGATCGGACGAGAACAGGTGTGTTCATCGTGGTATGGTCGTAGACAAACAAACGGGCAGATATCTACGATTTATTAGCACATTACATCGAAAATGGTTCAAACTTTAAAGGTCATATTTCTTGACTGGATCATCCGAAATAGGTCGTGTTTATGTGCATTTGAAAGCTCATTTCAAGCGCTATCCATTAATTACGATAACTATGCGCTTTAAGATTTCCGGTAAAAAGTTCCAACGAAGGCAATCTAGGGTACTTTCAGACTTAATTTTCATATGACAAAGTTAATTAGCAAAGTAACTACATCGCCATTTTCTTTGTCTGACGCTCGTAATCCATTTATTTGCGACGTGGCGCATTTATTGCAGCAAGATTGTAGCCGTTTTAATGGAAAGCAACTTCTAATCACGTCCCTTACTTGATTTACTCAGCGGCTATTGCGTAAAAAAGATACGTCACAGTCGTAATGATAAATAATGTAACGTGAAATAGTCAATAGCCTACGACACCGGGAGATCCCAGGCGGTGCCCCATCCAAGTACTATCCCGACCCGACGATGCTTAACTTCTGTGATCGGACGAGAACAGGTGTGTTCATCGTGGTATGGTCGTAGACAAACAAACGGGCAGATATCTACGATTTATTAGCACATTACATCGAAAATGGTTCATACTTTAAAGGTCACATTTCTTGACTGGATCATTCGAAATAGGTCGTGTTTATGTGCATTTGACAGCTCTTTTTAAGCGCTATAGATTCTTTTTAACAATAATGCGCTTTATGATTTCCGGTAAAAAGTTCCAACGATGGCAATCTAGGGTACTTTCAGACTTAATTTTCATATGACAAAGTTAATTAGCAAATTAACTACATCGCCATTTTCTTTGTCTGACGCTCGTAATCCATTCATTTGCGACGTGGCGCATTTATTGCTGCCAGATCGTAGCCGTTTTGAAAGGAAGGAAACTTTCAATCACGTCCCTTACTTGATTTACTCAGCGGCTATTGCCTAAAAAAGATACGTCACAGTCGTAGTGATAAATAATGTAACGTGAAAAAGTCAATAGCCTACGACACCGGGAGTTCCCAGGCAGTCCCCCATCCAAGTACTATCCCGGCCCGACGATGCTTAACTTCCGTGATCGGACGAGAACAGGTGTGTTCATCGTGGTATGGTCGTAGACAAACAAACGGGCAGATATCTACGATTTATTAGCACATTACATCGAAAATGGTTTAAACTTTAAAGGTCATATTTGTTGACTGGATTATCCGAAATAGGTCGTGTTTATGTGCATTTGAAAGCTCATTTCAAGCGCTATCCATTAATTACGATAACCATGCGCTTTAAGATTTCCGGTAAAAAGTTCCAACGAAGGAAATCTAGGGTACTTTCAGACTTAATTTTCATATGACAAAGTTAATTAGCAAAGTAACTACATCGCCAATTTCTTTGTCTGACGCTCGTAATCCATTTATTTGCGACGTGGCGCATTTATTGCAGCAAGATTGTAGCCGTTTTAAGGGAAAGCAACTTCCAATCACGTCCCTTACTTGATTTACTCAGCGGCTATTGCGTAAAAAACATACGTCACAGTCGTAATGATAAATAATGTAACGTGAAATAGTCAATAGCCTACGACACCGGGAGTTCCCAGGCGGTTCCCCATCCAAGCACTATCCCGACCCGACGATGCTTAACTTCCGTGATCGGACGAGAACAGGTGTGTTCATCGTGGTATGGTCGTAGACAAACAAACGGGCAGATATCTACGATTTATTAGCACATTACATCGAAAATGGTTCAAACTTTAAAGGTCATATTTCTTGACTGGATCATTCGAAATAGGTCGTGTTTATGTGCATTTGACAGCTTCTTTTAAGCGCTATCGATTCTTTTTAACAATAATACGCTTTATGATTTCCGGTAAAAAGTTCCAACGAAGGCAATCTAGGGTACTTTCAGACTTAATTTTCATATGACAAAGTTAATTAGCAAATTAACTACATCGCCATTTTCTTTGTCTGACGCTCGTAATCCATTCATTTGCGACGTGGCGCATTTATTGCTGCCAGATCGTAGCCGTTTTGAAGGGAAAGAAACTTCTAATCACGTCCCTTACTTGATTTACTCAGCGGCTATTGCCTAAAAAAGATACGTCACAGTCGTAATGATAAATAATGTAACGTGAAAAAGTCAATAGCCTACGACACCGGGAGTTCCCAGGCGGTCCCCCTTCCAAGTACTATCCCGGCCCGACGATGCTTAACTTCCCTGATCGGACGAGAACAGGTGTGTTCATCGTGGTATGGTCGTAGACAAACAAACGGGCAGATATCTACGATTTATTAGCACATTACATCGAAAATGGTTTAAACTTTAAAGGTCATATTTGTTGACTGGATTATCCGAAATAGGTCGTGTTTATGTGCATTTGAAAGCTCATTTCAAGCGCTATCCATTAATTACGATAACCATGCGCTTTAAGATTTCCGGTAAAAAGTTCCAACGAAGGAAATCTAGGGTACTTTCAGACTTAATTTTCATATGACAAAGTTAATTAGCAAAGTAACTACATCGCCAATTTCTTTGTCTGACGCTCGTAATCCATTTATTTGCGACGTGGCGCATTTATTGCAGCAAGATTGTAGCCGTTTTAAGGGAAAGCAACTTCCAATCACGTCCCTTACTTGATTTACTCAGCGGCTATTGCGTAAAAAACATACGTCACAGTCGTAATGATAAATATTGTAACGTGAAATAGTCAATAGCCTACGACACCGGGAGTTCCCAGGCGGTTCCCCATCCAAGCACTATCCCGACTCGACGATGCTTAACTTCCGTGATCGGAGGAGAACAGGTGTGTTCATCGTGGTATGGTCGTAGACAAACAAACGGGCAGATATCTACGATTTATTAGCACATTACATCGAAAATGGTTCAAACTTTAAAGGTCATATTTCTTGACTGGATCATTCGAAATAGGTCGTGTTTATGTGCATTTGACAGCTTCTTTTAAGCGCTATCGATTCTTTTTAACAATAATACGCTTTATGATTTCCGGTAAAAAGTTCCAACGAAGGCAATCTAGGGTACTTTCAGACTTAATTTTCATATGACAAAGTTAATTAGCAAATTAACTACATCGCCATTTTCTTTGTCTGACGCTCGTAATCCATTCATTTGCGACGTGGCGCATTTATTGCTGCCAGATCGTAGCCGTTTTGAAGGGAAAGAAACTTCTAATCACGTCCCTTACTTGATTTACTCAGCGGCTATTGCCTAAAAAAGATACGTCACAGTCGTAATGATAAATAATGTAACGTGAAAAAGTCAATAGCCTACGACACCGGGAGTTCCCAGGCGGTCCCCCTTCCAAGTACTATCCCGGCCCGACGATGCTTAACTTCCCTGATCGGACGAGAACAGGTGTGTTCATCGTGGTATGGTCGTAGACAAACAAACGGGCAGATATCTACGATTTATTAGCACATTACATCGAAAATGGTTTAAACTTTAAAGGTCATATTTCTTGACTGGATCATCCGAAATAGGTCGTGTTTATGTGCATTTGAAAGCTCATTTCAAGCGCTATCCATTAATTACGATAACCATGCGCTTTAAGATTTCCGGTAAAAAGTTCCAACAAAGGCAATCTAGGGTACTTTCAGACTTAATTTTCATATGACAAAGTTAATTAGCAAAGTAACTACATCGCTATTTTCTTTGTGTGACGCTCGTAATCCATTCATTTGCGTCGTGGCGCATTTATTGCAGCCAGATCGTAGCCGTTTTGAAGGGAAAGAAACTTCTAATCAAGTCCCTTACTTGATTTACTCAGCGGCTATTGCGTAAAAAAGATACGTCACAGTCGTAATGATAAATAATGTAACGTGAAAAAGTCAATAGCCTACGACACCGGGAGTTCCCAGGCGGTCCCCCATCCAAGTACTATCCCGGCCCGACGATGCTTAACTTCCGTGATCGGACGAGAACAGGTGTGTTCATCGTGGTATGGTCGTAGACAAACATACGGGTAGATATCTACGATTTATTAGCACATTACATCGAAAATGGTTCGAACTTTAAAGATCATAATTCTTGACTGGGTGATCGGAAATAGTTCGTGTTTATGTGCATTTGAAAGTTCTTTTTAAGCGCTATGGATTCTTTACGACAATAATGCGCTTTAAGATTTCCGGTAAAAAGTTCCAACGAAGGCAATCTAGGGTACTTTCAGACTTAATTTTCATATGACAAAGTTAATTAGCAAAGTAACTACATCGCCATTTTCTTTGTCTGACGCTCGTAATCCATTTATTTGCGACGTGGCGCATTTATTGCACCAAGATTGTAGCCGTTTTGAAGGGAAAGCAACTGCTAATCACGTCCCTTACTTGATTTACTCAGCGGCTAGTGCGTAAAAAAGATACGTCACAGTCGTAATGATAAATAATGTAACGTGAAATAGTCAATAGCCTACGACACCGGAAGATCCCAGGCGGTGCCCCATCCAAGTACTATCCCGACCCGACGATGCTTAACTTCCGTGATCGGACGAGAACAGGTGTGTTCATCGTGGTATGGTCGTAGACAAACAAACGGGCAGATATCTACGATTTATTAGCACATTACATCGAAAATGGTTTAATCTTTAAAGGTCATATTTCTTGACTGGATCATCCGAAATAGGTCGTGTTTATGTGCATTTGAAAGCTCATTTCAAGCGCTGTCCATTAATTACGATAACCATTCGCTTTAAGATTTCCGGTAAAAAGTTCCAACAAAGGCAATCTAGGGTACTTTCAGACTTAATTTTCATATGACAAAGTTAATTAGCAAATTAACTACATCGCTATTTTCTTTGTCTGACGCTCGTAATCCATTCATTTGCGACGTGGCGCATTTATTGCTGCCAGATCGTAGCCGTTTTGAAGTGAAAGAAACTTCTAATCACGTCCCTTACTTGATTTACTCAGCGGCTATTGCCTAAAAAAGATACGTCACAGTCGTAATGATAAATAATGTAACGTGAAAAAGTCTATAGCCTACGACACCGGGAGTTCCCAGGCGGTCCCCCATCCATGTACTATCCCGGCCCGACGATGCTTAACTTCCGTGATCGGACGAGAACAGGTGTGTTCATCGTGGTATGGTCGTAGACAAACAAACGGGCAGATATCTACGATTTATTAGCACATTACATCGAAAATGGTTCAAACTTTAAAGGTCATATTTCTTGACTGGATCATCCGAAATAGGTCGTGTTTATGTGCATTTGAAAGCTCTTTTTAAGCGCTATCGATTCTTGTCAACAATAATGCGCTTTATGATTTCCGGTAAAAAGTTCCAACGAAGGCAATCTAGGGTACTTTCAGACTTAATTTTCATATGACAAAGTTAATTAGCAAAGTAACTACATCGCCATTTTCTTTGTCTGACGCTCGTAATCCATTGATTTGCGACGTGGCGCATTTATTGCAGGCAGATCGTAGCCGTTTTGAAGGGAAAGAAACTTCTAATAACGTTCCTTACTTGATTTACTCAGCGGCTATTGCGTAAAAAAGATACGTCACAGTCGTAATGATAAATAATGTAACGTGAAAAAGTCAATAGCCTACGACACCGGGAGTTCCCAGGCAGTCCCCCATCCAAGTACTATCCCGGCCCGACGATGCTTAACTTCCGTGATCGGACGAGAACAGGTGTGTTCATCGTGGTATGGTCGTAGACAAACAAACGGGCAGATATCTACGATTTATTAGCACATTACATCGAAAATGGTTTAAAGTTTAAAGGTCATATTTCTTGACTGGATTATCCGAAATAGGTCGTGTTTATGTGCATTTGAAAGCTCTTTTTCAGCGCTATGGATTCTTTACGACAATAATGCGCTTTAAGATTTCCGGTAAAAAGTTCCAACGAAGGCAATCTAGGGTACTTTCAGACTTAATTTTCATATGACAAAGTTAATTAGCAAAGTAACTACATCGCCATTTTCTTTGTCTGACGCTCGTAATCCATTTATTTGCGACGTGGCGCATTTATTGCACCAAGATTGTAGCCGTTTTGAAGGGAAAGCAACTGCTAATCACGTCCCTTACTTGATTTACTCAGCGGCTAGTGCGTAAAAAAGATACGTCACAGTCGTAATGATAAATAATGTAACGTGAAATAGTCAATAGCCTACGACACCGGAAGATCCCAGGCGGTGCCCCATCCAAGTACTATCCCGACCCGACGATGCTTAACTTCCGTGATCGGACGAGAACAGGTGTGTTCATCGTGGTATGGTCGTAGACAAACAAACGGGCAGATATCTACGATTTATTAGCACATTACATCGAAAATGGTTCAAACTTTAAAGGTCATATTTCTTGACTGGATCATCCGAAATAGGTCGTGTTTATGTGCATTTGAAAGCTCATTTCAAGCGCTATCCATTAATTACGATAACTATGCGCTTTAAGATTTCCGGTAAAAAGTTCCAACGAAGGCAATCTAGGGTACTTTCAGACTTAATTTTCATATGACAAAGTTAATTAGCAAAGTAACTACATCGCCATTTTCTTTGTCTGACGCTCGTAATCCATTTATTTGCGACGTGGCGCATTTATTGCAGCAAGATTGTAGCCGTTTTAATGGAAAGCAACTTCTAATCACGTCCCTTACTTGATTTACTCAGCGGCTATTGCGTAAAAAAGATACGTCACAGTCGTAATGATAAATAATGTAACATGAAATAGTCAATAGCCTACGACACCGGGAGATCCCAGGCGGTGCCCCATCCAAGTACTATCCCGACCCGACGATGCTTAACTTCTGTGATCGGACGAGAACAGGTGTGTTCATCGTGGTATGGTCGTAGACAAACAAACGGGCAGATATCTACGATTTATTAGCACATTACATCGAAAATGGTTCAAACTTTAAAGGTCATATTTCTTGACTGGATCATTCGAAATAGGTCGTGTTTATGTGCATTTGACAGCTCTTTTTAAGCGCTATAGATTCTTTTTAACAATAATGCGCTTTATGATTTCCGGTAAAAAGTTCCAACGATGGCAATCTAGGGTACTTTCAGACTTAATTTTCATATGACAAAGTTAATTAGCAAATTAACTACAACGCCATTTTCTTTGTCTGACGCTCGTAATCCATTCATTTGCGACGTGGCGCATTTATTGCTGCCAGATCGTAGCCGTTTTGAAAGGAAAGAAACTTTTAATCACGTCCCTTACTTGATTTACTCAGCGGCTATTGCCTAAAAAAGATACGTCACAGTCGTAGTGATAAATAATGTAACGTGAAAAAGTCAATAGCCTACGACACCGGGAGTTCCCAGGCAGGCCCCCATCCAAGTACTATTCCGGCCCGACGATGCTTAACTTCCGTGATCGGACGAGAACAGGTGTGTTCATCGTGGTATGGTCGTAGACAAACAAACGGGCAGATATCTACGATTTATTAGCACATTACATCGAAAATGGTTTAAACTTTAAAGGTCATATTTGTTGACTGGATTATCCGAAATAGGTCGTGTTTATGTGCATTTGAAAGCTCATTTCAAGCGCTATCCATTAATTACGACAACCATGCGCTTTAAGATTTCCGGTAAAAAGTTCCAACGAAGGAAATCTAGGGTACTTTCAGACTTAATTTTCATATGACAAAGTTAATTAGCAAAGTAACTACATCGCCAATTTCTTTGTCTGACGCTCGTAATCCATTTATTTGCGACGTGGCGCATTTATTGCAGCAAGATTGTAGCCGTTTTAAGGGAAAGCAACTTCCAATCACGTCCCTTACTTGATTTACTCAGCGGCTATTGCGTAAAAAACATACGTCACAGTCGTAATGATAAATAATGTAACGTGAAATAGTCAATAGCCTACGACACCGGGAGATCCCAGGCGGTGCCCCATCCAAGTACTATCCCGACCCGACGATGCTTAACTTCTGTGATCGGACGAGAACAGGTGTGTTCATCGTGGTATGGTCGTAGACAAACAAACGGGCAGATATCTACGATTTATTAGCACATTACATCGAAAATGGTTCAAACTTTAAAGGTCATATTTCTTGACTGGATCATTCGAAATAGGTCGTGTTTATGTGCATTTGACAGCTCTTTTTAAGCGCTATAGATTCTTTTTAACAATAATGCGCTTTATGATTTCCGGTAAAAAGTTCCAACGATGGCAATCTAGGGTACTTTCAGACTTAATTTTCATATGACAAAGTTAATTAGCAAATTAACTACAACGCCATTTTCTTTGTCTGACGCTCGTAATCCATTCATTTGCGACGTGGCGCATTTATTGCTGCCAGATCGTAGCCGTTTTGAAAGGAAAGAAACTTTTAATCACGTCCCTTACTTGATTTACTCAGCGGCTATTGCCTAAAAAAGATACGTCACAGTCGTAGTGATAAATAATGTAACGTGAAAAAGTCAATAGCCTACGACACCGGGAGTTCCCAGGCAGTCCCCCATCCAAGTACTATTCCGGCCCGACGATGCTTAACTTCCGTGATCGGACGAGAACAGGTGTGTTCATCGTGGTATGGTCGTAGACAAACAAACGGGCAGATATCTACGATTTATTAGCACATTACATCGAAAATGGTTTAAACTTTAAAGGTCATATTTGTTGACTGGATTATCCGACATAGGTCGTGTTTATGTGCATTTGAAAGCTCATTTCAAGCGCTATCCATTAATTACGACAACCATGCGCTTTAAGATTTCCGGTAAAAAGTTCCAACGAAGGAAATCTAGGGTACTTTCAGACTTAATTTTCATATGACAAAGTTAATTAGCAAAGTAACTACATCGCCAATTTCTTTGTCTGACGCTCGTAATCCATTTATTTGCGACGTGGCGCATTTATTGCAGCAAGATTGTAGCCGTTTTAAGGGAAAGCAACTTCCAATCACGTCCCTTACTTGATTTACTCAGCGGCTATTGCGTAAAAAACATACGTCACAGTCGTAATGATAAATAATGTAACGTGAAATAGTCAATAGCCTACGACACCGGGAGTTCCCAGGCGGTGCCCCATCCAAGTACTATCCCGACCCGACGATGCTTAACTTCCGTGATCGGACGAGAACAGGTGTGTTCATCGTGGTATGGTCGTAGACAAACAAACGGGCAGATATCTACGATTTATTAGCACATTACATCGAAAATGGTTCAAACTTTAAAGGTCATATTTCTTGACTGGATCATTCGAAATAGGTCGTGTTTATGTGCATTTGACAGCTTCTTTTAAGCGCTATCGATTCTTTTTAACAATAATGCGCTTTATGATTTCCGGTAAAAAGTTCCAACGAAGGCAATCTAGGGTACTTTCAGACTTAATTTTCATATGACAAAGTTAATTAGCAAATTAACTACATCGCCATTTTCTTTGTCTGACGCTCGTAATCCATTCATTTGCGACGTGGCGCATTTATTGCTGCCAGATCGTAGCCAATTTGAAGGGAAAGAAACTTCTAATCACGTCCCTTACTTGATTTACTCAGCGGCTATTGCCTAAAAGAGATACGTCACAATCGTAATGAAAAATAATGTAACGTGAAAAAGTCAATAGCATACGACACCGGGAGTTCCCAGGCGGTCCCCCATCCAAGTACTATCCCGACCCGACGATGCTTAACTTCCGTGATCGGACGAGAACAGGTGTGTTCATCGTGGTATGGTCGTAGACAAACAAACGGGCAGATATCTACGATTTATTAGCACATTACATAGAAAATGGTTCAAACTTTAAAGGTCATATTTCTTGACTGGATCATCCGAAATAGGTCGTGTTTATGTGCATTTGAAAGCTCTTTTTAAGCGCTATCGATTCGGTACGACAACCATGCGCTTTAATATTTCCGGTAAGAAGTTCCAACGAAGGCAATCTAGGGTACTTGCAGACTTAATTTTCATATGACAAAGTTATTTAGCAAATTAACTACATCGCCATTTTCTTTGTCTGACGCTCGTAATCCATTCATTTACGACGTGGCGCATTTATTGCAGCGCGATGGTAGCCGTTTTGAAGGGAAAGCAACTTCTAATCATGTCTCTTTCTTGATTTACTCAGCGGCTATTGCGTAGAAAAGATACGTCACAGTCGTAATGATAAATAATGTAACGTGAAAACGTCAATAGCCTACGACACCGGGAGTTCCCAGGCGGTCCCCCATCCAAGTACTATCCCGGCCCGACGATGCTTAACTTCCGTGATTGGACGAGAACAGGTGTGTTCATCGTGGTATGGTCGTAGACAAACAAACGGGCAGATATCTACGATTTATTAGCACATTACATCGAAAATGGTTTAAACTTTAAAGGTCATATTTCTTGACTGGATTATCCGAAATAGGTCGTGTTTATGTGCATTTGAAAGCTCATTTCAAGCGCTATCCATTAATTACGACAACCATGCGCTTTAAGATTTCCGGTAAAAAGTTCCAACGAAGGAAATCTAGGGTACTTTCAGACTTAATTTTCATATGACAAAGTTAATTAGCAAAGTAACTACATCGCCATTTTCTTTGTCTGACGCTCGTAATCCATTTATTTGCGACGTGGCGCATTTATTGCAGCAAGATTGTAGCCGTTTTAAGGGAAAGCAACTTCTAATCACGTCCCTTACTTGATTTACTCAGCGGCTATTGCGTAAAAAAGATACGTCACAGTCGTAATGATAAATAATGTAACGTAAAATAGTCAATAGCCTACGACACCGGGAGATCCCAGGCGGTGCCCCATCTAAGTACTATCCCGACCCGACGATGCTTAACTTCCGTGATCGGACGAGAACAGGTGTGTTCATCGTGGTATGGTCGTAGACAAACAAACGGGCAGATATCTACGATTTATTAGCACATTACATCGAAAATGGTTCAAACTTTAAAGGTCATATTTCTTGACTGGATTATCCAAAATAGGTCGTGTTTATGTGCATTTGAAAGCTCATTTCAAGCGCTATCCATTAATTACGACAACTATGCGCTGTAAGATTTCCGGTAAAAAGTTCCAACGAAGGAAATCTAGGGTACTTTCAGACTTAATTTTCATATGACAAAGTTAATTAGCAAATTAACTATATCGCCATTTTCTTTGTCTGACGCTCGTAATCCATTCATTTGCGACTTGGCGCATTTATTGCTGCTAGATCGTAGCCGTTTTGAAGTGAAAGCAACTTCTAATCATGTCTCTTTCTTGATTTACTCAGCGGCTATTGCGTAAAAAAGATACGTCACAGTCGTAATGATAAATAATGTAATGTGAAAAAGTCAATAGCCTACGACACCGGGAGTTCCCAGGCGGTCCCCCATCCAAGTACTATCCCCGCCCGACGATGCTTAACTTCCGTGATCGGACGAGAACAGGTGTGTTTATCGTGGTATGGTCGTAGACAAACAAACGGACAAATATCTACGATTTATTAGCACATTACATCGAAAATGGTTAAAACTTTAAAGGTCATATTTCTTGACTGGATTATCCGAAATAGGTCGTGTTTATGTGCATTTGAAAGCTCTTTTTAAGCGCTATCGATTCCGTACGACAATCATGCGCTCTAAGATTTTCGGTAAAAGTTCCAACGAAGGAAATCTAGGGTACTTTCAGACTTAATTTTCATATGACAAAGTTAATTAGCAAAGTAACTACATCGCTATTTTCTTTGTCTGACGCTCGTAATCCATTCATTTGCGACGTGGCGCATTTATTGCAGCAAGATTGTAGCCGTTTTGAAGGGAAAGAAACTTCTAATCACGTCCCTTACTTGATTTACTCAGCGGCTAGTGCGTAAAAAAGATACGTCACAGTCGTAATGATAAATAATGTAGCGTGAAATAGTCAATAGCCTACGACACCGAAAGATCCCAGGCGGTGCCCCATCCAAGTACTATCCCGACCCGACGATGCTTAACTTCCGTGATCGGACGAGAACAGGTGTGTTCATTGTGGTATGGTCGTAGACAAACAAACGGGCAGATATCTACGATTTATTAGCACATTACATCGAAAATGGTTTAATCTTTAAAGGTCTTATTTCTTGACTGGATCATCCGAAATAGGTCGTGTTTATGTGCATTTGAAAGCTCATTTCAAGCGCTATCCATTAATTACGATAACCATGCGCTTTAAGATTTCCGGTAAAAAGTTCCAACAAAGGCAATCTAGGGTACTTTCAGACTTAATTTTCATATGACAAAGTTAATTAGCAAATTAACTACATCGCTATTTTCTATGTCTGACGCTCGTAATCCATTCATTTGCGACGTGGCGCATTTATTGCTGCCAGATCGTAGCCGTTTTGAAGTGAAAGAAACTTCTAATCACGTCCCTTACTTGATTTACTCAGCGGCTATTGCCTAAAAAAGATACGTTACAGTCGTAATGATAAATAATGTAACGTGAAAAAGTCAATAGCCTACGACACCGGGAGTTCCCAGGCGGTCCCCCATCCAAGTACTATCCCCGCCCGACGATGCTTAACTTCCGTGATCGGACGAGAACAGGTGTGTTTATCGTGGTATGGTCGTAGACAAACAAACGGACAAATATCTACGATTTATTAGCACATTACATCGAAAATGGTTAAAACTTTAAAGGTCATATTTCTTGACTGGCTTATCCGAAATAGGTCGTGTTTATGTGCATTTGAAAGCTCTTTTTAAGCGCTATCGATTCGGTACGACAATCATGCGCTCTAAGGTTTCCGGTAAAAGTTCCAACGAAGGAAATCTAGGGTACTTGCAGACTTAATTTTCATATGACAAAGTTAATTAGCAAAGTAACTACATCGCTATTTTCTTTGTCTGACGCTCGTAATCCATTCATTTGCGACGTGGCGCATTTATTGCAGCAAGATTGTAGCCGTTTTGAAGGGAAAGAAACTTCTAATCACGTCCCTTACTTGATTTACTCAGCGGCTAGTGCGTAAAAAAGATACGTCACAGTCGTAATGATAAATAATGTAACGTGAAATAGTCAATAGCCTACGACACCGAAAGATCCCAGGCGGTGCCCCATCCAAGTACTATCCCGACCCGACGATGCTTAACTTCCGTGATCGGACGAGAACAGGTGTGTTCATTGTGGTATGGTCGTAGACAAACAAACGGGCAGATATCTACGATTTATTAGCACATTACATCGAAAATGGTTTAATCTTTAAAGATCATATTTCTTGACTGGATCATCCGAAATAGGTCGTGTTTATGTGCATTTGAAAGCTCATTTCAAGCGCTATCCATTAATTACGATAATTATGCGCTTTAAGATTTCCGGTAAAAAGTTCCAACAAAGGCAATCTAGGGTACTTTCAGACTTAATTTTCATATGACAAAGTTAATTAGCAAATTAACTACATCGCTATTTTCTTTGTCTGACGCTCGTAATCCATTCATTTGCGACGTGGCGCATTTATTGCTGCCAGATCGTAGCCGTTTTGAAGTGAAAGAAACTTCTAATCACGTCCCTTACTTGATTTACTCAGCGGCTATTGCCTAAAAAAGATACGTCACAGTCGTAATGATAAATAATGTAACGTGAAAAAGTCAATAGCCTACGACACCGGGAGTTCCCAGGCGGTCCCCCATCCAAGTACTATCCCCGCCCGACGATGCTTAACTTCCGTGATCGGACGAGAACAGGTGTGTTTATCGTGGTATGGTCGTACACAAACAAACGGACAGATATCTACGATTTATTAGCACATTACATCGAAAATGGTTAAAACTTTAAAGGTCATATTTCTTGACTGGATCATCCGAAATAGGTCGTGTTTATGTGCATTTGAAAGCTCTTTTTAAGCGCTATCGATTCTTGTCAACAATAATGCGCTTTAAGATTTCCGGTAAAAAGTTCCAACGAAGGCAATCTAGGGTACTTTCAGACTTAATTTTCATATGACAAAGTTAATTAGCAAATTAACTACATCGCCATTTTCTTTGTCTGACGCTCGTAATCCATTCATTTGCGACGTGGCGCATTTATTGCAGCAAGATTGTAGCCGTTTTGAATGGAAAGAAACTTCTAATCACGTCCCTTACTTGATTTACTCAGCGGCTATTGCGTAAAAAAGATATGTCACAGTCGTAATGATAAATAATGTAACGTGAAAAAGTCAATAGCCTACGACACCGGGAGTTCCCAGGCGGTCCCCCATCCAAGTACTATCCCGGCCCGACGATGCTTAACTTCCGTGATCGGACGAGAACAGGTGTGTTCATCGTGGTATGGTCGTAGACAAACAAACGGGCAGATATCTACGATTTATTAGCACATTACATCGAAAATGGTTTAATCTTTAAAGGTCATATTTCTTGACTGGATTATCCGAAATAGGTCGTGTTAATGTGCATTTGAAAGCTCTTTTTAAGCGCTATCGATTCGGTACGACAATCATGCGCTTTAAGATTTCCGGTAAAAGTTCCAACGAAGGAAATCTAGGGTACTTGCAGACTTAATTGTCATATGACAAAGTTAATTAGCAAAGTAACTACATCGCTATTTTCTTTGTCTGACGCTCGTAATCCATTCATTTGCGACGTGGCGCATTTATTGCAGCAAGATTGTAGCCGTTTTGAAGGGAAAGAAACTTCTAATCACGTCCCTTACTTGATTTACTCAGCGGCTAGTGCGTAAAAAAGATACGTCACAGTCGTAATGATAAATAATGTAACGTGAAATAGTCAATAGCCTACGACACCGGAAGATCCCAGGCGGTGCCCCATCCAAGTACTATCCCGACCCGACGATGCTTAACTTCCGTGATCGGACGAGAACAGGTGTGTTCATCGTGGTATGGTCGTAGACAAACAAACGGGCAGATATCTACGATTTATTAGCACATTACATCGAAAATGGTTTAATCTTTAAAGGTCATATTTCTTGACTGGATCATCCGAAATAGGTCGTGTTTATGTGCATTTGAAAGCTCATTTCAAGCGCTATCCAATAATTACGATAACCATGCGCTTTAAGATTTCCGGTAAAAAGTTCCAACAAAGGCAATCTAGGGTACTTTCAGACTTAATTTTCATATGACAAAGTTAATTAGCAAATTACCTACATCGCTATTTTCTTTGTCTGACGCTCGTAATCCATTCATTTGCGACGTGGCGCATTTATTGCTGCCAGATCGTAGCCGTTTTGAAGTGAAAGAAACTTCTAATCACGTCCCTTACTTGATTTACTCAGCGGCTATTGCCTAAAAAAGATACGTCACAGTCGTAATGATAAATAATGTAACGTGAAAAAGTCTATAGCCTACGACACCGGGAGTTCCCAGGCGGTCCCCTATCCATGTACTATCCCGGCCTGACGATGCTTAACTTCCGTGATCGGACGAGAACAGGTGTGTTCATCGTGGTATGGTCGTAGACAAACAAACGGGCAGATATCTACGATTTATTAGCACATTACATCGAAAATGGTTCAAACTTTAAAGGTCATATTTCTTGACTGGATCATCCGAAATAGGTCGTGTTTATGTGCATTTGAAAGCTCTTTCTAAGCGCTATCGATTTTTGTCAACAATAATGCGCTTAATGATTTCCGGTAAAAAGTTCCAACGAAGGCAATCTAGGGTACTTTCAGACTTAATTTTCATATGACAAAGTTAAATAGCAAAGTAACTACATCGCCATTTTCTTTGTCTGACGCTCGTAATCCATTGATTTGCGACGTGGCGCATTTATTGCAGCCAGATCGTAGCCGTTTTGAAGGGAAAGAAGCTTCTAATAACGTTCCTTACTTGATTTACTCAGCGGCTATTGCGTAAAAAAGATACGTCACAGTCGTAATGATAAATAATGTAACGTAAAAAAGTCAATAGCCTACGACACCGGGAGTTCCCAGGCAGTCCCCCATCCAAGTACTATCCCGGCCCGACGATGCTTAACTTCCGTGATCGGACGAGAACAGGTGTGTTCATCGTGGTATGGTCGTAGACAAACAAACGGGCAGATATCTACGATTTATTAGCACATTACATCGAAAATGGTTTAAAGTTTAAAGGTCATATTTCTTGACTGGATTATCCGAAATAGGTCGTGTTTATGTGCATTTGAAAGCTCTTTTTCAGCGCTATCGATTCGGTACGACGACCATGCGCTTTAAGATTTCCGGTAAAAGTTCCAACGAAGGAAATCTAGGGTACTTGCAGACTTAATTTTCATATGACAAAGTTAATTAGCAAAGTAACTACATCGCTATTTTCTTTGTCTGACGCTCGTAATCCATTCATTTGCGACGTGGCGCATTTATTGCAGCAAGATTGTAGCCGTTTTGAATGGAAAGAAACTTCTAATCACGTCCCTTACTTGATTTACTCAGCGGCTATTGCGTAAAAAAGATATGTCACAGTCGTAATGATAAATAATGTAACGTGAAAAAGTCAATAGCCTACGACACCGGGAGTTCCCAGGCGGTCCTCAATCCAAGTACTATCCCGGCCCGACGATGCTTAACTTCCGTGATCCGACGAGAACAGGTGTGTTCATCGTGGTATGGTCGTAGACAAACAAACGGGCAGATATCTACGATTTATTAGCACATTACATCGAAAATGGTTTAATCTTTAAAGGTCATATTTCTTGACTGGATCATCCGAAATAGGTCGTGTTTATGTGCATTTGAAAGCTCATTTCAAGCGCTATCCATTAATTACGATAACCATGCGCTTTAAGATTTCCGGTAAAAAGTTCCAACAAAGGCAATCTAGGGTACTTTCAGACTTAATTTTCATATGACAAAGTTAATTAGCAAATTAACTACATCGCTATTTTCTTTGTCTGACGCTCGTAATCCATTTATTTGCGACGTGGCGCATTTATTGCTGCCAGATCGTAGCCGTTTTGAAGTGAAAGAAACTTCTAATCACGTCCCTTACTTGATTTACTCAGCGGCTATTGCCTAAAAAAGATACGTCACAGTCGTAATGATAAATAATGTAACGTGGAAAAGTCAATAGCCTACGACACCGGGAGTTCCCAGGCGGTCCCCTATCCATGTACTATCCCGGCCCGACGATGCTTAACTTCCATGATCGGACGAGAACAGGTGTGTTCATCGTGGTATGGTCGTAGACAAACAAACGGGCAGATATCTACGATTTATTAGCACATTACATCGAAAATGGTTCAAACTTTAAAGGTCATATTTCTTGACTGGATCATCCGAAATAGGTCGTGTTTATGTGCATTTGAAAGCTCTTTTTAAGCGCTATCGATTCTTGTCAACAATAATGCGCTTTAAGATTTCCGGTAAAAGTTCCAACGAAGGAAATCTAGGGTACTTGCAGACTTAATTGTCATATGACAAAGTTAATTAGCAAAGTAACTACATCGCTATTTTCTTTGTCTGACGCTCGTAATCCATTCATTTGCGACGTGGCGCATTTATTGCAGCAAGATTGTAGCCGTTTTGAAGGGAAAGAAACTTCTAATCACGTCCCTTACTTGATTTACTCAGCGGCTAGTGCGTAAAAAAGATACGTCACAGTCGTAATGATAAATAATGTAACGTGAAATAGTCAATAGCCTACGACACCGGAAGATCCCAGGCGGTGCCCCATCCAAGTACTATCCCGACCCGACGATGCTTAACTTCCGTGATCGGACGAGAACAGGTGTGTTCATCGTGGTATGGTCGTAGACAAACAAACGGGCAGATATCTACGATTTATTAGCACATTACATCGAAAATGGTTTAATCTTTAAAGGTCATATTTCTTGACTGGATCATCCGAAATAGGTCGTGTTTATGTGCATTTGAAAGCTCATTTCAAGCGCTATCCAATAATTACGATAACCATGCGCTTTAAGATTTCCGGTAAAAAGTTCCAACAAAGGCAATCTAGGGTACTTTCAGACTTAATTTTCATATGACAAAGTTAATTAGCAAATTACCTACATCGCTATTTTCTTTGTCTGAGGCTCGTAATCCATTCATTTGCGACGTGGCGCATTTATTGCTGCCAGATCGTAGCCGTTTTGAAGTGAAAGAAACTTCTAATCACGTCCCTTACTTGATTTACTCAGCGGCTATTGCCTAAAAGAGATACGTCACAGTCGTAATGATAAATAATGTAACGTGAAAAAGTCTATAGCCTACGACACCGGGAGTTCCCAGGCGGTCCCCTATCCATGTACTATCCCGGCCTGACGATGCTTAACTTCCGTGATCGGACGAGAACAGGTGTGTTCATCGTGGTATGGTCGTAGACAAACAAACGGGCAGATATCTACGATTTATTAGCACATTACATCGAAAATGGTTCAAACTTTAAAGGTCATATTTCTTGACTGGATCATCCGAAATAGGTCGTGTTTATGTGCATTTGAAAGCTCTTTCTAAGCGCTATCGATTTTTGTCAACAATAATGCGCTTTATGATTTCCGGTAAAAAGTTCCAACGAAGGCAATCTAGGGTACTTTCAGACTTAATTTTCATATGACAAAGTTAAATAGCAAAGTAACTACATCGCCATTTTCTTTGTCTGACGCTCGTAATCCATTGATTTGCGACGTGGCGCATTTATTGCAGCCAGATCGTAGCCGTTTTGAAGGGAAAGAAGCTTCTAATAACGTTCCTTACTTGATTTACTCAGCGGCTATTGCGTAAAAAAGATACGTCACAGTCGTAATGATAAATAATGTAACGTAAAAAAGTCAATAGCCTACGACACCGGGAGTTCCCAGGCAGTCCCCCATCCAAGTACTATCCCGGCCCGACGATGCTTAACTTCCGTGATCGGACGAGAACAGGTGTGTTCATCGTGGTATGGTCGTAGACAAACAAACGGGCAGATATCTACGATTTATTAGCACATTACATCGAAAATGGTTTAAAGTTTAAAGGTCATATTTCTTGACTGGATTATCCGAAATAGGTCGTGTTTATGTGCATTTGAAAGCTCTTTTTCAGCGCTATCGATTCGGTACGACGACCATGCGCTTTAAGATTTCCGGTAAAAGTTCCAACGAAGGAAATCTAGGGTACTTGCAGACTTAATTTTCATATGACAAAGTTAATTAGCAAAGTAACTACATCGCTATTTTCTTTGTCTGACGCTCGTAATCCATTCATTTGCGACGTGGCGCATTTATTGCAGCAAGATTGTAGCCGTTTTGAATGGAAAGAAACTTCTAATCACGTCCCTTACTTGATTTACTCAGCGGCTATTGCGTAAAAAAGATATGTCACAGTCGTAATGATAAATAATGTAACGTGAAAAAGTCAATAGCCTACGACACCGGGAGTTCCCAGGCGGTCCCCAATCCAAGTACTATCCCGGCCCGACGATGCTTAACTTCCGTGATCCGACGAGAACAGGTGTGTTCATCGTGGTATGGTCGTAGACAAACAAACGGGCAGATATCTACGATTTATTAGCACATTACATCGAAAATGGTTTAATCTTTAAAGGTCATATTTCTTGACTGGATCATCCGAAATAGGTCGTGTTTATGTGCATTTGAAAGCTCATTTCAAGCGCTATCCATTAATTACGATAACCATGCGCTTTAAGATTTCCGGTAAAAAGTTCCAACAAAGGCAATCTAGGGTACTTTCAGACTTAATTTTCATATGACAAAGTTAATTAGCAAATTAACTACATCGCTATTTTCTTTGTCTGACGCTCGTAATCCATTTATTTGCGACGTGGCGCATTTATTGCTGCCAGATCGTAGCCGTTTTGAAGTGAAAGAAACTTCTAATCACGTCCCTTACTTGATTTACTCAGCGGCTATTGCCTAAAAAAGATACGTCACAGTCGTAATGATAAATAATGTAACGTGAAAAAGTCAATAGCCTACGACACCGGGAGTTCCCAGGCGGTCCCCTATCCATGTACTATCCCGGCCCGACGATGCTTAACTTCCATGATCGGACGAGAACAGGTGTGTTCATCGTGGTATGGTCGTAGACAAACAAACGGGCAGATATCTACGATTTATTAGCACATTACATCGAAAATGGTTCAAACTTTAAAGGTCATATTTCTTGACTGGATCATCCGAAATAGGTCGTGTTTATGTGCATTTGAAAGCTCTTTTTAAGCGCTATCGATTCTTGTCAACAATAATGCGCTTTATGATTTCCGGTAAAAAGTTCCAACGAAGGCAATCTAGGGTACTTTCAGACTTAATTTTCATATGACAAAGTTAATTAGCAAAGTAACTACATCGCCATTTTCTTTGTCTGACGCTCGTAATCCATTGATTTGCGACGTGGCGCATTTATTGCAGCCAGATCGTAGCCGTTTTGAAGGGAAAGAAACTTCTAATAACGTTCCTTACTTGATTTACTCAGCGGCTATTGCGTAAAAAAGATACGTCACAGTCGTAATGATAAATAATGTAACGTGAAAAAGTCAATAGCCTACGACACCGGGAGTTCCCAGGCAGTCCCCCATCCAAGTACTATCCCGGCCCGACGATGCTTAACTTTCGAGATTGGACGAAAACAGGTGTGTTCATCGTGGTATGGTCGTAGACAAACAAACGGGCAGATATCTACGATTTATTAGCACATTACATCGAAAATGGTTTAACGTTTAAAGGTCATATTTCTTGACTGGATTATCCGAAATAGGTCGTGTTTATGTGCATTTGAAAGCTCTTTTTCAGCGCTATTGATTCGGTACGACGACCATGCGCTTTAAGATGTCCGGTAAAAGTTCCAACGAAGGAAATCTAGGGTACTTGCAGACTTAATTTTCATATGACAAAGTTAATTAGCAAAGTAACTACATCGCTATTTTCTTTGTCTGACGCTCGTAATCCATTCATTTGCGACGTGGCTCATTTATTGCAGCAAGATTGTAGCCGTTTTGAATGGAAAGAAACTTCTAATCACGTCCCTTAATTGATTTACTCAGCGGCTATTGCGTAAAAAAGATATGTCACAGTCGTAATGATAAATAATGTAACGTGAAAAAGTCAATAGCCTACGACACCGGGAGTTCCCAGGCGGTCCCCAATCCAAGTACTATCCCGGCCCGACGATGCTTAACTTCCGTGATCCGACGAGAACAGGTGTGTTCATCGTGGTATGGTCGTAGACAAACAAACGGGCAGATATCTACGATTTATTAGCACATTACATCGAAAATGGTTTAATCTTTAAAGGTCATATTTCTTGACTGGATCATCCGAAATAGGTCGTGTTTATGTGCATTTGAAAGCTCATTTCAAGCGCTATCCATTAATTACGATAACCATGCGCTTTAAGATTTCCGGTAAAAAGTTCCAACAAAGGCAATCTAGGGTACTTTCAGACTTAATTTTCATATGACAAAGTTAATTAGCAAATTAACTACATCGCTATTTTCTTTGTCTGACGCTCGTAATCCATTTATTTGCGACGTGGCGCATTTATTGCTGCCAGATCGTAGCCGTTTTGAAGTGAAAGAAACTTCTAATCACGTCCCTTACTTGATTTACTCAGCGGCTATTGCCTAAAAAAGATACGTCACAGTCGTAATGATAAATAATGTAACGTGAAAAAGTCAATAGCCTACGACACCGGGAGTTCCCAGGCGGTCCCCTATCCATGTACTATCCCGGCCCGACGATGCTTAACTTCCATGATCGGACGAGAACAGGTGTGTTCATCGTGGTATGGTCGTAGACAAACAAACGGGCAGATATCTACGATTTATTAGCACATTACATCGAAAATGGTTCAAACTTTAAAGGTCATATTTCTTGACTGGATCATCCGAAATAGGTCGTGTTTATGTGCATTTGAAAGCTCTTTTTAAGCGCTATCGATTCTTGTCAACAATAATGCGCTTTATGATTTCCGGTAAAAAGTTCCAACGAAGGCAATCTAGGGTACTTTCAGACTTAATTTTCATATGACAAAGTTAATTAGCAAAGTAACTACATCGCCATTTTCTTTGTCTGACGCTCGTAATCCATTGATTTGCGACGTGGCGCATTTATTGCAGCCAGATCGTAGCCGTTTTGAAGGGAAAGAAACTTCTAATAACGTTCCTTACTTGATTTACTCAGCGGCTATTGCGTAAAAAAGATACGTCACAGTCGTAATGATAAATAATGTAACGTGAAAAAGTCAATAGCCTACGACACCGGGAGTTCCCAGGCAGTCCCCCATCCAAGTACTATCCCGGCCCGACGATGCTTAACTTTCGAGATTGGACGAAAACAGGTGTGTTCATCGTGGTATGGTCGTAGACAAACAAACGGGCAGATATCTACGATTTATTAGCACATTACATCGAAAATGGTTTAACGTTTAAAGGTCATATTTCTTGACTGGATTATCCGAAATAGGTCGTGTTTATGTGCATTTGAAAGCTCTTTTTCAGCGCTATTGATTCGGTACGACGACCATGCGCTTTAAGATGTCCGGTAAAAGTTCCAACGAAGGAAATCTAGGGTACTTGCAGACTTAATTTTCATATGACAAAGTTAATTAGCAAAGTAACTACATCGCTATTTTCTTTGTCTGACGCTCGTAATCCATTCATTTGCGACGTGGCTCATTTATTGCAGCAAGATTGTAGCCGTTTTGAATGGAAAGAAACTTCTAATCACGTCCCTTAATTGATTTACTCAGCGGCTATTGCGTAAAAAAGATATGTCACAGTCGTAATGATAAATAATGTAACGTGAAAAAGTCAATAGCCTACGACACCGGGAGTTCCCAGGCGGTCCCCCATCCAAGTACTATCCCGGCCCGACGATGCTTAACTTCCGTGATCCGACGAGAACAGGTGTGTTCATCGTGGTATGGTCGTAGACAAACAAACGGGCAGATATCTACGATTTGATAGCACATTACATCGAAAATGGTTTAAACTTTAAAGGTCATATTTCTTGACTGGATCATCCGAAATAGGTCGTGTTTATGTGCATTTGAAAGCTCATTTCAAGCGCTATCCATTAATTACGACAACCATGCGCTTTAAGATTTCCAGTAAAAAGTTCCAACGAAGGCAATCTAGGGTACTTTCAGACTTAATTTTCATATGACAAAGTTATTTAGCAAATTAACTACATCGCCATTTTCTTTGTCTGACGCTCGTAATTCATTCATTTGCGTCGTTGCGCATTTATTGCAGCCAGATCGTAGCCGTTTTGAAGGGAAAGAAACTTCTAATCAAGTCCCTTACTTGATTTACTCAGCGGCTATTGTGTAAAAAAGATACGTCACAGTCGTAATGATAAATAATGTAACGTGAAAAAGTCAATAGCCTACGACACCGGGAGTTCCCAGGCGGTCCCCCATCCAAGTACTATCCCGGCCCGACGATGCTTAACTTCCGTGATCGGACGAGAACAGGTGTGTTCATCGTGGTATGGTCGTAGACAAACATACGGGTAGATATCTACGATTTATTAGCACATTACATCGAAAATGGTTCGAACTTTAAAGATCATAATTCTTGACTGGGTGATCGGAAATAGTTCGTGTTTATGTGCATTTGAAAGTTCTTTTTAAGCGCTATGGATTCTTTACGACAATAATGCGCTTTAAGATTTCCGGTAAAAAGTTCCAACGAAGGCAATCTAGGGTACTTTCAGACTTAATTTTCATATGACAAAGTTAATTAGCAAAGTAACTACATCGCCATTTTCTTTGTCTGACGCTCGTAATCCATTTATTTGCGACGTGGCGCATTTATTGCACCAAGATTGTAGCCGTTTTGAAGGGAAAGCAACTGCTAATCACGTCCCTTACTTGATTTACTCAGCGGCTAGTGCGTAAAAAAGATACGTCACAGTCGTAATGATAAATAATGTAACGTGAAATAGTCAATAGCCTACGACACCGGAAGATCCCAGGCGGTGCCCCATCCAAGTATTATCCCGACCCGACGATGCTTAACTTCCGTGATCGGACGAGAACAGGTGTGTTCATCGTGGTATGGTTGTAGACAAACAAACGGGCAGATATCTACGATTTATTAGCACATTACATCGAAAATGGTTTAAACTTTAAAGGTCATATTTCTTGACTGGATCATCCGAAATAGGTCGTGTTTATGTGCATTTGAAAGCTCATTTCAAGCGCTATCCATTAATTACGATAACCATGCGCTTTAAGATTTCCGGTAAAAAGTTCCAACAAAGGCAATCTAGGGTACTTTCAGACTTAATTTTCATATGACAAAGTTAATTAGCAAATTAACTACATCGCTATTTTCTTTGTCTGACGCTCGTAATCCATTCATTTGCGACGTGGCGCATTTATTGCTGCCAGATCGTAGCCGTTTTGAAGTGAAAGAAACTTCTAATCACGTCCCTTACTTGATTTACTCAGCGGCTATTGCCTAAAAAAGATACGTCACAGTCGTAATGATAAATAATGTAACGTGAAAAAGTCTATAGCCTACGACACCGGGAGTTCCCAGGCGGTCCCCTATCCATGTACTATCCCGGCCCGACGATGCTTAACTTCCGTGATCGGACGAGAACAGGTGTGTTCATCGTGGTATGGTCGTAGACAAACAAACGGGCAGATATCTACGATTTATTAGCACATTACATCGAAAATGGTTTAAACTTTAAAGGTCATATTTCTTGACTGGATCATCCGAAATAGGTCGTGTTTATGTGCATTTGAAAGCTCATTTCAAGCGCTATCCATTAATTACGATAACCATGCGCTTTAAGATTTCCGGTAAAAAGTTCCAACAAAGGCAATCTAGGGTACTTTCAGACTTAATTTTCATATGACAAAGTTAATTAGCAAAGTAACTACATCGCCATTTTCTTTGTCTGACGCTCGTAATCCATTGATTTGCGACGTGGCGCATTTATTGCAGCCAGATCGTAGCCGTTTTGAAAGGAAAGAAACTTCTAATCACGTCCCTTACTTGATTTACTCAGCGTCTATTGCGTAAAAAAGATACGTCACAGTCGTAATGATAAATAATGTAACGTGAAAAAGTCTATAGCCTACGACACCGGGAGTTCCCAGGCAGTCCCCCATCCAAGTACTATCCCGGCCCGACGATGCTTAACTTCCGTGATCGGACGAGAACAGGTGTGTTCATCGTGGTATGGTCGTAGACAAACAAACGGGCAGATATCTACGATTTATTAGCACATTACATCGAAAATGGTTCAAACTTTAAAGGTCATATTTCTTGACTGGATCATCCGAAATAGGTCGTGTTTATGTGCATTTGAAAGCTCTTTTTAAGCGCTATCGATTCTTGTCAATAATAATGCGCTTTATGATTTCCGGTAAAAAGTTCCAACGAAGGCAATCTAGGGTACTTTCAGACTTAATTTTCATATGACAAAGTTAATTAGCAAAGTAACTACATCGCCATTTTCTTTGTCTGACGCTCGTAATCCATTGATTTGCGACGTGGCGCATTTATTGCAGCCAGATCGTAGCCGTTTTGAAAGGAAAGAAACTTCTAATAACGTTCCTTACTTGATTTACTCAGCGGCTATTGCGTAAAAAAGATACGTCACAGTCGTAATGATAAATAAGGTAACGTGAAAAAGTCAATAGCCTACGACACCGGGAGTTCCCAGGCAGTCCCCCATCCAAGTACTATCCTGGCCCGACGATGCTTAACTTCCGTGATCGGACGAGAACAGGTGTGTTCATCGTGGTATGGTCGTAGACAAACAAACGGGCAGATATCTACAATTTATTAGCACATTACATCGAAAATGGTTTAAAGTTTAAAGGTCATATTTCTTGACTGGATTATCCGAAATAGGTCGTGTTTATGTGCATTTGAAAGCTCTTTTTCAGCGCTATCGATTCGGTACGACGACCATGCGCTTTAAGATTTCCGGTAAAAGTTCCAACGAAGGAAATCTAGGGTACTTTCAGACTTAATTTTCATATGACAAAGTTAATTAGCAAAGTAACTACATCGCTATTTTCTTTGTCGGACGCTCGTAATCCATTCATTTGCGACGTGGCGCATTTATTGCAGCAAGATTGTAGCCGTTTTGAATGGAAAGAAACTTCTAATCACGTCCCTTACTTGATTTACTCAGCGGCTATTGCGTATAAAAGATATGTCACAGTCGTAATGATAAATAATGTAACGTGAAAAAGTCAATAGCCTACGACACCGGGAGTTCCCAGGCGGTTCCCCATCCAAGTACTATCCCGGCCCGACGATGCTTAACTTCCGTGATCGGACGAGAACAGGTGTGTTCATCGTGGTATGGTTGTAGACAAACAAACGGGCAGATATCTACGATTTATTAGCACATTACATCGAAAATGGTTTAAACTTTAAAGGTCATATTTCTTGACTGGATCATCCGAAATAGGTCGTGTTTATGTGCATTTGAAAGCTCATTTCAAGCGCTATCCATTAATTACGATAACCATGCGCTTTAAGATTTCCGGTAAAAAGTTCCAACAAAGGCAATCTAGGGTACTTTCAGACTTAATTTTCATATGACAAAGTTAATTAGCAAATTAACTACATCGCTATTTTCTTTGTCTGACGCTCGTAATCCATTCATTTGCGACGTGGCGCATTTATTGCTGCCAGATCGTAGCCGTTTTGAA
This sequence comes from Hydractinia symbiolongicarpus, assembly GCF_029227915.1. Classification (NCBI taxonomy): domain Eukaryota; kingdom Metazoa; phylum Cnidaria; class Hydrozoa; order Anthoathecata; family Hydractiniidae; genus Hydractinia; species Hydractinia symbiolongicarpus. The sequence continues at coordinate 15,956,386 of NC_079885.1, read as the reverse complement.
GTGAAAGAAACTTCTAATCACGTCCCTTACTTGATTTACTCAGCGGCTATTGCCTAAAAAAGATACGTCACAGTCGTAATGATAAATAATGTAACGTGAAAAAGTCTATAGCCTACGACACCGGGAGTTCCCAGGCGGTCCCCTATCCATGTACTATCCCGGCCCGACGATGCTTAACTTCCGTGATCGGACGAGAACAGGTGTGTTCATCGTGGTATGGTCGTAGACAAACAAACGGGCAGATATCTACGATTTATTAGCACATTACATCGAAAATGGTTTAAACTTTAAAGGTCATATTTCTTGACTGGATCATCCGAAATAGGTCGTGTTTATGTGCATTTGAAAGCTCATTTCAAGCGCTATCCATTAATTACGATAACCATGCGCTTTAAGATTTCCGGTAAAAAGTTCCAACAAAGGCAATCTAGGGTACTTTCAGACTTAATTTTCATATGACAAAGTTAATTAGCAAAGTAACTACATCGCCATTTTCTTTGTCTGACGCTCGTAATCCATTGATTTGCGACGTGGCGCATTTATTGCAGCCAGATCGTAGCCGTTTTGAAAGGAAAGAAACTTCTAATCACGTCCCTTACTTGATTTACTCAGCGTCTATTGCGTAAAAAAGATACGTCACAGTCGTAATGATAAATAATGTAACGTGAAAAAGTCTATAGCCTACGACACCGGGAGTTCCCAGGCAGTCCCCCATCCAAGTACTATCCCGGCCCGACGATGCTTAACTTCCGTGATCGGACGAGAACAGGTGTGTTCATCGTGGTATGGTCGTAGACAAACAAACGGGCAGATATCTACGATTTATTAGCACATTACATCGAAAATGGTTCAAACTTTAAAGGTCATATTTCTTGACTGGATCATCCGAAATAGGTCGTGTTTATGTGCATTTGAAAGCTCTTTTTAAGCGCTATCGATTCTTGTCAATAATAATGCGCTTTATGATTTCCGGTAAAAAGTTCCAACGAAGGCAATCTAGGGTACTTTCAGACTTAATTTTCATATGACAAAGTTAATTAGCAAAGTAACTACATCGCCATTTTCTTTGTCTGACGCTCGTAATCCATTGATTTGCGACGTGGCGCATTTATTGCAGCCAGATCGTAGCCGTTTTGAAAGGAAAGAAACTTCTAATAACGTTCCTTACTTGATTTACTCAGCGGCTATTGCGTAAAAAAGATACGTCACAGTCGTAATGATAAATAAGGTAACGTGAAAAAGTCAATAGCCTACGACACCGGGAGTTCCCAGGCAGTCCCCCATCCAAGTACTATCCTGGCCCGACGATGCTTAACTTCCGTGATCGGACGAGAACAGGTGTGTTCATCGTGGTATGGTCGTAGACAAACAAACGGGCAGATATCTACAATTTATTAGCACATTACATCGAAAATGGTTTAAAGTTTAAAGGTCATATTTCTTGACTGGATTATCCGAAATAGGTCGTGTTTATGTGCATTTGAAAGCTCTTTTTCAGCGCTATCGATTCGGTACGACGACCATGCGCTTTAAGATTTCCGGTAAAAGTTCCAACGAAGGAAATCTAGGGTACTTTCAGACTTAATTTTCATATGACAAAGTTAATTAGCAAAGTAACTACATCGCTATTTTCTTTGTCGGACGCTCGTAATCCATTCATTTGCGACGTGGCGCATTTATTGCAGCAAGATTGTAGCCGTTTTGAATGGAAAGAAACTTCTAATCACGTCCCTTACTTGATTTACTCAGCGGCTATTGCGTATAAAAGATATGTCACAGTCGTAATGATAAATAATGTAACGTGAAAAAGTCAATAGCCTACGACACCGGGAGTTCCCAGGCGGTCCCCCATCCAAGTACTATCCCGGCCCGACGATGCTTAACTTCCATGATCCGACGAGAACAGGTGTGTTCATCGTGGTATGGTCGTAGACAAACAAACGGGCAGATATCTACGATTTATTAGCACATTACATCGAAAATGGTTTAATCTTTAAAGGTCATATTTCTTGACTGGATCATCCGAAATAGGTCGTGTTTATGTGCATTTGAAAGCTCATTTCAAGCGCTATCCATTAATTACGATAACCATGCGCTTTAAGATTTCCGGTAAAAAGTTCCAACAAAGGCAATCTAGGGTACTTTCAGACTTAATTTTCATATGACAAAGTTAATTAGCAAATTAACTACATCGCTATTTTCTTTGTCTGACGCTCGTAATCCATTCATTTGCGACGTGGCGCATTTATTGCTGCCAGATCGTAGCCGTTTTGAAGTGAAAGAAACTTCTAGTCACGTCCCTTACTTGATTTACTCAGCGGCTATTGCGTAAAAAAGATACGTCACAGTCGTAATGATAAATAATGTAACGTGAAAAAGTCAATAGCCTACGACACCGGGAGTTCCCAGGCGGTCCCCTATCCATGTACTATCCCGGCCCGACGATGCTTAACTTCCGTGATCGGACGAGAACAGGTGTGTTCATCGTGGTATGGTCGTAGACAAACAAACGGGCAGATATCTACGATTTATTAGCACATTACATCGAAAATGGTTCAAACTTTAAAGGTCATATTTCTTGACTGGATCATCCGAAATAGGTCGTGTTTATGTGCATTTGAAAGCTCTTTTTAAGCGCTATCGATTTTTGTCAACAATAATGCGCTTTATGATTTCCGGTAATAAGTTCCAACGAAGGCAATCTAGGGTACTTTCAGACTTAATTTTCATATGACAAAGTTAATTAGCAAAGTAACTACATCGCCATTTTCTTTGTCTGACGCTCGTAATCCATTGATTTGCGACGTGGCGCATTTATTGCAGTCAGATCGTAGCCGTTTTGAAGGGAGAGAAACTTCTAATAACGTTCCTTACTTGATTTACTCAGCGGCTATTGCGTAAAAAAGATACGTCACAGTCGTAATGATAAATAATGTAACGTGAAAAAGTCAATAGCCTACGACACCGGGAGTTCCCAGGCAGTTCCCCATCCAAGTACTATCCCGGCCCGACGATGCTTAACTTTCGTGATCGGACGAGAACAGGTGTGTTCATCGTGGTATGGTCGTAGACAAACAAACGGGCAGATATCTACGATTTATTAGCACATTACATCAAAAATGGTTTAACGTTTAAAGGTCATATTTCTTGACTGGATTATCCGAAATAGGTCGTGTTTATGTGCATTTGAAAGCTCTTTTTAAGCGCTATCAATTCGGTACGACGACCATGCGCTTTAAGATTTCCGGTAAAAGTTCCAACGAAGGAAATCTAGGGTACTTGCAGACTTAATTTTCATATGACAAAGTTAATTAGCAAAGTAACTACATCGCTATTTTCTTTGTCTGACGCTCGTAATCCATTCATTTGCGACGTGGCGCATTTATTGCAGCAAGATTGTAGCCGTTTTGAATGGAAAGAAACTTCTAATCACGTCCCTTACTTGATTTACTCAGCGGCTATTGCGTAAAAAAGATATGTCACAGTCGTAATGATAAATAATGTAACGTGAAAAAGTCAATAGCCTACGACACCGGGAGTTCCCAGGCGGTCCCCCATCCAAGTACTATCCCGGCCGGACTATGCTTAACTTCCGTGATCCGACGAGAACAGGTGTGTTCATCGTGGTATGATCGTAGACAAACAAACGGGCATATATCTACGATTTGATAGCACATTACATCGAAAATGGTTTAAACTTTAAAGGTCATATTTCTTGACTGGATCATCCGAAATAGGTCGTGTTTATGTGCATTTGAAAGCTCATTTCAAGCGCTATCCATTAATTACGACAACCATGCGCTTTAAGATTTCCAGTAAAAAGTTCCAACGAAGGCAATCTAGGGTACTTTCAGACTTAATTTTCATATGACAAAGTTAATTAGCAAATTAACTACATCGCCATTTTCTTTGTCTGACGCTCGTAATTCATTCATTTGCGTCGTGGCGCATTTATTGCAGCCAGATCATAGCCGTTTTGAAGGGAAAGAAACTTCTAATCAAGTCCCTTACTTGATTTACTCAGCGGCTATTGCGTAAAAAAGATACGTCACAGTCGTAATGATAAATAATGTAACGTGAAAAAGTCAATAGCCTACGACACCGGGAGTTCCCAGGCGGTCCCCCATCCAAGTACTATCCCGGCCCGACGATGCTTAACTTCCGTGATCGGACGAGAACAGGTGTGTTCATCGTGGTATGGTCGTAGACAAACAAACGGGCAGATATCTACGATTTATTAGCACATTACATCGAAAATGGTTCAAACTTTAAAGGTCATATTTCTTGACTGGATCACCCGAAATAGGTCGTGTTTATGTGCATTTGAAAGCTCTTTTTAAGCGCTATCGATTCTTGTCACCAATAATGCGCTTTCTGATTTCCGGTAAAAAGTTCCAACGAAGGCAATCTAGGGTACTTTCAGACTTAATTTTCATATGACAAAGTTAATTAGCAAAGTAACTACATCGCCATTTTCTTTGTGTGACGCTCGTAATCCAGTCATTTGCGACGTGGCGCATTTATTGCTGCTAGATCGTAGCCGTTTTGAAGGGAAAACAACTGCTAATCACGTCCCTTACTTGATTTACTCAGCGGCTAGTGCGTAAAAAAGATACGTCACAGTCGTAATGATAAATAATGTAACGTGAAATAGTCAATAGCCTACGACACCGGAAGATCCCAGGCGGTGCCCCATCCAAGTACTATCCCGACCCGACGATGCTTAACTTCCGTGATAGGACGAGAACAGGTGTGTTCATCGTGGTATGGTCGTAGACAAACAAACGGGCAGATATCTACGATTTATTAGCACATTACATCGAAAATGGTTTAAACTTTAAAGGTCATATTTCTTGACTGGATCATCCGAAATAGGTCGTGTTTATGTGCATTTGAAAGCTCATTTCAAGCGCTATCCATTAATTACGATAACTATGCGCTTTAAGATTTCCGGTAAAAAGTTCCAACAAAGGCAATCTAGGGTACTTTCAGACTTAATTTTCATATGACAAAGTTAATTAGCAAATTAACTACATCGCTATTTTCTTTGTCTGACGCTCGTAATCCATTCATTTGCGACGTGGCGCATTTATTGCTGCCAGATCGTAGCCGTTTTGAAGTGAAAGAAACTTCTAATCACGTCGCTTACTTGATTTACTCAGCGGCTATTGCCTAAAAAAGATACGTCACTGTCGTAATGATAAATAATGTAACGTGAAAAAGTCAATAGCCTACGACACCGGGAGTTCCCAGGCGGTCCCCTATCCATGTACTATCCCGGCCCGACGATGCTTAACTTCCGTGATCGGACGAGAACAGGTGTGTTCATCGTGGTATGGTCGTAGACAAACAAACGGGCAGATATCTACGATTTATTAGCACATTACATCGAAAATGGTTCAAACTTTAAAGGTCATATTTCTTGACTGGATCATCCGAAATAGGTCGTGTTTATGTGCATTTGAAAGCTCTTTTTAAGCGCTATCGATTCTTTTTAACAATAATGCGCTTTATGATTTCCGGTAAAAAGTTCCAACGATGGCAATCTAGGGTACTTTCAGACTTAATTTTCATATGACAAAGTTAATTAGCAAATTAACTACATCGCCATTTTCTTTGTCTGACGTTCGTAATCCAGTCATTTGCGACGTGGCGCATTTATTGCTGCTAGATCGTAGCCGTTTTGAAGTGAAAGAAACTTCTAATCACGTCCCTTACTTGATTTACTCAGCGGCTATTGCCTAAAAAAGATACGTCACAGTCGTAATGATAAATAATGTAACGTGAAAAAGTCAATAGCCTACGACACCGGGAGTTCCCAGGCGGTCCCCTATCCAAGTACTATCCCGGCCCGACGATGCTTAACTTCCGTGATCGGACGAGAACAGGTGTGTTCATCGTGGTATGGTCGTAGACAAACAAACGGGCAGATATCTACGATTTATTAGCACATTACATCGAAAATGGTTCAAACTTTAAAGGTCATATTTCTTGACTGGATCATCCGAAATAGGTCGTGTTTATGTGCATTTGACAGCTCTTTTTAAGCGCTATCGATTCTTGTCAACAATAATGCGCTTTATGATTTCCGGTAAAAAGTTCCAACGAAGGCAATCTAGGGTACTTTCAGACTTAATTTTCATATGACAAAGTTAATTAGCAAAGTAACTACATCGCCATTTTCTTTGTGTGACGCTCGTAATCCATTCATTTGCGACGTGGCGCATTTATTGCAGCAAGATTGTAGCCGTTTTGAATGGAAAGAAACTTCTAATCACGTCCCTTACTTGATTTACTCAGCGGCTATTGCGTATAAAAGATATGTCACAGTCGTAATGATAAATAATGTAACGTGAAAAAGTCAATAGCCTACGACACCGGGAGTTCCCAGGCGGTCCCCCATCCAAGTACTATCCCGGCCCGACGATGCTTAACTTCCATGATCCGACGAGAACAGGTGTGTTCATCGTGGTATGGTCGTAGACAAACAAACGGGCAGATATCTACGATTTATTAGCACATTACATCGAAAATGGTTTAATCTTTAAAGGTCATATTTCTTGACTGGATCATCCGAAATAGGTCGTGTTTATGTGCATTTGAAAGCTCTTTTTCAGCGCTATCGATTCGGTAAGACAACCATGCGCTTTAAGATTTCCGGTAAAAGTTCCAACGAAGGAAATCTAGGGTACTTGCAGACTTAATTTTCATATGACAAAGTTAATTAGCAAAGTAACTACATCGACATTTTCTTTGTCTGACGCTCGTAATCCATTGATTTGCGACGTGGCGCATTTATTACAGCCAGATTGTAGCCGTTTTGAATGGAAAGAAACTTCTAATCACGTCCCTTACTTGATTTACTCAGCGGCTATTGCGTAAAAAAGATACGTCACAGTCGTAATGATAAATAATGTAACGTGAAAAAGTCAATAGCCTACGACACCGGGAGTTCCCAGGCGGTCCCCCATCCAAGTACTATCCCGGCCCGACTATGCTTAACTTCCGTGATCCGACGAGAACAGGTGTGTTCATCGTGGTATGGTCGTAGACAAACAAACGGGCAGATATCTACGATTTGATAGCACATTACATCGAAAATGGTTTAAACTTTAAAGGTCATATTTCTTGACTGGATCATCCGAAATAGGTCGTGTTTATGTGCATTTGAAAGCTCATTTCAAGCGCTATTCATTAATTACGACAACCATGCGCTTTAAGATTTCCAGTAAAAAGTTCCAACGAAGGCAATCTAGGGTACTTTCAGACTTAATTTTCATATGACAAAGTTATTTAGCAAATTAACTACATCGCCATTTTCTTTGTCTGACGCTCGTAATTCATTCATTTGCGTCGTGGCGCATTTATTGCAGCCAGATCGTAGCCGTTTTGAAGGGAAAGAAACTTCTAATCAAGTCCCTTACTTGATTTACTCAGCGGCTATTGCGTAAAAAAGATACGTCACAGTCGTAATGATAAATAATGTAACGTGAAAAAGTCAATAGCCTACGACACCGGGAGTTCCCAGGCGGTCCCCCATCCAAGTACTATCCCGGCCCGACGATGCTTAACTTCCGTGATCGGACGAGAACAGCTGTGTTCATCGTGGTATGGTCGTAGACAAACATACGGGTAGATATCTATGATTTATTAGCACATTACATCGAAAATGGTTCGAACTTTAAAGATCATAATTCTTGACTGGGTGATCGGAAATAGTTCGTGTTTATGTGCATTTGAAAGTTCTTTTTAAGCGCTATGGATTCTTTACGACAATAATGCGCTTTAAGATTTCCGGTAAAAAGTTCCAACGAAGGCAATCTAGGGTACTTTCAGACTTAATTTTCATATGACAAAGTTAATTAGCAAAGTAACTACATCGCTATTTTCTTTGTCTGACGCTCGTAATCCATTCATTTGCGACGTGGCGCATTTATTGCAGCAAGATTGTAGCCGTTTTGAATGGAAAGAAACTTCTAATCACGTCCCTTAATTGATTTACTCAGCGGCTATTGCGTAAAAAAGATATGTCACAGTCGTAATGATAAATAATGTAACGTGAAAAAGTCAATAGCCTACGACACCGGGAGTTCCCAGGCGGTCCCCCATCCAAGTACTATCCCGGCCCGACGATGCTTAACTTCCATGATCCGACGAGAACAGGTGTGTTCATCGTGGTATGGTCGTAGACAAACAAACGGGCAGATATCTACGATTTATTAGCACATTACATCGAAAATGGTTTAATCTTTAAAGGTCATATTTCTTGACTGGATCATCCGAAATAGGTCGTGTTTATGTGCATTTGAAAGCTCATTTCAAGCGCTATCCATTAATTACGATAACCATGCGCTTTAAGATTTCCGGTAAAAAGTTCCAACAAAGGCAATCTAGGGTACTTTCAGACTTAATTTTCATATGACAAAGTTAATTAGCAAATTAACTACATCGCTATTTTCTTTGTCTGACGCTCGTAATCCATTCATTTGCGACGTGGCGCATTTATTGCTGCCAGATCGTAGCCGTTTTGAAGTGAAAGAAACTTCTAATCACGTCACTTACTTGATTTACTCAGCGGCTATTGCGTAAAAAAGATACGTCACAGTCGTAATGATAAATAATGTAACGTGAAAAAGTCAATAGCCTACGACACCGGGAGTTCCCAGGCGGTCCCCTATCCATGTACTATCCCGGCCCGACGATGCTTAACTTCCGTGATCGGACGAGAACAGGTGTGTTCATCGTGGTATGGTCGTAGACAAACAAACGGGCAGATATCTACGATTTATTAGCACATTACATCGAAAATGGTTCAAACTTTAAAGGTCATATTTCTTGACTGGATCATCCGAAATAGGTCGTGTTTATGTGCATTTGAAAGCTCATTTCAAGCGCTATCCATTAATTACGATAACCATGCGCTTTAAGATTTCCGGTAAAAAGTTCCAACAAAGGCAATCTAGGGTACTTTCAGACTTAATTTTCATATGACAAAGTTAATTAGCAAATTAACTACATCGCTATTTTCTTTGTCTGACGCTCGTAATCCATTCATTTGCGACGTGGCGCATTTATTGCTGCCAGATCGTAGCCGTTTTGAAGTGAAAGAAACTTCTAATCACGTCCCTTACTTGATTTACTCAGCGGCTATTGCGTAAAAAAGATACGTCACAGTCGTAATGATAAATAATGTAACGTGAAAAAGTCAATAGCCTACGACACCGGGAGTTCCCAGGCGGTCCCCTATCCATGTACTATCCCGGCCCGACGATGCTTAACTTCCGTGATCGGACGAGAACAGGTGTGTTCATCGTGGTATGGTCGTAGACAAACAAACGGGCAGATATCTACGATTTATTAGCACATTACATCGAAAATGGTTCAAACTTTAAAGGTCATATTTCTTGACTGGATCATCCGAAATAGGTCGTGTTTATGTGCATTTAAAAGCTCTTTTTAAGCGCTATCGATTCTTGGCAACAATAATGCGCTTTATGATTTCCGGTAAAAAGTTCCAACGAAGGCAATCTAGGGTACTTTCAGACTTAATTTTCATATGACAAAGTTAATTAGCAAAGTAACTACATCGCCATTTTCTTTGTCTGACGCTCGTAATCCATTGATTTGCGACGTGGCGCATTTATTGCAGCCAGATCGTAGCCGTTTTGAAGGGAAAGAAACTTCTAATAACGTCCCTTACTTGATTTACTCAGCGGCTATTGCGTAAAAAAGATACGTCACAGTCGTAATGATAAATAATGTAACGTGAAAAAGTCAATAGCCTACGACACCGGGAGTTCCCAGGCAGTCCCCCATCCAAGTACTATCCCGGCCCGACGATGCTTAACTTTCGTGATCGGACGAGAACAGGTGTGTTCATCGTGGTATGGTCGTAGACAAACAAACGGGCAGATATCTACGATTTATTAGCACATTACATCGAAAATGGTTTAACGTTTAGAGGTCATATTTCTTGACTGGATTATCCGAAATAGGTCGTGTTTATGTGCATTTGAAAGCTATTTTTCAGCGCTATCGATTCGGTACGACGACCATGCGCTTTAAGATTTCCGGTAAAAGTTCCAACGAAGGAAATCTAGGGTACTTGCAGACTTAATTTTCATATGACAAAGTTAATTAGCAAAGTAACTACATCGCTATTTTCTTTGTCTGACGCTCGTAATCCATTCATTTGCGACGTGGCGCATTTATTGCAGCAAGATTGTAGCCGTTTTGAATGGAAAGAAACTTCTAATCACGTCCCTTACTTGATTTACTCAGCGGCTATTGCGTAAAAAAGATATGTCACAGTCGTAATGATAAATAATGTAACGTGAAAAAGTCAATAGCCTACGACACCGGGAGTTCCCAGGCGGTCCCCCATCCAAGTACTATCCCGGCCCGACGATGCTTAACTTCCGTGATCCGACGAGAACAGGTGTGTTCATCGTGGTATGGTCGTAGACAAACAAACGGGCAGATATCTACGATTTGATAGCACATTACATCGAAAATGGTTTAAACTTTAAAGGTCATATTTCTTGACTGGATCATCCGAAATAGGTCGTGTTTATGTGCATTTGAAAGCTCATTTCAAGCGCTATCCATTAATTACGACAACCATGCGCTTTGAGATTTCCAGTAAAAAGTTCCAACGAAGGCAATCTAGGGTACTTTCAGACTTAATTTTCATATGACAAAGTTATTTAGCAAATTAACTACATCGCCATTTTCTTTGTCTGACGCTCGTAATTCATTCATTTGCGTCGTGGCGCATTTATTGCAGCCAGATCGTAGCCGTTTTGAAGGGAAAGAAACTTCTAATCAAGTCCCTTACTTGATTTACTCAGCGGCTATTGCGTAAAAAAGATACGTCACAGTCGTAATGATAAATAATGTAACGTGAAAAAGTCAATAGCCTACGACACCGGGAGTTCCCAGGCGGTCCCCCATCCAAGTACTATCCCGGCCCGACGATGCTTAACTTCCGTGATCGGACGAGAACAGGTGTGTTCATCGTGGTATGGTCGTAGACAAACATGCGGGTAGATATCTACGATTTATTAGCACATTACATCGAAAATGGTTCGAACTTTAAAGATCATAATTCTTGACTGGGTGATCGGAAATAGTTCGTGTTTATGTGCATTTGAAAGCTCTTTTTAAGCGCTATCGATTCTTGTCACCAATAATGCGCTTTATGATTTCCGGTAAAAAGTTCCAACGAAGGCAATCTAGGGTACTTTCAGACTTAATTTTCATATGACAAAGTTAATTAGCAAAGTAACTACATCGCTATTTTCTTTGTCTGACGCTCGTAATCCATTGATTTGCGACGTGGCGCATTTATTGCAGCCAGATCGTAGCCGTTTTGAAGGGAAAGAAACTTCTAATAACGTCCCTTACTTGATTTACTCAGCGGCTATTGCGTAAAAAAGATACGTCACAGTCGTAATGATAAATAATGTAACGTGAAAAAGTCAATAGCCTACGACACCGGGAGTTCCCAGGCAGTCCCCCATCCAAGTACTATCCCGGCCCGACGATGCTTAACTTTCGTGATCGGACGAGAACAGGTGTGTTCATCGTGGTATGGTCGTAGACAAACAAACGGGCAGATATCTACGATTTATTAGCACATTACATCGAAAATGGTTTAACGTTTAGAGGTCATATTTCTTGACTGGATTATCCGAAATAGGTCGTGTTTATGTGCATTTAAAAGCTATTTTTCAGCGCTATCGATTCGGTACGACGACCATGCGCTTTAAGATTTCCGGTAAAAGTTCCAACGAAGGAAATCTAGGGTACTTGCAGACTTAATTTTCATATGACAAAGTTAATTAGCAAAGTAACTACATCGCTATTTTCTTTGTCTGACGCTCGTAATCCATTCATTTGCGACGTGGCGCATTTATTGCAGCAAGATTGTAGCCGTTTTGAATGGAAAGAAACTTCTAATCACGTCCCTTACTTGATTTACTCAGCGGCTATTGCGTAAAAAAGATATGTCACAGTCGTAATGATAAATAATGTAACGTGAAAAAGTCAATAGCCTACGACACCGGGAGTTCCCAGGCGGTCCCCCATCCAAGTACTATCCCGGCCCGACGATGCTTAACTTCCGTGATCCGACGAGAACAGGTGTGTTCATCGTGGTATGGTCGTAGACAAACAAACGGGCAGATATCTACGATTTGATAGCACATTACATCGAAAATGGTTTAAACTTTAAAGGTCATATTTCTTGACTGGATCATCCGAAATAGGTCGTGTTTATGTGCATTTGAAAGCTCATTTCAAGCGCTATCCATTAATTACGACAACCATGCGCTTTAAGATTTCCAGTAAAAAGTTCCAACGAAGGCAATCTAGGGTACTTTCAGACTTAATTTTCATATGACAAAGTTATTTAGCAAATTAACTACATCGCCATTTTCTTTGTCTGACGCTCGTAATTCATTCATTTGCGTCGTGGCGCATTTATTGCAGCCAGATCGTAGCCGTTTTGAAGGGAAAGAAACTTCTAATCAAGTCCCTTACTTGATTTACTCAGCGGCTATTGCGTAAAAAAGATACGTCACAGTCGTAATGATAAATAATGTAACGTGAAAAAGTCAATAGCCTACGACACCGGGAGTTCCCAGGCGGTCCCCCATCCAAGTACTATCTCGGCCCGACGATGCTTAACTTCCGTGATCGGACGAGAACAGGTGTGTTCATCGTGGTATGGTCGTAGACAAACATGCGGGTAGATATCTACGATTTATTAGCACATTACATCGAAAATGGTTCGAACTTTAAAGATCATAATTCTTGACTGGGTGATCGGAAATAGTTCGTGTTTATGTGCATTTGAAAGCTCTTTTTAAGCGCTATCGATTTTTGTCACCAATAATGCGCTTTATGATTTCCGATAAAAAGTTCCAACGAAGGCAATCTAGGGTACTTTCAGACTTAATTTTCATATGACAAAGTTAATTAGCAAAGTAACTACATCGCCATTTTCTTTGTGTGACGCTCGTAATCCAGTCATTTGCGACGTGGCGCATTTATTGCTGCTAGATCGTAGCCGTTTTGAAGTGAAAGAAACTTCTAATCACGTCCCTTACTTGATTTACTCAGCGGCTATTGCCTAAAAAAGATACGTCACAGTCGTAATGATAAATAATGTAACGTGAAAAAGTCAATAGCCTACGACACCGGGAGTTCCCAGGCGGTCCCCCATCCAAGTACTATCCCGCCCCGACGATGCTTATCTTCCGTGATCGGACGAGAACAGGTGTGTTCATCGTGGTATGGTCGTAGACAAACAAACGGGAAGATATCTACGATTTATTACCACATTACATCGAAAATGGTTCAAACTTTAAAGGTCATATTTCTTGACTGGATCATCCGAAATAGGTCGTGTTTATGTGCATTTGAAAGCTCTTTTTAAGCGCTATCGATTCTTTTTAACAATAATGCGCTTTATGATTTCCGGTAAAAAGTTCCAACGATGGCAATCTAGGGTACTTTCAGACTTAATTTTCATATGACAAAGTTAATTAGCAAATTAACTACATCGCCATTTTCTTTGTCTGACGTTCGTAATCCATTCATTTGCGACGTGGCGCATTTATCGCTGCCAGATCGTAGCCGTTTTGAAGTGAAAGAAACTTCTAATCACGTCCCTTACTTGATTTACTCAGCGGCTATTGCCTAAAAAAGATACGTCACAGTCGTAATGATAAATAATGTAACGTGAAAAAGTCAATAGCCTACGACACCGGGAGTTCCCAGGCGGTCCCCTATCCAAGTACTATCCCGGCCCGACGATGCTTAACTTCCGTGATCGGACGAGAACAGGTGTGTTCATCGTGGTATGGTCGTAGACAAACAAACGGGCAGATATCTACGATTTATTAGCACATTACATCGAAAATGGTTTAACGTTTAGAGGTCATATTTCTTGACTGGATTATCCGAAATAGGTCGTGTTTATGTGCATTTAAAAGCTATTTTTCAGCGCTATCGATTCGGTACGACGACCATGCGCTTTAAGATTTCCGGTAAAAGTTCCAACGAAGGAAATCTAGGGTACTTGCAGACTTAATTTTCATATGACAAAGTTAATTAGCAAAGTAACTACATCGCTATTTTCTTTGTCTGACGCTCGTAATCCATTCATTTGCGACGTGGCGCATTTATTGCAGCAAGATTGTAGCCGTTTTGAATGGAAAGAAACTTCTAATCACGTCCCTTACTTGATTTACTCAGCGGCTATTGCGTAAAAAAGATATGTCACAGTCGTAATGATAAATAATGTAACGTGAAAAAGTCAATAGCCTACGACACCGGGAGTTCCCAGGCGGTTCCCCATCCAAGTACTATCCCGGCCCGACGATGCTTAACTTCCGTGATCCGACGAGAACAGGTGTGTTCATCGTGGTATGGTCGTAGACAAACAAACGGGCAGATATCTACGATTTGATAGCACATTACATCGAAAATGGTTTAAACTTTAAAGGTCATATTTCTTGACTGGATCATCCGAAATAGGTCGTGTTTATGTGCATTTGAAAGCTCATTTCAAGCGCTATCCATTAATTACGACAACCATGCGCTTTAAGATTTCCAGTAAAAAGTTCCAACGAAGGCAATCTAGGGTACTTTCAGACTTAATTTTCATATGACAAAGTTATTTAGCAAATTAACTACATCGCCATTTTCTTTGTCTGACGCTCGTAATTCATTCATTTGCGTCGTGGCGCATTTATTGCAGCCAGATCGTAGCCGTTTTGAAGGGAAAGAAACTTCTAATCAAGTCCCTTACTTGATTTACTCAGCGGCTATTGCGTAAAAAAGATACGTCACAGTCGTAATGATAAATAATGTAACGTGAAAAAGTCAATAGCCTACGACACCGGGAGTTCCCAGGCGGTCCCCCATCCAAGTACTATCTCGGCCCGACGATGCTTAACTTCCGTGATCGGACGAGAACAGGTTTGTTTATCGTGGTATGGTCGTAGACAAACATGCGGGTAGATATCTACGATTTATTAGCACATTACATCGAAAATGGTTCGAACTTTAAAGATCATAATTCTTGACTGGGTGATCGGAAATAGTTCGTGTTTATGTGCATTTGAAAGCTCTTTTTAAGCGCTATCGATTTTTGTCACCAATAATGCGCTTTATGATTTCCGGTAAAAAGTTCCAACGAAGGCAATCTAGGGTACTTTCAGACTTAATTTTCATATGACAAAGTTAATTAGCAAAGTAACTACATCGCCATTTTCTTTGTGTGACGCTCGTAATCCAGTCATTTGCGACGTGGCGCATTTATTGCTGCTAGATCGTAGCCGTTTTGAAGTGAAAGAAACTTCTAATCACGTCCCTTACTTGATTTACTCAGCGGCTATTGCCTAAAAAAGATACGTCACAGTCGTAATGATAAATAATGTAACGTGAAAAAGTCAATAGCCTACGACACCGGGAGTTCCCAGGCGGTCTCCCATCCAAGTACTATCCCGCCCCGACGATGCTTATCTTCCGTGATCGGACGAGAACAGGTGTGTTCATCGTGGTATGGTCGTAGACAAACAAACGGGCAGATATCTACGATTTATTACCACATTACATCGAAAATGGTTCAAACTTTAAAGGTCATATTTCTTGACTGGATCATCCGAAATAGGTCGTGTTTATGTGCATTTGAAAGCTCTTTTTAAGCGCTATCGATTCTTTTTAACAATAATGCGCTTTATGATTTCCGGTAAAAAGTTCCAACGATGGCAATCTAGGGTACTTTCAGACTTAATTTTCATATGACAAAGTTAATTAGCAAATTAACTACATCGCCATTTTCTTTGTCTGACGTTCGTAATCCATTCATTTGCGACGTGGCGCATTTATCGCTGCCAGATCGTAGCCGTTTTGAAGTGAAAGAAACTTCTAATCACGTCCCTTACTTGATTTACTCAGCGGCTATTGCCTAAAAAAGATACGTCACAGTCGTAATGATAAATAATGTAACGTGAAAAAGTCAATAGCCTACGACACCGGGAGTTCCCAGGCGGTCCCCTATCCAAGTACTATCCCGGCCCGACGATGCTTAACTTCCGTGATCGGACGAGAACAGGTGTGTTCATCGTGGTATGGTCGTAGACAAACAAACGGGCAGATATCTACGATTTATTAGCACATTACATCGAAAATGGTTCAAACTTTAAAGGTCATATTTCTTGACTGGATCATCCGAAATAGGTCGTGTTTATGTGCATTTGACAGCTCTTTTTAAGCGCTATCGATTCTTGTCAACAATAATGCGCTTTATGATTTCCGGTAAAAAGTTCCAACGAAGGCAATCTAGGGTACTTTCAGACTTAATTTTCATATGACAAAGTTAATTAGCAAAGTAACTACATCGCCATTTTCTTTGTGTGACGCTCGTAATCCATTCATTTGCGACGTGGCGCATTTATTGCAGCAAGATTGTAGCCGTTTTGAAGGGAAAGAAACTTCTAATCAAGTCCCTTACTTGATTTACTCAGCGGCTATTGCGTAAAAAAGATACGTCACAGTCGTAATGATAAATAATGTAACGTGAAAAAGTCAATAGCCTACGACACCGGGAGTTCCCAGGCGGTCCCCCATCCAAGTACTATCTCGGCCCGACGATGCTTAACTTCCGTGATCGGACGAGAACAGGTTTGTTCATCGTGGTATGGTCGTAGACAAACATGCGGGTAGATATCTACGATTTATTAGCACATTACATCGAAAATGGTTCGAACTTTAAAGATCATAATTCTTGACTGGGTGATCGGAAATAGTTCGTGTTTATGTGCATTTGAAAGCTCTTTTTAAGCGCTATCGATTTTTGTCACCAATAATGCGCTTTATGATTTCCGGTAAAAAGTTCCAACGAAGGCAATCTAGGGTACTTTCAGACTTAATTTTCATATGACAAAGTTAATTAGCAAAGTAACTACATCGCCATTTTCTTTGTGTGACGCTCGTAATCCAGTCATTTGCGACGTGGCGCATTTATTGCTGCTAGATCGTAGCCGTTTTGAAGTGAAAGAAACTTCTAATCACGTCCCTTACTTGATTTACTCAGCGGCTATTGCCTAAAAAAGATACGTCACAGTCGTAATGATAAATAATGTAACGTGAAAAAGTCAATAGCCTACGACACCGGGAGTTCCCAGGCGGTCTCCCATCCAAGTACTATCCCGCCCCGACGATGCTTATCTTCCGTGATCGGACGAGAACAGGTGTGTTCATCGTGGTATGGTCGTAGACAAACAAACGGGCAGATATCTACGATTTATTACCACATTACATCGAAAATGGTTCAAACTTTAAAGGTCATATTTCTTGACTGGATCATCCGAAATAGGTCGTGTTTATGTGCATTTGAAAGCTCTTTTTAAGCGCTATCGATTCTTTTTAACAATAATGCGCTTTATGATTTCCGGTAAAAAGTTCCAACGATGGCAATCTAGGGTACTTTCAGACTTAATTTTCATATGACAAAGTTAATTAGCAAATTAACTACATCGCCATTTTCTTTGTCTGACGTTCGTAATCCATTCATTTGCGACGTGGCGCATTTATCGCTGCCAGATCGTAGCCGTTTTGAAGTGAAAGAAACTTCTAATCACGTCCCTTACTTGATTTACTCAGCGGCTATTGCCTAAAAAAGATACGTCACAGTCGTAATGATAAATAATGTAACGTGAAAAAGTCAATAGCCTACGACACCGGGAGTTCCCAGGCGGTCCCCTATCCAAGTACTATCCCGGCCCGACGATGCTTAACTTCCGTGATCGGACGAGAACAGGTGTGTTCATCGTGGTATGGTCGTAGACAAACAAACGGGCAGATATCTACGATTTATTAGCACATTACATCGAAAATGGTTCAAACTTTAAAGGTCATATTTCTTGACTGGATCATCCGAAATAGGTCGTGTTTATGTGCATTTGACAGCTCTTTTTAAGCGCTATCGATTCTTGTCAACAATAATGCGCTTTATGATTTCCGGTAAAAAGTTCCAACGAAGGCAATCTAGGGTACTTTCAGACTTAATTTTCATATGACAAAGTTAATTAGCAAAGTAACTACATCGCCATTTTCTTTGTGTGACGCTCGTAATCCATTCATTTGCGACGTGGCGCATTTATTGCAGCAAGATTGTAGCCGTTTTGAATGGAAAGAAACTTCTAATCACGTCCCTTACTTGATTTACTCAGCGGCTATTGCGTATAAAAGATATGTCACAGTCGTAATGATAAATAATGTAACGTGAAAAAGTCAATAGCCTACGACACCGGGAGTTCCCAGGCGGTCCCCCATCCAAGTACTATCCCGGCCCGACGATGCTTAACTTCCATGATCCGACGAGAACAGGTGTGTTCATCGTGGTATGGTCGTAGACAAACAAACGGGCAGATATCTACGATTTATTAGCACATTACATCGAAAATGGTTTAATCTTTAAAGGTCATATTTCTTGACTGGATCATCCGAAATAGGTCGTGTTTATGTGCATTTGAAAGCTCTTTTTCAGCGCTATCGATTCGGTACGACGACCATGCGCTTTAAGATTTCCGGTAAAAGTTCCAACGAAGGAAATCTAGGGTACTTGCAGACTTAATTTTCATATGACAAAGTTAATTAGCAAAGTAACTACATCGCCATTTTCTTTGTCTGACGCTCGTAATCCATTGATTTGCGACGTGGCGCATTTATTGCAGCCAGATTGTAGCCGTTTTGAATGGAAAGAAACTTCTAATCACGTCCCTTACTTGATTTACTCAGCGGCTATTGCGTAAAAAAGATACGTCACAGTCGTAATGATAAATAATGTAACGTGAAAAAGTCAATAGCCTACGACACCGGGAGTTCCCAGGCGGTCCCCCATCCAAGTACTATCCCGGCCCGACTATGCTTAACTTCCGTGATCCGACGAGAACAGGTGTGTTCATCGTGGTATGGTCGTAGACAAACAAACGGGCAGATATCTACGATTTGATAGCACATTACATCGAAAATGGTTTAAACTTTAAAGGTCATATTTCTTGACTGGATCATCCGAAATAGGTCGTGTTTATGTGCATTTGAAAGCTCATTTCAAGCGCTATCCATTAATTACGACAACCATGCGCTTTAAGATTTCCAGTAAAAAGTTCCAACGAAGGCAATCTAGGGTACTTTCAGACTTAATTTTCATATGACAAAGTTATTTAGCAAATTAACTACATCGCCATTTTCTTTGTCTGACGCTCGTAATTCATTCATTTGCGTCGTGGCGCATTTATTGCAGCCAGATCGTAGCCGTTTTGAAGGGAAAGAAACTTCTAATCAAGTCCCTTACTTGATTTACTCAGCGGCTATTGCGTAAAAAAGATACGTCACAGTCGTAATGATAAATAATGTAACGTGAAAAAGTCAATAGCCTACGACACCGGGAGTTCCCAGGCGGTCCCCCATCCAAGTACTATCCCGGCCCGACGATGCTTAACTTCCGTGATCGGACGAGAACAGGTGTGTTCATCGTGGTATGGTCGTAGACAAACATGCGGGTAGATATCTACGATTTATTAGCACATTACATCGAAAATGGTTCGAGCTTTAAAGATCATAATTCTTGACTGGGTGATCGGAAATAGTTCGTGTTTATGTGCATTTGAAAGTTCTTTTTAAGCGCTATGGATTCTTTACGACAATAATGCGCTTTAAGATTTCCGGTAAAAAGTTCCAACGAAGGCAATCTAGGGTACTTTCAGACTTAATTTTCATATGACAAAGTTAATTAGCAAAGTAACTACATCGCTATTTTCTTTGTCTGACGCTCGTAATCCATTCATTTGCGACGTGGCGCATTTATTGCAGCAAGATTGTAGCCGTTTTGAATGGAAAGAAACTTCTAATCACGTCCCTTACTTGATTTACTCAGCGCCTATTGCGTAAAAAAGATATGTCACAGTCGTAATGATAAATAATGTAACGTGAAAAAGTCAATAGCCTACGACACCGGGAGTTCCCAGGCGGTCCCCCATCCAAGTACTATCCCGGCCCGACGATGCTTAACTTCCATGATCCGACGAGAACAGGTGTGTTCATCGTGGTATGGTCGTAGACAAACAAACGGGCAGATATCTACGATTTATTAGCACATTACATCGAAAATGGTTTAATCTTTAAAGGTCATATTTCTTGACTGGATCATCCGAAATAGGTCGTGTTTATGTGCATTTGAAAGCTCATTTCAAGCGCTATCCATTAATTACGATAACCATGCGCTTTAAGATTTCCGGTAAAAAGTTCCAACAAAGGCAATCTAGGGTACTTTCAGACTTAATTTTCATATGACAAAGTTAATTAGCAAATTAACTACATCGCTATTTTCTTTGTCTGACGCTCGTAATCCATTCATTTGCGACGTGGCGCATTTATTGCTGCCAGATCGTAGCCGTTTTGAAGTGAAAGAAACTTCTAATCACGTCCCTTACTTGATTTACTCAGCGGCTATTGCGTAAAAAAGATACGTCACAGTCGTAATGATAAATAATGTAACGTGAAAAAGTCAATAGCCTACGACACCGGGAGTTCCCAGGCGGTCCCCTATCCATGTAATATCCCGGCCCGACGATGCTTAACTTCCGTGATCGGACCAGAACAGGTGTGTTCATCGTGGTATGGTCGTAGACAAACAAACGGGCAGATATCTACGATTTATTAGCACATTACATCGAAAATGGTTCAAACTTTAAAGGTCATATTTCTTGACTGGATCATCCGAAATAGGTCGTGTTTATGTGCATTTGAAAGCTCATTTCAAGCGCTATCCATTAATTACGATAACCATGCGCTTTAAGATTTCCGGTAAAAAGTTCCAACAAAGGCAATCTAGGGTACTTTCAGACTTAATTTTCATATGACAAAGTTAATTAGCAAATTAACTACATCGCTATTTTCTTTGTCTGACGCTCGTAATCCATTCATTTGCGACGTGGCGCATTTATTGCTGCCAGATCGTAGCCGTTTTGAAGTGAAAGAAACTTCTAATCACGTCCCTTACTTGATTTACTCAGCGGCTATTGCGTAAAAAAGATACGTCACAGTCGTAATGATAAATAATGTAACGTGAAAAAGTCAATAGCCTACGACACCGGGAGTTCCCAGGCGGTCCCCTATCCATGTACTATCCCGGCCCGACGATGCTTAACTTCCGTGATCGGACGAGAACAGGTGTGTTCATCGTGGTATGGTCGTAGACAAACAAACGGGCAGATATCTACGATTTATTAGCACATTACATAGAAAATGGTTCAAAATTTAAAGGTCATATTTCTTGACTGGATCATCCGAAATAGGTCGTGTTTATGTGCATTTGAAAGCTCTTTTTAAGCGCTATCGATTCTTGGCAACAATAATGCGCTTTATGATTTCCGGTAAAAAGTTCCAACGAAGGCAATCTAGGGTACTTTCAGACTTAATTTTCATATGACAAAGTTAATTAGCAAAGTAACTACATCGCTATTTTCTTTGTCTGACGCTCGTAATCCATTCATTTGCGACGTGGCGCATTTATTGCAGCAAGATTGTAGCCGTTTTGAATGGAAAGAAACTTCTAATCACGTCCCTTACTTGATTTACTCAGCGGCTATTGCGTAAAAAAGATATGTCACAGTCGTAATGATAAATAATGTAACGTGAAAAAGTCAATAGCCTACGACACCGGGAGTTCCCAGGCGGTCCCCCATCCAAGTACTATCTCGGGCCGACGATGCTTAACTTCCATGATCCGACGAGAACAGGTGTGTTCATCGTGGTATGGTCGTAGACAAACAAACGGGCAGATATCTACGATTTATTAGCACATTACATCGAAAATGGTTTAATCTTTAAAGGTCATATTTCTTGACTGGATCATCCGAAATAGGTCGTGTTTATGTGCATTTGAAAGCTCATTTCAAGCGCTATCCATTAATTACGATAACCATGCGCTTTAAGATTTCCGGTAAAAAGTTCCAACAAAGGCAATCTAGGGTACTTTCAGACTTAATTTTCATATGACAAAGTTAATTAGCAAATTAACTACATCGCTATTTTCTTTGTCTGACGCTCGTAATCCATTCATTTGCGACGTGGCGCATTTATTGCTGCCAGATCGTAGCCGTTTTGAAGTGAAAGCAACTTCTAATCACGTCCCTTACTTGATTTACTCAGCGGCTATTGCGTAAAAAAGATACGTCACAGTCGTAATGATAAATAATGTAACGTGAAAAAGTCAATAGCCTACGACACCGGGAGTTCCCAGGCGGTCCCCTATCCATGTACTATCCCGGCCCGACGATGCTTAACTTCCGTGATCGGACGAGAACAGGTGTGTTCATCGTGGTATGGTCGTAGACAAACAAACGGGCAGATATCTACGATTTATTAGCACATTACATCGAAAATGGTTCAAACTTTAAAGGTCATATTTCTTGACTGGATCATCCGAAATAGGTCGTGTTTATGTGCATTTGAAAGCTCATTTCAAGCGCTATCCATTAATTACGATAACCATGCGCTTTAAGATTTCCGGTAAAAAGTTCCAACAAAGGCAATCTAGGGTACTTTCAGACTTAATTTTCATATGACAAAGTTAATTAGCAAATTAACTACATCGCTATTTTCTTTGTCTGACGCTCGTAATCCATTCATTTGCGACGTGGCGCATTTATTGCTGCCAGATCGTAGCCGTTTTGAAGTGAAAGAAACTTCTAATCACGTCCCTTACTTGATTTACTCAGCGGCTATTGCGTAAAAAAGATACGTCACAGTCGTAATGATAAATAATGTAACGTGAAAAAGTCAATAGCCTACGACACCGGGAGTTCCCAGGCGGTCCCGTATCCATGTACTATCCCGGCCCGACGATGCTTAACTTCCGTGATCGGACGAGAACAGGTGTGTTCATCGTGGTATGGTCGTAGACAAACAAACGGGCAGATATCTACGATTTTTTAGCACATTACATCGAAAATGGTTCAAACTTTAAAGGTCATATTTCTTGACTGGATCATCCGAAATAGGTCGTGTTTATGTGCATTTGAAAGCTCATTTCAAGCGCTATCCATTAATTACGATAACCATGCGCTTTAAGATTTCCGGTAAAAAGTTCCAACAAAGGCAATCTAGGGTACTTTCAGACTTAATTTTCATATGACAAAGTTAATTAGCAAATTAACTACATCGCTATTTTCTTTGTCTGACGCTCGTAATCCATTCATTTGCGACGTGGCGCATTTATTGCTGCCAGATCGTAGCCGTTTTGAAGTGAAAGAAACTTCTAATCACGTCCCTTACTTGATTTACTCAGCGGCTATTGCGTAAAAAAGATACGTCACAGTCGTAATGATAAATAATGTAACGTGAAAAAGTCAATAGCCTACGACACCGGGAGTTCCCAGGCGGTCCCCTATCCATGTACTATCCCGGCCCGACGATGCTTAACTTCCGTGATCGGACGAGAACAGGTGTGTTCATCGTGGTATGGTCGTAGACAAACAAACGGGCAGATATCTACGATTTATTAGCACATTACATCGAAAATGGTTCAAACTTTAAAGGTCATATTTCTTGACTGGATCATCCGAAATAGGTCGTGTTTATGTGCATTTGAAAGCTCTTTTTCAGCTCTATCGATTCGGTACGACGACCATGCGCTTTAAGATTTCCGGTAAAAGTTCCAACGAAGGAAATCTAGGGTACTTGCAGACTTAATTTTCATATGACAAAGTTAATTAGCAAAGTAACTACATCGCCATTTTCTTTGTCTGACGCTCGTAATCCATTGATTTGCGACGTGGCGCATTTATTGCAGCCAGATTGTAGCCGTTTTGAATGGAAAGAAACTTCTAATCACGTCCCTTACTTGATTTACTCAGCGGCTATTGCGTAAAAAAGATACGTCACAGTCGTAATGATAAATAATGTAACGTGAAAAAGTCAATAGCCTACGACACCGGGAGTTCCCAGGCGGTCCCCCATCCAAGTACTATCCCGGCCCGACTATGCTTAACTTCCGTGATCCGACGAGAACAGGTGTGTTCATCGTGGTATGGTCGTAGACAAACAAACGGGCAGATATCTACGATTTGATAGCACATTACATCGAAAATGGTTTAAACTTTAAAGGTCATATTTCTTGACTGGATCATCCGAAATAGGTCGTGTTTATGTGCATTTGAAAGCTCATTTCAAGCGCTATCCATTAATTACGACAACCATGCGCTTTAAGATTTCCAGTAAAAAGTTCCAACGAAGGCAATCTAGGGTACTTTCAGACTTAATTTTCATATGACAAAGTTATTTAGCAAATTAACTACATCGCCATTTTCTTTGTCTGACGCTCGTAATTCATTCATTTGCGTCGTGGCGCATTTATTGCAGCCAGATCGTAGCCGTTTTGAAGGGAAAGAAACTTCTAATCAAGTCCCTTACTTGATTTACTCAGCGGCTATTGCGTAAAAAAGATACGTCACAGTCGTAATGATAAATAATGTAACGTGAAAAAGTCAATAGCCTACGACACCGGGAGTTCCCAGGCGGTCCCCCATCCAAGTACTATCCAGGCCCGACGATGCTTAACTTCCGTGATCGGACGAGAACAGGTGTGTTCATCGTGGTATGGTCGTAGACAAACATGCGGGTAGATATCTACGATTTATTAGCACATTACATCGAAAATGGTTCGAGCTTTAAAGATCATAATTCTTGACTGGGTGATCGGAAATAGTTCGTGTTTATGTGCATTTGAAAGTTCTTTTTAAGCGCTATGGATTCTTTACGACAATAATGCGCTTTAAGATTTCCGGTAAAAAGTTCCAACGAAGGCAATCTAGGGTACTTTCAGACTTAATTTTCATATGACAAAGTTAATTAGCAAGGTAACTACATCGCTATTTTCTTTGTCTGACGCTCGTAATCCATTCATTTGCGACGTGGCGCATTTATTGCAGCAAGATTGTAGCCGTTTTGAATGGAAAGAAACTTCTAATCACGTCCCTTACTTGATTTACTCAGCGGCTATTGCGTAAAAAAGATATGTCACAGTCGTAATGATAAATAATGTAACGTGAAAAAGTCAATAGCCTACGACACCGGGAGTTCCCAGGCGGTCCCCCATCCAAGTACTATCCCGGCCCGACGATGCTTAACTTCCATGATCCGACGAGAACAGGTGTGTTCATCGTGGTATGGTCGTAGACAAACAAACGGGCAGATATCTACGATTTATTAGCACATTACATCGAAAATGGTTTAATCTTTAAAGGTCATATTTCTTGACTGGATCATCCGAAATAGGTCGTGTTTATGTGCATTTGAAAGCTCATTTCAAGCGCTATCCATTAATTACGATAACCATGCGCTTTAAGATTTCCGGTAAAAAGTTCCAACAAAGGCAATCTAGGGTACTTTCAGACTTAATTTTCATATGACAAAGTTAATTAGCAAATTAACTACATCGCTATTTTCTTTGTCTGACGCTCGTAATCCATTCATTTGCGACGTGGCGCATTTATTGCTGCCAGATCGTAGCCGTTTTGAAGTGAAAGAAACTTCTAATCACGTCCCTTACTTGATTTACTCAGCGGCTATTGCGTAAAAAAGATACGTCACAGTCGTAATGATAAATAATGTAACGTGAAAAAGTCAATAGCCTACGACACCGGGAGTTCCCAGGCGGTCCCCTATCCATGTACTATCCCGGCCCGACGATGCTTAACTTCCGTGATCGGACGAGAACAGGTGTGTTCATCGTGGTATGGTCGTACACAAACAAACGGGCAGATATCTACGATTTATTAGGACATTACATCGAAAATGGTTCAAACTTTAAAGGTCATATTTCTTGACTGGATCATCCGAAATAGGTCGTGTTTATGTGCATTTGAAAGCTCATTTCAAGCGCTATCCATTAATTACGATAACCATGCGCTTTAAGATTTCCGGTAAAAAGTTCCAACAAAGGCAATCTAGGGTACTTTCAGACTTAATTTTCATATGACAAAGTTAATTAGCAAATTAACTACATCGCTATTTTCTTTGTCTGACGCTCGTAATCCATTCATTTGCGACGTGGCGCATTTATTGCTGCCAGATCGTAGCCGTTTTGAAGTGAAAGAAACTTCTAATCACGTCCCTTACTTGATTTACTCAGCGGCTATTGCGTAAAAAAGATACGTCACAGTCGTAATGATAAATAATGTAACGTGAAAAAGTCAATAGCCTACGACACCGGGAGTTCCCAGGCGGTCCCCTATCCATGTACTATCCCGGCCCGACGATGCTTAACTTCCGTGATCGGACGAGAACAGGTGTGTTCATCGTGGTATGGTCGTAGACAAACAAACGGGCAGATATCTACGATTTATTAGCACATTACATCGAAAATGGTTCAAACTTTAAAGGTCATATTTCTTGACTGGATCATCCGAAATAGGTCGTGTTTATGTGCATTTGAAAGCTCTTTTTAAGCGCTATCGATTCTTGGCAACAATAATGCGCTTTATGATTTCCGGTAAAAAGTTCCAACGAAGGCAATCTAGGGTACTTTCAGACTTAATTTTCATATGACAAAGTTAATTAGCAAAGTAACTACATCGCTATTTTCTTTGTCTGACGCTCGTAATCCATTCATTTGCGACGTGGCGCATTTATTGCAGCAAGATTGTAGCCGTTTTGAATGGAAAGAAACTTCTAATCACGTCCCTTACTTGATTTACTCAGCGGCTATTGCGTAAAAAAGATATGTCACAGTCGTAATGATAAATAATGTAACGTGAAAAAGTCAATAGCCTACGACACCGGGAGTTCCCAGGCGGTCCCCCATCCAAGTACTATCTCGGGCCGACGATGCTTAACTTCCATGATCCGACGAGAACAGGTGTGTTCATCGTGGTATGGTCGTAGACAAACAAACGGGCAGATATCTACGATTTATTAGCACATTACATCGAAAATGGTTTAATCTTTAAAGGTCATATTTCTTGACTGGATCATCCGAAATAGGTCGTGTTTATGTGCATTTGAAAGCTCATTTCAAGCGCTATCCATTAATTACGATAACCATGCGCTTTAAGATTTCCGGTAAAAAGTTCCAACAAAGGCAATCTAGGGTACTTTCAGACTTAATTTTCATATGACAAAGTTAATTAGCAAATTAACTACATCGCTATTTTCTTTGTCTGACGCTCGTAATCCATTCATTTGCGACGTGGCGCATTTATTGCTGCCAGATCGTAGCCGTTTTGAAGTGAAAGCAACTTCTAATCACGTCCCTTACTTGATTTACTCAGCGGCTATTGCGTAAAAAAGATACGTCACAGTCGTAATGATAAATAATGTAACGTGAAAAAGTCAATAGCCTACGACACCGGGAGTTCCCAGGCGGTCCCCTATCCATGTACTATCCCGGCCCGACGATGCTTAACTTCCGTGATCGGACGAGAACAGGTGTGTTCATCGTGGTATGGTCGTAGACAAACAAACGGGCAGATATCTACGATTTATTAGCACATTACATCGAAAATGGTTCAAACTTTAAAGGTCATATTTCTTGACTGGATCATCCGAAATAGGTCGTGTTTATGTGCATTTGAAAGCTCATTTCAAGCGCTATCCATTAATTACGATAACCATGCGCTTTAAGATTTCCGGTAAAAAGTTCCAACAAAGGCAATCTAGGGTACTTTCAGACTTAATTTTCATATGACAAAGTTAATTAGCAAATTAACTACATCGCTATTTTCTTTGTCTGACGCTCGTAATCCATTCATTTGCGACGTGGCGCATTTATTGCTGCCAGATCGTAGCCGTTTTGAAGTGAAAGAAACTTCTAATCACGTCCCTTACTTGATTTACTCAGCGGCTATTGCGTAAAAAAGATACGTCACAGTCGTAATGATAAATAATGTAACGTGAAAAAGTCAATAGCCTACGACACCGGGAGTTCCCAGGCGGTCCCGTATCCATGTACTATCCCGGCCCGACGATGCTTAACTTCCGTGATCGGACGAGAACAGGTGTGTTCATCGTGGTATGGTCGTAGACAAACAAACGGGCAGATATCTACGATTTATTAGCACATTACATCGAAAATGGTTCAAACTTTAAAGGTCATATTTCTTGACTGGATCATCCGAAATAGGTCGTGTTTATGTGCATTTGAAAGCTCATTTCAAGCGCTATCCATTAATTACGATAACCATGCGCTTTAAGATTTCCGGTAAAAAGTTCCAACAAAGGCAATCTAGGGTACTTTCAGACTTAATTTTCATATGACAAAGTTAATTAGCAAATTAACTACATCGCTATTTTCTTTGTCTGACGCTCGTAATCCATTCATTTGCGACGTGGCGCATTTATTGCTGCCAGATCGTAGCCGTTTTGAAGTGAAAGAAACTTCTAATCACGTCCCTTACTTGATTTACTCAGCGGCTATTGCGTAAAAAAGATACGTCACAGTCGTAATGATAAATAATGTAACGTGAAAAAGTCAATAGCCTACGACACCGGGAGTTCCCAGGCGGTCCCCTATCCATGTACTATTCCGGCCCGACGATGCTTAACTTCCGTGATCGGACGAGAACAGGTGTGTTCATCGTGGTATGGTCGTAGACAAACAAACGGGCAGATATCTACGATTTATTAGCACATTACATCGAAAATGGTTCAAACTTTAAAGGTCATATTTCTTGACTGGATCATCCGAAATAGGTCGTGTTTATGTGCATTTGAAAGCTCTTTTTAAGCGCTATCGATTCTTGGCAACAATAATGCGCTTTATGATTTCCGGTAAAAAGTTCCAACGAAGGCAATCTAGGGTACTTTCAGACTTAATTTTCATATGACAAAGTTAATTAGCAAAGTAACTACATCGCCATTTTCTTTGTCTGACGCTCGTAATCCATTGATTTGCGACGTGGCGCATTTATTGCAGCCAGATCGTAGCCGTTTTGAAGGGAAAGAAACTTCTAATAACGTCCCTTACTTGATTTACTCAGCGGCTATTGCGTAAAAAAGATACGTCACAGTCGTAATGATAAATAATGTAACGTGAAAAAGTCAATAGCCTACGACACCGGGAGTTCCCAGGCAGTCCCCCATCCAAGTACTATCCCGGCCCGACGATGCTTAACTTTCGTGATCGGACGAGAACAGGTGTGTTCATCGTGGTATGGTCGTAGACAAACAAACGGGCAGATATCTACGATTTATTAGCACATTACATCGAAAATGGTTTAACGTTTAAAGGTCATATTTCTTGACTGGATTATCCGAAATAGGTCGTGTTTATGTGCATTTGAAAGCTCTTTTTCAGCGCTATCGATTCGGTACGACGACCATGCGCTTTAAGATTTCCGGTAAAAGTTCCAACGAAGGAAATTTAGGGTACTTGCAGACTTAATTTTCATATGACAAAGTTAATTAGCAAAGTAACTACATCGCTATTTTCTTTGTCTGACGCTCGTAATCCATTCATTTGCGACGTGGCGCATTTATTGCAGCAAGATTGTAGCCGTTTTGAATGGAAAGAAACTTCTAATCACGTCCCTTACTTGATTTACTCAGCGGCTATTGCGTAAAAAAGATATGTCACAGTCGTAATGATAAATAATGTAACGTGAAAAAGTCAATAGCCTACGACACCGGGAGTTCCCAGGCGGTCCCCCATCCAAGTACTATCCCGGCCCGACGATGCTTAACTTCCGTGATCCGACGAGAACAGGTGTGTTCATCGTGGTATGGTCGTAGACAAACAAACGGGCAGATATCTACGATTTGATAGCACATTACATCGAAAATGGTTT
Source organism: Hydractinia symbiolongicarpus (assembly GCF_029227915.1). Classification (NCBI taxonomy): domain Eukaryota; kingdom Metazoa; phylum Cnidaria; class Hydrozoa; order Anthoathecata; family Hydractiniidae; genus Hydractinia; species Hydractinia symbiolongicarpus. Next base: position 15,926,525 of record NC_079885.1, on the reverse strand, counting down.
AAACTTTAAAGGTCATATTTCTTGACTGGATCATCCGAAATAGGTCGTGTTTATGTGCATTTGAAAGCTCATTTCAAGCGCTATCCATTAATTACGACAACCATGCGCTTTAAGATTTCCAGTAAAAAGTTCCAACGAAGGCAATCTAGGGTACTTTCAGACTTAATTTTCATATGACAAAGTTATTTAGCAAATTAACTACATCGCCATTTTCTTTGTCTGACGCTCGTAATTCATTCATTTGCGTCGTGGCGCATTTATTGCAGCCAGATCGTAGCCGTTTTGAAGGGAAAGAAACTTCTAATCAAGTCCCTTACTTGATTTACTCAGCGGCTATTGCGTAAAAAAGATACGTCACAGTCGTAATGACAAATAATGTAACGTGAAAAAGTCAATAGCCTACGACACCGGGAGTTCCCAGGCGGTCCCCCATCCAAGTACTATCCCGGCCCGACGATGCTTAACTTCCGTGATCGGACGAGAACAGGTGTGTTCATCGTGGTATGGTCGTAGACAAACATACGGGTAGATATCTACGATTTATTAACACATTACATCGAAAATGGTTCGAACTTTAAAGATCATAATTCTTGACTGGGTGATCGGAAATAGTTCGTGTTTATGTGCATTTGAAAGTTCTTTTTAAGCGCTATGGATTCTTTACGACAATAATGCGCTTTAAGATTTCCGGTAAAAAGTTCCAACGAAGGCAATCTAGGGTACTTTCAGACTTAATTTTCATATGACAAAGTTAATTAGCAAAGTAACTACATCGCCATTTTCTTTGTCTGACGCTCGTAATCCATTTATTTGCGACGTGGCGCATTTATTGCACCAAGATTGTAGCCGTTTTGAAGGGAAAGCAACTGCTAATCACGTCCCTTACTTGATTTACTCAGCGGCTAGTGCGTAAAAAAGATACGTCACAGTCGTAATGATAAATAATGTAACGTGAAATAGTCAATAGCCTACGACACCGGAAGATCCCAGGCGGTTCCCCATCCAAGTACTATCCCGACCCGACGATGCTTAACTTCCGTGATCGGACGAGAACAGGTGTGTTCATCGTGGTATGGTCGTAGACAAACAAACGGGCAGATATCTACGATTTATTAGCACATTACATCGAAAATGGTTTAAACTTTAAAGGTCATATTTCTTGACTGGATCATCCGAAATAGGTCGTGTTTATGTGCATTTGAAAGCTCATTTCAAGCGCTATCCATTAATTACGATAACTATGCGCTTTAAGATTTCCGCTAAAAAGTTCCAACAAAGGCAATCTAGGGTACTTTCAGACTTAATTTTCATATGACAAAGTTAATTAGCAAATTAACTACATCGCTATTTTCTTTGTCTGACGCTCGTAATCCATTAATTTGCGACGTGGCGCATTTATTGCTGCCAGATCGTAGCCGTTTTGAAGTGAAAGAAACTTCTAATCACGTCCCTTACTTGATTTACTCAGCGGCTATTGCCTAAAAAAGTTACGTCACTGTCGTAATGATAAATAATGTAACGTGAAAAAGTCAATAGCCTACGACACCGGGAGTTCCCAGGCGGTCCCCTATCCATGTACTATCCCGGCCCGACGATGCTTAACTTCCGTGATCGGACGAGAACAGGTGTGTTCATCGTGGTATGGTCGTAGACAAACAAACGGGCAGATATCTACGATTTATTAGCACATTACATCGAAAATGGTTCAAACTTTAAAGGTCATATTTCTTGACTGGATCATCCGAAATAGGTCGTGTTTATGTGCATTTGAAAGCTCATTTCAAGCGCTATCCATTAATTACGATAACTATGCGCTTTAAGATTTCCGGTAAAAAGTTCCAACAAAGGCAATCTAGGGTACTTTCAGACTTAATTTTCATATGACAAAGTTAATTAGCAAATTAACTACATCGCTATTTTCTTTGTCTGACGCTCGTAATCCATTCATTTGCGACGTGGCGCATTTATTGCTGCCAGATCGTAGCCGTTTTGAAATGAAAGAAACTTCTAATCACATCCCTTACTTGGTTTACTCAGCGGCTATTGCCTAAAAAAGATACGTCACAGTCGTAATGTTAAATAATGTAACGTGAAAAGGTCAATAGCCTACGACACCGGGAGTTCCCAGGCGGTCCCCTATCCATGTACTATCCCGGCCCGACGATGCTTAACTTCCGTGATCGGACGAGAACAGGTGTGTTCATCGTGGTATGGTCGTAGACAAACAAACGGGCAGATATCTACGATTTATTACCACATTACATCGAAAATGGTTCAAACTTTAAAGGTCATATTTCTTGACTGGATCATCCGAAATAGGTCGTGTTTATGTGCATTTGAAAGCTCTTTTTAAGCGCTATCGATTCGTTTTAACAATAATGCGCTTTATGATTTCCGGTAAAAAGTTCCAACGATGGCAATCTAGGGTACTTTCAGACTTAATTTTCATATGACAAAGTTAATTAGCAAATTAACTACATCGCCATTTTCTTTGTCTGACGTTCGTAATCCATTCATTTGCAACGTGGCGCATTTATCGCTGCCAGATCGTAGCCGTTTTGAAGTGAAAGAAACTTCTAATCACGTCCCTTACTTGATTTACTCAGCGGCTATTGCCTAAAAAAGATACGTCACAGTCGTAATGATAAATAATGTAACGTGAAAAAGTCAATAGCCTACGACACCGGGAGTTCCCAGGCGGTCCCCTATCCAAGTACTATCCCGGCCCGACGATGATTAACTTCCGTGATCGGACGAGAACAGGTGTGTTCATCGTGGTATGGTCGTAGACAAACAACCGGCAGATATCTACAATTTATTAGCACATTACATCGAAAATGGTTCAAACTTTAAAGGTCATATTTCTTGACTGGATCATCCGAAAGAGGTCGTGTTTATGTGCATTTGACAGCTCTTTTTAAGCACTATCGATTCTTGTCAACAATAATGCGCTTTATGATTTCCGGTAAAAAGTTCCAACGAAGGCAATCTAGGGTACTTTCAGACTTAATTTTCATATGACAAAGTTAATTAGCAAAGTAACTACATCGCCATTTTCTTTGTGTGACGCTCGTAATCCATTCATTTGCGACGTGGCGCATTTATCGCTGCCAGATCGTAGCCGTTTTGAAGGTAAAGAAACTTCTAATCATGTCTCTTTCTTGATTTACTCAGCGGCTATTGCGTAAAAAAGGTACGTCACAGTCGTAATGATAAATAATGTAACGTGAAAAAGTCAATAGCCTACGACACCGGGAGTTCCCAGGCGGTCCCCCATCCAAGTACTATCCCGGCCCGACGATGCTTAACTTCCGTGATCGGACGAGAACAGGTGTGTTCATCGTGGTATGGTCGTAGACAAACAAACGGGCAGATATCTACGATTTATTAGCACATTACATTGAAAATGGTTCAAACTTTAAAGTTCATATTTCTTGACTGGATCATTCGAAATAGGTCGTGTTTATGTGCATTTGACAGCTCTTTTTAAGCGCTATCGATTCTTTTTAACAATAATGCGCTTTATGATTTCCGGTAAAAAGTTCCAACGATGGCAATCTAGGGTACTTTCAGACTTAATTTTCATATGACAAAGTTAATTAGCAAATTAACTACATCGCCATTTTCTTTGTCTGACGCTCGTAATCCATTCATTTGCGACGTGGCGCATTTATTACTGCCAGATCGTAGCCGTTTTGAAGGGAAAGAAACTTCTAATCACGTCTCTTACTTGATTTACTCAGCGGCTATTACGTAAAAAAGATACGTCACAGTCGTAATGATAAATAATGTAAGGTGAAAAAGTCAATAGCCTACGACACCGGGAGTTCCCAGGCGGTCCCCCATTCAAGTACTATCCCGGCCCGACGATGCTTAACTTCCGTGATCGGACGAGAACAGGTGTGTTCATCGTGGTATGGTCGTAGACAAACAAACGGGCAGATATCTACGATTTATTAGCACATTACATCGAAAATGGTTTAAACTTTAAAGGTCATATTTCTTCACTGGATTATCCGAAATAGGTCGTGTTTATGTGCATTTGAAAGCTCATTTCAAGCGCTTTCCATTAATTACGACAACCATGCGCTTTAAGATTTCCGGTAAAAAGTTCCAACGAAGGCAATCTAGGGTACTTTCAGACTTAATTTTCATATGACAAAGTTAATTAGCAAATTAACTACATCGCCATTTTCTTTGTCTGACGCTCGTAATCCATTCATTTGCGACTTGGCGCATTTATTGCTGCCAGATCGTAGCCGTTTTGAAGGGAAAGCAACTTCTAATCATGTCTCTTTCTTGATTTACTCAGCGGCTATTGCGTAAAAAAGATACGTCACAGTCGTAATGATAAATAATGTAACGTGAAAAAGTCAATAGCCTACGACACCGGGATTTCCCAGGCGGTCCCCCATCCAAGTACTATCCCGGCCCGACGATGCTTAACTTCCGTGATCGGACGAGAACAGGTGTGTTCATCGTGGTATGGTCGTAGACAAACAAACGGGCAGATATCTACGATTTATTAGCACATTACATCGAAAATGGTTCAAACTTTAAAGGTCATATTTCTTGACTGGATTATCCGAAATAGTTCGTGTTTATGTGCATTTGAAAGCTCATTTCAAGCGCTATCCATTAATTACGACAACCATGCGCTTTAAGATTTCCGGTAAAAAGTTCCAACGAAGGAAATCTAGGGTACTTTCAGACTTAATTTTCATATGACAAAGTTAATTAGCAAAGTAACTACATCGCCATTTTCTTTGTCTGACGCTCGTAATCCATTTATTTGCGACGTGGCGCATTTATTGCAGCAAGATCGTAGCCGTTTTGAAGGGAAAGCAACTTCTAATCACGTCCCTTACTTGATTTACTCAGCGGCTATTGCGTAAAAAAGATACGTCACAGTCGTAATGATAAATAATGTAACGTGAAAAAGTCAATAGCCTACGACACCGGGAGTTCCCAGGCGGTCCCCCATCCAAGTACTATCCCGGCCCGACGATGCTTAACTTCCGTGATCGGACGAGAACAGGTGTGTTCATCGTGGTATGGTCGTAGACAAACAAACGGGCAGATATCTACGATTTATTAGCACATTACATCGAAAATGGTTTAAACTTTAAAGGTCATATTTCTTGACTGGATTATCCGAAATAGGTCGTGTTTATGTGCATTTGAAAGCTCATTTCAAGCGCTATCCATTAATTACGACAACCATGCGCTTTAAGATTTCCGGTAAAAAGTTCCAACGAAGGCAATCTAGGGTACTTTCAGACTTAAATTTCATATGACAAAGTTAATTAGCAAAGTAACTACATCGCCATTTTCTTTGTCTGACGCTCGTAATCCATTTATTTGCGACGTGGCGCATTTATTGCAGCAAGATTGTAGCCGTTTTAAGGGAAAGCTACTTCTAATCACGTCCCTTACTTGATTTACTCAGCGGCTATTGCGTAAAAAAGATACGTCACAGTCGTAATGATAAATAATGTAACGTGAAAAAGTCAATAGCCTACGACACCGGGAGTTCCCAGGCGGTCCCCCATCCAAGTACTATCCCGGCCCGACGATGCTTAACTTCCGTGATCGGACGAGAACAGGTGTGTTCATCGTGGTATGGTCGTAGACAAACATACGGGTAGATATCTACGATTTATTAGCACATTACATCGAAAATGGTTCGAACTTTAAAGATCATAATTCTTGACTGGGTGATCGGAAATAGTTCGTGTTTATGTGCATTTGAAAGTTCTTTTCAAGCGCTATGGATTCTTTACGACAATAATGCGCTTTAAGATTTCCGGTAAAAAGTTCCAACGAAGGCAATCTAGGGTACTTTCAGACTTAATTTTCATATGACAAAGTTAATTAGCAAAGTAACTACATCGCCATTTTCTTTGTCTGACGCTCGTAATCCATTTACATGCGACGTGGCGCATTTATTGCACCAAGATTGTAGCCGTTTTGAAGGGAAAGCAACTGCTAATCACGTCCCTTACTTGATTTACTCAGCGGCTAGTGCGTAAAAAAGATACGTCACAGTCGTAATGATAAATAATGTAACGTGAAATAGTCAATAGCCTACGACACCGGAAGATCCCAGGCGGTGCCCCATCCAAGTACTATCCCGACCCGACGATGCTTAACTTCCGTGATCGGACGAGAACAGGTGTGTTCATCGTGGTATGGTCGTAGACAAACAAACGGGCAGATATCTACGATTTATTAGCACATTACATCGAAAATGGTTTAAACTTTAAAGGTCATATTTCTTGACTGGATCATCCGAAATAGGTCGTGTTTATGTGCATTTGAAAGCTCATTTCAAGCGCTATCCATTTATTACGATAACTATGCACTTTAAGATTACCGGTAAAAAGTTCCAACAAAGGCAATCTAGGGTACTTTCAGACTTAATTTTCATATGACAAAGTTAATTAGCAAATTAACTACATCGCTATTTTCTTTGTCTGACGCTCGTAATCCATTCATTTGCGACGTGGCGCATTTATTGCTGCCAGATCGTAGCCCTTTTGAAATGAAAGAAACTTCTAATCACGTCCCTTACTTGATTTACTCAGCGGCTATTGCCTAAAAAAGATACGTCACAGTCGTAATGTTAAATAATGTAACGTGAAAAAGTCAATAGCCTACGACACCGGGAGTTCCCAGGCGGTCCCCTATCCATGTACTATCCCGGCCCGACTATGCTTAACTTCCGTGATCGGACGAGAACAGGTGTGTTCATCGTGGTATGGTCGTAGACAAACAAACGGGCAGATATCTACGATTTATTAGCACATTACATCGAAATTGGTTCAAACTTTAAAGGTCATATTTCTTGATTGGATTATCCGAAATAGGTCGTGTTTATGTGCATTTGAAAGCTCTTTTTAAGCGCTATCGATTCTTGTCACCAATAATGCGCTTTATGATTTCCGGTAAAAAGTTCCAACGAAGGCAATCTAGGGTACTTTCAGACTTAATTTTCATATGACAAAGTTAATTAGCAAAGTAACTACATCGCCATTTTCTTTGTCTGACGCTCGTAATCCATTCATTTGCGACGTGGTGCATTTATTGCTGCCAGATCGTAGCCGTTTTGAAGTGAAAGAAACTTCTAATCACGTCCCTTACTTGATTTACTCAGCGGCTATTGCCTAAAAAAGATACGTCACAGTCGTAATGATAAATAATGTAACGTGAAAAAGTCAATAGCCTACAACACCGGGAGTTCCCAGGCGGTCCCCCATCCAAGTACTATCCCGGCCCGACGATGCTTATCTTCCGTGATCGGACGAGAACAGGTGTGTTCATCGTGGTATGTTCGTAGACAAACAAACGGGCAGATATCTAGGATTTATTACCACATTACATCGAAATTGGTTCAAACTTTAAAGGTCATATTTCTTGATTGGATTATCCGAAATAGGTCGTGATTATGTGCATTTGAAAGCTCTTTTTAAGCGCTATCGATTCTTGTCACCAATAATGCGCTTTATGATTTCCGGTAAAAAGTTCCAACGAAGGCAATCTAGGGTACTTTCAGACTTAATTTTCATATGACAAAGTTAATTAGCAAAGTAACTACGTCGCCATTTTCTTTGTCTGACGCTCGTAATCCATTCATTTGCGACGTGGTGCATTTATTGCTGCCAGATCGTAGCCGTTTTGAAGTGAAAGAAACTTCTAATCACGTCCCTTACTTGATTTACTCAGCGGCTATTGCCTAAAAAAGATACGTCACAGTCGTAATGATAAATAATGTAACGTGAAAAAGTCAAAAGCCTACAACACCGGGAGTTCCCAGGCGGTCCCCCATCCAAGTACTATCCCGGCCCGACGATGCTTATCTTCCGTGATCGGACGAGAACAGGTGTGTTCATCGTGGTATGGTCGTAGACAAACAAACGGGCAGATATCTACGATTTATTACCACATTACATCGAAAATGGCTCAAACTTTAAAGGTCATATTTCTTGACTGGATCATCCGAAATAGGTCGTGTTTATGTGCATTTGAAAGCTCTTTTTAGGCGCTATCGATTCTTTTTAACAATAATGCGCTTTATGATTTCCGATAAAAAGTTCCAACCATGGCAATCTAGGGTACTTTCAGACTTAATTTTCATATGACAAAGTTAATTAGCAAATTAACTACATCGCCATTTTCTTTGTCTGACGTTCGTAATCCATTCATTTGCGACGTGGCGCATTTATCGCTGCCAGATCGTAGCCGTTTTGAAGTGAAAGAAACTTCTAATCACGTCCCTTACTTGATTTACTCAGCGGCTATTGCCTAAAAAAGATACGTCACAGTCGTAATGATAAATAATGTAACGTGAAAAAGTCAATAGCCTACGACACCGGGAGTTCCCAGGCGGTCCCCTATCCAAGTACTATCCCGGCCCGACGATACTTAACTTTCGTGATCGGACGAGAACAGGTGTGTTCATCGTGGTATGGTCGTAGACAAACAAACGGGCAGATATCTACGATTTATTAGCACATTACATCGAAAATGGTTCAAATTTTAAAGGTCATATTTCTTGACTGGATCATCCGAAATAGGTCGTGTTTATGTGCATTTGACAGCTCTTTTTAAGCGCTATCGATTCTTGTCAACAATAATGCGCTTTATGATTTCCGGTAAAAAGTTCCAACGAAGGCAATCTAGGGTACTTTCAGACTTAATTTTCATATGACAAAGTTAATTAGCAAAGTAACTACATCGCCATTTTCTTTGTCTGACGCTCGTAATCCATTCATTTGCGACGTGGCGCATTTATCGCTGCCAGATCGTAGCCGTTTTGAAGGTAAAGAAACTTCTAATCATGTCTCTTTCTTGATTTACTCAGCGGCTATTGCGTAAAAAAGATACGTCACAGTCGTAATGATAAATAATGTAACGTGAAAAAGTCAATAGCCTACGACACTGGGAGTTCCCAGGCGGTCCCACATCCAAGTACTATCCCGGCCCGACGATGCTTAACTTCCGTGATCGGACGAGAACAGGTGTGTTCATCGTGGTATGGTCGTAGACAAACAAACGGGCAGATATCTACGATTTATTAGCACATTACATCGAAAATGGTTCAAACTTTAAAGGTCATATTTCTTGACTGGATCATCCGAAATAGGTCGTGTTTATGTGCATTTGAAAGCTCTTTTTAAGCGCTATCGATTCTTTTTACCAATAATGCGCTTTATGATTTCCGGTAAAAAGTTCCAACCATGGCAATCTAGGGTACTTTCAGACTTAATTTTCATATGACAAAGTTAATTAGCAAATTAACTACATCGCCATTTTCTTTGTCTGACGTTCATAATCCATTCATTTGCGACGTGGCGCATTTATCGCTGCCAGATCTTAGCCGTTTTGAAGTGAAAGAAACTTCTAATCACGTCCCTTACTTGATTTACTCAGCGGCTATTGCCTAAAAAAGATACGTCACAGTCGTAATGATAAATAATGTAACGTGAAAAAGTCAATAGCCTACGTCACCGGGAGTTCCCAGGCGGTCCCCTATCCAAGTACTATCCCGGCGCGACGATGCTTAACTTTCGTGATCGGACGAGAACAGGTGTGTTCATCGTGGTATGGTCGTAGACAAACAAACGGGCAGATATCTACGATTTATTAGCACATTACATCGAAAATGGTTCAAACTTTAAAGGTCATATTTCTTGACTGGATCATCCGAAATAGGTCGTGTTTATGTGCATTTGACAGCTCTTTTTAAGCGCTATCGATTCTTGTCAACAATAATGCGCTTTATGATTTCCGGTAAAAAGTTCCAACGAAGGCAATCTAGGGTACTTTCAGACTTAATTTTCATATGACAAAGTTAATTAGCAAAGTAACTACATCGCCATTTTCTTTGTCTGACGCTCGTAATCCATTTATTTGCGACGTGGCGCATTTATTGCACCAAGATTGTAGCCGTTTTGAAGGGAAAGCAACTGCTAATCACGTCCCTTACTTGATTTACTCAGCGGCTAGTGCGTAAAAAAGATACGTCACAGTCGTAATGATAAATAATGTAACGTGAAATAGTCAATAGCCTACGACACCGGAAGATCCCAGGCGGTGCCCCATCCAAGTACTATCCCGACCCGACGATGCTTAACTTCCGTGATCGGACGAGAACAGGTGTGTTCATCGTGGTATGGTCGTAGACAAACAAACGGGCAGATATCTACGATTTATTAGCACATTACATCGAAAATGGTTTAAACTTTAAAGGTCATATTTCTTGACTGGATCATCCGAAATAGGTCGTGTTTATGTGCATTTGAAAGCTCTTTTTAAGCGCTATCGATTCTTGTCACCAATAATGCGCTTTATGATTTCCGGTAAAAAGTTCCAACGAAGGCAATCTAGGGTACTTTCAGACTTAATTTTCATATGACAAAGTTAATTAGCAAAGTAACTACATCGCCATTTTCTTTGTGTGACGCTCGTAATCCATTCATTTGCGACGTGGCGCATTTATTGCTGCCAGATCGTAGCCGTTTTGAAGTGAAAGAAACTTCTAATCACGTCCCTTACTTGATTTACTCAGCGGCTATTGCCTAAAAAATATACGTCACAGTCGTAATGATCAATAATGTAACGTGAAAAAGTCAATAGCCTACGACACCGGGAGTTCCCAGGCGGTCCCCCATCCAAGTACTATCCCGGCCCGACGATGCTTATCTTCCTTGATCGGACGAGAACAGGTGTGTTCATCGTGGTATGGTCGTAGACAAACAAACGGGCAGATATCTACGATTTATTACCACATTACATCGAAAATGGCTCAAACTTTAAAGGTCATATTTCTTGACTGGATCATCCGAAATAGGTCGTGTTTATGTGCATTTGAAAGCTCTTTTTAAGCGCTATCGATTCTTTTTAACAATAATGCGCTTTATGATTTCCGGTAAAAAGTTCCAACGATGGCAATCTAGGGTACTTTCAGACTTAATTTTCATATGACAAAGTTAATTAGCAAATTAATTACATCGCCATTTTCTTTGTCTGACGTTCGTAATCCATTCATTTGCGACGTGGCGCATTTATTGCTGCCAGATCGTAGCCGTTTTGAAGTGAAAGAAACTTCTAATCACGTCCCTTACTTGATTTACTCAGCGGCTATTGCCTAAAAAAGATACGTCACAGTCGTAATGATAAATAATGTAACGTGAAAAAGTCAATAGCCTACGACACCGGGAGTTCCCAGGCGGTCCCCTATCCAAGTACTATCCCGGCCCGACGATGCTTAACTTTCGTGATCGGACGAGAACAGGTGTGTTCATCGTGGTATGGTCGTAGACAAACAAACGGGCAGATATCTACGATTTATTACCACATTACATCGAAAATGGTTCAAACTTTAAAGGTCATATTTCTTGACTGGATCATCCGAAATAGGTCGTGTTTATGTGCATTTGACAGCTCTTTTTAAGCGCTATCGACTCTTGTCAACAATAATGCGGTTTATGATTTCCGGTAAAAAGTTCCAACGAAGGCAATCTAGGGTACTTTCAGACTTAATTTTCATATGACAAAGTTAATTAGCAAAGTAACTACATCGCCATTTTCTTTGTGTGACGCTCGTAATCCATTCATTTGCGACGTGGCGCATTTATTGCTGCCAGATCGTAGCCGTTTTGAAGTAAAAGAAACTTCTAATCACGTCCCTTACTTGATTTACTCAGCGGTTATTGCCTAAAAAAGATACGTCACAGTCGTAATGATAAATAATGTAACGTGAAAAAGTCAATAGCCTACGACACCGGGAGTTCCCAGGCGGTCCCCCATCCAAGTACTATCCCGGCCCGACGATGCTTAACTTCCGTGATCGGACGAGAACAGGTGTGTTCATCGTGGTATGGTCGTAGACAAACAAACGGGCAGATATCTACGATTTATTACCACATTACATCGAAAATGGTTCAAACTTTAAAGGTCATATTTCTTGACTGGATCATCCGAAATAGGTCGTGTTTATGTGTATTTGAAAGCTCTTTTTAAGCGCTATCGATTCTTTTTAACAATAATGCGCTTTATGATTTCCGGTAAAAAGTTCCAACGATGGCAATCTAGGGTACTTTCAGACTTAATTTTCATATGACAAAGTTAATTAGCAAATTAACTACATCGCCATTTTCTTTGTCTGACGCTCGTAATCCATTCATTTGCGACGTGGCGCATTTATCGCTGCCAGATCGTAGCCGTTTTGAAGGTAAAGAAACTTCTAATCATGTCTCTTTCTTGATTTACTCAGCGGCTAGTGCGTAAAAAAGATACGTCACAGGCGTAATGATAAATAATGTAACGTGAAAAAGTCAATAGCCTACGACACCGGGAGTTCCCAGGCGGTCCCCCATCCAAGTACTATCCCGGCCCGACGATGCTTAACTTCCGTGATCGGACGAGAACAGGTGTGTTCATCGTGGTATGGTCGTAGACAAACAAACGGGCAGATATCTACGATTTATTAGCACATTACATCGAAAATGGTTTAAACTTTAAAGGTCATATTTCTTCACTGGATTATCCGAAATAGGTCGTGTTTATGTGCATTTGAAAGCTCATTTCAAGCGCTTTCCATTAATTACGACAACCATGCGCTTTAAGATTTCCGGTGAAAATTTCCAACGAAGGCAATCTAGGGTACTTTCAGACTTAATTTTCATATGACAAAGTTAATTAGCAAATTAACTACATCGCCATTTTCTTTGTCTGACGCTCGTAATCCATTCATTTGCGACTTGGCGCATTTATTGCTGCCAGATCGTAGCCGTTTTGAAGGGAAAGCAACTTCTAATCATGTCTCTTTCTTGATTTACTCAGCGGCTATTGCGTAAAAAAGATACGTCACAGTCGTAATGATAAATAATGTAACGTGAAAAAGTCAATAGCCTACGACACCGGGAGTTCCCAGGCGGTCCTCCATCCAATTACTATCCCGGCCCGACGATGCTTAACTTCCGTGATCGGACGAGAACAGGTGTGTTCATCGTGGTATGGTCGTAGACAAACAAACGGGCAGATATCTACGATTTATTAGCACATTACATCGAAAATGGTTCAAACTTTAAAGGTCATATTTCTTGACTGGATTATCCGAAATAGGTCGTGTTTATGTGCATTTGAAAGCTCATTTCAAGCGCTATCCATTAATTACGACAACCATGGTCTTTAAGATTTCCGGTAAAAATTTCCAACGAAGGAAATCTAGGGTACTTTCAGACTTAATTTTCATATGACAAAGTTAATTAGCAAAGTAACTACATCGCCATTTTCTTTGTCTGACGCTCGTAATCCATTTATTTGCGACGTGGCGCATTTATTGCAGCAAGATTGTAGCCGTTTTAAGGGAAAGCTACTTCTAATCACGTCCCTTACTTGATTTACTCAGCGGCTATTGCGTAAAAAAGATACGTCACAGTCGTAATGATAAATAATGTAACGTGAAATAGTCAATAGCCTACGACACCGGGAGATCCCAGGCGGTGCCCCATCCAAGTACTATCCCGACCCGACGATGCTTAACTTCCGTGATCGGACGAGAACAGGTGTGTTCATCGTGGTATGGTCGTAGACAAACAAACGGGCAGATATCTACGATTTATTAGCACATTACATCGAAAATGGTTCAAACTTTAAAGGTCATATTTCTTGACTGGATCATTCGAAATAGGTCGTGTTTATGTGCATTTGACAGCTCCTTTTAAGCGCTATCGATTCTTTTTAACAATAATGCGCTTTATGATTTCCGGTAAAAAGTTCCAACGAAGGCAATCTAGGGTACTTTCAAACTTAATTTTCATATGACAAAGTTAATTAGCAAATTAACTACATCGCCAATTTCTTTGTCTGACGCTCGTAATCCATTCATTTGCGACGTGGCGCATTTATTGCTGCCAGATTGTAGCCGTTTTAAGGGAAAGCTACTTCTAATCACGTCCCTTACTTGATTTACTCAGCGGCTATTGCGTAAAAAAGATACGTCACAGTCGTAATGATAAATAATGTAACGTGAAATAGTCAATAGCCTACGACACCGGGAGATCCCAGGCGGTGCCCCATCCAAGTACTATCCCGACCCGACGATGCTTAACTTCCGTGATCGGACGAGAACAGGTGTGTTCATCGTGGTATGGTCGTAGACAAACAAACGGGCAGATATCTACGATTTATTAGCACATTACATCGAAAATGGTTCAAACTTTAAAGGTCATATTTCTTGACTGGATCATTCGAAATAGGTCGTGTTTATGTGCATTTGACAGCTCCTTTTAAGCGCTATCGATTCTTTTTAACAATAATGCGCTTTATGATTTCCGGTAAAAAGTTCCAACGAAGGCAATCTAGGGTACTTTCAGACTTAATTTTCATATGACAAAGTTAATTAGCAAATTAACTACATCGCCAATTTCTTTGTCTGACGCTCGTAATCCATTCATTTGCGACGTGGCGCATTTATTGCTGCCAGATCGTAGCCGTTTTGAAGGGAAAGAAACTTCTAATCACGTCCCTTACTTGATTTACTCAGCGGCAATTGCCTAAAAAAGATACGTCTCAGTCGTAATGATAAATAATGTAACGTGAAAAAGTCAATAGCCTACGACACCGGGAGTTCCCAGGCGGTCCCCCATCCAAGTACTATCCCGGCCCGACGATGCTTAACTTCCGTGATCGGACGAGAACAGGTGTGTTCATCGTGGTATGGTCTTAGACAAACAAACGGGCAGATATCTACGATTTATTAGCACATTACATCGAAAATGGTTCAAACTTTAAAGGTCATATTTTTTGACTGGATCATTCGAAATAGGTCGTGTTTATGTGCATTTGACAGCTCTTTTTAAGCGCTATCGATTCTTGTCAACAATAATGCGCTTTATGATTTCCGGTAAAAAGTTCCAACGAAGGAAATCTAGGGTACTTTCAGACTTAATTTTCATATGACAAAGTTAATTAGCAAATTAACTACATCGCCATTTTTTTTGTCTGACGCTCGTAATCCATTCATTTGCGACGTGGCGCATTTATTGCTGCCAGATCGTAGCCGTTTTGAAGGGAAAAAACTTCTTATCACGTCCCTTACTTGATTTACTCAGCGGCTATTGCCTAAAAAAGATACGTCACAGTCGTAATGATAAAGAATGTAACGTGAAAAAGTCAATAGCCTACGACACCGGGAGTTCCCAGGCGGTCCCCCATCCAAGTACTATCCCGGCGCGACGATGCTTAACTTCCGTGATCGGACGAGAACAGGTGTGTTTGTCGTGGTATGGTCGTACACAAACAAAGGGCAGACATCTACGATTTATTAGCACATTACATCAAAAATGGTTCAAACTTTAAAGGTCATATTTCTTGACTGGATCATCCGAAATAGGTCGTGTTTATGTGCATTTGAAAGCTCTTTTTAAGCGCTATCGATTCGGTACGACAACCATGCGCTTTAAGATTTCCGGTAAAAAGTTCCAACGAAGGAAATCTAGGGTACTTTCAGACTTAATTTTCATATGGCAAAGTTAATTAGCAAAGTAACTACATCGCCATTTTCTTTGTCTGACGCTCGTAATCCATTCATTTGCGACATGGCGCATTTATTGCAGCAAGATTGTAGCCGTTTTGAATGGAAAGAAACTTCTAATCACGTCCCTTACTTGATTTACTCAGCGGCTATTGCGTAAAAAAGATATGTCACAGTCGTAATGATAAATAATGTAACGTGAAAAAGTCAATAGCCTACGACACCGGGAGTTCCCAGCCGGTCCCCCATCCAAGTACTATCCCGGCCCGACGATGCGTAACTTCCGTGATCGGACGAGAACAGGTGTGTTCATCGTGGTATGGTCGTAGACAAACAAACGGGCAGATATCTACGATTTATTAGCACATTACATCGAAAATGGTTTAAACTTTAAAGGTCATATTTCTTCACTGGATTATCCGAAATAGGTCGTGTTTATGTGCATTTGAAAGCTCATTTCAAGCGCTTTCCATTAATTACGACAACCATGCGCTTTAAGATTTCCGGTAAAAATTTCCAACGAAGGCAATCTAGGGTACTTTCAGACTTAATTTTCATATGACAAAGTTAATTAGCAAATTAACTACATCGCCATTTTCTTTGTCTGACGCTCGTAATCCATTCATTTGCGACTTGGCGCATTTATTGCTGCCAGATCGTAGCCGTTTTGAAGGGAAAGCAACTTCTAATCATGTCTCTTTCTTGATTTACTCAGCGGCTATTGCGTAAAAAAGATACGTCACAGTCGTAATGATAAATAATGTAACGTGAAAAAGTCAATAGCCTACGACACCGGGAGTTCCCAGGCGGTCCTCCATCCAATTACTATCCCGGCCCGACGATGCTTAACTTCCGTGATCGGACGAGAACAGGTGTGTTCATCGTGGTATGGTCGTAGACAAACAAACGGGCAGATATCTACGATTTATTAGCACATTACATCGAAAATGGTTCAAACTTTAAAGGTCATATTTCTTGACTGGATTATCCGAAATAGGTCGTGTTTATGTGCATTTGAAAGCTCATTTCAAGCGCTATCCATTAATTACGACAACCATGGTCTTTACGATTTCCGGTAAAAAGTTCCAACGAAGGAAATCTAGGGTACTTTCAGACTTAATTTTCATATGACAAAGTTAATTAGCAAAGTAACTACATCGCCATTTTCTTTGTCTGACGCTCGTAATCCATTTATTTGCGACGTGGCGCATTTATTGCAGCAAGATTGTAGCCGTTTTAAGGGAAAGCTACTTCTAATCACGTCCCTTACTTGATTTACTCAGCGGCTATTGCGTAAAAAAGATACGTCACAGTCGTAATGATAAATAATGTAACGTGAAATAGTCAATAGCCTACGACACCGGGAGATCCCAGGCGGTGCCCCATCCAAGTACTATCCCGACCCGACGATGCTTAACTTCCGTGATCGGACGAGAACAGGTGTGTTCATCGTGGTATGGTCGTAGACAAAAAAACGGGCAGATATCTACGATTTATTAGCACATTACATCGAAAATGGTTCAAACTTTAAAGGTCATATTTCTTGACTGGATCATTCGAAATAGGTCGTGTTTATGTGCATTTGACAGCTCCTTTTAAGCGCTATCGATTCTTTTTAACAATAATGCGCTTTATGATTTCCGGTAAAAAGTTCCAACGAAGGCAATCTAGGGTACTTTCAGACTTAATTTTCATATGACAAAGTTAATTAGCAAATTAACTACATCGCCAATTTCTTTGTCTGACGCTCGTAATCCATTCATTTGCGACGTGGCGCATTTATTGCTGCCAGATTGTAGCCGTTTTAAGGGAAAGCTACTTCTAATCACGTCCCTTACTTGATTTACTCAGCGGCTATTGCGTAAAAAAGATACGTCACAGTCGTAATGATAAATAATGTAACGTGAAATAGTCAATAGCCTACGACACCGGGAGATCCCAGGCGGTGCCCCATCCAAGTACTATCCCGACCCGACGATGCTTAACTTCCGTGATCGGACGAGAACAGGTGTGTTCATCGTGGTATGGTCGTAGACAAACAAACGGGCAGATATCTACGATTTATTAGCACATTACATCGAAAATGGTTCAAACTTTAAAGGTCATATTTCTTGACTGGATCATTCGAAATAGGTCGTGTTTATGTGCATTTGACAGCTCCTTTTAAGCGCTATCGATTCTTTTTAACAATAATGCGCTTTATGATTTCCGGTAAAAAGTTCCAACGAAGGCAATCTAGGGTACTTTCAGACTTAATTTTCATATGACAAAGTTAATTAGCAAATTAACTACATCGCCAATTTCTTTGTCTGACGCTCGTAATCCATTCATTTGCGACGTGGCGCATTTATTGCTGCCAGATCGTAGCCGTTTTGAAGGGAAAGAAACTTCTAATCACGTCCCTTACTTGATTTACTCAGCGGCTATTGCCTAAAAAAGATACGTCTCAGTCGTAATGATAAATAATGTAACGTGAAAAAGTCAATAGCCTACGACACCGGGAGTTCCCAGGCGGTCCCCCATCCAAGTACTATCCCGGCCCGACGATGCTTAACTTCCGTGATCGGACGAGAACAGGTGTGTTCATCGTGGTATGGTCTTAGACAAACAAACGGGCAGATATCTACGATTTATTAGCACATTACATCGAAAATGGTTCAAACTTTAAAGGTCATATTTCTTGACTGGATCATCCGAAATAGGTCGTGTTTATGTGCATTTGAAAGCTCATTTCAAGCGCTAATCATTAATTACGACAACCATGCGCTTTAAGATTTTCGGTAAAAAGTTCCAACGAAGGCAATCTAGGGTACTTTCAGACTTAATTTTCATATGACAAAGTTAATTAGCAAATTAACTACTTCGCCATTTTCTTTGTCTGACGCTCGTAATCCATTGATTTGCGACGTGGCGCATTTATTGCAGCCAGATCGTAGCCGTTTTGAAGGGAAAGAAACTTCTAATAACGTCCCTTACTTGATTTACTCAGCGGCTATTGCGTAAAAAAGATATGTCACAGTCGTAATGATAAATAATGTAACGTGAAAAATTCAATAGCCTACGACACCGGGAGTTCCCAGGTGGTCCCCCATCCAAGTACTATCCCGGCCCGACGATTCTTAACTTCCGTGATCGGACGAGAACAGGTGTGTTCATCGTGGTATGGTCGTAGACAAACAAACGGGCAGATATCTACGATTTATTAGCACATTACATCGAAAATGGTTCAAACTTTAAAGGTCATATTTCTTGAGTGGATCATCCGAAATAGGTCGTGTTTATGTGCATTTGAAAGCTCTTTTTAAGCGCTATCGATTCGGTACGACAACCATGCGCTTTAAGATTTCCGGTAAAAAGTTCCAACGAAGGAAATCTAGGGTACTTTCAGACTTAATTTTCATATGGCAAAGTTAATTAGCAAAGTAACTACATCGCCATTTTCTTTGTCTGACGCTCGTAATCCATTCATTTGCGACATGGCGCATTTATTGCAGCAAGATTGTAGCCGTTTTGAATGGAAAGAAACTTCTAATCACGTCCCTTACTTGATTTACTCAGCGGCTATTGCGTAAAAAAGATATGTCACAGTCGTAATGATAAATAATGTAACGTGAAAAAGTCAATAGCCTACGACACCGGGAGTTCCCAGGCGGTCCCCCATCCAAGTACTATCCCGGCGCGACGATGCGTAACTTCCGTGATCGGACGAGAACAGGTGTGTTCATCGTGGTATGGTCGTAGACAAACAAACGGGCAGATATCTACGATTTATTAGCACATTACATCGAAAATTGTTTAAACTTTAAAGGTCATATTTCTTGACTGGATCATCCGAAATAGGTCGTGTTTATGTGCATTTGAAAGCTCATTTCAAGCGCTATCCATAAATTACGACAACCATGCGCTTTAAGATTTCCGGTAAAAAGTTACAACGAAGGCAATCTAGGGTACTTTCAGACTTAATTTTCATATGACAAAGTTATTTAGCAAATTAACTACATCGCCATTTTCTTTGTCTGACGCTCGTAATTCATTCATTTGCGTCGTGGCGCATTTATTGCAGCCAGATCGTAGCCGTTTTGAAGGGAAAGAAACTTCTAATCAAGTCCCTTACTTGATTTACAAAGCGGCTATTGCGAAAAAAAGATACGTCACAGTCGTAATGATAAATAATGTAACGTGAAAAAGTCAATAGCCTACGACACCGGGAGTTCCCAGGCGGTCCCCCATCCAAGTACTATCCCGGCCCGACGATGCTTAACTTCCGTGATCGGACGAGAACAGGTGTGTTTGTCGTGGTATGGTCGTACACAAACAAACGGGCAGATATCTACGATTTATTAGCACATTACATCAAAAATGGTTCAAACTTTAAAGGTCATATTTCTTGACTGGATCATCCGAAATAGGTCGTGTTTATGTGCATTTGAAAGCTCTTTTTAAGCGCTATCGATTCGGTACGACAACCATGCGCTTTAAGATTTCCGGTAAAAAGTTCCAACGAAGGAAATCTAGGGTACTTTCAGACTTAATTTTCATATGGCAAAGTTAATTAGCAAAGTAACTACATCGCCATTTTCTTTGTCTGACGCTCGTAATCCATTCATTTGCGACTTGGCGCATTTATTGCAGCAAGATTGTAGCCGTTTTGAATGGAAAGAAACTTCTAATCACGTCCCTTACTTGATTTACTCAGCGGCTATTGCGTAAAAAAGATATGTCACAGTCGTAATGATAAATAATGTAACGTGAAAAAGTCAATAGCCTACGACACCGGGAGTTCCCAGGCGGTCCCCCATCCAAGTACTATCCCGGCCCGACGATGCGTAACTTCCGTGATCGGACGAGAACAGGTGTGTTCATCGTGGTATGGTCGTAGACAAACAAACGGGCAGATATCTACGATTTATTAGCACATTACATCGAAAATTGTTTAAACTTTGAAGGTCATATTTCTTGACTGGATCATCCGAAATAGGTCGTGTTTGTGTGCATTGGAAAGCTCATTTCAAGCGCTATCCATAAATTACGACAACCATGCGCTTTAAGATTTCCGGTAAAAAGTTCCAACGAAGGAAATCTAGGGTACTTTCAGACATAATTTTCATATGGCAAAGTTAATTAGCAAAGTAACTACATCGCCATTTTCTTTGTCTGACGCTCGTAATCCATTCATTTGCGACATGGCGCATTTATTGCAGCAAGATTGTAGCCGTTTTGAATGGAAAGAAACTTCTAATCACGTCCCTTACTTGATTTACTCAGCGGCTATTGCGTAAAAAAGATATGTCATAGTCGTAATGATAAATAATGTAACGTGAAAAAGTCAATAGCCTACAACACCGGGAGTTCCGAGGCGGTCCCCCATCCAAGTACTATCCCGGCCCGACGATGCGTAACTTCCGTGATCGGACGAGAACAGGTGTGTTCATCGTGGTATGGTCGTAGACAAACAAACGGGCAGATATCTACGATTTATTAGCACATTACATCGAAAATGGTTTAAACTTTAAAGGTCATATTTCTTGACTGGATCATCCGAAATAGGTCGTGTTTATGTGCATTTGAAAGCTCATTTCAAGCGCTATCCATAAATTACGACAACCATGCGCTTTAAGATTTCCGGTAAAAAGTTACAACGAAGGCAATCTAGGGTACTTTCAGACTTAATTTTCATATGACAAAGTTATTTAGCAAATTAACTACATCGCCATTTTCTTTGTCTGACGCTCGTAATTCATTCATTTGCGTCGTGGCGCATTTATTGCTGCTAGATCGTAGCCGTTTTGAAGTGAAAGAAACTTCTAATCACGTCCCTTACTTGATTTACTCAGCGGCTATTGCCTAAAAAAGATACGTTACAGTCGTAATGATAAATAATGTAACGTGAAAAAGTCAATAGCCTACGACAGCGGGAGTTCCCGGGCGGTCCCCCAACCAAGTACTATCCCGGCCCGACGATGCGTAACTTCCGTGATCGGACGAGAACAGGTGTGTTCATCGTGGTATGGTCGTAGACAAACAAACGGGCAGATATCTACGATTTATTAGCACATTACATCGAAAATTGTTTAAAGTTTAAAGGTCATACTTCTTGACTGGATCATCCGAAATAGGTCGTGTTTATGTGCATTTGAAAGCTCATTTCAAGCGCTATCCATTAATTACGACAACCATGCGCTTTAAGATTTCCGGTAAAAAGTTACAACGAAGGCAATCTAGGGTACTTTCAGACTTAATTTTCATATGACAAAGTTATTTAGCAAATTAACTACATCGCCATTTTCTTTGTCTGACGCTCGTAATTCATTCATTTGCGTCGTGGCGCATTTATTGCAGCCAGATCGTAGCCGTTTTGAAGGGAAAGAAACTTCTAATCAAGTCCCTTACTTGATTTACTCAGCGGCTATTGCGAAAAAAAGATACGTCACAGTCGTAATGATAAATAATGTAACGTGAAAAAGTCAATAGCCTGCGACAGCGGGAGTTCCCAGGCGGTCCCCCATCCAAGTACTATCCCGGCCCGACGATGCTTAACTTCCGTGATCGGACGAGAACAGGTGTGTTCATCGTGGTATGGTCGTAGACAAACATACGGGTAGATATCTACGATTTATTAGCACATTACATCGAAAATGGTTCGAACTTTAAAGATCATAATTCTTGACTGGGTGATCGGAAATAGTTCGTGTTTATGTGCATTTGAAAGCTCTTTTTAAGCGCTATGGATTCTTTACCACAATAATGCGCTTTAAGATTTCCGGTAAAAAGTTCCAACGAAGGCAATCTAGGGTATTTTCAGACTTAATTTTCATATGACAAAGTTAATTAGCAAAGTAACTACATCGCCATTTTCTTTGTCTGACGCTCGTAATCCATTCATTTGCGACGTGGCGCATTTATTGCTGCCAGATCGTAGCCGTTTTGAAGGGAAAGCAACTTCTAATCATGTCTCTTTCTTGATTTACTCAGCGGCTATTGCGAAAAAAAGATACGTCACAGTCGTAATGATAAATAATGTAACGTGAAAAAGTCAATAGCCTGCGACACCGGGAGTTCCCAGGCGGTCCCCCATCCAAGTACTATCCCGGCCCGACGATGCTTAACTTCCGTGATCGGACGAGAACAGGTGTGTTCATCGTGGTATGGTCGTAGACAAACGTACGGGTAGATATCTACGATTTATTACCACATTACATCGAAAATGGTTCAAACTTTAAAGGTCATATTTCTTGACTGGATCATCCGAAATAGGTCGTGTTTATGTGCATTTGACAGCTCTTTTTAAGCGCTATCGACTCTTGTCAACAATAATGCGGTTTATGATTTCCGGTAAAAAGTTCCAACGAAGGCAATCTAGGGTACTTTCAGACTTAATTTTCATATGACAAAGTTAATTAGCAAAGTAACTACATCGCCATTTTCTTTGTGTGACGCTCGTAATCCATTCATTTGCGACGTGGCGCATTTATTGCTGCCAGATCGTAGCCGTTTTGAAGTAAAAGAAACTTCTAATCACGTCCCTTACTTGATTTACTCAGCGGTTATTGCCTAAAAAAGATACGTCACAGTCGTAATGATAAATAATGTAACGTGAAAAAGTCAATAGCCTACGACACCGGGAGTTCCCAGGCGGTTCCCCATCCAAGTACTATCCCGGCCCGACGATGCTTAACTTCCGTGATCGGACGAGAACAGGTGTGTTCATCGTGGTATGGTCGTAGACAAACAAACGGGCAGATATCTACGATTTATTACCACATTACATCGAAAATGGTTCAAACTTTAAAGGTCATATTTCTTGACTGGATCATCCGAAATAGGTCGTGTTTATGTGCATTTGAAAGCTCTTTTTAAGCGCTATCGATTCTTTTTAACAATAATGCGCTTTATGATTTCCGGTAAAAAGTTCCAACGATGGCAATCTAGGGTACTTTCAGACTTAATTTTCATATGACAAAGTTAATTAGCAAATTAACTACATCGCCATTTTCTTTGTCTGACGCTCGTAATCCATTCATTTGCGATGTGGCGCATTTATCGCTGCCAGATCGTAGCCGTTTTGAAGGTAAAGAAACTTCTAATCATGTCTCTTTCTTGATTTACTCAGCGGCTAGTGCGTAAAAAAGATACGTCACAGTCGTAATGATAAATAATGTAACGTGAAAAAGTCAATAGCCTACGACACCGGGAGTTCCCAGGCGGTCCCCCATCCAAGTACTATCCCGGCCCGACGATGCTTAACTTCCGTGATCGGACGAGAACAGGTGTGTTCATCGTGGTATGGTCGTAGACAAACAAACGGGCAGATATCTACGATTTATTAGCACATTACATCGAAAATGGTTTAAACTTTAAAGGTCATATTTCTTCACTGGATTATCCGAAATAGGTCGTGTTTATGTGCATTTGAAAGCTCATTTCAAGCGCTTTCCATTAATTACGACAACCATGCGCTTTAAGATTTCCGGTGAAAATTTCCAACGAAGGCAATCTAGGGTACTTTCAGACTTAATTTTCATATGACAAAGTTAATTAGCAAATTAACTACATCGCCATTTTCTTTGTCTGACGCTCGTAATCCATTCATTTGCGACTTGGCGCATTTATTGCTGCCAGATCGTAGCCGTTTTGAAGGGAAAGCAACTTCTAATCATGTCTCTTTCTTGATTTACTCAGCGGCTATTGCGTAAAAAAGATACGTCACAGTCGTAATGATAAATAATGTAACGTGAAAAAGTCAATAGCCTACGACACCGGGAGTTCCCAGGCGGTCCTCCATCCAATTACTATCCCGGCCCGACGATGCTTAACTTCCGTGATCGGACGAGAACAGGTGTGTTCATCGTGGTATGGTCGTAGACAAACAAACGGGCAGATATCTACGATTTATTAGCACATTACATCGAAAATGGTTCAAACTTTAAAGGTCATATTTCTTGACTGGGTTATCCGAAATAGGTCGTGTTTATGTGCATTTGAAAGCTCATTTCAAGCGCTATCCATTAATTACGACAACCATGGTCTTTAAGATTTCCGGTAAAAATTTCCAACGAAGGAAATCTAGGGTACTTTCAGACTTAATTTTCATATGACAAAGTTAATTAGCAAAGTAACTACATCGCCATTTTCTTTGTCTGACGCTCGTAATCCATTTATTTGCGACGTGGCGCATTTATTGCAGCAAGATTGTTGCCGTTTTAAGGGAAAGCTACTTCTAATCACGTCCCTTACTTGATTTACTCAGCGGCTATTGCGTAAAAAAGATACGTCACAGTCGTAATGATAAATAATGTAACGTGAAATAGTCAATAGCCTACGACACTGGGAGATCCCAGGCGGTGCCCCATCCAAGTACTATCCCGACCCGACGATGCTTAACTTCCGTGATCGGACGAGAACAGGTGTGTTCATCGTGGTATGGTCGTAGACAAACAAACGGGCAGATATCTACGATTTATTAGCACATTACATCGAAAATGGTTCAAACTTTAAAGGTCATATTTCTTGACTGGATCATTCGAAATAGGTCGTGTTTATGTGCATTTGACAGCTCCTTTTAAGCGCTATCGATTCTTTTTAACAATAATGCGCTTTATGATTTCCGGTAAAAAGTTCCAACGAAGGCAATCTAGGGTACTTTCAAACTTAATTTTCATATGACAAAGTTAATTAGCAAATTAACTACATCGCCAATTTCTTTGTCTGACGCTCGTAATCCATTCATTTGCGACGTGGCGCATTTATTGCTGCCAGATTGTAGCCGTTTTAAGGGAAAGCTACTTCTAATCACGTCCCTTACTTGATTTACTCAGCGGCTATTGCGTAAAAAAGATACGTCACAGTCGTAATGATAAATAATGTAACGTGAAATAGTCAATAGCCTACGACACCGGGAGATCCCAGGCGGTGCCCCATCCAAGTACTATCCCGACCCGACGATGCTTAACTTCCGTGATCGGACGAGAACAGGTGTGTTCATCGTGGTATGGTCGTAGACAAACAAACGGGCAGATATCTACGATTTATTAGCACATTACATCGAAAATGGTTCAAACTTTAAAGGTCATATTTCTTGACTGGATCATTCGAAATAGGTCGTGTTTATGTGCATTTGACAGCTCCTTTTAAGCGCTATCGATTCTTTTTAACAATAATGCGCTTTATGATTTCCGGTAAAAAGTTCCAACGAAGGCAATCTAGGGTACTTTCAGACTTAATTTTCATATGACAAAGTTAATTAGCAAATTAACTACATCGCCAATTTCTTTGTCTGACGCTCGTAATCCATTCATTTGCGACGTGGCGCATTTATTGCTGCCAGATCGTAGCCGTTTTGAAGGGAAAGAAACTTCTAATCACGTCCCTTACTTGATTTACTCAGCGGCAATTGCCTAAAAAAGATACGTCTCAGTCGTAATGATAAATAATGTAACGTGAAAAAGTCAATAGCCTACGACACCGGGAGTTCCCAGGCGGTCCCCCATCCAAGTACTATCCCGGCCCGACGATGCTTAACTTCCGTGATCGGACGAGAACAGGTGTGTTCATCGTGGTATGGTCTTAGACAAACAAACGGGCAGATATCTACGATTTATTAGCACATTACATCGAAAATGGTTCAAACTTTAAAGGTCATATTTTTTGACTGGATCATTCGAAATAGGTCGTGTTTATGTGCATTTGACAGCTCTTTTTAAGCGCTATCGATTCTTGTCAACAATAATGCGCTTTATGATTTCCGGTAAAAAGTTCCAACGAAGGAAATCTAGGGTACTTTCAGACTTAATTTTCATATGACAAAGTTAATTAGCAAATTAACTACATCGCCATTTTTTTTGTCTGACGCTCGTAATCCATTCATTTGCGACGTGGCGCATTTATTGCTGCCAGATCGTAGCCGTTTTGAAGGGAAAAAACTTCTTATCACGTCCCTTACTTGATTTACTCAGCGGCTATTGCCTAAAAAAGATACGTCACAGTCGTAATGATAAAGAATGTAACGTGAAAAAGTCAATAGCCTACGACACCGGGAGTTCCCAGGCGGTCCCCCATCCAAGTACTATCCCGGCCCGACGATGCTTAACTTCCGTGATCGGACGAGAACAGGTGTGTTTGTCGTGGTATGGTCGTACACAAACAAACGGGCAGACATCTACGATTTATTAGCACATTACATCAAAAATGGTTCAAACATTAAAGGTCATATTTCTTGACTGGATCATCCGAAATAGGTCGTGTTTATGTGCATTTGAAAGCTCTTTTTAAGCGCTATCGATTCGGTACGACAACCATGCGCTTTAAGATTTCCGGTAAAAAGTTCCAACGAAGGAAATCTAGGGTACTTTCAGACTTAATTTTCATATGGCAAAGTTAATTAGCAAAGTAACTACATCGCCATTTTCTTTGTCTGACGCTCGTAATCCATTCATTTGCGACATGGCGCATTTATTGCAGCAAGATTGTAGCCGTTTTGAATGGAAAGAAACTTCTAATCACGTCCCTTACTTGATTTACTCAGCGGCTATTGCGTAAAAAAGATATGTCACAGTCGTAATGATAAATAATGTAACGTGAAAAAGTCAATAGCCTACGACACCGGGAGTTCCCAGCCGGTCCCCCATCCAAGTACTATCCCGGCCCGACGATGCGTAACTTCCGTGATCGGACGAGAACAGGTGTGTTCATCGTGGTATGGTCGTAGACAAACAAACGGGCAGATATCTACGATTTATTAGCACATTACATCGAAAATGGTTTAAACTTTAAAGGTCATATTTCTTCACTGGATTATCCGAAATAGGTCGTGTTTATGTGCATTTGAAAGCTCATTTCAAGCGCTTTCCATTAATTACGACAACCATGCGCTTTAAGATTTCCGGTAAAAATTTCCAACGAAGGCAATCTAGGGTACTTTCAGACTTAATTTTCATATGACAAAGCTAATTAGCAAATTAACTACATCGCCATTTTCTTTGTCTGACGCTCGTAATCCATTCATTTGCGACTTGGCGCATTTATTGCTGCCAGATCGTAGCCGTTTTGAAGGGAAAGCAACTTCTAATCATGTCTCTTTCTTGATTTACTCAGCGGCTATTGCGTAAAAAAGATACGTCACAGTCGTAATGATAAATAATGTAACGTGAAAAAGTCAATAGCCTACGACACCGGGAGTTCCCAGGCGGTCCTCCATCCAATTACTATCCCGGCCCGACGATGCTTAACTTCCGTGATCGGACGAGAACAGGTGTGTTCATCGTGGTATGGTCGTAGACAAACAAACGGGCAGATATCTACGATTTATTAGCACATTACATCGAAAATGGTTCAAACTTTAAAGGTCATATTTCTTGACTGGATTATCCGAAATAGGTCGTGTTTATGTGCATTTGAAAGCTCATTTCAAGCGCTATCCATTAATTACGACAACCATGGTCTTTAAGATTTCCGGTAAAAAGTTCCAACGAAGGAAATCTAGGGTACTTTCAGACTTAATTTTCATATGACAAAGTTAATTAGCAAAGTAACTACATCGCCATTTTCTTTGTCTGACGCTCGTAATCCATTTATTTGCGACGTGGCGCATTTATTGCAGCAAGATTGTAGCCGTTTTAAGGGAAAGCTACTTCTAATCACGTCCCTTTCTTGATTTACTCAGCGGCTATTGCGTAAAAAAGATACGTCACAGTCGTAATGATAAATAATGTAACGTGAAATAGTCAATAGCCTACGACACCGGGAGATCCCAGGCGGTGGCCCATCCAAGTACTATCCCGACCCGACGATGCTTAACTTCCGTGATCGGACGAGAACAGGTGTGTTCATCGTGGTATGGTCGTAGACAAAAAAACGGGCAGATATCTACGATTTATTAGCACATTACATCGAAAATGGTTCAAACTTTAAAGGTCATATTTCTTGACTGGATCATTCGAAATAGGTCGTGTTTATGTGCATTTGACAGCTCCTTTTAAGCGCTATCGATTCTTTTTAACAATAATGCGCTTTATGATTTCCGGTAAAAAGTTCCAACGAAGGCAATCTAGGGTACTTTCAGACTTAATTTTCATATGACAAAGTTAATTAGCAAATTAACTACATCGCCAATTTCTTTGTCTGACGCTCGTAATCCATTCATTTGCGACGTGGCGCATTTATTGCTGCCAGATTGTAGCCGTTTTAAGGGAAAGCTACTTCTAATCACGTCCCTTACTTGATTTACTCAGCGGCTATTGCGTAAAAAAGATACGTCACAGTCGTAATGATAAATAATGTAACGTGAAATAGTCAATAGCCTACGACACCGGGAGATCCCAGGCGGTGCCCCATCCAAGTACTATCCCGACCCGACGATGCTTAACTTCCGTGATCGGACGAGAACAGGTGTGTTCATCGTGGTATGGTCGTAGACAAACAAACGGGCAGATATCTACGATTTATTAGCACATTACATCGAAAATGGTTCAAACTTTAAAGGTCATATTTCTTGACTGGATCATTCGAAATAGGTCGTGTTTATGTGCATTTGACAGCTCCTTTTAAGCGCTATCGATTCTTTTTAACAATAATGCGCTTTATGATTTCCGGTAAAAAGTTCCAACGAAGGCAATCTAGGGTACTTTCAGACTTAATTTTCATATGACAAAGTTAATTAGCAAATTAACTACATCGCCAATTTCTTTGTCTGACGCTCGTAATCCATTCATTTGCGACGTGGCGCATTTATTGCTGCCAGATCGTAGCCGTTTTGAAGGGAAAGAAACTTCTAATCACGTCCCTTACTTGATTTACTCAGCGGCTATTGCCTAAAAAAGATACGTCTCAGTCGTAATGATAAATAATGTAACGTGAAAAAGTCAATAGCCTACGACACCGGGAGTTCCCAGGCGGTCCCCCATCCAAGTACTATCCCGGCCCGACGATGCTTAACTTCCGTGATCGGACGAGAACAGGTGTGTTCATCGTGGTATGGTCTTAGACAAACAAACGGGCAGATATCTACGATTTATTAGCACATTACATCGAAAATGGTTCAAACTTTAAAGGTCATATTTCTTGACTGGATCATCCGAAATAGGTCGTGTTTATGTGCATTTGAAAGCTCATTTCAAGCGCTAATCATTAATTACGACAACCATGCGCTTTAAGATTTTCGGTAAAAAGTTCCAACGAAGGCAATCTAGGGTACTTTCAGACTTAATTTTCATATGACAAAGTTAATTAGCAAATTAACTACTTCGCCATTTTCTTTGTCTGACGCTCGTAATCCATTGATTTGCGACGTGGCGCATTTATTGCAGCCAGATCGTAGCCGTTTTGAACGGAAAGAAACTTCTAATAACGTCCCTTACTTGATTTACTCAGCGGCTATTGCGTAAAAAAGATACGTCACAGTCGTAATGATAAATAATGTAACGTGAAAAATTCAATAGCCTACGACACCGGGAGTTCCCAGGTGGTCCCCCATCCAAGTACTATCCCGGCCCGACGATGCTTAACTTCCGTGATCGGACGAGAACAGGTGTGTTCATCGTGGTATGGTCGTAGACAAACAAACGGGCAGATATCTACGATTTATTAGCACATTACATCGAAAATGGTTCAAACTTTAAAGGTCATATTTTTTGACTGGATCATTCGAAATAGGTCGTGTTTATGTGCATTTAACAGCTCTTTTTAAGCGCTATCGATTCTTGTCAACAATAATGCGCTTTATGATTTCCGGTAAAAAGTTCCAACGAAGGAAATCTAGGGTACTTTCAGACTTAATTTTCATATGACAAAGTTAATTAGCAAATTAACTACATCGCCATTTTTTTTGTCTGACGCTCGTAATCCATTCATTTGCGACGTGGCGCATTTATTGCTGCCCGATCGTAGCCGTTTTGAAGGGAAAAAACTTCTAATCACGTCCCTTACTTGATTTACTCAGCGGCTATTGCCTAAAAAAGATACGTCACAGTCGTAATGATAAAGAATGTAACGTGAAAAAGTCAATAGCCTACGACACCGGGAGTTCCCAGGCGGTCCCCCATCCAAGTACTATCCCGGCCCGACGATGCTTAACTTCCGTGATCGGACGAGAACAGGTGTGTTTGTCGTGGTATGGTCGTACACAAACAAACGGGCAGACATCTACGATTTATTAGCACATTACATCAAAAATGGTTCAAACTTTAAAGGTCATATTTCTTGACTGGATCATCCGAAATAGGTCGTGTTTATGTGCATTTGAAAGCTCTTTTTAAGCGCTATCGATTCGGTACGACAACCATGCGCTTTAAGATTTGCGGTAAAAAGTTCCAACGAAGGAAATCTAGGGTACTTTCAGACTTAATTTTCATATGGCAAAGTTAATTAGCAAAGTAACTACATCGCCATTTTCTTTGTCTGACGCTCGTAATCCATTCATTTGCGACATGGCGCATTTATTGCAGCAAGATTGTAGCCGTTTTGAATGGAAAGAAACTTCTAATCACGTCCCTTACTTGATTTACTCAGCGGCTATTGCGTAAAAAAGATATGTCACAGTCGTAATGATAAATAATGTAACGTGAAAAAGTCAATAGCCTACGACACCGGGAGTTCCCAGGCGGTCCCCCATCCTAGTAATATCCCGGCCCGACGATGCGTAACTTCCGTGATCGGACGAGAACAGGTGTGTTCATCGTGGTATGGTCGTAGACAAACAAACGGGCAGATATCTACGATTTATTAGCACATTACATCGAAAATTGTTTAAACTTTAAAGGTCATATTTCTTGACTGGATCATCCGAAATAGGTCGTGTTTATGTGCATTTGAAAGCTCATTTCAAGCGCTATCCATAAATTACGACAACCATGCGCTTTAAGATTTCCGGTAAAAAGTTACAACGAAGGCAATCTAGGGTACTTTCAGACTTAATTTTCATATGACAAAGTTATTTAGCAAATTAACTACATCGCCATTTTCTTTGTCTGACGCTCGTAATTCATTCATTTGCGTCGTGGCGCATTTATTGCAGCCAGATCGTAGCCGTTTTGAAGGGAAAGAAACTTCTAATCAAGTCCCTTACTTGATTTACTCAGCGGCTATTGCGAAAAAAAGATACGTCACAGTCGTAATGATAAATAATGTAACGTGAAAAAGTCAATAGCCTACGACACCGGGAGTTCCCAGGCGGTCCCCCATCCAAGTACTATCCCGGCCCGACGATGCTTAACTTCCGTGATCGGACGAGAACAGGTGTGTTTGTCGTGGTATGGTCGTACACAAACAAACGGGCAGATATCTACGATTTATTAGCACATTACATCAAAAATGGTTCAAACTTTAAAGGTCATATTTCTTGACTGGATCATCCGAAATAGGTCGTGTTTATGTGCATTTGAAAGCTCTTTTTAAGCGCTATCGATTCGGTACGACAACCATGCGCTTTAAGATTTCCGGTAAAAAGTTCCAACGAAGGAAATCTAGGGTACTTTCAGACTTAATTTTCATATGGCAAAGTTAATTAGCAAAGTAACTACATCGCCATTTTCTTTGTCTGACGCTCGTAATCCATTCATTTGCGACTTGGCGCATTTATTGCAGCAAGATTGTAGCCGTTTTGAATGGAAAGAAACTTCTAATCACGTCCCTTACTTGATTTACTCAGCGGCTATTGCGTAAAAAAGATATGTCACAGTCGTAATGATAAATAATGTAACGTGAAAAAGTCAATAGCCTACGACACCGGGAGTTCCCAGGCGGTCCCCCATCCAAGTACTATCCCGGCCCGACGATGCGTAACTTCCGTGATCGGACGAGAACAGGTGTGTTCATCGTGGTATGGTCGTAGACAAACAAACGGGCAGATATCTACGATTTATTAGCACATTACATCGAAAATTGTTTAAACTTTGAAGGTCATATTTCTTGACTGGATCATCCGAAATAGGTCGTGTTTGTGTGCATTGGAAAGCTCATTTCAAGCGCTATCCATAAATTACGACAACCATGCGCTTTAAGATTTCCGGTAAAAAGTTCCAACGAAGGAAATCTAGGGTACTTTCAGACATAATTTTCATATGGCAAAGTTAATTAGCAAAGTAACTACATCGCCATTTTCTTTGTCTGACGCTCGTAATCCATTCATTTGCGACATGGCGCATTTATTGCAGCAAGATTGTAGCCGTTTTGAATGGAAAGAAACTTCTAATCACGTCCCTTACTTGATTTACTCAGCGGCTATTGCGTAAAAAAGATATGTCATAGTCGTAATGATAAATAATGTAACGTGAAAAAGTCAATAGCCTACAACACCGGGAGTTCCGAGGCGGTCCCCCATCCAAGTACTATCCCGGCCCGACGATGCGTAACTTCCGTGATCGGACGAGAACAGGTGTGTTCATCGTGGTATGGTCGTAGACAAACAAACGGGCAGATATCTACGATTTATTAGCACATTACATCGAAAATTGTTTAAACTTTAAAGGTCATATTTCTTGACTGGATCATCCGAAATAGGTCGTGTTTATGTGCATTTGAAAGCTCATTTCAAGCGCTATCCATAAATTACGACAACCATGCGCTTTAAGATTTCCGGTAAAAAGTTACAACGAAGGCAATCTAGGGTACTTTCAGACTTAATTTTCATATGACAAAGTTATTTAGCAAATTAACTACATCGCCATTTTCTTTGCCTGACGCTCGTAATTCATTCATTTGCGTCGTGGCGCATTTATTGCTGCTAGATCGTAGCCGTTTTGAAGTGAAAGAAACTTCTAATCACGTCCCTTACTTGATTTACTCAGCGGCTATTGCCTAAAAAAGATACGTTACAGTCGTAATGATAAATAATGTAACGTGAAAAAGTCAATAGCCTACGACAGCGGGAGTTCCCGGGCGGTCCCCCAACCAAGTACTATCCCGGCCCGACGATGCGTAACTTCCGTGATCGGACGAGAACAGGTGTGTTCATCGTGGTATGGTCGTAGACAAACAAACGGGCAGATATCTACGATTTATTAGCACATTACATCGAAAATTGTTTAAACTTTAAAGGTCATACTTCTTGACTGGATCATCCGAAATAGGTCGTGTTTATGTGCATTTGAAAGCTCATTTCAAGCGCTATCCATTAATTACGACAACCATGCGCTTTAAGATTTCCGGTAAAAAGTTACAACGAAGGCAATCTAGGGTACTTTCAGACTTAATTTTCATATGACAAAGTTATTTAGCAAATTAACTACATCGCCATTTTCTTTGTCTGACGCTCGTAATTCATTCATTTGCGTCGTGGCGCATTTATTGCAGCCAGATCGTAGCTGTTTTGAAGGGAAAGAAACTTCTAATCAAGTCCCTTACTTGATTTACTCAGCGGCTATTGCGAAAAAAAGATACGTCACAGTCGTAATGATAAATAATGTAACGTGAAAAAGTCAATAGCCTGCGACAGCGGGAGTTCCCAGGCGGTCCCCCATCCAAGTACTATCCCGGCCCGACGATGCTTAACTTCCGTGATCGGACGAGAACAGGTGTGTTCATCGTGGTATGGTCGTAGACAAACATACGGGTAGATATCTACGATTTATTAGCACATTACATCGAAAATGGTTCGAACTTTAAAGATCATAATTCTTGACTGGGTGATCGGAAATAGTTCGTGTTTATGTGCATTTGAAAGCTCTTTTTAAGCGCTATGGATTCTTTACCACAATAATGCGCTTTAAGATTTCCGGTAAAAAGTTCCAACGAAGGCAATCTAGGGTATTTTCAGACTTAATTTTCATATGACAAAGTTATTTAGCAAATTAACTACATCGCCATTTTCTTTGCCTGACGCTCGTAATTCATTCATTTGCGTCGTGGCGCATTTATTGCTGCTAGATCGTAGCCGTTTTGAAGTGAAAGAAACTTCTAATCACGTCCCTTACTTGATTTACTCAGCGGCTATTGCCTAAAAAAGATACGTTACAGTCGTAATGATAAATAATGTAACGTGAAAAAGTCAATAGCCTACGACAGCGGGAGTTCCCGGGCGGTCCCCCAACCAAGTACTATCCCGGCCCGACGATGCGTAACTTCCGTGATCGGACGAGAACAGGTGTGTTCATCGTGGTATGGTCGTAGACAAACAAACGGGCAGATATCTACGATTTATTAGCACATTACATCGAAAATTGTTTAAACTTTAAAGGTCATACTTCTTGACTGGATCATCCGAAATAGGTCGTGTTTATGTGCATTTGAAAGCTCATTTCAAGCGCTATCCATTAATTACGACAACCATGCGCTTTAAGATTTCCGGTAAAAAGTTACAACGAAGGCAATCTAGGGTACTTTCAGACTTAATTTTCATATGACAAAGTTATTTAGCAAATTAACTACATCGCCATTTTCTTTGTCTGACGCTCGTAATTCATTCATTTGCGTCGTGGCGCATTTATTGCAGCCAGATCGTAGCTGTTTTGAAGGGAAAGAAACTTCTAATCAAGTCCCTTACTTGATTTACTCAGCGGCTATTGCGAAAAAAAGATACGTCACAGTCGTAATGATAAATAATGTAACGTGAAAAAGTCAATAGCCTGCGACAGCGGGAGTTCCCAGGCGGTCCCCCATCCAAGTACTATCCCGGCCCGACGATGCTTAACTTCCGTGATCGGACGAGAACAGGTGTGTTCATCGTGGTATGGTCGTAGACAAACATACGGGTAGATATCTACGATTTATTAGCACATTACATCGAAAATGGTTCGAACTTTAAAGATCATAATTCTTGACTGGGTGATCGGAAATAGTTCGTGTTTATGTGCATTTGAAAGCTCTTTTTAAGCGCTATGGATTCTTTACCACAATAATGCGCTTTAAGATTTCCGGTAAAAAGTTCCAACGAAGGCAATCTAGGGTATTTTCAGACTTAATTTTCATATGACAAAGTTAATTAGCAAAGTAACTACATCGCCATTTTCTTTGTCTGACGCTCGTAATCCATTCATTTGCGACGTGGCGCATTTATTGCTGCCAGATCGTAGCCGTTTTGAAGGGAAAGCAACTTCTAATCATGTCTCTTTCTTGATTTACTCAGCGGCTATTGCGAAAAAAAGATACGTCACAGTCGTAATGATAAATAATGTAACGTGAAAAAGTCAATAGCCTGCGACACCGGGAGTTCCCAGGCGGTCCCCCATCCAAGTACTATCCCGGCCCGACGATGCTTAACTTCCGTGATCGGACGAGAACAGGTGTGTTCATCGTGGTATGGTCGTAGACAAACGTACGGGTAGATATCTACGATTTATTAGCACATTACATCGAAAATAGTTCGAACTTTAAAGATCATAATTCTTGACTGGGTGATCGGAAATAGTTCGTGTTTATGTGCATTTGAAAGCTCTTTTTAAGCGCTATCGATTCTTTACGACAATAATGCGCTTTAAGATTTCCGGTAAAAAGTTCCAACGAAGGCAATCTAGGGTACTTTCAGACTTAATTTTCATATGACAAAGTTAGTTAGCAAAGTAAGTACATCGCTATTTTCTTTGTCTGACGCTCGTAATCCATTCATTTGCGACGTGGCGCATTTATTGCAGCACGATGGTGGCCGTTTTGAAGGGAAAGCAACTTCTAATCATGTCTCTTTCTTGATTTACTCAGCGGCTATTGCGTAAAAAAGATACGTCACAGTCGTAATGATAAATAATGTAACGTGAAAAAGTCAATAGCCTACGACACCGGGAGTTCCCAGGCGGTCCCCCATCCAAGTACTATCCCGGCCCGACGATGCTTAACTTCCGTGATCGGACGAGAACAAGTGTGTTCATCGTGGTATGGTCGTAGACAAACAAACGGGCAGATATCTACGATTTATTAGCACATTACATCGAAAATGGTTCGAACTTTAAAGATCATAATTCTTGACTGGGTGATCGGAAATAGTTCGTGTTTATGTGCATTTGAAAGCTCTTTTTAAGCGCTATGGATTCTTTACCACAATAATGCGCTTTAAGATTTCCGGTAAAAAGTTCCAACGAAGGCAATCTAGGGTATTTTCAGACTTAATTTTCATATGACAAAGTTAATTAGCAAAGTAACTACATCGCCATTTTCTTTGTCTGACGCTCGTAATCCATTCATTTGCGACGTGGCGCATTTATTGCTGCCAGATCGTAGCCGTTTTGAAGGGAAAGCAACTTCTAATCATGTCTCTTTCTTGATTTACTCAGCGGCTATTGCGAAAAAAAGATACGTCACAGTCGTAATGATAAATAATGTAACGTGAAAAAGTCAATAGCCTGCGACACCGGGAGTTCCCAGGCGGTCCCCCATCCAAGTACTATCCCGGCCCGACGATGCTTAACTTCCGTGATCGGACGAGAACAGGTGTGTTCATCGTGGTATGGTCGTAGACAAACGTACGGGTAGATATCTACGATTTATTAGCACATTACATCGAAAATAGTTCGAACTTTAAAGATCATAATTCTTGACTGGGTGATCGGAAATAGTTCGTGTTTATGTGCATTTGAAAGCTCTTTATAAGCGCTATCGATTCTTTACGACAATAATGCGCTTTAAGATTTCCGGTAAAAAGTTCCAACGAAGGCAATCTAGGGTACTTTCAGACTTAATTTTCATATGACAAAGTTAGTTAGCAAAGTAAGTACATCGCTATTTTCTTTGTCTGACGCTCGTAATCCATTCATTTGCGACGTGGCGCATTTATTGCAGCACGATGGTGGCCGTTTTGAAGGGAAAGCAACTTCTAATCATGTCTCTTTCTTGATTTACTCAGCGGCTATTGCGTAAAAAAGATACGTCACAGTCGTAATGATAAATAATGTAACGTGAAAAAGTCAATAGCCTACGACACCGGGAGTTCCCAGGCGGTCCCCCATCCAAGTGCTATCCCGGCCCGACGATGCTTAACTTCCGTGATCGGACGAGAACAAGTGTGTTCATCGTGGTATGGTCGTAGACAAACAAACGGGCAGATATCTACGATTTATTAGCACATTACATCGAAAATGGTTTAAACTTTAAAGGTCATATTTGTTGACTGGATTATCCGAAATAGGTCGTGTTTATGTGCATTTGAAAGCTCATTTCAAGCGCTATCCATTAATTACGACAACCATGCGCTTTAAGATTTCCGGTAAAAAGTTCCAACGAAGGCAATCTAGGGTACTTTCAGACTTAATTTTCATATGACAAAGTTAATTAGCAAATTAACTACATCGTCATTTTCTTTGTCTGACGCTCGTAATCCATTCATTTGCGACGTGGCGCATTCATTGCTGCCAGATCGTAGCCGTTTTGAAGGGAAAGTAACTTCTAATCATGTCTCTTTCTTGATTTACTCAGCGGCTATTGCGTAAAAAAGATACGTCACAGTCGTAATGATAAATAATGTAAGGTGAAAAAGTCAATAGCCTACGACACCGGGAGTTCCCAGGCGGTCCCCCATCCAAGTACTATCACGGCCCGACGATGCTTAACTTCCGTGATCGGACGAGAACAGGTGTGTTCATCGTGGTATGGTCGTAGACAAACGTACGGGTAGATATCTACGATTTATTAGCACATTACATCGAAAATGGTTCGAACTTTAAAGATCATAATTCTTGACTGGGTGATCGGAAATAGTTCGTGTTTATGTGCATTTGAAAGCTCTTTTTAAGCGCTATCGATTTTTTACGACAATAATGCGCTTTAAGATTTCCGGTAAAAAGTTCCAACGAAGGCAATCTAGGGTACTTTCAGACTTAATTTTCATATGACAAAGTGAATTAGCAAATTAACTACATCGTCATTTTCTTTGTCTGACGCTCGTAATCCATTCATTTGCGACGTGGCGCATTCATTGCTGCCAGATCGTAGCCGTTTTGAAGGGAAAGTAACTTCTAATCATGTCTCTTTCTTGATTTACTCAGCGGCTATTGCGTAAAAAAGATACGTCACAGTCGTAATGATAAATAATGTAAGGTGAAAAAGTCAATAGCCTACGACACCGGGAGTTCCCAGGCGGTCCCCCATCCAAGTACTATCACGGCCCGACGATGCTTAACTTCCGTGATCGGACGAGAACAGGTGTGTTCATCGTGGTATGGTCGTAGACAAACGTACGGGTAGATATCTACGATTTATTAGCACATTACATCGAAAATGGTTCGAACTTTAAAGATCATAATTCTTGACTGGGTGATCGGAAATAGTTCGTGTTTATGTGCATTTGAAAGCTCTTTTTAAGCGCTATCGATTTTTTACGACAATAATGCGCTATAAGATTTCCGGTAAAAAGTTCCAACGAAGGCAATCTAGGGTACTTTCAGACTTAATTTTCATATGACAAAGTTAATTAGCAAAGTAAGTACATCGCCATTTTCTTTGTCTGACGCTCGTAATCCATTCATTTGCGACGTGGCGCATTTATTGCTGCCAGATCGTAGCCGTTTTGAAGGGAAAGCAACTTCTAATCATGTCTCTTTCTTGATTTACTCAGCGGCTATTGCGTAAAAAAGATACGTCACAGTCGTAATGATAAATAATGTAAGGTGAAAAAGTCAATAGCCTACAACACCGGGAGTTCCCAGGCGGTTCCCCATCCAAGTACTA
Source organism: Hydractinia symbiolongicarpus (assembly GCF_029227915.1). Taxonomy (NCBI): domain Eukaryota; kingdom Metazoa; phylum Cnidaria; class Hydrozoa; order Anthoathecata; family Hydractiniidae; genus Hydractinia; species Hydractinia symbiolongicarpus. The sequence goes on along the minus strand of NC_079885.1, from coordinate 15,887,404 downwards.
TCACGGCCCGACGATGCTTAACTTCCGTGATCGGACGAGAACAGGTGTGTTCATCGTGGTATGGTCGTAGACAAACGTACGGGTAGATATCTACGATTTATTAGCACATTACATCGAAAATGGTTCGAACTTTAAAGATCATAATTCTTGACTGGGTGATCGGAAATAGTTCGTGTTTATGTGCATTTGAAAGCTCTTTTTAAGTGCTATCGATTCTTTACGACAATAATGCGCTTTAAGATTTCCGGTAAAAAGTTCCAACGAAGGCAATCTAGGGTACTTTCAGACTTAATTTTCATATGACAAAGTTAGTTAGCAAAGTAAGTACATCACTATTTTCTTTGTCTGACGCTCGTAATCCATTCATTTGCGACGTGGCGCATTTATTGCAGCACGATGGTAGCCGTTTTGAAGGGAAAGCAACTTCTAATCATGTCTCTTTCTTGATTTACTCAGCGGCTATTGCGTAAAAAAGATACGTCACAGTCGTAATGATAAATAATGTAACGTGAAAAAGTCAATAGCCTACGACACCGGGAGTTCCCAGGCGGTCCCCCATCCAAGTACTATCCCATCCCGACGATGCTTAACTTCCGTGATCGGACGAGAACAGGTGTGTTCATCGTGGTATGGTCGTAGACAAACAAACGGGCAGATATCTACGATTTATTAGCACATTACATCGAAAATGGTTTAAACTTTAAAGGTCATATTATTTGACTGGATCATCCGAAATAGGTCGTGTTTATGTACATTTGAAGCTCATTTCAAGCGCTATCCATTAATTACGACAACCATGCGCTTTAAGATTTCCGGTAAAAAGTTCCAACGAAGGCAATCTAGGGTACTTTCAGACTTAATTTTCATATGACAAAGTTATTTAGCAAATTAACTACATCGCCATTTTCTTTGTCTGATGCTCGTAATTCATTCATTTGCGACGTGGCGCATTTATTGCAGCCAGATCGTAGTCGTTTTGAAGGGAAAGAAACTTCTAATCAAGTCCCTTACTTGATTTACTCAGCGGCTATTGCGTAAAAAAGATACGTCACAGTCGTAATGATAAATAATGTAACGTGAAAAAGTCAATAGCCTACGACACCGGGAGTTCCCAGGCGGTCCCCCATCCAAGTACTATCCCGGCCCGACGATGCTTAACTTCCGTGATCGGACGAGAACAGGTGTGTTCATCGTGGTATGGTCGTAGACAAACATATGGGTAGATATCTACGATTTATTAGCACATTACATCGAAAATGGTTCGAACTTTAAAGATCATAATTCTTGACTGGGTGATCGGAAATAGTTCGTGTTTATGTGCATTTGAAAGCTCTTTTTAAGCGCTATCGATTTTTTACGACAATAATGCGCTTTAAGATTTCCGGTAAAAAGTTCCAACGAAGGCAATCTAGGGTACTTTCAGACTTAATTTTCATATGACAAAGTTAATTAGCAAAGTAAGTACATCGCCATTTTCTTTGTCTGACGCTCGTAATCCATTCATTTGCGACGTGGCGCATTTATTGCTGCCAGATCGTAGCCGTTTTGAAGGGAAAGCAACTTCTAATCATGTCTCTTTCTTGATTTACTCAGCGGCTATTGCGTAAAAAAGATACGTCACAGTCGTAATGATAAATAATGTAAGGTGAAAAAGTCAATAGCCTACAACACCGGGAGTTCCCAGGCGGTTCCCCATCCAAGTACTATCACGGCCCGACGATGCTTAACTTCCGTGATCGGACGAGAACAGGTGTGTTCATCGTGGTATGGTCGTAGACAAACGTACGGGTAGATATCTACGATTTATTAGCACATTACATCGAAAATGGTTCGAACTTTAAAGATCATAATTCTTGACTGGGTGATCGGAAATAGTTCGTGTTTATGTGCATTTGAAAGCTCTTTTTAAGTGCTATCGATTCTTTACGACAATAATGCGCTTTAAGATTTCCGGTAAAAAGTTCCAACGAAGGCAATCTAGGGTACTTTCAGACTTAATTTTCATATGACAAAGTTAGTTAGCAAAGTAAGTACATCACTATTTTCTTTGTCTGACGCTCGTAATCCATTCATTTGCGACGTGGCGCATTTATTGCAGCACGATGGTAGCCGTTTTGAAGGGAAAGCAACTTCTAATCATGTCTCTTTCTTGATTTACTCAGCGGCTATTGCGTAAAAAAGATACGTCACAGTCGTAATGATAAATAATGTAACGTGAAAAAGTCAATAGCCTACGACACCGGGAGTTCCCAGGCGGTCCCCCATCCAAGTACTATCCCATCCCGACGATGCTTAACTTCCGTGATCGGACGAGAACAGGTGTGTTCATCGTGGTATGGTCGTAGACAAACAAACGGGCAGATATCTACGATTTATTAGCACATTACATCGAAAATGGTTTAAACTTTAAAGGTCATATTATTTGACTGGATCATCCGAAATAGGTCGTGTTTATGTACATTTGAAGCTCATTTCAAGCGCTATCCATTAATTACGACAACCATGCGCTTTAAGATTTCCGGTAAAAAGTTCCAACGAAGGCAATCTAGGGTACTTTCAGACTTAATTTTCATATGACAAAGTTATTTAGCAAATTAACTACATCGCCATTTTCTTTGTCTGATGCTCGTAATTCATTCATTTGCGACGTGGCGCATTTATTGCAGCCAGATCGTAGTCGTTTTGAAGGGAAAGAAACTTCTAATCAAGTCCCTTACTTGATTTACTCAGCGGCTATTGCGTAAAAAAGATACGTCACAGTCGTAATGATAAATAATGTAACGTGAAAAAGTCAATAGCCTACAACACCGGGAGTTCCCAGGCGGTCCCCCATCCAAGTACTATCCCGGCCCGACGATGCTTAACTTCCGTGATCGGACGAGAACAGGTGTGTTCATCGTGGTATGGTCGTAGACAAACATATGGGTAGATATCTACGATTTATTAGCACATTACATCGAAAATGGTTCGAACGTTAAAGATCATAATTCTTGACTGGGTGATCGGAAATAGTTCGTGTTTATGTGCATTTGAAAGCTCTTTTTAAGCGCTATCGATTCTTTCCGACAACCATGCGCTTTAAGATTTCCGGTAAAAAGTTCCAACGAAGGCAATCTAGGGTACTTTCAGACTTAATTTTCATATGACAAAGTTATTTAGCAAATTAACTACATCGCCATTTTCTTTGTCTGATGCTCGTAATTCATTCATTTGCGACGTGGCGCATTTATTGCAGCCAGATCGTAGTCGTTTTGAAGGGAAAGAAACTTCTAATCAAGTCCCTTACTTGATTTACTCAGCGGCTATTGCGTAAAAAAGATACGTCACAGTCGTAATGATAAATAATGTAACGTGAAAAAGTCAATAGCCTACGACACCGGGAGTTCCCAGGCGGTCCCCCATCCAAGTACTATCCCGGCCCGACGATGCTTAACTTCCGTGATCGGACGAGAACAGGTGTGTTCATCGTGGTATGGTCGTAGACAAACATATGGGTAGATATCTACGATTTATTAGCACATTACATCGAAAATGGTTCGAACGTTAAAGATCATAATTCTTGACTGGGTGATCGGAAATAGTTCGTGTTTATGTGCATTTGAAAGCTCTTTTTAAGCGCTATCGATTCTTTCCGACAACCATGCGCTTTAAGATTTCCGGTAAAAAGTTCCAACGAAGGCAATCTAGGGTACTTTCAGACTTAATTTTCATATGACAAAGTTATTTAGCAAATTAACTACATCGCCATTTTCTTTGTCTGATGCTCGTAATTCATTCATTTGCGACGTGGCGCATTTATTGCAGCCAGATGGTAGTCGTTTTGAAGGGAAAGAAACTTCTAATCAAGTCCCTTACTTGATTTACTCAGCGGCTATTGCGTAAAAAAGATACGTCACAGTCGTAATGATAAATAATGTAACGTGAAAAAGTCAATAGCCTACGACACCGGGAGTTCCCAGGCGGTCCCCCATCCAAGTACTATCCCGGCCCGACGATGCTTAACTTCCGTGATCGGACGTGAACAGGTGTGTTCATCGTGGTATGGTCGTAGACAAACATATGGGTAGATATCTACGATTTATTAGCACATTACATCAAAAATGGTTCGAATTTTAAAGATCATAATTCTTGACTGGGTGATCGGAAATAGTTCGTGTTTATGTGCATTTGAAAGCTCTTTTTAAGTGCTACCCATTAATTACGACAACCATGCGCTTTAAGATTTCCGGTAAAAAGCTCCAACGAAGGCAATCTAGGGTACTTTCAGACTTAATTTTCATATGACAAAGTTATTTAGCAAATTAACTACATCGCCATTTTCTTTGTCTGATGCTCGTAATTCATTCATTTGCGACGTGGCGCATTTATTGCAGCCAGATTGTAGCCGTTTTGAAGGGAAAGAAACTTCTAATCAAGTCCCTTACTTGATTTACTCAGCGGCTATTGTGTAAAAAAGATACGTCACAGTCGTAATGATAAATAATGTAACGTGAAAAAGTCAATAGCCTACGACACCGGGAGTTCCCAGGCGGTCCCCCATCCAAGTACTATCACGGCCCGACGATGCTTAACTTCCGTGATCGGACGAGAACAGGTGTGTTCATCGTGGTATGGTCGTAGACAAACGTACAGGTAGATATCTACGATTTATTAGCACATTACATCGAAAATGGTTCGAACTTTAAAGATCATAATTCTTGACTGGGTGATCGGAAATAGTTCGTGTTTATGTGCATTTGAAAGCTCTTTTTAAGCGCTATCGATTTTTTACGACAATAATGCGCTTTAAGATTTCCGGTAAAAAGTTCCAACGAAGGCAATCTAGGGTACTTTCAGACTTAATTTTCATATGACAAAGTTAGTTAGCAAAGTAAGTACATCGCTATTTTCTTTGTCTGACGCTCGTAATCCATTCATTTGCGACGTGGCGCATTTATTGCAGCACGATGGTAGCCGTTTTGAAGGGAAAGCAACTTCTAATCATGTCTCTTTCTTGATATACTCAGCGGATATTTCGTAAAAAAGATACGTCACAGTCGTAATGATAAATAATGTAACGTGAAAAAGTCAATAGCCTACGACACCGGGAGTTCCCAGGCGGTCCCCCATCCAAGTACTATCCCGGCCCGACGATGCTTAACTTCCGTGATCGGACGAGAACAGGTGTGTTCATCGTGGTATGGTCGTAAACAAACAAACGGGCAGATATCTACGATTTATTAGCACATTACATCGAAAATGGTTTAAACTTTAAAGGTCATATTTCTTGACTGGATCATCCGAAATAGGTCGTGTTTATGTGCATTTGAAAGCTCATTTCAAGCGCTATCCATTAATTACGACAATAATGCGCTTTAAGATTTCCGGTAAAAAGTTCCAACGAAGGCAATCTAGGGTGCTTTCAGACTTAATTTTCATATGACAAAGTTAACTAGCAAAGTAACTACATCGCCATTTTCTTTGTCTGACGCTCGTAATCCATTCATTTGCGACTTGGCGCATTTATTGCTGCCAGATCGTAACCGTTTTGAAGGGAAAGCAACTTCTAATCATGTCTCTTTCTTGATTTACTCAGCGGATATTTCGTAAAAAAGATACCTCACAGTCGTAATGATAAATAATGTAACGTGAAAAAGTCAATAGCCTACGACACCGGGAGTTCCCAGGCGGTCCCCCATCCAACTACTATCCCGGCCCGACGATGCTTAACTTCCGTGATCGGACGAGAACAGGTGTGTTCATCGTGGTATGGTCGTAAACAAACAAACGGGCAGATATCTACGATTTATTAGCACATTACATCGAAAATGGTTTAAACTTTAAAGGTCATATTTCTTGACTGGATCATCCGAAATAGGTCGTGTTTATGTGAATTTGAAAGCTCATTTCAAGCGCTATCCATTAATTACGACAATAATGCGCTTTAAGATTTTCGGTAAAATGTTCCAACGAAGGCAATCTAGGGTACTTTCAGACTTAATTTTCATATGACAAAATTAGTTAGCAAAGTAAGTTCATCGCTATTTTCTTTGTCTGACGCTCGTAATCCATTCATTTGCGACGTGGCGCATTTATTGCAGCACGATGGTAGTCGTTTTGAAGGGAAAGCAACTTCTAATCATGTCTCTTTCTTGATTTACTCGGCGGCTATTGCGTAAAAAAGATACGTCACAGTCGTAATGATAAATAATGTAACGTGAAAAAGTCAATAGCCTACGACACCGGGAGTTCCCAGGCGGTCCCCCATCCAAGTACTATCCTGGCCCGACGATGCTTAACTTCCGTGATCGGACGAGAACAGGTGTGTTCATCGTGGTATGGTCGTAGACAAACAAACGGGCAGATATCTACGATTTATTAGCACATTACATCGAAAATGGTTTAAATTTTAAAGGTCATATTTCTTGACTGGATTATCCGAAATAGGTCGTGTTTATGTGCATTTGAAAGCTCATTTCAAGCGCTATCGATTAATTACGACAACGATGCGCTTTAAGATTTCCGGTAAAAAGTTCCAACGAAGGCAATCTAGGGTACTTTCAGACTTAATTTTCATATGACAAAGTTAATTAGCAAATTAACTACATCGCCATTTTCTTTGTCTGACGCTCGTAATCCATTCATTTGCGACTTGGCGCATTTATTGCTGCCAGATCGTAGCCGTTTTGAAGGGAAAGCAACTTCTAATCATGTCTCTTTCTTGATTTACTCAGCGGCTATTTCGTAAAAAAGATACGTCACAGTCGTAATGATAAATAATGTAACGTGAAAAAGTCAATAGCCTACGACACCGGGAGTTCCCAGGCGGTCCCCCATCCAAGTACTATCCCGGCCCGACGATGCTTAACTTCCGTGATCGGACGAGAACAGGTGTGTTCATCGTGGTATGGTCGTAAACAAACAAACGGGCAGATATCTACGATTTATTAGCACATTACATCGAAAATGGTTTAAACTTTAAAGGTCATATTTATTGACTGGATCATCCGAAATAGGTCGTGTTTATGTGCATTTGAAAGCTCATTTCAAGCGTTATCCATTAATTACGACAACCATGCGCTTTAAGATTTCCGGTAAAAAGTTCCAACGAAGGCAATCTAGGGTACTTTCAGACTTAATTTTCATATGACAAAGTTAGTTAGCAAAGTAAGTACATCGCTATTTTCTTTGTCTGACGCTCGTAATCCATTCATTTGCGACGTGGCGCATTTATTGCAGCACGATGGTAGCCGTTTTGAAGAGAAAGCAACTTCTAATCATGTCTCTTTCTTGATATACTCAGCGGATATTTCGTAAAAAAGATACGTCACAGTCGTAATGATAAATAATGTAACGTGAAAAAGTCAATAGCCTACGACACCGGGAGTTCCCAGGCGGTCCCCCATCCAAGTACTATCCCGGCCCGACGATGCTTAACTTCCGTGATCGGACGAGAACAGGTGTGTTCATCGTGGTATGGTCGTAAACAAACAAACGGGCAGATATCTACGATTTATTAGCACATTACATCGAAAATGGTTTAAACTTTAAAGGTCATATTTCTTGACTGGATCATCCGAAATAGGTCGTGTTTATGTGCATTTGAAAGCTCATTTCAAGCGCTATCCATTAATTACGACAATAATGCGCTTTAAGATTTCCGGTAAAAAGTTCCAACGAAGGCAATCTAGGGTGCTTTCAGACTTAATTTTCATATGACAAAGTTAACTAGCAAAGTAACTACATCGCCATTTTCTTTGTCTGACGCTCGTAATCCATTCATTTGCGACTTGGCGCATTTATTGCTGCCAGATCGTAACCGTTTTGAAGGGAAAGCAACTTCTAATCATGTCTCTTTCTTGATTTACTCAGCGGATATTTCGTAAAAAAGATACCTCACAGTCGTAATGATAAATAATGTAACGTGAAAAAGTCAATAGCCTACGACACCGGGAGTTCCCAGGCGGTCCCCCATCCAACTACTATCCCGGCCCGACGATGCTTAACTTCCGTGATCGGACGAGAACAGGTGTGTTCATCGTGGTATGGTCGTAAACAAACAAACGGGCAGATATCTACGATTTATTAGCACATTACATCGAAAATGGTTTAAACTTTAAAGGTCATATTTCTTGACTGGATCATCCGAAATAGGTCGTGTTTATGTGAATTTGAAAGCTCATTTCAAGCGCTATCCATTAATTACGACAATAATGCGCTTTAAGATTTTCGGTAAAATGTTCCAACGAAGGCAATCTAGGGTACTTTCAGACTTAATTTTCATATGACAAAATTAGTTAGCAAAGTAAGTTCATCGCTATTTTCTTTGTCTGACGCTCGTAATCCATTCATTTGCGACGTGGCGCATTTATTGCAGCACGATGGTAGTCGTTTTGAAGGGAAAGCAACTTCTAATCATGTCTCTTTCTTGATTTACTCGGCGGCTATTGCGTAAAAAAGATACGTCACAGTCGTAATGATAAATAATGTAACGTGAAAAAGTCAATAGCCTACGACACCGGGAGTTCCCAGGCGGTCCCCCATCCAAGTACTATCCTGGCCCGACGATGCTTAACTTCCGTGATCGGACGAGAACAGGTGTGTTCATCGTGGTATGGTCGTAGACAAACAAACGGGCAGATATCTACGATTTATTAGCACATTACATCGAAAATGGTTTAAATTTTAAAGGTCATATTTCTTGACTGGATTATCCGAAATAGGTCGTGTTTATGTGCATTTGAAAGCTCATTTCAAGCGCTATCGATTAATTACGACAACGATGCGCTTTAAGATTTCCGGTAAAAAGTTCCAACGAAGGCAATCTAGGGTACTTTCAGACTTAATTTTCATATGACAAAGTTAATTAGCAAATTAACTACATCGCCATTTTCTTTGTCTGACGCTCGTAATCCATTCATTTGCGACTTGGCGCATTTATTGCTGCCAGATCGTAGCCGTTTTGAAGGGAAAGCAACTTCTAATCATGTCTCTTTCTTGATTTACTCAGCGGCTATTTCGTAAAAAAGATACGTCACAGTCGTAATGATAAATAATGTAACGTGAAAAAGTCAATAGCCTACGACACCGGGAGTTCCCAGGCGGTCCCCCATCCAAGTACTATCCCGGCCCGACGATGCTTAACTTCCGTGATCGGACGAGAACAGGTGTGTTCATCGTGGTATGGTCGTAAACAAACAAACGGGCAGATATCTACGATTTATTAGCACATTACATCGAAAATGGTTTAAACTTTAAAGGTCATATTTATTGACTGGATCATCCGAAATAGGTCGTGTTTATGTGCATTTGAAAGCTCATTTCAAGCGTTATCCATTAATTACGACAACCATGCGCTTTAAGATTTCCGGTAAAAAGTTCCAACGAAGGCAATCTAGGGTACTTTCAGACGTAATTTTCATATGACAAAGTTAATTAGCAAATTAGCTACATCGCCATTTTCTTTGTCTGACGCTCGTAATCCATTCATTTGCGACGTGGCGCATTTATTGCAGCAAGATTGTAGCCGTTTTGAAGGGAAAGCAACTTCTAATCATGTCTTTTTCTTGATTTACTCACCGGCTATTGCGTAAAAAAGATACGTCACAGTCGTAATGATAAATAATGTAACGTGAAAAAGTCAATAGCCTACGACACCGGGAGTTCCCAGGCGGTCCTCCATCCAAGTACTATCCCGGCCCGAGGATGCTTAACTTCCGTGATCGGACGAGAACAGGTGTGTTCATCGAGGTATGGTCGTAGACAAACAAACGGGCAGATATGTACGATTTATTAGCACATTACATCGAAAATGGTTTAAATTTTAAAGGTCATATTTCTTGACTGGATTATCCGAAATAGGTCGTGTTTATGTGCATTTGAAAGCTCATTTCAAGCGCTATCCATTAATTACGACAATAATGCGCTTTAAGATTTCCGGTAAAAAGTTCCAACGAAGGAAATCTAGGGTGCTTTCAGACTTAATTTTCATATGACAAAGTTAATTAGCAAAGTAACTACATCGCCATTTTCTTTGTCTGACGCTCGTAATCCATTCATTTGCGACGTGGCGCAATTATTGCAGCAAGATTGTAGCCGTTTTGAAGGGAAAGCAACTTCTAATCATGTCTCTTTCTTGATTTACTCAGCGGCTATTTCGTAAAAAAGATACGTCACAGTCGTAATGATAAATAATGTAACGTGAAAAAGTCAATAGCCTACGACACCGGGAGTTCCCAGGCGGTCCCCCATCCAAGTACTATCCCGGCCCGACGATGCTTAACTTCCGTGATCGGACGAGAACAGGTGTGTTCATCGTGGTATGGTCGTAAACAAACAAACGGGCAGATATCTACGATTTATTAGCACATTACATCGAAAATGGTTTAAACTTTAAAGGTCATATTTATTGACTGGATCATCCGAAATAGGTCATGTTTATGTGCATTTGAAAGCTCATTTCAAGCGCTATCCATTAATTACGACAACCATGCGCTTTAAGATTTCCGGTAAAAAGTTCCAACGAAGGCAATCTAGGGTACTTTCAGACTTAATTTTCATATGACAAAGTTAATTAGCAAATTAACTACATCGCCATTTTCTTTGTCTGACGCTCGTAATCCATTCATTTGCGACTTGGCGCATTTATTGCTGCCAGATCGTAGCCGTTTTGAAGGGAAAGCAACTTCTAATCATGTCTCTTTCTTGATTTACTCAGCGGCTATTTCGTAAAAAAGATACGTCACAGTCGTAATGATAAATAATGTAACGTGAAAAAGTCAATAGCCTACGACACCGGGAGTTCCCAGGCGGTCCCCCATCCAAGTACTATCCCGGCCCGACGATGCTTAACTTCCGTGATCGGACGAGAACAGGTGTGTTCATCGTGGTATGGTCGTAAACAAACAAACGGGCAGATATCTACGATTTATTAGCACATTACATCGAAAATGGTTTAAACTTTAAAGGTCATATTTATTGACTGGATCATCCGAAATAGGTCGTGTTTATGTGCATTTGAAAGCTCATTTCAAGCGCTATCCATTAATTACGACAACCATGCGCTTTAAGATTTCCGGTAAAAAGTTCCAACGAAGGCAATCTAGGGTACTTTCAGACTTAATTTTCATATGACAAAGTTAATTAGCAAATTAGCTACATCGCCATTTTCTTTGTCTGACGCTCGTAATCCATTCATTTGCGACGTGGCGCATTTATTGCAGCAAGATTGTAGCCGTTTTGAAGGGAAAGCAACTTCTAATCATGTCTCTTTCTTGATTTACTCAACGGCTATTGAGTAAAAAAGATACGTCCCAGTCGTAATGATAAATAATGTAACGTGAAAAAGTCAATAGCCTACGACACCAGGAGTTCCCAGGCGGTCCCACATCCAAGTACTATCCCGGCCCAACGATGCTTAACTTCCGTGATCGGACGAGAACAGGTGCGTTCATCGTGGTATGGTCGTAGACAAACAAACGGGCAGATATCTACGATTTCTTAGCACATTACATCGAAAATGGTTTAAATTTTAAAGGTCATATTTCTTGACAGGATCATCCGAAAAAGGTCGTGTTTATGTGCATTTGAAAACTCATTTCAAGCGCTATCCATTAATTACGACAACTATGCGCTTTAAGATTTCCGGTAAAAAGTTCCAACGAAGGCAATCTAGGGTACTTTCAGACTTAATTTTCATATGACAAAGTTAATTAGCAAATTAGCTACATCGCCATTCTCTTTGTCTGACGCTCGTAATCCATTCATTTGCGACGTGGCGCATTTAATGCTGCCAGATCGTAGCCCTTTTGAAGGGAAAGAAACTTCTAATGATGTCCCTTACTTGATTTACTCAGCGGCTATTGCGTAAAAAAGATACGTCACAGTCGTAATGATAAATAATGTAACGTGAAAAAGTCAATAGCCTACGACACCGGGAGTTCCCAGGCGGTCCTCCATCCAAGTACTATCCCGGCCCGAGGATGCTTAACTTCCGTGATCGGACGAGAACAGGTGTGTTCATCGTGGTATGGTCGTAGACACACAAACGGGCAGATATCTACGATTTATTAGCACATTACATCGAAAATGGTTCAAACTTTAATGGTCATATTTCTTGACTGGATCATCCGAAATAGGTCGTGTTTATGTGCATTTGAAAGCTCTTTTTAAGAGCTATCGATTCTTTACGACAACCATGCGCTTTAAGATTTCCGGTAAAAAGTTCCAACGAAGGAAATCTAGGGTGCTTTCAGACTTAATTTTCATATGACAAAGTTAATTAGCAAAGTAACTACATCGCCATTTTCTTTGTCTGACGCTCGTAATCCATTTATTTGCGACGTGGCGCATTTATTGCAGCAAGATTGTAGCCGTTTTGAAGGGAAAGCAACTTCTAATCATGTCTCTTTCTTGATTTACTCAGCAGCTATTGCGTAAAAAAGATACGTCCCAGTCGTAATGATAAATAATGTAACGTGAAAAAGTCAATAGCCTACGACACCAGGAGTTCCCAGGCGGTCCCACATCCAAGTACTATCCCGGCCCAACGATGCTTAACTTCCGTGATCGGACGAGAACAGGTGTGTTCATCGTGGTATGGTCGTAGACAAACAAACGGGCAGATATCTACAATTTATTAGCACATTACATCGAAAATGGTTTAAATTTTAAAGGTCATATTTCTTGACTGGATCATCCGAAAAAGGTCGTGTTTATGTGCATTTGAAAACTCATTTCAAGCGCTATCCATTAATTACGACAACCATGCGCTTTAAGATTTCCGGTAAAAAGTTCCAACGAAGGCAATCTAGGGTACTTTCAGACTTAATTTTCAGATGACAAAGTTAATTAGCAAATTAGCTACATCGCCATTCTCTTTGTCTGACGCTCGTAATCCATTCATTTGCGACGTGGCGCATTAAATGCTGCCAGATCGTAGCCCTTTTGAAGGGAAAGAAACTTCTAATGATGTCCCTTACTTGATTTACTCAGCGGCTATTGCGTAAAAAAGATACGTCACAGTCGTAATGATAAATAATGTAACGTGAAAAAGTCAATAGCCTACGACACCAGGAGTTCCCAGGCGGTCCTCCATCTAAGTACTATCCCGGCCCAAGGATGCTTAACTTCCGTGATCGGACGAGAACAGGTGTGTTCATCGTGGTATGGTCGTAGACACACAAACGGGCAGATATCTACGATTTATTAGCACATTACATCGAAAATGGTTCAAACTTTAAAGGTCATATTTCCTGACTGGATCATCCGAAATAGGTCGTGTTTATGTGCATTTGAAAGCTCTTTTTAAGCGCTATCGATTCCTTACGACAACCATGCGCTTTAAGATTTCCGGTAAAAAGTTCCAACGAAGGAAATCTAGGGTGCTTTCAGACTTAATTTTCATATGACAAAGTTAATTAGCAAAGTAACTACATCGCCATTTTCTTTGTCTGACGCTCGTAATCCATTTATTTGCGACGTGGCGCATTTATTGCAGCAAGATTGTAGCCGTTTTGAAGGGAAAGCAACTTCTAATCATGTCTCTTTCTTGATTTACTCAGCGGCTATTGCGTAAAAAAGATACGTCCCAGTCGTAATGATAAATAATGTAACGTGAAAAAGTCAATAGCCTACGACACCAGGAGTTCCCAGGCGGTCCCCCATCCAAGTACTATCCCGGCCCAACGATGCTTAACTTCCGTGATCGGACGAGAACAGGTGTGTTCATCGTGGTATGGTCGTAGACAAACAAACGGGCAGATATCTACGATTTATTAGCACATTACATCGAAAATGGTTTAAATTTTAAAGGTCATATTTCTTGACTGGATCATCCGAAATAGGTCGTGTTTATGTGCATTTGAAAGCTCATTTCAAGCGCTATCCATTAATTACGACAACCATGCGCTTTAAGATTTTCGGTAAAAAGTTCCAACGAAGGCAATCTAGGGTACTTTCAGACTTAATTTTCATATGACAAAGTTAATTAGCAAATTAGCTACATCGCCATTCTCTTTGTCTGACGCTCGTAATCCATTCATTTGCGACGTGGCGCATTTAATGCTGCCAGATCGTAGCCCTTTTGAAGGGAAAGAAACTTCTAATGATGTCCCTTACTTGATTTACTCAGCGGCTATTGCGTAAAAAAGATACGTCACAGTCGTAATGATAAATAATGTAACGTGAAAAAGTCAATAGCCTACGACACCGGGAGTTCCCAGGCGGTCCTCCATCCAAGTACTATCCCGGCCCGAGGACGCTTAACTTCCGTGATCGGACGAGAACAGGTGTATTCATCGTGGTATGGTCGTAGACACACAAACGGGCAGATAGCTACGATTTATTAGCACATTACATCGAAAATGGTTCAAACTTTAAAGGTCATATTTCTTGACTGGATCATCCGAAATAGGTCGTGTTTATGTGCATTTGAAAGCTCTTTTTAAGCGCTATCGATTCTTTACGACAATAATGCGCTTTAAGATTTCCGGTAAAAAGTTCCAACGAAGGAAATCTAGGGTGCTTTCAGACTTAATTTTCATATGACAAAGTTAATTAGCAAAGTAACTACATCGCCATTTTCTTTGTCTGACGCTCGTAATCCATTTATTTGCGACGTGGCGCATTTATTGCAGCAAGATTGTAGCCGTTTTGAAGGGAAAGCAACTTCTAATCATGTCTCTTTCTTGATTTACTCAGCAGCTATTGCGTAAAAAAGATACGTCCCAGTCGTAATGATAAATAATGTAACGTGAAAAAGTCAATAGCCTACGACACCAGGAGTTCCCAGGCGGTCCCCCATCCAAGTACTATCCCGGCCCAACGATGCTTAACTTCCGTGATCGGACGAGAACAGGTGTGTTCATCGTGGTATGGTCGTAGACAAACAAACGGGCAGATATCTACGATTTATTAGCACATTACATCGAAAATGGTTTAAATTTTAAAGGTCATATTTCTTGACTGGATTATCCGAAATAGGTCGTGTTTATGTGCATTTGAAAGCTCATTTCAAGCGCTATCCATTAATTACGACAATAATGCGCTTTAAGATTTCCGGTAAAAAGTTCCAACGAAGGAAATCTAGGGTGCTTTCAGACTTAATTTTCATATGACAAAGTTAATTAGCAAAGTAACTACATCGCCATTTTCTTTGTCTGACGCTCGTAATCCATTTATTTGCGACGTGGCGCATTTATTGCAGCAAGATTGTAGCCGTTTTGAAGGGAAAGCAACTTCTAATCATGTCTCTTTCTTGATTTACTCAGCGGCTATTGCGTAAAAAAGATACGTCACAGTCGTAATGATAAATAATGTAACGTGAAAAAGTCAATAGCCTACGACACCGTGAGTTCCCAGGCGGTCCCCCATCCAAGTACTATCCCGGCCCAACGATGCTTAACTTCCGTGATCGGACGAGAACAGGTGTGTTCATCGTGGTATGGTCGTAGACACACAAAGGGGCAGATATCTACGATTTATTAGCACATTACATCGAAAATGGTTCACACTTTAAAGGTCATATTTCTTGACTGGATCATCCGAAATAGGTCGTGTTTATGTGCATTTGAAAGATCTTTTTAAGCGCTATCGATTCTTTACGACAACCATGCGCTTTAAGATTTCCGGTAAAAAGTTCCAACGAAGGAAATCTAGGGTGCTTTCAGACTTAATTTTCATATGACAAAGTTAATTAGCAAAGTAACTACATCGCCATTTTCTTTGTCTGACGCTCGTAATCCATTTATTTGCGACGTGGCGCATTTATTGCAGCAAGATTGTAGCCGTTTTGAAGGGAAAGCAAATTCTAATCATGTCTCTTTCTTGATTTACTCAGCGGCTATTGCGTAAAAAAGATACGTCCCAGTCCTAATGATAAATAATGTAACGTGAAAAAGTCAATAGACTACGACACCGGGAGTTCCCAGGCGGTCCCCCATCCAAGTACTATCCCGGCCCAACGATGCTTAACTTCCGTGATCGGACGAGAACAGGTGTGTTCATCGTGGTATGGTCGTAGACAAACAAACGGGCAGATATCTACGATTTATTAGCACATTACATCAAAAATGGTTTAAATTTTAAAGGTCATATTTCTTGACTGGATTATCCGAAAAAGGTTGTGTTTATGTGCATTTGAAAGCTCGTTTCAAGCGCTATCCATTAATTGCGACAATAATGCGCTTTAAGATTTCCGGTAAAAAGTTCCAACGAAGGCAATCTAGGGTACTTTCAGACTTAATTTTCATATGACAAAGTTAATTAGCAAAGTAACTACATCGCCATTTTCTTTGTCTGACGCTCGTAATCCATTTATTTGCGACGTGGCGCATTTATTGCAGCAAGATTGTAGCCGTTTTGAAGGGAAAGCAACTTATAATCATGTCTCTTTCTTGATTTACTCAGCGGCTATTGCGTAAAAAAGATACGTCCCAGTCCTAATGATAAATAATGTAACGTGAAAAAGTCAATAGCCTACGACACCGGGAGTTCCCAGGCGGTCCCCCATCCAAGTACTACCCCGGCCCGACGATGCTTAACTTCCGTGATCGGACGAGAACAGGTGTGTTCATCGTGGTATGGTCGTAGACAAACAAACGGGCAGATATCTACGATTTATTAGCACATTACATCGAAAATGGTTTAAATTATAAAGGTCATATTTCTTGACTGGATTATCCGAAATAGGTCGTGTTTATGTGCATTTGAAAGCTCATTTCAAGCGCTATCCATTAATTACGACAATAATGCGCTTTAAGATTTCCGGTAAAAAGTTCCAACGAAGGAAATCTAGGGTGCTTTCAGACTTAATTTTCATATGACAAAGTTAATTAGCAAAGTAACTACATCGCCATTTTCTTTGTCTGACGCTCGTAATCCATTCATTTGCGACGTGGCGCATTTATTGCAGCAAGATTGTAGCCGTTTTGAAGGGAAAGCAACTTCTAATCATGTCTCTTTCTTGATTTACTCAGCGGCTATTTCGTAAAAAAGATACGTCACAGTCGTAATGATAAATAACGTAACGTGAAAAAGTCAATAGCCTACGACACCGGGAGTTCCCAGGCGGTCCCCCATCCAAGTACTATCCCGGCCCGACGATGCTTAACTTCCGTGATCGGACGAGAACAGGTGTGTTCATCGTGGTATGGTCGTAAACAAACAAACGGTCAGATATCTACGATTTATTAGCACATCACATCGAAAATGGTTTAAACTTTAAAGGTCATATTTACTGACTGGATCATCCGAAATAGGTCGTGTTTATGTGCATTTGAAAACTCATTTCAAGCGCTATCCACTAATTATGACAACCATGCGCTTTAAGATTTCCGGTAAAAAGTTCCAACGAAGGAAATCTAGGGTACTTTCAGACTTTATTTTCATATGACAAAGTTAATTAACAAATTAGCTACATCGCCATTTTCTTTGTCTGACGCTCGTAATCCATTCATTTGCGACGTGGCGCATTTATTGCAGCAAGGTTGTAGCCGTTTTGAAGGGAAAGCAACTTCTAATCATGTCTCTTTCTTGATTTACTCAGCGGCTATTGCGTAAAAAAGATACGTCCCAGTCGTAATGATAAATAATGTAACGTGAAAAAGTCAATAGCCTACGACACCAGGAGTTCCCAGGCGGTCCCCCATCCAAGTACTATCCCGGCCCAACGATGCTTAACTTCCGTGATCGGACGAGAACAGGTGTGTTCATCGTGGTATGGTCGTAGACAAACAAACGGGCAGATATCTACGATTTATTAGCACATTACATCGAAAATGGTTTAAATTTTAAAGGTCATATTTCTTGACTGGATCATCCGAAATAGGTCGTGTTTATGTGCATTTGAAAGCTCATTTCAAGCGCTATCCATTAATTACGACAACCATGCGCTTTAAGATTTCCGGTAAAAAGTTCCAACGAAGGAAATCTAGGGTACTTTCAGACTTTATTTTCATATGACAAAGTTAATTAGCAAATTAGCTACATCGCCATTTTCTTTGTCTGACGCTCGTAATCCATTCATTTGCGACGTGGCGCATTTATTACAGCCAGATTGTAGCCGTTTTGAAGGGAAAGCAACTTCTAATCATGTCTCTTTCTTGATTTACTCAGCTGCTATTGCGTAAAAAAGATACGTCCCAGTCGTAATGATAAATAATGTAACGTGAAAAAGTCAATAGCCTACGACACCAGGAGTTCCCAGGCGGTCCCCCATCCAAGTACTATCCCGGCCCAACGATGCTTAACTTCCGTGATCGGACGAGAACAGGTGTGTTCATCGTGGTATGGTCGTAGACAAACAAACGGGCAGATATCTACGATTTATTAGCACATTACATCGAAAATGGTTTAAATTTTAAAGGTCATATTTCTTGACTGGATCATCCGAAATAGGTCGTGTTTATGTGCATTTGAAAGCTCATTTCAAGCGCTATCCATTAATTACGTCAACCATGCGCTTTAAGATTTCCGGTAAAAAGTTCCAACGAAGGCAATCTAGGGTACTTTCAGACTTAATTTTCATATGACAAAGTTAATTAGCAAATTAGCTACATCGCCATTCTCTTTGTCTGACGCTCGTAATCCATTCATTTGCGACGTGGCGCATTTAATGCTGCCAGATCGTAGCCCTTTTGAAGGGAAAGAAACTTCTAATGATGTCCCTTACTTGATTTACTCAGCGGCTATTGCGTAAAAAAGATACGTCACAGTCCTAATGATAAATAATGTAACGTGAAAAAGTCAATAGACTACGACACCGGGAGTTCCCAGGCGGTCCCCCATCCAAGTACTACCCCGGCCCGACGATGCTTAACTTCCGTGATCGGACGAGAACAGGTGTGTTCATCGTGGTATGGTCGTAGACAAACAAACGGGCAGATATCTACGATTTATTAGCACATTACATCGAAAATGGTTTAAATTATAAAGGTCATATTTCTTGACTGGATTATCCGAAATAGGTCGTGTTTATGTGCATTTGAAAGCTCATTTCAAGCGCTATCCATTAATTACGACAATAATGCGCTTTAAGATTTCCGGTAAAAAGTTCCAACGAAGGAAATCTAGGGTGCTTTCAGACTTAATTTTCATATGACAAAGTTAATTAGCAAAGTAACTACATCGCCATTTTCTTTGTCTGACGCTCGTAATCCATTCATTTGCGACGTGGCGCATTTATTGCAGCAAGATTGTAGCCGTTTTGAAGGGAAAGCAACTTCTAATCATGTCTCTTTCTTGATTTACTCAGCGGCTATTTCGTAAAAAAGATACGTCACAGTCGTAATGATAAATAACGTAACGTGAAAAAGTCAATAGCCTACGACACCGGGAGTTCCCAGGCGGTCCCCCATCCAAGTACTATCCCGGCCCGACGATGCTTAACTTCCGTGATCGGACGAGAACAGGTGTGTTCATCGTGGTATGGTCGTAAACAAACAAACGGTCAGATATCTACGATTTATTAGCACATCACATCGAAAATGGTTTAAACTTTAAAGGTCATATTTACTGACTGGATCATCCGAAATAGGTCGTGTTTATGTGCATTTGAAAACTCATTTCAAGCGCTATCCACTAATTACGACAACCATGCGCTTTAAGATTTCCGGTAAAAAGTTCCAACGAAGGAAATCTAGGGTACTTTCAGACTTTATTTTCATATGACAAAGTTAATTAACAAATTAGCTACATCGCCATTTTCTTTGTCTGACGCTCGTAATCCATTCATTTGCGACGTGGCGCATTTATTGCAGCAAGGTTGTAGCCGTTTTGAAGGGAAAGCAACTTCTAATCATGTCTCTTTCTTGATTTACTCAGCGGCTATTGCGTAAAAAAGATACGTCCCAGTCGTAATGATAAATAATGTAACGTGAAAAAGTCAATAGCCTACGACACCAGGAGTTCCCAGGCGTTCCCCCATCCAAGTACTATCCCGGCCCAACGATGCTTAACTTCCGTGATCGGACGAGAACAGGTGTGTTCATCGTGGTATGGTCGTAGACAAACAAACGGGCAGATATCTACGATTTATTAGCACATTACATCGAAAATGGTTTAAATTTTAAAGGTCATATTTCTTGACTGGATCATCCGAAATAGGTCGTGTTTATGTGCATTTGAAAGCTCATTTCAAGCGCTATCCATTAATTACGACAACCATGCGCTTTAAGATTTCCGGTAAAAAGTTCCAACGAAGGAAATCTAGGGTACTTTCAGACTTTATTTTCATATGACAAAGTTAATTAGCAAATTAGCTACATCGCCATTTTCTTTGTCTGACGCTCGTAATCCATTCATTTGCGACGTGGCGCATTTATTACAGCCAGATTGTAGCCGTTTTGAAGGGAAAGCAACTTCTAATCATGTCTCTTTCTTGATTTACTCAGCTGCTATTGCGTAAAAAAGATACGTCCCAGTCGTAATGATAAATAATGTAACGTGAAAAAGTCAATAGCCTACGACACCAGGAGTTCCCAGGCGGTCCCCCATCCAAGTACTATCCCGGCCCAACGATGCTTAACTTCCGTGATCGGACGAGAACAGGTGTGTTCATCGTGGTATGGTCGTAGACAAACAAACGGGCAGATATCTACGATTTATTAGCACATTACATCGAAAATGGTTTAAATTTTAAAGGTCATATTTCTTGACTGGATCATCCGAAATAGGTCGTGTTTATGTGCATTTGAAAGCTCATTTCAAGCGCTATCCATTAATTACGTCAACCATGCGCTTTAAGATTTCCGGTAAAAAGTTCCAACGAAGGCAATCTAGGGTACTTTCAGACTTAATTTTCATATGACAAAGTTAATTAGCAAATTAGCTACATCGCCATTCTCTTTGTCTGACGCTCGTAATCCATTCATTTGCGACGTGGCGCATTTAATGCTGCCAGATCGTAGCCCTTTTGAAGGGAAAGAAACTTCTAATGATGTCCCTTACTTGATTTACTCAGCGGCTATTGCGTAAAAAAGATACGTCACAGTCCTAATGATAAATAATGTAACGTGAAAAAGTCAATAGACTACGACACCGGGAGTTCCCAGGCGGTCCCCCATCCAAGTACTACCCCGGCCCGACGATGCTTAACTTCCGTGATCGGACGAGAACAGGTGTGTTCATCGTGGTATGGTCGTAGACAAACAAACGGGCAGATATCTACGATTTATTAGCACATTACATCGAAAATGGTTTAAATTATAAAGGTCATATTTCTTGACTGGATTATCCGAAATAGGTCGTGTTTATGTGCATTTGAAAGCTCATTTCAAGCGCTATCCATTAATTACGACAATAATGCGCTTTAAGATTTCCGGTAAAAAGTTCCAACGAAGGAAATCTAGGGTGCTTTCAGACTTAATTTTCATATGACAAAGTTAATTAGCAAAGTAACTACATCGCCATTTTCTTTGTCTGACGCTCGTAATCCATTCATTTGCGACGTGGCGCATTTATTGCAGCAAGATTGTAGCCGTTTTGAAGGGAAAGCAACTTCTAATCATGTCTCTTTCTTGATTTACTCAGCGGCTATTTCGTAAAAAAGATACGTCACAGTCGTAATGATAAATAACGTAACGTGAAAAAGTCAATAGCCTACGACACCGGGAGTTCCCAGGCGGTCCCCCATCCAAGTACTATCCCGGCCCGACGATGCTTAACTTCCGTGATCGGACGAGAACAGGTGTGTTCATCGTGGTATGGTCGTAAACAAACAAACGGTCAGATATCTACGATTTATTAGCACATCACATCGAAAATGGTTTAAACTTTAAAGGTCATATTTACTGACTGGATCATCCGAAATAGGTCGTGTTTATGTGCATTTGAAAACTCATTTCAAGCGCTATCCACTAATTACGACAACCATGCGCTTTAAGATTTCCGGTAAAAAGTTCCAACGAAGGAAATCTAGGGTACTTTCAGACTTTATTTTCATATGACAAAGTTAATTAACAAATTAGCTACATCGCCATTTTCTTTGTCTGACGCTCGTAATCCATTCATTTGCGACGTGGCGCATTTATTGCAGCAAGGTTGTAGCCGTTTTGAAGGGAAAGCAACTTCTAATCATGTCTCTTTCTTGATTTACTCAGCGGCTATTGCGTAAAAAAGATACGTCCCAGTCGTAATGATAAATAATGTAACGTGAAAAAGTCAATAGCCTACGACACCAGGAGTTCCCAGGCGTTCCCCCATCCAAGTACTATCCCGGCCCAACGATGCTTAACTTCCGTGATCGGACGAGAACAGGTGTGTTCATCGTGGTATGGTCGTAGACAAACAAACGGGCAGATATCTACGATTTATTAGCACATTACATCGAAAATGGTTTAAATTTTAAAGGTCATATTTCTTGACTGGATCATCCGAAATAGGTCGTGTTTATGTGCATTTGAAAGCTCATTTCAAGCGCTATCCATTAATTACGACAACCATGCGCTTTAAGATTTCCGGTAAAAAGTTCCAACGAAGGAAATCTAGGGTACTTTCAGACTTTATTTTCATATGACAAAGTTAATTAGCAAATTAGCTACATCGCCATTTTCTTTGTCTGACGCTCGTAATCCATTCATTTGCGACGTGGCGCATTTATTGCAGCCAGATTGTAGCCGTTTTGAAGGGAAAGCAACTTCTAATCATGTCTCTTTCTTGATTTACTCAGCGGCTATTGCGTAAAAAAGATACGTCCCAGTCGTAATGATAAATAATGTAACGTGAAAAAGTCAATAGCCTACGACACCAGGAGTTCCCAGGCGGTCCCCCATCCAAGTACTATCCCGGCCCAACGATGCTTAACTTCCGTGATCGGACGAGAACAGGTGTGTTCATCGTGGTATGGTCGTAGACAAACAAACGGGCAGATATCTACGATTTATTAGCACATTACATCGAAAATGGTTTAAATTTTAAAGGTCATATTTCTTGACTGGATCATCCGAAATAGGTCGTGTTTATGTGCATTTGAAAGCTCATTTCAAGCGCTATCCATTAATTACGACAACCATGCGCTTTAAGATTTCCGGTAAAAAGTTCCAACGAAGGCAATCTAGGGTACTTTCAGACTTAATTTTCATATGACAAAGTTAATTAGCAAATTAGCTACATCGCCATTCTCTTTGTCTGACGCTCGTAATCCATTCATTTGCGACGTGGCGCATTTAATGCTGCCAGATCGTAGCCCTTTTGAAGGAAAAGAAACTTCTAATGATGTCCCTTACTTGATTTACTCAGCGGCTATTGCGTAAAAAAGATACGTCACAGTCGTATTGATAAATAATGTAACGTGAAAAAGTCAATAGCCTACGACACCGGGAGTTCCCAGGCGGTCCTCCATCCAAGTACTATCCCGGCCCGAGGATGCTTAACTTCCGTGATCGGACGAGAACAGGTGTGTTCATCGTGGTATGGTCGTAGACACACAAACGGGCAGATATCTACGATTTATTAGCACATTACATCGAAAATGGTTCAAACTTTAAAGGTCATATTTCTTGACTGGATCATCCGAAATAGGTCGTGTTTATGTGCATTTGAAAGCTCTTTTTAAGCGCTATCGATTCTTTACGACAACCATGCGCTTTAAGATTTCCGGTAAAAAGTTCCAACGAAGGAAATCTAGGGTGCTTTCAGACTTAATTTTCATATGACAAAGTTAATTAGCAAAGTAACTACATCGCCATTTTCTTTGTCTGACGCTCGTAATCCATTTATTTGCGACGTGGCGCATTTATTGCAGCAAGATTGTAGCCGTTTTGAAGGGAAAGCAAATTCTAATCATGTCTCTTTCTTGATTTACTCAGCGGCTATTGCGTAAAAGAGATACGTCCCAGTCGTAATGATAAATAATGTAACGTGAAAAAGTCAATAGCCTACGACACCAGGAGTTCCCAGGCGGTCGCCCCATCCAAGTACTATCCCGGCCCAACGATGCTTAACTTCCGTGATCGGACGAGAACAGGTGTGTTCATCGTGGTATGGTCGTAGACAAACAAACCGGCAGATATCTACGATTTATTAGCACATTACATCGAAATGGTTTAAACTTTAAAGGTCATATTTCTTGACTGGATTATCCGAAATAGGTCGTGTTTATGTGCATTTGAAAGCTCATTTCAAGCGCTATTCATTAATTACGACAATAATGCGCTTTAAGATTTCCGGTAAAAAGTTCCAACGAAGGATATCTAGGGTACTTTCAGACTTAATTTTCATATGACAAAATTAGTTAGCAAAGTAAGTACATCGCTATTTTCTTTGTCTGACGCTCGTAATCCATTCATTTGCGACATGGCGCATTTATTGCAGCACGATGGTAGTCGTTTTGAAGGGAAAGCAACTTCTAATCATGTCTCTTTCTTGATTTACTCGGCGGCTATTGCGTAAAAAAGATACGTCACAGTCGTAATGATAAATAATGTAACGTGAAAGAGTCAATAGCCTACGACACCGGGAGTTCCCAGGCGGTCCCCCATCCAAGTACTATCCTGGCCCGACGATGCTTAACTTCCGTGATCGGACGAGAACAGGTGTGTTCATCGTGGTATGGTCGTAGACAAACAAACGGGCAGATATCTACGATTTATTAGCACATTACATCGAAAATGGTTTAAACTTTAAAGGTCATATTTCTTGACTGGGTTATCCGAAATAGGTCGTGTTTATGTGCATTTGAAAGCTCATTTCAAGCGCTATCGAATAATTACGACAACCATGCGCTTTAAGATTTCCGGTAAAAAGTTCCAACGAAGGCAATCTAGGGTACTTTCAGACCTAATTTTCATATGACAAAGTTAATTAGCAAATTAGCTACATCGCCATTTTCTTTGTTTGACGCTCGTAATCCATTCATTTGCGACTTGGCGCATTTAATGCTGCCAGATCGTAGCCCTTTTGAAGGGGAAGAAACTTCTAATCATGTCTCTTTCTTGATTTACTCGGCGGCTATTGCGTAAAAAAGATACGTCACAGTCGTAATGATAAATAATGTAACGTGAAAAAGTCAATAGCCTACGACACCGGGAGTTCCCAGGCGGTCCCCCATCCAAGTACTATCCCGGCCCAACGATGCTTAACTTCCGTGATCGGACGACAACAGGTGTGTTCATCGTGGTATGGTCGTAGACACACAAAGGGGCAGATATCTACGATTTATTAGCACATTACATCGAAAATGGTTCACACTTTAAAGGTCATATTTCTTGACTGGATCATCCGAAATAGGTCGTGTTTATGTGCATTTGAAAGCTCTTTTTAAGCGCTATCGATTCTTTACGACAACCATGCGCTTTAAGATTTCCGGTAAAAAGTTCCAACGAAGGAAATCTAGGGAGCTTTCAGACTTAATTTTCATATGACAAAGTTAATTAGCAAAGTAACTACATCGCCATTTTCTTTGTCTGACGCTCGTAATCCATTTATTTGCGACGTGGCGCATTTATTGCAGCAAGATTGTAGCCGTTTTGAAGGGAAAGCAAATTCTAATCATGTCTCTTTCTTGATTTACTCAGCGGCTATTTCGTAAAAAAGATACGTCCCAGTCGTAATGATAAATAATGTAACGTGAAAAATTCAATAGCCTACGACACCAGGAGTTCCCAGGCGGTCCCCCATCCAAGTACTATCCCGGCCCAACGATGCTTAACTTCCGTGATCGGACGAGAACAGGTGTGTTTATCGTGGTATGGTCGTAGACAAACAAACGGGCAGATATCTACGATTTATTAGCACATTACATCGAAAATGGTTT
Organism: Hydractinia symbiolongicarpus; assembly: GCF_029227915.1. Lineage (NCBI taxonomy): Eukaryota > Metazoa > Cnidaria > Hydrozoa > Anthoathecata > Hydractiniidae > Hydractinia > Hydractinia symbiolongicarpus. The sequence continues at coordinate 15,861,675 of NC_079885.1, read as the reverse complement.
AAATTTTAAAGGTCATATTTCTTGACTGGATTATCCGAAATAGGTCGTGTTTATGTGCATTTGAAAGCTCATTTCAAGCGCTATCCATTAATTACGACAATAATGCGCTTTAAGATTTCCGGTAAAAAGTTCCAACGAAGGAAATCTAGGGTGCTTTCAGACTTAATTTTCATATGACAAAGTTAATTAGCAAAGTAACTACATCGCCATTTTCTTTGTCTGACGCTCGTAATCCATTCATTTGCGACTTGGCGCATTTAATGCTGCCAGATCGTAGCCCTTTTGAAGGGGAAGAAACTTCTAATGACGTCCCTTACTTGATTTACTCAGCGGCTATTGCGTAAAAAAGATACGTCACAGTCGTAATGATAAATAATGTAACGTGAAAAATTCAATAGCCTACGACACCGGGAGTTCCCAGGCGGTCCCCCATCCAAGTACTATCCCGGCCCAACGATGCTTAACTTCCGTGATCGGACGAGAACAGGTGTGTTCATCGTGGTATGGTCGTAGACACACAAAGGGGCAGATATCTACGATTTATTAGCACATTACATCGAAAATGGTTCACACTTTAAAGGTCATATTTCTTGACTGGATCATCCGAAATAGGTCGTGTTTATGTGCATTTGAAAGCTCTTTTTAAGCGCTATCGATTCTTTACGACAACCATGCGCTTTAAGATTTCCGGTAAAAAGTTCCAACGAAGGAAATCTAGGGAGCTTTCAGACTTAATTTTTATATGACAAAGTTAATTAGCAAAGTAACTACATCGCCATTTTCTTTGTCTGACGCTCGTAATCCATTTATTTGCGACGTGGCGCATTTATTGCAGCAAGATTGTAGCCGTTTTGAAGGGAAAGCAAATTCTAATCATGTCTCTTTCTTGATTTACTCAGCGGCTATTTCGTAAAAAAGATACGTCCCAGTCGTAATGATAAATAATGTAACGTGAAAAAGTCAATAGCCTACGACACCAGGAGTTCCCAGGCGGTCCCCCATCCAAGTACTATCCCGGCCCAACGATGCTTAACTTCCGTGATCGGACGAGAACAGGTGTGTTTATCGTGGTATGGTCGTAGACAAACAAACGGGCAGATATCTACGATTTATTAGCACATTACATCGAAAATGGTTTAAATTTTAAAGGTCATATTTCTTGACTGGATTATCCGAAATAGGTCGTGTTTATGTGCATTTGAAAGCTCATTTCAAGCGCTATCCATTAATTACGACAATAATGCGCTTTAAGATTTCCGGTAAAAAGTTCCAACGAAGGAAATCTAGGGTGCTTTCAGACTTAATTTTCATATGACAAAGTTAATTAGCAAAGTAACTACATCGCCATTTTCTTTGTCTGACGCTCGTAATCCATTCATTTGCGACTTGGCGCATTTAATGCTGCCAGATCGTAGCCCTTTTGAAGGGGAAGAAACTTCTAATGACGTCCCTTACTTGATTTACTCAGCGGCTATTGCGTAAAAAAGATACGTCACAGTCGTAATGATAAATAATGTAACGTGAAAAAGTCAATAGCCTACGACACCGGGAGTTCCCAGGCGGTCCCCCATCCAAGTACTATCCCGGCCCAACGATGCTTAACTTCCGTGATCGGACGAGAACAGGTGTGTTCATCGTGGTATGGTCGTAGACACACAAAGGGGCAGATAACTACGATTTATTAGCACATTACATCGAAAATGGTTCACACTTTAAAGGTCATATTTCTTGACTGGATCATCCGAAATAGGTCGTGTTTAAGTGCATTTGAAAGCTCTTTTTAAGCGCTATCGATTCTTTACGACAACCATGCGCTTTAAGATTTCCGGTAAAAAGTTCCAACGAAGGAAATCTAGGGAGCTTTCAGACTTAATTTTCATATGACAAAGTTAATTAGCAAAGTAACTACATCGCCATTTTCTTTGTCTGACGCTCGTAATCCATTCATTTGCGACGTGGCGCATTTATTGCAGCAAGATTGTAGCCGTTTTGAAGGGAAAGCAACTTCTAATCATGTCTCTTTCTTGATTTACTCAGCGGCTATTTCGTAAAAAAGATACGTCACAGTCGTAATGATAAATAATGTAACGTGAAAAAGTCAATAGCCTACGACACCGGGAGTTCCCAGGCGGTGCCCCATCCAAGTACTATCCCGGCCCGACGATGCTTAACTTCCGTGATCGGACGAGAACAGGTGTGTTCATCGTGGTACGGTCGTAAACAAACAAACGGGCAGATATCTACGATTTATTAGCACATTACATCGAAAATGGTTTAAACTTTAAAGGTCATATTTATTGACTGGATCATCCGAAATAGGTCGTGTTTATGTGCATTTGAAAGCTCATTTCAAGCGCTATCCATTAATTACGACAATAATGCGCTTTAAGATTTCCGGTAAAAAGTTCCAACGAAGGAAATCTAGGGTGCTTTCAGACTTAATTTTCATATGACAAAGTTAATTAGCAAAGTAACTACATCGCCATTTTCTTTGTCTGACGCTCGTAATCCATTCATTTGCGACGTGGCGAATTTATTGCAGCAAGATTGTAGCCGTTTTGAAGGGAAAGCAACTTCTAATCATGTCTCTTTCTTGATTTACTCAGCGGCTATTTCGTAAAAAAGATACGTCACAGTCGTAATGATAAATAATGTAACGTGAAAAAGTCAATAGCCTACGACACCGGGAGTTCCCAGGCGGTCCCCCATCCAAGTACTATCCCGGCCCGACGATGCTTAACTTCCGTGATCGGACGAGAACAGGTGTATTCATCGTGGTATGGTCGTAAACAAACAAACGGGCAGATATCTACGATTTATTAGCACATTACATCGAAAATGGTTTAAACTTTAAAGGTCATATTTATTGACTGGATCATCCGAAATAGGTCGTGTTTATGTGCATTTGAAAGCTCATTTCAAGCGCTATCAATTAATTACGAAAACCATGCGCTTTAAGATTTCCGGTAAAAAGTTCCAACGAAGGCAATCTAGGGTACTTTCAGACTTAATTTTCATATGACAAAGTTAATTAGCAAATTAGCTACATCGCCATTCTCTTTGTCTGACGCTCGTAATCCATTCATTTGCGACGTGGCGCATTTAATGCTGCCAGATCGTAGCCCTTTTGAAGGGAAAGAAACTTCTAATGATGTCCCTTACTTGATTTACTCAGCGGCTATTGCGTAAAAAAGATACGTCACAGTCGTAATGATAAATAATGTAACGTGAAAAAGTCAATAGCCTACGACACCGGGAGTTCCCAGGCGGTCCTCCATCCAAGTACTATCCCGGCCCGAGGATTCTTAACTTCCGTGATCGGACGAGAACAGGTGTTTTCATCGTGGTATGGTCGTAGACACACAAACGGGCAGATAACTATGATTTATTAGCACATTACATCGAAAATGGTTTAAACTTTAAAGGTCATATTTATTGACTGGATCATCCGAAATAGGTCGTGTTTATGTGCATTTGAAAGCTCATTTCAAGCGCTATCCATTAATTACGAAAACCATGCGCTTTAAGATTTCCGGTAAAAAGTTCCAACGAAGGCAATCTAGGGTACTTTCAGACTTAATTTTCATATGACAAAGTTAATTAGCAAATTAACTACATCGCCATTTTCTTTGTCTGACGCTCGTAATCCATTCATTTGCGACTTGGCGCATTTATTGCCGCCAGATCGTAGCCGTTTTGAAGGGAAAGCAACTTCTAATCATGTCTCTTTCTTGATTTACTCAGCGGCTATTTCGTAAAAAAGATACGTCCCAGTCGTAATGATAAATAATGTAACGTGAAAAAGTCAATAGCCTACGACACCAGGAGTTCCCAGGTGGTCCCCCATCCAAGTACTATCCCGGCCCAACGATGCTTAACTTCCGTGATCGGACGAGAACAGGTGTGTTCATCGTGGTATGGTCGTAGACAAACAAACGGGCAGATATCTACGATTTATTAGCACATTACATCGAAAATGGTTTAAATTTTAAAGGTCATATTTCTTGACTGGATTATCCGAAATAGGTCGTGTTTATGTGCATTTGAAAGCTCATTTCAAGCGCTATCCATTAATTACGACAATAATGCGCTTTAAGATTTCCGGTAAAAAGTTCCAACGAAGGAAATCTAGGGTGCTTTCAGACTTAATTTTCATATGACAAAGTTAATTAGCAAAGTAACTACATCGCCATTTTCTTTGTCTGACGCTCGTAATCCATTCATTTGCGACGTGGCGCATTTATTGCAGCAAGATTGTAGCCGTTTTGAAGGGAAAGCAACTTCTAATCATGTCTCTTTCTTGATTTACTCAGCGGCTATTTCGTAAAAAAGATACGTCACAGCCGTAATGATAAATAATGTAACGTGAAAAAGTCAATAGCCTACGACACCGGGAGTTCCCAGGCGGTCCCCCATCCAAGTACTATCCCGGCCCGACGATGCTTAACTTCCGTGATCGGACGAGAACAGGTGTGTTCATCGTGGTATGGTCGTAAACAAACAAACGGGCAGATATCTACGATTTATTAGCACATTACATCGAAAATGGTTTAAATTTTAAAGGTCATATTTCTTGACTGCATTATCCGAAATAGGTCGTGTTTATGTGCATTTGAAAGCTCATTTCAAGCGCTATCCATTAATTACGACAATAATGCGCTTTAAGATTTCCGGTAAAAAGTTCCAACGAAGGAAATCTAGGGTGCTTTCAGACTTAATTTTCATATGACAAAGTTAATTAGCAAAGTAACTACATCGCCATTTTCTTTGTCTGACGCTCGTAATCCATTCATTTGCGACGTGGCGCATTTATTGCAGCAAGATTGTAGCCGTTTTGAAGGGAAAGCAACTTCTAATCATGTGTCTTTCTTGATTTACTCAGCGGCTATTGCGTAAAAAAGATACGTCCCAGTCGTAATGATAAACAATGTAACGTGAAAAAGTCAATAGCCTACAACACCAGGAGTTCCCAGGCGGTCCCCCATCCAAGTACTATCCCGGCCCAACGATGCTTAACTTCCGTGATCGGACGAGAACAGGTGTGTTTATCGTGGTATGGTCGTAGACAAACAAACGTGCAGATATCTACGATTTATTAGCACATTACATCGAAAATGGTTTAAATTTTAAAGGTCATATTTCTTGACTGGATCATCCGAAATAGGTCGTGTTTATGTGCATTTGAAAGCTCATTTCAAGCGCTATCCATTAATTACGACAACCATGCGCTTTAAGATTTCCGGTAAAAAGTTCCAACGAAGGCAATCTAAGGTACTTTCAGACTTAATTTTCATATGACAAAGTTAATTAGCAAAGTAACTACATCGCCATTTTCTTTGTCTGACGCTCGTAATCCATTTATTTGCGACGTGGCGCATTTATTGCAGCAAGATTGTAGCCGTTTTGAAGGGAAAGCAACTTCTAATCATGTCTCTTTCTTGATTTACTCAGCGGCTATTGCGTAAAAAAGATACGTCCCAGTCGTAATGATAAATAATGTAACGTGAAAAAGTCAATAGCCTACGACACCGGGAGTTCCCAGGCGGTCCCCCATCCAAGTACTATCCCGGCCCAACGATGCTTAACTTCCGTGATCGGACGAGAACAGGTGTGTTCATCGTGGTATGGTCGTAGACAAGCAAACGGGCAGATATCTACGATTTATTAGCACATTACATCAAAAATGGTTTAAATTTTAAAGGTCATATTTCTTGACTGGATTATCCGAAAAAGGTTGTGTTTATGTGCATTTGAAAGCTCGTTTCAAGCGCTATCCATTAATTACGACAATAATGCGCTTTAAGATTTCCGGTAAAAAGTTCCAACGAAGGCAATCTAGGGTACTTTCAGACTTAATTTTCATATGACAAAGTTAATTAGCAAAGTAACTACATCGCCATTTTCTTTGTCTGACGCTCTTAATCCATTTATTTGCGACGTGGCGCATTTATTGCAGCAAGATTGTAGCCGTTTTGAAGGGAAAGCAAATTCTAATCATGTCTCTTTCTTGATTTACTCAGCGGCTATTTCGTAAAAAAGATACGTCCCAGTCCTAATGATAAATAATGTAACGTGAAAAAGTCAATAGCCTACGACACCAGGAGTTCCCAGGCGGTCCCCCATCCAAGTACTATCCCGGCCCAACGATGCTTAACTTCCGTGATCGGACGAGAACAGGTGTGTTTATCGTGGTATGGTGGTAGACAAACAAACGGGCAGATATCTACGATTTATTAGCACATTACATCGAAAATGGTTTAAATTTTAAAGGTCATATTTCTTGACTGGATTATCCGAAATAGGTCGTGTTTATGTGCATTTGAAAGCTCGTTTCAAGCGCTATCCATTAATTACGACAATAATGCGCTTTAAGATTTCCGGTAAAAAGTTCCAACGAAGGCAATCTAGGGTACTTTCAGACTTAATTTTCATATGACAAAGTTAATTAGCAAATTAACTACATCGCCATTTTTTTTGTCTGACGCTCGTAATCCATTCATTTGCGACTTGGCGCACTTATTGCTGCCAGATCGTAGCCGTTTTGAAGGGAAAGCAACTTCTAATCATGTCTCTTTCTTGATTTACTCAGCGGCTATTTCGTAAAAAAGATACGTCACAGTCGTAATGATAAATAATGTAACGTGAAAAAGTCAATAGCCTACGACACCGGGAGTTCCCAGGCGGTCCCCCATCCAAGTACTATCCCGGCCCGACGATGCTTAACTTCCGTGATCGGACGAGAACAGGTGTGTTCATCGTGGTATGGTCGTAGACAAACAAACGGGCAGATATCTACGATTTATTAGCACATTACATCAAAAATGGTTTAAATTTTAAAGGTCATATTTCTTGACTGGATTATCCGAAAAAGGTTGTGTTTATGTGCATTTGAAAGCTCGTTTCAAGCGCTATCCATTAATTACGACAATAATGCGCTTTAAGATTTCCGGTAAAAAGTTCCAAGGAAGGCAATCTAGGGTACTTTCAGACTTAATTTTCATATGACAAAGTTAATTAGCAAAGTAACTACATCGCCATTTTCTTTGTCTGACGCTCGTAATCCATTTATTTGCGACGTGGCGCATTTATTGCAGCAAGATTGTAGCCGTTTTGAAGGGAAAGCAACTTATAATCATGTCTCTTTCTTGATTTACTCAGCGGCTATTGCGTAAAAAAGATACGTCCCAGTCCTAATGATAAATAATGTAACGTGAAAAAGTCAATAGCCTACGACACCGGGAGTTCCCAGGCGGTCCCCCATCCAAGTACTATCCCGGCCCAACGATGCTTAACTTCCGTGATCGGACGAGAACAGGTGTGTTTATCGTGGTATGGTCGTAGACAAACAAACGGGCAGATATCTACGATTTATTAGAACATTACATCAAAAATGGTTTAAATTTTAAAGGTCATATTTCTTGACTGGATTATCCGAAATAGGTTGTGTTTATGTGCATTTGAAAGCTCGTTTCAAGCGCTATCCATTAATTACAACAATAATGCGCTTTAAGATTTCCGGTAAAAAGTTCCAACGAAGGCAATCTAGGGTACTTTCAGATTTAATTTTCATATGACAAAGTTAATTAGCAAATTAACTACATCGCCATTTTCTTTGTCTGACGCTCGTAATCTATTCATTTGCGACTTGGCGCATTTATTGCTGCCAGATCGTAGCCGTTTTGAAGGGAAAGCAACTTCTAATCATGTCTCTTTCTTGATTTACTCAGCGGCTATTTCGTAAAAAAGATACGTCACAGTCGTAATGATAAATAATGTAACGTGAAAAAGTCAATAGCCTACGACACCGGGAGTTCCCAGGCGGTCCCCCATCCAAGTACTATCCCGGCCCGACGATGCTTAACTTCCGTGATCGGACGAGAACAGGTGTGTTCATCGTGGTACGGTCGTAGACAAACAAACGGGCAGATATCTACGATTTATTAGCACATTACATCGAAAATGGTTCAAACTTTAAAGGTCATATTTCTTGACTGGATCATTCGAAATAGGTCGTGTTTATGTGCGTTTGACAGCTCTTTTTAAGCGCTATCGATTCTTGACAACAATAATGCGCTTTATGATTTCCGGTAAAAAGTTCCAACGAAGGAAATCTAGGGTGCTTTCCGACTTAATTTTATTATGACAAAGTTAATTAGCAAAGTAACTACATCGCCATTTTCTTTGTCTGACGCTTGTAATCCATTTATTTGCGACTTGGCGCATTTATTGCTGCCAGATCGTAGCCGTTTTGAAGGGAAAGCAACTTCTAATCATGTCTCTTTCTTGATTTACTCAGCGGCTATTTCGTAAAAAAGATACGTCACAGTCGTAATGATAAATAATGTAACGTGAAAAAGTCAATAGCCTACGACACCGGGAGTTCCCAGGCGGTCCCCCATCCAAGTACTATCCCGGCCCGACGATGCTTAACTTCCGTGATCGGACGAGAACAGGTTTGTTCATCGTGGTATGGTCGTAGACAAACAAACGGGCAGATATCTACGATTTATTAGCACATTACATCGAAAATGGTTCAAACTTTAAAGGTCATATTTCTTGACTGGATCATTCGAAATAGGTCGTGTTTATGTGCGTTTGACAGCTCTTTTTAAGCGCTATCGATTCTTGACAACAATAATGCGCTTTATGATTTCCGGTAAAAAGTTCCAACGAAGGAAATCTAGGGTGCTTTCCGACTTAATTTTATTATGACAAAGTTAATTAGCAAAGTAACTACATCGCCATTTTCTTTGTCTGACGCTTGTAATCCATTCATTTGCGACTTGGCGCATTTATTGCTGCCAGATCGTAGCCGTTTTGAAGGGAAAGCAACTTCTAATCATGTCTCTTTCTTGATTTACTCAGCGGCTATTTCGTAAAAAAGATACGTCACAGTCGTAATGATAAATAATGTAACGTGAAAAAGTCAATAGCCTACGACACCGGGAGTTCCCAGGCGGTCCCCCATCCAAGTACTATCCCGGCCCGACGATGCTTAACTTCCGTGATCGGACGAGAACAGGTTTGTTCATCGTGGTATGGTCGTAGACAAACAAACGGGCAGATATCTACGATTTATTAGCACATTACATCGAAAATGGTTCAAACTTTAAAGGTCATATTTCTTGACTGGATCATTCGAAATAGGTCGTGTTTATGTGCGTTTGACAGCTCTTTTTAAGCGCTATCGATTCTTGACAACAATAATGCGCTTTATGATTTCCGGTAAAAAGTTCCAACGATGGAAATCTAGGGTGCTTTCCGACTTAATTTTATTATGACAAAGTTAATTAGCAAAGTAACTACATCGCCATTTTCTTTGTCTGACGCTTGTAATCCATTCATTTGCGACTTGGCGCATTTATTGCTGCCAGATCGTAGCCGTTTTGAAGGGAAAGCAACTTCTAATCATGTCTCTTTCTTGATTTACTCAGCGGCTATTTCGTAAAAAAGATACGTCACAGTCGTAATGATAAATAATGTAACGTGAAAAAGTCAATAGCCTACGACACCGGGAGTTCCCAGGCGGTCCCCCATCCAAGTACTATCCCGGCCCGACGATGCTTAACTTCCGTGATCGGACGAGAACAGGTGTGTTCATCGTGGTATGGTCGTAGACAAACAAACGGGCAGATATCTACGATTTATTAGCACATTACATCGAAAATGGTTCAAACTTTAAAGGTCATATTTCTTGACTGGATCATTCGAAATAGGTCGTGTTTATGTGCATTTGAAAGCTCATTTCAAGCGCTATCCATTAATTACGACAACCATGCGCTTTATGATTTCCGGAAAAAAGTTCCAACGAAGGAAATCTAGGGTGCTTTCCGACTTAATTTTCATATGACAAAGTTAATTAGCAAAGTTACTACATCGCCATTTTCTTTGTCTGACGCTCGTAATCCATTCATTTGCGACTTGGCGCATTTATTGCTGCCAGATCGTAGCCGTTTTGAAGGGAAAGCAACTTCTAATCATGTCTCTTTCTTGATTTACTCAGCGGCTATTTCGTAAAAAGATACGTCACAGTCGTAATGATAAATAATGTAACGTGAAAAAGTCAATAGCCTACGACACCGGGAGTTCCCAGGCGGTCCCCCATCCAAGTACTATCCCGGCCCGACGATGCTTAACTTCCGTGATCGGACGAGAACAGGTGTGTTCATCGTGGTATGGTCGTAGACAAACAAACGGGCAGATATCTACGATTTATTAGCACATTACATCGAAAATGGTTCAAACTTTAAAGGTCATATTTCTTGACTGGATCATTCGAAATAGGTCGTGTTTATGTGCGTTTGACAGCTCTTTTTAAGCGCTATCGATTCTTGACAACAATAATGCGCTTTATGATTTCCGGTAAAAAGTTCCAACGAAGGAAATCTAGGGTGCTTTCCGACTTAATTTTATTATGACAAAGTTAATTAGCCATGTAACTACATCGCCATTTTCTTTGTCTGACGCTTGTAATCCATTCATTTGCGACTTGGCGCATTTATTGCTGCCAGATCGTAGCCGTTTTGAAGGGAAAGCAACTTCTAATCATGTCTCTTTCTTGATTTACTCAGCGGCTATTTCGTAAAAAAGATACGTCACAGTCGTAATGATAAATAATGTAACCTGAAAAAGTCAATAGCCTACGACACCGGGAGTTCCCAGGCGGTCCCCCATCCAAGTACTATCCCGGCCCGACGATGCTTAACTTCCGTGTTCGGACGAGAACAGGTGTGTTCATCGTGGTATGGTCGTAGACAAACAAACGGGCAGATATCTACGATTTATTAGCACATTACATCGAAAATGGTTCAAACTTTAAAGGTCATATTTCTTGACTGGATCATTCGAAATAGGTCGTGTTTATGTGCGTTTGACAGCTCTTTTTAAGCGCTATCGATTCTTGACAACAATAATGCGCTTTATGATTTCCGGTAAAAGGTTCCAACGAAGGAAATCTAGGGTCCTTTCCGACTTAATTTTCATATGACAAAGTTAATTAGCAAAGTTACTACATCGCCATTTTCTTTGTCTGACGCTCGTAATCCATTCATTTGCGACTTGGCGCATTTATTGCTGCCAGATCGTAGCCGTTTTGAAGGGAAAGCAACTTCTAATCATGTCTTTTTCTTGATTTACTCAGCGGCTATTGCGTAAAAAAGATACGTCCCAGTCGTAATGATAAATAATGTAACGTGAAAAAGTCAATAGCCTACGACACCGGGAGTTCCCAGGCGGTCCCCCATCCAAGTACTATCCCGGCCCAACGATGCTTAACTTCCGTGATCTGACGAGAACAGGTGTGTATTCGTGGTATGGTCGTAGACAAACAAACGGGCAGATATCTACGATTTATTAGCACATTACATCGAATATGGTTTAAACTTTAAAGGTCATATTTCTTGACTGGATTATCCGAAATAGGTCGTGTTTATGTGCATTTGAAAGCTCATTTCAAGCGCTATTCGTTAATTACGACAATAATGCGCTTTAAGATTTCCGGTAAAAAGTTCCAACGAAGGAAATCTAGGGTACTTTCAGACTTAATTTTCATATGACAAAATTAGTTAGCAAAGTAAGTACACCGCTATTTTCTTTGTCTGACGCTCGTAATCCATTCATTTGCGACTTGGCGCATTTATTGCTGCCAGATCGTAGCCGTTTTGAAGGGAAAGCAACTTCTAATCATGTCTCTTTCTTGATTTACTCAGCGGCTATTTCGTAAAAAAGATACGTCACAGTCGTAATGATAAATAATGTAACGTGAAAAAGTCAATAGCCTACGACACCGGGAGTTCCCAGGCGGTCCCCCATCCAAGTACTATCCCGGCCCGACGATGCTTAACTTCCGTGATCGGACGAGAACAGGTGTGTTCATCGTGGTATGGTCGTAAACAAACAAACGGGCAGATATCTACGATTTATTAGCACATTACATCGAAAATGGTTTAAACTTTAAAGGTCATATTTCTTGACTGGATCATCCGAAATAGGTCGTTTTTATGTGCATTTGAAAGCTCATTTCAAGCGCTATCCATTAATTACGACAACCATGCGCATTATGATTTCCGGTAAAAAGTTCCAACGAAGGAAATCTAGGGTGCTTTCCGACTTAATTTTCATATGACAAAGTTAATTAGCAAAGTTACTACATCGCCATTTTCTTTGTCTGACGCTCGTAATCCATTTATTTGCGACTTGGCGCATTTATTGCTGCCAGATCGTAGCCGTTTTGAAGGGAAAGCAACTTCTAATCATGTCTCTTTCTTGATTTACTCAGCGGCTATTTCGTAAAAAAGATACGTCACAGTCGTAATGATAAATAATGTAACGTGAAAAAGTCAAAACCTTACGACACCGGGAGTTCCCAGGCGGTCCCCCATCCAAGTACTATCCCGGCCCAACGATGCTTAACTTCCGTGATCGGACGAGAACAGGTGTGTTCATCGTGGTATGGTCGTAGACAAACAAACGGGCAGATATCTACGATTTATTAGCACATTACATCGAAAATGGTTCAAACTTTAAAGGTCATATTTCTTGACTGGATCATTCGAAATAGGTCGTGTTTATGTGCGTTTGACAGCTCTTTTTAAGCGCTATCGATTCTTGACAACAATAATGCGCTTTATGATTTCCGGTAAAAAGTTCCAACGAAGGAAATCTAGGGTGCTTTCCGACTTAATTTTATTATGACAAAGTTAATTAGCAAAGTAACTACATCGCCATTTTCTTTGTCTGACGCTTGTAATCCATTCATTTGCGACTTGGCGCATTTATTGCTGCCAGATCGTAGCCGTTTTGAAGGGAAAGCAACTTCTAATCATGTCTCTTTCTTGATTTACTCAGCGGCTATTTCGTAAAAAAGATACGTCACAGTCGTAATGATAAATAATGTAACGTGAAAAAGTCAATAGCCTACGACACCGGGAGTTCCCAGGCGGTCCCCCATCCAAGTACTATCCCGGCCCGACGATGCTTAACTTCCGTGATCGAACGAGAACAGGTGTGTTCATCGTGGTATGGTCGTAGACAAACAAACGGGCAGATATCTACGATTTATTAGCACATTACATCGAAAATGGTTCAAACTTTAAAGGTCATATTTCTTGACTGGATCATTCGAAATAGGTCGTGTTTATGTGCGTTTGACAGCTCTTTTTAAGCGCTATCGATTCTTGACAACAATAATGCGCTTTATGATTTCCGGTAAAAAGTTCCAACGAAGGAAATCTAGGGTGCTTTCCGACTTAATTTTATTATGACAAAGTTAATTAGCAAAGTAACTACATCGCCATTTTCTTTGTCCGACGCTTGTAATCCATTCATTTGCGACTTGGCGCATTTATTGCTGCCAGATCGTAGCCGTTTTGAAGGGAAAGCAACTTCTAATCATGTCTCTTTCTTGATTTACTCAGCGGCTATTTCGTAAAAAAGATACGTCACAGTCGTAATGATAAATAATGTAACCTGAAAAAGTCAATAGCCTACGACACCGGGAGTTCCCAGGCGGTCCCCCATCCAAGTACTATCCCGGCCCGACGATGCTTAACTTCCGTGATCGGACGAGAACAAGTGTGTTCATCGTGGTATGGTCGTAGACAAACAAACGGGCAGATATCTACGATTTATTAGCACATTACATCGAAAATGGTTCAAACTTTAAAGGTCATATTTCTTGACTGGATCATTCGAAATAGGTCGTGTTTATGTGCGTTTGACAGCTCTTTTTAAGCGCTATCGATTCTTGACAACAATAATGCCCTTTATGATTTCCGGTAAAAAGTTCCAACGATGGAAATCTAGGGTCCTTTCCGACTTAATTTTCATATGACAAAGTTAATTAGCAAAGTTACTACATCGCCATTTTCTTTGTCTGACGCTCGTAATCCATTCATTTGCGACTTGGCGCATTTATTGCTGCCAGATCGTAGCCGTTTTGAAGGGAAAGCAACTTCTAATCATGTCTCTTTCTTGATTTACTCAGCGGCTATTGCGTAAAAAAGATACGTCCCAGTCGTAATGATAAATAATGTAACGTGAAAAAGTCAATAGCCTACGACACCGGGAGTTCCCAGGCGGTCCCCCATCCAAGTACTATCCCGGCCCAACGATGCTTAACTTCCGTGATCTGACGAGAACAGGTGTGTTCATCGTGGTATGGTCGTAGACAAACAAACGGGCAGATATCTACGATTTATTAGCACATTACATCGAATATGGTTTAAACTTTAAAGGTCATATTTCTTGACTGGATTATCCGAAATAGGTCGTGTTTATGTGCATTTGAAAGCTCATTTCAAGCGCTATTCGTTAATTACGACAATAATGCGCTTTAAGATTTCCGGTAAAAAGTTCCAACGAAGGAAATCTAGGGTACTTTCAGACTTAATTTTCATATGACAAAATTAGTTAGCAAAGTAAGTACACCGCTATTTTCTTTGTCTGACGCTCGTAATCCATTCATTTGCGACTTGGCGCATTTATTGCTGCCAGATCGTAGCCGTTTTGAAGGGAAAGCAACTTCTAATCATGTCTCTTTCTTGATTTACTCAGCGGCTATTTCGTAAAAAAGATACGTCACAGTCGTAATGATAAATAATGTAACGTGAAAAAGTCAATAGCCTACGACACCGGGAGTTCCCAGGCGGTCCCCCATCCAAGTACTATCCCGGCCCGACGATGCTTAACTTCCGTGATCGGACGAGAACAGGTGTGTTCATCGTGGTATGGTCGTAAACAAACAAACGGGCAGATATCTACGATTTATTAGCACATTACATCGAAAATGGTTTAAACTTTAAAGGTCATATTTCTTGACTGGATCATCCGAAATAGGTCGTTTTTATGTGCATTTGAAAGCTCATTTCAAGCGCTATCCATTAATTACGACAACCATGCGCTTTATGATTTCCGGTAAAAAGTTCCAACGAAGGAAATCTAGGGTGCTTTCCGACTTAATTTTCATATGACAAAGTTAATTAGCAAAGTTACTACATCGCCATTTTCTTTGTCTGACGCTCGTAATCCATTCATTTGCGACTTGGCGCATTTATTGCTGCCAGATCGTAGCCGTTTTGAAGGGAAAGCAACTTCTAATCATGTCTCTTTCTTGATTTACTCAGCGGCTATTTCGTAAAAAAGATACGTCACAGTCGTAATGATAAATAATGTAACGTGAAAAAGTCAAAAGCCTACGACACCGGGAGTTCCCAGGCGGTCCCCCATCCAAGTACCATCCCGGCCCAACGATGCTTAACTTCCGTGATCGGACGAGAACAGGTGTGTTCATCGTGGTATGGTCGTAGACAAACAAACGGGCAGATATCTACGATTTATTAGCACATTACATCGAAAATGGTTCAAACTTTAAAGGTCATATTTCTTGACTGGATCATTCGAAATAGGTCGTGTTTATGTGCGTTTGACAGCTCTTTTTAAGCGCTATCGATTCTTGACAACAATAATGCGCTTTATGATTTCCGGTAAAAAGTTCCAACGAAGGAAATCTAGGGTACTTTCAGACTTAATTTTCATATGACAAAATTAGTTAGCAAAGTAAGTACACCGCTATTTTCTTTGTCTGACGCTCGTAATCCATTCATTTGCGACTTGGCGCATTTATTGCTGCCAGATCGTAGCCGTTTTGAAGGGAAAGCAACTTCTAATCATGTCTCTTTCTTGATTTACTCAGCGGCTATTTCGTAAAAAAGATACGTCACAGTCGTAATGATAAATAATGTAACGTGAAAAAGTCAATAGCCTACGACACCGGGAGTTCCCAGGCGGTCCCCCATCCAAGTACTATCCCGGCCCGACGATGCTTAACTTCCGTGATCGGACGAGAACAGGTGTGTTCATCGTGGTATGGTCGTAAACAAACAAACGGGCAGATATCTACGATTTATTAGCACATTACATCGAAAATGGTTTAAACTTTAAAGGTCATATTTCTTGACTGGATCATCCGAAATAGGTCGTTTTTATGTGCATTTGAAAGCTCATTTCAAGCGCTATCCATTAATTACGACAACCATGCGCTTTATGATTTCCGGTAAAAAGTTCCAACGAAGGAAATCTAGGGTGCTTTCCGACTTAATTTTCATATGACAAAGTTAATTAGCAAAGTTACTACATCGCCATTTTCTTTGTCTGACGCTCGTAATCCATTCATTTGCGACTTGGCGCATTTATTGCTGCCAGATCGTAGCCGTTTTGAAGGGAAAGCAACTTCTAATCATGTCTCTTTCTTGATTTACTCAGCGGCTATTTCGTAAAAAAGATACGTCACAGTCGTAATGATAAATAATGTAACGTGAAAAAGTCAAAAGCCTACGACACCGGGAGTTCCCAGGCGGTCCCCCATCCAAGTACCATCCCGGCCCAACGATGCTTAACTTCCGTGATCGGACGAGAACAGGTGTGTTCATCGTGGTATGGTCGTAGACAAACAAACGGGCAGATATCTACGATTTATTAGCACATTACATCGAAAATGGTTCAAACTTTAAAGGTCATATTTCTTGACTGGATCATTCGAAATAGGTCGTGTTTATGTGCGTTTGACAGCTCTTTTTAAGCGCTATCGATTCTTGACAACAATAATGCGCTTTATGATTTCCGGTAAAAAGTTCCAACGAAGGAAATCTAGGGTGCTTTCCGACTTAATTTTATTATGACAAAGTTAATTAGCAAAGTAACTACATCGCCATTTTCTTTGTCTGACGCTTGTAATCCATTCATTTGCGACTTGGCGCATTTATTGCTGCCAGATCGTAGCCGTTTTGAAGGGAAAGCAACTTCTAATCATGTCTCTTTCTTGATTTACTCAGCGGCTATTTCGTAAAAAAGATACGTCACAGTCGTAATGATAAATAATGTAACGTGAAAAAGTCAATAGCCTACGACACCGGGAGTTCCCAGGCGGTCCCCCATCCAAGTACTATCCCGGCCCGACGATGCTTAACTTCCGTGATCGGACGAGAACAGGTGTGTTCATCGTGGTATGGTCGTAGACAAACAAACGGGCAGATATCTACGATTTATTAGCACATTACATCGAAAATGGTTCAAACTTTAAAGGTCATATTTCTTGACTGGATCATTCGAAATAGGTCGTGTTTATGTGCATTTGAAAGCTCATTTCAAGCGCTATCCATTAATGACGACAACCATGCGCTTTATGATTTCCGGTAAAAAGTTCCAACGAAGGAAATCTAGGGTGCTTTCCGACTTAATTTTCATATGACAAAGTTAATTAGCAAAGTTACTACATCGCCATTTTCTTTGTCTGACGCTCGTAATCCATTCATTTGCGACTTGGCGCATTTATTGCTGCCAGATCGTAGCCGTTTTGAAGGGAAAGCAACTTCTAATCATGTCTCTTTCTTGATTTACTCAGCGGCTATTTCGTAAAAAAGATACGTCACAGTCGTAATGATAAATAATGTAACGTGAAAAAGTCAATAGCCTACGACACCGGGAGTTCCCAGGCGGTCCCCCATCCAAGTACTATCCCGGCCCGACGATGCTTAACTTCCGTGATCGGACGAGAACAGGTGTGTTCATCGTGGTATGGTCGTAGACAAACAAACGGGCAGATATCTACGATTTATTAGCACATTACATCGAAAATGGTTCAAACTTTAAAGGTCATATTTCTTGACTGGATCATTCGAAATAGGTCGTGTTTATATGCGTTTGATAGCTCTTTTTAAGCGCTATCGATTCTTGACAACAATAATGCGCTTTATGATTTCCGGTAAAAAGTTCCAACGAAGGAAATCTAGGGTGCTTTCCGACTTAATTTTATTATGACAAAGTTAATTAGCAAAGTAACTACATCGCCATTTTCTTTGTCTGACGCTTGTAATCCATTCATTTGCGACTTGGCGCATTTATTGCTGCCAGATCGTAGCCGTTTTGAAGGGAAAGCAACTTCTAATCATGTCTCTTTCTTGATTTACTCAGCGGCTATTTCGTAAAAAAGATACGTCACAGTCGTAATGATAAATGATGTAACGTGAAAAAGTCAATAGCCTACGACACCGGGAGTTCCCAGGCGGTCCCCCATCCAAGTACTATCCCGGCCCAACGATGCTTAACTTCCGTGATCGGACGAGAACAGGTGTGTTCATCGTGGTATGGTCGTAGACAAACAAACGGGCAGATATCTACGATTTATTAGCACATTACATCAAAAATGGTTTAAATTTTAAAGGTCATATTTCTTGACTGGATTATCCGAAAAAGGTTGTGTTTATGTGCATTTGAAAGCTCGTTTCAAGCGCTATCCATTAATTACGACAATAATGCGCTTTAAGATTTCCGGTAAAAAGTTCCAAGAAAGGCAATCTAGGGTACTTTCAGACTTAATTTTCATATGACAAAGTTAATTAGCAAAGTAACTAGATCGCCATTTTCTTTGTCTGACGCTCGTAATCCATTTATTTGCGACGTGGCGCATTTATTGCAGCAAGATTGTAGCCGTTTTGAAGGGAAAGCAACTTCCAATCATGTCTCTTTCTTGATTTACTCAGCGGCTATTTCGTAAAAAAGATACGTCACAGTCGTAATGATAAATAATGTAACGTGAAAAATTCAATAGCCTACGACACCGGGAGTTCCCAGGCGGTCCCCCATCCAAGTACTATCCCGGCCCGACGATGCTTAACTTCCGTGATCGGACGAGAACAGGTGTGTTCATCGTGGTATGGTCGTAAACAAACAAACGGGCAGATATCTACGATTTATTAGCACATTACATCGAAAATGGTTTAAACTTTAAAGGTCATATTTCTTGACTGGATCATCCGAAATAGGTCGTTTTTATGTGCATTTGAAAGCTCATTTCAAGCGCTATCGATTCTTGACAACAATAATGCGCTTTATGATTTCCGGTAAAAAGTTCCAACGAAGGAAATCTAGGGTGCTTTCCGACTTAATTTTATTATGACAAAGTTAATTAGCAAAGTAACTACATCGCCATTTTCTTTGTCTGACGCTTGTAATCCATTCATTTGCGACTTGGCGCATTTATTGCTGCCAGATCGTAGCCGTTTTGAAGGGAAAGCAACTTCTAATCATGTCTCTTTCTTGATTTACTCAGCGGCTATTTCGTAAAAAAGATACGTCACAGTCGTAATGATAAATAATGTAACGTGAAAAAGTCAATAGCCTACGACACCGGGAGCTCCCAGGCGGTCCCCCATCCAAGTACTATCCCGGCCCGACGATGCTTAACTTCCGTGATCGGACGAGAACAGGTGTGTTCATCGTGGTATGGTCGTAGACAAACAAACGGGCAGATATCTACGATTTATTAGCACATTACATCGAAAATGGTTCAAACTTTAAAGGTCATATTTCTTGACTGGATCATTCGAAATAGGTCGTGTTTATGTGCATTTGAAAGCTCATTTCAAGCGCTATCCATTAATTACGACAACCATGCGCTTTAAGATTTCCGGTAAAAAGTTCCAACGAAGGCAATCTAGGGTACTTTCAGACTTAATTTTCATATGACAAAGTTAATTAGCAAATTAACTACATCGCCATTTTTTTTGTCTGACGCTCGTAATCCATTCATTTGCGACTTGGCGCATTTATTGCTGCCAGATCGTAGCCGTTTTGAAGGGAAAGCAACTTCTAATCATGTCTCTTTCTTGATTTACTCAGCGGCTATTTCGTAAAAAAGATACGTCACAGTCGTAATGATAAATAATGTAACGTGAAAAAGTCAATAGCCTACGACACCGGGAGTTCCCAGGCGGTCCCCCATCCAAGTACTATCCCGGCCCGACGATGCTTAACTTCCGTGATCGGACGAGAACAGGTGTGTTCATCGTGGTATGGTCGTAAACAAACAAACGGGCAGATATCTACGATTTATTAGCACATTACATCGGAAATGGTTTAAACTTTAAAGGTCATATTTCTTGACTGGATCATCCGAAATAGGTCGTTTTTATGTGCATTTAAAAGCTCATTTCAAGCGCTATCCATTAATTACGACAACCATGCGCTTTATGATTTCCGGTAAAAAGTTCCAACGAAGGAAATCTAGGGTGCTTTCCGACTTAATTTTCATATGACAAAGTTAATTAGCAAAGTTACTACATCGCCATTTTCTTTGTCTGACGCTCGTAATCCATTCATTTGCGACTTGGCGCATTTATTGCTGCCAGATCGTAGCTGTTTTGAAGGGAAAGCAACTTCTAATCATGTCTCTTTCTTGATTTACTCAGCGGCTATTTCGTAAAAAAGATACGTCACAGTCGTAATGATAAATAATGTAACGTGAAAAAGTCAATAGCCTACGACACCGGGAGTTCCCAGGCGGTCCCCCATCCAAGTACTATCCCGGCCCGACGATGCTTAACTTCCGTGATCGGACGAGAACAGGTGTGTTCATCGTGGTATGGTCGTAGACAAACAAACGGGCAGATATCTACGATTTATTAGCACATTACATCGAAAATGGTTCAAACTTTAAAAGTCATATTTCTTGACTGGATCATTCGAAATAGGTCGTGTTTATGTGCGTTTGACAGCTCTTTTTAAGCGCTATCGATTCTTGACAACAATAATGCGCTTTATGATTTCCGGTAAAAAGTTCCAACGAAGGAAATCTAGGGTGCTTTCCGACTTAATTTTATTATGACAAAGTTAATTAGCAAAGTAACTACATCGCCATTTTCTTTGTCTGACGCTTGTAATCCATTCATTTGCGACTTGGCGCATTTATTGCTGCCAGATCGTAGCCGTTTTGAAGGGAAAGCAACTTCTAATCATGTCTCTTTCTTGATTTACTCAGCGGCTATTTCGTAAAAAAGATACGTCACAGTCGTAATGATAAATAATGTAACGTGAAAAAGTCAATAGCCTACGACACCGGGAGTTCCCAGGCGGTCCCCCATCCAAGTACTATCCCGGCCCGACGATGCTTAACTTCCGTGATCGGACGAGAACAGGTGTGTTCATCGTGGTATGGTCGTAGACAAACAAACGGGCAGATATCTACGATTTATTAGCACATTACATCGAAAATGGTTCAAACTTTAAAGGTCATATTTCTTGACTGGATCATTCGAAATAGGTCGTTCTTATGTGCATTTGAAAGCTCATTTCAATTGCTATCCATTAATTACGACAACCATGCGCTTTATGATTTCCCGTAAAAAGTTCCAACGAAGGAAATCTAGGGTGCTTTCCGACTTAATTTTCATATGACAAAGTTAATTAGCAAAGTTACTACATCGCCATTTTCTTTGTCTGACGCTCGTAATCCATTCATTTGCGACTTGGCGCATTTATTGCTGCCAGATCGTAGCCGTTTTGAAGGGAAAGCAACTTCTAATCATGTCTCTTTCTTGATTTACTCAGCGGCTATTTCGTAAAAAAGATACGTCACAGTCGTAATGATAAATAATGAAACGTGAAAAAGTCAATAGCCTACGACACCGGGAGTTCCCAGGCGGTCCCCCATCCAAGTACTATCCCGGCCCGACGATGCTTAACTTCCGTGATCGGACGAGAACAGGTGTGTTCATCGTGGTATGGTCGTAGACAAACAAACGGGCAGATATCTACGATTTATTAGCACATTACATCGAAAATGGTTCAAACTTTAAAGGTCATATTTCTTGACTGGATCATTCGAAATAGGTCGTGTTTATGTGCGTTTGACAGCTCTTTTTAAGCGCTATCGATTCTTGACAACAATAATGCGCTTTATGATTTTCGGTAAAAAGTTCCAACGAAGGAAATCTAGGGTGCTTTCCGACTTAATTTTATTATGACAAAGTTAATTAGCAAAGTAACTACATCGCCATTTTCTTTGTCTGACGCTTGTAATCCATTCATTTGCGACTTGGCGCATTTATTGCTGCCAGATCGTAGCCGTTTTGAAGGGAAAGCAACTTCTAATCATGTCTCTTTCTTGATTTACTCAGCGGCTATTTCGTAAAAAAGATACGTCACAGTCGCAATGATAAATAATGTAACGTGAAAAAGTCAATAGCCTACGACACCGGGAGTTCCCAGGCGGTCCCCCATCCAAGTACTATCCCGGCCCGACGATGCTTAACTTCCGTGATCGGACGAGAACAGGTGTGTTCATCGTGGTATGGTCGTAGACAAACAAACGGGCAGATATCTACGATTTATTAGCACATTACATCGAAAATGGTTCAAACTTTAAAGGTCATATTTCTTGACTGGATCATTCGAAATAGGTAGTGTTTATGTGCGTTTGACAGCTCTTTTTAAGCGCTATCGATTCTTGACAACAATAATGCGCTTTATGATTTCCGGTGAAAAGTTCCAACGAAGGAAATCTAGGGTGCTTTCCGACTTAATTTTATTATGACAAAGTTAATTAGCAAAGTAACTACATCGCCATTTTCTTTGTCTGACGCTTGTAATCCATTCATTTGCGACTTGGCGCATTTATTGCTGCCAGATCGTAGCCGTTTTGAAGGGAAAGCAACTTCTAATCATGTCTCTTTCTTGATTTACTCAGCGGTTATTTCGTAAAAAAGATACGTCACAGTCGTAATGATAAATAATGTAACGTGAAAAAGTCAATAGCCTACGACACCGGGAGTTCCCAGGCGGTCCCCCATCCAAGTACTATCCCGGCCCAACGATGCTTAACTTCCGTGATCGGACGAGAACAGGTGTGTTCATCGTGGTATGGTCGTAGACAAACAAACGGGCAGATATCTACGATTTATTAGCACATTACATCAAAAATGGTTTAAATTTTAAAGGTCATATTTCTTGACTGGATTATCCGAAAAAGGTTGTGTTTATGTGCATTTGAAAGCTCGTTTCAAGTGCTATCCATTAATTACGACAATAATGCGCTTTAAGATTTCCGGTAAAAAGTTCCAAGAAAGGCAATCTAGGGTACTTTCAGACTTAATTTTCATATGACAAAGTTAATTAGCAAAGTAACTACATCGCCATTTTCTTTGTCTGACGCTCGTAATCCATTTATTTGCGACGTGGCGCATTTATTGCAGCAAGATTGTAGCCGTTTTGAAGGGAAAGCAACTTATAATCATGTCTCTTTCTTGATTTACTCAGCGGCTATTGCGTAAAAAACATACGTCCCAGTCCTAATGATAAATAATGTAACGTGAAAAAGTCAATAGCCTACGACACCGGGAGTTCCCAGGCGGTCCCCCATCCAAGTACTATCCCGGCCCAACGATGCTTAACTTCCGTGATCGGACGAGAACAGGTGTGTTCATCGTGGTATGGTCGTAGACAAACAAACGGGCAGATATCTACGATTTATTAGCACATTACATCAAAAATGGTTTAAATTTTAAAGGTCATATTTCTTGACTGGATTATCCGAAATAGGTTGTGTTTATGTGCATTTGAAAGCTCATTTCAAGCGCTATCCATTAATTACGACAATAATGCGCTTTAAGATTTCCGGTAAAAAGTTCCAACGAAGGCAATCTAGGGTACTTTCAGACTTAATTTTCATATGACAAAGTTAATTAGCAAAGTAATTACATCGCCATTTTCTTTGTCTGACGCTCGTAATCCATTTATTTGCGACGTGGCGCATTTATTGCAGCAAGATTGTAGCCGTTTTGAAGGGAAAGCAACTTCTAATCATGTCTCTTTCTTGATTTACTCAGCGGCTATTGCGTAAAAAAGATACGTCCCAGTCGTAATGATAAATAATGTAACGTGAAAAAGTCAATAGCCTACGACACCGGGAGTTCCCAGGCGGTCCCCCATCCAAGTACTATCCCGGCCCAACGATGCTTAACTTCCGTGATCGGACGAGAACAGGTGTGTTCATCGTGGTATGGTCGTAGACAAACAAACGGGCAGATATCTACGATTTATTAGCACATTACATCGAAAATGGTTTAAACTTTAAAGGTCATATTTCTTGACTGGATTATCCGAAATAGGTCGTGTTTATGTGCATTTGAAAGCTCATTTCAAGCGCAATCGATTAATTACGACAACCATGCGCTTTAAGATTTCCGGTAAAAAGTTCCAACGAAGGCAATCTAGGGTACTTTCAGACTTAATTTTCATATGACAAAGTTAATTAGCAAATTAACTACATCGCCATTTTTTTTTGTCTGACGCTCGTAATCCATTCATTTGCGACTTGGCGCATTTATTGCTGCCAGATCGTAGCCGTTTTGAAGGGAAAGCAACTTCTAATCATGTCTCTTTCTTGATTTACTCAGCGGCTATTTCGTAAAAAAGATACGTCACAGTCGTAATGATAAATAATGTAACGTGAAAAAGTCAATAGCCTACGACACCGGGAGTTCCCAGGCGGTCCCCCATCCAAGTACTATCCCGGCCCGACGATGCTTAACTTCCGTGATCGGACGAGAATAGGTGTGTTCATCGTGGTATGGTCGTAAACAAACAAACGGGCAGATATCTACGATTTATTAGCACATTACATCGAAAATGGTTTAAACTTTAAAGGTCATATTTCTTGACTGGATCATCCGAAATAGGTCGTTTTTATGTGCATTTGAAAGCTCATTTCAAGCGCTATCCATTAATTACGACAACCATGCGCTTTATGATTTCCGGTAAAAAGTTCCAACGAAGGAAATCTAGGGTGCTTTCCGACTTAATTTTCATATGACAAAGTTAATTAGCAAAGTTACTACATCGCCATTTTCTTTGTCTGACGCTCGTAATCCATTCATTTGCGACTTGGCGCATTTATTGCTGCCAGATCGTAGCCGTTTTGAAGGGAAAGCAACTTCTAATCATGTCTCTTTCTTGATTTACTCAGCGGCTATTTCGTAAAAAAGATACGTCACAGTCGTAATGATAAATAATGTAACGTGAAAAAGTCAATAGCCTACGACACCGGGAGTTCCCAGGCGGTCCCCCATCCAAGTACTATCCCGGCCCGACGATGCTTAACTTCCGTGATCGGACGAGAACAGGTGTGCTCATCGTGGTATGGTCGTAGACAAACAAACGGGCAGATATCTACGATTTATTAGCACATTACATCGAAAATGGTTCAAACTTTAAAGGTCATATTTCTTGACTGGATCATTCGAAATAGGTCGTGTTTATGTGCGTTTGACAGCTCTTTTTAAGCGCTATCGATTCTTGACAACAATAATGCGCTTTATGATTTCCGGTAAAAAGTTCCAACGAAGGAAATCTAGGGTGCTTTCCGACTTAATTTTATTATGACAAAGTTGATTAGCAAAGTAACTACATCGCCATTTTCTTTGTCTGACGCTCGTAATCCATTTATTTGCGACGTGGCGCATTTATTGCAGCAAGATTGTAGCCGTTTTGAAGGGAAAGCAACTTCTAATCATGTCTCTTTCTTGATTTACTCAGCGGCTATTGCGTAAAAAAGATACGTCCCAGTCGTAATGATAAATAATGTAACGTGAAAAAGTCAATAGCCTACGACACCGGGAGTTCCCAGGCGGTCCCCAATCCAAGTACTATCCCGGCCCAACGATGCTTAACTTCCGTGATCGGACGAGAACAGGTGTGTTCATCGTGGTATGGTCGTAGACAAACAAACGGGCAGATATCTACGATTTATTAGCACATTACATCGAAAATGGTTTAAACTTTAAAGGTCATATTTCTTGACTGGATTATCCGAAATAGGTCGTGTTTATGTGCATTTGAAAGCTCATTTCAAGCGCTATCGATTAATTACGACAACCATGCGCTTTAAGATTTCCGGTAAAAAGTTCCAACGAAGGCAATCTAGGGTACTTTCAGACTTAATTTTCATATGACAAAGTTAATTAGCAAATTAACTACATCGCCATTTTTTTTGTCTGACGCTCGTAATCCATTCATTTGCGACTTGGCGCATTTATTGCTGCCAGATCGTAGCCGTTTTGAAGGGAAAGCAACTTCTAATCATGTCTCTTTCTTGATTTACTCAGCGGCTATTTCGTAAAAAAGATACGTCACAGTCGTAATGATAAATAATGTAACGTGAAAAAGTCAATAGCCTACGACACCGGGAGTTCCCAGGCGGTCCCCCATCCAAGTACTATCCCGGCCCGACGATGCTTAACTTCCGTGATCGGACGAGAACAGGTGTGTTCATCGTGGTATGGTCGTAAACAAACAAACGGGCAGATATCTACGATTTATTAGCACATTACATCGAAAATGGTTTAAACTTT
Source organism: Hydractinia symbiolongicarpus (assembly GCF_029227915.1). NCBI lineage: Eukaryota > Metazoa > Cnidaria > Hydrozoa > Anthoathecata > Hydractiniidae > Hydractinia > Hydractinia symbiolongicarpus. The sequence goes on along the minus strand of NC_079885.1, from coordinate 15,835,495 downwards.
AAAGGTCATATTTCTTGACTGGATCATCCGAAATAGGTCGTTTTTATGTGCATTTGAAAGCTCATTTCAAGCGCTATCCATTAATTACGACAACCATGCGCTTTATGATTTCCGGTAAAAAGTTCCAACGAAGGCAATCTAGGGTACTTTCAGACTTAATTTTCATATGACAAAGTTAATTAGCAAATTAACTACATCGCCATTTTTTTTTGTCTGACGCTCGTAATCCATTCATTTGCGACTTGGCGCATTTATTGCTGCCAGATCGTAGCCGTTTTGAAGGGAAAGCAACTTCTAATCATGTCTCTTTCTTGATTTACTCAGCGGCTATTTCGTAAAAAAGATACGTCACAGTCGTAATGATAAATAATGTAACGTGAAAAAGTCAATAGCCTACGACACCGGGAGTTCCCAGGCGGTCCCCCATCCAAGTACTATCCCGGCCCGACGATGCTTAACTTCCGTGATCGGACGAGAACAGGTGTGTTCATCGTGGTATGGTCGTAAACAAACAAACGGGCAGATATCTACGATTTATTAGCACATTACATCGAAAATGGTTTAAACTTTAAAGGTCATATTTCTTGACTGGATCATCCGAAATAGGTCGTTTTTATGTGCATTTGAAAGCTCATTTCAAGCGCTATCCATTAATTACGACAACCATGCGCTTTATGATTTCCGGTAAAAAGTTCCAACGAAGGAAATCTAGGGTGCTTTCCGACTTAATTTTCATATGACAAAGTTAATTAGCAAAGTTACTACATCGCCATTTTCTTTGTCTGACGCTCGTAATCCATTCATTTGCGACTTGGCGCATTTATTGCTGCCAGATCGTAGCCGTTTTGAAGGGAAAGCAACTTCTAATCATGTCTCTTTCTTGATTTACTCAGCGGCTATTTCGTAAAAAAGATACGTCACAGTCGTAATGATAAATAATGTAACGTGAAAAAGTCAATAGCCTACGACACCGGGAGTTCCCAGGCGGTCCCCCATCCAAGTACTATCCCGGCCCGACGATGCTTAACTTCCGTGATCGGACGAGAACAGGTGTGCTCATCGTGGTATGGTCGTAGACAAACAAACGGGCAGATATCTACGATTTATTAGCACATTACATCGAAAATGGTTCAAACTTTAAAGGTCATATTTCTTGACTGGATCATTCGAAATAGGTCGTGTTTATGTGCGTTTGACAGCTCTTTTTAAGCGCTATCGATTCTTGACAACAATAATGCGCTTTATGATTTCCGGTAAAAAGTTCCAACGAAGGAAATCTAGGGTGCTTTCCGACTTAATTTTATTATGACAAAGTTGATTAGCAAAGTAACTACATCGCCATTTTCTTTGTCTGACGCTCGTAATCCATTTATTTGCGACGTGGCGCATTTATTGCAGCAAGATTGTAGCCGTTTTGAAGGGAAAGCAACTTCTAATCATGTCTCTTTCTTGATTTACTCAGCGGCTATTGCGTAAAAAAGATACGTCCCAGTCGTAATGATAAATAATGTAACGTGAAAAAGTCAATAGCCTACGACACCGGGAGTTCCCAGGCGGTCCCCCATCCAAGTACTATCCCGGCCCAACGATGCTTAACTTCCGTGATCGGACGAGAACAGGTGTGTTCATCGTGGTATGGTCGTAGACAAACAAACGGGCAGATATCTACGATTTATTAGCACATTACATCGAAAATGGTTTAAACTTTAAAGGTCATATTTCTTGACTGGATTATCCGAAATAGGTCGTGTTTATGTGCATTTGAAAGCTCATTTCAAGCGCTATCGATTAATTACGACAACCATGCGCTTTAAGATTTCCGGTAAAAAGTTCCAACGAAGGCAATCTAGGGTACTTTCAGACTTAATTTTCATATGACAAAGTTAATTAGCAAATTAACTACATCGCCATTTTTTTTGTCTGACGCTCGTAATCCATTCATTTGCGACTTGGCGCATTTATTGCTGCCAGATCGTAGCCGTTTTGAAGGGAAAGCAACTTCTAATCATGTCTCTTTCTTGATTTACTCAGCGGCTATTTCGTAAAAAAGATACGTCACAGTCGTAATGATAAATAATGTAACGTGAAAAAGTCAATAGCCTACGACACCGGGAGTTCCCAGGCGGTCCCCCATCCAAGTACTATCCCGGCCCGACGATGCTTAACTTCCGTGATCGGACGAGAACAGGTGTGTTCATCGTGGTATGGTCGTAAACAAACAAACGGGCAGATATCTACGATTTATTAGCACATTACATCGAAAATGGTTTAAACTTTAAAGGTCATATTTCTTGACTGGATCATCCGAAATAGGTCGTTTTTATGTGCATTTGAAAGCTCATTTCAAGCGCTATCCATTAATTACGACAACCATGCGCTTTATGATTTCCGGTAAAAAGTTCCAACGAAGGAAATCTAGGGTGCTTTCCGACTTAATTTTCATATGACAAAGTTAATTAGCAAAGTTACTACATCGCCATTTTCTTTGTCTGACGCTCGTAATCCATTCATTTGCGACTTGGCGCATTTATTGCTGCCAGATCGTAGCCGTTTTGAAGGGAAAGCAACTTCTAATCATGTCTCTTTCTTGATTTACTCAGCGGCTATTTCGTAAAAAAGATACGTCACAGTCGTAATGATAAATAATGTAACGTGAAAAAGTCAATAGCCTACGACACCGGGAGTTCCCAGGCGGTCCCCCATCCAAGTACTATCCCGGCCCGACGATGCTTAACTTCCGTGATCGGACGAGAACAGGTGTGCTCATCGTGGTATGGTCGTAGACAAACAAACGGGCAGATATCTACGATTTATTAGCACATTACATCGAAAATGGTTCAAACTTTAAAGGTCATATTTCTTGACTGGATCATTCGAAATAGGTCGTGTTTATGTGCGTTTGACAGCTCTTTTTAAGCGATATCGATTCTTGACAACAATAATGCGCTTTATGATTTCCGGTAAAAAGTTCCAACGAAGGAAATCTAGGGTGCTTTCCGACTTAATTTTATTATGACAAAGTTGATTATCAAAGTAACTACATCGCCATTTTCTTTGTCTGACGCTCGTAATCCATTTATTTGCGACGTGGCGCATTTATTGCAGCAAGATTGTAGCCGTTTTGAAGGGAAAGCAACTTCTAATCATGTCTCTTTCTTGATTTACTCAGCGGCTATTGCGTAAAAAAGATACGTCCCAGTCGTAATGATAAATAATGTAACGTGAAAAAGTCAATAGCCTACGACACCGGGAGTTCCCAGGCGGTCCCCCATCCAAGTACTATCCCGGCCCAACGATGCTTAACTTCCGTGATCGGACGAGAACAGGTGTGTTCATCGTGGTATGGTCGTAGACAAACAAACGGGCAGATATCTACGATTTATTAGCACATTACATCGAAAATGGTTTAAACTTTAAAGGTCATATTTCTTGACTGGATTATCCGAAATAGGTCGTGTTTATGTGCATTTGAAAGCTCATTTCAAGCGCTATCGATTAATTACGACAACCATGCGCTTTAAGATTTCCGGTAAAAAGTTCCAACGAAGGCAATCTAGGGTACTTTCAGACTTAATTTTCATATGACAAAGTTAATTAGCAAATTAACTACATCGCCATTTTTTTTGTCTGACGCTCGTAATCCATTCATTTGCGACTTGGCGCATTTATTGCTGCCAGATCGTAGCCGTTTTGAAGGGAAAGCAACTTCTAATCATGTCTCTTTCTTGATTTACTCAGCGGCTATTTCGTAAAAAAGATACGTCACAGTCGTAATGATAAATAATGTAACGTGAAAAAGTCAATAGCCTACGACACCGGGAGTTCCCAGGCGGTCCCCCATCCAAGTACTATCCCGGCCCGACGATGCTTAACTTCCGTGATCGGACGAGAACAGGTGAGTTCATCGTGGTATGGTCGTAAACAAACAAACGGGCAGATATCTACGATTTATTAGCACATTACATCGAAAATGGTTTAAACTTTAAAGGTCATATTTCTTGACTGGATCATCCGAAATAGGTCGTTTTTATGTGCATTTGAAAGCTCATTTCAAGCGCTATCCATTAATTACGACAACCATGCGCTTTATGATTTCCGGTAAAAAGTTCCAACGAAGGAAATCTAGGGTGCTTTCCGACTTAATTTTCATATGACAAAGTTAATTAGCAAAGTTACTACATCGCCATTTTCTTTGTCTGACGCTCGTAATCCATTCATTTGCGACTTGGCGCATTTATTGCTGCCAGATCGTAGCCGATTTGAAGGGAAAGCAACTTCTAATCATGTCTCTTTCTTGATTTACTCAGCGGCTATTTCGTAAAAAAGATACGTCACAGTCGTAATGATAAATAATGTAACGTGAAAAAGTCAATAGCCTACGACACCGGGAGTTCCCAGGCGGTCCCCCATCCAAGTACTATCCCGGCCCGACGATGCTTAACTTCCGTGATCGGACGAGAACAGGTGTGCTCATCGTGGTATGGTCGTAGACAAACAAACGGGCAGATATCTACGATTTATTAGCACATTACATCGAAAATGGTTCAAACTTTAAAGGTCATATTTCTTGACTGGATCATTCGAAATAGGTCGTGTTTATGTGCGTTTGATAGCTCTTTTTAAGCGCTATCGATTCTTGACAACAATAATGCGCTTTATGATTTCCGGTCAAAAGTTCCAACGAAGGAAATCTAGGGTGCTTTCCGACTTAATTTTATTATGACAAAGTTGATTAGCAAAGTAACTACATCGCCATTTTCTTTGTCTGACGCTTGTAATCCATTCATTTGCGACTTGGCGCATTTATTGCTGCCAGATCGTAGCCGTTTTGAAGGGAAAGCAACTTCTAATCATGTCTCTTTCTTGATTTACTCAGCGGCTATTTCGTAAAAAAGATACGTCACAGTCGTAATGATAAATAATGTAACGTGAAAAAGTCAATAGCCTACGACACCGGGAGTTCCCAGGCGGTCCCCCATCCAAGTACTATCCCGGCCCGACGATGCTTAACTTCCGTGATCGGACGAGAACAGGTGTGTTCATCGTGGTATGGTCGTAGACAAACAAACAGGCAGATATCTACGATTTATTAGCACATTACATCGAAAATGGTTCAAACTTTAAAGGTCATATTTCTTGACTGGATCATTCGAAATAGGTCGTGTTTATGTGCATTTGAAAGCTCATTTCAAGCGCTATCCATTAATTACGACAACCATGCGCTTTATGATTTCCCGTAAAAAGTTCCAACGAAGGAAATCTAGGGTGCTTTCCGACTTAATTTTCATATGACAAAGTTAATTAGCAAAGTTACTACATCGCCATTTTCTTTGTCTGACGCTCGTAATCCATTCATTTGCGACTTGGCGCATTTATTGCTGCCAGATCGTAGCCGTTTTGAAGGGAAAGCAACTTCTAATCATGTCTCTTTCTTGATTTACTCAGCGGCTATTTCGTAAAAAAGATACGTCACAGTCGTAATGATAAATAATGTAACGTGAAAAAGTCAATAGCCTACGACACCGGGAGTTCCCAGGCGGTCCCCCATCCAAGTACTATCCCGGCCCAACGATGCTTAACTTCCGTGATCGGACGAGAACAGGTGTGTTCATCGTGGTATGGTCGTAGACAAACAAACGGGCAGATATCTACGATTTATTAGCACATTACATCGAAAATGGTTTAAACTTTAAAGGTCATATTTCTTGACTGGATTATCCGAAATAGGTCGTGTTTATGTGCATTTGAAAGCTCATTTCAAGCGCTATCGATTAATTACGACAACCATGCGCTTTAAGATTTCCGGTAAAAAGTTCCAACGAAGGCAATCTAGGGTACTTTCAGACTTAATTTTCATATGACAAAGTTAATTAGCAAATTAACTACATCGCCATTTTTTTTGTCTGACGCTCGTAATCCATTCATTTGCGACTTGGCGCATTTATTGCTGCCAGATCGTAGCCGTTTTGAAGGGAAAGCAACTTCTAATCATGTCTCTTTCTTGATTTACTCAGCGGCTATTTCGTAAAAAAGATACGTCACAGTCGTAATGATAAATAATGTAACGTGAAAAAGTCAATAGCCTACGACACCGGGAGTTCCCAGGCGGTCCCCCATCCAAGTACTATCCCGGCCCGACGATGCTTAACTTCCGTGATCGGACGAGAACAGGTGTGTTCATCGTGGTATGGTCGTAAACAAACAAACGGGCAGATATCTACGATTTATTAGCACATTACATCGAAAATGGTTTAAACTTTAAAGGTCATATTTTTTGACTGGATCATCCGAAAAAGGTCGTTTTTATGTGTATTTGAAAGCTCATTTCAAGCGCTATCCATTAATTACGACAACCATGCGCTTTATGATTTCCGGTAAAAAGTTCCAACGAAGGAAATCTAGGGTGCTTTCCGACTTAATTTTCATATGACAAAGTTAATTAGCAAAGTTACTACATCGCCATTTTCTTTGTCTGACGCTCGTAATCCATTCATTTGCGACTTGGCGCATTTATTGCTGCCAGATCGTAGCCGTTTTGAAGGGAAAGCAACTTCTAATCATGTCTCTTTCTTGATTTACTCAGCGGCTATTTCGTAAAAAAGATACGTCACAGTCGTAATGATAAATAATGTAACGTGAAAAAGTCAATAGCCTACGACACCGGGAGTTCCCAGGCGGTGCCCCATTCAAGTACTATCCCGGCCCGACGATGCTTAACTTCTGTGATCGGACGAGAACAGGTGTGTTCATCGTGGTATGGTCGTAAACAAACAAACGGGCAGATATCTACGATTTATTAGCACATTACATCGAAAATGGTTTAAACTTTAAAGGTCATATTTCTTGACTGGATCATCCGAAATAGGTCGTTTTTATGTGCATTTGAAAGCTCATTTCAAGCGCTATCCATTAATTACGACAACCATGCGCTTTATGATTTCCGGTAAAAAGTTCCAACGAAGGAAATCTAGGGTGCTTTCCGACTTAATTTTCATATGACAAAGTTAATTAGCAAAGTTACTACATCGCCATTTTCTTTGTCTGACGCTCGTAATCCATTCATTTGCGACTTGGCGCATTTATTGCTGCCAGATCGTAGCCGTTTTGAAGGGAAAGCAACTTGTAATCATGTCTCTTTCTTGATTTACTCAGCGGCTATTTCGTAAAAAAGATACGTCACAGTCGTAATGATAAATAATGTAACGTGAAAAAGTCAATAGCCTACGACACCGGGAGTTCCCAGGCGGTCCCCCATCCAAGTACTATCCCGGCCCGACGATGCTTAACTTCCGTGATCGGACGAGAACAGGTGTGTTCATCGTGGTATGGTCGCAGACAAACAAACGGGCAGATATCTACGATTTATTAGCACATTACATCGAAAATGGTTCAAACTTTAAAGGTCATATTTCTTGACTGGATCATTCGAAATAGGTCGTGTTTATGTGCGTTTGACAGCTCTTTTTAAGCGCTATCGATTCTTGACAACAATAATGCGCTTTATGATTTCCGGTAAAAAGTTCCAACGAAGGAAATCTAGGGTGCTTTCCGACTTAATTTTATTATGACAAAGTTAATTAGCAAAGTAACTACATCGCCATTTTCTTTGTCTGACGCTTGTAATCCATTCATTTGCGACTTGGCGCATTTATTGCTGCCAGATCGTAGCCGTTTTGAAGGGAAAGCAACTTCTAATCATGTCTCTTTCTTGATTTACTCAGCGGCTATTTCGTAAAAAAGATACGTCACAGTCGTAATGATAAATAATGTAACGTGAAAAAGTCAATAGCCTACGACACCGGGAGTTCCCAGGCGGTCCCCCATCCAAGTACTATCCCGGCCCGACGATGCTTAACTTCCGTGATCGGACGAGAACAGGTGTGTTCATCGTGGTATGGTCGTAGACAAACAAACGGGCAGATATCTACGATTTATTAGCACATTACATCGAAAATGGTTCAAACTTTAAAGGTCATATTTCTTGACTGGATCATTCGAAATAGGTCGTGTTTATGTGCATTTGAAAGCTCATTTCAAGCGCTATCCATTAATTACGACAACCATGCGCTTTATGATTTCCGGTAAAAAGTTCCAACGAAGGAAATCTAGGGTGCTTTCCGACTTAATTTTCATATGACAAAGTTAATTAGCAAAGTTACTACATCGCCATTTTCTTTGTCTGACGCTCGTAATCCATTCATTTGCGACTTGGCGCATTTATTGCTGCCAGATCGTAGCCGTTTTGAAGGGAAAGCAACTTCTAATCATGTCTCTTTCTTGATTTACTCAGCGGCTATTTCGTAAAAAAGATACGTCACAGTCGTAATGATAAATAATGTAACGTGAAAAAGTCAATAGCCTACGACACCGGGAGTTCCCAGGCGGTCCCCCATCCAAGTACTATCCCGGCCCGACGATGCTTAACTTCCGTGATCGGACGAGAACAGGTGTGTTCATCGTGGTATGGTCGTAGACAAACAATCGGGCAGATATCTACGATTTATTAGAACATTACATCGAAAATGGTTCAAACTTTAAAGGTCATATTTCTTGACTGGATCATTCGAAATAGGTCGTGTTTATGTGCGTTTGACAGCTCTTTTTAAGCGCTATCGATTCTTGACAACAATAATGCGCTTTATGATTTCCGGTAAAAAGTTCCAACGAAGGAAATCTAGGGTGCTTTCCGACTTAATTTTCATATGACAAAGTTAATTAGCAAAGTTACTACATCGCCATTTTCTTTGTCTGACGCTCGTAATCCATTCATTTGCGACTTGGCGCATTTATTGCTGCCAGATCGTAGCCGTTTTGAAGGGAAAGCAACTTCTAATCATGTCTCTTTCTTGATTTACTCAGCGGCTATTTCGTAAAAAAGATACGTCACAGTCGTAATGATAAATAATGTAACGTGAAAAAGTCAATAGCCTACGACACCGGGAGTTCCCAGGCGGTCCCCCATCCAAGTACTATCCCGGCCCGACGATGCTTAACTTCCGTGATCGGACGAGAACAGGTGTGTTCATCGTGGTATGGTCGTAGACAAACAAACGGGCAGATATCTACGATTTATTAGCACATTACATCGAAAATGGTTTAAACTTTAAAGGTCATATTTCTTGACTGGATTATCCGAAATAGGTCGTGTTTATGTGCATTTGAAAGCTCATTTCAAGCGCTATCGATTAATTACGACAACCATGCGCTTTAAGATTTCCGGTAAAAAGTTCCAACGAAGGCAATCTAGGGTACTTTCAGACTTAATTTTCATATGACAAAGTTAATTAGCAAATTAACTACATCGCCATTTTTTTTGTCTGACGCTCGTAATCCATTCATTTGCGACTTGGCGCATTTATTGCTGCCAGATCGTAGCCGTTTTGAAGGGAAAGCAACTTCTAATCATGTCTCTTTCTTGATTTACTCAGCGGCTATTTCGTAAAAAAGATACGTCACAGTCGTAATGATAAATAATGTAACGTGAAAAAGTCAATAGCCTACGACACCGGGAATTCCCAGGCGGTCCCCCATCCAAGTACTATCCCGGCCCGACGATGCGTAACTTCCGTGATCGGACGAGAACAGGTGTGTTCATCGTGGTATGGTCGTAAACAAACAAACGGGCAGATATCTACGATTTATTAGCACATTACATCGAAAATGGTTTAAACTTTAAAGGTCATATTTTTTGACTGGATCATCCGAAAAAGGTCGTTTTTATGTGCATTTGAAAGCTCTTTTTAAGCGCTATCGATTCTTTACGACAACCATGCGCTTTAAGATTTCCGGTAAAAAGTTCCAACGAAGGCAATCTAGGGTACTTTCAGACTTAATTTTCATATGACAAAGTTAATTAGCAAATTAACTACATCGCCATTTTTTTTGTCTGACGCTCGTAATCCATTCATTTGCGACTTGGCGCATTTATTGCTGCCAGATCGTAGCCGTTTTGAAGGGAAAGCAACTTCTAATCATGTCTCTTTCTTGATTTACTCAGCGGCTATTTCGTAAAAAAGATACGTCACAGTCGTAATGATAAATAATGTAACGTGAAAAAGTCAATAGCCTACGACACCGGGAGTTCCCAGGCGGTCCCCCATCCAAGTACTATCCCGGCCCGACGATGCTTAACTTCCGTGATCGGACGAGAACAGGTGTGTTCATCGTGGTATGGTCGTAAACAAACAAACGGGCAGATATCTACGATTTATTAGCACATTACATCGAAAATGGTTTAAACTTTAAAGGTCATATTTTTTGACTGGATCATCCGAAAAAGGTCGTTTTTATGTGTATTTGAAAGCTCATTTCAAGCGCTATCCATTAATTACGACAACCATGCGCTTTATGATTTCCGGTAAAAAGTTCCAACGAAGGAAATCTAGGGTGCTTTCCGACTTAATTTTCATATGACAAAGTTAATTAGCAAAGTTACTACATCGCCATTTTCTTTGTCTGACGCTCGTAATCCATTCATTTGCGACTTGGCGCATTTATTGCTGCCAGATCGTAGCCGTTTTGAAGGGAAAGCAACTTCTAATCATGTCTCTTTCTTGATTTACTCAGCGGCTATTTCGTAAAAAAGATACGTCACAGTCGTAATGATAAATAATGTAACGTGAAAAAGTCAATAGCCTACGACACCGGGAGTTCCCAGGCGGTGCCCCATTCAAGTACTATCCCGGCCCGACGATGCTTAACTTCTGTGATCGGACGAGAACAGGTGTGTTCATCGTGGTATGGTCGTAAACAAACAAACGGGCAGATATCTACGATTTATTAGCACATTACATCGAAAATGGTTTAAACTTTAAAGGTCATATTTCTTGACTGGATCATCCGAAATAGGTCGTTTTTATGTGCATTTGAAAGCTCATTTCAAGCGCTATCCATTAATTACGACAACCATGCGCTTTATGATTTCCGGTAAAAAGTTCCAACGAAGGAAATCTAGGGTGCTTTCCGACTTAATTTTCATATGACAAAGTTAATTAGCAAAGTTACTACATCGCCATTTTCTTTGTCTGACGCTCGTAATCCATTCATTTGCGACTTGGCGCATTTATTGCTGCCAGATCGTAGCCGTTTTGAAGGGAAAGCAACTTGTAATCATGTCTCTTTCTTGATTTACTCAGCGGCTATTTCGTAAAAAAGATACGTCACAGTCGTAATGATAAATAATGTAACGTGAAAAAGTCAATAGCCTACGACACCGGGAGTTCCCAGGCGGTCCCCCATCCAAGTACTATCCCGGCCCGACGATGCTTAACTTCCGTGATCGGACGAGAACAGGTGTGTTCATCGTGGTATGGTCGCAGACAAACAAACGGGCAGATATCTACGATTTATTAGCACATTACATCGAAAATGGTTCAAACTTTAAAGGTCATATTTCTTGACTGGATCATTCGAAATAGGTCGTGTTTATGTGCGTTTGACAGCTCTTTTTAAGCGCTATCGATTCTTGACAACAATAATGCGCTTTATGATTTCCGGTAAAAAGTTCCAACGAAGGAAATCTAGGGTGCTTTCCGACTTAATTTTATTATGACAAAGTTAATTAGCAAAGTAACTACATCGCCATTTTCTTTGTCTGACGCTTGTAATCCATTCATTTGCGACTTGGCGCATTTATTGCTGCCAGATCGTAGCCGTTTTGAAGGGAAAGCAACTTCTAATCATGTCTCTTTCTTGATTTACTCAGCGGCTATTTCGTAAAAAAGATACGTCACAGTCGTAATGATAAATAATGTAACGTGAAAAAGTCAATAGCCTACGACACCGGGAGTTCCCAGGCGGTCCCCCATCCAAGTACTATCCCGGCCCGACGATGCTTAACTTCCGTGATCGGACGAGAACAGGTGTGTTCATCGTGGTATGGTCGTAGACAAACAAACGGGCAGATATCTACGATTTATTAGCACATTACATCGAAAATGGTTCAAACTTTAAAGGTCATATTTCTTGACTGGATCATTCGAAATAGGTCGTGTTTATGTGCATTTGAAAGCTCATTTCAAGCGCTATCCATTAATTACGACAACCATGCGCTTTATGATTTCCGGTAAAAAGTTCCAACGAAGGAAATCTAGGGTGCTTTCCGACTTAATTTTCATATGACAAAGTTAATTAGCAAAGTTACTACATCGCCATTTTCTTTGTCTGACGCTCGTAATCCATTCATTTGCGACTTGGCGCATTTATTGCTGCCAGATCGTAGCCGTTTTGAAGGGAAAGCAACTTCTAATCATGTCTCTTTCTTGATTTACTCAGCGGCTATTTCGTAAAAAAGATACGTCACAGTCGTAATGATAAATAATGTAACGTGAAAAAGTCAATAGCCTACGACACCGGGAGTTCCCAGGCGGTCCCCCATCCAAGTACTATCCCGGCCCGACGATGCTTAACTTCCGTGATCGGACGAGAACAGGTGTGTTCATCGTGGTATGGTCGTAGACAAACAATCGGGCAGATATCTACGATTTATTAGAACATTACATCGAAAATGGTTCAAACTTTAAAGGTCATATTTCTTGACTGGATCATTCGAAATAGGTCGTGTTTATGTGCGTTTGACAGCTCTTTTTAAGCGCTATCGATTCTTGACAACAATAATGCGCTTTATGATTTCCGGTAAAAAGTTCCAACGAAGGAAATCTAGGGTGCTTTCCGACTTAATTTTCATATGACAAAGTTAATTAGCAAAGTTACTACATCGCCATTTTCTTTGTCTGACGCTCGTAATCCATTCATTTGCGACTTGGCGCATTTATTGCTGCCAGATCGTAGCCGTTTTGAAGGGAAAGCAACTTCTAATCATGTCTCTTTCTTGATTTACTCAGCGGCTATTTCGTAAAAAAGATACGTCACAGTCGTAATGATAAATAATGTAACGTGAAAAAGTCAATAGCCTACGACACCGGGAGTTCCCAGGCGGTCCCCCATCCAAGTACTATCCCGGCCCAACGATGCTTAACTTCCGTGATCGGACGAGAACAGGTGTGTTCATCGTGGTATGGTCGTAGACAAACAAACGGGCAGATATCTACGATTTATTAGCACATTACATCGAAAATGGTTTAAACTTTAAAGGTCATATTTCTTGACTGGATTATCCGAAATAGGTCGTGTTTATGTGCATTTGAAAGCTCATTTCAAGCGCTATCGATTAATTACGACAACCATGCGCTTTAAGATTTCCGGTAAAAAGTTCCAACGAAGGCAATCTAGGGTACTTTCAGACTTAATTTTCATATGACAAAGTTAATTAGCAAATTAACTACATCGCCATTTTTTTTGTCTGACGCTCGTAATCCATTCATTTGCGACTTGGCGCATTTATTGCTGCCAGATCGTAGCCGTTTTGAAGGGAAAGCAACTTCTAATCATGTCTCTTTCTTGATTTACTCAGCGGCTATTTCGTAAAAAAGATACGTCACAGTCGTAATGATAAATAATGTAACGTGAAAAAGTCAATAGCCTACGACACCGGGAATTCCCAGGCGGTCCCCCATCCAAGTACTATCCCGGCCCGACGATGCTTAACTTCCGTGATCAGACGAGAACAGGTGTGTTCATCGTGGTATGGTCGTAAACAAACAAACGGGCAGATATCTACGATTTATTAGCACATTACATCGAAAATGGTTTAAACTTTAAAGGTCATATTTTTTGACTGGATCATCCGAAAAAGGTCGTTTTTATGTGCATTTGAAAGCTCATTTCAAGCGCTATCCATTAATTACGACAACCATGCGCTTTATGATTTCCGGTAAAAAGTTCCAACGAAGGAAATCTAGGGTGCTTTCCGACTTAATTTTCATATGACAAAGTTAATTAGCAAAGTTACTACATCGCCATTTTCTTTGTCTGACGCTCGTAATCCATTCATTTGCGACTTGGCGCATTTATTGCTGCCAGATCGTAGCCGTTTTGAAGGGAAAGCAACTTCTAATCATGTCTCTTTCTTGATTTACTCAGCGGCTATTTCGTAAAAAAGATACGTCACAGTCGTAATGATAAATAATGTAACGTGAAAAAGTCAATAGCCTACGACACCGGGAGTTCCCAGGCGGTCCCCCATCCAAGTACTATCCCGGCCCAACGATGCTTAACTTCCGTGATCGGACGAGAACAGGTGTGTTCATCGTGGTATGGTCGTAGACAAACAAACGGGCAGATATCTACGATTTATTAGCACATTACATCGAAAATGCATTAAACTTTAAAGGTCATATTTCTTGACTGGATTATCCGAAATAGGTCGTGTTTATGTGCATTTGAAAGCTCATTTCAAGCGCTATCGATTAATTACGACAACCATGCGCTTTAAGATTTCCGGTAAAAAGTTCCAACGAAGGCAATCTAGGGTACTTTCAGACTTAATTTTCATATGACAAAGTTAATTAGCAAATTAACTACATCGCCATTTTTTTTGTCTGACGCTCGTAATCCATTCATTTGCGACTTGGCGCATTTATTGCTGCCAGATCGTAGCCGTTTTGAAGGGAAAGCAACTTCTAATCATGTCTCTTTCTTGATTTACTCAGCGGCTATTTCGTAAAAAAGATACGTCACAGTCGTAATGATAAATAATGTAACGTGAAAAAGTCAATAGCCTACGACACCGGGAGTTCCCAGGCGGTCCCCCATCCAAGTACTATCCCGGCCCGACGATGCTTAACTTCCGTGATCGGACGAGAACAGGTGTGTTCATCGTGGTATGGTCGTAAACAAACAAACGGGCAGATATCTACGATTTATTAGCACATTACATCGAAAATGGTTTAAACTTTAAAGGTCATATTTCTTGACTGGATCATCCGAAATAGGTCGTTTTTATGTGCATTTGAAAGCTCATTTCAAGCGCTATCCATTAATTACGACAACCATGCGCTTTATGATTTCCGGTAAAAAGTTCCAACGAAGGAAATCTAGGGTGCTTTCCGACTTAATTTTCATATGACAAAGTTAATTAGCAAAGTTACTACATCGCCATTTTCTTTGTCTGACGCTCGTAATCCATTCATTTGCGACTTGGCGCATTTATTGCTGCCAGATCGTAGCCGTTTTGAAGGGAAAGCAACTTCTAATCATGTCTCTTTCTTGATTTACTCAGCGGCTATTTCGTAAAAAAGATACGTCACAGTCGTAATGATAAATAATGTAACGTGAAAAAGTCAATAGCCTACGACACCGGGAGTTCCCAGGCGGTCCCCCATCCAAGTACTATCCCGGCCCGACGATGCTTAACTTCCGTGATCAGACGAGAACAGGTGTGTTCATCGTGGTATGGTCGTAGACAAACAAACGGGCAGATATCTACGATTTATTAGCACATTACATCGAAAATGGTTCAAACTTTAAAGGTCATATTTTTTGACTGGATCATTCGAAATAGGTCGTGTTTATGTGCGTTTGACAGCTCTTTTTAAGCGCTATCGATTCTTGACAACAATAATGCGCTTTATGATTTCCGGTAAAAAGTTCCAACGAAGGAAATCTAGGGTGCTTTCCGACTTAATTTTATTATGACAAAGTTAATTAGCAAAGTAACTACATCGCCATTTTCTTTGTCTGACGCTTGTAATCCATTCATTTGCGACTTGGCGCATTTATTGCTGCCAGATCGTAGCCGTTTTGAAGGGAAAGCAACTTCTAATCATGTCTCTTTCTTGATTTACTCAGCGGCTATTTCGTAAAAAAGATACGTCACAGTCGTAATGATAAATAATGTAACGTGAAAAAGTCAATAGCCTGCGACACCGGGAGTTCCCAGGCGGTCCCCCATCCAAGTACTATCCCGGCCCGACGATGCTTAACTTCCGTGATCGGACGAGAACAGGTGTGTTCATCGTGGTATGGTCGTAGACAAACAAACGGGCAGATATCTACGATTTATTAGCACATTACATCGAAAATGGTTCAAACTTTAAAGGTCATATTTCTTGACTGGATCATTCGAAATAGGTCGTGTTTATGTGCATTTGAAAGCTCATTTCAAGCGCTATCCATTAATTACGACAACCATGCGCTTTATGATTTCCGGTAAAAAGTTCCAACGAAGGAAATCTAGGGTGCTTTCCGACTTAATTTTCATATGACAAAGTTAATTAGCAAAGTTACTACATCGCCATTTTCTTTGTCTGACGCTCGTAATCCATTCATTTGCGACTTGGCGCATTTATTGCTGCCAGATCGTAGCCGTTTTGAAGGGAAAGCAACTTCTAATCATGTCTCTTTCTTGATTTACTCAGCGGCTATTTCGTAAAAAAGATACGTCACAGTCGTAATGATAAATAATGTAACGTGAAAAAGTCAATAGCCTACGACACCGGGAGTTCCCAGGCGGTCCCCCATCCAAGTACTATCCCGGCCCGACGATGCTTAACTTCCGTGATCGGACGAGAACAGGTGTGTTCATCGTGGTATGGTCGTAGACAAACAAACGGGCAGATATCTACGATTTATTAGCACATTACATCGAAAATGGTTCAAACTTTAAAGGTCATATTTCTTGACTGGATCATTCGAAATAGGTCGTGTTTATGTGCGTTTGACAGCTCTTTTTAAGCGCTATCGATTCTTGACAACAATAATGCGCTTTATGATTTCCGGTAAAAAGTTCCAACGAAGGAAATCTAGGGTGCTTTCCGACTTAATTTTCATATGACAAAGTTAATTAGCAAAGTTACTACATCGCCATTTTCTTTGTCTGACGCTCGTAATCCATTCATTTGCGACTTGGCGCATTTATTGCTGCCAGATCGTAGCCGTTTTGAAGGGAAAGCAACTTCTAATCATGTCTCTTTCTTGATTTACTCAGCGGCTATTTCGTAAAAAAGATACGTCACAGTCGTAATGATAAATAATGTAACGTGAAAAAGTCAATAGCCTACGACACCGGGAGTTCCCAGGCGGTCCCCCATCCAAGTACTATCCCGGCCCGACGATGCTTAACTTCCGTGATCGGACGAGAACAGGTGTGTTCATCGTGGTATGGTCGTAGACAAACAAACGGGCAGATATCTACGATTTATTAGCACATTACATCGAAAATGGTTCAAACTTTAAAGGTCATATTTCTTGACTGGATCATTCGAAATAGGTCGTGTTTATGTGCGTTTGACAGCTCTTTTTAAGCGCTATCGATTCCTGACAACAATAATGCGCTTTATGATTTCCGGTAAAAAGTTCCAACGAAGGAAATCTAGGGTGCTTTCCGACTTAATTTTATTATGACAAAGTTAATTAGCAAAGTAACTACATCGCCATTTTCTTTGTCTGACGCTTGTAATCCATTCATTTGCGACTTGGCGCATTTATTGCTGCCAGATCGTAGCCGTTTTGAAGGGAAAGTAACTTCTAATCATGTCTCTTTCTTGATTTACTCAGCGGCTATTTCGTAAAAAAGATACGTCACAGTCGTAATGATAAATAATGTAACGTGAAAAAGTCAATAGCCTACGACACCGGGAGTTCCCAGGCGGTCCCCCATCCAAGTACTATCCCGGCCCGACGATGCTTAACTTCCGTGATCGGACGAGAACAGGTGTGTTCATCGTGGTATGGTCGTAGACAAACAAACGGGCAGATATCTACGATTTATTAGCACATTACATCGAAAATGGTTCAAACTTTAAAGGTCATATTTCTTGACTGGATCATTCGAAATAGGTCGTGTTTATGTGCGTTTGACAGCTCTTTTTAAGCGCTATCGATTCTTGACAACAATAATGCGCTTTATGATTTCCGGTAAAAAGTTCCAACGAAGGAAATCTAGGGTGCTTTCCGACTTAATTTTCATATGACAAAGTTAATTAGCAAAGTTACTACATCGCCATTTTCTTTGTCTGACGCTCGTAATCCATTCATTTGCGACTTGGCGCATTTATTGCTGCCAGATCGTAGCCGTTTTGAAGGGAAAGCAACTTCTAATCATGTCTCTTTCTTGATTTACTCAGCGGCTATTGCGTAAAAAAGATACGTCCCAGTCGTAATGATAAATAATGTAACGTGAAAAAGTCAATAGCCTACGACACCGGGAGTTCCCAGGCGGTCCCCCATCCAAGTACTATCCCGGCCCAACGATGCTTAACTTCCGTGATCTGACGAGAACAGGTGTGTTCATCGTGGTATGGTCGTAGACAAACAAACGGGCAGATATCTACGATTTATTAGCACATTACATCGAATATGGTTTAAACTTTAAAGGTCATATTTCTTGACTGGATTATCCGAAATAGGTCGTGTTTATGTGCATTTGAAAGCTCATTTCAAGCGCTATTCATTAATTACGACAATAATGCGCTTTAAGATTTCCGGTAAAAAGTTCCAACGAAGGAAATCTAGGGTACTTTCGGACTTAATTTTCATATGACAAAATTAGTTAGCAAAGTAAGTACATCGCTATTTTCTTTGTCTGACGCTCGTAATCCATTCATTTGCGACTTGGCGCATTTATTGCTGCCAGATCGTAGCCGTTTTGAAGGGAAAGCAACTTCTAATCATGTCTCTTTCTTGATTTACTCAGCGGCTATTTCGTAAAAAAGATACGTCACAGTCGTAATGATAAATAATGTAACGTGAAAAAGTCAATAGCCTACGACACCGGGAGTTCCCAGGCGGTCCCCCATCCAAGTACTATCCCGGCCCGTCGATGCTTAACTTCCGTGATCGGACGAGAACAGGTGTGTTCATCGTGGTATGGTCGTAAACAAACAAACGGGCAGATATCTACGATTTATTAGCACATTACATCGAAAATGGTTTAAACTTTAAAGGTCATATTTCTTGACTGGATCATCCGAAATAGGTCGTTTTTATGTGCATTTGAAAGCTCATTTCAAGCGCTATCCATTAATTACGACAACCATGCGCTTTATGATTTCCGGTAAAAAGTTCCAACGAAGGAAATCTAGGGTGCTTTCCAACTTAATTTTCATATGACAAAGTTAATTAGCAAAGTTACTACATCGCCATTTTCTTTGTCTGACGCTCGTAATCCATTCATTTGCGACTTGGCGCATTTATTGCTGCCAGATCGTAGCCGTTTTGAAGGGAAAGCAACTTCTAATCATGTCTCTTTCTTGATTTACTCAGCGGCTATTTCGTAAAAAAGATACGTCACAGTCGTAATGATAAATAATGTAACGTGAAAAAGTCAATAGCCTACGACACCGGGAGTTCCCAGGCGGTCCCCCATCCAAGTACTATCCCGGCCCGACGATGCTTAACTTCCGTGATCGGACGAGAACAGGTGTGTTCATCGTGGTATGGTCGTAGACAAACAAACGGGCAGATATCTACGATTTATTAGCACATTACATCGAAAATGGTTCAAACTTTAAAGGTCATATTTCTTGACTGGATCATTCGAAATAGGTCGTGTTTATGTGCGTTTGACAGCTCTTTTTAAGCGCTATCGATTCTTGACAACAATAATGCGCTTTATGATTTCCGGTAAAAAGTTCCAACGAAGGAAATCTAGGGTGCTTTCCGACTTAATTTTATTATGACAAAGTTAATTAGCAAAGTAACTACATCGCCATTTTCTTTGTCTGACGCTTGTAATCCATTCATTTGCGACTTGGCGCATTTATTGCTGCCAGATCGTAGCCGTTTTGAAGGGAAAGCAACTTCTAATCATGTCTCTTTCTTGATTTACTCAGCTGCTATTTCGTAAAAAAGATACGTCACAGTCGTAATGATAAATAATGTAACGTGAAAAAGTCAATTGCCTACGACACCGGGAGTTCCCAGGCGGTCCCCCATCCAAGTACTATCCCGGCCCGACGATGCTTAACTTCCGTGATCGGACGAGAACAGGTGTGTTCATCGTGGTATGGTCGTAGACAAACAAACGGGCAGATATCTACGATTTATTAGCACATTACATCGAAAATGGTTCAAACTTTAAAGGTCATATTTCTTGACTGGATCATTCGAAATAGGTCGTGTTTATGTGCATTTGAAAGCTCCTTTCAAGCGCTATCCATTAATTACGACAACCATGCGCTTTATGATTTCCGGTAAAAAGTTCCAACGAAGGAAATCTAGGGTGCTTTCCGACTTAATTTTCATATGACAAAGTTAATTAGCAAAGTTACTACATCGCCATTTTCTTTGTCTGACGCTCGTAATCCATTTATTTGCGACGTGGCGCATTTAATGCTGCAAGATTGTAGCCGTTTTGAAGGGAAAGCAACTTCTAATCATGTCTCTTTCTTGATTTACTCAGCGGCTATTTCGTAAAAAAGATACGTCACAGTCGTAATGATAAATAATGTAACGTGAAAAAGTCAATAGCCTACGACACCGGGAGTTCCCAGGCGGTCCCCCATCCAAGTACTATCCCGGCCCGACGATGCTTAACTTCCGTGATCGGACGAGAACAGGTGTGTTCATCGTGGTATGGTCGTAGACAAACAAACGGGCAGATATCTACGATTTATTAGCACATTACATCGAAAATGGTTCAAACTTTAAAGGTCATATTTCTTGACTGGATCATTCGAAATAGGTCGTGTTTATGTGCGTTTGACAGCTCTTTTTAAGCGCTATCGATTCTTGACAACAATAATGCGCTTTATGATTTCCGGTAAAAAGTTCCAACGAAGGAAATCTAGGGTGCTTTCCGAATTAATTTTATTATGACAAAGTTAATTAGCAAAGTAACTACATCGCCATTTTCTTTGTCTGACGCTTGTAATCCATTCATTTGCGACTTGGCGCATTTATTGCTGCCAGATCGTAGCCGTTTTGAAGGGAAAGCAACTTCTAATCATGTCTCTTTCTTGATTTACTCAGCGGCTATTTCGTAAAAAAGATACGTCACAGTCGTAATGATAAATAATGTAACGTGAAAAAGTCAATAGCCTACGACACCGGGAGTTCCCAGGCGGTCCCCCATCCAAGTACTATCCCGGCCCGACGATGCTTAACTTCCGTGATCGGACGAGAACAGGTGTGTTCATCGTGGTATGGTCGTAGACAAACAAACGGGCAGATATCTACGATTTATTAGCACATTACATCGAAAATGGTTCAAACTTTAAAGGTCACATTTCTTGACTGGATCATTCGAAATAGGTCGTGTTTATGTGCGTTTGACAGCTCTTTTTAAGCGCTATCGATTCTTGACAACAATAATGCGCTTTATGATTTCCGGTAAAAAGTTCCAACGAAGGAAATCTAGGGTGCTTTCCGACTTAATTTTCATATGACAAAGTTAATTAGCAAAGTTACTACATCGCCATTTTCTTTTTCTGACGCTCGTAATCCATTCATTTGCGACTTGGCGCATTTATTGCTGCCAGATCGTAGCCGTTTTGAAGGGAAAGCAACTTCTAATCATGTCTCTTTCTTGATTTACTCAGCGGCTATTGCGTAAAAAAGATACGTCCCAGTCGTAATGATAAATAATGTAACGTGAAAAAGTCAATAGCCTACGACACCGGGAGTTCCCAGGCGGTCCCCCATCCAAGTACTATCCCGGCCCAACGATGCTTAACTTCCGTGATCTGACGAGAACAGGTGTGTTCATCGTGGTATGGTCGTAGACAAACAAACGGGCAGATATCTACGATTTATTAGCACATTACATCGAATATGGTTTAAACTTTAAAGGTCATATTTCTTGAATGGATTATCCGAAATAGGTCGTGTTTATGTGCATTTGAAAGCTCATTTCAAGCGCTATTCATTAATTACGACAATAATGCGCTTTAAGATTTCCGGTAAAAAGTTCCAACGAAGGAAATCTAGGGTACTTTCAGACTTAATTTTCATATGACAAAATTAGTTAGCAAAGTAAGTACATCGCTATTTTCTTTGTCTGACGCTTGTAATCCATTCATTTGCGACGTGGCGCATTTATTGCAGCACGATGGTAGTCGTTTTGAAGGGAAAGCAACTTCTAATCATGTCTCTTTCTTGATTTACTCGGCGGCTATTGCGTAAAAAAGATACGTCCCAGTCCTAATGAGAAATAATGTAACGTGAAAAAGTCAATAGCCTACGACACCGGGAGTTCCCAGGCGGTCCCCCATCCAAGTACTATCCCGGCCCAACGATGCTTAACTTCCATGATCGGACGAGAACAGGTGTGTTCATCGTGGTATGGTCGTAGACAAACAAACGGGCAGATATCTACGATTTATTAGCACATTACATCAAAAATGGTTTAAATTTTAAAGGTCATATTTCTTGACTGGATTATCCGAAATAGGTTGTGTTTATGTGCATTTGAAAGCTCGTTTCAAGCGCTATCCATTAATTACGACAATAATGCGCTTTAAGATTTCCGGTAAAAAGTTCCAACGAAGGCAATCTAGGGTACTTTCAGACTTAATTTTCATATGACAAAGTTAATTAGCAAAGTAACTACATCGCCATTTTCTTTGTCTGACGCTCGTAATCCATTTATTTGCGACGTGGCGCATTTATTGCAGCAAGATTGTAGCCGTTTTGAAGGGAAAGCAACTTCTAATCATGTCTCTTTCTTGATTTACTCAGCGGCTATTGCGTAAAAAAGATACGTCCCAGTCGTAATGATAAATAATGTAACGTGAAAAAGTCAATAGCCTACGACACCGGGAGTTCCCAGGCGGTCCCCCATCCAAGTACTATCCCGACCCAACGATGCTTAACTTACGTGATCGGACGAGAACAGGTGTGTTCATCGTGGTATGGTCGTAGACAAACAAACGGGCAGATATCTACGATTTTTTAGCACATTACATCGAAAATGGTTTAAACTTTAAAGGTCATATTTCTTGACTGGATTATCCGAAATAGGTCGTGTTTATGTGCATTTGAAAGCTCATTTCAAGCGCTATCGATTAATTACGACAACCATGCGCATTAAGATTTCCGGTAAAAAGTTTCAACGAAGGCAATCTAGGGTACTTTCAGACTTAATTTTCATATGACAAAGTTAATTAGCAAATTAACTACATCGCCATTTTCTTTGTCTGACGCTCGTAATCCATTCATTTGCGACTTGGCGCATTTATTGCTGCCAGATCGTAGCCGTTTTGAAGGGAAAGCAACTGCTAATCATGTCTCTTTCTTGATTTACTCAGCGGCTATTTCGTAAAAAAGATACGTCACAGTCGTAATGATAAATAATGTAACGTGAAAAAGTCAATAGCCTACGACACCGGGAGTTCCCAGGCGGTCCTACATCCAAGTACTATCCCGGCCCGACGATGCTTAACTTCCGTGATCGGACGAGAACAGGTGTGCTCATCGTGGTATGGTCGTAAACAAACAAACGGGCAGATATCTACGATTTATTAGCACATTACATCGAAAATGGTTTAAACTTTAAAGGTCACATTTCTTGACTGGATTATCCGAAATAGGTCGTGTTTATGTGCATTTGAAAGCTCTTTTTAAGCGCTATCGATTCTTTACGACAACCATGCGCTTTAAGATTTCCGGTAAAAAGTTCCAACGAAGGAAATCTAGGGTGCTTTCAGA
Organism: Hydractinia symbiolongicarpus; assembly: GCF_029227915.1. Lineage (NCBI taxonomy): Eukaryota > Metazoa > Cnidaria > Hydrozoa > Anthoathecata > Hydractiniidae > Hydractinia > Hydractinia symbiolongicarpus. The sequence goes on along the minus strand of NC_079885.1, from coordinate 15,812,011 downwards.
CTTAATTTTCATATGACAAAGTTTATTAGCAAATTAACTACATCGCCATTTTCTTTGTCTGACGCTCGTAATCCATTCATTTGCGACTTGGCGCATTTATTGCTGCCAGATCGTAGCCGTTTTGAAGGGAAAGCAACTTCTAATCATGTCTCTTTCTTGATTTACTCAGCGGCTATTTCGTAAAAAAGATACGTCATAGTCGTAATGATAAATAATGTAACGTGAAAAAGTCAATAGCCTACGACACCGGGAGTTCCCAGGCGGTCCCCCATCCAAGTACTATCCCGGCCCGGCGATGCTTAACTTCCGTGATCGGACGAGAACAGGTGTGTTCATCGTGGTATGGTCGTAGACAAACAAACGGGCAGATATCTACGATTTATTAGCACATTACATCGAAAATGGTTTAAACTTTAAAGGTCATATTTCTTGACTGGATCATCCGAAATAGGTCGTGTTTATGTGCATTTGAAAGCTCATTTCAAGCGCTATCGATTCTTTACGACAACCATGCGCTTTAAGATTTCCGGTAAAAAGTTCCAACGAAGGAAATCTAGGGTGCTTTCAGACTTAATTTTCATATGACAAAGTTAATTAGCAAAGTAACTACATCGCCATTTTCTTTGTCTGACGCTCGTAATCCATTTATTTGCGACGTGGCGCATTTATTGCAGCAAGATTGTAGCCGTTTTGAAGGGAAAGCATCTTCTAATCACGTCCCTTACTTGATTTACTCAGCGGCTATTGCGTAAAAAAGATACGTCACAGTCGTAATGATAAATAATGTAACGTGAAAAAGTCAATAGCCTACGACACCGGGAGTTCCCAGGCGGTCCCCCATCCAAGTACTATCCTGGCCCGACGATGCTTAACTTCCGTGATCGGACGAGAACAGGTGTGTTCATCGTGGTATGGTCGTAGACAAACAAACGGGCAGATATCTACGATTTATTAGCACATTACATCGAAAATGGTTTAAACTTTAAAGGTCATATTTCTTGACTGGATCATCCGAAATAGGTCGTGTTTATGTGCATTTGAAAGCTCATTTCAAGCGCTATCGATTCTTTACGACAACCATGCGCTTTAAGATTTCCGGTAAAAAGTTCCAACGAAGGAAATCTAGGGTGCTTTCAGACTTAATTTTCATATGACAAAGTTAATTAGCAAAGTAACTACATCGCCATTTTCTTTGTCTGACGCTCGTAATCCATTCATTTGCGACTTGGCGCATTTATTGCAGCAAGATTGTAGCCGTTTTGAAGGGAAAGCAACTTCTAATCATGTCTCTTTCTTGATTTACTCAGCGGCTATTGCGTAAAAAAGATACGTCACAGTCGTAATGATAAATGATGTAACGTGAAAAAGTCAATAGCCTACGACACCGGGAGTTCCCAGGCGGTCCCCCATCCAAGTACTATCCTGGCCCGACGATGCTTAACTTCCGTGATCGGACGAGAACAGGTGTGTTCATCGTGGTATGGTCGTAGACAAAAAAACGGGCAGATATCTACGATTTATTAGCACATTACATCGAAAATGGTTTAAACTTTAAAGGTCATATTTCTTGACTGGATTATCCGAAATAGGTCGTGTTTATGTGCATTTGAAAGCTCATTTCAAGCGCTATCGATTAATTACGACAACCATGCGCTTTAAGATTTCCGGTAAAAAGTTCCAACGAAGGAAATCTAGGGTGCTTTCAGACTTAATTTTCATATGACAAAGTTAATTAGCAAAGTAACTACATCGCCATTTTCTTTGTCTGACGCTCGTAATCCATTCATTTGCGACTTGGCGCATTTATTGCAGCAAGATTGTAGCCGTTTTGAAGGGAAAACAACTTCTAATCATGTCTCTTTCTTGATTTACTCAGCGGCTATTGCGTAAAAAAGATACGTCACAGTCGTAATGATAAATGATGTAACGTGAAAAAGTCAATAGCCTACGACACCGGGAGTTCCCAGGCGGTCCCCCATCCAAGTACTATCCTGGCCCGACGATGCTTAACTTCCGTGATCGGACGAGAACAGGTGTGTTCATCGTGGTATGGTCGTAGACAAAAAAACGGGCAGATATCTACGATTAATTAGCACATTACATCGAAAATGGTTTAAACTTTAAAGGTCATATTTCTTGACTGGATTATCCGAAATAGGTCGTGTTTATGTGCATTTGAAAGCTCATTTCAAGCGCTATCGATTAATTACGACAACCATGCGCTTTAAGATTTCCGGTAAAAAGTTCCAACGAAGGAAATCTAGGGTGCTTTCCGACTTAATTTTCATATGACAAAGTTAATTAGCAAAGTAACTACATCGCCATTTTCTTTGTCTGACGCTTGTAATCCATTCATTTGCGACTTGGCGCATTTATTGCTGCCAGATCGTAGCCGTTTTGAAGGGAAAGCAACTTCTAATCATGTCTCTTTCTTGATATACTCAGCGGCTATTTCGTAAAAAAGATACGTCACAGTCGTAATGATAAATAATGTAACGTGAAAAAGTCAATAGCCTACGACACCGGGAGTTCCCAGGCGGTCTCCCATCCAAGTACTATCCCGGCCCGACGATGCTTAACTTCCGTGATCGGACGAGAACAGGTGTGTTCATCGTGGTATGGTAGTAGACAAACAAACGGGCAGATATCTACGATTTATTAGCACATTACATCGAAAATGGTTCAAACTTTAAAGGTCATATTTCTTGACTGGATCATTCGAAATAGGTCGTGTTTATGTGCGTTTGACAGCTCTTTTTAAGCGCTATCGATTCTTGACAACAATAATGCGCTTTAAGATTTCCGGTAATAAGTTCCAACGAAGGCAATCTAGGGTGCTTTCAGACTTAATTTTCATATGACAAAGTTAATTAGAAAAGTAACTACATCGCCATTTTCTTTGTCTGACGCTTGTAATCCATTCATTTGCGACTTGGCGCATTTATTGCTGCCAGATCGTAGCCGTTTTGAAGGGAAAGCAACTTCTAATCATGTCTCTTTCTTGATTTACTCAGCGGCTATTTCGTAAAAAAGATACGTCATAGTCGTAATGATAAATAATGTAACGTGAAAAAGTCAATAGCCTACGACACCGGGAGTTCCCAGGCGGTCCCCCATCCAAGTACTATCCCGGCCCGGCGATGCTTAACTTCCGTGATCGGACGAGAACAGGTGTGTTCATCGTGGTATGGTCGTAGACAAACAAACGGGCAGATATCTACGATTTATTAGCACATTACATCGAAAATGGTTTAAACTTTAAAGGTCATATTTCTTGACTGGATCATCCGAAATAGGTCGTGTTTATGTGCATTTGAAAGCTCATTTCAAGCGCTATCGATTCTTTACGACAACCATGCGCTTTAAGATTTCCGGTAAAAAGTTCCAACGAAGGAAATCTAGGGTGCTTTCAGACTTAATTTTCATATGACAAAGTTAATTAGCAAAGTAACTACATCGCCATTTTCTTTGTCTGACGCTCGTAATCCATTTATTTGCGACGTGGCGCATTTATTGCAGCAAGATTGTAGCCGTTTTGAAGGGAAAGCATCTTCTAATCACGTCCCTTACTTGATTTACTCAGCGGCTATTGCGTAAAAAAGATACGTCACAGTCGTAATGATAAATAATGTAACGTGAAAAAGTCAATAGCCTACGACACCGGGAGTTCCCGGGCGGTCCCCCATCCAAGTACTATCCTGGCCCGACGATGCTTAACTTCCGTGATCGGACGAGAACAGGTGTGTTCATCGTGGTATGGTCGTAGACAAACAAACGGGCAGATATCTACGATTTATTAGCACATTACATCGAAAATGGTTTAAACTTTAAAGGTCATATTTCTTGACTGGATCATCCGAAATAGGTCGTGTTTATGTGCATTTGAAAGCTCATTTCAAGCGCTATCGATTCTTTACGACAACCATGCGCTTTAAGATTTCCGGTAAAAAGTTCCAACGAAGGAAATCTAGGGTGCTTTCAGACTTAATTTTCATATGACAAAGTTAATTAGCAAAGTAACTACATCGCCATTTTCTTTGTCTGACGCTCGTAATCCATTCATTTGCGACTTGGCGCATTTATTGCAGCAAGATTGTAGCCGTTTTGAAGGGAAAGCAACTTCTAATCATGTCTCTTTCTTGATTTACTCAGCGGCTATTGCGTAAAAAAGATACGTCACAGTCGTAATGATAAATGATGTAACGTGAAAAAGTCAATAGCCTACGACACCGGGAGTTCCCAGGCGGTCCCCCATCCAAGTACTATCCTGGCCCGACGATGCTTAACTTCCGTGATCGGACGAGAACAGGTGTGTTCATCGTGGTATGGTCGTAGACAAAAAAACGGGCAGATATCTACGATTTATTAGCACATTACATCGAAAATGGTTTAAACTTTAAAGGTCATATTTCTTGACTGGATTATCCGAAATAGGTCGTGTTTATGTGCATTTGAAAGCTCATTTCAAGCGCTATCGATTAATTACGACAACCATGCGCTTTAAGATTTCCGGTAAAAAGTTCCAACGAAGGAAATCTAGGGTGCTTTCAGACTTAATTTTCATATGACAAAGTTAATTAGCAAAGTAACTACATCGCCATTTTCTTTGTCTGACGCTCGTAATCCATTCATTTGCGACTTGGCGCATTTATTGCAGCAAGATTGTAGCCGTTTTGAAGGGAAAACAACTTCTAATCATGTCTCTTTCTTGATTTACTCAGCGGCTATTGCGTAAAAAAGATACGTCACAGTCGTAATGATAAATGATGTAACGTGAAAAAGTCAATAGCCTACGACACCGGGAGTTCCCAGGCGGTCCCCCATCCAAGTACTATCCTGGCCCGACGATGCTTAACTTCCGTGATCGGACGAGAACAGGTGTGTTCATCGTGGTATGGTCGTAGACAAAAAAACGGGCAGATATCTACGATTTATTAGCACATTACATCGAAAATGGTTTAAACTTTAAAGGTCATATTTCTTGACTGGATTATCCGAAATAGGTCGTGTTTATGTGCATTTGAAAGCTCATTTCAAGCGCTATCGATTAATTACGACAACCATGCGCTTTAAGATTTCCGGTAAAAAGTTCCAACGAAGGAAATCTAGGGTGCTTTCCGACTTAATTTTCATATGACAAAGTTAATTAGCAAAGTAACTACATCGCCATTTTCTTTGTCTGACGCTTGTAATCCATTCATTTGCGACTTGGCGCATTTATTGCTGCCAGATCGTAGCCGTTTTGAAGGGAAAGCAACTTCTAATCATGTCTCTTTCTTGATTTACTCAGCGGCTATTTCGTAAAAAAGATACGTCACAGTCGTAATGATAAATAATGTAACGTGAAAAAGTCAATAGCCTACGACACCGGGAGTTCCCAGGCGGTCTCCCATCCAAGTACTATCCCGGCCCGACGATGCTTAACTTCCGTGATCGGACGAGAACAGGTGTGTTCATCGTGGTATGGTAGTAGACAAACAAACGGGCAGATATCTACGATTTATTAGCACATTACATCGAAAATGGTTCAAACTTTAAAGGTCATATTTCTTGACTGGATCATTCAAAATAGGTCGTGTTTATGTGCGTTTGACAGCTCTTTTTAAGCGCTATCGATTCTTGACAACAATAATGCGCTTTATGATTTCCGGTAAAAAGTTCCAACGAAGGAAATCTAGGGTGCTTTCCGACTTAATTTTCATATGACAAAGTTAATTAGCAAAGTTACTACATCGCCATTTTCTTTGTCTGACGCTCGTAATCCATTCATTTGCGACTTGGCGCATTTATTGCTGCCAGATCGTAGCCGTTTTGAAGGGAAAGCAACTTCTAATCATGTCTCTTTCTTGATTTACTCAGCGGCTATTTCGTAAAAAAGATACGTCACAGTCGTAATGATAAATAATGTAACGTGAAAAAGTCAATAGCCTACGACACCGGGAGTTCCCAGGCGGTCCCCCATCCCAGTACTATCCCGGCCCGAGGATTCCTAACTTCCGTGATCGGACGAGAACAGGTGTGTTCATCGTGGTATGGTCGTAGACAAACAAACGGGCAGATATCTACGATTTATTAGCACATTACATCGAAAATGGTTCAAACTTTAAAGGTCATATTTCTTGACTGGATCATTCGAAATAGGTCGTGTTTATGTGCGTTTGACAGCTCTTTTTAAGCGCTATCGATTCTGGACAACAATAATGCGCTTTATGATTTCCGGTAAAAAGTTCCAACGAAGGCAATCTAGGGTACTTGCAGACTTAATTTTCATATGACAAAGTTAATTAGCAAATTAACTACATCGCCATTTTCTTTGTCTGACGCTCGTAATCCATTGATTTGCGACGTGGCGCATTTATTGCAGCCAGATCGTAGCCGCTTTGAAGGGAAAGAAACTTCTAATAACGTCCCTTACTTGATTTACTCAGCGCTATTGCGTAAAAAAGATACGTCACAGTCGTAATGATAAATAATGTAACGTGAAAAAGTCAATAGCCTACAACACCGGGAGTTCCCAGGCGTTCCCCCATCCAAGTACTATCCCGGCCCGACGATGCTTAACTTCCGTGATCGGACGAGAACAGGTGTGTTCATCGTGGTATGGTCGTAGACAAACAAACGGGCAGATATCTACGATTTATTAGCACATTACATCGAAAATGGTTTAAACTTTAAAGGTCATATTTCTTGACTGGATCATTCGAAATAGGTCGTGTTTATGTGCGTTTGACAGCTCTTTTTAAGCGCTATCGATTCTTGACAACAATAATGCGCTTTATGATTTCCGGTAAAAAGTTCCAACGAAGGAAATCTAGGGTGCTTTCCGACTTAATTTTCATATGACAAAGTTAATTAGCAAAGTTACTACATCGCCATTTTCTTTGTCTGACGCTCGTAATCCATTCATTTGCGACTTGGCGCATTTATTGCTGCCATATCGTAGCCGTTTTGAAGGGAAAGCAACTTCTAATCATGTCTCTTTCTTGATTTACTCAGCGGCTATTTCGTAAAAAAGATACGTCACAGTCGTAATGATAAATAATGTAACGTGAAAAAGTCAATAGCCTACGACACCGGGAGTTCCCAGGCGTTCCCCCATCCAAGTACTATCCCGGCCCGACGATGCTTAACTTCCGTGATCGGACGAGAACAGGTGTGTTCATCGTGGTATGGTCGTAGACAAACAAACGGGCAGATATCTACGATTTATTAGCACATTACATCGAAAATGGTTTAAACTTTAAAGGTCATATTTCTTGACTGGATCATTCGAAATAGGTCGTGTTTATGTGCGTTTGACAGCTCTTTTTAAGCGCTATCGATTCTTGACAACAATAATGCGCTTTATGATTTCCGGTAAAAAGTTCCAACGAAGGAAATCTAGGGTGCTTTCCGACTTAATTTTCATATGACAAAGTTAATTAGCAAAGTTACTACATCGCCATTTTCTTTGTCTGACGCTCGTAATCCATTCATTTGCGACTTGGCGCATTTATTGCTGCCATATCGTAGCCGTTTTGAAGGGAAAGCAACTTCTAATCATGTCTCTTTCTTGATTTACTCAGCGGCTATTTCGTAAAAAAGATACGTCACAGTCGTAATGATAAATAATGTAACGTGAAAAAGTCAATAGCCTACGACACCGGGAGTTCCCAGGCGGTCCCCCATCCCAGTACTATCCCGGCCCGAGGATTCTTAACTTCCGTGATCGGACGAGAACAGGTGTGTTCATCGTGGTATGGTCGTAGACAAACAAACTGGCAGATATCTACGATTTATTAGCACATTACATCGAAAATGGTTCAAACTTTAAAGGTCATATTTCTTGACTGGATCATTCAAAATAGGTCGTGTTTATGTGCGTTTGACAGCTCTTTTTAAGCGCTATCGATTCTGGACAACAATAATGCGCTTTATGATTTCCGGTAAAAAGTTCCAACGAAGGCAATCTAGGGTACTTGCAGACTTAATTTTCATATGACAAAGTTAATTAGCAAATTAACTACATCGCCATTTTCTTTGTCTGACGCTCGTAATCCATTGATTTGCGACGTGGCGCATTTAGTGCAGCCAGATCGTAGCCGCTTTGAAGGGAAAGAAACTTCTAATAACGTCCCTTACTTGATTTACTCAGCGCTATTGCGTAAAAAAGATACGTCACAGTCGTAATGATAAATAATGTAACGTGAAAAAGTCAATAGCCTACAACACCGGGAGTTCCCAGGCGGTACCCCATCCAAGTACTATCCCGGCCCGACGATGCTTAACTTCCGTGATCGGACGAGAACAGGTGTGTTCATCGTGGTATGGTCGTAGACAAACAAACGGGCAGATATCTACGATTTATTAGCACATTACATCGAAAATGGTTTAAACTTTAAAGGTCATATTTCTTGACTGGATCATCCGAAATAGGTCGTGTTTATGTGCATTTGAAAGCTCATTTCAAGCGCTATCGATTCTTTACGACAACCATGCGCTTTAAGATTTCCGGTAAAAAGTTCCAACGAAGGAAATCTGGGGTGCTTTCAGATTTAATTTTCATATGACAAAGTTAATTAGCAAAGTAACTACATCGCCATTTTCTTTGTCTGACGCTCGTAATCCATTTATTTGCGACGTGGCGCATTTATTGCAGCAAGATTGTAGCCGTTTTGAAGGGAAAGCATCTTCTAATCACGTCCCTTACTTGATTTACTCAGGGGCTATTGCGTAAAAAAGATACGTCACAGTCGTAATGATAAATAATGTAACGTGAAAAAGTCAATAGCCTACGACACCAGGAGTTCCCAGGCGGTCCCACATCCAAGTACTATCCCGGCCCAACGATGCTTAACTTCCGTGATCGGACGAGAACAGGTGTGTTCATCGTGGTATGGTCGTAGACAAACAAACGGGCAGATATCTACGATTTATTAGCACATTACATCGAAAATGGTTTAAATTTTAAAGGTCATATTTCTTGACTGGATCATCCGAAATAGGTCGTGTTTATGTGCATTTGAAAGCTCATTTCAAGCGCTATCCATTAATTACGACAACCATGCGCTTTAAGATTTCCGGTAAAAAGTTTCAACGAAGGCAATCTAGGGTACTTTCAGACTTAATTTTCATATGACAAAGTTAATTAGCAAATTAGCTACATCGCCATTCTCTTTGTCTGACGCTCGTAATCCATTCATTTGCGACGTGGCGCATTTAATGCTGCCAGATCGTAGCCCTTTTGAAGGGAAAGAAACTTCTAATGATGTCCCTTACTTGATTTACTCAGCGGCTATTGCGTAAAAAAGATACGTCACAGTCGTAATGATAAATAATGTAACGTGAAAAAGTCAATAGCCTACGACACCGGGAGTTCCCAGGCGGTCCTCCATCCAAGTACTATCCCGGCCCGAGGATGCTTAACTTCCGTGATCGGACGAGAACAGGTGTGTTCATCGTGGTATGGTCGTAGACACACAAACGGGCAGATATCTACGATTTATTAGCACATTACATCGAAAATGGTTCAATTTTTAAAGGTCATATTTCTTGACTGGATCATCCGAAATAGGTCGTGTTTATGTGCATTTGAAAGCTCTTTTTAAGCGCTATCGATTCTTTACGACAACCATGCGCTTTAAGATTTCTGGTAAAAAGTTCAAACGAAGGCAATCTAGGGTACTTTCAGACTTAATTTTAATATGACAAAGTTAATTAGCAAATTAGCTACATCGCCATTTTCTTTGTCTGACGCTCGTAATCCATTCATTTGCGACGTGGCGCATTTATTGCAGCAAGATTGTAGCCGTTTTGAAGGGAAAGCAACTTCTAATCATGTCTCTTTCTTGATTTACTCAGCGGCTATTGCGTAAAAAAGATACGTCCCAGTCGTAATGATAAACAATGTAACGTGAAAAAGTCAATAGCCTACGACACCAGGAGATCCCAGGCGGTCCCCCATCCAAGTACTATCCGGCCCAACGATGCTTAACTTCCGTGATCGGACGAGAACAGGTGTGTTCATCGTGGTATGGTCGTAGACAAACAAACGGGCAGATATCTACGATTTATTAGCACATTACATCGAAAATGGTTTAAATTTTAAAGGTCATATTTCTTGACTGGATCATCCGAAATAGGTCGTGTTTATGTGCATTTGAAAGCTCATTTCAAGCGCTATCCATTAATTACGACAACCATGCGCTTTAAGATTTCCGGTAAAAAGTTCCAACGAAGGCAATCTAGGGTACTTTCAGACTTAATTTTCATATGACAAAGTTAATTAGCAAATTAGCTACATCGCCATTCTCTCTGTCTGACGCTCGTAATCCATTCATTTGCGACGTGGCGCATTTAATGCTGCCAGATCGTAGCCGTTTTGAAGGGAAAGCAACTTCTAATGATGTCCCTTACTTGATTTACTCAGCGGCTATTGCGTAAAAAAGATACGTCACAGTCGTAATGATAAATAATGTAACGTGAAAAAGTCAATAGCCTACGACACCGGGAGTTCCCAGGCGGTCCTCCATCCAAGTACTATCCCGGCCCGAGGATGCTTAACTTCCGTGATCGGACGAGAACAGGTGTATTCATCGTGGTATGGTCGTAGACACACAAACGGGCAGATATCTACGATTTATTAGCACATTACATCGAAAATGGTTCAAACTTTAAAGGTCATATTTCTTGACTGGATCATCCGAAATAGGTCGTGTTTATGTGCATTTGAAAGCTCTTTTTAAGCGCTATCGATTCTTTACGACAACCATGCGCTTTAATATTTCCGGTAAAAAGTTCCAACGAAGGAAATCTAGGGTGCTTTCAGACTTAATTTTCATATGATAAAGTTAATTAGCAAAGTAACTACATCGCCATTTTCTTTGTCTGACGCTCGTAATCCATTTATTTGCGACGTGGCGCATTTATTGCAGCAAGATTGTAGCCGTTTTGAAGGGAAAGCAACTTCTAATCATGTCTCTTTCTTGATTTACTCAGCGGCTATTGCGTAAAAAAGATACGTCCCAGTCGTAATGATAAATAATGTAACGTGAAAAAGTCAATAGCCTACGACACCAGGAGTTCCCAGGCGGTCCCCCATCCAAGTACTATCCCGGCCCAACGATGCTTAACTTCCGTGATCGGACGAGAACAGGTGTGTTCATCGTGGTATGGTCGTAGACAAACAAACGGGCAGATATCTACGATTTATTAGCACATTACATCGAAAATGGTTTAAATTTTAAAGGTCATATTTCTTGACTGGATTATCCGAAATAGGTCGTGTTTATGTGCATTTGAAAGCTCATTTCAAGCGCTATCCATTAATTACGACAATAATGCGCTTTAAGATTTCCGGTAAAAAGTTCCAACGAAGGAAATCTAGGGTGCTTTCAGACTTAATTTTCATATGACAAAGTTAGTTAGCAAAGTAACTACATCGCCATTTTTTTTGTCTGACGCTCGTAATCCATTTATTTGCGACGTGGCGCATTTATTGCAGCAAGATTGTAGCCGTTTTGAAGGGAATGCAACTTCTAATCATGTCTCTTTCTTGATTTACTCAGCGGCTATTGCGTAAAAAAGATACGTCCCAGTCGTAATGATAAATAATGTAACGTGAAAAAGTCAATAGCCTACGACACCGGGAGTTCCCAGGCGGTCCCCCATCCAAGTACTATCCCGGCCCAACGATGCTTAACTTCCGTGATCGGACGAGAACAGGTGTGTTCATCGTGGTATGGTCGTAGACACACAAAGGGGCAGATATCTACGATTTATTAGCACATTACATCGAAAATGGTTCACACTTTAAAGGTCATATTTCTTGACTGGATCATCCGAAATAGGTCGTGTTTATGTGCATTTGAAAGCTCTTTTTAAGCGCTATCGATTCTTTACGACAACCATGCGCTTTAAGATTTCCGGTAAAAAGTTCCAACGAAGGAAATCTAGGGTGCTTTCAGACTTAATTTTCATATGACAAAGTTAATTAGCAATGAACTACATCGCCATTTTCTTTGTCTGACGCTCGTAATCCATTTATTTGCGACGTGGCGCATTTATTGCAGCAAGATTGTAGCCGTTTTGAAGGGAAAGCAAATTCTAATCATGTCTCTTTCTTGATTTACTCAGCCGCTATTGCGTAAAAAAGATACGTCCCAGTCCTAATGATAAATAATGTAACGTGAAAAAGTCAATAGCCTACGACACCGGGAGTTCCCAGGCGGTCCCCCATCCAAGTACTATCCCGGCCCAACGATGCTTAACTTCCGTGATCGGACGAGAACAGGTGTGTTCATCGTGGTATGGTCGTAGACAAACAAACGGGCAGATATCTACGATTTATTAGCACATTACATCAAAAATGGTTTAAATTTTAAAGGTCATATTTCTTTACTGGATTATCCGAAAAAGGTTGTGTTTATGTGCATTTGAAAGCTCGTTTCAAGCGCTATCCATTAATTACGACAACCATGCGCTTTAAGATTTCCGGTAAAAAGTTTCAACGAAGGCAATCTAGGGTACTTTCAGACTTAATTTTCATATGACAAAGTTAATTAGCAAATTAGCTACATCGCCATTCTCTTTGTCTGACGCTCGTAATCCATTCATTTGCGACGTGGCGCATTTAATGCTGCCAGATCGTAGCCCTTTTGAAGGGAAAGAAACTTCTAATGATGTCCCTTACTTGATTTACTCAGCGGCTATTGCGTAAAAAAGATACGTCACAGTCGTAATGATAAATAATGTAACGTGAAAAAGTCAATAGCCTACGACACCGGGAGTTCCCAGGCGGTCCTCCATCCAAGTACTATCCCGGCCCGAGGATGCTTAACTTCCGTGATCGGACGAGAACAGGTGTGTTCATCGTGGTATGGTCGTAGACACACAAACGGGCAGATATCTACGATTTATTAGCACATTACATCGAAAATGGTTCAAACTTTAAAGGTCATATTTCTTGACTGGATCATCCGAAATAGGTCGTGTTTATGTGCATTTGAAAGCTCTTTTTAAGCGCTATCGATTCTTTACGACAACCATGCGCTTTAAGATTTTCGGTAAAAAGTTCCAACGAAGGAAATCTAGGGTGCTTTCAGACTTAATTTTCATATGACAAAGTTAATTAGCAAAGTAACTACATCGCCCTTTTCTTTGTCTGACGCTCGTAATCCATTTATTTGCGACGTGGCGCATTTATTGCAGCAAGATTGTAGCCGTTTTGAAGGGAAAGCAACTTCTAATCATGTCTCTTTCTTGATTTACTCAGCGGCTATTGCGTAAAAAAGATACGTCCCAGTCGTAATGATAAATAATGTAACGTGAAAAAGTCAATAGCCTACGACACCAGGAGTTCCCAGGCGGTCCCCCATCCAAGTACTATCCCGGCCCAACGATGCTTAACTTCCGTGATCGGACGAGAACAGGTGTGTTCATCGTGGTATGGTCGTAGACAAACAAACGGGCAGATATCTACGATTTATTAGCACATTACATCGAAAATGGTTTAAATTTTAAAGGTCATATTTCTTGACTGGATCATCCGAAATAGGTCGTGTTTATGTGCATTTGAAAGCTCTTTTTAAGCGCTATCGATTCTTTACGACAACCATGCGCTTTAAGATTTCCGGTAAAAAGTTCCAACGAAGGAAATCTAGGGTGCTTTCAGACTTAATTTTCATATGACAAAGTTAATTAGCAAAGTAACTACATCGCCATTTTCTTTGTCTGACGCTCGTAATCCATTTATTTGCGACGTGGCGCATTTATTGCAGCAAGATTGTAGCCGTTTTGAAGGGAAAGCAACTTCTAATCATGTCTCTTTCTTGATTTACTCAGCGGCTATTGCGTAAAAAAGATACGTCCCAGTCGTAATGATAAATAATGTAACGTGAAAAAGTCAATAGCCTACGACACCAGGAGTTCCCAGGCGGTCCCCCATCCAAGTACTATCCCGGCCCAACGATGCTGAACTTCCGTGATCGGACGAGAACAGGTGTGTTCATCGTGGTATGGTCGTAGACAAACAAACGGGCAGATATCTACGATTTATTAGCACATTACATCGAAAATGGTTTAAATTTTAAAGGTCATATTTCTTGACTGGATTATCCGAAATAGGTCGTGTTTATGTGCATTTGAAAGCTCATTTCAAGCGCTATCCATTAATTACGACAATAATGCGCTTTAAGATTTCCGGTAAAAAGTTCCAACGAAGGAAATCTAGGGTGCTTTCAGACTTAATTTTCATATGACAAAGTTAATTAGCAAAGTAACTACATCGCCATTTTCTTTGTCTGACGCTCGTAATCCATTCATTTGCGACGTGGCGCATTTATTGCAGCAAGATTGTAGCCGTTTTGAAGGGAAAGCAACTTCTAATCATGTCTCTTTCTTGATTTACTCAGCGGCTATTTCGTAAAAAAGATACGTCACAGTCGTAATGATAAATAATGTAACGTGAAAAAGTCAATAGCCTACGACACTGGGAGTTCCCAGGCGGTCCCCCATCCAAGTACTATCCCGGCCCGACGATGCTTAACTTCCGTGATCGGACGAGAACAGGTGTGTTCATCGTGGTATGGTCGTAAACAAACAAACGGGCAGATATCTACGATTTATTAGCACATTACATCGAAAATGGTTTAAACTTTAAAGGTCATATTTATTGACTGGATCATCCGAAATAGGTCGTGTTTATGTGCATTTGAAAGCTCATTTCAAGCGCTATCCATTAATTACAACAACCATGCGCTTTAAAATTTCCGGTAAAAAGTTCCAACGAAGGCAATCTAGGGTACTTTCAGACTTAATTTTCATATGACAAAGTTAATTAGCAAATTAGCTACATCGCCATTTTCTTTGTCTGACGCTCGTAATCCATTCATTTGCGACGTGGCGCATTTATTGCAGCAAGATTGTAGCCGTTTTGAAGGGAAAGCAACTTCTAATCATGTCTCTTTCTTGATTTACTCAGCGGCTATTGCGTAAAAAAGATACGTCCCAGTCGTAATGATAAACAATGTAACGTGAAAAAGTCAATAGCCTACGACACCAGGAGATCCCAGGCGGTCCCCCATCCAAGTACTATCCGGCCCAACGATGCTTAACTTCCGTGATC
The DNA here is from genome assembly GCF_029227915.1 of Hydractinia symbiolongicarpus. Taxonomy (NCBI): domain Eukaryota; kingdom Metazoa; phylum Cnidaria; class Hydrozoa; order Anthoathecata; family Hydractiniidae; genus Hydractinia; species Hydractinia symbiolongicarpus. The sequence continues at coordinate 15,796,908 of NC_079885.1, read as the reverse complement.
GGACGAGAACAGGTGTGTTCATCGTGGTATGGTCGTAGACAAACAAACGGGCAGATATCTACGATTTATTAGCACATTACATCGAAAATGGTTTAAATTTTAAAGGTCATATTTCTTGACTGGATCATCCGAAATAGGTCGTGTTTATGTGCATTTGAAAGCTCATTTCAAGCGCTATCCATTAATTACGACAACCATGCGCTTTAAGATTTCCGGTAAAAAGTTCCAACGAAGGCAATCTAGGGTACTTTCAGACTTAATTTTCATATGACAAAGTTAATTAGCAAATTAGCTACATCGCCATTCTCTCTGTCTGACGCTCGTAATCCATTCATTTGCGACGTGGCGCATTTAATGCTGCCAGATCGTAGCCGTTTTGAAGGGAAAGCAACTTCTAATGATGTCCCTTACTTGATTTACTCAGCGGCTATTGCGTAAAAAAGATACGTCACAGTCGTAATAATAAATAATGTAACGTGAAAAAGTCAATAGCCTACGACACCGGGAGTTCCCAGGCGGTCCTCCATCCAAGTACTATCCCGGCCCGAGGATGCTTAACTTCCGTGATCGGACGAGAACAGGTGTATTCATCGTGGTATGGTCGTAGACACACAAACGGGCAGATATCTACGATTTATTAGCACATTACATCGAAAATGGTTCAAACTTTAAAGGTCATATTTCTTGACTGGATCATCCGAAATAGGTCGTGTTTATGTGCATTTGAAAGCTCTTTTTAAGCGCTATCGATTCTTTACGACAACCATGCGCTTTAAGATTTCCGGTAAAAAGTTCCAACCAAGGAAATCTAGGGTGCTTTCAGACTTAATTTTCATATGACAAAGTTAATTAGCAAAGTAACTACATCGCCATTTTCTTTGTCTGACGCTCGTAATCCATTTATTTGCGACGTGGCGCATTTATTGCAGCAAGATTGTAGCCGTTTTGAAGGGAAAGCAACTTCTAATCATGTCTCTTTCTTGATTTACTCAGCGGCTATTGCGTAAAAAAGATACGTCCCAGTCGTAATGATAAATAATGTAACGTGAAAAAGTCAATAGCCTACGACACTAGGAGTTCCCAGGCGGTCCCCCATCCAAGTACTATCCCGGCCCAACGATGCTTAACTTCCGTGATCGGACGAGAACAGGTGTGTTCATCGTGGTATGGTCGTAGACAAACAAACGGGCAGATATCTACGATTTATTAGCACATTACATCGAAAATGGTTTAAATTTTAAAGGTCATATTTCTTGACTGGATTATCCGAAATAGGTCGTGTTTATGTGCATTTGAAAGCTCATTTCAAGCGCTATCCATTAATTACGACAATAATGCGCTTTAAGATTTCCGGTAAAAAGTTCCAACGAAGGAAATCTAGGGTGCTTTCAGACTTAATTTTCATATGACAAAGTTAGTTAGCAAAGTAACTACATCGCCATTTTTTTTGTCTGACGCTCGTAATCCATTTATTTGCGACGTGGCGCATTTATTGCAGCAAGATTGTAGCCGTTTTGAAGGGAATGCAACTTCTAATCATGTCTCTTTCTTGATTTACTCAGCGGCTATTGCGTAAAAAAGATACGTCCCAGTCGTAATGATAAATAATGTAACGTGAAAAAGTCAATAGCCTACGACACCGGGAGTTCCCAGGCGGTCCCCCATCCAAGTACTATCCCGGCCCAACGATGCTTAACTTCCGTGATCGGACGAGAACAGGTGTGTTCATCGTGGTATGGTCGTAGACACACAAAGGGGCAGATATCTACGATTTATTAGCACATTACATCGAAAATGGTTCACACTTTAAAGGTCATATTTCTTGACTGGATCATCCGAAATAGGTCGTGTTTATGTGCATTTGAAAGCTCTTTTTAAGCGCTATCGATTCTTTACGACAACCATGCGCTTTAAGATTTCCGGTAAAAAGTTCCAACGAAGGAAATCTAGGGTGCTTTCAGACTTAATTTTCATATGACAAAGTTAATTAGCAATGAACTACATCGCCATTTTCTTTGTCTGACGCTCGTAATCCATTTATTTGCGACGTGGCGCATTTATTGCAGCAAGATTGTAGCCGTTTTGAAGGGAAAGCAAATTCTAATCATGTCTCTTTCTTGATTTACTCAGCCGCTATTGCGTAAAAAAGATACGTCCCAGTCCTAATGATAAATAATGTAACGTGAAAAAGTCAATAGCCTACGACACCGGGAGTTCCCAGGCGGTCCCCCATCCAAGTACTATCCCGGCCCAACGATGCTTAACTTCCGTGATCGGACGAGAACAGGTGTGTTCATCGTGGTATGGTCGTAGACAAACAAACGGGCAGATATCTACGATTTATTAGCACATTACATCAAAAATGGTTTAAATTTTAAAGGTCATATTTCTTTACTGGATTATCCGAAAAAGGTTGTGTTTATGTGCATTTGAAAGCTCGTTTCAAGCGCTATATATTAATTACGACAATAATGCGCTTTAAGATTTCCGGTAAAAAGTTCCAACGAAGGCAATCTAGGGTACTTGCAGACTTAATTTTCATATGACAAAGTTAATTAGCAAATTAACTACATCGCCATTTTCTTTGTCTGACGCTCGTAATCCATTTATTTGCGACGTGGCGCATTTATTGCAGCCAGATCGTAGCCGCTTTGAAGGGAAAGAAACTTCTAATAACGTCCCTTACTTGATTTACTCAGCGCTATTGCGTAAAAAAGATACGTCACAGTCGTAATGATAAATAATGTAACGTGAAAAAGTCAATAGCCTACAACACCAGGAGTTCCCAGGCGGTCCCCCATTCAAGTACTATCCCGGCCCGACGATGCTTAACTTCCGTGATCGGACGAGAACAGGTGTGTTCATCGTGGTATGGTCGTAGACAAACAAACGGGCAGATATCTACGATTTATTAGCACATTACATCGAAAATGGTTTAAACTTTAAAGGTCATATTTCTTGACTGGATCATCCGAAATAGGTCGTGTTTATGTGCATTTGAAAGCTCATTTCAAGCGCTATCGATTCTTTACGACAACCATGCGCTTTAAGATTTCCGGTAAAAAGTTCCAACGAAGGAAATCTGGGGTGCTTTCAGATTTAATTTTCATATGACAAAGTTAATTAGCAAAGTAACTACATCGCCATTTTCTTTGTCTGACGCTCGTAATCCATTTATTTGCGACGTGGCGCATTTATTGCAGCAAGATTGTAGCCGTTTTGAAGGGAAAGCATCTTCTAATCACGTCCCTTACTTGATTTACTCAGGGGCTATTGCGTAAAAAAGATACGTCACAGTCGTAATGATAAATAATGTAACGTGAAAAAGTCAATAGCCTACGACACCAGGAGTTCCCAGGCGGTCCCACATCCAAGTACTATCCCGGCCCAACGATGCTTAACTTCCGTGATCGGACGAGAACAGGTGTGTTCATCGTGGTATGGTCGTAGACAAACAAACGGGCAGATATCTACGATTTATTAGCACATTACATCGAAAATGGTTTAAATTTTAAAGGTCATATTTCTTGACTGGATCATCCGAAATAGGTCGTGTTTATGTGCATTTGAAAGCTCATTTCAAGCGCTATCCATTAATTACGACAACCATGCGCTTTAAGATTTCCGGTAAAAAGTTTCAACGAAGGCAATCTAGGGTACTTTCAGACTTAATTTTCATATGACAAAGTTAATTAGCAAATTAGCTACATCGCCATTCTCTTTGTCTGACGCTCGTAATCCATTCATTTGCGACGTGGCGCATTTAATGCTGCCAGATCGTAGCCCTTTTGAAGGGAAAGAAACTTCTAATGATGTCCCTTACTTGATTTACTCAGCGGCTATTGCGTAAAAAAGATACGTCACAGTCGTAATGATAAATAATGTAACGTGAAAAAGTCAATAGCCTACGACACCGGGAGTTCCCAGGCGGTCCTCCATCCAAGTACTATCCCGGCCCGAGGATGCTTAACTTCCGTGATCGGACGAGAACAGGTGTGTTCATCGTGGTATGGTCGTAGACACACAAACGGGCAGATATCTACGATTTATTAGCACATTACATCGAAAATGGTTCAAACTTTAAAGGTCATATTTCTTGACTGGATCATCCGAAATAGGTCGTGTTTATGTGCATTTGAAAGCTCTTTTTAAGCGCTATCGATTCTTTACGACAACCATGCGCTTTAAGATTTTCGGTAAAAAGTTCCAACGAAGGAAATCTAGGGTGCTTTCAGACTTAATTTTCATATGACAAAGTTAATTAGCAAAGTAACTACATCGCCCTTTTCTTTGTCTGACGCTCGTAATCCATTTATTTGCGACGTGGCGCATTTATTGCAGCAAGATTGTAGCCGTTTTGAAGGGAAAGCAACTTCTAATCATGTCTCTTTCTTGATTTACTCAGCGGCTATTGCGTAAAAAAGATACGTCCCAGTCGTAATGATAAATAATGTAACGTGAAAAAGTCAATAGCCTACGACACCAGGAGTTCCCAGGCGGTCCCCCATCCAAGTACTATCCCGGCCCAACGATGCTTAACTTCCGTGATCGGACGAGAACAGGTGTGTTCATCGTGGTATGGTCGTAGACAAACAAACGGGCAGATATCTACGATTTATTAGCACATTACATCGAAAATGGTTTAAATTTTAAAGGTCATATTTCTTGACTGGATCATCCGAAATAGGTCGTGTTTATGTGCATTTGAAAGCTCTTTTTAAGCGCTATCGATTCTTTACGACAACCATGCGCTTTAAGATTTCCGGTAAAAAGTTCCAACGAAGGAAATCTAGGGTGCTTTCAGACTTAATTTTCATATGACAAAGTTAATTAGCAAAGTAACTACATCGCCATTTTCTTTGTCTGACGCTCGTAATCCATTTATTTGCGACGTGGCGCATTTATTGCAGCAAGATTGTAGCCGTTTTGAAGGGAAAGCAACTTCTAATCATGTCTCTTTCTTGATTTACTCAGCGGCTATTGCGTAAAAAAGATACGTCCCAGTCGTAATGATAAATAATGTAACGTGAAAAAGTCAATAGCCTACGACACCAGGAGTTCCCAGGCGGTCCCCCATCCAAGTACTATCCCGGCCCAACGATGCTGAACTTCCGTGATCGGACGAGAACAGGTGTGTTCATCGTGGTATGGTCGTAGACAAACAAACGGGCAGATATCTACGATTTATTAGCACATTACATCGAAAATGGTTTAAATTTTAAAGGTCATATTTCTTGACTGGATTATCCGAAATAGGTCGTGTTTATGTGCATTTGAAAGCTCATTTCAAGCGCTATCCATTAATTACGACAATAATGCGCTTTAAGATTTCCGGTAAAAAGTTCCAACGAAGGAAATCTAGGGTGCTTTCAGACTTAATTTTCATATGACAAAGTTAATTAGCAAAGTAACTACATCGCCATTTTCTTTGTCTGACGCTCGTAATCCATTCATTTGCGACGTGGCGCATTTATTGCAGCAAGATTGTAGCCGTTTTGAAGGGAAAGCAACTTCTAATCATGTCTCTTTCTTGATTTACTCAGCGGCTATTTCGTAAAAAAGATACGTCACAGTCGTAATGATAAATAATGTAACGTGAAAAAGTCAATAGCCTACGACACTGGGAGTTCCCAGGCGGTCCCCCATCCAAGTACTATCCCGGCCCGACGATGCTTAACTTCCGTGATCGGACGAGAACAGGTGTGTTCATCGTGGTATGGTCGTAAACAAACAAACGGGCAGATATCTACGATTTATTAGCACATTACATCGAAAATGGTTTAAACTTTAAAGGTCATATTTATTGACTGGATCATCCGAAATAGGTCGTGTTTATGTGCATTTGAAAGCTCATTTCAAGCGCTATCCATTAATTACGACAACCATGCGCTTTAAGATTTCCGGTAAAAAGTTCCAACGAAGGCAATCTAGGGTACTTTCAGACTTAATTTTCATATGACAAAGTTAATTAGCAAATTAGCTACATCGCCATTCTCTCTGTCTGACGCTCGTAATCCATTCATTTGCGACGTGGCGCATTTAATGCTGCCAGATCGTAGCCGTTTTGAAGGGAAAGCAACTTCTAATGATGTCCCTTACTTGATTTACTCAGCGGCTATTGCGTAAAAAAGATACGTCACAGTCGTAATGATAAATAATGTAAGGTGAAAAAGTCAATAGCCTACGACACCGGGAGTTCCCAGGCGGTCCTCCATCCAAGTACTATCCCGGCCCGAGGATGCTTAACTTCCGTGATCGGACGAGAACAGGTGTATTCATCGTGGTATGGTCGTAGACACACAAACGGGCAGATATCTACGATTTATTAGCACATTACATCGAAAATGGTTCAAACTTTAAAGGTCATATTTCTTGACTGGATCATCCGAAATAGGTCGTGTTTATGTGCATTTGAAAGCTCTTTTTAAGCGCTATCGATTCTTTACGACAACCATGCGCTTTAAGATTTCCGGTAAAAAGTTCCAACGAAGGAAATCTAGGGTGCTTTCAGACTTAATTTTCATATGACAAAGTTAATTAGCAAAGTAACTACATCGCCATTTTCTTTGTCTGACGCTCGTAATCCATTTATTTGCGACGTGGCGCATTTATTGCAGCAAGATTGTAGCCGTTTTGAAGGGAAAGCAACTTCTAATCATGTCTCTTTCTTGATTTACTCAGCGGCTATTGCGTAAAAAAGATACGTCCCAGTCGTAATGATAAATAATGTAACGTGAAAAAGTCAATAGCCTACGACACCAGGAGTTCCCAGGCGGTCCCCCATCCAAGTACTATCCCGGCCCAACGATGCTTAACTTCCGTGATCGGACGAGAACAGGTGTGTTCATCGTGGCATGGTCGTAGACAAACAAACGGGCAGATATCTACGATTTATTAGCACATTACATCGAAAATGGTTTAAATTTTAAAGGTCATATTTCTTGACTGGATTATCCGAAATAGGTCGTGTTTATGTGCATTTGAAAGCTCATTTCAAGCGCTATCGATTAATTACGACAATAATGCGCTTTAAGATTTCCGGTAAAAAGTTCCAACGAAGGAAATCTAGGGTGCTTTCAGACTTAATTTTCATATGACAAAGTTAGTTAGCAAAGTAACTACATCGCCATTTTTTTTGTCTGACGCTCGTAATCCATTTATTTGCGACGTGGCGCATTTATTGCAGCAAGATTGTAGCCGTTTTGAAGGGAATGCAACTTCTAATCATGTCTCTTTCTTGATTTACTCAGCGGCTATTGCGTAAAAAAGATACGTCCCAGTCGTAATGATAAATAATGTAACGTGAAAAAGTCAATAGCCTACGACACCGGGAGTTCCCAGGCGGTCCCCCATCCAAGTACTATCCCGGCCCAACGATGCTTAACTTCCGTGATCGGACGAGAACAGGTGTGTTCATCGTGGTATGGTCGTAGACACACAAAGGGGCAGATATCTACGATTTATTAGCACATTACATCGAAAATGGTTCACACTTTAAAGGTCATATTTCTTGACTGGATCATCCGAAATAGGTCGTGTTTATGTGCATTTGAAAGCTCTTTTTAAGCGCTATCGATTCTTTACGACAACCATGCGCTTTAAGATTTCCGGTAAAAAGTTCCAACGAAGGAAATCTAGGGTGCTTTCAGACTTAATTTTCATATGACAAAGTTAATTAGCAATGAACTACATCGCCATTTTCTTTGTCTGACGCTCGTAATCCATTTATTTGCGACGTGGCGCATTTATTGCAGCAAGATTGTAGCCGTTTTGAAGGGAAAGCAAATTCTAATCATGTCTCTTTCTTGATTTACTCAGCCGCTATTGCGTAAAAAAGATACGTCCCAGTCCTAATGATAAATAATGTAACGTGAAAAAGTCAATAGCCTACGACACCGGGAGTTCCCAGGCGGTCCCCCATCCAAGTACTATCCCGGCCCAACGATGCTTAACTTCCGTGATCGGACGAGAACAGGTGTGTTCATCGTGGTATGGTCGTAGACAAACAAACGGGCAGATATCTACGATTTATTAGCACATTACATCAAAAATGGTTTAAATTTTAAAGGTCATATTTCTTTACTGGATTATCCGAAAAAGGTTGTGTTTATGTGCATTTGAAAGCTCGTTTCAAGCGCTATATATTAATTACGACAATAATGCGCTTTAAGATTTCCGGTAAAAAGTTCCAACGAAGGCAATCTAGGGTACTTTCAGACTTAATTTTCATATGACAAAGTTAATTAGCAAAGTAACTACATCGCCATTTTCTTTGTCTGACGCTCGTAATCCATTTATTTGCGACGTGGCGCATTTATTGCAGCAAGATTGTAGCCGTTTTGAAGGGAAAGCAACTTCTAATCATGTCTCTTTCTTGATTTACTCAGCGGCTATTGCGTAAAAAAGATACGTCCCAGTCGTAATGATAAATAATGTAACGTGAAAAAGTCAATAGCCTACGACACCAGGAGTTCCCAGGCGGTCCCCCATCCAAGTACTATCCCGGCCCAACGATGCTGAACTTCCGTGATCGGACGAGAACAGGTGTGTTCATCGTGGTATGGTCGTAGACAAACAAACGGGCAGATATCTACGATTTATTAGCACATTACATCGAAAATGGTTTAAATTTTAAAGGTCATATTTCTTGACTGGATTATCCGAAATAGGTCGTGTTTATGTGCATTTGAAAGCTCATTTCAAGCGCTATCCATTAATTACGACAATAATGCGCTTTAAGATTTCCGGTAAAAAGTTCCAACGAAGGAAATCTAGGGTGCTTTCAGACTTAATTTTCATATGACAAAGTTAATTAGCAAAGTAACTACATCGCCATTTTCTTTGTCTGACGCTCGTAATCCATTCATTTGCGACGTGGCGCATTTATTGCAGCAAGATTGTAGCCGTTTTGAAGGGAAAGCAACTTCTAATCATGTCTCTTTCTTGATTTACTCAGCGGCTATTTCGTAAAAAAGATACGTCACAGTCGTAATGATAAATAATGTAACGTGAAAAAGTCAATAGCCTACGACACTGGGAGTTCCCAGGCGGTCCCCCATCCAAGTACTATCCCGGCCCGACGATGCTTAACTTCCGTGATCGGACGAGAACAGGTGTGTTCATCGTGGTATGGTCGTAAACAAACAAACGGGCAGATATCTACGATTTATTAGCACATTACATCGAAAATGGTTTAAACTTTAAAGGTCATATTTATTGACTGGATCATCCGAAATAGGTCGTGTTTATGTGCATTTGAAAGCTCATTTCAAGCGCTATCCATTAATTACGACAACCATGCGCTTTAAGATTTCCGGTAAAAAGTTCCAACGAAGGCAATCTAGGGTACTTTCAGACTTAATTTTCATATGACAAAGTTAATTAGCAAATTAGCTACATCGCCATTCTCTCTGTCTGACGCTCGTAATCCATTCATTTGCGACGTGGCGCATTTAATGCTGCCAGATCGTAGCCGTTTTGAAGGGAAAGCAACTTCTAATGATGTCCCTTACTTGATTTACTCAGCGGCTATTGCGTAAAAAAGATACGTCACAGTCGTAATGATAAATAATGTAACGTGAAAAAGTCAATAGCCTACGACACCGGGAGTTCCCAGGCGGTCCTCCATCCAAGTACTATCCCGGCCCGAGGATGCTTAACTTCCGTGATCGGACGAGAACAGGTGTATTCATCGTGGTATGGTCGTAGACACACAAACGGGCAGATATCTACGATTTATTAGCACATTACATCGAAAATGGTTCAAACTTTAAAGGTCATATTTCTTGACTGGATCATCCGAAATAGGTCGTGTTTATGTGCATTTGAAAGCTCTTTTTAAGCGCTATCGATTCTTTACGACAACCATGCGCTTTAAGATTTCCGGTAAAAAGTTCCAACGAAGGAAATCTAGGGTGCTTTCAGACTTAATTTTCATATGACAAAGTTAATTAGCAAAGTAACTACATCGCCATTTTCTTTGTCTGACGCTCGTAATCCATTTATTTGCGACGTGGCGCATTTATTGCAGCAAGATTGTAGCCGTTTTGAAGGGAAAGCAACTTCTAATCATGTCTCTTTCTTGATTTACTCAGCGGCTATTGCGTAAAAAAGATACGTCCCAGTCGTAATGATAAATAATGTAACGTGAAAAAGTCAATAGCCTACGACACCAGGAGTTCCCAGGCGGTCCCCCATCCAAGTACTATCCCGGCCCAACGATGCTTAACTTCCGTGATCGGACGAGAACAGGTGTGTTCATCGTGGCATGGTCGTAGACAAACAAACGGGCAGATATCTACGATTTATTAGCACATTACATCGAAAATGGTTTAAATTTTAAAGGTCATATTTCTTGACTGGATTATCCGAAATAGGTCGTGTTTATGTGCATTTGAAAGCTCATTTCAAGCGCTATCGATTAATTACGACAATAATGCGCTTTAAGATTTCCGGTAAAAAGTTCCAACGAAGGAAATCTAGGGTGCTTTCAGACTTAATTTTCATATGACAAAGTTAGTTAGCAAAGTAACTACATCGCCATTTTTTTTGTCTGACGCTCGTAATCCATTTATTTGCGACGTGGCGCATTTATTGCAGCAAGATTGTAGCCGTTTTGAAGGGAATGCAACTTCTAATCATGTCTCTTTCTTGATTTACTCAGCGGCTATTGCGTAAAAAAGATACGTCCCAGTCGTAATGATAAATAATGTAACGTGAAAAAGTCAATAGCCTACGACACCGGGAGTTCCCAGGCGGTCCCCCATCCAAGTACTATCCCGGCCCAACGATGCTTAACTTCCGTGATCGGACGAGAACAGGTGTGTTCATCGTGGTATGGTCGTAGACACACAAAGGGGCAGATATCTACGATTTATTAGCACATTACATCGAAAATGGTTCACACTTTAAAGGTCATATTTCTTGACTGGATCATCCGAAATAGGTCGTGTTTATGTGCATTTGAAAGCTCTTTTTAAGCGCTATCGATTCTTTACGACAACCATGCGCTTTAAGATTTCCGGTAAAAAGTTCCAACGAAGGAAATCTAGGGTGCTTTCAGACTTAATTTTCATATGACAAAGTTAATTAGCAATGAACTACATCGCCATTTTCTTTGTCTGACGCTCGTAATCCATTTATTTGCGACGTGGCGCATTTATTGCAGCAAGATTGTAGCCGTTTTGAAGGGAAAGCAAATTCTAATCATGTCTCTTTCTTGATTTACTCAGCCGCTATTGCGTAAAAAAGATACGTCCCAGTCCTAATGATAAATAATGTAACGTGAAAAAGTCAATAGCCTACGACACCGGGAGTTCCCAGGCGGTCCCCCATCCAAGTACTATCCCGGCCCAACGATGCTTAACTTCCGTGATCGGACGAGAACAGGTGTGTTCATCGTGGTATGGTCGTAGACAAACAAACGGGCAGATATCTACGATTTATTAGCACATTACATCAAAAATGGTTTAAATTTTAAAGGTCATATTTCTTTACTGGATTATCCGAAAAAGGTTGTGTTTATGTGCATTTGAAAGCTCGTTTCAAGCGCTATATATTAATTACGACAATAATGCGCTTTAAGATTTCCGGTAAAAAGTTCCAACGAAGGCAATCTAGGGTACTTTCAGACTTAATTTTCATATGACAAAGTTAATTAGCAAAGTAACTACATCGCCATTTTCTTTGTCTGACGCTCGTAATCCATTTATTTGCGACGTGGCGCATTTATTGCAGCAAGGTTGTAGCCGTTTTGAAGGGAAAGCAACTTCTAATCATGTCTCTTTCTTGTTTACTCAGCGGCTATTGCGTAAAAAAGATACGTCCCAGTCGTAATGATAAATAATGTAACGTGAAAAAGTCAATAGCCTACGACACCAGGAGTTCCCAGGCGGTCCCCCATCCAAGTACTATCCCGGCCCAACGATGCTTAACTTCCGTGATCGGACGAGAACAGGTGTGTTCATCGTGGTATGGTCGTAGACAAACAAACGGGCAGATATCTACGATTTATTAGCACATTACATCGAAAATGGTTTAAATTTTAAAGGTCATATTTCTTGACTGGATCATCCGAAATAGGTCGTGTTTATGTGCATTTGAAAGCTCATTTCAAGCGCTATCCATTAATTACGACAACCATGCGCTTTAAGATTTCCGGTAAAAAGTTCCAACGAAGGCAATCTAGGGTACTTTCAGACTTAATTTTCATATGACAAAGTTAATTAGCAAATTAACTACATCGCCATTTTTTTTGTCTGACGCTCGTAATCCATTCATTTGCGACTTGGCGCATTTATTGCTGCCAGATCGTAGCCGTTTTGAAGGGAAAGCAACTTCTAATCATGTCTCTTTCTTGATTTACTCAGCGGCTATTTCGTAAAAAAGATACGTCACAGTCGTAATGATAAATAATGTAACGTGAAAAAGTCAATAGCCTACGACACCGGGAGTTCCCAGGCGGTCCCCCATCCAAGTACTATCCCGGCCCGACGATGCTTAACTTCCGTGATCGGACGAGAACAGGTGTGTTCATCGTGGTATGGTCGTAAACAAACAAACGGGCAGATATCTACGATTTATTAGCACATTACATCGAAAATGGTTTAAACTTTAAAGGTCATATTTCTTGACTGGATCATCCGAAATAGGTCGTTTTTATGTGCATTTGAAAGCTCATTTCAAGCGCTATCCATTAATTACGACAACCATGCGCTTTATGATTTCCGGTAAAAAGTTCCAACGAAGGAAATCTAGGGTGCTTTCCGACTTAATTTTCATATGACAAAGTTAATTAGCAAAGTTACTACATCGCCATTTTCTTTGTCTGACGCTCGTAATCCATTCATTTGCGACTTGGCGCATTTATTGCTGCCAGATCGTAGCCGTTTTGAAGGGAAAGCAACTTCTAATCATGTCTCTTTCTTGATTTACTCAGCGGCTATTTCGTAAAAAAGATACGTCACAGTCGTAATGATAAATAATGTAACGTGAAAAAGTCAATAGCCTACGACACCGGGAGTTCCCAGGCGGTCCCCCATCCAAGTACTATCCCGGCCCGACGATGCTTAACTTCCGTGATCAGACGAGAACAGGTGTGTTCATCGTGGTATGGTCGTAGACAAACAAACGGGCAGATATCTACGATTTATTAGCACATTACATCGAAAATGGTTCAAACATTAAAGGTCATATTTTTTGACTGGATCATTCGAAATAGGTCGTGTTTATGTGCGTTTGACAGCTCTTTTTAAGCGCTATCGATTCTTGACAACAATAATGCGCTTTATGATTTCCGGTAAAAAGTTCCAACGAAGGAAATCTAGGGTGCTTTCCGACTTAATTTTATTATGACAAAGTTAATTAGCAAAGTAACTACATCGCCATTTTCTTTGTCTGACGCTTGTAATCCATTCATTTGCGACTTGGCGCATTTATTGCTGCCAGATCGTAGCCGTTTTGAAGGGAAAGCAACTTCTAATCATGTCTCTTTCTTGATTTACTCAGCGGCTATTTCGTAAAAAAGATACGTCACAGTCGTAATGATAAATAATGTAACGTGAAAAAGTCAATAGCCTACGACACCGGGAGTTCCCAGGCGGTCCCCCATCCAAGTACTATCCCGGCCCGACGATGCTTAACTTCCGTGATCGGACGAGAACAGGTGTGTTCATCGTGGTATGGTCGTAGACAAACAAACGGGCAGATATCTACGATTTATTAGCACATTACATCGAAAATGGTTCAAACTTTAAAGGTCATATTTCTTGACTGGATCATTCGAAATAGGTCGTGTTTATGTGCATTTGAAAGCTCATTTCAAGCGCTATCCATTAATTACGACAACCATGCGCTTTATGATTTCCGGTAAAAAGTTCCAACGAAGGAAATCTAGGGTGCTTTCCGACTTAATTTTCATATGACAAAGTTAATTAGCAAAGTTACTACATCGCCATTTTCTTTGTCTGACGCTCGTAATCCATTCATTTGCGACTTGGCGCATTTATTGCTGCCAGATCGTAGCCGTTTTGAAGGGAAAGCAACTTCTAATCATGTCTCTTTCTTGATTTACTCAGCGGCTATTTCGTAAAAAAGATACGTCACAGTCGTAATGATAAATAATGTAACGTGAAAAAGTCAATAGCCTACGACACCGGGAGTTCCCAGGCGGTCCCCCATCCAAGTACTATCCCGGCCCGACGATGCTTAACTTCCGTGATCGGACGAGAACAGGTGTGTTCATCGTGGTATGGTCGTAGACAAACAAACGGGCAGATATCTACGATTTATTAGCACATTACATCGAAAATGGTTCAAACTTTAAAGGTCATATTTCTTGACTGGATCATTCGAAATAGGTCGTGTTTATGTGCGTTTGACAGCTCTTTTTAAGCGCTATCGATTCTTGACAACAATAATGCGCTTTATGATTTCCGGTAAAAAGTTCCAACGAAGGAAATCTAGGGTGCTTTCCGACTTAATTTTATTATGACAAAGTTAATTAGCAAAGTAACTACATCGCCATTTTCTTTGTCTGACGCTTGTAATCCATTCATTTGCGACTTGGCGCATTTATTGCTGCCAGATCGTAGCCGTTTTGAAGGGAAAACAACTTCTAATCATGTCTCTTTCTTGATTTACTCAGCGGCTATTTCGTAAAAAAGATACGTCACAGTCGTAATGATAAATAATGTAACGTGAAAAAGTCAATAGCCTACGACACCGGGAGTTCCCAGGCGGTCCCCCATCCAAGTACTATCCCGGCCCGACGATGCTTAACTTCCGTGATCGGACGAGAACAGGTGTGTTCATCGTGGTATGGTCGTAGACAAACAAACGGGCAGATATCTACGATTTATTAGCACATTACATCGAAAATGGTTCAAACTTTAAAGGTCATATTTCTTGACTGGATCATTCGAAATAGGTCGTGTTTATGTGCATTTGAAAGCTCATTTCAAGCGCTATCCATTAATTACGACAACCATGCGCTTTATGATTTCCGGTAAAAAGTTCCAACGAAGGAAATCTAGGGTGCTTTCCGACTTAATTTTCATATGACAAAGTTAATTAGCAAAGTTACTACATCGCCATTTTCTTTGTCTGACGCTCGTAATCCATTCATTTGCGACTTGGCGCATTTATTGCTGCCAGATCGTAGCCGTTTTGAAGGGAAAGCAACTTCTAATCATGTCTCTTTCTTGATTTACTCAGCGGCTATTTCGTAAAAAAGATACGTCACAGTCGTAATGATAAATAATGTAACGTGAAAAAGTCAATAGCCTACGACACCGGGAGTTCCCAGGCGGTCCCCCATCCAAGTACTATCCCGGCCCGACGATGCTTAACTTCCGTGATCGGACGAGAACAGGTGTGTTCATCGTGGTATGGTCGTAGACAAACAAACGGGCAGATATCTACGATTTATTAGCACATTACATCGAAAATGGTTCAAACTTTAAAGGTCATATTTCTTGACTGGATCATTCGAAATAGGTCGTGTTTATGTGCGTTTGACAGCTCTTTTTAAGCGCTATCGATTCTTGACAACAATAATGCGCTTTATGATTTCCGGTAAAAAGTTCCAACGAAGGAAATCTAGGGTGCTTTCCGACTTAATTTTATTATGACAAAGTTAATTAGCAAAGTAACTACATCGCCATTTTCTTTGTCTGACGCTTGTAATCCATTCATTTGCGACTTGGCGCATTTATTGCTGCCAGATCGTAGCCGTTTTGAAGGGAAAACAACTTCTAATCATGTCTCTTTCTTGATTTACTCAGCGGCTATTTCGTAAAAAAGATACGTCACAGTCGTAATGATAAATAATGTAACGTGAAAAAGTCAATAGCCTACGACACCGGGAGTTCCCAGGCGGTCCCCCATCCAAGTACTATCCCGGCCCGACGATGCTTAACTTCCGTGATCGGACGAGAACAGGTGTGTTCATCGTGGTATGGTCGTAGACAAACAAACGGGCAGATATCTACGATTTATTAGCACATTACATCGAAAATGGTTCAAACTTTAAAGGTCATATTTCTTGACTGGATCATTCGAAATAGGTCGTGTTTATGTGCGTTTGACAGCTCTTTTTAAGCGCTATCGATTCTTGACAACAATAATGCGCTTTATGATTTCCGGTAAAAAGTTCCAACGAAGGAAATCTAGGGTGCTTTCTGACTTAATTTTATTATGACAAAGTTAATTAGCAAAGTAACTACATCGCCATTTTCTTTGTCTGACGCTTGTAATCCATTCATTTGCGACTTGGCGCATTTATTGCTGCCAGATCGTAGCCGTTTTGAAGGGAAAGCAACTTCTAATCATGTCTCTTTCTTGATTTACTCAGCGGCTATTTCGTAAAAAAGATACGTCACAGTCGTAATGATAAATAATGTAACGTGAAAAAGTCAATAGCCTACGACACCGGGAGTTCCCAGGCGGTCCCCCATCCAAGTACTATCCCGGCCCGACGATGCTTAACTTCCGTGATCGGACGAGAACAGGTGTGTTCATCGTGGTATGGTCGTAGACAAACAAACGGGCAGATATCTACGATTTATTAGCACATTACATCGAAAATGGTTCAAACTTTAAAGGTCATATTTCTTGACTGGATCATTCGAAATAGGTCGTGTTTATGTGCATTTGAAAGCTCATTTCAAGCGCTATCCATTAATTACGACAACCATGCGCTTTATGATTTCCGGTAAAAAGTTCCAACGAAGGAAATCTAGGGTGCTTTCCGACTTAATTTTCATATGACAAAGTTAATTAGCAAAGTTACTACATCGCCATTTTCTTTGTCTGACGCTCGTAATCCATTCATTTGCGACTTGGCGCATTTATTGCTGCCAGATCGTAGCCGTTTTGAAGGGAAAGCAACTTCTAATCATGTCTCTTTCTTGATTTACTCAGCGGCTATTTCGTAAAAAAGATACGTCACAGTCGTAATGATAAATAATGTAACGTGAAAAAGTCAATAGCCTACGACACCGGGAGTTCCCAGGCGGTCCCCCATCCAAGTACTATCCCGGCCCGACGATGCTTACCTTCCGTGATCGGACGAGAACAGGTGTGTTCATCGTGGTATGGTCGTAGACAAACAAACGGGCAGATATCTACGATTTATTAGCACATTACATCGAAAATGGTTCAAACTTTAAAGGTCATATTTCTTGACTGGATCATTCGAAATAGGTCGTGTTTATGTGCGTTTGACAGCTCTTTTTAAGCGCTATCGATTCTTGACAACAATAATGCGCTTTATGATTTCCGGTAAAAAGTTCCAACGAAGGAAATCTAGGGTGCTTTCCGACTTAATTTTATTATGACAAAGTTAATTAGCAAAGTAACTACATCGCCATTTTCTTTGTCTGACGCTTGTAATCCATTCATTTGCGACTTGGCGCATTTATTGCTGCCAGATCGTAGCCGTTTTGAAGGGAAAGCAACTTCTAATCATGTCTCTTTCTTGATTTACTCAGCGGCTATTTCGTAAAAAAGATACGTCACAGTCGTAATGATAAATAATGTAACGTGAAAAAGTCAATAGCCTACGACACCGGGAGTTCCCAGGCGGTCCCCCATCCAAGTACTATCCCGGCCCGACGATGCTTAACTTCCGTGATCGGACGAGAACAGGTGTGTTCATCGTGGTATGGTCGTAGACAAACAAACGGGCAGATATCTACGATTTATTAGCACATTACATCGAAAATGGTTCAAACATTAAAGGTCATATTTCTTGACTGGATCATTCGAAATAGGTCGTGTTTATGTGCGTTTGACAGCTCTTTTTAAGCGCTATCGATTCTTGACAACAATAATGCGCTTTATGATTTCCGGTAAAAAGTTCCAACGAAGGAAATCTAGGGTGCTTTCCGACTTAATTTTCATATGACAAAGTTAATTAGCAAAGTTACTACATCGCCATTTTCTTTGTCTGACGCTCGTAATCCATTCATTTGCGACTTGGCGCATTTATTGCTGCCAGATCGTAGCCGTTTTGAAGGGAAAGCAACTTCTAATCATGTCTCTTTCTTGATTTACTCAGCGGCTATTGCGTAAAAAAGATACGTCCCAGTCGTAATGATAAATAATGTAACGTGAAAAAGTCAATAGCCTACGACACCGGGAGTTCCCAGGCGGTCCCCCATCCAAGTACTATCCCGGCCCAACGATGCTTAACTTCCGTGATCTGACGAGAACAGGTGTGTTCATCGTGGTATGGTCGTAGACAAACAAACGGGCAGATATCTACGATTTATTAGCACATTACATCGAATATGGTTTAAACTTTAAAGGTCATATTTCTTGACTGGATTATCCGAAATAGGTCGTGTTTATGTGCATTTGAAAGCTCATTTCAAGCGCTATTCATTAATTACGACAATAATGCGCTTTAAGATTTCCGGTAAAAAGTTCCAACGAAGGAAATCTAGGGTACTTTCGGACTTAATTTTCATATGACAAAATTAGTTAGCAAAGTAAGTACATCGCTATTTTCTTTGTCTGACGCTCGTAATCCATTCATTTGCGACTTGGCGCATTTATTGCTGCCAGATCGTAGCCGTTTTGAAGGGAAAGCAACTTCTAATCATGTCTCTTTCTTGATTTACTCAGCGGCTATTTCGTAAAAAAGATACGTCACAGTCGTAATGATAAATAATGTAACGTGAAAAAGTCAATAGCCTACGACACCGGGAGTTCCCAGGCGGTCCCCCATCCAAGTACTATCCCGGCCCGACGATGCTTAACTTCCGTGATCTGACGAGAACAGGTGTGTTCATCGTGGTATGGTCGTAGACAAACAAACGGGCAGATATCTACGATTTATTAGCACATTACATCGAATATGGTTTAAACTTTAAAGGTCATATTTCTTGACTGGATTATCCGAAATAGGTCGTGTTTATGTGCATTTGAAAGCTCATTTCAAGCGCTATTCATTAATTACGACAATAATGCGCTTTAAGATTTCCGGTAAAAAGTTCCAACGAAGGAAATCTAGGGTACTTTCGGACTTAATTTTCATATGACAAAATTAGTTAGCAAAGTAAGTACATCGCTATTTTCTTTGTCTGACGCTCGTAATCCATTCATTTGCGACTTGGCGCATTTATTGCTGCCAGATCGTAGCCGTTTTGAAGGGAAAGCAACTTCTAATCATGTCTCTTTCTTGATTTACTCAGCGGCTATTTCGTAAAAAAGATACGTCACAGTCGTAATGATAAATAATGTAACGTGAAAAAGTCAATAGCCTACGACACCGGGAGTTCCCAGGCGGTCCCCCATCCAAGTACTATCCCGGCCCGACGATGCTTAACTTCCGTGATCGGACGAGAACAGGTGTGTTCATCGTGGTATGGTCGTAAACAAACAAACGGGCAGATATCTACGATTTATTAGCACATTACATCGAAAATGGTTTAAACTTTAAAGGTCATATTTCTTGACTGGATCATCCGAAATAGGTCGTTTTTATGTGCATTTGAAAGCTCATTTCAAGCGCTATCCATTAATTACGACAACCATGCGCTTTATGATTTCCGGTAAAAAGTTCCAACGAAGGAAATCTAGGGTGCTTTCCAACTAAATTTTCATATGACAAAGTTAATTAGCAAAGTTACTACATCGCCATTTTCTTTGTCTGACGCTCGTAATCCATTCATTTGCGACTTGGCGCATTTATTGCTGCCAGATCGTAGCCGTTTTGAAGGGAAAGCAACTTCTAATCATGTCTCTTTCTTGATTTACTCAGCGGCTATTTCGTAAAAAAGATACGTCACAGTCGTAATGATAAATAATGTAACGTGAAAAAGTCAATAGCCTACGACACCGGGAGTTCCCAGGCGGTCCCCCATCCAAGTACTATCCCGGCCCGACGATGCTTAACTTCCGTGATCGGACGAGAACAGGTGTGTTCATCGTGGTATGGTCGTAGACAAACAAACGGGCAGATATCTACGATTTATTAGCACATTACATCGAAAATGGTTCAAACTTTAAAGGTCATATTTCTTGACTGGATCATTCGAAATAGGTCGTGTTTATGTGCGTTTGACAGCTCTTTTTAAGCGCTATCGATTCTTGACAACAATAATGCGCTTTATGATTTCCGGTAAAAAGTTCCAACGAAGGAAATCTAGGGTGCTTTCCGACTTAATTTTATTATGACAAAGTTAATTAGCAAAGTAACTACATCGCCATTTTCTTTGTCTGACGCTTGTAATCCATTCATTTGCGACTTGGCGCATTTATTGCTGCCAGATCGTAGCCGTTTTGAAGGGAAAGCAACTTCTAATCATGTCTCTTTCTTGATTTACTCAGCGGCTATTTCGTAAAAAAGATACGTCACAGTCGTAATGATAAATAATGTAACGTGAAAAAGTCAATAGCCTACGACACCGGGAGTTCCCAGGCGGTCCCCCATCCAAGTACTATCCCGGCCCGACGATGCTTAACTTCCGTGATCGGACGAGAACAGGTGTGTTCATCGTGGTATGGTCGTAGACAAACAAACGGGCAGATATCTACGATTTATTAGCACATTACATCGAAAATGGTTCAAACTTTAAAGGTCATATTTCTTGACTGGATCATTCGAAATAGGTCGTGTTTATGTGCGTTTGACAGCTCTTTTTAAGCGCTATCGATTCTTGACAACAATAATGCGCTTTATGATTTCCGGTAAAAAGTTCCAACGAAGGAAATCTAGGGTGCTTTCCGACTTAATTTTATTATGACAAAGTTAATTAGCAAAGTAACTACATCGCCATTTTCTTTGTGTGACGCTTGTAATCCATTCATTTGCGACTTGGCGCATTTATTGCTGCCAGATCGTAGCCGTTTTGAAGGGAAAGCAACTTCTAATCATGTCTCTTTCTTGATTTACTCAGCGGCTATTTCGTAAAAAAGATACGTCACAGTCGTAATGATAAATAATGTAACGTGAAAAAGTCAATAGCCTACGACACCGGGAGTTCCCAGGCGGTCCCCCATCCAAGTACTATCCCGGCCCGACGATGCTTAACTTCCGTGATCGGACGAGAACAGGTGTGTTCATCGTGGTATGGTCGTAGACAAACAAACGGGCAGATATCTACGATTTATTAGCACATTACATCGAAAATGGTTCAAACTTTAAAGGTCACATTTCTTGACTGGATCATTCGAAATAGGTCGTGTTTATGTGCGTTTGACAGCTCTTTTTAAGCGCTATCGATTCTTGACAACAATAATGCGCTTTATGATTTCCGGTAAAAAGTTCCAACGAAGGAAATCTAGGGTGCTTTCCGACTTAATTTTCATATGACAAAGTTAATTAGCAAAGTTACTACATCGCCATTTTCTTTTTCTGACGCTCGTAATCCATTCATTTGCGACTTGGCGCATTTATTGCTGCCAGATCGTAGCCGTTTTGAAGGGAAAGCAACTTCTAATCATGTCTCTTTCTTGATTTACTCAGCGGCTATTGCGTAAAAAAGATACGTCCCAGTCGTAATGATAAATAATGTAACGTGAAAAAGTCAATAGCCTACGACACCGGGAGTTCCCAGGCGGTCCCCCATCCAAGTACTATCCCGGCCCAACGATGCTTAACTTCCGTGATCTGACGAGAACAGGTGTGTTCATCGTGGTATGGTCGTAGACAAACAAACGGGCAGATATCTACGATTTATTAGCACATTACATCGAATATGGTTTAAACTTTAAAGGTCATATTTCTTGACTGGATTATCCGAAATAGGTCGTGTTTATGTGCATTTGAAAGCTCATTTCAAGCGCTATTCATTAATTACGACAATAATGCGCTTTAAGATTTCCGGTAAAAAGTTTCAACGAAGGAAATCTAGGGTACTTTCAGACTTAATTTTCATATGACAAAATTAGTTAGCAAAGTAAGTACATCGCTATTTTCTTTGTCTGACGCTCGTAATCCATTCATTTGCGACGTGGCGCATTTATTGCAGCACGATGGTAGTCGTTTTGAAGGGAAAGCAACTTCTAATCATGTCTCTTTCTTGATTTACTCAGCGGCTATTGCGTAAAAAAGATACGTCCCAGTCGTAATGATAAATAATGTAACGTGAAAAAGTCAATAGCCTACGACACCGGGAGTTCCCAGGCGGTCCCCCATCCAAGTACTATCCCGGCCCAACGATGCTTAACTTCCGTGATCTGACGAGAACAGGTGTGTTCATCGTGGTATGGTCGTAGACAAACAAACGGGCAGATATCTACGATTTATTAGCACATTACATCGAATATGGTTTAAACTTTAAAGGTCATATTTCTTGACTGGATTATCCGAAATAGGTCGTGTTTATGTGCATTTGAAAGCTCATTTCAAGCGCTATTCATTAATTACGACAATAATGCGCTTTAAGATTTCCGGTAAAAAGTTTCAACGAAGGAAATCTAGGGTACTTTCAGACTTAATTTTCATATGACAAAATTAGTTAGCAAAGTAAGTACATCGCTATTTTCTTTGTCTGACGCTCGTAATCCATTCATTTGCGACGTGGCGCATTTATTGCAGCACGATGGTAGTCGTTTTGAAGGGAAAGCAACTTCTAATCATGTCTCTTTCTTGATTTACTCGGCGGCTATTGCGTAAAAAAGATACGTCCCAGTCCTAATGAGAAATAATGTAACGTGAAAAAGTCAATAGCCTACGACACCGGGAGTTCCCAGGCGGTCCCCCATCCAAGTACTATCCCGGCCCAACGATGCTTAACTTCCATGATCGGACGAGAACAGGTGTGTTCATCGTGGTATGGTCGTAGACAAACAAACGGGCAGATATCTACGATTTATTAGCACATTACATCAAAAATGGTTTAAATTTTAAAGGTCATATTTCTTGACTGGATTATCCGAAATAGGTTGTGTTTATGTGCATTTGAAAGCTCGTTTCAAGCGCTATCCATTAATTACGACAATAATGCGCTTTAAGATTTCCGGTAAAAAGTTCCAACGAAGGCAATCTAGGGTACTTTCAGACTTAATTTTCATATGACAAAGTTAATTAGCAAAGTAACTACATCGCCATTTTCTTTGTCTGACGCTCGTAATCCATTTATTTGCGACGTGGCGCATTTATTGCAGCAAGATTGTAGCCGTTTTGAAGGGAAAGCAACTTCTAATCATGTCTCTTTCTTGATTTACTCAGCGGCTATTGCGTAAAAAAGATACGTCCCAGTCGTAATGATAAATAATGTAACGTGAAAAAGTCAATAGCCTACGACACCGGGAGTTCCCAGGCGGTCCCCCATCCAAGTACTATCCCGACCCAACGATGCTTAACTTACGTGATCGGACGAGAACAGGTGTGTTCATCGTGGTATGGTCGTAGACAAACAAACGGGCAGATATCTACGATTTTTTAGCACATTACATCGAAAATGGTTTAAACTTTAAAGGTCATATTTCTTGACTGGATTATCCGAAATAGGTAGTGTTTATGTGCATTTGAAAGCTCATTTCAAGCGCTATCGATTAATTACGACAACCATGCGCATTAAGATTTCCGGTAAAAAGTTTCAACGAAGGCAATCTAGGGTACTTTCAGACTTAATTTTCATATGACAAAGTTAATTAGCAAATTAACTACATCGCCATTTTCTTTGTCTGACGCTCGTAATCCATTCATTTGCGACTTGGCGCATTTATTGCTGCCAGATCGTAGCCGTTTTGAAGGGAAAGCAACTGCTAATCATGTCTCTTTCTTGATTTACTCAGCGGCTATTTCGTAAAAAAGATACGTCACAGTCGTAATGATAAATAATGTAACGTGAAAAAGTCAATAGCCTACGACACCGGGAGTTCCCAGGCGGTCCCACATCCAAGTACTATCCCGGCCCGACGATGCTTAACTTCCGTGATCGGACGAGAACAGGTGTGCTCATCGTGGTATGGTCGTAAACAAACAAACGGGCAGATATCTACGATTTATTAGCACATTACATCGAAAATGGTTTAAACTTTAAAGGTCACATTTCTTGACTGGATTATCCGAAATAGGTCGTGTTTATGTGCATTTGAAAGCTCTTTTTAAGCGCTATCGATTCTTTACGACAACCATGCGCTTTAAGATTTCCGGTAAAAAGTTCCAACGAAGGAAATCTAGGGTGCTTTCAGACTTAATTTTCATATGACAAAGTTTATTAGCAAATTAACTACATCGCCATTTTCTTTGTCTGACGCTCGTAATCCATTCATTTGCGACTTGGCGCATTTATTGCTGCCAGATCGTAGCCGTTTTGAAGGGAAAGCAACTTCTAATCATGTCTCTTTCTTGATTTACTCAGCGGCTATTTCGTAAAAAAGATACGTCACAGTCGTAATGATAAATAATGTAACGTGAAAAAGTCAATAGCCTACGACACCGGGAGTTCCCAGGCGGTCCCCCATCCAAGTACTATCCCGGCCCGACGATGCTTAACTGCCGTGATCGGACGAGAACAGGTGTGTTCATCGTGGTATGGTCGTAAACAAACAAACGGGCAGATATCTACGATTTATTAGCACATTACATCGAAAATAGTTTAAACTTTAAAGGTCATATTTCTTGACTGGATCATCCGAAATAGGTCGTGTTTATGTGCATTTGAAAGCTCATTTCAAGCGCTATCCATTAATTACGACAACCATGCGCTTTATGATTTCCGGTAAAAAGTTCCAACGAAGGAAATCTAGGGTGCTTTCCGACTTAATTTTCATATGACAAAGTTAATTAGCAAAGTTACTACATCGCCATTTTCTTTGTCTGACGCTCGTAATCCATTCATTTGCGACTTGGCGCATTTATTGCTGCCAGATCGTAGCCGTTTTGAAGGGAAAGCAACTTCTAATCATGTCTCTTTCTTGATTTACTCAGCGGCTATTTCGTAAAAAAGATACGTCACAGTCGTAATGATAAATAATGTAACGTGAAAAAGTCAATAGCCTACGACACCGGGAGTTCCCAGGCGGTCCCCCATCCAAGTACTATCCCGGCCCGACGATGCTTAACTTCCGTGATCGGACGAGAACAGGTGTGTTCATCGTGGTATGGTCGTAAACAAACAAACGGGCAGATATCTACGATTTATTAGCACATTACATCGAAAATAGTTTAAACTTTAAAGGTCATATTTCTTGACTGGATCATCCGAAATAGGTCGTGTTTATGTGCATTTGAAAGCTCATTTCAAGCGCTATCCATTAATTACGACAACCATGCGCTTTATGATTTCCGGTAAAAAGTTCCAACGAAGGAAATCTAGGGTGCTTTCCGACTTAATTTTCATATGACAAAGTTAATTAGCAAAGTTACTACATCGCCATTTTCTTTGTCTGACGCTCGTAATCCATTCATTTGCGACTTGGCGCATTTATTGCTGCCAGATCGTAGCCGTTTTGAAGGGAAAGCAACTTCTAATCATGTCTTTTTCTTGATTTACTCAGCGGCTATTTCGTAAAAAAGATACGTCACAGTCGTAATGATAAATAATGTAACGTGAAAAAGTCAATAGCCTACGACACCGGGAGTTCCCAGGCGGTCCCCCATCTAAGTACTATCGCGGCCCGACGATGCTTAACTTCCGTGATCGGACGAGAACAGGTGTGTTCATCGTGGTATGGTCGTAGACAAACAAACGGGCAGATATCTACGATTTATTAGCACATTACATCGAAAATGGTTCAAACTTTAAAGGTCATATTTCTTGACTGGATCATTCGAAATAGGTCGTGTTTATGTGCGTTTGACAGCTCTTTTTAAGTGCTATCGATTCTTGACAACAATAATGCGCTTTAAGATTTCCGGTAATAAGTTCCAACGAAGGCAATCTAGGGTGCTTTCAGACTTAATTTTCATATGACAAAGTTAGTTAGAAAAGTAACTACATCGCCATTTTCTTTGTCTGACGCTTGTAATCCATTCATTTGCGACTTGGCGCATTTATTGCTGCCAGATCGTAGCCGTTTTGAAGGGAAAGCAACTTCTAATCATGTCTCTTTCTTGATTTACTCAGCGGCTATTTCGTAAAAAAGATACGTCATAGTCGTAATGATAAATAATGTAACGTGAAAAAGTCAATAGCCTACGACACCGGGAGTTCCCAGGCGGTCCCCCATCCAAGTACTATCCCGGCCCGGCGATGCTTAACTTCCGTGATCGGACGAGAACAGGTGTGTTCATCGTGGTATGGTCGTAGACAAACAAACGGGCAGATATCTACGATTTATTAGCACATTACATCGAAAATGGTTTAAACTTTAAAGGTCATATTTCTTGACTGGATCATCCGAAATAGGTCGTGTTTATGTGCATTTGAAAGCTCATTTCAAGCGCTATCGATTCTTTACGACAACCATGCGCTTTAAGATTTCCGTAAAAAGTTCCAACGAAGGAAATCTAGGGTGCTTTCAGACTTAATTTTCATATGACAAAGTTAATTAGCAAAGTAACTACATCGCCATTTTCTTTGTCTGACGCTCGTAATCCATTTATTTGCGACGTGGCGCATTTATTGCAGCAAGATTGTAGCCGTTTTGAAGGGAAAGCATCTTCTAATCACGTCCCTTACTTGATTTACTCAGCGGCTATTGCGTAAAAAAGATACGTCACAGTCGTAATGATAAATAATGTAACGTGAAAAAGTCAATAGCCTACGACACCGGCAGTTCCCAGGCGGTCCCCCATCCAAGTACTATCCTGGCCCGACGATGCTTAACTTCCGTGATCGGACGAGAACAGGTGTGTTCATCGTGGTATGGTCGTAGACAAACAAACGGGCAGATATCTACGATTTATTAGCACATTACATCGAAAATGGTTTAAACTTTAAAGGTCATATTTCTTGACTGGATCATCCGAAATAGGTCGTGTTTATGTGCATTTGAAAGCTCATTTCAAGCGCTATCGATTCTTTACGACAACCATGCGCTTTAAGATTTCCGGTAAAAAGTTCCAACGAAGGAAATCTAGGGTGCTTTCAGACTTAATTTTCATATGACAAAGTTAATTAGCAAAGTAACTACATCGCCATTTTCTTTGTCTGACGCTCGTAATCCATTCATTTGCGACTTGGCGCATTTATTGCAGCAAGATTGTAGCCGTTTTGAAGGGAAAGCAACTTCTAATCATGTCTCTTTCTTGATTTACTCAGCGGCTATTGCGTAAAAAAGATACGTCACAGTCGTAATGATAAATGATGTAACGTGAAAAAGTCAATAGCCTACGACACCGGGAGTTCCCAGGCGGTCCCCCATCCAAGTACTATCCTGGCCCGACGATGCTTAACTTCCGTGATCGGACGAGAACAGGTGTGTTCATCGTGGTATGGTCGTAGACAAAAAAACGGGCAGATATCTACGATTTATTAGCACATTACATCGAAAATGGTTTAAACTTTAAAAGTCATATTTCTTGACTGGATTATCCGAAATAGGTCGTGTTTATGTGCATTTGAAAGCTCATTTCAAGCGCTATCGATTAATTACGACAACCATGCGCTTTAAGATTTCCGGTAAAAAGTTCCAACGAAGGAAATCTAGGGTGCTTTCCGACTTAATTTTCATATGACAAAGTTAATTAGCAAAGTAACTACATCGCCATTTTCTTTGTCTGACGCTTGTAATCCATTCATTTGCGACTTGGCGCATTTATTGCTGCCAGATCGTAGCCGTTTTGAAGGGAAAGCAACTTCTAATCATGTCTCTTTCTTGATTTACTCAGCGGCTATTTCGTAAAAAAGATACGTCACAGTCGTAATGATAAATAATGTAACGTGAAAAAGTCAATAGCCTACGACACCGGGAGTTCCCAGGCGGTCTCCCATCCAAGTACTATCCCGGCCCGACGATGCTTAACTTCCGTGATCGGACGAGAACAGGTGTGTTCATCGTGGTATGGTCGTAGACAAACAAACGGGCAGATATCTACGATTTATTAGCACATTACATCGAAAATGGTTCAAACTTTAAAGGTCATATTTCTTGACTGGATCATTCGAAATAGGTCGTGTTTATGTGCGTTTGACAGCTCTTTTTAAGCGCTATCGATTCTTGACAACAATAATGCGCTTTATGATTTCCGGTAAAAAGTTCCAACGAAGGAAATCTAGGGTGCTTTCCGACTTAATTTTCATATGACAAAGTTAATTAGCAAAGTTACTACATCGCCATTTTCTTTGTCTGACGCTCGTAATCCATTCATTTGCGACTTGGCGCATTTATTGCTGCCAGATCGTAGCCGTTTTGAAGGGAAAGCAACTTCTAATCATGTCTCTTTCTTGATTTACTCAGCGGCTATTTCGTAAAAAAGATACGTCACAGTCGTAATGATAAATAATGTAACGTGAAAAAGTCAATAGCCTACGACACCGGGAGTTCCCAGGCGGTCCCCATCCCAGTACTATCCCGGCCCGAGGATTCTTAACTTCCGTGATCGGACGAGAACAGGTGTGTTCATCGTGGTATGGTCGTAGACAAACAAACGGGCAGATATCTACGATTTATTAGCACATTACATCGAAAATGGTTCAAACTTTAAAGGTCATATTTCTTGACTGGATCATTCGAAATAGGTCGTGTTTATGTGCGTTTGACAGCTCTTTTTAAGCGCTATCGATTCTGGACAACAATAATGCGCTTTATGATTTCCGGTAAAAAGTTCCAACGAAGGCAATCTAGGGTACTTGCAGACTTAATTTTCATATGACAAAGTTAATTAGCAAATTAACTACATCGCCATTTTCTTTGTCTGACGCTCGTAATCCATTGATTTGCGACGTGGCGCATTTATTGCAGCCAGATCGTAGCCGCTTTGAAGGGAAAGAAACTTCTAATAACGTCCCTTACTTGATTTACTCAGCGCTATTGCGTAAAAAAGATACGTCACAGTCGTAATGATAAATAATGTAACGTGAAAAAGTCAATAGCCTACAACACCGGGAGTTCCCAGGCGTTCCCCCATCCAAGTACTATCCCGGCCCGACGATGCTTAACTTCCGTGATCGGACGAGAACAGGTGTGTTCATCGTGGTATGGTCGTAGACAAACAAACGGGCAGATATCTACGATTTATTAGCACATTACATCGAAAATGGTTTAAACTTTAAAGGTCATATTTCTTGACTGGATCATTAGAAATAGGTCGTGTTTATGTGCGTTTGACAGCTCTTTTTAAGCGCTATCGATTCTTGACAACAATAATGCGCTTTATGATTTCCGGTAAAAAGTTCCAACGAAGGAAATCTAGGGTGCTTTCCGACTTAATTTTCATATGACAAAGTTAATTAGCAAAGTTACTACATCGCCATTTTCTTTGTCTGACGCTCGTAATCCATTCATTTGCGACTTGGCGCATTTATTGCTGCCATATCGTAGCCGTTTTGAAGGGAAAGCAACTTCTAATCATGTCTCTTTCTTGATTTACTCAGCGGCTATTTCGTAAAAAAGATACGTCACAGTCGTAATGATAAATAATGTAACGTGAAAAAGTCAATAGCCTACGACACCGGGAGTTCCCAGGCGGTCCCCCATCCCAGTACTATCCCGGCCCGAGGATTCTTAACTTCCGTGATCGGACGAGAACAGGTGTGTTCATCGTGGTATGGTCGTAGACAAACAAACGGGCAGATATCTACGATTTATTAGCACATTACATCGAAAATGGTTCAAATTTTAAAGGTCATATTTCTTGACTGGATCATTCAAAATAGGTCGTGTTTATGTGCGTTTGACAGCTCTTATTAAGCGCTATCGATTCTGGACAACAATAATGCGCTTTATGATTTCCGGTAAAAAGTTCCAACGAAGGCAATCTAGGGTACTTGCAGACTTAATTTTCATATGACAAAGTTAATTAGCAAATTAACTACATCGCCATTTTCTTTGTCTGACGCTCGTAATCCATTGATTTGCGACGTGGCGCATTTAGTGCAGCCAGATCGTAGCCGCTTTGAAGGGAAAGAAACTTCTAATAACGTCCCTTACTTGATTTACTCAGCGCTATTGCGTAAAAAAGATACGTCACAGTCGTAATGATAAATAATGTAACGTGAAAAAGTCAATAGCCTACAACACCGGGAGTTCCCAGGCGGTCCCCCATCCAAGTACTATCCCGGCCCGACGATGCTTAACTTCCGTGATCGGACGAGAACAGGTGTGTTCATCGTGGTATGGTCGTAGACAAACAAACGGGCAGATATCTACGATTTATTAGCACATTACATCGAAAATGGTTTAAACTTTAAAGGTCATATTTCTTGACTGGATCATCCGAAATAGGTCGTGTTTATGTGCATTTGAAAGCTCATTTCAAGCGCTATCGATTCTTTACGACAACCATGCGCTTTAAGATTTCCGGTAAAAAGTTCCAACGAAGGAAATCTGGGGTGCTTTCAGATTTAATTTTCATATGACAAAGTTAATTAGCAAAGTAACTACATCGCCATTTTCTTTGTCTGACGCTCGTAATCCATTTATTTGCGACGTGGCGCATTTATTGCAGCAAGATTGTAGCCGTTTTGAAGGGAAAGCATCTTCTAATCACGTCCCTTACTTGATTTACTCAGGGGCTATTGCGTAAAAAAGATACGTCACAGTCGTAATGATAAATAATGTAACGTGAAAAAGTCAATAGCCTACGACACCAGGAGTTCCCAGGCGGTCCCACATCCAAGTACTATCCCGGCCCAACGATGCTTAACTTCCGTGATCGGACGAGAACAGGTGTGTTCATCGTGGTATGGTCGTAGACAAACAAACGGGCAGATATCTACGATTTATTAGCACATTACATCGAAAATGGTTTAAACTTTAAAGGTCATATTTCTTGACTGGATCATTCGAAATAGGTCGTGTTTATGTGCGTTTGACAGCTCTTTTTAAGCGCTATCGATTCTTGACAACAATAATGCGCTTTATGATTTCCGGTAAAAAGTTCCAACGAAGGAAATCTAGGGTGCTTTCCGACTTAATTTTCATATGACAAAGTTAATTAGCAAAGTTACTACATCGCCATTTTCTTTGTCTGACGCTCGTAATCCATTCATTTGCGACTTGGCGCATTTATTGCTGCCATATCGTAGCCGTTTTGAAGGGAAAGCAACTTCTAATCATGTCTCTTTCTTGATTTACTCAGCGGCTCATTCGTAAAAAAGATACGTCCCAGTCGTAATGATAAATAATGTAACGTGAAAAAGTCAATAGCCTACGACACCGGGAGTTCCCAGGCGGTCCCCCATCCCAGTACTATCCCGGCCCGAGGATTCTTAACTTCCGTGATCGGACGAGAACAGGTGTGTTCATCGTGGTATGGTCGTAGACAAACAAACTGGCAGATATCTACGATTTATTAGCACATTACATCGAAAATGGTTCAAACTTTAAAGGTCATATTTCTTGACTGGATCATTCAAAATAGGTCGTGTTTATGTGCGTTTGACAGCTCTTTTTAAGCGCTATCGATTCTGGACAACAATAATGCGCTTTATGATTTCCGGTAAAAAGTTCCAACGAAGGCAATCTAGGGTACTTGCAGACTTAATTTTCATATGACAAAGTTAATTAGCAAATTAACTACATCGCCATTTTCTTTGTCTGACGCTCGTAATCCATTTATTTGCGACGTGGCGCATTTATTGCAGCCAGATCGTAGCCGCTTTGAAGGGAAAGAAACTTCTAATAACGTCCCTTACTTGATTTACTCAGCGCTATTGCGTAAAAAAGATACGTCACAGTCGTAATGATAAATAATGTAACGTGAAAAAGTCAATAGCCTACAACACCAGGAGTTCCCAGGCGGTCCCCCATTCAAGTACTATCCCGGCCCGACGATGCTTAACTTCCGTGATCGGACGAGAACAGGTGTGTTCATCGTGGTATGGTCGTAGACAAACAAACGGGCAGATATCTACGATTTATTAGCACATTACATCGAAAATGGTTCAAATTTTAAAGGTCATATTTCTTGACTGGATCATTCGAAATAGGTCGTGTTTATGTGCGTTTGACAGCTCTTTTTAAGCGCTATCGATTCTTGACAACAATAATGCGCTTTATGATTTCCGGTAAAAAGTTCCAACGAAGGAAATCTAGGGTGCTTTCCGACTTAATTTTCATATGACAAAGTTAATTAGCAAAGTTACTACATCGCCATTTTCTTTGTCTGACGCTCGTAATCCATTCATTTGCGACTTGGCGCATTTATTGCTGCCATATCGTAGCCGTTTTGAAGGGAAAGCAACTTCTAATCATGTCTCTTTCTTGATTTACTCAGCGGCTATTTCGTAAAAAAGATACGTCACAATCGTAATGATAAATAATGTAACGTGAAAAAGTCAATAGCCTACGACACCGGGAGTTCCCAGGCGGTCCCCCATCCCAGTACTATCCCGGCCCGAGGATTCTTAACTTCCGTGATCGGACGAGAACAGGTGTGTTCATCGTGGTATGGTCGTAGACAAACAAACTGGCAGATATCTACGATTTATTAGCACATTACATCGAAAATGGTTCAAACTTTAAAGGTCATATTTCTTGACTGGATCATTCAAAATAGGTCGTGTTTATGTGCGTTTGACAGCTCTTTTTAAGCGCTATCGATTCTGGACAACAATAATGCGCTTTATGATTTCCGGTAAAAAGTTCCAACGAAGGCAATCTAGGGTACTTGCAGACTTAATTTTCATATGACAAAGTTAATTAGCAAATTAACTACATCGCCATTTTCTTTGTCTGACGCTCGTAATCCATTTATTTGCGACGTGGCGCATTTATTGCAGCCAGATCGTAGCCGCTTTGAAGGGAAAGAAACTTCTAATAACGTCCCTTACTTGATTTACTCAGCGCTATTGCGTAAAAAAGATACGTCACAGTCGTAATGATAAATAATGTAACGTGAAAAAGTCAATAGCCTACAACACCAGGAGTTCCCAGGCGGTCCCCCATTCAAGTACTATCCCGGCCCGACGATGCTTAACTTCCGTGATCGGACGAGAACAGGTGTGTTCATCGTGGTATGGTCGTAGACAAACAAACGGGCAGATATCTACGATTTATTAGCACATTACATCGAAAATGGTTCAAATTTTAAAGGTCATATTTCTTGACTGGATCATTCGAAATAGGTCGTGTTTATGTGCGTTTGACAGCTCTTATTAAGCGCTATCGATTCTGGACAACAATAATGCGCTTTATGATTTCCGGTAAAAAGTTCCAACGAAGGCAATCTAGGGTACTTGCAGACTTAATTTTCATATGACAAAGTTAATTAGCAAATTAACTACATCGCCATTTTCTTTGTCTGACGCTCGTAATCCATTTATTTGCGACGTGGCGCATTTATTGCAGCCAGATCGTAGCCGCTTTGAAGGGAAAGAAACTTCTAATAACGTCCCTTACTTGATTTACTCAGCGCTATTGCGTAAAAAAGATACGTCACAGTCGTAATGATAAATAATGTAACGTGAAAAAGTCAATAGCCTACAACACCAGGAGTTCCCAGGCGGTCCCCCATTCAAGTACTATCCCGGCCCGACGATGCTTAACTTCCGTGATCGGACGAGAACAGGTGTGTTCATCGTGGTATGGTCGTAGACAAACAAACGGGCAGATATCTACGATTTATTAGCACATTACATCGAAAATGGTTCAAATTTTAAAGGTCATATTTCTTGACTGGATCATTCGAAATAGGTCGTGTTTATGTGCGTTTGACAGCTCTTATTAAGCGCTATCGATTCTGGACAACAATAATGCGCTTTATGATTTCCGGTAAAAAGTTCCAACGAAGGCAATCTAGGGTACTTGCAGACTTAATTTTCATATGACAAAGTTAATTAGCAAATTAACTACATCGCCATTTTCTTTGTCTGACGCTCGTAATCCATTGATTTGCGACGTGGCGCATTTAGTGCAGCCAGATCGTAGCCGCTTTGAAGGGAAAGAAACTTCTAATAACGTCCCTTACTTGATTTACTCAGCGCTATTGCGTAAAAAAGATACGTCACAGTCGTAATGATAAATAATGTAACGTGAAAAAGTCAATAGCCTACAACACCGGGAGTTCCCAGGCGGTCCCCCATCCAAGTACTACCCCGGCCCGACGATGCTTAACTTCCGTGATCGGACGAGAACAGGTGTGTTCATCGTGGTATGGTCGTAGACAAACAAACGGGCAGATATCTACGATTTATTAGCACATTACATCGAAAATGGTTTAAACTTTAAAGGTCATATTTCTTGACTGGATCATCCGAAATAGGTCGTGTTTATGTGCATTTGAAAGCTCATTTCAAGCGCTATCGATTCTTTACGACAACCATGCGCTTTAAGATTTCCGGTAAAAAGTTCCAACGAAGGAAATCTGGGGTGCTTTCAGATTTAATTTTCATATGACAAAGTTAATTAGCAAAGTAACTACATCGCCATTTTCTTTGTCTGACGCTCGTAATCCATTTATTTGCGACGTGGCGCATTTATTGCAGCAAGATTGTAGCCGTTTTGAAGGGAAAGCATCTTCTAATCACGTCCCTTACTTGATTTACTCAGGGGCTATTGCGTAAAAAAGATACGTCACAGTCGTAATGATAAATAATGTAACGTGAAAAAGTCAATAGCCTACGACACCAGGAGTTCCCAGGCGGTCCCACATCCAAGTACTATCCCGGCCCAACGATGCTTAACTTCCGTGATCGGACGAGAACAGGTGTGTTCATCGTGGTATGGTCGTAGACAAACAAACGGGCAGATATCTACGATTTATTAGCACATTACATCGAAAATGGTTTAAACTTTAAAGGTCATATTTCTTGACTGGATCATTCGAAATAGGTCGTGTTTATGTGCGTTTGACAGCTCTTTTTAAGCGCTATCGATTCTTGACAACAATAATGCGCTTTATGATTTCCGGTAAAAAGTTCCAACGAAGGAAATCTAGGGTGCTTTCCGACTTAATTTTCATATGACAAAGTTAATTAGCAAAGTTACTACATCGCCATTTTCTTTGTCTGACGCTCGTAATCCATTTATTTGCGACGTGGCGCATTTATTGCAGCCAGATCGTAGCCGCTTTGAAGGGAAAGAAACTTCTAATAACGTCCCTTACTTGATTTACTCAGCGCTATTGCGTAAAAAAGATACGTCACAGTCGTAATGATAAATAATGTAACGTGAAAAAGTCAATAGCCTACAACACCAGGAGTTCCCAGGCGGTCCCCCATTCAAGTACTATCCCGGCCCGACGATGCTTAACTTCCGTGATCGGACGAGAACAGGTGTGTTCATCGTGGTATGGTCATAGACAAACAAACGGGCAGATATCTACGATTTATTAGCACATTACATCGAAAATGGTTCAAATTTTAAAGGTCATATTTCTTGACTGGATCATTCGAAATAGGTCGTGTTTATGTGCGTTTGACAGCTCTTTTTAAGCGCTATCGATTCTTGACAACAATAATGCGCTTTATGATTTCCGGTAAAAAGTTCCAACGAAGGAAATCTAGGGTGCTTTCCGACTTAATTTTCATATGACAAAGTTAATTAGCAAAGTTACTACATCGCCATTTTCTTTGTCTGACGCTCGTAATCCATTCATTTGCGACTTGGCGCATTTATTGCTGCCATATCGTAGCCGTTTTGAAGGGAAAGCAACTTCTAATCATGTCTCTTTCTTGATTTACTCAGCGGCTATTTCGTAAAAAAGATACGTCACAGTCGTAATGATAAATAATGTAACGTGAAAAAGTCAATAGCCTACGACACCGGGAGTTCCCAGGCGGTCCCCCATCCCAGTACTATCCCGGCCCGAGGATTCTTAACTTCCGTGATCGGACGAGAACAGGTGTGTTCATCGTGGTATGGTCGTAGACAAACAAACTGGCAGATATCTACGATTTATTAGCACATTACATCGAAAATGGTTCAAACTTTAAAGGTCATATTTCTTGACTGGATCATTCAAAATAGGTCGTGTTTATGTGCGTTTGACAGCTCTTTTTAAGCGCTATCGATTCTGGACAACAATAATGCGCTTTATGATTTCCGGTAAAAAGTTCCAACGAAGGCAATCTAGGGTACTTGCAGACTTAATTTTCATATGACAAAGTTAATTAGCAAATTAACTACATCGCCATTTTCTTTGTCTGACGCTCGTAATCCATTTATTTGCGACGTGGCGCATTTATTGCAGCCAGATCGTAGCCGCTTTGAAGGGAAAGAAACTTCTAATAACGTCCCTTACTTGATTTACTCAGCGCTATTGCGTAAAAAAGATACGTCACAGTCGTAATGATAAATAATGTAACGTGAAAAAGTCAATAGCCTACAACACCAGGAGTTCCCAGGCGGTCCCCCATTCAAGTACTATCCCGGCCCGACGATGCTTAACTTCCGTGATCGGACGAGAACAGGTGTGTTCATCGTGGTATGGTCGTAGACAAACAAACGGGCAGATATCTACGATTTATTAGCACATTACATCGAAAATGGTTCAAATTTTAAAGGTCATATTTCTTGACTGGATCATTCGAAATAGGTCGTGTTTATGTGCGTTTGACAGCTCTTATTAAGCGCTATCGATTCTGGACAACAATAATGCGCTTTATGATTTCCGGTAAAAAGTTCCAACGAAGGCAATCTAGGGTACTTGCAGACTTAATTTTCATATGACAAAGTTAATTAGCAAATTAACTACATCGCCATTTTCTTTGTCTGACGCTCGTAATCCATTGATTTGCGACGTGGCGCATTTAGTGCAGCCAGATCGTAGCCGCTTTGAAGGGAAAGAAACTTCTAATAACGTCCCTTACTTGATTTACTCAGCGCTATTGCGTAAAAAAGATACGTCACAGTCGTAATGATAAATAATGTAACGTGAAAAAGTCAATAGCCTACAACACCGGGAGTTCCCAGGCGGTCCCCCATCCAAGTACTATCCCGGCCCGACGATGCTTAACTTCCGTGATCGGACGAGAACAGGTGTGTTCATCGTGGTATGGTCGTAGACAAACAAACGGGCAGATATCTACGATTTATTAGCACATCACATCGAAAATGGTTTAAACTTTAAAGGTCATATTTCTTGACTGGATCATCCGAAATAGGTCGTGTTTATGTGCATTTGAAAGCTCATTTCAAGCGCTATCGATTCTTTACGACAACCATGCGCTTTAAGATTTCCGGTAAAAAGTTCCAACGAAGGAAATCTGGGGTGCTTTCAGATTTAATTTTCATATGACAAAGTTAATTAGCAAAGTAACTACATCGCCATTTTCTTTGTCTGACGCTCGTAATCCATTTATTTGCGACGTGGCGCATTTATTGCAGCAAGATTGTAGCCGTTTTGAAGGGAAAGCATCTTCTAATCACGTCCCTTACTTGATTTACTCAGGGGCTATTGCGTAAAAAAGATACGTCACAGTCGTAATGATAAATAATGTAACGTGAAAAAGTCAATAGCCTACGACACCAGGAGTTCCCAGGCGGTCCCACATCCAAGTACTATCCCGGCCCAACGATGCTTAACTTCCGTGATCGGACGAGAACAGGTGTGTTCATCGTGGTATGGTCGTAGACAAACAAACGGGCAGATATCTACGATTTATTAGCACATTACATCGAAAATGGTTTAAATTTAAAAGGTCATATTTCTTGACTGGATCATCCGAAATAGGTCGTGTTTATGTGCATTTGAAAGCTCATTTCAAGCGCTATCCATTAATTACGACAACCATGCGCTTTAAGATTTCCGGTAAAAAGTTTCAACGAAGGCAATCTAGGGTACTTTCAGACTTAATTTTCATATGACAAAGTTAATTAGCAAATTAGCTACATCGCCATTCTCTTTGTCTGACGCTCGTAATCCATTCATTTGCGACGTGGCGCATTTAATGCTGCCAGATCGTAGCCCTTTTGAAGGGAAAGAAACTTCTAATGATGTCCCTTACTTGATTTACTCAGCGGCTATTGCGTAAAAAAGATACGTCACAGTCGTAATGATAAATAATGTAACGTGAAAAAGTCAATAGCCTACGACACCGGGAGTTCCCAGGCGGTCCTCCATCCAAGTACTATCCCGGCCCGAGGATGCTTAACTTCCGTGATCGGACGAGAACAGGTGTGTTCATCGTGGTATGGTCGTAGACACACAAACGGGCAGATATCTACGATTTATTAGCACATTACATCGAAAATGGTTCAAACTTTAAAGGTCATATTTCTTGACTGGATCATCCGAAATAGGTCGTGTTTATGTGCATTTGAAAGCTCTTTTTAAGCGCTATCGATTCTTTACGACAACCATGCGCTTTAAGATTTTCGGTAAAAAGTTCCAACGAAGGAAATCTAGGGTGCTTTCAGACTTAATTTTCATATGACAAAGTTAATTAGCAAAGTAACTACATCGCCCTTTTCTTTGTCTGACGCTCGTAATCCATTTATTTGCGACGTGGCGCATTTATTGCAGCAAGATTGTAGCCGTTTTGAAGGGAAAGCAACTTCTAATCATGTCTCTTTCTTGATTTACTCAGCGGCTATTGCGTAAAAAAGATACGTCCCAGTCGTAATGATAAATAATGTAACGTCAAAAAGTCAATAGCCTACGACACCAGGAGTTCCCAGGCGGTCCCCCATCCAAGTACTATCCTGGCCCAACGATGCTTAACTTCCGTGATCGGACGAGAACAGGTGTGTTCGTCGTGGTATGGTCGTAGACAAACAAACGGGCAGATATCTACGATTTATTAGCACATTACATCGAAAATGGTTTAAATTTTAAAGGTCATATTTCTTGACTGGATCATCCGAAATAGGTCGTGTTTATGTGCATTTGAAAGCTCTTTTTAAGCGCTATCGATTCTTTACGACAACCATGCGCTTTAAGATTTCCGGTAAAAAGTTCCAACGAAGGAAATCTAGGGTGCTTTCAGACTTAATTTTCATATGACAAAGTTAATTAGCAAAGTAACTACATCGCCATTTTCTTTGTCTGACGCTCGTAATCCATTTATTTGCGACGTGGCGCATTTATTGCAGCAAGATTGTAGCCGTTTTGAAGGGAAAGCAACTTCTAATCATGTCTCTTTCTTGATTTACTCAGCGGCTGTTGCGTAAAAAAGATACGTCCCAGTCGTAATGATAAATAATGTAACGTGAAAAAGTCAATAGCCTACGACACCAGGAGTTCCCAGGCGGTCCCCCATCCAAGTACTATCCCGGCCCAACGATGCTGAACTTCCGTGATCGGACGAGAACAGGTGTGTTCATCGTGGTATGGTCGTAGACAAACAAACGGGCAGATATCTACGATTTATTAGCACATTACATCGAAAATGGTTTAAATTTTAAAGGTCATATTTCTTGACTGGATTATCCGAAATAGGTCGTGTTTATGTGCATTTGAAAGCTCATTTCAAGCGCTATCCATTAATTACGACAATAATGCGCTTTAAGATTTCCGGTAAAAAGTTCCAACGAAGGAAATCTAGGGTGCTTTCAGACTTAATTTTCATATGACAAAGTTAATTAGCAAAGTAACTACATCGCCATTTTCTTTGTCTGACGCTCGTAATCCATTCATTTGCGACGTGGCGCATTTATTGCAGCAAGATTGTAGCCGTTTTGAAGGGAAAGCAACTTCTAATCATGTCTCTTTCTTGATTTACTCAGCGGCTATTTCGTAAAAAAGATACGTCACAGTCGTAATGATAAATAATGTAACGTGAAAAAGTCAATAGCCTACGACACTGGGAGTTCCCAGGCTGTCCCCCATCCAAGTACTATCCCGGCCCGACGATGCTTAACTTCCGTGATCGGACGAGAACAGGTGTGTTCATCGTGGTATGGTCGTAAACAAACAAACGGGCAGATATCTACGATTTATTAGCACATTACATCGAAAATGGTTTAAACTTTAAAGGTCATATTTATTGACTGGATCATCCGAAATAGGTCGTGTTTATGTGCATTTGAAAGCTCATTTCAAGCGCTATCCATTAATTACGACAACCATGCGCTTTAAGATTTCCGGTAAAAAGTTCCAACGAAGGCAATCTAGGGTACTTTCAGACTTAATTTTCATATGACAAAGTTAATTAGCAAATTAGCTACATCGCCATTTTCTTTGTCTGACGCTCGTAATCCATTCATTTGCGACGTGGCGCATTTATTGCAGCAAGATTGTAGCCGTTTTGAAGGGAAAGCAACTTCTAATCATGTCTCTTTCTTGATTTACTCAGCGGCTATTGCGTAAAAAAGATACGTCCCAGTCGTAATGATAAACAATGTAACGTGAAAAAGTCAATAGCCTACGACACCAGGAGATCCCAGGCGGTCCCCCATCCAAGTACTATCCGGCCCAACGATGCTTAACTTCCGTGATCGGACGAGAACAGGTGTGTTCATCGTGGTATGGTCGTAGACAAACAAACGGGCAGATATCTACGATTTATTAGCACATTACATCGAAAATGGTTTAAATTTTAAAGGTCATATTTCTTGACTGGATCATCCGAAATAGGTCGTGTTTATGTGCATTTGAAAGCTCATTTCAAGCGCTATCCATTAATTACGACAACCATGCGCTTTAAGATTTTCGGTAAAAAGTTCCAACGAAGGAAATCTAGGGTGCTTTCAGACTTAATTTTCATATGACAAAGTTAATTAGCAAAGTAACTACATCGCCCTTTTCTTTGTCTGACGCTCGTAATCCATTTATTTGCGACGTGGCGCATTTATTGCAGCAAGATTGTAGCCGTTTTGAAGGGAAAGCAACTTCTAATCATGTCTCTTTCTTGATTTACTCAGCGGCTATTGCGTAAAAAAGATACGTCCCAGTCGTAATGATAAATAATGTAACGTGAAAAAGTCAATAGCCTACGACACCAGGAGTTCCCAGGCGGTCCCCCATCCAAGTACTATCCTGGCCCAACGATGCTTAACTTCCGTGATCGGACGAGAACAGGTGTGTTCATCGTGGTATGGTCGTAGACAAACAAACGGGCAGATATCTACGATTTATTAGCACATTACATCGAAAATGGTTTAAATTTTAAAGGTCATATTTCTTGACTGGATCATCCGAAATAGGTCGTGTTTATGTGCATTTGAAAGCTCTTTTTAAGCGCTATCGATTCTTTACGACAACCATGCGCTTTAAGATTTCCGGTAAAAAGTTCCAACGAAGGAAATCTAGGGTGCTTTCAGACTTAATTTTCATATGACAAAGTTAATTAGCAAAGTAACTACATCGCCATTTTCTTTGTCTGACGCTCGTAATCCATTTATTTGCGACGTGGCGCATTTATTGCAGCAAGATTGTAGCCGTTTTGAAGGGAAAGCAACTTCTAATCATGTCTCTTTCTTGATTTACTCAGCGGCTATTGCGTAAAAAAGATACGTCCCAGTCGTAATGATAAATAATGTAACGTGAAAAAGTCAATAGCCTACGACACCAGGAGTTCCCAGGCGGTCCCCCATCCAAGTACTATCCCGGCCCAACGATGCTGAACTTCCGTGATCGGACGAGAACAGGTGTGTTCATCGTGGTATGGTCGTAGACAAACAAACGGGCAGATATCTACGATTTATTAGCACATTACATCGAAAATGGTTTAAATTTTAACGGTCATATTTCTTGACTGGATTATCCGAAATAGGTCGTGTTTATGTGCATTTGAAAGCTCATTTCAAGCGCTATCCATTAATTACGACAATAATGCGCTTTAAGATTTCCGGTAAAAAGTTCCAACGAAGGAAATCTAGGGTGCTTTCAGACTTAATTTTCATATGACAAAGTTAATTAGCAAAGTAACTACATCGCCATTTTCTTTGTCTGACGCTCGTAATCCATTCATTTGCGACGTGGCGCATTTATTGCAGCAAGATTGTAGCCGTTTTGAAGGGAAAGCAACTTCTAATCATGTCTCTTTCTTGATTTACTCAGCGGCTATTTCGTAAAAAAGATACGTCACAGTCGTAATGATAAATAATGTAACGTGAAAAAGTCAGTAGCCTACGACACTGGGAGTTCCCAGGCGGTCCCCCATCCAAGTACTATCCCGGCCCGACGATGCTTAACTTCCGTGATCGGACGAGAACAGGTGTGTTCATCGTGGTATGGTCGTAAACAAACAAACGGGCAGATATCTACGATTTATTAGCACATTACATCGAAAATGGTTT
Source organism: Hydractinia symbiolongicarpus (assembly GCF_029227915.1). Classification (NCBI taxonomy): domain Eukaryota; kingdom Metazoa; phylum Cnidaria; class Hydrozoa; order Anthoathecata; family Hydractiniidae; genus Hydractinia; species Hydractinia symbiolongicarpus. Next base: position 15,754,725 of record NC_079885.1, on the reverse strand, counting down.
AAACTTTAAAGGTCATATTTATTGACTGGATCATCCGAAATAGGTCGTGTTTATGTGCATTTGAAAGCTCATTTCAAGCGCTATCCATTAATTACGACAACCATGCGCTTTAAGATTTCCGGTAAAAAGTTCCAACGAAGGCAATCTAGGGTACTTTCAGACTTAATTTTCATATGACAAAGTTAATTAGCAAATTAGCTACATCGCCATTTTCTTTGTCTGACGCTCGTAATCCATTCATTTGCGACGTGGCGCATTTATTGCAGCAAGATTGTAGCCGTTTTGAAGGGAAAGCAACTTCTAATCATGTCTCTTTCTTGATTTACTCAGCGGCTATTGCGTAAAAAAGATACGTCCCAGTCGTAATGATTAACAATGTAACGTGAAAAAGTCAATAGCCTACGACACCAGGAGATCCCAGGCGGTCCCCCATCCAAGTACTATCCGGCCCAACGATGCTTAACTTCCGTGATCGGACGAGAACAGGTGTGTTCATCGTGGTATGGTCGTAGACAAACAAACGGGCAGATATCTACGATTTATTAGCACATTACATCGAAAATGGTTTAAATTTTAAAGGTCATATTTCTTGACTGGATCATCCGAAATAGGTCGTGTTTATGTGCATTTGAAAGCTCATTTCAAGCGCTATCCATTAATTACGACAACCATGCGCTTTAAGATTTCTGGTAAAAAGTTCAAACGAAGGCAATCTAGGGTACTTTCAGACTTAATTTTAATATGACAAAGTTAATTAGCAAATTAGCTACATCGCCATTCTCTCTGTCTGACGCTCGTAATCCATTCATTTGCGACGTGGCGCATTTAATGCTGCCAGATCGTAGCCCTTTTGAAGGGAAAGAAACTTCTAATGATGTCCCTTACTTGATTTACTCAGCGGCTATTGCGTAAAAAAGATACGTCACAGTCGTAATGATAAATAATGTAACGTGAAAAAGTCAATAGCCTACGACACCGGGAGTTCCCAGGCGGTCCTCCATCCAAGTACTATCCCGGCCCGAGGATGCTTAACTTCCGTGATCGGACGAGAACAGGTGTATTCATCGTGGTATGGTCGTAGACACACAAACGGGCAGATATCTACGATTTATTAGCACATTACATCGAAAATGGTTCAAACTTTAAAGGTCATATTTCTTGACTGGATCATCCGAAATAGGTCGTGTTTATGTGCATTTGAAAGCTCATTTCAAGCGCTATCCATTAATTACGACAACCATGCGCTTTAAGATTTCCGGTAAAAAGTTCCAACGAAGGAAATCTAGGGTGCTTTCAGACTTAATTTTCATATGACAAAGTTAATTAGCAAAGTAACTACATCGCCATTTTCTTTGTCTGACGCTCGTAATCCATTTATTTGCGACGTGGCGCATTTATTGCAGCAAGATTGTAGCCGTTTTGAAGGGAAAGCAACTTCTAATCATGTCTCTTTCTTGATTTACTCAGCGGCTATTGCGTAAAAAAGATACGTCCCAGTCGTAATGATAAATAATGTAACGTGAAAAAGTCAATAGCCTACGACACCAGGAGTTCCCAGGCGGTCCCCCATCCAAGTACTATCCCGGCCCAACGATGCTTAACTTCCGTGATCGGACGAGAACAGGTGTGTTCATCGTGGTATGGTCGTAGACAAACAAACGGGCAGATATCTACGATTTATTAGCACATTACATCGAAAATGGTTTAAATTTTAAAGGTCATATTTCTTGACTGGATTATCCGAAATAGGTCGTGTTTATGTGCATTTGAAAGCTCATTTCAAGCGCTATCCATTAATTACGACAATAATGCGCTTTAAGATTTCCGGTAAAAAGTTCCAACGAAGGAAATCTAGGGTGCTTTCAGACTTAATATTCATATGACAAAGTTAGTTAGCAAAGTAACTACATCGCCATTTTTTTTGTCTGACGCTCGTAATCCATTTATTTGCGACGTGGCGCATTTATTGCAGCAAGATTGTAGCCGTTTTGAAGGGAATGCAACTTCTAATCATGTCTCTTTCTTGATTTACTCAGCGGCTATTGCGTAAAAAAGATACGTCCCAGTCGTAATGATAAATAATGTAACGTGAAAAAGTCAATAGCCTACGACACCGGGAGTTCCCAGGCGGTCCCCCATCCAAGTACTATCCCGGCCCAACGATGCTTAACTTCCGTGATCGGACGAGAACAGGTGTGTTCATCGTGGTATGGTCGTAGACACACAAAGGGGCAGATATCTACGATTTATTAGCACATTACATCGAAAATGGTTCACACTTTAAAGGTCATATTTCTTGACTGGATCATCCGAAATAGGTCGTGTTTATGTGCATTTGAAAGCTCTTTTTAAGCGCTATCGATTCTTTACGACAACCATGCGCTTTAAGATTTCCGGTAAAAAGTTCCAACGAAGGAAATCTAGGGTGCTTTCAGACTTAATTTTCATATGACAAAGTTAATTAGCAATGAACTACATCGCCATTTTCTTTGTCTGACGCTCGTAATCCATTTATTTGCGACGTGGCGCATTTATTGCAGCAAGATTGTAGCCGTTTTGAAGGGAAAGCAAATTCTAATCATGTCTCTTTCTTGATTTACTCAGCCGCTATTGCGTAAAAAAGATACGTCCCAGTCCTAATGATAAATAATGTAACGTGAAAAAGTCAATAGCCTACGACACCGGGAGTTCCCAGGCGGTCCCCCATCCAAGTACTATCCCGGCCCAACGATGCTTAACTTCCGTGATCGGACGAGAACAGGTGTGTTCATCGTGGTATGGTCGTAGACAAACAAACGGGCAGATATCTACGATTTATTAGCACATTACATCGAAAATGGTTTAAATTTTAAAGGTCATATTTCTTTACTGGATTATCCGAAAAAGGTTGTGTTTATGTGCATTTGAAAGCTCGTTTCAAGCGCTATATATTAATTACGACAATAATGCGCTTTAAGATTTCCGGTAAAAAGTTCCAACGAAGGCAATCTAGGGTACTTTCAGACTTAATTTTCATATGACAAAGATAATTAGCAATGAACTACATCGCCATTTTCTTTGTCTGACGCTCGTAATCCATTTATTTGCGACGTGGCGCATTTATTGCAGCAAGATTGTAGCCGTTTTGAAGGGAAAGCAAATTCTAATCATGTCTCTTTCTTGATTTACTCAGCCGCTATTGCGTAAAAAAGATACGTCCCAGTCCTAATGATAAATAATGTAACGTGAAAAAGTCAATAGCCTACGACACCGGGAGTTCCCAGGCGGTCCCCCATCCAAGTACTATCCCGGCCCAACGATGCTTAACTTCCGTGATCGGACGAGAACAGGTGTGTTCATCGTGGTATGGTCGTAGACAAACAAACGGGCAGATATCTACGATTTATTAGCACATTACATCAAAAATGGTTTAAATTTTAAAGGTCATATTTCTTTACTGGATTATCCGAAAAAGGTTGTGTTTATGTGCATTTGAAAGCTCGTTTCAAGCGCTATATATTAATTACGACAATAATGCGCTTTAAGATTTCCGGTAAAAAGTTCCAACGAAGGCAATCTAGGGTACTTTCAGACTTAATTTTCATATGACAAAGTTAATTAGCAAAGTAACTACATCGCCATTTTCTTTGTCTGACGCTCGTAATCCATTTATTTGCGACGTGGCGCATTTATTGCAGCAAGGTTGTAGCCGTTTTGAAGGGAAAGCAACTTCTAATCATGTCTCTTTCTTGATTTACTCAGCGGCTATTGCGTAAAAAAGATACGTCCCAGTCGTAATGATAAATAATGTAACGTGAAAAAGTCAATAGCCTACGACACCAGGAGTTCCCAGGCGGTCCCCCATCCAAGTACTATCCCGGCCCAACGATGCTTAACTTCCGTGATCGGACGAGAACAGGTGTGTTCATCGTGGTATGGTCGTAGACAAACAAACGGGCAGATATCTACGATTTATTAGCACATTACATCGAAAATGGTTTAAATTTTAAAGGTCATATTTCTTGACTGGATCATCCGAAATAGGTCGTGTTTATGTGCATTTGAAAGCTCATTTCAAGCGCTATCCATTAATTACGACAACCATGCGCTTTAAGATTTCCGGTAAAAAGTTCCAACGAAGGCAATGTAGGGTACTTTCAGACTTAATTTTCATATGACAAAGTTAATTAGCAAATTAGCTACATCGCCATTCTCTTTGTCTGACGCTCGTAATCAATTCATTTGCTACGAGGCGCATTTAATGCTGCCAGATCGTAGCCCTTTTGAAGGGAAAGAAACTTCTAATGATGTCCCTTACTTGATTTACTCAGCGGCTATTGCGTAAAAAAGATACGTCACAGTCGTAATGATAAATAATGTAACGTGAAAAAGTCAATAGCCTACGACACCGGGAGTTCCCAGGCGGTCCCCCATCCAAGTACTATCCCGGCCCAACGATGCTTAACTTCCGTGATCGGACGAGAACAGGTGTGTTCATCGTGGTATGGTCGTAGACACACAAACGGGCAGATATCTACGATTTATTAGCACATTACATCGAAAATGGTTCAAACTTTAAAGGTCATATTTCTTGACTGGATCATCCGAAATAGGTCGTGTTTATGTGCATTTAAAAGATCTTTTTAAGCGCTATCGATTCTTTACGACAACCATGCGCTTTAAGATTTCCGGTAAAAAGTTCCAACGAAGGAAATCTAGGGTGCTTTCAGACTTAATTTTCATATGACAAAGTTAGTTAGCAAAGTAACTACATCGCCATTTTTTTTGTCTGACGCTCGTAATCCATTTATTTGCGACGTGGCGCATTTAATGCTGCAAGATTGTAGCCGTTTTGAAGGGAAAGCAACTTCTAATCATGTCTCTTTCTTGATTTACTCAGCGGCTATTGCATAAAAAAGATACGTCCCAGTCGTAATGATAAATAATGTAACGTGAAAAAGTCAATAGCCTACGACACCAGGAGTTCCCAGGCGGTCCCCCATCCAAGTACTATCCCGGCCCAACGATGCTTAACTTCCGTGATCGGACGAGAACAGGTGTGTTCATCGTGGTATGGTCGTAGACAAACAAACGGGCAGATATCTACGATTTATTAGCACATTACATCGAAAATGGTTTAAATTTTAAAGGTCATATTTCTTGACTGGATTATCCGAAATAGGTCGTGTTTATGTGCATTTGAAAGCTCATTTCAAGCGCTATCCATTAATTACGACAATAATGCGCTTTAAGATTTCCGGTAAAAAGTTCCAACGAAGGAAATCTAGGGTGCTTTCAGACTTAATTTTCATATGACAAAGTTAATTAGCAATGAACTACATCGCCATTTTCTTTGTCTGACGCTCGTAATCCATTTATTTGCGACGTGGCGCATTTATTGCAGCAAGATTGTAGCCGTTTTGAAGGGAAAGCAAATTCTAATCATGTCTCTTTCTTGATTTACTCAGCGGCTATTGCGTAAAAAAGATACGTCCCAGTCCTAATGATAAATAATGTAACGTGAAAAAGTCAATAGCCTACGACACCGGGAGTTCCCAGGCGGTCCCCCATCCAAGTACTATCCCGGCCCAACGATGCTTAACTTCCGTGATCGGACGAGAACAGGTGTGTTCATCGTGGTATGGTCGTAGACAAACAAACGGGCAGATATCTACGATTTATTAGCACATTACATCAAAAATGGTTTAAATTTTAAAGGTCATATTTCTTGACTGGATTATCCGAAAAAGGTTGTGTTTATGTGCATTTGAAAGCTCGTTTCAAGCGCTATATATTAATTACGACAATAATGCGCTTTAAGATTTCCGGTAAAAAGTTCCAACGAAGGCAATCTAGGGTACTTTCAGACTTAATTTTCATATGACAAAGTTAATTAGCAAAGTAACTACATCGCCATTTTCTTTGTCTGACGCTCGTAATCCATTTATTTGCGACGTGGCGCATTTATTGCAGCAAGATTGTAGCCGTTTTGAAGGGAAAGCAACTTCTAATCATGTCTCTTTCTTGATTTACTCAGCGGCTATTGCGTAAAAAAGATACGTCCCAGTCGTAATGATAAATAATGTAACGTGAAAAAGTCAATAGCCTACGACACCAGGAGTTCCCAGGCGGTCCCCCATCCAAGTACTATCCCGGCCCAACGATGCTTAACTTCCGTGATCGGACGAGAACAGGTGTGTTCATCGTGGTATGGTCGTAGACAAACAAACGGGCAGATATCTACGATTTATTAGCACATTACATCGAAAATGGTTTAAATTTTAAAGGTCATATTTCTTGACTGGATCATCCGAAATAGGTCGTGTTTATGTGCATTTGAAAGCTCATTTCAAGCGCTATCCATTAATTACGACAACCATGCGCTTTAAGATTTCCGGTAAAAAGTTCCAACGAAGGCAATCTAGGGTACTTTCAGACTTAATTTTCATATGACAAAGTTAATTAGCAAATTAGCTACATCGCCATTCTCTTTGTCTGACGCTCGTAATCCATTCATTTGCGACGTGGTGCATTTAATGCTGCCAGATCGTAGCCCTTTTGAAGGGAAAGAAACTTCTAATGATGTCCCTTACTTGATTTACTCAGCGGCTATTGCGTAAAAAAGATACGTCACAGTCGTAATGATAAATAATGTAACGTGAAAAAGTCAATAGCCTACGACACCGGGAGTTCCCAGGCGGTCCTCCATCCAAGTACTATCTCGGCCCGAGGATGCTTAACTTCCGTGATCGGAGAAGAACAGGTGTGTTCATCGTGGTATGGTCGTAGACACACAAACGGGCAGATATCTACGATTTATTAGCACATTACATCGAAAATGGTTCAAACTTTAAAGGTCATATTTCTTGACTGGATCATCCGAAATAGGTCGTGTTTATGTGCATTTGAAAGCTCTTTTTAAGCGCTATCGATTCTTTACGACAACCATGCGCTTTAAGATTTCCGGTAAAAAGTTCCAACGAAGGAAATCTAGGGTGCTTTCAGACTTAATTTTCATATGACAAAGTTAATTAGCAAAGTAACTACATCGCCATTTTCTTTGTCTGACGCTCGTAATCCATTTATTTGCGACGTGGCGCATTTAATGCTGCAAGATTGTAGCCGTTTTGAAGGGAAAGCAACTTCTAATCATGTCTCTTTCTTGATTTACTCAGCGGCTATTGCGTAAAAAAGATACGTCCCAGTCGTAATGATAAATAATGTAACGTGAAAAAGTCAATAGCCTACGACACCAGGAGTTCCCAGGCGGTCCCCCATCCAAGTACTATCCCGGCCCAACGATGCTTAACTTCCGTGATCGGACGAGAACAGGTGTGTTCATCGTGGTATGGTCGTAGACAATCAAACGGGCAGATATCTACGATTTATTAGCACATTACATCGAAAATGGTTTAAATTTTAAAGGTCATATTTCTTGACTGGATTATCCGAAATAGGTCGTGTTTATGTGCATTTGAAATCTCATTTCAAGCGCTATCCATTAATTACGACAATAATGCGCTTTAAGATTTCCGGTAAAAAGTTCCAACGAAGGAAATCTAGGGTGCTTTCAGACTTAATTTTCATATGACAAAGTTAGTTAGCAAAGTAACTACATCGCCATTTTTTTTGTCTGACGCTCGTAATCCATTTATTTGCGACGTGGCGCATTTATTGCAGCAAGATTGTAGCCGTTTTGAAGGGAATGCAACTTCTAATCATGTCTCTTTCTTGATTTACTCAGCGGCTATTGCGTAAAAAAGATACGTCACAGTCGTAATGATAAATAATGTAACGTGAAAAAGTCAATAGCCTACGACACCGGGAGTTCCCAGGCGGTCCTCCATCCAAGTACTATCCCGGCCCGAGGATGCTTAACTTCCGTGATCGGACGAGAACAGGTGTGTTCATCGTGGTATGGTCGTAGACACACAAACGGGCAGATATCTACGATTTATTAGCACATTACATCGAAAATGGTTCAAACTTTAAAGGTCATATTTCTTGACTGGATCATCCGAAATAGGTCGTGTTTATGTGCATTTGAAAGCTCTTTTTAAGCGCTATCGATTCTTTACGAAAACCATGCGCTTTAAGATTTCCGGTAAAAAGTTCCAACGAAGGAAATCTAGGGTGCTTTCAGACTTAATTTTCATATGACAAAGTTAATTAGCAAAGTAACTACATCGCCATTTTCTTTGTCTGACGCTCGTAATCCATTTATTTGCGACGTGGCGCATTTAATGCTGCAAGATTGTAGCCGTTTTGAAGGGAAAGCAACTTCTAATCATGTCTCTTTCTTGATTTACTCAGCGGCTATTGCGTAAAAAAGATACGTCCCAGTCGTAATGATAAATAATGTAACGTGAAAAAGTCAATAGCCTACGACACCAGGAGTTCCCAGGCGGTCCCCCATCCAAGTACTATCCCGGCCCAACGATGCTTAACTTCCGTGATCGGACGAGAACAGGTGTGTTCATCGTGGTATGGTCGTAGACAAACAAACGGGCAGATATCTACGATTTATTAGCACATTACATCGAAAATGGTTTAAATTTTAAAGGTCATATTTCTTGACTGGATTATCCGAAATAGGTCGTGTTTATGTGCATTTGAAAGCTCATTTCAAGCGCTATCCATTAATTACGACAATAATGCGCTTTAAGATTTCCGGTAAAAAGTTCCAACGAAGGAAATCTAGGGTGCTTTCAGACTTAATTTTCATATGACAAAGTTAGTTAGCAAAGTAACTACATCGCCATTTTTTTTGTCTGACGCTCGTAATCCATTTATTTGCGACGTGGCGCATTTATTGCAGCAAGATTGTAGCCGTTTTGAAGGGAATGCAACTTCTAATCATGTCTCTTTCTTGATTTACTCAGCGGCTATTGCGTAAAAAAGATACGTCCCAGTCGTAATGATAAATAATGTAACGTGAAAAAGTCAATAGCCTACGACACCGGGAGTTCCCAGGCGGTCCCCCATCCAAGTACTATCCCGGCCCAACGATGCTTAACTTCCGTGATCTGACGAGAACAGGTGTGTTCATCGTGGTATGGTCGTAGACAAACAAACGGGCAGATATCTACGATTTATTAGCACATTACATCGAAAATGGTTTAAACTTTAAAGGTCATATTTCTTGACTGGATTATGCGAAATAGGTCGTGTTTATGTGCATTTGAAAGCTCATTTCAAGCGCTATTCATTAATTACGACAATAATGCGCTTTAAGATTTCCGGTAAAAAGTTCCAACGAATAAATCTAGGGTGCTTTCAGACTTAATTTTCATATGACAAAGTTAATTAGCAAAGTAACTACATCGCCATTTTCTTTGTCTGACGCTCGTAATCCATTTATTTGCGACGTGGCGCATTTATTGCAGCAAGATTGTAGCCGTTTTGAAGGGAAAGCAACTTCTAATCATGTCTCTTTCTTGATTTACTCAGCGGCTATTGCGTAAAAAAGATACGTCCCAGTCGTAATGATAAATAATGTAACGTGAAAAAGTCAATAGCCTACGACACCAGGAGTTCCCAGGCGGTCCCCCATCCAAGTACTATCCTGGCCCAACGATGCTTAACTTCCGTGATCGGACGAGAACAGGTGTGTTCATCGTGGTATGGTCGTAGACAAACAAACGGGCAGATATCTACGATTTATTAGCACATTACATCGAAAATGGTTTAAATTTTAAAGGTCATATTTCTTGACTGGATTATCCGAAATAGGTCGTGTTTATGTGCATTTGAAAGCTCATTTCAAGCGCTATCCATTAATTACGACAATAATGCGCTTTAAGATTTCCGGTAAAAAGTTCCAACGAAGGAAATCTAGGGTGCTTTCAGACTTAATTTTCATATGACAAAGTTAATTAGCAAAGTAACTACATCGCCATTTTCTTTGTCTGACGCTCGTAATCCATTTATTTGTGACGTGGCGCATTTATTGCAGCAAGATTGTAGCCGTTTTGAAGGGAAAGCAACTTCTAATCATGTCTCTTTCTTGATTTACTCAGCGGCTATTGCGTAAAAAAGATACGTCCCAGTCGTAATGATAAATAATGTAACGTGAAAAAGTCAATAGCCTACGACACCGGAAGTTCCCAGGCGGTCCCCCATCCAAGTACTATCCCGGCCCAACGATGCTTAACTTCCGTGATCTGACGAGAACAGGTGTGTTCATCGTGGTATGGTCGTAGAAAAACAAACGGGCAGATATCTACGATTTATTAGCACATTACATCGAAAATGGTTTAAACTTTAAAGGTCATATTTCTTGACTGGATTATCCGAAATAGGTCGTGTTTATGTGCATTTGAAAGCTCATTTCAAGCGCTATCCATTAATTACGACAATAATGCGCTTTAAGATTTCCGGTAAAAAGTTCCAACGAAGGAAATCTAGGGTGCTTTCAGACTTAATTTTCATATGACAAAGTTAATTAGCAAAGTAACTACATCGCCATTTTCTTTGTCTGACGCTCGTAATCCATTTATTTGCGACGTGGCGCATTTACTGCAGCAAGATTGTAGCCGTTTTGAAGGGAAAGCAACTTCTAATCATGTCTCTTTCTTGATTTACTCAGCGGCTATTGCGTAAAAAAGATACGTCCCAGTCGTAATGATAAATAATGTAACGTGAAAAAGTCAATAGCCTACGACACCGGGAGTTCCCAGGCGGTCCCCCATCCAAGTACTATCCCGGCCCAACGATGCTTAACTTCCGTGATCTGACGAGAACAGGTGTGTTCATCGTGGTATGGTCGTAGACAAACAAACGGGCAGATATCTACGATTTATTAGCACATTACATCGAAAATGGTTTAAATTTTAAAGGTCATATTTCTTGACTGGATTATCCGAAATAGGTCGTGTTTATGTGCATTTGAAAGCTCATTTCAAGCGCTATCCATTAATTACGACAATAATGCGCTTTAAGATTTCCGGTAAAAAGTTCCAACGAAGGAAATCTAGGGTGCTTTCAGACTTAATTTTCATATGACAAAGTTAATTAGCAAAGTAACTACATCGCCATTTTCTTTGTCTGACGCTCGTAATCCATTTATTTGCGACGTGGCGCATTTACTGCAGCAAGATTGTAGCCGTTTTGAAGGGAAAGCAACTTCTAATCATGTCTCTTTCTTGATTTACTCAGCGGCTATTGCGTAAAAAAGATACGTCCCAGTCGTAATGATAAATAATGTAACGTGAAAAAGTCAATAGCCTACGACACCGGGAGTTCCCAGGCGGTCCCCCATCCAAGTACTATCCCGGCCTAACGATGTTTAACTTCCGTGATCGGACGAGAACAGGTGTGTTCATCGTGGTATGGTCGTAGACACACAAAGGGGCAGATATCTACGATTTATTAGCACATTACATCGAAAATGGTTCACACTTTAAAGGTCATATTTCTTGACTGGATCATCCGAAATAGGTCGTGTTTATGTGCATTTGAAAGCTCTTTTTAAGCGCTATCGATTCTTTACGACAACCATGCGCTTTAAGATTTCCGGTAAAAAGTTCTAACGAAGGAAATCTAGGGTGCTTTCAGACTTAATTTTCATATGACAAAGTTTATTAGCAAAGTAACTACATCGCCATTTTCTTTGTCTGACGCTCGTAATCCATTTATTTGCGACGTGGCGCATTTATTGCAGCAAGATTGTAGCCGTTTTGAAGGGAAAGCAAATTCTAATTATGTCTCTTTCTTGATTTACTCAGCGGCTATTGCGTAAAAAAGATACGTCCCAGTCCTAATGATAAATAATGTAACGTGAAAAAGTCAATAGCCTACGACACCGGGAGTTCCCAGGCGGTCCCCCATCCAAGTACTATCCCGGCCCAACGATGCTTAACTTCCGTGATCGGACGAGAACAGGTGTGTTCATCGTGGTATGGTCGTAGACAAACAAACGGGCAGATATCTACGATTTATTAGCACATTACATCAAAAATAATGTAAATTTTAAAGGTCATATTTCTTGACTGGATTATCCGAAAAAGGTTGTGTTTATGTGCATTTGAAAGCTCGTTTCAAGCGCTATCCATTAATTACGACAATAATGCGCTTTAAGATTTCCGGTAAAAAGTTCCAACGAATGCAATCTAGGGTACTTTCAGACTTAATTTTCATATGACAAAGTTAATTAGCAAAGTAACTACATCGCCATTTTCTTTGTCTGACGCTCGTAATCCATTTATTTGCGACGTGGCGCATTTATTGCAGCAAGATTGTAGCCGTTTTGAAGGGAAAGCAACTTATAATCATGTCTCTTTCTTGATTTACTCAGCGGCTATTGCGTAAAAAAGATACGTCCCAGTCCTAATGATAAATAATGTAACGTGAAAAAGTCAATAGCCTACGACACCGGGAGTTCCCAGGCGGTCCCCCATCCAAGTACTACCCCGGCCCGACGATGCTTAACTTCCGTGATCGGACGAGAACAGGTGTGTTCATCGTGGTATGGTCGTAGACAAACAAACGGGCAGATATCTACGATTTATTAGCACATTACATCGAAAATGGTTTAAATTTTAAAGGTCATATTTCTTGACTGGATTATCCGAAATAGGTCGTGTTTATGTGCATTTGAAAGCTCATTTCAAGCGCTATCCATTAATTACGACAATAATGCGCTTTAAGATTTCCGGTAAAAAGTTCCAACGAAGGAAATCTAGGGTGCTTTCAGACTTAATTTTCATATGACAAAGTTAATTAGCAAAGTAACTACATCGCCATTTTCTTTGTCTGACGCTCGTAATCCATTCATTTGCGACGTGGCGCATTTATTGCAGCAAGATTGTAGCCGTTTTGAAGGGAAAGCAACTTCTAATCATGTCTCTTTCTTGATTTACTCAGCGGCTATTTCGTAAAAAAGATACGTCACAGTCGTAATGATAAATAATGTAACGTGAAAAAGTCAATAGCCTACGACACCGGGAGCTCCCAGGCGGGCGGTCCCCATTCCAAGTACTATCCCGGCCCGACGATGCTTAACTTCCGTGATCGGACGAGAACAGGTGTGTTCATCGTGGTATGGTCGTAAACAAACAAACGGGCAGATATCTACGATTTATTAGCACATCACATCGAAAATGGTTTAAACTTTAAAGGTCATATTTATTGACTGGATCATCCGAAATAGGTCGTGTTTATGTGCATTTGAAAGCTCATTTCAAGCGCTATCCATTAATTACGACAACCATGCGCTTAAAGATTTCCGGTAAAAAGTTTCAACGAAGGCAATCTAGGGTACTTTCAGACTTAATTTTCATATGACAAAGTTAATTAGCAAAGTAACTACATCGCCATTTTCTTTGTCTGACGCTCGTAATCCATTCATTTGCGACGTGGCGCATTTATTGCAGCAAGATTGTAGCCGTTTTGAAGGGAAAGCAACTTCTAATCATGTCTCTTTCTTGATTTACTCAGCGGCTATTTCGTAAAAAAGATACGTCACAGTCGTAATGATAAATAATGTAACGTGAAAAAGTCAATAGCCTACGACACCGGGAGTTCCCAGGCGGGCGGTCCCCCATCCAAGTACTATCCCGGCCCGAAGATGCTTAACTTCCGTGATCGGACGAGAACAGGTGTGTTCATCGTGGTATGGTCGTAAACAAACAAACGGGCAGATATCTACGATTTATTAGCACATCACATCGAAAATGGTTTAAACTTTAAAGGTCATATTTATTGACTGGATCATCCGAAATAGGTCGTGTTTATGTGCATTTGAAAGCTCATTTCAAGCGCTATCCATTAATTACGACAACCATGCGCTTTAAGATTTCCGGTAAAAAGTTCCAACGAAGGCAAACTAGGGTACTTTCAGACTTAATTTTCATATGACAAAGTTAATTAGCAAATTAGCTACATCGCCATTTTCTTTGTCTGACGCTCGTAATCCATTCATTTGCGACGTGGCGCATTTATTGCAGCAAGATTGTAGCCGTTTTGAAGGGAAAGCAACTTCTAATCATGTCTCTTTCTTGATTTACTCAGCGGCTATTTCGTAAAAAAGATACGTCACAGTCGTAATGATAAATAATGTAACGTGAAAAAGTCAATAGCCTACGACACCGGGAGTTCCCAGGCGGGCGGTCCCCCATCCAAGTACTATCCCGGCCCGAAGATGCTTAACTTCCGTGATCGGACGAGAACAGGTGTGTTCATCGTGGTATGGTCGTAAACAAACAAACGGGCAGATATCTACGATTTATTAGCACATCACATCGAAAATGGTTTAAACTTTAAAGGTCATATTTATTGACTGGATCATCCGAAATAGGTCGTGTTTATGTGCATTTGAAAGCTCATTTCAAGCGCTATCCATTAATTACGACAACCATGCGCTTTAAGATTTCCGGTAAAAAGTTCCAACGAAGGCAATCTAGGGTACTTTCAGACTTAATTTTCATATGACAAAGTTAATTAGCAAATTAGCTACATCGCCATTTTCTTTGTCTGACGCTCGTAATCCATTCATTTGCGACGTGGCGCATTTATTGCAGCAAGATTGTAGCCGTTTTGAAGGGAAAGCAACTTCTAATCATGTCTCTTTCTTGATTTACTCAGCGGCTATTGCGTAAAAAAGATACGTCCCAGTCGTAATGATAAATAATGTAACGTGAAAAAGTCAATAGCCTACGACACCAGGAGTTCCCAGGCGGTCCCCCATCCAAGTACTATCCCGGCCCAACGATGCTTAACTTCCGTGATCGGACGAGAACAGGTGTGTTCATCGTGGTATGGTCGTAGACAAACAAACGGGCAGATATCTACGATTTATTAGCACATTACATCGAAAATGGTTTAAATTTTAAAGGTCATATTTCTTGACTGGATCATCCGAAATAGGTCGTGTTTATGTGCATTTGAAAGCTCATTTCAAGCGCTATCCATTAATTACGACAACCATGCGCTTTAAGATTTCCGGTAAAAAGTTCCAACGAAGGCAATCTAGGGTACTTTCAGACTTAATTTTCATATGACAAAGTTAATTAGCAAATTAGCTACATCGCCATTCTCTTTGTCTGACGCTCGTAATCCATTCATTTGCGACGTGGCGCATTTAATGCTGCCAGATCGTAGCCCTTTTGAAGGGAAAGAAACTTCTAATGATGTCCCTTACTTGATTTACTCAGCGGCTATTGCGTAAAAAAGATACGTCACAGTCGTAATGATAAATAATGTAACGTGAAAAAGTCAATAGCCTACGACACCGGGAGTTCCCAGGCGGTCCCCCATCCAAGTACTATCCCGGCCCAACGATGCTTAACTTCCGTGATCTGACGAGAACAGGTGTGTTCATCGTGGTATGGTCGTAGACAAACAAACGGGCAGATATCTACGATTTATTAGCACATTACATCGAAAATGGTTTAAACTTTAAAGGTCATATTTCTTGACTGGATTATCCGAAATAGGTCGTGTTTATGTGCATTTGAAAGCTCATTTCAAGCGCTATTCATTAATTACGACAATAATGCGCTTTAAAATTTCCGGTAAAAAGTTCCAACGAAGGCAATCTAGGGTACTTTCAGACTTAATTTTCATATGACAAAGTTAATTAGCAAATTAGCTACATCGCCATTCTCTTTGTCTGACGCTCGTAATCCATTCATTTGCGACGTGGCGGATTTAATGCTGCCAGATCGTAGCCCTTTTGAAGGGAAAGAAACTTCTAATGATGTCCCTTACTTGATTTACTCAGCGGCTATTGCGTAAAAAAGATACGTCACAGTCGTAATGATAAATAATGTAACGTGAAAAAGTCAATAGCCTACGACACCGGGAGTTCCCAGGCGGTTCCCCATCCAAGTACTATCCCGGCCCGACGATGCTTAACTTCCGTGATCGGACGAGAACAGGTGTGTTCATCGTGGTATGGTCGTAAACAAACAAACGGGCAGATATCTACGATTTATTAGCACATCACATCGAAAATGGTTTAAACTTTAAAGGTCATATTTATTGACTGGATCATCCGAAATAGGTCGTGTTTATGTGCATTTGAAAGCTCATTTCAAGCGCTATCCATTAATTACGACAACCATGCGCTTTAAGATTTCCGGTAAAAAGTTCCAACGAAGGCAATCTAGGGTACTTTCAGACTTAATTTTCATATGACAAAGTTAATTAGCAAATTAGCTACATCGCCATTTTCTTTGTCTGACGCTCGTAATCCATTCATTTGCGACGTGGCACATTTATTGCAGCAAGATTGTAGCCGTTTTGAAGGGAAAGCAACTTCTAATCATGTCTCTTTCTTGATTTACTCAGCGGCTATTGCGTAAAAAAGATACGTCCCAGTCGTAATGATAAATAATGTAACGTGAAAAAGTCAATAGCCTACGACACCAGGAGTTCCCAGGCAGTCCCCCATCCAAGTACTATCCCGGCCCAACGATGCTTAACTTCCGTGATCGGACGAGAACAGGTGTGTTCATCGTGGTATGGTCGTAAACAAACAAACGGGCAGATATCTACGATTTATTAGCACATTACATCGAAAATGGTTTAAACTTTAAAGGTCATATTTATTGACTGGATCATCCGAAATAGGTCGTGTTTATGTGCATTTGAAAGCTCATTTCAAGCGCTATCCATTAATTACGACAACCATGCGCTTTAAGATTTCCGGTAAAAAGTTCCAACGAAGGCAAACTAGGGTACTTTCAGACTTAATTTTCATATGACAAAGTTAATTAGCAAATTAGCTACATCGCCATTTTCTTTGTCTGACGCTCGTAATCCATTCATTTGCGACGTGGCGCATTTATTGCAGCAAGATTGTAGCCGTTTTGAAGGGAAAGCAACTTCTAATCATGTCTCTTTCTTGATTTACTCAGCGGCTATTTCGTAAAAAAGATACGTCACAGTCGTAATGATAAATAATGTAACGTGAAAAAGTCAATAGCCTACGACACCGGGAGTTCCCAGGCGGGCGGTCCCCCATCCAAGTACTATCCCGGCCCGAAGATGCTTAACTTCCGTGATCGGACGAGAACAGGTGTGTTCATCGTGGTATGGTCGTAAACAAACAAACGGGCAGATATCTACGATTTATTAGCACATCACATCGAAAATGGTTTAAACTTTAAAGGTCATATTTATTGACTGGATCATCCGAAATAGGTCGTGTTTATGTGCATTTGAAAGCTCATTTCAAGCGCTATCCATTAATTACGACAACCATGCGCTTTAAGATTTCCGGTAAAAAGTTCCAACGAAGGCAATCTAGGGTACTTTCAGACTTAATTTTCATATGACAAAGTTAATTAGCAAATTAGCTACATCGCCATTTTCTTTGTCTGACGCTCGTAATCCATTCATTTGCGACGTGGCGCATTTATTGCAGCAAGATTGTAGCCGTTTTGAAGGGAAAGCAACTTCTAATCATGTCTCTTTCTTGATTTACTCAGCGGCTATTGCGTAAAAAAGATACGTCCCAGTCGTAATGATAAATAATGTAACGTGAAAAAGTCAATAGCCTACGACACCAGGAGTTCCCAGGCGGTCCCCCATCCAAGTACTATCCCGGCCCAACGATGCTTAACTTCCGTGATCGGACGAGAACAGGTGTGTTCATCGTGGTATGGTCGTAGACAAACAAACGGGCAGATATCTACGATTTATTAGCACATTACATCGAAAATGGTTTAAATTTTAAAGGTCATATTTCTTGACTGGATCATCCGAAATAGGTCGTGTTTATGTGCATTTGAAAGCTCATTTCAAGCGCTATCCATTAATTACGACAACCATGCGCTTTAAGATTTCCGGTAAAAAGTTCCAACGAAGGCAATCTAGGGTACTTTCAGACTTAATTTTCATATGACAAAGTTAATTAGCAAATTAGCTACATCGCCATTCTCTTTGTCTGACGCTCGTAATCCATTCATTTGCGACGTGGCGCATTTAATGCTGCCAGATCGTAGCCCTTTTGAAGGGAAAGAAACTTCTAATGATGTCCCTTACTTGATTTACTCAGCGGCTATTGCGTAAAAAAGATACGTCACAGTCGTAATGATAAATAATGTAACGTGAAAAAGTCAATAGCCTACGACACCGGGAGTTCCCAGGCGGTCCCCCATCCAAGTACTATCCCGGCCCAACGATGCTTAACTTCCGTGATCTGACGAGAACAGGTGTGTTCATCGTGGTATGGTCGTAGACAAACAAACGGGCAGATATCTACGATTTATTAGCACATTACATCGAAAATGGTTTAAACTTTAAAGGTCATATTTCTTGACTGGATTATCCGAAATAGGTCGTGTTTATGTGCATTTGAAAGCTCATTTCAAGCGCTATTCATTAATTACGACAATAATGCGCTTTAAAATTTCCGGTAAAAAGTTCCAACGAAGGCAATCTAGGGTACTTTCAGACTTAATTTTCATATGACAAAGTTAATTAGCAAATTAGCTACATCGCCATTCTCTTTGTCTGACGCTCGTAATCCATTCATTTGCGACGTGGCGGATTTAATGCTGCCAGATCGTAGCCCTTTTGAAGGGAAAGAAACTTCTAATGATGTCCCTTACTTGATTTACTCAGCGGCTATTGCGTAAAAAAGATACGTCACAGTCGTAATGATAAATAATGTAACGTGAAAAAGTCAATAGCCTACGACACCGGGAGTTCCCAGGCGGTTCCCCATCCAAGTACTATCCCGGCCCGACGATGCTTAACTTCCGTGATCGGACGAGAACAGGTGTGTTCATCGTGGTATGGTCGTAAACAAACAAACGGGCAGATATCTACGATTTATTAGCACATCACATCGAAAATGGTTTAAACTTTAAAGGTCATATTTATTGACTGGATCATCCGAAATAGGTCGTGTTTATGTGCATTTGAAAGCTCATTTCAAGCGCTATCCATTAATTACGACAACCATGCGCTTTAAGATTTCCGGTAAAAAGTTCCAACGAAGGCAATCTAGGGTACTTTCAGACTTAATTTTCATATGACAAAGTTAATTAGCAAATTAGCTACATCGCCATTTTCTTTGTCTGACGCTCGTAATCCATTCATTTGCGACGTGGCACATTTATTGCAGCAAGATTGTAGCCGTTTTGAAGGGAAAGCAACTTCTAATCATGTCTCTTTCTTGATTTACTCAGCGGCTATTGCGTAAAAAAGATACGTCCCAGTCGTAATGATAAATAATGTAACGTGAAAAAGTCAATAGCCTACGACACCAGGAGTTCCCAGGCAGTCCCCCATCCAAGTACTATCCCGGCCCAACGATGCTTAACTTCCGTGATCGGACGAGAACAGGTGTGTTCATCGTGGTATGGTCGTAGACAAACAAACGGGCAGATATCTACGATTTATTAGCACATTACATCGAAAATGGTTTAAATTTTAAAGATCATATTTCTTGACTGGATCATCCGAAATAGGTCGTGTTTATGTGCATTTGAAAGCTCATTTCAAGCGCTATCCATTAATTACGACAACCATGCGCTTTAAGATTTCCGGTAAAAAGTTCCAACGAAGGCAATCTAGGGTACTTTCAGACTTAATTTTCATATGACAAAGTTAATTAGCAAATTAGCTACATCGCCATTCTCTTTGTCTGACGCTCGTAATCCATTCATTTGCGACGTGGCGCATTTAATGCTGCCAGATCGTAGCCCTTTTGAAGGGAAAGAAACTTCTAATGATGTCCCTTACTTGATTTACTCAGCGGCTATTGCGTAAAAAAGATACGTCACAGTCGTAATGATAAATAATGTAACGTGAAAAAGTCAATAGCCTACGACACCGGGAGTTCCCAGGCGGTCCCCCATCCAAGTACTATCCCGGCCCAACGATGCTTAACTTCCGTGATCTGACGAGAACAGGTGTGTTCATCGTGGTATGGTCGTAGAAAAACAAACGGGCAGATATCTACGATTTATTAGCACATTACATCGAAAATGGTTTAAACTTTAAAGGTCATATTTCTTGACTGGATTATCCGAAATAGGTCGTGTTTATGTGCATTTGAAAGCTCATTTCAAGCGCTATTCATTAATTACGACAATAATGCGCTTTAAAATTTCCGGTAAAAAGTTCCAACGAAGGCAATCTAGGGTACTTTCAGACTTAATTTTCATATGACAAAGTTAATTAGCAAATTAGCTACATCGCCATTCTCCTTGTCTGACGCTCGTAATCCATTCATTTGCGACGTGGCGCATTTAATGCTGCCAGATCGTAGCCCTTTTGAAGGGAAAGAAACTTCTAATGATGTCCCTTACTTGATTTACTCAGCGGCTATTGCGTAAAAAAGATACGTCACAGTCGTAATGATAAATAATGTAACGTGAAAAAGTCTATAGCCTACGACACCGGGAGTTCCCAGGCGGTCCTCCATCCAAGTACTATCCCGGCCCGAGGATGCTTAACTTCTGTGACCGGACGAGAACAGGTGTGTTCATCGTGGTATGGTCGTAGACACACAAACGGGCAGATATCTACGATTTATTAGCACATTACATCGAAAATGGTTCAAACTTTAAAGGTAATATTTCTTGACTGGATCATCCGAAATAGGTCGTGTTTATGTGCATTTGAAAGCTCTTTTTAAGCGCTATCGATTCTTTACGACAACCATGCGCTTTAAGATTTCCGGTAAAAAGTTCCAACGAAGGAAATCTAGGGTGCTTTCAGACTTAATTTTCATATGACAAAGTTAATTAGCAAAGTAACTACATCGCCATTTTCTTTGTCTGACGCTCGTAATCCATTTATTTGCGACGTGGCGCATTTAATGCTGCAAGATTGTAGCCGTTTTGAAGGGAAAGCAACTTCTAATCATGTCTCTTTCTTGATTTACTCAGCGGCTATTGCGTAAAAAAGATACGTCCCAGTCGTAATGATAAATAATGTAACGTGAAAAAGTCAATAGCCTACGACACCAGGAGTTCCCAGGCGGTCCCCCATCCAAGTACTATCCCGGCCCAACGATGCTTAACTTCCGTGATCGGACGAGAACAGGTGTGTTCATCGTGGTATGGTCGTAGACAAACAAACGGGCAGATATCTACGATTTATTAGCACATTACATCGAAAATGGTTTAAATTTTAAAGGTCATATTTCTTGACTGGATTATCCGAAATAGGTCGTGTTTATGTGCATTTGAAAGCTCATTTCAAGCGCTATCCATTAATTACGACAATAATGCGCTTTAAGATTTCCGGTAAAAAGTTCCAACAAAGGAAATCTAGGGTGCTTTCAGACTTAATTTTCATATGACAAAGTTAATTAGCAAAGTAACTACATCGCCATTTTCTTTGTCTGACGCTCGTAATCCATTTATTTGCGACGTGGCGCATTTATTGCAGCAAGATTGTAGCCGTTTTGAAGGGAAAGCAACTTCTAATCATGTCTCTTTCTTGATTTACTCAGCGGCTATTGCGTAAAAAAGATACGTCCCAGTCGTAATGATAAATAATGTAACGTGAAAAAGTCAATAGCCTACGACACCGGGAGTTCCCAGGCGGTCCCCCATCCAAGTACTATCCCGGCCCAACGATGCTTAACTTCCGTGATCTGACGAGAACAGGTGTGTTCATCGTGGTATGGTCGTAGACAAACAAACGGGCAGATATCTACGATTTATTAGCACATTACATCGAAAATGGTTTAAACTTTAAAGGTCATATTTCTTGACTGGATTATCCGAAATAGGTCGTGTTTATGTGCATTTGAAAGCTCATTTCAAGCGCTATTCATTAATTACGACAATAATGCGCTTTAAGATTTCCGGTAAAAAGTTCCAACGAAGGAAATCTAGGGTACTTTCAGACTTAATTTTCATATGACAAAATTAGTTAGCAAAGTAAGTACATCGCTATTTTCTTTGTCTGACGCTCGTAATCCATTCATTTGCGACGTGGCGCATTTATTGCAGCACGATGGTAGTCGTTTTGAAGGGAAAGCAACTTCTAATCATGTCTCTTTCTTGATTTACTCGGCGGCTATTGCGTAAAAAAGATACGTCACAGTCGTAATGATAAATAATGTAACGTGAAAGAGTCAATAGCCTACGACACCGGGAGTTCCCAGGCGGTCCCCCATCCAAGTACTATCCCGGCCCAACGATGCTTAACTTCCGTGATCGGACGAGAACAGGTGTGTTCATCGTGGTATGGTCGTAGACACACAAAGGGGCAGATATCTACGATTTATTAGCACATTACATCGAAAATGGTTCACACTTTAAAGGTCATATTTCTTGACTGGATCATCCGAAATAGGTCGTGTTTATGTGCATTTGAAAGCTCTTTTTAAGCGCTGTCGATTCTTTACGACAATCATGCGCTTTAAGATTTCCGGTAAAAAGTTCCAACGAAGGAAATCTATGGTGCTTTCAGACTTAATTTTCATATGACAAAGTTAATTAGCAAAGTAACTACATCGCCATTTTCTTTGTCTGACGCTTGTAATCCATTTATTTGCGACGTGGCGCATTTATTGCAGCAAGATTGTAGCCGTTTTGAAGGGAAAGCAAATTCTAATCATGTCTCTTTCTTGATTTACTCAGCGGCTATTGCGTAAAAAAGATACGTCCCAGTCGTAATGATAAATAATGTAACGTGAAAAAGTCAATAGCCTACGACACCGGGAGTTCCCAGGCGGTTCCCCATCCAAGTACTATCCCGGCCCAACGTTGCTTAACTTCCGTGATCGGACGAGAACAGGTGTGTTCATCGTGGTATGGTCGTAGACAAACAAACGGGCAGATATCTACGATTTATTAGCACATTACATCAAAAATGGTTTAAATTTTAAAGGTCATATTTCTTGACTGGATTATCCGAAATAGGTTGTGTTTATGTGCATTTGAAAGCTCGTTTCAAGCGCTATCCATTAATTACGACGATAATGCGCTTTAAGATTTCCGGTAAAAAGTTCCAACGAAGGCAATCTAGGGTACTTTCAGACTTAATTTTCATATGACAAAGTTAATTAGCAAAGTAACTACATCGCCATTTTCTTTGTCTGACGCTCGTAATCCATTTATTTGCGACGTGGCGCATTTATTGCAGCAAGATTGTAGCCGTTTTGAAGGGAAAACAACTTCTAATCATGTCTCTTTCTTGATTTACTCGGCGGCTATTGCGTAAAAAAGATACGTCCCAGTCGTAATGATAAATAATGTAACGTGAAAAAGTCAATAGCCTACGACACCGGGAGTTCCCAGGCGGTCCCCCATCCAAGTACTATCCCGGCCCAACGATGCTTAACTTCCGTGATCGGACGAGAACAGGTGTGTTCATCGTGGTATGGTCGTAGACAAACAAACGGGCAGATATCTACGATTTATTAGCACATTACATCAAAAATGGTTTAAATTTTAAAGGTCATATTTCTTGACTGGATTATCCGAAATAGGTTGTGTTTATGTGCATTTGAAAGCTCGTTTCAAGCGCTATCCATTAATTACGACGATAATGCGCTTTAAGATTTCCGGTAAAAAGTTCCAACGAAGGCAATCTAGGGTACTTTCAGACTTAATTTTCATATGACAAAGTTAATTAGCAAAGTAACTACATCGCCATTTTCTTTGTCTGACGCTCGTAATCCATTTATTTGCGACGTGGCGCATTTATTGCAGCAAGATTGTAGCCGTTTTGAAGGGAAAACAACTTCTAATCATGTCTCTTTCTTGATTTACTCGGCGGCTATTGCGTAAAAAAGATACGTCCCAGTCGTAATGATAAATAATGTAACGTGAAAAAGTCAATAGCCTACGACACCGGGAGTTCCCAGGCGGTCCCCCATCCAAGTACTATCCCGGCCCAACGATGCTTAACTTCCGTGATCGGACGAGAACAGGTGTGTTCATCGTGGTATGGTCGTAGACAAACAAACGGGCAGATATCTACGATTTATTAGCACATTACATCGAAAATGGTTTAGACTTTAAAGGTCATATTTCTTGACTGGATTATCCGAAATAGGTCGTGTTTATGTGCATTTGAAAGCTCATTTCAAGCGCTATCGATTAATTACGACAACCATGCGCTTTAAGATTTCCGGTAAAAAGTTCCAACGAAAGCAATCTAGGGTACTTTCAGACTTAATTTTCATATGACAAAGTTAATTAGCAAGTTAGCTACATCGCCATTTTCTTTGTCTGACGCTCGTAATCCATTCATTTGCGACTTGGCGCATTTAATGCTGCCAGATTGTAGCCCTTTTGAAGGGAAAGAAACTTCTAATGACGTCCCTTACTTGATTTACTCAGCGGCTATTGCGTAAAAAAGATACGTCACAGTCGTAATGATAAATAATGTAACGTGAAAAAGTCAATAGCCTACGACACCGGGAGTTCCCAGGCGGTCCCCCATCCAAGTACTATCCCGGCCCAACGATGCTTAACTTCCGTGATTGGACGAGAACAGGTGTGTTCATCGTGGTATGGTCGTAGACACACAAAGGGGCAGATATCTACGATTTATTAGCACATTACATCGAAAATGGTTCACACTTTAAAGGTCATATTTCTTGACTGGATCATCCGAAATAGGTCGTGTTTATGTGCATTTGAAAGCTCTTTTTAAGCGCTGTCGATTCTTTACGACAATCATGCGCTTTAAGATTTCCGGTAAAAAGTTCCAACGAAGGAAATCTAGGGTGCTTTCAGACTTAATTTTCATATGACAAAGTTAATTAGCAAAGTAACTACATCGCCATTTTCTTTGTCTGACGCTCGTAATCCATTTATTTGCGACGTGGCGCATTTATTGCAGCAAGATTGTAGCCGTTTTGAAGGGAAAGCAAATTCTAATCATGTCTCTTTCTTGATTTACTCAGCGGCTATTGCGTAAAAAAGATACGTCCCAGTCCTAATGATAAATAATGTAACGTGAAAAAGTCAATAGCCTACGACACCGGGAGTTCCCAGGCGGTTCCCCATCCAAGTACTATCCCGGCCCAACGATGCTTAACTTCCGTGATCGGACGAGAACAGGTGTGTTCATCGTGGTATGGTCGTAGACAAACAAACGGGCAGATATCTACGATTTATTAGCACATTACATCAAAAATGGTTTAAATTTTAAAGGTCATATTTCTTGACTGGATTATCCGAAATAGGTTGTGTTTATGTGCATTTGAAAGCTCGTTTCAAGCGCTATCCATTAATTACGACAATAATGCGCTTTAAGATTTCCGGTAAAAAGTTCCAACGAAGGCAATCTAGGGTACTTTCAGACTTAATTTTCATATGACAAAGTTAATTAGCAAAGTAACTACATCGCCATTTTCTTTGTCTGACGCTCGTAATCCATTTATTTGCGACGTGGCGCATTTATTGCAGCAAGATTGTAGCCGTTTTGAAGGGAAAGCAACTTCTAATCATGTCTCTTTCTTGATTTACTCGGCGGCTATTGCGTAAAAAAGATACGTCCCAGTCGTAATGATAAATAATGTAACGTGAAAAAGTCAATAGCCTACGACACCGGGAGTTCCCAGGCGGTCCCACATCCAAGTACTATCCCGGCCCAACGATGCTTAACTTCCGTGATCGGACGAGAACAGGTGTGTTCATCGTGGTATGGTCGTAGACAAACAAACGGGCAGATATCTACGATTTATTAGCACATTACATCGAAAATGGTTTAAACTTTAAAGGTCATATTTCTTGACTGGATTATCCGAAATAGGTCGTGTTTATGTGCATTTGAAAGCTCATTTCAAGCGCTATCGATTAATTACGACAATAATGCGCTTTAAGATTTCCGGTAAAAAGTTCCAACGAAGGCAATCTAGGGTACTTTCAGACTTAATTTTCATATGACAAAGTTAATTAGCAAATTAACTACATCGCCATTTTCTTTGTCTGACGCTCGTAATCCATTCATTTGCGACTTGGCGCATTTATTGTTGCCAGATCGTAGCCGTTTTGAAGGGAAAGCAACTTCTAATCATGTCTCTTTCTTGATTTACTCGGCGGCTATTGCGTAAAAAAGATACGTCACAGTCGTAATGATAAATAATGTAACGTGAAAAAGTCAATAGCCTACGACACCGGGAGTTCCCAGGCGGTCCCCCATCCAAGTACTATCCCGGCCCAACGATGCTTAACTTCCGTGATCGGACGAGAACAGGTGTGTTCATCGTGGTATGGTCGTAGAAACACAAAGGGGCAGATATTTACGATTTATTAGCACATTACATCGAAAATGGTTCACACTTTAAAGGTCATATTTCTTGACTGGATCATCCGAAATAGGTCGTGTTTATGTGCATTTGAAAGCTCTTTTTAAGCGCTGTCGATTCTTTACGACAATCATGCGCTTTAAGATTTCCGGTAAAAAGTTCCAACGAAGGAAATCTAGGGTGCTTTCAGACTTAATTTTCATATGACAAAGTTAATTAGCAAAGTAACTACATCGCCATTTTCTTTGTCTGACGCTCGTAATCCATTTATTTGCGACGTGGCGCATTTATTGCAGCAAGATTGTAGCCGTTTTGAAGGGAAAGCAAATTCTAATCATGTCTCTTTCTTGATTTACTCAGCGGCTATTGCGTAAAAAAGATACGTCCCAGTCCTAATGATAAATAATGTAACGTGAAAAAGTCAATAGCCTACGACACCGGGAGTTCCCAGGCGGTTCCCCATCCAAGTACTATCCCGGCCCAACGATGCTTAACTTCCGTGATCGGACGAGAACAGGTGTGTTCATCGTGGTATGGTCGTAGACAAACAAACGGGCAGATATCTACGATTTATTAGCACATTACATCAAAAATGGTTTAAATTTTAAAGGTCATATTTCTTGACTGGATTATCCGAAATAGGTTGTGTTTATGTGCATTTGAAAGCTCGTTTCAAGCGCTATCCATTAATTACGACAATAATGCGCTTTAAGATTTCCGGTAAAAAGTTCCAACGAAGGCAATCTAGGGTACTTTCAGACTTAATTTTCATATGACAAAGTTAATTAGCAAAGTAACTACATCGCCATTTTCTTTGTCTGACGCTCGTAATCCATTTATTTGCGACGTGGCGCATTTATTGCAGCAAGATTGTAGCCGTTTTGAAGGGAAAGCAACTTCTAATCATGTCTCTTTCTTGATTTACTCGGCGGCTATTGCGTAAAAAAGATACGTCCCAGTCGTAATGATAAATAATGTAACGTGAAAAAGTCAATAGCCTACGACACCGGGAGTTCCCAGGCGGTCCCACATCCAAGTACTATCCCGGCCCAACGATGCTTAACTTCCGTGATCGGACGAGAACAGGTGTGTTCATCGTGGTATGGTCGTAGACAAACAAACGGGCAGATATCTACGATTTATTAGCACATTACATCGAAAATGGTTTAAACTTTAAAGGTCATATTTCTTGACTGGATTATCCGAAATAGGTCGTGTTTATGTGCATTTGAAAGCTCATTTCAAGCGCTATCGATTAATTACGACAATAATGCGCTTTAAGATTTCCGGTAAAAAGTTCCAACGAAGGCAATCTAGGGTACTTTCAGACTTAATTTTCATATGACAAAGTTAATTAGCAAATTAACTACATCGCCATTTTCTTTGTCTGACGCTCGTAATCCATTCATTTGCGACTTGGCGCATTTATTGCTGCCAGATCGTAGCCGTTTTGAAGGGAAAGCAACTTCTAATCATGTCTCTTTCTTGATTTACTCGGCGGCTATTGCGTAAAAAAGATACGTCACAGTCGTAATGATAAATAATGTAACGTGAAAAAGTCAATAGCCTACGACACCGGGAGTTCCCAGGCGGTCCCCCATCCAAGTACTATCCCGGCCCAACGATGCTTAACTTCCGTGATCGGACGAGAACAGGTGTGTTCATCGTGGTATGGTCGTAGACACACAAAGGGGCAGATATTTACGATTTATTAGCACATTACATCGAAAATGGTTCACACTTTAAAGGTCATATTTCTTGACTGGATCATCCGAAATAGGTCGTGTTTATGTGCATTTGACAGCTCTTTTTAAGCGCTGTCGATTCTTTACGACAATCATGCGCTTTAAGATTTCCGGTAAAAAGTTCCAACGAAGGAAATCTAGGGTGCTTTCAGACTTAATTTTCATATGACAAAGTTAATTAGCAAAGTAACTACATCGCCATTTTCTTTGTCTGACGCTTGTAATCCATTTATTTGCGACGTGGCGCATTTATTGCAGCAAGATTGTAGCCGTTTTGAAGGGAAAGCAAATTCTAATCATGTCTCTTTCTTGATTTACTCAGCGGCTATTGCGTAAGAAAGATACGTCCTAGTCCTAATGATAAATAATGTAACGTGAAAACGTCAATAGCCTACGACACCGGGAGTTCCCAGGCGGTCCCCCATCCAAGTACTATCCCGGCCCAACGATGCTTAACTTCCGTGATCGGACGAGAACAGGTGTGTTCATCGTGGTATGGTCGTAGACAAACAAACGGGCAGATATCTACGATTTATTAGCACATTACATCGAAAATGGTTTAAATTTTAAAGGTCATATTTCTTGACTGGATTATCCGAAATAGGTCGTGTTTATGTGCATTTGAAAGCTCATTTCAAGCGCTATCGATTAATTACGACAACCATGCGCTTTAAGATTTCCGGTAAAAAGTTCCAACAAAGGCAATCTAGGGTACTTTCAGACCTAATTTTCATATGACAAAGTTAATTAGCAAGTTAGCTACATCGCCATTTTCTTTGTCTGACGCTCGTAATCCATTCATTTGCGACGTGGCGCATTTAATGCTGCCAGATCGTAGCCCTTTTGAAGGGAAAGAAACTTCTAATGACGTCCCTTACTTGATTTACTCAGCGGCTATTGCGTAAAAAAGATACGTCACAGTCGTAATGATAACTAATGTAACGTGAAAAAGTCAATAGCCTACGACACCGGGAGTTCCCAGGCGGTCCCCCATCCAAGTACTATCCCGGCCCAACGATGCTTAACTTCCGTGATCGGACGAGAACAGGTGTGTTCATCGTGGTATGGTCGTAGACACACAAAGGGGCAGATATCTACGATTTATTAGCACATTACATCGAAAATGGTTCACACTTTAAAGGTCATATTTCTTGACTGGATCATTTGAAATAGGTCGTGTTTATGTGCAATTGAAAGCTCTTTTTAAGCGCTGTCGATTCTTTACGACAATCATGCGCTTTAAGATTTCAGGTAAAAAGTTCCAACGAAGGAAATCTAGGGTGCTTTCAGACTTAATTTTCATATGACAAAGTTAATTAGCAAAGTAACTACATCGCCATTTTCTTTGTCTGACGCTTGTAATCCATTTATTTGCGACGTGGCGCATTTATTGCAGCAAGATTGTAGCCGTTTTGAAGGGAAAGCAAATTCTAATCATGTCTCTTTCTTGATTTACTCAGCGGCTATTGCGTAAAAAAGATACGTCCCAGTCCTAATGATAAATAATGTAACGTGAAAAAGTCAATAGCCTACGACACCGGGAGTTCCCAGGCGGTTCCCCATCCAAGTACTATCCCGGCCCAACGATGCTTAACTTCCGTGATCGGACGAGAACAGGTGTGTTCATCGTGGTATGGTCGTAGACAAACAAACGGGCAGATATCTACGATTTATTAGCACATTACATCAAAAATGGTTTAAATTTTAAAGGTCATATTTCTTGACTGGATTATCCGAAATAGGTTGTGTTTATGTGCATTTGAAAGCTCGTTTCAAGCGCTATCCATTAATTACGACAATAATGCGCTTTAAGATTTCCGGTAAAAAGTTCCAACGAAGGCAATCTAGGGTACTTTCAGACTTAATTTTCATATGACAAAGTTAATTAGCAAAGTAACTACATCGCCATCTTCTTTGTCTGACGCTCGTAATCCATTTATTTGCGACGTGGCGCATTTATTGCAGCAAGATTGTAGCCGTTTTGAAGGGAAAGCAACTTCTAATCATGTCTCTTTCTTGATTTACTCGGCGGCTATTGCGTAAAAAAGATACGTCCCAGTCGTAATGATAAATAATGTAACGTGAAAAAGTCAATAGCCTACGACACCGGGAGTTCCCAGGCGGTCCCCCATCCAAGTACTATCCCGGCCCAACGATGCTTAACTTCCGTGATCGGACGAGAACAGGTGTGTTCATCGTGGTATGGTCGTAGACACACAAAGGGGCAGATATTTACGATTTATTAGCACATTACATCGAAAATGGTTCACACTTTAAAGGTCATATTTCTTGACTGGATCATCCGAAATAGGTCGTGTTTATGTGCATTTGAAAGCTCTTTTTAAGCGCTATCGATTCTTTACGACAATCATGCGCTTTAAGATTTCCGGTAAAAAGTTCCAACAAAGGAAATCTAGGGTGCTTTCAGACTTAATTTTCATATGACAAAGTTAATTAGCAAAGTAACTACATCGCCATTTTCTTTGTCTGACGCTTGTAATCCATTTATTTGCGACGTGGCGCATTTATTGCAGCAAGATTGTAGCCGTTTTGAAGGGAAAGCAAATTCTAATCATGTCTCTTTCTTGATTTACTCAGCGGCTATTGCGTAAAAAAGATACGTCCCAGTCCTAATGATAAATAATGTAACGTGAAAAAGTCAATAGCCTACGACACCGGGAGTTCCCAGGCGGTCCCCCATCCAAGTACTATCCCGGCCCAACGATGCTTAACTTCCGTGATCGGACGAGAACAGGTGTGTTCATCGTGGTATGGTCGTAGACAAACAAACGGGCAGATATCTACGATTTATTAGCACATTACATCAAAAATGGTTTAAATTTTAAAGGTCATATTTCTTGACTGGATTATCCGAAAAAGGTTGTGTTTATGTGCATTTGAAAGCTCGTTTCAAGCGCTATCCATTAATTACGACAATAATGCGCTTTAAGATTTCCGGTAAAAAGTTCCAACGAAGGCAATCTAGGGTACTTTCAGACTTAATTTTCATATGACAAAGTTAATTAGCAAAGTAACTACATCGCCATTTTCTTTGTCTGACGCTCGTAATCCATTTATTTGCGACGTGGCGCATTTATTGCAGCAAGATTGTAGCCGTTTTGAAGGGAAAGCAACTTCTAATCATGTCTCTTTCTTGATTTACTCAGCGGCTATTGCGTAAAAAAGATACGTCCCAGTCCTAATGATAAATAATGTAACGTGAAAAAGTCAATAGCCTACGACACCGGGAGTTCCCAGGCGGTCCCCCATCCAAGTACTATCCCGGCCCAACGATGCTTAACTTCCGTGATCGGACGAGAACAGGTGTGTTCATCGTGGTATGGTCGTAGACAAACAAACGGGCAGATATCTACGATTTATTAGCACATTACATCAAAAATGGTTTAAATTTTAAAGGTCATATTTCTTGACTGGATTATCCGAAAAAGGTTGTGTTTATGTGCATTTGAAAGCTCGTTTCAAGCGCTATCCATTAATTACGACAATAATGCGCTTTAAGATTTCCGGTAAAAAGTTCCAACGAAGGCAATCTAGGGTACTTTCAGACTTAATTTTCATATGACAAAGTTAATTAGCAAAGTAACTACATCGCCATTTTCTTTGTCTGACGCTCGTAATCCATTTATTTGCGACGTGGCGCATTTATTGCAGCAAGATTGTAGCCGTTTTGAAGGGAAAGCAACTTATAATCATGTCTCTTTCTTGATTTACTCAGCGGCTATTGCGTAAAAAAGATACGTCCTAGTCCTAATGATAAATAATGTAACGTGAAAAAGTCAATAGCCTACGACACCGGGAGTTCCCAGGCGGTCCCCCATCCAAGTACTATCCCGGCCCAACGATGCTTAACTTCCGTGATCGGACGAGAACAGGTGTGTTCATCGTGGTATGGTGGTAGACAAACAAACGGGCAGATATCTACGATTTATTAGCACATTACATCAAAAATGGTTTAAATTTTAAAGGTCATATTTCTTGACTGGATTATCCGAAAAAGGTTGTGTTTATGTGCATTTCAAAGCTCGTTTCAAGCGCTATCCATTAATTACGACAATAATGCGCTTTAAGATTTCCGGTAAAAAGTTCCAACGAAGGCCATCTAGGGTACTTTCAGACTTAATTTTCATATGACAAAGTTAATTAGCAAAGTAACTACATCGCCATTTTCTTTGTCTGACGCTCGTAATCCATTTATTTGCGACGTGGCGCATTTATTGCAGCAAGATTGTAGCCGTTTTGAAGGGAAAGCAACTTCTAATCATGTCTCTTTCTTGATTTACTCAGCGGCTATTGCGTAAAAAAGATACGTCCTAGTCCTAATGATAAATAATGTAACGTGAAAAAGTCAATAGCCTACGACACCGGGAGTTCCCAGGCGGTCCCCCATCCAAGTACTATCCCGGCCCAACGATGCTTAACTTCCGTGATCGGACGAGAACAGGTGTGTTCATCGTGGTATGGTCGTAGACAAACAAACGGGCAGATATCTACGATTTATTAGCACATTACATCAAAAATGGTTTAAATTTTAAAGGTCATATTTCTTGACTGGATTATCCGAAATAGGTTGTGTTTATGTGCATTTGAAAGCTCGTTTCAAGCGCTATCGATTCTTTACGACAACCATGCGCTTTAAGATTTCCGGTAAAAAGTTCCAACGAAGGAAATCTAGGGTGCTTTCAGACTTAATTTTCATATGACAAAGTTAATTAGCAAAGTAACTACATCGCCATTTTCTTTGTCTGACCCTCGTAATCCATTTATTTGCGACGTGGCGCATTTAATGCTGCAAGATTGTAGCCGTTTTGAAGGGAAAGCAACTTCTAATCATGTCTCTTTCTTGATTTACTCAGCGGCTATTGCGTAAAAAAGATACGTCCCAGTCGTAATGATAAATAATGTAACGTGAAAAAGTCAATAGCCTACGACACCAGGAGTTCCCAGGCGGTCCCCCATCCAAGTACTATCCCGGCCCAACGATGCTTAACTTCCGTGATCGGACGAGAACAGGTGTGTTCATCGTGGTATGGTCGTAGACAAACAAACGGGCAGATATCTACGATTTATTAGCACATTACATCGAAAATGGTTTAAATTTTAAAGGTCATATTTCTTGACTGGATTATCCGAAATAGGTCGTGTTTATGTGCATTTGAAAGCTCGTTTCAAGCGCTATCCATTAATTACGACAATAATGCGCTTTAAGATTTCCGGTAAAAAGTTCCAACGAAGAAAATCTAGGGTGCTTTCAGACTTAATTTTCATATGACAAAGTTAATTAGCAAAGTAACTACATCGCCATTTTCTTTGTCTGACGCTCGTAATCCATTTATTTGCGACGTGGCGCATTTATTGCAGCAAGATTGTAGCCGTTTTGAAGGGAAAGCAACTTCTAATCATGTCTCTTTCTTGATTTACTCAGCGGCTATTGCGTAAAAAAGATACGTCCCAGTCGTAATGATAAATAATGTAACGTGAAAAAGTCAATAGCCTACGACACCGGGAGTTCCCAGGCGGTCCCCCATCCAAGTACTATCCCGGCCCAACGATGCTTAACTTCCGTGATCTGACGAGAACAGGTGTGTTCATCGTGGTATGGTCGTAGACAAACAAACGGGCAGATATCTACGATTTATTAGCACATTACATCGAAAATGGTTTAAACTTTAAAAGTCATATTTCTTGACTGGATTATCCGAAATAGGTCGTGTTTATGTGCATTTGAAAGCTCATTTCAAGCGCTATTCCTTAATTACGACAATAATGCGCTTTAAGATTTCCGGTAAAAAGTTCCAACGAAGGAAATCTAGGGTGCTTTCAGACTTAATTTTCATATGACAAAGTTAATTAGCAAAGTAACTACATCGCCATTTTCTTTGTCTGACGCTCGTAATCCATTTATTTGCGACGTGGCGCATTTATTGCAGCAAGATTGTAGCCGTTTTGAAGGGAAAGCAACTTCTAATCATGTCTCTTTCTTGATTTACTCAGCGGCTATTGCGTAAAAAAGATACGTCCCAGTCGTAATGATAAATAATGTAACGTGAAAAAGTCAATAGCCTACGACACCAGGAGTTCCCAGGCGGTCCCCCATCGAAGTACTATCCCGGCCCAACGATGCTTAACTTCCGTGATCGGACGAGAACAGGTGTGTTCATCGTGGTATGGTCGTAGACAAACAAACGGGCAGATATCTACGATTTATTAGCACATTACATCAAAAATGGTTTAAATTTTAAAGGTCATATTTCTTGACTGGATTATCCGAAAAAGGTTGTGTTTATGTGCATTTGAAAGCTCGTTTCAAGCGCTATCCATTAATTACGACAATAATGCGCTTTAAGATTTCCGGTAAAAAGTTCCAACGAAGGCAATCTAGGGTACTTTCAGACTTAATTTTCATATGACAAAGTTAATTAGCAAAGTAACTACATCGCCATTTTCTTTGTCTGACGCTCGTAATCCATTTATTTGCGACGTGGCGCATTTATTGCAGCAAGATTGTAGCCGTTTTGAAGGGAAAGCAACTTATAATCATGTCTCTTTCTTGATTTACTCAGCGGCTATTGCGTAAAAAAGATACGTCCTAGTCCTAATGATAAATAATGTAACGTGAAAAAGTCAATAGCCTACGACACCGGGAGTTCCCAGGCGGTCCCCCATCCAAGTACTATCCCGGCCCAACGATGCTTAACTTCCGTGATCGGACGAGAACAGGTGTGTTCATCGTGGTATGGTGGTAGACAAACAAACGGGCAGATATCTACGATTTATTAGCACATTACATCAAAAATGGTTTAAATTTTAAAGGTCATATTTCTTGACTGGATTATCCGAAATAGGTTGTGTTTATGTGCATTTGAAAGCTCGTTTCAAGCGCTATCGATTCTTTACGACAACCATGCGCTTTAAGATTTCCGGTAAAAAGTTCCAACGAAGGAAATCTAGGGTGCTTTCAGACTTAATTTTCATATGACAAAGTTAATTAGCAAAGTAACTACATCGCCATTTTCTTTGTCTGACCCTCGTAATCCATTTATTTGCGACGTGGCGCATTTAATGCTGCAAGATTGTAGCCGTTTTGAAGGGAAAGCAACTTCTAATCATGTCTCTTTCTTGATTTACTCAGCGGCTATTGCGTAAAAAAGATACGTCCCAGTCGTAATGATAAATAATGTAACGTGAAAAAGTCAATAGCCTACGACACCAGGAGTTCCCAGGCGGTCCCCCATCCAAGTACTATCCCGGCCCAACGATGCTTAACTTCCGTGATCGGACGAGAACAGGTGTGTTCATCGTGGTATGGTCGTAGACAAACAAACGGGCAGATATCTACGATTTATTAGCACATTACATCGAAAATGGTTTAAATTTTAAAGGTCATATTTCTTGACTGGATTATCCGAAATAGGTCGTGTTTATGTGCATTTGAAAGCTCGTTTCAAGCGCTATCCATTAATTACGACAATAATGCGCTTTAAGATTTCCGGTAAAAAGTTCCAACGAAGAAAATCTAGGGTGCTTTCAGACTTAATTTTCATATGACAAAGTTAATTAGCAAAGTAACTACATCGCCATTTTCTTTGTCTGACGCTCGTAATCCATTTATTTGCGACGTGGCGCATTTATTGCAGCAAGATTGTAGCCGTTTTGAAGGGAAAGCAACTTCTAATCATGTCTCTTTCTTGATTTACTCAGCGGCTATTGCGTAAAAAAGATACGTCCCAGTCGTAATGATAAATAATGTAACGTGAAAAAGTCAATAGCCTACGACACCGGGAGTTCCCAGGCGGTCCCCCATCCAAGTACTATCCCGGCCCAACGATGCTTAACTTCCGTGATCTGACGAGAACAGGTGTGTTCATCGTGGTATGGTCGTAGACAAACAAACGGGCAGATATCTACGATTTATTAGCACATTACATCGAAAATGGTTTAAACTTTAAAAGTCATATTTCTTGACTGGATTATCCGAAATAGGTCGTGTTTATGTGCATTTGAAAGCTCATTTCAAGCGCTATTCCTTAATTACGACAATAATGCGCTTTAAGATTTCCGGTAAAAAGTTCCAACGAAGGAAATCTAGGGTGCTTTCAGACTTAATTTTCATATGACAAAGTTAATTAGCAAAGTAACTACATCGCCATTTTCTTTGTCTGACGCTCGTAATCCATTTATTTGCGACGTGGCGCATTTATTGCAGCAAGATTGTAGCCGTTTTGAAGGGAAAGCAACTTCTAATCATGTCTCTTTCTTGATTTACTCAGCGGCTATTGCGTAAAAAAGATACGTCCCAGTCGTAATGATAAATAATGTAACGTGAAAAAGTCAATAGCCTACGACACCAGGAGTTCCCAGGCGGTCCCCCATCGAAGTACTATCCCGGCCCAACGATGCTTAACTTCCGTGATCGGACGAGAACAGGTGTGTTCATCGTGGTATGGTCGTAGACAAACAAACGGGCAGATATCTACGATTTATTAGCACATTACATCAAAAATGGTTTAAATTTTAAAGGTCATATTTCTTGACTGGATTATCCGAAAAAGGTTGTGTTTATGTGCATTTGAAAGCTCGTTTCAAGCGCTATCCATTAATTACGACAATAATGCGCTTTAAGATTTCCGGTAAAAAGTTCCAACGAAGGCAATCTAGGGTACTTTCAGACTTAATTTTCATATGACAAAGTTAATTAGCAAAGTAACTACATCGCCATTTTCTTTGTCTGACGCTCGTAATCCATTTATTTGCGACGTGGCGCATTTATTGCAGCAAGATTGTAGCCGTTTTGAAGGGAAAGCAACTTATAATCATGTCTCTTTCTTGATTTACTCAGCGGCTATTGCGTAAAAAAGATACGTCCTAGTCCTAATGATAAATAATGTAACGTGAAAAAGTCAATAGCCTACGACACCGGGAGTTCCCAGGCGGTCCCCCATCCAAGTACTATCCCGGCCCAACGATGCTTAACTTCCGTGATCGGACGAGAACAGGTGTGTTCATCGTGGTATGGTGGTAGACAAACAAACGGGCAGATATCTACGATTTATTAGCACATTACATCAAAAATGGTTTAAATTTTAAAGGTCATATTTCTTGACTGGATTATCCGAAAAAGGTTGTGTTTATGTGCATTTCAAAGCTCGTTTCAAGCGCTATCCATTAATTACGACAATAATGCGCTTTAAGATTTCCGGTAAAAAGTTCCAACGAAGGCCATCTAGGGTACTTTCAGACTTAATTTTCATATGACAAAGTTAATTAGCAAAGTAACTACATCGCCATTTTCTTTGTCTGACGCTCGTAATCCATTTATTTGCGACGTGGCGCATTTATTGCAGCAAGATTGTAGCCGTTTTGAAGGGAAAGCAACTTCTAATCATGTCTCTTTCTTGATTTACTCAGCGGCTATTGCGTAAAAAAGATACGTCCTAGTCCTAATGATAAATAATGTAACGTGAAAAAGTCAATAGCCTACGACACCGGGAGTTCCCAGGCGGTCCCCCATCCAAGTACTATCCCGGCCCAACGATGCTTAACTTCCGTGATCGGACGAGAACAGGTGTGTTCATCGTGGTATGGTCGTAGACAAACAAACGGGCAGATATCTACGATTTATTAGCACATTACATCAAAAATGGTTTAAATTTTAAAGGTCATATTTCTTGACTGGATTATCCGAAATAGGTTGTGTTTATGTGCATTTGAAAGCTCGTTTCAAGCGCTATCGATTCTTTACGACAACCATGCGCTTTAAGATTTCCGGTAAAAAGTTCCAACGAAGGAAATCTAGGGTGCTTTCAGACTTAATTTTCATATGACAAAGTTAATTAGCAAAGTAACTACATCGCCATTTTCTTTGTCTGACCCTCGTAATCCATTTATTTGCGACGTGGCGCATTTAATGCTGCAAGATTGTAGCCGTTTTGAAGGGAAAGCAACTTCTAATCATGTCTCTTTCTTGATTTACTCAGCGGCTATTGCGTAAAAAAGATACGTCCCAGTCGTAATGATAAATAATGTAACGTGAAAAAGTCAATAGCCTACGACACCAGGAGTTCCCAGGCGGTCCCCCATCCAAGTACTATCCCGGCCCAACGATGCTTAACTTCCGTGATCGGACGAGAACAGGTGTGTTCATCGTGGTATGGTCGTAGACAAACAAACGGGCAGATATCTACGATTTATTAGCACATTACATCGAAAATGGTTTAAATTTTAAAGGTCATATTTCTTGACTGGATTATCCGAAATAGGTCGTGTTTATGTGCATTTGAAAGCTCGTTTCAAGCGCTATCCATTAATTACGACAATAATGCGCTTTAAGATTTCCGGTAAAAAGTTCCAACGAAGAAAATCTAGGGTGCTTTCAGACTTAATTTTCATATGACAAAGTTAATTAGCAAAGTAACTACATCGCCATTTTCTTTGTCTGACGCTCGTAATCCATTTATTTGCGACGTGGCGCATTTATTGCAGCAAGATTGTAGCCGTTTTGAAGGGAAAGCAACTTCTAATCATGTCTCTTTCTTGATTTACTCAGCGGCTATTGCGTAAAAAAGATACGTCCCAGTCGTAATGATAAATAATGTAACGTGAAAAAGTCAATAGCCTACGACACCGGGAGTTCCCAGGCGGTCCCCCATCCAAGTACTATCCCGGCCCAACGATGCTTAACTTCCGTGATCTGACGAGAACAGGTGTGTTCATCGTGGTATGGTCGTAGACAAACAAACGGGCAGATATCTACGATTTATTAGCACATTACATCGAAAATGGTTTAAACTTTAAAAGTCATATTTCTTGACTGGATTATCCGAAATAGGTCGTGTTTATGTGCATTTGAAAGCTCATTTCAAGCGCTATTCCTTAATTACGACAATAATGCGCTTTAAGATTTCCGGTAAAAAGTTCCAACGAAGGAAATCTAGGGTGCTTTCAGACTTAATTTTCATATGACAAAGTTAATTAGCAAAGTAACTACATCGCCATTTTCTTTGTCTGACGCTCGTAATCCATTTATTTGCGACGTGGCGCATTTATTGCAGCAAGATTGTAGCCGTTTTGAAGGGAAAGCAACTTCTAATCATGTCTCTTTCTTGATTTACTCAGCGGCTATTGCGTAAAAAAGATACGTCCCAGTCGTAATGATAAATAATGTAACGTGAAAAAGTCAATAGCCTACGACACCAGGAGTTCCCAGGCGGTCCCCCATCGAAGTACTATCCCGGCCCAACGATGCTTAACTTCCGTGATCGGACGAGAACAGGTGTGTTCATCGTGGTATGGTCGTAGACAAACAAACGGGCAGATATCTACGATTTATTAGCACATTACATCAAAAATGGTTTAAATTTTAAAGGTCATATTTCTTGACTGGATTATCCGAAAAAGGTTGTGTTTATGTGCATTTGAAAGCTCGTTTCAAGCGCTATCCATTAATTACGACAATAATGCGCTTTAAGATTTCCGGTAAAAAGTTCCAACGAAGGCAATCTAGGGTACTTTCAGACTTAATTTTCATATGACAAAGTTAATTAGCAAAGTAACTACATCGCCATTTTCTTTGTCTGACGCTCGTAATCCATTTATTTGCGACGTCGCGCATTTATTGCAGCAAGATTGTAGCCGTTTTGAAGGGAAAGCAACTTCTAATCATGTCTCTTTCTTGATTTACTCAGCGGCTATTGCGTAAAAAAGATACGTCCCAGTCCTAATGATAAATAATGTAACGTGAAAAAGTCAATAGCCTACGACACCGGGAGTTCCCAGGCGGTCCCCCATCCAAGTACTATCCCGGCCCAACGATGCTTAACTTCCGTGATCGGACGAGAACAGGTGTGTTCATCGTGGTATGGTCGTAGCCAAACAAACGGGCAGATATCTACGATTTATTAGCACATTACATCAAAAATGGTTTAAATTTTAAAGGTCATATTTCTTGACTGGATTATCCGAAAAAGGTTGTGTTTATGTGCATTTGAAAGCTCGTTTCAAGCGCTATCCATTAATTACGACAATAATGCGCTTTAAGATTTCCGGTAAAAAGTTCCAACGAAGGCAATCTAGGGTACTT
The DNA here is from genome assembly GCF_029227915.1 of Hydractinia symbiolongicarpus. Taxonomy (NCBI): domain Eukaryota; kingdom Metazoa; phylum Cnidaria; class Hydrozoa; order Anthoathecata; family Hydractiniidae; genus Hydractinia; species Hydractinia symbiolongicarpus. The sequence goes on along the minus strand of NC_079885.1, from coordinate 15,714,728 downwards.
TCAGACTTAATTTTCATATGACAAAGTTAATTAGCAAAGTAACTACATCGCCATTTTCTTTGTCTGACGCTCGTAATCCATTTATTTGCGACGTGGCGCATTTATTGCAGCAAGATTGTAGCCGTTTTGAAGGGAAAGCAACTTCTAATCATGTCTCTTTCTTGATTTACTCAGCGGCTATTGCGTAAAAAAGATACGTCCCAGTCGTAATGATAAATAATGTAACGTGAAAAAGTCAATAGCCTACGACACCAGGAGTTCCCAGGCGGTCCCCCATCCACGTACTATCCCGGCCCAACGATGCTTAACTTCCGTGATCGGACGAGAACAGGTGTGTTCATCGTGGTATGGTCGTAGACAAACAAACGGGTAGCACATTACATCGAAAATGGTTTAAATTTTAAAGGTCATATTTCTTGATTGGATTATCCGAAATAGGTCGTGTTTATGTGCATTTGAAAGCTCATTTCAAGCGCTATCCATTAATTACGACAATAATGCGCTTTAAGATTTCCGGTAAAAAGTTCCAACGAAGGAAATCTAGGGTGCTTTCAGACTTAATTTTCATATGACAAAGTTAATTAGCAAAGTAACTACATCGCTATTTTCTTTGTCTGACGCTCGTAATCCATTTATTTGCGACGTGGCGCATTTATTGCAGCAAGATTGTAGCCGTTTTGAAGGGAAAGCAACTTCTAATCATGTCTCTTTCTTGATTTACTCAGCGGCTATTGCGTAAAAAAGATACGTCCCAATCCTAATGATAAATAATGTAACGTGAAAAAGTCAATAGCCTACGACACCGGGTGTTCCCAGGCGGTCCCCCATCGAAGTACTATCCCGGCCCAACGATGCTTAACTTCCGTGATCGGACGAGAACAGGTGTGTTCATCGTGGTATGGTCGTAGACAAACAAACGGGCAGATATCTACGATTTATTAGCACATTACATCAAAAATGGTTTAAATTTTAAAGGTCATATTTCTTGACTGGATTATCCGAAAAAGGTTGTGTTTATGTGCATTTGAAAGCTCGTTTCAAGCGCTATCCATTAATTACGACAATAATGCGCTTTAAGATTTCCGGTAAAAAGTTCCAACGAAGGCAATCTAGGGTACTTTCAGACTTAATTTTCATATGACAAAGTTAATTAGCAAAGTAACTACATCGCCATTTTCTTTGTCTGACGCTCGTAATCCATTTATTTGCGACGTGGCGCATTTATTGCAGCAAGATTGTAGCCGTTTTGAAGGGAAAGCAACTTCTAATCATGTCTCTTTCTTGATTTACTCAGCGGCTATTGCGTAAAAAAGATACGTCCCAGTCCTAATGATAAATAATGTAACGTGAAAAAGTCAATAGCCTACGACACCGGGAGTTCCCAGGCGGTCCCCCATCCAAGTACTATCCCGGCCCAACGATGCTTAACTTCCGTGATCGGACGAGAACAGGTGTGTTCATCGTGGTATGGTCGTAGCCAAACAAACGGGCAGATATCTACGATTTATTAGCACATTACATCAAAAATGGTTTAAATTTTAAAGGTCATATTTCTTGACTGGATTATCCGAAAAAGGTTGTGTTTATGTGCATTTGAAAGCTCGTTTCAAGCGCTATCCATTAATTACGACAATAATGCGCTTTAAGATTTCCGGTAAAAAGTTCCAACGAAGGCAATCTAGGGTACTTTCAGACTTAATTTTCATATGACAAAGTTAATTAGCAAAGTAACTACATCGCCATTTTCTTTGTCTGACGCTCGTAATCCATTTATTTGCGACGTGGCGCATTTATTGCAGCAAGATTGTAGCCGTTTTGAAGGGAAAGCAACTTATAATCATGTCTCTTTCTTGATTTACTCAGCGGCTATTGCGTAAAAAAGATACGTCCCAGTCCTAATGATAAATAATGTAACGTGAAAAAGTCAATAGCCTACGACACCGGGAGTTCCCAGGCGGTCCCCCATCCAAGTACTATCCTGGCCCGACGATGCTTAACTTCCGTGATCGGACGAGAACAGGTGTGTTCATCGTGGTATGGTCGTAGACAAACAAACGGGCAGATATCTACGATTTATTAGCACATTACATCAAAAATGGTTTAAATTTTAAAGGTCATATTTCTTGACTGGATTATCCGAAATAGGTCGTGTTTATGTGCATTTGAAAGCTCATTTCAAGCGCTATCGATTCTTTACGACAACCATGCGCTTTAAGATTTCCGGTAAAAAGTTCCAACGAAGGAAATCTAGGGTGCTTTCAGACTTAATTTTCATATGACAAAGTTAATTAGCAAAGTAACTACATCGCCATTTTCTTTGTCTGACGCTCGTAATCCATTTATTTGCGACGTGGCGCATTTAATGCTGCAAGATTGTAGCCGTTTTGAAGGGAAAGCAACCTCTAATCATGTCTCTTTCTTGATTTACTCAGCGGTTATTGCGTAAGAAAGATACGTCCCAGTCGTAATGATAAATAATGTAACGTGAAAAAGTCAATAGCCTACGACACCAGGAGTTCCCAGGCGGTTCCCCATCCAAGTACTATCCCGGCCCAACGATGCTTAACTTCCGTGATCGGACGAGAACAGGTGTGTTCATCGTGGTATGGTCGTAGACAAACAAACGGGCAGATATCTACGATTTATTAGCACATTACATCGAAAATGGTTTAAATTTTAAAGGTCATATTTCTTGACTGGATTATCCGAAATAGGTCGTGTTTATGTGCATTTGAAAGCTCATTTCAAGCGCTATTCATTAATTACGACAATAATGCGCTTTAAGATTTCCGGTAAAAAGTTCCAACGAAGGAAATCTAGGGTGCTTTCAGACTTAATTTTCATATGACAAAGTTAATTAGCAAAGTAACTACATCGCCATTTTCTTTGTCTGACGCTCGTAATCCATTTATTTGCGACGTGGCGCATTTATTGCAGCAAGATTGTAGCCGTTTTGAAGGGAAAGCAACTTCTAATCATGCTTCTTTCTTGATTTACTCAGCGGCTATTGCGTAAAAAAGATACGTCCCAGTCGTAATGATAAATAATGTAACGTGAAAAAGTCAATAGCCTACGACACCGGGAGTTCCCAGGCGGTACCCCATCCAAGTACTATCCCGGCCCAACGATGCTTAACTTCCGTGATCGGACGAGAACAGGTGTGTTCATCGTGGTATGGTCGTAGACAAACAAACGGGCAGATATCTACGATTTATTAGCACATTACATCGAAAATGGTTTAAACTTTAAAGGTCATATTTCTTGACTGGATTATCCGAAATAGGTCGTGTTTATGTGCATTTGAAAGCTCATTTCAAGCGCTATTCATTAATTACGACAATAATGCGCTTTAAGATTTCCGGTAAAAAGTTCCAACGAAGGAAATCTAGGGTGCTTTCAGACTTAATTTTCATATGACAAAGTTAATTAGCAAAGTAACTACATCGCCATTTTCTTTGTCTGACGCTTGTAATCCATTTATTTGCGACGTGGCGCATTTATTGCAGCAAGATTGTAGCCGTTTTGAAGGGAAAGCAACTTCTAATCATGTCTCTTTCTTGATTTACTCAGCGGCTATTGCGTAAAAAAGATACGTCCCAGTCGTAATGATAAATAATGTAACGTGAAAAAGTCAATAGCCTACGACACCAGGAGTTCCCAGGCGGTCCCCCATCCAAGTACTATCCTGGCCCAACGATGCTTAACTTCCGTGATCGGACGAGAACAGGTGTGTTCATCGTGGTATGGTCGTAGACAAACAAACGGGCAGATATCTACGATTTATTAGCACATTACATCGAAAATGGTTTAAATTTTAAAGGTCATATTTCTTGACTGGATTATCCGAAATAGGTCGTGTTTATGTGCATTTGAAAGCTCATTTCAAGCGCTATCCATTAATTACGACAACCATGCGCTTTAAGATTTCCGGTAAAAAGTTCCAACGAAGGAAATCTAGGGTGCTTTCAGACTTAATTTTCATATGACAAAGTTAATTAGCAAAGTAACTACATCGCCATTTTCTTTGTCTGACGCTCGTAATCCATTTATTTGCGACGTGGCGCATTTATTGCAGCAAGATTGTAGCCGTTTTGAAGGGAAAGCAAATTATAATCATGTCTCTTTCTTGATTTACTCAGCGGCTATTGCGTAAAAAAGATACGTCCCAGTCCTAATGATAAATAATGTAACGTGAAAAAGTCAATAGCCTACGACACCGGGAGTTCCCAGGTGGTCCCCCATCCAAGTACTATCCCGGCCCAACGATGCTTAACTTCCGTGATCGGACGAGAACAGGTGTGTTCATCGTGGTATGGTCGTAGACAAACAAACGGGCAGATATCTACGATTTATTAGCACATTACATCAAAAATGGTTTAAATTTTAAAGGTCATATTTCTTGACTGGATTATCCGAAAAAGGTTGTGTTTATGTGCATTTGAAAGCTCGTTTCAAGCGCTATCCATTAATTACGACAATAATGCGCTTTAAGATTTCCGGTAAAAAGTTCCAACGAAGGCAATCTAGGGTACTTTCAGACTTAATTTTCATATGACAAAGTTAATTAGCAAAGTAACTACATCGCCATTTTCTTTGTCTGACGCTCGTAATCCATTTATTTGCGACGTGGCGCATTTATTGCAGCAAGATTGTAGCCGTTTTGAAGGGAAAGCAACTTATAATCATGTCTCTTTCTTGATTTACTCAGCGGCTATTGCGTAAAAAAGATACGTCCCAGTCCTAATGATAAATAATGTAACGTGAAAAAGTCAATAGCCTACGACGCCGGGAGTTCCCAGGCGGTCCCCCATCCAAGTACTACCCCGGCCCGACGATGCTTAACTTCCGTGATCGGACGAGAACAGGTGTGTTCATCGTGGTATGGTCGTAGACAAACAAACGGGCAGATATCTACGATTTATTAGCACATTACATCAAAAATGGTTTAAATTTTAAAGGTCATATTTCTTGACTGGATTATCCAAAATAGGTCGTGTTTATGTGCATTTGAAAGCTCATTTTAAGCGCTATCCCGTAATTACGACAATAATGCGCTTTAAGATTTCCGGTAAAAAGTTCCAACGAAGGAAATCTAGGGTGCTTTCAGACTTAATTTTCATATGACAAAGTTAATTAGCAAAGTAACTACATCGCCATTTTCTTTGTCTGACGCTCGTAATCCATTTATTTGCGACGTGGCGCATTTATTGCAGCAAGATTGTAGCCGTTTTGAAGGGAAAGCAAATTATAATCATGTCTCTTTCTTGATTTACTCAGCGGCTATTGCGTAAAAAAGATACGTCCCAGTCGTAATGATAAATAATGTAACGTGAAAAAGTCAATAGCCTACGACACCAGGAGTTCCCAGGCGGTCCCCCATCAAAGTACTCTCCAGGCCCAACGATGCTTAACTTCCGTGATCGGACGAGAACAGGTGTGTTCATCGTGGTATGGTCGTAGACAAACAAACGGGCAGATATCTACGATTTATTAGCACATTACATCGAAAATGGTTTAAATTTTAAAGGTCATATTTCTTGACTGGATTATCCGAAATAGGTCGTGTTTATGTGCATTTGAAAGCTCATTTCAAGCGCTATCCATTAATTACGACAACCATGCGCTTTAAGATTTCCGGTAAAAAGTTCCAACGAAGGAAATCTAGGGTGCTTTCAGACTTAATTTTCATATGACAAAGTTAATTAGCAAAGTAACTACATCGCCATTTTCTTTGTCTGACGCTCGTAATCCATTTATTTGCGACGTGGCGCATTTATTGCAGCAAGATTGTAGCCGTTTTGAAGGGAAAGCAAATTATAATCATGTCTCTTTCTTGATTTACTCAGCGGCTATTGCGTAAAAAAGATACGTCCCAGTCCTAATGATAAATAATGTATCGTGAAAAAGTCAATAGCCTACGACACCGGGAGTTCCCAGGTGGTCCCCCATCCAAGTACTATCCCGGCCCAACGATGCTTAACTTCCGTGATCGGACGAGAACAGGTGTGTTCATCGTGGTATGGTCGTAGACAAACAAACGGGCAGATATCTACGATTTATTAGCACATTACATCAAAAATGGTTTAAATTTTAAAGGTCATATTTCTTGACTGGATTATCCGAAAAAGGTTGTGTTTATGTGCATTTGAAAGCTCGTTTCAAGCGCTATCCATTAATTACGACAATAATGCGCTTGAAGATTTCCGGTAAAAAGTTCCAACGAAGGCAATCTAGGGTACTTTCAGACTTAATTTTCATATGACAAAGTTAATTAGCAAAGTAACTACATCGCCATTTTCTTTGTCTGACGCTCGTAATCCATTTATTTGCGACGTGGCGCATTTATTGCAGCAAGATTGTAGCCGTTTTGAAGGGAAAGCAACTTATAATCATGTCTCTTTCTTGATTTACTCAGCGGCTATTGCGTAAAAAAGATACGTCCCAGTCCTAATGATAAATAATGTAACGTGAAAAAGTCAATAGCCTACGACACCGGGAGTTCCCAGGTGGTCCCCCATCCAAGTACTACCCCGGCCCGACGATGTTTAACTTCCGTGATCGGACGAGAACAGGTGTGTTCATCGTGGTATGGTCGTAGACAAACAAACGGGCAGATATCTACGATTTATTAGCACATTACATCGAAAATGGTTTAAATTTTAAAGGTCATATTTCTTGACTGGATTATCCGAAATAGGTCGTGTTTATGTGCATTTGAAAGCTCATTTTAAGCGCTATCCCGTAATTACGACAGTAATGCGCTTTAAGATTTCCGGTAAAAAGTTCCAACGAAGGAAATCTAGGGTGCTTTCAGACTTAATTTTCATATGACAAAGTTAATTAGCAAAGTAACTACATCGCCATTCTCTTTGTCTGACGCTCGTAATCCATTCATTTGCGACGTGGCGCATTTATTGCAGCAAGATTGTAGCCGTTTTGAAGGGAAAGCAACTTCTAATCATGTCTCTTTCTAGATTTACTCAGCGGCTATTTCGTAAAAAAGATACGTCACAGTCGTAATGATAAATAATGTAACGTGAAAAAGTCAATAGCCTACGACACCGGGAGTTCCCAGGCGGGCGGTCCCCCATCCAAGTACTATCCCGGCCCGACGATGCTTAACTTCCGTGATCGGACGAGAACAGGTGTGTTCATCGTGGTATGGTCGTAAACAAACAAACGGGCAGATATCTACGATTTATTAGCACATCACATCGAAAATGGTTTAAACTTTAAAGGTCATATTTCTTGACTGGATCATCCGAAATAGGTCGTGTTTATGTGCATTTGAAAGCTCATTTCAAGCGCTATCCATTAATTACGACAACCATGCGCTTTAAGATTTCCGGTAAAAAGTTCCAACGAAGGCAATCCAGGGTACTTTCAGACTTTATTTTCATATGACAAAGTTAATTAGCAAATTAGCTACATCGCCATTCTCTTTGTCTGACGCTCGTAATCCATTCATTTGCGACGTGGCGCATTTAATGCTGCCAGATCGTAGCCCTTTTGAAGGGAAAGAAATTTCTAATGATGTCCCTTACTTGATTTACTCAGCGGCTATTGCGTAAAAAAGATACATCACAGTCGTAATGATAAATAATGTAACGTGAAAAAGTCAATAGCCTACGACACCGGGAGTTCCCAGGCGGTCCTCCATCCAAGTACTATCCCTGCCCGAGGATGCTTAACTTCCGTGATCGGACGAGAACAGGTGTGTTCATCGTGGTATGGTCGTAGACACACAAACGGGCAGATATCTACGATTTATTAGCACATTACATCGAAAATGGTTCAAACTTTAAAGGTCATATTTCTTGACTGGATCATCCGAAATAGGTCGTGTTTATGTGCATTTGAAAGCTCTTTTTAAGCGCTATCGATTCTTTACGACAACCATGCGCTTTAAGATTTCCGGTAAAAAGTTCCAACGAAGGAAATCTAGGGTGCTTTCAGACTTAATTTTCATATGACAAAGTTAATTAGCAAAGTAACTACATCGCCATTTTCTTTGTCTGACGCTCGTAATCCATTTATTTGCGACGTGGCGCATTTAATGCTGCAAGATTGTAGCCGTTTTGAAGGGAAAGCAACTTCTAATCATGTCTCTTTCTTGATTTACTCAGCGGCTATTGCGTAAAAAAGATACGTCCCAGTCGTAATGATAAATAATGTAACGTGAAAAAGTCAATAGCCTACGACACCAGGAGTTCCCAGGCGGTCCCCATCCAAGTACTATCCCGGCCCAACGATGCTTAACTTCCGTGATCGGACGAGAACAGGTGTGTTCATCGTGGTATGGTCGTAGACAAACAAACGGGCAGATATCTACGATTTATTAGCACATTACATCGAAAATGGTTTAAATTTTGAAGGTCATATTTCTTGACTGGATTATCCGAAATAGGTCGTGTTTATGTGCATTTGAAAGCTCATTTCAAGCGCTATCCATTAATTACGACAATAATGCGCTTTAAGATTTCCGGTAAAAAGTTCCAACGAAGGAAATCTAGGGTGCTTTCAGACTTAATTTTCATATGACAAAGTTAATTAGCAAAGTAACTACATCGCCATTTTCTTTGTCTGACGCTCGTAATCCATTTATTTGCGACGTGGCGCATTTAATGCTGCAAGATTGTAGCCGTTTTGAAGCGAAAGCAACTTCTAATCATGTCTCTTTCTTGATTTACTCAGCGGCTATTGCGTAAAAAAGATACGTCCCAGTCGTAATGATAAATAATGTAACGTGAAAAAGTCAATAGCCTACGACACCAGGAGTTCCCAGGCGGTCCCCCATCCAAGTACTATCCCGGCCCAACGATGCTTAACTTCCGTGATCGGACGAGAACAGGTGTGTTCATCGTGGTATGGTCGTAGACAAACAAACGGGCAGATATCTACGATTTATTAGCACATTACATCGAAAATGGTTTAAATTTTAAAGGTCATATTTCTTGACTGGATTATCCGAAATAGGTCGTGTTTATGTGCATTTGAAAGCTCATTTCAAGCGCTATTCATTAATTACGACAATAATGCGCTTTAAGATTTCCGGTAAAAAGTTCCAACGAAGGAAATCTAGGGTGCTTTCAGACTTAATTTTCATATGACAAAGTTAATTAGCAAAGTAACTACATCGCCATTTTCTTTGTCTGACGCTCGTAATCCATTTATTTGCGACGTGGCGCATTTATTGCAGCAAGATTGTAGCCGTTTTGAAGGGAAAGCAACTTCTAATCATGTCTCTTTCTTGATTTACTCAGCGGCTATTGCGTAAAAAAGATACGTCCCAGTCGTAATGATAAATAATGTAACGTGAAAAAGTCAATAGCCTACGACACCAGGAGTTCCCAGGCGGTCCCCCATCAAAGTACTCTCCAGGCCCAACGATGCTTAACTTCCGTGATCGGACGAGAACAGGTGTGTTCATCGTGGTATGGTCGTAGACAAACAAACGGGCAGATATCTACGATTTATTAGCACATTACATCGAAAATGGTTTAAATTTTAAAGGTCATATTTCTTGACTGGATTATCCGAAATAGGTCGTGTTTATGTGCATTTGAAAGCTCATTTCAAGCGCTATCCATTAATTACGACAACCATGCGCTTTAAGATTTCCGGTAAAAAGTTCCAACGAAGGAAATCTAGGGTGCTTTCAGACTTAATTTTCATATGACAAAGTTAATTAGCAAAGTAACTACATCGCCATTTTCTTTGTCTGACGCTCGTAATCCATTTATTTGCGACGTGGCGCATTTATTGCAGCAAGATTGTAGCCGTTTTGAAGGGAAAGCAAATTATAATCATGTCTCTTTCTTGATTTACTCAGCGGCTATTGCGTAAAAAAGATACGTCCCAGTCCTAATGATAAATAATGTATCGTGAAAAAGTCAATAGCCTACGACACCGGGAGTTCCCAGGTGGTCCCCCATCCAAGTACTATCCCGGCCCAACGATGCTTAACTTCCGTGATCGGACGAGAACAGGTGTGTTCATCGTGGTATGGTCGTAGACAAACAAACGGGCAGATATCTACGATTTATTAGCACATTACATCAAAAATGGTTTAAATTTTAAAGGTCATATTTCTTGACTGGATTATCCGAAAAAGGTTGTGTTTATGTGCATTTGAAAGCTCGTTTCAAGCGCTATCCATTAATTACGACAATAATGCGCTTTAAGATTTCCGGTAAAAAGTTCCAACGAAGGCAATCTAGGGTACTTTCAGACTTAATTTTCATATGACAAAGTTAATTAGCAAAGTAACTACATCGCCATTTTCTTTGTCTGACGCTCGTAATCCATTTATTTGCGACGTGGCGCATTTATTGCAGCAAGATTGTAGCCGTTTTGAAGGGAAAGCAACTTATAATCATGTCTCTTTCTTGATTTACTCAGCGGCTATTGCGTAAAAAAGATACGTCCCAGTCCTAATGATAAATAATGTAACGTGAAAAAGTCAATAGCCTACGACACCGGGAGTTCCCAGGCGGTCCCCCATCCAAGTACTACCCCGGCCCGACGATGTTTAACTTCCGTGATCGGACGAGAACAGGTGTGTTCATCGTGGTATGGTCGTAGACAAACAAACGGGCAGATATCTACGATTTATTAGCACATTACATCGAAAATGGTTTAAATTTTAAAGGTCATATTTCTTGACTGGATTATCCGAAATAGGTCGTGTTTATGTGCATTTGAAAGCTCATTTTAAGCGCTATCCCGTAATTACGACAGTAATGCGCTTTAAGATTTCCGGTAAAAAGTTCCAACGAAGGAAATCTAGGGTGCTTTCAGACTTAATTTTCATATGACAAAGTTAATTAGCAAAGTAACTACATCGCCATTCTCTTTGTCTGACGCTCGTAATCCATTCATTTGCGACGTGGCGCATTTATTGCAGCAAGATTGTAGCCGTTTTGAAGGGAAAGCAACTTCTAATCATGTCTCTTTCTAGATTTACTCAGCGGCTATTTCGTAAAAAAGATACGTCACAGTCGTAATGATAAATAATGTAACGTGAAAAAGTCAATAGCCTACGACACCGGGAGTTCCCAGGCGGGCGGTCCCCCATCCAAGTACTATCCCGGCCCGACGATGCTTAACTTCCGTGATCGGACGAGAACAGGTGTGTTCATCGTGGTATGGTCGTAAACAAACAAACGGGCAGATATCTACGATTTATTAGCACATCACATCGAAAATGGTTTAAACTTTAAAGGTCATATTTCTTGACTGGATCATCCGAAATAGGTCGTGTTTATGTGCATTTGAAAGCTCATTTCAAGCGCTATCCATTAATTACGACAACCATGCGCTTTAAGATTTCCGGTAAAAAGTTCCAACGAAGGCAATCCAGGGTACTTTCAGACTTTATTTTCATATGACAAAGTTAATTAGCAAATTAGCTACATCGCCATTCTCTTTGTCTGACGCTCGTAATCCATTCATTTGCGACGTGGCGCATTTAATGCTGCCAGATCGTAGCCCTTTTGAAGGGAAAGAAATTTCTAATGATGTCCCTTACTTGATTTACTCAGCGGCTATTGCGTAAAAAAGATACATCACAGTCGTAATGATAAATAATGTAACGTGAAAAAGTCAATAGCCTACGACACCGGGAGTTCCCAGGCGGTCCTCCATCCAAGTACTATCCCGGCCCGAGGATGCTTAACTTCCGTGATCGGACGAGAACAGGTGTGTTCATCGTGGTATGGTCGTAGACACACAAACGGGCAGATATCTACGATTTATTAGCACATTACATCGAAAATGGTTCAAACTTTAAAGGTCATTTTTCTTGACTGGATCATCCGAAATAGGTCGTGTTTATGTGCATTTGAAAGCTCTTTTTAAGCGCTATCGATTCTTTACGACAACCATGCGCTTTAAGATTTCCGGAAAAAATTCCAACGAAGGAAATCTAGGGTGCTTTCAGACTTAATTTTCATATGACAAAGTTAATTAGCAAAGTAACTACATCGCCATTTTCTTTGTCTGACGCTCGTAATCCATTTATTTGCGACGTGGCGCATTTAATGCTGCAAGATTGTAGCCGTTTTGAAGGGAAAGCAACTTCTAATCATGTCTCTTTATTGATTTACTCAGCGGCTATTGCGTAAAAAAGATACGTCCCAGTCGTAATGATAAATAATGTAACGTGAAAAAGTCAATAGCCTACGACACCAGGAGTTCCCAGGCGGTCCCCATCCAAGTACTATCCCGGCCCAACGATGCTTAACTTCCGTGATCGGACGAGAACAGGTGTGTTCATCGTGGTATGGTCGTAGACAAACAAACGGGCAGATATCTACGATTTATTAGCACATTACATCGAAAATGGTTTAAATTTTGAAGGTCATATTTCTTGACTGGATTATCCGAAATAGGTCGTGTTTATGTGCATTTGAAAGCTCGTTTCAAGCGCTATCCATTAATTACGACAATAATGCGCTTTAAGATTTCCGGTAAAAAGTTCCAACGAAGGCAATCTAGGGTACTTTCAGACTTTATTTTCATATGACAAAGTTAATTAGCAAATTAGCTACATCGCCATTCTCTTTGTCTGACGCTCGTAATCCATTCATTTGCGACGTGGCGCATTTAATGCTGCCAGATCGTAGCCCTTTTGAAGGGAAAGAAATTTCTAATGATGTCCCTTACTTGATTTACTCAGCGGCTATTGCGTAAAAAAGATACATCACAGTCGTAATGATAAATAATGTAACGTGAAAAAGTCAATAGCCTACGACACCGGGAGTTCCCAGGCGGTCCTCCATCCAAGTACTATCCCGGCCCGAGGATGCTTAACTTCCGTGATCGGACGAGAACAGGTGTGTTCATCGTGGTATGGTCGTAGACACACAAACGGGCAGATATCTACGATTTATTAGCACATTACATCGAAAATGGTTCAAACTTTAAAGGTCATTTTTCTTGACTGGATCATCCGAAATAGGTCGTGTTTATGTGCATTTGAAAGCTCTTTTTAAGCGCTATCGATTCTTTACGACAACCATGCGCTTTAAGATTTCCGGAAAAAATTCCAACGAAGGAAATCTAGGGTGCTTTCAGACTTAATTTTCATATGACAAAGTTAATTAGCAAAGTAACTACATCGCCATTTTCTTTGTCTGACGCTCGTAATCCATTTATTTGCGACGTGGCGCATTTAATGCTGCAAGATTGTAGCCGTTTTGAAGGGAAAGCAACTTCTAATCATGTCTCTTTATTGATTTACTCAGCGGCTATTGCGTAAAAAAGATACGTCCCAGTCGTAATGATAAATAATGTAACGTGAAAAAGTCAATAGCCTACGACACCAGGAGTTCCCAGGCGGTCCCCATCCAAGTACTATCCCGGCCCAACGATGCTTAACTTCCGTGATCGGACGAGAACAGGTGTGTTCATCGTGGTATGGTCGTAGACAAACAAACGGGCAGATATCTACGATTTATTAGCACATTACATCGAAAATGGTTTAAATTTTGAAGGTCATATTTCTTGACTGGATTATCCGAAATAGGTCGTGTTTATGTGCATTTGAAAGCTCATTTCAAGCGCTATCCATTAATTACGACAATAATGCGCTTTAAGATTTCCGGTAAAAAGTTCCAACGAAGGAAATCTAGGGTGCTTTCAGACTTAATTTTCATATGACAAAGTTAATTAGCAAAGTAACTACATCGCCATTTTCTTTGTCTGACGCTCCTAATCCATTTATTTGCGACGTGGCGCATTTATTGCAGCAAGATTGTAGCCGTTTTGAAGGGAAAGCAACTTCTAATGATGTCTCTTTCTTGATTTACTCAGCGGCTATTGCGTAAAAAAGATACGTCCCAGTCGTAATGATAAATAATGTAACGTGAAAAAGTCAATAGCCTACGACACCGGGAGTTCCCAGGCGGTCCCCCATTCAAGTACTATCCCGGCCCAACGATGCTTAACTTCCGTGATCTGACGAGAACAGGTGTGTTCATCGTGGTATGGTCGTAGACAAACAAACGGGCAGATATCTACGATTTATTAGCACATTACATCGAAAATGGTTTAAACTTTAAAGGTCATATTTCTTGACTGGATTATCCGAAATAGGTCGTGTTTATGTGCATTTGAAAGCTCATTTCAAGCGCTATTCATTAATTACGACAATAATGCGCTTTAAGATTTCCGGTAAAAAGTTCCAACGAAGGAAATCTAGGGTACTTTCAGACTTAATTTTCATATGACAAAATTAGTTAGCAAAGTAAGTACATCGCTATTTTCTTTGTCTGACGCTCGTAATCCATTCATTTGCGACGTGGTGCATTTATTGCAGCACGATGGTAGTCGTTTTGAAGGGAAAGCAACTTCTAATCATGTCTCTTTCTTGATTTACTCGGCGGCTATTGCGTAAAAAAGATACGTCACAGTCGTAATGATAAATAATGTAACGTGAAAAAGTCAATAGCCTACGACACCGGGAGTTCCCAGGCGGTCCCCCATTCAAGTACTATCCCGGCCCAACGATGCTTAACTTCCGTGATCTGACGAGAACAGGTGTGTTCATCGTGGTATGGTCGTAGACAAACAAACGGGCAGATATCTACGATTTATTAGCACATTACATCGAAAATGGTTTAAACTTTAAAGGTCATATTTCTTGACTGGATTATCCGAAATAGGTCGTGTTTATGTGCATTTGAAAGCTCTTTTTAAGCGCTATCGATTCTTTACGACAACCATGCGCTTTAAGATTTCCGGTAAAAAGTTCCAACGAAGGAAATCTAGGGTGCTTTCAGACTTAATTTTCATATGACAAAGTTAATTAGCAAAGTAACTACATCGCCATTTTCTTTGTCTGACGCTCGTAATCCATTTATTTGCGACGTGGCGCATTTATTGCAGCAAGATTGTAGCCGTTTTGAAGGGAAAGCAAATTCTAATCATGTCTCTTTCTTGATTTACTCAGCGGCTATTGCGTAAAAAAGATACGTCCCAGTCCTAATGATAAATAATGTAACGTGAAAAAGTCAATAGCCTACGACACCGGGAGTTCCCAGGCGGTCCCCCATCCAAGTACTATCCCGGCCCAACGATGCTTAAATTCCGTGATCGGACGAGAACAGGTGTGTTCATCGTGGTATGGTCGTAGACAAACAAACGGGCAGATATCTACGATTTATTAGCACATTACATCAAAAATGGTTTAAATTTTAAAGGTCATATTTCTTGACTGGATTATCCGAAAAAGGTTGTGTTTATGTGCATTTGAAAGCTCGTTTCAAGCGCTATCCATTAATTACGACAATAATGCGCTTTAAGATTTCCGGTAAAAAGTTCCAACGAAGGCAATCTAGGGTACTTTCAGACTTAATTTTCATATGACAAAGTTAATTAGCAAAGTAACTACATCGCCATTTTCTTTGTCTGACGCTCGTAATCCATTTATTTGCGACGTGGCGCATTTATTGCAGCAAGATTGTAGCCGTTTTGAAGGGAAAGAAACTTCTAATCATGTCTCTTTCTTGATTTACTCAGCGGCTATTGCGTAAAAAAGATACGTCCCAGTCGTAATGATAAATAATGTAACGTGAAAAAGTCAATAGCCTACGACACCGGGAGTTCCCAGGCGGTCCCCCATCCAAGTACTATCCCGGCCCAACGATGCTTAACTTCCGTGATCGGACGAGAACAGGTGTGTTCATCGTGGTATGGTCGTAGACAAACAAACGGGCAGATATCTACGATTTATTAGCACATTACATCGAAAATGGTTTAAACTTTAAAGGTCATATTTCTTGACTGGATTATCCGAAATAGGTCGTGTTTATGTGCATTTGAAAGCTCATTTCAAGCGCTATTCATTAATTACGACAATAATGCGCTTTAAGATTTCCGGTAAAAAGTTCCAACGAAGGAAATCTAGGGTACTTTCAGACTTAATTTTCATATGACAAAATTAGTTAGCAAAGTAAGTACATCGCTATTTTCTTTGTCTGACGCTCGTAATCCATTCATTTGCGACGTGGCGCATTTATTGCAGCACGATGGTAGTCGTTTTGAAGGGAAAGCAACTTCTAATCATGTCTCTTTCTTGATTTACTCGGCGGCTATTTCGTAAAAAAGATACGTCACAGTCGTAATGATAAATAATGTAACGTGAAAAAGTCAATAGCCTACGACACCGGGAGTTCCCAGGCGGTCCCCCATTCAAGTACTATCCCGGCCCAACGATGCTTAACTTCCGTGATCTGACGAGAACAGGTGTGTTCATCGTGGTATGGTCGTAGACAAACAAACGGGCAGATATCTACGATTTATTAGCACATTACATCGAAAATGGTTTAAACTTTAAAGGTCATATTTCTTGACTGGATTATCCGAAATAGGTCGTGTTTATGTGCATTTGAAAGCTCATTTCAAGCGCTATTCATTAATTACGACAATAATGCGCTTTAAGATTTCCGGTAAAAAGTTCCAACGAAGGAAATCTAGGGTACTTTCAGACTTAATTTTCATATGACAAAATTAGTTAGCAAAGTAAGTACATCGCTATTTTCTTTGTCTGACGGTCGTAATCCATTCATTTGCGACGTGGCGCATTTATTGCAGCACGATGGTAGTCGTTTTGAAGGGAAAGCAACTTCTAATCATGTCTCTTTCTTGATTTACTCGGCGGCTATTGCGTAAAAAAGATACGTCACAGTCGTAATGATAAATAATGTAACGTGAAAAAGTCAATAGCCTACGACACCGGGAGTTCCCAGGCGGTCCCCCATCCAAGTACTATCCCGGCCCAACGATGCTTAACTTCCGTGATCGGACGAGAACAGGTGTGTTCATCGTGGTATGGTCGTAGACACCCAAAGGGGCAGATATCTACGATTTATTAGCACATTACATCGAAAATGGTTCACACTTTAAAGGTCATATTTCTTGACTGGATCATCCGAAATAGGTCGTGTTTATGTGCATTTGAAAGCTCTTTTTAAGCGCTATCGATTCTTTACGACAACCATGCGCTTTAAGATTTCCGGTAAAAAGTTCCAACGAAGGAAATCTAGGGTGCTTTCAGACTTAATTTTCATATGACAAAGTTAATTAGCAAAGTAACTACATCGCCATTTTCTTTGTCTGACGCTCGTAATCCATTTATTTGCGACGTGGCGCATTTATTGCAGCAAGGTTGTAGCCGTTTTGAAGGGAAAGCAAATTCTAATCATGTCTCTTTCTTGATTTACTCAGCGGCTATTGCGTAAAAAAGATACGTCCCAGTCCTAATGATAAATAATGTAACGTGAAAAAGTCAATAGCCTACGACACCGGGAGTTCCCAGGCGGTCCCCCATCCAAGTACTATCCCGGCCCAACGATGCTTAAATTCCGTGATCGGACGAGAACAGGTGTGTTCATCGTGGTATGGTCGTAGACAAACAAACGGGCAGATATCTACGATTTATTAGCACATTACATCAAAAATGGTTTAAATTTTAAAGGTCATATTTCTTGACTGGATTATCCGAAAAAGGTTGTGTTTATGTGCATTTGAAAGCTCGTTTCAAGCGCTATCCATTAATTACGACAATAATGCGCTTTAAGAATTCCGGTAAAAGTTCCAACGAAGGCAATCTAGGGTACTTTCAGACTTAATTTTCATATGACAAAGTTAATTAGCAAAGTAACTACATCGCCATTTTCTTTGTCTGACGCTCGTAATCCATTTATTTGCGACGTGGCGCATTTATTGCAGCAAGATTGTAGCCGTTTTGAAGGGAAAGAAACTTCTAATCATGTCTCTTTCTTGATTTACTCAGCGGCTATTGCGTAAAAAAGATACGTCCCAGTCGTAATGATAAATAATGTAACGTGAAAAAGTCAATAGCCTACGACACCGGGAGTTCCCAGGCGGTCCCCCATCCAAGTACTATCCCGGCCCAACGATGCTTAACTTCCGTGATCGGACGAGAACAGGTGTGTTCATCGTGGTATGGTCGTAGACAAACAAATGGGCAGATATCTACGATTTATTAGCACATTACATCGAAAATGGTTTAAACTTTAAAGGTCATATTTCTTGACTGGATTATCCGAAATAGGTCGTGTTTATGTGCATTTGAAAGCTCATTTCAAGCGCTATTCATTAATTACGACAATAATGCGCTTTAAGATTTCCGGTAAAAAGTTCCAACGAAGGAAATCTAGGGTACTTTCAGACTCAATTTTCATATGACAAAGTTAATTAGCAAAGTAAGTACATCGCTATTTTCTTTGTCTGACGCTCGTAATCCATTCATTTGCGACGTGGCGCATTTATTGCAGCACGATGGTAGTCGTTTTGAAGGGAAAGCAACTTCTAATCATGTCTCTTTCTTGATTTACTCGGCGGCTATTGCGTAAAAAAGATACGTCACAGTCGTAATGATAAATAATGTAACGTGAAAAAGTCAATAGCCTACGACACCGGGAGTTCCCAGGCGGTCCCCCATTCAAGTACTATCCCGGCCCAACGATGCTTAACTTCCGTGATCTGACGAGAACAGGTGTGTTCATCGTGGTATGGTCGTAGACAAACAAACGGGCAGATATCTACGATTTATTAGCACATTACATCGAAAATGGTTTAAACTTTAAAGGTCATATTTCTTGACTGGATTATCCGAAATAGGTCGTGTTTATGTGCATTTGAAAGCTCATTTCAAGCGCTATTCATTAATTACGACAATAATGCGCTTTAAGATTTCCGGTAAAAAGTTCCAACGAAGGAAATCTAGGGTACTTTCAGACTTAATTTTCATATGACAAAATTAGTTAGCAAAGTAAGTACATCGCTATTTTCTTTGTCTGACGGTCGTAATCCATTCATTTGCGACGTGGCGCATTTATTGCAGCACGATGGTAGTCGTTTTGAAGGGAAAGCAACTTCTAATCATGTCTCTTTCTTGATTAACTCGGCGGCTATTGCGTAAAAAAGATACGTCACAGTCGTAATGATAAATAATGTAACGTGAAAAAGTCAATAGCCTACGACACCGGGAGTTCCCAGGCGGTCCCCCATCCAAGTACTATCCCGGCCCAACGATGCTTAACTTCCGTGATCGGACGAGAACAGGTGTGTTCATCGTGGTATGGTCGTAGACACACAAAGGGGCAGATATCTACGATTTATTAGACATTACATCGAAAATGGTTCACACTTTAAAGGTCATATTTCTTGACTGGATCATCCGAAATAGGTCGTGTTTATGTGCATTTGAAAGCTCTTTTTAAGCGCTATCGATTCTTTACGACAACCATGCGCTTTAAGATTTCCGGTAAAAAGTTCCAACGAAGGAAATCTAGGGTGCTTTCAGACTTAATTTTCATATGACAAAGTTAATTAGCAAAGTAACTACATCGCCATTTTCTTTGTCTGACGCTCGTAATCCATTTATTTGCGACGTGGCGCATTTATTGCAGCAAGATTGTAGCCGTTTTGAAGGGAAAGCAAATTCTAATCATGTCTCTTTCTTGATTTACTCAGCGGCTATTGCGTAAAAAAGATACGTCCCAGTCCTAATGATAAATAATGTAACGTGAAAAAGTCAATAGCCTACGACACCGGGAGTTCCCAGGCGGTCCCCCATCCAAGTACTATCCCTGCCCAACGATGCTTAAATTCCGTGATCGGACGAGAACAGGTGTGTTCATCGTGGTATGGTCGTAGACAAACAAACGGGCAGATATCTACGATTTATTAGCACATTACATCAAAAATGGTTTAAATTTTAAAGGTCATATTTCTTGACTGGATTATCCGAAAAAGGTTGTGTTTATGTGCATTTGAAAGCTCGTTTCAAGCGCTATCCATTAATTACGACAATAATGCGCTTTAAGATTTCCGGTAAAAAGTTCCAACGAAGGCAATCTAGGGTACTTTCAGACTTAATTTTCATATGACAAAGTTAATTAGCAAAGTAACTACATCGCCATTTTCTTTGTCTGACGCTCGTAATCCATTTATTTGCGACGTGGCGCATTTATTGCAGCAAGATTGTAGCCGTTTTGAAGGGAAAGAAACTTCTAATCATGTCTCTTTCTTGATTTACTCAGCGGCTATTGCGTAAAAAAGATACGTCCCAGTCGTAATGATAAATAATGTAACGTGAAAAAGTCAATAGCCTACGACACCGGGAGTTCCCAGGCGGTCCCCCATCCAAGTACTATCCCGGCCCAACGATGCTTAACTTCCGTGATCGGACGAGAACAGGTGTGTTCATCGTGGTATGGTCGTAGACAAACAAACGGGCAGATATCTACGATTTATTAGCACATTACATCGAAAATGGTTTAAACTTTAAAGGTCATATTTCTTGACTGGATTATCCGAAATAGGTCGTGTTTATGTGCATTTGAAAGCTCATTTCAAGCGCTATCGATTAATTACGACAACCATGCGCTTTAAGATTTCCGGTAAAAGGTTCCAACGAAGGCAATCTAGGGTACTTTCAGACTTAATTTTCATATGACAAAGTTAATTAGCAAATTAACTACATCGCCATTTTCTTTGTCTGACGCTCGTAATCCATTCATTTGCGACTTGGCGCATTTATTGCTGCCAGATCGTAGCCGTTTTGAAGGGAAAGCAACTTCTAATCATGTCTCTTTCTTGATTTACTCGGCGGCTATTGCGTAAAAAAGATACGTCACAGTCGTAATGATAAATAATGTAACGTGAAAGAGTCAATAGCCTACGACACCGGGAGTTCCCAGGCGGTTCCCCATCCAAGTACTATCCTGGCCCGACGATGCTTAACTTCCGTGATCGGACGAGAACAGGTGTGTTCATCGTGGTATGGTCGTAGACAAACAAACGGGCAGATATCTACGATTTATTAGCACATTACATCGAAAATGGTTTAAACTTTAAAGGTCATATTTCTTGACTGGATTATCCGAAATAGGTCGTGTTTATGTGCATTTGAAAGCTCATTTCAAGCGCTATCGATTAATTACGACAACCATGCGCTTTAAGATTTCCGGTAAAAAGTTCCAACGAAGGCAATCTAGGGTACTTTCAGACCTAAATTTCATATGACAAAGTTAATTAGAAAAGTAACTACATCGCCATTTTCTTTGTTTGACGCTCGTAATCCATTTATTTGCGACGTGGCGCATTTATTGCAGCAAGATTGTAGCCGTTTTGAAGGGAAAGCAACTTCTAATCATGTCTCTTTCTTGATTTACTCAGCGGCTATTGCGTAAAAAAGATACGTCCCAGTCGTAATGATAAATAATGTAACGTGAAAAAGTCAATAGCCTACGACACCGGGAGTTCCCAGGCGGTCCCCCATCCAAGTACTATCCCGGCTCAACGATGCTTAACTTCCGTGATCGGACGAGAACAGGTGTGTTCATCGTGGTATGGTCGTAGACAAACAAACGGGCAGATATCTACGATTTATTAGCACATTACATCGAAAATGGTTTTAACTTTAAAGGTCATATTTCTTGACTGGATTATCCGAAATAGGTCGTGTTTATGTGCATTGGAAAGCTCATTTCAAGCGCTATCGATTAATTACGACAACCATGCGCTTTAAGATTTCCGGTAAAAAGTTCCAACGAAGGCAATCTAGGGTACTTTCAGACTTAATTTTCATATGACAAAGTTAATTAGCAAATTAACTACATCGCCATTTTCTTTGTCAAACGCTCGTAATCCATTCATTTGCGACTTGGCGCATTTATTGCTGCCAGATCGTAGCCGTTTTGAAGGGAAAGCAAATTCTAATCATGTCTCTTTCTTGATTTACTCAGCGGCTATTGCGTAAAAAAGATAAGTCCCAGTCCTAATGATAAATAATGTAACGTGAAAAGGTCAATAGCCTACGACACCGGGAGTTCCCAGGCGGTCCCCCATCCAAGTACTATCCCGGCCCAACGATGCTTAACTTCCGTGATCGGACGAGAACAGGTGTGTTCATCGTGGTATGGTCGTAGACAAACAAACGGGCAGATATCTACCATTTATTAGCACATTACATCAAAAATGGTTTAAATTTTAAAGGTCATATTTCTTGACTGGATTATCCGAAAAAGGTTGTGTTTATGTGCATTTGAAAGCTCGTTTCAAGCGCTATCCATTATTTACGACAATAATGCGCTTTAAGATTTCCGGTAAAAAGTTCCAACGAAGGCAATCTAAGGTACTTTCAGACTTAATTTTCATATGACAAAGTTAATTAGCAAAGTAACTACATCGCCATTTTCTTTGACTGACGCTCGTAATATATTTATTTGCGACGTGGCGCATTTATTGCAGCAAGATTGTAGCCGTTTTGAAGGGAAAGCAACTTATAATCATGTTTCTTTCTTGATTTACTCAGCGGCTATTGCGTAAAAAAGATACGTCCCAGTCCTAATGATAAATAATGTAACGTGAAAAAGTCAATAGCCTACGACACCGGGAGTTCCCAGGCGGTCCCCCATCCAAGTACTATCCCGGCCCAACGATGCTTAACTTCCGTGTTCGGACGAGAACAGGTGTGTTCATCGTGGTATGGTCGTAGACAAACAAACGGGCAGATATCTACGATTTATTAACACATTACATCAAAAATGGTTTAAATTTTAAAGGTCATATTTCTTGACTGGATTATCCGAAATAAGTTGTGTTTATGTGCATTTGAAAGCTCGTTTCAAGCGCTATCCATTAATTACGACAATAATGCGCTTTAAGATTTCCGGTAAAAAGTTCCAACGAAGGCAATCTAGGGTACTTTCAGACTTAATTTTCATATGACAAAGTTAATTAGCAAAGTAACTACATCGCCATTTTCTTTGTCTGACGCTCGTAATCCATTTATTTGCGACGTGGAGCATTTATTGCAGCAAGATTGTAGCCGTTTTGAAGGGAAAGCAACTTCTAATCATGTCTCTTTCTTGATTTACTCAGCGGCTATTGCGTAAAAAAGATACGTCCCAGTCGTAATGATAAATAATGTAACGTGAAAAAGTCAATAGCCTACGACACCGGGAGTTCCCAGGCGGTCCCCCATCCAAGTACTATCCCGGCCCAACGATGCTTAACTTCCGTGATCGGACGAGAACAGGTGTGTTCATCGTGGTATGGTCGTAGACAAACAAACGGGCAGATATCTACGATTTATTAGCACATTACATCGAAAATGGTTTAAACTTTAAAGGTCATATTTCTTGACTGGATTATCCGAAATAGGTCGTGTTTAGGTGCATTTGAAAGCTCATTTCAAGCGCTATCGATTAATTACGACAACCATGCGCTTTAAGATTTCCGGTAAAAAGTTCCAACGAAGGCAATCTAGGGTACTTTCAGACTTAATTTTCATATGACAAAGTTAATTAGCAAATTAACTACATCGCCATTTTCTTTGTCTGACGCTCGTAATCCATTCATTTGCGACTTGGCGCATTTATTGCTGCCAGATCGTAGCCGTTTTGAAGGGAAAGCAACTTCTAATCATGTCTCTTTCTTGATTTACTCGGCGGCTATTGCGTAAAAAAGATACGTCACAGTCGTAATGATAAATAATGTAACGTGAAAGAGTCAATAGCCTACGACACCGGGAGTTCCCAGGCGGTCCCCCATCCAAGTACTATCCTGGCCCGACGATGCTTAACTTCCGTGATCGGACGAGAACAGGTGTGTTCATCGTGGTATGGTCGTAGACAAACAAACGGGCAGATATCTACGATTTATTAGCACATTACATCGAAAATGGTTTAAACTTTAAAGGTCATATTTCTTGACTGGATTATCCGAAATAGGTCGTGTTTATGTGCATTTGAAAGCTCATTTCAAGCTCTATCGATTAATTACGACAACCATGCGCTTTAAGATTTCCGGTAAAAAGTTCCAACGAAGGCAATCTAGGGTACTTTCAGACTTAATTTTCATATGACAAAGTTAATTAGC
Organism: Hydractinia symbiolongicarpus; assembly: GCF_029227915.1. NCBI lineage: Eukaryota > Metazoa > Cnidaria > Hydrozoa > Anthoathecata > Hydractiniidae > Hydractinia > Hydractinia symbiolongicarpus. Next base: position 15,690,812 of record NC_079885.1, on the reverse strand, counting down.
AAATTAACTACATCGCCATTTTCTTTGTCTGACGCTCGTAATCCATTCATTTGCGACTTGGCGCATTTATTGCTGCCAGATCGTAGCCGTTTTGAAGGGAAAGCAACTTCTAATCATGTCTCTTTCTTGATTTACTCGGCGGCTATTGCGTAAAAAAGATACGTCACAGTCGTAATGATAAATAATGTAACGTGAAAGAGTCAATAGCCTACGACACCGGGAGTTCCCAGGCGGTCCCCCATCCAAGTACTATCCTGGCCCGACGATGCTTAACTTCCGTGATCGGACGAGAACAGGTGTGTTCATCGTGGTATGGTCGTAGACAAACAAACGGGCAGATATCTACGATTTATTAGCACATTACATCGAAAATGGTTTAAACTTTAAAGGTCATATTTCTTGACTGGATTATCCGAAATAGGTCGTGTTTATGTGCATTTGAAAGCTCATTTCAAGCTCTATCGATTAATTACGACAACCATGCGCTTTAAGATTTCCGGTAAAAAGTTCCAACGAAGGCAATCTAGGGTACTTTCAGACTTAATTTTCATATGACAAAGTTAATTAGCAAATTAACTACATCGCCATTTTCTTTGTCTGACGCTCGTAATCCATTCATTTGCGACTTGGCGCATTTATTGCTGCCAGATCGTAGCCGTTTTGAAGGGAAAGCAACTTGTAATCATGTCTCTTTCTTGATTTACTCGGCGGCTATTGCGTAAAAAAGATACGTCCCAGTCCTAATGATAAATAATGTAACGTGAAAAAGTCAATAGCCTACGACACCGGGAGTTCCCAGGCGGTCCCCCATCCAAGTACTATCCCGGCCCAACGATGCTTAACTTCCGTGTTCGGACGAGAACAGGTGTGTTCATCGTGGTATGGTCGTAAACAAACAAACGGGCAGATATCTACGATTTATTAGCACATTACATCGAAAATGGTTTAAACTTTAAAGGTCATATTTCTTGACTGGATCATCCGAAATAGGTCGTGTTTATGTGCATTTGAAAGCTCATTTCAAGCGCTATCCATTAATTACGACAATAATGCGCTTTAAGATTTCCGGTAAAAAGTTCCAACGAAGGAAATCTAGGGTGATTTCAGACTTAATTTTCATATGACAAAGTTAATTAGCAAAGTAACTACATCGCCATTTTCTTTGTCTGACGCTCGTAATCCATTTATTTGCGACGTAGCGCATTTATTGCAGCAAGATTGTAGCCGTTTTGAAGGGAAAGCATCTTCTAATCACGTCCCTTACTTGATTTACTCAGCGGCTATTGCGTAAAAAAGATACGTCACAGTCGTATTGATAAATGATGTAACGTGAAAAAGTCAATAGCCTACGACACCGGGAGTTCCCAGGCGGTCCCCCATCCAAGTACTATCCTGGCCCGACGATGCTTAACTTCCGTGATCGGACGAGAACAGGTGTGTTCATCGTGGTATGGTCGTAGACAAACAAACGGGCAGATATCTACGATTTATTAGCACATTACATCGAAAATGGTTTAAACTTTAAAGGTCATATTTCTTGACTGGATTATCCGAAATAGGTGGTGTTTATGTGCATTTGAAAGCTCATTTCAAGCACTATCGATTAATTACGACAACCATGCGCTTTAAGATTTCCGGTAAAAAGTTCCAACGAAGGCAATCTAGGGTACTTTCAGACTTAATTTTCATATGACAAAGTTAATTAGCAAATTAACTACATCGCCATTTTCTTTGTCTGACGCTCGTAATCCATTCATTTGCGACTTGGCGCATTTATTGCTGCCAGATCGTAGCCGTTTTGAAGGGAAAGCAACTTCTAATCATGTCTCTTTCTTGATTTACTCAGCGGCTATTTCGTAAAAAAGATACGTCACAGTCGTAATGATAAATAATGTAACGTGAAAAAGTCAATAGCCTACGACACCGGGAGTTCCCAGGCGGTCCCCCATCCAAGTACTATCCTAGCCCGACGATGCTTAACTTCCGTGATCGGACGAGAACAGGTGTGTTCATCGTGGTATGGTCGTAGACAAACAAACGGGCAGATATCTACGACTTATTAGCACATTACATCGAAAATGGTTTAAACTTTAAAGGTCATATTTCTTGACTGGATTATCCGAAATAGGTCGTGTTTATGTGCATTTGAAAGCTCATTTCAAGCGCTATCGATTAATTACGACAACCATGCGCTTTAAGATTTCCGGTAAAAAGTTCCAACGAAGGAAATCTAGGGTGCTTTCCGACTTAATTTTCATATGAAAAAGTTAATTAGCAAAGTAACTACATCGCCATTTTCTTTGTCTGACGCTTGTAATCCATTCATTTGCGACTTGGCGCATTTATTGCTGCCAGATCGTAGCCGTTTTGAAGGGAAAGCAACTTCTAATCATGTCTCTTTCTTGATTTACTCAGCGGCTATTTCGTAAAAAAGATACGTCACAGTCGTAATGATAAATAATGTAACGTAAAAAAGTCAATAGCCTACGACACCGGGAGTTCCCAGGCGGTCCCCCATCCAAGTACTATCCCGGCCCGACGATGCTTAACTTCCGTGATCGGACGAGAACAGGTGTGTTCATCGTGGTATGGTCGTAGACAAACAAACGGGCAGATATCTACGATTTATTAGCACATTACATCGAAAATGGTTCAAACTTTAAAGGTCATATTTCTTGACTGGATCATTCGAAATAGGTCGTGTTTATGTGCGTTTGACAGCTCTTTTTAAGCGCTATCGATTCTTGACAACAATAATGCGCTTTATGATTTCCGGTAAAAAGTTCCAACGAAGGAAATCTAGGGTGCTTTCCGACTTAATTTTCATATGACAAAGTTAATTAGCAAAGTTACTACATCGCCATTTTCTTTTTCTGACGCTCGTAATCCATTCATTTGCGACTTGGCGCATTTATTGCTGCCAGATCGTAGCCGTTTTTAAGGGAAAGCAACTTCTAATCATGTCTCTTTCTTGATTTACTCAGCGGCTATTTCGTAAAAAAGATACGTCACAGTCGTAATGATAAATAATGTAACGTGAAAAAGTCAATAGCCTACGACACCGGGAGTTTCCAGGCGGTCCCCCATCCAAGTACTATCCCGGCCCGACGATGCTTAACTTCCGTGATCGGACGAGAACAGGTGTGTTCATCGTGGTATGGTCGTAAACAAACAAACGGGCAGATATCTACGATTTATTAGCACATTACATCGAAAATGGTTTAAACTTTAAAGGTCATATTTCTTGACTGGATCATCCGAAATAGGTCGTGTTTATGTGCATTTGAAAGCTCATTTCAAGCGCTATCCATTAATTACGACAACCATGCGCTTTAAGATTTCCGGTAAAAAGTTCCAACGAAGGAAATCTAGGGTGCTTTCCGACTTAATTTTCATATGACAAAGTTAATTAGCAAAGTAACTACATCGCCATTTTCTTTGTCTGACGCTTGTAATCCATTCATTTGCGACTTGGCGCATTTATTGCTGCCAGATCGTAGCTGTTTTGAAGGGAAAGCAACTTCTATTCATGTCTCTTTCTTGATTTACTCAGCGGCTATTTCGTAAAAAAGATACGTCACAGTCGTAATGATAAATAATGTAACGTGAAAAAGTCAATAGCCTACGACACCGGGAGTTCCCAGGCGGTCCCCCATCCAAGTACTATCCCGGCCCGACGATGCTTAACTTCCGTGATCGGACGAGAACAGGTGTGTTCATCGTGGTATGGTCGTAGACAAACAAACGGGCAGATATCTACGATTTATTAGCACATTACATCGAAAATGGTTCAAACTTTAAAGGTCATATTTCTTGACTGGATCATCCGAAATAGGTCGTGTTTATGTGCATTTGAAAGCTCATTTCAAGCGCTATCCATTAATTACGACAACCATGCACTTTAAGATTTTCGGTAAAAAGTTCCAACGAAGGAAATCTAGGGTGCTTTCAGACTTAATTTTCATATGACAAAGTTAATTAGCAAATTAACTACATCGCCATTTTCTTTGTCTGACGCTCGTAATCCATTTATTTGCGACGTGGCGCATTTATTGCAGCAAGATTGTAGCCGTTTTGAAGGGAAAGCATCTTCTAATCATGTCTCTTTCTTGATTTACTCAGCGGCTATTTCGTAAAAAAGATACGTCACAGTCGTAATGATAAATAATGTAACGTGAAAAAGTCAATAGCCTACGACACCGGGAGTTCCCAGGCGGTCCCCCATCCAAGTACTATCCCGGCCCGACGATGCTTAACTTCCGTGATCGGACGAGAACAGGTGTGTTCATCGTGGTATGGTCGTAGACAAACAAACGGGCAGATATCTACGATTTATTAGCACATTACATCGAAAATGGTTCAAACTTTAAAGGTCATATTTCTTGACTGGATCATTCGAAATAGGTCGTGTTTATGTGCGTTTGACAGCTCTTTTTAAGCGCTATCGATTCTTGACAACAATAATGCGCTTTATGATTTCCGGTAAAAAGTTCCAACGAAGGAAATCTAGGGTGCTTTCCGACTTAATTTTCATATGACAAAGTTAATTAGCAAAGTTACTACATCGCCATTTTCTTTTTCTGACGCTCGTAATCCATTCATTTGCGACTTAGCGCATTTATTGCAGCAAGATTGTAGCCGTTTTGAAGGGAAAGCATCTTCTAATCACGTCCCTTACTTGATTTACTCAGCGGCTATTGCGTAAAAAAGATACGTCACAGTCGTAATGATAAATGATGTAACGTGAAAAAGTCAATAGCCTACGACACCGGGAGTTCCCAGGCGGTCCCCCATCCAAGTACTATCCTGGCCCGACGATGCTTAACTTCCGTGATCGGACGAGAACAGGTGTGTTCATCGTGGTATGGTCGTAGACAAACAAACGGGCAGATATCTACGATTTATTAGCACATTACATCGAAAATGGTTTAAACTTTAAAGGTCATATTTCTTGACTGGATTATCCGAAATAGGTCGTGTTTATGTGCATTTGAAAGCTCATTTCAAGCACTATCGATTAATTACGACAACCATGCGCTTTAAGATTTCCGGTAAAAAGTTCCAACGAAGGCAATCTAGGGTACTTTCAGACTTAATTTTCATATGACAAAGTTAATTAGCAAATTAACTACATCGCCATTTTCTTTGTCTGACGCTCGTAATCCATTCATTTGCGACTTGGCGCATTTATTGCTGCCAGATCGTAGCCGTTTTGAAGGGAAAGCAACTTCTAATCATGTCTCTTTCTTGATTTACTCAGCGGCTATTTCGTAAAAAAGATACGTGACAGTCGTAATGATAAATAATGTAAGGTGAAAAAGTCAATAGCCTACGACACCGGGAGTTCCCAGGCGGTCCCCCATCCAAGTACTATCCTGGCCCGACGATGCTTAACTTCCGTGATCGGACGAGAACAGGTGTGTTCATCGTGGTATGGTCGTAGACAAACAAACGGGCAGATATCTACGATTTATTAGCACATTACATCGAAAATGGTTTAAACTTTAAAGGTCATATTTCTTGACTGGATCATTCGAAATAGGTCGTGTTTATGTGCGTTTGACAGCTCTTTTTAAGCGCTATCGATTCTTGACAACAATAATGCGCTTTATGATTTCCGGTAAAAAGTTCCAACGAAGGAAATCCAGGGTGCTTTCCGACTTAATTCTCATATGACAAAGTTAATTAGCAAAGTTACTACATCGCCATTTTCTTTTTCTGACGCTCGTAATCCATTCATTTGCGACTTGGCGCATTTATTGCTGCCAGATCGTAGCCGTTTTTAAGGGAAAGCAACTTCTAATCATGTCTCTTTCTTGATTTACTCAGCGGCTATTTCGTAAAAAAGATACGTCACAGTCGTAATGATAAATAATGTAACGTGAAAAAGTCAATAGCCTACGACACTGGGAGTTTCCAGGCGGTCCCCCATCCAAGTACTATCCCGGCCCGACGATGCTTAACTTCCGTGATCGGACGAGAACAGGTGTGTTCATCGTGGTATGGTCGTAAACAAACAAACGGGCAGATATCTACGATTTATTAGCACATTACATCGAAAATGGTTTAAACTTTAAAGGTCATATTTCTTGACTGGATCATCCGAAATAGGTCGTGTTTATGTGCATTTGAAAGCTCATTTCAAGCGCTATCCATTAATTACGACAACCATGCGCTTTAAGATTTCCGGTAACAAGTTCCAACGAAGGAAATCTAGGGTGCTTTCAGACTTAATTTTCATATGACAAAGTTAATTAGCAAATTAACTACATCGCCATTTTCTTTGTCTGACGCTCGTAATCCATTCATTTGCGACTTGGCGCATTTATTGCTGCCAGATCGTAGCCGTTTTGATGGGAAAGCAACTTCTAATCATGTCTCTTTCTTGATTTACTCAGCGGCTATTTCGTAAAAAAGATACGTCACAGTCGTAATGATAAATAATGTAACGTGAAAAAGTCAATAGCCTACGACACCGGGAGTTCCCAGGCGGTCCCCCATCCAAGTACTATCCCGGCCCGACGATGCTTAACTTCCGTGATCGGACGAGAACAGGTGTGTTCATCGTGGTATGGTCGTAAACAAACAAACGGGCAGATATCTACGATTTATTAGCACATTACATCGAAAATGGTTTAAACTTTAAAAGTCATATTTCTTGACTGGATCATCCGAAATAGGTCGTGTTCATGTGCATTTGAAAGCTCATTTCAAGCGCTATCCATTAATTACGACAACCATGCGCTTTAAGATTTCCGGTAAAAAGTTCCAACGAAGGAAATCTAGGGTGCTTTCAGACTTAATTTTCATATGACAAAGTTAATTAGCAAAGTAACTACATCGCCATTTTCTTTGTCTGACGCTCGTAATCCATTTTTTTGCGACGTGGCGCATTTATTGCAGCAAGATTGTAGCCGTTTTGAAGGGAAAGCATCTTCTAATCACGTCCCTTACTTGATTTACTCAGCGGCTATTGCGTAAAAAAGATACGTCACAGTCGTAATGATAAATGATGTAACGTGAAAAAGTCAATAGCCTACGACACCGGGAGTTCCCAGGCGGTCCCCCATCCAAGTACTATCCTGGCCCGACGATGCTTAACTTCCGTGATCGGACGAGAACAGGTGTGTTCATCGTGGTATGGTCGTACACAAACAAACGGGCAGATATCTACGATTTATTAGCACATTACATCGAAAATGGTTTAAACTTTAAAGGTCATATTTCTTGACTGGATTATCCGAAATAGGTCGTGTTTATGTGCATTTGAAAGCTCATTTCAAGCGCTATCGATTAATTACGACAACCATGCGCTTTAAGATTTCCGGTAAAAAGTTCCAACGAAGGAAATCTAGGGTGCTTTCCGACTTAATTTTCATATGACAAAGTTAATTAGCAAAGTAACTACATCGCCATTTTCTTTGTCTGACGCTTGTAATCCATTCATTTGCGACTTGGCGCATTTATTGCTGCCAGATCGTAGCCGTTTTGAAGGGAAAGCAACTTCTAATCATGTCTCTTTCTTGATTTACTCAGCGGCTATTTCGTAAAAAAGATACGTCACAGTCGTAATGATAAATAATGTAACGTGAAAAAGTCAATAGCCTACGACACCGGGAGTTCCCAGGCGGTCCCCCATCCAAGTACTATCCCGGCCCGACGATGCTTAACTTCCGTGATCGGACGAGAACAGGTGTGTTCATCGTGGTATGGTCGTAGACAAACAAACGGGCAGATATCTACGATTTATTAGCACATTACATCGAAAATGGTTCAAACTTTAAAGGTCATATTTCTTGACTGGATCATTCGAAATAGGTCGTGTTTATGTGCGTTTGACAGCTCTTTTTAAGCGCTATCGATTCTTGACAACAATAATGCGCTTTATGATTTCCGGTAAAAAGTTCCAACGAAGGAAATCTAGGGTGCTTTCCGACTTAATTTTCATATGACAAAGTTAATTAGCAAAGTTACTACATCGCCATTTTCTTTTTCTGACGCTCGTAATCCATTCATTTGCGACTTGGCGCATTTATTGCTGCCAGATCGTAGCCGTTTTGAAGGGAAAGCAACTTCTAATCATGTCTCTTTCTTGATTTACTCAGCGGCTATTTCGTAAAAAAGATACGTCACAGTCGTAATGATAAATAATGTAACGTGAAAAAGTCAATAGCCTACGACACCGGGAGTTCCCAGGCGGTCCCCCATCCAAGTACTATCCCGGCCCGACGATGCTTAACTTCCGTGATCGGACGAGAACAGGTGTGTTCATCGTGGTATGGTCGTAAACAAACAAACGGGCAGATATCTACGATTTATTAGCACATTACATCGAAAATGGTTTAAACTTTAAAGGTCATATTTCTTGACTGGATCATCCGAAATAGGTCGTGTTTATGTGCATTTGAAAGCTCATTTCAAGCGCTATCCATTAATTACGACAACCATGCGCTTTAAGATTTCCGGTAAAAAGTTCCAACGAAGGAAATCTAGGGTGCTTTCAGACTTAATTTTCATATGACAAAGTTAATTAGCAAAGTAACTACATCGCCATTTTCTTTGTCTGACGCTCGTAATTCATTTATTTGCGACGTGGCGCATTTATTGCAGCAAGATTGTAGCCGTTTTGAAGGGAAAGCATCTTCTAATCACGTCCCTTACTTGATTTACTCAGCGGCTATTGCGTAAAAAAGATACGTCACAGTCGTAATGATAAATGATGTAACGTGAAAAAGTCAATAGCCTACGACACCGGGAGTTCCCAGGCGGTCCCCCATCCAAGTACTATCCCGGCCCGACGATGCTTAACTTCCGTGATCGGACGAGAACAGGTGTGTTCATCGTGGTATGGTCGTAGACAAACAAACGGGCAGATATCTACGATTTATTAGCACATTACATCGAAAATGGTTCAAACTCTAAAGGTCATATTTCTTGACTGGATCATTCCAAATAGGTCGTGTTTATGTGCGTTTGACAGCTCTTTTTAAGCGCTATCGATTCTTGACAACAATAATGCGCTTTATGATTTCCGGTAAAAAGTTCCAACGAAGGAAATCTAGGGTGCTTTCCGACTTAATTTTCATATGACAAAGTTAATTAGCAAAGTTACTACATCGCCATTTTCTTTTTCTGACACTCGTAATCTATTCATTTGCGACTTGGCGCATTTATTGCTGCCAGATCGTAGCCGTTTTGAAGGGAAAGCAACTTCTAATCATGTCTCTTTCTTGATTTACTCAGCGGCTATTTCGTAAAAAAGATACGTCACAGTCGTAATGATAAATAATGTAACGTGAAAAAGTCAATAGCCTACGACACCGGGAATTCCCAGGCGGTGCCCCATCCAAGTACTATCCCGGCCCGACGATGCTTAACTTCCGTGATCGGACGAGAACAGGTGTGTTCATCGTGGTATGGTCGTAAACAAACAAACGGGCAGATATCTACGATTTATTAGCACATTACATCGAAAATGGTTTAAACTTTAAAGGTCATATTTCTTGACTGGATCATCCGAAATAGGTCGTGTTTATGTGCATTTGAAAGCTCATTTCAAGCGCTATCCATTAATTACGACAACCATGCGCTTTAAGATTTCCGGTAAAAAGTTCCAACGAAGGAAATCTAGGGTGCTTTCAGACTTAATTTTCATATGACAAAGTTAATTAGCAAATTTACTACATCGCCATTTTCTTTGTCTGACGCTTGTAATCCATTCATTTGCGACTTGGCGCATTTATTGCTGCCAGATCGTAGCAGTTTTGAAGGGAAAGCAACTTCTAATCATGTCTCTTTCTTGATTTACTCAGCGGCTATTTCGTAAAAAAGATACGTCACAGTCGTAATGATAAATAATGTAACGTGAAAAAGTCAATAGCCTACGACACCGGGAGTTCCCAGGCGGTCCCCCATCCAAGTACTATCCTGGCCCGACGATGCTTAACTTCCGTGATCGGACGAGAACAGGTGTGTTCATCGTGGTATGGTCGTAGACAAACAAACGGGCAGATATCTACGATTTATTAGCACATTACATCGAAAATGGTTTAAACTTTAAAGGTCATATTTCTTGACTGAATTATCCGAAATAGGTCGTGTTTATGTGCATTTGAAAGCTCATTTCAAGCGCTATCGATTAATTACGACAACCATGCGCTTTAAGATTTCCGGTAAAAAGTTCCAACGAAGGAAATCTAGGGTGCTTTCCGACTTAATTTTCATATGACAAAGTTAATTAGCAAAGTAACTACATCGCAATTTTCTTTGTCTGACGCTTGTAATCCATTCATTTGCGACTTGGCGCATTTATTGCTGCCAGATCGTAGCCGTTTTGAAGGGAAAGCAACTTCTAATCATGTCTCTTTCTTGATTTACTCAGCGGCTATTTCGTAAAAAAGATACGTCACAGTCGTAATGATAAATAATGTAACGTGAAAAAGTCAATAGCCTACGACACCGGGAGTTCCCAGGCGGTCCCCCATCCAAGTACTATCCCGGCCCGACGATGCTTAACTTCCGTGATCGGACGAGAACAGGTGTGTTCATCGTGGTATGGTCGTAGACAAACAAACGGGCAGATATCTACGATTTATTAGCACATTACATCGAAAATGGTTCAAACTTTAAAGGTCATATTTCTTGACTGGATCATTCGAAATAGGTCGTGTTTATGTGCGTTTGACAGCTCTTTAAGCGCTATCGATTCTTGACAACAATAATGCGCTTTATGATTTCCGGTAAAAAGTTCCAACGAAGGAAATCTAGGGTGCTTTCCGACTTAATTTTCATATGACAAAGTTAATTAGCAAAGTTACTACATCGCCATTTTCTTTTTCTGACGCTCGTAATCCATTCATTTGCGACTTGGCGCATTTATTGCTGCCAGATCGTAGCCGTTTTGAAGGGAAAGCAACTTCTAATCATGTCTCTTTCTTGATTTACTCAGCGGCTATTTCGTAAAAAAGATACGTCACAGTCGTAATGATAAATAATGTAATGTGAAAAAGTCAATAGCCTACGACACCGGGAGTTCCCAGGCGGTCCCCCATCCAAGTACTATCCCGGCCCGACGATGCTTAACTTCCGTGATCGGACGAGAACAGGTGTGTTCATCGTGGTATGGTCGTAAACAAACAAACGGGCAGATATCTACGATTTATTAGCACATTACATCGAAAATGGTTTAAACTTTAAAGGTCATATTTCTTGACTGGATCATCCGAAATAGGTCGTGTTTATGTGAATTTGAAAGCTCATTTCAAGCGCTATCCATTAATTACGACAACCATGCGCTTTAAGATTTCCGGTAAAAAGTTCCAACGAAGGAAATCTAGGGTGCTTTCAGACTTAATTTTCATATGACAAAGTTAATTAGCAAATTAACTACATCGCCATTTTCTTTGTCTGACGCTCGTAATCCATTCATTTGCGACTTGGCGCATTTATTGCTGCCAGATCGTAGCCGTTTTGAAGGGAAAGCAACTTCTAATCATGTCTCTTTCTTGATTTACTCAGCGGCTATTTCGTAAAAAAGATACGTCACAGTCGTAATGATAAATAATGTAACGTGAAAAAGTCAATAGCCTACGACACCGGGAGTTCCCAGGCGGTCCCCCATCCAAGTACTATCCCGGCCCGACGATGCTTAACTTCCGTGATCGGACGAGAACAGGTGTGTTCATCGTGGTATGGTCGTAAACAAACAAACGGGCAGATATCTACGATTTATTAGCACATTACATCGAAAATGGTTTAAACTTTAAAGGTCATATTTCTTGACTGGATCATCCGAAATAGGTCGTGTTTATGTGCATTTGAAAGCTCATTTCAAGCGCTATCCATTAATTACGACAACCATGCGCTTTAAGATTTCCGGTAAAAAGTTTCAACGAAGGAAATCTAGGGTGCTTTCAGACTTAATTTTCATATGACAAAGTTAATTAGCAAAGTAACTACATCGCCATTTTCTTTGTCTGACGCTCGTAATCCATTTATTTGCGACGTGGCGCATTTATTGCAGCAAGATTGTACCCGTTTTGAAGGGAAAGCATCTTCTAATCACGTCCCTTACTTGATTTACTCAGCGGCTATTGCGTAAAAAAGATACGTCACAGTCGTAATGATAAATGATGTAACGTGAAAAAGTCAATAGCCTACGACACCGGGAGTTCCCAGGCGGTCCCCCATCCAAGTACTATCCTGGCCCGACGATGCTTAACTTCCGTGATCGGACGAGAACAGGTGTGTTCATCGTGGTATGGTCGTAAACAAACAAACGGGCAGATATCTACGATTTATTAGCACATTACATCGAAAATGGTTTAAACTTTAAAGGTCATATTTCTTGACTGGATCATCCGAAATAGGTCGTGTTTATGTGCATTTGAAAGCTCATTTCAAGCGCTATCCATTAATTACGACAACCATGCGCTTTAAGATTTCCGGTAAAAAGTTTCAACGAAGGAAATCTAGGGTGCTTTCAGACTTAATTTTCATATGACAAAGTTAATTAGCAAAGTAACTACATCGCCATTTTCTTTGTCTGACGCTCGTAATCCATTTATTTGCGACGTGGCGCATTTATTGCAGCAAGATTGTACCCGTTTTGAAGGGAAAGCATCTTCTAATCACGTCCCTTACTTGATTTACTCAGCGGCTATTGCGTAAAAAAGATACGTCACAGTCGTAATGATAAATGATGTAACGTGAAAAAGTCAATAGCCTACGACACCGGGAGTTCCCAGGCGGTCCCCCATCCAAGTACTATCCTGGCCCGACGATGCTTAACTTCCGTGATCGGACGAGAACAGGTGTGTTCATCGTGGTATGGTCGTAGACAAACAAACGGGCAGATATCTACGATTTATTAGCACATTACATCGAAAATGGTTTAAACTTTAAAGGTCATATTTCTTGACTGGATCATTCGAAATAGGTCGTGTTTATGTGCGTTTGACAGCTCTTTTTAAGCGCTATCGATTCTTGAGAACAATAATGCGCTTTATGATTTCCGGTAAAAAGTTCCAACGAAGGAAATCTAGGGTGCTTTCCGACTTAATTTTCATATGACAAAGTTAATTAGCAAAGTTACTACATCGCCATTTTCTTTTTCTGACGCTCGTAATCCATTCATTTGCGACTTGACGCATTTATTGCTGCCAGATCGTAGCCGTTTTGAAGGGAAAGCAACTTCTAATCATGTCTCTTCTTGATTTACTCAGCGGCTATTTCGTAAAAAAGATACGTCACAGTCGTAATGATAAATAATGTAACGTGAAAAAGTCAATAGCCTACGACACCGGGAGTTCCCAGGCGGTCCCCCATCCAAGTACTATCCCGGCCCGAGGATTCTTAACTTCCGTGATCGGACGAGAACAGGTGTGTTCATCGTGGTATGGTCGTAGACAAACAAACGGGCAGATATCTACGATTTATTAGCACATTACATCGAAAATGGTTCAAACTTTAAAGGTCTTATTTCTTGACTGGATCATTCGAAATAGGTCGTGTTTATGTGCGTTTGACAGCTCTTTTTAAGCGCTATCGATTCTGGACAACAATAATGCGCTTTATGATTTCCGGTAAAAAGTTCCAACGAAGGCAATCTAGGGTACTTGCAGACTTAATTTTCATATGACAAAGTTAATTAGCAAATTAACTACATCGCCATTTTCTTTGTCTGACGCTCGTAATCCATTGATTTGCGACGTGGCGCATTTATTGCAGCCAGATCGTAGCCGCTTTGAAGGGAAAGAAACTTCAAATAACGTCCCTTACTTGATTTACTCAGCGGCTATTTCGTAAAAAAGATACGTCACAGTCGTAATGATAAATAACGTAACGTGAAAAAGTCAATAGCCTACGACACCGGGAGTTCCCAGGCGGTCCCCCATCCAAGTACTATCCCGGCCCGACGATGCTTAACTTCCGTGATCGGACGAGAACAGGTGTGTTCATCGTGGTATGGTCGTAAACAAACAAACGGTCAGATATCTACGATTTATTAGCACATCACATCGAAAATGGTTTAAACTTTAAAGGTCATATTTACTGACTGGATCATCCGAAATAGGTCGTGTTTATGTGCATTTGAAAACTCATTTCAAGCGCTATCCACTAATTACGACAACCATGCGCTTTAAGATTTCCGGTAAAAAGTTCCAACGAAGGAAATCTAGGGTACTTTCAGACTTTATTTTCATATGACAAAGTTAATTAACAAATTAGCTACATCGCCATTTTCTTTGTCTGACGCTCGTAATCCATTCATTTGCGACGTGGCGCATTTATTGCAGCAAGGTTGTAGCCGTTTTGAAGGGAAAGCAACTTCTAATCATGTCTCTTTCTTGATTTACTCAGCGGCTATTGCGTAAAAAAGATACGTCCCAGTCGTAATGATAAATAATGTAACGTGAAAAAGTCAATAGCCTACGACACCAGGAGTTCCCAGGCGTTCCCCCATCCAAGTACTATCCCGGCCCAACGATGCTTAACTTCCGTGATCGGACGAGAACAGGTGTGTTCATCGTGGTATGGTCGTAGACAAACAAACGGGCAGATATCTACGATTTATTAGCACATTACATCGAAAATGGTTTAAATTTTAAAGGTCATATTTCTTGACTGGATCATCCGAAATAGGTCGTGTTTATGTGCATTTGAAAGCTCATTTCAAGCGCTATCCATTAATTACGACAACCATGCGCTTTAAGATTTCCGGTAAAAAGTTCCAACGAAGGAAATCTAGGGTACTTTCAGACTTTATTTTCATATGACAAAGTTAATTAGCAAATTAGCTACATCGCCATTTTCTTTGTCTGACGCTCGTAATCCATTCATTTGCGACGTGGCGCATTTATTGCAGCCAGATTGTAGCCGTTTTGAAGGGAAAGCAACTTCTAATCATGTCTCTTTCTTGATTTACTCAGCGGCTATTGCGTAAAAAAGATACGTCCCAGTCGTAATGATAAATAATGTAACGTGAAAAAGTCAATAGCCTACGACACCAGGAGTTCCCAGGCGGTCCCCCATCCAAGTACTATCCCGGCCCAACGATGCTTAACTTCCGTGATCGGACGAGAACAGGTGTGTTCATCGTGGTATGGTCGTAGACAAACAAACGGGCAGATATCTACGATTTATTAGCACATTACATCGAAAATGGTTTAAATTTTAAAGGTCATATTTCTTGACTGGATCATCCGAAATAGGTCGTGTTTATGTGCATTTGAAAGCTCATTTCAAGCGCTATCCATTAATTACGACAACCATGCGCTTTAAGATTTCCGGTAAAAAGTTCCAACGAAGGCAATCTAGGGTACTTTCAGACTTAATTTTCATATGACAAAGTTAATTAGCAAATTAGCTACATCGCCATTCTCTTTGTCTGACGCTCGTAATCCATTCATTTGCGACGTGGCGCATTTAATGCTGCCAGATCGTAGCCCTTTTGAAGGAAAAGAAACTTCTAATGATGTCCCTTACTTGATTTACTCAGCGGCTATTGCGTAAAAAAGATACGTCACAGTCGTATTGATAAATAATGTAACGTGAAAAAGTCAATAGCCTACGACACCGGGAGTTCCCAGGCGGTCCTCCATCCAAGTACTATCCCGGCCCGAGGATGCTTAACTTCCGTGATCGGACGAGAACAGGTGTGTTCATCGTGGTATGGTCGTAGACACACAAACGGGCAGATATCTACGATTTATTAGCACATTACATCGAAAATGGTTCAAACTTTAAAGGTCATATTTCTTGACTGGATCATCCGAAATAGGTCGTGTTTATGTGCATTTGAAAGCTCTTTTTAAGCGCTATCGATTCTTTACGACAACCATGCGCTTTAAGATTTCCGGTAAAAAGTTCCAACGAAGGAAATCTAGGGTGCTTTCAGACTTAATTTTCATATGACAAAGTTAATTAGCAAAGTAACTACATCGCCATTTTCTTTGTCTGACGCTCGTAATCCATTTATTTGCGACGTGGCGCATTTATTGCAGCAAGATTGTAGCCGTTTTGAAGGGAAAGCAAATTCTAATCATGTCTCTTTCTTGATTTACTCAGCGGCTATTGCGTAAAAGAGATACGTCCCAGTCGTAATGATAAATAATGTAACGTGAAAAAGTCAATAGCCTACGACACCAGGAGTTCCCAGGCGGTCGCCCCATCCAAGTACTATCCCGGCCCAACGATGCTTAACTTCCGTGATCGGACGAGAACAGGTGTGTTCATCGTGGTATGGTCGTAGACAAACAAACCGGCAGATATCTACGATTTATTAGCACATTACATCGAAATGGTTTAAACTTTAAAGGTCATATTTCTTGACTGGATTATCCGAAATAGGTCGTGTTTATGTGCATTTGAAAGCTCATTTCAAGCGCTATTCATTAATTACGACAATAATGCGCTTTAAGATTTCCGGTAAAAAGTTCCAACGAAGGAAATCTAGGGTACTTTCAGACTTAATTTTCATATGACAAAATTAGTTAGCAAAGTAAGTACATCGCTATTTTCTTTGTCTGACGCTCGTAATCCATTCATTTGCGACGTGGCGCATTTATTGCAGCACGATGGTAGTCGTTTTGAAGGGAAAGCAACTTCTAATCATGTCTCTTTCTTGATTTACTCGGCGGCTATTGCGTAAAAAAGATACGTCACAGTCGTAATGATAAATAATGTAACGTGAAAGAGTCAATAGCCTACGACACCGGGAGTTCCCAGGCGGTCCCCCATCCAAGTACTATCCTGGCCCGACGATGCTTAACTTCCGTGATCGGACGAGAACAGGTGTGTTCATCGTGGTATGGTCGTAGACAAACAAACGGGCAGATATCTACGATTTATTAGCACATTACATCGAAAATGGTTTAAACTTTAAAGGTCATATTTCTTGACTGGGTTATCCGAAATAGGTCGTGTTTATGTGCATTTGAAAGCTCATTTCAAGCGCTATCGAATAATTACGACAACCATGCGCTTTAAGATTTCCGGTAAAAAGTTCCAACGAAGGCAATCTAGGGTACTTTCAGACCTAATTTTCATATGACAAAGTTAATTAGCAAATTAGCTACATCGCCATTTTCTTTGTTTGACGCTCGTAATCCATTCATTTGCGACTTGGCGCATTTAATGCTGCCAGATCGTAGCCCTTTTGAAGGGGAAGAAACTTCTAATCATGTCTCTTTCTTGATTTACTCGGCGGCTATTGCGTAAAAAAGATACGTCACAGTCGTAATGATAAATAATGTAACGTGAAAAAGTCAATAGCCTACGACACCGGGAGTTCCCAGGCGGTCCCCCATCCAAGTACTATCCCGGCCCAACGATGCTTAACTTCCGTGATCGGACGACAACAGGTGTGTTCATCGTGGTATGGTCGTAGACACACAAAGGGGCAGATATCTACGATTTATTAGCACATTACATCGAAAATGGTTCACACTTTAAAGGTCATATTTCTTGACTGGATCATCCGAAATAGGTCGTGTTTATGTGCATTTGAAAGCTCTTTTTAAGCGCTATCGATTCTTTACGACAACCATGCGCTTTAAGATTTCCGGTAAAAAGTTCCAACGAAGGAAATCTAGGGAGCTTTCAGACTTAATTTTCATATGACAAAGTTAATTAGCAAAGTAACTACATCGCCATTTTCTTTGTCTGACGCTCGTAATCCATTTATTTGCGACGTGGCGCATTTATTGCAGCAAGATTGTAGCCGTTTTGAAGGGAAAGCAAATTCTAATCATGTCTCTTTCTTGATTTACTCAGCGGCTATTTCGTAAAAAAGATACGTCCCAGTCGTAATGATAAATAATGTAACGTGAAAAATTCAATAGCCTACGACACCAGGAGTTCCCAGGCGGTCCCCCATCCAAGTACTATCCCGGCCCAACGATGCTTAACTTCCGTGATCGGACGAGAACAGGTGTGTTTATCGTGGTATGGTCGTAGACAAACAAACGGGCAGATATCTACGATTTATTAGCACATTACATCGAAAATGGTTTAAATTTTAAAGGTCATATTTCTTGACTGGATTATCCGAAATAGGTCGTGTTTATGTGCATTTGAAAGCTCATTTCAAGCGCTATCCATTAATTACGACAATAATGCGCTTTAAGATTTCCGGTAAAAAGTTCCAACGAAGGAAATCTAGGGTGCTTTCAGACTTAATTTTCATATGACAAAGTTAATTAGCAAAGTAACTACATCGCCATTTTCTTTGTCTGACGCTCGTAATCCATTCATTTGCGACTTGGCGCATTTAATGCTGCCAGATCGTAGCCCTTTTGAAGGGGAAGAAACTTCTAATGACGTCCCTTACTTGATTTACTCAGCGGCTATTGCGTAAAAAAGATACGTCACAGTCGTAATGATAAATAATGTAACGTGAAAAATTCAATAGCCTACGACACCGGAAGTTCCCAGGCGGTCCCCCATCCAAGTACTATCCCGGCCCAACGATGCTTAACTTCCGTGATCGGACGAGAACAGGTGTGTTCATCGTGGTATGGTCGTAGACACACAAAGGGGCAGATATCTACGATTTATTAGCACATTACATCGAAAATGGTTCACACTTTAAAGGTCATATTTCTTGACTGGATCATCCGAAATAGGTCGTGTTTATGTGCATTTGAAAGCTCTTTTTAAGCGCTATCGATTCTTTACGACAACCATGCGCTTTAAGATTTCCGGTAAAAAGTTCCAACGAAGGAAATCTAGGGAGCTTTCAGACTTAATTTTCATATGACAAAGTTAATTAGCAAAGTAACTACATCGCCATTTTCTTTGTCTGACGCTCGTAATCCATTTATTTGCGACGTGGCGCATTTATTGCAGCAAGATTGTAGCCGTTTTGAAGGGAAAGCAAATTCTAATCATGTCTCTTTCTTGATTTACTCAGCGGCTATTTCGTAAAAAAGATACGTCCCAGTCGTAATGATAAATAATGTAACGTGAAAAAGTCAATAGCCTACGACACCAGGAGTGCCCAGGCGGTCCCCCATCCAAGTACTATCCCGGCCCAACGATGCTTAACTTCCGTGATCGGACGAGAACAGGTGTGTTTATCGTGGTATGGTCGTAGACAAACAAACGGGCAGATATCTACGATTTATTAGCACATTACATCGAAAATGGTTTAAATTTTAAAGGTCATATTTCTTGACTGGATTATCCGAAATAGGTCGTGTTTATGTGCATTTGAAAGCTCATTTCAAGCGCTATCCATTAATTACGACAATAATGCGCTTTAAGATTTCCGGTAAAAAGTTCCAACGAAGGAAATCTAGGGTGCTTTCAGACTTAATTTTCATATGACAAAGTTAATTAGCAAAGTAACTACATCGCCATTTTCTTTGTCTGACGCTCGTAATCCATTCATTTGCGACTTGGCGCATTTAATGCTGCCAGATCGTAGCCCTTTTGAAGGGGAAGAAACTTCTAATGACGTCCCTTACTTGATTTACTCAGCGGCTATTGCGTAAAAAAGATACGTCACAGTCGTAATGATAAATAATGTAACGTGAAAAAGTCAATAGCCTACGACACCGGGAGTTCCCAGGCGGTCCCCCATCCAAGTACTATCCCGGCCCAACGATGCTTAACTTCCGTGATCGGACGAGAACAGGTGTGTTCATCGTGGTATGGTCGTAGACACACAAAGGGGCAGATAACTACGATTTATTAGCACATTACATCGAAAATGGTTCACACTTTAAAGGTCATATTTCTTGACTGGATCATCCGAAATAGGTCGTGTTTAAGTGCATTTGAAAGCTCTTTTTAAGCGCTATCGATTCTTTACGACAACCATGCGCTTTAAGATTTCCGGTAAAAAGTTCCAACGAAGGAAATCTAGGGAGCTTTCAGACTTAATTTTCATATGACAAAGTTAATTAGCAAAGTAACTACATCGCCATTTTCTTTGTCTGACGCTCGTAATCCATTCATTTGCGACGTGGCGCATTTATTGCAGCAAGATTGTAGCCGTTTTGAAGGGAAAGCAACTTCTAATCATGTCTCTTTCTTGATTTACTCAGCGGCTATTTCGTAAAAAAGATACGTCACAGTCGTAATGATAAATAATGTAACGTGAAAAAGTCAATAGCCTACGACACCGGGAGTTCCCAGGCGGTGCCCCATCCAAGTACTATCCCGGCCCGACGATGCTTAACTTCCGTGATCGGACGAGAACAGGTGTGTTCATCGTGGTACGGTCGTAAACAAACAAACGGGCAGATATCTACGATTTATTAGCACATTACATCGAAAATGGTTTAAACTTTAAAGGTCATATTTATTGACTGGATCATCCGAAATAGGTCGTGTTTATGTGCATTTGAAAGCTCATTTCAAGCGCTATCCATTAATTACGACAATAATGCGCTTTAAGATTTCCGGTAAAAAGTTCCAACGAAGGAAATCTAGGGTGCTTTCAGACTTAATTTTCATATGACAAAGTTAATTAGCAAAGTAACTACATCGCCATTTTCTTTGTCTGACGCTCGTAATCCATTCATTTGCGACGTGGCGAATTTATTGCAGCAAGATTGTAGCCGTTTTGAAGGGAAAGCAACTTCTAATCATGTCTCTTTCTTGATTTACTCAGCGGCTATTTCGTAAAAAAGATACGTCACAGTCGTAATGATAAATAATGTAACGTGAAAAAGTCAATAGCCTACGACACCGGGAGTTCCCAGGCGGTCCCCCATCCAAGTACTATCCCGGCCCGACGATGCTTAACTTCCGTGATCGGACGAGAACAGGTGTATTCATCGTGGTATGGTCGTAAACAAACAAACGGGCAGATATCTACGATTTATTAGCACATTACATCGAAAATGGTTTAAACTTTAAAGGTCATATTTATTGAATGGATCATCCGAAATAGGTCGTGTTTATGTGCATTTGAAAGCTCATTTCAAGCGCTATCAATTAATTACGAAAACCATGCGCTTTAAGATTTCCGGTAAAAAGTTCCAACGAAGGCAATCTAGGGTACTTTCAGACTTAATTTTCATATGACAAAGTTAATTAGCAAATTAGCTACATCGCCATTCTCTTTGTCTGACGCACGTAATCCATTCATTTGCGACGTGGCGCATTTAATGCTGCCAGATCGTAGCCCTTTTGAAGGGAAAGAAACTTCTAATGATGTCCCTTACTTGATTTACTCAGCGGCTATTGCGTAAAAAAGATACGTCACAGTCGTAATGATAAATAATGTAACGTGAAAAAGTCAATAGCCTACGACACCGGGAGTTCCCAGGCGGTCCTCCATCCAAGTACTATCCCGGCCCGAGGATTCTTAACTTCCGTGATCGGACGAGAACAGGTGTGTTCATCGTGGTATGGTCGTAGACACACAAACGGGCAGATATCTATGATTTATTAGCACATTACATCGAAAATGGTTTAAACTTTAAAGGTCATATTTATTGACTGGATCATCCGAAATAGGTCGTGTTTATGTGCATTTGAAAGCTCATTTCAAGCGCTATCCATTAATTACGACAACCATGCGCTTTAAGATTTCCGGTAAAAAGTTCCAACGAAGGCAATCTAGGGTACTTTCAGACTTAATTTTCATATGACAAAGTTAATTAGCAAATTAGCTACATCGCCATTCTCTTTGTCTGACGCTCGTAATCCATTCATTTGCGACGTGGCGCATTTAATGCTGCCAGATCGTAGCCCTTTTGAAGGGAAAGAAACTTCTAATGATGTCCCTTACTTGATTTACTCAGCGGCTATTGCGTAAAAAAGATACGTCACAGTCGTAATGATAAATAATGTAACGTGAAAAAGTCAATAGCCTACGACACCGGGAGTTCCCAGGCGGTCCTCCATCCAAGTACTATCCCGGCCCGAGGATTCTTAACTTCCGTGATCGGACGAGAACAGGTGTGTTCATCGTGGTATGGTCGTAGACACACAAACGGGCAGATAACTATGATTTATTAGCACATTACATCGAAAATGGTTTAAACTTTAAAGGTCATATTTATTGACTGGATCATCCGAAATAGGTCGTGTTTATGTGCATTTGAAAGCTCATTTCAAGCGCTATCCATTAATTACGAAAACCATGCGCTTTAAGATTTCCGGTAAAAAGTTCCAACGAAGGCAATCTAGGGTACTTTCAGACTTAATTTTCATATGACAAAGTTAATTAGCAAATTAACTACATCGCCATTTTCTTTGTCTGACGCTCGTAATCCATTCATTTGCGACTTGGCGCATTTATTGCCGCCAGATCGTAGCCGTTTTGAAGGGAAAGCAACTTCTAATCATGTCTCTTTCTTGATTTACTCAGCGGCTATTTCGTAAAAAAGATACGTCCCAGTCGTAATGATAAATAATGTAACGTGAAAAAGTCAATAGCCTACGACACCAGGAGTTCCCAGGTGGTCCCCCATCCAAGTACTATCCCGGCCCAACGATGCTTAACTTCCGTGATCGGACGAGAACAGGTGTGTTCATCGTGGTATGGTCGTAGACAAACAAACGGGCAGATATCTACGATTTATTAGCACATTACATCGAAAATGGTTTAAATTTTAAAGGTCATATTTCTTGACTGGATTATCCGAAATAGGTCGTGTTTATGTGCATTTGAAAGCTCATTTCAAGCGCTATCCATTAATTACGACAATAATGCGCTTTAAGATTTCCGGTAAAAAGTTCCAACGAAGGAAATCTAGGGTGCTTTCAGACTTAATTTTCATATGACAAAGTTAATTAGCAAAGTAACTACATCGCCATTTTCTTTGTCTGACGCTCGTAATCCATTCATTTGCGACGTGGCGCATTTATTGCAGCAAGATTGTAGCCGTTTTGAAGGGAAAGCAACTTCTAATCATGTCTCTTTCTTGATTTACTCACCGGCTATTTCGTAAAAAAGATACGTCACAGTCGTAATGATAAATAATGTAACGTGAAAAAGTCAATAGCCTACGACACCGGGAGTTCCCTGGCGGTCCCCCATCCAAGTACTATCCCGGCCCGACGATGCTTAACTTCCGTGATCGGACGAGAACAGGTGTGTTCATCGTGGTATGGTCGTAAACAAACAAACGGGCAGATATCTACGATTTATTAGCACATTACATCGAAAATGGTTTAAACTTTAAAGGTCATATTTATTGACTGGATCATCCGAAATAGGTCGTGTTTATGTGCATTTGAAAGCTCATTTCAAGCGCTATCCATTAATTACGACAACCATGCGCTTTAAGATTTCCGGTAAAAAGTTCCAACGAAGGCAATCTAGGGTACTTTCAGACTTAATTTTCATATGACAAAGTTAATTAGCAAATTAGCTACATCGCCATTTTCTTTGTCTGACGCTCGTAATCCATTCATTTGCGACGTGGCGCATTTATTGCAGCAAGATTGTAGCCGTTTTGAAGGGAAAGCAACTTCTAATCATGTCTTTTTCTTGATTTACTCAGCGGCTATTGCGTAAAAAAGATACGTCCCAGTCGTAATGATAAACAATGTAACGTGAAAAAGTCAATAGCCTACGACACCAGGAGTTCCCAGGCGGTCCCCCATCCAAGTACTATCCCGGCCCAACGATGCTTAACTTCCGTGATCGGACGAGAACAGGTGTGTTTATCGTGGTATGGTCGTAGACAAACAAACGGGCAGATATCTACGATTTATTAGCACATTACATCGAAAATGGTTTAAATTTTAAAGGTCATATTTCTTGACTGGATCATCCGAAATAGGTCGTGTTTATGTGCATTTGAAAGCTCATTTCAAGCGCTATCCATTAATTACGACAACCCTGCGCTTTAAGATTTCCGGTAAAAAGTTCCAACGAAGGCAATCTAGGGTACTTTCAGACTTAATTTTCATATGACAAAGTTAATTAGCAAAGTAACTACATCGCCATTTTCTTTGTCTGACGCTCGTAATCCATTTATTTGCGACGTGGCGCATTTATTGCAGCAAGATTGTAGCCGTTTTGAAGGGAAAGCAACTTCTAATCATGTCTCTTTCTTGATTTACTCAGCGGCTATTGCGTAAAAAAGATACGTCCCAGTCGTAATGATAAATAATGTAACGTGAAAAAGTCAATAGCTTACGACACCAGGAGTTCCCAGGCGGTCCCCCATCCAAGTACTATCCCGGCCCAACGATGCTTAACTTCCGTGATCGGACGAGAACAGGTGTGTTCATCGTGGTATGGTCGTAGACAAACAAACGGGCAGATATCTACGATTTATTAGCACATTACATCGAAAATGGTTTAAATTTTAAAGGTCATATTTCTTGACTGGATTATCCGAAATAAGTCGTGTTTATGTGCATTTGAAAGCTCATTTCAAGCGCTATCCATTAATTACGACAATAATGCGCTTTAAGATTTCCGGTAAAAAGTTCCAACGAAGGAAATCTAGGGTGCTTTCAGACTTAATTTTCATATGACAAAGTTAATTAGCAAAGTAACTACATCGCCATTTTCTTTGTCTGACGCTCGTAATCCATTCATTTGCGACGTGGCGCATTTATTGCAGCAAAATTGTAGCCGTTTTGAAGGGAAAGCAACTTCTAATCATGTCTCTTTCTTGATTTACTCAGCGGCTATTTCGTAAAAAAGATACGTCACAGCCGTAATGATAAATAATGTAACGTGAAAAAGTCAATAGCCTACGACACCGGGAGTTCCCAGGCGGTCCCCCATCCAAGTACTATCCCGGCCCGACGATGCTTAACTTCCGTGATCGGACGAGAACAGGTGTGTTCATCGTGGTATGGTCGTAAACAAACAAACGGGCAGATATCTACGATTTATTAGCACATTACATCGAAAATGGTTTAAATTTTAAAGGTCATATTTCTTGACTGCATTATCCGAAATAGGTCGTGTTTATGTGCATTTGAAAGCTCATTTCAAGCGCTATCCATTAATTACGACAATAATGCGCTTTAAGATTTCCGGTAAAAAGTTCCAACGAAGGAAATCTAGGGTGCTTTCAGACTTAATTTTCATATGACAAAGTTAATTAGCAAAGTAACTACATCGCCATTTTCTTTGTCTGACGCTCGTAATCCATTCATTTGCGACGTGGCGCATTTATTGCAGCAAGATTGTAGCCGTTTTGAAGGGAAAGCAACTTCTAATCATGTGTCTTTCTTGATTTACTCAGCGGCTATTGCGTAAAAAAGATACGTCCCAGTCGTAATGATAAACAATGTAACGTGAAAAAGTCAATAGCCTACAACACCAGGAGTTCCCAGGCGGTCCCCCATCCAAGTACTATCCCGGCCCAACGATGCTTAACTTCCGTGATCGGACGAGAACAGGTGTGTTTATCGTGGTATGGTCGTAGACAAACAAACGTGCAGATATCTACGATTTATTAGCACATTACATCGAAAATGGTTTAAATTTTAAAGGTCATATTTCTTGACTGGATCATCCGAAATAGGTCGTGTTTATGTGCATTTGAAAGCTCATTTCAAGCGCTATCCATTAATTACGACAACCATGCGCTTTAAGATTTCCGGTAAAAAGTTCCAACGAAGGCAATCTAAGGTACTTTCAGACTTAATTTTCATATGACAAAGTTAATTAGCAAAGTAACTACATCGCCATTTTCTTTGTCTGACGCTCGTAATCCATTTATTTGCGACGTGGCGCATTTATTGCAGCAAGATTGTAGCCGTTTTGAAGGGAAAGCAACTTCTAATCATGTCTCTTTCTTGATTTACTCAGCGCCTATTGCGTAATAAAGATACGTCCCAGTCGTAATGATAAATAATGTAACGTGAAAAAGTCAATAGCCTACGACACCGGGAGTTCCCAGGCGGTCCCCCATCCAAGTACTATCCCGGCCCAACGATGCTTAACTTCCGTGATCGGACGAGAACAGGTGTGTTCATCGTGGTATGGTCGTAGACAAGCAAACGGGCAGATATCTACGATTTATTAGCACATTACATCAAAAATGGTTTAAATTTTAAAGGTCATATTTCTTGACTGGATTATCCGAAAAAGGTTGTGTTTATGTGCATTTGAAAGCTCGTTTCAAGCGCTATCCATTAATTACGACAATAATGCGCTTTAAGATTTCCGGTAAAAAGTTCCAACGAAGGCAATCTAGGGTACTTTCAGACTTAATTTTCATATGACAAAGTTAATTAGCAAAGTAACTACATCGCCATTTTCTTTGTCTGACGCTCTTAATCCATTTATTTGCGACGTGGCGCATTTATTGCAGCAAGATTGTAGCCGTTTTGAAGGGAAAGCAACTTATAATCATGTCTCTTTCTTGATTTACTCAGCGGCTATTGCGTAAAAAAGATACGTCCCAGTCCTAATGATAAATAATGCAACGTGAAAAAGTCAATAGCCTACGACACCGGGAGTTCCCAGGCGGTCCCCCATCCAAGTACTATCCCGGCCCAACGATGCTTAACTTCCGTGATCGGACGAGAACAGGTGTGTTCATCGTGGTATGGTCGTAGACAAACAAACGGGCAGATATCTACGATTTATTAGCACATTACATCAAAAATGGTTTAAATTTTAAAGGTCATATTTCTTGACTGGCTTATCCGAAATAGGTTGTGTTTATGTGCATTTGAAAGCTCATTTCAAGCGCTATCCATTAGTTACGACAATAATGCGCTTTAAGATTTCCGGTAAAAAGTTCCAACGAAGGCAATCTAGGGTACTTTCAGACTTAATTTTCATATGACAAAGTTAATTAGCAAATTAACTACATCGCCATTTTCTTTGTCTGACGTACGTAATCCATTCATTTGCTACTTGGCGCATTTATTTCTGCCAGATCGTAGCCGTTTTGAAGGGAAAGCAACTTCTAATCATGTCTCTTTCTTGATTTACTCAGCGGCTATTTCGTAAAAAAGATACGTCACAGTCGTAATGATAAATAATGTAACGTGAAAAAGTCAATAGCCTGCGACACCGGGAGTTCCCAGGCGGTCCCCCATCCAAGTACTATCCCGGCCCAACGATGCTTAACTTCCGTGATCGGACGAGAACAGGTGTGTTCATCCTGGTATGGTCGTAGACAAGCAAACGGGCAGATATCTACGATTTATTAGCACATTACATCAAAAATGGTTTAAATTTTAAAGGTCATATTTCTTGACTGGATTATCCAAAAAAGAGGTTGTGTTTATGTGCATTTGAAAGCTCGTTTCAAGCGCTATACATTAATTACGACAATAATGCGCTTTAAGATTTCCGGTAAAAAGTTCCAACGAAGGCAATCTAGGGTACTTTCAGACTTAATTTTCATATGACAAAGTTAATTAGCAAAGTAACTACATCGCCATTTTCTTTGTCTGACGCTCTTAATCCATTTATTTGCGACGTGGCGCATTTATTGCAGCAAGATTGTAGCCGTTTTGAAGGGAAAGCAAATTCTAATCATGTCTCTTTCTTGATTTACTCAGCGGCTATTTCGTAAAAAAGATACGTCCCAGTCCTAATGATAAATAATGTAACGTGAAAAAGTCAATAGCCTACGACACCAGGAGTTCCCAGGCGGTCCCCCATCCAAGTACTATCCCGGCCCAACGATGCTTAACTTCCGTGATCGGACGAGAACAGGTGTGTTTATCGTGGTATGGTCGTAGACAAACAAACGGGCAGATATCTACGATTTATTAGCACATTACATCGAAAATGGTTTAAATTTTAAAGGTCATATTTCTTGACTGGAATATCCGAAATAGGTCGTGTTTATGTGCATTTGAAAGCTCGTTTCAAGCGCTATCCATTAATTACGACAATAATGCGCTTTAAGATTTCCGGTAAAAAGTTCCAACGAAGGCAATCTAGGGTACTTTCAGACTTAATTTTCATATGACAAAGTTAATTAGCAAATTAACTACATCGCCATTTTTTTTGTCTGACGCTCGTAATCCATTCATTTGCGACTTGGCGCACTTATTGCTGCCAGATCGTAGCCGTTTTGAAGGGAAAGCAACTTCTAATCATGTCTCTTTCTTGATTTACTCAGCGGCTATTTCGTAAAAAAGATACGTCACAGTCGTAATGATAAATAATGTAACGTGAAAAAGTCAATAGCCTACGACACCGGGAGTTCCCAGGCGGTCCCCCATCCAAGTACTATCCCGGCCCGACGATGCTTAACTTCCGTGATCGGACGAGAACAGGTGTGTTCATCGTGGTATGGTCGTAGACAAACAAACGGGCAGATATCTACGATTTATTAGCACATTACATCAAAAATGGTTTAAATTTTAAAGGTCATATTTCTTGACTGGATTATCCGAAAAAGGTTGTGTTTATGTGCATTTGAAAGCTCGTTTCAAGCGCTATCCATTAATTACGACAATAATGCGCTTTAAGATTTCCGGTAAAAAGTTCCAAGGAAGGCAATCTAGGGTACTTTCAGACTTAATTTTCATATGACAAAGTTAATTAGCAAAGTAACTACATCGCCATTTTCTTTGTCTGACGCTCGTAATCCATTTATTTGCGACGTGGCGCATTTATTGCAGCAAGATTGTAGCCGTTTTGAAGGGAAAGCAACTTATAATCATGTCTCTTTCTTGATTTACTCAGCGGCTATTGCGTAAAAAAGATACGTCCCAGTCCTAATGATAAATAATGTAACGTGAAAAAGTCAATAGCCTACGACACCGGGAGTTCCCAGGCGGTCCCCCATCCAAGTACTATCCCGGCCCAACGATGCTTAACTTCCGTGATCGGACGAGAACAGGTGTGTTTATCGTGGTAAGGTCGAAGACAAACAAACGGGCAGATATCTACGATTTATTAGAACATTACATCAAAAATGGTTTAAATTTTAAAGGTCATATTTCTTGACTGGATTATCCGAAATAGGTTGTGTTTATGTGCATTTGAAAGCTCGTTTCAAGCGCTATCCATTAATTACAACAATAATGCGCTTTAAGATTTCCGGTAAAAAGTTCCAACGAAGGCAATCTAGGGTACTTTCAGATTTAATTTTCATATGACAAAGTTAATTAGCAAATTAACTACATCGCCATTTTCTTTGTCTGACGCTCGTAATCTATTCATTTGCGACTTGGCGCATTTATTGCTGCCAGATCGTAGCCGTTTTGAAGGGAAAGCAACTTCTAATCACGTCCCTTACTTGATTTACTCAGCGGCTAGTGCGTAAAAAAGATACGTCCCAGTCGTAATGATAAATAATGTAACGTGAAAAAGTCAATAGCCTACGACACCGGGAGTTCCCAGGCGGTCCCACATCCAAGTACTATCCCGGCCCAACGATGCTTAACTTCCGTGATCGGACGAGAACAGGTGTGTTCATCGTGGTATGGTCGTAGACAAACAAACGGGCAGATATCTACGATTTATTAGCACATTACATCGAAAATGGTTTAAATTTTAAAGGTCATATTTCTTGACTGGAATATCCGAAATAGGTCGTGTTTATGTGCATTTGAAAGCTCGTTTCAAGCGCTATCCATTAATTACGACAATAATGCGCTTTAAGATTTCCGGTAAAAAGTTCCAACGAAGGCAATCTAGGGTACTTTCAGACTTAATTTTCATATGACAAAGTTAATTAGCAAATTAACTACATCGCCATTTTTTTTGTCTGACGCTCGTAATCCATTCATTTGCGACTTGGCGCACTTATTGCTGCCAGATCGTAGCCGTTTTGAAGGGAAAGCAACTTCTAATCATGTCTCTTTCTTGATTTACTCAGCGGCTATTTCGTAAAAAAGATACGTCACAGTCGTAATGATAAATAATGTAACGTGAAAAAGTCAATAGCCTACGACACCGGGAGTTCCCAGGCGGTCCCCCATCCAAGTACTATCCCGGCCCGACGATGCTTAACTTCCGTGATCGGACGAGAACAGGTGTGTTCATCGTGGTATGGTCGTAGACAAACAAACGGGCAGATATCTACGATTTATTAGCACATTACATCAAAAATGGTTTAAATTTTAAAGGTCATATTTCTTGACTGGATTATCCGAAAAAGGTTGTGTTTATGTGCATTTGAAAGCTCGTTTCAAGCGCTATCCATTAATTACGACAATAATGCGCTTTAAGATTTCCGGTAAAAAGTTCCAAGGAAGGCAATCTAGGGTACTTTCAGACTTAATTTTCATATGACAAAGTTAATTAGCAAAGTAACTACATCGCCATTTTCTTTGTCTGACGCTCGTAATCCATTTATTTGCGACGTGGCGCATTTATTGCAGCAAGATTGTAGCCGTTTTGAAGGGAAAGCAACTTATAATCATGTCTCTTTCTTGATTTACTCAGCGGCTATTGCGTAAAAAAGATACGTCCCAGTCCTAATGATAAATAATGTAACGTGAAAAAGTCAATAGCCTACGACACCGGGAGTTCCCAGGCGGTCCCCCATCCAAGTACTATCCCGGCCCAACGATGCTTAACTTCCGTGATCGGACGAGAACAGGTGTGTTTATCGTGGTAAGGTCGAAGACAAACAAACGGGCAGATATCTACGATTTATTAGAACATTACATCAAAAATGGTTTAAATTTTAAAGGTCATATTTCTTGACTGGATTATCCGAAATAGGTTGTGTTTATGTGCATTTGAAAGCTCGTTTCAAGCGCTATCCATTAATTACAACAATAATGCGCTTTAAGATTTCCGGTAAAAAGTTCCAACGAAGGCAATCTAGGGTACTTTCAGATTTAATTTTCATATGACAAAGTTAATTAGCAAATTAACTACATCGCCATTTTCTTTGTCTGACGCTCGTAATCTATTCATTTGCGACTTGGCGCATTTATTGCTGCCAGATCGTAGCCGTTTTGAAGGGAAAGCAACTTCTAATCATGTCTCTTTCTTGATTTACTCAGCGGCTATTTCGTAAAAAAGATACGTCACAGTCGTAATGATAAATAATGTAACGTGAAAAAGTCAATAGCCTACGACACCGGGAGTTCCCAGGCGGTCCCCCATCCAAGTACTATCCCGGCCCGACGATGCTTAACTTCCGTGATCGGACGAGAACAGGTGTGTTCATCGTGGTATGGTCGTAGACAAACAAACGGGCAGATATCTACGATTTATTAGCACATTACATCGAAAATGGTTCAAACTTTAAAGGTCATATTTCTTGACTGGATCATTCGAAATAGGTCGTGTTTATGTGCGTTTGACAGCTCTTTTTAAGCGCTATCGATTCTTGACAACAATAATGCGCTTTATGATTTCCGGTAAAAAGTTCCAACGAAGGAAATCTAGGGTGCTTTCCGACTTAATTTTATTATGACAAAGTTAATTAGCAAAGTAACTACATCGCCATTTTCTTTGTCTGACGCTTGTAATCCATTTATTTGCGACTTGGCGCATTTATTGCTGCCAGATCGTAGCCGTTTTGAAGGGAAAGCAACTTCTAATCATGTCTCTTTCTTGATTTACTCAGCGGCTATTTCGTAAAAAAGATACGTCACAGTCGTAATGATAAATAATGTAACGTGAAAAAGTCAATAGCCTACGACACCGGGAGTTCCCAGGCGGTCCCCCATCCAAGTACTATCCCGGCCCGACGATGCTTAACTTCCGTGATCGGACGAGAACAGGTTTGTTCATCGTGGTATGGTCGTAGACAAACAAACGGGCAGATATCTACGATTTATTAGCACATTACATCGAAAATGGTTCAAACTTTAAAGGTCATATTTCTTGACTGGATCATTCGAAATAGGTCGTGTTTATGTGCGTTTGACAGCTCTTTTTAAGCGCTATCGATTCTTGACAACAATAATGCGCTTTATGATTTCCGGTAAAAAGTTCCAACGAAGGAAATCTAGGGTGCTTTCCGACTTAATTTTATTATGACAAAGTTAATTAGCAAAGTAACTACATCGCCATTTTCTTTGTCTGACGCTTGTAATCCATTCATTTGCGACTTGGCGCATTTATTGCTGCCAGATCGTAGCCGTTTTGAAGGGAAAGCAACTTCTAATCATGTCTCTTTCTTGATTTACTCAGCGGCTATTTCGTAAAAAAGATACGTCACAGTCGTAATGATAAATAATGTAACGTGAAAAAGTCAATAGCCTACGACACCGGGAGTTCCCAGGCGGTCCCCCATCCAAGTACTATCCCGGCCCGACGATGCTTAACTTCCGTGATCGGACGAGAACAGGTTTGTTCATCGTGGTATGGTCGTAGACAAACAAACGGGCAGATATCTACGATTTATTAGCACATTACATCGAAAATGGTTCAAACTTTAAAGGTCATATTTCTTGACTGGATCATTCGAAATAGGTCGTGTTTATGTGCGTTTGACAGCTCTTTTTAAGCGCTATCGATTCTTGACAACAATAATGCGCTTTATGATTTCCGGTAAAAAGTTCCAACGAAGGAAATCTAGGGTGCTTTCCGACTTAATTTTATTATGACAAAGTTAATTAGCAAAGTAACTACATCGCCATTTTCTTTGTCTGACGCTTGTAATCCATTCATTTGCGACTTGGCGCATTTATTGCTGCCAGATCGTAGCCGTTTTGAAGGGAAAGCAACTTCTAATCATGTCTCTTTCTTGATTTACTCAGCGGCTATTTCGTAAAAAAGATACGTCACAGTCGTAATGATAAATAATGTAACGTGAAAAAGTCAATAGCCTACGACACCGGGAGTTCCCAGGCGGTCCCCCATCCAAGTACTATCCCGGCCCGACGATGCTTAACTTCCGTGATCGGACGAGAACAGGTGTGTTCATCGTGGTATGGTCGTAGACAAACAAACGGGCAGATATCTACGATTTATTAGCACATTACATCGAAAATGGTTCAAACTTTAAAGGTCATATTTCTTGACTGGATCATTCGAAATAGGTCGTGTTTATGTGCATTTGAAAGCTCATTTCAAGCGCTATCCATTAATTACGACAACCATGCGCTTTATGATTTCCGGTAAAAAGTTCCAACGAAGGAAATCTAGGGTGCTTTCCGACTTAATTTTCATATGACAAAGTTAATTAGCAAAGTTACTACATCGCCATTTTCTTTGTCTGACGCTCGTAATCCATTCATTTGCGACTTGGCGCATTTATTGCTGCCAGATCGTAGCCGTTTTGAAGGGAAAGCAACTTCTAATCATGTCTCTTTCTTGATTTACTCAGCGGCTATTTCGTAAAAAAGATACGTCACAGTCGTAATGATAAATAATGTAACGTGAAAAAGTCAATAGCCTACGACACCGGGAGTTCCCAGGCGGTCCCCCATCCAAGTACTATCCCGGCCCGACGATGCTTAACTTCCGTGATCGGACGAGAACAGGTGTGTTCATCGTGGTATGGTCGTAGACAAACAAACGGGCAGATATCTACGATTTATTAGCACATTACATCGAAAATGGTTCAAACTTTAAAGGTCATATTTCTTGACTGGATCATTCGAAATAGGTCGTGTTTATGTGCGTTTGACAGCTCTTTTTAAGCGCTATCGATTCTTGACAACAATAATGCGCTTTATGATTTCCGGTAAAAAGTTCCAACGAAGGAAATCTAGGGTGCTTTCCGACTTAATTTTATTATGACAAAGTTAATTAGCCATGTAACTACATCGCCATTTTCTTTGTCTGACGCTTGTAATCCATTCATTTGCGACTTGGCGCATTTATTGCTGCCAGATCGTAGCCGTTTTGAAGGGAAAGCAACTTCTAATCATGTCTCTTTCTTGATTTACTCAGCGGCTATTTCGTAAAAAAGATACGTCACAGTCGTAATGATAAATAATGTAACCTGAAAAAGTCAATAGCCTACGACACCGGGAGTTCCCAGGCGGTCCCCCATCCAAGTACTATCCCGGCCCGACGATGCTTAACTTCCGTGATCGGACGAGAACAGGTGTGTTCATCGTGGTATGGTCGTAGACAAACAAACGGGCAGATATCTACGATTTATTAGCACATTACATCGAAAATGGTTCAAACTTTAAAGGTCATATTTCTTGACTGGATCATTCGAAATAGGTCGTGTTTATGTGCGTTTGACAGCTCTTTTTAAGCGCTATCGATTCTTGACAACAATAATGCGCTTTATGATTTCCGGTAAAAGGTTCCAACGAAGGAAATCTAGGGTCCTTTCCGACTTAATTTTCATATGACAAAGTTAATTAGCAAAGTTACTACATCGCCATTTTCTTTGTCTGAAGCTCGTAATCCATTCATTTGCGACTTGGCGCATTTATTGCTGCCAGATCGTAGCCGTTTTGAAGGGAAAGCAACTTCTAATCATGTCTTTTTCTTGATTTACTCAGCGGCTATTGCGTAAAAAAGATACGTCCCAGTCGTAATGATAAATAATGTAACGTGAAAAAGTCAATAGCCTACGACACCGGGAGTTCCCAGGCGGTCCCCCATCCAAGTACTATCCCGGCCCAACGATGCTTAACTTCCGTGATCTGACGAGAACAGGTGTGTATTCGTGGTATGGTCGTAGACAAACAAACGGGCAGATATCTACGATTTATTAGCACATTACATCGAATATGGTTTAAACTTTAAAGGTCATATTTCTTGACTGGATTATCCGAAATAGGTCGTGTTTATGTGCATTTGAAAGCTCATTTCAAGCGCTATTCGTTAATTACGACAATAATGCGCTTTAAGATTTCCGGTAAAAAGTTCCAACGAAGGAAATCTAGGGTACTTTCAGACTTAATTTTCATATGACAAAATTAGTTAGCAAAGTAAGTACACCGCTATTTTCTTTGTCTGACGCTCGTAATCCATTCATTTGCGACTTGGCGCATTTATTGCTGCCAGATCGTAGCCGTTTTGAAGGGAAAGCAACTTCTAATCATGTCTCTTTCTTGATTTACTCAGCGGCTATTTCGTAAAAAAGATACGTCACAGTCGTAATGATAAATAATGTAACGTGAAAAAGTCAATAGCCTACGACACCGGGAGTTCCCAGGCGGTCCCCCATCCAAGTACTATCCCGGCCCGACGATGCTTAACTTCCGTGATCGGACGAGAACAGGTGTGTTCATCGTGGTATGGTCGTAAACAAACAAACGGGCAGATATCTACGATTTATTAGCACATTACATCGAAAATGGTTTAAACTTTAAAGGTCATATTTCTTGACTGGATCATCCGAAATAGGTCGTTTTTATGTGCATTTGAAAGCTCATTTCAAGCGCTATCCATTAATTACGACAACCATGCGCATTATGATTTCCGGTAAAAAGTTCCAACGAAGGAAATCTAGGGTGCTTTCCGACTTAATTTTCATATGACAAAGTTAATTAGCAAAGTTACTACATCGCCATTTTCTTTGTCTGACGCTCGTAATCCATTTATTTGCGACTTGGCGCATTTATTGCTGCCAGATCGTAGCCGTTTTGAAGGGAAAGCAACTTCTAATCATGTCTCTTTCTTGATTTACTCAGCGGCTATTTCGTAAAAAAGATACGTCACAGTCGTAATGATAAATAATGTAACGTGAAAAAGTCAAAACCTTACGACACCGGGAGTTCCCAGGCGGTCCCCCATCCAAGTACTATCCCGGCCCAACGATGCTTAACTTCCGTGATCGGACGAGAACAGGTGTGTTCATCGTGGTATGGTCGTAGACAAACAAACGGGCAGATATCTACGATTTATTAGCACATTACATCGAAAATGGTTCAAACTTTAAAGGTCATATTTCTTGACTGGATCATTCGAAATAGGTCGTGTTTATGTGCGTTTGACAGCTCTTTTTAAGCGCTATCGATTCTTGACAACAATAATGCGCTTTATGATTTCCGGTAAAAAGTTCCAACGAAGGAAATCTAGGGTGCTTTCCGACTTAATTTTATTATGACAAAGTTAATTAGCAAAGTAACTACATCGCCATTTTCTTTGTCTGACGCTTGTAATCCATTCATTTGCGACTTGGCGCATTTATTGCTGCCAGATCGTAGCCGTTTTGAAGGGAAAGCAACTTCTAATCATGTCTCTTTCTTGATTTACTCAGCGGCTATTTCGTAAAAAAGATACGTCACAGTCGTAATGATAAATAATGTAACGTGAAAAAGTCAATAGCCTACGACACCGGGAGTTCCCAGGCGGTCCCCCATCCAAGTACTATCCCGGCCCGACGATGCTTAACTTCCGTGATCGAACGAGAACAGGTGTGTTCATCGTGGTATGGTCGTAGACAAACAAACGGGCAGATATCTACGATTTATTAGCACATTACATCGAAAATGGTTCAAACTTTAAAGGTCATATTTCTTGACTGGATCATTCGAAATAGGTCGTGTTTATGTGCATTTGAAAGCTCATTTCAAGCGCTATCCATTAATTACGACAACCATGCGCTTTATGATTTCCGGTAAAAAGTTCCAACGAAGGAAATCTAGGGTGCTTTCCGACTTAATTTTCATATGACAAAGTTAATTAGCAAAGTTACTACATCGCCATTTTCTTTGTCTGACGCTCGTAATCCATTCATTTGCGACTTGGCGCATTTATTGCTGCCAGATCGTAGCCGTTTTGAAGGGAAAGCAACTTCTAATCATGTCTCTTTCTTGATTTACTCAGCGGCTATTTCGTAAAAAAGATACGTCACAGTCGTAATGATAAATAATGTAACGTGAAAAAGTCAATAGCCTACGACACCGGGAGTTCCCAGGCGGTCCCCCATCCAAGTACTATCCCGGCCCGACGATGCTTAACTTCCGTGATCGGACGAGAACAGGTGTGTTCATCGTGGTATGGTCGTAGACAAACAAACGGGCAGATATCTACGATTTATTAGCACATTACATCGAAAATGGTTCAAACTTTAAAGGTCATATTTCTTGACTGGATCATTCGAAATAGGTCGTGTTTATGTGCGTTTGACAGCTCTTTTTAAGCGCTATCGATTCTTGACAACAATAATGCGCTTTATGATTTCCGGTAAAAAGTTCCAACGAAGGAAATCTAGGGTGCTTTCCGACTTAATTTTATTATGACAAAGTTAATTAGCAAAGTAACTACATCGCCATTTTCTTTGTCTGACGCTTGTAATCCATTCATTTGCGACTTGGCGCATTTATTGCTGCCAGATCGTAGCCGTTTTGAAGGGAAAGCAACTTCTAATCATGTCTCTTTCTTGATTTACTCAGCGGCTATTTCGTAAAAAAGATACGTCACAGTCGTAATGATAAATAATGTAACCTGAAAAAGTCAATAGCCTACGACACCGGGAGTTCCCAGGCGGTCCCCCATCCAAGTACTATCCCGGCCCGACGATGCTTAACTTCCGTGATCGGACGAGAACAGGTGTGTTCATCGTGGTATGGTCGTAGACAAACAAACGGGCAGATATCTACGATTTATTAGCACATTACATCGAAAATGGTTCAAACTTTAAAGGTCATATTTCTTGACTGGATCATTCGAAATAGGTCGTGTTTATGTGCGTTTGACAGCTCTTTTTAAGCGCTATCGATTCTTGACAACAATAATGCCCTTTATGATTTCCGGTAAAAAGTTCCAACGATGGAAATCTAGGGTCCTTTCCGACTTAATTTTCATATGACAAAGTTAATTAGCAAAGTTACTACATCGCCATTTTCTTTGTCTGACGCTCGTAATCCATTCATTTGCGACTTGGCGCATTTATTGCTGCCAGATCGTAGCCGTTTTGAAGGGAAAGCAACTTCTAATCATGTCTCTTTCTTGATTTACTCAGCGGCTATTGCGTAAAAAAGATACGTCCCAGTCGTAATGATAAATAATGTAACGTGAAAAAGTCAATAGCCTACGACACCGGGAGTTCCCAGGCGGTCCCCCATCCAAGTACTATCCCGGCCCAACGATGCTTAACTTCCGTGATCTGACGAGAACAGGTGTGTTCATCGTGGTATGGTCGTAGACAAACAAACGGGCAGATATCTACGATTTATTAGCACATTACATCGAATATGGTTTAAACTTTAAAGGTCATATTTCTTGACTGGATTATCCGAAATAGGTCGTGTTTATGTGCATTTGAAAGCTCATTTCAAGCGCTATTCGTTAATTACGACAATAATGCGCTTTAAGATTTCCGGTAAAAAGTTCCAACGAAGGAAATCTAGGGTACTTTCAGACTTAATTTTCATATGACAAAATTAGTTAGCAAAGTAAGTACACCGCTATTTTCTTTGTCTGACGCTCGTAATCCATTCATTTGCGACTTGGCGCATTTATTGCTGCCAGATCGTAGCCGTTTTGAAGGGAAAGCAACTTCTAATCATGTCTCTTTCTTGATTTACTCAGCGGCTATTTCGTAAAAAAGATACGTCACAGTCGTAATGATAAATAATGTAACGTGAAAAAGTCAATAGCCTACGACACCGGGAGTTCCCAGGCGGTCCCCCATCCAAGTACTATCCCGGCCCGACGATGCTTAACTTCCGTGATCGGACGAGAACAGGTGTGTTCATCGTGGTATGGTCGTAAACAAACAAACGGGCAGATATCTACGATTTATTAGCACATTACATCGAAAATGGTTTAAACTTTAAAGGTCATATTTCTTGACTGGATCATCCGAAATAGGTCGTTTTTATGTGCATTTGAAAGCTCATTTCAAGCGCTATCCATTAATTACGACAACCATGCGCTTTATGATTTCCGGTAAAAAGTTCCAACGAAGGAAATCTAGGGTGCTTTCCGACTTAATTTTCATATGACAAAGTTAATTAGCAAAGTTACTACATCGCCATCTTCTTTGTCTGACGCTCGTAATCCATTCATTTGCGACTTGGCGCATTTATTGCTGCCAGATCGTAGCCGTTTTGAAGGGAAAGCAACTTCTAATCATGTCTCTTTCTTGATTTACTCAGCGGCTATTTCGTAAAAAAGATACGTCACAGTCGTAATGATAAATAATGTAACGTGAAAAAGTCAAAAGCCTACGACACCGGGAGTTCCCAGGCGGTCCCCCATCCAAGTACCATCCCGGCCCAACGATGCTTAACTTCCGTGATCGGACGAGAACAGGTGTGTTCATCGTGGTATGGTCGTAGACAAACAAACGGGCAGATATCTACGATTTATTAGCACATTACATCGAAAATGGTTCAAACTTTAAAGGTCATATTTCTTGACTGGATCATTCGAAATAGGTCGTGTTTATGTGCGTTTGACAGCTCTTTTTAAGCGCTATCGATTCTTGACAACAATAATGCGCTTTATGATTTCCGGTAAAAAGTTCCAACGAAGGAAATCTAGGGTGCTTTCCGACTTAATTTTATTATGACAAAGTTAATTAGCAAAGTAACTACATCGCCATTTTCTTTGTCTGACGCTTGTAATCCATTCATTTGCGACTTGGCGCATTTATTGCTGCCAGATCGTAGCCGTTTTGAAGGGAAAGCAACTTCTAATCATGTCTCTTTCTTGATTTACTCAGCGGCTATTTCGTAAAAAAGATACGTCACAGTCGTAATGATAAATAATGTAACGTGAAAAAGTCAATAGCCTACGACACCGGGAGTTCCCAGGCGGTCCCCCATCCAAGTACTATCCCGGCCCGACGATGCTTAACTTCCGTGATCGGACGAGAACAGGTGTGTTCATCGTGGTATGGTCGTAGACAAACAAACGGGCAGATATCTACGATTTATTAGCACATTACATCGAAAATGGTTCAAACTTTAAAGGTCATATTTCTTGACTGGATCATTCGAAATAGGTCGTGTTTATGTGCATTTGAAAGCTCATTTCAAGCGCTATCCATTAATGACGACAACCATGCGCTTTATGATTTCCGGTAAAAAGTTCCAACGAAGGAAATCTAGGGTGCTTTCCGACTTAATTTTCATATGACAAAGTTAATTAGCAAAGTTACTACATCGCCATTTTCTTTGTCTGACGCTCGTAATCCATTCATTTGCGACTTGGCGCATTTATTGCTGCCAGATCGTAGCCGTTTTGAAGGGAAAGCAACTTCTAATCATGTCTCTTTCTTGATTTACTCAGCGGCTATTTCGTAAAAAAGATACGTCACAGTCGTAATGATAAATAATGTAACGTGAAAAAGTCAATAGCCTACGACACCGGGAGTTCCCAGGCGGTCCCCCATCCAAGTACTATCCCGGCCCGACGATGCTTAACTTCCGTGATCGGACGAGAACAGGTGTGTTCATCGTGGTATGGTCGTAGACAAACAAACGGGCAGATATCTACGATTTATTAGCACATTACATCGAAAATGGTTCAAACTTTAAAGGTCATATTTCTTGACTGGATCATTCGAAATAGGTCGTGTTTATATGCGTTTGATAGCTCTTTTTAAGCGCTATCGATTCTTGACAACAATAATGCGCTTTATGATTTCCGGTAAAAAGTTCCAACGAAGGAAATCTAGGGTGCTTTCCGACTTAATTTTATTATGACAAAGTTAATTAGCAAAGTAACTACATCGCCATTTTCTTTGTCTGACGCTTGTAATCCATTCATTTGCGACTTGGCGCATTTATTGCTGCCAGATCGTAGCCGTTTTGAAGGGAAAGCAACTTCTAATCATGTCTCTTTCTTGATTTACTCAGCGGCTATTTCGTAAAAAAGATACGTCACAGTCGTAATGATAAATGATGTAACGTGAAAAAGTCAATAGCCTACGACACCGGGAGTTCCCAGGCGGTCCCCCATCCAAGTACTATCCCGGCCCAACGATGCTTAACTTCCGTGATCGGACGAGAACAGGTGTGTTCATCGTGGTATGGTCGTAGACAAACAAACGGGCAGATATCTACGATTTATTAGCACATTACATCAAAAATGGTTTAAATTTTAAAGGTCATATTTCTTGACTGGATTATCCGAAAAAGGTTGTGTTTATGTGCATTTGAAAGCTCGTTTCAAGCGCTATCCATTAATTACGACAATAATGCGCTTTAAGATTTCCGGTAAAAAGTTCCAAGAAAGGCAATCTAGGGTACTTTCAGACTTAATTTTCATATGACAAAGTTAATTAGCAAAGTAACTAGATCGCCATTTTCTTTGTCTGACGCTCGTAATCCATTTATTTGCGACGTGGCGCATTTATTGCAGCAAGATTGTAGCCGTTTTGAAGGGAAAGCAACTTCCAATCATGTCTCTTTCTTGATTTACTCAGCGGCTATTTCGTAAAAAAGATACGTCACAGTCGTAATGATAAATAATGTAACGTGAAAAATTCAATAGCCTACGACACCGGGAGTTCCCAGGCGGTCCCCCATCCAAGTACTATCCCGGCCCGACGATGCTTAACTTCCGTGATCGGACGAGAACAGGTGTGTTCATCGTGGTATGGTCGTAAACAAACAAACGGGCAGATATCTACGATTTATTAGCACATTACATCGAAAATGGTTTAAACTTTAAAGGTCATATTTCTTGACTGGATCATCCGAAATAGGTCGTTTTTATGTGCATTTGAAAGCTCATTTCAAGCGCTATCGATTCTTGACAACAATAATGCGCTTTATGATTTCCGGTAAAAAGTTCCAACGAAGGAAATCTAGGGTGCTTTCCGACTTAATTTTATTATGACAAAGTTAATTAGCAAAGTAACTACATCGCCATTTTCTTTGTCTGACGCTTGTAATCCATTCATTTGCGACTTGGCGCATTTATTGCTGCCAGATCGTAGCCGTTTTGAAGGGAAAGCAACTTCTAATCATGTCTCTTTCTTGATTTACTCAGCGGCTATTTCGTAAAAAAGATACGTCACAGTCGTAATGATAAATAATGTAACGTGAAAAAGTCAATAGCCTACGACACCGGGAGCTCCCAGGCGGTCCCCCATCCAAGTACTATCCCGGCCCGACGATGCTTAACTTCCGTGATCGGACGAGAACAGGTGTGTTCATCGTGGTATGGTCGTAGACAAACAAACGGGCAGATATCTACGATTTATTAGCACATTACATCGAAAATGGTTCAAACTTTAAAGGTCATATTTCTTGACTGGATCATTCGAAATAGGTCGTGTTTATGTGCATTTGAAAGCTCATTTCAAGCGCTATCCATTAATTACGACAACCATGCGCTTTATGATTTCCCGTAAAAAGTTCCAACGAAGGAAATCTAGGGTGCTTTCCGACTTAATTTTCATATGACAAAGTTAATTAGCAAAGTTACTACATCGCCATTTTCTTTGTCTGACGCTCGTAATCCATTCATTTGCGACTTGGCGCATTTATTGCTGCCAGATAGTAGCCGTTTTGAAGGGAAAGCAACTTCTAATCATGTCTCTTTCTTGATTTACTCAGCGGCTATTTCGTAAAAAAGATACGTCACAGTCGTAATGATAAATAATGTAACGTGAAAAAGTCAATAGCCTACAACACCGGGAGTTCCCAGGCGGTCCCCCATCCAAGTACTATCCCGGCCCGACGATGCTTAACTTCCGTGATCGGACGAGAACAGGTGTGTTCATCGTGGTATGGTCGTAGACAAACAAACGGGCAGATATCTACGATTTATTAGCACATTACATCGAAAATGGTTTAAACTTTAAAGGTCATATTTCTTGACTGGATTATCCGAAATAGGTCGTGTTTATGTGCATTTGAAAGCTCATTTCAAGCGCTATCGATTAATTACGACAACCATGCGCTTTAAGATTTCCGGTAAAAAGTTCCAACGAAGGCAATCTAGGGTACTTTCAGACTTAATTTTCATATGACAAAGTTAATTAGCAAATTAACTACATCGCCATTTTTTTTGTCTGACGCTCGTAATCCATTCATTTGCGACTTGGCGCATTTATTGCTGCCAGATCGTAGCCGTTTTGAAGGGAAAGCAACTTCTAATCATGTCTCTTTCTTGATTTACTCAGCGGCTATTTCGTAAAAAAGATACGTCACAGTCGTAATGATAAATAATGTAACGTGAAAAAGTCAATAGCCTACGACACCGGGAGTTCCCAGGCGGTCCCCCATCCAAGTACTATCCCGGCCCGACGATGCTTAACTTCCGTGATCGGACGAGAACAGGTGTGTTCATCGTGGTATGGTCGTAAACAAACAAACGGGCAGATATCTACGATTTATTAGCACATTACATCGGAAATGGTTTAAACTTTAAAGGTCATATTTCTTGACTGGATCATCCGAAATAGGTCGTTTTTATGTGCATTTAAAAGCTCATTTCAAGCGCTATCCATTAATTACGACAACCATGCGCTTTATGATTTCCGGTAAAAAGTTCCAACGAAGGAAATCTAGGGTGCTTTCCGACTTAATTTTCATATGACAAAGTTAATTAGCAAAGTTACTACATCGCCATTTTCTTTGTCTGACGCTCGTAATCCATTCATTTGCGACTTGGCGCATTTATTGCTGCCAGATCGTAGCTGTTTTGAAGGGAAAGCAACTTCTAATCATGTCTCTTTCTTGATTTACTCAGCGGCTATTTCGTAAAAAAGATACGTCACAGTCGTAATGATAAATAATGTAACGTGAAAAAGTCAATAGCCTACGACACCGGGAGTTCCCAGGCGGTCCCCCATCCAAGTACTATCCCGGCCCGACGATGCTTAACTTCCGTGATCGGACGAGAACAGGTGTGTTCATCGTGGTATGGTCGTAGACAAACAAACGGGCAGATATCTACGATTTATTAGCACATTACATCGAAAATGGTTCAAACTTTAAAAGTCATATTTCTTGACTGGATCATTCGAAATAGGTCGTTCTTATGTGCATTTGAAAGCTCATTTCAATTGCTATCCATTAATTACGACAACCATGCGCTTTATGATTTCCCGTAAAAAGTTCCAACGAAGGAAATCTAGGGTGCTTTCCGACTTAATTTTCATATGACAAAGTTAATTAGCAAAGTTACTACATCGCCATTTTCTTTGTCTGACGCTCGTAATCCATTCATTTGCGACTTGGCGCATTTATTGCTGCCAGATCGTAGCCGTTTTGAAGGGAAAGCAACTTCTAATCATGTCTCTTTCTTGATTTACTCAGCGGCTATTTCGTAAAAAAGATACGTCACAGTCGTAATGATAAATAATGAAACGTGAAAAAGTCAATAGCCTACGACACCGGGAGTTCCCAGGCGGTCCCCCATCCAAGTACTATCCCGGCCCGACGATGCTTAACTTCCGTGATCGGACGAGAACAGGTGTGTTCATCGTGGTATGGTCGTAGACAAACAAACGGGCAGATATCTACGATTTATTAGCACATTACATCGAAAATGGTTCAAACTTTAAAGGTCATATTTCTTGACTGGATCATTCGAAATAGGTCGTGTTTATGTGCGTTTGACAGCTCTTTTTAAGCGCTATCGATTCTTGACAACAATAATGCGCTTTATGATTTTCGGTAAAAAGTTCCAACGAAGGAAATCTAGGGTGCTTTCCGACTTAATTTTATTATGACAAAGTTAATTAGCAAAGTAACTACATCGCCATTTTCTTTGTCTGACGCTTGTAATCCATTCATTTGCGACTTGGCGCATTTATTGCTGCCAGATCGTAGCCGTTTTGAAGGGAAAGCAACTTCTAATCATGTCTCTTTCTTGATTTACTCAGCG
The DNA here is from genome assembly GCF_029227915.1 of Hydractinia symbiolongicarpus. Taxonomy (NCBI): domain Eukaryota; kingdom Metazoa; phylum Cnidaria; class Hydrozoa; order Anthoathecata; family Hydractiniidae; genus Hydractinia; species Hydractinia symbiolongicarpus. The sequence goes on along the minus strand of NC_079885.1, from coordinate 15,646,291 downwards.
GCTATTTCGTAAAAAAGATACGTCACAGTCGCAATGATAAATAATGTAACGTGAAAAAGTCAATAGCCTACGACACCGGGAGTTCCCAGGCGGTCCCCCATCCAAGTACTATCCCGGCCCGACGATGCTTAACTTCCGTGATCGGACGAGAACAGGTGTGTTCATCGTGGTATGGTCGTAGACAAACAAACGGGCAGATATCTACGATTTATTAGCACATTACATCGAAAATGGTTCAAACTTTAAAGGTCATATTTCTTGACTGGATCATTCGAAATAGGTAGTGTTTATGTGCGTTTGACAGCTCTTTTTAAGCGCTATCGATTCTTGACAACAATAATGCGCTTTATGATTTCCGGTGAAAAGTTCCAACGAAGGAAATCTAGGGTGCTTTCCGACTTAATTTTATTATGACAAAGTTAATTAGCAAAGTAACTACATCGCCATTTTCTTTGTCTGACGCTTGTAATCCATTCATTTGCGACTTGGCGCATTTATTGCTGCCAGATCGTAGCCGTTTTGAAGGGAAAGCAACTTCTAATCATGTCTCTTTCTTGATTTACTCAGCGGTTATTTCGTAAAAAAGATACGTCACAGTCGTAATGATAAATAATGTAACGTGAAAAAGTCAATAGCCTACGACACCGGGAGTTCCCAGGCGGTCCCCCATCCAAGTACTATCCCGGCCCAACGATGCTTAACTTCCGTGATCGGACGAGAACAGGTGTGTTCATCGTGGTATGGTCGTAGACAAACAAACGGGCAGATATCTACGATTTATTAGCACATTACATCAAAAATGGTTTAAATTTTAAAGGTCATATTTCTTGACTGGATTATCCGAAAAAGGTTGTGTTTATGTGCATTTGAAAGCTCGTTTCAAGTGCTATCCATTAATTACGACAATAATGCGCTTTAAGATTTCCGGTAAAAAGTTCCAAGAAAGGCAATCTAGGGTACTTTCAGACTTAATTTTCATATGACAAAGTTAATTAGCAAAGTAACTACATCGCCATTTTCTTTGTCTGACGCTCGTAATCCATTTATTTGCGACGTGGCGCATTTATTGCAGCAAGATTGTAGCCGTTTTGAAGGGAAAGCAACTTATAATCATGTCTCTTTCTTGATTTACTCAGCGGCTATTGCGTAAAAAACATACGTCCCAGTCCTAATGATAAATAATGTAACGTGAAAAAGTCAATAGCCTACGACACCGGGAGTTCCCAGGCGGTCCCCCATCCAAGTACTATCCCGGCCCAACGATGCTTAACTTCCGTGATCGGACGAGAACAGGTGTGTTCATCGTGGTATGGTCGTAGACAAACAAACGGGCAGATATCTACGATTTATTAGCACATTACATCAAAAATGGTTTAAATTTTAAAGGTCATATTTCTTGACTGGATTATCCGAAATAGGTTGTGTTTATGTGCATTTGAAAGCTCATTTCAAGCGCTATCCATTAATTACGACAATAATGCGCTTTAAGATTTCCGGTAAAAAGTTCCAACGAAGGCAATCTAGGGTACTTTCAGACTTAATTTTCATATGACAAAGTTAATTAGCAAAGTAATTACATCGCCATTTTCTTTGTCTGACGCTCGTAATCCATTTATTTGCGACGTGGCGCATTTATTGCTGCCAGATCGTAGCTGTTTTGAAGGGAAAGCAACTTCTATTCATGTCTCTTTCTTGATTTACTCAGCGGCTATTGCGTAAAAAAGATACGTCCCAGTCGTAATGATAAATAATGTAACGTGAAAAAGTCAATAGCCTACGACACCGGGAGTTCCCAGGCGGTCCCCCATCCAAGTACTATCCCGGCCCAACGATGCTTAACTTCCGTGATCGGACGAGAACAGGTGTGTTCATCGTGGTATGGTCGTAGACAAACAAACGGGCAGATATCTACGATTTATTAGCACATTACATCGAAAATGGTTTAAACTTTAAAGGTCATATTTCTTGACTGGATTATCCGAAATAGGTCGTGTTTATGTGCATTTGAAAGCTCATTTCAAGCGCAATCGATTAATTACGACAACCATGCGCTTTAAGATTTCCGGTAAAAAGTTCCAACGAAGGCAATCTAGGGTACTTTCAGACTTAATTTTCATATGACAAAGTTAATTAGCAAATTAACTACATCGCCATTTTTTTTGTCTGACGCTCGTAATCCATTCATTTGCGACTTGGCGCATTTATTGCTGCCAGATCGTAGCCGTTTTGAAGGGAAAGCAACTTCTAATCATGTCTCTTTCTTGATTTACTCAGCGGCTATTTCGTAAAAAAGATACGTCACAGTCGTAATGATAAATAATGTAACGTGAAAAAGTCAATAGCCTACGACACCGGGAGTTCCCAGGCGGTCCCCCATCCAAGTACTATCCCGGCCCGACGATGCTTAACTTCCGTGATCGGACGAGAACAGGTGTGTTCATCGTGGTATGGTCGTAAACAAACAAACGGGCAGATATCTACGATTTATTAGCACATTACATCGAAAATGGTTTAAACTTTAAAGGTCATATTTCTTGACTGGATCATCCGAAATAGGTCGTTTTTATGTGCATTTGAAAGCTCATTTCAAGCGCTATCCATTAATTACGACAACCATGCGCTTTATGATTTCCGGTAAAAAGTTCCAACGAAGGAAATCTAGGGTGCTTTCCGACTTAATTTTCATATGACAAAGTTAATTAGCAAAGTTACTACATCGCCATTTTCTTTGTCTGACGCTCGTAATCCATTCATTTGCGACTTGGCGCATTTATTGCTGCCAGATCGTAGCCGTTTTGAAGGGAAAGCAACTTCTAATCATGTCTCTTTCTTGATTTACTCAGCGGCTATTTCGTAAAAAAGATACGTCACAGTCGTAATGATAAATAATGTAACGTGAAAAAGTCAATAGCCTACGACACCGGGAGTTCCCAGGCGGTCCCCCATCCAAGTACTATCCCGGCCCGACGATGCTTAACTTCCGTGATCGGACGAGAACAGGTGTGCTCATCGTGGTATGGTCGTAGACAAACAAACGGGCAGATATCTACGATTTATTAGCACATTACATCGAAAATGGTTCAAACTTTAAAGGTCATATTTCTTGACTGGATCATTCGAAATAGGTCGTGTTTATGTGCGTTTGACAGCTCTTTTTAAGCGCTATCGATTCTTGACAACAATAATGCGCTTTATGATTTCCGGTAAAAAGTTCCAACGAAGGAAATCTAGGGTGCTTTCCGACTTAATTTTATTATGACAAAGTTGATTAGCAAAGTTACTACATCGCCATTTTCTTTGTCTGACGCTCGTAATCCATTTATTTGCGACGTGGCGCATTTATTGCAGCAAGATTGTAGCCGTTTTGAAGGGAAAGCAACTTCTAATCATGTCTCTTTCTTGATTTACTCAGCGGCTATTGCGTAAAAAAGATACGTCCCAGTCGTAATGATAAATAATGTAACGTGAAAAAGTCAATAGCCTACGACACCGGGAGTTCCCAGGCGGTCCCCCATCCAAGTACTATCCCGGCCCAACGATGCTTAACTTCCGTGATCGGACGAGAACAGGTGTGTTCATCGTGGTATGGTCGTAAACAAACAAACGGGCAGATATCTACGATTTATTAGCACATTACATCGAAAATGGTTTAAACTTTAAAGGTCATATTTCTTGACTGGATCATCCGAAATAGGTCGTTTTTATGTGCATTTGAAAGCTCATTTCAAGCGCTATCCATTAATTACGACAACCATGCGCTTTATGATTTCCGGTAAAAAGTTCCAACGAAGGAAATCTAGGGTGCTTTCCGACTTAATTTTCATATGACAAAGTTAATTAGCAAAGTTACTACATCGCCATTTTCTTTGTCTGACGCTCGTAATCCATTCATTTGCGACTTGGCGCATTTATTGCTGCCAGATCGTAGCCGTTTTGAAGGGAAAGCAACTTCTAATCATGTCTCTTTCTTGATTTACTCAGCGGCTATTTCGTAAAAAAGATACGTCACAGTCGTAATGATAAATAATGTAACGTGAAAAAGTCAATAGCCTACGACACCGGGAGTTCCCAGGCGGTCCCCCATCCAAGTACTATCCCGGCCCGACGATGCTTAACTTCCGTGATCGGACGAGAACAGGTGTGCTCATCGTGGTATGGTCGTAGACAAACAAACGGGCAGATATCTACGATTTATTAGCACATTACATCGAAAATGGTTCAAACTTTAAAGGTCATATTTCTTGACTGGATCATTCGAAATAGGTCGTGTTTATGTGCGTTTGACAGCTCTTTTTAAGCGCTATCGATTCTTGACAACAATAATGCGCTTTATGATTTCCGGTAAAAAGTTCCAACGAAGGAAATCTAGGGTGCTTTCCGACTTAATTTTATTATGACAAAGTTGATTAGCAAAGTTACTACATCGCCATTTTCTTTGTCTGACGCTCGTAATCCATTTATTTGCGACGTGGCGCATTTATTGCAGCAAGATTGTAGCCGTTTTGAAGGGAAAGCAACTTCTAATCATGTCTCTTTCTTGATTTACTCAGCGGCTATTGCGTAAAAAAGATACGTCCCAGTCGTAATGATAAATAATGTAACGTGAAAAAGTCAATAGCCTACGACACCGGGAGTTCCCAGGCGGTCCCCCATCCAAGTACTATCCCGGCCCAACGATGCTTAACTTCCGTGATCGGACGAGAACAGGTGTGTTCATCGTGGTATGGTCGTAGACAAACAAACGGGCAGATATCTACGATTTATTAGCACATTACATCGAAAATGGTTTAAACTTTAAAGGTCATATTTCTTGACTGGATTATCCGAAATAGGTCGTGTTTATGTGCATTTGAAAGCTCATTTCAAGCGCAATCGATTAATTACGACAACCATGCGCTTTAAGATTTCCGGTAAAAAGTTCCAACGAAGGCAATCTAGGGTACTTTCAGACTTAATTTTCATATGACAAAGTTAATTAGCAAATTAACTACATCGCCATTTTTTTTTGTCTGACGCTCGTAATCCATTCATTTGCGACTTGGCGCATTTATTGCTGCCAGATCGTAGCCGTTTTGAAGGGAAAGCAACTTCTAATCATGTCTCTTTCTTGATTTACTCAGCGGCTATTTCGTAAAAAAGATACGTCACAGTCGTAATGATAAATAATGTAACGTGAAAAAGTCAATAGCCTACGACACCGGGAGTTCCCAGGCGGTCCCCCATCCAAGTACTATCCCGGCCCGACGATGCTTAACTTCCGTGATCGGACGAGAACAGGTGTGTTCATCGTGGTATGGTCGTAAACAAACAAACGGGCAGATATCTACGATTTATTAGCACATTACATCGAAAATGGTTTAAACTTTAAAGGTCATATTTCTTGACTGGATCATCCGAAATAGGTCGTTTTTATGTGCATTTGAAAGCTCATTTCAAGCGCTATCCATTAATTACGACAACCATGCGCTTTATGATTTCCGGTAAAAAGTTCCAACGAAGGAAATCTAGGGTGCTTTCCGACTTAATTTTCATATGACAAAGTTAATTAGCAAAGTTACTACATCGCCATTTTCTTTGTCTGACGCTCGTAATCCATTCATTTGCGACTTGGCGCATTTATTGCTGCCAGATCGTAGCCGTTTTGAAGGGAAAGCAACTTCTAATCATGTCTCTTTCTTGATTTACTCAGCGGCTATTTCGTAAAAAAGATACGTCACAGTCGTAATGATAAATAATGTAACGTGAAAAAGTCAATAGCCTACGACACCGGGAGTTCCCAGGCGGTCCCCCATCCAAGTACTATCCCGGCCCGACGATGCTTAACTTCCGTGATCGGACGAGAACAGGTGTGCTCATCGTGGTATGGTCGTAGACAAACAAACGGGCAGATATCTACGATTTATTAGCACATTACATCGAAAATGGTTCAAACTTTAAAGGTCATATTTCTTGACTGGATCATTCGAAATAGGTCGTGTTTATGTGCGTTTGACAGCTCTTTTTAAGCGCTATCGATTCTTGACAACAATAATGCGCTTTATGATTTCCGGTAAAAAGTTCCAACGAAGGAAATCTAGGGTGCTTTCCGACTTAATTTTATTATGACAAAGTTGATTAGCAAAGTTACTACATCGCCATTTTCTTTGTCTGACGCTCGTAATCCATTTATTTGCGACGTGGCGCATTTATTGCAGCAAGATTGTAGCCGTTTTGAAGGGAAAGCAACTTCTAATCATGTCTCTTTCTTGATTTACTCAGCGGCTATTGCGTAAAAAAGATACGTCCCAGTCGTAATGATAAATAATGTAACGTGAAAAAGTCAATAGCCTACGACACCGGGAGTTCCCAGGCGGTCCCCCATCCAAGTACTATCCCGGCCCAACGATGCTTAACTTCCGTGATCGGACGAGAACAGGTGTGTTCATCGTGGTATGGTCGTAAACAAACAAACGGGCAGATATCTACGATTTATTAGCACATTACATCGAAAATGGTTTAAACTTTAAAGGTCATATTTCTTGACTGGATCATCCGAAATAGGTCGTTTTTATGTGCATTTGAAAGCTCATTTCAAGCGCTATCCATTAATTACGACAACCATGCGCTTTATGATTTCCGGTAAAAAGTTCCAACGAAGGAAATCTAGGGTGCTTTCCGACTTAATTTTCATATGACAAAGTTAATTAGCAAAGTTACTACATCGCCATTTTCTTTGTCTGACGCTCGTAATCCATTCATTTGCGACTTGGCGCATTTATTGCTGCCAGATCGTAGCCGTTTTGAAGGGAAAGCAACTTCTAATCATGTCTCTTTCTTGATTTACTCAGCGGCTATTTCGTAAAAAAGATACGTCACAGTCGTAATGATAAATAATGTAACGTGAAAAAGTCAATAGCCTACGACACCGGGAGTTCCCAGGCGGTCCCCCATCCAAGTACTATCCCGGCCCGACGATGCTTAACTTCCGTGATCGGACGAGAACAGGTGTGCTCATCGTGGTATGGTCGTAGACAAACAAACGGGCAGATATCTACGATTTATTAGCACATTACATCGAAAATGGTTCAAACTTTAAAGGTCATATTTCTTGACTGGATCATTCGAAATAGGTCGTGTTTATGTGCGTTTGACAGCTCTTTTTAAGCGCTATCGATTCTTGACAACAATAATGCGCTTTATGATTTCCGGTAAAAAGTTCCAACGAAGGAAATCTAGGGTGCTTTCCGACTTAATTTTATTATGACAAAGTTGATTAGCAAAGTTACTACATCGCCATTTTCTTTGTCTGACGCTCGTAATCCATTTATTTGCGACGTGGCGCATTTATTGCAGCAAGATTGTAGCCGTTTTGAAGGGAAAGCAACTTCTAATCATGTCTCTTTCTTGATTTACTCAGCGGCTATTGCGTAAAAAAGATACGTCCCAGTCGTAATGATAAATAATGTAACGTGAAAAAGTCAATAGCCTACGACACCGGGAGTTCCCAGGCGGTCCCCCATCCAAGTACTATCCCGGCCCAACGATGCTTAACTTCCGTGATCGGACGAGAACAGGTGTGTTCATCGTGGTATGGTCGTAGACAAACAAACGGGCAGATATCTACGATTTATTAGCACATTACATCGAAAATGGTTTAAACTTTAAAGGTCATATTTCTTGACTGGATTATCCGAAATAGGTCGTGTTTATGTGCATTTGAAAGCTCATTTCAAGCGCTATCGATTAATTACGACAACCATGCGCTTTAAGATTTCCGGTAAAAAGTTCCAACGAAGGCAATCTAGGGTACTTTCAGACTTAATTTTCATATGACAAAGTTAATTAGCAAATTAACTACATCGCCATTTTTTTTGTCTGACGCTCGTAATCCATTCATTTGCGACTTGGCGCATTTATTGCTGCCAGATCGTAGCCGTTTTGAAGGGAAAGCAACTTCTAATCATGTCTCTTTCTTGATTTACTCAGCGGCTATTTCGTAAAAAAGATACGTCACAGTCGTAATGATAAATAATGTAACGTGAAAAAGTCAATAGCCTACGACACCGGGAGTTCCCAGGCGGTCCCCCATCCAAGTACTATCCCGGCCCGACGATGCTTAACTTCCGTGATCGGACGAGAACAGGTGTGTTCATCGTGGTATGGTCGTAAACAAACAAACGGGCAGATATCTACGATTTATTAGCACATTACATCGAAAATGGTTTAAACTTTAAAGGTCATATTTCTTGACTGGATCATCCGAAATAGGTCGTTTTTATGTGCATTTGAAAGCTCATTTCAAGCGCTATCCATTAATTACGACAACCATGCGCTTTATGATTTCCGGTAAAAAGTTCCAACGAAGGCAATCTAGGGTACTTTCAGACTTAATTTTCATATGACAAAGTTAATTAGCAAATTAACTACATCGCCATTTTTTTTTGTCTGACGCTCGTAATCCATTCATTTGCGACTTGGCGCATTTATTGCTGCCAGATCGTAGCCGTTTTGAAGGGAAAGCAACTTCTAATCATGTCTCTTTCTTGATTTACTCAGCGGCTATTTCGTAAAAAAGATACGTCACAGTCGTAATGATAAATAATGTAACGTGAAAAAGTCAATAGCCTACGACACCGGGAGTTCCCAGGCGGTCCCCCATCCAAGTACTATCCCGGCCCGACGATGCTTAACTTCCGTGATCGGACGAGAACAGGTGTGTTCATCGTGGTATGGTCGTAAACAAACAAACGGGCAGATATCTACGATTTATTAGCACATTACATCGAAAATGGTTTAAACTTTAAAGGTCATATTTCTTGACTGGATCATCCGAAATAGGTCGTTTTTATGTGCATTTGAAAGCTCATTTCAAGCGCTATCCATTAATTACGACAACCATGCGCTTTATGATTTCCGGTAAAAAGTTCCAACGAAGGAAATCTAGGGTGCTTTCCGACTTAATTTTCATATGACAAAGTTAATTAGCAAAGTTACTACATCGCCATTTTCTTTGTCTGACGCTCGTAATCCATTCATTTGCGACTTGGCGCATTTATTGCTGCCAGATCGTAGCCGTTTTGAAGGGAAAGCAACTTCTAATCATGTCTCTTTCTTGATTTACTCAGCGGCTATTTCGTAAAAAAGATACGTCACAGTCGTAATGATAAATAATGTAACGTGAAAAAGTCAATAGCCTACGACACCGGGAGTTCCCAGGCGGTCCCCCATCCAAGTACTATCCCGGCCCGACGATGCTTAACTTCCGTGATCGGACGAGAACAGGTGTGCTCATCGTGGTATGGTCGTAGACAAACAAACGGGCAGATATCTACGATTTATTAGCACATTACATCGAAAATGGTTCAAACTTTAAAGGTCATATTTCTTGACTGGATCATTCGAAATAGGTCGTGTTTATGTGCGTTTGACAGCTCTTTTTAAGCGCTATCGATTCTTGACAACAATAATGCGCTTTATGATTTCCGGTAAAAAGTTCCAACGAAGGAAATCTAGGGTGCTTTCCGACTTAATTTTATTATGACAAAGTTGATTAGCAAAGTAACTACATCGCCATTTTCTTTGTCTGACGCTCGTAATCCATTTATTTGCGACGTGGCGCATTTATTGCAGCAAGATTGTAGCCGTTTTGAAGGGAAAGCAACTTCTAATCATGTCTCTTTCTTGATTTACTCAGCGGCTATTGCGTAAAAAAGATACGTCCCAGTCGTAATGATAAATAATGTAACGTGAAAAAGTCAATAGCCTACGACACCGGGAGTTCCCAGGCGGTCCCCCATCCAAGTACTATCCCGGCCCAACGATGCTTAACTTCCGTGATCGGACGAGAACAGGTGTGTTCATCGTGGTATGGTCGTAGACAAACAAACGGGCAGATATCTACGATTTATTAGCACATTACATCGAAAATGGTTTAAACTTTAAAGGTCATATTTCTTGACTGGATTATCCGAAATAGGTCGTGTTTATGTGCATTTGAAAGCTCATTTCAAGCGCTATCGATTAATTACGACAACCATGCGCTTTAAGATTTCCGGTAAAAAGTTCCAACGAAGGCAATCTAGGGTACTTTCAGACTTAATTTTCATATGACAAAGTTAATTAGCAAATTAACTACATCGCCATTTTTTTTGTCTGACGCTCGTAATCCATTCATTTGCGACTTGGCGCATTTATTGCTGCCAGATCGTAGCCGTTTTGAAGGGAAAGCAACTTCTAATCATGTCTCTTTCTTGATTTACTCAGCGGCTATTTCGTAAAAAAGATACGTCACAGTCGTAATGATAAATAATGTAACGTGAAAAAGTCAATAGCCTACGACACCGGGAGTTCCCAGGCGGTCCCCCATCCAAGTACTATCCCGGCCCGACGATGCTTAACTTCCGTGATCGGACGAGAACAGGTGTGTTCATCGTGGTATGGTCGTAAACAAACAAACGGGCAGATATCTACGATTTATTAGCACATTACATCGAAAATGGTTTAAACTTTAAAGGTCATATTTCTTGACTGGATCATCCGAAATAGGTCGTTTTTATGTGCATTTGAAAGCTCATTTCAAGCGCTATCCATTAATTACGACAACCATGCGCTTTATGATTTCCGGTAAAAAGTTCCAACGAAGGCAATCTAGGGTACTTTCAGACTTAATTTTCATATGACAAAGTTAATTAGCAAATTAACTACATCGCCATTTTTTTTTGTCTGACGCTCGTAATCCATTCATTTGCGACTTGGCGCATTTATTGCTGCCAGATCGTAGCCGTTTTGAAGGGAAAGCAACTTCTAATCATGTCTCTTTCTTGATTTACTCAGCGGCTATTTCGTAAAAAAGATACGTCACAGTCGTAATGATAAATAATGTAACGTGAAAAAGTCAATAGCCTACGACACCGGGAGTTCCCAGGCGGTCCCCCATCCAAGTACTATCCCGGCCCGACGATGCTTAACTTCCGTGATCGGACGAGAACAGGTGTGTTCATCGTGGTATGGTCGTAAACAAACAAACGGGCAGATATCTACGATTTATTAGCACATTACATCGAAAATGGTTTAAACTTTAAAGGTCATATTTCTTGACTGGATCATCCGAAATAGGTCGTTTTTATGTGCATTTGAAAGCTCATTTCAAGCGCTATCCATTAATTACGACAACCATGCGCTTTATGATTTCCGGTAAAAAGTTCCAACGAAGGAAATCTAGGGTGCTTTCCGACTTAATTTTCATATGACAAAGTTAATTAGCAAAGTTACTACATCGCCATTTTCTTTGTCTGACGCTCGTAATCCATTCATTTGCGACTTGGCGCATTTATTGCTGCCAGATCGTAGCCGTTTTGAAGGGAAAGCAACTTCTAATCATGTCTCTTTCTTGATTTACTCAGCGGCTATTTCGTAAAAAAGATACGTCACAGTCGTAATGATAAATAATGTAACGTGAAAAAGTCAATAGCCTACGACACCGGGAGTTCCCAGGCGGTCCCCCATCCAAGTACTATCCCGGCCCGACGATGCTTAACTTCCGTGATCGGACGAGAACAGGTGTGTTCATCGTGGTATGGTCGTAAACAAACAAACGGGCAGATATCTACGATTTATTAGCACATTACATCGAAAATGGTTTAAACTTTAAAGGTCATATTTCTTGACTGGATCATCCGAAATAGGTCGTTTTTATGTGCATTTGAAAGCTCATTTCAAGCGCTATCCATTAATTACGACAACCATGCGCTTTATGATTTCCGGTAAAAAGTTCCAACGAAGGCAATCTAGGGTACTTTCAGACTTAATTTTCATATGACAAAGTTAATTAGCAAATTAACTACATCGCCATTTTTTTTTGTCTGACGCTCGTAATCCATTCATTTGCGACTTGGCGCATTTATTGCTGCCAGATCGTAGCCGTTTTGAAGGGAAAGCAACTTCTAATCATGTCTCTTTCTTGATTTACTCAGCGGCTATTTCGTAAAAAAGATACGTCACAGTCGTAATGATAAATAATGTAACGTGAAAAAGTCAATAGCCTACGACACCGGGAGTTCCCAGGCGGTCCCCCATCCAAGTACTATCCCGGCCCGACGATGCTTAACTTCCGTGATCGGACGAGAACAGGTGTGTTCATCGTGGTATGGTCGTAAACAAACAAACGGGCAGATATCTACGATTTATTAGCACATTACATCGAAAATGGTTTAAACTTTAAAGGTCATATTTCTTGACTGGATCATCCGAAATAGGTCGTTTTTATGTGCATTTGAAAGCTCATTTCAAGCGCTATCCATTAATTACGACAACCATGCGCTTTATGATTTCCGGTAAAAAGTTCCAACGAAGGAAATCTAGGGTGCTTTCCGACTTAATTTTCATATGACAAAGTTAATTAGCAAAGTTACTACATCGCCATTTTCTTTGTCTGACGCTCGTAATCCATTCATTTGCGACTTGGCGCATTTATTGCTGCCAGATCGTAGCCGTTTTGAAGGGAAAGCAACTTCTAATCATGTCTCTTTCTTGATTTACTCAGCGGCTATTTCGTAAAAAAGATACGTCACAGTCGTAATGATAAATAATGTAACGTGAAAAAGTCAATAGCCTACGACACCGGGAGTTCCCAGGCGGTCCCCCATCCAAGTACTATCCCGGCCCGACGATGCTTAACTTCCGTGATCGGACGAGAACAGGTGTGCTCATCGTGGTATGGTCGTAGACAAACAAACGGGCAGATATCTACGATTTATTAGCACATTACATCGAAAATGGTTCAAACTTTAAAGGTCATATTTCTTGACTGGATCATTCGAAATAGGTCGTGTTTATGTGCGTTTGACAGCTCTTTTTAAGCGCTATCGATTCTTGACAACAATAATGCGCTTTATGATTTCCGGTAAAAAGTTCCAACGAAGGAAATCTAGGGTGCTTTCCGACTTAATTTTATTATGACAAAGTTGATTAGCAAAGTAACTACATCGCCATTTTCTTTGTCTGACGCTCGTAATCCATTTATTTGCGACGTGGCGCATTTATTGCAGCAAGATTGTAGCCGTTTTGAAGGGAAAGCAACTTCTAATCATGTCTCTTTCTTGATTTACTCAGCGGCTATTGCGTAAAAAAGATACGTCCCAGTCGTAATGATAAATAATGTAACGTGAAAAAGTCAATAGCCTACGACACCGGGAGTTCCCAGGCGGTCCCCCATCCAAGTACTATCCCGGCCCAACGATGCTTAACTTCCGTGATCGGACGAGAACAGGTGTGTTCATCGTGGTATGGTCGTAGACAAACAAACGGGCAGATATCTACGATTTATTAGCACATTACATCGAAAATGGTTTAAACTTTAAAGGTCATATTTCTTGACTGGATTATCCGAAATAGGTCGTGTTTATGTGCATTTGAAAGCTCATTTCAAGCGCTATCGATTAATTACGACAACCATGCGCTTTAAGATTTCCGGTAAAAAGTTCCAACGAAGGCAATCTAGGGTACTTTCAGACTTAATTTTCATATGACAAAGTTAATTAGCAAATTAACTACATCGCCATTTTTTTTGTCTGACGCTCGTAATCCATTCATTTGCGACTTGGCGCATTTATTGCTGCCAGATCGTAGCCGTTTTGAAGGGAAAGCAACTTCTAATCATGTCTCTTTCTTGATTTACTCAGCGGCTATTTCGTAAAAAAGATACGTCACAGTCGTAATGATAAATAATGTAACGTGAAAAAGTCAATAGCCTACGACACCGGGAGTTCCCAGGCGGTCCCCCATCCAAGTACTATCCCGGCCCGACGATGCTTAACTTCCGTGATCGGACGAGAACAGGTGTGTTCATCGTGGTATGGTCGTAAACAAACAAACGGGCAGATATCTACGATTTATTAGCACATTACATCGAAAATGGTTTAAACTTTAAAGGTCATATTTCTTGACTGGATCATCCGAAATAGGTCGTTTTTATGTGCATTTGAAAGCTCATTTCAAGCGCTATCCATTAATTACGACAACCATGCGCTTTATGATTTCCGGTAAAAAGTTCCAACGAAGGCAATCTAGGGTACTTTCAGACTTAATTTTCATATGACAAAGTTAATTAGCAAATTAACTACATCGCCATTTTTTTTTGTCTGACGCTCGTAATCCATTCATTTGCGACTTGGCGCATTTATTGCTGCCAGATCGTAGCCGTTTTGAAGGGAAAGCAACTTCTAATCATGTCTCTTTCTTGATTTACTCAGCGGCTATTTCGTAAAAAAGATACGTCACAGTCGTAATGATAAATAATGTAACGTGAAAAAGTCAATAGCCTACGACACCGGGAGTTCCCAGGCGGTCCCCCATCCAAGTACTATCCCGGCCCGACGATGCTTAACTTCCGTGATCGGACGAGAACAGGTGTGTTCATCGTGGTATGGTCGTAAACAAACAAACGGGCAGATATCTACGATTTATTAGCACATTACATCGAAAATGGTTTAAACTTTAAAGGTCATATTTCTTGACTGGATCATCCGAAATAGGTCGTTTTTATGTGCATTTGAAAGCTCATTTCAAGCGCTATCCATTAATTACGACAACCATGCGCTTTATGATTTCCGGTAAAAAGTTCCAACGAAGGAAATCTAGGGTGCTTTCCGACTTAATTTTCATATGACAAAGTTAATTAGCAAAGTTACTACATCGCCATTTTCTTTGTCTGACGCTCGTAATCCATTCATTTGCGACTTGGCGCATTTATTGCTGCCAGATCGTAGCCGTTTTGAAGGGAAAGCAACTTCTAATCATGTCTCTTTCTTGATTTACTCAGCGGCTATTTCGTAAAAAAGATACGTCACAGTCGTAATGATAAATAATGTAACGTGAAAAAGTCAATAGCCTACGACACCGGGAGTTCCCAGGCGGTCCCCCATCCAAGTACTATCCCGGCCCGACGATGCTTAACTTCCGTGATCGGACGAGAACAGGTGTGCTCATCGTGGTATGGTCGTAGACAAACAAACGGGCAGATATCTACGATTTATTAGCACATTACATCGAAAATGGTTCAAACTTTAAAGGTCATATTTCTTGACTGGATCATTCGAAATAGGTCGTGTTTATGTGCGTTTGACAGCTCTTTTTAAGCGCTATCGATTCTTGACAACAATAATGCGCTTTATGATTTCCGGTAAAAAGTTCCAACGAAGGAAATCTAGGGTGCTTTCCGACTTAATTTTATTATGACAAAGTTGATTAGCAAAGTAACTACATCGCCATTTTCTTTGTCTGACGCTCGTAATCCATTTATTTGCGACGTGGCGCATTTATTGCAGCAAGATTGTAGCCGTTTTGAAGGGAAAGCAACTTCTAATCATGTCTCTTTCTTGATTTACTCAGCGGCTATTGCGTAAAAAAGATACGTCCCAGTCGTAATGATAAATAATGTAACGTGAAAAAGTCAATAGCCTACGACACCGGGAGTTCCCAGGCGGTCCCCCATCCAAGTACTATCCCGGCCCAACGATGCTTAACTTCCGTGATCGGACGAGAACAGGTGTGTTCATCGTGGTATGGTCGTAGACAAACAAACGGGCAGATATCTACGATTT
Source organism: Hydractinia symbiolongicarpus (assembly GCF_029227915.1). Taxonomy (NCBI): domain Eukaryota; kingdom Metazoa; phylum Cnidaria; class Hydrozoa; order Anthoathecata; family Hydractiniidae; genus Hydractinia; species Hydractinia symbiolongicarpus. The sequence continues at coordinate 15,630,713 of NC_079885.1, read as the reverse complement.
ATTAGCACATTACATCGAAAATGGTTTAAACTTTAAAGGTCATATTTCTTGACTGGATTATCCGAAATAGGTCGTGTTTATGTGCATTTGAAAGCTCATTTCAAGCGCTATCGATTAATTACGACAACCATGCGCTTTAAGATTTCCGGTAAAAAGTTCCAACGAAGGCAATCTAGGGTACTTTCAGACTTAATTTTCATATGACAAAGTTAATTAGCAAATTAACTACATCGCCATTTTTTTTGTCTGACGCTCGTAATCCATTCATTTGCGACTTGGCGCATTTATTGCTGCCAGATCGTAGCCGTTTTGAAGGGAAAGCAACTTCTAATCATGTCTCTTTCTTGATTTACTCAGCGGCTATTTCGTAAAAAAGATACGTCACAGTCGTAATGATAAATAATGTAACGTGAAAAAGTCAATAGTCTACGACACCGGGAGTTCCCAGGCGGTCCCCCATCCAAGTACTATCCCGGCCCGACGATGCTTAACTTCCGTGATCGGACGAGAACAGGTGTGTTCATCGTGGTATGGTCGTAAACAAACAAACGGGCAGATATCTACGATTTATTAGCACATTACATCGAAAATGGTTTAAACTTTAAAGGTCATATTTCTTGACTGGATCATCCGAAATAGGTCGTTTTTATGTGCATTTGAAAGCTCATTTCAAGCGCTATCCATTAATTACGACAACCATGCGCTTTATGATTTCCGGTAAAAAGTTCCAACGAAGGAAATCTAGGGTGCTTTCCGACTTAATTTTCATATGACAAAGTTAATTAGCAAAGTTACTACATCGCCATTTTCTTTGTCTGACGCTCGTAATCCATTCATTTGCGACTTGGCGCATTTATTGCTGCCAGATCGTAGCCGTTTTGAAGGGAAAGCAACTTCTAATCATGTCTCTTTCTTGATTTACTCAGCGGCTATTTCGTAAAAAAGATACGTCACAGTCGTAATGATAAATAATGTAACGTGAAAAAGTCAATAGCCTACGACACCGGGAGTTCCCAGGCGGTCCCCCATCCAAGTACTATCCCGGCCCGACGATGCTTAACTTCCGTGATCGGACGAGAACAGGTGTGCTCATCGTGGTATGGTCGTAGACAAACAAACGGGCAGATATCTACGATTTATTAGCACATTACATCGAAAATGGTTCAAACTTTAAAGGTCATATTTCTTGACTGGATCATTCGAAATAGGTCGTGTTTATGTGCGTTTGACAGCTCTTTTTAAGCGATATCGATTCTTGACAACAATAATGCGCTTTATGATTTCCGGTAAAAAGTTCCAACGAAGGAAATCTAGGGTGCTTTCCGACTTAATTTTATTATGACAAAGTTGATTATCAAAGTAACTACATCGCCATTTTCTTTGTCTGACGCTCGTAATCCATTTATTTGCGACGTGGCGCATTTATTGCAGCAAGATTGTAGCCGTTTTGAAGGGAAAGCAACTTCTAATCATGTCTCTTTCTTGATTTACTCAGCGGCTATTGCGTAAAAAAGATACGTCCCAGTCGTAATGATAAATAATGTAACGTGAAAAAGTCAATAGCCTACGACACCGGGAGTTCCCAGGCGGTCCCCCATCCAAGTACTATCCCGGCCCAACGATGCTTAACTTCCGTGATCGGACGAGAACAGGTGTGTTCATCGTGGTATGGTCGTAGACAAACAAACGGGCAGATATCTACGATTTATTAGCACATTACATCGAAAATGGTTTAAACTTTAAAGGTCATATTTCTTGACTGGATTATCCGAAATAGGTCGTGTTTATGTGCATTTGAAAGCTCATTTCAAGCGCTATCGATTAATTACGACAACCATGCGCTTTAAGATTTCCGGTAAAAAGTTCCAACGAAGGCAATCTAGGGTACTTTCAGACTTAATTTTCATATGACAAAGTTAATTAGCAAATTAACTACATCGCCATTTTTTTTTGTCTGACGCTCGTAATCCATTCATTTGCGACTTGGCGCATTTATTGCTGCCAGATCGTAGCCGTTTTGAAGGGAAAGCAACTTCTAATCATGTCTCTTTCTTGATTTACTCAGCGGCTATTTCGTAAAAAAGATACGTCACAGTCGTAATGATAAATAATGTAACGTGAAAAAGTCAATAGCCTACGACACCGGGAGTTCCCAGGCGGTCCCCCATCCAAGTACTATCCCGGCCCGACGATGCTTAACTTCCGTGATCGGACGAGAACAGGTGAGTTCATCGTGGTATGGTCGTAAACAAACAAACGGGCAGATATCTACGATTTATTAGCACATTACATCGAAAATGGTTTAAACTTTAAAGGTCATATTTCTTGACTGGATCATCCGAAATAGGTCGTTTTTATGTGCATTTGAAAGCTCATTTCAAGCGCTATCCATTAATTACGACAACCATGCTCTTTATGATTTCCGGTAAAAAGTTCCAACGAAGGAAATCTAGGGTGCTTTCCGACTTAATTTTCATATGACAAAGTTAATTAGCAAAGTTACTACATCGCCATTTTCTTTGTCTGACGCTCGTAATCCATTCATTTGCGACTTGGCGCATTTATTGCTGCCAGATCGTAGCCGATTTGAAGGGAAAGCAACTTCTAATCATGTCTCTTTCTTGATTTACTCAGCGGCTATTTCGTAAAAAAGATACGTCACAGTCGTAATGATAAATAATGTAACGTGAAAAAGTCAATAGCCTACGACACCGGGAGTTCCCAGGCGGTCCCCCATCCAAGTACTATCCCGGCCCGACGATGCTTAACTTCCGTGATCGGACGAGAACAGGTGTGCTCATCGTGGTATGGTCGTAGACAAACAAACGGGCAGATATCTACGATTTATTAGCACATTACATCGAAAATGGTTCAAACTTTAAAGGTCATATTTCTTGACTGGATCATTCGAAATAGGTCGTGTTTATGTGCGTTTGATAGCTCTTTTTAAGCGCTATCGATTCTTGACAACAATAATGCGCTTTATGATTTCCGGTCAAAAGTTCCAACGAAGGAAATCTAGGGTGCTTTCCGACTTAATTTTATTATGACAAAGTTGATTAGCAAAGTAACTACATCGCCATTTTCTTTGTCTGACGCTTGTAATCCATTCATTTGCGACTTGGCGCATTTATTGCTGCCAGATCGTAGCCGTTTTGAAGGGAAAGCAACTTCTAATCATGTCTCTTTCTTGATTTACTCAGCGGCTATTTCGTAAAAAAGATACGTCACAGTCGTAATGATAAATAATGTAACGTGAAAAAGTCAATAGCCTACGACACCGGGAGTTCCCAGGCGGTCCCCCATCCAAGTACTATCCCGGCCCGACGATGCTTAACTTCCGTGATCGGACGAGAACAGGTGTGTTCATCGTGGTATGGTCGTAGACAAACAAACAGGCAGATATCTACGATTTATTAGCACATTACATCGAAAATGGTTCAAACTTTAAAGGTCATATTTCTTGACTGGATCATTCGAAATAGGTCGTGTTTATGTGCATTTGAAAGCTCATTTCAAGCGCTATCCATTAATTACGACAACCATGCGCTTTATGATTTCCCGTAAAAAGTTCCAACGAAGGAAATCTAGGGTGCTTTCCGACTTAATTTTCATATGACAAAGTTAATTAGCAAAGTTACTACATCGCCATTTTCTTTGTCTGACGCTCGTAATCCATTCATTTGCGACTTGGCGCATTTATTGCTGCCAGATCGTAGCCGTTTTGAAGGGAAAGCAACTTCTAATCATGTCTCTTTCTTGATTTACTCAGCGGCTATTTCGTAAAAAAGATACGTCACAGTCGTAATGATAAATAATGTAACGTGAAAAAGTCAATAGCCTACGACACCGGGAGTTCCCAGGCGGTCCCCCATCCAAGTACTATCCCGGCCCAACGATGCTTAACTTCCGTGATCGGACGAGAACAGGTGTGTTCATCGTGGTATGGTCGTAGACAAACAAACGGGCAGATATCTACGATTTATTAGCACATTACATCGAAAATGGTTTAAACTTTAAAGGTCATATTTCTTGACTGGATTATCCGAAATAGGTCGTGTTTATGTGCATTTGAAAGCTCATTTCAAGCGCTATCGATTAATTACGACAACCATGCGCTTTAAGATTTCCGGTAAAAAGTTCCAACGAAGGCAATCTAGGGTACTTTCAGACTTAATTTTCATATGACAAAGTTAATTAGCAAATTAACTACATCGCCATTTTTTTTGTCTGACGCTCGTAATCCATTCATTTGCGACTTGGCGCATTTATTGCTGCCAGATCGTAGCCGTTTTGAAGGGAAAGCAACTTCTAATCATGTCTCTTTCTTGATTTACTCAGCGGCTATTTCGTAAAAAAGATACGTCACAGTCGTAATGATAAATAATGTAACGTGAAAAAGTCAATAGTCTACGACACCGGGAGTTCCGAGGCGGTCCCCCATCCAAGTACTATCCCGGCCCGACGATGCTTAACTTCCGTGATCGGACGAGAACAGGTGTGTTCATCGTGGTATGGTCGTAAACAAACAAACGGGCAGATATCTACGATTTATTAGCACATTACATCGAAAATGGTTTAAACTTTAAAGGTCATATTTTTTGACTGGATCATCCGAAAAAGGTCGTTTTTATGTGTATTTGAAAGCTCATTTCAAGCGCTATCCATTAATTACGACAACCATGCGCTTTATGATTTCCGGTAAAAAGTTCCAACGAAGGAAATCTAGGGTGCTTTCCGACTTAATTTTCATATGACAAAGTTAATTAGCAAAGTTACTACATCGCCATTTTCTTTGTCTGACGCTCGTAATCCATTCATTTGCGACTTGGCGCATTTATTGCTGCCAGATCGTAGCCGTTTTGAAGGGAAAGCAACTTCTAATCATGTCTCTTTCTTGATTTACTCAGCGGCTATTTCGTAAAAAAGATACGTCACAGTCGTAATGATAAATAATGTAACGTGAAAAAGTCAATAGCCTACGACACCGGGAGTTCCCAGGCGGTGCCCCATTCAAGTACTATCCCGGCCCGACGATGCTTAACTTCTGTGATCGGACGAGAACAGGTGTGTTCATCGTGGTATGGTCGTAAACAAACAAACGGGCAGATATCTACGATTTATTAGCACATTACATCGAAAATGGTTTAAACTTTAAAGGTCATATTTCTTGACTGGATCATCCGAAATAGGTCGTTTTTATGTGCATTTGAAAGCTCATTTCAAGCGCTATCCATTAATTACGACAACCATGCGCTTTATGATTTCCGGTAAAAAGTTCCAACGAAGGAAATCTAGGGTGCTTTCCGACTTAATTTTCATATGACAAAGTTAATTAGCAAAGTTACTACATCGCCATTTTCTTTGTCTGACGCTCGTAATCCATTCATTTGCGACTTGGCGCATTTATTGCTGCCAGATCGTAGCCGTTTTGAAGGGAAAACAACTTGTAATCATGTCTCTTTCTTGATTTACTCAGCGGCTATTTCGTAAAAAAGATACGTCACAGTCGTAATGATAAATAATGTAACGTGAAAAAGTCAATAGCCTACGACACCGGGAGTTCCCAGGCGGTCCCCCATCCAAGTACTATCCCGGCCCGACGATGCTTAACTTCCGTGATCGGACGAGAACAGGTGTGTTCATCGTGGTATGGTCGCAGACAAACAAACGGGCAGATATCTACGATTTATTAGCACATTACATCGAAAATGGTTCAAACTTTAAAGGTCATATTTCTTGACTGGATCATTCGAAATAGGTCGTGTTTATGTGCGTTTGACAGCTCTTTTTAAGCGCTATCGATTCTTGACAACAATAATGCGCTTTATGATTTCCGGTAAAAAGTTCCAACGAAGGAAATCTAGGGTGCTTTCCGACTTAATTTTATTATGACAAAGTTAATTAGCAAAGTAACTACATCGCCATTTTCTTTGTCTGACGCTTGTAATCCATTCATTTGCGACTTGGCGCATTTATTGCTGCCAGATCGTAGCCGTTTTGAAGGGAAAGCAACTTCTAATCATGTCTCTTTCTTGATTTACTCAGCGGCTATTTCGTAAAAAAGATACGTCACAGTCGTAATGATAAATAATGTAACGTGAAAAAGTCAATAGCCTACGACACCGGGAGTTCCCAGGCGGTCCCCCATCCAAGTACTATCCCGGCCCGACGATGCTTAACTTCCGTGATCGGACGAGAACAGGTGTGTTCATCGTGGTATGGTCGTAGACAAACAAACGGGCAGATATCTACGATTTATTAGCACATTACATCGAAAATGGTTCAAACTTTAAAGGTCATATTTCTTGACTGGATCATTCGAAATAGGTCGTGTTTATGTGCATTTGAAAGCTCATTTCAAGCGCTATCCATTAATTACGACAACCATGCGCTTTATGATTTCCGGTAAAAAGTTCCAACGATGGAAATCTAGGGTGCTTTCCGACTTAATTTTCATATGACAAAGTTAATTAGCAAAGTTACTACATCGCCATTTTCTTTGTCTGACGCTCGTAATCCATTCATTTGCGACTTGGCGCATTTATTGCTGCCAGATCGTAGCCGTTTTGAAGGGAAAGCAACTTCTAATCATGTCTCTTTCTTGATTTACTCAGCGGCTATTTCGTAAAAAAGATACGTCACAGTCGTAATGATAAATAATGTAACGTGAAAAAGTCAATAGCCTACGACACCGGGAGTTCCCAGGCGGTCCCCCATCCAAGTACTATCCCGGCCCGACGATGCTTAACTTCCGTGATCGGACGAGAACAGGTGTGTTCATCGTGGTATGGTCGTAGACAAACAATCGGGCAGATATCTACGATTTATTAGAACATTACATCGGAAATGGTTCAAACTTTAAAGGTCATATTTCTTGACTGGATCATTCGAAATAGGTCGTGTTTATGTGCGTTTGACAGCTCTTTTTAAGCGCTATCGATTCTTGACAACAATAATGCGCTTTATGATTTCCGGTAAAAAGTTCCAACGAAGGAAATCTAGGGTGCTTTCCGACTTAATTTTCATATGACAAAGTTAATTAGCAAAGTTACTACATCGCCATTTTCTTTGTCTGACGCTCGTAATCCATTCATTTGCGACTTGGCGCATTTATTGCTGCCAGATCGTAGCCGTTTTGAAGGGAAAGCAACTTCTAATCATGTCTCTTTCTTGATTTACTCAGCGGCTATTTCGTAAAAAAGATACGTCACAGTCGTAATGATAAATAATGTAACGTGAAAAAGTCAATAGCCTACGACACCGGGAGTTCCCAGGCGGTCCCCCATCCAAGTACTATCCCGGCCCAACGATGCTTAACTTCCGTGATCGGACGAGAACAGGTGTGTTCATCGTGGTATGGTCGTAGACAAACAAACGGGCAGATATCTACGATTTATTAGCACATTACATCGAAAATGGTTTAAACTTTAAAGGTCATATTTCTTGACTGGATTATCCGAAATAGGTCGTGTTTATGTGCATTTGAAAGCTCATTTCAAGCGCTATCGATTAATTACGACAACCATGCGCTTTAAGATTTCCGGTAAAAAGTTCCAACGAAGGCAATCTAGGGTACTTTTAGACTTAATTTTCATATGACAAAGTTAATTAGCAAATTAACTACATCGCCATTTTTTTTGTCTGACGCTCGTAATCCATTCATTTGCGACTTGGCGCATTTATTGCTGCCAGATCGTAGCCGTTTTGAAGGGAAAGCAACTTCTAATCATGTCTCTTTCTTGATTTACTCAGCGGCTATTTCGTAAAAAAGATACGTCACAGTCGTAATGATAAATAATGTAACGTGAAAAAGTCAATAGCCTACGACACCGGGAGTTCCCAGGCGGTCCTCCATCCAAGTACTATCCCGGCCCGACGATGCTTAACTTCCGTGATCGGACGAGAACAGGTGTGTTCATCGTGGTATGGTCGTAAACAAACAAACGGGCAGATATCTACGATTTATTAGCACATTACATCGAAAATGGTTTAAACTTTAAAGGTCATATTTTTTGACTGGATCATCCGAAAAAGGTCGTTTTTATGTGCATTTGAAAGCTCATTTCAAGCGCTATCCATTAATTACGACAACCATGCGCTTTATGATTTCCGGTAAAAAGTTCCAACGAAGGAAATCTAGGGTGCTTTCCGACTTAATTTTCATATGACAAAGTTAATTAGCAAAGTTACTACATCGCCATTTTCTTTGTCTGACGCTCGTAATCCATTCATTTGCGACTTGGCGCATTTATTGCTGCCAGATCGTAGCCGTTTTGAAGGGAAAGCAACTTCTAATCATGTCTCTTTCTTGATTTACTCAGCGGCTATTTCGTAAAAAAGATACGTCACAGTCGTAATGATAAATAATGTAACGTGAAAAAGTCAATAGCCTACGACACCGGGAGTTCCCAGGCGGTCCCCCATCCAAGTACTATCCCGGCCCAACGATGCTTAACTTCCGTGATCGGACGAGAACAGGTGTGTTCATCGTGGTATGGTCGTAGACAAACAAACGGGCAGATATCTACGATTTATTAGCACATTACATCGAAAATGGTTTAAACTTTAAAGGTCATATTTCTTGACTGGATTATCCGAAATAGGTCGTGTTTATGTGCATTTGAAAGCTCATTTCAAGCGCTATCGATTAATTACGACAACCATGCGCTTTAAGATTTCCGGTAAAAAGTTCCAACGAAGGCAATCTAGGGTACTTTCAGACTTAATTTTCATATGACAAAGTTAATTAGCAAATTAACTACATCGCCATTTTTTTTGTCTGACGCTCGTAATCCATTCATTTGCGACTTGGCGCATTTATTGCTGCCAGATCGTAGCCGTTTTGAAGGGAAAGCAACTTCTAATCATGTCTCTTTCTTGATTTACTCAGCGGCTATTTCGTAAAAAAGATACGTCACAGTCGTAATGATAAATAATGTAACGTGAAAAAGTCAATAGCCTACGACACCGGGAGTTCCCAGGCGGTCCCCCATCCAAGTACTATCCCGGCCCGACGATGCTTAACTTCCGTGATCGGACGAGAACAGGTGTGTTCATCGTGGTATGGTCGTAAACAAACAAACGGGCAGATATCTACGATTTATTAGCACATTACATCGAAAATGGTTTAAACTTTAAAGGTCATATTTCTTGACTGGATCATCCGAAATAGGTCGTTTTTATGTGCATTTGAAAGCTCATTTCAAGCGCTATCCATTAATTACGACAACCATGCGCTTTATGATTTCCGGTAAAAAGTTCCAACGAAGGAAATCTAGGGTGCTTTCCGACTTAATTTTCATATGACAAAGTTAATTAGCAAAGTTACTACATCGCCATTTTCTTTGTCTGACGCTCGTAATCCATTCATTTGCGACTTGGCGCATTTATTGCTGCCAGATCGTAGCCGTTTTGAAGGGAAAGCAACTTCTAATCATGTCTCTTTCTTGATTTACTCAGCGGCTATTTCGTAAAAAAGATACGTCACAGTCGTAATGATAAATAATGTAACGTGAAAAAGTCAATAGCCTACGACACCGGGAGTTCCCAGGCGGTCCCCCATCCAAGTACTATCCCGGCCCGACGATGCTTAACTTCCGTGATCAGACGAGAACAGGTGTGTTCATCGTGGTATGGTCGTAGACAAACAAACGGGCAGATATCTACGATTTATTAGCACATTACATCGAAAATGGTTCAAACTTTAAAGGTCATATTTTTTGACTGGATCATTCGAAATAGGTCGTGTTTATGTGCGTTTGACAGCTCTTTTTAAGCGCTATCGATTCTTGACAACAATAATGCGCTTTATGATTTCCGGTAAAAAGTTCCAACGAAGGAAATCTAGGGTGCTTTCCGACTTAATTTTATTATGACAAAGTTAATTAGCAAAGTAACTACATCGCCATTTTCTTTGTCTGACGCTTGTAATCCATTCATTTGCGACTTGGCGCATTTATTGCTGCCAGATCGTAGCCGTTTTGAAGAGAAAGCAACTTCTAATCATGTCTCTTTCTTGATTTACTCAGCGGCTATTTCGTAAAAAAGATACGTCACAGTCGTAATGATAAATAATGTAACGTGAAAAAGTCAATAGCCTGCGACACCGGGAGTTCCCAGGCGGTCCCCCATCCAAGTACTATCCCGGCCCGACGATGCTTAACTTCCGTGATCGGACGAGAACAGGTGTGTTCATCGTGGTATGGTCGTAGACAAACAAACGGGCAGATATCTACGATTTATTAGCACATTACATCGAAAATGGTTCAAATTTTAAAGGTCATATTTCTTGACTGGATCATTCGAAATAGGTCGTGTTTATGTGCATTTGAAAGCTCATTTCAAGCGCTATCCATTAATTACGACAACCATGCGCTTTATGATTTCCGGTAAAAAGTTCCAACGAAGGAAATCTAGGGTGCTTTCCGACTTAATTTTCATATGACAAAGTTAATTAGCAAAGTTACTACATCGCCATTTTCTTTGTCTGACGCTCGTAATCCATTCATTTGCGACTTGGCGCATTTATTGCTGCCAGATCGTAGCCGTTTTGAAGGGAAAGCAACTTCTAATCATGTCTCTTTCTTGATTTACTCAGCGGCTATTTCGTAAAAAAGATACGTCACAGTCGTAATGATAAATAATGTAACGTGAAAAAGTCAATAGCCTACGACACCGGGAGTTCCCAGGCGGTCCCCCATCCAAGTACTATCCCGGCCCGACGATGCTTAACTTCCGTGATCGGACGAGAACAGGTGTGTTCATCGTGGTATGGTCGTAGACAAACAAACGGGCAGATATCTACGATTTATTAGCACATTACATCGAAAATGGTTCAAACTTTAAAGGTCATATTTCTTGACTGGATCATTCGAAATAGGTCGTGTTTATGTGCGTTTGACAGCTCTTTTTAAGCGCTATCGATTCTTGACAACAATAATGCGCTTTATGATTTCCGGTAAAAAGTTCCAACGAAGGAAATCTAGGGTGCTTTCCGACTTAATTTTCATATGACAAAGTTAATTAGCAAAGTTACTACATCGCCATTTTCTTTGTCTGACGCTCGTAATCCATTCATTTGCGACTTGGCGCATTTATTGCTGCCAGATCGTAGCCGTTTTGAAGGGAAAGCAACTTCTAATCATGTCTCTTTCTTGATTTACTCAGCGGCTATTTCGTAAAAAAGATACGTCACAGTCGTAATGATAAATAATGTAACGTGAAAAAGTCAATAGCCTACGACACCGGGAGTTCCCAGGCGGTCCCCCATCCAAGTACTATCCCGGCCCGACGATGCTTAACTTCCGTGATCGGACGAGAACAGGTGTGTTCATCGTGGTATGGTCGTAGACAAACAAACGGGCAGATATCTACGATTTATTAGCACATTACATCGAAAATGGTTCAAACTTTAAAGGTCATATTTCTTGACTGGATCATTCGAAATAGGTCGTGTTTATGTGCGTTTGACAGCTCTTTTTAAGCGCTATCGATTCCTGACAACAATAATGCGCTTTATGATTTCCGGTAAAAAGTTCCAACGAAGGAAATCTAGGGTGCTTTCCGACTTAATTTTATTATGACAAAGTTAATTAGCAAAGTAACTACATCGCCATTTTCTTTGTCTGACGCTTGTAATCCATTCATTTGCGACTTGGCGCATTTATTGCTGCCAGATCGTAGCCGTTTTGAAGGGAAAGTAACTTCTAATCATGTCTCTTTCTTGATTTACTCAGCGGCTATTTCGTAAAAAAGATACGTCACAGTCGTAATGATAAATAATGTAACGTGAAAAAGTCAATAGCCTACGACACCGGGAGTTCCCAGGCGGTCCCCCATCCAAGTACTATCCCGGCCCGACGATGCTTAACTTCCGTGATCGGACGAGAACAGGTGTGTTCATCGTGGTATGGTCGTAGACAAACAAACGGGCAGATATCTACGATTTATTAGCACATTACATCGAAAATGGTTCAAACTTTAAAGGTCATATTTCTTGACTGGATCATTCGAAATAGGTCGTGTTTATGTGCGTTTGACAGCTCTTTTTAAGCGCTATCGATTCTTGACAACAATAATGCGCTTTATGATTTCCGGTAAAAAGTTCCAACGAAGGAAATCTAGGGTGCTTTCCGACTTAATTTTCATATGACAAAGTTAATTAGCAAAGTTACTACATCGCCATTTTCTTTGTCTGACGCTCGTAATCCATTCATTTGCGACTTGGCGCATTTATTGCTGCCAGATCGTAGCCGTTTTGAAGGGAAAGCAACTTCTAATCATGTCTCTTTCTTGATTTACTCAGCGGCTATTGCGTAAAAAAGATACGTCCCAGTCGTAATGATAAATAATGTAACGTGAAAAAGTCAATAGCCTACGACACCGGGAGTTCCCAGGCGGTCCCCCATCCAAGTACTATCCCGGCCCAACGATGCTTAACTTCCGTGATCTGACGAGAACAGGTGTGTTCATCGTGGTATGGTCGTAGACAAACAAACGGGCAGATATCTACGATTTATTAGCACATTACATCGAATATGGTTTAAACTTTAAAGGTCATATTTCTTGACTGGATTATCCGAAATAGGTCGTGTTTATGTGCATTTGAAAGCTCATTTCAAGAGCTATTCATTAATTACGACAATAATGCGCTTTAAGATTTCCGGTAAAAAGTTCCAACGAAGGAAATCTAGGGTACTTTCGGACTTAATTTTCATATGACAAAATTAGTTAGCAAAGTAAGTACATCGCTATTTTCTTTGTCTGACGCTCGTAATCCATTCATTTGCGACTTGGCGCATTTATTGCTGCCAGATCGTAGCCGTTTTGAAGGGAAAGCAACTTCTAATCATGTCTCTTTCTTGATTTACTCAGCGGCTATTTCGTAAAAAAGATACGTCACAGTCGTAATGATAAATAATGTAACGTGAAAAAGTCAATAGCCTACGACACCGGGAGTTCCCAGGCGGTCCCCCATCCAAGTACTATCCCGGCCCGTCGATGCTTAACTTCTGTGATCGGACGAGAACAGGTGTGTTCATCGTGGTATGGTCGTAAACAAACAAACGGGCAGATATCTACGATTTATTAGCACATTACATCGAAAATGGTTTAAACTTTAAAGGTCATATTTCTTGACTGGATCATCCGAAATAGGTCGTTTTTATGTGCATTTGAAAGCTCATTTCAAGCGCTATCCATTAATTACGACAACCATGCGCTTTATGATTTCCGGTAAAAAGTTCCAACGAAGGAAATCTAGGGTGCTTTCCAACTTAATTTTCATATGACAAAGTTAATTAGCAAAGTTACTACATCGCCATTTTCTTTGTCTGACGCTCGTAATCCATTCATTTGCGACTTGGCGCATTTATTGCTGCCAGATCGTAGCCGTTTTGAAGGGAAAGCAACTTCTAATCATGTCTCTTTCTTGATTTACTCAGCGGCTATTTCGTAAAAAAGATACGTCACAGTCGTAATGATAAATAATGTAACGTGAAAAAGTCAATAGCCTACGACACCGGGAGTTCCCAGGCGGTCCCCCATCCAAGTACTATCCCGGCCCGACGATGCTTAACTTCCGTGATCGGACGAGAACAGGTGTGTTCATCGTGGTATGGTCGTAGACAAACAAACGGGCAGATATCTACGATTTATTAGCACATTACATCGAAAATGGTTCAAACTTTAAAGGTCATATTTCTTGACTGGATCATTCGAAATAGGTCGTGTTTATGTGCGTTTGACAGCTCTTTTTAAGCGCTATCGATTCTTGACAACAATAATGCGCTTTATGATTTCCGGTAAAAAGTTCCAACGAAGGAAATCTAGGGTGCTTTCCGACTTAATTTTATTATGACAAAGTTAATTAGCAAAGTAACTACATCGCCATTTTCTTTGTCTGACGCTTGTAATCCATTCATTTGCGACTTGGCGCATTTATTGCTGCCAGATCGTAGCCGTTTTGAAGGGAAAGCAACTTCTAATCATGTCTCTTTCTTGATTTACTCAGCTGCTATTTCGTAAAAAAGATACGTCACAGTCGTAATGATAAATAATGTAACGTGAAAAAGTCAATTGCCTACGACACCGGGAGTTCCCAGGCGGTCCCCCATCCAAGTACTATCCCGGCCCGACGATGCTTAACTTCCGTGATCGGACGAGAACAGGTGTGTTCATCGTGGTATGGTCGTAGACAAACAAACGGGCAGATATCTACGATTTATTAGCACATTACATCGAAAATGGTTCAAACTTTAAAGGTCATATTTCTTGACTGGATCATTCGAAATAGGTCGTGTTTATGTGCATTTGAAAGCTCCTTTCAAGCGCTATCCATTAATTACGACAACCATGCGCTTTATGATTTCCGGTAAAAAGTTCCAACGAAGGAAATCTAGGGTGCTTTCCGACTTAATTTTCATATGACAAAGTTAATTAGCAAAGTTACTACATCGCCATTTTCTTTGTCTGACGCTCGTAATCCATTTATTTGCGACGTGGCGCATTTAATGCTGCAAGATTGTAGCCGTTTTGAAGGGAAAGCAACTTCTAATCATGTCTCTTTCTTGATTTACTCAGCGGCTATTTCGTAAAAAAGATACGTCACAGTCGTAATGATAAATAATGTAACGTGAAAAAGTCAATAGCCTACGACACCGGGAGTTCCCAGGCGGTCCCCCATCCAAGTACTATCCCGGCCCGACGATGCTTAACTTCCGTGATCGGACGAGAACAGGTGTGTTCATCGTGGTATGGTCGTAGACAAACAAACGGGCAGATATCTACGATTTATTAGCACATTACATCGAAAATGGTTCAAACTTTAAAGGTCATATTTCTTGACTGGATCATTCGAAATAGGTCGTGTTTATGTGCGTTTGACAGCTCTTTTTAAGCGCTATCGATTCTTGACAACAATAATGCGCTTTATGATTTCCGGTAAAAAGTTCCAACGAAGGAAATCTAGGGTGCTTTCCGAATTAATTTTATTATGACAAAGTTAATTAGCAAAGTAACTACATCGCCATTTTCTTTGTCTGACGCTTGTAATCCATTCATTTGCGACTTGGCGCATTTATTGCTGCCAGATCGTAGCCGTTTTGAAGGGAAAGCAACTTCTAATCATGTCTCTTTCTTGATTTACTCAGCGGCTATTTCGTAAAAAAGATACGTCACAGTCGTAATGATAAATAATGTAACGTGAAAAAGTCAATAGCCTACGACACCGGGAGTTCCCAGGCGGTCCCCCATCCAAGTACTATCCCGGCCCGACGATGCTTAACTTCCGTGATCGGACGAGAACAGGTGTGTTCATCGTGGTATGGTCGTAGACAAACAAACGGGCAGATATCTACGATTTATTAGCACATTACATCGAAAATGGTTCAAACTTTAAAGGTCACATTTCTTGACTGGATCATTCGAAATAGGTCGTGTTTATGTGCGTTTGACAGCTCTTTTTAAGCGCTATCGATTCTTGACAACAATAATGCGCTTTATGATTTCCGGTAAAAAGTTCCAACGAAGGAAATCTAGGGTGCTTTCCGACTTAATTTTCATATGACAAAGTTAATTAGCAAAGTTACTACATCGCCATTTTCTTTTTCTGACGCTCGTAATCCATTCATTTGCGACTTGGCGCATTTATTGCTGCCAGATCGTAGCCGTTTTGAAGGGAAAGCAACTTCTAATCATGTCTCTTTCTTGATTTACTCAGCGGCTATTGCGTAAAAAAGATACGTCCCAGTCGTAATGATAAATAATGTAACGTGAAAAAGTCAATAGCCTACGACACCGGGAGTTCCCAGGCGGTCCCCCATCCAAGTACTATCCCGGCCCAACGATGCTTAACTTCCGTGATCTGACGAGAACAGGTGTGTTCATCGTGGTATGGTCGTAGACAAACAAACGGGCAGATATCTACGATTTATTAGCACATTACATCGAATATGGTTTAAACTTTAAAGGTCATATTTCTTGAATGGATTATCCGAAATAGGTCGTGTTTATGTGCATTTGAAAGCTCATTTCAAGCGCTATTCATTAATTACGACAATAATGCGCTTTAAGATTTCCGGTAAAAAGTTCCAACGAAGGAAATCTAGGGTACTTTCAGACTTAATTTTCATATGACAAAATTAGTTAGCAAAGTAAGTACATCGCTATTTTCTTTGTCTGACGCTTGTAATCCATTCATTTGCGACGTGGCGCATTTATTGCAGCACGATGGTAGTCGTTTTGAAGGGAAAGCAACTTCTAATCATGCCTCTTTCTTGATTTACTCGGCGGCTATTGCGTAAAAAAGATACGTCCCAGTCCTAATGAGAAATAATGTAACGTGAAAAAGTCAATAGCCTACGACACCGGGAGTTCCCAGGCGGTCCCCCATCCAAGTACTATCCCGGCCCAACGATGCTTAACTTCCATGATCGGACGAGAACAGGTGTGTTCATCGTGGTATGGTCGTAGACAAACAAACGGGCAGATATCTACGATTTATTAGCACATTACATCAAAAATGGTTTAAATTTTAAAGGTCATATTTCTTGACTGGATTATCCGAAATAGGTTGTGTTTATGTGCATTTGAAAGCTCGTTTCAAGCGCTATCCATTAATTACGACAATAATGCGCTTTAAGATTTCCGGTAAAAAGTTCCAACGAAGGCAATCTAGGGTACTTTCAGACTTAATTTTCATATGACAAAGTTAATTAGCAAAGTAACTACATCGCCATTTTCTTTGTCTGACGCTCGTAATCCATTTATTTGCGACGTGGCGCATTTATTGCAGCAAGATTGTAGCCGTTTTGAAGGGAAAGCAACTTCTAATCATGTCTCTTTCTTGATTTACTCAGCGGCTATTGCGTAAAAAAGATACGTCCCAGTCGTAATGATAAATAATGTAACGTGAAAAAGTCAATAGCCTACGACACCGGGAGTTCCCAGGCGGTCCCCCATCCAAGTACTATCCCGACCCAACGATGCTTAACTTACGTGATCGGACGAGAACAGGTGTGTTCATCGTGGTATGGTCGTAGACAAACAAACGGGCAGATATCTACGATTTTTTAGCACATTACATCGAAAATGGTTTAAACTTTAAAGGTCATATTTCTTGACTGGATTATCCGAAATAGGTCGTGTTTATGTGCATTTGAAAGCTCATTTCAAGCGCTATCGATTAATTACGACAACCATGCGCATTAAGATTTCCGGTAAAAAGTTTCAACGAAGGCAATCTAGGGTACTTTCAGACTTAATTTTCATATGACAAAGTTAATTAGCAAATTAACTACATCGCCATTTTCTTTGTCTGACGCTCGTAATCCATTCATTTGCGACTTGGCGCATTTATTGCTGCCAGATCGTAGCCGTTTTGAAGGGAAAGCAACTGCTAATCATGTCTCTTTCTTGATTTACTCAGCGGCTATTTCGTAAAAAAGATACGTCACAGTCGTAATGATAAATAATGTAACGTGAAAAAGTCAATAGCCTACGACACCGGGAGTTCCCAGGCGGTCCTACATCCAAGTACTATCCCGGCCCGACGATGCTTAACTTCCGTGATCGGACGAGAACAGGTGTGCTCATCGTGGTATGGTCGTAAACAAACAAACGGGCAGATATCTACGATTTATTAGCACATTACATCGAAAATGGTTTAAACTTTAAAGGTCACATTTCTTGACTGGATTATCCGAAATAGGTCGTGTTTA
Organism: Hydractinia symbiolongicarpus; assembly: GCF_029227915.1. NCBI lineage: Eukaryota > Metazoa > Cnidaria > Hydrozoa > Anthoathecata > Hydractiniidae > Hydractinia > Hydractinia symbiolongicarpus. The sequence goes on along the minus strand of NC_079885.1, from coordinate 15,612,993 downwards.
TGTGCATTTGAAAGCTCTTTTTAAGCGCTATCGATTCTTTACGACAACCATGCGCTTTAAGATTTCCGGTAAAAAGTTCCAACGAAGGAAATCTAGGGTGCTTTCAGACTTAATTTTCATATGACAAAGTTTATTAGCAAATTAACTACATCGCCATTTTCTTTGTCTGACGCTCGTAATCCATTCATTTGCGACTTGGCGCATTTATTGCTGCCAGATCGTAGCCGTTTTGAAGGGAAAGCAACTTCTAATCATGTCTCTTTCTTGATTTACTCAGCGGCTATTTCGTAAAAAAGATACGTCATAGTCGTAATGATAAATAATGTAACGTGAAAAAGTCAATAGCCTACGACACCGGGAGTTCCCAGGCGGTCCCCCATCCAAGTACTATCCCGGCCCGGCGATGCTTAACTTCCGTGATCGGACGAGAACAGGTGTGTTCATCGTGGTATGGTCGTAGACAAACAAACGGGCAGATATCTACGATTTATTAGCACATTACATCGAAAATGGTTTAAACTTTAAAGGTCATATTTCTTGACTGGATCATCCGAAATAGGTCGTGTTTATGTGCATTTGAAAGCTCATTTCAAGCGCTATCGATTCTTTACGACAACCATGCGCTTTAAGATTTCCGGTAAAAAGTTCCAACGAAGGAAATCTAGGGTGCTTTCAGACTTAATTTTCATATGACAAAGTTAATTAGCAAAGTAACTACATCGCCATTTTCTTTGTCTGACGCTCGTAATCCATTTATTTGCGACGTGGCGCATTTATTGCAGCAAGATTGTAGCCGTTTTGAAGGGAAAGCATCTTCTAATCACGTCCCTTACTTGATTTACTCAGCGGCTATTGCGTAAAAAAGATACGTCACAGTCGTAATGATAAATAATGTAACGTGAAAAAGTCAATAGCCTACGACACCGGGAGTTCCCAGGCGGTCCCCCATCCAAGTACTATCCTGGCCCGACGATGCTTAACTTCCGTGATCGGACGAGAACAGGTGTGTTCATCGTGGTATGGTCGTAGACAAACAAACGGGCAGATATCTACGATTTATTAGCACATTACATCGAAAATGGTTTAAACTTTAAAGGTCATATTTCTTGACTGGATCATCCGAAATAGGTCGTGTTTATGTGCATTTGAAAGCTCATTTCAAGCGCTATCGATTCTTTACGACAACCATGCGCTTTAAGATTTCCGGTAAAAAGTTCCAACGAAGGCAATCTAGGGTACTTTCAGACTTAATTTTCATATGACAAAGTTAATTAGCAAATTAACTACATCGCCATTTTTTTTTGTCTGACGCTCGTAATCCATTCATTTGCGACTTGGCGCATTTATTGCTGCCAGATCGTAGCCGTTTTGAAGGGAAAGCAACTTCTAATCATGTCTCTTTCTTGATTTACTCAGCGGCTATTTCGTAAAAAAGATACGTCACAGTCGTAATGATAAATAATGTAACGTGAAAAAGTCAATAGCCTACGACACCGGGAGTTCCCAGGCGGTCCCCCATCCAAGTACTATCCCGGCCCGACGATGCTTAACTTCCGTGATCGGACGAGAACAGGTGAGTTCATCGTGGTATGGTCGTAAACAAACAAACGGGCAGATATCTACGATTTATTAGCACATTACATCGAAAATGGTTTAAACTTTAAAGGTCATATTTCTTGACTGGATCATCCGAAATAGGTCGTTTTTATGTGCATTTGAAAGCTCATTTCAAGCGCTATCCATTAATTACGACAACCATGCGCTTTATGATTTCCGGTAAAAAGTTCCAACGAAGGAAATCTAGGGTGCTTTCCGACTTAATTTTCATATGACAAAGTTAATTAGCAAAGTTACTACATCGCCATTTTCTTTGTCTGACGCTCGTAATCCATTCATTTGCGACTTGGCGCATTTATTGCTGCCAGATCGTAGCCGATTTGAAGGGAAAGCAACTTCTAATCATGTCTCTTTCTTGATTTACTCAGCGGCTATTTCGTAAAAAAGATACGTCACAGTCGTAATGATAAATAATGTAACGTGAAAAAGTCAATAGCCTACGACACCGGGAGTTCCCAGGCGGTCCCCCATCCAAGTACTATCCCGGCCCGACGATGCTTAACTTCCGTGATCGGACGAGAACAGGTGTGCTCATCGTGGTATGGTCGTAGACAAACAAACGGGCAGATATCTACGATTTATTAGCACATTACATCGAAAATGGTTCAAACTTTAAAGGTCATATTTCTTGACTGGATCATTCGAAATAGGTCGTGTTTATGTGCGTTTGATAGCTCTTTTTAAGCGCTATCGATTCTTGACAACAATAATGCGCTTTATGATTTCCGGTCAAAAGTTCCAACGAAGGAAATCTAGGGTGCTTTCCGACTTAATTTTATTATGACAAAGTTGATTAGCAAAGTAACTACATCGCCATTTTCTTTGTCTGACGCTTGTAATCCATTCATTTGCGACTTGGCGCATTTATTGCTGCCAGATCGTAGCCGTTTTGAAGGGAAAGCAACTTCTAATCATGTCTCTTTCTTGATTTACTCAGCGGCTATTTCGTAAAAAAGATACGTCACAGTCGTAATGATAAATAATGTAACGTGAAAAAGTCAATAGCCTACGACACCGGGAGTTCCCAGGCGGTCCCCCATCCAAGTACTATCCCGGCCCGACGATGCTTAACTTCCGTGATCGGACGAGAACAGGTGTGTTCATCGTGGTATGGTCGTAGACAAACAAACAGGCAGATATCTACGATTTATTAGCACATTACATCGAAAATGGTTCAAACTTTAAAGGTCATATTTCTTGACTGGATCATTCGAAATAGGTCGTGTTTATGTGCATTTGAAAGCTCATTTCAAGCGCTATCCATTAATTACGACAACCATGCGCTTTATGATTTCCCGTAAAAAGTTCCAACGAAGGAAATCTAGGGTGCTTTCCGACTTAATTTTCATATGACAAAGTTAATTAGCAAAGTTACTACATCGCCATTTTCTTTGTCTGACGCTCGTAATCCATTCATTTGCGACTTGGCGCATTTATTGCTGCCAGATCGTAGCCGTTTTGAAGGGAAAGCAACTTCTAATCATGTCTCTTTCTTGATTTACTCAGCGGCTATTTCGTAAAAAAGATACGTCACAGTCGTAATGATAAATAATGTAACGTGAAAAAGTCAATAGCCTACGACACCGGGAGTTCCCAGGCGGTCCCCCATCCAAGTACTATCCCGGCCCAACGATGCTTAACTTCCGTGATCGGACGAGAACAGGTGTGTTCATCGTGGTATGGTCGTAGACAAACAAACGGGCAGATATCTACGATTTATTAGCACATTACATCGAAAATGGTTTAAACTTTAAAGGTCATATTTCTTGACTGGATTATCCGAAATAGGTCGTGTTTATGTGCATTTGAAAGCTCATTTCAAGCGCTATCGATTAATTACGACAACCATGCGCTTTAAGATTTCCGGTAAAAAGTTCCAACGAAGGCAATCTAGGGTACTTTCAGACTTAATTTTCATATGACAAAGTTAATTAGCAAATTAACTACATCGCCATTTTTTTTGTCTGACGCTCGTAATCCATTCATTTGCGACTTGGCGCATTTATTGCTGCCAGATCGTAGCCGTTTTGAAGGGAAAGCAACTTCTAATCATGTCTCTTTCTTGATTTACTCAGCGGCTATTTCGTAAAAAAGATACGTCACAGTCGTAATGATAAATAATGTAACGTGAAAAAGTCAATAGTCTACGACACCGGGAGTTCCGAGGCGGTCCCCCATCCAAGTACTATCCCGGCCCGACGATGCTTAACTTCCGTGATCGGACGAGAACAGGTGTGTTCATCGTGGTATGGTCGTAAACAAACAAACGGGCAGATATCTACGATTTATTAGCACATTACATCGAAAATGGTTTAAACTTTAAAGGTCATATTTTTTGACTGGATCATCCGAAAAAGGTCGTTTTTATGTGTATTTGAAAGCTCATTTCAAGCGCTATCCATTAATTACGACAACCATGCGCTTTATGATTTCCGGTAAAAAGTTCCAACGAAGGAAATCTAGGGTGCTTTCCGACTTAATTTTCATATGACAAAGTTAATTAGCAAAGTTACTACATCGCCATTTTCTTTGTCTGACGCTCGTAATCCATTCATTTGCGACTTGGCGCATTTATTGCTGCCAGATCGTAGCCGTTTTGAAGGGAAAGCAACTTCTAATCATGTCTCTTTCTTGATTTACTCAGCGGCTATTTCGTAAAAAAGATACGTCACAGTCGTAATGATAAATAATGTAACGTGAAAAAGTCAATAGCCTACGACACCGGGAGTTCCCAGGCGGTGCCCCATTCAAGTACTATCCCGGCCCGACGATGCTTAACTTCTGTGATCGGACGAGAACAGGTGTGTTCATCGTGGTATGGTCGTAAACAAACAAACGGGCAGATATCTACGATTTATTAGCACATTACATCGAAAATGGTTTAAACTTTAAAGGTCATATTTCTTGACTGGATCATCCGAAATAGGTCGTTTTTATGTGCATTTGAAAGCTCATTTCAAGCGCTATCCATTAATTACGACAACCATGCGCTTTATGATTTCCGGTAAAAAGTTCCAACGAAGGAAATCTAGGGTGCTTTCCGACTTAATTTTCATATGACAAAGTTAATTAGCAAAGTTACTACATCGCCATTTTCTTTGTCTGACGCTCGTAATCCATTCATTTGCGACTTGGCGCATTTATTGCTGCCAGATCGTAGCCGTTTTGAAGGGAAAGCAACTTGTAATCATGTCTCTTTCTTGATTTACTCAGCGGCTATTTCGTAAAAAAGATACGTCACAGTCGTAATGATAAATAATGTAACGTGAAAAAGTCAATAGCCTACGACACCGGGAGTTCCCAGGCGGTCCCCCATCCAAGTACTATCCCGGCCCGACGATGCTTAACTTCCGTGATCGGACGAGAACAGGTGTGTTCATCGTGGTATGGTCGCAGACAAACAAACGGGCAGATATCTACGATTTATTAGCACATTACATCGAAAATGGTTCAAACTTTAAAGGTCATATTTCTTGACTGGATCATTCGAAATAGGTCGTGTTTATGTGCGTTTGACAGCTCTTTTTAAGCGCTATCGATTCTTGACAACAATAATGCGCTTTATGATTTCCGGTAAAAAGTTCCAACGAAGGAAATCTAGGGTGCTTTCCGACTTAATTTTATTATGACAAAGTTAATTAGCAAAGTAACTACATCGCCATTTTCTTTGTCTGACGCTTGTAATCCATTCATTTGCGACTTGGCGCATTTATTGCTGCCAGATCGTAGCCGTTTTGAAGGGAAAGCAACTTCTAATCATGTCTCTTTCTTGATTTACTCAGCGGCTATTTCGTAAAAAAGATACGTCACAGTCGTAATGATAAATAATGTAACGTGAAAAAGTCAATAGCCTACGACACCGGGAGTTCCCAGGCGGTCCCCCATCCAAGTACTATCCCGGCCCGACGATGCTTAACTTCCGTGATCGGACGAGAACAGGTGTGTTCATCGTGGTATGGTCGTAGACAAACAAACGGGCAGATATCTACGATTTATTAGCACATTACATCGAAAATGGTTCAAACTTTAAAGGTCATATTTCTTGACTGGATCATTCGAAATAGGTCGTGTTTATGTGCATTTGAAAGCTCATTTCAAGCGCTATCCATTAATTACGACAACCATGCGCTTTATGATTTCCGGTAAAAAGTTCCAACGATGGAAATCTAGGGTGCTTTCCGACTTAATTTTCATATGACAAAGTTAATTAGCAAAGTTACTACATCGCCATTTTCTTTGTCTGACGCTCGTAATCCATTCATTTGCGACTTGGCGCATTTATTGCTGCCAGATCGTAGCCGTTTTGAAGGGAAAGCAACTTCTAATCATGTCTCTTTCTTGATTTACTCAGCGGCTATTTCGTAAAAAAGATACGTCACAGTCGTAATGATAAATAATGTAACGTGAAAAAGTCAATAGCCTACGACACCGGGAGTTCCCAGGCGGTCCCCCATCCAAGTACTATCCCGGCCCGACGATGCTTAACTTCCGTGATCGGACGAGAACAGGTGTGTTCATCGTGGTATGGTCGTAGACAAACAATCGGGCAGATATCTACGATTTATTAGAACATTACATCGGAAATGGTTCAAACTTTAAAGGTCATATTTCTTGACTGGATCATTCGAAATAGGTCGTGTTTATGTGCGTTTGACAGCTCTTTTTAAGCGCTATCGATTCTTGACAACAATAATGCGCTTTATGATTTCCGGTAAAAAGTTCCAACGAAGGAAATCTAGGGTGCTTTCCGACTTAATTTTCATATGACAAAGTTAATTAGCAAAGTTACTACATCGCCATTTTCTTTGTCTGACGCTCGTAATCCATTCATTTGCGACTTGGCGCATTTATTGCTGCCAGATCGTAGCCGTTTTGAAGGGAAAGCAACTTCTAATCATGTCTCTTTCTTGATTTACTCAGCGGCTATTTCGTAAAAAAGATACGTCACAGTCGTAATGATAAATAATGTAACGTGAAAAAGTCAATAGCCTACGACACCGGGAGTTCCCAGGCGGTCCCCCATCCAAGTACTATCCCGGCCCAACGATGCTTAACTTCCGTGATCGGACGAGAACAGGTGTGTTCATCGTGGTATGGTCGTAGACAAACAAACGGGCAGATATCTACGATTTATTAGCACATTACATCGAAAATGGTTTAAACTTTAAAGGTCATATTTCTTGACTGGATTATCCGAAATAGGTCGTGTTTATGTGCATTTGAAAGCTCATTTCAAGCGCTATCGATTAATTACGACAACCATGCGCTTTAAGATTTCCGGTAAAAAGTTCCAACGAAGGCAATCTAGGGTACTTTTAGACTTAATTTTCATATGACAAAGTTAATTAGCAAATTAACTACATCGCCATTTTTTTTGTCTGACGCTCGTAATCCATTCATTTGCGACTTGGCGCATTTATTGCTGCCAGATCGTAGCCGTTTTGAAGGGAAAGCAACTTCTAATCATGTCTCTTTCTTGATTTACTCAGCGGCTATTTCGTAAAAAAGATACGTCACAGTCGTAATGATAAATAATGTAACGTGAAAAAGTCAATAGCCTACGACACCGGGAGTTCCCAGGCGGTCCCCCATCCAAGTACTATCCCGGCCCGACGATGCTTAACTTCCGTGATCGGACGAGAACAGGTGTGTTCATCGTGGTATGGTCGTAAACAAACAAACGGGCAGATATCTACGATTTATTAGCACATTACATCGAAAATGGTTTAAACTTTAAAGGTCATATTTTTTGACTGGATCATCCGAAAAAGGTCGTTTTTATGTGCATTTGAAAGCTCATTTCAAGCGCTATCCATTAATTACGACAACCATGCGCTTTATGATTTCCGGTAAAAAGTTCCAACGAAGGAAATCTAGGGTGCTTTCCGACTTAATTTTCATATGACAAAGTTAATTAGCAAAGTTACTACATCGCCATTTTCTTTGTCTGACGCTCGTAATCCATTCATTTGCGACTTGGCGCATTTATTGCTGCCAGATCGTAGCCGTTTTGAAGGGAAAGCAACTTCTAATCATGTCTCTTTCTTGATTTACTCAGCGGCTATTTCGTAAAAAAGATACGTCACAGTCGTAATGATAAATAATGTAACGTGAAAAAGTCAATAGCCTACGACACCGGGAGTTCCCAGGCGGTCCCCCATCCAAGTACTATCCCGGCCCAACGATGCTTAACTTCCGTGATCGGACGAGAACAGGTGTGTTCATCGTGGTATGGTCGTAGACAAACAAACGGGCAGATATCTACGATTTATTAGCACATTACATCGAAAATGGTTTAAACTTTAAAGGTCATATTTCTTGACTGGATTATCCGAAATAGGTCGTGTTTATGTGCATTTGAAAGCTCATTTCAAGCGCTATCGATTAATTACGACAACCATGCGCTTTAAGATTTCCGGTAAAAAGTTCCAACGAAGGCAATCTAGGGTACTTTCAGACTTAATTTTCATATGACAAAGTTAATTAGCAAATTAACTACATCGCCATTTTTTTTGTCTGACGCTCGTAATCCATTCATTTGCGACTTGGCGCATTTATTGCTGCCAGATCGTAGCCGTTTTGAAGGGAAAGCAACTTCTAATCATGTCTCTTTCTTGATTTACTCAGCGGCTATTTCGTAAAAAAGATACGTCACAGTCGTAATGATAAATAATGTAACGTGAAAAAGTCAATAGCCTACGACACCGGGAGTTCCCAGGCGGTCCCCCATCCAAGTACTATCCCGGCCCGACGATGCTTAACTTCCGTGATCGGACGAGAACAGGTGTGTTCATCGTGGTATGGTCGTAAACAAACAAACGGGCAGATATCTACGATTTATTAGCACATTACATCGAAAATGGTTTAAACTTTAAAGGTCATATTTCTTGACTGGATCATCCGAAATAGGTCGTTTTTATGTGCATTTGAAAGCTCATTTCAAGCGCTATCCATTAATTACGACAACCATGCGCTTTATGATTTCCGGTAAAAAGTTCCAACGAAGGAAATCTAGGGTGCTTTCCGACTTAATTTTCATATGACAAAGTTAATTAGCAAAGTTACTACATCGCCATTTTCTTTGTCTGACGCTCGTAATCCATTCATTTGCGACTTGGCGCATTTATTGCTGCCAGATCGTAGCCGTTTTGAAGGGAAAGCAACTTCTAATCATGTCTCTTTCTTGATTTACTCAGCGGCTATTTCGTAAAAAAGATACGTCACAGTCGTAATGATAAATAATGTAACGTGAAAAAGTCAATAGCCTACGACACCGGGAGTTCCCAGGCGGTCCCCCATCCAAGTACTATCCCGGCCCGACGATGCTTAACTTCCGTGATCAGACGAGAACAGGTGTGTTCATCGTGGTATGGTCGTAGACAAACAAACGGGCAGATATCTACGATTTATTAGCACATTACATCGAAAATGGTTCAAACTTTAAAGGTCATATTTTTTGACTGGATCATTCGAAATAGGTCGTGTTTATGTGCGTTTGACAGCTCTTTTTAAGCGCTATCGATTCTTGACAACAATAATGCGCTTTATGATTTCCGGTAAAAAGTTCCAACGAAGGAAATCTAGGGTGCTTTCCGACTTAATTTTATTATGACAAAGTTAATTAGCAAAGTAACTACATCGCCATTTTCTTTGTCTGACGCTTGTAATCCATTCATTTGCGACTTGGCGCATTTATTGCTGCCAGATCGTAGCCGTTTTGAAGAGAAAGCAACTTCTAATCATGTCTCTTTCTTGATTTACTCAGCGGCTATTTCGTAAAAAAGATACGTCACAGTCGTAATGATAAATAATGTAACGTGAAAAAGTCAATAGCCTGCGACACCGGGAGTTCCCAGGCGGTCCCCCATCCAAGTACTATCCCGGCCCGACGATGCTTAACTTCCGTGATCGGACGAGAACAGGTGTGTTCATCGTGGTATGGTCGTAGACAAACAAACGGGCAGATATCTACGATTTATTAGCACATTACATCGAAAATGGTTCAAATTTTAAAGGTCATATTTCTTGACTGGATCATTCGAAATAGGTCGTGTTTATGTGCATTTGAAAGCTCATTTCAAGCGCTATCCATTAATTACGACAACCATGCGCTTTATGATTTCCGGTAAAAAGTTCCAACGAAGGAAATCTAGGGTGCTTTCCGACTTAATTTTCATATGACAAAGTTAATTAGCAAAGTTACTACATCGCCATTTTCTTTGTCTGACGCTCGTAATCCATTCATTTGCGACTTGGCGCATTTATTGCTGCCAGATCGTAGCCGTTTTGAAGGGAAAGCAACTTCTAATCATGTCTCTTTCTTGATTTACTCAGCGGCTATTTCGTAAAAAAGATACGTCACAGTCGTAATGATAAATAATGTAACGTGAAAAAGTCAATAGCCTACGACACCGGGAGTTCCCAGGCGGTCCCCCATCCAAGTACTATCCCGGCCCGACGATGCTTAACTTCCGTGATCGGACGAGAACAGGTGTGTTCATCGTGGTATGGTCGTAGACAAACAAACGGGCAGATATCTACGATTTATTAGCACATTACATCGAAAATGGTTCAAACTTTAAAGGTCATATTTCTTGACTGGATCATTCGAAATAGGTCGTGTTTATGTGCGTTTGACAGCTCTTTTTAAGCGCTATCGATTCTTGACAACAATAATGCGCTTTATGATTTCCGGTAAAAAGTTCCAACGAAGGAAATCTAGGGTGCTTTCCGACTTAATTTTCATATGACAAAGTTAATTAGCAAAGTTACTACATCGCCATTTTCTTTGTCTGACGCTCGTAATCCATTCATTTGCGACTTGGCGCATTTATTGCTGCCAGATCGTAGCCGTTTTGAAGGGAAAGCAACTTCTAATCATGTCTCTTTCTTGATTTACTCAGCGGCTATTTCGTAAAAAAGATACGTCACAGTCGTAATGATAAATAATGTAACGTGAAAAAGTCAATAGCCTACGACACCGGGAGTTCCCAGGCGGTCCCCCATCCAAGTACTATCCCGGCCCGACGATGCTTAACTTCCGTGATCGGACGAGAACAGGTGTGTTCATCGTGGTATGGTCGTAGACAAACAAACGGGCAGATATCTACGATTTATTAGCACATTACATCGAAAATGGTTCAAACTTTAAAGGTCATATTTCTTGACTGGATCATTCGAAATAGGTCGTGTTTATGTGCGTTTGACAGCTCTTTTTAAGCGCTATCGATTCCTGACAACAATAATGCGCTTTATGATTTCCGGTAAAAAGTTCCAACGAAGGAAATCTAGGGTGCTTTCCGACTTAATTTTATTATGACAAAGTTAATTAGCAAAGTAACTACATCGCCATTTTCTTTGTCTGACGCTTGTAATCCATTCATTTGCGACTTGGCGCATTTATTGCTGCCAGATCGTAGCCGTTTTGAAGGGAAAGTAACTTCTAATCATGTCTCTTTCTTGATTTACTCAGCGGCTATTTCGTAAAAAAGATACGTCACAGTCGTAATGATAAATAATGTAACGTGAAAAAGTCAATAGCCTACGACACCGGGAGTTCCCAGGCGGTCCCCCATCCAAGTACTATCCCGGCCCGACGATGCTTAACTTCCGTGATCGGACGAGAACAGGTGTGTTCATCGTGGTATGGTCGTAGACAAACAAACGGGCAGATATCTACGATTTATTAGCACATTACATCGAAAATGGTTCAAACTTTAAAGGTCATATTTCTTGACTGGATCATTCGAAATAGGTCGTGTTTATGTGCGTTTGACAGCTCTTTTTAAGCGCTATCGATTCTTGACAACAATAATGCGCTTTATGATTTCCGGTAAAAAGTTCCAACGAAGGAAATCTAGGGTGCTTTCCGACTTAATTTTCATATGACAAAGTTAATTAGCAAAGTTACTACATCGCCATTTTCTTTGTCTGACGCTCGTAATCCATTCATTTGCGACTTGGCGCATTTATTGCTGCCAGATCGTAGCCGTTTTGAAGGGAAAGCAACTTCTAATCATGTCTCTTTCTTGATTTACTCAGCGGCTATTGCGTAAAAAAGATACGTCCCAGTCGTAATGATAAATAATGTAACGTGAAAAAGTCAATAGCCTACGACACCGGGAGTTCCCAGGCGGTCCCCCATCCAAGTACTATCCCGGCCCAACGATGCTTAACTTCCGTGATCTGACGAGAACAGGTGTGTTCATCGTGGTATGGTCGTAGACAAACAAACGGGCAGATATCTACGATTTATTAGCACATTACATCGAATATGGTTTAAACTTTAAAGGTCATATTTCTTGACTGGATTATCCGAAATAGGTCGTGTTTATGTGCATTTGAAAGCTCATTTCAAGAGCTATTCATTAATTACGACAATAATGCGCTTTAAGATTTCCGGTAAAAAGTTCCAACGAAGGAAATCTAGGGTACTTTCGGACTTAATTTTCATATGACAAAATTAGTTAGCAAAGTAAGTACATCGCTATTTTCTTTGTCTGACGCTCGTAATCCATTCATTTGCGACTTGGCGCATTTATTGCTGCCAGATCGTAGCCGTTTTGAAGGGAAAGCAACTTCTAATCATGTCTCTTTCTTGATTTACTCAGCGGCTATTTCGTAAAAAAGATACGTCACAGTCGTAATGATAAATAATGTAACGTGAAAAAGTCAATAGCCTACGACACCGGGAGTTCCCAGGCGGTCCCCCATCCAAGTACTATCCCGGCCCGTCGATGCTTAACTTCTGTGATCGGACGAGAACAGGTGTGTTCATCGTGGTATGGTCGTAAACAAACAAACGGGCAGATATCTACGATTTATTAGCACATTACATCGAAAATGGTTTAAACTTTAAAGGTCATATTTCTTGACTGGATCATCCGAAATAGGTCGTTTTTATGTGCATTTGAAAGCTCATTTCAAGCGCTATCCATTAATTACGACAACCATGCGCTTTATGATTTCCGGTAAAAAGTTCCAACGAAGGAAATCTAGGGTGCTTTCCAACTTAATTTTCATATGACAAAGTTAATTAGCAAAGTTACTACATCGCCATTTTCTTTGTCTGACGCTCGTAATCCATTCATTTGCGACTTGGCGCATTTATTGCTGCCAGATCGTAGCCGTTTTGAAGGGAAAGCAACTTCTAATCATGTCTCTTTCTTGATTTACTCAGCGGCTATTTCGTAAAAAAGATACGTCACAGTCGTAATGATAAATAATGTAACGTGAAAAAGTCAATAGCCTACGACACCGGGAGTTCCCAGGCGGTCCCCCATCCAAGTACTATCCCGGCCCGACGATGCTTAACTTCCGTGATCGGACGAGAACAGGTGTGTTCATCGTGGTATGGTCGTAGACAAACAAACGGGCAGATATCTACGATTTATTAGCACATTACATCGAAAATGGTTCAAACTTTAAAGGTCATATTTCTTGACTGGATCATTCGAAATAGGTCGTGTTTATGTGCGTTTGACAGCTCTTTTTAAGCGCTATCGATTCTTGACAACAATAATGCGCTTTATGATTTCCGGTAAAAAGTTCCAACGAAGGAAATCTAGGGTGCTTTCCGACTTAATTTTATTATGACAAAGTTAATTAGCAAAGTAACTACATCGCCATTTTCTTTGTCTGACGCTTGTAATCCATTCATTTGCGACTTGGCGCATTTATTGCTGCCAGATCGTAGCCGTTTTGAAGGGAAAGCAACTTCTAATCATGTCTCTTTCTTGATTTACTCAGCTGCTATTTCGTAAAAAAGATACGTCACAGTCGTAATGATAAATAATGTAACGTGAAAAAGTCAATTGCCTACGACACCGGGAGTTCCCAGGCGGTCCCCCATCCAAGTACTATCCCGGCCCGACGATGCTTAACTTCCGTGATCGGACGAGAACAGGTGTGTTCATCGTGGTATGGTCGTAGACAAACAAACGGGCAGATATCTACGATTTATTAGCACATTACATCGAAAATGGTTCAAACTTTAAAGGTCATATTTCTTGACTGGATCATTCGAAATAGGTCGTGTTTATGTGCATTTGAAAGCTCCTTTCAAGCGCTATCCATTAATTACGACAACCATGCGCTTTATGATTTCCGGTAAAAAGTTCCAACGAAGGAAATCTAGGGTGCTTTCCGACTTAATTTTCATATGACAAAGTTAATTAGCAAAGTTACTACATCGCCATTTTCTTTGTCTGACGCTCGTAATCCATTTATTTGCGACGTGGCGCATTTAATGCTGCAAGATTGTAGCCGTTTTGAAGGGAAAGCAACTTCTAATCATGTCTCTTTCTTGATTTACTCAGCGGCTATTTCGTAAAAAAGATACGTCACAGTCGTAATGATAAATAATGTAACGTGAAAAAGTCAATAGCCTACGACACCGGGAGTTCCCAGGCGGTCCCCCATCCAAGTACTATCCCGGCCCGACGATGCTTAACTTCCGTGATCGGACGAGAACAGGTGTGTTCATCGTGGTATGGTCGTAGACAAACAAACGGGCAGATATCTACGATTTATTAGCACATTACATCGAAAATGGTTCAAACTTTAAAGGTCATATTTCTTGACTGGATCATTCGAAATAGGTCGTGTTTATGTGCGTTTGACAGCTCTTTTTAAGCGCTATCGATTCTTGACAACAATAATGCGCTTTATGATTTCCGGTAAAAAGTTCCAACGAAGGAAATCTAGGGTGCTTTCCGAATTAATTTTATTATGACAAAGTTAATTAGCAAAGTAACTACATCGCCATTTTCTTTGTCTGACGCTTGTAATCCATTCATTTGCGACTTGGCGCATTTATTGCTGCCAGATCGTAGCCGTTTTGAAGGGAAAGCAACTTCTAATCATGTCTCTTTCTTGATTTACTCAGCGGCTATTTCGTAAAAAAGATACGTCACAGTCGTAATGATAAATAATGTAACGTGAAAAAGTCAATAGCCTACGACACCGGGAGTTCCCAGGCGGTCCCCCATCCAAGTACTATCCCGGCCCGACGATGCTTAACTTCCGTGATCGGACGAGAACAGGTGTGTTCATCGTGGTATGGTCGTAGACAAACAAACGGGCAGATATCTACGATTTATTAGCACATTACATCGAAAATGGTTCAAACTTTAAAGGTCACATTTCTTGACTGGATCATTCGAAATAGGTCGTGTTTATGTGCGTTTGACAGCTCTTTTTAAGCGCTATCGATTCTTGACAACAATAATGCGCTTTATGATTTCCGGTAAAAAGTTCCAACGAAGGAAATCTAGGGTGCTTTCCGACTTAATTTTCATATGACAAAGTTAATTAGCAAAGTTACTACATCGCCATTTTCTTTTTCTGACGCTCGTAATCCATTCATTTGCGACTTGGCGCATTTATTGCTGCCAGATCGTAGCCGTTTTGAAGGGAAAGCAACTTCTAATCATGTCTCTTTCTTGATTTACTCAGCGGCTATTGCGTAAAAAAGATACGTCCCAGTCGTAATGATAAATAATGTAACGTGAAAAAGTCAATAGCCTACGACACCGGGAGTTCCCAGGCGGTCCCCCATCCAAGTACTATCCCGGCCCAACGATGCTTAACTTCCGTGATCTGACGAGAACAGGTGTGTTCATCGTGGTATGGTCGTAGACAAACAAACGGGCAGATATCTACGATTTATTAGCACATTACATCGAATATGGTTTAAACTTTAAAGGTCATATTTCTTGAATGGATTATCCGAAATAGGTCGTGTTTATGTGCATTTGAAAGCTCATTTCAAGCGCTATTCATTAATTACGACAATAATGCGCTTTAAGATTTCCGGTAAAAAGTTCCAACGAAGGAAATCTAGGGTACTTTCAGACTTAATTTTCATATGACAAAATTAGTTAGCAAAGTAAGTACATCGCTATTTTCTTTGTCTGACGCTTGTAATCCATTCATTTGCGACGTGGCGCATTTATTGCAGCACGATGGTAGTCGTTTTGAAGGGAAAGCAACTTCTAATCATGCCTCTTTCTTGATTTACTCGGCGGCTATTGCGTAAAAAAGATACGTCCCAGTCCTAATGAGAAATAATGTAACGTGAAAAAGTCAATAGCCTACGACACCGGGAGTTCCCAGGCGGTCCCCCATCCAAGTACTATCCCGGCCCAACGATGCTTAACTTCCATGATCGGACGAGAACAGGTGTGTTCATCGTGGTATGGTCGTAGACAAACAAACGGGCAGATATCTACGATTTATTAGCACATTACATCAAAAATGGTTTAAATTTTAAAGGTCATATTTCTTGACTGGATTATCCGAAATAGGTTGTGTTTATGTGCATTTGAAAGCTCGTTTCAAGCGCTATCCATTAATTACGACAATAATGCGCTTTAAGATTTCCGGTAAAAAGTTCCAACGAAGGCAATCTAGGGTACTTTCAGACTTAATTTTCATATGACAAAGTTAATTAGCAAAGTAACTACATCGCCATTTTCTTTGTCTGACGCTCGTAATCCATTTATTTGCGACGTGGCGCATTTATTGCAGCAAGATTGTAGCCGTTTTGAAGGGAAAGCAACTTCTAATCATGTCTCTTTCTTGATTTACTCAGCGGCTATTGCGTAAAAAAGATACGTCCCAGTCGTAATGATAAATAATGTAACGTGAAAAAGTCAATAGCCTACGACACCGGGAGTTCCCAGGCGGTCCCCCATCCAAGTACTATCCCGACCCAACGATGCTTAACTTACGTGATCGGACGAGAACAGGTGTGTTCATCGTGGTATGGTCGTAGACAAACAAACGGGCAGATATCTACGATTTTTTAGCACATTACATCGAAAATGGTTTAAACTTTAAAGGTCATATTTCTTGACTGGATTATCCGAAATAGGTCGTGTTTATGTGCATTTGAAAGCTCATTTCAAGCGCTATCGATTAATTACGACAACCATGCGCATTAAGATTTCCGGTAAAAAGTTTCAACGAAGGCAATCTAGGGTACTTTCAGACTTAATTTTCATATGACAAAGTTAATTAGCAAATTAACTACATCGCCATTTTCTTTGTCTGACGCTCGTAATCCATTCATTTGCGACTTGGCGCATTTATTGCTGCCAGATCGTAGCCGTTTTGAAGGGAAAGCAACTGCTAATCATGTCTCTTTCTTGATTTACTCAGCGGCTATTTCGTAAAAAAGATACGTCACAGTCGTAATGATAAATAATGTAACGTGAAAAAGTCAATAGCCTACGACACCGGGAGTTCCCAGGCGGTCCTACATCCAAGTACTATCCCGGCCCGACGATGCTTAACTTCCGTGATCGGACGAGAACAGGTGTGCTCATCGTGGTATGGTCGTAAACAAACAAACGGGCAGATATCTACGATTTATTAGCACATTACATCGAAAATGGTTTAAACTTTAAAGGTCACATTTCTTGACTGGATTATCCGAAATAGGTCGTGTTTATGTGCATTTGAAAGCTCTTTTTAAGCGCTATCGATTCTTTACGACAACCATGCGCTTTAAGATTTCCGGTAAAAAGTTCCAACGAAGGAAATCTAGGGTGCTTTCAGACTTAATTTTCATATGACAAAGTTTATTAGCAAATTAACTACATCGCCATTTTCTTTGTCTGACGCTCGTAATCCATTCATTTGCGACTTGGCGCATTTATTGCTGCCAGATCGTAGCCGTTTTGAAGGGAAAGCAACTTCTAATCATGTCTCTTTCTTGATTTACTCAGCGGCTATTTCGTAAAAAAGATACGTCATAGTCGTAATGATAAATAATGTAACGTGAAAAAGTCAATAGCCTACGACACCGGGAGTTCCCAGGCGGTCCCCCATCCAAGTACTATCCCGGCCCGGCGATGCTTAACTTCCGTGATCGGACGAGAACAGGTGTGTTCATCGTGGTATGGTCGTAGACAAACAAACGGGCAGATATCTACGATTTATTAGCACATTACATCGAAAATGGTTTAAACTTTAAAGGTCATATTTCTTGACTGGATCATCCGAAATAGGTCGTGTTTATGTGCATTTGAAAGCTCATTTCAAGCGCTATCGATTCTTTACGACAACCATGCGCTTTAAGATTTCCGGTAAAAAGTTCCAACGAAGGAAATCTAGGGTGCTTTCAGACTTAATTTTCATATGACAAAGTTAATTAGCAAAGTAACTACATCGCCATTTTCTTTGTCTGACGCTCGTAATCCATTTATTTGCGACGTGGCGCATTTATTGCAGCAAGATTGTAGCCGTTTTGAAGGGAAAGCATCTTCTAATCACGTCCCTTACTTGATTTACTCAGCGGCTATTGCGTAAAAAAGATACGTCACAGTCGTAATGATAAATAATGTAACGTGAAAAAGTCAATAGCCTACGACACCGGGAGTTCCCAGGCGGTCCCCCATCCAAGTACTATCCTGGCCCGACGATGCTTAACTTCCGTGATCGGACGAGAACAGGTGTGTTCATCGTGGTATGGTCGTAGACAAACAAACGGGCAGATATCTACGATTTATTAGCACATTACATCGAAAATGGTTTAAACTTTAAAGGTCATATTTCTTGACTGGATCATCCGAAATAGGTCGTGTTTATGTGCATTTGAAAGCTCATTTCAAGCGCTATCGATTCTTTACGACAACCATGCGCTTTAAGATTTCCGGTAAAAAGTTCCAACGAAGGAAATCTAGGGTGCTTTCAGACTTAATTTTCATATGACAAAGTTAATTAGCAAAGTAACTACATCGCCATTTTCTTTGTCTGACGCTCGTAATCCATTCATTTGCGACTTGGCGCATTTATTGCAGCAAGATTGTAGCCGTTTTGAAGGGAAAGCAACTTCTAATCATGTCTCTTTCTTGATTTACTCAGCGGCTATTGCGTAAAAAAGATACGTCACAGTCGTAATGATAAATGATGTAACGTGAAAAAGTCAATAGCCTACGACACCGGGAGTTCCCAGGCGGTCCCCCATCCAAGTACTATCCTGGCCCGACGATGCTTAACTTCCGTGATCGGACGAGAACAGGTGTGTTCATCGTGGTATGGTCGTAGACAAAAAAACGGGCAGATATCTACGATTTATTAGCACATTACATCGAAAATGGTTTAAACTTTAAAGGTCATATTTCTTGACTGGATTATCCGAAATAGGTCGTGTTTATGTGCATTTGAAAGCTCATTTCAAGCGCTATCGATTAATTACGACAACCATGCGCTTTAAGATTTCCGGTAAAAAGTTCCAACGAAGGAAATCTAGGGTGCTTTCAGACTTAATTTTCATATGACAAAGTTAATTAGCAAAGTAACTACATCGCCATTTTCTTTGTCTGACGCTCGTAATCCATTCATTTGCGACTTGGCGCATTTATTGCAGCAAGATTGTAGCCGTTTTGAAGGGAAAACAACTTCTAATCATGTCTCTTTCTTGATTTACTCAGCGGCTATTGCGTAAAAAAGATACGTCACAGTCGTAATGATAAATGATGTAACGTGAAAAAGTCAATAGCCTACGACACCGGGAGTTCCCAGGCGGTCCCCCATCCAAGTACTATCCTGGCCCGACGATGCTTAACTTCCGTGATCGGACGAGAACAGGTGTGTTCATCGTGGTATGGTCGTAGACAAAAAAACGGGCAGATATCTACGATTAATTAGCACATTACATCGAAAATGGTTTAAACTTTAAAGGTCATATTTCTTGACTGGATTATCCGAAATAGGTCGTGTTTATGTGCATTTGTAAGCTCATTTCAAGCGCTATCGATTAATTACGACAACCATGCGCTTTAAGATTTCCGGTAAAAAGTTCCAACGAAGGAAATCTAGGGTGCTTTCCGACTTAATTTTCATATGACAAAGTTAATTAGCAAAGTAACTACATCGCCATTTTCTTTGTCTGACGCTTGTAATCCATTCATTTGCGACTTGGCGCATTTATTGCTGCCAGATCGTAGCCGTTTTGAAGGGAAAGCAACTTCTAATCATGTCTCTTTCTTGATTTACTCAGCGGCTATTTCGTAAAAAAGATACGTCACAGTCGTAATGATAAATAATGTAACGTGAAAAAGTCAATAGCCTACGACACCGGGAGTTCCCAGGCGGTCTCCCATCCAAGTACTATCCCGGCCCGACGATGCTTAACTTCCGTGATCGGACGAGAACAGGTGTGTTCATCGTGGTATGGTCGTAGACAAACAAACGGGCAGATATCTACGATTTATTAGCACATTACATCGAAAATGGTTCAAACTTTAAAGGTCATATTTCTTGACTGGATCATTCGAAATAGGTCGTGTTTATGTGCATTTGAAAGCTCATTTCAAGCGCTATCCATTAATTACGACAACCATGCGCTTTATGATTTCCGGTAAAAAGTTCCAACGAAGGAAATCTAGGGTGCTTTCCGACTTAATTTTCATATGACAAAGTTAATTAGCAAAGTTACTACATCGCCATTTTCTTTGTCTGACGCTCGTAATCCATTCATTTGCGACTTGGCGCATTTATTGCTGCCAGATCGTAGCCGTTTTGAAGGGAAAGCAACTTCTAATCATGTCTCTTTCTTGATTTACTCAGCGGCTATTTCGTAAAAAAGATACGTCACAGTCGTAATGATAAATAATGTAACGTGAAAAAGTCAATAGCCTACGACACCGGGAGTTCCCAGGCGGTCCCCCATCCAAGTACTATCCCGGCCCGACGATGCTTAACTTCCGTGATCGGACGAGAACAGGTGTGTTCATCGTGGTATGGTCGTAGACAAACAAACGGGCAGATATCTACGATTTATTAGCACATTACATCGAAAATGGTTCAAACTTTAAAGGTCATATTTCTTGACTGGATCATTCGAAATAGGTCGTGTTTATGTGCGTTTGACAGCTCTTTTTAAGCGCTATCGATTCTTGACAACAATAATGCGCTTTATGATTTCCGGTAAAAAGTTCCAACGAAGGAAATCTAGGGTGCTTTCCGACTTAATTTTATTATGACAAAGTTAATTAGCCATGTAACTACATCGCCATTTTCTTTGTCTGACGCTTGTAATCCATTCATTTGCGACTTGGCGCATTTATTGCTGCCAGATCGTAGCCGTTTTGAAGGGAAAGCAACTTCTAATCATGTCTCTTTCTTGATTTACTCAGCGGCTATTTCGTAAAAAAGATACGTCACAGTCGTAATGATAAATAATGTAACCTGAAAAAGTCAATAGCCTACGACACCGGGAGTTCCCAGGCGGTCCCCCATCCAAGTACTATCCCGGCCCGACGATGCTTAACTTCCGTGATCGGACGAGAACAGGTGTGTTCATCGTGGTATGGTCGTAGACAAACAAACGGGCAGATATCTACGATTTATTAGCACATTACATCGAAAATGGTTCAAACTTTAAAGGTCATATTTCTTGACTGGATCATTCGAAATAGGTCGTGTTTATGTGCGTTTGACAGCTCTTTTTAAGCGCTATCGATTCTTGACAACAATAATGCGCTTTATGATTTCCGGTAAAAGGTTCCAACGAAGGAAATCTAGGGTCCTTTCCGACTTAATTTTCATATGACAAAGTTAATTAGCAAAGTTACTACATCGCCATTTTCTTTGTCTGACGCTCGTAATCCATTCATTTGCGACTTGGCGCATTTATTGCTGCCAGATCGTAGCCGTTTTGAAGGGAAAGCAACTTCTAATCATGTCTTTTTCTTGATTTACTCAGCGGCTATTGCGTAAAAAAGATACGTCCCAGTCGTAATGATAAATAATGTAACGTGAAAAAGTCAATAGCCTACGACACCGGGAGGTCCCAGGCGGTCCCCCATCCAAGTACTATCCCGGCCCAACGATGCTTAACTTCCGTGATCTGACGAGAACAGGTGTGTATTCGTGGTATGGTCGTAGACAAACAAACGGGCAGATATCTACGATTTATTAGCACATTACATCGAATATGGTTTAAACTTTAAAGGTCATATTTCTTGACTGGATTATCCGAAATAGGTCGTGTTTATGTGCATTTGAAAGCTCATTTCAAGCGCTATTCGTTAATTACGACAATAATGCGCTTTAAGATTTCCGGTAAAAAGTTCCAACGAAGGAAATCTAGGGTACTTTCAGACTTAATTTTCATATGACAAAATTAGTTAGCAAAGTAAGTACACCGCTATTTTCTTTGTCTGACGCTCGTAATCCATTCATTTGCGACTTGGCGCATTTATTGCTGCCAGATCGTAGCCGTTTTGAAGGGAAAGCAACTTCTAATCATGTCTCTTTCTTGATTTACTCAGCGGCTATTTCGTAAAAAAGATACGTCACAGTCGTAATGATAAATAATGTAACGTGAAAAAGTCAATAGCCTACGACACCGGGAGTTCCCAGGCGGTCCCCCATCCAAGTACTATCCCGGCCCGACGATGCTTAACTTCCGTGATCGGACGAGAACAGGTGTGTTCATCGTGGTATGGTCGTAAACAAACAAACGGGCAGATATCTACGATTTATTAGCACATTACATCGAAAATGGTTTAAACTTTAAAGGTCATATTTCTTGACTGGATCATCCGAAATAGGTCGTTTTTATGTGCATTTGAAAGCTCATTTCAAGCGCTATCCATTAATTACGACAACCATGCGCATTATGATTTCCGGTAAAAAGTTCCAACGAAGGAAATCTAGGGTGCTTTCCGACTTAATTTTCATATGACAAAGTTAATTAGCAAAGTTACTACATCGCCATTTTCTTTGTCTGACGCTCGTAATCCATTTATTTGCGACTTGGCGCATTTATTGCTGCCAGATCGTAGCCGTTTTGAAGGGAAAGCAACTTCTAATCATGTCTCTTTCTTGATTTACTCAGCGGCTATTTCGTAAAAAAGATACGTCACAGTCGTAATGATAAATAATGTAACGTGAAAAAGTCAAAACCTTACGACACCGGGAGTTCCCAGGCGGTCCCCCATCCAAGTACTATCCCGGCCCAACGATGCTTAACTTCCGTGATCGGACGAGAACAGGTGTGTTCATCGTGGTATGGTCGTAGACAAACAAACGGGCAGATATCTACGATTTATTAGCACATTACATCGAAAATGGTTCAAACTTTAAAGGTCATATTTCTTGACTGGATCATTCGAAATAGGTCGTGTTTATGTGCGTTTGACAGCTCTTTTTAAGCGCTATCGATTCTTGACAACAATAATGCGCTTTATGATTTCCGGTAAAAAGTTCCAACGAAGGAAATCTAGGGTGCTTTCCGACTTAATTTTATTATGACAAAGTTAATTAGCAAAGTAACTACATCGCCATTTTCTTTGTCTGACGCTTGTAATCCATTCATTTGCGACTTGGCGCATTTATTGCTGCCAGATCGTAGCCGTTTTGAAGGGAAAGCAACTTCTAATCATGTCTCTTTCTTGATTTACTCAGCGGCTATTTCGTAAAAAAGATACGTCACAGTCGTAATGATAAATAATGTAACGTGAAAAAGTCAATAGCCTACGACACCGGGAGTTCCCAGGCGGTCCCCCATCCAAGTACTATCCCGGCCCGACGATGCTTAACTTCCGTGATCGAACGAGAACAGGTGTGTTCATCGTGGTATGGTCGTAGACAAACAAACGGGCAGATATCTACGATTTATTAGCACATTACATCGAAAATGGTTCAAACTTTAAAGGTCATATTTCTTGACTGGATCATTCGAAATAGGTCGTGTTTATGTGCATTTGAAAGCTCATTTCAAGCGCTATCCATTAATTACGACAACCATGCGCTTTATGATTTCCGGTAAAAAGTTCCAACGAAGGAAATCTAGGGTGCTTTCCGACTTAATTTTCATATGACAAAGTTAATTAGCAAAGTTACTACATCGCCATTTTCTTTGTCTGACGCTCGTAATCCATTCATTTGCGACTTGGCGCATTTATTGCTGCCAGATCGTAGCCGTTTTGAAGGGAAAGCAACTTCTAATCATGTCTCTTTCTTGATTTACTCAGCGGCTATTTCGTAAAAAAGATACGTCACAGTCGTAATGATAAATAATGTAACGTGAAAAAGTCAATAGCCTACGACACCGGGAGTTCCCAGGCGGTCCCCCATCCAAGTACTATCCCGGCCCGACGATGCTTAACTTCCGTGATCGGACGAGAACAGGTGTGTTCATCGTGGTATGGTCGTAGACAAACAAACGGGCAGATATCTACGATTTATTAGCACATTACATCGAAAATGGTTCAAACTTTAAAGGTCATATTTCTTGACTGGATCATTCGAAATAGGTCGTGTTTATGTGCGTTTGACAGCTCTTTTTAAGCGCTATCGATTCTTGACAACAATAATGCGCTTTATGATTTCCGGTAAAAAGTTCCAACGAAGGAAATCTAGGGTGCTTTCCGACTTAATTTTATTATGACAAAGTTAATTAGCAAAGTAACTACATCGCCATTTTCTTTGTCTGACGCTTGTAATCCATTCATTTGCGACTTGGCGCATTTATTGCTGCCAGATCGTAGCCGTTTTGAAGGGAAAGCAACTTCTAATCATGTCTCTTTCTTGATTTACTCAGCGGCTATTTCGTAAAAAAGATACGTCACAGTCGTAATGATAAATAATGTAACCTGAAAAAGTCAATAGCCTACGACACCGGGAGTTCCCAGGCGGTCCCCCATCCAAGTACTATCCCGGCCCGACGATGCTTAACTTCCGTGATCGGACGAGAACAGGTGTGTTCATCGTGGTATGGTCGTAGACAAACAAACGGGCAGATATCTACGATTTATTAGCACATTACATCGAAAATGGTTCAAACTTTAAAGGTCATATTTCTTGACTGGATCATTCGAAATAGGTCGTGTTTATGTGCGTTTGACAGCTCTTTTTAAGCGCTATCGATTCTTGACAACAATAATGCCCTTTATGATTTCCGGTAAAAAGTTCCAACGATGGAAATCTAGGGTCCTTTCCGACTTAATTTTCATATGACAAAGTTAATTAGCAAAGTTACTACATCGCCATTTTCTTTGTCTGACGCTCGTAATCCATTCATTTGCGACTTGGCGCATTTATTGCTGCCAGATCGTAGCCGTTTTGAAGGGAAAGCAACTTCTAATCATGTCTCTTTCTTGATTTACTCAGCGGCTATTGCGTAAAAAAGATACGTCCCAGTCGTAATGATAAATAATGTAACGTGAAAAAGTCAATAGCCTACGACACCGGGAGTTCCCAGGCGGTCCCCCATCCAAGTACTATCCCGGCCCAACGATGCTTAACTTCCGTGATCTGACGAGAACAGGTGTGTTCATCGTGGTATGGTCGTAGACAAACAAACGGGCAGATATCTACGATTTATTAGCACATTACATCGAATATGGTTTAAACTTTAAAGGTCATATTTCTTGACTGGATTATCCGAAATAGGTCGTGTTTATGTGCATTTGAAAGCTCATTTCAAGCGCTATTCGTTAATTACGACAATAATGCGCTTTAAGATTTCCGGTAAAAAGTTCCAACGAAGGAAATCTAGGGTACTTTCAGACTTAATTTTCATATGACAAAATTAGTTAGCAAAGTAAGTACACCGCTATTTTCTTTGTCTGACGCTCGTAATCCATTCATTTGCGACTTGGCGCATTTATTGCTGCCAGATCGTAGCCGTTTTGAAGGGAAAGCAACTTCTAATCATGTCTCTTTTTTGATTTACTCAGCGGCTATTTCGTAAAAAAGATACGTCACAGTCGTAATGATAAATAATGTAACGTGAAAAAGTCAATAGCCTACGACACCGGGAGTTCCCAGGCGGTCCCCCATCCAAGTACTATCCCGGCCCGACGATGCTTAACTTCCGTGATCGGACGAGAACAGGTGTGTTCATCGTGGTATGGTCGTAAACAAACAAACGGGCAGATATCTACGATTTATTAGCACATTACATCGAAAATGGTTTAAACTTTAAAGGTCATATTTCTTGACTGGATCATCCGAAATAGGTCGTTTTTATGTGCATTTGAAAGCTCATTTCAAGCGCTATCCATTAATTACGACAACCATGCGCTTTATGATTTCCGGTAAAAAGTTCCAACGAAGGAAATCTAGGGTGCTTTCCGACTTAATTTTCATATGACAAAGTTAATTAGCAAAGTTACTACATCGCCATTTTCTTTGTCTGACGCTCGTAATCCATTCATTTGCGACTTGGCGCATTTATTGCTGCCAGATCGTAGCCGTTTTGAAGGGAAAGCAACTTCTAATCATGTCTCTTTCTTGATTTACTCAGCGGCTATTTCGTAAA
Organism: Hydractinia symbiolongicarpus; assembly: GCF_029227915.1. Taxonomy (NCBI): domain Eukaryota; kingdom Metazoa; phylum Cnidaria; class Hydrozoa; order Anthoathecata; family Hydractiniidae; genus Hydractinia; species Hydractinia symbiolongicarpus. The sequence continues at coordinate 15,587,096 of NC_079885.1, read as the reverse complement.
AAAGATACGTCACAGTCGTAATGATAAATAATGTAACGTGAAAAAGTCAAAAGCCTACGACACCGGGAGTTCCCAGGCGGTCCCCCATCCAAGTACCATCCCGGCCCAACGATGCTTAACTTCCGTGATCGGACGAGAACAGGTGTGTTCATCGTGGTATGGTCGTAGACAAACAAACGGGCAGATATCTACGATTTATTAGCACATTACATCGAAAATGGTTCAAACTTTAAAGGTCATATTTCTTGACTGGATCATTCGAAATAGGTCGTGTTTATGTGCGTTTGACAGCTCTTTTTAAGCGCTATCGATTCTTGACAACAATAATGCGCTTTATGATTTCCGGTAAAAAGTTCCAACGAAGGAAATCTAGGGTGCTTTCCGACTTAATTTTATTATGACAAAGTTAATTAGCAAAGTAACTACATCGCCATTTTCTTTGTCTGACGCTTGTAATCCATTCATTTGCGACTTGGCGCATTTATTGCTGCCAGATCGTAGCCGTTTTGAAGGGAAAGCAACTTCTAATCATGTCTCTTTCTTGATTTACTCAGCGGCTATTTCGTAAAAAAGATACGTCACAGTCGTAATGATAAATAATGTAACGTGAAAAAGTCAATAGCCTACGACACCGGGAGTTCCCAGGCGGTCCCCCATCCAAGTACTATCCCGGCCCGACGATGCTTAACTTCCGTGATCGGACGAGAACAGGTGTGTTCATCGTGGTATGGTCGTAGACAAACAAACGGGCAGATATCTACGATTTATTAGCACATTACATCGAAAATGGTTCAAACTTTAAAGGTCATATTTCTTGACTGGATCATTCGAAATAGGTCGTGTTTATGTGCATTTGAAAGCTCATTTCAAGCGCTATCCATTAATGACGACAACCATGCGCTTTATGATTTCCGGTAAAAAGTTCCAACGAAGGAAATCTAGGGTGCTTTCCGACTTAATTTTCATATGACAAAGTTAATTAGCAAAGTTACTACATCGCCATTTTCTTTGTCTGACGCTCGTAATCCATTCATTTGCGACTTGGCGCATTTATTGCTGCCAGATCGTAGCCGTTTTGAAGGGAAAGCAACTTCTAATCATGTCTCTTTCTTGATTTACTCAGCGGCTATTTCGTAAAAAAGATACGTCACAGTCGTAATGATAAATAATGTAACGTGAAAAAGTCAATAGCCTACGACACCGGGAGTTCCCAGGCGGTCCCCCATCCAAGTACTATCCCGGCCCGACGATGCTTAACTTCCGTGATCGGACGAGAACAGGTGTGTTCATCGTGGTATGGTCGTAGACAAACAAACGGGCAGATATCTACGATTTATTAGCACATTACATCGAAAATGGTTCAAACTTTAAAGGTCATATTTCTTGACTGGATCATTCGAAATAGGTCGTGTTTATATGCGTTTGATAGCTCTTTTTAAGCGCTATCGATTCTTGACAACAATAATGCGCTTTATGATTTCCGGTAAAAAGTTCCAACGAAGGAAATCTAGGGTGCTTTCCGACTTAATTTTATTATGACAAAGTTAATTAGCAAAGTAACTACATCGCCATTTTCTTTGTCTGACGCTTGTAATCCATTCATTTGCGACTTGGCGCATTTATTGCTGCCAGATCGTAGCCGTTTTGAAGGGAAAGCAACTTCTAATCATGTCTCTTTCTTGATTTACTCAGCGGCTATTTCGTAAAAAAGATACGTCACAGTCGTAATGATAAATGATGTAACGTGAAAAAGTCAATAGCCTACGACACCGGGAGTTCCCAGGCGGTCCCCCATCCAAGTACTATCCCGGCCCAACGATGCTTAACTTCCGTGATCGGACGAGAACAGGTGTGTTCATCGTGGTATGGTCGTAGACAAACAAACGGGCAGATATCTACGATTTATTAGCACATTACATCAAAAATGGTTTAAATTTTAAAGGTCATATTTCTTGACTGGATTATCCGAAAAAGGTTGTGTTTATGTGCATTTGAAAGCTCGTTTCAAGCGCTATCCATTAATTACGACAATAATGCGCTTTAAGATTTCCGGTAAAAAGTTCCAAGAAAGGCAATCTAGGGTACTTTCAGACTTAATTTTCATATGACAAAGTTAATTAGCAAAGTAACTAGATCGCCATTTTCTTTGTCTGACGCTCGTAATCCATTTATTTGCGACGTGGCGCATTTATTGCAGCAAGATTGTAGCCGTTTTGAAGGGAAAGCAACTTCCAATCATGTCTCTTTCTTGATTTACTCAGCGGCTATTTCGTAAAAAAGATACGTCACAGTCGTAATGATAAATAATGTAACGTGAAAAATTCAATAGCCTACGACACCGGGAGTTCCCAGGCGGTCCCCCATCCAAGTACTATCCCGGCCCGACGATACTTAACTTCCGTGATCGGACGAGAACAGGTGTGTTCATCGTGGTATGGTCGTAAACAAACAAACGGGCAGATATCTACGATTTATTAGCACATTACATCGAAAATGGTTTAAACTTTAAAGGTCATATTTCTTGACTGGATCATCCGAAATAGGTCGTTTTTATGTGCATTTGAAAGCTCATTTCAAGCGCTATCGATTCTTGACAACAATAATGCGCTTTATGATTTCCGGTAAAAAGTTCCAACGAAGGAAATCTAGGGTGCTTTCCGACTTAATTTTATTATGACAAAGTTAATTAGCAAAGTAACTACATCGCCATTTTCTTTGTCTGACGCTTGTAATCCATTCATTTGCGACTTGGCGCATTTATTGCTGCCAGATCGTAGCCGTTTTGAAGGGAAAGCAACTTCTAATCATGTCTCTTTCTTGATTTACTCAGCGGCTATTTCGTAAAAAAGATACGTCACAGTCGTAATGATAAATAATGTAACGTGAAAAAGTCAATAGCCTACAACACCGGGAGTTCCCAGGCGGTCCCCCATCCAAGTACTATCCCGGCCCGACGATGCTTAACTTCCGTGATCGCACGAGAACAGGTGTGTTCATCGTGGTATGGTCGTAAACAAACAAACGGGCAGATATCTACGATTTATTAGCACATTACATCGAAAATGGTTTAAACTTTAAAGGTCATATTTCTTGACTGGATTATCCGAAATAGGTCGTGTTTATGTGCATTTGAAAGCTCATTTCAAGCGCTATCGATTAATTACGACAACCATGCGCTTTAAGATTTCCGGTAAAAAGTTCCAACGAAGGCAATCTAGGGTACTTTCAGACTTAATTTTCATATGACAAAGTTAATTAGCAAATTAACTACATCGCCATTTTTTTTGTCTGACGCTCGTAATCCATTCATTTGCGACTTGGCGCATTTATTGCTGCCAGATCGTAGCCGTTTTGAAGGGAAAGCAACTTCTAATCATGTCTCTTTCTTGATTTACTCAGCGGCTATTTCGTAAAAAAGATACGTCACAGTCGTAATGATAAATAATGTAACGTGAAAAAGTCAATAACCTACGACACCGGGAGTTCCCAGGCGGTCCCCCATCCAAGTACTATCCCGGCCCGACGATGCTTAACTTCCGTGATCGGACGAGAACAGGTGTGTTCATCGTGGTATGGTCGTAAACAAACAAACGGGCAGATATCTACGATTTATTAGCACATTACATCGGAAATGGTTTAAACTTTAAAGGTCATATTTCTTGACTGGATCATCCGAAATAGGTCGTTTTTATGTGCATTTAAAAGCTCATTTCAAGCGCTATCCATTAATTACGACAACCATGCGCTTTATGATTTCCGGTAAAAAGTTCCAACGAAGGAAATCTAGGGTGCTTTCCGACTTAATTTTCATATGACAAAGTTAATTAGCAAAGTTACTACATCGCCATTTTCTTTGTCTGACGCTCGTAATCCATTCATTTGCGACTTGGCGCATTTATTGCTGCCAGATCGTAGCTGTTTTGAAGGGAAAGCAACTTCTAATCATGTCTCTTTCTTGATTTACTCAGCGGCTATTTCGTAAAAAAGATACGTCACAGTCGTAATGATAAATAATGTAACGTGAAAAAGTCAATAGCCTACGACACCGGGAGTTCCCAGGCGGTCCCCCATCCAAGTACTATCCCGGCCCGACGATGCTTAACTTCCGTGATCGGACGAGAACAGGTGTGTTCATCGTGGTATGGTCGTAGACAAACAAACGGGCAGATATCTACGATTTATTAGCACATTACATCGAAAATGGTTCAAACTTTAAAAGTCATATTTCTTGACTGGATCATTCGAAATAGGTCGTGTTTATGTGCGTTTGACAGCTCTTTTTAAGCGCTATCGATTCTTGACAACAATAATGCGCTTTATGATTTCCGGTAAAAAGTTCCAACGAAGGAAATCTAGGGTGCTTTCCGACTTAATTTTATTATGACAAAGTTAATTAGCAAAGTAACTACATCGCCATTTTCTTTGTCTGACGCTTGTAATCCATTCATTTGCGACTTGGCGCATTTATTGCTGCCAGATCGTAGCCGTTTTGAAGGGAAAGCAACTTCTAATCATGTCTCTTTCTTGATTTACTCAGCGGCTATTTCGTAAAAAAGATACGTCACAGTCGTAATGATAAATAATGTAACGTGAAAAAGTCAATAGCCTACGACACCGGGAGTTCCCAGGCGGTCCCCCATCCAAGTACTATCCCGGCCCGACGATGCTTAACTTCCGTGATCGGACGAGAACAGGTGTGTTCATCGTGGTATGGTCGTAGACAAACAAACGGGCAGATATCTACGATTTATTAGCACATTACATCGAAAATGGTTCAAACTTTAAAGGTCATATTTCTTGACTGGATCATTCGAAATAGGTCGTTCTTATGTGCATTTGAAAGCTCATTTCAATTGCTATCCATTAATTACGACAACCATGCGCTTTATGATTTCCCGTAAAAAGTTCCAACGAAGGAAATCTAGGGTGCTTTCCGACTTAATTTTCATATGACAAAGTTAATTAGCAAAGTTACTACATCGCCATTTTCTTTGTCTGACGCTCGTAATCCATTCATTTGCGACTTGGCGCATTTATTGCTGCCAGATCGTAGCCGTTTTGAAGGGAAAGCAACTTCTAATCATGTCTCTTTCTTGATTTACTCAGCGGCTATTTCGTAAAAAAGATACGTCACAGTCGTAATGATAAATAATGAAACGTGAAAAAGTCAATAGCCTACGACACCGGGAGTTCCCAGGCGGTCCCCCATCCAAGTACTATCCCGGCCCGACGATGCTTAACTTCCGTGATCGGACGAGAACAGGTGTGTTCATCGTGGTATGGTCGTAGACAAACAAACGGGCAGATATCTACGATTTATTAGCACATTACATCGAAAATGGTTCAAACTTTAAAGGTCATATTTCTTGACTGGATCATTCGAAATAGGTCGTGTTTATGTGCGTTTGACAGCTCTTTTTAAGCGCTATCGATTCTTGACAACAATAATGCGCTTTATGATTTTCGGTAAAAAGTTCCAACGAAGGAAATCTAGGGTGCTTTCCGACTTAATTTTATTATGACAAAGTTAATTAGCAAAGTAACTACATCGCCATTTTCTTTGTCTGACGCTTGTAATCCATTCATTTGCGACTTGGCGCATTTATTGCTGCCAGATCGTAGCCGTTTTGAAGGGAAAGCAACTTCTAATCATGTCTCTTTCTTGATTTACTCAGCGGCTATTTCGTAAAAAAGATACGTCACAGTCGCAATGATAAATAATGTAACGTGAAAAAGTCAATAGCCTACGACACCGGGAGTTCCCAGGCGGTCCCCCATCCAAGTACTATCCCGGCCCGACGATGCTTAACTTCCGTGATCGGACGAGAACAGGTGTGTTCATCGTGGTATGGTCGTAGACAAACAAACGGGCAGATATCTACGATTTATTAGCACATTACATCGAAAATGGTTCAAACTTTAAAGGTCATATTTCTTGACTGGATCATTCGAAATAGGTAGTGTTTATGTGCGTTTGACAGCTCTTTTTAAGCGCTATCGATTCTTGACAACAATAATGCGCTTTATGATTTCCGGTGAAAAGTTCCAACGAAGGAAATCTAGGGTGCTTTCCGACTTAATTTTATTATGACAAAGTTAATTAGCAAAGTAACTACATCGCCATTTTCTTTGTCTGACGCTTGTAATCCATTCATTTGCGACTTGGCGCATTTATTGCTGCCAGATCGTAGCCGTTTTGAAGGGAAAGCAACTTCTAATCATGTCTCTTTCTTGATTTACTCAGCGGTTATTTCGTAAAAAAGATACGTCACAGTCGTAATGATAAATAATGTAACGTGAAAAAGTCAATAGCCTACGACACCGGGAGTTCCCAGGCGGTCCCCCATCCAAGTACTATCCCGGCCCAACGATGCTTAACTTCCGTGATCGGACGAGAACAGGTGTGTTCATCGTGGTATGGTCGTAGACAAACAAACGGGCAGATATCTACGATTTATTAGCACATTACATCAAAAATGGTTTAAATTTTAAAGGTCATATTTCTTGACTGGATTATCCGAAAAAGGTTGTGTTTATGTGCATTTGAAAGCTCGTTTCAAGTGCTATCCATTAATTACGACAATAATGCGCTTTAAGATTTCCGGTAAAAAGTTCCAAGAAAGGCAATCTAGGGTACTTTCAGACTTAATTTTCATATGACAAAGTTAATTAGCAAAGTAACTACATCGCCATTTTCTTTGTCTGACGCTCGTAATCCATTTATTTGCGACGTGGCGCATTTATTGCAGCAAGATTGTAGCCGTTTTGAAGGGAAAGCAACTTATAATCATGTCTCTTTCTTGATTTACTCAGCGGCTATTGCGTAAAAAACATACGTCCCAGTCCTAATGATAAATAATGTAACGTGAAAAAGTCAATAGCCTACGACACCGGGAGTTCCCAGGCGGTCCCCCATCCAAGTACTATCCCGGCCCAACGATGCTTAACTTCCGTGATCGGACGAGAACAGGTGTGTTCATCGTGGTATGGTCGTAGACAAACAAACGGGCAGATATCTACGATTTATTAGCACATTACATCAAAAATGGTTTAAATTTTAAAGGTCATATTTCTTGACTGGATTATCCGAAATAGGTTGTGTTTATGTGCATTTGAAAGCTCATTTCAAGCGCTATCCATTAATTACGACAATAATGCGCTTTAAGATTTCCGGTAAAAAGTTCCAACGAAGGCAATCTAGGGTACTTTCAGACTTAATTTTCATATGACAAAGTTAATTAGCAAAGTAATTACATCGCCATTTTCTTTGTCTGACGCTCGTAATCCATTTATTTGCGACGTGGCGCATTTATTGCTGCCAGATCGTAGCTTTTTTGAAGGGAAAGCAACTTCTATTCATGTCTCTTTCTTGATTTACTCAGCGGCTATTGCGTAAAAAAGATACGTCCCAGTCGTAATGATAAATAATGTAACGTGAAAAAGTCAATAGCCTACGACACCGGGAGTTCCCAGGCGGTCCCCCATCCAAGTACTATCCCGGCCCAACGATGCTTAACTTCCGTGATCGGACGAGAACAGGTGTGTTCATCGTGGTATGGTCGTAGACAAACAAACGGGCAGATATCTACGATTTATTAGCACATTACATCGAAAATGGTTTAAACTTTAAAGGTCATATTTCTTGACTGGATTATCCGAAATAGGTCGTGTTTATGTGCATTTGAAAGCTCATTTCAAGCGCAATCGATTAATTACGACAACCATGCGCTTTAAGATTTCCGGTAAAAAGTTCCAACGAAGGCAATCTAGGGTACTTTCAGACTTAATTTTCATATGACAAAGTTAATTAGCAAATTAACTACATCGCCATTTTTTTTTGTCTGACGCTCGTAATCCATTCATTTGCGACTTGGCGCATTTATTGCTGCCAGATCGTAGCCGTTTTGAAGGGAAAGCAACTTCTAATCATGTCTCTTTCTTGATTTACTCAGCGGCTATTTCGTAAAAAAGATACGTCACAGTCGTAATGATAAATAATGTAACGTGAAAAAGTCAATAGCCTACGACACCGGGACTTCCCAGGCGGTCCCCCATCCAAGTACTATCCCGGCCCGACGATGCTTAACTTCCGTGATCGGACGAGAACAGGTGTGTTCATCGTGGTATGGTCGTAAACAAACAAACGGGCAGATATCTACGATTTATTAGCACATTACATCGAAAATGGTTTAAACTTTAAAGGTCATATTTCTTGACTGGATCATCCGAAATAGGTCGTTTTTATGTGCATTTGAAAGCTCATTTCAAGCGCTATCCATTAATTACGACAACCATGCGCTTTATGATTTCCGGTAAAAAGTTCCAACGAAGGAAATCTAGGGTGCTTTCCGACTTAATTTTCATATGACAAAGTTAATTAGCAAAGTTACTACATCGCCATTTTCTTTGTCTGACGCTCGTAATCCATTCATTTGCGACTTGGCGCATTTATTGCTGCCAGATCGTAGCCGTTTTGAAGGGAAAGCAACTTCTAATCATGTCTCTTTCTTGATTTACTCAGCGGCTATTTCGTAAAAAAGATACGTCACAGTCGTAATGATAAATAATGTAACGTGAAAAAGTCAATAGCCTACGACACCGGGAGTTCCCAGGCGGTCCCCCATCCAAGTACTATCCCGGCCCGACGATGCTTAACTTCCGTGATCGGACGAGAACAGGTGTGCTCATCGTGGTATGGTCGTAGACAAACAAACGGGCAGATATCTACGATTTATTAGCACATTACATCGAAAATGGTTCAAACTTTAAAGGTCATATTTCTTGACTGGATCATTCGAAATAGGTCGTGTTTATGTGCGTTTGACAGCTCTTTTTAAGCGCTATCGATTCTTGACAACAATAATGCGCTTTATGATTTCCGGTAAAAAGTTCCAACGAAGGAAATCTAGGGTGCTTTCCGACTTAATTTTATTATGACAAAGTTGATTAGCAAAGTAACTACATCGCCATTTTCTTTGTCTGACGCTCGTAATCCATTTATTTGCGACGTGGCGCATTTATTGCAGCAAGATTGTAGCCGTTTTGAAGGGAAAGCAACTTCTAATCATGTCTCTTTCTTGATTTACTCAGCGGCTATTGCGTAAAAAAGATACGTCCCAGTCGTAATGATAAATAATGTAACGTGAAAAAGTCAATAGCCTACGACACCGGGAGTTCCCAGGCGGTCCCCCATCCAAGTACTATCCCGGCCCAACGATGCTTAACTTCCGTGATCGGACGAGAACAGGTGTGTTCATCGTGGTATGGTCGTAGACAAACAAACGGGCAGATATCTACGATTTATTAGCACATTACATCGAAAATGGTTTAAACTTTAAAGGTCATATTTCTTGACTGGATTATCCGAAATAGGTCGTGTTTATGTGCATTTGAAAGCTCATTTCAAGCGCTATCGATTAATTACGACAACCATGCGCTTTAAGATTTCCGGTAAAAAGTTCCAACGAAGGCAATCTAGGGTACTTTCAGACTTAATTTTCATATGACAAAGTTAATTAGCAAATTAACTACATCGCCATTTTTTTTGTCTGACGCTCGTAATCCATTCATTTGCGACTTGGCGCATTTATTGCTGCCAGATCGTAGCCGTTTTGAAGGGAAAGCAACTTCTAATCATGTCTCTTTCTTGATTTACTCAGCGGCTATTTCGTAAAAAAGATACGTCACAGTCGTAATGATAAATAATGTAACGTGAAAAAGTCAATAGCCTACGACACCGGGAGTTCCCAGGCGGTCCCCCATCCAAGTACTATCCCGGCCCGACGATGCTTAACTTCCGTGATCGGACGAGAACAGGTGTGTTCATCGTGGTATGGTCGTAAACAAACAAACGGGCAGATATCTACGATTTATTAGCACATTACATCGAAAATGGTTTAAACTTTAAAGGTCATATTTCTTGACTGGATCATCCGAAATAGGTCGTTTTTATGTGCATTTGAAAGCTCATTTCAAGCGCTATCCATTAATTACGACAACCATGCGCTTTATGATTTCCGGTAAAAAGTTCCAACGAAGGCAATCTAGGGTACTTTCAGACTTAATTTTCATATGACAAAGTTAATTAGCAAATTAACTACATCGCCATTTTTTTTTGTCTGACGCTCGTAATCCATTCATTTGCGACTTGGCGCATTTATTGCTGCCAGATCGTAGCCGTTTTGAAGGGAAAGCAACTTCTAATCATGTCTCTTTCTTGATTTACTCAGCGGCTATTTCGTAAAAAAGATACGTCACAGTCGTAATGATAAATAATGTAACGTGAAAAAGTCAATAGCCTACGACACCGGGAGTTCCCAGGCGGTCCCCCATCCAAGTACTATCCCGGCCCGACGATGCTTAACTTCCGTGATCGGACGAGAACAGGTGTGTTCATCGTGGTATGGTCGTAAACAAACAAACGGGCAGATATCTACGATTTATTAGCACATTACATCGAAAATGGTTTAAACTTTAAAGGTCATATTTCTTGACTGGATCATCCGAAATAGGTCGTTTTTATGTGCATTTGAAAGCTCATTTCAAGCGCTATCCATTAATTACGACAACCATGCGCTTTATGATTTCCGGTAAAAAGTTCCAACGAAGGAAATCTAGGGTGCTTTCCGACTTAATTTTCATATGACAAAGTTAATTAGCAAAGTTACTACATCGCCATTTTCTTTGTCTGACGCTCGTAATCCATTCATTTGCGACTTGGCGCATTTATTGCTGCCAGATCGTAGCCGTTTTGAAGGGAAAGCAACTTCTAATCATGTCTCTTTCTTGATTTACTCAGCGGCTATTTCGTAAAAAAGATACGTCACAGTCGTAATGATAAATAATGTAACGTGAAAAAGTCAATAGCCTACGACACCGGGAGTTCCCAGGCGGTCCCCCATCCAAGTACTATCCCGGCCCGACGATGCTTAACTTCCGTGATCGGACGAGAACAGGTGTGCTCATCGTGGTATGGTCGTAGACAAACAAACGGGCAGATATCTACGATTTATTAGCACATTACATCGAAAATGGTTCAAACTTTAAAGGTCATATTTCTTGACTGGATCATTCGAAATAGGTCGTGTTTATGTGCGTTTGACAGCTCTTTTTAAGCGCTATCGATTCTTGACAACAATAATGCGCTTTATGATTTCCGGTAAAAAGTTCCAACGAAGGAAATCTAGGGTGCTTTCCGACTTAATTTTATTATGACAAAGTTGATTAGCAAAGTAACTACATCGCCATTTTCTTTGTCTGACGCTCGTAATCCATTTATTTGCGACGTGGCGCATTTATTGCAGCAAGATTGTAGCCGTTTTGAAGGGAAAGCAACTTCTAATCATGTCTCTTTCTTGATTTACTCAGCGGCTATTGCGTAAAAAAGATACGTCCCAGTCGTAATGATAAATAATGTAACGTGAAAAAGTCAATAGCCTACGACACCGGGAGTTCCCAGGCGGTCCCCCATCCAAGTACTATCCCGGCCCAACGATGCTTAACTTCCGTGATCGGACGAGAACAGGTGTGTTCATCGTGGTATGGTCGTAGACAAACAAACGGGCAGATATCTACGATTTATTAGCACATTACATCGAAAATGGTTTAAACTTTAAAGGTCATATTTCTTGACTGGATTATCCGAAATAGGTCGTGTTTATGTGCATTTGAAAGCTCATTTCAAGCGCTATCGATTAATTACGACAACCATGCGCTTTAAGATTTCCGGTAAAAAGTTCCAACGAAGGCAATCTAGGGTACTTTCAGACTTAATTTTCATATGACAAAGTTAATTAGCAAATTAACTACATCGCCATTTTTTTTGTCTGACGCTCGTAATCCATTCATTTGCGACTTGGCGCATTTATTGCTGCCAGATCGTAGCCGTTTTGAAGGGAAAGCAACTTCTAATCATGTCTCTTTCTTGATTTACTCAGCGGCTATTTCGTAAAAAAGATACGTCACAGTCGTAATGATAAATAATGTAACGTGAAAAAGTCAATAGTCTACGACACCGGGAGTTCCCAGGCGGTCCCCCATCCAAGTACTATCCCGGCCCGACGATGCTTAACTTCCGTGATCGGACGAGAACAGGTGTGTTCATCGTGGTATGGTCGTAAACAAACAAACGGGCAGATATCTACGATTTATTAGCACATTACATCGAAAATGGTTTAAACTTTAAAGGTCATATTTCTTGACTGGATCATCCGAAATAGGTCGTTTTTATGTGCATTTGAAAGCTCATTTCAAGCGCTATCCATTAATTACGACAACCATGCGCTTTATGATTTCCGGTAAAAAGTTCCAACGAAGGAAATCTAGGGTGCTTTCCGACTTAATTTTCATATGACAAAGTTAATTAGCAAAGTTACTACATCGCCATTTTCTTTGTCTGACGCTCGTAATCCATTCATTTGCGACTTGGCGCATTTATTGCTGCCAGATCGTAGCCGTTTTGAAGGGAAAGCAACTTCTAATCATGTCTCTTTCTTGATTTACTCAGCGGCTATTTCGTAAAAAAGATACGTCACAGTCGTAATGATAAATAATGTAACGTGAAAAAGTCAATAGCCTACGACACCGGGAGTTCCCAGGCGGTCCCCCATCCAAGTACTATCCCGGCCCGACGATGCTTAACTTCCGTGATCGGACGAGAACAGGTGTGCTCATCGTGGTATGGTCGTAGACAAACAAACGGGCAGATATCTACGATTTATTAGCACATTACATCGAAAATGGTTCAAACTTTAAAGGTCATATTTCTTGACTGGATCATTCGAAATAGGTCGTGTTTATGTGCGTTTGACAGCTCTTTTTAAGCGATATCGATTCTTGACAACAATAATGCGCTTTATGATTTCCGGTAAAAAGTTCCAACGAAGGAAATCTAGGGTGCTTTCCGACTTAATTTTATTATGACAAAGTTGATTATCAAAGTAACTACATCGCCATTTTCTTTGTCTGACGCTCGTAATCCATTTATTTGCGACGTGGCGCATTTATTGCAGCAAGATTGTAGCCGTTTTGAAGGGAAAGCAACTTCTAATCATGTCTCTTTCTTGATTTACTCAGCGGCTATTGCGTAAAAAAGATACGTCCCAGTCGTAATGATAAATAATGTAACGTGAAAAAGTCAATAGCCTACGACACCGGGAGTTCCCAGGCGGTCCCCCATCCAAGTACTATCCCGGCCCAACGATGCTTAACTTCCGTGATCGGACGAGAACAGGTGTGTTCATCGTGGTATGGTCGTAGACAAACAAACGGGCAGATATCTACGATTTATTAGCACATTACATCGAAAATGGTTTAAACTTTAAAGGTCATATTTCTTGACTGGATTATCCGAAATAGGTCGTGTTTATGTGCATTTGAAAGCTCATTTCAAGCGCTATCGATTAATTACGACAACCATGCGCTTTAAGATTTCCGGTAAAAAGTTCCAACGAAGGCAATCTAGGGTACTTTCAGACTTAATTTTCATATGACAAAGTTAATTAGCAAATTAACTACATCGCCATTTTTTTTGTCTGACGCTCGTAATCCATTCATTTGCGACTTGGCGCATTTATTGCTGCCAGATCGTAGCCGTTTTGAAGGGAAAGCAACTTCTAATCATGTCTCTTTCTTGATTTACTCAGCGGCTATTTCGTAAAAAAGATACGTCACAGTCGTAATGATAAATAATGTAACGTGAAAAAGTCAATAGCCTACGACACCGGGAGTTCCCAGGCGGTCCCCCATCCAAGTACTATCCCGGCCCGACGATGCTTAACTTCCGTGATCGGACGAGAACAGGTGAGTTCATCGTGGTATGGTCGTAAACAAACAAACGGGCAGATATCTACGATTTATTAGCACATTACATCGAAAATGGTTTAAACTTTAAAGGTCATATTTCTTGACTGGATCATCCGAAATAGGTCGTTTTTATGTGCATTTGAAAGCTCATTTCAAGCGCTATCCATTAATTACGACAACCATGCGCTTTATGATTTCCGGTAAAAAGTTCCAACGAAGGAAATCTAGGGTGCTTTCCGACTTAATTTTCATATGACAAAGTTAATTAGCAAAGTTACTACATCGCCATTTTCTTTGTCTGACGCTCGTAATCCATTCATTTGCGACTTGGCGCATTTATTGCTGCCAGATCGTAGCCGATTTGAAGGGAAAGCAACTTCTAATCATGTCTCTTTCTTGATTTACTCAGCGGCTATTTCGTAAAAAAGATACGTCACAGTCGTAATGATAAATAATGTAACGTGAAAAAGTCAATAGCCTACGACACCGGGAGTTCCCAGGCGGTCCCCCATCCAAGTACTATCCCGGCCCGACGATGCTTAACTTCCGTGATCGGACGAGAACAGGTGTGCTCATCGTGGTATGGTCGTAGACAAACAAACGGGCAGATATCTACGATTTATTAGCACATTACATCGAAAATGGTTCAAACTTTAAAGGTCATATTTCTTGACTGGATCATTCGAAATAGGTCGTGTTTATGTGCGTTTGATAGCTCTTTTTAAGCGCTATCGATTCTTGACAACAATAATGCGCTTTATGATTTCCGGTCAAAAGTTCCAACGAAGGAAATCTAGGGTGCTTTCCGACTTAATTTTATTATGACAAAGTTGATTAGCAAAGTAACTACATCGCCATTTTCTTTGTCTGACGCTTGTAATCCATTCATTTGCGACTTGGCGCATTTATTGCTGCCAGATCGTAGCCGTTTTGAAGGGAAAGCAACTTCTAATCATGTCTCTTTCTTGATTTACTCAGCGGCTATTTCGTAAAAAAGATACGTCACAGTCGTAATGATAAATAATGTAACGTGAAAAAGTCAATAGCCTACGACACCGGGAGTTCCCAGGCGGTCCCCCATCCAAGTACTATCCCGGCCCGACGATGCTTAACTTCCGTGATCGGACGAGAACAGGTGTGTTCATCGTGGTATGGTCGTAGACAAACAAACAGGCAGATATCTACGATTTATTAGCACATTACATCGAAAATGGTTCAAACTTTAAAGGTCATATTTCTTGACTGGATCATTCGAAATAGGTCGTGTTTATGTGCATTTGAAAGCTCATTTCAAGCGCTATCCATTAATTACGACAACCATGCGCTTTATGATTTCCCGTAAAAAGTTCCAACGAAGGAAATCTAGGGTGCTTTCCGACTTAATTTTCATATGACAAAGTTAATTAGCAAAGTTACTACATCGCCATTTTCTTTGTCTGACGCTCGTAATCCATTCATTTGCGACTTGGCGCATTTATTGCTGCCAGATCGTAGCCGTTTTGAAGGGAAAGCAACTTCTAATCATGTCTCTTTCTTGATTTACTCAGCGGCTATTTCGTAAAAAAGATACGTCACAGTCGTAATGATAAATAATGTAACGTGAAAAAGTCAATAGCCTACGACACCGGGAGTTCCCAGGCGGTCCCCCATCCAAGTACTATCCCGGCCCAACGATGCTTAACTTCCGTGATCGGACGAGAACAGGTGTGTTCATCGTGGTATGGTCGTAGACAAACAAACGGGCAGATATCTACGATTTATTAGCACATTACATCGAAAATGGTTTAAACTTTAAAGGTCATATTTCTTGACTGGATTATCCGAAATAGGTCGTGTTTATGTGCATTTGAAAGCTCATTTCAAGCGCTATCGATTAATTACGACAACCATGCGCTTTAAGATTTCCGGTAAAAAGTTCCAACGAAGGCAATCTAGGGTACTTTCAGACTTAATTTTCATATGACAAAGTTAATTAGCAAATTAACTACATCGCCATTTTTTTTGTCTGACGCTCGTAATCCATTCATTTGCGACTTGGCGCATTTATTGCTGCCAGATCGTAGCCGTTTTGAAGGGAAAGCAACTTCTAATCATGTCTCTTTCTTGATTTACTCAGCGGCTATTTCGTAAAAAAGATACGTCACAGTCGTAATGATAAATAATGTAACGTGAAAAAGTCAATAGCCTACGACACCGGGAGTTCCCAGGCGGTCCCCCATCCAAGTACTATCCCGGCCCGACGATGCTTAACTTCCGTGATCGGACGAGAACAGGTGTGTTCATCGTGGTATGGTCGTAGACAAACAAACAGGCAGATATCTACGATTTATTAGCACATTACATCGAAAATGGTTCAAACTTTAAAGGTCATATTTCTTGACTGGATCATTCGAAATAGGTCGTGTTTATGTGCATTTGAAAGCTCATTTCAAGCGCTATCCATTAATTACGACAACCATGCGCTTTATGATTTCCCGTAAAAAGTTCCAACGAAGGAAATCTAGGGTGCTTTCCGACTTAATTTTCATATGACAAAGTTAATTAGCAAAGTTACTACATCGCCATTTTCTTTGTCTGACGCTCGTAATCCATTCATTTGCGACTTGGCGCATTTATTGCTGCCAGATCGTAGCCGTTTTGAAGGGAAAGCAACTTCTAATCATGTCTCTTTCTTGATTTACTCAGCGGCTATTTCGTAAAAAAGATACGTCACAGTCGTAATGATAAATAATGTAACGTGAAAAAGTCAATAGCCTACGACACCGGGAGTTCCCAGGCGGTCCCCCATCCAAGTACTATCCCGGCCCAACGATGCTTAACTTCCGTGATCGGACGAGAACAGGTGTGTTCATCGTGGTATGGTCGTAGACAAACAAACGGGCAGATATCTACGATTTATTAGCACATTACATCGAAAATGGTTTAAACTTTAAAGGTCATATTTCTTGACTGGATTATCCGAAATAGGTCGTGTTTATGTGCATTTGAAAGCTCATTTCAAGCGCTATCGATTAATTACGACAACCATGCGCTTTAAGATTTCCGGTAAAAAGTTCCAACGAAGGCAATCTAGGGTACTTTCAGACTTAATTTTCATATGACAAAGTTAATTAGCAAATTAACTACATCGCCATTTTTTTTGTCTGACGCTCGTAATCCATTCATTTGCGACTTGGCGCATTTATTGCTGCCAGATCGTAGCCGTTTTGAAGGGAAAGCAACTTCTAATCATGTCTCTTTCTTGATTTACTCAGCGGCTATTTCGTAAAAAAGATACGTCACAGTCGTAATGATAAATAATGTAACGTGAAAAAGTCAATAGCCTACGACACCGGGAGTTCCCAGGCGGTCCCCCATCCAAGTACTATCCCGGCCCGACGATGCTTAACTTCCGTGATCGGACGAGAACAGGTGTGTTCATCGTGGTATTGTCGTAAACAAACAAACGGGCAGATATCTACGATTTATTAGCACATTACATCGAAAATGGTTTAAACTTTAAAGGTCATATTTTTTGACTGGATCATCCGAAAAAGGTCGTTTTTATGTGTATTTGAAAGCTCATTTCAAGCGCTATCCATTAATTACGACAACCATGCGCTTTATGATTTCCGGTAAAAAGTTCCAACGAAGGAAATCTAGGGTGCTTTCCGACTTAATTTTCATATGACAAAGTTAATTAGCAAAGTTACTACATCGCCATTTTCTTTGTCTGACGCTCGTAATCCATTCATTTGCGACTTGGCGCATTTATTGCTGCCAGATCGTAGCCGTTTTGAAGGGAAAGCAACTTCTAATCACTTCTCTTTCTTGATTTACTCAGCGGCTATTTCGTAAAAAAGATACGTCACAGTCGTAATGATAAATAATGTAACGTGAAAAAGTCAATAGCCTACGACACCGGGAGTTCCCAGGCGGTGCCCCATTCAAGTACTATCCCGGCCCGACGATGCTTAACTTCTGTGATCGGACGAGAACAGGTGTGTTCATCGTGGTATGGTCGTAAACAAACAAACGGGCAGATATCTACGATTTATTAGCACATTACATCGAAAATGGTTTAAACTTTAAAGGTCATATTTCTTGACTGGATCATCCGAAATAGGTCGTTTTTATGTGCATTTGAAAGCTCATTTCAAGCGCTATCCATTAATTACGACAACCATGCGCTTTATGATTTCCGGTAAAAAGTTCCAACGAAGGAAATCTAGGGTGCTTTCCGACTTAATTTTCATATGACAAAGTTAATTAGCAAAGTTACTACATCGCCATTTTCTTTGTCTGACGCTCGTAATCCATTCATTTGCGACTTGGCGCATTTATTGCTGCCAGATCGTAGCCGTTTTGAAGGGAAAGCAACTTGTAATCATGTCTCTTTCTTGATTTACTCAGCGGCTATTTCGTAAAAAAGATACGTCACAGTCGTAATGATAAATAATGTAACGTGAAAAAGTCAATAGCCTACGACACCGGGAGTTCCCAGGCGGTCCCCCATCCAAGTACTATCCCGGCCCGACGATGCTTAACTTCCGTGATCGGACGAGAACAGGTGTGTTCATCGTGGTATGGTCGCAGACAAACAAACGGGCAGATATCTACGATTTATTAGCAAATTACATCGAAAATGGTTCAAACTTTAAAGGTCATATTTCTTGACTGGATCATTCGAAATAGGTCGTGTTTATGTGCGTTTGACAGCTCTTTTTAAGCGCTATCGATTCTTGACAACAATAATGCGCTTTATGATTTCCGGTAAAAAGTTCCAACGAAGGAAATCTAGGGTGCTTTCCGACTTAATTTTATTATGACAAAGTTAATTAGCAAAGTAACTACATCGCCATTTTCTTTGTCTGACGCTTGTAATCCATTCATTTGCGACTTGGCGCATTTATTGCTGCCAGATCGTAGCCGTTTTGAAGGGAAAGCAACTTCTAATCATGTCTCTTTCTTGATTTACTCAGCGGCTATTTCGTAAAAAAGATACGTCACAGTCGTAATGATAAATAATGTAACGTGAAAAAGTCAATAGCCTACGACACCGGGAGTTCCCAGGCGGTCCCCCATCCAAGTACTATCCCGGCCCGACGATGCTTAACTTCCGTGATCGGACGAGAACAGGTGTGTTCATCGTGGTATGGTCGTAGACAAACAAACGGGCAGATATCTACGATTTATTAGCACATTACATCGAAAATGGTTCAAACTTTAAAGGTCATATTTCTTGACTGGATCATTCGAAATAGGTCGTGTTTATGTGCATTTGAAAGCTCATTTCAAGCGCTATCCATTAATTACGACAACCATGCGCTTTATGATTTCCGGTAAAAAGTTCCAACGAAGGAAATCTAGGGTGCTTTCCGACTTAATTTTCATATGACAAAGTTAATTAGCAAAGTTACTACATCGCCATTTTCTTTGTCTGACGCTCGTAATCCATTCATTTGCGACTTGGCGCATTTATTGCTGCCAGATCGTAGCCGTTTTGAAGGGAAAGCAACTTCTAATCATGTCTCTTTCTTGATTTACTCAGCGGCTATTTCGTAAAAAAGATACGTCACAGTCGTAATGATAAATAATGTAACGTGAAAAAGTCAACAGCCTACGACACCGGGAGTTCCCAGGCGGTCCCCCATCCAAGTACTATCCCGGCCCGACGATGCTTAACTTCCGTGATCGGACGAGAACAGGTGTGTTCATCGTGGTATGGTCGTAGACAAACAATCGGGCAGATATCTACGATTTATTAGAACATTACATCGAAAATGGTTCAAACTTTAAAGGTCATATTTCTTGACTGGATCATTCGAAATAGGTCGTGTTTATGTGCGTTTGACAGCTCTTTTTAAGCGCTATCGATTCTTGACAACAATAATGCGCTTTATGATTTCCGGTAAAAAGTTCCAACGAAGGAAATCTAGGGTGCTTTCCGACTTAATTTTCATATGACAAAGTTAATTAGCAAAGTTACTACATCGCCATTTTCTTTGTCTGACGCTCGTAATCCATTCATTTGCGACTTGGCGCATTTATTGCTGCCAGATCGTAGCCGTTTTGAAGGGAAAGCAACTTCTAATCATGTCTCTTTCTTGATTTACTCAGCGGCTATTTCGTAAAAAAGATACGTCACAGTCGTAATGATAAATAATGTAACGTGAAAAAGTCAATAGCCTACGACACCGGGAGTTCCCAGGCGGTCCCCCATCCAAGTACTATCCCGGCCCAACGATGCTTAACTTCCGTGATCGGACGAGAACAGGTGTGTTCATCGTGGTATGGTCGTAGACAAACAAACGGGCAGATATCTACGATTTATTAGCACATTACATCGAAAATGGTTTAAACTTTAAAGGTCATATTTCTTGACTGGATTATCCGAAATAGGTCGTGTTTATGTGCATTTGAAAGCTCATTTCAAGCGCTATCGATTAATTACGACAACCATGCGCTTTAAGATTTCCGGTAAAAAGTTCCAACGAAGGCAATCTAGGGTACTTTCAGACTTAATTTTCATATGACAAAGTTAATTAGCAAATTAACTACATCGCCATTTTTTTTGTCTGACGCTCGTAATCCATTCATTTGCGACTTGGCGCATTTATTGCTGCCAGATCGTAGCCGTTTTGAAGGGAAAGCAACTTCTAATCATGTCTCTTTCTTGATTTACTCAGCGGCTATTTCGTAAAAAAGATACGTCACAGTCGTAATGATAAATAATGTAACGTGAAAAAGTCAATAGCCTACGACACCGGGAGTTCCCAGGCGGTCCCCCATCCAAGTACTATCCCGGCCCGACGATGCTTAACTTCCGTGATCGGACGAGAACAGGTGTGTTCATCGTGGTATGGTCGTAAACAAACAAACGGGCAGATATCTACGATTTATTAGCACATTACATCGAAAATGGTTTAAACTTTAAAGGTCATATTTTTTGACTGGATCATCCGAAAAAGGTCGTTTTTATGTGCATTTGAAAGCTCATTTCAAGCGCTATCCATTAATTACGACAACCATGCGCTTTATGATTTCCGGTAAAAAGTTCCAACGAAGGAAATCTAGGGTGCTTTCCGACTTAATTTTCATATGACAAAGTTAATTAGCAAAGTTACTACATCGCCATTTTCTTTGTCTGACGCTCGTAATCCATTCATTTGCGACTTGGCGCATTTATTGCTGCCAGATCGTAGCCGTTTTGAAGGGAAAGCAACTTCTAATCATGTCTCTTTCTTGATTTACTCAGCGGCTATTTCGTAAAAAAGATACGTCACAGTCGTAATGATAAATAATGTAACGTGAAAAAGTCAATAGCCTACGACACCGGGAGTTCCCAGGCGGTCCCCCATCCAAGTACTATCCCGGCCCAACGATGCTTAACTTCCGTGATCGGACGAGAACAGGTGTGTTCATCGTGGTATGGTCGTAGACAAACAAACGGGCAGATATCTACGATTTATTAGCACATTACATCGAAAATGGTTTAAACTTTAAAGGTCATATTTCTTGACTGGATTATCCGAAATAGGTCGTGTTTATGTGCATTTGAAAGCTCATTTCAAGCGCTATCGATTAATTACGACAACCATGCGCTTTAAGATTTCCGGTAAAAAGTTCCAACGAAGGCAATCTAGGGTACTTTCAGACTTAATTTTCATATGACAAAGTTAATTAGCAAATTAACTACATCGCCATTTTTTTTGTCTGACGCTCGTAATCCATTCATTTGCGACTTGGCGCATTTATTGCTGCCAGATCGTAGCCGTTTTGAAGGGAAAGCAACTTCTAATCATGTCTCTTTCTTGATTTACTCAGCGGCTATTTCGTAAAAAAGATACGTCACAGTCGTAATGATAAATAATGTAACGTGAAAAAGTCAATAGCCTACGACACCGGGAGTTCCCAGGCGGTCCCCCATCCAAGTACTATCCCGGCCCGACGATGCTTAACTTCCGTGATCGGACGAGAACAGGTGTGTTTATCGTGGTATGGTCGTAAACAAACAAACGGGCAGATATCTACGATTTATTAGCACATTACATCGAAAATGGTTTAAACTTTAAAGGTCATATTTCTTGACTGGATCATCCGAAATAGGTCGTTTTTATGTGCATTTGAAAGCTCATTTCAAGCGCTATCCATTAATTACGACAACCATGCGCTTTATGATTTCCGGTAAAAAGTTCCAACGAAGGAAATCTAGGGTGCTTTCCGACTTAATTTTCATATGACAAAGTTAATTAGCAAAGTTACTACATCGCCATTTTCTTTGTCTGACGCTCGTAATCCATTCATTTGCGACTTGGCGCATTTATTGCTGCCAGATCGTAGCCGTTTTGAAGGGAAAGCAACTTCTAATCATGTCTCTTTCTTGATTTACTCAGCGGCTATTTCGTAAAAAAGATACGTCACAGTCGTAATGATAAATAATGTAACGTGAAAAAGTCAATAGCCTACGACACCGGGAGTTCCCAGGCGGTCCCCCATCCAAGTACTATCCCGGCCCGACGATGCTTAACTTCCGTGATCAGACGAGAACAGGTGTGTTCATCGTGGTATGGTCGTAGACAAACAAACGGGCAGATATCTACGATTTATTAGCACATTACATCGAAAATGGTTCAAACTTTAAAGGTCATATTTTTTGACTGGATCATTCGAAATAGGTCGTGTTTATGTGCGTTTGACAGCTCTTTTTAAGCGCTATCGATTCTTGACAACAATAATGCGCTTTATGATTTCCGGTAAAAAGTTCCAACGAAGGAAATCTAGGGTGCTTTCCGACTTAATTTTATTATGACAAAGTTAATTAGCAAAGTAACTACATCGCCATTTTCTTTGTCTGACGCTTGTAATCCATTCATTTGCGACTTGGCGCATTTATTGCTGCCAGATCGTAGCCGTTTTGAAGGGAAAGCAACTTCTAATCATGTCTCTTTCTTGATTTACTCAGCGGCTATTTCGTAAAAAAGATACGTCACAGTCGTAATGATAAATAATGTAACGTGAAAAAGTCAATAGCCTGCGACACCGGGAGTTCCCAGGCGGTCCCCCATCCAAGTACTATCCCGGCCCGACGATGCTTAACTTCCGTGATCGGACGAGAACAGGTGTGTTCATCGTGGTATGGTCGTAGAAAAACAAACGGGCAGATATCTACGATTTATTAGCACATTACATCGAAAATGGTTCAAACTTTAAAGGTCATATTTCTTGACTGGATCATTCGAAATAGGTCGTGTTTATGTGCATTTGAAAGCTCATTTCAAGCGCTATCCATTAATTACGACAACCATGCGCTTTATGATTTCCGGTAAAAAGTTCCAACGAAGGAAATCTAGGGTGCTTTCCGACTTAATTTTCATATGACAAAGTTAATTAGCAAAGTTACTACATCGCCATTTTCTTTGTCTGACGCTCGTAATCCATTCATTTGCGACTTGGCGCATTTATTGCTGCCAGATCGTAGCCGTTTTGAAGGGAAAGCAACTTCTAATCATGTCTCTTTCTTGATTTACTCAGCGGCTATTTCGTAAAAAAGATACGTCACAGTCGTAATGATAAATAATGTAACGTGAAAAAGTCAATAGCCTACGACACCGGGAGTTCCCAGGCGGTCCCCCATCCAAGTACTATCCCGGCCCGACGATGCTTAACTTCCGTGATCGGACGAGAACAGGTGTGTTCATCGTGGTATGGTCGTAGACAAACAAACGGGCAGATATCTACGATTTATTAGCACATTACATCGAAAATGGTTCAAACTTTAAAGGTCATATTTCTTGACTGGATCATTCGAAATAGGTCGTGTTTATGTGCGTTTGACAGCTCTTTTTAAGCGCTATCGATTCTTGACAACAATAATGCGCTTTATGATTTCCGGTAAAAAGTTCCAACGAAGGAAATCTAGGGTGCTTTCCGACTTAATTTTCATATGACAAAGTTAATTAGCAAAGTTACTACATCGCCATTTTCTTTGTCTGACGCTCGTAATCCATTCATTTGCGACTTGGCGCATTTATTGCTGCCAGATCGTAGCCGTTTTGAAGGGAAAGCAACTTCTAATCATGTCTCTTTCTTGATTTACTCAGCGGCTATTTCGTAAAAAAGATACGTCACAGTCGTAATGATAAATAATGTAACGTGAAAAAGTCAATAGCCTACGACACCGGGAGTTCCCAGGCGGTCCCCCATCCAAGTACTATCCCGGCCCGACGATGCTTAACTTCCGTGATCGGACGAGAACAGGTGTGTTCATCGTGGTATGGTCGTAGACAAACAAACGGGCAGATATCTACGATTTATTAGCACATTACATCGAAAATGGTTCAAACTTTAAAGGTCATATTTCTTGACTGGATCATTCGAAATAGGTCGTGTTTATGTGCGTTTGACAGCTCTTTTTAAGCGCTATCGATTCCTGACAACAATAATGCGCTTTATGATTTCCGGTAAAAAGTTCCAACGAAGGAAATCTAGGGTGCTTTCCGACTTAATTTTATTATGACAAAGTTAATTAGCATAGTAACTACATCGCCATTTTCTTTGTCTGACGCTTGTAATCCATTCATTTGCGACTTGGCGCATTTATTGCTGCCAGATCGTAGCCGTTTTGAAGGGAAAGTAACTTCTAATCATGTCTCTTTCTTGATTTACTCAGCGGCTATTTCGTAAAAAAGATACGTCACAGTCGTAATGATAAATAATGTAACGTGAAAAAGTCAATAGCCTACGACACCGGGAGTTCCCAGGCGGTCCCCCATCCAAGTACTATCCCGGCCCGACGATGCTTAACTTCCGTGATCGGACGAGAACAGGTGTGTTCATCGTGGTATGGTCGTAGACAAACAAACGGGCAGATATCTACGATTTATTAGCACATTACATCGAAAATGGTTCAAACTTTAAAGGTCATATTTCTTGACTGGATCATTCGAAATAGGTCGTGTTTATGTGCGTTTGACAGCTCTTTTTAAGCGCTATCGATTCTTGACAACAATAATGCGCTTTAAGATTTCCGGTAAAAAGTTCCAACGAAGGAAATCTAGGGTACTTTCGGACTTAATTTTCATATGACAAAATTAGTTAGCAAAGTAAGTACATCGCTATTTTCTTTGTCTGACGCTCGTAATCCATTCATTTGCGACTTGGCGCATTTATTGCTGCCAGATCGTAGCCGTTTTGAAGGGAAAGCAACTTCTAATCATGTCTCTTTCTTGATTTACTCAGCGGCTATTTCGTAAAAAAGATACGTCACAGTCGTAATGATAAATAATGTAACGTGAAAAAGTCAATAGCCTACGACACCGGGAGTTCCCAGGCGGTCCCCCATCCAAGTACTATCCCGGCCCGTCGATGCTTAACTTCCGTGATCGGACGAGAACAGGTGTGTTCATCGTGGTATGGTCGTAAACAAACAAACGGGCAGATATCTACGATTTATTAGCACATTACATCGAAAATGGTTTAAACTTTAAAGGTCATATTTCTTGACTGGATCATCCGAAATAGGTCGTTTTTATGTGCATTTGAAAGCTCATTTCAAGCGCTATCCATTAATTACGACAACCATGCGCTTTATGATTTCCGGTAAAAAGTTCCAACGAAGGAAATCTAGGGTGCTTTCCAACTTAATTTTCATATGACAAAGTTAATTAGCAAAGTTACTACATCGCCATTTTCTTTGTCTGACGCTCGTAATCCATTCATTTGCGACTTGGCGCATTTATTGCTGCCAGATCGTAGCCGTTTTGAAGGGAAAGCAACTTCTAATCATGTCTCTTTCTTGATTTACTCAGCGGCTATTTCGTAAAAAAGATACGTCACAGTCGTAATGATAAATAATGTAACGTGAAAAAGTCAATAGCCTACGACACCGGGAGTTCCCAGGCGGTCCCCCATCCAAGTACTATCCCGGCCCGACGATGCTTAACTTCCGTGATCGGACGAGAACAGGTGTGTTCATCGTGGTATGGTCGTAGACAAACAAACGGGCAGATATCTACGATTTATTAGCACATTACATCGAAAATGGTTCAAACTTTAAAGGTCATATTTCTTGACTGGATCATTCGAAATAGGTCGTGTT
Source organism: Hydractinia symbiolongicarpus (assembly GCF_029227915.1). Classification (NCBI taxonomy): domain Eukaryota; kingdom Metazoa; phylum Cnidaria; class Hydrozoa; order Anthoathecata; family Hydractiniidae; genus Hydractinia; species Hydractinia symbiolongicarpus. The sequence goes on along the minus strand of NC_079885.1, from coordinate 15,561,214 downwards.
TATGTGCGTTTGACAGCTCTTTTTAAGCGCTATCGATTCTTGACAACAATAATGCGCTTTATGATTTCCGGTAAAAAGTTCCAACGAAGGAAATCTAGGGTGCTTTCCGACTTAATTTTATTATGACAAAGTTAATTAGCAAAGTAACTACATCGCCATTTTCTTTGTCTGACGCTTGTAATCCATTCATTTGCGACTTGGCGCATTTATTGCTGCCAGATCGTAGCCGTTTTGAAGGGAAAGCAACTTCTAATCATGTCTCTTTCTTGATTTACTCAGCTGCTATTTCGTAAAAAAGATACGTCACAGTCGTAATGATAAATAATGTAACGTGAAAAAGTCAATTGCCTACGACACCGGGAGTTCCCAGGCGGTCCCCCATCCAAGTACTATCCCGGCCCGACGATGCTTAACTTCCGTGATCGGACGAGAACAGGTGTGTTCATCGTGGTATGGTCGTAGACAAACAAACGGGCAGATATCTACGATTTATTAGCACATTACATCGAAAATGGTTCAAACTTTAAAGGTCATATTTCTTGACTGGATCATTCGAAATAGGTCGTGTTTATGTGCATTTGAAAGCTCCTTTCAAGCGCTATCCATTAATTACGACAACCATGCGCTTTATGATTTCCGGTAAAAAGTTCCAACGAAGGAAATCTAGGGTGCTTTCCGACTTAATTTTCATATGACAAAGTTAATTAGCAAAGTTACTACATCGCCATTTTCTTTGTCTGACGCTCGTAATCCATTTATTTGCGACGTGGCGCATTTAATGCTGCAAGATTGTAGCCGTTTTGAAGGGAAAGCAACTTCTAATCATGTCTCTTTCTTGATTTACTCAGCGGCTATTTCGTAAAAAAGATACGTCACAGTCGTAATGATAAATAATGTAACGTGAAAAAGTCAATAGCCTACGACACCGGGAGTTCCCAGGCGGTCCCCCATCCAAGTACTATCCCGGCCCGACGATGCTTAACTTCCGTGATCGGACGAGAACAGGTGTGTTCATCGTGGTATGGTCGTAGACAAACAAACGGGCAGATATCTACGATTTATTAGCACATTACATCGAAAATGGTTCAAACTTTAAAGGTCATATTTCTTGACTGGATCATTCGAAATAGGTCGTGTTTATGTGCGTTTGACAGCTCTTTTTAAGCGCTATCGATTCTTGACAACAATAATGCGCTTTATGATTTCCGGTAAAAAGTTCCAACGAAGGAAATCTAGGGTGCTTTCCGAATTAATTTTATTATGACAAAGTTAATTAGCAAAGTAACTACATCGCCATTTTCTTTGTCTGACGCTTGTAATCCATTCATTTGCGACTTGGCGCATTTATTGCTGCCAGATCGTAGCCGTTTTGAAGGGAAAGCAACTTCTAATCATGTCTCTTTCTTGATTTACTCAGCGGCTATTTCGTAAAAAAGATACGTCACAGTCGTAATGATAAATAATGTAACGTGAAAAAGTCAATAGCCTACGACACCGGGAGTTCCCAGGCGGTCCCCCATCCAAGTACTATCCCGGCCCAACGATGCTTAACTTCCGTGATCGGACGAGAACAGGTGTGTTCATCGTGGTATGGTCGTAGACAAACAAACGGGCAGATATCTACGATTTATTAGCACATTACATCGAAAATGGTTCAAACTTTAAAGGTCACATTTCTTGACTGGATCATTCGAAATAGGTCGTGTTTATGTGCGTTTGACAGCTCTTTTTAAGCGCTATCGATTCTTGACAACAATAATGCGCTTTATGATTTCCGGTAAAAAGTTCCAACGAAGGAAATCTAGGGTGCTTTCCGACTTAATTTTCATATGACAAAGTTAATTAGCAAAGTTACTACATCGCCATTTTCTTTTTCTGACGCTCGTAATCCATTCATTTGCGACTTGGCGCATTTATTGCTGCCAGATCGTAGCCGTTTTGAAGGGAAAGCAACTTCTAATCATGTCTCTTTCTTGATTTACTCAGCGGCTATTGCGTAAAAAAGATACGTCCCAGTCGTAATGATAAATAATGTAACGTGAAAAAGTCAATAGCCTACGACACCGGGAGTTCCCAGGCGGTCCCCCATCCAAGTACTATCCCGGCCCAACGATGCTTAACTTCCGTGATCTGACGAGAACAGGTGTGTTCATCGTGGTATGGTCGTAGACAAACAAACGGGCAGATATCTACGATTTATTAGCACATTACATCGAATATGGTTTAAACTTTAAAGGTCATATTTCTTGAATGGATTATCCGAAATAGGTCGTGTTTATGTGCATTTGAAAGCTCATTTCAAGCGCTATTCATTAATTACGACAATAATGCGCTTTAAGATTTCCGGTAAAAAGTTCCAACGAAGGAAATCTAGGGTACTTTCAGACTTAATTTTCATATGACAAAATTAGTTAGCAAAGTAAGTACATCGCTATTTTCTTTGTCTGACGCTTGTAATCCATTCATTTGCGACGTGGCGCATTTATTGCAGCACGATGGTAGTCGTTTTGAAGGGAAAGCAACTTCTAATCATGTCTCTTTCTTGATTTACTCGGCGGCTATTGCGTAAAAAAGATACGTCCCAGTCCTAATGAGAAATAATGTAACGTGAAAAAGTCAATAGCCTACGACACCGGGAGTTCCCAGGCGGTCCCCCATCCAAGTACTATCCCGGCCCAACGATGCTTAACTTCCATGATCGGACGAGAACAGGTGTGTTCATCGTGGTATGGTCGTAGACAAACAAACGGGCAGATATCTACGATTTATTAGCACATTACATCAAAAATGGTTTAAATTTTAAAGGTCATATTTCTTGACTGGATTATCCGAAATAGGTTGTGTTTATGTGCATTTGAAAGCTCGTTTCAAGCGCTATCCATTAATTACGACAATAATGCGCTTTAAGATTTCCGGTAAAAAGTTCCAACGAAGGCAATCTAGGGTACTTTCAGACTTAATTTTCATATGACAAAGTTAATTAGCAAAGTAACTACATCGCCATTTTCTTTGTCTGACGCTCGTAATCCATTTATTTGCGACGTGGCGCATTTATTGCAGCAAGATTGTAGCCGTTTTGAAGGGAAAGCAACTTCTAATCATGTCTCTTTCTTGATTTACTCAGCGGCTATTGCGTAAAAAAGATACGTCCCAGTCGTAATGATAAATAATGTAACGTGAAAAAGTCAATAGCCTACGACACCGGGAGTTCCCAGGCGGTCCCCCATCCAAGTACTATCCCGACCCAACGATACTTAACTTACGTGATCGGACGAGAACAGGTGTGTTCATCGTGGTATGGTCGTAGACAAACAAACGGGCAGATATCTACGATTTTTTAGCACATTACATCGAAAATGGTTTAAACTTTAAAGGTCATATTTCTTGACTGGATTATCCGAAATAGGTCGTGTTTATGTGCATTTGAAAGCTCATTTCAAGCGCTATCGATTAATTACGACAACCATGCGCATTAAGATTTCCGGTAAAAAGTTTCAACGAAGGCAATCTAGGGTACTTTCAGACTTAATTTTCATATGACAAAGTTAATTAGCAAATTAACTACATCGCCATTTTCTTTGTCTGACGCTCGTAATCCATTCATTTGCGACTTGGCGCATTTATTGCTGCCAGATCGTAGCCGTTTTGAAGGGAAAGCAACTGCTAATCATGTCTCTTTCTTGATTTACTCAGCGGCTATTTCGTAAAAAAGATACGTCACAGTCGTAATGATAAATAATGTAACGTGAAAAAGTCAATAGCCTACGACACCGGGAGTTCCCAGGCGGTCCTACATCCAAGTACTATCCCGGCCCGACGATGCTTAACTTCCGTGATCGGACGAGAACAGGTGTGCTCATCGTGGTATGGTCGTAAACAAACAAACGGGCAGATATCTACGATTTATTAGCACATTACATCGAAAATGGTTTAAACTTTAAAGGTCACATTTCTTGACTGGATTATCCGAAATAGGTCGTGTTTATGTGCATTTGAAAGCTCTTTTTAAGCGCTATCGATTCTTTACGACAACCATGCGCTTTAAGATTTCCGGTAAAAAGTTCCAACGAAGGAAATCTAGGGTGCTTTCAGACTTAATTTTCATATGACAAAGTTTATTAGCAAATTAACTACATCGCCATTTTCTTTGTCTGACGCTCGTAATCCATTCATTTGCGACTTGGCGCATTTATTGCTGCCAGATCGTAGCCGTTTTGAAGGGAAAGCAACTTCTAATCATGTCTCTTTCTTGATTTACTCAGCGGCTATTTCGTAAAAAAGATACGTCATAGTCGTAATGATAAATAATGTAACGTGAAAAAGTCAATAGCCTACGACACCGGGAGTTCCCAGGCGGTCCCCCATCCAAGTACTATCCCGGCCCGGCGATGCTTAACTTCCGTGATCGGACGAGAACAGGTGTGTTCATCGTGGTATGGTCGTAGACAAACAAACGGGCAGATATCTACGATTTATTAGCACATTACATCGAAAATGGTTTAAACTTTAAAGGTCATATTTCTTGACTGGATCATCCGAAATAGGTCGTGTTTATGTGCATTTGAAAGCTCATTTCAAGCGCTATCGATTCTTTACGACAACCATGCGCTTTAAGATTTCCGGTAAAAAGTTCCAACGAAGGAAATCTAGGGTGCTTTCAGACTTAATTTTCATATGACAAAGTTAATTAGCAAAGTAACTACATCGCCATTTTCTTTGTCTGACGCTCGTAATCCATTTATTTGCGACGTGGCGCATTTATTGCAGCAAGATTGTAGCCGTTTTGAAGGGAAAGCATCTTCTAATCACGTCCCTTACTTGATTTACTCAGCGGCTATTGCGTAAAAAAGATACGTCACAGTCGTAATGATAAATAATGTAACGTGAAAAAGTCAATAGCCTACGACACCGGGAGTTCCCAGGCGGTCCCCCATCCAAGTACTATCCTGGCCCGACGATGCTTAACTTCCGTGATCGGACGAGAACAGGTGTGTTCATCGTGGTATGGTCGTAGACAAACAAACGGGCAGATATCTACGATTTATTAGCACATTACATCGAAAATGGTTTAAACTTTAAAGGTCATATTTCTTGACTGGATCATCCGAAATAGGTCGTGTTTATGTGCATTTGAAAGCTCATTTCAAGCGCTATCGATTCTTTACGACAACCATGCGCTTTAAGATTTCCGGTAAAAAGTTCCAACGAAGGAAATCTAGGGTGCTTTCAGACTTAATTTTCATATGACAAAGTTAATTAGCAAAGTAACTACATCGCCATTTTCTTTGTCTGACGCTCGTAATCCATTCATTTGCGACTTGGCGCATTTATTGCAGCAAGATTGTAGCCGTTTTGAAGGGAAAGCAACTTCTAATCATGTCTCTTTCTTGATTTACTCAGCGGCTATTGCGTAAAAAAGATACGTCACAGTCGTAATGATAAATGATGTAACGTGAAAAAGTCAATAGCCTACGACACCGGGAGTTCCCAGGCGGTCCCCCATCCAAGTACTATCCTGGCCCGACGATGCTTAACTTCCGTGATCGGACGAGAACAGGTGTGTTCATCGTGGTATGGTCGTAGACAAAAAAACGGGCAGATATCTACGATTTATTAGCACATTACATCGAAAATGGTTTAAACTTTAAAGGTCATATTTCTTGACTGGATTATCCGAAATAGGTCGTGTTTATGTGCATTTGAAAGCTCATTTCAAGCGCTATCGATTAATTACGACAACCATGCGCTTTAAGATTTCCGGTAAAAAGTTCCAACGAAGGAAATCTAGGGTGCTTTCAGACTTAATTTTCATATGACAAAGTTAATTAGCAAAGTAACTACATCGCCATTTTCTTTGTCTGACGCTCGTAATCCATTCATTTGCGACTTGGCGCATTTATTGCAGCAAGATTGTAGCCGTTTTGAAGGGAAAACAACTTCTAATCATGTCTCTTTCTTGATTTACTCAGCGGCTATTGCGTAAAAAAGATACGTCACAGTCGTAATGATAAATGATGTAACGTGAAAAAGTCAATAGCCTACGACACCGGGAGTTCCCAGGCGGTCCCCCATCCAAGTACTATCCTGGCCCGACGATGCTTAACTTCCGTGATCGGACGAGAACAGGTGTGTTCATCGTGGTATGGTCGTAGACAAAAAAACGGGCAGATATCTACGATTAATTAGCACATTACATCGAAAATGGTTTAAACTTTAAAGGTCATATTTCTTGACTGGATTATCCGAAATAGGTCGTGTTTATGTGCATTTGAAAGCTCATTTCAAGCGCTATCGATTAATTACGACAACCATGCGCTTTAAGATTTCCGGTAAAAAGTTCCAACGAAGGAAATCTAGGGTGCTTTCCGACTTAATTTTCATATGACAAAGTTAATTAGCAAAGTAACTACATCGCCATTTTCTTTGTCTGACGCTTGTAATCCATTCATTTGCGACTTGGCGCATTTATTGCTGCCAGATCGTAGCCGTTTTGAAGGGAAAGCAACTTCTAATCATGTCTCTTTCTTGATTTACTCAGCGGCTATTTCGTAAAAAAGATACGTCACAGTCGTAATGATAAATAATGTAACGTGAAAAAGTCAATAGCCTACGACACCGGGAGTTCCCAGGCGGTCTCCCATCCAAGTACTATCCCGGCCCGACGATGCTTAACTTCCGTGATCGGACGAGAACAGGTGTGTTCATCGTGGTATGGTAGTAGACAAACAAACGGGCAGATATCTACGATTTATTAGCACATTACATCGAAAATGGTTCAAACTTTAAAGGTCATATTTCTTGACTGGATCATTCGAAATAGGTCGTGTTTATGTGCGTTTGACAGCTCTTTTTAAGCGCTATCGATTCTTGACAACAATAATGCGCTTTAAGATTTCCGGTAATAAGTTCCAACGAAGGCAATCTAGGGTGCTTTCAGACTTAATTTTCATATGACAAAGTTAATTAGAAAAGTAACTACATCGCCATTTTCTTTGTCTGACGCTTGTAATCCATTCATTTGCGACTTGGCGCATTTATTGCTGCCAGATCGTAGCCGTTTTGAAGGGAAAGCAACTTCTAATCATGTCTCTTTCTTGATTTACTCAGCGGCTATTTCGTAAAAAAGATACGTCATAGTCGTAATAATAAATAATGTAACGTGAAAAAGTCAATAGCCTACGACACCGGGAGTTCCCAGGCGGTCCCCCATCCAAGTACTATCCCGGCCCGGCGATGCTTAACTTCCGTGATCGGACGAGAACAGGTGTGTTCATCGTGGTATGGTCGTAGACAAACAAACGGGCAGATATCTACGATTTATTAGCACATTACATCGAAAATGGTTTAAACTTTAAAGGTCATATTTCTTGACTGGATCATCCGAAATAGGTCGTGTTTATGTGCATTTGAAAGCTCATTTCAAGCGCTATCGATTCTTTACGACAACCATGCGCTTTAAGATTTCCGGTAAAAAGTTCCAACGAAGGAAATCTAGGGTGCTTTCAGACTTAATTTTCATATGACAAAGTTAATTAGCAAAGTAACTACATCGCCATTTTCTTTGTCTGACGCTCGTAATCCATTTATTTGCGACGTGGCGCATTTATTGCAGCAAGATTGTAGCCGTTTTGAAGGGAAAGCATCTTCTAATCACGTCCCTTACTTGATTTACTCAGCGGCTATTGCGTAAAAAAGATACGTCACAGTCGTAATGATAAATAATGTAACGTGAAAAAGTCAATAGCCTACGACACCGGGAGTTCCCAGGCGGTCCCCCATCCAAGTACTATCCTGGCCCGACGATGCTTAACTTCCGTGATCGGACGAGAACAGGTGTGTTCATCGTGGTATGGTCGTAGACAAACAAACGGGCAGATATCTACGATTTATTAGCACATTACATCGAAAATGGTTTAAACTTTAAAGGTCATATTTCTTGACTGGATCATCCGAAATAGGTCGTGTTTATGTGCATTTGAAAGCTCATTTCAAGCGCTATCGATTCTTTACGACAACCATGCGCTTTAAGATTTCCGGTAAAAAGTTCCAACGAAGGAAATCTAGGGTGCTTTCAGACTTAATTTTCATATGACAAAGTTAATTAGCAAAGTAACTACATCGCCATTTTCTTTGTCTGACGCTCGTAATCCATTCATTTGCGACTTGGCGCATTTATTGCAGCAAGATTGTAGCCGTTTTGAAGGGAAAGCAACTTCTAATCATGTCTCTTTCTTGATTTACTCAGCGGCTATTGCGTAAAAAAGATACGTCACAGTCGTAATGATAAATGATGTAACGTGAAAAAGTCAATAGCCTACGACACCGGGAGTTCCCAGGCGGTCCCCCATCCAAGTACTATCCTGGCCCGACGATGCTTAACTTCCGTGATCGGACGAGAACAGGTGTGTTCATCGTGGTATGGTCGTAGACAAAAAAACGGGCAGATATCTACGATTTATTAGCACATTACATCGAAAATGGTTTAAACTTTAAAGGTCATATTTCTTGACTGGATTATCCGAAATAGGTCGTGTTTATGTGCATTTGAAAGCTCATTTCAAGCGCTATCGATTAATTACGACAACCATGCGCTTTAAGATTTCCGGTAAAAAGTTCCAACGAAGGAAATCTAGGGTGCTTTCAGACTTAATTTTCATATGACAAAGTTAATTAGCAAAGTAACTACATCGCCATTTTCTTTGTCTGACGCTCGTAATCCATTCATTTGCGACTTGGCGCATTTATTGCAGCAAGATTGTAGCCGTTTTGAAGGGAAAACAACTTCTAATCATGTCTCTTTCTTGATTTACTCAGCGGCTATTGCGTAAAAAAGATACGTCACAGTCGTAATGATAAATGATGTAACGTGAAAAAGTCAATAGCCTACGACACCGGGAGTTCCCAGGCGGTCCCCCATCCAAGTACTATCCTGGCCCGACGATGCTTAACTTCCGTGATCGGACGAGAACAGGTGTGTTCATCGTGGTATGGTCGTAGACAAAAAAACGGGCAGATATCTACGATTTATTAGCACATTACATCGAAAATGGTTTAAACTTTAAAGGTCATATTTCTTGACTGGATTATCCGAAATAGGTCGTGTTTATGTGCATTTGAAAGCTCATTTCAAGCGCTATCGATTAATTACGACAACCATGCGCTTTAAGATTTCCGGTAAAAAGTTCCAACGAAGGAAATCTAGGGTGCTTTCCGACTTAATTTTCATATGACAAAGTTAATTAGCAAAGTAACTACATCGCCATTTTCTTTGTCTGACGCTTGTAATCCATTCATTTGCGACTTGGCGCATTTATTGCTGCCAGATCGTAGCCGTTTTGAAGGGAAAGCAACTTCTAATCATGTCTCTTTCTTGATTTACTCAGCGGCTATTTCGTAAAAAAGATACGTCACAGTCGTAATGATAAATAATGTAACGTGAAAAAGTCAATAGCCTACGACACCGGGAGTTCCCAGGCGGTCTCCCATCCAAGTACTATCCCGGCCCGACGATGCTTAACTTCCGTGATCGGACGAGAACAGGTGTGTTCATCGTGGTATGGTAGTAGACAAACAAACGGGCAGATATCTACGATTTATTAGCACATTACATCGAAAATGGTTCAAACTTTAAAGGTCATATTTCTTGACTGGATCATTCAAAATAGGTCGTGTTTATGTGCGTTTGACAGCTCTTTTTAAGCGCTATCGATTCTTGACAACAATAATGCGCTTTATGATTTCCGGTAAAAAGTTCCAACGAAGGAAATCTAGGGTGCTTTCCGACTTAATTTTCATATGACAAAGTTAATTAGCAAAGTTACTACATCGCCATTTTCTTTGTCTGACGCTCGTAATCCATTCATTTGCGACTTGGCGCATTTATTGCTGCCAGATCGTAGCCGTTTTGAAGGGAAAGCAACTTCTAATCATGTCTCTTTCTTGATTTACTCAGCGGCTATTTCGTAAAAAAGATACGTCACAGTCGTAATGATAAATAATGTAACGTGAAAAAGTCAATAGCCTACGACACCGGGAGTTCCCAGGCGGTCCCCCATCCCAGTACTATCCCGGCCCGAGGATTCCTAACTTCCGTGATCGGACGAGAACAGGTGTGTTCATCGTGGTATGGTCGTAGACAAACAAACGGGCAGATATCTACGATTTATTAGCACATTACATCGAAAATGGTTCAAACTTTAAAGGTCATATTTCTTGACTGGATCATTCGAAATAGGTCGTGTTTATGTGCGTTTGACAGCTCTTTTTAAGCGCTATCGATTCTGGACAACAATAATGCGCTTTATGATTTCCGGTAAAAAGTTCCAACGAAGGCAATCTAGGGTACTTGCAGACTTAATTTTCATATGACAAAGTTAATTAGCAAATTAACTACATCGCCATTTTCTTTGTCTGACGCTCGTAATCCATTGATTTGCGACGTGGCGCATTTATTGCAGCCAGATCGTAGCCGCTTTGAAGGGAAAGAAACTTCTAATAACGTCCCTTACTTGATTTACTCAGCGCTATTGCGTAAAAAAGATACGTCACAGTCGTAATGATAAATAATGTAACGTGAAAAAGTCAATAGCCTACAACACCGGGAGTTCCCAGGCGTTCCCCCATCCAAGTACTATCCCGGCCCGACGATGCTTAACTTCCGTGATCGGACGAGAACAGGTGTGTTCATCGTGGTATGGTCGTAGACAAACAAACGGGCAGATATCTACGATTTATTAGCACATTACATCGAAAATGGTTTAAACTTTAAAGGTCATATTTCTTGACTGGATCATTCGAAATAGGTCGTGTTTATGTGCGTTTGACAGCTCTTTTTAAGCGCTATCGATTCTTGACAACAATAATGCGCTTTATGATTTCCGGTAAAAAGTTCCAACGAAGGAAATCTAGGGTGCTTTCCGACTTAATTTTCATATGACAAAGTTAATTAGCAAAGTTACTACATCGCCATTTTCTTTGTCTGACGCTCGTAATCCATTCATTTGCGACTTGGCGCATTTATTGCTGCCATATCGTAGCCGTTTTGAAGGGAAAGCAACTTCTAATCATGTCTCTTTCTTGATTTACTCAGCGGCTATTTCGTAAAAAAGATACGTCACAGTCGTAATGATAAATAATGTAACGTGAAAAAGTCAATAGCCTACGACACCGGGAGTTCCCAGGCGTTCCCCCATCCAAGTACTATCCCGGCCCGACGATGCTTAACTTCCGTGATCGGACGAGAACAGGTGTGTTCATCGTGGTATGGTCGTAGACAAACAAACGGGCAGATATCTACGATTTATTAGCACATTACATCGAAAATGGTTTAAACTTTAAAGGTCATATTTCTTGACTGGATCATTCGAAATAGGTCGTGTTTATGTGCGTTTGACAGCTCTTTTTAAGCGCTATCGATTCTTGACAACAATAATGCGCTTTATGATTTCCGGTAAAAAGTTCCAACGAAGGAAATCTAGGGTGCTTTCCGACTTAATTTTCATATGACAAAGTTAATTAGCAAAGTTACTACATCGCCATTTTCTTTGTCTGACGCTCGTAATCCATTCATTTGCGACTTGGCGCATTTATTGCTGCCATATCGTAGCCGTTTTGAAGGGAAAGCAACTTCTAATCATGTCTCTTTCTTGATTTACTCAGCGGCTATTTCGTAAAAAAGATACGTCACAGTCGTAATGATAAATAATGTAACGTGAAAAAGTCAATAGCCTACGACACCGGGAGTTCCCAGGCGGTCCCCCATCCCAGTACTATCCCGGCCCGAGGATTCTTAACTTCCGTGATCGGACGAGAACAGGTGTGTTCATCGTGGTATGGTCGTAGACAAACAAACTGGCAGATATCTACGATTTATTAGCACATTACATCGAAAATGGTTCAAACTTTAAAGGTCATATTTCTTGACTGGATCATTCAAAATAGGTCGTGTTTATGTGCGTTTGACAGCTCTTTTTAAGCGCTATCGATTCTGGACAACAATAATGCGCTTTATGATTTCCGGTAAAAAGTTCCAACGAAGGCAATCTAGGGTACTTGCAGACTTAATTTTCATATGACAAAGTTAATTAGCAAATTAACTACATCGCCATTTTCTTTGTCTGACGCTCGTAATCCATTGATTTGCGACGTGGCGCATTTAGTGCAGCCAGATCGTAGCCGCTTTGAAGGGAAAGAAACTTCTAATAACGTCCCTTACTTGATTTACTCAGCGCTATTGCGTAAAAAAGATACGTCACAGTCGTAATGATAAATAATGTAACGTGAAAAAGTCAATAGCCTACAACACCGGGAGTTCCCAGGCGGTACCCCATCCAAGTACTATCCCGGCCCGACGATGCTTAACTTCCGTGATCGGACGAGAACAGGTGTGTTCATCGTGGTATGGTCGTAGACAAACAAACGGGCAGATATCTACGATTTATTAGCACATTACATCGAAAATGGTTTAAACTTTAAAGGTCATATTTCTTGACTGGATCATCCGAAATAGGTCGTGTTTATGTGCATTTGAAAGCTCATTTCAAGCGCTATCGATTCTTTACGACAACCATGCGCTTTAAGATTTCCGGTAAAAAGTTCCAACGAAGGAAATCTGGGGTGCTTTCAGATTTAATTTTCATATGACAAAGTTAATTAGCAAAGTAACTACATCGCCATTTTCTTTGTCTGACGCTCGTAATCCATTTATTTGCGACGTGGCGCATTTATTGCAGCAAGATTGTAGCCGTTTTGAAGGGAAAGCATCTTCTAATCACGTCCCTTACTTGATTTACTCAGGGGCTATTGCGTAAAAAAGATACGTCACAGTCGTAATGATAAATAATGTAACGTGAAAAAGTCAATAGCCTACGACACCAGGAGTTCCCAGGCGGTCCCACATCCAAGTACTATCCCGGCCCAACGATGCTTAACTTCCGTGATCGGACGAGAACAGGTGTGTTCATCGTGGTATGGTCGTAGACAAACAAACGGGCAGATATCTACGATTTATTAGCACATTACATCGAAAATGGTTTAAATTTTAAAGGTCATATTTCTTGACTGGATCATCCGAAATAGGTCGTGTTTATGTGCATTTGAAAGCTCATTTCAAGCGCTATCCATTAATTACGACAACCATGCGCTTTAAGATTTCCGGTAAAAAGTTTCAACGAAGGCAATCTAGGGTACTTTCAGACTTAATTTTCATATGACAAAGTTAATTAGCAAATTAGCTACATCGCCATTCTCTTTGTCTGACGCTCGTAATCCATTCATTTGCGACGTGGCGCATTTAATGCTGCCAGATCGTAGCCCTTTTGAAGGGAAAGAAACTTCTAATGATGTCCCTTACTTGATTTACTCAGCGGCTATTGCGTAAAAAAGATACGTCACAGTCGTAATGATAAATAATGTAACGTGAAAAAGTCAATAGCCTACGACACCGGGAGTTCCCAGGCGGTCCTCCATCCAAGTACTATCCCGGCCCGAGGATGCTTAACTTCCGTGATCGGACGAGAACAGGTGTGTTCATCGTGGTATGGTCGTAGACACACAAACGGGCAGATATCTACGATTTATTAGCACATTACATCGAAAATGGTTCAAACTTTAAAGGTCATATTTCTTGACTGGATCATCCGAAATAGGTCGTGTTTATGTGCATTTGAAAGCTCTTTTTAAGCGCCATCGATTCTTTACGACAACCATGCGCTTTAAGATTTTCGGTAAAAAGTTCCAACGAAGGAAATCTAGGGTGCTTTCAGACTTAATTTTCATATGACAAAGTTAATTAGCAAAGTAACTACATCGCCCTTTTCTTTGTCTGACGCTCGTAATCCATTTATTTGCGACGTGGCGCATTTATTGCAGCAAGATTGTAGCCGTTTTGAAGGGAAAGCAACTTCTAATCATGTCTCTTTCTTGATTTACTCAGCGGCTATTGCGTAAAAAAGATACGTCCCAGTCGTAATGATAAATAATGTAACGTGAAAAAGTCAATAGCCTACGACACCAGGAGTTCCCAGGCGGTCCCCCATCCAAGTACTATCCCGGCCCGACGATGCTTAACTTCCGTGATCGGACGAGAACAGGTGTGTTCATCGTGGTATGGTCGTAAACAAACAAACGGGCAGATATCTACGATTTATTAGCACATTACATCGAAAATGGTTTAAACTTTAAAGGTCATATTTATTGACTGGATCATCCGAAATAGGTCGTGTTTATGTGCATTTGAAAGCTCATTTCAAGCGCTATCCATTAATTACAACAACCATGCGCTTTAAGATTTCCGGTAAAAAGTTCCAACGAAGGCAATCTAGGGTACTTTCAGACTTAATTTTCATATGACAAAGTTAATTAGCAAATTAGCTACATCGCCATTTTCTTTGTCTGACGCTCGTAATCCATTCATTTGCGACGTGGCGCATTTATTGCAGCAAGATTGTAGCCGTTTTGAAGGGAAAGCAACTTCTAATCATGTCTCTTTCTTGATTTACTCAGCGGCTATTGCGTAAAAAAGATACGTCCCAGTCGTAATGATAAACAATGTAACGTGAAAAAGTCAATAGCCTACGACACCAGGAGATCCCAGGCGGTCCCCCATCCAAGTACTATCCGGCCCAACGATGCTTAACTTCCGTGATCGGACGAGAACAGGTGTGTTCATCGTGGTATGGTCGTAGACAAACAAACGGGCAGATATCTACAATTTATTAGCACATTACATCGAAAATGGTTTAAATTTTAAAGGTCATATTTCTTGACTGGATCATCCGAAATAGGTCGTGTTTATGTGCATTTGAAAGCTCATTTCAAGCGCTATCCATTAATTACGACAACCATGCGCTTTAAGATTTCCGGTAAAAAGTTCCAACGAAGGCAATCTAGGGTACTTTCAGACTTAATTTTCATATGACAAAGTTAATTAGCAAATTAGCTACATCGCCATTCTCTCTGTCTGACGCTCGTAATCCATTCATTTGCGACGTGGCGCATTTAATGCTGCCAGATCGTAGCCGTTTTGAAGGGAAAGCAACTTCTAATGATGTCCCTTACTTGATTTACTCAGCGGCTATTGCGTAAAAAAGATACGTCACAGTCGTAATGATAAATAATGTAACGTGAAAAAGTCAATAGCCTACGACACCGGGAGTTCCCAGGCGGTCCTCCATCCAAGTACTATCCCGGCCCGAGGATGCTTAACTTCCGTGATCGGACGAGAACAGGTGTATTCATCGTGGTATGGTCGTAGACACACAAACGGGCAGATATCTACGATTTATTAGCACATTACATCGAAAATGGTTCAAACTTTAAAGGTCATATTTCTTGACTGGATCATCCGAAATAGGTCGTGTTTATGTGCATTTGAAAGCTCTTTTTAAGCGCTATCGATTCTTTACGACAACCATGCGCTTTAAGATTTCCGGTAAAAAGTTCCAACGAAGGAAATCTAGGGTGCTTTCAGACTTAATTTTCATATGATAAAGTTAATTAGCAAAGTAACTACATCGCCATTTTCTTTGTCTGACGCTCGTAATCCATTTATTTGCGACGTGGCGCATTTATTGCAGCAAGATTGTAGCCGTTTTGAAGGGAAAGCAACTTCTAATCATGTCTCTTTCTTGATTTACTCAGCGGCTATTGCGTAAAAAAGATACGTCCCAGTCGTAATGATAAATAATGTAACGTGAAAAAGTCAATAGCCTACGACACCAGGAGTTCCCAGGCGGTCCCCCATCCAAGTACTATCCCGGCCCAACGATGCTTAACTTCCGTGATCGGACGAGAACAGGTGTGTTCATCGTGGTATGGTCGTAGACAAACAAACGGGCAGATATCTACGATTTATTAGCACATTACATCGAAAATGGTTTAAATTTTAAAGGTCATATTTCTTGACTGGATTATCCGAAATAGGTCGTGTTTATGTGCATTTGAAAGCTCATTTCAAGCGCTATCCATTAATTACGACAATAATGCGCTTTAAGATTTCCGGTAAAAAGTTCCAACGAAGGAAATCTAGGGTGCTTTCAGACTTAATTTTCATATGACAAAGTTAGTTAGCAAAGTAACTACATCGCCATTTTTTTTGTCTGACGCTCGTAATCCATTTATTTGCGACGTGGCGCATTTATTGCAGCAAGATTGTAGCCGTTTTGAAGGGAATGCAACTTCTAATCATGTCTCTTTCTTGATTTACTCAGCGGCTATTGCGTAAAAAAGATACGTCCCAGTCGTAATGATAAATAATGTAACGTGAAAAAGTCAATAGCCTACGACACCGGGAGTTCCCAGGCGGTCCCCCATCCAAGTACTATCCCGGCCCAACGATGCTTAACTTCCGTGATCGGACGAGAACAGGTGTGTTCATCGTGGTATGGTCGTAGACACACAAAGGGGCAGATATCTACGATTTATTAGCACATTACATCGAAAATGGTTCACACTTTAAAGGTCATATTTCTTGACTGGATCATCCGAAATAGGTCGTGTTTATGTGCATTTGAAAGCTCTTTTTAAGCGCTATCGATTCTTTACGACAACCATGCGCTTTAAGATTTCCGGTAAAAAGTTCCAACGAAGGAAATCTAGGGTGCTTTCAGACTTAATTTTCATATGACAAAGTTAATTAGCAATGAACTACATCGCCATTTTCTTTGTCTGACGCTCGTAATCCATTTATTTGCGACGTGGCGCATTTATTGCAGCAAGATTGTAGCCGTTTTGAAGGGAAAGCAAATTCTAATCATGTCTCTTTCTTGATTTACTCAGCCGCTATTGCGTAAAAAAGATACGTCCCAGTCCTAATGATAAATAATGTAACGTGAAAAAGTCAATAGCCTACGACACCGGGAGTTCCCAGGCGGTCCCCCATCCAAGTACTATCCCGGCCCAACGATGCTTAACTTCCGTGATCGGACGAGAACAGGTGTGTTCATCGTGGTATGGTCGTAGACAAACAAACGGGCAGATATCTACGATTTATTAGCACATTACATCAAAAATGGTTTAAATTTTAAAGGTCATATTTCTTTACTGGATTATCCGAAAAAGGTTGTGTTTATGTGCATTTGAAAGCTCGTTTCAAGCGCTATCCATTAATTACGACAACCATGCGCTTTAAGATTTCCGGTAAAAAGTTTCAACGAAGGCAATCTAGGGTACTTTCAGACTTAATTTTCATATGACAAAGTTAATTAGCAAATTAGCTACATCGCCATTCTCTTTGTCTGACGCTCGTAATCCATTCATTTGCGACGTGGCGCATTTAATGCTGCCAGATCGTAGCCCTTTTGAAGGGAAAGAAACTTCTAATGATGTCCCTTACTTGATTTACTCAGCGGCTATTGCGTAAAAAAGATACGTCACAGTCGTAATGATAAATAATGTAACGTGAAAAAGTCAATAGCCTACGACACCGGGAGTTCCCAGGCGGTCCTCCATCCAAGTACTATCCCGGCCCGAGGATGCTTAACTTCCGTGATCGGACGAGAACAGGTGTGTTCATCGTGGTATGGTCGTAGACACACAAACGGGCAGATATCTACGATTTATTAGCACATTACATCGAAAATGGTTCAAACTTTAAAGGTCATATTTCTTGACTGGATCATCCGAAATAGGTCGTGTTTATGTGCATTTGAAAGCTCTTTTTAAGCGCTATCGATTCTTTACGACAACCATGCGCTTTAAGATTTTCGGTAAAAAGTTCCAACGAAGGAAATCTAGGGTGCTTTCAGACTTAATTTTCATATGACAAAGTTAATTAGCAAAGTAACTACATCGCCCTTTTCTTTGTCTGACGCTCGTAATCCATTTATTTGCGACGTGGCGCATTTATTGCAGCAAGATTGTAGCCGTTTTGAAGGGAAAGCAACTTCTAATCATGTCTCTTTCTTGATTTACTCAGCGGCTATTGCGTAAAAAAGATACGTCCCAGTCGTAATGATAAATAATGTAACGTGAAAAAGTCAATAGCCTACGACACCAGGAGTTCCCAGGCGGTCCCCCATCCAAGTACTATCCCGGCCCAACGATGCTTAACTTCCGTGATCGGACGAGAACAGGTGTGTTCATCGTGGTATGGTCGTAGACAAACAAACGGGCAGATATCTACGATTTATTAGCACATTACATCGAAAATGGTTTAAATTTTAAAGGTCATATTTCTTGACTGGATCATCCGAAATAGGTCGTGTTTATGTGCATTTGAAAGCTCTTTTTAAGCGCTATCGATTCTTTACGACAACCATGCGCTTTAAGATTTCCGGTAAAAAGTTCCAACGAAGGAAATCTAGGGTGCTTTCAGACTTAATTTTCATATGACAAAGTTAATTAGCAAAGTAACTACATCGCCATTTTCTTTGTCTGACGCTCGTAATCCATTTATTTGCGACGTGGCGCATTTATTGCAGCAAGATTGTAGCCGTTTTGAAGGGAAAGCAACTTCTAATCATGTCTCTTTCTTGATTTACTCAGCGGCTATTGCGTAAAAAAGATACGTCCCAGTCGTAATGATAAATAATGTAACGTGAAAAAGTCAATAGCCTACGACACCAGGAGTTCCCAGGCGGTCCCCCATCCAAGTACTATCCCGGCCCAACGATGCTGAACTTCCGTGATCGGACGAGAACAGGTGTGTTCATCGTGGTATGGTCGTAGACAAACAAACGGGCAGATATCTACGATTTATTAGCACATTACATCGAAAATGGTTTAAATTTTAAAGGTCATATTTCTTGACTGGATTATCCGAAATAGGTCGTGTTTATGTGCATTTGAAAGCTCATTTCAAGCGCTATCCATTAATTACGACAATAATGCGCTTTAAGATTTCCGGTAAAAAGTTCCAACGAAGGAAATCTAGGGTGCTTTCAGACTTAATTTTCATATGACAAAGTTAATTAGCAAAGTAACTACATCGCCATTTTCTTTGTCTGACGCTCGTAATCCATTCATTTGCGACGTGGCGCATTTATTGCAGCAAGATTGTAGCCGTTTTGAAGGGAAAGCAACTTCTAATCATGTCTCTTTCTTGATTTACTCAGCGGCTATTTCGTAAAAAAGATACGTCACAGTCGTAATGATAAATAATGTAACGTGAAAAAGTCAATAGCCTACGACACTGGGAGTTCCCAGGCGGTCCCCCATCCAAGTACTATCCCGGCCCGACGATGCTTAACTTCCGTGATCGGACGAGAACAGGTGTGTTCATCGTGGTATGGTCGTAAACAAACAAACGGGCAGATATCTACGATTTATTAGCACATTACATCGAAAATGGTTTAAACTTTAAAGGTCATATTTATTGACTGGATCATCCGAAATAGGTCGTGTTTATGTGCATTTGAAAGCTCATTTCAAGCGCTATCCATTAATTACAACAACCATGCGCTTTAAGATTTCCGGTAAAAAGTTCCAACGAAGGCAATCTAGGGTACTTTCAGACTTAATTTTCATATGACAAAGTTAATTAGCAAATTAGCTACATCGCCATTTTCTTTGTCTGACGCTCGTAATCCATTCATTTGCGACGTGGCGCATTTATTGCAGCAAGATTGTAGCCGTTTTGAAGGGAAAGCAACTTCTAATCATGTCTCTTTCTTGATTTACTCAGCGGCTATTGCGTAAAAAAGATACGTCCCAGTCGTAATGATAAACAATGTAACGTGAAAAAGTCAATAGCCTACGACACCAGGAGATCCCAGGCGGTCCCCCATCCAAGTACTATCCGGCCCAACGATGCTTAACTTCCGTGATCGGACGAGAACAGGTGTGTTCATCGTGGTATGGTCGTAGACAAACAAACGGGCAGATATCTACGATTTATTAGCACATTACATCGAAAATGGTTTAAATTTTAAAGGTCATATTTCTTGACTGGATCATCCGAAATAGGTCGTGTTTATGTGCATTTGAAAGCTCATTTCAAGCGCTATCCATTAATTACGACAACCATGCGCTTTAAGATTTCCGGTAAAAAGTTCCAACGAAGGCAATCTAGGGTACTTTCAGACTTAATTTTCATATGACAAAGTTAATTAGCAAATTAGCTACATCGCCATTCTCTCTGTCTGACGCTCGTAATCCATTCATTTGCGACGTGGCGCATTTAATGCTGCCAGATCGTAGCCGTTTTGAAGGGAAAGCAACTTCTAATGATGTCCCTTACTTGATTTACTCAGCGGCTATTGCGTAAAAAAGATACGTCACAGTCGTAATAATAAATAATGTAACGTGAAAAAGTCAATAGCCTACGACTCCGGGAGTTCCCAGGCGGTCCTCCATCCAAGTACTATCCCGGCCCGAGGATGCTTAACTTCCGTGATCGGACGAGAACAGGTGTATTCATCGTGGTATGGTCGTAGACACACAAACGGGCAGATATCTACGATTTATTAGCACATTACATCGAAAATGGTTCAAACTTTAAAGGTCATATTTCTTGACTGGATCATCCGAAATAGGTCGTGTTTATGTGCATTTGAAAGCTCTTTTTAAGCGCTATCGATTCTTTACGACAACCATGCGCTTTAAGATTTCCGGTAAAAAGTTCCAACGAAGGAAATCTAGGGTGCTTTCAGACTTAATTTTCATATGACAAAGTTAATTAGCAAAGTAACTACATCGCCATTTTCTTTGTCTGACGCTCGTAATCCATTTATTTGCGACGTGGCGCATTTATTGCAGCAAGATTGTAGCCGTTTTGAAGGGAAAGCAACTTCTAATCATGTCTCTTTCTTGATTTACTCAGCGGCTATTGCGTAAAAAAGATACGTCCCAGTCGTAATGATAAATAATGTAACGTGAAAAAGTCAATAGCCTACGACACCAGGAGTTCCCAGGCGGTCCCCCATCCAAGTACTATCCCGGCCCAACGATGCTTAACTTCCGTGATCGGACGAGAACAGGTGTGTTCATCGTGGTATGGTCGTAGACAAACAAACGGGCAGATATCTACGATTTATTAGCACATTACATCGAAAATGGTTTAAATTTTAAAGGTCATATTTCTTGACTGGATTATCCGAAATAGGTCGTGTTTATGTGCATTTGAAAGCTCATTTCAAGCGCTATCCATTAATTACGACAATAATGCGCTTTAAGATTTCCGGTAAAAAGTTCCAACGAAGGAAATCTAGGGTGCTTTCAGACTTAATTTTCATATGACAAAGTTAGTTAGCAAAGTAACTACATCGCCATTTTTTTTGTCTGACGCTCGTAATCCATTTATTTGCGACGTGGCGCATTTATTGCAGCAAGATTGTAGCCGTTTTGAAGGGAATGCAACTTCTAATCATGTCTCTTTCTTGATTTACTCAGCGGCTATTGCGTAAAAAAGATACGTCCCAGTCGTAATGATAAATAATGTAACGTGAAAAAGTCAATAGCCTACGACACCGGGAGTTCCCAGGCGGTCCCCCATCCAAGTACTATCCCGGCCCAACGATGCTTAACTTCCGTGATCGGACGAGAACAGGTGTGTTCATCGTGGTATGGTCGTAGACACACAAAGGGGCAGATATCTACGATTTATTAGCACATTACATCGAAAATGGTTCACACTTTAAAGGTCATATTTCTTGACTGGATCATCCGAAATAGGTCGTGTTTATGTGCATTTGAAAGCTCTTTTTAAGCGCTATCGATTCTTTACGACAACCATGCGCTTTAAGATTTCCGGTAAAAAGTTCCAACGAAGGAAATCTAGGGTGCTTTCAGACTTAATTTTCATATGACAAAGTTAATTAGCAATGAACTACATCGCCATTTTCTTTGTCTGACGCTCGTAATCCATTTATTTGCGACGTGGCGCATTTATTGCAGCAAGATTGTAGCCGTTTTGAAGGGAAAGCAAATTCTAATCATGTCTCTTTCTTGATTTACTCAGCCGCTATTGCGTAAAAAAGATACGTCCCAGTCCTAATGATAAATAATGTAACGTGAAAAAGTCAATAGCCTACGACACCGGGAGTTCCCAGGCGGTCCCCCATCCAAGTACTATCCCGGCCCAACGATGCTTAACTTCCGTGATCGGACGAGAACAGGTGTGTTCATCGTGGTATGGTCGTAGACAAACAAACGGGCAGATATCTACGATTTATTAGCACATTACATCAAAAATGGTTTAAATTTTAAAGGTCATATTTCTTTACTGGATTATCCGAAAAAGGTTGTGTTTATGTGCATTTGAAAGCTCGTTTCAAGCGCTATATATTAATTACGACAATAATGCGCTTTAAGATTTCCGGTAAAAAGTTCCAACGAAGGCAATCTAGGGTACTTGCAGACTTAATTTTCATATGACAAAGTTAATTAGCAAATTAACTACATCGCCATTTTCTTTGTCTGACGCTCGTAATCCATTTATTTGCGACGTGGCGCATTTATTGCAGCCAGATCGTAGCCGCTTTGAAGGGAAAGAAACTTCTAATAACGTCCCTTACTTGATTTACTCAGCGCTATTGCGTAAAAAAGATACGTCACAGTCGTAATGATAAATAATGTAACGTGAAAAAGTCAATAGCCTACAACACCAGGAGTTCCCAGGCGGTCCCCCATTCAAGTACTATCCCGGCCCGACGATGCTTAACTTCCGTGATCGGACGAGAACAGGTGTGTTCATCGTGGTATGGTCGTAGACAAACAAACGGGCAGATATCTACGATTTATTAGCACATTACATCGAAAATGGTTTAAACTTTAAAGGTCATATTTCTTGACTGGATCATCCGAAATAGGTCGTGTTTATGTGCATTTGAAAGCTCATTTCAAGCGCTATCGATTCTTTACGACAACCATGCGCTTTAAGATTTCCGGTAAAAAGTTCCAACGAAGGAAATCTGGGGTGCTTTCAGATTTAATTTTCATATGACAAAGTTAATTAGCAAAGTAACTACATCGCCATTTTCTTTGTCTGACGCTCGTAATCCATTTATTTGCGACGTGGCGCATTTATTGCAGCAAGATTGTAGCCGTTTTGAAGGGAAAGCATCTTCTAATCACGTCCCTTACTTGATTTACTCAGGGGCTATTGCGTAAAAAAGATACGTCACAGTCGTAATGATAAATAATGTAACGTGAAAAAGTCAATAGCCTACGACACCAGGAGTTCCCAGGCGGTCCCACATCCAAGTACTATCCCGGCCCAACGATGCTTAACTTCCGTGATCGGACGAGAACAGGTGTGTTCATCGTGGTATGGTCGTAGACAAACAAACGGGCAGATATCTACGATTTATTAGCACATTACATCGAAAATGGTTTAAATTTTAAAGGTCATATTTCTTGACTGGATCATCCGAAATAGGTCGTGTTTATGTGCATTTGAAAGCTCATTTCAAGCGCTATCCATTAATTACGACAACCATGCGCTTTAAGATTTCCGGTAAAAAGTTTCAACGAAGGCAATCTAGGGTACTTTCAGACTTAATTTTCATATGACAAAGTTAATTAGCAAATTAGCTACATCGCCATTCTCTTTGTCTGACGCTCGTAATCCATTCATTTGCGACGTGGCGCATTTAATGCTGCCAGATCGTAGCCCTTTTGAAGGGAAAGAAACTTCTAATGATGTCCCTTACTTGATTTACTCAGCGGCTATTGCGTAAAAAAGATACGTCACAGTCGTAATGATAAATAATGTAACGTGAAAAAGTCAATAGCCTACGACACCGGGAGTTCCCAGGCGGTCCTCCATCCAAGTACTATCCCGGCCCGAGGATGCTTAACTTCCGTGATCGGACGAGAACAGGTGTGTTCATCGTGGTATGGTCGTAGACACACAAACGGGCAGATATCTACGATTTATTAGCACATTACATCGAAAATGGTTCAAACTTTAAAGGTCATATTTCTTGACTGGATCATCCGAAATAGGTCGTGTTTATGTGCATTTGAAAGCTCTTTTTAAGCGCTATCGATTCTTTACGACAACCATGCGCTTTAAGATTTTCGGTAAAAAGTTCCAACGAAGGAAATCTAGGGTGCTTTCAGACTTAATTTTCATATGACAAAGTTAATTAGCAAAGTAACTACATCGCCCTTTTCTTTGTCTGACGCTCGTAATCCATTTATTTGCGACGTGGCGCATTTATTGCAGCAAGATTGTAGCCGTTTTGAAGGGAAAGCAACTTCTAATCATGTCTCTTTCTTGATTTACTCAGCGGCTATTGCGTAAAAAAGATACGTCCCAGTCGTAATGATAAATAATGTAACGTGAAAAAGTCAATAGCCTACGACACCAGGAGTTCCCAGGCGGTCCCCCATCCAAGTACTATCCCGGCCCAACGATGCTTAACTTCCGTGATCGGACGAGAACAGGTGTGTTCATCGTGGTATGGTCGTAGACAAACAAACGGGCAGATATCTACGATTTATTAGCACATTACATCGAAAATGGTTTAAAATTTAAAGGTCATATTTCTTGACTGGATCATCCGAAATAGGTCGTGTTTATGTGCATTTGAAAGCTCTTTTTAAGCGCTATCGATTCTTTACGACAACCATGCGCTTTAAGATTTCCGGTAAAAAGTTCCAACGAAGGAAATCTAGGGTGCTTTCAGACTTAATTTTCATATGACAAAGTTAATTAGCAAAGTAACTACATCGCCATTTTCTTTGTCTGACGCTCGTAATCCATTTATTTGCGACGTGGCGCATTTATTGCAGCAAGATTGTAGCCGTTTTGAAGGGAAAGCAACTTCTAATCATGTCTCTTTCTTGATTTACTCAGCGGCTATTGCGTAAAAAAGATACGTCCCAGTCGTAATGATAAATAATGTAACGTGAAAAAGTCAATAGCCTACGACACCAGGAGTTCCCAGGCGGTCCCCCATCCAAGTACTATCCCGGCCCAACGATGCTGAACTTCCGTGATCGGACGAGAACAGGTGTGTTCATCGTGGTATGGTCGTAGACAAACAAACGGGCAGATATCTACGATTTATTAGCACATTACATCGAAAATGGTTTAAATTTTAAAGGTCATATTTCTTGACTGGATTATCCGAAATAGGTCGTGTTTATGTGCATTTGAAAGCTCATTTCAAGCGCTATCCATTAATTACGACAATAATGCGCTTTAAGATTTCCGGTAAAAAGTTCCAACGAAGGAAATCTAGGGTGCTTTCAGACTTAATTTTCATATGACAAAGTTAATTAGCAAAGTAACTACATCGCCATTTTCTTTGTCTGACGCTCGTAATCCATTCATTTGCGACGTGGCGCATTTATTGCAGCAAGATTGTAGCCGTTTTGAAGGGAAAGCAACTTCTAATCATGTCTCTTTCTTGATTTACTCAGCGGCTATTTCGTAAAAAAGATACGTCACAGTCGTAATGATAAATAATGTAACGTGAAAAAGTCAATAGCCTACGACACTGGGAGTTCCCAGGCGGTCCCCCATCCAAGTACTATCCCGGCCCGACGATGCTTAACTTCCGTGATCGGACGAGAACAGGTGTGTTCATCGTGGTATGGTCGTAAACAAACAAACGGGCAGATATCTACGATTTATTAGCACATTACATCGAAAATGGTTTAAACTTTAAAGGTCATATTTATTGACTGGATCATCCGAAATAGGTCGTGTTTATGTGCATTTGAAAGCTCATTTCAAGCGCTATCCATTAATTACGACAACCATGCGCTTTAAGATTTCCGGTAAAAAGTTCCAACGAAGGCAATCTAGGGTACTTTCAGACTTAATTTTCATATGACAAAGTTAATTAGCAAATTAGCTACATCGCCATTCTCTCTGTCTGACGCTCGTAATCCATTCATTTGCGACGTGGCGCATTTAATGCTGCCAGATCGTAGCCGTTTTGAAGGGAAAGCAACTTCTAATGATGTCCCTTACTTGATTTACTCAGCGGCTATTGCGTAAAAAAGATACGTCACAGTCGTAATGATAAATAATGTAACGTGAAAAAGTCAATAGCCTACGACACCGGGAGTTCCCAGGCGGTCCTCCATCCAAGTACTATCCCGGCCCGAGGATGCTTAACTTCCGTGATCGGACGAGAACAGGTGTATTCATCGTGGTATGGTCGTAGACACACAAACGGGCAGATATCTACGATTTATTAGCACATTACATCGAAAATGGTTCAAACTTTAAAGGTCATATTTCTTGACTGGATCATCCGAAATAGGTCGTGTTTATGTGCATTTGAAAGCTCTTTTTAAGCGCTATCGATTCTTTACGACAACCATGCGCTTTAAGATTTCCGGTAAAAAGTTCCAACGAAGGAAATCTAGGGTGCTTTCAGACTTAATTTTCATATGACAAAGTTAATTAGCAAAGTAACTACATCGCCATTTTCTTTGTCTGACGCTCGTAATCCATTTATTTGCAACGTGGCGCATTTATTGCAGCAAGATTGTAGCCGTTTTGAAGGGAAAGCAACTTCTAATCATGTCTCTTTCTTGATTTACTCAGCGGCTATTGCGTAAAAAAGATACGTCCCAGTCGTAATGATAAATAATGTAACGTGAAAAAGTCAATAGCCTACGACACCAGGAGTTCCCAGGCGGTCCCCCATCCAAGTACTATCCCGGCCCAACGATGCTTAACTTCCGTGATCGGACGAGAACAGGTGTGTTCATCGTGGCATGGTCGTAGACAAACAAACGGGCAGATATCTACGATTTATTAGCACATTACATCGAAAATGGTTTAAATTTTAAAGGTCATATTTCTTTACTGGATTATCCGAAAAAGGTTGTGTTTATGTGCATTTGAAAGCTCGTTTCAAGCGCTATATATTAATTACGACAATAATGCGCTTTAAGATTTCCGGTAAAAAGTTCCAACGAAGGCAATCTAGGGTACTTTCAGACTTAATTTTCATATGACAAAGTTAATTAGCAAAGTAACTACATCGCCATTTTCTTTGTCTGACGCTCGTAATCCATTTATTTGCGACGTGGCGCATTTATTGCAGCAAGGTTGTAGCCGTTTTGAAGGGAAAGCAACTTCTAATCATGTCTCTTTCTTGTTTACTCAGCGGCTATTGCGTAAAAAAGATACGTCCCAGTCGTAATGATAAATAATGTAACGTGAAAAAGTCAATAGCCTACGACACCAGGAGTTCCCAGGCGGTCCCCCATCCAAGTACTATCCCGGCCCAACGATGCTTAACTTCCGTGATCGGACGAGAACAGGTGTGTTCATCGTGGTATGGTCGTAGACAAACAAACGGGCAGATATCTACGATTTATTAGCACATTACATCGAAAATGGTTTAAATTTTAAAGGTCATATTTCTTGACTGGATCATCCGAAATAGGTCGTGTTTATGTGCATTTGAAAGCTCATTTCAAGCGCTATCCATTAATTACGACAACCATGCGCTTTAAGATTTCCGGTAAAAAGTTCCAACGAAGGCAATCTAGGGTACTTTCAGACTTAATTTTCATATGACAAAGTTAATTAGCAAATTAACTACATCGCCATTTTTTTTGTCTGACGCTCGTAATCCATTCATTTGCGACTTGGCGCATTTATTGCTGCCAGATCGTAGCCGTTTTGAAGGGAAAGCAACTTCTAATCATGTCTCTTTCTTGATTTACTCAGCGGCTATTACGTAAAAAAGATACGTCACAGTCGTAATGATAAATAATGTAACGTGAAAAAGTCAATAGCCTACGACACCGGGAGTTCCCAGGCGGTCCCCCATCCAAGTACTATCCCGGCCCGACGATGCTTAACTTCCGTGATCGGACGAGAACAGGTGTGTTCATCGTGGTATGGTCGTAAACAAACAAACGGGCAGATATCTACGATTTATTAGCACATTACATCGAAAATGGTTTAAACTTTAAAGGTCATATTTCTTGACTGGATCATCCGAAATAGGTCGTTTTATGTGCATTTGAAAGCTCATTTCAAGCGCTATCCATTAATTACGACAACCATGCGCTTTATGATTTCCGGTAAAAAGTTCCAACGAAGGAAATCTAGGGTGCTTTCCGACTTAATTTTCATATGACAAAGTTAATTAGCAAAGTTACTACATCGCCATTTTCTTTGTCTGACGCTCGTAATCCATTCATTTGCGACTTGGCGCATTTATTGCTGCCAGATCGTAGCCGTTTTGAAGGGAAAGCAACTTCTAATCATGTCTCTTTCTTGATTTACTCAGCGGCTATTTCGTAAAAAAGATACGTCACAGTCGTAATGATAAATAATGTAACGTGAAAAAGTCAATAGCCTACGACACCGGGAGTTCCCAGGCGGTCCCCCATCCAAGTACTATCCCGGCCCGACGATGCTTAACTTCCGTGATCAGACGAGAACAGGTGTGTTCATCGTGGTATGGTCGTAGACAAACAAACGGGCAGATATCTACGATTTATTAGCACATTACATCGAAAATGGTTCAAACATTAAAGGTCATATTTTTTGACTGGATCATTCGAAATAGGTCGTGTTTATGTGCGTTTGACAGCTCTTTTTAAGCGCTATCGATTCTTGACAACAATAATGCGCTTTATGATTTCCGGTAAAAAGTTCCAACGAAGGAAATCTAGGGTGCTTTCCGACTTAATTTTATTATGACAAAGTTAATTAGCAAAGTAACTACATCGCCATTTTCTTTGTCTGACGCTTGTAATCCATTCATTTGCGACTTGGCGCATTTATTGCTGCCAGATCGTAGCCGTTTTGAAGGGAAAGCAACTTCTAATCATGTCTCTTTCTTGATTTACTCAGCGGCTATTTCGTAAAAAAGATACGTCACAGTCGTAATGATAAATAATGTAACGTGAAAAAGTCAATAGCCTACGACACCGGGAGTTCCCAGGCGGTCCCCCATCCAAGTACTATCCCGGCCCGACGATGCTTAACTTCCGTGATCGGACGAGAACAGGTGTGTTCATCGTGGTATGGTCGTAGACAAACAAACGGGCAGATATCTACGATTTATTAGCACATTACATCGAAAATGGTTCAAACTTTAAAGGTCATATTTCTTGACTGGATCATTCGAAATAGGTCGTGTTTATGTGCATTTGAAAGCTCATTTCAAGCGCTATCCATTAATTACGACAACCATGCGCTTTATGATTTCCGGTAAAAAGTTCCAACGAAGGAAATCTAGGGTGCTTTCCGACTTAATTTTCATATGACAAAGTTAATTAGCAAAGTTACTACATCGCCATTTTCTTTGTCTGACGCTCGTAATCCATTCATTTGCGACTTGGCGCATTTATTGCTGCCAGATCGTAGCCGTTTTGAAGGGAAAGCAACTTCTAATCATGTCTCTTTCTTGATTTACTCAGCGGCTATTTCGTAAAAAAGATACGTCACAGTCGTAATGATAAATAATGTAACGTGAAAAAGTCAGTAGCCTACGACACCGGGAGTTCCCAGGCGGTCCCCCATCCAAGTACTATCCCGGCCCGACGATGCTTAACTTCCGTGATCGGACGAGAACAGGTGTGTTCATCGTGGTATGGTCGTAGACAAACAAACGGGCAGATATCTACGATTTATTAGCACATTACATCGAAAATGGTTCAAACTTTAAAGGTCATATTTCTTGACTGGATCATTCGAAATAGGTCGTGTTTATGTGCGTTTGACAGCTCTTTTTAAGCGCTATCGATTCTTGACAACAATAATGCGCTTTATGATTTCCGGTAAAAAGTTCCAACGAAGGAAATCTAGGGTGCTTTCCGACTTAATTTTATTATGACAAAGTTAATTAGCAAAGTAACTACATCGCCATTTTCTTTGTCTGACGCTTGTAATCCATTCATTTGCGACTTGGCGCATTTATTGCTGCCAGATCGTAGCCGTTTTGAAGGGAAAACAACTTCTAATCATGTCTCTTTCTTGATTTACTCAGCGGCTATTTCGTAAAAAAGATACGTCACAGTCGTAATGATAAATAATGTAACGTGAAAAAGTCAATAGCCTACGACACCGGGAGTTCCCAGGCGGTCCCCCATCCAAGTACTATCCCGGCCCGACGATGCTTAACTTCCGTGATCGGACGAGAACAGGTGTGTTCATCGTGGTATGGTCGTAGACAAACAAACGGGCAGATATCTACGATTTATTAGCACATTACATCGAAAATGGTTCAAACTTTAAAGGTCATATTTCTTGACTGGATCATTCGAAATAGGTCGTGTTTATGTGCGTTTGACAGCTCTTTTTAAGCGCTATCGATTCTTGACAACAATAATGCGCTTTATGATTTCCGGTAAAAAGTTCCAACGAAGGAAATCTAGGGTGCTTTCTGACTTAATTTTATTATGACAAAGTTAATTAGCAAAGTAACTACATCGCCATTTTCTTTGTCTGACGCTTGTAATCCATTCATTTGCGACTTGGCGCATTTATTGCTGCCAGATCGTAGCCGTTTTGAAGGGAAAGCAACTTCTAATCATGTCTCTTTCTTGATTTACTCAGCGGCTATTTCGTAAAAAAGATACGTCACAGTCGTAATGATAAATAATGTAACGTGAAAAAGTCAATAGCCTACGACACCGGGAGTTCCCAGGCGGTCCCCCATCCAAGTACTATCCCGGCCCGACGATGCTTAACTTCCGTGATCGGACGAGAACAGGTGTGTTCATCGTGGTATGGTCGTAGACAAACAAACGGGCAGATATCTACGATTTATTAGCACATTACATCGAAAATGGTTCAAACTTTAAAGGTCATATTTCTTGACTGGATCATTCGAAATAGGTCGTGTTTATGTGCATTTGAAAGCTCATTTCAAGCGCTATCCATTAATTACGACAACCATGCGCTTTATGATTTCCGGTAAAAAGTTCCAACGAAGGAAATCTAGGGTGCTTTCCGACTTAATTTTCATATGACAAAGTTAATTAGCAAAGTTACTACATCGCCATTTTCTTTGTCTGACGCTCGTAATCCATTCATTTGCGACTTGGCGCATTTATTGCTGCCAGATCGTAGCCGTTTTGAAGGGAAAGCAACTTCTAATCATGTCTCTTTCTTGATTTACTCAGCGGCTATTTCGTAAAAAAGATACGTCACAGTCGTAATGATAAATAATGTAACGTGAAAAAGTCAATAGCCTACGACACCGGGAGTTCCCAGGCGGTCCCCCATCCAAGTACTATCCCGGCCCGACGATGCTTACCTTCCGTGATCGGACGAGAACAGGTGTGTTCATCGTGGTATGGTCGTAGACAAACAAACGGGCAGATATCTACGATTTATTAGCACATTACATCGAAAATGGTTCAAACTTTAAAGGTCATATTTCTTGACTGGATCATTCGAAATAGGTCGTGTTTATGTGCGTTTGACAGCTCTTTTTAAGCGCTATCGATTCTTGACAACAATAATGCGCTTTATGATTTCCGGTAAAAAGTTCCAACGAAGGAAATCTAGGGTGCTTTCCGACTTAATTTTATTATGACAAAGTTAATTAGCAAAGTAACTACATCGCCATTTTCTTTGTCTGACGCTTGTAATCCATTCATTTGCGACTTGGCGCATTTATTGCTGCCAGATCGTAGCCGTTTTGAAGGGAAAGCAACTTCTAATCATGTCTCTTTCTTGATTTACTCAGCGGCTATTTCGTAAAAAAGATACGTCACAGTCGTAATGATAAATAATGTAACGTGAAAAAGTCAATAGCCTACGACACCGGGAGTTCCCAGGCGGTCCCCCATCCAAGTACTATCCCGGCCCGACGATGCTTAACTTCCGTGATCGGACGAGAACAGGTGTGTTCATCGTGGTATGGTCGTAGACAAACAAACGGGCAGATATCTACGATTTATTAGCACATTACATCGAAAATGGTTCAAACATTAAAGGTCATATTTCTTGACTGGATCATTCGAAATAGGTCGTGTTTATGTGCGTTTGACAGCTCTTTTTAAGCGCTATCGATTCTTGACAACAATAATGCGCTTTATGATTTCCGGTAAAAAGTTCCAACGAAGGAAATCTAGGGTGCTTTCCGACTTAATTTTCATATGACAAAGTTAATTAGCAAAGTTACTACATCGCCATTTTCTTTGTCTGACGCTCGTAATCCATTCATTTGCGACTTGGCGCATTTATTGCTGCCAGATCGTAGCCGTTTTGAAGGGAAAGCAACTTCTAATCATGTCTCTTTCTTGATTTACTCAGCGGCTATTGCGTAAAAAAGATACGTCCCAGTCGTAATGATAAATAATGTAACGTGAAAAAGTCAATAGCCTACGACACCGGGAGTTCCCAGGCGGTCCCCCATCCAAGTACTATCCCGGCCCAACGATGCTTAACTTCCGTGATCTGACGAGAACAGGTGTGTTCATCGTGGTATGGTCGTAGACAAACAAACAGGCAGATATCTACGATTTATTAGCACATTACATCGAATATGGTTTAAACTTTAAAGGTCATATTTCTTGACTGGATTATCCGAAATAGGTCGTGTTTATGTGCATTTGAAAGCTCATTTCAAGCGCTATTCATTAATTACGACAATAATGCGCTTTAAGATTTCCGGTAAAAAGTTCCAACGAAGGAAATCTAGGGTACTTTCGGACTTAATTTTCATATGACAAAATTAGTTAGCAAAGTAAGTACATCGCTATTTTCTTTGTCTGACGCTCGTAATCCATTCATTTGCGACTTGGCGCATTTATTGCTGCCAGATCGTAGCCGTTTTGAAGGGAAAGCAACTTCTAATCATGTCTCTTTCTTGATTTACTCAGCGGCTATTTCGTAAAAAAGATACGTCACAGTCGTAATGATAAATAATGTAACGTGAAAAAGTCAATAGCCTACGACACCGGGAGTTCCCAGGCGGTCCCCCATCCAAGTACTATCCCGGCCCGACGATGCTTAACTTCCGTGATCTGACGAGAACAGGTGTGTTCATCGTGGTATGGTCGTAGACAAACAAACGGGCAGATATCTACGATTTATTAGCACATTACATCGAATATGGTTTAAACTTTAAAGGTCATATTTCTTGACTGGATTATCCGAAATAGGTCGTGTTTATGTGCATTTGAAAGCTCATTTCAAGCGCTATTCATTAATTACGACAATAATGCGCTTTAAGATTTCCGGTAAAAAGTTCCAACGAAGGAAATCTAGGGTACTTTCGGACTTAATTTTCATATGACAAAATTAGTTAGCAAAGTAAGTACATCGCTATTTTCTTTGTCTGACGCTCGTAATCCATTCATTTGCGACTTGGCGCATTTATTGCTGCCAGATCGTAGCCGTTTTGAAGGGAAAGCAACTTCTAATCATGTCTCTTTCTTGATTTACTCAGCGGCTATTTCGTAAAAAAGATACGTCACAGTCGTAATGATAAATAATGTAACGTGAAAAAGTCAATAGCCTACGACACCGGGAGTTCCCAGGCGGTCCCCCATCCAAGTACTATCCCGGCCCGACGATGCTTAACTTCCGTGATCTGACGAGAACAGGTGTGTTCATCGTGGTATGGTCGTAGACAAACAAACGGGCAGATATCTACGATTTATTAGCACATTACATCGAATATGGTTTAAACTTTAAAGGTCATATTTCTTGACTGGATTATCCGAAATAGGTCGTGTTTATGTGCATTTGAAAGCTCATTTCAAGCGCTATTCATTAATTACGACAATAATGCGCTTTAAGATTTCCGGTAAAAAGTTCCAACGAAGGAAATCTAGGGTACTTTCGGACTTAATTTTCATATGACAAAATTAGTTAGCAAAGTAAGTACATCGCTATTTTCTTTGTCTGACGCTCGTAATCCATTCATTTGCGACTTGGCGCATTTATTGCTGCCAGATCGTAGCCGTTTTGAAGGGAAAGCAACTTCTAATCATGTCTCTTTCTTGATTTACTCAGCGGCTATTTCGTAAAAAAGATACGTCACAGTCGTAATGATAAATAATGTAACGTGAAAAAGTCAATAGCCTACGACACCGGGAGTTCCCAGGCGGTCCCCCATCCAAGTACTATCCCGGCCCGACGATGCTTAACTTCCGTGATCGGACGAGAACAGGTGTGTTCATCGTGGTATGGTCGTAAACAAACAAACGGGCAGATATCTACGATTTATTAGCACATTACATCGAAAATGGTTTAAACTTTAAAGGTCATATTTCTTGACTGGATCATCCGAAATAGGTCGTTTTTATGTGCATTTGAAAGCTCATTTCAAGCGCTATCCATTAATTACGACAACCATGCGCTTTATGATTTCCGGTAAAAAGTTCCAACGAAGGAAATCTAGGGTGCTTTCCAACTAAATTTTCATATGACAAAGTTAATTAGCAAAGTTACTACATCGCCATTTTCTTTGTCTGACGCTCGTAATCCATTCATTTGCGACTTGGCGCATTTATTGCTGCCAGATCGTAGCCGTTTTGAAGGGAAAGCAACTTCTAATCATGTCTCTTTCTTGATTTACTCAGCGGCTATTTCGTAAAAAAGATACGTCACAGTCGTAATGATAAATAATGTAACGTGAAAAAGTCAATAGCCTACGACACCGGGAGTTCCCAGGCGGTCCCCCATCCAAGTACTATCCCGGCCCGACGATGCTTAACTTCCGTGATCGGACGAGAACAGGTGTGTTCATCGTGGTATGGTCGTAGACAAACAAACGGGCAGATATCTACGATTTATTAGCACATTACATCGAAAATGGTTCAAACTTTAAAGGTCATATTTCTTGACTGGATCATTCGAAATAGGTCGTGTTTATGTGCGTTTGACAGCTCTTTTTAAGCGCTATCGATTCTTGACAACAATAATGCGCTTTATGATTTCCGGTAAAAAGTTCCAACGAAGGAAATCTAGGGTGCTTTCCGACTTAATTTTATTATGACAAAGTTAATTAGCAAAGTAACTACATCGCCATTTTCTTTGTCTGACGCTTGTAATCCATTCATTTGCGACTTGGCGCATTTATTGCTGCCAGATCGTAGCCGTTTTGAAGGGAAAGCAACTTCTAATCATGTCTCTTTCTTGATTTACTCAGCGGCTATTTCGTAAAAAAGATACGTCACAGTCGTAATGATAAATAATGTAACGTGAAAAAGTCAATAGCCTACGACACCGGGAGTTCCCAGGCGGTCCCCCATCCAAGTACTATCCCGGCCCGACGATGCTTAACTTCCGTGATCGGACGAGAACAGGTGTGTTCATCGTGGTATGGTCGTAGACAAACAAACGGGCAGATATCTACGATTTATTAGCACATTACATCGAAAATGGTTCAAACTTAAAAGGTCATATTTCTTGACTGGATCATTCGAAATAGGTCGTGTTTATGTGCGTTTGACAGCTCTTTTTAAGCGCTATCGATTCTTGACAACAATAATGCGCTTTATGATTTCCGGTAAAAAGTTCCAACGAAGGAAATCTAGGGTGCTTTCCGACTTAATTTTATTATGACAAAGTTAATTAGCAAAGTAACTACATCGCCATTTTCTTTGTGTGACGCTTGTAATCCATTCATTTGCGACTTGGCGCATTTATTGCTGCCAGATCGTAGCCGTTTTGAAGGGAAAGCAACTTCTAATCATGTCTCTTTCTTGATTTACTCAGCGGCTATTTCGTAAAAAAGATACGTCACAGTCGTAATGATAAATAATGTAACGTGAAAAAGTCAATAGCCTACGACACCGGGAGTTCCCAGGCGGTCCCCCATCCAAGTACTATCCCGGCCCGACGATGCTTAACTTCCGTGATCGGACGAGAACAGGTGTGTTCATCGTGGTATGGTCGTAGACAAACAAACGGGCAGATATCTACGATTTATTAGCACATTACATCGAAAATGGTTCAAACTTTAAAGGTCACATTTCTTGACTGGATCATTCGAAATAGGTCGTGTTTATGTGCGTTTGACAGCTCTTTTTAAGCGCTATCGATTCTTGACAACAATAATGCGCTTTATGATTTCCGGTAAAAAGTTCCAACGAAGGAAATCTAGGGTGCTTTCCGACTTAATTTTCATATGACAAAGTTAATTAGCAAAGTTACTACATCGCCATTTTCTTTTTCTGACGCTCGTAATCCATTCATTTGCGACTTGGCGCATTTATTGCTGCCAGATCGTAGCCGTTTTGAAGGGAAAGCAACTTCTAATCATGTCTCTTTCTTGATTTACTCAGCGGCTATTGCGTAAAAAAGATACGTCCCAGTCGTAATGATAAATAATGTAACGTGAAAAAGTCAATAGCCTACGACACCGGGAGTTCCCAGGCGGTCCCCCATCCAAGTACTATCCCGGCCCAACGATGCTTAACTTCCGTGATCTGACGAGAACAGGTGTGTTCATCGTGGTATGGTCGTAGACAAACAAACGGGCAGATATCTACGATTTATTAGCACATTACATCGAATATGGTTTAAACTTTAAAGGTCATATTTCTTGACTGGATTATCCGAAATAGGTCGTGTTTATGTGCATTTGAAAGCTCATTTCAAGCGCTATTCATTAATTACGACAATAATGCGCTTTAAGATTTCCGGTAAAAAGTTTCAACGAAGGAAATCTAGGGTACTTTCAGACTTAATTTTCATATGACAAAATTAGTTAGCAAAGTAAGTACATCGCTATTTTCTTTGTCTGACGCTCGTAATCCATTCATTTGCGACGTGGCGCATTTATTGCAGCACGATGGTAGTCGTTTTGAAGGGAAAGCAACTTCTAATCATGTCTCTTTCTTGATTTACTCGGCGGCTATTGCGTAAAAAAGATACGTCCCAGTCCTAATGAGAAATAATGTAACGTGAAAAAGTCAATAGCCTACGACACCGGGAGTTCCCAGGCGGTCCCCCATCCAAGTACTATCCCGGCCCAACGATGCTTAACTTCCATGATCGGACGAGAACAGGTGTGTTCATCGTGGTATGGTCGTAGACAAACAAACGGGCAGATATCTACGATTTATTAGCACATTACATCAAAAATGGTTTAAATTTTAAAGGTCATATTTCTTGACTGGATTATCCGAAATAGGTTGTGTTTATGTGCATTTGAAAGCTCGTTTCAAGCGCTATCCATTAATTACGACAATAATGCGCTTTAAGATTTCCGGTAAAAAGTTCCAACGAAGGCAATCTAGGGTACTTTCAGACTTAATTTTCATATGACAAAGTTAATTAGCAAAGTAACTACATCGCCATTTTCTTTATCTGACGCTCGTAATCCATTTATTTGCGACGTGGCGCATTTATTGCAGCAAGATTGTAGCCGTTTTGAAGGGAAAGCAACTTCTAATCATGTCTCTTTCTTGATTTACTCAGCGGCTATTGCGTAAAAAAGATACGTCCCAGTCGTAATGATAAATAATGTAACGTGAAAAAGTCAATAGCCTACGACACCGGGAGTTCCCAGGCGGTCCCCCATCCAAGTACTATCCCGACCCAACGATGCTTAACTTACGTGATCGGACGAGAACAGGTGTGTTCATCGTGGTATGGTCGTAGACAAACAAACGGGCAGATATCTACGATTTTTTAGCACATTACATCGAAAATGGTTTAAACTTTAAAGGTCATATTTCTTGACTGGATTATCCGAAATAGGTAGTGTTTATGTGCATTTGAA
The DNA here is from genome assembly GCF_029227915.1 of Hydractinia symbiolongicarpus. Lineage (NCBI taxonomy): Eukaryota > Metazoa > Cnidaria > Hydrozoa > Anthoathecata > Hydractiniidae > Hydractinia > Hydractinia symbiolongicarpus. Next base: position 15,523,655 of record NC_079885.1, on the reverse strand, counting down.
AGCTCATTTCAAGCGCTATCGATTAATTACGACACCCATGCGCATTAAGATTTCCGGTAAAAAGTTTCAACGAAGGCAATCTAGGGTACTTTCAGACTTAATTTTCATATGACAAAGTTAATTAGCAAATTAACTACATCGCCATTTTCTTTGTCTGACGCTCGTAATCCATTCATTTGCGACTTGGCGCATTTATTGCTGCCAGATCGTAGCCGTTTTGAAGGGAAAGCAACTGCTAATCATGTCTCTTTCTTGATTTACTCAGCGGCTATTTCGTAAAAAAGATACGTCACAGTCGTAATGATAAATAATGTAACGTGAAAAAGTCAATAGCCTACGACACCGGGAGTTCCCAGGCGGTCCCACATCCAAGTACTATCCCGGCCCGACGATGCTTAACTTCCGTGATCGGACGAGAACAGGTGTGCTCATCGTGGTATGGTCGTAAACAAACAAACGGGCAGATATCTACGATTTATTAGCACATTACATCGAAAATGGTTTAAACTTTAAAGGTCACATTTCTTGACTGGATTATCCGAAATAGGTCGTGTTTATGTGCATTTGAAAGCTCTTTTTAAGCGCTATCGATTCTTTACGACAACCATGCGCTTTAAGATTTCCGGTAAAAAGTTCCAACGAAGGAAATCTAGGGTGCTTTCAGACTTAATTTTCATATGACAAAGTTTATTAGCAAATTAACTACATCGCCATTTTCTTTGTCTGACGCTCGTAATCCATTCATTTGCGACTTGGCGCATTTATTGCTGCCAGATCGTAGCCGTTTTGAAGGGAAAGCAACTTCTAATCATGTCTCTTTCTTGATTTACTCAGCGGCTATTTCGTAAAAAAGATACGTCACAGTCGTAATGATAAATAATGTAACGTGAAAAAGTCAATAGCCTACGACACCGGGAGTTCCCAGGCGGTCCCCCATCCAAGTACTATCCCGGCCCGACGATGCTTAACTGCCGTGATCGGACGAGAACAGGTGTGTTCATCGTGGTATGGTCGTAAACAAACAAACGGGCAGATATCTACGATTTATTAGCACATTACATCGAAAATAGTTTAAACTTTAAAGGTCATATTTCTTGACTGGATCATCCGAAATAGGTCGTGTTTATGTGCATTTGAAAGCTCATTTCAAGCGCTATCCATTAATTACGACAACCATGCGCTTTATGATTTCCGGTAAAAAGTTCCAACGAAGGAAATCTAGGGTGCTTTCCGACTTAATTTTCATATGACAAAGTTAATTAGCAAAGTTACTACATCGCCATTTTCTTTGTCTGACGCTCGTAATCCATTCATTTGCGACTTGGCGCATTTATTGCTGCCAGATCGTAGCCGTTTTGAAGGGAAAGCAACTTCTAATCATGTCTCTTTCTTGATTTACTCAGCGGCTATTTCGTAAAAAAGATACGTCACAGTCGTAATGATAAATAATGTAACGTGAAAAAGTCAATAGCCTACGACACCGGGAGTTTCCAGGCGGTCCCCCATCCAAGTACTATCCCGGCCCGACGATGCTTAACTTCCGTGATCGGACGAGAACAGGTGTGTTCATCGTGGTATGGTCGTAAACAAACAAACGGGCAGATATCTACGATTTATTAGCACATTACATCGAAAATAGTTTAAACTTTAAAGGTCATATTTCTTGACTGGATCATCCGAAATAGGTCGTGTTTATGTGCATTTGAAAGCTCATTTCAAGCGCTATCCATTAATTACGACAACCATGCGCTTTATGATTTCCGGTAAAAAGTTCCAACGAAGGAAATCTAGGGTGCTTTCCGACTTAATTTTCATATGACAAAGTTAATTAGCAAAGTTACTACATCGCCATTTTCTTTGTCTGACGCTCGTAATCCATTCATTTGCGACTTGGCGCATTTATTGCTGCCAGATCGTAGCCGTTTTGAAGGGAAAGCAACTTCTAATCATGTCTTTTTCTTGATTTACTCAGCGGCTATTTCGTAAAAAAGATACGTCACAGTCGTAATGATAAATAATGTAACGTGAAAAAGTCAATAGCCTACGACACCGGGAGTTCCCAGGCGGTCCCCCATCCAAGTACTATCGCGGCCCGACGATGCTTAACTTCCGTGATCGGACAAGAACAGGTGTATTCATCGTGGTATGGTCGTAGACAAACAAACGGGCAGATATCTACGATTTATTAGCACATTACATCGAAAATGGTTCAAACTTTAAAGGTCATATTTCTTGACTGGATCATTCGAAATAGGTCGTGTTTATGTGCGTTTGACAGCTCTTTTTAAGTGCTATCGATTCTTGACAACAATAATGCGCTTTAAGATTTCCGGTAATAAGTTCCAACGAAGGCAATCTAGGGTGCTTTCAGACTTAATTTTCATATGACAAAGTTAATTAGAAAAGTAACTACATCGCCATTTTCTTTGTCTGACGCTTGTAATCCATTCATTTGCGACTTGGCGCATTTATTGCTGCCAGATCGTAGCCGTTTTGAAGGGAAAGCAACTTCTAATCATGTCTCTTTCTTGATTTACTCAGCGGCTATTTCGTAAAAAAGATACGTCATAGTCGTAATGATAAATAATGTAACGTGAAAAAGTCAATAGCCTGCGACACCGGGAGTTCCCAGGCGGTCCCCCATCCAAGTACTATCCCGGCCCGGCGATGCTTAACTTCCGTGATCGGACGAGAACAGGTGTGTTCATCGTGGTATGGTCGTAGACAAACAAACGGGCAGATATCTACGATTTATTAGCACATTACATCGAAAATGGTTTAAACTTTAAAGGTCATATTTCTTGACTGGATCATCCGAAATAGGTCGTGTTTATGTGCATTTGAAAGCTCATTTCAAGCGCTATCGATTCTTTACGACAACCATGCGCTTTAAGATTTCCGTAAAAAGTTCCAACGAAGGAAATCTAGGGTGCTTTCAGACTTAATTTTCATATGACAAAGTTAATTAGCAAAGTAACTACATCGCCATTTTCTTTGTCTGACGCTCGTAATCCATTTATTTGCGACGTGGCGCATTTATTGCAGCAAGATTGTAGCCGTTTTGAAGGGAAAGCATCTTCTAATCACGTCCCTTACTTGATTTACTCAGCGGCTATTGCGTAAAAAAGATACGTCACAGTCGTAATGATAAATAATGTAACGTGAAAAAGTCAATAGCCTACGACACCGGCAGTTCCCAGGCGGTCCCCCATCCAAGTACTATCCTGGCCCGACGATGCTTAACTTCCGTGATCGGACGAGAACAGGTGTGTTCATCGTGGTATGGTCGTAGACAAACAAACGGGCAGATATCTACGATTTATTAGCACATTACATCGAAAATGGTTTAAACTTTAAAGGTCATATTTCTTGACTGCATCAGAAATAGGTCGTGTTTATGTGCATTTGAAAGCTCATTTCAAGCGCTATCGATTCTTTACGACAACCATGCGCTTTAAGATTTCCGGTAAAAAGTTCCAACGAAGGAAATCTAGGGTGCTTTCAGACTTAATTTTCATATGACAAAGTTAATTAGCAAAGTAACTACATCGCCATTTTCTTTGTCTGACGCTCGTAATCCATTCATTTGCGACTTGGCGCATTTATTGCAGCAAGATTGTAGCCGTTTTGAAGGGAAAGCAACTTCTAATCATGTCTCTTTCTTGATTTACTCAGCGGCTATTGCGTAAAAAAGATACGTCACAGTCGTAATGATAAATGATGTAACGTGAAAAAGTCAATAGCCTACGACACCGGGAGTTCCCAGGCGGTCCCCCATCCAAGTACTATCCTGGCCCGACGATGCTTAACTTCCGTGATCGGACGAGAACAGGTGTGTTCATCGTGGTATGGTCGTAGACAAAAAAACGGGCAGATATCTACGATTTATTAGCACATTACATCGAAAATGGTTTAAACTTTAAAAGTCATATTTCTTGACTGGATTATCCGAAATAGGTCGTGTTTATGTGCATTTGAAAGCTCATTTCAAGCGCTATCGATTAATTACGACAACCATGCGCTTTAAGATTTCCGGTAAAAAGTTCCAACGAAGGAAATCTAGGGTGCTTTCCGACTTAATTTTCATATGACAAAGTTAATTAGCAAAGTAACTACATCGCCATTTTCTTTGTCTGACGCTTGTAATCCATTCATTTGCGACTTGGCGCATTTATTGCTGCCAGATCGTAGCCGTTTTGAAGGGAAAGCAACTTCTAATCATGTCTCTTTCTTGATTTACTCAGCGGCTATTTCGTAAAAAAGATACGTCACAGTCGTAATGATAAATAATGTAACGTGAAAAAGTCAATAGCCTACGACACCGGGAGTTCCCAGGCGGTCTCCCATCCAAGTACTATCCCGGCCCGACGATGCTTAACTTCCGTGATCGGACGAGAACAGGTGTGTTCATCGTGGTATGGTCGTAGACAAACAAACGGGCAGATATCTACGATTTATTAGCACATTACATCGAAAATGGTTCAAACTTTAAAGGTCATATTTCTTGACTGGATCATTCGAAATAGGTCGTGTTTATGTGCGTTTGACAGCTCTTTTTAAGCGCTATCGATTCTTGACAACAATAATGCGCTTTATGATTTCCGGTAAAAAGTTCCAACGAAGGAAATCTAGGGTGCTTTCCGACTTAATTTTCATATGACAAAGTTAATTAGCAAAGTTACTACATCGCCATTTTCTTTGTCTGACGCTCGTAATCCATTCATTTGCGACTTGGCGCATTTATTGCTGCCAGATCGTAGCCGTTTTGAAGGGAAAGCAACTTCTAATCATGTCTCTTTCTTGATTTACTCAGCGGCTATTTCGTAAAAAAGATACGTCACAGTCGTAATGATAAATAATGTAACGTGAAAAAGTCAATAGCCTACGACACCGGGAGTTCCCAGGCGGTCCCCATCCCAGTACTATCCCGGCCCGAGGATTCTTAACTTCCGTGATCGGACGAGAACAGGTGTGTTCATCGTGGTATGGTCGTAGACAAACAAACGGGCAGATATCTACGATTTATTAGCACATTACATCGAAAATGGTTCAAACTTTAAAGGTCATATTTCTTGACTGGATCATTCGAAATAGGTCGTGTTTATGTGCGTTTGACAGCTCTTTTTAAGCGCTATCGATTCTGGACAACAATAATGCGCTTTATGATTTCCGGTAAAAAGTTCCAACAAAGGCAATCTAGGGTACTTGCAGACTTAATTTTCATATGACAAAGTTAATTAGCAAATTAACTACATCGCCATTTTCTTTGTCTGACGCTCGTAATCCATTGATTTGCGACGTGGCGCATTTATTGCAGCCAGATCGTAGCCGCTTTGAAGGGAAAGAAACTTCTAATAACGTCCCTTACTTGATTTACTCAGCGCTATTGCGTAAAAAAGATACGTCACAGTCGTAATGATAAATAATGTAACGTGAAAAAGTCAATAGCCTACAACACCGGGAGTTCCCAGGCGTTCCCCCATCCAAGTACTATCCCGGCCCGACGATGCTTAACTTCCGTGATCGGACGAGAACAGGTGTGTTCATCGTGGTATGGTCGTAGACAAACAAACGGGCAGATATCTACGATTTATTAGCACATTACATCGAAAATGGTTTAAACTTTAAAGGTCATATTTCTTGACTGGATCATTAGAAATAGGTCGTGTTTATGTGCGTTTGACAGCTCTTTTTAAGCGCTATCGATTCTTGACAACAATAATGCGCTTTATGATTTCCGGTAAAAAGTTCCAACGAAGGAAATCTAGGGTGCTTTCCGACTTAATTTTCATATGACAAAGTTAATTAGCAAAGTTACTACATCGCCATTTTCTTTGTCTGACGCTCGTAATCCATTCATTTGCGACTTGGCGCATTTATTGCTGCCATATCGTAGCCGTTTTGAAGGGAAAGCAACTTCTAATCATGTCTCTTTCTTGATTTACTCAGCGGCTATTTCGTAAAAAAGATACGTCACAGTCGTAATGATAAATAATGTAACGTGAAAAAGTCAATAGCCTACGACACCGGGAGTTCCCAGGCGGTCCCCCATCCCAGTACTATCCCGGCCCGAGGATTCTTAACTTCCGTGATCGGACGAGAACAGGTGTGTTCATCGTGGTATGGTCGTAGACAAACAAACGGGCAGATATCTACGATTTATTAGCACATTACATCGAAAATGGTTCAAATTTTAAAGGTCATATTTCTTGACTGGATCATTCAAAATAGGTCGTGTTTATGTGCGTTTGACAGCTCTTATTAAGCGCTATCGATTCTGGACAACAATAATGCGCTTTATGATTTCCGGTAAAAAGTTCCAACGAAGGCAATCTAGGGTACTTGCAGACTTAATTTTCATATGACAAAGTTAATTAGCAAATTAACTACATCGCCATTTTCTTTGTCTGACGCTCGTAATCCATTGATTTGCGACGTGGCGCATTTAGTGCAGCCAGATCGTAGCCGCTTTGAAGGGAAAGAAACTTCTAATAACGTCCCTTACTTGATTTACTCAGCGCTATTGCGTAAAAAAGATACGTCACAGTCGTAATGATAAATAATGTAACGTGAAAAAGTCAATAGCCTACAACACCGGGAGTTCCCAGGCGGTCCCCCATCCAAGTACTATCCCGGCCCGACGATGCTTAACTTCCGTGATCGGACGAGAACAGGTGTGTTCATCGTGGTATGGTCGTAGACAAACAAACGGGCAGATATCTACGATTTATTAGCACATTACATCGAAAATGGTTTAAACTTTAAAGGTCATATTTCTTGACTGGATCATCCGAAATAGGTCGTGTTTATGTGCATTTGAAAGCTCATTTCAAGCGCTATCGATTCTTTACGACAACCATGCGCTTTAAGATTTCCGGTAAAAAGTTCCAACGAAGGAAATCTGGGGTGCTTTCAGATTTAATTTTCATATGACAAAGTTAATTAGCAAAGTAACTACATCGCCATTTTCTTTGTCTGACGCTCGTAATCCATTTATTTGCGACGTGGCGCATTTATTGCAGCAAGATTGTAGCCGTTTTGAAGGGAAAGCATCTTCTAATCACGTCCCTTACTTGATTTACTCAGGGGCTATTGCGTAAAAAAGATACGTCACAGTCGTAATGATAAATAATGTAACGTGAAAAAGTCAATAGCCTACGACACCAGGAGTTCCCAGGCGGTCCCACATCCAAGTACTATCCCGGCCCAACGATGCTTAACTTCCGTGATCGGACGAGAACAGGTGTGTTCATCGTGGTATGGTCGTAGACAAACAAACGGGCAGATATCTACGATTTATTAGCACATTACATCGAAAATGGTTTAAACTTTAAAGGTCATATTTCTTGACTGGATCATTCGAAATAGGTCGTGTTTATGTGCGTTTGACAGCTCTTTTTAAGCGCTATCGATTCTTGACAACAATAATGCGCTTTATGATTTCCGGTAAAAAGTTCCAACGAAGGAAATCTAGGGTGCTTTCCGACTTAATTTTCATATGACAAAGTTAATTAGCAAAGTTACTACATCGCCATTTTCTTTGTCTGACGCTCGTAATCCATTCATTTGCGACTTGGCGCATTTATTGCTGCCATATCGTAGCCGTTTTGAAGGGAAAGCAACTTCTAATCATGTCTCTTTCTTGATTTACTCAGCGGCTATTTCGTAAAAAAGATACGTCACAGTCGTAATGATAAATAATGTAACGTGAAAAAGTCAATAGCCTACGACACCGGGAGTTCCCAGGCGGTCCCCCATCCCAGTACTATCCCGGCCCGAGGATTCTTAACTTCCGTGATCGGACGAGAACAGGTGTGTTCATCGTGGTATGGTCGTAGACAAACAAACTGGCAGATATCTACGATTTATTAGCACATTACATCGAAAATGGTTCAAACTTTAAAGGTCATATTTCTTGACTGGATCATTCAAAATAGGTCGTGTTTATGTGCGTTTGACAGCTCTTTTTAAGCGCTATCGATTCTGGACAACAATAATGCGCTTTATGATTTCCGGTAAAAAGTTCCAACGAAGGCAATCTAGGGTACTTGCAGACTTAATTTTCATATGACAAAGTTAATTAGCAAATTAACTACATCGCCATTTTCTTTGTCTGACGCTCGTAATCCATTTATTTGCGACGTGGCGCATTTATTGCAGCCAGATCGTAGCCGCTTTGAAGGGAAAGAAACTTCTAATAACGTCCCTTACTTGATTTACTCAGCGCTATTGCGTAAAAAAGATACGTCACAGTCGTAATGATAAATAATGTAACGTGAAAAAGTCAATAGCCTACAACACCAGGAGTTCCCAGGCGGTCCCCCATTCAAGTACTATCCCGGCCCGACGATGCTTAACTTCCGTGATCGGACGAGAACAGGTGTGTTCATCGTGGTATGGTCGTAGACAAACAAACGGGCAGATATCTACGATTTATTAGCACATTACATCGAAAATGGTTCAAATTTTAAAGGTCATATTTCTTGACTGGATCATTCGAAATAGGTCGTGTTTATGTGCGTTTGACAGCTCTTTTTAAGCGCTATCGATTCTTGACAACAATAATGCGCTTTATGATTTCCGGTAAAAAGTTCCAACGAAGGAAATCTAGGGTGCTTTCCGACTTAATTTTCATATGACAAAGTTAATTAGCAAAGTTACTACATCGCCATTTTCTTTGTCTGACGCTCGTAATCCATTCATTTGCGACTTGGCGCATTTATTGCTGCCATATCGTAGCCGTTTTGAAGGGAAAGCAACTTCTAATCATGTCTCTTTCTTGATTTACTCAGCGGCTATTTCGTAAAAAAGATACGTCACAGTCGTAATGATAAATAATGTAACGTGAAAAAGTCAATAGCCTACGACACCGGGAGTTCCCAGGCGGTCCCCCATCCCAGTACTATCCCGGCCCGAGGATTCTTAACTTCCGTGATCGGACGAGAACAGGTGTGTTCATCGTGGTATGGTCGTAGACAAACAAACTGGCAGATATCTACGATTTATTAGCACATTACATCGAAAATGGTTCAAACTTTAAAGGTCATATTTCTTGACTGGATCATTCAAAATAGGTCGTGTTTATGTGCGTTTGACAGCTCTTTTTAAGCGCTATCGATTCTGGACAACAATAATGCGCTTTATGATTTCCGGTAAAAAGTTCCAACGAAGGCAATCTAGGGTACTTGCAGACTTAATTTTCATATGACAAAGTTAATTAGCAAATTAACTACATCGCCATTTTCTTTGTCTGACGCTCGTAATCCATTTATTTGCGACGTGGCGCATTTATTGCAGCCAGATCGTAGCCGCTTTGAAGGGAAAGAAACTTCTAATAACGTCCCTTACTTGATTTACTCAGCGCTATTGCGTAAAAAAGATACGTCACAGTCGTAATGATAAATAATGTAACGTGAAAAAGTCAATAGCCTACAACACCAGGAGTTCCCAGGCGGTCCCCCATTCAAGTACTATCCCGGCCCGACGATGCTTAACTTCCGTGATCGGACGAGAACAGGTGTGTTCATCGTGGTATGGTCGTAGACAAACAAACGGGCAGATATCTACGATTTATTAGCACATTACATCGAAAATGGTTCAAATTTTAAAGGTCATATTTCTTGACTGGATCATTCGAAATAGGTCGTGTTTATGTGCGTTTGACAGCTCTTATTAAGCGCTATCGATTCTGGACAACAATAATGCGCTTTATGATTTCCGGTAAAAAGTTCCAACGAAGGCAATCTAGGGTACTTGCAGACTTAATTTTCATATGACAAAGTTAATTAGCAAATTAACTACATCGCCATTTTCTTTGTCTGACGCTCGTAATCCATTGATTTGCGACGTGGCGCATTTAGTGCAGCCAGATCGTAGCCGCTTTGAAGGGAAAGAAACTTCTAATAACGTCCCTTACTTGATTTACTCAGCGCTATTGCGTAAAAAAGATACGTCACAGTCGTAATGATAAATAATGTAACGTGAAAAAGTCAATAGCCTACAACACCGGGAGTTCCCAGGCGGTCCCCCATCCAAGTACTATCCCGGCCCGACGATGCTTAACTTCCGTGATCGGACGAGAACAGGTGTGTTCATCGTGGTATGGTCGTAGACAAACAAACGGGCAGATATCTACGATTTATTAGCACATTACATCGAAAATGGTTTAAACTTTAAAGGTCATATTTCTTGACTGGATCATCCGAAATAGGTCGTGTTTATGTGCATTTGAAAGCTCATTTCAAGCGCTATCGATTCTTTACGACAACCATGCGCTTTAAGATTTCCGGTAAAAAGTTCCAACGAAGGAAATCTGGGGTGCTTTCAGATTTAATTTTCATATGACAAAGTTAATTAGCAAAGTAACTACATCGCCATTTTCTTTGTCTGACGCTCGTAATCCATTTATTTGCGACGTGGCGCATTTATTGCAGCAAGATTGTAGCCGTTTTGAAGGGAAAGCATCTTCTAATCACGTCCCTTACTTGATTTACTCAGGGGCTATTGCGTAAAAAAGATACGTCACAGTCGTAATGATAAATAATGTAACGTGAAAAAGTCAATAGCCTACGACACCAGGAGTTCCCAGGCGGTCCCACATCCAAGTACTATCCCGGCCCAACGATGCTTAACTTCCGTGATCGGACGAGAACAGGTGTGTTCATCGTGGTATGGTCGTAGACAAACAAACGGGCAGATATCTACGATTTATTAGCACATTACATCGAAAATGGTTTAAACTTTAAAGGTCATATTTCTTGACTGGATCATTCGAAATAGGTCGTGTTTATGTGCGTTTGACAGCTCTTTTTAAGCGCTATCGATTCTTGACAACAATAATGCGCTTTATGATTTCCGGTAAAAAGTTCCAACGAAGGAAATCTAGGGTGCTTTCCGACTTAATTTTCATATGACAAAGTTAATTAGCAAAGTTACTACATCGCCATTTTCTTTGTCTGACGCTCGTAATCCATTTATTTACGACGTGGCGCATTTATTGCAGCCAGATCGTAGCCGCTTTGAAGGGAAAGAAACTTCTAATAACGTCCCTTACTTGATTTACTCAGCGCTATTGCGTAAAAAAGATACGTCACAGTCGTAATGATAAATAATGTAACGTGAAAAAGTCAATAGCCTACAACACCGGGAGTTCCCAGGCGGTCCCCCATCCAAGTACTATCCCGGCCCGACGATGCTTAACTTCCGTGATCGGACGAGAACAGGTGTGTTCATCGTGGTATGGTCGTAGACAAACAAACGGGCAGATATCTACGATTTATTAGCACATCACATCGAAAATGGTTTAAACTTTAAAGGTCATATTTCTTGACTGGATCATCCGAAATAGGTCGTGTTTATGTGCATTTGAAAGGTCATTTCAAGCGCTATCGATTCTTTACGACAACCATGCGCTTTAAGATTTCCGGTAAAAAGTTCCAACGAAGGAAATCTGGGGTGCTTTCAGATTTAATTTTCATATGACAAAGTTAATTAGCAAAGTAACTACATCGCCATTTTCTTTGTCTGACGCTCATAATCCATTTATTTGCGACGTGGCGCATTTATTGCAGCAAGATTGTAGCCGTTTTGAAGGGAAAGCATCTTCTAATCACGTCCCTTACTTGATTTACTCAGGGGCTATTGCGTAAAAAAGATACGTCACAGTCGTAATGATAAATAATGTAACGTGAAAAAGTCAATAGCCTACGACACCAGGAGTTCCCAGGCGGTCCCACATCCAAGTACTATCCCGGCCCAACGATGCTTAACTTCCGTGATCGGACGAGAACAGGTGTGTTCATCGTGGTATGGTCGTAGACAAACAAACGGGCAGATATCTACGATTTATTAGCACATTACATCGAAAATGGTTTAAATTTAAAAGGTCATATTTCTTGACTGGATCATCCGAAATAGGTCGTGTTTATGTGCATTTGAAAGCTCATTTCAAGCGCTATCCATTAATTACGACAACCATGCGCTTTAAGATTTCCGGTAAAAAGTTTCAACGAAGGCAATCTAGGGTACTTTCAGACTTAATTTTCATATGACAAAGTTAATTAGCAAATTAGCTACATCGCCATTCTCTTTGTCTGACGCTCGTAATCCATTCATTTGCGACGTGGCGCATTTAATGCTGCCAGATCGTAGCCCTTTTGAAGGGAAAGAAACTTCTAATGATGTCCCTTACTTGATTTACTCAGCGGCTATTGCGTAAAAAAGATACGTCACAGTCGTAATGATAAATAATGTAACGTGAAAAAGTCAATAGCCTACGACACCGGGAGTTCCCAGGCGGTCCTCCATCCAAGTACTATCCCGGCCCGAGGATGCTTAACTTCCGTGATCGGACGAGAACAGGTGTGTTCATCGTGGTATGGTCGTAGACACACAAACGGGCAGATATCTACGATTTATTAGCACATTACATCGAAAATGGTTCAAACTTTAAAGGTCATATTTCTTGACTGGATCATCCGAAATAGGTCGTGTTTATGTGCATTTGAAAGCTCTTTTTAAGCGCTATCGATTCTTTACGACAACCATGCGCTTTAAGATTTTCGGTAAAAAGTTCCAACGAAGGAAATCTAGGGTGCTTTCAGACTTAATTTTCATATGACAAAGTTAATTAGCAAAGTAACTACATCGCCCTTTTCTTTGTCTGACGCTCGTAATCCATTTATTTGCGACGTGGCGCATTTATTGCAGCAAGATTGTAGCCGTTTTGAAGGGAAAGCAACTTCTAATCATGTCTCTTTCTTGATTTACTCAGCGGCTATTGCGTAAAAAAGATACGTCCCAGTCGTAATGATAAATAATGTAACGTGAAAAAGTCAATAGCCTACGACACCAGGAGTTCCCAGGCGGTCCCCCATCCAAGTACTATCCTGGCCCAACGATGCTTAACTTCCGTGATCGGACGAGAACAGGTGTGTTCGTCGTGGTATGGTCGTAGACAAACAAACGGGCAGATATCTACGATTTATTAGCACATTACATCGAAAATGGTTTAAATTTTAAAGGTCATATTTCTTGACTGGATCATCCGAAATAGGTCGTGTTTATGTGCATTTGAAAGCTCTTTTTAAGCGCTATCGATTCTTTACGACAACCATGCGCTTTAAGATTTCCGGTAAAAAGTTCCAACGAAGGAAATCTAGGGTGCTTTCAGACTTAATTTTCATATGACAAAGTTAATTAGCAAAGTAACTACATCGCCATTTTCTTTGTCTGACGCTCGTAATCCATTTATTTGCGACGTGGCGCATTTATTGCAGCAAGATTGTAGCCGTTTTGAAGGGAAAGCAACTTCTAATCATGTCTCTTTCTTGATTTACTCAGCGGCTATTGCGTAAAAAAGATACGTCCCAGTCGTAATGATAAATAATGTAACGTGAAAAAGTCAATAGCCTACGACACCAGGAGTTCCCAGGCGGTCCCCCATCCAAGTACTATCCCGGCCCAACGATGCTGAACTTCCGTGATCGGACGAGAACAGGTGTGTTCATCGTGGTATGGTCGTAGACAAACAAACGGGCAGATATCTACGATTTATTAGCACATTACATCGAAAATGGTTTAAATTTTAAAGGTCATATTTCTTGACTGGATTATCCGAAATAGGTCGTGTTTATGTGCATTTGAAAGCTCATTTCAAGCGCTATCCATTAATTACGACAATAATGCGCTTTAAGATTTCCGGTAAAAAGTTCCAACGAAGGAAATCTAGGGTGCTTTCAGACTTAATTTTCATATGACAAAGTTAATTAGCAAAGTAACTACATCGCCATTTTCTTTGTCTGACGCTCGTAATCCATTCATTTGCGACGTGGCGCATTTATTGCAGCAAGATTGTAGCCGTTTTGAAGGGAAAGCAACTTCTAATCATGTCTCTTTCTTGATTTACTCAGCGGCTATTTCGTAAAAAAGATACGTCACAGTCGTAATGATAAATAATGTAACGTGAAAAAGTCAATAGCCTACGACACTGGGAGTTCCCAGGCTGTCCCCCATCCAAGTACTATCCCGGCCCGACGATGCTTAACTTCCGTGATCGGACGAGAACAGGTGTGTTCATCGTGGTATGGTCGTAAACAAACAAACGGGCAGATATCTACGAATTATTAGCACATTACATCGAAAATGGTTTAAACTTTAAAGGTCATATTTATTGACTGGATCATCCGAAATAGGTCGTGTTTATGTGCATTTGAAAGCTCATTTCAAGCGCTATCCATTAATTACGACAACCATGCGCTTTAAGATTTCCGGTAAAAAGTTCCAACGAAGGCAATCTAGGGTACTTTCAGACTTAATTTTCATATGACAAAGTTAATTAGCAAATTAGCTACATCGCCATTTTCTTTGTCTGACGCTCGTAATCCATTCATTTGCGACGTGGCGCATTTATTGCAGCAAGATTGTAGCCGTTTTGAAGGGAAAGCAACTTCTAATCATGTCTCTTTCTTGATTTACTCAGCGGCTATTGCGTAAAAAAGATACGTCCCAGTCGTAATGATAAACAATGTAACGTGAAAAAGTCAATAGCCTACGACACCAGGAGATCCCAGGCGGTCCCCCATCCAAGTACTATCCGGCCCAACGATGCTTAACTTCCGTGATCGGACGAGAACAGGTGTGTTCATCGTGGTATGGTCGTAGACAAACAAACGGGCAGATATCTACGATTTATTAGCACATTACATCGAAAATGGTTTAAATTTTAAAGGTCATATTTCTTGACTGGATCATCCGAAATAGGTCGTGTTTATGTGCATTTGAAAGCTCATTTCAAGCGCTATCCATTAATTACGACAACCATGCGCTTTAAGATTTTCGGTAAAAAGTTCCAACGAAGGAAATCTAGGGTGCTTTCAGACTTAATTTTCATATGACAAAGTTAATTAGCAAAGTAACTACATCGCCCTTTTCTTTGTCTGACGCTCGTAATCCATTTATTTGCGACGTGGCGCATTTATTGCAGCAAGATTGTAGCCGTTTTGAAGGGAAAGCAACTTCTAATCATGTCTCTTTCTTGATTTACTCAGCGGCTATTGCGTAAAAAAGATACGTCCCAGTCGTAATGATAAATAATGTAACGTGAAAAAGTCAATAGCCTACGACACCAGGAGTTCCCAGGCGGTCCCCCATCCAAGTACTATCCTGGCCCAACGATGCTTAACTTCCGTGATCGGACGAGAACAGGTGTGTTCATCGTGGTATGGTCGTAGACAAACAAACGGGCAGATATCTACGATTTATTAGCACATTACATCGAAAATGGTTTAAATTTTAAAGGTCATATTTCTTGACTGGATCATCCGAAATAGGTCGTGTTTATGTGCATTTGAAAGCTCTTTTTAAGCGCTATCGATTCTTTACGACAACCATGCGCTTTAAGATTTCCGGTAAAAAGTTCCAACGAAGGAAATCTAGGGTGCTTTCAGACTTAATTTTCATATGACAAAGTTAATTAGCAAAGTAACTACATCGCCATTTTCTTTGTCTGACGCTCGTAATCCATTTATTTGCGACGTGGCGCATTTATTGCAGCAAGATTGTAGCCGTTTTGAAGGGAAAGCAACTTCTAATCATGTCTCTTTCTTGATTTACTCAGCGGCTATTGCGTAAAAAAGATACGTCCCAGTCGTAATGATAAATAATGTAACGTGAAAAAGTCAATAGCCTACGACACCAGGAGTTCCCAGGCGGTCCCCCATCCAAGTACTATCCCGGCCCAACGATGCTGAACTTCCGTGATCGGACGAGAACAGGTGTGTTCATCGTGGTATGGTCGTAGACAAACAAACGGGCAGATATCTACGATTTATTAGCACATTACATCGAAAATGGTTTAAATTTTAACGGTCATATTTCTTGACTGGATTATCCGAAATAGGTCGTGTTTATGTGCATTTGAAAGCTCATTTCAAGCGCTATCCATTAATTACGACAATAATGCGCTTTAAGATTTCCGGTAAAAAGTTCCAACGAAGGAAATCTAGGGTGCTTTCAGACTTAATTTTCATATGACAAAGTTAATTAGCAAAGTAACTACATCGCCATTTTCTTTGTCTGACGCTCGTAATCCATTCATTTGCGACGTGGCGCATTTATTGCAGCAAGATTGTAGCCGTTTTGAAGGGAAAGCAACTTCTAATCATGTCTCTTTCTTGATTTACTCAGCGGCTATTTCGTAAAAAAGATACGTCACAGTCGTAATGATAAATAATGTAACGTGAAAAAGTCAATAGCCTACGACACTGGGAGTTCCCAGGCGGTCCCCCATCCAAGTACTATCCCGGCCCGACGATGCTTAACTTCCGTGATCGGACGAGAACAGGTGTGTTCATCGTGGTATGGTCGTAAACAAACAAACGGGCAGATATCTACGATTTATTAGCACATTACATCGAAAATGGTTTAAACTTTAAAGGTCATATTTATTGACTGGATCATCCGAAATAGGTCGTGTTTATGTGCATTTGAAAGCTCATTTCAAGCGCTATCCATTAATTACGACAACCATGCGCTTTAAGATTTCCGGTAAAAAGTTCCAACGAAGGCAATCTAGGGTACTTTCAGACTTAATTTTCATATGACAAAGTTAATTAGCAAATTAGCTACATCGCCATTTTCTTTGTCTGACGCTCGTAATCCATTCATTTGCGACGTGGCGCATTTATTGCAGCAAGATTGTAGCCGTTTTGAAGGGAAAGCAACTTCTAATCATGTCTCTTTCTTGATTTACTCAGCGGCTATTGCGTAAAAAAGATACGTCCCAGTCGTAATGATTAACAATGTAACGTGAAAAAGTCAATAGCCTACGACACCAGGAGATCCCAGGCGGTCCCCCATCCAAGTACTATCCGGCCCAACGATGCTTAACTTCCGTGATCGGACGAGAACAGGTGTGTTCATCGTGGTATGGTCGTAGACAAACAAACGGGCAGATATCTACGATTTATTAGCACATTACATCGAAAATGGTTTAAATTTTAAAGGTCATATTTCTTGGCTGGATCATCCGAAATAGGTCGTGTTTATGTGCATTTGAAAGCTCATTTCAAGCGCTATCCATTAATTACGACAACCATGCGCTTTAAGATTTCTGGTAAAAAGTTCAAACGAAGGCAATCTAGGGTACTTTCAGACTTAATTTTAATATGACAAAGTTAATTAGCAAATTAGCTACATCGCCATTCTCTCTGTCTGACGCTCGTAATCCATTCATTTGCGACGTGGCGCATTTAATGCTGCCAGATCGTAGCCCTTTTGAAGGGAAAGAAACTTCTAATGATGTCCCTTACTTGATTTACTCAGCGGCTATTGCGTAAAAAAGATACGTCACAGTCGTAATGATAAATAATGTAACGTGAAAAAGTCAATAGCCTACGACACCGGGAGTTCCCAGGCGGTCCTCCATCCAAGTACTATCCCGGCCCGAGGATGCTTAACTTCCGTGATCGGACGAGAACAGGTGTATTCATCGTGGTATGGTCGTAGACACACAAACGGGCAGATATCTACGATTTATTAGCACATTACATCGAAAATGGTTCAAACTTTAAAGGTCATATTTCTTGACTGGATCATCCGAAATAGGTCGTGTTTATGTGCATTTGAAAGCTCATTTCAAGCGCTATCCATTAATTACGACAACCATGCGCTTTAAGATTTCCGGTAAAAAGTTCCAACGAAGGAAATCTAGGGTGCTTTCAGACTTAATTTTCATATGACAAAGTTAATTAGCAAAGTAACTACATCGCCATTTTCTTTGTCTGACGCTCGTAATCCATTTATTTGCGACGTGGCGCATTTATTGCAGCAAGATTGTAGCCGTTTTGAAGGGAAAGCAACTTCTAATCATGTCTCTTTCTTGATTTACTCAGCGGCTATTGCGTAAAAAAGATACGTCCCAGTCGTAATGATAAATAATGTAACGTGAAAAAGTCAATAGCCTACGACACCAGGAGTTCCCAGGCGGTCCCCCATCCAAGTACTATCCCGGCCCAACGATGCTTAACTTCCGTGATCGGACGAGAACAGGTGTGTTCATCGTGGTATGGTCGTAGACAAACAAACGGGCAGATATCTACGATTTATTAGCACATTACATCGAAAATGGTTTAAATTTTAAAGGTCATATTTCTTGACTGGATTATCCGAAATAGGTCGTGTTTATGTGCATTTGAAAGCTCATTTCAAGCGCTATCCATTAATTACGACAATAATGCGCTTTAAGATTTCCGGTAAAAAGTTCCAACGAAGGAAATCTAGGGTGCTTTCAGACTTAATATTCATATGACAAAGTTAGTTAGCAAAGTAACTACATCGCCATTTTTTTTGTCTGACGCTCGTAATCCATTTATTTGCGACGTGGCGCATTTATTGCAGCAAGATTGTAGCCGTTTTGAAGGGAATGCAACTTCTAATCATGTCTCTTTCTTGATTTACTCAGCGGCTATTGCGTAAAAAAGATACGTCCCAGTCGTAATGATAAATAATGTAACGTGAAAAAGTCAATAGCCTACGACACCGGGAGTTCCCAGGCGGTCCCCCATCCAAGTACTATCCCGGCCCAACGATGCTTAACTTCCGTGATCGGACGAGAACAGGTGTGTTCATCGTGGTATGGTCGTAGACACACAAAGGGGCAGATATCTACGATTTATTAGCACATTACATCGAAAATGGTTCACACTTTAAAGGTCATATTTCTTGACTGGATCATCCGAAATAGGTCGTGTTTATGTGCATTTGAAAGCTCTTTTTAAGCGCTATCGATTCTTCACGACAACCATGCGCTTTAAGATTTCCGGTAAAAAGTTCCAACGAAGGAAATCTAGGGTGCTTTCAGACTTAATTTTCATATGACAAAGTTAATTAGCAATGAACTACATCGCCATTTTCTTTGTCTGACGCTCGTAATCCATTTATTTGCGACGTGGCGCATTTATTGCAGCAAGATTGTAGCCGTTTTGAAGGGAAAGCAAATTCTAATCATGTCTCTTTCTTGATTTACTCAGCCGCTATTGCGTAAAAAAGATACGTCCCAGTCCTAATGATAAATAATGTAACGTGAAAAAGTCAATAGCCTACGACACCGGGAGTTCCCAGGCGGTCCCCCATCCAAGTACTATCCCGGCCCAACGATGCTTAACTTCCGTGATCGGACGAGAACAGGTGTGTTCATCGTGGTATGGTCGTAGACAAACAAACGGGCAGATATCTACGATTTATTAGCACATTACATCAAAAATGGTTTAATTTTTAAAGGTCATATTTCTTTACTGGATTATCCGAAAAAGGTTGTGTTTATGTGCATTTGAAAGCTCGTTTCAAGCGCTATATATTAATTACGACAATAATGCGCTTTAAGATTTCCGGTAAAAAGTTCCAACGAAGGCAATCTAGGGTACTTTCAGACTTAATTTTCATATGACAAAGTTAATTAGCAAAGTAACTACATCGCCATTTTCTTTGTCTGACGCTCGTAATCCATTTATTTGCGACGTGGCGCATTTATTGCAGCAAGGTTGTAGCCGTTTTGAAGGGAAAGCAACTTCTAATCATGTCTCTTTCTTGATTTACTCAGCGGCTATTGCGTAAAAAAGATACGTCCCAGTCGTAATGATAAATAATGTAACGTGAAAAAGTCAATAGCCTACGACACCAGGAGTTCCCAGGCGGTCCCCCATCCAAGTACTATCCCGGCCCAACGATGCTTAACTTCCGTGATCGGACGAGAACAGGTGTGTTCATCGTGGTATGGTCGTAGACAAACAAACGGGCAGATATCTACGATTTATTAGCACATTACATCGAAAATGGTTTAAATTTTAAAGGTCATATTTCTTGACTGGATCATCCGAAATAGGTCGTGTTTATGTGCATTTGAAAGCTCATTTCAAGCGCTATCCATTAATTACGACAACCATGCGCTTTAAGATTTCCGGTAAAAAGTTCCAACGAAGGCAATGTAGGGTACTTTCAGACTTAATTTTCATATGACAAAGTTAATTAGCAAATTAGCTACATCGCCATTCTCTTTGTCTGACGCTCGTAATCAATTCATTTGCTACGAGGCGCATTTAATGCTGCCAGATCGTAGCCCTTTTGAAGGGAAAGAAACTTCTAATGATGTCCCTTACTTGATTTACTCAGCGGCTATTGCGTAAAAAAGATACGTCACAGTCGTAATGATAAATAATGTAACGTGAAAAAGTCAATAGCCTACGACACCGGGAGTTCCCAGGCGGTCCCCCATCCAAGTACTATCCCGGCCCAACGATGCTTAACTTCCGTGATCGGACGAGAACAGGTGTGTTCATCGTGGTATGGTCGTAGACACACAAACGGGCAGATATCTACGATTTATTAGCACATTACATCGAAAATGGTTCAAACTTTAAAGGTCATATTTCTTGACTGGATCATCCGAAATAGGTCGTGTTTATGTGCATTTAAAAGATCTTTTTAAGCGCTATCGATTCTTTACGACAACCATGCGCTTTAAGATTTCCAGTAAAAAGTTCCAACGAAGGAAATCTAGGGTGCTTTCAGACTTAATTTTCATATGACAAAGTTAGTTAGCAAAGTAACTACATCGCCATTTTTTTTGTCTGACGCTCGTAATCCATTTATTTGCGACGTGGCGCATTTAATGCTGCAAGATTGTAGCCGTTTTGAAGGGAAAGCAACTTCTAATCATGTCTCTTTCTTGATTTACTCAGCGGCTATTGCGTAAAAAAGATACGTCCCAGTCGTAATGATAAATAATGTAACGTGAAAAAGTCAATAGCCTACGACACCAGGAGTTCCCAGGCGGTCCCCCATCCAAGTACTATCCCGGCCCAACGATGCTTAACTTCCGTGATCGGACGAGAACAGGTGTGTTCATCGTGGTATAGTCGTAGACAAACAAACGGGCAGATATCTACGATTTATTAGCACATTACATCGAAAATGGTTTAAATTTTAAAGGTCATATTTCTTGACTGGATTATCCGAAATAGGTCGTGTTTATGTGCATTTGAAAGCTCATTTCAAGCGCTATCCATTAATTACGACAATAATGCGCTTTAAGATTTCCGGTAAAAAGTTCCAACGAAGGAAATCTAGGGTGCTTTCAGACTTAATTTTCATATGACAAAGTTAATTAGCAAAGTAACTACATCGCCATTTTCTTTGTCTGACGCTCGTAATCCATTTATTTGCGACGTGGCGCATTTATTGCAGCAAGATTGTAGCCGTTTTGAAGGGAAAGCAACTTCTAATCATGTGTCTTTCTTGATTTACTCAGCGGCTATTGCGTAAAAAAGATACGTCACAGTCGTAATGATAAATAATGTAACGTGAAAAAGTCAATAGCCTACGACACCGGGAGTTACCAGGCGGTCCCCCATCCAAGTACTATCCCGGCCCAACGATGCTTAACTTCCGTGATCGGACGAGAACAGGTGTGTTCATCGTGGTATGGTCGTAGACACACAAAGGGGCAGATATCTACGATTTATTAGCACATTACATCGAAAATGGTTCACACTTTAAAGGTCATATTTCTTGACTGGATCATCCGAAATAGGTCGTGTTTATGTGCATTTGAAAGCTCTTTTTAAGCGCTATCGATTCTTTACGACAACCATGCGCTTTAAGATTTCTGGTAAAAAGTTCCAACGAAGGAAATCTAGGGTGCTTTCAGACTTAATTTTCATATGACAAAGTTAATTAGCAATGAACTACATCGCCATTTTCTTTGTCTGACGCTCGTAATCCATTTATTTGCGACGTGGCGCATTTATTGCAGCAAGATTGTAGCCGTTTTGAAGGGAAAGCAAATTCTAATCATGTCTCTTTCTTGATTTACTCAGCGGCTATTGCGTAAAAAAGATACGTCCCAGTCCTAATGATAAATAATGTAACGTGAAAAAGTCAATAGCCTACGACACCGGGAGTTCCCAGGCGGTCCCCCATCCAAGTACTATCCCGGCCCAACGATGCTTAACTTCCGTGATCGGACGAGAACAGGTGTGTTCATCGTGGTATGGTCGTAGACAAACAAACGGGCAGATATCTACGATTTATTAGCACATTACATCAAAAATGGTTTAAATTTTAAAGGTCATATTTCTTGACTGGATTATCCGAAAAAGGTTGTGTTTATGTGCATTTGAAAGCTCGTTTCAAGCGCTATATATTAATTACGACAATAATGCGCTTTAAGATTTCCGGTAAAAAGTTCCAACGAAGGCAATCTAGGGTACTTTCAGACTTAATTTTCATATGACAAAGTTAATTAGCAAAGTAACTACATCGCCATTTTCTTTGTCTGACGCTCGTAATCCATTTATTTGCGACGTGGCGCATTTATTGCAGCAAGATTGTAGCCGTTTTGAAGGGAAAGCAAATTCTAATCATGTCTCTTTCTTGATTTACTCAGCGGCTATTGCGTAAAAAAGATACGTCCCAGTCCTAATGATAAATAATGTAACGTGAAAAAGTCAATAGCCTACGACACCGGGAGTTCCCAGGCGGTCCCCCATCCAAGTACTATCCCGGCCCAACGATGCTTAACTTCCGTGATCGGACGAGAACAGGTGTGTTCATCGTGGTATGGTCGTAGACAAACAAACGGGCAGATATCTACGATTTATTAGCACATTACATCAAAAATGGTTTAAATTTTAAAGGTCATATTTCTTGACTGGATTATCCGAAAAAGGTTGTGTTTATGTGCATTTGAAAGCTCGTTTCAAGCGCTATATATTAATTACGACAATAATGCGCTTTAAGATTTCCGGTAAAAAGTTCCAACGAAGGCAATCTAGGGTACTTTCAGACTTAATTTTCATATGACAAAGTTAATTAGCAAAGTAACTACATCGCCATTTTCTTTGTCTGACGCTCGTAATCCATTTATTTGCGACGTGGCGCATTTATTGCAGCAAGATTGTAGCCGTTTTGAAGGGAAAGCAACTTCTAATCATGTCTCTTTCTTGATTTACTCAGCGGCTATTGCGTAAAAAAGATACGTCCCAGTCGTAATGATAAATAATGTAACGTGAAAAAGTCAATAGCCTACGACACCAGGAGTTCCCAGGCGGTCCCCCATCCAAGTACTATCCCGGCCCAACGATGCTTAACTTCCGTGATCGGACGAGAACAGGTGTGTTCATCGTGGTATGGTCGTAGACAAACAAACGGGCAGATATCTACGATTTATTAGCACATTACATCGAAAATGGTTTAAATTTTAAAGGTCATATTTCTTGACTGGATCATCCGAAATAGGTCGTGTTTATGTGCATTTGAAAGCTCATTTCAAGCGCTATCCATTAATTACGACAACCATGCGCTTTAAGATTTCCGGTAAAAAGTTCCAACGAAGGCAATCTAGGGTACTTTCAGACTTAATTTTCATATGACAAAGTTAATTAGCAAATTAGCTACATCGCCATTCTCTTTGTCTGACGCTCGTAATCCATTCATTTGCGACGTGGTGCATTTAATGCTGCCAGATCGTAGCCCTTTTGAAGGGAAAGAAACTTCTAATGATGTCCCTTACTTGATTTACTCAGCGGCTATTGCGTAAAAAAGATACGTCACAGTCGTAATGATAAATAATGTAACGTGAAAAAGTCAATAGCCTACGACACCGGGAGTTCCCAGGCGGTCCTCCATCCAAGTACTATCTCGGCCCGAGGATGCTTAACTTCCGTGATCGGAGAAGAACAGGTGTGTTCATCGTGGTATGGTCGTAGACACACAAACGGGCAGATATCTACGATTTATTAGCACATTACATCGAAAATGGTTCAAACTTTAAAGGTCATATTTCTTGACTGGATCATCCGAAATAGGTCGTGTTTATGTGCATTTGAAAGCTCTTTTTAAGCGCTATCGATTCTTTACGACAACCATGCGCTTTAAGATTTCCGGTAAAAAGTTCCAACGAAGGAAATCTAGGGTGCTTTCAGACTTAATTTTCATATGACAAAGTTAATTAGCAAAGTAACTACATCGCCATTTTCTTTGTCTGACGCTCGTAATCCATTTATTTGCGACGTGGCGCATTTAATGCTGCAAGATTGTAGCCGTTTTGAAGGGAAAGCAACTTCTAATCATGTCTCTTTCTTGATTTACTCAGCGGCTATTGCGTAAAAAAGATACGTCCCAGTCGTAATGATAAATAATGTAACGTGAAAAAGTCAATAGCCTACGACACCAGGAGTTCCCAGGCGGTCCCCCATCCAAGTACTATCCCGGCCCAACGATGCTTAACTTCCGTGATCGGACGAGAACAGGTGTGTTCATCGTGGTATGGTCGTAGACAATCAAACGGGCAGATATCTACGATTTATTAGCACATTACATCGAAAATGGTTTAAATTTTAAAGGTCATATTTCTTGACTGGATTATCCGAAATAGGTCGTGTTTATGTGCATTTGAAATCTCATTTCAAGCGCTATCCATTAATTACGACAATAATGCGCTTTAAGATTTCCGGTAAAAAGTTCCAACGAAGGAAATCTAGGGTGCTTTCAGACTTAATTTTCATATGACAAAGTTAGTTAGCAAAGTAACTACATCGCCATTTTTTTTGTCTGACGCTCGTAATCCATTTATTTGCGACGTGGCGCATTTATTGCAGCAAGATTGTAGCCGTTTTGAAGGGAATGCAACTTCTAATCATGTCTCTTTCTTGATTTACTCAGCGGCTATTGCGTAAAAAAGATACGTCACAGTCGTAATGATAAATAATGTAACGTGAAAAAGTCAATAGCCTACGACACCGGGAGTTCCCAGGCGGTCCTCCATCCAAGTACTATCCCGGCCCGAGGATGCTTAACTTCCGTGATCGGACGAGAACAGGTGTGTTCATCGTGGTATGGTCGTAGACACACAAACGGGCAGATATCTACGATTTATTAGCACATTACATCGAAAATGGTTCAAACTTTAAAGGTCATATTTCTTGACTGGATCATCCGAAATAGGTCGTGTTTATGTGCATTTGAAAGCTCTTTTTAAGCGCTATCGATTCTTTACGAAAACCATGCGCTTTAAGATTTCCGGTAAAAAGTTCCAACGAAGGAAATCTAGGGTGCTTTCAGACTTAATTTTCATATGACAAAGTTAATTAGCAAAGTAACTACATCGCCATTTTCTTTGTCTGACGCTCGTAATCCATTTATTTGCGACGTGGCGCATTTAATGCTGCAAGATTGTAGCCGTTTTGAAGGGAAAGCAACTTCTAATCATGTCTCTTTCTTGATTTACTCAGCGGCTATTGCGTAAAAAAGATACGTCCCAGTCGTAATGATAAATAATGTAACGTGAAAAAGTCAATAGCCTACGACACCAGGAGTTCCCAGGCGGTCCCCCATCCAAGTACTATCCCGGCCCAACGATGCTTAACTTCCGTGATCGGACGAGAACAGGTGTGTTCATCGTGGTATGGTCGTAGACAAACAAACGGGCAGATATCTACGATTTATTAGCACATTACATCGAAAATGGTTTAAATTTTAAAGGTCATATTTCTTGACTGGATTATCCGAAATAGGTCGTGTTTATGTGCATTTGAAAGCTCATTTCAAGCGCTATCCATTAATTACGACAATAATGCGCTTTAAGATTTCCGGTAAAAAGTTCCAACGAAGGAAATCTAGGGTGCTTTCAGACTTAATTTTCATATGACAAAGTTAGTTAGCAAAGTAACTACATCGCCATTTTTTTTGTCTGACGCTCGTAATCCATTTATTTGCGACGTGGCGCATTTATTGCAGCAAGATTGTAGCCGTTTTGAAGGGAATGCAACTTCTAATCATGTCTCTTTCTTGATTTACTCAGCGGCTATTGCGTAAAAAAGATACGTCCCAGTCGTAATGATAAATAATGTAACGTGAAAAAGTCAATAGCCTACGACACCGGGAGTTCCCAGGCGGTCCCCCATCCAAGTACTATCCCGGCCCAACGATGCTTAACTTCCGTGATCTGACGAGAACAGGTGTGTTCATCGTGGTATGGTCGTAGACAAACAAACGGGCAGATATCTACGATTTATTAGCACATTACATCGAAAATGGTTTAAACTTTAAAGGTCATATTTCTTGACTGGATTATGCGAAATAGGTCGTGTTTATGTGCATTTGAAAGCTCATTTCAAGCGCTATTCATTAATTACGACAATAATGCGCTTTAAGATTTCCGGTAAAAAGTTCCAACGAATAAATCTAGGGTGCTTTCAGACTTAATTTTCATATGACAAAGTTAATTAGCAAAGTAACTACATCGCCATTTTCTTTGTCTGACGCTCGTAATCCATTTATTTGCGACGTGGCGCATTTATTGCAGCAAGATTGTAGCCGTTTTGAAGGGAAAGCAACTTCTAATCATGTCTCTTTCTTGATTTACTCAGCGGCTATTGCGTAAAAAAGATACGTCCCAGTCGTAATGATAAATAATGTAACGTGAAAAAGTCAATAGCCTACGACACCAGGAGTTCCCAGGCGGTCCCCCATCCAAGTACTATCCCGGCCCAACGATGCTTAACTTCCGTGATCGGACGAGAACAGGTGTGTTCATCGTGGTATGGTCGTAGACAAACAAACGGGCAGATATCTACGATTTATTAGCACATTACATCGAAAATGGTTTAAATTTTAAAGGTCATATTTCTTGACTGGATTATCCGAAATAGGTCGTGTTTATGTGCATTTGAAAGCTCATTTCAAGCGCTATCCATTAATTACGACAATAATGCGCTTTAAGATTTCCGGTAAAAAGTTCCAACGAAGGAAATCTAGGGTGCTTTCAGACTTAATTTTCATATGACAAAGTTAATTAGCAAAGTAACTACATCGCCATTTTCTTTGTCTGACGCTCGTAATCCATTTATTTGTGACGTGGCGCATTTATTGCAGCAAGATTGTAGCCGTTTTGAAGGGAAAGCAACTTCTAATCATGTCTCTTTCTTGATTTACTCAGCGGCTATTGCGTAAAAAAGATACGTCCCAGTCGTAATGATAAATAATGTAACGTGAAAAAGTCAATAGCCTACGACACCGGAAGTTCCCAGGCGGTCCCCCATCCAAGTACTATCCCGGCCCAACGATGCTTAACTTCCGTGATCTGACGAGAACAGGTGTGTTCATCGTGGTATGGTCGTAGAAAAACAAACGGGCAGATATCTACGATTTATTAGCACATTACATCGAAAATGGTTTAAACTTTAAAGGTCATATTTCTTGACTGGATTATCCGAAATAGGTCGTGTTTATGTGCATTTGAAAGCTCATTTCAAGCGCTATCCATTAATTACGACAATAATGCGCTTTAAGATTTCCGGTAAAAAGTTCCAACGAAGGAAATCTAGGGTGCTTTCAGACTTAATTTTCATATGACAAAGTTAATTAGCAAAGTAACTACATCGCCATTTTCTTTGTCTGACGCTCGTAATCCATTTATTTGCGACGTGGCGCATTTACTGCAGCAAGATTGTAGCCGTTTTGAAGGGAAAGCAACTTCTAATCATGTCTCTTTCTTGATTTACTCAGCGGCTATTGCGTAAAAAAGATACGTCCCAGTCGTAATGATAAATAATGTAACGTGAAAAAGTCAATAGCCTACGACACCAGGAGTTCCCAGGCGGTCCCCCATCCAAGTACTATCCCGGCCCAACGATGCTTAACTTCCGTGATCGGACGAGAACAGGTGTGTTCATCGTGGTATGGTCGTAGACAAACAAACGGGCAGATATCTACGATTTATTAGCACATTACATCGAAAATGGTTTAAACTTTAAAGGTCATATTTCTTGACTGGATTATCCGAAATAGGTCGTGTTTATGTGCATTTGAAAGCTCATTTCAAGCGCTATTCATTAATTACGACAATAATGCGCTTTAAGATTTCCGGTAAAAAGTTCCAACGAAGGAAATCTAGGGTGCTTTCAGACTTAATTTTCATATGACAAAGTTAATTAGCAAAGTAACTACATCGCCATTTTCTTTGTCTGACGCTCGTAATCCATTTATTTGCGACGTGGCGCATTTATTGCAGCAAGATTGTAGCCGTTTTGAAGGGAAAGCAACTTCTAATCATGTCTCTTTCTTGATTTACTCAGCGGCTATTGCGTAAAAAAGATACGTCCCAGTCGTAATGATAAATAATGTAACGTGAAAAAGTCAATAGCCTACGACACCAGGAGTTCCCAGGCGGTCCCCCATCCAAGTACTATCCCGGCCCAACGATGCTTAACTTCCGTGATCGGACGAGAACAGGTGTGTTCATCGTGGTATGGTCGTAGACAAACAAACGGGCAGATATCTACGATTTATTAGCACATTACATCGAAAATGGTTTAAATTTTAAAGGTCATATTTCTTGACTGGATTATCCGAAATAGGTCGTGTTTATGTGCATTTGAAAGCTCATTTCAAGCGCTATCCATTAATTACGACAATAATGCGCTTTAAGATTTCCGGTAAAAAGTTCCAACGAAGGAAATCTAGGGTGCTTTCAGACTTAATTTTCATATGACAAAGTTAATTAGCAAAGTAACTACATCGCCATTTTCTTTGTCTGACGCTCGTAATCCATTTATTTGCGACGTGGCGCATTTACTGCAGCAAGATTGTAGCCGTTTTGAAGGGAAAGCAACTTCTAATCATGTCTCTTTCTTGATTTACTCAGCGGCTATTGCGTAAAAAAGATACGTCCCAGTCGTAATGATAAATAATGTAACGTGAAAAAGTCAATAGCCTACGACACCGGGAGTTCCCAGGCGGTCCCCCATCCAAGTACTATCCCGGCCTAACGATGTTTAACTTCCGTGATCGGACGAGAACAGGTGTGTTCATCGTGGTATGGTCGTAGACACACAAAGGGGCAGATATCTACGATTTATTAGCACATTACATCGAAAATGGTTCACACTTTAAAGGTCATATTTCTTGACTGGATCATCCGAAATAGGTCGTGTTTATGTGCATTTGAAAGCTCTTTTTAAGCGCTATCGATTCTTTACGACAACCATGCGCTTTAAGATTTCCGGTAAAAAGTTCTAACGAAGGAAATCTAGGGTGCTTTCAGACTTAATTTTCATATGACAAAGTTTATTAGCAAAGTAACTACATCGCCATTTTCTTTGTCTGACGCTCGTAATCCATTTATTTGCGACGTGGCGCATTTATTGCAGCAAGATTGTAGCCGTTTTGAAGGGAAAGCAAATTCTAATTATGTCTCTTTCTTGATTTACTCAGCGGCTATTGCGTAAAAAAGATACGTCCCAGTCCTAATGATAAATAATGTAACGTGAAAAAGTCAATAGCCTACGACACCGGGAGTTCCCAGGCGGTCCCCCATCCAAGTACTATCCCGGCCCAACGATGCTTAACTTCCGTGATCGGACGAGAACAGGTGTGTTCATCGTGGTATGGTCGTAGACAAACAAACGGGCAGATATCTACGATTTATTAGCACATTACATCAAAAATAATGTAAATTTTAAAGGTCATATTTCTTGACTGGATTATCCGAAAAAGGTTGTGTTTATGTGCATTTGAAAGCTCGTTTCAAGCGCTATCCATTAATTACGACAATAATGCGCTTTAAGATTTCCGGTAAAAAGTTCCAACGAATGCAATCTAGGGTACTTTCAGACTTAATTTTCATATGACAAAGTTAATTAGCAAAGTAACTACATCGCCATTTTCTTTGTCTGACGCTCGTAATCCATTTATTTGCGACGTGGCGCATTTATTGCAGCAAGATTGTAGCCGTTTTGAAGGGAAAGCAACTTATAATCATGTCTCTTTCTTGATTTACTCAGCGGCTATTGCGTAAAAAAGATACGTCCCAGTCCTAATGATAAATAATGTAACGTGAAAAAGTCAATAGCCTACGACACCGGGAGTTCCCAGGCGGTCCCCCATCCAAGTACTACCCCGGCCCGACGATGCTTAACTTCCGTGATCGGACGAGAACAGGTGTGTTCATCGTGGTATGGTCGTAGACAAACAAACGGGCAGATATCTACGATTTATTAGCACATTACATCGAAAATGGTTTAAATTTTAAAGGTCATATTTCTTGACTGGATTATCCGAAATAGGTCGTGTTTATGTGCATTTGAAAGCTCATTTCAAGCGCTATCCATTAATTACGACAATAATGCGCTTTAAGATTTCCGGTAAAAAGTTCCAACGAAGGAAATCTAGGGTGCTTTCAGACTTAATTTTCATATGACAAAGTTAATTAGCAAAGTAACTACATCGCCATTTTCTTTGTCTGACGCTCGTAATCCATTCATTTGCGACGTGGCGCATTTATTGCAGCAAGATTGTAGCCGTTTTGAAGGGAAAGCAACTTCTAATCATGTCTCTTTCTTGATTTACTCAGCGGCTATTTCGTAAAAAAGATACGTCACAGTCGTAATGATAAATAATGTAACGTGAAAAAGTCAATAGCCTACGACACCGGGAGCTCCCAGGCGGGCGGTCCCCATTCCAAGTACTATCCCGGCCCGACGATGCTTAACTTCCGTGATCGGACGAGAACAGGTGTGTTCATCGTGGTATGGTCGTAAACAAACAAACGGGCAGATATCTACGATTTATTAGCACATCACATCGAAAATGGTTTAAACTTTAAAGGTCATATTTATTGACTGGATCATCCGAAATAGGTCGTGTTTATGTGCATTTGAAAGCTCATTTCAAGCGCTATCCATTAATTACGACAACCATGCGCTTAAAGATTTCCGGTAAAAAGTTTCAACGAAGGCAATCTAGGGTACTTTCAGACTTAATTTTCATATGACAAAGTTAATTAGCAAAGTAACTACATCGCCATTTTCTTTGTCTGACGCTCGTAATCCATTCATTTGCGACGTGGCGCATTTATTGCAGCAAGATTGTAGCCGTTTTGAAGGGAAAGCAACTTCTAATCATGTCTCTTTCTTGATTTACTCAGCGGCTATTTCGTAAAAAAGATACGTCACAGTCGTAATGATAAATAATGTAACGTGAAAAAGTCAATAGCCTACGACACCGGGAGTTCCCAGGCGGGCGGTCCCCCATCCAAGTACTATCCCGGCCCGAAGATGCTTAACTTCCGTGATCGGACGAGAACAGGTGTGTTCATCGTGGTATGGTCGTAAACAAACAAACGGGCAGATATCTACGATTTATTAGCACATCACATCGAAAATGGTTTAAACTTTAAAGGTCATATTTATTGACTGGATCATCCGAAATAGGTCGTGTTTATGTGCATTTGAAAGCTCATTTCAAGCGCTATCCATTAATTACGACAACCATGCGCTTTAAGATTTCCGGTAAAAAGTTCCAACGAAGGCAAACTAGGGTACTTTCAGACTTAATTTTCATATGACAAAGTTAATTAGCAAATTAGCTACATCGCCATTTTCTTTGTCTGACGCTCGTAATCCATTCATTTGCGACGTGGCGCATTTATTGCAGCAAGATTGTAGCCGTTTTGAAGGGAAAGCAACTTCTAATCATGTCTCTTTCTTGATTTACTCAGCGGCTATTTCGTAAAAAAGATACGTCACAGTCGTAATGATAAATAATGTAACGTGAAAAAGTCAATAGCCTACGACACCGGGAGTTCCCAGGCGGGCGGTCCCCCATCCAAGTACTATCCCGGCCCGAAGATGCTTAACTTCCGTGATCGGACGAGAACAGGTGTGTTCATCGTGGTATGGTCGTAAACAAACAAACGGGCAGATATCTACGATTTATTAGCACATCACATCGAAAATGGTTTAAACTTTAAAGGTCATATTTATTGACTGGATCATCCGAAATAGGTCGTGTTTATGTGCATTTGAAAGCTCATTTCAAGCGCTATCCATTAATTACGACAACCATGCGCTTTAAGATTTCCGGTAAAAAGTTCCAACGAAGGCAATCTAGGGTACTTTCAGACTTAATTTTCATATGACAAAGTTAATTAGCAAATTAGCTACATCGCCATTTTCTTTGTCTGACGCTCGTAATCCATTCATTTGCGACGTGGCGCATTTATTGCAGCAAGATTGTAGCCGTTTTGAAGGGAAAGCAACTTCTAATCATGTCTCTTTCTTGATTTACTCAGCGGCTATTGCGTAAAAAAGATACGTCCCAGTCGTAATGATAAATAATGTAACGTGAAAAAGTCAATAGCCTACGACACCAGGAGTTCCCAGGCGGTCCCCCATCCAAGTACTATCCCGGCCCAACGATGCTTAACTTCCGTGATCGGACGAGAACAGGTGTGTTCATCGTGGTATGGTCGTAGACAAACAAACGGGCAGATATCTACGATTTATTAGCACATTACATCGAAAATGGTTTAAATTTTAAAGGTCATATTTCTTGACTGGATCATCCGAAATAGGTCGTGTTTATGTGCATTTGAAAGCTCATTTCAAGCGCTATCCATTAATTACGACAACCATGCGCTTTAAGATTTCCGGTAAAAAGTTCCAACGAAGGCAATCTAGGGTACTTTCAGACTTAATTTTCATATGACAAAGTTAATTAGCAAATTAGCTACATCGCCATTCTCTTTGTCTGACGCTCGTAATCCATTCATTTGCGACGTGGCGCATTTAATGCTGCCAGATCGTAGCCCTTTTGAAGGGAAAGAAACTTCTAATGATGTCCCTTACTTGATTTACTCAGCGGCTATTGCGTAAAAAAGATACGTCACAGTCGTAATGATAAATAATGTAACGTGAAAAAGTCAATAGCCTACGACACCGGGAGTTCCCAGGCGGTCCCCCATCCAAGTACTATCCCGGCCCAACGATGCTTAACTTCCGTGATCTGACGAGAACAGGTGTGTTCATCGTGGTATGGTCGTAGACAAACAAACGGGCAGATATCTACGATTTATTAGCACATTACATCGAAAATGGTTTAAACTTTAAAGGTCATATTTCTTGACTGGATTATCCGAAATAGGTCGTGTTTATGTGCATTTGAAAGCTCATTTCAAGCGCTATTCATTAATTACGACAATAATGCGCTTTAAAATTTCCGGTAAAAAGTTCCAACGAAGGCAATCTAGGGTACTTTCAGACTTAATTTTCATATGACAAAGTTAATTAGCAAATTAGCTACATCGCCATTCTCTTTGTCTGACGCTCGTAATCCATTCATTTGCGACGTGGCGGATTTAATGCTGCCAGATCGTAGCCCTTTTGAAGGGAAAGAAACTTCTAATGATGTCCCTTACTTGATTTACTCAGCGGCTATTGCGTAAAAAAGATACGTCACAGTCGTAATGATAAATAATGTAACGTGAAAAAGTCAATAGCCTACGACACCGGGAGTTCCCAGGCGGTTCCCCATCCAAGTACTATCCCGGCCCGACGATGCTTAACTTCCGTGATCGGACGAGAACAGGTGTGTTCATCGTGGTATGGTCGTAAACAAACAAACGGGCAGATATCTACGATTTATTAGCACATCACATCGAAAATGGTTTAAACTTTAAAGGTCATATTTATTGACTGGATCATCCGAAATAGGTCGTGTTTATGTGCATTTGAAAGCTCATTTCAAGCGCTATCCATTAATTACGACAACCATGCGCTTTAAGATTTCCGGTAAAAAGTTCCAACGAAGGCAATCTAGGGTACTTTCAGACTTAATTTTCATATGACAAAGTTAATTAGCAAATTAGCTACATCGCCATTTTCTTTGTCTGACGCTCGTAATCCATTCATTTGCGACGTGGCACATTTATTGCAGCAAGATTGTAGCCGTTTTGAAGGGAAAGCAACTTCTAATCATGTCTCTTTCTTGATTTACTCAGCGGCTATTGCGTAAAAAAGATACGTCCCAGTCGTAATGATAAATAATGTAACGTGAAAAAGTCAATAGCCTACGACACCAGGAGTTCCCAGGCAGTCCCCCATCCAAGTACTATCCCGGCCCAACGATGCTTAACTTCCGTGATCGGACGAGAACAGGTGTGTTCATCGTGGTATGGTCGTAGACAAACAAACGGGCAGATATCTACGATTTATTAGCACATTACATCGAAAATGGTTTAAATTTTAAAGATCATATTTCTTGACTGGATCATCCGAAATAGGTCGTGTTTATGTGCATTTGAAAGCTCATTTCAAGCGCTATCCATTAATTACGACAACCATGCGCTTTAAGATTTCCGGTAAAAAGTTCCAACGAAGGCAATCTAGGGTACTTTCAGACTTAATTTTCATATGACAAAGTTAATTAGCAAATTAGCTACATCGCCATTCTCTTTGTCTGACGCTCGTAATCCATTCATTTGCGACGTGGCGCATTTAATGCTGCCAGATCGTAGCCCTTTTGAAGGGAAAGAAACTTCTAATGATGTCCCTTACTTGATTTACTCAGCGGCTATTGCGTAAAAAAGATACGTCACAGTCGTAATGATAAATAATGTAACGTGAAAAAGTCAATAGCCTACGACACCGGGAGTTCCCAGGCGGTCCCCCATCCAAGTACTATCCCGGCCCAACGATGCTTAACTTCCGTGATCTGACGAGAACAGGTGTGTTCATCGTGGTATGGTCGTAGACAAACAAACGGGCAGATATCTACGATTTATTAGCACATTACATCGAAAATGGTTTAAACTTTAAAGGTCATATTTCTTGACTGGATTATCCGAAATAGGTCGTGTTTATGTGCATTTGAAAGCTCATTTCAAGCGCTATTCATTAATTACGACAATAATGCGCTTTAAAATTTCCGGTAAAAAGTTCCAACGAAGGCAATCTAGGGTACTTTCAGACTTAATTTTCATATGACAAAGTTAATTAGCAAATTAGCTACATCGCCATTCTCCTTGTCTGACGCTCGTAATCCATTCATTTGCGACGTGGCGCATTTAATGCTGCCAGATCGTAGCCCTTTTGAAGGGAAAGAAACTTCTAATGATGTCCCTTACTTGATTTACTCAGCGGCTATTGCGTAAAAAAGATACGTCACAGTCGTAATGATAAATAATGTAACGTGAAAAAGTCTATAGCCTACGACACCGGGAGTTCCCAGGCGGTCCTCCATCCAAGTACTATCCCGGCCCGAGGATGCTTAACTTCTGTGACCGGACGAGAACAGGTGTGTTCATCGTGGTATGGTCGTAGACACACAAACGGGCAGATATCTACGATTTATTAGCACATTACATCGAAAATGGTTCAAACTTTAAAGGTAATATTTCTTGACTGGATCATCCGAAATAGGTCGTGTTTATGTGCATTTGAAAGCTCTTTTTAAGCGCTATCGATTCTTTACGACAACCATGCGCTTTAAGATTTCCGGTAAAAAGTTCCAACGAAGGAAATCTAGGGTGCTTTCAGACTTAATTTTCATATGACAAAGTTAATTAGCAAAGTAACTACATCGCCATTTTCTTTGTCTGACGCTCGTAATCCATTTATTTGCGACGTGGCGCATTTAATGCTGCAAGATTGTAGCCGTTTTGAAGGGAAAGCAACTTCTAATCATGTCTCTTTCTTGATTTACTCAGCGGCTATTGCGTAAAAAAGATACGTCCCAGTCGTAATGATAAATAATGTAACGTGAAAAAGTCAATAGCCTACGACACCAGGAGTTCCCAGGCGGTCCCCCATCCAAGTACTATCCCGGCCCAACGATGCTTAACTTCCGTGATCGGACGAGAACAGGTGTGTTCATCGTGGTATGGTCGTAGACAAACAAACGGGCAGATATCTACGATTTATTAGCACATTACATCGAAAATGGTTTAAATTTTAAAGGTCATATTTCTTGACTGGATTATCCGAAATAGGTCGTGTTTATGTGCATTTGAAAGCTCATTTCAAGCGCTATCCATTAATTACGACAATAATGCGCTTTAAGATTTCCGGTAAAAAGTTCCAACAAAGGAAATCTAGGGTGCTTTCAGACTTAATTTTCATATGACAAAGTTAATTAGCAAAGTAACTACATCGCCATTTTCTTTGTCTGACGCTCGTAATCCATTTATTTGCGACGTGGCGCATTTATTGCAGCAAGATTGTAGCCGTTTTGAAGGGAAAGCAACTTCTAATCATGTCTCTTTCTTGATTTACTCAGCGGCTATTGCGTAAAAAAGATACGTCCCAGTCGTAATGATAAATAATGTAACGTGAAAAAGTCAATAGCCTACGACACCGGGAGTTCCCAGGCGGTCCCCCATCCAAGTACTATCCCGGCCCAACGATGC
This sequence comes from Hydractinia symbiolongicarpus, assembly GCF_029227915.1. Classification (NCBI taxonomy): domain Eukaryota; kingdom Metazoa; phylum Cnidaria; class Hydrozoa; order Anthoathecata; family Hydractiniidae; genus Hydractinia; species Hydractinia symbiolongicarpus. The sequence continues at coordinate 15,487,417 of NC_079885.1, read as the reverse complement.
TTAACTTCCGTGATCTGACGAGAACAGGTGTGTTCATCGTGGTATGGTCGTAGACAAACAAACGGGCAGATATCTACGATTTATTAGCACATTACATCGAAAATGGTTTAAACTTTAAAGGTCATATTTCTTGACTGGATTATCCGAAATAGGTCGTGTTTATGTGCATTTGAAAGCTCATTTCAAGCGCTATTCATTAATTACGACAATAATGCGCTTTAAGATTTCCGGTAAAAAGTTCCAACGAAGGAAATCTAGGGTACTTTCAGACTTAATTTTCATATGACAAAATTAGTTAGCAAAGTAAGTACATCGCTATTTTCTTTGTCTGACGCTCGTAATCCATTCATTTGCGACGTGGCGCATTTATTGCAGCACGATGGTAGTCGTTTTGAAGGGAAAGCAACTTCTAATCATGTCTCTTTCTTGATTTACTCGGCGGCTATTGCGTAAAAAAGATACGTCACAGTCGTAATGATAAATAATGTAACGTGAAAGAGTCAATAGCCTACGACACCGGGAGTTCCCAGGCGGTCCCCCATCCAAGTACTATCCCGGCCCAACGATGCTTAACTTCCGTGATCGGACGAGAACAGGTGTGTTCATCGTGGTATGGTCGTAGACACACAAAGGGGCAGATATCTACGATTTATTAGCACATTACATCGAAAATGGTTCACACTTTAAAGGTCATATTTCTTGACTGGATCATCCGAAATAGGTCGTGTTTATGTGCATTTGAAAGCTCTTTTTAAGCGCTGTCGATTCTTTACGACAATCATGCGCTTTAAGATTTCCGGTAAAAAGTTCCAACGAAGGAAATCTAGGGTGCTTTCAGACTTAATTTTCATATGACAAAGTTAATTAGCAAAGTAACTACATCGCCATTTTCTTTGTCTGACGCTTGTAATCCATTTATTTGCGACGTGGCGCATTTATTGCAGCAAGATTGTAGCCGTTTTGAAGGGAAAGCAAATTCTAATCATGTCTCTTTCTTGATTTACTCAGCGGCTATTGCGTAAAAAAGATACGTCCCAGTCGTAATGATAAATAATGTAACGTGAAAAAGTCAATAGTCTACGACACCGGGAGTTCCCAGGCGGTTCCCCATCCAAGTACTATCCCGGCCCAACGATGCTTAACTTCCGTGATCGGACGAGAACAGGTGTGTTCATCGTGGTATGGTCGTAGACAAACAAACGGGCAGATATCTACGATTTATTAGCACATTACATCAAAAATGGTTTAAATTTTAAAGGTCATATTTCTTGACTGGATTATCCGAAATAGGTTGTGTTTATGTGCATTTGAAAGCTCGTTTCAAGCGCTATCCATTAATTACGACGATAATGCGCTTTAAGATTTCCGGTAAAAAGTTCCAACGAAGGCAATCTAGGGTACTTTCAGACTTAATTTTCATATGACAAAGTTAATTAGCAAAGTAACTACATCGCCATTTTCTTTGTCTGACGCTCGTAATCCATTTATTTGCGACGTGGCGCATTTATTGCAGCAAGATTGTAGCCGTTTTGAAGGGAAAACAACTTCTAATCATGTCTCTTTCTTGATTTACTCGGCGGCTATTGCGTAAAAAAGATACGTCCCAGTCGTAATGATAAATAATGTAACGTGAAAAAGTCAATAGCCTACGACACCGGGAGTTCCCAGGCGGTCCCCCATCCAAGTACTATCCCGGCCCAACGATGCTTAACTTCCGTGATCGGACGAGAACAGGTGTGTTCATCGTGGTATGGTCGTAGACAAACAAACGGGCAGATATCTACGATTTATTAGCACATTACATCAAAAATGGTTTAAATTTTAAAGGTCATATTTCTTGACTGGATTATCCGAAATAGGTTGTGTTTATGTGCATTTGAAAGCTTGTTTCAAGCGCTATCCATTAATTACGACGATAATGCGCTTTAAGATTTCCGGTAAAAAGTTCCAACGAAGGCAATCTAGGGTACTTTCAGACTTAATTTTCATATGACAAAGTTAATTAGCAAAGTAACTACATCGCCATTTTCTTTGTCTGACGCTCGTAATCCATTTATTTGCGACGTGGCGCATTTATTGCAGCAAGATTGTAGCCGTTTTGAAGGGAAAACAACTTCTAATCATGTCTCTTTCTTGATTTACTCGGCGGCTATTGCGTAAAAAAGATACGTCCCAGTCGTAATGATAAATAATGTAACGTGAAAAAGTCAATAGCCTACGACACCGGGAGTTCCCAGGCGGTCCCCCATCCAAGTACTATCCCGGCCCAACGATGCTTAACTTCCGTGATCGGACGAGAACAGGTGTGTTCATCGTGGTATGGTCGTAGACAAACAAACGGGCAGATATCTACGATTTATTAGCACATTACATCGAAAATGGTTTAGACTTTAAAGGTCATATTTCTTGACTGGATTATCCGAAATAGGTCGTGTTTATGTGCATTTGAAAGCTCATTTCAAGCGCTATCGATTAATTACGACAACCATGCGCTTTAAGATTTCCGGTAAAAAGTTCCAACGAAAGCAATCTAGGGTACTTTCAGACTTAATTTTCATATGACAAAGTTAATTAGCAAGTTAGCTACTTCGCCATTTTCTTTGTCTGACGCTCGTAATCCATTCATTTGCGACTTGGCGCATTTAATGCTGCCAGATTGTAGCCCTTTTGAAGGGAAAGAAACTTTTAATGACGTCCCTTACTTGATTTACTCAGCGGCTATTGCGTAAAAAAGATACGTCACAGTCGTAATGATAAATAATGTAACGTGAAAAAGTCAATAGCCTACGACACCGGGAGTTCCCAGGCGGTCCCCCATCCAAGTACTATCCCGGCCCAACGATGCTTAACTTCCGTGATTGGACGAGAACAGGTGTGTTCATCGTGGTATGGTCGTAGACACACAAAGGGGCAGATATCTACGATTTATTAGCACATTACATCGAAAATGGTTCACACTTTAAAGGTCATATTTCTTGACTGGATCATCCGAAATAGGTCGTGTTTATGTGCATTTGAAAGCTCTTTTTAAGCGCTGTCGATTCTTTACGACAATCATGCGCTTTAAGATTTCCGGTAAAAAGTTCCAACGAAGGAAATCTAGGGTGCTTTCAGACTTAATTTTCATATGACAAAGTTAATTAGCAAAGTAACTACATCGCCATTTTCTTTGTCTGACGCTCGTAATCCATTTATTTGCGACGTGGCGCATTTATTGCAGCAAGATTGTAGCCGTTTTGAAGGGAAAGCAAATTCTAATCATGTCTCTTTCTTGATTTACTCAGCGGCTATTGCGTAAAAAAGATACGTCCCAGTCCTAATGATAAATAATGTAACGTGAAAAAGTCAATAGCCTACGACACCGGGAGTTCCCAGGCGGTTCCCCATCCAAGTACTATCCCGGCCCAACGATGCTTAACTTCCGTGATCGGACGAGAACAGGTGTGTTCATCGTGGTATGGTCGTAGACAAACAAACGGGCAGATATCTACGATTTATTAGCACATTACATCAAAAATGGTTTAAATTTTAAAGGTCATATTTCTTGACTGGATTATCCGAAATAGGTTGTGTTTATGTGCATTTGAAAGCTCGTTTCAAGCGCTATCCATTAATTACGACAATAATGCGCTTTAAGATTTCCGGTAAAAAGTTCCAACGAAGGCAATCTAGGGTACTTTCAGACTTAATTTTCATATGACAAAGTTAATTAGCAAAGTAACTACATCGCCATTTTCTTTGTCTGACGCTCGTAATCCATTTATTTGCGACGTGGCGCATTTATTGCAGCAAGATTGTAGCCGTTTTGAAGGGAAAGCAACTTCTAATCATGTCTCTTTCTTGATTTACTCGGCGGCTATTGCGTAAAAAAGATACGTCCCAGTCGTAATGATAAATAATGTAACGTGAAAAAGTCAATAGCCTACGACACCGGGAGTTCCCAGGCGGTCCCACATCCAAGTACTATCCCGGCCCAACGATGCTTAACTTCCGTGATCGGACGAGAACAGGTGTGTTCATCGTGGTATGGTCGTAGACAAACAAACGGGCAGATATCTACGATTTATTAGCACATTACATCGAAAATGGTTTAAACTTTAAAGGTCATATTTCTTGACTGGATTATCCGAAATAGGTCGTGTTTATGTGCATTTGAAAGCTCATTTCAAGCGCTATTGATTAATTACGACAATAATGCGCTTTAAGATTTCCGGTAAAAAGTTCCAACGAAGGCAATCTAGGGTACTTTCAGACTTAATTTTCATATGACAAAGTTAATTAGCAAATTAACTACATCGCCATTTTCTTTGTCTGACGCTCGTAATCCATTCATTTGCGACTTGGCGCATTTATTGCTGCCAGATCGTAGCCGTTTTGAAGGGAAAGCAACTTCTAATCATGTCTCTTTCTTGATTTACTCGGCGGCTATTGCGTAAAAAAGATACGTCACAGTCGTAATGATAAATAATGTAACGTGAAAAAGTCAATAGCCTACGACACCGGGAGTTCCCAGGCGGTCCCCCATCCAAGTACTATCCCGGCCCAACGATGCTTAACTTCCGTGATCGGACGAGAACAGGTGTGTTCATCGTGGTATGGTCGTAGACACACAAAGGGGCAGATATTTACGATTTATTAGCACATTACATCGAAAATGGTTCACACTTTAAAGGTCATATTTCTTGACTGGATCATCCGAAATAGGTCGTGTTTATGTGCATTTGAAAGCTCTTTTTAAGCGCTGTCGATTCTTTACGACAATCATGCGCTTTAAGATTTCCGGTAAAAAGTTCCAACGAAGGAAATCTAGGGTGCTTTCAGACTTAATTTTCATATGACAAAGTTAATTAGCAAAGTAACTACATCGCCATTTTCTTTGTCTGACGCTCGTAATCCATTTATTTGCGACGTGGCGCATTTATTGCAGCAAGATTGTAGCCGTTTTGAAGGGAAAGCAAATTCTAATCATGTCTCTTTCTTGATTTACTCAGCGGCTATTGCGTAAAAAAGATACGTCCCAGTCCTAATGATAAATAATGTAACGTGAAAAAGTCAATAGCCTACGACACCGGGAGTTCCCAGGCGGTTCCCCATCCAAGTACTATCCCGGCCCAACGATGCTTAACTTCCGTGATCGGACGAGAACAGGTGTGTTCATCGTGGTATGGTCGTAGACAAACAAACGGGCAGATATCTACGATTTATTAGCACATTACATCAAAAATGGTTTAAATTTTAAAGGTCATATTTCTTGACTGGATTATCCGAAATAGGTTGTGTTTATGTGCATTTGAAAGCTCGTTTCAAGCGCTATCCATTAATTACGACAATAATGCGCTTTAAGATTTCCGGTAAAAAGTTCCAACGAAGGCAATCTAGGGTACTTTCAGACTTAATTTTCATATGACAAAGTTAATTAGCAAAGTAACTACATCGCCATTTTCTTTGTCTGACGCTCGTAATCCATTTATTTGCGACGTGGCGCATTTATTGCAGCAAGATTGTAGCCGTTTTGAAGGGAAAGCAACTTCTAATCATGTCTCTTTCTTGATTTACTCGGCGGCTATTGCGTAAAAAAGATACGTCCCAGTCGTAATGATAAATAATGTAACGTGAAAAAGTCAATAGCCTACGACACCGGGAGTTCCCAGGCGGTCCCACATCCAAGTACTATCCCGGCCCAACGATGCTTAACTTCCGTGATCGGACGAGAACAGGTGTGTTCATCGTGGTATGGTCGTAGACAAACAAACGGGCAGATATCTACGATTTATTAGCACATTACATCGAAAATGGTTTAAACTTTAAAGGTCATATTTCTTGACTGGATTATCCGAAATAGGTCGTGTTTATGTGCATTTGAAAGCTCATTTCAAGCGCTATCGATTAATTACGACAATAATGCGCTTTAAGATTTCCGGTAAAAAGTTCCAACGAAGGCAATCTAGGGTACTTTCAGACTTAATTTTCATATGACAAAGTTAATTAGCAAATTAACTACATCGCCATTTTCTTTGTCTGACGCTCGTAATCCATTCATTTGCGACTTGGCGCATTTATTGCTGCCAGATCGTAGCCGTTTTGAAGGGAAAGCAACTTCTAATCATGTCTCTTTCTTGATTTACTCGGCGGCTATTGCGTAAAAAAGATACGTCACAGTCGTAATGATAAATAATGTAACGTGAAAAAGTCAATAGCCTACGACACCGGGAGTTCCCAGGCGGTCCCCCATCCAAGTACTATCCCGGCCCAACGATGCTTAACTTCCGTGATCGGACGAGAACAGGTGTGTTCATCGTGGTATGGTCGTAGACACACAAAGGGGCAGATATTTACGATTTATTAGCACATTACATCGAAAATGGTTCACACTTTAAAGGTCATATTTCTTGACTGGATCATCCGAAATAGGTCGTGTTTATGTGCATTTGACAGCTCTTTTTAAGCGCTGTCGATTCTTTACGACAATCATGCGCTTTAAGATTTCCGGTAAAAAGTTCCAACGAAGGAAATCTAGGGTACTTTCAGACTTAATTTTCATATGACAAAGTTAATTAGCAAATTAACTACATCGCCATTTTCTTTGTCTGACGCTCGTAATCCATTCATTTGCGACTTGGCGCATTTATTGCTGCCAGATCGTAGCCGTTTTGAAGGGAAAGCAACTTCTAATCATGTCTCTTTCTTGATTTACTCGGCGGCTATTGCGTAAAAAAGATACGTCACAGTCGTAATGATAAATAATGTAACGTGAAAAAGTCAATAGCCTACGACACCGGGAGTTCCCAGGCGGTCCCCCATCCAAGTACTATCCCGGCCCAACGATGCTTAACTTCCGTGATCGGACGAGAACAGGTGTGTTCATCGTGGTATGGTCGTAGACACACAAAGGGGCAGATATTTACGATTTATTAGCACATTACATCGAAAATGGTTCACACTTTAAAGGTCATATTTCTTGACTGGATCATCCGAAATAGGTCGTGTTTATGTGCATTTGACAGCTCTTTTTAAGCGCTGTCGATTCTTTACGACAATCATGCGCTTTAAGATTTCCGGTAAAAAGTTCCAACGAAGGAAATCTAGGGTGCTTTCAGACTTAATTTTCATATGACAAAGTTAATTAGCAAAGTAACTACATCGCCATTTTCTTTGTCTGACGCTTGTAATCCATTTATTTGCGACGTGGCGCATTTATTGCAGCAAGATTGTAGCCGTTTTGAAGGGAAAGCAAATTCTAATCATGTCTCTTTCTTGATTTACTCAGCGGCTATTGCGTAAGAAAGATACGTCCTAGTCCTAATGATAAATAATGTAACGTGAAAAAGTCAATAGCCTACGACACCGGGAGTTCCCAGGCGGTCCCCCATCCAAGTACTATCCCGGCCCAACGATGCTTAACTTCCGTGATCGGACGAGAACAGGTGTGTTCATCGTGGTATGGTCGTAGACAAACAAACGGGCAGATATCTACGATTTATTAGCACATTACATCGAAAATGGTTTAAACTTTAAAGGTCATATTTCTTGACTGGATTATCCGAAATAGGTCGTGTTTATGTGCATTTGAAAGCTCATTTCAAGCGCTATCGATTAATTACGACAACCATGCGCTTTAAGATTTCCGGTAAAAAGTTCCAACAAAGGCAATCTAGGGTACTTTCAGACCTAATTTTCATATGACAAAGTTAATTAGCAAGTTAGCTACATCGCCATTTTCTTTGTCTGACGCTCGTAATCCATTCATTTGCGACGTGGCGCATTTAATGCTGCCAGATCGTAGCCCTTTTGAAGGGAAAGAAACTTCTAATGACGTCCCTTACTTGATTTACTCAGCGGCTATTGCGTAAAAAAGATACGTCACAGTCGTAATGATAACTAATGTAACGTGAAAAAGTCAATAGCCTACGACACCGGGAGTTCCCAGGCGGTCCCCCATCCAAGTACTATCCCGGCCCAACGATGCTTAACTTCCGTGATCGGACGAGAACAGGTGTGTTCATCGTGGTATGGTCGTAGACACACAAAGGGGCAGATATCTACGATTTATTAGCACATTACATCGAAAATGGTTCACACTTTAAAGGTCATATTTCTTGACTGGATCATTTGAAATAGGTCGTGTTTATGTGCAATTGAAAGCTCTTTTTAAGCGCTGTCGATTCTTTACGACAATCATGCGCTTTAAGATTTCAGGTAAAAAGTTCCAACGAAGGAAATCTAGGGTGCTTTCAGACTTAATTTTCATATGACAAAGTTAATTAGCAAAGTAACTACATCGCCATTTTCTTTGTCTGACGCTTGTAATCCATTTATTTGCGACGTGGCGCATTTATTGCAGCAAGATTGTAGCCGTTTTGAAGGGAAAGCAAATTCTAATCATGTCTCTTTCTTGATTTACTCAGCGGCTATTGCGTAAAAAAGATACGTCCCAGTCCTAATGATAAATAATGTAACGTGAAAAAGTCAATAGCCTACGACACCGGGAGTTCCCAGGCGGTTCCCCATCCAAGTACTATCCCGGCCCAACGATGCTTAACTTCCGTGATCGGACGAGAACAGGTGTGTTCATCGTGGTATGGTCGTAGACAAACAAACGGGCAGATATCTACGATTTATTAGCACATTACATCAAAAATGGTTTAAATTTTAAAGGTCATATTTCTTGACTGGATTATCCGAAATAGGTTGTGTTTATGTGCATTTGAAAGCTCGTTTCAAGCGCTATCCATTAATTACGACAATAATGCGCTTTAAGATTTCCGGTAAAAAGTTCCAACGAAGGCAATCTAGGGTACTTTCAGACTTAATTTTCATATGACAAAGTTAATTAGCAAAGTAACTACATCGCCATCTTCTTTGTCTGACGCTCGTAATCCATTTATTTGCGACGTGGCGCATTTATTGCAGCAAGATTGTAGCCGTTTTGAAGGGAAAGCAACTTCTAATCATGTCTCTTTCTTGATTTACTCGGCGGCTATTGCGTAAAAAAGATACGTCCCAGTCGTAATGATAAATAATGTAACGTGAAAAAGTCAATAGCCTACGACACCGGGAGTTCCCAGGCGGTCCCCCATCCAAGTACTATCCCGGCCCAACGATGCTTAACTTCCGTGATCGGACGAGAACAGGTGTGTTCATCGTGGTATGGTCGTAGACACACAAAGGGGCAGATATTTACGATTTATTAGCACATTACATCGAAAATGGTTCACACTTTAAAGGTCATATTTCTTGACTGGATCATCCGAAATAGGTCGTGTTTATGTGCATTTGAAAGCTCTTTTTAAGCGCTATCGATTCTTTACGACAATCATGCGCTTTAAGATTTCCGGTAAAAAGTTCCAACAAAGGAAATCTAGGGTGCTTTCAGACTTAATTTTCATATGACAAAGTTAATTAGCAAAGTAACTACATCGCCATTTTCTTTGTCTGACGCTTGTAATCCATTTATTTGCGACGTGGCGCATTTATTGCAGCAAGATTGTAGCCGTTTTGAAGGGAAAGCAAATTCTAATCATGTCTCTTTCTTGATTTACTCAGCGGCTATTGCGTAAAAAAGATACGTCCCAGTCCTAATGATAAATAATGTAACGTGAAAAAGTCAATAGCCTACGACACCGGGAGTTCCCAGGCGGTCCCCCATCCAAGTACTATCCCGGCCCAACGATGCTTAACTTCCGTGATCGGACGAGAACAGGTGTGTTCATCGTGGTATGGTCGTAGACAAACAAACGGGCAGATATCTACGATTTATTAGCACATTACATCAAAAATGGTTTAAATTTTAAAGGTCATATTTCTTGACTGGATTATCCGAAAAAGGTTGTGTTTATGTGCATTTGAAAGCTCGTTTCAAGCGCTATCCATTAATTACGACAATAATGCGCTTTAAGATTTCCGGTAAAAAGTTCCAACGAAGGCAATCTAGGGTACTTTCAGACTTAATTTTCATATGACAAAGTTAATTAGCAAAGTAACTACATCGCCATTTTCTTTGTCTGACGCTCGTAATCCATTTATTTGCGACGTGGCGCATTTATTGCAGCAAGATTGTAGCCGTTTTGAAGGGAAAGCAACTTCTAATCATGTCTCTTTCTTGATTTACTCAGCGGCTATTGCGTAAAAAAGATACGTCCCAGTCCTAATGATAAATAATGTAACGTGAAAAAGTCAATAGCCTACGACACCGGGAGTTCCCAGGCGGTCCCCCATCCAAGTACTATCCCGGCCCAACGATGCTTAACTTCCGTGATCGGACGAGAACAGGTGTGTTCATCGTGGTATGGTCGTAGACAAACAAACGGGCAGATATCTACGATTTATTAGCACATTACATCAAAAATGGTTTAAATTTTAAAGGTCATATTTCTTGACTGGATTATCCGAAAAAGGTTGTGTTTATGTGCATTTGAAAGCTCGTTTCAAGCGCTATCCATTAATTACGACAATAATGCGCTTTAAGATTTCCGGTAAAAAGTTCCAACGAAGGCAATCTAGGGTACTTTCAGACTTAATTTTCATATGACAAAGTTAATTAGCAAAGTAACTACATCGCCATTTTCTTTGTCTGACGCTCGTAATCCATTTATTTGCGACGTGGCGCATTTATTGCAGCAAGATTGTAGCCGTTTTGAAGGGAAAGCAACTTATAATCATGTCTCTTTCTTGATTTACTCAGCGGCTATTGCGTAAAAAAGATACGTCCTAGTCCTAATGATAAATAATGTAACGTGAAAAAGTCAATAGCCTACGACACCGGGAGTTCCCAGGCGGTCCCCCATCCAAGTACTATCCCGGCCCAACGATGCTTAACTTCCGTGATCGGACGAGAACAGGTGTGTTCATCGTGGTATGGTGGTAGACAAACAAACGGGCAGATATCTACGATTTATTAGCACATTACATCAAAAATGGTTTAAATTTTAAAGGTCATATTTCTTGACTGGATTATCCGAAAAAGGTTGTGTTTATGTGCATTTCAAAGCTCGTTTCAAGCGCTATCCATTAATTACGACAATAATGCGCTTTAAGATTTCCGGTAAAAAGTTCCAACGAAGGCCATCTAGGGTACTTTCAGACTTAATTTTCATATGACAAAGTTAATTAGCAAAGTAACTACATCGCCATTTTCTTTGTCTGACGCTCGTAATCCATTTATTTGCGACGTGGCGCATTTATTGCAGCAAGATTGTAGCCGTTTTGAAGGGAAAGCAACTTCTAATCATGTCTCTTTCTTGATTTACTCAGCGGCTATTGCGTAAAAAAGATACGTCCTAGTCCTAATGATAAATAATGTAACGTGAAAAAGTCAATAGCCTACGACACCGGGAGTTCCCAGGCGGTCCCCCATCCAAGTACTATCCCGGCCCAACGATGCTTAACTTCCGTGATCGGACGAGAACAGGTGTGTTCATCGTGGTATGGTCGTAGACAAACAAACGGGCAGATATCTACGATTTATTAGCACATTACATCAAAAATGGTTTAAATTTTAAAGGTCATATTTCTTGACTGGATTATCCGAAATAGGTTGTGTTTATGTGCATTTGAAAGCTCGTTTCAAGCGCTATCGATTCTTTACGACAACCATGCGCTTTAAGATTTCCGGTAAAAAGTTCCAACGAAGGAAATCTAGGGTGCTTTCAGACTTAATTTTCATATGACAAAGTTAATTAGCAAAGTAACTACATCGCCATTTTCTTTGTCTGACCCTCGTAATCCATTTATTTGCGACGTGGCGCATTTAATGCTGCAAGATTGTAGCCGTTTTGAAGGGAAAGCAACTTCTAATCATGTCTCTTTCTTGATTTACTCAGCGGCTATTGCGTAAAAAAGATACGTCCCAGTCGTAATGATAAATAATGTAACGTGAAAAAGTCAATAGCCTACGACACCAGGAGTTCCCAGGCGGTCCCCCATCCACGTACTATCCCGGCCCAACGATGCTTAACTTCCGTGATCGGACGAGAACAGGTGTGTTCATCGTGGTATGGTCGTAGACAAACAAACGGGCAGATATCTACGATTTATTAGCACATTACATCGAAAATGGTTTAAATTTTAAAGGTCATATTTCTTGACTGGATTATCCGAAATAGGTCGTGTTTATGTGCATTTGAAAGCTCGTTTCAAGCGCTATCCATTAATTACGACAATAATGCGCTTTAAGATTTCCGGTAAAAAGTTCCAACGAAGAAAATCTAGGGTGCTTTCAGACTTAATTTTCATATGACAAAGTTAATTAGCAAAGTAACTACATCGCCATTTTCTTTGTCTGACGCTCGTAATCCATTTATTTGCGACGTGGCGCATTTATTGCAGGAAGATTGTAGCCGTTTTGAAGGGAAAGCAACTTCTAATCATGTCTCTTTCTTGATTTACTCAGCGGCTATTGCGTAAAAAAGATACGTCCCAGTCGTAATGATAAATAATGTAACGTGAAAAAGTCAATAGCCTACGACACCGGGAGTTCCCAGGCGGTCCCCCATCCAAGTACTATCCCGGCCCAACGATGCTTAACTTCCGTGATCTGACGAGAACAGGTGTGTTCATCGTGGTATGGTCGTAGACAAACAAACGGGCAGATATCTACGATTTATTAGCACATTACATCGAAAATGGTTTAAACTTTAAAAGTCATATTTCTTGACTGGATTATCCGAAATAGGTCGTGTTTATGTGCATTTGAAAGCTCATTTCAAGCGCTATTCCTTAATTACGACAATAATGCGCTTTAAGATTTCCGGTAAAAAGTTCCAACGAAGGAAATCTAGGGTGCTTTCAGACTTAATTTTCATATGACAAAGTTAATTAGCAAAGTAACTACATCGCCATTTTCTTTGTCTGACGCTCGTAATCCATTTATTTGCGACGTGGCGCATTTATTGCAGCAAGATTGTAGCCGTTTTGAAGGGAAAGCAACTTCTAATCATGTCTCTTTCTTGATTTACTCAGCGGCTATTGCGTAAAAAAGATACGTCCCAGTCGTAATGATAAATAATGTAACGTGAAAAAGTCAATAGCCTACGACACCAGGAGTTCCCAGGCGGTCCCCCATCGAAGTACTATCCCGGCCCAACGATGCTTAACTTCCGTGATCGGACGAGAACAGGTGTGTTCATCGTGGTATGGTCGTAGACAAACAAACGGGCAGATATCTACGATTTATTAGCACATTACATCAAAAATGGTTTAAATTTTAAAGGTCATATTTCTTGACTGGATTATCCGAAAAAGGTTGTGTTTATGTGCATTTGAAAGCTCGTTTCAAGCGCTATCCATTAATTACGACAATAATGCGCTTTAAGATTTCCGGTAAAAAGTTCCAACGAAGGCAATCTAGGGTACTTTCAGACTTAATTTTCATATGACAAAGTTAATTAGCAAAGTAACTACATCGCCATTTTCTTTGTCTGACGCTCGTAATCCATTTATTTGCGACGTGGCGCATTTATTGCAGCAAGATTGTAGCCGTTTTGAAGGGAAAGCAACTTCTAATCATGTCTCTTTCTTGATTTACTCAGCGGCTATTGCGTAAAAAAGATACGTCCCAGTCCTAATGATAAATAATGTAACGTGAAAAAGTCAATAGCCTACGACACCGGGAGTTCCCAGGCGGTCCCCCATCCAAGTACTATCCCGGCCCAACGATGCTTAACTTCCGTGATCGGACGAGAACAGGTGTGTTCATCGTGGTATGGTCGTAGCCAAACAAACGGGCAGATATCTACGATTTATTAGCACATTACATCAAAAATGGTTTAAATTTTAAAGGTCATATTTCTTGACTGGATTATCCGAAAAAGGTTGTGTTTATGTGCATTTGAAAGCTCGTTTCAAGCGCTATCCATTAATTACGACAATAATGCGCTTTAAGATTTCCGGTAAAAAGTTCCAACGAAGGCAATCTAGGGTACTTTCAGACTTAATTTTCATATGACAAAGTTAATTAGCAAAGTAACTACATCGCCATTTTCTTTGTCTGACGCTCGTAATCCATTTATTTGCGACGTGGCGCATTTATTGCAGCAAGATTGTAGCCGTTTTGAAGGGAAAGCAACTTCTAATCATGTCTCTTTCTTGATTTACTCAGCGGCTATTGCGTAAAAAAGATACGTCCCAGTCGTAATGATAAATAATGTAACGTGAAAAAGTCAATAGCCTACGACACCAGGAGTTCCCAGGCGGTCCCCCATCCACGTACTATCCCGGCCCAACGATGCTTAACTTCCGTGATCGGACGAGAACAGGTGTGTTCATCGTGGTATGGTCGTAGACAAACAAACGGGTAGCACATTACATCGAAAATGGTTTAAATTTTAAAGGTCATATTTCTTGATTGGATTATCCGAAATAGGTCGTGTTTATGTGCATTTGAAAGCTCATTTCAAGCGCTATCCATTAATTACGACAATAATGCGCTTTAAGATTTCCGGTAAAAAGTTCCAACGAAGGAAATCTAGGGTGCTTTCAGACTTAATTTTCATATGACAAAGTTAATTAGCAAAGTAACTACATCGCTATTTTCTTTGTCTGACGCTCGTAATCCATTTATTTGCGACGTGGCGCATTTATTGCAGCAAGATTGTAGCCGTTTTGAAGGGAAAGCAACTTCTAATCATGTCTCTTTCTTGATTTACTCAGCGGCTATTGCGTAAAAAAGATACGTCCCAATCCTAATGATAAATAATGTAACGTGAAAAAGTCAATAGCCTACGACACCGGGTGTTCCCAGGCGGTCCCCCATCGAAGTACTATCCCGGCCCAACGATGCTTAACTTCCGTGATCGGACGAGAACAGGTGTGTTCATCGTGGTATGGTCGTAGACAAACAAACGGGCAGATATCTACGATTTATTAGCACATTACATCAAAAATGGTTTAAATTTTAAAGGTCATATTTCTTGACTGGATTATCCGAAAAAGGTTGTGTTTATGTGCATTTGAAAGCTCGTTTCAAGCGCTATCCATTAATTACGACAATAATGCGCTTTAAGATTTCCGGTAAAAAGTTCCAACGAAGGCAATCTAGGGTACTTTCAGACTTAATTTTCATATGACAAAGTTAATTAGCAAAGTAACTACATCGCCATTTTCTTTGTCTGACGCTCGTAATCCATTTATTTGCGACGTGGCGCATTTATTGCAGCAAGATTGTAGCCGTTTTGAAGGGAAAGCAACTTCTAATCATGTCTCTTTCTTGATTTACTCAGCGGCTATTGCGTAAAAAAGATACGTCCCAGTCCTAATGATAAATAATGTAACGTGAAAAAGTCAATAGCCTACGACACCGGGAGTTCCCAGGCGGTCCCCCATCCAAGTACTATCCCGGCCCAACGATGCTTAACTTCCGTGATCGGACGAGAACAGGTGTGTTCATCGTGGTATGGTCGTAGCCAAACAAACGGGCAGATATCTACGATTTATTAGCACATTACATCAAAAATGGTTTAAATTTTAAAGGTCATATTTCTTGACTGGATTATCCGAAAAAGGTTGTGTTTATGTGCATTTGAAAGCTCGTTTCAAGCGCTATCCATTAATTACGACAATAATGCGCTTTAAGATTTCCGGTAAAAAGTTCCAACGAAGGCAATCTAGGGTACTTTCAGACTTAATTTTCATATGACAAAGTTAATTAGCAAAGTAACTACATCGCCATTTTCTTTGTCTGACGCTCGTAATCCATTTATTTGCGACGTGGCGCATTTATTGCAGCAAGATTGTAGCCGTTTTGAAGGGAAAGCAACTTATAATCATGTCTCTTTCTTGATTTACTCAGCGGCTATTGCGTAAAAAAGATACGTCCCAGTCCTAATGATAAATAATGTAACGTGAAAAAGTCAATAGCCTACGACACCGGGAGTTCCCAGGCGGTCCCCCATCCAAGTACTATCCTGGCCCGACGATGCTTAACTTCCGTGATCGGACGAGAACAGGTGTGTTCATCGTGGTATGGTCGTAGACAAACAAACGGGCAGATATCTACGATTTATTAGCACATTACATCAAAAATGGTTTAAATTTTAAAGGTCATATTTCTTGACTGGATTTTCCGAAATAGGTCGTGTTTATGTGCATTTGAAAGCTCATTTCAAGCGCTATCGATTCCTTACGACAACCATGCGCTTTAAGATTTCCGGTAAAAAGTTCCAACGAAGGAAATCTAGGGTGCTTTCAGACTTAATTTTCATATGACAAAGTTAATTAGCAAAGTAACTACATCGCCATTTTCTTTGTCTGACGCTCGTAATCCATTTATTTGCGACGTGGCGCATTTAATGCTGCAAGATTGTAGCCGTTTTGAAGGGAAAGCAACCTCTAATCATGTCTCTTTCTTGATTTACTCAGCGGTTATTGCGTAAGAAAGATACGTCCCAGTCGTAATGATAAATAATGTAACGTGAAAAAGTCAATAGCCTACGACACCAGGAGTTCCCAGGCGGTTCCCCATCCAAGTACTATCCCGGCCCAACGATGCTTAACTTCCGTGATCGGACGAGAACAGGTGTGTTCATCGTGGTATGGTCGTAGACAAACAAACGGGCAGATATCTACGATTTATTAGCACATTACATCGAAAATGGTTTAAATTTTAAAGGTCATATTTCTTGACTGGATTATCCGAAATAGGTCGTGTTTATGTGCATTTGAAAGCTCATTTCAAGCGCTATTCATTAATTACGACAATAATGCGCTTTAAGATTTCCGGTAAAAAGTTCCAACGAAGGAAATCTAGGGTGCTTTCAGACTTAATTTTCATATGACAAAGTTAATTAGCAAAGTAACTACATCGCCATTTTCTTTGTCTGACGCTCGTAATCCATTTATTTGCGACGTGGCGCATTTATTGCAGCAAGATTGTAGCCGTTTTGAAGGGAAAGCAACTTCTAATCATGCTTCTTTCTTGATTTACTCAGCGGCTATTGCGTAAAAAAGATACGTCCCAGTCGTAATGATAAATAATGTAACGTGAAAAAGTCAATAGCCTACGACACCGGGAGTTCCCAGGCGGTACCCCATCCAAGTACTATCCCGGCCCAACGATGCTTAACTTCCGTGATCGGACGAGAACAGGTGTGTTCATCGTGGTATGGTCGTAGACAAACAAACGGGCAGATATCTACGATTTATTAGCACATTACATCGAAAATGGTTTAAACTTTAAAGGTCATATTTCTTGACTGGATTATCCGAAATAGGTCGTGTTTATGTGCATTTGAAAGCTCATTTCAAGCGCTATTCATTAATTACGACAATAATGCGCTTTAAGATTTCCGGTAAAAAGTTCCAACGAAGGAAATCTAGGGTGCTTTCAGACTTAATTTTCATATGACAAAGTTAATTAGCAAAGTAACTACATCGCCATTTTCTTTGTCTGACGCTTGTAATCCATTTATTTGCGACGTGGCGCATTTATTGCAGCAAGATTGTAGCCGTTTTGAAGGGAAAGCAACTTCTAATCATGTCTCTTTCTTGATTTACTCAGCGGCTATTGCGTAAAAAAGATACGTCCCAGTCGTAATGATAAATAATGTAACGTGAAAAAGTCAATAGCCTACGACACCAGGAGTTCCCAGGCGGTCCCCCATCCAAGTACTATCCTGGCCCAACGATGCTTAACTTCCGTGATCGGACGAGAACAGGTGTGTTCATCGTGGTATGGTCGTAGACAAACAAACGGGCAGATATCTACGATTTATTAGCACATTACATCGAAAATGGTTTAAATTTTAAAGGTCATATTTCTTGACTGGATTATCCGAAATAGGTCGTGTTTATGTGCATTTGAAAGCTCATTTCAAGCGCTATCCATTAATTACGACAACCATGCGCTTTAAGATTTCCGGTAAAAAGTTCCAACGAAGGAAATCTAGGGTGCTTTCAGACTTAATTTTCATATGACAAAGTTAATTAGCAAAGTAACTACATCGCCATTTTCTTTGTCTGACGCTCGTAATCCATTTATTTGCGACGTGGCGCATTTATTGCAGCAAGATTGTAGCCGTTTTGAAGGGAAAGCAAATTATAATCATGTCTCTTTCTTGATTTACTCAGCGGCTATTGCGTAAAAAAGATACGTCCCAGTCCTAATGATAAATAATGTAACGTGAAAAAGTCAATAGCCTACGACACCGGGAGTTCCCAGGTGGTCCCCCATCCAAGTACTATCCCGGCCCAACGATGCTTAACTTCCGTGATCGGACGAGAACAGGTGTGTTCATCGTGGTATGGTCGTAGACAAACAAACGGGCAGATATCTACGATTTATTAGCACATTACATCAAAAATGGTTTAAATTTTAAAGGTCATATTTCTTGACTGGATTATCCGAAAAAGGTTGTGTTTATGTGCATTTGAAAGCTCGTTTCAAGCGCTATCCATTAATTACGACAATAATGCGCTTTAAGATTTCCGGTAAAAAGTTCCAACGAAGGCAATCTAGGGTACTTTCAGACTTAATTTTCATATGACAAAGTTAATTAGCAAAGTAACTACATCGCCATTTTCTTTGTCTGACGCTCGTAATCCATTTATTTGCGACGTGGCGCATTTATTGCAGCAAGATTGTAGCCGTTTTGAAGGGAAAGCAACTTCTAATCATGTCTCTTTCTTGATTTACTCAGCGGCTATTGCGTAAAAAAGATACGTCCCAGTCCTAATGATAAATAATGTAACGTGAAAAAGTCAATAGCCTACGACGCCGGGAGTTCCCAGGCGGTCCCCCATCCAAGTACTACCCCGGCCCGACGATGCTTAACTTCCGTGATCGGACGAGAACAGGTGTGTTCATCGTGGTATGGTCGTAGACAAACAAACGGGCAGATATCTACGATTTATTAGCACATTACATCGAAAATGGTTTAAATTTTAAAGGTCATATTTCTTGACTGGATTATCCAAAATAGGTCGTGTTTATGTGCATTTGAAAGCTCATTTTAAGCGCTATCCCGTAATTACGACAATAATGCGCTTTAAGATTTCCGGTAAAAAGTTCCAACGAAGGAAATCTAGGGTGCTTTCAGACTTAATTTTCATATGACAAAGTTAATTAGCAAAGTAACTACATCGCCATTCTCTTTGTCTGACGCTCGTAATCCATTCATTTGCGACGTGGCGCATTTATTGCAGCAAGATTGTAGCCGTTTTGAAGGGAAAGCAACTTCTAATCATGTCTCTTTCTTGATTTACTCGGCGGCTATTGCGTAAAAAAGATACGTCACAGTCGTAATGATAAATAATGTAACGTGAAAGAGTCAATAGCCTACGACACCGGGAGTTCCCAGGCGGTCCCCCATCCAAGTACTATCCTGGCCCGACGATGCTTAACTTCCGTGATCGGACGAGAACAGGTGTGTTCATCGTGGTATGGTCGTAGACAAACAAACGGGCAGATATCTACGATTTATTAGCACATTACATCGAAAATGGTTTAAATTTTAAAGGTCATATTTCTTGACTGGATTATCCGAAATAGGTCGTGTTTATGTGCATTTGAAAGCTCATTTCAAGCGCTATTCATTAATTACGACAATAATGCGCTTTAAGATTTCCGGTAAAAAGTTCCAACGAAGGAAATCTAGGGTGCTTTCAGACTTAATTTTCATATGACAAAGTTAATTAGCAAAGTAACTACATCGCCATTTTCTTTGTCTGACGCTCGTAATCCATTTATTTGCGACGTGGCGCATTTATTGCAGCAAGATTGTAGCCGTTTTGAAGGGAAAGCAACTTCTAATCATGTCTCTTTCTTGATTTACTCAGCGGCTATTGCGTAAAAAAGATACGTCCCAGTCGTAATGATAAATAATGTAACGTGAAAAAGTCAATAGCCTACGACACCAGGAGTTCCCAGGCGGTCCCCCATCAAAGTACTCTCCAGGCCCAACGATGCTTAACTTCCGTGATCGGACGAGAACAGGTGTGTTCATCGTGGTATGGTCGTAGACAAACAAACGGGCAGATATCTACGATTTATTAGCACATTACATCGAAAATGGTTTAAATTTTAAAGGTCATATTTCTTGACTGGATTATCCGAAATAGGTCGTGTTTATGTGCATTTGAAAGCTCATTTCAAGCGCTATCCATTAATTACGACAACCATGCGCTTTAAGATTTCCGGTAAAAAGTTCCAACGAAGGAAATCTAGGGTGCTTTCAGACTTAATTTTCATATGACAAAGTTAATTAGCAAAGTAACTACATCGCCATTTTCTTTGTCTGACGCTCGTAATCCATTTATTTGCGACGTGGCGCATTTATTGCAGCAAGATTGTAGCCGTTTTGAAGGGAAAGCAAATTATAATCATGTCTCTTTCTTGATTTACTCAGCGGCTATTGCGTAAAAAAGATACGTCCCAGTCCTAATGATAAATAATGTATCGTGAAAAAGTCAATAGCCTACGACACCGGGAGTTCCCAGGTGGTCCCCCATCCAAGTACTATCCCGGCCCAACGATGCTTAACTTCCGTGATCGGACGAGAACAGGTGTGTTCATCGTGGTATGGTCGTAGACAAACAAACGGGCAGATATCTACGATTTATTAGCACATTACATCAAAAATGGTTTAAATTTTAAAGGTCATATTTCTTGACTGGATTATCCGAAAAAGGTTGTGTTTATGTGCATTTGAAAGCTCGTTTCAAGCGCTATCCATTAATTACGACAATAATGCGCTTTAAGATTTCCGGTAAAAAGTTCCAACGAAGGCAATCTAGGGTACTTTCAGACTTAATTTTCATATGACAAAGTTAATTAGCAA
This sequence comes from Hydractinia symbiolongicarpus, assembly GCF_029227915.1. NCBI lineage: Eukaryota > Metazoa > Cnidaria > Hydrozoa > Anthoathecata > Hydractiniidae > Hydractinia > Hydractinia symbiolongicarpus. The sequence continues at coordinate 15,466,649 of NC_079885.1, read as the reverse complement.
AGTAACTACATCGCCATTTTCTTTGTCTGACGCTCGTAATCCATTTATTTGCGACGTGGCGCATTTATTGCAGCAAGATTGTAGCCGTTTTGAAGGGAAAGCAACTTATAATCATGTCTCTTTCTTGATTTACTCAGCGGCTATTGCGTAAAAAAGATACGTCCCAGTCCTAATGATAAATAATGTAACGTGAAAAAGTCAATAGCCTACGACACCGGGAGTTCCCAGGCGGTCCCCCATCCAAGTACTACCCCGGCCCGACGATGTTTAACTTCCGTGATCGGACGAGAACAGGTGTGTTCATCGTGGTATGGTCGTAGACAAACAAACGGGCAGATATCTACGATTTATTAGCACATTACATCGAAAATGGTTTAAATTTTAAAGGTCATATTTCTTGACTGGATTATCCGAAATAGGTCGTGTTTATGTGCATTTGAAAGCTCATTTTAAGCGCTATCCCGTAATTACGACAGTAATGCGCTTTAAGATTTCCGGTAAAAAGTTCCAACGAAGGAAATCTAGGGTGCTTTCAGACTTAATTTTCATATGACAAAGTTAATTAGCAAAGTAACTACATCGCCATTCTCTTTGTCTGACGCTCGTAATCCATTCATTTGCGACGTGGCGCATTTATTGCAGCAAGATTGTAGCCGTTTTGAAGGGAAAGCAACTTCTAATCATGTCTCTTTCTAGATTTACTCAGCGGCTATTTCGTAAAAAAGATACGTCACAGTCGTAATGATAAATAATGTAACGTGAAAAAGTCAATAGCCTACGACACCGGGAGTTCCCAGGCGGGCGGTCCCCCATCCAAGTACTATCCCGGCCCGACGATGCTTAACTTCCGTGATCGGACGAGAACAGGTGTGTTCATCGTGGTATGGTCGTAAACAAACAAACGGGCAGATATCTACGATTTATTAGCACATCACATCGAAAATGGTTTAAACTTTAAAGGTCATATTTCTTGACTGGATCATCCGAAATAGGTCGTGTTTATGTGCATTTGAAAGCTCATTTCAAGCGCTATCCATTAATTACGACAACCATGCGCTTTAAGATTTCCGGTAAAAAGTTCCAACGAAGGCAATCCAGGGTACTTTCAGACTTTATTTTCATATGACAAAGTTAATTAGCAAATTAGCTACATCGCCATTCTCTTTGTCTGACGCTCGTAATCCATTCATTTGCGACGTGGCGCATTTAATGCTGCCAGATCGTAGCCCTTTTGAAGGGAAAGAAATTTCTAATGATGTCCCTTACTTGATTTACTCAGCGGCTATTGCGTAAAAAAGATACATCACAGTCGTAATGATAAATAATGTAACGTGAAAAAGTCAATAGCCTACGACACCGGGAGTTCCCAGGCGGTCCTCCATCCAAGTACTATCCCTGCCCGAGGATGCTTAACTTCCGTGATCGGACGAGAACAGGTGTGTTCATCGTGGTATGGTCGTAGACACACAAACGGGCAGATATCTACGATTTATTAGCACATTACATCGAAAATGGTTCAAACTTTAAAGGTCATATTTCTTGACTGGATCATCCGAAATAGGTCGTGTTTATGTGCATTTGAAAGCTCTTTTTAAGCGCTATCGATTCTTTACGACAACCATGCGCTTTAAGATTTCCGGTAAAAAGTTCCAACGAAGGAAATCTAGGGTGCTTTCAGACTTAATTTTCATATGACAAAGTTAATTAGCAAAGTAACTACATCGCCATTTTCTTTGTCTGACGCTCGTAATCCATTTATTTGCGACGTGGCGCATTTAATGCTGCAAGATTGTAGCCGTTTTGAAGGGAAAGCAACTTCTAATCATGTCTCTTTCTTGATTTACTCAGCGGCTATTGCGTAAAAAAGATACGTCCCAGTCGTAATGATAAATAATGTAACGTGAAAAAGTCAATAGCCTACGACACCAGGAGTTCCCAGGCGGTCCCCATCCAAGTACTATCCCGGCCCAACGATGCTTAACTTCCGTGATCGGACGAGAACAGGTGTGTTCATCGTGGTATGGTCGTAGACAAACAAACGGGCAGATATCTACGATTTATTAGCACATTACATCGAAAATGGTTTAAATTTTGAAGGTCATATTTCTTGACTGGATTATCCGAAATAGGTCGTGTTTATGTGCATTTGAAAGCTCATTTCAAGCGCTATCCATTAATTACGACAATAATGCGCTTTAAGATTTCCGGTAAAAAGTTCCAACGAAGGAAATCTAGGGTGCTTTCAGACTTAATTTTCATATGACAAAGTTAATTAGCAAAGTAACTACATCGCCATTTTCTTTGTCTGACGCTCGTAATCCATTTATTTGCGACGTGGCGCATTTAATGCTGCAAGATTGTAGCCGTTTTGAAGCGAAAGCAACTTCTAATCATGTCTCTTTCTTGATTTACTCAGCGGCTATTGCGTAAAAAAGATACGTCCCAGTCGTAATGATAAATAATGTAACGTGAAAAAGTCAATAGCCTACGACACCAGGAGTTCCCAGGCGGTCCCCCATCCAAGTACTATCCCGGCCCAACGATGCTTAACTTCCGTGATCGGACGAGAACAGGTGTGTTCATCGTGGTATGGTCGTAGACAAACAAACGGGCAGATATCTACGATTTATTAGCACATTACATCGAAAATGGTTTAAATTTTAAAGGTCATATTTCTTGACTGGATTATCCGAAATAGGTCGTGTTTATGTGCATTTGAAAGCTCATTTCAAGCGCTATTCATTAATTACGACAATAATGCGCTTTAAGATTTCCGGTAAAAAGTTCCAACGAAGGAAATCTAGGGTGCTTTCAGACTTAATTTTCATATGACAAAGTTAATTAGCAAAGTAACTACATCGCCATTTTCTTTGTCTGACGCTCGTAATCCATTTATTTGCGACGTGGCGCATTTATTGCAGCAAGATTGTAGCCGTTTTGAAGGGAAAGCAACTTCTAATCATGTCTCTTTCTTGATTTACTCAGCGGCTATTGCGTAAAAAAGATACGTCCCAGTCGTAATGATAAATAATGTAACGTGAAAAAGTCAATAGCCTACGACACCAGGAGTTCCCAGGCGGTCCCCCATCAAAGTACTCTCCAGGCCCAACGATGCTTAACTTCCGTGATCGGACGAGAACAGGTGTGTTCATCGTGGTATGGTCGTAGACAAACAAACGGGCAGATATCTACGATTTATTAGCACATTACATCGAAAATGGTTTAAATTTTAAAGGTCATATTTCTTGACTGGATTATCCGAAATAGGTCGTGTTTATGTGCATTTGAAAGCTCATTTCAAGCGCTATCCATTAATTACGACAACCATGCGCTTTAAGATTTCCGGTAAAAAGTTCCAACGAAGGAAATCTAGGGTGCTTTCAGACTTAATTTTCATATGACAAAGTTAATTAGCAAAGTAACTACATCGCCATTTTCTTTGTCTGACGCTCGTAATCCATTTATTTGCGACGTGGCGCATTTATTGCAGCAAGATTGTAGCCGTTTTGAAGGGAAAGCAAATTATAATCATGTCTCTTTCTTGATTTACTCAGCGGCTATTGCGTAAAAAAGATACGTCCCAGTCCTAATGATAAATAATGTATCGTGAAAAAGTCAATAGCCTACGACACCGGGAGTTCCCAGGTGGTCCCCCATCCAAGTACTATCCCGGCCCAACGATGCTTAACTTCCGTGATCGGACGAGAACAGGTGTGTTCATCGTGGTATGGTCGTAGACAAACAAACGGGCAGATATCTACGATTTATTAGCACATTACATCAAAAATGGTTTAAATTTTAAAGGTCATATTTCTTGACTGGATTATCCGAAAAAGGTTGTGTTTATGTGCATTTGAAAGCTCGTTTCAAGCGCTATCCATTAATTACGACAATAATGCGCTTTAAGATTTCCGGTAAAAAGTTCCAACGAAGGCAATCTAGGGTACTTTCAGACTTAATTTTCATATGACAAAGTTAATTAGCAAAGTAACTACATCGCCATTTTCTTTGTCTGACGCTCGTAATCCATTTATTTGCGACGTGGCGCATTTATTGCAGCAAGATTGTAGCCGTTTTGAAGGGAAAGCAACTTATAATCATGTCTCTTTCTTGATTTACTCAGCGGCTATTGCGTAAAAAAGATACGTCCCAGTCCTAATGATAAATAATGTAACGTGAAAAAGTCAATAGCCTACGACACCGGGAGTTCCCAGGCGGTCCCCCATCCAAGTACTACCCCGGCCCGACGATGTTTAACTTCCGTGATCGGACGAGAACAGGTGTGTTCATCGTGGTATGGTCGTAGACAAACAAACGGGCAGATATCTACGATTTATTAGCACATTACATCGAAAATGGTTTAAATTTTAAAGGTCATATTTCTTGACTGGATTATCCGAAATAGGTCGTGTTTATGTGCATTTGAAAGCTCATTTTAAGCGCTATCCCGTAATTACGACAGTAATGCGCTTTAAGATTTCCGGTAAAAAGTTCCAACGAAGGAAATCTAGGGTGCTTTCAGACTTAATTTTCATATGACAAAGTTAATTAGCAAAATAACTACATCGCCATTCTCTTTGTCTGACGCTCGTAATCCATTCATTTGCGACGTGGCGCATTTATTGCAGCAAGATTGTAGCCGTTTTGAAGGGAAAGCAACTTCTAATCATGTCTCTTTCTAGATTTACTCAGCGGCTATTTCGTAAAAAAGATACGTCACAGTCGTAATGATAAATAATGTAACGTGAAAAAGTCAATAGCCTACGACACCGGGAGTTCCCAGGCGGGCGGTCCCCCATCCAAGTACTATCCCGGCCCGACGATGCTTAACTTCCGTGATCGGACGAGAACAGGTGTGTTCATCGTGGTATGGTCGTAAACAAACAAACGGGCAGATATCTACGATTTATTAGCACATCACATCGAAAATGGTTTAAACTTTAAAGGTCATATTTCTTGACTGGATCATCCGAAATAGGTCGTGTTTATGTGCATTTGAAAGCTCATTTCAAGCGCTATCCATTAATTACGACAACCATGCGCTTTAAGATTTCCGGTAAAAAGTTCCAACGAAGGCAATCCAGGGTACTTTCAGACTTTATTTTCATATGACAAAGTTAATTAGCAAATTAGCTACATCGCCATTCTCTTTGTCTGACGCTCGTAATCCATTCATTTGCGACGTGGCGCATTTAATGCTGCCAGATCGTAGCCCTTTTGAAGGGAAAGAAATTTCTAATGATGTCCCTTACTTGATTTACTCAGCGGCTATTGCGTAAAAAAGATACATCACAGTCGTAATGATAAATAATGTAACGTGAAAAAGTCAATAGCCTACGACACCGGGAGTTCCCAGGCGGTCCTCCATCCAAGTACTATCCCGGCCCGAGGATGCTTAACTTCCGTGATCGGACGAGAACAGGTGTGTTCATCGTGGTATGGTCGTAGACACACAAACGGGCAGATATCTACGATTTATTAGCACATTACATCGAAAATGGTTCAAACTTTAAAGGTCATATTTCTTGACTGGATCATCCGAAATAGGTCGTGTTTATGTGCATTTGAAAGCTCTTTTTAAGCGCTATCGATTCTTTACGACAACCATGCGCTTTAAGATTTCCGGAAAAAATTCCAACGAAGGAAATCTAGGGTGCTTTCAGACTTAATTTTCATATGACAAAGTTAATTAGCAAAGTAACTACATCGCCATTTTCTTTGTCTGACGCTCGTAATCCATTTATTTGCGACGTGGCGCATTTAATGCTGCAAGATTGTAGCCGTTTTGAAGGGAAAGCAACTTCTAATCATGTCTCTTTATTGATTTACTCAGCGGCTATTGCGTAAAAAAGATACGTCCCAGTCGTAATGATAAATAATGTAACGTGAAAAAGTCAATAGCCTACGACACCAGGAGTTCCCAGGCGGTCCCCATCCAAGTACTATCCCGGCCCAACGTTGCTTAACTTCCGTGATCGGACGAGAACAGGTGTGTTCATCGTGGTATGGTCGTAGACAAACAAACGGGCAGATATCTACGATTTATTAGCACATTACATCGAAAATGGTTTAAATTTTGAAGGTCATATTTCTTGACTGGATTATCCGAAATAGGTCGTGTTTATGTGCATTTGAAAGCTCATTTCAAGCGCTATCCATTAATTACGACAATAATGCGCTTTAAGATTTCCGGTAAAAAGTTCCAACGAAGGAAATCTAGGGTGCTTTCAGACTTAATTTTCATATGACAAAGTTAATTAGCAAAGTAACTACATCGCCATTTTCTTTGTCTGACGCTCCTAATCCATTTATTTGCGACGTGGCGCATTTATTGCAGCAAGATTGTAGCCGTTTTGAAGGGAAAGCAACTTCTAATGATGTCTCTTTCTTGATTTACTCAGCGGCTATTGCGTAAAAAAGATACGTCCCAGTCGTAATGATAAATAATGTAACGTGAAAAAGTCAATAGCCTACGACACCGGGAGTTCCCAGGCGGTCCCCCATTCAAGTACTATCCCGGCCCAACGATGCTTAACTTCCGTGATCTGACGAGAACAGGTGTGTTCATCGTGGTATGGTCGTAGACAAACAAACGGGCAGATATCTACGATTTATTAGCACATTACATCGAAAATGGTTTAAACTTTAAAGGTCATATTTCTTGACTGGATTATCCGAAATAGGTCGTGTTTATGTGCATTTGAAAGCTCATTTCAAGCGCTATTCATTAATTACGACAATAATGCGCTTTAAGATTTCCGGTAAAAAGTTCCAACGAAGGAAATCTAGGGTACTTTCAGACTTAATTTTCATATGACAAAATTAGTTAGCAAAGTAAGTACATCGCTATTTTCTTTGTCTGACGGTCGTAATCCATTCATTTGCGACGTGGCGCATTTATTGCAGCACGATGGTAGTCGTTTTGAAGGGAAAGCAACTTCTAATCATGTCTCTTTCTTGATTTACTCGGCGGCTATTGCGTAAAAAAGATACGTCACAGTCGTAATGATAAATAATGTAACGTGAAAAAGTCAATAGCCTACGACACCGGGAGTTCCCAGGCGGTCCCCCATCCAAGTACTATCCCGGCCCAACGATGCTTAACTTCCGTGATCGGACGAGAACAGGTGTGTTCATCGTGGTATGGTCGTAGACACACAAAGGGGCAGATATCTACGATTTATTAGCACATTACATCGAAAATGGTTCACACTTTAAAGGTCATATTTCTTGACTGGATCATCCGAAATAGGTCGTGTTTATGCGCATTTGAAAGCTCTTTTTAAGCGCTATCGATTCTTTACGACAACCATGCGCTTTAAGATTTCCGGTAAAAAGTTCCAACGAAGGAAATCTAGGGTGCTTTCAGACTTAATTTTCATATGACAAAGTTAATTAGCAAAGTAACTACATCGCCATTTTCTTTGTCTGACGCTCGTAATCCATTTATTTGCGACGTGGCGCATTTATTGCAGCAAGATTGTAGCCGTTTTGAAGGGAAAGCAAATTCTAATCATGTCTCTTTCTTGATTTACTCAGCGGCTATTGCGTAAAAAAGATACGTCCCAGTCCTAATGATAAATAATGTAACGTGAAAAAGTCAATAGCCTACGACACCGGGAGTTCCCAGGCGGTCCCCCATCCAAGTACTATCCCGGCCCAACGATGCTTAAATTCCGTGATCGGACGAGAACAGGTGTGTTCATCGTGGTATGGTCGTAGACAAACAAACGGGCAGATATCTACGATTTATTAGCACATTACATCAAAAATGGTTTAAATTTTAAAGGTCATATTTCTTGACTGGATTATCCGAAAAAGGTTGTGTTTATGTGCATTTGAAAGCTCGTTTCAAGCGCTATCCATTAATTACGACAATAATGCGCTTTAAGATTTCCGGTAAAAAGTTCCAACGAAGGCAATCTAGGGTACTTTCAGACTTAATTTTCATATGACAAAGTTAATTAGCAAAGTAACTACATCGCCATTTTCTTTGTCTGACGCTCGTAATCCATTTATTTGCGACGTGGCGCATTTATTGCAGCAAGATTGTAGCCGTTTTGAAGGGAAAGAAACTTCTAATCATGTCTCTTTCTTGATTTACTCAGCGGCTATTGCGTAAAAAAGATACGTCCCAGTCGTAATGATAAATAATGTAACGTGAAAAAGTCAATAGCCTACGACACCGGGAGTTCCCAGGCGGTCCCCCATCCAAGTACTATCCCGGCCCAACGATGCTTAACTTCCGTGATCGGACGAGAACAGGTGTGTTCATCGTGGTATGGTCGTAGACAAACAAACGGGCAGATATCTACGATTTATTAGCACATTACATCGAAAATGGTTTAAACTTTAAAGGTCATATTTCTTGACTGGATTATCCGAAATAGGTCGTGTTTATGTGCATTTGAAAGCTCATTTCAAGCGCTATTCATTAATTACGACAATAATGCGCTTTAAGATTTCCGGTAAAAAGTTCCAACGAAGGAAATCTAGGGTACTTTCAGACTTAATTTTCATATGACAAAATTAGTTAGCAAAGTAAGTACATCGCTATTTTCTTTGTCTGACGCTCGTAATCCATTCATTTGCGACGTGGCGCATTTATTGCAGCACGATGGTAGTCGTTTTGAAGGGAAAGCAACTTCTAATCATGTCTCTTTCTTGATTTACTCGGCGGCTATTTCGTAAAAAAGATACGTCACAGTCGTAATGATAAATAATGTAACGTGAAAAAGTCAATAGCCTACGACACCGGGAGTTCCCAGGCGGTCCCCCATTCAAGTACTATCCCGGCCCAACGATGCTTAACTTCCGTGATCTGACGAGAACAGGTGTGTTCATCGTGGTATGGTCGTAGACAAACAAACGGGCAGATATCTACGATTTATTAGCACATTACATCGAAAATGGTTTAAACTTTAAAGGTCATATTTCTTGACTGGATTATCCGAAATAGGTCGTGTTTATGTGCATTTGAAAGCTCATTTCAAGCGCTATTCATTAATTACGACAATAATGCGCTTTAAGATTTCCGGTAAAAAGTTCCAACGAAGGAAATCTAGGGTACTTTCAGACTTAATTTTCATATGACAAAATTAGTTAGCAAAGTAAGTACATCGCTATTTTCTTTGTCTGACGGTCGTAATCCATTCATTTGCGACGTGGCGCATTTATTGCAGCACGATGGTAGTCGTTTTGAAGGGAAAGCAACTTCTAATCATGTCTCTTTCTTGATTTACTCGGCGGCTATTGCGTAAAAAAGATACGTCACAGTCGTAATGATAAATAATGTAACGTGAAAAAGTCAATAGCCTACGACACCGGGAGTTCCCAGGCGGTCCCCCATCCAAGTACTATCCCGGCCCAACGATGCTTAACTTCCGTGATCGGACGAGAACAGGTGTGTTCATCGTGGTATGGTCGTAGACACACAAAGGGGCAGATATCTACGATTTATTAGCACATTACATCGAAAATGGTTCACACTTTAAAGGTCATATTTCTTGACTGGATCATCCGAAATAGGTCGTGTTTATGTGCATTTGAAAGCTCTTTTTAAGCGCTATCGATTGTTTACGACAACCATGCGCTTTAAGATTTCCGGTAAAAAGTTCCAACGAAGGAAATCTAGGGTGCTTTCAGACTTAATTTTCATATGACAAGGTTAATTAGCAAAGTAACTACATCGCCATTTTCTTTGTCTGACGCTCGTAATCCATTTATTTGCGACGTGGCGCATTTATTGCAGCAAGATTGTAGCCGTTTTGAAGGGAAAGCAAATTCTAATCATGTCTCTTTCTTGATTTACTCAGCGGCTATTGCGTAAAAAAGATACGTCCCAGTCCTAATGATAAATAATGTAACGTGAAAAAGTCAATAGCCTACGACAACGGGAGTTCCCAGGCGGTCCCCCATCCAAGTACTATCCCGGCCCAACGATGCTTAAATTCCGTGATCGGACGAGAACAGGTGTGTTCATCGTGGTATGGTCGTAGACAAACAAACGGGCAGATATCTACGATTTATTAGCACATTACATCAAAAATGGTTTAAATTTTAAAGGTCATATTTCTTGACTGGATTATCCGAAAAAGGTTGTGTTTATGTGCATTTGAAAGCTCGTTTCAAGCGCTATCCATTAATTACGACAATAATGCGCTTTAAGATTTCCGGTAAAAAGTTCCAACGAAGGCAATCTAGGGTACTTTCAGACTTAATTTTCATATGACAAAGTTAATTAGCAAAGTAACTACATCGCCATTTTCTTTGTCTGACGCTCGTAATCCATTTATTTGCGACGTGGCGCATTTATTGCAGCAAGATTGTAGCCGTTTTGAAGGGAAAGAAACTTCTAATCATGTCTCTTTCTTGATTTACTCAGCGGCTATTGCGTAAAAAAGATACGTCCCAGTCGTAATGATAAATAATGTAACGTGAAAAAGTCAATAGCCTACGACACCGGGAGTTCCCAGGCGGTCCCCCATCCAAGTACTATCCCGGCCCAACGATGCTTAACTTCCGTGATCGGACGAGAACAGGTGTGTTCATCGTGGTATGGTCGTAGACAAACAAATGGGCAGATATCTACGATTTATTAGCACATTACATCGAAAATGGTTTAAACTTTAAAGGTCATATTTCTTGACTGGATTATCCGAAATAGGTCGTGTTTATGTGCATTTGAAAGCTCATTTCAAGCGCTATTCATTAATTACGACAATAATGCGCTTTAAGATTTCCGGTAAAAAGTTCCAACGAAGGAAATCTAGGGTACTTTCAGACTTAATTTTCATATGACAAAGTTAATTAGCAAAGTAAGTACATCGCTATTTTCTTTGTCTGACGCTCGTAATCCATTCATTTGCGACGTGGCGCATTTATTGCAGCACGATGGTAGTCGTTTTGAAGGGAAAGCAACTTCTAATCATGTCTCTTTCTTGATTTACTCGGCGGCTATTGCGTAAAAAAGATACGTCACAGTCGTAATGATAAATAATGTAACGTGAAAAAGTCAATAGCCTACGACACCGGGAGTTCCCAGGCGGTCCCCCATTCAAGTACTATCCCGGCCCAACGATGCTTAACTTCCGTGATCTGACGAGAACAGGTGTGTTCATCGTGGTATGGTCGTAGACAAACAAACGGGCAGATATCTACGATTTATTAGCACATTACATCGAAAATGGTTTAAACTTTAAAGGTCATATTTCTTGACTGGATTATCCGAAATAGGTCGTGTTTATGTGCATTTGAAAGCTCATTTCAAGCGCTATTCATTAATTACGACAATAATGCGCTTTAAGATTTCCGGTAAAAAGTTCCAACGAAGGAAATCTAGGGTACTTTCAGACTTAATTTTCATATGACAAAATTAGTTAGCAAAGTAAGTACATCGCTATTTTCTTTGTCTGACGGTCGTAATCCATTCATTTGCGACGTGGCGCATTTATTGCAGCACGATGGTAGTCGTTTTGAAGGGAAAGCAACTTCTAATCATGTCTCTTTCTTGATTAACTCGGCGGCTATTGCGTAAAAAAGATACGTCACAGTCGTAATGATAAATAATGTAACGTGAAAAAGTCAATAGCCTACGACACCGGGAGTTCCCAGGCGGTCCCCCATCCAAGTACTATCCCGGCCCAACGATGCTTAACTTCCGTGATCGGACGAGAACAGGTGTGTTCATCGTGGTATGGTCGTAGACACACAAAGGGGCAGATATCTACGATTTATTAGACATTACATCGAAAATGGTTCACACTTTAAAGGTCATATTTCTTGACTGGATCATCCGAAATAGGTCGTGTTTATGTGCATTTGAAAGCTCTTTTTAAGCGCTATCGATTCTTTACGACAACCATGCGCTTTAAGATTTCCGGTAAAAAGTTCCAACGAAGGAAATCTAGGGTGCTTTCAGACTTAATTTTCATATGACAAAGTTAATTAGCAAAGTAACTACATCGCCATTTTCTTTGTCTGACGCTCGTAATCCATTTATTTGCGACGTGGCGCATTTATTGCAGCAAGATTGTAGCCGTTTTGAAGGGAAAGCAAATTCTAATCATGTCTCTTTCTTGATTTACTCAGCGGCTATTGCGTAAAAAAGATACGTCCCAGTCCTAATGATAAATAATGTAACGTGAAAAAGTCAATAGCCTACAACACCGGGAGTTCCCAGGCGGTCCCCCATCCAAGTACTATCCCGGCCCAACGATGCTTAAATTCCGTGATCGGACGAGAACAGGTGTGTTCATCGTGGTATGGTCGTAGACAAACAAACGGGCAGATATCTACGATTTATTAGCACATTACATCAAAAATGGTTTAAATTTTAAAGGTCATATTTCTTGACTGGATTATCCGAAAAAGGTTGTGTTTATGTGCATTTGAAAGCTCGTTTCAAGCGCTATCCATTAATTACGACAATAATGCGCTTTAAGATTTCCGGTAAAAAGTTCCAACGAAGGCAATCTAGGGTACTTTCAGACTTAATTTTCATATGACAAAGTTAATTAGCAAAGTAACTACATCGCCATTTTCTTTGTCTGACGCTCGTAATCCATTTATTTGCGACGTGGCGCATTTATTGCAGCAAGATTGTAGCCGTTTTGAAGGGAAAGAAACTTCTAATCATGTCTCTTTCTTGATTTACTCAGCGGCTATTGCGTAAAAAAGATACGTCCCAGTCGTAATGATAAATAATGTAACGTGAAAAAGTCAATAGCCTACGACACCGGGAGTTCCCAGGCGGTCCCCCATCCAAGTACTATCCCGGCCCAACGATGCTTAACTTCCGTGATCGGACGAGAACAGGTGTGTTCATCGTGGTATGGTCGTAGACAAACAAACGGGCAGATATCTACGATTTATTAGCACATTACATCGAAAATGGTTTAAACTTTAAAGGTCATATTTCTTGACTGGATTATCCGAAATAGGTCGTGTTTATGTGCATTTGAAAGCTCATTTCAAGCGCTATTCATTAATTACGACAATAATGCGCTTTAAGATTTCCGGTAAAAAGTTCCAACGAAGGAAATCTAGGGTACTTTCAGACTTAATTTTCATATGACAAAATTAGTTAGCAAAGTAAGTACATCGCTATTTTCTTTGTCTGACGGTCGTAATCCATTCATTTGCGACGTGGCGCATTTATTGCAGCACGATGGTAGTCGTTTTGAAGGGAAAGCAACTTCTAATCATGTCTCTTTCTTGATTAACTCGGCGGCTATTGCGTAAAAAAGATACGTCACAGTCGTAATGATAAATAATGTAACGTGAAAAAGTCAATAGCCTACGACACCGGGAGTTCCCAGGCGGTCCCCCATCCAAGTACTATCCCGGCCCAACGATGCTTAACTTCCGTGATCGGACGAGAACAGGTGTGTTCATCGTGGTATGGTCGTAGACACACAAAGGGGCAGATATCTACGATTTATTAGACATTACATCGAAAATGGTTCACACTTTAAAGGTCATATTTCTTGACTGGATCATCCGAAATAGGTCGTGTTTATGTGCATTTGAAAGCTCTTTTTAAGCGCTATCGATTCTTTACGACAACCATGCGCTTTAAGATTTCCGGTAAAAAGTTCCAACGAAGGAAATCTAGGGTGCTTTCAGACTTAATTTTCATATGACAAAGTTAATTAGCAAAGTAACTACATCGCCATTTTCTTTGTCTGACGCTCGTAATCCATTTATTTGCGACGTGGCGCATTTATTGCAGCAAGATTGTAGCCGTTTTGAAGGGAAAGCAAATTCTAATCATGTCTCTTTCTTGATTTACTCAGCGGCTATTGCGTAAAAAAGATACGTCCCAGTCCTAATGATAAATAATGTAACGTGAAAAAGTCAATAGCCTACAACACCGGGAGTTCCCAGGCGGTCCCCCATCCAAGTACTATCCCGGCCCAACGATGCTTAAATTCCGTGATCGGACGAGAACAGGTGTGTTCATCGTGGTATGGTCGTAGACAAACAAACGGGCAGATATCTACGATTTATTAGCACATTACATCAAAAATGGTTTAAATTTTAAAGGTCATATTTCTTGACTGGATTATCCGAAAAAGGTTGTGTTTATGTGCATTTGAAAGCTCGTTTCAAGCGCTATCCATTAATTACGACAATAATGCGCTTTAAGATTTCCGGTAAAAAGTTCCAACGAAGGCAATCTAGGGTACTTTCAGACTTAATTTTCATATGCGAGTTGGCGCATTTATTGCTGCCAGATCGTAGCCGTTTTGAAGGGAAAGCAACTTCTAATCATGTCTCTTTCTTGATTTACTCGGCGGCTATTGCGTAAAAAAGATACGTCACAGTTGTAATGATAAATAATGTAACGTGAAAGAGTCAATAGCCTACGACACCGGGAGTTCCCAGGCGGTCCCCCATCCAAGTACTATCCTGGCCCGACGATGCTTAACTTCCGTGATCGGACGAGAACAGGTGTGTTCATCGTGGTATGGTCGTAGACAAACAAACGGGCAGATATCTACGATTTATTAGCACATTACATCGAAAATGGTTTAAACTTTAAAGGTCATATTTCTTGACTGGATTATCCGAAATAGGTCGTGTTTATGTGCATTTGAAAGCTCATTTCAAGCTCTATCGATTAATTACGACAACCATGCGCTTTAAGATTTCCGGTAAAAAGTTCCAACGAAGGCAATCTAGGGTACTTTCAGACTTAATTTTCATATGACAAAGTTAATTAGCAAATTAACTACATCGCCATTTTCTTTGTCTGACGCTCGTAATCCATTCATTTGCGACTTGGCGCATTTATTGCTGCCAGATCGTAGCCGTTTTGAAGGGAAAGCAACTTGTAATCATGTCTCTTTCTTGATTTACTCGGCGGCTATTGCGTAAAAAAGATACGTCCCAGTCCTAATGATAAATAATGTAACGTGAAAAAGTCAATAGCCTACGACACCGGGAGTTCCCAGGCGGTCCCCCATCCAAGTACTATCCCGGCCCAACGATGCTTAACTTCCGTGTTCGGACGAGAACAGGTGTGTTCATCGTGGTATGGTCGTAAACAAACAAACGGGCAGATATCTACGATTTATTAGCACATTACATCGAAAATGGTTTAAACTTTAAAGGTCATATTTCTTGACTGGATCATCCGAAATAGGTCGTGTTTATGTGCATTTGAAAGCTCATTTCAAGCGCTATCCATTAATTACGACAATAATGCGCTTTAAGATTTCCGGTAAAAAGTTCCAACGAAGGAAATCTAGGGTGATTTCAGACTTAATTTTCATATGACAAAGTTAATTAGCAAAGTAACTACATCGCCATTTTCTTTGTCTGACGCTCGTAATCCATTTATTTGCGACGTAGCGCATTTATTGCAGCAAGATTGTAGCCGTTTTGAAGGGAAAGCATCTTCTAATCACGTCCCTTACTTGATTTACTCAGCGGCTATTGCGTAAAAAAGATACGTCACAGTCGTATTGATAAATGATGTAACGTGAAAAAGTCAATAGCCTACGACACCGGGAGTTCCCAGGCGGTCCCCCATCCAAGTACTATCCTGGCCCGACGATGCTTAACTTCCGTGATCGGACGAGAACAGGTGTGTTCATCGTGGTATGGTCGTAGACAAACAAACGGGCAGATATCTACGATTTATTAGCACATTACATCGAAAATGGTTTAAACTTTAAAGGTCATATTTCTTGACTGGATTATCCGAAATAGGTCGTGTTTATGTGCATTTGAAAGCTCATTTCAAGCACTATCGATTAATTACGACAACCATGCGCTTTAAGATTTCCGGTAAAAAGTTCCAACGAAGGCAATCTAGGGTACTTTCAGACTTAATTTTCATATGACAAAGTTAATTAGCAAATTAACTACATCGCCATTTTCTTTGTCTGACGCTCGTAATCCATTCATTTGCGACTTGGCGCATTTATTGCTGCCAGATCGTAGCCGTTTTGAAGGGAAAGCAACTTCTAATCATGTCTCTTTCTTGATTTACTCAGCGGCTATTTCGTAAAAAAGATACGTCACAGTCGTAATGATAAATAATGTAACGTGAAAAAGTCAATAGCCTACGACACCGGGAGTTCCCAGGCGGTCCCCCATCCAAGTACTATCCTAGCCCGACGATGCTTAACTTCCGTGATCGGACGAGAACAGGTGTGTTCATCGTGGTATGGTCGTAGACAAACAAACGGGCAGATATCTACGACTTATTAGCACATTACATCGAAAATGGTTTAAACTTTAAAGGTCATATTTCTTGACTGGATTATCCGAAATAGGTCGTGTTTATGTGCATTTGAAAGCTCATTTCAAGCGCTATCGATTAATTACGACAACCATGCGCTTTAAGATTTCCGGTAAAAAGTTCCAACGAAGGAAATCTAGGGTGCTTTCCGACTTAATTTTCATATGAAAAAGTTAATTAGCAAAGTAACTACATCGCCATTGTCTTTGTCTGACGCTTGTAATCCATTCATTTGCGACTTGGCGCATTTATTGCTGCCAGATCGTAGCCGTTTTGAAGGGAAAGCAACTTCTAATCATGTCTCTTTCTTGATTTACTCAGCGGCTATTTCGTAAAAAAGATACGTCACAGTCGTAATGATAAATAATGTAACGTAAAAAAGTCAATAGCCTACGACACCGGGAGTTCCCAGGCGGTCCCCCATCCAAGTACTATCCCGGCCCGACGATGCTTAACTTCCGTGATCGGACGAGAACAGGTGTGTTCATCGTGGTATGGTCGTAGACAAACAAACGGGCAGATATCTACGATTTATTAGCACATTACATCGAAAATGGTTCAAACTTTAAAGGTCATATTTCTTGACTGGATCATTCGAAATAGGTCGTGTTTATGTTCGTTTGACAGCTCTTTTTAAGCGCTATCGATTCTTGACAACAATAATGCGCTTTATGATTTCCGGTAAAAAGTTCCAACGAAGGAAATCTAGGGTGCTTTCCGACTTAATTTTCATATGACAAAGTTAATTAGCAAAGTTACTACATCGCCATTTTCTTTTTCTGACGCTCGTAATCCATTCATTTGCGACTTGGCGCATTTATTGCTGCCAGATCGTAGCCGTTTTTAAGGGAAAGCAACTTCTAATCATGTCTCTTTCTTGATTTACTCAGCGGCTATTTCGTAAAAAAGATACGTCACAGTCGTAATGATAAATAATGTAACGTGAAAAAGTCAATAGCCTACGACACCGGGAGTTTCCAGGCGGTCCCCCATCCAAGTACTATCCCGGCCCGACGATGCTTAACTTCCGTGATCGGACGAGAACAGGTGTGTTCATCGTGGTATGGTCGTAAACAAACAAACGGGCAGATATCTACGATTTATTAGCACATTACATCGAAAATGGTTTAAACTTTAAAGGTCATATTTCTTGACTGGATCATCCGAAATAGGTCGTGTTTATGTGCATTTGAAAGCTCATTTCAAGCGCTATCCATTAATTACGACAACCATGCGCTTTAAGATTTCCGGTAAAAAGTTCCAACGAAGGAAATCTAGGGTGCTTTCCGACTTAATTTTCATATGACAAAGTTAATTAGCAAAGTAACTACATCGCCATTTTCTTTGTCTGACGCTTGTAATCCATTCATTTGCGACTTGGCGCATTTATTGCTGCCAGATCGTAGCTGTTTTGAAGGGAAAGCAACTTCTATTCATGTCTCTTTCTTGATTTACTCAGCGGCTATTTCGTAAAAAAGATACGTCACAGTCGTAATGATAAATAATGTAACGTGAAAAAGTCAATAGCCTACGACACCGGGAGTTCCCAGGCGGTCCCCCATCCAAGTACTATCCCGGCCCGACGATGCTTAACTTCCGTGATCGGACGAGAACAGGTGTGTTCATCGTGGTATGGTCGTAGACAAACAAACGGGCAGATATCTACGATTTATTAGCACATTACATCGAAAATGGTTCAAACTTTAAAGGTCATATTTCTTGACTGGATCATTCGAAATAGGTCGTGTTTATGTGCGTTTGACAGCTCTTTTTAAGCGCTATCGATTCTTGACAACAATAATGCGCTTCATGATTTCCGGTAAAAAGTTCCAACGAAGGAAATCTAGGGTGCTTTCCAACTTAATTTTCATATGACAAAGTTAATTAGCAAAGTTACTACATCGCCATTTTCTTTTTCTGACGCTCGTAATCCATTCATTTGCGACTTGGCGCATTTATTGCTGCCAGATTGTAGCCGTTTTTAAGGGAAAGCAACTTCTAATCATGTCTCTTTCTTGATTTACTCAGCGGCTATTTCGTAAAAAAGATACGTCACAGTCGTAATGATAAATAATGTAACGTGAAAAAGTCAATAGCCTACGACACCGGGAGTTCCCAGGCGGTCCCCCATCCAAGTACTATCCCGGCCCGACGATGCTTAACTTCCGTGATCGGACGAGAACAGGTGTGTTCATCGTGGTATGGTCGTAGACAAACAAACGGGCAGATATCTACGATTTATTAGCACATTACATCGAAAATGGTTTAAACTTTAAAGGTCATATTTCTTGACTGGATCATCCGAAATAGGTCGTGTTTATGTGTATTTGAAAGCTCATTTCAAGCGCTATCCATTAATTACGACAACCATGCACTTTAAGATTTCCGGTAAAAAGTTCCAACGAAGGCAATCTAAGGTACTTTCAGACTTAATTTTCATATGACAAAGTTAATTAGCAAAGTAACTACATCGCCATTTTCTTTGACTGACGCTCGTAATATATTTATTTGCGACGTGGCGCATTTATTGCAGCAAGATTGTAGCCGTTTTGAAGGGAAAGCAACTTATAATCATGTTTCTTTCTTGATTTACTCAGCGGCTATTGCGTAAAAAAGATACGTCCCAGTCCTAATGATAAATAATGTAACGTGAAAAAGTCAATAGCCTACGACACCGGGAGTTCCCAGGCGGTCCCCCATCCAAGTACTATCCCGGCCCAACGATGCTTAACTTCCGTGTTCGGACGAGAACAGGTGTGTTCATCGTGGTATGGTCGTAGACAAACAAACGGGCAGATTTAGCAAATTAACTACATCGCCATTTTCTTTGTCTGACGCTCGTAATCCATTCATTTGCGAGTTGGCGCATTTATTGCTGCCAGATCGTAGCCGTTTTGAAGGGAAAGCAACTTCTAATCATGTCTCTTTCTTGATTTACTCGGCGGCTATTGCGTAAAAAAGATACGTCACAGTTGTAATGATAAATAATGTAACGTGAAAGAGTCAATAGCCTACGACACCGGGAGTTCCCAGGCGGTCCCCCATCCAAGTACTATCCTGGCCCGACGATGCTTAACTTCCGTGATCGGACGAGAACAGGTGTGTTCATCGTGGTATGGTCGTAGACAAACAAACGGGCAGATATCTACGATTTATTAGCACATTACATCGAAAATGGTTTAAACTTTAAAGGTCATATTTCTTGACTGGATTATCCGAAATAGGTCGTGTTTATGTGCATTTGAAAGCTCATTTCAAGCTCTATCGATTAATTACGACAACCATGCGCTTTAAGATTTCCGGTAAAAAGTTCCAACGAAGGCAATCTAGGGTACTTTCAGACTTAATTTTCATATGACAAAGTTAATTAGCAAATTAACTACATCGCCATTTTCTTTGTCTGACGCTCGTAATCCATTCATTTGCGACTTGGCGCATTTATTGCTGCCAGATCGTAGCCGTTTTGAAGGGAAAGCAACTTGTAATCATGTCTCTTTCTTGATTTACTCGGCGGCTATTGCGTAAAAAAGATACGTCCCAGTCCTAATGATAAATAATGTAACGTGAAAAAGTCAATAGCCTACGACACCGGGAGTTCCCAGGCGGTCCCCCATCCAAGTACTATCCCGGCCCAACGATGCTTAACTTCCGTGTTCGGACGAGAACAGGTGTGTTCATCGTGGTATGGTCGTAAACAAACAAACGGGCAGATATCTACGATTTATTAGCACATTACATCGAAAATGGTTTAAACTTTAAAGGTCATATTTCTTGACTGGATCATCCGAAATAGGTCGTGTTTATGTGCATTTGAAAGCTCATTTCAAGCGCTATCCATTAATTACGACAATAATGCGCTTTAAGATTTCCGGTAAAAAGTTCCAACGAAGGAAATCTAGGGTGATTTCAGACTTAATTTTCATATGACAAAGTTAATTAGCAAAGTAACTACATCGCCATTTTCTTTGTCTGACGCTCGTAATCCATTTATTTGCGACGTAGCGCATTTATTGCAGCAAGATTGTAGCCGTTTTGAAGGGAAAGCATCTTCTAATCACGTCCCTTACTTGATTTACTCAGCGGCTATTGCGTAAAAAAGATACGTCACAGTCGTATTGATAAATGATGTAACGTGAAAAAGTCAATAGCCTACGACACCGGGAGTTCCCAGGCGGTCCCCCATCCAAGTACTATCCTGGCCCGACGATGCTTAACTTCCGTGATCGGACGAGAACAGGTGTGTTCATCGTGGTATGGTCGTAGACAAACAAACGGGCAGATATCTACGATTTATTAGCACATTACATCGAAAATGGTTTAAACTTTAAAGGTCATATTTCTTGACTGGATTATCCGAAATAGGTCGTGTTTATGTGCATTTGAAAGCTCATTTCAAGCACTATCGATTAATTACGACAACCATGCGCTTTAAGATTTCCGGTAAAAAGTTCCAACGAAGGCAATCTAGGGTACTTTCAGACTTAATTTTCATATGACAAAGTTAATTAGCAAATTAACTACATCGCCATTTTCTTTGTCTGACGCTCGTAATCCATTCATTTGCGACTTGGCGCATTTATTGCTGCCAGATCGTAGCCGTTTTGAAGGGAAAGCAACTTCTAATCATGTCTCTTTCTTGATTTACTCAGCGGCTATTTCGTAAAAAAGATACGTCACAGTCGTAATGATAAATAATGTAACGTGAAAAAGTCAATAGCCTACGACACCGGGAGTTCCCAGGCGGTCCCCCATCCAAGTACTATCCTAGCCCGACGATGCTTAACTTCCGTGATCGGACGAGAACAGGTGTGTTCATCGTGGTATGGTCGTAGACAAACAAACGGGCAGATATCTACGACTTATTAGCACATTACATCGAAAATGGTTTAAACTTTAAAGGTCATATTTCTTGACTGGATTATCCGAAATAGGTCGTGTTTATGTGCATTTGAAAGCTCATTTCAAGCGCTATCGATTAATTACGACAACCATGCGCTTTAAGATTTCCGGTAAAAAGTTCCAACGAAGGAAATCTAGGGTGCTTTCCGACTTAATTTTCATATGAAAAAGTTAATTAGCAAAGTAACTACATCGCCATTGTCTTTGTCTGACGCTTGTAATCCATTCATTTGCGACTTGGCGCATTTATTGCTGCCAGATCGTAGCCGTTTTGAAGGGAAAGCAACTTCTAATCATGTCTCTTTCTTGATTTACTCAGCGGCTATTTCGTAAAAAAGATACGTCACAGTCGTAATGATAAATAATGTAACGTAAAAAAGTCAATAGCCTACGACACCGGGAGTTCCCAGGCGGTCCCCCATCCAAGTACTATCCCGGCCCGACGATGCTTAACTTCCGTGATCGGACGAGAACAGGTGTGTTCATCGTGGTATGGTCGTAGACAAACAAACGGGCAGATATCTACGATTTATTAGCACATTACATCGAAAATGGTTCAAACTTTAAAGGTCATATTTCTTGACTGGATCATTCGAAATAGGTCGTGTTTATGTTCGTTTGACAGCTCTTTTTAAGCGCTATCGATTCTTGACAACAATAATGCGCTTTATGATTTCCGGTAAAAAGTTCCAACGAAGGAAATCTAGGGTGCTTTCCGACTTAATTTTCATATGACAAAGTTAATTAGCAAAGTTACTACATCGCCATTTTCTTTTTCTGACGCTCGTAATCCATTCATTTGCGACTTGGCGCATTTATTGCTGCCAGATCGTAGCCGTTTTTAAGGGAAAGCAACTTCTAATCATGTCTCTTTCTTGATTTACTCAGCGGCTATTTCGTAAAAAAGATACGTCACAGTCGTAATGATAAATAATGTAACGTGAAAAAGTCAATAGCCTACGACACCGGGAGTTTCCAGGCGGTCCCCCATCCAAGTACTATCCCGGCCCGACGATGCTTAACTTCCGTGATCGGACGAGAACAGGTGTGTTCATCGTGGTATGGTCGTAAACAAACAAACGGGCAGATATCTACGATTTATTAGCACATTACATCGAAAATGGTTTAAACTTTAAAGGTCATATTTCTTGACTGGATCATCCGAAATAGGTCGTGTTTATGTGCATTTGAAAGCTCATTTCAAGCGCTATCCATTAATTACGACAACCATGCGCTTTAAGATTTCCGGTAAAAAGTTCCAACGAAGGAAATCTAGGGTGCTTTCCGACTTAATTTTCATATGACAAAGTTAATTAGCAAAGTAACTACATCGCCATTTTCTTTGTCTGACGCTTGTAATCCATTCATTTGCGACTTGGCGCATTTATTGCTGCCAGATCGTAGCTGTTTTGAAGGGAAAGCAACTTCTATTCATGTCTCTTTCTTGATTTACTCAGCGGCTATTTCGTAAAAAAGATACGTCACAGTCGTAATGATAAATAATGTAACGTGAAAAAGTCAATAGCCTACGACACCGGGAGTTCCCAGGCGGTCCCCCATCCAAGTACTATCCCGGCCCGACGATGCTTAACTTCCGTGATCGGACGAGAACAGGTGTGTTCATCGTGGTATGGTCGTAGACAAACAAACGGGCAGATATCTACGATTTATTAGCACATTACATCGAAAATGGTTCAAACTTTAAAGGTCATATTTCTTGACTGGATCATTCGAAATAGGTCGTGTTTATGTGCGTTTGACAGCTCTTTTTAAGCGCTATCGATTCTTGACAACAATAATGCGCTTCATGATTTCCGGTAAAAAGTTCCAACGAAGGAAATCTAGGGTGCTTTCCAACTTAATTTTCATATGACAAAGTTAATTAGCAAAGTTACTACATCGCCATTTTCTTTTTCTGACGCTCGTAATCCATTCATTTGCGACTTGGCGCATTTATTGCTGCCAGATTGTAGCCGTTTTTAAGGGAAAGCAACTTCTAATCATGTCTCTTTCTTGATTTACTCAGCGGCTATTTCGTAAAAAAGATACGTCACAGTCGTAATGATAAATAATGTAACGTGAAAAAGTCAATAGCCTACGACACCGGGAGTTCCCAGGCGGTCCCCCATCCAAGTACTATCCCGGCCCGACGATGCTTAACTTCCGTGATCGGACGAGAACAGGTGTGTTCATCGTGGTATGGTCGTAAACAAACAAACGGGCAGATATCTACGATTTATTAGCACATTACATCGAAAATGGTTTAAACTTTAAAGGTCATATTTCTTGACTGGATCATCCGAAATAGGTCGTGTTTATGTGTATTTGAAAGCTCATTTCAAGCGCTATCCATTAATTACGACAACCATGCACTTTAAGATTTTCGGTAAAAAGTTCCAACGAAGGAAATCTAGGGTGCTTTCAGACTTAATTTTCATATGACAAAGTTAATTAGCAAATTAACTACATCGCCATTTTCTTTGTCTGACGCTCGTAATCCATTTATTTGCGACGTGGCGCATTTATTGCAGCAAGATTGTAGCTGTTTTGAAGGGAAAGCATCTTCTAATCATGTCTCTTTCTTGATTTACTCAGCGGCTATTTCGTAAAAAAGATACGTCACAGTCGTAATGATAAATAATGTAACGTGAAAATGTCAATAGCCTACGACACCGGGAGTTCCCAGGCGGTCCCCCATCCAAGTACTATCTCGGCCCGACGATGCTTAACTTCCGTGATCGGACGAGAACAGGTGTGTTCATCGTGGTATGGTCGTAGACAAACAAACGGGCAGATATCTACGATTTATTAGCACATTACATCGAAAATGGTTCAAACTTTAAAGGTCATATTTCTTGACTGGATCATTCGAAATAGGTCGTGTTTATGTGCGTTTGACAGCTCTTTTTAAGCGCTATCGATTCTTGACAACAATAATGCGCTTTATGATTTCCGGTAAAAAGTTCCAACGAAGGAAATCTAGGGTGCTTTCCGACTTAATTTTCATATGACAAAGTTAATTAGCAAAGTTACTACATCGCCATTTTCTTTGTCTGACGCTCGTAATCCATTCATTTGCGACTTGGCGCATTTATTGCTGCCAGATCGTAGCCGTTTTGAAGGGAAAGCAACTTCTAATCATGTCTCTTTCTTGATTTACTCAGCGGCTATTTCGTAAAAAAGATACGTGACAGTCGTAATGATAAATAATGTAACGTGAAAAAGTCAATAGCCTACGACACCGGGAGTTCCCAGGCGGTCCCCCATCCAAGTACTATCCTGGCCCGACGATGCTTAACTTCCGTGATCGGACGAGAACAGGTGTGTTCATCGTGGTATGGTCGTAGACAAACAAACGGGCAGATATCTACGATTTATTAGCACATTACATCGAAAATGGTTTAAACTTTAAAGGTCATATTTCTTGACTGGATCATTCGAAATAGGTCGTGTTTATGTGCGTTTGACAGCTCTTTTTAAGCGCTATCGATTCTTGACAACAATAATGCGCTTTATGATTTCCGGTAAAAAGTTCCAACGAAGGAAATCCAGGGTGCTTTCCGACTTAATTCTCATATGACAAAGTTAATTAGCAAAGTTACTACATCGCCATTTTCTTTTTCTGACGCTCGTAATCCATTCATTTGCGACTTGGCGCATTTATTGCTGCCAGATCGTAGCCGTTTTTAAGGGAAAGCAACTTCTAATCATGTCTCTTTCTTGATTTACTCAGCGGCTATTTCGTAAAAAAGATACGTCACAGTCGTAATGATAAATAATGTAACGTGAAAAAGTCAATAGCCTACGACACCGGGAGTTTCCAGGCGGTCCCCCATCCAAGTACTATCCCGGCCCGACGATGCTTAACTTCCGTGATCGGACGAGAACAGGTGTGTTCATCGTGGTATGGTCGTAAACAAACAAACGGGCAGATATCTACGATTTATTAGCACATTACATCGAAAATGGTTTAAACTTTAAAGGTCATATTTCTTGACTGGATCATCCGAAATAGGTCGTGTTTATGTGCATTTGAAAGCTCATTTCAAGCGCTATCCATTAATTACGACAACCATGCGCTTTAAGATTTCCGGTAACAAGTTCCAACGAAGGAAATCTAGGGTGCTTTCAGACTTAATTTTCATATGACAAAGTTAATTAGCAAATTAACTACATCGCCATTTTCTTTGTCTGACGCTCGTAATCCATTCATTTGCGACTTGGCGCATTTATTGCTGCCAGATCGTAGCCGTTTTGATGGGAAAGCAACTTCTAATCATGTCTCTTTCTTGATTTACTCAGCGGCTATTTCGTAAAAAAGATACGTCACAGTCGTAATGATAAATAATGTAACGTGAAAAAGTCAATAGCCTACGACACCGGGAGTTCCCAGGCGGTCCCCCATCCAAGTACTATCCCGGCCCGACGATGCTTAACTTCCGTGATCGGACGAGAACAGGTGTGTTCATCGTGGTATGGTCGTACACAAACAAACGGGCAGATATCTACGATTTATTAGCACATTACATCGAAAATGGTTTAAACTTTAAAGGTCATATTTCTTGACTGGATCATCCGAAATAGGTCGTGTTTATGTGCATTTGAAAGCTCATTTCAAGCGCTATCCATTAATTACGACAACCATGCGCTTTAAGATTTCCGGTAACAAGTTCCAACGAAGGAAATCTAGGGTGCTTTCAGACTTAATTTTCATATGACAAAGTTAATTAGCAAATTAACTACATCGCCATTTTCTTTGTCTGACGCTCGTAATCCATTCATTTGCGACTTGGCGCATTTATTGCTGCCAGATCGTAGCCGTTTTGATGGGAAAGCAACTTCTAATCATGTCTCTTTCTTGATTTACTCAGCGGCTATTTCGTAAAAAAGATACGTCACAGTCGTAATGATAAATAATGTAACGTGAAAAAGTCAATAGCCTACGACACCGGGAGTTCCCAGGCGGTCCCCCATCCAAGTACTATCCCGGCCCGACGATGCTTAACTTCCGTGATCGGACGAGAACAGGTGTGTTCATCGTGGTATGGTCGTAAACAAACAAACGGGCAGATATCTACGATTTATTAGCACATTACATCGAAAATGGTTTAAACTTTAAAAGTCATATTTCTTGACTGGATCATCCGAAATAGGTCGTGTTCATGTGCATTTGAAAGCTCATTTCAAGCGCTATCCATTAATTACGACAACCATGCGCTTTAAGATTTCCGGTAAAAAGTTCCAACGAAGGAAATCTAGGGTGCTTTCAGACTTAATTTTCATATGACAAAGTTAATTAGCAAAGTAACTACATCGCCATTTTCTTTGTCTGACGCTCGTAATCCATTTTTTTGCGACGTGGCGCATTTATTGCAGCAAGATTGTAGCCGTTTTGAAGGGAAAGCATCTTCTAATCACGTCCCTTACTTGATTTACTCAGCGGCTATTGCGTAAAAAAGATACGTCACAGTCGTAATGATAAATGATGTAACGTGAAAAAGTCAATAGCCTACGACACCGGGAGTTCCCAGGCGGTCCCCCATCCAAGTACTATCCTGGCCCGACGATGCTTAACTTCCGTGATCGGACGAGAACAGGTGTGTTCATCGTGGTATGGTCGTACACAAACAAACGGGCAGATATCTACGATTTATTAGCACATTACATCGAAAATGGTTTAAACTTTAAAGGTCATATTTCTTGACTGGATCATCCGAAATAGGTCGTGTTTATGTGCATTTGAAAGCTCATTTCAAGCGCTATCCATTAATTACGACAACCATGCGCTTTAAGATTTCCGGTAACAAGTTCCAACGAAGGAAATCTAGGGTGCTTTCAGACTTAATTTTCATATGACAAAGTTAATTAGCAAATTAACTACATCGCCATTTTCTTTGTCTGACGCTCGTAATCCATTCATTTGCGACTTGGCGCATTTATTGCTGCCAGATCGTAGCCGTTTTGATGGGAAAGCAACTTCTAATCATGTCTCTTTCTTGATTTACTCAGCGGCTATTTCGTAAAAAAGATACGTCACAGTCGTAATGATAAATAATGTAACGTGAAAAAGTCAATAGCCTACGACACCGGGAGTTCCCAGGCGGTCCCCCATCCAAGTACTATCCCGGCCCGACGATGCTTAACTTCCGTGATCGGACGAGAACAGGTGTGTTCATCGTGGTATGGTCGTAAACAAACAAACGGGCAGATATCTACGATTTATTAGCACATTACATCGAAAATGGTTTAAACTTTAAAAGTCATATTTCTTGACTGGATCATCCGAAATAGGTCGTGTTCATGTGCATTTGAAAGCTCATTTCAAGCGCTATCCATTAATTACGACAACCATGCGCTTTAAGATTTCCGGTAAAAAGTTCCAACGAAGGAAATCTAGGGTGCTTTCAGACTTAATTTTCATATGACAAAGTTAATTAGCAAAGTAACTACATCGCCATTTTCTTTGTCTGACGCTCGTAATCCATTTTTTTGCGACGTGGCGCATTTATTGCAGCAAGATTGTAGCCGTTTTGAAGGGAAAGCATCTTCTAATCACGTCCCTTACTTGATTTACTCAGCGGCTATTGCGTAAAAAAGATACGTCACAGTCGTAATGATAAATGATGTAACGTGAAAAAGTCAATAGCCTACGACACCGGGAGTTCCCAGGCGGTCCCCCATCCAAGTACTATCCTGGCCCGACGATGCTTAACTTCCGTGATCGGACGAGAACAGGTGTGTTCATCGTGGTATGGTCGTACACAAACAAACGGGCAGATATCTACGATTTATTAGCACATTACATCGAAAATGGTTTAAACTTTAAAGGTCATATTTCTTGACTGGATTATCCGAAATAGGTCGTGTTTATGTGCATTTGAAAGCTCATTTCAAGCGCTATCGATTAATTACGACAACCATGCGCTTTAAGATTTCCGGTAAAAAGTTCCAACGAAGGAAATCTAGGGTGCTTTCCGACTTAATTTTCATATGACAAAGTTAATTAGCAAAGTAACTACATCGCCATTTTCTTTGTCTGACGCTTGTAATCCATTCATTTGCGACTTGGCGCATTTATTGCTGCCAGATCGTAGCCGTTTTGAAGGGAAAGCAACTTCTAATCATGTCTCTTTCTTGATTTACTCAGCGGCTATTTCGTAAAAAAGATACGTCACAGTCGTAATGATAAATAATGTAACGTGAAAAAGTCAATAGCCTACGACACCGGGAGTTCCCAGGCGGTCCCCCATCCAAGTACTATCCCGGCCCGACGATGCTTAACTTCCGTGATCGGACGAGAACAGGTGTGTTCATCGTGGTATGGTCGTAGACAAACAAACGGGCAGATATCTACGATTTATTAGCACATTACATCGAAAATGGTTCAAACTTTAAAGGTCATATTTCTTGACTGGATCATTCGAAATAGGTCGTGTTTATGTGCGTTTGACAGCTCTTTTTAAGCGCTATCGATTCTTGACAACAATAATGCGCTTTATGATTTCCGGTAAAAAGTTCCAACGAAGGAAATCTAGGGTGCTTTCCGACTTAATTTTCATATGACAAAGTTAATTAGCAAAGTTACTACATCGCCATTTTCTTTTTCTGACGCTCGTAATCCATTCATTTGCGACTTGGCGCATTTATTGCTGCCAGATCGTAGCCGTTTTGAAGGGAAAGCAACTTCTAATCATCTCTCTTTCTTGATTTACTCAGCGGCTATTTCGTAAAAAATATACGTCACAGTCGTAATGATAAATAATGTAACGTGAAAAAGTCAATAGCCTACGACACCGGGAGTTCCCAGGCGGTCCCCCATCCAAGTACTATCCCGGCCCGACGATGCTTAACTTCCGTGATCGGACGAGAACAGGTGTGTTCATCGTGGTATGGTCGTAAACAAACAAACGGGCAGATATCTACGATTTATTAGCACATTACATCGAAAATGGTTTAAACTTTAAAGGTCATATTTCTTGACTGGATCATCCGAAATAGGTCGTGTTTATGTGCATTTGAAAGCTCATTTCAAGCGCTATCCATTAATTACGACAACCATGCGCTTTAAGATTTCCGGTAAAAAGTTCCAACGAAGGAAATCTAGGGTGCTTTCAGACTTAATTTTCATATGACAAAGTTAATTAGCAAATTAACTACATCGCCATTTTCTTTGTCTGACGCTCGTAATCCATTCATTTGCGACTTGGCGCATTTATTGCTGCCAGATCGTAGCCGTTTTGAAGGGAAAGCAACTTCTAATCATGTCTCTTTCTTGATTTACTCAGCGGCTATTTCGTAAAAAAGATACGTCACAGTCGTAATGATAAATAATGTAACGTGAAAAAGTCAATAGCCTACGACACCGGGAGTTCCCAGGCGGTCCCCCATCCAAGTACTATCCCGGCCCGACGATGCTTAACTTCCGTGATCGGACGAGAACAGGTGTGTTCATCGTGGTATGGTCGTAAACAAACAAACGGGCAGATATCTACGATTTATTAGCACATTACATCGAAAATGGTTTAAACTTTAAAGGTCATATTTCTTGACTGGATCATCCGAAATAGGTCGTGTTTATGTGCATTTGAAAGCTCATTTCAAGCGCTATCCATTAATTACGACAACCATGCGCTTTAAGATTTCCGGTAAAAAGTTCCAACGAAGGAAATCTAGGGTGCTTTCAGACTTAATTTTCATATGACAAAGTTAATTAGCAAAGTAACTACATCGCCATTTTCTTTGTCTGACGCTCGTAATTCATTTATTTGCGACGTGGCGCATTTATTGCAGCAAGATTGTAGCCGTTTTGAAGGGAAAGCATCTTCTAATCACGTCCCTTACTTGATTTACTCAGCGGCTATTGCGTAAAAAAGATACGTCACAGTCGTAATGATAAATGATGTAACGTGAAAAAGTCAATAGCCTACGACACCGGGAGTTCCCAGGCGGTCCCCCATCCAAGTACTATCCCGGCCCGACGATGCTTAACTTCCGTGATCGGACGAGAACAGGTGTGTTCATCGTGGTATGGTCGTAGACAAACAAACGGGCAGATATCTACGATTTATTAGCACATTACATCGAAAATGGTTCAAACTCTAAAGGTCATATTTCTTGACTGGATCATTCCAAATAGGTCGTGTTTATGTGCGTTTGACAGCTCTTTTTAAGCGCTATCGATTCTTGACAACAATAATGCGCTTTATGATTTCCGGTAAAAAGTTCCAACGAAGGAAATCTAGGGTGCTTTCCGACTTAATTTTCATATGACAAAGTTAATTAGCAAAGTTACTACATCGCCATTTTCTTTTTCTGACGCTCGTAATCTATTCATTTGCGACTTGGCGCATTTATTGCTGCCAGATCGTAGCCGTTTTGAAGGGAAAGCAACTTCTAATCATGTCTCTTTCTTGATTTACTCAGCGGCTATTTCGTAAAAAAGATACGTCACAGTCGTAATGATAAATAATGTAACGTGAAAAAGTCAATAGCCTACGACACCGGGAATTCCCAGGCGGTGCCCCATCCAAGTACTATCCCGGCCCGACGATGCTTAACTTCCGTGATCGGACGAGAACAGGTGTGTTCATCGTGGTATGGTCGTAAACAAACAAACGGGCAGATATCTACGATTTATTAGCACATTACATCGAAAATGGTTTAAACTTTAAAGGTCATATTTCTTGACTGGATCATCCGAAATAGGTCGTGTTTATGTGCATTTGAAAGCTCATTTCAAGCGCTATCCATTAATTACGACAACCATGCGCTTTAAGATTTCCGGTAAAAAGTTCCAACGAAGGAAATCTAGGGTGCTTTCAGACTTAATTTTCATATGACAAAGTTAATTAGCAAATTTACTACATCGCCATTTTCTTTGTCTGACGCTTGTAATCCATTCATTTGCGACTTGGCGCATTTATTGCTGCCAGATCGTAGCAGTTTTGAAGGGAAAGCAACTTCTAATCATGTCTCTTTCTTGATTTACTCAGCGGCTATTTCGTAAAAAAGATACGTCACAGTCGTAATGATAAATAATGTAACGTGAAAAAGTCAATAGCCTACGACACCGGGAGTTCCCAGGCGGTCCCCCATCCAAGTACTATCCTGGCCCGACGATGCTTAACTTCCGTGATCGGACGAGAACAGGTGTGTTCATCGTGGTATGGTCGTAGACAAACAAACGGGCAGATATCTACGATTTATTAGCACATTACATCGAAAATGGTTTAAACTTTAAAGGTCATATTTCTTGACTGAATTATCCGAAATAGGTCGTGTTTATGTGCATTTGAAAGCTCATTTCAAGCGCTATCGATTAATTACGACAACCATGCGCTTTAAGATTTCCGGTAAAAAGTTCCAACGAAGGAAATCTAGGGTGCTTTCCGACTTAATTTTCATATGACAAAGTTAATTAGCAAAGTAACTACATCGCAATTTTCTTTGTCTGACGCTTGTAATCCATTCATTTGCGACTTGGCGCATTTATTGCTGCCAGATCGTAGCCGTTTTGAAGGGAAAGCAACTTCTAATCATGTCTCTTTCTTGATTTACTCAGCGGCTATTTCGTAAAAAAGATACGTCACAGTCGTAATGATAAATAATGTAACGTGAAAAAGTCAATAGCCTACGACACCGGGAGTTCCCAGGCGGTCCCCCATCCAAGTACTATCCCGGCCCGACGATGCTTAACTTCCGTGATCGGACGAGAACAGGTGTGTTCATCGTGGTATGGTCGTAGACAAACAAACGGGCAGATATCTACGATTTATTAGCACATTACATCGAAAATGGTTCAAACTTTAAAGGTCATATTTCTTGACTGGATCATTCGAAATAGGTCGTGTTTATGTGCGTTTGACAGCTCTTTAAGCGCTATCGATTCTTGACAACAATAATGCGCTTTATGATTTCCGGTAAAAAGTTCCAACGAAGGAAATCTAGGGTGCTTTCCGACTTAATTTTCATATGACAAAGTTAATTAGCAAAGTTACTACATCGCCATTTTCTTTTTCTGACGCTCGTAATCCATTCATTTGCGACTTGGCGCATTTATTGCTGCCAGATCGTAGCCGTTTTGAAGGGAAAGCAACTTCTAATCATGTCTCTTTCTTGATTTACTCAGCGGCTATTTCGTAAAAAAGATACGTCACAGTCGTAATGATAAATAATGTAATGTGAAAAAGTCAATAGCCTACGACACCGGGAGTTCCCAGGCGGTCCCCCATCCAAGTACTATCCCGGCCCGACGATGCTTAACTTCCGTGATCGGACGAGAACAGGTGTGTTCATCGTGGTATGGTCGTAAACAAACAAACGGGCAGATATCTACGATTTATTAGCACATTACATCGAAAATGGTTTAAACTTTAAAGGTCATATTTCTTGACTGGATCATCCGAAATAGGTCGTGTCTATGTGAATTTGAAAGCTCATTTCAAGCGCTATCCATTAATTACGACAACCATGCGCTTTAAGATTTCCGGTAAAAAGTTCCAACGAAGGAAATCTAGGGTGCTTTCAGACTTAATTTTCATATGACAAAGTTAATTAGCAAATTAACTACATCGCCATTTTCTTTGTCTGACGCTCGTAATCCATTCATTTGCGACTTGGCGCATTTATTGCTGCCAGATCGTAGCCGTTTTGAAGGGAAAGCAACTTCTAATCATGTCTCTTTCTTGATTTACTCAGCGGCTATTTCGTAAAAAAGATACGTCACAGTCGTAATGATAAATAATGTAACGTGAAAAAGTCAATAGCCTACGACACCGGGAGTTCCCAGGCGGTCCCCCATCCAAGTACTATCCCGGCCCGACGATGCTTAACTTCCGTGATCGGACGAGAACAGGTGTGTTCATCGTGGTATGGTCGTAAACAAACAAACGGGCAGATATCTACGATTTATTAGCACATTACATCGAAAATGGTTTAAACTTTAAAGGTCATATTTCTTGACTGGATCATCCGAAATAGGTCGTGTTTATGTGCATTTGAAAGCTCATTTCAAGCGCTATCCATTAATTACGACAACCATGCGCTTTAAGATTTCCGGTAAAAAGTTTCAACGAAGGAAATCTAGGGTGCTTTCAGACTTAATTTTCATATGACAAAGTTAATTAGCAAAGTAACTACATCGCCATTTTCTTTGTCTGACGCTCGTAATCCATTTATTTGCGACGTGGCGCATTTATTGCAGCAAGATTGTACACGTTTTGAAGGGAAAGCATCTTCTAATCACGTCCCTTACTTGATTTACTCAGCGGCTATTGCGTAAAAAAGATACGTCACAGTCGTAATGATAAATGATGTAACGTGAAAAAGTCAATAGCCTACGACACCGGGAGTTCCCAGGCGGTCCCCCATCCAAGTACTATCCTGGCCCGACGATGCTTAACTTCCGTGATCGGACGAGAACAGGTGTGTTCATCGTGGTATGGTCGTAGACAAACAAACGGGCAGACATCTACGATTTATTAGCACATTACATCGAAAATGGTTTAAACTTTAAAGGTCATATTTCTTGACTGGATCATTCGAAATAGGTCGTGTTTATGTGCGTTTGACAGCTCTTTTTAAGCGCTATCGATTCTTGAGAACAATAATGCGCTTTATGATTTCCGGTAAAAAGTTCCAACGAAGGAAATCTAGGGTGCTTTCCGACTTAATTTTCATATGACAAAGTTAATTAGCAAAGTTACTACATCGCCATTTTCTTTTTCTGACGCTCGTAATCCATTCATTTGCGACTTGACGCATTTATTGCTGCCAGATCGTAGCCGTTTTGAAGGGAAAGCAACTTCTAATCATGTCTCTTCTTGATTTACTCAGCGGCTATTTCGTAAAAAAGATACGTCACAGTCGTAATGATAAATAATGTAACGTGAAAAAGTCAATAGCCTACGACACCGGGAGTTCCCAGGCGGTCCCCCATCCAAGTACTATCCCGGCCCGAGGATTCTTAACTTCCGTGATCGGACGAGAACAGGTGTGTTCATCGTGGTATGGTCGTAGACAAACAAACGGGCAGATATCTACGATTTATTAGCACATTACATCGAAAATGGTTCAAACTTTAAAGGTCTTATTTCTTGACTGGATCATTCGAAATAGGTCGTGTTTATGTGCGTTTGACAGCTCTTTTTAAGCGCTATCGATTCTGGACAACAATAATGCGCTTTATGATTTCCGGTAAAAAGTTCCAACGAAGGCAATCTAGGGTACTTGCAGACTTAATTTTCATATGACAAAGTTAATTAGCAAATTAACTACATCGCCATTTTCTTTGTCTGACGCTCGTAATCCATTGATTTGCGACGTGGCGCATTTATTGCAGCCAGATCGTAGCCGCTTTGAAGGGAAAGAAACTTCAAATAACGTCCCTTACTTGATGTACTCAGCGCTATTGCGTAAAAAAGATACGTCACAGTCGTAATGATAAATAATGTAACGTGAAAAAGTCAATAGCCTACGACACCGGGAGTTCCCAGGCGGTCCCCCATCCAAGTACTATCCCGGCCCGACGATGCTTAACTTCCGTGATCGGACGAGAACAGGTGTGTTCATCGTGGTATGGTCGTAGACAAACAAACGGGCAGATATCTACGGTTTATTAGCACATTACATCGAAAATTGTTTAAACTTTAAAGGTCATATTTATTGACTGGATCATCCGAAATAGGTCGTGTTTATGTGCATTTGAAAGCTCATTTCAAGCGCTATCGATTCTTTACGACAACCATGCGCTTTAAGATTTCCGGTAAAAAGTTCCAACGAAGGAAATCTGGGGTGCTTTCAGATTTAATTTTCATATGACAAAGTTAATTAGCAAAGTAACTACATCGCCATTTTCTTTGTCTGACGCTCGTAATCCATTTATTTGCGACGTGGCGCATTTATTGCAGCAAGATTGTAGCCTTTTTGAAGGGAAAGCATCTTCTAATCACGTCCCTTACTTGATTTACTCAGGGGCTATTGCGTAAAAAAGATACGTCACAGTCGTAATGATAAATAATGTAACGTAAAAAAGTCAATAGCCTACGACACCGGGAGTTCCCAGGCGGTCCCCCATCCAAGTACTATCCTAGCCCGACGATGCTTAACTTCCGTGATCGGACGAGAACAGGTGTGTTCATCGTGGTATGGTCGTAGACAAACAAACGGGCAGATATCTACGATTTATTAGCACATTACATCGAAAATGGTTTAAACTTTAAAGGTCATATTTCTTGACTGGATCATCCGAAATAGGTCGTGTTTATGTGCATTTGAAAGCTCATTTCAAGCGCTATCCATTAATTACGACAACCATGCGCTTTAAGATTTCCGGTAAAAAGTTCCAACGAAGGAAATCTAGGGTGCTTTCAGACTTAATTTTCATATGACAAAGTTAATTAGCAAAGTAACTACATCGCCATTTTCTTTGTCTGACGCTCGTAATCCATTTATTTGCGACGTGGCGCATTTATTGCAGCAAGATTGTAGCCGTTTTGAAGGGAAAGCATCTTTTAATCACGTCCCTTACTTGATTTACTCAGCGGCTATTTCGTAAAAAAGATACGTCACAGTCGTAATGATAAATAATGTAACGTGAAAAAATCAATAGCCTACGACACCGGGAGTTCCCAGGCGGTCCCCCATCCAAGTACTATCCCGGCCCGACGATGCTTAACTTCCGTGATCGGACGAGAACAGGTGTGTTCATCGTGGCATGGTCGTAGACAAACAAACGGGCAGATATCTACGATTTATTAGCACATTACATCGAAAATGGTTCAAACTTTAAAGGTCATATTTCTTGACTGGATCATTCGAAATAGGTTGTGTTTATGTGCGTTTGACAGCTCTTTCTAAGCGCTATCGATTCTTGACAACAATAATGCGCTTTATGATTTCCGGTAAAAAGTTCCAACGAAGGAAATCTAGGGTGCTTTCCGACTTAATTTTCACATGACAAAGTTAATTAGCAAAGTTACTACATCGCCATTTTCTTTGTCTGACGCTCGTAATCCATTCATTTGCGACTTGGCGCATTTATTGCTGCCAGATCGTAGCCGCTTTAAAGGGAAAGCAACTTCTAATCATGTCTCTTTCTTGATTTACTCAGCGGCTATTTCGTAAAAAAGATACGTCACAGTCGTAATGATAAATAATGCAACGTGAAAAAGTCAATAGCCTACGACACCGGGAGTTCCCAGGTGGTCCCCCATCCAAGTACTATCTCGGCCCGAGGATTCTTAACTTCCGTGATCGGACGAGAACAGGTGTGTTCATCGTGGTATGGTCGTAGACAAACAAACGGGCAGATATCTACGATTTATTAGCACATTACATCGAAAATGGTTTAAACTTTAAAGGTCATATTTCTTGACTGGATCATCCGAAATAGGTCGTGTTTATGTGCATTTTAAAGCTCATTTCAAGCGCTATCGATTCTTTACGACAACCATGCGCTTTAAGATTTCCGGTAAAAAGTTCCAACGAAGGAAATCTAGGGTGCTTTCAGACTTAATTTTCATATGACAAAGTTAATTAGCAAAGTAACTACATCGCCATTTTCTTTGTCTGACGCTCGTAATCCATTTATTTGCGACGTGGCGCATTTATTGCAGCAAGATTGTAGCCGTTTTGAAGGGAAAGCATCTTTTAATCACGTCCCTTACTTGATTTACTCAGCGGCTATTTCGTAAAAAAGATACGTCACAGTCGTAATGATAAATAATGTAACGTGAAAAAATCAATAGCCTACGACACCGGGAGTTCCCAGGCGGTCCCCCATCCAAGTACTATCCCGGCCCGACGATGCTTAACTTCCGTGATCGGACGAGAACAGGTGTGTTCATCGTGGCATGGTCGTAGACAAACAAACGGGCAGATATCTACGATTTATTAGCACATTACATCGAAAATGGTTCAAACTTTAAAGGTCATATTTCTTGACTGGATCATTCGAAATAGGTTGTGTTTATGTGCGTTTGACAGCTCTTTCTAAGCGCTATCGATTCTTGACAACAATAATGCGCTTTATGATTTCCGGTAAAAAGTTCCAACGAAGGAAATCTAGGGTGCTTTCCGACTTAATTTTCACATGACAAAGTTAATTAGCAAAGTTACTACATCGCCATTTTCTTTGTCTGACGCTCGTAATCCATTCATTTGCGACTTGGCGCATTTATTGCTGCCAGATCGTAGCCGCTTTAAAGGGAAAGCAACTTCTAATCATGTCTCTTTCTTGATTTACTCAGCGGCTATTTCGTAAAAAAGATACGTCACAGTCGTAATGATAAATAATGCAACGTAAAAAAGTCAATAGCCTACGACACCGGGAGTTCCCAGGCGGTCCCCCATCCAAGTACTATCTCGGCCCGAGGATTCTTAACTTCCGTGATCGGACGAGAACAGGTGTGTTCATCGTGGTATGGTCGTAGACAAACAAACGGGCAGATATCTACGATTTATTAGCACATTACATCGAAAATGGTTTAAACTTTAAAGGTCATATTTCTTGACTGGATCATCCGAAATAGGTCGTGTTTATGTGCATTTTAAAGCTCATTTCAAGCGCTATCGATTCTTTACGACAACCATGCGCTTTAAGATTTCCGGTAAAAAGTTCCAACGAAGGAAATCTAGGGTGCTTTCAGACTTAATTTTCATATGACAAAGTTAATTAGCAAATTAACTACATCGCCATTTTCTTTGTCTGACGCTCGTAATCCATTTATTTGCGACGTGGCGCATTTATTGCAGCAAGATTGTAGCCGTTTTGAAGGGAAAGCATCTTCTAATCACGTCCCTTACTTGATTTACTCAGCGGCTATTGCGTAAAAAAGATACGTCACAGTCGTAATGATAAATGATGTAACGTGAAAAAGTCAATAGCCTACGACACCGGGAGTTCCCAGGCGGTCCCCCATCCAAGTACTATCCCGGCCCGACGATGCTTAACTTCCGTGATCGGACGAGAACAGGTGTGTTCATCGTGGTATGGTCGTAGACAAACAAACGGGCAGATATCTACGATTTATTAGCACATTACATCGAAAATGGTTCAAACTTTAAAGGTCATATTTCTTGACTGGATCATTCGAAATAGGTCGTGTTTATGTGCGTTTGACAGCTCTTTAAGCGCTATCGATTCTTGACAACAATAATGCGCTTTATGATTTCCGGTAAAAAGTTCCAACGAAGGAAATCTAGGGTGCTTTCCGACTTAATTTTCATATGACAAAGTTAATTAGCAAAGTTACTACATCGCCATTTTCTTTTTCTGACGCTCGTAATCCATTCATTTGCGACTTGGCGCATTTATTGCTGCCAGATCGTAGCCGTTTTGAAGGGAAAGCAACTTCTAATCATGTCTCTTTCTTGATTTACTCAGCGGCTATTTCGTAAAAAAGATACGTCACAGTCGTAATGATAAATAATGTAACGTGAAAAAGTCAATAGCCTACGACACCGGGAGTTCCCAGGCGGTCCCCCATCCAAGTACTATCCCGGCCCGACGATGCTTAACTTCCGTGATCGGACGAGAACAGGTGTGTTCATCGTGGTATGGTCGTAAACAAACAAACGGGCAGATATCTACGATTTATTAGCACATTACATCGAAAATGGTTTAAACTTTAAAGGTCATATTTCTTGACTGGATCATCCGAAATAGGTCGTGTTTATGTGAATTTGAAAGCTCATTTCAAGCGCTATCCATTAATTACGACAACCATGCGCTTTAAGATTTCCGGTAAAAAGTTCCAACGAAGGAAATCTAGGGTGCTTTCAGACTTAATTTTCATATGACAAAGTTAATTAGCAAATTAACTACATCGCCATTTTCTTTGTCTGACGCTCGTAATCCATTCATTTGCGACTTGGCGCATTTATTGCTGCCAGATCGTAGCCGTTTTGAAGGGAAAGCAACTTCTAATCATGTCTCTTTCTTGATTTACTCAGCGGCTATTTCGTAAAAAAGATACGTCACAGTCGTAATGATAAATAATGTAACGTGAAAAAGTCAATAGCCTACGACACCGGGAGTTCCCAGGCGGTCCCCCATCCAAGTACTATCCCGGCCCGACGATGCTTAACTTCCGTGATCGGACGAGAACAGGTGTGTTCATCGTGGTATGGTCGTAAACAAACAAACGGGCAGATATCTACGATTTATTAGCACATTACATCGAAAATGGTTTAAACTTTAAAGGTCATATTTCTTGACTGGATCATCCGAAATAGGTCGTGTTTATGTGCATTTGAAAGCTCATTTCAAGCGCTATCCATTAATTACGACAACCATGCGCTTTAAGATTTCCGGTAAAAAGTTTCAACGAAGGAAATCTAGGGTGCTTTCAGACTTAATTTTCATATGACAAAGTTAATTAGCAAAGTAACTACATCGCCATTTTCTTTGTCTGACGCTCGTAATCCATTTATTTGCGACGTGGCGCATTTATTGCAGCAAGATTGTACCCGTTTTGAAGGGAAAGCATCTTCTAATCACGTCCCTTACTTGATTTACTCAGCGGCTATTGCGTAAAAAAGATACGTCACAGTCGTAATGATAAATGATGTAACATGAAAAAGTCAATAGCCTACGACACCGGGAGTTCCCAGGCGGACCCCCATCCAAGTACTATCCTGGCCCGACGATGCTTAACTTCCGTGATCGGACGAGAACAGGTGTGTTCATCGTGGTATGGTCGTAGACAAACAAACGGGCAGATATCTACGATTTATTAGCACATTACATCGAAAATGGTTTAAACTTTAAAGGTCATATTTCTTGACTGGATCATTCGAAATAGGTCGTGTTTATGTGCGTTTGACAGCTCTTTTTAAGCGCTATCGATTCTTGAGAACAATAATGCGCTTTATGATTTCCGGTAAAAAGTTCCAACGAAGGAAATCTAGGGTGCTTTCCGACTTAATTTTCATATGACAAAGTTAATTAGCAAAGTTACTACATCGCCATTTTCTTTTTCTGACGCTCGTAATCCATTCATTTGCGACTTGACGCATTTATTGCTGCCAGATCGTAGCCGTTTTGAAGGGAAAGCAACTTCTAATCATGTCTCTTTCTTGATTTACTCAGCGGCTATTTCGTAAAAAAGATACGTCACAGTCGTAATGATAAATAATGTAACGTGAAAAAGTCAATAGCCTACGACACCGGGAGTTCCCAGGCGGTCCCCCATCCAAGTACTATCCCGGCCCGAGGATTCTTAACTTCCGTGATCGGACGAGAACAGGTGTGTTCATCGTGGTATGGTCGTAGACAAACAAACGGGCAGATATCTACGATTTATTAGCACATTACATCGAAAATGGTTCAAACTTTAAAGGTCTTATTTCTTGACTGGATCATTCGAAATAGGTCGTGTTTATGTGCGTTTGACAGCTCTTTTTAAGCGCTATCGATTCTGGACAACAATAATGCGCTTTATGATTTCCGGTAAAAAGTTCCAACGAAGGCAATCTAGGGTACTTGCAGACTTAATTTTCATATGACAAAGTTAATTAGCAAATTAACTACATCGCCATTTTCTTTGTCTGACGCTCGTAATCCATTGATTTGCGACGTGGCGCATTTATTGCAGCCAGATCGTAGCCGCTTTGAAGGGAAAGAAACTTCAAATAACGTCCCTTACTTGATTTACTCAGCGCTATTGCGTAAAAAAGATACGTCACAGTCGTAATGATAAATAATGTAACGTGAAAAAGTCAATAGCCTACGACACCGGGAGTTCCCAGGCGGTCCCCCATCCAAGTACTATCCCGGCCCGACGATGCTTAACTTCCGTGATCGGACGAGAACAGGTGTGTTCATCGTGGTATGGTCGTAGACAAACAAACGGGCAGATATCTACGGTTTATTAGCACATTACATCGAAAATTGTTTAAACTTTAAAGGTCATATTTATTGACTGGATCATCCGAAATAGGTCGTGTTTATGTGCATTTGAAAGCTCATTTCAAGCGCTATCGATTCTTTACGACAACCATGCGCTTTAAGATTTCCGGTAAAAAGTTCCAACGAAGGAAATCTGGGGTGCTTTCAGATTTAATTTTCATATGACAAAGTTAATTAGCAAAGTAACTACATCGCCATTTTCTTTGTCTGACGCTCGTAATCCATTTATTTGCGACGTGGCGCATTTATTGCAGCAAGATTGTAGCCTTTTTGAAGGGAAAGCATCTTCTAATCACGTCCCTTACTTGATTTACTCAGGGGCTATTGCGTAA
This sequence comes from Hydractinia symbiolongicarpus, assembly GCF_029227915.1. NCBI lineage: Eukaryota > Metazoa > Cnidaria > Hydrozoa > Anthoathecata > Hydractiniidae > Hydractinia > Hydractinia symbiolongicarpus. The sequence continues at coordinate 15,425,257 of NC_079885.1, read as the reverse complement.
AAAAGATACGTCACAGTCGTAATGATAAATAATGTAACGTAAAAAAGTCAATAGCCTACGACACCGGGAGTTCCCAGGCGGTCCCCCATCCAAGTACTATCCTAGCCCGACGATGCTTAACTTCCGTGATCGGACGAGAACAGGTGTGTTCATCGTGGTATGGTCGTAGACAAACAAACGGGCAGATATCTACGATTTATTAGCACATTACATCGAAAATGGTTTAAACTTTAAAGGTCATATTTCTTGACTGGATCATCCGAAATAGGTCGTGTTTATGTGCATTTGAAAGCTCATTTCAAGCGCTATCCATTAATTACGACAACCATGCGCTTTAAGATTTCCGGTAAAAAGTTCCAACGAAGGAAATCTAGGGTGCTTTCAGACTTAATTTTCATATGACAAATTTAAAGGTCATATTTCTTGACTGGATCATTCGAAATAGGTTGTGTTTATGTGCGTTTGACAGCTCTTTCTAAGCGCTATCGATTCTTGACAACAATAATGCGCTTTATGATTTCCGGTAAAAAGTTCCAACGAAGGAAATCTAGGGTGCTTTCCGACTTAATTTTCATATGACAAAGTTAATTAGCAAAGTTACTACATCGCCATTTTCTTTGTCTGACGCTCGTAATCCATTTATTTGCGACTTGGCGCATTTATTGCTGCCAGATCGTAGCCGCTTTAAAGGGAAAGCAACTTCTAATCATGTCTCTTTCTTGATTTACTCAGCGGCTATTTCGTAAAAAAGATACGTCACAGTCGTAATGATAAATAATGCAACGTGAAAAAGTCAATAGCCTACGACACCGGGAGTTCCCAGGCGGTCCCCCATCCAAGTACTATCTCGGCCCGAGGATTCTTAACTTCCGTGATCGGACGAGAACAGGTGTGTTCATCGTGGTATGGTCGTAGACAAACAAACGGGCAGATATCTACGATTTATTAGCACATTACATCGAAAATGGTTTAAAATTTAAAGGTCATATTTCTTGACTGGATCATCCGAAATAGGTCGTGTTTATGTGCATTTTAAAGCTCATTTCAAGCGCTATCGATTCTTTACGACAACCATGCGCTTTAAGATTTCCGGTAAAAAGTTCCAACGAAGGAAATCTAGGGTGCTTTCAGACTTAATTTTCATATGACAAAGTTAATTAGCAAATTAACTACATCGCCATTTTCTTTGTCTGACGCTCGTAATCCATTTATTTGCGACGTGGCGCATTTATTGCAGCAAGATTGTAGCCGTTTTGAAGGGAAAGCATCTTCTAATCACGTCCCTTACTTGATTTACTCAGCGCTATTGCGTAAAAAAGATACGTCACAGTCGTAATGATAAATAATGTAACGTGAAAAAGTCAATAGCCTACGACACCGGGAGTTCCCAGGCGGTCCCCCATCCAAGTACTATCCCGGCCCGACGATGCTTAACTTCCGTGATCGGACGAGAACAGGTGTGTTCATCGTGGTATGGTCGTAGACAAACAAACGGGCAGATATCTACGGTTTATTAGCACATTACATCGAAAATTGTTTAAACTTTAAAGGTCATATTTATTGACTGGATCATCCGAAATAGGTCGTGTTTATGTGCATTTGAAAGCTCATTTCAAGCGCTATCGATTCTTTACGACAACCATGCGCTTTAAGATTTCCGGTAAAAAGTTCCAACGAAGGAAATCTGGGGTGCTTTCAGATTTAATTTTCATATGACAAAGTTAATTAGCAAAGTAACTACATCGCCATTTTCTTTGTCTGACGCTCATATTTATTAGGTCATATTTATTGACTGGATCATCCGAAATAGGTCGTGTTTATGTGCATTTGAAAGCTCATTTCAAGCGCTATCGATTCTTTACGACAACCATGCGCTTTAAGATTTCCGGTAAAAAGTTCCAACGAAGGAAATCTGGGGTGCTTTCAGATTTAATTTTCATATGACAAAGTTAATTAGCAAAGTAACTACATCGCCATTTTCTTTGTCTGACGCTCGTAATCCATTTATTTGCGACGTGGCGCATTTATTGCAGCAAGATTGTAGCCTTTTTGAAGGGAAAGCATCTTCTAATCACGTCCCTTACTTGATTTACTCAGGGGCTATTGCGTAAAAAAGATACGTCACAGTCGTAATGATAAATAATGTAACGTAAAAAAGTCAATAGCCTACGACACCGGGAGTTCCCAGGCGGTCCCCCATCCAAGTACTATCCTAGCCCGACGATGCTTAACTTCCGTGATCGGACGAGAACAGGTGTGTTCATCGTGGTATGGTCGTAGACAAACAAACGGGCAGATATCTACGATTTATTAGCACATTACATCGAAAATGGTTTAAACTTTAAAGGTCATATTTCTTGACTGGATCATCCGAAATAGGTCGTGTTTATGTGCATTTGAAAGCTCATTTCAAGCGCTATCCATTAATTACGACAACCATGCGCTTTAAGATTTCCGGTAAAAAGTTCCAACGAAGGAAATCTAGGGTGCTTTCAGACTTAATTTTCATATGACAAATTTAAAGGTCATATTTCTTGACTGGATCATTCGAAATAGGTTGTGTTTATGTGCGTTTGACAGCTCTTTCTAAGCGCTATCGATTCTTGACAACAATAATGCGCTTTATGATTTCCGGTAAAAAGTTCCAACGAAGGAAATCTAGGGTGCTTTCCGACTTAATTTTCATATGACAAAGTTAATTAGCAAAGTTACTACATCGCCATTTTCTTTGTCTGACGCTCGTAATCCATTTATTTGCGACTTGGCGCATTTATTGCTGCCAGATCGTAGCCGCTTTAAAGGGAAAGCAACTTCTAATCATGTCTCTTTCTTGATTTACTCAGCGGCTATTTCGTAAAAAAGATACGTCACAGTCGTAATGATAAATAATGCAACGTGAAAAAGTCAATAGCCTACGACACCGGGAGTTCCCAGGCGGTCCCCCATCCAAGTACTATCTCGGCCCGAGGATTCTTAACTTCCGTGATCGGACGAGAACAGGTGTGTTCATCGTGGTATGGTCGTAGACAAACAAACGGGCAGATATCTACGATTTATTAGCACATTACATCGAAAATGGTTTAAAATTTAAAGGTCATATTTCTTGACTGGATCATCCGAAATAGGTCGTGTTTATGTGCATTTTAAAGCTCATTTCAAGCGCTATCGATTCTTTACGACAACCATGCGCTTTAAGATTTCCGGTAAAAAGTTCCAACGAAGGAAATCTAGGGTGCTTTCAGACTTAATTTTCATATGACAAAGTTAATTAGCAAATTAACTACATCGCCATTTTCTTTGTCTGACGCTCGTAATCCATTTATTTGCGACGTGGCGCATTTATTGCAGCAAGATTGTAGCCGTTTTGAAGGGAAAGCATCTTCTAATCACGTCCCTTACTTGATTTACTCAGCGGCTATTGCGTAAAAAAGATACGTCACAGTCGTAATGATAAATGATGTAACGTGAAAAAGTCAATAGCCTACGACACCGGGAGTTCCCAGGCGGTCCCCCATCCAAGTACTATCCTGGCCCGACGATGCTTAACTTCCGTGATCGGACGAGAACAGGTGTGTTCATCGTGGTATGGTCGTAGACAAACAAACGGGCAGATATCTACGATTTATTAGCACATTACATCGAAAATGGTTTAAACTTTAAAGGTCATATTTCTTGACTGGATTATCCGAAATAGGTCGTGTTTATGTGCATTTGAAAGCTCATTTCAAGCGCTATCGATTAATTACGACAACCATGCGCTTTAAGATTTCCGGTAAAAAGTTCCAACGAAGGAAATCTAGGGTGCTTTCCGACTTAATTTTCATATGACAAAGTTAATTAGCAAAGTAACTACATCGCCATTTTCTTTGTCTGACGCTTGTAATCCATTCATTTGCGACTTGGCGCATTTATTGCTGCCAGATCGTAGCCGTTTTGAAGGGAAAGCAACTTCTAATCATGTCTCTTTCTTGATTTACTCAGCGGCTATTTCGTAAAAAAGATACGTCACAGTCGTAATGATAAATAATGTAACGTGAAAAAGTCAATAGCCTACGACACCGGGAGTTCCCAGGCGGTCCCCCATCCAAGTACTATCCCGGCCCGACGATGCTTAACTTCCGTGATCGGACGAGAACAGGTGTGTTCATCGTGGTATGGTCGTAGACAAACAAACGGGCAGATATCTACGATTTATTAGCACATTACATCGAAAATGGTTCAAACTCTAAAGGTCATATTTCTTGACTGGATCATTCCAAATAGGTCGTGTTTATGTGCGTTTGACAGCTCTTTTTAAGCGCTATCGATTCTTGACAACAATAATGCGCTTTATGATTTCCGGTAAAAAGTTCCAACGAAGGAAATCTAGGGTGCTTTCCGACTTAATTTTCATATGACAAAGTTAATTAGCAAAGTTACTACATCGCCATTTTCTTTTTCTGACGCTCGTAATCTATTCATTTGCGACTTGGCGCATTTATTGCTGCCAGATCGTAGCCGTTTTGAAGGGAAAGCAACTTCTAATCATGTCTCTTTCTTGATTTACTCAGCGGCTATTTCGTAAAAAAGATACGTCACAGTCGTAATGATAAATAATGTAACGTGAAAAAGTCAATAGCCTACGACACCGGGAATTCCCAGGCGGTGCCCCATCCAAGTACTATCCCGGCCCGACGATGCTTAACTTCCGTGATCGGACGAGAACAGGTGTGTTCATCGTGGTATGGTCGTAAACAAACAAACGGGCAGATATCTACGATTTATTAGCACATTACATCGAAAATGGTTTAAACTTTAAAGGTCATATTTCTTGACTGGATCATCCGAAATAGGTCGTGTTTATGTGCATTTGAAAGCTCATTTCAAGCGCTATCCATTAATTACGACAACCATGCGCTTTAAGATTTCCGGTAAAAAGTTCCAACGAAGGAAATCTAGGGTGCTTTCAGACTTAATTTTCATATGACAAAGTTAATTAGCAAATTAACTACATCGCCATTTTCTTTGTCTGACGCTCGTAATCCATTCATTTGCGACTTGGCGCATTTATTGCTGCCAGATCGTAGCCGTTTTGAAGGGAAAGCAACTTCTAATCATGTCTCTTTCTTGATTTACTTAGCGGCTATTTCGTAAAAAAGATACGTCACAGTCGTAATGATAAATAATGTAACGTGAAAAAGTCAATAGCCTACGACACCGGGAGTTCCCAGGCCCATCCAAGTACTATCCTGGCCCGACGATGCTTAACTTCCGTGATCGGACGAGAACAGGTGTGTTCATCGTGGTATGGTCGTAGACAAACAAACGGGCAGATATCTACGATTTATTAGCACATTACATCGAAAATGGTTCAAACTTTAAAGGTCATATTTCTTGACTGGATCATTCGAAATAGGTTGTGTTTATGTGCGTTTGACAGCTCTTTCTAAGCGCTATCGATTCTTGACAACAATAATGCGCTTTATGATTTCCGGTAAAAAGTTCCAACGAAGGAAATCTAGGGTGCTTTCCGACTTAATTTTCATATGACAAAGTTAATTAGCAAAGTTACTACATCGCCATTTTCTTTGTCTGACGCTCGTAATCCATTCATTTGCGACTTGGCGCATTTATTGCTGCCAGATCGTAGCCGCTTTAAAGGGAAAGCAACTTCTAATCATGTCTCTTTCTTGATTTACTCAGCGGCTATTTCGTAAAAAAGATACGTCACAGTCGTAATGATAAATAATGCAACGTGAAAAAGTCAATAGCCTACGACACCGGGAGTTCCCAGGCGGTCCCCCATCCAAGTACTATCTCGGCCCGAGGATTCTTAACTTCCGTGATCGGACGAGAACAGGTGTGTTCATCGTGGTATGGTCGTAGACAAACAAACGGGCAGATATCTACGATTTATTAGCACATTACATCGAAAATGGTTTAAAATTTAAAGGTCATATTTCTTGACTGGATCATCCGAAATAGGTCGTGTTTATGTGCATTTTAAAGCTCATTTCAAGCGCTATCGATTCTTTACGACAACCATGCGCTTTAAGATTTCCGGTAAAAAGTTCCAACGAAGGAAATCTAGGGTGCTTTCAGACTTAATTTTCATATGACAAAGTTAATTAGCAAATTAACTACATCGCCATTTTCTTTGTCTGACGCTCGTAATCCATTTATTTGCGACGTGGCGCATTTATTGCAGCAAGATTGTAGCCGTTTTGAAGGGAAAGCATCTTCTAATCACGTCCCTTACTTGATTTACTCAGCGGCTATTGCGTAAAAAAGATACGTCACAGTCGTAATGATAAATGATGTAACGTGAAAAAGTCAATAGCCTACGACACCGGGAGTTCCCAGGCGGTCCCCCATCCAAGTACTATCCTGGCCCGACGATGCTTAACTTCCGTGATCGGACGAGAACAGGTGTGTTCATCGTGGTATGGTCGTAGACAAACAAACGGGCAGATATCTACGATTTATTAGCACATTACATCGAAAATGGTTTAAACTTTAAAGGTCATATTTCTTGACTGGATTATCCGAAATAGGTCGTGTTTATGTGCATTTGAAAGCTCATTTCAAGCGCTATCGATTAATTACGACAACCATGCGCTTTAAGATTTCCGGTAAAAAGTTCCAACGAAGGAAATCTAGGGTGCTTTCCGACTTAATTTTCATATGACAAAGTTAATTAGCAAAGTAACTACATCGCCATTTTCTTTGTCTGACGCTTGTAATCCATTCATTTGCGACTTGGCGCATTTATTGCTGCCAGATCGTAGCCGTTTTGAAGGGAAAGCAACTTCTAATCATGTCTCTTTCTTGATTTACTCAGCGGCTATTTCGTAAAAAAGATACGTCACAGTCGTAATGATAAATAATGTAACGTGAAAAAGTCAATAGCCTACGACACCGGGAGTTCCCAGGCGGTCCCCCATCCAAGTACTATCCCGGCCCGACGATGCTTAACTTCCGTGATCGGACGAGAACAGGTGTGTTCATCGTGGTATGGTCGGAGACAAACAAACGGGCAGATATCTACGATTTATTAGCACATTACATCGAAAATGGTTCAAACTCTAAAGGTCATATTTCTTGACTGGATCATTCCAAATAGGTCGTGTTTATGTGCGTTTGACAGCTCTTTTTAAGCGCTATCGATTCTTGACAACAATAATGCGCTTTATGATTTCCGGTAAAAAGTTCCAACGAAGGAAATCTAGGGTGCTTTCCGACTTAATTTTCATATGACAAAGTTAATTAGCAAAGTTACTACATCGCCATTTTCTTTTTCTGACGCTCGTAATCTATTCATTTGCGACTTGGCGCATTTATTGCTGCCAGATCGTAGCCGTTTTGAAGGGAAAGCAACTTCTAATCATGTCTCTTTCTTGATTTACTCAGCGGCTATTTCGTAAAAAAGATACGTCACAGTCGTAATGATAAATAATGTAACGTGAAAAAGTCAATAGCCTACGACACCGGGAATTCCCAGGCGGTGCCCCATCCAAGTACTATCCCGGCCCGACGATGCTTAACTTCCGTGATCGGACGAGAACAGGTGTGTTCATCGTGGTATGGTCGTAAACAAACAAACGGGCAGATATCTACGATTTATTAGCACATTACATCGAAAATGGTTTAAACTTTAAAGGTCATATTTCTTCACTGGATCATCCGAAATAGGTCGTGTTTATGTGCATTTGAAAGCTCATTTCAAGCGCTATCCATTAATTACGACAACCATGCGCTTTAAGATTTCCGGTAAAAAGTTCCAACGAAGGAAATCTAGGGTGCTTTCAGACTTAATTTTCATATGACAAAGTTAATTAGCAAATTAACTACATCGCCATTTTCTTTGTCTGACGCTCGTAATCCATTCATTTGCGACTTGGCGCATTTATTGCTGCCAGATCGTAGCCGTTTTGAAGGGAAAGCAACTTCTAATCATGTCTCTTTCTTGATTTACTTAGCGGCTATTTCGTAAAAAAGATACGTCACAGTCGTAATGATAAATAATGTAACGTGAAAAAGTCAATAGCCTACGACACCGGGAGTTCCCAGGCCCATCCAAGTACTATCCTGGCCCGACGATGCTTAACTTCCGTGATCGGACGAGAACAGGTGTGTTCATCGTGGTATGGTCGTAGACAAACAAACGGGCAGATATCTACGATTTATTAGCACATTACATCGAAAATGGTTTAAACTTTAAAGGTCATATTTCTTGACTGGATTATCCGAAATAGGTCGTGTTTATGTGCATTTGAAAGCTCATTTCAAGCGCTATCGATTAATTACGACAACTATGCGCTTTAAGATTTCCGGTAAAAAGTTCCAACGAAGGAAATCTAGGGTGCTTTCCGACTTAATTTTCATATGACAAAGTTAATTAGCAAAGTAACTACATCGCCATTTTCTTTGTCTGACGCTTGTAATCCATTCATTTGCGACTTGGCGCATTTATTGCTGCCAGATCGTAGCCGTTTTGAAGGGAAAGCAACTTCTAATCATGTCTCTTTCTTGATTTACTCAGCGGCTATTTCGTAAAAAAGATACGTCACAGTCGTAATGATAAATAATGTAACGTGAAAAAGTCAATAGCCTACGACACCGGGAGTTCCCAGGCGGTCCCCCATCCAAGTACTATCCCGGCCCGACGATGCTTAACTTCCGTGATCGGACGAGAACAGGTGTGTTCATCGTGGTATGGTCGTAGACAAACAAACGGGCAGATATCTACGATTTATTAGCACATTACATCGAAAATGGTTCAAACTTTAAGGGTCATATTTCTTGACTGGATCATTCGAAATAGGTCGTGTTTATGTGCGTTTGACAGCTCTTTTTAAGCGCTATCGATTCTTGACAACAATAATGCGCTTTATGATTTCCGGTAAAAAGTTCCAACGAAGGAAATCTAGGGTGCTTTCAGACTTAATTTTCATATGACAAAGTTAATTAGCAAAGTTACTACATCGCCATTTTCTTTTTCTGACGCTCGTAATCCATTCATTTGCGACTTGGCGCATTTATTGCTGCCAGATCGTAGCCGTTTTGAAGGAAAAGCAACTTCTAATCATGTCTCTTTCTTGATTTACTCAGCGGCTATTTCGTAAAAAAGATACGTCACAGTCGTAATGATAAATAATGTAACGTGAAAAAGTTAATAGCCTACGACACCGGGAGTTCCCAGGCGGTCCCCCATCCAAGTACTATCCCGGCCCGACGATGCTTAACTTCCGTGATCGGACGAGAACAGGTGTGTTCATCGTGGTATGGTCGTAAACAAACAAACGGGCAGATATCTACGATTTATTAGCACATTACATCGAAAATGGTTTAAACTTTAAAGGTCATATTTCTTGACTGGATCATCCGAAATAGGTCGTGTTTATGTGCATTTGAAAGCTCATTTCAAGCGCTATCCATTAATTACGACAACCATGCGCTTTAAGATTTCCGGTAAAAAGTTCCAACGAAGGAAATCTAGGGTGCTTTCAGACTTAATTTTCATATGACAAAGTTAATTAGCAAATTAACTACATCGCCATTTTCTTTGTCTGACGCTCGTAATCAATTCATTTGCGACTTGGCGCATTTATTGCTGCCAGATCGTAGCCGTTTTGAAGGGAAAGCAACTTCTAATCATGTCTCTTTCTTGATTTACTCAGCGGCTATTTCGTAAAAAAGATACGTCACAGTCGTAATGATAAATAATGTAACGTGAAAAAGTCAATAGCCTACGACACCGGGAGTTCCCAGGCGGTCCCCCATCCAAGTACTATCCCGGCCCGACGATGCTTAACTTCCGTGATCGGACGAGAACAGGTGTGTTCATCGTGGTATGGTCGTAAACAAACAAACGGGCAGATATCTACGATTTATTAGCACATTACATCGAAAATGGTTTAAACTTTAAAGGTCATATTTCTTGACTGGATCATCCGAAATAGGTCGTGTTTATGTGCATTTGAAAGCTCATTTCAAGCGCTATCCATTAATTACGACAACCATGCGCTTTAAGATTTCCGGTAAAAAGTTCCAACGAAGGAAATCTAGGGTGCTTTCAGACTTAATTTTCATATGACAAAGTTAATTAGCAAAGTAACTACATCGCCATTTTCTTTGTCTGACGCTCGTAATCCATTTATTTGCGACGTGGCGCATTTATTGCAGCAAGATTGTACCCGTTTTGAAGGGAAAGCATCTTCTAATCACGTCCCTTACTTGATTTACTCAGCGGCTATTGCGTAAAAAAGATACGTCACAGTCGTAATGATAAATGATGTAACGTGAAAAAGTCAATAGCCTACGACACCGGGAGTTCCCAGGCGGTCCCCCATCCAAGTACTATCCTGGCACGACGATGCTTAACTTCCGTGATCGGACGAGAACAGGTGTGTTCATCGTGGTATGGTCGTAGACAAACAAACGGGCAGATATCTACGATTTATTAGCACATTACATCGAAAATGGTTTAAACTTTAAAGGTCATATTTCTTGACTGGATCATTCGAAATAGGTCGTGTTTATGTGCGTTTGACAGCTCTTTTTAAGTGCTATCGATTCTTGAGAACAATAATGCGCTTTATGATTTCCGGTAAAAAGTTCCAACGAAGGAAATCTAGGGTGCTTTCCGACTTAATTTTCATATGACAAAGTTATATAGCAAAGTTACTACATCGCCATTTTCTTTTTCTGACGCTCGTAATCCATTCATTTTCGACTTGGCGCATTTATTGCTGCTAGATCGTAGCCGTTTTGAAGATAAAAGCAACTTCTAATCATGTCTCTTTCTTGATTTACTCAGCGGCTAATTCGTAAAAAAGATACGTCACAGTCGTAATGATAAATAATGTAACGTGAAAAAGTCAATAGCCTACGACACCGGGAGTTCCCAGGCGGTCCCCCATCCAAGTACTATCCCGGCCCGAGGATTCTTAACTTCCGTGATCGGACGAGAACAGGTGTGTTCATCGTGGTATGGTCGTAGACAAACAAACGGGCAGATATCTACGATTTATTAGCACATTACATCAAAAATGGTTCAAACTTTAAAGGTCATATTTCTTGACTGGATCATTCGAAATAGGTCGTGTTTATGTGCGTTTGACAGCTCTTTTTAAGCGCTATCGATTCTGGACAACAATAATGCGCTTTATGATTTCCGGTAAAAAGTTCCAACGAAGGCAATCTAGGGTACTTGCAGACTTAATTTTCATATGACAAAGTTAATTAGCAAATTAACTACATCGCCATTTTCTTTGTCTGACACTCGTAATCCATTGATTTGCGACGTGGCGCATTTATTGCAGCCAGATCGTAGCCGCTTTGAAGGGAAAGAAACTTCAAATAACGTCCCTTACTTGATTTACTCAGCGCTATTGCGTAAAAAAGATACGTCACAGTCGTAATGATAAATAATGTAACGTGAAAAAGTCAATAGCCTACGACACCGGGAGTTCCCAGGCGGTCCCCCATCCAAGTACTATCCCGGCCCGACGATGCTTAACTTCCGTGATCGGACGAGAACAGGTGTGTTCATCGTGGTATGGTCGTAGACAAACAAACGGGCAGATATCTACGGTTTATTAGCACATTACATCGAAAATTGTTTAAACTTTAAAGGTCATATTTATTGACTGGATCATCCGAAATAGGTCGTGTTTATGTGCATTTGAAAGCTCATTTCAAGCGCTATCGATTCTTTACGACAACCATGCGCTTTAAGATTTCCGGTAAAAAGTTCCAACGAAGGAAATCTGGGGTGCTTTCAGATTTAATTTTCATATGACAAAGTTAATTAGCAAAGTAACTACATCGCCATTTTCTTTGTCTGACGCTCGTAATCCATTTATTTGCGACGTGGCGCATTTATTGCAGCAAGATTGTAGCCGTTTTGAAGGGAAAGCATCTTCTAATCACGTCCCTTACTTGATTTACTCAGGGGCTATTGCGTAAAAAAGATACGTCACAGTCGTAATGATAAATAATGTAACGTAAAAAAGTCAATAGCCTACGACACCGGGAGTTCCCAGGCAATCCCCCATCCAAGTACTATCCTAGCCCGACGATGCTTAACTTCCGTGATCGGACGAGAACAGGTGTGTTCATCGTGGTATGGTCGTAGACAAAAAACGGGCAGATATCTACGATTTATTAGCACATTACATCGAAAATGGTTTAAACTTTAAAGGTCATATTTCTTGATTGGATCATCCGAAATAGGTCGTGTTTATGTGCATTTGAAAGCTCATTTTAAGCGCTATCCATTAATTACGACAACCATGCGCTTTAAGATTTCCGGTAAAAAGTTCCAACGAAGGAAATCTAGGGTGCTTTCAGACTTAATTTTCATATGACAAAGTTAATTAGCAAAGTAACTACATCGCTTGTAATCCATTCATTTGCGACTTGGCGCATTTATTGCTGCCAGATCGTAGCCGTTTTGAAGGGAAAGCAACTTCTAATCATGTCTCTTTCTTGATTTACTCAGCGGCTATTTCGTAAAAAAGATACGTCACAGTCGTAATGATAAATAATGTAACGTGAAAAAGTCAATAGCCTACGACACCGGGAGTTCCCAGGCGGTCCCCCATCCAAGTACTATCCCGGCCCGACGATGCTTAACTTCCGTGATCGGACGAGAACAGGTGTGTTCATCGTGGTATGGTCGTAGACAAACAAACGGGCAGATATCTACGATTTATTAGCACATTACATCGAAAATGGTTCAAACTCTAAAGGTCATATTTCTTGACTGGATCATTCCAAATAGGTCGTGTTTATGTGCGTTTGACAGCTCTTTTTAAGCGCTATCGATTCTTGACAACAATAATGCGCTTTATGATTTCCGGTAAAAAGTTCCAACGAAGGAAATCTAGGGTGCTTTCCGACTTAATTTTCATATGACAAAGTTAATTAGCAAAGTTACTACATCGCCATTTTCTTTTTCTGACGCTCGTAATCTATTCATTTGCGACTTGGCGCATTTATTGCTGCCAGATCGTAGCCGTTTTGAAGGGAAAGCAACTTCTAATCATGTATCTTTCTTGATTTACTCAGCGGCTATTTCGTAAAAAAGATACGTCACAGTCGTAATGATAAATAATGTAACGTGAAAAAGTCAATAGCCTACGACACCGGGAATTCCCAGGCGGTGCCCCATCCAAGTACTATCCCGGCCCGACGATGCTTAACTTCCGTGATCGGACGAGAACAGGTGTGTTCATCGTGGTATGGTCGTAAACAAACAAACGGGCAGATATCTACGATTTATTAGCACATTACATCGAAAATGGTTTAAACTTTAAAGGTCATATTTCTTGACTGGATCATCCGAAATAGGTCGTGTTTATGTGCATTTGAAAGCTCATTTCAAGCGCTATCCATTAATTACGACAACCATGCGCTTTAAGATTTCCGGTAAAAAGTTCCAACGAAGGAAATCTAGGGTGCTTTCAGACTTAATTTTCATATGACAAAGTTAATTAGCAAATTAACTACATCGCCATTTTCTTTGTCTGACGCTCGTAATCCATTCATTTGCGACTTGGCGCATTTATTGCTGCCAGATCGTAGCCGTTTTGAAGGGAAAGCAACTTCTAATCATGTCTCTTTCTTGATTTACTTAGCGGCTATTTCGTAAAAAAGATACGTCACAGTCGTAATGATAAATAATGTAACGTGAAAAAGTCAATAGCCTACGACACCGGGAGTTCCCAGGCGGTCCCCCATCCAAGTACTATCCTGGCCCGACGATGCTTAACTTCCGTGATCGGACGAGAACAGGTGTGTTCATCGTGGTATGGTCGTAGACAAACAAACGGGCAGATATCTACGATTTATTAGCACATTACATCGAAAATGGTTTAAACTTTAAAGGTCATATTTCTTGACTGGATTATCCGAAATAGGTCGTGTTTATGTGCATTTGAAAGCTCATTTCAAGCGCTATCGATTAATTACGACAACTATGCGCTTTAAGATTTCCGGTAAAAAGTTCCAACGAAGGAAATCTAGGGTGCTTTCCGACTTAATTTTCATATGACAAAGCTAATTAGCAAAGTAACTACATCGCCATTTTCTTTGTCTGACGCTTGTAATCCATTCATTTGCGACTTGGCGCATTTATTGCTGCCAGATCGTAGCCGTTTTGAAGGGAAAGCAACTTCTAATCATGTCTCTTTCTTGATTTACTCAGCGGCTATTTCGTAAAAAAGATACGTCACAGTCGTAATGATAAATAATGTAACGTGAAAAAGTCAATAGCCTACGACACCGGGAGTTCCCAGGCGGTCCCCCATCCAAGTACTATCCCGGCCCGACGATGCTTAACTTCCGTGATCGGACGAGAACAGGTGTGTTCATCGTGGTATGGTCGTAGACAAACAAACGGGCAGATATCTACGATTTATTAGCACATTACATCGAAAATGGTTCAAACTTTAAAGGTCATATTTCTTGACTGGATCATTCGAAATAGGTCGTGTTTATGTGCGTTTGACAGCTCTTTTTAAGCGCTATCGATTCTTGACAACAATAATGCGCTTTATGATTTCCGGTAAAAAGTTCCAACGAAGGAAATCTAGGGTGCTTTCCGACTTAATTTTCATATGACAAAGTTAATTAGCAAAGTTACTACATCGCCATTTTCTTTTTCTGACGCTCGTAATCCATTCATTTGCGACTTGGCGCATTTATTGCTGCCAGATCGTAGCCGTTTTGAAGGGAAAGCAACTTCTAATCATGTCTCTTTCTTGATTTACTCAGCGGCTATTTCGTAAAAAAGATACGTCACAGTCGTAATGATAAATAATGTACCGTGAAAAAGTTAATAGCCTACGACACCGGGAGTTCCCAGGCGGTCCCCCATCCAAGTACTATCCCGGCCCGACGATGCTTAACTTCCGTGATCGGACGAGAACAGGTGTGTTCATCGTGGTATGGTCGTAAACAAACAAGCGGGCAGATATCTACGATTTATTAGCACATTACATCGAAAATGGTTTAAACTTTAAAGGTCATATTTCTTGACTGGATCATCCGAAATAGGTCGTGTTTATGTGCATTTGAAAGCTCATTTCAAGCGCTATCCATTAATTACGACAACCATGCGCTTTAAGATTTCCGGTAAAAAGTTCCAACGAAGGAAATCTAGGGTGCTTTCAGACTTAATTTTCATATGACAAAGTTAATTAGCAAATTAACTACATCGCCATTTTCTTTGTCTGACGCTCGTAATCCATTCATTTGCGACTTGGCGCATTTATTGCTGCCAGATCGTAGCCGTTTTGAAGGGAAAGCAACTTCTAATCATGTCTCTTTCTTGATTTACTCAGCGGCTATTTCGTAAAAAAGATACGTCACAGTCGTAATGATAAATAATGTAACGTGAAAAAGTCAATAGCCTACGACACCGGGAGTTCCCAGGCGGTCCCCCATCCAAGTACTATCCCGGCCCGACGATGCTTAACTTCCGTGATCGGACGAGAACAGGTGTGTTCATCGTGGTATGGTCGTAAACAAACAAACGGGCAGATATCTACGATTTATTAGCACATTACATCGAAAATGGTTTAAACTTTAAAGGTCATATTTCTTGACTGGATCATCCGAAATAGGTCGTGTTTATGTGCATTTGAAAGCTCATTTCAAGCGCTATCCATTAATTACGACAACCATGCGCTTTAAGATTTCCGGTAAAAAGTTTCAACGAAGGAAATCTAGGGTGCTTTCAGACTTAATTTTCATATGACAAAGTTAATTAGCAAAGTAACTACATCGCCATTTTCTTTGTCTGACGCTCGTAATCCATTTATTTGCGACGTGGCGCATTTATTGCAGCAAGATTGTACCCGTTTTGAAGGGAAAGCATCTTCTAATCACGTCCCTTACTTGATTTACTCAGCGGCTATTGCGTAAAAAAGATACGTCACAGTCGTAATGATAAATGATGTAACGTGAAAAAGTCAATAGCCTACGACACCGGGAGTTCCCAGGCGGTCCCCCATCCAAGTACTATCCTGGCCCGACGATGCTTAACTTCCGTGATCGGACGAGAACAGGTGTGTTCATCGTGGTATGGTCGTAGACAAACAAACGGGCAGATATGTACGATTTATTAGCACATTACATCGAAAATGGTTTAAACTTTAAAGGTCATATTTCTTGACTGGATCATTCGAAATAGGTCGTGTTTATGTGCGTTTGACAGCTCTTTTTAAGCGCTATCGATTCTTGAGAACAATAATGCGCTTTATGATTTCCGGTAAAAGGTTCCAACGAAGGAAATCTAGGGTGCTTTCCGACTTAATTTTCATATGACAAAGTTATATAGCAAAGTTACTACATCGCCATTTTCTTTTTCTGACGCTCGTAATCCATTCATTTGCGACTTGGCGCATTTATTGCTGCCAGATCGTAGCCGTTGTGAAGATAAAAGCAACTTCTAATCATGTCTCTTTCTTGATTTACTCAGCGGCTAATTCGTAAAAAAGATACGTCACAGTCGTAATGATAAATAATGTAACGTGAAAAAGTCAATAGCCTACGACACCGGGAGTTCCCAGGCGGTCCCCCATCCAAGTACTATCCCGGCCCGAGGATTCTTAACTTCCGTGATCGGACGAGAACAGGTGTGTTCATCGTGGTATGGTCGTAGACAAACAAACGGGCAGATATCTACGATTTATTAGCACATTACATCGAAAATGGTTTAAACTTTAAAGGTCATATTTCTTGACTGGATCATCCGAAATAGGTCGTGTTTATGTGCATTTTAAAGCTCATTTCAAGCGCTATCGATTCTTTACGACAACCATGCGCTTTAAGATTTCCGGTAAAAAGTTCCAACGAAGGAAATCTAGGGTGCTTTCAGACTTAATTTTCATATGACAAAGTTAATTAGCAAAGTAACTACATCGCCATTTTCTTTGTCTGACGCTCGTAATCCATTTATTTGCGACGTGGCGCATTTATTGCAGCAAGATTGTACCCGTTTTGAAGGGAAAGCATCTTCTAATCATGTCTCTTTCTTGATTTACTCAGCGGCTATTTCGTAAAAAAGATACGTCACAGTCGTAATGATAAATAATGTAACGTGAAAAAGTCAATAGCCTACGACACCGGGAGTTCCCAGGCGGTCCCCCATCCAAGTACTATCCCGGCCCGACGATGCTTAACTTCCGTGATCGGACGAGAACAGGTGTGTTCATCGTGGTATGGTCGTAAACAAACAAACGGGCAGATATCTACGATTTATTAGCACATTACATCGAAAATGGTTTAAACTTTAAAGGTCATATTTCTTGACTGGATCATCCGAAATAGGTCGTGTTTATGTGCATTTGAAAGCTCATTTCAAGCGCTATCCATTAATTACGACAACCATGCGCTTTAAGATTTCCGGTAAAAAGTTTCAACGAAGGAAATCTAGGGTGCTTTCAGACTTAATTTTAATATGACAAAGTTAATTAGCAAAGTAACTACATCGCCATTTTCTTTGTCTGACGCTCGTAATCCATTTATTTGCGACGTGGCGCATTTATTGCAGCAAGATTGTACCCGTTTTGAAGGGAAAGCATCTTCTAATCACGTCCCTTACTTGATTTACTCAGCGGCTATTGCGTAAAAAAGATACGTCACAGTCGTAATGATAAATGATGTAACGTGAAAAAGTCAATAGCCTACGACACCGGGAGTTCCCAGGCGGTCCCCCATCCAAGTACTATCCTGGCCCGACGATGCTTAACTTCCGTGATCGGACGAGAACAGGTGTGTTCATCGTGGTATGGTCGTAGACAAACAAACGGGCAGATATGTACGATTTATTAGCACATTACATCGAAAATGGTTTAAACTTTAAAGGTCATATTTCTTGACTGGATCATTCGAAATAGGTCGTGTTTATGTGCGTTTGACAGCTCTTTTTAAGCGCTATCGATTCTTGAGAACAATAATGCGCTTTATGATTTCCGGTAAAAGGTTCCAACGAAGGAAATCTAGGGTGCTTTCCGACTTAATTTTCATATGACAAAGTTATATAGCAAAGTTACTACATCGCCATTTTCTTTTTCTGACGCTCGTAATCCATTCATTTGCGACTTGGCGCATTTATTGCTGCCAGATCGTAGCCGTTGTGAAGATAAAAGCAACTTCTAATCATGTCTCTTTCTTGATTTACTCAGCGGCTAATTCGTAAAAAAGATACGTCACAGTCGTAATGATAAATAATGTAACGTGAAAAAGTCAATAGCCTACGACACCGGGAGTTCCCAGGCGGTCCCCCATCCAAGTACTATCCCGGCCCGAGGATTCTTAACTTCCGTGATCGGACGAGAACAGGTGTGTTCATCGTGGTATGGTCGTAGACAAACAAACGGGCAGATATCTACGATTTATTAGCACATTACATCGAAAATGGTTCAAATTTAAAGGTCATATTTCTTGACTGGATCATTCGAAATAGGTCGTGTTTATGTGCGTTTGACAGCTCTTTTTAAGCGCTATCGATTCTGGACAACAATAATGCGCTTTATGATTTCCGGTAAAAAGTTCCAACGAAGGCAATCTAGGGTACTTGCAGACTTAATTTTCATATGACAAAGTTAATTAGCAAATTAACTACATCGCCATTTTCTTTGTCTGACGCTCGTAATCCATTGATTTGCGACGTGGCGCATTTATTGCAGCCAGATCGTAGCCGCTTTGAAGGGAAAGAAACTTCAAATAACGTCCCTTACTTGATTTACTCAGCGCTATTGCGTAAAAAAGATACGTCACAGTCGTAATGATAAATAATGTAACGTGAAAAAGTCAATAGCCTACGACACCGGGAGTTCCCAGGCGGTCCCCCATCCAAGTACTATCCCGGCCCGAGGATTCTTAACTTCCGTGATCGGACGAGAACAGGTGTGTTCATCGTGGTATGGTCGTAGACAAACAAACGGGCAGATATCTACGATTTATTAGCACATTACATCGAAAATGGTTTAAACTTTAAAGGTCATATTTCTTGACTGGATCATCCGAAATAGGTCGTGTTTATGTGCATTTTAAAGCTCATTTCAAGCGCTATCGATTCTTTACGACAACCATGCGCTTTAAGATTTCCGGTAAAAAGTTCCAACGAAGGAAATCTAGGGTGCTTTCTGACTTAATTTTCATATGACAAAGTTAATTAGCAAAGTAACTACATCGCCATTTTCTTTGTCTGACGCTCGTAATCCATTTATTTGCGACGTGGCGCATTTATTGCAGCAAGATTGTACCCGTTTTGAAGGGAAAGCATCTTCTAATCATGTCTCTTTCTTGATTTACTCAGCGGCTATTTCGTAAAAAAGATACGTCACAGTCGTAATGATAAATAATGTAACGTGAAAAAGTCAATAGCCTACGACACCGGGAGTTCCCAGGCGGTCCCCCATCCAAGTACTATCCCGGCCCGACGATGCTTAACTTCCGTGATCGGACGAGAACAGGTGTGTTCATCGTGGTATGGTCGTAAACAAACAAACGGGCAGATATCTACGATTTATTAGCACATTACATCGAAAATGGTTTAAACTTTAAAGGTCATATTTCTTGACTGGATCATCCGAAATAGGTCGTGTTTATGTGCATTTGAAAGCTCATTTCAAGCGCTATCCATTAATTACGACAACCATGCGCTTTAAGATTTCCGGTAAAAAGTTTCAACGAAGGAAATCTAGGGTGCTTTCAGACTTAATTTTAATATGACAAAGTTAATTAGCAAAGTAACTACATCGCCATTTTCTTTGTCTGACGCTCGTAATCCATTTATTTGCGACGTGGCGCATTTATTGCAGCAAGATTGTACCCGTTTTGAAGGGAAAGCATCTTCTAATCACGTCCCTTACTTGATTTACTCAGCGGCTATTGCGTAAAAAAGATACGTCACAGTCGTAATGATAAATGATGTAACGTGAAAAAGTCAATAGCCTACGACACCGGGAGTTCCCAGGCGGTCCCCCATCCAAGTACTATCCTGGCCCGACGATGCTTAACTTCCGTGATCGGACGAGAACAGGTGTGTTCATCGTGGTATGGTCGTAGACAAACAAACGGGCAGATATCTACGATTTATTAGCACATTACATCGAAAATGGTTTAAACTTTAAAGGTCATATTTCTTGACTGGATCATTCGAAATAGGTCGTGTTTATGTGCGTTTGACAGCTCTTTTTAAGCGCTATCGATTCTTGAGAACAATAATGCGCTTTATGATTTCCGGTAAAAGGTTCCAACGAAGGAAATCTAGGGTGCTTTCCGACTTAATTTTCATATGACAAAGTTATATAGCAAAGTTACTACATCGCCATTTTCTTTTTCTGACGCTCGTAATCCATTCATTTGCGACTTGGCGCATTTATTGCTGCCAGATCGTAGCCGTTGTGAAGATAAAAGCAACTTCTAATCATGTCTCTTTCTTGATTTACTCAGCGGCTAATTCGTAAAAAAGATACGTCACAGTCGTAATGATAAATAATGTAACGTGAAAAAGTCAATAGCCTACGACACCGGGAGTTCCCAGGCGGTCCCCCATCCAAGTACTATCCCGGCCCGAGGATTCTTAACTTCCGTGATCGGACGAGAACAGGTGTGTTCATCGTGGTATGGTCGTAGACAAACAAACGGGCAGATATCTACGATTTATTAGCACATTACATCGAAAATGGTTCAAATTTAAAGGTCATATTTCTTGACTGGATCATTCGAAATAGGTCGTGTTTATGTGCGTTTGACAGCTCTTTTTAAGCGCTATCGATTCTGGACAACAATAATGCGCTTTATGATTTCCGGTAAAAAGTTCCAACGAAGGCAATCTAGGGTACTTGCAGACTTAATTTTCATATGACAAAGTTAATTAGCAAATTAACTACATCGCCATTTTCTTTGTCTGACGCTCGTAATCCATTGATTTGCGACGTGGCGCATTTATTGCAGCCAGATCGTAGCCGCTTTGAAGGGAAAGAAACTTCAAATAACGTCCCTTACTTGATTTACTCAGCGCTATTGCGTAAAAAAGATACGTCACAGTCGTAATGATAAATAATGTAACGTGAAAAAGTCAATAGCCTACGACACCGGGAGTTCCCAGGCGGTCCCCCATCCAAGTACTATCCCGGCCCGAGGATTCTTAACTTCCGTGATCGGACGAGAACAGGTGTGTTCATCGTGGTATGGTCGTAGACAAACAAACGGGCAGATATCTACGATTTATTAGCACATTACATCGAAAATGGTTTAAACTTTAAAGGTCATATTTCTTGACTGGATCATCCGAAATAGGTCGTGTTTATGTGCATTTTAAAGCTCATTTCAAGCGCTATCGATTCTTTACGACAACCATGCGCTTTAAGATTTCCGGTAAAAAGTTCCAACGAAGGAAATCTAGGGTGCTTTCAGACTTAATTTTCATATGACAAAGTTAATTAGCAAAGTAACTACATCGCCATTTTCTTTGTCTGACGCTCGTAATCCATTTATTTGCGACGTGGCGCATTTATTGCAGCAAGATTGTACCCGTTTTGAAGGGAAAGCATCTTCTAATCATGTCTCTTTCTTGATTTACTCAGCGGCTATTTCGTAAAAAAGATACGTCACAGTCGTAATGATAAATAATGTAACGTGAAAAAGTCAATAGCCTACGACACCGGGAGTTCCCAGGCGGTCCCCCATCCAAGTACTATCCCGGCCCGACGATGCTTAACTTCCGTGATCGGACGAGAACAGGTGTGTTCATCGTGGTATGGTCGTAAACAAACAAACGGGCAGATATCTACGATTTATTAGCACATTACATCGAAAATGGTTTAAACTTTAAAGGTCATATTTCTTGACTGGATCATCCGAAATAGGTCGTGTTTATGTGCATTTGAAAGCTCATTTCAAGCGCTATCCATTAATTACGACAACCATGCGCTTTAAGATTTCCGGTAAAAAGTTTCAACGAAGGAAATCTAGGGTGCTTTCAGACTTAATTTTAATATGACAAAGTTAATTAGCAAAGTAACTACATCGCCATTTTCTTTGTCTGACGCTCGTAATCCATTTATTTGCGACGTGGCGCATTTATTGCAGCAAGATTGTACCCGTTTTGAAGGGAAAGCATCTTCTAATCACGTCCCTTACTTGATTTACTCAGCGGCTATTGCGTAAAAAAGATACGTCACAGTCGTAATGATAAATGATGTAACGTGAAAAAGTCAATAGCCTACGACACCGGGAGTTCCCAGGCGGTCCCCCATCCAAGTACTATCCTGGCCCGACGATGCTTAACTTCCGTGATCGGACGAGAACAGGTGTGTTCATCGTGGTATGGTCGTAGACAAACAAACGGGCAGATATCTACGATTTATTAGCACATTACATCGAAAATGGTTTAAACTTTAAAGGTCATATTTCTTGACTGGATCATTCGAAATAGGTCGTGTTTATGTGCGTTTGACAGCTCTTTTTAAGCGCTATCGATTCTTGAGAACAATAATGCGCTTTATGATTTCCGGTAAAAGGTTCCAACGAAGGAAATCTAGGGTGCTTTCCGACTTAATTTTCATATGACAAAGTTATATAGCAAAGTTACTACATCGCCATTTTCTTTTTCTGACGCTCGTAATCCATTCATTTGCGACTTGGCGCATTTATTGCTGCCAGATCGTAGCCGTTGTGAAGATAAAAGCAACTTCTAATCATGTCTCTTTCTTGATTTACTCAGCGGCTAATTCGTAAAAAAGATACGTCACAGTCGTAATGATAAATAATGTAACGTGAAAAAGTCAATAGCCTACGACACCGGGAGTTCCCAGGCGGTCCCCCATCCAAGTACTATCCCGGCCCGAGGATTCTTAACTTCCGTGATCGGACGAGAACAGGTGTGTTCATCGTGGTATGGTCGTAGACAAACAAACGGGCAGATATCTACGATTTATTAGCACATTACATCGAAAATGGTTCAAATTTAAAGGTCATATTTCTTGACTGGATCATTCGAAATAGGTCGTGTTTATGTGCGTTTGACAGCTCTTTTTAAGCGCTATCGATTCTGGACAACAATAATGCGCTTTATGATTTCCGGTAAAAAGTTCCAACGAAGGCAATCTAGGGTACTTGCAGACTTAATTTTCATATGACAAAGTTAATTAGCAAATTAACTACATCGCCATTTTCTTTGTCTGACGCTCGTAATCCATTGATTTGCGACGTGGCGCATTTATTGCAGCCAGATCGTAGCCGCTTTGAAGGGAAAGAAACTTCAAATAACGTCCCTTACTTGATTTACTCAGCGCTATTGCGTAAAAAAGATACGTCACAGTCGTAATGATAAATAATGTAACGTGAAAAAGTCAATAGCCTACGACACCGGGAGTTCCCAGGCGGTCCCCCATCCAAGTACTATCCCGGCCCGAGGATTCTTAACTTCCGTGATCGGACGAGAACAGGTGTGTTCATCGTGGTATGGTCGTAGACAAACAAACGGGCAGATATCTACGATTTATTAGCACATTACATCGAAAATGGTTTAAACTTTAAAGGTCATATTTCTTGACTGGATCATCCGAAATAGGTCGTGTTTATGTGCATTTTAAAGCTCATTTCAAGCGCTATCGATTCTTTACGACAACCATGCGCTTTAAGATTTCCGGTAAAAAGTTCCAACGAAGGAAATCTAGGGTGCTTTCAGACTTAATTTTCATATGACAAAGTTAATTAGCAAAGTAACTACATCGCCATTTTCTTTGTCTGACGCTCGTAATCCATTTATTTGCGACGTGGCGCATTTATTGCAGCAAGATTGTACCCGTTTTGAAGGGAAAGCATCTTCTAATCACGTCCCTTACTTGATTTACTCAGCGGCTATTGCGTAAAAAAGATACGTCACAGTCGTAATGATAAATGATGTAACGTGAAAAAGTCAATAGCCTACGACACCGGGAGTTCCCAGGCGGTTCCCCATCCAAGTACTATCCCGGCCCAACGATGCTTAACTTCCGTGATCGGACGAGAACAGGTGTGTTCATCGTGGTATGGTCGTAGACAAACAAACGGGCAGATATCTACGATTTATTAGCACATTACATCAAAAATGGTTTAAATTTTAAAGGTCATATTTCTTGACTGGATTATCCGAAATAGGTTGTGTTTATGTGCATTTGAAAGCTCGTTTCAAGCGCTATCCATTAATTACGACAATAATGCGCTTTAAGATTTCCGGTAAAAAGTTCCAACGAAGGCAATCTAGGGTACTTTCAGACTTAATTTTCATATGACAAAGTTAATTAGCAAAGTAACTACATCGCCATCTTCTTTGTCTGACGCTCGTAATCCATTTATTTGCGACGTGGCGCATTTATTGCAGCAAGATTGTAGCCGTTTTGAAGGGAAAGCAACTTCTAATCATGTCTCTTTCTTGATTTACTCGGCGGCTATTGCGTAAAAAAGATACGTCCCAGTCGTAATGATAAATAATGTAACGTGAAAAAGTCAATAGCCTACGACACCGGGAGTTCCCAGGCGGTCCCCCATCCAAGTACTATCCCGGCCCAACGATGCTTAACTTCCGTGATTGGACGAGAACAGGTGTGTTCATCGTGGTATGGTCGTAGACACACAAAGGGGCAGATATTTACGATTTATTAGCACATTACATCGAAAATGGTTCACACTTTAAAGGTCATATTTCTTGACTGGATCATCCGAAATAGGTCGTGTTTATGTGCATTTGAAAGCTCTTTTTAAGCGCTATCGATTCTTTACGACAATCATGCGCTTTAAGATTTCCGGTAAAAAGTTCCAACAAAGGAAATCTAGGGTGCTTTCAGACTTAATTTTCATATGACAAAGTTAATTAGCAAAGTAACTACATCGCCATTTTCTTTGTCTGACGCTTGTAATCCATTTATTTGCGACGTGGCGCATTTATTGCAGCAAGATTGTAGCTGTTTTGAAGGGAAAGCAAATTCTAATCATGTCTCTTTCTTGATTTACTCAGCGGCTATTGCGTAAAAAAGATACGTCCCAGTCCTAATGATAAATAATGTAACGTGAAAAAGTCAATAGCCTACGACACCGGGAGTTCCCAGGCGGTCCCCCATCCAAGTACTATCCCGGCCCAACGATGCTTAACTTCCGTGATCGGACGAGAACAGGTGTGTTCATCGTGGTATGGTCGTAGACAAACAAACGGGCAGATATCTACGATTTATTAGCACATTACATCAAAAATGGTTTAAATTTTAAAGGTCCTATTTCTTGACTGGATTATCCGAAAAAGGTTGTGTTTATGTGCATTTGAAAGCTCGTTTCAAGCGCTATCCATTAATTACGACAATAATGCGCTTTAAGATTTCCGGTAAAAAGTTCCAACGAAGGCAATCTAGGGTACTTTCAGACTTAATTTTCATATGACAAAGTTAATTAGCAAAGTAACTACATCGCCATTTTCTTTGTCTGACGCTCGTAATCCATTTATTTGCGACGTGGCGCATTTATTGCAGCAAGATTGTAGCCGTTTTGAAGGGAAAGCAACTTATAATCATGTCTCTTTCTTGATTTACTCAGCGGCTATTGCGTAAAAAAGATACGTCCCAGTCCTAATGATAAATAATGTAACGTGAAAAAGTCAATAGCCTACGACACCGGGAGTTCCCAGGCGGTCCCCCATCCAAGTACTATCCCGGCCCAACGATGCTTAACTTCCGTGATCGGACGAGAACAGGTGTGTTCATCGTGGTATGGTCGTAGACAAACAAACGGGCAGATATCTACGATTTATTAGCACATTACATCAAAAATGGTTTAAATTTTAAAGGTCATATTTCTTGACTGGATTATCCGAAAAAGGTTGTGTTTATGTGCATTTGAAAGCTCGTTTCAAGCGCTATCGATTCTTTACGACAACCATGCGCTTTAAGATTTCCGGTAAAAAGTTCCAACGAAGGAAATCTAGGGTGCTTTCAGACTTAATTTTCATATGACAAAGTTAATTAGCAAAGTAACTACATCGCCATTTTCTTTGTCTGACCCTCGTAATCCATTTATTTGCGACGTGGCGCATTTAATGCTGCAAGATTGTAGCCGTTTTGAAGGGAAAGCAACTTCTAATCATGTCTCTTTCTTGATTTACTCAGCGGCTATTGCGTAAAAAAGATACGTCCCAGTCGTAATGATAAATAATGTAACGTGAAAAAGTCAATAGCCTACGACACCAGGAGTTCCCAGGCGGTCCCCCATCCAAGTACTATCCCGGCCCAACGATGCTTAACTTCCGTGATCTGACGAGAACAGGTGTGTTCATCGTGGTATGGTCGTAGACAAACAAACGGGCAGATATCTACGATTTATTAGCACATTACATCGAAAATGGTTTAAACTTTAAAAGTCATATTTCTTGACTGGATTATCCGAAATAGGTCGTGTTTATGTGCATTTGAAAGCTCATTTCAAGCGCTATTCATTAATTACGACAATAATGCGCTTTAAGATTTCCGGTAAAAAGTTCCAACGAAGGAAATCTAGGGTGCTTTCAGACTTAATTTTCATATGACAAAGTTAATTAGCAAAGTAACTACATCGCCATTTTCTTTGTCTGACGCTCGTAATCCATTTATTTGCGACGTGGCGCATTTATTGCAGCAAGATTGTAGCCGTTTTGAAGGGAAAGCAACTTCTAATCATGTCTCTTTCTTGATTTACTCAGCGGCTATTGCGTAAAAAAGATACGTCCCAGTCGTAATGATAAATAATGTAACGTGAAAAAGTCAATAGCCTACGACACCAGGAGTTCCCAGGCGGTCCCCCATCGAAGTACTATCCCGGCCCAACGATGCTTAACTTCCGTGATCGGACGAGAACAGGTGTGTTCATCGTGGTATGGTCGTAGACAAACAAACGGGCAGATATCTACGATTTATTAGCACATTACATCAAAAATGGTTTAAATTTTAAAGGTCATATTTCTTGACTGGATTATCCGAAAAAGGTTGTGTTTATGTGCATTTGAAAGCTCGTTTCAAGCGCTATCCATTAATTACGACAATAATGCGCTTTAAGATTTCCGGTAAAAAGTTCCAACGAAGGCAATCTAGGGTACTTTCAGACTTAATTTTCATATGACAAAGTTAATTAGCAAAGTAACTACATCGCCATTTTCTTTCTCTGACGCTCGTAATCCATTTATTTGCGACGTGGCGCATTTATTGCAGCAAGATTGTAGCCGTTTTGAAGGGAAAGCAACTTCTAATCATGCTTCTTTCTTGATTTACTCAGCGGCTATTGCGTAAAAAAGATACGTCCCAGTCGTAATGATAAATAATGTAACGTGAAAAAGTCAATAGCCTACGACACCGGGAGTTCCCAGGCGGTACCCCATCCAAGTACTATCCCGGCCCAACGATGCTTAACTTCCGTGATCGGACGAGAACAGGTGTGTTCATCGTGGTATGGTCGTAGACAAACAAACGGGCAGATATCTACGATTTATTAGCACATTACATCGAAAATGGTTTAAACTTTAAAGGTCATATTTCTTGACTGGATTATCCGAAATAGGTCGTGTTTATGTGCATTTGAAAGCTCATTTCAAGCGCTATTCATTAATTACGACAATAATGCGCTTTAAGATTTCCGGTAAAAAGTTCCAACGAAGGAAATCTAGGGTGCTTTCAGACTTAATTTTCATATGACAAAGTTAATTAGCAAAGTAACTACATCGCCATTTTCTTTGTCTGACGCTTGTAATCCATTTATTTGCGACGTGGCGCATTTATTGCAGCAAGATTGTAGCCGTTTTGAAGGGAAAGCAACTTCTAATCATGTCTCTTTCTTGATTTACTCAGCGGCTATTGCGTAAAAAAGATACGTCCCAGTCGTAATGATAAATAATGTAACGTGAAAAAGTCAATAGCCTACGACACCAGGAGTTCCCAGGCGGTCCCCCATCCAAGTACTATCCTGGCCCAACGATGCTTAACTTCCGTGATCGGACGAGAACAGGTGTGTTCATCGTGGTATGGTCGTAGACAAACAAACGGGCAGATATCTACGATTTATTAGCACATTACATCGAAAATGGTTTAAATTTTAAAGGTCATATTTCTTGACTGGATTATCCGAAATAGGTCGTGTTTATGTGCATTTGAAAGCTCATTTCAAGCGCTATCCATTAATTACGACAACCATGCGCTTTAAGATTTCCGGTAAAAAGTTCCAACGAAGGAAATCTAGGGTGCTTTCAGACTTAATTTTCATATGACAAAGTTAATTAGCAAAGTAACTACATCGCCATTTTCTTTGTCTGACGCTCGTAATCCATTTATTTGCGACGTGGCGCATTTATTGCAGCAAGATTGTAGCCGTTTTGAAGGGAAAGCAAATTATAATCATGTCTTTTTCTTGATTTACTCAGCGGCTATTGCGTAAAAAAGATACGTCCCAGTCCTAATGATAAATAATGTAACGTGAAAAAGTCAATAGCCTACGACACCGGGAGTTCCCAGGTGGTCCCCCATCCAAGTACTATCCCGGCCCAACGATGCTTAACTTCCGTGATCGGACGAGAACAGGTGTGTTCATCGTGGTATGGTCGTAGACAAACAAACGGGCAGATATCTACGATTTATTAGCACATTACATCAAAAATGGTTTAAATTTTAAAGGTCATATTTCTTGACTGGATTATCCGAAAAAGGTTGTGTTTATGTGCATTTGAAAGCTCGTTTCAAGCGCTATCCATTAATTACGACAATAATGCGCTTTAAGATTTCCGGTAAAAAGTTCCAACGAAGGCAATCTAGGGTACTTTCAGACTTAATTTTCATATGACAAAGTTAATTAGCAAAGTAACTACATCGCCATTTTCTTTGTCTGACGCTCGTAATCCATTTATTTGCGACGTGGCGCATCTATTGCAGCAAGATTGTAGCCGTTTTGAAGGGAAAGCAACTTATAATCATGTCTCTTTCTTGATTTACTCAGCGGCTATTGCGTAAAAAAGATACGTCCCAGTCCTAATGATAAATAATGTAACGTGAAAAAGTCAATAGCCTACGACGCCGGGAGTTCCCAGGCGGTCCCCCATCCAAGTACTACCCCGGCCCGACGATGCTTAACTTCCGTGATCGGACGAGAACAGGTGTGTTCATCGTGGTATGGTCGTAGACAAACAAACGGGCAGATATCTACGATTTATTAGCACATTACATCGAAAATGGTTTAAATTTTAAAGGTCATATTTCTTGACTGGATTATCCGAAATAGGTCGTGTTTATGTGCATTTGAAAGCTCATTTTAAGCGCTATCCCGTAATTACGACAATAATGCGCTTTAAGATTTCCGGTAAAAAGTTCCAACGAAGGAAATCTAGGGTGCTTTCAGACTTAATTTTCATATGACAAAGTTAATTAGCAAAGTAACTACATCGCCATTCTCTTTGTCTGACGCTCGTAATCCATTCATTTGCGACGTGGCGCATTTATTGCAGCAAGATTGTAGCCGTTTTGAAGGGAAAGCAACTTCTAATCATGTCTCTTTCTTGATTTACTCGGCGGCTATTGCGTAAAAAAGATACGTCACAGTCGTAATGATAAATAATGTAACGTGAAAGAGTCAATAGCCTACGACACCGGGAGTTCCCAGGCGGTCCCCCATCCAAGTACTATCCTGGCCCGACGATGCTTAACTTCCGTGATCGGACGAGAACAGGTGTGTTCATCGTGGTATGGTCGTATACAAACAAACGGGCAGATATCTACGATTTATTAGCACATTACATCGAAAATGGTTTAAACTTTAAAGGTCATATTTCTTGACTGGATTATCCGAAATAGGTCGTGTTTATGTGCATTTGAAAGCTCATTTCAAGCGCTATCGATTCTTTACGACAACCATGCGCTTTAAGATTTCCGGTAAAAAGTTCCAACGAAGGAAATCTAGGGTGCTTTCAGACTTAATTTTCATATGACAAAGTTAATTAGCAAAGTAACTACATCGCCATTTTCTTTGTCTGACGCTCGTAATCCATTTATTTGCGACGTGGCGCATTTATTGCAGCAAGATTGTAGCCGTTTTGAAGGGAAAGCAACTTCTAATCATGTCTCTTTCTTGATTTACTCAGCGGCTATTGCGTAAAAAAGATACGTCCCAGTCGTAATGATAAATAATGTAACGTGAAAAAGTCAATAGCCTACGACACCAGGAGTTCCCAGGCGGTCCCCCATCAAAGTACTCTCCAGGCCCAACGATGCTTAACTTCCGTGATCGGACGAGAACAGGTGTGTTCATCGTGGTATGGTCGTAGACAAACAAACGGGCAGATATCTACGATTTATTAGCACATTACATCGAAATTGGTTTAAATTTTAAAGGTCATATTTCTTGACTGGATTATCCGAAATAGGTCGTGTTTATGTGCATTTGAAAGCTCATTTCAAGCGCTATCCATTAATTACGACAACCATGCGCTTTAAGATTTCCGGTAAAAAGTTCCAACGAAAGAAATCTAGGGTGCTTTCAGACTTAATTTTCATATGACAAAGTTAATTAGCAAAGTAACTACATCGCCATTTTCTTTGTCTGACGCTCGTAATCCATTTATTTGCGACGTGGCGCATTTATTGCAGCAAGATTGTAGCCGTTTTGAAGGGAAAGCAAATTATAATCATGTCTCTTTCTTGATTTACTCAGCGGCTATTGCGTAAAAAAGATACGTCCCAGTCCTAATGATAAATAATGTATCGTGAAAAAGTCAATAGCCTACGACACCGGGAGTTCCCAGGTGGTCCCCCATCCAAGTACTATCCCGGCCCAACGATGCTTAACTTCCGTGATCGGACGAGAACAGGTGTGTTCATCGTGGTATGGTCGTAGACAAACAAACGGGCAGATATCTACGATTTATTAGCACATTACATCAAAAATGGTTTAAATTTTAAAGGTCATATTTCTTGACTGGATTATCCGAAAAAGGTTGTGTTTATGTGCATTTGAAAGCTCGTTTCAAGCGCTATCCATTAATTACGACAATAATGCGCTTTAAGATTTCCGGTAAAAAGTTCCAACGAAGGCAATCTAGGGTACTTTCAGACTTAATTTTCATATGACAAAGTTAATTAGCAAAGTAACTACATCGCCATTTTCTTTGTCTGACGCTCGTAATCCATTTATTTGCGACGTGGCGCATTTATTGCAGCAAGATTGTAGCCGTTTTGAAGGGAAAGCAACTTATAATCATGTCTCTTTCTTGATTTACTCAGCGGCTATTGCGTAAAAAAGATACGTCCCAGTTCTAATGATAAATAATGTAACGTGAAAAAGTCAATAGCCTACGACACCGGGAGTTCCCAGGCGGTCCCCCATCCAAGTACTACCCCGGCCCGACGATGTTTAACTTCCGTGATCGGACGAGAACAGGTGTGTTCATCGTGGTTTGGTCGTAGACAAACAAACGGGCAGATATCTACGATTTATTAGCACATTACATCGAAAATGGTTTAAATTTTAAAGGTCATATTTCTTGACTGGATTATCCGAAATAGGTCGTGTTTATGTGCATTTGAAAGCTCATTTTAAGCGCTATCCCGTAATTACGACAGTAATGCGCTTTAAGATTTCCGGTAAAAAGTTCCAACGAAGGAAATCTAGGGTGCTTTCAGACTTAATTTTCATATGACAAAGTTAATTAGCAAAGTAACTACATCGCCATTCTCTTTGTCTGACGCTCGTAATCCATTCATTTGCGACGTGGCGCATTTATTGCAGCAAGATTGTAGCCGTTTTGAAGGGAAAGCAACTTCTAATCATGTCTCTTTCTAGATTTACTCAGCGGCTATTTCGTAAAAAAGATACGTCACAGTCGTAATGATAAATAATGTAACGTGAAAAAGTCAATAGCCTACGACACCGGGAGTTCCCAGGCGGGCGGTCCCCCATCCAAGTACTATCCCGGCCCGACGATGCTTAACTTCCGTGATCGGACGAGAACAGGTGTGTTCATCGTGGTATGGTCGTAAACAAACAAACGGGCAGATATCTACGATTTATTAGCACATCACATCGAAAATGGTTTAAACTTTAAAGGTCATATTTCTTGACTGGATCATCCGAAATAGGTCGTGTTTATGTGCATTTGAAAGCTCATTTCAAGCGCTATCCATTAATTACGACAACCATGCGCTTTAAGATTTCCGGTAAAAAGTTCCAACGAAGGCAATCCAGGGTACTTTCAGACTTTATTTTCATATGACAAAGTTAATTAGCAAATTAGCTACATCGCCATTCTCTTTGTCTGACGCTCGTAATCCATTCATTTGCGACGTGGCGCATTTAATGCTGCCAGATCGTAGCCCTTTTGAAGGGAAAGAAATTTCTAATGATGTCCCTTACTTGATTTACTCAGCGGCTATTGCGTAAAAAAGATACATCACAGTCGTAATGATAAATAATGTAACGTGAAAAAGTCAATAGCCTACGACACCGGGAGTTCCCAGGCGGTCCTCCATCCAAGTACTATCCCGGCCCGAGGATGCTTAACTTCCGTGATCGGACGAGAACAGGTGTGTTCATCGTGGTATGGTCGTAGACACACAAACGGGCAGATATCTACGATTTATTAGCACATTACATCGAAAATGGTTCAAACTTTAAAGGTCATATTTCTTGACTGGATCATCCGAAATAGGTCGTGTTTATGTGCATTTGAAAGCTCTTTTTAAGCGCTATCGATTCTTTACGACAACCATGCGCTTTAAGATTTCCGGTAAAAAGTTCCAACGAAGGAAATCTAGGGTGCTTTCAGACTTAATTTTCATATGACAAAGTTAATTAGCAAAGTAACTACATCGCCATTTTCTTTGTCTGACGCTCGTAATCCATTTATTTGCGACGTGGCGCATTTAATGCTGCAAGATTGTAGCCGTTTTGAAGGGAAAGCAACTTCTAATCATGTCTCTTTCTTGATTTACTCAGCGGCTATTGCGTAAAAAAGATACGTCCCAGTCGTAATGATAAATAATGTAACGTGAAAAAGTCAATAGCCTACGACACCAGGAGTTCCCAGGCGGTCCCCATCCAAGTACTATCCCGGCCCAACGATGCTTAACTTCCGTGATCGGACGAGAACAGGTGTGTTCATCGTGGTATGGTCGTAGACAAACAAACGGGCAGATATCTACGATTTATTAGCACATTACATCGAAAATGGTTTAAATTTTGAAGGTCATATTTCTTGACTGGATTATCCGAAATAGGTCGTGTTTAGGTGCATTTGAAAGCTCCTTTCAAGCGCTATCCATTAATTACGACAATAATGCGCTTTAAGATTTCCGGTAAAAAGTTCCAACGAAGGAAATCTAGGGTGCTTTCAGACTTAATTTTCATATGACAAAGTTAATTAGCAAAGTAACTACATCGCCATTTTCTTTGTCTGACGCTCGTAATCCATTTATTTGCGACGTGGCGCATTTATTGCAGCAAGATTGTAGCCGTTTTGAAGGGAAAGCAACTTCTAATGATGTCTCTTTCTTGATTTACTCAGCGGCTATTGCGTAAAAAAGATACGTCCCAGTCGTAATGATAAATAATGTAACGTGAAAAAGTCAATAGCCTACGACACCGGGAGTTCCCAGGCGGTCCCCCATTCAAGTACTATCCCGGCCCAACGATGCTTAACTTCCGTGATCTGACGAGAACAGGTGTGTTCATCGTGGTATGGTCGTAGACAAACAAACGGGCAGATATCTACGATTTATTAGCACATTACATCGAAAATGGTTTAAACTTTAAAGGTCATATTTCTTGACTGGATTATCCGAAATAGGTCGTGTTTATGTGCATTTGAAAGCTCATTTCAAGCGCTATTCATTAATTACGACAATAATGCGCTTTAAGATTTCCGGTAAAAAGTTCCAACGAAGGAAATCTAGGGTACTTTCAGACTTAATTTTCATATGACAAAATTAGTTAGCAAAGTAAGTACATCGCTATTTTCTTTGTCTGACGCTCGTAATCCATTCATTTGCGACGTGGCGCATTTATTGCAGCACGATGGTAGTCGTTTTGAAGGGAAAGCAACTTCTAATCATGTCTCTTTCTTGATTTACTCGGCGGCTATTGCGTAAAAAAGATACGTCACAGTCGTAATGATAAATAATGTAACGTGAAAAAGTCAATAGCCTACGACACCAGGAGTTCCCAGGCGGTCCCCCATTCAAGTACTATCCCGGCCCAACGATGCTTAACTTCCGTGATCTGACGAGAACAGGTGTGTTCATCGTGGTATGGTCGTAGACAAACAAACGGGCAGATATCTACGATTTATTAGCACATTACATCGAAAATGGTTTAAACTTTAAAGGTCATATTTCTTGACTGGATTATCCGAAATAGGTCGTGTTTATGTGCATTTGAAAGCTCATTTCAAGCGCTATTCATTAATTACGACAATAATGCGCTTTAAAATTTCCGGTAAAAAGTTCCAACGAAGGAAATCTAGGGTACTTTCAGACTTAATTTTCATATGACAAAATTAGTTAGCAAAGTAAGTACATCGCTATTTTCTTTGTCTGACGGTCGTAATCCATTCATTTGCGACGTGGCGCATTTATTGCAGCACGATGGTAGTCGTTTTGAAGGGAAAGCAACTTCTAATCATGTCTCTTTCTTGATTTACTCGGCGGCTATTGCGTAAAAAAGATACGTCACAGTCGTAATGATAAATAATGTAACGTGAAAAAGTCAATAGCCTACGACACCGGGAGTTCCCAGGCGGTCCCCCATCCAAGTACTATCCCGGCCCAACGATGGTTAACTTCCGTGATCGGACGAGAACAGGTGTGTTCATCGTGGTATGGTCGTAGACACACAAAGGGGCAGATATCTACGATTTATTAGCACATTACATCGAAAATGGTTCACACTTTAAAGGTCATATTTCTTGACTGGATCATCCGAAATAGGTCGTGTTTATGCGCATTTGAAAGCTCTTTTTAAGCGCTATCGATTCTTTACGACAACCATGCGCTTTAAGATTTCCGGTAAAAAGTTCCAACGAAGGAAATCTAGGGTGCTTTCAGACTTAATTTTCATATGACAAAGTTAATTAGCAAAGTAACTACATCGCCATTTTCTTTGTCTGACGCTCGTAATCCATTTATTTGCGACGTGGCGCATTTATTGCAGCAAGATTGTAGCCGTTTTGAAGGGAAAGCAAATTCTAATCATGTCTCTTTCTTAATTTACTCAGCGGCTATTGCGTAAAAAAGATACGTCCCAGTCCTAATGATAAATAATGTAACGTGAAAAAGTCAATAGCCTACGACACCGGGAGTTCCCAGGCGGTCCCCCATCCAAGTACTATCCCGGCCCAACGATGCTTAAATTCCGTGATCGGACGAGAACAGGTGTGTTCATCGTGGTATGGTCGTAGACAAACAAACGGGCAGATATCTACGATTTATTAGCACATTACATCAAAAATGGTTTAAATTTTAAAGGTCATATTTCTTGACTGGATTATCCGAAAAAGGTTGTGTTTATGTGCATTTGAAAGCTCGTTTCAAGCGCTATCCATTAATTACGACAATAATGCGCTTTAAGATTTCCGGTAAAAAGTTCCAACGAAGGCAATCTAGGGTACTTTCAGACTTAATTTTCATATGACAAAGTTAATTAGCAAAGTAACTACATCGCCATTTTCTTTGTCTGACGCTCGTAATCCATTTATTTGCGACGTGGCGCATTTATTGCAGCAAAATTGTAGCCGTTTTGAAGGGAAAGAAACTTCTAATCATGTCTCTTTCTTGATTTACTCAGCGGCTATTGCGTAAAAAAGATACGTCCCAGTCGTAATGATAAATAATGTAACGTGAAAAAGTCAATAGCCTACGACACCGGGAGTTCCCAGGCGGTCCCCCATCCAAGTACTATCCCGGCCCAACGATGCTTAACTTCCGTGATCGGATGAGAACAGGTGTGTTCATCGTGGTATGGTCGTAGACAAACAAACGGGCAGATATCTACGATTTATTAGCACATTACATCGAAAATGGTTTAAACTTTAAAGGTCATATTTCTTGACTGGATTATCCGAAATAGGTCGTGTTTATGTGCATTTGAAAGCTCATTTCAAGCGCTATTCATTAATTACGACAATAATGCGCTTTAAGATTTCCGGTAAAAAGTTCCAACGAAGGAAATCTAGGGTACTTTCAGACTTAATTTTCATATGACAAAATTAGTTAGCAAAGTAAGTACATCGCTATTTTCTTTGTCTGACGCTCGTAATCCATTCATTTGCGACGTGGCGCATTTATTGCAGCACGATGGTAGTCGTTTTGAAGGGAAAGCAACTTCTAATCATGTCTCTTTCTTGATTTACTCGGCGGCTATTTCGTAAAAAAGATACGTCACAGTCGTAATGATAAATAATGTAACGTGAAAAAGTCAATAGCCTACGACACCGGGAGTTCCCAGGCGGTCCCCCATTCAAGTACTATCCCGGCCCAACGATGCTTAACTTCCGTGATCTGACGAGAACAGGTGTGTTCATCGTGGTATGGTCGTAGACAAACAAACGGGCAGATATCTACGATTTATTAGCACATTACATCGAAAATGGTTTAAACTTTAAAGGTCATATTTCTTGACTGGATTATCCGAAATAGGTCGTGTTTATGTGCATTTGAAAGCTCATTTCAAGCGCTATTCATTAATTACGACAATAATGCGCTTTAAGATTTCCGGTAAAAAGTTCCAACGAAGGAAATCTAGGGTACTTTCAGACTTAATTTTCATATCACAAAATTAGTTAGCAAAGTAAGTACATCGCTATTTTCTTTGTCTGACGGTCGTAATCCATTCATTTGCGACGTGGCGCATTTATTGCAGCACGATGGTAGTCGTTTTGAAGGGAAAGCAACTTCTAATCATGTCTCTTTCTTGATTTACTCGGCGGCTATTGCGTAAAAAAGATACGTCACAGTCGTAATGATAAATAATGTAACGTGAAAAAGTCAATAGCCTACGACACCGGGAGTTCCCAGGCGGTCCCCCATTCAAGTACTATCCCGGCCCAACGATGCTTAACTTCCGTGATCTGACGAGAACAGGTGTGTTCATCGTGGTATGGTCGTAGACAAACAAACGGGCAGATATCTACGATTTATTAGCACATTACATCGAAAATGGTTTAAACTTTAAAGGTCATATTTCTTGACTGGATTATCCGAAATAGGTCGTGTTTATGTGCATTTGAAAGCTCATTTCAAGCGCTATTCATTAATTACGACAATAATGCGCTTTAAGATTTCCGGTAAAAAGTTCCAACGAAGGAAATCTAGGGTACTTTCAGACTTAATTTTCATATGACAAAATTAGTTAGCAAAGTAAGTACATCGCTATTTTCTTTGTCTGACGGTCGTAATCCATTCATTTGCGACGTGGCGCATTTATTGCAGCACGATGGTAGTCGTTTTGAAGGGAAAGCAACTTCTAATCATGTCTCTTTCTTGATTTACTCGGCGGCTATTGCGTAAAAAAGATACGTCACAGTCGTAATGATAAATAATGTAACGTGAAAAAGTCAATAGCCTACGACACCGGGAGTTCCCAGGCGGTCCCCCATCCAAGTACTATCCCGGCCCAACGATGCTTAACTTCCGTGATCGGACGAGAACAGGTGTGTTCATCGTGGTATGGTCGTAGACACACAAAGGGGCAGATATCTACGATTTATTAGCACATTACATCGAAAATGGTTCACACTTTAAAGGTCATATTTCTTGACTGGATCATCCGAAATAGGTCGTGTTTATGTGCATTTGAAAGCTCTTTTTAAGCGCTATCGATTCTTTACGACAACCATGCGCTTTAAGATTTCCGGTAAAAAGTTCCAACGAAGGAAATCTAGGGTGCTTTCAGACTTAATTTTCATATGACAAAGTTAATTAGCAAAGTAACTACATCGCCATTTTCTTTGTCTGACGCTCGTAATCCATTTATTTGCGACGTGGCGCATTTATTGCAGCAAGATTGTAGCCGTTTTGAAGGGAAAGCAAATTCTAATCATGTCTCTTTCTTGATTTACTCAGCGGCTATTGCGTAAAAAAGATACGTCCCAGTCCTAATGATAAATAATGTAACGTGAAAAAGTCAATAGCCTACGACACCGGGAGTTCCCAGGCGGTCCCCCATCCAAGTACTATCCCGGCCCAACGATGCTTAAATTCCGTGATCGGACGAGAACAGGTGTGTTCATCGTGGTATGGTCGTAGACAAACAAACGGGCAGATATCTACGATTTATTAGCACATTACATCAAAAATGGTTTAAATTTTAAAGGTCATATTTCTTGACTGGATTATCCGAAAAAGGTTGTGTTTATGTGCATTTGAAAGCTCGTTTCAAGCGCTATCCATTAATTACGACAATAATGCGCTTTAAGATTTCCGGTAAAAAGTTCCAACGAAGGCAATCTAGGGTACTTTCAGACTTAATTTTCATATGACAAAGTTAATTAGCAAAGTAACTACATCGCCATTTTCTTTGTCTGACGCTCGTAAT
Organism: Hydractinia symbiolongicarpus; assembly: GCF_029227915.1. Lineage (NCBI taxonomy): Eukaryota > Metazoa > Cnidaria > Hydrozoa > Anthoathecata > Hydractiniidae > Hydractinia > Hydractinia symbiolongicarpus. The sequence goes on along the minus strand of NC_079885.1, from coordinate 15,386,695 downwards.
CCATTTATTTGCGACGTGGCGCATTTATTGCAGCAAGATTGTAGCCGTTTTGAAGGGAAAGAAACTTCTAATCATGTCTCTTTCTTGATTTACTCAGCGGCTATTGCGTAAAAAAGATACGTCCCAGTCGTAATGATAAATAATGTAACGTGAAAAAGTCAATAGCCTACGACACCGGGAGTTCCCAGGCGGTCCCCCATCCAAGTACTATCCCGGCCCAACGATGCTTAACTTCCGTGATCGGACGAGAACAGGTGTGTTCATCGTGGTATGGTCGTAGACAAACAAACGGGCAGATATCTACGATTTATTAGCACATTACATCGAAAATGGTTTAAACTTTAAAGGTCATATTTCTTGACTGGATTATCCGAAATAGGTCGTGTTTATGTGCATTTGAAAGCTCATTTCAAGCGCTATCGATTAATTACGACAACCATGCGCTTTAAGATTTCCGGTAAAAGGTTCCAACGAAGGCAATCTAGGGTACTTTCAGACTTAATTTTCATATGACAAAGTTAATTAGCAAAGTAAGTACATCGCTATTTTCTTTGTCTGACGGTCGTAATCCATTCATTTGCGACGTGGCGCATTTATTGCAGCACGATGGTAGTCGTTTTGAAGGGAAAGCAACTTCTAATCATGTCTCTTTCTTGATTTACTCGGCGGCTATTGCGTAAAAAAGATACGTCACAGTCGTAATGATAAATAATGTAACGTGAAAAAGTCAATAGCCTACGACACCGGGAGTTCCCAGGCGGTCCCCCATCCAAGTACTATCCCGGCCCAACGATGCTTAACTTCCGTGATCGGACGAGAACAGGTGTGTTCATCGTGGTATGGTCGTAGACACACAAAGGGGCAGATATCTACGATTTATTAGCACATTACATCGAAAATGGTTCACACTTTAAAGGTCATATTTCTTGACTGGATCATCCGAAATAGGTCGTGTTTATGTGCATTTGAAAGCTCTTTTTAAGCGCTATCGATTCTTTACGACAACCATGCGCTTTAAGATTTCCGGTAAAAAGTTCCAACGAAGGAAATCTAGGGTGCTTTCAGACTTAATTTTCATATGACAAAGTTAATTAGCAAAGTAACTACATCGCCATTTTCTTTGTCTGACGCTCGTAATCCATTTATTTGCGACGTGGCGCATTTATTGCAGCAAGATTGTAGCCGTTTTGAAGGGAAAGCAAATTCTAATCATGTCTCTTTCTTGATTTACTCAGCGGCTATTGCGTAAAAAAGATACGTCCCAGTCCTAATGATAAATAATGTAACGTGAAAAAGTCAATAGCCTACGACACCGGGAGTTCCCAGGCGGTCCCCCATCCAAGTACTATCCCGGCCCAACGATGCTTAAATTCCGTGATCGGACGAGAACAGGTGTGTTCATCGTGGTATGGTCGTAGACAAACAAACGGGCAGATATCTACGATTTATTAGCACATTACATCAAAAATGGTTTAAATTTTAAAGGTCATATTTCTTGACTGGATTATCCGAAAAAGGTTGTGTTTATGTGCATTTGAAAGCTCGTTTCAAGCGCTATCCATTAATTACGACAATAATGCGCTTTAAGATTTCCGGTAAAAAGTTCCAACGAAGGCAATCTAGGGTACTTTCAGACTTAATTTTCATATGACAAAGTTAATTAGCAAAGTAACTACATCGCCATTTTCTTTGTCTGACGCTCGTAATCCATTTATTTGCGACGTGGCGCATTTATTGCAGCAAGATTGTAGCCGTTTTGAAGGGAAAGAAACTTCTAATCATGTCTCTTTCTTGATTTACTCAGCGGCTATTGCGTAAAAAAGATACGTCCCAGTCGTAATGATAAATAATGTAACGTGAAAAAGTCAATAGCCTACGACACCGGGAGTTCCCAGGCGGTCCCCCATCCAAGTACTATCCCGGCCCAACGATGCTTAACTTCCGTGATCGGACGAGAACAGGTGTGTTCATCGTGGTATGGTCGTAGACAAACAAACGGGCAGATATCTACGATTTATTAGCACATTACATCGAAAATGGTTTAAACTTTAAAGGTCATATTTCTTGACTGGATTATCCGAAATAGGTCGTGTTTATGTGCATTTGAAAGCTCATTTCAAGCGCTATCGATTAATTACGACAACCATGCGCTTTAAGATTTCCGGTAAAAGGTTCCAACGAAGGCAATCTAGGGTTTTTTCAGACTTAATTTTCATATGACAAAGTTAATTAGCAAATTAACTACATCGCCATTTTCTTTGTCTGACGCTCGTAATCCATTCATTTGCGACTTGGCGCATTTATTGCTGCCAGATCGTAGCCGTTTTGAAGGGAAAGCAACTTCTAATCATGTCTCTTTCTTGATTTACTCGGCGGCTATTGCGTAAAAAAGATACGTCACAGTCGTAATGATAAATAATGTAACGTGAAAGAGTCAATAGCCTACGACACCGGGAGTTCCCAGGCGGTCCCCCATCCAAGTACTATCCTGGCCCGACGATGCTTAACTTCCGTGATCGGACGAGAACAGGTGTGTTCATCGTGGTATGGTCGTAGACAAACAAACGGGCAGATATCTACGATTTATTAGCACATTACATCGAAAATGGTTTAAACTTTAAAGGTCATATTTCTTGACTGGATTATCCGAAATAGGTCGTGTTTATGTGCATTTGAAAGCTCATTTCAAGCGCTATCGATTAATTACGACAACCATGCGCTTTAAGATTTCCGGTAAAAAGTTCCAACGAAGGCAATCTAGGGTACTTTCAGACCTAAATTTCATATGACAAAGTTAATTAGAAAAGTAACTACATCGCCATTTTCTTTGTTTGACGCTCGTAATCCATTTATTTGCGACGTGGCGCATTTATTGCAGCAAGATTGTAGCCGTTTTGAAGGGAAAGCAACTTCTAATCATGTCTCTTTCTTGATTTACTCAGCGGCTATTGCGTAAAAAAGATACGTCCCAGTCGTAATGATAAATAATGTAACGTGAAAAAGTCAATAGCTTACGACACCGGGAGTTCCCAGGCGGTCCCCCATCCAAGTACTATCCCGGCCCAACGATGCTTAACTTCCGTGATCGGACGAGAACAGGTGTGTTCATCGTGGTATGGTCGTAGACAAACAAACGGGCAGATATCTACGATTTATTAGCACATTACATCGAAAATGGTTTAAACTTTAAAGGTCATATTTCTTGACTGGATTATCCGAAATAGGTCGTGTTTATGTGCATTTGAAAGCTCATTTCAAGCGCTATCGATTAATTACGACAACCATGCGCTTTAAGATTTCCGGTAAAAAGTTCCAACGAAGGCAATCTAGGGTACTTTCAGACCTAAATTTCATATGACAAAGTTAATTAGAAAAGTAACTACATCGCCATTTTCTTTGTTTGACGCTCGTAATCCATTTATTTGCGACGTGGCGCATTTATTGCAGCAAGATTGTAGCCGTTTTGAAGGGAAAGCAACTTCTAATCATGTCTCTTTCTTGATTTACTTAGCGGCTATTGCGTAAAAAAGATACGTCCCAGTCGTAATGATAAATAATGTAACGTGAAAAAGTCAATAGCCTACGACACCGGGAGTTCCCAGGCGGTCCCCCATCCAAGTACTATCCCGGCCCAACGATGCTTAACTTCCGTGATCGGACGAGAACAGGTGTGTTCATCGTGGTATGGTCGTAGACAAACAAACGGGCAGATATCTACGATTTATTAGCACATTACATCGAAAATGGTTTTAACTTTAAAGGTCATATTTCTTGACTGGATTATCCAAAATAGGTCGTGTTTATGTGCATTTGAAAGCTCATTTCAAGCGCTATCGATTAATTACGACAACCATGCGCTTTAAGATTTCCGGTAAAAAGTTCCAACGAACGCAATCTAGGGTACTTTCAGACTTAATTTTCATATGACAAAGTTAATTAGCAAATTAACTACATCGCCATTTTCTTTGTCAAACGCTCGTAATCCATTCATTTGCGACTTGGCGCATTTATTGCTGCCAGATCGTAGCCGTTTTGAAGGGAAAGCAAATTCTAATCATGTCTCTTTCTTGATTTACTCAGCGGCTATTGCGTAAAAAAGATACGTCCCAGTCCTAATGATAAATAATGTAACGTGAAAAGGTCAATAGCCTACGACACCGGGAGTTCCCAGGCGGTCCCCCATCCAAGTACTATCCCGGCCCAACGATGCTTAACTTCCGTGATCGGACGAGAACAGGTGTGTTCATCGTGGTATGGTCGTAGACAAACAAACGGGCAGATATCTACCATTTATTAGCACATTACATCAAAAATGGTTTAAATTTTAAAGGTCATATTTCTTGACTGGATTATCCGAAAAAGGTTGTGTTTATGTGCATTTGAAAGCTCGTTTCAAGCGCTATCCATTATTTACGACAATAATGCGCTTTAAGATTTCCGGTAAAAAGTTCCAACGAAGGCAATCTAAGGTACTTTCAGACTTAATTTTCATATGACAAAGTTAATTAGCAAAGTAACTACATCGCCATTTTCTTTGTTTGACGCTCGTAATCCATTTATTTGCGACGTGGCGCATTTATTGCAGCAAGATTGTAGCCGTTTTGAAGGAAAAGCAACTTCTAATCATGTCTCTTTCTTGATTTACTCAGCGGCTATTGCGTAAAAAAGATACGTCCCAGTCGTAATGATAAATAATGTAACGTGAAAAAGTCAATAGCCTACGACACCGGGAGTTCCCAGGCGGTCCCCCATCCAAGTACTATCCCGGCCCAACGATGCTTAACTTCCGTGATCGGACGAGAACAGGTGTGTTCATCGTGGTATGGTCGTAGACAAACAAACGGGCAGATAACTACGATTTATTAGCACATTACATCGAAAATGGTTTTAACTTTAAAGGTCATATTTCTTGACTGGATTATCCGAAATAGGTCGTGTTTATGTGCATTTGAAAGCTCATTTCAAGCGCTATCGATTAATTACGACAACCATGCGCTTTAAGATTTCCGGTAAAAAGTTCCAACGAAGGCAATCTAGGGTACTTTCAGACTTAATTTTCATATGACAAAGTTAATTAGCAAATTAACTACATCGCCATTTTCTTTGTCAAACGCTCGTAATCCATTCATTTGCGACTTGGCGCATTTATTGCTGCCAGATCGTAGCCGTTTTGAAGGGAAAGCAAATTCTAATCATGTCTCTTTCTTGATTTACTCAGCGGCTATTGCGTAAAAAAGATACGTCCCAGTCCTAATGATAAATAATGTAACGTGAAAAGGTCAATAGCCTACGACACCGGGAGTTCCCAGGCGGTCCCCCATCCAAGTACTATCCCGGCCCAACGATGCTTAACTTCCGTGATCGGACGAGAACAGGTGTGTTCATCGTGGTATGGTCGTAGACAAACAAACGGGCAGATATCTACGATTTATTAACACATTACATCAAAAATGGTTTAAATTTTAAAGGTCATATTTCTTGACTGGATTATCCGAAATAAGTTGTGTTTATGTGCATTTGAAAGCTCGTTTCAAGCGCTATCCATTAATTACGACAATAATGCGCTTTAAGATTTCCGGTAAAAAGTTCCAACGAAGGCAATCTAGGGTACTTTCAGACTTAATTTTCATATGACAAAGTTAATTAGCAAAGTAACTACATCGCCATTTTCTTTGTCTGACGCTCGTAATCCATTTATTTGCGACGTGGAGCATTTATTGCAGCAAGATTGTAGCCGTTTTGAAGGGAAAGCAACTTCTAATCATGTCTCTTTCTTGATTTACTCAGCGGCTATTGCGTAAAAAAGATACGTCCCAGTCGTAATGATAAATAATGTAACGTGAAAAAGTCAATAGCCTACGACACCGGGAGTTCCCAGGCGGTCCCCCATCCAAGTACTATCCCGGCCCAACGATGCTTAACTTCCGTGATCGGACGAGAACAGGTGTGTTCATCGTGGTATGGTCGTAGACAAACAAACGGGCAGATATCTACGATTTATTAGCACATTACATCGAAAATGGTTTAAACTTTAAAGGTCATATTTCTTGACTGGATTATCCGAAATAGGTCGTGTTTAGGTGCATTTGAAAGCTCATTTCAAGCGCTATCGATTAATTACGACAACCATGCGCTTTAAGATTTCCGGTAAAAAGTTCCAACGAAGGCAATCTAGGGTACTTTCAGACTTAATTTTCATATGACAAAGTTAATTAGCAAATTAACTACATCGCCATTTTCTTTGTCTGACGCTCGTAATCCATTCATTTGCGACTTGGCGCATTTATTGCTGCCAGATCGTAGCCGTTTTGAAGGGAAAGCAACTTCTAATCATGTCTCTTTCTTGATTTACTCGGCGGCTATTGCGTAAAAAAGATACGTCACAGTCGTAATGATAAATAATGTAACGTGAAAGAGTCAATAGCCTACGACACCGGGAGTTCCCAGGCGGTCCCCCATCCAAGTACTATCCTGGCCCGACGATGCTTAACTTCCGTGATCGGACGAGAACAGGTGTGTTCATCGTGGTATGATCGTAGACAAACAAACGGGCAGATATCTACGATTTATTAGCACATTACATCGAAAATGGCTTAAACTTTAAAGGTCATATTTCTTGACTGGATTATCCGAAATAGGTTGTGTTTATGTGCATTTGAAAGCTCGTTTCAAGCGCTATCCATTATTTACGACAATAATGCGCTTTAAGATTTCCGGTAAAAAGTTCCAACGAAGGCAATCTAAGGTACTTTCAGACTTAATTTTCATATGACAAAGTTAATTAGCAAAGTAACTACATCGCCATTTTCTTTGTTTGACGCTCGTAATCCATTTATTTGCGACGTGGCGCATTTATTGCAGCAAGATTGTAGCCGTTTTGAAGGGAAAGCAACTTCTAATCATGTCTCTTTCTTGATTTACTCAGCGGCTATTGCGTAAAAAAGATACGTCCCAGTCGTAATGATAAATAATGTAACGTGAAAAAGTCAATAGCCTACGACACCGGGAGTTCCCAGGCGGTCCCCCATCCAAGTACTATCCCGGCCCAACGATGCTTAACTTCCGTGATCGGACGAGAACAGGTGTGTTCATCGTGGTATGGTCGTAGACAAACAAACGGGCAGATAACTACGATTTATTAGCACATTACATCGAAAATGGTTTTAACTTTAAAGGTCATATTTCTTGACTGGATTATCCGAAATAGGTCGTGTTTATGTGCATTTGAAAGCTCATTTCAAGCGCTATCGATTAATTACGACAACCATGCGCTTTAAGATTTCCGGTAAAAAGTTCCAACGAAGGCAATCTAGGGTACTTTCAGACTTAATTTTCATATGACAAAGTTAATTAGCAAATTAACTACATCGCCATTTTCTTTGTCAAACGCTCGTAATCCATTCATTTGCGACTTGGCGCATTTATTGCTGCCAGATCGTAGCCGTTTTGAAGGGAAAGCAAATTCTAATCATGTCTCTTTCTTGATTTACTCAGCGGCTATTGCGTAAAAAAGATACGTCCCAGTCCTAATGATAAATAATGTAACGTGAAAAGGTCAATAGCCTACGACACCGGGAGTTCCCAGGCGGTCCCCCATCCAAGTACTATCCCGGCCCAACGATGCTTAACTTCCGTGATCGGACGAGAACAGGTGTGTTCATCGTGGTATGGTCGTAGACAAACAAACGGGCAGATATCTACGATTTATTAACACATTACATCAAAAATGGTTTAAATTTTAAAGGTCATATTTCTTGACTGGATTATCCGAAATAAGTTGTGTTTATGTGCATTTGAAAGCTCGTTTCAAGCGCTATCCATTAATTACGACAATAATGCGCTTTAAGATTTCCGGTAAAAAGTTCCAACGAAGGCAATCTAGGGTACTTTCAGACTTAATTTTCATATGACAAAGTTAATTAGCAAAGTAACTACATCGCCATTTTCTTTGTCTGACGCTCGTAATCCATTTATTTGCGACGTGGAGCATTTATTGCAGCAAGATTGTAGCCGTTTTGAAGGGAAAGCAACTTCTAATCATGTCTCTTTCTTGATTTACTCAGCGGCTATTGCGTAAAAAAGATACGTCCCAGTCGTAATGATAAATAATGTAACGTGAAAAAGTCAATAGCCTACGACACCGGGAGTTCCCAGGCGGTCCCCCATCCAAGTACTATCCCGGCCCAACGATGCTTAACTTCCGTGATCGGACGAGAACAGGTGTGTTCATCGTGGTATGGTCGTAGACAAACAAACGGGCAGATATCTACGATTTATTAGCACATTACATCGAAAATGGTTTAAACTTTAAAGGTCATATTTCTTGACTGGATTATCCGAAATAGGTCGTGTTTAGGTGCATTTGAAAGCTCATTTCAAGCGCTATCGATTAATTACGACAACCATGCGCTTTAAGATTTCCGGTAAAAAGTTCCAACGAAGGCAATCTAGGGTACTTTCAGACTTAATTTTCATATGACAAAGTTAATTAGCAAATTAACTACATCGCCATTTTCTTTGTCTGACGCTCGTAATCCATTCATTTGCGACTTGGCGCATTTATTGCTGCCAGATCGTAGCCGTTTTGAAGGGAAAGCAACTTCTAATCATGTCTCTTTCTTGATTTACTCGGCGGCTATTGCGTAAAAAAGATACGTCACAGTCGTAATGATAAATAATGTAACGTGAAAGAGTCAATAGCCTACGACACCGGGAGTTCCCAGGCGGTCCCCCATCCAAGTACTATCCTGGCCCGACGATGCTTAACTTCCGTGATCGGACGAGAACAGGTGTGTTCATCGTGGTATGGTCGTAGACAAACAAACGGGCAGATATCTACGATTTATTAGCACATTACATCGAAAATGGCTTAAACTTTAAAGGTCATAGTTCTTGACTGGATTATCCGAAATAGGTCGTGTTTATGTGCATTTGAAAGCTCATTTCAAGCTCTATCGATTAATTACGACAACCATGCGCTTTAAGATTTCCGGTAAAAAGTTCCAACGAAGGCAATCTAGGGTACTTTCAGACTTAATTTTCATATGACAAAGTTAATTAGCAAATTAACTACATCGCCATTTTCTTTGTCTGACGCTCGTAATCCATTCATTTGCGACTTGGCGCATTTATTGCTGCCAGATCGTAGCCGTTTTGAAGGGAAAGCAACTTCTAATCATGTCTCTTTCTTGATTTACTCAGCGGCTATTTCGTAAAAAAGATACGTCACAGTCGTAATGATAAATAATGTAACGTGAAAAAGTCAATAGCCTACGACACCGGGAGTTCCCAGGCGGTCCCCCATCCAAGTACTATCCTAGCCCGACGATGCTTAACTTCCGTGATCGGACGAGAACAGGTGTGTTCATCGTGGTATGGTCGTAGACAAACAAACGGGCAGATATCTACGATTTATTAGCACATTACATCGAAAATGGCTTAAACTTTAAAGGTCATATTTCTTGACTGGATTATCCGAAATAGGTTGTGTTTATGTGCATTTGAAAGCTCGTTTCAAGCGCTATCCATTATTTACGACAATAATGCGCTTTAAGATTTCCGGTAAAAAGTTCCAACGAAGGCAATCTAAGGTACTTTCAGACTTAATTTTCATATGACAAAGTTAATTAGCAAAGTAACTACATCGCCATTTTCTTTGTTTGACGCTCGTAATCCATTTATTTGCGACGTGGCGCATTTATTGCAGCAAGATTGTAGCCGTTTTGAAGGGAAAGCAACTTCTAATCATGTCTCTTTCTTGATTTACTCAGCGGCTATTGCGTAAAAAAGATACGTCCCAGTCGTAATGATAAATAATGTAACGTGAAAAAGTCAATAGCCTACGACACCGGGAGTTCCCAGGCGGTCCCCCATCCAAGTACTATCCCGGCCCAACGATGCTTAACTTCCGTGATCGGACGAGAACAGGTGTGTTCATCGTGGTATGGTCGTAGACAAACAAACGGGCAGATAACTACGATTTATTAGCACATTACATCGAAAATGGTTTTAACTTTAAAGGTCATATTTCTTGACTGGATTATCCGAAATAGGTCGTGTTTATGTGCATTTGAAAGCTCATTTCAAGCGCTATCGATTAATTACGACAACCATGCGCTTTAAGATTTCCGGTAAAAAGTTCCAACGAAGGCAATCTAGGGTACTTTCAGACTTAATTTTCATATGACAAAGTTAATTAGCAAATTAACTACATCGCCATTTTCTTTGTCAAACGCTCGTAATCCATTCATTTGCGACTTGGCGCATTTATTGCTGCCAGATCGTAGCCGTTTTGAAGGGAAAGCAAATTCTAATCATGTCTCTTTCTTGATTTACTCAGCGGCTATTGCGTAAAAAAGATACGTCCCAGTCCTAATGATAAATAATGTAACGTGAAAAGGTCAATAGCCTACGACACCGGGAGTTCCCAGGCGGTCCCCCATCCAAGTACTATCCCGGCCCAACGATGCTTAACTTCCGTGATCGGACGAGAACAGGTGTGTTCATCGTGGTATGGTCGTAGACAAACAAACGGGCAGATATCTACGATTTATTAACACATTACATCAAAAATGGTTTAAATTTTAAAGGTCATATTTCTTGACTGGATTATCCGAAATAAGTTGTGTTTATGTGCATTTGAAAGCTCGTTTCAAGCGCTATCCATTAATTACGACAATAATGCGCTTTAAGATTTCCGGTAAAAAGTTCCAACGAAGGCAATCTAGGGTACTTTCAGACTTAATTTTCATATGACAAAGTTAATTAGCAAAGTAACTACATCGCCATTTTCTTTGTCTGACGCTCGTAATCCATTTATTTGCGACGTGGAGCATTTATTGCAGCAAGATTGTAGCCGTTTTGAAGGGAAAGCAACTTCTAATCATGTCTCTTTCTTGATTTACTCAGCGGCTATTGCGTAAAAAAGATACGTCCCAGTCGTAATGATAAATAATGTAACGTGAAAAAGTCAATAGCCTACGACACCGGGAGTTCCCAGGCGGTCCCCCATCCAAGTACTATCCCGGCCCAACGATGCTTAACTTCCGTGATCGGACGAGAACAGGTGTGTTCATCGTGGTATGGTCGTAGACAAACAAACGGGCAGATATCTACGATTTATTAGCACATTACATCGAAAATGGTTTAAACTTTAAAGGTCATATTTCTTGACTGGATTATCCGAAATAGGTCGTGTTTAGGTGCATTTGAAAGCTCATTTCAAGCGCTATCGATTAATTACGACAACCATGCGCTTTAAGATTTCCGGTAAAAAGTTCCAACGAAGGCAATCTAGGGTACTTTCAGACTTAATTTTCATATGACAAAGTTAATTAGCAAATTAACTACATCGCCATTTTCTTTGTCTGACGCTCGTAATCCATTCATTTGCGACTTGGCGCATTTATTGCTGCCAGATCGTAGCCGTTTTGAAGGGAAAGCAACTTCTAATCATGTCTCTTTCTTGATTTACTCGGCGGCTATTGCGTAAAAAAGATACGTCACAGTCGTAATGATAAATAATGTAACGTGAAAGAGTCAATAGCCTACGACACCGGGAGTTCCCAGGCGGTCCCCCATCCAAGTACTATCCTGGCCCGACGATGCTTAACTTCCGTGATCGGACGAGAACAGGTGTGTTCATCGTGGTATGGTCGTAGACAAACAAACGGGCAGATATCTACGATTTATTAGCACATTACATCGAAAATGGCTTAAACTTTAAAGGTCATATTTCTTGACTGGATTATCCGAAATAGGTCGTGTTTATGTGCATTTGAAAGCTCATTTCAAGCTCAATCGATTAATTACGACAACCATGCGCTTTAAGATTTCCGGTAAAAAGTTCCAACGAAGGCAATCTAGGGTACTTTCAGACTTAATTTTCATATGACAAAGTTAATTAGCAAATTAACTACATCGCCATTTTCTTTGTCTGACGCTCGTAATCCATTCATTTGCGACTTGGCGCATTTATTGCTGCCAGATCGTAGCCGTTTTGAAGGGAAAGCAACTTCTAATCATGTCTCTTTCTTGATTTACTCAGCGGCTATTTCGTAAAAAAGATACGTCACAGTCGTAATGATAAATAATGTAACGTGAAAAAGTCAATAGCCTACGACACCGGGAGTTCCCAGGCGGTCCCCCATCCAAGTACTATCCTAGCCCGACGATGCTTAACTTCCGTGATCGGACGAGAACAGGTGTGTTCATCGTGGTATGGTCGTAGACAAACAAACGGGCAGATATCTACGATTTATTAGCACATTACATCGAAAATGGTTTAAACTTTAAAGGTCATATTTCTTGACTGGATTATCCGAAATAGGTCGTGTTTATGTGCATTTGAAAGCTCATTTCAAGCGCTATCGATTAATTACGACAACCATGCGCTTTAAGATTTCCGGTAAAAAGTTCCAACGAAGGAAATCTAGGGTGCTTTCCGACTTAATTTTCATATGACAAAGTTAATTAGCAAAGTAACTACATCGCCATTTTCTTTGTCTGACGCTTGTAATCCATTCATTTGCGACTTGGCGCATTTATTGCTGCCAGATCGTAGCCGTTTTGAAGGGAAAGCAACTTCTAATCATGTCTCTTTCTTGATTTACTCAGCGGCTATTTCGTAAAAAAGATACGTCACAGTCGTAATGATAAATAATGTAACGTAAAAAAGTCAATAGCCTACGACACCGGGAGTTCCCAGGCGGTCCCCCATCCAAGTACTATCGCGGCCCGACGATGCTTAACTTCCGTGATCGGACGAGAACAGGTGTGTTCATCGTGGTATGGTCGTAGACAAACAAACGGGGAGATATCTACGATTTATTAGCACATTACATCGAAAATGGTTCAAACTTTAAAGGTCATATTTCTTGACTGGATCATTCGAAATAGGTCGTGTTTATGTGCGTTTGACAGCTCTTTTTAAGCGCTATCGATTAATTACGACAACCATGCGCTTTAAGATTTCCGGTAAAAAGTTCCAACGAAGGCAATCTAGGGTACTTTCAGACTTAATTTTCATATGACAAAGTTAATTAGCAAATTAACTACATCGCCATTTTCTTTGTCTGACGCTCGTAATCCATTCATTTGCGACTTGGCGCATTTATTGCTGCCAGATCGTAGCCGTTTTGAAGGGAAAGCAACTTGTAATCATGTCTCTTTCTTGATTTACTCGGCGGCTATTGCGTAAAAAAGATACGTCACAGTCGTAATGATAAATAATGTAACGTGAAAGAGTCAATAGCCTACGACACCTGGAGTTCCCAGGCGGTCCCCCATCCAAGTACTATCCTGGCCCGACGATGCTTAACTTCCGTGATCGGACGAGAACAGGTGTGTTCATCGTGGTATGGTCGTAGACAAACAAACGGGCAGATATCTACGATTTATTAGCACATTACATCGAAAATGGTTTAAACTTTAAAGGTCATATTTCTTGACTGGATTATCCGAAAAAGGTTGTGTTTATGTGCATTTGAAAGCTCGTTTCAAGCGCTATCCATTAATTACGACAATAATGCGCTTTAAGATTTCCGGTAAAACGTTCCAACGAAGGCAATCTAGGGTACTTTCAGACTTAATTTTCATATGACAAAGTTAATTAGCAAAGTAACTACATCGCCATTTTCTTTGTCTGACGCTGGTAATGCATTTATTTGCGACGTGGCGCATTTATTGCAGCAAGATTGTAGCCGTTTTGAAGGGGAAAGCAACTTATAATCATGTTTTTTTCTTGATTTACTCAGCGGCTATTGCGTAAAAAAGATACGTCCCAGTCCTAATGATAAATAATGTAACGTGAAAAAGTCAATAGCCTACGACACCGGGAGTTCCCAGGCGGTTCCCCATCCAAGTACTATCCCGGCCCAACGATGCTTAACTTCCATGTTCGGACGAGAACAGGTGTGTTCATCGTGGTATGGTCGTAAACAAACAAACGGGCAGATATCTACGATTTATTAGCACATTACATCGAAAATGGTTTAAACTTTAAAGGTCATATTTCTTGACTGGATCATCCGAAATAGGTCGTGTTTATGTGCATTTGAAAGCTCATTTCAAGCGCTATCCATTAATTACGACAACCATGCGCTTTAAGATTTCCGGTAAAAAGTTCCAACGAAGGAAATCTAGGGTGATTTCAGACTTAATTTTCATATGACAAAGTTAATTAGCAAAGTAACTACATCGCCATTTTCTTTGTCTGACGCTCGTAATCCATTTATTTGCGACGTAGCGCATTTATTGCAGCAAGATTGTAGCCGTTTTGAAGGGAAAGCATCTTCTAATCACGTCCCTTACTTGATTTACTCAGCGGCTATTGCGTAAAAAAGATACGTCACAGTCGTATTGATAAATGATGTAACGTGAAAAAGTCAATAGCCTACGACACCGGGAGTTCCCAGGCGGTCCCCCATCCAAGTACTATCCTGGCCCGACGATGCTTAACTTCCGTGATCGGACGAGAACAGGTGTGTTCATCGTGGTATGGTCGTAGACAAACAAACGGGCAGATATCTACGATTTATTAGCACATTACATCGAAAATGGTTTAAACTTTAAAGGTCATATTTCTTGACTGGATTATCCGAAATAGGTCGTGTTTATGTGCATTTGAAAGCTCATTTCAAGCACTATCGATTAATTACGACAACCATGCGCTTTAAGATTTCCGGTAAAAAGTTCCAACGAAGGCAATCTAGGGTACTTTCAGACTTAATTTTCATATGACAAAGTTAATTAGCAAATTAACTACATCGCCATTTTCTTTGTCTGACGCTCGTAATCCATTCATTTGCGACTTGGCGCATTTATTGCTGCCAGATCGTAGCCGTTTTGAAGGGAAAGCAACTTCTAATCATGTCTCTTTCTTGATTTACTCAGCGGCTATTTCGTAAAAAAGATACGTCACAGTCGTAATGATAAATAATGTAACGTGAAAAAGTCAATAGCCTACGACACCGGGAGTTCCCAGGCGGTCCCCCATCCAAGTACTATCCTAGCCCGACGATGCTTAACTTCCGTGATCGGACGAGAACAGGTGTGTTCATCGTGGTATGGTCGTAGACAAACAAACGGGCAGATATCTACGATTTATTAGCACATTACATCGAAAATGGTTTAAACTTTAAAGGTCATATTTCTTGACTGGATTATCCGAAATAGGTCGTGTTTATGTGCATTTGAAAGCTCATTTCAAGCGCTATCGATTAATTACGACAACCATGCGCTTTAAGATTTCCGGTAAAAAGTTCCAACGAAGGAAATCTAGGGTGCTTTCCGACTTAATTTTCATATGACAAAGTTAATTAGCAAAGTAACTACATCGCCATTTTCTTTGTCTGACGCTTGTAATCCATTCATTTGCGACTTGGCGCATTTATTGCTGCCAGATCGTAGCCGTTTTGAAGGGAAAGCAACTTCTAATCATGTCTCTTTCTTGATTTACTCAGCGGCTATTTCGTAAAAAAGATACGTCACAGTCGTAATGATAAATAATGTAACGTAAAAAAGTCAATAGCCTACGACACCGGGAGTTCCCAGGCGGTCCCCCATCCAAGTACTATCCCGGCCCGACGATGCTTAACTTCCGTGATCGGACGAGAACAGGTGTGTTCATCGTGGTATGGTCGTAGACAAACAAACGGGCAGATATCTACGATTTATTAGCACATTACATCGAAAATGGTTCAAACTTTAAAGGTCATATTTCTTGACTGGATCATTCGAAATAGGTCGTGTTTATGTGCGTTTGACAGCTCTTTTTAAGCGCTATCGATTCTTGACAACAATAATGCGCTTGATGATTTCCGGTAAAAAGTTCCAACGAAGGAAATCTAGGGTGCTTTCCGACTTAATTTTCATATGACAAAGTTAATTAGCAAAGTTACTACATCGCCATTTTCTTTTTCTGACGCTCGTAATCCATTCATTTGCGACTTGGCGCATTTATTGCTGCCAGATCGTAGCCGTTTTTAAGGGAAAGCAACTTCTAATCATGTCTCTTTCTTGATTTACTCAGCGGCTATTTCGTAAAAAAGATACGTCACAGTCGTAATGATAAATAATGTAACGTGAAAAAGTCAATAGCCTACGACACCGGGAGTTTCCAGGCGGTCCCCCATCCAAGTACTATCCCGGCCCGACGATGCTTAACTTCCGTGATCGGACGAGAACAGGTGTGTTCATCGTGGTATGGTCGTAAACAAAAAAACGGGCAGATATCTACGATTTATTAGCACATTACATCGAAAATGGTTTAAACTTTAAAGGTCATATTTCTTGACTGGATCATCCGAAATAGGTCGTGTTTATGTGCATTTGAAAGCTCATTTCAAGCGCTATCAATTAATTACGACAACCATGCGCTTTAAGATTTCCGGTAAAAAGTTCCAACGAAGGAAATCTAGGGTGCTTTCCGACTTAATTTTCATATGACAAAGTTAATTAGCAAAGTAACTACATCGCCATTTTCTTTGTCTGACGCTTGTAATCCATTCATTTGCGACTTGGCGCATTTATTGCTGCCAGATCGTAGCTGTTTTGAAGGGAAAGCAACTTCTATTCATGTCTCTTTCTTGATTTACTCAGCGGCTATTTCGTAAAAAAGATACGTCACAGTCGTAATGATAAATAATGTAACGTGAAAGAGTCAATAGCCTACGACACCTGGAGTTCCCAGGCGGTCCCCCATCCAAGTACTATCCTGGCCCGACGATGCTTAACTTCCGTGATCGGACGAGAACAGGTGTGTTCATCGTGGTATGGTCGTAGACAAACAAACGGGCAGATATCTACGATTTATTAGCACATTACATCGAAAATGGTTTAAACTTTAAAGGTCATATTTCTTGACTGGATTATCCGAAAAAGGTTGTGTTTATGTGCATTTGAAAGCTCGTTTCAAGCGCTATCCATTAATTACGACAATAATGCGCTTTAAGATTTCCGGTAAAACGTTCCAACGAAGGCAATCTAGGGTACTTTCAGACTTAATTTTCATATGACAAAGTTAATTAGCAAAGTAACTACATCGCCATTTTCTTTGTCTGACGCTGGTAATCCATTTATTTGCGACGTGGCGCATTTATTGCAGCAAGATTGTAGCCGTTTTGAAGGGGAAAGCAACTTATAATCATGTTTTTTTCTTGATTTACTCAGCGGCTATTGCGTAAAAAAGATACGTCCCAGTCCTAATGATAAATAATGTAACGTGAAAAAGTCAATAGCCTACGACACCGGGAGTTCCCAGGCGGTCCCCCATCCAAGTACTATCCCGGCCCAACGATGCTTAACTTCCGTGTTCGGACGAGAACAGGTGTGTTCATCGTGGTATGGTCGTAAACAAACAAACGGGCAGATATCTACGATTTATTAGCACATTACATCGAAAATGGTTTAAACTTTAAAGGTCATATTTCTTGACTGGATCATCCGAAATAGGTCGTGTTTATGTGCATTTGAAAGCTCATTTCAAGCGCTATCCATTAATTACGACAACCATGCGCTTTAAGATTTCCGGTAAAAAGTTCCAACGAAGGAAATCTAGGGTGATTTCAGACTTAATTTTCATATGACAAAGTTAATTAGCAAAGTAACTACATCGCCATTTTCTTTGTCTGACGCTCGTAATCCATTTATTTGCGACGTAGCGCATTTATTGCAGCAAGATTGTAGCCGTTTTGAAGGGAAAGCATCTTCTAATCACGTCCCTTACTTGATTTACTCAGCGGCTATTGCGTAAAAAAGATACGTCACAGTCGTATTGATAAATGATGTAACGTGAAAAAGTCAATAGCCTACGACACCGGGAGTTCCCAGGCGGTCCCCCATCCAAGTACTATCCTGGCCCGACGATGCTTAACTTCCGTGATCGGACGAGAACAGGTGTGTTCATCGTGGTATGGTCGTAGACAAACAAACGGGCAGATATCTACGATTTATTAGCACATTACATCGAAAATGGTTTAAACTTTAAAGGTCATATTTCTTGACTGGATTATCCGAAATAGGTCGTGTTTATGTGCATTTGAAAGCTCATTTCAAGCACTATCGATTAATTACGACAACCATGCGCTTTAAGATTTCCGGTAAAAAGTTCCAACGAAGGCAATCTAGGGTACTTTCAGACTTAATTTTCATATGACAAAGTTAATTAGCAAATTAACTACATCGCCATTTTCTTTGTCTGACGCTCGTAATCCATTCATTTGCGACTTGGCGCATTTATTGCTGCCAGATCGTAGCCGTTTTGAAGGGAAAGCAACTTCTAATCATGTCTCTTTCTTGATTTACTCAGCGGCTATTTCGTAAAAAAGATACGTCACAGTCGTAATGATAAATAATGTAACGTGAAAAAGTCAATAGCCTACGACACCGGGAGTTCCCAGGCGGTCCCCCATCCAAGTACTATCCTAGCCCGACGATGCTTAACTTCCGTGATCGGACGAGAACAGGTGTGTTCATCGTGGTATGGTCGTAGACAAACAAACGGGCAGATATCTACGATTTATTAGCACATTACATCGAAAATGGTTTAAACTTTAAAGGTCATATTTCTTGACTGGATTATCCGAAATAGGTCGTGTTTATGTGCATTTGAAAGCTCATTTCAAGCGCTATCGATTAATTACGACAACCATGCGCTTTAAGATTTCCGGTAAAAAGTTCCAACGAAGGAAATCTAGGGTGCTTTCCGACTTAATTTTCATATGACAAAGTTAATTAGCAAAGTAACTACATCGCCATTTTCTTTGTCTGACGCTTGTAATCCATTCATTTGCGACTTGGCGCATTTATTGCTGCCAGATCGTAGCCGTTTTGAAGGGAAAGCAACTTCTAATCATGTCTCTTTCTTGATTTACTCAGCGGCTATTTCGTAAAAAAGATACGTCACAGTCGTAATGATAAATAATGTAACGTAAAAAAGTCAATAGCCTACGACACCGGGAGTTCCCAGGCGGTCCCCCATCCAAGTACTATCCCGGCCCGACGATGCTTAACTTCCGTGATCGGACGAGAACAGGTGTGTTCATCGTGGTATGGTCGTAGACAAACAAACGGGCAGATATCTACGATTTATTAGCACATTACATCGAAAATGGTTCAAACTTTAAAGGTCATATTTCTTGACTGGATCATTCGAAATAGGTCGTGTTTATGTGCGTTTGACAGCTCTTTTTAAGCGCTATCGATTCTTGACAACAATAATGCGCTTTATGATTTCCGGTAAAAAGTTCCAACGAAGGAAATCTAGGGTGCTTTCCGACTTAATTTTCATATGACAAAGTTAATTAGCAAAGTTACTACATCGCCATTTTCTTTTTCTGACGCTCGTAATCCATTCATTTGCGACTTGGCGCATTTATTGCTGCCAGATCGTAGCCGTTTTTAAGGGAAAGCAACTTCTAATCATGTCTCTTTCTTGATTTACTCAGCGGCTATTTCGTAAAAAAGATACGTCACAGTCGTAATGATAAATAATGTAACGTGAAAAAGTCAATAGCCTACGACACCGGGAGTTTCCAGGCGGTCCCCCATCCAAGTACTATCCCGGCCCGACGATGCTTAACTTCCGTGATCGGACGAGAACAGGTGTGTTCATCGTGGTATTGTCGTAAACAAACAAACGGGCAGATATCTACGATTTATTAGCACATTACATCGAAAATGGTTTAAACTTTAAAGGTCATATTTCTTGACTGGATCATCCGAAATAGGTCGTGTTTATGTGCATTTGGAAGCTCATTTCAAGCGCTATCCATTAATTACGACAACCATGCGCTTTAAGATTTCCGGTAAAAAGTTCCAACGAAGGAAATCTAGGGTGCTTTCCGACTTAATTTTCATATGACAAAGTTAATTAGCAAAGTAACTACATCGCCATTTTCTTTGTCTGACGCTTGTAATCCATTCATTTGCGACTTGGCGCATTTATTGCTGCCAGATCGTAGCTGTTTTGAAGGGAAAGCAACTTCTATTCATGTCTCTTTCTTGATTTACTCAGCGGCTATTTCGTAAAAAAGATACGTCACAGTCGTAATGATAAATAATGTAACGTGAAAAAGTCAATAGCCTACGACACCGGGAGTTCCCAGGCGGTCCCCCATCCAAGTACTATCCCGGCCCGACGATGCTTAACTTCCGTGATCGGACGAGAACAGGTGTGTTCATCGTGGTATGGTCGTAGACAAACAAACGGGCAGATATCTACGATTTATTAGCACATTACATCGAAAATGGTTCAAACTTTAAAGGTCATATTTCTTGACTGGATCATTCGAAATAGGTCGTGTTTATGTGCGTTTGACAGCTCTTTTTAAGCGCTATCGATTCTTGACAACAATAATGCGCTTTATGATTTCCGGTAAAAAGTTCCAACGAAGGAAATCTAGGGTGCTTTCCAACTTAATTTTCATATGACAAAGTTAATTAGCAAAGTTACTACATCGCCATTTTCTTTTTCTGACGCTCGTAATCCATTCATTTGCGACTTGGCGCATTTATTGCTGCCAGATTGTAGCCGTTTTTAAGGGAAAGCAACTTCTAATCATGTCTCTTTCTTGATTTACTCAGCGGCTATTTCGTAAAAAAGATACGTCACAGTCGTAATGATAAATAATGTAACGTGAAAAAGTCAATAGCCTACGACACCGGGAGTTTCCAGGCGGTCCCCCATCCAAGTACTATCCCGGCCCGACGATGCTTAACTTCCGTGATCGGACGAGAACAGGTGTGTTCATCGTGATATGGTCGTAAACAAACAAACGGGCAGATATCTACGATTTATTAGCACATTACATCGAAAATGGTTTAAACTTTAAAGGTCATATTTCTTGACTGGATCATCCGAAATAGGTCGTGTTTATGTGCATTTGAAAGCTCATTTCAAGCGCTATCCATTAATTACGACAACCATGCACTTTAAGATTTTCGGTAAAAAGTTCCAACGAAGGAAATCTAGGGTGCTTTCAGACTTAATTTTCATATGACAAAGTTAATTAGCAAATTAACTACATCGCCATTTTCTTTGTCTGACGCTCGTAATCCATTCATTTGCGACTTGGCGCATTTATTGCTGCCAGATCGTAGCCGTTTTGAAGGGAAAGCAACTTCTAATCATGTCTCTTTCTTGATTTACTCAGCGGCTATTTCGTAAAAAAGATACGTCACAGTCGTAATGATAAATAATGTAACGTGAAAAAGTCAATAGCCTACGACACCGGGAGTTCCCAGGCGGTCCCCCATCCAAGTACTATCCCGGCCCGACGATGCTTAACTTCCGTGATCGGACGAGAACAGGTGTGTTCATCGTGGTATGGTCGTAAACAAACAAACGGGCAGATATCTACGATTTATTAGCACATTACATCGAAAATGGTTTAAACTTTAAAGGTCATATTTCTTGACTGGATCATCCGAAATAGGTCGTGTTTATGTGCATTTGAAAGCTCATTTCAAGCGCTATCCATTAATTACGACAACCATGCGCTTTAAGATTTCCGGTAAAAAGTTCCAACGAAGGAAATCTAGGGTGCTTTCAGACTTAATTTTCATATGACAAAGTTAATTAGCAAAGTAACTACATCGCCATTTTCTTTGTCTGACGCTCGTAATCCATTTATTTGCGACGTGGCGCATTTATTGCAGCAAGATTGTAGCCGTTTTGAAGGGAAAGCATCTTCTAATCATGTCTCTTTCTTGATTTACTCAGCGGCTATTTCGTAAAAAAGATACGTCACAGTCGTAATGATAAATAATGTAACGTGAAAAAGTCAATAGCCTACGACACCGGGAGTTCCCAGGCGGTCCCCCATCCAAGTACTATCCCGGCCCGACGATGCTTAACTTCCGTGATCGGACGAGAACAGGTGTGTTCATCGTGGTATGGTCGTAGACAAACAAACGGGCAGATATCTACGATTTATTAGCACATTACATCGAAAATGGTTCAAACTTTAAAGGTCATATTTCTTGACTGGATCATTCGAAATAGGTCGTGTTTATGTGCGTTTGACAGCTCTTTTTAAGCGCTATCGATTCTTGACAACAATAATGCGCTTTATGATTTCCGGTAAAAAGTTCCAACGAAGGAAATCTAGGGTGCTTTCCGACTTAATTTTCATATGACAAAGTTAATTAGCAAAGTTACTACATCGCCATTTTCTTTTTCTGACGCTCGTAATCCATTCATTTGCGACTTAGCGCATTTATTGCAGCAAGATTGTAGCCGTTTTGAAGGGAAAGCATCTTCTAATCACGTCCCTTACTTGATTTACTCAGCGGCTATTGCGTAAAAAAGATACGTCACAGTCGTAATGATAAATGATGTAACGTGAAAAAGTCAATAGCCTACGACACCGGGAGTTCCCAGGCGGTCCCCCATCCAAGTACTATCCCGGCCCGACGATGCTTAACTTCCGTGATCGGACGAGAACAGGTGTGTTCATCGTGGTATGGTCGTAAACAAACAAACGGGCAGATATCTACGATTTATTAGCACATTACATCGAAAATGGTTTAAACTTTAAAGGTCATATTTCTTGACAGGATCATCCGAAATAGGTCGTGTTTATGTGCATTTGAAAGCTCATTTCAAGCGCTATCCATTAATTACGACAACCATGCGCTTTAAGATTTCCGGTAAAAAGTTCCAACGAAGGAAATCTAGGGTGCTTTCAGACTTAATTTTCATATGACAAAGTTAATTAGCAAAGTAACTACATCGCCATTTTCTTTGTCTGACGCTCGTAATCCATTTATTTGCGACGTGGCGCATTTATTGCAGCAAGATTGTAGCCGTTTTGAAGGGAAAGCATCTTCTAATCATATCTCTTTCTTGATTTACTCAGCGGCTATTTCGTAAAAAAGATACGTCACAGTCGTAATGATAAATAATGTAACGTGAAAAAGTCAATAGCCTACGACACCGGGAGTTCCCAGGCGGTCCCCCATCCAAGTACTATCCCGGCCCGACGATGCTTAACTTCCGTGATCGGACGAGAACAGGTGTGTTCATCGTGGTATGGTCGTAGACAAACAAACGGGCAGATATCTACGATTTATTAGCACATTACATCGAAAATGGTTCAAACTTTAAAGGTCATATTTCTTGACTGGATCATTCGAAATAGGTCGTGTTTATGTGCGTTTGACAGCTCTTTTTAAGCGCTATCGATTCTTGACAACAATAATGCGCTTTATGATTTCCGGTAAAAAGTTCCAACGAAGGAAATCTAGGGTGCTTTCCGACTTAATTTTCATATGACAAAGTTAATTAGCAAAGTTACTACATCGCCATTTTCTTTTTCTGACGCTCGTAATCCATTCATTTGCGACTTAGCGCATTTATTGCAGCAAGATTGTAGCCGTTTTGAAGGGAAAGCATCTTCTAATCACGTCCCTTACTTGATTTACTCAGCGGCTATTGCGTAAAAAAGATACGTCACAGTCGTAATGATAAATGATGTAACGTGAAAAAGTCAATAGCCTACGACACCGGGAGTTCCCAGGCGGTCCCCCATCCAAGTACTATCCCGGCCCGACGATGCTTAACTTCCGTGATCGGACGAGAACAGGTGTGTTCATCGTGGTATGGTCGTAGACAAACAAACGGGCAGATATCTACGATTTATTAGCACATTACATCGAAAATGGTTTAAACTTTAAAGGTCATATTTCTTGACTGGATCATTCGAAATAGGTCGTGTTTATGTGCGTTTGACAGCTCTTTTTAAGCGCTATCGATTCTTGACAACAATAATGCGCTTTATGATTTCCGGTAAAAAGTTCCAACGAAGGAAATCCAGGGTGCTTTCCGACTTAATTCTCATATGACAAAGTTAATTAGCAAAGTTACTACATCGCCATTTTCTTTTTCTGACGCTCGTAATCCATTCATTTGCGACTTGGCGCATTTATTGCTGCCAGATCGTAGCCGTTTTTAAGGGAAAGCAACTTCTAATCATGTCTCTTTCTTGATTTACTCAGCGGCTATTTCGTAAAAAAGATACGTCACAGTCGTAATGATAAATAATGTAACGTGAAAAAGTCAATAGCCTACGACACCGGGAGTTTCCAGGCGGTCCCCCATCCAAGTACTATCCCGGCCCGACGATGCTTAACTTCCGTGATCGGACGAGAACAGGTGTGTTCATCGTGGTATGGTCGTAAACAAACAAACGGGCAGATATCTACGATTTATTAGCACATTACATCGAAAATGGTTTAAACTTTAAAGGTCATATTTCTTGACTGGATCATCCGAAATAGGTCGTGTTTATGTGCATTTGAAAGCTCATTTCAAGCGCTATCCATTAATTACGACAACCATGCGCTTTAAGATTTCCGGTAAAAAGTTCCAACGAAGGAAATCTAGGGTGCTTTCAGACTTAATTTTCATATGACAAAGTTAATTAGCAAAGTAACTACATCGCCATTTTCTTTGTCTGACGCTCGTAATCCATTTTTTTGCGACGTGGCGCATTTATTGCAGCAAGATTGTAGCCGTTTTGAAGGGAAAGCATCTTCTAATCACGTCCCTTACTTGATTTACTCAGCGGCTATTGCGTAAAAAAGATACGTCACAGTCGTAATGATAAATGATGTAACGTGAAAAAGTCAATAGCCTACGACACCGGGAGTTCCCAGGCGGTCCCCCATCCAAGTACTATCCTGGCCCGACGATGCTTAACTTCCGTGATCGGACGAGAACAGGTGTGTTCATCGTGGTATGGTCGTACACAAACAAACGGGCAGATATCTACGATTTATTAGCACATTACATCGAAAATGGTTTAAACTTTAAAGGTCATATTTCTTGACTGGATTATCCGAAATAGGTCGTGTTTATGTGCATTTGAAAGCTCATTTCAAGCGCTATCGATTAATTACGACAACCATGCGCTTTAAGATTTCCGGTAAAAAGTTCCAACGAAGGAAATCTAGGGTGCTTTCCGACTTAATTTTCATATGACAAAGTTAATTAGCAAAGTAACTACATCGCCATTTTCTTTGTCTGACGCTTGTAATCCATTCATTTGCGACTTGGCGCATTTATTGCTGCCAGATCGTAGCCGTTTTGAAGGGAAAGCAACTTCTAATCATGTCTCTTTCTTGATTTACTCAGCGGCTATTTCGTAAAAAAGATACGTCACAGTCGTAATGATAAATAATGTAACGTGAAAAAGTCAATAGCCTACGACACCGGGAGTTCCCAGGCGGTCCCCCATCCAAGTACTATCCCGGCCCGACGATGCTTAACTTCCGTGATCGGACGAGAACAGGTGTGTTCATCGTGGTATGGTCGTAGACAAACAAACGGGCAGATATCTACGATTTATTAGCACATTACATCGAAAATGGTTCAAACTTTAAAGGTCATATTTCTTGACTGGATCGTTCGAAATAGGTCGTGTTTATGTGCGTTTGACAGCTCTTTTTAAGCGCTATCGATTCTTGACAACAATAATGCGCTTTATGATTTCCGGTAAAAAGTTCCAACGAAGGAAATCTAGGGTGCTTTCCGACTTAATTTTCATATGACAAAGTTAATTAGCAAAGTTACTACATCGCCATTTTCTTTTTCTGACGCTCGTAATCCATTCATTTGCGACTTGGCGCATTTATTGCTGCCAGATCGTAGCCGTTTTGAAGGGAAAGCAACTTCTAATCATCTCTCTTTCTTGATTTACTCAGCGGCTATTTCGTAAAAAAGATACGTCACAGTCGTAATGATAAATAATGTAACGTGAAAAAGTCAATAGCCTACGACACCGGGAGTTCCCAGGCGGTCCCCCATCCAAGTACTATCCCGGCCCGACGATGCTTAACTTCCGTGATCGGACGAGAACAGGTGTGTTCATCGTGGTATGGTCGTAAACAAACAAACGGGCAGATATCTACGATTTATTAGCACATTACATCGAAAATGGTTTAAACTTTAAAGGTCATATTTCTTGACTGGATCATCCGAAATAGGTCGTGTTTATGTGCATTTGAAAGCTCATTTCAAGCGCTATCCATTAATTACGACAACCATGCGCTTTAAGATTTCCGGTAAAAAGTTCCAACGAAGGAAATCTAGGGTGCTTTCAGACTTAATTTTCATATGACAAAGTTAATTAGCAAATTAACTACATCGCCATTTTCTTTGTCTGACGCTCGTAATCCATTCATTTGCGACTTGGCGCATTTATTGCTGCCAGATCGTAGCCGTTTTGAAGGGAAAGCAACTTCTAATCATGTCTCTTTCTTGATTTACTCAGCGGCTATTTCGTAAAAAAGATACGTCACAGTCGTAATGATAAATAATGTAACGTGAAAAAGTCAATAGCCTACGACACCGGGAGTTCCCAGGCGGTCCCCCATCCAAGTACTATCCCGGCCCGACGATGCTTAACTTCCGTGATCGGACGAGAACAGGTGTGTTCATCGTGGTATGGTCGTAAACAAACAAACGGGCAGATATCTACGATTTATTAGCACATTACATCGAAAATGGTTTAAACTTTAAAGGTCATATTTCTTGACTGGATCATCCGAAATAGGTCGTGTTTATGTGCATTTGAAAGCTCATTTCAAGCGCTATCCATTAATTACGACAACCATGCGCTTTAAGATTTCCGGTAAAAAGTTCCAACGAAGGAAATCTAGGGTGCTTTCAGACTTAATTTTCATATGACAAAGTTAATTAGCAAAGTAACTACATCGCCATTTTCTTTGTCTGACGCTCGTAATTCATTTATTTGCGACGTGGCGCATTTATTGCAGCAAGATTGTAGCCGTTTTGAAGGGAAAGCATCTTCTAATCACGTCCCTTACTTGATTTACTCAGCGGCTATTGCGTAAAAAAGATACGTCACAGTCGTAATGATAAATGATGTAACGTGAAAAAGTCAATAGCCTACGACACCGGGAGTTCCCAGGCGGTCCCCCATCCAAGTACTATCCCGGCCCGACGATGCTTAACTTCCGTGATCGGACGAGAACAGGTGTGTTCATCGTGGTATGGTCGTAGACAAACAAACGGGCAGATATCTACGATTTATTAGCACATTACATCGAAAATGGTTTAAACTTTAAAGGTCATATTTCTTGACTGGATCATTCGAAATAGGTCGTGTTTATGTGCGTTTGACAGCTCTTTTTAAGCGCTATCGATTCTTGAGAACAATAATGCGCTTTATGATTTCCGGTAAAAAGTTCCAACGAAGGAAATCTAGGGTGCTTTCCGACTTAATTTTCATATGACAAAGTTAATTAGCAAAGTTACTACATCGCCATTTTCTTTTTCTGACGCTCGTAATCTATTCATTTGCGACTTGGCGCATTTATTGCTGCCAGATCGTAGCCGTTTTGAAGGGAAAGCAACTTCTAATCATGTCTCTTTCTTGATTTACTCAGCGGCTATTTCGTAAAAAAGATACGTCACAGTCGTAATGATAAATAATGTAACGTGAAAAAGTCAATAGCCTACGACACCGGGAATTCCCAGGCGGTGCCCCATCCAAGTACTATCCCGGCCCGACGATGCTTAACTTCCGTGATCGGACGAGAACAGGTGTGTTCATCGTGGTATGGTCGTAAACAAACAAACGGGCAGATATCTACGATTTATTAGCACATTACATCGAAAATGGTTTAAACTTTAAAGGT
The DNA here is from genome assembly GCF_029227915.1 of Hydractinia symbiolongicarpus. NCBI lineage: Eukaryota > Metazoa > Cnidaria > Hydrozoa > Anthoathecata > Hydractiniidae > Hydractinia > Hydractinia symbiolongicarpus. The sequence goes on along the minus strand of NC_079885.1, from coordinate 15,359,032 downwards.
CATATTTCTTGACTGGATCATCCGAAATAGGTCGTGTTTATGTGCATTTGAAAGCTCATTTCAAGCGCTATCCATTAATTACGACAACCATGCGCTTTAAGATTTCCGGTAAAAAGTTCCAACGAAGGAAATCTAGGGTGCTTTCAGACTTAATTTTCATATGACAAAGTTAATTAGCAAATTTACTACATCGCCATTTTCTTTGTCTGACGCTCGTAATCCATTCATTTGCGACTTGGCGCATTTATTGCTGCCAGATCGTAGCCGTTTTGAAGGGAAAGCAACTTCTAATCATGTCTCTTTCTTGATTTACTCAGCGGCTATTTCGTAAAAAAGATACGTCACAGTCGTAATGATAAATAATGTAACGTGAAAAAGTCAATAGCCTACGACACCGGGAGTTCCCAGGCGGTCCCCCATCCAAGTACTATCCTGGCCCGACGATGCTTAACTTCCGTGATCGGACGAGAACAGGTGTGTTCATCGTGGTATGGTCGTAGACAAACAAACGGGCAGATATCTACGATTTATTAGCACATTACATCGAAAATGGTTTAAACTTTAAAGGTCATATTTCTTGACTGGATTATCCGAAATAGGTCGTGTTTATGTGCATTTGAAAGCTCATTTCAAGCGCTATCGATTAATTACGACAACCATGCGCTTTAAGATTTCCGGTAAAAAGTTCCAACGAAGGAAATCTAGGGTGCTTTCCGACTTAATTTTCATATGACAAAGTTAATTAGCAAAGTAACTACATCGCAATTTTCTTTGTCTGACGCTTGTAATCCATTCATTTGCGACTTGGCGCATTTATTGCTGCCAGATCGTAGCCGTTTTGAAGGGAAAGCAACTTCTAATCATGTCTCTTTCTTGATTTACTCAGCGGCTATTTCGTAAAAAAGATACGTCACAGTCGTAATGATAAATAATGTAACGTGAAAAAGTCAATAGCCTACGACACCGGGAGTTCCCAGGCGGTCCCCCATCCAAGTACTATCCCGGCCCGACGATGCTTAACTTCCGTGATCGGACGAGAACAGGTGTGTTCATCGTGGTATGGTCGTAAACAAACAAACGGGCAGATATCTACGATTTATTAGCACATTACATCGAAAATGGTTTAAACTTTAAAGGTCATATTTCTTGACTGGATCATCCGAAATAGGTCGTGTTTATGTGAATTTGAAAGCTCATTTCAAGCGCTATCCATTAATTACGACAACCATGCGCTTTAAGATTTCCGGTAAAAAGTTCCAACGAAGGAAATCTAGGGTGCTTTCAGACTTAATTTTCATATGACAAAGTTAATTAGCAAATTAACTACATCGCCATTTTCTTTGTCTGACGCTCGTAATCCATTCAATTGCGACTTGGTGCATTTATTGCTGCCAGATCGTAGCCGTTTTGAAGGGAAAGCAACTTCTAATCATGTCTCTTTCTTGATTTACTCAGCGGCTATTTCGTAAAAAAGATACGTCACAGTCGTAATGATAAATAATGTAACGTGAAAAAGTCAATAGCCTACGACACCGGGAGTTCCCAGGCGGTCCCCCATCCAAGTACTATCCCGGCCCGACGATGCTTAACTTCCGTGATCGGACGAGAACAGGTGTGTTCATCGTGGTATGGTCGTAAACAAACAAACGGGCAGATATCTACGATTTATTAGCACATTACATCGAAAATGGTTTAAACTTTAAAGGTCATATTTCTTGACTGGATCATCCGAAATAGGTCGTGTTTATGTGCATTTGAAAGCTCATTTCAAGCGCTATCCATTAATTACGACAACCATGCGCTTTAAGATTTCCGGTAAAAAGTTTCAACGAAGGAAATCTAGGGTGCTTTCAGACTTAATTTTCATATGACAAAGTTAATTAGCAAAGTAACTACATCGCCATTTTCTTTGTCTGACGCTCGTAATCCATTTATTTGCGACGTGGCGCATTTATTGCAGCAAGATTGTACCCGTTTTGAAGGGAAAGCATCTTCTAATCACGTCCCTTACTTGATTTACTCAGCGGCTATTGCATAAAAAAGATACGTCACAGTCGTAATGATAAATGATGTAACGTGAAAAAGTCAATAGCCTACGACACCGGGAGTTCCCAGGCGGTCCCCCATCCAAGTACTATCCTGGCCCGACGATGCTTAACTTCCGTGATCGGACGAGAACAGGTGTGTTCATCGTGGTATGGTCGTAGACAAACAAACGGGCAGATATCTACGATTTATTAGCACATTACATCGAAAATGGTTTAAACTTTAAAGGTCATATTTCTTGACTGGATCATTCGAAATAGGTCGTGTTTATGTGCGTTTGACAGCTCTTTTTAAGCGCTATCGATTCTTGAGAACAATAATGCGCTTTATGATTTCCGGTAAAAAGTTCCAACGAAGGAAATCTAGGGTGCTTTCCGACTTAATTTTCATATGACAAAGTTAATTAGCAAAGTTACTACATCGCCATTTTCTTTTTCTGACGCTCGTAATCCATTCATTTGCGACTTGGCGCATTTATTGCTGCCAGATCGTAGCCGTTTTGAAGGGAAAGCAACTTCTAATCATGTCTCTTTCTTGATTTACTCAGCGGCTATTTCGTAAAAAAGATACGTCACAGTCGTAATGATAAATAATGTAACGTGAAAAAGTCAATAGCCTACGACACCGGGAGTTCCCAGGCGGTCCCCCATCCAAGTACTATCCCGGCCCGAGGATTCTTAACTTCCGTGATCGGACGAGAACAGGTGTGTTCATCGTGGTATGGTCGTAGACAAACAAACGGGCAGATATCTACGATTTATTAGCACATTACATCGAAAATGGTTCAAACTTTAAAGGTCTTATTTCTTGACTGGATCATTCGAAATAGGTCGTGTTTATGTGCGTTTGACAGCTCTTTTTAAGCGCTATCGATTCTGGACAACAATAATGCGCTTTATGATTTCCGGTAAAAAGTTCCAACGAAGGCAATCTAGGGTACTTGCAGACTTAATTTTCATATGACAAAGTTAATTAGCAAATTAACTACATCGCCATTTTCTTTGTCTGACGCTCGTAATCCATTGATTTGCGACGTGGCGCATTTATTGCAGCCAGATCGTAGCCGCTTTGAAGGGAAAGAAACTTCAAATAACGTCCCTTACTTGATTTACTCAGCGCTATTGCGTAAAAAAGATACGTCACAGTCGTAATGATAAATAATGTAACGTGAAAAAGTCAATAGCCTACGACACCGGGAGTTCCCAGGCGGTCCCCCATCCAAGTACTATCCCGGCCCGACGATGCTTAACTTCCGTGATCGGACGAGAACAGGTGTGTTCATCGTGGTATGGTCGTAGACAAACAAACGGGCAGATATCTACGGTTTATTAGCACATTACATCGAAAATTGTTTAAACTTTAAAGGTCATATTTATTGACTGGATCATCCGAAATAGGTCGTGTTTATGTGCATTTGAAAGCTCATTTCAAGCGCTATCGATTCTTTACGACAACCATGCGCTTTAAGATTTCCGGTAAAAAGTTCCAACGAAGGAAATCTGGGGTGCTTTCAGATTTAATTTTCATATGACAAAGTTAATTAGCAAAGTAACTACATCGCCATTTTCTTTGTCTGACGCTCGTAATCCATTTATTTGCGACGTGGCGCATTTATTGCAGCAAGATTGTAGCCTTTTTGAAGGGAAAGCATCTTCTAATCACGTCCCTTACTTGATTTACTCAGGGGCTATTGCGTAAAAAAGATACGTCACAGTCGTAATGATAAATAATGTAACGTAAAAAAGTCAATAGCCTACGACACCGGGAGTTCCCAGGCGGTCCCCCATCCAAGTACTATCCTAGCCCGACGATGCTTAACTTCCGTGATCGGACGAGAACAGGTGTGTTCATCGTGGTATGGTCGTAGACAAACAAACGGGCAGATATCTACGATTTATTAGCACATTACATCGAAAATGGTTTAAACTTTAAATGTCATATTTCTTGACTGGATCATCCGAAATAGGTCGTGTTGATGTGCATTTGAAAGCTCATTTCAAGCGCTATCCATTAATTACGACAACCATGCGCTTTAAGATTTCCGGTAAAAAGTTCCAACGAAGGAAATCTAGGGTGCTTTCAGACTTAATTTTCATATGACAAAGTTAATTAGCAAAGTAACTACATCGCCATTTTCTTTGTCTGACGCTCGTAATCCATTTATTTGCGACGTGGCGCATTTATTGCAGCAAGATTGTAGCCGTTTTGAAGGGAAAGCATCTTTTAATCACGTCCCTTATTGATTTACTCAGCGGCTATTTCGTAAAAAAGATACGTCACAGTCGTAATGATAAATAATGTAACGTGAAAAAATCAATAGCCTACGACACCGGGAGTTCCCAGGCGGTCCCCCATCCAAGTACTATCCCGGCCCGACGATGCTTAACTTCCGTGATCGGACGAGAACAGGTGTGTTCATCGTGGTATGGTCGTAGACAAACAAACGGGCAGATATCTACGATTTATTAGCACATTACATCGAAAATGGTTCAAACTTTAAAGGTCATATTTCTTGACTGGATCATTCGAAATAGGTTGTGTTTATGTGCGTTTGACAGCTCTTTCTAAGCGCTATCGATTCTTGACAACAATAATGCGCTTTATGATTTCCGGTAAAAAGTTCCAACGAAGGAAATCTAGGGTGCTTTCCGACTTAATTTTCATATGACAAAGTTAATTAGCAAAGTTACTACATCGCCATTTTCTTTGTCTGACGCTCGTAATCCATTCATTTGCGACTTGGCGCATTTATTGCTGCCAGATCGTAGCCGCTTTAAAGGGAAAGCAACTTCTAATCATGTCTCTTTCTTGATTTACTCAGCGGCTATTTCGTAAAAAAGATACGTCACAGTCGTAATGATAAATAATGCAACGTGAAAAAGTCAATAGCCTACGACACCGGGAGTTCCCAGGCGGTCCCCCATCCAAGTACTATCTCGGCCCGAGGATTCTTAACTTCCGTGATCGGACGAGAACAGGTGTGTTCATCGTGGTATGGTCGTAGACAAACAAACGGGCAGATATCTACGATTTATTAGCACATTACATCGAAAATGGTTTAAACTTTAAAGGTCATATTTCTTGACTGGATCATCCGAAATAGGTCGTGTTTATGTGCATTTTAAAGCTCATTTCAAGCGCTATCGATTCTTTACGACAACCATGCGCTTTAAGATTTCCGGTAAAAAGTTCCAACGAAGGAAATCTAGGGTGCTTTCAGACTTAATTTTCATATGACAAAGTTAATTAGCAAATTAACTACATCGCCATTTTCTTTGTCTGACGCTCGTAATCCATTTATTTGCGACGTGGCGCATTTATTGCAGCAAGATTGTAGCCGTTTTGAAGGGAAAGCATCTTCTAATCACGTCCCTTACTTGATTTACTCAGCGGCTATGGCGTAAAAAAGATACGTCACAGTCGTAATGATAAATGATGTAACGTGAAAAAGTCAATAGCCTACGACACCGGGAGTTCCCAGGCGGTCCCCCATCCAAGTACTATCCTGGTCCGACGATGCTTAACTTCCGTGATCGGACGAGAACAGGTGTGTTCATCGTGGTATGGTCGTAGACAAACAAACGGGCAGATATCTACGATTTATTAGCACATTACATCGAAAATGGTTTAAACTTTAAAGGTCATATTTCTTGACTGGATTATCCGAAATAGGTCGTGTTTATGTGCATTTGAAAGCTCATTTCAAGCGCTATCGATTAATTACGACAACCATGCGCTTTAAGATTTCCGGTAAAATGTTCCAACGAAGAAAATCTAGGGTGCTTTCCGACTTAATTTTCATATGACAAAGTTAATTAGCAAAGTAACTACATCGCCATTTTCTTTGTCTGACGCTTGTAATCCATTCATTTGCGACTTGGCGCATTTATTGCTGCCAGATCGTAGCCGTTTTGAAGGGAAAGCAACTTCTAATCATGTCTCTTTCTTGATTTACTTAGCGGCTATTTCGTAAAAAAGATACGTCACAGTCGTAATGATAAATAATGTAACGTGAAAAAGTCAATAGCCTACGACACCGGGAGTTCCCAGGCGGTCCCCCATCCAAGTACTATCCCGGCCCGACGATGCTTAACTTCCGTGATCGGACGAGAACAGGTGTGTTCATCGTGGTATGGTCGTAGACAAACAAACGGGCAGATATCTACGATTTATTAGCACAATACATCGAAAATGGTTCAAACTCTAAAGGTCATATTTCTTGACTGGATCATTCCAAATAGGTCGTGTTTATGTGCGTTTGACAGCTCTTTTTAAGCGCTATCGATTCTTGACAACAATAATGCGCTTTATGATTTCCGGTAAAAAGTTCCAACGAAGGAAATCTAGGGTGCTTTGCGACTTAATTTTCATATGACAAAGTTAATTAGCAAAGTTACTACATCGCCATTTTCTTTTTCTGACGCTCGTAATCTATTCATTTGCGACTTGGCGCATTTATTGCTGCCAGATCGTAGCCGTTTTGAAGGGAAAGCAACTTCTAATCATGTCTCTTTCTTGATTTACTCAGCGGCTATTTCGTAAAAAAGATACGTCACAGTCGTAATGATAAATAATGTAACGTGAAAAAGTCAATAGCCTACGACACCGGGAATTCCCAGGCGGTGCCCCATCCAAGTACTATCCCGGCCCGACGATGCTTAACTTCCGTGATCGGACGAGAACAGGTGTGTTCATCGTGGTATGGTCGTAAACAAACAAACGGGCAGATATCTACGATTTATTAGCACATTACATCGAAAATGGTTTAAACTTTAAAGGTCATATTTCTTGACTGGATCATCCGAAATAGGTCGTGTTTATGTGCATTTGAAAGCTCATTTCAAGCGCTATCCATTAATTACGACAACCATGCGCTTTAAGATTTCCGGTAAAAAGTTCCAACGAAGGAAATCTAGGGTGCTTTCAGACTTAATTTTCATATGACAAAGTTAATTAGCAAATTAACTACATCGCCATTTTCTTTGTCTGACGCTCGTAATCCATTCATTTGCGACTTGGCGCATTTATTGCTGCCAGATCGTAGCCGTTTTGAAGGGAAAGCAACTTCTAATCATGTCTCTTTCTTGATTTACTTAGCGGCTATTTCGTAAAAAAGATACGTCACAGTCGTAATGATAAATAATGTAACGTGAAAAAGTCAATAGCCTACGACACCGGGAGTTCCCAGGCGGTCCCCCATCCAAGTACTATCCTGGCCCGACGATGCTTAACTTCCGTGATCGGACGAGAACAGGTGTGTTCATCGTGGTATGGTCGTAGACAAACAAACGGGCAGATATCTACGATTTATTAGCACATTACATCGAAAATGGTTTAAACTTTAAAGGTCATATTTCTTGACTGGATTATCCGAAATAGGTCGTGTTTATGTGCATTTGAAAGCTCATTTCAAGCGCTATCGATTAATTACGACAACTATGCGCTTTAAGATTTCCGGTAAAAAGTTCCAACGAAGGAAATCTAGGGTGCTTTCCGACTTAATTTTCATATGACAAAGTTAATTAGCAAAGTAACTACATCGCCATTTTCTTTGTCTGACGCTTGTAATCCATTCATTTGCGACTTGGCGCATTTATTGCTGCCAGATCGTAGCCGTTTTGAAGGGAAAGCAACTTCTAATCATGTCTCTTTCTTGATTTACTCAGCGGCTATTTCGTAAAAAAGATACGTCACAGTCGTAATGATAAATAATGTAACGTGAAAAAGTCAATAGCCTACGACACCGGGAGTTCCCAGGCGGTCCCCCATCCAAGTACTATCCCGGCCCGACGATGCTTAACTTCCGTGATCGGACGAGAACAGGTGTGTTCATCGTGGTATGGTCGTAGACAAACAAACGGGCAGATATCTACGATTTATTAGCACATTACATCGAAAATGGTTCAAACTTTAAAGGTCATCTTTCTTGACTGGATCATTCGAAATAGGTCGTGTTTATGTGCGTTTGACAGCTCTTTTTAAGCGCTATCGATTCTTGACAACAATAATGCGCTTTATGATTTCCGGTAAAAAGTTCCAACGAAGGAAATCTAGGGTGCTTTCAGACTTAATTTTCATATGACAAAGTTAATTAGCAAAGTTACTACATCGCCATTTTCTTTTTCTGACGCTCGTAATCCATTCATTTGCGACTTGGCGCATTTATTGCTGCCAGATCGTAGCCGTTTTGAAGGGAAAGCAACTTCTAATCATGTCTCTTTCTTGATTTACTCAGCGGCTATTTCGTAAAAAAGATACGTCACAGTCGTAATGATAAATAATGTAACGTGAAAAAGTTAATAGCCTACGACACCGGGAGTTCCCAGGTGGTCCCCCATCCAAGTACTATCCCGGCCCGACGATGCTTAACTTCCGTGATCGGACGAGAACAGGTGTGTTCATCGTGGTATGGTCGTAAACAAACAAACGGGCAGATATCTACGATTTATTAGCACATTACATCGAAAATGGTTTAAGCTTTAAAGGTCATATTTCTTGACTGGATCATCCGAAATAGGTCGTGTTTATGTGCATTTGAAAGCTCATTTCAAGCGCTATCCATTAATTACGACAACCATGCGCTTTAAGATTTCCGGTAAAAAGTTCCAACGAAGGAAATCTAGGGTGCTTTCAGACTTAATTTTCATATGACAAAGTTAATTAGCAAATTAACTACATCGCAATTTTCTTTGTCTGACGCTCGTAATCAATTCATTTGCGACTTGGCGCATTTATTGCTGCCAGATCGTAGCCGTTTTGAAGGGAAAGCAACTTCTAATCATGTCTCTTTCTTGATTTACTCAGCGGCTATTTCGTAAAAAAGATACGTCACAGTCGTAATGATAAATAATGTAACGTGAAAAAGTCAATAGCCTACGACACCGGGAGTCCCCAGGCGGTCCCCCATCCAAGTACTATCCCGGCCCGACGATGCTTAACTTCCGTGATCGGACGAGAACAGGTGTGTTCATCGTGGTATGGTCGTAAACAAACAAACGGGCAGATATCTACGATTTATTAGCACATTACATCGAAAATGGTTTAAACTTTAAAGGTCATATTTCTTGACTGGATCATCCGAAATAGGTCGTGTTTATGTGCATTTGAAAGCTCATTTCAAGCGCTATCCATTAATTACGACAACCATGCGCTTTAAGATTTCCGGTAAAAAGTTTCAACGAAGGAAATCTAGGGTGCTTTCAGACTTAATTTTCATATGACAAAGTTAATTAGCAAAGTAACTACATCGCCATTTTCTTTGTCTGACGCTCGTAATCCATTTATTTGCGACGTGGCGCATTTATTGCAGCAAGATTGTACCCGTTTTGAAGGGAAAGCATCTTCTAATCACGTCCCTTACTTGATTTACTCAGCGGCTATTGCGTAAAAAAGATACGTCACAGTCGTAATGATAAATGATGTAACGTGAAAAAGTCAATAGCCTACGACACCGGGAGTTCCCAGGCGGTCCCCCATCCAAGTACTATCCTGGCCCGACGATGCTTAACTTCCGTGATCGGACGAGAACAGGTGTGTTCATCGTGGTATGGTCGTAGACAAACAAACGGGCAGATATCTACGATTTATTAGCACATTACATCGAAAATGGTTTAAACTTTAAAGGTCATATTTCTTGACTGGATCATTCGAAATAGGTCGTGTTTATGTGCGTTTGACAGCTCTTTTTAAGTGCTATCGATTCTTGAGAACAATAATGCGCTTTATGATTTCCGGTAAAAAGTTCCAACGAAGGAAATCTAGGGTGCTTTCCGACTTAATTTTCATATGACAAAGTTATATAGCAAAGTTACTACATCGCCATTTTCTTTTTCTGACGCTCGTAATCCATTCATTTGCGACTTGGCGCATTTATTGCTGCCAGATCGTAGCCGTTTTGAAGATAAAAGCAACTTCTAATCATGTCTCTTTCTTGATTTACTCAGCGGCTAATTCGTAAAAAAGATACGTCACAGTCGTAATGATAAATAATGTAACGTGAAAAAGTCAATAGCCTACGACACCGGGAGTTCCCAGGCGGTCCCCCATCCAAGTACTATCCCGGCCCGAGGATTCTTAACTTCCGTGATCGGACGAGAACAGGTGTGTTCATCGTGGTATGGTCGTAGACAAACAAACGGGCAGATATCTACGATTTATTAGCACATTACATCGAAAATGGTTCAAACTTTAAAGGTCATATTTCTTGACTGGATCATTCGAAATAGGTCGTGTTTATGTGCGTTTGACAGCTCTTTTTAAGCGCTATCGATTCTGGACAACAATAATGCGCTTTATGATTTCCGGTAAAAAGTTCCAACGAAGGCAATCTAGGGTACTTGCAGACTTAATTTTCATATGACAAAGTTAATTAGCAAATTAACTACATCGCCATTTTCTTTGTCTGACGCTCGTAATCCATTGATTTGCGACGTGGCGCATTTATTGCAGCCAGATCGTAGCCGCTTTGAAGGGAAAGAAACTTCAAATAACGTCCCTTACTTGATTTACTCAGCGCTATTGCGTAAAAAAGATACGTCACAGTCGTAATGATAAATAATGTAACGTGAAAAAGTCAATAGCCTACGACACCGGGAGTTCCCAGGCAGTCCCCCATCCAAGTACTATCCCGGCCCGACGATGCTTAACTTCCGTGATCGGACGAGAACAGGTGTGTTCATCGTGGTATGGTCGTAGACAAACAAACGGGCAGATATCTACGGTTTATTAGCACATTACATCGAAAATTGTTTAAACTTTAAAGGTCATATTTATTGACTGGATCATCCGAAATAGGTCGTGTTTATGTGCATTTGAAAGCTCATTTCAAGCGCTATCGATTCTTTACGACAACCATGCGCTTTAAGATTTCCGGTAAAAAGTTCCAACGAAGGAAATCTGGGGTGCTTTCAGATTTAATTTTCATATGACAAAGTTAATTAGCAAAGTAACTACATCGCCATTTTCTTTGTCTGACGCTCGTAATCCATTTATTTGCGACGTGGCGCATTTATTGCAGCAAGATTGTAGCCGTTTTGAAGGGAAAGCATCTTCTAATCACGTCCCTTACTTGATTTACTCAGGGGCTATTGCGTAAAAAAGATACGTCACAGTCGTAATGATAAATAATGTAACGTAAAAAAGTCAATAGCCTACGACACCGGGAGTTCCCAGGCAATCCCCCATCCAAGTACTATCCTAGCCCGACGATGCTTAACTTCCGTGATCGGACGAGAACAGGTGTGTTCATCGTGGTATGGTCGTAGACAAACAAACGGGCAGATATCTACGATTTATTAGCACATTACATCGAAAATGGTTTAAACTTTAAAGGTCATATTTCTTGACTGGATCATCCGAAATAGGTCGTGTTTATGTGCATTTGAAAGCTCATTTTAAGCGCTATCCATTAATTACGACAACCATGCGCTTTAAGATTTCCGGTAAAAAGTTCCAACGAAGGAAATCTAGGGTGCTTTCAGACTTAATTTTCATATGACAAAGTTAATTAGCAAAGTAACTACATCGCTTGTAATCCATTCATTTGCGACTTGGCGCATTTATTGCTGCCAGATCGTAGCCGTTTTGAAGGGAAAGCAACTTCTAATCATGTCTCTTTCTTGATTTACTCAGCGGCTATTTCGTAAAAAAGATACGTCACAGTCGTAATGATAAATAATGTAACGTGAAAAAGTCAATAGCCTACGACACCGGGAGTTCCCAGGCGGTCCCCCATCCAAGTACTATCCCGGCCCGACGATGCTTAACTTCCGTGATCGGACGAGAACAGGTGTGTTCATCGTGGTATGGTCGTAGACAAACAAACGGGCAGATATCTACGATTTATTAGCACATTACATCGAAAATGGTTTAAACTTTAAAGGTCATATTTCTTGACTGGATCATCCGAAATAGGTCGTGTTTATGTGCATTTGAAAGCTCATTTTAAGCGCTATCCATTAATTACGACAACCATGCGCTTTAAGATTTCCGGTAAAAAGTTCCAACGAAGGAAATCTAGGGTGCTTTCAGACTTAATTTTCATATGACAAAGTTAATTAGCAAAGTAACTACATCGCTTGTAATCCATTCATTTGCGACTTGGCGCATTTATTGCTGCCAGATCGTAGCCGTTTTGAAGGGAAAGCAACTTCTAATCATGTCTCTTTCTTGATTTACTCAGCGGCTATTTCGTAAAAAAGATACGTCACAGTCGTAATGATAAATAATGTAACGTGAAAAAGTCAATAGCCTACGACACCGGGAGTTCCCAGGCGGTCCCCCATCCAAGTACTATCCCGGCCCGACGATGCTTAACTTCCGTGATCGGACGAGAACAGGTGTGTTCATCGTGGTATGGTCGTAGACAAACAAACGGGCAGATATCTACGATTTATTAGCACATTACATCGAAAATGGTTCAAACTCTAAAGGTCATATTTCTTGACTGGATCATTCCAAATAGGTCGTGTTTATGTGCGTTTGACAGCTCTTTTTAAGCGCTATCGATTCGTGACAACAATAATGCGCTTTATGATTTCCGGTAAAAAGTTCCAACGAAGGAAATCTAGGGTGCTTTCCGACTTAATTTTCATATGACAAAGTTAATTAGCAAAGTTACTACATCGCCATTTTCTTTTTCTGACGCTCGTAATCTATTCATTTGCGACTTGGCGCATTTATTGCTGCCAGATCGTAGCCGTTTTGAAGGGAAAGCAACTTCTAATCATGTCTCTTTCTTGATTTACTCAGCGGCTATTTCGTAAAAAAGATACGTCACAGTCGTAATGATAAATAATGTAACGTGAAAAAGTCAATAGCCTACGACACCGGGAATTCCCAGGCGGTGCCCCATCCAAGTACTATCCCGGCCCGACGATGCTTAACTTCCGTGATCGGACGAGAACAGGTGTGTTCATCGTGGTATGGTCGTAAACAAACAAACGGGCAGATATCTACGATTTATTAGCACATTACATCGAAAATGGTTTAAACTTTAAAGGTCATATTTCTTGACTGGATCATCCGAAATAGGTCGTGTTTATGTGCATTTGAAAGCTCATTTCAAGCGCTATCCATTAATTACGACAACCATGCGCTTTAAGATTTCCGGTAAAAAGTTTCAACGAAGGAAATCTAGGGTGCTTTCAGACTTAATTTTCATATGACAAAGTTAATTAGCAAAGTAACTACATCGCCATTTTCTTTGTCTGACGCTCGTAATCCATTTATTTGCGACGTGGCGCATTTATTGCAGCAAGATTGTACCCGTTTTGAAGGGAAAGCATCTTCTAATCACGTCCCTTACTTGATTTACTCAGCGGCTATTGCGTAAAAAAGATACGTCACAGTCGTAATGATAAATGATGTAACGTGAAAAAGTCAATAGCCTACGACACCGGGAGTTCCCAGGCGGTCCCCCATCCAAGTACTATCCTGGCCCGACGATGCTTAACTTCCGTGATCGGACGAGAACAGGTGTGTTCATCGTGGTATGGTCGTAGACAAACAAACGGGCAGATATCTACGATTTATTAGCACATTACATCGAAAATGGTTTAAACTTTAAAGGTCATATTTCTTGACTGGATCATTCGAAATAGGTCGTGTTTATGTGCGTTTGACAGCTCTTTTTAAGTGCTATCGATTCTTGAGAACAATAATGCGCTTTATGATTTCCGGTAAAAAGTTCCAACGAAGGAAATCTAGGGTGCTTTCCGACTTAATTTTCATATGACAAAGTTATATAGCAAAGTTACTACATCGCCATTTTCTTTTTCTGACGCTCGTAATCCATTCATTTGCGACTTGGCGCATTTATTGCTGCCAGATCGTAGCCGTTTTGAAGATAAAAGCAACTTCTAATCATGTCTCTTTCTTGATTTACTCAGCGGCTAATTCGTAAAAAAGATACGTCACAGTCGTAATGATAAATAATGTAACGTGAAAAAGTCAATAGCCTACGACACCGGGAGTTCCCAGGCGGTCCCCCATCCAAGTACTATCCCGGCCCGAGGATTCTTAACTTCCGTGATCGGACGAGAACAGGTGTGTTCATCGTGGTATGGTCGTAGACAAACAAACGGGCAGATATCTACGATTTATTAGCACATTACATCGAAAATGGTTCAAATTTTAAAGGTCATATTTCTTGACTGGATCATTCGAAATAGGTCGTGTTTATGTGCGTTTGACAGCTCTTTTTAAGCGCTATCGATTCTGGACAACAATAATGCGCTTTATGATTTCCGGTAAAAAGTTCCAACGAAGGCAATCTAGGGTACTTGCAGACTTAATTTTCATATGACAAAGTTAATTAGCAAATTAACTACATCGCCATTTTCTTTGTCTGACGCTCGTAATCCATTGATTTGCGACGTGGCGCATTTATTGCAGCCAGATCGTAGCCGCTTTGAAGGGAAAGAAACTTCAAATAACGTCCCTTACTTGATTTACTCAGCGCTATTGCGTAAAAAAGATACGTCACAGTCGTAATGATAAATAATGTAACGTGAAAAAGTCAATAGCCTACGACACCGGGAGTTCCCAGGCGGTCCCCCATCCAAGTACTATCCCGGCCCGACGATGCTTAACTTCCGTGATCGGACGAGAACAGGTGTGTTCATCGTGGTATGGTCGTAGACAAACAAACGGGCAGATATCTACGGTTTATTAGCACATTACATCGAAAATTGTTTAAACTTTAAAGGTCATATTTATTGACTGGATCATCCGAAATAGGTCGTGTTTATGTGCATTTGAAAGCTCATTTCAAGCGCTATCGATTCTTTACGACAACCATGCGCTTTAAGATTTCCGGTAAAAAGTTCCAACGAAGGAAATCTGGGGTGCTTTCAGATTTAATTTTCATATGACAAAGTTAATTAGCAAAGTAACTACATCGCCATTTTCTTTGTCTGACGCTCGTAATCCATTTATTTGCGACGTGGCGCATTTATTGCAGCAAGATTGTAGCCGTTTTGAAGGGAAAGCATCTTCTAATCACGTCCCTTACTTGATTTACTCAGGGGCTATTGCGTAAAAAAGATACGTCACAGTCGTAATGATAAATAATGTAACGTAAAAAAGTCAATAGCCTACGACACCGGGAGTTCCCAGGCAATCCCCCATCCAAGTACTATCCTAGCCCGACGATGCTTAACTTCCGTGATCGGACGAGAACAGGTGTGTTCATCGTGGTATGGTCGTAGACAAACAAACGGGCAGATATCTACGATTTATTAGCACATTACATCGAAAATGGTTTAAACTTTAAAGGTCATATTTCTTGACTGGATCATCCGAAATAGGTCGTGTTTATGTGCATTTGAAAGCTCATTTTAAGCGCTATCCATTAATTACGACAACCATGCGCTTTAAGATTTCCGGTAAAAAGTTCCAACGAAGGAAATCTAGGGTGCTTTCAGACTTAATTTTCATATGACAAAGTTAATTAGCAAAGTAACTACATCGCTTGTAATCCATTCATTTGCGACTTGGCGCATTTATTGCTGCCAGATCGTAGCCGTTTTGAAGGGAAAGCAACTTCTAATCATGTCTCTTTCTTGATTTACTCAGCGGCTATTTCGTAAAAAAAATACGTCACAGTCGTAATGATAAATAATGTAACGTGAAAAAGTCAATAGCCTACGACACCGGGAGTTCCCAGGCGGTCCCCCATCCAAGTACTATCCCGGCCCGACGATGCTTAACTTCCGTGATCGGACGAGAACAGGTGTGTTCATCGTGGTATGGTCGTAGACAAACAAACGGGCAGATATCTACGATTTATTAGCACATTACATCGAAAATGGTTTAAACTTTAAAGGTCATATTTCTTGACTGGATCATCCGAAATAGGTCGTGTTTATGTGCATTTGAAAGCTCATTTTAAGCGCTATCCATTAATTACGACAACCATGCGCTTTAAGATTTCCGGTAAAAAGTTCCAACGAAGGAAATCTAGGGTGCTTTCAGACTTAATTTTCATATGACAAAGTTAATTAGCAAAGTAACTACATCGCTTGTAATCCATTCATTTGCGACTTGGCGCATTTATTGCTGCCAGATCGTAGCCGTTTTGAAGGGAAAGCAACTTCTAATCATGTCTCTTTCTTGATTTACTCAGCGGCTATTTCGTAAAAAAGATACGTCACAGTCGTAATGATAAATAATGTAACGTGAAAAAGTCAATAGCCTACGACACCGGGAGTTCCCAGGCGGTCCCCCATCCAAGTACTATCCCGGCCCGACGATGCTTAACTTCCGTGATCGGACGAGAACAGGTGTGTTCATCGTGGTATGGTCGTAGACAAACAAACGGGCAGATATCTACGATTTATTAGCACATTACATCGAAAATGGTTCAAACTCTAAAGGTCATATTTCTTGACTGGATCATTCCAAATAGGTCGTGTTTATGTGCGTTTGACAGCTCTTTTTAAGCGCTATCGATTCTTGACAACAATAATGCGCTTTATGATTTCCGGTAAAAAGTTCCAACGAAGGAAATCTAGGGTGCTTTCCGACTTAATTTTCATATGACAAAGTTAATTAGCAAAGTTACTACATCGCCATTTTCTTTTTCTGACGCTCGTAATCTATTCATTTGCGACTTGGCGCATTTATTGCTGCCAGATCGTAGCCGTTTTGAAGGGAAAGCAACTTCTAATCATGTCTCTTTCTTGATTTACTCAGCGGCTATTTCGTAAAAAAGATACGTCACAGTCGTAATGATAAATAATGTAACGTGAAAAAGTCAATAGCCTACGACACCGGGAATTCCCAGGCGGTGCCCCATCCAAGTACTATCCCGGCCCGACGATGCTTAACTTCCGTGATCGGACGAGAACAGGTGTGTTCATCGTGGTATGGTCGTAAACAAACAAACGGGCAGATATCTACGATTTATTAGCACATTACATCGAAAATGGTTTAAACTTTAAAGGTCATATTTCTTGACTGGATCATCCGAAATAGGTCGTGTTTATGTGCATTTGAAAGCTCATTTCAAGCGCTATCCATTAATTACGACAACCATGCGCTTTAAGATTTCCGGTAAAAAGTTCCAACGAAGGAAATCTAGGGTGCTTTCCGACTTAATTTTCATATGACAAAGTTAATTAGCAAAGTAACTACATCGCCATTTTCTTTGTCTGACGCTTGTAATCCATTCATTTGCGACTTGGCGCATTTATTGCTGCCAGATCGTAGCCGTTTTGAAGGGAAAGCAACTTCTAATCATGTCTCTTTCTTGATTTACTCAGCGGTTATTTCGTAAAAAAGATACGTCACAGTCGTAATGATAAATAATGTAACGTGAAAAAGTCAATAGCCTACGACACCGGGAGTTCCCAGGCGGTCCCCCATCCAAGTACTATCCCGGCCCGACGATGCTTAACTTCCGTGATCGGACGAGAACAGGTGTGTTCATCGTGGTATGGTCGTAGACAAACAAACGGGCAGATATCTACGATTTATTAGCACATTACATCGAAAATGGTTCAAACTTTAAAGGTCATATTTCTTGACTGGATCATTCGAAATAGGTCGTGTTTATGTGCGTTTGACAGCTCTTTTTAAGCGCTATCGATTCTTGACAACAATAATGCGCTTTATGATTTCCGGTAAAAAGTTCCAACGAAGGAAATCTAGGGTGCTTTCCGACTTAATTTTCATATGACAAAGTTAATTAGCAAAGTTACTACATCGCCATTTTCTTTTTCTGACGCTCGTAATCCATTCATTTGCGACTTGGCGCATTTATTGCTGCCAGATCGTAGCCGTTTTGAAGGGAAAGCAACTTCTAATCATGTCTCTTTCTTGATTTACTCAGTGGCTATTTCGTAAAAAAGATACGTCACAGTCGTAATGATAAATAATGTAACGTGAAAAAGTTAATAGCCTACGACACCAGGAGTTCCCAGGCGGTCCCCCATCCAAGTACTATCCCGGCCCGACGATGCTTAACTTCCGTGATCGGACGAGAACAGGTGTGTTCATCGTGGTATGGTCGTAAACAAACAAGCGGGCAGATATCTACGATTTATTAGCACATTACATCGAAAATGGTTTAAACTTTAAAGGTCATATTTCTTGACTGGATCATCCGAAATAGGTCGTGTTTATGTGCATTTGAAAGCTCATTTCAAGCGCTATCCATTAATTACGACAACCATGCGCTTTAAGATTTCCGGTAAAAAGTTCCAACGAAGGAAATCTAGGGTGCTTTCAGACTTAATTTTCATATGACAAAGTTAATTAGCAAATTAACTACATCGCCATTTTCTTTGTCTGACGCTCGTAATCCATTCATTTGCGACTTGGCGCATTTATTGCTGCCAGATCGTAGCCGTTTTGAAGGGAAAGCAACTTCTAATCATGTCTCTTTCTTGATTTACTCAGCGGCTATTTCGTAAAAAAGATACGTCACAGTCGTAATGATAAATAATGTAACGTGAAAAAGTCAATAGCCTACGACACCGGGAGTTCCCAGGCGGTCCCCCATCCAAGTACTATCCCGGCCCGACGATGCTTAACTTCCGTGATCGGACGAGAACAGGTGTGTTCATCGTGGTATGGTCGTAAACAAACAAACGGGCAGATATCTACGATTTATTAGCACATTACATCGAAAATGGTTTAAACTTTAAAGGTCATATTTCTTGACTGGATCATCCGAAATAGGTCGTGTTTATGTGCATTTGAAAGCTCATTTCAAGCGCTATCCATTAATTACGACAACCATGCGCTTTAAGATTTCCGGTAAAAAGTTTCAACGAAGGAAATCTAGGGTGCTTTCAGACTTAATTTTCATATGACAAAGTTAATTAGCAAAGTAACTACATCGCCATTTTCTTTGTCTGACGCTCGTAATCCATTTATTTGCGACGTGGCGCATTTATTGCAGCAAGATTGTACCCGTTTTGAAGGGAAAGCATCTTCTAATCACGTCCTTTACTTGATTTACTCAGCGGCTATTGCGTAAAAAAGATACGTCACAGTCGTAATGATAAATGATGTAACGTGAAAAAGTCAATAGCCTACGACACCGGGAGTTCCCAGGCGGTCCCCCATCCAAGTACTATCCTGGCCCGACGATGCTTAACTTCCGTGATCGGACGAGAACAGGTGTGTTCATCGTGGTATGGTCGTAGACAAACAAACGGGCAGATATCTACGATTTATTAGCACATTACATCGAAAATGGTTTAAACTTTAAAGGTCATATTTCTTGACTGGATCATTCGAAATAGGTCGTGTTTATGTGCGTTTGACAGCTCTTTTTAAGCGCTATCGATTCTTGAGAACAATAATGCGCTTTATGATTTCCGGTAAAAAGTTCCAACGAAGGAAATCTAGGGTGCTTTCCGACTTAATTTTCATATGACAAAGTTATATAGCAAAGTTACTACATCGCCATTTTCTTTTTCTGACGCTCGTAATCCATTCATTTGCGACTTGGCGCATTTATTGCTGCCAGATCGTAGCCGTTGTGAAGATAAAAGCAACTTCTAATCATGTCTCTTTCTTCATTTACTCAGCGGCTAATTCGTAAAAAAGATACGTCACAGTCGTAATGATAAATAATGTAACGTGAAAAAGTCAATAGCCTACGACACCGGGAGTTCCCAGGCGGTCCCCCATCCAAGTACTATCCCGGCCCGAGGATTCTTAACTTCCGTGATCGGACGAGAACAGGTGTGTTCATCGTGGTATGGTCGTAGACAAACAAACGGGCAGATATCTACGATTTATTAGCACATTACATCGAAAATGGTTCAAATTTAAAGGTCATATTTCTTGACTGGATCATTCGAAATAGGTCGTGTTTATGTGCGTTTGACAGCTCTTTTTAAGCGCTATCGATTCTGGACAACAATAATGCGCTTTATGATTTCCGGTAAAAAGTTCCAACGAAGGCAATCTAGGGTACTTGCAGACTTAATTTTCATATGACAAAGTTAATTAGCAAATTAACTACATCGCCATTTTCTTTGTCTGACGCTCGTAATCCATTGATTTGCGACGTGGCGCATTTATAGCAGCCAGATCGTAGCCGCTTTGAAGGGAAAGAAACTTCAAATAACGTCCCTTACTTGATTTACTCAGCGCTATTGCGTAAAAAAGATACGTCACAGGGAGTTCCCAGGCGGTCCCCCATCCAAGTACTATCCCGGCCCGAGGATTCTTAACTTCCGTGATCGGACGAGAACAGGTGTGTTCATCGTGGTATGGTCGTAGACAAACAAACGGGCAGATATCTACGATTTATTAGCACATTACATCGAAAATGGTTTAAACTTTAAAGGTCATATTTCTTGACTGGATCATCCGAAATAGGTCGTGTTTATGTGCATTTTAAAGCTCATTTCAAGCGCTATCGATTCTTTACGACAACCATGCGCTTTAAGATTTCCGGTAAAAAGTTCCAACGAAGGAAATCTAGGGTGCTTTCAGACTTAATTTTCATATGACAAAGTTAATTAGCAAAGTAACTACATCGCCATTTTCTTTGTCTGACGCTCGTAATCCATTTATTTGCGACGTGGCGCATTTATTGCAGCAAGATTGTACCCGTTTTGAAGGGAAAGCATCTTCTAATCACGTCCCTTACTTGATTTACTCAGCGGCTATTGCGTAAAAAAGATACGTCACAGTCGTAATGATAAATGATGTAACGTGAAAAAGTCAATAGCCTACGACACCGGGAGTTCCCAGGCGGTCCCCCATCCAAGTACTATCCTGGCCCGACGATGCTTAACTTCCGTGATCGGACGAGAACAGGTGTGTTCATCGTGGTATGGTCGTAGACAAACAAACGGGCAGATATCTACGATTTATTAGCACATTACATCGAAAATGGTTTAAACTTTAAAGGTCATATTTCTTGACTGGATCATTCGAAATAGGTCGTGTTTATGTGCGTTTGACAGCTCTTTTTAAGCGCTATCGATTCTTGAGAACAATAATGCGCTTTATGATTTCCGGTAAAAAGTTCCAACGAAGGAAATCTAGGGTGCTTTCCGACTTAATTTTCATATGACAAAGTTATATAGCAAAGTTACTACATCGCCATTTTCTTTTTCTGACGCTCGTAATCCATTCATTTGCGACTTGGCGCATTTATTGCTGCCAGATCGTAGCCGTTGTGAAGATAAAAGCAACTTCTAATCATGTCTCTTTCTTGATTTACTCAGCGGCTAATTCGTAAAAAAGATACGTCACAGTCGTAATGATAAATAATGTAACGTGAAAAAGTCAATAGCCTACGACACCGGGAGTTCCCAGGCGGTCCCCCATCCAAGTACTATCCCGGCCCGAGGATTCTTAACTTCCGTGATCGGACGAGAACAGGTGTGTTCATCGTGGTATGGTCGTAGACAAACAAACGGGCAGATATCTACGATTTATTAGCACATTACATCGAAAATGGTTCAAATTTAAAGGTCATATTTCTTGACTGGATCATTCGAAATAGGTCGTGTTTATGTGCGTTTGACAGCTCTTTTTAAGCGCTATCGATTCTGGACAACAATAATGCGCTTTATGATTTCCGGTAAAAAGTTCCAACGAAGGAAATCTAGGGTGCTTTCCGACTTAATTTTCATATGACAAAGTTATATAGCAAAGTTACTACATCGCCATTTTCTTTTTCTGACGCTCGTAATCCATTCATTTGCGACTTGGCGCATTTATTGCTGCCAGATCGTAGCCGTTGTGAAGATAAAAGCAACTTCTAATCATGTCTCTTTCTTCATTTACTCAGCGGCTAATTCGTAAAAAAGATACGTCACAGTCGTAATGATAAATAATGTAACGTGAAAAAGTCAATAGCCTACGACACCGGGAGTTCCCAGGCGGTCCCCCATCCAAGTACTATCCCGGCCCGAGGATTCTTAACTTCCGTGATCGGACGAGAACAGGTGTGTTCATCGTGGTATGGTCGTAGACAAACAAACGGGCAGATATCTACGATTTATTAGCACATTACATCGAAAATGGTTCAAATTTAAAGGTCATATTTCTTGACTGGATCATTCGAAATAGGTCGTGTTTATGTGCGTTTGACAGCTCTTTTTAAGCGCTATCGATTCTGGACAACAATAATGCGCTTTATGATTTCCGGTAAAAAGTTCCAACGAAGGCAATCTAGGGTACTTGCAGACTTAATTTTCATATGACAAAGTTAATTAGCAAATTAACTACATCGCCATTTTCTTTGTCTGACGCTCGTAATCCATTGATTTGCGACGTGGCGCATTTATAGCAGCCAGATCGTAGCCGCTTTGAAGGGAAAGAAACTTCAAATAACGTCCCTTACTTGATTTACTCAGCGCTATTGCGTAAAAAAGATACGTCACAGTCGTAATGATAAATAATGTAACGTGAAAAAGTCAGTAGCCTACGACACCGGGAGTTCCCAGGCGGTCCCCCATCCAAGTACTATCCCGGCCCGAGGATTCTTAACTTCCGTGATCGGACGAGAACAGGTGTGTTCATCGTGGTATGGTCGTAGACAAACAAACGGGCAGATATCTACGATTTATTAGCACATTACATCGA
The DNA here is from genome assembly GCF_029227915.1 of Hydractinia symbiolongicarpus. NCBI lineage: Eukaryota > Metazoa > Cnidaria > Hydrozoa > Anthoathecata > Hydractiniidae > Hydractinia > Hydractinia symbiolongicarpus. The sequence continues at coordinate 15,336,424 of NC_079885.1, read as the reverse complement.
AAATGGTTTAAACTTTAAAGGTCATATTTCTTGACTGGATCATCCGAAATAGGTCGTGTTTATGTGCATTTTAAAGCTCATTTCAAGCGCTATCGATTCTTTACGACAACCATGCGCTTTAAGATTTCCGGTAAAAAGTTCCAACGAAGGAAATCTAGGGTGCTTTCAGACTTAATTTTCATATGACAAAGTTAATTAGCAAAGTAACTACATCGCCATTTTCTTTGTCTGACGCTCGTAATCCATTTATTTGCGACGTGGCGCATTTATTGCAGCAAGATTGTACCCGTTTTGAAGGGAAAGCATCTTCTAATCACGTCCCTTACTTGATTTACTCAGCGGCTATTGCGTAAAAAAGATACGTCACAGTCGTAATGATAAATGATGTAACGTGAAAAAGTCAATAGCCTACGACACCGGGAGTTCCCAGGCGGTCCCCCATCCAAGTACTATCCTGGCCCGACGATGCTTAACTTCCGTGATCGGACGAGAACAGGTGTGTTCATCGTGGTATGGTCGTAGACAAACAAACGGGCAGATATCTACGATTTATTAGCACATTACATCGAAAATGGTTTAAACTTTAAAGGTCATATTTCTTGACTGGATCATTCGAAATAGGTCGTGTTTATGTGCGTTTGACAGCTCTTTTTAAGCGCTATCGATTCTTGAGAACAATAATGCGCTTTATGATTTCCGGTAAAAAGTTCCAACGAAGGAAATCTAGGGTGCTTTCCGACTTAATTTTCATATGACAAAGTTATATAGCAAAGTTACTACATCGCCATTTTCTTTTTCTGACGCTCGTAATCCATTCATTTGCGACTTGGCGCATTTATTGCTGCCAGATCGTAGCCGTTGTGAAGATAAAAGCAACTTCTAATCATGTCTCTTTCTTGATTTACTCAGCGGCTAATTCGTAAAAAAGATACGTCACAGTCGTAATGATAAATAATGTAACGTGAAAAAGTCAATAGCCTACGACACCGGGAGTTCCCAGGCGGTCCCCCATCCAAGTACTATCCCGGCCCGAGGATTCTTAACTTCCGTGATCGGACGAGAACAGGTGTGTTCATCGTGGTATGGTCGTAGACAAACAAACGGGCAGATATCTACGATTTATTAGCACATTACATCGAAAATGGTTCAAATTTAAAGGTCATATTTCTTGACTGGATCATTCGAAATAGGTCGTGTTTATGTGCGTTTGACAGCTCTTTTTAAGCGCTATCGATTCTGGACAACAATAATGCGCTTTATGATTTCCGGTAAAAAGTTCCAACGAAGGCAATCTAGGGTACTTGCAGACTTAATTTTCATATGACAAAGTTAATTAGCAAATTAACTACATCGCCATTTTCTTTGTCTGACGCTCGTAATCCATTGATTTGCGACGTGGCGCATTTATTGCAGCCAGATCGTAGCCGCTTTGAAGGGAAAGAAACTTCAAATAACGTCCCTTACTTGATTTACTCAGCGCTATTGCGTAAAAAAGATACGTCACAGTCGTAATGATAAATAATGTAACGTGAAAAAGTCAATAGCCTACGACACCGGGAGTTCCCAGGCGGTCCCCCATCCAAGTACTATCCCGGCCCGACGATGCTTAACTTCCGTGATCGGACGAGAACAGGTGTGTTCATCGTGGTATGGTCGTAGACAAACAAACGGGCAGATATCTACGGTTTATTAGCACATTACATCGAAAATTGTTTAAACTTTAAAGGTCATATTTATTGACTGGATCATCCGAAATAGGTCGTGTTTATGTGCATTTGAAAGCTCATTTCAAGCGCTATCGATTCTTTACGACAACCATGCGCTTTAAGATTTCCGGTAAAAAGTTCCAACGAAGGAAATCTGGGGTGCTTTCAGATTTAATTTTCATATGACAAAGTTAATTAGCAAAGTAACTACATCGCCATTTTCTTTGTCTGACGCTCGTAATCCATTTATTTGCGACGTGGCGCATTTATTGCAGCAAGATTGTAGCCGTTTTGAAGGGAAAGCATCTTCTAATCACGTCCCTTACTTGATTTACTCAGGGGCTATTGCGTAAAAAAGATACGTCACAGTCGTAATGATAAATAATGTAACGTAAAAAAGTCAATAGCCTACGACACCGGGAGTTCCCAGGCAATCCCCCATCCAAGTACTATCCTAGCCCGACGATGCTTAACTTCCGTGATCGGACGAGAACAGGTGTGTTCATCGTGGTATGGTCGTAGACAAACAAACGGGCAGATATCTACGATTTATTAGCACATTACATCGAAAATGGTTTAAACTTTAAAGGTCATATTTCTTGACTGGATCATCCGAAATAGGTCGTGTTTATGTGCATTTGAAAGCTCATTTCAAGCGCTATCGATTCTTTACGACAACCATGCGCTTTAAGATTTCCGGTAAAAAGTTCCAACGAAGGAAATCTGGGGTGCTTTCAGATTTAATTTTCATATGACAAAGTTAATTAGCAAAGTAACTACATCGCCATTTTCTTTGTCTGACGCTCGTAATCCATTTATTTGCGACGTGGCGCATTTATTGCAGCAAGATTGTAGCCGTTTTGAAGGGAAAGCATCTTCTAATCACGTCCCTTACTTGATTTACTCAGGGGCTATTGCGTAAAAAAGATACGTCACAGTCGTAATGATAAATAATGTAACGTAAAAAAGTCAATAGCCTACGACACCGGGAGTTCCCAGGCAATCCCCCATCCAAGTACTATCCTAGCCCGACGATGCTTAACTTCCGTGATCGGACGAGAACAGGTGTGTTCATCGTGGTATGGTCGTAGACAAACAAACGGGCAGATATCTACGATTTATTAGCACATTACATCGAAAATGGTTTAAACTTTAAAGGTCATATTTCTTGACTGGATCATCCGAAATAGGTCGTGTTTATGTGCATTTGAAAGCTCATTTCAAGCGCTATCCATTAATTACGACAACCATGCGCTTTAAGATTTCCGGTAAAAAGTTCCAACGAAGGAAATCTAGGGTGCTTTCAGACTTAATTTTCATATGACAAAGTTAATTAGCAAAGTAACTACATCGCCATTTTCTTTGTCTGACGCTCGTAATCCATTTATTTGCGACGTGGCGCATTTATTGCAGCAAGATTGTAGCCGTTTTGAAGGGAAAGCATCTTTTAATCACGTCCCTTACTTGATTTACTCAGCGGCTATTTCGTAAAAAAGATACGTCACAGTCGTAATGATAAATAATGTAACGTGAAAAAATCAATAGCCTACGACACCGGGAGTTCCCAGGCGGTCCCCCATCCAAGTACTATCCCGGCCCGACGATGCTTAACTTCCGTGATCGGACGAGAACAGGTGTGTTCATCGTGGTATGGTCGTAGACAAACAAACGGGCAGATATCTACGATTTATTAGCACATTACATCGAAAATGGTTCAAATTTTAAAGGTAATATTTCTTGACTGGATCATTCGAAATAGGTTGTGTTTATGTGCGTTTGACAGCTCTTTCTAAGCGCTATCGATTCTTGACAACAATAATGCGCTTTATGATTTCCGGTAAAAAGTTCCAACGAAGGAAATCTAGGGTGCTTTCCGACTTAATTTTCATATGACAAAGTTAATTAGCAAAGTTACTACATCGCCATTTTCTTTGTCTGACGCTCGTAATCCATTCATTTGCGACTTGGCGCATTTATTGCTGCCAGATCGTAGCCGCTTTAAAGGGAAAGCAACTTCTAATCATGTCTCTTTCTTGATTTACTCAGCGGCTATTTCGTAAAAAAGATACGTCACAGTCGTAATGATAAATAATGCAACGTGAAAAAGTCAATAGCCTACGACACCGGGAGTTCCCAGGCGGTCCCCCATCCAAGTACTATCTCGGCCCGAGGATTCTTAACTTCCGTGATCGGACGAGAACAGGTGTGTTCATCGTGGTATGGTCGTAGACAAACAAACGGGCAGATATCTACGATTTATTAAACATTACATCGAAAATGGTTTAAACTTTAAAGGTCATATTTCTTGACTGGATCATCCGAAATAGGTCGTGTTTATGTGCATTTTAAAGCTCATTTCAAGCGTTATCGATTCTTTACGACAACCATGCGCTTTAAGATTTCCGGTAAAAAGTTCCAACGAAGGAAATCTAGGGTGCTTTCAGACTTAATTTTCATATGACAAAGTTAATTAGCAAATTAACTACATCACCATTTTCTTTGTCTGACGCTCGTAATCCATTTATTTGCGACGTGGCGCATTTATTGCAGCAAGATTGTAGCCGTTTTGAAGGGAAAGCATCTTCTAATCACGTCCCTTACTTGATTTACTCAGCGGCTATTGCGTAAAAAAGATACGTCACAGTCGTAATGATAAATGATGTAACGTGAAAAAGTCAATAGCCTACGACACCGGGAGTTCGCAGGCGGTCCCCCATCCAAGTACTATCCTGGCCCGACGATGCTTAACTTCCGTGATCGGACGAGAACAGGTGTGTTCATCGTGGTATGGTCGTAGACAAACAAACGGGCAGATATCTACGATTTATTAGCACATTACATCGAAAATGGTTTAAACTTTAAAGGTCATATTTCTTGACTGGATTATCCGAAATAGGTCGTGTTTATGTGCATTTGAAAGCTCATTTCAAGCGCTATCGATTAATTACGACAACCATGCGCTTTAAGATTTCCGGTAAAAAGTTCCAACGAAGGAAATCTAGGGTGCTTTCCGACTTAATTTTCATATGACAAAGTTAATTAGCAAAGTAACTACATCGCCATTTTCTTTGTCTGACGCTTGTAATCCATTCATTTGCGACTTGGCGCATTTATTGCTGCCAGATCGTTATTTTTTTGAAGGGAAAGCAACTTCTAATCATGTCTCTTTCTTGATTTACTCAGCGGCTATTTCGTAAAAAAGATACGTCACAGTCGTAATGATAAATAATGTAACGTGAAAAAGTCAATAGCCTACGACACCGGGAGTTCCCAGGCGGTCCCCCATCCAAGTACTATCCCGGCCCGACGATGCTTAACTTCCGTGATCGGACGAGAACAGGTGTGTTCATCGTGGTATGGTCGTAGACAAACAAACGGGCAGATATCTACGATTTATTAGCACATTACATCGAAAATGGTTCAAATTTTAAAGGTCATATATCTTGACTGGATCATTCGAAATAGGTCGTGTTTATGTGCGTTTGACAGCTCTTTTTAAGCGCTATCGATTCTTGAGAACAATAATGCGCTTTATGATTTCCGGTAAAAAGTTCCAACAAAGGAAATCTAGGGTGCTTTCAGACTTAATTTTCATATGACAAAGTTAATTAGCAAAGTAACTACATCGCCATTTTCTTTGTCTGACGCTCGTAATACATTTATTTGCGACGTGGCGCATTTATTGCAGCAAGATTGTAGCCGTTTTGAAGGGAAAGCATCTTCTAATCACGTCCCTTACTTGATTTACTCAGCTGCTATTGCGTAAAAAAGATACGTCACAGTCGTAATGATAAATGATGTAACGTGAAAAAGTCAATAGCCTACGACACCGGGAGTTCCCAGGCGGTCCCCCATCCAAGTACTATCCTGGCCCGACGATGCTTAACTTCCGTGATCGGACGAGAACAGGTGTGTTCATCGTGGTATGGTCGTAGACAAACAAACGGGCAGATATCTACGATTTATTAGCACATTACATCGAAAATGGTTTAAACTTTAAAGGTCATATTTCTTGACTGGATTATCCGAAATAGGTCGTGTTTATGTGCGTTTGACAGCTCTTTTTAAGCGCTATCGATTCTGGACAACAATAATGCGCTTTATGATTTCCGGTAAAAAGTTCCAACGAAGGCAATCTAGGGTACTTGCAGACTTAATTTTCATATGACAAAGTTAATTAGCAAATTAACTACATCGCCATTTTCTTTGTCTGACGCTCGTAATCCATTGATTTGCGACGTGGCGCATTTATTGCAGCCAGATCGTAGCCGCTTTGAAGGGAAAGAAACTTCAAATAACGTCCCTTACTTGATTTACTCAGCGGCTATTTCGTAAAAAAGATACGTCACAGTCGTAATGATAAATAATGTAACGTGAAAAAGTCAATAGCCTACGACACCGGGAGTTCCCAGGCGGTCCCCCATCCAAGTACTATCCCGGCCCGACGATGCTTAACTTCCGTGATCGGACGAGAACAGGTGTGTTCATCGTGGTATGGTCGTAGACAAACAAACGGGCAGATATCTACGATTTATTAGCACATTACATCGAAAATGGTTCAAACTTTAAAGGTCATATTTCTTGACTGGATCATTCGAAATAGGTCGTGTTTATGTGCGTTTGACAGCTCTTTTTAAGCGCTATCGATTCTTGAGAACAATAATGCGCTTTATGATTTCCGGTAAAAAGTTCCAACGAAGGAAATCTAGGGTGCTTTCAGACTTAATTTTCATATGACAAAGTTAATTAGCAAAGTAACTACATCGCCATTTTCTTTGTCTGACGCTCGTAATCCATTTATTTGCGACGTGGCGCATTTATTGCAGCAAGATTGTAGCCGTTTTGAAGGGAAACCATCTTCTAATCACGTCCCTTACTTGATTTACTCAGCGGCTATTGCGTAAAAAAGATACGTCACAGTCGTAATGATAAATGATGTAACGTGAAAAAGTCAATAGCCTACGACACCGGGAGTTCCCAGGCGGTCCCCCATCCAAGTACTATCCTGGCCCGACGATGCTTAACTTCCGTGATGGGACGAGAACAGGTGTGTTCATCGTGGTATGGTCGTAGACAAACAAACGGGCAGATATCTACGATTTATTAGCACATTACATCGAAAATGGTTTAAACTTTAAAGGTCATATTTCTTGACTGGATTATCCGAAATAGGTCGTGTTTATGTGCGTTTGACAGCTCTTTTTAAGCGCTATCGATTCTGGACAACAATAATGCGCTTTATGATTTCCGGTAAAAAGTTCCAACGAAGGCAATCTAGGGTACTTGCAGACTTAATTTTCATATGACAAAGTTAATTAGCAAATTAACTACATCGCCATTTTCTTTGTCTGACGCTCGTAATCCATTGATTTGCGACGTGGCGCATTTATTGCAGCCAGATCGTAGCCGCTTTGAAGGGAAAGAAACTTCAAATAACGTCCCTTACTTGATTTACTCAGCGCTATTGCGTAAAAAAGATACGTCACAGTCGTAATGATAAATAATGTAACGTGAAAAAGTCAATAGCCTACGACACCGGGAGTTCCCAGGCGGTCCCCCATCCAAGTACTATCCCGGCCCGACGATGCTTAACTTCCGTGATCGGACGAGAACAGGTGTGTTCATCGTGGTATGGTCGTAGACAAGCAAACGGGCAGATATCTACGGTTTATTAGCACATTACATCGAAAATTGTTTAAACTTTAAAGGTCATATTTATTGACTGGATCATCCGAAATAGGTCGTGTTTATGTGCATTTGAAAGCTCATTTCAAGCGCTATCGATTCTTTACGACAACCATGCGCTTTAAGATTTCCGGTAAAAAGTTCCAACGAAGGAAATCTGGGGTGCTTTCAGATTTAATTTTCATATGACAAAGTTAATTAGCAAAGTAACTACATCGCCATTTTCTTTGTCTGACGCTCGTAATCCATTTATTTGCGACGTGGCGCATTTATTGCAGCAAGATTGTAGCCGTTTTGAAGGGAAAGCATCTTCTAATCACGTCCCTTACTTGATTTACTCAGGGGCTATTGCGTAAAAAAGATACGTCACAGTCGTAATGATAAATAATGTAACGTAAAAAAGTCAATAGCCTACGACACCGGGAGTTCCCAGGCGGTCCCCCATCCAAGTACTATCCTAGCCCGACGATGCTTAACTTCCGTGATCGGACGAGAACAGGTGTGTTCATCGTGGTATGGTCGTAGACACCCAAACGGGCAGATATCTACGATTTATTAGCACATTACATCGAAAATGGTTTAAACTTTAAAGGTCATATTTCTTGACTGGATCATCCGAAATAGGTCGTGTTTATGTGCATTTGAAAGCTCATTTCAAGCGCTATCCATTAATTACGACAACCATGCGCTTTAAGATTTCCGGTAAAAAGTTCCAACGAAGGAAATCTAGGGTGCTTTCAGACTTAATTTTCATATGACAAAGTTAATTAGCAAAGTAACTACATCGCCATTTTCTTTGTCTGACGCTCGTAATCCATTTATTTGCGACGTGGCGCATTTATTGCAGCAAGATTGTAGCCGTTTTGAAGGGAAAGCATCTTTTAATCACGTCCCTTACTTGATTTACTCAGCGGCTATTTCGTAAAAAAGATACGTCACAGTCGTAATGATAAATAATGTAACGTGAAAAAATCAATAGCCTACGACACCGGGAGTTCCCAGGCGGTCCCCCATCCAAGTACTATCCCGGCCCGACGATGCTTAACTTCCGTGATCGGACGAGAACAGGTGTGTTCATCGTGGTATGGTCGTAGACAAACAAACGGGCAGATATCTACGATTTATTAGCACATTACATCGAAAATTGTTTAAACTTTAAAGGTCATATTTATTGACTGGATCATCCGAAATAGGTCGTGTTTATGTGCATTTGAAAGCTCATTTCAAGCGCTATCGATTCTTTACGACAACCATGCGCTTTAAGATTTCCGGTAAAAAGTTCCAACGAAGGAAATCTGGTGTGCTTTCAGATTTAATTTTCATATGACAAAGTTAATTAGCAAAGTAACTACATCGCCATTTTCTTTGTCTGACGCTCGTAATCCATTTATTTGCGACGTGGCGCATTTATTGCAGCAAGATTGTAGCCGTTTTGAAGGGAAACCATCTTCTAATCACGTCCCTTACTTGATTTACTCAGGGGCTTTTGCGTAAAAAAGATACGTCACAGTCGTAATGATAAATAATGTAACGTAAAAAAGTCAATAGCCTACGACACCGGGAGTTCCCAGGCGGTCCCCCATCCAAGTACTATCCTAGCCCGACGATGCTTAACTTCCGTGATCGAACAACAGGTGTGTTCATCGTGGTATGGTCGTAGACAAACAAACGGGCAGATATCTACGATTTATTAGCACATTACATCGAAAATGGTTTAAACTTTAAAGGTCATATTTCTTGACTGGATCATCCGAAATAGGTCGTGTTTATGTGCATTTGAAAGCTCATTTCAAGCGCTATCCATTAATTACGACAACCATGCGCTTTAAGATTTCCGGTAAAAAGTTCCAACGAAGGAAATCTAGGGTGCTTTCAGACTTAATTTTCATATGACAAAGTTAATTAGCAAAGTAACTACATCGCCATTTTCTTTGTCTGACGCTCGTAATCCATTTATTTGCGACGTGGCGCATTTATTGCAGCAAGATTGTAGCCGTTTTGAAGGGAAAGCATCTTCTAATCACGTCCCTTACTTGATTTACTCAGCGGCTATTGCGTAAAAAAGATACGTCACAGTCGTAATGATAAATGATGTAACGTGAAAAAGTCAATAGCCTACGACACCGGGAGTTCCCAGGCGGTCCCCCATCCAAGTACTATCCTGGCCCGACGATGCTTAACTTCCGTGATCGGACGAGAACAGGTGTGTTCATCGTGGTATGGTCGTAGACAAACAAACGGGCAGATATCTACGATTTATTAGCACATTACATCGAAAATGGTTTAAACTTTAAAGGTCATATTTCTTGACTGGATTATCCGAAATAGGTCGTGTTTATGTGCATTTGAAAGCTCATTTCAAGCGCTATCGATTAATTACGACAACCATGCGCTTTAAGATTTCCGGTAAAAAGTTCCAACGAAGGAAATCTAGGGTGCTTTCCGACTTAATTTTCATATGACAAAGTTAATTAGCAAAGTAACTACATCGCCATTTTCTTTGTCTGACGCTTGTAATCCATTCATTTGCGACTTGGCGCATTTATTGCTGCCAGATCGTAGCCGTTTTGAAGGGAAAGCAACTTCTAATCATGTCTCTTTCTTGATTTACTCAGCGGCTATTTCGTAAAAAAGATACGTCACAGTCGTAATGATAAATAATGTAACGTGAAAAAGTCAATAGCCTACGACACCGGGAGTTCCCAGGCGGTCCCCCATCCAAGTACTATCCCGGCCCGACGATGCTTAACTTCCGTGATCGGACGAGAACAGGTGTGTTCATCGTGGTATGGTCGTAGACAAACAAACGGGCAGATATCTACGATTTATTAGCACATTACATCGAAAATGGTTCAAACTTTAAAGGTCATATTTCTTGACTGGATCATTCGAAATAGGTCGTGTTTATGTGCGTTTGACAGCTCTTTTAAAGCGCTATCGATTCTTGACAACAATAATGCGCTTTATGATTTCCGGTAAAAAGTTCCAACGAAGGAAATCTAGGGTGCTTTCCGACTTAATTTTCATATGACAAAGTTAATTAGCAAAATTACTACATCGCCATTTTCTTTGTCTGACGCTCGTAATCCATTCATTTGCGACTTGGCGCATTTATTGCTGCCAGATCGTAGCCGTTTTGAAGGGAAAGCAACTTCTAATCATGTCTCTTTCTTGATTTACTCAGCGGCTATATCGTAAAAAAGATACGTCACAGTCGTAATGATAAATAATGTAACGTGAAAAAGTCAATAGCCTACGACACCGGGAGTTCCCAGGCGGTCCCCCATCCAAGTACTATCCCGGCCCGAGGATTCTTAACTTCCGTGATCGGACGAGAACAGGTGTGTTCATCGTGGTATGGTCGTAGACAAACAAACGGGCAGATATCTACGATTTATTAGCACATTACATCGAAAATGGTTCAAACTTTAAAGGTCATATTTCTTGACTGGATCATTCGAAATAGGTCGTGTTTATGTGCGTTTAACAGCTCTTTTTAAGCGCTATCGATTCTGGACAACAATAATGCGCTTTATGATTTCCGGTAAAAAGTTCCAACGAAGGAAATCTAGGGTGCTTTCAGACTTAATTTTCATATGACAAAGTTAATTAGCAAAGTAACTACATCGCCATTTTCTTTGTCTGACGCTCGTAATCCATTTATTTGCGACGTGGCGCATTTATTGCAGCAAGATTGTAGCCGTTTTGAAGGGAAAGCATCTTCTAATCACGTCCCTTACTTGATTTACTCAGCGGCTATTGCGTAAAAAAGATACGTCACAGTCGTAATGATAAATGATGTAACGTGAAAAAGTCAATAGCCTACGACACCGGGAGTTCCCAGGCGGTCCCCCATCCAAGTACTATCCTGGCCCGACGATGCTTAACTTCCGTGATCGGACGAGAACAGGTGTGTTCATCGTGGTATGGTCGTAGACAAACAAACGGGCAGATATCTACGATTTATTAGCACATTACATCGAAAATTGGTTAAACTTTAAAGGTCATATTTCTTGACTGGATTATCCGAAATAGGTCGTGTTTATGTGCATTTGAAAGCTCATTTCAAGCGCTATCGATTAATTACGACAACCATGCGCTTTAAGATTTCCGGTAAAAAGTTCCAACGAAGGAAATCTAGGGTGCTTTCCGACTTAATTTTCATATGACAAAGTTAATTAGCAAAGTAACTACATCGCCATTTTCTTTGTCTGACGCTTGTAATCCATTCATTTGCGACTTGGCGCATTTATTGCTGCCAGATCGTAGCCGTTTTGAAGGGAAAGCAACTTCTAATCATGTCTCTTTCTTGATTTACTCAGCGGCTATTTCGTAAAAAAGATACGTCACAGTCGTAATGATAAATAATGTAACGTGAAAAAGTCAATAGCCTACGACACCGGGAGTTCCCAGGCGGTCCCCCATCCAAGTACTATCCCGGCCCGACGATGCTTAACTTCCGTGATCGGACGAGAACAGGTGTGTTCATCGTGGTATGGTCGTAGACAAACAAACGGGCAGATATCTACGATTTATTAGCACATTACATCGAAAATGGTTCAAACTTTAAAGGTCATATTTCTTGACTGGATCATTCGAAATAGGTCGTGTTTATGTGCGTTTGACAGCTCTTTTAAAGCGCTATCGATTCTTGACAACAATAATGCGCTTTATGATTTCCGGTAAAAAGTTCCAACGAAGGAAATCTAGGGTGCTTTCCGACTTAATTTTCATATGACAAAGTTAATTAGCAAAATTACTACATCGCCATTTTCTTTGTCTGACGCTCGTAATCCATTCATTTGCGACTTGGCGCATTTATTGCTGCCAGATCGTAGCCGTTTTGAAAGGAAAGCAACTTCTAATCATGTCTCTTTCTTGATTTACTCAGCGGCTATATCGTAAAAAAGATACGTCACAGTCGTAATGATAAATAATGTAACGTGAAAAAGTCAATAGCCTACGACACCGGGAGTTCCCAGGCGGTCCCCCATCCAAGTACTATCCCGGCCCGAGGATTCTTAACTTCCGTGATCGGACGAGAACAGGTGTGTTCATCGTGGTATGGTCGTAGACAAACAAACGGGCAGATATCTACGATTTATTAGCACATTACATCGAAAATGGTTCAAACTTTAAAGGTCATATTTCTTGACTGGATCATTCGAAATAGGTCGTGTTTATGTGCGTTTAACAGCTCTTTTTAAGCGCTATCGATTCTGGACAACAATAATGCGCTTTATGATTTCCGGTAAAAAGTTCCAACGAAGGCAATCTAGGGTACTTGCAGACTTAATTTTCATATGACAAAGTTAATTAGCAAATTAACTACATCGCCATTTTCTTTGTCTGACGCTCGTAATCCATTGATTTGCGACGTGGCGCATTTATTGCAGCCAGATCGTAGCCGCTTTGAAGGGAAAGAAACTTCTAATAACGTCCCTTACTTGATTTACTCAGCGCTATTGCGTAAAAAAGATACGTCACAGTCGTAATGATAAATAATGTAACGTGAAAAAGTCAATAGCCTACGACACCGGGAGTTCCCAGGCGGTCCCCCATCCAAGTACTATCCCGGCCCGAGGATTCTTAACTTCCGTGATCGGACGAGAACAGGTGTGTTCATCGTGGTATGGTCGTAGACAAACAAACGGGCAGATATCTACGATTTATTAGCACATTACATCGAAAATGGTTTAAACTTTAAAGGTCATATTTCTTGACTGGATCATCCGAAATAGGTCGTGTTTATGTGCATTTGAAAGCTCATTTCAAGCGCTATCGATTCTTTACGACAATCATGCGCTTTAAGATTTCCGGTAAAAAGTTCCAACGAAGGAAATCTAGGGTGCTTTCCGACTTAATTTTCATATGACAAAGTTAATTAGCAAAGTAACTACATCGCCATTTTCTTTGTCTGACGCTTGTAATCCATTCATTTGCGACTTGGCGCATTTATTGCTGCCAGATCGTAGCCGTTTTGAAGGGAAAGCAACTTCTAATCATGTCTCTTTCTTGATTTACTCAGCGGCTATTTCGTAAAAAAGATACGTCACAGTCGTAATGATAAATAATGTAACGTGAAAAAGTCAATAGCCTACGACACCGGGAGTTCCCAGGCGGTCCCCCATCCAAGTACTATCCCGGCCCGACGATGCTTAACTTCCGTGATCGGACGAGAACAGGTGTGTTCATCGTGGTATGGTCGTAGACAAACAAACGGGCAGATATCTACGATTTATTAGCACATTACATCGAAAATGGTTCAAACTTTAAAGGTCATATTTCTTGACTGGATCATTCGAAATAGGTCGTGTTTATGTGCGTTTGACAGCTCTTTTAAAGCGCTATCGATTCTTGACAACAATAATGCGCTTTATGATTTCCGGTAAAAAGTTCCAACGAAGGAAATCTAGGGTGCTTTCCGACTTAATTTTCATATGACAAAGTTAATTAGCAAAATTACTACATCGCCATTTTCTTTGTCTGACGCTCGTAATCCATTCATTTGCGACTTGGCGCATTTATTGCTGCCAGATCGTAGCCGTTTTGAAGGGAAAGCAACTTCTAATCATGTCTCTTTCTTGATTTACTCAGCGGCTATATCGTAAAAAAGATACGTCACAGTCGTAATGATAAATAATGTAACGTGAAAAAGTCAATAGCCTACGACACCGGGAGTTCCCAGGCGGTCCCCCATCCAAGTACTATCCCGGCCCGAGGATTCTTAACTTCCGTGATCGGACGAGAACAGGTGTGTTCATCGTGGTATGGTCGTAGACAAACAAACGGGCAGATATCTACGATTTATTAGCACATTACATCGAAAATGGTTTAAACTTTAAAGGTCATATTTCTTGACTGGATCATCCGAAATAGGTCGTGTTTATGTGCATTTGAAAGCTCATTTCAAGCGCTATCGATTCTTTACGACAACCATGCGCTTTAAGATTTCCGGTAAAAAGTTCCAACGAAGGAAATCTAGGGTGCTTGCAGACTTAATTTTCATATGACAAAGTTAATTAGCAAATTAACTACATCGCCATTTTCTTTGTCTGACGCTCGTAATCCATTGATTTGCGACGTGGCGCATTTTTTGCAGCCAGATCGTAGCCGCTTTGAAGGGAAAGAAACTTCTAATAACGTCCCTTACTTGATTTACTCAGCGCTATTGCGTAAAAAAGATACGTCACAGTCGTAATGATAAATAATGTAACGTGAAAAAGTCAATAGCCTACGACACCGGGAGTTCCCAGGCGGTCCCCCATCCAAGTACTATCCCGGCCCGAGGATTCTTAACTTCCGTGATCGGACGAGAACAGGTGTGTTCATCGTGGTATGGTCGTAGACAAACAAACGGGCAGATATCTACGATTTATTAGCACATTACATCGAAAATGGTTTAAACTTTAAAGGTCATATTTCTTGACTGGATCATTCGAAATAGGTCGTGTTTATGTGCGTTTGACAGCTCTTTTTAAGTGCTATCGATTCTTGAGAACAATAATGCGCTTTATGATTTCCGGTAAAAAGTTCCAACGAAGGAAATCTAGGGTGCTTTCCGACTTAATTTTCATATGACAAAGTTATATAGCAAAGTTACTACATCGCCATTTTCTTTTTCTGACGCTCGTAATCCATTCATTTGCGACTTGGCGCATTTATTGCTGCCAGATCGTAGCCGTTTTGAAGATAAAAGCAACTTCTAATCATGTCTCTTTCTTGATTTACTCAGCGGCTAATTCGTAAAAAAGATACGTCACAGTCGTAATGATAAATAATGTAACGTGAAAAAGTCAATAGCCTACGACACCGGGAGTTCCCAGGCGGTCCCCCATCCAAGTACTATCCCGGCCCGAGGATTCTTAACTTCCGTGATCGGACGAGAACAGGTGTGTTCATCGTGGTATGGTCGTAGACAAACAAACGGGCAGATATCTACGATTTATTAGCACATTACATCGAAAATGGTTCAAACTTTAAAGGTCATATTTCTTGACTGGATCATTCGAAATAGGTCGTGTTTATGTGCGTTTGACAGCTCTTTTTAAGCGCTATCGATTCTGGACAACAATAATGCGCTTTATGATTTCCGGTAAAAAGTTCCAACGAAGGCAATCTAGGGTACTTGCAGACTTAATTTTCATATGACAAAGTTAATTAGCAAATTAACTACATCGCCATTTTCTTTGTCTGACGCTCGTAATCCATTGATTTGCGACGTGGCGCATTTATTGCAGCCAGATCGTAGCCGCTTTGAAGGGAAAGAAACTTCAAATAACGTCCCTTACTTGATTTACTCAGCGCTATTGCGTAAAAAAGATACGTCACAGTCGTAATGATAAATAATGTAACGTGAAAAAGTCAATAGCCTACGACACCGGGAGTTCCCAGGCGGTCCCCCATCCAAGTACTATCCCGGCCCGACGATGCTTAACTTCCGTGATCGGACGAGAACAGGTGTGTTCATCGTGGTATGGTCGTAGACAAACAAACGGGCAGATATCTACGGTTTATTAGCACATTACATCGAAAATTGTTTAAACTTTAAAGGTCATATTTATTGACTGGATCATCCGAAATAGGTCGTGTTTATGTGCATTTGAAAGCTCATTTCAAGCGCTATCGATTCTTTACGACAACCATGCGCTTTAAGATTTCCGGTAAAAAGTTCCAACGAAGGAAATCTGGGGTGCTTTCAGATTTAATTTTCATATGACAAAGTTAATTAGCAAAGTAACTACATCGCCATTTTCTTTGTCTGACGCTCGTAATCCATTTATTTGCGACGTGGCGCATTTATTGCAGCAAGATTGTAGCCGTTTTGAAGGGAAAGCATCTTCTAATCACGTCCCTTACTTGATTTACTCAGGGGCTATTGCGTAAAAAAGATACGTCACAGTCGTAATGATAAATAATGTAACGTAAAAAAGTCAATAGCCTACGACACCGGGAGTTCCCAGGCAATCCCCCATCCAAGTACTATCCTAGCCCGACGATGGTTAACTTCCGTGATCGGACGAGAACAGGTGTGTTCATCGTGGTATGGTCGTAGACAAACAAACGGGCAGATATCTACGATTTATTAGCACATTACATCGAAAATGGTTTAAACTTTAAAGGTCATATTTCTTGACTGGATCATCCGAAATAGGTCGTGTTTATGTGCATTTGAAAGCTCATTTTAAGCGCTATCCATTAATTACGACAACCATGCGCTTTAAGATTTCCGGTAAAAAGTTCCAACGAAGGAAATCTAGGGTGCTTTCAGACTTAATTTTCATATGACAAAGTTAATTAGCAAAGTAACTACATCGCTTGTAATCCATTCATTTGCGACTTGGCGCATTTATTGCTGCCAGATCGTAGCCGTTTTGAAGGGAAAGCAACTTCTAATCATGTCTCTTTCTTGATTTACTCAGCGGCTATTTCGTAAAAAAAATACGTCACAGTCGTAATGATAAATAATGTAACGTGAAAAAGTCAATAGCCTACGACACCGGGAGTTCCCAGGCGGTCCCCCATCCAAGTACTATCCCGGCCCGACGATGCTTAACTTCCGTGATCGGACGAGAACAGGTGTGTTCATCGTGGTATGGTCGTAGACAAACAAACGGGCAGATATCTACGATTTATTAGCACATTACATCGAAAATGGTTTAAACTTTAAAGGTCATATTTCTTGACTGGATCATCCGAAATAGGTCGTGTTTATGTGCATTTGAAAGCTCATTTTAAGCGCTATCCATTAATTACGACAACCATGCGCTTTAAGATTTCCGGTAAAAAGTTCCAACGAAGGAAATCTAGGGTGCTTTCAGACTTAATTTTCATATGACAAAGTTAATTAGCAAAGTAACTACATCGCTTGTAATCCATTCATTTGCGACTTGGCGCATTTATTGCTGCCAGATCGTAGCCGTTTTGAAGGGAAAGCAACTTCTAATCATGTCTCTTTCTTGATTTACTCAGCGGCTATTTCGTAAAAAAGATACGTCACAGTCGTAATGATAAATAATGTAACGTGAAAAAGTCAATAGCCTACGACACCGGGAGTTCCCAGGCGGTCCCCCATCCAAGTACTATCCCGGCCCGACGATGCTTAACTTCCGTGATCGGACGAGAACAGGTGTGTTCATCGTGGTATGGTCGTAGACAAACAAACGGGCAGATATCTACGATTTATTAGCACATTACATCGAAAATGGTTCAAACTCTAAAGGTCATATTTCTTGACTGGATCATTCAAATAGGTCGTGTTTATGTGCGTTTGACAGCTCTTTTTAAGCGCTATCGATTCTTGACAACAATAATGCGCTTTATGATTTCCGGTAAAAAGTTCCAACGAAGGAAATCTAGGGTGCTTTCCGACTTAATTTTCATATGACAAAGTTAATTAGCAAAGTTACTACATCGCCATTTTCTTTTTCTGACGCTCGTAATCTATTCATTTGCCACTTGGCGCATTTATTGCTGCCAGATCGTAGCCGTTTTGAAGGGAAAGCAACTTCTAATCATGTCTCTTTCTTGATTTACTCAGCGGCTATTTCGTAAAAAAGATACGTCACAGTCGTAATGATAAATAATGTAACGTGAAAAAGTCAATAGCCTACGACACCGGGAATTCCCAGGCGGTGCCCCATCCAAGTACTATCCCGGCCCGACGATGCTTAACTTCCGTGATCGGACGAGAACAGGTGTGTTCATCGTGGTATGGTCGTAAACAAACAAACGGGCAGATATCTACGATTTATTAGCACATTACATCGAAAATGGTTTAAACTTTAAAGGTCATATTTCTTGACTGGATCATCCGAAATAGGTCGTGTTTATGTGCATTTGAAAGCTCATTTCAAGCGCTATCCATTAATTACGACAACCATGCGCTTTAAGATTTCCGGTAAAAAGTTCCAACGAAGGAAATCTAGGGTGCTTTCAGACTTAATTTTCATATGACAAAGTTAATTAGCAAATTAACTACATCGCCATTTTCTTTGTCTGACGCTCGTAATCCATTCATTTGCGACTTGGCGCATTTATTGCTGCCAGATCGTAGCCGTTTTGAAGGGAAAGCAACTTCTAATCATGTCTCTTTCTTGATTTACTTAGCGGCTATTTCGTAAAAAAGATACGTCACAGTCGTAATGATAAATAATGTAACGTGAAAAAGTCAATAGCCTACGACACCGGGAGTTCCCAGGCGGTCCCCCATCCAAGTACTATCCTGGCCCGACGATGCTTAACTTCCGTGATCGGACGAGAACAGGTGTGTTCATCGTGGTATGGTCGTAGACAAACAAACGGGCAGATATCTACGATTTATTAGCACATTACATCGAAAATGGTTTAAACTTTAAAGGTCATATTTCTTGACTGGATTATCCGAAATAGGTCGTGTTTATGTGCATTTGAAAGCTCATTTCAAGCGCTATCGATTAATTACGACAACTATGCGCTTTAAGATTTCCGGTAAAAAGTTCCAACGAAGGAAATCTAGGGTGCTTTCCGACTTAATTTTCATATGACAAAGTTAATTAGCAAAGTAACTACATCGCCATTTTCTTTGTCTGACGCTTGTAATCCATTCATTTGCGACTTGGCGCATTTATTGCTGCCAGATCGTAGCCGTTTTGAAGGGAAAGCAACTTCTAATCATGTCTCTTTCTTGATTTACTCAGCGGTTATTTCGTAAAAAAGATACGTCACAGTCGTAATGATAAATAATGTAACGTGAAAAAGTCAATAGCCTACGACACCGGGAGTTCCCAGGCGGTCCCCCATCAAAGTACTATCCCGGCCCGACGATGCTTAACTTCCGTGATCGGACGAGAACAGGTGTGTTCATCGTGGTATGGTCGTAGACAAACAAACGGGCAGATATCTACGATTTATTAGCACATTACATCGAAAATGGTTCAAACTTTAAAGGTCATATTTCTTGACTGGATCATTCGAAATAGGTCGTGTTTATGTGCGTTTGACAGCTCTTTTTAAGCGCTATCGATTCTTGACAACAATAATGCGCTTTATGATTTCCGGTAAAAAGTTCCAACGAAGGAAATCTAGGGTGGTTTCCGACTTAATTTTCATATGACAAAGTTAATTAGCAAAGTTACTACATCGCCATTTTCTTTTTCTGACGCTCGTAATCCATTCATTTGCGACTTGGCGCATTTATTGCTGCCAGATCGTAGCCGTTTTGAAGGGAAAGCAACTTCTAATCATGTCTCTTTCTTGATTTACTCAGTGGCTATTTCGTAAAAAAGATACGTCACAGTCGTAATGATAAATAATGTAACGTGAAAAAGTTAATAGCCTACGACACCGGGAGTTCCCAGGCGGTCCCCCATCCAAGTACTATCCCGGCCCGACGATGCTTAACTTCCGTGATCGGACGAGAACAGGTGTGTTCATCGTGGTATGGTCGTAAACAAACAAGCGGGCAGATATCTACGATTTATTAGCACATTACATCGAAAATGGTTTAAACTTTAAAGGTCATATTTCTTGACTGGATCATCCGAAATAGGTCGTGTTTATGTGCATTTGAAAGCTCATTTCAAGCGCTATCCATTAATTACGACAACCATGCGCTTTAAGATTTCCGGTAAAAAGTTCCAACGAAGGAAATCTAGGGTGCTTTCAGACTTAATTTTCATATGACAAAGTTAATTAGCAAATTAACTACATCGCCATTTTCTTTGTCTGACGCTCGTAATCCATTCATTTGCGACTTGGCGCATTTATTGCTGCCAGATCGTAGCCGTTTTGAAGGGAAAGCAACTTCTAATCATGTCTCTTTCTTGATTTACTCAGCGGCTATTTCGTAAAAAAGATACGTCACAGTCGTAATGATAAATAATGTAACGTGAAAAAGTCAATAGCCTACGACACCGGGAGTTCCCAGGCGGTCCCCCATCCAAGTACTATCCCGGCCCGACGATGCTTAACTTCCGTGATCGGACGAGAACAGGTGTGTTCATCGTGGTATGGTCGTAAACAAACAAACGGGCAGATATCTACGATTTATTAGCACATTACATCGAAAATGGTTTAAACTTTAAAGGTCATATTTCTTGACTGGATCATCCGAAATAGGTCGTGTTTATGTGCATTTGAAAGCTCATTTCAAGCGCTATCCATTAATTACGACAACCATGCGCTTTAAGATTTCCGGTAAAAAGTTTCAACGAAGGAAATCTAGGGTGCTTTCAGACTTAATTTTCATATGACAAAGTTAATTAGCAAAGTAACTACATCGCCATTTTCTTTGTCTGACGCTCGTAATCCATTTATTTGCGACGTGGCGCATTTATTGCAGCAAGATTGTACCCGTTTTGAAGGGAAAGCATCTTCTAATCACGTCCTTTACTTGATTTACTCAGCGGCTATTGCGTAAAAAAGATACGTCACAGTCGTAATGATAAATGATGTAACGTGAAAAAGTCAATAGCCTACGACACCGGGAGTTCCCAGGCGGTCCCCCATCCAAGTACTATCCTGGCCCGACGATGCTTAACTTCCGTGATCGGACGAGAACAGGTGTGTTCATCGTGGTATGGTCGTAGACAAACAAACGGGCAGATATCTACGATTTATTAGCACATTACATCGAAAATGGTTTAAACTTTAAAGGTCATATTTCTTGACTGGATCATTCGAAATAGGTCGTGTTTATGTGCGTTTGACAGCTCTTTTTAAGCGCTATCGATTCTTGCGAACAATAATGCGCTTTATGATTTCCGGTAAAAAGTTCCAACGAAGGAAATCTAGGGTGCTTTCCGACTTAATTTTCATATGACAAAGTTATATAGCAAAGTTACTACATCGCCATTTTCTTTTTCTGACGCTCGTAATCCATTCATTTGCGACTTGGCGCATTTATTGCTGCCAGATCGTAGCCGTTGTGAAGATAAAAGCAACTTCTAATCATGTCTCTTTCTTCATTTACTCAGCGGCTAATTCGTAAAAAAGATACGTCACAGTCGTAATGATAAATAATGTAACGTGAAAAAGTCAATAGCCTACGACACCGGGAGTTCCCAGGCGGTCCCCCATCCAAGTACTATCCCGGCCCGAGGATTCTTAACTTCCGTGATCGGACGAGAACAGGTGTGTTCATCGTGGTATGGTCGTAGACAAACAAACGGGCAGATATCTACGATTTATTAGCACATTACATCGAAAATGGTTCAAATTTAAAGGTCATATTTCTTGACTGGATCATTCGAAATAGGTCGTGTTTATGTGCGTTTGACAGCTCTTTTTAAGCGCTATCGATTCTGGACAACAATAATGCGCTTTATGATTTCCGGTAAAAAGTTCCAACGAAGGCAATCTAGGGTACTTGCAGACTTAATTTTCATATGACAAAGTTAATTAGCAAATTAACTACATCGCCATTTTCTTTGTCTGACGCTCGTAATCCATTGATTTGCGACGTGGCGCATTTATAGCAGCCAGATCGTAGCCGCTTTGAAGGGAAAGAAACTTCAAATAACGTCCCTTACTTGATTTACTCAGCGCTATTGCGTAAAAAAGATACGTCACAGGGAGTTCCCAGGCGGTCCCCCATCCAAGTACTATCCCGGCCCGAGGATTCTTAACTTCCGTGATCGGACGAGAACAGGTGTGTTCATCGTGGTATGGTCGTAGACAAACAAACGGGCAGATATCTACGATTTATTAGCACATTACATCGAAAATGGTTTAAACTTTAAAGGTCATATTTCTTGACTGGATCATCCGAAATAGGTCGTGTTTATGTGCATTTTAAAGCTCATTTCAAGCGCTATCGATTCTTTACGACAACCATGCGCTTTAAGATTTCCGGTAAAAAGTTCCAACGAAGGAAATCTAGGGTGCTTTCAGACTTAATTTTCATATGACAAAGTTAATTAGCAAAGTAACTACATCGCCATTTTCTTTGTCTGACGCTCGTAATCCATTTATTTGCGACGTGGCGCATTTATTGCAGCAAGATTGTACCCGTTTTGAAGGGAAAGCATCTTCTAATCACGTCCCTTACTTGATTTACTCAGCGGCTATTGCGTAAAAAAGATACGTCACAGTCGTAATGATAAATGATGTAACGTGAAAAAGTCAATAGCCTACGACACCGGGAGTTCCCAGGCGGTCCCCCATCCAAGTACTATCCTGGCCCGACGATGCTTAACTTCCGTGATCGGACGAGAACAGGTGTGTTCATCGTGGTATGGTCGTAGACAAACAAACGGGCAGATATCTACGATTTATTAGCACATTACATCGAAAATGGTTTAAACTTTAAAGGTCATATTTCTTGACTGGATCATTCGAAATAGGTCGTGTTTATGTGCGTTTGACAGCTCTTTTTAAGCGCTATCGATTCTTGAGAACAATAATGCGCTTTATGATTTCCGGTAAAAAGTTCCAACGAAGGAAATCTAGGGTGCTTTCCGACTTAATTTTCATATGACAAAGTTATATAGCAAAGTTACTACATCGCCATTTTCTTTTTCTGACGCTCGTAATCCATTCATTTGCGACTTGGCGCATTTATTGCTGCCAGATCGTAGCCGTTGTGAAGATAAAAGCAACTTCTAATCATGTCTCTTTCTTGATTTACTCAGCGGCTAATTCGTAAAAAAGATACGTCACAGTCGTAATGATAAATAATGTAACGTGAAAAAGTCAATAGCCTACGACACCGGGAGTTCCCAGGCGGTCCCCCATCCAAGTACTATCCCGGCCCGAGGATTCTTAACTTCCGTGATCGGACGAGAACAGGTGTGTTCATCGTGGTATGGTCGTAGACAAACAAACGGGCAGATATCTACGATTTATTAGCACATTACATCGAAAATGGTTCAAATTTAAAGGTCATATTTCTTGACTGGATCATTCGAAATAGGTCGTGTTTATGTGCGTTTGACAGCTCTTTTTAAGCGCTATCGATTCTGGACAACAATAATGCGCTTTATGATTTCCGGTAAAAAGTTCCAACGAAGGAAATCTAGGGTGCTTTCCGACTTAATTTTCATATGACAAAGTTATATAGCAAAGTTACTACATCGCCATTTTCTTTTTCTGACGCTCGTAATCCATTCATTTGCGACTTGGCGCATTTATTGCTGCCAGATCGTAGCCGTTGTGAAGATAAAAGCAACTTCTAATCATGTCTCTTTCTTCATTTACTCAGCGGCTAATTCGTAAAAAAGATACGTCACAGTCGTAATGATAAATAATGTAACGTGAAAAAGTCAATAGCCTACGACACCGGGAGTTCCCAGGCGGTCCCCCATCCAAGTACTATCCCGGCCCGAGGATTCTTAACTTCCGTGATCGGACGAGAACAGGTGTGTTCATCGTGGTATGGTCGTAGACAAACAAACGGGCAGATATCTACGATTTATTAGCACATTACATCGAAAATGGTTCAAATTTAAAGGTCATATTTCTTGACTGGATCATTCGAAATAGGTCGTGTTTATGTGCGTTTGACAGCTCTTTTTAGGCGCTATCGATTCTGGACAACAATAATGCGCTTTATGATTTCCGGTAAAAAGTTCCAACGAAGGCAATCTAGGGTACTTGCAGACTTAATTTTCATATGACAAAGTTAATTAGCAAATTAACTACATCGCCATTTTCTTTGTCTGACGCTCGTAATCCATTGATTTGCGACGTGGCGCATTTATAGCAGCCAGATCGTAGCCGCTTTGAAGGGAAAGAAACTTCAAATAACGTCCCTTACTTGATTTACTCAGCGCTATTGCGTAAAAAAGATACGTCACAGTCGTAATGATGAATAATGTAACGTGAAAAAGTCAGTAGCCTACGACACCGGGAGTTCCCAGGCGGTCCCCCATCCAAGTACTATCCCGGCCCGAGGATTCTTAACTTCCGTGATCGGACGAGAACAGGTGTGTTCATCGTGGTATGGTCGTAGACAAACAAACGGGCAGATATCTACGATTTATTAGCACATTACATCGAAAATGGTTTAAACTTTAAAGGTCATATTTCTTGACTGGATCATCCGAAATAGGTCGTGTTTATGTGCATTTTAAAGCTCATTTCAAGCGCTATCGATTCTTTACGACAACCATGCGCTTTAAGATTTCCGGTAAAAAGTTCCAACGAAGGAAATCTAGGGTGCTTTCAGACTTAATTTTCATATGACAAAGTTAATTAGCAAAGTAACTACATCGCCATTTTCTTTGTCTGACGCTCGTAATCCATTTATTTGCGACGTGGCGCATTTATTGCAGCAAGATTGTACCCGTTTTGAAGGGAAAGCATCTTCTAATCACGTCCCTTACTTGATTTACTCAGCGGCTATTGCGTAAAAAAGATACGTCACAGTCGTAATGATAAATGATGTAACGTGAAAAAGTCAATAGCCTACGACACCGGGAGTTCCCAGGCGGTCCCCCATCCAAGTACTATCCTGGCCCGACGATGCTTAACTTCCGTGATCGGACGAGAACAGGTGTGTTCATCGTGGTATGGTCGTAGACAAACAAACGGGCAGATATCTACGATTTATTAGCACATTACATCGAAAATGGTTTAAACTTTAAAGGTCATATTTCTTGACTGGATCATTCGAAATAGGTCGTGTTTATGTGCGTTTGACAGCTCTTTTTAAGCGCTATCGATTCTTGAGAACAATAATGCGCTTTATGATTTCCGGTAAAAAGTTCCAACGAAGGAAATCTAGGGTGCTTTCCGACTTAATTTTCATATGACAAAGTTATATAGCAAAGTTACTACATCGCCATTTTCTTTTTCTGACGCTCGTAATCCATTCATTTGCGACTTGGCGCATTTATTGCTGCCAGATCGTAGCCGTTGTGAAGATAAAAGCAACTTCTAATCATGTCTCTTTCTTGATTTACTCAGCGGCTAATTCGTAAAAAAGATACGTCACAGTCGTAATGATAAATAATGTAACGTGAAAAAGTCAATAGCCTACGACACCGGGAGTTCCCAGGCGGTCCCCCATCCAAGTACTATCCCGGCCCGAGGATTCTTAACTTCCGTGATCGGACGAGAACAGGTGTGTTCATCGTGGTATGGTCGTAGACAAACAAACGGGCAGATATCTACGATTTATTAGCACATTACATCGAAAATGGTTCAAATTTAAAGGTCATATTTCTTGACTGGATCATTCGAAATAGGTCGTGTTTATGTGCGTTTGACAGCTCTTTTTAAGCGCTATCGATTCTGGACAACAATAATGCGCTTTATGATTTCCGGTAAAAAGTTCCAACGAAGGCAATCTAGGGTACTTGCAGACTTAATTTTCATATGACAAAGTTAATTAGCAAATTAACTACATCGCCATTTTCTTTGTCTGACGCTCGTAATCCATTGATTTGCGACGTGGCGCATTTATTGCAGCCAGATCGTAGCCGCTTTGAAGGGAAAGAAACTTCAAATAACGTCCCTTACTTGATTTACTCAGCGCTATTGCGTAAAAAAGATACGTCACAGTCGTAATGATAAATAATGTAACGTGAAAAAGTCAATAGCCTACGACACCGGGAGTTCCCAGGCGGTCCCCCATCCAAGTACTATCCCGGCCCGACGATGCTTAACTTCCGTGATCGGACGAGAACAGGTGTGTTCATCGTGGTATGGTCGTAGACAAACAAACGGGCAGATATCTACGGTTTATTAGCACAATACATCGAAAATTGTTTAAACTTTAAAGGTCATATTTATTGACTGGATCATCCGAAATAGGTCGTGTTTATGTGCATTTGAAAGCTCATTTCAAGCGCTATCGATTCTTTACGACAACCATGCGCTTTAAGATTTCCGGTAAAAAGTTCCAACGAAGGAAATCTGGGGTGCTTTCAGATTTAATTTTCATATGACAAAGTTAATTAGCAAAGTAACTACATCGCCATTTTCTTTGTCTGACGCTCGTAATCCATTTATTTGCGACGTGGCGCATTTATTGCAGCAAGATTGTAGCCGTTTTGAAGGGAAAGCATCTTCTAATCACGTCCCTTACTTGATTTACTCAGGGGCTATTGCGTAAAAAAGATACGTCACAGTCGTAATGATAAATAATGTAACGTAAAAAAGTCAATAGCCTACGACACCGGGAGTTCCCAGGCAATCCCCCATCCAAGTACTATCCTAGCCCGACGATGCTTAACTTCCGTGATCGGACGAGAACAGGTGTGTTCATCGTGGTATGGTCGTAGACAAACAAACGGGCAGATATCTACGATTTATTAGCACATTACATCGAAAATGGTTTAAACTTTAAAGGTCATATTTCTTGACTGGATCATCCGAAATAGGTCGTGTTTATGTGCATTTGAAAGCTCATTTCAAGCGCTATCCATTAATTACGACAACCATGCGCTTTAAGATTTCCGGTAAAAAGTTCCAACGAAGGAAATCTAGGGTGCTTTCCGACTTAATTTTCATATGACAAAGTTAATTAGCAAAGTTACTACATCGCCATTTTCTTTGTCTGACGCTCGTAATCCATTCATTTGCGACTTGGCGCATTTATTGCTGCCAGATCGTAGCCGCTTTAAAGGGAAAGCAACTTCTAATCATGTCTCTTTCTTGATTTACTCAGCGGCTATTTCGTAAAAAAGATACGTCACAGTCGTAATGATAAATAATGCAACGTGAAAAAGTCAATAGCCTACGACACCGGGAGTTCCCAGGCGGTCCCCCATCCAAGTACTATCTCGGCCCGAGGATTCTTAACTTCCGTGATCGGACGAGAACAGGTGTGTTCATCGTGGTATGGTCGTAGACAAACAAACGGGCAGATATCTACGATTTATTAAACATTACATCGAAAATGGTTTAAACTTTAAAGGTCATATTTCTTGACTGGATCATCCGAAATAGGTCGTGTTTATGTGCATTTTAAAGCTCATTTCAAGCGTTATCGATTCTTTACGACAACCATGCGCTTTAAGATTTCCGGTAAAAAGTTCCAACGAAGGAAATCTAGGGTGCTTTCAGACTTAATTTTCATATGACAAAGTTAATTAGCAAATTAACTACATCACCATTTTCTTTGTCTGACGCTCGTAATCCATTTATTTGCGACGTGGCGCATTTATTGCAGCAAGATTGTAGCCGTTTTGAAGGGAAAGCATCTTCTAATCACGTCCCTTACTTGATTTACTCAGCGGCTATTGCGTAAAAAAGATACGTCACAGTCGTAATGATAAATGATGTAACGTGAAAAAGTCAATAGCCTACGACACCGGGAGTTCGCAGGCGGTCCCCCATCCAAGTACTATCCTGGCCCGACGATGCTTAACTTCCGTGATCGGACGAGAACAGGTGTGTTCATCGTGGTATGGTCGTAGACAAACAAACGGGCAGATATCTACGATTTATTAGCACATTACATCGAAAATGGTTTAAACTTTAAAGGTCATATTTCTTGACTGGATTATCCGAAATAGGTCGTGTTTATGTGCATTTGAAAGCTCATTTCAAGCGCTATCGATTAATTACGACAACCATGCGCTTTAAGATTTCCGGTAAAAAGTTCCAACGAAGGAAATCTAGGGTGCTTTCCGACTTAATTTTCATATGACAAAGTTAATTAGCAAAGTAACTACATCGCCATTTTCTTTGTCTGACGCTTGTAATCCATTCATTTGCGACTTGGCGCATTTATTGCTGCCAGATCGTAGCCTTTTTGAAGGGAAAGCAACTTCTAATCATGTCTCTTTCTTGATTTACTCAGCGGCTATTTCGTAAAAAAGATACGTCACAGTCGTAATGATAAATAATGTAACGTGAAAAAGTCAATAGCCTACGACACCGGGAGTTCCCAGGCGGTCCCCCATCCAAGTACTATCCCGGCCCGACGATGCTTAACTTCCGTGATCGGACGAGAACAGGTGTGTTCATCGTGGTATGGTCGTAGACAAACAAACGGGCAGATATCTACGATTTATTAGCACATTACATCGAAAATGGTTCAAATTTTAAAGGTCATATTTCTTGACTGGATCATTCGAAATAGGTCGTGTTTATGTGCGTTTGACAGCTCTTTTTAAGCGCTATCGATTCTTGAGAACAATAATGCGCTTTATGATTTCCGGTAAAAAGTTCCAACAAAGGAAATCTAGGGTGCTTTCAGACTTAATTTTCATATGACAAAGTTAATTAGCAAAGTAACTACATCGCCATTTTCTTTGTCTGACGCTCGTAATCCATTTATTTGCGACGTGGCGCATTTATTGCAGCAAGATTGTAGCCGTTTTGAAGGGAAAGCATCTTCTAATCACGTCCCTTACTTGATTTACTCAGCTGCTATTGCGTAAAAAAGATACGTCACAGTCGTAATGATAAATGATGTAACGTGAAAAAGTCAATAGCCTACGACACCGGGAGTTCCCAGGCGGTCCCCCATCCAAGTACTATCCTGGCCCGACGATGCTTAACTTCCGTGATCGGACGAGAACAGGTGTGTTCATCGTGGTATGGTCGTAGACAAACAAACGGGCAGATATCTACGATTTATTAGCACATTACATCGAAAATGGTTTAAACTTTAAAGGTCATATTTCTTGACTGGATTATCCGAAATAGGTCGTGTTTATGTGCGTTTGACAGCTCTTTTTAAGCGCTATCGATTCTGGACAACAATAATGCGCTTTATGATTTCCGGTAAAAAGTTCCAACGAAGGCAATCTAGGGTACTTGCAGACTTAATTTTCATATGACAAAGTTAATTAGCAAATTAACTACATCGCCATTTTCTTTGTCTGACGCTCGTAATCCATTGATTTGCGACGTGGCGCATTTATTGCAGCCAGATCGTAGCCGCTTTGAAGGGAAAGAAACTTCAAATAACGTCCCTTACTTGATTTACTCAGCGGCTATTTCGTAAAAAAGATACGTCACAGTCGTAATGATAAATAATGTAACGTGAAAAAGTCAATAGCCTACGACACCGGGAGTTCCCAGGCGGTCCTTCATCCAAGTACTATCCCGGCCCGACGATGCTTAACTTCCGTGATCGGACGAGAACAGGTGTGTTCATCGTGGTATGGTCGTAGACAAACAAACGGGCAGATATCTACGATTTATTAGCACATTACATCGAAAATGGTTCAAACTTTAAAGGTCATATTTCTTGACTGGATCATTCGAAATAGGTCGTGTTTATGTGCGTTTGACAGCTCTTTTTAAGCGCTATCGATTCTTGAGAACAATAATGCGCTTTATGATTTCCGGTAAAAAGTTCCAACGAAGGAAATCTAGGGTGCTTTCAGACTTAATTTTCATATGACAAAGTTAATTAGCAAAGTAACTACATCGCCATTTTCTTTGTCTGACGCTCGTAATCCATTTATTTGCGACGTGGCGCATTTATTGCAGCAAGATTGTAGCCGTTTTGAAGGGAAACCATCTTCTAATCACGTCCCTTACTTGATTTACTCAGCGGCTATTGCGTAAAAAAGATACGTCACAGTCGTAATGATAAATGATGTAACGTGAAAAAGTCAATAGCCTACGACACCGGGAGTTCCCAGGCGGTCCCCCATCCAAGTACTATCCTGGCCCGACGATGCTTAACTTCCGTGATGGGACGAGAACAGGTGTGTTCATCGTGGTATGGTCGTAGACAAACAAACGGGCAGATATCTACGATTTATTAGCACATTACATCGAAAATGGTTTAAACTTTAAAGGTCATATTTCTTGACTGGATTATCCGAAATAGGTCGTGTTTATGTGCGTTTGACAGCTCTTTTTAAGCGCTATCGATTCTGGACAACAATAATGCGCTTTATGATTTCCGGTAAAAAGTTCCAACGAAGGCAATCTAGGGTACTTGCAGACTTAATTTTCATATGACAAAGTTAATTAGCAAATTAACTACATCGCCATTTTCTTTGTCTGACGCTCGTAATCCATTGATTTGCGACGTGGCGCATTTATTGCAGCCAGATCGTAGCCGCTTTGAAGGGAAAGAAACTTCAAATAACGTCCCTTACTTGATTTACTCAGCGCTATTGCGTAAAAAAGATACGTCACAGTCGTAATGATAAATAATGTAACGTGAAAAAGTCAATAGCCTACGACACCGGGAGTTCCCAGGCGGTCCCCCATCCAAGTACTATCCCGGCCCGACGATGCTTAACTTCCGTGATCGGACGAGAACAGGTGTGTTCATCGTGGTATGGTCGTAGACAAGCAAACGGGCAGATATCTACGGTTTATTAGCACATTACATCGAAAATTGTTTAAACTTTAAAGGTCATATTTATTGACTGGATCATCCGAAATAGGTCGTGTTTATGTGCATTTGAAAGCTCATTTCAAGCGCTATCGATTCTTTACGACAACCATGCGCTTTAAGATTTCCGGTAAAAAGTTCCAACGAAGGAAATCTGGGGTGCTTTCAGATTTAATTTTCATATGACAAAGTTAATTAGCAAAGTAACTACATCGCCATTTTCTTTGTCTGACGCTCGTAATCCATTTATTTGCGACGTGGCGCATTTATTGCAGCAAGATTGTAGCCGTTTTGAAGGGAAAGCATCTTCTAATCACGTCCCTTACTTGATTTACTCAGGGGCTATTGCGTAAAAAAGATACGTCACAGTCGTAATGATAAATAATGTAACGTAAAAAAGTCAATAGCCTACGACACCGGGAGTTCCCAGGCGGTCCCCCATCCAAGTACTATCCTAGCCCGACGATGCTTAACTTCCGTGATCGGACGAGAACAGGTGTGTTCATCGTGGTATGGTCGTAGACACCCAAACGGGCAGATATCTACGATTTATTAGCACATTACATCGAAAATGGTTTAAACTTTAAAGGTCATATTTCTTGACTGGATCATCCGAAATAGGTCGTGTTTATGTGCATTTGAAAGCTCATTTCAAGCGCTATCCATTAATTACGACAACCATGCGCTTTAAGATTTCCGGTAAAAAGTTCCAACGAAGGAAATCTAGGGTGCTTTCAGACTTAATTTTCATATGACAAAGTTAATTAGCAAAGTAACTACATCGCCATTTTCTTTGTCTGACGCTCGTAATCCATTTATTTGCGACGTGGCGCATTTATTGCAGCAAGATTGTAGCCGTTTTGAAGGGAAAGCATCTTTTAATCACGTCCCTTACTTGATTTACTCAGCGGCTATTTCGTAAAAAAGATACGTCACAGTCGTAATGATAAATAATGTAACGTGAAAAAATCAATAGCCTACGACACCGGGAGTTCCCAGGCGGTCCCCCATCCAAGTACTATGCCGGCCCGACGATGCTTAACTTCCGTGATCGGACGAGAACAGGTGTGTTCATCGTGGTATGGTCGTAGACAAACAAACGGGTAGATATCTACGATTTATTAGCACATTACATCGAAAATTGTTTAAACTTTAAAGGTCATATTTATTGACTGGATCATCCGAAATAGGTCGTGTTTATGTGCATTTGAAAGCTCATTTCAAGCGCTATCGATTCTTTACGACAACCATGCGCTTTAAGATTTCCGGTAAAAAGTTCCAACGAAGGAAATCTGGTGTGCTTTCAGATTTAATTTTCATATGACAAAGTTAATTAGCAAAGTAACTACATCGCCATTTTCTTTGTCTGACGCTCGTAATCCATTTATTTGCGACGTGGCGCATTTATTGCAGCAAGATTGTAGCCGTTTTGAAGGGAAACCATCTTCTAATCACGTCCCTTACTTGATTTACTCAGGGGCTATTGCGTAAAAAAGATACGTCACAGTCGTAATGATAAATAATGTAACGTAAAAAAGTCAATAGCCTACGACACCGGGAGTTCCCAGGCGGTCCCCCATCCAAGTACTATCCTAGCCCGACGATGCTTAACTTCCGTGATCGAACAACAGGTGTGTTCATCGTGGTATGGTCGTAGACAAACAAACGGGCAGATATCTACGATTTATTAGCACATTACATCGAAAATGGTTTAAACTTTAAAGGTCATATTTCTTGACTGGATCATCCGAAATAGGTCGTGTTTATGTGCATTTGAAAGCTCATTTCAAGCGCTATCCATTAATTACGACAACCATGCGCTTTAAGATTTCCGGTAAAAAGTTCCAACGAAGGAAATCTAGGGTGCTTTCAGACTTAATTTTCATATGACAAAGTTAATTAGCAAAGTAACTACATCGCCATTTTCTTTGTCTGACGCTCTTAATCCATTTATTTGCGACGTGGCGCATTTATTGCAGCAAGATTGTAGCCGTTTTGAAGGGAAAGCATCTTCTAATCACGTCCCTTACTTGATTTACTCAGCGGCTATTGCGTAAAAAAGATACGTCACAGTCGTAATGATAAATGATGTAACGTGAAAAAGTCAATAGCCTACGACACCGGGAGTTCCCAGGCGGTCCCCCATCCAAGTACTATCCTGGCCCGACGATGCTTAACTTCCGTGATCGGACGAGAACAGGTGTGTTCATCGTGGTATGGTCGTAGACAAACAAACGGGCAGATATCTACGATTTATTAGCACATTACATCGAAAATGGTTTAAACTTTAAAGGTCATATTTCTTGACTGGATTATCCGAAATAGGTCGTGTTTATGTGCATTTGAAAGCTCATTTCAAGCGCTATCGATTAATTACGACAACCATGCGCTTTAAGATTTCCGGTAAAAAGTTCCAACGAAGGAAATCTAGGGTGCTTTCCGACTTAATTTTCATATGACAAAGTTAATTAGCAAAGTAACTACATCGCCATTTTCTTTGTCTGACGCTTGTAATCCATTCATTTGCGACTTGGCGCATTTATTGCTGCCAGATCGTAGCCGTTTTGAAGGGAAAGCAACTTCTAATCATGTCTCTTTCTTGATTTACTCAGCGGCTATTTCGTAAAAAAGATACGTCACAGTCGTAATGATAAATAATGTAACGTGAAAAAGTCAATAGCCTACGACACCGGGAGTTCCCAGGCGGTCCCCCATCCAAGTACTATCCCGGCCCGACGATGCTTAACTTCCGTGATCGGACGAGAACAGGTGTGTTCATCGTGGTATGGTCGTAGACAAACAAACGGGCAGATATCTACGATTTATTAGCACATTACATCGAAAATGGTTCAAACTTTAAAGGTCATATTTCTTGACTGGATCATTCGAAATAGGTCGTGTTTATGTGCGTTTGACAGCTCTTTTAAAGCGCTATCGATTCTTGACAACAATAATGCGCTTTATGATTTCCGGTAAAAAGTTCCAACGAAGGAAATCTAGGGTGCTTTCCGACTTAATTTTCATATGACAAAGTTAATTAGCAAAATTACTACATCGCCATTTTCTTTGTCTGACGCTCGTAATCCATTCATTTGCGACTTGGCGCATTTATTGCTGCCAGATCGTAGCCGTTTTGAAGGGAAAGCAACTTCTAATCATGTCTCTTTCTTGATTTACTCAGCGGCTATATCGTAAAAAAGATACGTCACAGTCGTAATGATAAATAATGTAACGTGAAAAAGTCAATAGCCTACGACACCGGGAGTTCCCAGGCGGTCCCCCATCCAAGTACTATCCCGGCCCGAGGATTCTTAACTTCCGTGATCGGACGAGAACAGGTGTGTTCATCGTGGTATGGTCGTAGACAAACAAACGGGCAGATATCTACGATTTATTAGCACATTACATCGAAAATGGTTCAAACTTTAAAGGTCATATTTCTTGACTGGATCATTCGAAATAGGTCGTGTTTATGTGCGTTTAACAGCTCTTTTTAAGCGCTATCGATTCTGGACAACAATAATGCGCTTTATGATTTCCGGTAAAAAGTTCCAACGAAGGAAATCTAGGGTGCTTTCAGACTTAATTTTCATATGACAAAGTTAATTAGCAAAGTAACTACATCGCCATTTTCTTTGTCTGACGCTCGTAATCCATTTATTTGCGACGTGGCGCATTTATTGCAGCAAGATTGTAGCCGTTTTGAAGGGAAAGCATCTTCTAATCACGTCCCTTACTTGATTTACTCAGCGGCTATTGCGTAAAAAAGATACGTCACAGTCGTAATGATAAATGATGTAACGTGAAAAAGTCAATAGCCTACGACACCGGGAGTTCCCAGGCGGTCCCCCATCCAAGTACTATCCTGGCCCGAGGATTCTTAACTTCCGTGATCGGACGAGAACAGGTGTGTTCATCGTGGTATGGTCGTAGACAAACAAACGGGCAGATATCTACGATTTATTAGCACATTACATCGAAAATGGTTTAAACTTTAAAGGTCATATTTCTTGACTGGATCATCCGAAATAGGTCGTGTTTATGTGCATTTGAAAGCTCATTTCAAGCGCTATCGATTCTTTACGACAATCATGCGCTTTAAGATTTCCGGTAAAAAGTTCCAACGAAGGAAATCTAGGGTGCTTTCCGACTTAATTTTCATATGACAAAGTTAATTAGCAAAGTAACTACATCGCCATTTTCTTTGTCTGACGCTTGTAATCCATTCATTTGCGACTTGGCGCATTTATTGCTGCCAGATCGTAGCCGTTTTGAAGGGAAAGCAACTTCTAATCATGTCTCTTTCTTGATTTACTCAGCGGCTATTTCGTAAAAAAGATACGTCACAGTCGTAATGATAAATAATGTAACGTGAAAAAGTCAATAGCCTACGACACCGGGAGTTCCCAGGCGGTCCCCCATCCAAGTACTATCCCGGCCCGACGATGCTTAACTTCCGTGATCGGACGAGAACAGGTGTGTTCATCGTGGTATGGTCGTAGACAAACAAACGGGCAGATATCTACGATTTATTAGCACATTACATCGAAAATGGTTCAAACTTTAAAGGTCATATTTCTTGACTG
This sequence comes from Hydractinia symbiolongicarpus, assembly GCF_029227915.1. Classification (NCBI taxonomy): domain Eukaryota; kingdom Metazoa; phylum Cnidaria; class Hydrozoa; order Anthoathecata; family Hydractiniidae; genus Hydractinia; species Hydractinia symbiolongicarpus. Next base: position 15,301,214 of record NC_079885.1, on the reverse strand, counting down.
GATCATTCGAAATAGGTCGTGTTTATGTGCGTTTGACAGCTCTTTTAAAGCGCTATCGATTCTTGACAACAATAATGCGCTTTATGATTTCCGGTAAAAAGTTCCAACGAAGGAAATCTAGGGTGCTTTCTGACTTAATTTTCATATGACAAAGTTAATTAGCAAAATTACTACATCGCCATTTTCTTTGTCTGACGCTCGTAATCCATTCATTTGCGACTTGGCGCATTTATTGCTGCCAGATCGTAGCCGTTTTGAAGGGAAAGCAACTTCTAATCATGTCTCTTTCTTGATTTACTCAGCGGCTATATCGTAAAAAAGATACGTCACAGTCGTAATGATAAATAATGTAACGTGAAAAAGTCAATAGCCTACGACACCGGGAGTTCCCAGGCGGTCCCCCATCCAAGTACTATCCCGGCCCGAGGATTCTTAACTTCCGTGATCGGACGAGAACAGGTGTGTTCATCGTGGTATGGTCGTAGACAAACAAACGGGCAGATATCTACGATTTATTAGCACATTACATCGAAAATGGTTTAAACTTTAAAGGTCATATTTCTTGACTGGATCATCCGAAATAGGTCGTGTTTATGTGCATTTGAAAGCTCATTTCAAGCGCTATCGATTCTTTACGACAACCATGCGCTTTAAGATTTCCGGTAAAAAGTTCCAACGAAGGAAATCTAGGGTGCTTGCAGACTTAATTTTCATATGACAAAGTTAATTAGCAAATTAACTACATCGCCATTTTCTTTGTCTGACGCTCGTAATCCATTGATTTGCGACGTGGCGCATTTTTTGCAGCCAGATCGTAGCCGCTTTGAAGGGAAAGAAACTTCTAATAACGTCCCTTACTTGATTTACTCAGCGCTATTGCGTAAAAAAGATACGTCACAGTCGTAATGATAAATAATGTAACGTGAAAAAGTCAATAGCCTACGACACCGGGAGTTCCCAGGCGGTCCCCCATCCAAGTACTATCCCGGCCCGAGGATTCTTAACTTCCGTGATCGGACGAGAACAGGTGTGTTCATCGTGGTATGGTCGTAGACAAACAAACGGGCAGATATCTACGATTTATTAGCACATTACATCGAAAATGGTTTAAACTTTAAAGGTCATATTTCTTGACTGGATCATCCGAAATAGGTCGTGTTTATGTGCATTTGAAAGCTCATTTCAAGCGCTATCGATTCTTTACGACAACCATGCGCTTTAAGATTTCCGGTAAAAAGTTCCAACGAAGGAAATCTAGGGTGCTTTCCGACTTAATTTTCATATGACAAAGTTAATTAGCAAAGTAACTACATCGCCATTTTCTTTGTCTGACGCTTGTAATCCATTCATTTGCGACTTGGCGCATTTATTGCTGCCAGATCGTAGCCGTTTTGAAGGGAAAGCAACTTCTAATCATGTCTCTTTCTTGATTTACTCAGCGGCTATTTCGTAAAAAAGATACGTCACAGTCGTAATGATAAATAATGTAACGTGAAAAAGTCAATAGCCTACGACACCGGGAGTTCCCAGGCGGTCCCCCATCCAAGTACTATCCCGGCCCGACGATGCTTAACTTCCGTGATCGGACGAGAACAGGTGTGTTCATCGTGGTATGGTCGTAGACAAACAAACGGGCAGATATCTACGATTTATTAGCACATTACATCGAAAATGGTTCAAACTTTAAAGGTCATATTTCTTGACTGGATCATTCGAAATAGGTCGTGTTTATGTGCGTTTGACAGCTCTTTTAAAGCGCTATCGATTCTTGACAACAATAATGCGCTTTATGATTTCCGGTAAAAAGTTCCAACGAAGGAAATCTAGGGTGCTTTCCGACTTAATTTTCATATGACAAAGTTAATTAGCAAAATTACTACATCGCCATTTTCTTTGTCTGACGCTCGTAATCCATTCATTTGCGACTTGGCGCATTTATTGCTGCCAGATCGTAGCCGTTTTGAAGGGAAAGCAACTTCTAATCATGTCTCTTTCTTGATTTACTCAGCGGCTATATCGTAAAAAAGATACGTCACAGTCGTAATGATAAATAATGTAACGTGAAAAAGTCAATAGCCTACGACACCGGGAGTTCCCAGGCGGTCCCCCATCCAAGTACTATCCCGGCCCGAGGATTCTTAACTTCCGTGATCGGACGAGAACAGGTGTGTTCATCGTGGTATGGTCGTAGACAAACAAACGGGCAGATATCTACGATTTATTAGCACATTACATCGAAAATGGTTTAAACTTTAAAGGTCATATTTCTTGACTGGATCATCCGAAATAGGTCGTGTTTATGTGCATTTGAAAGCTCATTTCAAGCGCTATCGATTCTTTACGACAACCATGCGCTTTAAGATTTCCGGTAAAAAGTTCCAACGAAGGAAATCTAGGGTGCTTTCCGACTTAATTTTCATATGACAAAGTTAATTAGCAAAGTAACTACATCGCCATTTTCTTTGTCTGACGCTTGTAATCCATTCATTTGCGACTTGGCGCACTTATTGCTGCCAGATCGTAGCCGTTTTGAAGGGAAAGCAACTTCTAATCATGTCTCTTTCTTGATTTACTCAGCGGCTATTTCGTAAAAAAGATACGTCACAGTCGTAATGATAAATAATGTAACGTGAAAAAGTCAATAGCCTACGACACCGGGAGTTCCCAGGCGGTCCCCCATCCAAGTACTATCCCGGCCCGACGATGCTTAACTTCCGTGATCGGACGAGAACAGGTGTGTTCATCGTGGTATGGTCGTAGACAAACAAACGGGCAGATATCTACGATTTATTAGCACATTACATCGAAAATGGTTCAAACTTTAAAGGTCATATTTCTTGACTGGATCATTCGAAATAGGTCGTGTTTATGTGCGTTTGACAGCTCTTTTAAAGCGCTATCGATTCTTGACAACAATAATGCCCTTTATGATTTCCGGTAAAAAGTTCCAACGAAGGAAATCTAGGGTGCTTTCCGACTTAATTTTCATATGACAAAGTTAATTAGCAAAATTACTACATCGCCATTTTCTTTGTCTGACGCTCGTAATCCATTCATTTGCGACTTGGCACATTTATTGCTGCCAGATCGTAGCCGTTTTGAAGGGAAAGCAACTTCTAATCATGTCTCTTTCTTGATTTACTCAGCGGCTATATCGTAAAAAAGATACGTCACAGTCGTAATGATAAATAATGTAACGTGAAAAAGTCAATAGCCTACGACACCGGGAGTTCCCAGGCGGTCCCCCATCCAAGTACTATCCCGGCCCGAGGATTCTTAACTTCCGTGATCGGACGAGAACAGGTGTGTTCATCGTGGTATGGTCGTAGACAAACAAACGGGCAGATATCTACGATTTATTAGCACATTACATCGAAAATGGTTCAAACTTTAAAGGTCATATTTCTTGACTGGATCATTCGAAATAGGTCGTGTTTATGTGCGTTTAACAGCTCTTTTTAAGCGCTATCGATTCTGGACAACAATAATGCGCTTTATGATTTCCGGTAAAAAGTTCCAACGAAGGCAATCTAGGGTACTTGCAGACTTAATTTTCATATGACAAAGTTAATTAGCAAATTAACTACATCGCCATTTTCTTTGTCTGACGCTCGTAATCCATTGATTTGCGACGTGGCGCATTTATTGCAGCCAGATCGTAGCCGCTTTGAAGGGAAAGAAACTTCTAATAACGTCCCTTACTTGATTTACTCAGCGCTGATGCGTAAAAAAGATACGTCACAGTCGTAATGATAAATAATGTAACGTGAAAAAGTCAATAGCCTACGACACCGGGAGTTCCCAGGCGGTCCCCCATCCAAGTACTATCCCGGCCCGAGGATTCTTAACTTCCGTGATCGGACGAGAACAGGTGTGTTCATCGTGGTATGGTCGTAGACAAACAAACGGGCAGATATCTACGATTTATTAGCACATTACATCGAAAATGGTTTAAACTTTAAAGGTCATATTTCTTGACTGGATCATCCGAAATAGGTCGTGTTTATGTGCATTTGAAAGCTCATTTCAAGCGCTATCGATTCTTTACGACAACCATGCGCTTTAAGATTTCCGGTAAAAAGTTCCAACGAAGGAAATCTAGGGTGCTTTCAGACTTAATTTTCATATGACAAAGTTAATTAGCAAAGTAACTACATCGCCATTTTCTTTGTCTGACGCTCGTAATCCATTTATATGCGACGTGGCGCATTTATTGCAGCAAGATTGTAGCCGTTTTGAAGGGAAAGCATCTTCTAATCACGTCCCTTACTTGATTTACTCAGCGGCTATTGCGTAAAAAAGATACGTCACAGTCGTAATGATAAATGATGTAACGTGAAAAAGTCAATAGCCTACGACACCGGGAGTTCCCAGGCGGTCCCCCATCCAAGTACTATCCTGGCCCGACGATGCTTAACTTCCGTGATCGGACGAGAACAGGTGTGTTCATCGTGGTATGGTCGTAGACAAACAAACGGGCAGATATCTACGATTTATTAGCACATTACATCGAAAATGGTTTAAACTTTAAAGGTCATATTTCTTGACTGGATTATCCAAAATAGGTCGTGTTTATGTGCATTTGAAAGCTCATTTCAAGCGCTATCGATTAATTACGACAACCATGCGCTTTAAGATTTCCGGTAAAAAGTTCCAACGAAGGAAATCTAGGGTGCTTTCCGACTTAATTTTCATATGACAAAGTTAATTAGCAAAGTAACTACATCGCCATTTTCTTTGTCTGACGCTTGTAATCCATTCATTTGCGACTTGGCGCATTTATTGCTGCCAGATCGTAGCCGTTTTGAAGGGAAAGCAACTTCTAATCATGTCTCTTTCTTGATTTACTCAGCGGATATTTCGTAAAAAAGATACGTCACAGTCGTAATGATAAATAATGTAACGTGAAAAAGTCAATAGCCTACGACACCGGGAGTTCCCAGGCGGTCCCCCATCCAAGTACTATCCCGGCCCGACGATGCTTAACTTCCGTGATCGGACGAGAACAGGTGTGTTCATCGTGGTATGGTCGTAGACAAACAAACGGGCAGATAACTACGATTTATTAGCACATTACATCGAAAATGGTTCAAACTTTAAAGGTCATATTTCTTGACTGGATCATTCGAAATAGGTCGTGTTTATGTGCGTTTGACAGCTCTTTTTAAGCGCTATCGATTCTGGGCAACAATAATGCGCTTTATTATTTCCGGTAAAAAGTTCCAACGAAGGCAATCTAGGGTACTTGCAGACTTAATTTTCATATGACAAAGTTAATTAGCAAATTAACTACATCGCCATTTTCTTTGTCTGACGCTCGTAATCCATTGATTTGCGACGTGGCGCATTTATTGCAGCAAGATCGTAGCCGCTTTGAAGGGAAAGAAACTTCTAATAACGTCCCTTACTTGATTTACTCAGCGCTATTGCGTAAAAAAGATACGTCACAGTCGTAATGATAAATAATGTAACGTGAAAAAGTCAATAGCCTACGACACCGGGAGATCCCAGGCGGTCCCCCATCCAAGTACTATCCTGGCCCGACGATGCTTAACTTCCGTGATCGGACGAGAACAGGTGTGTTCATCGTGGTATGGTCGTAGACAAACAAACGGGCAGATATCTACGATTTATTAGCACATTACATCGAAAATGGTTCAAACTTTAAAGGTCATATTTCTTGACTGGATCATTCGAAATAGGTCGTGTTTATGTGCGTTTGACAGCTCTTTTTAAGCGCTATCGATTCTGGGCAACAATAATGCGCTTTATTATTTCCGGTAAAAAGTTCCAACGAAGGCAATCTAGGGTACTTGCAGACTTAATTTTCATATGACAAAGTTAATTAGCAAAATTACTACATCGCCATTTTCTTTGTCTGACGCTCGTAATCCATTCATTTGCGACGTGGCGCATTTATTGCAGCAAGATCGTAGCCGTTTTGAAGGGAAAGCAACTTCTAATCATGTCTCTTTCTTGATTTACTCAGCGCTATTGCGTAAAAAAGATACGTCACAGTCGTAATGATAAATAATGTAACGTGAAAAAGTCAATAGCCTACGACACCGGGAGTTCCCAGGCGGTCCCCCATCCAAGTACTATCCCGGCCCGAGGATTCTTAACTTCCGTGATCGGACGAGAACAGGTGTGTTCATCGTGGTATGGTCGTAGACAAACAAACGGGCAGATATCTACGATTTATTAGCACATTACATCGAAAATGGTTCAAACTTTAAAGGTCATATTTCTTGACTGGATCATTCGAAATAGGTCGTGTTTATGTGCGTTTGACAGCTCTTTTTAAGCGCTATCGATTCTGGGCAACAATAATGCGCTTTATGATTTCCGGTAAAAAGTTCCAACGAAGGCAATCTAGGGTACTTGCAGACTTAATTTTCATATGACAAAGTTAATTAGCAAATTAACTACATCGCCATTTTCTTTGTCTGACGCTCGTAATCCATTGATTTGCGACGTGGCGCATTTATTGCAGCCAGATCGTAGCTGCTTTGAAGGGAAAGAAACTTCTAATAACGTCCCTTACTTGATTTACTCAGCGCTATTGCGTAAAAAAGATACGTCACAGTCGTAATGATAAATAATGTAACGTGAAAAAGTCAATAGCCTACGACACCGGGAGTTCCCAGGCGGTCCCCAATCCAAGTACTATCCCGGCCCGACGATGCTTAACTTCCGTGATCGGACGAGAACAGGTGTGTTCATCGTGGTATGGTCGTAGACAAGCAAACGGATCTACGATTTATTAGCACATTACATCGAAAATGGTTTAAACTTTAAAGGTCATTTTTCTTGACTGGATTATCCGAAATAGGTCGTGTTTATGTGCATTTGAAAGCTCATTTCAAGCGCTATCGATTAATTACAACAACCATGCGCTTTAAGATTTCCGGTAAAAAGTTCCAACGAAGGCAATCTAGGTACTTTCAGACTTAATTTTCATATGACAAAGTTAATTAGCAAATTAACTACATCGCCATTTTCTTTGTCTGACGCTCTTAATCCATTCATTTGCGAATTGGCGCATTTATTGCTGCCAGATCGTAGCCGTTTTGAAGGGAAAGCAACTTCTAATCATGTCTCTTTCCTGATTTACTCAGCGGCTATTTCGTAAAAAAGATACGTCACAGTCGTAATGATAAATAATGTAACGTGAAAAAGTCAATAGCCTACGACACCGGGAGTTCCCAGGCGGTCCCCCATCCAAATACTATCCCGGCCCGAGGAATCTTAACTTCCGTGATCGGACGAGAACAGGTGTGTTCATCGTGGTATGGTCGTAGACAAACAAACGGGCAGATATCTACGATTTATTAGCACATTACATCGAAAATGGTTTAAACTTTAAAGGTCATATTTCTTGACTGGATCATCCGAAATAGGTCGTGTTTATGTGCATTTGAAAGCTCATTTCAAGCGCTATCGATTCTTTACGACAACCATGCGCTTTAAGATTTCCGGTAAAAAGTTCCAACGAAGGAAATCTGGGGTGCTTTCAGACTTAATTTTCATATGACAAAGTTAATTAGCAAAGTAACTACATCGCCATTTTCTTTGTCTGACGCTCGTAATCCATTTATTTGCGACGTGGCGCATTTATTGCAGCAAGATTGTAGCCGTTTTGAAGGGAAAGCATCTTCTAATCACGTCCCTTACTTGATTTACTCAGGGGCTATTGCGTAAAAAAGATACGTCACAGTCGTAATGATAAATAATGTAACGTGAAAAAGTCAATAGCCTACGACACCGGGAGTTCCCAGGCGGTCCCCCATCCAAGTACTATCCTGGCCCGACGATGCTTAACTTCCGTGATCGGACGAGAACAGGTGTGTTCATCGTGGTATGGTCGTAGACAAACAAACGGGCAGATATCTACGATTTATTAGCACATTACATCGAAAATGGTTTAAATTTAAAGGTCATATTTCTTGACTGGATTATCAGAAATAGGTCGTGTTTATGTGCATTTGAAAGCTCATTTCAAGCGCTATCGATTAATTACAACAACCATGCGCTTTAAGATTTCCGGTAAAAAGTTCCAACGAAGGCAATCTAGGTACTTTCAGACTTAATTTTCATATGACAAAGTTAATTAGCAAAGTAACTACATCGCCATTTTCTTTGTCTGACGCTCGTAATCCATTTATTTGCGACGTGGCGCATTTATTGCAGCAAGATTGTAGCCGTTTTGAAGGGAAAGCATCTTCTAATCACGTGCCTTACTTGATTTACTCAGGGGCTATTGCGTAAAAAAGATACGTCACAGTCGTAATGATAAATAATGTAACGTGAAAAAGTCAATAGCCTACGACAGCGGGAGTTCCCAGGCGGTCCCCCATCCAAGTACTATCCTGGCCCGACGATGCTTAACTTCCGTGATCAGACGAGAACAGGTGTGTTCATCGTGGTATGGTCGTAGACAAACAAACGGGCAGATATCTACGATTTATTAGCACATTACATCGAAAATGGTTTAAACTTTAAAGGTCATATTTCTTGACTGGATCATCCGAAATAGGTCGTGTTTATGTGCGTTTGACAGCTCTTTTTAAGCGCTATCGATTCTGGGCAACAATAATGCGCTTTATTATTTCCGGTAAAAAGTTCCAACGAAGGCAATCTAGGGTACTTGCAGACTTAATTTTCATATGACAAAGTTAATTAGCAAAATTACTACATCGCCATTTTCTTTGTCTGACGCTCGTAATCCATTCATTTGCGACGTGGCGCATTTATTGCAGCAAGATCGTAGCCGTTTTGAAGGGAAAGCAACTTCTAATCATGTCTCTTTCTTGATTTACTCAGCGCTATTGCGTAAAAAAGATACGTCACAGTCGTAATGATAAATAATGTAACGTGAAAAAGTCAATAGCCTACGACACCGGGAGTTCCCAGGCGGTCCCCCATCCAAGTACTATCCCGGCCCGAGGATTCTTAACTTCCGTGATCGGACGAGAACAGGTGTGTTCATCGTGGTATGGTCGTAGACAAACAAACGGGCAGATATCTACGATTTATTAGCACATTACATCGAAAATGGTTCAAACTTTAAAGGTCATATTTCTTGACTGGATCATTCGAAATAGGTCGTGTTTATGTGCGTTTGACAGCTCTTTTTAAGCGCTATCGATTCTGGGCAACAATAATGCGCTTTATGATTTCCGGTAAAAAGTTCCAACGAAGGCAATCTAGGGTACTTGCAGACTTAATTTTCATATGACAAAGTTAATTAGCAAATTAACTACATCGCCATTTTCTTTGTCTGACGCTCGTAATCCATTGATTTGCGACGTGGCGCATTTATTGCAGCCAGATCGTAGCTGCTTTGAAGGGAAAGAAACTTCTAATAACGTCCCTTACTTGATTTACTCAGCGCTATTGCGTAAAAAAGATACGTCACAGTCGTAATGATAAATAATGTAACGTGAAAAAGTCAATAGCCTACGACACCGGGAGTTCCCAGGCGGTCCCCAATCCAAGTACTATCCCGGCCCGACGATGCTTAACTTCCGTGATCGGACGAGAACAGGTGTGTTCATCGTGGTATGGTCGTAGACAAGCAAACGGATCTACGATTTATTAGCACATTACATCGAAAATGGTTTAAACTTTAAAGGTCATTTTTCTTGACTGGATTATCCGAAATAGGTCGTGTTTATGTGCATTTGAAAGCTCATTTCAAGCGCTATCGATTAATTACAACAACCATGCGCTTTAAGATTTCCGGTAAAAAGTTCCAACGAAGGCAATCTAGGTACTTTCAGACTTAATTTTCATATGACAAAGTTAATTAGCAAATTAACTACATCGCCATTTTCTTTGTCTGACGCTCTTAATCCATTCATTTGCGAATTGGCGCATTTATTGCTGCCAGATCGTAGCCGTTTTGAAGGGAAAGCAACTTCTAATCATGTCTCTTTCCTGATTTACTCAGCGGCTATTTCGTAAAAAAGATACGTCACAGTCGTAATGATAAATAATGTAACGTGAAAAAGTCAATAGCCTACGACACCGGGAGTTCCCAGGCGGTCCCCCATCCAAATACTATCCCGGCCCGAGGAATCTTAACTTCCGTGATCGGACGAGAACAGGTGTGTTCATCGTGGTATGGTCGTAGACAAACAAACGGGCAGATATCTACGATTTATTAGCACATTACATCGAAAATGGTTTAAACTTTAAAGGTCATATTTCTTGACTGGATCATCCGAAATAGGTCGTGTTTATGTGCATTTGAAAGCTCATTTCAAGCGCTATCGATTCTTTACGACAACCATGCGCTTTAAGATTTCCGGTAAAAAGTTCCAACGAAGGAAATCTGGGGTGCTTTCAGACTTAATTTTCATATGACAAAGTTAATTAGCAAAGTAACTACATCGCCATTTTCTTTGTCTGACGCTCGTAATCCATTTATTTGCGACGTGGCGCATTTATTGCAGCAAGATTGTAGCCGTTTTGAAGGGAAAGCATCTTCTAATCACGTCCCTTACTTGATTTACTCAGGGGCTATTGCGTAAAAAAGATACGTCACAGTCGTAATGATAAATAATGTAACGTGAAAAAGTCAATAGCCTACGACACCGGGAGTTCCCAGGCGGTCCCCCATCCAAGTACTATCCTGGCCCGACGATGCTTAACTTCCGTGATCGGACGAGAACAGGTGTGTTCATCGTGGTATGGTCGTAGACAAACAAACGGGCAGATATCTACGATTTATTAGCACATTACATCGAAAATGGTTTAAATTTAAAGGTCATATTTCTTGACTGGATTATCAGAAATAGGTCGTGTTTATGTGCATTTGAAAGCTCATTTCAAGCGCTATCGATTAATTACAACAACCATGCGCTTTAAGATTTCCGGTAAAAAGTTCCAACGAAGGCAATCTAGGTACTTTCAGACTTAATTTTCATATGACAAAGTTAATTAGCAAAGTAACTACATCGCCATTTTCTTTGTCTGACGCTCGTAATCCATTTATTTGCGACGTGGCGCATTTATTGCAGCAAGATTGTAGCCGTTTTGAAGGGAAAGCATCTTCTAATCACGTGCCTTACTTGATTTACTCAGGGGCTATTGCGTAAAAAAGATACGTCACAGTCGTAATGATAAATAATGTAACGTGAAAAAGTCAATAGCCTACGACAGCGGGAGTTCCCAGGCGGTCCCCCATCCAAGTACTATCCTGGCCCGACGATGCTTAACTTCCGTGATCAGACGAGAACAGGTGTGTTCATCGTGGTATGGTCGTAGACAAACAAACGGGCAGATATCTACGATTTATTAGCACATTACATCGAAAATGGTTTAAACTTTAAAGGTCATATTTCTTGACTGGATCATCCGAAATAGGTCGTGTTTATGTGCATTTGAAAGCTCATTTCAAGCGCTATCCACTAATTACGACAACCATGCGCTTCAAGATTTCCGGTAAAAAGTTCCAACGAAGGCAATCTAGGGTACTTTCAGACTTAATTTTCATATGACAAAGTTAATTAGCAAAGTAACTACATCGCCATTTTCTTTGTCTGACGCTCGTAATCCATTTATTTGCGACGTGGCGCATTTATTGCAGCAAGATTGTAGCCGTTTTGAAGGGAAAGCATCTTCTAATCACGTCCCTTACTTGATTTACTCAGGGGCTATTGCGTAAAAAAGATACGTCACAGTCGTAATGATAAATAATGTAACGTAAAAAATTCAATAGCCTACGACACCGGGAGTTCCCAGGCGGTCCCCCATCCAAGTACTATCCTAGCCCGACGATGCTTAACTTCCGTGATCGGACGAGAACAGGTGTGTTCATCGTGGTATGGTCGTAGACAAACAAACGGGCAGATATCTACGATTTATTAGCACATTACATCGAAAATGGTTTAAACTTTAAAGGTCATATTTCTTGACTGGATCATCCGAAATAGGTCGTGTTTATGTGCATTTGAAAGCTCATTTCAAGCGCTATCCATTAATTACGACAACCATGCGCTTTAAGATTTCCGGTAAAAAGTTCCAACGAAGAAAATCTAGGGTGCTTTCAGACTTAATTTTCATATGACAAAGTTAATTAGCAAAGTAACTACATCGCCATTTTCTTTGTCTGACGCTCGTAATCCATTTATTTGCGACGTGGCGCATTTATTGCAGCAAGATTGTAGCCGTTTTGAAGGGAAAGCATCTTTTAATCACGTCCCTTACTTGATTTACTCAGCGGCTATTTCGTAAAAAAGATACGTCACAGTCGTAATGATAAATAATGTAACGTGAAAAAATCAATAGCCTACGACACCGGGAGTTCCCAGGCGGTCCCCCATCAAAGTACTATCCCGGCCCGACGATGCTTAACTTCCGTGATCGGACGAGAACAGGTGTGTTCATCGTGGTATGGTCGTAGACAAACAAACGGGCAGATATCTACGATTTATTAGCACATTACATCGAAAATGGTTCAAACTTTAAAGGTCATATTTCTTGACTGGATCATTCGAAATAGGTTGTGTTTATGTGCGTTTGACAGCTCTTTTTAAGCGCTATCGATTCTTGACAACAATAATGCGCTTTATGATTTCCGGAAAAAAGTTCCAACGAAGGAAATCTAGGGTGCTTTCCGACTTAATTTTCATATGACAAAGTTAATTAGCAAAGTTACTACATCGCCATTTTCTTTGTCTGACGCTCGTAATCCATTCACTTGCGACTTGGCGCATTTATTGCTGCCAGATCGTAGCCGCTTTGAAGGGAAAGCAACTTCTAATCATGTCTCTTTCTTGATTTACTCAGCGGCTATTTCGTAAAAAAGATACGTCACAGTCGTAATGATAAATAATGCAACGTGAAAAAGTCAATAGCCTACGACACCGGGAGTTCCCAGGCGGTCCCCCATCCAAGTACTATCCCGGCCCGAGGATTCTTAACTTCCGTGATCGGACGAGAACAGGTGTGTTCATCGTGGTATGGTCGTAGACAAACAAACGGGCAGATATCTACGATTTATTAGCACATTACATCGAAAATGGTTTAAACTTTAAAGGTCATATTTCTTGACTGGATCATCCGAAATAGGTCGTGTTTATGTGCATTTTAAAGCTCATTTCAAGCGCTATCGATTCTTTACGACAACCATGCGCTTTAAGATTTCCGGTAAAAAGTTCCAACGAAGGAAATCTAGGGTGCTTTCAGACTTAATTTTCATATGACAAAGTTAATTAGCAAAGTAACTACATCGCCATTTTCTTTGTCTGACGCCCGTAATCCATTTATTTGCGACGTGGCGCATTTATTGCAGCAAGATTGTAGCCGTTTTGAAGGGAAAGCATCTTCTAATCACGTCCCTTACTTGATTTACTCAGCGGCTATTGCGTAAAAAAGATACGTCACAGTCGTAATGATAAATGATGTAACGTGAAAAAGTCAATAGCCTACGACACCGGGAGTTCCCAGGCGGTCCCCCATCCAAGTACTATCCTGGCCCGACGATGCTTAACTTCCGTGATCGGACGAGAACAGGTGTGTTCATCGTGGTATGGTCGTAGACAAACAAACGGGCAGATATCTACGATTTATTAGCACATTACATCGAAAATGGTTTAAACTTTAAAGGTCATATTTCTTGACTGGATTATCCGAAATAGGTCGTGTTTATGTGCATTTGAAAGCTCATTTCAAGCGCTATCGATTAATTACGACAACCATGCGCTTTAAGATTTCCGGTAAAAAGTTCCAACGAAGGAAATCTAGGGTGCTTTCCGACTTAATTTTCATATGACAAAGTTAATTAGCAAAGTAACTACATCGCCATTTTCTTTGTCTGACGCTTGTAATCCATTCATTTGCGACTTGGCGCATTTATTGCTGCCAGATCGTAGCCGTTTTGAAGGGAAAGCAACTTCTAATCATGTCTCTTTCTTGATTTACTCAGCGGCTATTTCGTAAAAAAGATACGTCACAGTCGTAATGATAAATAATGTAACGTGAAAAAGTCAATAGCCTACGACACCGGGAGTTCCCAGGCGGTCCCCCATCCAAGTACTATCCCGGCCCGACGATGCTTAACTTCCGTGATTGGACGAGAACAGGTGTGTTCATCGTGGTATGGTCGTAGACAAACAAACGGGCAGATATCTACGATTTATTAGCACATTACATCGAAAATGGTTCAAACTTTAAAGGTCATATTTCTTGACTGGATCATTCGAAATAGGTCGTGTTTATATGCGTTTGACAGCTCTTTTAAAGCGCTATCGATTCTTGACAACAATAATGCGCTTTATGATTTCCGGTAAAAAGTTCCAACGAAGGAAATCTAGGGTGCTTTCCGACTTAATTTTCATATGACCAAGTTAATTAGCAAAATTACTACATCGCCATTTTCTTTGTCTGACGCTCGTAATCCATTCATTTGCGACTTGGCGCATTTATTGCTGCCAGATCGTAGCCGTTTTGAAGGGAAAGCAACTTCTAATCATGTCTCTTTCTTGATTTACTCAGCGGCTATATCGTAAAAAAGATACGTCACAGTCGTAATGATAAATAATGTAACGTGAAAAAGTCAATAGCCTACGACACCGGGAGTTCCCAGGCGGTCCCCCATCCAAGTACTATCCCGGCCCGAGGATTCTTAACTTCCGTGATCGGACGAGAACAGGTGTGTTCATCGTGGTATGGTCGTAGACAAACAAACGGGCAGATATCTACGATTTATTAGCACATTACATCGAAAATGGTTCAAACTTTAAAGGTCATATTTCTTGACTGGATCATTCGAAATAGGTCGTGTTTATGTGCGTTTAACAGCTCTTTTTAAGCGCTATCGATTCTGGACAACAATAATGCGCTTTATGATTTCCGGTAAAAAGTTCCAACGAAGGCAATCTAGGGTACTTGCAGACTTAATTTTCATATGACAAAGTTAATTAGCAAATTAACTACATCGCCATTTTCTTTGTCTGACGCTCGTAATCCATTGATTTGCGACGTGGCGCATTTATTGCAGTCAGATCGTAGCCGCTTTGAAGGGAAAGAAACTTCTAATAACGTCCCTTACTTGATTTACTCAGCGCTATTGCGTAAAAAAGATACGTCACAGTCGTAATGGTAAATAATGTAACGTGAAAAAGTCAATAGCCTACGACACCGGGAGTTCCCAGGCGGTCCCCCATCCAAGTACTATCCCGGCCCGAGGATTCTTAACTTCCGTGATCGGACGAGAACAGGTGTGTTCATCGTGGTATGGTCGTAGACAAACAAACGGGCAGATATCTACGATTTATTAGCACATTACATCGAAAATGGTTTAAACTTTAAAGGTCATATTTCTTGACTGGATCATCCGAAATAGGTCGTGTTTATGTGCATTTGAAAGCTCATTTCAAGCGCTATCGATTCTTTACGACAACCATGCGCTTTAAAATTTCCGGTAAAAAGTTCCAACGAAGGAAATCTAGGGTGCTTTCAGACTTAATTTTCATATGACAAAGTTAATTAGCAAAGTAACTACATCGCTATTTTCTTTGTCTGACGCTCGTAATCCATTTATATGCGACGTGGCGCATTTATTGCAGCAAGATTGTAGCCGTTTTGAAGGGAAAGCATCTTCTAATCACGTGCCTTACTTGATTTACTCAGCGGCTATTGCGTAAAAAAGATACGTCACAGTCGTAATGATAATTGATGTAACGTGAAAAAGTCAATAGCCTACGACACCGGGAGTTCCCAGGCGGTCCCCCATCCAAGTACTATCCTGGCCCGACGATGCTTAACTTCCGTGATCGGACGAGAACAGGTGTGTTCATCGTGGTATGGTCGTAGACAAACAAACGGGCAGATATCTACGATTTATTAGCACATTACATCGAAAATGGTTTAAACTTTAAAGGTCATATTTCTTGACTGGATTATCCAAAATAGGTCGTGTTTATGTGCATTTGAAAGCTCATTTCAAGCGCTATCGATTAATTACGACAAACATGCGCTTTAAGATTTCCGGTAAAAAGTTCCAACGAAGGAAATCTAGGGTGCTTTCCGCCTTAATTTTCATATGACAAAGTTAATTAGCAAAGTAACTACATCGCCATTTTCTTTGTCTGACGCTTGTAATCCATTCATTTGTGACTTGGCGCATTTATTGCTGCCAGATCGTAGCCGTTTTGAAGGGAAAGCAACTTCTAATCATGTCTCTTTCTTGATTTACTCAGCGGCTATTTCGTAAAAAAGATACGTCACAGTCGTAATGATAAATAATGTAACGTGAAAAAGTCAATAGCCTACGACACCGGGAGTTCCCAGGCGGTCCCCCATCCAAGTACTATCCCGGCCCGACGATGCTTAACTTCCGTGATCGGACGAGAACAGGTGTGTTCATCGTGGTATGGTCGTAGACAAACAAACGGGCAGATATCTACGATTTATTAGCACATTACATCGAAAATGGTTTAAACTTTAAAGGTCATATTTCTTGACTGGATCATCCGAAATAGGTCGTGTTTATGTGCATTTGAAAGCTCATTTCAAGCGCTATCGATTAATTACAACAACCATGCGCTTAAAGATTTCCGGTAAAAAGTTCCAACAAAGGCAATCTAGGTACTTTCAGACTTAATTTTCATATGACAAAGTTAATTAGCAAATTAACTACATCGCCATTTTCTTTGTCTGACGCTCTTAATCCATTCATTTGCGAATTGGCGCATTTATTGCTGCCAGATCGTAGCCGTTTTGAAGGGAAAGCAACTTCTAATCATGTTTCTTTCCTGATTTACTCAGCGGCTATTTCGTAAAAAAGATACGTCACAGTCGTAATGATAAATAATGTAACGTGAAAAAGTCAATAGCCTACGACACCGGGAGTTCCCAGGCGGTCCCCCATCCAAATACTATCCCGGCCCGAGGATTCTTAACTTCCGTGATCGGACGAGAACAGGTGTGTTCATCGTGGTATGGTCGTAGACAAACAAACGGGCAGATATCTACGATTTATTAGCACATTACATCGAAAATGGTTTAAACTTTAAAGGTCATATTTCTTGACTGGATCATCCGAAATAGGTCGTGTTTATGTGCATTTGAAAGCTCATTTCAAGCGCTATCGATTCTTTACGACAACCATGCGCTTTAAGATTTCCGGTAAAAAGTTCCAACGAAGGAAATCTGGGGTGCTTTCAGACTTAATTTTCATATGACAAAGTTAATTAGCAAAGTAACTACATCGCCATTTTCTTTGTCTGACGCTCGTAATCCATTTATTTGCGACGTGGCGCATTTATTGCAGCAAGATTGTAGCCGTTTTGAAGGGAAAGCATCTTCTAATCACGTCCCTTACTTGATTTACTCAGGGGCTATTGCGTAAAAAAGATACGTCACAGTCGTAATGATAAATAATGTAACGTGAAAAAGTCAATAGCCTACGACACCGGGAGTTCCCAGGCGGTCCCCCATCCAAGTACTATCCTGGCCCGACGATGCTTAACTTCCGTGATCGGACGAGAACAGGTGTGTTCATCGTGGTATGGTCGTAGACAAACAAACGGGCAGATATCTACGATTTATTAGCACATTACATCGAAAATGGTTTAAATTTAAAGGTCATATTTCTTGACTGGATTATCCGAAATAGGTCGTGTTTATGTGCATTTGAAAGCTCATTTCAAGCGCTATCGATTAATTACAACAACCATGCGCTTAAAGATTTCCGGTAAAAAGTTCCAACAAAGGCAATCTAGGTACTTTCAGACTTAATTTTCATATGACAAAGTTAATTAGCAAATTAACTACATCGCCATTTTCTTTGTCTGACGCTCTTAATCCATTCATTTGCGAATTGGCGCATTTATTGCTGCCAGATCGTAGCCGTTTTGAAGGGAAAGCAACTTCTAATCATGTTTCTTTCCTGATTTACTCAGCGGCTATTTCGTAAAAAAGATACGTCACAGTCGTAATGATAAATAATGTAACGTGAAAAAGTCAATAGCCTACGACACCGGGAGTTCCCAGGCGGTCCCCCATCCAAATACTATCCCGGCCCGAGGATTCTTAACTTCCGTGATCGGACGAGAACAGGTGTGTTCATCGTGGTATGGTCGTAGACAAACAAACGGGCAGATATCTACGATTTATTAGCACATTACATCGAAAATGGTTTAAACTTTAAAGGTCATATTTCTTGACTGGATCATCCGAAATAGGTCGTGTTTATGTGCATTTGAAAGCTCATTTCAAGCGCTATCGATTCTTTACGACAACCATGCGCTTTAAGATTTCCGGTAAAAAGTTCCAACGAAGGAAATCTGGGGTGCTTTCAGACTTAATTTTCATATGACAAAGTTAATTAGCAAAGTAACTACATCGCCATTTTCTTTGTCTGACGCTCGTAATCCATTTATTTGCGACGTGGCGCATTTATTGCAGCAAGATTGTAGCCGTTTTGAAGGGAAAGCATCTTCTAATCACGTCCCTTACTTGATTTACTCAGGGGCTATTGCGTAAAAAAGATACGTCACAGTCGTAATGATAAATAATGTAACGTGAAAAAGTCAATAGCCTACGACACCGGGAGTTCCCAGGCGGTCCCCCATCCAAGTACTATCCTGGCCCGACGATGCTTAACTTCCGTGATCGGACGAGAACAGGTGTGTTCATCGTGGTATGGTCGTAGACAAACAAACGGGCAGATATCTACGATTTATTAGCACATTACATCGAAAATGGTTTAAATTTAAAGGTCATATTTCTTGACTGGATTATCCGAAATAGGTCGTGTTTATGTGCATTTGAAAGCTCATTTCAAGCGCTATCGATTAATTACAACAACCATGCGCTTTAAGATTTCCGGTAAAAAGTTCCAACGAAGGCAATCTAGGTACTTTCAGACTTAATTTTCATATGACAAAGTTAATTAGCAAAGTAACTACATCGCCATTTTCTTTGTCTGACGCTCGTAATCCATTTATTTGCGACGTGGCGCATTTATTGCAGCAAGATTGTAGCCCTTTTGAAGGGAAAGAAACATCTAATCACGTCCCTAACTTGATTTACTCAGCGGCTATTGCGTAAAAAAGATACGTCACAGTCGTAATGCTAAATAATGTAACGTGAAAAAGTCAATAGCCTACGACACCGGGAGTTCCCAGGCGGTCCTCCATCCAAGTACTATCCCGGCCCGAGGATTCTTAACTTCCGTGATCGGACGAGAACAGGTGTGTTCATCGTGGTATGATCGTAGACAAACAAACGGGCAGATATCTACGATTTATTAGCACATTACATCAAAAATGGTTCAAACTTTAAAGGTCATATTTCTTGACTGGATCATCCGAAATAGGTCGTGTTTATGTGCATTTGAAAGCTCATTTCAAGCGCTATCCACTAATTACGACAACCATGCGCTTCAAGATTTCCGGTAAAAAGTTCCAACGAAGGCAATCTAGGGTACTTTCAGACTTAATTTTCATATGACAAAGTGAATTAGCAAATTAACTACATCGCCATTTTCTTTGTCTGACGCTCTTAATCCATTCATTTGCGAATTGGCGCATTTATTGCTGCCAGATCGTAGCCGTTTTGAAGGGAAAGCAACTTCTAATCATGTTTCTTTCCTGATTTACTCAGCGGCTATTTCGTAAAAAAGATACGTCACAGTCGTAATGATAAATAATGTAACGTGAAAAAGTCAATAGCCTACGACACCGGGAGTTCCCAGGCGGTCCCCCATCCAAATACTATCCCGGCCCGAGGATTCTTAACTTCCGTGATCGGACGAGAACAGGTGTGTTCATCGTGGTATGGTCGTAGACAAACAAACGGGCAGATATCTACGATTTATTAGCACATTACATCGAAAATGGTTTAAACTTTAAAGGTCATATTTCTTGACTGGATCATCCGAAATAGGTCGTGTTTATGTGCATTTGAAAGCTCATTTCAAGCGCTATCGATTCTTTACGACAACCATGCGCTTTAAGATTTCCGGTAAAAAGTTCCAACGAAGGAAATCTGGGGTGCTTTCAGACTTAATTTTCATATGACAAAGTTAATTAGCAAAGTAACTACATCGCCATTTTCTTTGTCTGACGCTCGTAATCCATTTATTTGCGACGTGGCGCATTTATTGCAGCAAGATTGTAGCCGTTTTGAAGGGAAAGCATCTTCTAATCACGTCCCTTACTTGATTTACTCAGGGGCTATTGCGTAAAAAAGATACGTCACAGTCGTAATGATAAATAATGTAACGTGAAAAAGTCAATAGCCTACGACACCGGGAGTTCCAAGGCGGTCCCCCATCCAAGTACTATCCTGGCCCGACGATGCTTAACTTCCGTGATCGGACGAGAACAGGTGTGTTCATCGTGGTATGGTCGTAGACAAACAAACGGGCAGATATCTACGATTTATTAGCACATTACATCGAAAATGGTTTAAATTTAAAGGTCATATTTCTTGACTGGATTATCCGAAATAGGTCGTGTTTATGTGCATTTGAAAGCTCATTTCAAGCGCTATCGATTAATTATAACAACCATGCGCTTTAAGATTTCCGGTAAAAAGTTCCAACGAAGGCAATCTAGGTACTTTCAGACTTAATTTTCATATGACAAAGTTAATTAGCAAAGTAACTACATCGCCATTTTCTTTGTCTGACGCTCGTAATCCATTTATTTGCGACGTGGCGCATTTATTGCAGCAAGATTGTAGCCCTTTTGAAGGGAAAGAAACATCTAATCACGTCCCTAACTTGATTTACTCAGCGGCTATTGCGTAAAAAAGATACGTCACAGTCGTAATGCTAAATAATGTAACGTGAAAAAGTCAATAGCCTACGACACCGGGAGTTCCCAGGCGGTCCTCCATCCAAGTACTATCCCGGCCCGAGGATTCTTAACTTCCGTGATCGGACGAGAACAGGTGTGTTCATCGTGGTATGATCGTAGACAAACAAACGGGCAGATATCTACGATTTATTAGCACATTACATCAAAAATGGTTCAAACTTTAAAGGTCATATTTCTTGACTGGATCATCCGAAATAGGTCGTGTTTATGTGCATTTGAAAGCTCATTTCAAGCGCTATCCACTAATTACGACAACCATGCGCTTCAAGATTTCCGGTAAAAAGTTCCAACGAAGGCAATCTAGGGTACTTTCAGACTTAATTTTCATATGACAAAGTGAATTAGCAAATTAACTACATCGCCATTTTCTTTGTCTGACGCTCGTAATCCATTCATTTGCGACGTGGCGCATTTAATGCTGCCAGATCGTAGCCCTTTTGAAGGGAAAGAAACATCTAATCACGTCCCTAACTTGATTTACTCAGCGGCTATTGCGTAAAAAAGATACGTCACAGTCGTAATGCTAAATAATGTAACGGGAAAAAGTCAATAGCCTACGACACCGGGAGTTCCCAGGCGGTCCTCCATCCAAGTACTATCCCGGCCCGAGGATTCTTAACTTCCGTGATCGGACGAGAACAGGTGTGTTCATCGTGGTATGGTCGTAGACAAACAAACGGGCAGATATCTACGATTTATTAGCACATTACATCAAAAATGGTTCAAACTTTAAAGGTCATATTTCTTGACTGGATCATCCGAAATAGGTCGTGTTTATGTGCATTTGAAAGCTCATTTCAAGCGCTATCCACTAATTACGACAACCATGGGCTTTAAGATTTCCGGTAAAAAGTTCCAACGAAGGGAATCTAGGGTGCTTTCCGACTTAATTTTCATATGACAAAGTTAATTAGCAAAGTAACTACATCGCCATTTTCTTTGTCTGACGCTCGTAATCCATTCATTTGCGACTTGGCGCATTTATTGCTGCCAGATCGTAGCCGTTTTGAAGGGAAAGGAACTTCTAATCATGTCTCTTTCTTGATTTACTCAGCGGCTATTTCGTAAAAAAGATACGTCACAGTCGTAATGCTAAATAATGTAACGTGAAAAAGTCAATAGCCTACGACACCGGGAGTTCCCAGGCGGTCCTCCATCCAAGTACTATCCCGGCCCGACGATTCTTAACTTCCGTGATCGGACGAGAACAGGTGTGTTCATCGTGGTATGGTCGTAGACAAACAAACGGGCAGATATCTACGATTTATTAGCACATTACATCAAAAATGGTTCAAACTTTAAAGGTCATATTTCTTGACTGGATCATCCGAAATAGGTCGTGTTTATGTGCATTTGAAAGCTCATTTCAAGCGCTATCCACTAATTACGACAACCATGCGCTTTAAGATTTCCGGTAAAAAGTTCCAACGAAGGCAATCTAGGGTGCTTTCCGACTTAATTTTCATATGACAAAGTTAATTAGCAAAGTAACTACATCGCCATTTTCTTTGTCTGACGCTCGTAATCCATTCATTTGCGACTTGGCGCATTTATTGCTGCCAGATCGTAGCCGTTTTGAAGCGAAAGCAACTTCTAATCATGTCTCTTTCTTGATTTACTCACCGGCTATTTCGTAAAAAAGATACGTCACAGTCGTAATGATAAATAATGTAACGTGAAAAAGTCAATAGCCTACGACACCGGGAGTTCCCAGGCGGTCCCCCATCCAAGTACTATCCCGGCCCGACGATGCTTAACTTCCGTGATCGGACGAGAACAGGTGTGTTCATCGTGGTATGGTCGTAAACAAACAAACGGGCAGATATCTACGATTTATTAGCACATTACATCGAAAATGGTTTAAACTTTAAAGGTCATATTTCTTGACTGGATCATCCGAAATAGGTCGTGTTTATGTGCATTTGAAAGTTCATTTCAAGCGCTATCCACTAATTACGACAAGCATGCGCTTTAAGATTTCCGGTAAAAAGTTCCAACGAAGGCAATCTAGGGTACTTTCAGACTTAATTTTCATATGACAAAGTTATTTAGCAAATTAACTACATCGCCATTTTCTTTGTCTGACGCTCGTAATCCATTCATTTGCGACGTGGCGCATTTAATGCTTCCAGATCGTAGCCCTTTTGAAGGGAAAGAAACTTCTAATCACGTCCCTTACTTGATTTACTCAGCGGCTATTGCGTAAAAAAGATACGTCACAGTCGTAATGCTAAATAATGTAACGTGAAAAAGTCAATAGCCTACGACACCGGGAGTTCCCAGGCGGTCCTCCATCCAAGTACTATCCCGGCCCGTGGATTCTTAACTTCCGTGATCGGACGAGAACAGGTGTGTTCATCGTGGTATGGTCGTAGACAAACAAACGGGCAGATATCTATGATTTATTAGCACATTACATCGAAAATGGTTCTAACTTTAAAGGTCATATTTCTTGACTGGATCATCCGAAATAGGTCGTGTTTATGTGCATTTGTAAGCTCTTTTTAAGCGCTATCGATTCTTTACGACAACCATGCGTTTTAAGATTTCCGGTAAAAAGTTCCAACGAAGGAAATCTAGGGTGCTTTCAGACTTAATTTTCATGTGACAAAGTTAATTAGCAAAGCAACTACATCGCCATTTTCTTTGTCTGACGCTCGTAATCCATTTATTTGCGACGTGGCGCATTTATTGCAGCAAGATTGTAGCCGGTTTGAAGGGAAAGCAACTTCTAATCACGTCCCTTACTTGATTTACTCAGCGGCTATTGCGTAAAAAAGATACGTCACAGTCGTAATGCTAAATAATGTAACGTGAAAAAGTCAATAGCCTACGACACCGGGAGTTGCCAGGCGGTCCTCCATCCAAGTACTATCTCGGCCCGAGGATTCTTAACTTCCGTGATCGGACGAGAACAGGTGTGTTCATCGTGGTATGGTCGTAGACAAACAAACGGGCAGATATCTACGATTTATTAGCACATTACATCGAAAATGGTTCTAACTTTAAAGGTCATATTTCTTGACTGGATCATCCGAAATAGGTCGTGTTTATGTGCATTTGAAAGCTCTTTTTAAGCGCTATCGATTCTTTACGACAACCATGCGCTTTAAGATTTCCGGTAAAAAGTTCCAACGAAGGAAATCTAGGGTACTTGCATTTGACAGCTCTTTTGGTAAAAAGTTCCAACGAAGGCAATCTAGGGTACTTGCAGACTTAATTTTCATATGACAAAGTTAATTAGCAAATTAACTACATCGCCATTTTCTTTGTCTGACGCTCGTAATCCATTCATTTGCGACGTGGCGCATTTAATGCTGCCAGATCGTAGCCCTTTTGAAGGGAAAGAAACTTCTAATCACGTCCCTTACTTGATTTACTCAGCGGCTATTGCGTAAAAAAGATACGTCACAGTCGTAATGCTAAATAATGTAACGTGAAATAGTCAATAGCCTACGACACCGGGAGATCCCAGGCGGTCCCCCATCCAAGTACTATCCCGACCCGACGATGCATAACTTCCGTGATCGGACGAGAACAGGTGTGTTCATCGTGGTATGGTCGTAGACAAACAAACGGGCAGATATCAACGATTTATTAGCACATTACATCGAAAATGGTTCAAACTTTAAAGGTCATATTTCTTGACTGGATCATTCGAAATAGGTCGTGTTTATGTGCATTTGACAGCTCTTTTTAAGCGCTATCGATTCTTGACAACAATAATGCGCTTTATGATTTCCGGTAAAAAGTTCCAACGAAGGCAATCTAGGGTACTTGCAGACTTAATTTTCATATGACAAAGTTAATTAGCAAATTAACTACATCGCCATTTTCTTTGTCTGACGCTCGTAATCCATTCATTTGCGACGTGGCGCATTTAATGCTGCCAGATCGTAGCCCTTTTGAAGGGAAAGAAACTTCTAATCACGTCCCTTACTTGATTTACTCAGCGGCTATTGCGTAAAAAAGATACGTCACAGTCGTAATGCTAAATAATGTAACGTGAAAAAGTCAATAGCCTACGACACCGGGAGTTCCCAGGCGGTCCTCCATCCAAGTACTATCCCGGCCCGTGGATTCTTAACTTCCGTGATCGGACGAGAACAGGTGTGTTCATCGTGGTATGGTCGTAGACAAACAAACGGGCAGATATCTATGATTTATTAGCACATTACATCGAAAATGGTTCTAACTTTAAAGGTCATATTTCTTGACTGGATCATCCGAAATAAGTCGTGTTTATGTGCATTTGTAAGCTCTTTTTAAGCGCTATCGATTCTTTACGACAACAATGCGCTTTAAGATTTCCGGTAAAAAGTTCCAACGAAGGAAATCTAGGGTGCTTTCAGACTTTATTTTCATATGACAAAGTTAATTAGCAAAGCAACTACATCGCCATTTTCTTTGTCTGACGCTCGTAATCCATTTATTTGCGACGTGGCGCATTTATTGCAGCAAGATTGTAGCCGGTTTGAAGGGAAAGCAACTTCTAATCACGTCCCTTACTTGATTTACTCAGCGGCTATTGCGTAAAAAAGATACGTCACAGTCGTAATGCTAAATAATGTAACGTGAAAAAGTCAATAGCCTACGACACCGGGAGTTCCCAGGCGGTCCTCCATCCAAGTACTATCCCGGCCCGAGGATTCTTAACTTCCGTGATCGGACGAGAACAGGTGTGTTCATCGTGGTATGGTCGTAGACAAACAAACGGGCAGATATCTACGATTTATTAGCACATTACATCGAAAATGGTTCTAACTTTAAAGGTCATATTTCTTGACTGGATCATCCGAAATAGGTCGTGTTTATGTGCATTTGAAAGCTCTTTTTAAGCGCTATCGATTCTTTACGACAACCATGCGCTTTAAGATTTCCGGTAAAAAGTTCCAACGAAGGAAATCTAGGGTACTTGCATTTGACAGCTCTTTTGGTAAAAAGTTCCAACGAAGGCAATCTAGGGTACTTGCAGACTTAATTTTCATATGACAAAGTTAATCAGCAAATTAACTACATCGCCATTTTCTTTGTCTGACGCTCGTAATCCATTCATTTGCGACGCGGCGCATTTAATGCTGCCAGATCGTAGCCCTTTTGAAGGGAAAGAAACTTCTAATCACGTCCCTTACTTGATTTACTCAGCGGCTATTGCGTAAAAAAGATACGTCACAGTCGTAATGCTAAATAATGTAACGTGAAATAGTCAATAGCCTACGACACCGGGAGATCCCAGGCGGTCCCCCATCCAAGTACTATCCCGACCCAACGATGCATAACTTCCGTGATCGGACGAGAACAGGTGTGTTCATCGTGGTATGGTGGTAGACAAACAAACGGGCAGATATCAACGATTTATTAGCACATTACATCGAAAATGGTTCAAACTTTAAAGGTCATATTTCTTGACTGGATCATTCGAAATAGGTCGTGTTTATGTGCATTTGACAGCTCTTTTTAAGCGCTATCGATTCTTGACAACAATAATGCGCTTTATGATTTCCGGTAAAAAGTTCCAACGAAGGCAATCTAGGGTACTTGCAGACTTAATTTTCATATGACAAAGTTAATTAGCAAATTAACTACATCGCCATTTTCTTTGTCTGACGCTCGTAATCCATTTATTTGCGACGTGGCGCATTTATTGCAGCAAGATTGTAGCCGTTTTGAAAGGAAAGCATCTTCTAATCACGTCCCTTACTTGATTTACTCAGGGGCTATTGCGTAAAAAAGATACGTCACAGTCGTAATGATAAATAATGTAACGTGAAAAAGTCAATAGCCTACGACACCGGGAGTTCCCAGGCGGTCCCCCATCCAAGTTTTATCCTGGCCGACGATGCTTAACTTCCGTGATCGGACGAGAACAGGTGTGTTCATCGTGGTATGGTCGTAGACAAACAAACGGGCAGATATCTACGATTTATTAGCACATTACATCGAAAATGGTTTAAACTTTAAAGGTCATATTTCTTGACTGGATTATTCGAAATAGGTCGTGTTTATGTGCATTTGAAAGCTCATTTCAGGCGCTATCGATTAATTACAACAACCATGCGCTTTAAGATTTCCGGTAAAAAGTTCCAACGAAGGCAATCTAGGGTACTTTCAGACTTAATTTTCATATGACAAAGTTAATTAGCAAATTAACTACATCGCCATTTTCTTTGTCTGACGCTCGTAATCCATTCATTTGCGACTTGGCGCATTTATTGCTGCCAGATCGTAGCCGTTTTGAAGGGAAAGCAACTTCTAATCATGTCTCTTTCTTGATTTACTCAGCGGCTATTTCGTAAAAAAGATACGTCACAGTCGTAATGATAAATAATGTAACGTGAAAAAGTCAATAGCCTACGACACCGGGAGTTCCCAGGCGGTCCCCCATCCAAGTACTATCCCGGCCCGACGATGCTTAACTTCCGTGATCGGACGAGAACAGGTGTGTTCATCGTGGTATGGTCGTAGACAAACAAACGGGCAGATATCTACGATTTATTAGCACATTACATCGAAAATGGTTCAAACTTTAAAGGTCATATTTCTTGACTGGATCATTCGAAATAGGTCGTGTTTATGTGCGTTTGACAACTCTTTTTAAGCGCTATCGATTCTGGGCAACAATAATGCGCTTTATGATTTCCGGTAAAAAGTTCCAACGAAGGCAATCTAGGGTACTTGCAGACTTAATTTTCATATGACAAAGTTAATTAGCAAATTAACTACATCGCCATTTTCTTTGTCTGACGCTCGTAATCCATTGATTTGCGACGTGGCGCATTTATTGCAGCCAGATCGTAGCCGCTTTGAAGGGAAAGAAACATCTAATAACGTCCCTTACTTGATTTACTCAGCGCTATTGCGTAAAAAAGATACGTCACAGTCGTAATGATAAATAATGTAACGTGAAAAAGTCAATAGCCTACGACACCGGGAGTTCCCAGGCGGTCCCCAATCCAAGTACTATCCCGGCCCGACGATGCTTAACTTCCGTGATCGGACGAGAACAGGTGTGTTCATCGTGGTATGGTCGTAGACAAACAAACGGGCAGATATCTACGATTTATTAGCACATTACATCGAAAATGGTTTAAACTTTAAAGGTCATATTTCTTGACTGGATCATCCGAAATAGGTCGTGTTTATGTGCATTTGAAAGCTCATTTCAAGCGCTATCGATTCTTTACGACAACCATGCGCTTTAAGATTTCCGGTAAAAAGTTCCAACGAAGGAAATCTGGGGTGCTTTCAGATTTAATTTTCATATGACAAAGTTAATTAGCAAAGTAACTACATCGCCATTTTCTTTGTCTGACGCTCGTAATCCATTTATTTGCGACGTGGCGCATTTATTGCAGCAAGATTGTAGCCGTTTTGAAGGGAAAGCATCTTCTAATCACGTCCTTTACTTGATTTACTCAGGGGCTATTGCGTAAAAAAGATACGTCACAGTCGTAATGATAAATAATGTAACGTGAAAAAGTCAATAGCCTACGACACCGGGAGTTCCCAGGCGGTCCCCCATCCAAGTACTATCCTGGCCCGACGATGCTTAACTTCCGTGATCGGACGAGAACAGGTGTGTTCATCGTGGTATGGTCGTAGACAAAAAAACGGATCTACGATTTATTAGCACATTACATCGAAAATGGTTTAAACTTTAAAGGTCATATTTCTTGACTGGATTATCCGAAATAGGTCGTGTTTATGTGCATTTGAAAGCTCATTTCAAGCGCTATCGATTAATTACAACAACCATGCGCTTTAAGATTTCCGGTAAAAAGTTCCAACGAAGGCAATCTAGGTACTTTCAGACTTAATTTTCATATGACAAAGTTAATTAGCAAATTAACTACATCGCCATTTTCTTTGTCTGACGCTCTTAATCCATTCATTTGCGAATTGGCGCATTTATTGCTGCCAGATCGTAGCCGTTTTGAAGGGAAAGCAACTTCTAATCATGTCTCTTTCCTGATTTACTCAGCGGCTATTTCGTAAAAAAGATACGTCACAGTCGTAATGATAAATAATGTAACGTGAAAAAGTCAATAGCCTACGACACCGGGAGTTCCCAGGCGGTCCCCCATCCAAATACTATCCCGGCCCGAGGATTCTTAACTTCCGTGATCGGACGAGAACAGGTGTGTTCATCGTGGTATGGTCGTAGACAAACAAACGGGCAGATATCTACGATTTATTAGCACATTACATCGAAAATGGTTTAAACTTTAAAGGTCATATTTCTTGACTGGATCATCCGAAATAGGTCGTGTTTATGTGCATTTGAAAGCTCATTTCAAGCGCTATCGATTCTTTACGACAACCATGCGCTTTAAGATTTCCGGTAAAAAGTTCCAACGAAGGAAATCTGGGGTGCTTTCAGACTTAATTTTCATATGACAAAGTTAATTAGCAAAGTAACTACATCGCCATTTTCTTTGTCTGACGCTCGTATTCCATTTATTTGCGACGTGGCGCATTTATTGCAGCAAGATTGTAGCTGTTTTGAAGGGAAAGCATCTTCTAATCACGTCCCTTACTTGATTTACTCAGGGGCTATTGCGTAAAAAAGATACGTCACAGTCGTAATGATAAATAATGTAACGTGAAAAAGTCAATAGCCTACGACACCGGGAGTTCCAAGGCGGTCCCCCATCCAAGTACTATCCTGGCCCGACGATGCTTAACTTCCGTGATCGGACGAGAACAGGTGTGTTCATCGTGGTATGGTCGTAGACAAACAAACGGGCAGATATCTACGATTTATTAGCACATTACATCGAAAATGGTTTAAATTTAAAGGTCATATTTCTTGACTGGATTATCCGAAATAGGTCGTGTTTATGTGCATTTGAAAGCTCATTTCAAGCGCTATCGATTAATTACAACAACCATGCGCTTTAAGATTTCCGGTAAAAAGTTCCAACGAAGGCAATCTAGGTACTTTCAGACTTAATTTTCATATGACAAAGTTAATTAGCAAAGTAACTACATCGCCATTTTTTTGTCTGACGCTCGTAATCCATTTATTTGCGACGTGGCGCATTTATTGCAGCAAGATTGTAGCCGTTTTGAAGGGAAAGCATCTTCTAATCACGTGCCTTACTTGATTTACTCAGGGGCTATTGCGTAAAAAAGATACGTCACAGTCGTAATGATAAATAATGTAACGTGAAAAAGTCAATAGCCTACGACAGCGGGAGTTCCCAGGCGGTCCCCCATCCAAGTACTATCCTGGCCCGACGATGCTTAACTTCCGTGATCAGACGAGAACAGGTGTGTTCATCGTGGTATGGTCGTAGACAAACAAACGGGCAGATATCTACGATTTATTAGCACATTACATCGAAAATGGTTTAAACTTTAAAGGTCATATTTCTTGACTGGATCATCCGAAATAGGTCGTGTTTATGTGCATTTGAAAGCTCATTTCAAGCGCTATCCACTAATTACGACAACCATGCGCTTCAAGATTTCCGGTAAAAAGTTCCAACGAAGGCAATCTAGGGTACTTTCAGACTTAATTTTCATATGACAAAGTTAATTAGCAAATTAACTACATCGCCATTTTCTTTGTCTGACGCTCGTAATCCATTCATTTGCGACGTGGTGCATTTAATGCTGCCAGATCGTAGCCCTTTTGAAGGGAAAGAAACATCTAATCACGTCCCTAACTTGATTTACTCAGCGGCTATTGCGTAAAAAAGATACGTCACAGTCGTAATGCTAAATAATGTAACGTGAAAAATTCAATAGCCTACGACACCGGGAGTTCCCAGGCGGTCCTCCATCCAAGTACTATCCCGGCCCGAGGATTCTTAACTTCCGTGATCGGACGAGAACAGGTGTGTTCATCGTGGTATGGTCGTAGACAAACAAACGGGCAGATATCTACGATTTATTAGCACATTACATCGAAAATGGTTTAAACTTTAAAGGTCATATTTCTTGACTGGATCATCCGAAATAGGTCGTGTTTGTGTGCATTTGAAAGCTCATTTCAAGCGCTATCCACTAATTACGACAATCATGCGCTTCAAGATTTCCGGTAAAAAGTTCCAACGAAGGCAATCTAGGGTACTTTCAGACTTAATTTTCATATGACAAAGTTAATTAGCAAATTAACTACATAGCCATTTTCTTTGTCTGACGCTCGTAATCCATTCATTTGCGACGTGGCGCATTTAATGCTGCCAGATCGTAGCCCTTTTGAAGGGAAAGAAACATCTAATCACGTCGACACCGGGAGTTCCCAGGCGGTCCCCCATCCAAGTACTATCCTGGCCCGACGATGCTTAACTTCCGTGATCGGACGAGAACAGGTGTGTTCATCGTGGTATGGTCGTAGACAAACAAACGGATCTACGATTTATTAGCACATTACATCGAAAATGGTTTAAACTTTAAAGGTCATATTTCTTGACTGGATTATCCGAAATAGGTCGTGTTTATGTGCATTTGAAAGCTCATTTCAAGCGCTATCGATTAATTACAACAACCATGCGCTTTAAGATTTCCGGTAAAAAGTTCCAACGAAGGCAATCTAGGTACTTTCAGACTTAATTTTCATATGACAAAGTTAATTAGCAAATTAACTACATCGCCATTTTCTTTGTCTGACGCTCTTAATCCATTCATTTGCGAATTGGCGCATTTATTGCTGCCAGATCGTAGCCGTTTTGAAGGGAAAGCAACTTCTAATCATGTCTCTTTCCTGATTTACTCAGCGGCTATTTCGTAAAAAAGATACGTCACAGTCGTAATGATAAATAATGTAACGTGAAAAAGTCAATAGCCTACGACACCGGGAGTTCCCAGGCGGTCCCCCATCCAAATACTATCCCGGCCCGAGGATTCTTAACTTCCGTGATCGGACGAGAACAGGTGTGTTCATCGTGGTATGGTCGTAGACAAACAAACGGGCAGATATCTACGATTTATTAGCACATTACATCGAAAATGGTTTAAACTTTAAAGGTCATATTTCTTGACTGGATCATCCGAAATAGGTCGTGTTTATGTGCATTTGAAAGCTCATTTCAAGCGCTATCGATTCTTTACGACAACCATGCGCTTTAAGATTTCCGGTAAAAAGTTCCAACGAAGGAAATCTGGGGTGCTTTCAGACTTAATTTTCATATGACATAGTTAATTAGCAAAGTAACTACATCGCCATTTTCTTTGTCTGACGCTCGTAATCCATTTATTTGCGACGTGGCGCATTTATTGCAGCAAGATTGTAGCTGTTTTGAAGGGAAAGCATCTTCTAATCACGTCCCTTACTTGATTTACTCAGGGGCTATTGCGTAAAAAAGATACGTCACAGTCGTAATGATAAATAATGTAACGTGAAAAAGTCAATAGCCTACGACACCGGGAGTTCCAAGGCGGTCCCCCATCCAAGTACTATCCTGGCCCGACGATGCTTAACTTCCGTGATCGGACGAGAACAGGTGTGTTCATCGTGGTATGGTCGTAGACAAACAAACGGGCAGATATCTACGATTTATTAGCACATTACATCGAAAATGGTTTAAATTTAAAGGTCATATTTCTTGACTGGATTATCCGAAATAGGTCGTGTTTATGTGCATTTGAAAGCTCATTTCAAGCGCTATCGATTAATTACAACAACCATGCGCTTTAAGATTTCCGGTAAAAAGTTCCAACGAAGGCAATCTAGGTACTTTCAGACTTAATTTTCATATGACAAAGTTAATTAGCAAAGTAACTACATCGCCATTTTTTTGTCTGACGCTCGTAATCCATTTATTTGCGACGTGGCGCATTTAATGCTGCCAGATCGTAGCCCTTTTGAAGGGAAAGAAACATCTAATCACGTCCCTAACTTGATTTACTCAGCGGCTATTGCGTAAAAAAGATACGTCACAGTCGTAATGCTAAATAATGTAACGTGAAAAAGTCAATAGCCTACGACACCGGGAGTTCCCAGGCGGTCCTCCATCCAAGTACTATCCCGGCCCGAGGATTCTTAACTTCCGTGATCGGACGAGAACAGGTGTGTTCATCGTGGTATGGTCGTAGACAAACAAACGGGCAGATATCTACGATTTATTAGCACATTACATCGAAAATGGTTTAAACTTTAAAGGTCATATTTCTTGACTGGATCATCCGAAATAGGTCGTGTTTATGTGCATTTGAAAGCTCATTTCAAGCGCTATCCACTAATTACGACAATCATGCGCTTCAAGATTTCCGGTAAAAAGTTCCAACGAAGGCAATCTAGGGTACTTTCAGACTTAATTTTCATATGACAAAGTTAATTAGCAAATTAACTACATAGCCATTTTCTTTGTCTGACGCTCGTAATCCATTCATTTGCGACGTGGCGCATTTAATGCTGCCAGATCGTAGCCCTTTTGAAGGGAAAGAAACATCTAATCACGTCCCTAACTTGATTTACTCAGCGGCTATTGCGTAAAAAAGATACGTCACAGTCGTAATGCTAAATAATGTAACGTGAAAAAGTCAATAGCCTACGACACCGGGAGTTCCCAGGCGGTCCTCCATCCAAGTACTATCCCGGCCCGAGGATTCTTAACTTCCGTGATCGGACGAGAACAGGTGTGTTCATCGTGGTATGGTCGTAGACAAACAAACGGGCAGATATCTACGATTTATTAGCACATTACATCAAAAATGGTTCAAACTTTAAAGGTCATATTTCTTGACTGGATCATCCGAAATAGGTCGTGTTTATGTGCATTTGAAAGCTCATTTCAAGCGCTATCCACTAATTACGACAACCATGCGCTTCAAGATTTCCGGTAAAAAGTTCCAACGAAGGCAATCTAGGGTACTTTCAGACTTAATTTTCATATGACAAAGTTAATTAGCAAATTAACTACATCGCCATTTTCTTTGTCTGACGCTCGTAATCCATTCATTTGCGACGTGGCGCATTTAATGCTGCCAGATCGTAGCCCTTTTGAAGGGAAAGAAACATCTAATCACGTCCCTAACTTGATTTACTCAGCGGCTATTGCGTAAAAAAGATACGTCACAGTCGTAATGCTAAATAATGTAACGGGAAAAAGTCAATAGCCTACGACACCGGGAGTTCCCAGGTGGTCCTCCATCCAAGTACTATCCCGGCCCGAGGATTCTTAACTTCCGTGATCGGACGAGAACAGGTGTGTTCATCGTGGTATGGTCGTAGACAAACAAACGGGCAGATATCTACGATTTATTAGCACATTACATCAAAAATGGTTCAAACTTTAAAGGTCATATTTCTTGACTGGATCATCCGAAATAGGTCGTGTTTATGTGCATTTGAAAGCTCATTTCAAGCGCTATCCACTAATTACGA
Organism: Hydractinia symbiolongicarpus; assembly: GCF_029227915.1. NCBI lineage: Eukaryota > Metazoa > Cnidaria > Hydrozoa > Anthoathecata > Hydractiniidae > Hydractinia > Hydractinia symbiolongicarpus. Next base: position 15,267,044 of record NC_079885.1, on the reverse strand, counting down.
CAACCATGGGCTTTAAGATTTCCGGTAAAAAGTTACAACGAAGGGAATCTACGGTGCTTTCCGACTTAATTTTCATATGACAAAGTTAATTAGCAAAGTAACTACATCGCCATTTTCTTTGTCTGACGCTCGTAATCCATTCATTTGCGACTTGGCGCATTTATTGCTGCCAGATCGTAGCCGTTTTGAAGGGAAAGCAACTTCTAATCATGTCTCTTTCTTGATTTACTCAGCGGCTATTTCGTAAAAAAGATACGTCACAGTCGTAATGCTAAATAATGTAACGTGAAAAAGTCAATTGCCTACGACACCGGGAGTTCCCAGGCGGTCCTCCATCCAAGTACTATCCCGGCCCGAGGATTCTTAACTTCCGTGATCGGACGAGAACAGGTGTGTTCATCGTGGTATGGTCTTAGACAAACAAACGGGCAGATATCTACGATTTATTAGCACATTACATCAAAAATGGTCCAAACTTTAAAGGTCATATTCCTTGACTGGATCATCCGAAATAGGTCGTGTTTATGTGCATTTGAAAGCTCATTTCAAGCGCTATCCACTAATTACGACAACCATGCGCTTTAAGATTTCCAGTAAAAAGTTCCAACGAAGGGAATCTAGGGTGCTTTCCGACTTAATTTTCATATGACAAAGTTAATTAGCAAAGTAACTACATCGCCATTTTCTTTGTCTGACGCTCGTAATCCATTTATTTGCGACTTGGCGCATTTATTGCTGCCAGATCGTAGCCGTTTTGAAGCGAAAGCAACTTCTAATCATGTCTCTTTCTTGATTTACTCAGCGGCTATTTCGTAAAAAAGATACGTCACAGTCGTAATGCTAAATAATGTAACGTGAAAAAGTCAATAGCCTACGACACCGGGAGTTCCCAGGCGGTCCTCCATCCAAGTACTATCCCGGCCCGTGGATTCTTAACTTCCGTGATCGGACGAGAACAGGTGTGTTCATCGTGGTATGGTCGTAGACAAACAAACGGGCAGATATCTATGATTTATTAGCACATTACATCGAAAATGGTTCTAACTTTAAAGGTCATATTTCTTGACTGGATCATCCGAAATAGGTCGTGTTTATGTGCATTTGTAAGCTCTTTTTAAGCGCTATCGATTCTTTACGACAACCATGCGTTTTAAGATTTCCGGTAAAAAGTTCCAACGAAGGAAATCTAGGGTGCTTTCAGACTTAATTTTCATATGACAAAGTTAATTAGCAAAGCAACTACATCGCCATTTTCTTTGTCTGACGCTCGTAATCCATTTATTTGCGACGTGGCGCATTTATTGCAGCAAGATTGTAGCCGGTTTGAAGGGAAAGCAACTTCTAATCACGTCCCTTACTTGATTTACTCAGCGGCTATTGCGTAAAAAAGATACGTCACAGTCGTAATGCTAAATAATGTAACGTGAAAAAGTCAATAGCCTACGACACCGGGAGTTCCCAGGCGGTCCTCCATCCAAGTACTATCTCGGCCCGAGGATTCTTAACTTCCGTGATCGGACGAGAACAGGTGTGTTCATCGTGGTATGGTCGTAGACAAACAAACGGGCAGATATCTACGATTTATTAGCACATTACATCGAAAATGGTTCTAACTTTAAAGGTCATATTTCTTGACTGGATCATCCGAAATAGGTCGTGTTTATGTGCATTTGAAAGCTCTTTTTAAGCGCTATCGATTCTTTACGACAACCATGCGCTTTAAGATTTCCGGTAAAAAGTTCCAACGAAGGAAATCTAGGGTACTTGCATTTGACAGCTCTTTTGGTAAAAAGTTCCAACGAAGGCAATCTAGGGTACTTGCAGACTTAATTTTCATATGACAAAGTTAATTAGCAAATTAACTACATCGCCATTTTCTTTGTCTGACGCTCGTAATCCATTCATTTGCGACGTGGCGCATTTAATGCTGCCAGATCGTAGCCCTTTTGAAGGGAAAGAAACTTCTAATCACGTCCCTTACTTGATTTACTCAGCGGCTATTGCGTAAAAAAGATACGTCACAGTCGTAATGCTAAATAATGTAACGTGAAATAGTCAATAGCCTACGACACCGGGAGATCCCAGGCGGTCCCCCATCCAAGTACTATCCCGACCCGACGATGCATAACTTCCGTGATCGGACGAGAACAGGTGTGTTCATCGTGGTATGGTCGTAGACAAACAAACGGGCAGATATCAACGATTTATTAGCACATTACATCGAAAATGGTTCAAACTTTAAAGGTCATATTTCTTGACTGGATCATTCGAAATAGGTCGTGTTTATGTGCATTTGACAGCTCTTTTTAAGCGCTATCGATTCTTGACAACAATAATGCGCTTTATGATTTCCGGTAAAAAGTTCCTACGAAGGCAATCTAGGGTACTTGCAGACTTAATTTTTATATGACAAAGTTAATTAGCAAATTAACTACATCGCCATTTTCTTTGTCTGACGCTCGTAATCCATTTATTTGCGACGTGGCGCATTTAATGCTGCCAGATCGTAGCCCTTTTGAAGGGAAAGAAACTTCTAATCACGTCCCTTACTTGATTTACTCAGCGGCTATTGCGTAAAAAAGATACGTCACAGTCGTAATGCTAAATAATGTAACGTGAAAAAGTCAATAGCCTACGACACCGGGAGTTCCCAGGCGGTCCCCCATCCAAGTACTATCCCGGCCCGACGATGCTTAACTTCCGTGATCGGACGAGAACAGGTGTGTTCATCGTGGTATGGTCGTAAACAAACAAACGGGCAGATATCTACGATTTATTAGCACATTACATCGAAAATGGTTTAAACTTTAAAGGTCATATTTCTTGACTGGATCATCCGAAATAGGTCGTGTTTATGTGCATTTGAAAGCTCTTTTTAAGCGCTATCGATTCTTTACGACAACCATGCGCTTTAAGATTTCCGGTAAAAAGTTCCAACGAAGGAAATCTAGGGTACTTGCATTTGACAGCTCTTTTGGTAAAAAGTTCCAACGAAGGCAATCTAGGGTACTTGCAGACTTAAGTTTCATATGACAAAGTTAATCAGCAAATTAACTACATCGCCATTTTCTTTGTCTGACGCTCGTAATCCATTCATTTGCGACGTGGCGCATTTAATGCTGCCAGATCGTAGCCCTTTTGAAGGGAAAGAAACTTCTAATCACGTCCCTTACTTGATTTACTCAGCGGCTATTGCGTAAAAAAGATACGTCACAGTCGTAATGCTAAATAATGTAACGTGAAATAGTCAATAGCCTACGACACCGGGAGATCCCAGGCGGTCCCCCATCCAAGTACTATCCCGACCCAACGATGCATAACTTCCGTGATCGGACGAGAACAGGTGTGTTCATCGTGGTATGGTCGTAGACAAACAAACGGGCAGATATCAACGATTTATTAGCACATTACATCGAAAATGGTTCAAACTTTAAAGGTCATATTTCTTGACTGGATCATTCGAAATAGGTCGTGTTTATGTGCATTTGACAGCTCTTTTTAAGCGCTATCGATTCTTGACAACAATAATGCGCTTTATGATTTCCGGTAAAAAGTTCCAACGAAGGCAATCTAGGGTACTTGCAGACTTAATTTTCATATGACAAAGTTAATTAGCAAATTAACTACATCGCCATTTTCTTTGTCTGACGCTCGTAATCCATTTATTTGCGACGTGGCGCATTTATTGCAGCAAGATTGTAGCCGTTTTGAAGGGAAAGCATCTTCTAATCACGTCCCTTACTTGATTTACTCAGGGGCTATTGCGTAAAAAAGATACGTCACAGTCGTAATGATAAATAATGTAACGTGAAAAAGTCAATAGCCTACGACACCGGGAGTTCCCAGGCGGTCCCCCATCCAAGTTTTATCCTGGCCGACGATGCTTAACTTCCGTGATCGGACGAGAACAGGTGTGTTCATCGTGGTATGGTCGTAGACAAACAAACGGGCAGATATCTACGATTTATTAGCACATTACATCGAAAATGGTTTAAACTTTAAAGGTCATATTTCTTGACTGGATTATTCGAAATAGGTCGTGTTTATGTGCATTTGAAAGCTCATTTCAGGCGCTATCGATTAATTACAACAACCATGCGCTTTAAGATTTCCGGTAAAAAGTTCCAACGAAGGCAATCTAGGGTACTTTCAGACTTAATTTTCATATGACAAAGTTAATTAGCAAATTAACTACATCGCCATTTTCTTTGTCTGACGCTCGTAATCCATTCATTTGCGACTTGGCGCATTTATTGCTGCCAGATCGTAGCCGTTTTGAAGGGAAAGCAACTTCTAATCATGTCTCTTTCTTGATTTACTCAGCGGCTATTTCGTAAAAAAGATACGTCACAGTCGTAATGATAAATAATGTAACGTGAAAAAGTCAATAGCCTACGACACCGGGAGTTCCCAGGCGGTCCCCCATCCAAGTACTATCCCGGCCCGACGATGCTTAACTTCCGTGATCGGACGAGAACAGGTGTGTTCATCGTGGTATGGTCGTAGACAAACAAACGGGCAGATATCTACGATTTATTAGCACATTACATCGAAAATGGTTCAAACTTTAAAGGTCATATTTCTTGACTGGATCATTCGAAATAGGTCGTGTTTATGTGCGTTTGACAACTCTTTTTAAGCGCTATCGATTCTGGGCAACAATAATGCGCTTTATGATTTCCGGTAAAAAGTTCCAACGAAGGCAATCTAGGGTACTTGCAGACTTAATTTTCATATGACAAAGTTAATTAGCAAATTAACTACATCGCCATTTTCTTTGTCTGACGCTCGTAATCCATTGATTTGCGACGTGGCGCATTTATTGCAGCCAGATCGTAGCCGCTTTGAAGGGAAAGAAACTTCTAATAACGTCCCTTACTTGATTTACTCAGCGCTATTGCGTAAAAAAGATACGTCACAGTCGTAATGATAAATAATGTAACGTGAAAAAGTCAATAGCCTACGACACCGGGAGTTCCCAGGCGGTCCCCAATCCAAGTACTATCCCGGCCCGACGATGCTTAACTTCCGTGATCGGACGAGAACAGGTGTGTTCATCGTGGTATGGTCGTAGACAAACAAACGGGCAGATATCTACGATTTATTAGCACATTACATCGAAAATGGTTTAAACTTTAAAGGTCATATTTCTTGACTGGATCATCCGAAATAGGTCGTGTTTATGTGCATTTGAAAGCTCATTTCAAGCGCTATCGATTCTTTACGACAACCATGCGCTTTAAGATTTCCGGTAAAAAGTTCCAACGTAGGAAATCTGGGGTGCTTTCAGATTTAATTTTCATATGACAAAGTTAATTAGCAAAGTAACTACATCGCCATTTTCTTTGTCTGACGCTCGTAATCCATTTATTTGCGACGTGGCGCATTTATTGCAGCAAGATTGTAGCCGTTTTGAAGGGAAAGCATCTTCTAATCACGTCCTTTACTTGATTTACTCAGGGGCTATTGCGTAAAAAAGATACGTCACAGTCGTAATGATAAATAATGTAACGTGAAAAAGTCAATAGCCTACGACACCGGGAGTTCCCAGGCGGTCCCCCATCCAAGTACTATCCTGGCCCGACGATGCTTAACTTTCGTGATCGGACGAGAACAGGTGTGTTCATCGTGGTATGGTCGTAGACAAACAAACGGATCTACGATTTATTAGCACATTACATCGAAAATGGTTTAAACTTTAAAGGTCATATTTCTTGACTGGATTATCCGAAATAGGTCGTGTTTATGTGCATTTGAAAGCTCATTTCAAGCGCTATCGATTAATTACAACAACCATGCGCTTTAAGATTTCCGGTAAAAAGTTCCAACGAAGGCAATCTAGGTACTTTCAGACTTAATTTTCATATGACAAAGTTAATTAGCAAATTAACTACATCGCCATTTTCTTTGTCTGACGCTCTTAATCCATTCATTTGCGAATTGGCGCATTTATTGCTGCCAGATCGTAGCCGTTTTGAAGGGAAAGCAACTTCTAATCATGTCTCTTTCCTGATTTACTCAGCGGCTATTTCGTAAAAAAGATACGTCACAGTCGTAATGATAAATAATGTAACGTGAAAAAGTCAATAGCCTACGACACCGGGAGTTCCCAGGCGGTCCCCCATCCAAATACTATTCCGGCCCGAGGATTCTTAACTTCCGTGATCGGACGAGAACAGGTGTGTTCATCGTGGTATGGTCGTAGACAAACAAACGGGCAGATATCTACGATTTATTAGCACATTACATCGAAAATGGTTTAAACTTTAAAGGTCATATTTCTTGACTGGATCATCCGAAATAGGTCGTGTTTATGTGCATTTGAAAGCTCATTTCAAGCGCTATCGATTCTTTACGACAACCATGCGCTTTAAGATTTCCGGTAAAAAGTTCCAACGAAGGAAATCTGGGGTGCTTTCAGACTTAATTTTCATATGACAAAGTTAATTAGCAAAGTAACTACATCGCCATTTTCTTTGTCTGACGCTCGTAATCCATTTATTTGCGACGTGGCGCATTTATTGCAGCAAGATTGTAGCTGTTTTGAAGGGAAAGCATCTTCTAATCACGTCCCTTACTTGATTTACTCAGGGGCTATTGCGTAAAAAAGATACGTCACTGTCGTAATGATAAATAATGTAACGTGAAAAAGTCAATAGCCTACGACACCGGGAGTTCCAAGGCGGTCCCCCATCCAAGTACTATCCTGGCCCGACGATGCTTAACTTCCGTGATCGGACGAGAACAGGTGTGTTCATCGTGGTATGGTCGTAGACAAACAAACGGGCAGATATCTACGATTTATTAGCACATTACATCGAAAATGGTTTAAATTTAAAGGTCATATTTCTTGACTGGATTATCCGAAATAGGTCGTGTTTATGTGCATTTGAAAGCTCATTTCAAGCGCTATCGATTAATTACAACAACCATGCGCTTTAAGATTTCCGGTAAAAAGTTCCAACGAAGGCAATCTAGGTACTTTCAGACTTAATTTTCATATGACAAAGTTAATTAGCAAAGTAACTACATCGCCATTTTTTTGTCTGACGCTCGTAATCCATTTATTTGCGACGTGGCGCATTTATTGCAGCAAGATTGTAGCCGTTTTGAAGGGAAAGCATCTTCTAATCACGTGCCTTACTTGATTTACTCAGGGGCTGTTGCGTAAAAAAGATACGTCACAGTCGTAATGATAAATAATGTAACGTGAAAAAGTCAATAGCCTACGACAGCGGGAGTTCCCAGGCGGTCCCCCATCCAAGTACTATCCTGGCCCGACGATGCTTAACTTCCGTGATCAGACGAGAACAGGTGTGTTCATCGTGGTATGGTCGTAGACAAACAAACGGGCAGATATCTACGATTTATTAGCACATTACATCGAAAATGGTTTAAACTTTAAAGGTCATATTTCTTGACTGGATCATCCGAAATAGGTCGTGTTTATGTGCATTTGAAAGCTCATTTCAAGCGCTATCCACTAATTACGACAACCATGCGCTTCAAGATTTCCGGTAAAAAGTTCCAACGAAGGCAATCTAGGGTACTTTCAGACTTAATTTTCATATGACAAAGTTAATTAGCAAATTAACTACATCGCCATTTTCTTTGTCTGACGCTCGTAATCCATTCATTTGCGACGTGGCGCATTTAATGCTGCCAGATCGTAGCCCTTTTGAAGGGAAAGAAACATCTAATCACGTCCCTAACTTGATTTACTCAGCGGCTATTGCGTAAAAAAGATACGTCACAGTCGTAATGCTAAATAATGTAACGTGAAAAAGTCAATAGCCTACGACACCGGGAGTTCCCAGGCGGTCCTCCATCCAAGTACTATCCCGGCCCGAGGATTCTTAACTTCCGTGATCGGACGAGAACAGGTGTGTTCATCGTGGTATGGTCGTAGACAAACAAACGGGCAGATATCTACGATTTATTAGCACATTACATCGAAAATGGTTTAAACTTTAAAGGTCATATTTCTTGACTGGATCATCCGAAATAGGTCGTGTTTATGTGCATTTGAAAGCTCATTTCAAGCGCTATCCACTAATTACGACAATCATGCGCTTCAAGATTTCCGGTAAAAAGTTCCAACGAAGGCAATCTAGGGTACTTTCAGACTTAATTTTCATATACAAAGTTAATTAGCAAATTAACTACATCGCCATTTTCTTTGTCTGACGCTCGTAATCCATTCATTTGCGACGTGGCGCATTTAATGCTGCCAGATCGTAGCCCTTTTGAAGGGAAAGAAACATCTAATCACGTCCCTAACTTGATTTACTCAGCGGCTATTGCGTAAAAAAGATACGTCACAGTCGTAATGCTAAATAATGTAACGTGAAAAAGTCAATAGCCTACGACACCGAGAGTTCCCAGGCGGTCCTCCATCCAAGTACTATCCCGGCCCGAGGATTCTTAACTTCCGTGATCGGACGAGAACAGGTGTGTTCATCGTGGTATGGTCGTAGACAAACAAACGGGCAGATATCTACGATTTATTAGCACATTACATCAAAAATGGTTCAAACTTTAAAGGTCATATTTCTTGACTGGATCATCCGAAATAGGTCGTGTTTATGTGCATTTGAAAGCTCATTTCAAGCGCTATCCACTAATTACGACAACCATGCGCTTCAAGATTTCCGGTAAAAAGTTCCAACGAAGGCAATCTAGGGTACTTTCAGACTTAATTTTCATATGACAAAGTTAATTAGCAAATTAACTACATCGCCATTTTCTTTGTCTGACGCTCGTAATCCATTCATTTGCGACGTGGCGCATTTAATGCTGCCAGATCGTAGCCCTTTTGAAGGGAAAGAAACATCTAATCACGTCCCTAACTTGATTTACTCAGCGGCTATTGCGTAAAAAAGATACGTCACAGTCGTAATGCTAAATAATGTAACGGGAAAAAGTCAATAGCCTACGACACCGGGAGTTCCCAGGTGGTCCTCCATCCAAGTACTATCCCGGCCCGAGGATTCTTAACTTCCGTGATCGGACGAGAACAGGTGTGTTCATCGTGGTATGGTCGTAGACAAACAAACGGGCAGATATCTACGATTTATTAGCACATTACATCAAAAATGGTTCAAACTTTAAAGGTCATATTTCTTGACTGGATCATCCGAAATAGGTCGTGTTTATGTGCATTTGAAAGCTCATTTCAAGCGCTATCCACTAATTACGACAACCATGGGCTTTAAGATTTCCGGTAAAAAGTTACAACGAAGGGAATCTAGGGTGCTTTCCGACTTAATTTTCATATGACAAAGTTAATTAGCAAAGTAACTACATCGCCATTTTCTTTGTCTGACGCTCGTAATCCATTCATTTGCGACTTGGCGCATTTATTGCTGCCAGATCGTAGCCGTTTTGAAGGGAAAGCAACTTCTAATCATGTCTCTTTCTTGATTTACTCACCGGCTATTTCGTAAAAAAGATACGTCACAGTCGTAATGCTAAATAATGTAACGTGAAAAAGTCAATACCCTACGACACCGGGAGTTCTCAGGCGGTCCTCCATCCAAGTACTATCCCGGCCCGAGGATTCTTAACTTCCGTGATCGGACGAGAACAGGTGTGTTCATCGTGGTATGGTCGTAGACAAACAAACGGGCAGATATCTACGATTTATTAGCACATTACATCAAAAATGGTCCAAACTTTAAAGGTCATATTTCTTGACTGGATCATCCGAAATAGGTCGTGTTTATGTGCATTTGAAAGCTCATTTCAAGCGCTATCCACTAATTACGACAACCATGCGCTTTAAGATTTCCGGTAAAAAGTTCCAACGAAGGGAATCTAGGGTGCTTTCCGACTTAATTTTCATATGACAAAGTTAATTAGCAAAGTAACTACATCGCCATTTTCTTTGTCTGACGCTCGTAATCCATTCATTTGCGACTTGGCGCATTTATTGCTGCCAGATCGTAGCCGTTTTGAAGCGAAAGCAACTTCTAATCATGTCTCTTTCTTGATTTACTCACCGGCTATTTCGTAAAAAAGATACGTCACAGTCGTAATGATAAATAATGTAACGTGAAAAAGTCAATAGCCTACGACACCGGGAGTTCCCAGGCGGTCCCCCATCCAAGTACTATCCCGGCCCGACGATGCTTAACTTCCGTGATCGGACGAGAACAGGTGTGTTCATCGTGGTATGGTCGTAAACAAACAAACGGGCAGATATCTACGATTTATTAGCACATTACATCGAAAATGGTTCTAACTTTAAAGGTCATATTTCTTGACTGGATCATCCGAAATAGGTCGTGTTTATGTGCATTTGTAAGCTCTTTTTAAGCGCTATCGATTCTTTACGACATCCATGCGCTTTAAGATTTCCGGTAAAAAGTTCCAACGAAGGAAATCTAGGGTGCTTTCAGACTTAATTTTCATATGACAAAGTTAATTAGCAAAGCAACTACATCGCCATTTTCTTTGTCTGACGCTCGTAATCCATTTATTTGCGATGTGGCGCATTTATTGCAGCAAGATTGTAGCCGGTTTGAAGGGAAAGCAACTTCTAATCACGTCCCTTACTTGATTTACTCAGCGGCTATTGCGTAAAAAAGATACGTCACAGTCGTAATGCTAAATAATGTAACGTGAAAAAGTCAATAGCCTACGACACCGGGAGTTCCCAGGCGGTCCTCCTTCCAAGTACTATCCCGGCCCGAGGATTCTTAACTTCCGTGATCGGACGAGAACAGGTGTGTTCATCGTGGTATGGTCGTAGACAAACAAACGGGCAGATATCTACGATTTATTAGCACATTACATCGAAAATGGTTCTAACTTTAAAGGTCATATTTCTTGACTGGATCATCCGAAATAGGTCGTGTTTATGTGCATTTGAAAGCTCTTTTTAAGCGCTATCGATTCTTTACGACAACCATGCGCTTTAAGATTTCCGGTAAAAAGTTCCAACGAAGGAAATCTAGGGTACTTGCATTTGACAGCTCTTTTGGTAAAAAGTTCCAACGAAGGCAATCTAGGGTACTTGCAGACTTAATTTTCATATGACAAAGTTAATTAGCAAATTAACTACATCGCCATTTTCTTTGTCTGACGCTCGTAGTCCATTCATTTGCGACGTGGCGCATTTAATGCTGCCAGATCGTAGCCCTTTTGAAGGGAAAGAAACTTCTAATCACGTCCCTTACTTGATTTACTCAGCGGCTATTGCGTAAAAAAGATACGTCACAGTCGTAATGCTAAATAATGTAACGTGAAATAGTCAATAGCCTACGACACCGGGAGATCCCAGGCGGTCCCCCATCCAAGTACTATCCCGACCCGACGATGCATAACTTCCGTGATCGGACGAGAACAGGTGTGTTCATCGTGGTATGGTCGTAGACAAACAAACGGGCAGATATCAACGATTTATTAGCACATTACATCGAAAATGGTTCAAACTTTAAAGGTCATATTTCTTGACTGGATCATTCGAAATAGGTCGTGTTTATGTGCATTTGACAGCTCTTTTTAAGCGCTATCGATTCTTGACAACAATAATGCGCTTTATGATTTCCGGTAAAAAGTTCCAACGAAGGCAATCTAGGGTACTTGCAGACTTAATTTTCATATGACAAAGTTAATTAGCAAATTAACTACATCGCCATTTTCTTTGTCTGACGCTCGTAATCCATTTATTTGCGACGTGGCGCATTTATTGCAGCAAGATTGTAGCCGTTTTGAAGGGAAAGCATCTTCTAATCACGTCCCTTACTTGATTTACTCAGGGGCTATTGCGTAAAAAAGATACGTCACAGTCGTAATGATAAATAATGTAACGTGAAAAAGTCAATAGCCTACGACACCGGGAGTTCCCAGGCGGTCCCCCATCCAAGTTTTATCCTGGCCGACGATGCTTAACTTCCGTGATCGGACGAGAACAGGTGTGTTCATCGTGGTATGGTCGTAGACAAACAAACGGGCAGATATCTACGATTTATTAGCACATTACATCGAAAATGGTTTAAACTTTAAAGGTCATATTTCTTGACTGGATTATTCGAAATAGGTCGTGTTTATGTGCATTTGAAAGCTCATTTCAGGCGCTATCGATTAATTACAACAACCATGCGCTTTAAGATTTCCGGTAAAAAGTTCCAACGAAGGCAATCTAGGGTACTTTCAGACTTAATTTTCATATGACAAAGTTAATTAGCAAATTAACTACATCGCCATTTTCTTTGTCTGACGCTCGTAATCCATTCATTTGCGACTTGGCGCATTTATTGCTGCCAGATCGTAGCCGTTTTGAAGGGAAAGCAACTTCTAATTATGTCTCTTTCTTGATTTACTCAGCGGCTATTTCGTAAAAAAGATACGTCACAGTCGTAATGATAAATAATGTAACGTGAAATAGTCAATAGCCTACGACACCGGGAGATCCCAGGCGGTCCCCCATCCAAGTACTATCCCGACCCGACGATGCATAACTTCTGTGATCGGACGAGAACAGGTGTGTTCATCGTGGTATGGTCGTAGACAAACAAACGGGCAGATATCAACGATTTATTAGCACATTACATCAAAAATGGTTCAAACTTTAAAGGTCATATTTCTTGACTGGATCATCCGAAATAGGTCGTGTTTATGTGCATTTGAAAGCTCATTTCAAGCGCTATCCACTACTTACGACAACCATGCGCTTTAAGATTTCCGGTAAAAAGTTCCAACGAAGGGAATCTAGGGTGCTTTCCGACTTAATTTTCATATGACAAAGTTAATTAGCAAAGTAACTACATCGCCATTTTCTTTGTCTGACGCTCGTAATCCATTCATTTGCGACTTGGCGCATTTATTGCTGCCAGATCGTAGCCGTTTTGAAGGGAAAGCAACTTCTAATCATGTCTCTTTCTTGATTTACTCAGCGGCTATTTCGTAAAAAAGATACGTCACAGTCGTAATGATAAATAATGTAACGTGAAAAAGTCAATAGCCTACGACACCGGGAGTTCCCAGGCGGTCCCCCATCCAAGTACTATCCCGGCCCGACGATGCTTAACTTCCGTGATCGGACGAGAACAGGTGTGTTCATCGTGGTATGGTCGTAAACAAACAAACGGGCAGATATCTACGATTTATTAGCACATTACATCGAAAATGGTTTAAACTTTAAAGGTCATATTTCTTGACTGGATCATCCGAAATAGGTCGTGTTTATGTGCATTTGAAAGTTCATTTCAAGCGCTATCCACTAATTACGACAAGCATGCGCTTTAAGATTTCCGGTAAAAAGTTCCAACGAAGGCAATCTAGGGTACTTTCAGACTTAATTTTCATATGACAAAGTTAATTAGCAAATTAACTACATCGCCATTTTCTTTGTCTGACGCTCGTAATCCATTCATTTGCGACGTGGCGCATTTAATGCTGCCAGATCGTAGCCCTTTTGAAGGGAAAGAAACTTCTAATCACGTCCCTTACTTGATTTACTCAGCGGCTATTGCGTAAAAAAGATACGTCACAGTCGTAATGCTAAATAATGTAACGTGAAAAAGTCAATAGCCTACGACACCGGGAGTTCCCAGGCGGTCCTCCATCCAAGTACTATCCCGGCCCGTGGATTCTTAACTTCCGTGATCGGACGAGAACAGGTGTGTTCATCGTGGTATGGTCGTAGACAAACAAACGGGCAGATATCTACGATTTATTAGCACATTACATCGAAAATGGTTCTAACTTTAAAGGTCATATTTCTTGACTGGATCATCCGAAATAGGTCGTGTTTATGTGCATTTGAAAGCTCTTTTTAAGCGCTATCGATTCTTTACGACAACCATGCGCTTTAAGATTTCCGGTAAAAAGTTCCAACGAAGGAAATCTAGGGTGCTTTCAGACTTAATTTTCATATGACAAAGTTAATTAGCAAAGCAACTACATCGCCATTTTCTTTGTCTGACGCTCGTAATCCATTTATTTGCGACGTGGCGCATTTATTGCAGCAAGATTGTAGCCGGTTTGAAGGGAAAGCAACTTCTAATCACGTCCCTTACTTGATTTACTCAGCGGCTATTGCGTAAAAAAGATACGTCACAGTCGTAATAATAAATAATGTAACGTGAAATAGTCAATAGCCTACGACACCGGGAGATCCCAGGCGGTCCCCATCCAAGTACTATCCCGGCCCGACGATGCTTAACTTCCGTGATCGGGCGAGAAGAGGTGTGTTCATCGTGGTATGGTCGTAAACAAACAAACAGTCACATATCTACGATTTATTAGCACATTACATCGGAAATGGTTTAAACTTTAAAGGTCATATTTCTTGACTGGATCATCCGAAATAGGTCGTGTTTATGTGCATTTGAAAGCTCTTTTTAAGCGCTATCGATTCTTTACGACAACCATGCGCTTTAAGATTTCCGGTAAAAAGTTCCAACGAAGGAAATCTAGGGTGCTTTCAGACTTAATTTTCATATGACAAAGTTAATTAGCAAAGCAACTACATCGCCATTTTCTTTGTCTGACGCTCGTAATCCATTTATTTGCGACGTGGCGCATTTATTGCAGCAAGATTGTAGCCGTTTTCAAGGGAAAGCAACTTCTAATCACGTCCCTTACTTGATTTACTCAGCGGCTATTGCGTAAAAAAGATACGTCACAGTCGTAATAATAAATAATGTAACGTGAAATAGTCAATAGCCTACGACACCGGGAGATCCCAGGCGGTCCCCCATCCAAGTACTATCCCGACCCGACGATGCATAACTTCTGTGATCGGACGAGAACAGGTGTGTTCATCGTGGTATGGTCGTAGACAAACAAACGGGCAGATATCAACGATTTATTAGCACATTACATCAAAAATGGTTCAAACTTTAAAGGTCATATTTCTTGACTGGATCATCCGAAATAGGTCGTGTTTATGTGCATTTGAAAGCTCATTTCAAGCGCTATCCACTACTTACGACAACCATGCGCTTTAAGATTTCCGGTAAAAAGTTCCAACGAAGGGAATCTAGGGTGCTTTCCGACTTAATTTTCATATGACAAAGTTAATTAGCAAAGTAACTACATCGCCATTTTCTTTGTCTGACGCTCGTAATCCATTCATTTGCGACTTGGCGCATTTATTGCTGCCAGATCGTAGCCGTTTTGAAGGGAAAGCAACTTCTAATCATGTCTCTTTCTTGATTTACTCAGCGGCTATTTCGTAAAAAAGATACGTCACAGTCGTAATGATAAATAATGTAACGTGAAAAAGTCAATAGCCTACGACACCGGGAGTTCCCAGGCGGTCCCCCATCCAAGTACTATCCCGGCCCGACGATGCTTAACTTCCGTGATCGGACGAGAACAGGTGTGTTCATCGTGGTATGGTCGTAAACAAACAAACGGGCAGATATCTACGATTTATTAGCACATTACATCGAAAATGGTTTAAACTTTAAAGGTCATATTTCTTGACTGGATCATCCGAAATAGGTCGTGTTTATGTGCATTTGAAAGTTCATTTCAAGCGCTATCCACTAATTACGACAAGCATGCGCTTTAAGATTTCCGGTAAAAAGTTCCAACGAAGGCAATCTAGGGTACTTTGAGACTTAATTTTCATATGACAAAGTTAATTAGCAAATTAACTACATCGCCATTTTCTTTGTCTGACGCTCGTAATCCATTCATTTGCGACGTGGCGCATTTAATGCTGCCAGATCGTAGCCCTTTTGAAGGGAAAGAAACTTCTAATCACGTCCCTTACTTGATTTACTCAGCGGCTATTGCGTAAAAAATATACGTCACAGTCGTAATGCTAAATAATGTAACGTGAAAAAGTCAATAGCCTACGACACCGGGAGTTCCTAGGCGGTCCTCCATCCAAGTACTATCCCGGCCCGTGGATTCTTAACTTCCGTGATCGGACGAGAACAGGTGTGTTCATCGTGGTATGGTCGTAGACAAACAAACGGGCAGATATCTACGATTTATTAGCACATTACATCGAAAATGGTTCTAACTTTAAAGGTCATATTTCTTGACTGGATCATCCGAAATAGGTCGTGTTTATGTGCATTTGAAAGCTCTTTTTAAGCGCTATCGATTCTTTACGACAACCATGCGCTTTAAGATTTCCGGTAAAAAGTTCCAACGAAGGAAATCTAGGGTGCTTTCAGACTTAATTTTCATATGACAAAGTTAATTAGCAAAGCAACTACATCGCCATTTTCTTTGTCTGACGCTCGTAATCCATTTATTTGCGACGTGGCGCATTTATTGCAGCAAGATTGTAGCCGGTTTGAAGGGAAAGCAACTTCTAATCACGTCCCTTACTTGATTTACTCAGCGGCTATTGCGTAAAAAAGATACGTCACAGTCGTAATAATAAATAATGTAACGTGAAATAGTCAATAGCCTACGACACCGGGAGATCCCAGGCGGTCCCCATCCAAGTACTATCCCGGCCCGACGATGCTTAACTTCCGTGATCGGGCGAGAAGAGGTGTGTTCATCGTGGTATGGTCGTAAACAAACAAACAGTCACATATCTACGATTTATTAGCACATTACATCGGAAATGGTTTAAACTTTAAAGGTCATATTTCTTGACTGGATCATCCGAAATAGGTCGTGTTTATGTGCATTTGAAAGCTCTTTTTAAGCGCTATCGATTCTTTACGACAACCATGCGCTTTAAGATTTCCGGTAAAAAGTTCCAACGAAGGAAATCTAGGGTGCTTTCAGACTTAATTTTCATATGACAAAGTTAATTAGCAAAGCAACTACATCGCCATTTTCTTTGTCTGACGCTCGTAATCCATTTATTTGCGACGTGGCGCATTTATTGCAGCAAGATTGTAGCCGTTTTCAAGGGAAAGCAACTTCTAATCACGTCCCTTACTTGATTTACTCAGCGGCTATTGCGTAAAAAAGATACGTCACAGTCGTAATAATAAATAATGTAACGTGAAATAGTCAATAGCCTACGACACCGGGAGATCCCAGGCGGTCCCCCATCCAAGTACTATCCCGACCCGACGATGCATAACTTCTGTGATCGGACGAGAACAGGTGTGTTCATCGTGGTATGGTCGTAGACAAACAAACGGGCAGATATCAACGATTTATTAGCACATTACATCAAAAATGGTTCAAACTTTAAAGGTCATATTTCTTGACTGGATCATCCGAAATAGGTCGTGTTTATGTGCATTTGAAAGCTCATTTCAAGCGCTATCTACTAATTACGACAACCATGCGCTTTAAGATTTCCGATAAAAAGTTCCAACGAAGGGAATCTAGGGTGCTTTCCGACTTAATTTTCATATGACAAAGTTAATTAGCAAAGTAACTACATCGCCATTTTCTTTGTCTGACGCTCGTAATCCATTCATTTGCGACTTGGCGCATTTATTGCTGCCAGATCGTAGCCGTTTTGAAGGGAAAGCAACTTCTAATCATGTCTCTTTCTTGATTTACTCAGCGGCTATTTCGTAAAAAAGATACGTCACAGTCGTAATGATAAATAATGTAACGTGAAAAAGTCAATAGCCTACGACACCGGGAGTTCCCAGGCGGTCCCCCATCCAAGTACTATCCCGGCCCGACGATGCTTAACTTCCGTGATCGGACGAGAACAGGTGTGTTCATCGTGGTATGGTCGTAAACAAACAAACGGGCAGATATCTACGATTTATTAGCACATTACATCGAAAATGGTTTAAACTTTAAAGGTCATATTTCTTGACTGGATCATCCGAAATAGGTCGTGTTTATGTGCATTTGAAAGTTCATTTCAAGCGCTATCCACTAATTACGACAAGCATGCGCTTTAAGATTTCCGGTAAAAAGTTCCAACGAAGGCAATCTAGGGTACTTTCAGACTTAATTTTCATATGACAAAGTTAATTAGCAAATTAACTACATCGCCATTTTCTTTGTCTGACGCTCGTAATCCATTCATTTGCGACGTGGCGCATTTAATGCTGCCAGATCGTAGCCCTTTTGAAGGGAAAGAAACTTCTAATCACGTCCCTTACTTGATTTACTCAGCGGCTATTGCGTAAAAAAGATACGTCACAGTCGTAATGCTAAATAATGTAACGTGAAAAAGTCAATAGCCTACGACACCGGGAGTTCCCAGGCGGTCCTCCATCCAAGTATTATCCCGGCCCGTGGATTCTTAACTTCCGTGATCGGACGAGAACAGGTGTGTTCATCGTGGTATGGTCGTAGACAAACAACAGGGCAGATATCTACGATTTATTAGCACATTACATCGAAAATGGTTCTAACTTTAAAGGTCATATTTCTTGACTGGATCATCCGAAATAGGTCGTGTTTATGTGCATTTGAAAGCTCTTTTTAAGCGCTATCGATTCTTTACGACAACCATGCGCTTTAAGATTTCCGGTAAAAAGTTCCAACGAAGGAAATCTAGGGTGCTTTCAGACTTAATTTTCATATGACAAAGTTAATTAGCAAAGCAACTACATCGCCATTTTCTTTGTCTGACGCTCGTAATCCATTTATTTGCGACGTGGCGCATTTATTGCAGCAAGATTGTAGCCGGTTTGAAGGGAAAGCAACTTCTAATCACGTCCCTTACTTGATTTACTCAGCGGCTATTGCGTAAAAAAGATACGTCACAGTCGTAATAATAAATAATGTAACGTGAAATAGTCAATAGCCTACGACACCGGGAGATCCCAGGCGGTCCCCATCCAAGTACTATCCCGGCCCGACGATGCTTAACTTCCGTGATCGGGCGAGAAGAGGTGTGTTCATCGTGGTATGGTCGTAAACAAACAAACAGTCACATATCTACGATTTATTAGCACATTACATCGGAAATGGTTTAAACTTTAAAGGTCATATTTCTTGACTGGATCATCCGAAATAGGTCGTGTTTATGTGCATTTGAAAGCTCTTTTTAAGCGCTATCGATTCTTTACGACAACCATGCGCTTTAAGATTTCCGGTAAAAAGTTCCAACGAAGGAAATCTAGGGTGCTTTCAGACTTAATTTTCATATGACAAAGTTAATTAGCAAAGCAACTACATCGCCATTTTCTTTGTCTGACGCTCGTAATCCATTTATTTGCGACGTGGCGCATTTATTGCAGCAAGATTGTAGCCGTTTTCAAGGGAAAGCAACTTCTAATCACGTCCCTTACTTGATTTACTCAGCGGCTATTGCGTAAAAAAGATACGTCACAGTCGTAATAATAAATAATGTAACGTGAAATAGTCAATAGCCTACGACACCGGGAGATCCCAGGCGGTCCCCCATCCAAGTACTATCCCGACCCGACGATGCATAACTTCTGTGATCGGACGAGAACAGGTGTGTTCATCGTGGTATGGTCGTAAACAAACAAACAGTCACATATCTACGATTTATTAGCACATTACATCGGAAATGGTTTAAACTTTAAAGGTCATATTTCTTGACTGGATCATCCGAAATAGGTCGTGTTTATGTGCATTTGAAAGCTCCTTTTAAGCGCTATCGATTCTTTACGACAATAATGCGCTTTAAGATTTCCGGTAAAAAGTTCCAACGAAGGAAATCTAGGGTACTTTCAGACTTAATTTTCATATGACAAAGTTAATTAGCAAAGCAACTACATCGCCATTTTCTTTGTCTGACGCTCGTAATCCATTTATTTGCGACGTGGCGCATTTATTGCAGCAAGATTGTAGCCGTTTTCAAGGGAAAGCAACTTCTAATCACGTCCCTTACTTGATTTACTCAGCGGCTATTGCGTAAAAAAGATACGTCACAGTCGTAATAATAAATAATGTAACGTGAAATAGTCAATAGCCTACGACACCGGGAGATCCCAGGCGGTCCCCCATCCAAGTACTATCCCGACCCGACGATGCATAACTTCTGTGATCGGACGAGAACAGGTGTGTTCATCGTGGTATGGTCGTAGACAAACAAACGGGCAGATATCAACGATTTATTAGCACATTACATCAAAAATGGTTCAAACTTTAAAGGTCATATTTCTTGACTGGATCATCCGAAATAGGTCGTGTTTATGTGCATTTGAAAGCTCATTTCAAGCGCTATCTACTAATTACGACAACCATGCGCTTTAAGATTTCCGGTAAAAAGTTCCAACGAAGGGAATCTAGGGTGCTTTCCGACTTAATTTTCATATGACAAAGTTAATTAGCAAAGTAACTACATCGCCATTTTCTTTGTCTGACGCTCGTAATCCATTCATTTGCGACTTGGCGCATTTATTGCTGCCAGATCGTAGCCGTTTTGAAGGGAAAGCAACTTCTAATCATGTCTCTTTCTTGATTTCCTCAGCGGCTATTTCGTAAAAAAGATACGTCACAGTCGTAATGATAAATAATGTAACGTGAAAAAGTCAATAGCCTACGACACCGGGAGTTCCCAGGCGGTCCCCCATCCAAGTACTATCCCGGCCCGACGATGCTTAACTTCCGTGATCGGACGAGAACAGGTGTGTTCATCGTGGTATGGTCGTAAACAAACAAACGGGCAGATATCTACGATTTATTAGCACATTACATCGAAAATGGTTTAAACTTTAAAGGTCATATTTCTTGACTGGATCATCCGAAATAGGTCGTGTTTATGTGCATTTGAAAGTTCATTTCAAGCGCTATCCACTAATTACGACAAGCATGCGCTTTAAGATTTCCGGTAAAAAGTTCCAACGAAGGCAATCTAGGGTACTTTCAGACTTAATTTTCATATGACAAAGTTAATTAGCAAATTAACTACATCGCCATTTTCTTTGTCTGACGCTCGTAATCCATTCATTTGCGACGTGGCGCATTTAATGCTGCCAGATCGTAGCCCTTTTGAAGGGAAAGAAACTTCTAATCACGTCCCTTACTTGATTTACTCAGCGGCTATTGCGTAAAAAAGATACGTCACAGTCGTAATGCTAAATAATGTAACGTGAAAAAGTCAATAGCCTACGACACCGGGAGTTCCCAGGCGGTCCTCCATCCAAGTATTATCCCGGCCCGTGGATTCTTAACTTCCGTGATCGGACGAGAACAGGTGTGTTCATCGTGGTATGGTCGTAGACAAACAACCGGGCAGATATCTACGATTTATTAGCACATTACATCGAAAATGGTTCTAACTTTAAAGGTCATATTTCTTGACTGGATCATCCGAAATAGGTCGTGTTTATGTGCATTTGAAAGCTCTTTTTAAGCGCTATCGATTCTTTACGACAACCATGCGCTTTAAGATTTCCGGTAAAAAGTTCCAACGAAGGAAATCTAGGGTGCTTTCAGACTTAATTTTCATATGACAAAGTTAATTAGCAAAGCAACTACATCGCCATTTTCTTTGTCTGACGCTCGTAATCCATTTATTTGCGACGTGGCGCATTTATTGCAGCAAGATTGTAGCCGTTTTGAAGGGAAAGCAAATTCTAATCATGTCTCTTTCTTGATTTACTCAGCGGCTATTGCGTAAAAAAGATACGTCCCAGTCCTAATGATAAATAATGTAACGTGAAAAAGTCAATAGCCTACGACACCGGGAGTTCCCAGGCGGTCCCCCATCCAAGTACTAACCCGGCCCAACGATGCTTAAATTCCGTGATCGGACGAGAACAGGTGTGTTCATCGTGGTATGGTCGTAGACAAACAAACGGGCAGATATCTACGATTTATTAGCACATTACATCAAAAATGGTTTAAATTTTAAAGGTCATATTTCTTGACTGGATCATTCGAAATAGGTCGCGTTTATGTGCATTTGAAATCTCGTTTCAAGCGCTATCCATTAATTACGACAACCATGCGCTTTAAGATTTCCGGTAAAAAGTTCCAACGAAGGCAATCTAGGGTACTTTCAGACTTAATTTTCATATGACAAAGTTAATTAGCAAAGTAACTACATCGCCATTTTCTTTGTCTGACGCTCGTAATCCATTTATTTGCGACGTGGCGCATTTATTGCAGCAAGATTGTAGCCGTTTTGAAGGGAAAGCATCTTCTAATCACGTCCCTTAGTTGATTTACTCAGCGGCTATTGCGTAAAAAAGATACGTCACAGTCGTAATGATAAATAATGTAACGTGAAATAGTCAATAGCCTACGACACCGGGAGATCCCAGGCGGTCCCCCATCCAAGTTTTATCCTGGCCGACGATGCTTAACTTCCGTGATCGGACGAGAACAGGTGTGTTCATCGTGGTATGGTAGTAGACAAACAAACGGGTAGATATCAACGATTTATTAGCACATTACATCGAAAATGGTTCAAACTTTAAAGGTCATATTTCTTGACTGGATCATTCGAAATAGGTCGTGTTTATGTGCATTTGACAGCACTTTTTAAGCGCTATCGA
Source organism: Hydractinia symbiolongicarpus (assembly GCF_029227915.1). Classification (NCBI taxonomy): domain Eukaryota; kingdom Metazoa; phylum Cnidaria; class Hydrozoa; order Anthoathecata; family Hydractiniidae; genus Hydractinia; species Hydractinia symbiolongicarpus. Next base: position 15,244,719 of record NC_079885.1, on the reverse strand, counting down.
TTCTTGACAATAATAATGCGCTTTATGATTTCCGGTAAAAAGTTCCAACGAAGGCAATCTAGGGTACTTGCAGACTTAATTTTTATATGACAAAGTTAATTAGCAAATTAACTACATCGCCATTTTTTTTTTCTGACGCTCGTAATCCATTGATTTGCGACGTGGCGCATTTATTGCAGCCAGATCGTAGCCGCTTTGAAGGGAAAGAAACTTCTAATAACGTCCCTTACTTGATTTACTCAGCGGCTATTGCGTAAAAAAGATACGTCACAGTCGTAATGATAAATAATGTAACGTGAAAAAGTCAATAGCCTACGACACCGGGAGTTCCCAGGCGGGTCCCATCCAAGTACTATCCCGGCCCGACGATGCTTAACTTCCGTGATCGGACGAGAACAGGTGTGTTCATCGTGGTATGGTCGTAGACAAACAAACGGGCAGATATCTACGATTTATTAGCACATTACATCGAAAATGGTTTAAACTTTAAAGGTCATATTTCTTGACTGGATCATCCGAAATAGGTCGTGTTTATGTGCATTTGAAATCTCATTTCAAGCGCTATCCATTAATTACGACAACCATGCGCTTTAAGATTTCCGGTAAAAAGTTCCAACGAAGGAAATCTAGGGTACTTTCAGACTTAATTTTTATATGACAAAGTTAATTAGCAAAGTAACTACTTCGCCATTTTCTTTGTCTGACGCTCGCAATCCATTCATGTGCGACGTGGCGCATTTATTGCTGCCAGATCGTAGCCGTTTTGAAGGGAAAGAAACTTCTAATCACGTCCCTTACTTGATTTACTCAGCGGCTATAGCCTAAAAAGGATACGTCACAGTCGTAATGATAAATAATGTAACGTGAAAAAGTCAATAGCCTACGACACCGGGAGTTCCCAGGCGGTTCCCCATTCAAGTACTATCCCGGCCCGACGATGCTTAACTTCCGTGATCGGACGAGAACAGGTGTGTTCATCGTGGTATGGTCGTAGACAAACAAACTGGCAGATATCTACGATTTATTAGCACATTACATCGAAAGTGGTTTAAACTTTAAAGGTCATATTTCTTGACTGGATCATCCGAAATAGGTCGTGTTTATGTGCATTTGAAAGCTCATTTCAAGCGCTATCCATTAATTACGACAATAATGCGCTTTAAGATTTCCGGTAAAAAGTTCCAACGAAGGCAATCTAGGGTGCTTTCAGACTTAATTTTCATATGACAAAGTTAATTAGCAAAGTAACTACATCGCCATTTTCTTTGTCTGACGCTCGTAATCCATTTATTTGCGACGTGGCGCATTTATTGCAGCAAGATTGTAGCCGTTTTGAAGGGGAAGCATCTTCTAATGACGTCCCTTACTTGATTTTCTCAGCGGCTATTGCGTAAAAAAGATACGTCACAGTCGTAATGATAAATAATGTAACGTGAAATAGTCAATAGCCTACGACACCGGGAGATCCCAGGCGGTCCCCCATCCAAGTACTATCCCGACCCGACGATGCATAACTTCCGTGATCGGACGAGAACAGGTGTGTTCATCGTGGTATGGTAGTAGACAAACAAACGGGCAGATATCTACGATTTATTAGCACATTACATCGAAAATGGTTCAAACTTTAAAGGTCATATTTCTTGACTGGATCATTCGAAATAGGTCGTGTTTATGTGCATTTGACAGCACTTTTTAAGCGCTATCGATTCTTGACAACAATAATGCGCTTTATGATTTCCGGTAAAAAGTTCCAACGAAGGCAATCTAGGGTACTTGCAGACTTAATTTTCATATGACAAAGTTAATTAGCAAATTAACTACATCGCCATTTTTTTTGTCTGACGCTCGTAATCCATTGATTTGCGACGTGGCGCATTTATTGCAGCCAGATCGTAGCCGCTTTGAAGGGAAAGAAACTTCTAATAACGTCCCTTACTTGATTTACTCAGCGGCTATTGTGTAAAAAAGATACGTCACAGTCGTAATGATAAATAATGTAACGTGAAAAAGTCAATAGCCTACGACACCGGGAGTTCCCAGGCGGTCCCCCATCCAAGTACTATCCCGGCGCGACGATGCTTAACTTCCGTGATCGGACGAGAACAGGTGTGTTCATCGTGGTATGGTCGTAGACAAACAAACGGGCAGATATCTACGATTTATTAGCACATTACATCGAAAATGGTTTAAACTTTAAAGGTCATATTTCTTGACTGGATCATCCGAAATAGGTCGTGTTTATGTGCATTTGAAAGCTCATTTCAAGCGCTATCCATTAATTACGACAATAATGCGCTTTAAGATTTCCGGTAAAAAGTTCCAACGAAGGCAATCTAGGGTACTTTCAGACTTAATTTTCATATGACAAAGTTATTTAGCAAAGTAAGTACATCGCTATTTTCTTTGTCTGACGCTTGTAATCCATTCATTTGCGACGTGGCGCATTTATTGCAGCAAGATTGTAGCCGTTTTGAAGGGAAAGCATCTTCTAATCACGTCCCTTACTTGATTTACTCAGCGGCTATTACGTAAAAAAGATACGTCACAGTCGTAATGATAAATAATGTAACGTGAAATAGTCAATAGCCTACGACACCGGGAGATCCCAGGCGGTCCCCCATCCAAGTACTATCCCGACCCGACGATGCATAACTTCCGTGATCGGACGAGAACAGGTGTGTTCATCGTGGTATGGTAGTAGACAAACAAACGGACAGATATCTACGATTTATTAGCACATTACATCGAAAATGGTTCAAACTTTAAAGGTCATATTTCTTGACTGGATCATTCGAAATAGGTCGCGTTTATGTGCATTTGACAGCACTTTTTAAGCGCTATCGATTCTTGACAACAATAATGCGCTTTATGATTTCCGGTAAAAAGTTCCAACGAAGGCAATCTAGGGTACTTGCAGACTTAATTTTCATATGACAAAGTTAATTAGCAAATTAACTACATTGCCATTTTTTTTGTCTGACGCTCGTAATCCATTGATTTGCGACGTGGCGCATTTATTGCAGCACGATGGTAGCCGTTTTGAAGGGAAAGCAACTTCTAATCATGTCTCTTTCTTGATTTACTCAGCGGCTATTGCGTAAAAAAGATACGTCACAGTCGTAATGATAAATAATGTAACGTGAAAAAGTCAATAGCCTACGACACCGGGAGTTCCCAGGCGTTCCCCCATCCAAGTACTATCCCGGCCCGACGATGCTTAACTTCCGTGATCGGACGAGAACAGGTGTGTTCATCGTGGTATGGTCGTAGACAAACAAACGGGCAGATATCTACGATTTATTAGCACATTACATCGAAAATGGTTTAAACTTTAAAGGTCATATTTCTTGACTGGATTATCCGAAATAGGTCGTGTTTATGTGCATTTTAAAGCTCATTTCAAGCGCTATCCATTAATTACGACAACCAAGCGCTTTAAGATTTCCGGTAAAAAGTTCCAACGAAGGCAATCTAGGGTACTTTCAGACTTAATTTTCATATGACAAAGTTAATTAGCAAATTAACTACATCGCCATTTTCTTTGTCTGACGCTCGTAATCCATTCATTTGCGACTTGGCGCATTTATTGCTGCCAGATCGTAGCCATTTTGAAGGGAAAGCAACTTCTAATCATGTCTCTTTCTTGATTTACTCAGCGGCTATTGCGTAAAAAAGATACGTCACAGTCGTAACGATAAATAATGTAACGTGAAAAAGTCACCGGGAGATCCCAGGCGGTCCCCCATCCAAGTACTATCCCGAACCGACGATGCATAACTTCCGTGATCGGACGAGAACAGGTGTGTTCATCGTGGTATGGTCGTAGACAAACAAACGGGCAGATATCTACGATTTATTAGCACATTACATCGAAAATGGTTCAAACTTTAAAGGTCATATTTCTTGACTGGATCATTCGAAATAGGTCGTGTTTATGTGCATTTGACAGCTCTTTTTAAGCGCTATCGATTCTTGACAACAATAATGCGCTTTATGATTTCCGGTAAAAAGTTCCAACGAAGGCAATCTAGGGTACTTGCAGACTTAATTTTCATATGACAAAGTTAATTAGCAAATTAACTACATCGCCATTTTCTTTGTCTGACGCTCGTAATCCATTGATTTGCGACGTGGCGCATTTAATGCAGCCAGATCGTAGCCGCTTTGAAGGGAAAGAAACTTCTAATAACGTCCCTTACTTGATTTACTCAGCGGCTATTGCGTAAAAAAGATACGTCACAGTCGTAATGATAAATAATGTAACGTGAAAAAGTCAATAGCCTACGACACCGGGAGTTCCCAGGCGGTCCCCCATCCAAGTACTATCCCGGTCCGACGATGCTTAACTTCCGTGATCGGACGAGAACAGGTGTGTTCATCGTGGTATGGTCGTAGACAAACAAACGGGCAGATATCAACGATTTATTAGCACATTACATCGAAAATGGTTCAAACTTTAAAGGTCATATTTCTTGACTGGAACATTCGAAATAGGTCGTGTTTATGTGCATTTGACAGCTCTTTTTAAGCGCTATCGATTCTTGACAACAATAATGCGCTTTATGATTTCCGGTAAAAAGTTCCAACGAAGGCAATCTAGGGTACTTGCAGACTTAATTTTCATATGACAAAGTTAATTAGCAAATTAACTACATCGCCATTTTCTTTGTCTGACGCTCGTAATCCATTTATTTGCGACGTGGCGCATTTATTGCTGCCAGATCGTAGCCATTTTGAAGGGAAAGCAACTTCTAATCATGTCTCTTTCTTGATTTACTCAGCGGCTATTGCGTAAAAAAGATACGTCACAGTCGTAACGATAAATAATGTAACGTGAAAAAGTCACCGGGAGATCCCAGGCGGTCCCCCATCCAAGTACTATCCCGAACCGACGATGCATAACTTCCGTGATCGGACGAGAACAGGTGTGTTCATCGTGGTATGGTCGTAGACAAACAAACGGGCAGATATCTACGATTTATTAGCACATTACATCGAAAATGGTTCAAACTTTAAAGGTCATATTTCTTGACTGGATCATTCGAAATAGGTCGTGTTTATGTGCATTTGACAGCTCTTTTTAAGCGCTATCGATTCTTGACAACAATAATTCGCTTTATGATTTCCGGTAAAAAGTTCCAACGAAGGCAATCTAGGGTACTTGCAGACTTAATTTTCATATGACAAAGTTAATTAGCAAATTAACTACATCGCCATTTTCTTTGTCTGACGCTCGTAATCCATTGATTTGCGACGTGGCGCATTTAATGCAGCCAGATCGTAGCCGCTTTGAAGGGAAAGAAACTTCTAATAACGTCCCTTACTTGATTTACTCAGCGGCTATTGCGTAAAAAAGATACGTCACAGTCGTAATGATAAATAATGTAACGTGAAAAAGTCAATAGCCTACGACACCGGGAGTTCCCAGGCGGTCCCCCATCCAAGTACTATCCCAGTCCGACGATGCTTAACTTCCGTGATCGGACGAGAACAGGTGTGTTCATCGTGGTATGGTCGTAGACAAACAAACGGGCAGATATCAACGATTTATTAGCACATTACATCGAAAATGGTTCAAACTTTAAAGGTCATATTTCTTGACTGGAACATTCGAAATAGGTCGTGTTTATGTGCATTTGACAGCTCTTTTTAAGCGCTATCGATTCTTGACAACAATAATGCGCTTTATGATTTCCGGTAAAAAGTTCCAACGAAGGCAATCTAGGGTACTTGCAGACTTAATTTTCATATGACAAAGTTAATTAGCAAATTAACTACATCGCCATTTTCTTTGTCTGACGCTCGTAATCCATTGATTTGCGACGTGGCGCATTTATTGCAGCCAGATCGTAGCCGCTTTGAAGGGAAAGAAACTTCTAATAAGGTCCCTTACTTGATTTACTCAGCGGCTATTGCGTAAAAAAGATACGTCACAGTCGTAATGATAAATAATGTAACGTGAAAAAGTCAATAGCCTACGACACCGGGAGTTCCCAGGCGGTCCCCCATCCAAGTACTATCCCGGCCCGACGATGCTTAACTTTCGTGATCGGACGAGAACAGGTGTGTTCATCGTGGTATGGTCGTAGACAAACAAACGGGCAGATATCTACGATTTATTAGCACATTACATCGAAAATGGTTTAAACTTTAAAGGTCATATTTCTTGACTGGATCATCCGAAATAGGTCGTGTTTATGTGCATTTGAAAGCTCATTTCAAGCGCTATCGATTCTTTACGACAACCATGCGCTTTAAGATTTGCGGTAAAAAGTTCCAACGAAGGAAATCTAGGGTGCTTTCAGACTTAATTTTCATATCACAAAGTTAATTAGCAAAGTAACTACATCGCCATTTTCTTTGTCTGACGCTCGTAATCCATTTATTTGCGACGTGGCGCATTTATTGCAGCAAGATTATAGCCGTTTTGAAGGGAAAGCATCTTCTAATCACGTCCCTTACTTGATTTACTCAGCGGCTATTGCGTAAAAAAGATACGTCACAGTCGTAATGATAAATAATGTAACGTGAAATAGTCAATAGCCTACGACACCGGGAGATCCCAGGCGGTCCCCCATCCAAGTACTATCCCGACCCGACGATGCATAACTTCCGTGATCGGACGAGAACAGGTGTGTTCATAGTGGTACGGTAGTAGACAAACAAACGGGCAGATATCTACGATTTATTAGCACATTACATCGAAAATGGTTCAAACTTTAAAGGTCATATTTCTTGACTGGATCATTCGAAATAGGTCGCGTTTATGTGCATTTGACAGCACTTTTTAAGCGCTATCGATTCTTGACAACAATAATGCGCTTTATGATTTCCGGTAAAAAGTTCCAACGAAGACAATCTAGGGTACTTGCAGACTTAATTTGCATATGACAAAGTTAATTAGCAAATTAACTACATCGCCATTTTTTTGTCTGACGCTCGTAATCCATTGATTTGCGACGTGGCGCATTTATTGCAGCCAGATCGTAGCCGCTTTGAAGGCAAAGAAACTTCTAATAACGTCCTTTACTTGATTTACTCAGCGGCTATTGCGTAAAAAAGATACGTCACAGTCGTAATGATAAATAATGTAGCGTGAAAAAGTCAATAGCCTACGACACCGGGAGTTCCCAGGCTGTCCCCCATCCAAGTACTATCCCGGCCCGACGATGCTTAACTTCCGTGATCGGACGAGAACAGGTGTTTTCATCGTGGTATGGTCGTAGACAAACAAACGGGCAGATATCTACGATTTATTAGCACATTACATCGAAAATGGTTTAAATTTTAAAGGTCATATTTCTTGACAGGATCATCCGAAATAGGTCGTGTTTATGTGCATTTGAAATCTCATTTCAAGCGCTATCCATTAATTACGACAACCATGCGCTTTAAGATTTCCGGTAAAAAGTTCCAACGAAGGAAATCTAGGGTGCTTTCAGACTTAATTTTCATATGACAAAGTTAATTAGCAAAGTAACTACATCGCCATTTTCTTTGTCTGACGCTCGTAATCCATTTATTTGCGACGTGGCGCATTTATTGCAGCAAGATTGTAGCCGTTTTGAAGGGAAAGCATCTTCTAATCACGTCCCTTAGTTGATTTACTCAGCGGCTATTGCGTATAAAGGATACGTCACAGTCGTAATTATAAATAATGTAACGTGAAATAGTCAATAGCCTACGACACCGGGAGATCCCAGGCGGTCCCCCATCCAAGTACTATCCCGACCCGACGATGCATAACTTCCGTGATCGGACGAGAACAGGTGTGTTCATCGTGGTATGGTAGTAGACAAACAAACGGGCAGATATCTACGATTTATTAGCACATTACATCGAAAATGGTTCAAACTTTAAAGGTCATATTTCTTGACTGGATCATTCGAAATAGGTCGTGTTTATGTGCATTTGACAGCACTTTTTAAGCGCTATCGATTCTTGACAACAATAATGCGCTTTATGATTTCCGGTAAAAAGTTCCAACGAAGGCAATCTAGGGTACTTGCAGACTTAATTTTTATATGACAAAGTTAATTAGCAAATTAACTACATCGCCATTTTTTTTTTCTGACGCTCGTAATCCATTGATTTGCGACGTGGCGCATTTATTGCAGCCAGATCGTAGCCGCTTTGAAGGGAAAGAAACTTCTAATAACGTCCCTTACTTGATTTACTCAGCGGCTATTGCGTAAAAAAGATACGTCACAGTCGTAATGATAAATAATGTAACGTGAAAAAGTCAATAGCCTACGACACCGGGAGTTCCCAGGCGGGTCCCATCCAAGTACTATCCCGGCCCGACGATGCTTAACTTCCGTGATCGGACGAGAACAGGTGTGTTCATCGTGGTATGGTCGTAGACAAACAAACGGGCAGATATCTACGATTTATTAGCACATTACATCGAAAATGGTTTAAACTTTAAAGGTCATATTTCTTGACTGGATCATCCGAAATAGGTCGTGTTTATGTGCATTTGAAATCTCATTTCAAGCGCTATCCATTAATTACGACAACCATGCGCTTTAAGATTTCCGGTAAAAAGTTCCAACGAAGGAAATCTAGGGTACTTTCAGACTTAATTTTTATATGACAAAGTTAATTAGCAAAGTAACTACTTCGCCATTTTCTTTGTCTGACGCTCGCAATCCATTCATGTGCGACGTGGCGCATTTATTGCTGCCAGATCGTAGCCGTTTTGAAGGGAAAGAAACTTCTAATCACGTCCCTTACTTGATTTACTCAGCGGCTATAGCCTAAAAAGGATACGTCACAGTCGTAATGATAAATAATGTAACGTGAAAAAGTCAATAGCCTACGACACCGGGAGTTCCCAGGCGGTTCCCCATTCAAGTACTATCCCGGCCCGACGATGCTTAACTTCCGTGATCGGACGAGAACAGGTGTGTTCATCGTGGTATGGTCGTAGACAAACAAACTGGCAGATATCTACGATTTATTAGCACATTACATCGAAAGTGGTTTAAACTTTAAAGGTCATATTTCTTGACTGGATCATCCGAAATAGGTCGTGTTTATGTGCATTTGAAAGCTCATTTCAAGCGCTATCCATTAATTACGACAATAATGCGCTTTAAGATTTCCGGTAAAAAGTTCCAACGAAGGCAATCTAGGGTGCTTTCAGACTTAATTTTCATATGACAAAGTTAATTAGCAAAGTAACTACATCGCCATTTTCTTTGTCTGACGCTCGTAATCCATTTATTTGCGACGTGGCGCATTTATTGCAGCAAGATTGTAGCCCTTTTGAAGGGGAAGCATCTTCTAATGACGTCCCTTACTTGATTTTCTCAGCGGCTATTGCGTAAAAAAGATACGTCACAGTCGTAATGATAAATAATGTAACGTGAAATAGTCAATAGCCTACGACACCGGGAGATCCCAGGCGGTCCCCCATCCAAGTACTATCCCGACCCGACGATGCATAACTTCCGTGATCGGACGAGAACAGGTGTGTTCATCGTGGTATGGTAGTAGACAAACAAACGGGCAGATATCTACGATTTATTAGCACATTACATCGAAAATGGTTCAAACTTTAAAGGTCATATTTCTTGACTGGATCATTCGAAATAGGTCGTGTTTATGTGCATTTGACAGCACTTTTTAAGCGCTATCGATTCTTGACAACAATAATGCGCTTTATGATTTCCGGTAAAAAGTTCCAACGAAGGCAATCTAGGGTACTTGCAGACTTAATTTTCATATGACAAAGTTAATTAGCAAATTAACTACATCGCCATTTTTTTTGTCTGACGCTCGTAATCCATTGATTTGCGACGTGGCGCATTTATTGCAGCCAGATCGTAGCCGCTTTGAAGGGAAAGAAACTTCTAATAACGTCCCTTACTTGATTTACTCAGCGGCTATTGTGTAAAAAAGATACGTCACAGTCGTAATGATAAATAATGTAACGTGAAAAAGTCAATAGCCTACGACACCGGGAGTTCCCAGGCGGTCCCCCATCCAAGTACTATCCCGGCGCGACGATGCTTAACTTCCGTGATCGGACGAGAACAGGTGTGTTCATCGTGGTATGGTCGTAGACAAACAAACGGGCAGATATCTACGATTTATTAGCACATTACATCGAAAATGGTTTAAACTTTAAAGGTCATATTTCTTGACTGGATCATCCGAAATAGGTCGTGTTTATGTGCATTTGAAAGCTCATTTCAAGCGCTATCCATTAATTACGACAATAATGCGCTTTAAGATTTCCGGTAAAAAGTTCCAACGAAGGCAATCTAGGGTACTTTCAGACTTAATTTTCATATGACAAAGTTATTTAGCAAAGTAAGTACATCGCTATTTTCTTTGTCTGACGCTTGTAATCCATTCATTTGCGACGTGGCGCATTTATTGCAGCAAGATTGTAGCCGTTTTGAAGGGAAAGCATCTTCTAATCACGTCCCTTACTTGATTTACTCAGCGGCTATTACGTAAAAAAGATACGTCACAGTCGTAATGATAAATAATGTAACGTGAAATAGTCTATAGCCTACGACACCGGGAGATCCCAGGCGGTCCCCCATCCAAGTACTATCCCGACCCGACGATGCATAACTTCCGTGATCGGACGAGAACAGGTGTGTTCATCGTGGTATGGTAGTAGACAAACAAACGGACAGATATCTACGATTTATTAGCACATTACATCGAAAATGGTTCAAACTTTAAAGGTCATATTTCTTGACTGGATCATTCGAAATAGGTCGCGTTTATGTGCATTTGACAGCACTTTTTAAGCGCTATCGATTCTTGACAACAATAATTCGCTTTATGATTTCCGGTAAAAAGTTCCAACGAAGGCAATCTAGGGTACTTGCAGACTTAATTTTCATATGACAAAGTTAATTAGCAAATTAACTACATTGCCATTTTTTTTGTCTGACGCTCGTAATCCATTGATTTGCGACGTGGCGCATTTATTGCAGCCAGATCGCAGCCGCTTTGAAGGGAAAGAAACTTCTAATAACGTCCCTTGCTTGATTTACTCAGCGGCTATTGCGTAAAAAAGATACGTCACAGTCGTAATGATAAATAATGTAACGTGAAAAAGTCAATAGCCTACGACACCGGGAGTTCCCAGGCGGTCCCCCATCCAAGTACTATCCCGGCCCGACGATGCTTAACTTCCGTGATCGGACGAGAACAGGTGTGTTCATCGTGGTATGGTCGTAGACAAACAAACGGGCAGATATCTACGATTTATTAGCACATTACATCGAAAATGGTTTAAACTTTAAAGGTCATATTTCTTGACTGGATCATCCGAAATAGGTCGTGTTTATGTGGATTTGAAATCTCATTTCAAGCGCTATCCATTAATTACGACAACCATGCGCTTTAAAATTTCCGGTAAAAAGTTCCTTCGAAGGAAATCTAGGGTGCTTTCAGACTTAATTTTCATATGACAAAGTTAATTAGCAAAGTAACTACATCGCCATTTTCTGTGTCTGACGCTCGTAATCCATTTATTTGCGACGTGGCGCATTTATTGCAGCAAGATTGTAGCCGTTTTGAAGGGAAAGCATCTTCTAATCACGTCCCTTACTTGATTTACTCAGCGGCTATTGCGTAAAAAAGATACGTCACAGTCGTAATGATAAATAATGTAACGTGAAATAGTCAATAGCCTACGACACCGGGAGATCCCAGGCGGTCCCCCATCCAAGTACTATCCCGACCCGACGATGCATAACTTCCGTGATCGGACGAGAACAGGTGTGTTCATCGTGGTATGGTAGTAGACAAACAAACGGGCAGATATCTACGATTTATTAGCACATTACATCGAAAATGGTTCAAACTTTAAAGGTCATATTTCTTGACTGGATCATTCGAAATAGGTCGTGTTTATGTGCATTTGACAGCACTTTTTAAGCGCTATCGATTCTTGACAACAATAATGCGCTTTATGATTTCCGGTAAAAAGTTCCAACGAAGGCAATTTAGGGTACTTGCAGACTTAATTCTCATATGACAAAGTTAATTAGGAAATTAACTACATCGACATTTTTTTTTGTCTGACGCTCGTAATCCATTGATTTGCGACGTGGCGCATTTATTGCAGAAAGATCGCAGCCGCTTTGAAGGGAAAGAAACTTCTAATAACGTCCCTTGCTTGATTTACTCAGCGGCTATTGCGTAAAAAAGATACGTCACAGTCGTAATGATAAATAATGTAACGTGAAAAAGTCAATAGCCTACGACACCGGGAGTTCCCAGGCGGTCCCCCATCCAAGTACTATCCCGGCCCGACGATGCTTAACTTCCGTGATCGGATGAGAACAGGTGTGTTCATCGTGGTATGGTCGTAGACTAACAAACGGGCAGATATCTACGATTTATTAGCACATTACATCGAAAATGGTTTAAACTTTAAAGGTCATATTTCTTGACTGGATCATCCGAAATAGGTCGTGTTTATGTGCATTTGAAATCTCATTTCAAGCGCTATCCATTAATTACGACAACCATGCGCTTTAAAATTTCCGGTAAAAAGTTCCAACGAAGGAAATCTAGGGTGCTTTCAGACTTAATTTTCATATGACAAAGTTAATTAGCAAAGTAACTACATCGCCATTTTCTTTGTCTGACGCTCGTAATCCATTTATTTGCGACATGGCGCATTTATTGCAGCAAGATTGTAGCCGTTTTGAAGGGGAAGCATCTTCTATTCACGTCCCTTACTTGATTTACTCAGCGGCTATTGCGTAAAAAAGATACGTCACAGTCGTAATGATAAATAATGTAACGTGAAATAGTCAATAGCCTACGACACCGGGAGATCCCAGGCGGTCCCCCATCCAAGTACTATCCCGACCCGATGATGCATAACTTCCGTGATCGGACGAGAACAGGTGTGTTCATCGTGGTATGGTAGTAGACAAACAAACGGGCAGATATCTACGATTTATTAGCACATTACATCGAAAATGGTTCAAACTTTAAAGGTCATATTTCTTGACTGGATTATCCGAAATAGGTCGTGTTTATGTGCATTTGAAAGCTCATTTCAAGCGCTATCCATTAATTACGACAACCATGCGCTTTAAGATTTCCGGTAAAAAGTTCCAACGAAGGCAATCTAGGGTACTTTCAGACTTAATTTTCATATGACAAAGTTAATTAGCAAAGTAACTACATCGCCATTTTCTTTGTCTGACGCTCGTAATCCATTTATTTGCGACGTGGCGCATTTATTGCAGCAAGATTGTAGCCGTTTTGAAGGGAAAGCATCTTCTAATCACGTCCCTTACTTGATTTACTCAGCGGCTATTGCGTAAAAAAGATACGTCACAGTCGTAATGATAAATAATGTAACGTGAAATAGTCAATAGCCCACGACACCGGGAAATCCCAGGCGGTCCCCCATCCAAGTACTATCCCGACCCGACGATGCATAACTTCCGTGATCGGACGAGAACAGGTGTGTTCATAGTGGTACGGTAGTAGACAAACAAACGGGCAGATATCTACGATTTATTAGCACATTACATCGAAAATGGTTCAAACTTTAAAGGTCATATTTCTTGACTGGATCATTCGAAATAAGTCGCGTTTATGTGCATTTGACAGCACTTTTTAAGCGCTATCGATTCTTGACAACAATAATGCGCTTTATGATTTCCGGTAAAAAGTTCCAACGAAGGCAATCTAGGGTACTTGCAGACTTAATTTTCATATGACAAAGTTAATTAGCAAATTAACTACATCGCCATTTTTTTTGTCTGACGCTCGCAATCCATTCATGTGCGACGTGGCGCATTTATTGCTGCCAGATCGTAGCCGTTTTGAAGGGAAAGAAACTTCTAATCACGTCCCTTACTTGATTTACTCAGCGGCTATATCCTAAAAAAGATACGTCACAGTCGTAATGATAAATAATGTAACGTGAAATAGTCAATAGCCTACGACACCGGGAGATCCCAGGCGGTCCCCCATCCAAGTACTATCCCGACCCGACGATGCATAACTTCCGTGATCGGACGAGAACAGGTGTGTTCATCGTGGTATGGTAGTAGACAAACAAACGGGCAGATATCTACGATTTATTAGCACATTACATCGAAAATGGTTCAAACTTTAAAGGTCATATTTCTTGACTGGATTATCCGAAATAGGTCGTGTTTATGTGCATTTGAAAGCTCATTTCAAGCGCTATCCATTAATTACGACAACCACGCGCTTTAAGATTTCCGGTAAAAAGTTCCAACGAAGGCAATCTAGGGTACTTTCAGACTTAATTTTCATATGACAAAGTTAATTAGCAAAGTAACTACATCGCCATTTTCTTTGTCTGACGCTCGTAATCCATTTATTTGCGACGTGGCGCATTTATTGCAGCAAGATTGTAGCCGTTTTGAAGGGAAAGCATCTTCTAATCACGTCCCTTACTTGATTTACTCAGCGGCTATTGCGTAAAAAAGATACGTCACAGTCGTAATGATAAATAATGTAACGTGAAATAGTCAATAGCCCACGACACCGGGAAATCCCAGGCGGTCCCCCATTCAAGTACTATCCCGACCCGACGATGCATAACTTCCGTGATCGGACGAGAACAGGTGTGTTCATAGTGGTACGGTAGTAGACAAACAAACGGGCAGATATCTACGATTTATTAGCACATTACATCGAAAATGGTTCAAACTTTAAAGGTCATATTTCTTGACTGGATCATTCGAAATAGGTCGCGTTTATGTGCATTTGACAGCACTTTTTAAGCGCTATCGATTCTTGGCAACAATAATGCGCTTTATGATTTCCGGTAAAAAGTTCCAACGAAGGCAATCTAGGGTACTTGCAGACTTAATTTTCATATGACAAAGTTAATTAGCAAATTAACTACATCGCCATTTTTTTTGTCTGACGCTCGCAATCCATTCATGTGCGACGTGGCGCATTTATTGCTGCCAGATCGTAGCCGTTTTGAAGGGAAAGAAACTTCTAATCACGTCCCTTACTTGATTTACTCAGCGGCTATAGCCTAAAAAAGATACGTCACAGTCGTAATGATAAATAATGTAACGTGAAAAAGTCAATAGCCTACGACACCGGGAGTTCCCAGGCGGTTCCCCATCCAAGTACTATCCCGGCCCGACGATGCTTAACTTCCGTGATCGGACGAGAACAGATGTGTTCATCGTGGTATGGTCGTAGACAAACAAACTGGCAGATATCTACGATTTATTAGCACATTACATCGAAAGTGGTTTAAACTTTAAAGGTCACATTTCTTGACTGGATCATCCGAAATAGGTCGTGTTTATGTGCATTTGAAAGCTCATTACAAGCACTATCCATTAATTACGACAATAATGCGCTTTAAGATTTCCGGTAAAAAGTTCCAACGAAGGCAATCTAGGGTACTTTCAGACTTAATTTTCATATGACAAAGTTATTTAGCAAAGTAAGTACATCGCTATTTTCTTTGTCTGACGCTCGTAATCCATTCATTTGCGACGTGGCGCATTTATTGCAGCACGATGGTAGCCGTTTTGAAGGGAAAGCAACTTCTAATCATGTCTCTTTCTTGATTTACTCAGCGGCTATTGCGTAAAAAAGATACGTCACAGTCGTAATGATAAATAATGTAACGTGAAAAAGTCAATAGCCTACGACACCGGGAGTTCCCAGGCGGTCCCCCATCCAAATACTATCCCGGCCCGACGATGCTTAACTTTCGTGATCGGACGAGAACAGGTGTGTTCATCGTGGTATGGTCGTAGACAAACAAACGGGCAGATATCTACGATTTATTAGCACATTACATCGAAAATGGTTTAAACTTTAAAGGTCATATTTCTTGACTGGATCATCCGAAATAGGTCGTGTTTATGTGCATTTGAAAGCTCATTTCAAGCGCTATCGATTCTTTACGACAACCATGCGCTTTAAGATTTCCGGTAAAAAGTTCCAACGAAGGAAATCTAGGGTGCTTTCAGACTTAATTTTCATATGACAAAGTTAATTAGCAAAGTAACTACATCGCCATTTTCTTTGTCTGACGCTCGTAATCCATTTATTTGCGACGTGGCGCATTTATTGCAGCAAGATTGTAGCCGTTTTGAAGGAAAAGCATCTTCTAATCACGTCCTTTACTTGATTTACTCAGCGGCTATTGCGTAAAAAAGATACGTCACAGTCGTAATGATAAATAATGTAACGTGAAATAGTCAATAGCCCACGACACCGGGAAATCCCAGGCGGTCCCCCATCCAAGTACTATCCCGACCCGACGATGCATAACTTCCGTGATCGGACGAGAACAGGTGTGTTCATAGTGGTACGGTAGTAGACAAACAAACTGGCAGATATCTACGATTTATTAGCACATTACATCGAAAATGGTTCAAACTTTAAAGGTCATATTTCTTGACTGGATCATTCGAAATAGGTCGCGTTTATGTGCATTTGACAGCACTTTTTAAGCGCTATCGATTCTTGACAACAATAATGCGCTTTATGATTTCCGGTAAAAAGTTCCAACGAAGGCAATCTAGGGTACTTGCAGACTTAATTTTCATATGACAAAGTTAATTAGCAAATTAACTACATCGCCATTTTTTTTGTCTGACGCTCGCAATCCATTCATGTGCGACGTGGCGCATTTATTGCAGCAAGATTGTAGCCGTTTTGAAGGAAAAGCATCTTCTAATCACGTCCTTTACTTGATTTACTCAGCGGCTATTGCGTAAAAAAGATACGTCACAGTCGTAATGATAAATAATGTAACGTGAAATAGTCAATAGCCCACGACACCGGGAAATCCCAGGCGGTCCCCCATCCAAGTACTATCCCGACCCGACGATGCATAACTTCCGTGATCGGACGAGAACAGGTGTGTTCATAGTGGTACGGTAGTAGACAAACAAACTGGCAGATATCTACGATTTATTAGCACATTACATCGAAAATGGTTCAAACTTTAAAGGTCATATTTCTTGACTGGATCATTCGAAATAGGTCGCGTTTATGTGCATTTGACAGCACTTTTTAAGCGCTATCGATTCTTGACAACAATAATGCGCTTTATGATTTCCGGTAAAAAGTTCCAACGAAGGCAATCTAGGGTACTTGCAGACTTAATTTTCATATGACAAAGTTAATTAGCAAATTAACTACATCGCCATTTTTTTTGTCTGACGCTCGCAATCCATTCATGTGCGACGTGGCGCATTTATTGCTGCCAGATCGTAGCCGTTTTGAAGGGAAAGAAACTTCTAATCACGTCCCTTACTTGATTTACTCAGCGGCTATAGCCTAAAAAAGTTACGTCACAGTCGTAATGATAAATAATGTAACGTGAAAAAGTCAATAGCCTACGACACCGGGAGTTCCCAGGCGGTTCCCCATCCAAGTACTATCCCGGCCCGACGATGCTTAACTTCCGTGATCGGACGAGAACAGGTGTGTTCATCGTGGTATGGTCGTAGACAAACAAACTGGCAGATATCTACGATATTTTAGCACATTACATCGAAAGTGGTTTAAACTTTAAAGGTCATATTTCTTGACTGGATCATCCGAAATAGGTCGTGTTTATGTGCATTTGAAAGCTCATTTCAAGTGCTATCCATTAATTACGACAACCATGCGCTTTAAAATTTCCGGTAAAAAGTTCCAACGAAGGAAATCTAGGGTGCTTTCATGCTTAATTTTCATATGACAAAGTTAATTAGCAAAGTAACTACATCGCCATTTTCTTTGTCTGACGCTCGTAATCCATTTATTTGCGACGTGGCGCATTTATTGCAGCAAGATTGTAGCCGTTTTGAAGGGGAAGCATCTTCTAATCACGTCCCTTACTTGATTTACTCAGCGGCTATTGCGTAAAAAAGATACGTCACAGTCGTAATGATAAATAATGTAACGTGAAATAGTCAATAGCCTACGACACCGGGAGATCCCAGGCGGTCCCCCATCCAAGTACTATCCCGACCCGACGATGCATAACTTCCGTGATCGGACGAGAATAGGTGTGTTCATCGTGGTATGGTAGTAGACAAACAAACGGGCAGATATCTACGATTTATTAGCACATTACATCGAAAATGGTTCAAACTTTAAAGGTCATATTTCTTGACTGGATTATCCGAAATAGGTCGTGTTTATGTGCATTTGAAAGCTCATTTCAAGCGCTATCCATTAATAACGACAACCATGCGCTTTAAGATTTCCGGTAAAAAGTTCCAACGAAGGCAATCTAGGGTACTTTCAGACTTAATTTTCATATGACAAAGTTAATTAGCAAAGTAACTACATCGCCATTTTCTTTGTCTGACGCTCGTAATCCATTTATTTGCGACGTGGCGCATTTATTGCAGCAAGATTGTAGCCGTTTTGAAGGGAAAGCATCTTCTAATCACGTCCCTTACTTGATTTACTCAGCGGCTATTGCGTAAAAAAGATACGTCACAGTCGTAATGATAAATAATGTAACGTGAAATAGTCAATAGCCCACGACACCGGGAAATCCCAGGCGGTCCCCCATTCAAGTACTATCCCGACCCGACGATGCATAACTTCCGTGATCGGACGAGAACAGGTGTGTTCATAGTGGTACGGTAGTAGACAAACAAACGGGCAGATATCTACGATTTATTAGCACATTACATCGAAAATGGTTCAAACTTTAAAGGTCATATTTCTTGACTGGATCATTCGAAATAGGTCGCGTTTATGTGCATTTGACAGCACTTTTTAAGCGCTATCGATTCTTGGCAACAATAATGCGCTTTATGATTTCCGGTAAAAAGTTCCAACGAAGGCAATCTAGGGTACTTGCAGACTTAATTTTCATATGATAAAGTTAATTAGCAAATTAACTACATCGCCATTTTTTTTGTCTGACGCTCGCAATCCATTCATGTGCGACGTGGCGCATTTATTGCTGCCAGATCGTAGCCGTTTTGAAGGGAAAGAAACTTCTAATCACGTCCCTTACTTGATTTACTCAGCGGCTATATCCTAAAAAAGATACGTCACAGTCGTAATGATAAATAATGTAACGTGAAATAGTCAATAGCCTACGACACCGGGAGATCCCAGGCGGTCCCCCATCCAAGTACTATCCCGACCCGACGATGCATAACTTCCGTGATCGGACGAGAACAGGTGTGTTCATCGTGGTATGGTAGTAGACAAACAAACGGGCAGATATCTACGATTTATTAGCACATTACATCGAAAATGGTTCAAACTTTAAAGGTCATATTTCTTGACTGGATTATCCGAAATAGGTCGTGTTTATGTGCATTTAAAAGCTCATTTCAAGCGCTATCCATTAATTACGACAACCATGCGCTTTAAGATTTCCGGTAAAAAGTTCCAACGAAGGCAATCTAGGGTACTTTCAGACTTAATTTTCATATGACAAAGTTAATTAACAAAGTAACTACATCGCCATTTTCTTTGTCTGACGCTCGTAATCCATTTATTTGCGACGTGGCGCATTTATTGCAGCAAGATTGTAGCCGTTTTGAAGGGAAAGCATCTTCTAATCACGTCCCTTACTTGATTTACTCAGCGGCTATTGCGTAAAAAAGATACGTCACAGTCGTAATGATAAATAATGTAACGTGAAATAGTCAATAGCCCACGACACCGGGAAATCCCAGGCGGTCCCCCATTCAAGTACTATCCCGACCCGACGATGCATAACTTCCGTGATCGGACGAGAACAGGTGTGTTCATAGTGGTACGGTAGTAGACAAACAAACGGGCAGATATCTAAGATTTATTAGCACATTACATCGAAAATGGTTCAAACTTTAAAGGTCATATTTCTTGACTGGATCATTCGAAATAGGTCGCGTTTATGTGCATTTGACAGCACTTTTTAAGCGCTATCGATTCTTGGCAACAATAATGCGCTTTATGATTTCCGGTAAAAAGTTCCAACGAAGGCAATCTAGGGTACTTGCAGACTTAATTTTCATATGACAAAGTTAATTAGCAAATTAACTACATCGCCATTTTTTTTGTCTGACGCTCGCAATCCATTCATGTGCGACGTGGCGCATTTATTGCTGCCAGATCGTAGCCGTTTTGAAGGGAAAGAAACTTCTAATCACGTCCCTTACTTGATTTACTCAGCGGCTATAGCCTAAAAAAGATACGTCACAGTCGTAATGATAAATAATGTAACGTGAAAAAGTCAATAGCCTACGACACCGGGAGTTCCCAGGCGGTTCCCCATCCAAGTACTATCCCGGCCCGACGATGCTTAACTTCCGTGATCGGACGAGAACAGATGTGTTCATCGTGGTATGGTCGTAGACAAACAAACTGGCAGATATCTACGATTTATTAGCACATTACATCGAAAGTGGTTTAAACTTTAAAGGTCATATTTCTTGACTGGATCATCCGAAATAGGTCGTGTTTATGTGCATTTGAAAGCTCATTTCAAGTGCTATCCATTAATTACGACAACCATGCGCTTTAAAATTTCCGGTAAAAAGTTCCAACGAAGGAAATCTAGGGTGCTTTCATGCTTAATTTTCATATGACAAAGTTAATTATCAAAGTAACTACATCGCCATTTTCTTTGTCTGACGCTCGTAATCCATTTATTTGCGACGTGGCGCATTTATTGCAGCAAGATTGTAGCCGTTTTGAAGGGGAAGCATCTTGTAATCACGTCCCTTACTTGATTTACTCAGCGGCTATTGCGTAAAAAAGATACGTCACAGTCGTAATGATAAATAATGTAACGTGAAATAGTCAATAGCCTACGACACCGGGAGATCCCAGGCGGTCTCCCATCCAAGTACTATCCCGACCCGACGATGCATAACTTCCGTGATCGGACGAGAATAGGTGTGTTCATCGTGGTATGGTAGTAGACAAACAAACGGGCAGATATCTACGATTTATTAGCACATTACATCGAAAATGGTTCAAACTTTAAAGGTCATATTTCTTGACTGGATTATCCGAAATAGGTCGTGTTTATGTGCATTTGAAAGCTCATTTCAAGCGCTATCCATTAATTACGACAACCATGCGCTTTAAGATTTCCGGTAAAAAGTTCCAACGAAGGCAATCTAGGGTACTTTCAGACTTAATTTTCATATGACAAAGTTAATTAGCAAAGTAACTACATCGCCATTTTCTTTGTCTGACGCTCGTAATCCATTTATTTGCGACGTGGCGCATTTATTGCAGCAAGATTGTAGCCGTTTTGAAGGGAAAGCATCTTCGAATCACGTCCCTTACTTGATTTACTCAGCGGCTATTGCGTAAAAAAGATACGTCACAGTCGTAATGATAAATAATGTAACGTGAAATAGTCAATAGCCCACGACACCGGGAAATCCCAGGCGGTCTCCCATTCAAGTACTATCCCGACCCGACGATGCATAACTTCCGTGATCGGACGAGAACAGGTGTGTTCATAGTGGTACGGTAGTAGACAAACAAACGGGCAGATATCTACGATTTATTAGCACATTACATCGAAAATGGTTCAAACTTTAAAGGTCATATTTCTTGACTGGATCATTCGAAATAGGTCGCGTTTATGTGCATTTGACAGCACTTTTTAAGCGCTATCGATTCTTGGCAACAATAATGCGCTTTATGATTTCCGGTAAAAAGTTCCAACGAAGGCAATCTAGGGTACTTGCAGACTTAATTTTCATATGACAAAGTTAATTAGCAAATTAACTACATCGCCATTTTTTTTGTCTGACGCTCGCAATCCATTCATGTGCGACGTGGCGCATTTATTGCTGCCAGATCGTAGCCGTTTTGAAGGGAAAGAAACTTCTAATCACGTCCCTTACTTGATTTACTCAGCGGCTATAGCCTAAAAAAGATACGTCACAGTCGTAATGATAAATAATGTAACGTGAAAAAGTCAATAGCCTACGACACCGGGAGTTCCCAGGCGGTTCCCCATCCAAGTACTATCCCGGCCCGACGATGCTTAACTTCCGTGATCGGACGAGAACAGGTGTGTTCATCGTGGTATGGTCGTAGACAAACAAACTGGCAGATATCTACGATTTATTAGCACATTACATCGAAAGTGGTTTAAACTTTAAAGGTCATATTTCTTGACTGGATCATCCGAAATAGGTCGTGTTTATGTGCATTTGAAAGCTCATTACAAGCGCTATCCATTAATTACGACAATAATGCGCTTTAAGATTTCCGGTAAAAAGTTTCAACGAAGGCAATCTAGGGTACTTTCAGACTTAATTTTCATATGACAAAGTTATTTAGCAAAGTAAGTACATCGCTATTTTCTTTGTCTGACGCTCGTAATCCATTCATTTGCGACGTGGCGCATTTATTGCAGCACGATGGTAGCCGTTTTGAAGGGAAAGCAACTTCTAATCATGTCTCTTTCTTGATTTACTCAGCGGCTATTGCGTAAAAAAAAATACGTCACAGTCGTAATGATAAATAATGTAACGTGAAAAAGTCAATAGCCTACGACACCGGGAGTTCCCAGGCGGTCCCCCATCCAAATACTATCCCGGCCCGACGATGCTTAACTTTCGTGATCGGACGAGAACAGGTGTGTTCATCGTGGTATGGTCGTAGACAAACAAACGGGCAGATATCTACGATTTATTAGCACATTACATCGAAAATGGTTTAAACTTTAAAGGTCATATTTCTTGACTGGATCATCCGAAATAGGTCGTGTTTATGTGCATTTGAAAGCTCATTTCAAGCGCTATCGATTCTTTACGACAACCATGCGCTTTAAGATTTCCGGTAAAAAGTTCCAACGAAGGAAATCTAGGGTGCTTTCAGACTTAATTTTCATATGACAAAGTTAATTAGCAAAGTAACTACATCGCCATTTTCTTTGTCTGACGCTCGTAATCCATTTATTTGCGACGTGGCGCATTTATTGCAGCAAGATTGTAGCCGTTTTGAAGGAAAAGCATCTTCTAATCACGTCCTTTACTTGATTTACTCAGCGGCTATTGCGTAAAAAAGATACGTCACAGTCGTAATGATAAATAATGTAACGTGAAATAGTCAATAGCCTACGACACCGGGAGATCCCAGGCGGTCCCCCATCCAAGTACTATCCCGACCCGACGATGCATAACTTCCGTGATCGGACAAGAACAGGTGTGTTCATCGTGGTATGGTAGTAGACAAACAAACGGGCAGATATCTACGATTTATTAGCACATTACATCGAAAATGGTTCAAACTTTAAAGGTCATATTTCTTGACTGGATCATTCGAAATAGGTCGCGTTTATGTGCATTTGACAGCACTTTTTAAGCGCTATCGATTCTTGACAACAATAATGCGCTTTATGATTTCCGGTAAAAAGTTCCAACGAAGGCAATCTTGGGTACTTGCAGACTTAATTCTCATATGACAAAGTTAATTAGCAAATTAACTACATTGCCATTTTTTTTGTCTGACGCTCGTAATCCATTGATTTGCGACGTGGCGCATTTATTGCAGCCAGATCGCAGCCGCTTTGAAGGGAAAGAAACTTCTAATAACGTCCCTTGCTTGATTTATTCAGCGGCTATTGCGTAAAAAGATACGTCACAGTCGTAATGATAAATAATGTAACGTGAAAAAATCAATAGCCTACGACACCGGGAGTTCCCAGGCGGTCCCCCATCCAAGTACTATCCCGGCCCGACGATGCTTAACTTCCGTGATCGGACAAGAACAGGTGTGTTCATCGTGGTATGGTAGTAGACAAACAAACGGGCAGATATCTACGATTTATTAGCACATTACATCGAAAATGGTTCAAACTTTAAAGGTCATATTTCTTGACTGGATCATTCGAAATAGGTCGCGTTTATGTGCATTTGACAGCACTTTTTAAGCGCTATTGATTCTTGGCAACAATATGCGCTTTATGATTTCCGGTAAAAAGTTCCAACGAAGGCAATCTAGGGTACTTGCAGACTTAATTTTCATATGACAAAGTTAAGTAGCAAATTAACTACATCGCCATTTTTTTTGTCTGACGCTCGCAATCCATTCATGTGCGACGTGGCGCATTTATTGCTGCCAGATCGTAGCCGTTTTGAAGGGAAAGAAACTTCTAATCACGTCCCTTACTTGATTTACTCAGCGGCTATAGCCTAAAAAAGATACGTCACAGTCGTAATGATAAATAATGTAACGTGAAAAAGTCAATAGCCTACGACACCGGGAGTTCCCAGGCGGTTCCCCATTCAAGCACTATCCCGGCCCGACGATGCTTAACTTCCGTGATCGGACGAGAACAGGTGTGTTCATCGTGGTATGGTCGTAGACAAACAAACTGGCAGATATCTACGATTTATTAGCACATTACATCGAAAGTGGTTTAAACTTTAAAGGTCATATTTCTTGACTGGATCATCCGAAATAGGGCTTGTTTATGTGCATTTGAAAGCTCATTACAAGCGCTATCCATTAATTACGACAATAATGCGCTTTAAGATTTCCGGTAAAAAATTCCAACGAAGGCAATCTAGGGTACTTTCAGACTTAATTTTCATATGACAAAGTTATTTAGCAAAGTAAGTACATCGCTATTTTCTTTGTCTGACGCTCGTAATCCATTCATTTGCGACGTGGCGCATTTATTGCAGCACGATGGTAGCCGTTTTGAAGGGAAAGCAACTTCTAATCATGTCTCTTTCTTGATTTACTCAGCGGCTATTGCGTAAAAAAGATACGTCACAGTCGTAATGATAAATAATGTAACGTGAAAAAGTCAATAGCCTACGACACCGGGAGTTCCCAGGCGGTCCCCCATCCAAATACTATCCCGGCCCGACGATGCTTAACTTTCGTGATCGGACGAGAACAGGTGTGTTCATCGTGGTATGGTCGTAGACAAACAAACGGGCAGATATCTACGATTTATTAGCACATTACATCGAAAATGGTTTAAACTTTAAAGGTTATATTTCTTGACTGGATCATCCGAAATAGGTCGTGTTTATGTGCATTTGAAAGCTCATTTCAAGCGCTATCGATTCTTTACGACAACCATGCGCTTTAAGATTTCCGGTAAAAAGTTCCAACGAAGGAAATCTAGGGTGCTTTCAGACTTAATTTTCATATGACAAAGTTAATTAGCAAAGTAACTACATCGCCATTTTCTTTGTCTGACGCTCGTAATCCATTTATTTGCGACGTGGCGCATTTATTGCAGCAAGATTGTAGCCGTTTTGAAGGAAAAGCATCTTCTAATCACGTCCTTTACTTGATTTACTCAGCGGCTATTGCGTAAAAAAGATACGTCACAGTCGTAATGATAAATAATGTAACGTGAAATAGTCAATAGCCTACGACACCGGGAAATCCCAGGCGGTCCCCCATCCAAGTACTATCCCGACCCGACGATGCATAACTTCCGTGATCGGACGAGAACAGGTGTGTTCATCGTGGTATGGTAGTAGACAAACAAACGGGCAGATATCTACGATTTATTAGCACATTACATCGAAAATGGTTCAAACTTTAAAGGTCATATTTCTTGACTGGATCATTCGAAATAGGTCGCGTTTATGTGCATTTGACAGCACTTTTTAAGCGCTATCGATTCTTGACAACAATAATGCGCTTTATGATTTCCGGTAAAAAGTTCCAACGAAGGCAATCTAGGGTACTTGCAGACTTAATTCTCATATGACAAAGTTAATTAGCAAATTAACTACATTGCCATTTTTTTTGTCTGACGCTCGTAATCCATTGATTTGCGACGTGGCGCATTTATTGCAGCCAGATCGCAGCCGCTTTGAAGGGAAAGAAACTTCTAATAACGTCCCTTGCTTGATTTACTCAGCGGCTATTGCGTAAAAAGATACGTCACAGTCGTAATGATAAATAATGTAACGTTAAAAAGTCAATAGCCTACGACACCGGGAGTTCCCAGGCGGTCCCCCATCCAAGTACTATCCCGGCCCGACGATGCTTAACTTCCGTGATCGGACGAGAACAGGTGTGTTCATCGTGGTATGGTCGTAGACCAACAAACGGGCAGATATCTACGATTTATTAGCACATTACATCGAAAATGGTTTAAACTTTAAAGGTCATATTTTTTGACTGGATCATCCGAAATAGGTCGTGTTTACGTGGATTTGAAATCTCATTTCAAGCGCTATCCATTAATTACGACAACCATGCGCTTTAAAATTTCCGGTAAAAAGTTCCAACGAAGGAAATCTAGGGTGCTTTCAGACTTAATTTTCATATGACAAAGTTAATTAGCAAAGTAACTACATCGCCATTTTCTTTGTCTGACGCTCGTAATCCATTTATTTGCGACGTGGCGCATTTATTGCAGCAAGATTGTAGCCGTTTTGAAGGGAAAGCATCTTCTAATCACGTCCCTTACTTGATTTACTCAGCGGCTATTGCGTAAAAAAGATACGTCACAGTCGTAATGATAAATAATGTAACGTGAAATAGTCAATAGCCTACGACACCGGGAGATCCCAGGCGGTCCCCCATCCAAGTACTATCCCGACCCGACGATGCATAACTTCCGTGATCAGACGAGAACAGGTGTGTTCATCGTGGTATGGTAGTAGACAATCAAACGGGCAGATATCTACGATTTATTAGCACATTACATCAAAAATGGTTCAAACTTTAAAGGTCATATTTCTTGACTGGATCATTCGAAATAGGTCGCGTTTATGTGCATTTGACAGCACTTTTTAAGCGCTATCGATTCTTGACAACAATAATGCGCTTTATGATTTCCGGTAAAAAGTTCCAATGAAGGCAATCTAGGGTACTTGCAGACTTAATTCTCATATGACAAAGTTAATTAGCAAATTAACTACATTGCCATTTTTTTGTCTGACGCTCGTAATCCATTGATTTGCGACGTGGCGCATTTATTGCAGCCAGATCGCAGCCGCTTTGAAGGGAAAGAAACTTCTAATAACGTCCCTTGCTTGATTTACTCAGCGGCTATTGCGTAAAAAAGATACGTCACAGTCGTAATGATAAATAATGTAACGTGAAAAAGTCAATAGCCTACGACACCGGGAGTTCCCAGGCGGTCCCCCATCCAAGTACTATCCCGGCCCGACGATGCTTAACTTCCGTGATCGGACGAGAACAGGTGTGTTCATCGTGGTATGGTCGTAGACAAACAAACGGGCAGATATCTACGATTTATTAGCACATTACATCGAAAATGGTTTAAAATTTAAAGGTCATATTTCCTGACTGGATCATCCGAAATAGGTCGCGTTTATGTGCATTTGAAATCTCATTTCAAGCGCTATCCATTAATTACGACAACCATGCGCTTTAAAATTTCCGGTAAAAAGTTCCAACGAAGGTAATCTAGGGTACTTGCAGACTTAATTCTCATATGACAAAGTTAATTAGCAAATTAACTACATTGCCATTTTTTTTGTCTGACGCTCGTAATCCATTGATTTGCGACGTGGCGCATTTATTGCAGCCAGATCGCAGCCGCTTTGAAGGGAAAGAAACTTCTAATAACGTCCCTTGCTTGATTTACTCAGCGGCTATTGCGTAAAAAAAGATACGTCACAGTCGTAATGATAAATAATGTAACGTGAAAAAGTCAATAGCCTACGACACCGGGAGTTCCCAGGCGGTCCCCCATCCAAGTACTATCCCGGCCCGACGATGCTTAACTTCCGTGATCGGACGAGAACAGGTGTGTTCATCGTGGTATGGTCGTAGACAAACAAACGGGCAGATATCTACGATTTATTAGCACATTACATCGAAAATGGTTTAAACTTTAAAGGTCATATTTCTTGACTGGATCATCCGAAATAGGTCGTGTTTATGTGCATTTGAAATCTCATTTCAAGCGCTATCCATTAATTACGACAACCATGCGCTTTAAAATTTCCGATAAAAAGTTCCAACGAAGGAAATCTAGGGTGCTTTCAGACTTAATTTTCATATGACAAAGTTAATTAGCAAAGTAACTACATCGCCATTTTCTTTGTCTGACGCTCGTAATCCATTTATTTGCGACGTGGCGCATTTATTGCAGCAAGATTGTAGCCGTTTTGAAGGGAAAGCATCTTCTAATCACGTCCCTTACTTGATTTACTCAGCGGCTATTGCGTAAAAAAGATACGTCACAGTCGTAATGATAAATAATGTAACGTGAAATAGTCAATAGCCTACGACACCGGGAGATCCCACGCGGTCCCCCATCCAAGTACTATCCCGACCCGACGATGCATAACTTCCGTGATCGGACGACAACAGGTGTGTTCATCGTGGTATGGTAGTAGACAAACAAACGGGCAGATATCTACGATTTATTAGCACATTACATCGAAAATGGTTCAAACTTTAAAGGTCATATTTCTTGACTGGATCATTCGAAATAGGTCGCGTTTATGTGCATTTGACAGCACTTTTTAAGCGCTATCGATTCTTGACAACAATAATGCGCTTTATGATTTCCGGTAAAAAGTTCCAATGAAGGCAATCTAGGGTACTTGCAGACTTAATTCTCATATGACAAAGTTAATTAGCAAATTAACTACATTGCCATTTTTTTTGTCTGACGCTCGTAATCCATTGATTTGCGACGTGGCGCATTTATTGCAGCCAGATCGCAGCCGCTTTGAAGGGAAAGAAACTTCTAATAACGTCCCTTGCTTGATTTACTCTGCGGCTATTGCGTAAAAAAGATACGTCACAGTCGTAATGATAAATAATGTAACGTGAAAAAGTCAATAGCCTACGACACCGGGAGTTCCCAGGCGGTCCCCCATCCAAGTACTATCCCGGCCCGACGATGCTTAACTTCCGTGATCGGACGAGAACAGGTGTGTTCATCGTGGTATGGTCGTAGACAAACAAACGGGCAGATATCTACGATTTATTAGCACATTACATCGAAAATGGTTTAAACTTTAAAGGTCATATTTCTTGACTGGATCATCCGAAATAGGTCGTGTTTATGTGCATTTGAAATCTCATTTCAAGCGCTATCCATTAATTACGACAACCATGCGCTTTAAAATTTCCGGTAAAAAGTTCCAACGAAGGAAATCTAGGGTGCTTTCAGACTTAATTTTCATATGACAAAGTTAATTAGCAAAGTAACTACATCGCCATTTTCTTTGTCTGACGCTCGTAATCCATTTATTTGCGACATGGCGCATTTATTGCAGCAAGATTGTAGCCGTTTTGAAGGGGAAGCATCTTCTAATCACGTCCCTTACTTGATTTACTCAGCGGCTATTGCGTAAAAAAGATACGTCACATTCGTAATGATAAATAATGTAACGTGAAAAAGTCAATAGCCTACGACACCGGGAGTTCCCAGGCGGTCCCCCATCCAAGTACTATCCCGGCCCGACGATGCTTACCTTCCGTGATCGGACAAGAACAGGTGTGTTCATCGTGGTATGGTAGTAGACAAACAAACGGGCAGATATCTACGATTTATTAGCACATTACATCGAAAATGGTTCAAACTTTAAAGGTCATATTTCTTGACTGGATCGTTCGAAATAGGTCGCGTTTATGTGCATTTGACAGCACTTTTTAAGCGCTATCGATTCTTGGCAACAATATGCGCTTTATGATTTCCGGTAAAAAGTTCCAACGAAGGCAATCTAGGGTACTTGCAGACTTAATTTTCATATGACAAAGTTAAGTAGCAAATTAACTACATCGCCATTTTTTTTGTCTGACGCTCGCAATCCATTCATGTGCGACGTGGCGCATTTATTGCTGCCAGATCGTAGCCGTTTTGAAGGAAAAGAAACTTCTAATCACGTCCCTTACTTGATTTACTCAGCGGCTATAGCCTAAAAAAGATACGTCACAGTCGTAATGATAAATAATGTAACGTGAAAAAGTCAATAGCCTACGACACCGGGAGTTCCCAGGCGATTCCCCATCCAAGTACTAACCCGGCCCGACGATGCTTAACTTCCGTGATCGGACGAGAACAGGTGTGTTCATCGTGGTATGGTCGTAGACAAACAAACTGGCAGATATCTACGATTTATTAGCACATTACATCGAAAGTGGTTTAAACTTTAATGGTCATATTTCTTGACTGGATCATCCGAAATAGGGCTTGTTTATGTGCATTTGAAAGCTCATTACAAGCGCTATCCATTAATTACGACAATAATGCGCTTTAAGATTTCCGGTAAAAAATTCCAACGAAGGCAATCTAGGGTACTTTCAGACTTAATTTTCATATGACAAAGTTATTTAGCAAAGTAAGTACATCGCTATTTTCTTTGTCTGACGCTCGTAATCCATTCATTTGCGACGTGGCGCATTTATTGCAGCACGATGGTAGCCGTTTTGAAGGGAAAGCAACTTCTAATCATGTCTCTTTCTTGATTTACTCAGCGGCTATTGCGTAAAAAAGATACGTCACAGTCGTAATGATAAATAATGTAACGTGAAAAAGTCAATAGCCTACGACACCGGGAGTTCCCAGGTGGTCCCCCATCCAAATACTATCCCGGCCCGACGATGCTTAACTTTCGTGATCGGACGAGAACAGGTGTGTTCATCGTGGTATGGTCGTAGACAAACAAACGGGCAGATATCTACGATTTATTAGCACATTACATCGAAAATGGTTTAAACTTTAAAGGTTATATTTCTTGACTGGATCATCCGAAATAGGTCGTGTTTATGTGCATTTGAAAGCTCATTTCAAGCGCTATCGATTCTTTACGACAACCATGCGCTTTAAGATTTCCGGTAAAAAGTTCCAACGAAGGAAATCTAGGGTGCTTTCAGACTTAATTTTCATATGACAAAGTTAATTAGCAAAGTAACTACATCGCCATTTTCTTTGTCTGACGCTCGTAATCCATTTATTTGCGACGTGGCGCATTTATTGCAGCAAGATTGTAGCCGTTTTGAAGGAAAAGCATCTTCTAATCACGTCCTTTACTTGATTTACTCAGCGGCTATTGCGTAAAAAAGATACGTCACAGTCGTAATGATAAATAATGTAACGTGAAATAGTCAATAGCCTACGACACCGGGAGATCCCAGGCGGTCCCCCATCCAAGTACTATCCCGACCCGACGATGCATAACTTCCGTGATCGGACGAGAACAGGTGTGTTCATCGTGGTATGGTAGTAGACAAACAAACGGGCAGATATCTACGATTTATTAGCACATTACATCAAAAATGGTTCAAACTTTAAAGGTCATATTTCTTGACTGGATCATTCGAAATAGGTCGCGTTTATGTGCATTTGACAGCACTTTTTAAGCGCTATCGATTCTTGACAACAATAATGCGCTTTATGATTTCCGGTAAAAAGTTCCAATGAAGGCAATCTAGGGTACTTGCAGACTTAATTCTCATATGACAAAGTTAATTAGCAAATTAACTACATTGCCATTTTTTTGTCTGACGCTCGTAATCCATTGATTTGCGACGTGGCGCATTTATTGCAGCCAGATCGCAGCCGCTTTGAAGGGAAAGAAACTTCTAATAACGTCCCTTGCTTGATTTACTCAGCGGCTATTGCGTAAAAAAGATACGTCACAGTCGTAATGATAAATAATGTAACGTGAAAAAGTCAATAGCCTACGACACCGGGAGTTCCCAGGCGGTCCCCCATCCAAGTACTATCCCGGCCCGACGATGCTTAACTTCCGTGATCGGACGAGAACAGGTGTGTTCATCGTGGTATGGTCGTAGACAAACAAACGGGCAGATATCTACGATTTATTAGCACATTACATCGAAAATGGTTTAAAATTTAAAGGTCATATTTCCTGACTGGATCATCCGAAATAGGTCGCGTTTATGTGCATTTGAAATCTCATTTCAAGCGCTATCCATTAATTACGACAACCATGCGCTTTAAAATTTCCGGTAAAAAGTTCCAACGAAGGTAATCTAGGGTACTTGCAGACTTAATTCTCATATGACAAAGTTAATTAGCAAATTAACTACATTGCCATTTTTTTTGTCTGACGCTCGTAATCCATTGATTTGCGACGTGGCGCATTTATTGCAGCCAGATCGCAGCCGCTTTGAAGGGAAAGAAACTTCTAATAACGTCCCTTGCTTGATTTACTCAGCGGCTATTGCGTAAAAAAGATACGTCACAGTCGTAATGATAAATAATGTAACGTGAAAAAGTCAATAGCCTACGACACCGGGAGTTCCCAGGCGGTCCCCCATCCAAGTACTATCCCGGCCCGACGATGCTTAACTTCCGTGATCGGACGAGAACAGGTGTGTTCATCGTGGTATGGTCGTAGACAAACAAACGGGCAGATATCTACGATTTATTAGCACATTACATCGAAAATGGTTTAAACTTTAAAGGTCATATTTCTTGACTGGATCATCCGAAATAGGTCGTGTTTATGTGCATTTGAAATCTCATTTCAAGCGCTATCCATTAATTACGACAACCATGCGCTTTAAAATTTCCGATAAAAAGTTCCAACGAAGGAAATCTAGGGTGCTTTCAGACTTAATTTTCATATGACAAAGTTAATTATCAAAGTAACTACATCGCCATTTTCTTTGTCTGACGCTCGTAATCCATTTATTTGCGACGTGGCGCATTTATTGCAGCAAGATTGTAGCCGTTTTGAAGGGAAAGCATCTTCTAATCACGTCCCTTACTTGATTTACTCAGCGGCTATTGCGTAAAAAAGATACGTCACAGTCGTAATGATAAATAATGTAACGTGAAATAGTCAATAGCCTACGACACCGGGAGATCCCAGGCGGTCCCCCATCCAAGTACTATCCCGACCCGACGATGCATAACTTCCGTGATCGGACGAGAACAGGTGTGTTCATCGTGGTATGGTAGTAGACAAACAAACTGGCAGATATCTACGATTTATTAGCACATTACATCGAAAATGGTTCAAACTTTAAAGGTCATATTTCTTGACTGGATCATTCGAAATAGGTCGTGTTTATGTGCATTTGACAGCACTTTTTAAGCGCTATCGATTCTTGACAACAATAATGCGCTTTATGATTTCCGGTAAAAAGTTCCAACGAAGGCAATCTAGGGTACTTGCAGACTTAATTTTCATATGACAAAGTTAATTAGCAAATTAACTACATCGCCATTTTTTTTGTCTGACGCTCGTAATCCATTGATTTGCGACGTGGTGCATTTATTGCAGCCAGATCGTAGCCGCTTTGAAGGGAAAGAAACTTCTAATAACGTCCCTTATTTGATTTACTCAGCGGCTATTGCGTAAAAAAGATACGTCACAGTCGTAATGATAAATAATGTAACGTGAAAAAGTCAATAGCCTACGACACCGGGAGTTCCCAGGCGGTCCCCCCATCCAAGTACTATCCCGGCCCGACGATGCTTAACTTCCGGGATCGGACGAGAACAGGTGTGTTCATCGTGGTATGGTCGTAGACAAACAACCGGGCAGATATCTACGATTTATTAGCACATTACATCGAAAATGGTTTAAACTTTAAAGGTCATATTTCTTGACTGGATTATCCGAAATAGGTCGTGTTTATGTGCATTTGAAAGCTCATTTCAAGCGCTATCCATTAATTACGACAACCATGCGCTTTAAGATTTCCGGTAAAAAGTTCCAACGAAGGCAATCTAGGGTACTTTCAGACTTAATTTTCATATGACAAAGTTAATTAGCAAAGTAACTACATCGCCATTTTCTTTGTCTGACGCTCGTAATCCATTTATTTGCGACGTGGCGCATTTATTGCAGCAAGATTGTAGCCGTTTTGAAGGGAAAGCATCTTCTAATCACGTCCCTTACTTGATTTACTCAGCGGCTATTGCGTAAAAAAGATACGTCACAGTCGTAATGATAAATAATGTAACGTGAAATAGTCAATAGCCTACGACACCGGGAGATCCCAGGCGGTCCCCCATCCAAGTACTATCCCGACCCGACGATGCATAACTTCCGTGATCGGACGAGAACAGGTGTGTTCATCGTGGTATGGTAGTAGACAAACAAACGGGCAGATATCTACGATTTATTAGCACATTACATCGAAAATGGTTCAAACTTTAAAGGTCATATTTCTTGACTGGATCATTCGAAATAGGTCGCGTTTATGTGCATTTGACAGCACTTTTTAAGCGCTATCGATTCTTGACAACAATAATACGCTTTATGATTTCCGGTAAAAAGTTCCAACGAAGGCAATCTAGGGTACTTGCAGACTTAATTCTCATATGACAAAGTTAATTAGCAAATTAACTACATCGCCATTTTTTTTGTCTGACGCTCGTAATCCATTGATTTGCGACGTGGCGCATTTATTGCAGCAAGATTGTAGCCGTTTTGAAGGGGAAGCATCTTCTAATCACGTCCCTTACTTGATTTACTCAGCGGCTATTGCGTAAAAAAGATACGTCACAGTCGTAATGATAAATAATGTAACGTGAAATAGTCAATAGCCTACGATACCGGGAGATCCCAGGCGGTCCCCCATCCAAGTACTATCCCGACCCGACGATGCATAACTTCCGTGATCGGACGAGAACAGGTGTGTTCATCGTGGTATGGTCGTAGACAAACAAACGGGCAGATATCTACGATTTATTAGCACATTACATCGAAAATGGTTCAAACTTTAAAGGTCATATTTCTTTACTGGATCATTCGAAATAGGTCGTGTTTATGTGCATTTGACAGCACTTTTTAAGCGCTATCGATTCTTGACAACAATAATGCGCTTTATGATTTCCGGTAAAAAGTTCCAACGAAGGCAATCTAGGGTACTTGCAGACTTAATTTTCATATGACAAAGTTAATTAGCAAATTAACTACATCGCCATTTTTTTTGTCTGACGCTCGTAATCCATTGATTTGCGACGTGGTGCATTTATTGCAGCCAGATCGTAGCCGCTTTGAAGGGAAAGAAACTTCTAATAACGTCCCTTACTTGATTTACTCAGCGGCTATTGCGTAAAAAAGATACGTCACAGTCGTAATGATAAATAATGTAACGTGAAAAAGTCAATAGCCTACGACACCGGGAGTTCCCAGGCGGTCCCCCCATCCAAGTACTATCCCGGCCCGACGATGCTTAACTTCCGGGATCGGACGAGAACAGGTGTGTTCATCGTGGTATGGTCGTAGACAAACAAACGGGCAGATATCTACGATTTATTAGCACATTACATCGAAAATGGTTTAAACTTTAAAGGTCATATTTCTTGACTGGATTATCCGAAATAGGTCGCGTTTATGTGCATTTGAAAGCTCATTTCAAGCGCTATCCATTAATTACGACAACCATCGCTTTAAGATTTCCGGTAAAAAGTTCCAACGAAGGCAATCTAGGGTACTTTCAGACTTAATTTTCATATGACAAAGTTAATTAGCAAAGTAACTACATCGCCATTTTCTTTGTCTGACGCTCGTAATCCATTTATTTGCGACGTGGCGCATTTATTGCAGCAAGATTGTAGCCGTTTTGAAGGGAAAGCATCTTCTAATCACGTCCCTTACTTGATTTACTCAGCGGCTATTGCGTAAAAAAGATACGTCACAGTCGTAATGATAAATAATGTAACGTGAAATAGTCAATAGCCTACGACACCGGGAGATCCCAGGCGGTCCCCCATCCAAGTACTATCCCGACCCGACGATGCATAACTTCCGTGATCGGACGAGAACAGGTGTGTTCATCGTGGTATGGTAGTAGACAAACAAACGGGCAGATATCTACGATTTATTAGCACATTACATCGAAAATGGTTCAAACTTTAAAGGTCATATTTCTTGACTGGATCATTCGAAATAGGTCGCGTTTATGTGCATTTGACAGCACTTTTTAAGCGCTATCGATTCTTGACAACAATAATACGCTTTATGATTTCCGGTAAAAAGTTCCAACGAAGGCAATCTAGGGTACTTGCAGACTTAATTCTCATATGACAAAGTTAATTAGCAAATTAACTACATCGCCATTTTTTTTGTCTGACGCTCGTAATCCATTGATTTGCGACGTGGCGCATTTATTGCAGCAAGATTGTAGCCGTTTTGAAGGGGAAGCATCTTCTAATCACGTCCCTTACTTGATTTACTCAGCGGCTATTGCGTAAAAAAGATACGTCACAGTCGTAATGATAAATAATGTAACGTGAAATAGTCAATAGCCTACGATACCGGGAGATCCCAGGCGGTCCCCCATCCAAGTACTATCCCGACCCGACGATGCATAACTTCCGTGATCGGACGAGAACAGGTGTGTTCATCGTGGTATGGTCGTAGACAAACAAACGGGCAGATATCTACGATTTATTAGCACATTACATCGAAAATGGTTCAAACTTTAAAGGTCATATTTCTTTACTGGATCATTCGAAATAGGTCGTGTTTATGTGCATTTGACAGCACTTTTTAAGCGCTATCGATTCTTGACAACAATAATGCGCTTTATGATTTCCGGTAAAAAGTTCCAACGAAGGCAATCTAGGGTACTTGCAGACTTAATTTTCATATGACAAAGTTAATTAGCAAATTAACTACATCGCCATTTTTTTTGTCTGACGCTCGTAATCCATTGATTTGCGACGTGGTGCATTTATTGCAGCCAGATCGTAGCCGCTTTGAAGGGAAAGAAACTTCTAATAACGTCCCTTACTTGATTTACTCAGCGGCTATTGCGTAAAAAAGATACGTCACAGTCGTAATGATAAATAATGTAACGTGAAAAAGTCAATAGCCTACGACACCGGGAGTTCCCAGGCGGTCCCCCCATCCAAGTACTATCCCGGCCCGACGATGCTTAACTTCCGGGATCGGACGAGAACAGGTGTGTTCATCGTGGTATGGTCGTAGACAAACAAACGGGCAGATATCTACGATTTATTAGCACATTACATCGAAAATGGTTTAAACTTTAAAGGTCATATTTCTTGACTGGATTATCCGAAATAGGTCGCGTTTATGTGCATTTGAAAGCTCATTTCAAGCGCTATCCATTAATTACGACAACCATCGCTTTAAGATTTCCGGTAAAAAGTTCCAACGAAGGCAATCTAGGGTACTTTCAGACTTAATTTTCATATGACAAAGTTAATTAGCAAAGTAACTACATCGCCATTTTCTTTGTCTGACGCTCGTAATCCATTTATTTGCGACGTGGCGCATTTATTGCAGCAAGATTGTAGCCGTTTTGAAGGGAAAGCATCTTCTAATCACGTCCCTTACTTGATTTACTCAGCGGCTATTGCGTAAAAAAGATACGTCACAGTCGTAATGATAAATAATGTAACGTGAAATAGTCAATAGCCTACGACACCGGGAGATCCCAGGCGGTCCCCCATCCAAGTACTATCCCGACCCGACGATGCATAACTTCCGTGATCGGACGAGAACAGGTGTGTTCATCGTGGTATGGTAGTAGACAAACAAACGGGCAGATATCTACGATTTATTAGCACATTACATCGAAAATGGTTCAAACTTTAAAGGTCATATTTCTTGACTGGATCATTCGAAATAGGTCGCGTTTATGTGCATTTGACAGCACTTTTTAAGCGCTATCGATTCTTGACAACAATAATACGCTTTATGATTTCCGGTAAAAAGTTCCAACGAAGGCAATCTAGGGTACTTGCAGACTTAATTCTCATATGACAAAGTTAATTAGCAAATTAACTACATCGCCATTTTTTTTGTCTGACGCTCGTAATCCATTGATTTGCGACGTGGCGCATTTATTGCAGCAAGATTGTAGCCGTTTTGAAGGGGAAGCATCTTCTAATCACGTCCCTTACTTGATTTACTCAGCGGCTATTGCGTAAAAAAGATACGTCACAGTCGTAATGATAAATAATGTAACGTGAAATAGTCAATAGCCTACGATACCGGGAGATCCCAGGCGGTCCCCCATCCAAGTACTATCCCGACCCGACGATGCATAACTTCCGTGATCGGACGAGAACAGGTGTGTTCATCGTGGTATGGTCGTAGACAAACAAACGGGCAGATATCTACGATTTATTAGCACATTACATCGAAAATGGTTCAAACTTTAAAGGTCATATTTCTTTACTGGATCATTCGAAATAGGTCGTGTTTATGTGCATTTGACAGCACTTTTTAAGCGCTATCGATTCTTGACAACAATAATGCGCTTTATGATTTCCGGTAAAAAGTTCCAACGAAGGCAATCTAGGGTACTTGCAGACTTAATTTTCATATGACAAAGTTAATTAGCAAATTAACTACATCGCCATTTTTTTGTCTGACGCTCGTAATCCATTGATTTGCGACGTGGTGCATTTATTGCAGCCAGATCATAGCCGCTTTGAAGGGAAAGAAACTTCTAATAACGTCCCTTACTTGATTTACTCAGCGGCTATTGCGTAAAAAAGATACGTCACAGTCGTAATGATAAATAATGTAACGTGAAAAAGTCAATAGCCTACGACACCGGGAGTTCCCAGGCGGTCCCCCCATCCAAGTACTATCCCGGCCCGACGATGCTTAACTTCCGGGATCGGACGAGAACAGGTGTGTTCATCGTGGTATGGTCGTAGACAAACAAACGGGCAGATATCTACGATTTATTAGCACATTACATCGAAAATGGTTTAAACTTTAAAGGTCATATTTCTTGACTGGATTATCCGAAATAGGTCGTGTTTATGTGCATTTGAAAGCTCATTTCAAGCGCTATCCATTAATTACGACAACCATCGCTTTAAGATTTCCGGTAAAAAGTTCCAACGAAGGCAATCTAGGGTACTTTCAGACTTAATTTTCATATGACAAAGTTAATTAGCAAAGTAACTACATCGCCATTTTCTTTGTCTGACGCTCGTAATCCATTTATTTGCGACGTGGCGCATTTATTGCAGCAAGATTGTAGCCGTTTTGAAGGAAAAGCATCTTCTAATCACGTCCCTTACTTGATTTACTCAGCGGCTATTGCGTAAAAAAGATACGTCACAGTCGTAATGATAAATAATGTAACGTGAAATAGTCAATAGCCTACGACACCGGGAGATCCCAGGCGGTCCCCCATCCAAGTACTATCCCGACCCGACGATGCATAACTTCCGTGATCGGACGAGAACAGGTGTGTTCATCGTGGTATGGTAGTAGACAAACAAACGGACAGATATCTACGATTTATTAGCACATTACATCGAAAATGGTTCAAACTTTAAAGGTCATATTTCTTGACTGGATCATTCGAAATAGGTCGCGTTTATGTGCATTTGACAGCACTTTTTAAGCGCTATCGATTCTTGACAACAATAATACGCTTTATGATTTCCGGTAAAAAGTTCCAACGAAGGCAATCTAGGGTACTTGCAGACTTAATTCTCATATGACAAAGTTAATTAGCAAATTAACTACATCGCCATTTTTTTTGTCTGACGCTCGTAATCCATTGATTTGCGACGTGGCGCATTTATTGCAGCCAGATCGCAGCCGCTTTGAAGGGAAAGAAACTTCTAATAACGTCCCTTGCTTGATTTACTCAGCGGCTATTGCGTAAAAAAGATACGTCACAGTCGTAATGATAAATAATGTAACGTGAAAAAGTCAATAGCCTACGACACCGGGAGTTCCCAGGCGGTCCCCCATCCAAGTACTATCCCGGCCCGACGATGCTTAACTTCCGTGATCGGACGAGAACAGGTGTGTTCATCGTGGTATGGTCGTAGACAAACAAACAGCCAGATATCTACGATTTATTAGCACATTACATCGAAAATGGTTCTAACTTTAAAGGTCATATTTCTTGACTGGATCATCCGAAATAGGTCGTGTTTATGTGCATTTGAAATCTCATTTCAAGCGCTATCCATTAATTACGACAACCATGCGCTTTAAAATTTCCGGTAAAAAGTTCCAACGAAGGAAATCTAGGGTGCTTTCAGACTTAATTTTCATATGACAAAGTTAATTAGCAAAGTAACTACATCGCCATTTTCTTTGTCTGACGCTCGTAATCCATTTATTTGCGACGTGGCGCATTTATTGCAGCAAGATTGTAGCCGTTTTGAAGGGGAAGCATCTTCTAATCACGTCCCTTACTTGATTTACTCAGCGGCTATTGCGTAAAAAAGATACGTCACAGTCGTAATGATAAATAATGTAACGTGAAATAGTCAATAGCCTACGACACCGGGAGATCCCAGGTGGTCCCCCATCCAAGTACTATCCCGACCCGACGATGCATAACTTCCGTGATCGGACGAGAACAGGTGTGTTCATCGTGGTATGGTAGTAGACAAACAAACGGGCAGATATCTACGATTTATTAGCACATTACATCGAAAATGGTTCAAACTTTAAAGGTCATATTTCTTGACTGGATCATTCGAAATAGGTCGTGTTTATGTGCATTTGACAGCACTTTTTAAGCGCTATCGATTCTTGACAACAATAATGCGCTTTATGATTTCCGGTAAAAAGTTCCAACGAAGGCAATCTAGGGTACTTGCAGACTTAATTCTCATATGATAAAGTTAATTAGCAAATTAACTACATCGCCATTTTTTTTGTCTGACGCTCGTAATCCATTGATTTGCGACGTGGCACATTTATTGCAGCCATATCGCAGCCGCTTTGAAGGGAAAGAAACTTCTAATAACGTCCCTTGCTTGATTTACTTAGCGGCTATTGCGTAAAAAAGATACGTCACAGTCGTAATGATAAATAATGTAACGTGAAAAAGTCAATAGCCTACGACACCGGGAGTTCCCAGGCGGTCCCCCATCCAAGTACTATCCCGGCCCGACGATGCTTAACTTCCGTGATCGGACGAGAACAGGTGTGTTCATCGTGGTATGGTCGTAGACAAACAAACGGGCAGATATCTACGATTTACACACATTACATCGAAAATGGTTTAAACTTTAAAGGTCATATTTCTTGACTGGATCATCCGAAATAGGTCGTGTTTATGTGCATTTGAAATCTCATTTCAAGCGCTATCCATTAATTACGACAACCATGCGCTTTAAAATGTCCGGTAAAAAGTTCCAACGAAGGCAATCTAGGGTACTTTCAGACTTAATTTTCATATGACAAAGTTATTTAGCAAAGTAAGTACATCGCTATTTTCTTTGTCTGACGCTCGTAATCCATTCATTTGCGACGTGGCGCATTTATTGCAGCACGATGGTAGCCGTTTTGAAGGGAAAGCAACTTCTAATCATGTCTCTTTCTTGATTTACTCAGCGGCTATTGCGTAAAAAAGATACGTCACAGTCGTAATGATAAATAATGTAACGTGAAAAAGTCAATAGCCTACGACACCGGGAGTTCCCAGGCGGTCCCCCATCCAAATACTATCCCGGCCCGACGATGCTTAACTTTCGTGATCGGACGAGAACAGGTGTGTTCATCGTGGTATGGTCGTAGACAAACAAACGGGCAGATATCTACGATTTATTAGCACATTACATCGAAAATGGTTTAAACTTTAAAGGTCATATTTCTTGACTGGATCATCCGAAATAGGTCGTGTTTATGTGCATTTGAAAGCTCATTTCAAGCGCTATCGATTCTTTACGACAACCATGCGCTTTAAGATTTCCGGTAAAAAGTTCCAACGAAGGAAATCTAGGGTGCTTTCAGACTTAATTTTCATATGACAAAGTTAATTAGCAAAGTAACTACATCGCCATTTTCTTTGTCTGACGCTCGTAATCCATTTATTTGCGACGTGGCGCATTTATTGCAGCAAGATTGTAGCCGTTTTGAAGGAAAAGCATCTTCTAATCACGTCCTTTACTTGATTTACTCAGCGGCTATTGCGTAAAAAAGATACGTCACAGTTGTAATGATAAATAATGTAACGTGAAATAGTCAATAGCCTACGACACCGGGAGATCCCAGGCGGTCCCCCATCCAAGTACTATCCCGACCCGACGATGCATAACTTCCGTGATCGGACGAAAACAGGTGTGTTCATCGTGGTATGGTAGTAGACAAACAAACGGGCAGATATCTACGATTTATTAGCACATTACATCGAAAATGGTTCAAACTTTAAAGGTCATATTTCTTGACTGGATCATTCGAAATAGGTCGCGTTTATGTGCATTTGACAGCACTTTTTAAGCGCTATCGATTCTTGACAACAATAATGCGCTTTATGATTTCCGGTAAAAAGTTCCAACGAAGGCAATCTAGGGTACTTGCAGACTTAATTCTCATATGACAAAGTTAATTAGCAAATTAACTACATTGCCATTTTTTTTGTCTGACGCTCGTAATCCATTGATTTGCGACGTGGCGCATTTATTGCAGCCAGATCGCAGCCGCTTTGAAGGGAAAGAAACTTCTAATAACGTCCCTTGCTTGATTTACTCAGCGGCTATTGCGTAAAAAGATACGTCACAGTCGTAATGATAAATAATGTAACGTGAAAAAGTCAATAGCCTACGACACCGGGAGTTCCCAGGCGGTCCCCCATCCAAGTACTATCCCGGCCCGACGATGCTTAACTTCCGTGATCGGACGAGAACAGGTGTGTTCATCGTGGTATGGTAGTAGACAAACAAACGGGCAGATATCTACGATTTATTAGCACATTACATCGAAAATGGTTCAAACTTTAAAGGTCATATTTCTTGACTGGATCATTCGAAATAGGTCGCGTTTATGTGCATTTGACAGCACTTTTTAAGCGCTATCGATTCTTGACAACAATAATGCGCTTTATGATTTCCGGTAAAAAGTTCCAACGAAGGCAATCTAGGGTACTTGCAGACTTAATTCTCATATGACAAAGTTAATTAGCAAATTAACTACATTGCCATTTTTTTTGTCTGACGCTCGTAATCCATTGATTTGCGACGTGGCGCATTTATTGCAGCCAGATCGCAGCCGCTTTGATGGGAAAAAAACTTCTAATAACGTCCGTTGCTTGATTTACTCAGCGGCTATTGCGTAAAAAAGATACGTCACAGTCGTAATGATAAATAATGTAACGTGAAAAAGTCAATAGCCTACCACACCGGGAGTTCCCAGGCGGTCCCCCATCCAAGTACTATCCCGGCCCGACGATGCTTAACTTCCGTGATCGGACGAGAACAGGTGTGTTCATCGTGGTATGGTCGTAGACCAACAAACGGGCAGATATCTACGATTTATTAGCACATTACATCGAAAATGGTTTAAACTTTAAAGGTCATATTTTTTGACTGGATCATCCGAAATAGGTCGTGTTTATGTGGATTTGAAATCTCATTTCAAGCGCTATCCATTAATTACGACAACCATGCGCTTTAAAATTTCCGGTAAAAAGTTCCAACGAAGGAAATCTAGGGTGCTTTCAGACTTAATTTTCATATGACAAAGTTAATTAGCAAAGTAACTACATCGCCATTTTCTTTGTCTGACGCTCGTAATCCATTTATTTGCGACGTGGCGCATTTATTGCAGCAAGATTGTAGCCGTTTTGAAGGGAAAGCATCTTCTAATCACGTCCCTTACTTGATTTACTCAGCGGCTATTGCGTAAAAAAGATACGTCACAGTCGTAATGATAAATAATGTAACGTGAAATAGTCAATAGCCTACGACACCGGGAGATCCCAGGCGGTCCCCCATCCAAGTACTATCCCGACCCGACGATGCATAACTTCCGTGATCGGACGAGAACAGGTGTGTTCATCGTGGTATGGTAGTAGACAAACAAACGGGCAGATATCTACGATTTATTAGCACATTACATCAAAAATGGTTCAAACTTTAAAGGTCATATTTCTTGACTGGATCATTCGAAATAGGTCGCGTTTATGTGCATTTGACAGCACTTTTTAAGCGCTATCGATTCTTGACAACAATAATGCGCTTTATGATTTCCGGTAAAAAGTTCCAATGAAGGCAATCTAGGGTACTTGCAGACTTAATTCTCATATGACAAAGTTAATTAGCAAATTAACTACATTGCCATTTTTTTTGTCTGACGCTCGTAATCCATTGATTTGCGACGTGGCGCAT
Source organism: Hydractinia symbiolongicarpus (assembly GCF_029227915.1). Classification (NCBI taxonomy): domain Eukaryota; kingdom Metazoa; phylum Cnidaria; class Hydrozoa; order Anthoathecata; family Hydractiniidae; genus Hydractinia; species Hydractinia symbiolongicarpus. The sequence continues at coordinate 15,200,771 of NC_079885.1, read as the reverse complement.
TTATTGCAGCCAGATCGCAGCCGCTTTGAAGGGAAAGAAACTTCTAATAACGTCCCTTGCTTGATTTACTCAGCGGCTATTGCGTAAAAAAGATACGTCACAGTCGTAATGATAAATAATGTAACGTGAAAAAGTCAATAGCCTACGACACCGGGAGTTCCCAGGCGGTCCCCCATCCAAGTACTATCCCGGCCCGACGATGCTTAACTTCCGTGATCGGACGAGAACAGGTGTGTTCATCGTGGTATGGTCGTAGACAAACAAACGGGCAGATATCTACGATTTATTAGCACATTACATCGAAAATGGTTTAAAATTTAAAGGTCATATTTCCTGACTGGATCATCCGAAATAGGTCGCGTTTATGTGCATTTGAAATCTCATTTCAAGCGCTATCCATTAATTACGACAACCATGCGCTTTAAAATTTCCGGTAAAAAGTTCCAACGAAGGTAATCTAGGGTACTTGCAGACTTAATTCTCATATGACAAAGTTAATTAGCAATTTAACTACATTGCCATTTTTTTTGTCTGACGCTCGTAATCCATTGATTTGCGACGTGGCGCATTTATTGCAGCCAGATCGCAGCCGCTTTGAAGGGAAAGAAACTTCTAATAACGTCCCTTGCTTGATTTACTCAGCGGCTATTGCGTAAAAAAGATACGTCACAGTCGTAATGATAAATAATGTAACGTGAAAAAGTCAATAGCCTACGACACCGGGAGTTCCCAGGCGGTCCCCCATCCAAGTACTATCCCGGCCCGACGATGCTTAACTTCCGTGATCGGACGAGAACAGGTGTGTTCATCGTGGTATGGTCGTAGACAAACAAACGGGCAGATATCTACGATTTATTAGCACATTACATCGAAAATGGTTTAAACTTTAAAGGTCATATTTCTTGACTGGATCATCCGAAATAGGTCGTGTTTATGTGCATTTGAAATCTCATTTCAAGCGCTATCCATTAATTACGACAACCATGCGCTTTAAAATTTCCGATAAAAAGTTCCAACGAAGGAAATCTAGGGTGCTTTCAGACTTAATTTTCATATGACAAAGTTAATTAGCAAAGTAACTACATCGCCATTTTCTTTGTCTGACGCTCGTAATCCATTTATTTGCGACGTGGCGCATTTATTGCAGCAAGATTGTAGCCGTTTTGAAGGGAAAGCATCTTCTAATCACGTCCCTTACTTGATTTACTCAGCGGCTATTGCGTAAAAAAGATACGTCACAGTCGTAATGATAAATAATGTAACGTGAAATAGTCAATAGCCTACGACACCGGGAGATCCCAGGCGGTCCCCCATCCAAGTACTATCCCGACCCGACGATGCATAACTTCCGTGATCGGACGACAACAGGTGTGTTCATCGTGGTATGGTAGTAGACAAACAAACGGGCAGATATCTACGATTTATTAGCACATTACATCGAAAATGGTTCAAACTTTAAAGGTCATATTTCTTGACTGGATCATTCGAAATAGGTCGCGTTTATGTGCATTTGACAGCACTTTTTAAGCGCTATCGATTCTTGACAACAATAATGCGCTTTATGATTTCCGGTAAAAAGTTCCAATGAAGGCAATCTAGGGTACTTGCAGACTTAATTCTCATATGACAAAGTTAATTAGCAAATTAACTACATTGCCATTTTTTTTGTCTGACGCTCGTAATCCATTGATTTGCGACGTGGCGCATTTATTGCAGCCAGATCGCAGCCGCTTTGAAGGGAAAGAAACTTCTAATAACGTCCCTTGCTTGATTTACTCAGCAGCTATTGCGTAAAAAAGATACGTCACAGTCGTAATGATAAATAATGTAACGTGAAAAAGTCAATAGCCTACGACACCGGGAGTTCCCAGGCGGTCCCCCATCCAAGTACTATCCCGGCCCGACGATGCTTAACTTCCGTGATCGGACGAGAACAGGTATGTTCATCGTGGTATGGTCGTAGACAAACAAACGGGCAGATATCTACGATTTATTAGCACATTACATCGAAAATGGTTTAAACTTTAAAGGTCATATTTCTTGATTGGATCATCCGAAATAGGTCGTGTTTATGTGCATTTGAAATCTCATTTCAAGCGCTATCCATTAATTACGACAACCATGCGCTTTAAAATTTCCGGTAAAAAGTTCCAACGAAGGAAACCTAGGGTGCTTTCAGACTTAATTTTCATATGACAAAGTTAATTAGCAAAGTAACTACATCGCCATTTTCTTTGTCTGACGCTCGTAATCCATTTATTTGCGACGTGGCGCATTTATTGCAGCAAGATTGTAGCCGTTTTGAAGGGGAAGCATCTTCTAATCACGTCCCTTACTTGATTTACTCAGCGGCTATTGCGTAAAAAAGATACGTCACAGTCGTAATGATAAATAATGTAACGTGAAATAGTCAATAGCCTACGATACCGGGAGATCCCAGGCGGTCCCCCATCCAAGTACTATCCCGACCCGACGATGCATAACTTCCGTGATCGGACGAGAACAGGTGTGTTCATCGTGGTATGGTCGTAGACAAACAAACGGGCAGATATCTACGATTTATTAGCACATTACATCGAAAATGGTTCAAACTTTAAAGTTCATATTTCTTTACTGGATCATTCGAAATAGGTCGTGTTTATGTGTATTTGACAGCACTTTTTAAGCGCTATCGATTCTTGACAACAATAATGCGCTTTATGATTTCCGGTAAAAAGTTCCAACGAAGGCAATCTAGGGTACTTGCAGACTTAATTTTCATATAACAAAGTTAATTAGCAAATTAACTACATCGCCATTTTTTTTGTCTGACGCTCGTAATCCATTGATTTGCGACGTGGTGCATTTATTGCAGCCAGATCGTAGCCGCTTTGAAGGGAAAGAAACTTCTAATAACGTCCCTTACTTGATTTACTCAGCGGCTATTGCGTAAAAAAGATACGTCACAGTCGTAATGATAAATAATGTAACGTGAAAAAGTCAATAGCCTACGACACCGGGAGTTCCCAGGCGGTCCCTCCATCCAAGTACTATCCCGGCCCGACGATGCTTAACTTCCGGGATCGGACGAGAACAGGTGTGTTCATCGTGGTATGGTCGTAGACAAACAAACGGGCAGATATCTACGATTTATTAGCACATTACATCGCAAATGGTTCAAACTTTAAAGGTCATATTTCTTGACTGGATCATTCGAAATAGGTCGCGTTTATGTGCATTTGAGCGCACTTTTTAAGCGCTATCGATTCTTGACAACAATAATACGCTTTATGATTTCCGGTAAAAAGTTCCAACGAAGGCAATCTAGGGTACTTGCAGACTTAATTCTCATATGACAAAGTTAATTAGCAAATTAACTACATCGCCATTTTTTTTGTCTGACGCTCGTAATCCATTGATTTGCGACGTGGCGCATTTATTGCAGCCAGATCGCAGCCGCTTTGAAGGGAAAGAAACTTCTAATAACGTCCCTTGCTTGATTTACTCAGCGGCTATTGCGTAAAAAAGATACGTCACAGTCGTAATGATAAATAATGTAACGTGAAATAGTCAATAGCCTACGATACCGGGAGATCCCAGGCGGTCCCCCATCCAAGTACTATCCCGACCCGACGATGCATAACTTCCGTGATCGGACGAGAACAGGTGTGTTCATCGTGGTATGGTCGTAGACAAACAAACGGGCAGATATCTACGATTTATTAGCACATTACATCGAAAATGGTTCAAACTTTAAAGTTCATATTTCTTTACTGGATCATTCGAAATAGGTCGTGTTTATGTGTATTTGACAGCACTTTTTAAGCGCTATCGATTCTTGACAACAATAATGCGCTTTATGATTTCCGGTAAAAAGTTCCAACGAAGGCAATCTAGGGTACTTGCAGACTTAATTTTCATATAACAAAGTTAATTAGCAAATTAACTACATCGCCATTTTTTTTGTCTGACGCTCGTAATCCATTGATTTGCGACGTGGTGCATTTATTGCAGCCAGATCGTAGCCGCTTTGAAGGGAAAGAAACTTCTAATAACGTCCCTTACTTGATTTACTCAGCGGCTATTGCGTAAAAAAGATACGTCACAGTCGTAATGATAAATAATGTAACGTGAAAAAGTCAATAGCCTACGACACCGGGAGTTCCCAGGCGGTCCCTCCATCCAAGTACTATCCCGGCCCGACGATGCTTAACTTCCGGGATCGGACGAGAACAGGTGTGTTCATCGTGGTATGGTCGTAGACAAACAAACGGGCAGATATCTACGATTTATTAGCACATTACATCGCAAATGGTTCAAACTTTAAAGGTCATATTTCTTGACTGGATCATTCGAAATAGGTCGCGTTTATGTGCATTTGAGCGCACTTTTTAAGCGCTATCGATTCTTGACAACAATAATACGCTTTATGATTTCCGGTAAAAAGTTCCAACGAAGGCAATCTAGGGTACTTGCAGACTTAATTCTCATATGACAAAGTTAATTAGCAAATTAACTACATCGCCATTTTTTTTGTCTGACGCTCGTAATCCATTGATTTGCGACGTGGCGCATTTATTGCAGCCAGATCGCAGCCGCTTTGAAGGGAAAGAAACTTCTAATAACGTCCCTTGCTTGATTTACTCAGCGGCTATTGCGTAAAAAAGATACGTCACAGTCGTAATGATAAATAATGTAACGTGAAATAGTCAATAGCCTACGATACCGGGAGATCCCAGGCGGTCCCCCATCCAAGTACTATCCCGACCCGACGATGCATAACTTCCGTGATCGGACGAGAACAGGTGTGTTCATCGTGGTATGGTCGTAGACAAACAAACGGGCAGATATCTACGATTTATTAGCACATTACATCGAAAATGGTTCAAACTTTAAAGTTCATATTTCTTTACTGGATCATTCGAAATAGGTCGTGTTTATGTGCATTTGACAGCACTTTTTAAGCGCTATCGATTCTTGACAACAATAATGCGCTTTATGATTTCCGGTAAAAAGTTCCAACGAAGGCAATCTAGGGTACTTGCAGACTTAATTTTCATATAACAAAGTTAATTAGCAAATTAACTACATCGCCATTTTTTTTGTCTGACGCTCGTAATCCATTGATTTGCGACGTGGTGCATTTATTGCAGCCAGATCGTAGCCGCTTTGAAGGGAAAGAAACTTCTAATAACGTCCCTTACTTGATTTACTCAGCGGCTATTGCGTAAAAAAGATACGTCACAGTCGTAATGATAAATAATGTAACGTGAAAAAGTCAATAGCCTACGACACCGGGAGTTCCCAGGCGGTCCCTCCATCCAAGTACTATCCCGGCCCGACGATGCTTAACTTCCGGGATCGGACGAGAACAGGTGTGTTCATCGTGGTATGGTCGTAGACAAACAAACGGGCAGATATCTACGATTTATTAGCACATTACATCGCAAATGGTTCAAACTTTAAAGGTCATATTTCTTGACTGGATCATTCGAAATAGGTCGCGTTTATGTGCATTTGACAGCACTTTTTAAGCGCTATCGATTCTTGACAACAATAATACGCTTTATGATTTCCGGTAAAAAGTTCCAACGAAGGCAATCTAGGGTACTTGCAGACTTAATTCTCATATGACAAAGTTAATTAGCAAATTAACTACATCGCCATTTTTTTTGTCTGACGCTCGTAATCCATTGATTTGCGACGTGGCGCATTTATTGCAGCCAGATCGCAGCCGCTTTGAAGGGAAAGAAACTTCTAATAACGTCCCTTGCTTGATTTACTCAGCGGCTATTGCGTAAAAAAGATACGTCACAGTCGTAATGATAAATAATGTAACGTGAAAAAGTCAATAGCCTACGACACCGGGAGTTCCCAGGCGGTCCCCCATCCAAGTACTATCCCGGCCCGACGATGCTTAACTTCCGTGATCGGACGAGAACAGGTGTGTTCATCGTGGTATGGTCGTAGACAAACAAACAGCCAGATATCTACGATTTATTAGCACATTACATCGAAAATGGTTCTAACTTTAAAGGTCATATTTCTTGACTGGATCATCCGAAATAGGTCGTGTTTATGTGCATTTGAAATCTCATTTCAAGCGCTATCCATTAATTACGACAACCATGCGCTTTAAAATTTCCGGTAAAAAGTTCCAACGAAGGAAATCTAGGGTGCTTTCAGACTTAATTTTCATATGACAAAGTTAATTAGCAAAGTAACTACATCGCCATTTTCTTTGTCTGACGCTCGTAATCCATTTATTTGCGACGTGGCGCATTTATTGCAGCAAGATTGTAGCCGTTTTGAAGGGGAAGCATCTTCTAATCACGTCCCTTACTTGATTTACTCAGCGGCTATTGTGTAAAAAAGATACGTCACAGTCGTAATGATAAATAATGTAACGTGAAATAGTCAATAGCCTACGACACCGGGAGATCCCAGGTGGTCCCCCATCCAAGTACTATCCCAACCCGACGATGCATAACTTCCGTGATCGGACGAGAACAGGTGTGTTCATCGTGGTATGGTAGTAGACAAACAAACGGGCAGATATCTACGATTTATTAGCACATTACATCGAAAATGGTTCAAACTTTAAAGGTCATATTTCTTGACTGGATCATTCGAAATAGGTCGTGTTTATGTGCATTTGACAGCACTTTTTAAGCGCTATCGATTCTTGACAACAATAATGCGCTTTATGATTTCCGGTAAAAAGTTCCAACGAAGGCAATCTAGGGTACTTGCAGACTTAATTCTCATATGACAAAGTTAATTAGCAAATTAACTACATCGCCATTTTTTTTGTCTGACGCTCGTAATCCATTGATTTGCGACGTGGCACATTTATTGCAGCCATATCGCAGCCGCTTTGAAGGGAAAGAAACTTCTAATAACGTCCCTTGCTTGATTTACTTAGCGGCTATTGCGTAAAAAAGATACGTCACAGTCGTAATGATAAATAATGTAACGTGAAAAAGTCAATAGCCTACGACACCGGGAGTTCCCAGGCGGTCCCCCATCCAAGTACTATCCCGGCCCGACGATGCTTAACTTCCGTGATCGGACGAGAACAGGTGTGTTCATCGTGGTATGGTCGTAGACAAACAAACGGGCAGATATCTACGATTTATTAGCACATTACATCGAAAATGGTTTGAACTTTAAAGGTCATATTTCTTGACTGGATCATCCGAAATAGGTCGTGTTTATGTGCATTTGAAATCTCATTTCAAGCGCTATCCATTAATTACGACAACCATGCGCTTTAAAATTTCCGGTAAAAAGTTCCAACGAAGGAAATCTAGGGTGCTTTCAGACTTAATTTTCATATGACAAAGTTAATTAGCAAAGTAACTACATCGCCATTTTCTTTGTCTGACGCTCGTAATCCATTTATTTGCGACGTGGCGCATTTATTGCAGCAAGATTGTAGCCGTTTTGAAGGGGAAGCATCTTCTAATCACGTCCCTTACTTGATTTACTCAGCGGCTATTGCGTAAAAAAGATACGTCACAGTCGTAATGATAAATAATGTAACGTGAAATAGTCAATAGCCTACGACACCGGGAAATCCCAGGCGGTCCCCCATCCAAGTACTATCCCGACCCGACGATGCATAACTTCCGTGATCGGACGAGAACAGGTGTGTTCATCGTGGTATGGTAGTAGACAAACAAACGGGCAGATATCTACGATATATTAGCACATTACATCGAAAATGGTTCAAACTTTAAAGGTCATATTTGTTGACTGGATCATTCGAAATAGGTCGTGTTTATGTGCATTTGACAGCACTTTTTAAGCGCTATCGATTCTTGACAACAATAATGCGCTTTATGATTTCCGGTAAAAAGCTCCAACGAAGGCAGTCTAGGGTACTTGCAGACTTAATTTTCATATGACAAAGTTAATTAGCAAATTAACTACATCGCCATTTTTTTTGTCTGACGCTCGTATTCCATTGATTTGCGACGTGGTGCATTTATTGCAGCCAGATCGTAGCCGCTTTGAAGGGAAAGAAACTTCTAATAACGTCCCTTACTTGATTTATTCAGCGGCTATTGCGTAAAAAAGATACGTCACAGTCGTAATGATGAATAATGTAACGTGAAAAAGTCAATAGCCTACGACACCGGGAGTTCCCAGGCGGTCCCCCCATCCAAGTACTATCCCGGCCCGACGATGCTTAACTTCCGTGATCGGACGAGAACAGGTGTGTTCATCGTGGTATGGTCGTAGACAAACAAACGGGCAGATATCTACGATTTATTAGCACATTACATCGAAAATGGTTTAAACTTTAAAGGTCATATTTCTTGACTGGATCATCCGAAATAGGTCGTGTTTATGTGCATTTGAAATCTCATTTCAAGCGCAATCCATTAATTACGACAACCATGGCTTTAAGGTTTCCGGTAAAAAGTTCCAACGAAGGCAATCTAGGGTACTTTCAGACTTAATTTTCATATGACAAAGTTAATTAGCAAAGTAACTACTTCGCCATTTTCTTTGTCTGACGCTCGCAATCCATTCATGTGCGACGTGGCGCATTTATTGCTGCCAGATCGTAGCCGTTTTGAAGGGAAAGAAACTTCTAATCACGTCCCTTACTTGATTTACTCAGCGGCTATAGCCTAAAAAAGATACGTCACAGTCGTAATGATAAATAATGTAACGTGAAAAAGTCAAAAGCCTACGACACCGGGAGTTCCCAGGCGGTTCCCCATCCAAGTACTATCCCGGCATGACGATGCTTAACTTCCGTGATCGGACGAGAACAGGTGTGTTCATCGTGGTATGGTCGTAGACAAGCAAACTGGCAGATATCTACGATTTATTAGCACATTACATCGAAAGTGGTTTAAACTTTAAAGGTCATATTTCTTGACTGGATCATCCGAAATAGGTCGTGTTTATGTGCATTTGAAAGCTCATTTCAAGCGCTATCCATTAATTACGACAATAATGCGCTTTAAGATTTCCGGTAAAAAGTTCCAACGAAGGCAATCTAGGCTACTTTCCGACTTAATTTTCATATGACAAAGTTAGTTAGCAAAGTAAGTACATCGCTATTTTCTTTGTCTGACGCTCGTAATCCATTCATTTGCGACGTGGCGCATTTATTGCAGCACGATGGTAGCCGTTTTGAAGGGAAAGCAACTTCTAATCATGTCTCTTTCTTGATTTACTCAGCGGCTATTGCGTAAAAAAGATACGTCACAGTCGTAATGATAAATAATGTAACGTGAAAAAGTCAATAGCCTACGACACCGGGAGTTCCCAGGCGGTTCCCCATCCAAATACTATCCCGGCCCGACGATGCTTAACTTCCGTGATCGGACGAGAACAGGTGTGTTCATCGTGGTATGGTCGTAGACAAACAAACGGGCGGATATCTACGATTTATTAGCACATTACATCGAAAATGGTTTAAACTTTAAAGGTCATATTTCTTGACTGGATTATCCGAAATAGGTCGTGTTTATGTGCATATGAAACTCATTTCAAGCCCTATCCATTAATTACGACAACCATGCGCTTTAAGATTTCCGGTAAAAAGTTCCAACGAAGGCAATCTAGGGTACTTTCAGACTTAATTTTCATATGACAAAGTTAATTAGCAAATTAACTACATCGCCATTTTCTTTGTCTGACGCTCGTAATCCATTCATTTGCGACTTGGCGCATTTATTGCTGCCAGATCGTAGCCATTTTGAAGGGAAAGCAACTTCTAATCATGTCTCTTTCTTGATTTACTCAGCGGCTATTGCGTAAAAAAGATACGTCACAGTCGTAATGATAAATAATGTAACGTGAAAAAGTCAATAGCCTACGACACCGGGAGATCCCAGGCGGTCCCCCATCCAAGTACTATCCCGACCCGACGATGCATAATTTCCGTGATCGGACGAGAACAGGTGTGTTCATCGTGGTATGGTCGTAGACAAACAAACGGGCAGATATCTACGATTTATTAGCACATTACGTCGAAAATGGTTCAAACTTTAAAGGTCATATTTCTTGACTGGATCATTCGAAATAGGTCGTGTTTATGTGCATTTGACAGCTCTTTTTAAGCGCTATCGATTCTTGACAACAATAATGCGCTTTATGATTTCCGGTAAAAAGTTCCAACGAAGGCAATCTAGGGTACTTGCAGACTTAATTTTCATATGACAAAGTTAATTAGCAAATTAACTACATCGCCATTTTGTTTGTCTGACGCTCGTAATCAATTGATTTGCGACGTGGCGCATTTATTGCAGCCAGATCGTAGCCGCTTTGAAGGGAAAGAAACTTCTAATAACGTCCCTTACTTGATTTACTCAGCGGCTATTGCCTAAAAAATATACGTCACAGTCGTAATGATAAATAATGTAACGTGAAAAAGTCAATAGCCTACGACACCGGGAGTTCCCAGGCGGTCCCCCATCCAAGTACTATCCCGGTCCGACGATGCTTAACTTCCGTGATCGGACGAGAACAGGTGTGTTCATCGTGGTATGGTCGTAGACAAACAAACGGGCAGATATCTACGATTTATTAGCACATTACATCGAAAATGGTTTAAACTTTAAAGGTCATATTTCTTGACTGGATCATCCGAAATAGGTCGTGTTTATGTGCATTTGCAAGCTCATTTCAAGCGCTATCCATTAATTACGACAACCATGCGCTTTAAGATTTCCGGTAAAAAGTTCCAACGAAGACAATCTAGGGTACTTTCAGACTTAATTTTCATATGACAAAGTTAATTAGCAAAGTAACTACTTCGCCATTTTCTTTGTCTGAGGCTCGCAATCCATTCATTTGAGACGTGGCGCATTTATTGCTGCCAGATCGTAGCCGTTTTGAAGGGAAAGAAACTTCTAATCACGTCCCTTACTTGATTTACTCAGCGGCTATTGCCTAAAAAAGATACGTCACAGTCGTAATGATAAATAATGTAACGTGAAAAAGTCAATAGCCTACGACACCGGGAGTTCCCAGGTGGTCCCCCATCCAAGTACTATCCCGGCCCGACGATGCTTAACTTCCGTGATCGGACGAGAACAGGTGTGTTCATCGTGATATGGTCGTAGACAATCAAACGGGTAGATATCTACGATTTATTAGCACATTACATCGAAAATGGTTCAAACTTGAAAGGTCATATTTCTTGACTGGATCATTCGAAATAGGTCGTGTTTATGTGCATTTGACAGCTCTTTTTAAGCGCTATCAATTCTTGATAACAATAATGCGCGTTATGATTTCCTGCAAAAAGTTCCAACGAAGGCAATCTAGGGTACTTGCAGACTTAATTTTCATATGACAAAGTTAATTAGCAAATTAACTACATCGCCATTTTCTTTGTCTGACGCTCCTAATCCATTGATTTGCGACGTGGCGCATTTATTGCAGCACGATGGTAGCCGTTTTGAAGGGAAAGCAACTTCTAATCATGTCTCTTTCTTGATTTACTCAGCGGCTATTGCGTAAAAAAGATACGTCACAGTCGTAATGATAAATAATGTAACGTGAAAAAGTCAATAGCCTACGACACCGGGAGTTCCCAGGCGGTTCCCCATCCAAATACTATCCCGGCCCGACGATGCTTAACTTCCGTGATCGGACGAGAACAGGTGTGTTTATCGTGGTATGGTCGTAGACAAACAAACTGGCAGATATCTACGATTTATTAGCACATTACATCGAAAGTGGTTTAAACTTTAAAGGTCATATTTCTTGACTGGATCATCCGAAATAGGTCGTGTTTATGTGCATTTGAAAGCTCATTTCAAGCGCTATCCATTAATTACGACAATAATGCGCTTTAAGATTTCCGGTAAAAAGTTCCAACGAAGGCAATCTAGGGTACTTTCCGACTTAATTTTCATATGACAAAGTTAGTTAGCAAAGTAATTACATCGCTATTTTCTTTGTCTGACGCTCGTAATCCATTCATTTGCGACGTGGCGCATTTATTGCAGCACGATGGTAGCCGTTTTGAAGGGAAAGCAACTTCTAATCATGTCTCTTTCTTGATTTACTCAGCGGCTATTGCGTAAAAAAGATACGTCACAGTCGTAATGATAAATAATGTAACGTGAAAAAGTCAATAGCCTACGACACCGGGAGTTCCCAGGCGGTCCCCCATCCAAATACTATCCCGGCCCGACGATGCTTAACTTCCGTGATCGGACGAGAACAGGTGTGTTCATCGTGGTATGGTCGTAGACAAACAAACGGGCAGATATCTACGATTTATTAGCACATTACATCGAAAATGGTTTAAACTTTAAAGGTCATATTTCTTGACTGGATTATCCGAAATAGGTCGTGTTTATGTGCATATGAAAGCTCATTTCAAGCGCTATCCATTAATTACGACAACCATGCGCTTTAAGATTTCCGGTAAAAAGTTCCAACGAAGGCAATCTAGGGTACTTTCAGACTTATTTTTCATATGACAAAGTTAATTAGCAAATTAACTACATCGCCATTTTCTTTGTCTGACGCTCGTAATCCATTCATTTGCGACTTGGCGCATTTATTGCTGCCAGATCGTAGCCATTTTGAAGGGAAAGCAACTTCTAATCATGTCTCTTTCTTGATTTACTCAGCGGCTATTGCGTAAAAAAGATACGTCACAGTCGTAATGATAAATAATGTAACGTGAAAAAGTCAATAGCCTACGACACCGGGAGATCCCAGGCGGTCCCCCATCCAAGTACTATCCCGACCCGACGATGCATAATTTCTGTGATCGGACGAGAACAGGTGTGTTCATCGTGGTATGGTCGTAGACAAACAAACGGGCATATATCTACGATTTATTAGCACATTACATCGAAGATGGTTCAAACTTTAAAGGTCATATTTCTTGACTGGATCATTCGAAATAGGTCGTGTTTATGTGCATTTGACAGCTCGCTATCGATTCTTGACAACAATAATGCGCTTTATGATTTCCGGTAAAAAGTTCCAACGAAGGCAATCTAGGGTACTTGCAGACTTAATTTTCATATGACAAAGTTAATTAGCAAATTAACTACATCGCCATTTTGTTTGTCTGACGCTCGTAATCAATTGATTTGCGACGTGGCGCATTTATTGCAGCCAGATCGTAGCCGCTTTGAAGGGAAAGAAACTTCTAATAACGTCCCTTACTTGATTTACTCAGCGGTTATTGCGTAAAAAAGATACGTCACAGTCGTAATGATAAATAATGTAACGTGAAAAAGTCAATAGCCTACGACACCGGAAGTTCCCAGACGGTCCCCCATCCAAGTACTATCCCGGTCCAACGATGCTTAACTTCCGTGATCGGACGAGAACAGGTGTGTTCATCGTGGTATGGTCGTAGACAAACAAACGGGCAGATATCTACGATTTATTAGCACATTACATCGAAAATGGTTTAAACTTTAAAGGTCATATTTCTTGACTGGATCATCCGAAATAGGTCGTGTTTATGTGCATTTGCAAGCTCATTTCAAGCGCTATCCATTAATTACGACAACCATGCGCTTTAAGATTTCCGGTAAAAAGTTCCAACGAAGGCAATCTAGGGTACTTTCAGACTTAATTTTCATATGACAAAGTTAATTAGCAAAGTAACTACTTCGCCATTTTCTTTGTCTGAGGCTCGCAATCCATTCATTTGAGACGTGGCGCATTTATTGCTGCCAGATCGTAGCCGTTTTGAAGGGAAAGAAACTTCTAATCACGTCCCTTACTTGATTTACTCAGCGGCTATTGCGTAAAAAAGATACGTCACAGTCGCAATGATAAATAATGTAACGTGAAAAAGTCAATAGGCTACGACACCGGGAGTTCCCAGGTGGTCCCCCATCCAAGTACTATCCCGGCCCGACGATGCTTAACTTCCGTGATCGGACGGGAACAGGTGTGTTCATCGTGATATGGTCGTAGACAAACAAACGGGTAGATATCTACGATTTATTAGCACATTACATCGAAAATGGTTCAAACTTGAAAGGTCATATTTCTTGACTGGATCATTCGAAATAGGTCGTGTTTATGTGCATTTGACAGCTCTTTTTAAGCGCTATCAATTCTTGATAACAATAATGCGCGTTATGATTTCCTGCAAAAAGTTCCAACGAAGGCAATCTAGGGTACTTGCAGACTTAATTTTCATATGACAAAGTTAATTAGCAAATTAACTACATCGCCATTTTCTTTGTCTGACGCTCCTAATCCATTGATTTGCGACGTGGCGCATTTATTGCAGCACGATGGTAGCCGTTTTGAAGGGAAAGCAACTTCTAATCATGTCTCTTTCTTGATTTACTCAGCGGCTATTGCGTAAAAAAGATACGTCATAGTCGTAATGATAAATAATGTAACGTGAAAAAGTCAATAGCCTACGACACCGGGAGTTCCCAGGCGGTCCCCCATCCAAATACTATCCCGGCCCGACGATGCTTAACTTCCGTGATCGGACGAGAACAGGTGTGTTCATCGTGGTATGGTCGTAGACAAACAAACGGGCAGATATCTACGATTTATTAGCACATTACATCGAAAATGGTTTAAACTTTAAAGGTCATATTTCTTGACTGGATCATCCGAAATAGGTCGTGTTTATGTGCATTTGAAAGCTCATTTCAAGCGCTATCCATTAATTACGACAACCATGCGCTTTAAGATTTCCGGTAAAAAGTTCCAACGAAGGCAATCTAGGGTACTTTCAGACTTAATTTTCATATGACAAAGTTAATTAGCAAAGTAACTACTTCGCCATTTTCTTTGTCTGAGGCTCGCAATCCATTCATTTGAGACGTGGCGCATTTATTGCTGCCAGATCGTAGCCGTTTTGAAGGGAAAGAAACTTCTAATCACGTCCCTTACTTGATTTACTCAGCGGCTATTGCGTAAAAAAGATACGTCACAGTCGCAATGATAAATAATGTAACGTGAAAAAGTCAATAGCCTACGACACCGGGAGTTCCCAGGTGGTCCCCCATCCAAGTACTATCCCGGCCCGACGATGCTTAACTTCCGTGATCGGACGGGAACAGGTGTGTTCATCGTGATATGGTCGTAGACAAACAAACGGGTAGATATCTACGATTTATTAGCACATTACATCGAAAATGGTTCAAACTTGAAAGGTCATATTTCTTGACTGGATCATTCGAAATAGGTCGTGTTTATGTGCATTTGACAGCTCTTTTTAAGCGCTATCAATTCTTGATAACAATAATGCGCGTTATGATTTCCTGCAAAAAGTTCCAACGAAGGCAATCTAGGGTACTTGCAGACTTAATTTTCATATGACAAAGTTAATTAGCAAATTAACTACATCGCCATTTTCTTTGTCTGACGCTCCTAATCCATTGATTTGCGACGTGGCGCATTTATTGCAGCACGATGGTAGCCGTTTTGAAGGGAAAGCAACTTCTAATCATGTCTCTTTCTTGATTTACTCAGCGGCTATTGCGTAAAAAAGATACGTCATAGTCGTAATGATAAATAATGTAACGTGAAAAAGTCAATAGCCTACGACACCGGGAGTTCCCAGGCGGTCCCCCATCCAAATACTATCCCGGCCCGACGATGCTTAACTTCCGTGATCGGACGAGAACAGGTGTGTTCATCGTGGTATGGTCGTAGACAAACAAACGGGCAGATATCTACGATTTATTAGCACATTACATCGAAAATGGTTTAAACTTTAAAGGTCATATTTCTTGACTGGATCATCCGAAATAGGTCGTGTTTATGTGCATTTGAAAGCTCATTTCAAGCGCTATCGATTCTTTACGACAACCATGCGCTTTAAGATTTCCGGTAAAAAGTTCCAACCAAAGAAATCTAGGGTGTTTCAGACTTAATTTTCATATGACAAAGTTAATTAGCAAAGTAACTACATCGCCATTTTCTTTGTCTGACGCTCGTAATCCATTTATTTGCGACGTGGCGCATTTATTGCAGCAAGATTGTAGCCGTTTTGAAGGGAAAGCATCTTCTAATCACGTCCCTTACTTGATTTACTCAGCGGCTATTGCGTAAAAAAGATACGTCACAGTCGTAATGATAAGTAATGTAACGTGAAATAGTCAATAGCCTACGACACCGGGAGATCCCAGGCGGTCCCCCATTCAAGTACTATCCCGACCCGACGATGCATAACTTCCGTGATCGGACGAGAACAGGTGTGTTCATCGTAGTATGGTCGTAGACAAACAAACGGGCAGATATCTACGATTTATTAGCACATTACATCGAAAATGGTTTAAACTTTAAAGGTCATATTTCTTGACTGGATCATCCGAAATAGGTCGTGTTTATGTGCATTTGCAAGCTCATTTCAAGCGCTATCCATTAATTACGACAACCATACGCTTTAAGATTTCCGGTAAAAAGTTCCAACGAAGGCAATCTAGGGTACTTTCAGACTTAATTTTCATATGACAAAGTTAATTAGCAAAGTAACTACTTCGCCATTTTCTTTGTCTGAGGCTCGCAATCCATTCATTTGAGACGTGGCGCATTTATTGCTGCCAGATCGTAGCCGTTTTGAAGGGAAAGAAACTTCTAATCACGTCCCTTACTTGATTTACTCAGCGGCTATTGCCTAAAAAAGATACGTCACAGTCGTAATGATAAATAATGTAACGTGAAAAAGTCAATAGCCTAGGACACCGAGAGTTCCCAGGTGGTCCCCCATCCAAGTACTATCCCGGCCCGACGATGCTTAACTTCCGTAATCGGACGAGAACAGGTGTGTTTATCGTGATATGGTCGTAGACAAACAAACGGGTAGATATCTACGATTTATTAGCACATTACATCGAAAATGGTTCAAACTTGAAAGGTCATATTTCTTGACTGGATCATTCGAAATAGGTCGTGTTTATGTGCATTTGACAGCTCTTTTTAAGCGCTATCAATTCTTGATAACAATAATGCGCGTTATGATTTCCTGCAAAAAGTTCCAACGAAGGCAATCTAGGGTACTTGCAGACTTAATTTTCATATGACAAAGTTAATTAGCAAATTAACTACATCGCCATTTTCTTTGTCTGACGCTCCTAATCCATTGATTTGCGACGTGGCGCATTTATTGCAGCACGATGGTAGCCGTTTTGAAGGGAAAGCAACTTCTAATCATGTCTCTTTCTTGATTTACTCAGCGGCTATTGCGTAAAAAAGATACGTCACAGTCGTAATGATAAATAATGTAACGTGAAAAAGTCAATAGCCTACGACACCGGGAGTTCCCAGGCGGTCCCCCATCCAAATACTAACCCGGCCCGACGATGCTTAACTTCCGTGATCGGACGAGAACAGGTGTGTTCATCGTGGTATGGTCGTAGACAAACAAACGGGCAGATATCTACGATTTATTAGCACATTACATCGAAAATGGTTTAAACTTTAAAGGTCATATTTCTTGACTGGATCATCCGAAATAGGTCGTGTTTATGTGCATTTGAAAGCTCATTTCAAGCGCTATCGATTCTTTACGACAACCATGCGCTTTAAGATTTCCGGTAAAAAGTTCCAACGAAAGAAATCTAGGGTGTTTCAGACTTAATTTTCATATGACAAAGTTAATTAGCAAAGTAACTACATCGCCATTTTCTTTGTCTGACGCTCGTAATCCATTTATTTGCGACGTGGCGCATTTATTGCAGCAAGATTGTAGCCGTTTTGAAGGGAAAGCATCTTCTAATCACGTCCCTTACTTGATTTACTCAGCGGCTATTGCGTAAAAAAGATACGTCACAGTCGTAATGATAAGTAATGTAACGTGAAATAGTCAATAGCCTACGACACCAGGAGATCCCAGGCGGTCCCCCATTCAAGTACTATCCCGACCCGACGATGCATAACTTCCGTGATCGGACGAGAACAGGTGTGTTCATCGTGGTATGGTAGTAGACAAACAAACGGGCAGATATCTACGATTTATTAGCACATTACATCGAAAATGGTTCAAACTTTAAAGGTCATATTTCTTGACTGGATCATTCGAAATAGGTCGCGTTTATGTGCATTTGACAGCACTTTTTAAGTGCTATCGATTCTTGACAACAATAATGCGCATTATGATTTCCGGTAAAAAGTTCCAACGAAGGCAATCTAGGGTACTTGCAGACTTAATTCTCATATGACAAAGTTAATTAGCAAATTAACTACATCGCCATTTTTTTTGTCTGACGCTCGTAATCCATTGATTTGCGACGTGGCGCATTTATTGCAGCCAGATCGCAGCCGCTTTGAAGGGAAAGAAACTTCTAATAACGTCCCTTGCTTGATTTACTCAGCGGCTATTGCGTAAAAAAGATACGTCACAGTCGTAATGATAAATAATGTAACGTGAAAAAGTCAATAGCCTACGACACCGGGAGTTCCCAGGCGGTCCCCCATCCAAGTACTATCCCGGCCCGACGATGCTTAACTTCCGTGATCGGACGAGAACAGGTGTGTTCATCGTGGTATAGTCGTAGACAAACAAACGGGCAGATATCTACGATTTATTAGCACATTACATCGAAAATGGTTTAAACTTTAAAGGTCATATTTCTTGACTGGATCATCCGAAATAGGTCGTGTTTATGTGCATTTGAAATCTCATTTCAAGCGCTATCCATTAATTACGACAACCATGCGCTTTAAAATTTCCGGTAAAAAGTTCCAACGAAGGAAATCTAGGGTGCTTTCAGACTTAATTTTCTTATGACAAAGTTAATTAGCAAATTAACTACATCGCCATTTTTTTTGTCTGACGCTCTTAATCCATTGATCTGCGACGTGGTGCATTTATTGCAGCCAGATCGTAGCCGCTTTGAAGGGAAAGAAACTTCTAATAACGTCCTTTACTTGATTTACTCAGCGGCTATTGCGTAAAAAAGATACGTCACAGTCGCAATGATAAATAATGTAACGTGAAAAAGTCAATAGCCTACGACACCGGGAGTTCCCAGGCGGTCCCCCCATCCAAGTACTATCCCGGCCCGACGATGCTTAACTTCCGTGATCGGACGAGAACAGGTGTGTTCATCGTGGTATGGTCGTAGACAAACAAACGGGCAGATATCTACGATATATTAGCACATTACATCGAAAATGGTTTAAACTTTAAAGGTCATATTTCTTGACTGGATCATCCGAAATAGGTCGTGTTTATGTGCATTTGAAATCTCATTTCAAGCGCTATCCATTAATTACGACAACCATGTGCTTTAAGATTTCCGGTAAAAAGTTCCAACGAAGGCAATCTAGGGTACTTTCAGACTTAATTTTCATATGACAAAGTTAATTAGCAAAGTAACTACTTCGCCATTTTCTTTGTCTGACGCTCGCAATCCATTCATGTGCGACGTGGCGCATTTATTGCTGCCAGATCGTAGCCGTTTTGAAGGGAAAGAAACTTCTAATCACGTCCCTTACTTGATTTACTCAGCGGCTATAGCCTAAAAAAGATACGTCACAGTCGTAATGATAAATAATGTAATGTGAAAAAGTCAAAAGCCTACGACACCGGGAGTTCCCAGGCGGTTCCCCATCCAAGTACTATCCCGGCCCGACGATGCTTAACTTCCGTTATCGGACAAGAACAGGTGTGTTCATCGTGGTATGGTCGTAGACAAACAAACTGGCAGATATCTACGATTTATTAGCACATTACATCGAAAGTGGTTTAAACTTTAAAGGTCATATTTCTTGACTGGATCATCCGAAATAGGTCGTGTTTATGTGCATTTGAAAGCTCATTTCAAGCGCTATCCATTAATTACGACAATAATGCGCTTTAAGATTTCCGGTAAAAAGTTCCAACGAAGGCAATCTAGGGTACTTTCAGACTTAATTTTCATATGACAAAGTTAGTTAGCAAAGTAAGTACAACGCTATTTTCTTTGTCTGACGCTCGTAATCCATTCATTTGCGACGTGGCGCATTTATTGCAGCACGATGGTAGCCGTTTTGAAGGGAAAGCAACTTCTAATCATGTCTCTTTCTTGATTTACTCAGCGGCTATTGCGTAAAAAAGATACGTCACAGTCGTAATGATAAATAATGTAACGTGAAAAAGTCAATAGCCTACGACACCGGGAGTTCCCAGGCGGTCCCCCATCCAGATACTATCCCGGCCCGACGATGCTTAACTTCCTTGATCGGACGAGAACAGGTGTGTTCATCGTGGTATGGTCGAAGACAAACAAACGGGCAGATATCTACAATTTATTAGCACATTACATCGAAAATGGTTCAAACTTTAAAGGTCATATTTCTTGACTGGATCATTTGAAATAGGTCGTGTTTATGTGCATTTGACAGCTCTTTTTAAGCGCTATCGATTCTTGACAACAATAATGCGCTTTATGATTTCCGGTAAAAAGTTCCAACGAAGGCAATCTAGGGTACTTGCAGACTTAATTTTCATATCACAAAGTTAATTAGCAAATTAACTACATCGCCATTTTGGTTGTCTGACGCTCGTAATCAATTGATTTGCGACGTGGCGCATTTATTGCAGCCAGATCGTAGCCGCTTTGAAGGGAAAGAAACTTCTAATAACGTCCCTTACTTGATTTACTCAGCGGTTATTGCGTAAAAAAGATACGTCACAGTCGTAATGATAAATAATGTAACGTGAAAAAGTCAATAGCCTACGACACCGGGAGTTCCCAGGCGGTCCCCCATCCAAGTACTGTCCCGGTCCGACGAAGCTTAACTTCCGTGATCGGACGAGAACAGGTGTGTTCATCGTGGTATGGTCGTAGACAAACAAACGGGCAGATATCTACGATTTATTAGCACATTACATCGAAAATGGTTTAAACTTTAAAGGTCATATTTGTTGACTGGATCATCCGAAATAGGTCGTGTTTATGTGCATTTGCAAGTTCATTTCAAGCGCTATCCATTAATTACGACAACCATGCGCTTTAAGATTGCCGGTAAAAAGTTCCAACGAAGGCAATCTAGGGTACTTTCAGACTTAATTTTCATACGACAAAGTTAATTAGCAAAGTAACTACTTCGCCATTTTCTTTGTCTGAGGCTCGCAATCCATTCATTTGAGACGTGGCGCATTTATTGCTGCCAGATCGTAGCCGTTTTGAAGGGAAAGAAACTTCTAATCACGTCCCTTACTTGATTTACTCAGCGGCTATTGCCTAAAAAAGATACGTCACAGTCGTAATGATAAATAATGTAACGTGAAAAAGTCAATAGCCTACGACACCGGGAGTTCCCAGGTGGTCCCCCATCCAAGTACTATCCCGGCCCGACGATGCTTAACTTCCGTAATCGGACGAGAACAGGTGTGTTCATCGTGATATGGTCGTAGACAAACAAACGGGTAGATATCTACTATTTATTAGCACATTACATCGAAAATGGTTCAAACTTGAAAGGTCATATTTCTTGACTGGATCATTCGAAATAGGTCGTGTTTATGTGCATTTGACAGCTCTTTTTAAGCGCTATCAATTCTTGATAACAATAATGCGCGTTATGATTTCCTGCAAAAAGTTCCAACGAAGGCAATCTAGGGTACTTGCAGACTTAATTTTCATATGACAAAGTTAATTAGCAAATTAACTACATCGCCATTTTCTTTGTCTGACGCTGCTAATCCATTGATTTGCGACGTGGCGCATTTATTGCAGCACGATGGTAGCCGTTTTGAAGGGAAAGCAACTTCTAATCATGTCTCTTTCTTGATTTACTCAGCGGCTATTGCGTAAAAAAGATACGTCACAGTCGTAATGATAAATAATGTAACGTGAAAAAGTCAATAGCCTACGACACCGGGAGTTCCCAGGCGGTCCCCCATCCAAATACTAACCCGGCCCGACGATGCTTAACTTCC
Source organism: Hydractinia symbiolongicarpus (assembly GCF_029227915.1). Lineage (NCBI taxonomy): Eukaryota > Metazoa > Cnidaria > Hydrozoa > Anthoathecata > Hydractiniidae > Hydractinia > Hydractinia symbiolongicarpus. The sequence continues at coordinate 15,178,945 of NC_079885.1, read as the reverse complement.
GTGATCGGACGAGAACAGGTGTGTTCATCGTGGTATGGTCGTAGACAAACAAACGGGCAGATATCTACGATTTATTAGCACATTACATCGAAAATGGTTTAAACTTTAAAGGTCATATTTCTTGACTGGATCATCCGAAATAGGTCGTGTTTATGTGCATTTGAAAGCTCATTTCAAGCGCTATCGATTCTTTACGACAACCATGCGCTTTAAGATTTCCGGTAAAAAGTTCCAACGAAAGAAATCTAGGGTGTTTCAGACTTAATTTTCATATGACAAAGTTAATTAGCAAAGTAACTACATCGCCATTTTCTTTGTCTGACGCTCGTAATCCATTTATTTGCGACGTGGCGCATTTATTGCAGCAAGATTGTAGCCGTTTTGAAGGGAAAGCATCTTCTAATCACGTCCCTTACTTGATTTACTCAGCGGCTATTGCGTAAAAAAGATACGTCACAGTCGTAATGATAAGTAATGTAACGTGAAATAGTCAATAGCCTACGACACCGGGAGATCCCAGGCGGTCCCCCATTCAAGTACTATCCCGACCCGACGATGCATAACTTCCGTGATCGGACGAGAACAGGTGTGTTCATCGTGGTATGGTAGTAGACAAACAAACGGGCAGATATCTACGATTTATTAGCTCATTACATCGAAAATGGTTCAAACTTTAAAGGTCATATTTCTTGACTGGATCATTCGAAATAGGTCGCGTTTATGTGCATTTGACAGCACTTTTTAAGCGCTATCGATTCTTGACAACAATAATGCGCTTTATGATTTCCGGTAAAAAGTTCCAACGAAGGCAATCTAGGGTACTTGCAGACTTAATTCTCATATGACAAAATTAATTAGCAAATTAACTACATCGCCATTTTTTTTGTCTGACGCTCGTAATCCATTGATTTGCGACGTGGCGCATTTATTGCAGCCAGATCGCAGCCGCTTTGAAGGGAAAGAAACTTCTAATAACGTCCCTTGCTTGATTTACTCAGCGGTTATTGCGTAAAAAAGATACGTCACAGTCGTAATGATAAATAATGTAACGTGAAAAAGTCAATAGCCTACGACACCGGGAGTTCCCAGGCGGTCCCCCATCCAAGTACTATCCCGGTCCGACGAAGCTTAACTTCCGTGATCGGACGAGAACAGGTGTGTTCATCGTGGTATGGTCGTAGACAAACAAACGGGCAGATATCTACGATTTATTAGCACATTACATCGAAAATGGTTTAAACTTTAAAAGTCATATTTCTTGACTGGATCATCCGAAATAGGTCGTGTTTATGTGCATTTGCAAGCTCATTTCAAGGGCTATCCATTAATTACGACAACCATGCGCTTTAAGATTGCCGGTAAAAAGTTCCAACGAAGGCAATCTAGGGTACTTTCAGACTTAATTTTCATACGACAAAGTTAATTAGCAAAGTAACTACTTCGCCATTTTCTTTGTCTGAGGCTCGAAATCCATTCATTTGAGACGTGGCGCATTTATTGCTGCCAGATCGTAGCCGTTTTGAAGGGAAAGAAACTTCTAATCACGTCCCTTACTTGATTTACTCAGCGGCTATTGCCTAAAAAAGATACGTCACAGTCGTAATGATAAATAATGTAACGTGAAAAAGTCAATAACCTACGACACCGGGAGTTCCCAGGTGGTCCCCCATCCAAGTACTATCCCGGCCCGACGATGCTTAACTTCCGTAATCGGACGAGAACAGGTGTGTTCATCGTGATATGGTCGTAGACAAACAAACGGGTAGATATCTACGATTTATTAGCACATTACATCGAAAATGGTTCAAACTTGAAAGGTCATATTTCTTGACTGGATCATTCGAAATAGGTCGTGTTTATGTGCATTTGACAGCTCTTTTTAAGCGCTATCAATTCTTGATAACAATAATGCGCGTTATGATTTCCTGCAAAAAGTTCCAACGAAGGCAATCTAGGGTACTTGCAGACTTAATTTTCATATGACAAAGTTAATTAGCAAATTAACTACATCGCCATTTTCTTTGTCTGACGCTCCTAATCCATTGATTTGCGACGTGGCGCATTTATTGCAGCACGATGGTAGCCGTTTTGAAGGGAAAGCAACTTCTAATCATGTCTCTTTCTTGATTTACTCAGCGGCTATTGCGTAAAAAAGATACGTCACAGTCGTAATGATAAATAATGTAACGTGAAAAAGTCAATAGCCTACGACACCGGGAGTTCCCAGGCGGTCCCCCATCCAAATACTAACCCGGCCCGACGATGCTTAACTTCCGTGATCGGACGAGAACAGGTGTGTTCATCGTGGTATGGTCGTAGACAAACAAACGGGCAGATATCTACGATTTATTAGCACATTACATCGAAAATGGTTTAAACTTTAAAGGTCATATTTCTTGACTGGATCATCCGAAATAGGTCGTGTTTATGTGCATTTGAAAGCTCATTTCAAGCGCTATCGATTCTTTACGACAACCATGCGCTTTAAGATTTCCGGTAAAAAGTTCCAACGAAAGAAATCTAGGGTGTTTCAGACTTAATTTTCATATGACAAAGTTAATCAGCAAAGTAACTACATCGCGATTTTCTTTGTCTGACGCTCGTAATCCATTTATTTGCGACGTGGCGCATTTATTGCAGCAAGATTGTAGCCGTTTTGAAGGGAAAGCATCTTCTAATCACGTCCCTTACTTGATTTACTCAGCGGCTATTGCGTAAAAAAGATACGTCACAGTCGTAATGATAAGTAATGTAACGTGAAATAGTCAATAGCCTACGACACCGGGAGATCCCAGGCGGTCCCCCATTCAAGTACTATCCCGACCCGACGATGCATAACTTCCGTGATCGGACGAGAACAGGTGTGTTCATCGTGGTATGGTAGTAGACAAACAAACGGGCAGATATCTACGATTTATTAGCACATTACATCGAAAATGGTTCAAACTTTAAAGGTCATATTTCTTGACTGGATCATTCGAAATAGGTCGCGTTTATGTGCATTTGACAGCACTTTTTAAGCGCTATCGATTCTTGACAACAATAATGCGCTTTATGATTTCCGGTAAAAAGTTCCAACGAAGGCAATCTAGGGTACTTGCAGACTTAATTCTCATATGACAAAGTTAATTAGCAAATTAACTACATCGCCATTTTTTTTGTCTGACGCTCGTAATCCATTGATTTGCGACGTGGCGCATTTATTGCAGCCAGATCGCAGCCGCTTTGAAGGGAAAGAAACTTCTAATAACGTCCCTTGCTTGATTTACTCAGCGGCTATTGCGTAAAAAAGATACGTCACAGTCGTAATGATAAATAATGTAACGTGAAAAAGTCAATAGCCTACGACACCGGGAGTTCCCAGGCGGTCCCCCATCCAAGTACTATCCCGGCCCGACGATGCTTAACTTCCGTGATCGGACGAGAACAGGTGTGTTCATCGTGGTATGGTCGTAGACAAACAAACGGGCAGATATCTACGATTTATTAGCACATTACATCGAAAATGGTTTAAACTTTAAAGGTCATATTTCTTGACTGGATCATCCGAAATAGGTCGTGTTTATGTGCATTTGAAATCTTATTTCAAGCGCTACCCATTAATTACGACAACCATGCGCTTTAAAATTTCCGGTAAAAAGTTCCAACGAAGGAAATCTAGGGTGCTTTCAGACTTAATTTTCATATGACAAAGTTAATTAGCAAAGTAACTACATCGCCATTTTCTTTGTCTGACGCTCGTAATCCATTTATTTGCGACGTGGCGCATTTATTGCAGCAAGATTGTAGCCGTTTTGAAGGGAAAGCATCTTCTAATCACGTCCCTTACTTGATTTACTCAGCGGCTATTGCGTAAAAAAGATACGTCACAGTCGTAATGATAAATAATGTAACGTGAAATAGTCAATAGCCTACGACACCGGGAGATCCCAGGCGGTCCCCCATCCAAGTACTATCCCGACCCGACGATGCATAACTTCCGTGATCGGACGAGAACAGGTGTGTTCATCGTGGTATGGTAGTAGACAAACAAACGGGCAGATATCTACGATTTATTAGCACATTACATCGATAATGGTTCAAACTTTAAAGGTCATATTTCTTGACTGGATCATTCGAAATAGGTCGTGTTTATGTGCATTTGACAGCACTTTTTAAGCGCTATCGATTCTTGACAAAAATAATGCGCTTTATGATTTCCGGTAAATAGTTCCAACGAAGGCAATCTAGGGTACTTGCAGACTTAATTCTCATATGACAAAGTTAATTAGCAAATTAACTACATCGCCATTTTTTTTGTCTGACGCTCGTAATCCATTGATTTGCGACGTGGCGCATTTATTGCAGCCAGATCGCAGCCGCTTTGAAGGGAAAAAAACTTCTAATAACGTCCCTTGCTTGATTTACTCAGCGGCTATTGCGTAAAAAAGATACGTCACAGTCGTAATGATAAATAATGTAACGTGAAAAAGTCAATAGCCTACGACACCGGGAGTTCCCAGGCGGTCCCCCATCCAAGTACTATCCCGGCCCGACGATGCTTAACTTCCGTGATCGGACGAGAACAGGTGTGTTCATCGTGGTATAGTCGTAGACAAACAAACGGGCAGATATCTACGATTTATTAGCACATTACATCGAAAATGGTTTAAACTTTAAAGGTCATATTTCTTGACTGGATCATCCGAAATAGGTCGTGTTTATGTGCATTTGACAGCTCTTTTTAAGCGCTATCGATTCTTGACAACAATAATGCGCTTTATGATTTCCGGTAAAAAGTTCCAACGAAGGCAATCTAGGGTACTTTCAGACTTAATTTTCTTATGACAAAGTTAATTAGCAAATTAACTACATCGCCATTTTTTTTGTCTGACGCTCGTAATCCATTGATCTGCGACGTGGTGCATTTATTGCAGCCAGATCGTAGCCGCTTTGAAGGGAAAGAAACTTCTAATAACGTCCTTTACTTGATTTACTCAGCGGCTATTGCGTAAAAAAGATACGTCACAGTCGTAATGATAAATAATGTAACGTGAAAAAGTCAATAGCCTACGACACCGGGAGTTCCCAGGCGGTCCCCCCATCCAAGTACTATCCCGGCCCGACGATGCTTAACTTCCGTGATCGGACGAGAACAGGTGTGTTCATCGTGGTATGGTCGTAGACAAACAAACGGGCAGATATCTACGATATATTAGCACATTACATCGAAAATGGTTTAAACTTTAAAGGTCATATTTCTTGACTGGATCATCCGAAATAGGTCGTGTTTATGTGCATTTGACAGCTCTTTTTAAGCGCTATCGATTCTTGACAACAATAATGCGCTTTATGATTTCCGGTAAAAAGTTCCAACGAAGGCAATCTAGGGTACTTGCAGACTTAATTTTCTTATCACAAAGTTAATTAGCAAATTAACTACATCGCCATTTTGTTTGTCTGACGCTCGTAATCAATTGATTTGCGACGTGGCGCATTTATTGCAGCCAGATCGTAGCCGCTTTGAAGGGAAAGAAACTTCTAATAACGTCCCTTACTTGATTTACTCAGCGGTTATTGCGTAAAAAAGATACGTCACAGTCGTAATGATAAATAATGTAACGTGAAAAAGTCAATAACCTACGACACCGGGAGTTCCCAGGTGGTCCCCCATCCAAGTACTATCCCGGCCCGACGATGCTTAACTTCCGTAATCGGACGAGAACAGGTGTGTTCATCGTGATATGGTCGTAGACAAACAAACGGGTAGATATCTACGATTTATTAGCACATTACATCGAAAATGGTTCAAACTTGAAAGGTCATATTTCTTGACTGGATCATTCGAAATAGGTCGTGTTTATGTGCATTTGACAGCTCTTTTTAAGCGCTATCAATTCTTGATAACAATAATGCGCGTTATGATTTCCTGCAAAAAGTTCCAACGAAGGCAATCTAGGGTACTTGCAGACTTAATTTTCATATGACAAAGTTAATTAGCAAATTAACTACATCGCCATTTTCTTTGTCTGACGCTCCTAATCCATTGATTTGCGACGTGGCGCATTTATTGCAGCACGATGGTAGCCGTTTTGAAGGGAAAGCAACTTCTAATCATGTCTCTTTCTTGATTTACTCAGCGGCTATTGCGTAAAAAAGATACGTCACAGTCGTAATGATAAATAATGTAACGTGAAAAAGTCAATAGCCTACGACACCGGGAGTTCCCAGGCGGTCCCCCATCCAAATACTAACCCGGCCCGACGATGCTTAACTTCCGTGATCGGACGAGAACAGGTGTGTTCATCGTGGTATGGTCGTAGACAAACAAACGGGCAGATATCTACGATTTATTAGCACATTACATCGAAAATGGTTTAAACTTTAAAGGTCATATTTCTTGACTGGATCATCCGAAATAGGTCGTGTTTATGTGCATTTGAAAGCTCATTTCAAGCGCTATCGATTCTTTACGACAACCATGCGCTTTAAGATTTCCGGTAAAAAGTTCCAACGAAAGAAATCTAGGGTGTTTCAGACTTAATTTTCATATGACAAAGTTAATCAGCAAAGTAACTACATCGCGATTTTCTTTGTCTGACGCTCGTAATCCATTTATTTGCGACGTGGCGCATTTATTGCAGCAAGATTGTAGCCGTTTTGAAGGGAAAGCATCTTCTAATCACGTCCCTTACTTGATTTACTCAGCGGCTATTGCGTAAAAAAGATACGTCACAGTCGTAATGATAAGTAATGTAACGTGAAATAGTCAATAGCCTACGACACCGGGAGATCCCAGGCGGTCCCCCATTCAAGTACTATCCCGACCCGACGATGCATAACTTCCGTGATCGGACGAGAACAGGTGTGTTCATCGTGGTATGGTAGTAGACAAACAAACGGGCAGATATCTACGATTTATTAGCACATTACATCGAAAATGGTTCAAACTTTAAAGGTCATATTTCTTGACTGGATCATTCGAAATAGGTCGCGTTTATGTGCATTTGACAGCACTTTTTAAGCGCTATCGATTCTTGACAACAATAATGCGCTTTATGATTTCCGGTAAAAAGTTCCAACGAAGGCAATCTAGGGTACTTGCAGACTTAATTCTCATATGACAAAGTTAATTAGCAAATTAACTACATCGCCATTTTTTTTGTCTGACGCTCGTAATCCATTGATTTGCGACGTGGCGCATTTATTGCAGCCAGATCGCAGCCGCTTTGAAGGGAAAGAAACTTCTAATAACGTCCCTTGCTTGATTTACTCAGCGGCTATTGCGTAAAAAAGATACGTCACAGTCGTAATGATAAATAATGTAACGTGAAAAAGTCAATAGCCTACGACACCGGGAGTTCCCAGGCGGTCCCCCATCCAAGTACTATCCCGGCCCGACGATGCTTAACTTCCGTGATCGGACGAGAACAGGTGTGTTCATCGTGGTATGGTCGTAGACAAACAAACGGGCAGATATCTACGATTTATTAGCACATTACATCGAAAATGGTTTAAACTTTAAAGGTCATATTTCTTGACTGGATCATCCGAAATAGGTCGTGTTTATGTGCATTTGAAATCTTATTTCAAGCGCTACCCATTAATTACGACAACCATGCGCTTTAAAATTTCCGGTAAAAAGTTCCAACGAAGGAAATCTAGGGTGCTTTCAGACTTAATTTTCATATGACAAAGTTAATTAGCAAAGTAACTACATCGCCATTTTCTTTGTCTGACGCTCGTAATCCATTTATTTGCGACGTGGCGCATTTATTGCAGCAAGATTGTAGCCGTTTTGAAGGGAAAGCATCTTCTAATCACGTCCCTTACTTGATTTACTCAGCGGCTATTGCGTAAAAAAGATACGTCACAGTCGTAATGATAAATAATGTAACGTGAAATAGTCAATAGCCTACGACACCGGGAGATCCCAGGCGGTCCCCCATCCAAGTACTATCCCGACCCGACGATGCATAACTTCCGTGATCGGACGAGAACAGGTGTGTTCATCGTGGTATGGTAGTAGACAAACAAACGGGCAGATATCTACGATTTATTAGCACATTACATCGATAATGGTTCAAACTTTAAAGGTCATATTTCTTGACTGGATCATTCGAAATAGGTCGTGTTTATGTGCATTTGACAGCACTTTTTAAGCGCTATCGATTCTTGACAAAAATAATGCGCTTTATGATTTCCGGTAAATAGTTCCAACGAAGGCAATCTAGGGTACTTGCAGACTTAATTCTCATATGACAAAGTTAATTAGCAAATTAACTACATCGCCATTTTTTTTGTCTGACGCTCGTAATCCATTGATTTGCGACGTGGCGCATTTATTGCAGCCAGATCGCAGCCGCTTTGAAGGGAAAAAAACTTCTAATAACGTCCCTTGCTTGATTTACTCAGCGGCTATTGCGTAAAAAAGATACGTCACAGTCGTAATGATAAATAATGTAACGTGAAAAAGTCAATAGCCTACGACACCGGGAGTTCCCAGGCGGTCCCCCATCCAAGTACTATCCCGGCCCGACGATGCTTAACTTCCGTGATCGGACGAGAACAGGTGTGTTCATCGTGGTATAGTCGTAGACAAACAAACGGGCAGATATCTACGATTTATTAGCACATTACATCGAAAATGGTTTAAACTTTAAAGGTCATATTTCTTGACTGGATCATCCGAAATAGGTCGTGTTTATGTGCATTTGACAGCTCTTTTTAAGCGCTATCGATTCTTGACAACAATAATGCGCTTTATGATTTCCGGTAAAAAGTTCCAACGAAGGCAATCTAGGGTACTTTCAGACTTAATTTTCTTATGACAAAGTTAATTAGCAAATTAACTACATCGCCATTTTTTTTGTCTGACGCTCGTAATCCATTGATCTGCGACGTGGTGCATTTATTGCAGCCAGATCGTAGCCGCTTTGAAGGGAAAGAAACTTCTAATAACGTCCTTTACTTGATTTACTCAGCGGCTATTGCGTAAAAAAGATACGTCACAGTCGTAATGATAAATAATGTAACGTGAAAAAGTCAATAGCCTACGACACCGGGAGTTCCCAGGCGGTCCCCCCATCCAAGTACTATCCCGGCCCGACGATGCTTAACTTCCGTGATCGGACGAGAACAGGTGTGTTCATCGTGGTATGGTCGTAGACAAACAAACGGGCAGATATCTACGATATATTAGCACATTACATCGAAAATGGTTTAAACTTTAAAGGTCATATTTCTTGACTGGATCATCCGAAATAGGTCGTGTTTATGTGCATTTGACAGCTCTTTTTAAGCGCTATCGATTCTTGACAACAATAATGCGCTTTATGATTTCCGGTAAAAAGTTCCAACGAAGGCAATCTAGGGTACTTGCAGACTTAATTTTCTTATCACAAAGTTAATTAGCAAATTAACTACATCGCCATTTTGTTTGTCTGACGCTCGTAATCAATTGATTTGCGACGTGGCGCATTTATTGCAGCCAGATCGTAGCCGCTTTGAAGGGAAAGAAACTTCTAATAACGTCCCTTACTTGATTTACTCAGCGGTTATTGCGTAAAAAAGATACGTCACAGTCGTAATGATAAATAATGTAACGTGAAAAAGTCAATAGCCTACGACACCGGGAGTTCCCAGGCGGTCCCCCATCCAAGTACTATCCCGGTCCGACGAAGCTTAACTTCCGTGATCGGACGAGAACAGGTGTGTTCATCGTGGTATGGTCGTAGACAAACAAACGGGCAGATATCTACGATTTATTAGCACATTACATCGAAAATGGTTTAAACTTTAAAGGTCATATTTCTTGACTGGATCATCCGAAATAGGTCGTGTTTATGTGCATTTGCAAGCTCATTTCAAGCGCTATCCATTAATTACGACAACCATGCGCTTTAAGATTGCCGGTAAAAAGTTCCAACGAAGGCAATCTAGGGTACTTTCAGACTTAATTTTCATACGACAAAGTTAATTAGCAAAGTAATTACTTCGCCATTTTCTTGGTCTGAGGCTCGCAATCCATTCATTTGAGACGTGGCGCATTTATTGCTGCCAGATCGTAGCCGATTTGAAGGGAAAGAAACTTCTAATCACGTCCCTTACTTGATTTACTCAGCGGCTATTGCCTAAAAAAGATACGTCACAGTCGTAATGATAAATAATGTAACGTGAAAAAGTCAATAGCCTACGACACCGGGAGTTCCCAGGTGGTTCCCCATCCAAGTACTATCCCGGCCCGACGATGCTTAACTTCCGTGATCGGACGAGAACAGGTGTGTTCATCGTGATATGGTCGTAGACAAACAAACGGGCAGATATCTACGATTTATTAGCACATTACATCGAAAATGGTTCAAACTTTAAAGGTCATATTTCTTGACTGGATTATTCGAAATAGGTCGTGTTTATGTGCATTTGACAGCTCTTTTTAAGCACTATCGATTCTTGACAACAATAATGCGCGTTATGATTTCCTGTAAAAAGTTCCAACGAAGGCAATCTAGGGTACTTGCAGACTTAATTTTCATATGACAAAGTTAATTAGCAAATTAACTACATCGCCATTTTCTTTGTCTGACGCTCCTAATCCATTGATTTGCGACGTGACGCATTTATTGCAGCCAGATCGTAGCCGCTTTGAAGGGAAATAAACTTCTAATAACGTCCCTAACTTGATTTACTCAGCGGCTATTGCGTAAAAAAGATACGTCACAGTCGTAATGATAAATAATGTAACGTGAAAAAGTCAATAGCCTACGACACCGGGAGTTCCCAGGCGGTCCCCCATCCAAGTACTATCCCGGTCCGACGATGCTTAACTTCCGTGATCGGACGAGAACAGGTGTGTTCATCGTGGTATGGTCGTAGACAAACAAACGGGCAGATATCTACGATTTATTAGCACATTACATCGAAAATGGTTTAAACTTTTAAGGTCATATTTCTTGACTGGATCATCCGAAATAGGTCGTGTTTATGTGCATTTGAAAGCTCATTTCAAGCGCTATCGATTCTTTACGACAACCATGCGCTTTAAGATTTCCGGTAAAAAGTTCCAACGAAGGAAATCAAGGGTGCTTTCAGACTTAATTTTCATATGACAAAGTTAATTAGCAAAGTAACTACATCGCCATTTTCTTTGTCTCACGCTCGTAATCCATTTATTTGCGACGTGGCGCATTTATTGCAGCAAGATTGTAGCCGTTTTGAAGGGAAAGCAACTTCTAATCACGTCCCTTACTTGATTTACTCAGCGGCTATTGCGTAAAAAAGATACGTCACAGTCGTAATGATAAATAATGTAACGTGAAAAAGTCAATAGCCTACGACACCGGGAGTTCCCAGGCGGTCCCCCATCCAAGTACTATCCCGGCCCGACGATGCTTAACTTCCGTGATCGGAGGAGAACAGGTGTGTTCATCGTGGTATGGTCGTAGACAAACAAACGGGCAGATTTCTACGATTTATTAGCACATTACATCGAAAATGGTTTAAACTTTAAATGTCATATTTTTTGACTGGATCATCCGAAATAGGTCGTGTTTATGTGCATTTGAAAGCTCATTTCAAGCGCTATCCATTAATTACAACAACCATGCGCTTTAAGATTTCCGGTAAAAAGTTCCAACGAAGGCAATCTAGGGTACTTTCAGACTTAATTTTCATATGACAAAGTTAATTAGCAAAGTAACTACTTCGCCATTTTCTTTGTCTGACGCTCGCAATCCATTCATTTGCGACGTGGCGCATTTATTGCTGCCAGATTGTAGCCGTTTTGAAAGGACAGAAACTTCTAATCACGTCCCTTACTTGATTTACTCAGCGGCTATTGCCTAAAAAAGATACGTCACAGTCGTAATGATAAATAATGTAACGTGAAAAAGTCAATAGCCTACGACACCGGGAGTTCCCAGGCGGTCCCCCATCCAAGTACTATCCCGGCCCGACGATGCTTAACTTCCGTGATCGGACGAGAACAGGTGTGTTCATCGTGGTATCGTCGTAGACAAACAAACGGGCAGATATCTACGATTTATTAGCACATTACATCGAAAATGGTTCAAACTTTAAAGGTCATATTTCTTGACTGGATCATCCGAAATAGGTCGTGTTTATGTGCATTTGAAAGCTCTTTTTAAGCGCTATCGGTTTGGTACGACAACCATGCGCTTTAAGATTTTCGGTAAAAAGTTGCAACGAAGGCAATCTAGGGTACTTTCAGACTTAATTTTCATATGACAAAGTTAATTAGCAAAGTAACTACATCGCCATTTTCTTTGTCTGACGCTCGTAATCCATTTATTTGCGACGTGGCGCATTTATTGCAGCAAGATTGTAGCCGTTTTGAAGGGAAAGAAACTTCTAATCACGTCCCTTACTTGATTTACTCAGCGGCTATTGCGTAAAAAAGATACGTCACTGTCGTAATGATAAATAATGTAACGTGAAATAGTCAATAGCCTACGACACCGGGAGATCCCAGGCGGTTCCCCATCCAAGAACTATACTGACCCGACGATGCTTAACTTTCGTGATCGGACGAGAACAGGTGTGTTCATCGTGGTATGGTCGTAAACAAACAAACGGGCAGATATCTACGATTTATTAGCACATTACATCGAAAATGGTTCAAACTTTAAAGGTCATATTTCTTGACTGGATCATCCGAAATAGGTTGTGTTTATGTGCATTTGAAAGCTCTTTTTAAGCGCTATCGATTCTTGTCAACAATAATGCGCTTTATGATTTCCGGTAAAAAGTTCTAACGAAGGCAATCTAGGGTACTTGCAGACTTAATTTTCATATGACAAAGTTAATTAGCAAATTAACTACATCGCCATTTTCTTTGTCTGACGCTCGTAATCCATTGATTTGCGACGTGGCGCATTTATTGCAGCCAGATCGTAGCCGTTTTGAAGGGAAAGAAACTTCTAATAACGTCCCTTACTTGATTTACTCAGCGGCTATTGCGTAAAAAAGATACGTCACAGTCGTAATGATAAATAATGTAACGTGAAAAAGTCAATAGCCTACGACACCGGGAGATCCCAGGCGGTCCCCCATCCAAGTACTATCCCGGCCCGACGATGCTTAACTTCCGTGATCGGACGAGAACAGGTGTGTTCATCGTGGTATGGTCGTAAACAAACAAACGGGCAGATATCTACGATTTATTAGCACATTACATCGAAAATGGTTCAAACTTTAAAGGTCATATTTCTTGACTGGATCATCCGAAATAGGTCGTGTTTATGTGCATTTGAAAGCTCTTTTTAAGCGCTATCGGTTTGGTACGACAACCATGCGCTTTAAGATTTCCGGTAAAAAGTTCCGACGAAGAAAATCTAGGGTACTTTCAGACTTAATTTTCATATGACAAAGTTAATTAGCAAAGTAACTACATCGCTATTTTCTTTGTTTGACGCTCGTAATCCATTCATTTGCGACGTGGCGCATTTATTGCAGCAAGATTGTAGCCGTTTTGAATGGAAAGAAACTTCTAATCACGTCCCTTGCTTGATTTACTCAGCGGCTATTGCCTAAAAAAGATACGTGACAGTCGTAGTGATAAATAATGTAACGTGAAAAAGTCAATAGCCTACGACAACGGGAGTTCCCAGGAGGTCCCCCATCCAAGTACTATCCCGGCCCGACGATGCTTAACTTCCGTGATCGGACGAGAACAGGTGTGTTCATCGTGGTATGGTCGTACACAAACAAACGGGCAGATATCTACGATTTATTAGCACATTACATCGAAAATGGTTTAAACTTTAAAGGTCATATTTGTTGACTGGATCATCCGAAATAGGTCGTGTTTATGTGCATTTGAAAGCTCATTTCAAGCGCTATCGATTCTTTTCAACAATAATGCGCTTTATGATTTCCGGTAAAAAGTTCTAACGAAGGCAATCTAGGGTACTTGCAGACTTAATTTTCATATGACAAAGTTAATTAGCAAATTAACTACATCGCCTTTTTCTTTGTCTGACGCTCGTAATCCATTGATTTGCGACGTGGCGCATTTATTGCAGCCAGATCGTAGCCGTTTTGAAGGGAAAGAAACTTCTAATAACGTCCCTTACTTGATTTACTCAGCGGCTATTGCGTAAAAAATATACGTCACAGTCGTAATGATAAATAATGTAACGTGAAAAAGTCAATAGCCTACGACACCGGGAGTTCCCAGGCGATCCCCCATCCAAGTACTATCCCGGCCCGACAATGCTTAACTTCCGTGATCGGACGAGAACAGGTGTGTTCATCGTGGTATGGTCGTAGACAAACAAACGGGCAGATATCTACGATTTATTAGCACATTACATCGAAAATGGTTTAAACTTTAAAGGTCATATTTGTTGACTGGATCATCCGAAATAGGTCGTGTTTATGTGCATTTGAAAGCTCATTTCAAGCGCTATCGATTCTTGTCAACAATAATGCGCTTTATGATTTCCGGTAAAAAGTTCTAACGAAGGCAATCTAGGGTACTTGCAAACTTAATTTTCATATGACAAAGTTAATTAGCAAATTAACTACATCGCCATTTTCTTTGTCTGACGCTCGTAATCCATTGATTTGCGACGTGGCACATTTATTGTAGCCAGATCGTAGCCGTTTTGAAGGGAAAGAAACTTCTAATAACGTCCCTTACTTGATTTACTCAGCGGCTATTGCGTAAAAAAGATACGTCACAGTCGTAATGATAAGTAATGTAACGTGAAAAAGTCAATAGCCTACGACACCGGGAGTTCACAGGCGGTCCCCCATCCAAGTACTATCCCGGCCCGACGATGCTTAACTTCCGTGATCGGACGAGAACAGGTGTGTTCATCGTGGTATGGTCGTAAACAAACAAACGGGCAGATATCTACGATATATTAGCATTTTACATCGAAAATGGTTCAAACTTTAAAGGTCATATTTCTTGACTGGATCATCCGAAATAGGTCGTGTTTATGTGCATTTGAAAGCTCTTTTTAAGCGCTATCGATTCTTGTCAACAATAATGCGCTTTATAATTTCCGGTAAAAAGTTCCAACGAAGGCAATCTAGGGTACTTGCAGACTTAATTTTCATATGACAAAGTTAATTAGCAAATTAACTACATCGCCATTTTCTTTGTCTGACGCTCGTAATCCATTGATTTGCGACGTGGCGCATTTATTGCAGCCAGATCGTAGCCGTTTTGAAGGGAAAGAAACTTCTAATAACGTCCCTTACTTGATTTACTTAGCGGCTATTGCGTAAAAAAGATACGTCACAGTCGTAATGATAAATAATGTAACGTGAAAAAGTCAATAGCCTACGACACCGGGAGTTCCCAGGCGGTCCCCCATCCAAGTACTATCCCGGCCCGACGATGCTTAACTTCCGTGATCGGACGAGAACATGTGTGTTCATCGTGGTATGGTCGTAGACAAACATTCGGGTAGATATCTACGATTTATTAGCACATTACATCGAAAATGGTTCAAACTTTAAAGATCATAATTCTTGACAGGGTGATCGGAAATTGTTCGTGTTTATGTGCATTTGAAAGCTCTTTTTAAGCGCTATGGATTCTTTACGACAATAATGCGCTTTAAGATTTCCGGTAAAAAGTTTCAACGAAGGCAATCTAGGGTACTTTCAGACTTAATTTTCATATGACAAAATTATTTAGCAAATTGACTACATCGCCATTTTCTTTGTCTGACGCTCGTAATTCATTCATTTGCATCGTGGCGCATTTATTGCAGCCAGATCGTAGCCATTTTGAAGGGAAAGAAACTTCTAATCAAGTCCCTTACTTGATTTACTCAGCGGCTATTGCGTAAATAAGATACGTCACAGTCGTAATGATAAATAATGTAACGTGAAAAAGTCAATAGCCTACGACACCGGGAGTTCCCAGGCGGTCCCCCATCCAAGTACTATCCCGGCCCGACGATGCTTAACTTCCGTGATCGGACGAGAACAGGTGTGTTCATCGTGGTATGGTCGTAGACAAACATACGGGTAGATATCTACGATTTATTAGCACATTACATCGAAAATGGTTCGAACTTTAAAGATCATAATTCTTGACAGGGTGATCGGAAATTGTTCGTGTTTATGTGCATTTGAAAGCTCTTTTTAAGCGCTATGGATTCTTTACGACAATAATGCGCTTTAAGATTTCCGGTAAAAAGTTCCAACGAAAGCAATCTAGGGTATTTTCAGACTTAATTTTCATATGACAAAGTTAATTAGCAAAGTAACTACATCGCCATTTTCTTTGTCTGACGCTCGTAATCCATTCATTTGCGACGTGGCGCATTTATTGCAGGCTGATCGTAGCCGTTTTGAAGGGAAAGAAACTTCTAATAACGTCCCTTACTTGATTTACTCAGCGGCTATTGCGTAAAAAAGATACGTCACAGTCGTAATGATAAATAATGTAACGTGAAAAAGTCAATAGCCTACGACACCGGGAGTTCCCAGGCGGTCCCCCATCCAAGTACTATCCCGGCCCGACGATGCTTAACTTCCATGATCGGACGAGGACAGGTGTGTTCATCGTGGTATGGTCGTATACAAACAAACGGGTGGATATCTACGATTTATTAGCACATTACATCGAAAATGGTTCAAATTTTAAAGGTCATATTTCTTGACTGGATCATCCGAAATAGGTCGTGTTTATGTGCATTTGAAAGCTCTTTTTAAGCGCTATCGATTCTTGTCAACAATAATGCGCTTTATGATTTCCGGTAAAAAGTTCCAACGAAGGAAATCTAGGGTACTTGCAGACTTAATTTTCATATGACAAAGTTAATTAGCAAAGTAACTACATCGCCATTTTCTTTGTCTGACGCTCGTAATCCATTGATTTGCGACGTGGCGCATTTATTGCAGCCAGATCGTAGCCGTTTTGAAGGGAAAGAAACTTCTAATAACGTCCCTTACTTGATTTACTCAGCGGCTATTGCGTAAAAAAGATACGTCACAGTCGTAATGATAAATAATGTAACTTGAAAGAGTCAATAGCCTACGACACCGGGAGTTCCCAGGTGGTCCCCCATCCAAGTACTATCCCGGCCCGACGATACTTAACTTCCGTGATCGGACGAGAACATGTGTGTTCATCGTGGTATGGTCGTAGACAAACAAACGGGCAGATATCTACGATTTATTAGAACATTACATCGAAAATGGTTTAAACTTTAAAGGTCATATTTCTTCAGTGGATCATCCGAAATAGGTCGTGTTTATGTGCATTTGAAAGCTCTTTTTAAGCGCTATCAATTCGGTACGACAACCATGCGCTTTAAGATTTCCGGTAAAAGTTCCAACGAAGGAAATCTAGGGTACTTCCAGACTTAATTTTCATATGACAAAGTTAATTAGCAAAGTAACTACATCGCCATTTTCTTTGTCTGACGCTCGTAATCCATTGATTTGCGACGTGGCGCATTTATTGCAGCCAGATCGTAGCCGTTTTGAAGGGAAAGAAACTTCTAATAACGTCCCTTACTTGATTTACTCAGCGGCTATTGCGTAAAAAAGATACGTCACAGTCGTAATGATAAATAATGTAACGTGAAAAAGTCAATAGCCTACGACACCGGGAGTTCCCAGGCGGTCCCCCATCCAAGTACTATCCCGGCCCGACGATGCTTAACTTCCGTGATCGGACGAGAACAGGTGTGTTCATCGTGGTATGGTCGTATACAAACAAACGGGCAGATATCTACGATTTATTAGCACATTACATCGAAAATGGTTCAAACTTTGAAGGTCATATTTCTTGACTGGATCATCCGAAATAGGTCGTGTTTATGTGCATTTGAAAGCTCATTTCAAGCGCTATCCATTAATTACGACAACCATGCGCTTTAAGATTTCCAATAAAAAGTTCTAACGAAGGAAATCTACGGTACTTCCAGACTTAATTTTCATATGACAAAGTTAATTAGCAAAGTAACTACATCGCCATTTTCTTTGTCTGACGCTCGTAATCCATTGATTTGCGACGTGGCGCATTTATTGCAGCCAGATCGTAGCCGTTTTGAAGGGAAAGAAACTTCTAATAACGTCCCTTACTTGATTTACTCAGCGGCTATTGCGTAAAAAAGATACGTCACAGTCGTAATGATAAATAATGTAACGTGAAAAAGTCAATAGCCTACGACACCGGGAGTTCCCAGGCGGTCCCCCATCCAAGTACTATCCCGGCCCGACGATGCTTAACTTCCGTGATCGGACGAGAACAGGTGTGTTCATCGTGGTATGGTCGTATACAAACAAACGGGCAGATATCTACGATTTATTAGCACATTACATCGAAAATGGTTCAAACTTTGAAGGTCATATTTCTTGACTGGATCATCCGAAATAGGTCGTGTTTATGTGCATTTGAAAGCTCATTTCAAGCGCTATCCATTAATTACGACAACCATGCGCTTTAAGATTTCCAATAAAAAGTTCTAACGAAGGAAATCTACGGTACTTTCAGACTTAATTTTCATATGACAAAGTTAATTAGCAAAGTAACTACATCGCCATTTTCTTTGTCTGACGCTCGTAATCCATTGATTTGCGACGTGGCGCATTTATTGCAGCCAGATCGTAGCCGTTTTGAAGGGAAAGAAACTTCTAATAACGTCCCTTACTTGATTTACTCAGCGGCTATTGCGTAAAAAAGATACGTCACAGTCGTAATGATAAATAATGTAACGTGAAAAAGTCAATAGCCTACGACACCGGGAGTTCCCAGGCGGTCCCCCATCCAAGTACTATCCCGGCCCGACGATGCTTAACTTGCGTGATCGGACGAGAACAGGTGTGTTCATCGTGGTATGGTCGTATACAAACAAACGGGCAGATATCTACGATTTATTAGCACATTACATCGAAAATGGTTCAAACTTTAAAGGTCATATTTCTTGACTGGATCATCCGAAATAGGTCGCGTTTATGTGCATTTGAAAGCTCTTTTTAAGCGCTATCGATTCTTGTCAACAATAATGCGCTTTATGATTTCTGGTAAAAAGTTCCAACGAAGGCAATTTAGGGTACTTTCAGACTTAATTTTCATATGACAAAATTATTTAGCAAATTGACTACATCGCCATTTTCTTTGTCTGACGATCGTAATTCATTCATTTGCATCGTGGCGCATTTATTGCAGCCAGATCGTAGCCATTTTGAAGGGAAAGAAACTTCTAATCAAGTCCCTTACTTGATTTA
Source organism: Hydractinia symbiolongicarpus (assembly GCF_029227915.1). NCBI lineage: Eukaryota > Metazoa > Cnidaria > Hydrozoa > Anthoathecata > Hydractiniidae > Hydractinia > Hydractinia symbiolongicarpus. Next base: position 15,159,745 of record NC_079885.1, on the reverse strand, counting down.
CTCAGCGGCTATTGCGTAAATAAGATACGTCACAGTCGTAATGATAAATAATGTAACGTGAAAAAGTCAATAGCCTACGACACCGGGAGTTCCCAGGCGGTCCCCCATCCAAGTACTATCCCGGCCCGACGATGCTTAACTTCCGTGATCGGACGAGAACAGGTGTGTTCATCGTGGTATGGTCGTAGACAAACATACGGGTAGATATCTACGATTTATTAGCACATTACATCGAAAATGGTTCGAACTTTAAAGATCATAATTCTTGACAGGGTGATCGGAAATTGTTCGTGTTTATGTGCATTTGAAAGCTCTTTTTAAGCGCTATGGATTCTTTACGACAATAATGCGCTTTAAGATTTCCGGTAAAAAGTTCCAACGAAAGCAATCTAGGGTATTTTCAGACTTAATTTTCATATGACAAAGTTAATTAGCAAAGTAACTACATCGCCATTTTCTTTGTCTGACGCTCGTAATCCATTCATTTGCGACGTGGCGCATTTATTGCAGGCTGATCGTAGCCGTTTTGAAGGGAAAGAAACTTCTAATAACGTCCCTTACTTGATTTACTCAGCGGCTATTGCGTAAAAAAGATACGTCACAGTCGTAATGATAAATAATGTAACGTGAAAAAGTCAATAGCCTACGACACCGGGAGTTCCCAGGCGGTCCCCCATCCAAGTACTATCCCGGCCCGACGATGCTTAACTTCCATGATCGGACGAGGACAGGTGTGTTCATCGTGGTATGGTCGTATACAAACAAACGGGTGGATATCTACGATTTATTAGCACATTACATCGAAAATGGTTCAAATTTTAAAGGTCATATTTCTTGACTGGATCATCCGAAATAGGTCGTGTTTATGTGCATTTGAAAGCTCTTTTTAAGCGCTATCGATTCTTGTCAACAATAATGCGCTTTATGATTTCCGGTAAAAAGTTCCAACGAAGGAAATCTAGGGTACTTGCAGACTTAATTTTCATATGACAAAGTTAATTAGCAAAGTAACTACATCGCCATTTTCTTTGTCTGACGCTCGTAATCCATTGATTTGCGACGTGGCGCATTTATTGCAGCCAGATCGTAGCCGTTTTGAAGGGAAAGAAACTTCTAATAACGTCCCTTACTTGATTTACTCAGCGGCTATTGCGTAAAAAAGATACGTCACAGTCGTAATGATAAATAATGTAACTTGAAAGAGTCAATAGCCTACGACACCGGGAGTTCCCAGGTGGTCCCCCATCCAAGTACTATCCCGGCCCGACGATACTTAACTTCCGTGATCGGACGAGAACATGTGTGTTCATCGTGGTATGGTCGTAGACAAACAAACGGGCAGATATCTACGATTTATTAGAACATTACATCGAAAATGGTTTAAACTTTAAAGGTCATATTTCTTCAGTGGATCATCCGAAATAGGTCGTGTTTATGTGCATTTGAAAGCTCTTTTTAAGCGCTATCAATTCGGTACGACAACCATGCGCTTTAAGATTTCCGGTAAAAGTTCCAACGAAGGAAATCTAGGGTACTTCCAGACTTAATTTTCATATGACAAAGTTAATTAGCAAAGTAACTACATCGCCATTTTCTTTGTCTGACGCTCGTAATCCATTGATTTGCGACGTGGCGCATTTATTGCAGCCAGATCGTAGCCGTTTTGAAGGGAAAGAAACTTCTAATAACGTCCCTTACTTGATTTACTCAGCGGCTATTGCGTAAAAAAGATACGTCACAGTCGTAATGATAAATAATGTAACGTGAAAAAGTCAATAGCCTACGACACCGGGAGTTCCCAGGCGGTCCCCCATCCAAGTACTATCCCGGCCCGACGATGCTTAACTTCCGTGATCGGACGAGAACAGGTGTGTTCATCGTGGTATGGTCGTATACAAACAAACGGGCAGATATCTACGATTTATTAGCACATTACATCGAAAATGGTTCAAACTTTGAAGGTCATATTTCTTGACTGGATCATCCGAAATAGGTCGTGTTTATGTGCATTTGAAAGCTCATTTCAAGCGCTATCCATTAATTACAACAACCATGCGCTTTAAGATTTCCAATAAAAAGTTCTAACGAAGGAAATCTACGGTACTTTCAGACTTAATTTTCATATGACAAAGTTAATTAGCAAAGTAACTACATCGCCATTTTCTTTGTCTGACGCTCGTAATCCATTGATTTGCGACGTGGCGCATTTATTGCAGCCAGATCGTAGCCGTTTTGAAGGGAAAGAAACTTCTAATAACGTCCCTTACTTGATTTACTCAGCGGCTATTGCGTAAAAAAGATACGTCACAGTCGTAATGATAAATAATGTAACGTGAAAAAGTCAATAGCCTACGACACCGGGAGTTCCCAGGCGGTCCCCCATCCAAGTACTATCCCGGCCCGACGATGCTTAACTTGCGTGATCGGACGAGAACAGGTGTGTTCATCGTGGTATGGTCGTATACAAACAAACGGGCAGATATCTACGATTTATTAGCACATTACATCGAAAATGGTTCAAACTTTAAAGGTCATATTTCTTGACTGGATCATCCGAAATAGGTCGCGTTTATGTGCATTTGAAAGCTCTTTTTAAGCGCTATCGATTCTTGTCAACAATAATGCGCTTTATGATTTCTGGTAAAAAGTTCCAACGAAGGCAATTTAGGGTACTTGCAGACTTATTTTTCATATGACAAAGTTATTTAGCAAATTAACTACATCGCCATTTTCTTTGTCTGACGCTCGTAATCCATTGATTTGCGACGTGGCGCATTTATTGCAGCCAGATCGTAGCCGTTTTGAAGGGAAAGAAACTTCTAATAACGTCCCTTACTTGATTTACTCAGCGGCTATTGCCTAAAAAAGATACGTCACAGTCGTAGTGATAAATAATGTAACGTGAAAAAGTCAATAGCCTACGACACCGGAAGTTCCCAGGCGGTCCCCCATCCAAGTAATATCCCGGCGCGACGATGCTTAACTTCCGTGATCGGACGAGAACAGGTGTGTTCATCATGGTATGGTCGTAGACAAACAAACGGGCAGATATCTACGATTTATTAGCACATTACATCGAAAATGGTTCAAACTTTAAAGGTCATATTTCTTCACTGGATCATCCGAAATAGGTCGTGTTTATGTGCATTTGAAAGCTCTTTTTAAGCGCTATCAATTCGGTACGACAACCATGCGCTTTAAGATTTCCAGTAAAAGTTCCAACGAAGGAAATCTAGGGTACTTCCAGACTTAATTTTCATATGACAAAGTTAATTAGCAAAGTAACTACATCGCCATCTTCTTTGTCTGACGCTCGTAATCCATTCATTTGCGACGTGGCGCATTTATTGCAGCAAGATTGTAGCCGTTTTGAATGGAAAGAAACTTCTAATCACGTCCCTTACTTGATTTACTCAGGGGCTATTGCGTAAAAAAGATATGTCACAGTCGTAATGATAATTAATGTAACGTGAAAAAGTCAATAGCCTACGACACCGGGAGTTCCCAGGCGGTCCCCCATCCAAGTACTATCCCGGCCCGACGATGCTTAACTTCCGTGATCGGACGAGAACAGGTGTGTTCATCGTGGTATGGTCGTAGACAAACAAACGGGCAGATATCTAAGATTTGATAGCACATTACATCGAAAATGGTTTAAACTTTAAAGGTCATATTTCTTGACTGGATCATCCGAAATAGGTCGTTTTTAAGTGCATTTGAAAGCCCATTTCAAGCGCTATCCATTAATTACGACAACAATGCGCTTTAAGATTTCCGGTAAAAAGTTCCAACGAAGGCAATCTAGGGTACTTTCAGACTTAATTTTCATATGACAAAGTTATTTAGCAAATTAACTACATCGCCATTTTCTTTGTCTGACGCTCGTAATCCATTTATTTGCGACGTGGCGCATTTATTGCAGCAAGATTGTAGCCGTTTTGAAGGGAAAGCAACTTCTAATCACGTCCCTTACTTGATTTACTCAGCGGCTATTGCGTAAAAAAGATACGTCACAGTCGTAATGATAAATAATGTAACGTGAAATAGTCATTAGCCTACGACACCGGGAGATCCCAGGCGATGCCCCATCCAAGTACTATCCCGACCCGACGATGCTTAACTTCCGTGATCGGACGAGAACAGGTGTGTTCATCGTGGTATGGTCGTAGACAAAAAAACGGGCAGATATCTACGATTTATTAGCACATTACATCGAAAATGGTTTAAACTTTAAAGGTCATATTTCTTGACTGGATCATCCGTAATAGGTCGTGTTTATGTGCATTTGAAAGCTCTTTTTAAGCGCTATCAATTCGGTACGACAACCATGCGCTTTAAGATTTCCAGTAAAAGTTCCAACGAAGGAAATCTAGGGTACTTCCAGACTTAATTTTCATATGACAAAGTTAATTAGCAAAGTAACTACATCGCCATTTTCTTTGTCTGACGCTCGTAATCCATTCATTTGCGACGTGGCGCATTTATTGCAGCAAGATTGTAGCCGTTTTGAATGGAAAGAAACTTCTAATCACGTCCCTTACTTGATTTACTCAGGGGCTATTGCGTAAAAAAGATATGTCACAGTCGTAATGATAATTAATGTAACGTGAAAAAGTCAATAGCCTACGACACCGGGAGTTCCCAGGCGGTCCCCCATCCAAGTACTATCCCGGCCCGACGATGCTTAACTTCCGTGATCGGACGAGAACAGGTGTGTTCATCGTGGTATGGTCGTAGACAAACAAACGGGCAGATATCTAAGATTTGATAGCACATTACATCGAAAATGGTTTAAACTTTAAAGGTCATATTTCTTGACTGGATCATCCGAAATAGGTCGTTTTTAAGTGCATTTGAAAGCCCATTTCAAGCGCTATCCATTAATTACGACAACAATGCGCTTTAAGATTTCCGGTAAAAAGTTCCAACGAAGGCAATCTAGGGTACTTTCAGACTTAATTTTCATATGACAAAGTTATTTAGCAAATTAACTACATCGCCATTTTCTTTGTCTGACGCTCGTAATCCATTTATTTGCGACGTGGCGCATTTATTGCAGCAAGATTGTAGCCGTTTTGAAGGGAAAGCAACTTCTAATCACGTCCCTTACTTGATTTACTCAGCGGCTATTGCGTAAAAAAGATACGTCACAGTCGTAATGATAAATAATGTAACGTGAAATAGTCATTAGCCTACGACACCGGGAGATCCCAGGCGATGCCCCATCCAAGTACTATCCCGACCCGACGATGCTTAACTTCCGTGATCGGACGAGAACAGGTGTGTTCATCGTGGTATGGTCGTAGACAAACAAACGGGCAGATATCTACGATTTATTAGCACATTACATCGAAAATGGTTTAAACTTTAAAGGTCATATTTCTTGACTGGATCATCCGAAATAGGTCGTGTTTATGTGCATTTGAAAGCTCATTTCAAGCGCTATCCATTAATTACGACAACCATGCGCTTTAAGATTTCCAATAAAAAGTTCCAACGAAGGCAATCTACGGTACTTTCAGACTTAATTTTCATATGACAAAGGTAATTAGCAAATTAACTACATCGCCATTTTCTTTGTCTGACGCTCGTAATCCATTCATTTGCGACGTGGCGCATTTGTTGCTGCCAGATCGTAGCCGTTTTGAAGGGAAAGAAACTTCTAATCACGTCCCTTACTTGATTTACTCAGCGGCTATTGCCTAAAAAAGATACGTCACAGTCGTAGTGATAAATAATTTGACGTGAAAAAGTCAATAGCCTACGACACCGGAAGTTACCAGGCAGTCCCCCATCCAAGTACTATCCCGGCCCGACGATGCTTAACTTCCCTGATCGGACGAGAACAGGTGTGTTCATCGTGGTATGGTCGTAGACAAACAAACGGGCAGATATCTACGATTTATTAGCACATTGCATCGAAAATGGTTCAAACTTTAAAGGTCATATTTCTTGACTGGATCATCCGAAATAGGTCGTGTTTATGTGCATTTGAAAGCTCTTTTTAAGCGCTATCGATTCGGTCCGACAACCATGCGCTTTAAGATTTCCGGTAAAAGTTCCAACGAAGGAAATCTAGGGTATTTGCAGACTTAATTTTCATATGACAAAGTTAATTAGCAAAGTAACTACATCGCCATTTTCTTTGTCTGACGCTCGTAATCCATTCATTTGCGACGTGGCGCATTTATTGCAGCAAGATTGTAGCCGTTTTGAATGGAAAGAAACTTCTAATCCCGTCCTTTACTTGATTTACTCAGCGGCTATTGCGTAAAAAAGATATGTCACAGTCGTAATGATAAATAATGTAACGTGAAAAAGTCAATAGCCTACGACACCGGGAGTTCCCAGGCGGTCCCCCATCCAAGTACTATCCCGGCCCGACGATGCTTAACTTCCGTGATCGGACGAGAACAGGTGTGTTCATCGTGGTATGGTCGTAGACAAACAAACAGGCAGATATCTACGATTTATTAGCACATTACATCGAAAATGGTTCAAACTTTAAAGGTCATATTTCTTGACTGGATCATCCGAAATAGGTCGTGTTTATGTGCATTTGAAAGCTCTTTTTAAGCGCTATCGATTCGGTACGACAACCATGCGCTTTAAGATTTCCGGTAAAAGTTCCAACGAAGGAAATCTAGGGTACTTTCAGACTTAATTTTCATATGACAAAGTTAATTAGCAAATTAACTACATCGCCATTTTCTTTGTCTGACGCTCGTAATCCATTCATTTGCGACGTGGCGCATTTATTGCTGCCAGATCGTAGCCGTTTTGAAGGGAAAGAAACTTCTAATCACGTCCCTTACTTGATTTACTCAGCGGCTATTGCCTAAAAAAGATACGTCACAGTCGTAGTGATAAATAATGTAACGTGAAAAAGTCAATAGCCTACGACACCGGAAGTTACCAGGCAGTCCCCCATCCAAGTACTATCCCGGCCCGACGATGCTTAACTTCCGTGATCGGACGAGAACAGGTGTGTTCATCGTGGTATGGTCGTAGACAAACAAACGGGCAGATATCTACGATTTATTAGCACATTGCATCGAAAATGGTTCAAATTTTAAAGGTCATATTTCTTGACTGGATCATCCGAAATAGGTCGTGTTTATGTGCATTTGAAAGCTCTTTTTAAGCGCTATCGATTCGGTACGACAACCATGCGCTTTAAGATTTCCGGTAAAAGTTCCAACGAAGGAAATCTAGGGTACTTGCAGACTTAATTTTCATATGACAAAGTTAATTAGCAAAGTAACTACATCGCCATTTTCTTTGTCTGACGCTCGTAATCCATTCATTTGCGACGTGGCGCATTTATTGCAGCAAGATTGTAGCCGTTTTGAATGGAAAGAAACTTCTAATCACGTCCTTTACTTGATTTACTCAGCGGCTATTGCGTAAAAAGATATGTCACAGTCGTAATGATAAATAATGTAACGTGAAAAAGTCAATAGCCTACGACACCGGGAGTTCCCAGGCGGTCCCCCATCCAAGAACTATCCCGGCCCGACGATGCTTAACTTCCGTGATCGGACGAGAACAGGTGTGTTCATCGTGGTATGGTCGTAGACAAACAAACAGGCAGATATCTACGATTTATTAGCACATTACATCGAAAATGGTTCAAACTTTAAAGGTCATATTTCTTGACTGGATCATCCGAAATAGGTCGTGTTTATGTGCATTTGAAAGCTCTTTTTAAGCGCTATCGATTCGGTACGACAACCATGCGCTTTAAGATTTCCGGTAAAAGTTCCAACGAAGGAAATCTAGGGTACTTTCAGACTTAATTTTCATATGACAAAGTTAATTAGCAAATTAACTACATCGCCATTTTCTTTGTCTGACGCTCGTAATCCATTCATTTGCGACGTGGCGCATTTATTGCTGCCAGATCGTAGCCGTTTTGAAGGGAAAGAAACTTCTAATCACGTCCCTTACTTGATTTACTCAGCGGCTATTGCCTAAAAAAGATACGTCACAGTCGTAGTGATAAATAATGTAACGTGAAAAAGTCAATAGCCTACGACACCGGAAGTTACCAGGCAGTCCCCCATCCAAGTACTATCCCGGCCCGACGATGCTTAACTTCCGTGATCGGACGAGAACAGGTGTGTTCATCGTGGTATGGTCGTAGACAAACAAACGGGCAGATATCTACGATTTATTAGCACATTGCATCGAAAATGGTTCAAACTTTAAAGGTCATATTTCTTGACTGGATCATCCGAAATAGGTCGTGTTTATGTGCATTTGAAAGCTCTTTTTAAGCGCTATCGATTCGGTACGACAACCATGCGCTTTAAGATTTCCGGTAAAAGTTCCAACGAAGGAAATCTAGGGTACTTGCAGACTTAATTTTCATATGACAAAGTTAATTAGCAAAGTAACTACATCGCCATTTTCTTTGTCTGACGCTCGTAATCCATTCATTTGCGACGTGGCGCATTTATTGCAGCAAGATTGTAGCCGTTTTGAATGGAAAGAAACTTCTAATCACGTCCTTTACTTGATTTACTCAGCGGCTATTGCGTAAAAAGATATGTCACAGTCTTAATGATAAATAATGTAACGTGAAAAAGTCAATAGCCTACGACACCGGGAGTTCCCAGGCGGTCCCCCATCCAAGTACTATCCCGGCCCGACGATGCTTAACTTCCGTGATCGGACGAGAACAGGTGTGTTCATCGTGGTATGGTCGTAGACAAACAAACAGGCAGATATCTACGATTTATTAGCACATTACATCGAAAATGGTTCAAACTTTAAAGGTCATATTTCTTGACTGGATCATCCGAAATAGGTCGTGTTTATGTGCATTTGAAAGCTCTTTTTAAGCGCTATCGATTCTTGTCAACAATAATGCGCTTTATGATTTCCGGTAAAAAGTTCCAACGAAGGCAATCTAGGGTACTTGCAGACTTAATTTTCATATGACAAAGTTATTTAGCAAATTAACTACATCGCCATTTTCTTTGTCTGACGCTCGTAATCCATTGATTTGCGACGTGGCGCATTTATTGCAGCCAGATCGTAGCCGTTTTGAAGGGAAAGAAACTTCTAATAACGTCCCTTACTTGATTTACTCAGCGGCTATTGCGTAAAAAAGATACGTCACAGTCGTAATGATAAATAATGTAACGTGAAAAAGTCAATAGCCTACGACACCGGGAGTTCCCAGGCGGCCCCCCATCCAAGTACTATCCCGGCCTCGACGATGCTTAACTTCCGTGGTCGGACGAGAACAGGTGTGTTCATCGTGGTATGGTCGTAGACAAACAAACGGGCAGATATCTACGATTTATTAGCACAATACATCGAAAATGGTTTAAACTTTAAAGGTCATATTTCTTGACTGGATCATCCGAAATAGGTCGTGTTTATGTGCATTTGAAAGCTCATTTCAAGCGCTATCCATTAATTACGACAACCATGCGCTTTAAGATTTCCGGTAAAAAGTTCCAACGAAGGCAATCTAGGGTACTTTCAGACTTAATTTTTATATGACAAAGTTAATTAGCAAATTAACTACATCGCCATTTTCTTTGTCTGACGCTCGTAATCCATTCATTTGCGACGTGGCGCATTTATTGCTGCCAGATCGTAGCCGTTTTGAAGGGAAAGAAACTTCTAATCACGTCCCTTACTAGATTTACTCAGCGGCTATTGCCTAAAAAAGATACGTCACAGTCGTAGTGATAAATAATGTAACGTGAAAAAGTCAATAGCCTACGACACCGGAAGTTCCCAGGCGGTCCCCCATCCAAGTACTATCCCGGCGCGACGATGCTTAACTTCCGTGATCGGACGAGAACAGGTGTGTTCATCGTGGTATGGTCGTAGACAAACAAACGGGCAGATATCTACGATTTATTAGCACATTACATCGAAAATGGTTCAAACTTTAAAGGTCATATTTCTTGACTGGATCATCCGAAATAGGTCGTGTTTATGTGCATTTGAAAGCTCTTTTTAAGCGCTATCGATTCGGTACGACAACCATGCGCTTTAAGATTTCCGGTAAAAGTTCCAACGAAGGAAATCTAGGGTACTTGCAGACTTAATTTTTATATGACAAAGTTAATTAGCAAAGTAACTACATCGCCATTTTCTTTGTCTGACGCTCGTAATCCATTCATTTGCGACGTGGCGCATTTATTGCTGCCAGATCGTAGCCGTTTTGAATGGAAAGAAACTTCTAATCACGTCCTTTACTTGATTTACTCAGCGGCTATTGCGTAAAAAAGATATGTCACAGTCGTAATGATAAATAATGTAACGTGAAAAAGTCAATAGCCTACGACACCGGGAGTTCCCAGGCGGTCCCCCATCCAAGTACTATCCCGGCCCGACGATGCTTAACTTCCGTGATCGGACGAGAACAGGTGTGTTCATCGTGGTATGGTAGTAGACAAACAAACAGGCAGATATCTACGATTTATTAGCACATTACATCGAAAATGGTTCAAACTTTAAAGGTCATATTTCTTGACTGGATCATCCGAAATAGGTCGTGTTTATGTGCATTTGAAAGCTCTTTTTAAGCGCTATCGATTCTTGTCAACAATAATGCGCTTTATGATTTCCGGTAAAAAGTTCCAACGAAGGCAATCTAGGGTACTTGCAGACTTAATTTTCATATGACAAAGTTATTTAGCAAATTAACTACATCGCCATTTTCTTTGTCTGACGCTCGTAATCCATTGATTTGCGACGTGGCGCATTTATTGCAGCCAGATCGTAGCCGTTTTGAAGGGAAAGAAACTTCTAATAACGTCCCTTACTTGATTTACGCAGCGGCTATTGCGTAAAAAAGATACGTCACAGTCGTAATGATAAATAATGTAACGTGAAAAAGTCAATAGCCTACGACACCGGGAGTTCCCAGGCGGCCCCCCATCCAAGTACTATCCCGGCCTCGACGATGCTTAACTTCCGTGGTCGGACGAGAACAGGTGTGTTCATCGTGGTATGGTCGTAGACAAACAAACGGGCAGATATCTACGATTTATTAGCACAATACATCGAAAATGGTTTAAACTTAAAAGGTCATATTTCTTGACTGGATCATCCGAAATAGGTCGTGTTTATGTGCATTTGAAAGCTCATTTCAAGCGCTATCCATTAATTACGACAACCATGCGCTTTAAGATTTCCGGTAAAAAGTTCCAACGAAGGCAATCTAGGGTACTTTCAGACTTAATTTTTATATGACAAAGTTAATTAGCAAATTAACTACATCGCCATTTTCTTTGTCTGACGCTCGTAATCCATTCATTTGCGACGTGGCGCATTTATTGCTGCCAGATCGTAGCCGTTTTGAAGGGAAAGAAACTTCTAATCACGTCCTTTACTAGATTTACTCAGCGGCTATTGCCTAAAAAAGATACGTCACAGTCGTAGTGATAAATAATGTAACGTGAAAAAGTCAATAGCCTACGACACCGGAAGTTCCCAGGCGGTCCCCCATCCAAGTACTATCCCGGCGCGACGATGCTTAACTTCCGTGATCGGACGAGAACAGGTGTGTTCATCGTGGTATGGTCGTAGACAAACAAACGGGCAGATATCTACGATTTATTAGCACATTACATCGAAAATGGTTCAAACTTTAAAGGTCATATTTCTTCACTGGATCATCCGAAATAGGTCGTGTTTATGTGCATTTGAAAGTTCTTTTTAAGAGCTATCAATTCGGTACGACAACCATGCGCTTTAAGATTTCCAGTAAAAGTTCCAACGAAGGAAATCTAGGGTACTTCCAGACTTAATTTTCATATGACAAAGTTAATTAGCAAAGTAACTACATCGCCATTTTCTTTGTCTGACGCTCGTAATCCATTCATTTGCGACGGGGCGCATTTATTGCAGCAAGATTGTAGCCGTTTTGAATGGAAAAAAACTTCTAATCACGTCCCTCACTTGATTTACTCAGGGGCTATTGCGTAAAAAAGATATGTCACAGTCGTAATGATAATTAATGTAACGTGAAAAAGTCAATAGCCTACGACACCGGGAGTTCCCAGGCGGTCCCCATCCAAGTACTATCCCGGCCCGACGATGCTTAACTTCCGTGATCGGACGAGAACAGGTGTGTTCATCGTGGTATGGTCGTAGACAAACAAACGGGCAGATATCTAAGATTTGACAGCACATTACATCGAAAATGTTTTAATCTTTAAAGGTCATATTTCTTGACTGGATCATCCGAAATAGGTCGTTTTTATGTGCATTTGAAAGCCCATTTCAAGCGCTATCCATTAATTACGACAACCATGCGCTTTAAGATTTCCGGTAAAAAGTTCCAACGAAGGCAATCTAGGGTACTTTCAGACTTAATTTTTATATGACAAAGTTAATTAGCAAATTAACTACATCGCCATTTTCTTTGTCTGACGCTCGTAATCCATTCATTTGCGACGTGGCGCATTTATTGCTGCCAGATCGTAGCCGTTTTGAAGGGAAAGAAACTTCTAATCACGTCCTTTACTAGATTTACTCAGCGGCTATTGCCTAAAAAAGATACGTCACAGTCGTAGTGATAAATAATGTAACGTGAAAAAGTCAATAGCCTACGACACCGGAAGTTCCCAGGCGGTCCCCCATCCAAGTACTATCCCGGCGCGACGATGCTTAACTTCCGTGATCGGACGAGAACAGGTGTGTTCATCGTGGTATGGTCGTAGACAAACAAACGGGCAGATATCTACGATTTATTAGCACATTACATCGAAAATGGTTCAAACTTTAAAGGTCATATTTCTTCACTGGATCATCCGAAATAGGTCGTGTTTATGTGCATTTGAAAGTTCTTTTTAAGAGCTATCAATTCGGTACGACAACCATGCGCTTTAAGATTTCCAGTAAAAGTTCCAACGAAGGAAATCTAGGGTACTTCCAGACTTAATTTTCATATGACAAAGTTAATTAGCAAAGTAACTACATCGCCATTTTCTTTGTCTGACGCTCGTAATCCATTCATTTGCGACGGGGCGCATTTATTGCAGCAAGATTGTAGCCGTTTTGAATGGAAAGAAACTTCTAATCACGTCCCTCACTTGATTTACTCATGGGCTATTGCGTAAAAAAGATATGTCACAGTCGTAATGATAATTAATGTAACGTGAAAAAGTCAATAGCCTACGACACCGGGAGTTCCCAGGCGGTCCCCATCCAAGTACTATCCCGGCCCGACGATGCTTAACTTCCGTGATCGGACGAGAACAGGTGTGTTCATCGTGGTATGGTCGTAGACAAACAAACGGGCAGATATCTAAGATTTGATAGCACATTACATCGAAAATGGTTTAATCTTTAAAGGTCATATTTCTTGACTGGATCATCCGAAATAGGTCGTTTTTATGTGCATTTGAAAGCCCATTTCAAGCGCTATCCATTAATTACGACAACCATGCGCTTTAAGATTTCCGGTAAAAAGTTCCAACGAAGGCAATCTAGGGTACTTTCAGACTTAATTTTCATATGACAAAGTTATTTAGCAAATTAACTACATCGCCATTTTCTTTGTCTGACGCTCGTAATCCATTTATTTGCGACGTGGCGCATTTATTGCAGCAAGATTGTAGCCGTTTTGAAGGGAAAGCAACTTCTAGTCACGTCCCTTACTTGATTTACTCAGCGGCTATTGCGTAAAAAAGATACGTCACAGTCGTAATGATAAATAATGTAACGTGAAATTTTCAATAGCCTACGACACCGGAAGATCCCAGGCGATGCCCCATCCAAGTACTATCCCGACCCGACGATGCTTAACTTCCGTGATCGGACGAGAACAGGTGTGTTCATCGTGGTATGGTCGTAGACAAACAAACGGGCAGATATCTACGATTTATTAGCACATTACATCGAAAATGGTTTAAACTTTAAAGGTCATATTTCTTGACTGGATCATCCGAAATAGGTCGTGTTTATGTGCGTTTGAAAGCTCATTTCAAGTGCTATCCATTAATTACGACAACCATGCGCTTTAAGATTTCCAATAAAAAGTTCCAACGAAGGCAATCTACGGTACTTTCAGACTTAATTTTCATATAACAAAGTTAATTAGCAAATTAACTACATCGCCATTTTCTTTGTCTGACGCTCGTAATCCATTCATTTGCGACGGGGCGCATTTATTGCAGCAAGATTGTAGCCGTTTTGAATGGAAAGAAACTTCTAATCACGTCCCTCACTTGATTTACTCAGGGGCTATTGCGTAAAAAAGATATGTCACAGTCGTAATGATAATTAATGTAACGTGAAAAAGTCAATAGCCTACGACACCGGGAGTTCCCAGGCGGTCCCCATCCAAGTACTATCCCGGCCCGACGATGCTTAACTTCCGTGATCGGACGAGAACAGGTGTGTTCATCGTGGTATGGTCGTAGACAAACAAACGGGCAGATATCTACGATTTATTAGCACATTACATCGATAATGGTTCAAACTTTAAAGGTCATATTTGTTGACTGGATCATCCGAAATAGGTCGTGTTTATGTGCATTTGAAAGCTCTTTTTAAGCGCTATCCATTCGGTACGACAACCATGCGCTTTAAGATTTCCGGTAAAAGTTCCAACGAAGGAAATCTAGGGTACTTTCAGACTTAATTTTCATATGACAAAGTTAATTAGCAAATTAACTACATCGCCATTTTCTTTGTCTGACGCTCGTAATCCATTCATTTGCGACGTGGCGCATTTATTGCTGCCAGATCGTAGCCGTTTTGAAGGGAAAGAAACTTCTAATCACGTCCCTTGCTTGATTTACTCAGCGGCTATTGCCTAAAAAAGATACGTCACAGTCGTAGTGATAAATAATGTAACGTGAAAAAGTCAATAGCCTACGACACCGGGAGTTCCCAGGCGGTCCCCCATCCAAGTACTATCCCGGCCCGACGATGCTTAACTTCCGTGATCGGACGAGAACATGTGTGTTCATCGTGGTATGGTCGTAGACAAACATTCGGGTAGATATCTACGATTTATTAGCACATTACATCGAAAATGGTTCAAACTTTAAAGATCATAATTCTTGACAGGGTGATCGGAAATTGTTCGTGTTTATGTGCATTTGAAAGCTCTTTTTAAGCGCTATGGATTCTTTACGACAATAATGCGCTTTAAGATTTCCGGTAAAAAGTTTCAACGAAGGCAATCTAGGGTACTTTCAGACTTAATTTTCATATGACAAAATTATTTAGCAAATTGACTACATCGCCATTTTCTTTGTCTGACGCTCGTAATTCATTCATTTGCATCGTGGCGCATTTATTGCAGCCAGATCGTAGCCATTTTGAAGGGAAAGAAACTTCTAATCAAGTCCCTTACTTGATTTACTCAGCGGCTATTGCGTAAATAAGATACGTCACAGTCGTAATGATAAATAATGTAACGTGAAAAAGTCAATAGCCTACGACACCGGGAGTTCCCAGGCGGTCCCCCATCCAAGTACTATCCCGGCCCGACGATGCTTAACTTCCGTGATCGGACGAGAACAGGTGTGTTCATCGTGGTATGGTCGTAGACAAACATACGGGTAGATATCTACGATTTATTAGCACATTACATCGAAAATGGTTCGAACTTTAAAGATCATAATTCTTGACAGGGTGATTGGAAATTGTTCGTGTTTATGTGCATTTGAAAGCTCTTTTTAAGCGCTATGGATTCTTTACGACAATAATGCGCTTTAAGATTTCCGGTAAAAAGTTCCAACGAAAGCAATCTAGGGTATTTTCAGACTTAATTTTCATATGACAAAGTTAATTAGCAAAGTAACTACATCGCCATTTTCTTTGTCTGACGCTCGTAATCCATTCATTTGCGACGTGGCGCATTTATTGCAGGCTGATCGTAGCCGTTTTGAAGGGAAAGAAACTTCTAATAACGTCCCTTACTTGATTTACTCAGCGGCTATTGCGTAAAAAAGATACGTCACAGTCGTAATGATAAATAATGTAACGTGAAAAAGTCAATAGCCTACGACACCGGGAGTTCCCAGGCGGTCCCCCATCCAAGTACTATCCCGGCCCGACGATGCTTAACTTCCATGATCGGACGAGGACAGGTGTGTTCATCGTGGTATGGTCGTATACAAACAAACGGGTGGATATCTACGATTTATTAGCACATTACATCGAAAATGGTTCAAATTTTAAAGGTCATATTTCTTGACTGGATCATCCGAAATAGGTCGTGTTTATGTGCATTTGAAAGCTCTTTTTAAGCGCTATCGATTCTTGTCAACAATAATGCGCTTTATGATTTCCGGTAAAAAGTTCCAACGAAGGAAATCTAGGGTACTTGCAGACTTAATTTTCATATGACAAAGTTAATTAGCAAAGTAACTACATCGCCATTTTCTTTGTCTGACGCTCGTAATCCATTGATTTGCGACGTGGCGCATTTATTGCAGCCAGATCGTAGCCGTTTTGAAGGGAAAGAAACTTCTAATAACGTCCCTTACTTGATTTACTCAGCGGCTATTGCGTAAAAAATATACGTCACAGTCGTAATGATAAATAATGTAACTTGAAAGAGTCAATAGCCTACGACACCGGGAGTTCCCAGGTGGTCCCCCATCCAAGTACTATCCCGGCCCGACGATACTTAACTTCCGTGATCGGACGAGAACATGTGTGTTCATCGTGGTATGGTCGTAGACAAACAAACGGGCAGATATCTATGATTTATTAGAACATTACATCGAAAATGGTTTAAACTTTAAAGGTCATATTTCTTCAGTGGATCATCCGAAATAGGTCGTGTTTATGTGCATTTGAAAGCTCTTTTTAAGCGCTATCAATTCGGTACGACAACCATGCGCTTTAAGATTTCCGGTAAAAGTTCCAACGAAGGAAATCTAGGGTACTTCCAGATTTAATTTTCATATGACAAAGTTAATTAGCAAAGTAACTACATCGCCATTTTCTTTGTCTGACGCTCGTAATCCATTCATTTGCGACGTGGCGCATTTATTGCAGCAAGATTTTAGCCGTTTTGAATGGAAAGAAACTTCTAATCAAGTCCCTTACTTGATTTACTCAGCGGCTATTGCGTAAAAAAGATATGTCACAGTCGTAATGATAAATAATGTAACGTGAAAAAGTCAATAGCCTACGACACCGGGAGTTCCCAGGCGGTCCCCCATCCAAGTACTATCCCGGCCCGACGATGCTTAACTTCCGTGATCGGACGAGAACAGGTGTGTTTATCGTGGTATGGTCGTAGACAAACAAACGGGCAGATATCTACGATTTGATAGCACATTACATCGAAAATGGTTTAAACTTTAAAGGTCATATTTGTTGACTGGATCATCCGAAATAGGTCGTGTTTATGTGCATTTGAAAGCTCATTTCAAGCGCTATCCATTAATTACGACAACCATGCGCTTTAAGATTTCCAATAAAAAGTTCCAACGAAGGCGATCTAGGGTACTTTCAGACTTAATTTTCATATGACAAAGTTAATTAGCAAAGTAACTACATCGCCATTTTCTTTGTCTGACGCTCGTAATCCATTGATTTGCGACGTGGCGCATTTATTGCAGCCAGATCGTAGCCGTTTTGAAGGGAAAGAAACTTCTAATAACGTCCCTTACTTGATTTACTCAGCGGCTATTGCGTAAAAAAGATACGTCACAGTCGTAATGATAAATAATGTAACGTGAAAAAGTCAATAGCCTACGACACCGGGAGTTCCCAGGCGGTCCCCCATCCAAGTACTATCCCGGCCCGACGATGCTTAACTTCCGTGATCGGACGAGAACAGGTGTGTTCATCGTGGTATGGTCGTATACAAACAAACGGGCAGATATCTACGATTTATTAGCACATTACATCGAAAATGGTTCAAACTTTGAAGGTCATATTTCTTGACTGGATCATCCGAAATAGGTCGTGTTTATGTGCATTTGAAAGCTCATTTCAAGCGCTATCCATTAATTACGACAACCATGCGCTTTAAGATTTCCAATAAAAAGTTCTAACGAAGGAAATCTACGGTACTTTCAGACTTAATTTTCATATGACAAAGTTAATTAGCAAAGTAACTACATCGCCATTTTCTTTGTCTGACGCTCGTAATCCATTGATTTGCGACGTGGCGCATTTATTGCAGCCAGATCGTAGCCGTTTTGAAGGGAAAGAAACTTCTAATAACGTCCCTTACTTGATTTACTCAGCGGCTATTGCGTAAAAAAGATACGTCACAGTCGTAATGATAAATAATGTAACGTGAAAAAGTCAATAGCCTACGACACCGGGAGTTCCCAGGCGGTCCCCCATCCAAGTACTATCCCGGCCCGACGATGCTTAACTTGCGTGATCGGACGAGAACAGGTGTGTTCATCGTGGTATGGTCGTATACAAACAAACGGGCAGATATCTACGATTTATTAGCACATTACATCGAAAATGGTTCAAACTTTAAAGGTCATATTTCTTGACTGGATCATCCGAAATAGGTCGTGTTTATGTGCATTTGAAAGCTCTTTTTAAGCGCTATCAATTCGGTACGACAACCATGCGCTTTAAGATTTCCAGTAAAAGTTCCAACGAAGGAAATCTAGGGTACTTCCAGACTTAATTTTCATATGACAAAGTTAATTAGCAAAGTAACTACATCGCCATTTTCTTTGTCTGACGCTCGTAATCCATTCATTTGCGACGTGGCGCATTTATTGCAGCAAGATTGTAGCCGTTTTGAATGGAAAGAAACTTCTAACCACGTCCCTTACTTGATTTACTCAGGGGCTATTGCGTAAAAAAGATATGTCACAGTCGTAATGATAATTAATGTAACGTGAAAAAGTCAATAGCCTACGACACCGGGAGTTCCCAGGCGGTCCCCCATCCAAGTACTATCCCGGCCCGACGATGCTTAACTTCCGTGATCGGACGAGAACAGGTGTGTTCATCGTGGTATGGTCGTAGACAAACAAACGGGCAGATATCTAAGATTTGATAGCACATTACATCGAAAATGGTTTAAACTTTAAAGGTCATATTTCTTGACTGGATCATCCGAAATAGGTCGTTTTTAAGTGCATTTGAAAGCCCATTTCAAGCGCTATCCATTAATTACGACAACAATGCGCTTTAAGATTTCCGGTAAAAAGTTCCAACGAAGGCAATCTAGGGTACTTTCAGACTTAATTTTCATATGACAAAGTTATTTAGCAAATTAACTACATCGCCATTTTCTTTGTCTGACGCTCGTAATCCATTTATTTGCGACGTGGCGCATTTATTGCAGCAAGATTGTAGCCGTTTTGAAGGGAAAGCAACTTCTAATCACGTCCCTTACTTGATTTACTCAGCGGCTATTGCGTAAAAAAGATACGTCACAGTCGTAATGATAAATAATGTAACGTGAAATAGTCATTAGCCTACGACACCGGGAGATCCCAGGCGATGCCCCATCCAAGTACTATCCCGACCCGACGATGCTTAACTTCCGTGATCGGACGAGAACAGGTGTGTTCATCGTGGTATGGTCGTAGACAAACAAACGGGCAGATATCTACGATTTATTAGCACATTACATCGAAAATGGTTTAAACTTTAAAGGTCATATTTCTTGACTGGATCATCCGAAATAGGTCGTGTTTATGTGCATTTGAAAGCTCTTTTTAAGCGCTATCAATTCGGTACGACAACCATGCGCTTTAAGATTTCCAGTAAAAGTTCCAACGAAGGAAATCTAGGGTACTTCCAGACTTAATTTTCATATGACAAAGTTAATTAGCAAAGTAACTACATCGCCATTTTCTTTGTCTGACGCTCGTAATCCATTCATTTGCGACGTGGCGCATTTATTGCAGCAAGATTGTAGCCGTTTTGAATGGAAAGAAACTTCTAATCACGTCCCTTACTTGATTTACTCAGGGGCTATTGCGTAAAAAAGATATGTCACAGTCGTAATGATAATTAATGTAACGTGAAAAAGTCAATAGCCTACGACACCGGGAGTTCCCAGGCGGTCCCCCATCCAAGTACTATCCCGGCCCGACGATGCTTAACTTCCGTGATCGGACGAGAACAGGTGTGTTCATCGTGGTATGGTCGTAGACAAACAAACGGACAGATATCTAAGATTTGATAGCACATTACATCGAAAATGGTTTAAACTTTAAAGGTCATATTTCTTGACTGGATCATCCGAAATAGGTCGTTTTTAAGTGCATTTGAAAGCCCATTTCAAGCGCTATCCATTAATTACGACAACAATGCGCTTTAAGATTTCCGGTAAAAAGTTCCAACGAAGGCAATCTAGGGTACTTTCAGACTTAATTTTCATATGACAAAGTTATTTAGCAAATTAACTACATCGCCATTTTCTTTGTCTGACGCTCGTAATCCATTTATTTGCGACGTGGCGCATTTATTGCAGCAAGATTGTAGCCGTTTTGAAGGGAAAGCAACTTCTAATCACGTCCCTTACTTGATTTACTCAGCGGCTATTGCGTAAAAAAGATACGTCACAGTCGTAATGATAAATAATGTAACGTGAAATAGTCATTAGCCTACGACACCGGGAGATCCCAGGCGATGCCCCATCCAAGTACTATCCCGACCCGACGATGCTTAACTTCCGTGATCGGACGAGAACAGGTGTGTTCATCGTGGTATGGTCGTAGACAAACAAACGGGCAGATATCTACGATTTATTAGCACATTACATCGAAAATGGTTTAAACTTTAAAGGTCATATTTCTTGACTGGATCATCCGAAATAGGTCGTGTTTATGTGCATTTGAAAGCTCATTTCAAGCGCTATCCATTAATTACGACAACCATGCGCTTTAAGATTTCCAATAAAAAGTTCCAACGAAGGCAATCTACGGTACTTTCAGACTTAATTTTCATATGACAAAGGTAATTAGCAAATTAACTACATCGCCATTTTCTTTGTCTGACGCTCGTAATCCATTCATTTGCGACGTGGCGCATTTGTTGCCGCCAGATCGTAGCCGTTTTGAAGGGAAAGAAACTTCTAATCACGTCCCTTACTTGATTTACTCAGCGGCTATTGCCTAAAAAAGATACGTCACAGTCGTAATGATAAATAATGTAACGTGAAAAAGTCAATAGCCTACGACACCGGGAGTTCCCAGGCGGTCCCCCATCCAAGTACTATCCCGGCCCGACGATGCTTAACTTCCGTGATCGGACGAGAACAGGTGTGTTCATCGTGGTATGGTCGTAGACAAACAAACAGGCAGATATCTACGATTTATTAGCACATTACATCGAAAATGGTTCAAACTTTAAAGGTCATATTTCTTGACTGGATCATCCGAAATAGGTCGTGTTTATGTGCATTTGAAAGCTCTTTTTAAGCGCTATCGATTCGGTACGACAACCATGCGCTTTAAGATTTCCGGTAAAAGTTCCAACGAAGGAAATCTAGGGTACTTTCAGACTTAATTTTCATATGACAAAGTTAATTAGCAAATTAACTACATCGCCATTTTCTTTGTCTGACGCTCGTAATCCATTCATTTGCGACGTGGCGCATTTATTGCTGCCAGATCGTAGCCGTTTTGAAGGGAAAGAAACTTCTAATCACGTCCCTTACTTGATTTACTCAGCGGCTATTGCCTAAAAAAGATACGTCACAGTCGTAGTGATAAATAATGTAACGTGAAAAAGTCAATAGCCTACGACACCGGAAGTTACCAGGCAGTCCCCCATCCAAGTACTATCCCGGCCCGACGATGCTTAACTTCCGTGATCGGACGAGAACAGGTGTGTTCATCGTGGTATGGTCGTAGACAAACAAACGGGCAGATATCTACGATTTATTAGCACATTGCATCGAAAATGGTTCAAATTTTAAAGGTCATATTTCTTGACTGGATCATCCGAAATAGGTCGTGTTTATGTGCATTTGAAAGCTCTTTTTAAGCGCTATCGATTCGGTACGACAACCATGCGCTTTAAGATTTCCGGTAAAAGTTCCAACGAAGGAAATCTAGGGTACTTGCAGACTTAATTTTCATATGACAAAGTTAATTAGCAAAGTAACTACATCGCCATTTTCTTTGTCTGACGCTCGTAATCCATTCATTTGCGACGTGGCGCATTTATTGCAGCAAGATTGTAGCCGTTTTGAATGGAAAGAAACTTCTAATCACGTCCTTTACTTGATTTACTCAGCGGCTATTGCGTAAAAAGATATGTCACAGTCGTAATGATAAATAATGTAACGTGAAAAAGTCAATAGCCTACGACACCGGGAGTTCCCAGGCGGTCCCCCATCCAAGAACTATCCCGGCCCGACGATGCTTAACTTCCGTGATCGGACGAGAACAGGTGTGTTCATCGTGGTATGGTCGTAGACAAACAAACAGGCAGATATCTACGATTTATTAGCACATTACATCGAAAATGGTTCAAACTTTAAAGGTCATATTTCTTGACTGGATCATCCGAAATAGGTCGTGTTTATGTGCATTTGAAAGCTCTTTTTAAGCGCTATCGATTCGGTACGACAACCATGCGCTTTAAGATTTCCGGTAAAAGTTCCAACGAAGGAAATCTAGGGTACTTTCAGACTTAATTTTCATATGACAAAGTTAATTAGCAAATTAACTACATCGCCATTTTCTTTGTCTGACGCTCGTAATCCATTCATTTGCGACGTGGCGCATTTATTGCTGCCAGATCGTAGCCGTTTTGAAGGGAAAGAAACTTCTAATCACGTCCCTTACTTGATTTACTCAGCGGCTATTGCCTAAAAAAGATACGTCACAGTCGTAGTGATAAATAATGTAACGTGAAAAAGTCAATAGCCTACGACACCGGGAGTTCCCAGGCGGTCCCCCATCCAAGTACTATCCCGGCCCGACGATGCTTAACTTCCGTGATCGGACGAGAACAGGTGTGTTCATCGTGGTATGGTCGTAGACAAACAAACAGGCAGATATCTACGATTTATTAGCACATTACATCGAAAATGGTTCAAACTTTAAAGGTCATATTTCTTGACTGGATCATCCGAAATAGGTCGTGTTTATGTGCATTTGAAAGCTCTTTTTAAGCGCTATCGATTCTTGTCAACAATAATGCGCTTTATGATTTCCGGTAAAAAGTTCCAACGAAGGCAATCTAGGGTACTTGCAGACTTAATTTTCATATGACAAAGTTATTTAGCAAATTAACTACATCGCCATTTTCTTTGTCTGACGCTCGTAATCCATTGATTTGCGACGTGGCGCATTTATTGCAGCCAGATCGTAGCCTATTTGAAGGGAAAGAAACTTCTAATAACGTCCCTTACTTGATTTACTCAGCGGCTATTGCGTAAAAAAGATACGTCACAGTCGTAATGATAAATAATGTAACGTGAAAAAGTCAATAGCCTACGACACCGGGAGTTCCCAGGCGGCCCCCCATCCAAGTACTATCCCGGCCTCGACGATGCTTAACTTCCGTGGTCGGACGAGAACAGGTGTGTTCATCGTGGTATGGTCGTAGACAAACAAACGGGCAGATATCTACGATTTATTAGCACAATACATCGAAAATGGTTTAAACTTTAAAGGTCATATTTCTTGACTGGATCATCCGAAATAGGTCGTGTTTATGTGCATTTGAAAGCTCATTTCAAGCGCTATCCATTAATTACGACAACCATGCGCTTTAAGATTTCCGGTAAAAAGTTCCAACGAAGGCAATCTAGGGTACTTTCAGACTTAATTTTTATATGACAAAGTTAATTAGCAAATTAACTACATCGCCATTTTCTTTGTCTGACGCTCGTAATCCATTCATTTGCGACGTGGCGCATTTATTGCTGCCAGATCGTAGCCGTTTTGAAGGGAAAGAAACTTCTAATCACGTCCCTTACTAGATTTACTCAGCGGCTATTGCCTAAAAAAGATACGTCACAGTCGTAGTGATAAATAATGTAACGTGAAAAAGTCAATAGCCTACGACACCGGAAGTTCCCAGGCGGTCCCCCATCCAAGTACTATCCCGGCGCGACGATGCTTAACTTCCGTGATCGGACGAGAACAGGTGTGTTCATCGTGGTATGGTCGTAGACAAACAAACGGGCAGATATCTACGATTTATTAGCACATTACATCGAAAATGGTTCAAACTTTAAAGGTCATATTTCTTGACTGGATCATCCGAAATAGGTCGTGTTTATGTGCATTTGAAAGCTCTTTTTAAGCGCTATCGATTCGGTACGACAACCATGCGCTTTAAGATTTCCGGTAAAAGTTCCAACGAAGGAAATCTAGGGTACTTTCAGACTTAATTTTCATATGACAAAGTTAATTAGCAAATTAACTACATCGCCATTTTCTTTGTCTGACGCTCGTAATCCATTCATTTGCGACGTGGCGCATTTATTGCTGCCAGATCGTAGCCGTTTTGAAGGGAAAGAAACTTCTAATCACGTCCCTTACTTGATTTACTCAGCGGCTATTGCCTAAAAAAGATACGTCACAGTCGTAGTGATAAATAATGTAACGTGAAAAAGTCAATAGCCTACGACACCGGAAGTTACCAGGCAGTCCCCCATCCAAGTACTATCCCGGCACGACGATGCTTAACTTCCGTGATCGGACGAGAACAGGTGTGTTCATCGTGGTATGGTCGTAGACAAACAAACGGGCAGATATCTACGATTTATTAGCACATTGCATCGAAAATGGTTCAAACTTTAAAGGTCATATTTCTTGACTGGATCATCCGAAATAGGTCGTGTTTATGTGCATTTGAAAGCTCTTTTTAAGCGCTATCGATTCGGTACGACAACCATGCGCTTTAAGATTCCGGTAAAAGTTCCAACGAAGGAAATCTAGGGTACTTGCAGACTTAATTTTTATATGACAAAGTTAATTAGCAAAGTAACTACATCGCCATTTTCTTTGTCTGACGCTCGTAATCCATTCATTTGCGACGTGGCGCATTTATTGCTGCCAGATCGTAGCCGTTTTGAATGGAAAGAAACTTCTAATCACGTCCTTTACTTGATTTACTCAGCGGCTATTGCGTAAAAAAGATATGTCACAGTCGTAATGATAAATAATGTAACGTGAAAAAGTCAATAGCCTACGACACCGGGAGTTCCCAGGCGGTCCCCCATCCAAGTACTATCCCGGCCCGACGATGCTTAACTTCCGTGATCGGACGAGAACAGGTGTGTTCATCGTGGTATGGTAGTAGACAAACAAACAGGCAGATATCTACGATTTATTAGCACATTACATCGAAAATAGTTCAAACTTTAAAGGTCATATTTCTTGACTGGATCATCCGAAATAGGTCGTGTTTATGTGCATTTGAAAGCTCTTTTTAAGCGCTATCGATTCTTGTCAACAATAATGCGCTTTATGATTTCCGGTAAAAAGTTCCAACGAAGGCAATCTAGGGTACTTGCAGACTTAATTTTCATATGAAAAAGTTATTTAGCAAATTAACTACATCGCCATTTTCTTTGTCTGACGCTCGTAATCCATTGATTTGCGACGTGGCGCATTTATTGCAGCCAGATCGTAGCCGTTTTGAAGGGAAAGAAACTTCTAATAACGTCCCTTACTTGATTTACGCAGCGGCTATTGCGTAAAAAAGATACGTCACAGTCGTAATGATAAATAATGTAACGTGAAAAAGTCAATAGCCTACGACACCGGGAGTTCCCAGGCGGCCCCCCATCCAAGTACTATCCCGGCCTCGACGATGCTTAACTTCCGTGGTCGGACGAGAACAGGTGTGTTCATCGTGGTATGGTCGTAGACAAACAAACGGGCAGATATCTACGATTTATTAGCACAATACATCGAAAATGGTTTAAACTTAAAAGGTCATATTTCTTGACTGGATCATCCGAAATAGGTCGTGTTTATGTGCATTTGAAAGCTCATTTCAAGCGCTATCCATTAATTACGACAACCATGCGCTTTAAGATTTCCGGTAAAAAGTTCCAACGAAGGCAATCTAGGGTACTTTCAGACTTAATTTTTATATGACAAAGTTAATTAGCAAATTAACTACATCGCCATTTTCTTTGTCTGACGCTCGTAATCCATTCATTTGCGACGTGGCGCATTTATTGCTGCCAGATCGTAGCCGTTTTGAAGGGAAAGAAACTTCTAATCACGTCCTTTACTAGATTTACTCAGCGGCTATTGCCTAAAAAAGATACGTCACAGTCGTAGTGATAAATAATGTAACGTGAAAAAGTCAATAGCCTACGACACCGGAAGTTCCCAGGCGGTCCCCCATCCAAGTACTATCCCGGCGCGACGATGCTTAACTTCCGTGATCGGACGAGAACAGGTGTGTTCATCGTGGTATGGTCGTAGACAAACAAACGGGCAGATATCTACGATTTATTAGCACATTACATCGAAAATGGTTCAAACTTTAAAGGTCATATTTCTTCACTGGATCATCCGAAATAGGTCGTGTTTATGTGCATTTGAAAGTTCTTTTTAAGAGCTATCAATTCGGTACGACAACCATGCGCTTTAAGATTTCCAGTAAAAGTTCCAACGAAGGAAATCTAGGGTACTTCCAGACTTAATTTTCATATGACAAAGTTAATTAGCAAAGTAACTACATCGCCATTTTCTTTGTCTGACGCTCGTAATCCATTCATTTGCGACGGGGCGCATTTATTGCAGCAAGATTGTAGCCGTTTTGAATGGAAAGAAACTTCTAATCACGTCCCTCACTTGATTTACTCAGGGGCTATTGCGTAAAAAAGATATGTCACAGTCGTAATGATAATTAATGTAACGTGAAAAAGTCAATAGCCTACGACACCGGGAGTTCCCAGGCGGTCCCCATCCAAGTACTATCCCGGCCCGACGATGCTTAACTTCCGTGATCGGACGAGAACAGGTGTGTTCATCGTGGTATGGTCGTAGACAAACAAACGGGCAGATATCTAAGATTTGATAGCACATTACATCGAAAATGGTTTAATCTTTAAAGGTCATATTTCTTGACTGGATCATCCGAAATAGGTCGTTTTTATGTGCATTTGAAAGCCCATTTCAAGCGCTATCCATTAATTACGACAACCATGCGCTTTAAGATTTCCGGTAAAAAGTTCCAACGAAGGCAATCTAGGGTACTTTCAGACTTAATTTTTATATGACAAAGTTAATTAGCAAATTAACTACATCGCCATTTTCTTTGTCTGACGCTCGTAATCCATTCATTTGCGACGTGGCGCATTTATTGCTGCCAGATCGTAGCCGTTTTGAAGGGAAAGAAACTTCTAATCACGTCCTTTACTAGATTTACTCAGCGGCTATTGCCTAAAAAAGATACGTCACAGTCGTAGTGATAAATAATGTAACGTGAAAAAGTCAATAGCCTACGACACCGGAAGTTCCCAGGCGGTCCCCATCCAAGTACTATCCCGGCCCGACGATGCTTAACTTCCGTGATCGGACGAGAACAGGTGTGTTCATCGTGGTATGGTCGTAGACAAACAAACGGGCAGATATCTAAGATTTGATAGCACATTACATCGAAAATGGTTTAATCTTTAAAGGTCATATTTCTTGACTGGATCATCCGAAATAGGTCGTTTTTATGTGCATTTGAAAGCCCATTTCAAGCGCTATCCATTAATTACGACAACCATGCGCTTTAAGATTTCCGGTAAAAAGTTCCAACGAAGGCAATCTAGGGTACTTTCAGACTTAATTTTTATATGACAAAGTTAATTAGCAAATTAACTACATCGCCATTTTCTTTGTCTGACGCTCGTAATCCATTCATTTGCGACGTGGCGCATTTATTGCTGCCAGATCGTAGCCGTTTTGAAGGGAAAGAAACTTCTAATCACGTCCTTTACTAGATTTACTCAGCGGCTATTGCCTAAAAAAGATACGTCACAGTCGTAGTGATAAATAATGTAACGTGAAAAAGTCAATAGCCTACGACACCGGAAGTTCCCAGGCGGTCCCCCATCCAAGTACTATCCCGGCGCGACGATGCTTAACTTCCGTGATCGGACGAGAACAGGTGTGTTCATCGTGGTATGGTCGTAGACAAACAAACGGGCAGATATCTACGATTTATTAGCACATTACATCGAAAATGGTTCAAACTTTAAAGGTCATATTTCTTCACTGGATCATCCGAAATAGGTCGTGTTTATGTGCATTTGAAAGTTCTTTTTAAGAGCTATCAATTCGGTATGACAACCATGCGCTTTAAGATTTCCAGTAAAAGTTCCAACGAAGGAAATCTAGGGTACTTCCAGACTTAATTTTCATATGACAAAGTTAATTAGCAAAGTAACTACATCGCCATTTTCTTTGTCTGACGCTCGTAATCCATTCATTTGCGACGGGGCGCATTTATTGCAGCAAGATTGTAGCCGTTTTGAATGGAAAGAAACTTCTAATCACGTCCCTCACTTGATTTACTCAGGGGCTATTGCGTAAAAAAGATATGTCACAGTCGTAATGATAATTAATGTAACGTGAAAAAGTCAATAGCCTACGACACCGGGAGTTCCCAGGCGGTCCCCATCCAAGTACTATCCCGGCCCGACGATGCTTAACTTCCGTGATCGGACGAGAACAGGTGTGTTCATCGTGGTATGGTCGTAGACAAACAAACGGGCAGATATCTAAGATTTGATAGCACATTACATCGAAAATGGTTTAATCTTTAAAGGTCATATTTCTTGACTGGATCATACGAAATAGGTCGTTTTTATGTGCATTTGAAAGCCCATTTCAAGCGCTATCCATTAATTACGACAACCATGCGCTTTAAGATTTCCGGTAAAAAGTTCCAACGAAGGCAATCTAGGGTACTTTCAGACTTAATTTTCATATGACAAAGTTATTTAGCAAATTAACTACATCGCCATTTTCTTTGTCTGACGCTCGTAATCCATTTATTTGCGACGTGGCGCATTTATTGCAGCAAGATTGTAGCCGTTTTGAAGGGAAAGCAACTTCTAGTCACGTCCCTTACTTGATTTACTCAGCGGCTATTGCGTAAAAAAGATACGTCACAGTCGTAATGATAAATAATGTAACGTGAAATTTTCAATAGCCTACGACACCGGAAGATCCCAGGCGATGCCCCATCCAAGTACTATCCCGACCCGACGATGCTTAACTTCCGTGATCGGACGAGAACAGGTGTGTTCATCGTGGTATGGTCGTAGAAAAACAAACGGGCAGATATCTACGATTTATTAGCACATTACATCGAAAATGGTTTAAACTTTAAAGGTCATATTTCTTGACTGGATCATCCGAAATAGGTCGTGTTTATGTGCGTTTGAAAGCTCATTTCAAGTGCTATCCATTAATTACGACAACCATGCGCTTTAAGATTTCCAATAAAAAGTTCCAACGAAGGCAATCTACGGTACTTTCAGACTTAATTTTCATATAACAAAGTTAATTAGCAAATTAACTACATCGCCATTTTCTTTGTCTGACGCTCGTAATCCATTCATTTGCGACGTGGCGCATTTGCTGCTGCCAGATCGTAGCCGTTTTGAAGGGAAAGAAACTTCTAATCACGTCCCTTACTTGATTTACTCAGCGGCTATTGCCTAAAAAAGATACGTCACAGTCGTAGTGATAAATAATGTGACGTGAAAAAGTCAATAGCCTACGACACCGAAAGTTACCAGGCGGTGCCCCATCCAAGTACTATCCCGGCCCGACGATGCTTAACTTCCGTGATCGGACGAGAACAGGTGTGTTCATCGTGGTATGGTCGTAGACAAACAAACGGGCAGATATCTACGATTTATTAGCACATTACATCGATAATGGTTCAAACTTTAAAGGTCATATTTGTTGACTGGATCATCCGAAATAGGTCGTGTTTATGTGCATTTGAAAGCTCTTTTTAAGCGCTAACGATTCGGTACGACAACCATGCGCTTTAAGATTTCCGGTAAAAGTTCCAACGAAGGAAATCTAGGGTACTTTCAGACTTAATTTTCATATGACAAAGTTAATTAGCAAATTAACTACATCGCCATTTTCTTTGTCTGACGCTCGTAATCCATTCATTTGCGACGTGGCGCATTTATTGCTGCCAGATCGTAGCCGTTTTGAAGGGAAGAAACTTCTAATCACGTCCCTTGCTCGATTTACTCAGCGGCTATTGCCTAAAAAAGATACGTCACAGTCGTAGTGATAAATAATGTAACGTGAAAAAGTCAATAGCCTACGACACCGGAAGTTACCAGGCAGTCCCCCATCCAAGTACTATCCCGGCCCGACGATGCTTAACTTCCGTGATCGGACGAGAACAGGTGTGTTCATCGTGGTATGGTCGTAGACAAACAAACGGGCAGATATCTACGATTTATTAGCACATTGCATCGAAAATGGTTCAAACTTTAAAGGTCATATTTCTTGACTGGATCATCCGAAATAGGTCGTGTTTATGTGCATTTGAAAGCTCTTTTTAAGCGCTATCGATTCGGTACGACAACCATGCGCTTTAAGATTCCGGTAAAAGTTCCAACGAAGGAAATCTAGGGTACTTGCAGACTTAATTTTCATATGACAAAGTTAATTAGCAAAGTAACTACATCGCCATTTTCTTTGTCTGACGCTCGTAATCCATTCATTTGCGACGTGGCGCATTTATTGCAGCAAGATTGTAGCCGTTTTGAATGGAAAGAAACTTCTAATCACGTCCTTTACTTGATTTACTCAGCGGCTATTGCGTAAAAAAGATATGTCACAGTCGTAATGATAAATAATGTAACGTGAAAAAGTCAATAGCCTACGACACCGGGAGTTCCCAGGCGGTCCCCCATCCAAGTACTATCCCGGCCTGACGATGCTTAACTTCCGTGATCGGACGAGAACAGGTGTGTTCATCGTGGTATGGTCGTAGACAAACAAACAGGCAGATATCTACGATTTATTAGCACATTACATCGAAAATGGTTCAAACTTTAAAGGTCATATTTCTTGACTGGATCATCCGAAATAGGTCGTGTTTATGTGCATTTGAAAGCTCTTTTTAAGCGCTATCGATTCTTGTCAACAATAATGCGCTTTATGATTTCCGGTAAAAAGTTCCAACGAAGGCAATCTAGGGTACTTGCAGACTTAATTTTCATATGACAAAGTTATTTAGCAAATTAACTACATCGCCATTTTCTTTGTCTGACGCTCGTAATCCATTGATTTGCGACGTGGCGCATTTATTGCAGCCAGATCGTAGCCGTTTTGAAGGGAAAGAAACTTCTAATAACGTCCCTTACTTGATTTACGCAGCGGCTATTGCGTAAAAAAGATACGTCACAGTCGTAATGATAAATAATGTAACGTGAAAAAGTCAATAGCCTACGACACCGGGAGTTCCCAGGCGGCCCCCCATCCAAGTACTATCCCGGCCTCGACGATGCTTAACTTCCGTGGTCGGACGAGAACAGGTGTGTTCATCGTGGTATGGTCGTAGACAAACAAACGGGCAGATATCTACGATTTATTAGCACAATACATCGAAAATGGTTTAAACTTTAAAGGTCATATTTCTTGACTGGATCATCCGAAATAGGTCGTGTTTATGTGCATTTGAAAGCTCATTTCAAGCGCTATCCATTAATTACGACAACCATGCGCTTTAAGATTTCCGGTAAAAAGTTCCAACGAAGGCAATCTAGGGTACTTGCAGACTTAATTTTCATATGACAAAGTTATTTAGCAAATTAACTACATCGCCATTTTCTTTGTCTGACGCTCGTAATCCATTGATTTGCGACGTGGCGCATTTATTGCAGCCAGATCGTAGCCATTTTGAAGGGAAAGAAACTTCTAATAACGTCCCTTACTTGATTTACGCAGCGGCTATTGCGTAAAAAAGATACGTCACAGTCGTAATGATAAATAATGTAACGTGAAAAAGTCAATAGCCTACGACACCGGGAGTTCCCAGGCGGCCCCCCATCCAAGTACTATCCCGGCCTCGACGATGCTTAACTTCCGTGGTCGGACGAGAACAGGTGTGTTCATCGTGGTATGGTCGTAGACAAACAAACGGGCAGATATCTACGATTTATTAGCACAATACATCGAAAATGGTTTAAACTTTAAAGGTCATATTTCTTGACTGGATCATCCGAAATAGGTCGTGTTTATGTGCATTTGAAAGCTCATTTCAAGCGCTATCCATTAATTACGACAACCATGCGCTTTAAGATTTCCGGTAAAAAGTTCCAACGAAGGCAATCTAGGGTACTTTCAGACTTAATTTTTATATGACAAAGTTAATTAGCAAAGTAACTACATCGCCATTTTCTTTGTCTGACGCTCGTAATCCATTCATTTGCGACGTGGCGCATTTATTGCAGCAAGATTGTAGCCGTTTTGAATGGAAAGAAACTTCTAATCACGTCCTTTACTTGATTTACTCAGCGGCTATTGCGTAAAAAAGATATGTCACAGTCGTAATGATAAATAATGTAACGTGAAAAAGTCAATAGCCTACGACACCGGGAGTTCCCAGGCGGTCCCCCATCCAAGTACTATCCCGGCCCGACGATGCTTAACTTCCGTGATCGGACGAGAACAGGTGTGTTCATCGTGGTATGGTCGTAGACAAACAAACAGGCAGATATCTACGATTTATTAGCACATTACATCGAAAATGGTTCAAACTTTAAAGGTCATATTTCTTGACTGGATCATCCGAAATAGGTCGTGTTTATGTGCATTTGAAAGCTCTTTTTAAGCGCTATCGATTCTTGTCAACAATAATGCGCTTTATGATTTCCGGTAAAAAGTTCCAACGAAGGCAATCTAGGGTACTTGCAGACTTAATTTTCATATGACAAAGTTATTTAGCAAATTAACTACATCGCCATTTTCTTTGTCTGACGCTCGTAATCCATTGATTTGCGACGTGGCGCATTTATTGCAGCCAGATCGTAGCCGTTTTGAAGGGAAAGAAACTTCTAATAACGTCCCTTACTTGATTTACGCAGCGGCTATTGCGTAAAAAAGATACGTCACAGTCGTAATGATAAATAATGTAACGTGAAAAAGTCAATAGCCTACGACACCGGGAGTTCCCAGGCGGCCCCCCATCCAAGTACTATCCCGGCCTCGACGATGCTTAACTTCCGTGGTCGGACGAGAACAGGTGTGTTCATCGTGGTATGGTCGTAGACAAACAAACGGGCAGATATCTACGATTTATTAGCACAATACATCGAAAATGGTTTAAACTTTAAAGGTCATATTTCTTGACTGGATCATCCGAAATAGGTCGTGTTTATGTGCATTTGAAAGCTCATTTCAAGCGCTATCCATTAATTACGACAACCATGCGCTTTAAGATTTCCGGTAAAAAGTTCCAACGAAGGCAATCTAGGGTACTTGCAGACTTAATTTTCATATGACAAAGTTATTTAGCAAATTAACTACATCGCCATTTTCTTTGTCTGACGCTCGTAATCCATTGATTTGCGACGTGGCGCATTTATTGCAGCCAGATCGTAGCCGTTTTGAAGGGAAAGAAACTTCTAATAACGTCCCTTACTTGATTTACGCAGCGGCTATTGCGTAAAAAAGATACGTCACAGTCGTAATGATAAATAATGTAACGTGAAAAAGTCAATAGCCTACGACACCGGGAGTTCCCAGGCGGCCCCCCATCCAAGTACTATCCCGGCCTCGACGATGCTTAACTTCCGTGGTCGGACGAGAACAGGTGTGTTCATCGTGGTATGGTCGTAGACAAACAAACGGGCAGATATCTACGATTTATTAGCACAATACATCGAAAATGGTTTAAACTTTAAAGGTCATATTTCTTGACTGGATCATCCGAAATAGGTCGTGTTTATGTGCATTTGAAAGCTCATTTCAAGCGCTATCCATTAATTACGACAACCATGCGCTTTAAGATTTCCGGTAAAAAGTTCCAACGAAGGCAATCTAGGGTACTTTCAGACTTAATTTTTATATGACAAAGTTAATTAGCAAAGTAACTACATCGCCATTTTCTTTGTCTGACGCTCGTAATCCATTCATTTGCGACGTGGCGCATTTATTGCAGCAAGATTGTAGCCGTTTTGAATGGAAAGAAACTTCTAATCACGTCCTTTACTTGATTTACTCAGCGGCTATTGCGTAAAAAAGATATGTCACAGTCGTAATGATAAATAATGTAACGTGAAAAAGTCAATAGCCTACGACACCGGGAGTTCCCAGGCGGTCCCCCATCCAAGTACTATCCCGGCCCGACGATGCTTAACTTCCGTGATCGGACGAGAACAGGTGTGTTCATCGTGGTATGGTCGTAGACAAACAAACAGGCAGATATCTACGATTTATTAGCACATTACATCGAAAATGGTTCAAACTTTAAAGGTCATATTTCTTGACTGGATCATCCGAAATAGGTCGTGTTTATGTGCATTTGAAAGCTCTTTTTAAGCGCTATCGATTCTTGTCAACAATAATGCGCTTTATGATTTCCGGTAAAAAGTTCCAACGAAGGCAATCTAGGGTACTTGCAGACTTAATTTTCATATGACAAAGTTATTTAGCAAATTAACTACATCGCCATTTTCTTTGTCTGACGCTCGTAATCCATTGATTTGCGACGTGGCGCATTTATTGCAGCCAGATCGTAGCCGTTTTGAAGGGAAAGAAACTTCTAATAACGTCCCTTACTTGATTTACGCAGCGGCTATTGCGTAAAAAAGATATGTCACAGTCGTAATGATAAATAATGTAACGTGAAAAAGTCAATAGCCTACGACACCAGGAGTTCCCACGCGGTATCCCATCCAAGTACTATCCCGACCCGACGATGCTTAACTTCCGTGATCGGACAAGAACAGGTGTGTTCATCGTGGTATGGTCGTAGACAAACAAACGGGCAGATATTTACGATTTATTAGCACATTACATCGAAAATGGTTCGAACTTTAAAGATCATAATTCTTGACTGGGTGATCGGAAATAGTTCGTGTTTATGTGCATTTGAAAGCTCTTTTTAAGCGCTATCGATTCTTTACGACAATAATGCGCTTTAAGATTTCCGGTAAAAAGTTCCAACGAAGGCAATCTAGGGTACTTTCAGACTTAATTTTCATATGACAAAGTTAATTAGCAAATTAACTACATCGCCATTTTCTTTGTCTGACGCTCGTAATCCATTCATTTGCGACGTGGCGCATTTATTGCTGCCAGATCGTAGCCGTTTTGAAGGGAAAGCAACTTCTAATCACGTCCCTTACTTGATTTACTCAGCGGCTATTGCCTAAAAACGATACGTCACAGTCGTAGTGATAAATAATGTAACGTGAAAAAGTCAATAGCCTACGACACCGGAAGTTCCCAGGCGGTCCCCCATCCAAGTACTATCCCGGCCCGACGATGCTTAACTTCCGTGATCGGACGAGAACAGGTGTGTTCATCGTGGTATGGTCGTAGAGAAACAAACGGGCAGATATCTACGATTTATTAGCACATTACATCGAAATTGGTTCAAATTTTAAAGGTCATATTTCTTGACTGGATCATCCGAAATAGGTCGTGTTTATGTGCATTTGAAAGCGCTTTTCAAGCGCTATCCATGAATTACGACAACCATGCGCTTTAAGATTTCCGGTAAAAGTTCCAACGAAGGCAATTTAGGGTACTTTTAGACTTAATTTTCATATGACTAAGTTAATTAGCAAAGTAACTACATCGCCATTTTCTTTGTCTGACGCTCGTAATCCATTTATTTGCGACGTGGCGCATTTATTGCAGCAAGATTGTAGCCGTTTTGAATGGAAAGAAACTTCTAATCACGTCCTTTACTTGATTTACTCAGCGGCTATTGCGTAAAAAAGATATGTCACAGTCGTAATGATAAATAATGTAACGTGAAAAAGTCAATAGCCTACGACACCGGGAGTTCCGACTCGGTATCCCATCCAAGTACTATCCCGGCCCGACGATGCTTAACTTCCGTGATCGGACGAGAACAGGTGTGTTCATCGTGGTATGGTCGTAGACAAACAAACGGGCAGATATCTACGATTTATTAGCACATTACATCGAAATTAGTTCGAACTTTAAAGATCATAATTCTTGACTGGGTGATCGGAAATAGTTCGTGTTTATGTGCATTTGAAAGCTCCTTTTAAGCGCTATCGATTCTTTACGACAATAATGCGCTTTAAGATTTCCGGTAAAAAGTTCCAACGTAGGCAATCTAGGGTACTTTCAGACTTAATTTTCATATGACAAAGTTAGTTAGCAAAGTAAGTACATCGCCATTTTCTTTGTCTGATGCTCGTAATCCATTCATTTGCGACGTGGCGCATTTATTGCAGCACGATTGTAGCCGTTTTGAAGGGAAAGCAACTTCTAATCATGTCTCTTTCTTGATTTACTCAGCGGCTATTGCGTAAAAAAGATACGTCACTGTCGTAATGATAAATAATGTAACGTGAAAAGGTCAATAGCCTACGACACCAGGAGTTCCCAGGCGGTCCCCCATCCAAGTACTATCCCGGCCCGACGATGCTTAACTTCCGTGATCGGACGAGAACAGGTGTGTTTATCGTGGTAGGGTCGTAGACAATCAAACGGGCAGATATCTACGATTTATTAGCACATTACATCGAAAATGGTTCAAACTTTAAAGGTCATATTTCTTGACTGGATCATCCGAAATAGGTCGTGTTTATGTGCATTTGAAAGCTCTTTTTAAGCGCTATCGATTCTTTACGACAACCATGCGCTTTAAGATTTCCGGTAAAAAGTTCCAACGAAGGAAATCTAGGGTACTTTCAGACTTAATTTTCATATGACAAAGTTAATTAGCAAAGTAACTACATCGCCGTTTTCTTTGTCTGACGCTCGTAATCCATTCATTTGCGACGTGGCGCATTTATTGCAGCAAGATTGTAGCCTTTTTGAAGGGAAAGCAACTTCTAATCACGTCCCTTACTTGATTTACTCGGCGGCTATTGCGTAAAAAAGATACGTCACAGTCGTAATGATAAATAATGTAACGTGAAAAAGTCAATAGCCTACGACACCGGGAGATCCCAGGCGGTCCCCCATCCAAGTACTATCCCGCCCCGACGATGCTTAACTTCCGTGATCGGACAAGAACAGGTGTGTTCATCGCGGTATGGTCGTAGACAAACACCAGGGCAGATATCTACGATTTATTAGAACATTACATCGAAAATGGTTCGAACTTTAAAGATCATAA
The DNA here is from genome assembly GCF_029227915.1 of Hydractinia symbiolongicarpus. NCBI lineage: Eukaryota > Metazoa > Cnidaria > Hydrozoa > Anthoathecata > Hydractiniidae > Hydractinia > Hydractinia symbiolongicarpus. Next base: position 15,122,527 of record NC_079885.1, on the reverse strand, counting down.
TTCTTGACTGGGTGATCGGAAATAGTTCGTGTTTATGTGCATTTGAAAGCTCCTTTTAAGCGCTATCGATTCTTTACGACAATAATGCGCTTTAAGATTTCCGGTAAAAAGTTCCAACGAAGGAAATCTAGGGTACTTTCAGACTTAATTTTCATATGACAAAGTTAATTAGCAAAGTAACTACATCGCCATTTTCTTTGTCTGACGCTCGTAATCCATTTATTTGCGACGTGGCGCATTTATTGCAGCAAGATTGTAACCGTTTTGAAGGGAAAGCAACTTCTAATCACGTCCCTTACTTGATTTACTCAGCGGCTATTGCGTAAAAAAGATACGTCACAGTCGTAATGATAAATAATGTAACGTGAAATAGTCAATAGCCTACGACACCGGGAGATCCCAGGCGGTCCCCCATCCAAGTACTATCCCGGCCCGACAATGCTTAACTTCCGTGATCGGACAAGAACAGGTGTGTTCATCGTGGTATGGTCGTAGACAAACAAACGGGCAGATATCTACGATTTATTAGCACATTACATCGAAAATGGTTCAAATTTTAAAGGTCATATTTCTTGACTGGATCATTCGAAATAGGTCGTGTTTATGTGCATTTGACAGCTCTTTTTAAGCGCTATCGATTCTTTACAACAATAATGCGCTTTATGATTTCCGGTAAAAAGTTCCAACAGAGGCAATCTAGTGTACTTGCAGACTTAATTTTCATATGACATAGTTAATTAGCAAAGTAACTACATCGCCATTTTCTTTGTCTGACGCTCTTAATCCATTCATTTGCGACGTGGCGCATTTATTGCAGCAAGATTGTAGCCCTTTTTAAGGGAAAGAAGCTTCTAATCATGTCCCTTACTTGATTTACTCGGCGGCTATTGCGTAAGAAAGATACGTCCCAGTCGTAATGATAAATAATGTAACGTGAAAAAGTCAATAGCCTACGACACCGGGATATCCCAGGCGGTCCCCCATCCAAGTACTATCCCGCCCCGACGATGCTTAACTTCCGTGATCGGACAAGAACAGGTGTGTTCATCGTGGTATGGTCGTAGACAAACAAACGGGCAGATATCTACGATTTATTAGCACATTACATCGAAAATGGTTTAAACTTTAAAGGTCATATTTCTTGACAGGAATATCCGAAATAGGTCGTGTTTATGTGCATTTGAAAGCTCTTTTCAAGCGCTATTCATTATTTACGACAACCATGCGCTTTAAGATTTCGGGTAAAAAGTTCCAACGAAGGCAATCTAGGGTACTTTCCGACTTAATTTTCATATGACAAAGTTAATTAGCAAAGTAACTACATCGCCATTTTCTTTGTCTGACGCTCGTAATCCATATATTTGCGACGTGGCGCATTTATTGCAGCAAGATTGTAGCCTTTTTGAAGGGAAAGCAACTTCCAATCACGTCCCTTACTTGATTTACTCAGCGGCTATTGCGTAAAAAAGATACGTCACAGTCGTAATGATAAATAATGTAACGTGAAAAAGTCAATAGCCTACGACACCGGGCGTTCCCAGGCGGTTCCCCATCCAGGTACTATCCCGGCCCGACGATGCTTAACTTCCCTGATCGGACGAGAACAGGTGTGTTCATCGTGGTATGGTCGTAGACAAACAAACCGGCATATATCTACGATTTATTAGCACATTACATCGAAAATGGTTTAAACTTTAAAGGTCATATTTCTTGACTGGATTATCCTAAATAGGTCGTGTTTATGTGCATTTGAAACCTCTTTTCAAGCGCTATTCATTATTTACGACAACCATGCGCTTTAAGATTTCCGGTAAAAAGTTCCAACGAAGGCAATCTAGGGTAATTTCAGACTTAATTTTCATATGACAAAGTTAATTAGCAAAGTAACTACATCGCCATTTTCTTTGTCTGACGCTCTTAATCCATTCATTTGCGACGTGGCGCATTTATTGCAGCAAGATTGTAGCCCTTTTTAAGGGAAAGAAACTTCTAATCACGTCCCTTACTTGATTTACTCAGCGGCTATTGCGTAAAAAAGATACGTCACAGTCGTAATGATAAATAATGTAACGTGAAAAAGTCAATAGCCTACGACACCGGGAGTTCCCAGGCGGTCCCCCATCCAAGTAATATCCCGGCCCGGCGATGCTTAACTTCCCTGATCGGACGGGAACAGGTGTGTTCATCGTGGTATGGTCGTAGACAAACAAACGGGCAGATATCTACGATTTATTAGCACATTACATCGAAAATGGTTCAAACTTTAAAGATCATATTTCTTGACTGGGTGATCGGAAATAGGTCGTGCTTATGTGCATTTGAAAGCTCTTTTTAAGCGCTATCGATTCTTTACGACAACCATGCACTTTAAGATTTCCAGTAAAAAGTTCCAACGAAGGCAATCTAGGGTACTTGCAGAATTAATTTTCATATGACAAAGTTAATTAGCAAAGTAACTACATCGCCATTTTCTTTGTCTGACGCTCGTATTCTATTTATTTGCGACGTGGCGCATTTATTGCAGCAAGATTGTAGCCTTTTTGAAGGGAAAGCAACTTCTAATCACGTCCCTTACTTGATTTACTCGGCGGCTATTGCGTAAAAAAGATACGTCACAGTCGTAATGATAAATAATGTAACGTGAAAAAGTCAATAGCCTACGACACCGGGAGATCCCAGGCGGTCCCCCATCCAAGTACTATCCCGCCCCGACGATGCTTAACTTCCGTGATCGGACAAGAACAGGTGTGTTCATCGCGGTATGGTCGTAGACAAACACCAGGGCAGATATCTACGATTTATTAGAACATTACATCGAAAATGGTTCGAACTTTAAAGATCATAATTCTTGACTGGGTGATCGGAAATAGTTCGTGTTTATGTGCATTTGAAAGCTCCTTTTAAGCGCTATCGATTCTTTACGACAATAATGCGCTTTAAGATTTCCGGTAAAAAGTTCCAACGAAGGAAATCTAGGGTACTTTCAGACTTAATTTTCATATGACAAAGTTAATTAGCAAAGTAACTACATCGCCATTTTCTTTGTCTGACGCTCGTAATCCATTTATTTGCGACGTGGCGCATTTATTGCAGCAAGATTGTAGCCGTTTTGAAGGGAAAGCAACTTCTAATCACGTCCCTTACTTGATTTACTCAGCGGCTATTGCGTAAAAAAGATACGTCACAGTCGTAATGATAAATAATGTAACGTGAAATAGTCAATAGCCTACGACACCGGGAGATCCCAGGCGGTCCCCCATCCAAGTACTATCCCGGCCCGACAATGCTTAACTTCCGTGATCGGACAAGAACAGGTGTGTTCATCGTGGTATGGTCGTAGACAAACAAACGGGCAGATATCTACGATTTATTAGCACATTACATCGAAAATGGTTCAAATTTTAAAGGTCATATTTCTTGACTGGATCATTCGAAATAGGTCGTGTTTATGTGCATTTGACAGCTCTTTTTAAGCGCTATCGATTCTTTACAACAATAATGCGCTTTATGATTTCCGGTAAAAAGTTCCAACAGAGGCAATCTAGTGTACTTGCAGACTTAATTTTCATATGACATAGTTAATTAGCAAAGTAACTACATCGCCATTTTCTTTGTCTGACGCTCTTAATCCATTCATTTGCGACGTGGCGCATTTATTGCAGCAAGATTGTAGCCCTTTTTAAGGGAAAGAAGCTTCTAATCATGTCCCTTACTTGATTTACTCGGCGGCTATTGCGTAAGAAAGATACGTCCCAGTCGTAATGATAAATAATGTAACGTGAAAAAGTCAATAGCCTACGACACCGGGATATCCCAGGCGGTCCCCCATCCAAGTACTATCCCGCCCCGACGATGCTTAACTTCCGTGATCGGACAAGAACAGGTGTGTTCATCGTGGTATGGTCGTAGACAAACAAACGGGCAGATATCTACGATTTATTAGCACATTACATCGAAAATGGTTTAAACTTTAAAGGTCATATTTCTTGACAGGAATATCCGAAATAGGTCGTGTTTATGTGCATTTGAAAGCTCTTTTCAAGCGCTATTCATTATTTACGACAACCATGCGCTTTAAGATTTCGGGTAAAAAGTTCCAAGGAAGGCAATCTAGGGTACTTTCCGACTTAATTTTCATATGACAAAGTTAATTAGCAAAGTAACTACATCGCCATTTTCTTTGTCTGACGCTCGTAATCCATATATTTGCGACGTGGCGCATTTATTGCAGCAAGATTGTAGCCTTTTTGAAGGGAAAGCAACTTCCAATCACGTCCCTTACTTGATTTACTCAGCGGCTATTGCGTAAAAAAGATACGTCACAGTCGTAATGATAAATAATGTAACGTGAAAAAGTCAATAGCCTACGACACCGGGCGTTCCCAGGCGGTTCCCCATCCAGGTACTATCCCGGCCCGACGATGCTTAACTTCCCTGATCGGACGAGAACAGGTGTGTTCATCGTGGTATGGTCGTAGACAAACAAACCGGCATATATCTACGATTTATTAGCACATTACATCGAAAATGGTTTAAACTTTAAAGGTCATATTTCTTGACTGGATTATCCTAAATAGGTCGTGTTTATGTGCATTTGAAACCTCTTTTCAAGCGCTATTCATTATTTACGACAACCATGCGCTTTAAGATTTCCGGTAAAAAGTTCCAAGGAAGGCAATCTAGGGTACTTTCCGACTTAATTTTCATATGACAAAGTTAATTAGCAAAGTAACTACATCGCCATTTTCTTTGTCTGACGCTCGTATTCTATTTATTTGCGACGTGGCGCATTTATTGCAGCAAGATTGTAGCCGTTTTGAATGAAAAGAAACTTCTAATCACGTCCCTTACTTGATTTACTCAGCGGCTATTGCGTAAAAAAGATATGTCACAGTCGTAATGATAAATAATGTAACGTGAAAAAGTCAATAGCCTACGACACCGGGAGTTCCCAGGCGGTCCCCCATCCAAGTACTATCCCGGCCCGACGATGCTTAACTTCCGTGATCGGACGAGAACAGGTGTGTTCATCGTGGTATGGTCGTAGACAAACAAACAGGCAGATATCTACGATTTATTAGCACATTACATCGAAAATGGTTTAAACTTTAAAGGTCATATTTCTTGACTGGATCATCCGAAATAGGTCGTGTTTATGTGCATTTGAAAGCTCTTTTTAAGCGCTATCGATTCTTTACGACAACCATGCGCTTTAAGATTTCCGGTAAAAAGTTCCAACGAAGGAAATCTTAGGTACTTTCAGACTTAATTTTCATATGACTAAGTTAATTAGCAAAGTAACTACATCGCCATTTTCTTTGTCTGACGCTCGTAATTCATTCATTTGCGACGTGGCGCATTTATTGCAGCCAGATCGTAGCCGTTTTGAAGGGAAAGAAACTTCTAATCAAGTCCCTTACTTGATTAACTCAGCGGCTATTGCGTAAAAAAGATACGTCACAGTCGTAATGATAAATAATGTAACGTGAAAAAGTCAATAGCCTACGACACCGGGAGTTCCCAGGCGGTCCCCCATCCAAGTACTATCCCGGCCCGACGATGCTTAACTTCCGTGATCGGACGAGAACAGGTGTGTTCATCGTGGTATGGTCGTAGACAAACAAACGGGCAGATATCTGCGATTTATTAGCACATTACATCGAAAATGGTTCAAACTTTAAAGGTCATATTTCTTGACTGGATCATTCGAAATAGGTCGTGTTTATGTGCATTTGACAGCTCTTTTTAAGCACTATCGATTCTTTACAACAATAATGCGCTTTATGATTTCCGGTAAAAAGTTCCAACGAAGGCAATCTAGGGTACTTGCAGACTTAATTTTCATATGACAAAGTTAATTAGCAAAGTAACTACATCGCCATTTTCTTTGTCTGACGCTCTTAATTCATTCATTTGCGACGTGGCGCATTTATTGCAGCAAGATTGTAGCCCTTTTTAAGGGAAAGAAGCTTCTAATCATGTCCCTTACTTGATTTACTCGGCGGCTATTGCGTAAGAAAGATACGTCCCAGTCGTAATGATAAATAATGTAACGTGAAAAAGTCAATAGCCTACGACACCGGGATATCCCAGGCGGTCCCTCATCCAAGTACTATCCCGCCCCGACGATGCTTAACTTCCGTGATCGGACAAGAACAGGTGTGTTCATCGTGGTATGGTCGTAGACAAACAAACAGGCAGATATCTACGATTTATTAGCACATTACATCGAAAATGGTTTAAACTTTAAAGGTCATATTTCTTGACTGGATCATCCGAAATAGGTCGTGTTTATGTGCATTTGAAAGCTCTTTTTAAGCGCTATCGATTCTTTACGACAACCATGCGCTTTAAGATTTCCGGTAAAAAGTTCCAACGAAGGAAATCTTAGGTACTTTCAGACTTAATTTTCATATGACTAAGTTAATTAGCAAAGTAACTACATCGCCATTTTCTTTGTCTGACGCTCGTAATTCATTCATTTGCGACGTGGCGCATTTATTGCAGCCAGATCGTAGCCGTTTTGAAGGGAAAGAAACTTTTAATCAAGTCCCTTACTTGATTAACTCAGCGGCTATTGCGTAAAAAAGATACGTCACAGTCGTAATGATAAATAATGTAACGTGAAAAAGTCAATAGCCTACGACACCGGGAGTTCCCAGGCGGTCCCCCATCCAAGTACTATCCCGGCCCGACGATGCTTAACTTCCGTGATCGGACGAGAACAGGTGTGTTCATCGTGGTATGGTCGTAGACAAACAAACGGGCAGATATCTACGATTTATTAGCACATTACATCGAAAATGGTTCAAACTTTAAGGGTCATATTTCTTGACTGGATCATTCGAAATAGGTCGTGTTTATGTGCATTTGACAGCTCTTTTTAAGCACTATCGATTCTTTACAACAATAATGCGCTTTATGATTTCCGGTAAAAAGTTCCAACGAAGGCAATCTAGGGTACTTGCAGACTTAATTTTCATATGACAAAGTTAATTAGCAAAGTAACTACATCGCCATTTTCTTTGTCTGACGCTCTTAATTCATTCATTTGCGACGTGGCGCATTTATTGCAGCAAGATTGTAGCCCTTTTTAAGGGAAAGAAGCTTCTAATCATGTCCCTTACTTGATTTACTCGGCGGCTATTGCGTAAGAAAGATACGTCCCAGTCGTAATGATAAATAATGTAACGTGAAAAAGTCAATAGCCTACGACACCGGGATATCCCAGGCGGTCCCTCATCCAAGTACTATCCCGCCCCGACGATGCTTAACTTCCGTGATCGGACAAGAACAGGTGTGTTCATCGTGGTATGGTCGTAGACAAACAAACAGGCAGATATCTACGATTTATTAGCACATTACATCGAAAATGGTTTAAACTTTAAAGGTCATATTTCTTGACTGGATCATCCGAAATAGGTCGTGTTTATGTGCATTTGAAAGCTCTTTTTAAGCGCTATCGATTCTTTACGACAACCATGCGCTTTAAGATTTCCGGTAAAAAGTTCCAACGAAGGAAATCTTAGGTACTTTCAGACTTAATTTTCATATGACTAAGTTAATTAGCAAAGTAACTACATCGCCATTTTCTTTGTCTGACGCTCGTAATTCATTCATTTGCGACGTGGCGCATTTATTGCAGCCAGATCGTAGCCGTTTTGAAGGGAAAGAAACTTTTAATCAAGTCCCTTACTTGATTAACTCAGCGGCTATTGCGTAAAAAAGATACGTCACAGTCGTAATGATAAATAATGTAACGTGAAAAAGTCAATAGCCTACGACACCGGGAGTTCCCAGACGGTCCCCCATCCAAGTACTATCCCGGCCCGACGATGCTTAACTTCCGTGATCGGACGAGAACAGGTGTGTTCATCGTGGTATGGTCGTAGACAAACAAACGGGCAGATATCTACGATTTATTAGCACATTACATCGAAAATGGTTCAAACTTTAAAGGTCATATTTCTTGACTGGATCATTCGAAATAGGTCGTGTTTATGTGCATTTGACAGCTCTTTTTAAGCACTATCGATTCGTTACAACAATAATGCGCTTTATGATTTCCGGTAAAAAGTTCCAACGAAGGCAATCTAGGGTACTTGCAGACTTAATTTTCATATGACAAAGTTAATTAGCAAAGTAACTACATCGCCATTTTCTTTGTCTGACGCTCTTAATTCATTCATTTGCGACGTGGCGCATTTATTGCAGCAAGATTGTAGCCCTTTTTAAGGGAAAGAAGCTTCTAATCATGTCCCTTACTTGATTTACTCGGCGGCTATTGCGTAAGAAAGATACGTCCCAGTCGTAATGATAAATAATGTAACGTGAAAAAGTCAATAGCCTACGACACCGGGATATCCCAGGCGGGCCCTCATCCAAGTACTATCCCGCCCCGACGATTCTTAACTTCCGTGATCGGACAAGAACAGGTGTGTTCATCGTGGTATGGTCGTAGACAAACAAACGGGCAGATATCTACGATTTATTAGCACATTACATCGAAAATGGTTTAAACTTTAAAGGTCATATTTCTTGACTGGATTATCCGAAATAGGTCGTGTTTATGTGCATTTGAAAGCTCTTTTCAAGCGCTATCCATTATTCACGACAACCATGCGCTTTAAGATTTCGGGTAAAAAGTTCCAACGAAGGCAATCTAGGGTACTTTCAGACTTAATTTTCATATGACAAAGTTAATTAGCAAAGTAACTACATCGCCATTTTCTTTGTCTGACGCTCGTAAATACATTCGAAAACTTGATCCAAAAAAGGCGCAGCAAAAAGATGATATTCCTACTAACATCATCAAAGAAAACAGTGATATTTTTAGCCAATTCATTACTGAAAATTTTAATCAATCGTTAAAAAGTTCTGAATTTCCAACATCTTTGAAAAACGCAGATATTACTCCTACACACAAAAAAGGACTGCGCACTGAAAAGTCGAACTATAGACCTGTAAGCGTCCTATCGAACATCTCAAAAATCTATGAAAGATGCATGTATGACCAAATATACACCTTCTTCGAGCCATTATTTTCGAAACTTCAATTTCAGTTCACAACAATGCCTCATAAGTATGATTGAAAAATGGAAAAACAGCCTTGACAAAGGTGGCACATTTGGAGCGCTTTTAACTGATTTGTCTAAGGCATTTGACTGCATACCACACGAGCTATTACTAGCAAAACTTCATGCATATGGCTTTGATATGAACTCTTTGCTGTTTATAAAATCGTACCTAATTGACAGGAAACAGCGAGTGCGTATAAATAACAATTATAGTACATGGAAAAAAATAAAATACGGCCTACCGCAAGGATCAATTTTGGGTCCTTTGCTTTTCAATATATTTTTATGCGACCTTTTCCTTTTTGTCCCATATATGGACATTGTCAACTATGCTGATGATACAACCCCATTTTCAATAGGAAAGAATATCAACGAAGTTATTGAAAAGATTGAATATGCAGCAATTATAATATTTACTTGGTTTGAAAATAACGGTATGAAAGCCAACCCAGAAAAATCACATTTTTTTACTAACAAAACAGATGTACGATTAAAAGTTTGTGATGAACTTCTAAACAATTCTCAAACTGAGAAACTGCTTGGTATAACCATAGACCACAAACTTTCTTTCGAGGAACATGTTAATCAGCTCTGTAACAAGGCAGGCCAGAAAGTTAGTGCGCTTGCAAGGTTATCTTCCTTCATGACATTAGACCAGCGAAAGCTGATTATTAATGCTTTTGTCACTAGTCATTTTTCGTACTGTCCATTAGTATGGATGTTTCACAGTCGTAAATTAAACAATAGGATAAACAATATAAATGAAAGAGCACTAAGAATTATCTATCAAGACTATCAATCCTCATTTGAAGAGCTTTTATCAAAAAATGGGAGCGTTACAATTCACCAAACGAACTTACGCATCCTTGTTACTGAGCTGTATAAAGCTAAAACAAAAACAGGTCCAGAAATGTTGAATGAAATTTTTATTTTTCCTGAACCAGTGTATAATTTGAGGAAGGACAAACTTAAGAGTAACAAAATATTTTCAGTGAGATATGGGATCGAAACACTGTCTAATGTTGGGTTAAAGCTTTGGAACTCTTTGCCTAACGAGTATCGGAACGCTGGTACTTTAATTGAGTTTAGAAACAAAATAAGAAACTGGATTCCAAACCATTGTCCTTGCAGAATATGCAAAACTTTTATACCTGAATAAGGTTTTCTTTAGTTTCCCCGTTGTCTTCCTTTGCCAGTTGTGGAGCGGGAACTCAGTTAAACATGTCTTGCGGTGCGACGGTTTAGGTGGGGTGGTATCATATGAGAATATTCTAGCCTTATTATCTGGTTGTATATTATTTTCTCTCGACCCCTGCCTGGGAAGTTTGACTGAGTTCCTGGAACCACCACTACATAGCCTTGACATATTTTTGACATATTATTTATATTATTTAAAATACTTAAAAAAAAATGGTATATACGGTATTCCTTATAGATTTTTTATATTCAGTTATTTATTGTTTTTAATGTTTTTAAAGTTGACTTTAATTAGCCTCAGAGCTACATTTTCTTGTAAATTTGTCAACTATAAATAAATTAATTAATAAAAAATAAAAAAATAATAATCCATTCATTTGCGACGTGGCGCATTTATTGCAGCAAGATTGTAGCCTTTTTGAAGGGAAAGCAACTTCTAATCACGTCCCTTACTTGATTTACTCGGCGGCTATTGCGTAAAAAAGATACGTCACAGTCGTAATGATAAATAATGTAACGTGAAAAAGTCAATAGCCTACGACACCGGGAGATCCCAGGCGGTCCCCCATCCAAGTACTATCCCGGCCTGAAGATGCTTAACTTCCGTGATCGGACAAGAACAGGTGTGTTCATCGTGGTATGGTCGTAGACAAACAAACCGGCAGATTTCTACGATTTATTAGCACATTACATCGAAAATGGTTTAAACTTTAAAGGTCATATTTTTTGACAGGATTATCCGAAATAGGTCGTGTTTATGTGCATTTGAAAGCTCTTTTCAAGCGCTATCCATTATTTACGACAACCATGCGCTTTAAGATTTCGGGTAAAAAGTTTCAATGAAGGCAATCTAGGGTACTTTCCGACTTAATTTTCATATGACAAAGTTAATTAGCAAAGTAACTACATCGCCATTTTCTTTGTCTGACGCTCTTAATCCATTCATTTGCGACGTGGCGCATTTATTGCAGCAAGATTGTATCCCTTTTTAAGGGAAAGAAGCTTCTAATCATGTCCCTTACTTGATTTACTCGGCGGCTATTGCGTAAGAAAGATACGTCCCAGTCGTAATGATAAATAATGTAACGTGAAAAAGTCAATAGCCTACGACACCGGGATATCCCAGGCGGTCCCCCATCCAAGTACTATCCCGCCCCGTCGATGCTTAACTTCCGTGATCGGACAAGAACAGGTGTGTTCATCGTGGTATGGTCGTAGACAAACAAACGGGCAGATATCTACGATTTATTAGCACAATACATCGAAAATGGTTTAAACTTTAAAGGTCATATTTCTTGACAGGATTATCCGAAATAGGTCGTGTTCATGTGCATTTGAAAGCTCTTTTCAAGCGCTATCCATTATTTACGACAACCATGCGCTTTAAGATTTCGGGTAAAAAGTTCCAACGAAGGCAACCTAGGGTACTTTCCGACTTAATTTTCATATGACAAAGTTGATTAGCAAAAAAACTACATCGCCATTTTCTTTGTCTGACGCTCGTAATCCATTCATTTGCGACGTGGCGCATTTATTGCAGCAAGATTGTAGCCTTTTTGAAGGGAAAGCAACTTCTAATCACGTCCCTTACTTGATTTACTCAGCGGCTATTGCGTAAAAAAGATACGTCACAGTCTTAATGATAAATAATGTAACGTGAAAAAGTCAATAGCCTACGACACCGGGATATCCCAGGCGGGCCCTCATCCAAGTACTATCCCGCCCCGACGATGCTTAACTTCCGTGATCGGACAAGAACAGGTGTGTTCATCGTGGTATGGTCGTAGACAAACAAACGGGCAGATATCTACGATTTATTAGCACATTACATCGAAAATGGTTTAAACTTTAAAGGTCATATTTCTTGACTGGATTATCCGAAATAGGTCGTGTTTATGTGCATTTGAAAGCTCTTTTCAAGCGCTATCCATTATTCACGACAACCATGCGCTTTAAGATTTCGGGTAAAAGTTCCAACGAAGGCAATCTAGGGTACTTTCAGACTTAATTTTCATATGACAAAGTTAATTAGCAAAGTAACTACATCGCCATTTTCTTTGTCTGACGCTCGTAAATACATTCGAAAACTTGATCCAAAAAAGGCGCAGCAAAAAGATGATATTCCTACTAACATCATCAAAGAAAACAGTGATATTTTTAGCCAATTCATTACTGAAAATTTTAATCAATCGTTAAAAAGTTCTGAATTTCCAACATCTTTGAAAAACGCAGATATTACTCCTACACACAAAAAAGGACTGCGCACTGAAAAGTCGAACTATAGACCTGTAAGCGTCCTATCGAACATCTCAAAAATCTATGAAAGATGCATGTATGACCAAATATACACCTTCTTCGAGCCATTATTTTCGAAACTTCAATTTCAGTTCACAACAATGCCTCATAAGTATGATTGAAAAATGGAAAAACAGTCTTGACAAAGGTGGCACATTTGGAGCGCTTTTAACTGATTTGTCTAAGGCATTTGACTGCATACCACACGAGCTATTACTAGCAAAACTTCATGCATATGGCTTTGATATGAACTCTTTGCTGTTTATAAAATCGTACCTAATTGACAGGAAACAGCGAGTGCGTATAAATAACAATTATAGTACATGGAAAAAAATAAAATACGGCCTACCGCAAGGATCAATTTTGGGTCCTTTGCTTTTCAATATATTTTTATGCGACCTTTTCCTTTTTGTCCCATATATGGACATTGTCAACTATGCTGATGATACAACCCCATTTTCAATAGGAAAGAATATCAACGAAGTTATTGAAAAGATTGAATATGCAGCAATTATAATATTTACTTGGTTTGAAAATAACGGTATGAAAGCCAACCCAGAAAAATCACATTTTTTTACTAACAAAACAGATGTACGATTAAAAGTTTGTGATGAACTTCTAAACAATTCTCAAACTGAGAAACTGCTTGGTATAACCATAGACCACAAACTTTCTTTCGAGGAACATGTTAATCAGCTCTGTAACAAGGCAGGCCAGAAAGTTAGTGCGCTTGCAAGGTTATCTTCCTTCATGACATTAGACTAGCGAAAGCTGATTATTAATGCTTTTGTCACTAGTCATTTTTCGTACTGTCCATTAGTATGGATGTTTCACAGTCGTAAATTAAACAATAGGATAAACAATATAAATGAAAGAGCACTAAGAATTATCTATCAAGACTATAAATCCTCATTTGAAGAGCTTTTATCAAAAAATGGGAGCGTTACAATTCACCAAACGAACTTACGCATCCTTGTTACTGAGCTGTATAAAGCTAAAACAAAAACAGGTCCAGAAATGTTGAATGAAATTTTTATTTTTCCTGAACCAGTGTATAATTTGAGGAAGGACAAACTTAAGAGTAACAAAATATTTTCAGTGAGATATGGGATCGAAACACTGTCTAATGTTGGGTTAAAGCTTTGGAACTCTTTGCCTAACGAGTATCGGAACGCTGGTACTTTAATTGAGTTTAGAAACAAAATAAGAAACTGGATTCCAAACCATTGTCCTTGCAGAATATGCAAAACTTTTATACCTGAATAAGGTTTTCTTTAGTTTCCCCGTTGTCTTCCTTTGCCAGTTGTGGAGCGGGAACTCAGTTAAACATGTCTTGCGGTGCGACGGTTTAGGTGGGGTGGTATCATATGAGAATATTCTAGCCTTATTATCTGGTTGTATATTATTTTCTCTCGACCCCTGCCTGGGAAGTTTGACTGAGTTCCTGGAACCACCACTACATAGCCTTGACATATTTTTGACATATTATTTATATTATTTAAAATACTTAAAAAAAAATGGTATATACGGTATTCCTTATAGATTTTTTATATTCAGTTATTTATTGTTTTTAATGTTTTTAAAGTTGACTTTAATTAGCCTCAGAGCTACATTTTCTTGTAAATTTGTCAACTATAAATAAATTAATTAATAAAAAATAAAAAAATAATAATCCATTCATTTGCGACGTGGCGCATTTATTGCAGCAAGATTGTAGCCTTTTTGAAGGGAAAGCAACTTCTAATCACGTCCCTTACTTGATTTACTCGGCGGCTATTGCGTAAAAAAGATACGTCACAGTCGTAATGATAAATAATGTAACGTGAAAAAGTCAATAGCCTACGACACCGGGAGATCCCAGGCGGTCCCCCATCCAAGTACTATCCCGGCCTGAAGATGCTTAACTTCCGTGATCGGACAAGAACAGGTGTGTTCATCGTGGTATGGTCGTAGACAAACAAACCGGCAGATTTCTACGATTTATTAGCACATTACATCGAAAATGGTTTAAACTTTAAAGGTCATATTTTTTGACAGGATTATCCGAAATAGGTCGTGTTTATGTGCATTTGAAAGCTCTTTTCAAGCGCTATCCATTATTTACGACAACCATGCGCTTTAAGATTTCGGGTAAAAAGTTTCAATGAAGGCAATCTAGGGTACTTTCCGACTTAATTTTCATATGACAAAGTTAATTAGCAAAGTAACTACATCGCCATTTTCTTTGTCTGACGCTCTTAATCCATTCATTTGCGACGTGGCGCATTTATTGCAGCAAGATTGTATCCCTTTTTAAGGGAAAGAAGCTTCTAATCATGTCCCTTACTTGATTTACTCGGCGGCTATTGCGTAAGAAAGATACGTCCCAGTCGTAATGATAAATAATGTAACGTGAAAAAGTCAATAGCCTACGACACCGGGATATCCCAGGCGGTCCCCCATCCAAGTACTATCCCGCCCCGTCGATGCTTAACTTCCGTGATCGGACAAGAACAGGTGTGTTCATCGTGGTATGGTCGTAGACAAACAAACGGGCAGATATCTACGATTTATTAGCACAATACATCGAAAATGGTTTAAACTTTAAAGGTCATATTTCTTGACAGGATTATCCGAAATAGGTCGTGTTCATGTGCATTTGAAAGCTCTTTTCAAGCGCTATCCATTATTTACGACAACCATGCACTTTAAGATTTCCAGTAAAAAGTTCCAACGAAGGCAATCTAGGGTACTTGCAGAATTAATTTTCATATGACAAAGTTAATTAGCAAAGTAACTACATCGCCATTTTCTTTGTCTGACGCTCGTATTCTATTTATTTGCGACGTGGCGCATTTATTGCAGCAAGATTGTAGCCGTTTTGAATGAAAAGAAACTTCTAATCACGTCCCTTACTTGATTTACTCAGCGGCTATTGCGTAAAAAAGATATGTCACAGTCGTAATGATAAATAATGTAACGTGAAAAAGTCAATAGCCTACGACACCGGGAGTTCCCAGGCGGTCCCCCATCCAAGTACTATCCCGGCCCGACGATGCTTAACTTCCGTGATCGGACGAGAACAGGTGTGTTCATCGTGGTATGGTCGTAGACAAACAAACAGGCAGATATCTACGATTTATTAGCACATTACATCGAAAATGGTTTAAACTTTAAAGGTCATATTTCTTGACTGGATCATCCGAAATAGGTCGTGTTTATGTGCATTTGAAAGCTCTTTTTAAGCGCTATCGATTCTTTACGACAACCATGCGCTTTAAGATTTCCGGTAAAAAGTTCCAACGAAGGAAATCTTAGGTACTTTCAGACTTAATTTTCATATGACTAAGTTAATTAGCAAAGTAACTACATCGCCATTTTCTTTGTCTGACGCTCGTAATTCATTCATTTGCGACGTGGCGCATTTATTGCAGCCAGATCGTAGCCGTTTTGAAGGGAAAGAAACTTCTAATCAAGTCCCTTACTTGATTAACTCAGCGGCTATTGCGTAAAAAAGATACGTCACAGTCGTAATGATAAATAATGTAACGTGAAAAAGTCAATAGCCTACGACACCGGGAGTTCCCAGGCGGTCCCCCATCCAAGTACTATCCCGGCCCGACGATGCTTAACTTCCGTGATCGGACAAGAACAGGTGTGTTCATCGTGGTATGGTCGTAGACAAACAAACGGGCAGATATCTGCGATTTATTAGCACATTACATCGAAAATGGTTCAAACTTTAAAGGTCATATTTCTTGACTGGATCATTCGAAATAGGTCGTGTTTATGTGCATTTGACAGCTCTTTTTAAGCACTATCGATTCTTTACAACAATAATGCGCTTTATGATTTCCGGTAAAAAGTTCCAACGAAGGCAATCTAGGGTACTTGCAGACTTAATTTTCATATGACAAAGTTAATTAGCAAAGTAACTACATCGCCATTTTCTTTGTCTGACGCTCTTAATTCATTCATTTGCGACGTGGCGCATTTATTGCAGCAAGATTGTAGCCCTTTTTAAGGGAAAGAAGCTTCTAATCATGTCCCTTACTTGATTTACTCGGCGGCTATTGCGTAAGAAAGATACGTCCCAGTCGTAATGATAAATAATGTAACGTGAAAAAGTCAATAGCCTACGACACCGGGATATCCCAGGCGGTCCCTCATCCAAGTACTATCCCGCCCCGACGATGCTTAACTTCCGTGATCGGACAAGAACAGGTGTGTTCATCGTGGTATGGTCGTAGACAAACAAACAGGCAGATATCTACGATTTATTAGCACATTACATCGAAAATGGTTTAAACTTTAAAGGTCATATTTCTTGACTGGATCATCCGAAATAGGTCGTGTTTATGTGCATTTGAAAGCTCTTTTTAAGCGCTATCGATTCTTTACGACAACCATGCGCTTTAAGATTTCCGGTAAAAAGTTCCAACGAAGGAAATCTTAGGTACTTTCAGACTTAATTTTCATATGACTAAGTTAATTAGCAAAGTAACTACATCGCCATTTTCTTTGTCTGACGCTCGTAATTCATTCATTTGCGACGTGGCGCATTTATTGCAGCCAGATCGTAGCCGTTTTGAAGGGAAAGAAACTTTTAATCAAGTCCCTTACTTGATTAACTCAGCGGCTATTGCGTAAAAAAGATACGTCACAGTCGTAATGATAAATAATGTAACGTGAAAAAGTCAATAGCCTACGACACCGGGAGTTCCCAGGCGGTCCCCCATCCAAGTACTATCCCGGCCCGACGATGCTTAACTTCCGTGATCGGACGAGAACAGGTGTGTTCATCGTGGTATGGTCGTAGACAAACAAACGGGCAGATATCTACGATTTATTAGCACATTACATCGAAAATGGTTCAAACTTTAAAGGTCATATTTCTTGACTGGATCATTCGAAATAGGTCGTGTTTATGTGCATTTGACAGCTCTTTTTAAGCACTATCGATTCTTTACAACAATAATGCGCTTTATGATTTCCGGTAAAAAGTTCCAACGAAGGCAATCTAGGGTACTTGCAGACTTAATTTTCATATGACAAAGTTAATTAGCAAAGTAACTACATCGCCATTTTCTTTGTCTGACGCTCTTAATTCATTCATTTGCGACGTGGCGCATTTATTGCAGAAAGATTGTAGCCCTTTTTAAGGGAAAGAAGCTTCTAATCATGTCCCTTACTTGATTTACTCGGCGGCTATTGCGTAAGAAAGATACGTCCCAGTCGTAATGATAAATAATGTAACGTGAAAAAGTCAATAGCCTACGACACCGGGATATCCCAGGCGGTCCCTCATCCAAGTACTATCCCGCCCCGACGATGCTTAACTTCCGTGATCGGACAAGAACAGGTGTGTTCATCGTGGTATGGTCGTAGACAAACAAACAGGCAGATATCTACGATTTATTAGCACATTACATCGAAAATGGTTTAAACTTTAAAGGTCATATTTCTTGACTGGATCATCCGAAATAGGTCGTGTTTATGTGCATTTGAAAGCTCTTTTTAAGCGCTATCGATTCTTTACGACAACCATGCGCTTTAAGATTTCCGGTAAAAAGTTCCAACGAAGGAAATCTTAGGTACTTTCAGACTTAATTTTCATATGACTAAGTTAATTAGCAAAGTAACTACATCGCCATTTTCTTTGTCTGACGCTCGTAATTCATTCATTTGCGACGTGGCGCATTTATTGCAGCCAGATCGTAGCCGTTTTGAAGGGAAAGAAACTTTTAATCAAGTCCCTTACTTGATTAACTCAGCGGCTATTGCGTAAAAAAGATACGTCACAGTCGTAATGATAAATAATGTAACGTGAAAAAGTCAATAGCCTACGACACCGGGAGTTCCCAGACGGTCCCCCATCCAAGTACTATCCCGGCCCGACGATGCTTAACTTCCGTGATCGGACGAGAACAGGTGTGTTCATCGTGGTATGGTCGTAGACAAACAAACGGGCAGATATCTACGATTTATTAGCACATTACATCGAAAATGGTTCAAACTTTAAAGGTCATATTTCTTGACTGGATCATTCGAAATAGGTCGTGTTTATGTGCATTTGACAGCTCTTTTTAAGCACTATCGATTCTTTACAACAATAATGCGCTTTATGATTTCCGGTAAAAAGTTCCAACGAAGGCAATCTAGGGTACTTGCAGACTTAATTTTCATATGACAAAGTTAATTAGCAAAGTAACTACATCGCCATTTTCTTTGTCTGACGCTCTTAATTCATTCATTTGCGACGTGGCGCATTTATTGCAGCAAGATTGTAGCCCTTTTTAAGGGAAAGAAGCTTCTAATCATGTCCCTTACTTGATTTACTCGGCGGCTATTGCGTAAGAAAGATACGTCCCAGTCGTAATGATAAATAATGTAACGTGAAAAAGTCAATAGCCTACGACACCGGGATATCCCAGGCGGGCCCTCATCCAAGTACTATCCCGCCCCGACGATTCTTAACTTCCGTGATCGGACAAGAACAGGTGTGTTCATCGTGGTATGGTCGTAGACAAACAAACGGGCAGATATCTACGATTTATTAGCACATTACATCGAAAATGGTTTAAACTTTAAAGGTCATATTTCTTGACTGGATTATCCGAAATAGGTCGTGTTTATGTGCATTTGAAAGCTCTTTTCAAGCGCTATCCATTATTCACGACAACCATGCGCTTTAAGATTTCGGGTAAAAAGTTCCAACGAAGGCAATCTAGGGTACTTTCAGACTTAATTTTCATATGACAAAGTTAATTAGCAAAGTAACTACATCGCCATTTTCTTTGTCTGACGCTCGTAAATACATTCGAAAACTTGATCCAAAAAAGGCGCAGCAAAAAGATGATATTCCTACTAACATCATCAAAGAAAACAGTGATATTTTTAGCCAATTCATTACTGAAAATTTTAATCAATCGTTAAAAAGTTCTGAATTTCCAACATCTTTGAAAAACGCAGATATTACTCCTACACACAAAAAAGGACTGCGCACTGAAAAGTCGAACTATAGACCTGTAAGCGTCCTATCGAACATCTCAAAAATCTATGAAAGATGCATGTATGACCAAATATACACCTTCTTCGAGCCATTATTTTCGAAACTTCAATTTCAGTTCACAACAATGCCTCATAAGTATGATTGAAAAATGGAAAAACAGTCTTGACAAAGGTGGCACATTTGGAGCGCTTTTAACTGATTTGTCTAAGGCATTTGACTGCATACCACACGAGCTATTACTAGCAAAACTTCATGCATATGGCTTTGATATGAACTCTTTGCTGTTTATAAAATCGTACCTAATTGACAGGAAACAGCGAGTGCGTATAAATAACAATTATAGTACATGGAAAAAAATAAAATACGGCCTACCGCAAGGATCAATTTTGGGTCCTTTGCTTTTCAATATATTTTTATGCGACCTTTTCCTTTTTGTCCCATATATGGACATTGTCAACTATGCTGATGATACAACCCCATTTTCAATAGGAAAGAATATCAACGAAGTTATTGAAAAGATTGAATATGCAGCAATTATAATATTTACTTGGTTTGAAAATAACGGTATGAAAGCCAACCCAGAAAAATCACATTTTTTTACTAACAAAACAGATGTACGATTAAAAGTTTGTGATGAACTTCTAAACAATTCTCAAACTGAGAAACTGCTTGGTATAACCATAGACCACAAACTTTCTTTCGAGGAACATGTTAATCAGCTCTGTAACAAGGCAGGCCAGAAAGTTAGTGCGCTTGCAAGGTTATCTTCCTTCATGACATTAGACCAGCGAAAGCTGATTATTAATGCTTTTGTCACTAGTCATTTTTCGTACTGTCCATTAGTATGGATGTTTCACAGTCGTAAATTAAACAATAGGATAAACAATATAAATGAAAGAGCACTAAGAATTATCTATCAAGACTATCAATCCTCATTTGAAGAGCTTTTATCAAAAAATGGGAGCGTTACAATTCACCAAACGAACTTACGCATCCTTGTTACTGAGCTGTATAAAGCTAAAACAAAAACAGGTCCAGAAATGTTGAATGAAATTTTTATTTTTCCTGAACCAGTGTATAATTTGAGGAAGGACAAACTTAAGAGTAACAAAATATTTTCAGTGAGATATGGGATCGAAACACTGTCTAATGTTGGGTTAAAGCTTTGGAACTCTTTGCCTAACGAGTATCGGAACGCTGGTACTTTAATTGAGTTTAGAAACAAAATAAGAAACTGGATTCCAAACCATTGTCCTTGCAGAATATGCAAAACTTTTATACCTGAATAAGGTTTTCTTTAGTTTCCCCGTTGTCTTCCTTTGCCAGTTGTGGAGCGGGAACTCAGTTAAACATGTCTTGCGGTGCGACGGTTTAGGTGGGGTGGTATCATATGAGAATATTCTAGCCTTATTATCTGGTTGTATATTATTTTCTCTCGACCCCTGCCTGGGAAGTTTGACTGAGTTCCTGGAACCACCACTACATAGCCTTGACATATTTTTGACATATTATTTATATTATTTAAAATACTTAAAAAAAAATGGTATATACGGTATTCCTTATAGATTTTTTATATTCAGTTATTTATTGTTTTTAATGTTTTTAAAGTTGACTTTAATTAGCCTCAGAGCTACATTTTCTTGTAAATTTGTCAACTATAAATAAATTAATTAATAAAAAATAAAAAAATAATAATCCATTCATTTGCGACGTGGCGCATTTATTGCAGCAAGATTGTAGCCTTTTTGAAGGGAAAGCAACTTCTAATCACGTCCCTTACTTGATTTACTCGGCGGCTATTGCGTAAAAAAGATACGTCACAGTCGTAATGATAAATAATGTAACGTGAAAAAGTCAATAGCCTACGACACCGGGAGATCCCAGGCGGTCCCCCATCCAAGTACTATCCCGGCCTGAAGATGCTTAACTTCCGTGATCGGACAAGAACAGGTGTGTTCATCGTGGTATGGTCGTAGACAAACAAACCGGCAGATTTCTACGATTTATTAGCACATTACATCGAAAATGGTTTAAACTTTAAAGGTCATATTTTTTGACAGGATTATCCGAAATAGGTCGTGTTTATGTGCATTTGAAAGCTCTTTTCAAGCGCTATCCATTATTTACGACAACCATGCGCTTTAAGATTTCGGGTAAAAAGTTTCAATGAAGGCAATCTAGGGTACTTTCCGACTTAATTTTCATATGACAAAGTTAATTAGCAAAGTAACTACATCGCCATTTTCTTTGTCTGACGCTCTTAATCCATTCATTTGCGACGTGGCGCATTTATTGCAGCAAGATTGTATCCCTTTTTAAGGGAAAGAAGCTTCTAATCATGTCCCTTACTTGATTTACTCGGCGGCTATTGCGTAAGAAAGATACGTCCCAGTCGTAATGATAAATAATGTAACGTGAAAAAGTCAATAGCCTACGACACCGGGATATCCCAGGCGGTCCCCCATCCAAGTACTATCCCGCCCCGTCGATGCTTAACTTCCGTGATCGGACAAGAACAGGTGTGTTCATCGTGGTATGGTCGTAGACAAACAAACGGGCAGATATCTACGATTTATTAGCACAATACATCGAAAATGGTTTAAACTTTAAAGGTCATATTTCTTGACAGGATTATCCGAAATAGGTCGTGTTCATGTGCATTTGAAAGCTCTTTTCAAGCGCTATCCATTATTTACGACAACCATGCGCTTTAAGATTTCGGGTAAAAAGTTCCAACGAAGGCAACCTAGGGTACTTTCCGACTTAATTTTCATATGACAAAGTTGATTAGCAAAAAAACTACATCGCCATTTTCTTTGTCTGACGCTCGTAATCCATTCATTTGCGACGTGGCGCATTTATTGCAGCAAGATTGTAGCCTTTTTGAAGGGAAAGCAACTTCTAATCACGTCCCTTACTTGATTTACTCAGCGGCTATTGCGTAAAAAAGATACGTCACAGTCTTAATGATAAATAATGTAACGTGAAAAAGTCAATAGCCTACGACACCGGGATATCCCAGGCGGGCCCTCATCCAAGTACTATCCCGCCCCGACTATGCTTAACTTCCGTGATCGGACAAGAACAGGTGTGTTCATCGTGGTATGGTCGTAGACAAACAAACGGGCAGATATCTCCGATTTATTAGCACATTACATCGAAAATGGTTTAAACTTTAAAGGTCATATTTCTTGACTGGATTATCCGAAATAGGTCGTGTTTATGTGCATTTGAAAGCTCTTTTTAAGCACTATCGATTCTTTACAACAATAATGCGCTTTATGATTTCCGGTAAAAAGTTCCAACGAAGGCAATCTAGGGTACTTGCAGACTTAATTTTCATATGACAAAGTTAATTAGCAAAGTAACTACATCGCCATTTTCTTTGTCTGACGCTCTTAATTCATTCATTTGCGACGTGGCGCATTTATTGCAGCAAGATTGTAGCCCTTTTTAAGGGAAAGAAGCTTCTAATCATGTCCCTTACTTGATTTACTCGGCGGCTATTGCGTAAGAAAGATACGTCCCAGTCGTAATGATAAATAATGTAACGTGAAAAAGTCAATAGCCTACGACACCGGGATATCCCAGGCGGGCCCTCATCCAAGTACTATCCCGCCCCGACGATTCTTAACTTCCGTGATCGGACAAGAACAGGTGTGTTCATCGTGGTATGGTCGTAGACAAACAAACGGGCAGATATCTACGATTTATTAGCACATTACATCGAAAATGGTTTAAACTTTAAAGGTCATATTTCTTGACTGGATTATCCGAAATAGGTCGTGTTTATGTGCATTTGAAAGCTCTTTTCAAGCGCTATCCATTATTCACGACAACCATGCGCTTTAAGATTTCGGGTAAAAAGTTCCAACGAAGGCAATCTAGGGTACTTTCAGACTTAATTTTCATATGACAAAGTTAATTAGCAAAGTAACTACATCGCCATTTTCTTTGTCTGACGCTCGTAAATACATTCGAAAACTTGATCCAAAAAAGGCGCAGCAAAAAGATGATATTCCTACTAACATCATCAAAGAAAACAGTGATATTTTTAGCCAATTCATTACTGAAAATTTTAATCAATCGTTAAAAAGTTCTGAATTTCCAACATCTTTGAAAAACGCAGATATTACTCCTACACACAAAAAAGGACTGCGCACTGAAAAGTCGAACTATAGACCTGTAAGCGTCCTATCGAACATCTCAAAAATCTATGAAAGATGCATGTATGACCAAATATACACCTTCTTCGAGCCATTATTTTCGAAACTTCAATTTCAGTTCACAACAATGCCTCATAAGTATGATTGAAAAATGGAAAAACAGTCTTGACAAAGGTGGCACATTTGGAGCGCTTTTAACTGATTTGTCTAAGGCATTTGACTGCATACCACACGAGCTATTACTAGCAAAACTTCATGCATATGGCTTTGATATGAACTCTTTGCTGTTTATAAAATCGTACCTAATTGACAGGAAACAGCGAGTGCGTATAAATAACAATTATAGTACATGGAAAAAAATAAAATACGGCCTACCGCAAGGATCAATTTTGGGTCCTTTGCTTTTCAATATATTTTTATGCGACCTTTTCCTTTTTGTCCCATATATGGACATTGTCAACTATGCTGATGATACAACCCCATTTTCAATAGGAAAGAATATCAACGAAGTTATTGAAAAGATTGAATATGCAGCAATTATAATATTTACTTGGTTTGAAAATAACGGTATGAAAGCCAACCCAGAAAAATCACATTTTTTTACTAACAAAACAGATGTACGATTAAAAGTTTGTGATGAACTTCTAAACAATTCTCAAACTGAGAAACTGCTTGGTATAACCATAGACCACAAACTTTCTTTCGAGGAACATGTTAATCAGCTCTGTAACAAGGCAGGCCAGAAAGTTAGTGCGCTTGCAAGGTTATCTTCCTTCATGACATTAGACCAGCGAAAGCTGATTATTAATGCTTTTGTCACTAGTCATTTTTCGTACTGTCCATTAGTATGGATGTTTCACAGTCGTAAATTAAACAATAGGATAAACAATATAAATGAAAGAGCACTAAGAATTATCTATCAAGACTATCAATCCTCATTTGAAGAGCTTTTATCAAAAAATGGGAGCGTTACAATTCACCAAACGAACTTACGCATCCTTGTTAC
This sequence comes from Hydractinia symbiolongicarpus, assembly GCF_029227915.1. Taxonomy (NCBI): domain Eukaryota; kingdom Metazoa; phylum Cnidaria; class Hydrozoa; order Anthoathecata; family Hydractiniidae; genus Hydractinia; species Hydractinia symbiolongicarpus. Next base: position 15,097,795 of record NC_079885.1, on the reverse strand, counting down.
TGAGCTGTATAAAGCTAAAACAAAAACAGGTCCAGAAATGTTGAATGAAATTTTTATTTTTCCTGAACCAGTGTATAATTTGAGGAAGGACAAACTTAAGAGTAACAAAATATTTTCAGTGAGATATGGGATCGAAACACTGTCTAATGTTGGGTTAAAGCTTTGGAACTCTTTGCCTAACGAGTATCGGAACGCTGGTACTTTAATTGAGTTTAGAAACAAAATAAGAAACTGGATTCCAAACCATTGTCCTTGCAGAATATGCAAAACTTTTATACCTGAATAAGGTTTTCTTTAGTTTCCCCGTTGTCTTCCTTTGCCAGTTGTGGAGCGGGAACTCAGTTAAACATGTCTTGCGGTGCGACGGTTTAGGTGGGGTGGTATCATATGAGAATATTCTAGCCTTATTATCTGGTTGTATATTATTTTCTCTCGACCCCTGCCTGGGAAGTTTGACTGAGTTCCTGGAACCACCACTACATAGCCTTGACATATTTTTGACATATTATTTATATTATTTAAAATACTTAAAAAAAAATGGTATATACGGTATTCCTTATAGATTTTTTATATTCAGTTATTTATTGTTTTTAATGTTTTTAAAGTTGACTTTAATTAGCCTCAGAGCTACATTTTCTTGTAAATTTGTCAACTATAAATAAATTAATTAATAAAAAATAAAAAAATAATAATCCATTCATTTGCGACGTGGCGCATTTATTGCAGCAAGATTGTAGCCTTTTTGAAGGGAAAGCAACTTCTAATCACGTCCCTTACTTGATTTACTCGGCGGCTATTGCGTAAAAAAGATACGTCACAGTCGTAATGATAAATAATGTAACGTGAAAAAGTCAATAGCCTACGACACCGGGAGATCCCAGGCGGTCCCCCATCCAAGTACTATCCCGGCCTGAAGATGCTTAACTTCCGTGATCGGACAAGAACAGGTGTGTTCATCGTGGTATGGTCGTAGACAAACAAACCGGCAGATTTCTACGATTTATTAGCACATTACATCGAAAATGGTTTAAACTTTAAAGGTCATATTTTTTGACAGGATTATCCGAAATAGGTCGTGTTTATGTGCATTTGAAAGCTCTTTTCAAGCGCTATCCATTATTTACGACAACCATGCGCTTTAAGATTTCGGGTAAAAAGTTTCAATGAAGGCAATCTAGGGTACTTTCCGACTTAATTTTCATATGACAAAGTTAATTAGCAAAGTAACTACATCGCCATTTTCTTTGTCTGACGCTCTTAATCCATTCATTTGCGACGTGGCGCATTTATTGCAGCAAGATTGTATCCCTTTTTAAGGGAAAGAAGCTTCTAATCATGTCCCTTACTTGATTTACTCGGCGGCTATTGCGTAAGAAAGATACGTCCCAGTCGTAATGATAAATAATGTAACGTGAAAAAGTCAATAGCCTACGACACCGGGATATCCCAGGCGGTCCCCCATCCAAGTACTATCCCGCCCCGTCGATGCTTAACTTCCGTGATCGGACAAGAACAGGTGTGTTCATCGTGGTATGGTCGTAGACAAACAAACGGGCAGATATCTACGATTTATTAGCACAATACATCGAAAATGGTTTAAACTTTAAAGGTCATATTTCTTGACAGGATTATCCGAAATAGGTCGTGTTCATGTGCATTTGAAAGCTCTTTTCAAGCGCTATCCATTATTTACGACAACCATGCGCTTTAAGATTTCGGGTAAAAAGTTCCAACGAAGGCAACCTAGGGTACTTTCCGACTTAATTTTCATATGACAAAGTTGATTAGCAAAAAAACTACATCGCCATTTTCTTTGTCTGACGCTCGTAATCCATTCATTTGCGACGTGGCGCATTTATTGCAGCAAGATTGTAGCCCTTTTTAAGGGAAAGAAACTTCTAATCACGTCCCTTACTTGATTTACTCAGCGGCTATTGCGTAAAAAAGATACGTCACAGTCGTAATGATAAATAATGTAACGTGAAAAAGTCAATAGCCTACGACACCGGGAGTTCCCAGACGGTCCCCCATCCAAGTAATATCCCGGCCCGGCGATGCTTAACTTCCGTGATCGGACGGGAACAGGTGTGTTCATCGTGGTATGGTCGTAGACAAACAAACGGGCAGATATCTACGATTTATTAGCACATTACATCGAAAATGGTTTAAATTTTAAAGGTCATATTTCTTGACTGGATTATCCGAAATAGGTCGTGTTTATGTGCATTTGAAAGCTCTTTTTAAGCGCTATCGATTTTTTACGACAATAATGCACTTTAAGATTTCCAGTAAAATTTCCCACGAAGGCAATCTAGGGTACTTGCAGACTTAATTTTTATAAGACAAAGTTAATTAGCAAAGTAACTACATCGCCATTTTCTTTGTCTGACGCTCTTAATCCATTAATTTGCGACGTGGCGCATTTATTGCAGCAAGATTGTAGCCCTTTTTAAGGGAAAGAAACTTCTAATCACGTCCCTTACTTGATTTACTCAGCGGTTATTGCGTAAAAAAGATACGTCACAGTCGTAATGATAAATAATGTAACGTGAAAAAGTCAATAGCCTACGACACCGGGAGTTCCCAGGCGGTCCCCCATCCAAGTAATAATCCGGCCGGCGATGCTTAACTTCCCTGATCGGACGGTAACAGGTGTGTTCATCGTGGTATGGTCGTAGACAAACAAACGGGCAGATATCTACGATTTATTAGCACATTACATCGAAAATGGTTTAAATTTTAAAGGTCATATTTCTTGACTGGATTATCCGAAATAGGTCGTGCTTATGTGCATTTGAAAGCTCTTTTCAAGAGCTATCTATTATTCACGACAACCATGCGCTTTAAGATTTCCGGTAAAAAGTTCCAACGAAGGCAATCTAGGGTAATTTCAGACTTAATTTTCATATGACTAAGTTAATTAGCAAAGTAACTACATCGCCATTTTCTTTGTCTGACGCTCGTAATTCATTCATTTGCGACGTGGCGCATTTATTGCAGCCAGATCGTAGCCGTTTTGAAGGGAAAGAAACTTTTAATCAAGTCCCTTACTTGATTAACTCAGCGGCTATTGCGTAAAAAAGATACGTCACAGTCGTAATGATAAATAATGTAACGTGAAAAAGTCAATAGCCTACGACACCGGGAGTTCCCAGACGGTCCCCCATCCAAGTACTATCCCGGCCCGACGATGCTTAACTTCCGTGATCGGACGAGAACAGGTGTGTTCATCGTGGTATGGTCGTAGACAAACAAACGGGCAGATATCTACGATTTATTAGCACATTACATCGAAAATGGTTCAAACTTTAAAGGTCATATTTCTTGACTGGATCATTCGAAATAGGTCGTGTTTATGTGCATTTGACAGCTCTTTTTAAGCACTATCGATTCTTTACAACAATAATGCGCTTTATGATTTCCGGTAAAAAGTTCCAACGAAGGCAATCTAGGGTACTTGCAGACTTAATTTTCATATGACAAAGTTAATTAGCAAAGTAACTACATCGCCATTTTCTTTGTCTGACGCTCTTAATTCATTCATTTGCGACGTGGCGCATTTATTGCAGCAAGATTGTAGCCCTTTTTAAGGGAAAGAAGCTTCTAATCATGTCCCTTACTTGATTTACTCGGCGGCTATTGCGTAAGAAAGATACGTCCCAGTCGTAATGATAAATAATGTAACGTGAAAAAGTCAATAGCCTACGACACCGGGATATCCCAGGCGGGCCCTCATCCAAGTACTATCCCGCCCCGACGATGCTTAACTTCCGTGATCGGACAAGAACAGGTGTGTTCATCGTGGTATGGTCGTAGACAAACAAACGGGCAGATATCTACGATTTATTAGCACATTACATCGAAAATGGTTTAAACTTTAAAGGTCATATTTCTTGACTGGATTATCCGAAATAGGTCGTGTTTATGTGCATTTGAAAGCTCTTTTCAAGCGCTATCCATTATTCACGACAACCATGCGCTTTAAGATTTCGGGTAAAAAGTTCCAACGAAGGCAATCTAGGGTACTTTCAGACTTAATTTTCATATCACAAAGTTAATTAGCAAAGTAACTACATCGCCATTTTCTTTGTCTGACGCTCGTAAATACATTCGAAAACTTGATCCAAAAAAGGCGCAGCAAAAAGATGATATTCCTACTAACATCATCAAAGAAAACAGTGATATTTTTAGCCAATTCATTACTGAAAATTTTAATCAATCGTTAAAAAGTTCTGAATTTCCAACATCTTTGAAAAACGCAGATATTACTCCTACACACAAAAAAGGACTGCGCACTGAAAAGTCGAACTATAGACCTGTAAGCGTCCTATCGAACATCTCAAAAATCTATGAAAGATGCATGTATGACCAAATATACACCTTCTTCGAGCCATTATTTTCGAAACTTCAATTTCAGTTCACAACAATGCCTCATAAGTATGATTGAAAAATGGAAAAACAGTCTTGACAAAGGTGGCACATTTGGAGCGCTTTTAACTGATTTGTCTAAGGCATTTGACTGCATACCACACGAGCTATTACTAGCAAAACTTCATGCATATGGCTTTGATATGAACTCTTTGCTGTTTATAAAATCGTACCTAATTGACAGGAAACAGCGAGTGCGTATAAATAACAATTATAGAACATGGAAAAAAATAAAATACGGCCTACCGCAAGGATCAATTTTGGGTCCTTTGCTTTTCAATATATTTTTATGCGACCTTTTCCTTTTTGTCCCATATATGGACATTGTCAACTATGCTGATGATACAACCCCATTTTCAATAGGAAAGAATATCAACGAAGTTATTGAAAAGATTGAATATGCAGCAATTATAATATTTACTTGGTTTGAAAATAACGGTATGAAAGCCAACCCAGAAAAATCACATTTTTTTACTAACAAAACAGATGTACGATTAAAAGTTTGTGATGAACTTCTAAACAATTCTCAAACTGAGAAACTGCTTGGTATAACCATAGACCACAAACTTTCTTTCGAGGAACATGTTAATCAGCTCTGTAACAAGGCAGGCCAGAAAGTTAGTGCGCTTGCAAGGTTATCTTCCTTCATGACATTAGACCAGCGAAAGCTGATTATTAATGCTTTTGTCACTAGTCATTTTTCGTACTGTCCATTAGTATGGATGTTTCACAGTCGTAAATTAAACAATAGGATAAACAATATAAATGAAAGAGCACTAAGAATTATCTATCAAGACTATCAATCCTCATTTGAAGAGCTTTTATCAAAAAATGGGAGCGTTACAATTCACCAAACGAACTTACGCATCCTTGTTACTGAGCTGTATAAAGCTAAAACAAAAACAGGTCCAGAAATGTTGAATGAAATTTTTATTTTTCCTGAACCAGTGTATAATTTGAGGAAGGACAAACTTAAGAGTAACAAAATATTTTCAGTGAGATATGGGATCGAAACACTGTCTAATGTTGGGTTAAAGCTTTGGAACTCTTTGCCTAACGAGTATCGGAACGCTGGTACTTTAATTGAGTTTAGAAACAAAATAAGAAACTGGATTCCAAACCATTGTCCTTGCAGAATATGCAAAACTTTTATACCTGAATAAGGTTTTCTTTAGTTTCCCCGTTGTCTTCCTTTGCCAGTTGTGGAGCGGGAACTCAGTTAAACATGTCTTGCGGTGCGACGGTTTAGGTGGGGTGGTATCATATGAGAATATTCTAGCCTTATTATCTGGTTGTATATTATTTTCTCTCGACCCCTGCCTGGGAAGTTTGACTGAGTTCCTGGAACCACCACTACATAGCCTTGACATATTTTTGACATATTATTTATATTATTTAAAATACTTAAAAAAAAATGGTATATACGGTATTCCTTATAGATTTTTTATATTCAGTTATTTATTGTTTTTAATGTTTTTAAAGTTGACTTTAATTAGCCTCAGAGCTACATTTTCTTGTAAATTTGTCAACTATAAATAAATTAATTAATAAAAAATAAAAAAATAATAATCCATTCATTTGCGACGTGGCGCATTTATTGCAGCAAGATTGTAGCCTTTTTGAAGGGAAAGCAACTTCTAATCACGTCCCTTACTTGATTTACTCGGCGGCTATTGCGTAAAAAAGATACGTCACAGTCGTAATGATAAATAATGTAACGTGAAAAAGTCAATAGCCTACGACACCGGGAGATCCCAGGCGGTCCCCCATCCAAGTACTATCCCGGCCTGAAGATGCTTAACTTCCGTGATCGGACAAGAACAGGTGTGTTCATCGTGGTATGGTCGTAGACAAACAAACCGGCAGATTTCTACGATTTATTAGCACATTACATCGAAAATGGTTTAAACTTTAAAGGTCATATTTTTTGACAGGATTATCCGAAATAGGTCGTGTTTATGTGCATTTGAAAGCTCTTTTCAAGCGCTATCCATTATTTACGACAACCATGCGCTTTAAGATTTCGGGTAAAAAGTTTCAATGAAGGCAATCTAGGGTACTTTCCGACTTAATTTTCATATGACAAAGTTAATTAGCAAAGTAACTACATCGCCATTTTCTTTGTCTGACGCTCTTAATCCATTCATTTGCGACGTGGCGCATTTATTGCAGCAAGATTGTATCCCTTTTTAAGGGAAAGAAGCTTCTAATCATGTCCCTTACTTGATTTACTCGGCGGCTATTGCGTAAGAAAGATACGTCCCAGTCGTAATGATAAATAATGTAACGTGAAAAAGTCAATAGCCTACGACACCGGGATATCCCAGGCGGTCCCCCATCCAAGTACTATCCCGCCCCGACGATGCTTAACTTCCGTGATCGGACAAGAACAGGTGTGTTCATCGTGGTATGGTCGTAGACAAACAAACGGGCAGATATCTACGATTTATTAGCACAATACATCGAAAATGGTTTAAACTTTAAAGGTCATATTTCTTGACAGGATTATCCGAAATAGGTCGTGTTCATGTGCATTTGAAAGCTCTTTTCAAGCGCTATCCATTATTTACGACAACCATGCGCTTTAAGATTTCGGGTAAAAAGTTCCAACGAAGGCAACCTAGGGTACTTTCCGACTTAATTTTCATATGACAAAGTTGATTAGCAAAAAAACTACATCGCCATTTTCTTTGTCTGACGCTCGTAATCCATTCATTTGCGACGTGGCGCATTTATTGCAGCAAGATTGTAGCCTTTTTGAAGGGAAAGCAACTTCTAATCACGTCCCTTACTTGATTTACTCAGCGGCTATTGCGTAAAAAAGATACGTCACAGTCTTAATGATAAATAATGTAACGTGAAAAAGTCAATAGCCTACGACACCGGGCGTTCCCAGGCGGTCCCCCATCCAGACACTATCCCGGCCCGGCGATGTTTAACTTCCCTGATTGGACGAGAACAGGTGTGTTCATCGTGGTATATGTCGTAGACAAACAAACGGGCAGATATCTACGATTTATTAGCACATTACCACGAAAATGGTTTAAACTTTAAAGGTCATATTTCTTGACTGGGTGATCGGAAATAGTTCGTGTTTATATGCATTTGAAAGCTCTTTTTAAGCGCTATCGATTCTTTACGACAATAATGCACTTTAAGATTTCCAGTAAAATTTCCCACGAAGGCAATCTAGGGTACTTGCAGACTTAATTTTTATAAGACAAAGTTAATTAGCAAAGTAACTACATCGCCATTTTCTTTGTCTGACGCTCTTAATCCATTAATTTGCGACGTGGCGCATTTATTGCAGCAAGATTGTAGCCCTTTTTAAGGGAAAGAAACTTCTAATCACGTCCCTTACTTGATTTACTCAGCGGTTATTGCGTAAAAAAGATACGTCACAGTCGTAATGATAAATAATGTAACGTGAAAAAGTCAATAGCCTACGACACCGGGAGTTCCCAGGCGGTCCCCCATCCAAGTAATATCCCGGCCGGCGATGCTTAACTTCCCTGATCGGACGGTAACAGGTGTGTTCATCGTGGTATGGTCGTAGACAAACAAACGGGCAGATATCTACGATTTATTAGCACATTACATCGAAAATGGTTTAAATTTTAAAGGTCATATTTCTTGACTGGATTATCCGAAATAGGTCGTGCTTATGTGCATTTGAAAGCTCTTTTCAAGAGCTATCTATTATTCACGACAACCATGCGCTTTAAGATTTCCGGTAAAAAGTTCCAACGAAGGCAATCTAGGGTAATTTCAGACTTAATTTTCATATGACAAAGTTAATTAGAAAAGTAACTACATCGCCTTTTTCTTTGTCTGACGCTCTTAATCCATTCATTTGCGACGTGGCGCATTTATTGCAGCAAGATTGTAGCCCTTTTTAAGGGAAAGAAACTTCTAATCACGTCCCTTACTTGATTTACTCAGCGGCTATTGCGTAAAAAAGATACGTCACAGTCGTAATGATAAATAATGTAACGTGAAAAAGTCAATAGCCTACGACACCGGGAGTTCCCAGACGGTCCCCCATCCAAGTAATATCCCGGCCCGGCGATGCTTAACTTCCGTGATCGGACGGGAACAGGTGTGTTCATCGTGGTATGGTCGTAGACAAACAAACGGGCAGATATCTACGATTTATTAGCACATTACATCGAAAATGGTTTAAATTTTAAAGGTCATATTTCTTGACTGGATTATCCGAAATAGGTCGTGTTTATGTGCATTTGAAAGCTCTTTTTAAGCGCTATCGATTCTTTACGACAATAATGCACTTTAAGATTTCCAGTAAAATTTCCCACGAAGGCAATCTAGGGTACTTGCAGACTTAATTTTTATAAGACAAAGTTAATTAGCAAAGTAACTACATCGCCATTTTCTTTGTCTGACGCTCTTAATCCATTAATTTGCGACGTGGCGCATTTATTGCAGCAAGATTGTAGCCCTTTTTAAGGGAAAGAAACTTCTAATCACGTCCCTTACTTGATTTACTCAGCGGTTATTGCGTAAAAAAGATACGTCACAGTCGTAATGATAAATAATGTAACGTGAAAAAGTCAATAGCCTACGACACCGGGAGTTCCCAGGCGGTCCCCCATCCAAGTAATAATCCGGCCGGCGATGCTTAACTTCCCTGATCGGACGGTAACAGGTGTGTTCATCGTGGTATGGTCGTAGACAAACAAACGGGCAGATATCTACGATTTATTAGCACATTACATCGAAAATGGTTTAAATTTTAAAGGTCATATTTCTTGACTGGATTATCCGAAATAGGTCGTGCTTATGTGCATTTGAAAGCTCTTTTCAAGAGCTATCTATTATTCACGACAACCATGCGCTTTAAGATTTCCGGTAAAAAGTTCCAACGAAGGCAATCTAGGGTAATTTCAGACTTAATTTTCATATGACAAAGTTAATTAGCAAAGTAACTACATCGCCATTTTCTTTGTCTGACGCTCTTAATCCATTCATTTGCGACGTGGCGCATTTATTGCAGCAAGATTGTAGCCCTTTTTAAGGGAAAGAAACTTCTAATCACGTCCCTTACTTGATTTACTCAGCGGCTATTGCGTAAAAAAGATACGTCACAGTCGTAATGATAAATAATGTAACGTGAAAAAGTCAATAGCCTACGACACCGGGAGTTCCCAGGCGGTCCCCCATCCAAGTAATATCCCGGCCCGGCGATGCTTAACTTCCCTGATCGGACGGGAACAGGTCTGTTCATCGTGGTATGGTCGTAGACAAACAAACGGGCAGATATCTACGATTTATTAGCACATTACATCGAAAATGGTTTAAATTTTAAAGGTCATATTTCTTGACTGGATTATCCGAAATAGGTCGTGTTTATGTGCATTTGAAAGCTCTTTTCAAGAGCTATCCATTATTTACGACAACCATGCGCTTTAAGATTTCCGGTAAAAAGTTCCAACGAAGGCAATCTAGGGTAATTTCAGACTTAATTTTCATATGACAAAGTTAATCAGCAAAGTAACTACATCGCCATTTTCTTTGTCTGACGCTCGTAATCCATTTATTTGCGACGTGGCGCATTTATTGCAGCAAGATTGTAGCCCTTTTTAAGGGAAAGAAACTTCTAATCATGTCCCTTACTTGATTTACTCAGCGGCTATTGCGTAAAAAAGATACGTCACAGTCGTAATGATAAATAATGTAACGTGAAAAAGTCAATAGCCTACGACACCGGGAGATCCCAGGCGGTCCCCCATCCAAGTACTATCCCGGGCCGACGATGCTTAACTTCCGTGATCGGACGAGAACAGGTGTGTTCATCGTGGTATGGTCGTAGACAAACATTCGGGCAGATATCTACGATTTATTAGCACATTACATCGAAAATGGTTCAAACTTTAAAGATCATATTTCTTGACTGGGTGATCGGAAATAAGTCGTGCTTATGTGCATTTGAAAGCTCTTTTTAAGCACTATCGATTCTTTACGACAACCATGCACTTTAAGATTTCCAGTAAAAAGTTTCAACGAAGGCAATCTAGGGTACTTGCAGACTTAATTTTCATATGACAAAGTTAATTAGCAAAGTAACTACATCGCCATTTTCTTTGTCCAACGCTCGTATTCCATTTATTTGCGACGTGGCGCATTTATTGCAGCAAGATTGTAGCCGTTTTAAATGAAAAGAAACTTCTAATCACGTCCCTTACTTGATTTACTCAGCGGCTATTGCGTAAAAAAGATATGTCACAGTCGTAATGATAAATAATGTAACGTGAAAAAGTCAATAGCCTACGACACCGGGAGTTCCCAGGCGGTCCCCCATCCAAGTACTAACCCGGCCCGACGATGCTTAACTTCCGTGATCGGACGAGAACAGGTGTGTTCATCGTGGTATGGTCGTAGACAAACAAACAGGCAGATATCTACGATTTATTAGCACATTACATCGAAAATGGTTTAAACTTTATTCGTCATATTTCTTGACTGGATCATCCGAAATAGGTCGTGTTTATGTGCATTTGAAAGCTCTTTTCAAGCGCTATCCACGAATTACGACAACCATGCGCTTTAAGATTTCCGGTAAAAAGTTCCAACGAAGGAAATCTTAGGTACTTTCAGACTTAATTTTCATATGACTAAGTTAATTAGCAAAGTAACTACATCGCCATTTTCTTTGTCTGACGCTCGTAATTCATTCATTTGCGACGTGGCGCATTTATTGCAGCCAGATCGTAGCCGTTTTGAAGGGAAAGAAACTTCTAATCAAGTCCCTTACTTGGTTAACTCAGCGGCTATTGCGTAAAAAAGATACGTCACAGTCGTAATGATAAATAATGTAACGTGAAAAAGTCAATTGCCTACGACACCGGGAGTTCCCAGGCGGTCCCCCATCCAAGTACTATCCCGGCCCGACGATGCTTAACTTCCGTGATCGGACGAGAACAGGTGTGTTCATCGTGGTATGGTCGTAGACAAACAAACGGGCAGATATCTACGATTTATTAGCACATTACATCAAAAATGGTTCAAACTTTAAAGGTCATATTTCTTGACTGGATCATTCGAAATAGGTCGTGTTTATGTGCATTTGACAGCTCTTTTTAAGCGCTATCGATTCTTTACAACAATAATGCGCTTTATGATTTCCGGTAAAAAGTTCCAACGAAGGCAATCTAGGGTACTTGCAGACTTAATTTTCATATGACAAAGTTAATTAGCAAAGTAACTACATCGCCATTTTCTTTGTCTGACGCTCTTAATTCATTCATTTGCGACGTGGCGCATTTATTGCAGCAAGATTGTAGCCCTTTTTAAGGGAAAGAAGCTTCTAATCATGTCCCTTACTTGATTTACTCGGCGGCTATTGCGTAAGAAAGATACGTCCCAGTCGTAATGATAAATAATGTAACGTGAAAAAGTCAATAGCCTACGACACCGGGATATCCCAGGCGGTTCCCCATCCAAGTACTATCCCGCCCCGACGATGCTTAACTTCCGTGATCGGACAAGAACAGGTGTGTTCATCGTGGTATGGTTGTAGACAAACAAACGGGCAGATATCTACGATTTATTAGCACATTACATCGAAAATGGTTTAAACTTTAAAGGTCATATTTCTTGACAGGATTATCCGAAATAGGTCGTGTTTATGTGCATTTGAAAGCTCTTTTCAAGCGCTATCCATTATTTACGACAACCATGCGCTTTAAGATTTCGGGTAAAAAGTTCCAATGAAGGCAATCTAGGGTACTTTCCGACTTAATTTTCATATGACAAAGTTAATTAGCAAAGTAACTACATCGCCATTTTCTTTGTCTGACGCTTTTAATCCAATCATTTGCGACGTGGCGCATTTATTGCAGCAAGATTGTAGCCCTTTTTAAGGGAAAGAAGCTTCTAATCATGTCCCTTACTTGATTTACTCGGCGGCTATTGCGTAAGAAAGATACGTCCCAGTCGTAATGATAAAAAATGTAACGTGAAAAAGTCAATAGCCTACGACACCGGGATATCCCAGGCGGTCCCCCATCCAAGTACTATCCCGGCCCGACGATGCTTAACTTCCGTGATCGGACAAGAACAGGTGTGTTCATCGTGGTAAGGTCGTAGACAAACAAACGGGCAGATATCTACGATTTATTAGCACATTACATCGAAAATGGTTCAAACTTTAAAGGTCATATTTCTTGACTGGATCATTCGAAATAGGTCGTGTTTATGTGCATTTGACAGCTCTTTTTAAGCGCTATCGATTCTTTACAACAATAATGCGCTTTATGATTTCCGGTAAAAAGTTCCAACAGAGGCAATCTAGTGTACTTGCAGACTTAATTTTCATATGACAAAGTTAATTAGCAAAGTAACTACATCGCCATTTTCTTTGTCTGACGCTCTTAATCCATTCATTTGCGACGTGGCGCATTTATTGCAGCAAGATTGTATCCCTTTTTAAGGGAAAGAAGCTTCTAATCATGTCCCTTACTTGATTTACTCGGCGGCTATTGCGTAAGAAAGATACGTCCCAGTCGTAATGATAAATAATGTAACGTGAAAAAGTCAATAGCCTACGACACCGGGATATCCCAGGCGGTCCCCCATCCAAGTACTATCCCGCCCGGACGATGCTTAACTTCCGTGATCGGACAAGAACAGGTGTGTTCATCGTGGTATGGTCGTAGACAAACAAACGGGCAGATATCTACGATTTATTAGCATATTACATCGAAAATGGTTTAAACTTTAAAGGTCATATTTCTTGACAGGATTATCCGAAATATGTCGTGTTTATGTGCATTTGAAAGCTCTTTTCAAGCGCTATCCATTATTTACGACAACCATGCGCTTTAAGATTTCGGGTAAAAAGTTCCAACGAAGGCAATCTAGGGTACTTTCCGACTTAATTTTCATATGACAAAGTTGATTAGCAAAAAAAATACATCGCCATTTTCTTTGTCTGACGCTCGTAATCCATTCATTTGCGACGTGGCGCATTTATTGCAGCAAGATTGTATCCTTTTTGAAGGGAAAGCAACTTCTAATCACGTCCCTTACTTGATTTACTCAGCGGCTATTGCGTAAAAAAGATACGTCACAGTCGTAATGATAAATAATGTAACGTGAAAAAGTCAATAGCCTACGACACCGGGAGTTCCCAGGCGGTCCCCCATCCAAGTAATATCCCGGCCCGGCGATGCTTAACTTCCCTGATCGGACGGGAACAGGTGTGTTCATCGTGGTATGGTCGTAGACAAACAAACGGGCAGATATCTACGATTTATTAGCACATTACATCGAAAATGGTTTAAATTTTAAAGGTCATATTTCTTGACTGGATTATCCGAAATAGGTCGTGTTTATGTGCATTTGAAAGCTCTTTTCAAGAGCTATCCATTATTTACGACAACCATGCGCTTTAAGATTTCCGGTAAAAAGTTTCAACGAAGGCAATCTAGGGTAATTTCAGACTTAATTTTCATATGACAAAGTTAATCAGCAAAGTAACTACATCGCCATTTTCTATGTCTGACGCTCGTAATCCATTAATTTGCGACGTGGCGCATTTATTGCAGCAAGATTGTAGCCCTTTTTAAGGGAAAGAAACTTCTAATCATGTCCCTTACTTGATTTACTCAGCGGCTATTGCGTAAAAAAGATACGTCACAGTCGTAATGATAAATAATGTAACGTGAAAAAGTCAATAGCCTACGACACCGGGAGATCCCAGGCGGTCCCCCATCCAAGTACTATCCCGGCCCGACGATGCTTAACTTCCGTGATCGGACGAGAACATGTGTGTTCATCGTGGTATGGTCGTAGACAAACATTCGGGCAGATATCTACGATTTATTAGCACATTACATCGAAAATGGTTCAAACTTTAAAGATCATATTTCTTGACTGGGTGATCGGAAATAGGTCGTATTTATGTGCATTTGAAAGCTCTTTTTAGGCGCTATCCATTCTTTACGACAATAATGCACTTTAAGATTTCCAGTAAAAAGTTCCAACGAAAGCAATCTAGGGTACTTGCAGACTTAATTTTCATATGACAAAGTTAATTAGCAAAGTAACTACATCGCCATTTTCTTTGTCTGACGCTCGTATTCCATTTAATTGCGAAGTGGCGCATTTATTGCAGCAAGATTGTAGCCGTTTTGAATGAAAAGAAACTTCTAATCACGTCCCTTACTTGATTTACTCAGCGGCTATTGCGTAAAAAAGATATGTCACAGTCGTAATGATAAATAATGTAACGTGAAAAAGTCAATAGCCTACGACACCGGGAGTTCCCAGGCGGTCCCCCATCCAAGTACTATCCCGGCCCGACGATGCTTAACATCCGTGATCGGACGAGAACAGGTGTGTTCATCGTGGTATGGTCGTAGACAAACAAACAGGCAGATATCTACGATTTATTAGCACATTACATCGAAAATGGTTTAAACTTTAAAGGTCATATTTCTTGACTGGATCATCCGAAATAGGTCGTGTTTATGTGCATTTGAAAGCTCTTTTTAAGCGCTACCGATTCTTCACGACAACCATGCGCTTTAAGATTTCCGGTAAAAAGTTCCAACGAAGGAAATCTTAGGTACTTTCAGACTTAATTTTCATATGACTAAGTTAATTAGCAAAGTAACTACATCGCCATTTTCTTTGTCTGACGCTCGTAATTCATTCATTTGCGACGTGGCGCATTTATTGCAGCCAGATCGTAGCCGTTTTGAAGGGAAAGAAACTTCTAATCAAGTCCCTTACTTGATTAACTCAGCGGCTATTGCGTAAAAAAGATACGTCACAGTCGTAATGATAAATAATGTAACGTGAAAAAGTCAATAGCCTACGACACCGGGAGTTCCTAGGCGGTCCCCCATCCAAGTACTATCCCGGCCCGACGATGCTTAACTTCCGTGATCGGACGAGAACAGGTGTGTTCATCGTGGTATGGTCGTAGACAAACATACGGGTAGATATCTACGATTTATTAGCACATTATATCGAAAATGGTTCGAAATTTAAAGATCATAATTCTTGACTGGGTGATCGAAAATAGTTCGTGTTTATGTGCATTTGAAAGCTCTTTTTAAGCGCTATCCATTAATTACGACAATAATGCACTTTAAGATTTCCGGTAAAAAGTTCCAACGAAGGCAATCTAGAGTACTTGCAGACTTAATTTTCATATGACAAAGTTCATTAGCAAAGAAACTACATCGCCATTTTCTTTGTCTGACGCTCGTAATCCTTTCATTTGCGACGTGGCGCATTTATTGCAGCAAGATTGTAGCCGTTTTGAATGAAAAGAAACTTCTAATCACGTCCCTTACTTGATTTACTCAGCGGCTATTGCGTAAAAAAGATATGTCACGGTCGTAATAATAAATAATGTAACGTGAAATAGTCAATAGCCTACGACACCGGGAGATCCCAGGCGGTCCCCCATCCAAGTACTATCCCGGCCCGACGATGCTTAAATTCCGTGAACGGACGAGAACAGGTGTGTTCATCGTGGTATGGTCGTAGACAAACAAACGGGCAGATATCTACGATTTATTAGCACATTACATCGAAAATGGTTCAAACTTTAAAGGTCATATTTCTTGACTGGATCATTCGAAATAGGTCGTGTTTATGTGCATTTGACAGCTCTTTTTAAGCGCTATCGATTTTTACAACAATAATGCGCTTCATGATTTCCGGTAAAAATTCCAACGAAGGCAATCTAGGGTACTTGCAGACTTAATTTTCATATGACAAAGTTTATTAGCAAATTAACTACATCGCCATTTTCTTTGTCTGACGCTCTTAATCCATTCATTTGCGACGTGGCGCATTTATTGCAGCAAGATTGTAGCCCTTTTTAAGGGAAAGAAACTTCTAATCATGTCCCTTACTTGATTTACTCGGCGGCTATTGCGTAAAAAAGATACGTTAAAGTCGTAATGATAAATAATGTAACGTGAAAAAGTCAATAGCCTACGACACCGGTAGTTCCCAGGCGGTCCCCCATCCAAGTACTATCCCGGCCCGACGATGCTTAACTTCCGTGAGCGGACGAGTACAGGTGTGTTCATCGTGGTATGGTCGTAGACAAACAAACGGGCAGATATCTACAATTTATTAGCACATTACATCAAAAATAGTTTAAATTTTAAAGGTCATATTTCTTGACTGGATCATCCGAAATAGATCGTGTTTATGTGCATTTGAAAGCTCATTTCAAGCGCTATCCATTAATTACGACAACCATGCGCTTTAAGATTTCCGGTAAAAAGTTCCAACGAAGGCAATCTAGGGTACTTGCAGACTTAATTTTCATATGAAAAAGTTCATTAGCAAAGAAACTACATCGCCATTTTCTTTGTCTGACGCTCGTAATCCTTTCATTTGCGACGTGGCGCATTTATTGCAGCAAGATTATAACCGTTTTGAATGAAAAGAAACTTCTAATCACGTCCCTTACTTGATTTACTCAGCGGCTATTGCGTAAAAAAGATATGTCACAGTCGTAATGATAAATAATGTAACGTGAAATAGTCAATAGCCTACGACACCGGGAGATCCCAGGCGGTCCCCCATCCAAGTACTATCCCGGCCTGACGATGCTTAACTTCCGTGAACGGACGAGAACAGGTGTGTTCATCGTGGTATGGTCGTAGACAAACAAACGGGCAGATATCTACGATTTATTAGCACATTACATCGAAAATGGTTCAAAATTTAAAGGTCATATTTCTTGACTGGATCATTCGAAATAGTTCGTGTTTATGTGCATTTGAAAGCTCTTTTTAAGCGCTATCCATTAATTACGATAATAATGCACTTTAAGATTTCCGGTAAAAAGTTCCAACGAAGGCAATCTAGGGTACTTGCAGACTTAATTTTCATATGACAAAGTTAATTAGCAAATTAACTACATCGCCATTTTCTTTGTCTGACGCTCTTAATCCATTCATTTGCGACGTGGCGCATTTATTGCAGCACGATGGTAGCCGTTTTGAAGGGAAAGCAACTTCTAATCATGTCTCTTTCTTGATTTACTCAGCGGCTATTGCGTAAAAAAGATACGTCACAGTCGTAATGATAAATAATGTAACGTGAAAAAGTCAATAGCCTACGACACCGGGAGTTCCCAGGCGGTCCCCCATCCAAGTACTATCCCGGCCCGACGATGCTTAACTTCCGTGAACGGACGAGAACAGGTGTGTTCATCGTGGTATGGTCGTAGACAAACAAACGGGCAGATATCTACGAAATATTAGCACATTACATCGAAAATGGTTTAAAATTTAAAGGTCATATTTCTTGACTGGATTATCCGAAATAGGTCGTGTTTATGTGCATTTGAAAGCTCATTTCAAGCGCTATCCATTAATTACGACAACCATGCGCTTTAAGATTTCCGGTAAAAAGTTCAAACGAAGGCAATCTGGGGTACTTTCAGACTTAATTTTCATATGACAAAGTTAATTAGCAAATTAACTACATCGCCATCTTCTTTGTCTGACGCTGGTATTCCATTCATTTACGACGTGGCGCATTTATTGCAGCAAGATTGTAGCCCTTTTTAAGGGAAAGAAACTTCTAATCATTTCCCTTACTTGATTTACTCGGCGGCTATTGCGTAAAAAAGATACGTTAAAGTCGTAATGATAAATAATGTAACGTGAAAAAGTCAATAGCCTACGACACCAGGAGATCCCAGGCGGTCCCCCATCCAAGTACTATCCCGGCCCGATGATGCTTAACTTCCGTGATCGCACGAGAACAGGTGTGTTCATCGTGGTATGGTCGTAGAGAAACAAACGGGCAGATATCTACGATTTATTAGCACATTACATCAAAAATGGTTTAAATTTTAAAGGTCATATTTCTTGACTGGATCATCCGAAATAGGTCGTATTTATGTGCATTTGAAAGCTCATTTCAAGCGCTATCCATTAATTACGACAACCATGCGCTTTAAGATTTCCGGTAAAAAGTTCCAACGAAGGTAATCTAGGGTACTTGCAGACTTAATTTTCATATGACAAAGTTAATTAGCAAATTAACTACATCGCCATTTTCTTTGTCTGACGCTCTTAATCCATTCATTTGCGACGTGGCGCATTTATTGCAGCAAGATTGAAGCCCTTTTTAAGGGAAAGAAACTTCTAATCATGTCCCTTACTTGATTTACTCGGCGGCTATTGCGTAAAAAAGATACGTCACAGTCGTAATGATAAATAATGTAACGTGAAAAAGTCAATAGCCTACGACACCGGGAGATCCCAGGCGGTCCCCCCCATCCAAGTACTATCCCGGCCCGACAATGCTTAACTTCCGTGAGCGGACGAGAACAGGTGTGTTCATCGTGGTATGGTCGTAGACAAACATACGGGTAGATATCTACGATTTATTAGCACATTACATCGAAAATGGTTCGAACTTTAAAGATCATAATCTTGACTGGGTGATCGGAAATAGTTCGTGTTTATGTGCATTTGAAATCTTTTTTTAAGCGATATCCATTAATTACGACAATAATGCACTTTAAGATTTCCGGTAAAAAGTTCCAACGAAGGCAATCTAGGGTACTTGCAGACTTAATTTTCATATGACAAAGTTAATTAGCAAATTAACTACATCGCCATTTTGTCTGTCTGACGCTCTTAATCCATTCATTTGCGACGTGGCGCATTTATTGCAGCAAGATTGTAGCCCTTTTTAAGGGAAAGAAACTTCTAATCATGTCCCTTACTTGATTTACTCGGCGGCTATTGCGTAAAAAAGATACGTTAAAGTCGTAATGATAAATAATGTAACGGGAAAAAGTCAATAGCCTACGACACCGGGAGATCCCAGGCGGTCCCCCATCCAAGTACTATCCCGGCCCGACGATGCTTGACTTCCGTGATCAGACGAGAACAGGTGTGTTCATCGTGGTATGGTCGTAGACAAACAAAAAGGGAGGATATCTACGATTTATTAGCACATTACATCAAAAATGGTTTAAATTTTAAAGGTCATATTTCTTGACTGGATCATCCGAAATAGGTCGTGTTTATGTGCATTTGAAAGCTCATTTCAAGCGCTATCCATTAATTACGACAACCATGCGCTTTAAGATTTCCGGTGAAAAGTTCCAACGAAGGCAATCTAGGGTACTTGCAGACTTAATTTTCATATGACAAAGTTAATTAGCAAATTAACTACATCGCCATTTTCTTTGTCTGACGCTCCTAATCCATTCATTTGCGACGTGGCGCATTTATTGCAGCAAGATTGTAGCCCTTTTTAAGGGAAAGAAACTTCTAATCATGTCCCTTACTTGATTTACTCGGCGGCTATTGCGTAAAAAAGATACGTTAAAGTCGTAATGATAAATAATGTAACGTGAAAAAGTCAATAGCCTACGACACCGGGAGATCCCAGGCGGTCCCCCATCCAAGTACTATCCCGGCCCGACGATGCTTAACTTCCGAGATCGGACGGGAACAGGTGTGTTCATCGTGGTATGGTCGTAGACAAACAAACGGGCAGATATCTACGATTTATTAGCACATTACATCAAAAATGGTTTAAATTTTAAAGGTCATATTTCTTGACTGGATCATCCGAAATAGGTCGTGTTTATGTGCATTTAAAAGCTCATTTCAAGCGCTATCCATTAATTACGACAACCATGCGCTTTAAGATTTCCGGTAAAAAGTTCCAACGAAGGTAATCTAGGGTACTTGCAGACTTAATTTTCATATGACAAAGTTAATTAGCAAATTAACTACATCGCCATTTTCTTTGTCTGACGCTCTTTATCCATTCATTTGCGACGTGGCGCATTTATTGCAGCAAGATTGTAGCCCTTTTTAAAGGAAAGAAACTTCTAATCATGTCCTTTACTTGATTTACTCGGCAGCTATTGCGTAAAAAAGATACGTTAAAGTCGTAATGATAAATAATGTAACGTGAAAAAGTCAATAGCCTACGACACCGGGAGATCCCAGGCGGTGCCCCATCCAAGTACTATCCCGGCCCGACGATGCTTAACTTCCGTGATCGGACGAGAACAGGTGTGTTCATCGTGGTATGGTCGTAGACAAACAAACGGGCAGATATCTACGATTTATTAGCACATTACATCAAAAATGGTTTAAACTTTAAAGGTCATATTTCTTGACTGGATCATCCGAAATAGGTCGTGTTTATGTGCATTTGAAAGCTCATTTCAAGCGCTATCAATTAATTACGACAATCATGCGCTTTAAGATTTCCGGTAAAAAGTTCCATCGAAGGCAATCTAGGGTACTTGCAGACTTAATTTTCATATGACAAAGTTAATTAGCAAATTAACTACATCGCCATTTTCTTTGTTTGACGCTCTTAATCCATTCATTTGCGACGTGGCGCATTTATTGCAGCAAGATTGTAGCCCTTTTTAAGGGAAAGAAACTTCTAATCATGTCCTTTACTTGATTTACTCGGCAGCTATTGCGTAAAAAAGATACGTTAAAGTCGTAATGATAAATAATGTAACGTGAAAAAGTCAATAGCCTACGACACCGGGAGATCCCAGGCGGTCCCCCCCATCCAAGTACTATCCCGGCCCGACAATGCTTAACTTCCGTGATCGGACGAGAACAGGTGTGTTCATCGTGGTATGGTCGTAGACAAACATACGGGTAGATATCTACGATTTATTAGCACATTACATCGAAAATGGTTCGAACTTTAAAGATCATAATCTTGACTGGGTGATCGGAAATAGTTCGTGTTTATGTGCATTTGAAATCTTTTTTTAAGCGATATCCATTAATTACGACAATAATGCACTTTAAGATTTCCGGTAAAAAGTTCCAACGAAGGCAATCTAGGGTACTTGCAGACTTAATTTTCATATGACAAAGTTAATTAGCAAATTAACTACATCGCCATTTTCTCTGTCTGACGCTCTTAATCCATTCATTTGCGACGTGGCGCATTTATTGCAGCAAGATTGTAGCCCTTTTTAAGGGAAAGAAACTTCTAATCATGTCCCTTACTTGATTTACTCGGCGGCTATTGCGTAAAAAAGATACGTTAAAGTCGTAATGATAAATAATGTAACGGGAAAAAGTCAATAGCCTACGACACCGGGAGATCCCAGGCGGTCCCCCATCCAAGTACTATCCCGGCCCGACGATGCTTGACTTCCGTGATCAGACGAGAACAGGTGTGTTCATCGTGGTATGGTCGTAGACAAACAAAAAGGGAGGATATCTACGATTTATTAGCACATTACATCAAAAATGGTTTAAATTTTAAAGGTCATATTTCTTGACTGGATCATCCGAAATAGGTCGTGTTTATGTGCATTTGAAAGCTCATTTCAAGCGCTATCCATTAATTACGACAACCATGCGCTTTAAGATTTCCGGTGAAAAGTTCCAACGAAGGCAATCTAGGGTACTTGCAGACTTAATTTTCATATGACAAAGTTAATTAGCAAATTAACTACATCGCCATTTTCTTTGTCTGACGCTCTTAATCCATTCATTTGCGACGTGGCGCATTTATTGCAGCAAGATTGTAGCCCTTTTTAAGGGAAAGAAACTTCTAATCATGTCCCTTACTTGATTTACTCGGCGGCTATTGCGTAAAAAAGATACGTTAAAGTCGTAATGATAAATAATGTAACGTGAAAAAGTCAATAGCCTACGACACCGGGAGATCCCAGGCGGTCCCCCATCCAAGTACTATCCCGGCCCGACGATGCTTAACTTCCGAGATCGGACGGGAACAGGTGTGTTCATCGTGGTATGGTCGTAGACAAACAAACGGGCAGATATCTACGATTTATTAGCACATTACATCAAAAATGGTTTAAATTTTAAAGGTCATATTTCTTGACTGGATCATCCGAAATAGGTCGTGTTTATGTGCATTTAAAAGCTCATTTCAAGCGCTATCCATTAATTACGACAACCATGCGCTTTAAGATTTCCGGTAAAAAGTTCCAACGAAGGTAATCTAGGGTACTTGCAGACTTAATTTTCATATGACAAAGTTAATTAGCAAATTAACTACATCGCCATTTTCTTTGTCTGACGCTCTTTATCCATTCATTTGCGACGTGGCGCATTTATTGCAGCAAGATTGTAGCCCTTTTTAAAGGAAAGAAACTTCTAATCATGTCCTTTACTTGATTTACTCGGCAGCTATTGCGTAAAAAAGATACGTTAAAGTCGTAATGATAAATAATGTAACGTGAAAAAGTCAATAGCCTACGACACCGGGAGATCCCAGGCGGTGCCCCATCCAAGTACTATCCCGGCCCGACGATGCTTAACTTCCGTGATCGGACGAGAACAGGTGTGTTCATCGTGGTATGGTCGTAGACAAACAAACGGGCAGATATCTACGATTTATTAGCACATTACATCAAAAATGGTTTAAACTTTAAAGGTCATATTTCTTGACTGGATCATCCGAAATAGGTCGTGTTTATGTGCATTTGAAAGCTCATTTCAAGCGCTATCAATTAATTACGACAATCATGCGCTTTAAGATTTCCGGTAAAAAGTTCCATCGAAGGCAATCTAGGGTACTTGCAGACTTAATTTTCATATGACAAAGTTAATTAGCAAATTAACTACATCGCCATTTTCTTTGTCTGACGCTCTTAATCCATTCATTTGCGACGTGGCGCATTTATTGCAGCAAGATTGTAGCCCTTTTTAAGGGAAAGAAACTTCTAATCATGTCCTTTACTTGATTTACTCGGCAGCTATTGCGTAAAAAAGATACGTTAAAGTCGTAATGATAAATAATGTAACGTGAAAAAGTCAATAGCCTACGACACCGGGAGATCCCAGGCGGTGCCCCATCCAAGTACTATCCCGGCCCGACGATGCTTAACTTCCGTGATCGGACGAGAACAGGTGTGTTCATCGTGGTATGGTCGTAGACAAACAAACGGGCAGATATCTACGATTTATTAGCACATTACATCAAAAATGGTTTAAACTTTAAAGGTCATATTTCTTGACTGGATCATCCGAAATAGGTCGTGTTTATGTGCATTTGAAAGCTCATTTCAAGCGCTATCAATTAATTACGACAATCATGCGCTTTAAGATTTCCGGTAAAAAGTTCCATCGAAGGCAATCTAGGGTACTTGCAGACTTAATTTTCATATGACAAAGTTAATTAGCAAATTAACTACATCGCCATTTTCTTTGTCTGACGCTCTTAATCCATTCATTTGCGACGTGGCGCATTTATTGCAGCAAGATTGTAGCCCTTTTTAAGGGAAAGAAACTTCTAATCATGTCCCTTACTTGATTTACTCGGCGGCTATTGCGTAAAAAAGATACGTTAAAGTCGTAATGATAAATAATGTAACGCGATAAAGTCAATAGCCTACGACACCGGGAGTTCCCAGGCGGTCCCCATCCAAGTACCATCCCGGCCCGTCGATGCTTAACTTCCGTGATCGGACGAGAACAGGTGTGTTCATCGTGGTATGGTCGTAGACAAACATACGGGTAGATATCTACGATTTATTAGCACATTACATCGAAAATGGTTCGAACTTTAAAGATCATAATTCTTGACTGGGTGATCGGAAATAGTTCGTGTTTATGTGCACTTGAAAGCTCATTTCAAGCGCTATCCATTAATTACGACAACCATTCGCTTTAAGATTTCCGGTAAAAAGTTCCAAAGAAGGCAATCTAGGGTACTTTCAGACTTAATTTTCATATGACAAAGTTAATTAGCAAATTAACTACATCGCCATTTTCTTTGTCTGACGCTCGTAATCCATTCATTTGCGACGTGGCGCATTTATTGCAGCCAGATCGTAGCCGTTTTGAAGGTAAAGAAACTTCTAATCAAGTCCCTTACTTGATTTACTCAGCGGCTATTGCGTAAAAAAGATACGTCACAGTCGTAATGATAAATAATGTAACGTGAAAAAGTCAATAGCCTACGACACCGGGAGATCCCAGGCGGTCCCCCATCCAAGTACTAACACGGCCCGACGTTGCTTAACTTCCGTGATCGGACGAGAACAGGTGTGTTCATCGTGGTATGGTCGTAGACAAACAAACGGGCAGATATCTACGATTTATTAGCACATTACATCAAAAATGGTTTAAATTTTAAAGGTCATATTTCTTGACTGGATCATCCGAAATAGGTCGTGTTTATGTGCATTTGAAAGCTCATTTCAAGCGCTATCCATTAATTACGACAACCATGCGCTTTAAGATTTCCGGTAAAAAGTTCCAACGAAGGCAATCTAGGGTACTTGCAGACTTAATTTTCATATGACAAAGTTAATTAGCAAATTAACTACATCGCCATTTTCTTTGTCTGACGCTCTTAATCCATTCATTTGCGACGTGGCGCATTTATTGCAGCCAGATCGAAGCCGTTTTGAAGGGAAAGAAACTTCTGATCTAGTCCCTTACTTGATTTACTCAGCGGCTATTGCGTAAAAAAGATACGTCACAGTCGTAATGATAAATAATGTAACGTGAAATAGTCATTAGCCTACGACACCGGGAGATCCCAGGCGGTCCCCCATCCAAGTACTATCCCGGCCCGACGATGCTTAACTTCCGAGATCGGACGGGAACAGGTGTGTTCATCGTGGTATGGTCGTAGACAAACAAACGGGCAGATATCTACGATTTATTAGCACATTACATCAAAAATAGTTTAAATTTTAAAGGTCATATTTCTTGACTGAATCATCCGAAATAGGTCGTGTTTATGTGCATTTGAAAGCTCATTTCAAGCGCTATCCATTAATTACGACAACCATGCGCTTTAAGATTTCCGGTAAAAAGTTCCAACGAAGGCAATCTAGGGTACTTGCAGACTTAATTTTCATATGACAAAGTTAATTAGCAAATTAACTACATCGCCATTTTCTTTGTCTGACGCTCTTAATCCATTCATTTGCGACGTGGCGCTTTTATTGCAGCAAGATTGTAGCCCTTTTTAAGGGAAAGAAACTTCTAATCATGTCCTTTACTTGATTTACTCGGCAGCTATTGCGTAAAAAAGATACGTTAAAGTCGTAATGATGAATAATGTAACGTGAAAAAGTCAATAGCCTACGACACCGGGAGATCCCAGGCGGTGCCCCATCCAAGTACTATCCCGGCCCGACGATGCTTAACTTCCGTGATTGGACGAGAACAGGTGTGTTCATCGTGGTATGGTCGTAGACAAACAAACGGGCAGATATCTACGATTTATTAGCACATTACATCAAAAATGGTTTAAACTTTAAAGGTCATATTTCTTGACTGGATCATCCGAAATAGGTCGTGTTTATGTGCATTTGAAAGCTCATTTCAAGCGCTATCAATTAATTACGACAATCATGCGCTTTAAGATTTCCGGTAAAAAGTTCCATCGAAGGCAATCTAGGGTACTTGCAGACTTAATTTTCATATGACAAAGTTAATTAGCAAATTAACTACATCGCCATTTTCTTTGTCTGACGCTGTTAATCCATTCATTTGCGACGTGGCGCATTTATTGCAGCAAGATTGTAGCCCTTTTTAAGGGAAAGAAACTTCTAATCATGTCCCTTACTTGATTTACTCGGCGGCTATTGCGTAAAAAAGATACGTTAAAGTCGTAATGATAAATAATGTAACGCGATAAAGTCAATAGCCTACGACACCGGGAGTTCCCAGGCGGTCCCCCATCCAAGTACCATCCCGGCCCGTCGATGCTTAACTTCCGTGATCGGACGAGAACAGGTGTGTTCATCGTGGTATGGTCGTAGACAAACATACGGGTAGATATCTACGATTTATTAGCACATTACATCGAAAATGGTTCGAACTTTAAAGATCATAATTCTTGACTGGGTGATCGGAAATAGTTCGTGTTTATGTGCACTTGAAAGCTCATTTCAGGCGCTATCCATTAATTACGACAACCATTCGCTTTAAGATTTCCAGTAAAAAGTTCCAAAGAAGGCAATCTAGGGTACTTTCAGACTTAATTTTCATATGACAAAGTTAATTAGCAAATTAACTACATCGCCATTTTCTTTGTCTGACGCTCGTAATCCATTCATTTGCGACGTGGCGCATTTATTGCAGCCAGATCGTAGCCGTTTTGAAGGTAAAGAAACTTCTAATCAAGTCCCTTACTTGATTTACTCAGCGGCTATTGCGTAAAAAAGATACGTCACAGTCGTAATGATAAATAATGTAACGTGAAAAAGTCAATAGCCTACGACACCGGGAGATCCCAGGCGGGTCCCCATCCAAGTACTATCCCGGCCCGACGATGCTTAACTTCCGTGATCGGACGAGAACAGGTGTGTTCATCGTGGTATGGTCGTAGACAAACAAACGGGCAGATATCTACGATTTATTAGCACATTACATCAAAAATGGTTTAAATTTTAAAGGTCAAATTTCTTGACTGGATCATCCAAAATAGGTCGTGTTTATGTGCATTTGAAAGCTCATTTCAAGCGCTATCCATTAATTTTCGACAACCATGCGCTTTAAGATTTCCGGGAAAAAGTTCCAACGAAGGCAATCTAGGGTACTTGCAGACTTAATTTTTATATGACAAAGTTAATTAGCAAATTAACTACATCGCCATTTTCTTTGTCTGACGCTCTTAATCCATTCCTTTGCGACGTGGCGCATTTATTGCAGCAAGATTGTAGCCCTTTTTAAGGGAAAGAAACTTCTAATCATGTCCCTTACTTGATTTACTCGGCGGCTATTGCGTAAAAAAGATACGTTAAAGTCGTAATGATAAATAATGTAACGCGATAAAGTCAATAGCCTACGACACCGGGAGTTCCCAGGCGGTCCCCCATCCAAGTACCATCCCGGCCCGTCGATGCTTAACTTCCGTGATCGGACGAGAACAGGTGTGTTCATCGTGGTATGGTCGTAGACAAACATACGGGTAGATATCTACGATTTATTAGCACATTACATCGAAAATGGTTCGAACTTTAAAGATCATAATTCTTGACTGGGTGATCGGAAATAGTTCGTGTTTATGTGCACTTGAAAGCTCATTTCAGGCGCTATCCATTAATTACGACAACCATTCGCTTTAAGATTTCCGGTAAAAAGTTCCAAAGAAGGCAATCTAGGGTACTTTCAGACTTAATTTTCATATGACAAAGTTAATTAGCAAATTAACTACATCGCCATTTTCTTTGTCTGACGCTCGTAATCCATTCATTTGCGACGTGGCGCATTTATTGCAGCCAGATCGTAGCCGTTTTGAAGGTAAAGAAACTTCTAATCAAGTCCCTTACTTGATTTACTCAGCGGCTATTGCGTAAAAAAGATACGTCACAGTCGTAATGATAAATAATGTAACGTGAAAAAGTCAATAGCCTACGACACCGGGAGATCCCAGGCGGTCCCCCATCCAAGTACTATCCCGGCCCGACGATGCTTAACTTCCGTGATCGGACGAGAACAGGTGTGTTCATCGTGGTATGGTCGTAGACAAACAAACGGGCAGATAACTACGATTTATTAGCACATTACATCAAAAATTTTTTAAATTTTAAAGGTCATATTTCTTGACTGGATCATCCGAAATAGGTCGTGTTTATGTGCATTTGAAAGCTCATTTCAAGTGCTATCCATTAATTTTCGACAACCATGCGCTTTAAGATTTCCGGTAAATAGTTCCAACGAAGGCAATCTAGGGTACTTGCAGACTTAATTTTTATATGACAAAGTTAATTAGCAAATTAACTACATCGCCATTTTCTTTGTCTGACGCTCTTAATCCATTCCTTTGCGACGTGGCGCATTTATTGCAGCAAGATTGTAGCCCTTTTTAAGGGAAAGAAACTTCTAATCATGTCCCTTACTTGATTTACTCGGCGGCTATTGCGTAAAAAAGATACGTTAAAGTCGTAATGATAAATAATGTAACGCGATAAAGTCGATAGCCTACGACACCGGGAGTTCCCAGGCGGTCCCCCATCCAAGTACCATCCCGGCCCGTCGATGCTTAACTTCCGTGATCGGACGAGAACAGGTGCGTTCATCGTGGTATGGTCGTAGACAAACATACGGGTAGATATCTACGATTTATTAGCACATTACATCAAAAATGGTTCGAACTTTAAAGATCATAATTCTTGACTGGGTGATCGGAAATAGTTCGTGTTTATGTGCACTTGAAAGCTCATTTCAAGCGCTATCCATTAATTACGACAACCATTCGCTTTAAGATTTCCGGTAAAAAGTTCCAAAGAAGGCAATCTAGGGTACTTTCAGACTTAATTTTCATATGACAAAGTTAATTAGCAAATTAACTACATCGCCATTTTCTTTGTCTGACGCTCGTAATCCATTCATTTGCGACGTGGCGCATTTATTGCAGCAAGATTGTAGCCCTTTTTAAGGGAAAGAAACTTCTAATTATGTCCTTTACTTGATTTACTCGGCAGCTATTGCGTAAAAAAGATACGTTAAAGTCGTAATGATAAATAATGTAACGTGAAAAAGTCAATAGCCTACGACACCGGGAGATCCCAGGCGGTGCCCCATCCAAGTACTATCCCGGCCCGACGATGCTTAACTTCCGTGATCGGACGAGAACAGGTGTGCTCATCGTGGTTTGGTCGTAGACAAACAAACGGGCAGATATCTACGATTTATTAGCACATTACATCAAAAATGGTTTAAACTTTAAAGGTCATATTTCTTGACTGGATCATCCGAAATAGGTCGTGTTTATGTGCATTTGAAAGCTCATTTCAAGCGCTATCAATTAATTACGACAATCATGCGCTTTAAGATTTCCGGTAAAAAGTTCCATCGAAGGCAATATAGGGTACTTGCAGACTTAATTTTCATATGACAAAGTTAATTAGCAAATTAACTACATCGCCATTTTCTTTGTCTGACGCTCTTAATCCATTCATTTGCGACGTGGCGCATTTATTGCAGCAAGATTGTAGCCCTTTTTAAGGGAAAGAAACTTCTAATCATGTCCCTTACTTGATTTACTCGGCGGCTATTGCGTAAAAAAGATACGTTAAAGTCGTAATGATAAATAATGTAACGAGTTTAAAGTCAATAGCCTACGACACCGGGAGTTCCCAGGCGGTCCCCCATCCAAGTACCATCCCAGCCCGTCGATGCTTAACTTCCGTGATCGGACGAGAACAGGTGTGTTCATCGTGGTATGGTCGTAGGCAAACATACGGGTAGATATCTACGATTTATTAGCACATTACATCGAAAATGGTTCGAACTTTAAAGATCATAATTCTTGACTGGGTGATCGGAAATAGTTCGTGTTTATGTGCACTTGAAAGCTCATTTCAAGCGCTATCCATTAATTACGACAACCATTCGCTTTAAGATTTCCGGTAAAAAGTTCCAAAGAAGGCAATCTAGGGTACTTTCAGACTTAATTTTCATATGACAAAGTTAATTAGCAAATTAACTACATCGCCATTTTCTTTGTCTGACGCTCGTAATCCATTCATTTGCGACGTGGCGCATTTATTGCAGCCAGTTCGTAGCCGTTTTGAAGGTAAAGAAACTTCTAATCAAGTCCCTTACTTGATTTACTCAGCGGCTATTGCGTAAAAAAGATACGTCACAGTCGTAATGATAAATAAAGTAACGTGAAAAAGTCAATAGCCTACGACACCGGGAGATCCCAGGCGGTCCCCCATCCAAGTACTATCCCGGCCCGACGATGCTTAACTTCCGTGATCGGACGAGAACAGGTGTGTTCATCGTGGTATGGTCGTAGACAAACAAACGGGCAGATATCTACGATTTATTAGCACATTACATCAAAAAAGGTTTAAATTTTAAAGGTCATATTTCTTGACTGGATCATCCGAAATAGGTCGTGTTTATGTGCATTTGAAAGCTCATTTCAAGCGCTATCCATTAATTACGACAACCATGCGCTTTAAGATTTCCGGTAAAAAGTTCCAACGAAGGCAATCTAGGGTACTTGCAGACTTAATTTTTATATGACAAAGTTAATTAGCAAATTAACTACATCGCCATTTTCTTTGTCTGACGCTCTTAATCCATTCATTTGCGACGTGGCGCATTTATTGCAGCAAGATTGTAGCCCTTTTTAAGGGAAAGAAACTTCTAATCATGTCCCTTACTTGATTTACTCGGCGGCTATTGCGTAAAAAAGATACGTTAAAGTCGTACTGATAAATAATGTAACGCGATAAAGTCGATAGCCTACGACACCGGGAGTTCCCAGGCGGTCCCCCATCCAAGTACCATCCCGGCCCGTCGATGCTTAACTTCCGTGATCGGACGAGAACAGGTGTGTTCATCGTGGTATGGTCGTAGACAAACATACGGGTAGATATCTACGATTTATTAGCACATTACATCGAAAATGGTTCGAACTTTAAAGATCATAATTCTTGACTGGGTGATCGGAAATAGTTCGTGTTTATGTGCACTTGAAAGCTCATTTCAAGCGCTATCCATTAATTACGACAACCATTCACTTTAAGATTTCCGGTAAAAAGTTCCAACGAAGGCAATCTAGGGTACTTGCAGACTTAATTTTTATATGACAAAGTTAATTAGCAAATTAACTACATCGCCATTTTCTTTGTCTGACGCTCTTAATCCATTCATTTGCGACGTGGCGCATTTATTGCAGCAAGATTGTAGCCCTTTTTAAGGGAAAGAAACTTCTAATCATGTCCCTTACTTGATTTACTCGGCGGCTATTGCGTAAAAAAGATACGTTAAAGTCGTAATGATAAATAATGTAACGCGATAAAGTCGATAGCCTACGACACCGGGAGTTCCCAGGCGGTCCCCCATCCAAGTACCATCCCGGCCCGTCGATGCTTAACTTCCGTGATCGGACGAGAACAGGTGTGTTCATCGTGGTATGGTCGTAGACAAACATACGGGTAGATATCTACGATTTATTAGCACATTACATCGAAAATGGTTCGAACTTTAAAGATCATAATTCTTGACTGGGTGATCGGAAATAGTTCGTGTTTATGTGCACTTGAAAGCTCATTTCAAGCGCTATCCATTAATTACGACAACCATTCGCTTTAAGATTTCCGGTAAAAAGTTCCAAAGAAGGCAATCTAGGGTACTTTCAGACTTAATTTTCATATGACAAAGTTAATTAGCAAATTAACTACATCGCCATTTTCTTTGTCTGACGCTCGTAATCCATTCATTTGCGACGTGGTGCATTTATTGCAGCCAGATCGTAGCCGTTTTGAAGGGAAAGAAACTTCTAATCAAGTCCCTTACTTGATTTACTCAGCGGCTATTGCGTAAAAAAGATACGTCACAGTCGTAATGATAAATAATGTAACGTGAAAAAGTCAATAGCCTACGACACCGGGAGATCCCAGGCGGTCCCCCATCCAAGTACTATCCCGGCCCGACGATGCTTAACTTCCGTGATCGGACGAGAACAGGTGTGTTCATCGTGGTATGGTCGTAGACAAACAAACGGGCAGATATCTACGATTTATTAGCACATTACATCAAAAATGGTTTAAATTTTAAAGGTCATATTTCTTGACTGGATCATCCGAAATAGGTCGTGTTTATGTGCATTTGAAAGCTCATTTCAAGCGCTATCCATTAATTACGACAACCATGCGCTTTAAGATTTCCGGTAAAAAGTTCCAACGAAGGCAATCTAGGGTACTTGCAGACTTAATTTTCATATGACAAAGTTAATTAGCAAATTAACTACATCGCCATTTTCTTTGTCTGATGCTCTTAATCCATTCATTTGCGACGTGGCGCATTTATAGCAGCAAGAGTGTAGCCCGTTTTAAGGGAAAGAAACTTCTAATCATGTCCCTTACTTGATTTACTCGGCGGCAATTGCGTAAAAAAGATACGTTAAAGTCGTAATGATAAATAATGTAACGCGATAAAGTCAATAGCCTACGACACCGGGAGTTCCCAGGCGGTCCCCCATCCAAGTACCATCCCGGCCCGTCGATGCTTAACTTCCGTGAACGGACGAGAACAGGTGTGTTCATCGTGGTATGGTCGTAGACAAACATACGGGTAGATATCTACGATTTATTAGCACATTACATCGAAAATGGTTCGAACTTTAAAGATCATAATTCTTGACTGGGTGATCGGAAATAGTTCGTGTTTATGTGCACTTGAAAGCTCATTTCAAGCGCTATCCATTAATTACGACAACCATTCGCTTTAAGATTTCCGGTAAAAAGTTCCAAAGAAGGCAATCTAGGGTACTTTCAGACTTAATTTTCATATGACAAAGTTAATTAGCAAATTAACTACATCGCCATTTTCTTTGTCTGACGCTCGTAATCCATTCATTTGCGACGTGGCGCATTTATTGCAGCCAGATCGTAGCCGTTTTGAAGGTAAAGAAACTTCTAATCAAGTCCCTTACTTGATTTACTCAGCGGCTATTGCGTAAAAAAGATACGTCACAGTCGTAATGATAAATAATGTAACGTGAAAAAGTCAATAGCCTACGACACCGGGAGATCCCAGGCGGTCCCCCATCCAAGTACTATCCCGGCCCGACGATGCTTAACTTCCGTGATCGGACGAGAACAGGTGTGTTCATCGTGGTATGGTCGTAGACAAACAAACGGGCAGATAACTACGATTTATTAGCACATTACATCAAAAATGGTTTAAATTTTAAAGGTCATATTTCTTGACTGGATCATCCGAAATAGGTCGTGTTTATGTGCATTTGAAAGCTCATTTCAAGCGCTATCCATTAATTACGACAACCATTCGCTTTAAGATTTCCGGTAAAAAGTTCCAACGAAGGCAATCTAGGGTACTTGCAGACTTAATTTTTATATGACAAAGTTAATTAGCAAATTAACTACATCGCCATTTTCTTTGTCTGACGCTCTTAATCCATTCATTTGCGACGTGGCGCATTTATTGCAGCAAGATTGTAGCCCTTTTTAAGGGAAAGAAACTTCTAATCACGTCCCTTACTTGATTTACTCGGCGGCTATTGCGTAAAAAAGATACGTTAAAGTCGTAATGATAAATAATGTAACGCGATAAAGTCGATAGCCTACGACACCGGGAGTTCTCAGGCGGTCCCCCATCCAAGTACCATCCCGGCCCGTCGATGCTTAACTTCCGTGATCGGACGAGAACAGGTGTGTTCATCGTGGTATGGTCGTAGACAAACATACGGGTAGATATCTACGATTTATTAGCACATTACATCGAAAATGGTTCGAACTTTAAAGATCATAATTCTTGACTGGGTGATCGGAAATAGTTCGTGTTTATGTGCACTTGAAAGCTCATTTCAAGCGCTATCCATTAATTACGACAATTATTCGCTTTAAGATTTCCGGTAAAAAGTTCCAAAGAAGGCAATCTAGGGTACTTTCAGACTTAATTTTCATATGACAAAGTTAATTAGCAAATTAACTACATCGCCATTTTCTTTGTCTGACGCTCGTAATCCATTCATTTGCGACGTGGCGCATTTATTGCAGCCAGATCGTAGCCGTTTTGAAGGGAAAGAAACTTCTAATCAAGTAACTTACTTGATTTACTCAGCGGCTATTGCGTAAAAAAGATACGTCACAGTCGTAATGATAAATAATGTAACGTGAAAAAGTCAATAGCCTACGACACCGGGAGATCCCAGGCGGTCCCCCATCCAAGTACTATCCCGGCCCGACGATGCTTAACTTCCGTGATCGGACGAGAACAGGTGTGTTCATCGTGGTATGGTCGTAGACAAACAAACGGGCAGATATCTACGATTTATTAGCACATTACAGCAAAAATGGTTTAAATTTTAAAGGTCATATTTCTTGACTGGATCATCCGAAATAGGTCGTGTTTATGTGCATTTGAAAGCTCATTTCAAGCGCTATCCATTAATTACGACAACCATGCGCTTTAAGATTTCCGGTAAAAAGTTCCAACGAAGGCAATCTAGGGTACCTGCAGACTTAATTTTCATATGACAAAGTTAATTAGCAAATTAACTACATCGCCATTTTCTTTGTCTGACGCTCTTAATCCATTCATTTGCGACGTGGCGCATTTATTGCAGCAAGATTGTAGCCCTTTTTAAGGGAAAGAAACTTCTAATCATGTCCCTTACTTGATTTACTCGGCGGCTATTGCGTAAAAAAGATACGTTAAAGTCGTAATGATAAATAATGTAACGCGATAAAGTCAATAGCCTACGACACCGGGAGTTCCCAGGCGGTCCCCCATCCAAGTACCATCCCGGCCCGTTGATGCTTAACTTCCGTGATCGGACGAGAACAGGTGTGTTCATCGTGGTATGGTCGCAGACAAACATACGGGTAGATATCTACGATTTATTAGCACATTACATCGAAAATGGTTCAAACTTTAAAGATCATAATTCTTGACTGGGTGATCGGAAATAGTTCGTGTTTATGTGCACTTGAAAGCTCATTTCAAGCGCTATTTATTAATTACGACAACCATTCGCTTTAAGATTTCCGGTAAAAAGTTCCAAAGAAGGCAATCTAGGGTACTTTCAGACTTAATTTTCATATGACAAAGTTAATTAGCAAATTAACTACATCGCCATTTTCTTTGTCTGACGCTCGTAATCCATTCATTTGCGACGTGGCGCATTTATTGCAGCCAGATCGTAGTCGTTTTGAAGGTAAAGAAACTTCTAATCAAGTCCCTTACTTGATTTACTCAGCGGCTATTGCGTAAAAAAGATACGTCACAGTCGTAATGATAAATAATGTAACGTGAAAAAGTCAATAGCCTACGACACCGGGAGATCCCAGGCGGTCCCCCATCCAAGTACTATCCCGGCCCGACGATGCTTAACTTCCGTGATCGGACGAGAACAGGTGTGTTCATCGTGGTATGGTCGTAGACAAACAAACGGGCAGATATCTACGATTTATTAGCACAGTACATCAAAAATGGTTTTAATTTTAAAGGTCATATTTCTTGACTGGATCATCCGAAATAGGTCGTGTTTATGTGCATTTGAAAGCTCATTTTAAGCGCTATCCATTAATTACGACAACCATGCGCTTTAAGATTTCCGGTAAAAAGTTCCAACGAAGGCAATCTAGGGTACTTGCAGACTTAATTTTTATATGACAAAGTTAATTAGCAAATTAACTACATCGCCATTTTCTTTGTCTGACGCTCTTAATCCATTCATTTGCGACGTGGCGCATTTATTGCAGCAAGATTGTAGCCCTTTTTAAGGGAAAGAAACTTCTAATCACGTCCCTTACTTGATTTACTCGGCGGCTATTGCGTAAAAAAGATACGTTAAAGTCGTAATGATAAATAATGTAACGCGATAAAGTGTATAGCCTACGACACCGGGAGTTCCCAGGCGGTCCCCCATCCAAGTACCATCCCGGCCCGTCGATGCTTAACTTCCGTGATCGGACGAGAACAGGTGTGTTCATCGTGGTATGGTCGTAGACAAACATACGGGTAGATATCTACGATTTATTAGCACATTACATCGAAAATGGTTCGAACTTTAAAGATCATAATTCTTGACTGGGTGATCGGAAATAGTTCGTGTTTATGTGCACTTGAAAGCTCATATCAAGCGCTATCCATTAATTACGACAACCATTCGCTTTAAGATTTCCGGTAAAAAGTTCCAAAGAAGGCAATCTAGGGTACTTTCAGACTTAATTTTCATATGACAAACTTAATTAGCAAATTAACTACATCGCCATTTTCTTTGTCTGACGCTCGTAATCCATTCATTTGCGACGTGGCGCATTTATTGCGGCCAGATCGTAGCCGTTTTGAAGGGAAGGAAACTTCTAATCAAGTCCCTTACTTGATTTACTCAGCGGCTATTGCGTAAAAAAGATACGTCACAGTCGTAATGATAAATAATGTAACGTGAAAAAGTCAATAGCCTACGACACCGGGAGATCCCAGGCGGTCCCCCATCCAAGTACTATCCCGGCCCGACGATGCTTAACTTCTGTGATCGGACGAGAACAGGTGTGTTCATCGTGGTATGGTCGTAGACAAACAAACGGGCAGATATCTACGATTTATTAGCACATTACATCAAAAATGGTTTAAATTTTAAAGGTCATATTTCTTGACTGGATCATCCGAAATAGGTCGTGTTTATGTGCATTTGAAAGCTCATTTCAAGCGCTATCCATTAATTACGACAACCATGCGCTTTAAGATTTCCGGTAAAAAGTTCCAACGAAGGCAATCTAGGGTACTTGCAGACTTAATTTTTATATGACAAAGTTAATTAGCAAATTAACTACATCGCCATTTTCTTTGTCTGACGCTCTTAATCCATTTATTTGCGACGTGGCGCATTTATTGCAGCAAGATTGTAGCCCTTTTTAAGGGAAAGAAACTTCTAATCACGTCCCTTACTTGATTTACTCGGCGGCTATTGCGTAAAAAAGATACGTTAAAGTCGTAATGATAAATAATGTAACGCGATAAAGTCGATAGCCTACGACACCGGGAGTTCCCAGGCGGTCCCCCATCCAAGTACCATCCCGGCCCGTCGATGCTTAACTTCCGTGATCGGACGAGAACAGGTGTGTTCATCGTGGTATGGTCGTAGACAAAGATACGGGTAGATATCTACGATTTATTAGCACATTACATCGAAAATGGTTCGAACTTTAAAGATCATAATTCTTGACTGGGTGATCGGAAATAGTTCGTGTTTATGTGCACTTGAAAGCTCATTTCAAGCGCTATCCATTAATTACGACAACCATTCGCTTTAAGATTTCCGGTAAAAAGTTCCAAAGAAGGCAATCTAGGGTACTTTCAGACTTAATTTTCATATGACAAAGTTAATTAGCAAATTAACTACATCGCCATTTTCTTTGTCTGACGCTCGTAATCCATACATTTGCGACGTGGCGCATTTATTGCAGTCCGATCGTAGCCGTTTTGAAGGGAAAGAAACTTCTAATCAAGTCCCTTACTTGATTTACTCAGCGGCTATTGCGTAAAAAAGATACGTCACAGTCGTAATGATAAATAATGTAACGTGAAAAAGTCAATAGCCTACGACACCGGGAGATCCCAGGCGGTCCCCCATCCAAGTACTATCCCGGCCCGACGATGCTTAACTTCCGTGATCGGACGAGAACAGGTGTGTTCATCGTGGTATGGTCGTAGACAAACAAACGGGCAGATATCTACGATTTATTAGCACATTACATCAAAAATGGTTTAAATTTTAAAGGTCATATTTCTTGACTGGATCATCCGAAATAGGTCGTGTTTATGTGCATTTGAAAGCTCATTTCAAGCGCTATCCATTAATTACGACAACCATGCGCTTTAAGATTTCCGGTAAAAAGTTCCAACGAAGGCAATCTAGGGTACTTGCAGACTTAATTTTTATATGACAAAGTTAATTAGCAAATTAACTACATCGCCATTTTCTTTGTCTGACGCTCTTAATCCATTTATTTGCGACGTGGCGCATTTATTGCAGCAAGATTGTAGCCCTTTTTAAGGGAAAGAAACTTCTAATCACGTCCCTTACTTGATTTACTCGGCGGCTATTGCGTAAAAAAGATACGTTAAAGTCGTAATGATAAATAATGTAACGCGATAAAGTCGATAGCCTACGACACCGGGAGTTCCCAGGCGGTCCCCCATCCAAGTACCATCCCGGCCCGTCGATGCTTAACTTCCGTGATCGGACGAGAACAGGTGTGTTCATCGTGGTATGGTCGTAGACAAAGATACGGGTAGATATCTACGATTTATTAGCACATTACATCGAAAATGGTTCGAACTTTAAAGATCATAATTCTTGACTGGGTGATCGGAAATAGTTCGTGTTTATGTGCACTTGAAAGCTCATTTCAAGCGCTATCCATTAATTACGACAACCATTCGCTTTAAGATTTCCGGTAAAAAGTTCCAAAGAAGGCAATCTAGGGTACTTTCAGACTTAATTTTCATATGACAAAGTTAATTAGCAAATTAACTACATCGCCATTTTCTTTGTCTGACGCTCGTAATCCATACATTTGCGACGTGGCGCATTTATTGCAGTCCGATCGTAGCCGTTTTGAAGGGAAAGAAACTTCTAATCAAGTCCCTTACTTGATTTACTCAGCGGCTATTGCGTAAAAAAGATACGTCACAGTCGTAATGATAAATAATGTAACGTGAAAAAGTCAATAGCCTACGACACCGGGAGATCCCAGGCGGTCCCCCATCCAAGTACTATCCCGGCCCGACGATGCTTAACTTCCGTGATCGGACGAGAACAGGTGTGTTCATCGTGGTATGGTCGTAGACAAACAAACGGGCAGATATCTACGATTTATTAGCACATTACATCAAAAATGGTTTAAATTTTAAAGGTCATATTTCTTGACTGGATCATCCGAAATAGGTCGTGTTTATGTGCATTTGAAAGCTCATTTCAAGCGCTATCCATTAATTACGACAACCATGCGCTTTAAGATTTCCGGTAAAAAGTTCCAACGAAGGCAATCTAGGGTACTTGCAGACTTAATTTTCATATGACAAAGTTAATTAGCAAATTAACTACATCGCTATTTTCTTTGTCTGACGCTCTTAATCCATTCATTTGCGACGTGGCGCATTTATTTCAGCAAGATTGTAGCCCTTTTTAAGGGAAAGAAACTTCTAATCATGTCCCTTACTTGATTTACTCGGCGGCTATTGCGTAAAAAAGATACGTTAAAGTCGTAATGATAAATAATGTAACGCGATAAAGTCAATAGCCTACGACACCGGGAGTTCCCAGGCGGTACCCCATCCAAGTACCATCCCGGCCCGTCGATGCTTAACTTCCGTGATCGGACGAGAACAGGTGTGTTCATCGTGGTATGGTCGTAGACAAACATACGGGTAGATATCTACGATTTATTAGCACATTACATCGAAAATGGTTCGAACTTTAAAGATCATAATTCTTGACTGGGTGATCGGAAATAGTTCGTGTTTATGTGCACTTGAAAGCTCATTTCAAGCGCTATCCATTAATTACGACAACCATTCGCTTTAAGATTTCCGGTAAAAAGTTCCAACGAAGGCAATCTAGGGTACTTTCAGACTTAATTTTCATATGACAAAGTTAATTAGCAAATTAACTACATCGCCATTTTCTTTGTCTGACGCTCGTAATCCATTCATTTGCGACGTGGCGCATTTATTGCAGCCAGATCGTAGCCGTTTTGAAGGGAAAGAAACTTCTAATCAAGTCCCTTACTTGATTTACTCAGCGGCTATTGCGTAAAAAAGATACGTCACAGTCGTAATGATAAATAATGTAACGTGAAAAAGTCAATAGCCTACGACACCAGGAGTTCCCAGGCGGTCCCCCATCCAAGTACTATCCCGGTCCGACGATGCTTAACTTCCGTGATCGGACGAGAACAGGTGTGTTCATCGTGGTATGGTCGTAGACCAACAAACGGGCAGATATCTACGATTTATTAGCACATTACATCGAAAATGGTTTAAACTTTAAGGATCATATTTCTTGACTGGATCATCCGAAATAGGTCGTGTTTATGTGCACTTGAAAGCTCATTTCAAGCGCTATCCATTAATTACGACAACCATGCGCTTTAAGATTTCCGGTAAAAAGTTCCAACGAAGGCAATCTAGGGTACTTTCAGACTTAATTTTCATATGACAAAGTTAATTAGCAAATTAACTACATCGCCATTTTCTTTGTCTGACGCTCGTAATCCATTCATTTGCGACGTGGCGCATTTATTGCAGCCAGATCGTAGCCGTTTTGAAGGGAAAGAAACTTCTAATCAAGTCCCTTACTTGATTTACTCAGCGGCTAGTGCGTAAAAAAGATACGTCACAGTCGTAATGATAAATAATGTAACGTGAAAAAGTCAATAGCCTACGACACCGGGAGTTCCCAGGCGGTCCCCCATCCTAGTACTATCCCGGCCCGACGATGCTTAACTTCCGTGATCGGACGAGAACAGGTGTGTTCATCGTGGTATGGTCGTAGACAAACAAACGGGCAGATATCTACGATTTATTAGCACATTACATCGAAAATGGTTTAAACTTTAAAGGTCATATTTCTTGACTGGATCATCCGAAATAGGTCGTGTTTATGTGCATTTTAAAGCTCATTTCAAGCGCTATCCATTAATTACGACAACCATGCGCTTTAAGATTTCCGGTAAAAAGTTCCAACGAAGGCAATCTAGGGTACTTTCAGACTTAATTTTCATATGACAAAGTTAATTAGCAAATTAACTACATCGCCATTTTCTTTGTCTGACGCTCGTAATCCATTCATTTGCGACGTGGCGCATTTATTGCAGCCAGATCGTAGCCGTTTTGAAGGGAAAGAAACTTCTAATCAAGTCCCTTACTTGATTTACTCAGCGGCTATTGCGTAAAAAAGATACGTCACAGTCGTAATGATAAATAATGTAACGTGAAAAAGTCAATAGCCTACGACACCGGGAGTTCCCAGGCGGTCCCCCATCCTAGTACTATCCCGCCCCGACGATGCTTAACTTCCGTGATCGGACGAGAACAGGTGTGTTCATCGTGGTATGGTCGTAGACAAACAAACGGGCAGATATCTACGATTTATTAGCACATTACATCGAAAATGGTTTAAACTTTAAAGGTCATATTTCTTGACTGGATCATCTGAAATAGGTCGTGTTTATGTGCATTTTAAAGCTCATTTCAAGCGCTATCCATTAATTACGACAACCATGCGCTTTAAGATTTCCGGTAAAAAGTTCCAACGAAGGCAATCTAGGGTACTTGCAGACTTAATTTTCATATGACAAAGTTAATTAGCAAATTAACTACATCGCCATTTTCTTTGTCTGACGCTCGTAATCCCTTGATTTGCGACGTGGCGCATTTATTGCAGCCAGATCGTAGCCGTTTTGAAGGGAAAGAAACTTCTAATAACGTCCCTTACTTGATTTACTCAGCGGCTATTGCGTAAAAAAGATACGTCACAGTCGTAATGATAAAAAATGTAACGTGAAAAAGTCAATAGCCTACGACACCGGGAGTTCCCAGGCGGTCCCCCATCCAAGTACTATCCCGGCCCGACGATGCTTAACTTCCGTGATCGGACGAGAACAGGTGTGTTCATCGTGGTATGGTCGTAGACAAACATACGGGTAGATATCTACGACTTATTAGCACATTACATCGAAAATGGTTCGAACTTTAAAGATCGTAATTCTTGACTGGGTGATCGGAAATAGTTCGTGTTTATGTGCATTTAAAAGCTCCTTTTAAGCGCTATCGATTCTTTACGACAATAATGCACTTTAAGATTTCCGGTAAAAAGTTCCAGCGAAGGCAATCTAGGGTACTTTCAGACTTAATTTTCATATGACAAAGTTAGTTAGCAAAGTAAGTACATCGCCATTTTCTTTGTCTGACGCTCGTAATCCATTCATTTGCGACGTGGCGCATTTATTGCAGGACGATTGTAGCCGTTTTGAAGGGAAAGCAACTTCTAATCATGTCTCTTTCTTGATTTACTCTGCGGCTATTGCGTAAAAAAGATACGTCACAGTCGTAATGATAAATAATGTAACGTGAAAAAGTCAATAGCCTACGACACCAGGAGTTCCCAGGCGGTCCCCCATCCAAGTACTATCCCGGCCCGACGATGCTTAACTTCCGTGATCGGACGAGAACAGGTGTGTTCATCGTGGTATGGTCGTAGACAAACAAACGGGCAGATATCTACGATTTATTAGCACATTACATCGAAAATGGTTTAAACTTTGAAGATCATATTTCTTGACTGGATCATCCGAAATAGGCCGTGTTTATGTGCACTTGAAAGCTCATTTCAAGCGCTATCCATTAATTACGACAACCATGCGCTTTAAGACTTCCGGTAAAAAGTTCCAACGAAGGCAATCTAGGGTACTTTCAGACTTAATTTTCATATGACAAAGTTAATTAGCAAATTAACTACATCGCCATTTTCTTTGTCTGACGCTCGTAATCCATTCATTTGCGACGTGGCGCATTTATTGCAGCACGATTGTAGCCGTTTTGAAGGGAAAGCAACTTCTAATCATGTGTCTTTCTTGATTTACTCGGCGGCTATTGCGTAAAAAAGATACGTCACAGTCGTAATGATAAATAATGTAACGTGAAAAAGTCAAAAGCCTACGACACCAGGAGTTCCCAGGCGGTCCCCCATCCAAGTACTATCCCGTCCCGACGATGCTTAACTTCCGTGATCGGACGAGAACAGGTGTGTTCATCGTGATATGCTCGTAGACAAACAAACGGGCAGATATCTACGATTTATTAGCACATTACATCGAAAATGGTTTAAACTTTGAAGATCATATTTCTTGACTGGATCATCCGAAATAGGTCGTGTTTATGTGCACTTGAAAGCTCATTTCAAGCGCTATCCATTAATTACGACAACCATGCGCTTTAAGATTTCCGGTAAAAAGTTCCAACGAAGGCGATCTAGGGTACTTTCAGACTTAATTTTCATATGACAAAGTTAATTAGCAAATTAACTACATCGCCATTTTCTTTGTCTGACGCTCGT
This sequence comes from Hydractinia symbiolongicarpus, assembly GCF_029227915.1. Classification (NCBI taxonomy): domain Eukaryota; kingdom Metazoa; phylum Cnidaria; class Hydrozoa; order Anthoathecata; family Hydractiniidae; genus Hydractinia; species Hydractinia symbiolongicarpus. The sequence goes on along the minus strand of NC_079885.1, from coordinate 15,054,814 downwards.
AATCCATTCATTTGCGACGTGGCGCATTTATTGCAGCCAGATCGTAGCCGTTTTGAAGGGAAAGAAACTTCTAATTAAGTCCCTTACTTGATTTACTCAGCGGCTATTGCGTAAAAAAGATACGTCACAGTCGTAATGATAAATAATGTAACGTGAAAAAGTCAATAGCCTACGACACCGGGAGATCCCAGGCGGTCCCCCATCCAAGTACTATCCCGGCCTGACGATGCTTAACTTCCGTGAACGGACGAGAACAGGTGTGTTCATCGTGGTATGGTCGTAGACAAACAAACGGGCAGATATCTACGATTTATTAGCACATTACATCGAAAATGGTTCAAACTTTAAAGGTCATATTTCTTGACTGGATCATTCGAAATAGTTCGTGTTTATGTGCATTTAAAAGCTCTTTTTAAGCGATATCCATTAATTACGACAATAATGCACTTTAAGATTTCCGGTAAAAAGTTCCAACGAAGGCAATCTAGGGTACTTGCAGACTTAATTTTCATATGACAAAGTTAATTAGCAAATTCACTACATCGCCATTTTCTTTGTCTGACGCTCTTAATCCATTCATTTGCGACGTGGCGCATTTATTGCAGCACGATGGTAGCCTTTTTTAAGGGAAAGCAACTTCTAATCATGTCTCTTTCTTGATTTACTCAGCGGCTATTGCGTAAAAAAGATACGTCACAGTCGTAATGATAAATAATGTAACGTGAAAAAGTCAATAGCCTACGACACCGGGAGCTCCCAGGCGGTCCCCCATCCAAGTACTATCCCGGCCCGACGATGCTTAACTTCCGTGATCGGACGAGAACAGGTGTGTTCATCGTGGTATGGTCGTAGACAAACAAACGGGCAGATATCTACGAAATATTAGCACATTACATCGAAAATGGTTTAAAATTTAAAGGTCATATTTCTTGACTGGATTATCCGAAATAGGTCGTGTTTATGTGCATTTGAAAGCTCATTTCAAGCGCTATCCATTAATTACGACAACCATGCGCTTTAAGATTTCCGGTAAAAAGTTCCAACGAAGGCAATCTGGGGTACTTTCAGACTTAATTTTCATATGACAAAGTTAATTAGCAAATTAACTACATCGCCATCTTCTTTGTCTGACGCTCGTATTCCATTCATTTGCGACGTGGCGCATTTATTGCAGCAAGATTGTAGCCCTTTTTAAGGGAAAGAAACTTCTAATCATGTCCCTTACTTGATTTACTGGGCGGCTATTGCGTAAAAAAGATACGTTAAAGTCGTAATGATAAATAATGTAACGTGAAAAAGTCAATAGCCTACGACACCAGGAGATCCCAGGCGGTGCCCCATCCAAGTACTATCCCGGCCCGATGATGCTTAACTTCCGTGATCGGACGAGAACAGGTGTGTTCATCGTGGTATGGTAGTAGACAAACAAACGGGCAGATATCTACGATTTATTAGCACATTACATCAAAAATGGTTTAAATTTTAAAGGTCATATTTCTTGACTGGATCATCCGAAATAGGTCGTGTTTATGTGCATTTGAAAGCTTATTTCAAGCGCTATCCATTAATTACGACAACCATGCGCTTTAAGATTTCCGGTAAAAAGTTCCAACGAAGGTAATCTAGGGTACTTGCAGACTTAATTTTCATATGACAAAGTTAATTAGCAAATTAACTACATCGCCATTTTCTTTGTCTGACGCTCTTAATCCATTCATTTGCGACGTGGCGCATTTATTGCAGCAAGATTGTAGCCCTTTTTAAGGGAAAGAAACTTCTAATCATGTCCCTTACTTGATTTACTCGGCGGCTATTGCGTAAAAAAGATACGTCACAGTCGTAATGATAAATAATGTAACGTGAAAAAGTCAATAGCCTACGACACCGGGAGATCCCAGGCGGTCCCCCATCCAAGTACTATCCCGGCCCGATGATGCTTAACTTCCGTGATCAGACGAGAACAGGTGTGTTCATCGTGGTATGGTCGTAGACAAACAAACGGGCAGATATCTACGATTTATTAGCACACAACATCAAAAATGGTTTAAATTTTAAAGGTCATATTTCTTGACTGGATCAGCCGAAATAGGTCGTGTTTATGTGCATTTGAAAGCTCATTTTAAGCGCTATCCATTAATTACGACAACCATGCGCTTTAAGATTTCCGGTAAAAAGTTCCAACGAAGGTAATCTAGGGTACTTGCAGACTTAATTTTCATATGACAAAGTTAATTAGCAAATTAACTACATCGCTATTTTCTTTGTCTGACGCTCTTAATCCATTCATTTGCGACGTGGCGCATTTATTGCAGCAAGATTGTAGCCCTTTTTAAGGGAAAGAAACATCTAATCATGTCCCTTACTTGATTTACTCGGCGGCTATTGCGTAAAAAAGATACGTTAAAGTCGTAATGATAAATAATGTAACGTGAAAAAGTCAATAGCCTACGACACCGGGAAATCCCAGGCGGTCGCCCATCCAAGTACTATCCCGGCCCGACGATGCTTAACTTCCGTGATCGGACGAGAACAGGTGTGTTCATCGTGGTATGGTCGTAGACAAACAAACGGGCAGATATCTACGATTTATTAGCATATTACATCAAAAATGGTTTAAATTTTAAAGGTCATATTTCTTGACTGGATCATCCGAAATAGGTCGTGTTTATGTGCATTTGAAAGCTCATTTCAAGCGCTATCCATTAATTACGACAACCATGCGCTTTAAGATTTCCGGTAAAAAGTTCCAACGAAGGCAATCTAGGGTACTTTCAGACTTAATTTTCATATGACAAAGTTAATTAGCAAATTAACTACATCGCCATTTTCTTTGTCTGACGCTTGTAATTCATTCATTTGCGACGTGGCGCATTTATTGCAGCCAGATCGTAGCCGTTTTGAAGGGAAAGAAACTTCTAATCTAGTCCCTTACTTGATTTACTCAGCGGCTATTGCGTAAAAAAGATACGTCACAGTCGTAATGATAAATAATGTAACGGAAAAAGTCAATAGCCTACGACACCGGGAGTTCCCAGGCGGTACCCCATCCAAGTACCATCCCGGCCCGACGATGCTTAACTTCCGTGATCGGACGAGAACAGGTGTGTTCATCGTGGTATGATCGTAGACAAACATACGGGTAGATATCTACGATTTATTAGCACATTACATCGAAAATGGTTCGAACTTTAAAGATCATAATCTTGACTGGGTGATCGGAAATAGTTCGTGTTTATGTGCATTTGAAATCTCTTTTTAAGCGATATCCATTAATTACGACAATAATGCACTTTAAGATTTCCGGTAAAAAGTTCCAACGAAGGCAATCTAGGGTACTTGCAGACTTAATTTTCATATGACAAAGTTAATTAGCAAATTAACTACATCGCCATTTTCTCTGTCTGACGCTCTTAATCCATTCATTTGCGACGTGGCACATTTATTGCAGCAAGATTGTAGCCATTTTTAAGGGAAAGAAACTTCTAATCATGTCCCTTACTTGATTTACTCGGCGGCTATTGCGTAAAAAAGATACGTTAAAGTCGTAATGATAAATAATGTAACGGGAAAAAGTCAATAGCCTACGACACCGGGAGATCCAAGGCGGTCCCCCATCCAAGTACTATCCCGGCCCGACGATGCTTGACTTCCGTGATCGGACGAGAACAGGTGTGTTCATCGTGGTATGGTCGTAGACAAACAAACGGGCAGATATCTACGAAATATTAGCACATTACATCGAAAATGGTTTAAAATTTAAAGGTCATATTTCTTGACTGGATTATCCGAAATAGGTCGTGTTTATGTGCATTTGAAAGCTCATTTCAAGCGCTATCCATTAATTACGACAACCATGCGCTTTAAGATTTCCGGTAAAAAGTTCCAACGAAGGCAATCTGGGGTACTTTCAGACTTAATTTTCATATGACAAAGTTAATTAGCAAATTAACTACATCGCCATCTTCTTTGTCTGACGCTCGTATTCCATTCATTTGCGACGTGGCGCATTTATTGCAGCAAGATTGTAGCCCTTTTTAAGGGAAAGAAACTTCTAATCATGTCCCTTACTTGATTTACTGGGCGGCTATTGCGTAAAAAAGATACGTTAAAGTCGTAATGATAAATAATGTAACGTGAAAAAGTCAATAGCCTACGACACCAGGAGATCCCAGGCGGTCCCCCATCCAAGTACTATCCCGGCCCGATGATGCTTAACTTCCGTGATCGGACGAGAACAGGTGTGTTCATCGTGGTATGGTAGTAGACAAACAAACGGGCAGATATCTACGATTTATTAGCACATTACATCAAAAATGGTTTAAATTTTAAAGGTCATATTTTTTGACTGGATCATCCGAAATAGGTCGTGTTTATGTGCATTTGAAAGCTTATTTCAAGCGCTATCCATTAATTACGACAACCATGCGCTTTAAGATTTCCGGTAAAAAGTTCCAACGAAGGTAATCTAGGGTACTTGCAGACTTAATTTTCATATGACAAAGTTAATTAGCAAATTAACTACATCGCCATTTTCTTTGTCTGACGCTCTTAATCCATTCATTTGCGACGTGGCGCATTTATTGCAGCAAGATTGTAGCCCTTTTTAAGGGAAAGAAACTTCTAATCATGTCCCTTACTTGATTTACTCGGCGGCTATTGCGTAAAAAAGATACGTCACAGTCGTAATGATAAATAATGTAACGTGAAAAAGTCAATAGCCTACGACACCGGGAGATCCCAGGCGGTCCCCCATCCAAGTACTATCCCGGCCCGATGATGCTTAACTTCCGTGATCAGACGAGAACAGGTGTGTTCATCGTGGTATGGTCGTAGACAAACAAACGGGCAGATATCTACGATTTATTAGCACACAACATCAAAAATGGTTTAAATTTTAAAGGTCATATTTCTTGACTGGATCAGCCGAAATAGGTCGTGTTTATGTGCATTTGAAAGCTCATTTTAAGCGCTATCCATTAATTACGACAACCATGCGCTTTAAGATTTCCGGTAAAAAGTTCCAACGAAGGTAATCTAGGGTACTTGCAGACTTAATTTTCATATGACAAAGTTAATTAGCAAATTAACTACATCGCTATTTTCTTTGTCTGACGCTCTTAATCCATTCATTTGCGACGTGGCGCATTTATTGCAGCAAGATTGTAGCCCTTTTTAAGGGAAAGAAACTTCTAATCATGTCCCTTACTTGATTTACTCGGCGGCTATTGCGTAAAAAAGATACGTTAAAGTCGTAATGATAAATAATGTAACGTGAAAAAGTCAATAGCCTACGACACCGGGAAATCCCAGGCGGTCGCCCATCCAAGTACTATCCCGGCCCGACGATGCTTAACTTCCGTGATCGGACGAGAACAGGGGTGTTCATCGTGGTATGGTCGTAGACAAACAAACGGGCAGATATCTACGATTTATTAGCATATTACATCAAAAATGGTTTAAATTTTAAAGGTCATATTTCTTGACTGGATCATCCGAAATAGGTCGTGTTTATGTGCATTTGAAAGCTCATTTCAAGCGCTATCCATTAATTACGACAACCATGCGCTTTAAGATTTCCGGTAAAAAGTTCCAACGAAGGCAATCTAGGGTACTTTCAGACTTAATTTTCATATGACAAAGTTAATTAGCAAATTAACTACATCGCCATTTTCTTTGTCTGACGCTTGTAATTCATTCATTTGCGACGTGGCGCATTTATTGCAGCCAGATCGTAGCCGTTTTGAAGGGAAAGAAACTTCTAATCTAGTCCCTTACTTGATTTACTCAGCGGCTATTGCGTAAAAAAGATACGTCACAGTCGTAATGATAAATAATGTAACGGAAAAAGTCAATAGCCTACGACACCGGGAGTTCCCAGGCGGTACCCCATCCAAGTACCATCCCGGCCCGACGATGCTTAACTTCCGTGATCGGACGAGAACAGGTGTGTTCATCGTGGTATGATCGTAGACAAACATACGGGTAGATATCTACGATTTATTAGCACATTACATCGAAAATGGTTCGAACTTTAAAGATCATAATCTTGACTGGGTGATCGGAAATAGTTCGTGTTTATGTGCATTTGAAATCTCTTTTTAAGCGATATCCATTAATTACGACAATAATGCACTTTAAGATTTCCGGTAAAAAGTTCCAACGAAGGCAATCTAGGGTACTTGCAGACTTAATTTTCATATGACAAAGTTAATTAGCAAATTAACTACATCGCCATTTTCTCTGTCTGACGCTCTTAATCCATTCATTTGCGACGTGGCACATTTATTGCAGCAAGATTGTAGCCATTTTTAAGGGAAAGAAACTTCTAATCATGTCCCTTACTTGATTTACTCGGCGGCTATTGCGTAAAAAAGATACGTTAAAGTCGTAATGATAAATAATGTAACGGGAAAAAGTCAATAGCCTACGACACCGGGAGATCCAAGGCGGTCCCCCATCCAAGTACTATCCCGGCCCGACGATGCTTGACTTCCGTGATCGGACGAGAACAGGTGTGTTCATCGTGGTATGGTCGTAGACAAACAAAAAGGGAAGATATCTACGATTTATTAGCACATTACATCAAAAATGGTTTAAATTTTAAAGGTCATATTTCTTGACTGGATCATCCGAAATAGGTCGTGTTTATGTGCATTTGAAAGCTCATTTCAAGCGCTATCCATTAATTACGACAACCATGCGCTTTAAGATTTCCGGTAAAAAGTTCCAACGAAGGCAATCTAGGGTACTTGCAGACTTAATTTTCATATGACAAAGTTAATTAGCAAATTAACTACATCGCCATTTTCTTTGTCTGACGCTCTTAATCCATTCATTTGCGACGTGGCGCATTTATTGCAGCAAGATTGTAGCCCTTTTTAAGGGAAAGAAACTTCTAATCATGTCCCTTACTTGATTTACTCGGCGGCTATTGCGTAAAAAAGATACGTTAAAGTCGTAATGATAAATAATGTAACGTGAAAAAGTCAATAGCCTACGACACCGGGAGATCCCAGGCGGTCCCCCATCCAAGTACTATCCCGGCCCGACGATGCTTAACTTCCGAGATCGGACGGGAACAGGTGTGTTCATCTTGGTATGGTCGTAGACAAACAAACGGGCAGATATCTACGATTTATTAGCACATTACATCAAAAATGGTTTAAATTTTAAAGGTCATATTTCTTGACTGGATCATCCGAAATAGGTCGTGTTTATGTGCATTTGAAAGCTCATTTCAAGCGCTATCCATTAATTACGACAACCATGCGCTTTAAGATTTCCGGTAAAAAGTTCCAACGAAGGCAATCTAGGGTACTTGCAGACTTAATTTTCATATGACAAAGTTAATTAGCAAATTAACTACATCGCCATTTTCTTTGTCTGACGCTCTTAATCCATTCATTTGCGACGTGGCGCATTTATTGCAGCAAGATTGTAGCCCTTTTTAAGGGAAAGAAACTTCTAATCATGTCCCTTACTTGATTTACTCGGCGGCTATTGCGTAAAAAAGATACGTTAAAGTCGTAATGATAAATAATGTAACGGGAAAAAGTCAATAGCCTACGACACCGGGAGATCCAAGGCGGTCCCCCATCCAAGTACTATCCCGGCCCGACGATGCTTGACTTCCGTGATCGGACGAGAACAGGTGTGTTCATCGTGGTATGGTCGTAGACAAACAAAAAGGAAAGATATCTACGATTTATTAGCACATTACATCAAAAATGGTTTAAATTTTAAAGGTCATATTTCTTGACTGGATCATCCGAAATAGGTCGTGTTTATGTGCATTTGAAAGCTCATTTCAAGCGCTATCCATTAATTACGACAACCATGCGCTTTAAGATTTCCGGTAAAAAGTTCCAACGAAGGCAATCTAGGGTACTTTCAGACTTAATTTTCATATGACAAAGTTATTTAGCAAATTAACTACATCGCCATTTTCTTTGTCTGACGCTTGTAATTCATTCATTTGCGACGTGGCGCATTTATTGCAGCCAGATCGTAGCCGTTTTGAAGGGAAAGAAACTTCTAATCTAGTCCCTTACTTGATTTACTCAGCGGCTATTGCGTAAAAAAGATACGTCACAGTCGTAATGATAAATAATGTAACGGAAAAAGTCAATAGCCTACGACACCGGGAGTTCCCAGGCGGTACCCCATCCAAGTACCATCCCGGCCCGACGATGCTTAACTTCCGTGATCGGACGAGAACAGGTGTGTTCATCGTGGTATGGTCGTAGACAAACAAAAAGGGAAGATATCTACGATTTATTAGCACATTACATCAAAAATGGTTTAAATTTTAAAGGTCATATTTCTTGACTGGATCATCCGAAATAGGTCGTGTTTATGTGCATTTGAAAGCTCATTTCAAGCGCTATCCATTAATTACGACAACCATGCGCTTTAAGATTTCCGGTAAAAAGTTCCAACGAAGGCAATCTAGGGTACTTGCAGACTTAATTTTCATATGACAAAGTTAATTAGCAAATTAACTACATCGCCATTTTCTTTGTCTGACGCTCTTAATCCATTCATTTGCGACGTGGCGCATTTATTGCAGCAAGATTGTAGCCCTTTTTAAGGGAAAGAAACTTCTAATCATGTCCCTTACTTGATTTACTCGGCGGCTATTGCGTAAAAAAGATACGTTAAAGTCGTAATGATAAATAATGTAACGTGAAAAAGTTAATAGCCTACGACACCGGGAGATCCCAGGCGGTCCCCCATCCAAGTACTATCCCGGCCCGACGATGCTTAACTTCCGAGATCGGACGGGAACAGGTGTGTTCATCGTGGTATGGTCGTAGACAAACAAACGGGCAGATATCTACGATTTATTAGCACATTACATCAAAAATGGTTTAAATTTTAAAGGTCATATTTCTTGACTGGATCATCCGAAATAGGTCGTGTTTATGTGCATTTGAAAGCTCATTTCAAGCGCTATCCATTAATTACGACAACCATGCGCTTTAAGATTTCCGGTAAAAAGTTCCAACGAAGGCAATCTAGGGTACTTGCAGACTTAATTTTCATATGACAAAGTTAATTAGCAAATTAACTACATCGCCATTTTCTTTGTCTGACGCTCTTAATCCATTCATTTGCGACGTGGCGCATTTATTGCAGCAAGATTGTAGCCCTTTTTAAGGGAAAGAAACTTCTAATCATGTCCCTTACTTGATTTACTCGGCGGCTATTGCGTAAAAAAGATACGTTAAAGTCGTAATGATAAATAATGTAACGGGAAAAAGTCAATAGCCTACGACACCGGGAGATCCAAGGCGGTCCCCCATCCAAGTACTATCCCGGCCCGACGATGCTTGACTTCCGTGATCGGATGAGAACAGGTGTGTTCATCGTGGTATGGTCGTAGACAAACAAAAAAGAAAGATATCTACGATTTATTAGCTCATTACATCAAAAATGGTTTAAATTTTAAAGGTTATATTTCTTGACTGGATCATCCGAAATAGGTCGTGTTTATGTGCATTTGAAAGCTCATTTCAAGCGCTATCCATTAATTACGACAACCATGCGCTTTAAGATTTCCGGTAAAAAGTTCCAACGAAGGCAATCTAGGGTACTTGCAGACTTAATTTTCATATGACAAAGTTAATTAGCAAATTAACTACATCGCCATTTTCTTTATCTGACGCTCTTAATCCATTCATTTGCGACGTGGCGCATTTATTGCAGCAAGATTGTAGCCCTTTTTAAGGGAAAGAAACTTCTAATCATGTCCCTTACTTGATTTACTCGGCGGCTATTGCGTAAAAAAGATACGTTAAAGTCGTAATGATAAATAATGTAACGTGAAAAAGTCAATAGCCTACGACACCGGGAGATCCCAGGCGGTCCCCCATCCAAGTACTATCCCGGCCCGACGATGCTTAACTTCCGAGATCGGACGGGAACAGGTGTGTTCATCGTGGTATGGTCGTAGACAAACAAACGGGCAGATATCTACGATTTATTAGCACATTACATCAAAAATGGTTTAAATTTTAAAGGTCATATTTCTTGACTGGATCATCCGAAATAGGTCGTGTTTATGTGCATTTGAAAGCTCATTTCAAGCGCTACCCATTAATTACGACAACCATGCGCTTTAAGATTTCCGGTAAAAAGTTCCAACGAAGGCAATCTAGGGTACTTGCAGACTTAATTTTCATATGACAAAGTTAATTAGCAAATTAACTACATCGCCATTTTCTTTGTCTGACGCTCTTAATCCATTCATTTGCGACGTGGCGCATTTATTGCAGCAAGATTGTAGCCCTTTTTAAGGAAAAGAAATTTCTAATCATGTCCTTTACTTGATTTACTCGGCAGCTATTGCGTAAAAAAGATACGTTAAAGTCGTAATGATAAATAATGTAACGTGAAAAAGTCAATAGCCTACGACACCGGGAGATCCCAGGCGGTGCCCCATCCAAGTACTATCCCGGCCCGACGATGCTTAACTTCCGTGATCGGACGAGAACAGGTGTGTTCATCGTGGTATGGTCGTAGAGAAACAAACGGGCAGATATCTACGATTTATTAGCACATTACATCAAAAATGGTTTAAACTTTATAGGTCATATTTCTTGACTGGATCATCCGAAATAGGTCGTGTTTATGTGCATTTGAAAGCTCATTTCAAGCGCTATCAATTAATTACGATAATCATGCGCTTTAAGATTTCCGGTAAAAAGTTCCATCGAAGGCAATCTAGGGTACTTGCAGACTTAATTTTCATATGACAAAGTTAATTAGCAAATTAACTACATCGCCATTTTCTTTGTCTGACGCTCTTAATCCATTCATTTGCGACGTGGCGCATTTATTGCAGCAAGATTGTAGCCCTTTTTAAGGGAAAGAAACTTCTAATCATGTCCCTTACTTGATTTACTCGGCGGCTATTGCGTAAAAAAGATACGTTAAAGTCGTAATGATAAATAATGTAACGCGATAAAGTCAATAGCCTACGACACCGGGAGTTCCCAGGCGGTCCCCCATCCAAGTACCATCCCGGCCTGTCGATGCTTAACTTCCGTGATCGGACGAGAACAGGTGTGTTCATCGTGGTATGGTCGTAGACAAACATACGGGTAGATATCTACGATTTATTAGCACATTACATCGAAAATGGTTCGAACTTTAAAGATCATAATTCTTGACTGGGTGATCGGAAATAGTTCGTGTTTATGTGCACTTGAAAGCTCATTTCAAGCGCTATCTATTAATTACGACAACCATTCGCTTTAAGATTTCCGATAAAAAGTTCCAAAGAAGGCAATCTAGGGTACTTTCAGACTTAATTTTCATATGACAAAGTTAATTAGCAAATTAACTACATCGCCATTTTCTTTGTCTGACGCTCGTAATCCATTCATTTGCGACGTGGCGCATTTATTGCAGCCAGATCGTAGCCGTTTTGAAGGGAAAGAAACTTCTAATCAAGTCCCTTACTTGATTTACTCAGCGGCTATTGCGTAAAAAAGATACGTCACAGTCGTAATGATAAATAATGTAACGTGAAAAAGTCAATAGCCTACGACACCGGGAGATCCCAGGCGGTCCCCCATCCAAGTACTATCCCGGCCCGACGATGCTTAACTTCCGTGATTGGACGAGAACAGGTGTGTTCATCGTGGTATGGTCGTAGACAAACAAACGGGCAGATTTCTACGATTTATTAGCACATTACATCAAAAATGGTTTAAATTTTAAAGGTCATATTTCTTGACTGGATCATCCGAAATAGGTCGTGTTTATGTGCATTTGAAAGCTCATTTCAAGCGCTATCCATTAATTACGACAACCATGCGCTTTAAGATTTCCGGTAAAAAGTTCCAACGAAGGCAATCTAGGGTACTTGCAGACTTAATTTTCATATGACAAAGTTAATTAGCAAATTAACTACATCGCCATTTTCTTTATCTGACGCTCTTAATCCATTCATTTGCGACGTGGCGCATTTATTGCAGCAAGATTGTAGCCCTTTTTAAGGGAAAGAAACTTCTAATCATGTCCCTTACTTGATTTACTCGGCGGCTATTGCGTAAAAAAGATACGTTAAAGTCGTAATGATAAATAATGTAACGTGAAAAAGTCAATAGCCTACGACACCGGGAGATCCCAGGCGGTCCCCCATCCAAGTACTATCCCGGCCCGACGATGCTTAACTTCCGAGATCGGACGGGAACAGGTGTGTTCATCGTGGTATGGTCGTAGACAAACAAACGGGCAGATATCTACGATTTATTAGCACATTACATCAAAAATGGTTTAAATTTTAAAGGTCATATTTCTTGACTGGATCATCCGAAATAGGTCGTGTTTATGTGCATTTGAAAGCTCATTTCAAGCGCTATCCATTAATTACGACAACCATGCGCTTTAAGATTTCCGGTAAAAAGTTCCAACGAAGGCAATCTAGGGTACTTGCAGACTTAATTTTCATATGACAAAGTTAATTAGCAAATTAACTACATCGCCATTTTCTTTGTCTGACGCTCTTAATCCATTCATTTGCGACGTGGCGCATTTATTGCAGCAAGATTGTAGCCCTTTTTAAGGAAAAGAAATTTCTAATCATGTCCTTTACTTGATTTACTCGGCAGCTATTGCGTAAAAAAGATACGTTAAAGTCGTAATGATAAATAATGTAACGTGAAAAAGTCAATAGCCTACGACACCGGGAGATCCCAGGCGGTGCCCCATCCAAGTACTATCCCGGCCCGACGATGCTTAACTTCCGTGATCGGACGAGAACAGGTGTGTTCATCGTGGTATGGTCGTAGAGAAACAAACGGGCAGATATCTACGATTTATTAGCACATTACATCAAAAATGGTTTAAACTTTATAGGTCATATTTCTTGACTGGATCATCCGAAATAGGTCGTGTTTATGTGCATTTGAAAGCTCATTTCAAGCGCTATCAATTAATTACGATAATCATGCGCTTTAAGATTTCCGGTAAAAAGTTCCATCGAAGGCAATCTAGGGTACTTGCAGACTTAATTTTCATATGACAAAGTTAATTAGCAAATTAACTACATCGCCATTTTCTTTGTCTGACGCTCTTAATCCATTCATTTGCGACGTGGCGCATTTATTGCAGCAAGATTGTAGCCCTTTTTAAGGGAAAGAAACTTCTAATCATGTCCCTTACTTGATTTACTCGGCGGCTATTGCGTAAAAAAGATACGTTAAAGTCGTAATGATAAATAATGTAACGCGATAAAGTCAATAGCCTACGACACCGGGAGTTCCCAGGCGGTCCCCAATCCAAGTACCATCCCGGCCCGTCGATGCTTAACTTCCGTGATCGGACGAGAACAGGTGTGTTCATCGTGGTATGGTCGTAGACAAACATACGGGTAGATATCTACGATTTATTAGCACATTACATCGAAAATGGTTCGAACTTTAAAGATCATAATTCTTGACTGGGTGATCGGAAATAGTTCGTGTTTATGTGCACTTGAAAGCTCATTTCAAGCGCTATCTATTAATTACGACAACCATTCGCTTTAAGATTTCCGATAAAAAGTTCCAAAGAAGGCAATCTAGGGTACTTTCAGACTTAATTTTCATATGACAAAGTTAATTAGCAAATTAACTACATCGCCATTTTCTTTGTCTGACGCTCGTAATCCATTCATTTGCGACGTGGCGCATTTATTGCAGCAAGATTGTAGCCCTTTTTAAGGGAAAGAAACTTCTAATCATGTCCCTTACTTGATTTACTCGGCGGCTATTGCGTAAAAAAGATACGTTAAAGTCGTAATGATAAATAATGTAACGTGAAAAAGTCAATAGCCTACGACACCGGGAGATCCCAGGCGGTCCCCCATCCAAGTACTATCCCGGCCCGACGATGCTTAACTTCCGAGATCGGACGGGAACAGGTGTGTTCATCGTGGTATGGTCGTAGACAAACAAACGGGCAGATATCTACGATTTATTAGCACATTACATCAAAAATGGTTTAAATTTTAAAGGTCATATTTCTTGACTGGATCATCCGAAATAGGTCGTGTTTATGTGCATTTGAAAGCTCATTTCAAGCGCTATCCATTAATTACGACAACCATGCGCTTTAAGATTTCCGGTAAAAAGTTCCAACGAAGGCAATCTAGGGTACTTGCAGACTTAATTTTCATATGACAAAGTTAATTAGCAAATTAACTACATCGCCATTTTCTTTGTCTGACGCTCTTAATCCATTCATTTGCGACGTGGCGCATTTATTGCAGCAAGATTGTAGCCCTTTTTAAGGAAAAGAAATTTCTAATCATGTCCTTTACTTGATTTACTCGGCAGCTATTGCGTAAAAAAGATACGTTAAAGTCGTAATGATAAATAATGTAACGTGAAAAAGTCAATAGCCTACGACACCGGGAGATCCCAGGCGGTGCCCCATCCAAGTACTATCCCGGCCCGACGATGCTTAACTTCCGTGATCGGACGAGAACAGGTGTGTTCATCGTGGTATGGTCGTAGAGAAACAAACGGGCAGATATCTACGATTTATTAGCACATTACATCAAAAATGGTTTAAACTTTATAGGTCATATTTCTTGACTGGATCATCCGAAATAGGTCGTGTTTATGTGCATTTGAAAGCTCATTTCAAGCGCTATCAATTAATTACGATAATCATGCGCTTTAAGATTTCCGGTAAAAAGTTCCATCGAAGGCAATCTAGGGTACTTGCAGACTTAATTTTCATATGACAAAGTTAATTAGCAAATTAACTACATCGCCATTTTCTTTGTCTGACGCTCTTAATCCATTCATTTGCGACGTGGCGCATTTATTGCAGCAAGATTGTAGCCCTTTTTAAGGGAAAGAAACTTCTAATCATGTCCCTTACTTGATTTACTCGGCGGCTATTGCGTAAAAAAGATACGTTAAAGTCGTAATGATAAATAATGTAACGCGATAAAGTCAATAGCCTACGACACCGGGAGTTCCCAGGCGGTCCCCCATCCAAGTACCATCCCGGCCTGTCGATGCTTAACTTCCGTGATCGGACGAGAACAGGTGTGTTCATCGTGGTATGGTCGTAGACAAACATACGGGTAGATATCTACGATTTATTAGCACATTACATCGAAAATGGTTCGAACTTTAAAGATCATAATTCTTGACTGGGTGATCGGAAATAGTTCGTGTTTATGTGCACTTGAAAGCTCATTTCAAGCGCTATCTATTAATTACGACAACCATTCGCTTTAAGATTTCCGATAAAAAGTTCCAAAGAAGGCAATCTAGGGTACTTTCAGACTTAATTTTCATATGACAAAGTTAATTAGCAAATTAACTACATCGCCATTTTCTTTGTCTGACGCTCGTAATCCATTCATTTGCGACGTGGCGCATTTATTGCAGCCAGATCGTAGCCGTTTTGAAGGGAAAGAAACTTCTAATCAAGTCCCTTACTTGATTTACTCAGCGGCTATTGCGTAAAAAAGATACGTCACAGTCGTAATGATAAATAATGTAACGTGAAAAAGTCAATAGCCTACGACACCGGGAGATCCCAGGCGGTCCCCCATCCAAGTACTATCCCGGCCCGACGATGCTTAACTTCCGTGATTGGACGAGAACAGGTGTGTTCATCGTGGTATGGTCGTAGACAAACAAACGGGCAGATTTCTACGATTTATTAGCACATTACATCAAAAATGGTTTAAATTTTAAAGGTCATATTTCTTGACTGGATCATCCGAAATAGGTCATGTTTATGTGCATTTGAAAGCTCATTTCAAGCGCTATCCATTAATTACGACAACCATGCGCTTTAAGATTTCCGGTAAAAAGTTCCAACGAAGGCAATCTAGGGTACTTGCAGACTTAATTTTCATATGACAAAGTTAATTAGCAAATTAACTACATCGCCATTTTCTTTATCTGACGCTCTTAATCCATTCATTTGCGACGTGGCGCATTTATTGCAGCAAGATTGTAGCCCTTTTTAAGGGAAAGAAACTTCTAATCATGTCCCTTACTTGATTTACTCGGCGGCTATTGCGTAAAAAAGATACGTTAAAGTCGTAATGATAAATAATGTAACGTGAAAAAGTCAATAGCCTACGACACCGGGAGATCCCAGGCGGTCCCCCATCCAAGTACTATCCCGGCCCGACGATGCTTAACTTCCGAGATCGGACGGGAACAGGTGTGTTCATCGTGGTATGGTCGTAGACAAACAAACGGGCAGATATCTACGATTTATTAGCACATTACATCAAAAATGGTTTAAATTTTAAAGGTCATATTTCTTGACTGGATCATCCGAAATAGGTCGTGTTTATGTGCATTTGAAAGCTCATTTCAAGCGCTATCCATTAATTACGACAACCATGCGCTTTAAGATTTCCGGTAAAAAGTTCCAACGAAGGCAATCTAGGGTACTTGCAGACTTAATTTTCATATGACAAAGTTAATTAGCAAATTAACTACATCGCCATTTTCTTTGTCTGACGCTCTTAATCCATTCATTTGCGACGTGGCGCATTTATTGCAGCAAGATTGTAGCCCTTTTTAAGGAAAAGAAATTTCTAATCATGTCCTTTACTTGATTTACTCGGCAGCTATTGCGTAAAAAAGATACGTTAAAGTCGTAATGATAAATAATGTAACGTGAAAAAGTCAATAGCCTACGACACCGGGAGATCCCAGGCGGTGCCCCATCCAAGTACTATCCCGGCCCGACGATGCTTAACTTCCGTGATCGGACGAGAACAGGTGTGTTCATCGTGGTATGGTCGTAGAGAAACAAACGGGCAGATATCTACGATTTATTAGCACATTACATCAAAAATGGTTTAAACTTTATAGGTCATATTTCTTGACTGGATCATCCGAAATAGGTCGTGTTTATGTGCATTTGAAAGCTCATTTCAAGCGCTATCAATTAATTACGATAATCATGCGCTTTAAGATTTCCGGTAAAAAGTTCCATCGAAGGCAATCTAGGGTACTTGCAGACTTAATTTTCATATGACAAAGTTAATTAGCAAATTAACTACATCGCCATTTTCTTTGTCTGACGCTCTTAATCCATTCATTTGCGACGTGGCGCATTTATTGCAGCAAGATTGTAGCCCTTTTTAAGGGAAAGAAACTTCTAATCATGTCCCTTACTTGATTTACTCGGCGGCTATTGCGTAAAAAAGATACGTTAAAGTCGTAATGATAAATAATGTAACGCGATAAAGTCAATAGCCTACGACACCGGGAGTTCCCAGGCGGTCCCCAATCCAAGTACCATCCCGGCCCGTCGATGCTTAACTTCCGTGATCGGACGAGAACAGGTGTGTTCATCGTGGTATGGTCGTAGACAAACATACGGGTAGATATCTACGATTTATTAGCACATTACATCGAAAATGGTTCGAACTTTAAAGATCATAATTCTTGACTGGGTGATCGGAAATAGTTCGTGTTTATGTGCACTTGAAAGCTCATTTCAAGCGCTATCTATTAATTACGACAACCATTCGCTTTAAGATTTCCGATAAAAAGTTCCAAAGAAGGCAATCTAGGGTACTTTCAGACTTAATTTTCATATGACAAAGTTAATTAGCAAATTAACTACATCGCCATTTTCTTTGTCTGACGCTCGTAATCCATTCATTTGCGACGTGGCGCATTTATTGCAGCCAGATCGTAGCCGTTTTGAAGGGAAAGAAACTTCTAATCAAGTCCCTTACTTGATTTACTCAGCGGCTATTGCGTAAAAAAGATACGTCACAGTCGTAATGATAAATAATGTAACGTGAAAAAGTCAATAGCCTACGACACCGGGAGATCCCAGGCGGTCCCCCATCCAAGTACTATCCCGGCCCGACGATGCTTAACTTCCGTGATTGGACGAGAACAGGTGTGTTCATCGTGGTATGGTCGTAGACAAACAAACGGGCAGATTTCTACGATTTATTAGCACATTACATCAAAAATGGTTTAAATTTTAAAGGTCATATTTCTTGACTGGATCATCCGAAATAGGTCGTGTTTATGTGCATTTGAAAGCTCATTTCAAGCGCTATCTATTAATTACGACAACCATGCGCTTTAAGATTTCCGGTAAAAAGTTCCAACGAAGGCAATCTAGGGTACTTGCAGACTTAATTTTCATATGACAAAGTTAATTAGCAAATTAACTACATCGCCATTTTCTTTATCTGACGCTCTTAATCCATTCATTTGTGACGTGGCGCATTTATTGCAGCAAGATTGTAGCCCTTTTTAAGGGAAAGAAACTTCTAATCATGTCCCTTACTTGATTTACTCGGCGGCTATTGCGTAAAAAAGATACGTTAAAGTCGTAATGATAAATAATGTAACGTGAAAAAGTCAATAGCCTACGACACCGGGAGATCCCAGGCGGTCCCCCATCCAAGTACTATCCCGGCCCGACGATGCTTAACTTCCGAGATCGGACGGGAACAGGTGTGTTCATCGTGGTATGGTCGTAGACAAACAAACGGGCAGATATCTACGATTTATTAGCACATTACATCAAAAATGGTTTAAATTTTAAAGGTCATATTTCTTGACTGGATCATCCGAAATAGGTCGTGTTTATGTGCATTTGAAAGCTCATTTCAAGCGCTATCCATTAATTACGACAACCATGCGCTTTAAGATTTCCGGTAAAAAGTTCCAA
Source organism: Hydractinia symbiolongicarpus (assembly GCF_029227915.1). Taxonomy (NCBI): domain Eukaryota; kingdom Metazoa; phylum Cnidaria; class Hydrozoa; order Anthoathecata; family Hydractiniidae; genus Hydractinia; species Hydractinia symbiolongicarpus. Next base: position 15,036,133 of record NC_079885.1, on the reverse strand, counting down.
CGAAGGCAATCTAGGGTACTTGCAGACTTAATTTTCATATGACAAAGTTAATTAGCAAATTAACTGCATCGCCATTTTCTTTGTCTGACGCTCTTAATCCATTCATTTGCGACGTGGCGCATTTATTGCAGCAAGATTGTAGCCCTTTTTAAGGAAAAGAAACTTCTAATCATGTCCTTTACTTGATTTACTCGGCAGCTATTGCGTAAAAAAGATACGTTAAAGTCGTAATGATAAATAATGTAACGTGAAAAAGTCAATAGCCTACGACACCGGGAGATCCCAGGCGGTGCCCCATCCAAGTACTATCCCGGCCCGACGATGCTTAACTTCCGTGATCGGACGAGAACAGGTGTGTTCATCGTGGTATGGTCGTAGAGAAACAAACGGGCAGATATCTACGATTTATTAGCACATTACATCAAAAATGGTTTAAACTTTATAGGTCATATTTCTTGACTGGATCATCCGAAATAGGTCGTGTTTATGTGCATTTGAAAGCTCATTTCAAGCGCTATCAATTAATTACGATAATCATGCGCTTTAAGATTTCCGGTAAAAAGTTCCATCGAAGGCAATCTAGGGTACTTGCAGACTTAATTTTCATATGACAAAGTTAATTAGCAAATTAACTACATCGCCATTTTCTTTGTCTGACGCTCTTAATCCATTCATTTGCGACGTGGCGCATTTATTGCAGCAAGATTGTAGCCCTTTTTAAGGGAAAGAAACTTCTAATCATGTCCCTTACTTGATTTACTCGGCGGCTATTGCGTAAAAAAGATACGTTAAAGTCGTAATGATAAATAATGTAACGCGATAAAGTCAATAGCCTACGACACCGGGAGTTCCCAGGCGGTCCCCCATCCAAGTACCATCCCGGCCCGTCGATGCTTAACTTCCGTGATCGGACGAGAACAGGTGTGTTCATCGTGGTATGGTCGTAGACAAACATACGGGTAGATATCTACGATTTATTAGCACATTACATCGAAAATGGTTCGAACTTTAAAGATCATAATTCTTGACTGGGTGATCGGAAATAGTTCGTGTTTATGTGCACTTGAAAGCTCATTTCAAGCGCTATCTATTAATTACGACAACCATTCGCTTTAAGATTTCCGATAAAAAGTTCCAAAGAAGGCAATCTAGGGTACTTTCAGACTTAATTTTCATATGACAAAGTTAATTAGCAAATTAACTACATCGCCATTTTCTTTGTCTGACGCTCGTAATCCATTCATTTGCGACGTGGCGCATTTATTGCAGCCAGATCGTAGCCGTTTTGAAGGGAAAGAAACTTCTAATCAAGTCCCTTACTTGATTTACTCAGCGGCTATTGCGTAAAAAAGATACGTCACAGTCGTAATGATAAATAATGTAACGTGAAAAAGTCAATAGCCTACGACACCGGGAGATCCCAGGCGGTCCCCCATCCAAGTACTATCCCGGCCCGACGATGCTTAACTTCCGTGATTGGACGAGAACAGGTGTGTTCATCGTGGTATGGTCGTAGACAAACAAACGGGCAGATTTCTACGATTTATTAGCACATTACATCAAAAATGGTTTAAATTTTAAAGGTCATATTTCTTGACTGGATCATCCGAAATAGGTCGTGTTTATGTGCATTTGAAAGCTCATTTCAAGCGCTATCCATTAATTACGACAACCATGCGCTTTAAGATTTCCGGTAAAAAGTTCCAACAAAGGCAATCTAGGGTACTTGCAGACTTAATTTTTATATGACAAAGTTAATTAGCAAATTAACTACATCGCCATTTTCTTTGTCTGACGCTCTTAATCCATTCATTTGCGACGTGGCGCATTTATTGCAGCAAGATTGTAGCCCTTTTTAAGGGAAAGAAACTTCTAATCATGTCCCTTACTTGATTTACTCGGCGGCTATTGCGTAAAAAAGATACGTTAAAGTCGTAATGATAAATAATGTAACGCGATAAAGTCGATAGCCTACGACACCGGGAGTTCCCAGGCGGTCCCCCATCCAAGTACCATCCCGGCCCGTCGATGCTTAACTTCCGTGATCGGACGAGAACAGGTGTGTTCATCGTGGTATGGTCGTAGACAAACATACGGGTAGATATCTACGATTTATTAGCACATTACATCGAAAATGGTTCGAACTTTAAAGATCATAATTCTTGACTGGGTGATCGGAAATAGTTCGTGTTTATGTGCACTTGAAAGCTCATTTCAAGCGCTATCCATTAATTACGACAACCATCCGCTTTAAGATTTCCGGTAAAAAGTTCCAAAGAAGGCAATCTAGGGTACTTTCAGACTTAATTTTCATATGACAAAGTTAATTAGCAAATTAACTACATCGCCATTTTCTTTGTCTGACGCTCGTAATCCATTCATTTGCGACGTGGCGCATTTATTGCAGCCAGATCGTAGCCGTTTTGAAGGGAAAGAAACTTCTAATCAAGTCCCTTACTTGATTTACTCAGCGGCTATTGCGTAAAAAAGATACGTCACAGTCGTAATGATAAATAATGTAACGTGAAAAAGTCAATAGCCTACGACACCGGGAGATTCCAGGCGGTCCCCCATCCAAGTACTATCCCGGCCCGACGATGCTTAACTTCCGTGATCGGACGAGAACAGGTGTGTTCATCGTGGTATGGTCGTAGGCAAACATACGGGTAGATATCTACGATTTATTAGCACATTACATCGAAAATGGTTCGAACTTTAAAGATCATAATTCTTGACTGGGTGATCGGAAATAGTTCGTGTTTATGTGCACTTGAAAGCTCATTTCAAGCGCTATCCATTAATTACGACAACCATTCGCTTTAAGATTTCCGGTAAAAAGTTCCAAAGAAGGCAATCTAGGGTACTTTCAGACTTAATTTTCATATGACAAAGTTAATTAGCAAATTAACTACATCGCCATTTTCTTTGTCTGACGCTCGTAATCCATTCATTTGCGACGTGGCGCATTTATTGCAGCCAGATCGTAGCCGTTTTGAAGGGAAAGACACTTCTAATCAAGTCCCTTACTTGATTTACTCAGCGGCTATTGCGTAAAAAAGATACGTCACAGTCGTAATGATAAATAATGTAACGTGAAAAAGTCAATAGCCTACGACACCGGGAGTTCCCAGGCGGTCCCCCATCCAAGTACTATCCCGGCCCGACGATGCTTAACTTCCGTGATCGGACGAGAACAGGTGTGTTCATCGTGGTATGGTCGTAGACAAACAAACGGGCAGATATCTACGATTTATTAGCACATTACATCAAAAATGGTTTAAATTTTAAAGGTCATATTTCTTGACTGGATCATCCGAAATAGGTCGTGTTTATGTGCATTTGAAAGCTCATTTCAAGCGCTATCCATTAATTACGACAACCATGCGCTTTAAGATTTCCGGTAAAAAGTTCCAATGAAGGCAATCTAGGGTACTTGCAGACTTAATTTTCATATGACAAAGTTAATTAGCAAATTAACTACATCGTCATTTTCTTTGTCTGACGCTCTTAATCCATTCATTTGCGACGTGGCGCATTTATTGCAGCAAGATTGTAGCCCTTGTTAAGGGAAAGAAACTTCTAATCATGTCCCTTACTTGATTTACTCGGCGGCTATTGCGTAAAAAAGATACGTTAAAGTCGTAATGATAAATAATGTAACGCGATAAAGTCAATAGCCTACGACACCGGGAGTTCCCAGGCGGTGCCCCATCCAAGTACCATCCCGGCCCGTCGATGCTTAACTTCCGTGATCGGACGAGAACAGGTGTGTTCATCGTGGTATGGTCGTAGACAAACATACTGGTAGTACTATCCCGACCCGGCGATGCTTAACTTCCGTGATCGGACGAGAATAGGTGTGTTCATCATGGTATGGTCGTAGACAAACAAACGGGAAGATATCTACGATTTATTAGCACCTTACATCGAAAATGGTTCAAACTTTAAAGGTCATATTTCTTGACTGGATCATTCGAAATAGGTCGTTTTTATGTGCATTTGACAGCTCTTTTTAAGCGCTATCGATTGTTGACAACAATAATGCGCTTTATGATTTCCGGTAAAAAGTTCCAACGAAGGCAATCTAGGGTACTTTCAGACTTAATTTTCATATGACAAAGTTAATTAGCAAATTAACTACATCGCCATTTTCTTTGTCTGACGCTCGTAATCCATTCATTTGCGACGTGGCGCATTTATTGCAGCCAGATCGTAGCCGTTTTGAAGGGAAAGAAACTTCTAATCAAGTCCCTTACTTGATTTACTCAGCGGCTATTGCGTAAAAAAGATACGTCACAGTCGTAATGATAAATAATGTAACGTGAAAAAGTCAATAGCCTACGACACCGGGAGATTCCAGGCGGTCCCCCATCCAAGTACTATCCCGGCCCGACGATGCTTAACTTCCGTGATCGGACGAGAACAGGTGTGTTCATCGTGGTATGGTCGTAGGCAAACATACGGGTAGATATCTACGATTTATTAGCACATTACATCGAAAATGGTTCGAACTTTAAAGATCATAATTCTTGACTGGGTGATCGGAAATAGTTCGTGTTTATGTGCACTTGAAAGCTCATTTCAAGCGCTATCCATTAATTACGACAACCATTCGCTTTAAGATTTCCGGTAAAAAGTTCCAAAGAAGGCAATCTAGGGTACTTTCAGACTTAATTTTCATATGACAAAGTTAATTAGCAAATTAACTACATCGCCATTTTCTTTGTCTGACGCTCGTAATCCATTCATTTGCGACGTGGCGCATTTATTGCAGCCAGATCGTAGCCGTTTTGAAGGGAAAGACACTTCTAATCAAGTCCCTTACTTGATTTACTCAGCGGCTATTGCGTAAAAAAGATACGTCACAGTCGTAATGATAAATAATGTAACGTGAAAAAGTCAATAGCCTACGACACCGGGAGTTCCCAGGCGGTCCCCCATCCAAGTACTATCCCGGCCCGACGATGCTTAACTTCCGTGATCGGACGAGAACAGGTGTGTTCATCGTGGTATGGTCGTAGACAAACAAACGGGCAGATATCTACGATTTATTAGCACATTACATCAAAAATGGTTTAAATTTTAAAGGTCATATTTCTTGACTGGATCATCCGAAATAGGTCGTGTTTATGTGCATTTGAAAGCTCATTTCAAGCGCTATCCATTAATTACGACAACCATGCGCTTTAAGATTTCCGGTAAAAAGTTCCAATGAAGGCAATCTAGGGTACTTGCAGACTTAATTTTCATATGACAAAGTTAATTAGCAAATTAACTACATCGTCATTTTCTTTGTCTGACGCTCTTAATCCATTCATTTGCGACGTGGCGCATTTATTGCAGCAAGATTGTAGCCCTTGTTAAGGGAAAGAAACTTCTAATCATGTCCCTTACTTGATTTACTCGGCGGCTATTGCGTAAAAAAGATACGTTAAAGTCGTAATGATAAATAATGTAACGCGATAAAGTCAATAGCCTACGACACCGGGAGTTCCCAGGCGGTGCCCCATCCAAGTACCATCCCGGCCCGTCGATGCTTAACTTCCGTGATCGGACGAGAACAGGTGTGTTCATCGTGGTATGGTCGTAGACAAACATACTGGTAGTACTATCCCGACCCGGCGATGCTTAACTTCCGTGATCGGACGAGAATAGGTGTGTTCATCATGGTATGGTCGTAGACAAACAAACGGGAAGATATCTACGATTTATTAGCACCTTACATCGAAAATGGTTCAAACTTTAAAGGTCATATTTCTTGACTGGATCATTCGAAATAGGTCGTTTTTATGTGCATTTGACAGCTCTTTTTAAGCGCTATCGATTGTTGACAACAATAATGCGCTTTATGACTTCCGGTAAAAAGTTCCAACGAAGGCAATCTAGGGTACTTGCAGACTTAATTTTCATATGACAAAGTTAATTAGCAAATTAACTACATCGCCATTTTCTTTGTCTGACGCTCGTAACCATTCATTTGCGACGTGGCGCATTTATTGCAGCAAGATTGTAGCCGTTTTGAAGGGAAAGCAACTTCTAATCACGTCCCTTACTTGATTTACTCAGCGGCTATTGCGTAAAAAGGATACGTCACAGTCGTAATGATAAATAATGTAACGTGAAATAGTCAATAGCCTACCACACCGGGAGTTCCCAGGCGGTGCCCCATCCAAGTACCATCCCGGCCCGTCGATGCTTAACTTCCGTGATCGGACGAGAACAGGTGTGTTCATCGTGGTATGGTCGTAGACAAACATACTGGTAGTACTATCCCGACCCGGCGATGCTTAACTTCCGTGATCGGACGAGAATAGGTGTGTTCATCATGGTATGGTCGTAGACAAACAAACGGGAAGATATCTACGATTTATTAGCACCTTACATCGAAAATGGTTCAAACTTTAAAGGTCATATTTCTTGACTGGATCATTCGAAATAGGTCGTTTTTATGTGCATTTGACAGCTCTTTTTAAGCGCTATCGATTGTTGACAACAATAATGCGCTTTATGATTTCCGGTAAAAAGTTCCAACGAAGGCAATCTAGGGTACTTGCAGACTTAATTTTCATATGACAAAGTTAATTAGCAAATTAACTACATCGCCATTTTCTTTGTCTGACGCTCGTAACCATTCATTTGCGACGTGGCGCATTTATTGCAGCAAGATTGTAGCCGTTTTGAAGGGAAAGCAACTTCTAATCACGTCCCTTACTTGATTTACTCAGCGGCTATTGCGTAAAAAGGATACGTCACAGTCGTAATGATAAATAATGTAACGTGAAATAGTCAATAGCCTACCACACCGGGAGATCCCAGGCGGTCCCCCATCCAGGCACTATCCCGACACGACGATGCCTAACTTCCGTGATCGGACGAGAACAGGTGTGTTCATCGTGGTATGGTCGTAGACAAACAAATGGGCAGAAATCTACGATTTATTAGCACATTACATCGAAAATGGTTCACACTTTAAAGGTCATATTTCTTGACTGGATCATCCGAAATAGGTCGTGTTTATGTGCATTTGAAAGCTCATTTCAAGCGCTATCAATTAATTACGATAATCATGCGCTTTAAGATTTCCGGTAAAAAGTTCCATCGAAGGCAATCTAGGGTACTTGCAGACTTAATTTTCATATGACAAAGTTAAATAGCAAATTAACTACATCGCCATTTTCTTTGTCTGACGCTCTTAATCCATTCATTTGCGACGTGGCGCATTTATTGCAGCAAGATTGTAGCCCTTTTTAAGGGAAAGAAACTTCTAATCATGTCCCTTACTTGATTTACTCGGCGGCTATTGCGTAAAAAAGATACGTTAAAGTCGTAATGATAAATAATGTAACGCGATAAAGTCAATAGCCTACGACACCGGGAGTTCCCAGGCGGTCCCCCATCCAAGTACCATCCCGGCCCGTCGATGCTTAACTTCCGTGATCGGACGAGAACAGGTGTGTTCATCGTGGTATGGTCGTAGACAAACATACGGGTAGATATCTACGATTTATTAGCACATTACATCGAAAATGGTTCGAACTTTAAAGATCATAATTCTTGACTGGGTGATCGGAAATAGTTCGTGTTTATGTGCACTTGAAAGCTCATTTCAAGCGCTATCTATTAATTACGACAACCATTCGCTTTAAGATTTCCGATAAAAAGTTCCAAAGAAGGCAATCTAGGGTACTTTCAGACTTAATTTTCATATGACAAAGTTAATTAGCAAATTAACTACATCGCCATTTTCTTTGTCTGACGCTCGTAATCCATTCATTTGCGACGTGGCGCATTTATTGCAGCCAGATCGTAGCCGTTTTGAAGGGAAAGAAACTTCTAATCAAGTCCCTTACTTGATTTACTCAGCGGCTATTGCGTAAAAAAGATACGTCACAGTCGTAATGATAAATAATGTAACGTGAAAAAGTCAATAGCCTACGACACCGGGAGATCCCAGGCGGTCCCCCATCCAAGTACTATCCCGGCCCGACGATGCTTAACTTCCGTGATTGGACGAGAACAGGTGTGTTCATCGTGGTATGGTCGTAGACAAACAAACGGGCAGATTTCTACGATTTATTAGCACATTACATCAAAAATGGTTTAAATTTTAAAGGTCATATTTCTTGACTGGATCATCCGAAATAGGTCGTGTTTATGTGCATTTGAAAGCTCATTTCAAGCGCTATCCATTAATTACGACAACCATGCGCTTTAAGATTTCCGGTAAAAAGTTCCAACAAAGGCAATCTAGGGTACTTGCAGACTTAATTTTTATATGACAAAGTTAATTAGCAAATTAACTACATCGCCATTTTCTTTGTCTGACGCTCTTAATCCATTCATTTGCGACGTGGCGCATTTATTGCAGCAAGATTGTAGCCCTTTTTAAGGGAAAGAAACTTGTAATCATGTCCCTTACTTGATTTACTCGGCGGCTATTGCGTAAAAAAGATACGTTAAAGTCGTAATGATAAATAATGTAACGCGATAAAGTCGATAGCCTACGACACCGGGAGTTCCCAGGCGGTCCCCCATCCAAGTACCATCCCGGCCCGTCGATGCTTAACTTCCGTGATCGGACGAGAACAGGTGTGTTCATCGTGGTATGGTCGTAGACAAACATACGGGTAGATATCTACGATTTATTAGCACATTACATCGAAAATGGTTCGAACTTTAAAGATCATAATTCTTGACTGGGTGATCGGAAATAGTTCGTGTTTATGTGCACTTGAAAGCTCATTTCAAGCGCTATCCATTAATTACGACAACCATCCGCTTTAAGATTTCCGGTAAAAAGTTCCAAAGAAGGCAATCTAGGGTACTTTCAGACTTAATTTTCATATGACAAAGTTAATTAGCAAATTAACTACATCGCCATTTTCTTTGTCTGACGCTCGTAATCCATTCATTTGCGACGTGGCGCATTTATTGCAGCCAGATCGTAGCCGTTTTGAAGGGAAAGAAACTTCTAATCAAGTCCCTTACTTGATTTACTCAGCGGCTATTGCGTAAAAAAGATACGTCACAGTCGTAATGATAAATAATGTAACGTGAAAAAGTCAATAGCCTACGACACCGGGAGATTCCAGGCGGTCCCCCATCCAAGTACTATCCCGGCCCGACGATGCTTAACTTCCGTGATCGGACGAGAACAGGTGTGTTCATCGTGGTATGGTCGTAGGCAAACATACGGGTAGATATCTACGATTTATTAGCACATTACATCGAAAATGGTTCGAACTTTAAAGATCATAATTCTTGACTGGGTGATCGGAAATAGTTCGTGTTTATGTGCACTTGAAAGCTCATTTCAAGCGCTATCCATTAATTACGACAACCATTCGCTTTAAGATTTCCGGTAAAAAGTTCCAAAGAAGGCAATCTAGGGTACTTTCAGACTTAATTTTCATATGACAAAGTTAATTAGCAAATTAACTACATCGCCATTTTCTTTGTCTGACGCTCGTAATCCATTCATTTGCGACGTGGCGCATTTATTGCAGCCAGATCGTAGCCGTTTTGAAGGGAAAGAAACTTCTAATCAAGTCCCTTACTTGATTTACTCAGCGGCTATTGCGTAAAAAAGATACGTCACAGTCGTAATGATAAATAATGTAACGTGAAAAAGTCAATAGCCTACGACACCGGGAGATTCCAGGCGGTCCCCCATCCAAGTACTATCCCGGCCCGACGATGCTTAACTTCCGTGATCGGACGAGAACAGGTGTGTTCATCGTGGTATGGTCGTAGGCAAACATACGGGTAGATATCTACGATTTATTAGCACATTACATCGAAAATGGTTCGAACTTTAAAGATCATAATTCTTGACTGGGTGATCGGAAATAGTTCGTGTTTATGTGCACTTGAAAGCTCATTTCAAGCGCTATCCATTAATTACGACAACCATTCGCTTTAAGATTTCCGGTAAAAAGTTCCAAAGAAGGCAATCTAGGGTACTTTCAGACTTAATTTTCATATGACAAAGTTAATTAGCAAATTAACTACATCGCCATTTTCTTTGTCTGACGCTTGTAATCCATTCATTTGCGACGTGGCGCATTTATTGCAGCCAGATCGTAGCCGTTTTGAAGGGAAAGACACTTCTAATCAAGTCCCTTACTTGATTTACTCAGCGGCTATTGCGTAAAAAAGATACGTCACAGTCGTAATGATAAATAATGTAACGTGAAAAAGTCAATAGCCTACGACACCGGGAGTTCCCAGGCGGTCCCCCATCCAAGTACTATCCCGGCCCGACGATGCTTAACTTCCGTGATCGGACGAGAACAGGTGTGTTCATCGTGGTATGGTCGTAGACAAACAAACGGGCAGATATCTACGATTTATTAGCACATTACATCAAAAATGGTTTAAATTTTAAAGGTCATATTTCTTGACTGGATCATCCGAAATAGGTCGTGTTTATGTGCATTTGAAAGCTCATTTCAAGCGCTATCCATTAATTACGACAACCATGCGCTTTAAGATTTCCGGTAAAAAGTTCCAACGAAGGCAATCTAGGGTACTTGCAGACTTAATTTTCATATGACAAAGTTAATTAGCAAATTAACTACATCGTCATTTTCTTTGTCTGACGCTCTTAATCCATTCATTTGCGACGTGGCGCATTTATTGCAGCAAGATTGTAGCCCTTTTTAAGGGAAAGAAACTTCTAATCATGTCCCTTACTTGATTTACTCGGCGGCTATTGCGTAAAAAAGATACGTTAAAGTCGTAATGATAAATAATGTAACGCGATAAAGTCAATAGCCTACGACACCGGGAGTTCCCAGGCGGTGCCCCATCCAAGTACCATCCCGGCCCGTCGATGCTTAACTTCCGTGATCGGACGAGAACAGGTGTGTTCATCGTGGTATGGTCGTAGACAAACATACGGGTAGTACTATCCCGACCCGGCGATGCTTAACTTCCGTGATCGGACGAGAATAGGTGTGTTCATCATGGTATGGTCGTAGACAAACAAACGGGAAGATATCTACGATTTATTAGCACCTTACATCGAAAATGGTTCAAACTTTAAAGGTCATATTTCTTGACTGGATCATTCGAAATAGGTCGATTTTATGTGCATTTGACAGCTCTTTTTAAGCGCTATCGATTGTTGACAACAATAATGCGCTTTATGATTTCCGGTAAAAAGTTCCAACGAAGGCAATCTAGGGTACTTGCAGACTTAATTTTCATATGACAAAGTTAATTAGCAAATTAACTACATCGCCATTTTCTTTGTCTGACGCTCGTAACCATTCATTTGCGACGTGGCGCATTTATTGCAGCAAGATTGTAGCCGTTTTGAAGGGAAAGCAACTTCTAATCACGTCCCTTACTTGATTTACTCAGCGGCTATTGCGTAAAAAGGATACGTCACAGTCGTAATGATAAATAATGTAACGTGAAATAGTCAATAGCCTACCACACCGGGAGATCCCAGGCGGTCCCCCATCCAGGCACTATCCCGACACGACGATGCCTAACTTCCGTGATCGGACGAGAACAGGTGTGTTCATCGTGGTATGGTCGTAGACAAACAAATGGGCAGAAATCTACGATTTATTAGCACATTACATCGAAAATGGTTCACACTTTAAAGGTCATATTTCTTGACTGGATCATTCGAAATAGGTCGTTTTTATGTGCATTTGACAGCTCTTTTTAAGCGCTATCGATTCTTGACAACAAGAATGCGCTTTATGATTTCCGGTAAAAAGTTCCAACGAAGGCAATCTAGGGTACTTGCAGACTTAATTTTCATATGACAAAGTTAATTAGCAAATTAACTACATCGCCATTTTCTTTGTCTGACGCTCGTAATCCATTGATTTGCGACGTGGCGCATTTATTGCAGCCAGATCGTAGCCGTTTTGAAGGGAAAGAAACTTCTAATAACGTCCCTTACTTGATTTACTCAGCGGCTATTGCGTAAAAAAGATACGTCACAGTCGTAATGATAAATAATGTAACGTGAAAAAATCAATAGCCTACGACACCGGGAGTTCCCAGGCGGTCCCCCATCCAAGTACTATCCCGGCCCGACGATGCTTAACTTCCGTGATCGGACGAGAACAGGTGTGTTCATCGTGGTATGGTCGTAGACAAACAAACGGGCAGATATCTACGATTTATTAGCACATTACATCGAAAATGGTTTAAACTTTAAAGGTCATATTTCTTGACTGGATCATCCGAAATAGGTCGTGTTTATGTGCATTTGAAAGCTCATTTCAAGCGCTATCCATTAATTACGACAACCATGCGCTTTAAGATTTCCGGTAAAAAATTCCAATGAAGGCAATCTAGGGTACTTTCAGACTTAATTTTCATATGACAAAGTTAATTAGCAAAGTAACTACGTCGCCATTTTCTTTGTCTGACGCTCGCAATCCATTCATTTGCAACGTGGCGCATTTATTGCTGCCAGATCGTAGCCGTTTTGAAGGGAAAGAAACTTCTAATCACGTCCCTTACTTGATTTACTCAGCGGCTATTGCCTAAAAAAGATACGTCACAGTCGTAATGATAAATAATGTAACGTGAAAAAGTCAATAGCCTACGACACCGGGAGTTCCCAGGCGGTCCCCCATCCAAGTACTATCCCGGCCCGACGATGCTAAACTTCCGTGATCGGACGAGAACAGGTGTGTTCATCGTGGCATGGTCGTAGACAAACAAACGGGCAGATATCTACGATTTATTAGCACATTACATCGAAAATGGTTCAAACTTTAAAGGTCATATTTCTTGACTGGATCATTCGAAGTAGGTCGTGTTTATGTGCATTTGAAAGCTCTTTTTAAGCGCTATCGATTCTTACGACAATAATGCGCTTTAAGATTTCCGGTAAAAAGTTCCAACGAAGGCAATCTAGGGTACGTTCAGACTTAATTTTCATATGACAAAGTTAATTAGCAAATTAACTACATCGCCATTTTCTTTGTCTGACGCTCGTAATCCATTGATTTGCGACGTGGCGCATTTATTGCAGCCAGATCGTAGCCGTTTTGAAGGGAAAGAAACTTCTAATAACGTCCCTTACTTGATTTACTCAGCGGCTGTTGCGTAAAAAAGATACGTCACAGTCGTAATGATAAATAATGTAACGTGAAAAAGTCAATAGCCTACGACACCGGGAGTTCCCAGGCGGTCCCCCATCCAAGTACTATCCCGGCCCGACGATGCTTAACTTCCGTGATCGGACGAGAACAGGTGTGTTCATCGTGGTATGGTCGTAGACAAACAAACGGGCAGATATCTACGATTTGTTAGCACATTACATCGAAAATGGTTTAAACTTTAAAGGTCATATTTCTTGACTGGATCATCCGAAATAGGTCGTGTTTATGTGCATTTGAAAGCTCATTTCAAGCGCTATCCATTAATTACGACAACCATGCGCTTTAAGATTTCCGGTAAAAAGTTCCAACGAAAGAAATCTAGGGTGCTTTCAGACTTAATTTTCATATGACAAAGTTAATTAGCAAAGTAACTACATCGCCATTTTCTTTGTCTGACGCTCGTAATCCATTTATTTGCGACGTGGCGCATTTATTGCAGCAAGATTGTAGCCGTTTTGAAGGGAAAGCAACTTCTAATCACGTCCTTTACTTGATTTACTCAGCGGCTATTGCGTAAAAAAGATACGTCACAGTCGTAATGATAAATAATGTAACGTGAAATAGTCAATAGCCTACGACACCGGGAGATCCCAGGCGGTCCCCCATCCAGGTACTATCCCGACCCGGCGATGCTTAACTTCCGTGATCGGACGAGAATAGGTGTGTTCATCATGGTATGGTCGTAGACAAACAAACGGGAAGATATCTACGATTTATTAGCACCTTACATCGAAAAAGGTTCAAACTTTAAAGGTCATATTTCTTGACTGGATCATTCGAAATAGGTCGTTTTTATGTGCATTTGACAGCTCTTTTTAAGCGCTATCGATTGTTGACAACAATAATGCGCTTTATGATTTCCGGTAAAAAGTTCCAACGAAGGCAATCTAGGGTACTTGCAGACTTAATTTTCATATGACAAAGTTAATTAGCAAATTAACTACATCGCCATTTTCTTTGCCTGACGCTCGTAACCACTCATTTGCGACGTGGCGCATTTACTGCAGCAAGATAGTAGCCGTTTTGAAGGGAAAGCAACTTCTAATCACGTCCCTTACTTGATTTACTCAGCGGCTATTGCGTAAAAAAGATACGTCACAGTCGTAATGATAAATAATGTAACGTGAAATAGTCAATAGCCTACGACACCGGGAGATCCCAGGCGGTCCCCCATTCAGGCACTATCCCGACACGACGATGCTTAACTTCCGTGGTCGGACGAGAACAGGTGTGTTCATCGTGGTATGGTCGTAGACAAACAAATGGGCAGAAGTCTACGATTTATTAGCACATTACATCGAAAATGGTTCAAACTTTAAAGGTCATATTTCTTGACTGGATCATTCGAAATAGGTCGTTTTTATGTGCATTTGACAGCTCTTTTTAAGCGCTATCGATTCTTGACAACAAGAATGCGCTTTATGATTTCCGGTAAAAAGTTCCAACGAAGGCAATCTAGGGTACTTTCAGACTTAATTTTCATATGACAAAGTTAATTAGCAAATTAACTACATCGCCATTTTCTTTGTCTGACGCTCGTAATCCATTCATTTGCGACGTGGCACATTTATTGCAGCAAGATTGTAGCCGTTTCGAAGGGAAAGCAACTTCTAATCACGTCCCTTACTTGATTTACTCAGCGGCTATTGCGTAAAAAAGATACGTCACAGTCGTAATGATAAATAATGTAACGTGAAAAAGTCAATAGCCTACGACACCGGGAGTTCCCAGGCGGTCCCCCATCCAAGTACTATCCCGGCCCGACGATGCTTAACTTCCGTGATCGGACGAGAACAGGTGTGTCCATCGTGGTATGGTCGTAGACAAACAAACGGGCAGATATATACGATTTATTAGCACATCACATCGAAAATGGTTTAAGCTTTATAGGTCATATTTCTTGACTGGATTATCCGAAATAGGTCGTGTTTATGTGCATTTGAAAGCTCTTTTTAAGCGCTATCGATTCTTTACGACAATAATACGCTTTAAGATTTCCGGTAAAAAGTTCCAACGAAGGCAATCTAGGGTACTTTCAGACTTAATTTTCATATGACAAAGTTAATTAGCAAAGTAACTACATCGCCATTTTCTTTGTCTGACGCTCGTAATCCATTTATTTGCGACGTGGCGCATTTATTGCAGCAAGATTGTAGCCGTTTTGAAGGGAAAGCAACTTCTAATCACGTCCTTTACTTGATTTACTCAGCGGCTATTGCGTAAAAAAGATACGTCACAGTCGTAATGATAAATAATGTAACGTGAAATAGTCAATAGCCTACGACACCGGGAGATCCCAGGCGGTCCCCCATCCAGGTACTATCCCAACCCGGCGATGCTTAACTTCCGTGATCGGACGAGAATAGGTGTGTTCATCATGGTATGGTCGTAGACAAACAAACGGGAAGATATCTACGATTTATTAGCACCTTACATCGAAAATGGTTCAAACTTTAAAGGTCATTTTTCTTGACTGGATCATTCGAAATAGGTCGTTTTTATGTGCATTTGACAGCTCTTTTTAAGCGCTATCGATTGTTGACAACAATAATGCGCTTTATGATTTCCGGTAAAAAGTTCCAACGAAGGCAATCTAGGGTACTTGCAGACTTAATTTTCATATGACAAAGTTAATTAGCAAATTAACTACATCGCCATTTTCTTTGCCTGACGCTCGTAACCATTCATTTGCGACGTGGCGCATTTACTGCAGCAAGATTGTAGCCGTTTTGAAGGGAAAGCAACTTCTAATCACGTCCCTTACTTGATTTACTCAGCGGCTATTGCGTAAAAAAGATACGTCACAGTCGTAATGATAAATAATGTAACGTGAAATAGTCAATAGCCTACGACACCGGGAGATCCCAGGCGGTCCCCCATCCAGGCACTATCCCGACATGACGATGCTTAACTTCCGCGATCGGACGAGAACAGGTGTGTTCATCGTGGTATGGTCGTAGACAAACAAATGGGCAGAAATCTACGATTTATTAGCACATTACATCGAAAATGGTTCAAACTTTAGAGGTCATATTTCTTGACTGGATCATTCGAAATAGGTCGTTTTTATGTGCATTTGACAGCTCTTTTTAAGCGCTATCGATTCTTGACAACAAGAATGCGCTTTATGATTTCCGGTAAAAAGTTCCAACGAAGGCAATCTAGGGTACTTTCAGACTTAATTTTCATATGACAAAGTTAATTAGCAAATTAACTACATCGCCATTTTCTTTGTCTGACGCTCGTAATCCATTCATTTGCGACGTGGCACATTTATTGCAGCAAGATTGTAGCCGTTTCGAAGGGAAAGCAACTTCTAATCACGTCCCTTACTTGATTTACTCAGCGGCTATTGCGTAAAAAAGATACGTCACAGTCGTAATGATAAATAATGTAACGTGAAAAAGTCAATAGCCTACGACACCGGGAGTTCCCAGGCGGTCCCCCATCCAAGTACTATCCCGGCCCGACGATGCATAACTTCCGTGATCGGACGAGAATAGGTGTGTTCATCATGGTATGGTCGTAGACAAACAAACGGGAAGATATCTACGATTTATTAGCACCTTACATCGAAAATGGTTCAAACTTTAAAGGTCATTTTTCTTGACTGGATCATTCGAAATAGGTCGTTTTTATGTGCATTTGACAGCTCTTTTTAAGCGCTATCGATTGTTGACAACAATAATGCGCTTTATGATTTCCGGTAAAAAGTTCCAACGAAGGCAATCTAGGGTACTTGCAGACTTAATTTTCATATGACAAAGTTAATTAGCAAATTAACTACATCGCCATTTTCTTTGCCTGACGCTCGTAACCATTCATTTGCGACGTGGCGCATTTACTGCAGCAAGATTGTAGCCGTTTTGAAGGGAAAGCAACTTCTAATCACGTCCCTTACTTGATTTACTCAGCGGCTATTGCGTAAAAAAGATACGTCACAGTCGTAATGATAAATAATGTAACGTGAAATAGTCAATAGCCTACGACACCGGGAGATCCCAGGCGGTCCCCCATCCAGGCACTATCCCGACATGACGATGCTTAACTTCCGCGATCGGACGAGAACAGGTGTGTTCATCGTGGTATGGTCGTAGACAAACAAATGGGCAGAAATCTACGATTTATTAGCACATTACATCGAAAATGGTTCAAACTTTAAAGGTCATATTTCTTGACTGGATCATTCGAAATAGGTCGTTTTTATGTGCATTTGACAGCTCTTTTTAAGCGCTATCGATTCTTGACAACAAGAATGCGCTTTATGATTTCCGGTAAAAAGTTCCAACGAAGGCAATCTAGGGTACTTTCAGACTTAATTTTCATATGACAAAGTTAATTAGCAAATTAACTACATCGCCATTTTCTTTGTCTGACGCTCGTAATCCATTCATTTGCGACGTGGCACATTTATTGCAGCAAGATTGTAGCCGTTTCGAAGGGAAAGCAACTTCTAATCACGTCCCTTACTTGATTTACTCAGCGGCTATTGCGTAAAAAAGATACGTCACAGTCGTAATGATAAATAATGTAACGTGAAAAAGTCAATAGCCTACGACACCGGGAGTTCCCAGGCGGTCCCCCATCCAAGTACTATCCCGGCCCGACGATGCTTAACTTCCGTGATCGGACGAGAACAGGTGTGTCCATCGTGGTATGGTCGTAGACAAACAAACGGGCAGATATCTACGATTTATTAGCACATCACATCGAAAATGGTTTAAGCTTTATAGGTCATATTTCTTGACTGGATTATCCGAAATAGGTCGTGTTTATGTGCATTTGAAAGCTCTTTTTAAGCGCTATCGATTCTTTACGACAATAATACGCTTTAAGATTTCCGGTAAAAAGTTCCAACGAAGGCAATCTAGGGTACTTTCAGACTTAATTATTCATATGACAAAGTTAGTTAGCAAAGTAAGTACATCGCTATTTTCTTTGTCTGACGATCGCAATCCATTCATTTGCGACGTGGCGCATTTATTGCAGCACGATGGTAGCCGTTTTGAAGGGAAAGCAACTTCTAATCATGTCTCTTTCTTGATTTACTCAGCGGCTATTGCGTAAAAAAGATACGTCACAGTCGTAATGATAAATAATGCAACGTGAAAAAGTTAATAGCCTACGACACCGGGAGTTCCCAGGCGGTTCCCCATCCAAGTACTATCCCGGCTCGAGGATGCTTAACTTCCGTGATCGGACGAGAACAGGTGTGTTCATCGTGGTATGGTCGTAGACAAACAAACGGGCAGATATCTACGAAATATTAGCACATTACATCGAAAATGGTTTAAATTTTAAAGGTCATATTTCTTGACTGGATTATCCGAAATAGGTCGTGTTTATGTGCATTTGAAAGCTCATTTCAAGCGCTATCCATTAATTACGACAACCATGCGCTTTAAGATTTCCAGTAAAAAGTTCCAACGAAGGCAATCTGGGGTACTTTCAGACTTAATTTTCATATGACAAAGTTAATTAGCAAATTAACTACATCGCCATTTTCTTTGTCTGACGCTCGTAATCCATTCATTTGCGACGTGGCGCATTTATTGCTGCCAGATCGTAGCCGTTTTGAAGGGAAAGAAACTTCTAATCACGTTCCTTACTTGATTTAATCAGCGGCTATTGCGTAAAAAAGATACGTCACAGTCGTAATGATAAATAATGTAACGTGAAAAAGTCAATAGCCTACGACACCGGGAGTTCCCAGGCGGTCCCCCATCCAAGTACTATCCCGGCCCGACGATGCTTAACTTCCGTGATCGGACGAGAACAGGTGTGTTCATCGTGGTATGGTCGTAGACAAACAAACGGGCAGATATCTACGATTTATTAGCACATTACATCAAAAATGGTTCAAACTTTAAAGGTCATATTTCTTGACTGGATCATCCGAAATAGGTCGTGTTTATGTGCATTTGAAAGCTCTCTTTAAGCGCTATCGATTCTTTACGACAACAATGCGCTTTAAGATTTCCGGTAAAAAGTTCCAACGAAAGAAATCTAGGGTGCTTTCAGACTTAATTTTCATATGACAAAGTTAATTAGCAAAGTAACTACATCGCCATTTTCTTTGTCTGACGCTCGCAATCCATTTATTTGCGACGTGGCGCATTTATTGCAGCAAGATTGTAGCCGTTTTGA
Organism: Hydractinia symbiolongicarpus; assembly: GCF_029227915.1. Taxonomy (NCBI): domain Eukaryota; kingdom Metazoa; phylum Cnidaria; class Hydrozoa; order Anthoathecata; family Hydractiniidae; genus Hydractinia; species Hydractinia symbiolongicarpus. Next base: position 15,016,847 of record NC_079885.1, on the reverse strand, counting down.
AGGGAAAGCAACTTCTAATCACGTCCTTTACTTGATTTACTCAGCGGCTATTGCGTAAAAAAGATACGTCACAGTCGTAATGATAAATAATGTAACGTGAAATAGTCAATAGCCTACGACACCGGGAGATCCCAGGCGGTCCCCCATCCAGGTACTATCCCGACCCGACGATGCTTAACTTCCGTGATCGGACGAGAATAGGTGTGTTCATCATGGTATGGTCGTAGACAAACAAACGGGAAGATATCTACGATTTATTAGCACCTTACATCCAAAATGGTTCAAACTTTGAAGGTCATATTCTTGACTGGATCATTCGAAATAGTTTGTTTTTATGTGCATTTGACAGCTCTTTTTAAGCGCTATCGATTGTTGACAACAATAATGCGCTTTATGATTTCCGGTAAAAAGTTCCAACGAAGGCAATCTAGGGTACTTGCAGACTTAATTTTCATATGACAAAGTTAATTAGCAAATTAACTACATCGCCATTTTCTTTGTCTGACGCTCGTAATCCATTGATTTGCGACGTGGCGCATTTATTGCAGCCAGATCGTAGCCGTTTTGAAGGGAAAGAAACTTCTAATAACGTCCCTTACTTGATTTACTCAGCGGCTATTGCGTAAAAAAGATACGTCACAGTCGTAATGATAAATAATGTAACGTGAAAAAATCAATAGCCTACGACACCGGGAGTTCCCAGGCGGTCCCCCATCCAAGTACTATCCCGGCCCGACGATGCTTAACTTCCGTGATCGGACGAGAACAGGTGTGTTCATCGTGGTATGGTCGTAGACAAACAAACGGGCAGATATCTACGATTTATTAGCACATTACATCGAAAATGGTTCAAACTTTAAAGGTCATATTTCTTGACTGGATCATTCGAAGTAGGTCGTGTTTATGTGCATTTGAAAGCTCTTTTTAAGCGCTATCGATTCTTACGACAATAATGCGCTTTAAGATTTCCGGTAAAAAGTTCCAACGAAGGCAATCTAGGGTACGTTCAGACTTAATTTTCATATGACAAAGTTAGTTAGCAAAGTAAGTACATCGCTATTTTCTTTGTCTGACGATCGTAATCCATTCATTTGCGACGTGGCGCATTTATTGCAGCACGATGATAGCCGTTTTGAAGGGAAAGAAACTTCTAATAACGTCCCTTACTTGATTTACTCAGCGGCTATTGCGTAAAAAAGATACGTCACAGTCGTAATGATAAATAATGTAACGTGAAAAATTCAATAGCCTACGACACCGGGAGTTCCCAGGCGGTCCCCCATCCAAGTACTATCCCGGCCCGACGATGCTTAACTTCCGTGATTGGACGAGAACAGGTGTGTTCATCGTGGTATGGTCGTAGACAAACAAACGGGCAGATATCTACGATTTATTAGCACATTACATCGAAAATGGTTCAAATTTTAAAGGTCATATTTCTTGACTGGATCATCCGAAATAGGTCGTGTTTATGTGCATTTAAAAGCTCTTTTTAAGCGCTATCGATTCTTTACGACAATAATACGCTTTAAGATTTCCGGTAAAAAGTTCCAACGAAGGCAATCTAGGGTACTTTCAGACTAAATTTTCATATGACAAAGTTAGCTAGCAAAGTAAGTACATCGCTATTTTCTTTGTCTGACGATCGTAATCCATTCATTTGCGACGTGGCGCATTTATTGCAGCAAGATTGTAACCGTTTTGAAGGGAAAGAAACTTCTAATAACGTCCCTTACTTGATTTACTCAGCGGCTATTGCGTAAAAAAGATACGTCACAGTCGTAATGATAAATAATGTAACGTGAAAAAGTCAATAGCCTACGACACCGGGAGTTCCCAGGCGGTCCCCCATCCAAGTACTATCCCGGCCCGACGATGCTTAACTTCCGTGATCGGACGAGAACAGGTGTGTTCATCGTGGTATGGTCGTAGACAAACATACGGGTAGATATCTACGACTTATTAGCACATTACATCGAAAATGGTTCGAACTATAAAGATCGTAATTCTTGACAGGGTGATCGGAAATAGTTCGTGTTTATGTGCATTTAAAAGCTCCTTTTAAGCGCTATCGATTCTTTACGACAATAATGCGCTTTAAGATTTCCGGTAAAAAGTTCCAACGAAGGCAATCTAGGGTACTTTCAGACTTAATTTTTATATGACAAAGTTAGTTAGCAAAGTAAGTACATCGCCATTTTTTTTGTCTGACGCTCGTAATCCATTCATTTGCGACGTGGTGCATTTATTGCAGGACGATTGTAGCCGTTTTGAAGGGAAAGCAACTTCTAATCATGTCTCTTTCTTGATTTACTCAGCGGCTATTGCGTAAAAAAGATACGTCACAGTCGTAATGATAAATAATGTAATGTGAAAAAGTCAATAGCCTACGACACCAGGAGTTCCCAGGCGGTCCCCCATCCAAGTACTATCCCGGCCCGACGATGCTTAACTTCCGTGATCGGACGAGAACAGGTGTGTTCATCGTGGTATGGTCGTAGACAAACAAACGGGCAGATATCTACGATTTATTAGCACATTACATCGAAAATGGTTTAAACTTTGTAGATCATATTTCTTGACTGGATCATCCGAAATAGGTCGTGTTTATGTGCACTTGGAAGCTCATTTCAAGCGCTATCCATTAATTACGACAACCATGCGCTTTAAGACTTCCGGTAAAAAGTTCCAACGAAGGCAATCTAGGGTACTTTCAGACTTAATTTTCATATGACAAAGTTAATTAGCAAATTAACTAAATCGCCATTTTCTTTGTCTGACGCTCGTATTCCATTCATTTGCGACGTGGCGCATTTATTGCAGCACGATTGTAGCCGTTTTGAAGGGAAAGCAACTTCTAATCATGTCTCTTTCTTGATTTACTCGGCGGCTATTGCGTAAAAAAGATACGTCACAGTCGTAATGATAAATAATGTAACGTGAAAAAGTCAATAGCCTACGACACCAGGAGTTCCCAGGCGGTCCCCAATCCAAGTACTATCCCGGCCCGACGATGCTTAACTTCCGTGATCGGACGAGAACAGGTGTGTTCATCGTGGTATGGTCGTAGACAAACAAACGGGCAGATATCTACGATTTATTAGCACATTACATCGAAAATGGTTTAAACTTTAAAGATCATATTTCTTGACTGGATCATCCGAAATAGGTCGTGTTTATGTTCACTTGAAAGCTCCTTTCAAGCGCTATCCATTAATTACGACAACCATGCGCTTTAAGATTTCCGGTAAAAAGTTCCAACGAAGGCAATCTAGGGTACTTTCAGACTTTATTTTCATATGACAAAGTTAATTAGCAAATTAACTACATCGCCATTTTCTTTGTCTGACGCTCGTAATCCATTCATTTGCGACGTGGCGCATTTATTGCAGCCAGATCGTAGCCGTTTTGAAGGGAAAGAAACTTCTAATCAAGTCCCTTACTTGATTTACTCAGCGGCTATTGCGTAAAAAAGATATGTCACAGTCGTAATGATAAATAATGTAACGTGAAAAAGTCAATAGCCTACGACACCAGGAGTTCCCAGGCGGTCCCCCATCTAAGTACTATCCCGGCCCGACGATGCTTAACTTCCGTGATCGGACGAGAACAGGTGTGTTTATCGTGGTATGGTCGTAGACAAACAAACGAGCAGATATCTACGATTTATTAGCACATTACATCGAAAATGGTTTAAACTTTAAAGGTCATATTTCTTGACTGGATCATCCGAAATAGGTCGTGTTTATGTGCATTTTAAAGCTCATTTCAAGCGCTATCCATTAATTACGACAACCATGCGCTTTAAGATTTCCGGTAAAAAGTTCCAACGAAGGCAATCTAGGGTACTTTCAGACTTAATTTTCATATGACAAAGTTAATTAGCAAAGTAACTACTTCGCCATTTTCTTTGTGTGACGCTCGGAATCCATTCATTTGTGACGTGGCGCATTTATTGCTGCCAGATCGTAGCCGTTTTGAAGGGAAAGAAACTTCTAATCACGTCCCTTACTTGATTTACTCAGCGGCTATTGCGTAAAAAAGATATGTCACAGTCGTAATAATAAATAATGTAACGTGAAATAGTCAATAGCCTATGATACCGGGAGATCCCACGCGGTCCCCCATCCAAGTACTATCCCGGCCCGAAGATGCTTAACTTCCGTGATGGGACGAGAACAGGTGTGTTCATCGCGGTATGGTCGTAGACAAACAAACGGGCAGATATCTACGATTTATTAGCACATTACATCGAAAATAATTCAAACTTTAAAGGTCATATTTCTTGACTGGATCATTCGAAATAGGTCGTGTTTATGTGCATTTGACAGCTCTTTTTAAGCGCAATCAATTCTTTACAACAATAATGCGCTTTATGATTTCCGGTAAAAAGTTCCAACGAAGGCAATCTAGGGTACTTGCAGACTTAATTTTCATATGACAAAGTTAATTAGCAAATTAACTACATCGCCATTTTCTTTGTCTGACGCTCGTAATCCATTGATTTGCGACGTGGCGCATTTATTGCAGCCAGATCGTAGCCGTTTTGAAGGGAAACAAACTTCTAATCACGTCCCTTACTTGATTTACTCAGCGGCTATTGCGTAAAAAAGATACGTCACAGTCGTAATAATAAATAATGTAACGTGAAATAGTCAATAGCCTACGATACCGGGAGATCCCACGCGGTCCCCCATCCAAGTACTATCCCGGCCCGAAGATGCTTAACTTCCGTGATGGGACGAGAACAGGTGTGTTCATCGCGGTATGGTCGTAGACAAACAAACGGGCAGATATCTACGATTTATTAGCACATTACATCGAAAATAATTCAAACTTTAAAGGTCATATTTCTTGACTGGATCATTCGAAATAGGTCGTGTTTATGTGCATTTGACAGCTCTTTTTAAGCGCAATCAATTCTTTACAACAATAATGCGCTTTATGATTTCCGGTAAAAAGTTCCAACGAAGGCAATCTAGGGTACTTGCAGACTTAATTTTCATATGACAAAGTTAATTAGCAAATTAACTACATCGCCATTTTCTTTGTCTGACGCTCGTAATCCATTGATTTGCGACGTGGCGCATTTATTGCAGCCAGATCGTAGCCGTTTTGAAGGGAAAGAAACTTCTAATCACGTCCCTTACTTGATTTACTCAGCGGCTATTGCGTAAAAAAGATACGTCACAGTCGTAATAATAAATAATGTAACGTGAAATAGTCAATAGCCTACGATACCGGGAGATCCCACGCGGTCCCCCATCCAAGTACTATCCCGGCCCGAAGATGCTTAACTTCCGTGATCGGACGAGAACAGGTGTGTTCATCGCGGTATGGTCGTAGACAAACAAACGGGCAGATATCTACGATTTATTAGCACATTACATCGAAAATAATTCAAACTTTAAAGGTCATATTTCTTGACTGGATCATTCGAAATAGGTCGTGTTTATGTGCATTTGACAGCTCTTTTTAAGCGCAATCAATTCTTTACAACAATAATGCGCTTTATGATTTCCGGTAAAAAGTTCCAACGAAGGCAATCTAGGGTACTTGCAGACTTAATTTTCATATGACAAAGTTAATTAGCAAATTAACTACATCGCCATTTTCTTTGTCTGACGCTCGGAATCCATTCATTTGCGACGTGGCGCATTTATTGCTGCCAGATCGTAGCCGTTTTGAAGGGAAAGAAACTTCTAATCACGTCCCTTACTTGATTTACTCAGCGGCTATTGCGTAAAAAAGATACGTCACAGTCGTAATAATAAATAATGTAACGTGAAATAGTCAATAGCCTACGATACCGGGAGATCCCACGCGGTCCCCCATCCAAGTACTATCCCGGCCCGAAGATGCTTAACTTCCGTGATGGGACGAGAACAGGTGTGTTCATCGCGGTATGGTCGTAGACAAACAAACGGGCAGATATCTACGATTTATTAGCACATTACATCGAAAATAATTCAAACTTTAAAGGTCATATTTCTTGACTGGATCATTCGAAATAGGTCGTGTTTATGTGCATTTGACAGCTCTTTTTAAGCGCAATCAATTCTTTACAACAATAATGCGCTTTATGATTTCCGGTAAAAAGTTCCAACGAAGGCAATCTAGGGTACTTGCAGACTTAATTTTCATATGACAAAGTTAATTAGCAAATTAACTACATCGCCATTTTCTTTGTCTGACGCTCGTAATCCATTGATTTGCGACGTGGCGCATTTATTGCAGCCAGATCGTAGCCGTTTTGAAGGGAAAGAAACTTCTAATAACGTCCCTTACTTCATTTACTCAGCGGCTATTGCGTAAAAAAGATACGTCACATTCGTAATGATAAATAATGTAACGTGAAAAAGTCAATAGCCTACGACACCAGGAGTTCCCAGGCTGTCCCCCATCCAAGTACTATCCCGGCCCGACGATGCTTAACTTCCGTGATCGGACGAGAACAGGTGTGTTCATCGTGGTATGGTCGTAGACAAACAAACGGGCAGATATCTACGATTTATTAGCACATTACATCGAAAATGGTTTAAACTTTGAAGATCATATTTCTTGACTGGATCATCCGAAATAGGTCGTGTTTATGTGCACTTGAAAGCTCATTTCAAGCGCTATCCATTAATTACGACAACCATGCGCTTTAAGATTTCCGGTAAAAAGTTCCAACGAAGGCAATCTAGGGTACTTTCAGACTTAATTTTCATATGACAAAGTTAATTAGCAAAGTAACTACTTCGCCATTTTCTTTGTGTGACGCTCGGAATCCATTCATTTGCGACGTGGCGCATTTATTGCTGCCAGATCGTAGCCGTTTTGAAGGGAAAGAAACTTCTAATCACGTCCCTTACTTGATTTACTCAGCGGCTATTGCGTAAAAAAGATACGTCACAGTCGTAATAATAAATAATGTAACGTGAAATAGTCAATAGCCTACGATACCGGGAGATCCCACGCGGTCCCCCATCCAAGTACTATCCCGGCCCGAAGATGCTTAACTTCCGTGATGGGACGAGAACAGGTGTGTTCATCGCGGTATGGTCGTAGACAAACAAACGGGCAGATATCTACGATTTATTAGCACATTACATCGAAAATAATTCAAACTTTAAAGGTCATATTTCTTGACTGGATCATTCGAAATAGGTCGTGTTTATGTGCATTTGACAGCTCTTTTTAAGCGCAATCAATTCTTTACAACAATAATGCGCTTTATGATTTCCGGTAAAAAGTTCCAACGAAGGCAATCTAGGGTACTTGCAGACTTAATTTTCATATGACAAAGTTAATTAGCAAATTAACTACATCGCCATTTTCTTTGTCTGACGCTCGTAATCCATTGATTTGCGACGTGGCGCATTTATTGCAGCCAGATCGTAGCCGTTTTGAAGGGAAAGAAACTTCTAATCACGTCCCTTACTTGATTTACTCAGCGGCTATTGCGTAAAAAAGATACGTCACAGTCGTAATAATAAATAATGTAACGTGAAATAGTCAATAGCCTACGATACCGGGAGATCCCACGCGGTCCCCCATCCAAGTACTATCCCGGCCCGAAGATGCTTAACTTCCGTGATGGGACGAGAACAGGTGTGTTCATCGCGGTATGGTCGTAGACAAACAAACGGGCAGATATCTACGATTTATTAGCACATTACATCGAAAATAATTCAAACTTTAAAGGTCATATTTCTTGACTGGATCATTCGAAATAGGTCGTGTTTATGTGCATTTGACAGCTCTTTTTAAGCGCAATTAATTCTTTACAACAATAATGCGCTTTATGATTTCCGGTAAAAAGTTCCAACGAAGCAATCTAGGGTACTTGCAGACTTAATTTTCATATGACAAAGTTAATTAGCAAATTAACTACATCGCCATTTTCTTTGTCTGACGCTCGTAATCCATTGATTTGCGACGTGGCGCATTTATTGCAGCCAGATCGTAGCCGTTTTGAAGGGAAAGAAACTTCTAATAACGTCCCTTACTTCATTTACTCAGCGGCTATTGCGTAAAAAAGATACGTCACATTCGTAATGATAAATAATGTAACGTGAAAAAGTCAATAGCCTACGACACCAGGAGTTCCCAGGCTGTCCCCCATCCAAGTACTATCCCGGCCCGACGATGCTTAACTTCCGTGATCGGACGAGAACAGGTGTGTTCATCGTGGTATGGTCGTAGACAAACAAACGGGCAGATATCTACGATTTATTAGCACATTACATCGAAAATGGTTTAAACTTTGAAGATCATATTTCTTGACTGGATCATCCGAAATAGGTCGGGATTATGTGCACTTGAAAGCTCATTTCAAGCGCTATCCATTAATTACGACAACCATGCGCTTTAAGATTTCCGGTAAAAAGTTCCAACGAAGGCAATCTAGGGTACTTTCAGACTTAATTTTCATATGACAAAGTTAATTAGCAAATTACTTACATCGCCATTTTCTTTGTCTGACGCTCGTAATCCATTCATTTGCGACGTGGCGCATTTATTGCAGCCAGATCGTAGCCGTTTTGAAGGGAAAGAAACTTCTAATTAAGTCCCTTACTTGATTTACTCAGCGGCTATTGCGTAAAAAAGATACGTCACAGTCGTAATGATAAATAATGTATCGTGAAAAAGTCAATAGCCTACGACACCAGGAGTTCCCAGGCTGTCCCCCATCCAAGTACTATCCCGGCCCGACGATGCTTAACTTCCGTGATCGGACGAGAACAGGTGTGTTCATCGTGGTATGGTCGTAGACAAACAAACGGGCAGATATCTACGATTTATTAGCACATTACATCGAAAATGGTTTAAACTTTAAAGATCATATTTCTTGACTGGATCATCCGAAATAGGTCGTGTTTATGTGCACTTGAAAGCTCATTTCAAGCGCTATCCATTAATTACGACAACCATGCGCTTTAAGAATTCCGGTAAAAAGTTCCAACGAAGGCAATCTAGGGTACTTTCAGACTTAATTTTCATATGACAAAGTTAATTAGCAAATTACCAACATCGCCATTTTCTTTGTCTGACGCTAGTAATCCATTCATTTGCGACGTGGCGCATTTATTGCAGCCAGATCGTAGCCGTTTTGAAGGGAAAGAAACTTCTAATCAAGTCCCTTACTTGATTTACTCAGCGGCTATTGCGTAAAAAAGATACGTCAACAGTCGTAATGATAAAACATGTAACGTGAAAAAGTCAATAGCCTACGACACCGGGAGTTCCCAGGCGGTCCCCATCCAAGTACTATTCCGGCCCGACGATGCTTAACTTCCGTGATCGGACGAGAACAGGTGTGTTCATCGTGGTATGGTCGTAGACAAACAAACGGGCAGATATCTACGATTTATTAGCACATTACATCGAAAATGGTTTAAACTTTAAAGGTCATATTTCTTGACTGGATCATTCGAAATAGGTCGTGTTTATGTGCATTTGAAAGCTCATTTCAAGCGCTATCCATTAATTACGACAACCATGCGCTTTAAGTTTTCCGGTAAAAAATTCCAACGAAGGCAATCTAGGGTACTTTCAGACTTAATTTTCATATGACAAAGTTAGTTAGCAAAGTAAGTACATCGCCATTTTCTTAGTCTGACGCTCGTAATCCATTCATTTGCGACGTGGCGCATTTATTGCAGCACGATGGTAGCCGGTTTGAAGGGAAAGCAACTTCTAATTATGTCTCTTTCTTGATTTACTCAGCGGCTATTGCGTAAAAAAGATACGTCACAGTCGTAATGATAAATAATGTAACGTGAAAAAGTAAATAGCCTACGACACCGGGAGTTCCCAGGCGGTCCCCCATCCAAGTACTATCCCGGCCCGACGATGCTTAACTTCCGTGATCGGACGAGAGCAGGTGTGTTCATCGTGGTATGGTCGTAGACAAACAAACGGGCAGATATCTACGATTTATTAGCACATTACATCGAAAATGGTTTAAACTTTAAAGGTCATATTTCTTGACTGGATTATCCGAAATAGGTCGTGTTTATGTGCATTTGAAAGGTCATTTCAAGCGCTATCCATTAATTACGACAACCATGCGCTTTAAGATTTCCGGTAAAAAGTTCCAACGAAGGCAATCTAGGGTACTTTCAGACTTAATTTTCATATGACAAAGTTAATTAGCAACTTAACTACATCGCCATTTTCTTTGTCTGACGCTCGTAATCCATTCATTTGCGACTTGGCGCATTTATTGCTGCCAGATCGTAGCCGTTTTGAAGGAAAATCAACTTCTAATCATGTCTCTTTCTTGATTTACTCAGCGGCTATTGCGTAAAAAAGATACGTCACAGTCGTAATGATAAATAATTTAACGGAAAAAGTCAATAGCCTACGACACCGGGAGTTCCCAGGCGGTCCCCCATCCAAGTACTATCCCGGCCCGACGATGCCTAACTTCCGTGATCGGACGAAAACAGGTGTGTTCATCGTGGTATGGTCGTAGACAAACAAACGGGCAGATATCTACGATTTATTAGCACATTACATCGAAAATGGTTTAAACTTTAAAGGTCATAATTCTTGACTGGATCATCCGAAATAGGTCGTGTTTATGTGCATTTGAAAGCTCTTTTTAAGCGCTATCGATTCTTTACGACAACCATGTGCTTTAAGATTTCCGGTAAAAAGTTGCAACGAAGGAAATCTAGGGTACTTTCAGACTTAATTTTCATATGACAAAGTTAATTAGCAAAGTAACTACATCGCCATTTTCTTTGTCTGACGCTCGTAATCCATTTATTTGCGACGTGGCGCATTTATTGCAGCAAGATTGTGGCCGTTTTGAAGGGAAAGCAACTTCTAATCACGTCCCTTACTTGATTTACTCAGCGGCTATTGCGTAAAAAAGATACGTCACAGTCGTAATGATAAATAATGTAACGTGAAATAGTCAATAGCCTACGACACCGGGAGATCCCAGGCGGATCCCCCATCCAAGTACTATCCCGACCCGACGATGCTGAAATTCCGTGATCGGACGAGAACAGGTGTGTTCATCGTGGTATGGTCGTAGACAAACAAACGGGCAGATATCTACGATTTATTAGCACATTACATCGAAAATGGTCCAAACTTTAAAGGTCATATTTTTTGACTGGATCATTCGAAATAGGTCGTGTTTATGTGCATTTGACAGCTCTTTTTAAGCGCTATCGATTCTTGACAACAACCATGCGCTTTAAGATTTCCGGTAAAAAGTTGCAACGAAGGAAATCTAGGGTACTTTCAGACTTAATTTTCATATGACAAAGTTAATTAGCAAAGTAACTACATCGCCATTTTCTTTGTCTGACGCTCGTAATCCATTTATTTGCGACGTGGCGCATTTATTGCAGCAAGATTGTAGCCGTTTTGAAGGGAAAACAACTTCTAATCACGTCCCTTACTTGATTTACTCAGCGGCTATTGCGTAAAAAAGATACGTCACAGTCGTAATGATAAATAATGTAACGTGAAATAGTCAATAGCCTACGACACCGGGAGATCCCAGGCGGTCCCCCATCCAAGAGCTATCCCGACCCGACGATGCTTAACTTCCGTGATCGGACGAGAACAGGTGTGTTCATCGTGGTATGGTCGTAGACAAACAAACGGGCAGATATCTACGATTTATTAGCACATTACATCGAAAATGGTTCAAACTTTAAAGGTCATATTTTTTGACTGGATCATTCGAAATAGGTCGCGTTTATGTGCATTTGACAGCTCTTTTTAAGCGCTATCGATTCTCGACAACAATAATGCGCTTTATGATTTCCGGTAAAAAGTTCCAACGAAGGCAATCTAGGGTACTTGCAGACTTAATTTTCATATGACAAAGTTAATTAGCAAATTAACTACATCGCCATTTTCTTTGTCTGACGCTCGTAATCCATTGATTTGCGACGTGGCGCATTTATTGCAGCCAGATCGTAGCCGTTTTGAAGGGAAAGAAACTTCTAATAACGTCCCTTACTTGATTTACTCAGCGGCTATTGCGTAAAAAAGATACGTCACAGTCGTAATGATAAATAATGTAACGTGAAAAAGTCAATAGCCTACGACACCGGGAGTTCCCAGGCGGTCCCCCATCCAAGTACTATCCCGGCACGACGATGCTTTACTTCCGTGATCGGACGAGAACAGGTGTGTTCATCGTGGTATGGTCGTAGACAAACAAACGGGCAGATATCTACGATTTATTAGCACATTACATCGAAAATGGTTCAAACTTTAAAGGTCATATTTCTTGACTGGATCATTCGAAATAGGTCGTGTTTATGTGCATTTGACAGCTCTTTTTAAGCGCTATCGATTCGTTACAACAATAATGCGCTTTATGATTTCCGGTAAAAAGTTCCAACGAAGGCAATCTAGGGTACTTGCAGACTTAATTTTCATATGACAAAGTTAATTAGCAAATTAACTACATCGCCATTTTCTTTGTCTGACGCTCGTAATCCATTGATTTGCGACGTGGCGCATTTATTGCAGCCAGATCGTAGCCGTTTTGAAGGGAAAGAAACTTCTAATAACGTCCCTTACTTGATTTACTCAGCGGCTATTGCGTAAAAAAGATACGTCATAGTCGTAATGATAAATAATGTAACGTGAAAAAGTCAATAGCCTACGACACCGGGAGTTCCCAGGCGGTCCCCCATCCAAGTACTATCCCGGCACGACGATGCTTTACTTCCGTGATCGGACCAGAGCAGGTGTGTTCATCGTGGTATGGTCGTAGACAAACAAACGGGCAGATATCTACGATTTATTAGCACATTACATCGAAAATGGTTCAAACTTTAAAGGTCATATTTCTTGAGTGGATCATTCGAAATAGGTCGTGTTTATGTGCATATGACAGCTCTTTTTAAGCGCTATCGATTCTTTACAACAATAATGCGCTTTATGATTTCCGGTAAAAAGTTCCAACGAAGGCAATCTAGGGTACTTGCAGACTTAATTTTCATATGACAAAGTTAATTAGCAAAGTAACTACGTCGCCATTTTCTTTGTCTGACGCTCGTAATCCATTCATTTGCGACGTGGCGCATTTATTGCAGCAAGATTGTAGCCTTTTTGAAAGGAAAGGAACTTCTAATCACGTCCCTTACTTGATTTACTCAGCGGCTATTGCGTAAAAAAGATACGTCACAGTCGTAATGATAAATAATGTAACGTGAAAAAGTCAATAGCCTACGACACCAGGAGTTCCCAGGCGGTCCCCCATCCAAGTACTTTCCCGGCCCGACGATGCTTAACTTCCGTGATCGGACGAGAACAGGTGTGTTCATCGTGGTATGGTCGTAGACAAACAAACGGGCAGATATCTACGATTTATTAGCACATTACATCAAAAATGGTTCAAACTTTAAAGGTCATATTTCTTGACTGGATTATCCGAAATAGGTCGTGTTTATGTGCATTTGAAAGCTCTTTTCAAGCGCTATCCATTATTTACGACAACCATGCGCTTTAAGATTTCGGGTAAAAAGTTCCAACGAAGGCAATCTAGGGTACTTTCCGACTTAATTTTCATATGACAAAGTTAATTAGCAAAGTAACTACATCGCCATTTTCTTTGTCTGACGCTCGTAATCCATTCATTTGCGACGTGGCGCATATCTAGCAGCAAGATTGTAGCCTTTTTGAAGGGAAAGCAACTTCTAATCACGTCCCTTACTGGATTTACTCGGCGGTTATTGCGTAAAAAAGATACGTCACAGTCGTAATGATAAATAATGTAACGTGAAAAAGTCAATAGCCTACGACACCGGGAGATCCCAGGCGGTCCCCCATCCAGGTACTATCCCGGCCCGACGATGCTTAACTTCCCTGAACGGACAAGAACAGGTGTGTTCATCGTGGTATGGTCGTAGAAAAACAAACGGGCAGATATCTACGATTTATTAGCACATTACATCGAAAATGGTTCAAACTTTAAAGGTCATATTTCTTGACTGGATCATTCGAAATAGGTCGTGTTTATGTGCATTTGACAGCTCTTTTTAAGCGCTATCGATTCTTTACAACAATAATGCGCTTTATGATTTCCGGTAAAAAGTTCCAACAGAGGCAATCTAGTGTACTTGCAGACTTAATTTTCATATGACAAAGTTAATTAGCAAAGTAACTAGATCGCCATTTTCTTTGTCTGACGCTCTTAATCCATTCATTTGCGACGTGGCGCATTTATTGCAGCAAGATTGTAGCCTTTTTGAAGGGAAAGGAACTTCTAATCACGTCCCTTACTTGATTTACTCAGCGGCTATTGCGTAAAAAAGATACGTCACAGTCGTAATGATAAATAATGGAACGTGAAAAAGTCAATAGCCTACGACACCGGGAGATCCCAGGCGGTCCCCCATCCAAGTACTATCCCGGCCCGACGATGCTTAACTTCCGTGATCGGACGAGAACAGGTGTGTTCATCGTGGTATGGTCGTAGACAAACATACGTGTAGATATCTATGATTTATTAGCACATTACATCGAAAATGGTTTAAACTTTAAAGATCATAATTCTTGACTGGGTGATCGGAAATAGTTCGTGTTTATGTGCATTTGAAAGCTCCTTTTAAGCGCTATCGATTCTTTACGACAATAATGCGCTTTAAGATTTCGGGTAAAAAGTTCCAACGAAGGCAATCTAGGGTACTTTCCGACTTAATTTTCATATGACAAAGTTAATTAGCAAAGTAACTACATCGCCATTTTCTTTGTCTGACGCTCGTAATCCATTCATTTGCGACGTGGCGCATATATAGCAGCAAGATTGTAGCCTTTTTGAAGGGAAAGCAACTTCTAATCACGTCCCTTACTTGATTTACTCGGCGGTTATTGCGTAAAAAAGATACGTCACAGTCGTAATGATAAATAATGTAACGTGAAAAAGTCAATAGCCTACGACACCGGGAGATCCCAGGCGGTCCCCCATCCAGGTACTATCCCGGCCCGACGATGCTTAACTTCCCTGAACGGACAAGAACAGGTGTGTTCATCGTGGTATGGTCGTAGAAAAACAAACGGGCAGATATCTACGATTTATTAGCACATTACATCGAAAATGGTTCAAACTTTAAAGGTCATATTTCTTGACTGGATCATTCGAAATAGGTCGTGTTTATGTGCATTTGACAGCTCTTTTTAAGCGCTATCGATTCTTTACAACAATAATGCGCTTTATGATTTCCGGTAAAAAGTTCCAACAGAGGCAATCTAGTGTACTTGCAGACTTAATTTTCATATGACAAAGTTAATTAGCAAAGTAACTAGATCGCCATTTTCTTTGTCTGACGCTCTTAATCCATTCATTTGCGACGTGGCGCATTTATTGCAGCAAGATTGTAGCCTTTTTGAAGGGAAAGGAACTTCTAATCACGTCCCTTACTTGATTTACTCAGCGGCTATTGCGTAAAAAAGATACGTCACAGTCGTAATGATAAATAATGTAACGTGAAAAAGTCAATAGCCTACGACACCGAGAGATCCCAGGCGGTCCCCCATCCAAGTACTATCCCGGCCCGACGATGCTTAACTTCCGTGATCGGACGAGAACAGGTGTGTTCATCGTGGTATGGTCGTAGACAAACATACGTGTAGATATCTATGATTTATTAGCACATTACATCGAAAATGGTTTAAACTTTAAAGATCATAATTCTTGACTGGGTGATCGGAAATAGTTCGTGTTTATGTGCATTTGAAAGCTCCTTTTAAGCGCTATCGATTCTTTACGACAATAATGCGCTTTAAGATTTCCGGTAAAAAGTTCCAACGTAGGCAATCTAGGGTACTTTCAGACTTAATTTTCATATGACAAAGTTAGTTAGCAAAGTAAGTACATCGCCATTTTCTTTGTCTCATGCTCGTAATCTATTCATTTGCGACGTGGCGCATTTATTGCAGCACGATTGTAGCCGTTTTGAAGGGAAAGCAACTTCTAATCATGTCTCTTTCTTGATTTACTCAGCGGCTATTGCGTAAAAAAGATACGTCACAGTCGTAATGATAAATAATGTAACGTGAAAAAGTCAATAGCCTACGACACCAGGAGTTCCCAGGCGGTTCCCCATCCAAGTACTATCCCGGCCCGACGATGCTTAACTTCCGTGATCGGACGAGAACAGGTGTGTTCATCGTGGTATGGTCGTAGACAAACAAACGGGCAGATATCTACGATTTATTAGCACATTACATCAAAAATGGTTCAAACTTTAAAGGTCATATTTCTTGACTGGATTATCCGAAATAGGTCGTGTTTATGTGCATTTGAAAGCTCTTTTCAAGCGCTATCCATTATTTACGACAACCATGCGCTTTAAGATTTCGGGTAAAAAGTTCCAACGAAGGCAATCTAGGGTACTTTCAGACTTAATTTTCATATGACAAAAATAATTAGCAAAGTAACTACATCGCCATTTTCTTTGTCTGACGCTCGTAATCCATTCATTTGCGACGTGGCGCATATATAAAAGCAAAATTGTAGCCTTTTTGAAGGGAAAGCAACTTCTAATCACGTCCCTTACTTGATTTACTCGGCGGTTATTGCGTAAAAAAGATACGTCACAGTCGTAATGATAAATAATGTAACGTGAAAAAGTCAATAGCCTACGACACCGGGAGATCCCAGGCGGTCCCCCATCCAGGTACTATCCCGGCCCGACGATGCTTAACTTCCCTGAACGGACAAGAACAGGTGTGTTCATCGTGGTATGGTCGTAGACAAACAAACGGGCAGATATCTACGATTTATTAGCACATTACATCGAAAATGGTTCAAACTTTAAAGGTCATAATTCTTGATTGGATTATCCGAAATAGGTCGTGTTTATGTGCATTTGCAAGCTCTTTTCAAGCGCTATCCATTATTCACGACAACCATGCGCTTTAAGATTTCGGGTAAAAAGTTCCAACGAAGGCAATCTAGGGTACTTTCAGACTTAATTTTCATATGACAAAGTTAATTAGCAAAGTAACTACATCGCCATTTTCTTTGTCTGACGCTCGTAATCCATTCATTTGCGACGTGGCGCATTTATTGCAGCAAGATTGTAGCCTTTTTGAAGGGAAAGCAACTTCTAATCACGTCCCTTACTTGATTTACTCGGCGGCTATTGCGTAAAAAAGTTACGTCACAGTCGTAATGATAAATAATGTAACGTGAAAAAGTCAATAGCCTACGACACCGGGAGATCCCAGGCGGTCCCCCATCCAAGTACTATCCCGGCCCGACGATGCTTAACTTCCGTGATCGGACAAGAACAGGTGTGTTCATCGTGGTATGGTCGTAGACAAACAAACGGGCAGATATCTACGATTTATTAGCACATTACATCGAAAATGGTTCAAACTTTAAAGGTCATATTTCTTGACTGGATCATTCGAAATAGGTCGTGTTTATGTGCATTTGACAGCTCTTTTTAAGCGCTATCGATTCTTTACAACAATAATGCGCTTTATGATTTCCGGTAAAAAGTTCCAACAGAGGCAATCTAGTGTACTTGCAGACTTAATTTTCATATGACAAAGTTAATTAGCAAAGTAACTACATCGCCATTTTCTTTGTCTGACGCTCGCAATCCATTCATTTGCGACGTGGCGCATTTATTGCAGCAAGATTATAGCCTTTTTGAAGGGAAAGCAACTTCTAATCACGTCCCTTACTTGATTAACTCAGCGGCTATTGCGTAAAAAAGATACGTCACAGTCGTAATGATAAATAATGTAACGTGAAAAAGTCAATAGCATACGACACCGGGAGATCCCAGGCGGTCCCCCATCCAAGTACTATCCCGGCCCGACGATGCTTAACTTCCGTGATCGGACGAGAACAGGTGTGTTCATCGTGGTATGGTCGTAGACAAACATACGTGTAGATATCTATGATTTATTAGCACATTACATCGAAAATGGTTTAAACTTTAAAGATCATAATTCTTGACTGGGTGATCGGAAATAGTTCGTGTTTATGTGCATTTGAAAGCTCCTTTTAAGCGCTATCGATTCTTTACGACAATAATGCGCTTTAAGATTTCCGGTAAAAAGTTCCAACGTAGGCAATCTAGGGTACTTTCAGACTTAATTTTCATATGACAAAGTTAGTTAGCAAAGTAAGTACATCGCCATTTTCTTTGTCTCATGCTCGTAATCTATTCATTTGCGACGTGGCGCATTTATTGCAGCACGATTGTAGCCGTTTTGAAGGGAAAGCAACTTCTAATCATGTCTCTTTCTTGATTTACTCAGCGGCTATTGCGTAAAAAAGATACGTCACAGTCGTAATGATAAATAATGTAACGTGAAAAAGTCAATAGCCTACGACACCAGGAGTTCCCAGGCGGTCCCCCATCCAAGTACTATCCCGGCCCGACGATGCTTAACTTCCGTGATCGGACGAGAACAGGTGTGTTCATCGTGGTATGGTCGTAGACAAACAAACGGGCAGATATCTACGATTTATTAGCACATTACATCAAAAATGGTTCAAACTTTAAAGGTCATATTTCTTGACTGGATTATCCGAAATAGGTCGTGTTTATGTGCATTTGAAAGCTCTTTTCAAGCGCTATCCATTATTCACGACAACCATGCGCTTTAAGATTTCGGGTAAAAAGTTCCAACGAAGGCAATCTAGGGTACTTTCAGACTTAATTTTCATATGACAAAGTTAATTAGCAAAGTAACTACATCGCCATTTTCTTTGTCTGACGCTCGTAATCCATTCATTTGCGACGTGGCGCATATATAAAAGCAAAATTGTAGCCTTTTTGAAGGGAAAGCAACTTCTAATCACGTCCCTTACTTGATTTACTCGGCGGTTATTGCGTAAAAAAGATACGTCACAGTCGTAATGATAAATAATGTAACGTGAAAAAGTCAATAGCCTACGACACCGGGAGATCCCAGGCGGTCCCCCATCCAGGTACTATCCCGGCCCGACGATGCCTAACTTCCCTGAACGGACAAGAACAGGTGTGTTCATCGTGGTATGGTCGTAGACAAACAAACGGGCAGATATCTACGATTTATTAGCACATTACATCGAAAATGGTTCAAACTTTAAAGGTCATATTTCTTGACTGGATCATTCGAAATAGGTCGTGTTTATGTGCATTTGACAGCTCTTTTTAAGCGCTATCGATTCTTTACAACAATAATGCGCTTTATGATTTCCGGTAAAAAGTTCCAACAGAGGCAATCTAGTGTACTTGCAGACTTAATTTTCATATGACAAAGTTAATTAGCAAAGTAACTACATCGCCATTTTCTTTGTCTGACGCTCTTAATCCATTCATTTGCGACGTGGCGCATTTATTGCAGCAAGATTGTAGCCCTTTTTAAGGGAAAGAAGCTTCTAATCATGTCCCTTACTTGATTTACTCGGCGGCTATTGCGTAAGAAAGATACGTCCCAGTCGTAATGATAAATAATGTAACGTGAAAAAGTCAATAGCCTACGACACCGGGATATCCCAGGCGGTCACCCATCCAAGTACTATCCCGCCCCGACGATGCTTAACTTCCGTGATCGGACAAGAATAGGTGTGTTCATCGTGGTATGGTCGTAGACAAACAATCGGGCAGATATCTACGATTTATTACCACATTACATCGAAAATGGTTTAAACTTTAAAGGTCATAATTCTTGACTGGATTATCCGAAATAGGTCGTGTTTATGTGCATTGGCAAGCTCTTTTCAAGCGCTATCCATTATTCACGACAACCATGCGCTTTAAGATTTCGGGTAAAAAGTTCCAACGAAGGCAATCTAGGGTACTTTCAGACTTAATTTTCATATGACAAAGTTAATTAGCAAAGTAACCACATCGCCATTTTCTTTGTCTGACGCTCGTAATCCATTCATTTGCGACGTGGCGCATTTATTGCAGCAAGATTGTAGCCTTTTTGAAGGGAAAGCAACTTCTAATCACGTCCCTTACTTGATTTACTCGGCGGCTATTGCGTAAAAAAGTTACGTCACAGTCGTAATGATAAATAATGTAACGTGAAAAAGTCAATAGCCTACGACACCGGGAGATCCCAGGCGGTCCCCCATCCAAGTACTATCCCGGCCCGACGATGCTTAACTTCCGTGATCGGACAAGAACAGGTGTGTTCATCGTGGTATGGTCGTAGACAAACAAACCGGCAGATATCTACGATTTATTAGCACATTACATCGAAAATGGTTCAAACTTTAAAGGTCATATTTCTTGACTGGATCATTCGAAATAGGTCGTGTTTATGTGCATTTGACAGCTCTTTTTAAGCGCTATCGATTCTTTACAACAATAATGCGCTTTATGATTTCCGGTAAAAAGTTCCAACAGAGGCAATCTAGTGTACTTGCAGACTTAATTTTCATATGACAAAGTTAATTAGCAAAGTAACTACATCGCCATTTTCTTTGTCTGACGCTCGCAATCCATTCATTTGCGACGTGGCGCATTTATTGCAGCAAGATTATAGCCTTTTTGAAGGGAAAGCAACTTCTAATCACGTCCCTTACTTGATTAACTCAGCGGCTATTGCGTAAAAAAGATACGTCACAGTCGTAATGATAAATAATGTAACGTGAAAAAGTCAATAGCCTACGACACCGGGCGTTCCCAGGCGGTCCCCCATCCAGGTACTATCCCGGCCCGACGATGCTTAACTTCCCTGATTGGACGAGAACAGGTGTGTTCATCGTGGTATGGTCGTAGACAAACAACCGGGCAGATATCTACGATTTATTAGCACATTACATCGAAAATGGTTTAAACTTTAAAGGTCATATTTCTTGACTGGATCATTCGAAATAGGTCGTGTTTATGTGCATTTGACAGCTCTTTTTAAGCGCTATCGATTCTTGACAACAACCATGCGCTTTAAGATTTCCGGTAAAAAGTTGCAACGAAGGAAATCTAGGGTACTTTCAGACTTAATTTTCATATGACAAAGTTAATTAGCAAAGTAACTACATCGCCATTTTCTTTGTCTGACGCTCGTAATCCATTTATTTGCGACGTGGCGCATTTATTGCAGCAAGATTGTAGCCGTTTTGAAGGGAAAGCAACTTCTAATCACGTCCCTTACTTGATTTACTCAGCGGCTATTGCGTAAAAAAGATACGTCACAGTCGTAATGATAAATAATGTAACGTGAAATAGTCAATAGCCTACGACACCGGGAGATCCCAGGCGGTCCCCCATCCAAGTACTATCCCGACCCGACGATGCTTAACTTCCGTGATCGGACGAGAACAGGTGTGTTCATCGTGGTATGGTCGTAGACAAACAAACGGCACATATCTACGATTTATTAGCACATTACATCGAAAATGGTTCAAACTTTAAAGGTCATATTTTTTGACTGGATCATTCGAAATAGGTCGCGTTTATGTGCATTTGACAGCTCTTTTTAAGCGCTATCGATTCTTGACAACAAAAATGCGCTTTATGATTTCCGGTAAAAAGTTCCAACGAAGGCAATCTAGGGTACTTGCAGACTTAATTTCCATATGACAAAGTTAATTAGCAAATTAACTACATCGCCATTTTCTTTGTCTGACGCTCGTAATCCATTGATTTGCGACGTGGCGCATTTATTGCAGCCAGATCGTAGCCGTTTTAAAGGGAAAGAAACTTCTAATAACGTCCCTTACTTGATTTACTCAGCGGCTATTGCGTAAAAAAGATACGTCACAGTCGTAATGATAAATAATGTAACGTGAAAAAGTCAATAGCCTACGACACCGGGAGTTCCCAGGCGGTCCCCCATCCAAGTACTATCCCGGCACGACGATGCTTTACTTCCGTGATCGGACGAGAACAGGTGTGTTCATCGTGGTATGGTCGTAGACAAACAACCGGGCAGATATCTACGATTTATTAGCACATTACATCGAAAATGGTTCAAACTTTAAAGGTCATATTTCTTGACTGGATCATTCGAAATAGGTCGTGTTTATGTGCATTTGACAGCTCTTTTTAAGCGCTGTCGATTCTTTACAACAATAATGCGCTTTATGATTTCCGGTAAAAAGTTCCAACGAAGGCAATCTAGGGTAATTTCAGACTTAATTTTCATATGACAAAGTTAATTAGCAAATTAACTACATCGCCATTTTCTTTGTCTGACGCTCGTAATCCATTTATTTGCGACGTGGCGCATTTATTGCAGCAAGATTGTAGCCGTTTTGAAGGGAAAGCAACTTCTAATCACGTCCCTTACTTGATTTACTCAGCGGCTATTGCGTAAAAAAGATACGTCACAGTCGTAATAATAAATAATGTAACGTGAAAAAGTCAATAGCCTACGACACCGGGAGTTCCCAAGCGGTCCCCCATCCAAGTGCTATCCCGGCCCGACGATGCTTAACTTCCGTGATCGGACGAGAACAGGTGTGTTCATCGTGGTATGGTCGTAGACAAACAAACGGGCAGATATCTACGATTTATTAGCACATTACATCGAAAATGGTTCAAACTTTAAAGGTCATATTTCTTGAGTGGATCATTCGAAATAGTTCGTGTTTATGTGCATTTGAAAGCTCCTTTTAAGCGCTATCGATTCTTTACGACAATAATGCGCTTTAAGATTTCCGGTAAAAAGTTCCAACGTAGGCAATCTAGGGTACTTTCAGACTTAATTTTCATATGACAAAGTTAGTTAGCAAAGTAAGTACATCGCCATTTGCTTTGTCTCATGCTCGTAATCCATTCATTTGCGACGTGGCGCATTTATTGCAGCACGATTGTAGCCGTTTTGAAGGGAAAGCAACTTCTAATCATGTCTCTTTCTTGATTTACTCAGCGGCTATTGCGTAAAAAAGATACGTCACAGTCGTAATGATAAATAATGTAACGTGAAAAAGTCAATAGCCTACGACACCAGGAGTTCCCAGGTGGTCCCCCATCCAAGTACTATCCCGGCCCGACGATGCTTAACTTCCGTGATCGGACGAGAACAGGTGTGTTCATCGTGGTATGGTCGTAGACAAACAAACGGGCAGATATCTACGATTTATTAGCACATTACATCAAAAATGGTTCAAACTTTAAAGGTCATATTTCTTGACTGGATTATCCGAAATAGGTCGTGTTTATGTGCATTTGAAAGCTCTTTTCAAGCGCTATCCATTATTCACGACAACCATGCGCTTTAAGATTTCGGGTAAAAAGTTCCAACGAAGGCAATCTAGGGTACTTTCAGACTTAATTTTCATATGACAAAGTTAATTAGCAAAGTAACTACATCGCCATTTTCTTTGTCTGACGCTCGTAATCCATTCATTTGCGACGCGGCGCATATATAGCAGCAAGATTGTAGCCTTTTTGAAGGGAAAGCAACTTCTAATCACGTCCCTTACTTGATTTACTCGGCGGTTATTGCGTAAAAAAGATACGTCACAGTCGTAATGATAAATAATGTAACGTGAAAAAGTCAATAGCCTACGACACCGGGAGATACCGGGCGGTCCCCCATCCAGGTACTATCCCGGCCCGACGATGCTTAACTTCCCTGATCGGACAAGAACAGGTGTGTTCATCGTGGTATGGTCGTAGACAAACAAACGGGCAGATATCTACGATTTATTAGCACATTACATCGAAAATGGTTCAAACTTTAAAGGTCATATTTCTTGACTGGATCATTCGAAATAGGTCGTGTTTATGTGCATTTGACAGCTCTTTTTAAGCGCTATCGATTCTTTACAACAATAATGCGCTTTATGATTTCCGGTAAAAAGTTCCAACAGAGGCAATCTAGTGTACTTGCAGACTTAATTTTCATATGACAAAGTTAATTAGCAAAGTAACTACATCGCCATTTTCTTTGTCTGACGCTCTTAATCCATTCATTTGCGACGTGGCGCATTTATTGCAGCAAGATTGTAGCCCTTTTTAAGGGAAAGAAGCTTCTAATCATGTCCCTTACTTGATTTACTCGGCGGCTATTGCGTAAGAAAGATACGTCCCAGTCGTAATGATAAATAATGTAACGTGAAAAAGTCAATAGCCTACGACACCGGGATATCCCAGGCGGTCACCCATCCAAGTACTATCCCGCCCCGACGATGCTTAACTTCTGTGATCGGACAAGAATAGGTGTGTTCATCGTGGTATGGTCGTAGACAAACAAACGGGCAGATATCTACGATTTATTAGCACATTACATCGAAAATGGTTTAAACTTTAAAGGTCATAATTCTTGACTGGATTATCCGAAATAGGTCGTGTTTATGTGCATATGACAGCTCTTTTTAAGCGCTATCGATTCTTTACAACAATAATGCGCTTTATGATTTCCGGTAAAAAGTTCCAACGAAGGCAATCTAGGGTACTTGCAGACTTAATTTTCATATGACAAACTTAATTAGCAAAGTAACTACGTCGCCATTTTCTTTGTCTGACGCTCGTAATCCATTCATTTGCGACGTGGCGCATTTATTGCAGCAAGATTGTAGCCTTTTTGAAGGGAAAGGAACTTCTAATCACGTCCCTTACTTGATTTACTCAGCGGCTTTTGCGTAAAAAAGATACGTCACAGTCGTAATGATAAATAATGGAACGTGAAAAAGTCAATAGCCTACGACACCGGGAGATCCTAGGCGGTCCCCCATCCAAGTACTATCCCGGCCCGACGATGCTTAACTTCCGTGATCGGACGAGAACAGGTGTGTTCATCGTGGTATGGTCGTAGACAAACATACGTGTAGATATCTATGATTTATTAGCACATTACATCGAAAATGGTTTAAACTTTAAAGATCATAATTCTTGACTGGGTGATCGGAAATAGTTCGTGTTTATGTGCATTTGAAAGCTCCTTTTAAGCGCTATCGATTCTTTACGACAATAATGCGCTTTAAGATTTCCGGTAAAAAGTTCCAACGTAGGCAATCTAGGGTACTTTCAGACTTAATTTTCATATGACAAAGTTAGTTAGCAAAGTAAGTACATCGCCATTTTCTTTGTCTCATGCTCGTAATCCATTCATTTGCGACGTGGCGCATTTATTGCAGCACGATTGTAGCCGTTTTGAAGGGAAAGCAACTTCTAATCATGTCTCTTTCTTGATTTACTCAGCGGCTATTGCGTTAAAAAGATACGTCACAGTCGTAATGATAAATAATGTAACGTGAAAAAGTCAATAGCCTACGACACCAGGAGTTCCCAGGTGGTCCCCCATCCAAGTACTATCCCGGCCCGACGATGCTTAACTTCCGTGATCGGACGAGAACAGGTGTGTTCATCGTGGTATGGTCGTAGACAAACAAACGGGCAGATATCTACGATTTATTAGCACATTACATCAAAAATGGTTCAAACTTTAAAGGTCATATTTCTTGACTGGATTATCCGAAATAGGTCGTGTTTATGTGCATTTGAAAGCTCTTTTCAAGCGCTATCCATTATTCACGACAACCATGCGCTTTAAGACTTCGGGTAAAAAGTTCCAACGAAGGCAATCTAGGGTACTTTCAGACTTAATTTTCATATGACAAAGTTAATTAGCAAAGTAACTACATCGCCATTTTCTTTGTCTGACGCTCGTAATCCATTCATTTGCGACGTGGCGCATATATAGCAGCAAGATTGTAGCCTTTTTGAAGGGAAAGCAACTTCTAATCACGTCCCTTACTTGATTTACTCGGCGGTTATTGCGTAAAAAAGATACGTCACAGTCGTAATGATAAATAATGTAACGTGAAAAAGTCAATAGCCTACGACACCGGGAGATCCCAGGCGGTCCCCCATCCAGGTACTATCCCGGCCCGACGATGCTTAACTTCCCTGATCGGACAAGAACAGGTGTGTTCATCGTGGTATGGTCGTAGACAAACAAACGGGCAGATATCTACGATTTATTAGCACATTACATCGAAAATGGTTCAAACTTTAAAGGTCATATTTCTTGACTGGATCATTCGAAATAGGTCGTGTTTATGTGCATTTGACAGCTCTTTTTAAGCGCTATCGATTCTTTACAACAATAATGCGCTTTATGATTTCCGGTAAAAAGTTCCAACGTAGGCAATCTAGTGTACTTGCAGACTTAATTTTCATATGACAAAGTTAATTAGCAAAGTAACTACATCGCCATTTTCTTTGTCTCATGCTCGTAATCCATTCATTTGCGACGTGGCGCATTTATTGCAGCACGATTGTAGCCGTTTTGAAGGGAAAGCAACTTCTAATCATGTCTCTTTCTTGATTTACTCAGCGGCTATTGCGTAAAAAAGATACGTCACAGTCGTAATGATAAATAATGTAACGTGAAAAAGTCAATAGCCTACGACACCAGGAGTTCCCAGGTGGTCCCCCATCCAAGTACTATCCCGGCCCGACGATGCTTAACTTCCGTGATCGGACGAGAACAGGTGTGTTCATCGTGGTATGGTCGTAGACAAACAAACGGGCAGATATCTACGATTTATTAGCACATTACATCAAAAATGGTTCAAACTTTAAAGGTCATATTTCTTGACTGGATTATCCGAAATAGGTCGTGTTTATGTGCATTTGAAAGCTCTTTTCAAGCGCTATCCATTATTCACGACAACCATGCGCTTTAAGACTTCGGGTAAAAAGTTCCAACGAAGGCAATCTAGGGTACTTTCAGACTTAATTTTCATATGACAAAGTTAATTAGCAAAGTAACTACATCGCCATTTTCTTTGTCTGACGCTCGTAATCCATTCATTTGCGACGTGGCGCATATATAGCAGCAAGATTGTAGCCTTTTTGAAGGGAAAGCAACTTCTAATCACGTCCCTTACTTGATTTACTCGGCGGTTATTGCGTAAAAAAGATACGTCACAGTCGTAATGATAAATAATGTAACGTGAAAAAGTCAATAGCCTACGACACCGGGAGATACCGGGCGGTCCCCCATCCAGGTACTATCCCGGCCCGACGATGCTTAACTTCCCTGATCGGACAAGAACAGGTGTGTTCATCGTGGTATGGTCGTAGACAAACAAACGGGCAGATATCTACGATTTATTAGCACATTACATCGAAAATGGTTCAAACTTTAAAGGTCATATTTCTTGACTGGATCATTCGAAATAGGTCGTGTTTATGTGCATTTGACAGCTCTTTTTAAGCGCTATCGATTCTTTACAACAATAATGCGCTTTATGATTTCCGGTAAAAAGTTCCAACAGAGGCAATCTAGTGTACTTGCAGACTTAATTTTCATATGACAAAGTTAATTAGCAAAGTAACTACATCGCCATTTTCTTTGTCTGACGCTCTTAATCCATTCATTTGCGACGTGGCGCATTTATTGCAGCAAGATTGTAGCCCTTTTTAAGGGAAAGAAGCTTCTAATCATGTCCCTTACTTGATTTACTCGGCGGCTATTGCGTAAGAAAGATACGTCCCAGTCGTAATGATAAATAATGTAACGTGAAAAAGTCAATAGCCTACGACACCGGGATATCCCAGGCGGTCACCCATCCAAGTACTATCCCGCCCCGACGATGCTTAACTTCTGTGATCGGACAAGAATAGGTGTGTTCATCGTGGTATGGTCGTAGACAAACAAACGGGCAGATATCTACGATTTATTAGCACATTACATCGAAAATGGTTTAAACTTTAAAGGTCATAATTCTTGACTGGATTATCCGAAATAGGTCGTGTTTATGTGCATATGACAGCTCTTTTTAAGCGCTATCGATTCTTTACAACAATAATGCGCTTTATGATTTCCGGTAAAAAGTTCCAACGAAGGCAATCTAGGGTACTTGCAGACTTAATTTTCATATGACAAACTTAATTAGCAAAGTAACTACGTCGCCATTTTCTTTGTCTGACGCTCGTAATCCATTCATTTGCGACGTGGCGCATTTATTGCAGCAAGATTGTAGCCTTTTTGAAGGGAAAGGAACTTCTAATCACGTCCCTTACTTGATTTACTCAGCGGCTTTTGCGTAAAAAAGATACGTCACAGTCGTAATGATAAATAATGGAACGTGAAAAAGTCAATAGCCTACGACACCGGGAGATCCTAGGCGGTCCCCCATCCAAGTACTATCCCGGCCCGACGATGCTTAACTTCCGTGATCGGACGAGAACAGGTGTGTTCATCGTGGTATGGTCGTAGACAAACATACGTGTAGATATCTATGATTTATTAGCACATTACATCGAAAATGGTTTAAACTTTAAAGATCATAATTCTTGACTGGGTGATCGGAAATAGTTCGTGTTTATGTGCATTTGAAAGCTCCTTTTAAGCGCTATCGATTCTTTACGACAATAATGCGCTTTAAGATTTCCGGTAAAAAGTTCCAACGTAGGCAATCTAGGGTACTTTCAGACTTAATTTTCATATGACAAAGTTAGTTAGCAAAGTAAGTACATCGCCATTTTCTTTGTCTCATGCTCGTAATCCATTCATTTGCGACGTGGCGCATTTATTGCAGCACGATTGTAGCCGTTTTGAAGGGAAAGCAACTTCTAATCATGTCTCTTTCTTGATTTACTCAGCGGCTATTGCGTTAAAAAGATACGTCACAGTCGTAATGATAAATAATGTAACGTGAAAAAGTCAATAGCCTACGACACCAGGAGTTCCCAGGTGGTCCCCCATCCAAGTACTATCCCGGCCCGACGATGCTTAACTTCCGTGATCGGACGAGAACAGGTGTGTTCATCGTGGTATGGTCGTAGACAAACAAACGGGCAGATATCTACGATTTATTAGCACATTACATCAAAAATGGTTCAAACTTTAAAGGTCATATTTCTTGACTGGATTATCCGAAATAGGTCGTGTTTATGTGCATTTGAAAGCTCTTTTCAAGCGCTATCCATTATTCACGACAACCATGCGCTTTAAGACTTCGGGTAAAAAGTTCCAACGAAGGCAATCTAGGGTACTTTCAGACTTAATTTTCATATGACAAAGTTAATTAGCAAAGTAACTACATCGCCATTTTCTTTGTCTGACGCTCGTAATCCATTCATTTGCGACGTGGCGCATATATAGCAGCAAGATTGTAGCCTTTTTGAAGGGAAAGCAACTTCTAATCACGTCCCTTACTTGATTTACTCGGCGGTTATTGCGTAAAAAAGATACGTCACAGTCGTAATGATAAATAATGTAACGTGAAAAAGTCAATAGCCTACGACACCGGGAGATCCCAGGCGGTCCCCCATCCAGGTACTATCCCGGCCCGACGATGCTTAACTTCCCTGATCGGACAAGAACAGGTGTGTTCATCGTGGTATGGTCGTAGACAAACAAACGGGCAGATATCTACGATTTATTAGCACATTACATCGAAAATGGTTCAAACTTTAAAGGTCATATTTCTTGACTGGATCATTCGAAATAGGTCGTGTTTATGTGCATTTGACAGCTCTTTTTAAGCGCTATCGATTCTTTACAACAATAATGCGCTTTATGATTTCCGGTAAAAAGTTCCAACGTAGGCAATCTAGTGTACTTGCAGACTTAATTTTCATATGACAAAGTTAATTAGCAAAGTAACTACATCGCCATTTTCTTTGTCTCATGCTCGTAATCCATTCATTTGCGACGTGGCGCATTTATTGCAGCACGATTGTAGCCGTTTTGAAGGGAAAGCAACTTCTAATCATGTCTCTTTCTTGATTTACTCAGCGGCTATTGCGTAAAAAAGATACGTCACAGTCGTAATGATAAATAATGTAACGTGAAAAAGTCAATAGCCTACGACACCAGGAGTTCCCAGGTGGTCCCCCATCCAAGTACTATCCCGGCCCGACGATGCTTAACTTCCGTGATCGGACGAGAACAGGTGTGTTCATCGTGGTATGGTCGTAGACAAACAAACGGGCAGATATCTACGATTTATTAGCACATTACATCAAAAATGGTTCAAACTTTAAAGGTCATATTTCTTGACTGGATTATCCGAAATAGGTCGTGTTTATGTGCATTTGAAAGCTCTTTTCAAGCGCTATCCATTATTCACGACAACCATGCGCTTTAAGACTTCGGGTAAAAAGTTCCAACGAAGGCAATCTAGGGTACTTTCAGACTTAATTTTCATATGACAAAGTTAATTAGCAAAGTAACTACATCGCCATTTTCTTTGTCTGACGCTCGTAATCCATTCATTTGCGACGTGGCGCATATATAGCAGCAAGATTGTAGCCTTTTTGAAGGGAAAGCAACTTCTAATCACGTCCCTTACTTGATTTACTCGGCGGTTATTGCGTAAAAAAGATACGTCACAGTCGTAATGATAAATAATGTAACGTGAAAAAGTCAATAGCCTACGACACCGGGAGATCCCAGGCGGTCCCCCATCCAGGTACTATCCCGGCCCGACGATGCTTAACTTCCCTGATCGGACAAGAACAGGTGTGTTCATCGTGGTATGGTCGTAGACAAACAAACGGGCAGATATCTACGATTTATTAGCACATTACATCGAAAATGGTTCAAACTTTAAAGGTCATATTTCTTGACTGGATCATTCGAAATAGGTCGTGTTTATGTGCATTTGACAGCTCTTTTTAAGCGCTATCGATTCTTTACAACAATAATGCGCTTTATGATTTCCGGTAAAAAGTTCCAACAGAGGCAATCTAGTGTACTTGCAGACTTAATTTTCATATGACAAAGTTAATTAGCAAAGTAACTACATCGCCATTTTCTTTGTCTGACGCTCGCAATCCATTCATTTGCGACGTGGCGCATTTATTGCAGCAAGATTGTAGCCTTTTTGAAGGGAAAGCAACTTCTAATCACGTCCCTTACTTGATTAACTCAGCGGCTATTGCGTAAAAAAGATACGTCACAGTCGTAATGATAAATAATGTAACGTGAAAAAGTCAATAGCCTACGACACCGGGATATCCCAGGCGGTCACCCATCCAAGTACTATCCCGCCCCGACGATGCTTAACTTCTGTGATCGGACAAGAATAGGTGTGTTCATCGTGGTATGGTCGTAGACAAACAAACGGGCAGATATCTACGATTTATTAGCACATTACATCGAAAATGGTTTAAACTTTAAAGGTCATAATTCTTGACTGGATTATCCGAAATAGGTCGTGTTTATGTGCATTTGAAAGCTCTTTTCAAGCGCTATCCATTATTCACGACAACCATGCGCTTTAAGATTTCGGGTAAAAAGTTCCAACGAAGGCAATCTAGGGTACTTTCAGACTTAATTTTCATATGACAAAGTTAATTAGCAAAGTAACTACATCGCCATTTTCTTTGTCTGACGCTCGTAATCCATTCATTTGCGACGTGGCGCATTTATTGCAGCAAGATTGTAGCCTTTTTGAAGGGAAAGCAACTTCTAATCACGTCCCTTACTTGATTTACTCGGCGGCTATTGCGTAAAAAAGTTACGTCACAGTCGTAATGATAAATAATGTAACGTGAAAAAGTCAATAGCCTACGACACCGGGAGATCCCAGGCAGTCCCCCATCCAAGTACTATCCCGGCCCGACGATGCTTAACTTCCGTGATCGGACAAGAACAGGTGTGTTCATCGTGGTATGGTCGTAGACAAACAAACGGGCAGATATCTACGATTTATTAGCACATTACATCGAAAATGGTTCAAACTTTAAAGGTCATATTTCTTGACTGGATCATTCGAAATAGGTCGTGTTTATGTGCATTTGACAGCTCTTTTTAAGCGCTATCGATTCTTTACAACAATAATGCGCTTTATGATTTCCGGTAAAAAGTTCCAACAGAGGCAATCTAGTGTACTTGCAGACTTAATTTTCATATGACAAAGTTAATTAGCAAAGTAACTACATCGCCATTTTCTTTGTCTGACGCTCGCAATCCATTCATTTGCGACGTGGCGCATTTATTGCAACAAGATTGTAGCCTTTTTGAAGGGAAAGCAACTTCTAATCACGTCCCTTACTTGATTAACTCAGCGGCTATTGCGTAAAAAAGATACGTCACAGTCGTAATGATAAATAATGTAACGTGAAAAAGTCAATAGCCTACGACACCGGGCGTTCCCAGGCGGTCCCCCATCCAGGTACTATCCCGGCCATACGATGCTTAACTTCCCTGATCGGACGAGAACAGGTGTGTTCATCGTGGTATGGTCGTAGACAAACAAACGGCCAGATATCTACGATTTATTAGCACATTACATCGAAAATGGTTTAAACTTTAAAGGTCATATTTCTTGACTGGGCGATCGGAAATAGTTCGTGTTTATGTGCATTTGAAAGCTCTTTTTAAGCGCTAACGATTCCTTACGACAATAATGCACTTTAAGATTTCCAGTAAAATTTCCAACGAAGGCAATCTAGGGTACTTGCAGACTTAATTTTTATAAGACAAAGTTAATTAGCAAAGTAACTAAATCTTCATTTTCTTTGTCTGACACTCTTAATCCATTCATTTGCGACGTGGCGCATTTATTGCAGCAAGATTGTAGCCCTTTTTAAGGGAAAGAAACTTCTAATCACGTCCCTTACTTGATTTACTCAGCGACTATTGCGTAAAAAAGATACGTCACAGTCGTAATGATAAATAATGTAACGTGAAAAAGTCAATAGCCTACGACACCGGGAGTTCCCAGGCGGTCCCCTATCCAAGTAATATCCCGGCCGGCGATGCTTAACTTCCCTGATCGGACGGGAACAGGTGTGTTCATCGTGGTATGGTCGTAGACAAACAAACGGGCAGATATCTACGATTTATTAGCACATTACATCGAAAATGGTTCAAACTTTAAAGGTCATATTTCTTGACTGGATCATTCGAAATAGGTCGTGTTTATGTGCATTTGACAGCTCTTTTTAAGCGCTATCGATTCTTTACAACAATAATGCGCTTTATGATTTCCGGTAAAAAGTTCCAACAGAGGCAATCTAGTGTACTTGCAGACTTAATTTTCATATGACAAAGTTAATTAGCAAAGTAACTACATCGCCATTTTCTTTGTCTGACGCTCGCAATCCATTCATTTGCGACGTGGCGCATTTATTGCAGCAAGATTGTAGCCTTTTTGAAGGGAAAGCAACTTCTAATCACGTCCCTTACTTGATTAACTCAGCGGCTATTGCGTAAAAAAGATACGTCACAGTCGTAATGATAAATAATGTAACGTGAAAAAGTCAATAGCCTACGACACCGGGATATCCCAGGCGGTCACCCATCCAAGTACTATCCCGCCCCGACGATGCTTAACTTCTGTGATCGGACAAGAATAGGTGTGTTCATCGTGGTATGGTCGTAGACAAACAAACGGGCAGATATCTACGATTTATTAGCACATTACATCGAAAATGGTTTAAACTTTAAAGGTCATAATTCTTGACTGGATTATCCGAAATAGGTCGTGTTTATGTGCATTTGAAAGCTCTTTTCAAGCGCTATCCATTATTTACGACAACCATGCGCTTTAAGATTTCGGGTGAAAAGTTCCAACGAAGGCAATCTAGGGTACTTTCAGACTTAATTTTCATATGACAAAGTTAATTAGCAAAGTAACTACAACGCCATTTTCTTTGTCTGACGCTCGTAATCCATTCATTTGCGACGTGGCGCATTTATTGCAGCAAGATTGTAGCCTTTTTGAAGGGAAAGCAACTTCTAATCACGTCCCTTACTTGATTTACTCGGCGGCTATTGCGTAAAAAAGTTACGTCACAGTCGTAATGATAAATAATGTAACGTGAAAAAGTCAATAGCCTACGACACCGGGAGATCCCAGGCAGTCCCCCATCCAAGTACTATCCCGGCCCGACGATGCTTAACTTCCGTGATCGGACAAGAACAGGTGTGTTCATCGTGGTATGGTCGTAGACAAACAAACGGGCAGATATCTACGATTTATTAGCACATTACATCGAAAATGGTTCAAACTTTAAAGGTCATATTTCTTGACTGGATCATTCGAAATAGGTCGTGTTTATGTGCATTTGACAGCTCTTTTTAAGCGCTATCGATTCTTTACAACAATAATGCACTTTAATATTTCCAGTAAAATTTCCAACGAAGGCAATCTAGGGTACTTGCAGACTTAATTTTTATAAGACAAAGTTAATTAGCAAAGTAACTAAATCTTCATTTTCTTTGTCTGACACTCTTAATCCATTCATTTGCGACGTGGCGCATTTATTGCAGCAAGATTGTAGCCCTTTTTAAGGGAAAGAAACTTCTAATCACGTCCCTTACTTGATTTACTCAGCGACTATTGCGTAAAAAAGATACGTCACAGTCGTAATGATAAATAATGTAACGTGAAAAAGTCAATAGCCTACGACACCGGGAGTTCCCAGGCGGTCCCCTATCCAAGTAATATCCCGGCCGGCGATGCTTAACTTCCCTGATCGGACGGGAACAGGTGTGTTCATCGTGGTATGGTCGTAGACAAACAAACGGGCAGATATCTACGAAATATTAGCACATTACATCGAAAATGGTTTAAATTTTAAAGGTCATATTTCTTGACTGGATTATCCGAAATAGGTCGTGTTTATGTGCATTTGAAAGCTCTTATCAAGAGCTATCTATTATTTACGACAACCATGCGCTTTAAGATTTCCGGTAAAAAGTTCCAACGAAGGCAATCTAGGGTAATTTCAGACTTAATTTTCATATGACAAAGTTAATTAGCAAAGTAACTACATCGCCATTTTCTTTGTCTGACGCTCTTAATCCATTCATTTGCGGCGTGGCACATTTATTGCAGCAAGATTGTAGCCCTTTTTAAGGGAAAGAAACTTCTAATCACGTCCCTTACTTGATTTACTCAGCGGCTATTGCGTAAAAAAGATACGTCACAGTCGTTATGATAAATAATGTAACGTGAAAAAGTCAATAGCCTACGACACCGTGAGTTCCCAGGCGGTCCCTCATCCAAGTAATATCCCGGCCCGGCGATGCTCAACTTCCCTGATCGGACGGGAACAGGTGTGTTCATCGTGGTATGGTCGTAGACAAACAAACGGGCAGATATCTACGATTTATTAGCACATTACATCGAAAATGGTTTAAATTTTAAAGGTCATATTTCTTGACTGGATTATCCGAAATAGGTCGTGTTTATGTGCATTTGAAAGCTCTTTTCAAGAGCTATCCATTATTTACGACAACCATGCGCTTTAAGATTTCCGGTAAAAAGTTCCAACGAAGGCAATCTAGGGTAATTTCAGACTTAATTTTCATATGACAAAGTTAATCAGCAAAGTAACTACATCGCCATTTTCTTTGTCTGACGCTCGTAATCCATTTATTTGCGACGTGGCGCATTTATTGCAGCAAGATTGTAGCCCTTTTTAAGGGAAAGAAACTTCTAATCATGTCCCTTACTTGATTTACTCAGCGGCTATTGCGTAAAAAAGATACGTCACAGTCGTAATGATAAATAATGTAACGTGAAAAAGTCAATAGCCTACGACACCGGGAGATCCCAGGCGGTCCCCCATCCAAGTACTATCCCGGCCCGACGATGCTTAACTTCCGTGATCGGACGAGAACAGGTGTGTCCATCGTGGTAAGGTCGTAGACAAACATTCGGGCAGATATCTACGATTTATTAGCACATTACATCGAAAATGGTTTAAATTTAAAGGTCATATTTCTTGACGGGATTATCCTAAATAGGTCGTGTTTATGTGCATTTGAAAGCTGTTTTCAAGCGCTATTCATTATTTACGACAACCATGCGCTTTAAGATTTCCGGTAAAAAGTTCCAACGAACGCAATCTAGGGTAATTTCAGACTTAATTTTCATATGACAAAGTTAATTAGCAAAGTAACTACATCGCCATTTTCTTTGTCTGACGCTCTTAATCCATTCATTTGCGACGTGGCGCATTTATTGCAGCAAGATTGTAGCCCTTTTTAAGGGAAAGAAACTTCTAATCACGTCCCTTACTTGATTTACTCAGCGGCTATTGCGTAAAAAGGATACGTCACAGTCGTAATGATAAATAATGTAACGTGAAAAAGTCAATAGCCTACGACACCGGGCGTTCCCAGGCGGTCCCTCATCCAGGTACTATCCCGGCCCGACGATGCTTAACTTCCCTGATCGGACGAGAACAGGTGTGTTCATCGTGGTATGGTCGTAGACAAACAAACGGGCAGATATCTACGATTTATTAGCACATTACATCGAAAATGGTTTAAACTTTAAAGGTCATATTTCTTGACTGGGTGATCGGAAATAGTTCGTGTTTATGTGCATTTGAAAGCTCTTTTTAAGCGCTATCGATTCCTTACGACAATAATGCACTTTAAGATTTCCAGTAAAATTTCCAACGAAGGCAATCTAGGGTACTTGCAGACTTAATTTTTATAAGACAAAGTTAATTAGCGAAGTAACTACATCTTCATTTTCTTTGTCTGACGCTCTTAATCCATTCATTTGCGACGTGGCGCATTTATTGCAGCAAGATTGTAGCCCTTTTTAAGGGAAAGAAACTTCTAATCACGTCCCTTACTTGATTTACTCAGCGGCTATTGCGTAAAAAAGATACGTCACAGTCGTAATGATAAATAATGTAACGTGAAAAAGTCAATAGCCTACGACACCGGGAGTTCCCAGGCGGTCCCCCATCCAAGTAATATCCCGGCCGGCGATGCTTAACTTCCCTGATCGGACGGGAACAGGTGTGTTCATCGTGGTATGGTCGTAGACAAACAAACGGGCAGATATCTACGATTTATTAGCACATTACATCGAAAATGGTTTAAATTTTAAAGGTCATATTTCTTGACTGGATTATCCGAAATAGGTCGTGTTTATGTGCATTTGAAAGCTCTTTTCAAGAGCTATCTATTATTCACGACAACCATGCGCTTTAAGATTTCCGGTAAAAAGTTCCAACGAAGGCAATCTATGGTAATTTCAGACTTAATTTTCATATGACAAAGTTAATTAGCAAAGTAACTACATCACCATTTTCTTTGTCTGACGCTCTTAATCCATTCATTTGCGACGTGGCGCATTTATTGCAGCAAGATTGTAGCCCTTTTTAAGGGAAAGAAACTTCTAATCACGTCCCTTACTTGATTTACTCAGCGGCTATTGCGTAAAAAAGATACGTCACAGTCGTAATGATAAATAATGTAACGTGAAAAAGTCAATAGCCTACGACACCGGGAGTTCCCAGGCGGTCCCTCATCCAAGTAATATCCCGGCCCGGCGATGCTTAACTTCCCTGATCGGACGGGAACAGGTGTGTTCATCGTGGTAAGGTCGTAGACAAACATTCGGGCAGATATCTACGATTTATTAGCACATTACATCGAAAATGGTTCAAACTTTAAAGATCATATTTCTTGACTGGGTGATCGGAAATAGGTCGTGTTTATGTGCATTTGAAAGCTCTTTTTAAGCGCTATCCATTCTTTACGACAATAATGCACTTTAAGATTTCCAGTAAAAAGTTCAAACGAAGGCAATCTAGGGTACTTGAAGACTTAATTGTCATATGACAAAGTTAATTAGCAAAGTAACTACATCGTCATTTTCTTTGTCTGACGCTCGTATTCCATTTATTTGCGACGTGGCGCATTTATTGTAGCAAGATTGTAGCCGTTTTGAATGAAAAGAAACTTCTAATCACGTCCCTTACCTGATTTACTCAGCGGCTATTGCGTAAAAAAGATATGTCACAGTCGTAATGATAAATAATGTAACGTGAAAAAGTCAATAGCCTACGACACCGGGAGTTCCCAGGCGGTCCCCCATCCAAGTACTATCCCGGTCCGAAGATGCTTAACTTCCGTGATCGGACGAGAACAGGTGTGTTCATCGTGGTATGGTCGTAGACAAACAAACAGGCAGATATCTACGATTTATTAGCACATTACATCGAGAATGGTTTAAACTTTAAAGGTCATATTTCTTGACTGGATCATCCGAAATAGGTCGTGTTTATGTGCATTTGAAAGCTCTTTTTAAGCGCTATCGATTCTTTTCGACAACCATGCGCTTTAAGATTTCCGGTAAAAAGTTCCAACGAAGGAAATCTTAGGTACTTTCAGACTTAATTTTCATATGACTAAGTTAATTAGCAAAGTAACTACATCGCCATTTTCTTTGTCTGACGCTCGTAATTCATTCATTTGCGACGTGGCGCATTTATTGCAGCCAGATCGTAGCCGTTTTGAAGGGAAAGAAACTTCTAATCAAGTCCCTTACTTGATTAACTCAGCGGCTATTGCGTAAAAAAGATACGTCACAGTCGTAATGATAAATAATGTAACGTGAAAAAGTCAATAGCCTACGACACCGGGAGTTTCCAGGCGGTCCCCCATCCAAGTACTATCCCGGCCCGACGATGCTTAACTTCCGTGATCGGACGAGAACAGGTGTGTTCATCGTGGTATGGTCGTAGACAAACAAACGGGAAGATATCTACGATTTATTAGCACATTACATCGAAAATGGTTCAAACTTTAAAGGTCATATTTCTTGACTGGATCATTCGAAATAGGTCGTGTTTATGTGCATTTAACAGCTCTTTTTAAGCGCTATCGATTCTTTACAACAATAATGCGCTTTATGATTTCCGGTAAAAAGTTCCAACGAAGGCAATCTAGGCTACTTGCAGACTTAATTTTCATATGACAAAGTTAATTAGCAAAGTAACTACATCACCATTTTCTTTGTCTGACGCTCTTAATCCATTCATTTGCGACGTGGCGCATTTATTGCAGCAAGATTGTAGCCCTTTTTAAGGGAAAAAAACTTCTAATCACGTCCCTTACTTGATTTACTCAGCGGCTATTGCGTAAAAAAGATACGTCACAGTCGTAATGATAAATAATGTAACGTGAAAAAGTCAATAGCCTACGACACCGGGAGTTCCCAGGCGGTCCCTCATCCAAGTAATATCCCGGCCCGGCGATGCTTAACTTCCCTGATCGGACGGGAACAGGTGTGTTCATCGTGGTAAGGTCGTAGACAAACATTCGGGCAGATATCTACGATTTATTAGCACATTACATCGAAAATGGTTCAAACTTTAAAGATCATATTTCTTGACTGGGTGATCGGAAATAGGTCGTGTTTATGTGCATTTGAAAGCTCTTTTTAAGCGCTATCGATTCTTTACGACAATAATGCACTTTAAGATTTCCAGTAAAAAGTTCAAACGAAGGCAATCTAGGGTACTTGCAGACTTAATTGTCATATGACAAAGTTAATTAGCAAAGTAACTCCATCGTCATTTTCTTTGTCTGACGCTCGTATTCCATTCATTTGCGACGTGGCGCATTTATTGCAGCATGATTGTAGCCGTTTTGAATGAAAAGAAACTTCTAATCACGTCCCTTACCTGATTTACTCAGCGGCTATTGCGTAAAAAAGATATGTCACAGTCGTAATGATAAATAATGTAACGTGAAAAAGTCAATAGCCTACGACACCGGGAGTTCCCAGGCGGTCCCCCATCCAAGTACTATCCCGGCCCGAAGATGCTTAACTTCCGTGATCGGACGAGAACAGGTGTGTTCATCGTGGTATGGTCGTAGACAAACAAACAAGCAGATATCTACGATTTATTAGCACATTACATCGAGAATGGTTTAAACTTTAAAGGTCATATTTCTTGACTGGATCATCCGAAATAGGTCGTGTTTATGTGCATTTGAAAGCTCTTTTTAAGCGCTATCGATTCTTTTCGACAACCATGCGCTTTAAGATTTCCGGTAAAAAGTTCCAACGAAGGAAATCTTAGGTACTTTCAGACTTAATTTTCATATGACTAAGTTAATTAGCAAAGTAACTACATCGCCATTTTCTTTGTCTGACGCTCGTAATTCATTCATTTGCAACGTGGCGCATTTATTGCAGCCAGATCGTAGCCGTTTTGAAGGGATAGAAACTTCTAATCAAGTCCCTTACTTGATTAACTCAGCGGCTATTGCGTAAAAAAGATACGTCACAGTCGTAATGATAAATAAAGTAACGTGAAAAAGTCAATAGCCTACGACACCGGGAGTTCCCAGGCGGTCCCCCATCCAAGTACTATCCCGGCCCGACGATGCTTAACTTCCGTGATCGGACGAGAACAGGTGTGTTCATCGTGGTATGGTCGTAGACAAACAAACGGGCAGATATCTACGATTTATTAGCACATTACATCGAAAATGGTTCAAACTTTAAAGGTCATATTTCTTGACTGGATCATTCGAAATAGGTCGTGTTTATGTGCATTTGACAGCTCTTTTTAAGCGCTATCGATTCTTTACAACAATAATGCGCTTTATGATTTCCGGTAAAAAGTTCCAACGAAGGCAATCTAGGGTACTTGCAGACTTAATTTTCATATGACAAAGTTAATTAGCAAAGTAACTACATCACCATTTTCTTTGTCTGACGCTCTTAATCCATTCATTTGCGACGTGGCGCATTTATTGCAGCAAGATTGTAGCCCTTTTTAAGGGAAAGAAACTTCTAATCACGTCCCTTACTTGATTTACTCAGCGGCTATTGCGTAAAAAAGATACGTCACAGTCGTAATGATAAATAATGTAACGTGAAAAAGTCAATAGCCTACGACACCGGGAGTTCCCAGGCGGTCCCTCAACCAAGTAATATCCCGGCCCGGCGATGCTTAACTTCCCTGATCGGACGGGAACAGGTGTGTTCATCGTGGTAAGGTCGTAGACAAACATTCGGGCAGATATCTACGATTTATTAGCACATTACATCGAAAATGGTTCAAACTTTAAAGATCATATTTCTTGACTGGGTGATCGGAAATAGGGCGTGTTTATGTGCATTTGAAAGCTCTTTTTAAGCGCTATCGATTCTTTACGACAATAATGCACTTTAAGATTTCCAGTAAAAAGTTCAAACGAAGGCAATCTAGGGTACTTGCAGACTTAATTGTCATATGACAAAGTTAATTAGCAAAGTAACTACATCACCATTTTCTTTGTCTGACGCTCTTAATCCATTCATTTGCGACGTGGCGCATTTATTGCAGCAAGATTGTAGCCCTTTTTAAGGGAAAGAAACTTCTAATCACGTCCCTTACTTGATTTACTCAGCGGCTATTGCGTAAAAAAGATACGTCACAGTCGTAATGATAAATAATGTAACGTGAAAAAGTCAATAGCCTACGACACCGGGAGTTCCCAGGCGGTCCCTCATCCAAGTAATATCCCGGCCCGGCGATGCTTAACTTCCCTGATCGGACGGGAACAGGTGTGTTCATCGTGGTAAGGTCGTAGACAAACATTCGGGCAGATATCTACGATTTATTAGCACATTACATCGAAAATGGTTCAAACTTTAAAGATCATATTTCTTGACTGGGTGATCGGAAATAGGTCGTGTTTATGTGCATTTGAAAGCTCTTTTTAAGCGCTATCCATTCTTTACGACAATAATGCACTTTAAGATTTCCAGTAAAAAGTTCAAACGAAGGCAATCTAGGGTACTTGAAGACTTAATTGTCATATGACAAAGTTAATTAGCAAAGTAACTACATCGTCATTTTCTTTGTCTGACGCTCGTATTCCATTTATTTGCGACGTGGCGCATTTATTGTAGCAAGATTGTAGCCGTTTTGAATGAAAAGAAACTTCTAATCACGTCCCTTACCTGATTTACTCAGCGGCTATTGCGTAAAAAAGATATGTCACAGTCGTAATGATAAATAATGTAACGTGAAAAAGTCAATAGCCTACGACACCGGGAGTTCCCAGGCGGTCCCCCATCCAAGTACTATCCCGGTCCGAAGATGCTTAACTTCCGTGATCGGACGAGAACAGGTGTGTTCATCGTGGTATGGTCGTAGACAAACAAACAGGCAGATATCTACGATTTATTAGCACATTACATCGAGAATGGTTTAAACTTTAAAGGTCATATTTCTTGACTGGATCATCCGAAATAGGTCGTGTTTATGTGCATTTGAAAGCTCTTTTTAAGCGCTATCGATTCTTTTCGACAACCATGCGCTGTAAGATTTCCGGTAAAAAGTTCCAACGAAGGAAATCTAGGGTACTTGCAGACTTAATTTTCATATGACAAAGTTAATTAGCAAAGTAACTACATCACCATTTTCTTTGTCTGACGCTCTTAATCCATTCATTTGCGACGTGGCGCATTTATTGCAGCAAGATTGTAGCCCTTTTTAAGGGAAAAAAACTTCTATTCACGTCCCTTACTTGATTTACTCAGCGGCTATTGCGTAAAAAAGATACGTCACAGTCGTAATGATAAATAATGTAACGTGAAAAAGTCAATAGCCTACGACACCGGGAGTTCCCAGGCGTCCCTCATCCAAGTAATATCCCGGCCCGGCGATGCTTAACTTCCCTGATCGGACGGGAACAGGTGTGTTCATCGTGGTAAGGTCGTAGACAAACATTCGGGCAGATATCTACGATTTATTAGCACATTACATCGAAAATGGTTCAAACTTTAAAGATCATATTTCTTGACTGGGTGATCGGAAATAGGTCGTGTTTATGTGCATTTGAAAGCTCTTTTTAAGCGCTATCGATTCTTTACGACAATAATGCACTTTAAGATTTCCAGTAAAAAGTTCAAACGAAGGCAATCTAGGGTACTTGCAGACTTAATTGTCATATGACAAAGTTAATTAGCAAAGTAACTCCATCGTCATTTTCTTTGTCTGACGCTCGTATTCCATTCATTTGCGACGTGGCGCATTTATTGCAGCATGATTGTAGCCGTTTTGAATGAAAAGAAACTTCTAATCACGTCCCTTACCTGATTTACTCAGCGGCTATTGCGTAAAAAAGATATGTCACAGTCGTAATGATAAATAATGTAACGTGAAAAAGTCAATAGCCTACGACACCGGGAGTTCCCAGGCGGTCCCCCATCCAAGTACTATCCCGGCCCGAAGATGCTTAACTTCCGTGATCGGACGAGAACAGGTGTGTTCATCGTGGTATGGTCGTAGACAAACAAACAAGCAGATATCTACGATTTATTAGCACATTACATCGAGAATGGTTTAAACTTTAAAGGTCATATTTCTTGACTGGATCATCCGAAATAGGTCGTGTTTATGTGCATTTGAAAGCTCTTTTTAAGCGCTATCGATTCTTTTCGACAACCATGCGCTTTAAGATTTCCGGTAAAAAGTTCCAACGAAGGAAATCTTAGGTACTTTCAGACTTAATTTTCATATGACTAAGTTAATTAGCAAAGTAACTACATCGCCATTTTCTTTGTCTGACGCTCGTAATTCATTCATTTGCGACGTGGCGCATTTATTGCAGCCAGATCGTAGCCGTTTTGAAGGGAAAGAAACTTCTAATCAAGTCCCTTACTTGATTAACTCAGCGGCTATTGCGTAAAAAAGATACGTCACAGTCGTAATGATAAATAAAGTAACGTGAAAAAGTCAATAGCCTACGACACCGGGAGTTCCCAGGCGGTCCCCCATCCAAGTACTATCCCGGCCCGACGATGCTTAACTTCCGTGATCGGACGAGAACAGGTGTGTTCATCGTGGTATGGTCGTAGACAAACAAACGGGCAGATATCTACGATTTATTAGCACATTACATCGAAAATGGTTCAAACTTTAAAGGTCATATTTCTTGACTGGATCATTCGAAATAGGTCGTGTTTATGTGCATTTGACAGCTCTTTTTAAGCGCTATCGATTCTTTACAACAATAATGCGCTTTATGATTTCCGGTAAAAAGTTCCAACGAAGGCAATCTAGGGTACTTGCAGACTTAATTTTCATATGACAAAGTTAATTAGCAAAGTAACTACATCACCATTTTCTTTGTCTGACACTCTTAATCCATTCATTTGCGACGTGGCGCATTTATTGCAGCAAGATTGTAGCCCTTTTTAAGGGAAAGAAACTTCTAATCACGTCCCTTACTTGATTTACTCAGCGGCTATTGCGTAAAAAAGATACGTCACAGTCGTAATGATAAATAATGTAACGTGAAAAAGTCAATAGCCTACGACACCGGGAGTTCCCAGGCGGTCCCTCATCCAAGTAATATCCCGGCCCGGCGATGCTTAACTTCCCTGATCGGACGGGAACAGGTGTGTTCATCGTGGTAAGGTCGTAGACAAACATTCGGGCAGATATCTACGATTTATTAGCACATTACATCGAAAATGGTTCAAACTTTAAAGATCATATTTCTTGACTGGGTGATCGGAAATAGGTCGTGTTTATGTGCATTTGAAAGCTCTTTTTAAGCGCTATCGATTCTTTACGACAATAATGCACTTTAAGATTTCCAGTAAAAAGTTCAAACGAAGGCAATCTAGGGTACTTGCAGACTTAATTGTCATATGACAAAGTTAATTAGCAAAGTAACTACATCGTCATTTTCTTTGTCTGACGCTCGTATTCCATTTATTTGCGACGTGGCGCATTTATTGCAGCATGATTGTAGCCGTTTTGAATGAAAAGAAACTTCTAATCACGTCCCTTACCTGATTTACTCAGCGGCTATTGCGTAAAAAAGATATGTCACAGTCGTAATGATAAATAATGTAACGTGAAAAAGTCAATAGCCTACGACACCGGGAGTTCCCAGGCGGTCCCCCATCCAAGTACTATCCCGGCCCGAAGATGCTTAACTTCCGTGATCGGACGAGAACAGGTGTGTTCATCGTGGTATGGTCGTAGACAAACAAACAGGCAGATATCTACGATTTATTAGCACATTACATCGAGAATGGTTTAAACTTTAAAGGTCATATTTCTTGACTGGATCATCCGAAATAGGTCGTGTTTATGTGCATTTGAAAGCTCTTTTTAAGCGCTATCGATTCTTTTCGACAACCATGCGCTTTAAGATTTCCGGTAAAAAGTTCCAACGAAGGAAATCTTAGGTACTTTCAGACTTAATTTTCATATGACTAAGTTAATTAGCAAAGTAACTACATCGCCATTTTCTTTGTCTGACGCT
This sequence comes from Hydractinia symbiolongicarpus, assembly GCF_029227915.1. Taxonomy (NCBI): domain Eukaryota; kingdom Metazoa; phylum Cnidaria; class Hydrozoa; order Anthoathecata; family Hydractiniidae; genus Hydractinia; species Hydractinia symbiolongicarpus. The sequence goes on along the minus strand of NC_079885.1, from coordinate 14,971,967 downwards.
CGTAATTCATTCATTTGCGACGTGGCGCATTTATTGCAGCCAGATCGTAGCCGTTTTGAAGGGAAAGAAACTTCTAATCAAGTCCCTTACTTGATTAACTCAGCGGCTATTGCGTAAAAAAGATACGTCACAGTCGTAATGATAAATAATGTAACGTGAAAAAGTCAATAGCCTACGACACCGGGAGTTCCCAGGCGGTCCCCCATCCAAGTACTATCCCGGCCCGACGATGGTTAACTTCCGTGATCGGACGAGAACAGGTGTGTTCATCGTGGTATGGTCGTAGACAAACAAACGGGCAGATATCTACGATTTATTAGCACATTACATCGAAAATGGTTCAAACTTTAAAGGTCATATTTCTTGACTGGATCATTCGAAATAGATCGTGTTTATGTGCATTTGACAGCTCTTTTTAAGCGCTATCGATTCTTTACAACAATAATGCGCTTTATGATTTCCGGTAAAAAGTTCCAACGAAGGCAAAGGGTACTTGCAGACTTAATTGTCATATGACAAAGTTAATTAGCAAAGTAACTACATCGTCATTTTCTTTGTCTGACGCTCGTATTCCATTTATTTGCGACGTGGCGCATTTATTGCAGCAAGATTGTAGCCGTTTTGAATGAAAAGAAACTTCTAATCACGTCCCTTACCTGATTTACTCAGCGGCTATTGCGTAAAAAAGATATGTCACAGTCGTAATGATAAATAATGTAACGTGAAAAAGTCAATAGCCTACGACACCGGGAGTTCCCAGGCGGTCCCCCATCCAAGCACTATCCCGGCCCGAAGATGCTTAACTTCCGTGATCGGACGAGAACAGGTGTGTTCATCGTGGTATGGTCGTAGACAAACAAACAGGCAGATATCTACGATTTATTAGCACATTACATCGAGAATGGTTTAAACTTTAAAGGTCATATTTCTTGACTGGATCATCCGAAATAGGTCGTGTTTATGTGCATTTGAAAGCTCTTTTTAAGCGCTATCGATTCTTTTCGACAACCATGCGCTTTAAGATTTCCGGTAAAAAGTTCCAAGGAAGGAAATCTTAGGTACTTTCAGACTTAATTTTCATATGACTAAGTTAATTAGCAAATTAACTACATCGCCATTTTCTTTGTCTGACGCTCGTAATTCATTCATTTGCGACGTGGCGTATTTATTGCAGCCAGATCGTAGCCGTTTTGAAGGGAAAGAAACTTCTAATCAAGTCCCTTACTTGATTAACTCAGCGGCTATTGCGTAAAAAAGATACGTCACAGTCGTAATGATAAATAATGTAACGTGAAAAAGTCAATAGCCTTCGACACCGGGAGTTCCCAGGAGGTCCCCCATCCAAGTACTATCCCGGCCCGACGATGCTTAACTTCCGTGATCGGACGAGAACAGGTGTGTTCATCGTGGTATGGTCGTAGACAAACAAACGGGCAGATATCTACGATTTATTAGCACATTACATCGAAAATGGTTCAAACTTTAAAGGTCATATTTCTTGACTGGATCATTCGAAATAGGTCGTGTTTATGTGCATTTGACAGCTCTTTTTAAGCGCTATCGATTCTTTACAACAATAATGCGCTTTATGATTTCCGGTAAAAAGTTCCAACGAAGGCAATCTAGGGTACTTGCAGACTTAATTTTCATATGACAAAGTTAATTAGCAAAGTAACTACATCACCATTTTCTTTGTCTGACGCTCTTAATCCATTCATTTGCGACGTGGCGCATTTATTGCAGCAAGATTGTAGCCCTTTTTAAGGGAAAGAAACTTCTAATCACGTCCCTTACTTGATTTACTCAGCGGCTATTGCGTAAAAAAGATACGTCACAGTCGTAATGATAAATAATGTAACGTGAAAAAGTCAATAGCCTACAACACCGGGAGTTCCCAGGCGTTCCCCCATCCAAGTACTATCCCGGCCCGAAGATGCTTAACTTCCGTGATCGGACGAGAACAGGTGTGTTCATCGTGGTATGGTCGTAGACAAACAAACGGGCAGATATCTACGATTTATTAGCACATTACATCGAAAATGGTTCAAACTTTAAAGGTCATATTTCTTGACTGGATCATTCGAAATAGGTCGTGTTTATGTGCATTTGACAGCTCTTTTTAAGCGCTATCGATTCTTTACAACAATAATGCGCTTTATGATTTCCGGTAAAAAGTTCCAACGAAGGCAATCTAGGGTACTTGCAGACTTAATTTTCATATGACAAAGTTAATTAGCAAAGTAACTACATCACCATTTTCTTTGTCTGACGCTCTTAATCCATTCATTTGCGACGTGGCGCATTTATTGCAGCAAGATTGTAGCCCTTTTTAAGGGAAAGAAACTTCTAATCACGTCCCTTACTTGATTTACTCAGCGGCTATTGCGTAAAAAAGATACGTCACAGTCGTAATGATAAATAATGTAACGTGAAAAAGTCAATAGCCTACGACACCGGGAGTTCCCAGGCGGTCCCCCATCCAAGTACTATCCCGGCCCCAAGATGCTTAACTTCCGTGATCGGACGAGAACAGGTGTGTTCATCGTGGTATGGTCGTAGACAAACAAACGGGCAGATATCTACGATTTATTAGCACATTACATCGAAAATGGTTCAAACTTTAAAGGTCATATTTCTTGACTGGATCATTCGAAATAGGTCGTGTTTATGTGCATTTGACAGCTCTTTTTAAGCGCTATCGATTCTTTACAACAATAATGCGCTTTATGATTTCCGCTAAAAAGTTCCAACGAAGGCAATCTAGGGTACTTGCAGACTTAATTTTCATATGACAAAGTTAATTAGCAAAGTAACTACATCACCATTTTCTTTGTCTGACGCTCTTAATCCATTCATTTGCGACGTGGCGCATTTATTGCAGCAAGATTGTAGCCCTTTTTAAGGGAAAGAAACTTCTAATCACGTCCCTTACCTGATTTACTCAGCGGCTATTGCGTAAAAAAGATACGTCACAGTCGTAATGATAAATAATGTAACGTGAAAAAGTCAATAGCCTACGACACCGGGAGTTCCCAGGCGGTCCCTCATCCAAGTAATATCCCGGCCCGGCGATGCTTAACTTCCCTGATCGGACGGGAACAGGTGTGTTCATCGTGGTAAGGTCGTAGACAAACATTCGGGCAGATATCTACGATTTATTAGCACATTACATCGAAAATGGTTCAAACTTTAAAGGTCATATTTCTTGACTGGATCATCCGAAATAGGTCGTGTTTATGTGCATTTGAAAGCTCTTTTTAAGCGCTATCGATTCTTTACAACAATAATGCGCTTTATGATTTCCGGTAAAAAGTTCCAACGAAGGCAATCTAGGGTACTTGCAGACTTAATTTTCATATGACAAAGTTAATTAGCAAAGTAACTACATCACCATTTTCTTTGTCTGACGCTCTTAATCCATTCATTTGCGACGTGGCGCATTTATTGCAGCAAGATTGTAGCCCTTTTTAAGGGAAAGAAACTTCTAATCACGTCCCTTACTTGATTTACTCAGCGGCTATTGCGTAAAAAAGATACGTCACAGTCGTAATGATAAATAATGTAACGTGAAAAAGTCAATAGCCTACAACACCGGGAGTTCCCAGGCGTTCCCCCATCCAAGTACTATCCCGGCCCGAAGATGCTTAACTTCCGTGATCGGACGAGAACAGGTGTGTTCATCGTGGTATGGTCGTAGACAAACAAACGGGCAGATATCTACGATTTATTAGCACATTACATCGAAAATGGTTCAAACTTTAAAGGTCATATTTCTTGACTGGATCATTCGAAATAGGTCGTGTTTATGTGCATTTGACAGCTCTTTTTAAGCGCTATCGATTCTTTACAACAATAATGCGCTTTATGATTTCCGGTAAAAAGTTCCAACGAAGGCAATCTAGGGTACTTGCAGACTTAATTTTCATATGACAAAGTTAATTAGCAAAGTAACTACATCACCATTTTCTTTGTCTGACGCTCTTAATCCATTCATTTGCGACGTGGCGCATTTATTGCAGCAAGATTGTAGCCCTTTTTAAGGGAAAGAAACTTCTAATCACGTCCCTTACTTGATTTACTCAGCGGCTATTGCGTAAAAAAGATACGTCACAGTCGTAATGATAAATAATGTAACGTGAAAAAGTCAATAGCCTACGACACCGGGAGTTCCCAGGCGGTCCCCCATCCAAGTACTATCCCGGCCCCAAGATGCTTAACTTCCGTGATCGGACGAGAACAGGTGTGTTCATCGTGGTATGGTCGTAGACAAACAAACGGGCAGATATCTACGATTTATTAGCACATTACATCGAAAATGGTTCAAACTTTAAAGGTCATATTTCTTGACTGGATCATTCGAAATAGGTCGTGTTTATGTGCATTTGACAGCTCTTTTTAAGCGCTATCGATTCTTTACAACAATAATGCGCTTTATGATTTCCGCTAAAAAGTTCCAACGAAGGCAATCTAGGGTACTTGCAGACTTAATTTTCATATGACAAAGTTAATTAGCAAAGTAACTACATCACCATTTTCTTTGTCTGACGCTCTTAATCCATTCATTTGCGACGTGGCGCATTTATTGCAGCAAGATTGTAGCCCTTTTTAAGGGAAAGAAACTTCTAATCACGTCCCTTACCTGATTTACTCAGCGGCTATTGCGTAAAAAAGATACGTCACAGTCGTAATGATAAATAATGTAACGTGAAAAAGTCAATAGCCTACGACACCGGGAGTTCCCAGGCGGTCCCTCATCCAAGTAATATCCCGGCCCGGCGATGCTTAACTTCCCTGATCGGACGGGAACAGGTGTGTTCATCGTGGTAAGGTCGTAGACAAACATTCGGGCAGATATCTACGATTTATTAGCACATTACATCGAAAATGGTTCAAACTTTAAAGGTCATATTTCTTGACTGGATCATCCGAAATAGGTCGTGTTTATGTGCATTTGAAAGCTCTTTTTAAGCGCTATCGATTCTTTTCGACAACCATGCGCTTTAAGATTTCCGGTAAAAAGTTCCAACGAAGGAAATCTTAGGTACTTTCAGACTTAATTTTCATATGACTAAGTTAATTAGCAAAGTAACTACATCGCCATTTTCTTTGTCTGACGCTCGTAATTCATTCATTTGCGACGTGGCGCATTTATTGCAGCCAGATCGTAGCCGTTTTGAAGGGAAAGAAACTTCTAATCAAGTCCCTTACTTGATTAACTCAGCGGCTATTGCGTAAAAAAGATACGTCACAGTCGTAATGATAAATAATGTAACGTGAAAAAGTCAATAGCCTACGACACCGGGAGTTCCCAGGCGGTCCCCCATCCAAGTACTATCCCGGCCCGACGATGCTTAACTTCCGTGATCGGACGAGAACAGGTGTGTTCATCGTGGTATGGTCGTAGACAAACAAACGGGCAGATATCTACGATTTATTAGCACATTACATCGAAAATGGTTCAAACTTTAAAGGTCATATTTCTTGACTGGATCATTCGAAATAGGTCGTGTTTATGTGCATTTGACAGCTCTTTTTAAGCGCTATCGATTCTTTACAACAATAATGCGCTTTATGATTTCCGGTAAAAAGTTCCAACGAAGGCAATCTAGGGTACTTGCAGACTTAATTTTCATATGACAAAGTTAATTAGCAAAGTAACTACATCACCATTTTCTTTGTCTGACGCTCTTAATCCATTCATTTGCGACGTGGCGCATTTATTGCAGCAAGATTGTAGCCCTTTTTAAGGGAAAGAAACTTCTAATCACGTCCCTTACTTGATTTACTCAGCGGCTATTGCGTAAAAAAGATACGTCACAGTCGTAATGATAAATAATGTAACGTGAAAAAGTCAATAGCCTACGACACCGGGAGTTCCCAGGCGGTCCCTCATCCAAGTAATATCCCGGCCCGGCGATGCTTAACTTCCGTGATCGGACGAGAACAGGTGTGTTCATCGTGGTATGCTCGTAGACAAACAAACAGGCAGATATCTACGATTTATTAGCACATTACATCGAGAATGGTTTAAACTTTAAAGGTCATATTTCTTGACTGGATCATCCGAAATAGGTCGTGTTTATGTGCATTTGAAAGCTCTTTTTAAGCGCTATCGATTCTTTTCGACAACCATGCGCTTTAAGATTTCCGGTAAAAAGTTCCAACGAAGGAAATCTTAGGTACTTTCAGACTTAATTTTCATATGACTAAGTTAATTAGCAAAGTAACTACATCGCCATTTTCTTTGTCTGACGCTCGTAATTCATTCATTTGCGACGTGGCGCATTTATTGCAGCCAGATCGTAGCCGTTTTGAAGGGAAAGAAACTTCTAATCAAGTCCCTTACTTGATTAACTCAGCGGCTATTGCGTAAAAAAGATACGTCACAGTCGTAATGATAAATAATGTAACGTGAAAAAGTCAATAGCCTACGACACCGGGAGTTCCCAGGCGGTCCCCCATCCAAGTACTATCCCGGCCCGACGATGCTTAACTTCCGTGATCGGACGAGAACAGGTGTGTTCATCGTGGTATGGTCGTAGACAAACAAACGGGCAGATATCTACGATTTATTAGCACATTACATCGAAAATGGTTCAAAATTTAAAGGTCATATTTCTTGACCGGATCATTCGAAATAGGTCGTGTTTATGTGCATTTGACAGCTCTTTTTAAGCGCTATCGATTCTTTACAACAATAATGCGCTTTATGATTTCCGGTAAAAAGTTCCAACGAAGGCAATCTAGGGTACTTGCAGACTTAATTTTCATATGACAAAGTTAATTAGCAAAGTAACTACATCACCATTTTCTTTGTCTGACGCTCTTAATCCATTCATTTGCGACGTGGCGCATTTATTGCAGCAAGATTGTAGCCCTTTTTAAGGGAAAGAAACTTCTAATCACGTCCCTTACTTGATTTACTCAGCGGCTATTGCGTAAAAAAGATACGTCACAGTCGTAATGATAAATAATGTAACGTGAAAAAGTCAATAGCCTACGACACCGGGAGTTCCCAGGCGGTCCCTCATCCAAGTAATATCCCGGCCCGGCGATGCTTAACTTCCGTGATCGGACGAGAACAGGTGTGTTCATCGTGGTATGCTCGTAGACAAACAAACGGGCAGATATCTACGATTTATTAGCACATTACATCGAAAATGGTTCAAACTTTAAAGGTCATATTTCTTGACTGGATCATTCGAAATAGGTCGTGTTTATGTGCATTTGACAGCTCTTTTTAAGCGCTATCGATTCTTTACAACAATAATGCGCTTTATGATTTCCGGTAAAAAGTTCCAACGAAGGCAATCTAGGGTACTTGCAGACTTAATTTTCATATGACAAAGTTAATTAGCAAAGTAACTACATCGCCATTTTCTTTGTCTGACGCTCTTAATCCATTCATTTGCGACGTGGCGCATTTATTGCAGCAAGATTGTAGCCTTTTTGAAGGGAAAGCAACTTCTAATCATGTCCCTTACATGATTTACTCGGCGGCTATTGCGTAAAAAAGATACGTCACAGTCGTAATGATAAATAATGTGACGTGAAAAAGTCAATAGCCTACGACAACGGGAGATCCCAGGCGGTCCCCCATCCAAGTACTATCCCGCCACGAAGATGCTTAACTTCCGTGATCGGACAAGAACAGGTGTGTTCATCGTGGTATTGTCGTAGACAAACAAACGGGCAGATATCTACGATTTATTAGCACATTACATCGAAAATGGTTCAAATTTTAAAGGTCATATTTCTTGACTGGATTATCCGAAATAGGTCGTGTTTATGTGCATTTGAAAGCTCTTTTTAAGCGCTATCGATTCTTTACGACAATAATGCACTTTAAGATTTCCAGTAAAAAGTTCAAACGAAGGCAATCTAGGGTACTTGCAGACTTAATTGTCATATGACAAAGTTAATTAGCAAAGTAACTACATCGTCATTTTCTTTGTCTGACGCTCGTATTCCATTTATTTGCGACGTGGCGCATTTATTGCAGCAAGATTGTAGCCGTTTTGAATGAAAAGAAACTTCTAATCACGTCCCTTACCTGATTTACTCAGCGGCTATTGCGTAAAAAAGATATGTCACAGTCGTAATGATAAATAATGTAACGTGAAAAAGTCAATAGCCTACGACACCGGGAGTTCCCAGGCGGTCCCCCATCCAAGTACTATCCCGGCCCGAAGATGCTTAACTTCCGTGATCGGACGAGAACAGGTGTGTTCATCGTGGTATGGTCGTAGACAAACAAACAGGCAGATATCTACGATTTATTAGCACATTACATCGAGAATGGTTTAAACTTTAAAGGTCATATTTCTTGACTGGATCATTCGAAATAGGTCGTGTTTATGTGCATTTGACAGCTCTTTTTAAGCGCTATCGATTCTTTACAACAATAATGCGCTTTATGATTTCCGGTAAAAAGTTCCAACGAAGGCAATCTAGGGTACTTGCAGACTTAATTTTCATATGACAAAGTTAATTAGCAAAGTAACTACATCGCCATTTTCTTTGTCTGACGCTCTTAATCCATTCATTTGCGACGTGGCGCATTTATTGCAGCAAGATTGTAGCCTTTTTGAAGGGAAAGCAACTTCTAATCATGTCCCTTACATGATTTACTCGGCGGCTATTGCGTAAAAAAGATACGTCACAGTCGTAATGATAAATAATGTGACGTGAAAAAGTCAATAGCCTACGACACCGGGAGATCCCAGGCGGTCCCCCATCCAAGTACTATCCCGCCACGAAGATGCTTAACTTCCGTGATCGGACAAGAACAGGTGTGTTCATCGTGGTATTGTCGTAGACAAACAAACGGGCAGATATCTACGATTTATTAGCACATTACATCGAAAATGGTTCAAATTTTAAAGGTCATATTTCTTGACTGGATTATCCGAAATAGGTCGTGTTTATGTGCATTTGAAAGCTCTTTTTAAGCGCTATCGATTCTTTACGACAATAATGCACTTTAAGATTTCCGGTAAAAAGTTCAAACGAAGGCAATCTAGGGTACTTGCAGACTTAATTGTCATATGACAAAGTTAATTAGCAAAGTAACTACATCGTCATTTTCTTTGTCTGACGCTCGTATTCCATTTATTTGCGACGTGGCGCATTTATTGCAGCAAGATTGTAGCCGTTTTGAATGAAAAGAAACTTCTAATCACGTCCCTTACCTGATTTACTGAGCGGCTATTGCGTAAAAAAGATATGTCACAGTCGTAATGATAAATAATGTAACGTGAAAAAGTCAATAGCCTACGACACCGGGAGTTCCCAGGCGGTCCCCCATCCAAGTACTATCCCGGCCCGAAGATGCTTAACTTCCGTGATCGGACGAGAACAGGTGTGTTCATCGTGGTATGGTCGTAGACAAACAAACAGGCAGATATCTACGATTTATTAGCACATTACATCGAGAATGGTTTAAACTTTAAAGGTCATATTTCTTGACTGGATCATCCGAAATAGGTCGTGTTTATGTGCATTTGAAAGCTCTTTTTAAGCGCTATCGATTCTTTTCGACAACCATGCGCTTTAAGATTTCCGGTAAAAAGTTCCAACGAAGGAAATCTTAGGTACTTTCAGACTTAATTTTCATATGACAAAGTTAATTAGCAAAGTAACTACATCGCCATTTTCTTTGTCTGACGCTCTTAATCCATTCATTTGCGACGTGGCGCATTTATTGCAGCAAGATTGTAGCCTTTTTGAAGGGAAAGCAACTTCTAATCATGTCCCTTACATGATTTACTCGGCGGCTATTGCGTAAAAAAGATACGTCACAGTCGTAATGATAAATAATGTGACGTGAAAAAGTCAATAGCCTACGACACCGGGAGATCCCAGGCGGTCCCCCATCCAAGTACTATCCCCCCACGAAGATGCTTAACTTCCGTGATCGGACAAGAACAGGTGTGTTCATCGTGGTATTGTCGTAGACAAACAAACGGGCAGATATCTACGATTTATTAGCACATTACATCGAAAATGGTTCAAATTTTAAAGGTCATATTTCTTGACTGGATTATCCGAAATAGGTCGTGTTTATGTGCATTTGAAAGCTCTTTTTAAGCGCTATCGTTTCTTTACGACAATAATGCACTTTAAGATTTCCAGTAAAAAGTTCAAACGAAGGCAATCTAGGGTACTTGCAGACTTAATTGTCATATGACAAAGTTAATTAGCAAAGTAACTACATCGTCATTTTCTTTGTCTGACGCTCGTATTCCATTTATTTGCGACGTGGCGCATTTATTGCAGCAAGATTGTAGCCGTTTTGAATGAAAAGAAACTTCTAATCACGTCCCTTACCTGATTTACTCAGCGGCTATTGCGTAAAAAAGATATGTCACAGTCGTAATGATAAATAATGTAACGTGAAAAAGTCAATAGCCTACGACACCGGGAGTTCCCAGGCGGTCCCCCATCCAAGTACTATCCCGGCCCGAAGATGCTTAACTTCCGTGATCGGACGAGAACAGGTGTGTTCATCGTGGTATGGTCGTAGACAAACAAACAGGCAGATATCTACGATTTATTAGCACATTACATCGAGAATGGTTTAAACTTTAAAGGTCATATTTCTTGACTGGATCATCCGAAATAGGTCGTGTTTATGTGCATTTGAAAGCTCTTTTTAAGCGCTATCGATTCTTTTCGACAACCATGCGCTTTAAGATTTCCGGTAAAAAGTTCCAACGAAGGAAATCTTAGGTACTTTCAGACTTAATTTTCATATGACTAAGTTAATTAGCAAAGTAACTACATCGCCATTTTCTTTGTCTGACGCTCTTAATCCATTCATTTGCGACGTGGCGGATTCATTGCAGCAAGATTGTAGCCTTTTTGAAGGGAAAGCAACTTCTAATCACGTCCCTTACATGATTTACTCGGCGGCTATTGCGTAAAAAAGATACGTCACAGTCGTAATGATAAATAATGTAACGTGAAAAAGTCAATAGCCTACGACACCGGGAGATCCCAAGCGGTCCCCCATCCAAGTACTATCCCGGCCCGAAGATGCTTAACTTCCGTGATCGGACAAGAACAGGTGTGTTCTTCGTGGTATGGTCGTAGACAAACAAACGGGCAGATATCTACGATTTATTAGCACATTACATCGAAAATGGTTCAAACTTTAAAGGTCATATTTCTTGACTGGATTATCCGAAATAGGTCGTGTTTATGTGCATTTGAAAGCTCTTTTCAAGCGCTATCCATTATTTACGACAACCATGCGCTTTAAGATTTCGGGTAAAAAGTTCCAACGAAGGCAATCTAGGGTACTTTCCGACTTAATTTTCATATGACAAAGTTAATTAGCAAAGTAACTACATCGCCATTTTCTTTGTCTGACGCTCTTAATCCATTCATTTGCGACGTGGCGCATTTATTGCAGCAAGATTGTGGCCCTTTTTAAGGGAAAGAAGCTTCTAATCATGTCCCATACTTGATTTACTCGGCGGCTATTGCGTAAGAAAGATACGTCACAGTCGTAATGATAAATAATGTAACGTGAAAAAGTCAATAGCCTACGACACCGGGAGTTCCCAGGCGGTCCCCCATCCAAGTACTATCCCGGCCCGAAAATGCTTAACTTCCGTGATCGGACGAGAACAGGTGTGTTCATCGTGGTATGGTCGTAGACAAACAAACAGGCAGATATCTACGATTTATTAGCACATTACATCGAGAATGGTTTAAACTTTAAAGGTCATATTTCTTGACTGGATCATCCGAAATAGGTCGTGTTTATGTGCATTTGAAAGCTCTTTTTAAGCGCTATCGATTCTTTTCGACAACCATGCGCTTTAAGATTTCCGGTAAAAAGTTCCAACGAAGGAAGTCTTAGGTACTTTCATACTTAATTTTCATATGACTAAGTTAATTAGCAAAGTAACTACATCGCCATTTTCTTTGTCTGACGCTCGTAATTCATTCATTTGCGACGTGGCGCATTTATTGCAGCCAGATCGTAGCCGTTTTGAAGGGAAAGAAACTTCTAATCAAGTCCCTTACTTGATTAACTCAGCGGCTATTGCGTAAAAAAGATACGTCACAGTCGTAATGATAAATAATGTAACATGAAAAAGTCAATGGCCTACGACACCGGGAGTTCCCAGGCGGTCCCCCATCCAAGTACTATCCCGGCCCGACGATGCTTAACTTCCGTGATCGGACGAGAACAGGTGTGTTCATCGTGGTATGGTCGTAGACAAACAAACGGGCAGATATCTACGATTTATTAGCACATTACATCGAAAATGGTTCAAACTTTAAAGGTCATATTTCTTGACTGGATCATTCGAAATAGGTCGTGTTTATGTGCATTTGACAGCTCTTTTTAAGCGCTATCGATTCTTTACAACAATAATGCGCTTTATGATTTCCGGTAAAAAGTTCCAACGAAGGCAATCTAGGGTACTTGCAGACTTAATTTTCATATGACAAAGTTAATTAGCAAAGTAACTACATCGCCATTTTCTTTGTCTGACGCTCTTAATCCATTCATTTGCGACGTGGCGCATTTATTGCAGCAAGATTGTAGCCCTTTTTAAGGGAAAGAAGCTTCTAATCATGTCCCTTACTTGATTTACTCGGCGGCTATTGCGTAAGAAAGATACGTCCCAGTCGTAATGATAAATAATGTAACGTGAAAAAGTCAATAGCCTACGACACCGGGATATCCCAGGCGGTCACCCATCCAAGTACTATCCCGCCCCGACGATGCTTAACTTCTGTGATCGGACAAGAATAGGTGTGTTCATCGTGGTATGGTCGTAGACAAACAAACGGGCAGATATCTACGATTTATTAGCACATTACATCGAAAATGGTTTAAACTTTAAAGGTCATAATTCTTGACTGGATTATCCGAAATAGGTCGTGTTTATGTGCATTTGAAAGCTCTTTTCAAGCGCTATCCATTATTCACGACAACCATGCGCTTTAAGATTTCGGGTAAAAAGTTCCAACGAAGGCAATCTAGGGTACTTTCAGACTTAATTTTCATATGACAAAGTTAATTAGCAAAGTAACTACATCGCCATTTTCTTTGTCTGACGCTCGTAATCCATTCATTTGCGACGTGGCGCATTTATTGCAGCAAGATTGTAGCCTTTTTGAAGGGAAAGCAACTTCTAATCACGTCCCTTACTTGATTTACTCGGCGGCTATTGCGTAAAAAAGTTACGTCACAGTCGTAATGATAAATAATGTAACGTGAAAAAGTCAATAGCCTACGACACCGGGAGATCCCAGGCGGTCCCCCATCCAAGTACTATCCCGGCCCGACGATGCTTAACTTCCGTGATCGGACAAGAACAGGTGTGTTCATCGTGGTATGGTCGTAGACAAACAAACGGGCAGATATCTACGATTTATTAGCACATTACATCGAAAATGGTTCAAACTTTAAAGGTCATATTTCTTGACTGGATCATTCGAAATAGGTCGTGTTTATGTGCATTTGAAAGCTCTTTTTAAGCGCTATCGATTCCTTACGACAATAATGCACTTTAAGAGTTCCAGTAAAATTTCCAACGAAGGCAATCTAGGGTACTTGCAGACTTAATTTTTATAAGACAAAGTTAATTAGCAAAGTAACTAAATCTTCATTTTCTTTGTCTGACACTCTTAATCCATTCATTTGCGACGTGGCGCATTTATTGCAGCAAGATTGTAGCCCTTTTTAAGGGAAAGAAACTTCTAATCACGTCCCTTACTTGATTTACTCAGCGACTATTGCGTAAAAAAGATACGTCACAGTCGTAATGATAAATAATGTAACGTGAAAAAGTCAATAGCCTACGACACCGGGAGTTCCCAGGCGGTCCCCTATCCAAGTAATATCCCGGCCGGCGATGCTTAACTTCCCTGATCGGACGGGAACAGGTGTGTTCATCGTGGTATGGTCGTAGACAAACAAACGGGCAGATATCTACGAAATATTAGCACATTACATCGAAAATGGTTTAAATTTTAAAGGTCATATTTCTTGACTGGATTATCCGAAATAGGTCGTGTTTATGTGCATTTGAAAGCTCTTTTCAAGAGCTATCTATTATTTACGACAACCATGCGCTTTAAGATTTCCGGTAAAAAGTTCCAACGAAGGCAATCTAGGGTAATTTCAGACTTAATTTTCATATGACAAAGTTAATTAGCAAAGTAACTACATCGCCATTTTCTTTGTCTGACGCTCTTAATCCATTCATTTGCGGCGTGGCGCATTTATTGCAGCAAGATTGTAGCCCTTTTTAAGGGAAAGAAACTTCTAATCACGTCCCTTACTTGATTTACTCAGCGGCTATTGCGTAAAAAAGATACGTCACAGTCGTTATGATAAATAATGTAACGTGAAAAAGTCAATAGCCTACGACACCGTGAGTTCCCAGGCGGTCCCTCATCCAAGTAATATCCCGGCCCGGCGATGCTCAACTTCCCTGATCGGACGGGAACAGGTGTGTTCATCGTGGTATGGTCGTAGACAAACAAACGGGCAGATATCTACGATTTATTAGCACATTACATCGAAAATGGTTTAAATTTTAAAGGTCATATTTCTTGACTGGATTATCCGAAATAGGTCGTGTTTATGTGCATTTGAAAGCTCTTTTCAAGAGCTATCCATTATTTACGACAACCATGCGCTTTAAGATTTCCGGTAAAAAGTTCCAACGAAGGCAATCTAGGGTAATTTCAGACTTAATTTTCATATGACAAAGTTAATCAGCAAAGTAACTACATCGCCATTTTCTTTGTCTGACGCTCGTAATCCATTTATTTGCGACGTGGCGCATTTATTGCAGCAAGATTGTAGCCCTTTTTAAGGGAAAGAAACTTCTAATCATGTCCCTTACTTGATTTACTCAGCGGCTATTGCGTAAAAAAGATACGTCACAGTCGTAATGATAAATAATGTAACGTGAAAAAGTCAATAGCCTACGACACCGGGAGATCCCAGGCGGTCCCCCATCCAAGTACTATCCCGGCCCGACGATGCTTAACTTCCGTGATCGGACGAGAACAGGTGTGTTCATCGTGGTAAGGTCGTAGACAAACATTCGGGCAGATATCTACGATTTATTAGCACATTACATCGAAAATGGTTTAAATTTAAAGGTCATATTTCTTGACGGGATTATCCTAAATAGGTCGTGTTTATGTGCATTTGAAAGCTGTTTTCAAGTGCTATTCATTATTTACGACAACCATGCGCTTTAAGATTTCGGGTAAAAAGTTCCAACGAAGGCAATCTAGGGTAATTTCAGACTTAATTTTCATATGACAAAGTTAATTAGCAAAGTAACTACATCGCCATTTTCTTTCTCTGACGCTCTTAATCCATTCATTTGCGACGTGGCGCATTTATTGCAGCAAGATTGTAGCCCTTTTTAAGGGAAAGAAACTTCTAATCACGTCCTTTACTTGATTTACTCAGCGGCTATTGCGTAAAAAGGATACGTCACAGTCGTAATGATAAATAATGTAACGTGAAAAAGTCAATAGCCTACGACACCGGGCGTTCCCAGGCGGTCCCCCATCCAGGTACTATCCCGGCCCGACGATGCTTAACTTCCCTGATCGGACGAGAACAGGTGTGTTCATCGTGGTATGGTCGTAGACAAACAAACGGGCAGATATCTACGATTTATTAGCACATTACATCGAAAATGGTTTAAACTTTAAAGGTCATATTTCTTGACTGGGTGATCGGAAATAGTTCGTGTTTATGTGCATTTGAAAGCTCTTTTTAAGCGCTATCGATTCCTTACGACAATAATGCACTTTAAGATTTCCAGTAAAATTTCCAACGAAGGCAATCTAGGGTACTTGCAGACTTAATTTTTATAAGACAAAGTTAATTAGCAAAGTAACTACATCTTCATTTTCTTTGTCTGACGCTCTTAATCCATTCATTTGCGACGTGGCGCATTTATTGCAGCAAGATTGTAGCCCTTTTTAAGGGAAAGAAACTTCTAATCACGTCCCTTACTTGATTTACTCAGCGGCTATTGCGTAAAAAAGATACGTCACAGTCGTAATGATAAATAATGTAACGTGAAAAAGTCAATAGCCTACGACACCGGGAGTTCCCAGGCGGTCCCCCATCCAAGTAATATCCCGGCCGGCGATGCTTAACTTCCCTGATCGGACGGGAACAGGTGTGTTCATCGTGGTATGGTCGTAGACAAACAAACGGGCAGATATCTACGATTTATTAGCACATTACATCGAAAATGGTTTAAATTTTAAAGGTCATATTTCTTGACTGGATTATCCGAAATAGGTCGTGTTTATGTGCATTTGAAAGCTCTTTTCAAGAGCTATCTATTATTCACGACAACCATGCGCTTTAAGATTTCCGGTAAAAAGTTCCAACGAAGGCAATCTAGGGTAATTTCAGACTTAATTTTCATATGACAAAGTTAATTAGCAAAGTAACTACATCACCATTTTCTTTGTCTGACGCTCTTAATCCATTCATTTGCGACGTGGCGCATTTATTGCAGCAAGATTGTAGCCCTTTTTAAGGGAAAGAAACTTCTAATCACGTCCCTTACTTGATTTACTCAGCGGCTATTGCGTAAAAAAGATACGTCACAGTCGTAATGATAAATAATGTAACGTGAAAAAGTCAATAGCCTACGACACCGGGAGTTCCCAGGCGGTCCCTCATCCAAGTAATATCCCGGCCCGGCGATGCTTAACTTCCCTGATCGGACGGGAACAGGTGTGTTCATCGTGGTAAGGCCGTAGACAAACATTCGGGCAGATATCTACGATTTATTAGCACATTACATCGAGAATGGTTTAAACTTTAAAGGTCATATTTCTTGACTGGATCATCCGAAATAGGTCGTGTTTATGTGCATTTGAAAGCTCTTTTTAAGCGCTATCGATTCTTTTCGACAACCATGCGCTTTAAGATTTCCGGTAAAAAGTTCCAACGAAGGAAATCTTAGGTACTTTCAGACTTAATTTTCATATGACTAAGTTAATTAGCAAAGTAACTACATCGCCATTTTCTTTGTCTGACGCTCGTAATTCATTCATTTGCGACGTGGCGCATTTATTGCAGCCAGATCGTAGCCGTTTTGAAGGGAAAGAAACTTCTAATCAAGTCCCTTACTTGATTAACTCAGCGGCTATTGCGTAAAAAAGATACGTCACAGTCGTAATGATAAATAATGTAACGTGAAAAAGTCAATAGCCTACGACACCGGGAGTTCCCAGGCGGTCCCCCATCCAAGTACTATCCCGGCCCGACGATGCTTAACTTCCGTGATCGGACGAGAACAGGTGTGTTCATCGTGGTATGGTCGTAGACAAACAAACGGGAAGATATCTACGATTTATTAGCACATTACATCGAAAATGGTTCAAACTTTAAAGGTCATATTTCTTGACTGGATCATTCGAAATAGGTCGTGTTTATGTGCATTTGACAGCTCTTTTTAAGCGCTATCGATTCTTTACAACAATAATGCGCTTTATGATTTCCGGTAAAAAGTTCCAACGAAGGCAATCTAGGGTACTTGCAGACTTAATTTTCATATGACAAAGTTAATTAGCAAAGTAACTACATCACCATTTTCTTTGTCTGACGCTCTTAATCCATTCATTTGCGACGTGGCGCATTTATTGCAGCAAGATTGTAGCCCTTTTTAAGGGAAAGAAACTTCTAATCACGTCCCTTACTTGATTTACTCAGCGGCTATTGCGTAAAAAAGATACGTCACAGTCGTAATGATAAATAATGTAACGTGAAAAAGTCAATAGCCTACGACACCGGGAGTTCCCAGGCGGTCCCTCATCCAAGTAATATCCCGGCCCGGCGATGCTTAACTTCCCTGATCGGACGGGAACAGGTGTGTTCATCGTGGTAAGGTCGTAGACAAACATTCGGGCAGATATCTACGATTTATTAGCACATTACATCGAAAATGGTTCAAACTTTAAAGATCATATTTCTTGACTGGGTGATCGGAAATAGGTCGTGTTTATGTGCATTTGAAAGCTCTTTTTAAGCGCTATCGATTCTTTACGACAATAATGCACTTTAAGATTTCCAGTAAAAAGTTCAAACGAAGGCAATCTAGGGTACTTGCAGACTTAATTGTCATATGACAAAGTTAATTAGCAAAGTAACTACATCGTCATTTTCTTTGTCTGACGCTCGTATTCCATTTATTTGCGACGTGGCGCATTTATTGCAGCATGATTGTAGCCGTTTTGAATGAAAAGAAACTTCTAATCACGTCCCTTACCTGATTTACTCAGCGGCTATTGCGTAAAAAAGATATGTCACAGTCGTAATGATAAATAATGTAACGTGAAAAAGTCAATAGCCTACGACACCGGGAGTTCCCAGGCGGTCCCCCATCCAAGTACTATCCCGGCCCGAAGATGCTTAACTTCCGTGATCGGACGAGAACAGGTGTGTTCATCGTGGTATGGTCGTAGACAAACAAACAAGCAGATATCTACGATTTATTAGCACATTACATCGAGAATGGTTTAAACTTTAAAGGTCATATTTCTTGACTGGATCATCCGAAATAGGTCGTGTTTATGTGCATTTGAAAGCTCTTTTTAAGCGCTATCGATTCTTTTCGACAACCATGCGCTTTAAGATTTCATGTAAAAAGTTCCAACGAAGGAAATCTTAGGTACTTTCAGACTTAATTTTCATATGACTAAGTTAATTAGCAAAGTAACTACATCGCCATTTTCTTTGTCTGACGCTCGTAATTCATTCATTTGCGACGTGGCGCATTTATTGCAGCCAGATCGTAGCCGTTTTGAAGGGAAAGAAACTTCTAATCAAGTCCCTTACTTGATTAACTCAGCGGCTATTGCGTAAAAAAGATACGTCACAGTCGTAATGATAAATAATGTAACGTGAAAAAGTCAATAGCCTACGACACCGGGAGTTCCCAGGCGGTCCCCCATCCAAGTACTATCCCGGCCCGACGATGCTTAACTTCCGTGATCGGACGAGAACAGGTGTGTTCATCGTGGTATGGTCGTAGACAAACAAACGGGCAGATATCTACGATTTATTAGCACATTACATCGAAAATGGTTCAAACTTTAAACGTCATATTTCTTGACTGGATCATTCGAAATAGGTCGTGTTTATGTGCATTTGACAGCTCTTTTTAAGCGCTATCGATTCTTTACAACAATAATGCGCTTTATGATTTCCGGTAAAAAGTTCCAACGAAGGCAATCTAGGGTACTTGCAGACTTAATTTTCATATGACAAAGTTAATTAGCAAAGTAACTACATCACCATTTTCTTTGTCTGACGCTCGTATTCCATTTATTTGCGACGTGGCGCATTTATTGCAGCATGATTGTAGCCGTTTTGAATGAAAAGAAACTTCTAATCACGTCCCTTACCTGATTTACTCAGCGGCTATTGCGTAAAAAAGATATGTCACAGTCGTAATGATAAATAATGTAACGTGAAAAAGTCAATAGCCTACGACACCGGGAGTTCCCAGGCGGTCCCCCATCCAAGTACTATCCCGGCCCGAAGATGCTTAACTTCCGTGATCGGACGAGAACAGGTGTGTTCATCGTGGTATGGTCGTAGACAAACAAACGGGCAGATATCTACGATTTATTAGCACATTACATCGAAAATGGTTCAAACTTTAAACGTCATATTTCTTGACTGGATCATTCGAAATAGGTCGTGTTTATGTGCATTTGACAGCTCTTTTTAAGCGCTATCGATTCTTTACAACAATAATGCGCTTTATGATTTCCGGTAAAAAGTTCCAACGAAGGCAATCTAGGGTACTTGCAGACTTAATTTTCATATGACAAAGTTAATTAGCAAAGTAACTACATCACCATTTTCTTTGTCTGACGCTCGTATTCCATTTATTTGCGACGTGGCGCATTTATTGCAGCATGATTGTAGCCGTTTTGAATGAAAAGAAACTTCTAATCACGTCCCTTACCTGATTTACTCAGCGGCTATTGCGTAAAAAAGATATGTCACAGTCGTAATGATAAATAATGTAACGTGAAAAAGTCAATAGCCTACGACACCGGGAGTTCCCAGGCGGTCCCCCATCCAAGTACTATCCCGGCCCGAAGATGCTTAACTTCCGTGATCGGACGAGAACAGGTGTGTTCATCGTGGTATGGTCGTAGACAAACAAACAAGCAGATATCTACGATTTATTAGCACATTACATCGAGAATGGTTTAAACTTTAAAGGTCATATTTCTTGACTGGATCATCCGAAATAGGTCGTGTTTATGTGCATTTGAAAGCTCTTTTTAAGCGCTATCGATTCTTTTCGACAACCATGCGCTTTAAGATTTCATGTAAAAAGTTCCAACGAAGGAAATCTTAGGTACTTTCAGACTTAATTTTCATATGACAAAGTTATTTAGCAAATTAACTACATCGCCATTTTCTTTGTCTGATGCTCGTAATTCATTCATTTGCGACGTGGCGCATTTATTGCAGCCAGATCGTAGCCGTTTTGAAGGGAAAGAAACTTCTAATCAAGTCCCTTACTTGATTTACTCAGCGGCTATTGTGTAAAAAAGATACGTCACAGTCGTAATGATAAATAATGTAACGTGAAAAAGTCAATAGCCTACGACACCGGGAGTTCCCAGGCGGTCCCCCATCCAAGTACTATCACGGCCCGACGATGCTTAACTTCCGTGATCGGACGAGAACAGGTGTGTTCATCGTGGTATGGTCGTAGACAAACGTACAGGTAGATATCTACGATTTATTAGCACATTACATCGAAAATGGTTCAAACTTTAAACGTCATATTTCTTGACTGGATCATTCGAAATAGGTCGTGTTTATGTGCATTTGACAGCTCTTTTTAAGCGCTATCGATTCTTTACAACAATAATGCGCTTTATGATTTCCGGTAAAAAGTTCCAACGAAGGCAATCTAGGGTACTTGCAGACTTAATTTTCATATGACAAAGTTAATTAGCAAAGTAACTACATCACCATTTTCTTTGTCTGACGCTCGTATTCCATTTATTTGCGACGTGGCGCATTTATTGCAGCATGATTGTAGCCGTTTTGAATGAAAAGAAACTTCTAATCACGTCCCTTACCTGATTTACTCAGCGGCTATTGCGTAAAAAAGATATGTCACAGTCGTAATGATAAATAATGTAACGTGAAAAAGTCAATAGCCTACGACACCGGGAGTTCCCAGGCGGTCCCCCATCCAAGTACTATCCCGGCCCGAAGATGCTTAACTTCCGTGATCGGACGAGAACAGGTGTGTTCATCGTGGTATGGTCGTAGACAAACAAACGGGCAGATATCTACGATTTATTAGCACATTACATCGAAAATGGTTCAAACTTTAAACGTCATATTTCTTGACTGGATCATTCGAAATAGGTCGTGTTTATGTGCATTTGACAGCTCTTTTTAAGCGCTATCGATTCTTTACAACAATAATGCGCTTTATGATTTCCGGTAAAAAGTTCCAACGAAGGCAATCTAGGGTACTTGCAGACTTAATTTTCATATGACAAAGTTAATTAGCAAAGTAACTACATCACCATTTTCTTTGTCTGACGCTCGTATTCCATTTATTTGCGACGTGGCGCATTTATTGCAGCATGATTGTAGCCGTTTTGAATGAAAAGAAACTTCTAATCACGTCCCTTACCTGATTTACTCAGCGGCTATTGCGTAAAAAAGATATGTCACAGTCGTAATGATAAATAATGTAACGTGAAAAAGTCAATAGCCTACGACACCGGGAGTTCCCAGGCGGTCCCCCATCCAAGTACTATCCCGGCCCGAAGATGCTTAACTTCCGTGATCGGACGAGAACAGGTGTGTTCATCGTGGTATGGTCGTAGACAAACAAACAAGCAGATATCTACGATTTATTAGCACATTACATCGAGAATGGTTTAAACTTTAAAGGTCATATTTCTTGACTGGATCATCCGAAATAGGTCGTGTTTATGTGCATTTGAAAGCTCTTTTTAAGCGCTATCGATTCTTTTCGACAACCATGCGCTTTAAGATTTCATGTAAAAAGTTCCAACGAAGGAAATCTTAGGTACTTTCAGACTTAATTTTCATATGACTAAGTTAATTAGCAAAGTAACTACATCGCCATTTTCTTTGTCTGACGCTCGTAATTCATTCATTTGCGACGTGGCGCATTTATTGCAGCCAGATCGTAGCCGTTTTGAAGGGAAAGAAACTTCTAATCAAGTCCCTTACTTGATTAACTCAGCGGCTATTGCGTAAAAAAGATACGTCACAGTCGTAATGATAAATAATGTAACGTGAAAAAGTCAATAGCCTACGACACCGGGAGTTCCCAGGCGGTCCCCCATCCAAGTACTATCCCGGCCCGACGATGCTTAACTTCCGTGATCGGACGAGAACAGGTGTGTTCATCGTGGTATGGTCGTAGACAAACAAACGGGCAGATATCTACGATTTATTAGCACATTACATCGAAAATGGTTCAAACTTTAAACGTCATATTTCTTGACTGGATCATTCGAAATAGGTCGTGTTTATGTGCATTTGACAGCTCTTTTTAAGCGCTATCGATTCTTTACAACAATAATGCGCTTTATGATTTCCGGTAAAAAGTTCCAACGAAGGCAATCTAGGGTACTTGCAGACTTAATTTTCATATGACAAAGTTAATTAGCAAAGTAACTACATCACCATTTTCTTTGTCTGACGCTCTTAATCCATTCATTTGCGACGTGGCGCATTTATTGCAGCAAGATTGTAGCCCTTTTTAAGGGAAAGAAACTTCTAATCACGTCCCTTACTTGATTTACTCAGCGGCTATTGCGTAAAAAAGATACGTCACAGTCGTAATGATAAATAATGTAACGTGAAAAAGTCAATAGCCTACGACACCGGGAGTTCCCAGGCGGTCCCCCATCCAAGTACTATCCCGGCCCGAAGATGCTTAACTTCCGTGATCGGACGAGAACAGGTGTGTTCATCGTGGTATGGTCGTAGACAAACAAACAGGCAGATATCTACGATTTATTAGCACATTACATCGAGAATGGTTTAAACTTTAAAGGTCATATTTCTTGACTGGATCATCCGAAATAGGTCGTGTTTATGTGCATTTGAAAGCTCTTTTTAAGCGCTATCGATTCTTTTCAACAACCATGCGCTTTAAGATTTCCGGTAAAAAGTTCCAACGAAGGAAATCTTAGGTACTTTCAGACTTAATTTTCATATGACTAAGTTAATTAGCAAAGTAACTACATCGCCATTTTCTTTGTCTGACGCTCGTAATTCATTCATTTGCGACGTGGCGCATTTATTGCAGCCAGATTGTAGCCGTTTTGAAGGGAAAGCAACTTCTAATCATGTCCCTTACATGATTTACTCGGCGGCTATTGCGTAAAAAAGATACGTCACAGTCGTAATGATAAATAATGTGACGTGAAAAAGATTTGCAACGTGGCGCATTTATTGCAGCACGATTGTAGCCGTTTTGAAGAGAAAGCAACTTCTAATCATGTCTCTTTCTTGATTTACTCAGCGGCTATTGCGTAAAAAAGATACGTCACAGTCGTAATGATAAATAATGTAACGTGAAAAAGTCAATAGCCTACGACACCAGGAGTTCCCAGGCGGTCCCCCATCCAAGTACTATCCCGGCCCGACGATGCTTAACTTCCGTGATCGGACGGGAACAGGTGTGTTCATCGTGGTATGGTCGTAGACAAACAAACGGGCCGATATCTACGATTTATTAGCACATTACATCGAAAATGGTTCAAACTTTAAAGGTCATATTTCTTGACTGGATCATCCGGAATAGGTCGTGTTTATGTGCATTTAAAAGCTCTTTTTAAGCGCTATCGATTCTTTACGACAACCATGCGTTTTAAGATTTCCGGTAAAAAGTTTCAACGAAGGAAATCTAGGGTACTTTCAGACTTAATTTTCATATGACAAAGTTAATTAGCAAAGTAACTACATAGCCATTTTCTTTGTCTGACGCTCGTAATCCATTTATTTGCGACGTGGCGCATTTATTGCAGCAAGATTGTAGCCGTTTTGAAGGGAAAGCAACTTCTAATCACGTCCCTTACTTGATTTACTCAGCGGCTATTGCGTAAAAAAGATACGTCACAGTCGTAATGATAAATAATGTAACGTGAAATAGTCAATAGCCTACGACACCGGGAGATCCCAGGCGGTCCCCCATCGAAGTACTCTCCCGGCCCGACGATGCTTAACTTCCGTGATCGGACGAGAACAGGTGTGTTCATCGTGGTATGGTCGTAGACAAACAAACGGGCAGATATCTACGATTTATTAGCACATTACATCGAAAATGGTTCAAACTTTAAAGGTCATATTTCTTGACTGGATCATTCGAAATAGGTCGTGTTTATGTGCATTTGACAGCTCTTTTTAAGCGCTATCGATTCTTTACAACAATAATGCGCTTAATGATTTCCGGTAAAAAGTTCCAACGAAGGCAATCTAGGGTACTTGCAGACTTAATTTTCATATGACAAAGTTAATTAGCAAAGTAACTACATCGCCATTTTCTTTGTCTGACGCTCGTAATCCATTTATTTGCGACGTGACGCATTTATTGCAGCAAGATTGTAGCCCTTTTTAAGGGAAAGAAGCTTCTAATCATGTCACTTACTTGATTTAGTCAGCGGCTATTGCGTAAGAAAGATACGTCACAGTCGTAATGATAAATAATGTAACGTGAAAAAGTCAATAGCCTACGACACCGGGATATCCAAGGCGGTCCCCCATCCAAGCACTATCCCGCCCCGACGATGCTTAACTTCCGTGATCGGAAAAGAACAGGTGTGTTCATCGTGGTATGGTCGTAGACAAACAAACGGGCAGATATCTACGATTTATTAGCACATTACATCGAAAATGGTTCGAACTTTAAAGATCATAATTCTTGACTGGGTGATCGGAAATAGTTCGTGTTTATGTGCATTTGTAAGCTCTTTTTAAGCGCTATCGATTCTTTACGACAATAATGCGCTTTAAGACTTCCGGTAAAAAGTTCCAACGAAGGCAATCTAGGGTACTTTCAGACTTAATTTTCATATGACAAAGTTAGTTAGCAAAGTAAGTACATCGCCATTTTCTTTGTCTGACGCTCGTAATCCATTCATTTGCAACGTGGCGCATTTATTGCAGCACGATTGTAGCCGTTTTGAAGAGAAAGCAACTTCTAATCATGTCTCTTTCTTGATTTACTCAGCGGCTATTGCGTAAAAAAGATACGTCACAGTCGTAATGATAAATAATGTAACGTGAAAAAGTCAATAGCCTACGACACCAGGAGTTCCCAGGCGGTCCCCCATCCAAGTACTATCCCGGCCCGACGATGCTTAACTTCCGTGATCGGACGGGAACAGGTGTGTTCATCGTGGTATGGTCGTAGACAAACAAACGGGCCGATATCTACGATTTATTAGCACATTACATCGAAAATGGTTCAAACTTTAAAGGTCATATTTCTTGACTGGATCATCCGGAATAGGTCGTGTTTATGTGCATTTAAAAGCTCTTTTTAAGCGCTATCGATTCTTTACGACAACCATGCGTTTTAAGATTTCCGGTAAAAAGTTCCAACGAAGGAAATCTAGGGTACTTTCAGACTTAATTTTCATATGACAAAGTTAATTAGCAAAGTAACTACATAGCCATTTTCTTTGTCTGACGCTCGTAATCCATTTATTTGCGACGTGGCGCATTTATTGCAGCAAGATTGTAGCCGTTTTGAAGGGAAAGCAACTTCTAATCACGTCCCTTACTTGATTTACTCAGCGGCTATTGCGTAAAAAAGATACGTGACAGTCGTAATGATAAATAATGTAACGTGAAATAGTCAATAGCCTACGACACCGGGAGATCCCAGGCGGTCCCCCATCGAAGTACTCTCCCGGCCCGACGATGCTTAACTTCCGTGATCGGACGAGAACAGGTGTGTTCATCGTGGTATGGTCGTAGACAAACAAACGGGCAGATATCTACGATTTATTAGCACATTACATCGAAAATGGTTCAAATTTTAAAGGTCATATTTCTTGACTGGATCATTCGAAATAGGTCGTGTTTATGTGCATTTGACAGCTCTTTTTAAGCGCTATCGATTCTTTACAACAATAATGCGCTTTATGATTTCCGGTAAAAAGTTCCAACGAAGGCAATCTAGGGTACTTTCAGACTTAATTTTCATATGACAAAGTTAATTAGCAAAGTAACTACATAGCCATTTTCTTTGTCTGACGCTCGTAATCCATTTATTTGCGACGTGGCGCATTTATTGCAGCAAGATTGTAGCCGTTTTGAAGGGAAAGCAACTTCTAATCACGTCCCTTACTTGATTTACTCAGCGGCTATTGCGTAAAAAAGATACGTCACAGTCGTAATGATAAATAATGTAACGTGAAATAGTCAATAGCCTACGACACCGGGAGATCCCAGGTGGTCCCCCATCGAAGTACTCTCCCGGCCCGACGATGCTTAACTTCCGTGATCGGACGAGAACAGGTGTGTTCATCGTGGTATGGTCGTAGACAAACAAACGGGCAGATATCTACGATTTATTAGCACATTACATCGAAAATGGTTCAAACTTTAAAGGTCATATTTCTTGACTGGATCATTCGAAATAGGTCGTGTTTATGTGCATTTGACAGCTCTTTTTAAGCGCTATCGATTCTTTACAACAATAATGCGCTTAATGATTTCCGGTAAAAAGTTCCAACGAAGGCAATCTAGGGTACTTGCAGACTTAATTTTCATATGACAAAGTTAATTAGCAAAGTAACTACATCGCCATTTTCTTTGTCTGACGCTCGTAATCCATTTATTTGCGACGTGACGCATTTATTGCAGCAAGATTGTAGCCCTTTTTAAGGGAAAGAAGCTTCTAATCATGTCACTTACTTGATTTAGTCAGCGGCTATTGCGTAAGAAAGATACGTCACAGTCGTAATGATAAATAATGCAACGTGAAAAAGTCAATAGCCTACGACACCGGGATATCCAAGGCGGTCCCCCATCCAAGCACTATCCCGCCCCGACGATGCTTAACTTCCGTGATCGGACGAGAACAGGTGTGTTCATCGTGGTATGGTCGTAGACAAACAAACGGGCAGATATCTACGATTTATTAGCACATTACATCGAAAATGGTTCAAACTTTAAAGGTCATATTTCTTGACTGGATCATTCGAAATAGGTCGTGTTTATGTGCATTTGACAGCTCTTTTTAAGCGCTATCGATTCTTTACAACAATAATGCGCTTAATGATTTCCGGTAAAAAGTTCCAACGAAGGCAATCTAGGGTACTTGCAGACTTAATTTTCATATGACAAAGTTAATTAGCAAAGTAACTACATCGCCATTTTCTTTGTCTGACGCTCGTAATCCATTTATTTGCGACGTGACGCATTTATTGCAGCAAGATTGTAGCCCTTTTTAAGGGAAAGAAGCTTCTAATCATGTCACTTACTTGATTTAGTCAGCGGCTATTGCGTAAGAAAGATACGTCACAGTCGTAATGATAAATAATGTAACGTGAAAAAGTCAATAGCCTACGACACCGGGATATCCAAGGCGGTCCCCCATCCAAGCACTATCCCGCCCCGACGATGCTTAACTTCCGTGATCGGAAAAGAACAGGTGTGTTCATCGTGGTATGGTCGTAGACAAACAAACGGGCAGATATCTACGATTTATTAGCACATTACATCGAAAATGGTTCGAACTTTAAAGATCATAATTCTTGACTGGGTGATCGGAAATAGTTCGTGTTTATGTGCATTTGTAAGCTCTTTTTAAGCGCTATCGATTCTTTACGACAATAATGCGCTTTAAGACTTCCGGTAAAAAGTTCCAACGAAGGCAATCTAGGGTACTTTCAGACTTAATTTTCATATGACAAAGTTAGTTAGCAAAGTAAGTACATCGCCATTTTCTTTGTCTGACGCTCGTAATCCATTCATTTGCAACGTGGCGCATTTATTGCAGCACGATTGTAGCCGTTTTGAAGAGAAAGCAACTTCTAATCATGTCTCTTTCTTGATTTACTCAGCGGCTATTGCGTAAAAAAGATACGTCACAGTCGTAATGATAAATAATGTAACGTGAAAAAGTCAATAGCCTACGACACCAGGAGTTCCCAGGCGGTCCCCCATCCAAGTACTATCCCGGCCCGACGATGCTTAACTTCCGTGATCGGACGGGAACAGGTGTGTTCATCGTGGTATGGTCGTAGACAAACAAACGGGCCGATATCTACGATTTATTAGCACATTACATCGAAAATGGTTCAAACTTTAAAGGTCATATTTCTTGACTGGATCATCCGGAATAGGTCGTGTTTATGTGCATTTAAAAGCTCTTTTTAAGCGCTATCGATTCTTTACGACAACCATGCGTTTTAAGATTTCCGGTAAAAAGTTCCAACGAAGGAAATCTAGGGTACTTTCAGACTTAATTTTCATATGACAAAGTTAATTAGCAAAGTAACTACATAGCCATTTTCTTTGTCTGACGCTCGTAATCCATTTATTTGCGACGTGGCGCATTTATTGCAGCAAGATTGTAGCCGTTTTGAAGGGAAAGCAACTTCTAATCACGTCCCTTACTTGATTTACTCAGCGGCTATTGCGTAAAAAAGATACGTGACAGTCGTAATGATAAATAATGTAACGTGAAATAGTCAATAGCCTACGACACCGGGAGATCCCAGGCGGTCCCCCATCGAAGTACTCTCCCGGCCCGACGATGCTTAACTTCCGTGATCGGACGAGAACAGGTGTGTTCATCGTGGTATGGTCGTAGACAAACAAACGGGCAGATATCTACGATTTATTAGCACATTACATCGAAAATGGTTCAAATTTTAAAGGTCATATTTCTTGACTGGATCATTCGAAATAGGTCGTGTTTATGTGCATTTGACAGCTCTTTTTAAGCGCTATCGATTCTTTACAACAATAATGCGCTTTATGATTTCCGGTAAAAAGTTCCAACGAAGGCAATCTAGGGTACTTTCAGACTTAATTTTCATATGACAAAGTTAATTAGCAAAGTAACTACATAGCCATTTTCTTTGTCTGACGCTCGTAATCCATTTATTTGCGACGTGGCGCATTTATTGCAGCAAGATTGTAGCCGTTTTGAAGGGAAAGCAACTTCTAATCACGTCCCTTACTTGATTTACTCAGCGGCTATTGCGTAAAAAAGATACGTCACAGTCGTAATGATAAATAATGTAACGTGAAATAGTCAATAGCCTACGACACCGGGAGATCCCAGGTGGTCCCCCATCGAAGTACTCTCCCGGCCCGACGATGCTTAACTTCCGTGATCGGACGAGAACAGGTGTGTTCATCGTGGTATGGTCGTAGACAAACAAACGGGCAGATATCTACGATTTATTAGCACATTACATCGAAAATGGTTCAAACTTTAAAGGTCATATTTCTTGACTGGATCATTCGAAATAGGTCGTGTTTATGTGCATTTGACAGCTCTTTTTAAGCGCTATCGATTCTTTACAACAATAATGCGCTTAATGATTTCCGGTAAAAAGTTCCAACGAAGGCAATCTAGGGTACTTGCAGACTTAATTTTCATATGACAAAGTTAATTAGCAAAGTAACTACATCGCCATTTTCTTTGTCTGACGCTCGTAATCCATTTATTTGCGACGTGACGCATTTATTGCAGCAAGATTGTAGCCCTTTTTAAGGGAAAGAAGCTTCTAATCATGTCACTTACTTGATTTAGTCAGCGGCTATTGCGTAAGAAAGATACGTCACAGTCGTAATGATAAATAATGCAACGTGAAAAAGTCAATAGCCTACGACACCGGGATATCCAAGGCGGTCCCCCATCCAAGCACTATCCCGCCCCGACGATGCTTAACTTCCGTGATCGGACAAGAACAGGTGTGTTCATCGTGGTATGGTCGTAGACAAACAAACGGGCAGATATCTACGATTTATTAGCACATTACATCGAAAATGGTTCAAATTTTAAAGGTCATATTTCTTGACTGGATCATTCGAAATAGGTCGTGTTTATGTGCATTTGACAGCTCTTTTTAAGCGCTATCGATTCTTTACAACAATAATGCGCTTTATGATTTCCGGTAAAAAGTTCCAACGAAGGCAATCTAGGGTACTTGCAGACGTAATTTTCATATGACAAAGTTAATTAGAAAAGTAACTACATCGCCATTTTCTTTGTCTGACGCTCTTAATCCATTTATTTGCGACGTGACGCATTTATTGCAGCAAGATTGTAGCCCTTTTTAAGGGAAAGAAGCTTCTAATCATGTCACTTACTTGATTTACTCAGCGGCTATTGCGTAAGAAAGATACGTCCCAGTCGTAATGATAAATAATGTAACGTGAAAAAGTCAATAGCCTACGACACCGGGATATCCCAGGCGGTCCCCCATCCAAGTACTATCCCGCCCCGACGATGCTTAACTTCCGTGATCGGACAAGAACAGGTGTGTTCATCGTGGTATGGTCGTAGACAAACAAACGGGCAGATATCTACGATTTATTAGCACATTACATCAAAAATGGTTTAAACTTTAAAGGTCATATTTCTTGACTGGATTATCCGAAATAGGTCGTGTTTATGTGCATTTGAAAGCTCTTTTCAAGCGCTATCCATTATGTACGACAACCATGCGCTTTAAGATTTCGGGTAAAAAGTTCCAACGAAGGCAATCTAGGGTACTTTCAGACTTAATTTTCATATGACAAAGTTAATTAGCAAAGTAAGTACATCGTCATTTTCTTTGTCTGACGCTCGTAATCCATTCATTTGCGACGTGGCACATTTATTGCAGCAAAATTGTAGCCTTTTTGAAGGAAAAGCAACTTCTAATCACGTCCCTTACTTGATTTACTCAGCAGCTATTGCGTAAAAAAGGTACGTCACAGTCGTAATGATAAATAATGTAACGTGAAAAAGTCAATAGCCTACGACACCGGGAGTTCCCAGGCGGATCCCCCATCCAGGTACTATCCCGGCCCGACGATGCTTAACTTCCCTGATCGGACGAGAACAGGTGTGTTCATCGTGGTATGGTCGTAGACAAACAAACGGGCAGATATCTACGATTTATTAGCACATTACATCGAAAATGGTTTAAACTTTAAAGGTCATATTTCTTGACTGGATTATCCGAAATAGGTCGTGTTTATGTGCATTTGAAAGCTCTTTTCAAGCGCTATCCACTATTTACGACAACCATGCGCTTTAAGATTTCCGGTAAAAAGTTCCAACGAAGGCAATCTAGGGTAATTTCAGACTTAATTTTCATATGACAAAGTTAATTAGCAAAGTAACTACATCGCCATTTTCTTTGTCTGACGCTCTTAATCCATTTATTTGCGACGTGACACATTTATTGCAGCAAGATTGTAGCCTTTTTTAGGGGAAAGAAACACATTTATTGCAGCAAGATTGTAGCCCTTTTTAAGGGAAAGAAGCTTCTAATCATGTCACTTACTTGATTTACTCAGCGGCTATTGCGTAAGAAAGATACGTCCCAGTCGTAATGATAAATAATGTAACGTGAAAAAGTCAATAGCCTACGACACCGGGATATCCCAGGCGGTCCCCCATCCAAGTACTATCCCGCCCCGACGATGCTTAACTTCGCTGATCGGACAAGAACAGGTGTGTTCATCGTGGTATGGTCGTAGACAAACAAACGGGCAGATATCTACGATTTATTAGCACATTACATCGAAAATGGTTTAAACTTTAAAGGTCATATTTCTTGACTCGATTATCCGAAATAGGTCGTGTTTATGTGCATTTGAAAGCTCTTTTCAAGCGCTATCCATTATTTACGACAACCATGCACTTTAAGATTTCCGGTAAAAAGTTCCAACGAAGGCAATTTAGGGTAATTTCAGACTTAATTTTCATATGACAAAGTTAATTAGCAAAGTAACTACATCACCATTTTCTTTGTCTGACGCTCTTAATCCATTCATTTGCGACGTGGCGCATTTATTGCAGCAAGATTGTAGCCCTTTTTAAGGGAAAGAAACTTCTAATCATGTCCCTTACTTGATTTACTCGGCGGCTATTGCGTAAAAAAGATACGTCACAGTCGTAATGATAAATATTGTAACGTGAAAAAGTCAATAGCCTACGACACCGGGAGATCCCAGGCGGTCCCCCATCCAAGTACTATCCCGGCCCGACGATGCTTAACTTCCGTGATCGGACGAGAACAGGTGTGTTCATCGTGGTATGGTCGTAGACAAACAAACGGGCAGATATCTACGATTTATTAGCACATTACATCGAAAATGGTTTAAACTTTAAAGGTCATATTTCTTGACTGGATTATCCGAAATAGGTCGTGTTTATGTGCATTTGAAAGCTCTTTTCAAGCGCTATCCCTTATTTACGACAACCATGCGCTTTAAGATTTCCGGTAAAAAGTTCCAACGAAGGCAATCTAGGGTAATTTCAGACTTAATTTTCATATGACAAAGTTAATTAGCAAAGTAACTACATCGCCATTTTCTTTGTCTGACGCTCTTAATTCATTCATTTGCGACGTGGCGCATTTATTGCAGCAAGATTGTAGCCCTTTTTAAGGGAAAGAAACTTCTAATCATGTCCCTTACTTGATTTACTCGGTGGCTATTGCGTAAAAAATATACGTCACAGTCGTAATGATAAATAATGTAACGTGAAAAAGTCAATAGCCTACGACACCGGGAGATCCCAGGCGGTCCCCCATCCAAGTACTATCCCGGCCCGACGATGCTTAACTTCCGTGATCGGAGAAGAACACGTGTGTTCATTGTGGTATGGTCGTAGACAAAAAACGGGCAGATATCTACGATTTATTAGCACATTACATCGAAAATGGTTTAAACTTTAAAGGTCATTTTTCTTGACTGGATTATCCGAAATAGGTCGTGCTTATGTGCATTTGAAAGCTCTTTTCAAGAGCTATCCATTATTTACGACAACCATGCGCTTTAAGATTTCGGGTAAAAAGTTCCAACGAAGGCAATCTAGGGTACTTTCAGACTTAATTCTCATATGACAAAGTTAATTAGCAAAGTAACTACATCGCCATTTTCTTTGTCTGACGCTCGTAATCCATTCATTTGCGACGTGGCGCATTTATTGCAGCAAGATTGTAGCCTTTTTGAAGGGAAAGCAACTTCTAATCACGTCCCTTACTTGATTTACTCAGCGGCTATTCCGTAAAAAAGATACGTCACAGTCGTAATGATAAATAATGTAACGTGAAAAAGTCAATAGCCTACGACACCGGGAGTTCCCAGGCGGTCCCCCATCCAGGTACTATCCCGGCCCGACGACGCTTAACTTCCCTGATCGGACGAGAACAGGTGTGTTCATCGTGGTATGGTCGTAGACAAACAAACGGGCAGATATCTACGATTTATTAGCACATTCCATCGAAAATGGTTTAAACTTTAAAGGTCATATTTCTTGACTGGATTATCCGAAATAGGTCGTGGTCATGTTCATTTGAAAGCTCTTTTCAAGCGCTATCCATTATTTACGACAACCATGCGCTTTAAGATTTCCGGTAAAAAGTTCCAACGAAGGCAATCTAGGGTAATTTCAGACTTAATTTTCATATGACAAAGTTAATTAGCAAAGTAACTACATCGCCATTTTCTTTGTCTGACGCTCTTAATCCATTCATTTGCGACGTGGCGCATTTATTGCAGGAAGATTGTAGCCCTTTTTAAGGGAAAGAAACTTCTAATCATGTCCCTTACTTGATTTACTCGGCGGCTATTGCGTAAAAAAGATACCTCACAGTCGTAATGATAAATAATGTAACGTGAAAAAGTCAATAGCCTACGACACCGGGACATCCCAAGCGGTCCCCCATCCAAGTACTATCCCAGCCCGACGATGCTCAACTTCCGTGATCGGACAAGAACAGGTGTGTTCATCGTGGTATGGTCGTAGACAAACAAACGGGCAGATATCTACGATTTATTAGCACATTACATCGAAAATGGTTTAAACTTTAAAGGTCATTTTTCTTGACTGGATTATCCGAAATAGGTCGTGCTTATGTGCATTTGAAAGCTCTTTTCAAGAGCTATCCATTATTTACGACAACCATGCGCTTTAAGATTTCGGGTAAAAAGTTCCAACGAAGGCAATCTAGGGTACTTTCAGACTTAATTCTCATATGACAAAGTTAATTAGCAAAGTAACTACATCGCCATTTTCTTTGTCTGACGCTCGTAATCCATTCATTTGCGACGTGGCGCATTTATTGCAGCAAGATTGTAGCCTTTTTGAAGGGAAAGCAACTTCTAATCACGTCCCTTACTTGATTTACTCAGCGGCTATTCCGTAAAAAAGATACGTCACAGTCGTAATGATAAATAATGTAACGTGAAAAAGTCAATAGCCTACGACACCGGGAGTTCCCAGGCGGTCCCCCATCCAGGTACTATCCCGGCCCGACGACGCTTAACTTCCCTGATCGGACGAGAACAGGTGTGTTCATCGTGGTATGGTCGTAGACAAACAAACGGGCAGATATCTACGATTTATTAGCACATTCCATCGAAAATGGTTTAAACTTTAAAGGTCATATTTCTTGACTGGATTATCCGAAATAGGTCGTGGTCATGTTCATTTGAAAGCTCTTTTCAAGCGCTATCCATTATTTACGACAACCATGCGCTTTAAGATTTCCGGTAAAAAGTTCCAACGAAGGCAATCTAGGGTAATTTCAGACTTAATTTTCATATGACAAAGTTAATTAGCAAAGTAACTACATCGCCATTTTCTTTGTCTGACGCTCTTAATCCATTCATTTGCGACGTGGCGCATTTATTGCAGGAAGATTGTAGCCCTTTTTAAGGGAAAGAAACTTCTAATCATGTCCCTTACTTGATTTACTCGGCGGCTATTGCGTAAAAAAGATACCTCACAGTCGTAATGATAAATAATGTAACGTGAAAAAGTCAATAGCCTACGACACCGGGACATCCCAAGCGGTCCCCCATCCAAGTACTATCCCAGCCCGACGATGCTCAACTTCCGTGATCGGACAAGAACAGGTGTGTTCATCGTGGTATGGTCGTAGACAAACAAACGGGCAGATATCTACGATTTATTAGCACATTACATCGAAAATGGTTTAAATTTTAAAGGTCATATTTCTTGACTGGATTATCCGAAATAGATCGTGTTTATGTGCATTTGAAAGCTCTTTTCAAGAGCTATCCATTATTTACGACAACGTTGCGCTTTAAGATTTCCGGTAAAAAGTTCCAACGAAGGCAATCTAGGGTAATTTCAGACTTAATTTTCATATGACAAAGTTAATTAGCAAAGTAACTACATCGCCATTTTCTTTGTCTGACGCTTTTAATCCATTCATTTGCGACATGGCGCATTTATTGCAGCAAGATTGTAGCCCTTTTTAAGGGAAAGAAACTTCTAATCATGTCCCTTACTTGATTTACTCGGCGGCTATTGCGTAAAAAAGATACGTCACAGTCGTAATGATAAATAATGTAACGTGAAAAAGTCAATAGCCTACGACACCGGGAGATCCCAGGCGGTCCCCCATCCAAGTACTATTTTACTAGTGTTCTAACACCATAGCGCGAAGAAAAACGACTTGGAACGTCGTATTCAATTGAGACTGGAAGGACTACATCAATGGTAGCATGGCTGGGAGCATGGAAGCACGTTATTTACGGGTAAGGCCTTTACTAGCCTGCAAAAGACAATAATGCCGCATTTAGAGGGCTGTGGACGTAGTTAACAGTGTTTTAACGCTAAAGCGCCAAGGAAAAGGACTTGAGACGTCATATTCCACTAAGACTGGGAACACTAGACCATTGGTAATCTTGCTTGGGGCGTGGAAGAACGTGATTTGCGTGTAAGACCTTTATTGGTCTGTAAAAGGCCATGTTACAGCATTTAGAGGACTGTGCGCGTAAGATTGTAGCCCTTTTTAAGGGAAAGAAACTTCTAATCATGTCCCTTACTTGATTTACTCGGTGGCTATTGCGTAAAAAATATACGTCACAGTCGTAATGAAAAATAATGTAACGTGAAAAAGTCAATAGCCTACGACACCGGGAGATCCCAGGCGGTCCCCCATCCAAGTACTATCCCGCCCCGACGATGCTTAACTTGCGTGATCGGAGAAGGACACGTGTGTTCATTGTGGTATGGTCGTAGACAAACAAACGGGCAGATATCTACGATTTATTAGCACATTACATCGAAAATGGTTTAAACTTTAAAGGTCATATTTTTTGACTGGATTATCCGAAATAGGTCGTGCTTATGTGCATTTGAAAGCTCTTTTCAAGAGCTATCCATTATTTACGACAACCATGCGCTTTAAGATTTCGGGTAAAAAGTTCCAACGAAGGCAATCTAGGGTACTTTCAGACTTAATTCTCATATGACAAAGTTAATTAGCAAAGTAACTACATCGCCATTTTCTTTGTCTGACGCTCGTAATCCATTCATTTGCGTCGTGGCACATTTATTGCAGCAAGATTGTAGCCTTTTTGAAGGGAAAGCAACTTCTAATCACGTCCCTTACTTGATTTACTCAGCGGCTATAGCGTAAAAAAGATACGTCACAGTCGTAATGATAAATAATGTAACGTGAAAAAGTCAATAGCCTACGACACCGGGAGTTCCCAGGCGGTCCCCCATCCAGGTACTATCCCGGCCCGACGACGCTTAACTTCCCTGATCGGACGAGAACAGGTGTGTTCATCGTGGTATGGTCGTAGACAAACAAACGGGCAGATATCTACGATTTATTAGCACATTCCATCGAAAATGGTTTAAACTTTAAAGGTCATATTTCTTGACTGGATTATCCGAAATAGGTCGTGTTTATGTGCATTTGAAAGCTCTTTTCAAGCGCTATCCATTATTTACGACAACCATGCGCTTTAAGATTTCCGGTAAAAAGTTCCAACGAAGGCAATCTAGGGTAATTT
This sequence comes from Hydractinia symbiolongicarpus, assembly GCF_029227915.1. Lineage (NCBI taxonomy): Eukaryota > Metazoa > Cnidaria > Hydrozoa > Anthoathecata > Hydractiniidae > Hydractinia > Hydractinia symbiolongicarpus. The sequence continues at coordinate 14,934,892 of NC_079885.1, read as the reverse complement.
CAGACTTAATTTTCATATGACAAAGCTAATTAGCAAAGTAACTACATCGCCATTTTCTTTGTCGGACGCTCTTAATCTATTCATTTGCGACGTGGCGCATTTATTGCAGGAAGATTGTAGCCCTTTTTAAGGGAAAGAAACTTCTAATCATGTCCCTTACTTGATTTACTCGGCGGCTATTGCGTAAAAAGATACCTCACAGTCGTAATGATAAATAATATAACGTGAAAAAGTCAATAGCCTACGACACGGGGAGTTCCCAGGCGGTCCACCATCCAAGTACTATCCCAGCCCGACGATGCTCAACTTCCGTGATCGGACAAGAACAGGTGTGTTCATCGTGGTATGGTCGTAGACAAACAAACGGGCAGATATCTACGATTTATTAGCACATTACATCGAAAATGGTTTAAATTTTAAAGGTCATATTTCTTGACTGGATTATCCGAAATAGGTCGTGTTTATGTGCATTTCAAAGCTCTTTTCAAGAGCTATCCATTATTTACGACAACGTTGCGCTTTAAGATTTCCGGTAAAAAGTTCCAACGAAGGCAATCTAGGGTAATTTCAGACTTAATTTTCATATGACAAAGTTAATTAGCAAAGTAACTACATCGCCATTTTCTTTGTCTGACGCTCGTAATCCATTCATTTGCAACGTGGCGCATTTATTGCAGCACGATTGTAGCCGTTTTGAAGAGAAAGCAACTTCTAATCATGTCTCTTTCTTGATTTACTCAGCGGCTATTGCGTAAAAAAGATACGTCACAGTCGTAATGATAAATAATGTAACGTGAAAAAGTCAATAGCCTACGACACCAGGAGTTCCCAGGCGGTCCCCCATCCAAGTACTATCCCGGCCCGACGATGCTTAACTTCCGTGATCGGACGGGAACAGGTGTGTTCATCGTGGTATGGTCGTAGACAAACAAACGGGCCGATATCTACGATTTATTAGCACATTACATCGAAAATGGTTCAAACTTTAAAGGTCATATTTCTTGACTGGATCATCCGGAATAGGTCGTGTTTATGTGCATTTAAAAGCTCTTTTTAAGCGCTATCGATTCTTTACGACAACCATGCGTTTTAAGATTTCCGGTAAAAAGTTCCAACGAAGGAAATCTAGGGTACTTTCAGACTTAATTTTCATATGACAAAGTTAATTAGCAAAGTAACTACATAGCCATTTTCTTTGTCTGACGCTCGTAATCCATTTATTTGCGACGTGGCGCATTTATTGCAGCAAGATTGTAGCCGTTTTGAAGGGAAAGCAACTTCTAATCACGTCCCTTACTTGATTTACTCAGCGGCTATTGCGTAAAAAAGATACGTGACAGTCGTAATGATAAATAATGTAACGTGAAATAGTCAATAGCCTACGACACCGGGAGATCCCAGGCGGTCCCCCATCGAAGTACTCTCCCGGCCCGACGATGCTTAACTTCCGTGATCGGACGAGAACAGGTGTGTTCATCGTGGTATGGTCGTAGACAAACAAACGGGCAGATATCTACGATTTATTAGCACATTACATCGAAAATGGTTCAAATTTTAAAGGTCATATTTCTTGACTGGATCATTCGAAATAGGTCGTGTTTATGTGCATTTGACAGCTCTTTTTAAGCGCTATCGATTCTTTACAACAATAATGCGCTTTATGATTTCCGGTAAAAGTTCCAACGAAGGCAATCTAGGGTACTTTCAGACTTAATTTTCATATGACAAAGTTAATTAGCAAAGTAACTACATAGCCATTTTCTTTGTCTGACGCTCGTAATCCATTTATTTGCGACGTGGCGCATTTATTGCAGCAAGATTGTAGCCGTTTTGAAGGGAAAGCAACTTCTAATCACGTCCCTTACTTGATTTACTCAGCGGCTATTGCGTAAAAAAGATACGTCACAGTCGTAATGATAAATAATGTAACGTGAAATAGTCAATAGCCTACGACACCGGGAGATCCCAGGTGGTCCCCCATCGAAGTACTCTCCCGGCCCGACGATGCTTAACTTCCGTGATCGGACGAGAACAGGTGTGTTCATCGTGGTATGGTCGTAGACAAACAAACGGGCAGATATCTACGATTTATTAGCACATTACATCGAAAATGGTTCAAACTTTAAAGGTCATATTTCTTGACTGGATCATTCGAAATAGGTCGTGTTTATGTGCATTTGACAGCTCTTTTTAAGCGCTATCGATTCTTTACAACAATAATGCGCTTAATGATTTCCGGTAAAAAGTTCCAACGAAGGCAATCTAGGGTACTTGCAGACTTAATTTTCATATGACAAAGTTAATTAGCAAAGTAACTACATCGCCATTTTCTTTGTCTGACGCTCGTAATCCATTTATTTGCGACGTGACGCATTTATTGCAGCAAGATTGTAGCCCTTTTTAAGGGAAAGAAGCTTCTAATCATGTCACTTACTTGATTTAGTCAGCGGCTATTGCGTAAGAAAGATACGTCACAGTCGTAATGATAAATAATGCAACGTGAAAAAGTCAATAGCCTACGACACCGGGATATCCAAGGCGGTCCCCCATCCAAGCACTATCCCGCCCCGACGATGCTTAACTTCCGTGATCGGACAAGAACAGGTGTGTTCATCGTGGTATGGTCGTAGACAAACAAACGGGCAGATATCTACGATTTATTAGCACATTACATCGAAAATGGTTCAAATTTTAAAGGTCATATTTCTTGACTGGATCATTCGAAATAGGTCGTGTTTATGTGCATTTGACAGCTCTTTTTAAGCGCTATCGATTCTTTACAACAATAATGCGCTTTATGATTTCCGGTAAAAAGTTCCAACGAAGGCAATCTAGGGTACTTGCAGACGTAATTTTCATATGACAAAGTTAATTAGAAAAGTAACTACATCGCCATTTTCTTTGTCTGACACTCTTAATCCATTTATTTGCGACGTGACGCATTTATTGCAGCAAGATTGTAGCCCTTTTTAAGGGAAAGAAGCTTCTAATCATGTCACTTACTTGATTTACTCAGCGGCTATTGCGTAAGAAAGATACGTCCCAGTCGTAATGATAAATAATGTAACGTGAAAAAGTCAATAGCCTACGACACCGGGATATCCCAGGCGGTCCCCCATCCAAGTACTATCCCGCCCCGACGATGCTTAACTTCCGTGATCGGACAAGAACAGGTGTGTTCATCGTGGTATGGTCGTAGACAAACAAACGGGCAGATATCTACGATTTATTAGCACATTACATCAAAAATGGTTTAAACTTTAAAGGTCATATTTCTTGACTGGATTATCCGAAATAGGTCGTGTTTATGTGCATTTAAAAGCTCTTTTCAAGCGCTATCGATTCTTTACGACAACCATGCGTTTTAAGATTTCCGGTAAAAAGTTCCAACGAAGGAAATCTAGGGTACTTTCAGACTTAATTTTCATATGACAAAGTTAATTAGCAAAGTAACTACATAGCCATTTTCTTTGTCTGACGCTCGTAATCCATTTATTTGCGACGTGGCGCATTTATTGCAGCAAGATTGTAGCCGTTTTGAAGGGAAAGCAACTTCTAATCACGTCCCTTACTTGATTTACTCAGCGGCTATTGCGTAAAAAAGATACGTGACAGTCGTAATGATAAATAATGTAACGTGAAATAGTCAATAGCCTACGACACCGGGAGATCCCAGGCGGTCCCCCATCGAAGTACTCTCCCGGCCCGACGATGCTTAACTTCCGTGATCGGACGAGAACAGGTGTGTTCATCGTGGTATGGTCGTAGACAAACAAACGGGCAGATATCTACGATTTATTAGCACATTACATCGAAAATGGTTCAAATTTTAAAGGTCATATTTCTTGACTGGATCATTCGAAATAGGTCGTGTTTATGTGCATTTGACAGCTCTTTTTAAGCGCTATCGATTCTTTACAACAATAATGCGCTTTATGATTTCCGGTAAAAAGTTCCAACGAAGGCAATCTAGGGTACTTTCAGACTTAATTTTCATATGACAAAGTTAATTAGCAAAGTAACTACATAGCCATTTTCTTTGTCTGACGCTCGTAATCCATTTATTTGCGACGTGGCGCATTTATTGCAGCAAGATTGTAGCCGTTTTGAAGGGAAAGCAACTTCTAATCACGTCCCTTACTTGATTTACTCAGCGGCTATTGCGTAAAAAAGATACGTCACAGTCGTAATGATAAATAATGTAACGTGAAATAGTCAATAGCCTACGACACCGGGAGATCCCAGGTGGTCCCCCATCGAAGTACTCTCCCGGCCCGACGATGCTTAACTTCCGTGATCGGACGAGAACAGGTGTGTTCATCGTGGTATGGTCGTAGACAAACAAACGGGCAGATATCTACGATTTATTAGCACATTACATCGAAAATGGTTCAAACTTTAAAGGTCATATTTCTTGACTGGATCATTCGAAATAGGTCGTGTTTATGTGCATTTGACAGCTCTTTTTAAGCGCTATCGATTCTTTACAACAATAATGCGCTTAATGATTTCCGGTAAAAAGTTCCAACGAAGGCAATCTAGGGTACTTGCAGACTTAATTTTCATATGACAAAGTTAATTAGCAAAGTAACTACATCGCCATTTTCTTTGTCTGACGCTCGTAATCCATTTATTTGCGACGTGACGCATTTATTGCAGCAAGATTGTAGCCCTTTTTAAGGGAAAGAAGCTTCTAATCATGTCACTTACTTGATTTAGTCAGCGGCTATTGCGTAAGAAAGATACGTCACAGTCGTAATGATAAATAATGCAACGTGAAAAAGTCAATAGCCTACGACACCGGGATATCCAAGGCGGTCCCCCATCCAAGCACTATCCCGCCCCGACGATGCTTAACTTCCGTGATCGGACAAGAACAGGTGTGTTCATCGTGGTATGGTCGTAGACAAACAAACGGGCAGATATCTACGATTTATTAGCACATTACATCGAAAATGGTTCAAATTTTAAAGGTCATATTTCTTGACTGGATCATTCGAAATAGGTCGTGTTTATGTGCATTTGACAGCTCTTTTTAAGCGCTATCGATTCTTTACAACAATAATGCGCTTTATGATTTCCGGTAAAAAGTTCCAACGAAGGCAATCTAGGGTACTTGCAGACGTAATTTTCATATGACAAAGTTAATTAGAAAAGTAACTACATCGCCATTTTCTTTGTCTGACGCTCTTAATCCATTTATTTGCGACGTGACGCATTTATTGCAGCAAGATTGTAGCCCTTTTTAAGGGAAAGAAGCTTCTAATCATGTCACTTACTTGATTTACTCAGCGGCTATTGCGTAAGAAAGATACGTCCCAGTCGTAATGATAAATAATGTAACGTGAAAAAGTCAATAGCCTACGACACCGGGATATCCCAGGCGGTCCCCCATCCAAGTACTATCCCGCCCCGACGATGCTTAACTTCCGTGATCGGACAAGAACAGGTGTGTTCATCGTGGTATGGTCGTAGACAAACAAACGGGCAGATATCTACGATTTATTAGCACATTACATCAAAAATGGTTTAAACTTTAAAGGTCATATTTCTTGACTGGATTATCCGAAATAGGTCGTGTTTATGTGCATTTGAAAGCTCTTTTCAAGCGCTATCCATTATGTACGACAACCATGCGCTTTAAGATTTCGGGTAAAAAGTTCCAACGAAGGCAATCTAGGGTACTTTCAGACTTAATTTTCATATGACAAAGTTAATTAGCAAAGTAAGTACATCGTCATTTTCTTTGTCTGACGCTCGTAATCCATTCATTTGCGACGTGGCACATTTATTGCAGCAAAATTGTAGCCTTTTTGAAGGAAAAGCAACTTCTAATCACGTCCCTTACTTGATTTACTCAGCAGCTATTGCGTAAAAAAGGTACGTCACAGTCGTAATGATAAATAATGTAACGTGAAAAAGTCAATAGCCTACGACACCGGGAGTTCCCAGGCGGATCCCCCATCCAGGTACTATCCCGGCCCGACGATGCTTAACTTCCCTGATCGGACGAGAACAGGTGTGTTCATCGTGGTATGGTCGTAGACAAACAAACGGGCAGATATCTACGATTTATTAGCACATTACATCGAAAATGGTTTAAACTTTAAAGGTCATATTTCTTGACTGGATTATCCGAAATAGGTCGTGTTTATGTGCATTTGAAAGCTCTTTTCAAGCGCTATCCACTATTTACGACAACCATGCGCTTTAAGATTTCCGGTAAAAAGTTCCAACGAAGGCAATCTAGGGTAATTTCAGACTTAATTTTCATATGACAAAGTTAATTAGCAAAGTAACTACATCGCCATTTTCTTTGTCTGACGCTCTTAATCCATTTATTTGCGACGTGACACATTTATTGCAGCAAGATTGTAGCCTTTTTTAGGGGAAAGAAACACATTTATTGCAGCAAGATTGTAGCCCTTTTTAAGGGAAAGAAGCTTCTAATCATGTCACTTACTTGATTTACTCAGCGGCTATTGCGTAAGAAAGATACGTCCCAGTCGTAATGATAAATAATGTAACGTGAAAAAGTCAATAGCCTACGACACCAGGATATCCCAGGCGGTCCCCCATCCAAGTACTATCCCGCCCCGACGATGCTTAACTTCGCTGATCGGACAAGAACAGGTGTGTTCATCGTGGTATGGTCGTAGACAAACAAACGGGCAGATATCTACGATTTATTAGCACATTACATCGAAAATGGTTTAAACTTTAAAGGTCATATTTCTTGACTCGATTATCCGAAATAGGTCGTGTTTATGTGCATTTGAAAGCTCTTTTCAAGCGCTATCCATTATTTACGACAACCATGCACTTTAAGATTTCCGGTAAAAAGTTCCAACGAAGGCAATTTAGGGTAATTTCAGACTTAATTTTCATATGACAAAGTTAATTAGCAAAGTAACTACATCACCATTTTCTTTGTCTGACGCTCTTAATCCATTCATTTGCGACGTGGCGCATTTATTGCAGCAAGATTGTAGCCCTTTTTAAGGGAAAGAAACTTCTAATCATGTCCCTTACTTGATTTACTCGGCGGCTATTGCGTAAAAAAGATACGTCACAGTCGTAATGATAAATATTGTAACGTGAAAAAGTCAATAGCCTACGACACCGGGAGATCCCAGGCGGTCCCCCATCCAAGTACTATCCCGGCCCGACGATGCTTAACTTCCGTGATCGGACGAGAACAGGTGTGTTCATCGTGGTATGGTCGTAGACAAACAAACGGGCAGATATCTACGATTTATTAGCACATTACATCGAAAATGGTTTAAACTTTAAAGGTCATATTTCTTGACTGGATTATCCGAAATAGGTCGTGTTTATGTGCATTTGAAAGCTCTTTTCAAGCGCTATCCCTTATTTACGACAACCATGCGCTTTAAGATTTCCGGTAAAAAGTTCCAACGAAGGCAATCTAGGGTAATTTCAGACTTAATTTTCATATGACAAAGTTAATTAGCAAAGTAACTACATCGCCATTTTCTTTGTCTGACGCTCTTAATTCATTCATTTGCGACGTGGCGCATTTATTGCAGCAAGATTGTAGCCCTTTTTAAGGGAAAGAAACTTCTAATCATGTCCCTTACTTGATTTACTCGGTGGCTATTGCGTAAAAAATATACGTCACAGTCGTAATGATAAATAATGTAACGTGAAAAAGTCAATAGCCTACGACACCGGGAGATCCCAGGCGGTCCCCCATCCAAGTACTATCCCGGCCCGACGATGCTTAACTTCCGTGATCGGAGAAGAACACGTGTGTTCATTGTGGTATGGTCGTAGACAAAAAACGGGCAGATATCTACGATTTATTAGCACATTACATCGAAAATGGTTTAAACTTTAAAGGTCATTTTTCTTGACTGGATTATCCGAAATAGGTCGTGCTTATGTGCATTTGAAAGCTCTTTTCAAGAGCTATCCATTATTTACGACAACCATGCGCTTTAAGATTTCGGGTAAAAAGTTCCAACGAAGGCAATCTAGGGTACTTTCAGACTTAATTCTCATATGACAAAGTTAATTAGCAAAGTAACTACATCGCCATTTTCTTTGTCTGACGCTCGTAATCCATTCATTTGCGACGTGGCGCATTTATTGCAGCAAGATTGTAGCCTTTTTGAAGGGAAAGCAACTTCTAATCACGTCCCTTACTTGATTTACTCAGCGGCTATTCCGTAAAAAAGATACGTCACAGTCGTAATGATAAATAATGTAACGTGAAAAAGTCAATAGCCTACGACACCGGGAGTTCCCAGGCGGTCCCCCATCCAGGTACTATCCCGGCCCGACGACGCTTAACTTCCCTGATCGGACGAGAACAGGTGTGTTCATCGTGGTATGGTCGTAGACAAACAAACGGGCAGATATCTACGATTTATTAGCACATTCCATCGAAAATGGTTTAAACTTTAAAGGTCATATTTCTTGACTGGATTATCCGAAATAGGTCGTGGTCATGTTCATTTGAAAGCTCTTTTCAAGCGCTATCCATTATTTACGACAACCATGCGCTTTAAGATTTCCGGTAAAAAGTTCCAACGAAGGCAATCTAGGGTAATTTCAGACTTAATTTTCATATGACAAAGTTAATTAGCAAAGTAACTACATCGCCATTTTCTTTGTCTGACGCTCTTAATCCATTGATTTGCGACGTGGCGCATTTATTGCAGGAAGATTGTAGCCCTTTTTAAGGGAAAGAAACTTCTAATCATGTCCCTTACTTGATTTACTCGGCGGCTATTGCGTAAAAAAGATACCTCACAGTCGTAATGATAAATAATGTAACGTGAAAAAGTCAATAGCCTACGACACCGGGACATCCCAAGCGGTCCCCCATCCAAGTACTATCCCAGCCCGACGATGCTCAACTTCCGTGATCGGACAAGAACAGGTGTGTTCATCGTGGTATGGTCGTAGACAAACAAACGGGCAGATATCTACGATTTATTAGCACATTACATCGAAAATGGTTTAAATTTTAAAGGTCATATTTCTTGACTGGATTATCCGAAATAGATCGTGTTTATGTGCATTTGAAAGCTCTTTTCAAGAGCTATCCATTATTTACGACAACGTTGCGCTTTAAGATTTCCGGTAAAAAGTTCCAACGAAGGCAATCTAGGGTAATTTCAGACTTAATTTTCATATGACAAAGTTAATTAGCAAAGTAACTACATCGCCATTTTCTTTGTCTGACGCTTTTAATCCATTCATTTGCGACATGGCGCATTTATTGCAGCAAGATTGTAGCCCTTTTTAAGGGAAAGAAACTTCTAATCATGTCCCTTACTTGATTTACTCGGCGGCTATTGCGTAAAAAAGATACGTCACAGTCGTAATGATAAATAATGTAACGTGAAAAAGTCAATAGCCTACGACACCGGGAGATCCCAGGCGGTCCCCCATCCAAGTACTATTTTACTAGTGTTCTAACACCATAGCGCGAAGAAAAACGACTTGGAACGTCGTATTCAATTGAGACTGGAAGGACTACATCAATGGTAGCATGGCTGGGAGCATGGAAGCACGTTATTTACGGGTAAGGCCTTTACTAGCCTGCAAAAGACAATAATGCCGCATTTAGAGGGCTGTGGACGTAGTTAACAGTGTTTTAACGCTAAAGCGCCAAGGAAAAGGACTTGAGACGTCATATTCCACTAAGACTGGGAACACTAGACCATTGGTAATCTTGCTTGGGGCGTGGAAGAACGTGATTTGCGTGTAAGACCTTTATTGGTCTGTAAAAGGCCATGTTACAGCATTTAGAGGACTGTGCGCGTAAGATTGTAGCCCTTTTTAAGGGAAAGAAACTTCTAATCATGTCCCTTACTTGATTTACTCGGTGGCTATTGCGTAAAAAATATACGTCACAGTCGTAATGAAAAATAATGTAACGTGAAAAAGTCAATAGCCTACGACACCGGGAGATCCCAGGCGGTCCCCCATCCAAGTACTATCCCGCCCCGACGATGCTTAACTTGCGTGATCGGAGAAGGACACGTGTGTTCATTGTGGTATGGTCGTAGACAAACAAACGGGCAGATATCTACGATTTATTAGCACATTACATCGAAAATGGTTTAAACTTTAAAGGTCATATTTTTTGACTGGATTATCCGAAATAGGTCGTGCTTATGTGCATTTGAAAGCTCTTTTCAAGAGCTATCCATTATTTACGACAACCATGCGCTTTAAGATTTCGGGTAAAAAGTTCCAACGAAGGCAATCTAGGGTACTTTCAGACTTAATTCTCATATGACAAAGTTAATTAGCAAAGTAACTACATCGCCATTTTCTTTGTCTGACGCTCGTAATCCATTCATTTGCGTCGTGGCACATTTATTGCAGCAAGATTGTAGCCTTTTTGAAGGGAAAGCAACTTCTAATCACGTCCCTTACTTGATTTACTCAGCGGCTATAGCGTAAAAAAGATACGTCACAGTCGTAATGATAAATAATGTAACGTGAAAAAGTCAATAGCCTACGACACCGGGAGTTCCCAGGCGGTCCCCCATCCAGGTACTATCCCGGCCCGACGACGCTTAACTTCCCTGATCGGACGAGAACAGGTGTGTTCATCGTGGTATGGTCGTAGACAAACAAACGGGCAGATATCTACGATTTATTAGCACATTCCATCGAAAATGGTTTAAACTTTAAAGGTCATATTTCTTGACTGGATTATCCGAAATAGGTCGTGTTTATGTGCATTTGAAAGCTCTTTTCAAGCGCTATCCATTATTTACGACAACCATGCGCTTTAAGATTTCCGGTAAAAAGTTCCAACGAAGGCAATCTAGGGTAATTTCAGACTTAATTTTCATATGACAAAGCTAATTAGCAAAGTAACTACATCGCCATTTTCTTTGTCGGACGCTCTTAATCTATTCATTTGCGACGTGGCGCATTTATTGCAGGAAGATTGTAGCCCTTTTTAAGGGAAAGAAACTTCTAATCATGTCCCTTACTTGATTTACTCGGCGGCTATTGCGTAAAAAGATACCTCACAGTCGTAATGATAAATAATATAACGTGAAAAAGTCAATAGCCTACGACACGGGGAGTTCCCAGGCGGTCCACCATCCAAGTACTATCCCAGCCCGACGATGCTCAACTTCCGTGATCGGACAAGAACAGGTGTGTTCATCGTGGTATGGTCGTAGACAAACAAACGGGCAGATATCTACGATTTATTAGCACATTACATCGAAAATGGTTTAAATTTTAAAGGTCATATTTCTTGACTGGATTATCCGAAATAGGTCGTGTTTATGTGCATTTCAAAGCTCTTTTCAAGAGCTATCCATTATTTACGACAACGTTGCGCTTTAAGATTTCGGGTAAAAAGTTCCAACGAAGGCAATCTAGGGTAATTTCAGACTTAATTTTCATATGACAAAGTTAATTAGCAAAGTAACTACATCGCCATTTTCTTTGTCTGACGCTTTTAATCCATTCATTTGCGACATGGCGCATTTATTGCAGCAAGATTGTAGCCCTTTTTAAGGGAAAGTAACTTCTAATCATGTCCCTTACTTGATTTACTCGGCGGCTATTGCGTAAAAAAGATACGTCACAGTCGTAATGATAAATAATGTAACGTGAGAAAGTCAATAGCCTACGACACCGGGAGATCCCAGGCGGTCCCCCATCCAAGTACTATTTTACTAGTGTTCTAACACCATAGCGCGAAGGAAAACGACTTGGAACGTCGTATTCAATTGAGACTGGAAGGACTACATCAATTGTAGCATGGCTGGGAGCATGGAAGCACGTTATTTACGGGTAAGGCCTTTATTAGCCTGCAAAAGACGATAATGCCGCATTTAGAGGGCTGTGGATGTAGTTAACAGTGTTTTAACGCTAAAGCGCCAAGGAAAAGGACTTGAGACGTCATATTCCATTAAGACTGGGAACACTGGACCATTGGTAATCTTGCTTGGGGCGTGGAAGAACGTGATTTGCGTGTAAGACCTTTATTGGTCTGTAAAAGGCCATGTTACAGCATTTAGAGGACTGTGCGCGTAGTTGCCGGTCTTCTAACGCCAAGGTACCAAAGAAAACGACTTGGGACGTTGTAGTCCATTGGGACTGGAAGGACTAGACCAATGGTATCCCGCGGAGGGTGGTGGAACGACGCTGTTTACGTATAACACCTTTATTAGGCTGCAAATGGCCATGTTACAGCCCTTAGAGGGCTGTGCACGGAGTTAAAAGTGTTCTAAAGCCATGGCGCCAAGGAAAAGGACTTGGGACGTCATAGTCTATTGAGACTGGAAGGACTAGATTAATGGTATCCCGCGAAGGGTGGTGGAACCACGTTATTTACGTGTAAAGCCTTTATTTGGCTGCAAAAGGCAATATTACAGCATTTAGAGGTCTGTGCACGTAGTAAAAAGTGTTTTAACGCTAAGGCGCCAAGGAAAAGAAATTGTGACGTCGTAGTTCAATGATAGTCGCAAAAGGTACACCATTGGTAGCCTGGTTTGGAGAGTGGAAGCACGTGATTTACGCGTAAGGCCTTTTTTAGACTTACAAAGGCCATACTATAGCATTTAGAGGACTGTGCGCGTACTTAGGCGTTTTCAAACGTCACGGCGTCAAAGGAAACGACTTGGTACGTCATTGTCCATTGAGACTGGAAGGCCTACACCAATGGTAACTTGCGCAGGCAGGTGGAGCGACAGTATTTACGTATAAGGCCTTTAATAGGCTGCAAATGGCCATATTACAGCGTTCAAAGGGCCGTGCACGTAGTTAACAGTGTTCTAACACCATAGCGCGAAGGAAAACGACTTGGCACGTCGTATTCCATTGAGACTGGAAGGACTACATCAATGGTAGCATGGCTGGGAGCATGGAAGCACGTTATTTACGGGTAAGGCCTTTATTAGCCTGCAAAAGACGATAATGCCGCATTTAGAGGGCTGTGGGCGTAGTTAACAGTGCTCTAAAGCCATGGCGTCACGGAAAAGGACTTCAGACGTCATATTCCATTAAGACTGGGAACACTAGACCATTGGTAGCCTTGCTGGGGACGTGGTAGAACGTGATTTACGTGTAAGGCCTTTATTAGGCTCCAAATGGCCATATTAATGCCTTTAGAGGGCTGTGCACGTAGTTAACAGTGTTCTATAGCCATGGCGCCAAGGAAAAGGACTTGGGACGTCATAGTCCATTGAGACTGGAAGCACTACTCCTATGGTAACCTGCGCAGGCAGTTGGAACGACAGTATTTACGTTTAAAGCCTTTATTAGTCTGCAAAAGGCCATGTTACAGCATTTAGAGGGCTGTGCACGGAGTTAACCTTGTTCTAAAGCCATGGCGCCAAGGAAAAGGACTTGGGACGTCATAGTCCATTGAGACTGGAAGGACTACTCCTATGGTAACCTGCGCAGGCAGGTGGAACGACGCTATTTACGTATAACACCTTTATTAGGCTGCAAATGGCCATATTACAGCCTTTAGAGGGCTATCCACGGAGTTAAAAGTGTTCTAAAGCCATGGCGCCAAGGAAAAGGACTTGGGACGTCATAGTCTATTGAGACTGGAAGGACTAGACTAATGGCATCCCGCGAAGGGTGGTGGAACCACGTTATTTACGTGTTAAGCCTTTATTTGGCTGCAAAAGGCAATATTACAGCATTTAGAGGTCTGTGCACGTAGTAAAAAGTGTTTTAACGCTAAAGCACCAAGGAAAAGGACTTGACACGTCATAGTCTATTGAGACTGGAAGGACTAGACTAATGGTATCCCGCGACGGGTGATGGAACCACGTTATTTACGTGTAAAGCCTTTATTTGGCTGCAAAAGTCAATATTACAGCATTTAGAGGTCTGTGCACGTAGTAAAAAGTGTTTTAACGCTAAAGCGCCAAGGAAAAGGAATTGTGACGTCGTAGTTCAATGATAGTCGCAAAAGGTACACCATTGGTGGCCTGGTTTGGAGAGTGGAAGCACGTGATTTACGCGTAAGGCCTTTTTTAGACTTACAAAGGCCATACTATAGCATTTAGAGGACTGTGCGCGTACTTAGGCGTTTTCAAACGTCACGGCGTCAAAGAAAACGACTTGGGACGTCATTGTCCATTGAGACTGGAAGGACTAGACTAATGGCATCCCGCGAAGGGTGGTGGAACCACGTTATTTACGTGTTAAGCCTTTATTTGGCTGCAAAAGGCAATATTACAGCATTTAGAGGGCTATCCACGGAGTTAAAAGTGTTCTAAAGCCATGGCACCAAGGAAAATGACTTGGGACGTCATATTACATTGAGACTGAAAACACTAGACCAATGGTAACTTGCGCAGGCAGGTGGAGCGACAGTATTTACGTATAAGGCCTTTAATAGGATGCAAATGGCCATATTACAGCGTTCAAAGGGCCGTGCACGTAGTTAAATGTGTTTTAACGCTAAAGCGCCAAGGAAAAGGAATTGGGACGTCGTAGTTCAATGATTGCAAGATTGTAGCCCTTTTTAAGGGAAAGAAACTTCTAATCATGTCCCTTACTTGATTTACTCGGCGGCTATTGCGTAAAAAAGATACGTCACAGTCGTGATGATAAATAATGTAACGTGAAAAAGTCAATAGCCTACGACACCGGGAGATCCAAGGCTGCCCCCCATCCAAGTTCTATCCCGGCCCGACGATGCTTAACTTCCGTGATCGGACGAGAACAGGTGTGTTCATCGTGGTATGGTCGTAGACAAACATACGGGTAGATATCTACGATTTATTAGCACATTACATCGAAAATGGTTCGAACTTTAAAGATCATAATTCTTGACTGGGTGATCGGAAATAGTTCGTGTTTATGTGCATTTTAAAGCTCCTTTTAAGCGCTATCGATTCTTTACGACAATAATGCGCTTTAAAATTTCCGGTAAAAAGTTCCAACGAAGGCAATCTAGGGTACTTTCAGACTTAATTTTCATATGACAAAGTTAGTTAACAAAGTAAGTACATCGCCATTTTCTTTGTCTGACGTTCGTAATCCATTCATTTGCGACGTGGCGCATTTATTTCAGCACGATTGTAGCCGTTTTGAAGGGAAAGAAACTTCTAATCATGTCCCTTACTTGATTTACTCGGCGGCTATTGCGTAAAAAAGATACGTCACAGTCGTGATGATAAATAATGTAACGTGAAAACGTCAATAGCCTACGACACCGGGAGATCCCAGGCGGTCCCCCATCCAAGTTCTATCCCGGCCCGACGATGCTTAACTTCCGTGATCGGACGAGAACAGGTGTGTTCATCGTGGTATGGTCGTAGACAAACAAACGGGCAGATATCTACGATTTATTAGCACATTACATCGAAAATGGTTCAAACTTTAAAGGTCATATTTCTTGACTGGATCATTCGAAATAGGTCGTGTTTATGTGCATTTGACAGCTCTTTTTAAGCGCTATCGATTCTTTACAACAATAATGCGCTTAATGATTTCCGGTAAAAAGTTCCAACGAAGGCAATCTAGGGTACTTGCAGACTTAATTTTCATATGACAAAGTTAATTAGCAAAGTAACTACATCGCCATTTTCTTTGTCTGACGCTCGTAATCCATTTATTTGCGACGTGACGCATTTATTGCAGCAAGATTGTAGCCCTTTTTAAGGGAAAGAAGCTTCTAATCATGTCACTTACTTGATTTAGTCAGCGGCTATTGCGTAAGAAAGATACGTCACAGTCGTAATGATAAATAATGTAACGTGAAAAAGTCAATAGCCTACGACACCGGGATATCCAAGGCGGTCCCCCATCCAAGCACTATCCCGCCCCGACGATGCTTAACTTCCGTGATCGGACAAGAACAGGTGTGTTCATCGTGGTATGGTCGTAGACAAACAAACGGGCAGATATCTACGATTTATTAGCACATTACATCGAAAATGGTTCAAATTTTAAAGGTCATATTTCTTGACTGGATCATTCGAAATAGGTCGTGTTTATGTGCATTTGACAGCTCTTTTTAAGCGCTATCGATTCTTTACAACAATAATGCGCTTTATGATTTCCGGTAAAAAGTTCCAACGAAGGCAATCTAGGGTACTTGCAGACTTAATTTTCATATGACAAAGTTAATTAGAAAAGTAACTACATCGCCATTTTCTTTGTCTGACGCTCTTAATCCATTTATTTGCGACGTGACGCATTTATTGCAGCAAGATTGTAGCCCTTTTTAAGGGAAAGAAGCTTCTAATCATGTCACTTACTTGATTTACTCAGCGGCTATTGCGTAAGAAAGATACGTCCCAGTCGTAATGATAAATAATGTAACGTGAAAAAGTCAATAGCCTACGACACCGGGATATCCCAGGCGGTCCCCCATCCAAGTACTATCCCGCCCCGACGATGCTTAACTTCCGTGATCGGACAAGAACAGGTGTGTTCATCGTGGTATGGTCGTAGACAAACAAACGGGCAGATATCTACGATTTATTAGCACATTACATCAAAAATGGTTTAAACTTTAAAGGTCATATTTCTTGACTGGATTATCCGAAATAGGTCGTGTTTATGTGCATTTGAAAGCTCTTTTCAAGCGCTATCCATTATGTACGACAACCATGCGCTTTAAGATTTCGGGTAAAAAGTTCCAACGAAGGCAATCTAGGGTACTTTCAGACTTAATTTTCATATGACAAAGTTAATTAGCAAAGTAAGTACATCGTCATTTTCTTTGTCTGACGCTCGTAATCCATTCATTTGCGACGTGGCACATTTATTGCAGCAAAATTGTAGCCTTTTTGAAGGAAAAGCAACTTCTAATCACGTCCCTTACTTGATTTACTCAGCAGCTATTGCGTAAAAAAGGTACGTCACAGTCGTAATGATAAATAATGTAACGTGAAAAAGTCAATAGCCTACGACACCGGAAGTTCCCAGGCGGATCCCCCATCCAGGTACTATCCCGGCCCGACGATGCTTAACTTCCCTGATCGGACGAGAACAGGTGTGTTCATCGTGGTATGGTCGTAGACAAACAAACGGGCAGATATCTACGATTTATTAGCACATTACATCGAAAATGGTTTAAACTTTAAAGGTCATATTTCTTGACTGGATTATCCGAAATAGGTCGTGTTTATGTGCATTTGAAAGCTCTTTTCAAGCGCTATCCACTATTTACGACAACCATGCGCTTTAAGATTTCCGGTAAAAAGTTCCAACGAAGGCAATCTAGGGTAATTTCAGACTTAATTTTCATATGACAAAGTTAATTAGCAAAGTAACTACATCGCCATTTTCTTTGTCTGACGCTCTTAATCCATTTATTTGCGACGTGACACATTTATTGCAGCAAGATTGTAGCCTTTTTTAGGGGAAAGAAACACATTTATTGCAGCAAGATTGTAGCCCTTTTTAAGGGAAAGAAGCTTCTAATCATGTCACTTACTTGATTTACTCAGCGGCTATTGCGTAAGAAAGATACGTCCCAGTCGTAATGATAAATAATGTAACGTGAAAAAGTCAATAGCCTACGACACCGGGATATCCCAGGCGGTCCCCCATCCAAGTACTATCCCGCCCCGACGATGCTTAACTTCGCTGATCGGACAAGAACAGGTGTGTTCATCGTGGTATGGTCGTAGACAAACAAACGGGCAGATATCTACGATTTATTAGCACATTACATCGAAAATGGTTTAAACTTTAAAGGTCATATTTCTTGACTCGATTATCCGAAATAGGTCGTGTTTATGTGCATTTGAAAGCTCTTTTCAAGCGCTATCCATTATTTACGACAACCATGCACTTTAAGATTTCCGGTAAAAAGTTCCAACGAAGGCAATTTAGGGTAATTTCAGACTTAATTTTCATATGACAAAGTTAATTAGCAAAGTAACTACATCACCATTTTCTTTGTCTGACGCTCTTAATCCATTCATTTGCGACGTGGCGCATTTATTGCAGCAAGATTGTAGCCCTTTTTAAGGGAAAGCAACTTCTAATCATGTCCCTTACTTGATTTACTCGGCGGCTATTGCGTAAAAAAGATACGTCACAGTCGTAATGATAAATATTGTAACGTGAAAAAGTCAATAGCCTACGACACCGGGAGATCCCAGGCGGTCCCCCATCCAAGTACTATCCCGGCCCGACGATGCTTAACTTCCGTGATCGGACGAGAACAGGTGTGTTCATCGTGGTATGGTCGTAGACAAACAAACGGGCAGATATCTACGATTTATTAGCACATTACATCGAAAATGGTTTAAACTTTAAAGGTCATATTTCTTGACTGGATTATCCGAAATAGGTCGTGTTTATGTGCATTTGAAAGCTCTTTTCAAGCGCTATCCCTTATTTACGACAACCATGCGCTTTAAGATTTCCGGTAAAAAGTTCCAACGAAGGCAATCTAGGGTAATTTCAGACTTAATTTTCATATGACAAAGTTAATTAGCAAAGTAACTACATCGCCATTTTCTTTGTCTGACGCTCTTAATTCATTCATTTGCGACGTGGCGCATTTATTGCAGCAAGATTGTAGCCCTTTTTAAGGGAAAGAAACTTCTAATCATGTCCCTTACTTGATTTACTCGGTGGCTATTGCGTAAAAAATATACGTCACAGTCGTAATGATAAATAATGTAACGTGAAAAAGTCAATAGCCTACGACACCGGGAGATCCCAGGCGGTCCCCCATCCAAGTACTATCCCGGCCCGACGATGCTTAACTTCCGTGATCGGAGAAGAACACGTGTGTTCATTGTGGTATGGTCGTAGACAAAAAACGGGCAGATATCTACGATTTATTAGCACATTACATCGAAAATGGTTTAAACTTTAAAGGTCATATTTCTTGACTGGATTATCCGAAATAGGTCGTGCTTATGTGCATTTGAAAGCTCTTTTCAAGAGCTATCCATTATTTACGACAACCATGCGCTTTAAGATTTCGGGTAAAAAGTTCCAACGAAGGCAATCTAGGGTACTTTCAGACTTAATTCTCATATGACAAAGTTAATTAGCAAAGTAACTACATCGCCATTTTCTTTGTCTGACGCTCGTAATCCATTCATTTGCGACGTGGCGCATTTATTGCAGCAAGATTGTAGCCTTTTTGAAGGGAAAGCAACTTCTAATCACGTCCCTTACTTGATTTACTCAGCGGCTATTCCGTAAAAAAGATACGTCACAGTCGTAATGATAAATAATGTAACGTGAAAAAGTCAATAGCCTACGACACCGGGAGTTCCCAGGCGGTCCCCCATCCAGGTACTATCCCGGCCCGACGACGCTTAACTTCCCTGATCGGACGAGAACAGGTGTGTTCATCGTGGTATGGTCGTAGACAAACAAACGGGCAGATATCTACGATTTATTAGCACATTCCATCGAAAATGGTTTAAACTTTAAAGGTCATATTTCTTGACTGGATTATCCGAAATAGGTCGTGGTCATGTTCATTTGAAAGCTCTTTTCAAGCGCTATCCATTATTTACGACAACCATGCGCTTTAAGATTTCCGGTAAAAAGTTCCAACGAAGGCAATCTAGGGTAATTTCAGACTTAATTTTCATATGACAAAGTTAATTAGCAAAGTAACTACATCGCCATTTTCTTTGTCTGACGCTCTTAATCCATTCATTTGCGACGTGGCGCATTTATTTCAGGAAGATTGTAGCCCTTTTTAAGGGAAAGAAACTTCTAATCATGTCCCTTACTTGATTTACTCGGCGGCTATTGCGTAAAAAAGATACCTCACAGTCGTAATGATAAATAATGTAACGTGAAAAAGTCAATAGCCTACGACACCGGGACATCCCAAGCGGTCCCCCATCCAAGTACTATCCCAGCCCGACGATGCTCAACTTCCGTGATCGGACAAGAACAGGTGTGTTCATCGTGGTATGGTCGTAGACAAACAAACGGGCAGATATCTACGATTTATTAGCACATTACATCGAAAATGGTTTAAATTTTAAAGGTCATATTTCTTGACTGGATTATCCGAAATAGATCGTGTTTATGTGCATTTGAAAGCTCTTTTCAAGAGCTATCCATTATTTACGACAACGTTGCGCTTTAAGATTTCCGGTAAAAAGTTCCAACGAAGGCAATCTAGGGTAATTTCAGACTTAATTTTCATATGACAAAGTTAATTAGCAAAGTAACTACATCGCCATTTTCTTTGTCTGACGCTTTTAATCCATTCATTTGCGACATGGCGCATTTATTGCAGCAAGATTGTAGCCCTTTTTAAGGGAAAGAAACTTCTAATCATGTCCCTTACTTGATTTACTCGGCGGCTATTGCGTAAAAAAGATACGTCACAGTCGTAATGATAAATAATGTAACGTGAAAAAGTCAATAGCCTACGACACCGGAAGATCCCAGGCGGTCCCCCATCCAAGTACTATTTTACTAGTGTTCTAACACCATAGCGCGAAGAAAAACGACTTGGAACGTCGTATTCAATTGAGACTGGAAGGACTACATCAATGGTAGCATGGCTGGGAGCATGGAAGCACGTTATTTACGGGTAAGGCCTTTACTAGCCTGCAAAAGACAATAATGCCGCATTTAGAGGGCTGTGGACGTAGTTAACAGTGTTTTAACGCTAAAGCGCCAAGGAAAAGGACTTGAGACGTCATATTCCATTAAGACTGGGAACACTAGACCATTGGTAATCTTGCTTGGGGCGTGGAAGAACGTGATTTGCGTGTAAGACCTTTATTGGTCTGTAAAAGGCCATGTTACAGCATTTAGAGGACTGTGCGCGTAAGATTGTAGCCCTTTTTAAGGGAAAGAAACTTCTAATCATGTCCCTTACTTGATTTACTCGGTGGCTATTGCGTAAAAAATATACGTCACAGTCGTAATGATAAATAATGTAACGTGAAAAAGTCAATAGCCTACGACACCGGGAGATCCCAGGCGGTCCCCCATCCAAGTACTATCCCGCCCCGACGATGCTTAACTTCCGTGATCGGAGAAGGACACGTGTGTTCATTGTGGTATGGTCGTAGACAAACAAACGGGCAGATATCTACGATTTATTAGCACATTACATCGAAAATGGTTTAAACTTTAAAGGTCATATTTTTTGACTGGATTATCCGAAATAGGTCGTGCTTATGTGCATTTGAAAGCTCTTTTCAAGAGCTATCCATTATTTACGACAACCATGCGCTTTAAGATTTCGGGTAAAAAGTTCCAACGAAGGCAATCTAGGGTACTTTCAGACTTAATTCTCATATGACAAAGTTAATTAGCAAAGTAACTACATCGCCATTTTCTTTGTCTGACGCTCGTAATCCATTCATTTGCGTCGTGGCACATTTATTGCAGCAAGATTGTAGCCTTTTTGAAGGGAAAGCAACTTCTAATCACGTCCCTTACTTGATTTACTCAGCGGCTATAGCGTAAAAAAGATACGTCACAGTCGTAATGATAAATAATGTAACGTGAAAAAGTCAATAGCCTACGACACCGGGAGTTCCCAGGCGGTCCCCCATCCAGGTACTATCCCGGCCCGACGACGCTTAACTTCCCTGATCGGACGAGAACAGGTGTGTTCATCGTGGTATGGTCGTAGACAAACAAACGGGCAGATATCTACGATTTATTAGCACATTCCATCGAAAATGGTTTAAACTTTAAAGGTCATATTTCTTGACTGGATTATCCGAAATAGGTCGTGTTTATGTGCATTTGAAAGCTCTTTTCAAGCGCTATCCATTATTTACGACAACCATGCGCTTTAAGATTTCCGGTAAAAAGTTCCAACGAAGGCAATCTAGGGTAATTTCAGACTTAATTTTCATATGACAAAGCTAATTAGCAAAGTAACTACATCGCCATTTTCTTTGTCGGACGCTCTTAATCTATTCATTTGCGACGTGGCGCATTTATTGCAGGAAGATTGTAGCCCTTTTTAAGGGAAAGAAACTTCTAATCATGTCCCTTACTTGATTTACTCGGCGGCTATTGCGTAAAAAGATACCTCACAGTCGTAATGATAAATAATGTAACGTGAAAAAGTCAATAGCCTACGACACGGGGAGTTCCCAGGCGGTCCACCATCCAAGTACTATCCCAGCCCGACGATGCTCAACTTCCGTGATCGGACAAGAACAGGTGTGTTCATCGTGGTATGGTCGTAGACAAACAAACGGGCAGATATCTACGATTTATTAGCACATTACATCGAAAATGGTTTAAATTTTAAAGGTCATATTTCTTGACTGGATTATCCGAAATAGGTCGTGTTTATGTGCATTTGAAAGCTCTTTTCAAGAGCTATCCCTTATTTACGACAACGTTGCGCTTTAAGATTTCCGGTAAAAAGTTCCAACGAAGGCAATCTAGGGTAATTTCAGACTTAATTTTCATATGACAAAGTTAATTAGCAAAGTAACTACATCGCCATTTTCTTTGTCTGACGCTTTTAATCCATTCATTTGCGACATGGCGCATTTATTGCAGCAAGATTGTAGCCCTTTTTAAGGGAAAGTAACTTCTAATCATGTCCCTTACTTGATTTACTCGGCGGCTATTGCGTAAAAAAGATACGTCACAGTCGTAATGATAAATAATGTAACGTGAGAAAGTCAATAGCCTACGACACCGGGAGATCCCAGGCGGTCCCCCATCCAAGTACTATTTTACTAGTGTTCTAACACCATAGCGCGAAGGAAAACGACTTGGAACGTCGTATTCAATTGAGACTGGAAGGACTACATCAATTGTAGCATGGCTGGGAGCATGGAAGCACGTTATTTACGGGTAAGGCCTTTATTAGCCTGCAAAAGACGATAATGCCGCATTTAGAGGGCTGTGGATGTAGTTAACAGTGTTTTAACGCTAAAGCGCCAAGGAAAAGGACTTGAGACGTCATATTCCATTAAGACTGGGAACACTGGACCATTGGTAATCTTGCTTGGGGCGTGGAAGAACGTGATTTGCGTGTAAGACCTTTATTGGTCTGTAAAAGGCCATGTTACAGCATTTAGAGGACTGTGCGCGTAGTTGCCGGTCTTCTAACGCCAAGGTACCAAAGAAAACGACTTGGGACGTTGTAGTCCATTGGGACTGGAAGGACTAGACCAATGGTATCCCGCGGAGGGTGGTGGAACGACGCTGTTTACGTATAACACCTTTATTAGGCTGCAAATGGCCATGTTACAGCCCTTAGAGGGCTGTGCACGGAGTTAAAAGTGTTCTAAAGCCATGGCGCCAAGGAAAAGGACTTGGGACGTCATAGTCTATTGAGACTGGAAGGACTAGATTAATGGTATCCCGCGAAGGGTGGTGGAACCACGTTATTTACGTGTAAAGCCTTTATTTGGCTGCAAAAGGCAATATTACAGCATTTAGAGGTCTGTGCACGTAGTAAAAAGTGTTTTAACGCTAAGGCGCCAAGGAAAAGAAATTGTGACGTCGTAGTTCAATGATAGTCGCAAAAGGTACACCATTGGTAGCCTGGTTTGGAGAGTGGAAGCACGTGATTTACGCGTAAGGCCTTTTTTAGACTTACAAAGGCCATACTATAGCATTTAGAGGACTGTGCGCGTACTTAGGCGTTTTCAAACGTCACGGCGTCAAAGAAAACGACTTGGTACGTCATTGTCCATTGAGACTGGAAGGCCTACACCAATGGTAACTTGCGCAGGCAGGTGGAGCGACAGTATTTACGTATAAGGCCTTTAATAGGCTGCAAATGGCCATATTACAGCGTTCAAAGGGCCGTGCACGTAGTTAACAGTGTTCTAACACCATAGCGCGAAGGAAAACGACTTGGCACGTCGTATTCCATTGAGACTGGAAGGACTACATCAATGGTAGCATGGCTGGGAGCATGGAAGCACGTTATTTACGGGTAAGGCCTTTATTAGCCTGCAAAAGACGATAATGCCGCATTTAGAGGGCTGTGGGCGTAGTTAACAGTGCTCTAAAGCCATGGCGTCACGGAAAAGGACTTGAGACGTCATATTCCATTAAGACTGGGAACACTAGACCATTGGTAGCCTTGCTGGGGACGTGGTAGAACGTGATTTACGTGTAAGGCCTTTATTAGGCTCCAAATGGCCATATTAATGCCTTTAGAGGGCTGTGCACGTAGTTAACAGTGTTCTATAGCCATGGCGCCAAGGAAAAGGACTTGGGACGTCATAGTCCATTGAGACTGGAAGCACTACTCCTATGGTAACCTGCGCAGGCAGTTGGAACGACAGTATTTACGTTTAAAGCCTTTATTAGTCTGCAAAAGGCCATGTTACAGCATTTAGAGGGCTGTGCACGGAGTTAACCTTGTTCTAAAGCCATGGCGCCAAGGAAAAGGACTTGGGACGTCATAGTCCATTGAGACTGGAAGGACTACTCCTATGGTAACCTGCGCAGGCAGGTGGAACGACGCTATTTACGTATAACACCTTTATTAGGCTGCAAATGGCCATATTACAGCCTTTAGAGGGCTATCCACGGAGTTAAAAGTGTTCTAAAGCCATGGCGCCAAGGAAAAGGACTTGGGACGTCATAGTCTATTGACACTGGAAGGACTAGACTAATGGCATCCCGCGAAGGGTGGTGGAACCACGTTATTTACGTGTTAAGCCTTTATTTGGCTGCAAAAGGCAATATTACAGCATTTAGAGGTCTGTGCACGTAGTAAAAAGTGTTTTAACGCTAAAGCGCCAAGGAAAAGGACTTGACACGTCATAGTCTATTGAGACTGGAAGGACTAGACTAATGGTATCCCGCGACGGGTGATGGAACCACGTTATTTACGTGTAAAGCCTTTATTTGGCTGCAAAAGTCAATATTACAGCATTTAGAGGTCTGTGCACGTAGTAAAAAGTGTTTTAACGCTAAAGCGCCAAGGAAAAGGAATTGTGACGTCGTAGTTCAATGATAGTCGCAAAAGGTACACCATTGGTGGCCTGGTTTGGAGAGTGGAAGCACGTGATTTACGCGTAAGGCCTTTTTTAGACTTACAAAGGCCATACTATAGCATTTAGAGGACTGTGCGCGTACTTAGGCGTTTTCAAACGTCACGGCGTCAAAGAAAACGACTTGGGACGTCATTGTCCATTGAGACTGGAAGGACTAGACTAATGGCATCCCGCGAAGGGTGGTGGAACCACGTTATTTACGTGTTAAGCCTTTATTTGGCTGCAAAAGGCAATATTACAGCATTTAGAGGGCTATCCACGGAGTTAAAAGTGTTCTAAAGCCATGGCACCAAGGAAAATGACTTGGGACGTCATATTACATTGAGACTGAAAACACTAGACCAATGGTAACTTGCGCAGGCAGGTGGAGCGACAGTATTTACGTATAAGGCCTTTAATAGGATGCAAATGGCCATATTACAGCGTTCAAAGGGCCGTGCACGTAGTTAAATGTGTTTTAACGCTAAAGCGCCAAGGAAAAGGAATTGGGACGTCGTAGTTCAATGATTGCAAGATTGTAGCCCTTTTTAAGGGAAAGAAACTTCTAATCATGTCCCTTACTTGATTTACTCGGCGGCTATTGCGTAAAAAAGATACGTCACAGTCGTGATGATAAATAATGTAACGTGAAAAAGTCAATAGCCTACGACACCGGGAGATGCAAGGCTGCCCCCCATCCAAGTTCTATCCCGGCCCGACGATGCTTAACTTCCGTGATCGGACGAGAACAGGTGTGTTCATCGTGGTATGGTCGTAGACAAACATACGGGTAGATATCTACGATTTATTAGCACATTACATCGAAAATGGTTCGAACTTTAAAGATCATAATTCTTGACTGGGTGATCGGAAATAGTTCGTGTTTATGTGCATTTTAAAGCTCCTTTTAAGCGCTATCGATTCTTTACGACAATAATGCGCTTTAAAATTTCCGGTAAAAAGTTCCAACGAAGGCAATCTAGGGTACTTTCAGACTTAATTTTCATATGACAAAGTTAGTTAACAAAGTAAGTACATCGCCATTTTCTTTGTCTGACGTTCGTAATCCATTCATTTGCGACGTGGCGCATTTATTTCAGCACGATTGTAGCCGTTTTGAAGGGAAAGAAACTTCTAATCATGTCCCTTACTTGATTTACTCGGCGGCTATTGCGTAAAAAAGATACGTCACAGTCGTGATGATAAATAATGTAACGTGAAAACGTCAATAGCCTACGACACCGGGAGATCCCAGGCGGTCCCCCATCCAAGTTCTATCCCGGCCCGACGATGCTTAACTTCCGTGATCGGACGAGAACAGGTGTGTTCATCGTGGTATGGTCGTAGACAAACATACGGGTAGATATCTACGATTTATTAGCACATTACATCGAAAATGGTTCGAACTTTAAAGATCATAATTGTTGACTGGGTGATCGGAAATAGTTCGTGTTTATGTGCATTTGAAAGCTCCTTTTAAGCGCTATCGATTCTTTACGACAATAATGCACTTTAAGATTTCCGGTAAAAAGTTCCAACGAAGGCAATCTAGGGTACTTTCAGACTTAATTTTCATATGACAAAGTTAGTTAGCAAAGTAAGTACATCGCCATTTTCTTTGTCTGACGCTCGTAATCCATTCATTTGCGACGTGGCGCATTTATTTCAGCACGATTGTAGCCGTTTTGAAGGGAAAGCAACTTCTAATCATGTCTCTTTCTTGATTTACTCAGCGGCTATTGCGTAAAAAAGATACGTCACAGTCGTAATGATAAATAATGTAACGTGAAAAAGTCAATAGCCTACGACACCAGGAGTTCCCAGGCGGTCCCCCATCCAAGTACTATCCCGGCCCGACGATGCTTAACTTCCGTGATCGGACGAGAACAGGTGTGTTCATCGTGGTATGGTCGTAGACAAACAAACGGGCAGATATCTACGATTTATTAGCACATTACATCGAAAATGGTTCAAACTTTAAAGGTCATATTTCTTGACTGGATCATCCGAAATAGGTCGTGTTTATGTGCATTTGAAAGCTCTTTTTAAGCGCTATCGATTCTTTACGACAACCATGCGCTTTAAGATTTCCGGTAAAAAGTTCCAACGAAGGAAATCTAGGGTACTTTCAGACTTAATTTTCATATGACAAAGTTAATTAGCAAAGTAACTACATCGCCATTTTCTTTGTCTGACGCTCTTAATCCATTCATTTGCGACGTGGCGCATTTATTGCAGCAAGATTGTAGCCTTTTTTAAGGGAAAGAAACTTCTAATCATGTCCCTTACTTGATTTACTCGGCGGCTATTGCGTAAAAAAGATACGTCACAGTCGTGATGATAAATAATGTAACGTGAAAAAGTCAATAGCCTACGACACCGGGAGATGCAAGGCTGCCCCCCATCCAAGTTCTATCCCGGCCCGACGATGCTTAACTTCCGTGATCGGACGAGAACAGGTGTGTTCATCGTGGTATGGTCGTAGACAAACATACGGGTAGATATCTACGATTTATTAGCACATTACATCGAAAATGGTTCGAACTTTAAAGATCATAATTCTTGACTGGGTGATCGGAAATAGTTCGTGTTTATGTGCATTTTAAAGCTCCTTTTAAGCGCTATCGATTCTTTACGACAATAATGCGCTTTAAAATTTCCGGTAAAAAGTTCCAACGAAGGCAATCTAGGGTACTTTCAGACTTAATTTTCATATGACAAAGTTAGTTAACAAAGTAAGTACATCGCCATTTTCTTTGTCTGACGTTCGTAATCCATTCATTTGCGACGTGGCGCATTTATTTCAGCACGATTGTAGCCGTTTTGAAGGGAAAGAAACTTCTAATCATGTCCCTTACTTGATTTACTCGGCGGCTATTGCGTAAAAAAGATACGTCACAGTCGTGATGATAAATAATGTAACGTGAAAACGTCAATAGCCTACGACACCGGGAGATCCCAGGCGGTCCCCCATCCAAGTTCTATCCCGGCCCGACGATGCTTAACTTCCGTGATCGGACGAGAACAGGTGTGTTCATCGTGGTATGGTCGTAGACAAACATACGGGTAGATATCTACGATTTATTAGCACATTACATCGAAAATGGTTCGAACTTTAAAGATCATAATTGTTGACTGGGTGATCGGAAATAGTTCGTGTTTATGTGCATTTGAAAGCTCCTTTTAAGCGCTATCGATTCTTTACGACAATAATGCACTTTAAGATTTCCGGTAAAAAGTTCCAACGAAGGCAATCTAGGGTACTTTCAGACTTAATTTTCATATGACAAAGTTAGTTAGCAAAGTAAGTACATCGCCATTTTCTTTGTCTGACGCTCGTAATCCATTCATTTGCGACGTGGCGCATTTATTTCAGCACGATTGTAGCCGTTTTGAAGGGAAAGCAACTTCTAATCATGTCTCTTTCTTGATTTACTCAGCGGCTATTGCGTAAAAAAGATACGTCACAGTCGTAATGATAAATAATGTAACGTGAAAAAGTCAATAGCCTACGACACCAGGAGTTCCCAGGCGGTCCCCCATCCAAGTACTATCCCGGCCCGACGATGCTTAACTTCCGTGATCGGACGAGAACAGGTGTGTTCATCGTGGTATGGTCGTAGACAAACAAACGGGCAGATATCTACGATTTATTAGCACATTACATCGAAAATGGTTCAAACTTTAAAGGTCATATTTCTTGACTGGATCATCCGAAATAGGTCGTGTTTATGTGCATTTGAAAGCTCTTTTTAAGCGCTATCGATTCTTTACGACAACCATGCGCTTTAAGATTTCCGGTAAAAAGTTCCAACGAAGGAAATCTAGGGTACTTTCAGACTTAATTTTCATATGACAAAGTTAATTAGCAAAGTAACTACATCGCCATTTTCTTTGTCTGACGCTCGTAATCCATTTATTTGCGACGTGGCGCATTTATTGCAGCAAGATTGTAGCCGTTTTGAAGAGAAAGCAACTTCTAATCACGTCCCTTACTTGATTTACTCAGCGGCTATTGCGTAAAAAAGATACGTCACAGATGTAATGATAAATAATGTAACGTGAAATAGTCAATAGCCTACGACACCGGGAGATCCCAGGCGGTCCCCCATCCAAGTACTATCCCGGCCCGACGATGCTTAACTTCCGTGATTGGACGAGAACAGGTGTGTTCATCGTGGTATGGTCGTAGACAAACAAACGGGCAGATATCTACGATTTATTAGCACATTACATCGAAAATGGTTCAAACTTTAAAGGTCATATTTCTTGACTCGATCATTCGAAATAGGTCGTGTTTATGTGCATTTGAAAGCTCTTTTTAAGCGCTATCGATTCTTTACAACAATAATGCGCTTTATGATTTCCGGTAAAAAGTTCCAACGAAGGCAATCTAGGGTACTTGCAGACTTAATTTTCATATGACAAAGTTAATTAGCAAAGTAACTACATCGCCATTTTCTTTGTCTGACGCTCTTAATCCATTCATTTGCGACGTGGCGCATTTATTGCAGCAAGATTGTGGCCCTTTTTAAGGGAAAGAAACTTCTAATCATGTCCCTTACTTGATTTACTCGGCGGCTATTGCGTAAAAAAGATACGTCACAGTCGTGATGATAAATAATGTAACGTGAAAACGTCAATAGCCTACGACACCGGGAGATCCCAGGCAGTCCCCCATCCAAGTACTATCCCGGCCCGACGATGCTTAACTTCCGTGATCGGACGAGAACAGGTGTGTTCATCGTGGTATGGTCGTAGACAAACATACGGGTAGATATCTACGATTTATTAGCACATTACATCGAAAATGGTTCGAACTTTAAAGATCATAATTCTTGACTGGGTGATCGAAAATAGTTCGTGTTTATGTGCATTTTAAAGCTCCTTTTAAGCGCTATCGATTCTTTACGACAATAATGCGCTTTAAGATTTCCGGTAAAAAGTTCCAACGAAGGCAATCTAGGGTACTTTCAGACTTAATTTTCATATGACAAAGTTAGTTAACAAAGTAAGTACATCGCCATTTTCTTTGTCTGACGCTCGTAATCCATTCATTTGCGACGTGGCGCATTTATTTCAGCACGATTGTAGCCGTTTTGAAGGGAAAGAAACTTCTAATCATGTCCCTTACTTGATTTACTCGGCGGCTATTGCGTAAAAAAGATACGTCACAGTCGTGATGATAAATAATGTAACGTGAAAACGTCAATAGCCTACGACACCGGGAGATCCCAGGCGGTCCCCCATCCAAGTTCTATCCCGGCCCGACGATGCTTAACTTCCGTGATCGGACGAGAACAGGTGTGTTCATCGTGGTATGGTCGTAGACAAACATACGGGTAGATATCTACGATTTATTAGCACATTACATCGAAAATGGTTCGAACTTTAAAGATCATAATTCTTGACTGGGTGATCGGAAATAGTTCGTGTTTATGTGCATTTGAAAGCTCCTTTTAAGCGCTATCGATTCTTTACGACAATAATGCGCTTTAAGATTTCCGGTAAAAAGTTCCAACGAAGGCAATCTAGGGTACTTTCAGACTTAATTTTCATATGACAAAGTTAGTTAGCAAAGTAAGTACATCGCCATTTTCTTTGTCTGACGCTCGTAATCCATTCATTTGCGACGTGGCGCATTTATTTCAGCACGATTGTAGCCGTTTTGAAGGGAAAGCAACTTCTAATCACGTCCCTTACTTGATTTACTCAGCGGCTATTGCGTAAAAAAGATACGTCACAGATGTAATGATAAATAATGTAACGTGAAATAGTCAATAGCCTACGACACCGGGAGATCCCAGGCGGTCCCCCATCCAAGTACTATCCCGGCCCGACGATGCTTAACTTCCGTGATTGGACGAGAACAGGTGTGTTCATCGTGGTATGGTCGTAGACAAACAAACGGGCAGATATCTACGATTTATTAGCACATTACATCGAAAATGGTTCAAACTTTAAAGGTCATATTTCTTGACTCGATCATTCGAAATAGGTCGTGTTTATGTGCATTTGAAAGCTCTTTTTAAGCGCTATCGATTCTTTACAACAATAATGCGCTTTATGATTTCCGGTAAAAAGTTCCAACGAAGGCAATCTAGGGTACTTGCAGACTTAATTTTCATATGACAAAGTTAATTAGCAAAGTAACTACATCGCCATTTTCTTTGTCTGACGCTCTTAATCCATTCATTTGCGACGTGGCGCATTTATTGCAGCAAGATTGTGGCCCTTTTTAAGGGAAAGAAACTTCTAATCATGTCCCTTACTTGATTTACTCGGCGGCTATTGCGTAAAAAAGATACGTCACAGTCGTGATGATAAATAATGTAACGTGAAAACGTCAATAGCCTACGACACCGGGAGATCCCAGGCAGTCCCCCATCCAAGTACTATCCCGGCCCGACGATGCTTAACTTCCGTGATCGGACGAGAACAGGTGTGTTCATCGTGGTATGGTCGTAGACAAACATACGGGTAGATATCTACGATTTATTAGCACATTACATCGAAAATGGTTCGAACTTTAAAGATCATAATTCTTGACTGGGTGATCGAAAATAGTTCGTGTTTATGTGCATTTTAAAGCTCCTTTTAAGCGCTATCGATTCTTTACGACAATAATGCGCTTTAAGATTTCCGGTAAAAAGTTCCAACGAAGGCAATCTAGGGTACTTTCAGACTTAATTTTCATATGAGAAAGTTAGTTAACAAAGTAAGTACATCGCCATTTTCTTTGTCTGACGCTCGTAATCCATTCATTTGCGACGTGGCGCATTTATTTCAGCACGATTGTAGCCGTTTTGAAGGGAAAGAAACTTCTAATCATGTCCCTTACTTGATTTACTCGGCGGCTATTGCGTAAAAAAGATACGTCACAGTCGTGATGATAAATAATGTAACGTGAAAACGTCAATAGCCTACGACACCGGGAGATCCCAGGCGGTCCCCCATCCAAGTTCTATCCCGGCCCGACGATGCTTAACTTCCGTGATCGGACGAGAACAGGTGTGTTCATCGTGGTATGGTCGTAGACAAACATACGGGTAGATATCTACGATTTATTAGCACATTACATCGAAAATGGTTCGAACTTTAAAGATCATAATTCTTGACTGGGTGATCGGAAATAGTTCGTGTTTATGTGCATTTGAAAGCTCCTTTTAAGCGCTATCGATTCTTTACGACAATAATGCGCTTTAAGATTTCCGGTAAAAAGTTCCAACGAAGGCAATCTAGGGTACTTTCAGACTTAATTTTCATATGACAAAGTTAGTTAGCAAAGTAAGTACATCGCCATTTTCTTTGTCTGACGCTCGTAATCCATTCATTTGCGACGTGGCGCATTTATTTCAGCACGATTGTAGCCATTTTGAAGGGAAAGCAACTTCTAATCACGTCCCTTACTTGATTTACTCAGCGGCTATTGCGTAAAAAAGATACGTCACAGTTGTAATGATAAATAATGTAACGTGAAATAGTCAATAGCCTACGACACCGGGAGATCCCAGGCGGTCCCCCATCCAAGTACTATCCCGGCCCGACGATGCTTAACTTCCGTGATCGGACGAGAAAAGGTGTGTTCATCGTGGTATGGTCGTAGACAAACAAACGGGCAGATATCTACGATTTATTAGCACATTACATCGAAAATGGTTCAAACTTTAAAGGTCATATTTCTTGACTGGATCATCCGGAATAGGTCGTGTTTATGTGCATTTGAAAGCTCTTTTTAAGCGCTATCGATTCTTTACGACAACCATGCGCTTTAAGATTTCCGGTAAAAAGTTCCAACGAAGGAAATCTAGGGTACTTTCAGACTTAATTTTCATATGACAAAGTTAATTAGCAAAGTAACTACATCGCCACTTTCTTTGTCTGACGCTCGTAATCCATTTATTTGCGACGTGGCGCATTTATTGCAGCAAGATTGTAGCCGTTTTGAAGGGAAAGCAACTTCTAATCACGTCCCTTACTTGATTTACTCAGCGGCTATTGCGTAAAAAAGATACGTCACAGTTGTAATGATAAATAATGTAACGTGAAATAGTCAATAGCCTACGACACTGGGAGATCCCAGGCGGTCCCCCATCCAAGTACTATCCCGGCCCGACGATGCTTAACTTCCGTGATCGGACGAGAAAAGGTGTGTTCATCGTGGTATGGTCGTAGACAAACAAACGGGCAGATATCTACGATTTATTAGCACATTACATCGAAAATGGTTCAAACTTTAAAGGTCATATTTCTTGACTCGATCATTCGAAATAGGTCGTGTTTATGTGCATTTGAAAGCTCTTTTTAAGCGCTATCGATTCTTTACAACAATAATGCGCTTTAAGATTTCCGGTAAAAAGTTCCAACGAAGGCAATCTAGGGTACTTTCAGACTTAATTTTCATATGACAAAGTTAGTTAGCAAAGTAACTACATCGCCATTTTCTTTGTCTGACGCTCGTAATCCATTCATTTGCGACGTGGCGCATTTATTTCAGCACGATTGTAGCCATTTTGAAGGGAAAGCAACTTCTAATCACGTCCCTTACTTGATTTACTCAGCGGCTATTGCGTAAAAAAGATACGTCACAGTTGTAATGATAAATAATGTAACGTGAAATAGTCAATAGCCTACGACACCGGGAGATCCCAGGCGGTCCCCCATCCAAGTACTATCCCGGCCCGACGATGCTTAACTTCCGTGATCGGACGAGAAAAGGTGTGTTCATCGTGGTATGGTCGTAGACAAACAAACGGGCAGATATCTACGATTTATTAGCACATTACATCGAAAATGGTTCAAACTTTAAAGGTCATATTTCTTGACTGGATCATCCGGAATAGGTCGTGTTTATGTGCATTTGAAAGCTCTTTTTAAGCGCTATCGATTCTTTACGACAACCATGCGCTTTAAGATTTCCGGTAAAAAGTTCCAACGAAGGAAATCTAGGGTACTTTCAGACTTAATTTTCATATGACAAAGTTAATTAGCAAAGCAACTACATCGCCACTTTCTTTGTCTGACGCTCGTAATCCATTTATTTGCGACGTGGCGCATTTATTGCAGCAAGATTGTAGCCGTTTTGAAGGGAAAGCAACTTCTAATCACGTCCCTTACTTGATTTACTCAGCGGCTATTGCGTAAAAAAGATACGTCACAGTTGTAATGATAAATAATGTAACGTGAAATAGTCAATAGCCTACGACACTGGGAGATCCCAGGCGGTCCCCCATCCAAGTACTATCCCGGCCTGACGATGCTTAACTTCCGTGATCGGACGAGAAAAGGTGTGTTCATCGTGGTATGGTCGTAGACAAACAAACGGGCAGATATCTACGATTTATTAGCACATTACATCGAAAATGGTTCAAACTTTAAAGGTCATATTTCTTGACTCGATCATTCGAAATAGGTCGTGTTTATGTGCATTTGAAAGCTCTTTTTAAGCGCTATCGATTCTTTACAACAATAATGCGCTTTATGATTTCCGGTAAAAAGTTCCAACGAAGGCAATCTAGGGTACTTGCAGACTTAATTTTCATATGACAAAGTTAATTAGCAAAGTAACTACATCGCCATTTTCTTTGTCTGACGCTCTTAATCCATTCATTTGCGACGTGGCGCATTTATTGCAGCAAGAATGTAGCCCTTTTTAAGGGAAAGAAACTTCTAATCATGTCCCTTACTTGATTTACTCGGCGGCTATTGCGTAAAAAAGATACGTCACAGTCGTGATGATAAATAATGTAACGTGAAAACGTCAATAGCCTACGACACCGGGAGATCCCAGGCGGTGCCCCATCCAAGTTCTATCCCGGCCCGACGATGCTTAACTTCCGTGATCGGACGAGAACAGGTGTGTTCATCGTGGTATGGTCGTAGACAAACGTACGGGTAGATATCTACGATTTATTAGCACATTACATCGAAAATGGTTCGAACTTTAAAGATCATAATTATTGACTGGGTGATCGGAAATAGTTCGTGTTTATGTGCATTTTAAAGCTCCTTTTAAGCGCTATCGATTCTTTACGACAATAATGCGCTTTAAGATTTCCGGTAAAAAGTTCCAACGAAGGCAATCTAGGGTACTTTCAGACTTAATTTTCATATGACAAAGTTAGTTAACAAAGAAAGTACATCGCCATTTTCTTTGTCTGACGCTCGTAATCCATTCATTTGCGACGTGGCGCATTTATTTCAGCACGATTGTAGCCGTTTTGAAGGGAAAGAAACTTCTAATCATGTCCCTTACTTGATTTACTCGGCGGCTATTGCGTAAAAAAGATACGTCACAGTCGTGGTGATAAATAATGCAACGTGAAAACGTCAATAGCCTACGACACCGGGAGATCCCAGGCGGTGCCCCATCCAAGTTCTATCCCGGCCCGACGATGCTTAATTTCCGTGATCGGACGAGAACAGGTGTGTTCATTGTGGTATGGTCGTAGACAAACATACGGGTAGATATCTACGATTTATTAGCACATTACATCGAAAATGGTTCGAACTTTAAAGATCATAATTCTTGACTGGGTGATCGGAAATAGTTCGTGTTTATGTGCATTTGAAAGCTCCTTTTAAGCGCTATCGATTCTTTACGACAATAATGCGCTTTAAGATTTCCGGTAAAAAGTTCCAACGAAGGCAATCTAGGGTACTTTCAGACTTAATTTTCATATGACAAAGTTAGTTAACAAAGAAAGTACATCGCCATTTTCTTTGTCTGACTCTCGTAATCCATTCATTTGCGACGTGGCGCATTTATTTCAGCACGATTGTAGCCGTTTTGAAGGGAAAGAAACTTCTAATCATGTCCCTTACTTGATTTACTCGGCGGCTATTGCGTAAAAAAGATACGTCACAGTCGTGGTGATAAATAATGCAACGTGAAAACGTCAATAGCCTACGACACCGGGAGATCCCAGGCGGTGCCCCATCCAAGTTCTATCCCGGCCCGACGATGCTTAATTTCCGTGATCGGACGAGAACAGGTGTGTTCATCGTGGTATGGTCGTAGACAAACATACGGGTAGATATTTACGATTTATTAGCACATTACATCGAAAATGGTTCGAACTTTAAAGATCATAATTCTTGACTGGGTGATCGGAAATAGTTCGTGTTTATGTGCATTTGAAAGCTCCTTTTAAGCGCTATCGATTCTTTACGACAATAATGCGCTTTAAGATTTCCGGTAAAAAGTTCCAACGAAGGCAATCTAGGGTACTTTCAGACTTAATTTTCATATGACAAAGTTAGTTAGCAAAGTAAGTACATCGCCATTTTCTTTGTCTGACGCTCGTAATCCATTCATTTGCGACGTGGCGCATTTATTTCAGCACGATTGTAGCCGTTTTGAAGGAAAAGCAACTTCTAATCATGTCTCTTTCTTGATTTACTCAGCGGCTATTGCGTAAAAAAGATACGTCACAGTCGTAATGATAAATAATGTAACGTGAAAAGTCAATAGCCTACGACACCAGGAGTTCCCAGGCGGTCCCCCATCCAAGTACTATCCCGGCCCGACGATGCTTAACTTCCGCGATCGGACGAGAACAGGGGTGTTCATCGTGGTATGGTCGTAGACAAACAAACGGGCAGATATCTACGATTTATTAGCACATTACATCGAAAATGGTTCAAACTTTAAAGGTCATATTTCTTGACTGGATCATCCGAAATAGGTCGTGTTTATGTGCATTTGAAAGCTCTTTTTAAGCGCTATCGATTCTTTACGACAACCATGCGCTTTAAGATTTCCGGTAAAAAGTTCCAACGAAGGAAATCTAGGGTACTTTCAGACTTAATTTTCATATGACAAAGTTAGTTAACAAAGTAAGTACATCGCCATTTTCTTTGTCTGACGCTCGTAATCCATTCATTTGCGACGTGGCGCATTTATTTCAGCACGATTGTAGCCGTTTTGAAGGGAAAGAAACTTCTAATCATGTCCCTTACTTGATTTACTCGGCGGCTATTGCGTAAAAAAGATACGTCACAGTCGTGATGATAAATAATGTAACGTGAAAACGTCAATAGCCTACGACACCGGGAGATCCCAGGCGGTCCCCCATCCAAGTTCTATCCCGGCCCGACGATGCTTAACTTCCGTGATCGGACGAGAACAGGTGTGTTCATCGTGGTATGGTCGTAGACAAACATACGGGTAGATATCTACGATTTATTGGCACATTACATCGAAAATGGTTCAAACTTTAAAGATCATAATTCTTGACTGGGTGATCGGAAATAGTTCGTGTTTATGTGCATTTGAAAGCTCCTTTTAAGCGCTATCGATTCTTTACGACAATAATGCGCTTTAAGATTTCCGGTAAAAAGTTCCAACGAAGGCAATCTAGGGTACTTTCAGACTTAATTTTCATATGACAAAGTTAGTTAGCAATGTAAGTACATCGCCATTTTCTTTGTCTGACGCTCGTAATCCATTTATTTGCGACGTGGCGCATTTATTGCAGCAAGATTGTAGCCGTTTTGAAGGGAAAGCAACTTCTAATCACGTCCCTTACTTGATTTACTCAGCGGCTATTGCGTAAAAAAGATACGTCACAGTTGTAATGATAAATAATGTAACGTGAAAAAGTCAATAGCCTACGACACCAGGAGTTCCCAGGCGGTCCCCCATCCAAGTACTATCCCAGCCCGACGATGCTTAACTTCCGCGATCGGACGAGAACAGGTGTGTTCATCGTGGTATGGTCGTAGACAAACAAACGGGCAGATATCTACGATTTATTAGCACATTACATCGAAAATGGTTCAAACTTTAAAGGTCATATTTCTTGACTGGATCATCCGAAATAGGTCGTGTTTATGTGCATTTGAAAGCTCTTTTTAAGCGCTATCGATTCTTTACGACAACCATGCGCTTTAAGATTTCCGGTAAAAAGTTCCAACGAAGGAAATCTAGGGTACTTTCAGACTTAATTTTCATATGACAAAGTTAGTTAACAAAGTAAGTACATCGCCATTTTCTTTGTCTGACGCTCGTAATCCATTCATTTGCGACGTGGCGCATTTATTTCAGCACGATTGTAGCCGTTTTGAAGGGAAAGAAACTTCTAATCATGTCCCTTACTTGATTTACTCGGCGGCTATTGCGTAAAAAAGATACGTCACAGTCGTGATGATAAATAATGTAACGTGAAAACGTCAATAGCCTACGACACCGGGAGATCCCAGGCGGTCCCCCATCCAAGTTCTATCCCGGCCCGACGATGCTTAACTTCCGTGATCGGACGAGAACAGGTGTGTTCATCGTGGTATGGTCGTAGACAAACATACGGGTAGATATCTACGATTTATTGGCACATTACATCGAAAATGGTTCAAACTTTAGAGATCATAATTCTTGACTGGGTGATCGGAAATAATTCGTGTTTATGTGCATTTGAAAGCTCCTTTTAAGCGCTATCGATTCTTTACGACAATAATGCGCTTTAAGATTTCCGGTAAAAAGTTCCAACGAAGGCAATCTAGGGTACTTTCAGACTTAATTTTCATATGACAAAGTTAGTTAGCAATGTAAGTACATCGCCATTTTCTTTGTCTGACGCTCGTAATCCATTTATTTGCGACGTGGCGCATTTATTGCAGCAAGATTGTAGCCGTTTTGAAGGGAAAGCAACTTCTAATCACGTCCCTTACTTGATTTACTCAGCGGCTATTGCGTAAAAAAGATACGTCACAGTTGTAATGATAAATAATGTAACGTGAAAAAGTCAATAGCCTACGACACCAGGAGTTCCCAGGCGGTCCCCCATCCAAGTACTATCCCGGCCCGACGATGCTTAACTTCCGCGATCGGACGAGAACAGGGGTGTTCATCGTGGTATGGTCGTAGACAAACAAACGGGCAGATATCTACGATTTATTAGCACATTACATCGAAAATGGTTCAAACTTTAAAGGTCATATTTCTTGACTGGATCATCCGAAATAGGTCGTGTTTATGTGCATTTGAAAGCTCTTTTTAAGCGCTATCGATTCTTTACGACAACCATGCGCTTTAAGATTTCCGGTAAAAAGTTCCAACGAAGGAAATCTAGGGTACTTTCAGACTTAATTTTCATATGACAAAGTTAGTTAACAAAGTAAGTACATCGCCATTTTCTTTGTCTGACGCTCGTAATCCATTCATTTGCGACGTGGCGCATTTATTTCAGCACGATTGTAGCCGTTTTGAAGGGAAAGAAACTTCTAATCATGTCCCTTACTTGATTTACTCGGCGGCTATTGCGTAAAAAAGATACGTCACAGTCGTGATGATAAATAATGTAACGTGAAAACGTCAATAGCCTACGACACCGGGAGATCCCAGGCGGTTCCCCATCCAAGTTCTATCCCGGCCCGACGATGCTTAACTTCCGTGATCGGACGAGAACAGGTGTGTTCATCGTGGTATGGTCGTAGACAAACATACGGGTAGATATCTACGATTTATTGGCACATTACATCGAAAATGGTTCAAACTTTAAAGATCATAATTCTTGACTGGGTGATCGGAAATAGTTCGTGTTTATGTGCATTTGAAAGCTCCTTTTAAGCGCTATCGATTCTTTACGACAATAATGCGCTTTAAGATTTCCGGTAAAAAGTTCCAACGAAGGCAATCTAGGGTACTTTCAGACTTAATTTTCATATGACAAAGTTAGTTAGCAATGTAAGTACATCGCCATTTTCTTTGTCTGACGCTCGTAATCCATTTATTTGCGACGTGGCGCATTTATTGCAGCAAGATTGTAGCCGTTTTGAAGGGAAAGCAACTTCCAATCACGTCCCTTACTTGATTTACTCAGCGGCTATTGCGTAAAAAAGATACGTCACAGTTGTAATGATAAATAATGTAACGTGAAAAAGTCAATAGCCTACGACACCAGGAGTTCCCAGGCGGTCCCCCATCCAAGTACTATCCCGGCCCGACGATGCTTAACTTCCGCGATCGGACGAGAACAGGGGTGTTCATCGTGGTATGGTCGTAGACAAACAAACGGGCAGATATCTACGATTTATTAGCACATTACATCGAAAATGGTTCAAACTTTAAAGGTCATATTTCTTGACTGGATCATCCGAAATAGGTCGTGTTTATGTGCATTTGAAAGCTCTTTTTAAGCGCTATCGATTCTTTACGACAATAATGCGCTTTAAGATTTCCGGTAAAAAGTTCCAACGAAGGCAATCTAGGGTACTTTCAGACTTAATTTTCATATGACAAAGTTAGTTAGCAATGTAAGTACATCGCCATTTTCTTTGTCTGACGCTCGTAATCCATTTATTTGCGACGTGGCGCATTTATTGCAGCAAGATTGTAGCCGTTTTGAAGGGAAAGCAACTTCTAATCACGTCCCTTACTTGATTTACTCAGCGGCTATTGCGTAAAAAAGATACGTCACAGTTGTAATGATAAATAATGTAACGTGAAAAAGTCAATAGCCTACGACACCAGGAGTTCCCAGGCGGTCCCCCATCCAAGTACTATCCCGGCCCGACGATGCTTAACTTCCGCGATCGGACGAGAACAGGTGTGTTCATCGTGGTATGGTCGTAGACAAACAAACGGGCAGATATCTACGATTTATTAGCACATTACATCGAAAATGGTTCAAACTTTAAAGGTCATATTTCTTGACTGGATCATCCGAAATAGGTCGTGTTTATGTGCATTTGAAAGCTCTTTTTAAGCGCTATCGATTCTTTACGACAACCATGCGCTTTAAGATTTCCGGTAAAAAGTTCCAACGAAGGAAATCTAGGGTACTTTCAGACTTAATTTTCATATGACAAAGTTAGTTAACAAAGTAAGTACATCGCCATTTTCTTTGTCTGACGCTCGTAATCCATTCATTTGCGACGTGGCGCATTTATTTCAGCACGATTGTAGCCGTTTTGAAGGGAAAGAAACTTCTAATCATGTCCCTTACTTGATTTACTCGGCGGCTATTGCGTAAAAAAGATACGTCACAGTCGTGATGATAAATAATGTAACGTGAAAACGTCAATAGCCTACGACACCGGGAGATCCCAGGCGGTCCCCCATCCAAGTTCTATCCCGGCCCGACGATGCTTAACTTCCGTGATCGGACGAGAACAGGTGTGTTCATCGTGGTATGGTCGTAGACAAACATACGGGTAGATATCTACGATTTATTGGCACATTACATCGAAAATGGTTCAAACTTTAAAGATCATAATTCTTGACTGGGTGATCGGAAATAATTCGTGTTTATGTGCATTTGAAAGCTCCTTTTAAGCGCTATCGATTCTTTACGACAATAATGCGCTTTAAGATTTCCGGTAAAAAGTTCCAACGAAGGCAATCTAGGGTACTTTCAGACTTAATTTTCATATGACAAAGTTAGTTAGCAATGTAAGTACATCGCCATTTTCTTTGTCTGACGCTCGTAATCCATTTATTTGCGACGTGGCGCATTTATTGCAGCAAGATTGTAGCCGTTTTGAAGGGAAAGCAACTTCTAATCACGTCCCTTACTTGATTTACTCAGCGGCTATTGCGTAAAAAAGATACGTCACAGTTGTAATGATAAATAATGTAACGTGAAAAAGTCAATAGCCTACGACACCAGGAGTTCCCAGGCGGTCCCCCATCCAAGTACTATCCCGGCCCGACGATGCTTAACTTCCGCGATCGGACGAGAACAGGTGTGTTCATCGTGGTATGGTCGTAGACAAACAAACGGGCAGATATCTACGATTTATTAGCACATTACATCGAAAATGGTTCAAACTTTAAAGGTCATATTTCTTGACTGGATCATCCGAAATAGGTCGTGTTTATGTGCATTTGAAAGCTCTTTTTAAGCGCTATCGATTCTTTACGACAACCATGCGCTTTAAGATTTCCGGTAAAAAGTTCCAACGAAGGAAATCTAGGGTACTTTCAGACTTAATTTTCATATGACAAAGTTAGTTAGCAATGTAAGTACATCGCCATTTTCTTTGTCTGACGCTCGTAATCCATTTATTTGCGACGTGGCGCATTTATTGCAGCAAGATTGTAGCCGTTTTGAAGGGAAAGCAACTTCTAATCACGTCCCTTACTTGATTTACTCAGCGGCTATTGCGTAAAAAAGATACGTCACAGTTGTAATGATAAATAATGTAACGTGAAAAAGTCAATAGCCTACGACACCAGGAGTTCCCAGGCGGTCCCCCATCCAAGTACTATCCCGGCCCGACGATGCTTAACTTCCGCGATCGGACGAGAACAGGTGTGTTCATCGTGGTATGGTCGTAGACAAACAAACGGGCAGATATCTACGATTTATTAGCACATTACATCGAAAATGGTTCAAACTTTAAAGGTCATATTTCTTGACTGGATCATCCGAAATAGGTCGTGTTTATGTGCATTTGAAAGCTCTTTTTAAGCGCTATCGATTCTTTACGACAACCATGCGCTTTA
This sequence comes from Hydractinia symbiolongicarpus, assembly GCF_029227915.1. Taxonomy (NCBI): domain Eukaryota; kingdom Metazoa; phylum Cnidaria; class Hydrozoa; order Anthoathecata; family Hydractiniidae; genus Hydractinia; species Hydractinia symbiolongicarpus. The sequence continues at coordinate 14,892,544 of NC_079885.1, read as the reverse complement.
AGATTTCCGGTAAAAAGTTCCAACGAAGGAAATCTAGGGTACTTTCAGACTTAATTTTCATATGACAAAGTTAGTTAACAAAGTAAGTACATCGCCATTTTCTTTGTCTGACGCTCGTAATCCATTCATTTGCGACGTGGCGCATTTATTTCAGCACGATTGTAGCCGTTTTGAAGGGAAAGAAACTTCTAATCATGTCCCTTACTTGATTTACTCGGCGGCTATTGCGTAAAAAAGATACGTCACAGTCGTGATGATAAATAATGTAACGTGAAAACGTCAATAGCCTACGACACCGGGAGATCCCAGGCGGTCCCCCATCCAAGTTCTATCCCGGCCCGACGATGCTTAACTTCCGTGATCGGACGAGAACAGGTGTGTTCATCGTGGTATGGTCGTAGACAAACATACGGGTAGATATCTACGATTTATTGGCACATTACATCGAAAATGGTTCAAACTTTAAAGATCATAATTCTTGACTGGGTGATCGGAAATAATTCGTGTTTATGTGCATTTGAAAGCTCCTTTTAAGCGCTATCGATTCTTTACGACAATAATGCGCTTTAAGATTTCCGGTAAAAAGTTCCAACGAAGGCAATCTAGGGTACTTTCAGACTTAATTTTCATATGACAAAGTTAGTTAGCAATGTAAGTACATCGCCATTTTCTTTGTCTGACGCTCGTAATCCATTTATTTGCGACGTGGCGCATTTATTGCAGCAAGATTGTAGCCGTTTTGAAGGGAAAGCAACTTCTAATCACGTCCCTTACTTGATTTACTCAGCGGCTATTGCGTAAAAAAGATACGTCACAGTTGTAATGATAAATAATGTAACGTGAAAAAGTCAATAGCCTACGACACCAGGAGTTCCCAGGCGGTCCCCCATCCAAGTACTATCCCGGCCCGACGATGCTTAACTTCCGCGATCGGACGAGAACAGGTGTGTTCATCGTGGTATGGTCGTAGACAAACAAACGGGCAGATATCTACGATTTATTAGCACATTACATCGAAAATGGTTCAAACTTTAAAGGTCATATTTCTTGACTGGATCATCCGAAATAGGTCGTGTTTATGTGCATTTGAAAGCTCTTTTTAAGCGCTATCGATTCTTTACGACAACCATGCGCTTTAAGATTTCCGGTAAAAAGTTCCAACGAAGGAAATCTAGGGTACTTTCAGACTTAATTTTCATATGACAAAGTTAATTAGCAAAGTAACTACATCGCCATTTTCTTTGTCTGACGCTCTTAATCCATTCATTTGCGACGTGGCGCATTTATTGCAGCAAGATTGTGGCCCTTTTTAAGGCAAAGAAACTTCTAATCATGTCCCTTACCTGATTTACTCGGCGGCTATTGCGTAAAAAAGATACGTCACAGTCGTGATGATAAATAATGTAACGTGAAAACGTCAATAGCCTACGACACCGGGAGATCCCAGGCAGTCCCCCATCCAAGTACTATCCCGGCCCGACGATGCTTAACTTCCGTGATCGGACGAGAACAGGTGTGTTCATCGTGGTATGGTCGTAGACAAACATACGGGTAGATATCTACGATTTATTAGCACATTACATCGAAAATGGTTCGAACTTTAAAGATCATAATTCTTGACTGGGTGATCGGAAATAGTTCGTGTTTATGTGCATTTTAAAGCTCCTTTTAAGCGCTATCGATTCTTTACGACAATAATGCGCTTTAAGATTTCCGGTAAAAAGTTCCAACGAAGGCAATCTAGGGTACTTTCAGCCTTAATTTTCATATGACAAAGTTAGTTAACAAAGTAAGTACATCGCCATTTTCTTTGTCTGACGCTCGTAATCCATTCATTTGCGACGTGGCGCATTTATTTCAGCACGATTGTAGCCGTTTTGAAGGGAAAGAAACTTCTAATCATGTCCCTTACTTGATTTACTCAGCGGCTATTGCGTAAAAAAGATACGTCACAGTCGTAATGATAAATAATGTAACGTGAAAAAGTCAATAGCCTACGACACCAGGAGTTCCCAGGCGGTCCCCCATCCAAGTACTATCCCGGCCCGACGATGCTTAACTTCCGCGATCGGACGAGAACAGGTGTGTTCATCGTGGTATGGTCGTAGACAAACAAACGGGCAGATATCTACGATTTATTAGCACATTACATCGAAAATGGTTCAAACTTTAAAGGTCATATTTCTTGACTGGATCATCCGAAATAGGTCGTGTTTATGTGCATTTGAAAGCTCTTTTTAAGCGCTATCGATTCTTTACGACAACCATGCGCTTTAAGATTTCCGGTAAAAAGTTCCAACGAAGGAAATCTAGGGTACTTTCAGACTTAATTTTCATATGACAAAGTTAGTTAACAAAGTAAGTACATCGCCATTTTCTTTGTCTGACGCTCGTAATCCATTCATTTGCGACGTGGCGCATTTATTTCAGCACGATTGTAGCCGTTTTGAAGGGAAAGAAACTTCTAATCATGTCCCTTACTTGATTTACTCGGCGGCTATTGCGTAAAAAAGATACGTCACAGTCGTGATGATAAATAATGTAACGTGAAAACGTCAATAGCCTACGACACCGGGAGATCCCAGGCGGTCCCCCATCCAAGTTCTATCCCGGCCCGACGATGCTTAACTTCCGTGATCGGACGAGAACAGGTGTGTTCATCGTGGTATGGTCGTAGACAAACATACGGGTAGATATCTACGATTTATTGGCACATTACATCGAAAATGGTTCAAACTTTAAAGATCATAATTCTTGACTGGGTGATCGGAAATAATTCGTGTTTATGTGCATTTGAAAGCTCCTTTTAAGCGCTATCGATTCTTTACGACAATAATGCGCTTTAAGATTTCCGGTAAAAAGTTCCAACGAAGGCAATCTAGGGTACTTTCAGACTTAATTTTCATATGACAAAGTTAGTTAGCAATGTAAGTACATCGCCATTTTCTTTGTCTGACGCTCGTAATCCATTTATTTGCGACGTGGCGCATTTATTGCAGCAAGATTGTAGCCGTTTTGAAGGGAAAGCAACTTCTAATCACGTCCCTTACTTGATTTACTCAGCGGCTATTGCGTAAAAAAGATACGTCACAGTTGTAATGATAAATAATGTAACGTGAAAAAGTCAATAGCCTACGACACCAGGAGTTCCCAGGCGGTCCCCCATCCAAGTACTATCCCGGCCCGACGATGCTTAACTTCCGCGATCGGACGAGAACAGGTGTGTTCATCGTGGTATGGTCGTAGACAAACAAACGGGCAGATATCTACGATTTATTAGCACATTACATCGAAAATGGTTCAAACTTTAAAGGTCATATTTCTTGACTGGATCATCCGAAATAGGTCGTGTTTATGTGCATTTGAAAGCTCTTTTTAAGCGCTATCGATTCTTTACGACAACCATGCGCTTTAAGATTTCCGGTAAAAAGTTCCAACGAAGGAAATCTAGGGTACTTTCAGACTTAATTTTCATATGACAAAGTTAATTAGCAAAGTAACTACATCGCCATTTTCTTTGTCTGACGCTCTTAATCCATTCATTTGCGACGTGGCGCATTTATTGCAGCAAGATTGTGGCCCTTTTTAAGGCAAAGAAACTTCTAATCATGTCCCTTACCTGATTTACTCGGCGGCTATTGCGTAAAAAAGATACGTCACAGTCGTGATGATAAATAATGTAACGTGAAAACGTCAATAGCCTACGACACCGGGAGATCCCAGGCAGTCCCCCATCCAAGTACTATCCCGGCCCGACGATGCTTAACTTCCGTGATCGGACGAGAACAGGTGTGTTCATCGTGGTATGGTCGTAGACAAACATACGGGTAGATATCTACGATTTATTAGCACATTACATCGAAAATGGTTCGAACTTTAAAGATCATAATTCTTGACTGGGTGATCGGAAATAGTTCGTGTTTATGTGCATTTTAAAGCTCCTTTTAAGCGCTATCGATTCTTTACGACAATAATGCGCTTTAAGATTTCCGGTAAAAAGTTCCAACGAAGGCAATCTAGGGTACTTTCAGCCTTAATTTTCATATGACAAAGTTAGTTAACAAAGTAAGTACATCGCCATTTTCTTTGTCTGACGCTCGTAATCCATTCATTTGCGACGTGGCGCATTTATTTCAGCACGATTGTAGCCGTTTTGAAGGGAAAGAAACTTCTAATCATGTCCCTTACTTGATTTACTCAGCGGCTATTGCGTAAAAAAGATACGTCACAGTCGTAATGATAAATAATGTAACGTGAAAAAGTAAATAGCCTACGACACCGGGAGTTCCCAGGCGGTGCCCCATCCAAGTACTATCCCGGCCCGACGATGCTTAACTTACGCGATCGGACGAGAACAGGTGTGTTCATCGTGGTATGGTCGTAGACAAACAAACGGGCAGATATCTACGATTTATTAGCACATTACATCGAAAATGGTTTAAACTTTAAAGGTCATAATTCTTGACTGGATTATCCGAAATAGGTCGTGTTTATGTGCATTTGAAAGCTCTTTTCAAGCGCTATCCATTATTCACGACAACCATGCGCTTTAAGATTTCGGGTAAAAAGTTCCAACGAAGGCAATCTAGGGTACTTTCAGACTTAATTTTCATATGACAAAGTTAATTAGCAAAGTAAGTACATCGCCATTTTCTTTGTCTGACGCTCGTAATCCATTCATTTGCGACGTGGCGCATTTATTTCAGCACGATTGTAGCCGTTTTGAAGGGAAAGAAACTTCTAATCATGTCCCTTACTTGATTTACTCGGCGGCTATTGCGTAAAAAAGATACGTCACAGTCGTGATGATAAATAATGTAACGTGAAAACGTCAATAGCCTACGACACCGGGAGATCCCAGGCGGTCCCCCATCCAAGTTCTATCCCGGCCCGACGATGCTTAACTTCCGTGATCGGACGAGAACAGGTGTGTTCATCGTGGTATGGTCGTAGACAAACATACGGGTAGATATCTACGATTTATTGGCACATTACATCGAAAATGGTTCAAACTTTAAAGATCATAATTCTTGACTGGGTGATCGGAAATAGTTCGTGTTTATGTGCATTTGAAAGCTCCTTTTAAGCGCTATCGATTCTTTACGACAATAATGCGCTTTAAGATTTCCGGTAAAAAGTTCCAACGAAGGCAATCTAGGGTACTTTCAGACTTAATTTTCATATGACAAAGTTAGTTAGCAATGTAAGTACATCGCCATTTTCTTTGTCTGACGCTCGTAATCCATTTATTTGCGACGTGGCGCATTTATTGCAGCAAGATTGTAGCCGTTTTGAAGGGAAAGCAACTTCTAATCACGTCCCTTACTTGATTTACTCAGCGGCTATTGCGTAAAAAAGATACGTCACAGTTGTAATGATAAATAATGTAACGTGAAAAAGTCAATAGCCTACGACACCAGGAGTTCCCAGGCGGTCCCCCATCCAAGTACTATCCCAGCCCGACGATGCTTAACTTCCGCGATCGGACGAGAACAGGTGTGTTCATCGTGGTATGGTCGTAGACAAACAAACGGGCAGATATCTACGATTTATTAGCACATTACATCGAAAATGGTTCAAACTTTAAAGGTCATATTTCTTGACTGGATCATCCGAAATAGGTCGTGTTTATGTGCATTTGAAAGCTCTTTTTAAGCGCTATCGATTCTTTACGACAACCATGCGCTTTAAGATTTCCGGTAAAAAGTTCCAACGAAGGAAATCTAGGGTACTTTCAGACTTAATTTTCATATGACAAAGTTAGTTAACAAAGTAAGTACATCGCCATTTTCTTTGTCTGACGCTCGTAATCCATTCATTTGCGACGTGGCGCATTTATTTCAGCACGATTGTAGCCGTTTTGAAGGGAAAGAAACTTCTAATCATGTCCCTTACTTGATTTACTCGGCGGCTATTGCGTAAAAAAGATACGTCACAGTCGTGATGATAAATAATGTAACGTGAAAACGTCAATAGCCTACGACACCGGGAGATCCCAGGCGGTCCCCCATCCAAGTTCTATCCCGGCCCGACGATGCTTAACTTCCGTGATCGGACGAGAACAGGTGTGTTCATCGTGGTATGGTCGTAGACAAACATACGGGTAGATATCTACGATTTATTGGCACATTACATCGAAAATGGTTCAAACTTTAGAGATCATAATTCTTGACTGGGTGATCGGAAATAATTCGTGTTTATGTGCATTTGAAAGCTCCTTTTAAGCGCTATCGATTCTTTACGACAATAATGCGCTTTAAGATTTCCGGTAAAAAGTTCCAACGAAGGCAATCTAGGGTACTTTCAGACTTAATTTTCATATGACAAAGTTAGTTAGCAATGTAAGTACATCGCCATTTTCTTTGTCTGACGCTCGTAATCCATTTATTTGCGACGTGGCGCATTTATTGCAGCAAGATTGTAGCCGTTTTGAAGGGAAAGCAACTTCTAATCACGTCCCTTACTTGATTTACTCAGCGGCTATTGCGTAAAAAAGATACGTCACAGTTGTAATGATAAATAATGTAACGTGAAAAAGTCAATAGCCTACGACACCAGGAGTTCCCAGGCGGTCCCCCATCCAAGTACTATCCCGGCCCGACGATGCTTAACTTCCGCGATCGGACGAGAACAGGGGTGTTCATCGTGGTATGGTCGTAGACAAACAAACGGGCAGATATCTACGATTTATTAGCACATTACATCGAAAATGGTTCAAACTTTAAAGGTCATATTTCTTGACTGGATCATCCGAAATAGGTCGTGTTTATGTGCATTTGAAAGCTCTTTTTAAGCGCTATCGATTCTTTACGACAACCATGCGCTTTAAGATTTCCGGTAAAAAGTTCCAACGAAGGAAATCTAGGGTACTTTCAGACTTAATTTTCATATGACAAAGTTAGTTAACAAAGTAAGTACATCGCCATTTTCTTTGTCTGACGCTCGTAATCCATTCATTTGCGACGTGGCGCATTTATTTCAGCACGATTGTAGCCGTTTTGAAGGGAAAGAAACTTCTAATCATGTCCCTTACTTGATTTACTCGGCGGCTATTGCGTAAAAAAGATACGTCACAGTCGTGATGATAAATAATGTAACGTGAAAACGTCAATAGCCTACGACACCGGGAGATCCCAGGCGGTTCCCCATCCAAGTTCTATCCCGGCCCGACGATGCTTAACTTCCGTGATCGGACGAGAACAGGTGTGTTCATCGTGGTATGGTCGTAGACAAACATACGGGTAGATATCTACGATTTATTGGCACATTACATCGAAAATGGTTCAAACTTTAAAGATCATAATTCTTGACTGGGTGATCGGAAATAGTTCGTGTTTATGTGCATTTGAAAGCTCCTTTTAAGCGCTATCGATTCTTTACGACAATAATGCGCTTTAAGATTTCCGGTAAAAAGTTCCAACGAAGGCAATCTAGGGTACTTTCAGACTTAATTTTCATATGACAAAGTTAGTTAGCAATGTAAGTACATCGCCATTTTCTTTGTCTGACGCTCGTAATCCATTTATTTGCGACGTGGCGCATTTATTGCAGCAAGATTGTAGCCGTTTTGAAGGGAAAGCAACTTCCAATCACGTCCCTTACTTGATTTACTCAGCGGCTATTGCGTAAAAAAGATACGTCACAGTTGTAATGATAAATAATGTAACGTGAAAAAGTCAATAGCCTACGACACCAGGAGTTCCCAGGCGGTCCCCCATCCAAGTACTATCCCGGCCCGACGATGCTTAACTTCCGCGATCGGACGAGAACAGGGGTGTTCATCGTGGTATGGTCGTAGACAAACAAACGGGCAGATATCTACGATTTATTAGCACATTACATCGAAAATGGTTCAAACTTTAAAGGTCATATTTCTTGACTGGATCATCCGAAATAGGTCGTGTTTATGTGCATTTGAAAGCTCTTTTTAAGCGCTATCGATTCTTTACGACAATAATGCGCTTTAAGATTTCCGGTAAAAAGTTCCAACGAAGGCAATCTAGGGTACTTTCAGACTTAATTTTCATATGACAAAGTTAGTTAGCAATGTAAGTACATCGCCATTTTCTTTGTCTGACGCTCGTAATCCATTTATTTGCGACGTGGCGCATTTATTGCAGCAAGATTGTAGCCGTTTTGAAGGGAAAGCAACTTCTAATCACGTCCCTTACTTGATTTACTCAGCGGCTATTGCGTAAAAAAGATACGTCACAGTTGTAATGATAAATAATGTAACGTGAAAAAGTCAATAGCCTACGACACCAGGAGTTCCCAGGCGGTCCCCCATCCAAGTACTATCCCGGCCCGACGATGCTTAACTTCCGCGATCGGACGAGAACAGGTGTGTTCATCGTGGTATGGTCGTAGACAAACAAACGGGCAGATATCTACGATTTATTAGCACATTACATCGAAAATGGTTCAAACTTTAAAGGTCATATTTCTTGACTGGATCATCCGAAATAGGTCGTGTTTATGTGCATTTGAAAGCTCTTTTTAAGCGCTATCGATTCTTTACGACAACCATGCGCTTTAAGATTTCCGGTAAAAAGTTCCAACGAAGGAAATCTAGGGTACTTTCAGACTTAATTTTCATATGACAAAGTTAGTTAACAAAGTAAGTACATCGCCATTTTCTTTGTCTGACGCTCGTAATCCATTCATTTGCGACGTGGCGCATTTATTTCAGCACGATTGTAGCCGTTTTGAAGGGAAAGAAACTTCTAATCATGTCCCTTACTTGATTTACTCGGCGGCTATTGCGTAAAAAAGATACGTCACAGTCGTGATGATAAATAATGTAACGTGAAAACGTCAATAGCCTACGACACCGGGAGATCCCAGGCGGTCCCCCATCCAAGTTCTATCCCGGCCCGACGATGCTTAACTTCCGTGATCGGACGAGAACAGGTGTGTTCATCGTGGTATGGTCGTAGACAAACATACGGGTAGATATCTACGATTTATTGGCACATTACATCGAAAATGGTTCAAACTTTAAAGATCATAATTCTTGACTGGGTGATCGGAAATAATTCGTGTTTATGTGCATTTGAAAGCTCCTTTTAAGCGCTATCGATTCTTTACGACAATAATGCGCTTTAAGATTTCCGGTAAAAAGTTCCAACGAAGGCAATCTAGGGTACTTTCAGACTTAATTTTCATATGACAAAGTTAGTTAGCAATGTAAGTACATCGCCATTTTCTTTGTCTGACGCTCGTAATCCATTTATTTGCGACGTGGCGCATTTATTGCAGCAAGATTGTAGCCGTTTTGAAGGGAAAGCAACTTCTAATCACGTCCCTTACTTGATTTACTCAGCGGCTATTGCGTAAAAAAGATACGTCACAGTTGTAATGATAAATAATGTAACGTGAAAAAGTCAATAGCCTACGACACCAGGAGTTCCCAGGCGGTCCCCCATCCAAGTACTATCCCGGCCCGACGATGCTTAACTTCCGCGATCGGACGAGAACAGGTGTGTTCATCGTGGTATGGTCGTAGACAAACAAACGGGCAGATATCTACGATTTATTAGCACATTACATCGAAAATGGTTCAAACTTTAAAGGTCATATTTCTTGACTGGATCATCCGAAATAGGTCGTGTTTATGTGCATTTGAAAGCTCTTTTTAAGCGCTATCGATTCTTTACGACAACCATGCGCTTTAAGATTTCCGGTAAAAAGTTCCAACGAAGGAAATCTAGGGTACTTTCAGACTTAATTTTCATATGACAAAGTTAGTTAGCAATGTAAGTACATCGCCATTTTCTTTGTCTGACGCTCGTAATCCATTTATTTGCGACGTGGCGCATTTATTGCAGCAAGATTGTAGCCGTTTTGAAGGGAAAGCAACTTCTAATCACGTCCCTTACTTGATTTACTCAGCGGCTATTGCGTAAAAAAGATACGTCACAGTTGTAATGATAAATAATGTAACGTGAAAAAGTCAATAGCCTACGACACCAGGAGTTCCCAGGCGGTCCCCCATCCAAGTACTATCCCGGCCCGACGATGCTTAACTTCCGCGATCGGACGAGAACAGGTGTGTTCATCGTGGTATGGTCGTAGACAAACAAACGGGCAGATATCTACGATTTATTAGCACATTACATCGAAAATGGTTCAAACTTTAAAGGTCATATTTCTTGACTGGATCATCCGAAATAGGTCGTGTTTATGTGCATTTGAAAGCTCTTTTTAAGCGCTATCGATTCTTTACGACAACCATGCGCTTTAAGATTTCCGGTAAAAAGTTCCAACGAAGGAAATCTAGGGTACTTTCAGACTTAATTTTCATATGACAAAGTTAGTTAACAAAGTAAGTACATCGCCATTTTCTTTGTCTGACGCTCGTAATCCATTCATTTGCGACGTGGCGCATTTATTTCAGCACGATTGTAGCCGTTTTGAAGGGAAAGCAACTTCTAATCACGTCCCTTACTTGATTTACTCAGCGGCTATTGCGTAAAAAAGATACGTCACAGTCGTGATGATAAATAATGTAACGTGAAAAAGTCAATAGCCTACGACACCAGGAGTTCCCAGGCGGTCCCCCATCCAAGTACTATCCCGGCCCGACGATGCTTAACTTCCGCGATCGGACGAGAACAGGTGTGTTCATCGTGGTATGGTCGTAGACAAACAAACGGGCAGATATCTACGATTTATTAGCACATTACATCGAAAATGGTTCAAACTTTAAAGGTCATATTTCTTGACTGGATCATCCGAAATAGGTCGTGTTTATGTGCATTTGAAAGCTCTTTTTAAGCGCTATCGATTCTTTACGACAACCATGCGCTTTAAGATTTCCGGTAAAAAGTTCCAACGAAGGAAATCTAGGGTACTTTCAGACTTAATTTTCATATGACAAAGTTAATTAGCAAAGTAACTACATCGCCATTTTCTTTGTCTGACGCTCTTAATCCATTCATTTGCGACGTGGCGCATTTATTGCAGCAAGATTGTGGCCCTTTTTAAGGCAAAGAAACTTCTAATCATGTCCCTTACCTGATTTACTCGGCGGCTATTGCGTAAAAAAGATACGTCACAGTCGTGATGATAAATAATGTAACGTGAAAACGTCAATAGCCTACGACACCGGGAGATCCCAGGCAGTCCCCCATCCAAGTACTATCCCGGCCCGACGATGCTTAACTTCCGTGATCGGACGAGAACAGGTGTGTTCATCGTGGTATGGTCGTAGACAAACATACGGGTAGATATCTACGATTTATTAGCACATTACATCGAAAATGGTTCGAACTTTAAAGATCATAATTCTTGACTGGGTGATCGGAAATAGTTCGTGTTTATGTGCATTTTAAAGCTCCTTTTAAGCGCTATCGATTCTTTACGACAATAATGCGCTTTAAGATTTCCGGTAAAAAGTTCCAACGAAGGCAATCTAGGGTACTTTCAGCCTTAATTTTCATATGACAAAGTTAGTTAACAAAGTAAGTACATCGCCATTTTCTTTGTCTGACGCTCGTAATCCATTCATTTGCGACGTGGCGCATTTATTTCAGCACGATTGTAGCCGTTTTGAAGGGAAAGAAACTTCTAATCATGTCCCTTACTTGATTTACTCAGCGGCTATTGCGTAAAAAAGATACGTCACAGTCGTAATGATAAATAATGTAACGTGAAAAAGTCAATAGCCTACGACACCAGGAGTTCCCAGGCGGTCCCCCATCCAAGTACTATCCCGGCCCGACGATGCTTAACTTCCGCGATCGGACGAGAACAGGTGTGTTCATCGTGGTATGGTCGTAGACAAACAAACGGGCAGATATCTACGATTTATTAGCACATTACATCGAAAATGGTTCAAACTTTAAAGGTCATATTTCTTGACTGGATCATCCGAAATAGGTCGTGTTTATGTGCATTTGAAAGCTCTTTTTAAGCGCTATCGATTCTTTACGACAACCATGCGCTTTAAGATTTCCGGTAAAAAGTTCCAACGAAGGAAATCTAGGGTACTTTCAGACTTAATTTTCATATGACAAAGTTAGTTAACAAAGTAAGTACATCGCCATTTTCTTTGTCTGACGCTCGTAATCCATTCATTTGCGACGTGGCGCATTTATTTCAGCACGATTGTAGCCGTTTTGAAGGGAAAGAAACTTCTAATCATGTCCCTTACTTGATTTACTCGGCGGCTATTGCGTAAAAAAGATACGTCACAGTCGTGATGATAAATAATGTAACGTGAAAACGTCAATAGCCTACGACACCGGGAGATCCCAGGCGGTCCCCCATCCAAGTTCTATCCCGGCCCGACGATGCTTAACTTCCGTGATCGGACGAGAACAGGTGTGTTCATCGTGGTATGGTCGTAGACAAACATACGGGTAGATATCTACGATTTATTGGCACATTACATCGAAAATGGTTCAAACTTTAAAGATCATAATTCTTGACTGGGTGATCGGAAATAATTCGTGTTTATGTGCATTTGAAAGCTCCTTTTAAGCGCTATCGATTCTTTACGACAATAATGCGCTTTAAGATTTCCGGTAAAAAGTTCCAACGAAGGCAATCTAGGGTACTTTCAGACTTAATTTTCATATGACAAAGTTAGTTAGCAATGTAAGTACATCGCCATTTTCTTTGTCTGACGCTCGTAATCCATTTATTTGCGACGTGGCGCATTTATTGCAGCAAGATTGTAGCCGTTTTGAAGGGAAAGCAACTTCTAATCACGTCCCTTACTTGATTTACTCAGCGGCTATTGCGTAAAAAAGATACGTCACAGTTGTAATGATAAATAATGTAACGTGAAAAAGTCAATAGCCTACGACACCAGGAGTTCCCAGGCGGTCCCCCATCCAAGTACTATCCCGGCCCGACGATGCTTAACTTCCGCGATCGGACGAGAACAGGTGTGTTCATCGTGGTATGGTCGTAGACAAACAAACGGGCAGATATCTACGATTTATTAGCACATTACATCGAAAATGGTTCAAACTTTAAAGGTCATATTTCTTGACTGGATCATCCGAAATAGGTCGTGTTTATGTGCATTTGAAAGCTCTTTTTAAGCGCTATCGATTCTTTACGACAACCATGCGCTTTAAGATTTCCGGTAAAAAGTTCCAACGAAGGAAATCTAGGGTACTTTCAGACTTAATTTTCATATGACAAAGTTAATTAGCAAAGTAACTACATCGCCATTTTCTTTGTCTGACGCTCTTAATCCATTCATTTGCGACGTGGCGCATTTATTGCAGCAAGATTGTGGCCCTTTTTAAGGCAAAGAAACTTCTAATCATGTCCCTTACCTGATTTACTCGGCGGCTATTGCGTAAAAAAGATACGTCACAGTCGTGATGATAAATAATGTAACGTGAAAACGTCAATAGCCTACGACACCGGGAGATCCCAGGCAGTCCCCCATCCAAGTACTATCCCGGCCCGACGATGCTTAACTTCCGTGATCGGACGAGAACAGGTGTGTTCATCGTGGTATGGTCGTAGACAAACATACGGGTAGATATCTACGATTTATTAGCACATTACATCGAAAATGGTTCGAACTTTAAAGATCATAATTCTTGACTGGGTGATCGGAAATAGTTCGTGTTTATGTGCATTTTAAAGCTCCTTTTAAGCGCTATCGATTCTTTACGACAATAATGCGCTTTAAGATTTCCGGTAAAAAGTTCCAACGAAGGCAATCTAGGGTACTTTCAGCCTTAATTTTCATATGACAAAGTTAGTTAACAAAGTAAGTACATCGCCATTTTCTTTGTCTGACGCTCGTAATCCATTCATTTGCGACGTGGCGCATTTATTTCAGCACGATTGTAGCCGTTTTGAAGGGAAAGAAACTTCTAATCATGTCCCTTACTTGATTTACTCAGCGGCTATTGCGTAAAAAAGATACGTCACAGTCGTAATGATAAATAATGTAACGTGAAAAAGTAAATAGCCTACGACACCGGGAGTTCCCAGGCGGTGCCCCATCCAAGTACTATCCCGGCCCGACGATGCTTAACTTACGCGATCGGACGAGAACAGGTGTGTTCATCGTGGTATGGTCGTAGACAAACAAACGGGCAGATATCTACGATTTATTAGCACATTACATCGAAAATGGTTCAAACTTTAAAGGTCATATTTCTTGACTGGATCATCCGAAATAGGTCGTGTTTATGTGCATTTGAAAGCTCTTTTTAAGCGCTATCGATTCTTTACGACAACCATGCGCTTTAAGATTTCTGGTAAAAAGTTCCAACGAAGGAAATCTAGGGTACTTTCAGACTTAATTTTCATATGACAAAGTTAGTTAACAAAGTAAGTACATCGCCATTTTCTTTGTCTGACGCTCGTAATCCATTCATTTGCGACGTGGCGCATTTATTTCAGCACGAATGTAGCCGTTTTGAAGGGAAAGAAACTTCTAATCATGTCCCTTACTTGATTTACTCGGCGGCTATTGCGTAAAAAAGATACGTCACAGTCGTGATGATAAATAATGTAACGTGAAAACGTCAATAGCCTACGACACCGGGAGATCCCAGGCGGTCCCCCATCCAAGTTCTATCCCGGCCCGACGATGCTTAACTTCCGTGATCGGACGAGAACAGGTGTGTTCATCGTGGTATGGTCGTAGACAAACATACGGGTAGATATCTACGATTTATTGGCACATTACATCGAAAATGGTTCAAACTTTAAAGATCATAATTCTTGACTGGGTGATCGGAAATAGTTCGTGTTTATGTGCATTTGAAAGCTCCTTTTAAGCGCTATCGATTCTTTACGACAACCATGCGCTTTAAGATTTCCGGTAAAAAGTTCCAACGAAGGAAATCTAGGGTACTTTCAGACTTAATTTTCATATGACAAAGTTAATTAGCAAAGTAACTACATCGCCATTTTCTTTGTCTGACGCTCTTAATCCATTCATTTGCGACGTGGCGCATTTATTGCAGCAAGATTGTGGCCCTTTTTAAGGCAAAGAAACTTCTAATCATGTCCCTTACCTGATTTACTCGGCGGCTATTGCGTAAAAAAGATACGTCACAGTCGTGATGATAAATAATGTAACGTGAAAACGTCAATAGCCTACGACACCGGGAGATCCCAGGCAGTCCCCCATCCAAGTACTATCCCGGCCCGACGATGCTTAACTTCCGTGATCGGACGAGAACAGGTGTGTTCATCGTGGTATGGTCGTAGACAAACATACGGGTAGATATCTACGATTTATTAGCACATTACATCGAAAATGGTTCGAACTTTAAAGATCATAATTCTTGACTGGGTGATCGGAAATAGTTCGTGTTTATGTGCATTTTAAAGCTCCTTTTAAGCGCTATCGATTCTGTACGACAATAATGCGCTTTAAGATTTCCGGTAAAAAGTTCCAACGAAGGCAATCTAGGGTACTTTCAGCCTTAATTTTCATATGACAAAGTTAGTTAACAAAGTAAGTACATCGCCATTTTCTTTGTCTGACGCTCGTAATCCATTCATTTGCGACGTGGCGCATTTATTTCAGCACGAATGTAGCCGTTTTGAAGGGAAAGAAACTTCTAATCATGTCCCTTACTTGATTTACTCGGCGGCTATTGCGTAAAAAAGATACGTCACAGTCGTGATGATAAATAATGTAACGTGAAAACGTCAATAGCCTACGACACCGGGAGATCCCAGGCGGTCCCCCATCCAAGTTCTATCCCGGCCCGACGATGCTTAACTTCCGCGATCGGACGAGAACAGGTGTGTTCATCGTGGTATGGTCGTAGACAAACAAACGGGCAGATATCTACGATTTATTAGCACATTACATCGAAAATGGTTCAAACTTTAAAGGTCATATTTCTTGACTGGATCATCCGAAATAGGTCGTGTTTATGTGCATTTGAAAGCTCTTTTTAAGCGCTATCGATTCTTTACGACAACCATGCGCTTTAAGATTTCCGGTAAAAAGTTCCAACGAAGGAAATCTAGGGTACTTTCAGACTTAATTTTCATATGACAAAGTTAGTTAACAAAGTAAGTACATCGCCATTTTCTTTGTCTGACGCTCGTAATCCATTCATTTGCGACGTGGCGCATTTATTTCAGCACGAATGTAGCCGTTTTGAAGGGAAAGAAACTTCTAATCATGTCCCTTACTTGATTTACTCGGCGGCTATTGCGTAAAAAAGATACGTCACAGTCGTGATGATAAATAATGTAACGTGAAAACGTCAATAGCCTACGACACCGGGAGATCCCAGGCGGTCCCCCATCCAAGTTCTATCCCGGCCCGACGATGCTTAACTTCCGTGATCGGACGAGAACAGGTGTGTTCATCGTGGTATGGTCGTAGACAAACATACGGGTAGATATCTACGATTTATTGGCACATTACATCGAAAATGGTTCAAACTTTAAAGATCATAATTCTTGACTGGGTGATCGGAAATAGTTCGTGTTTATGTGCATTTGAAAGCTCCTTTTAAGCGCTATCGATTCTTTACGACAATAATGCGCTTTGAGATTTCCGGTAAAAAGTTCCAACGAAGGCAATCTAGGGTACTTTCAGACTTAATTTTCATATGACAAAGTTAATTAGCAAAGTAACTACATCGCCACTTTCTTTGTCTGACGCTCGTAATCCATTTATTTGCGACGTGGCGCATTTATTGCAGCAAGATTGTAGCCGTTTTGAAGGGAAAGCAACTTCTAATCACGTCCCTTACTTGATTTACTCAGCGGCTATTGCGTAAAAAAGATACGTCACAGTTGTAATGATAAATAATGTAACGTGAAATAGTCAATAGCCTACGACACCGGGAGATACCAGGCGGTCCCCCATCCCAGTACTATCCCGGCCCGACGATGCTTAACTTCCGTGATCGGACGAGAAAAGGTGTGTTCATCGTGGTATGGTCGTAGACAAACAAACGGGCAGATATCTACGATTTATTAGCACATTACATCGAAAATGGTTCAAACTTTAAAGGTCATATTTCTTGACTGGATCATCCGGAATAGGTCGTGTTTATGTGCATTTGAAAGCTCTTTTTAAGCGCTATCGATTCTTTACGACAACCATGCGCTTTAAGATTTCCGGTAAAAAGTTCCAACGAAAGAAATCTAGGGTACTTTCAGACTTAATTTTCATATGACAAAGTTAATTAGCAAAGTAACTACATCGCCACTTTCTTTGTCTGACGCTCGTAATCCATTTATTTGCGACGTGGCGCATTTATTGCAGCAAGATTGTAGCCGTTTTGAAGGGAAAGCAACTTCTAATCACGTCCCTTACTTGATTTACTCAGCGGCTATTGCGTAAAAAAGATACGTCACAGTTGTAATGATAAATAATGTAACGTGAAATAGTCAATAGCCTACGACACCGGGAGATCCCAGGCGGTCCCCAATCCAAGTACTATCCCGGCCCGACGATGCTTAACTTCCGTGATCGGACGAGAAAAGGTGTGTTCATCGTGGTATGGTCGTAGACAAACAAACGGGCAGATATCTACGATTTATTAGCACATTACATCGAAAGTGGTTCAAACTTTAAAGGTCATATTTCTTGACTCGATCATTCGAAATAGGTCGTGTTTATGTGCATTTGAAAGCTCTTTTTAAGCGCTATCGATTCTTTACAACAATAATGCGCTTTATGATTTCCGGTAAAAAGTTCCAACGAAGGCAATCTAGGGTACTTGCAGACTTAATTTTCATATGACAAAGTTAATTAGCAAAGTAACTACATCGCCATTTTCTTTGTCTGACGCTCTTAATCCATTCATTTGCGACGTGGCGCATTTATTGCAGCATGATTGTAGCCCTTTTTAAGGGAAAGAAACTTCTAATCATGTCCCTTACTTGATTTACTCGGCGGCTATTGCGTAAAAAAGATACGTCACAGTCGTGATGATAAATAATGTAACGTGAAAACGTCAATAGCCTACGACACCGGGAGATCCCAGGCGGTGCCCCATCCAAGTTCTATCCCGGCCCGACGATGCTTAACTTCCGTGATCGGACGAGAACAGGTGTGTTCATCGTGGTATGGTCGTAGACAAACATACGGGTAGATATCTACGATTTATTAGCACATTACATCGAAAAGGGTTCGAACTTTAAAGATCATAATTCTTGACTGGGTGATCGGAAATAGTTCGTGTTTATGTGCATTTGAAAGCTCCTTTTAAGCGCTATCGATTCTTTACGACAATAATGCGCTTTAAGATTTCCGGTAAAAAGTTCCAACGAAGGCAATCTAGGGTACTTTCAGACTTAATTTTCATATGACAAAGTTAGTTAGCAAAGTAAGTACATCGCCATTTTCTTTGTCTGACGCTCGTAATCCATTCATTTGCGACGTGGCGCATTTATTTCAGCACGATTGTAGCCGTTTTGAAGGAAAAGCAACTTCTAATCATGTCTCTTTCTTGATTTACTCAGCGGCTATTGCGTAAAAAAGATACGTCACAGTCGTAATGATAAATAATGTAACGTGAAAAAGTCAATAGCCTACGACACCAGGAGTTCCCAGGCGGTCCCCCATCCAAGTACTATCCCGGCCCGACGATGCTTAACTTCCGCGATCGGACGAGAACAGGTGTGTTCATCGTGGTATGGTCGTAGACAAACAAACGGGCAGATATCTACGATTTATTAGCACATTACATCGAAAATGGTTCAAACTTTAAAGGTCATATTTCTTGACTGGATCATCCGAAATAGGTCGTGTTTATGTGCATTTGAAAGCTCTTTTTAAGCGCTATCGATTCTTTACGACAACCATGCGCTTTAAGATTTCCGGTAAAAAGTTCCAACGAAGGAAATCTAGGGTACTTTCAGACTTAATTTTCATATGACAAAGTTAGTTAACAAAGTAAGTACATCGCCATTTTCTTTGTCTGACGCTCGTAATCCATTCATTTGCGACGTGGCGCATTTATTTCAGCACTATTGTAGCCGTTTTGAAGGGAAAGAAACTTCTAATCATGTCCCTTACTTGATTTACTCGGCGGCTATTGCGTAAAAAAGATACGTCACAGTCGTGATGATAAATAATGTAACGTGAAAACGTCAATAGCCTACGACACCGGGAGATCCCAGGCGGTGCCCCATCCAAGTTCTATCCCGGCCCGACGATGCTTAACTTCCGTGATCGGACGAGAACAGGTGTGTTCATCGTGGTATGGTCGTAGACAAACATACGGGTAGATATCTACGATTTATTGGCATATTACATCGAAAATGGTTCAAACTTTAAAGATCATAATTCTTGACTGGGTGATCGGAAATAGTTCGTGTTTATGTGCATTTGAAAGCTCCTTTTAAGCGCTATCGATTCTTTACGACAATAATGCGCTTTAAGATTTCCGGTAAAAAGTTCCAACGAAGGCAATCTAGGGTACTTTCAGACTTAATTTTCATATGACAAAGTTAGTTAGCAATGTAAGTACATCGCCATTTTCTTTGTCTGACGCTCGTAATCCATTTATTTGCGACGTGGCGCATTTATTGCAGCAAGATTGTAGCCGTTTTGAAGGGAAAGCAACTTCTAATCACGTCCCTTACTTGATTTACTCAGCGGCTATTGCGTAAAAAAGATACGTCACAGTTGTAATGATAAATAATGTAACGTGAAAAAGTCAATAGCCTACGACACCAGGAATTCCCAGGCGGTCCCCCATCCAAGTACTATCCCGGCCCAACGATGCTTAACTTCCGCGATCGGACGAGAACAGGTGTGTTCATCGTGGTATGGTCGTAGACAAACAAACGGGCAGATATCTACGATTTATTAGCACATTACATCGAAAATGGTTCAAAATTTAAAGGTCATATTTCTTGACTGGATCATCCGAAATAGGTCGTGTTTATGTGCATTTGAAAGCTCTTTTTAAGCGCTATCGATTCTTTACGACAACCATGCGCTTTAAGATTTCCGGTAAAAAGTTCCAACGAAGGAAATCTAGGGTACTTTCAGACTTAATTTTCATATGACAAAGTTAGTTAACAAAGTAAGTACATCGCCATTTTCTTTGTCTGACGCTCGTAATCCATTCATTTGCGACGTGGCGCATTTATTTCAGCACGATTGTAGCCGTTTTGAAGGGAAAGAAACTTCTAATCATGTCCCTTACTTGATTTACTCGGCGGCTATTGCGTAAAAAAGATACGTCACAGTCGTGATGATAAATAATGTAACGTGAAAACGTCAATAGCCTACGACACCGGGAGATCCCAGGCGGTGCCCCATCCAAGTTCTATCCCGGCCCGACGATGCTTAACTTCCGTGATCGGACGAGAACAGGTGTGTTCATCGTGGTATGGTCGTAGACAAACATACGGGTAGATATCTACGATTTATTGGCATATTACATCGAAAATGGTTCAAACTTTAAAGATCATAATTCTTGACTGGGTGATCGGAAATAGTTCGTGTTTATGTGCATTTGAAAGCTCCTTTTAAGCGCTATCGATTCTTTACGACAATAATGCGCTTTAAGATTTCCGGTAAAAAGTTCCAACGAAGGCAGTCTAGGGTACTTTCAGACTTAATTTTCATATGACAAAGTTAGTTAGCAATGTAAGTACATCGCCATTTTCTTTGTCTGACGCTCGTAATCCATTTATTTGCGACGTGGCGCATTTATTGCAGCAAGATTGTAGCCGTTTTGAAGGGAAAGCAACTTCTAATCACGTCCCTTACTTGATTTACTCAGCGGCTATTGCGTAAAAAAGATACGTCACAGTTGTAATGATAAATAATGTAACGTGAAAAAGTCAATAGCCTACGACACCAGGAGTTCCCAGGCGGTCCCCCATCCAAGTACTATCCCGGCCCGACGATGCTTAACTTCCGCGATCGGACGAGAACAGGTGTGTTCATCGTGGTATGGTCGTAGACAAACAAACGGGCAGATATCTACGATTTATTAGCACATTACATCGAAAATGGTTCAAACTTTAAAGGTCATATTTCTTGACTGGATCATCCGAAATAGGTCGTGTTTATGTGCATTTGAAAGCTCTTTTTAAGCGCTATCGATTCTTTACGACAACCATGCGCTTTAAGATTTCCGGTAAAAAGTTCCAACGAAGGAAATCTAGGGTACTTTCAGACTTAATTTTCATATGACAAAGTTAATTAGCAAAGTAACTACATCGCCATTTTCTTTGTCTGACGCTCGTAATCCATTTATTTGCGACGTGGCGCATTTATTGCAGCAAGATTGTAGCCGTTTTGAAGGGAAAGCCACTTCTAATCACGTCCCTTACTTGATTTACTCAGCGGCTATTGCGTAAAAAAGATACGTCACAGTTGTAATGATAAATAATGTAACGTGAAATAGTCAATAGCCTACGACACCAGGAGATCCCAGGCGGTCCCCCATCCAAGTACTATCCCGGCCCGACGATGCTTAACTTCCGTGATCGGACGAGAACAGGTGTGTTCATCGTGGTATGGTCGTAGACAAACAAACGGGCAGATATCTACGATTTATTAGCACATTACATCGAAAATGGTTCAAACTTTAAAGGTCATATTTCTTGACTGGATCATCCGGAATAGGTCGTGTTTATGTGCATTTGAAAGCTCTTTTTAAGCGCTATCGATTCTTTACGACAACCATGCGCTTTAAGATTTCCGGTAAAAAGTTCCAACGAAGGAAATCTAGGGTACTTTCAGACTTAATTTTCATATGACAAAGTTAATTAGCAAAGTAACTACATCGCCACTTTCTTTGTCTGACGCTCGTAATCCATTTATTTGCGACGTGGCGCATTTATTGCAGCAAGATTGTAGCCGTTTTGAAGGGAAAGCAACTTCTAATCACGTCCCTTACTTGATTTACTCAGCGGCTATTGCGTAAAAAAGATACGTCACAGTTGTAATGATAAATAATGTAACGTGAAATAGTCAATAGCCTACGACACCGGGAGATCCCAGGCGGTCCCCCATCCAAGTACTATCCCGGCCCGACGATGCTTAACTTCCGTGATCGGACGAGAAAAGGTGTGTTCATCGTGGTATGGTCGTACACAAACAAACGGGCAGATATCTACGATTTATTAGCACATTACATCGAAAATGGTTCAAACTTTAAAGGTCATATTTCTTGACTGGATCATCCGGAATAGGTCGTGTTTATGTGCATTTGAAAGCTCTTTTTAAGCGCTATCGATTCTTTACGACAACCATGCGCTTTAAGATTTCCGGTAAAAAGTTCCAACGAAGGAAATCTAGGGTACTTTCAGACTTAATTTTCATATGACAAAGTTAATTAGCAAAGTAACTACATCGCCACTTTCTTTGTCTGACGCTCGTAATCCATTTATTTGCGACGTGGCGCATTTATTGCAGCAAGATTGTAGCCGTTTTGAAGGGAAAGCAACTTCTAATCACGTCCCTTACTTGATTTACTCAGCGGCTATTGCGTAAAAAAGATACGTCACAGTTGTAATGATAAATAATGTAACGTGAAATAGTCAATAGCCTACGACACCGGGAGATCCCAGGCGGTCCCCCATCCAAGTACTATCCCGGCCCGACGATGCTTAACTTCCGTGATCGGACGAGAAAAGGTGTGTTCATCGTGGTATGGTCGTACACAAACAAACGGGCAGATATCTACGATTTATTAGCACATTACATCGAAAATGGTTCAAACTTTAAAGGTCATATTTCTTGACTGGATCATCCGGAATAGGTCGTGTTTATGTGCATTTGAAAGCTCTTTTTAAGCGCTATCGATTCTTTACGACAACCATGCGCTTTAAGATTTCCGGTAAAAAGTTCCAACGAAGGAAATCTAGGGTACTTTCAGACTTAATTTTCATATGACAAAGTTAATTAGCAAAGTAACTACATCGCCACTTTCTTTGTCTGACGCTCGTAATCCATTTATTTGCGACGTGGCGCATTTATTGCAGCAAGATTGTAGCCGTTTTGAAGGGAAAGCAACTTCTAATCACGTCCCTTACTTGATTTACTCAGCGGCTATTGCGTAAAAAAGATACGTCACAGTTGTAATGATAAATAATGTAACGTGAAATAGTCAATAGCCTACGACACCGGGAGATCCCAGGCGGTCCCCCATCCAAGTACTATCCCGGCCCGACGATGCTTAACTTCCGTGATCGGACGAGAAAAGGTGTGTTCATCGTGGTATGGTCGTACACAAACAAACGGGCAGATATCTACGATTTATTAGCACATTACATCGAAAATGGTTCAAACTTTAAAGGTCATATTTCTTGACTGGATCATCCGGAATAGGTCGTGTTTATGTGCATTTGAAAGCTCTTTTTAAGCGCTATCGATTCTTTACGACAACCATGCGCTTTAAGATTTCCGGTAAAAAGTTCCAACGAAGGAAATCTAGGGTACTTTCAGACTTAATTTTCATATGACAAAGTTAATTAGCAAAGTAACTACATCGCCACTTTCTTTGTCTGACGCTCGTAATCCATTTATTTGCGACGTGGCGCATTTATTGCAGCAAGATTGTAGCCGTTTTGAAGGGAAAGCAACTTCTAATCACGTCCCTTACTTGATTTACTCAGCGGCTATTGCGTAAAAAAGATACGTCACAGTTGTAATGATAAATAATGTAACGTGAAATAGTCAATAGCCTACGACACCGGGAGATCCCAGGCGGTCCCCCATCCAAGTACTATCCCGGCCCGACGATGCTTAACTTCCGTGATCGGACGAGAAAAGGTGTGTTCATCGTGGTATGGTCGTACACAAACAAACGGGCAGATATCTACGATTTATTAGCACATTACATCGAAAATGGTTCAAACTTTAAAGGTCATATTTCTTGACTGGATCATCCGGAATAGGTCGTGTTTATGTGCATTTGAAAGCTCTTTTTAAGCGCTATCGATTCTTTACGACAACCATGCGCTTTAAGATTTCCGGTAAAAAGTTCCAACGAAGGAAATCTAGGGTACTTTCAGACTTAATTTTCATATGACAAAGTTAATTAGCAAAGTAACTACATCGCCACTTTCTTTGTCTGACTCTCGTAATCCATTTATTTGCGACGTGGCGCATTTATTGCAGCAAGATTGTAGCCGTTTTGAAGGGAAAGCAACTTCTAATCACGTCCCTTACTTGATTTACTCAGCGGCTATTGCGTAAAAAAGATACGTCGCAGTTGTAATGATAAATAATGTAACGTGAAATAGTCAATAGCCTACGACACCGGGAGATCCCAGGCGGTCCCCCATCCAAGTACTATCCCGGCCCGGCGATGCTTAACTTCCGTGATCGGACGAGAAAAGGTGTGTTCATCGTGGTATGGTCGTAGACAAACAAACGGGCAGATATCTTCGATTTATTAGCACATTACATCGAAAATGGTTCGAACTTTAAAGATCATAATTCTTGACTGGGTGATCGGAAATAGTTCGTGTTTATGTGCATTTTAAAGCTCCTTTTAAGCGCTATCGATTCTTTACGACAATAATGCGCTTTAAGATTTCCGGTAAAAAGTTCCAACGAAGGCAATCTAGGGTACTTTCAGACTTAATTTTCATATGACAAAGTTAGTTAACAAAGTAAGTACATCGCCATTTTCTTTGTCTGACGCTCGTAATCCATTCATTTGCGACGTGGCGCATTTATTTCAGCACGATTGTAGCCGTTTTGAAGGGAAAGAAACTTCTAATCATGTCCCTTACTTGATTTACTCGGCGGCTATTGCGTAAAAAAGATACGTCACAGTCGTGATGATAAATAATGTAACGTGAAAACGTCAATAGCCTACGACACCGGGAGATCCCAGGCGGTGCCCCATCCAAGTTCTATCCCGGTCCGACGATGCTTAACTTCCGTGATCGGACGAGAACAGGTGTGTTCATCGTGGTATGGTCGTAGACAAACATACGGGTAGATATCTACGATTTATTAGCACATTACATCGAAAATGGTTCGAACTTTAAAGATCATAATTCTTGACTGGGTGATCGGAAATAGTTCGTGTTTATGTGCATTTTAAAGCTCCTTTTAAGCGCTATCGATTCTTTACGACAATAATGCGCTTTGAGATTTCCGGTAAAAAGTTCCAACGAAGGCAATCTAGGGTACTTTCAGACTTAATTTTCATATGACAAAGTTAGTTAACAAAGTAAGTACATCGCCAATTTCTTTGTCTGACGCTCGTAATCCATTCATTTGCGACGTGGCGCATTTATTTCAGCACGATTGTAGCCGTTTTGAAGGGAAAGAAACTTCTAATCATGTCCCTTACTTGATTTACTCGGCGGCTATTGCGTAAAAAAGATACGTCACAGTCGTGATGATAAATAATGTAACGTGAAAACGTCAATAGCCTACGACACCGGGAGATCCCAGGCGGTCCCCCATCCAAGTTCTATCCCGGCCCGACGATGCTTAACTTCCGTGATCGGACGAGAACAGGTGTGTTCATCGTGGTATGGTCGTAGACAAACATACGGGTAGATATCTACGATTTATTAGCACATTACATCGAAAATGGTTCGAACTTTAAAGATCATAATTCTTGACTGGGTGATCGGAAATAGTTCGTGTTTATGTGCATTTAAAAGCTCCTTTTAAGCGCTATCGATTCTTTACGACAATAATGCGCTTTAAGATTTCCGGTAAAACGTTCCAACGAAGGCAATCTAGGGTACTTTCAGACTTAATTTTCATATGACAAAGTTAGTTAGCAAAGTAAGTACATCGCCATTTTCTTTGTCTGACGCTCGTAATGCATTCATTTGCGACGTGGCGCATTTATTTCAGCACGATTGTAGCCGTTTTGAAGGGAAAGCAACTTCTAATCATGTCTCTTTCTTGATTTACTCAGCGGCTATTGCGTAAAAAAGATACGTCACAGTCGTAATGATAAATAATGTAACGTGAAAAAGTCAATAGCCTACGACACCAGGAGTTCCCAGGCGGTCCCCCATCCAAGTACTATCCCGGCTTGACGATGCTTAACTTCCGCGATCGGACGAGAACAGGTGTGTTCATCGTGGTATGGTCGTAGACAAACAAACGGGCAGATATCTACGATTTATTAGCACATTACATCGAAAATGGTTCAAACTTTAAAGGTCATATTTCTTGACTGGATCATCCGAAATAGGTCGTGTTTATGTGCATTTGAAAGCTCTTTTTAAGCGCTATCGATTCTTTACGACATCCATGCGCTTTAAGATTTCTGGTAAAAAGTTCCAACGAAGGAAATCTAGGGTACTTTCAGACTTAATTTTCATATGACAAAGTTAGTTAACAAAGTAAGTACATCGCCATTTTCTTTGTCTGACGCTCGTAATGCATTCATTTGCGACGTGGCGCATTTATTTCAGCACGATTGTAGCCGTTTTGAAGGGAAAGCAACTTCTAATCATGTCTCTTTCTTGATTTACTCAGCGGCTATTGCGTAAAAAAGATACGTCACAGTCGTAATGATAAATAATGTAACGTGAAAAAGTCAATAGCCTACGACACCAGGAGTTCCCAGGCGGTCCCCCATCCAAGTACTATCCCGGCTTGACGATGCTTAACTTCCGCGATCGGACGAGAACAGGTGTGTTCATCGTGGTATGGTCGTAGACAAACAAACGGGCAGATATCTACGATTTATTAGCACATTACATCGAAAATGGTTCAAACTTTAAAGGTCATATTTCTTGACTCGATCATTCGAAATAGGTCGTGTTTATGTGCATTTGAAAGCTCTTTTTAAGCGCTATCGATTCTTTACAACAATAATGCGCTTTATGATTTCCGGTAAAAAGTTCCAACGAAGGCAATCTAGGGTACTTGCAGACTTAATTTTCATATGACAAAGTTAATTAGCAAAGTAACTACATCGCCATTTTCTTTGTCTGACGCTCTTAATCCATTCATTTGCGACGTGGCGCATTTATTGCAGCAAGATTGTGGCCCTTTTTAAGGGAAAGAAACTTCTAATCATGTCCCTTACTTGATTTACTCGGCGGCTATTGCGTAAAAAAGATACGTCACAGTCGTGATGATAAATAATGTAACGTGAAAACGTCAATAGCCTACGACACCGGGAGATCCCAGGCGGTCCCCCATCCAAGTACTATCCCGGCCCGACGATGCTTAACTTCCGTGATCGGACGAGAACAGGTGTGTTCATCGTGGTATGGTCGTAGACAAACATACGGGTAGATATCTACGATTTATTAGCACATTACATCGAAAATGGTTCGAACTTTAAAGATCATAATTCTTGACTGGGTGATCGGAAATAGTTCGTGTTTATGTGCATTTTAAAGCTCCTTTTAAGCGCTATCGATTCTTTACGACAATAATGCGCTTTAAGATTTCCGGTAAAAAGTTCCAACGAAGGCAATCTAGGGTACTTTCAGACTTAATTTTCATATGACAAAGTTAGTTAACAAAGTAAGTACATCGCCATTTTCTTTGTCTGACGCTCGTAATCCATTCATTTGCGACGTGGCGCATTTATTTCAGCACGATTGTAGCCGTTTTGAAGGGAAAGAAACTTCTAATCATGTCCCTTACTTGATTTACTCGGCGGCTATTGCGTAAAAAAGATACGTCACAGTCGTGATGATAAATAATGTAACGTGAAAACGTCAATAGCCTACGACACCGGGAGATCCCAGGCGGTCCCCCATCCAAGTTCTATCCCGGCCTGACGATGCTTAACTTCCGTGATCGGACGAGAACAGGTGTGTTCATCGTGGTATGGTCGTAGACAAACATACGGGTTGATATCTACGATTTATTAGCACATTACATCGAAAATGGTTCGAACTTTAAAGATCATAATTCTTGACTGGGTGATCGGAAATAGTTCGTGTTTATGTGCATTTGAAAGCTCCTTTTAAGCGCTATCGATTCTTTACGACAATAATGCGCTTTAAGATTTCCGGTAAAAAGTTCCAACGAAGGCAATCTAGGGTACTTTCAGACTTAATTTTCATATGACAAAGTTAGTTAACAAAGTAAGTACATCGCCATTTTCTCTGTCTGACGCTCGTAATGCATTCATTTGCGACGTGGCGCATTTATTTCAGCACGATTGTAGCCGTTTTGAAGGGAAAGCAACTTCTAATCATGTCTCTTTCTTGATTTACTCAGCGGCTATTGCGTAAAAAAGATACGTCACAGTCGTAATGATAAATAATGTAACGTGAAAAAGTCAATAGCCTACGACACCAGGAGTTCCCAGGCGGTCCCCCATCCAAGTACTATCCCGGCTTGACGATGCTTAACTTCCGCGATCGGACGAGAACAGGTGTGTTCATCGTGGTATGGTCGTAGACAAACAAACGGGCAGATATCTACGATTTATTAGCACATTACATCGAAAATGGTTCAAACTTTAAAGGTCATATTTCTTGACTGGATCATCCGAAATAGGTCGTGTTTATGTGCATTTGAAAGCTCTTTTTAAGCGCTATCGATTCTTTACGACAACCATGCGCTTTAAGATTTCTGGTAAAAAGTTCCAACGAAGGAAATCTAGGGTACTTTCAGACTTAATTTTCATATGACAAAGTTAGTTAACAAAGTAAGTACATCGCCATTTTCTTTGTCTGACGCTCGTAATCCATTCATTTGCGACGTGGCGCATTTATTTCAGCACGATTGTAGCCGTTTTGAAGGGAAAGAAACTTCTAATCATGTCCCTTACTTGATTTACTCGGCGGCTATTGCGTAAAAAAGATACGTCACAGTCGTGATGATAAATAATGTAACGTGAAAACGTCAATAGCCTACGACACCGGGAGATCCCAGGCGGTCCCCCATCCAAGTTCTATCCCGGCCCGACGATGCTTAATTTCGGTGATCGGACGAGAACAGGTGTGTTCATCGTGGTATGGTCGTAGACAAACATACGTGTAGATATCTACGATTTATTAGCACATTACATCGAAAATGGTTCAAACTTTAAAGATCATAATTCTTGACTGGGTGATCGGAAATAGTTCGTGTTTATGTGCATTTGAAAGCTCCTTTTAAGCGCTATCGATTCTTTACGACAATAATGCGCTTTAAGATTTCCGGTAAAACGTTCCAACGAAGGCAATCTAGGGTACTTTCAGACTTAATTTTCATATGACAAAGTTAGTTAGCAATGTAACTACATCGCCACTTTCTTTGTCTGACGCTCGTAATCCATTTATTTGCGACGTGGCGCATTTATTGCAGCAAGATTGTAGCCGTTTTGAAGGGAAAGCAACTTCTAATCACGTCCCTTACTTGATTTACTCAGCGGCTATTGCGTAAAAAAGATACGTCACAGTTGTAATGATAAATAATGTAACGTGAAATAGTCAATAGCCTACGACACCGGGAGATCCCAGGCGGTCCTCCATCCAAGTACTATCCCGGCCTGACGATGCTTAACTTCCGTGATCGGACGAGAAAAGGTGTGTTCATCGTGGTATGGTCGTAGACAAACAAACGGGCAGATATCTACGATTTATTAGCACATTACATCGAAAATGGTTCAAACTTTAAAGGTCATATTTCTTGACTGGATCATCCGGAATAGGTCGTGTTTATGTGCATTTGAAAGCTCTTTTTAAGCGCTATCGATTCTTTACGACAACCATGCGCTTTAAGATTTTCGGTAAAAAGTTCCAACGAAGGAAATCTAGGGTACTTTCAGACTTAATTTTCATATGACAAAGTTAGTTAACAAAGTAAGTACATCGCCATTTTCTTTGTCTGACGCTCGTAATCCATTCATTTGCGACGTGGCGCATTTATTTCAGCACGATTGTAGCCGTTTTGAAGGGAAAGAAACTTCTAATCATGTCCCTTACTTGATTTACTCGGCGGCTTTTGCGTAAAAAAGATACGTCACAGTCGTGATGATAAATAATGTAACGTGAAAACGTCAATAGCCTACGACACCGGGAGATCCCAGGCGGTCCCCCACCCAAGTTCTATCCCGGCCCGACGATGCTTAACTTCCGCGATCGGACGAGAACAGGTGTGTTCATCGTGGTATGGCCGTAGACAAACAAACGGGCAGATATCTACGATTTATTAGCACATTACATCGAAAATGGTTCAAACTTTAAAGGTCATATTTCTTGACTGGATCATCCGGAATAGGTCGTGTTTATGTGCATTTGAAAGCTCTTTTTAAGCGCTATCGATTCTTTACGACAACCATGCGCTTTAAGATTTCCGGTAAAAAGTTCCAACGAAGGAAATCTAGGGTACTTTCAGACTTAATTTTCATATGACAAAGTTAATTAGCAAAGTAACTACATCGCCACTTTCTTTGTCTGACGCTCGTAATCCATTTATTTGCGACGTGGCGCATTTATTGCAGCAAGATTGTAGCCGTTTTGAAGGGAAAGCAACTTCTAATCACGTCCCTTACTTGATTTACTCAGCGGCTATTGCGTAAAAAAGATACGTCACAGTTGTAATGATAAATAATGTAACGTGAAATAGTCAATAGCCTACGACACCGGGAGATCCCAGGCGGTCCCCCATCCAAGTACTATCCCGGCCCGACGATGCTTAACTTCCGTGATCGGACGAGAAAAGGTGTGTTCATCGTGGTATGGTCGTAGACAAACAAACGGGCAGATATCTACGATTTATTAGCACATTACATCGAAAATGGTTCAAACTTTAAAGGTCATATTTCTTGACTGGATCATCCGGAATAGGTCGTGTTTATGTGCATTTGAAAGCTCTTTTTAAGCGCTATCGATTCCTTACGACAACCATGCGCTTTAAGATTTCCGGTAAAAAGTTCCAACGAAGGAAATCTAGGGTACTTTCAGACTTAATTTTCATATGACAAAGTTAATTAGCAAAGTAACTACATCGCCACTTTTTTTGTCTGACGCTCGTAATCCATTTATTTGCGACGTGGCGCATTTATTGCAGCAAGATTGTAGCCGTTTTGAAGGGAAAGCAACTTCTAATCACGTCCCTTACTTGATTTACTCAGCGGCTATTGCGTAAAAAAGATACGTCACAGTTGTAATGATAAATAATGTAACGTGAAATGTTCAATAGCCTACGACACCGGGAGATCCCAGGCGGTCCCCCATCCAAGTACTATCCCGGCCCGACAATGCTTAACTTCCGTGATCGGACGAGAAAAGGTGTGTTCATCGTGGTATGGTCGTAGACAAACAAACGGGCAGATATCTACGATTTATTAGCACATTACATCGAAAATGGTTTAAACTTTAAAGGTCATATTTCTTGACTCGATCATTCGAAATAGGTCGTGTTTATGTGCATTTGAAAGCTCTTTTTAAGCGCTATCGATTCTTTACAACAATAATGCGCTTTATGATTTCCGGTAAAAAGTTCCAACGAAGGCAATCTAGGGTACTTGCAGACTTAATTTTCATATGACAAAGTTAATTAGCAAAGTAACTACATCGCCATTTTCTTTGTCTGACGCTCTTAATCCATTCATTTGCGACGTGGCGCATTTATTGCAGCAAGATTGTAGCCCTTTTTAAGGGAAAGAAACTTCTAATCATGTCCCTTACTTGATTTACTCGGCGGCTATTGCGTAAAAAAGATACGTCACAGTCGTGATGATAAATAATGTAACGTGAAAACGTCAATAGCCTACGACACCGGGAGATCCCAGGCGGTCCCCCATCCAAGTTCTATCCCGGCCCGACGATGCTTAACTACCGTGATCGGACGAGAACAGGTGTGTTCATCGTGGTATGGTCGTAGACAAACATACGGGTAGATATCTACGATTTATTAGCACATTACATCGAAAATGGTTCGAACTTTAAAGATCATAATTCTTGACTGGGTGATCGGAAATAGTTCGTGTTTATGTGCATTTGAAAGCTCCTTTTAAGCGCTATCGATTCTTTACGACAATAATGCGCTTTAAGATTTCCGGTAAAAAGTTCCAACGAAGGCAATCTAGGGTACTTTCAGACTTAATTTTCATATGACAAAGTTAGTTAGCAAAGTAAGTACATCGCCATTTTCTTTGTCTGACGCTCGTAATCCATTCATTTGCGACGTGGCGCATTTATTTCAGCACGATTGTAGCCGTTTTGAAGGAAAAGCAACTTCTAATCATGTCTCTTTCTTGATTTACTCAGCGGCTATTGCGTAAAAAAGATACGTCACAGTCGTAATGATAAATAATGTAACGTGAAAAAGTCAATAGCCTACGACACCAGGAGTTCCCAGGCGGTCCCCCATCCAAGTCCTATCCCGGCCCGACGATGCTTAACTTCCGCGATCGGACGAGAACAGGTGTGTTCATCGTGGTATGGTCGTAGACAAACAAACGGGCAGATATCTACGATTTATTAGCACATTACATCGAAAATGGTTCAAACTTTAAAGGTCATATTTCTTGACTGGATCATCCGAAATAGGTCGTGTTTATGTGCATTTGAAAGCTCTTTTTACGCGCTATCGATTCTTTACGACAACCATGCGCTTTAAGATTTCCGGTAAAAAGTTCCAACGAAGGAAATCTAGGGTACTTTCAGACTTAATTTTCATATGACAAAGTTAATTAGCAAAGTAACTACATCGCCATTTTCTTTGTCTGACGCTCGTAATCCATTTATTTGCGACGTGGCGCATTTATTGCAGCAAGATTGTAGCCGTTTTGAAGGGAAAGCAACTTCTAATCACGTCCCTTACTTGATTTACTCAGCGGCTATTGCGTAAAAAAGATACGTCACAGTTGTAATGATAAATAATGTAACGTGAAATGGTCAATAGCCTACGACACCGGGAGATCCCAGGCGGTCCCCCATCCAAGTACTATCCCGGCCCGACGATGCTTAACTTCCGTGATCGGACGAGAAAAGGTGTGTTCATCGTGGTATGGTCGTAGACAAACAAACGGGCAGATATCTACGATTTATTAGCACATTACATCGAAAATGGTTCAAACTTTAAAGGTCATATTTCTTGACTCGATCATTCGAAATAGGTCGTGTTTATGTGCATTTGAAAGCTCTTTTTAAGCGCTATCGATTCTTTACAACAATAATGCGCTTTATGATTTCCGGTAAAAAGTTCCAACGAAGGCAATCTAGGGTACTTGCAGACTTAATTTTCATATGACAAAGTTAATTAGCAAAGTAACTACATCGCCATTTTCTTTGTCTGACGCTCGTAATCCATTCATTTGCGACGTGGCGCATTTATTTCAGCACGATTGTAGCCGTTTTGAAGGAAAAGCAACTTCTAATCATGTCTCTTTCTTGATTTACTCAGCGGCTATTGCGTAAAAAAGATACGTCACAGTCGTAATGATAAATAATGTAACGTGAAAAAGTCAATAGCCTACGACACCAGGAGTTCCCAGGCGGTCCCCCATCCAAGTCCTATCCCGGCCCGACGATGCTTAACTTCCGCGATCGGACGAGAACAGGTGTGTTCATCGTGGTATGGTCGTAGACAAACAAACGGGCAGATATCTACGATTTATTAGCACATTACATCGAAAATGGTTCAAACTTTAAAGGTCATATTTCTTGACTGGATCATCCGAAATAGGTCGTGTTTATGTGCATTTGAAAGCTCTTTTTACGCGCTATCGATTCTTTACGACAACCATGCGCTTTAAGATTTCCGGTAAAAAGTTCCAACGAAGGAAATCTAGGGTACTTTCAGACTTAATTTTCATGTGACAAAGTTAATTAGCAAAGTAACTACATCGCCATTTTCTTTGTCTGACGCTCGTAATCCATTTATTTGCGACGTGGCGCATTTATTGCAGCAAGATTGTAGCCGTTTTGAAGGGAAAGCAACTTCTAATCACGTCCCTTACTTGATTTACTCAGCGGCTATTGCGTAAAAAAGATACGTCACAGTTGTAATGATAAATAATGTAACGTGAAATGGTCAATAGCCTACGACACCGGGAGATCCCAGGTGGTCCCCCATCCAAGTACTATCCCGGCCCGACGATGCTTAACTTCCGTGATCGGACGAGAAAAGGTGTGTTCATCGTGGTATGGTCGTAGACAAACAAACGGGCAGATATCTACGATTTATTAGCACATTACATCGAAAATGGTTCAAACTTTAAAGGTCATATTTCTTGACTGGATCATCCGGAATAGGTCGTGTTTATGTGCATTTGAAAGCTCTTTTTAAGCGCTATCGATTCCTTACGACAACCATGCGCTTTAAGATTTCCGGTAAAAAGTTCCAACGAAGGAAATCTAGGGTACTTTCAGACTTAATTTTCATATGACAAAGTTAATTAGCAAAGTAACTACATCGCCACTTTTTTTGTCTGACGCTCGTAATCCATTTATTTGCGACGTGGCGCATTTATTGCAGCAAGATTGTAGCCGTTTTGAAGGGAAAGCAACTTCTAATCACGTCCCTTACTTGATTTACTCAGCGGCTATTGCGTAAAAAAGATACGTCACAGTTGTAATGATAAATAATGTAACGTGAAATGTTCAATAGCCTACGACACCGGGAGATCCCAGGCGGTCCCCCATCCAAGTACTATCCCGGCCCGACAATGCTTAACTTCCGTGATCGGACGAGAAAAGGTGTGTTCATCGTGGTATGGTCGTAGACAAACAAACGGGCAGATATCTACGATTTATTAGCACATTACATCGAAAATGGTTTAAACTTTAAAGGTCATATTTCTTGACTCGATCATTCGAAATAGGTCGTGTTTATGTGCATTTGAAAGCTCTTTTTAAGCGCTATCGATTCTTTACAACAATAATGCGCTTTATGATTTCCGGTAAAAAGTTCCAACGAAGGCAATCTAGGGTACTTGCAGACTTAATTTTCATATGACAAAGTTAATTAGCAAAGTAACTACATCGCCATTTTCTTTGTCTGACGCTCTTAATCCATTCATTTGCGACGTGGCGCATTTATTGCAGCAAGATTGTAGCCCTTTTTAAGGGAAAGAAACTTCTAATCATGTCCCTTACTTGATTTACTCGGCGGCTATTGCGTAAAAAAGATACGTCACAGTCGTGATGATAAATAATGTAACGTGAAAACGTCAATAGCCTACGACACCGGGAGATCCCAGGCGGTCCCCCATCCAAGTTCTATCCCGGCCCGACGATGCTTAACTACCGTGATCGGACGAGAACAGGTGTGTTCATCGTGGTATGGTCGTAGACAAACATACGGGTAGATATCTACGATTTATTAGCACATTACATCGAAAATGGTTCGAACTTTAAAGATCATAATTCTTGACTGGGTGATCGGAAATAGTTCGTGTTTATGTGCATTTGAAAGCTCCTTTTAAGCGCTATCGATTCTTTACGACAATAATGCGCTTTAAGATTTCCGGTAAAAAGTTCCAACGAAGGCAATCTAGGGTACTTTCAGACTTAATTTTCATATGACAAAGTTAGTTAGCAAAGTAAGTACATCGCCATTTTCTTTGTCTGACGCTCGTAATCCATTCATTTGCGACGTGGCGCATTTATTTCAGCACGATTGTAGCCGTTTTGAAGGAAAAGCAACTTCTAATCATGTCTCTTTCTTGATTTACTCAGCGGCTATTGCGTAAAAAAGATACGTCACAGTCGTAATGATAAATAATGTAACGTGAAAAAGTCAATAGCCTACGACACCAGGAGTTCCCAGGCGGTCCCCCATCCAAGTCCTATCCCGGCCCGACGATGCTTAACTTCCGCGATCGGACGAGAACAGGTGTGTTCATCGTGGTATGGTCGTAGACAAACAAACGGGCAGATATCTACGATTTATTAGCACATTACATCGAAAATGGTTCAAACTTTAAAGGTCATATTTCTTGACTGGATCATCCGAAATAGGTCGTGTTTATGTGCATTTGAAAGCTCTTTTTACGCGCTATCGATTCTTTACGACAACCATGCGCTTTAAGATTTCCGGTAAAAAGTTCCAACGAAGGAAATCTAGGGTACTTTCAGACTTAATTTTCATATGACAAAGTTAATTAGCAAAGTAACTACATCGCCATTTTCTTTGTCTGACGCTCGTAATCCATTTATTTGCGACGTGGCGCATTTATTGCAGCAAGATTGTAGCCGTTTTGAAGGGAAAGCAACTTCTAATCACGTCCCTTACTTGATTTACTCAGCGGCTATTGCGTAAAAAAGATACGTCACAGTTGTAATGATAAATAATGTAACGTGAAATGGTCAATAGCCTACGACACCGGGAGATCCCAGGCGGTCCCCCATCCAAGTACTATCCCGGCCCGACGATGCTTAACTTCCGTGATCGGACGAGAAAAGGTGTGTTCATCGTGGTATGGTCGTAGACAAACAAACGGGCAGATATCTACGATTTATTAGCACATTACATCGAAAATGGTTCAAACTTTAAAGGTCATATTTCTTGACTCGATCATTCGAAATAGGTCGTGTTTATGTGCATTTGAAAGCTCTTTTTAAGCGCTATCGATTCTTTACAACAATAATGCGCTTTATGATTTCCGGTAAAAAGTTCCAACGAAGGCAATCTAGGGTACTTGCAGACTTAATTTTCATATGACAAAGTTAATTAGCAAAGTAACTACATCGCCATTTTCTTTGTCTGACGCTCGTAATCCATTCATTTGCGACGTGGCGCATTTATTTCAGCACGATTGTAGCCGTTTTGAAGGAAAAGCAACTTCTAATCATGTCTCTTTCTTGATTTACTCAGCGGCTATTGCGTAAAAAAGATACGTCACAGTCGTAATGATAAATAATGTAACGTGAAAAAGTCAATAGCCTACGACACCAGGAGTTCCCAGGCGGTCCCCCATCCAAGTCCTATCCCGGCCCGACGATGCTTAACTTCCGCGATCGGACGAGAACAGGTGTGTTCATCGTGGTATGGTCGTAGACAAACAAACGGGCAGATATCTACGATTTATTAGCACATTACATCGAAAATGGTTCAAACTTTAAAGGTCATATTTCTTGACTGGATCATCCGAAATAGGTCGTGTTTATGTGCATTTGAAAGCTCTTTTTACGCGCTATCGATTCTTTACGACAACCATGCGCTTTAAGATTTCCGGTAAAAAGTTCCAACGAAGGAAATCTAGGGTACTTTCAGACTTAATTTTCATGTGACAAAGTTAATTAGCAAAGTAACTACATCGCCATTTTCTTTGTCTGACGCTCGTAATCCATTTATTTGCGACGTGGCGCATTTATTGCAGCAAGATTGTAGCCGTTTTGAAGGGAAAGCAACTTCTAATCACGTCCCTTACTTGATTTACTCAGCGGCTATTGCGTAAAAAAGATACGTCACAGTTGTAATGATAAATAATGTAACGTGAAATGGTCAATAGCCTACGACACCGGGAGATCCCAGGTGGTCCCCCATCCAAGTACTATCCCGGCCCGACGATGCTTAACTTCCGTGATCGGACGAGAAAAGGTGTGTTCATCGTGGTATGGTCGTAGACAAACAAACGGGCAGATATCTACGATTTATTAGCACATTACATCGAAAATGGTTCAAACTTTAAAGGTCATATTTCTTGACTCGATCATTCGAAATAGGTCGTGTTTATGTGCATTTGAAAGCTCTTTTTAAGCGCTATCGATTCTTTACAACAATAATGCGCTTTATGATTTCCGGTAAAAAGTTCCAACGAAGGCAATCTAGGGTACTTGCAGACTTAATTTTCATATGACAAAGTTAATTAGCAAAGTAACTACATCGCCATTTTCTTTGTCTGACGCTCTTAATCCATTCATTTGCGACGTGGCGCATTTATTGCAGCAAGATTGTAGCCCTTTTTAAGGGAAAGAAACTTCTAATCATGTCCCTTACTTGATTTACTCGGCGGCTATTGCGTAAAAAAGATACGTCACAGTCGTGATGATAAATAATGTAACGTGAAAACGTCAATAGCCTACGACACCGGGAGATCCCAGGCGGTCCCCCATCCAAGTTCTATCCCGGCCCCACGATGCTTAACTTCCGTGATCGGACGAGAACAGGTGTGTTCATCGTGGTATGTTCGTAGACAAAGATACGGGTAGATATCTACGATTTATTAGCACATTACATCGAAAATGGTTCGAACTTTAAAGATCATAATTCTTGACTGGGTGATCGGAAATAGTTCGTGTTTATGTGCATTTGAAAGCTCCTTTTAAGCGCTATCGATTCTTTACGACAATAATGCGCTTTAAGATTTCCGGTAAAAAGTTCCAACGAAGGCAATCTAGGGTACTTTCAGACTTAATTTTCATATCACAAAGTTAGTTAGCAAAGTAAGTACATCGCCATTTTCTTTGTCTGACGCTCGTAATCCATTCATTTGCGACGTGGCGCATTTATTTCAGCACGATTGTAGCCGTTTTGAAGGGAAAGCAACTTCTAATCACGTCCCTTACTTGATTTACTCAGCGGCTATTGCGTAAAAAAGATACGTCACAGTTGTAATGATAAATAATGTAACGTGAAATAGTCAATAGCCTACGACACCGGGAGATCCCAGGCGGTCCCCCATCCAAGTACTATCCCGGCCCCACGATGCTTAACTTCCGTGATCGGACGAGAACAGGTGTGTTCATCGTGGTATGGTCGTAGACAAACATACGGTTAGATATCTACGATTTATTAGCACATTACATCGAAAATGGTTCAAACTTTAAAGGTCATATTTCTTGACTCGATCATTCGAAATAGGTCGTGTTTATGTGCATTTGAAAGCTCTTTTTAAGCGCTATCGATTCTTTACAACAATAATGCGCTTTATGATTTCCGGTAAAAAGTTCCAACGAAGGCAATCTAGGGTACTTGCAGACTGAATTTTCATATGACAAAGTTAATTAGCAAAGTAACTACATCGCCATTTTCTTTGTCTGACGCTCTTAATCCATTCATTTGCGACGTGGCGCATTTATTGCAGCAAGATTGTAGCCCTTTTTAAGGGAAAGAAACTTCTAATCATGTCCCTTACTTGATTTACTCGGCGGCTATTGCGTAAAAAAGATACGTCACAGTCGTGATGATAAATAATGTAACGTGAAAACGTCAATAGCCTACGACACCGGGAGATCCCAGGCGGTCCCCCATCCAAGTTCTATCCCGGCCCCACGATGCTTAACTTCCGTGATCGGACGAGAACAGGTGTGTTCATCGTGGTATGTTCGTAGACAAACATACGGGTAGATATCTACGATTTATTAGCACATTACATCGAAAATGGTTCGAACTTTAAAGATCATAATTCTTGACTGGGTGATCGGAAATAGTTCGTGTTTATGTGCATTTGAAAGCTCCTTTTAAGCGCTATCGATTCTTTACGACAATAATGCGCTTTAAGATTTCCGGTAAAAAGTTCCAACGAAGGCAATCTAGGGTACTTTCAGACTTAATTTTCATATCACAAAGTTAGTTAGCAAAGTAAGTACATCGCCATTTTCTTTGTCTGACGCTCGTAATCCATTCATTTGCGACGTGGCGCATTTATTTCAGCACGATTGTAGCCGTTTTGAAGGAAAAGCAACTTCTAATCATGTCTCTTTCTTGATTTACTAAGCGGCTATTGCGTAAAAAAGATACGTCACAGTCGTAATGATAAATAATGTAACGTGAAAAAGTCAATAGCCTACGACACCAGGAGTTCCCAGGCGGTCCCCCATCCAAGTCCTATCCCGGCCCGACGATGCTTAACTTCCGCGATCGGACGAGAACAGGTGTGTTCATCGTGGTATGGTCGTGTACAAACAAACGGGCAGATATCTACGATTTATTAGCACATTACATCGAAAATGGTTCAAACTTTAAAGGTCATATTTCTTGACTGGATCATCCGAAATAGGTCGTGTTTATGTGCATTTGAAAGCTCTTTTTACGCGCTATCGATTCTTTACGACAACCATGCGCTTTAAGATTTCTGGTAAAAAGTTCCAACGAAGGCAATCTAGGGTACTTTCAGACTTAATTTTCATATGACAAAGTTAGTTAGCAAAGTGAGTACATCGCCATTTTCTTTGTCTGACGCTCGTAATCCATTCATTTGCGACGTGGCGCATTTATTTCAGCACGATTGTAGCCGTTTTGAAGGAAAAGCAACTTCTAATCATGTCTCTTTCTTGATTTACTCAGCGGCTATTGCGTAAAAAAGATACATCACAGTCGTAATGATAAATAATGTAACGTGAAAAAGTCAATAGCCTACGACACCAGGAGTTCCCAGGCGGTCCCCCATCCAAGTCCTATCCCGGCCCGACGATGCTTAACTTCCGCGATCGGACGAGAACAGGTGTGTTCATCGTGGTATGGTCGTAGACAAACAAACGGGCAGATATCTACGATTTATTAGCACATTACATCGAAAATGGTTCAAACTTTAAAGGTCATATTTCTTGACTGGATCATCCGAAATAGGTCGTGTTTATGTGCATTTGAAAGCTCTTTTTACGCGCTATCGATTCTTTACGACAACCATGCGCTTTAAGATTTCCGGTAAAAAGTTCCAACGAAGGAAATCTAGGGTACTTTCAGACTTAATTTTCATATGACAAAGTTAATTAGCAAAGTAACTACATCGCCATTTTCTTTGTCTGACGCTCGTAATCCATTTATTTGCGACGTGGCGCATTTATTGCAGCAAGACTGTAGCCGTTTTGAAGGGAAAGCAACTTCTAATCACGTCCCTTACTTGATTTACTCAGCGGCTATTGCGTAAAAAAGATACGTCACAGTTGTAATGATAAATAATGTAACGTGAAATAGTCAATAGCCTACGACACCGGGAGATCCCAGGCGGTCCCCCATCCAAGTACTATCCCGGCCCCACGATGCTTAACTTCCGTGATCGGACGAGAACAGGTGTGTTCATCGTGGTATGGTCGTAGACAAACATACGGTTAGATATCTACGATTTATTAGCACATTACATCGAAAATGGTTCGAACTTTAAAGGTCATATTTCTTGACTGGGTGATCGGAAATAGTTCGTGTTTATGTGCATTTGAAAGCTCCTTTTAAGCGCTATCGATTCTTTACGACAATAATGCGCTTTAAGATTTCCGGTAAAAAGTTCCAACGAAGGCAATCTAGGGTACTTTCAGACGTAATTTTCATATGACAAAGTTAGTTAGCAAAGTAACTACATCGCCATTTTCTTTGTCTGACGCTCGTAATCCATTTATTTGCGACGTGGCGCATTTATTGCAGCAAGACAGTAGCCGTTTTGAAGGGAAAGCAACTTCTAATCACGTCCCTTACTTGATTTACTCAGCGGCTATTGCGTAAAAAAGATACGTCACAGTTGTAATGATAAAAAATGTAACGTGAAATAGTCAATAGCCTACGACACCGGGAGATCCCAGGCGGTCCCCCATCCAAGTACTATCCCGGCCCGACGATGCTTTACTTCCGTGATCCGACGAGAACAGGTGTGTTAATCGTGGTATGGTCGTAGACAAACAAACGGGCAGATATCTACGATTTATTAGCACATTACATCGAAAATGGTTCAAACTTTAAAGGTCATATTTCTTGACTCGATCATTCGAAATAGGTCGTGTTTATGTGCATTTGAAAGCTCTTTTTAAGCGCTATCGATTCTTTACGACAACCATGCGCTTTAAGATTTCCGGTAAAAAGTTCCAACGAAGGAAATCTAGGGTACTTTCAGACTTAATTTTCATATGACAAAGTTAATTAGCAAAGTAACTACATCGCCACTTTCTTTATCTGACGCTCGTAATCCATTTATTTGCGACGTGGCGCATTTATTGCAGCAAGATTGTAGCCGTTTTGAAGGGAAAGCAACTTCTAATCACGTCCCTTACTTGATTTACTCAGCGGCTATTGCGTAAAAAAGATACGTCACAGTCGTAATGATAAATAATGTAACGTGAAATAGTCAATAGCCAACGACACCGGGAGATCCCAGGCGGTCCCCCATCCAAGTACTATCCCGGCCCGACGATGCTTAACTTCCGTGATCGGACGAGAACAGGTGTGTTCATCGTGGTATGGTCGTAGACAAACAAACGGGCAGATATCTACGATTTATTACCACATTACATCGAAAATGGTTCAAACTTTAAAGGTCATATTTCTTGACTGGATCATTCGAAATAGGTCGTGTTTATGTGCATTTGACAGCTCTTTTCAAGCGCTATCGATTCTTTACAACAATAATGCGCTTTATGATTTCCGGTAAAAAGTTCCAGCGAAGGCAATCTAGGGTACTTGCAGACTTAATTTTCATATGACAAAGTTAATTAGCAAAGTAACTACATCGCCATTTTCTTTGTCTGACGCTCTTAATCCATTCATTTGCGACGTGGCGCATTTATTGCAGCAAGATTGTAGCCGTTTTGAAGGGAAAGCAACTTCTAATCACGTCCCTTACTTGATTTACTCAGCGGCTATTGCGTAAAAAAGATACGTCACAGTCGTAATGATAAATAATGTAACGTGAAATAGTCAATAGCCAACGACACCGGGAGATCCCAGGCGGTCCCCCATCCAAGTACTATCCCGGCCCGACGATGCTTAACTTCCGTGATCGGACGAGAACAGGTGTGTTCATCGTGGTATGGTCGTAGACAAACAAACGGGCAGATATCTACGATTTATTAGCACATTACATCGAAAATGGTTCAAACATTAAAGGTCATATTTCTTGACTGGATCATTCGAAATAGGTCGTGTTTATGTGCATTTGACAGCTCTTTTCAAGCGCTATCGATTCTTTACAACAATAATGCGCTTTATCATTTCCGGTAAAAAGTTCCAACGAAGGCAATCTAGGGTACTTGCAGACTTAATTTTCATATGACAAAGTTAATTAGCAAAGTAACTACATCGCCATTTTCTTTGTCTGACGCTCGTAATCCATTTATTTGCGACGTGGCGCATTTATTGCAGCAAGACTGTAGCCGTTTTGAAGGGAAAGCAACTTCTAATCACGTCCCTTACTTGATTTACTCAGCGGCTATTGCGTAAAAAAGATACGTCACAGTTGTAATGATAAATAATGTAACGTGAAATAGTCAATAGCCTACGACACCGGGAGATCCCAGGCGGTCCCCCATCCAAGTACTATCCCGGCCCGACGATGCTTAACTTCCGTGATCGGACGAGAACAGGTGTGTTCATCGTGGTATGGTCGTACACAAACATACGGGTAGATATCTACGATTTATTAGCACATTACATCGAAAATGGTTCGAACTTTAAAGGTCATATTTCTTGACTGGGTGATCGGAAATAGTTCGTGTTTATGTGCATTTGAAAGCTCCTTTTAAGCGCTATCGATTCTTTACGACAATAATGCGCTTTAAGATTTCCGGTAAAAAGTTCCAACGAAGGCAATCTAGGGTACTTTCAGACTTAATTTTCATATGACAAAGTTAGTTAGCAAAGTAACTACATCGCCATTTTCTTTGTCTGACGCTCGTAATCCATTTATTTGCGACGTGGCGCATTTATTGCAGCAAGACAGTAGCCGTTTTGAAGGGAAAGCAACTTCTAATCACGTCCCTTACTTGATTTACTCAGCGGCTATTGCGTAAAAAAGATACGTCACAGTTGTAATGATAAAAAATGTAACGTGAAATAGTCAATAGCCTACGACACCGGGAGATCCCAGGCGGTCCCCCATCCAAGTACTATCCCGGCCCGACGATGCTTTACTTCCGTGATCCGACGAGAACAGGTGTGTTAATCGTGGTATGGTCGTAGACAAACAAACGGGCAGATATCTACGATTTATTAGCACATTACATCGAAAATGGTTCAAACTTTAAAGGTCATATTTCTTGACTCGATCATTCGAAATAGGTCGTGTTTATGTGCATTTGAAAGCTCTTTTTAAGCGCTATCGATTCTTTACGACAACCATGCGCTTTAAGATTTCCGGTAAAAAGTTCCAACGTAGGAAATCTAGGGTACTTTCAGACTTAATTTTCATATGACAAAGTTAATTAGCAAAGTAACTACATCGCCACCTTCTTTATCTGACGCTCGTAATCCATTTATTTGCGACGTGGCGCATTTATTGCAGCAAGATTGTAGCCGTTTTGAAAGGAAAGCAACTTCTAATCACGTCCCTTACTTGATTTACTCAGCGGCTATTGCGTAAAAAAGATACGTCACAGTCGTAATGATAAATAATGTAACGTGAAATAGTCAATAGCCAACGACACCGGGAGATCCCAGGCGGTCCCCCATCCAAGTACTATCCCGGCCCGACGATGCTTAACTTCCGTGATCGGACGAGAACAGGTGTGTTCATCGTGGTATGGTCGTAGACAAACAAACGGGCAGATATCTACGATTTATTAGCACATTACATCGAAAATG
Source organism: Hydractinia symbiolongicarpus (assembly GCF_029227915.1). Taxonomy (NCBI): domain Eukaryota; kingdom Metazoa; phylum Cnidaria; class Hydrozoa; order Anthoathecata; family Hydractiniidae; genus Hydractinia; species Hydractinia symbiolongicarpus. The sequence goes on along the minus strand of NC_079885.1, from coordinate 14,848,278 downwards.
GTTCGAACTTTAAAGATCATAATTCTTGACTGGGTGATCGGAAATAGTTCGTGTTTATGTGCATTTGAAAGCTCCCTTTAAGCGCTATCGATTCTTTACGACAATAATGCGCTTTAAGATTTCCGGTAAAAAGTTCCAACGAAGGCAATCTAGGGTACTTTCAGACTTAATTTTCATATGACAAAGTTAGTTAGCAAAGTAAGTACATCGCCATTTTCTTTGTCTGACGCTCGTAATCCATTCATTTGCGACGTGGCGCATTTATTGCAGCACCATTGTAGCCGTTTTGAAGGGAAAGCAACTTGTAATCATGTCTCTTTCTTGATTTACTCAGCGGCTATTGCGTAAAAAAGATACGTCACAGTCGTAATGATAAATAATGTAACGTGAAAAAGGCAATAGCCTACGACACCAGGAGTTCCCAGGCGGTCCCCCATCCAAGTACTATCCCGGCCCGACGATGCTTAACTTCCGTGATCGGACGAGAACAGGTGTGTTCATTGTGGTATGGTCGTAGACAAACAAACGGGCAGAGATCTACGATTTATTAGCACATTACATCAAAAATGGTTCAAACTTTAAAGGTCATATTTCTTGACTGGATCATCCGGAATAGGTCGTGTTTATGTGCATTTGAAAGCTCTTTTTAAGCGCTATCGATTCTTTACAACAATAATGCGCTTTATGATTTCCGGTAAAAAGTTCCAACGAAGGCAATCTAGGGTACTTGCAGACTTAATTTTCATATGACAAAGTTAATTAGCAAAGTAACTACATCGCCATTTTCCTTCTCTGACGCTCTTAATCCATTCATTTGCGACGTGGCGCATTTATTGCAGCAAGATTGTACCCCTTTTTAAGGGAAAGAAACTTCTAATCATGTCCCTTACTTGATTTACTCGGCGGCTATTGCGTAAAAAAGATACGTCACAGTCGTGATGATAAATAATGTAACGTGAAAACGTCAATAGCCTGCGACACCGGGAGATCCCAGGCGGTCCCCCATCCAAGTACTATCCCGGCCCGACGATGCTTAACTTCCGTGATCGGACGAGAACAGGTGCGTTCATCGTGGTATGGTCGTAGACAAACATACGGGTAGATATCTACGATTTATTAGCACATTACATCGAAAATGGTTCGAACTTTAAAGATCATAATTCTTGACTGGGTGATCGGAAATTGTTCGTGTTTATGTGCATTTGAAAGCTCCTTTTAAGCGCTATCGATTCTTTACGACAATAATGCGCTTTAAGATTTCCGGTAAAAAGTTCCAACGAAGGCAATCTAGGGTACTTTCAGACTTAATTTTCATATGACAAAGTTAGTTAGCAAAGTAAGTACATCGCCATTTTCTTTGTCTGACGCTCGTAATCCATTCATTTGCGACGTGGCGCATTTATTGCAGCACGATTCTAGCCGTTTTGAAGGGAAAGCAACTTGTAATCATGTCTCTTTCTTGATTTACTCAGCGGCTATTGCGTAAAAAAGATACGTCACAGTCGTAATGATAAATAATGTAACGTGAAAAAGTCAATAGCCTACGACACCAGGAGTTCCCAGGCGGTCCCCCATCCAAGTACTATCCCGGACCGACGATGCTTAACTTCCGTGATCGGACGAGAACAGGTGTGTTCATTGTGGTATGGTCGTAGACAATCAAACGGGCAGATATCTACGATTTATTAGCACATTACATCGAAAATGGTTCAAACTTTAAAGGTCATATTTCTTGACTGGATCATCCGGAATAGGTCGTGTTTATGTGCATTTGAAAGCTCTTTCAAGCGCTATCGATTCTTTACAACAATAATGCGCTTTATGATTTCCGGTAAAAAGTTCCAACGAAGGCAATCTAGGGTACTTGCAGACTTAATTTTCATATGACAAAGTTAATTAGCAAAGTAACTACATCGCCATTTTCCTTCTCTGACGCTCTTAATCCATTCATTTGCGACGTTGCGCATTTATTGCAGCAAGATTGTAGCCCTTTTTAAGGGAAAGAAACTTCTAATTATGTCCCTTACTGGATTTACTCCGCTGCTATTGCGTAAAAAAGATACGTCACAGTCGTGATGATAAATAATGTAACGTGAAAACGTCAATAGCCTACGACACCGGGAGATCCCAGGCGGTACCCCATCCAAGTACTATCCCGGCCCGACGATGCTTAACTTCCGTGATCGGACGAGAACAGGTGTGTTCATCGTGGTATGGTCGTAGACAAACATACGGGTAGATATCTACGATTTATTAGCACATTACATCGAAAATGGTTCGAACTTTAAAGATCATAATTCTTGACTGGGTGATCGGAAATAGTTCGTGTTTATGTGCATTCGAAAGCTCCTTTTAAGCGCTATCGATTCTTTACGACAATAATGCGCTTTAAGATTTCCGGTAAAAAGTTCCAACGAAGGCAATCTAGGGTACTTTCAGACTTAATTTTCATATGACAAAGTTAGTTAGCAAAGTAAGTACATCGCCATTTTCTTTGTCTGACGCTCGTAATCCATTCATTTGCGACGTGGCGCATTTATTGCAGCACAATTCTAGCCGTTTTGAAGGGAAAGCAACTTGTAATCATGTCTCTTTCTTGATTTACTCAGCGGCTATTGCGTAAAAAAGATACGTCACAGTCGTAATGATAAATAATGTAACGTGAAAAAGTCAATAGCCTACGACACCAGGAGTTCCCAGGCGGTCCCCCACAATCAATCTAATTTAAATGATAATGTATCGTATCATAAATTTCCAAAGGATCCAGAATTATGGATTGCCAAAGTCAAACGGACCTCACTGCCAAAATATCGGTACTTGTGTTCAACCCATTTCACCGAAGACTGTTTCGACAAATCTTTTGATATGCAACAAAAGTATGCAGCAAATAAAAATAAAAAAATGATTCGGAAGCTGGTGCCAGGGGCAATACCCACCTTATTCCCTCATATTGAGCCAACACCTGAGAGAGCATCATCCACAAAAAGATTGAAAGTCAAAGAACAAGCTGAGGTATTGTGATTTGCAATAACAACTTGGTGACCAGTCTTCAGCTTATAATTACGAGATATCAAATATGAAACTTCTTGAGAAAAATGATAAATATAGATACGTAAATTTATTTATCTTCCTTCCAATCATATACATTTTGTGTTATAAAAAGGTGTGACATATATAATATAATATACCTTAGTACCCAGGCCTTATCATTTGATTTTCTTTTAATTTCAGATTGTCTCAGACTTATTAGAAAAACAAGACTCTTATACAATTCCAGTTGATGATTTTGACAGTCTTGGAAGCCTCTCGCCTGCTGATTCTGATGTTCAAGGTTCTAGAAATATGTCAACTCAAACAGACATCACTTACAACACAGTCAGTGTGCAAACAGAACCGACGTATTATCGAGATGCGTCTACCCTCACGAGGATGAGACACTTCAGAAGTATTAGGTGCCAAACAAAAACGTTCAAAAAGAACAATCCATCGAAAGGTGTACAATTTCCAATAGCCAAGAAAGGTATTTTAGAAAGTGATGGCGTAAAAATTGTTTGTCAGAATCGTGAGAGTGTGTCGACTGACGTGTTAGAGACTGTGGTGGCTGACAATTTTTGTAACAATTTGGGTGTTCAGAGTAGTGGTTTAGATGAAGCGGAGGATGTCATTAGTGCTGCTGTTGAAATTGTAAATAATAAATTGGATGGTGTAAATAATAAATTGGATGGTGTAAATAATGAATTGGATGGTGTAAATAATGAATTGGAGGTTGTAAATAATGAATTGGAGGTTGTAAATAATGAATTGGAATTGGATGATAAATCAGAAAGTTCGAGTGACGAATGTGGTGAAGACGCTGCTGATAGTGATTATGTTCCTTCACAGAATGAGAATGCAACAGAATCTGATCTTTCGCAGAATGAGTGTGTCAGTTGGAAGGAGAAAATTAGAAATGAACGTGTATTTCTAGTTTACGAGAGTAAGTTATTTGAATTGCTCGGTCGGTGTCCAAGGTGTGGTGGGCCTGTTGATCAATCTGAAATCAGAGAAGTTATGAATACCGGTTCCCAATTGCATTTAAAAATTAATTGCTTCAATGAATGCAATATCGAATGGAAAAGTCAACCAATGGTCGGCTCACTAAACGGATTGGGAAATTTATTTATTTCAACATCAATCGCTTTTTCAGGGGTACCGTTTGCAAAAATTTCGAGGTTTGCATGGTTGATTAATTTGAAATTCATATCTGACAGTGTGTATTATCAGATTCGACGTGATTTCATCCTTCCCGTAGTTAGACAAAAGTGGAATGTCGAACGTAAACGTATGGTGGAATTGTTGAAATCGCGTGATGTCGTTGTTCTCGTTGGTGACGGAAGATGCGATAGCCCTGGCCATTCTGCAAAGTACTGCAATTATACGTTCATGGAAACACTTACCGGGAAAGTTATTGACACTGTTGTGGTACCTGTAACAGAAGTAAAGAATTCAAACGCCATGGAAAAAGAAGGGTTTGTTCGTATTTTACGACAGCTGCAAAATAATGATGTTCACGTGGATGTTGTGGCCACAGATAAACACACACAAATACGCAAACTAATGCGAGTGAACCCTGAGTTCAACAGAATCAAACATCAATTTGATCCAAGGCACGTTGCCAAAAATATAAATAAAAAAATCAATAAAATTGCAAAAAAGAAAAGTCATGAAAGTTTGTTAGAGTGGGTACCTTCAATAGTGAACCACTTCTGGTGGAGCGTTACAACTGCCAATGGCGATGCTGACCTTATCTATGAAAAATTTCAGTCAATCATCTATCACACTATCAACAAACATGAATGGCCGGGATGTAAAAAATTTAAAAGGTGTGAACATGAACCACTTACGAAAGAAGAACAAAAAAGTAAGAACTGGTTGTTAGAGGGTTCACCAGCTCATCAATATTTAGTTTCAATGGTCAGAGACAAGTCCTTCAAAAATGACTTGAAGTATTTAACGGATGTCGTGCACACAACGAATGTGGAAGTTTTTAACAACCTTTTGTTGAAGTATATTCCTAAGCAGTACCATTTTCAGCACGATCATATGGTCATGGGTGCTTATCTGGCTGCTTTGGATAATAACTTCAACTGCCAGCGAACTCAAGCAATTATTCAATCTGGTGAACAGCTTGGGAAACCACGCTTCAAAATTGCTTGGCGCAAACCAACGAAGAAGTTAATCGCTAGAACAGTATTTGAGAAAAAAAATTATGAATACTTGAAGGTCATGATGATAGGTGCATACAAACGAGCGGCGAAACGTGAAAAACACAGGTCGAGAAAGCGAATCATGGCACCAAAAGAAAGAGCAAGCCGAGATGAAATAATTGAGAAGAAAACGAAAATGGCGAGATTTAAAACATGATATATACATGTAATTTAGAAAAGGTTTTGGGGGAAGCGATTTAATTCTATCAAATATGAAAAACGTCCTGGGTTCTAAGTGCACAAATTCAGTCGAATAGGCGTTTGTGTTAAGGGCTCTATCTGTTCTGTTCTTCGCTCGTCATGTACTCCCACGCCTGGATAATTTCAGACATCCCGTCTGCTCCCTCATCGTCGCCATCGAAATTCACATAAATTCCATTTTCTTCTGGAAATTTTTTTCTAATTTTTGAAACCACACAAGCAGGAATGATTCTACGAACATGTCTTCCAAGTTTTGTATAAACAAACCAAGAAAACTGTCGATACGCTGCGTAGCGATAAGTCCTAAAACGAGAAAACAGCCTGGGGATGAGGTTCATTAAATGTATATTTTTGCATGTACATAAGTTGAGTATAGTTTTTTGAGATATAAATAGAGTTATTTTGTTGTTTTGTATTTTGTTGAGCGTGTTGAGAAACATTTTGTATGAGATCTATGTTTGAGAATAATATATATTTTTACCGATTCGGTATATTGTCTATGCAAGGTAGCCATGCACCTTCCCTGTCATTCAAACTAACCATAGCGGTCCATAAAACATGTGGATTTAAACACACAGCATCGAAACTTTCATGCTGAGTTACGCATGTATAATCTAGAAAAAAAACAAATTGGGAAAATTTACAAACTAGATCTAGAGGCCTGTCTCATACAGGTCCTGGGATCGAGCATATAAAAATTTCTTAGTTATTCATTCAACAAAATATGCACACTAATTAATTATACAGAATCATACCACCAGAAATATATCTCAACTTTATTTCGTCGATTTCTGTGCAGCATAAACATTCACGACTCACAGGCATCGTACAGCAAAACGAACATTTACACCATGAGGATGGTTCGACGTCTAGGCGATTGATACGAGGCTCTTGCTCTCTAACTTCTTCTAGACAGTCGGGAACATCTTCCCAACTATCATCGCTATCATTGTTGGAATTGTTAACAACCTTTTTTTGTGGTTCAAACTGGTAAGGATTTACAGACATTTTGCTGCATTAACGAAACGATTTTCTTGTGTATTATGTATTTCGCGCGCTTTTGATACTGAACTGGCGCGTCACAACTTTGACCCATGGAAAAAAGACTGGACGCTAGAGTTGAATTTTACCGAAATATAATCACAACAAAATGGAGGCGAGCGCTGCTGTTTTTACGAGGTAAACATGGATATATCTACTACATAATATTGATTTGGCTAAAAAGACTTTCTCTACTATATTTCTTTGAATGTTTTGAGTTGCATAAGCATTACTTGTGTAGACACCTCGGGATCCCTTTAAAAGCTCTTTTTAGGCGCTATCGATTCTTTACGACAACCATGCGCTTTAAGATTTCCGGTAAAAAGTTCCAACGAAGGAAATCTAGGGTACTTTCAGACTTAATTTTCATATGACAAAGTTAATTAGCAAAGTAAGTACATCGCCATTTTCTTTGTCTGACGCTCGTAATCCATTTATGTGCGACGTGGCGCATTTATTGCAGCAAGATTGTAGCCGTTTTGAAGGGAAAGCAACTTCTAATCACGTCCCTTACTTGATTTACTCAGCGGCTATTGCGTAAAAAAGATACGTCACAGTCGTAATGATAAATAATGTAACGTGAAATAGTCAATAGCCAACGACACCGGGAGATCCCAGGCGGTCCCCCATCCAAGTACTATCCCGGCCCGACGATGCTTAACTTCCGTGATCGGACGAGAACAGTTGTGTTCATCGTGGTATGGTCGTAGACAAACATACGGGTAGATATCTACGATTTATTAGCACATTACATCGAAAATGGTTCGAACTTTAAAGATCATAATTCTTGACTGGGTGATCGGAAATAGTTCGTGTTTATGGGCATTTGAAAGCTCCTTTTAAGCGCTATCGATTCTTTATGACAATAATGCGCTTTAAGATTTCCGGTAAAAAGTTCCAACGAAGGCAATCTAGGGTACTTTCAGACTTAATTTTCATATGACAAAGTTAGTTAGCAAAGTAAGTACATCGCCATTTTATTTGTCTGACGCTCGTAATCCATTCATTTGCGACGTGGCGCATTTATTGCAGCACGATTGTAGCCGTTTTGAAGGGAAAGCAACTTGTAATCAGGTCTCTTTCTTGATTTACTCAGCGGCTATTGCGTAAAAAAGATACGTCACAGTCGTAATGATAAATAATGTAACGTGAAAACGTCAATAGCCTACGACACCGGGAGATCCCGGGCGGTCCCCCATCCAAATACTATCCCGGCTCGACGATGCTTAACTTCCGTGATCAGACGAGAACAGGTGTGTTCATCGTGGTATGGTCGTAGACACACATACGGGCAGATATCTACGATTTATTAGCACATTACATCGAAAATGGTTCAAACTTTAAAGGTCATATTTCTTGACTGGGTGATCGGAAATAGTTCGTGTTTATGTGCATTTGAAAGCTCCTTTTAAGCGCTATCGATTCTTTACGACAATAATGCGCTTTAAGATTTCCGGTAAAAAGTTCCAACGAAGGCAATCTAGGGTACTTTCAGACTTAATTTTCATATGACAAAGTTAGTTAGCAAAGTAAGTACATCGCCATTTTCTTTGTCTGACGCTCGTAATCCATTCATTTGCGACGTGGCGCATTTATTGCAGCACGATTCTAGCCGTTTTGAAGGGAAAGCAACTTCTAATCATGTCCCTTACTTGATTTACTCGGCGGCTATTGCGTAAAAAAGATACGTCACAGTCGTGATGATAAATAATGTAATGTGAAAACGTCAATAGCCTACGACACCGGGAGATCCCAGGCGGTTCCCCATCCAAGTACTATGCCGGCCCGACGATGCTTAACTTCCGTGATCGGACGAGAACAGGTGTGTTCATCGTGGTATGGTCGTAGACAAACATACGGGTAGATATCTACGATTTATTAGCACATTACATCGAAAATGGTTCGAACTTTAAAGATCATAATTCTTGACTGGGTGATCGGAAATAGTTCGTGTTTATGTGCATTTGAAAGCTCCTTTTAAGCGCTATCGATTCTTTACGACAATAATGCGCTTTAAGATTTCCGGTAAAAAGTTCCAACGAAGGCAATCTAGGGTACTTTCAGACTTAATTTTCATATGACAAAGTTAGTTAGCAAAGTAAGTACATCGCCATTTTCTTTGTCTGACGCTCGTAATCCATTCATTTGCGACGTGGCGCATTTATTGCAGCACGATTCTAGCCGTTTTGAAGGGAAAGCAACTTGTAATCATGTCCCTTACTTGATTTACTCGGCGGCTATTGCGTAAAAAAGATACGTCACAGTCGTGATGATAAATAATGTAACGTGAAAACGTCAATAGCCTACGACACCGGGAGATCCCGGGCGGTCCCCCATCCAAATACTATCCCGGCTCGACGATGCTTAACTTCCGTGATCAGACGAGAACAGGTGTGTTCATCGTGGTATGGTCGTAGACACACATACGGGCAGATATCTACGATTTATTAGCACATTACATCGAAAATGGTTCAAACTTTAAAGGTCATATTTCTTGACTGGATCATCCGGAATAGGTCGTGTTTATGTGCATTTGAAAGCTCTTTTTAAGCGCTATCGATTCGTTACAACAATAATGCGCTTTATGATTTCCGGTAAAAAGTTCCAACGAAGGCAATCTAGGGTACTTGCAGACTTAATTTTCATATGACAAAGTTAATTAGCAAAGTAACTACATCGCCATTTTCTTTATCTGACGCTCTTAATCCATTCATTTGCGACGTGGCGCATTTATTGCAGCAAGATTGTAGCCCTTTTTAAGGGAAAAAAACTTCTAATCATGTCCCTTACTTGATTTACTCGGCGGCTATTGCGTAAAAAAGATACGTCACAGTCGTGATGATAAATAATGTAACGTGAAAACGTCAATAGCCAACGCCACCAGGAGATCCCAGGCGGTCCACCATCCAAGTACTATCCCGGCCCGACGATGCTTAACTTCCGTGATCGGACGAGAACAGGTGTGTTCATCGTGGTATGGTCGTAGACAAACATACGTGTAGATATCTACGATTTATTTGCACATTACATCGAAAATGGTTCGAACTTTAAAGATCATAATTCTTGACTGGGTGATCGGAAATAGTTCGTGTTTATGTGCATTTGAAAGCTCCTTTTAAGCGCTATCGATTCTTTACGACAATAATGCGCTTTATGATTTCCGGTAAAAAGTTTCAACGAAAGCAATCTAGGGTACTTGCAGACTTAATTTTCATATGACAAAGTTAATTAGCAAAGTAACTACATCGCCATTTTCTTTGTCTGACGCTCGTAATCCATTCATTTGCGACGTGGCGCATTTATTGCAGCAAGATTGTAGCCCTTTTTAAGGGAAAGAAACTTCTAATCATGTCCCTTACTTGATTTACTCGGCGGCTATTGCGTAAAAAAGATACGTCACAGTCGTGATGATAAATAATGTAACGTGAAAACGTCAATAGCCTACGACACCGGGAGATCCCGGGCGGTCCCCCATCCAAGTACTATCCCGGCTCGACGATGCTTAACTTCCGTGATCAGACGAGAACAGGTGTGTTCATCGTGGTATGGTCGTAGACACACATACGGGCAGATATCTACGATTTATTAGCACATTACATCGAAAATGGTTCAAACTTTAAAGGTCATATTTCTTGACTGGATCATCCGGAATAGGTCGTGTTTATGTGCATTTGAAAGCTCTTTTTAAGCGCTATCGATTCTTTACAACAATAATGCGCTTTATGATTTCCGGTAAAAAGTTCCAACGAAGGCAATCTAGGGTACTTGCAGACTTAATTTTCATATGACAAAGTTAATTAGCAAAGTAACTACATCGCCATTTTCTTTATCTGACGCTCTTAATCCATTCATTTGCGACGTGGCGCATTTATTGCAGCAAGATTGTAGCCCTTTTTAAGGGAAAAAAACTTCTAATCATGTCCCTTACTTGATTTACTCGGCGGCTATTGCGTAAAAAAGATACGTCACAGTCGTGATGATAAATAATGTAACGTGAAAACGTCAATAGCCAACGCCACCAGGAGATCCCAGGCGGTCCACCATCCAAGTACTATCCCGGCCCGACGATGCTTAACTTCCGTGATCGGACGAGAACAGGTGTGTTCATCGTGGTATGGTCGTAGACAAACATACGGGTAGATATCTACGATTTATTTGCACATTACATCGAAAATGGTTCGAACTTTAAAGATCATAATTCTTGACTGGGTGATCGGAAATAGTTCGTGTTTATGTGCATTTGAAAGCTCCTTTTAAGCGCTATCGATTCTTTACGACAATAATGCGCTTTAAGATTTCCGGTAAAAAGTTCCAACGAAGGCAATCTAGGGTACTTTCAGACTTAATTTTCATATGACAAAGTTAGTTAGCAAAGTAAGTACATCGCCATTTTCTTTGTCTGACGCTCGTAATCCATTCATTTGCGACGTGGCGCATTTATTGCAGCACGATTGTAGCCGTTTTGAAGGGAAAGCAACTTGTAATCATGTCTCTTTCTTGATTTACTCAGCGGCTATTGCGTAAAAAAGATACGTCACAGTCGTAATGATAAATAATGTAACGTGAAAAAGTCAATAGCCAACGACACCAGGAATTCCCAGGCGGTCCCCCATCAAAGTACTATCCCGGCCCGACGATGCTTAACTTCCGTGATCGGACGAGAACAGGTGTGTTCATTGTGGTATGGTCGTAGACAAACAAACGGGCAGATATCTACGATTTATTAGCACATTACATCGAAAATGGTTCAAACTTTAAGGGTCATATTTCTTGACTGGATCATCCGGAATAGATCGTGTTTATGTGCATTTGAAAGCTCTTTTTAAGCGCTATCGATTCTTTACAACAATAATGCGCTTTATGATTTCCGGTAAAAAGTTCCAACGAAAGCAATCTAGGGTACTTGCAGACTTAATTTTCATATGACAAAGTTAATTAGCAAAGTAACTACATCGCCATTTTCTTTATCTGACGCTCTTAATCCATTCATTTGCGACGTGGCGCATTTATTGCAGCAAGATTGTAGCCCTTTGTAAAGGAAAAAAACTTCTAATCATGTCCCTTACTTGATTTACTCGGCGGCTATTGCGTAAAAAAGATACGTCACAGTCGTGATGATAAATAATGTAACGTGAAAACGTCAATAGCCTACGACACCGGGAGATCCCAGGCGGACCCCATCCAAGTACTATCCCGGCCCGACGATGCTTAACTTCCGTGATCGGACGAGAACAGGTGTGTTCATCGTGGTATGGTCGTAGACAAACATACGGGTAGATATCTACGATTTATTAGCACATTACATCGAAAATGGTTCGAACTTTAAAGATCATAATTCTTGACTGGGTGATCGGAAATAGTTCGTGTTTATGTGCATTTGAAAGCTCCTTTTAAGCGCTATCGATTCTTTACGACAATAATGCGCTTTAAGATTTCCGGTAAAAAGTTCCAACGAAGGCAATCTAGGGTACTTTCAGATTTAATTTTCATATGACAAAGTTAGTTAGCAAAGTAAGTATATCGCCATTTTCTTTGTCTGACGCTGGTAATCCATTCATTTGCGACGTGGCGCATTTATTGCAACACGATTCTAGCCGTTTTGAAGGGAAAGCAACTTGTAATCATGTCTCTTTCTTGATTTACTCAGCGGCTATTGCGTAAAAAAGATACGTCACAGTCGTAATGATACATAATGTAACGTGAAAAAGTCAAAAGCCTACGACACAAGGAGTTCCGAGGCGGTCCCCCATCAAAGTACTATCCCGGCCCGACGATGCTTAACTTCCGTGATCGGACAAGAGCAGGTGTGTTCATTGTAGTATGGTCGTAGACAAACAAACGGGCAGATATCTACGATTTATTAGCACATTACATCGAAAATGGTTCAAACTTTAAAGGTCATATTTCTTGACTGGATCATCCGGAATAGGTCGTGTTTATGTGCATTTGAAAGCTCTTTTTAAGCGCTATCGATTCTTCTTCTTCTTCTTCTTAATTTATTTAACGTCGGAGAAATAACTATGTACATATAGCTTCCTGATATAAAAAAATAAATAAATACATACTTATAAATATACAGGAAACTAATCAAATCCGACAAAAATTTGTTTATGGTTTTATGAAAAATGTATAAAAATTAAGAAAAAATATTTAAATAGACCGAGTGACTGAAATCATACTCCTTTAGTTTCGTTTTAAATTTTTTAAGGCTGTTACAACTTTTCAATTCGGAAGGTAAAGTATTCCAAATTTTAGGCCCCAATGAGCGAAGACATTTTTCCCCAAAATTTTTTGTATTAAAGTTCAATGTTTTAAGATTATTTAAATATTGACTTCGTACTGGCCTGTTTGTTTCGCTGCGTTGAAAGATGTCTAACATAAATGGCGGATTTAAATTATTAAGAGATTTAAAAATCTCTATACATAGATTTCGTATTCGCATAATTTTCATGTAGTTACTTTTGTTCTTGGTAGAAATGTACCTTTCTTTTCTCTCTGAATATCCGCTATCTACAAATTTTAGGGCTCGCTTATGGAGTTTTTCGACCCTAGAAAGTGATTTTGAAGATGAGAAATTCCAAATAAGTGGACAGTAGTTAAAGTTTGAATACACAAAACTTTCTGCTAAGACACTCTTAGCTTTAAAAGGAAGTATGTTTTTAAATCTATACAAAGCATTTAGTTGCGCAGATGCTTTCTTGCAAACCTCATTTAAGTGCTGATCAAATCTAAGGTTATTGTCAATTTTAACTCCTAACAGTTTGACTGTGTCTTGCGAATATATGTTTTTATCTCCGATTCTTATCAGTTTACTACTTGTGTTTTCTATCCTATCTTTGCTGATTATAATGCATTGAAATTTGTCAGGGTTAGCAATCATTTTATTTTCATGTAGCCATGCTAACGCCTGCTCAGACTCACCTTCTAAAATTTTAATGAGGTTTGGAATTGAATTGGAAAAGCTTGACAATGTATTATCATCAGCATAGTTGTGTAGGTCACTTCTGGTTATAAAAAGAAAAATATCGTTAAGAAAAATATTAAAAATTATCGGGCCTAAGATTGATCCTTGCGGCACGCCTGAAAGAATCATTTGGAAAAGACTGTAGTGTCCGTTTATACGAGTAGATTGTTCTCTATTTGTTAGGTATGACAGGACAAATTTCAGGGCATTAATTTCAAATCCATATGCCTCAAGTTTAGCGATTAGTAAATCATGTGGCACACAATCGAATGCTTTTGATAGATCCATTAAGACTGCACCAACCACGTAATTCTTATCAAGTTTTTTTTTCCATTCTTCTAGTAAACGAATTAAGACATGCTGTGTGTTATAGTTTTTCCGATAGGCTGACAAAAATATTGAAAGTTTCGATTCTATGAAAGACATGATTTGATCCTTCATTATGTTTTCATAGAATTTTGAAAATACATTCAAACAACTGACAGGTCTAAAATTTTTAATGCTATGTTTGTCTTTGCCTCCTTTGTCAAGAGGTGCTACCGTTGCACGTTTGGCTCCATCGGGAAAAATATTCAATTTTATGCTGCTGTTTATAGCATTTTTCAATGGGCCAATCAGATATTCACTAGCTAACTTCACAAGCTTTGGGGGTATTTTGTCTCTACCTGGAGAGGAATTTATGTTTAAATTAGTAAAAAGTTTTTTGATTGTGTTGTCATCTACCTCCTCAAAGTTAAAAAAATTTATATTTTCGTTGCAGGCTTTAATTTTGACAATACTCGGATGACTCTCGTATGTTTTAATTATCTCATTAATTAGTCTCTCTTTGTCTAAGGAATTTCGATAATCAATTGATATTGGCTTGGTTCCACTACTTTTTTCTACAATGTTAATATAGTGTTCATTAAATAATTCAGCAAGCTCACTGTCATTGGTTATCTGAGCACCATCTTTGATAATCATAATGTTATCATTGTTCAAACCACTTTTATTGGTTATAAACGGCTTAATAGTTTTCCAAAAAGTTTTATTTTCTACAATCCCAGAATCTATAACATTTTTAAAATACATTTTTATGGCTTTCTTTCTGAGTCCAACACACTTATTTCGTTGTTTTTTATAGTTAATCTTGTTTTCTTCAGTAGGATCTTTATTGTATCGGTTTTTAAATCTTGACCTGGTATAAATGGCTTGCCTAAGTTCTTTATTCATAAAAGGTGCTTCATTTCCCCTGAGCAGTTTCTGTTTTAACGGGGCATGCTTTTCAATAATAGAACTAAACGTTTTTGTCAAGTGGTCGTAATTTGAAGCAGGGTCATTTTCATTAAAATCAAAACGTGTATTCCTAACATCAGAAAGAAACTTTCTCTTATCAAACTTTCTGTTACTTCTATAAACAATTAGTTTTGGTTTCAATCTTACCAGATGAGATCTTAGGAAAGTTGTAATCATCAGATGATGGTCACTGAGTCCAGTCTCAGTAACCATAGTGTTTTGAAAAGACCTTTGTTTATTTGTTAAAATAACATCAATTGATGTTCCTTGTTCACTTGCAAAACATGTTTTGTCTTTGACTAAGTTTTTTAGGTCAAAAGTATCGCAAAGAGAAGTTATGTAATGATAATTTATTATTTCATTTTTATTATGAGTATCAATGTTTATGTCCCCCATCACAATGATGTTATCACAAAATGAGAGTGTTTTGTTTAGAATTTTCTCCAAATCTTCAAAGAAACTTTGAAGATTAGAATGACGTGGTGGACGATAAAGGGTGATAATAGTCCATTTTTTGTTTCTGACGTTTAGCTCAGAACATATAATTTCATTACTTGTAAGGTTAGCTATGTTTATTTGCTTACAAACCACTCCCTTTTTTACATACTCAATTAGCCCACCCCCATTTTTATCCCGACCTTTTCTAGATCTTAATTCATAATCATCAATAGTAAATTGACTATTTGGAAAAGTACTATCTAATTTTGTTTCAGATAATACAAAATAATCTGGAGCAAATTTCACAAAGATTTCCCTTAAGTCAATTATTTTTTTCCTTAAACTATTTATATTCAAATATCCTATCAATAGATTGAAAGGATTTTTGATTCTAATATCACAGACATTTTTCAGAGAATTTTGTAAATTATATGTAGAATCATGTGATTGGTCAGTCTCAAATTGATCATTTAATTCCTTATTGCATTCAGAAGAAGTAACCCCATATGGATGTGTTACACCCTGGGAGCAGGATGCCGTAAGTTCAGTGCTTATCCTATCAGAAATCAGTATACATTCGTTTCTATAAAATCCAGACCTAAAAAATTATTTATATAAAATAAGAAATTATTAGCTAACAAAACTTTACCACTTTCCATTAGATGTAATCCATCTTTCCATAAATTAGATTCCATAATATTACTATTGTCGATAAAAATATAGCCATATTTCTTTGCCTCGTTCTCAAGTATATGATTTAACGATTTGATAAACTCAAAATCAATACGAGTACAGATAATAACACTTGAAATAAAAACTTTTTCGACGCCATGATCGATGTATACGCGTGATAGTTTGATTATTTTTTCTGCAATTTCATTAACTGATGATTTATTTCTCTTTATATCCAGCAAGTCGTTTATTCCAACATGCACAACTACTATTTCTGGATTCTCATCTACTAAGGTTGGTAGAGAGTAATGACCCAAATTTTTAATATTTGAACCAGGAAAAACTTTAAATCTTGCATCACCGTTTCTCAAATGATTATTGAATTCTCGAGTATTTATGCCTTTTGCGATGCTATCACTGATAATTCTAATCTTCTTTTTATTTTTACGGGTTTCAGATGATTTGATGTTATGTTGTAAAAGATCTCTTTCTGGAGAAAGGTTAATAACGGGATTTGGTCTTCTTATAGATTTATTTGGTTGTGGTGGTGCGTAACTTTGATTATTCGTAAGTGGTTGTGCGTCATAGTGATTATTGTTGTTTTGTTCGTTCTGAAGTGTACTAAACCGATTTGAAAGACTGAATCTATTATTATATCGTTTCTCTATTTTTCCCGAGGGACCTTTCTTTACTTCGTTCCAATCATTGGTTTCTGATTTGTTTTTAATTTTTTCATAATTATTTATGTTTATGTCTTGTAACAAAACGTCCCTCAACAAACTTTGAGATTCTTTTATCTCGTTTTTTAAAAAATCGTTTTCTTCCTTCAAGTGAACAACCAAATCATTTACCATATTTCTTCTTAATTTACCGACTTCATACGAGACGTATTCTTTCAGGTCCGATACCATTTTAACTATTTCTTTTAAAACTTCAAAGTTTTTAACCTGTTGTAGTTCCTGAGCGAGAAGATCGAGGTGGTCTACTTTTTCATCTGGTTCTTGGATATCATCTTCTCCTTCTTCCCTATCAACACTCGTAATTTTGCCAGTAAAAATGTTTTTACTTATCCTATAGCTAGGTAATCCTCGTCTGTTTATGAGAAAAAGTTTATCAGTATCGCAAAGTCGTTGAACAGTATATTTTACCTTTTCTGGACTGAATTCTTTCGACTCAACAATAATACTGTCCATATCTGCACGTTTCTTTCTTCCATGAATATTTTTAATAGATTGCAAAACGCTTTCTTCTAATGTTTCCATATCCTCGGTGTAATTTACTAAGATATCTTTAGCCGCCATCTTTCAACCTGCTGCCGTCCTCTACGTTTCTGCTACGTCCCCGTGCCTATTTGCGATTCTTTACAACAATAAGGCGCTTTATGATTTCCGGTAAAAAGTTTCAACGAAAGCAATCTAGGGTACTTGCAGACTTAATTTTCATATGACAAAGTTAATTAGCAAAGTAACTACATCGCCATTTTCTTTATCTGACGCTCTTAATCCATTCATTTGCGACGTGGCGCATTTATTGCAGCAAGATTGTAGCCCTTTTTAAGGGAAAGAAACTTCTAATCATGTCCCTTACTTGATTTACTCGGCGGCTATTGCGTAAAAAAGATACGTCACAGTCGTGATGATAAATAATGTAACGTGAAAACGTCAATAGCCTACGACACCGGGAGATCCCAGGCGGTCCCCCATCCAAGTACTATCCCGGCCCGACGATGCTTAACTTCCGTGATCGGACGAGAACAGGTGTGTTCATCGTGGTATGGTCGTAGACAAACATACGGGTAGATATCTACGATTTATTAGCACATTACATCGAAAATGGTTCGAACTTTAACGATCATAATTCTGGACTGGGTGATCGGAAATAGTTCGTGTTTATGTGCATTTGAAAGCTCCTTTTAAGCGCTATCGATTCTTTACGACAATAATGCGCTTTAAGATTTCCGGTAAAAAGTTCCAACGAAGGCAATCTAGGGTACTTTCAGACTTAATTTTCATATGACAAAGTTAGTTAGCAAAGTAAGTACATCGCCATTTTCTTTGTCTGACGCTCGTAATCCATTCATTTGCGACGTGGCGCATTTATTGCAACACGATTCTAGCCGTTTTGAAGGGAAAGCAACTTGTAATCATGTCTCTTTCTTGATTTACTCAGCGGCTATTGCGTAAAAAAGATACGTCACAGTCGTAATGATACATAATGTAACGTGAAAAAGTCAATAGCCTACGACACAAGGAGTTCCGAGGCGGTCCCCCATCCAAGTACTATCCCGGCCCGACGATGCTTAACTTCCGTGATCGGACAAGAGCAGGTGTGTTCATTGTAGTATGGTCGTAGACAAACAAACGGGCAGATATCTACGATTTATTAGCACATTACATCGAAAATGGTTCAAACTTTAAAGGTCATATTTCTTGACTGGATCATCCGGAATAGGTCGTGTTTATGTGCATTTGAAAGCTCTTTTTAAGCGCTATCGATTCTTTACAACAATAATGCGCTTTATGATTTCCGGTAAAAAGTTTCAACGAAAGCAATCTAGGGTACTTGCAGACTTAATTTTCATATGACAAAGTTAATTAGCAAAGTAACTACATCGCCATTTTCTTTATCTGACGCTCTTAATCCATTCATTTGCGACGTGGCGCATTTATTGCAGCAAGATTGTAGCCCTTTTTAAGGGAAAGAAACTTCTAATCATGTCCCTTACTTGATTTACTCGGCGGCTATTGCGTAAAAAAGATACGTCACAGTCGTGATGATAAATAATGTAACGTGAAAACGTCAATAGCCTACGACACCGGGAGATCCCAGGCGGTCCCCCATCCAAGTACTATCCCGGCCCGACGATGCTTAACTTCCGTGATCGGACGAGAACAGGTGTGTTCATCGTGGTATGGTCGTAGACAAACATACGGGTAGATATCTACGATTTATTAGCACATTACATCGAAAATGGTTCGAATTTTAACGATCATAATTCTTGACTGGGTGATCGGAAATAGTTCGTGTTTATGTGCATTTGAAAGCTCCTTTTAAGCGCTATCGATTCTTTACGACAATAATGCGCTTTAAGATTTCCGGTAAAAAGTTCCAACGAAGGCAATCTAGGGTACTTTCAGACTTAATTTTCATATGACAAAGTTAGTTAGCAAAGTAAGTACATCGCCATTTTCTTTGTCTGACGCTCGTAATCCATTCATTTGCGACGTGGCGCATTTATTGCAGCACGATTGTAGCCGTTTTGAAGGGAAAGCAACTTGTAATCATGTCTCTTTCTTGATTTACTCAGCGGCTATTGCGTAAAAAAGATACGTCACAGTCGTAATGATAAATAATGTAACGTGAAAAAGTCAATAGCCTACGACACCAGGAATTCCCAGGCGGTCCCCCATCAAAGTACTATCCCGGCACGACGATGCTTAACTTCCGTGATCGGACGAGAACAGGTGTGTTCATTGTGGTATGGTCGTAGACAAACAAACGGGCAGATATCTACGATTTATTAGCACATTACATCGAAAATGGTTCAAACTTTAAGGGTCATATTTCTTGACTGGATCATCCGGAATAGATCGTGTTTATGTGCATTTGAAAGCTCTTTTTAAGCGCTATCGATTCTTTACAACAATAATGCGCTTTATGATTTCCGGTAAAAAGTTCCAACGAAAGCAATCTAGGGTACTTGCAGACTTAATTTTCATATGACAAAGTTAATTAGCAAAGTAACTACATCGCCATTTTCTTTATCTGACGCTCTTAATCCATTCATTTGCGACGTGGCGCATTTATTGCAGCAAGATTGTAGCCCTTTGTAAGGGAAAGAAACTTCTAATCATGTCCCTTACTTGATTTACTCGGCGGCTATTGCGTAAAAAAGATACGTCACAGTCGTGATGATAAATAATGTAACGTGAAAACGTCAATAGCCTACGACACCGGGAGATCCCAGGCGGTCCCCCATCCAAGTACTATCCCGGCCCGACGATGCTTAACTTCCGTGATCGGACGAGAACAGGTGTGTTCATCGTGGTATGGTCGTAGACAAACATACGGGTAGAAATCTACGATTTATTAGCACATTACATCGAAAATGGTTCGAACTTTAAAGATCATAATTCTTGACTGGGTGATCGGAAATAGTTCGTGTTTATGTGCATTTGAAAGCTCCTTTTAAGCGCTATCGATTCTTTACGACAATAATGCGCTTTAAGATTTCCGGTAAAAAGTTCCAACGAAGGCAATCTAGGGTACTTTCAGATTTAATTTTCATATGACAAAGTTAGTTAGCAAAGTAAGTACATCGCCATTTTCTTTGTCTGACGCTCGTAATCCATTCATTTGCGACGTGGCGCATTTATTGCAACACGATTCTAGCCGTTTTGAAGGGAAAGCAACTTGTAATCATGTCTCTTTCTTGATTTACTCAGCGGTTATTGCGTAAAAAATATAAGTCACAGTCGTGATGATAAATAATGTAACGTGAAAAAGTCAAAAGCCTACGACACCAGGAGTTCCGAGGCGGTCCCCCATCCAAGTACTATCCCGGCCCGACGATGCTTAACTTCCGTGATCGGACGAGAGCAGGTGTGTTCATTGTAGTATGGTCGTAGACAAACAAACGGGCAGATATCTACGATTTATTAGCACATTACATCGAAAATGGTTCAAACTTTAAAGGTCATATTTCTTGACTGGATCATCCGGAATAGGTCGTGTTTATGTGCATTTGAAAGCTCTTTTTAAGCGCTATCGATTCTTTACAACAATAATGCGCTTTATGATTTCCGGTAAAAAGTTTCAACGAAAGCAATCTAGGGTACTTGCAGACTTAATTTTCATATGACAAAGTTAATTAGCAAAGTAACTACATCGCCATTTTCTTTATCTGACGCTCTTAATCCATTCATTTGCGACGTGGCGCATTTATTGCAGCAAGATTGTAGCCCTTTTTAAGGGAAAGAAACTTCTAATCATGTCCCTTACTTGATTTACTCGGCGGCTATTGCGTAAAAAAGATACGTCACAGTCGTGATGATAAATAATGTAACGTGAAAACGTCAATAGCCTACGACACCGGGAGATCCCAGGCGGTCCCCCATCCAAGTACTATCCCGGCCCGACGATGCTTAACTTCCGTGATCGGACGAGAACAGGTGTGTTCATCGTGGTATGGTCGTAGACAAACATACGGGTAGATATCTACGATTTATTAGCACATTACATCGAAAATGGTTTAAACTTTAAAGATCATAATTCTTGACTGGGTGATCGGAAATAGTTCGTGTTTATGTGCATTTGAAAGCTCCTTTTAAGCGCTATCGATTCTTTACGACAATAATGCGCTTTAAGATTTCCGGTAAAAAATTCCAACGAAGGCAATCTAGGGTACTTTCAGACTTAATTTTCATATGACAAAGTTAGTTAGCAAAGTAAGTACATCGCCATTTTCTTTGTCTGACGCTCGTAATCCATTCATTTGCGACGTAGCGCATTTATTGCAGCACGATTGTAGCCGTTTTGAAGGGAAAGCAACTTGTAATCATGTCTCTTTCTTGATTTACTCAGCGGCTATTGCGTAAAAAAGATACGTCACAGTCGTAATGATAAATAATGTAACGTGAAAAAGTCAATAGCCTACGACACCAGGAGTTCCCAGGCGGTCCCCCATCCAAGTACTATCCCGGCCCGACGATGCTTAACTTCCGTGATCGGACGAGAACAGGTGTGTTCATCGTGGTATGGTCGTAGACAAACAAACGGGCAGATATCTACGATTTATTAGCACATTACATCGAAAATGGTTCAAACTTTAAAGGTCATATTTTTTGACTGGATCATCCGGAATAGGTCGTGTTTATGTGCATTTGAAAGCTCTTTTTAAGCGCTATCGATTCTTTACAACAATAATGCGCTTTATGATTTCCGGTAAAAAGTTCCAACGAAAGCAATCTAGGGTACTTGCAGACTTAATTTTCATATGACAAAGTTAATTAGCAAAGTAACTACATCGCCATTTTCTTTATCTGACGCTCTTAATCCATTCATTTGCGACGTGGCGCATTTATTGCAGCAAGATTGTAGCCCTTTTTAACGGAAAGAAACTTCTAATCATGTCCCTTACTTGATTTACTCGGCGGCTATTGCGTAAAAAAGATACGTCACAGTCATGATGATAAATAATGTAACGTGAAAACGTCAATAGCCTACAACACCGGGAGATCCCAGGCGGTCCCCCATCCAAGTACTATCACGGCCCGACGATGCTTAACGTCCGTGATCGGACGAGAACAGGTGTGTTCATCGTGGTATGGTCGTAGACAAACATACGGGTAGATATCTACGATTTATTAGCACATTACATCGAAAATGGTTCGAACTTTAAAGATCATAATTCTTGACTGGGTGATCGGAAATAGTTCGTGTTTATGTGCATTTGAAAGCTCCTTTTAAGCGCTATCGATTCTTTACGACAATAATGCGCTTTATGTTTTCCGGTAAAAAGTTCCAACGAAGGCAATCTAGGGTACTTGCAGACTTAATTTTCATATGACAAAGTTAATTAGCAAAGTAACTACATCGCCATTTTCTTTATCTGACGCTCTTAATCCATTCATTTGCGACGTGGCGCATTTATTGCAGCAATATTGTAGCCCTTTTTAAGGGAAAGAAACTTCTAATCATGTCCCTTACTTGATTTACTCGGCGGCTATTGCGTAAAAAAGATACGTCACAGTCGTGATGATAAATAATGTAACGTGAAAACGTCAATAGCCTACGACACCGGGAGATCCCAGGCGGTCCCCCATCCAAGTACTATCCCGGCCCGACGATGCTTAACTTCCGTGATCGGACGAGAACAGGTGTGTTCATCGTGGTATGGTCGTAGACAAACATGCGGGTAGATATCTACGAATTATTAGCACATTACATCGAAAATGGTTCGAACTTTAAAGATCACAATTCTTGACTGGGTGATCGGAAATAGTTCGTGTTTATGTGCATTTGAAAGCTCCTTTTAAGCGCTATCGATTCTTTACGACAATAATGCGCTTTAAGATTTCCGGTAAAAAGTTCCAACGAAGGCAATCTAGGGTACTTTCAGACTTAATTTTCATATGACAAAGTTAGTTAGCAAAGTAAGTACATCGCCATTTTCTTTGTCTGACGCTCGTAATCCATTCATTTGCGACGTGGCGCATTTATTGCAGCACGATTGTAGCCGTTTTGAAGGGAAAGCAACTTGTAATCATGTCTCTTTCTTGATTTACTCAGCGGCTATTGCGTAAAAAAGATACGTCACAGTCGTAATGATAAATAATGTAACGTGAAAAAGTCAATAGCCTACGACACCAGGAGTTTCCAGGCGGTGCCCCATCCAAGTACTATCCCTGCTCGACGATGCTTAACTTCCGTGATCGGACGAGAACAGGTGTGTTCATCGTGGTATGGTCGTAGACAAACAGACGGGCAGATATCTACGATTTATTAGCACATTACATCGAAAATGGTTCAAACTTTAAAGGTCATATTTCTTGACTGGATCATCCGGAATAGGTCGTGTTTATGTGCATTTGAAAGCTCTTTTTAAGCGCTATCGATTCTTTACAACAATAATGCGCTTTATGATTTCCGGTAAAAAGTTCCAACGAAGGCAATCTAGGGTACTTTCAGACTTAATTTTCATATGACAAAGTTAGTTAGCAAAGTAAGTACATCGCCATTTTCTTTGTCTGACGCTCGTAATCCATTCATTTGCGACGTGGCGCATTTATTGCAGCACGATTGTAGCCGTTTTGAAGGGAAAGCAACTTCTAATCATGTCTCTTTCTTGATTTACTCAGCAGCTATTGCGTAAAAAAGATACGTCACAGTCGTAATGATAAGTAATGTAACATGAAAAAGTCAATAGCCTACGACACCAGGAGTTCCGAGGCGGTCCCCCATCCAAGTACTATCCCGGCCCGACGATGCTTAACTTTCGTGATCGGACGAGAACAGGTGTGTTCATAGTGGTATGGTCGTAGACAAACAAACGGGCCGATATCTACGATTTATTAGCACATTACATCGAAAATGGTTCAAACTTTAAAGGTCATATTTCTTGACTGGATCATCCGGAATAGGTCGTGTCTATGTGCATTTGAAAGCTCTTTTTAAGCGCTATCGATTATTTACAACAATAATGCGCTTTATGATTTCCGGTAAAAAGTTCCAACGAAGGCAATCTAGGGTACTTGCAGACTTAATTTTCATATGACAAAGTTAATTAGCAAAGTAACTACATCGCCATTTTCTTTATCTGACGCTCCTAATCCATTCATTTGCGACGTGGCGCATTTATTGCAGCAATATTGTAGCCCTTTTTAAGGGAAAGAAACTTCTAATCATGTCCCTTACTTGATTTACTCGGCGGCTATTGCGTAAAAAAGATACGTCACAGTCGTGATGATAAATAATGTAACGTGAAAACGTCAATAGCCTACGACACCGGGAGATCCCAGGCGGTTCCCCATCCAAGTACTATCCCGGCCCGACGATGCTTAACTTCCGTGATCGGACGAGAACAGGTGTGTTCATCGTGGTATGGTCGTAGACAAACATACGGGTAGATATCTACGAATTATTAGCACATTACATCGAAAATGGTTCGAACTTTAAAGATCACAATTCTTGACTGGGTGATCGGAAATAGTTCGTGTTTATGTGCATTTGAAAGCTCCTTTTAAGCGCTATCGATTCTTTACGACAATAATGCGCTTTGAGATTTCCGGTAAAAAGTTCCAACGAAGGCAATCTAGGGTACTTTCAGACTTAATTTTCATATGACAAAGTTAGTTAGCAAAGTAAGTACATCGCCATTTTCTTTGTCTGACGCTCGTAATCCATTCATTTGCGACGTGGCGCATTTATTGCAGCACGATTGTAGCCGTTTTGAAGGGAAAGCAACTTGTAATCATGTCTCTTTCTTGATTTACTCAGCGGCTATTGCGTAAAAAAGATACGTCACAGTCGTAATGATAAATAATGTAACGTGAAAAAGTCAATAGCCTACGACACCAGGAGTT
The DNA here is from genome assembly GCF_029227915.1 of Hydractinia symbiolongicarpus. Taxonomy (NCBI): domain Eukaryota; kingdom Metazoa; phylum Cnidaria; class Hydrozoa; order Anthoathecata; family Hydractiniidae; genus Hydractinia; species Hydractinia symbiolongicarpus. The sequence goes on along the minus strand of NC_079885.1, from coordinate 14,823,358 downwards.
TCCAGGCGGTGCCCAATCCAAGTACTATCCCGGCCCGACGATGCTTAACTTCCGTGATCGGACGAGAACAGGTATGTTCATCGTGGTATGGTCGTAGACAAACAAACGGGCAGATATCTACGATTTATTAGCACATTACATCGAAAATGGTTCAAACTTTAAAGGTCATATTTCTTGACTGGATCATCCGGAATAGGTCGTGTTTATGTGCATTTGAAAGCTCTTTTTAAGCGCTATCGATTCTTTACAACAATAATGCGCTTTATGATTTCCGGTAAAAAGTTCCAACGAAGGCAATCTAGGGTACTTTCAGACTTAATTTTCATATGACAAAGTTAGTTAGCAAAGTAAGTACATCGCCATTTTCTTTGTCTGACGCTCGTAATCCATTCATTTGCGACGTGGCGCATTTATTGCAGCACGATTGTAGCCGTTTTGAAGGGAAAGCAACTTCTAATCATGTTTCTTTCTTGATTTACTCAGCGGCTATTGCGTAAAAAAGATACGTCACAGTCGTAATGATAAATAATGTAACGTGAAAAAGTCAATAGCCTACGACACCAGAAGTTCCCAGGCGGTCCCCCATCCAAGTACTATCCCGGCCCGACGATGCTTACATTCCGTGATCGGACGAGAACAGGTGTGTTCATCGTGGTATGGTCGTAGACAAACAAACGGGCAGATATCTACGATTTATTAGCACATTACATCGAAAATGGTTCAAACTTTAAAGGTCATATTTCTTGACTGGATCATCCGGAATAAATCGTGTTTATGTGTATTTGAAAGCTCTTTTTAAGCGCTATCGATTCTTTACGACAACCATGCGCTTTAAGATTTCCGGTAAAAAGTTCCAACGAAGGAAATCTAGGGTACTTTCAGACTTAATTTTCATATGACAAAGTTAATTAGCAAAGTAACTACATCGCCATTTTCTTTGTCTGACGCTCGTAATCCATTTATTTGCGACGTGGCGCATTTATTGCAGCAAGATTCTAGCCGTTTTGAAGGGAAAGCAACTTCTAATCACGTCCCTTACTTGATTTACTCAGCGGCTATTGCGTAAAAAAGATACGTCACAGTCGTAATGATAAATAATGTAACGTGAAATAGTCAATAGCCTACGACACCGGGAGATCCCAGGCGGTCCCCCATCGAAGTACTCTCCCGGCCCGACGATGCTTAACTTCCGTGATCGGACGAAAACAGGTGTGTTCATCGTGGTATGGTCGTAGACAAACATACGGGTAGATATCTACGATTTATTAGCACATTACATCGAAAATTGTTCGAACTTTAAAGATCATAATTCTTGACTGGGTGATCGGAAATAGTTCGTGTTTATGTGCATTTGAAAGCTCCTTTTAAGCGCTATCGATTCTTTACGACAATAATGCGCTTTATGTTTTCCGGTAAAAAGTTCCAACGAAGGCAATCTAGGGTACTTGCAGACTTAATTTTCGTATGACAAAGTTAATTAGCAAAGTAACTACATCGCCATTTTCTTTATCTGACGCTCTTAATCCATTCATTTGCGACGTGGCGCATTTATTGCAGCACGATTGTAGCCGTTTTGAAGGGAAAGCAACTTGTAATCATGTCTCTTTCTTGATTTACTCAGCGGCTATTGCGTAAAAAAGATACGTCACAGTCGTAATGATAAATAATGTAACGTGAAAAAGTCAATAGCCTACGACACCAGGAGTTTCCAGGCGGTGCCCCATCCAAGTACTATCCCGGCCCGACGATGCTTAACTTCCGTGATCGGACGAGAACAGGTGTGTTCATCGTGGTATGGTCGTAGACAAACAAACGGGCAGATATCTACGATTTATTAGCACATTACATCGAAAATGGTTCAAACTTTAAAGGTCATATTTCTTGACTGGATCATCCGGAATAAATCGTGTTTATGTGTATTTGAAAGCTCTTTTTAAGCGCTATCGATTCTTTACGACAACCATGCGCTTTAAGATTTCCGGTAAAAAGTTCCAACGAAGGAAATCTAGGGTACTTTCAGACTTAATTTTCATATGACAAAGTTAATTAGCAAAGTAACTACATCGCCATTTTCTTTGTCTGACGCTCGTAATCCATTTATTTGCGACGTGGCGCATTTATTGCAGCAAGATTCTAGCCGTTTTGAAGGGAAAGCAACTTCTAATCACGTCCCTTACTTGATTTACTCAGCGGCTATTGCGTAAAAAAGATACGTCACAGTCGTAATGATAAATAATGTAACGTGAAATAGTCAATAGCCTACGACACCGGGAGATCCCAGGCGGTCCCCCATCGAAGTACTCTCCCGGCCCGACGATGCTTAACTTCCGTGATCGGACGAAAACAGGTGTGTTCATCGTGGTATGGTCGTAGACAAACATACGGGTAGATATCTACGATTTATTAGCACATTACATCGAAAATTGTTCGAACTTTAAAGATCATAATTCTTGACTGGGTGATCGGAAATAGTTCCTGTTTATGTGCATTTGAAAGCTCCTTTTAAGCGCTATCGATTCTTTACGACAATAATGCGCTTTATGTTTTCCGGTAAAAAGTTCCAACGAAGGCAATCTAGGGTACTTGCAGACTTAATTTTCATATGACAAAGTTAATTAGCAAAGTAACTACATCGCCATTTTCTTTGTCTGACGCTCGTAATCCATTTATTTGCGACGTGGCGCATTTATTGCAGCAAGATTCTAGCCGTTTTGAAGGGAAAGCAACTTCTAATCACGTCCTTTACTTGATTTACTCAGCGGCTATTGCGTAAAAAAGATACGTCACAGTCGTAATGATAAATAATGTAACGTGAAATAGTCAATAGCCTACGACACCGGGAGATCCCAGGCGGTCCCCCATCGAAGTACTCTCCCGGCCCGACGATGCTTAACTTCCGTGATCGGACGAAAACAGGTGTGTTCATCGTGGTATGGTCGTAGACAAACATACGGGTAGATATCTACGATTTATTAGCACATTACATCGAAAATTGTTCGAACTTTAAAGATCATAATTCTTGACTGGGTGATCGGAAATAGTTCCTGTTTATGTGCATTTGAAAGCTCCTTTTAAGCGCTATCGATTCTTTACGACAATAATGCGCTTTATGTTTTCCGGTAAAAAGTTCCAACGAAGGCAATCTAGGGTACTTGCAGACTTAATTTTCATATGACAAAGTTAATTAGCAAAGTAACTACATCGCCATTTTCTTTATCTGACGCTCTTAATCCATTCATTTGCGACGTGGCGCATTTATTGCAGCAAGATTGTAGCCCTTTTTAAGGGAAAAAAACTTCTAATCATGTCCCTTACTTGATTTACTCGGCGGCTATTGCGTAAAAAAGATACGTCACAGTCGTGATGATAAATAATGTAACGTGAAAACGTCAATAGCCAACGCCACCAGGAATTCCCAGGCGGTCCCCCATCAAAGTACTATCCCGGCCCGACGATGCTTAACTTCCGTGATCGGACGAGAACAGGTGTGTTCATTGTGGTATGGTCGTAGACAAACAAACGGGCAGATATCTACGATTTATTAGCACATTACATCGAAAATGGTTCAAACTTTAAGGGTCATATTTCTTGACTGGATCATCCGGAATAGATCCTGTTTATGTGCATTTGAAAGCTCTTTTTAAGCGCTATCGATTCTTTACAACAATAATGCGCTTTATGATTTCCGGTAAAACGTTCCAACGAAAGCAATCTAGGGTACTTGCAGACTTAATTTTCATATGACAAAGTTAATTAGCAAAGTAACTACATCGCCATTTTCTTTATCTGACGCTCTTAATCCATTCATTTGCGACGTGGCGCATTTATTGCAGCAAGATTGTAGCCCTTTGTAAAGGAAAAAAACTTCTAATCATGTCCCTTACTTGATTTACTCGGCGGCTATTGCGTAAAAAAGATACGTCACAGTCGTGATGATAAATAATGTAACGTGAAAACGTCAATAGCCTACGACACCGGGAGATCCCAGGCGGACCCCATCCAAGTACTATCCCGGCCCGACGATGCTTAACTTCCGTGATCGGACGAGAACAGGTGTGTTCATCGTGGTATGGTCGTAGACAAACATACGGGTAGATATCTACGATTTATTAGCACATTACATCGAAAATGGTTCGAACTTTAAAGATCATAATTCTTGACTGGGTGATCGGAAATAGTTCGTGTTTATGTGCATTTGGAAGCTCCTTTTAAGCGCTATCGATTCTTTACGACAATAATGCGCTTTAAGATTTCCGGTAAAAAGTTCCAACGAAGGCAATCTAGGGTACTTTCAGATTTAATTTTCATATGACAAAGTTAGTTAGCAAAGTAAGTATATCGCCATTTTCTTTGTCTGACGCTGGTAATCCATTCATTTGCGACGTGGCGCATTTATTGCAACACGATTCTAGCCGTTTTGAAGGGAAAGCAACTTGTAATCATGTCTCTTTCTTGATTTACTCAGCGGCTATTGCGTAAAAAAGATACGTCACAGTCGTAATGATACATAATGTAACGTGAAAAAGTCAATAGCCTACGACACCAGGAGTTCCGAGGCGGTCCCCCATCCAAGTACTATCCCGGCCCGACGATGCTTAACTTCCGTGATCGGACAAGAGCAGGTGTGTTCATTGTAGTATGGTCGTAGACAAACAAACGGGCAGATATCTACGATTTATTAGCACATTACATCGAAAATGGTTCAAACTTTAAAGGTCATATTTCTTGACTGGATCATCCGGAATAGGTCGTGTTTATGTGCATTTGAAAGCTCTTTTTAAGCGCTATCAATTCTTTACAACAATAATGCGCTTTATGATTTCCGGTAAAAAGTTTCAACGAAAGCAATCTAGGGTACTTGCAGACTTAATTTTCATATGACAAAGTTAATTAGCAAAGTAACTACATCGCCATTTTCTTTATCTGACGCTCTTAATCCATTCATTTGCGACGTGGCGCATTTATTGCAGCAAGATTGTAGCCCTTTTTAAGGGAAAGAAACTTCTAATCATGTCCCTTACTTGATTTACTCGGCGGCTATTGCGTAAAAAAGATACGTCACAGTCGTGATGATAAATAATGTAACGTGAAAACGTCAATAGCCTACGACACCGGGAGATCCCAGGCGGTCCCCCATCCAAGTACTATCCCGGCCCGACGATGCTTAACTTCCGTGATCGGACGAGAACAGGTGTGTTCATCGTGGTATGGTCGTAGACAAACATACGGGTAGATATCTACGATTTATTAGCACATTACATCGAAAATGGTTCGAACTTTAACGATCATAATTCTTGACTGGGTGATCGGAAATAGTTCGTGTTTATGTGCATTTGAAAGCTCCTTTTAAGCGCTATCGATTCTTTACGACAATAATGCGCTTTAAGATTTCCGGTAAAAAGTTCCAACGAAGGCAATCTAGGGTACTTTCAGACTTAATTTTCATATGACAAAGTTAGTTAGCAAAGTAAGTATATCGCCATTTTCTTTGTCTGACGCTGGTAATCCATTCATTTGCGACGTGGCGCATTTATTGCAACACGATTCTAGCCGTTTTGAAGGGAAAGCAACTTGTAATCATGTCTCTTTCTTGATTTACTCAGCGGCTATTGCGTAAAAAAGATACGTCACAGTCGTAATGATACATAATGTAACGTGAAAAAGTCAATAGCCTACGACACCAGGAGTTCCGAGGCGGTCCCCCATCCAAGTACTATCCCGGCCCGACGATGCTTAACTTCCGTGATCGGACAAGAGCAGGTGTGTTCATTGTAGTATGGTCGTAGACAAACAAACGGGCAGATATCTACGATTTATTAGCACATTACATCGAAAATGGTTCAAACTTTAAAGGTCATATTTCTTGACTGGATCATCCGGAATAGGTCGTGTTTATGTGCATTTGAAAGCTCTTTTTAAGCGCTATCAATTCTTTACAACAATAATGCGCTTTATGATTTCCGGTAAAAAGTTTCAACGAAAGCAATCTAGGGTACTTGCAGACTTAATTTTCATATGACAAAGTTAATTAGCAAAGTAACTACATCGCCATTTTCTTTATCTGACGCTCTTAATCCATTCATTTGCGACGTGGCACATTTATTGCAGCAAGATTGTAGCCCTTTTTAAGGGAAAGAAACTTCTAATCATGTCCCTTACTTGATTTACTCGGCGGCTATTGCGTAAAAAAGATACGTCACAGTCGTGATGATAAATAATGTAACGTGAAAACGTCAATAGCCTACGACACCGGGAGATCCCAGGCGGTCCCCCATCCAAGTACTATCCCGGCCCGACGATGCTTAACTTCCGTGATCGGACGAGAACAGGTGTGTTCATCGTGGTATGGTCGTAGACAAACATACGGGTAGATATCTACGATTTATTAGCACATTACATCGAAAATGGTTCGAACTTTAACGATCATAATTCTTGACTGGGTGATCGGAAATAGTTCGTGTTTATGTGCATTTGAAAGCTTCTTTTAAGCGCTATCGATTCTTTACGACAATAATGCGCTTTAAGATTTCCGGTAAAAAGTTCCAACGAAGGCAATCTAGGGTACTTTCAGACTTAATTTTCATATGACAAAGTTAGTTAGCAAAGTAAGTACATCGCCATTTTCTTTGTCTGACGCTCGTAATCCATTCATTTGCGACGTGGCGCATTTATTGCAGCACGATTGTAGCCGTTTTGAAGGAAAAGCAACTTGTAATCATGTCTCTTTCTTGATTTACTCAGCGGCTATTGCGTAAAAAAGATACGTCACAGTCGTAATGATAAATAATGTAACGTGAAAAAGTCAATAGCCTACGACACCAGGAATTCCCAGGCGGTCCCCCATCAAAGTACTATCCCGGCACGACGATGCTTAACTTCCGTGATCGGACGAGAACAGGTGTGTTCATTGTGGTATGGTCGTAGACAAACAAACGGGCAGATATCTACGATTTATTAGCACATTACATCGAAAATGGTTCAAACTTTAAGGGTCATATTTCTTGACTGGATCATCCGGAATAGATCGTGTTTATGTGCATTTGAAAGCTCTTTTTAAGCGCTATCGATTCTTTACAACAATAATGCGCTTTATGATTTCCGGTAAAAAGTTCCAACGAAAGCAATCTAGGGTACTTGCAGACTTAATTTTCATATGACAAAGTTAATTAGCAAAGTAACTACATCGCCATTTTCTTTATCTGACGCTCTTAATCCATTCATTTGCGACGTGGCGCATTTATTGCAGCAAGATTGTAGCCCTTTGTAAGGGAAAGAAACTTCTAATCATGTCCCTTACTTGATTTACTCGGCGGCTATTGCGTAAAAAAGATACGTCACAGTCGTGATGATAAATAATGTAACGTGAAAACGTCAATAGCCTACGACACCGGGAGATCCCAGGCGGTCCCCCATCCAAGTACTATCCCGGCCCGACGATGCTTAACTTCCGTGATCGGACGAGAACAGGTGTGTTCATCGTGGTATGGTCGTAGACAAACATACGGGTAGAAATCTACGATTTATTAGCACATTACATCGAAAATGGTTCGAACTTTAAAGATCATAATTCTTGACTGGGTGATCGGAAATAGTTCGTGTTTATGTGCATTTGAAAGCTCCTTTTAAGCGCTATCGATTCTTTACGACAATAATGCGCTTTAAGATTTCCGGTAAAAAGTTCCAACGAAGGCAATCTAGGGTACTTTCAGACTTAATTTTCATATGACAAAGTTAGTTAGCAAAGTAAGTACATCGCCATTTTCTTTGTCTGACGCTCGTAATCCATTCATTTGCGACGTGGCGCATTTATTGCAGCACGATTGTAGCCGTTTTGAAGGGAAAGCAACTTGTAATCATGTCTCTTTCTTGATTTACTCAGCGGCTATTGCGTAAAAAAGATACGTCACAGTCGTAATGATAAATAATGTAACGTGAAAAAGTCAATAGCCTACGACACCAGGAATTCCCAGGCGGTCCCCCATCAAAGTACTATCCCGGCACGACGATGCTTAACTTCCGTGATCGGACGAGAACAGGTGTGTTCATTGTGGTATGGTCGTAGACAAACAAACGGGCAGATATCTACGATTTATTAGCACATTACATCGAAAATGGTTCAAACTTTAAGGGTCATATTTCTTGACTGGATCATCCGGAATAGATCGTGTTTATGTGCATTTGAAAGCTCTTTTTAAGCGCTATCGATTCTTTACAACAATAATGCGCTTTATGATTTCCGGTAAAAAGTTCCAACGAAAGCAATCTAGGGTACTTGCAGACTTAATTTTCATATGACAAAGTTAATTAGCAAAGTAACTACATCGCCATTTTCTTTATCTGACGCTCTTAATCCATTCATTTGCGACGTGGCGCATTTATTGCAGCAAGATTGTAGCCCTTTGTAAGGGAAAGAAACTTCTAATCATGTCCCTTACTTGATTTACTCGGCGGCCATTGCGTAAAAAAGATACGTCACAGTCGTGATGATAAATAATGTAACGTGAAAACGTCAATAGCCTACGACACCGGGAGATCCCAGGCGGTCCCCCATCCAAGTACTATCCCGGCCCGACGATGCTTAACTTCCGTGATCGGACGAGAACAGGTGTGTTCATCGTGGTATGGTCGTAGACAAACATACGGGTAGAAATCTACGATTTATTAGCACATTACATCGAAAATGGTTCGAACTTTAAAGATCATAATTCTTGACTGGGTGATCGGAAATAGTTCGTGTTTATGTGCATTTGAAAGCTCCTTTTAAGCGCTATCGATTCTTTACGACAATAATGCGCTTTAAGATTTCCGGTAAAAAGTTCCAACGAAGGCAATCTAGGGTACTTTCAGATTTAATTTTCATATGACAAAGTTAGTTAGCAAAGTAAGTACATCGCCATTTTCTTTGTCTGACGCTCGTAATCCATTCATTTGCGACGTGGCGCATTTATTGCAACACGATTCTAGCCGTTTTGAAGGGAAAGCAACTTGTAATCATGTCTCTTTCTTGATTTACTCAGCGGCTATTGCGTAAAAAAGATACGTCACAGTCGTAATGATAAATAATGTAACGTGAAAAAGTCAAAAGCCTACGACACCAGGAGTTCCGAGGCGGTCCCCCATCCAAGTACTATCCCGGCCCGACGATGCTTAACTTCCGTGATCGGACGAGAACAGGTGTGTTCATCGTGGTATGGTCGTAGACAAACATACGGGTAGATATCTACGATTTATTAGCACATTACATCGAAAATGGTTTAAACTTTAAAGATCATAATTCTTGACTGGGTGATCGGAAATAGTTCGTGTTTATGTGCATTTGAAAGCTCCTTTTAAGCGCTATCGATTCTTTACGACAATAATGCGCTTTAAGATTTCCGGTAAAAAATTCCAACGAAGGCAATCTAGGGTACTTTCAGACTTAATTTTCATATGACAAAGTTAGTTAGCAAAGTAAGTACATCGCCATTTTCTTTGTCTGACGCTCGTAATCCATTCATTTGCGACGTAGCGCATTTATTGCAGCACGATTGTAGCCGTTTTGAAGGGAAAGCAACTTGTAATCATGTCTCTTTCTGGATTTACTCAGCGGCTATTGCGTAAAAAAGATACGTCACAGTCGTAATGATAAATAATGTAACGTGAAAAAGTCAATAGCCTACGACACCAGGAGTTCCCAGGCGGTCCCCCATCCAAGTACTATCCCGGCCCGACGATGCTTAACTTCCGTGATCGGACGAGAACAGGTGTGTTCATCGTGGTATGGTCGTAGACAAACAAACGGGCAGATATCTACGATTTATTAGCACATTACATCGAAAATGGTTCAAACTTTAAAGGTCATATTTTTTGACTGGATCATCCGGAATAGGTCGTGTTTATGTGCATTTGAAAGCTCTTTTTAAGCGCTATCGATTCTTTACAACAATAATGCGCTTTATGATTTCCGGTAAAAAGTTCCAACGAAAGCAATCTAGGGTACTTGCAGACTTAATTTTCATATGACAAAGTTAATTAGCAAAGTAAGTACATCGCCATTTTCTTTGTCTGACGCTCGTAATCCATTCATTTGCGACGTGGCGCATTTATTTCAGCACGATTGTAGCCGTTTTGAAGGGAAAGCAACTTGTAATCATGTCTCTTTCTTGATTTACTCAGCGGCTATTGCGTAAAAAAGATACGTCACAGTCGTAATGATAAATAATGTAACGTGAAAAAGTCAATAGCCTACGACACCAGGAGTTTCCAGGCGGTGCCCCATCCAAGTACTATCCCGGCCCGACGATGCTTAACTTCCGTGATCGGACGAGAACAGGTATGTTCATCGTGGTATGGTCGTAGACAAACAAACGGGCAGATATCTACGATTTATTAGCACATTACATCGAAAATGGTTCAAACTTTAAAGGTCATATTTCTTGACTGGATCATCCGGAATAGGTCGTGTTTATGTGCATTTGAAAGCTCTTTTTAAGCGCTATCGATTCTTTACAACAATAATGCGCTTTATGATTTCCGGTAAAAAGTTCCAACGAAGGCAATCTAGGGTACTTTCAGACTTAATTTTCATATGACAAAGTTAGTTAGCAAAGTAAGTACATCGTCATTTTCTTTGTCTGACGCTCGTAATCCATTCATTTGCGACGTGGCGCATTTATTGCAGCACGATTGTAGCCGTTTTGAAGGGAAAGCAACTTCTAATCATGTTTCTTTCTTGATTTACTCAGCGGCTATTGCGTAAAAAAGATACGTCACAGTCGTAATGATAAATAATGTAACGTGAAAAAGTCAATAGCCTACGACACCAGAAGTTCCCAGGCGGTCCCCCATCCAAGTACTATCCCGGCCCGACGATGCTTACATTCCGTGATCGGACGAGAACAGGTGTGTTCATCGTGGTATGGTCGTAGACAAACAAACGGGCAGATATCTACGATTTATTAGCACATTACATCGAAAATGGTTCAAACTTTAAAGGTCATATTTCTTGACTGGATCATCCGGAATAAATCGTGTTTATGTGTATTTGAAAGCTCTTTTTAAGCGCTATCGATTCTTTACGACAACCATGCGCTTTAAGATTTCCGGTAAAAAGTTCCAACGAAGGAAATCTAGGGTACTTTCAGACTTAATTTTCATATGACAAAGTTAATTAGCAAAGTAACTACATCGCCATTTTCTTTGTCTGACGCTCGTAATCCATTTATTTGCGACGTGGCGCATTTATTGCAGCAAGATTCTAGCCGTTTTGAAGGGAAAGCAACTTCTAATCACGTCCCTTACTTGATTTACTCAGCGACTATTGCGTAAAAAAGATACGTCACAGTCGTAATGATAAATAATGTAACGTGAAATAGTCAATAGCCTACGACACCGAGAGATCCCAGGCGGTCCCCCATCGAAGTACTCTCCCGGCCCGACGATGCTTAACTTCCGTGATCGGACGAAAACAGGTGTGTTCATCGTGGTATGGTCGTAGACAAACATACGGGTAGATATCTACGATTTATTAGCACATTACATCGAAAATTGTTCGAACTTTAAAGATCATAATTCTTGACTGGGTGATCGGAAATAGTTCGTGTTTATGTGCATTTGAAAGCTCCTTTTAAGCGCTATCGATTCTTTACGACAATAATGCGCTTTATGTTTTCCGGTAAAAAGTTCCAACGAAGGCAATCTAGGGTACTTGCAGACTTAATTTTCGTATGACAAAGTTAATTAGCAAAGTAACTACATCGCCATTTTCTTTATCTGACGCTCTTAATCCATTCATTTGCGACGTGGCGCATTTATTGCAGCAAGATTGTAGCCCTTTTTAAGGGAAAGAAACTTCTAATCATGTCCCTTACTTGATTTACTCGGCGGCTATTGCGTAAAAAAGATTCGTCACAGTCGTGATGATAAATAATGTAACGTGAAAACGTCAATAGCCTACGACACCGGGAGATCCCAGGCGGTCCCCCATCCAAGTACTATCCCGGCCCGACGATGCTTAACTTTCGTGATCGGACGAGAACAGGTGTGTTCATAGTGGTATGGTCGTAGAAAAACAAACGGGCCGATATCTACGATTTATTAGCACATTACATCGAAAATGGTTCAAACTTTAAAGGTCATATTTCTTGACTGGATCATCCGGAATAGGTCGTGTTTATGTGCATTTGAAAGCTCTTTTTAAGCGCTATCGATTCTTTACAACAATAATGCGCTTTATGATTTCCGGTAAAAAGTTCCAACGAAGGCAATCTAGGGTACTTGCAGACTTAATTTTCATATGACAAAGTTAATTAGCAAAGTAACTACATCGCCATTTTCTTTATCTGACGCTCTTAATCCATTCATTTGCGACGTGGCGCATTTATTGCAGCACGATTGTAGCCGTTTTGAAGGGAAAGAAACTTGTAATCATGTCTCTTTCTTGATTTACTCAGCGGCTATTGCGTAAAAAAGATACGTCACAGTCGTAATGATAAATAATGTAACGTGAAAAAGTCAATAGCCTACGACACCAGGAGTTTCCAGGCGGTGCCCCATCCAAGTACTATCCCGGCCCGACGATGCTTAACTTCCGTGATCGGACGAGAACAGGTGTGTTCATCGTGGTATGGTCGTAGACAAACAAACGGGCAGATATCTACGATTTATTAGCACATTACATCGAAAATGGTTCAAACTTTAAAGGTCATATTTCTTGACTGGATCATCCAGAATAGGTCGTGTTTATGTGCATTTGAAAGCTCTTTTTAAGCGCTATCGATTCTTTACAACAATAATGCGCTTTATGATTTCCGGTAAAAAGTTCCAACGAAGGCAATCTAGGGTACTTTCAGACTTAATTTTCATATGACAAAGTTAGTTAGCAAAGTAAGTACATCGCCATTTTCTTTGTCTGACGCTCGTAATCCATTCATTTGCGACGTGGCGCATTTATTGCAGCACGATTGTAGCCGTTTTGAAGGGAAAGCAACTTCTAATCATGTTTCTTTCTTGATTTACTCAGCGGCTATTGCGTAAAAAAGATACGTCACAGTCGTAATGATAAATAATGTAACGTGAAAAAGTCAATAGCCTACGACACCAGAAGTTCCCAGGCGGTCCCCCATCCAAGTACTATCCCGGCCCGACGATGCTTACATTCCGTGATCGGACGAGAACAGGTGTGTTCATCGTGGTATGGTCGTAGACAAACAAACGGGCAGATATCTACGATTTATTAGCACATTACATCGAAAATGGTTCAAACTTTAAAGGTCATATTTCTTGACTGGATCATCCGGAATAAATCGTGTTTATGTGTATTTGAAAGCTCTTTTTAAGCGCTATCGATTCTTTACGACAACCATGCGCTTTAAGATTTCCGGTAAAAAGTTCCAACGAAGGAAATCTAGGGTACTTTCAGACTTAATTTTCATATGACAAAGTTAATTAGCAAAGTAACTACATCGCCATTTTCTTTGTCTGACGCTCGTAATCCATTTATTTGCGACGTGACGCATTTATTGCAGCAAGATTCTAGCCGTTTTGAAGGGAAAGCAACTTCTAATCACGTCCCTTACTTGATTTACTCAGCGGCTATTGCGTAAAAAAGATACGTCACAGTCGTAATGATAAATAATGTAACGTGAAATAGTCAATAGCCTACGACACCGGGAGATCCCAGGCGGTCCCCCATCGAAGTACTCTCCCGGCCCGACGATGCTTAACTTCCGTGATCGGACGAACACAGGTGTGTTCATCGTGGTATGGTCGTAGACAAACATACGGGTAGATATCTACGATTTATTAGCACATTACATCGAAAATTGTTCGAACTTTAAAGATCATAATTCTTGACTGGGTGATCGGAAATAGTTCGTGTTTATGTGCATTTGAAAGCTCCTTTTAAGCGCTATCGATTCTTTACGACAATAATGCGCTTTATGTTTTCCGGTAAAAAGTTCCAACGAAGGCAATCTAGGGTACTTGCAGACTTAATTTTCGTATGACAAAGTTAATTAGCAAAGTAACTACATCGCCATTTTCTTTATCTGACGCTCTTAATCCATTCATTTGCGACGTGGCGCATTTATTGCAGCAAGATTGTAGCCCTTTTTAAGGGAAAGAAACTTCTAATCATGTCCCTTACTTGATTTACTCGGCGGCTATTGCGTAAAAAAGATTCGTCACAGTCGTGATGATAAATAATGTAACGTGAAAACGTCAATAGCCTACGACACCGGGAGATCCCAGGCGGTCCCCCATCCAAGTACTATCCCGGCCCGACGATGCTTAACTTTCGTGATCGGACGAGAACAGGTGTGTTCATAGTGGTATGGTCGTAGACAAACAAACGGGCCGATATCTACGATTTATTAGCACATTACATCGAAAATGGTTCAAACTTTAAAGGTCATATTTCTTGACTGGATCATCCGGAATAGGTCGTGTTTATGTGCATTTGAAAGCTCTTTTTAAGCGCTATCGATTCTTTACAACAATAATGCGCTTTATGATTTCCGGTAAAAAGTTCCAACGAAGGCAATCTAGGGTACTTGCAGACTTAATTTTCATATGACAAAGTTAATTAGCAAAGTAACTACATCGCCATTTTCTTTATCTGACGCTCTTAATCCATTCATTTGCGACGTGGCGCATTTATTGCAGCACGATTGTAGCCGTTTTGAAGGGAAAGCAACTTGTAATCATGTCTCTTTCTTGATTTACTCAGCGGCTATTGCGTAAAAAAGATACGTCACAGTCGTAATGATAAATAATGTAACGTGAAAAAGTCAATAGCCTACGACACCAGGAGTTTCCAGGCGGTGCCCCATCCAAGTACTATCCCGGCCCGACGATGCTTAACTTCCGTGATCGGACGAGAACAGGTGTGTTCATCGTGGTATGGTCGTAGACAAACAAACGGGCAGATATCTACGATTTATTAGCACATTACATCGAAAATGGTTCAAACTTTAAAGGTCATATTTCTTGACTGGATCATCCGGAATAGGTCGTGTTTATGTGCATTTGAAAGCTCTTTTTAAGCGCTATCGATTCTTTACAACAATAATGCGCTTTATGATTTCCGGTAAAAAGTTCCAACGAAGGCAATCTAGGGTACTTTCAGACTTAATTTTCATATGACAAAGTTAGTTAGCAAAGTAAGTACATCGCCATTTTCTTTGTCTGACGCTCGTAATCCATTCATTTGCGACGTGGCGCATTTATTGCAGCACGATTGTAGCCGTTTTGAAGGGAAAGCAACTTCTAATCATGTTTCTTTCTTGATTTACTCAGCGGCTATTGCGTAAAAAAGATACGTCACAGTCGTAATGATAAATAATGTAACGTGAAAAAGTCAATAGCCTACGACACCAGAAGTTCCCAGGCGGTCCCCCATCCAAGTACTATCCCGGCCCGACGATGCTTACATTCCGTGATTGGACGAGAACAGGTGTGTTCATCGTGGTATGGTCGTAGACAAACAAACGGGCAGATATCTACGATTTATTAGCACATTACATCGAAAATGGTTCAAACTTTAAAGGTCATATTTCTTGACTGGATCATCCGGAATAAATCGTGTTTATGTGTATTTGAAAGCTCTTTTTAAGCGCTATCGATTCTTTACGACAACCATGCGCTTTAAGATTTCCGGTAAAAAGTTCCAACCAAGGAAATCTAGGGTACTTTCAGACTTAATTTTCATATGACAAAGTTAGTTAGCAAAGTAAGTACATCGCCATTTTCTTTGTCTGACGCTCGTAATCCATTCATTTGCGACGTGGCGCATTTATTGCAGCACGATTGTAGCCGTTTTGAAGGGAAAGCAACTTGTAATCATGTCTCTTTCTTGATTTACTCAGCGGCTATTGCGTAAAAAAGATACGTCACAGTCGTAATGATAAATAATGTAACGTGAAAAAGTCAATAGCCTACGACACCAGGAGTTTCCAGGCGGTGCCCCATCCAAGTACTATCCCGGCCCGACGATGCTTAACTTCCGTGATCGGACGAGAACAGGTGTGTTCATCGTGGTATGGTCGTAGACAAACAGACGGGCAGATATCTACGATTTATTAGCACATTACATCGAAAATGGTTCAAACTTTAAAGGTCATATTTCTTGACTGGATCATCCGGAATAGGTCGTGTTTATGTGCATTTGAAAGCTCTTTTTAAGCGCTATCGATTCTTTACAACAATAATGCGCTTTATGATTTCCGGTAAAAAGTTCCAACGAAGGCAATCTAGGGTACTTTCAGACTTAATTTTCATATGACAAAGTTAGTTAGCAAAGTAAGTACATCGCCATTTTCTTTGTCTGACGCTCGTAATCCATTCATTTGCGACGTGGCGCATTTATTGCAGCACGATTGTAGCCGTTTTGAAGGGAAAGCAACTTCTAATCATGTCTCTTTCTTGATTTACTCAGCAGCTATTGCGTAAAAAAGATACGTCACAGTCGTAATGATAAGTAATGTAACATGAAAAAGTCAATAGCCTACGACACCAGGAGTTCCGAGGCGGTCCCCCATCCAAGTACTATCCCGGCCCGACGATGCTTAACTTTCGTGATCGGACGAGAACAGGTGTGTTCATAGTGGTATGGTCGTAGACAAACAAACGGGCCGATATCTACAATTTATTAGCACATTACATCGAAAATGGTTCAAACTTTAAAGGTCATATTTCTTGACTGGATCATCCGGAATAGGTCGTGTCTATGTGTATTTGAAAGCTCTTTTTAAGCGCTATCGATTATTTACAACAATAATGCGCTTTATGATTTCCGGTAAAAAGTTCCAACGAAGGCAATCTAGGGTACTTGCAGACTTAATTTTCATATGACAAAGTTAATTAGCAAAGTAACTACATCGCCATTTTCTTTATCTGACGCTCCTAATCCATTCATTTGCGACGTGGCGCATTTATTGCAGCAATATTGTAGCCCTTTTTAAGGGAAAGAAACTTCTAATCATGTCCCTTACTTGATTTACTCGGCGGCTATTGCGTAAAAAAGATACGTCACAGTCGTGATGATAAATAATGTAACGTGAAAACGTCAATAGCCTACGACACCGGGAGATCCCAGGCGGTTCCCCATCCAAGTACTATCCCGGCCCGACGATGCTTAACTTCCGTGATCGGACGAGAACAGGTGTGTTCATCGTGGTATGGTCGTAGACAAACATACGGGTAGATATCTACGAATTATTAGCACATTACATCGAAAATGGTTCGAACTTTAAAGATCACAATTCTTGACTGGGTGATCGGAAATAGTTCGTGTTTATGTGCATTTGAAAGCTCCTTTTAAGCGCTATCGATTCTTTACGACAATAATGCGCTTTGAGATTTCCGGTAAAAAGTTCCAACGAAGGCAATCTAGGGTACTTTCAGACTTAATTTTCATATGACAAAGTTAGTTAGCAAAGTAAGTACATCGCCATTTTCTTTGTCTGACGCTCGTAATCCATTCATTTGCGACGTGGCGCATTTATTTCAGCACGATTGTAGCCGTTTTGAAGGGAAAGCAACTTGTAATCATGTCTCTTTCTTGATTTACTCAGCGGCTATTGCGTAAAAAAGATACGTCACAGTCGTAATGATAAATAATGTAACGTGAAAAAGTCAATAGCCTACGACACCAGGAGTTTCCAGGCGGTGCCCCATCCAAGTACTATCCCGGCCCGACGATGCTTAACTTTCGTGATCGGACGAGAACAGGTGTGTTCATAGTGGTATGGTCGTAGACAAACAAACGGGCCGATATCTACAATTTATTAGCACATTACATCGAAAATGGTTCAAACTTTAAAGGTCATATTTCTTGACTGGATCATCCGGAATAGGTCGTGTCTATGTGTATTTGAAAGCTCTTTTTAAGCGCTATCGATTATTTACAACAATAATGCGCTTTATGATTTCCGGTAAAAAGTTCCAACGAAGGCAATCTAGGGTACTTGCAGACTTAATTTTCATATGACAAAGTTAATTAGCAAAGTAACTACATCGCCATTTTCTTTATCTGACGCTCCTAATCCATTCATTTGCGACGTGGCGCATTTATTGCAGCAATATTGTAGCCCTTTTTAAGGGAAAGAAACTTCTAATCATGTCCCTTACTTGATTTACTCGGCGGCTATTGCGTAAAAAAGATACGTCACAGTCGTGATGATAAATAATGTAACGTGAAAACGTCAATAGCCTACGACACCGGGAGATCCCAGGCGGTTCCCCATCCAAGTACTATCCCGGCCCGACGATGCTTAACTTCCGTGATCGGACGAGAACAGGTGTGTTCATCGTGGTATGGTCGTAGACAAACATACGGGTAGATATCTACGAATTATTAGCACATTACATCGAAAATGGTTCGAACTTTAAAGATCACAATTCTTGACTGGGTGATCGGAAATAGTTCGTGTTTATGTGCATTTGAAAGCTCCTTTTAAGCGCTATCGATTCTTTACGACAATAATGCGCTTTGAGATTTCCGGTAAAAAGTTCCAACGAAGGCAATCTAGGGTACTTTCAGACTTAATTTTCATATGACAAAGTTAGTTAGCAAAGTAAGTACATCGCCATTTTCTTTGTCTGACGCTCGTAATCCATTCATTTGCGACGTGGCGCATTTATTTCAGCACGATTGTAGCCGTTTTGAAGGGAAAGCAACTTGTAATCATGTCTCTTTCTTGATTTACTCAGCGGCTATTGCGTAAAAAAGATACGTCACAGTCGTAATGATAAATAATGTAACGTGAAAAAGTCAATAGCCTACGACACCAGGAGTTTCCAGGCGGTGCCCCATCCAAGTACTATCCCGGCCCGACGATGCTTAACTTCCGTGATCGGACGAGAACAGGTATGTTCATCGTGGTATGGTCGTAGACAAACAAACGGGCAGATATCTACGATTTATTAGCACATTACATCGAAAATGGTTCAAACTTTAAAGGTCATATTTCTTGACTGGATCATCCGGAATAGGTCGTGTTTATGTGCATTTGAAAGCTCTTTTTAAGCGCTATCGATTCTTTACAACAATAATGCGCTTTATGATTTCCGGTAAAAAGTTCCAACGAAGGCAATCTAGGGTACTTTCAGACTTAATTTTCATATGACAAAGTTAGTTAGCAAAGTAAGTACATCGTCATTTTCTTTGTCTGACGCTCGTAATCCATTCATTTGCGACGTGGCGCATTTATTGCAGCACGATTGTAGCCGTTTTGAAGGGAAAGCAACTTCTAATCATGTTTCTTTCTTGATTTACTCAGCGGCTATTGCGTAAAAAAGATACGTCACAGTCGTAATGATAAATAATGTAACGTGAAAAAGTCAATAGCCTACGACACCAGAAGTTCCCAGGCGGTCCCCCATCCAAGTACTATCCCGGCCCGACGATGCTTACATTCCGTGATCGGACGAGAACAGGTGTGTTCATCGTGGTATGGTCGTAGACAAACAAACGGGCAGATATCTACGATTTATTAGCACATTACATCGAAAATGGTTCAAACTTTAAAGGTCATATTTCTTGACTGGATCATCCGGAATAAATCGTGTTTATGTGTATTTGAAAGCTCTTTTTAAGCGCTATCGATTCTTTACGACAACCATGCGCTTTAAGATTTCCGGTAAAAAGTTCCAACGAAGGAAATCTAGGGTACTTTCAGACTTAATTTTCATATGACAAAGTTAATTAGCAAAGTAACTACATCGCCATTTTCTTTGTCTGACGCTCGTAATCCATTTATTTGCGACGTGGCGCATTTATTGCAGCAAGATTCTAGCCGTTTTGAAGGGAAAGCAACTTCTAATCACGTCCCTTACTTGATTTACTCAGCGGCTATTGCGTAAAAAAGATACGTCACAGTCGTAATGATAAATAATGTAACGTGAAATAGTCAATAGCCTACGACACCGAGAGATCCCAGGCGGTCCCCCATCGAAGTACTCTCCCGGCCCGACGATGCTTAACTTCCGTGATCGGACGAAAACAGGTGTGTTCATCGTGGTATGGTCGTAGACAAACATACGGGTAGATATCTACGATTTATTAGCACATTACATCGAAAATTGTTCGAACTTTAAAGATCATAATTCTTGACTGGGTGATCGGAAATAGTTCGTGTTTATGTGCATTTGAAAGCTCCTTTTAAGCGCTATCGATTCTTTACGACAATAATGCGCTTTATGTTTTCCGGTAAAAAGTTCCAACGAAGGCAATCTAGGGTACTTGCAGACTTAATTTTCGTATGACAAAGTTAATTAGCAAAGTAACTACATCGCCATTTTCTTTATCTGACGCTCTTAATCCATTCATTTGCGACGTGGCGCATTTATTGCAGCAAGATTGTAGCCCTTTTTAAGGGAAAGAAACTTCTAATCATGTCCCTTACTTGATTTACTCGGCGGCTATTGCGTAAAAAAGATTCGTCACAGTCGTGATGATAAATAATGTAACGTGAAAACGTCAATAGCCTACGACACCGGGAGATCCCAGGCGGTCCCCCATCCAAGTACTATCCCGGCCCGACGATGCTTAACTTTCGTGATCGGACGAGAACAGGTGTGTTCATAGTGGTATGGTCGTAGACAAACAAACGGGCCGATATCTACGATTTATTAGCACATTACATCGAAAATGGTTCAAACTTTAAAGGTCATATTTCTTGACTGGATCATCCGGAATAGGTCGTGTTTATGTGCATTTGAAAGCTCTTTTTAAGCGATATCGATTCTTTACAACAATAATGCGCTTTATGATTTCCGGTAAAAAGTTCCAACGAAGGCAATCTAGGGTACTTGCAGACTTAATTTTCATATGACAAAGTTAATTAGCAAAGTAACTACATCGCCATTTTCTTTATCTGACGCTCTTAATCCATTCATTTGCGACGTGGCGCATTTATTGCAGCACGATTGTAGCCGTTTTGAAGGGAAAGCAACTTGTAATCATGTCTCTTTCTTGATTTACTCAGCGGCTATTGCGTAAAAAAGATACGTCACAGTCGTAATGATAAATAATGTAACGTGAAAAAGTCAATAGCCTACGACACCAGGAGTTTCCAGGCGGTGCCCCATCCAAGTACTATCCCGGCCCGACGATGCTTAACTTCCGTGATCGGACGAGAACAGGTGTGTTCATCGTGGTATGGTCGTAGACAAACAAACGGGCAGATATCTACGATTTATTAGCACATTACATCGAAAATGGTTCAAACTTTAAAGGTCATATTTCTTGACTGGATCATCCGGAATAGGTCGTGTTTATGTGCATTTGAAAGCTCTTTTTAAGCGCTATCGATTCTTTACAACAATAATGCGCTTTATGTTTTCCGGTAAAAAGTTCCAACGAAGGCAATCTAGGGTACTTGCAGACTTAATTTTCGTATGACAAAGTTAATTAGCAAAGTAACTACATCGCCATTTTCTTTATCTGACGCTCTTAATCCATTCATTTGCGACGTGGCGCATTTATTGCAGCAAGATTGTAGCCCTTTTTAAGGGAAAGAAACTTCTAATCATGTCCCTTACTTGATTTACTCGGCGGCTATTGCGTAAAAAAGATTCGTCACAGTCGTGATGATAAATAATGTAACGTGAAAACGTCAATAGCCTACGACACCGGGAGATCCCAGGCGGTCCCCCATCCAAGTACTATCCCGGCCCGACGATGCTTAACTTTCGTGATCGGACGAGAACAGGTGTGTTCATAGTGGTATGGTCGTAGACAAACAAACGGGCCGATATCTACGATTTATTAGCACATTACATCGAAAATGGTTCAAACTTTAAAGGTCATATTTCTTGACTGGATCATCCGGAATAGGTCGTGTTTATGTGCATTTGAAAGCTCTTTTTAAGCGCTATCGATTCTTTACAACAATAATGCGCTTTATGATTTCCGGTAAAAAGTTCCAACGAAGGCAATCTAGGGTACTTGCAGACTTAATTTTCATATGACAAAGTTAATTAGCAAAGTAACTACATCGCCATTTTCTTTATCTGACGCTCTTAATCCATTCATTTGCGACGTGGCGCATTTATTGCAGCACGATTGTAGCCGTTTTGAAGGGAAAGCAACTTGTAATCATGTCTCTTTCTTGATTTACTCAGCGGCTATTGCGTAAAAAAGATACGTCACAGTCGTAATGATAAATAATGTAACGTGAAAAAGTCAATAGCCTACGACACCAGGAGTTTCCAGGCGGTGCCCCATCCAAGTACTATCCCGGCCCGACGATGCTTAACTTCCGTGATCGGACGAGAACAGGTGTGTTCATCGTGGTATGGTCGTAGACAAACAAACGGGCAGATATCTACGATTTATTAGCACATTACATCGAAAATGGTTCAAACTTTAAAGGTCATATTTCTTGACTGGATCATCCGGAATAGGTCGTGTTTATGTGCATTTGAAAGCTCTTTTTAAGCGCTATCGATTCTTTACAACAATAATGCGCTTTATGATTTCCGGTAAAAAGTTCCAACGAAGGCAATCTAGGGTACTTGCAGACTTAATTTTCATATGACAAAGTTAATTAGCAAAGTAACTACATCGCCATTTTCTTTATCTGACGCTCTTAATCCATTCATTTGCGACGTGGCGCATTTATTGCAGCACGATTGTAGCCGTTTTGAAGGGAAAGCAACTTGTAATCATGTCTCTTTCTTGATTTACTCAGCGGCTATTGCGTAAAAAAGATACGTCACAGTCGTAATGATAAATAATGTAACGTGAAAAAGTCAATAGCCTACGACACCAGGAGTTTCCAGGCGGTGCCCCATCCAAGTACTATCCCGGCCCGACGATGCTTAACTTCCGTGATCGGACGAGAACAGGTGTGTTCATCGTGGTATGGTCGTAGACAAACAAACGGGCAGATATCTACGATTTATTAGCACATTACATCGAAAATGGTTCAAACTTTAAAGGTCATATTTCTTGACTGGATCATCCGGAATAGGTCGTGTTTATGTGCATTTGAAAGCTCTTTTTAAGCGCTATCGATTCTTTACAACAATAATGCGCTTTATGATTTCCGGTAAAAAGTTCCAACCAAGGAAATCTAGGGTACTTTCAGACTTAATTTTCATATGACAAAGTTAGTTAGCAAAGTAAGTACATCGCCATTTTCTTTGTCTGACGCTCGTAATCCATTCATTTGCGACGTGGCGCATTTATTGCAGCACGATTGTAGCCGTTTTGAAGGGAAAGCAACTTCTAATCATGTTTCTTTCTTGATTTACTCAGCGGCTATTGCGTAAAAAAGATACGTCACAGTCGTAATGATAAATAATGTAACGTGAAAAAGTCAATAGCCTACGACACCAGAAGTTCCCAGGCGGTCCCCCATCCAAGTACTATCCCGGCCCGACGATGCTTACATTCCGTGATCGGACGAGAACAGGTGTGTTCATCGTGGTATGGTCGTAGACAAACAAACGGGCAGATATCTACGATTTATTAGCACATTACATCGAAAATGGTTCAAACTTTAAAGGTCATATTTCTTGACTGGATCATCCGGAATAAATCGTGTTTATGTGTATTTGAAAGCTCTTTTTAAGCGCTATCGATTCTTTACGACAACCATGCGCTTTAAGATTTCCGGTAAAAAGTTCCAACGAAGGAAATCTAGGGTACTTTCAGACTTAATTTTCATATGACAAAGTTAATTAGCAAAGTAACTACATCGCCATTTTCTTTGTCTGACGCTCGTAATCCATTTATTTGCGACGTGGCGCATTTATTGCAGCAAGATTCTAGCCGTTTTGAAGGGAAAGCAACTTCTAATCACGTCCCTTACTTGATTTACTCAGCGGCTATTGCGTAAAAAAGATACGTCACAGTCGTAATGATAAATAATGTAACGTGAAATAGTCAATAGCCTACGACACCGGGAGATCCCAGGCGGTCCCCCATCGAAGTACTCTCCCGGCCCGACGATGCTTAACTTCCGTGATCGGACGAACACAGGTGTGTTCATCGTGGTATGGTCGTAGACAAACATACGGGTAGATATCTACGATTTATTAGCACATTACATCGAAAATTGTTCGAACTTTAAAGATCATAATTCTTGACTGGGTGATCGGAAATAGTTCGTGTTTATGTGCATTTGAAAGCTCCTTTTAAGCGCTATCGATTCTTTACGACAATAATGCGCTTTATGTTTTCCGGTAAAAAGTTCCAACGAAGGCAATCTAGGGTACTTGCAGACTTAATTTTCGTATGACAAAGTTAATTAGCAAAGTAACTACATCGCCATTTTCTTTATCTGACGCTCTTAATCCATTCATTTGCGACGTGGCGCATTTATTGCAGCAAGATTGTAGCCCTTTTTAAGGGAAAGAAACTTCTAATCATGTCCCTTACTTGATTTACTCGGCGGCTATTGCGTAAAAAAGATTCGTCACAGTCGTGATGATAAATAATGTAACGTGAAAACGTCAATAGCCTACGACACCGGGAGATCCCAGGCGGTCCCCCATCCAAGTACTATCCCGGCCCGACGATGCTTAACTTTCGTGATCGGACGAGAACAGGTGTGTTCATAGTGGTATGGTCGTAGACAAACAAACGGGCCGATATCTACGATTTATTAGCACATTACATCGAAAATGGTTCAAACTTTAAAGGTCATATTTCTTGACTGGATCATCCGGAATAGGTCGTGTTTATGTGCATTTGAAAGCTCTTTTTAAGCGCTATCGATTCTTTACAACAATAATGCGCTTTATGATTTCCGGTAAAAAGTTCCAACGAAGGCAATCTAGGGTACTTGCAGACTTAATTTTCATATGACAAAGTTAATTAGCAAAGTAACTACATCGCCATTTTCTTTATCTGACGCTCTTAATCCATTCATTTGCGACGTGGCGCATTTATTGCAGCACGATTGTAGCCGTTTTGAAGGGAAAGCAACTTGTAATCATGTCTCTTTCTTGATTTACTCAGCGGCTATTGCGTAAAAAAGATACGTCACAGTCGTAATGATAAATAATGTAACGTGAAAAAGTCAATAGCCTACGACACCAGGAGTTTCCAGGCGGTGCCCCATCCAAGTACTATCCCGGCCCGACGATGCTTAACTTCCGTGATCGGACGAGAACAGGTGTGTTCATCGTGGTATGGTCGTAGACAAACAAACGGGCAGATATCTACGATTTATTAGCACATTACATCGAAAATGGTTCAAACTTTAAAGGTCATATTTCTTGACTGGATCATCCGGAATAGGTCGTGTTTATGTGCATTTGAAAGCTCTTTTTAAGCGCTATCGATTCTTTACAACAATAATGCGCTTTATGATTTCCGGTAAAAAGTTCCAACGAAGGCAATCTAGGGTACTTTCAGACTTAATTTTCATATGACAAAGTTAGTTAGCAAAGTAAGTACATCGCCATTTTCTTTGTCTGACGCTCGTAATCCATTCATTTGCGACGTGGCGCATTTATTGCAGCACGATTGTAGCCGTTTTGAAGGGAAAGCAACTTCTAATCATGTTTCTTTCTTGATTTACTCAGCGGCTATTGCGTAAAAAAGATACGTCACAGTCGTAATGATAAATAATGTAACGTGAAAAAGTCAATAGCCTACGACACCAGAAGTTCCCAGGCGGTCCCCCATCCAAGTACTATCCCGGCCCGACGATGCTTACATTCCGTGATTGGACGAGAACAGGTGTGTTCATCGTGGTATGGTCGTAGACAAACAAACGGGCAGATATCTACGATTTATTAGCACATTACATCGAAAATGGTTCAAACTTTAAAGGTCATATTTCTTGACTGGATCATCCGGAATAAATCGTGTTTATGTGTATTTGAAAGCTCTTTTTAAGCGCTATCGATTCTTTACGACAACCATGCGCTTTAAGATTTCCGGTAAAAAGTTCCAACGAAGGAAATCTAGGGTACTTTCAGACTTAATTTTCATATGACAAAGTTAATTAGCAAAGTAACTACATCGCCATTTTCTTTGTCTGACGCTCGTAATCCATTTATTTGCGACGTGGCGCATTTATTGCAGCAAGATTCTAGCCGTTTTGAAGGGAAAGCAACTTCTAATCACGTCCCTTACTTGATTTACTCAGCGGCTATTGCGTAAAAAAGATACGTCACAGTCGTAATGATAAATAATGTAACGTGAAATAGTCAATAGCCTACGACACCGGGAGATCCCAGGCGGTCCCCCATCGAAGTACTCTCCCGGCCCGACGATGCTTAACTTCCGTGATCGGACGAAAACAGGTGTGTTCATCGTGGTATGGTCGTAGACAAACATACGGGTAGATATCTACGATTTATTAGCACATTACATCGAAAATTGTTCGAACTTTAAAGATCATAATTCTTGACTGGGTGATCGGAAATAGTTCGTGTTTATGTGCATTTGAAAGCTCCTTTTAAGCGCTATCGATTCTTTACGACAATAATGCGCTTTATGTTTTCCGGTAAAAAGTTCCAACGAAGGCAATCTAGGGTACTTGCAGACTTAATTTTCATATGACAAAGTTAATTAGCAAAGTAACTACATCGCCATTTTCTTTATCTGACGCTCTTAATCCATTCATTTGCGACGTGGCGCATTTATTGCAGCACGATTGTAGCCGTTTTGAAGGGAAAGCAACTTGTAATCATGTCTCTTTCTTGATTTACTCAGCGGCTATTGCGTAAAAAAGATACGTCACAGTCGTAATGATAAATAATGTAACGTGAAAAAGTCAATAGCCTACGACACCAGGAGTTTCCAGGCGGTGCCCCATCCAAGTACTATCCCGGCCCGACGATGCTTAACTTCCGTGATCGGACGAGAACAGGTGTGTTCATCGTGGTATGGTCGTAGACAAACAAACGGGCAGATATCTACGATTTATTAGCACATTACATCGAAAATGGTTCAAACTTTAAAGGTCATATTTCTTGACTGGATCATCCGGAATAGGTCGTGTTTATGTGCATTTGAAAGCTCTTTTTAAGTGCTATCGATTCTTTACAACAATAATGCGCTTTATGATTTCCGGTAAAAAGTTCCAACGAAGGCAATCCAGGGTACTTGCAGACTTAATTTTCATATGACAAAGTTAATTAGCAAAGTAACTACATCGCCATTTTCTTTGTCTGACGCTCTTAATCCATTTATTTGCGACGTGGCGCATTTATTGCAGCAAGATTCTAGCCGTTTTGAAGGGAAAGCAACTTCTAATCACGTCCCTTACTTGATTTACTCAGCGGCTATTGCGTAAAAAAGATACGTCACAGTCGTAATGATAAATAATGTAACGTGAAATAGTCAATAGCCTACGACACCGGGAGATCCCAGGCGGTCCCCCATCGAAGTAATCTCCCGGTCCGACGATGCTTAACTTCCGTGATCGGACGAGAACGGGTGTGTTCATCGTGGTATGGTCGTAGTCAAACAAACGGGCAGATATCTACGATTTATTAGCACATTACATCGAAAATGGTTCAAACTTTAAAGGTCATATTTCTTGACTGGAACATCCGGAATAGGTCGTGTTTATGTGTATTTGAAAGCTCTTTTTAAGCGCTATCGATTCTTTACGACAACCATGCGCTTTAAGATTTCCGGTAAAAAGTTCCAACGAAGGAAATCTAGGGTACTTTCAGACTTAATTTTCATATGACAAAGTTAATTAGCAAAGTAACTACATCGCCATTTTCTTTGTCTGACGCTCGTAATCCATTTATTTGCGACGTGGCGCATTTATTGCAGCAAGATTGTAGCCGTTTTGAAGGGAAAGCAACTTCTAATCACGTCCCTTACTTAATTTACTCAACGGCTATTGCGTAAAAAAGATACGTCACAGTCGTAATGATAAATAATGTAATGTGAAATAGTCAATAGCCTACGACACCGGGAGATCCCAGGCGGTCCCCCATCGAAGTACTCTCCCGGACCGACGATGCTTAACTTCCGTGATCGGACGAGAACAGGTGTGTTCATCGTGGTATGGTCGTAGACAAACAAACGGGCAGATATCTACGATTTATTAGCACATTACATCGAAAATGGTTCAAACTTTAAAGGTCATATTTCTTGACTGGATCATTCAAGATAGGTCGTGTTTATGTGCATTTGACAGCTCTTTTTAAGGGCTATCGATTCTTTACAACAATAATGCGCTTTATGATTTCCGGTAAAAAGTTCCAACGAAGGCAATCCAGGGTACTTGCAGACTTAATTTTCATATGACAAAGTTAATTAGCAAAGTAACTACATCGCCATTTTCTTTGTCTGACGCTCTTAATCCATTTATTTGCGACGTGGCGCATTTATTGCAGCAAGATTGTAGCCCGTTTTAAGGGAAAGAAGCTTCTAATCATGTCAATTACTTGATTTACTCAGCGGCTATTGCGTAAGAAAGATACGTCCCAGTCGTAATGATAAATAATGTAACGTGAAAAAGTCAATAGCCTACGACACCGGGATATCCCAGGCGGTCCCCCATCCAAGTACTATCCCGCCCCGACGATGCTTAACTTCCGTGATGGGACAAGAACAGGTGTGTTCATCGTGGTATGGTCGTAGACAAACAAACGGGCAGATATCTACGATTTATTAGCACATTACATCGTTAATGGTTTAAACTTTAAAGGTCATATTTCTTGACTGGATTATCCGAAATAGGTCGTGTTTATGTGCATTTGAAAGCTCTTTTCAAGCGCTATCCATTATTTACGACAACCATGCGCTTTAAGATTACGGGTAAAAAGTTCCAACGAAGGCAATCTAGAGTACTTTCAGACTTAATTTTCATATGACAAAGTTAATTAGCAAAGTAACTACTTCGTCATTTTCTTTGTCTGACGCTCGTAATCCATTCATTTGCGACGTGGTGCATTTATTGCAGCACGATTGTAGCCGTTTTGAAGGGAAAGCAACTTCTAATCATGTCTCTTTCTTCATTTACTCAGCAGCTATTGCGTAAAAAAGACACGTCACAGTCGTAATGATAAATAATGTAACGTGAAAAAGTCAATAGCCTACGACACCAGGAGTTCCGAGGCGGTCCCCCATCCAAGTACTATCCCGGCCCGACGATGCTTAACTTTCGTGATCGGACGAGAACAGGTGTGTTCATAGTGGTATGGTCGTAGACAAACAAACGGGCCGATATCTACGATTTATTAGCACATTACATCGAAAATGGTTCAAACTTTAAAGGTCATATTTCTTGACTGGATCATCCGGAATAGGTCGTGTTTATGTGCATTTGAAAGCTCTTTTTAAGCGCTATCGATTCTTTACAACAATAATGCGCTTTATGATTTCCGGTAAAAAGTTCCAACGAAGGCAATCTAGGGTACTTGCAGACTTAATTTTCATATGACAAAGTTAATTAGCAAAGTAACTACATCGCCATTTTCTTTGTCTGACGCTCTTAATCCATTTATTTGCGACGTGGCGCATTTATTGCAGCAAGATTGTAGCCCGTTTTAAGGGAAAGAAGCTTCTAATCATGTCACTTACTTGATTTACTCAGCGGCTATTGCGTAAGAAAGATACGTCCCAGTCGTAATGATAAATAATGTAACGTGAAAAAGTCAATAGCCTACGACACCGGGATATCCCAGGCGGTCCCCCATCCAAGTACTATCCCGCCCCGACGATGCTTAACTTCCGTGATGGGACAAGAACAGGTGTGTTCATCGTGGTATGGTCGTAGACAAACAAACGGGCAGATATCTACGATTTATTAGCACATTACATCGTTAATGGTTTAAACTTTAAAGGTCATATTTCTTGACTGGATTATCCGAAATAGGTCGTGTTTATGTGCATTTGAAAGCTCTTTTCAAGCGCTATCCATTATTTACGACAACCATGCGCTTTAAGATTACGGGTAAAAAGTTCCAACGAAGGCAATCTAGAGTACTTTCAGACTTAATTTTCATATGACAAAGTTAATTAGCAAAGTAACTACTTCGTCATTTTCTTTGTCTGACGCTCGTAATCCATTCATTTGCGACGTGGCGCATTTATTGCAGCACGATTGTAGCCGTTTTGAAGGGAAAGCAACTTCTAATCATGTCTCTTTCTTCATTTACTCAGCAGCTATTGCGTAAAAAAGACACGTCACAGTCGTAATGATAAATAATGTAACATGAAAAAGTCAATAGCCTACGACACCAGGAGTTCCGAGGCGGTCCCCCATCCAAGTACTATCCCGGCCCGACGATGCTTAACTTTCGTGATCGGACGAGAACAGGTGTGTTCATAGTGGTATGGTCGTAGACAAACAAACGGGCCGATATCTACGATTTATTAGCACATTACATCGAAAATGGTTCAAACTTTAAAGGTCATATTTCTTGACTGGATCATCCGGAATAGGTCGTGTTTATGTGCATTTGAAAGCTCTTTTTAAGCGCTATCGATTCTTTACAACAATAATGCGCTTTATGATTTCCGGTAAAAAGTTCCAACGAAGGCAATCTAGGGTACTTGCAGACTTAATTTTCATATGACAAAGTTAATTAGCAAAGTAACTACATCGCCATTTTCTTTATCTGACGCTCTTAATCCATTCATTTGCGACGTGGCGCATTTATTGCAGCAAGATTGTAGCCCTTTTTAAGGGAAAGAAACTTCTAATCATGTCCCTTACTTGATTTACTCGGCGGCTATTGCGTAAAAAAGATACGTCACAGTCGTAATGATAAATAATGTAACGTGAAAAAGTCAATAGCCTACGACACCAGGAGTTCCCAGGCGGTGCCCCATCCAAGTACTATCCCGGCCCGACGATGCTTAACTTCCGTGATCGGACGAGAACAGGTGTGTTCATCGTGGTATGGTCGTAGACAAACAAACGGGCAGATATCTACGATTTATTAGCACATTACATCGAAAATGGTTCAAACTTTAAAGGTCGTATTTCTTGACTGGATCATCCGGAATATGTCGTGTTTATGTGCATTTGAAAGCTCTTTTTAAGCGCTATCGATTCTTTACAACAATAATGCGCTTTATGATTTCCGGTAAAAAGTTCCAACGAAGGCAATCTAGGGTACTTTCAGACTTAATTTTCATATGACAAAGTTAGTTAGCAAAGTAACTACATCGCCATTTTCTTTATCTGACGCTCGTAATCCATTCATTTGCGACGTGGCGCATTTATTGCAGCAAGATTGTAGCCCTTTTTAAGGGAAAGAAACTTCTAATCATGTCCCTTACTTGATTTACTCGGCGGCTATTGCGTAAAAAAGATACGTCACAGTCGTGATGATAAATAATGTAACGTGAAAACGTCAATAGCCTACGACACCGGGAGATCCCAGGTGGTCCCCCATCCAAGTACTATCCCGGCCCGACGATGCTTAACTTCCGTGATCGGACGAGAACAGGTGTGTTCATCGTGGTATGGTCGTAGACAAACATACGGGTAGATATCTACGATTTATTAGCACATTACATCGAAAATGGTTCGAACTTTAAAGATCATAATTCTTGACTGGGTGATCGGAAATAGTTCGTGTTTATGTGCATTTGAAAGCTCCTTTTAAGCGCTATCGATTCTTTACGACAATAATGCGCTTTAAGATTTCCGGTAAAAAGTTCCAACGAAGGCAATCTAGGGTACTTTCAAACTTAATTTTCATATGACAAAGTTAGTTAGCAAAGTAAGTACATCGCCATTTTCTTTGTCTGACGCTCGTAATCCATTCATTTGCGACGTGGCGCATTTATTGCAGCACGATTGTAGCCGTTTTGAAGGGAAAGCAACTTGTAATCATGTCTCTTTCTTGATTTACTCAGCGGCTATTGCGTAAAAAAGATACGTCACAGTCGTAATGATAAATAATGTAACGTGAAAAAGTCAATAGCCTACGACACCAGGAGTTCCCAGGCGGTGCCCCATCCAAGTACTATCCCGGCCCGACGATGCTTAACTTCCGTGATCGGACGAGAACAGGTGTGTTCATCGTGGTATGGTCGTAGACAAACAAACGGGCAGATATCTACGATTTATTAGCACATTACATCGAAAATGGTTCAAACTTTAAAGGTCGTATTTCTTGACTGGATCATCCGGAATAGGTCGTGTTTATGTGCATTTGAAAGCTCTTTTTAAGCGCTATCGATTCTTTACAACAATAATGCGCTTTATGATTTCCGGTAGAAAGTTCCAACGAAGGCAATCTAGGGTACTTTCAGACTTAATTTTCATATGACAAAGTTAGTTAGCAAAGTAACTACATCGCCATTTTCTTTGTCTGACGCTCGTAATCCATTTATTTGCGACGTGGCGCATTTATTGCAGCAAGATTGTAGCCGTTTTGAAGGGAAAGCAACTTCTAATCACGTCCCTTACTTAATTTACTCAGCGGCTATTGCGTAAAAAAGATACGTCACAGTCGTAATGATAAATAATGTAATGTGAAATAGTCAATAGCCTACGACACCGGGAGATCCCAGGCGGTCCCCCATCGAAGTACTCTCCCGGACCGACGATGCTTAACTTCCGTGATCGGACGAGAACAGGTGTGTTCATCGTGGTATGGTCGTAGACAAACAAACGGGCAGATATCTACGATTTATTAGCACATTACATCGAAAATGGTTCAAACTTTAAAGGTCATATTTCTTGACTGGATCATTCAAGATAGGTCGTGTTTATGTGCATTTGACAGCTCTTTTTAAGGGCTATCGATTCTTTACAACAATAATGCGCTTTATGATTTCCGGTAAAAAGTTCCAACGAAGGCAATCCAGGGTACTTGCAGACTTAATTTTCATATGACAAAGTTAATTAGCAAAGTAACTACATCGCCATTTTCTTTGTCTGACGCTCTTAATCCATTTATTTGCGACGTGGCGCATTTATTGCAGCAAGATTGTAGCCCGTTTTAAGGGAAAGAAGCTTCTAATCATGTCAATTACTTGATTTACTCAGCGGCTATTGCGTAAGAAAGATACGTCCCAGTCGTAATGATAAATAATGTAACGTGAAAAAGTCAATAGCCTACGACACCGGGATATCCCAGGCGGTCCCCCATCCAAGTACTATCCCGCCCCGACGATGCTTAACTTCCGTGATGGGACAAGAACAGGTGTGTTCATCGTGGTATGGTCGTAGACAAACAAACGGGCAGATATCTACGATTTATTAGCACATTACATCGTTAATGGTTTAAACTTTAAAGGTCATATTTCTTGACTGGATTATCCGAAATAGGTCGTGTTTATGTGCATTTGAAAGCTCTTTTCAAGCGCTATCCATTATTTACGACAACCATGCGCTTTAAGATTACGGGTAAAAAGTTCCAACGAAGGCAATCTAGAGTACTTTCAGACTTAATTTTCATATGACAAAGTTAATTAGCAAAGTAACTACTTCGTCATTTTCTTTGTCTGACGCTCGTAATCCATTCATTTGCGACGTGGTGCATTTATTGCAGCACGATTGTAGCCGTTTTGAAGGGAAAGCAACTTCTAATCATGTCTCTTTCTTCATTTACTCAGCAGCTATTGCGTAAAAAAGACACGTCACAGTCGTAATGATAAATAATGTAACGTGAAAAAGTCAATAGCCTACGACACCAGGAGTTCCGAGGCGGTCCCCCATCCAAGTACTATCCCGGCCCGACGATGCTTAACTTTCGTGATCGGACGAGAACAGGTGTGTTCATAGTGGTATGGTCGTAGACAAACAAACGGGCCGATATCTACGATTTATTAGCACATTACATCGAAAATGGTTCAAACTTTAAAGGTCATATTTCTTGACTGGATCATCCGGAATAGGTCGTGTTTATGTGCATTTGAAAGCTCTTTTTAAGCGCTATCGATTCTTTACAACAATAATGCGCTTTATGATTTCCGGTAAAAAGTTCCAACGAAGGCAATCTAGGGTACTTGCAGACTTAATTTTCATATGACAAAGTTAATTAGCAAAGTAACTACATCGCCATTTTCTTTGTCTGACGCTCTTAATCCATTTATTTGCGACGTGGCGCATTTATTGCAGCAAGATTGTAGCCCGTTTTAAGGGAAAGAAGCTTCTAATCATGTCACTTACTTGATTTACTCAGCGGCTATTGCGTAAGAAAGATACGTCCCAGTCGTAATGATAAATAATGTAACGTGAAAAAGTCAATAGCCTACGACACCGGGATATCCCAGGCGGTCCCCCATCCAAGTACTATCCCGCCCCGACGATGCTTAACTTCCGTGATGGGACAAGAACAGGTGTGTTCATCGTGGTATGGTCGTAGACAAACAAACGGGCAGATATCTACGATTTATTAGCACATTACATCGTTAATGGTTTAAACTTTAAAGGTCATATTTCTTGACTGGATTATCCGAAATAGGTCGTGTTTATGTGCATTTGAAAGCTCTTTTCAAGCGCTATCCATTATTTACGACAACCATGCGCTTTAAGGTTACGGGTAAAAAGTTCCAACGAAGGCAATCTAGAGTACTTTCAGACTTAATTTTCATATGACAAAGTTAATTAGCAAAGTAACTACTTCGTCATTTTCTTTGTCTGACGCTCGTAATCCATTCATTTGCGACGTGGCGCATTTATTGCAGCACGATTGTAGCCGTTTTGAAGGGAAAGCAACTTCTAATCATGTCTCTTTCTTCATTTACTCAGCAGCTATTGCGTAAAAAAGACACGTCACAGTCGTAATGATAAATAATGTAACATGAAAAAGTCAATAGCCTACGACACCAGGAGTTCCGAGGCGGTCCCCCATCCAAGTACTATCCCGGCCCGACGATGCTTAACTTTCGTGATCGGACGAGAACAGGTGTGTTCATAGTGGTATGGTCGTAGACAAACAAACGGGCCGATATCTACGATTTATTAGCACATTACATCGAAAATGGTTCAAACTTTAAAGGTCATATTTCTTGACTGGATCATCCGGAATAGGTCGTGTTTATGTGCATTTGAAAGCTCTTTTTAAGCGCTATCGATTCTTTACAACAATAATGCGCTTTATGATTTCCGGTAAAAAGTTCCAACGAAGGCAATCTAGGGTACTTGCAGACTTAATTTTCATATGACAAAGTTAATTAGCAAAGTAACTACATCGCCATTTTCTTTATCTGACGCTCTTAATCCATTCATTTGCGACGTGGCGCATTTATTGCAGCAAGATTGTAGCCCTTTTTAAGGGAAAGAAACTTCTAATCATGTCCCTTACTTGATTTACTCGGCGGCTATTGAGTAAAAAAGATACGTCACAGTCGTGATGATAAATAATGTAACGTGAAAACGTCAATAGCCTACGACACCGGGAGATCCCAGGCGGTCCCCCATCCAAGTACTATCCCGGCCCGACGATTCTTAACTTCCGTGATCGGACGAGAACAGGTGTGTTCATCGTGGTATGGTCGTAGACAAACATACGGGTAGATATCTACGATTTATTAGCACATTACATCGAAAATGGTTCGAACTTTAAAGATCATAATTCTTGACTGGGTGATCGGAAATAGTTCGTGTTTATGTGCATTTGAAAGCTCCTTTTAAGCGCTATCGATTCTTTACGACAATAATGCGCTTTAAGATTTCCGGTAAAAAGTTCCAACGAAGGCAATCTAGGGTACTTTCAGACTTAATTTTCATATGACAAAGTTAGTTAGCAAAGTAAGTACATCGCCATTTTCTTTGTCTGACGCTCGTAATCCATTCATTTGCGACGTGGCGCATTTATTGCAGCACGATTGTAGCCGTTTTGAAGGGAAAGCAACTTGTAATCATGTCTCTTTCTTGATTTACTCAGCGGCTATTGCGTAAAAAAGATACGTCACAGTCGTAATGATAAATAATGTAACGTGAAAAAGTCAATAGCCTACGACACCAGGAGTTCCCAGGCGGTGCCCCATCCAAGTACTATCCCGGCCCGACGATGCTTAACTTCCGTGATCGGACGAGAACAGGTGTGTTCATCGTGGTATGGTCGTAGACAAACAAACGGGCAGATATCTACGATTTATTAGCACATTACATCGAAAATGGTTCAAACTTTAAAGGTCGTATTTCTTGACTGGATCATCCGGAATATGTCGTGTTTATGTGCATTTGAAAGCTCTTTTTAAGCGCTATCCATTATTTACGACAATAATGCGCTTTATGATTTCCGGTAAAAAGTTCCAACGAAGGCAATCTAGGGTACTTTCAGACTTAATTTTCATATGACAAAGTTAGTTAGCAAAGTAACTACATCGCCATTTTCTTTATCTGACGCTCGTAATCCATTCATTTGCGACGTGGCGCATTTATTGCAGCACGATTGTAGCCGTTTTGAAGGGAAAGCAACTTCTAATCATGTCTCTTTCTTCATTTACTCAGCAGCTATTGCGTAAAAAAGACACGTCACAGTCGTAATGATAAATAATGTAACATGAAAAAGTCAATAGCCTACGACACCAGGAGTTCCGAGGCGGTCCCCCATCCAAGTACTATCCCGGCCCGACGATGCTTAACTTTCGTGATCGGACGAGAACAGGTGGGTTCATAGTGGTATGGTCGTAGACAAACAAACGGGCCGATATCTACGATTTATTAGCACATTACATCGAAAATGGTTCAAACTTTAAAGGTCATATTTCTTGACTGGATCATCCGGAATAGGTCGTGTTTATGTGCATTTGAAAGCTCTTTTTAAGCGCTATCGATTCTTTACAACAATAATGCGCTTTATGATTTCCGGTAAAAAGTTCCAACGAAGGCAATCTAGGGTACTTGCAGACTTAATTTTCATATGACAAAGTTAATTAGCAAAGTAACTACATCGCCATTTTCTTTATCTGACGCTCTTAATCCATTCATTTGCGACGTGGCGCATTTATTGCAGCAAGATTGTAGCCCTTTTTAAGGGAAAGAAACTTCTAATCATGTCCCTTACTTGATTTACTCGGCGGCTATTGCGTAAAAAAGATACGTCACAGTCGTGATGATAAATAATGTAACGTGAAAACGTCAATAGCCTACGACACCGGGAGATCCCAGGCGGTCCCCCATCCAAGTACTATCCCGGCCCGACGATTCTTAACTTCCGTGATCGGACGAGAACAGGTGTGTTCATCGTGGTATGGTCGTAGACAAACATACGGGTAGATATCTACGATTTATTAGCACATTACATCGAAAATGGTTCGAACTTTAAAGATCATAATTCTTGACTGGGTGATCGGAAATAGTTCGTGTTTATGTGCATTTGAAAGCTCCTTTTAAGCGCTATCGATTCTTTACGACAATAATGCGCTTTAAGATTTCCGGTAAAAAGTTCCAACGAAGGCAATCTAGGGTACTTGCAGACTTAATTTTCATATGACAAAGTTAATTAGCAAAGTAACTACATCGCCATTTTCTTTATCTGACGCTCTTAATCCATTCATTTGCGACGTGGCGCATTTATTGCAGCAAGATTGTAGCCCTTTTTAAGGGAAAGAAACTTCTAATCATGTCCCTTACTTGATTTACTCGGCGGCTATTGAGTAAAAAAGATACGTCACAGTCGTGATGATAAATAA
Source organism: Hydractinia symbiolongicarpus (assembly GCF_029227915.1). Classification (NCBI taxonomy): domain Eukaryota; kingdom Metazoa; phylum Cnidaria; class Hydrozoa; order Anthoathecata; family Hydractiniidae; genus Hydractinia; species Hydractinia symbiolongicarpus. The sequence goes on along the minus strand of NC_079885.1, from coordinate 14,785,845 downwards.
TGTAACGTGAAAACGTCAATAGCCTACGACACCGGGAGATCCCAGGCGGTCCCCCATCCAAGTACTATCCCGGCCCGACGATTCTTAACTTCCGTGATCGGACGAGAACAGGTGTGTTCATCGTGGTATGGTCGTAGACAAACATACGGGTAGATATCTACGATTTATTAGCACATTACATCGAAAATGGTTCGAACTTTAAAGATCATAATTCTTGACTGGGTGATCGGAAATAGTTCGTGTTTATGTGCATTTGAAAGCTCCTTTTAAGCGCTATCGATTCTTTACGACAATAATGCGCTTTAAGATTTCCGGTAAAAAGTTCCAACGAAGGCAATCTAGGGTACTTTCAGACTTAATTTTCATATGACAAAGTTAGTTAGCAAAGTAAGTACATCGCCATTTTCTTTGTCTGACGCTCGTAATCCATTCATTTGCGACGTGGCGCATTTATTGCAGCACGATTGTAGCCGTTTTGAAGGGAAAGCAACTTGTAATCATGTCTCTTTCTTGATTTACTCAGCGGCTATTGCGTAAAAAAGATACGTCACAGTCGTAATGATAAATAATGTAACGTGAAAAAGTCAATAGCCTACGACACCAGGAGTTCCCAGGCGGTGCCCCATCCAAGTACTATCCCGGCCCGACGATGCTTAACTTCCGTGATCGGACGAGAACAGGTGTGTTCATCGTGGTATGGTCGTAGACAAACAAACGGGCAGATATCTACGATTTATTAGCACATTACATCGAAAATGGTTCAAACTTTAAAGGTCGTATTTCTTGACTGGATCATCCGGAATATGTCGTGTTTATGTGCATTTGAAAGCTCTTTTTAAGCGCTATCGATTCTTTACAACAATAATGCGCTTTATGATTTCCGGTAAAAAGTTCCAACGAAGGCAATCTAGGGTACTTTCAGACTTAATTTTCATATGACAAAGTTAGTTAGCAAAGTAACTACATCGCCATTTTCTTTATCTGACGCTCGTAATCCATTCATTTGCGACGTGGCGCATTTATTGCAGCAAGATTGTAGCCCTTTTTAAGGGAAAGAAACTTCTAATCATGTCCCTTACTTGATTTACTCGGCGGCTATTGCGTAAAAAAGATACGTCACAGTCGTGATGATAAATAATGTAACGTGAAAACGTCAATAGCCTACGACACCGGGAGATCCCAGGTGGTCCCCCATCCAAGTACTATCCCGGCCCGACGATGCTTAACTTCCGTGATCGGACGAGAACAGGTGTGTTCATCGTGGTATGGTCGTAGACAAACATACGGGTAGATATCTACGATTTATTAGCACATTACATCGAAAATGGTTCGAACTTTAAAGATCATAATTCTTGACTGGGTGATCGGAAATAGTTCGTGTTTATGTGCATTTGAAAGCTCCTTTTAAGCGCTATCGATTCTTTACGACAATAATGCGCTTTAAGATTTCCGGTAAAAAGTTCCAACGAAGGCAATCTAGGGTACTTTCAAACTTAATTTTCATATGACAAAGTTAGTTAGCAAAGTAAGTACATCGCCATTTTCTTTGTCTGACGCTCGTAATCCATTCATTTCCGACGTGGCGCATTTATTGCAGCACGATTGTAGCCGTTTTGAAGGGAAAGCAACTTGTAATCATGTCTCTTTCTTGATTTACTCAGCGGCTATTGCGTAAAAAAGATACGTCACAGTCGTAATGATAAATAATGTAACGTGAAAAAGTCAATAGCCTACGACACCAGGAGTTCCAGGCGGTGCCCCATCCAAGTACTATCCCGGCCCGACGATGCTTAACTTCCGTGATCGGACGAGAACAGGTGTGTTCATCGTGGTATGGTCGTAGACAAACAAACGGGCAGATATCTACGATTTATTAGCACATTACATCGAAAATGGTTCAAACTTTAAAGGTCGTATTTCTTGACTGGATCATCCGGAATAGGTCGTGTTTATGTGCATTTGAAAGCTCTTTTTAAGCGCTATCGATTCTTTACAACAATAATGCGCTTTATGATTTCCGGTAGAAAGTTCCAACGAAGGCAATCTAGGGTACTTTCAGACTTAATTTTCATATGACAAAGTTAGTTAGCAAAGTAACTACATCGCCATTTTCTTTATCTGACGCTCGTAATCCATTCATTTGCGACGTGGCGCATTTATTGCAGCAAAATTGTAGCCCTTTTTAAGGGAAAGAAACTTCTAATCATGTCCCTTACTTGATTTACTCGGCGGCTATTGCGTAAAAAAGATACGTCACAGTCGTGATGATAAATAATGTAACGTGAAAACGTCAATAGCCTACGACACCGGAAGATCCCAGGCGGTCCCCCATCCAAGTACTATCCCGGCCCGACGATGCTTAACTTCCGTGATCGGACGAGAACAGGTGTGTTCATCGTGGTATGGTCGTAGACAAACATACGGGTAGATATCTACGATTTATTAGCACATTACATCGTTAATGGTTTAAACTTTAAAGGTCATATTTCTTGACTGGATTATCCGAAATAGGTCGTGTTTATGTGCATTTGAAAGCTCTTTTCAAGCGCTATCCATTATTTACGACAACCATGCGCTTTAAGATTACGGGTAAAAAGTTCCAACGAAGGCAATCTAGAGTACTTTCAGACTTAATTTTCATATGACAAAGTTAATTAGCAAAGTAACTACTTCGTCATTTTCTTTGTCTGACGCTCGTAATCCATTCATTTGCGACGTGGCGCATTTATTGCAGCACGATTGTAGCCGTTTTGAAGGGAAAGCAACTTCTAATCATGTCTCTTTCTTCATTTACTCAGCAGCTATTGCGTAAAAAAGACACGTCACAGTCGTAATGATAAATAATGTAACATGAAAAAGTCAATAGCCTACGACACCAGGAGTTCCGAGGCGGTCCCCCATCCAAGTACTATCCCGGCCCGACGATGCTTAACTTTCGTGATCGGACGAGAACAGGTGTATTCATAGTGGTATGGTCGTAGACAAACAAACGGGCCGATATCTACGATTTATTAGCACATTACATCGAAAATGGTTCAAACTTTAAAGGTCATATTTCTTGACTGGATCATCCGGAATAGGTCGTGTTTATGTGCATTTGAAAGCTCTTTTTAAGCGCTATCGATTCTTTACAACAATAATGCGCTTTATGATTTCCGGTAAAAAGTTCCAACGAAGGCAATCTAGGGTACTTGCAGACTTAATTTTCATATGACAAAGTTAATTAGCAAAGTAACTACATCGCCATTTTCTTTGTCTGACGCTCTTAATCCATTTATTTGCGACGTGGCGCATTTATTGCAGCAAGATTGTAGCCCGTTTTAAGGGAAAGAAGCTTCTAATCATGTCACTTACTTGATTTACTCAGCGGCTATTGCGTAAGAAAGATACGTCCCAGTCGTAATGATAAATAATGTAACGTGAAAAAGTCAATAGCCTACGACACCGGGATATCCCAGGCGGTCCCCCATCCAAGTACTATCCCGCCCCGACGATGCTTAACTTCCGTGATGGGACAAGAACAGGTGTGTTCATCGTGGTATGGTCGTAGACAAACAAACGGGCAGATATCTACGATTTATTAGCACATTACATCGTTAATGGTTTAAACTTTAAAGGTCATATTTCTTGACTGGATTATCCGAAATAGGTCGTGTTTATGTGCATTTGAAAGCTCTTTTCCAGCGCTATCCATTATTTACGACAACCATGCGCTTTAAGATTACGGGTAAAAAGTTCCAACGAAGGCAATCTAGAGTACTTTCAGACTTAATTTTCATATGACAAAGTTAATTAGCAAAGTAACTACTTCGTCATTTTCCTTGTCTGACGCTCGTAATCCATTCATTTGCGACGTGGCGCATTTATTGCAGCACGATTGTAGCCGTTTTGAAGGGAAAGCAACTTCTAATCATGTCTCTTTCTTCATTTACTCAGCAGCTATTGCGTAAAAAAGACACGTCACAGTCGTAATGATAAATAATGTAACATGAAAAAGTCAATAGCCTACGACACCAGGAGTTCCGAGGCGGTCCCCCATCCAAGTACTATCCCGGCCCGACGATGCTTAACTTCCGTGATCGGACGAGAACAGGTGTGTTCATCGTGGTATGGTCGTAGACAAACAAACGGGCAGATATCTACGATTTATTAGCACATTACATCGAAAATGGTTCAAACTTTAAAGGTCGTATTTCTTGACTGGATCATCCGGAATATGTCGTGTTTATGTGCATTTGAAAGCTCTTTTTAAGCGCTATCGATTCTTTACAACAATAATGCGCTTTATGATTTCCGGTAAAAAGTTCCAACGAAGGCAATCTAGAGTACTTTCAGACTTAATTTTCATATGACAAAGTTAGTTAGCAAAGTAACTACATCGCCATTTTCTTTATCTGACGCTCGTAATCCATTCATTTGCGACGTGGCGCATTTATTGCAGCAAGATTGTAGCCCTTTTTAAGGGAAAGAAACTTCTAATCATGTCCCTTACTTGATTTACTCGGCGGCTATTGCGTAAAAAAGATACGTCACAGTCGTGATGATAAATAATGTAACGTGAAAACGTCAATAGCCTACGACACCGGGAGATCCCAGGCGGTCCCCCATCCAAGTACTATCCCGGCCCAACGATGCTTAACTTCCGTGATCGGACGAGAACAGGTGTGTTCATCGTGGTATGGTCGTAGACAAACATACGGGTAGATATCTACGATTTATTAGCACATTACATCGAAAATGGTTCGAACTTTAAAGATCATAATTCTTGACTGGGTGATCGGAAATAGTTCGTGTTTATGTGCATTTGAAAGCTCCTTTTAAGCGCTATCGATTCTTTACGACAATAATGCGCTTTAAGATTTCCGGTAAAAAGTTCCAACGAAGGCAATCTAGGGTACTTTCAAACTTAATTTTCATATGACAAAGTTAGTTAGCAAAGTAAGTACATCGCCATTTTCTTTGTCTGACGCTCGTAATCCATTCATTTGCGACGTGGCGCATTTATTGCAGCACGATTGTAGCCGTTTTGAAGGGAAAGCAACTTGTAATCATGTCTCTTTCTTGATTTACTCAGCGGCTATTGCGTAAAAAAGATACGTCACAGTCGTAATGATAAATAATGTAACGTGAAAAAGTCAATAGCCTACGACACCAGGAGTTCCCAGGCGGTGCCCCATCCAAGTACTATCCCGGCCCGACGATGCTTAACTTCCGTGATCGGACGAGAACAGGTGTGTTCATCGTGGTATGGTCGTAGACAAACAAACGGGCAGATATCTACGATTTATTAGCACATTACATCGAAAATGGTTCAAACTTTAAAGGTCGTATTTCTTGACTGGATCATCCGGAATAGGTCGTGTTTATGTGCATTTGAAAGCTCTTTTTAAGCGCTATCGATTCTTTACAACAATAATGCGCTTTATGATTTCCGGTAAAAAGTTCCAACGAAGGCAATCTAGGGTACTTGCAGACTTAATTTTCATATGACAAAGTTAATTAGCAAAGTAACTACATCGCCATTTTCTTTATCTGACGCTCTTAATCCATTCATTTGCGACGTGGCGCATTTATTGCAGCAAGATTGTAGCCCTTTTTAAGGGAAAGAAACTTCTAATCATGTCCCTTACTTGATTTACTCGGCGGCTATTGCGTAAAAAAGATACGTCACAGTCGTGATGATAAATAATGTAACGTGAAAACGTCAATAGCCTACGACACCGGGAGATCCCAGGCGGTCCCCCATCCAAGTACTATCCCGGCCCGACGATTCTTAACTTCCGTGATCGGACGAGAACAGGTGTGTTCATCGTGGTATGGTCGTAGACAAACATACGGGTAGATATCTACGATTTATTAGCACATTACATCGAAAATGGTTCGAACTTTAAAGATCATAATTCTTGACTGGGTGATCGGAAATAGTTCGTGTTTATGTGCATTTGAAAGCTCCTTTTAAGCGCTATCGATTCTTTACGACAATAATGCGCTTTAAGATTTCCGGTAAAAAGTTCCAACGAAGGCAATCTAGGGTACTTTCAGACTTAATTTTCATATGACAAAGTTAGTTAGCAAAGTAAGTACATCGCCATTTTCTTTGTCTGACGCTCGTAATCCATTCATTTGCGACGTGGCGCATTTATTGCAGCACGATTGTAGCCGTTTTGAAGGGAAAGCAACTTGTAATCATGTCTCTTTCTTGATTTACTCAGCGGCTATTGCGTAAAAAAGATACGTCACAGTCGTAATGATAAATAATGTAACGTGAAAAAGTCAATAGCCTACGACACCAGGAGTTCCCAGGCGGTGCCCCATCCAAGTACTATCCCGGCCCGACGATGCTTAACTTCCGTGATCGGACGAGAACAGGTGTGTTCATCGTGGTATGGTCGTAGACAAACAAACGGGCAGATATCTACGATTTATTAGCACATTACATCGAAAATGGTTCAAACTTTAAAGGTCGTATTTCTTGACTGGATCATCCGGAATATGTCGTGTTTATGTGCATTTGAAAGCTCTTTTTAAGCGCTATCGATTCTTTACAACAATAATGCGCTTTATGATTTCCGGTAAAAAGTTCCAACGAAGGCAATCTAGGGTACTTTCAGACTTAATTTTCATATGACAAAGTTAGTTAGCAAAGTAACTACATCGCCATTTTCTTTATCTGACGCTCGTAATCCATTCATTTGCGACGTGGCGCATTTATTGCAGCAAGATTGTAGCCCTTTTTAAGGGAAAGAAACTTCTAATCATGTCCCTTACTTGATTTACTCGGCGGCTATTGCGTAAAAAAGATACGTCACAGTCGTGATGATAAATAATGTAACGTGAAAACGTCAATAGCCTACGACACCGGGAGATCCCAGGTGGTCCCCCATCCAAGTACTATCCCGGCCCGACGATGCTTAACTTCCGTGATCGGACGAGAACAGGTGTGTTCATCGTGGTATGGTCGTAGACAAACATACGGGTAGATATCTACGATTTATTAGCACATTACATCGAAAATGGTTCGAACTTTAAAGATCATAATTCTTGACTGGGTGATCGGAAATAGTTCGTGTTTATGTGCATTTGAAAGCTCCTTTTAAGCGCTATCGATTCTTTACGACAATAATGCGCTTTAAGATTTCCGGTAAAAAGTTCCAACGAAGGCAATCTAGGGTACTTTCAAACTTAATTTTCATATGACAAAGTTAGTTAGCAAAGTAAGTACATCGCCATTTTCTTTGTCTGACGCTCGTAATCCATTCATTTGCGACGTGGCGCATTTATTGCAGCACGATTGTAGCCGTTTTGAAGGGAAAGCAACTTGTAATCATGTCTCTTTCTTGATTTACTCAGCGGCTATTGCGTAAAAAAGATACGTCACAGTCGTAATGATAAATAATGTAACGTGAAAAAGTCAATAGCCTACGACACCAGGAGTTCCCAGGCGGTGCCCCATCCAAGTACTATCCCGCCCCGACGATGCTTAACTTCCGTGATGGGACAAGAACAGGTGTGTTCATCGTGGTATGGTCGTAGACAAACAAACGGGCAGATATCTACGATTTATTAGCACATTACATCGTTAATGGTTTAAACTTTAAAGGTCATATTTCTTGACTGGATTATCCGAAATAGGTCGTGTTTATGTGCATTTGAAAGCTCTTTTCCAGCGCTATCCATTATTTACGACAACCATGCGCTTTAAGATTACGGGTAAAAAGTTCCAACGAAGGCAATCTAGAGTACTTTCAGACTTAATTTTCATATGACAAAGTTAATTAGCAAAGTAACTACTTCGTCATTTTCCTTGTCTGACGCTCGTAATCCATTCATTTGCGACGTGGCGCATTTATTGCAGCACGATTGTAGCCGTTTTGAAGGGAAAGCAACTTCTAATCATGTCTCTTTCTTCATTTACTCAGCAGCTATTGCGTAAAAAAGACACGTCACAGTCGTAATGATAAAAAATGTAACATGAAAAAGTCAATAGCCTACGACACCAGGAGTTCCGAGGCGGTCCCCCATCCAAGTACTATCCCGGCCCGACGATGCTTAACTTCCGTGATCGGACGAGAACAGGTGTGTTCATCGTGGTATGGTCGTAGACAAACAAACGGGCAGATATCTACGATTTATTAGCACATTACATCGAAAATGGTTCAAACTTTAAAGGTCGTATTTCTTGACTGGATCATCCGGAATATGTCGTGTTTATGTGCATTTGAAAGCTCTTTTTAAGCGCTATCGATTCTTTACAACAATAATGCGCTTTATGATTTCCGGTAAAAAGTTCCAACGAAGGCAATCTAGAGTACTTTCAGACTTAATTTTCATATGACAAAGTTAGTTAGCAAAGTAACTACATCGCCATTTTCTTTATCTGACGCTCGTAATCCATTCATTTGCGACGTGGCGCATTTATTGCAGCAAGATTGTAGCCCTTTTTAAGGGAAAGAAACTTCTAATCATGTCCCTTACTTGATTTACTCGGCGGCTATTGCGTAAAAAAGATACGTCACAGTCGTGATGATAAATAATGTAACGTGAAAACGACAATAGCCTACGACACCGGGAGATCCCAGGCGGTCCCCCATCCAAGTACTATCCCGGCCCAACGATGCTTAACTTCCGTGATCGGACGAGAACAGGTGTGTTCATCGTGGTATGGTCGTAGACAAACATACGGGTAGATATCTACGATTTATTAGCACATTACATCGAAAATGGTTCGAACTTTAAAGATCATAATTCTTGACTGGGTGATCGGAAATAGTTCGTGTTTATGTGCATTTGAAAGCTCCTTTTAAGCGCTATCGATTCTTTACGACAATAATGCGCTTTAAGATTTCCGGTAAAAAGTTCCAACGAAGGCAATCTAGGGTACTTTCAAACTTAATTTTCATATGACAAAGTTAGTTAGCAAAGTAAGTACATCGCCATTTTCTTTGTCTGACGCTCGTAATCCATTCATTTGCGACGTGGCGCATTTATTGCAGCACGATTGTAGCCGTTTTGAAGGGAAAGTAACTTGTAATCATGTCTCTTTCTTGATTTACTCAGCGGCTATTGCGTAAAAAAGATACGTCACAGTCGTAATGATAAATAATGTAACGTGAAAAAGTCAATAGCCTACGACACCAGGAGTTCCCAGGCGGTGCCCCATCCAAGTACTATCCCGGCCCGACGATGCTTAACTTCCGTGATCGGACGAGAACAGGTGTGTTCATCGTGGTATGGTCGTAGACAAACAAACGGGCAGATATCTACGATTTATTAGCACATTACATCGAAAATGGTTCAAACTTTAAAGGTCGTATTTCTTGACTGGATCATCCGGAATAGGTCGTGTTTATGTGCATTTGAAAGCTCTTTTTAAGCGCTATCGATTCTTTACAACAATAATGCGCTTTATGATTTCCGGTAAAAAGTTCCAACGAAGGCAATCTAGGGTACTTGCAGACTTAATTTTCATATGACAAAGTTAATTAGCAAAGTAACTACATCGCCATTTTCTTTATCTGACGCTCTTAATCCATTCATTTGCGACGTGGCGCATTTATTGCAGCAAGATTGTAGCCCTTTTTAAGGGAAAGAAACTTCTAATCATGTCCCTTACTTGATTTACTCGGCGGCTATTGCGTAAAAAAGATACGTCACAGTCGTGATGATAAATAATGTAACGTGAAAACGTCAATAGCCTACGACACCGGGAGATCCCAGGCGGTCCCCCATCCAAGTACTATCCCGGCCCGACGATTCTTAACTTCCGTGATCGGACGAGAACAGGTGTGTTCATCGTGGTATGGTCGTAGACAAACATACGGGTAGATATCTACGATTTATTAGCACATTACATCGAAAATGGTTCGAACTTTAAAGATCATAATTCTTGACTGGGTGATCGGAAATAGTTCGTGTTTATGTGCATTTGAAAGCTCCTTTTAAGCGCTATCGATTCTTTACGACAATAATGCGCTTTAAGATTTCCGGTAAAAAGTTCCAACGAAGGCAATCTAGGGTACTTTCAGACTTAATTTTCATATGACAAAGTTAGTTAGCAAAGTAAGTACATCGCCATTTTCTTTGTCTGACGCTCGTAATCCATTCATTTGCGACGTGGCGCATTTATTGCAGCACGATTGTAGCCGTTTTGAAGGGAAAGCAACTTGTAATCATGTCTCTTTCTTGATTTACTCAGCGGCTATTGCGTAAAAAAGATACGTCACAGTCGTAATGATAAATAATGTAACGTGAAAAAGTCAATAGCCTACGACACCAGGAGTTCCCAGGCGGTGCCCCATCCAAGTACTATCCCGGCCCGACGATGCTTAACTTCCGTGATCGGACGAGAACAGGTGTGTTCATCGTGGTATGGTCGTAGACAAACAAACGGGCAGATATCTACGATTTATTAGCACATTACATCGAAAATGGTTCAAACTTTAAAGGTCGTATTTCTTGACTGGATCATCCGGAATATGTCGTGTTTATGTGCATTTGAAAGCTCTTTTTAAGCGCTATCGATTCTTTACAACAATAATGCGCTTTATGATTTCCGGTAAAAAGTTCCAACGAAGGCAATCTAGGGTACTTTCAGACTTAATTTTCATATGACAAAGTTAGTTAGCAAAGTAACTACATCGCCATTTTCTTTATCTGACGCTCTTAATCCATTCATTTGCGACGTGGCGCATTTATTGCAGCAAGATTGTAGCCCTTTTTAAGGGAAAGAAACTTCTAATCATGTCCCTTACTTGATTTACTCGGCGGCTATTGCGTAAAAAAGATACGTCACAGTCGTGATGATAAATAATGTAACGTGAAAACGTCAATAGCCTACGACACCGGGAGATCCCAGGCGGTCCCCCATCCAAGTACTATCCCGGCCCGACGATTCTTAACTTCCGTGATCGGACGAGAACAGGTGTGTTCATCGTGGTATGGTCGTAGACAAACATACGGGTAGATATCTACGATTTATTAGCACATTACATCGAAAATGGTTCGAACTTTAAAGATCATAATTCTTGACTGGGTGATCGGAAATAGTTCGTGTTTATGTGCATTTGAAAGCTCCTTTTAAGCGCTATCGATTCTTTACGACAATAATGCGCTTTAAGATTTCCGGTAAAAAGTTCCAACGAAGGCAATCTAGGGTACTTTCAGACTTAATTTTCATATGACAAAGTTAGTTAGCAAAGTAAGTACATCGCCATTTTCTTTGTCTGACGCTCGTAATCCATTCATTTGCGACGTGGCGCATTTATTGCAGCACGATTGTAGCCGTTTTGAAGGGAAAGCAACTTGTAATCATGTCTCTTTCTTGATTTACTCAGCGGCTATTGCGTAAAAAAGATACGTCACAGTCGTAATGATAAATAATGTAACGTGAAAAAGTCAATAGCCTACGACACCAGGAGTTCCCAGGCGGTGCCCCATCCAAGTACTATCCCGGCCCGACGATGCTTAACTTCCGTGATCGGACGAGAACAGGTGTGTTCATCGTGGTATGGTCGTAGACAAACAAACGGGCAGATATCTACGATTTATTAGCACATTACATCGAAAATGGTTCAAACTTTAAAGGTCGTATTTCTTGACTGGATCATCCGGAATATGTCGTGTTTATGTGCATTTGAAAGCTCTTTTTAAGCGCTATCGATTCTTTACAACAATAATGCGCTTTATGATTTCCGGTAAAAAGTTCCAACGAAGGCAATCTAGGGTACTTTCAGACTTAATTTTCATATGACAAAGTTAGTTAGCAAAGTAACTACATCGCCATTTTCTTTATCTGACGCTCGTAATCCATTCATTTGCGACGTGGCGCATTTATTGCAGCAAGATTGTAGCCCTTTTTAAGGGAAAGAAACTTCTAATCATGTCCCTTACTTGATTTACTCGGCGGCTATTGCGTAAAAAAGATACGTCACAGTCGTGATGATAAATAATGTAACGTGAAAACGTCAATAGCCTACGACACCGGGAGATCCCAGGGGGTCCCCCATCCAAGTACTATCCCGGCCCGACGATGCTTAACTTCCGTGATCGGACGAGAACAGGTGTGTTCATCGTGGTATGGTCGTAGACAAACAAACGGGCAGATATCTACGATTTATTAGCACATTACATCGAAAATGGTTCAAACTTTAAAGGTCATATTTCTTGACTGGATCATCCGGAATAGGTCGTGTTTATGTGCATTTGAAAGCTCTTTTTAAGCGCTATCGATTCTTTACAACAATAATGCGCTTTATGATTTCCGGTAAAAAGTTCCAACGAAGGCAATCTAGGGTACTTTCAGACTTAATTTTCATATGACAAAGTTAGTTAGCAAAGTAAGTACATCGCCATTTTCTTTGTCTGACGCTCGTAATCCATTCATTTGCGACGTGGCGCATTTATTGCAGCACGATTGTAGCTGTTTTGAAGGGAAAGCAACTTCTAATCATGTCTCTTTCTTGATTTACTCAGCGGCTATTGCGTAAAAAAGATACGTCACAGTCGTAATGATAAATAATGTAACGTGAAAAAGTCAATAGCCTACGACACCAGGAGTTCCCAGGCGGTGCCCCATCCAAGTACTATCCCGGCCCGACGATGCTTAACTTCCGTGATCGGACGAGAACAGGTGTGTTCATCGTGGTATGGTCGTAGACAAACAAACGGGCAGATATCTACGATTTATTAGCACATTACATCGAAAATGGTTCAAACTTTAAAGGTCATATTTCTTGACTGGATCATCCGGAATAGGTCGTGTTTATGTGCATTTGAAAGCTCTTTTTAAGCGCTATCGATTCTTTACAACAATAATGCGCTTTATGATTTCCGGTAAAAAGTTCCAACGAAGGCAATCTAGGGTACTTTCAGACTTAATTTTCATATGACAAAGTTAGTTAGCAAAGTAAGTACATCGCCATTTTCTTTGTCTGACGCTCGTAATCCATTCATTTGCGACGTGGCGCATTTATTGCAGCACGATTGTAGCTGTTTTGAAGGGAAAGCAACTTCTAATCATGTCTCTTTCTTGATTTACTCAGCGGCTATTGCGTAAAAAAGATACGTCACAGTCGTAATGATAAATAATGTAACGTGAAAAAGTCAATAGCCTACGACACCAGGAGTTCCCAGGCGGTGCCCCATCCAAGTACTATCCCGGCCCGACGATGCTTAACTTCCGTGATCGGACGAGAACAGGTGTGTTCATCGTGGTATGGTCGTAGACAAACAAACGGGCAGATATCTACGATTTATTAGCACATTACATCGAAAATGGTTCAAACTTTAAAGGTCATATTTCTTGACTGGATCATCCGGAATAGGTCGTGTTTATGTGTATTTGAAAGCTCTTTTTAAGCGCTATCGATTCTTTACGACAACCATGCGCTTTAAGATTTCCGGTAAAAAGTTCCAACGAAGGAAATCTAGGGTACTTTCAGACTTAATTTTCATATGACAAAGTTAATTAGCAAAGTAACTACATCGCCATTTTCTTTATCTGACGCTCTTAATCCATTAATTTGCGACGTGGCGCATTTATTGCAGCAAGATTGTAGCCCTTTTTAAGGGAAAGAAACTTCTAATCATGTCCCTTACTTGATTTACTCGGCGGCTATTGCGTAAAAAAGATACGTCACAGTCGTGATGATAAATAATGTAACGTGAAAACGTCAATAGCCTACGACACCGGGAGATCCCAGGCGGTGCCCCATCCAAGTACTATCCCGGCCCGACGATGCTTAACTTCCGTGATCAGACAAGAACAGGTGTGTTCATCGTGGTATGGTCGTAGACAAACATACGGGTAGATATCTACGATTTATTAGCACATTACATCGAAAATGGTTCGAACTTTAAAGATCATAATTCTTGACTGGGTGATCGGAAATTGTTCGTGTTTATGTGCATTTGAAAGCTCCTTTTAAGCGCTATCGATTCTTTACGACAATAATGCGCTTTATGATTTCCGGTAAAAAGTTCCAACGAAGGCAATCTAGGGTACTTTCAGACTTAATTTTCATATGACAAAGTTAGTTAGCAAAGTAAGTACATCGCCATTTTCTTTGTCTGACGCTCGTAATCCATTCATTTGCGACGTGGCGCATTTATTGCAGCACGATTGTAGCTGTTTTGAAGGGAAAGCAACTTCTAATCATGTCTCTTTCTTGATTTACTCAGCGGCTATTGCGTAAAAAAGATACGTCACAGTCGTAATGATAAATAATGTAACGTGAAAAAGTCAATAGCCTACGACACCAGGAGTTCCCAGGCGGTGCCCCATCCAAGTACTATCCCGGCCCGACGATGCTTAACTTCCGTGATCGGACGAGAACAGGTGTGTTCATCGTGGTATGGTCGTAGACAAACAAACGGGCAGATATCTACGATTTATTAGCACATTACATCGAAAATGGTTCAAACTTTAAAGGTCATATTTCTTGACTGGATCATCCGGAATAGGTCGTGTTTATGTGCATTTGAAAGCTCTTTTTAAGCGCTATCGATTCTTTACAACAATAATGCGCTTTATGATTTCCGGTAAAAAGTTCCAACGAAGGCAATCTAGGGTACTTTCAGACTTAATTTTCATATGACAAAGTTAGTTAGCAAAGTAAGTACATCGCCATTTTCTTTGTCTGACGCTCGTAATCCATTCATTTGCGACGTGGCGCATTTATTGCAGCACGATTGTAGCTGTTTTGAAGGGAAAGCAACTTCTAATCATGTCTCTTTCTTGATTTACTCAGCGGCTATTGCGTAAAAAAGATACGTCACAGTCGTAATGATAAATAATGTAACGTGAAAAAGTCAATAGCCTACGACACCAGGAGTTCCCAGGCGGTGCCCCATCCAAGTACTATCCGGCCCGACGATGCTTAACTTCCGTGATCGGACGAGAACAGGTGTGTTCATCGTGGTATGGTCGTAGACAAACAAACGGGCAGATATCTACGATTTATTAGCACATTACATCGAAAATGGTTCAAACTTTAAAGGTCATATTTCTTGACTGGATCATCCGGAATAGGTCGTGTTTATGTGTATTTGAAAGCTCTTTTTAAGCGCTATCGATTCTTTACACCAACCATGCGCTTTAAGATTTCCGGTAAAAAGTTCCAACGAAGGAACTAGGGTACTTTCAGACTTAATTTTCATATGACAAAGTTAATTAGCAAAGTAACTACATCGCCATTTTCTTTATCTGACGCTCTTAATCCATTAATTTGCGACGTGGCGCATTTATTGCAGCAAGATTGTAGCCCTTTTTAAGGGAAAGAAACTTCTAATCATGTCCCTTACTTGATTTACTCGGCGGCTATTGCGTAAAAAAGATACGTCACAGTCGTGATGATAAATAATGTAACGTGAAAACGTCAATAGCCTACGACACCGGGAGATCCCAGGCGGTCCCCCATCCAAGTACTATCCCGGCCCGACGATGCTTAACTTCCGTGATCAGACAAGAACAGGTGTGTTCATCGTGGTATGGTCGTAGACAAACATACGGGTAGATATCTACGATTTATTAGCACATTACATCGAAAATGGTTCGAACTTTAAAGATCATAATTCTTGACTGGGTGATCGGAAATTGTTCGTGTTTATGTGCATTTGAAAGCTCCTTTTAAGCGCTATCGATTCTTTACGACAATAATGCGCTTTATGATTTCCGGTAAAAAGTTCCAACGAAGGCAATCTAGGGTACTTTCAGACTTAATTTTCATATGACAAAGTTAGTTAGGAAAGTAAGTACATCGCCATTTTCTTTATCTGACGCTCGTAATCCATTCATTTGCGACGTGGCGCATTTATTGCAGCAAGATTGTAGCCCTTTTTAAGGGAAAGAAACTTCTAATCATGTCCCTTACTTGATTTACTCGGCGGATATTGCGTAAAAAAGATACGTCACAGTCGTGATGATAAATAATGTAACGTGAAAACGTCAATAGCCTACGACACCGGGAGATCCCAGGTGGTCCCCCATCCAAGTACTATCCCGGCCCGACGATGCTTAACTTCCGTGATCGGACGAGAACAGGTGTGTTCATCGTGGTATGGTCGTAGACAAACAAACGGGCAGATATCTACGATTTATTAGCACATTACATCGAAAATGGTTCAAACTTTAAAGGTCATATTTCTTGACTGGATCATCCGGAATAGGTCGTGTTTATGTGCATTTGAAAGCTTTTTTTAAGCGCTATCGATTCTTTACAACAATAATGCGCTTTATGATTTCCGGTAAAAAGTTCCAACGAAGGCAATCTAGGGTACTTTCAGACTTAATTTTCATATGACAAAGTTAGTTAGCAAAGTAAGTACATCGCCATTTTCTTTGTCTGACGCTCGTAATCCATTCATTTGCGACGTGGCGCATTTATTGCAGCACGATTGTAGCTGTTTTGAAGGGAAAGCAACTTCTAATCATGTCTCTTTCTTGATTTACTCAGCGGCTATTGCGTAAAAAAGATACGTCACAGTCGTAATGATAAATAATGTAACGTGAAAAAGTCAATAGCCTACGACACCAGAAGTTCCCAGGCGGTGCCCCATCCAAGTACTATCCCGGCCCGACGATGCCTAACTTCCGTGATCGGACGAGAACAGGTGTGTTCATCGTGGTATGGTCGTAGACAAACAAACGGGCAGATATCTACGATTTATTAGCACATTACATCGAAAATGGTTCAAACTTTAAAGGTCATATTTCTTGACTGGATCATCCGGAATAGGTCGTGTTTATGTGCATTTGAAAGCTCTTTTTAAGCGCTATCGATTCTTTACAACAATAATGCGCTTTATGATTTCCGGTAAAAAGTTCCAACGAAGGCAATCTAGGGTACTTTCAGACTTAATTTTCATATGACAAAGTTAGTTAGCAAAGTAAGTACATCGCCATTTTCTTTGTCTGACGCTCGTAATCCATTCATTTGCGACGTGGCGCATTTATTGCAGCACGATTGTAGCTGTTTTGAAGGGAAAGCAACTTCTAATCATGTCTCTTTCTTGATTTACTCAGCGGCTATTGCGTAAAAAAGATACGTCACAGTCGTAATGATAAATAATGTAACGTGAAAAAGTCAATAGCCTACGACACCAGGAGTTCCCAGGCGGTGCCCCATCCAAGTACTATCCCGGCCCGACGATGCTTAACTTCCGTGATCGGACGAGAACAGGTGTGTTCATCGTGGTATGGTCGTAGACAAACAAACGGGCAGATATCTACGATTTATTAGCACATTACATCGAAAATGGTTCAAACTTTAAAGGTCATATTTCTTGACTGGATCATCCGGAATAGGTCGTGTTTATGTGCATTTGAAAGCTCTTTTTAAGCGCTATCGATTCTTTACAACAATAATGCGCTTTATGATTTCCGGTAAAAAGTTCCAACGAAGGCAATCTAGGGTACTTTCAGACTTAATTTTCATATGACAAAGTTAGTTAGCAAAGTAAGTACATCGCCATTTTCTTTGTCTGACGCTCGTAATCCATTCATTTGCGACGTGGCGCATTTATTGCAGCACGATTGTAGCTGTTTTGAAGGGAAAGCAACTTCTAATCATGTCTCTTTCTTGATTTACTCAGCGGCTATTGCGTAAAAAAGATACGTCACAGTCGTAATGATAAATAATGTAACGTGAAAAAGTCAATAGCCTACGACACCAGGAGTTCCCAGGCGGTGCCCCATCCAAGTACTATCCCGGCCCGACGATGCTTAACTTCCGTGATCGGACGAAAACAGGTGTGTTCATCGTGGTATGGTCGTAGACAAACAAACGGGCAGATATCTACGATTTATTAGCACATTACATCGAAAATGGTTCAAACTTTAAAGGTCATATTTCTTGACTGGATCATCCGGAATAGGTCGTGTTTATGTGTATTTGAAAGCTCTTTTTAAGCGCTATCGATTCTTTACGACAACCATGCGCTTTAAGATTTCCGGTAAAAAGTTCCAACGAAGGAAATCTAGGGTACTTTCAGACTTAATTTTCATATGACAAAGTTAATTAGCAAAGTAACTACATCGCCATTTTCTTTATCTGACGCTCTTAATCCATTAATTTGCGACGTGGCGCATTTATTGCAGCAAGATTGTAGCCCTTTTTAAGGGAAAGAAACTTCTAATCATGTCCCTTACTTGATTTACTCGGCGGCTATTGCGTAAAAAAGATACGTCACAGTCGTGATGATAAATAATGTAACGTGAAAACGTCAATAGCCTACGACACCGGGAGATCCCAGGCGGTCCCCCATCCAAGTACTATCCCGGCCCGACGATGCTTAACTTCCGTGATCAGACAAGAACAGGTGTGTTCATCGTGGTATGGTCGTAGACAAACATACGGGTAGATATCTACGATTTATTAGCACATTACATCGAAAATGGTTCGAACTTTAAAGATCATAATTCTTGACTGGGTGATCGGAAATTGTTCGTGTTTATGTGCATTTGAAAGCTCCTTTTAAGCGCTATCGATTCTTTACGACAATAATGCGCTTTATGATTTCCGGTAAAAAGTTCCAACGAAGGCAATCTAGGGTACTTTCAGACTTAATTTTCATATGACAAAGTTAGTTAGGAAAGTAAGTACATCGCCATTTTCTTTGTCTGACGCTCGTAATCCATTCATTTGCGACGTGGCGCATTTATTGCAGCACGATTGTAGCCGTTTTGAAGGGAAAGCAACTTCTAATCTTGTCTCTTTCTTGATTTACTCAGCGGCTATTGCGTAAAAAAGATACGTCACAGTCGTAATGATAAATAATGTAACGTGAAAAAGTCAATAGCCTACGTCACCAGGAGTTCCCAGGCGGTGCCCCATCCAAGTACTATCCCGGCCCGACAATGCTTAACTTCCGTGATCGGACGAGAACAGGTGTGTTCATCGTGGTATGGTCGTAGACAAACAAACGGGCAGATATCTACGAATTATTAGCACATTACATCGAAAATGGTTCAAACTTTAAAGGTCATATTTCTTGACTGGATCATCCGGAATAGGTCGTGTTTATGTGTATTTGAAAGCTCTTTTTAAGCGCTATCGATTCTTTACGACAACCATGCGCTTTAAGATTTCCGGTAAAAAGTTCCAACGAAGGAAATCTAGGGTACTTTCAGTCTTAATTTTCATATGACAAAGTTAATTAGCAAAGTAACTACATCGCCATTTTCTTTGTCTGACGCTCGTAGTCCATTTATTTGCGACGTGGCGCATTTATTGCAGCACGATTGTAGCCGTTTTGAAGGGAAAGCAACTTCTAATCATGTCTCTTTCTTGATTTACTCAGCAGCTATTGCGTAAAAAAGATACGTCACAGTCGTAATGATAAATAATGTAACATGAAAAAGTCTGTAGCCTACGACACCAGGAGTTCCGAGGCGGTCCCCCATCCAAGTACTATCCCGGCCCGACGATGCTTAACTTTCGTGATCGTACGAGAACAGGTGTGTTCATCGTGGTATGGTCGTAGACAAACAAACGGGCAGATATCTACGATTTATTAGCACATTACATCGAAAATGGTTCAAACTTTAAAGGTCATATTTCTTGACTGGATCATCCGGAATAGGTCGTGTTTATGTGTATTTGAAAGCTCTTTTTAAGCGCTATCGATTCTTTACGACAACCATGCGCTTTAAGATTTCCGGTAAAAAGTTCCAACGAAGAAAATCTAGGGTACTTTCAGTCTTAATTTTCATATGACAAAGTTAATTAGCAAAGTAACTACATCGCCATTTTCTTTGTCTGACGCTCGTAGTCCATTTATTTGCGACGTGGCGCATTTATTGCAGCACGATTGTAGCCGTTTTGAAGGGAAAGCAACTTCTAATCATGTCTCTTTCTTGATTTACTCAGCAGCTATTGCGTAAAAAAGATACGTCACAGTCGTAATGATAAATAATGTAACATGAAAAAGTCTATAGCCTACGACACCAGGAGTTCCGAGGCGGTCCCCCATCCAAGTACTATCCCGGCCCGACGATGCTTAACTTTCGTGATCGGACGAGAACAGGTGTGTTCATAGTGGTATGGTCGTAGACAAACAAACGGGCCGATATCTACGATTTATTAGCACATTACATCGAAAATGGTTCAAACTTTAAAGGTCATATTTCTTGACTGGATCATCCGGAATGGGTCGTGTTTATGTGCATTTAAAAGCTCTTTTTAAGTGCTATCGATTCTTTACGACAATAATGCGCTTTAAGATTTCCGGTAAAAAGTTCCAACGAAGGCAATCTAGGGTACTTTCAGACTTAATTTTCATATGACAAATTTAGTTAGCAAACTAAATACATCGCCATTTTCTTTGTCTGACGCTCGTAATCCATTCATTTGCGACGTGGCGCATTTATTGCAGCACGATTGTAGCCGTTTTGAAGGGAAAGCAACTTGTAATTATGTCTCTTTCTTGATTTACTCAGCGGCTATTGCGTAAAAAAGATACGTCACAGTCGTAATGATAAATAATGTAACGTGAAAAAGTCAATAGCCTACGACACCAGGAGTTCCCAGGCGGTGCCCCATCCAAGTACTATCCCGGCCCGACGATGCTTAACTTCCGTGATCGGACGAGAACAGGTGTGTTCATCGTGGTATGGTCGTAGACAAACAAACGGGCAGATATCTACGATTTATTAGCACATTACATCGAAAATGGTTCAAACTTTAAAGGTCATATTTCTTGACTGGATCATCCGGAATAGGTCGTGTTTATGTGCATTTGAAAGCTCTTTTTAAGCGCTATCGATTCTTTACAACAATAATGCGCTTTATGATTTCCGGTAAAAAGTTCCAACGAAGGCAATCTAGGGTACTTTCAGACTTAATTTTCATATGACAAATTTAGTTAGCAAACTAAATACATCGCCATTTTCTTTGTCTGACGCTCGTAATCCATTCATTTGCGACGTGGCGCATTTATTGCAGCACGATTGTAGCCGTTTTGAAGGGAAAGCAACTTGTAATTATGTCTCTTTCTTGATTTACTCAGCGGCTATTGCGTAAAAAAGATACGTCACAGTCGTAATGATAAATAATGTAACGTGAAAAAGTCAATAGCCTACGACACCAGGAGTTCCCAGGCGGTGCCCCATCCAAGTACTATCCCGGCCCGACGATGCTTAACTTCCGTGATCGGACGAGAACAGGTGTGTTCATCGTGGTATGGTCGTAGACAAACAAACGGGCAGATATCTACGATTTATTAGCACATTACATCGAAAATGGTTCAAACTTTAAAGGTCATATTTCTTGACTGGATCATCCGGAATAGGTCGTGTTTATGTGCATTTGAAAGCTCTTTTTAAGCGCTATCGATTCTTTACAACAATAATGCGCTTTATGATTTCCGGTAAAAAGTTCCAACGAAGGCAATCTAGGGTACTTTCAGACTTAATTTTCATATGACAAAGTTAGTTAGCAAAGTAAGTACATCGCCATTTTCTTTGTCTGACGCTCGTAATCCATTCATTTGCGACGTGGCGCATTTATTGCAGCACGATTGTAGCCGTTTTGAAGGGAAAGCAACTTCTAATCATGTCTCTTTCTTGATTTACTCAGCGGCTATTGCGTAAAAAAGATACGTCACAGTCGTAATGATAAATAATGTAACGTGAAAAAGTCAATAGCCTACGACACCAGCAGTTCCCAGGCGGTGCCCCATCCAAGTACTATCCCGGCCCGACGATGCTTAACTTCCGTGATCGGACGAGAACAGGTGTGTTCATCGTGGTATGGTCGTAGACAAACAAACGGGCAGATATCTACGATTTATTGGCACATTACATCGAAAATGGTTCGAACTTTAAAGATCATAATTCTTGACTGGGTGATCGGAAATTGTTCGTGTTTATGTGCATTTGAAAGCTCCTTTTAAGCGCTATCGATTCTTTACGACAATAATGCGCTTTATGATTTCCGGTAAAAAGTTCCAACGAAGGCAATCTAGGGTACTTTCAGACTTAATTTTCATATGACAAAGTTAGTTAGCAAAGTAAGTACATCGCCATTTTCTTTGTCTGACGCTCGTAATCCATTCATTTGCGACGTGGCGCATTTATTGCAGCACGATTGTAGCCGTTTTGAAGGGAAAGCAACTTCTAATCATGTCTCTTTCTTGATTTACTCAGCGGCTATTGCGTAAAAAAGATACGTCACAGTCGTAATGATAAATAATGTAACGTAAAAAAGTCAATAGCCTACGACACCAGGAGTTCCCAGGCGGTGCCCCATCCAAGTACTATCCCGGCCCGACGATGCTTAACTTCCGTGATCGGACGAGAACAGGTGTGTTCATCGTGGTATGGTCGTAGACAAACAAACGGGCAGATATCTACGATTTATTAGCACATTACATCGAAAATGGTTCAAACTTTAAAGGTCATATTTCTTGACTAGATCATCCGGAATAGGTCGTGTTTATGTGTATTTGAAAGCTCTTTTTAAGCGCTATCGATTCTTTACGACAACCATGCGCTTTAAGATTTCCGGTAAAAAGTTCCAACGAAGGAATTCTAGGGTACTTTCAGTCTTAATTTTCATATGACAAAGTTAATTAGTAAAGTAACTACATCGCCATTTTCTTTGTCTGACGCTCGTAGTCCATTTATTTGCGACGTGGCGCATTTATTGCAGCACGATTGTAGCCGTTTTGAAGGGAAAGCAACTTCTAATCATGTCTCTTTCTTGATTTACTCAGCAGCTATTGCGTAAAAAAGATACGTCACAGTCGTAATGATAAATAATGTAACATGAAAAAGTCTATAGCCTACGACACCAGGAGTTCCGAGGCGGTCCCCCATCCAAGTACTATCCCGGCCCGACGATGCTTAACTTTCGTGATCGGACGAGAACAGGTGTGTTCATAGTGGTATGGTCGTAGACAAACAAACGGGCCGATATCTACGATTTATTAGCACATTACATCGAAAATGGTTCAAACTTTAAAGGTCATATTTCTTGACTGGATCATCCGGAATGGGTCGTGTTTATGTGCATTTGAAAGCTCTTTTTAAGCGCTATCGATTCTTTACGACAATAATGCGCTTTAAGATTTCCGGTAAAAAGTTCCAACGAAGGCAATCTAGGGTACTTTCAGACTTAATTTTCATATGACAAAGTTAGTTAGCAAACTAAATACATCGCCATTTTCTTTGTCTGACGCTCGTAATCCATTCATTTGCGACGTGGCGCATTTATTGCAGCACGATTGTAGCCGTTTTGAAGGGAAAGCAACTTGTAATCATGTCTCTTTCTTGATTTACTCAGCGGCTATTGCGTAAAAAAGATACGTCACAGTCGTAATGATAAATAATGTAACGTGAAAAAGTCATTAGCCTACGACACCAGGAGTTCCCAGGCGGTGCCCCATCCAAGTACTATCCCGGCCCGACGATGCTTAACTTCCGTGATCGGACGAGAACAGGTGTGTTCATCGTGGTATGGTCGTAGACAAACAAACGGGCAGATATCTACGATTTATTAGCACATTACATCGAAAATGGTTCAAACTTTAAAGGTCATATTTCTTGACTGGATCATCCGGAATAGGTCGTGTTTATGTGCATTTGAAAGCTCTTTTTAAGCACTATCGATTCTTTACAACAATAATGCGCTTTATGATTTCCGGTAAAAAGTTCCAACGAAGGCAATCTAGGGTACTTTCAGACTTAATTTTCATATGACAAAGTTAGATAGCAAAGTAAGTACATCGCCATTTTCTTTGTCTGACGCTCGTAATCCATTCATTTGCGACGTGGCGCATTTATTGCAGCACGATTGTAGCCGTTTTGAAGGGAAAGCAACTTCTAATCATGTCTCTTTCTTGATTTACTCAGCGGCTATTGCGTAAAAAAGATATGTCACAGTCGTAATGATAAATAATGTAACGTGAAAAAGTCAATAGCCTACGACACCAGGAGTTCCCAGGCGGTGCCCCATCCAAGTACTATCCCGGCCCGACGATGCTTAACTTCCGTGATCGGACGAGAACAGGTGTGTTCATCGTGGTATGGTCGTAGACAAACAAACGGGCAGATATCTACGATTTATTGGCACATTACATCGAAAATGGTTCAAACTTTAAAGGTCATATTTCTTGACTGGATCATCCGGAATAGGTCGTGTTTATGTGTATTTGACAGGTCTTTTTAAGCGCTATCGATTCTTTACGACAACCATGCGCTTTAAGATTTCCGGTAAAAAGTTCCAACGAAGGAAATCTAGGGTACTTTCAGACTTAATTTTCATATGACAAAGTTAATTAGCAAAGTAACTACATCGCCATTTTCTTTGTCTGACGCTCGTAATCCATTCATTTGCGACGTGGCGCATTTATTGCAGCACGATTGTAGCCGTTTTGAAGGGAAAGCAACTTGTAATCATGTCTCTTTCTTGATTTACTCAGCGGCTATTGCGTAAAAAAGATACGTCACAGTCGTAATGATAAATAATGTAACGTGAAAAAGTCAATAGCCTACGACACCAGGAGTTCCCAGGCGGTGCCCCATCCAAGTACTATCCCGGCCCGACGATGCTTAACTTCCGTGATCGGACGAGAACAGGTGTGTTCATCGTGGTATGGTCGTAGACAAACAAACGGGCAGATATCTACGATTTATTAGCACATTACATCGAAAATGGTTCAAACTTTAAAGGTCATATTTCTTGACTGGATCATCCGGAATAGGTCGTGTTTATGTGCATTTGAAAGCTCTTTTTAAGCACTATCGATTCTTTACAACAATAATGCGCTTTATGATTTCCGGTAAAAAGTTCCAACGAAGGCAATCTAGGGTACTTTCAGACTTAATTTTCATATGACAAAGTTAGATAGCAAAGTAAGTACATCGCCATTTTCTTTGTCTGACGCTCGTAATCCATTCATTTGCGACGTGGCGCATTTATTGCAGCACGATTGTAGCCGTTTTGAAGGGAAAGCAACTTCTAATCATGTCTCTTTCTTGATTTACTCAGCGGCTATTGCGTAAAAAAGATATGTCACAGTCGTAATGATAAATAATGTAACGTGAAAAAGTCAATAGCCTACGACACCAGGAGTTCCCAGGCGGTGCCCCATCCAAGTACTATCCCGGCCCGACGATGCTTAACTTCCGTGATCGGACGAGAACAGGTGTGTTCATCGTGGTATGGTCGTAGACAAACAAACGGGCAGATATCTACGATTTATTGGCACATTACATCGAAAATGGTTCAAACTTTAAAGGTCATATTTCTTGACTGGATCATCCGGAATAGGTCGTGTTTATGTGTATTTGACAGCTCTTTTTAAGCGCTATCGATTCTTTACGACAACCATGCGCTTTAAGATTTCCGGTAAAAAGTTCCAACGAAGGAAATCTAGGGTACTTTCAGACTTAATTTTCATATGACAAAGTTAATTAGCAAAGTAACTACATCGCCATTTTCTTTGTCTGACGCTCGTAATCCATTTATTTGCGACGTGGCGCATTTATTGCAGCAAGATTGTAGCCGTTTTGAAGGGAAAGCAACTTCTAATCACGTCCCTTACTTGATTTACTCAGCGGCTATTGCGTAAAAAAGATACGTCACAGTCGTAATGATAAATAATGTAACGTGAAATAGTCAATAGCCTACGACACCGGGAGATCCCATGCGGTCCCCCATCAAAGTACTCTCCCGGCCCGACGATGCTTAACTTCTGTGATCGGACGAGAACAGGTGTGTTCATCGTGGTATGGTCGTAGACAAAAAAACGTGCAGATATCTGCGATTTATTAGCACAGTACATCGAAAATGGTTCAAACTTTAAAGGTCATATTTCCTGACTGGATCATTCGAAATAGGTCGTGTTTATGTGCATTTGACAGCTCTTTTTAAGCGCTATCGATTCTTTACAACAATAATGCGCTACATGATTTCCGGTAAAAAGTTCCAACGAAGGCAATCCAGGGTACTTGCAGACTTAATTTTCATATGACAAAGTTAATTAGCAAAGTAACTACATCGCCATTTTCTTTGTCTGACGCTCTTAATCCATTTATTTGCGACGTGGCGCATTTATTGCAGCAAGATTGTAGCCGTTTTTAAGGGAAAGAAGCTTCTAATCATGTCACTTACTTGATTTACTCAGCGGCTATTGCATAAGAAAGATACGTCCCAGTCGTAATGATAAATAATGTAACGTGAAAAAGTCAATAGCCTACGACACCGGGTATCCCAGCCGGTCCCCCATCCAAGTACTATCCCGCCCCGACGATGCTTAACTTCCGTGATGGGACAAGAACAGGTGTGTTCATCGTGGTATGGTCGTAGACAAACAAACGGGCAGATATCTACGATTTATTGGCACATTACATCGTTAATGGTTTAAACTTTAAAGGTCATATTTCTTGACTGGATTATCCGAAATAGGTCGTGTTTATGTGCATTTGAAAGCTCTTTTCAAGCGCTATCCATTATTTACGACAACCATGCGCTTTAAGATTACGGGAAAAAAGTTCCAACGAAGGCAATCTAGGGTACTTTCAGACTTAATTTTCATATGACAAAGTTAATTAGCAAAGTAACTACTTCGTCATTTTCTTTGTCTGACGCTCGTAATCCATTCATTTGCGACGTGGCGCATTTATTGCAGCAAGATTGTAGCCTTTTTGAAGGGAAAGCAACTTCTAATCACGTCACTTACTTGATTTACTCAGCGGCTATTGCGTAAAAAAGGTACGTCACAGTCGTAATGATAAATAATGTAACGTGAAAAAGTCAATAGCCTACGACACCGGGAGTTCCCAGGCGGTTCCCCATCCAGGTACTATCCCGGCCCGACGATGCTTAACTTTCCTGATCGGACGAGAACAGGTGTGTTCATCGTGGTATGGTCGTAGACAAACAAACGGGCAGATATCTACGATTTATTAGCACATTACATCGAAAATGGTTTAAACTTTAAAGGTCATATTTCTGGGGACGTGGAAGAACGTGATTTACGTGCAAGGCCTTTATTAGTCTGTAAAAGGACATATTACTGCCTTTAGAGGGCTGTCCACGTAGTTCACAGTATTCTATAGCCATGGCACCAAGGAAAAGAACTTCAGACGTCATATTCCATTGAGACTAGAAGGACTAGATCAATGGTAGCCTGGCTGGGAGCGTGGAAGCACGTGGTTTACGTCTAAGGCCTTTTATAGGCTGCAAAGGTAATAATACAGCTTACAGGTGCACGTAGTTAACAGTGTTCTATAGCCATGGCGCCAAGGAAAAGGACTTTGGACGTCTTATTCCATTAAGACTGGGAACACTAGACCATTGGTAGCCTTGCTGGGGACGTGGAAGAACGTGATTTACGTGTAAGGCCTTTATTAGGCTGCAAATGGACATATTACTGCCTTTAGAGGGCTGTGCACGTAGTTCACAGTATTCTATAGCCATGGCACCAAGGAAAAGAACTTCAGACGTCATATTCCATTGAGACTAGAAGGACTACTCCCATGGTAACCTGCGCAGGCAGGTGGAACGATGGTATTCACGTATAACACCTTTATTTAACTGGAAATGGCCATATTACAGCCTTTAGAGGGCTGTGCACGGAGTTAAAAGTGTTCTAAAGCCATGGCGCTAAGGAAAATGAATTGGGACGTCATATTCCATTGAGACTGAAAACACTAGACCAATGGTAGCCTGGTTGGCAGCGTGGAAGCACGTGGTTTACGTGTAAGGCCTTTATTAGTCTGCAAAAGGCCATGTTACAGCATTTAGAGGACTGTGCACGTAGTTAACAGTGTTCTAACGCCATGGCGTCAAGGAAAAGGACTTTGGACGTCATATTCCATTAAGACTGGGAACACTAGACCATTGGTAGCCTTGCTGGGGACGTGGAAGAACGTGATTTACGTGTAAGGCCTTTATTAGGCTGCAAATGGCCATACTATAGCATTTAGAGGACTGTGCGCGTACTTGCGGGTTTTCAAACGTCACAGCGTCAAAGAAAACGACTTGGGACGTCATAGTCCATTGAGACTGGAAGGACTAGATCAATGGTAGCATGGCTGGGAGCATGGAAGCACGTTATTTACGTGTAAGGCCTTTATTAGGCTGCAAATGGACATATTACTGCCTTTAGAGGGCTGTGCACGTAGTTCACAGTATTCTATAGCCATGGCACCAAGGAAAAGAACTTCAGACGTCATATTCCATTGAGACTAGAAGGACTACTCCCATGGTAACCTGCGCAGGCAGGTGGAACGATGGTATTCACGTATAACACCTTTATTTAACTGGAAATGGCCATACTATAGCATTTAGAGGACTGTGCCCGTAGTTGCCGGTCTTCTAACGCCAAGGTGCCAAAGAAAACGACTTGGGACGTTGTAGTCCATTGGGACTGGAAGGACTAGACCAATGGTGTCCCGCGGAGGGTGGTGGAATCACGGTATTTTCGTGTAAAGGCTTTATTTGGCCGCAAATGGCCATATTACAGCCTTTAGAGGGCTGTGCACGGAGTTAAAAGTGTTCTATAGCCATGGCGTCAAGGAAAAGGACTTTGGACGTCTTATTCCATTAAGACTGGGAACACTAGACCATTGGTAGCCTTGCTGGGGACGTGGAAGAACGTGATTTACGTGTAAGGCCTTTATTAGGCTGCAAATGGCCATATTACTGCCTTTAGAGGGCTGTGCACGTAGTTAACAGTGTTCTATAGCCATGGCGCCAAGGAAAAGGACTTGGGACGTCATAGTCCATTGAGACTGGAAGGACTACTCCTATATGGTAACCTGCGCAGGCAGTTGGAACGACAGTGTTTACGTTTAAAGCCTTTATTTAACTGCAAATGGCCATATTACAGCCTTTAGAGGGCTGTGCACGGAGTTAAAAGTGTTCTAAAGCCATGGCGCCAAGGAAAATGACTTCGGACGTCATATTACATTGAGACTGAAAACACTAGACCAATGATAGCCTGGTTGGGAGCGTGGAAGCACGTGGTTTACGTGTAAGGCCTTTTTTTAGTCTGCAAAAGGCCATGTTACAGCATTTAGAGGACTGTGCGCGTAGTTGACAGTGTTCTATAGCCATGGCGTCAAGGAAAAGGACTTGGGACGTAATAGTCCATTGAGACTGGAAGGACTACTCCTATGGTAACCTGCGCAGGCAGTTGGAACGACAGTATTTACGTTTAAAGCCTTTATTAGTCTGCAAAAGGCCATGTTACAGCATTTAGAGGGCTGTGCACGGACTTAACATTGTTCTAAAGCCATGGCGCCAAGGAAAAGGACTTGGGACGTCATAGTCCATTGAGACTGGAAGGACTACTCCTATGGTAACCTGCGCAGGGAGGTGGAACGACGCTGTTTACGTATAACACCTTTATTAGGCTGCAAATGGCCATCTTACAGCCTTTAGAGGGCTGTGCACGGAGTTAAAAGTGTTCCAAAGCCATGGCGCCAAGGAAAAGGACTTGGGACGTCATAGTCTATTGAGACTGGAAGGACTAGACTAATGGTATCCCGCCAAGGGTGGTGGAACCACGTTATTTACGTGTAAAGCCTTTAGTTGGCTGCAAAAGGCAATATTACAGCAATTAGAGGTCTGTGCACGTAGTAAAAAGTGTTTTAACGCTAAGGCGCCAAGGAAAAAAAATTGTGACGTCGTAGTTCAATGATAGTCGCAAAAGGTACACCATTGGTAGCCTGGTTTGGAGAGTGGAAGCACGTGATTTACGCGTAAGGCCTTTTTTAGACTTACAAAGGCCATACTATAGCATTTAGAGGACTGTGCGCGTACTTGGGCGTTTTCAAACGTCACGGCGTCAAAGAAAACGACTTGGAACGTCATTGTCCATTGAGACTGGAAGTACTATACCAATGGTAACTTGCGCAGGCAGGTGGAGCGACAGTATTTACGTATAAGGCCTTTAATAGGCTGCAAATGGCCATATTACAGCGTTCAAAGGGCCGTGCACGTAGTTAGCAGTGTTCTAACGCCATAGCGCGAAGGAAAACGACTTGGAACGTCGTATTCCATTGAGACTGGAAGGACTACATCAATGGTAGCATGGCTGGGAGCATGGAAGCACGTTATTTACGGGTAAGGCCTTTATTAGCCTGCAAAAGACGATAATGCCGCATTTAGAGGGCTGTGGACGTAGTTAACAGTGCTCTAAAGCCATGGCGTCACGGAAAAGGACTTGAGACTTCATATTTTATTAACACTGAAAACACTAGACCAATGGTAGCCTGGTTGGGAGCGTGGAAGCACGTGGTTTACGTGTAAGGCCTTTTTTTAGTCTACAAAAGGCCATGTTACAGCATTTAGAGGACTGTGCGCGTAGTTGCCGGTCTTCTAACGCCAAGGTGCCAAAGAAAACGACTTGGGACGTTGTAGTCCATTGGGACTGGAAGGACTAGACCAATGGTATCCCGCGGAGGGTGGTGGAATCACGGTATTTTCGTGTAAAGGCTTTATTAGGCCGCAAAAGGCCATATTACTGACTTTAGAGGGCTGTGCACGTAGTTGACAGTGTTCCATAGCCATGGCGTCAAGGTAAAGGAGTTTGGACGTCTTATTCCATTAAGACTGGGAACACTAGACCATTGGTAGCCTTGCTGAGGACGTGGAAGAACGTGATTTACGTGTAAGGCCTTTATTAGTCTGCAAATGGCCATATTACTGCCTTTAGAGGGCTGTGCACGTAGTTAACAGTGTTCTATAGCCATGGCGCCAAGGAAAAGGACTTGGGACGTAATAGTCCATTGAGACTGGAAGGACTACTCCTATGGTAACCTGCGCAGGCAGTTGGAACGACAGTATTTACGTTTAAGGACTTTATTAGTCTGCAAAAGGCCATGTTACAGCATTTAGAGGGCTGTGCACGGAGTTAACATTGTTCTAAAGGCATGGCGCCAAGGAAAAGGACTTGGGACGTCATAGTCTATTGAGACTGGAAGGACTAGACTAATGGTATCCCGCGAAGGGTGGTGGAACCTCGTTATTTACGTGTAAAGCCTTTATTTGGCTGCAAAAGGCAATATTACAGCATCTAGAGGTCTGTGCACGTAGTGAAAAGTGTTTTAACGCTAAAGCGCCAAGGAAAAGGAATTGTGACGTCGTTGTTCAATGATAGTCGCAAAAGGTACACCATTGGTAGCCTGGTTTGGAGAGTGGAAGCACGTGATTTACGCGTAAGGCCTTTTTTAGACTTACAAAGGCCATACTATAGCATTTAGAGGACTGTGCGCGTACTTAGGCGTTTTCAAACGTCACGGCGTCAAAGAAAACGACTTGGGACGTCATTGTCCATTGAGACTGGAAGGCCTACACCAATGGTAACTTGCGCAGGCAGGTGGAGCGACTGTATTTAGGTATAAGGCCTTTATTAGTCTGCAAAAGGCCATGTTACAGCATTTAGAGGGCTGTTTACGGAGTTAACCTTGTTCTAAAGCCATGGCGCTAAGGAAAAGGACTTGGGACGTCATAGTCCATTGAGACTGGAAGGACTACTCCTATGGTAACATGCGCAGGCAGTTGGAACGACAGTGTTTACGTTTAAAGCCTTTATTTAACTGCAAATGGCCATATTACGGCCTTTAGAGGGCTGTGCACGGAGTTAAAAATGTTCTAAAGCCATGGCGCCAAGGAAAAGGACTTGGGACGTCATAGTCTATTGAGACTGGAAGGACTAGACTAATGGTATCCCGCGAAGGGTGGTGCAACCTCGTTATTTACGTGTAAAGCCTTTATTTGGCTGCAAAAGGCAATATTACAGCATCTAGAGGTCTGTGCACGTAGTGAAAAGTGTTTTAACGCTAAAGCGCCAAGGAAAAGGAATTGTGACGTCGTTGTTCAATGATAGTCGCAAAAGGTACACCATTGGTAGCCTGGTTTGGAGAGTGGAAGCACGTGATTTACGCGTAAGGCCTTTTTTAGACTTACAAAGGCCATACTATAGCATTTAGAGGACTGTGCGCGTACTTGCGTGTTTTCAAACGTCACGGCGTCAAAGAAAACGACTTGGGACGTCATTGTCCATTGAGACTGGAAGGCCTACACCAATGGTAACTTGCGCAGGCAGGTGGAGCGACAGTATTTAGGTATAAGGCCTTTATTAGTCTGCAAAAGGCCATGTTACAGCATTTAGAGGGCTGTTTACGGAGTTAACCTTGTTCTAAAGCCATGGCGCCAAGGAAAAGGACTTGGGACGTCATAGTCCATTGAGACTGGAAGGACTACTCCTATGGTAACCTGCGCAGGCAGGTGGAACGACGCTATTTACGTGTTAAGCCTTTATTTGGCTGCAAAAGGCAATATTACAGCATTTAGAGGTCTGTGCACGTAGTAAAAAGTGTTTTAACGCTAAAGCGCCAAGGAAAAGGACTTGAGACGTCATAGTCTATTGAGCCTGGAAGGACTAGACTAATGGTATCCCGCGAAGGGTGATGGAACCACGTTATTTACGTGTAAAGCCTTTATTTGGCTGCAAAAGGCAATATTACAGCATTTAGAGGTCTGTGCACGTAGTAAAAAGTGTTTTAACGCTAAAGCGCCAAGGAAAAGGAATTGTGACGTCGTAGTTCAATGATAGTCGCAAAAGGTACACCATTGGTAGCCTGGTTTGGAGAGTGGAAGCACGTGATTTACGCGTAAGGCCTTTTTTAGACTTACAAAGGCCATACTATAGCATTTAGAGGACTGTGCGCGTACTTAGGCGTTTTCAAACGTCACGGCGTCAAAGAAAACGACTTGGGACGTCATTGTCCATTGAGACTGGAAGGACTACACCAATGGTAACTTGCGCAGGCAGGTGGAGCGACAGTATTTACGTATAAGGCTTTTAATAGGCTGCAAATGGCCATATTACAGCGTTCAAAGGGCCGTGCACGTAGTTAGCAGTGTTCTAACGCCATAGCGCGAAGGAAAACGACTTGGAACATCGTATTCCATTGAGACTGGAAGGACTACATCAATGGTAGCATGGCTGGGAGCATGGAAGCACGTTATTTACGGGTAAGGCCTTTATTAGCCTGCAAAAGACGATAATGCCGCATTTAGAGGGCTGTGGACGTAGTTAACAGTGCTCTAAAGCCATGGCGTCACGGAAAAGGACTTGAGACGTCATATTTTATTAAGACTGGGAACACTAGACCATTGGTAACCTTGCTTGGGGCGTGGAAGAACGTGATTTGCGTGTAAGACCTTTATTAGTCTGTAAAAGGCCATGTTACAGCATTTAGAGGACTGTGCGCGTAGTTGGCGGTCTTCTAACGCCAAGGTGCCAAAGAAAACGACTTGGGACGTTGTAGTCCATTGGGACTGGAAGGACTAGACCAATGGTATCCCGCGGAGGCAGTTGGAACGACAGTGTTTACGTTTAAAGCCTTTATTTAACTGCAAATGGCCATATTACAGCCTTTAGAGGGCTGTGCACGGAGTTAAAAGTATTCTAAAGCCATGGCGCCAAGGAAAATGACTTGGTACGTCATATTACATTGAGACTGAAAACACTAGACCAATGGTAGCCTGGTTGGGAGCGTGGAAGCACGTGGTTTACGTGTAAGGCCTTTTTTTAGTCTGCAAAAGGCCATATTACAGCCTTTAGAGGGCTGTGCACGTAGTTAACAGTGTTCTATAGCCATGGCTCCAAGGAAAAGGACTTGGGACGTCATAGTCCATTGAGACTGGAAGGACTACTCCTATGGTAACCTGCGCAGGCAGTTGGAACGACAGTGTTTGCGTTTAAAGCCTTTATTTAACTGCAAATGGCCATATTACAGCCTTTAGAGGGCTGTGCACGGAGTTAAAAATGTTCTAAAGCCATGGCGCCAAGGAAAAGGACTTGGGACGTCATAGTCTATTGAGACTGGAAGGACTAGACTAATGGTATCCCGCGAAGGGTGGTGGAACCACGTTATTTCCGTGTAAAGCCTTTATTTGGCTACAAAAGGCAATATTACAGCATTTAAAGGACTGTGCGCGTAGTTGACAGTGTTCTATAGCCATGGCGTCAAGGAAAAGGACTTTGGACGTCTTATTCCATTAAGACTGGGAACACTAGACCATTGGTAGCCTTGCTGAGGACGTGGTAGAACGTGATTTACGTGTAAGGCCTTTATTAGGCTCCAAATCGCCATATTACTGCCTTTAGAGGGCTGTGCACGTAGTTAACAGTGTTCTATAGCCATGGCGCCAAGGAAAAGGACTTGGGACGTCATAGTCCATTGAGACTGGAAGGACTACTCCTATGGTAACCTGCGCAGGCAGTTGGAACGACAGTATTTACGTTTAAAGCCTTTATTAGTCTGCAAAAGGCCATGTTACAGCATTTAGAGGGCTGTGCACGGAGTTAACCTTGTTCTAAAGCCATGGCGCCAAGGAAAAGGACTTGGGACGTCATAGTCCATTGAGACTGGAAGGACTACTCCTATGGTAACCTGCGCAGGCAGGTGGAACGACGCTATTTACGTATAACACTTTTATTAGGCTGCAAATGGCCATATTACAGCCTTTAGAGGGCTGTGCACGAAGTTAAAAGTGTTCTAAGGCCATGGCGCCAAGGAAAAGGACTTGGAACGTCATAGTCTATTAAGACTGGAAGGAATAGACTAATGGTATCCCGCGAAGGGTGGTGGAACCACGTTATTTACGTGTTAAGCCTTTATATGGCTGCAAAAGGCAATATTACAGCATTTAGAGGTCTGTGCACGTAGTAAAAAGTGTTTTAACGCTAAAGCGCCAAGGAAAAGGACTTGAGACGTCATAGTCTATTGAGACTGGAAGGACTAGACTAATGGTATCCCGCGAAGGGTGATGGAACCACGTTATTTACGTGTAAAGCCTTTATTTGGCTACAAAAGGCAATATTACAGCATTTAAAGGACTGTGCGCGTAGTTGACAGTGTTCTATAGCCATGGCATCAAGGAAAAGGAATTGTGACGTCGTAGTTCAATGATAATCGCAAAAGGTACACCATTGGTAGCTTGGTTTAGAGAGTGGAAGCACGTGATTTACGCGTAAGGCCTTTTTTAGACTTACAAAGGCCATACTATAGCATTTAGAGGACTGTGCGCGTACTTAGGCGTTTTCAAACGTCACGGCGTCAAATAAAACGACTTGGGACGTCATTGTCCATTGAGACTGGAAGGACTACACCAATGGTAACTTGCGCAGGAAGGTGGAGCGACAGTATTTACGTATAAGGCTTTTAATAGGCTGCAAATGGCCATATTACAGCGTTCAAAGGGCCGTGCACGTAGTTAGCAGTGTTCTAACGCCATAGCGCGAAGGAAAACGACTTGGAACATCGTATTCCATTGAGACTGGAAGGACTACATCAATGGTAGCATGGCTGGGAGCATGGAAGCACGTTATTTACGGGTAAGGCCTTTATTAGCCTGCAAAAGACGATAATGCCGCATTTAGAGGGCTGTGGACGTAGTTAACAGTGCTCTAAAGCCATGGCGTCACGGAAAAGGACTTGAGACGTCATATTTTATTAAGACTGGGAACACTAGACCATTGGTAACCTTGCTTGGGGCGTGGAAGAACGTGATTTGCGTGTAAGACCTTTATTAGTCTGTAAAAGGCCATGTTACAGCATTTAGAGGACTGTGCGCGTAGTTGCCGGTCTTCTAACGCCAAGGTGCCAAAGAAAACGACTTGGGACGTTGTAGTCCATTGGGACTGGAAGGACTAGACCAATGGTATCCCGCGGAGGCAGTTGGAACGATAGTGTTTACGTTTAAAGCCTTTATTTAACTGCAAATGGCCATATTACAGCATTTAGAGGGCTGTGCACGGAGTTAAAAGTATTCTAAAGCCATGGCGCCAAGGAAAATGACTTGGTACGTCATATTACATTGAGACTGAAAACACTAGACCAATGGTAGCCTGGTTGGGAGCGTGGAAGCACGTGGTTTACGTGTAAGGCCTTTTTTTAGTCTGCAAAAGGCCATATTACAGCCTTTAGGGGGCTGTGCACGGAGTTAAAAGTGTTCTAAAGCCATGGCGCCAAGGAAAAGGAGTTGGGACGTCATAGTCTATTGAGACTGGAAGGACTAGACTAATGGTATCCCGCGAAGGGTGGTGGAACCACGTTATTTACGTGTAAAGCCTTTATTTGGCTGCAAAAGGCAATATTACAGCATTTAGAGGGCTGTGCACGGAGTTAACATTGTTCTAAAGCCATGGCGCCAAGGAAAAGGACTTGGGACGTCATAGTCCATTGAGACTGGAAGGACTACTCCTATGGTAACTTGCGCAGGCAGGTGGAACGACGCTGTTTACGTATAACACCTTTATTAGGCTGCAAATGGCCATATTACAGCCTTTAGAGGGCTGTGCACGGAGTTAAAAGTGTTCTATAGCCATGGCGTCAAGAAAAAGGACTTTGGACGTCTTATTCCATTAAGACTGGGAACACTAGACCATTGGTAGCCTTGCTGGGGACGTGGAAGAACGTGATTTACGTGTAAGGCCTTTATTAGGCTCCAAATGGCCATATTACTGCCTTTAGAGGGCTGTGCACGTAGTTAACAGTGTTCTATAGCCATGGCGCCAAGGAAAAGGACTTGGGACGTCATAGTCCATTGAGACTGGAAGGACTACTCCTATGGTAACCTGCGCAGGCAGTTGGAACGACAGTATTTACGTTTAAAGCCTTTATTAGTCTGCAAAAGGCCATGTTACAGCATTTAGAGGGCTGTGCACGGAGTTAACCTTGCTCTAAAGCCATGGCGCCAAGGAAAAGGACTTGGGACGTCATAGTCCATTGAGACTGGAAGGACTACTCCTATGGTAACTTGCGCAGGCAGGTGGAACGACGCTATTTACGTATAACACCTTTATTAGGCTGCAAATGGCCATATTACAGCCTTTAGAGGGCTGTGCACGGAGTTAAAAGTGTTCTAAAGCCATGGCGCCAAGGAAAAGGACTTGGGACGTCATAGTCTATTGAGACTGGAAGAACTAGACTAATGGTATCCCGCGAAGGGTGGTGGAACCACGTTATTTACGTGTAAAGGCTTTATTAGGCCGCAAAAGGCAATATTACAGCATTTAGAGGTCTGTGCACGTAGTAAAAAGTGTTTTAACGCTAAAGCGCTAAGGAAAAGGACTTGAGACGTCATATTCCATTAAGACTGGGAACACTAGACCATTGGTAACCTTGCTTGGGGCGTGGAAGAACGTGATTTGCGTGTAAGACCTTTATTAGTCTGTAAAAGGCCACGTTACAGCATTTAGAGGACTGTGCGCGTAGTTGGCGGTCTTCTAACGCCAAGGTGCCAAAGAAAACGACTTGGGACGTTGTAGTCCATTGGGACTTGAAGGACTAGACCAATGGTATCCCGCGGAGGGTGGTGGAATCACGGTATTTTCGTGTAAAGGCTTTATTAGGCCGCAAAAGGCCATATTACTGACTTTAGAGGGCTGTACACGTAGTTAACAGTGTTCTATAGCCATGGCGTCAAGGAAAAGGACTTTGGACATCTTATTCCATTAAGACTGGGAACACTAGACCATTGGTAGCCTTGCTGGGGACGTGGAAGAACGTGATTTACGTGTAAGGCCTTTATTAGGCTGCAAATGGCCATATTACTGCCTTTAGAGGGCTGTGCACGTAGTTAACAGTGTTCTATAGCCATGGCGCTAAGGAAAAGGACTTGGGACGTCATAGTCCATTGAGACTGGAAGGACTACTCCTATGGTAACCTGCGCAGGCAGTTGGAACGACAGTGTTTACGTTTAAAGCCTTTATTTAACTGCAAATGGCCATATTACAGCCTTTAGAGGGCTGTGCACGGAGTTAAAAGTGTTCTAAAGCCATGGCGTTAAGGAAAATGACTTGGGACGTCATATTACATTGAGACTGAAAACACTAGACCAATGGTAACTTGCGCAGGCAGGTGGAGCGACAGTATTTACGTATAAGGCCTTTAATAGGAGGCAAATGGCCATATTACAGCGTTCAAAGGGCCGTGCACGTAGTTAAATGTGTTTTAACGCTAAAGCGCCAAGGAAAAGGAATTGGGACGTCGTAGTTCAATGATAGTCGGAAAGGTACACCATTGGTAGCCTGGTTTGGAGAGTGGAAGCACGTGATTTACGCGTAAGGCCTTTTTTAGACTTACAAAAGCCATACTATAGCATTTAGAGGACTGTGCGCGTACTTGCGGGTTTTTAAACGTCACGGCGACAAAGAAAACGACTTGGGACGTCATAGTCCATTGAGACTGGAAGGACTACAGCAATGGTAACTTGCGCAGGCAGGTGGAGCGACAGTATTTACGTATAAGGCCTTTAATA
Source organism: Hydractinia symbiolongicarpus (assembly GCF_029227915.1). Classification (NCBI taxonomy): domain Eukaryota; kingdom Metazoa; phylum Cnidaria; class Hydrozoa; order Anthoathecata; family Hydractiniidae; genus Hydractinia; species Hydractinia symbiolongicarpus. Next base: position 14,747,562 of record NC_079885.1, on the reverse strand, counting down.
GGCTGCAAATGGCCATATTACAGCCTTTAGAGGGCTGTGCACGTAGTTGACAGTGTTCTATAGCCATGGCGTCAAGGAAAAGGACTTTGGACGTCTTATTTCATTAAGACTGGGAACACTAGACCATTGGTAGCCTTGCTGGGGACGTGAAAGAACGTGATTTACGTGTAAGGCCTTTATTAGGCTGCAAATGGCCATATTACTGCCTTTAGAGGGCTGTGCACGTAGTTAACAGTGTTCTATAGCCAAGGCGCCAAGGAAAAGGACTTGGGACGTCATAGTCCATTGAGACTGGAAGGACTACTCCTATGGTAACCTGCGCTGGCAGTTGGAACGACAGTGTTTACGTTTAAAGCCTTTATTTAACTTCAAATGGCCATATTACAGCCTTTAGAGGGCTGTGCACGGAGTTAAAAGTGTTCTAAAGCCATGGCGCTAAGGAAAATGACTTGGGACGTCATATTACATTGAGACTGAAAACACTAGACCAATGGTAGCCTGGTTGGGAGCGTGGAAGCACGTGGTTAACGTGTTAGGCCTTTATTTGGCTACAAAAGGCAATATTACAGCATTTAAAGGCCTGTGCGCGTAGTTGACAGTGTTCTATAGCCATGGCGACAAGGAAAAGGACTTTGGACGTCATATTTCATTAAGACTGCGAACACTAGACCATTGGTAGCCTTGCTGGGAACGTGGAAGAATGTGATTTGCGCGTAAGACCTTTATTAGTCTGTAAAAGGCAATGTTACAGCATTTAGAGGACTGTGCGCGTAGTTAACAGTGTTCTATAGCCATGGCACCAAGGAAAAGGACTTGGGACGTCATAGTCCATTGAGACTGGAAGGACTAGATCAATGATAGCCTGGCTTGGAGCGTGGAAGCACGTGGTTTACGTCCAAGGCCTTTATTAGGCTGCAAAGGCAATAATACGGCTTACAGGGGGCTGTGCACGTAGTTAACAGTGTTCTATAGCCATGGCGTCAAGAAAAAGGGCTTTGGACGTCATATTCCATTAAGACTGGGAACACTAGACCATTGGTAGCCTTGCTGGAGACGTGGAAGAACGTGATTTGCGTGTAAGCCCTTTATTAGTCTGTAAAAGGCCATGTTACAGCATTTAGAGGACTGTGCGCGTAATTGCCGGTCTTCTAAAGCCAAGGTGCCAAAGAAAACGACTTGGCACGTTGTAGTCCATTGGGACTGGAAGGACTAGACCAATGGTATCCCGCGAAGGGTGGTGGAACCACGTTATTTCCGTGTAAAGCCTTTAATTGGCCACAAAAGGCAATATTACAGCACTTAAAGGACTGTGCGCGTAGTTGACAGTGTTCTATAGCCATGGCGTCAAGGAAAAGGACTTCGGACGTCTTATTCCATTAGGACTGGGAACACTAGACCATTGGTAGCCTTGCTGGGGACGTGGAAGAACGTGATTTACGTGTAAGGCCTTTATTAGGCTCCAAATGGCCATATTACTGCCTTTAGAGGGCTGTGCACGTAGTTAACAGTGTTCTATAGCCATGGCGCCAAGGAAAAGGACTTGGGACGTCATAGTCCATTGGGACTGGAAGAACTACTCCTATGGTGACCTGCGCAGGCAGTTGGAACGACAGTATTTACGTTTAAAGCCTTTATTAGTCTGCAAAAGACCATGTTACAGCATTTAGAGGGCTGTGCACGGAGTTAACCTTGCTCTAAAGCCATGGCGCCAAGGAAAAGGACTTGGGACGTCATAGTCCATTGAGACGGGAAGGACTACTCCTATGGTAACCTGCGCAGGCAGGTGGAACGACGCTATTTACGTATAACACCTTTATTAGGCTGCAAATGGCCATATTACAGCCTTTAGAGGGCTGTGCACGGAGTTAAAAGTGTTCTAAAGCCATGGCGCCAAGGAAAAGGACTTGGGACGTCATAGTCCATTGAGACTGGAAGGACTACTCCTATGGTAACCTGCGCAGGCAGTTGGAACAACAGTATTTACGTTTAAAGCCTTTATTAGTCTGCAAAAGGCCATGTTACAGCATTTAGAGGGCTGTGCACGGAGTTAACCTTGCTCTAAAGCCATGGCGCCAAGGAAAAGAACTTGGGACGTCATAGTCCATTGAGACTGGAAGGACTACTCCTATGGTAACTTGCGCAGGCAGGTGGAACGACGCTATTTACGTATAACACCTTTATTAGGCTAGACCATTGGTAGCCTTGCTGGAGACGTGGAAGAACGTGATTTGCGTGTAAGACCTTTATTAGTCTGTAAAAGGCCATGTTACAGCATTTAGAGGACTGTGCGCGTAGTTGCCGGTCTTCTAACGCCAAGGTGCCAAAGAAAACGACTTGGCACGTTGTAGTCCATTGGGACTGGAAGGACTAGACCAATGGTATCCCGCGGAGGGTGATGGAATCACGGCATTTACGTGTAAAGGCGTTATTAGGCTGCAAAAGGACATATTACTGACTTTAGAGGGTTGTGCACGTAGTCAACAGTGTTCTATAGCCATGGCGTCAAGGAAAAGGACTTGGGACGTCATATTCCATTAAGACTGCGAACACTAGACCATTGGTAGCCTTGCTGGGGACGTGGAAGAACGTGATTTGCGTGTAAGACCTTTATTAGTCTGTAAAAGGCCATGTTAGAGCATTTAGAGGACTGTGCGCGTAGTTGGCGGTCTTCTAACGCCAAGGTGCCAAAGAAAACGACTTGGGACGTTGTAGTCCATTGGGACTGGAAGGACTAGACCAATGGTATCCCGCGGAGGCAGTTGGAACGACAGTGTTTACGTTTAAAGCCTTTATTTAACTGCAAATGGCCATATTACAGCCTTTAGAGGGCTGTGCACGGAGTTAAAAGTATTCTAAAGCCATGGCGCCAAGGAAAATGACTTGGTACGTCATATTACATTGAGACTGAAAACACTAGACCAATGGTAGCCTGGTTGGGAGCGTGGAAGCACGTGGTTTACGTGTAAGGCCTTTTTTTAGTCTGCAAAAGGCCATATTACAGCCTTTAGAGGGCTGTGCACGTAGTTAACAGTGTTCTATAGCCATGGCTCCAAGGAAAAGGACTTGGGACGTCATAGTCCATTGAGACTGGAAGGACTACTCCTATGGTAACCTGCGCAGGCAGTTGGAACGACAGTGTTTACGTTTAAAGCCTTTATTTAACTGCAAATGGCCATATTACAGCCTTTAGAGGGCTGTGCACGGAGTTAAAAATGTTCTAAAGCCATGGCGCCAAGGAAAAGGACTTGGGACGTCATAGTCTATTGAGACTGGAAGGACTAGACTAATGGTATCCCGCGAAGGGTGGTGGAACCACGTTATTTCCGTGTAAAGCCTTTATTTGGCTACAAAAGGCAATATTACAGCATTTAAAGGACTGTGCGCGTAGTTGACAGTGTTCTATAGCCATGGCGTCAAGGAAAAGGACTTTGGACGTCTTATTCCATTAAGACTGGGAACACTAGACCATTGGTAGCCTTGCTGAGGACGTGGTAGAACGTGATTTACGTGTAAGGCCTTTATTAGGCTCCAAATCGCCATATTACTGCCTTTAGAGGGCTGTGCACGTAGTTAACAGTGTTCTATTGCCATGGCGCCAAGGAAAAGGACTTGGGACGTCATAGTCCATTGAGACTGGAAGGACTACTCCTATGGTAACCTGCGCAGGCAGTTGGAACGACAGTATTTACGTTTAAAGCCTTTATTAGTCTGCAAAAGGCCATGTTACAGCATTTAGAGGGCTGTGCACGGAGTTAACCTTGTTCTAAAGCCATGGCGCCAAGGAAAAGGACTTGGGACGTCATAGTCCATTGAGACTGGAAGGACTACTCCTATGGTAACCTGCGCAGGCAGGTGGAACGACGCTATTTACGTATAACACTTTTATTAGGCTGCAAATGGCCATATTACAGCCTTTAGAGGGCTGTGCACGAAGTTAAAAGTGTTCTAAGGCCATGGCGCCAAGGAAAAGGACTTGGAACGTCATAGTCTATTAAGACTGGAAGGAATAGACTAATGGTATCCCGCGAAGGGTGGTGGAACCACGTTATTTACGTGTTAAGCCTTTATATGGCTGCAAAAGGCAATATTACAGCATTTAGAGGTCTGTGCACGTAGTAAAAAGTGTTTTAACGCTAAAGCGCCAAGGAAAAGGACTTGAGACGTCATAGTCTATTGAGACTGGAAGGACTAGACTAATGGTATCCCGCGAAGGGTGATGGAACCACGTTATTTACGTGTAAAGCCTTTATTTGGCTACAAAAGGCAATATTACAGCATTTAAAGGACTGTGCGCGTAGTTGACAGTGTTCTATAGCCATGGCATCAAGGAAAAGGAATTGTGACGTCGTAGTTCAATGATAATCGCAAAAGGTACACCATTGGTAGCCTGGTTTAGAGAGTGGAAGCACGTGATTTACGCGTAAGGCCTTTTTTAGACTTACAAAGGCCATACTATAGCATTTAGAGGACTGTGCGCGTACTTAGGCGTTTTCAAACGTCACGGCGTCAAATAAAACGACTTGGGACGTCATTGTCCATTGAGACTGGAAGGACTACACCAATGGTAACTTGCGCAGGAAGGTGGAGCAACAGTATTTACGTATAAGGCTTTTAATAGGCTGCAAATGGCCATATTACAGCGTTCAAAGGGCCGTGCACGTAGTTAACAGTGTTCTATAGCCATGGCGCCAAGGAAAAGGACTTGGGACGTCATAGTCCATTGGGACTGGAAGAACTACTCCTATGGTGACCTGCGCAGGCAGTTGGAACGACAGTATTTACGTTTAAAGCCTTTATTAGTCTGCAAAAGACCATGTTACAGCATTTAGAGGGCTGTGCACGGAGTTAACCTTGCTCTAAAGCCATGGCGCCAAGGAAAAGGACTTGGGACGTCATAGTCCATTGAGACGGGAAGGACTACTCCTATGGTAACCTGCGCAGGCAGGTGGAACGACGCTATTTACGTATAACACCTTTATTAGGCTGCAAATGGCCATATTACAGCCTTTAGAGGGCTGTGCACGGAGTTAAAAGTGTTCTAAAGCCATGGCGCCAAGGAAAAGGACTTGGGACGTCATAGTCCATTGAGACTGGAAGGACTACTCCTATGGTAACCTGCGCAGGCAGTTGGAACAACAGTATTTACGTTTAAAGCCTTTATTAGTCTGCAAAAGGCCATGTTACAGCATTTAGAGGGCTGTGCACGGAGTTAACCTTGCTCTAAAGCCATGGCGCCAAGGAAAAGGACTTGGGACGTCATAGTCCATTGAGACTGGAAGGACTACTCCTATGGTAACTTGCGCAGGCAGGTGGAACGACGCTATTTACGTATAACACCTTTATTAGGCTAGACCATTGGTAGCCTTGCTGGAGACGTGGAAGAACGTGATTTGCGTGTAAGACCTTTATTAGTCTGTAAAAGGCCATGTTACAGCATTTAGAGGACTGTGCGCGTAGTTGCCGGTCTTCTAACGCCAAGGTGCCAAAGAAAACGACTTGGCACGTTGTAGTCCATTGGGACTGGAAGGACTAGACCAATGGTATCCCGCGGAGGCAGTTGGAACGACAGTGTTTACGTTTAAAGCCTTTATTTAACTGCAAATGGCCATATTACAGCCTTTAGAGGGCTGTGCACGGAGTTAAAAGTATTCTAAAGCCATGGCGCCAAGGAAAATGACTTGGTACGTCATATTACATTGAGACTGAAAACACTAGACCAATGGTAGCCTGGTTGGGAGCGTGGAAGCACGTGGTTTACGTGTAAGGCCTTTTTTTAGTCTGCAAAAGGCCATATTACAGCCTTTAGAGGGCTGTGCACGTAGTTAACAGTGTTCTATAGCCATGGCTCCAAGGAAAAGGACTTGGGACGTCATAGTCCATTGAGACTGGAAGGACTACTCCTATGGTAACCTGCGCAGGCAGTTGGAACGACAGTGTTTACGTTTAAAGCCTTTATTTAACTGCAAATGGCCATATTACAGCCTTTAGAGGGCTGTGCACGGAGTTAAAAATGTTCTAAAGCCATGGCGCCAAGGAAAAGGACTTGGGACGTCATAGTCTATTGAGACTGGAAGGACTAGACTAATGGTATCCCGCGAAGGGTGGTGGAACCACGTTATTTCCGTGTAAAGCCTTTATTTGGCTACAAAAGGCAATATTACAGCATTTAAAGGACTGTGCGCGTAGTTGACAGTGTTCTATAGCCATGGCGTCAAGGAAAAGGACTTTGGACGTCTTATTCCATTAAGACTGGGAACACTAGACCATTGGTAGCCTTGCTGAGGACGTGGTAGAACGTGATTTACGTGTAAGGCCTTTATTAGGCTCCAAATCGCCATATTACTGCCTTTAGAGGGCTGTGCACGTAGTTAACAGTGTTCTATTGCCATGGCGCCAAGGAAAAGGACTTGGGACGTCATAGTCCATTGAGACTGGAAGAACTACTCCTATGGTAACCTGCGCAGGCAGTTGGAACGACAGTATTTACGTTTAAAGCCTTTATTAGTCTGCAAAAGGCCATGTTACAGCATTTAGAGGGCTGTGCACGGAGTTAACCTTGTTCTAAAGCCATGGCGCCAAGGAAAAGGACTTGGGACGTCATAGTCCATTGAGACTGGAAGGACTACTCCTATGGTAACCTGCGCAGGCAGGTGGAACGACGCTATTTACGTATAACACTTTTATTAGGCTGCAAATGGCCATATTACAGCCTTTAGAGGGCTGTGCACGAAGTTAAAAGTGTTCTAAGGCCATGGCGCCAAGGAAAAGGACTTGGAACGTCATAGTCTATTAAGACTGGAAGGAATAGACTAATGGTATCCCGCGAAGGGTGGTGGAACCACGTTATTTACGTGTTAAGCCTTTATATGGCTGCAAAAGGCAATATTACAGCATTTAGAGGTCTGTGCACGTAGTAAAAAGTGTTTTAACGCTAAAGCGCCAAGGAAAAGGACTTGAGACGTCATAGTCTATTGAGACTGGAAGGACTAGACTAATGGTATCCCGCGAAGGGTGATGGAACCACGTTATTTACGTGTAAAGCCTTTATTTGGCTACAAAAGGCAATATTACAGCATTTAAAGGACTGTGCGCGTAGTTGACAGTGTTCTATAGCCATGGCATCAAGGAAAAGGAATTGTGACGTCGTAGTTCAATGATAATCGCAAAAGGTACACCATTGGTAGCCTGGTTTAGAGAGTGGAAGCACGTGATTTACGCGTAAGGCCTTTTTTAGACTTACAAAGGCCATACTATAGCATTTAGAGGACTGTGCGCGTACTTAGGCGTTTTCAAACGTCACGGCGTCAAATAAAACGACTTGGGACGTCATTGTCCATTGAGACTGGAAGGACTACACCAATGGTAACTTGCGCAGGAAGGTGGAGCAACAGTATTTACGTATAAGGCTTTTAATAGGCTGCAAATGGCCATATTACAGCGTTCAAAGGGCCGTGCACGTAGTTAGCAGTGTTCTAACGCCATAGCGCGAAGGAAAACGACTTGGAACATCGTATTCCATTGAGACTGGAAGGACTACATCAATGGTAGCATGGCTGGGAGCATGGAAGCACGTTATTTACGGGTAAGGCCTTTATTAGCCTGCAAAAGACGATAATGCCGCATTTAGAGGGCTGTGGACGTAGTTAACAGTGCTCTAAAGCCATGACGTCACGGAAAAGGACTTGAGACGTCATATTTTATTAAGACTGGGAACACTAGACCATTGGTAACCTTGCTTGGGGCGTGGAAGAACGTGATTTGCGTGTAAGACCTTTATTAGTCTGTAAAAGGCCATGTTACAGCATTTAGAGGACTGTGCGCGTAGTTGCCGGTCTTCTAACGCCAAGGTGCCAAAGAAAACGACTTGGGACGTTGTAGTCCATTGGGACTGGAAGGACTAGACCAATGGTATCCCGCGGAGGCAGTTGGAACGACAGTGTTTACGTTTAAAGCCTTTATTTAACTGCAAATGGCCATATTACAGCCTTTAGAGGGCTGTGCACGGAGTTAAAAGTATTCTAAAGCCATGGCGCCAAGGAAAATGACTTGGTACGTCATATTACATTGAGACTGAAAACACTAGACCAATGGTAGCCTGGTTGAGAGCGTGGAAGCAGGTGGTTTACGTGTAAGGCCTTTTTTTAGTCTGCAAAAGGCCATATTACAGCCTTTAGGGGGCTGTGCACGGAGTTAAAAGTGTTCTAAAGCCATGGCGCCAAGGAAAAGGAGTTGGGACGTCATAGTCTATTGAGACTGGAAGGACTAGACTAATGGTATCCCGCGAAGGGTGGTGGAACCACGTTATTTACGTGTAAAGCCTTTATTTGGCTGCAAAAGGCAATATTACAGCATTTAGAGGGCTGTGCACGGAGTTAACATTGTTCTAAAGCCATGGCGCCAAGGAAAAGGACTTGGGACGTCATAGTCCATTGAGACTGGAAGGACTACTCCTATGGTAACTTGCGCAGGCAGGTGGAACGACGCTGTTTACGTATAACACCTTTATTAGGCTGCAAATGGCCATATTACAGCCTTTAGAGGGCTGTGCACGGAGTTAAAAGTGTTCTATAGCCATGGCGTCAAGAAAAAGGACTTTGGACGTCTTATTCCATTAAGACTGGGAACACTAGACCATTGGTAGCCTTGCTGGGGACGTGGAAGAACGTGATTTACGTGTAAGGCCTTTATTAGGCTCCAAATGGCCATATTACTGCCTTTAGAGGGCTGTGCACGTAGTTAACAGTGTTCTATAGCCATGGCGCCAAGGAAAAGGACTTGGGACGTCATAGTCCATTGAGACTGGAAGGACTACTCCTATGGTAACCTGCGCAGGCAGTTGGAACGACAGTATTTACGTTTAAAGCCTTTATTAGTCTGCAAAAGGCCATGTTACAGCATTTAGAGGGCTGTGCACGGAGTTAACCTTGCTCTAAAGCCATGGCGCCAAGGAAAAGGACTTGGGACGTCATAGTCTATTGAGACTGGAAGAACTAGACTAATGGTATCCCGCGAAGGGTGGTGGAACCACGTTATTTACGTGTTAAGCCTTTATTTGGCTGCAAAAGGCAATATTACAGCATTTAGAGGTCTGTGCACGTAGTAAAAAGTGTTTTAACGCTAAAGCGCCAAGGAAAAGGACTTGAGACGTCATATTCCATTAAGACTGGGAACATTAGACCATTGGTAACCTTGCTTGGGGCGTGGAAGAACGTGATTTGCGTGTAAGACCTTTATTAGTCTGTAAAAGGCCACGTTACAGCATTTAGAGGACTGTGCGCGTAGTTGGCGGTCTTCTAACGCCAAGGTGCCAAAGAAAACGACTTGGGACGTTGTAGTCCATTGGGACTTGAAGGACTAGACCAATGGTATCCCGCGGAGGGTGGTGGAATCACGGTATTTTCGTGTAAAGGCTTTATTAGGCCGCAAAAGGCCATATTACTGACTTTAGAGGGCTGTGCACGTAGTTAACAGTGTTCTATAGCCATGGCGTCAAGGAAAAGGACTTTGGACATCTTATTCCATTAAGACTGGGAACACTAGACCATTGGTAGCCTTGCTGGGGACGTGGAAGAACGTGATTTACGTGTAAGGCCTTTATTAGGCTGCAAATGGCCATATTACTGCCTTTAGAGGGCTGTGCACGTAGTTAACAGTGTTCTATAGCCATGGCGCTAAGGAAAAGGACTTGGGACGTCATAGTCCATTGAGACTGGAAGGACTACTCCTATGGTAACCTGCGCAGGCAGTTGGAACGACAGTGTTTACGTTTAAAGCCTTTATTTAACTGCAAATGGCCATATTACAGCCTTTAGAGGGCTGTGCACGGAGTTAAAAGTGTTCTAAAGCCATGGCGTTAAGGAAAATGACTTGGGACGTCATATTACATTGAGACTGAAAACACTAGACCAATGGTAACTTGCGCAGGCAGGTGGAGCGACAGTATTTACGTATAAGGCCTTTAATAGGAGGCAAATGGCCATATTACAGCGTTCAAAGGGCCGTGCACGTAGTTAAATGTGTTTTAACGCTAAAGCGCCAAGGAAAAGGAATTGGGACGTCGTAGTTCAATGATAGTCGGAAAGGTACACCATTGGTAGCCTGGTTTGGAGAGTGGAAGCACGTGATTTACGCGTAAGGCCTTTTTTAGACTTACAAAAGCCATACTATAGCATTTAGAGGACTGTGCGCGTACTTGCGGGTTTTTAAACGTCACGGCGACAAAGAAAACGACTTGGGACGTCATAGTCCATTGAGACTGGAAGGACTACAGCAATGGTAACTTGCGCAGGCAGGTGGAGCGACAGTATTTACGTATAAGGCCTTTAATAGGCTGCAAATGGCCATATTACAGCCTTTAGAAAATGAAAACACTAGACCAATGGTAACTTGCGCAGGCAGGTTTAGAAAATGAAAACACTAGACCAATGGTAACTTGCGCAGGCAGGTGGAGCGAGCGTTCAAAGGGCCGTGCACGTAGTTAAATGTGTTTTAACGCTAAAGCGCCAAGGAAAAGGAATTGGGACGTCGTAGTTCAATGATAGTCGGAAAGGTACACCATTGGTAGCCTGGTTTGGAGAGTGGAAGCACGTGATTTACGCGTAAGGCCTTTTTTAGACTTACAAAAGCCATACTATAGCATTTAGAGGACTGTGCGCGTACTTGCGGGTTTTTAAACGTCACGGCGACAAAGAAAACGACTTGGGACGTCATAGTCCATTGAGACTGGAAGGACTACAGCAATGGTAACTTGCGCAGGCAGGTGGAGCGACAGTATTTACGTATAAGGCCTTTAATAGGCTGCAAATGGCCATATTACAGCCTTTAGAGGGCTGTGCACGTAGTTGACAGTGTTCTATAGCCATGGCGTCAAGGAAAAGGACTTTGGACGTCTTATTCCATTAAGACTGGGAACACTAGACCATTGGTAGCCTTGCTGGGGACGTGAAAGAACGTGATTTACGTGTAAGGCCTTTATTAGGCTGCAAATGGCCATATTACTGCCTTTAGAGGGCTGTGCACGTAGTTAACAGTGTTCTATAGCCAAGGCGCCAAGGAAAAGGACTTGGGACGTCATAGTCCATTGAGACTGGAAGGACTACTCCTATGGTAACCTGCGCAGGCAGTTGGAACGACAGTGTTTACGTTTAAAGCCTTTATTTAACTTCAAATGGCCATATTACAGCCTTTAGAGGGCTGTGCACGGAGTTAAAAGTGTTCTAAAGCCATGGCGCTAAGGAAAATGACTTGGGACGTCATATTACATTGAGACTGAAAACACTAGACCAATGGTAGCCTGGTTGGGAGCGTGGAAGCACGTGGTTAACGTGTAAGGCCTTTATTTGGCTACAAAAGGCAATATTACAGCATTTAAAGGCCTGTGCGCGTAGTTGACAGTGTTCTATAGCCATGGCGACAAGGAAAAGGACTTTGGACGTCATATTTCATTAAGACTGCGAACACTAGACCATTGGTAACCTTGCTGGGAACGTGGAAGAATGTGATTTGCGCGTAAGACCTTTATTAGTCTGTAAAAGGCAATGTTACAGCATTTAGAGGACTGTGCGCGTAGTTAACAGTGTTCTATAGCCATGGCACCAAGGAAAAGGACTTGGGACGTCATAGTCCATTGAGACTGGAAGGACTAGATCAATGATAGCCTGGCTTGGAGCGTGGAAGCACGTGGTTTACGTCCAAGGCCTTTATTAGGCTGCAAAGGCAATAATACGGCTTACAGGGGGCTGTGCACGTAGTTAACAGTGTTCTATAGCCATGGCGTCAAGAAAAAGGGCTTTGGACGTCATATTCCATTAAGACTGGGAACACTAGACCATTGGTAGCCTTGCTGGAGACGTGGAAGAACGTGATTTGCGTGTAAGACCTTTATTAGTCTGTAAAAGGCCATGTTACAGCATTTAGAGGACTGTGCGCGTAGTTGCCGGTCTTCTAAAGCCAAGGTGCCAAAGAAAACGACTTGGCACGTTGTAGTCCATTGGGACTGGAAGGACTAGACCAATGGTATCCCGCGAAGGGTGGTGGAACCACGTTATTTCCGTGTAAAGCCTTTAATTGGCCACAAAAGGCAATATTACAGCACTTAAAGGACTGTGCGCGTAGTTGACAGTGTTCTATAGCCATGGCGTCAAGGAAAAGGACTTCGGACGTCTTATTCCATTAGGACTGGGAACACTAGACCATTGGTAGCCTTGCTGGGGACGTGGAAGAACGTGATTTACGTGTAAGGCCTTTATTAGGCTCCAAATGGCCATATTACTGCCTTTAGAGGGCTGTGCACGTAGTTAACAGTGTTCTATAGCCATGGCGCCAAGGAAAAGGACTTGGGACGTCATAGTCCATTCGGACTGGAAGGACTACTCCTATGGTGACCTGCGCAGGCAGTTGGAACGACAGTATTTACGTTTAAAGCCTTTATTAGTCTGCAAAAGACCATGTTACAGCATTTAGAGGGCTGTGCACGGAGTTAACCTTGCTCTAAAGCCATGGCGCCAAGGAAAAGGACTTGGGACGTCATAGTCCATTGAGATGGGAAGGACTACTCCTATGGTAACCTGCGCAGGCAGGTGGAACGACGCTATTTACGTATAACACCTTTATTAGGCTGCAAATGGCCATATTACAGCCTTTAGAGGGCTGTGCACGGAGTTAAAAGTGTTCTAAAGCCATGGCGCCAAGGAAAAGGACTTGGGACGTCATAGTCCATTGAGACTGGAAGGACTACTCCTATGGTAACCTGCGCAGGCAGTTGGAACAACAGTATTTACGTTTAAAGCCTTTATTAGTCTGCAAAAGGCCATGTTACAGCATTTAGAGGGCTGTGCACGGAGTTAACCTTGCTCTAAAGCCATGGCGCCAAGGAAAAGGACTTGGGACGTCATAGTCCATTGAGACTGGAAGGACTACTCCTATGGTAACTTGCGCAGGCAGGTGGAACGACGCTATTTACGTATAACACCTTTATTAGGCTAGACCATTGGTAGCCTTGCTGGAGACGTGGAAGAACGTGATTTGCGTGTAAGACCTTTATTAGTCTGTAAAAGGCCATGTTACAGCATTTAGAGGACTGTGCGCATAGTTGCCGGTCTTCTAACGCCAAGGTGCCAAAGAAAACGACTTGGCACGTTGTAGTCCATTGGGACTGGAAGGACTAGACCAATGGTATCCCGCGGAGGGTGATGGAATCACGGCATTTACGTGTAAAGGCGTTATTAGGCTGCAAAAGGACACATTACTGACTTTAGAGGGTTGTGCACGTAGTCAACAGTGTTCTATAGCCATGGCGTCAAGGAAAAGGACTTGGGACGTCATATTCCATTAAGACTGCGAACACTAGACCATTGGTAGCCTTGCTGGGGACGTGGAAGAACGTGATTTACGTGTAAGGCCTTTAATAGGCTGCAAATGGCCTTATTACAGCCTTTAGAGGGCCGTGCATGAAATTAACAGTGAGCTAAAGCCATGGCGCCAAGGAAAATGACTTGGCACGTCATAGTCCATTGGGACTGGAAGGACTAGACTAATGGTATCCCGCGAAGGGTGGTGGAACCACGTTATTTCCGTGTAAAGCCTTTATTTGGCCACAAAAGGCAATATTACAGCACTTAAAGGACTGTGCGCGTAGTTGACAGTGTTCTATAGCCATGGCGTCAAGGAAAAGGACTTCGGACGTCTTATTCCATTAGGACTGGGAACACTAGACCATTGGTAGCTTTGCTGGGGACGTGGAAGAACGTGATTTACGTGTAAGGCCTTTATTAGGCTCCAAATGGCCATATTACTGCCTTTAGAGGGCTGTGCACGTAGTTAACAGTGTTCTATAGCCATGGCGCCAAGGAAAAGGACTTGGGACGTCATAGTCCATTGGGACTGGAAGGACTACTCCTATGGTAACCTGCGCAGGCAGTTGGAACGACAGTATTTACGTTTAAAGCCTTTATTAGTCTGCAAAAGACCATGTTACAGCATTTAGAGGGCTGTGCACGGAGTTAACCTTGCTCTAAAGCCATGGCGCCAAGGAAAAGGACTTGGGACGTCATAGTCCATTGAGACTGGAAGGACTACTCCTATGGTAACCTGCGCAGGCAGGTGGAACGACGCTATTTACGTATAACACCTTTATTAGGCTGCAAATGGCCATATTACAGCCTTTAGAGGGCTGTGCACGGAGTTAAAAGTGTTCTAAAGCCATGGCGCCAAGGAAAAGGACTTGGGACGTCATAGTCCATTGAGACTGGAAGGACTACTCCTATGGTAACCTGCGCAGGCAGTAGGAACGACAGTATTTACGTTTAAAGCCTTTATTAGTCTGCAAAAGGCCATGTTACAGCATTTAGAGGGCTGTGCACGGAGTAAAAAGTGTTTTAACGCTAAAGCGCCAAGGAAAAGGACTTGAGACGTCATATTCCATTAAGACTGGGATTACTAGACCATTGGTAACCTTGCTTGGGGCGTGGAAGAACGTGATTTGCGTGTAAGACCTTTATTAGTCTGTAAAAGGCCATACTTTTAGAGGACTGTGCGCGTACTTGCGGGTTTTTAAACGTCACGGCGACAAAGAAAACGACTTGGGACGTCATATTCCATTGAGACTGGAAGGACTACACCAATGGTAACTTGCGCAGGCAGGTGGAGCGACAGTATTTACGTATAAGGCCTTTAATAGGCTGCAAATGGCCATATTACAGCCTTTAGAGGGCTGTGCACGTAGTTGACAGTGTTCTATAGCCATGGCGTCAAGGAAAAGGACTTTGGACGTCTTATTCCATTAAGACTGGGAACACTAGACCATTGGTAGCCTTGCTGGGGACGTGGAAGAACGTGATTTACGTGTAAGGTCTTTATTAGGCTGCAAATGGCCATATTACTGCCTTTAGAGGGCTGTGCACGTAGTTAACAGTTTTCTATAGCCATGGCGACAAAGAAAACGACTTGGGACGTCATATTCCATTGAGACTGGAAGGACTACACCAATGGTAACTTGCGCAGGCAGGTGGAGCGACAGTATTTACGTATAAGGCCTTTAATAGGCTGCAAATGGCCATATTACAGCCTTTAGAGGGCTGTGCACGTAGTTGACAGTGTTCTATAGCCATGGCGTCAAGGAAAAGGACTTTGGACGTCTTATTCCATTAAGACTGGGAACACTAGACCATTGGTAGCCTTGCTGGGGACGTGGAAGAACGTGATTTACGTGTAAGGCCTTTATTTGGCTACAAAAGTCAATATTACAGCATTTAAAGGACTGTGCGCGTAGTTGACAGTGTTCTATAGCCATGGCGTCCAGGAAAAGGACTTTTGACGTCTTATTCCATTAAGACTGGGAACACTAGACCATTGGTAGCCTTGCTGGAGACGTGGAAGAACGTGATTTGAGTGTAAGACCTTTATTAGTCTGTAAAAGGCCATGTTACAGCATTTAGAGGACTGTGCGCGTAGTTGCCGGTCTTCTAACGCCAAAGTGCCAAAGAAAACGACTTGGCACGTTGTAGTCCATTGGGACTGGAAGGACTAGACCAATGGTATCCCGCGGAGGGTGATGGAATCACGGCATTTACGTGTAAAGGCGTTATTAGGCTGCAAAAGGCAATATTACAGCATTTAAAGGACTGTGCGCGTAGTTGACAGTGTTCTATAGCTATGACGTCAAGGAAAAGGACTTTGGACGTCTTATTCCATTAAGACTGGGAACACTAGACCATTGGTAGCCTTGCTGGGGACGTGGAAGAACGTGATTTACGTGTAAGGCTTTTAATAGGCTGCAAATGGCCATATTACAGCCTTTAGAGGGCGTGCACGAAATTAACAGTGTGCTAAAGCCATGGCGCCAAGGAAAATGACTTGGCACGTCATAGTCCATTGGGACTGGAAGGACTAGACTAATGGTATCCCGCGAAGGGTGGTGGAACCACGTTATTTCCGTGTAAAGCCTTTATTTGGCTACAAAAGGCAATATTACAGCATTTAAAGAACTGTGCGCGTAGTTGACAGTGTTCTATAGCCATGGCGTCAAGGAAAAGGACTTTGGACGTCTTATTCCATTAAGACTGGGAACACTAGACCATTGGTAGCCTTGCTGGGGACGTGGAAGAACGTGATTTACGTGTAAGGCCTTTATTAGGCTGCAAATGGCCATATTACTGCCTTTAGAGGGCTGTGCACGTAGTTAACAGTGTTCTATAGCCATGGCGCTAAGGAAAAGGACTTGGGACGTCATAGTCCATTGAGACTGGAAGGACTACTCCTATGGTAACCTGCGCAGGCAGTTGGAACGACAGTGTTTACGTTTAAAGCCTTTATTTAACTGCAAATGGCCATATTACAGCCTTTAGAGGGCTGTGCACGGAGTTAAAAGTGTTCTAAAGCCATGGCGTTAAGGAAAATGACTTGGGACGTCATATTACATTGAGACTGAAAACACTAGACCAATGGTAACTTGCGCAGGCAGGTGGAGCGACAGTATTTACGTATAAGGCCTTTAATAGGATGCAAATGGCCATATTACAGCGTTCAAAGGGCCGTGCACGTAGTTAAATGTGTTTTAACGCTAAAGCGCCAAGGAAAAGGATTTGGGACGTCGTAGTTCAATGATAGTCGGAAAGGTACACCATTGGTAGCCTGGTTTGGAGAGTGGAAGCACGTGATTTACGCGTAAGGCCTTTTTTAGACTTACAAAAGCCATACTATAGCATTTAGAGGACTGTGCGCGTACTTGCGGGTTTTTAAACGTCACGGCGACAAAGAAAACGACTTGGGACGTCATAGTCCATTGAGACTGGAAGGACTACACCAATGGTAACTTGCGCAGGCGGGTGGAGCGACAGTATTTACGTATAAGGCCTTTAATAGGCTGCAAATGGCCATATTACAGCCTTTAGAGGGCTGTGCACGTAGTTGACAGTGTTCTATAGCCATGGCGTCAAGGAAAAGGAGTTTGGACGTCTTATTCCATTAAAGACCATTGGTAGCCTTGCTGGGGACGTGGAAGAACGTGATTTACGTGTAAGGTCTTTATTAGGCTCCAAATGGCCATATTACTGCCTTTAGAGGGCTGTGCACGTAGTTAACAGTGTTCTATAGCCATGGCGCCAAGGAAAAGGACTTGGGACGTCATAGTCTATTGAGACTGGAAGGACTAGACTAATGGTATCCCGCGAAGGGTGGTGGAACCACGTTATTTACGTGTTAAGCCTTTATTTGGCTGCAAAAGGCAATATTACAGCATTTAGAGGTCTGTGCACGTAGTAAAAAGTGTTTTAACGCTAAAGCGCCAAGGAAAAGGACTTGAGACGTCATATTCCAATAAGGCTGGGAACACTAGACCATTGGTAACCTTGCTTGGGGCGTGTAAGACCTTTATTAGTCTGTAAAAGGCCATGTTACAGCATTTAGAGGACTGTGCGCGTAGTTGCCGGTCTTCTAACGCCAAGGTGCCAAAGAAAACGACTTGGGACGTTGTAGTCCATTGGGACTGGAAGAACTAGACCAATGGTATCCCGCGGAGGGTGGTGGAATCACGGTATTTTCGTGTAAAGGCTTTATTAGGCCGCAAAAGGCCATATTACTGACTTTAGAGGGCTGTGCACGTAGTTGACAGTGTTCTATAGCCATGGCGTCAAGGAAAAGGACTTTGGACCTCTTATTCCATTAAGACTGGGAACACTAGACCATTGGTAGCCTTGCTGGGGACGTGGAAGAACGTGATTTACGTGTAAGGCCTTTATTAGGCTGCAAATGGCCATATTACTGCCTTTAGAGGGCTGTGCACGTAGTTAACAGTGTTCTATAGCCATTGCGCCAAGGAAAAGGACTTGGGACGCCATAGTCCATTGAGACTGGAAGGACTAGACCAATGGTATCCCGCGAAGGGTGGTGGAACGACAGTATTTACGTTTAAAGCCTTTATTAGTCTGCAAAAGGCCATGTTACAGCCTTTAGAGGGCTGTGCACGGAGTTAACAGTGTTCTATAGCCATGGCACCAAGGAAAAGGACTTGGGACGTCATAGTCCATTGAGACTGGAAGGACTAGATCAATGATAGCCTGGCTTGGAGCGTGGAAGCACGTGGTTTACGTCCAAGGCCTTTATTAGGCTGCAAAGGCAATAATAAGGCTTACAGGGGGCTGTGCACGTATTTAACAGTGTTCTATAGCCATGGCGTCAAGAAAAAGGACTTTGGACGTCATATTCCATTAAGACTGGGAACACTAGACCATTGGTAGCCTTGCTGGAGACGTGGAAGAACGTGATTTGCGTGTAAGACCTTTATTAGTCTGTAAAAGGCCATGTTACAGCATTTAGAGGACTGTGCGCGTAGTTGCCGGTCTTCTAACGCCAAGGTGCCAAAGAAAACGACTTGGCACGTTGTAGTCCATTGGGACTGGAAGGACTAGACCAATGGTATCCCGCGGAGGGTGATGGAATCACGGCATTTACGTGTAAAGGCGTTATTAGGCTGCAAAAGGCAATATTACAGCATTTAAAGGACTGTGCGCGTAGTTGACAGTGTTCTATAGCCATGACGTCAAGGAAAAGGACTTTGGACGTCTTATTCCATTAAGACTGGGAACACTAGACCATTGGTAGCCTTGCTGGGGACGTGGAAGAACGTGATTTACGTGTAAGGCTTTTAATAGGCTGCAAACGGCCATATTACAGCCTTTAGAGGGCCGTGCACGAAATTAACAGTGTGCTAAAGCCATGGCGCCAAGGAAAATGACTTGGCACGTCATAGTCCATTGGGACTGGAAGGACTAGACTAATGGTATCCCGCGAAGGGTGGTGGAACCACGTTATTTCCGTGTAAAGCCTTTATTTGGCTACAAAAGGCAATATTACAGCATTTAAAGGACTGTGCGCGTAGTTGACAGTGTTCTATAGCCATGGCGTCAAGGAAAAGGACTTTGGACGTCTTATTCCATTAAGACTGGGAACACTAGACCATTGGTAGCCTTGCTGGGGACGTGGAAGAACGTGATTTACGTGTAAGGCCTTTATTAGGCTGCAAATGGCCATATTACTGCCTTTAGAGGGCTGTGCACGTAGTTAACAGTGTTCTATAGCCATGGCGCTAAGGAAAAGGACTTGGGACGTCATAGTCCATTGAGACTGGAAGGACTACTCCTATGGTAACCTGCGCAGGAAGTTGGAACGACAGTGTTTACGTTTAAAGCCTTTATTTAACTGCAAATGGCCATTATGCCATTTGGAAGGACTAGACCAATGGTATCCCGCGAAGGGTGGTGGAACGACAGTATTTACGTTTAAAGCCTTTATTAGTCTGCAAAAGGCCATGTTACAGCATTTAGAGGGCTGTGCACGGAGTTAACATTGTTCTAAAGCCATGGCGCCAAGGAAAAGGACTTGGGACGTCATAGTCCATTGAGACTGGAAGGACTACTTCTATGGTAACCTGCGCAAGCAGGTGGAACGACGCTATTTACGTATAACACCTTTATTAGGCTGCAAATGGCCATATTGCAGCCTTTAGAGGGCTGTGCACGGAGTTAAAAGTGTTCTAAAGCCATGGCGCCAAGGAAAAGGACTTTGGACGTCATATTCCATTAAGACTGCGAACACTACACCATTGGTAGCCTTGCTGGGGACGTGGAAGAACGTGATTTACGTGTAAGGCCTTTAATAGGCTGCAAATGGCCATATTACAGCCTTTAGAGGGCCGTGCACGAAATTAACAGTGTGCTAAAGCCATGGCGCCAAGGAAAATGACTTGGCACGTCATAGTCCATTGAGACTGGAAGGACTAGACTAATGGTATCCCGCTAAGAGTGGTGTAACCACGTTATTTCCGTGTAAAGCCTTTATTTGGCTACAAAAGGCAATATTACAGCATTTAAAGGACTGTGCGCGTAGTTGACAGTGTTCTATAGCCATGGCGTCAAAGAAAAGGACTTTGGACGTCTTATTCCATTAAGACTGGGAACACTAGACCATTGGTAGCCTTGCTGGGGACGTGGAAGAACGTGATTTACGTGTAAGGCCTTTATTAGGCTCCAAATGGCCATATTACTGCCTTTAGAGGGCTGTGCACAGAGTTAACAGTGTTCTATAGCCATGGCGCCAAGGAAAAGGACTTGGGACGTCATAGTCTATTGAGACTGGAAGGACTAGACTAATGGTATCCCGCGAAGGGTGGTGGAACCACGTTATTTACGTGTTAAGCCTTTATTTGGCTGCAAAAGGCAATATTACAGCATTTAGAGGTCTGTGCACGTAGTAAAAAGTGTTTTAACGCTAAAGCGCCAAGGACAAGGACTTGAGACGTCATATTCCAATAAGGCTGGGAACACTAGACCATTGATAACCTTGCTTGGGGCGTGGAAGAACGTGATTTGCGTGTAAGACCTTTATTAGTCTGTAAAAGGCCATGTTACAGCATTTAGAGGACTGTGCGCGTAGTTGCCGGTCTTCTAACGCCAAGGTGCCAAAGAAAACGACTTGGGACGTTGTAGTCCATTGGGACTGGAAGGACTAGACCAATGGTGTCCCGCGGAGGGTGGTGGAATCACGGTATTTTCGTGTAAAGGCTTTATTAGGCCGCAAAAGGCCATATTACTGACTTTAGAGGGCTGTGCACGTAGTTGACAGTGTTCTATAGCCATGGCGTCAAGGAAAAGGACTTTGGACCTCTTATTCCATTAAGACTGGGAACACTAGACCATTGGTAGCCTTGCTGGGGACGTGGAAGAACGTGATTTACGTGTAAGGCCTTTATTAGGCTGCAAATGGCCATATTACTGCCTTTAGAGGGCTGTGCACGTAGTTAACAGTGTTCTATAGCCATTGCGCCAAGGAAAAGGACTTGGGACGTCATAGTCCATTGAGACTGAAAACACTAGACCAATGGTAGCCTGGTTGGGAGCGTGGAAGCACGTGGTTTACGTGTAAGGCCTTCATTTGGCTACAAAAGGCAATATTACAGCATTTAAAGGACTGTGCGCGTAGTTGACAGTGTTCTATAGCCATGGCGTCAAAGAAAAGGACTTTGGACGTCTTATTGCATTAAGACTGGGAATACTAGACCATTGGTAGCCTTGCTGGGGACGTGGAAGAACGTGATTTACGTGTAAGGCCTTTATTAGGCTCCAAATGGCCATATTGCTGCCTTTAGAGGGCTGTGCACGTAGTTAACAGTGTTCTATAGCCATGGCGCCAAGGAAAAAGACTTGGGACGTCATAGTCTATTGAGACTGGAAAGACTACTCCTATGGTAACCTGCGCAGGCAATTGGAACGACAGTGTTTACGTTTAAAGCCTTTATTTAACTGCAAATGGCCATATTACAGCCTTTAGAGGGCTGTGCACGGAGTTAAAAGTGTTCTAAACCCATGGCGCCAGGGAAAATGACTTGGGACGTCATATTACATTGAGACTGAAAACACTAGACCAATGGTAACTTGCGCAGGCAGGTGGAGCGACAGTATTTACGTATAAGGCCTTTAATAGGCTGCAAATGGCCATATTACAGCGTTCAAAGGGCCGTGCACGTAGTTAAATGTGTTTTAACGCTAAAGCGCCAATGAAAAGGAATTGGGACGTCGTAGTTCAATGATAGTCGGAAAGGTACACCATTGGTAGCCTGGTTTGGAGAGTGGAAGCACGTGATTTACGCGTAAGGCCTTTTTTAGACTTACAAAAGCCATAATATAGCATTTAGAGGACTGTGCGCGTACTTGCGGGTTTTTAAACGTCACGGCGACAAAGAAAACGACTTGGGACGTCATAGTCCATTGAGACTGGAAGGACTACACCAATGGTAACTTGCGCAGGCGGGTGGAGCAACAGTGTTTACGTATAAGGCCTTTAATAGGCTGCAAATGGCCATATTACAGCCTTTAGAGGGCTGTGCACGTAGTTGACAGTGTTCTATAGCCATGGCGTCAAGGAAAAGGAGTTTGGACGTCTTATTCCATTAAGACTGGGAACACTAGACCATTGGTAGCCTTGCTGGGGACGTGGAAGAACGTGATTTACGTGTAAGGTCTTTATTAGGCTCCAAATGGCCATATTACTGCCTTTAGAGGGCTGTGCACGTAGTTAACAGTGTTCTATAGCCATGGCGCCAAGGAAAAGGACTTGGGACGTCATAGTCTATTGAGACTGGAAGGACTAGACTAATGGTATCCCGCGAAGGGTGGTGGAACCACGTTATTTACGTGTTAAGCCTTTATTTGGCTGCAAAAGGCAATATTACAGCATTTAGAGGTCTGTGCACGTAGTAAAAAGTGTTTTAACGCTAAAGCGCCAAGGAAAAGGACTTGAGACGTCATATTCCAATAAGGCTGGGAACACTAGACCATTGGTAACCTTGCTTGGGGCGTGTAAGACCTTTATTAGTCTGTAAAAGGCCATGTTACAGCATTTAGAGGACTGTGCGCGTAGTTGCCGGTCTTCTAACGCCAAGGTGCCAAAGAAAACGACTTGGGACGTTGTAGTCCATTGGGACTGGAAGAACTAGACCAATGGTATCCCGCGGAGGGTGGTGGAATCACGGTATTTTCGTGTAAAGGCTTTATTAGGCCGCAAAAGGCCATATTACTGACTTTAGAGGGCTGTGCACGTAGTTGACAGTGTTCTATAGCCATGGCATCAAGGAAAAGGACTTTGGACCTCTTATTCCATTAAGACTGGGAACACTAGACCATTGGTAGCCTTGCTGGGGACGTGGAAGAACGTGATTTACGTGTAAGGCCTTTATTAGGCTGCAAATGGCCATATTACTGCCTTTAGAGGGCTGTGCACGTAGTTAACAGTGTTCTATAGCCATTGCGCCAAGGAAAAGGACTTGGGACGCCATAGTCCATTGAGACTGGAAGGACTAGACCAATGGTATCCCGCGAAGGGTGGTGGAACGACAGTATTTACGTTTAAAGCCTTTATTAGTCTGCAAAAGGCCATGTTACAGCATTTAGAGGGCTGTGCACGGAGTTAACATTGTTCTAAAGCCATGGCGCCAAGGAAAAGGACTTGGGACGTCATAGTCCATTGAGACTGGAAGGACTACTTCTATGGTAACCTGCGCAGGCAGGTGGAACGACGCTATTTACGTATAACACCTTTATTAGGCTGCAAATGGCCATATTGCAGCCTTTAGAGGGCTGTGCACGGAGTTAAAAGTGTTCTAAAGCCATGGCGCCAAGGAAAAGGACTTTGGACGTCATATTCCATTAAGACTGCGAACACTACACCATTGGTAGCCTTGCTGGGGACGTGGAAGAACGTGATTTACGTGTAAGGCCTTTAATAGGCTGCAAATGGCCATATTACAGCCTTTAGAGGGCCGTGCACGAAATTAACAGTGTGCTAAAGCCATGGCGCCAAGGAAAATGACTTGGCACGTCATAGTCCATTGAGACTGGAAGGACTAGACTAATGGTATCCCGCTAAGAGTGGTGTAACCACGTTATTTCCGTGTAAAGCCTTTATTTGGCTACAAAAGGCAATATTACAGCATTTAAAGGACTGTGCGCGTAGTTGACAGTGTTCTATAGCCATGGCGTCAAAGAAAAGGACTTTGGACGTCTTATTCCATTAAGACTGGGAACACTAGACCATTGGTAGCCTTGCTGGGGACGTGGAAGAACGTGATTTACGTGTAAGGCCTTTATTAGGCTCCAAATGGCCATATTACTGCCTTTAGAGGGCTGTGCACGTAGTTAACAGTGTTCTATAGCCATGGCGCCAAGGAAAAGGACTTGGGACGTCATAGTCCATTGAGACTGGAAGGACTACTCCTATGGTAACCTGTGCAGGCAGTTGGAACGACAGTATTTACGTTTAAAGCCTTTTTAAGTCTGCAAAAGGCCATGTTACAGCCTTTAGAGGGCTGTGCACGGAGTTAAAAGTGTTCTAAAGCCATGGCGCCAAGGAAAAGGACTTGGGACGTCATAGTCTATTGAGACTGGAAGGACTAGACTAATGGTATCCCGCGAAGGGTGGTGGAACCTCGTTATTTACGTGTTAAGCCTTTATTTGGCTGCAAAAGGCAATATTACAGCATTTAGAGGTTTGTGCACGTAGTAAAAAGTGTTTTAACGCTAAAGCGCCAAGGAAAAGGACTTGAGACGTCATATTCCAATGAGGCTGGGAACAACTAGACCATTGGTAACCTTGCTTGGGGCGTGGAAGAACGTGATTTGCGTGTAAGACCTTTATTAGTCTGTATAAGGCTATGTTACAGCATTTAGAGGACTGTGCGCGTAGTTGCCGGTCTTCTAACGCCAAGGTGCCAAAGAAAACGACTTGGGACGTTGTAGTCCATTGGGACTGGAAGGACTAGACCAATGGTATCCCGCGGAGGGTGGTGGAATCACGGTATTTTCGTGTAAAGGCTTTATTAGGCCGCAAAAGGCCATATTACTGACTTTAGAGGGCTGTGCACGTAGTTGACAGTGTTCTATAGCCATGGCGTCAGGGAAAAGGACTTTGGACCTCTTATTCCATTAAGACTGGTAACACTAGACCATTGGTAGCATGGCTGGGAGCATGGAAGCACGTTATTTACGTGTAAGGCCTTTTTTTAGTCTGCAAAAGGACATGTTACAGCATTTAAAGGACTGTGCGCGTAGTTGACAGTGTTCTATAGCCATGGCGTCAAAGAAAAGGACTTTGGACGTCTTATTCCATTAAGACTGGGAACACTAGACCATTGGTAGCCTTGCTGGGGACGTGGAAGAACGTGATTTACGTGTAAGGCCTTTATTAGGCTCCAAATGGCCATATTACTGCCTTTAGAGGGCTGTGCTCAGAGTTAACAGTGTTCTATAGCCATGGCGCCAAGGAAAAGGACTTGGGACGTCATAGTCTATTGAGACTGAAAGGACTAGACTAATGGTATCCCGCGAAGGGTGGTGGAACCACGTTATTTACGTGTTAAGCCTTTATTTGGCTGCAAAAGGCAATATTACAGCATTTAGAGGTCTGTGCACGTAGTAAAAAGTGTTTTAACGCTAAAGCGCCAAGGACAAGGACTTGAGACGTCATATTCCAATAAGGCTGGGAACACTAGACCATTGATAACCTTGCTTGGGGCGTGGAAGAACGTGATTTGCGTGTAAGACCTTTATTAGTCTGTAAAAGGCCATGTTACAGCATTTAGAGGACTGTGCGCGTAGTTGCCGGTCTTCTAACGCCAAGGTGCCAAAGAAAACGACTTGGGACGTTATAGTCCATTGGGACTGGAAGGACTAGACCAATGGTGTCCCGCGGAGGGTGGTGGAATCACGGTATTTTCGTGTAAAGGCTTTATTAGGCCGCAAAAGGCCATATTACTGACTTTAGAGGGCTGTGCACGTAGTTGACAGTGTTCTATAGCCATGGCGTCAAGGAAAAGGACTTTGGACCTCTTATTCCATTAAGACTGGGAACACTAGACCATTGGTAGCCTTGCTGGGGACGTGGAAGAACGTGATTTACGTGTAAGGCCTTTATTAGGCTGCAAATGGCCATATTACTGCCTTTAGAGGGCTGTGCACGTAGTTAACAGTGTTCTATAGCCATTGCGCCAAGGAAAAGGACTTGGGACGTCATAGTCCATTGAGACTGAAAACACTAGACCAATGGTAGCCTGGTTGGGAGCGTGGAAGCACGTGGTTTACGTGTAAGGCCTTCATTTGGCTACAAAAGGCAATATTACAGCATTTAAAGGACTGTGCGCGTAGTTGACAGTGTTCTATAGCCATGGCGTAAGGGAAAAGGACTTTGGACGTCATATTCCATTAAGACTGCGAACACTAGACCATTGGTAGCCTTGCTGGGGACGTGGAAGAACGTGATTTACGTGTAAGGCCTTTAATAGGCTGCAAATGGCCATATACCAGCCTTTAGAGGGCCGTGCACGAAATTAACAGTGTGCTAAAGCCATGGCGCCAAGGAAAATGACTTGGCACGTCATAGTCCATTGAGACTGGAAGGACTAGACCAATGGTATCCCGCGAAGGGTGGTGGAACCACGTTATTTCCGTGTAAAGCCTTTATTTGGCTACAAAAGGCAATATTACAGCATTTAAAGGACTGTGCGCGTAGTTGACAGTGTTCTATAGCCATGGCGTCAAAGAAAAGGACTTTGGACGTCTTATTGCATTAAGACTGGGAATACTAGACCATTGGTAGCCTTGCTGGGGACGTGGAAGAACGTGATTTACGTGTAAGGCCTTTATTAGGCTCCAAATGGCCATATTGCTGCCTTTAGAGGGCTGTGCACGTAGTTAACAGTGTTCTATAGCCATGGCGACAAAGAAAACGACTTGGGACGTCATAGTCCATTGAGACTGGAAAGACTACTCCTATGGTAACCTGCGCAGGCAATTGGAACGACAGTGTTTACGTTTAAAGCCTTTATTTAACTGCAAATGGCCATATTACAGCCTTTAGAGGGCTGTGCACGGAGTTAAAAGTGTTCTATAGCCATGGCGCCAAGGAAAAGGACTTGGGACGTCATAGTCTATTGAGACTGGAAGGACTAGACTAATGGTATCCCGCGAAGGGTGGTGGAACCACGTTATTTACGTGTTAAGCCTTTATTTGGCTGCAAAAGGCAATATTACAGCATTTAGAGGTCTGTGCACGTAGTAAAAAGTGTTTTAACGCTAAAGCGCCAAGGAAAAGGACTTGAGACGTCATATTCCAATAAGGCTGGGAACACTAGACCATTGGTAACCTTGCTTGGGGCGTGTAAGACCTTTATTAGTCTGTAAAAGGCCATGTTACAGCATTTAGAGGACTGTGCGCGTAGTTGCCGGTCTTCTAACGCCAAGGTGCCAAAGAAAACGACTTGGGACGTTGTAGTCCATTGGGATTGGAAGAACTAGACCAATGGTATCCCGCGGAGGGTGGTGGAATCACGGTATTTTCGTGTAAAGGCTTTATTAGGCCGCAAAAGGCCATATTACTGACTTTAGAGGGCTGTGCACGTAGTTGACAGTGTTCTATAGCCATGGCGTCAAGGAAAAGGACTTTGGACCTCTTATTCCATTAAGACTGGGAACACTAGACCATTGGTAGCCTTGCTGGGGACGTGGAAGAACGTGATTTACGTGTAAGGCCTTTATTAGGCTGCAAATGGCCATATTACTGCCTTTAGAGGGCTGTGCACGTAGTTAACAGTGTTCTATAGCCATTGCGCCAAGGAAAAGGACTTGGGACGCCATAGTCCATTGAGACTGGAAGGACTAGACCAATGGTATCCCGCGAAGGGTGGTGGAACGACAGTATTTACGTTTAAAGCCTTTATTAGTCTGCAAAAGGCCATGTTACAGCATTTAGAGGGCTGTGCACGGAGTTAACATTGTTCTAAAGCCATGGCGCCAAGGAAAAGGACTTGGGACGTCATAGTCCATTGAGACTGGAAGGACTACTTCTATGGTAACCTGCGCAGGCAGGTGGAACGACGCTATTTACGTATAACACCTTTATTAGGCTGCAAATGGCCATATTGCAGCCTTTAGAGGGCTGTGCACGGAGTTAAAAGTGTTCTAAAGCCATGGCGCCAAGGAAAAGGACTTTGGACGTCATATTCCATTAAGACTGCGAACACTACACCATTGGTAGCCTTGCTGGGGACGTGGAAGAACGTGATTTACGTGTAAGGCCTTTAATAGGCTGCAAATGGCCATATTACAGCCTTTAGAGGGCCGTGCACGAAATTAACAGTGTGCTAAAGCCATGGCGCCAAGGAAAATGACTTGGCACGTCATAGTCCATTGAGACTGGAAGGACTAGACTAATGGTATCCCGCTAAGAGTGGTGTAACCACGTTATTTCCGTGTAAAGCCTTTATTTGGCTACAAAAGGCAATATTACAGCATTTAAAGGACTGTGCGCGTAGTTGACAGTGTTCTATAGCCATGGCGTCAAAGAAAAGGACTTTGGACGTCTTATTCCATTAAGACTGGGAACACTAGACCATTGGTAGCCTTGCTGGGGACGTGGAAGAACGTGATTTACGTGTAAGGCCTTTATTAGGCTCCAAATGGCCATATTACTGCCTTTAGAGGGCTGTGCACGTAGTTAACAGTGTTCTATAGCCATGGCGCCAAGGAAAAGGACTTGGGACGTCATAGTCCATTGAGACTGGAAGGACTACTCCTATGGTAACCTGCGCAGGCAGTTGGAACGACAGTATTTACGTTTAAAGCCTTTATTAGTCTGCAAAAGGCCATGTTACAGCATTTAGAGGGCTGTGCACGTAGTTAACATTGTTCTAAAGCCATGGCGCCAAGGAAAAGGACTTGGGACGTCATAGTCTATTGAGACTGGAAGGACTAGACTAATGGTATCCCGCGAAGGGTGGTGGAACCACGTTATTTACGTGTTAAGCCTTTATTTGGCTGCAAAAGGCAATATTGCAGCATTTAGAGGTCTGTGCACGTAGTAAAAAGTGTTTTAACGCTAAAGCGCCAAGGAAAAGGACTTGAGACGTCATATTCCATTAAGACTGGGAACACTAGACCATTGGTAACCTTGCTTGGGGCGTGGAAGAACGTGATTTGCGTGTAAGACCTTTATTAGTCTGTAAAAGGCCATGTTACAGCATTTAGAGGACTGTGCGCGTAGTTGCCGGTCTTCTAACGCCAAGGTGCCAAAGAAAATGACTTGGGACGTTGTAGTCCATTGGGACTGGAAGGACTAGACCAATGGTATCCCGCGGAGGGTGGTGGAATCACGGTATTTTCGTGTAAAGGCTTTACTAGGCCGCAAAAGGCCATATTACTGACTTTAGAGGGCTGTGCACGTAGTTGACAGTGTTCTATAGCCATGGCGCCAAGGAAAAGGACTTGGGACGTCAAAGTCCATTGAGACTGGAAGGACTACTCCTATGGTAACCTGCGCAGGCAGTTGGAACGACAGTGTTTACGTTTAAAGCCTTTATTTAACTGCAAATGGCCATATTACAGCCTTTAGAGGGCTGTGCACGGAGTTAAAAGTGTTCTAAAGCCATGGCGCCAAGGAAAATGACTTGGGACGTCATATTACATTGAGACTGAAAACACTAGACCAATGGTAA
This sequence comes from Hydractinia symbiolongicarpus, assembly GCF_029227915.1. Lineage (NCBI taxonomy): Eukaryota > Metazoa > Cnidaria > Hydrozoa > Anthoathecata > Hydractiniidae > Hydractinia > Hydractinia symbiolongicarpus. Next base: position 14,718,530 of record NC_079885.1, on the reverse strand, counting down.
CTTGCGCAGGCAGGTGGAGCGACAGTATTTACGTATAAGGCCTTTAATAGGCTGCAAATGGCCATATTACAGCGTTCAAAGGGCCGTGCACGTAGTTAAATGTGTTTTAACGCCAAAGCGCCAAGGAAAAGGAATTGGGACGTCGTATTACATTGAGACTGAAAACACTAGACCAATGGTAGCCTGGTTGGGAGCGTGGAAGCACGTGGTTTACGTGTAAGACCTTTATTTGGCTACAAAAGGCAATATTACAGCATTTAAAGGACTGTGCGCGTAGTTGACAGTCTTCTATAGCCATGGCGTCAAGGAAAAGGACTTTGGACGTCATATTCCATTAAGACTGCGAACACTACACCATTGGTAGCCTTGCTGGGGACGTGGAAGAACGTGATTTACGTGTAAGGCCTTTAATAGGCTGCAAATGGCTATATTACAGCCTTTAGAGGGCCGTGCACGAAATTAACAGTGTGCTAAAGCCATGGCGCCAAGGAAAATGACTTGGCACGTCATAGTCCATTGAGACTGGAAGGACTAGACTAATGGTATCCCGCGAAGGGTGGTGGAACCACGTTATTTCCGTGTAAAGCCTTTATTTGGCTACAAAAGGCAATATTACAGCATTTAAAGGACTGTGCGTGTAGTTGACAGTGTTCTATAGCCATGGCGTCAAAGAAAAGGACTTTCGACGTCTTATTCCATTAAGTCTGGGAACACTAGACCATTGGTAGCCTTGCTGGGGACGTGGAAGAACGTGATTTACGTGTCAGGCCTTTATTAGGCTCCAAATGGCCATATTACTGCCTTTAGAGGGCTGTGCACGTAGTTAACAGTGTTCTATAGCCATGGCGCCAAAGAAAAGGACTTGGGACGTCAAAGTCCATTGAGACTGGAAGGACTACTCCTATGGTAACCTGCGCAGGCAGTTGGAACGACAGTATTTACGTTTAAAGCCTTTATTAGTCTGCAAAAGGCCATGTTACAGCATTTAGAGGGCTGTGCACGGAGTTAACATTGTTCTAAAGCCATGGCGCCAAGGAAAAGGACTTGGGACGTCATAGTCCATTGAGACTGGAAGGACTACTCCTATGGTAACCTGCGCAGGCAGGTGGAACGACGCTATTTACGTATAACACCTCTATTAGGCTGCAAATGGCCATATTACAGCGTTCAAAGGGCCGTGCACGTAGTTAAATGTGTTTTAACGCTAAAGCGTCAAGGAAAAGGAATTGGGACGTCGTATTACATTGAGACTGAAAACACTAGACTAATGGTATCCCGCGAAGGGTGGTGGAACCACGTTATTTACGTGTTAAGCCTTTATTTGGCTGCAAAAGGCAATATTACAGCCTTTAGAGGGCTGTGCACGGAGTTAAAAGTGTTCTAAAGCCATGGCGCCAAGGAAAATGACTTGGGACGTCATATTACATTGAGACTGAAAACACTAGACCAATGGTAGCCTGGTTGGGAGCGTGGAAGCACGTGGTTTACGTGTAAGACCTTTATTTGGCTACAAAAGGCAATATTACAGCATTTAAAGGACTGTGCGCGTAGTTGACAGTCTTCTATAGCCATGGCGTCAAGGAAAAGGACTTTGGACGTCATATTCCATTAAGACTGCGAACACTACACCATTGGTAGCCTTGCTGGGGACGTGGAAGAACGTGATTTACGTGTAAGGCCTTTAATAGGCTGCAAATGGCTATATTACAGCCTTTAGAGGGCCGTGCACGAAATTAACAGTGTGCTAAAGCCATGGCGCCAAGGAAAATGACTTGGCACGTCATAGTCCATTGAGACTGGAAGGACTAGACTAATGGTATCCCGCGAAGGGTGGTGGAACCACGTTATTTCCGTGTAAAGCCTTTATTTGGCTACAAAAGGCAATATTACAGCATTTAAAGGACTGTGCGTGTAGTTGACAGTGTTCTATAGCCATGGCGTCAAAGAAAAGGACTTTCGACGTCTTATTCCATTAAGACTGGGAACACTAGACCATTGGTAGCCTTGCTGGGGACGTGGAAGAACGTGATTTACGTGTCAGGCCTTTATTAGGCTCCAAATGGCCATATTACTGCCTTTAGAGGGCTGTGCACGTAGTTAACAGTGTTCTATAGCCATGGCGCCAAAGAAAAGGACTTGGGACGTCAAAGTCCATTGAGACTGGAAGGACTACTCCTATGGTAACCTGCGCAGGCAGTTGGAACGACAGTATTTACGTTTAAAGCCTTTATTAGTCTGCAAAAGGCCATGTTACAGCATTTAGAGGGCTGTGCACGGAGTTAACATTGTTCTAAAGCCATGGCGCCAAGGAAAAGGACTTGGGACGTCATAGTCCATTGAGACTGGAAGGACTACTCCTATGGTAACCTGCGCAGGCAGGTGGAACGACGCTATTTACGTATAACACCTTTATTAGGCTGCAAATGGCCATATTACAGCGTTCAAAGGGCCGTGCACGTAGTTAAATGTGTTTTAACGCTAAAGCGTCAAGGAAAAGGAATTGGGACGTCGTATTACATTGAGACTGAAAACACTAGACTAATGGTATCCCGCGAAGGGTGGTGGAACCACGTTATTTACGTGTTAAGCCTTTATTTGGCTGCAAAAGGCAATATTACAGCCTTTAGAGGGCTGTGCACGGAGTTAAAAGTGTTCTAAAGCCATGGCGCCAAGGAAAATGACTTGGGACGTCATATTACATTGAGACTGAAAACACTAGACCAATGGTAGCCTGGTTGGGAGCGTGGAAGCACGTGGTTTACGTGTAAGACCTTTATTTGGCTACAAAAGGCAATATTACAGCATTTAAAGGACTGTGCGCGTAGTTGACAGTCTTCTATAGCCATGGCGTCAAGGAAAAGGACTTTGGACGTCATATTCCATTAAGACTGCGAACACTACACCATTGGTAGCCTTGCTGGGGACGTGGAAGAACGTGATTTACGTGTAAGGCCTTTAATAGGCTGCAAATGGCTATATTACAGCCTTTAGAGGGCCGTGCACGAAATTAACAGTGTGCTAAAGCCATGGCGCCAAGGAAAATGACTTGGCACGTCATAGTCCATTGAGACTGGAAGGACTAGACTAATGGTATCCCGCGAAGGGTGGTGGAACCACGTTATTTCCGTGTAAAGCCTTTATTTGGCTACAAAAGGCAATATTACAGCATTTAAAGGACTGTGCGTGTAGTTGACAGTGTTCTATAGCCATGGCGTCAAAGAAAAGGACTTTCGACGTCTTATTCCATTAAGACTGGGAACACTAGACCATTGGTAGCCTTGCTGGGGACGTGGAAGAACGTGATTTACGTGTCAGGCCTTTATTAGGCTCCAAATGGCCATATTACTGCCTTTAGAGGGCTGTGCACGTAGTTAACAGTGTTCTATAGCCATGGCGCCAAAGAAAAGGACTTGGGACGTCAAAGTCCATTGAGACTGGAAGGACTACTCCTATGGTAACCTGCGCAGGCAGTTGGAACGACAGTATTTACGTTTAAAGCCTTTATTAGTCTGCAAAAGGCCATGTTACAGCATTTAGAGGGCTGTGCACGGAGTTAACATTGTTCTAAAGCCATGGCGCCAAGGAAAAGGACTTGGGACGTCATAGTCCATTGAGACTGGAAGGACTACTCCTATGGTAACCTGCGCAGGCAGGTGGAACGACGCTATTTACGTATAACACCTTTATTAGGCTGCAAATGGCCATATTACAGCGTTCAAAGGGCCGTGCACGTAGTTAAATGTGTTTTAACGCTAAAGCGTCAAGGAAAAGGAATTGGGACGTCATAGTCTATTGAGACTGGAAGGACTAGACTAATGGTATCCCGCGAAGGGTGGTGGAACCACGTTATTTACGTGTTAAGCCTTTATTTGGCTGCAAAAGGCAATATTACAGCATTTAGAGGTCTGTGCACGTAGTAAAAAGTGTTTTAACGCTAAAGCGCCAAGGAAAAGGACTTGAGACGTCATATTCCATTAAGACTGGGAACACTAGACCATTGGTAACCTTGCTTGGGGCGTGGAAGAACGTTATTTCCGTGTAAAGCCTTTATTTGGCTACAAAAGGCAATATTACAGCATTTAAAGGACTGTGCGCGTAGTTGACAGTCTTCTATAGCCATGGCGTCAAGGAAAAGGACTTTGGACGTCATATTCCATTAAGACTGCGAACACTAGACCATTGGTAGCCTTGCTGGGGACGTGGAAGAACGTGATTTACGTGTAAGGCCTTTATTAGGCTCCAAATGGCCATATTACTGCCTTTAGAGGGCTGTGCACGTAGTTATCAGTGTTCTATAGCCATGGCGCCAAGGAAAAGGACTTGGGACGTCGTAGTCCATTGAGACTGGAAGGACTTCTCCTATGGTAACCTGCGCAGGCAGTTGGAACGACAGTATTTACGTTTAAAGCCTTTATTAGTCTGCAAAAGGCCATGTTACAGCATTTAGAGGGCTGTGCACGTAGTTAACATTGTTCTAAAGCCATGGCGCCAAGGAAAAGGACTTGGGACGTCATAGTCTATTGAGACTGGAAGGACTAGACTAATGGTATCCCGCGAAGGGTGGTGGAACCACGTTATTTACGTGTAAGGCCTTTATTAGGCTCCAAATGGCCATATTACTGCCTTTAGAGGGCTGTGCACGTAGTTAACAGTGTTCTATAGCCATGGCGCCAAGGAAAAGGACTTGGGACGTCGTAGTCCATTGAGACTGGAAGGACTACTCCTATGGTAACCTGCGCAGGCAGTTGGAACGACAGTATTTACGTTTAAAGCCTTTATTAGTCTGCAAAAGGCCATGTTACAGCATTTAGAGGGCTGTGCACGTAGTTAACATTGTTCTAAAGCCATGGCGCCAAGGAAAAGGACTTGGGACGTCATAGTCTATTGAGACTGGAAGGACTAGACTAATGGTATCCCGCGAAGGGTGGTGGAACCACGTTATTTACGTGTTAAGCCTTTATTTGGCTGCAAAAGGCAATATTGCAGCATTTAGAGGTCTGTGCACGTAGTAAAAAGTGTTTTAACGCTAAAGCGCCAAGGAAAAGGACTTGAGACGTCATATTCCATTAAGACTGGGAACACTAGACCATTGGTAACCTTGCTTGGGGCGTGGAAGAACGTGATTTGCGTGTAAGACCTTTATTAGTCTGTAAAAGGCCATGTTACAGCATTTAGAGGACTGTGCGCGTAGTTGCCGGTCTTCTAACGCCAAGGTGCCAAAGAAAATGACTTGGGACGTTGTAGTCCATTGGGACTGGAAGGACTAGACCAATGGTATCCCGCGGAGGGTGGTGGAATCACGGTATTTTCGTGTAAAGGCTTTACTAGGCCGCAAAAGGCCATATTACTGACTTTAGAGGGCTGTGCACGTAGTTGACAGTGTTCTATAGCCATGGCGCCAAAGAAAAGGACTTGGGACGTCAAAGTCCATTGAGACTGGAAGGACTACTCCTATGGTAACCTGCGCAGGCAGTTGGAACGACAGTATTTACGTTTAAAGCCTTTATTAGTCTGCAAAAGGCCATGTTACAGCATTTAGAGGGCTGTGCACGGAGTTAACATTGTTCTAAAGCCATGGCGCCAAGGAAAAGGACTTGGGACGTCATAGTCCATTGAGACTGGAAGGACTACTCCTATGGTAACCTGCGCAGGCAGGTGGAACGACGCTATTTACGTATAACACCTTTATTAGGCTGCAAATGGCCATATTACAGCGTTCAAAGGGCCGTGCACGTAGTTAAATGTGTTTTAACGCTAAAGCGTCAAGGAAAAGGAATTGGGACGTCGTATTACATTGAGACTGAAAACACTAGACTAATGGTATCCCGCGAAGGGTGGTGGAACCACGTTATTTACGTGTTAAGCCTTTATTTGGCTGCAAAAGGCAATATTACAGCCTTTAGAGGGCTGTGCACGGAGTTAAAAGTGTTCTAAAGCCATGGCGCCAAGGAAAATGACTTGGGACGTCATATTCCATTAAGACTGCGAACACTACACCATTGGTAGCCTTGCTGGGGACGTGGAAGAACGTGATTTACGTGTAAGGCCTTTAATAGGCTGCAAATAGCTATATTACAGCCTTTAGAGGGCCGTGCACGAAATTAACAGTGTGCTAAAGCCATGGCGCCAAGGAAAATGACTTGGCACGTCATAGTCCATTGAGACTGGAAGGACTAGACTAATGGTATCCCGCGAAGGGTGGTGGAACCACGTTATTTCCGTGTAAAGCCTTTATTTGGCTACAAAAGGCAATATTACAGCATTTAAAGGACTGTGCGTGTAGTTGACAGTGTTCTATAGCCATGGCGTCAAAGAAAAGGACTTTCGACGTCTTATTCCATTAAGACTGGGAACACTAGACCATTGGTAGCCTTGCTGGGGACGTGGAAGAACGTGATTTACGTGTCAGGCCTTTATTAGGCTCCAAATGGCCATATTACTGCCTTTAGAGGGCTGTGCACGTAGTTAACAGTGTTCTATAGCCATGGCGCCAAAGAAAAGGACTTGGGACGTCAAAGTCCATTGAGACTGGAAGGACTACTCCTATGGTAACCTGCGCAGGCAGTTGGAACGACAGTATTTACGTTTAAAGCCTTTATTAGTCTGCAAAAGGCCATGTTACAGCATTTAGAGGGCTGTGCACGGAGTTAACATTGTTCTAAAGCCATGGCGCCAAGGAAAAGGACTTGGGACGTCATAGTCCATTGAGACTGGAAGGACTACTCCTATGGTAACCTGCGCAGGCAGGTGGAACGACGCTATTTACGTATAACACCTTTATTAGGCTGCAAATGGCCATATTACAGCGTTCAAAGGGCCGTGCACGTAGTTAAATGTGTTTTAACGCTAAAGCGTCAAGGAAAAGGAATTGGGACGTCGTATTACATTGAGACTGAAAACACTAGACTAATGGTATCCCGCGAAGGGTGGTGGAACCACGTTATTTACGTGTTAAGCCTTTATTTGGCTGCAAAAGGCAATATTACAGCCTTTAGAGGGCTGTGCACGGAGTTAAAAGTGTTCTAAAGCCATGGCGCCAAGGAAAATGACTTGGGACGTCATATTACATTGAGACTGAAAACACTAGACCAATGGTAATTTGCGCAGGCAGGTGGAGCGACAGTATTTACGTATAAGGCCTTTAATAGGCTGCAAATGGCCATATTACAGCGTTCAAAGGGCCGTGCACGTAGTTAAATGTGTTTTAACGCTAAAGCGCCAAGGAAAAGGAATTGGGACGTCGTATTACATTGAGACTGAAAACACTAGACTAATGGTATCCCGCGAAGGGTGGTGGAACCACGTTATTTACGTGTTAAGCCTTTATTTGGCTGCAAAAGGCAATATTACAGCATTTAGAGGTCTGTGCGCGTAGTTGACAGTCTTCTATAGCCATGGCGTCAAGGAAAAGGACTTTGGACGTCATATTCCATTAAGACTGCGAACACTAGACCATTGGTAGCCTTGCTGGGAACGTGGAAGAACGTGATTTACGTGTAAGGCCTTTAATAGGCTGCAAATGGCTATATTACAGCCTTTAGAGGGCCGTGCACGAAATTAACAGTGTGCTAAAGCCATGGCGCCAAGGAAAATGACTTGGCACGTCATAGTCCATTGAGACTGGAAGGACTAGACTAATGGTATCCCGCGAAGGGTGGTGGAACCACGTTATTTCCGTGTTAAGCCTTTATTTGGCTGCAAAAGGCAATATTACAGCATTTAGAGGTCTGTGCACGTAGTAAAAAGTGTTTTAACGCTAAAGCGTCAAGGAAAAGGACTTTGGACGTCATATTCCATTAAGACTGCGAACACTAGACCATTGGTAGCCTTGCTGGGGACGTGGAAGAACGTGATTTGCGTGTAAGACCTTTATTAGTCTGTAAAAGGCCATGTTACAGCATTTAGAGGACTGTGCGCGTAGTTGCCGGTCTTCTAACGTCAAGGTGCCAAAGAAAACGACTTGGGACGTTGTAGTCCATTGGGACTGGAAGGACTAGACCAATTGTATTCCGCGGAGGGTGGTGGAACCACGTTATTTCCGTGTAAAGCCTTTATTTGGCTACAAAAGGCAATATTACAGCATTTAGAGGTCTGTGCACGTAGTAAAAAGTGTTTTAACGCTAAAGCGCCAAGGAAAAGGACTTGAGACGTCATAGTCTATTGAGACTGGAAGGACTAGACTAATGGTATCCCGCGAAGGGTGGTGGAACCACGTTATTTACGTGTTAAGCCTTTATTTGGCTGCAAAAGGCAATATTACAGCATTTAGAGGTCTGTGCACGTAGTAAAAAGTGTTTTAACGCTAAAGCGCCAAGGAAAAGGACTTGAGACGTCATATTCCATTAAGACTGGGAACACTAGACCATTGGTAACCTTGCTTTGGGCGTGGAAGAACGTGATTTCCGTGTAAAGCCTTTATTTGGCTACAAAAGGCAATATTACAGCATTTAAAGGACTGTGCGCGTAGTTGACAGTCTTCTATAGCCATGGCGTCAAGGAAAAGGACTTTGGACGTCATATTCCATTAAGACTGCGAACACTAGACCATTGGTAGCCTTGCTGGGGACGTGGAAGAACGTGATTTACGTGTAAGGCCTTTAATATGCTGCAAATGGCTATATTACAGCCTTTAGAGGGCCGTGCACGAAATTAACAGTGTGCTAAAGCCATGGCGCCAAGGAAAATGACTTGACACGTCATAGTCCATTGAGACTGGAAGGACTAGACTAATGGTATCCCGCGAAGGGTGGTGGAACCACGTTATTTCCGTGTAAAGCCTTTATTTGGCTACAAAAGGCAATATTACAGCATTTAAAGGACTGTGCGCGTAGTTGACAGTGTTCTATAGCCATGGCGTCAAAGAAAAGGACTTTCGACGTCTTATTCCATTAAGACTGGGAACACTAGACCATTGGTAGCCTTGCTGGGGACTTGGAAGAACGTGATTTACGTGTAAGGCCTTTATTAGGCTCCAAATGGCCATATTACTGCCTTTAGAGGGCTGTGCACGTAGTTAACAGTGTTCTATAGCCATGGCGCCAAGGAAAAGGACTTGGGACGTCATAGTCCATTGAGACTGGAAGGACTACTCCTATGGTAACCTGCGCAGGCAGTTGGAACGACAGTATTTACGTTTAAAGCCTTTATTAGTCTGCAAAAGGCCATGTTACAGCATTTAGAGGGCTGTGCACGGAGTTAACATTGTTCTAAAGCCATGGCGCCAAGGAAAAGGACTTGGGACGTCATAGTCCATTGAGACTGGAAGGACTACTCCTATGGTAACCTGCGCAGGCAGGTGGAACGACGCTATTTACGTATAACACCTTTATTAGGCTGCAAATGGCCATATTACAGCCTTTAGAGGGCTGTGCACGGAGTTAAAAGTGTTCTAAAGCCATGGCGCCAAGGAAAAGGACTTGGGACGTCATAGTCTATTGAGACTGGAAGGACTAGACTAATGGTATCCCGCGAAGGGTGGTGGAACCACGTTATTTACGTGTTAAGCCTTTATTTGGCTGCAAAAGGCAATATTACAGCATTTAGAGGTCTGTGCACGTAGTAAAAAGTGTTTTAACGCTAAAGCGCCAAGGAAAAGGACTTGAGACGTCATATTCCATTAAGACTGGGAACACTAGACCATTGGTAACCTTGCTTGGGGCGTGGAAGAACGTTATTTCCGTGTAAAGCCTTTATTTGGCTACAAAAGGCAATATTACAGCATTTAAAGGACTGTGCGCGTAGTTGACAGTCTTCTATAGCCATGGCGTCAAGGAAAAGGACTTTGGACGTCATATTCCATTAAGACTGCGAACACTAGACCATTGGTAGCCTTGCTGGGGACGTGGAAGAACGTGATTTACGTGTAAGGCCTTTAATAGGCTGCAAATGGCTATATTACAGCCTTTAGAGGGCCGTGCACGAAATTAACAGTGTGCTAAAGCCATGGCGCCAAGGAAAAGGACTTGACACGTCATAGTCCATTGAGACTGGAAGGACTAGACTAATGGTATCCCGCGAAGGGTGGTGGAACCACGTTATTTACGTGTAAGGCCTTTATTAGGCTCCAAATGGCCATATTACTGCCTTTAGAGGGCTGTGCACGTAGTTAACAGTGTTCTATAGCCATGGCGCCAAGGAAAAGGACTTGGGACGTCGTAGTCCATTGAGACTGGAAGGACTACTCCTATGGTAACCTGCGCAGGCAGTTGGAACGACAGTATTTACGTTTAAAGCCTTTATTAGTCTGCAAAAGGCCATGTTACAGCATTTAGAGGGCTGTGCACGTAGTTAACATTGTTCTAAAGCCATGGCGCCAAGGAAAAGGACTTGGGACGTCATAGTCTATTGAGACTGGAAGGACTAGACTAATGGTATCCCGCGAAGGGTGGTGGAACCACGTTATTTACGTGTTAAGCCTTTATTTGGCTGCAAAAGGCAATATTGCAGCATTTAGAGGTCTGTGCACGTAGTAAAAAGTGTTTTAACGCTAAAGCGCCAAGGAAAAGGACTTGAGACGTCATATTCCATTAAGACTGGGAACACTAGACCATTGGTAACCTTGCTTGGGGCGTGGAAGAACGTGATTTGCGTGTAAGACCCTAATTAGTCTGTAAAAGGCCATGTTACAGCATTTAGAGGACTGTGCGCGTAGTTGCCGGTCTTCTAACGCCAAGGTGCCAAAGAAAATGACTTGGGACGTTGTAGTCCATTGGGACTGGAAGGACTAGACCAATGGTATCCCGCGGAGGGTGGTGGAATCACGGTATTTTCGTGTAAAGGCTTTACTAGGCCGCAAAAGGCCATATTACTGACTTTAGAGGGCTGTGCACGTAGTTGACAGTGTTCTATAGCCATGGCGCCAAGGAAAAGGACTTGGGACGTCAAAGTCCATTGAGACTGGAAGGACTACTCCTATGGTAACCTGCGCAGGCAGTTGGAACGACAGTGTTTACGTTTAAAGCCTTTATTTAACTGCAAATGGCCATATTACAGCCTTTAGAGGGCTGTGCACGGAGTTAAAAGTGTTCTAAAGCCATGGCGCCAAGGAAAATGACTTGGGACGTCATATTACATTGAGACTGAAAACACTAGACCAATGGTAACTTGCGCAGGCAGGTGGAGCGACAGTATTTACGTATAAGGCCTTTAATAGGCTGCAAATGGCCATATTACAGCGTTCAAAGGGCCGTGCACGTAGTTAAATGTGTTTTAACGCCAAAGCGCCAAGGAAAAGGAATTGGGACGTCGTATTACATTGAGACTGAAAACACTAGACCAATGGTAGCCTGGTTGGGAGCGTGGAAGCACGTGGTTTACGTGTAAGACCTTTATTTGGCTACAAAAGGCAATATTACAGCATTTAAAGGACTGTGCGCGTAGTTGACAGTCTTCTATAGCCATGGCGTCAAGGAAAAGGACTTTGGACGTCATATTCCATTAAGACTGCGAACACTACACCATTGGTAGCCTTGCTGGGGACGTGGAAGAACGTGATTTACGTGTAAGGCCTTTAATAGGCTGCAAATGGCTATATTACAGCCTTTAGAGGGCCGTGCACGAAATTAACAGTGTGCTAAAGCCATGGCGCCAGGGAAAATGACTTGGCACGTCATAGTCCATTGAGACTGGAAGGACTAGACTAATGGTATCCCGCGAAGGGTGGTGGAACCACGTTATTTCCGTGTAAAGCCTTTATTTGGCTACAAAAGGCAATATTACAGCATTTAAAGGACTGTGCGCGTAGTTGACAGTGTTCTATAGCCATGGCGTCAAAGAAAAGGACTTTCGACGTCTTATTCCATTAAGACTGGGAACACTAGACCATTGGTAGACTTGCTGGGGACGTGGAAGAACGTGATTTACGTGTCACGCCTTTATTAGGCTCCAAATGGCCATATTACTGCCTTTAGAGGGCTGTGCACGTAGTTAACAGTGTTCTATAGCCATGGCGCCAAGGAAAAGGACTTGGGACGTCATAGTCCATTGAGACTGGAAGGACTACTCCTATGGTAACCTGCGCAGGCAGTTGGAACGACAGTATTTACGTTTAAAGCCTTTATTAGTCTGCAAAAGGCCATGTTACAGCATTTAGAGGGCTGTGCACGGAGTTAACATTGTTCTAAAGCCATGGCGCCAAGGAAAAGGACTTGGGACGTCATAGTCCATTGAGACTGGAAGGACTACTCCTATGGTAACCTGCGCAGGCAGGTGGAACGACGCTATTTACGTATAACACCTTTATTAGGCTGCAAATGGCCATATTACAGCGTTCAAAGGGCCGTGCACGTAGTTAAATGTGTTTTAACGCTAAAGCGTCAAGGAAAAGGAATTGGGACGTCATAGTCTATTGAGACTGGAAGGACTAGACTAATGGTATCCCGCGAAGGGTGGTGGAACCACGTTATTTACGTGTTAAGCCTTTATTTGGCTGCAAAAGGCAATATTACAGCATTTAGAGGTCTGTGCACGTAGTAAAAAGTTTTTTAACGCTAAAGCGCCAAGGAAAAGGACTTGAGACGTCATATTCCATTAAGACTGGGAACACTAGACCATTGGTAACCTTGCTTGGGGCGTGGAAGAACGTTATTTCCGTGTAAAGCCTTTATTTGGCTACAAAAGGCAATATTACAGCATTTAAAGGACTGTGCGCGTAGTTGACAGTCTTCTATAGCCATGGCGTCAAGGAAAAGGACTTTGGACGTCATATTCCATTAAGACTGCGAACACTAGACCATTGGTAGCCTTGCTGGGGACGTGGAAGAACGTGATTTACGTGTAAGGCCTTTATTAGGCTCCAAATGGCCATATTACTGCCTTTAGAGGGCTGTGCACGTAGTTATCAGTGTTCTATAGCCATGGCGCCAAGGAAAAGGACTTGGGACGTCGTAGTCCATTGAGACTGGAAGGACTTCTCCTATGGTAACCTGCGCAGGCAGTTGGAACGACAGTATTTACGTTTAAAGCCTTTATTAGTCTGCAAAAGGCCATGTTACAGCATTTAGAGGGCTGTGCACGTAGTTAACATTGTTCTAAAGCCATGGCGCCAAGGAAAAGGACTTGGGACGTCATAGTCTATTGAGACTGGAAGGACTAGACTAATGGTATCCCGCGAAGGGTGGTGGAACCACGTTATTTACGTGTAAGGCCTTTATTAGGCTCCAAATGGCCATATTACTGCCTTTAGAGGGCTGTGCACGTAGTTAACAGTGTTCTATAGCCATGGCGCCAAGGAAAAGGACTTGGGACGTCGTAGTCCATTGAGACTGGAAGGACTACTCCTATGGTAACCTGCGCAGGCAGTTGGAACGACAGTATTTACGTTTAAAGCCTTTATTAGTCTGCAAAAGGCCATGTTACAGCATTTAGAGGGCTGTGCACGTAGTTAACATTGTTCTAAAGCCATGGCGCCAAGGAAAAGGACTTGGGACGTCATAGTCTATTGAGACTGGAAGGACTAGACTAATGGTATCCCGCGAAGGGTGGTGGAACCACGTTATTTACGTGTTAAGCCTTTATTTGGCTGCAAAAGGCAATATTGCAGCATTTAGAGGTCTGTGCACGTAGTAAAAAGTGTTTTAACGCTAAAGCGCCAAGGAAAAGGACTTGAGACGTCATATTCCATTAAGACTGGGAACACTAGACCATTGGTAACCTTGCTTGGGGCGTGGAAAAACGTGATTTGCGTGTAAGACCTTTATTAGTCTGTAAAAGGCCATGTTACAGCATTTAGAGGACTGTGCGCGTAGTTGCCGGTCTTCTAACGCCAAGGTGCCAAAGAAAATGACTTGGGACGTTGTAGTCCATTGGGACTGGAAGGACTAGACCAATGGTATCACGCGGAGGGTGGTGGAATCACGGTATTTTCGTGTAAAGGCTTTACTAGGCCGCAAAAGGCCATATTACTGACTTTAGAGGGCTGTGCACGTAGTTGACAGTGTTCTATAGCCATGGCGCCAAGGAAAAGGACTTGGGACGTCAAAGTCCATTGAGACTGGAAGGACTACTCCTATGGTAACCTGCGCAGGCAGTTGGAACGACAGTGTTTACGTTTAAAGCCTTTATTTAACTGCAAATGGCCATATTACAGCCTTTAGAGGGCTGTGCACGGAGTTAAAAGTGTTCTAAAGCCATGGCGCCAAGGAAAATGACTTGGGACGTCATATTACATTGAGACTGAAAACACTAGACCAATGGTAACTTGCGCAGGCAGGTGGAGCGACAGTATTTACGTATAAGGCCTTTAATAGGCTGCAAATGGCCATATTACAGCGTTCAAAGGGCCGTGCACGTAGTTAAATGTGTTTTAACGCCAAAGCGCCAAGGAAAAGGAATTGGGACGTCGTATTACATTGAGACTGAAAACACTAGACCAATGGTAGCCTTGCTGGGGACGTGGAAGAACGTGATTTACGTGTAAGGCCTTTAATAGGCTGCAAATGGCTATATTACAGCCTTTAGAGGGCCGTGCACGAAATTAACAGTGTGCTAAAGCCATGGCGCCAAGGAAAATGACTTGGCACGTCATAGTCCATTGAGACTGGAAGGACTAGACTAATGGTATCCCGCGAAGGGTGGTGGAACCACGTTATTTCCGTGTAAAGCCTTTATTTGGCTACAAAAGGCAATATTACAGCATTTAAAGGACTGTGCGTGTAGTTGACAGTGTTCTATAGCCATGGCGTCAAAGAAAAGGACTTTCGACGTCTTATTCCATTAAGACTGGGAACACTAGACCATTGGTAGCCTTGCTGGGGACGTGGAAGAACGTGATTTACGTGTCAGGCCTTTATTAGGCTCCAAATGGCCATATTACTGCCTTTAGAGGGCTGTGCACGTAGTTAACAGTGTTCTATAGCCATGGCGCCAAAGAAAAGGACTTGGGACGTCAAAGTCCATTGAGACTGGAAGGACTACTCCTATGGTAACCTGCGCAGGCAGTTGGAACGACAGTATTTACGTTTAAAGCCTTTATTAGTCTGCAAAAGGCCATGTTACAGCATTTAGAGGGCTGTGCACGGAGTTAACATTGTTCTAAAGCCATGGCGCCAAGGAAAAGGACTTGGGACGTCATAGTCCATTGAGACTGGAAGGACTACTCCTATGGTAACCTGCGCAGGCAGGTGGAACGACGCTATTTACGTATAACACCTTTATTAGGCTGCAAATGGCCATATTACAGCGTTCAAAGGGCCGTGCACGTAGTTAAATGTGTTTTAACGCTAAAGCGTCAAGGAAAAGGAATTGGGACGTCGTATTACATTGAGACTGAAAACACTAGACTAATGGTATCCCGCGAAGGGTGGTGGAACCACGTTATTTACGTGTTAAGCCTTTATTTGGCTGCAAAAGGCAATATTACAGCCTTTAGAGGGCTGTGCACGGAGTTAAAAGTGTTCTAAAGCCATGGCGCCAAGGAAAATGACTTGGGACGTCATATTACATTGAGACTGAAAACACTAGACCAATGGTAATTTGCGCAGGCAGGTGGAGCGACAGTATTTACGTATAAGGCCTTTAATAGGCTGCAAATGGCCATATTACAGCGTTCAAAGGGCCGTGCACGTAGTTAAATGTGTTTTAACGCTAAAGCGCCAAGGAAAAGGAATTGGGACGTCGTATTACATTGAGACTGAAAACACTAGACCAATGGTAGCCTGGTTGGGAGCGTGGAAGCACGTGGTTTACGTGTAAGGCCTTTATTTGGCTACAAAAGGCAATATTACAGCATTTAAAGGACTGCGCGCGTAGTTGACAGTCTTCTATAGCCATGGCGTCAAGGAAAAGGACTTTAGACGTCATATTCCATTAGGACTGCGAACACTAGACCATTGGTAGCCACGCTGGGGACGTGGAAGAACGTGATTTACGTGTAAGGCCTTTAATAGGCTGCAAATGGCTATATTACAGCCTTTAGAGGGCCGTTCACGAAATTAACAGTGTGCTAAAGCCATGGCGCCAAGGAAAATGACTTGGCACGTCATAGTCCATTGAGACTGGAAGGACTAGACTAATGGTATCCCGCGAAGGGTGGTGGAACCACGTTATTTCCGTGTAAAGCCTTTATTTGGCTACAAAAGGCAATATTACAGCATTTAAAGGACTGTGCGCGTAGTTGACAGTGTTCTATAGCCATGGCGTCAAAGAAAAGGACTTTCGACGTCTTATTCCATTAAGACTGGGAACACTAGACCATTGGTAGCTTTGTTGGGGACGTGGAAGAACGTGATTTACGTTTCAGGCCTTTATTAGGCTCCAAATGGCCATATTACTGCCTTTAGAGGGCTGTGCACGTAGTTAACAGTGTTCTATAGCCATGGCGCCAAGGAAAAGGACTTGGGACGTCATAGTCCATTGAGACTGGAAGGACTACTCCTATGGTAACCTGCGCAGGCAGTTGGAACGACAGTATTTACGTTTAAAGCCTTTATTAGTCTGCAAAAGGCCATGTTACAGCATTTAGAGGGCTGTGCACGGAGTTAACATTGTTCTAAAGCCATGGCGCCAAGGAAAAGGACTTGGGACGTCATAGTCCATTGAGACTGGAAGGACTACTCCTATGGTAACCTGCGCAGGCAGCTGGAACGACGCTATTTACGTATAACACCTTTATTAGGCTGCAAATGGCCATATTACAGCGTTCAAAGGGCCGTGCATGTAGTTAAATGTGTTTTAACGCTAAAGCGCCAAGGAAAAGGAATTGGGACGTCGTATTACATTGAGACTGAAAACACTAGACTAATGGTATCCCGCGAAGGGTGGTGGAACCACGTTATTTACGTGTTAAGCCTTTATTTGGCTGCAAAAGGCAATATTACAGCATTTAGAGGTCTGTGCGCGTAGTTGACAGTCTTCTATAGCCATGGCGTCAAGGAAAAGGACTTTGGACGTCATATTCCATTAAGACTGCGAACACTAGACCATTGGTAGCCTTGCTGGGGACGTGGAAGAACGTGATTTACGTGTAAGGCCTTTAATAGGCTGCAAATGGCTATATTACAGCCTTTAGAGGGCCGTGCACGAAATTAACAGTGTGCTAAAGCCATGGCGCCAAGGAAAATGACTTGGCACGTCATAGTCCATTGAGACTGGAAAACTAGACTAATGGTATCCCGCGAAGGGTGGTGGAACCACGTTATTTCCGTGTAAAGCCTTTATTTGGCTACAAAAGGCAATATTACAGCATTTAAAGGACTGTGCGCGTAGTTGACAGTGTTCTATAGCCATGGCGTCAAGGAAAAGGACTTGGGACGTCATAGTCCATTGAGACTGGAAGGACTACTCCTGTGGTAACCTGCGCAGGCAGTTGGAACGACAGTATTTACGTATAACACCTTTATTAGGCTGCAAATGGCCATATTACAGCCTTTAGAGGGCTGTGCACGGAGTTAAAAGTGTTCTAAAGCCATGGCGCCGAGGAAAAGGACTTGGGACGTCATAGTCTATTGAGACTGGAAGGACTAGACTAATGGTATCCCGCGAAGGGTGGTGGAACCACGTTATTTCCGTGTAAAGCCTTTATTTGGCTACAAAAGGCAATATTACAGCCTTTAGAGGGCTGTGCACGTAGTTGACAGTGTTCTATAGCCATGGCGTCAAGGAAAAGGACTTTGGACGTCATATTCCATTAAGACTGCGAACACTAGACCATTGGTAGCCTTGCTGGGGACGTGGAAGAACGTGATTTACGTGTAAGGACTTTAATAGGCTGCAAATGGCTATATTACAGCCTTTAGAGGGCCGTGCACGAAATTAACAGTGTGCTAAAGCCATGGCGCCAAGGAAAATGACTTGGCACGTCATAGTCCATTGAGACTGGAAGGACTAGACTAATGGTATCCCGCGAAGGGTGGTGGAACCACGTTATTTCCGTGTAAAGCCTTTATTTGGCTACAAAAGGCAATATTACAGCATTTAAAGGACTGTGCGCGTAGTTGACAGTGTTCTATAGCCATGGCGTCAAAGAAAAGGACTTTCGACCTCTTATTTCATTAAGACTGGGAACACTAGACCATTGGTAGCCTTGCTGGGGACGTGGAAGAACGTGATTTACGTGTCAGGCCTTTATTAGGCTCCAAATGGCCATATTACTGCCTTTAGAGGGCTGTGCACGTAGTTAACAGTGTTCTATAGCCATGGCGCCAAGGAAAAGGACTTGGGACGTCATAGTCCATTGAGACTGGAAGGACTACTCCTATGGTAACCTGCGTAGGCAGTTGGAACGACAGTATTTACGTTTAAAGCCTTTATTAGTCTGCAAAAGGCCATGTTACAGCATTTAGAGGGCTGTGCACGGAGTTAACATTGTTCTAAAGCCATGACGCCAAGGAAAATGACTTGGCACGTCATAGTCCATTGAGACTGGAAGGACTAGACTAATGGTATCCCGCGAAGGGTGGTGGAACCACGTTATTTCCGTGTAAAGCCTTTATTAAGCTGCAAATGGCCATATTACAGCGTTCAAAGGGCCGTGCACGTAGTTAAATGTGTTTTAACGCTAAAGCGCCAAGGAAGAGGAATTGGGACGTCGTATTACATTGAGACTGAAAACACTAAACTAATGGTATCCCGCGAAGGGTGGTGGAACCACGTTATTTACGTGTTAAGCCTTTATTTGGCTGCAAAAGGCAATATTACAGCATTTAGAGGTCTGTGCGCGTAGTTGACAGTCTTCTATAGCCATGGCGTCAAGGAAAAGGACTTTGGACGTCATATTCCATTAAGACTGCGAACACTAGACCATTGGTAGCCTTGCTGGGAACGTGGAAGAACGTGATTTACGTGTAAGGCCTTTAATAGGCTGCAAATGGCTATATTACAGCCTTTAGAGGGCCGTGCACGAAATTAACAGTGTGCTAAAGCCATGGCGCCAAGGAAAATGACTTGGCACGTCATAGTCCATTGAGACTGGAAGGACTAGACTAATGGTATCCCGCGAAGGGTGGTGGAACCACGTTATTTCCGTGTAAAGCCTTTATTAGTCTGCAAAAGGCCATGTTACAGCATTTAGAGGGCTGTGCACGGAGTTAACATTGTTCTAAAGCCATGGCGCCAAGGAAAAGGACTTGGGACGTCATAGTCCATTGAGACTGGAAGGACTACTCCTATGGTAACCTGCGCAGGCAGTTGGAACGACAGTATTTACGTTTAAAGCCTTTATTAGTCTGCAAAAGGCCATGTTACAGCATTTAGAGGGCTGTGCACGGAGTTAACATTGTTCTAAAGCCATGGCGCCAAGGAAAAGGACTTGGGACGTCATAGTCCATTGAGACTGGAAGGACTACTACTATGGTAACCTGCGCAGGCAGGTGGAACGACGCTATTTACGTATAACACCTTTATTAGGCTGCAAATGGCCATATTGCAGCCTTTAGAGGGCTGTGCACGGAGTTAAAAGTGTTCTAAAGCCATGGCGCCAAGGAAAAGGACTTGGGACGTCATAGTCTATTAAGACTGGAAGGACTAGACTAATGGTATCCTGCGAAGGGTGGTGGAACCACGTTATTTACGTGTTAAGCCTTTATTTGGCTGCAAAAGGCAATATTACAGCATTTAGAGGTCTGTGCACGTAGTAAAAAGTGTTTTAACGCTAAAGCGCCAAGGAAAAGGACTTGAGACGTCATATTCCATTAAGACTGGGAACACTAGACCATTGGTAACCTTGCTTGGGGCGTGGAAGAACGTGATTTGCGTGTAAGACCTTTATTAGTCTGTAAAAGGCCATGTTACAGCATTTAGAGGACTGTGCGCGTAGTTGCCGGTCTTCTAACGCCAAGGTGCTAAAGAAAACGACTTGGGACGTTGTAGTCCATTGGGACTGGAAGGACTAGACCAATGGTATCCCGCGGAGGGTGGTGGAATCACGGTATTTTCTTGTAAAGGCTTTATTAGGCCGCAAAAGGCCATATTACTGACTTTAGAGGGCTGTGCACGTAGTTGACAGTGTTCTATAGCCATGGCGTCAAGGAAAAGGACTTTAGACGTCTTATTCCATTAAGACTGGGAACACTAGACCATTGGTAGCCTTGCTGGGGACGTGGAAGAACGTGATTTACGTGTAAGGCCTTTATTAGGCTGCAAATGGCCATATTACTGCCTTTAGAGGGCTGTGCACGTAGTTAACAGTGTTTTATAGCCATGACGCCAAGGAAAAAGACTTGGGACGTCATAGTCCATTGAGACTGGAAGGACTACTCCTATGGTAACCTGCGCAGGCAATTGGAACGACAGTGTTTACGTTTAAAGCCTTTATTTAACTGCAAATGGCCATATTACAGCCTTTAGAGGGCTGTGCACGGAGTTAAAAGTGTTCTAAAGCCATGGCGCCAAGGAAAATGACTTGGGACGTCATATTACATTGAGACTGAAAACACTAGACCAATGGTAACTTGCGCAGGCAGGTGGAGCGACAGTATTTACGTATAAGGCCTTTAATAGGCTGCAAATGGCCATATTACAGCATTTAAAGGACTGTGCGCGTAGTTGACAGTGTTCTATAGCCATGCCGTCAAAGAAAAGGACTTTCGACGTCTTATTCCATTAAGACTGGGAACACTAGACCATTGGTAGCCTTGCTGGGGACGTGGAAGAACGTGATTTACGTGTAAGGCCTTTATTAGGCTACAAAAGGCAATATTACAGCATTTAAAGGACTGTGCGCGTAGTTGACAGTCTTCTATAGCCATGGCGTCAAGGAAAAGGACTTTGGACGTCATATTCCATTAAGACTGCGAACACTAGACCATTGGTAGCCTTGCTGGGGACGTGGAAGAACGTGATTTACGTGTAAGGCCTTTAATAGGCTGCAAATGGCTATATTACAGCCTTTAGAGGGCCGTGCACGAAATTAACAGTGTGCTAAAGCCATGGCGCCAAGGAAAATGACTTGACACGTCATAGTCCATTGAGACTGGAAGGACTAGACTAATGGTATCCCGCGAAGGGTGGTGGAACCACGTTATTTCCGTGTAAAGCCTTTATTTGGCTACAAAAGGCAATATTACAGCATTTAAAGGACTGTGCGCGTAGTTGACAGTGTTCTATAGCCATGGCGTCAAAGAAAAGGACTTTCGACGTCTTATTCCATTAAGACTGGGAACACTAGACCATTGGTAGCCTTGCTGGGGACGTGGAAGAACGTGATTTACGTGTAAGGCCTTTATTAGGCTCCAAATGGCCATATTACTGCCTTTAGAGGGCTGTGCACGTAGTTAACAGTGTTCTATAGCCATGGCGCCAAGGAAAAGGACTTGGGACGTCATAGTCCATTGAGACTGGAAGGACTACTCCTATGGTAACCTGCGCAGGCAGTTGGAACGACAGTATTTACGTTTAAAGCCTTTATTAGTCTGCAAAAGGCCATGTTACAGCATTTAGGGGGCTGTGCACGGAGTTAAAAGTGTTCTAAAGCCATGGCGCAAAGGAAAAGGACTTGGGACGTCATAGTCCATTGAGACTGGAAGGACTAGACTAATGGTATCCCGCGAAGGGTGGTGGAACCACGTTATTTCCGTGTAAAGCCTTTATTTGGCTACAAAAGGCAATATTACAGCATTTAAAGGACTGTGCGCGTAGTTGACAGTGTTCTATAGCCATGGCGCCAAAGAAAAAGACTTGGGACGTCATAGTCCATTGAGACTGGAAGGACTACTCCTATGGTAACCTGCGCAGGCAATTGAAACGACAGTGTTTACGTTTAAAGCCTTTATTTAACTGCAAAAGGCAATATTACAGCATTTAGAGGTCTGTGCACGTAGTAAAAAGTGTTTTAACGCTAAAGCGCCAAGGAAAAGGACTTGAGACGTCATATTCCATTAAGACTGGGAACACTAGACCATTGGTAACCTTGCTTGGGGCGTGGAAGAACGTTATTTCCGTGTAAAGCCTTTATTTGGCTACAAAAGGCAATATTACAGCATTTAAAGGACTGTGCGCGTAGTTGACAGTGTTCTATAGCCATGGCGTCAAAGAAAAGGACTTTCGACGTCTTATTCCATTAAGACTGGGAACACTAGACCATTGGTAGCCTTGCTGGGGACGTGGAAGAACGTGATTTACGTGTAAGGCCTTTATTAGGCTACAAAAGGCAATATTACAGCATTTAAAGGACTGTGCGCGTAGTTGACAGTCTTCTATAGCCATGGCGTCAAGGAAAAGGACTTTGGACGTCATATTCCATTAAGACTGCGAACACTAGACCATTGGTAGCCTTGCTGGGGACGTGGAAGAACGTGATTTACGTGTAAGGCCTTTAATAGGCTGCAAATGGCTATATTACAGCCTTTAGAGGGCCGTGCACGAAATTAACAGTGTGCTAAAGCCATGGCGCCAAGGAAAATGACTTGACACGTCATAGTCCATTGAGACTGGAAGGACTAGACTAATGGTAACCTGCGCAGGCAGTTGGAACGACAGTATTTACGTTTAAAGCCTTTATTAGTCTGCAAAAGGCCATGTTACAGCATTTAGGGGGCTGTGCACGTAGTTAACATTGTTCTAAAGCCATGGCGCCAAGGAAAAGGACTTGGGACGTCATAGTCTATTGAGACTGGAAGGACTAGACTAATGGTATCCCGCGAAGGGTGGTGGAACCACGTTATTTACGTGTTAAGCCTTTATTTGGCTGCAAAAGGCAATATTACAGCATTTAGAGGTCTGTGCACGTAGTAAAAAGTGTTTTAACGCTAAAGCGCCAAGGAAAAGGACTTGAGACGTCATATTCCATTAAGACTGGGAACACTAGACCATTGGTAACCTTGCTTGGGGCGTGGAAGAACGTTATTTCCGTGTAAAGCCTTTATTTGGCTACAAAAGGCAATATTACAGCATTTAAAGGACTGTGCGCGTAGTTGACAGTGTTCTATAGCCATGGCGTCAAGGAAAAGGACTTTGGACGTCATATTCCATTAAGACTGCGAACACTAGACCATTGGTAGCCTTGCTGGGGACGTGGAAGAACGTGATTTACGTGTAAGGCCTTTAATAGGCTGCAAATGGCTATATTACAGCCTTTAGAGGGCCGTGCACGAAATTAACAGTGTGCTAAAGCCATGGCGCCAAGGAAAATGACTTGACACGTCATAGTCCATTGAGACTGGAAGGACTAGACTAATGGTATCCCGCGAAGGGTGGTGGAACCACGTTATTTCCGTGTAAAGCCTTTATTTGGCTACAAAAGGCAATATTACAGCATTTAAAGGACTGTGCGCGTAGTTGACAGTGTTCTATAGCCATGGCGTCAAAGAAAAGGACTTTCGACGTCTTATTCCATTAAGACTGGGAACACTAGACCATTGGTAGCCTTGCTGGGGACGTGGAAGAACGTGATTTACGTGTAAGGCCTTTATTAGGCTCCAAATGGCCATATTACTGCCTTTAGAGGGCTGTGCACGTAGTTAACAGTGTTCTATAGCCATGGCGCCAAGGAAAAGGACTTGGGACGTCATAGTCCATTGAGACTGGAAGGACTACTCCTATGGTAACCTGCGCAGGCAGTTGGAACGACAGTATTTACGTTTAAAGCCTTTATTAGTCTGCAAAAGGCCATGTTACAGCATTTAGGGGGCTGTGCACGTAGTTAACATTGTTCTAAAGCCATGGCGCCAAGGAAATGGACTTGGGACGTCATAGTCCATTGAGACTGGAAGAACTACTCCTATGGTAACCTGCGCAGGCAGGTGGAACGACGCTATTTACGTATAACACCTTTATTAGGCTGCAAATGGCCATATTACAGCCTTTAGAGGGCTGTGCACGGAGTTAAAAGTGTTCTAAAGCCATGGCGCCAAGGAAAAGGACTTGGGACGTCATAGTCTATTGAGACTGGAAGGACTAGACTAATGGTATCCCGCGAAGGGTGGTGGAACCACGTTATTTACGTGTTAAGCCTTTATTTGGCTGCAAAAGGCAATATTACAGCATTTAGAGGTCTGTGCACGTAGTAAAAAGTGTTTTAACGCTAAAGCGCCAAGGAAAAGGACTTGAGACGTCTTATTCCATTAAGACTGGGAACACTAGACCATTGGTAGCCTTGCTGGGGACGTGGAAGAACGTGATTTACGTGTAAGGCCTTTATTAGGCTGCAAATGGCCATATTACTGCCTTTAGAGGGCTGTGCACGTAGTTAACAGTGTTTTATAGCCATGACGCCAAGGAAAAAGACTTGGGACGTCATAGTCCATTGAGACTGGAAGGACTACTCCTATGGTAACCTGCGCAGGCAATTGGAACGACAGTGTTTACGTTTAAAGCCTTTATTTAACTGCAAATGGCCATATTACAGCCTTTAGAGGGCTGTGCACGGAGTTAAAAGTGTTCTAAAGCCATGGCGCCAAGGAAAATGACTTGGGACGTCATATTACATTGAGACTGAAAACACTAGACCAATGGTAACTTGCGCAGGCAGGTGGAGCGACAGTATTTACGTATAAGGCCTTTAATAGGCTGCAAATGGCCATATTACAGCATTTAAAGGACTGTGCGCGTAGTTGACAGTGTTCTATAGCCATGCCGTCAAAGAAAAGGACTTTCGACGTCTTATTCCATTAAGACTGGGAACACTAGACCATTGGTAGCCTTGCTGGGGACGTGGAAGAACGTGATTTACGTGTAAGGCCTTTATTAGGCTACAAAAGGCAATATTACAGCATTTAAAGGACTGTGCGCGTAGTTGACAGTGTTCTATAGCCATGCCGTCAAAGAAAAGGACTTTCGACGTCTTATTCCATTAAGACTGGGAACACTAGACCATTGGTAGCCTTGCTGGGGACGTGGAAGAACGTGATTTACGTGTAAGGCCTTTAATAGGCTGCAAATGGCTATATTACAGCCTTTAGAGGGCCGTGCACGAAATTAACAGTGTGCTAAAGCCATGGCGCCAAGGAAAATGACTTGACACGTCATAGTCCATTGAGACTGGAAGGACTAGACTAATGGTATCCCGCGAAGGGTGGTGGAACCACGTTATTTCCGTGTAAAGCCTTTATTTGGCTACAAAAGGCAATATTACAGCATTTAAAGGACTGTGCGCGTAGTTGACAGTGTTCTATAGCCATGGCGTCAAAGAAAAGGACTTTCGACGTCTTATTCCATTAAGACTGGGAACACTAGACCATTGGTAGCCTTGCTGGGGACGTGGAAGAACGTGATTTACGTGTAAGGCCTTTATTAGGCTCCAAATGGCCATATTACTGCCTTTAGAGGGCTGTGCACGTAGTTAACAGTGTTCTATAGCCATGGCGCCAAGGAAAAGGACTTGGGACGTCATAGTCCATTGAGACTGGAAGGACTACTCCTATGGTAACCTGCGCAGGCAATTGAAACGACAGTGTTTACGTTTAAAGCCTTTATTTAACTGCAAAAGGCAATATTACAGCATTTAGAGGTCTGTGCACGTAGTAAAAAGTGTTTTAACGCTAAAGCGCCAAGGAAAAGGACTTGAGACGTCATATTCCATTAAGACTGGGAACACTAGACCATTGGTAACCTTGCTTGGGGCGTGGAAGAACGTTATTTCCGTGTAAAGCCTTTATTTGGCTACAAAAGGCAATATTACAGCATTTAAAGGACTGTGCGCGTAGTTGACAGTGTTCTATAGCCATGGCGTCAAAGAAAAGGACTTTCGACGTCTTATTTTATTAAGACTGGGAACACTAGACCATTGGTAGCCTTGCTGGGGACGTGGAAGAACGTGATTTACGTGTAAGGCCTTTATTAGGCTACAAAAGGCAATATTACAGCATTTAAAGGACTGTGCGCGTAGTTGACAGTCTTCTATAGCCATGGCGTCAAGGAAAAGGACTTTGGACGTCATATTCCATTAAGACTGCGAACACTAGACCATTGGTAGCCTTGCTGGGGACGTGGAAGAACGTGATTTACGTGTAAGGCCTTTAATAGGCTGCAAATGGCTATATTACAGCCTTTAGAGGGCCGTGCACGAAATTAACAGTGTGCTAAAGCCATGGCGCCAAGGAAAATGACTTGACACGTCATAGTCCATTGAGACTGGAAGGACTAGACTAATGGTAACCTGCGCAGGCAGTTGGAACGACAGTATTTACGTTTAAAGCCTTTATTAGTCTGCAAAAGGACTAGACTAATGGTATCCCGCGAAGGGTGGTGGAACCACGTTATTTACGTGTTAAGCCTTTATTTGGCTGCAAAAGGCAATATTACAGCATTTAGAGGTCTGTGCACGTAGTAAAAAGTGTTTTAACGCTAAAGCGCCGAGGAAAAGGACTTGAGACGTCATATTCCATTAAGACTGGGAACACTAGACCATTGGTAACCTTGCTTGGGGCGTGGAAGAACGTTATTTCCGTGTAAAGCCTTTATTTGGCTACAAAAGGCAATATTACAGCATTTAAAGGACTGTGCGCGTAGTTGACAGTGTTCTATAGCCATGGCGTCAAAGAAAAGGACTTTCGACGTCTTATTCCATTAAGACTGGGAACACTAGACCATTGGTAGCCTTGCTGGGGACGTGGAAGAACGTGATTTACGTGTAAGGCCTTTATTAGGCTCCAAATGGCCATATTACTGCCTTTAGAGGGCTGTGCACGTAGTTAACAGTGTTCTATAGCCATGGCGCCAAGGAAAAGGACTTGGGACGTCATAGTCCATTGAGACTGGAAGGACTACTCCTATGGTAACCTGCGCAGGCAGTTGGAACGACAGTATTTACGTTTAAAGCCTTTATTAGTCTGCAAAAGGCCATGTTACAGCATTTAGGGGGCTGTGCACGTAGTTAACATTGTTCTAAAGCCATGGCGCCAAGGAAATGGACTTGGGACGTCATAGTCCATTGAGACTGGAAGAACTACTCCTATGGTAACCTGCGCAGGCAGGTGGAACGACGCTATTTACGTATAACACCTTTATTAGGCTGCAAATGGCCATATTACAGCCTTTAGAGGGCTGTGCACGGAGTTAAAAGTGTTCTAAAGCCATGGCGCCAAGGAAAAGGACTTGGGACGTCATAGTCTATTGAGACTGGAAGGACTAGACTAATGGTATCCCGCGAAGGGTGGTGGAACCACGTTATTTACGTGTTAAGCCTTTATTTGGCTGCAAAAGGCAATATTACAGCATTTAGAGGTCTGTGCACGTAGTAAAAAGTGTTTTAACGCTAAAGCGCCAAGGAAAAGGACTTGAGACGTCATATTCCATTAAGACTGGGAACACTAGACCATTGGTAACCTTGCTTTGGGCGTGGAAGAACGTGATTTCCGTGTAAAGCCTTTATTTGGCTACAAAAGGCAATATTACAGCATTTAAAGGACTGTGCGCGTAGTTGACAGTCTTCTATAGCCATGGCGTCAAGGAAAAGGACTTTGGACGTCATATTCCATTAAGACTGCGAACACTACACCATTGGTAGCCTTGCTGGGGACGTGGAAGAACGTGATTTACGTGTAAGGCCTTTAATATGCTGCAAATGGCTATATTACAGCCTTTAGAGGGCCGTGCACGAAATTAACAGTGTGCTAAAGCCATGGCGCCAAGGAAAATGACTTGACACGTCATAGTCCATTGAGACTGGAAGGACTAGACTAATGGTATCCCGCGAAGGGTGGTGGAACCACGTTATTTCCGTGTAAAGCCTTTATTTGGCTACAAAAGGCAATATTACAGCATTTAAAGGACTGTGCGCGTAGTTGACAGTGTTCTATAGCCATGGCGTCAAAGAAAAGGACTTTCGACGTCTTATTCCATTAAGACTGGGAACACTAGACCATTGGTAGCCTTGCTGGGGACTTGGAAGAACGTGATTTACGTGTAAGGCCTTTATTAGGCTCCAAATGGCCATATTACTGCCTTTAGAGGGCTGTGCACGTAGTTAACAGTGTTCTATAGCCATGGCGCCAAGGAAAAGGACTTGGGACGTCATAGTCCATTGAGACTGGAAGGACTACTCCTATGGTAACCTGCGCAGGCAGTTGGAACGACAGTATTTACGTTTAAAGCCTTTATTAGTCTGCAAAAGGCCATGTTACAGCATTTAGAGGGCTGTGCACGGAGTTAACATTGTTCTAAAGCCATGGCGCCAAGGAAAAGGACTTGGGACGTCATAGTCCATTGAGACTGGAAGGACTACTCCTATGGTAACCTGCGCAGGCAGGTGGAACGACGCTATTTACGTATAACACCTTTATTAGGCTGCAAATGGCCATATTACAGCCTTTAGAGGGCTGTGCACGGAGTTAAAAGTGTTCTAAAGCCATGGCGCCAAGGAAAAGGACTTGGGACGTCATAGTCTATTGAGACTGGAAGGACTAGACTAATGGTATCCCGCGAAGGGTGGTGGAACCACGTTATTTACGTGTTAAGCCTTTATTTGGCTGCAAAAGGCAATATTACAGCATTTAGAGGTCTGTGCACGTAGTAAAAAGTGTTTTAACGCTAAAGCGCCAAGGAAAAGGACTTGAGACGTCATATTCCATTAAGACTGGGAACACTAGACCATTGGTAACCTTGCTTGGGGCGTGGAAGAACGTTATTTCCGTGTAAAGCCTTTATTTGGCTACAAAAGGCAATATTACAGCATTTAAAGGACTGTGCGCGTAGTTGACAGTCTTCTATAGCCATGGCGTCAAGGAAAAGGACTTTGGACGTCATATTCCATTAAGACTGCGAACACTAGACCATTGGTAGCCTTGCTGGGGACGTGGAAGAACGTGATTTACGTGTAAGGCCTTTAATAGGCTGCAAATGGCTATATTACAGCCTTTAGAGGGCCGTGCACGAAATTAACAGTGTGCTAAAGCCATGGCGCCAAGGAAAATGACTTGACACGTCATAGTCCATTGAGACTGGAAGGACTAGACTAATGGTATCCCGCAAAGGGTGGTGGAACCACGTTATTTACGTGTAAGGCCTTTATTAGGCTCCAAATGGCCATATTACTGCCTTTAGAGGGCTGTGCACGTAGTTAACAGTGTTCTATAGCCATGGCGCCAAGGAAAAGGACTTGGGACGTCGTAGTCCATTGAGACTGGAAGGACTACTCCTATGGTAACCTGCGCAGGCAGTTGGAACGACAGTATTTACGTTTAAAGCCTTTATTAGTCTGCAAAAGGCCATGTTACAGCATTTAGAGGGCTGTGCACGTAGTTAACATTGTTCTAAAGCCATGGCGCCAAGGAAAAGGACTTGGGACGTCATAGTCTATTGAGACTGGAAGGACTAGACTAATGGTATCCCGCGAAGGGTGGTGGAACCACGTTATTTACGTGTTAAGCCTTTATTTGGCTGCAAAAGGCAATATTGCAGCATTTAGAGGTCTGTGCACGTAGTAAAAAGTGTTTTAACGCTAAAGCGCCAAGGAAAAGGACTTGAGACGTCATATTCCATTAAGACTGGGAACACTAGACCATTGGTAACCTTGCTTGGGGCGTGGAAGAACGTGATTTGCGTGTAAGACCTTTATTAGTCTGTAAAAGGCCATGTTACAGCATTTAGAGGACTGTGCGCGTAGTTGCCGGTCTTCTAACGCCAAGGTGCCAAAGAAAATGACTTGGGACGTTGTAGTCCATTGGGACTGGAAGGACTAGACCAATGGTATCCCGCGCAGGCAGTTGGAACGACAGTGTTTTCGTGTAAAGGCTTTACTAGGCCGCAAAAGGCCATATTACAGCCTTTAGAGGGCTGTGCACGGAGTTAAAAGTGTTCTAAAGCCATGGCGCCAAGGAAAATGACTTGGGACGTCATATTACATTGAGACTGAAAACACTAGACCAATGGTAACTTGCGCAGGCAGGTGGAGCGACAGTATTTACGTATAAGGCCTTTAATAGGCTGCAAATGGCCATATTACAGCGTTCAAAGGGCCGTGCACGTAGTTAAATGTGTTTTAACGCCAAAGCGCCAAGGAAAAGGAATTGGGACGTCGTATTACATTGAGACTGAAAACACTAGACCAATGGTAGCCTGGTTGGGAGCGTGGAAGCACGTGGTTTACGTGTAAGACCTTTATTTGGCTACAAAAGGCAATATTACAGCATTTAAAGGACTGTGCGCGTAGTTGACAGTCTTCTATAGCCATGGCGTCAAGGAAAAGGACTTTGGACGTCATATTCCATTAAGACTGCGAACACTACACCATTGGTAGCCTTGCTGGGGACGTGGAAGAACGTGATTTACGTGTAAGGCCTTTAATAGGCTGCAAATGGCTATATTACAGCCTTTAGAGGGCCGTGCACGAAATTAACAGTGTGCTAAAGCCATGGCGCCAGGGAAAATGACTTGGCACGTCATAGTCCATTGAGACTGGAAGGACTAGACTAATGGTATCCCGCGAAGGGTGGTGGAACCACGTTATTTCCGTGTAAAGCCTTTATTTGGCTACAAAAGGCAATATTACAGCATTTAAAGGACTGTGCGCGTAGTTGACAGTGTTCTATAGCCATGGCGTCAAAGAAAAGGACTTTCGACGTCTTATTCCATTAAGACTGGGAACACTAGACCATTGGTAGCCTTGCTGGGGACGTGGAAGAACGTGATTTACGTGTAAGGCCTTTATTAGGCTCCAAATGGCCATATTACTGCCTTTAGAGGGCTGTGCACGTAGTTAACAGTGTTCTATAGCCATGGCGCCAAGGAAAAGGACTTGGGACGCCATAGTCCATTGAGACTGGAAGGACTACTCCTATGGTAACCTGCGCAGGCAGTTGGAACGACAGTATTTACGTTTAAAGCCTTTATTAGTCTGCAAAAGGCCATGTTACAGCATTTAGGGGGCTGTGCACGGAGTTAAAAGTGTTCTAAAGCCATGGCGCAAAGGAAAAGGACTTGGGACGTCATAGTCCATTGAGACTGGAAGGACTAGACTAATGGTATCCCGCGAAGGGTGGTGGAACCACGTTATTTCCGTGTAAAGCCTTTATTTGGCTACAAAAGGCAATATTACAGCATTTAAAGGACTGTGCGCGTAGTTGACAGTGTTCTATAGCCATGGCGCCAAAGAAAAAGACTTGGGACGTCATAGTCCATTGAGACTGGAAGGACTACTCCTATGGTAACCTGCGCAGGCAATTGAAACGACAGTGTTTACGTTTAAAGCCTTTATTTAACTGCAAAAGGCAATATTACAGCATTTAGAGGTCTGTGCACATAGTAAAAAGTGTTTTAACGCTAAAGCGCCAAGGAAAAGGACTTGAGACGTCATATTCCATTAAGACTGGGAACACTAGACCATTGGTAACCTTGCTTGGGGCGTGGAAGAACGTTATTTCCGTGTAAAGCCTTTATTTGGCTACAAAAGGCAATATTACAGCATTTAAAGGACTGTGCGCGTAGTTGACAGTGTTCTATAGCCATGGCGTCAAGGAAAAGGACTTTGGACGTCATATTCCATTAAGACTGCGAACACTAGACCATTGGTAGCCTTGCTGGGGACGTGGAAGAACGTGATTTACGTGTAAGGCCTTTAATAGGCTGCAAATGGCTATATTACAGCCTTTAGAGGGCCGTGCACGAAATTAACAGTGTGCTAAAGCCATGGCGCCAAGGAAAATGACTTGACACGTCATAGTCCATTGAGACTGGAAGGACTAGACTAATGGTATCCCGCGAAGGGTGGTGGAACCACGTTATTTCCGTGTAAAGCCTTTATTTGGCTACAAAAGGCAATATTACAGCATTTAAAGGACTGTGCGCGTAGTTGACAGTGTTCTATAGCCATGGCGTCAAAGAAAAGGACTTTCGACGTCTTATTCCATTAAGACTGGGAACACTAGACCATTGGTAGCCTTGCTGGGGACGTGGAAGAACGTGATTTACGTGTAAGGCCTTTATTAGGCTCCAAATGGCCATATTACTGCCTTTAGAGGGCTGTGCACGTAGTTAACAGTGTTCTATAGCCATGGCGCCAAGGAAAAGGACTTGGGACGTCATAGTCCATTGAGACTGGAAGGACTACTCCTATGGTAACCTGCGCAGGCAGTTGGAACGACAGTATTTACGTTTAAAGCCTTTATTAGTCTGCAAAAGGCCATGTTACAGCATTTAGGGGGCTGTGCACGTAGTTAACATTGTTCTAAAGCCATGGCGCCAAGGAAAAGGACTTGGGACGTCATAGTCCATTGAGACTGGAAGAACTACTCCTATGGTAACCTGCGCAGGCAGTTGGAACGACAGTATTTACGTATAACACCTTTATTAGGCTGCAAATGGCCATATTACAGCCTTTAGAGGGCTGTGCACGGAGTTAAAAGTGTTCTAAAGCCATGGCGCCAAGGAAAAGGACTTGGGACGTCATAGTCTATTGAGACTGGAAGGACTAGACTAATGGTATCCCGCGAAGGGTGGTGGAACCACGTTATTTACGTGTTAAGCCTTTATTTGGCTGCAAAAGGCAATATTACAGCATTTAGAGGTCTGTGCACGTAGTAAAAAGTGTTTTAACGCTAAAGCGCCAAGGAAAAGGACTTGAGACGTCATATTCCATTAAGACTGGGAACACTAGACCATTGGTAACCTTGCTTTGGGCGTGGAAGAACGTGATTTCCGTGTAAAGCCTTTATTTGGCTACAAAAGGCAATATTACAGCATTTAAAGGACTGTGCGCGTAGTTGACAGTCTTCTATAGCCATGGCGTCAAGGAAAAGGACTTTGGACGTCATATTCCATTAAGACTGCGAACACTACACCATTGGTAGCCTTGCTGGGGACGTGGAAGAACGTGATTTACGTGTAAGGCCTTTAATATGCTGCAAATGGCTATATTACAGCCTTTAGAGGGCCGTGCACGAAATTAACAGTGTGCTAAAGCCATGGCGCCAAGGAAAATGACTTGACACGTCATAGTCCATTGAGACTGGAAGGACTAGACTAATGGTATCCCGCGAAGGGTGGTGGAACCACGTTATTTCCGTGTAAAGCCTTTATTTGGCTACAAAAGGCAATATTACAGCATTTAAAGGACTGTGCGCGTAGTTGACAGTGTTCTATAGCCATGGCGTCAAAGAAAAGGACTTTCGACGTCTTATTCCATTAAGACTGGGAACACTAGACCATTGGTAGCCTTGCTGGGGACTTGGAAGAACGTGATTTACGTGTAAGGCCTTTATTAGGCTCCAAATGGCCATATTACTGCCTTTAGAGGGCTGTGCACGTAGTTAACAGTGTTCTATAGCCATGGCGCCAAGGAAAAGGACTTGGGACGTCATAGTCCATTGAGACTGGAAGGACTACTCCTATGGTAACCTGCGCAGGCAGTTGGAACGACAGTATTTACGTTTAAAGCCTTTATTAGTCTGCAAAAGGCCATGTTACAGCATTTAGAGGGCTGTGCACGGAGTTAACATTGTTCTAAAGCCATGGCGCCAAGGAAAAGGACTTGGGACGTCATAGTCCATTGAGACTGGAAGGACTACTCCTATGGTAACCTGCGCAGGCAGGTGGAACGACGCTATTTACGTATAACACCTTTATTAGGCTGCAAATGGCCATATTACAGCCTTTAGAGGGCTGTGCACGGAGTTAAAAGTGTTCTAAAGCCATGGCGCCAAGGAAAAGGACTTGGGACGTCATAGTCTATTGAGACTGGAAGGACTAGACTAATGGTATCCCGCGAAGGGTGGTGGAACCACGTTATTTACGTGTTAAGCCTTTATTTGGCTGCAAAAGGCAATATTACAGCATTTAGAGGTCTGTGCACGTAGTAAAAAGTGTTTTAACGCTAAAGCGCCAAGGAAAAGGACTTGAGACGTCATATTCCATTAAGACTGGGAACACTAGACCATTGGTAACCTTGCTTGGGGCGTGGAAGAACGTTATTTCCGTGTAAAGCCTTTATTTGGCTACAAAAGGCAATATTACAGCATTTAAAGGACTGTGCGCGTAGTTGACAGTCTTCTATAGCCATGGCGTCAAGGAAAAGGACTTTGGACGTCATATTCCATTAAGACTGCGAACACTAGACCATTGGTAGCCTTGCTGGGGACGTGGAAGAACGTGATTTACGTGTAAGGCCTTTAATAGGCTGCAAATGGCTATATTACAGCCTTTAGAGGGCCGTGCACGAAATTAACAGTGTGCTAAAGCCATGGCGCCAAGGAAAATGACTTGACACGTCATAGTCCATTGAGACTGGAAGGACTAGACTAATGGTATCCCGCGAAGGGTGGTGGAACCACGTTATTTACGTGTAAGGCCTTTATTAGGCTCCAAATGGCCATATTATTGCCTTTAGAGGGCTGTGCACGTAGTTAACAGTGTTCTATAGCCATGGCGCCAAGGAAAAGGACTTGGGACGTCGTAGTCCATTGAGACTGGAAGGACTACTCCTATGGTAACCTGCGCAGGCAGTTGGAACGACAGTATTTACGTTTAAAGCCTTTATTAGTCTGCAAAAGGCCATGTTACAGCATTTAGAGGGCTGTGCACGTAGTTAACATTGTTCTAAAGCCATGGCGCCAAGGAAAAGGACTTGGGACGTCATAGTCTATTGAGACTGGAAGGACTAGACTAATGGTATCCCGCGAAGGGTGGTGGAACCACGTTATTTACGTGTTAAGCCTTTATTTGGCTGCAAAAGGCAATATTGCAGCATTTAGAGGTCTGTGCACGTAGTAAAAAGTGTTTTAACGCTAAAGCGCCAAGGAAAAGGACTTGAGACGTCATATTCCATTAA
The DNA here is from genome assembly GCF_029227915.1 of Hydractinia symbiolongicarpus. NCBI lineage: Eukaryota > Metazoa > Cnidaria > Hydrozoa > Anthoathecata > Hydractiniidae > Hydractinia > Hydractinia symbiolongicarpus. The sequence continues at coordinate 14,683,900 of NC_079885.1, read as the reverse complement.
GACTGGGAACACTAGACCATTGGTAACCTTGCTTGGGGCGTGGAAGAACGTGATTTGCGTGTAAGACCTTTATTAGTCTGTAAAAGGCCATGTTACAGCATTTAGAGGACTGTGCGCGTAGTTGCCGGTCTTCTAACGCCAAGGTGCCAAAGAAAATGACTTGGGACGTTGTAGTCCATTGGGACTGGAAGGACTAGACCAATGGTATCCCGCGGAGGGTGGTGGAATCACGGTATTTTCGTGTAAAGGCTTTACTAGGCCGCAAAAGGCCATATTACTGACTTTAGAGGGCTGTGCACGTAGTTGACAGTGTTCTATAGCCATGGCGCCAAGGAAAAGGACTTGGGACGTCAAAGTCCATTGAGACTGGAAGGACTACTCCTATGGTAACCTGCGCAGGCAGTTGGAACGACAGTGTTTACGTTTAAAGCCTTTATTTAACTGCAAATGGCCATATTACAGCCTTTAGAGGGCTGTGCACGGAGTTAAAAGTGTTCTAAAGCCATGGCGCCAAGGAAAATGACTTGGGACGTCATATTACATTGAGACTGAAAACACTAGACCAATGGTAACTTGCGCAGGCAGGTGGAGCGACAGTATTTACGTATAAGGCCTTTAATAGGCTGCAAATGGCCATATTACAGCGTTCAAAGGGCCGTGCACGTAGTTAAATGTGTTTTAACGCCAAAGCGCCAAGGAAAAGGAATTGGGACGTCGTATTACATTGAGACTGAAAACACTAGACCAATGGTAGCCTGGTTGGGAGCGTGGAAGCACGTGGTTTGCGTGTAAGACCTTTATTTGGCTACAAAAGGCAATATTACAGCATTTAAAGGACTGTGCGCGTAGTTGACAGTCTTCTATAGCCATGGCGTCAAGGAAAAGGACTTTGGACGTCATATTCCATTAAGACTGCGAACACTACACCATTGGTAGCCTTGCTGGGGACGTGGAAGAACGTGATTTACGTGTAAGGCCTTTAATAGGCTGCAAATGGCTATATTACAGCCTTTAGAGGGCCGTGCACGAAATTAACAGTGTGCTAAAGCCATGGCGCCAGGGAAAATGACTTGGCACGTCATAGTCCATTGAGACTGGAAGGACTAGACTAATGGTATCCCGCGAAGGGTGGTGGAACCACGTTATTTCCGTGTAAAGCCTTTATTTGGCTACAAAAGGCAATATTACAGCATTTAAAGGACTGTGCGCGTAGTTGACAGTGTTCTATAGCCATGGCGTCAAAGAAAAGGACTTTCGACGTCTTATTCCATTAAGACTGGGAACACTAGACCATTGGTAGCCTTGCTGGGGACGTGGAAGAACGTGATTTACGTGTCAGGCCTTTATTAGGCTCCAAATGGCCATATTACTGCCTTTAGAGGGCTGTGCACGTAGTTAACAGTGTTCTATAGCCATGGCGCCAAGGAAAAGGACTTGGGACGTCATAGTCCATTGAGACTGGAAGGACTACTCCTATGGTAACCTGCGCAGGCAGTTGGAACGACAGTATTTACGTTTAAAGCCTTTATTAGTCTGCAAAAGGCCATGTTACAGCATTTAGAGGGCTGTGCACGGAGTTAACATTGTTCTAAAGCCATGGCGCCAAGGAAAAGGACTTGGGACGTCATAGTCCATTGAGACTGGAAGGACTACTCCTATGGTAACCTGCGCAGGCAGGTGGAACGACGCTATTTACGTATAACACCTTTATTAGGCTGCAAATGGCCATATTACAGCGTTCAAAGGGCCGTGCACGTAGTTAAATGTGTTTTAACGCTAAAGCGTCAAGGAAAAGGAATTGGGACGTCATAGTCTATTGAGACTGGAAGGACTAGACTAATGGTATCCCGCGAAGGGTGGCGGAACCACGTTATTTACGTGTTAAGCCTTTATTTGGCTGCAAAAGGCAATATTACAGCATTTAGAGGTCTGTGCACGTAGTAAAAAGTGTTTTAACGCTAAAGCGCCAAGGAAAAGGACTTGAGACGTCATATTCCATTAAGACTGGGAACACTAGACCATTGGTAACCTTGCTTGGGGCGTGGAAGAACGTTATTTCCGTGTAAAGCCTTTATTTGGCTACAAAAGGCAATATTACAGCATTTAAAGGACTGTGCGCGTAGTTGACAGTCTTCTATAGCCATGGCGTCAAGGAAAAGGACTTTGGACGTCATATTCCATTAAGACTGCGAACACTAGACCATTGGTAGCCTTGCTGGGGACGTGGAAGAACGTGATTTACGTGTAAGGCCTTTATTAGGCTCCAAATGGCCATATTACTGCATTTAGAGGTCTGTGCACGTAGTAAAAAGTGTTTTAACGCTAAAGCGCCAAGGAAAAGGACTTGAGATGTCATATTCCATTAAGACTGGGAACACTAGACCATTGGTAACCTTGCTTGGGGCGTGGAAGAACGTGATTTGCGTGTAAGACCTTTATTAGTCTGTAAAAGGCCATGTTACAGCATTTAGAGGACTGTGCGCGTAGTTGCCGGTCTTCTAACGCCAAGGTGCCAAAGAAAATGACTTGGGACGTTGTAGTCCATTGGGACTGGAAGGACTAGACCAATGGTATCCCGCGGAGGGTGGTGGAATCACGGTATTTTCGTGTAAAGGCTTTACTAGGCCGCAAAAGGCCATATTACTGACTTTAGAGGGCTGTGCACGTAGTTGACAGTGTTCTATAGCCATGGCGCCAAGGAAAAGGACTTGGGACGTCAAAGTCCATTGAGACTGGAAGGACTACTCCTATGGTAACCTGCGCAGGCAGTTGGAACGACAGTGTTTACGTTTAAAGCCTTTATTTAACTGCAAATGGCCATATTACAGCCTTTAGAGGGCTGTGCACGGAGTTAAAAGTGTTCTAAAGCCATGGCGCCAAGGAAAATGACTTGGGACGTCATATTACATTGAGACTGAAAACACTAGACCAATGGTAACTTGCGCAGGCAGGTGGAGCGACAGTATTTACGTATAAGGCCTTTAATAGGCTGCAAATGGCCATATTACAGCGTTCAAAGGGCCGTGCACGTAGTTAAATGTGTTTTAACGCCAAAGCGCCAAGGAAAAGGAATTGGGACGTCGTATTACATTGAGACTGAAAACACTAGACCAATGGTAGCCTGGTTGGGAGCGTGGAAGCACGTGGTTTACGTGTAAGACCTTTATTTGGCTACAAAAGGCAATATTACAGCATTTAAAGGACTGTGCGCGTAGTTGACAGTCTTCTATAGCCATGGCGTCAAGGAAAAGGACTTTGGACGTCATATTCCATTAGGACTGCGAACACTACACCATTGGTAGCCTTGCTGGGGACGTGGAAGAACGTGATTTACGTGTAAGGCCTTTAATAGGCTGCAAATGGCTATATTACAGCCTTTAGAGGGCCGTGCACGAAATTAACAGTGTGCTAAAGCCATGGCGCCAAGGAAAATGACTTGGCACGTCATAGTCCATTGAGACTGGAAGGACTAGACTAATGGTATCCCGCGAAGGGTGGTGGAACCACGTTATTTCCGTGTAAAGCCTTTATTTGGCTACAAAAGGCAATATTACAGCATTTAAAGGACTGTGCGTGTAGTTGACAGTGTTCTATAGCCATGGCGTCAAAGAAAAGGACTTTCGACGTCTTATTCCATTAAGACTGGGAACACTAGACCATTGGTAGCCTTGCTGGGGACGTGGAAGAACGTGATTTACGTGTCAGGCCTTTATTAGGCTCCAAATGGCCATATTACTGCCTTTAGAGGGCTGTGCACGTAGTTAACAGTGTTCTATAGCCATGGCGCCAAGGAAAAGGACTTGGGACGTCAAAGTCCATTGAGACTGGAAGGACTACTCCTATGGTAACCTGCGCAGGCAGTTGGAACGACAGTATTTACGTTTAAAGCCTTTATTAGTCTGCAAAAGGCCATGTTACAGCATTTAGAGGGCTGTGCACGGAGTTAACATTGTTCTAAAGCCATGGCGCCAAGGAAAAGGACTTGGGACGTCATAGTCCATTGAGACTGGAAGGACTACTCCTATGGTAACCTGCGCAGGCAGGTGGAACGACGCTATTTACGTATAACACCTTTATTAGGCTGCAAATGGCCATATTACAGCGTTCAAAGGGCCGTGCACGTAGTTAAATGTGTTTTAACGCTAAAGCGTCAAGGAAAAGGAATTGGGACGTCGTATTACATTGAGACTGAAAACACTAGACTAATGGTATCCCGCGAAGGGTGGTGGAACCACGTTATTTACGTGTTAAGCCTTTATTTGGCTGCAAAAGGCAATATTACAGCCTTTAGAGGGCTGTGCACGGAGTTAAAAGTGTTCTAAAGCCATGGCGCCAAGGAAAATGACTTGGGACGTCATATTACATTGAGACTGAAAACACTAGACCAATGGTAATTTGCGCAGGCAGGTGGAGCGACAGTATTTACGTATAAGGCCTTTACTAGGCTGCAAATGGCCATATTACAGCGTTCAAAGGGCCGTGCACGTAGTTAAATGTGTTTTAACGCTAAAGCGCCAAGGAAAAGGAATTGGGACGTCGTATTACATTGAGACTGAAAACACTAGACCAATGGTAGCCTGGTTGGGAGCGTGGAAGCACGTGGTTTACGTGTAAGGCCTTTATTTGGCTACAAAAGGCAATATTACAGCATTTAAAGGACTGCGCGCGTAGTTGACAGTCTTCTATAGCCATGGCGTCAAGGAAAAGGACTTTAGACGTCATATTCCATTAGGACTGCGAACACTAGACCATTGGTAGCCACGCTGGGGACGTGGAAGAACGTGATTTACGTGTAAGGCCTTTAATAGGCTGCAAATGGCTATATTACAGCCTTTAGAGGGCCGTTCACGAAATTAACAGTGTGCTAAAGCCATGGCGCCAAGGAAAATGACTTGGCACGTCATAGTCCATTGAGACTGGAAGGACTAGACTAATGGTATCCCGTGAAGGGTGGTGGAACCACGTTATTTCCGTGTAAAGCCTTTATTTGGCTACAAAAGGCAATATTACAGCATTTAAAGGACTGTGCGCGTAGTTGACAGTGTTCTATAGCCATGGCGTCAAAGAAAAGGACTTTCGACGTCTTATTCCATTAAGACTGGGAACACTAGACCATTGGTAGCTTTGTTGGGGACGTGGAAGAACGTGATTTACGTGTCAGGCCTTTATTAGGCTCCAAATGGCCATATTACTGCCTTTAGAGGGCTGTGCACGTAGTTAACAGTGTTCTATAGCCATGGCGCCAAGGAAAAGGACTTGGGACGTCATAGTCCATTGAGACTGGAAGGACTACTCCTATGGTAACCTGCGCAGGCAGTTGGAACGACAGTATTTACGTTTAAAGCCTTTATTAGTCGGCAAAAGGCCATGTTACAGCATTTAGAGGGCTGTGCACGGAGTTAACATTGTTCTAAAGCCATGGCGCCAAGGAAAAGGACTTGGGACGTCATAGTCCATTGAGACTGGAAGGACTACTCCTATGGTAACCTGCGCAGGCAGCTGGAACGACGCTATTTACGTATAACACCTTTATTAGGCTGCAAATGGCCATATTACAGCGTTCAAAGGGCCGTGCATGTAGTTAAATGTGTTTTAACGCTAAAGCGCCAAGGAAAAGGAATTGGGACGTCGTATTACATTGAGACTGAAAACACTAGACTAATGGTATCCCGCGAAGGGTGGTGGAACCACGTTATTTACGTGTTAAGCCTTTATTTGGCTGCAAAAGGCAATATTACAGCATTTAGAGGGCTGTGCACGTAGTTGACAGTGTTCTATAGCCATGGCGTCAAGGAAAAGGTTTTTGGACGTCATATTCCATTAAGACTGCGAACACTAGACCATTGGTAGCCTTGCTGGGGACGTGGAAGAACGTGATTTACGTGTAAGGCCTTTAATAGGCTGCAAATGGCTATATTACAGCCTTTAGAGGGCCGTGCACGAAATTAACAGTGTGCTAAAGCCATGGCGCCAAGGAAAATGACTTGGCACGTCATAGTCCATTGAGACTGGAAGGACTAGACTAATGGTATCCCGCGAAGGGTGGTGGAACCACGTTATTTCCGTGTAAAGCCTTTATTTGGCTACAAAAGGCAATATTACAGCATTTAAAGGACTGTGCGCGTAGTTGACAGTGTTCTATAGCCATGGCGTCAAAGAAAAGGACTTTCGACCTCTTATTTCATTAAGACTGGGAACACTAGACCATTGGTAGCCTTGCTGGGGACGTGGAAGAACGTGATTTACGTGTCAGGCCTTTATTAGGCTCCAAATGGCCATATTACTGCCTTTAGAGGGCTGTGCACGTAGTTAACAGTGTTCTATAGCCATGGCGCCAAGGAAAAGGACTTGGGACGTCATAGTCCATTGAGACTGGAAGGACTACTCCTATGGTAACCTGCGTAGGCAGTTGGAACGACAGTATTTACGTTTAAAGCCTTTATTAGTCTGCAAAAGGCCATGTTACAGCATTTAGAGGGCTGTGCACGGAGTTAACATTGTTCTAAAGCCATGACGCCAAGGAAAATGACTTGGCACGTCATAGTTCATTGAGACTGGAAGGACTAGACTAATGGTATCCCGCGAAGGGTGGTGGAACCACGTTATTTCCGTGTAAAGCCTTTATTAAGCTGCAAATGGCCATATTACAGCGTTCAAAGGGCCGTGCACGTATTTAAATGTGTTTTAACGCTAAAGCGCCAAGGAAAAGGAATTGGGACGTCGTATTACATTGAGACTGAAAACACTAGACTAATGGTATCCCGCGAAGGGTGGTGGAACCACGTTATTTACGTGTTAAGCCTTTATTTGGCTGCAAAAGGCAATATTACAGCATTTAGAGGTCTGTGCGCGTAGTTGACAGTCTTCTATAGCCATGGCGTCAAGGAAAAGGACTTTGGACGTCATATTCCATTAAGACTGCGAACACTAGACCATTGGTAGCCTTGCTGGGAACGTGGAAGAACGTGATTTACGTGTAAGGCCTTTAATAGGCTGCAAATGGCTATATTACAGCCTTTAGAGGGCCGTGCACGAAATTAACAGTGTGCTAAAGCCATGGCGCCAAGGAAAATGACTTGGCACGTCATAGTCCATTGAGACTGGAAGGACTAGACTAATGGTATCCCTCGAAGGGTGGTGGAACCACGTTATTTCCGTGTTAAGCCTTTATTTGGCTGCAAAAGGCAATATTACAGCATTTAGAGGTCTGTGCACGTAGTAAAAAGTGTTTTAACGCTAAAGCGTCAAGGAAAAGGACTTTGGACGTCATATTCCATTAAGACTGCGAACACTAGACCATTGGTAGCCTTGCTGGGGACGTGGAAGAACGTGATTTGCGTGTAAGACCTTTATTAGTCTGTAAAAGGCCATGTTACAGCATTTAGAGGACTGTGCGCGTAGTTGCCGGTCTTCTAACGTCAAGGTGCCAAAGAAAACGACTTGGGACGTTGTAGTCCATTGGGACTGGAAGGACTAGACCAATTGTATCCCGCGGAGGGTGGTGGAACCACGTTATTTCCGTGTAAAGCCTTTATTTGGCTACAAAAGGCAATATTACAGCATTTAGAGGTCTGTGCACGTAGTAAAAAGTGTTTTAACGCTAAAGCGCCAAGGAAAAGGACTTGAGACGTCATAGTCTATTGAGACTGGAAGGACTAGACTAATGGTATCCCGCGAAGGGTGGTGGAACCACGTTATTTACGTGTTAAGCCTTTATTTGGCTGCAAAAGGCAATATTACAGCATTTAGAGGTCTGTGCACGTAGTAAAAAGTGTTTTAACGCTAAAGCGCCAAGGAAAAGAACTTGAGACGTCATATTCCATTAAGACTGGGAACACTAGACCATTGGTAACCTTGCTTTGGGCGTGGAAGAACGTGATTTCCGTGTAAAGCCTTTATTTGGCTACAAAAGGCAATATTACAGCATTTAAAGGACTGTGCGCGTAGTTGACAGTCTTCTATAGCCATGGCGTCAAGGAAAAGGACTTTGGACGTCATATTCCATTAAGACTGCGAACACTAGACCATTGGTAGCCTTGCTGGGGACGTGGAAGAACGTGATTTACGTGTAAGGCCTTTAATATGCTGCAAATGGCTATATTACAGCCTTTAGAGGGCCGTGCACGAAATTAACAGTGTGCTAAAGCCATGGCGCCAAGGAAAATGACTTGACACGTCATAGTCCATTGAGACTGGAAGGACTAGACTAATGGTATCCCGCGAGGGTGGTGGAACCACGTTATTTCCGTGTAAAGCCTTTATTTGGCTACAAAAGGCAATATTACAGCATTTAAAGGACTGTGCGCGTAGTTGACAGTGTTCTATAGCCATGGCGTCAAAGAAAAGGACTTTCGACGTCTTATTCCATTAAGACTGGGAACACTAGACCATTGGTAGCCTTGCTGGGGACTTGGAAGAACGTGATTTACGTGTAAGGCCTTTATTAGGCTCCAAATGGCCATATTACTGCCTTTAGAGGGCTGTGCACGTAGTTAACAGTGTTCTATAGCCATGGCGCCAAGGAAAAGGACTTGGGACGTCATAGTCCATTGAGACTGGAAGGACTACTCCTATGGTAACCTGCGCAGGCAGTTGGAACGACAGTATTTACGTTTAAAGCCTTTATTAGTCTGCAAAAGGCCATGTTACAGCATTTAGAGGGCTGTGCACGGAGTTAACATTGTTCTAAAGCCATGGCGCCAAGGAAAAGGACTTGGGACGTCATAGTCCATTGAGACTGGAAGGACTACTCCTATGGTAACCTGCGCAGGCAGGTGGAACGACGCTATTTACGTATAACACCTTTATTAGGCTGCAAATGGCCATATTACAGCCTTTAGAGGGCTGTGCACGGAGTTAAAAGTGTTCTAAAGCCATGGCGCCAAGGAAAAGGATTTGGGACGTCATAGTCTATTGAGACTGGAAGGACTAGACTAATGGTATCCCGCGAAGGGTGGTGGATCCACGTTATTTACGTGTTAAGCCTTTATTTGGCTGCAAAAGGCAATATTACAGCATTTAGAGGTCTGTGCACGTAGTAAAAAGTGTTTTAACGCTAAAGCGCCAAGGAAAAGGACTTGAGACGTCATATTCCATTAAGACTGGGAACACTAGACCATTGGTAACCTTGCTTGGGGCGTGGAAGAACGTTATTTCCGTGTAAAGCCTTTATTTGGCTACAAAAGGCAATATTACAGCATTTAAAGGACTGTGCGCGTAGTTGACAGTCTTCTATAGCCATGGCGTCAAGGAAAAGGACTTTGGACGTCATATTCCATTAAGACTGCGAACACTAGACCATTGGTAGCCTTGCTGGGGACGTGGAAGAACGTGATTTACGTGTAAGGCCTTTAATAGGCTGCAAATGGCTATATTACAGCCTTTAGAGGGCCGTGCACGAAATTAACAGTGTGCTAAAGCCATGGCGCCAAGGAAAATGACTTGACACGTCATAGTCCATTGAGACTGGAAGGACTAGACTAATGGTATCCCGCGAAGGGTGGTGGAACCACGTTATTTACGTGTAAGGCCTTTATTAGGCTCCAAATGGCCATATTACTGCCTTTAGAGGGCTGTGCACGTAGTTAACAGTGTTCTATAGCCATGGCGCCAAGGAAAAGGACTTGGGACGTCGTAGTCCATTGAGACTGGAAGGACTACTCCTATGGTAACCTGCGCAGGCAGTTGGAACGACAGTATTTACGTTTAAAGCCTTTATTAGTCTGCAAAAGGCCATGTTACAGCATTTAGAGGGCTGTGCACGTAGTTAACATTGTTCTAAAGCCATGGCGCCAAGGAAAAGGACTTGGGACGTCATAGTCTATTGAGACTGGAAGGACTAGACTAATGGTATCCCGCGGAGGGTGGTGGAATCACGGTATTTTCGTGTAAAGGCTTTACTAGGCCGCAAAAGGCCATATTACTGACTTTAGAGGGCTGTGCACGTAGTTGACAGTGTTCTATAGCCATGGCGCCAAGGAAAAGGACTTGGGACGTCAAAGTCCATTGAGACTGGAAGGACTACTCCTATGGTAACCTGCGCAGGCAGTTGGAACGACAGTGTTTACGTTTAAAGCCTTTATTTAACTGCAAATGGCCATATTACAGCCTTTAGAGGGCTGTGCACGGAGTTAAAAGTGTTCTAAAGCCATGGCGCCAAGGAAAATGACTTGGGACGTCATATTACATTGAGACTGAAAACACTAGACCAATGGTAACTTGCGCAGGCAGGTGGAGCGACAGTATTTACGTATAAGGCCTTTAATAGGCTGCAAATGGCCATATTACAGCGTTCAAAGGGCCGTGCACGTAGTTAAATGTGTTTTAACGCCAAAGCGCCAAGGAAAAGGAATTGGGACGTCGTATTACATTGAGACTGAAAACACTAGACCAATGGTAGCCTGGTTGGGAGCGTGGAAGCACGTGGTTTACGTGTAAGACCTTTATTTGGCTACAAAAGGCAATATTACAGCATTTAAAGGACTGTGCGCGTAGTTGACAGTCTTCTATAGCCATGGCGTCAAGGAAAAGGACTTTGGACGTCATATTCCATTAAGACTGCGAACACTACACCATTGGTAGCCTTGCTGGGGACGTGGAAGAACGTGATTTACGTGTAAGGCCTTTAATAGGCTGCAAATGGCTATATTACAGCCTTTAGAGGGCCGTGCACGAATTTAACAGTGTGCTAAAGCCATGGCGCCAGGGAAAATGACTTGGCACGTCATAGTCCATTGAGACTGGAAGGACTAGACTAATGGTATCCCGCGAAGGGTGGTGGAACCACGTTATTTCCGTGTAAAGCCTTTATTTGGCTACAAAAGGCAATATTACAGCATTTAAAGGACTGTGCGCGTAGTTGACAGTGTTCTATAGCCATGGCGTCAAAGAAAAGGACTTTCGACGTCTTATTCCATTAAGACTGGGAACACTAGACCATTGGTAGCCTTGCTGGGGACGTGGAAGAACGTGATTTACGTGTCAGGCCTTTATTAGGCTCCAAATGGCCATATTACTGCCTTTAGAGGGCTGTGCACGTAGTTAACAGTGTTCTATAGCCATGGCGCCAAGGAAAAGGACTTGGGACGTCATAGTCCATTGAGACTGGAAGGACTACTCCTATGGTAACCTGCGCAGGCAGTTGGAACGACAGTATTTACGTTTAAAGCCTTTATTAGTCTGCAAAAGGCCATGTTACAGCATTTAGAGGGCTGTGCACGGAGTTAACATTGTTCTAAAGCCATGGCGCCAAGGAAAAGGACTTGGGACGTCATAGTCCATTGAGACTGGAAGGACTACTCCTATGGTAACCTGCGCAGGCAGGTGGAACGACGCTATTTACGTATAACACCTTTATTAGGCTGCAAATGGCCATATTACAGCGTTCAAAGGGCCGTGCACGTAGTTAAATGTGTTTTAACGCTAAAGCGTCAAGGAAAAGGAATTGGGACGTCATAGTCTATTGAGACTGGAAGGACTAGACTAATGGTATCCCGCGAAGGGTGGTGGAACCACGTTATTTACGTGTTAAGCCTTTATTTGGCTGCAAAAGGCAATATTACAGCATTTAGAGGTCTGTGCACGTAGTAAAAAGTGTTTTAACGCTAAAGCGCCAAGGAAAAGGACTTGAGACGTCATATTCCATTAAGACTGGGAACACTAGACCATTGGTAACCTTGCTTGGGGCGTGGAAGAACGTTATTTCCGTGTAAAGCCTTTATTTGGCTACAAAAGGCAATATTACAGCATTTAAAGGACTGTGCGCGTAGTTGACAGTCTTCTATAGCCATGGCGTCAAGGAAAAGGACTTTGGACGTCATATTCCATTAAGACTGCGAACACTAGACCATTGGTAGCCTTGCTGGGGACGTGGAAGAACGTGATTTACGTGTAAGGCCTTTATTAGGCTCCAAATGGCCATATTACTGCCTTTAGAGGGCTGTGCACGTAGTTATCAGTGTTCTATAGCGATGGCGCCAAGGAAAAGGACTTGGGACGTCGTAGTCCATTGAGACTGGAAGGACTTCTCCTATGGTAACCTGCGCAGGCAGTTGGAACGACAGTATTTACGTTTAAAGCCTTTATTAGTCTGCAAAAGGCCATGTTACAGCATTTAGAGGGCTGTGCACGTAGTTAACATTGTTCTAAAGCCATGGCGCCAAGGAAAAGGACTTGGGACGTCATAGTCTATTGAGACTGGAAGGACTAAACTAATGGTATCCCGCGAAGGGTGGTGGAACCACGTTATTTACGTGTTAAGCCTTTATTTGGCTGCAAAAGGCAATATTGCAGCATTTAGAGGTCTGTGCACGTAGTAAAAAGTGTTTTAACGCTAAAGCGCCAAGGAAAAGGACTTTGGACGTCATATTCCATTAAGACTGCGAACACTAGACCATTGGTAACCTTGCTTGGGGCGTGGAAGAACGTGATTTGCGTGTAAGACCTTTATTAGTCTGTAAAAGGCCATGTTACAGCATTTAGAGGACTGTGCGCGTAGTTGCCGGTCTTCTAACGCCAAGGTGCCAAAGAAAATGACTTGGGGCGTTGTAGTCCATTGGGACTGGAAGGACTAGACCAATGGTATCCCGAGGAGGGTGGTGGAATCACGGTATTTTCGTGTAAAGGCTTTACTAGGCCGCAAAAGGCCATATTACTGACTTTAGAGGGCTGTGCACGTAGTTGACAGTGTTCTATAGCCATGGCGCCAAGGAAAAGGACTTGGGACGTCAAAGTCCATTGAGACTGGAAGGACTACTCCTATGGTAACCTGCGCAGGCAGTTGGAACGACAGTGTTTACGTTTAAAGCCTTTATTTAACTGCAAATGGCCATATTACAGCCTTTAGAGGGCTGTGCACGGAGTTAAAAGTGTTCTAAAGCCATGGCGCCAAGGAAAATGACTTGGGACGTCATATTACATTGAGACTGAAAACACTAGACCAATGGTAACTTGCGCAGGCAGGTGGAGCGACAGTATTTACGTATAAGGCCTTTAATAGGCTGCAAATGGCCATATTACAGCGTTCAAAGGGCCGTGCACGTAGTTAAATGTGTTTTAACGCCAAAGCGCCAAGGAAAAGGAATTGGGACGTCGTATTACATTGAGACTGAAAACACTAGACCAATGGTAGCCTGGTTGGGAGCGTGGAAGCACGTGGTTTACGTGTAAGACCTTTATTTGGCTACAAAAGGCAATATTACAGCATTTAAAGGACTGTGCGCGTAGTTGACAGTCTTCTATAGCCATGGCGTCAAGGAAAAGGACTTTGGACGTCATATTCCATTAAGACTGCGAACACTACACCATTGGTAGCCTTGCTGGGGACGTGGAAGAACGTGATTTACGTGTAAGGCCTTTAATAGGCAGCAAATGGCTATATTACAGCCTTTAGAGGGCCGTGCACGAAATTAACAGTGTGCTAAAGCCATGGCGCCAAGGAAAATGACTTGGCACGTCATAGTCCATTGAGACTGGAAGGACTAGACTAATGGTATCCCGCGAAGGGTGGTGGAACCACGTTATTTCCGTGTAAAGCCTTTATTTGGCTACAAAAGGCAATATTACAGCATTTAAAGGACTGTGCGTGTAGTTGACAGTGTTCTATAGCCATGGCGTCAAAGAAAAGGACTTTCGACGTCTTATTCCATTAAGACTGGGAACACTAGACCATTGGTAGCCTTGCTGGGGACGTGGAAGAACGTGATTTACGTGTCAGGCCTTTATTAGGCTCCAAATGGCCATATTACTGCCTTTAGAGGGCTGTGCACGTAGTTAACAGTGTTCTATAGCCATGGCGCCAAGGAAAAGGACTTGGGACGTCAAAGTCCATTGAGACTGGAAGGACTACTCCTATGGTAACCTGCGCAGGCAGTTGGAACGACAGTATTTACGTTTAAAGCCTTTATTAGTCTGCAAAAGGCCATGTTACAGCATTTAGAGGGCTGTGCACGGAGTTAACATTGTTCTAAAGCCATGGCGCCAAGGAAAAGGACTTGGGACGTCATAGTCCATTGAGACTGGAAGGACTACTCCTATGGTAACCTGCGCAGGCAGGTGGAACGACGCTATTTACGTATAACACCTTTATTAGGCTGCAAATGGCCATATTACAGCGTTCAAAGGGCCGTGCACGTAGTTAAATGTGTTTTAACGCTAAAGCGTCAAGGAAAAGGAATTGGGACGTCGTATTACATTGAGACTGAAAACACTAGACTAATGGTATCCCGCGAAGGGTGGTGGAACCACGTTATTTACGTGTTAAGCCTTTATTTGGCTGCAAAAGGCAATATTACAGCCTTTAGAGGGCTGTGCACGGAGTTAAAAGTGTTCTAAAGCCATGGCGCCAAGGAAAATGACTTGGGACGTCATATTACATTGAGACTGAAAACACTAGACCAATGGTAAATTGCGCAGGCAGGTGGAGCGACAGTATTTACGTATAAGGCCTTTAATAGGCTGCAAATGGCCATATTACAGCGTTCAAATGGCCGTGCACGTAGTTAAATGTGTTTTAACGCTAAAGCGCCAAGGAAAAGGAATTGGGACGTCGTATTACATTGAGACTGAAAACACTAGACCAATGGTAGCCTGGTTGGGAGCGTGGAAGCACGTGGTTTACGTGTAAGGCCTTTATTTGGCTACAAAAGGCAATATTACAGCATTTAAAGGACTGCGCGCGTAGTTGACAGTCTTCTATAGCCATGGCGTCAAGGAAAAGGACTTTAGACGTCATATTCCATTAGGACTGCGAACACTAGACCATTGGTAGCCACGCTGGGGACGTGGAAGAACGTGATTTACGTGTAAGGCCTTTAATAGGCTGCAAATGGCTATATTACAGCCTTTAGAGGGCCGTTCACGAAATTAACAGTGTGCTAAAGCCATGGCGCCAAGGAAAATGACTTGGCACGTCATAGTCCATTGAGACTGGAAGGACTAGACTAATGGTATCCCGCGAAGGGTGGTGGAACCACGTTATTTCCGTGTAAAGCCTTTATTTGGCTACAAAAGGCAATATTACAGCATTTAAAGGACTGTGCGCGTAGTTGACAGTGTTCTATAGCCATGGCGTCAAAGAAAAGGACTTTCGACGTCTTATTCCATTAAGACTGGGAACACTAGACCATTGGTAGCTTTGTTGGGGACGTGGAAGAACGTGATTTACGTGTCAGGCCTTTATTAGGCTCCAAATGGCCATATTACTGCCTTTAGAGGGCTGTGCACGTAGTTAACAGTGTTCTATAGCCATGGCGCCAAGGAAAAGGACTTGGGACGTCACAGTCCATTGAGACTGGAAGGACTACTCCTATGGTAACCTGCGCAGGCAGTTGGAACGACAGTATTTACGTTTAAAGCCTTTATTAGTCTGCAAAAGGCCATGTTACAGCATTTAGAGGGCTGTGCACGGAGTTAACATTGTTCTAAAGCCATGGCGCCAAGGAAAAGGACTTGGGACGTCATAGTCCATTGAGACTGGAAGGACTACTCCTATGGTAACCTGCGCAGGCAGCTGGAACGACGCTATTTACGTATAACACCTTTATTAGGCTGCAAATGGCCATATTACAGCGTTCAAAGGGCCGTGCATGTAGTTAAATGTGTTTTAACGCTAAAGCGCCAAGGAAAAGGAATTGGGACGTCGTATTACATTGAGACTGAAAACACTAGACTAATGGTATCCCGCGAAGGGTGGTGAAACCACGTTATTTACGTGTTAAGCCTTTATTTGGCTGCAAAAGGCAATATTACAGCATTTAGAGGTCTGTGCGCGTAGTTGACAGTCTTCTATAGCCATGGCGTCAAGGAAAAGGACTTTGGACGTCATATTCCATTAAGACTGCGAACACTAGACCATTGGTAGCCTTGCTGGGGACGTGGAAGAACGTGATTTACGTGTAAGGCCTTTAATAGGCTGCAAATGGCTATATTACAGCCTTTAGAGGGCCGTGCACGAAATTAACAGTGTGCTAAAGCCATGGCGCCAAGGAAAATGACTTGGCACGTCATAGTCCATTGAGACTGGAAAACTAGACTAATGGTATCCCGCGAAGGGTGGTGGAACCACGTTATTTCCGTGTAAAGCCTTTATTTGGCTACAAAAGGCAATATTACAGCATTTAAAGGACTGTGCGCGTAGTTGACAGTGTTCTATAGCCATGGCGTCAAGGAAAAGGACTTGGGACGTCATAGTCCATTGAGACTGGAAGGACTACTCCTGTGGTAACCTGCGCAGGCAGTTGGAACGACAGTATTTACGTATAACACCTTTATTAGGCTGCAAATGGCCATATTACAGCCTTTAGAGGGCTGTGCACGGAGTTAAAAGTGTTCTAAAGCCATGGCGCCGAGGAAAAGGACTTGGGACGTCATAGTCTATTGAGACTGGAAGGACTAGACTAATGGTATCCCGCGAAGGGTGGTGGAACCACGTTATTTCCGTGTAAAGCCTTTATTTGGCTACAAAAGGCAATATTACAGCCTTTAGAGGGCTGTGCACGTAGTTGACAGTGTTCTATAGCCATGGCGTCAAGGAAAAGGACTTTGGACGTCATATTCCATTAAGACTGCGAACACCAGACCATTGGTAGCCTTGCTGGGGACGTGGAAGAACGTGATTTACGTGTAAGGCCTTTAATAGGCTGCAAATGGCTATATTACAGCCTTTAGAGGGCCGTGCACGAAATTAACAGTGTGCTAAAGCCATGGCGCCAAGGAAAATGACTTGGCACGTCATAGTCCATTGAGACTGGAAGGACTAGACTAATGGTATCCCGCGAAGGGTGGTGGAACCACGTTATTTCCGTGTAAAGCCTTTATTTGGCTACAAAAGGCAATATTACAGCATTTAAAGGACTGTGCGCGTAGTTGACAGTGTTCTATAGCCATGGCGTCAAAGAAAAGGACTTTCGACCTCTTATTTCATTAAGACTGGGAACACTAGACCATTGGTAGCCTTGCTGGGGACGTGGAAGAACGTGATTTACGTGTCAGGCCTTTATTAGGCTCCAAATGGCCATATTACTGCCTTTAGAGGGCTGTGCACGTAGTTAACAGTGTTCTATAGCCATGGCGCCAAGGAAAAGGACTTGGGACGTCATAGTCCATTGAGACTGGAAGGACTACTCCTATGGTAACCTGCGTAGGCAGTTGGAACGACAGTATTTACGTTTAAAGCCTTTATTAGTCTGCAAAAGGCCATGTTACAGCATTTAGAGGGCTGTGCACGGAGTTAACATTGTTCTAAAGCCATGACGCCAAGGAAAATGACTTGGCACGTCATAGTCCATTGAGACTGGAAGGACTAGACTAATGGTATCCCGCGAAGGGTGGTGGAACCACGTTATTTCCGTGTAAAGCCTTTATTAAGCTGCAAATGGCCATATTACAGCGTTCAAAGGGCCGTGCACGTAGTTAAATGTGTTTTAACGCTAAAGCGCCAAGGAAAAGGAATTGGGACGTCGTATTACATTGAGACTGAAAACACTAGACTAATGGTATCCCGCGAAGGGTGGTGGAACCACGTTATTTACGTGTTAAGCCTTTATTTGGCTGCAAAAGGCAATATTACAGCATTTAGAGGTCTTTGCGCGTAGTTGACAGTCTTCTATAGCCATGGCGTCAAGGAAAAGGACTTTGGACGTCATATTCCATTAAGACTGCGAACACTAGACCATTGGTAGCCTTGCTGGGAACGTGGAAGAACGTGATTTACCTTTAATAGGCTGCAAATGGCTATATTACAGCCTTTAGAGGGCCGTGCACGAAATTAACAGTGTGCTAAAGCCATGGCGCCAAGGAAAATGACTTGGCACGTCATAGTCCATTGAGACTGGAAGGACTAGACTAATGGTATCCCGCGAAGGGTGGTGGAACCACGTTATTTCCGTGTTAAGCCTTTATTTGGCTGCAAAAGGCAATATTACAGCATTTAGAGGTCTGTGCACGTAGTAAAAAGTGTTTTAACGCTAAAGCGTCAAGGAAAAGGACTTTGGACGTCATATTCCATTAAGACTGCGAACACTAGACCATTGGTAGCCTTGCTGGGGACGTGGAAGAACGTGATTTGCGTGTAAGACCTTTATTAGTCTGTAAAAGGCCATGTTACAGCATTTAGAGGACTGTGCGCGTAGTTGCCGGTCTTCTAACGTCAAGGTGCCAAAGAAAACGACTTGGGACGTTGTAGTCCATTGGGACTGGAAGGACTAGACCAATTGTATCCCGCGGAGGGTGGTGGAACCACGTTATTTCCGTGTAAAGCCTTTATTTGGCTACAAAAGGCAATATTACAGCATTTAAAGGACTGTGCGCGTAGTTGACAGTGTTCTATAGCCATGGCGTCAAAGAAAAGGACTTTCGACGTCTTATTCCATTAAGACTGGGAACACTAGACCAATGGTAACTTGCGCAGGCAGGTGGAGCGAGAGTATTTACGTATAAGGCCTTTAATAGGCTGCAAATGGCCATATTACAGCGTTCAAAGGGCCGTGCACGTAGTTAAATGTGTTTTAACGCTAAAGCGCCAAGGAAAAGGAATTGGGACGTCGTATTACATTGAGACTGAAAACACTAGACCAATGGTAGCCTGGTTGGGAGCGTGGAAGCACGTGGTTTACGTGTAAGGCCTTTATTTGGCTACAAAAGGCAATATTACAGCATTTAAAGGACTGTGCGCGTAGTTGACAGTCTTCTATAGCCATGGCGTCAAGGAAAAGGACTTTGGACGTCATATTCCATTAAGACTGCGAACACTAGACCATTGGTAGCCTTGCTGGGGACGTGGAAGAACGTGATTTACGTGTAAGGCCTTTAATAGGCTGCAAATGGCTATATTACAGCCTTTAGAGGGCCGTGCACGAAATTAACAGTGTGCTAAAGCCATGGCGCCAAGGAAAATGACTTGGCACGTCATAGTCCATTGAGACTGGAAGGACTAGACTAATGGTATCCCGCGAAGGGTGGTGGAACCACGTTATTTCCGTGTAAAGCCTTTATTTGGCTACAAAAGGCAATATTACAGCATTTAAAGGACTGTGCGCGTAGTTGACAGTGTTCTATAGCCATGGCGTCAAAGAAAAGGACTTTGGACGTCTTATTCCATTAAGACTGGGAACACTAGACCATTGGTAGCCTTGCTGGGGACGTGGAAGAACGTGATTTACGTGTCAGACCTTTATTAGGCTCCAAATGGCCATATTACTGCCTTTAGAGGGCTGTGCACGTAGTTAACATTGTTCTAAAGCCATGACGCCAAGGAAAAGGACTTGGGACGTCTTCGTTTATTGACACTGGAAGGACTACTCCTATGGTAACCTGCGCAGGCAGGTGGAACGACGCTATTTACGTATAACACCTTTATTAGGCTGCAAATGGCCATATTACAGCGTTCAAACGGCCGTGCACGTAGTTAAATGTGTTTAAACGCTAAAGCGCCAAGGAAAAGGAATTGGGACGTCGTATTACATTGAGACTGAAAACACTAGACTAATGGTATCCCGCGAAGGGTGGTGGAACCACGTTATTTACGTGTTAAGCCTTTATTTGGCTGCAAAAGGCAATATTACAGCATTTAGAGGTCTGTGCGCGTAGTTGACAGTCTTCTATAACCATGGCGTCAAGGAAAAGGACTTGGGACGTCAAAGTCCATTGAGACTGGAAGGACTACTCCTATGGTAACCTGCGCAGGCAGTTGGAACGACAGTGTTTACGTATAAGGCCTTTAATAGGCTGCAAATGGCCATATTACAGCGTTCAAAGGGCCGTGCACGTAGTTAAATGTGTTTTAACGCTAAAGCGCCAAGGAAAAGGAAATGGGACGTCGTATTACATTGAGACTGAAAACACTAGACTAATGGTATCCCGCGAAGGGTGGTGGAACCACGTTATTTACGTGTTAAGCCTTTATTTGGCTGCAAAAGGCAATATTACAGCATTTAGAGGTCTGTGCACGTAGTAAAAAATTGTTTTAACGCTAAAGCGCCAAGGAAAAGGACTTGAGACGTCATATTCCATTAAGACTGGGAACACTAAACCATTGGTAACCTTGCTTGGGGCGTGGAAAAACGTGATTTGCGTGTAAGACCTTTATTAGTCTGTAAAAGGCCATGTTACAGCATTTAGAGGACTGTGCGCGTAGTTGCCGGTCTTCTAACGCCAAGGTGCCAAAGAAAACGACTTGGGACGTTGTAGTCCATTGGGACTGGAAGGACTAGACCAATGGTATCCCGCGGAGGGTGGTGGAATCACGGTATTTTCGTGTAAAGGCTTTATTAGGCCGCAAAAGGCCGTATTACTGACTTTAGAGGGCTGTGCACGTAGTTGACAGTGTTCTATAGCCATGGCGTCAAGGAAAGGACTTTGGACGTCTTTTTCCATTAAGGCTGGGAACACTAGACCATTGGTAGCCTTGCTGGGGACGTGGAAGAACGTGATTTACGTATAACACCTTTATTAGGCTGCAAATGGCCATATTACTGCCTTTAGAGGGCTGTGCACGTAGTTAACAGTGTTCTATAGCCATGGCGCCAAGGAAAAGGACTTGGGACGTCATAGTCCATTGAGACTGGAAGGACTACTCCTATGGTAACTTGCGCAGGCAGTTGGAACGACAGTATTTACGTTTAAAGCCTTTATTAGTCTGCAAAAGGCCATGTTACAGCATTTAGAGGGCCGTGCACGGAGTTAAAAGTGTTCTAAAGCCATGGCGCCAAGGAAAAGGAATTGGGACGTCGTATTACATTGAGACTGAAAACACTAGACCAATGGTAGCCTGGTTGGGAGCGTGGAAGCACGTGGTTTACGTGTAAGGCCTTTATTTGGCTACAAAAGGCAATATTACAGCATTTAAAGGACTGTGCGCGTAGTTGACAGTCTTCTATAGCCATGGCGCCAAGGAAAAGGACTTGAGACGTCATATTCCATTAAGACTGGGAACAGTAGACCATTGGTAATCTTGCTTGGGGCGTGGAAGAACGTGATTTGCGTGTAAGACCTTTATTAGTCTGTAAAAGGCCATATTACAGCATTTAGAGGACTGTGCGCGTAGTTGCCGGTCTTCTAACGCCAAGGTGCGAAAGAAAACGACTTGGGACGTTGTAGTCCATTGGGACTGGAAGGACTAGACCAATGGTATCCCGCGGAGGGTGGTGGAATCACGGTATTTTCGTGTAAAGGCTTTATTAGGCCGCAAAAGGCCATATTACTGACTTTAGAGGGCTGTGCACGTTGTTGACAGTGTTCTATCGCCATGGCGCCAAGGAAAAGGACTTGGGACGTCATAGTCCATTGAGACTGGAAGGACTACTCCTATGCTTACCTGCGCAGGCAGTTGGAACGACAGTGTTTACGTTTAAAGCCTTTATTTAACTGCAAATGGCCTTATTACAGCCTTTAGAGGGCTGTGCACGGAGTTAAAAGTGTTCTAAAGCCATGGCGCCAAGGAAAATGACTTGGGACGTCATATTACATTGAGACTGAAAACACTAGACCAATGGTAACTTGCGCAGGCAAGTGGAGCGACAGTATTTACGTATAAGGCCTTTAATAGGCTGCAAATGGCCATATTACAGCGTTCAAAGGGCCGTGCACGTAGTTAAATGTGTTTTAACGCTAAAGCGCCAAAGAAAAGGAATTGGGACGTCGTAGTTCAATGATAGTCGGAAAGGTACACCATTGGTAGCCTGGTTTGGAGAGTGGAAGCACGTGATTTACGCGTAAGGCCTTTTTTAGACTTACAAAAGCCATACTATAGCATTTAGAGGACTGTGCGCGTACTTGCGGGTTTTTTAACGTCACGGCGACAAAGAAAACGACTTGGGACGTCATAGTCTATTGAGACTGGAAGGACTACACCAATGGTAACTTGCGCAGGCAGGTGGAGTGACAGTATTTACGTTTAAGGCCTTTAATAGGCTGCAAATGGCCATATTACAGCCTTTACAGGGCTGTGCACGTAGTTGACAGTGTTCTATAGCCATGGCGTCAAGGAAAAGGACTTTGGACGTCTTATTCCATTAAGACTGGGAACACTAGACCATTGGTAGCCTTGCTGGGGACGTGGAAGAACGTGATTTACGTGTAAGGCCTTTATTAGGCTGCAAATGGCCATAATACTGCCTTTAGAGGGCTGTGCACGTAGTTAACAGTGTTCTATAGCCATGGCGCCAAGGAAAAGGACTTGGGACGTCATAGTCCATTGAGACTGGAAGGACTACTCCTATGCTAACCTGCGCAGGCAGTTGGAACGACAGTGTTTACGTTTAAAGCCTTTATTTAACTGCAAATGGCCATATTACAGCCTTTAGAGGGCTGTGCACGGAGTTAAAAGTGTTCTAAAGCCATGGCGCCAAGGAAAATGACTTGGGACGTCATATTACATTGAGACTGAAAACACTAGACCAATGGTAGCCTTGCTGGGGACGTGGAAGAACGTGATTTACGTGTAAGGCCTTTATTAGGCTGCAAATGGCCATATTACTGCCTTTAGAGGGCTGTGCACGTAGTTAACAGTGTTCTATAGCCATGGCGCCAAGGAAAAGGACTTGGGACGTCATAGTCCATTGAGACTGGAAGGACTACTCCTATGGTAACCTGCGCAGGCAGTTGGAACGACAGTGTTTACGTTTAAAGCCTTTATTTAACTGCAAATGGCCATATTACAGCCTTTAGAGGGCTGTGCACGGAGTTAAAAGTGTTCTAAAGCCATGGCGCCAAGGAAAATGACTTGGGACGTCATATTACATTGACACTGAAAACACTAGACCAATGCTAACTTGCGCAGGCAGGTGGAGCGACAGTATTTACGTATAAGGCCTTTAATAGGCTGCAAATGGCCATATTACAGCGTTCAAAGGGCCATGCACGTAGTTAAATGTGTTTTAACGCTAAAGCGCCAAGGAAAAGGAATTGGGACGTCGTATTACATTGAGACTGAAAACACTAGACCAATGGTAGCCTGGTTGGGAGCGTAGAAGCACATGGTTTACGTGTAAGGCCTTTATTTGGCTACAAAAGGCAATATTACAGCATTTAAAGGACTGTGCGCGTAGTTGACAGTCTTCTATAGCTATGGCGTCAAGGAAAAGAACTTTGGACGTCATATTCCATTAAGACTGCGAACACTAGACCATTGGTAGCCTTGCTGGGGACGTGAAAGAACGTGATTTACGTGTAAGGCCTTTATTAGGCTGCAAATGGCTATATTACAGCCTTTAGAGGGCCGTGCACGAAATTAACAGTGTGCTAAAGCCATGGCGCCAAGGAAAATGACTTGGCACGTCATATTACATTGAGACTGAAAACACTAGACCAATGGTAGCCTTGCTGGGGACGTGGAAGAACGTGATTTGCGTGTAAGACCTTTATTAGTCTGTAAAAGGCCATGTTACAGCATTTAGAGGACTGTGCGCGTAGTTGCCGTTCTTCTAACGCCAAGGTGCCAAAGAAAACGACTTGGGACGTTGTAGCCCATTGGGACTGGAAGGACTAGACCAATGGAAACCTGCGCAGGCAGTTGGAACGACAGTGTTTACGTTTAAAGCCTTTATTTAACTGCAAATGGCCATATTACAGCTTTTAGAGGGCTGTGCACGGAGTTAAAAGTGTTCTAAAGCCATGGCGCCAAGGAAAAGGAATTGGGACGTCGTATTACATTGAGACTGAAAACACTAGACCAATGGTAGCCTGGTTGGGAGCGTGGAAGCACATGGTTTACGTGTAAGGCCTTTATTTGGCTACAAAAGGCAATATTACAGCATTTAAAGGACTGTGCGCGTAGTTGACAGTCTTCTATAGCTATGGCGTCAAGGAAAAGAACTTTGGACGTCATATTCCATTAAGACTGCGAACACTAGACCATTGGTAGCCTTGCTGGGGACGTGGAAGAACGTGATTTACGTGTAAGGCCTTTATTAGGCTGCAAATGGCCATAATACTGCCTTTAGAGGGCTGTGCACGTAGTTAACAGTGTTCTATAGCCATGGCGCCAAGGAAAAGGACTTGGGACGTCATAGTCCATTGAGACTGGAAGGACTACTCCTATGCTAACCTGCGCAGGCAGTTGGAACGACAGTGTTTACGTTTAAAGCCTTTATTTAACTGCAAATGGCCATATTACAGCCTTTAGAGGGCTGTGCACCGAGTTAAAAGTGTTCTAAAGCCATGGCGCCAAGGAAAATGACTTGGGACGTCATATTACATTGAGACTGAAAACACTAGACCAATGGTAGCCTTGCTGGGGACGTGGAAGAACGTGATTTACGTGTAAGGCCTTTATTAGGCTGCAAATGGCCATATTACTGCCTTTAGAGGGCTGTGCACGTAGTTAACAGTGTTCTATAGCCATGGCGCCAAGGAAAAGGACTTGGGACGTCATAGTCCATTGAGACTGGAAGGACTACTCCTATGGTAACCTGCGCAGGCAGTTGGAACGACAGTGTTTACGTTTAAAGCCTTTATTTAACTGCAAATGGCCATATTACAGCCTTTAGAGGGCTGTGCACGGAGTTAAAAGTGTTCTAAAGCCATGGCGCCAAGGAAAATGACTTGGGACGTCATATTACATTGACACTGAAAACACTAGACCAATGGTAACTTGCGCAGGCAGGTGGAGCGACAGTATTTACGTATAAGGCCTTTAATAGGCTGCAAATGGCCATATTACAGCGTTCAAAGGGCCATGCACGTAGTTAAATGTGTTTTAACGCTAAAGCGCCAAGGAAAAGGAATTGGGACGTCGTATTACATTGAGACTGAAAACACTAGACCAATGGTAGCCTGGTTGGGAGCGTGGAAGCACATGGTTTACGTGTAAGGCCTTTATTTGGCTACAAAAGGCAATATTACAGCATTTAAAGGACTGTGCGCGTAGTTGACAGTCTTCTATAGCTATGGCGTCAAGGAAAAGAACTTTGGACGTCATATTCCATTAAGACTGCGAACACTAGACCATTGGTAGCCTTGCTGGGGACGTGAAAGAACGTGATTTACGTGTAAGGCCTTTAATAGGCTGCAAATGGCTATATTACAGCCTTTAGAGGGCCGTGCACGAAATTAACAGTGTGCTAAAGCCATGGCGCCAAGGAAAATGACTTGGCACGTCATATTACATTGAGACTGAAAACACTAGACCAATGGTAGCCTTGCTGGGGACGTGGAAGAACGTGATTTGCGTGTAAGACCTTTATTAGTCTGTAAAAGGCCATGTTACAGCATTTAGAGGACTGTGCGCGTAGTTGCCGGTCTTCTAACGCCAAGGTGCCAAAGAAAACGACTTGGGACGTTGTAGCCCATTGGGACTGGAAGGACTAGACCAATGGAAACCTGCGCAGGCAGTTGGAACGACAGTGTTTACGTTTAAAGCCTTTATTTAACTGCAAATGGCCATATTACAGCTTTTAGAGGGCTGTGCACGGAGTTAAAAGTGTTCTAAAGCCATGGCGCCAAGGAAAATGACTTGGGACGTCATATTACATTGAGACTGAAAACACTAGACCAATGGTAACTTGCGCAGGCAGGTGGAGCGACAGTATTTACGTATAAGGCCTTTAATAGGATGCAAATGGCCATATTACAGCGTTCAAAGGGCCGTGCACGTAGTTAAATGTGTTTTAACGCTAAAGCGCCAAGGAAAAGGAATTGGGACGTCGTAGTTCAATGATAGTTGGAAAGGTACACCATTGGTAGCCTGGTTTGGAGAGTGGAAGCACGTGATTTACGAGTAAGGCCTTTTTTAGACTTACAAAAGCCATACTATAGCATTTAGAGGACTGTGCGCGTACTTGCGGGTTTTTAAACGTCACGGCGACAAAGAACACGACTTGGGACGTCATAGTCCATTGAGACTGGAAGGACTACACAAATGGTAACTTGCGCAGGCTGGTGGAGCGACAGTATTTACGTATAAGGCATTTAATAGGCTGCAAATGGGCATATTACAGCCTTTAGAGGGCCGTGCAGGGAGTTAACAGTGTGCTAAAGCCATGACGCCAAGGAAAATGACTTGGCACGTCATAGTCCATTGAGACTGGAAGGACTAGACTAATGGTATCCCGCGAAGGGTGGTGGAACCACGTTATTTCCGTGTAAAGCCTTTATTTGGCTACAAAAGGCAATATTACAGCCTTTAGAGGGCTGTGCACGTAGTTGACAGTGTTCTATAGCCATGGCGTCAAGGAAAAGGACTTTGGACATCTTATTCCATTAAGACTGGGAACACTAGACCATTGGTAGCCTTGCTGGGGACGTGGAAGAACGTGATTTACGTGTAAGGCCTTTATTAGGCTGCAAATGGCCATATTACTGCCTTTAGAGGGCTGTGCACGTAGTTAACAGTGTTCTATAGTCATGGCGCCAAGGAAAAAGACTTGGAACGTCATAGTCCATTGAGACTGGAAGGACTACTCCTATGGTAACCTGCGCAGGCAGTTGGAACGACAGTGTTTACGTTTAAAGCCTTTATTTAACTTTAAATGGCCATATTACAGCCTTTAGAGGGCTGTGCACGGAGTTAAAAGTGTTCTAAAGCCATGGCGCCAAGGAAAATGACTTGGGACGTCATATTACATTGAGACTGAAAACACTAGACCAATGGTAGCCTGGTTGGGAGCGTGGAAGCACGTGGTTTACGTGTAAAGCCTTTATTTGGCTACAAAAGGCAATATTACAGCATTTAAAGGACTGTGCGCGTAGTTGACAGTGTTCTATAGCCATGGCGTCAAGGAAAAGGACTTTGGACGTCCTATTCCATTAAGACTGCGAACACTAGACCATTGGTAGCCTTGCTGGGGACGTGAAAAAACGTGATTTACGTGTAAGGCCTTTAATAAGCTGCAAATGGCCATATTACAGCCTTTAGAGGGCCGTGCACGAAATTAACAGTGTGCAAAAGCCATGGCGCCAAGGAAAATGACTTGGCACGTCATAGTCTATTGAGACTGGAAGGACTAGACTAATGGTATCCCGCGAAGGGTGGTGGAACCACGTTATTTCCGTGTAAAGCCTTTATTTGGCTACAAAAGGCAATATTACAGCCTTTAGAGGGCTGTGCACGTAGTTGACAGTGTTCTATAGCCATGGCGTCAAGGAAAAGGACTTTGGACGTCTTATTCCATTAAGACTGGGAACACTAGACCATTGGTAGCCTTGCTGGGGACGTGGAAGAACGTGATTTACGTGTAAGGCCTTTATTAGGCTGCAAATGGCCATATTACTGCCTTTAGAGGGCTGTGCACGTAGTTAACAGTGTTCTATAGCCATGGCGCCAAGGAAAAAGACTTGGAACGTCATAGTCCATTGAGACTGGAAGGACTACTCCTATGGTAACCTGCGCAGGCAGTTGGAACGACAGTGTTTACGTTTAAAGCCTTTATTTAACTTCAAATGGCCATATTACAGCCTTTAGAGGGCTGTGCACGGAGTTAAAAGTGTTCTAAAGCCATGGCGCCAAGGAAAATGACTTGGGACGTCATATTACATTGAGACTGAAAACACTAGACCAATGGTAGCCTGGTTGGGAGCGTGGAAGCACGTGGTTTACGTGTAAGGCCTTTATTTGGCTACAAAAGGCAATATTACAGCATTTAAAGGACTGTGCGCGTAGTTGACAGTGTTCTATAGCCATGGCGTCAAGGAAAAGGACTTTGGACGTCCTATTCCATTAAGACTGGGAACACTAGACCATTGGTAATCTTGCTTGGGGCGTGGAAGAACGTGATTTGCGTGTAAGACCTTTATTAGTCTGTAAAAGGCCATGTTACAGCATTTAGAGGACTGTGCGCGTAGTTGCCGGTCTTCTAACGCCAAGGTGCCAAAGAAAACGACTTGGGACGTTGTAGTCCATTGGGACTGGAAGGACTAGACCAATGGTATCCCGCGGAGGGTGGTGGAATCACGGTATTTTCGTGTAAAGGCTTTATTAGGCCGCAAAAGGCCATATTACTGACTTTAGAGGGCTGTGCACGTTGTTGACCGTGTTCTATAGCCATGGCGCCAAGGAAAAGGACTTGGGACGTCATAGTCCATTGAGACTGGAAGGACTACTCCTATGCTAACCTGCGCAGGCAGTTGGAACGACAGTGTTTACGTTTAAAGCCTTTACTTAACTGCAAATGGCCATATTACAGCCTTTAGAGGGCTGTGCACGGAGTTAAAAGTGTTCTAAAGCCATGGCGCCAAGGAAAATGAGTTGGGACGTCATATTACATTGAGACTGAAAACACTAGACCAATGGTAACTTGCGCAGGCAAGTGGAGCGACAGTATTTACGTATAAGGCCTTTAATAGGCTGCAAATGGCCATATTACAGCGTTTAAAGGGCCGTGCACGTAGTTAAATGTGTTTTAACGCTAAAGCGCCAAGGAAAAGGAATTGGGACGTCGTAGTTCAATGATAGTCGGAAAGGTACACCATTGGTAGCCTGGTTTGGAGAGTGGAAGCACGTGATTTACGCGTAAGGCCTTTTTTAGACTTACAAAAGCCATACTATAGCCTTTAGAGGACTGTGCGCGTACTTGCGGGTTTTTAAACGTCACGGCGACAAAAAACACGACTTGGGACGTCATAGTCCATTGAGACTGGAAGGACTACACCAATGGTAACTTGCGCAGGCTGGTGGAGCGACAGTATTTACGTATAAGGCCTTTAATAGGCTGCAAATGGCCATATTACAGCCTTTAGAGGGCCGTGCACGAAATTAACAGTGTGCTAAAGCCATGGCGCCAAGGAAAAGGACTTGGAACGTCATAGTCCATTGAGACTGGAAGGACTACTCCTATGGTAACCTGCGCAGGCAGTTGGAACGACAGTGTTTACGTTTAAAGCCTTTATTTAACTTCAAATGGCCATATTACAGCCTTTAGAGGGCTGTGCACGAAGTTAAAAGTGTTCTAAAGCCATGGCGCCAAGGAAAATGACTTGGCACGTCATATTACATTGAGACTGAAAACACAAGACCAATGGTAGCCTGGTTGGGAGCGTGGAAGCACGTGGTTTACGTGTAAGGCCTTTATTTGGCTACAAAAGGCAATATTACAGCATTTAAAGGACTGTGCGCGTAGTTGACAGTGTTCTATAGCCATGGCGTCAAGGAAAAGGACTTTGGACGTCCTATTCCATTAAGACTGCGAACACTAGACCATTGGTAGCCTTGTTGGGGACGTGAAAAAACGTGATTTACGTGTAAGGCCTTTAATAAGCTGCAAATGGCCATATTACAGCCTTTAGAGGGCCGTGCACGAAATTAACAGTGTGCTAAAGCCATGGCGCCAAGGAAAATGACTTGGCACGTCATAGTCTATTGAGACTGGAAGGACTAGACTAATGGTATCCCGCGAAGGGTGGTGGAACCACGTTATTTCCGTGTAAAGCCTTTATTTGGCTACAAAAGGCAATATTACAGCATATAAAGGACTGTGCGCGTAGTTGACAGTGTTCTATAGCCATGGCGTCAAAGAAAAGGACTTTGGACGTCTTATTCCATTAAGACTGGGAACACTAGACCATTGGTAGCCTTGCTGGGGACGTGGAAGAACGTGATTTACGTATAACACCTTTATTAGGCGGCAAATGGCCATATTACTGCCTTTAGAGGGCTGTGCACGTAGTTAACAGTGTTCTATAGCCATGGCGCCAAGGAAAAGGACTTGGGACGTCATAGTCCATTGAGACTGGAAGGACTACTCCTATGGAAACCTGCGCAGGCAGTTGGAACGACAGTGTTTACGTTTAAAGCCTTTATTTAACTGCAAATGGCCATATTACAGCCTTTAGAGGGCTGTGCACGGAGTTAAAAGTGTTCTAAAGCCATGGCGCCAAGGAAAATGACTTGGGACGTCATATTACATTGAGACTGAAAACACTAGACCAATGGTAGCCTGGTTGGGAGCGTGGAAGCACGTGGTTTACGTGTAAGGCCTTTATTTGGCTACAAAAGGCAATATTACAGCATTTAAAGGACTGTGCGCGTAGTTGACAGTGTTCTATAGCCATGGCGTCAAGGAAAAGGACTTTGGACGTCCTATTCCATTAAGACTGCGAACACTAGACCATTGGTAGCCTTGTTGGGGACGTGAAAAAACGTGATTTACGTGTAAGGCCTTTAATAAGACTACTCCTATGGAAACCTGCGCAGGCAGTTGGAACGACAGTGTTTACGTTTAAAACCTTTATTTAACTGCAAATGGCCATATTACAGCATTTAGAGGGCTGTGCACGGAGTTAACATTGTTCTAAAGCCATGGCGCCAAGGAAAAGGACTTGGGACGTCATAGTCCATTGAGACTGGAAGGACTACTCCTATGGTAACCTGCGCAGGCAGGTGGAACGACGCTATTTACGTATAACACCTTTATTAGGCTGCAAATGGCCATATTACAGCCTTTAGAGGGCTGTGCACGGAGTTAAAAGTGTTCTAAAGCCATGGCGCCAAGGAAAAGGACTTGGGACGTCATAGTCTATTGAGACTGGAAGGACTAGACTAATGGTATCCCGCGAACGGTGGTGGAACCACGTTATTTCCGTGTAAAGCCTTTATTTGGCTACAAAAGGCAATATTACAGCCTTTAGAGGGCTGTGCACGTAGTTGACAGTGTTCTATAGCCATGACGTCAAGGAAAAGGACTTTGGACGTCTTATTCCATTAAGACTGGGAACACTAGACCATTGGTAGCCTTGCTGGGGACGTGGAAGAACGTGATTTACGTGTAAGGCCTTTATTAGGCTGCAAATGGCCATATTACTGCCTTTAGAGGGCTGTGCACGTAATTAACAGTGTTCTATAGCCATGGCGCCAAGGAAAAAGACTTGGAACGTCATAGTCCATTGAGACTGGAAGGACTACTCCTATGGTAACCTGCGCAGGCAGTTGGAACGACAGTGTTTACGTTTAAAGCCTTTATTTAACTTCAAATGGCCATATTACAGCCTTTAGAGGGCTGTGCACGAAGTTAAAAGTGTTCTAAAGCCATGGCGCCAAGGAAAATGACTTGGGACGTCATATTACATTGAGACTGAAAACACTAGACCAATGGTAGCCTGGTTGGGAGCGTGGAAGCACGTGGTTTACGTGTAAGGCCTTTATTTGGCTACAAAAGGCAATATTACAGCATTTAAAGGACTGTGCACGTAGTTGACAGTGTTCTATAGCCATGGCGTCAAGGAAAAGGACTTTGGACGTCCTATTCCATTAAGACTGCGAACACTAGACCATTGGTAGCCTTGTTGGGGACGTGAAAAAACGTGATTTACGTGTAAGGCCTTTAATAAGCTGCAAATGGCCATATTACAGCCTTTAGAGGGCCGTGCACGAAATTAACAGTGTGCTAAAGCCATGGCGCCAAGGAAAATGACTTGGCACGTCATAGTCCATTGAGACTGGAAGGACTAGACTATTGGTATCCCGCGAAGGGTGGTGGAACCACGTTATTTCCGTGTAAAGCCTTTATTTGGCTACAAAAGGCAATAATACAGCATTTAAAGGACTGTGCGCGTAGTTGACAGTGTTCTATAGCCATGGCGTCAAAGAAAAGGACATTGGACGTCTTATTCCATTAAGACTGGGAACACTAGACCATTGGTAGCCTTGCTGGGGACGTGGAAGAACGTGATTTACGTATAACACCTTTATTAGGCTGCAAATGGCCATATTACTGCCTTTAGAGGGCTGTGCACGTAGTTAACAGTGTTCTATAGCCATGGCGCCAAGGAAAAGGACTTGGGACGTCATAGTCCATTGAGACTGGAAGGACTACTCCTATGGTAACCTGCGCAGGCAGTTGGAACGACAGTATTTACGTTTAAAGCCTTTATTAGTCTGCAAAAGGCCATGTTACAGCATTTAGAGGGCTGTGCACGGAGTTAAAAGTGTTCTAAAGCCATGGCGCCAAGGAAAAGGAATTGGGACGTCGTATTACATTGAGACTGAAAACACTAGACCAATGGTAGCCTGGTTGGGAGCGTGGAAGCACGTGGTTTACGTGTAAGGCCTTTATTTGGCTACAAAAGGCAATATTACAGCATTTAAAGGACTGTGCGCGTAGTTGACAGTCTTCTATAGCCATGGCGCCAAGGAAAAGGACTTGAGACGTCATATTCCATTAAGACTGGGAACACTAGACCATTGGTAATCTTGCTTGGGGCGTGGAAGAACGTGATTTGCGTGTAAGACCTTTATTAGTCTGTAAAAGGCCATGTTACAGCATTTAGAGGACTGTGCGCGTAGTTGCCGGTCTTCTAACGCCAAGGTGCCAAAGAAAACGACTTGGGACGTTGTAGTCCATTGGGACTGGAAGGACTAGACTAATGGTATCCCGCGGAGGGTGGTGGAATCACGGTATTTTCGTGTAAAGGCTTTATTAGGCCGCAAAATGCCATATTACTGACTTTAGAGGGCTGTGCACGTTGTTGACAGTGTTCTATAGCCATGGCGCCAAGGAAAAGGACTTGGGACGTCATAGTCCATTGAGACTGGAAGGACTACTCCTATGCTAACCTGTGCAGGCAGTTGGAACGACAGTGTTTACGTTTAAAGCCTTTATTTAACTGCAAATGGCCATATTACAGCCTTTAGAGGGCTGTGCACGGAGTTAAAAGTGTTCTAAAGCCATGGCGCCAAGGAAAATGAGTTGGGACGTCATATTACATTGAGACTGAAAACACTAGACCAATGGTAACTTGCGCAGGCAAGTGGAGCGACAGTATTTACGTATAAGGCCTTTAATAGGCTGCAAATGGCCATATTACAGCGTTTAAAGGGCCGTGCACGTAGTTAATTGTGTTTTAACGCTAAAGCGCCAAGGAAAAGGAATTGGGACGTCGTAGTTCAATGATAGTCGGAAAGGTACACCATTGGTAGCCTGGTTTGGAGAGTGGAAGCACGTGATTTACGCGTAAGGCCTTTTTTAGACTTACAAAAGCCATACTATAGCCTTTAGAGGACTGTGCGCGTACTTGCGGGTTTTTAAACGTCACGGCGACAAAAAACACGACTTGGGACGTCATAGTCCATTGAGACTGGAAGGACTACACCAATGGTAACTTGCGCAGGCTGGTGGAGCGACAGTGTTTACGTTTAAAGCCTTTATTTAACTTCAAATGGCCATATTACAGCCTTTAGAGGGCTGTGCACGAAGTTAAAAGTGTTCTAAAGCCATGGCGCCAAGGAAAATGACTTGGGACGTCATATTACATTGAGACTGAAAACACTAGACCAATGGTAGCCTGGTTGGGAGCGTGGAAGCACGTGGTTTACGTGTAAGGCCTTTATTTGGCTACAAAAAGGCAATATTACAGCATTTAAAGGACTGTGCGCGTAGTTGACAGTGTTCTATAGCCATGGCGTCAAGGAAAAGGACTTTGGACGTCCTATTCCATTAAGACTGCGAACACTAGACCATTGGTAGCCTTGTTGGGGACGTGAAAAAACGTGATTTACGTGTAAGGCCTTTAATAAGCTGCAAATGGCCATATTACAGCCTTTAGAGGGCCGTGCACGAAATTAACAGTGTGCTAAAGCCATGGCGCCAAGGAAAAGGACTT
This sequence comes from Hydractinia symbiolongicarpus, assembly GCF_029227915.1. Classification (NCBI taxonomy): domain Eukaryota; kingdom Metazoa; phylum Cnidaria; class Hydrozoa; order Anthoathecata; family Hydractiniidae; genus Hydractinia; species Hydractinia symbiolongicarpus. Next base: position 14,650,375 of record NC_079885.1, on the reverse strand, counting down.
GCGACGTCATAGTCTATTGAGACTGGAAGGACTACTCCTATGGTAACCTGCGCAGGCAGTTGGAACGACAGTATTTACGTTTAAAGCCTTTATTAGTCTGCAAAAGGCCATGTTACAGCATTTAGAGGGCTGTGCACGGAGTTAACATTGTTCTAAAGCCATGGCGCCAAGGAAAAGGACTTGGGACGTCATAGTCCATTGAGACTTGAAGGACTACTCCTATGGTAACCTGCGCAGGCAGGTGGAACGACGCTATTTACGTATAACACCTTTATTAGGCTGCAAATGGCCATATTACAGCCTTTAGAGGGCTGTGCACGTAATTAACAGTGTTCTATAGCCATGGCGCCAAGGAAAAAGACTTGGAACGTCATAGTCTATTGAGACTGGAAGGAATAGACTAATGGTATCCCGCGAAGGGTGATGGAACCACGTTATTTCCGTGTAAAGCCTTTATTTGGCTACAAAAGGCAATATTACAGCCTTTAGAGGGCTGTGCACGTAGTTGACAGTGTTCTATAGCCATGGCGTCAAGGAAAAGGACTTTGGACGTCTTATTCCATTCAGACTGGGAACACTAGACCATTGGTAGCCTTGCTGGGGACGTGGAAGAACGTGATTTACGTGTAAGGCCTTTATTAGGCTGCAAATGGCCATATTACTGCCTTTAGAGGGCTGTGCACGTAATTAACAGTGTTCTATAGCCATGGCGCCAAGGAAAAAGACTTGGAACGTCATAGTCCATTGAGACTGGAAGGACTACTCCTATGGTAACCTGCGCAGGCAGTTGGAACGACAGTGTTTACGTTTAAAGCCTTTATTTAACTTCAAATGGCCATATTACAGCCTTTAGAGGGCTGTGCACGAAGTTAAAAGTGTTCTAAAGCCATGGCGCCAAGGAAAATGACTTGGGACGTCATAGTCCATTGAGACTGGAAGGACTACTCCTATGGTAACCTGCGCAGGCAGTTGAAACGACAGTGTTTACGTTTAAAGCCTTTATTTAACTTCAAATGGCCATATTACAGCCTTTAGAGGGCTGTGCACGAAGTTAAAAGTGTTCTAAAGCCATGGCGCCAAGGAAAATGACTTGGGACGTCATATTACATTGAGACTGAAAACACTAGACCAATGGTAGCCTGGTTGGGAGCGTGGAAGCACGTGGTTTACGTGTAAGGCCTTTATTTGGCTACAAAAGGCAATATTACAGCATTTAAAGGACTGTGCGCGTAGTTGACAGTGTTCTATAGCCATGGCGTCAAGGAAAAGGACTTTGGACGTCCTATTCCATTAAGACTGCGAACACTAGACCATTGGTAGCCTTGTTGGGGACGTGAAAAAACGTGATTTACGTGTAAGGCCTTTAATAAGCTGCAAATGGCCATATTACAGCCTTTAGAGGGCCGTGCACGAAATTAACAGTGTGCTAAAGCCATGGCGCCAAGGAAAAGGACTTGCGACGTCATAGTCTATTGAGACTGGAAGGACTACTACTATGGTAACCTGCGCAGGCAGTTGGAACGACAGTATTTACGTTTAAAGCCTTTATTAGTCTGCAAAAGGCCATGTTACAGCATTTAGAGGGCTGTGCACGGAGTTAACATTGTTCTAAAGCCATGGCGCCAAGGAAAAGGACTTGGGACGTCATAGTCCATTGAGACTGGAAGGACTACTCCTATGGTAACCTGCGCAGGCAGGTGGAACGACGCTATTTACGTATAACACCTTTATTAGGCTGCAAATGGCCATATTACAGCCTTTAGAGGGCTGTGCACGGAGTTAAAAGTGTTCTAAAGCCATGGCGCCAAGGAAAAGGACTTGGGACGTCATAGTCTATTGAGACTGGAAGGACTAGACTAATGGTATCCCGCGAAGGGTGGTGGAACCACGTTATTTCCGTGTAAAGCCTTTATTTGGCTACAAAAGGCAATATTACAGCCTTTAGAGGGCTGTGCACGTAGTTGACAGTGTTCTATAGCCATGGCGTCAAGGAAAAGGACTTTGGACGTCTTATTCCATTAAGACTGGGAACACTAGACCATTGGTAGCCTTGCTGGGGACGTGGAAGAACGTGATTTACGTGTAAGGCCTTTATTAGGCTGCAAATGGCCATATTACTGCCTTTAGAGGGCTGTGCACGTAATTAACAGTGTTCTATAGCCATGGCGCCAAGGAAAAGGACTTGGAACGTCATAGTCCATTGAGACTGGAAGGACTACTCCTATGCTAACATGCGCAGGCAGTTGGAACGACAGTGTTTACGTTTAAAGCCTTTATTTAACTGCAAATGGCCATATTACAGCCTTTAGAGGGCTGTGCACGGAGTTAAAAGTGTTCTAAAGCCATGGCGCCAAGGAAAATTAGTTGGGACGTCATATTACATTGAGACTGAAAACACTAGACCAATGGTAACTTGCGCAGGCAAGTGGAGCGACAGTATTTACGTATAAGGCCTTTAATAGGCTGCAAATGGCCATATTACAGCGTTTAAAGGGCCGTGCACGTAGTTAAATGTGTTTTAACGCTAAAGCGCCAAGGAAAAGGAATTGGGACGTCGTAGTTCAATGATAGTCGGAAAGGTACACCATTGGTAGCCTGGTTTGGAGAGTGGAAGCACGTGATTTACGCGTAAGGCCTTTTTTAGACTTACAAAAGCCATACTATAGCCTTTAGAGGACTGTGCGCGTACTTGCGGGTTTTTAAACGTCACGGCGACAAAAAACACGACTTGGGACGTCATAGTCCATTGAGACTGGAAGGACTACACCAATGGTAACTTGCGCAGGCTGGTGGAGCGACAGTATTTACGTATAAGGCCTTTAATAGGCTGCAAATGGCCATATTACAGCCTTTAGAGGGCCGTGCACGAAATTAACAGTGTGCTAAAGCCATGGCGCCAAGGAAAAGGACTTGGAACGTCATAGTCCATTGAGACTGGAAGGACTACTCCTATGGTAACCTGCGCAGGCAGTTGGAACGACAGTGTTTACGTTTAAAGCCTTTATTTAACTTCAAATGGCCATATTACAGCCTTTAGAGGGCTGTGCACGAAGTTAAAAGTGTTCTAAAGCCATGGCGCCAAGGAAAATGACTTGGCACGTCATATTACATTGAGACTGAAAACACAAGACCAATGGTAGCCTGGTTGGGAGCGTGGAAGCACGTGGTTTACGTGTAAGGCCTTTATTTGGCTACAAAAGGCAATATTACAGCATTTAAAGGACTGTGCGCGTAGTTGACAGTGTTCTATAGCCATGGCGTCAAGGAAAAGGACTTTGGACGTCCTATTCCATTAAGACTGCGAACACTAGACCATTGGTAGCCTTGTTGGGGACGTGAAAAAACGTGATTTACGTGTAAGGCCTTTAATAAGCTGCAAATGGCCATATTACAGCCTTTAGAGGGCCGTGCACGAAATTAACAGTGTGCTAAAGCCATGGCGCCAAGGAAAATGACTTGGCACGTCATAGTCTATTGAGACTGGAAGGACTAGACTAATGGTATCCCGCGAAGGGTGGTGGAACAACGTTATTTCCGTGTAAAGCCTTTATTTGGCTACAAAAGGCAATATTACAGCATATAAAGGACTGTGCGCGTAGTTGACAGTGTTCTATAGCCATGGCGTCAAAGAAAAGGACTTTGGACGTCTTATTCCATTAAGACTGGGAACACTAGACCATTGGTAGCCTTGCTGGGGACGTGGAAGAACGTGATTTACGTATAACACCTTTATTAGGCGGCAAATGGCCATATTACTGCCTTTAGAGGGCTGTGCACGTAGTTAACAGTGTTCTATAGCCATGGCGCCAAGGAAAAGGACTTGGGACGTCATAGTCCATTGAGACTGGAAGGACTACTCCTATGGAAACCTGCGCAGGCAGTTGGAACGACAGTGTTTACGTTTAAAGCCTTTATTTAACTGCAAATGGCCATATTACAGCCTTTAGAGGGCTGTGCACGGAGTTAAAAGTGTTCTAAAGCCATGGCGCCAAGGAAAATGACTTGGGACGTCATATTACATTGAGACTGAAAACACTAGACCAATGGTAGCCTGGTTGGGAGCGTGGAAGCACGTGGTTTACGTGTAAGGCCTTTATTTGGCTACAAAAGGCAATATTACAGCATTTAAAGGACTGTGCGCGTAGTTGACAGTGTTCTATAGCCATGGCGTCAAGGAAAAGGACTTTGGACGTCCTATTCCATTAAGACTGCGAACACTAGACCATTGGTAGCCTTGTTGGGGACGTGAAAAAACGTGATTTACGTGTAAGGCCTTTAATAAGCTGCAAATGGCCATATTACAGCCTTTAGAGGGCCGTGCACGAAATTAACAGTGTGCTAAAGCCATGGCGCCAAGGAAAAGGACTTGCGACGTCATAGTCTATTGAGACTGGAAGGACTACTCCTATGGTAACCTGCGCAGGCAGTTGGAACGACAGTATTTACGTTTAAAGCCTTTATTAGTCTGCAAAAGGCCATGTTACAGCATTTAGAGGGCTGTGCACGGAGTTAACATTGTTCTAAAGCCATGGCGCCAAGGAAAAGGACTTGGGACGTCATATTACATTGAGACTGAAAACACTAGACCAATGGTAGCCTGGTTGGGAGCGTGGAAGCACGTGGTTTACGTGTAAGGCCTTTATTTGGCTACAAAAGGCAATATTACAGCATTTAAAGGACTGTGCGCGTAGTTGACAGTGTTCTATAGCCATGGCGTCAAGGAAAAGGACTTTGGACGTCCTATTCCATTAAGACTGCGAACACTAGACCATTGGTAGCCTTGTTGGGGACGTGAAAAAACGTGATTTACGTGTAAGGCCTTTAATAAGCTGCAAATGGCCATATTACAGCCTTTAGAGGGCCGTGCACGAAATTAACAGTGTGCTAAAGCCATGGCGCCAAGGAAAAGGACTTGCGACGTCATAGTCTATTGAGACTGGAAGGACTACTACTATGGTAACCTGCGCAGGCAGTTGGAACGACAGTATTTACGTTTAAAGCCTTTATTAGTCTGCAAAAGGCCATGTTACAGCATTTAGAGGGCTGTGCACGGAGTTAACATTGTTCTAAAGCCATGGCGCCAAGGAAAAGGACTTGGGACGTCATAGTCCATTGAGACTGGAAGGACTACTCCTATGGTAACCTGCGCAGGGAGGTGGAACGACGCTATTTACGTATAACACCTTTATTAGGCTGCAAATGGCCATATTACAGCCTTTAGAGGGCTGTGCACGGAGTTAAAAGTGTTCTAAAGCCATGGCGCCAAGGAAAAGGACTTGGGACGTCATAGTCTATTGAGACTGGAAGGACTAGACTAATGGTATCCCGCGAAGGGTGGTGGAACCACGTTATTTCCGTGTAAAGCCTTTATTTGGCTACAAAAGGCAATATTACAGCCTTTAGAGGGCTGTGCACGTAGTTGACAGTGTTCTATAGCCATGGCGTCAAGGAAAAGGACTTTGGACGTCTTATTCCATTAAGACTGGGACACTAGACCATTGGTAGCCTTGCTGGGGACGTGGAAGAACGTGATTTACGTGTAAGGCCTTTATTAGGCTGCAAATGGCCATATTACTGCCTTTAGAGGGCTGTGCACGTAATTAACAGTGTTCTATAGCCATGGCGCCAAGGAAAAAGACTTGGAACGTCATAGTCCATTGAGACTGGAAGGACTACTCCTATGGTAACCTGCGCAGGCAGTTGGAACGACAGTGTTTACGTTTAAAGCCTTTATTTAACTTCAAATGGCCATATTACAGCCTTTAGAGGGCTGTGCACGAAGTTAAAAGTGTTCTAAAGCCATGGCGCCAAGGAAAATGACTTGGGACGTCATATTACATTGAGACTGAAAACACTAGACCAATGGTAGCCTGGTTGGGAGCGTGGAAGCACGTGGTTTACGTGTAAGGCCTTTATTTGGCTACAAAAGGCAATATTACAGCATTTAAAGGACTGTGCGCGTAGTTGACAGTGTTCTATAGCCATGGCGTCAAGGAAAAGGACTTTGGACGTCCTATTCCATTAAGACTGCGAACACTAGACCATTGGTAGCCTTGTTGGGGACGTGAAAAAACGTGATTTACGTGTAAGGCCTTTAATAAGCTGCAAATGGCCATATTACAGCCTTTAGAGGGCCGTGCACGAAATTAACAGTGTGCTAAAGCCATGGCGCCAAGGAAAATGACTTGGCACGTCATAGTCCATTGAGACTGGAAGGACTAGACTAATGGTATCCCGCGAAGGGTGGTGGAACCACGTTATTTCCGTGTAAAGCCTTTATTTGGCTACAAAAGGCAATAATACAGCATTTAAAGGACTGTGCGCGTAGTTGACAGTGTTCTATAGCCATGGCGTCAAAGAAAAGGACTTTGGACGTCTTATTCCATTAAGACTGGGAACACTAGACCATTGGTAGCCTTGCTGGGGACGTGGAAGAACGTGATTTACGTATAACACCTTTATTAGGCTGCAAATGGCCATATTACTGCCTTTAGAGGGCTGTGCACGTAGTTAACAGTGTTCTATAGCCATGGCGCCAAGGAAAAGGACTTGGGACGTCATAGTCCATTGAGACTGGAAGGACTACTCCTATGGTAACCTGCGCAGGCAGTTGGAACGACAGTATTTACGTTTAAAGCCTTTATTAGTCTGCAAAAGGCCATGTTACAGCATTTAGAGGGCTGTGCACGGAGTTAAAAGTGTTCTAAAGCCATGGCGCCAAGGAAAAGGAATTGGGACGTCGTATTACATTGAGACTGAAAACACTAGACCAATGGTAGCCTGGTTGGGAGCGTGGAAGCACGTGATTTACGTGTAAGGCCTTTATTTGGCTACAAAAGGCAATATTACAGCATTTAAAGGACTGTGCGCGTAGTTGACAGTCTTCTATAGCCATGGCGCCAAGGAAAAGGACTTGAGACGTCATATTCCATTAAGACTGGGAACACTAGACCATTGGTAATCTTGCTTGGGGCGTGGAAGAACGTGATTTGCGTGTAAGACCTTTATTAGTCTGTAAAAGGCCATGTTACAGCATTTAGAGGACTGTGCGCGTAGTTGCCGGTCTTCTAACGCCAAGGTGCCAAAGAAAACGACTTGGGACGTTGTAGTCCATTGGGACTGGAAGGACTAGACCAATGGTATCCCGCGGAGGGTGGTGGAATCACGGTATTTTCGTGTAAAGGCTTTATTAGGCCGCAAAAAGCCATATTACTGACTTTAGAGGGCTGTGCACGTTGTTGAGAGCGTTCTATAGCCATGGCGCCAAGGAAAAGGACTTGGGACGTCATAGTCCATTGAGACTGGAAGGACTACTCCTATGCTAACCTGCGCAGGCAGTTGGAACGACAGTGTTTACGTTTAAAGCCTTTATTTAACTGCAAATGGCCATATTACAGCCTTTAGAGGGCTGTGCACGGAGTTAAAAGTGTTCTAAAGCCATGGCGCCAAGGAAAATGACTTGGGACGTCATATTACATTGAGACTGAAAACACTAGACCAATGGTAACTTGCGCAGGCAAGTGGAGCGACAGTATTTACGTATAAGGCCTTTAATAGGCTGCAAATGGCCATATTACAGCGTTCAAAGGGCCGTGCACGTAGTTAAATGTGTTTTAACGCTAAAGCGCCAAGGAAAAGGAATTGGGACGTCGTAGTTCAATGATAGTCGGAAAGGTACACCATTGGTAGCCTGGTTTGGAGAGTGGAAGCACGTGATTTACGCGTAAGGCCTTTTTTAGACTTACAAAAGCCATACTATAGCATTTAGAGGACTGTGCGCGAACTTGCGGGTTTTTTAACGTCACGGCGACAAAGAAAACGACTTGGGACGTCATAGTCCATTGAGACTGGAAGGACTACACCAATGGTAACTTGCGCAGGCAGGTGGAGCGACATTATTTACGTTTAAGGCCTTTAATAGGCTGCAAATGGCCATATTACAGCCTTTACAGGGCTGTGCACGTAGTTGACAGTGTTCTATAGCCATGGCGTCAAGGAAAAGGACTTGGGACGTCATAGTCCATTGAGACTGGAAGGACTACTCCTATGCTAACCTGCGCAGGCAGTTGGAACGACAGTGTTTACGTTTAAAGCCTTTATTTAACTGCAAATGGCCATATTACAGCCTTTAGAGGGCTGTGCACGGAGTTAAAAGTGTTCTAAAGCCATGGCGCCAAGGAAAAGGACTTGGGACGTCATAGTCCATTGAGACTGGAAGGACTACTCCTATGGTAACCTGCGCAGGCAGGTGGAACGACGCTATTTACGTATAACACCTTTATTAGGCTGCAAATGGCCATTTTACAGCCTTTAGAGGGCTGTGCACGGAGTTAAAAGTGTTCTAAAGCCATGGCGTCAAAGAAAAGGACTTTCGACGTCTTATTTCATAAAGACTGGGAACACTAGACCATTGGTAGCCTTGCTGGGGACGTGGAAGAACGTGATTTACGTGTAAGGCCTTTATTAGGCTGCAAATGGCCATATTACTGCCTTGAGAGGGCTGTGCACGTAGTTAACAGTGTTCTATAGCCATGGCGCCAAGGAAAAGGACTTGGGACGTCATAGTCCATTGAGACTGGAAGGACTACTCCTATGCTAACCTGCGCAGGCAGTTGGAACGACAGTGTTTACGTTTAAAGCCTTTATTTAACTGCAAATGGCCATATTACAGCCTTTAGAGGGCTGTGCACGGAGTTAAAAGTGTTCTAAAGCCATGGCGCCAAGGAAAATGACTTGGGACGTCATATTACATTGAGACTGAAAACACTAGACCAATGGTAACTTGCGCAGGCAGGTGGAGCGACAGTATTTACGTATAAGGCCTTTAATAGGCTGCAAATGGCCATATTACAGCGTTCAAAGGGCCGTGCACGTAGTTAAATGTGTTTTAACGCTAAAGCGATAAGGAAAAGGAATTGGGACGTCGTATTACATTGAGACTGAAAACACTAGACCAATGGTAACCTGGTTGGGAGCGTGGAAGCACATGGTTTACGTGTAAGGCCTTTATTTGGCTACAAAAGGCAATATTACAGCATTTAAAGGACTGTGCGCGTAGTTGACAGTCTTCTATAGCCATGGCGTCAAGGAAAAGGACTTTGGACGTCATATTCCATTAAGACTGCGAACACTAAACCATTGGTAGCCTTGCTGGGGACGTGGAAGAACGTGATTTACGTGTAAGGCCTTTAATAGGCTGCAAATGGCTATATTACAGCCTTTAGAGGGCCGTGCACAAAATTAACAGTGTGCTAAAGCCATGGCGCCAAGGAAAATGACTTGGCACGTCATAGTCCATTGAGACTGGAAGGACTGGACTAATGGTATCCCGCGAAGGGTGGTGGAACCACGTTATTTCCGTGTAAAGCCTTTATTTGGCTACAAAAGGCAATATTACAGCATTTAAAGGACTGTGCGCGTAGTTGACAGTGTTCTATAGCCATGGCGTCAAAGAAAAGGACTTTCGACGTCTTATTTCATAAAGACTGGGAACACTAGACCATTGGTAGCCTTGCTGGGGACGTGGAAGAACGTGATTTACGTGTAAGGCCTTTATTAGGCTCCAAATGGCCATATTACTGCCTTTAGAGGGCTGTGCACGTAGTTAACAGTGTTCTATAGCCATGGCGCCAAGGAAAAGGACTTGGGACGTCATAGTCTATTGAGACTGGAAGGACTACTCCTATGGTAACCTGCGCAGGCAGTTGGAACGACAGTATTTACGTTTAAAGCCTTTATTAGTCTGCAAAAGGCCATGTTACAGCATTTAGAGGGCTGTGCACGGAGTTAACATTGTTCTAAAGCCATGGCGCCAAGGAAAAAGAACTTGGGACGTCATAGTCCATTGAGACTGGAAGGACTACTCCTATGGTAACCTGCGCAGGCAGGTGGAACGACGCTATTTACGTATAACACCTTTATTAGGCTGCAAATGGCCATATTACAGCCTTTAGAGGGCTGTGCACGGAGTTAAAAGTGTTCTAAAGCCATGGCGCCAAGGAAAAGGACTTGGGACGTCATAGTCTATTGAGACTGGAAGGACTAGACTAATGGTATCCCGCGAAGGGTGGTGGAACCACGTTATTTACGTGTTAAGCCTTTATTTGGCTGCAAAAGGCAATATTACAGCATTTAGAGGTCTGTGCACGTAGTAAAAAGTGTTTTAACGCTAAAGCGCCAAGGAAAAGGACTTGAGACGTCATATTCCATTAAGAATGGGAACACTAGACCATTGGTAACCTTGCTTGGGGCGTGGAAGAACGTGATTTGCGTGTAAGACCTTTATTAGTCTGTAAAAGGCCATGTTACAGCATTTAGAGGACTGTGCGCGTAGTTGCCGGTCTTCTAACGCCAAGGTGCCAAAGAAAACGACTTTGGACGTTGTAGTCCATTGGGACTGGAAGGACTAGACCAATGGTATCCCGCGGAGGGTGGTGGAATCACGGTATTTTCGTGTAAAGGCTTTATTAGGCCGCAAAAGGCCATATTACTGACTTTAGAGGGCTGTGCACGTAGTTGACAGTGTTCTATAGCCATGGCGTCAAGGAAAGGACTTTGGACGTCTTATTCCATTAAGACTGGGAACACTAGACCATTGGTAGCCTTGCTGGGGACGTGGAAGAACGTGATTTACGTGTAAGGCCTTTATTAGGCTGCAAATGGCCATATTACTGCCTTTAGAGGGCTGTGCACGTAGTTAACAGTGTTCTATAGCCATGGCGCCAAGGAAAAGGACTTGGGACGTCATAGTCCATTGAGACTGGAAGGACTACTCCTATGGAAACCTGCGCAGGCAGTTGGAACGACAGTGTTTACGTTTAAAGCCTTTATTTAACTGCAAATGGCCATATTACAGCCTTTAGAGGGCCGTGCACGGAGTTAACAGTGTGCTAAAGCCATGGCGCCAAGGAAAATGACTTGGCACGTCATAGACCATTGAGACTGGAAGGACTAGACTAATGGTATCCCGCGAAGGGTGCTGGAACAACGTTATTTCCGTGTAAAGCCTTTATTTGGCTACAAAAGGCAATATTACAGCCTTTAGAGGGCTGTGCACGTAGTTGACAGTGTTCTATAGCCATGGCGTCAAGGAAAAGGACTTTGGACGTCTTATTCCATTAAGACTGGGAACACTAGACCATTGGTAGCCTTGCTGGGACGTGGAAGAACGTGATTTACGTGTAAGGCCTTTATTAGGCTGCAAATGGCCATATTACTGCCTTTAGAGGGCTGTGCACGTAGTTAACAGTGTTCTATAGCCATGGCGCCAAGGAAAAGGACTTGGGACGTCATAGTCCATTGAGACTGGAAGGACTACTCCTATGGTAACCTGCGCAGGCAGTTGGAATGACAGTGTTTACGTTTAAAGCCTTTATTTAACTGCAAATGGCCATATTACAGCCTTTAGAGGGCTGTGCACGGAGTTAAAAGTGTTCTAAAGCCATGGCGCCAAGGAAAATGACTTGGGACGTCATATTACATTGAGACTGAAAACACTAGACCAATGGTAGCCTGGTTGGGAGCGTGGAAGCACGTGGTTTACGTGTAAGGCCTTTATTTGGCTACAAAAGGCAATATTACAGCATTTAAAGGACTGTGCGCGTAGTTGACAGTGTTCTATAGCCATGGCGTCAAGGAAAAGGACTTTGGACGTCCTATTCCATTAAGACTGCGAACACTAGACCATTGGTAGCCTTGCTGGGGACGTGGAAAAACGTGATTTACGTGTAAGGCCTTTAATAGGCTGCAAATGGCCATATTACAGCCTTTAGAGGGCCGTGCACGAAATTAACAGTGTGCTAAAGCCATGGCGCCAAGGAAAATGACTTGGCACGTCATAGTCCATTGAGACTGGAAGGACTACTCCTATGGAAACCTGCGCAGGCAGTTGGAACGACAGTGTTTACGTTTAAAGCCTTTTTTTAACTGCAAATGGCCATATTACAGCCTTTAGAGGGCTGTGCACGGAGTTAAAAGTGTTCTAAAGCTATGGCGCCAAGGAAAATGACTTGGGACGTCATATTACATTGAGACTGAAAACACTAGACCAATGGTAACTTGCGCAGGCAGGTGGAGCGACAGTATTTACGTATAAGGCCTTTAATAGGATGCAAATGGCCATATTACAGCGTTCAAAGGGCCGTGCACGTAGTTAAATGTGTTTTAACGTCAAAGCGCCAAGGAAAAGGAATTGGGACGTCGTAGTTCAATGATAGTCGGAAAGGTACACCATTGGTAGCCTGGTTTGGAGAGTTCAAGCACGTGATTTACGCGTAAGGCCTTCTTTAGACCTACAAAAGCCATACTATAGCATTTAGAGGACTGTGCGCGTACTTGCGGGTTTTTAAACGTCACGGCGACAAAGAACACGACTTGGGACGTCATAGTCCATTGAGACTGGAAAGACTACACCAATGGTAACTTGCGCAGCCTGGTGGAGCGACAGTATTTACGTATAAGGCCTTTAATAGGCTGCAAATGGCCATATTACAGCCTTTAGAGGGCCGTGCAGGGAGTTAACAGTGTGCTAAAGCCATGGCGCCAAGGAAAATGACTTGGCACGTCATAGTCCATTGAGACTGGAAGGACTAGACTAATGGTATCCCGCGAAGGGTGGTGGAACCACGTTATTTCCGTGTAAAACCTTTATTTGGCTACAAAAGGCAATATTACAGCCTTTAGAGGGCTGTGCACGTAGTTGACAGTGTTCTATAGCCATGGCGTCAAGGAAAAGGACTTTGGACGTCTTATTCCATTAAGACTGGGAACACTAGACCATTGGTAGCCTTGCTGGGGACTTGGAAGAACGTGATTTACGTGTAAGGCCTTTATTAGGCTGCAAATGGCCATATTACTGCCTTTAGAGGGCTGTGCACGTAGTTAACAGTGTTCTATAGCCATGGCGCCAAGGAAAAGGACTTGGAACGTCATAGTCCATTGAGACTGGAAGGACTACTCCTATGGTAACCTGCGCAGGCAGTTGGAACGACAGTGTTTACGTTTAAAGCCTTTATTTAACTGCAAATGGCCATATTACAGCCTTTAGAGGGCTGTGCACGGAGTTAAAAGTGTTCTAAAGCCATGGCGCCAAGGAAAATGACTTGGGACGTCATATTACATTGAGACTGAAAACACTAGACCAATGGTAGCCTGGTTGGGAGCGTGGAAGCACGTGGTTTACGTGTAAGGCCTTTATTTGGCTACAAAAGGCAATATTACAGCATTTAAAGGACTGTGCGCGTAGTTGACAGTGTTCTATAGCCATGGCGTCAAGGAAAAGGACTTTGGACGTCCTATTCCATTAAGACTGCGAACACTAGATCATTGGTAGCCTTGCTGGGGACGTGAAAAAACGTGATTTACGTGTAAGGCCTTTAATAAGCTGCAAATAGCCATATTACAGCCTTTAGAGGGCAGTGCACGAAATTAACAGTGTGCTAAAGCCATGGCGCCAAGGAAAATGACTTGGCACGTCATAGTCTATTGAGACTGGAAGAACTAGACTAATGGTATCCCGCGAAGGGTGGTGGAACCACGTTATTTCCGTGTAAAGCCTTTATTTGGCTACAAAAGGCAATATTACAGCATTTAAAGGACTGTGCGCGTAGTTGACAGTGTTCTATAGCCATGGCGTCAAAGAAAAGGACTTTGGACGTCTTATTCCATTAAGACTGGGAACACTAGACCATTGGTAGCCTTGCTGGGGACGTGGAAGAACGTGATTTTCGTATAACACCTTTATTAGGCTGCAAATGGCCATATTACTGCCTTTAGAGGGCTGTGCACGTAGTTAACAGTGTTCTATAGCCATGGCGCCAAGGAAAAGGACTTGGGACGTCATAGTCCATTGAGACTGGAAGGACTACTCCTATGGAAACCTGCGCAGGCAGTTGGAACGACAGTGTTTACGTTTAAAGCTTTTATTTAACTGCAAATGGCCATATTACAGCCTTTAGAGGGCTGTGCACGGAGTTAAAAGTGTTCTAAAGCCATGGCGCCAAGGAAAATGACTTGGGACGTCATATTACATTGAGACTGAAAACACTAGACCAATGGTAGAGTGGTTGGGAGCGTGGAAGCACGTGGTTTACGTGGAAGGCCTTTATTTGGCTACAAAAGGCAATATTACAGCATTTAAAGGACTGTGCGCGTAGTTGACAGTGTTCTATAGCCATGGCGTCAAGGAAAAGGACTTTGGACGTCCTATTCTATTAAAACTGCGAACACTAGACCATTGGTAGCCTTGCTGGGGACGTGGAAAAACGTGATTTACGTGTAAGGCCTTTAATAAGCTGCAAATGGCCATATTACAGCCTTTAGAGGGCCGTGCACGAAATTAACAGTGTGCTAAAGCCATGGCGCCAAGGAAAATGACTTGGCACGTCATAGTCTATTGAGACTGGAAGGACTAGACTAATGGTAACTTGCGCAGGCAGGTGGAGCGACAGTATTTACGTATAAGGCCTTTAATAGGCTGCAAATGGCCATATTACAACGTTCAAAGGGCCGTGCACGTAGTTAAATGTGTTTTAACGCTAAAGCGCCAAGGAAAAGGAATTGAGACGTCGTAGTTCAATGATAGTCGGAAAGGTACACCATTGGTAGCCTGGTTTGAAGAGTGGAAGCACGAGATTTACGCGTAAGGCCTTTTTTAGACTTACAAAAGCCATACTATAGCATTTAGAGGACTGTGCGCGTACTTGCGGGTTTTTTAACGTCACGGCGACAAAGAAAACGACTTGGGACGTCATAGTCCATTGAGACTGGAAGGACTACACCAATGGTACCTTGCGCAGGCAGGTGGAGCGACAGAATTTACGTATAAGGCCTTTAATAGGCTGCAAATGGCCATATTACAGCCTTTACAGGGCTGTGCACGTTGTTGACAGTGTTCTATAGCCATGGCGTCAAGGAAAAGGACTTTGGACGTCTTATTCCATTAAGACTGGGAACATCAGACCATTGGTAGCCTTGCTGGGGACGTGGAAGAACGTGATTTACGTGTAAGGCCTTTATTAGGCTGCAAATGGCCATATTACTGCCTTTAGAGGGCTGTGCACGTAGTTAACAGTGTTCTATAGCCATGGCGCCAAGGAAAAGGACTTGGGACGTCATAGTCCATTGAGACTGGAAGGACTACTCCTATGCTAACCTGCGCAGGCAGTTGGAACGACAGTGTTTACGTTAAAAGCCTTTATTTAACTGCAAATGGCCATATTACAGCCTTTAGAGGGCTGTGCACGGAGTTAAAAGTGTTCTAAAGCCATGGCGCCAAGAAAAAATGACTTGGGACGTCATATTACATTGAGACTGAAAACACTAGACCAATGGTAACTTGCGCAGGCAGGTGGAGCGACAGTATCTACGTATAAGGCCTTTAATAGGCTGCAAATGGCAATATTACAGCGTTCAAAGGGCCGTGCACGTAGTTAAATGTGTTTTAACGGTAAAGCACCAAGGAAAAGGAATTGGGACGTCGTAGTTCAATGATAGTCGGAAAGGTATTTGCAGTCTAGTCCTTCCAGTCTCAATGGACTATGACGGCGGCTATTGCGTAAAAAAGATACGTCACAGTCGTAATGATAAATAATGTAACGTGAAAAAGTCAATAGCCTACGACACCGGGAGTTCCCAGGCGGTCCCCCATCCAAGTACTATCCCGGCCCGACGATGCTTAACTTCCGTGATCGGACGAGAACAGGTGTGTTCATCGTGGTATGGTCGTAGACAAAGAAACGGGCAGATATCTACGATTTATTAGCACATTACATCGAAAATGGTTTAAACTTTAAAGGTCATATTTCTTGACTGGATTATCCGAAATATGTCGTGTTTATGTGCATTTGAAAGCTCTTTTCAAGCGCTATCGATTATTTACGACAACCATGCGCTTTAAGATTTCCGGTAAAAAGTTCCAACTAAGGCAATCTAAGGTACTTTCAGACTTAATTTTCATATGACAAAGTTATTTAGCAAATTAACTACATCGCCATTTTCTTTGTCTGACGCTCGTAATCCATTCATTTGCGACGTGGAGCATTTATTGCAGCCAGATCGTAGCCGTTTTGAAGGGAAAGAAACTTCTAATCAAGTCCCTTACTTGATTTACTCAGCGGCTATTGCGTCAAAAAGATACGTCACAGTCGTAATGATAAATAATGTAACGTGAAAAAGTCAATAGCCTACGACACCGGGAGTTCCCAGGCGGTCCCCCTTCCAAGTACTATCCTGGCCCGACGATGCTTAACTTCCGTGATCGTACGAGAACAGGTGTGTTCATCCTGGTATGGTCGTTGACAAACAAACGGGCAGATATCTACGAATTATTAGCACATTACATCGAAAATGGTTTAAATTTTAAAGGTCATATTTCTTGACTGGATTATCCGAAATATGTCGTGTTTATGTGCATTTGAAAGCTCTTTTCAAGCGCTATCCATTATTTACGACAACCATGCGCTTTAAGATTTCCGGTAAAAAGTTCCAACGAAGGCAATCTAGGGTACTTTCAGACTTAATTTTCATATGACAAAGTTAATTAGCAAAGTAACTACATCGCAATTTTCTTTGTCTGACGCTCTTAATCCATTCATTTGCGACGTGGTGCATTTATTGCCGCAAGATTGTAGCCCTTTTTAAGGAAAAGCAACTTCTAATCATGTCTCTTACTTGATTTACTCGGCGGCTATTGCGTAAAAAAGATACGTCACAGTCGTAATGATAAATAATGTAACGTGAAAAAGTCAATAGCCTACGACACCGGGAGTTCCCAGGCGGTCCCCCATCCAAGTACTATCCCGGCCCGACGATGCTTAACTTCCGTGATCGGACGAGAACAGGTGTGTTCATCGTGGTATGGTCGTAGACAAACAAACGGGCATATATCTACGATTTATTAGCACATTACATCGAAAATGGTTTAAATTTTAAAGGTCATATTTCTTGACTGGATTATCCGAAATATGTCGTGTTTATGTGCATTTGAAAGCTCTTTTCAAGCGCTATCCATTATTTACGACAACCATGCGCTTTAAGATTTCCGGTAAAAAGTTCCAACGAAGGCAATCTAGGGTACTTTCAGACTTAATTTTCATATGACAAAGTTAATTAGCAAAGTAACTACATCGCCATTTTTTTTGTCTGACGCTCTTAATCCATTCATTTGCGACGTGGTGCATTTATTGCCGCAAGATTGTAGTCCTTTTTAAGGAAAAGCAACTTCTAATCATGTCTTTTACTTGATTTACTCTAGGCTATTGCGTAAAAAAGATACGTTACAGTCGTAATGATAAATAATGTAACGTGAAAAAGTCAATAGCCTACGACACCGGGAGTTCCCAGGCGGTTCCCCCATCCAAGTACTATCCCGGCCGGACGATGCTTAACTTCCGTGATCGGACGAGAACAGGTGTGTTCATCGTGGTATGGTCGTAGACAAACAAACGGGCATATATCTACGATTTATTAGCACATTACATCGAAAATGGTTTAAACTTTAAAGGTCATATTTCTTGACTGGATTATCCGAAATATGTCGTGTTTATGTGCATTTGAAAGCTCTTTTCAAACGCTATCCATTATTTACGACAACCATGCGCTTTAAGATTTCTGGTAAAAAGTTCCAACGAAGGCAATCTAGGGTACTTTCAGACTTAATTTTCATATGACAAAGTTAATTAGCAAAGTAACTACATCGCCATTTTCTTTGTCTGACGCTCTTAATCCATTCATTTGCGTCGTGACGCATTTTGTGCAGCAAGATTGTAGCCCTTTTTAGGGGAAAGAAACTTTTAATCATGTCCCTTACTTGATTAACTCAGCGGCTATTGCGTAAAAAAGATACGTCACAGTCGTAATGATAAATAATGTAACGTGAAAAAGTCAATAGCCTACGACACCGGGAGTTCCCAGGCGGTCCCCCATCCAAGTACTATGCCGGCCCGACGATGCTTAACTTCCGTGATCGGACGAGAACAGGTGTGTTCATCGTGGTATGGTCGTAGACAAACAAACGGGCAGATATCTACGATTTATTAGCACATTACATCGAAAATGGTTTAAACTTTAAAGGTCATATTTCTTGACTGGATTATCCGAATTATGTCGTGTTTATGTGCATTTGAAAGCTCTTTTCAAGCGCTATCGATTATTTACGACAACCATGCGCTTTAAGATTTCCGGTAAAAAGTTCCAACGAAGGCAATCTAGGGTACTTTCAGACTTAATTTTCATATGACAAAGTTAATTAGCAAAGTAACTACATCGCCATCTTCTTTGTCTGACGCTCTTAATCCATTCATTTGCGACGTGGTGCATTTATTGCCGCAAGATTGTAGCCCTTTTTAAGGAAAAGCAACTTCTAATCATGTCTTTTACTTGATTTACTCGGCGGCTATTGCGTAAAAAAGATACGTTACAGTCGTAATGATAAATAATGTAACGTGAAAAAGTCAATAGCCTACGACACCGGGAGTTCCCAGGCGGTCCCCCATCCAAGTACTATCCCGGCCGGACGATGCTTAACTTCCGTGATCGGACGAGAACAGGTGTGTTCATCGTGGTATGATCGTAGACAAACAAACGGGCAGATATCTCCGATTTATTAGCACATTACATCGAAAATGGTTTAAACTTTAAAGGTCATATTTCTTGACTGGATTATCCGAAATATGTCGTGTTTATGTGCATTTGAAAGCTCTTTTCAAACGCTATCCATTATTTACGACAACCATGCGCTTTAAGATTTCTGGTAAAAAGTTCCAACGAAGGCAATCTAGGGTACTTTCAGACTTAATTTTCATATGACAAAGTTAATTAGCAAAGAAACTACATCGCCATTTTCTTTGTCTGACGCTCTTAATCCATGCATTTGCGTCGTGACGCATTTTGTGCAGCAAGATTGTAGCCCTTTTTAGGGGAAAGAAACTTCTAATCATGTCCCTTACTTGATTAACTCAGCGGCTATTGCGTAAAAAAGATACGTCACAGTCGTAATGATAAATAATGTAACGTGAAAAAGTCAATAGCCTACGACACCGGGAGTTCCCAGGCGGTCCCCCATCCAAGTACTATCCCGGCCCGACGATGCTTAACTTCCGTGATCGGACGAGAACAGGTGTGTTCATCGTGGTATGGTCGTAGACAAACAAACGGGCAGATATCTACGATTTATTAGCACATTACATCGAAAATGGTTTAAACTTTAAAGGTCATATTTCTTGACTGGATTATCCGAAATATGTCGTGTTTATGTGCATTTGAAAGCTCTTTTCAAGCGCTATCCATTATTTACGACAACCATGCGCTTTAAGATTTCTGGTAAAAAGTTCCAACGAAGGCAATCTAGGGTACTTTCAGACTTAATTTTCATATGACAAAGTTAATTAGCAAAGTAACTACATCGCCATTTTCTTTGTCTGACGCTCTTAATCCATGCATTTGCGTCGTGACGCATTTTGTGCAGCAAGATTGTAGCCCTTTTTAGGGGAAAGAAACTTCTAATCATGTCCCTTACTTGATTAACTCAGCGGCTATTGCGTAAAAAAGATACGTCACAGTCGTAATGATAAATAATGTAACGTGAAAAAGTCAATAGCCTACGACACCGGGAGTTCCCAGGCGGTCCCCCATCCAAGTACTATCCCGGCCCGACGATGGTTAACTTCCGTGATCGGACGAGAACAGGTGTGTTCATCGTGGTATGGTCGTAGACAAACAAACGGGCAGATATCTACGATTTATTAGCACATTACATCGAAAATGGTTTAAACTTTAAAGGTCATATTTCTTGACTGGATTATCCGAAATATGTCGTGTTTATGTGCATTTGAAAGCTCTTTTCAAGCGCTATCGATTATTTACGACAACCATGCGCTTTAAGATTTCCGGTAAAAAGTTCCAACGAAGGCAATCTAAGGTACTTTCAGACTAAATTTTCATATGACAAAGTTATTTAGCAAATTAACTACATCTCCATTTTCTTTGTCTGACGCTCGTAATCCATTCATTTGCGACGTGGAGCATTTATTGCAGCCAGATCGTAGCCGTTTTGAAGGGAAAGAAACTTCTAATCAAGTCCCTTACTTGATTTACTCAGCGGCTATTGCGTCAAAAAGATACGTCACAGTCGTAATGATAAATAATGTAACGTGAAAAAGTCAATAGCCTACGACACCGGGAGTTCCCAGGCGGTCCCCCATCCAAGTACTATCCCGGCCCGACGATGCTTAACTTCCGTGATCGTACGAGAACAGGTGTGTTCATCGTGGTATGGTCGTAGACAAACAAACGGGCAGATATCTACGAATTATTAGCACATTACATCGAAAATGGTTTAAATTTTAAAGGTCATATTTCTTGACTGGATTATCCGAAATATGTCGTGTTTATGTGCATTTGAAAGCTCTTTTCAAGCGCTATCCATTATTTACGACAACCATGCGCTTTAAGATTTCCGGTAAAAAGTTCCAACGAAGGCAATCTAGGGTACTTTCAGACTTAATTTTCATATGACAAAGTTAATTAGCAAAGTAACTACATCGCCATTTTCTTTGTCTGACGCTCTTAATCCATTCATTTGCGACGTGGTGCATTTATTGCCGCAAGATTGTAGCCCTTTTTAAGGAAAAGCAACTTCTAATCATGTCTCTTACTTGATTTACTCGGCGGCTATTGCGTAAAAAAGATACGTCACAGTCGTAATGATAAATAATGTAACGTGAAAAAGTCAATAGCCTACGACACCGGGAGTTCCCAGGCGGTCCCCCATCCAAGTACTATCCCGGCCCGACGATGCTTAACTTCCGTGATCGGACGAGAACAGGTGTGTTCATCGTGGTATGGTCGTAGACAAACAAACGGGCAGATATCTACGATTTATTAGCACATTACATCGAAAATGGTTTAAACTTTAAAGGTCATATTTCTTGACTGGATTATCCGAAATATGTCGTGTTTATGTGCATTTGAAAGCTCTTTTCAAACGCTATCCATTATTTACGACAACCATGCGCTTTAAGATTTCTGGTAAAAAGTTCTAACGAAGGCAATCTAGGGTACTTTCAGACTTAATTTTCATATGACAAAGTTAATTAGCAAAGTAACTACATCGCCATTTTCTTTGTCTGACGCTCTTAATCCATTCATTTGCGTCGTGACGCATTTTGTGCAGCAAGATTGTAGCCCTTTTTAGGGGAAAGAAACTTCTAATCATGTCCCTTACTTGATTAACTCAGCGGCTATTGCGTAAAAAAGATACGTCACAGTCGTAATGATAAATAATGTAACGTGAAAAAGTCAATAGCCTACGACACCGGGAGTTCCCAGGCGGTCCCCCATCCAAGTACTATCCCGGCCCGATGATGCTTAACTTCCGTGATCGAACGAGAACAAGTGTGTTCATCGTGGTATGGTCGTAGACAAACAAACGGGCAGATATCTACGATTTATTAGCACATTACATCGAAAATGGTTTAAACTTTAAAGGTCATATTTCTTGACTGGATTATCCGAAATATGTCGTGTTTATGTGCATTTGAAAGCTCTTTTCAAGCGCTATCGATTATTTACGACAACCATGCGCTTTAAGATTTCCGGTAAAAAGTTCCAACGAAGGCAATCTAAGGTACTTTCAGACTTAATTTTCATATGACAAAGTTATTTAGCAAATTTGACAGTCTTCTATACACCATTGGTAGCCTGGTTTGCACGTGATTTACGCGTAAGGCCTTTTTTAGACTTACAAAAGCCATACTATAGAATTTAGAGGACTGTGCGCGTACTTGCTGGTTTTTAAACGTCACAGCGACAAAGAAAACGACTTGGGACGTCATAGTCCATTGAGACTGGAAGGACTACACCAATGATAGCCTGGTTGGGAGCGTGGAAGCACGTGGTTTACGTGTAAGGCCTTTATTTGGCTACAAAAGGCAATATTACAGCATTTAAAGGACTGTGCGCTTAGTTGACAGTGTTCTATAGCCATGGCGTCAAAGACAAGGACTTTGGACGTCTTATTTCATTAAGACTGGGAACACTAGACCATTGGTAGCCTTGCTGGGTACGTGGAAGAACGTGATTTACGTATAACACCTTTATTAGGCTGCAAATGGCCATATTACTGCCTTTAGAGGGCTGTGCACGTAGTTAACAGTGTTCTATAGCCATGGCGCTAAGGAAAAGGACTTGGGACGTCATAGTCCATTGAGACTGGAAGGACTAGACTAATGGTATCCCGCGAAGGGTGGTGGAACCACGTTATTTCCGTGTAAAGCCTTTATTTGGCTACAAAAGGCAATATTACAGCATTTAAAGGACTGTGCGCGTAGTTGACAGTGTTCTATAGCCATGGCGTCAAGGAAAAGGACTTTGGACGTCATATTACATTGAGACTGAAAACACTAGACCAATGGTAGCCTGGTTGGGAGCGTGGAAGCACGTGGTTTACGTGTAAGGCCTTTATTTGGCTACAAATGGCCATATTACAGCCTTTAGAGGGCCGTGCACGGAGTTAAAAGTGTTTTAACGCTAAAGCGCCAAGGAAAAGGACTTGAGACGTCATATTCCATTAAGACTGGGAACACTAGACCATTGGTAACCTTGCTTGGGGCGTGGAAGAACGTGATTTGCGTGTAAGACCTTTATTAGTCTGTAAAAGGCCATGTTACAGCATTTAGAGGACTGTGCGCGTAGTTGCCGGTCTTCTAACGCCAAGGTGCCAAAGAAAACGACTTGGGACGTTGAAGTCTATTGGGACTGGAAGGACTAGACCAATGATATCCCGCGGAGGGTGGTGGAATCACGGTATTTTCGTGTAAAGGCTTTATTAGGCTGCAAAAGGCCATATTACTGACTTTAGAGGGCTGTGCACGTAGTTGACAGTGTTCTATAGCCATGGCGTCAAGGAAAGGACTTTGGACGTCCTATTCCATTAAGACTGGGAACACTAGACCATTGGTAGCCTTGCTGGGGACGTGGAAGAACGTGATTTACGTGTAAGGCCTTTATTAGGCTGCAAATGGCCATATTACTGCCTTTAGAGGGCTGTGCACGTAGTTAACAGTGTTCTATAGCCATGGCGCCAAGGAAAAGGACTTGGGACGTCATAGTCCATTGAGACTGGAAGGACTAGACTAATGGTATCCCGCGAAGGGTGGTGGAACCACGTTATTTCCGTGTAAAGCCTTTATTTGGCTACAAAAGGCAATATTACAGCATTTAAAGGACTGTGCGCGTAGTTGACAGTGTTCTATAGCCATGGCGTCAAGGAAAAGGACTTTGGACGTCATATTACATTGAGACTGAAAACACTAGACCAATGGTAGCCTGGTTGGGAGCGTGGAAGCACGTGGTTTACGTGTAAGGCCTTTATTTGGCTACAAATGGCCATATTACAGCCTTTAGAGGGCCGTGCACGAAATTAACAGTGTGCTAAAGCCATGGCGCCAAGGAAAATGACTTGGCACGTCATAGTCCATTGAGACTGGAAGGACTAGACTAATGGTATCCCGCGAAGGGTGGTGGAACCACGTTATTTCCGTGTAAAGCCTTTATTTGGCTACAAAAGGCAATATTACAGCATTTAAAGAACTGTGCGCGTAGTTGACAGTGTTCTATAGCCATGGCGTCAAAGACAAGGACTTTGGACGTCTTATTCCATTAAGACTGGGAACACTAGACCATTGGTAGCCTTGCTGGGGACGTGGAAGAACGTGATTTACGTATAACACCTTTATTAGGCTGCAAATGGCCATATTACAGCATTTAGAGGTCTGTGCACGTAGTAAAAAGTGTTTTAACGCTAAAGCGCCAAGGAAAAGGACTTGAGACGTTATATTCCATTAAGACTGGGAACACTAGACCATTGGTAACCTTGCTTGGGGCGTGGAAGAACGTGATTTGCGTGTAAGACCTTTATTAGTCTGTAAAAGGCCATGTTACAGCATTTAGAGGACTGTGCGCGTAGTTGCCGGTCTTATAACGCCAAGGTGCCAAAGAAAACGACTTGGGACGTTGTAGTCCATTGGGACTGGAAGGACTAGACCAATGGTATCCCGCGGAGGATGGTGGAATCACGGTATTTTCGTGTAAAGGCTTTATTAGGCCGCAAAAGGCCATATTACTGACTTTAGAGGGCTGTGCACGTAGTTGACAGTGTTCTATAGCCATGGCGCCAAGGAAAAGGACTTGGGACGTCATAGTCCATTGAGACTGGAAGGACTACTCCTATGGTAACCTGCGCAGGCAGTTGGAACGACAGTGTTTACGTTTAAAGCCTTTATTTAACTGCAAATGGCCATATTACAGCCTTTAGAGGGCTGTGCACGGAGTTAAAAGTGTTCTAAAGCCATGGCGCCAAGGAAAATGACTTGGGACGTCATATTACATTGAGACTGAAAACACTAGACCAATGGTAACTTGCGCAGGCAGGTGGAGCGACAGTATTTACGTATAAGGCCTTTAATAGGCTGCAAATGGCAATATTACAGCGTTCAAAGGGCCGTGCACGTAGTTAAATGTGTTTTAACGCTAAAGCGCCAAGGAAAAGGAATTGGGACGTCGTAGTTCAATGATAGTCGGAAAGGTACACCATTGGTAGCCTGGTTTGAAGAGTGGAAGCACGTGATTTACGCGTAAGGCCTTTTTTAGACTTACAAAAGCCATACTATAGAATTTAGAGACTTGGGACGTCATAGTCCATTGAGACTGGAAGGACTACACCAATGGTAACTTGCGCAGGCAGGTGGAGCGACAGTATTTACGTATAAGGCCTTTAATAGGCTGCAAATGGCCATATTACAGCCTTTAGAGGGCCGTGCACGGAGTTAACAGTGTGCTAAAGCCATGGCGCCAAGGAAAATGACTTGGCACGTCATAGTCCATTGAGACTGGAAGGACTAGACTAATGGTAGCCGCGCTGGGACGTGGAAGAACGTGATTTTCGTGTAAGGCCTTTATTAGGCTGCAAATGGCCATATTACTGCCTTTAGAGGGCTGTGCACGTAGTTAACAGTGTTCTATAGCCATGGCGCCAAGGAAAAGGACTTGGGACGTCATAGTCCATTGAGATTGGAAGGACTACTCCTTTGGTAACCTGCGCAGGCAGTTGGAACGATAGTATTTACGTTTAAAGCCTTTATTAGTCTGCAAAAGGCCATGTTACAGCATTTAGAGGGCTGTGCAAGGAGTTAAAAGTGTTTTAACGCTAAAGCGCCAAGGAAAAGGACTTGAGACGTCATATTCCATTAGACTGGGAACACTAGACCATTTGTAACCTTGCTTGGGGCGTGGAAGAACGTGGTTTACGTGTAAGGCCTTTATTTGGCTACAAAAGGCAATATTACAGCATTTAAAGGACTGTGCGCGTAGTTGACAGTGTTCTATAGCCATGGCGTCAAGGAAAAGGACTTTGGACGTCCTATTCCATTAAGACTGCGAACACTAGACCATTGGTAGCCTTGCTGGGGACGTGGAAAAACGTGATTTACGTGTAAGGCCTTTAATAGGCTGCAAATGGCCATATTACAGCCTTTAGAGGGCCGTGCACGTAGTTAACAGTGTTCTATAGCCATGGCGCCAAGGAAAAGGACTTGGGACGTCATAGTCCATTGAGACTGGAAGGACTAGACTAATGGTATCCCGCGAAGGGTGGTGGAACCACGTTATTTCCGTGTAAAGCCTTTATTTGGCTACAAAAGGCAATATAACAGCATTTAAAGGACTGTGCGCGTAGTTGACAGTGTTCTATAGCCATGGCGTCAAGGAAAAGGACTTTGGACGTCATATTACATTGAGACTGAAAACACTAGACCAATGGTAGCCTGGTTGGGAGCGTGGAAGCACGTGGTTTACGTGTAAGGCCTTTATTTGGCTACAAATGGCCATATTACAGCCTTTAGAGGGCCGTGCACGAAATTAACAGTGTGCTAAAGCCATGGCGCCAAGGAAAATGACTTGGCACGTCATAGTCCATTGAGACTGGAAGGACTAGACTAATGGTATCCCGCGAAGGGTGGTGGAACCACGTTATTTCCGTGTAAAGCCTTTATTTGGCTACAAAAGGCAATATTACAGCATTTAAAGAACTGTGCGCGTAGTTGACAGTGTTCCATAGCCATGGCGTCAAGGAAAAGGACTTTGGACGTCTTATTCCATTAAGACTGGGAACACTAGACCATTGGTAGCCTTGCTGGGGACGTGGAAGAACGTGATTTACGTATAACACCTTTATTAGGCTGCAAATGGCTATATTACAGCCTTTAGAGGGCCGTGCACGAAATTAACAGTGTGCTAAAGCGATGGCGCCAAGGAAAATGACTTGGCACGTCATAGTCCATTGCGACTGGAAGGACTGGACTAATGGTATCCCGCGAAGGGTGGTGGAACCACGTTATTTCCGTGTAAAGCCTTTATTTGGCTACAAAAGGCAATATTACAGCATTAAAAGGACTGTGCGCGTAGTTGACAGTGTTCTATAGCCATGGCGTCAAAGAAAAGGACTTTCGACGTCTTATTCCATTAAGACTGGGAACACTAGACCATTGGTAGCCTTGCTGGGGACGTGGAAGAACGTGATTTACGTGTAAGGCCTTTATTAGGCTCCAAATGGCCATATTACTGCCTTTAAAGGGCTGTGCACGTAGTTAACAGTGTTCTATAGCCATGGCGCCAAGGAAAAGGACTTGAGACGTTATAGTCCATTGAGACTGGAAGGACTACTCCTATGGTAACCTGCGCAGGCAGTTGGAACGACAGTATTTACGTTTAAAGCCTTTATTAGTCTGCAAAAGGCCATGTTACAGCATTTAGAGGGCTGTGCACGGAGTTAACATTGTTCTAAAGCCATGGCGCCAAGGAAAAGGACTTGGGACATCATAGTCCATTGAGACTGGAAGGACTAGTCCTATGGTAACCTACGCAGGCAGGTGGAACGACGCTATTTACGTATAACACCTTTATTAGGCTGCAAATGGCCATATTACAGCCTTTAGAGGGCTGTGCACGGAGTTAAAAGTGTTCTAAAGCCATGGCGCCAAGGAAAAGGACTTGGGACGTCATAGTCTATTGAGACTGGAAGGACTAGACTAATGGTATCCCGCGAAGGGTGGTGGAACCACGTTATTTACGTGTTAAGCCTTTATTTGGCTGCAAAAGGCAATATTACAGCATTTAGAGGTCTGTGCACGTAGTAAAAAGTGTTTTAACGCTAAAGCGCCAAGGAAAAGGACTTGAGACGTCATATTCCATTAAGAATGGGAACACTAGACCATTGGTAACCTTGCTTGGGGCGTGGAAGAACGTGATTTGCGTGTAAGACCTTTATTAGTCTGTAAAAGGTAATGTTACAGCATTTCGAGGACTGTGCGCGTAGTTGCCGGTCTTCTAACGCCAAGGTGCCAAAGAAAACGACTTGGGACGTTGTAGTCCATTGGGACTGGAAGGACTAGACCAATGGTATCCCGCGGAGGGTAGTGGAATCACGGTATTTTCGTGTAAAGGCTTTATTAGGCCGCAAATGGCCATATTACTGCCTTTAGAGGGCTGTGCACGTAGTTAACAGTGTTCTATAGCCATGGCGCCAAGGAAAAGGACTTGGGACGTCATAGTCCAATGAGACTGGAAGGACTACTCCTATGGAAACCTGCGCAGGCAGTTGGAACGACAGTGTTTACGTTTAAAGCCTTTATTTAACTGCAAATGGCCATATTACAGCCTTTAGAGGGCTGTGCACGGAGTTAAAAGTGTTCTAAAGCCATGGCGCCAAGGAAAATGACTTGGGACGTCATATTACATTGAGACTGAAAACACTAGACCAATGGTAACTTGCGCAGGCAGGTGGAGCGACAGTATTTACGTATAAGGCCTTTAATAGGCTGCAAATGGCAATATTACAGCGTTCAAAGGGCCGTGCACGTAGTTAAATGTGTTTTAACGCTAAAGCGTCAAGGAAAAGGAATTGGGACGTCGTAGTTCAATGATAGTCGGAAAGGTACACCATTGGTAGCCTGGTTTGCAAAGTGGAAGCACGTGATTTACGCGTAAGGCCTTTTTTAGACTTACAAAAGCCATCATATAGCATTTAGAGGACTGTGCGCGTACTTGCGGGTTTTTAAACGTCACAGCGACAAAGAAAACGACTTGGGACGTCATAGTCCATTGAGACTGGAAGGACTACACCAATGGTAACTTGCGCAAGCAGGTTGAGCGACAGTATTTACGTATAAGGCCTTTAATAGGCTGCAAATGGCCATATTACAGCCTTTAGAGGGCCGTGCACGGAATTAACAGTGTGCTAAAGCCATGGCGCCAAGGAAAATGACTTGGCACGTCATAGTCCATTGAGACTGGAAGGACTAGACTAATGGTATCCCGCGAAAGGTGGTGGAACAACGTTATTTCCGTGTAAAGCCTTTATTTGGCTACAAAAGGCAATATTACAGCCTTTAGAGGGCTGTGCACGTAGTTGACAGTGTTCTATAGCCATGGCGTCAAGGAAAAGGACTTTGGACGTCTTATTCCATTAAGACTGGGAACACTAGACCATTGGTAGCCGTGCTGGGACGTGGAAGAACGTGATTTACGTGTAAGGCCTTTATTAGGCTGCAAATGGCCATAATACTGCCTTTAGAGGGCTGTGCACGTAGTTAACAGTGTTCTATAGCCATGGCGCCAAGGAAAAGGACTTGGGACGTCATAGTCCATTGAGACTGGAAGGACTACTCCTATGGTAACCTGCGCAGGCAGTTGGAACGACAGTGTTTACGTTTAAAGCCTTTATTTAACTGCAAATGGCCATATTACAGCCTTCAGAGGGCTGTGCACGGAGTTAAAAGTGTTCTAAAGCCATGGCGCCAAGGAAAATGACTTGGGACGTCATATTACATTGAGACTGAAAACACTAGACCAATGGTAGCCTGGTTGGGAGCGTGGAAGCACGTGGTTTACGTGTAAGGCCTTTATTTGGCTACAAAAGGCAATATTACAGCATTTAAAGGACTGTGCGCGTAGTTGACAGTGTTCTATAGCCATGGCGTCAAAGACAAGGACTTTGCACGTCTTATTCCATTAAGACTGGGAACACTAGACCATTGGTAGCCTTGCTGGGTACGTGGAAGAACGTGATTTACGTATAACACCTTTATTAGGCTGCAAATGGCCATATTACTGCCTTTAGAGGGCTGTGCACGTAGTTAACAGTGTTCTATAGCCATGGCGCAAAGGAAAAGGACTTGGGACGTCATAGTCCATTGAGACTGGAAGGACTACTCCTATGGTAACCTGCGCAGGCAGTTGGAACGATAGTATTTACGTTTAAAGCCTTTATTAGTCTGCAAAAGGCCATGTTACAGCATTTAGAGGGCTGTGCACGGAGTTAAAAGTGTTTTAACGCTAAAGCGCCAAAGAAAAGGACTTGAGACGTCATATTCCATTAAGACTGGGAACACTAGACCATTGGTAACCTTGCTTGGGGCGTGGAAGAACGTGATTTGCGTGTAAGACCTTTATTAGTCTGTAAAAGGCCATGTTACAGCATTTAGAGGACTGTGCGCGTAGTTGCCGGTCTTCTAACGCCAAGGTGCCAAAGAAAACGACTTGGGACGTTGAAGTCCATTGGGACTGGAAGGACTAGACCAATGATATCCCGCGGAGGGTGGTGGAATCACGGTATTTTCGTGTAAAGGCTTTATTAGGCCGCAAAAGGCCATATTACTAACTTTAGAGGGCTGTGCACGTAGTTGACAGTGTTCTATAGCCATGGCGTCAAGGAAAGGACTTTGGACGTCTTATTCCATTAAGACTGGGAACACTAGACCATTGGTAGCCTTGCTGGGGACGTGGAAGAACGTGATTTACGTGTAAGGCCTGTATTAGGCTGCAAATGGCTATATTACTGCCTTTAGAGGGCTGTGCACGTAGTTAACAGTGTTCTATAGCCATGGCGCCAAGGAAAAGGACTTGGAACGTCATAGTCCATTGAGACTGGAAGGACTACTCCTATGGTAACCTGCGCAGGCAGTTGGAACGACAGTGTTTACGTTTAAAGCCTTTATTTAACTGCAAATGGCCATATTACAGCCTTTAGAGGGCTGTGCACGGAGTTAAAAGTGTTCTAAAGCCATGGCGCCAAGGAAAAGGACTTGGGACGTCATAGTCTATTGAGACTGGAAGGACTAGACTAATGGTATCCCGCGAATGGTGGTGGAACCACGTTATTTACGTGTTAAGCCTTTATTTGGCTGCAAAAGGCAATATTACAGCATTTAGAGGTCTGTGCACGTAGTAAAAAGTGTTTTAACGCTAAAGCGCCAAGGAAAAGGACTTGAGACGTCATATTCCATTAAGAATGGGAACACTAGACCATTGGTAACCTTGCTTGGGGCGTGGAAGGCCTTTAATAGGCTGCAAATGGCCATATTACAGCCTTTAGAGGGCCGTGCACGGAGTTAACAGTGTGGTAAAGCCATGGCGCCAAGGAAAATGACTTGGCACGTCATAGTCCATTGAGACTGGAAGGACTAGACTAATGGTAGCCTTGCTGGGGACGTGGAAAAACGTGATTTACGTGTAAGGCCTTTATTAGGCTGCAAATGGCCATATTACTGCCCTTAGAGGGCTGTGCACGTAGTTAACAGTGTTCTATAGCCATGGCGCCAAGGAAAAGGACTTGGGACGTCATAGTCCAATGAGACTGGAAGGACTACTCCTATGGAAACCTGCGCAGGCAGTTGGAACGACAGTGTTTACGTTTAAAGCCTTTATTTAACTGCAAATGGCCATATTACAGCCTTTAGAGGGCTGTGCACGGAGTTAAAAGTGTTCTAAAGCCATGGCGCCAAGGAAAATTACTTGGGACGTCATATTACATTGAGACTGAAAACATTAGACCAATGGTAACTTGCGCAGGCAGGCGGAGCGACAGTTTTTACGTATAAGGCCTTTAATAGGCTGCAAATGGCAATATTACAGCGTTCAAAGGGCCGTGCACGTAGTTAAATGTGTTTTAACGCTAAAGCGCCAAGGAAAAGGAATTGGGACGTCGTAGTTCAATGATAGTCGGAAAGGTACACCATTGGTAGCCTGGTTTGCACGTGATTTACGCGTAAGACCTTTTTTAGACTTACAAAAGCCATACTATAGAATTTAGAGGACTGTGCGCGTACTTGCGGGTTTTTAAACGTCACAGCGACAAAGAAAACGACTTGGGACGTCATAGTCCATTGAGACTGGAAGGACTACACCAATGGTAGCCTGGTTGGGAGCGTGGAAGCACGTGGTTTACGTGTAAGGCCTTTATTTGGCTACAAAATGCAATATTACAGCATTTAAAGGACTGTGCGCGTAGTTGACAGTGTTCTATAGCCATGGCGTCAAAGACAAGGACTTTGGACGTCTTATTCCATTAAGACTGGGAACACTAGACCATTGGTAGCCTTGCTGGGTACGTGGAAGAACGTGATTTACGTATAACACCTTTATTAGGCTGCAAATGGCCATATTACTGCCGTTAGAGGGCTGTGCACGTAGTTAACAGTGTTCTATAGCCATGGCGCCAAGGAAAAGGACTTGGGACGTCATAGTCCATTGAGACTGGAAGGACTACTCCTATGGTAACCTGCGCAGGCAGTTGGAACGATAGTATTTACGTTTAAAGCCTTTATTAGTCTGCAAAAGGCCATGTTACAGCATTTAGAGGGCTGTGCACGGAGTTAAAAGTGTTTTAACGCTAAAGCGCCAAGGAAAAGGACTTGAGACGTCATATTCCATTAAGACTGGGAACACTAGACCATTGGTAACCTTGCTTGGGGCGTGGAAGAACGTGATTTGCGTGTAAGACCTTTATTAGTCTGTAAAAGGCCATGTTACAGCATTTAGAGGACTGTGCGCGTAGTTGCCGGTCTTCTAACGCCAAGGTGCCAAAGAAAACGACTTGGGACGTTGAAGTCCATTGGGACTGGAAGGACTAGACTAATGATATCCCGCGGAGGGTGGTGGAATCACGGTATTTTCGTGTAAAGGCTTTATTAGGCCGCAAAAGGCCATATTACTGACTTTAGAGGGCTGTGCACGTAGTTGACAGTGTTCTATAGCCATGGCGTCAAGGAAAGGACTTTGGACGTCTTATTCCATTAAGACTGGGAACACTAGACCATTGGAAGCCTTGCTGGGGACGTGGAAGAACGTGATTTACGTGTAAGGCCTTTATTAGGCTGCAAATGGCCATATTACTGCCTTTAGAGGGCTGTGCACGTAGTTAACAGTGTTCTATAGCCATGGCGCCAAGGAAAAGGACTTGGGACGTCATAGTCCATTGAGACTGGAAGGACTAGACTAATGGTATCCCGCGAAGGGTGGTGGAACCACGTTATTTCCGTGTAAAGCCTTTATTTGGCTACAAAAGGCAATATTACAGCATTTAAAGGACTGTGCGCGTAGTTGACAGTGTTCTATAGCCATGGCGTCAAGGAAAAGGACTTTGGACGTCATATTACATTGAGACTGGAAACACTAGACCAATGGTAGCCTGGTTGGGAGCGTGGAAGCACGTGGTTTACGTGTAAGGCCTTTATTTGGCTACAAATGGCCATATTACAGCCTTTAGAGGGCCGTGCACGAAATTAACAGTGTGCTAAAGCCATGGCGCAAAGGAAAATGACTTGGCACGTCATAGTCCATTGAGACTGGAAGGACTAGACTAATGGTATCCTGCGAAGGGTGGTGGAACCACGTTATTTCCGTGTAAAGCCTTTATTTGGCTACAAAAGGCAATATTACAGCATTTAAAGAACTGTGCGCGTAGTTGACAGTGTTCTATAGCCATGGCGTCAAAGACAAGCACTTTGGACGTCTTATTCCATTAAGACTGGGAACACTAGACCATTGGTAGCCTTGCTGGGGACGTGGAAGAACGTGATTTACGTATAACATCTTTATTAGGCTGCAAATGGCCATATTACAGCATTTAGAGGTCTGTGCACGTAGTAAAAAGTGTTTTAACGCTAAAGCGCCAAGGAAAAGGACTTGAGACGTTATATTCCATTAAGACTGGGAACACTAGACCATTGGTAACCTTGCTTGGGGCGTGGAAGAACTTGATTTGCGTGTAAGACCTTTATTAGTCTGTAAAAGGCCATGTTACAGCATTTAGAGGACTGTGCGCGTAGTTGCCGGTCTTCTAACGCCAAGGTGCCAAAGAAAACGACTTGGGACGTTGTAGTCCATTGGGACTGGAAGGACTAGACCAATGGTATCCCGCGGAGGATGGTGGAATCACGGTATTTTCGTGTAAAGGCTTTATTAGGCCGCAAAAGGCCATATTACTGACTTTAGAGGGCTGTGCACGTAGTTGACAGTGTTCTATAGCCATGGCGCCAAGGAAAAGGACTTGGGACGTCATAGTCCATTGAGACTGGAAGGACTACTCCTATGGTAACCTGCGCAGGCAGTTGGAATGACAGTGTTTACGTTTAAAGCCTTTATTTAACTGCAAATGGCCATATTACAGCCTTTAGAGGGCTGTGCACGGAGTTAAAAGTGTTCTAAAGCCATGGCGCCAAGGAAAAGGACTTGGGACGTCATAGTCCATTGAGACTGGAAGGACTACTCCTTTGGTAACCTGCTCAGGCAGTTGGAACGATAGTATTTACGTTTAAAGCCTTTATTAGTCTGCAAAAGGCCATGTTACAGCATTTAGAGGGCTGTGCACGGAGTTAAAAGTGTTTTAACGCTAAAGCGCCAAGGAAAAGGACTTGAGACGTCATATTCCATTAAGACTGGGAACACTAGACCATTTGTAACCTTGCTTGGGGCGTGGAAGAACGTGGTTTACGTGTAAGGCCTTTATTTGGCTACAAAAGGCAATATTACAGCATTTAAAGGACTGTGCGCGTAGTTGACAGTGTTCTATAGCCATGGCGTCAAGGAAAAGGACTTTGGACGTCATATTACATTGAGACTGAAAACACTAGACCAATGGTAGCCTGGTTGGGAGCGTGGAAGCACGTGGTTTACGTGTAAGGCCTTTATTTGGTCGTAGACAAACAAACGGGCAGATATCTACGATTTATTAGCACATTACATCGAAAATGGTTTAAACTTTAAAGGTCATATTTCTTGACTGGATTATCCGAAATATGTCGTGTTTATGTGCATTTGAAAGCTCCTTTCAAGCGCTATCGATTATTTACGACAACCATGCGCTTTAAGATTTCCGGTAAAAAGTTCCCACGAAGGCAATCTAGGGTACTTTCAGACTTAATTTTCATATGACAAAGTTAATTAGCAAAGTAACTACATCGCCATTTTCTTTGTCTGACGCTCTTAATCCATTCATTTGCGACGTGGTGCATTTATTGCCGCAAGATTGTAGCCCTTTTTAAGGAAAAGCAACTTCTAATCATGTAACGTGAAAAAGTCAGTAGCCTACGACACCGGGAGTTCCCAGGCGGTCCCCCATCCAAGTACTATCCCGGCCCGACGATGCTTAACTTCCGTGATCGGACGAGAACAGGTGTGTTCATCGTGGTATATTCGTAGACAAACAAACGGGCAGATATCTACGATTTATTAGCACATTACATCAAAAATGGTTTAAACTTTAAAGGTCATATTTCTTGACTGGATTATCCGAAATATGTCGTGTTTATGTGCATTTGAAAGCTCTTTTCAAACGCTATCCATTATTTACGACAACCATGCGCTTTAAGATTTCTGGTAAAAAGTTCCAACGAAGGCAATCTAGGGTACTTTCAGACTTAATTTTCATATGACAAAGTTAATTAGCAAAGTAACTACATCGCCATTTTCTTTGTCTGACGCTCTTAATCCATTCATTTGCGTCGTGACGCATTTTGTGCAGCAAGATTGTAGCCCTTTTTAGGGGAAAGAAACTTCTAATCATGTCCCTTACTTGATTAACTCAGCGGCTATTGCGTAAAAAAGATACGTCACAGTCGTAATGATAAATAATGTAACGTGAAAAAGTCAATAGCCTACGACACCGGGAGTTCCCAGGCGGTCCCCCATTCAAGTACTATCCCGGCCCGACGATGCTTAACTTCCGTGATCGGACGAGAACAGGTGTGTTCATCGTGGTATGGTCGTAGACAAACAAACGGGCAGATATCTACGATTTATTAGCACATTACATCGAAAATGGTTTAAACTTTAAAGGTCATATTTCTTGACTGGAATATCTGAAATATGTCGTGTTTATGTGCATTTGAAAGCTCTTTTCAAGCGCTATCGATTATTTACGACAACCATGCGCTTCAAGATTTCCGGTAAAAAGTTCCAACGAAGGCAATCTTAGGTACTTTCAGACTTAATTTTCATATGACAAAGTTATTTAGCAAATTAACTACATCGCCATTTTCTTTGTCTGACGCTCGTAATCCATTCATTTGCGACGTGGAGCATTTATTGCAGCCAGATCGTAGCCGTTTTGAAGGGGAAGAAACTTCTAATCAAGTCCCTTACTTGATTTACTCAGCGGCTATTGCGTCAACAAGATACGTCACAGTCGTAATGATAAATAATGTAACGTGAAAAAGTCAATAGCCTACGACACCGGGAGTTCCCAGGCGGTCCCCCATCCAAGTACTATCCTGGCCCGACGATGCTTAACTTCCGTGATCGTACGAGAACAGGTGTGTTCATCCTGGTATGGTCGTAGACAATCAAACGGGCAGATATCTACGAATTATTAGCACATTACATCGAAAATGGCTTAAATTTTAAAGGTCATATTTCTTGACTGGATTATCCGAAATATGTCGTGTTTATGTGCATTTGAAAGCTCTTTTCAAGCGCTATCCATTATTTACGACAACCATGCGCTTTAAGATTTCCGGTAAAAAGTTCCAACGAAGGCAATCTAGGGTACTTTCAGACTTAATTTTCATATGACAAAGTTAATTAGCAAAGTAACTACATCGCCATTTTCTTTGTCTGACGCTCTTAATCCATTCATTTGCGACATGGTGCATTTATTGCCGCAAGATTGTAGCCCTTTTTAAGGAAAAGCAACTTCTAATCATGTCTCTTACTTGATTTACTCGGCGGCTTTTGCGTAAAAAAGATACGTCACAGTCGTAATGATAAATAATGTAACGTGAAAAAGTCAATAGCCTACGACACCGGGAGTTCCCAGGCGGTCCCCCATCCAAGTACTATCCCGGCCCGACGATGCTTAACTTCCGTGATCGGACGAGAACAGGTGTGTTCATCGTGGTATGGTCGTAGACAAACAAACGGGCATATATCTACGATTTATTAGCACATTACATCGAAAATGGTTTAAACTTTAAAGGTCATATTTCTTGACTGGATTATCCGAAATATGTCGTGTTTATGTGCATTTGAAAGCTCTTTTCAAACGCTATCCATTATTTACGACAACCATGCGCTTTAAGAGTTCCGGTAAAAAGTTCCAACGAAGGCAATCTAGGGTACTTTCAGACTTATTTTTCATATGACAAAGTTAATTAGCAAAGTAACTACATCGCCATTTTCTTTGTCTGACGCTCTTAATCCATTCATTTGCGTCGTGACGCATTTTGTGCAGCAAGATTGTAGCCGTTTTGAAGGGAAAGAAACTTCTAATCAAGTCCCTTACTTGATTTACTCAGCGGCTATTGCGTCAAAAAGATACGTCACAGTCGTAATGATAAATGATGTAACGTGAAAAAGTCAATAGCCTACGACACCGGGAGTTCCCAGGCGGTCCCCCATCCAAGTACTATCCCGGCCCGACGATGCTTAACTTCCGTGATCGTACGAGAACAGGTGTGTTCATCCTGGTATGGTCGTAGACAAAAAAACGGGCAGATATCTACGAATTATTAGCACATTACATCGAAAATGGTTTAAATTTTAAAGGTCATATTTCTTGACTGGATTATCCAAAATATGTCGTGTTTATGTGCATTTGAAAGCTCTTTTCAAGCGCTATCCATTATTTACGACAACCATGCGCTTTAAGATTTCCGGTAAAAAGTTCCAACGAAGGCAATCTAGGGTACTTTCAGACTTAATTTTCATATGACAAAGTTAATTAGCAAAGTAACTACATCGCCATTTTCTTTGTCTGACGCTCTTAATCCATTCATTTGCGACGTGGTGCATTTATTGCCGCAAGATTGTAGCCCTTTTTAAGGAAAAGCAACTTCTAATCATGTCTCTTACTTGATTTACTCGGCGGCTATTGCGTAAAAAAGATACGTCACAGTCGTAATGATAAATAATGTAACGTGAAAAAGTCAATAGCCTACGACACCGGGAGTTCCCAGGCGGTCCCCCATCCAAGTACTATCCCGGCCCGACGATGCTTAACTTCCGTGATCGGACAAGAACAGGTGTGTTCATCGTGGTATGGTCGTAGACAAACAAACGGGCAGATATCTACGATTTATTAGCACATTACATCGAAAATGGTTTAAACTTTAAAGGTCATATTTCTTGACTGGATTATCCGAAATATGTCGTGTTTATGTGCATTTGAAAGCTCTTTTCAAACGCTATCCATTATTTACGACAACCATGCGCTTTAAGATTTCTGGTAAAAAGTTCCAACGAAGGCAATCTAGGGTACTTTCAGACTTAATTTTCATATGACAAAGTTAATTAGCAAAGTAACTACATCGCCATTTTCTTTGTCTGACGCTCTTAATCCATTCATTTGCGTAGTGACGCATTTTGTGCAGCAAAATTGTAGCCCTTTTTAGGGGAAAGAAACTTCTAATCATGTCCCTTACTTGATTAACTCAGCGGCTATTGCGTAAAAAAGATACGTCACAGTCGTAATGATAAATAATGTAACGTGAAAAAGTCAATAGCCTACGACACCGGGAGTTCCCAGGCGGTCCCCCATCCAAGTACTATCCCGGCCCGACGATGCTTAACTTCCGTGATCGGACGAGAACAGGTGTGTTCATCGTGGTATGGTCGTAGACAAACAAACGGGCAGATATCTACGATTTATTAGCACATTACATCGAAAATGGTTTAAACTTTAAAGGTCATATTTCTTGACTGGATTATCCGAAATATGTCGTGTTTATGTGCATTTGAAAGCTCTTTTCAAGCGCTATCGATTATTTACGACAACCATGCGCTTTAAGATTTCCGGTAAAAAGTTCCAACGAAGGCAATCTAGGGTACTTTCAGACTTAATTTTCATATGACAAAGTTAATTAGCAAAGTAACTACATCGCCATTTTCTTTGTCTGACGCTCTTAATCCATTCATTTGCGACATGGTGCATTTATTGCCGCAAGATTGTAGCCCTTTTTAAGGAAAAGCAACTTCTAATCATGTCTCTTACTTGATTTACTCGGCGGCTTTTGCGTAAAAAAGATACGTCACAGTCGTAATGATAAATAATGTAACGTGAAAAAGTCAATAGCCTACGACACCGGGAGTTCCCAGGCGGTCCCCCATCCAAGTACTATCCCGGCCCGACGATGCTTAACTTCCGTGATCGGACGAGAACAGGTGTGTTCATCGTGGTATGGTCGTAGACAAACAAACGGGCATATATCTACGATTTATTAGCACATTACATCGAAAATGGTTTAAACTTTAAAGGTCATATTTCTTGACTGGATTATCCGAAATATGTCGTGTTTATGTGCATTTGAAAGCTCTTTTCAAACGCTATCCATTATTTACGACAACCATGCGCTTTAAGAGTTCCGGTAAAAAGTTCCAACGAAGGCAATCTAGGGTACTTTCAGACTTATTTTTCATATGACAAAGTTAATTAGCAAAGTAACTACATCGCCATTTTCTTTGTCTGACGCTCTTAATCCATTCATTTGCGTCGTGACGCATTTTGTGCAGCAAGATTGTAGCCGTTTTGAAGGGAAAGAAACTTCTAATCAAGTCCCTTACTTGATTTACTCAGCGGCTATTGCGTCAAAAAGATACGTCACAGTCGTAATGATAAATGATGTAACGTGAAAAAGTCAATAGCCTACGACACCGGGAGTTCCCAGGCGGTCCCCCATCCAAGTACTATCCCGGCCCGACGATGCTTAACTTCCGTGATCGTACGAGAACAGGTGTGTTCATCCTGGTATGGTCGTAGACAAAAAAACGGGCAGATATCTACGAATTATTAGCACATTACATCGAAAATGGTTTAAATTTTAAAGGTCATATTTCTTGACTGGATTATCCAAAATATGTCGTGTTTATGTGCATTTGAAAGCTCTTTTCAAGCGCTATCCATTATTTACGACAACCATGCGCTTTAAGATTTCCGGTAAAAAGTTCCAACGAAGGCAATCTAGGGTACTTTCAGACTTAATTTTCATATGACAAAGTTAATTAGCAAAGTAACTACATCGCCATTTTCTTTGTCTGACGCTCTTAATCCATTCATTTGCGACGTGGTGCAATTATTGCCGCAAGATTGTAGCCCTTTTTAAGGAAAAGCAACTTCTAATCATGTCTCTTACTTGATTTACTCGGCGGCTATTGCGTAAAAAAGATACGTCACAGTCGTAATGATAAATAATGTAACGTGAAAAAGTCAATAGCCTACGACACCGGGAGTTCCCAGGCGGTCCCCCATCCAAGTACTATCCCGGCCCGACGATGCTTAACTTCCGTGATCGGACAAGAACAGGTGTGTTCATCGTGGTATGGTCGTAGACAAACAAACGGGCAGATATCTACGATTTATTAGCACATTACATCGAAAATGGTTTAAACTTTAAAGGTCATATTTCTTGACTGGATTATCCGAAATATGTCGTGTTTATGTGCATTTGAAAGCTCTTTTCAAACGCTATCCATTATTTACGACAACCATGCGCTTTAAGATTTCTGGTAAAAAGTTCCAACGAAGGCAATCTAGGGTACTTTCAGACTTAATTTTCATATGACAAAGTTAATTAGCAAAGTAACTACATCGCCATTTTCTTTGTCTGACGCTCTTAATCCATTCATTTGCGTAGTGACGCATTTTGTGCAGCAAAATTGTAGCCCTTTTTAGGGGAAAGAAACTTCTAATCATGTCCCTTACTTGATTAACTCAGCGGCTATTGCGTAAAAAAGATACGTCACAGTCGTAATGATAAATAATGTAACGTGAAAAAGTCAATAGCCTACGACACCGGGAGTTCCCAGGCGGTCCCCCATCCAAGTACTATCCCGGCCCGACGATGCTTAACTTCCGTGATCGGACGAGAACAGGTGTGTTCATCGTGGTATGGTCGTAGACAAACAAACGGGCAGATATCTACGATTTATTAGCACATTACATCGAAAATGGTTTAAACTTTAAAGGTCATATTTCTTGACTGGATTATCCGAAATATGTCGTGTTTATGTGCATTTGAAAGCTCTTTTCAAGCGCTATCGATTATTTACGACAACCATGCGCTTTAAGAGTTCCGGTAAAAAGTTCCAACGAAGGCAATCTAGGGTACTTTCAGACTTATTTTTCATATGACAAAGTTAATTAGCAAAGTAACTACATCGCCATTTTCTTTGTCTGACGCTCTTAATCCATTCATTTGCGTCGTGACGCATTTTGTGCAGCAAGATTGTAGCCGTTTTGAAGGGAAAGAAACTTCTAATCAAGTCCCTTACTTGATTTACTCAGCGGCTATTGCGTCAAAAAGATACGTCACAGTCGTAATGATAAATAATGTAACGTGAAAAAGTCAATAGCCTACGACACCGGGAGTTCCCAGGCGGTCCCCCATCCAAGTACTATCCCGGCCCGACGATGCTTAACTTCCGTGATCGTACGAGAACAGGTGTGTTCATCCTGGTATGGTCGTAGACAAAAAAACGGGCAGATATCTACGAATTATTAGCACATTACATCGAAAATGGTTTAAATTTTAAAGGTCATATTTCTTGACTGGATTATCCAAAATATGTCGTGTTTATGTGCATTTGAAAGCTCTTTTCAAGCGCTATCCATTATTTACGACAACCATGCGCTTTAAGATTTCCGGTAAAAAGTTCCAACGAAGGCAATCTAGGGTACTTTCAGACTTAATTTTCATATGACAAAGTTAATTAGCAAAGTAACTACATCGCCATTTTCTTTGTCTGACGCTCTTAATCCATTCATTTGCGACGTGGTGCATTTATTGCCGCAAGATTGTAGCCCTTTTTAAGGAAAAGCAACTTCTAATCATGTCTCTTACTTGATTTACTCGGCGGCTATTGCGTAAAAAAGATACGTCACAGTCGTAATGATAAATAATGTAACGTGAAAAAGTCAATAGCCTACGACACCGGGAGTTCCCAGGCGGTCCCCCATCCAAGTACTATCCCGGCCCGACGATGCTTAACTTCCGTGATCGGACAAGAACAGGTGTGTTCATCGTGGTATGGTCGTAGACAAACAAACGGGCAGATATCTACGATTTATTAGCACATTACATCGAAAATGGTTTAAACTTTAAAGGTCATATTTCTTGACTGGATTATCCGAAATATGTCGTGTTTATGTGCATTTGAAAGCTCTTTTCAAACGCTATCCATTATTTACGACAACCATGCGCTTTAAGATTTCTGGTAAAAAGTTCCAACGAAGGCAATCTAGGGTACTTTCAGACTTAATTTTCATATGACAAAGTTAATTAGCAAAGTAACTACATCGCCATTTTCTTTGTCTGACGCTCTTAATCCATTCATTTGCGTCGTGACGCATTTTGTGCAGCAAGATTGTAGCCGTTTTGAAGGGAAAGAAACTTCTAATCAAGTCCCTTACTTGATTTACTCAGCGGCTATTGCGTCAAAAAGATACGTCACAGTCGTAATGATAAATAATGTAACGTGAAAAAGTCAATAGCCTACGACACCGGGAGTTCCCAGGCGGTCCCCCATCCAAGTACTATCCCGGCCCGACGATGCTTAACTTCCGTGATCGGACGAGAACAGGTGTGTTCATCGTGGTATGGTCGTAGACAAACAAACGGGCAGATATCTACGATTTATTGGCACATTACATCGAAAATGGTTTAAACTTTAAAGGTCATATTTTTGACTGGATTATCCGCAATAGGTCGTGTTTATGTGCATTTGAAAGCTCTTTTCAAGCGCTATCAATTATTTACGACAACCATGCGCTTTAAGATTTCCGGTAAAAAGTTCCAACGAAGGCAATCTGGGGTACTTTCAGACTTAATTTTCATATGACAAAGTTAATTAGCAAAGTAACTACATCGCCATTTTCTTTGTCTGACGCTCTTAATCCATTCATTTGCGACGTGGTTCATTTATTGCAGCAAGATTGTAGCCCTTTTTAAGGGAAAGCAAATTCTAATCATGTCTCTTACTTGATTTACTCAGCGGCTAATGCGTAAAAAAGATACGTCACAATCGTAATGATAAATAATGTAACGTGAAAAAGTCAATAGCCTACGACACCGGGAGTTCCCAGGCGGTCCCCCATCCAAGTACTATCGCGGCCCGACGATGCTTAACTTCCGTGATCGGACAAGAACAGGTGTGTTCATCGTGGTATGGTCGTAGACAAACAAACGGGCAGATATCTACGATTTATTAGCACATTACATCGAAAATGGTTTAAACTTTAAAGGTCATATTTCTTGACTGGATTATCCGCAATAGGTCGTGTTTATGTGCATTTGAAAGCTCTTTTCAAGCGCTATCCATTATTTACGACAACCATGCGCTTTAAGATTTCCGGTAAAAAGTTCCAACGAAGGCAATCTGGGGGACTTTCAGACTTAATTTTCATATGACAAAGTTAATTAGCAAAGTAACTACATCGCCATTTTCTTTGTCTGACGCTCTTAATCCATTCATTTGCGACGTGGCGCATTTATTGCAGCAAGATTGTAGCCCTTTTTAAGGGAAAGCAACTTCAAATCATGTCTCTTACTTGATTTACTCAGCGGCTATTGCGTAAAAAAGATACGTCACAGTCGTAATGATAAATAATGTAACGTAAAAAAGTCAATAGCCTACGACACCGGGAGTTCCCAGGCGGTTCCCCCATCCAAGTACTATCCCGGCCCGACGATGCTTAACTTCCGTGATGGACGAGAACAGGTGTGTTCATAGTGGTATGGTCGTAGACAAACATACGGGTAGATATCTACGATTTATTAGCACATTACATCGAAAATGGTTTAAATTTTAAAGGTCATATTTCTTAACTGGAGCATCCGAAATAGGTCGTGTTTATGTGCATTTGAAAGCTCTTTTCAAGCGCTATCAATTATTTACGACAACCATGCGCTTTAAGATTTCTGGTAAAAAGTTCCAACGAAGGCAATCTGGGGTACTTTCAGACTTAATTTTCATATGACAAAGTTAATTAGCAAAGTAACTA
The DNA here is from genome assembly GCF_029227915.1 of Hydractinia symbiolongicarpus. Classification (NCBI taxonomy): domain Eukaryota; kingdom Metazoa; phylum Cnidaria; class Hydrozoa; order Anthoathecata; family Hydractiniidae; genus Hydractinia; species Hydractinia symbiolongicarpus. Next base: position 14,607,054 of record NC_079885.1, on the reverse strand, counting down.
CATCGCCATTTTCTTTGTCTGACGCTCTTAATCCATTTATTTGCGACGTGGTTCATTTATTGCAGCAAGATTGTAGCCCTTTTTAAGGGAAAGCAACTTCAAATTATGTCTCTTACTTGATTTACTCAGCGGCTATTGCGTAAAAAAGATACGTCACAGTCGTAATGATAAATAATGTAACGTAAAAAAGTCAATAGCCTACGACACCGGGAGTTCCCAGGCGGTCCCCCATCCAAGTACTATCGCGGCCCGACGATGCTTAACTTCCGTGATCGGACAAGAACAGGTGTGTTCATCGTGGTATGGTCGTAGACAAACAAACGGGCAGATATCTACGATTTATTAGCACATTACATCGAAAATGGTTTAAACTTTAAAGGTCATATTTCTTGACTGGATTATCCGCAATAGGTCGTGTTTATGTGCATTTGAAAGCTCTTTTCAAGCGCTATCCATTATTTACGACAACCATGCGCTTTAAGATTTCCGGTAAAAAGTTCCAACGAAGGCAATCTGGGGGACTTTCAGACTTAATTTTCATATGACAAAGTTAATTAGCAAAGTAACTACATCGCCATTTTCTTTGTCTGACGCTCTTAATCCATTCATTTGCGACGTGGCGCATTTATTGCAGCAAGATTGTAGCCCTTTTTAAGGGAAAGCAACTTCAAATCATGTCTCTTACTTGATTTACTCAGCGGCTATTGCGTAAAAAAGATACGTCACAGTCGTAATGATAAATAATGTAACGTAAAAAAGTCAATAGCCTACGACACCGGGAGTTCCCAGGCGGTTCCCCCATCCAAGTACTATCCCGGCCCGACGATGCTTAACTTCCGTGATGGACGAGAACAGGTGTGTTCATAGTGGTATGGTCGTAGACAAACATACGGGTAGATATCTACGATTTATTAGCACATTACATCGAAAATGGTTTAAATTTTAAAGGTCATATTTCTTAACTGGAGCATCCGAAATAGGTCGTGTTTATGTGCATTTGAAAGCTCTTTTCAAGCGCTATCAATTATTTACGACAACCATGCGCTTTAAGATTTCTGGTAAAAAGTTCCAACGAAGGCAATCTGGGGTACTTTCAGACTTAATTTTCATATGACAAAGTTAATTAGCAAAGTAACTACATCGCCATTTTCTTTGTCTGACGCTCTTAATCCATTTATTTGCGACGTGGTTCATTTATTGCAGCAAGATTGTAGCCCTTTTTAAGGGAAAGCAACTTCAAATTATGTCTCTTACTTGATTTACTCAGCGGCTATTGCGTAAAAAAGATACGTCACAGTCGTAATGATAAATAATGTAACGTAAAAAAGTCAATAGCCTACGACACCGGGAGTTCCCAGGCGGTCCCCCATCCAAGTACTATCCCGGCCCGACGATGCTTAACTTCCGTGATGGACGAGAACAGGTGTGTTCATCGTGGTATGGTCGTAGACAAACATACGGGTAGATATCTACGATTTATTAGCACATTACATCGAAAATGGTTTAAATTTTAAAGGTCATATTTCTTAACTGGAGCATCCGAAATAGGTCGGGTTTATGTGCATTTGAAAGCTCTTTTCAAGCGCTATCAATTATTTACGACAACCATGCGCTTTAAGATTTCCGGTAAAAAGTTCCAACGAAGGCAATCTGGGGTACTTTCAGACTTAATTTTCATATGACAAAGTTAATTAGCAAAGTAACTACATCGCCATTTTCTTTGTCTGACGCTCTTAATCCATTCATTTGCGACGTGGTTCATTTATTGCAGCAAGATTGTAGCCCTTTTTAAGGGAAAGCAAATTCTAATCATGTCTCTTACTTGATTTACTCAGCGGCTATTGCGTAAAAAAGATACGTCACAATCGTAATGATAAATAATGTAACGTGAAAAAGTCAATAGCCTACGACACCGGGAGTTCCCAGGCGGTCCCCCATCCAAGTACTATCCCGGCCCGACGATGCTTAACTTCCTTGATCGGACGAGAACAGGTGTGTTCATCGTGGTATGGTCGTAGACAAACAAACGGGCAGATATCTACCATTTATTAGCACATTTCATCGAAAATGGTTTAAACTTTAAAGGTCATATTTCTTAACTGGATTATCCGAAATATGTCGTGTTTATGTGCATTTGAAAGCTCTTTTCAAGCGCTATCCATTATTTACGACAACCATGCGCTTTAAGATTTCCGGTAAAAAGTTCCAACGAAGGCAATCTGGGGGACTTTCAGACTTAATTTTCATATGACAAAGTTAATTAGCAAAGTAACTACATCGCCATTTTCTTTGTCTGACGCTCTTAATCCATTCGTTTGCGACGTGGCGCATTTATTGCAGCAAGATTGTAGCCCTTTTTAAGGGAAAGCAACTTCTAATCATGTCTCTTACTTGATTTACTCAGCGGCTATTGCGTAAAAAATATACGTCACAGTCGTAATGATAAATAATGTAACGTAAAAAAGTCAAAAGCCTACGACACCTGGAGTTCCCAGGCGGTCCCCCATCCAAGTACTATCCCGGCCCGACGATGCTTAACTTCCGTGATGGACGAGAACAGGTGTGTTCATCGTGGTATGGTCGTAGACAAACATACGGGTAGATATCTACGATTTATTAGCACATTACATCGAAAATGGTTTAAATTTTAAAGGTCATATTTCTTGACTGGAGCACCTGAAATAGGTCGTGTTTATGTGCATTTGAAAGCTCTTTTCAAACGCTATCCATTATTTACGACAACCATGCGCTTTAAGATTTCTGGTAAAAAGTTCCAACGAAGGCAATCTAGGGTACTTTCAGACTTAATTTTCATATGACAAAGTTAATTAGCAAAGTAACTACATCGCCATTTTCTTTGTCTGACGCTCTTAATCCATTCATTTGCGTCGTGACGCATTTATTGCAGCAAGATCGTAGCCCTTTTTAGGGGAAAGAAACTTCTAATCATGTCCCTTACTTGATTTACTCAGCGGCTATTGCGTAAAAAAGATACGTCACAGTCGTAATGATAAATAATGTAACGTGAAAAAGTCAATAGCCTACGACACCGGGAGTTCCCAGGCGGTCCCCCATCCAAGTACTATCCCGGCCCGACGATGCTTAACTTCCGTGATCGGACGAGAACAGGTGTGTTCATCGTGGTATGGTCGTAGACAAACATACGGGTAGATATCTACGATTTATTAGCACATTACATCGAAAATGGTTTAAATTTTAAAGGTCATATTTCTTGACTGGAGCATCCGAAATAGGTCGTGTTTATGTGCATTTGAAAGCTCATTTCAAGTGCTATCCATTAATTACGACAACCATGCGCTTTAAGATTTCCGGTAAAAAGTTCCAACGAAGGCAATCTAGGGTACTTTTAGACTTAATTTTCATATGACAAAGTTAATTAGCAAAGTAACTACATCGCCATTTTCTTTGTCTGACGCTCTTAATCCATTCATTTGCGACGTGGTGCATTTATTGCAGCAAGATTGTAGCCCTTTTTAAGGAAAAGCAGCTTCTAATCATGTCTCTTACTTGATTTACTCGGCGGCTATTGCGTAAACAAGATACGTCACAGTCGTAATGATAAATAATGTAACGTGAAAAAGTCAATAGCCTACGACACCGGGAGTTCCCAGGCGGTCCCCCATCCAAGTACTATCCCGGCTCGACGATGCTTAACTTCCGTGATCGGACGAGAACAGGTGTGTTCATCGTGGTATGGTCGTAGACAAACAAACGGGCAGATATCTACGATTTATTAGCACATTACATCAAAAATGGTTTAAACTTTAAAGGTCATATTTCTTGACTGGATTATCCGAAATATGTCGTGTTTATGTGCATTTGAAAGCTCTTTTCAAACGCTATCCATTATTTACGACAACCATGCGCTTTAAGATTTCTGGTAAAAAGTTCCAACGAAGGCAATCTAGGGTACTTTCAGACTTAATTTTCATATGACAAAGTTAATTAGCAAAGTAACTACATCGCCATTTTCTTTGTCTGACGCTCTTAATCCATTCATTTGCGTCGTGACGCATTTATTGCAGCAAGATTGTAGCCCTTTTTAGGGGAAAGAAACTTCTAATCATGTCCCTTACTTGATTTACTCAGCGGCTATTGCGTAAAAAAGATACGTCACAGTCGTAATGATAAATAATGTAACGTGAAAAAGTCAATAGCCTACGACACCGGGAGTTCCCAGGCGGTCCCCCATCCAAGTACTATCCCGGCCCGACGATGCTTAACTTCCGTGATCGGACGAGAACAGGTGTGTTCATCGTGGTATGGTCGTAGACAAACAAACGGGCAGATATCTACGATTTATTAGCACATTACATCGAAAATGGTTTAAACTTTAAAGGTTATATTTCTTGACTGGATTATCCGAAATATGTCGTGTTTATGTGCATTTGAAAGCTCTTTTCAAGCGCTATCGATTATTTACGACAACCATGCGCTTTAAGATTTCCGGTAAAAAGTTCCAACGAAGGCAATCTAAGGTACTTTCAGACTTAATTTTCATATGACAAAGTTATTTAGCAAATTAACTACATCGCCATTTTCTTTGTCTGACGCTCGTAATCCATTCATTTGCGACGTGGAGCATTTATTGCAGCCAGATCGTAGCCGTTTTGAAGGGAAAGAAACTTCTAATCAAGTCCCTTACTTGATTTACTCAGCGGCTATTGCGTCAAAAAGATACGTCACAGTCGTAATGATAAATAATGTAACGTGAAAAAGTCAATAGCCTACGACACCGGGAGTTCCCAGGCGGTCCCCCATCCAAGTACTATCCCGGCCCGACGATGCTTAACTTCCGTGATCGTACGAGAACAGGTGTGTTCATCCTGGTATGGTCGTAGACAAACAAACGGGCAGATATCTACGAATTATTAGCACATTACATCGAAAATGGTTTAAATTTTAAAGGTCATATTTCTTGACTGGATTATCCGAAATAGGTCGTGTTTATGTGCATTTGAAAGCTCATTTCAAGTGCTATCCATTAATTACGACAACCATGCGCTTTAAGATTTCCGGTAAAAAGTTCCAACGAAGGCAATCTAGGGTACTTTTAGACTTAATTTTCATATGACAAAGTTAATTAGCAAAGTAACTACATCGCCATTTTCTTTGTCTGACGCTCTTAATCCATTCATTTGCGACGTGGTGCATTTATTGCAGCAAGATTGTAGCCCTTTTTAAGGAAAAGCAGCTTCTAATCATGTCTCTTACTTGATTTACTCGGCGGCTATTGCGTAAACAAGATACGTCACAGTCGTAATGATAAATAATGTAACGTGAAAAAGTCAATAGCCTACGACACCGGGAGTTCCCAGGCGGTCCCCCATCCAAGTACTATCCCGGCTCGACGATGCTTAACTTCCGTGATCGGACGAGAACAGGTGTGTTCATCGTGGTATGGTCGTAGACAAACAAACGGGCAGATATCTACGATTTATTAGCACATTACATCAAAAATGGTTTAAACTTTAAAGGTCATATTTCTTGACTGGATTATCCGAAATATGTCGTGTTTATGTGCATTTGAAAGCTCTTTTCAAACGCTATCCATTATTTACGACAACCATGCGCTTTAAGATTTCTGGTAAAAAGTTCCAACGAAGGCAATCTAGGGTACTTTCAGACTTAATTTTCATATGACAAAGTTAATTAGCAAAGTAACTACATCGCCATTTTCTTTGTCTGACGCTCTTAATCCATTCATTTGCGTCGTGACGCATTTATTGCAGCAAGATTGTAGCCCTTTTTAGGGGAAAGAAACTTCTAATCATGTCCCTTACTTGATTTACTCAGCGGCTATTGCGTAAAAAAGATACGTCACAGTCGTAATGATAAATAATGTAACGTGAAAAAGTCAATAGCCTACGACACCGGGAGTTCCCAGGCGGTCCCCCATCCAAGTACTATCCCGGCCCGACGATGCTTAACTTCCGTGATCGGACGAGAACAGGTGTGTTCATCGTGGTATGGTCGTAGACAAACAAACGGGCAGATATCTACGATTTATTAGCACATTACATCGAAAATGGTTTAAACTTTAAAGGTTATATTTCTTGACTGGATTATCCGAAATATGTCGTGTTTATGTGCATTTGAAAGCTCTTTTCAAGCGCTATCGATTATTTACGACAACCATGCGCTTTAAGATTTCCGGTAAAAAGTTCCAACGAAGGCAATCTAAGGTACTTTCAGACTTAATTTTCATATGACAAAGTTATTTAGCAAATTAACTACATCGCCATTTTCTTTGTCTGACGCTCGTAATCCATTCATTTGCGACGTGGAGCATTTATTGCAGCCAGATCGTAGCCGTTTTGAAGGGAAAGAAACTTCTAATCAAGTCCCTTACTTGATTTACTCAGCGGCTATTGCGTCAAAAAGATACGTCACAGTCGTAATGATAAATAATGTAACGTGAAAAAGTCAATAGCCTACGACACCGGGAGTTCCCAGGCGGTCCCCCATCCAAGTACTATCCCGGCCCGACGATGCTTAACTTCCGTGATCGTACGAGAACAGGTGTGTTCATCCTGGTATGGTCGTAGACAAACAAACGGGCAGATATCTACGAATTATTAGCACATTACATCGAAAATGGTTTAAATTTTAAAGGTCATATTTCTTGACTGGATTATCCGAAATATGTCGTGTTTATGTGCATTTGAAAGCTCTTTTCAAACGCTATCCATTATTTACGACAACCATGCGCTTTAAGATTTCTGGTAAAAAGTTCCAACGAAGGCAATCTAGGGTACTTTCAGACTTAATTTTCATATGACAAAGTTAATTAGCAAAGTAACTACATCGCCATTTTCTTTGTCTGACGCTCTTAATCCATTCATTTGCGACGTGGTTCATTTATTGCAGCAAGATTGTAGCCCTTTTTAAGGGAAAGCAAATTCTAATCATGTCTCTTACTTGATTTACTCAGCGGCTAATGCGTAAAAAAGATACGTCACAATCGTAATGATAAATAATGTAACGTGAAAAAGTCAATAGCCTACGACACCGGGAGTTCCCAGGCGGTCCCCCATCCAAGTACTATCGCGGCCCGACGATGCTTAACTTCCGTGATCGGACGAGAACAGGTGTGTTCATCGTGGTATGGTCGTAGACAAACAAACGGGCAGATATCTACGATTTATTAGCACATTACATCGAAAATGGTTTAAATTTTAAAGGTCATATTTCTTGACTGGATTATCCGAAATATGTCGTGTTTATGTGCATTTGAAAGCTCTTTTCAAACGCTATCCATTATTTACGACAACCATGCGCTTTAAGATTTCTGGTAAAAAGTTCCAACGAAGGCAATCTAGGGTACTTTCAGACTTAATTTTCATATGACAAAGTTAATTAGCAAAGTAACTACATCGCCATTTTCTTTGTCTGACGCTCTTAATCCATTCATTTGCGACGTGGTTCATTTATTGCAGCAAGATTGTAGCCCTTTTTAAGGGAAAGCAAATTCTAATCATGTCTCTTACTTGATTTACTCAGCGGCTAATGCGTAAAAAAGATACGTCACAATCGTAATGATAAATAATGTAACGTGAAAAAGTCAATAGCCTACGACACCGGGAGTTCCCAGGCGGTCCCCCATCCAAGTACTATCGCGGCCCGACGATGCTTAACTTCCGTGATCGGACGAGAACAGGTGTGTTCATCGTGGTATGGTCGTAGACAAACAAACGGGCAGATATCTACGATTTATTAGCACATTACATCGAAAATGGTTTAAACTTTAAAGGTCATATTTCTTGACTGGATTATCCGCAATAGGTCGTGTTTATGTGCATTTGAAAGCTCTTTTCAAGCGCTATCCATTATTTACGACAACCATGCGCTTTAAGATTTCCGGTAAAAAGTTCCAACGAAGGCAATCTGGGGGACTTTCAGACTTAATTTTCATATGACAAAGTTAATTAGCAAAGTAACTACATCGCCATTTTCTTTGTCTGACGCTCTTAATCCATTCATTTGCGACGTGGCGCATTTATTGCAGCAAGATTGTAGCCCTTTTTAAGGGAAAGCAACTTCAAATCATGTCTCTTACTTGATTTACTCAGCGGCTATTGCGTAAAAAAGATACGTCACAGTCGTAATGATAAATAATGTAACGTAAAAAAGTCAATAGCCTACGACACCGGGAGTTCCCAGGCGGTCCCCCATCCAAGTACTATCCCGGCCCGACGATGCTTAACTTCCGTGATCGTACGAGAACAGGTGTGTTCATCGTGGTATGGTCGTAGACAAACATACGGGTAGATATCTACGATTTATTAGCACATTACATCGAAAATGGCTTAAATTTTAAAGGTCATATTTCTTAACTGGAGCATCCGAAATAGGTCGTGTTTATGTGCATTTGAAAGCTCTTTTCAAGCGCTATCAATTATTTACGACAACCATGCGCTTTAAGATTTCCGGTAAAAAGTTCCAACGAAGGCAATCTGGGGTACTTTCAGACTTAATTTTCATATGACAAAGTTAATTAGCAAAGTAACTACATCGCCATTTTCTTTGTCTGACGCTCTTAATCCATTTATTTGCGACGTGGTTCATTTATTGCAGCAAGATTGTAGCCCTTTTTAAGGGAAAGCAACTTCAAATTATATCTCTTACTTGATTTACTCAGCGGCTATTGCGTAAAAAAGATACGTCACAGTCGTAATGATAAATAATGTAACGTAAAAAAGTCAATAGCCTACGACACCGGGAGTTCCCAGGCGGTCCCCCATCCAAGTACTATCCCGGCCCGACGATGCTTAACTTCCGTGATGGACGAGAACAGGTGTGTTCATCGTGGTATGGTCGTAGACAAACAAACGGGCAGATATCTACCATTTATTAGCACATTTCATCGAAAATGGTTTAAACTTTAAAGGTCATATTTCTTGACTGGATTATCCGAAATATGTCGTGTTTATGTGCATTTGAAAGCTCTTTTCAAGCGCTATCCATTATTTACGACAACCATGCGCTTTAAGATTTCCTGTAAAAAGTTCCAACGAAGGCAATCTGGGGGACTTTCAGACTTAATTTTCATATGACAAAGTTAATTAGCAAAGTAACTACATCGCCATTTTCTTTGTCTGACGCTCTTAATCCATTCGTTTGCGACGTGGCGCATTTATTGCAGCAAGATTGTAGCCCTTTTTAAGGGAAAGCAACTTCTAATCATGTCTCTTACTTGATTTACTCAGCGGCTATTGCGTGAAAAATATACGTCACAGTCGTAATGATAAATAATGTAACGTAAAAAAGTCAATAGCCTACGACACCTGGAGTTCCCAGGCGGTCCCCCATCCAAGTACTATCCCGGCCCGACGATGCTTAACTTCCGTGATGGACGAGAACAGGTGTGTTCATCGTGGTATGGTCGTAGACAAACATACGGGTAGATATCTACGATTTATTAGCACATTACATCGAAAATGGTTTAAATTTTAAAGGTCATATTTCTTGACTGGAGCATCCGAAATAGGTCGTGTTTATGTGCATTTGAAAGCTCATTTCAAGTGCTATCCATTAATTACGACAACCATGCGCTTTAAGATTTCCGGTAAAAAGTTCCAACGAAGGCAATCTAGGGTACTTTTAGACTTAATTTTCATATGACAAAGTTAATTAGCAAAGTAACTACATCGCCATTTTCTTTGTCTGACGCTCTTAATCCATTCATTTGCGACGTGGTGCATTTATTGCAGCAAGATTGTAGCCCTTTTTAAGGAAAAGCAGCTTCTAATCATGTCTCTTACTTGATTTACTCGGCGGCTATTGCGTAAACAAGATACGTCACAGTCGTAATGATAAATAATGTAACGTGAAAAAGTCAATAGCCTACGACACCGGGAGTTCCCAGGCGGTCCCCCATCCAAGTACTATCCCGGCCCGACGATGCTTAACTTCCGTGATGGACGAGAACAGGTGTGTTCATCGTGGTATGGTCGTAGACAAACATACGGGTAGATATCTACGATTTATTAGCACATTACATCGAAAATGGTTTAAATTTTAAAGGTCATATTTCTTAACTGGAGCATCCGAAATAGGTCGTGTTTATGTGCATTTGAAAGCTCTTTTCAAGCACTATCAATTATTTACGACAACCATGCGCTTTAAGATTTCCGGTAAAAAGTTCCAACGAAGGCAATCTGGGGTACTTTCAGACTTAATTTTCATATGACAAAGTTAATTAGCAAAGTAACTACATCGCCATTTTCTTTGTCTGACGCTCTTAATCCATTCATTTGCGACGTGGTTCATTTATTGCAGCAAGATTGTAGCCCTTTTTAAGGGAAAGCAACTTCAAATTATGTCTCTTACTTGATTTACTCAGCGGCTATTGCGTAAAAAAGATACGTCACAGTCGTAATGATAAATAATGTAACGTAAAAAAGTCAATAGCTTACGACACCGGGAGTTCCCAGGCGGTCCCCCATCCAAGTACTATCCCGGCCCGACGATGCTTAACTTCCGTGATGGACGAGAACAGGTGTGTTCATCGTGGTATGGTCGTAGACAAACATACGGGTAGATATCTACGATTTATTAGCACATTACATCGAAAATGGTTTAAATTTTAAAGGTCATATTTCTTAACTGGAGCATCCGAAATAGGTCGTGTTTATGTGCATTTGAAAGCTCTTTTCAAGCGCTATCAATTATCTACGACAACCATGCGCTTTAAGATTTCCGGTAAAAAGTTCCAACGAAGGCAATCTGGGGTACTTTCAGACTTAATTTTCATATGACAAAGTTAATTAGCAAAGTAACTACATCGCCATTTTCTTTGTCTGACGCTCTTAATCCATTCATTTGCGACGTGGTTCATTTATTGCAGCAAGATTGTAGCCCTTTTTAAGGGAAAGCAAATTCTAATCATGTCTCTTACTTGATTTACTCAGCGGCTATTGCGTAAAAAAGATACGTCACAATCGTAATGATAAATAATGTAACGTGAAAAAGTCAATAGCCTACGACACCGGGAGTTCCCAGGCGGTCCCCCATCCAAGTACTATCCCGGCCCGACGATGCTTAACTTCCGTGATCGGACGAGAACAGGTGTGTTCATCGTGGTATGGTCGTAGACAAACAAACGGGCAGATATCTACCATTTATTAGCACATTTCATCGAAAATGGTTTAAACTTTAAAGGTCATATTTCTTGACTGGATTATCCGAAATATGTCGTGTTTATGTGCATTTGAAAGCTCTTTTCAAGCGCTATCCATTATTTACGACAACCATGCGCTTTAAGATTTCCGGTAAAAAGTTCCAACGAAGGCAATCTGGGGGACTTTCAGACTTAATTTTCATATGACAAAGTTAATTAGCAAAGTAACTACATCGCCATTTTCTTTGTCTGACGCTCTTAATCCATTCGTTTGCGGCGTGGCGCATTTATTGCAGCAAGATTGTAGCCCTTTTTAAGGGAAAGCAACTTCTAATCATGTCTCTTACTTGATTTACTCGGCGGCTATTGCGTAAAAAATATACGTCACAGTCGTAATGATAAATAATGTAACGTAAAAAAGTCAATAGCCTACGACACCTGGAGTTCCCAGGCGGTCCCCCATCCAAGTACTATCCCGGCCCGACGATGCTTAACTTCCGTGATGGACGAGAACAGGTGTGTTCATCGTGGTATGGTCGTAGACAAACATACAGGTAGATATCTACGATTTATTAGCACATTACATCGAAAATGGTTTAAATTTTAAAGGTCATATTTCTTGACTGAAGCATCCGAAATAGGTCGTGTTTATGTGCATTTGAAAGCTCATTTCAAGTGCTATCCATTAATTACGACAACCATGCGCTTTAAGATTTCCGGTAAAAAGTTCCAACGAAGGCAATCTAGGGTACTTTTAGACTTAATTTTCATATGACAAAGTTAATTAGCAAAGTAACTACATCGCCATTTTCTTTGTCTGACGCTCTTAATCCATTCATTTGCGACGTGGTGCATTTATTGCAGCAAGATTGTAGCCCTTTTTAAGGAAAAGCAGCTTCTAATCATGTCTCTTACTTGATTTACTCGGCGGCTATTGCGTAAACAAGATACGTCACAGTCGTAATGATAAATAATGTAACGTGAAAAAGTCAATAGCCTACGACACCGGGAGTTCCCAGGCGGTCCCCCATCCAAGTACTATCCCGGCTCGACGATGCTTAACTTCCGTGATCGGACGAGAACAGGTGTGTTCATCGTGGTATGGTCGTAGACAAACAAACGGGCAGATATCTACGATTTATTAGCACATTACATCAAAAATGGTTTAAACTTTAAAGGTCATATTTCTTGACTGGATTATCCGAAATATGTCGTGTTTATGTGCATTTGAAAGCTCTTTTCAAACGCTATCCATTATTTACGACAACCATGCGCTTTAAGATTTCTGGTAAAAAGTTCCAACGAAGGCAATCTAGGGTACTTTCAGACTTAATTTTCATATGACAAAGTTAATTAGCAAAGTAACTACATCGCCATTTTCTTTGTCTGACGCTCTTAATCCATTCATTTGCGTCGTGACGCATTTATTGCAGCAAGATTGTAGCCCTTTTTAGGGGAAAGAAACTTCTAATCATGTCCCTTACTTGATTTACTCAGCGGCTATTGCGTAAAAAGGATACGTCACAGTCGTAATGATAAATAATGTAACGTGAAAAAGTCAATAGCTTACGACACCGGGAGTTCCCAGGCGGTCCCCCATCCAAGTACTATCCCGGCCCGACGATGCTTAACTTCCGTGATTGGACGAGAACAGGTGTGTTCATCGTGGTATGGTCGTAGACAAACATACGGGTAGATATCTACGATTTATTAGCACATTACATCGAAAATGGTTTAAATTTTAAAGGTCATATTTCTTGACTGGAGCATCCGAAGTCGTGTTTATGGGCATTTGAAAGCTCATTTCAAGTGCTATCCATTAATTACGACAACCATGCGCTTTAAGATTTCCGGTAAAAAGTTCCAACGAAGGCAATCTAGGGTACTTTTAGACTTAATTTTCATATGACAAAGTTAATTAGCAAAGTAACTACATCGCCATTTTCTTTGTCTGACGCTCTTAATCCATTCATTTGCGACGTGGTGCATTTATTGCAGCAAGATTGTAGCCCTTTTTAAGGAAAAGCAGCTTCTAATCATGTCTCTTACTTGATTTACTCGGCGGCTATTGCGTAAACAAGATACGTCACAGTCGTAATGATAAATAATGTAACGTGAAAAAGTCAATAGCCTACGACACCGGGAGTTCCCAGGCGGTCCCCCATCCAAGTACTATCCCGGCTCGACGATGCTTAACTTCCGTGATCGGACGAGAACAGGTGTGTTCATCGTGGTATGGTCGTAGACAAACAAACGGGCAGATATCTACGATTTATTAGCACATTACATCAAAAATGGTTTAAACTTTAAAGGTCATATTTCTTGACTGGATTATCCGAAATATGTCGTGTTTATGTGCATTTGAAAGCTCTTTTCAAACGCTATCCATTATTTACGACAACCATGCGCTTTAAGATTTCTGGTAAAAAGTTCCAACGAAGGCAATCTAGGGTACTTTCAGACTTAATTTTCATATGACAAAGTTAATTAGCAAAGTAACTACATCGCCATTTTCTTTGTCTGACGCTCTTAATCCATTCATTTGCGTCGTGACGCATTTATTGCAGCAAGATTGTAGCCCTTTTTAGGGGAAAGAAACTTCTAATCATGTCCCTTACTTGATTTACTCAGCGGCTATTGCGTAAAAAAGATACGTCACAGTCGTAATGATAAATAATGTAACGTGAAAAAGTCAATAGCCTACGACACCGGGAGTTCCCAGGCGGTCCCCCATCCAAGTACTATCCCGGCCCGACGATGCTTAACTTCCGTGATCGGACGAGAACAGGTGTGTTCATCGTGGTATGGTCGTAGACAAACAAACGGGCAGATATCTACGATTTATTAGCACATTACATCGAAAATGGTTTAAACTTTAAAGGTTATATTTCTTGACTGGATTATCCGAAATATGTCGTGTTTATGTGCATTTGAAAGCTCTTTTCAAGCGCTATCGATTATTTACGACAACCATGCGCTTTAAGATTTCCGGTAAAAAGTTCCAACGAAGGCAATCTAAGGTACTTTCAGACTTAATTTTCATATGACAAAGTTATTTAGCAAATTAACTACATCGCCATTTTCTTTGTCTGACGCTCGTAATCCATTCATTTGCGACGTGGAGCATTTATTGCAGCCAGATCGTAGCCGTTTTGAAGGGAAAGAAACTTCTAATCAAGTCCCTTACTTGATTTACTCAGCGGCTATTGCGTCAAAAAGATACGTCACAGTCGTAATGATAAATAATGTAACGTGAAAAAGTCAATAGCCTTCGACACCGGGAGTTCCCAGGCGGTCCCCCATCCAAGTACTATCCCGGCCCGACGATGCTTAACTTCCGTGATCGTACGAGAACAGGTGTGTTCATCCTGGTATGGTCGTAGACAAACAAACGGGCAGATATCTACGAATTATTAGCACATTACATCGAAAATGGTTTAAATTTTAAAGGTCATATTTCTTGACTGGATTATCCGAAATATGTCTTGTTTATGTGCATTTGAAAGCTCTTTTCAAACGCTATCCATTATTTACGACTACCATGCGCTTTAAGATTTCTGGTAAAAAGTTCCAACGAAGGCAATCTAGGGTACTTTCAGACTTAATTTTCATATGACAAAGTTAATTAGCAAAGTAACTACATCGCCATTTTCTTTGTCTGACGCTCTTAATCCATTCATTTGCGTCGTGACGCATTTTGTGCAGCAAGATTGTAGCCCTTTTTAGGGGAAAGAAACTTCTAATCATGTCCCTTACTTGATTAACTCAGCGGCTATTGCGTAAAAAAGATACGTCACAGTCGTAATGATAAATAATGTAACGTGAAAAAGTCAATAGCCTACGACACCGGGAGTTCCCAGGCGGTCCCCCATCCAAGTACTATCCCGGCCCGACGATGCTTAACTTCCGTGATCGGACGAGAACAGGTGTGTTCATCGTGGTATGGTCGTAGACAAACATACGGGTAGATATCTACGATTTATTAGCACATTACATCGAAAATGGTTTAAATTTTAAAGGTCATATTTCTTGACTGGCGCATCCGAAATAGGTCGTGTTTATGTGCATTTGAAAGCTCATTTCAAGTGCTATCCATTAATTACGACAACCATGCGCTTTAAGATTTCCGGTAAAAAGTTCCAACGAAGGCAATCTAGGGTACTTTTAGACTTAATTTTCATATGACAAAGTTAATTAGCAAAGTAACTACATCGCCATTTTCTTTGTCTGACGCTCTTAATCCATTCATTTGCGACGTGGTGCATTTATTGCAGCAAGATTGTAGCCCTTTTTAAGGAAAAGCAGCTTCTAATCATGTCTCTTACTTGATTTACTCGGCGGCTATTGCGTAAACAAGATACGTCACAGTCGTAATGATAAATAATGTAACGTGAAAAAGTCAATAGCCTACGACACCGGGAGTTCCCAGGCGGTCCCCCATCCAAGTACTATCCCGGCTCGACGATGCTTAACTTCCGTGATCGGACGAGAACAGGTGTGTTCATCGTGGTATGGTCGTAGACAAACAAACGGGCAGATATCTACGATTTATTAGCACATTACATCAAAAATGGTTTAAACTTTAAAGGTCATATTTCTTGACTGGATTATCCGAAATATGTCGTGTTTATGTGCATTTGAAAGCTCTTTTCAAACGCTATCCATTATTTACGACAACCATGCGCTATAAGATTTCTGGTAAAAAGTTCCAACGAAGGCAATCTAGGGTACTTTCAGACTTAATTTTCATATGACAAAGTTAATTAGCAAAGTAACTACATCGCCATTTTCTTTGTCTGACGCTCTTAATCCATTCATTTGCGTCGTGACGCATTTATTGCAGCAAGATTGTAGCCCTTTTTAGGGGAAAGAAACTTCTAATCATGTCCCTTACTTGATTTACTCAGCGGCTATTGCGTAAAAAAGATACGTCACAGTCGTAATGATAAATAATGTAACGTGAAAAAGTCAATAGCCTACGACACCGGGAGTTCCCAGGCGGTCCCCCATCCAAGTACTATCCCGGCCCGACGATGCTTAACTTCCGTGATCGGACGAGAACAGGTGTGTTCATCGTGGTATGGTCGTAGACAAACAAACGGGCAGATATCTACGATTTATTAGCACATTACATCGAAAATGGTTTAAACTTTAAAGGTTATATTTCTTGACTGGATTATCCGAAATATGTCGTGTTTATGTGCATTTGAAAGCTCTTTTCAAGCGCTATCGATTATTTACGACAACCATGCGCTTTAAGATTTCCGGTAAAAAGTTCCAACGAAGGCAATCTAAGGTACTTTCAGACTTAATTTTCATATGACAAAGTTATTTAGCAAATTAACTACATCGCCATTTTCTTTGTCTGACGCTCGTAATCCATTCATTTGCGACGTGGAGCATTTATTGCAGCCAGATCGTAGCCGTTTTGAAGGGAAAGAAACTTCTAATCAAGTCCCTTACTTGATTTACTCAGCGGCTATTGCGTCAAAAAGATACGTCACAGTCGTAATGATAAATAATGTAACGTGAAAAAGTCAATAGCCTTCGACACCGGGAGTTCCCAGGCGGTCCCCCATCCAAGTACTATCCCGGCCCGACGATGCTTAACTTCCGTGATCGTACGAGAACAGGTGTGTTCATCCTGGTATGGTCGTAGACAAACAAACGGGCAGATATCTACGAATTATTAGCACATTACATCGAAAATGGTTTAAATTTTAAAGGTCATATTTCTTGACTGGATTATCCGAAATATGTCGTGTTTATGTGCATTTGAAAGCTCTTTTCAAACGCTATCCATTATTTACGACTACCATGCGCTTTAAGATTTCTGGTAAAAAGTTCCAACGAAGGCAATCTAGGGTACTTTCAGACTTAATTTTCATATGACAAAGTTAATTAGCAAAGTAACTACATCGCCATTTTCTTTGTCTGACGCTCTTAATCCATTCATTTGCGTCGTGACGCATTTTGTGCAGCAAGATTGTAGCCCTTTTTAGGGGAAAGAAACTTCTAATCACGTCCCTTACTTGATTAACTCAGCGGCTATTGCGTAAAAAAGATACGTCACAGTCGTAATGATAAATAATGTAACGTGAAAAAGTCAATAGCCTACGACACCGGGAGTTCCCAGGCGGTCCCCCATCCAAGTACTATCCCGCCCCGACGATGCTTAACTTCCGTGATCGGACGAGAACAGGTGTGTTCATCGTGGTATGGTCGTAGACAAACAAACGGGCAGATATCTACGATTTATTAGCACATTACATCGAAAATGGTTTAAACTTTAAAGGTCATATTTCTTGACTGGATTATCCGAAATATGTCGTGTTTATGTGCATTTGAAAGCTCTTTTCAAACGCTATCCATTATTTACGACAACCATGCGCTTTAAGATTTCTGGTAAAAAGTTCCAACGAAGGCAATCTAGGGTACTTTCAGACTTAATTTTCATATGACAAAGTTAATTAGCAAAGTAACTACATCGCCATTTTCTTTGTCTGACGCTCTTACTCCATTCATTTGCGTCGTGACGCATTTATTGCAGCAAGATTGTAGCCCTTATTAGGGGAAAGAAACTTCTAATCATGTCCCTTACTTGATTTACTCAGCGGCTATTGCGTAAAAAAGATACGTCACAGTCGTAATGATAAATAATGTAACGTGAAAAAGTCAATAGCCTACGACACCGGGAGTTCCCAGGCGGTCCCCCATCCAAGTACTATCCCGGCCCGACGATGCTTAACTTCCGTGATCGGACGAGAACAGGTGTGTTCATCGTGGTATGGTCGTAGACAAACATACGGGTAGATATCTACGATTTATTAGCACATTACATCGAAAATGGTTTAAATTTTAAAGGTCATATTTCTTGACTGGCGCATCCGAAATAGGTCGTGTTTATGTGCATTTGAAAGCTCATTTCAAGTGCTATCCATTAATTACGACAACCATGCGCTTTAAGATTTCCGGTAAAAAGTTCCAACGAAGGCAATCTAGGGTACTTTTAGACTTAATTTTCATATGACAAAGTTAATTAGCAAAGTAACTACATCGCCATTTTCTTTGTCTGACGCTCTTAATCCATTCATTTGCGACGTGGTGCATTTATTGCAGCAAGATTGTAGCCCTTTTTAAGGAAAAGCAGCTTCTAATCATGTCTCTTACTTGATTTACTCGGCGGCTATTGCGTAAACAAGATACGTCACAGTCGTAATGATAAATAATGTAACGTGAAAAAGTCAATAGCCTACGACACCGGGAGTTCCCAGGCGGTCCCCCATCCAAGTACTATCCCGGCTCGACGATGCTTAACTTCCGTGATCGGACGAGAACAGGTGTGTTCATCGTGGTATGGTCGTAGACAAACAAACGGGCAGATATCTACGATTTATTAGCACATTACATCAAAAATGGTTTAAACTTTAAAGGTCATATTTCTTGACTGGATTATCCGAAATATGTCGTGTTTATGTGCATTTGAAAGCTCTTTTCAAACGCTATCCATTATTTACGACAACCATGCGCTATAAGATTTCTGGTAAAAAGTTCCAACGAAGGCAATCTAGGGTACTTTCAGACTTAATTTTCATATGACAAAGTTAATTAGCAAAGTAACTACATCGCCATTTTCTTTGTCTGACGCTCTTAATCCATTCATTTGCGTCGTGACGCATTTATTGCAGCAAGATTGTAGCCCTTTTTAGGGGAAAGAAACTTCTAATCATGTCCCTTACTTGATTTACTCAGCGGCTATTGCGTAAAAAAGATACGTCACAGTCGTAATGATAAATAATGTAACGTGAAAAAGTCAATAGCCTACGACACCGGGAGTTCCCAGGCGGTCCCCCATCCAAGTACTATCCCGGCCCGACGATGCTTAACTTCCGTGATCGGACGAGAACAGGTGTGTTCATCGTGGTATGGTCGTAGACAAACAAACGGGCAGATATCTACGATTTATTAGCACATTACATCGAAAATGGTTTAAACTTTAAAGGTTATATTTCTTGACTGGATTATCCGAAATATGTCGTGTTTATGTGCATTTGAAAGCTCTTTTCAAGCGCTATCGATTATTTACGACAACCATGCGCTTTAAGATTTCCGGTAAAAAGTTCCAACGAAGGCAATCTAAGGTACTTTCAGACTTAATTTTCATATGACAAAGTTATTTAGCAAATTAACTACATCGCCATTTTCTTTGTCTGACGCTCGTAATCCATTCATTTGCGACGTGGAGCATTTATTGCAGCCAGATCGTAGCCGTTTTGAAGGGAAAGAAACTTCTAATCAAGTCCCTTACTTGATTTACTCAGCGGCTATTGCGTCAAAAAGATACGTCACAGTCGTAATGATAAATAATGTAACGTGAAAAAGTCAATAGCCTTCGACACCGGGAGTTCCCAGGCGGTCCCCCATCCAAGTACTATCCCGGCCCGACGATGCTTAACTTCCGTGATCGTACGAGAACAGGTGTGTTCATCCTGGTATGGTCGTAGACAAACAAACGGGCAGATATCTACGAATTATTAGCACATTACATCGAAAATGGTTTAAATTTTAAAGGTCATATTTCTTGACTGGATTATCCGAAATATGTCGTGTTTATGTGCATTTGAAAGCTCTTTTCAAACGCTATCCATTATTTACGACTACCATGCGCTTTAAGATTTCTGGTAAAAAGTTCCAACGAAGGCAATCTAGGGTACTTTCAGACTTAATTTTCATATGACAAAGTTAATTAGCAAAGTAACTACATCGCCATTTTCTTTGTCTGACGCTCTTAATCCATTCATTTGCGTCGTGACGCATTTTGTGCAGCAAGATTGTAGCCCTTTTTAGGGGAAAGAAACTTCTAATCACGTCCCTTACTTGATTAACTCAGCGGCTATTGCGTAAAAAAGATACGTCACAGTCGTAATGATAAATAATGTAACGTGAAAAAGTCAATAGCCTACGACACCGGGAGTTCCCAGGCGGTCCCCCATCCAAGTACTATCCCGCCCCGACGATGCTTAACTTCCGTGATCGGACGAGAACAGGTGTGTTCATCGTGGTATGGTCGTAGACAAACAAACGGGCAGATATCTACGATTTATTAGCACATTACATCGAAAATGGTTTAAACTTTAAAGGTCATATTTCTTGACTGGATTATCCGAAATATGTCGTGTTTATGTGCATTTGAAAGCTCTTTTCAAACGCTATCCATTATTTACGACAACCATGCGCTTTAAGATTTCTGGTAAAAAGTTCCAACGAAGGCAATCTAGGGTACTTTCAGACTTAATTTTCATATGACAAAGTTAATTAGCAAAGTAACTACATCGCCATTTTCTTTGTCTGACGCTCTTAATCCATTCATTTGCGTCGTGACGCATTTTGTGCAGCAAGATTGTAGCCCTTTTTAGGGGAAAGAAACTTCTAATCATGTCCCTTACTTGATTAACTCAGCGGCTATTGCGTAAAAAAGATACGTCACAGTCGTAATGATAAATAATGTAACGTGAAAAAGTCAATAGCCTACGACACCGGGAGTTCCCAGGCGGTCCCCCATCCAAGTACTATCCCGGCCCGACGATGCTTAACTTCCGTGATCGGACGAGAACAGGTGTGTTCATCGTGGTATGGTCGTAGACAAACATACGGGTAGATATCTACGATTTATTAGCACATTACATCGAAAATGGTTTAAATTTTAAAGGTCATATTTCTTGACTGGCGCATCCGAAATAGGTCGTGTTTATGTGCATTTGAAAGCTCATTTCAAGTGCTATCCATTAATTACGACAACCATGCGCTTTAAGATTTCCGGTAAAAAGTTCCAACGAAGGCAATCTAGGGTACTTTTAGACTTAATTTTCATATGACAAAGTTAATTAGCAAAGTAACTACATCGCCATTTTCTTTGTCTGACGCTCTTAATCCATTCATTTGCGACGTGGTGCATTTATTGCAGCAAGATTGTAGCCCTTTTTAAGGAAAAGCAGCTTCTAATCATGTCTCTTACTTGATTTACTCGGCGGCTATTGCGTAAACAAGATACGTCACAGTCGTAATGATAAATAATGTAACGTGAAAAAGTCAATAGCCTACGACACCGGGAGTTCCCAGGCGGTCCCCCATCCAAGTACTATCCCGGCTCGACGATGCTTAACTTCCGTGATCGGACGAGAACAGGTGTGTTCATCGTGGTATGGTCGTAGACAAACAAACGGGCAGATATCTACGATTTATTAGCACATTACATCAAAAATGGTTTAAACTTTAAAGGTCATATTTCTTGACTGGATTATCCGAAATATGTCGTGTTTATGTGCATTTGAAAGCTCTTTTCAAACGCTATCCATTATTTACGACAACCATGCGCTATAAGATTTCTGGTAAAAAGTTCCAACGAAGGCAATCTAGGGTACTTTCAGACTTAATTTTCATATGACAAAGTTAATTAGCAAAGTAACTACATCGCCATTTTCTTTGTCTGACGCTCTTAATCCATTCATTTGCGTCGTGACGCATTTATTGCAGCAAGATTGTAGCCCTTTTTAGGGGAAAGAAACTTCTAATCATGTCCCTTACTTGATTTACTCAGCGGCTATTGCGTAAAAAAGATACGTCACAGTCGTAATGATAAATAATGTAACGTGAAAAAGTCAATAGCCTACGACACCGGGAGTTCCCAGGCGGTCCCCCATCCAAGTACTATCCCGGCCCGACGATGCTTAACTTCCGTGATCGGACGAGAACAGGTGTGTTCATCGTGGTATGGTCGTAGACAAACAAACGGGCAGATATCTACGATTTATTAGCACATTACATCGAAAATGGTTTAAACTTTAAAGGTTATATTTCTTGACTGGATTATCCGAAATATGTCGTGTTTATGTGCATTTGAAAGCTCTTTTCAAGCGCTATCGATTATTTACGACAACCATGCGCTTTAAGATTTCCGGTAAAAAGTTCCAACGAAGGCAATCTAAGGTACTTTCAGACTTAATTTTCATATGACAAAGTTATTTAGCAAATTAACTACATCGCCATTTTCTTTGTCTGACGCTCGTAATCCATTCATTTGCGACGTGGAGCATTTATTGCAGCCAGATCGTAGCCGTTTTGAAGGGAAAGAAACTTCTAATCAAGTCCCTTACTTGATTTACTCAGCGGCTATTGCGTCAAAAAGATACGTCACAGTCGTAATGATAAATAATGTAACGTGAAAAAGTCAATAGCCTTCGACACCGGGAGTTCCCAGGCGGTCCCCCATCCAAGTACTATCCCGGCCCGACGATGCTTAACTTCCGTGATCGTACGAGAACAGGTGTGTTCATCCTGGTATGGTCGTAGACAAACAAACGGGCAGATATCTACGAATTATTAGCACATTACATCGAAAATGGTTTAAATTTTAAAGGTCATATTTCTTGACTGGATTATCCGAAATATGTCGTGTTTATGTGCATTTGAAAGCTCTTTTCAAACGCTATCCATTATTTACGACTACCATGCGCTTTAAGATTTCTGGTAAAAAGTTCCAACGAAGGCAATCTAGGGTACTTTCAGACTTAATTTTCATATGACAAAGTTAATTAGCAAAGTAACTACATCGCCATTTTCTTTGTCTGACGCTCTTAATCCATTCATTTGCGTCGTGACGCATTTTGTGCAGCAAGATTGTAGCCCTTTTTAGGGGAAAGAAACTTCTAATCACGTCCCTTACTTGATTAACTCAGCGGCTATTGCGTAAAAAAGATACGTCACAGTCGTAATGATAAATAATGTAACGTGAAAAAGTCAATAGCCTACGACACCGGGAGTTCCCAGGCGGTCCCCCATCCAAGTACTATCCCGCCCCGACGATGCTTAACTTCCGTGATCGGACGAGAACAGGTGTGTTCATCGTGGTATGGTCGTAGACAAACAAACGGGCAGATATCTACGATTTATTAGCACATTACATCGAAAATGGTTTAAACTTTAAAGGTCATATTTCTTGACTGGATTATCCGAAATATGTCGTGTTTATGTGCATTTGAAAGCTCTTTTCAAACGCTATCCATTATTTACGACAACCATGCGCTTTAAGATTTCTGGTAAAAAGTTCCAACGAAGGCAATCTAGGGTACTTTCAGACTTAATTTTCATATGACAAAGTTAATTAGCAAAGTAACTACATCGCCATTTTCTTTGTCTGACGCTCTTAATCCATTCATTTGCGTCGTGACGCATTTATTGCAGCAAGATTGTAGCCCTTATTAGGGGAAAGAAACTTCTAATCATGTCCCTTACTTGATTTACTCAGCGGCTATTGCGTAAAAAAGATACGTCACAGTCGTAATGATAAATAATGTAACGTGAAAAAGTCAATAGCCTACGACACCGGGAGTTCCCAGGCGGTCCCCCATCCAAGTACTATCCCGGCCCGACGATGCTTAACTTCCGTGATCGGACGAGAACAGGTGTGTTCATCGTGGTATGGTCGTAGACAAACATACGGGTAGATATCTACGATTTATTAGCACATTACATCGAAAATGGTTTAAATTTTAAAGGTCATATTTCTTGACTGGCGCATCCGAAATAGGTCGTGTTTATGTGCATTTGAAAGCTCATTTCAAGTGCTATCCATTAATTACGACAACCATGCGCTTTAAGATTTCCGGTAAAAAGTTCCAACGAAGGCAATCTAGGGTACTTTTAGACTTAATTTTCATATGACAAAGTTAATTAGCAAAGTAACTACATCGCCATTTTCTTTGTCTGACGCTCTTAATCCATTCATTTGCGACGTGGTGCATTTATTGCAGCAAGATTGTAGCCCTTTTTAAGGAAAAGCAGCTTCTAATCATGTCTCTTACTTGATTTACTCGGCGGCTATTGCGTAAACAAGATACGTCACAGTCGTAATGATAAATAATGTAACGTGAAAAAGTCAATAGCCTACGACACCGGGAGTTCCCAGGCGGTCCCCCATCCAAGTACTATCCCGGCTCGACGATGCTTAACTTCCGTGATCGGACGAGAACAGGTGTGTTCATCGTGGTATGGTCGTAGACAAACAAACGGGCAGATATCTACGATTTATTAGCACATTACATCAAAAATGGTTTAAACTTTAAAGGTCATATTTCTTGACTGGATTATCCGAAATATGTCGTGTTTATGTGCATTTGAAAGCTCTTTTCAAACGCTATCCATTATTTACGACAACCATGCGCTATAAGATTTCTGGTAAAAAGTTCCAACGAAGGCAATCTAGGGTACTTTCAGACTTAATTTTCATATGACAAAGTTAATTAGCAAAGTAACTACATCGCCATTTTCTTTGTCTGACGCTCTTAATCCATTCATTTGCGTCGTGACGCATTTATTGCAGCAAGATTGTAGCCCTTTTTAGGGGAAAGAAACTTCTAATCATGTCCCTTACTTGATTTACTCAGCGGCTATTGCGTAAAAAAGATACGTCACAGTCGTAATGATAAATAATGTAACGTGAAAAAGTCAATAGCCTACGACACCGGGAGTTCCCAGGCGGTCCCCCATCCAAGTACTATCCCGGCCCGACGATGCTTAACTTCCGTGATCGGACGAGAACAGGTGTGTTCATCGTGGTATGGTCGTAGACAAACAAACGGGCAGATATCTACGATTTATTAGCACATTACATCGAAAATGGTTTAAACTTTAAAGGTTATATTTCTTGACTGGATTATCCGAAATATGTCGTGTTTATGTGCATTTGAAAGCTCTTTTCAAGCGCTATCGATTATTTACGACAACCATGCGCTTTAAGATTTCCGGTAAAAAGTTCCAACGAAGGCAATCTAAGGTACTTTCAGACTTAATTTTCATATGACAAAGTTATTTAGCAAATTAACTACATCGCCATTTTCTTTGTCTGACGCTCGTAATCCATTCATTTGCGACGTGGAGCATTTATTGCAGCCAGATCGTAGCCGTTTTGAAGGGAAAGAAACTTCTAATCAAGTCCCTTACTTGATTTACTCAGCGGCTATTGCGTCAAAAAGATACGTCACAGTCGTAATGATAAATAATGTAACGTGAAAAAGTCAATAGCCTTCGACACCGGGAGTTCCCAGGCGGTCCCCCATCCAAGTACTATCCCGGCCCGACGATGCTTAACTTCCGTGATCGTACGAGAACAGGTGTGTTCATCCTGGTATGGTCGTAGACAAACAAACGGGCAGATATCTACGAATTATTAGCACATTACATCGAAAATGGTTTAAATTTTAAAGGTCATATTTCTTGACTGGATTATCCGAAATATGTCGTGTTTATGTGCATTTGAAAGCTCTTTTCAAACGCTATCCATTATTTACGACTACCATGCGCTTTAAGATTTCTGGTAAAAAGTTCCAACGAAGGCAATCTAGGGTACTTTCAGACTTAATTTTCATATGACAAAGTTAATTAGCAAAGTAACTACATCGCCATTTTCTTTGTCTGACGCTCTTAATCCATTCATTTGCGTCGTGACGCATTTTGTGCAGCAAGATTGTAGCCCTTTTTAGGGGAAAGAAACTTCTAATCACGTCCCTTACTTGATTAACTCAGCGGCTATTGCGTAAAAAAGATACGTCACAGTCGTAATGATAAATAATGTAACGTGAAAAAGTCAATAGCCTACGACACCGGGAGTTCCCAGGCGGTCCCCCATCCAAGTACTATCCCGCCCCGACGATGCTTAACTTCCGTGATCGGACGAGAACAGGTGTGTTCATCGTGGTATGGTCGTAGACAAACAAACGCGCAGATATCTACGATTTATTAGCACATTACATCGAAAATGGTTTAAACTTTAAAGGTCATATTTCTTGACTGGATTATCCGAAATATGTCGTGTTTATGTGCATTTGAAAGCTCTTTTCAAACGCTATCCATTATTTACGACAACCATGCGCTTTAAGATTTCTGGTAAAAAGTTCCAACGAAGGCAATCTAGGGTACTTTCAGACTTAATTTTCATATGACAAAGTTAATTAGCAAAGTAACTACATCGCCATTTTCTTTGTCTGACGCTCTTAATCCATTCATTTGCGTCGTGACGCATTTATTGCAGCAAGATTGTAGCCCTTTTTAGGGGAAAGAAACTTCTAATCATGTCCCTTACTTGATTTACTCAGCGGCTATTGCGTAAAAAAGATACGTCACAGTCGTAATGATAAATAATGTAACGTGAAAAAGTCAATAGCCTACGACACCGGGAGTTCCCAGGCGGTCCCCCATCCAAGTACTATCCCGGCCCGACGATGCTTAACTTCCGTGATCGGACGAGAACAGGTGTGTTCATCGTGGTATGGTCGTAGACAAACAAACGGGCAGATATCTACGATTTATTAGCACATTACATCGAAAATGGTTTAAACTTTAAAGGTCATATTTCTTGACTGGATCATCCGAAATATGTCGTGTTTATGTGCATTTGAAAGCTCTTTTCAAGCGCTATCGATTATTTACGACAACCATGCGCTTTAAGATTTCCGGTAAAAAGTTCCAACGAAGGCAATCTAAGGTACTTTCAGACTTAATTTTCATATGACAAAGTTATTTAGCAAATTAACTACATCGCCATTTTCTTTGTCTGACGCTCGTAATCCATTCATTTGCGACGTGGAGCATTTATTGCAGCCAGATCGTAGCCGTTTTAAAGGGAAAGAAACTTCTAATCAAGTCCCTTACTTGATTTACTCAGCGGCTATTGCGTCAAAAAGATACGTCACAGTCGTAATGATAAATAATGTAACGTGAAAAAGTCAATAGCCTACGACACCGGGAGTTCCCAGGCGGTCCCCATCCAAGTACTATCCCGGCCCGACGATGCTTAACTTCCGTGATCGGACGAGAACAGGTGTGTTCATCGTGGTATGGTCGTAGACAAACAAACGGGCAGATATCTACGATTTATTAGCACATTACATCGAAAATGGTTTAAACTTTAAAGGTCATATTTCTTGACTGGATTATCCGAAATATGTCGTGTTTATGTGCATTTGAAAGCTCTTTTCAAACGCTATCCATTATTTACGACAACCATGCGCTTTAAGATTTCTGGTAAAAAGTTCCAACGAAGGCAATCTAGGGTACTTTCAGACTTAATTTTCATATGACAAAGTTAATTAGCAAAGTAACTACATCGCCATTTTCTTTGTCTGACGCTCTTAATCCATTCATTTGCGTAGTGACGCATTTTGTGCAGCAAGATTGTAGCCCTTTTTAGGGGAAAGAAACTTCTAATCATGTCCCTTACTTGATTAACTCAGCGGCTATTGCGTAAAAAAGATACGTCACAGTCGTAATGATAAATAATGTAACGTGAAAAAGTCAATAGCCTACGACACCGGGAGTTCCCAGGCGGTCCCCCATCCAAGTACTATCCCGGCCCGACGATGCTTAACTTCCGTGATCGGACGAGAACAGGTGTGTTCATCGTGGTATGGTCGTAGACAAACAAACGGGCAGATATCTACGATTTATTAGCACATTACATCGAAAATGGTTTAAACTTTAAAGGTCATATTTCTTGACTGGATTATCCGAAATATGTCGTGTTTATGTGCATTTGAAAGCTCTTTTCAAGCGCTATCGATTATTTACGACAACCATGCGCTTTAAGATTTCCGGTAAAAAGTTCCAACGAAGGCAATCTAAGGTACTTTCAGACTTAATTTTCATATGACAAAGTTATTTAGCAAATTAACTACATCGCCATTTTCTTTGTCTGACGCTCGTAATCCATTCATTTGCAACGTGGAGCATTTATTGCAGCCAGATCGTAGCCGTTTTGAAGGGAAAGAAACTTTTAATCAAGTCCCTTACTTGATTTACTCAGCGGCTATTGCGTCAAAAAGATACGTCACAGTCGTAATGATAAATAATGTAACGTGAAAAAGTCAATAGCCTACGACACCGGGAGATCCCAGGCGGTTCCCCCATCCAAGTACTATCCCGGCCCGACGATGCTTAACTTCCGTGATCGGACGAGAACAGGTGTGTTCATCGTGGTATGGTCGTAGACAAACAAACGGGCAGATATCTACGATTTATTAGCACATTACATCGAAAATGGTTTAAACTTTAAAGGTCATATTTCTTGACTGGATTATCCGAAATATGTCGTGTTTATGTGCATTTGAAAGCTCTTTTCAAGCGCTATCGATTATTTACGACAACCATGCGCTTTAAGATTTCCGGTAAAAAGTTCCAACGAAGGCAATCTAAGGTACTTTCAGACTTAATTTTCATATGACAAAGTTATTTAGCAAATTAACTACATCGCCATTTTCTTTGTCTGACGCTCGTAATCCATTCATTTGCAACGTGGAGCATTTATTGCAGCCAGATCGTAGCCGTTTTGAAGGGAAAGAAACTTTTAATCAAGTCCCTTACTTGATTTACTCAGCGGCTATTGCGTCAAAAAGATACGTCACAGTCGTAATGATAAATAATGTAACGTGAAAAAGTCAATAGCCTACGACACCGGGAGTTCCCAGGCGGTCCCCCATCCAAGTACTATCCCGGCCCGACAATGCTTAACTTCCGTGATCGTACGAGAACAGGTGTGTTCATCCTGGTATGGTCGTAGACAAACAAACGGGCAGATATCTACGAATTATTAGCACATTACATCGAAAATGGTTTAAATTTTAAAGGTCATATTTCTTGACTGGATTATCCGAAATATGTCGTGTTTATGTGCATTTGAAAGCTCTTTTCAAGCGCTATCCATTATTTACGACAACCATGCGCTTTAAGATTTCCGGTAAAAAGTTCCAACGAAGGCAATCTAGGGTACTTTCAGACTTAATTTTCTTATGACAAAGTTAATTAGCAAAGTAACTACATCGCCATTTTCTTTGTCTGACGCTCTTAATCCATTCATTTGCGACGTGGCGCATTTATTGCATCAAGATTGTAGCCCTTTTTAGGGGAAAGAAACTTCTAATCATGTCCCTTACTTGATTTACCTAGCGGCTATTGCGTAAAAAAGATACGTCACAGTCGTAATGATAAATAATGAAACGTGAAAAAGTCAATAGCCTACGACACCGGGAGATCTCAGGCGGTTCCCCCATCAAGTACTATCCCGGCCCGACGATGCTTAACTTCCGTGATCGGACGAGAACAGGTGTGTTCATCGTGGTATGGTCGTAGACAAACAAACGGGCAGATATCTACGATTTATTGGCACATTACATCGAAAATGGTTTAAACTTTAAAGGTCATATTTTTGACTGGATTATCCGCAATAGGTCGTGTTTATGTGCATTTGAAAGCTCTTTTCAAGCGCTATCAATTATTTACGACAACCATGCGCTTTAAGATTTCCGGTAAAAAGTTCCAACGAAGGCAATCTGGGGTACTTTCAGACTTAATTTTCATATGACAAAGTTAATTAGCAAAGTAACTACATCGCCATTTTCTTTGTCTGACGCTCTTAATCCATTCATTTGCGACGTGGTTCATTTATTGCAGCAAGATTGTAGCCCTTTTTAAGGGAAAGCAAATTCTAATCATGTCTCTTACTTGATTTACTCAGCGGCTAATGCGTAAAAAAGATACGTCACAATCGTAATGATAAATAATGTAACGTGAAAAAGTCAATAGCCTACGACACCGGGAGTTCCCAGGCGGTCCCCCATCCAAGTACTATCGCGGCCCGACGATGCTTAACTTCCGTGATCGGACGAGAACAGGTGTGTTCATCGTGGTATGGTCGTAGACAAACAAACGGGCAGATATCTACGATTTATTAGCACATTACATCGAAAATGGTTTAAACTTTAAAGGTCATATTTCTTGACTGGATTATCTGCAATAGGTCGTGTTTATGTGCATTTGAAAGCTCTTTTCAAGCGCTATCCATTATTTACGACAACCATGCGCTTTAAGATTTCCGGTAAAAAGTTCCAACGAAGGCAATCTGGGGGACTTTCAGACTTAATTTTCATATGACAAAGTTAATTAGCAAAGTAACTACATCGCCATTTTCTTTGTCTGACGCTCTTAATCCATTCATTTGCGACGTGGCGCATTTATTGCAGCAAGATTGTAGCCCTTTTTAAGGGAAAGCAACTTCAAATCATGTCTCTTACTTGATTTACTCAGCGGCTATTGCGTAAAAAAGATACGTCACAGTCGTAATGATAAATAATGTAACGTAAAAAAGTCAATAGCCTACGACACCGGGAGTTCCCAGGCGGTCCCCCATCCAAGTACTATCCCGGCCCGACGATGCTTAACTTCCGTGATGGACGAGAACAGGTGTGTTCATCGTGGTATGGTCGTAGACAAACATACGGGTAGATATCTACGATTTATTAGCACATTACATCGAAAATGGTTTAAATTTTAAAGGTCATATTTCTTAACTGGAGCATCCGAAATAGGTCGTGTTTATGTGCATTTGAAAGCTCTTTTCAAGCGCTATCAATTATTTACGACAACCATGCGCTTTAAGATTTCCGGTAAAAAGTTCCAACGAAGGCAATCTGGGGTACTTTCCGACTTAATTTTCATATGACAAAGTTAATTAGCAAAGTAACTACATCGCCATTTTCTTTGTCTGACGCTCTTAATCCATTCATTTGCGACGTGGTTCATTTATTGCAGCAAGATTGTAGCCCTTTTTAAGGGAAAGCAACTTCAAATTATGTCTCTTACTTGATTTACTCAGCGGCTATTGCGTAAAAAAGATACGTCACAGTCGTAATGATAAATAATGTAACGTAAAAAAGTCAATAGCCTACGACACCGGGAGTTCCCAGGCGGTCCCCCATCCAAGTACTATCCCGGCCCGACGATGCTTAACTTCCGTGATGGACGAGAACAGGTGTGTTCATCGTGGTATGGTCGTAGACAAACATACGGGTAGATATCTACGATTTATTAGCACATTACATCGAAAATGGTTTTAATTTTAAAGGTCATATTTCTTGACTGGAGCATCCGAAATAGGTCGTGTTTATGTGCATTTGAAAGCTCATTTCAAGTGCTATCCATTAATTACGACAACCATGCGCTTTAAGATTTCCGGTAAAAAGTTCCAACGAAGGCAATCTAGGGTACTTTTAGACTTAATTTTCATATGACAAAGTTAATTAGCAAAGTAACTACATCGCCATTTTCTTTGTCTGACGCTCTTAATCCATTCATTTGCGACGTGGTGCATTTATTGCAGCAAGATTGTAGCCCTTTTTAAGGAAAAGCAAATTCTAATCATGTCTCTTACTTGATTTACTCGGCGGCTATTGCGTAAACAAGATACGTCACAGTCGTAATGATAAATAATGTAACGTGAAAAAGTCAATAGCCTACGACACCAGGAGTTCCCAGGCGGTCCCCCATCCAAGTACTATCCCGGCTTGACGATGCTTAACTTCCGTGATCGGACGAGAACAGGTGTGTTCATCGTGGTATGGTCGTAGACAAACAAACGGGCAGATATCTACGATTTATTAGCACATTACATCAAAAATGGTTTAAATTTTAAAGGTCATATTTCTTGACTGGATTATCCGAAATATGTCGTGTTTATGTGCATTTGAAAGCTCTTTTCAAACGCTATCCATTATTTACGACAACCATGCGCTTTAAGATTTCTGGTAAAAAGTTCCAACGAAGGCAATCTAGGGTACTTTCAGACTTAATTTTCATATGACAAAGTTAATTAGCAAAGTAACTACATCGCCATTTTCTTTGTCTGACGCTCTTAATCCATTCATTTGCGTCGTGACGCATTTATTGCAGCAAGATTGTAGCCCTTTTTAGGGGAAAGAAACTTCTAATCATGTCCCTTACTTGATTTACTCAGCGGCTATTGCGTAAAAAAGATACCTCACAGTCGTAATGATAAATAATGTAACGTGAAAAAGTCAATAGCCTACGACACCGGGAGTTCCCAGGCGGTCCCTCATCCAAGTACTATCCCGGCCCGACGATGCTTAACTTCCGTGATCGGACGAGAACAGGTGTGTTCATCGTGGTATGGTCGTAGACAAACATACGGGTAGATATCTACGATTTATTAGCACATTACATCGAAAATGGTTTAAATTTTGAAGGTCATATTTCTTGACTGGAGCATCCGAAATAGGTCGTGTTTATGTGCATTTGAAAGCTCATTTCAAGTGCTATCCATTAATTACGACAACCATGCGCTTTAAGATTTCCGGTAAAAAGTTCCAACGAAGGCAATCTAGGGTACTTTTAGACTTAATTTTCATATGACAAAGTTAATTAGCAAAGTAACTACATCGCCATTTTCTTTGTCTGACGCTCTTAATCCATTCATTTGCGACGTGGTGCATTTATTGCAGCAAGATTGTAGCCCTTTTTAAGGAAAAGCAGCTTCTAATCATGTCTCTTACTTGATTTACTCGGCGGCTGTTGCGTAAACAAGATACGTCACAGTCGTAATGATAAATAATGTAACGTGAAAAAGTCAATAGCCTACGACACCGGGAGTTCCCAGGCGGTCCCCCATCCAAGTACTATCCCGGCTCGACGATGCTTAACTTCCGTGATCGGACGAGAACAGGTGTGTTCATCGTGGTATGGTCGTAGACAAACAAACGGGCAGATATCTACGATTTATTAGCACATTACATCGAAAATGGTTTAAACTTTAAAGGTCATATTTCTTGACTGGATTATCCGCAATAGGTCGTGTTTATGTGCATTTGAAAGCTCTTTTCAAGCGCTATCCATTATTTACGACAACCATGCGCTTTAAGATTTCCGGTAAAAAGTTCCAACGAAGGCAATCTGGGGGACTTTCAGACTTAATTTTCATATGACAAAGTTAATTAGCAAAGTAACTACATCGCCATTTTCTTTGTCTGACGCTCTTAATCCATTCATTTGCGACGTGGCGCATTTATTGCAGCAAGATTGTAGCCCTTTTTAAGGGAAAGCAACTTCAAATCATGTCTCTTACTTGATTTACTCAGCGGCTATTGCGTAAAAAAGATACGTCACAGTCGTAATGATAAATAATGTAACGTAAAAAAGTCAATAGCCTACGACACCGGGAGTTCCCAGGCGGTCCCCCATCCAAGTACTATCCCGGCCCGACGATGCTTAACTTCCGTGATCGGACGAGAACAGGTGTGTTCATCGTGGTATGGTCGTAGACAAAAAAACGGGCAGATATCTACCATTTATTAGCACATTTCATCGAAAATGGTTTAAACTTTAAAGGTCATATTTCTTGACTGGATTATCCGAAATATGTCGTGTTTATGTGCATTTGAAAGCTCTTTTCAAGCGCTATCCATTATTTACGACAACCATGCGCTTTAAGATTTCCGGTAAAAAGTTCCAACGAAGGCAATCTGGGGGACTTTCAGACTTAATTTTCATATGACAAAGTTAATTAGAAAAGAAACTACATCGCCATTTTCTTTGTCTGACGCTCTTAATCCATTCGTTTGCGACGTGGCGCATTTATTGCAGCAAGATTGTAGCCCTTTTTAAGGGAAAGCAACTTCTAATCATGTCTCTTACTTGATTTACTCAGCGGCTATTGCGTAAAAAATATACGTCACAGTCGTAATGATAAATAATGTAACGTAAAAAAGTCAATAGCCTACGACACCTGGAGTTCCCAGGCGGTCCCCCATCCAAGTACTATCCCGGCCCGACGATGCTTAACTTCCGTGATGGACGAGAACAGGTGTGTTCATCGTGGTATGGTCGTAGACAAACATACGGGTAGATATCTACGATTTATTAGCACATTACATCGAAAATGGTTTAAATTTTAAAGGTCATATTTCTTGACTGGAGCATCCGAAATAGGTCGTGTTTATGTGCATTTGAAAGCTCATTTCAAGTGCTATCCATTAATTACGACAACCATGCGCTTTAAGATTTCCGGTAAAAAGTTCCAACGAAGGCAATCTAGGGTACTTTTAGACTTAATTTTCATATGACAAAGTTAATTAGCAAAGTAACTACATCGCCATTTTCTTTGTCTGACGCTCTTAATCCATTCATTTGCGACGTGGTGCATTTATTGCAGCAAGATTGTAGCCCTTTTTAAGGAAAAGCAGCTTCTAATCATGTCTCTTACTTGATTTACTCGGCGGCTATTGCGTAAACAAGATACGTCACATTCGTAATGATAAATAATGTAACGTGAAAAAGTCAATAGCCTACGACACCGGGAGTTCCCAGGCGGTCCCCCATCCAAGTACTATCCCGGCTCGACGATGCTTAACTTCCGTGATCGGACGAGAACAGGTGTGTTCATCGTGGTATGGTCGTAGACAAACAAACGGGCAGATAGCTACGATTTATTAGCACATTACATCAAAAATGGTTTAAATTTTAAAGGTCATATTTCTTGACTGGATTATCCGAAATATGTCGTGTTTATGTGCATTTGAAAGCTCTTTTCAAACGCTATCCATTATTTACGACAACCATGCGCTTTAAGATTTCTGGTAAAAAGTTCCAACGAAGGCAATCTAGGGTACTTTCAGACTTAATTTTCATATGACAAAGTTAATTAGCAAAGTAACTACATCGCCATTTTCTTTGTCTGACGCTCTTAATCCATTCATTTGCGTCGTGACGCATTTATTGCAGCAAGATTGTAGCCCTTTTTAGGGGAAAGAAACTTCTAATCATGTCCCTTACTTGATTTACTCAGCGCGTAAAAAAGATACCTCACAGTCGTAATGATAAATAATGTAACGTGAAAAAGTCAATAGCCTACGACACCGGGAGTTCCCAGGCGGTCCCCCATCCAAGTACTATCCCGGCCCGACGATGCTTAACTTCCGTGATCGGACGAGAACAGGTGTGTTCATCGTGGTATGGTCGTAGACAAAAATACGGGTAGATATCTACGATTTATTAGCACATTACATCGAAAATGGTTTAAATTTTAAAGGTCATATTTCTTGACTGGAGCATCCGAAATAGGTCGTGTTTATGTGCATTTGAAAGCTCATTTCAAGTGCTATCCATTAATTACGACAACCATGCGCTTTAAGATTTCCGGTAAAAAGTTCCAACGAAGGCAATCTAGGGTACTTTTAGACTTAATTTTCATATGACAAAGTTAATTAGCAAAGTAACTACATCGCCATTTTCTTTGTCTGACGCTCTTAATCCATTCATTTGCGTCGTGACGCATTTATTGCAGCAAGATTGTAGCCCTTTTTAGGGGAAAGAAACTTCTAATCATGTCCCTTACTTGATTTACTCAGCGGCTATTGCGTAAAAAAGATACGTCACAGTCGTAATGATAAATAATGTAACGTGAAAAAGTCAATAGCCTACGACACCGGGAGTTCCCAGGCGGTCCCCCATCCAAGTACTATCCCGGCCTGACGATGCTTAACTTCCGTGATCGGACGAGAACAGGTGTGTTCATCGTGGTATGGTCGTAGACAAACAAACGGGCAGATATCTACGATTTATTAGCACATTACATCGAAAATGGTTTAAACTTTAAAGGTTATATTTCTTGACTGGATTATCCGAAATATGTCGTGTTTATGTGCATTTGAAAGCTCTTTTCAAGCGCTATCGATTATTTACGACAACCATGCGCTTTAAGATTTCCGGTAAAAAGTTCCAACGAAGGCAATCTAAGGTACTTTCAGACTTAATTTTCATATGACAAAGTTATTTAGCAAATTAACTACATCGCCATTTTCTTTGTCTGACGCTCGTAATCCATTCATTTGCGACGTGGAGCATTTATTGCAGCCAGATCGTAGCCGTTTTGAAGGGAAAGAAACTTCTAATCAAGTCCCTTACTTGATTTACTCAGCGGCTATTGCGTCAAAAAGATACGTCACAGTCGTAATGATAAATAATGTAACGTGAAAAAGTCAATAGCCTACGACACCGGGAGTTCCCAGGCGGTCCCCCATCCAAGTACTATCCCGGCCCGACGATGCTTAAGTTCCGTGATCGTACGAGAACAGGTGTGTTCATCCTGGTATGGTCGTAGACAAACAAACGGGCAGATATCTACGAATTATTAGCACATTACATCGAAAATGGTTTAAATTTTAAAGGTCATATTTCTTAACTGGATTATCCGAAATATGTCGTGTTTATGTGCATTTGAAAGCTCTTTTCAAGCGCTATCCATTATTTACGACAACCATGCGCTTTAAGATTTCCGGTAAAAAGTTCCAACGAAGGCAATCTAAGGTACTTTCAGACTTAATTTTCATATGACAAAGTTATTTAGCAAATTAACTACATCGCCATTTTCTTTGTCTGACGCTCGTAATCCATTCATTTGCGACGTGGAGCATTTATTGCAGCCAGATCGTAGCCGTTTTGAAGGGAAAGAAACTTCTAATCAAGTCCTTTACTTGATTTACTCAGCGGCTATTGCGTCAAAAAGATACGTCACAGTCGTAATGATAAATAATGTAACGTGAAAAAGTCAATAGCCTACGACACCGGGAGTTCCCAGGCGGTCCCCCATCCAAGTACTATCCCGGCCCGACGATGCTTAACTTCCGTGATCGTACGAGAACAGGTGTGTTCATCCTGGTATGGTCGTAGACAAACAAACGGGCAGATATCTACGAATTATTAGCACATTACATCGAAAATGGTTTAAATTTTAAAGGTCATATTTCTTAACTGGATTATCCGAAATATGTCGTGTTTATGTGCATTTGAAAGCTCTTTTCAAGCGCTATCCATTATTTACGACAACCATGCGTTTTAAGGTTTCCGGTAAAAAGTTCCAACGAAGGCAATCTAGGGTACTTTCAGACTTAATTTTCTTATGACAAAGTTAATTAGCAAAGTAACTACATCGCCATTTTCTTTGTCTGACGCTCTTAATCCATTCATTTGCGACGTGGCGCATTTATTGCAGCAAGATTGTAGCCCTTTTTAGGGGAAAGAAACTTCTAATCATGTCCCTTACTTGA
Source organism: Hydractinia symbiolongicarpus (assembly GCF_029227915.1). Taxonomy (NCBI): domain Eukaryota; kingdom Metazoa; phylum Cnidaria; class Hydrozoa; order Anthoathecata; family Hydractiniidae; genus Hydractinia; species Hydractinia symbiolongicarpus. The sequence goes on along the minus strand of NC_079885.1, from coordinate 14,569,971 downwards.
TTTACTTAGCGGCTATTGCGTAAAAAAGATACGTCACAGTCGTAATGATAAATAATGTAACGTGAAAAAGTCAATAGCCTACGACACCGGGAGTTCCCAGGCGGTCCCCCATCCAAGTACTATCCCGGCTCGAAGATGCTTAACTTCCGTGATCGGACGAGAACAGGTGTGTTCATCGTGGTATGGTCGTAGACAAACAAACGGGCAGATATCTACGATTTATTAGCACATTACATCAAAAATGGTTTAAACTTTAAAGGTCATATTTCTTGACTGGATTATCCGAAATATGTCGTGTTTATGTGCATTTGAAAGCTCTTTTCAAACGCTATCCATTATTTACGACAACCATGCGCTTTAAGATTTCTGGTAAAAAGTTCCAACGAAGGCAATCTGGGGGACTTTCAGACTTAATTTTCATATGACAAAGTTAATTAGAAAAGAAACTACATCGCCATTTTCTTTGTCTGACGCTCTTAATCCATTCGTTTGCGACGTGGCGCATTTATTGCAGCAAGATTGTAGCCCTTTTTAAGGGAAAGCAACTTCTAATCATGTCTCTTACTTGATTTACTCAGCGGCTATTGCGTAAAAAATATACGTCACAGTCGTAATGATAAATAATGTAACGTAAAAAAGTCAATAGCCTACGACACCTGGAGTTCCCAGGCGGTCCCCCATCCAAGTACTATCCCGGCCCGACGATGCTTAACTTCCGTGATGGACGAGAACAGGTGTGTTCATCGTGGTATGGTCGTAGACAAACATACGGGTAGATATCTACGATTTATTAGCACATTACATCGAAAATGGTTTAAATTTTAAAGGTCATATTTCTTGACTGGAGCATCCGAAATAGGTCGTGTTTATGTGCATTTGAAAGCTCATTTCAAGTGCTATCCATTAATTACGACAACCATGCGCTTTAAGATTTCCGGTAAAAAGTTCCAACGAAGGCAATCTAGGGTACTTTTAGACTTAATTTTCATATGACAAAGTTAATTAGCAAAGTAACTACATCGCCATTTTCTTTGTCTGACGCTCTTAATCCATTCATTTGCGACGTGGTGCATTTATTGCAGCAAGATTGTAGCCCTTTTTAAGGAAAAGCAGCTTCTAATCATGTCTCTTACTTGATTTACTCGGCGGCTATTGCGTAAACAAGATACGTCACATTCGTAATGATAAATAATGTAACGTGAAAAAGTCAATAGCCTACGACACCGGGAGTTCCCAGGCGGTCCCCCATCCAAGTACTATCCCGGCTCGACGATGCTTAACTTCCGTGATCGGACGAGAACAGGTGTGTTCATCGTGGTATGGTCGTAGACAAACAAACGGGCAGATAGCTACGATTTATTAGCACATTACATCAAAAATGGTTTAAATTTTAAAGGTCATATTTCTTGACTGGATTATCCGAAATATGTCGTGTTTATGTGCATTTGAAAGCTCTTTTCAAACGCTATCCATTATTTACGACAACCATGCGCTTTAAGATTTCTGGTAAAAAGTTCCAACGAAGGCAATCTAGGGTACTTTCAGACTTAATTTTCATATGACAAAGTTAATTAGCAAAGTAACTACATCGCCATTTTCTTTGTCTGACGCTCTTAATCCATTCATTTGCGTCGTGACGCATTTATTGCAGCAAGATTGTAGCCCTTTTTAGGGGAAAGAAACTTCTAATCATGTCCCTTACTTGATTTACTCAGCGCGTAAAAAAGATACCTCACAGTCGTAATGATAAATAATGTAACGTGAAAAAGTCAATAGCCTACGACACCGGGAGTTCCCAGGCGGTCCCCCATCCAAGTACTATCCCGGCCCGACGATGCTTAACTTCCGTGATCGGACGAGAACAGGTGTGTTCATCGTGGTATGGTCGTAGACAAAAATACGGGTAGATATCTACGATTTATTAGCACATTACATCGAAAATGGTTTAAATTTTAAAGGTCATATTTCTTGACTGGAGCATCCGAAATAGGTCGTGTTTATGTGCATTTGAAAGCTCATTTCAAGTGCTATCCATTAATTACGACAACCATGCGCTTTAAGATTTCCGGTAAAAAGTTCCAACGAAGGCAATCTAGGGTACTTTTAGACTTAATTTTCATATGACAAAGTTAATTAGCAAAGTAACTACATCGCCATTTTCTTTGTCTGACGCTCTTAATCCATTCATTTGCGTCGTGACGCATTTATTGCAGCAAGATTGTAGCCCTTTTTAGGGGAAAGAAACTTCTAATCATGTCCCTTACTTGATTTACTCAGCGGCTATTGCGTAAAAAAGATACGTCACAGTCGTAATGATAAATAATGTAACGTGAAAAAGTCAATAGCCTACGACACCGGGAGTTCCCAGGCGGTCCCCCATCCAAGTACTATCCCGGCCTGACGATGCTTAACTTCCGTGATCGGACGAGAACAGGTGTGTTCATCGTGGTATGGTCGTAGACAAACAAACGGGCAGATATCTACGATTTATTAGCACATTACATCGAAAATGGTTTAAACTTTAAAGGTTATATTTCTTGACTGGATTATCCGAAATATGTCGTGTTTATGTGCATTTGAAAGCTCTTTTCAAGCGCTATCGATTATTTACGACAACCATGCGCTTTAAGATTTCCGGTAAAAAGTTCCAACGAAGGCAATCTAAGGTACTTTCAGACTTAATTTTCATATGACAAAGTTATTTAGCAAATTAACTACATCGCCATTTTCTTTGTCTGACGCTCGTAATCCATTCATTTGCGACGTGGAGCATTTATTGCAGCCAGATCGTAGCCGTTTTGAAGGGAAAGAAACTTCTAATCAAGTCCCTTACTTGATTTACTCAGCGGCTATTGCGTCAAAAAGATACGTCACAGTCGTAATGATAAATAATGTAACGTGAAAAAGTCAATAGCCTACGACACCGGGAGTTCCCAGGCGGTCCCCCATCCAAGTACTATCCCGGCCCGACGATGCTTAAGTTCCGTGATCGTACGAGAACAGGTGTGTTCATCCTGGTATGGTCGTAGACAAACAAACGGGCAGATATCTACGAATTATTAGCACATTACATCGAAAATGGTTTAAATTTTAAAGGTCATATTTCTTAACTGGATTATCCGAAATATGTCGTGTTTATGTGCATTTGAAAGCTCTTTTCAAGCGCTATCCATTATTTACGACAACCATGCGCTTTAAGATTTCCGGTAAAAAGTTCCAACGAAGGCAATCTAAGGTACTTTCAGACTTAATTTTCATATGACAAAGTTATTTAGCAAATTAACTACATCGCCATTTTCTTTGTCTGACGCTCGTAATCCATTCATTTGCGACGTGGAGCATTTATTGCAGCCAGATCGTAGCCGTTTTGAAGGGAAAGAAACTTCTAATCAAGTCCTTTACTTGATTTACTCAGCGGCTATTGCGTCAAAAAGATACGTCACAGTCGTAATGATAAATAATGTAACGTGAAAAAGTCAATAGCCTACGACACCGGGAGTTCCCAGGCGGTCCCCCATCCAAGTACTATCCCGGCCCGACGATGCTTAACTTCCGTGATCGTACGAGAACAGGTGTGTTCATCCTGGTATGGTCGTAGACAAACAAACGGGCAGATATCTACGAATTATTAGCACATTACATCGAAAATGGTTTAAATTTTAAAGGTCATATTTCTTAACTGGATTATCCGAAATATGTCGTGTTTATGTGCATTTGAAAGCTCTTTTCAAGCGCTATCCATTATTTACGACAACCATGCGTTTTAAGGTTTCCGGTAAAAAGTTCCAACGAAGGCAATCTAGGGTACTTTCAGACTTAATTTTCTTATGACAAAGTTAATTAGCAAAGTAACTACATCGCCATTTTCTTTGTCTGACGCTCTTAATCCATTCATTTGCGACGTGGCGCATTTATTGCAGCAAGATTGTAGCCCTTTTTAGGGGAAAGAAACTTCTAATCATGTCCCTTACTTGATTTACTTAGCGGCTATTGCGTAAAAAAGATACGTCACAGTCGTAATGATAAATAATGTAACGTGAAAAAGTCAATAGCCTACGACACCGGGAGTTCCCAGGCGGTCCCCCATCCAAGTACTATCCCGGCTCGAAGATGCTTAACTTCCGTGATCGGACGAGAACAGGTGTGTTCATCGTGGTATGGTCGTAGACAAACAAACGGGCAGATATCTACGATTTATTAGCACATTACATCAAAAATGGTTTAAACTTTAAAGGTCATATTTCTTGACTGGATTATCCGAAATATGTCGTGTTTATGTGCATTTGAAAGCTCTTTTCAAACGCTATCCATTATTTACGACAACCATGCGCTTTAAGATTTCTGGTAAAAAGTTCCAACGAAGGCAATCTAGGGTACTTTCAGACTTAATTTTCATATGACAAAGTTAATTAGCAAAGTAACTACATCGCCATTTTCTTTGTCTGACGCTCTTAATCCATTCATTTGCGTCGTGACGCATTTATTGCAGCAAGATTGTAGCCCTTTTTAGGGGAAAGAAACTTCTAATCATGTCCCTTACTTGATTTACTCAGCGGCTATTGCGTAAAAAAGATACGTCACAGTCGTAATGATAAATAATGTAACGTGAAAAAGTCAATAGCCTACGACACCGGGAGTTCCCAGGCGGTCCCCCATCCAAGTACTATCCCGGCCCGACGATGCTTAACTTCCGTGATCGGACGAGAACAGGTGTGTTCATCGTGGTATGGTCGTAGACAAACAAACGGGCAGATATCTACGATTTATTAGCACATTACATCGAAAATGGTTTAAACTTTAAAGGTTATATTTCTTGACTGGATTATCCGAAATATGTCGTGTTTATGTGCATTTGAAAGCTCTTTTCAAGCGCTATCCATTATTTACGACAACCATGCGCTTTAAGATTTCCGGTAAAAAGTTCCAACGAAGGCAATCTAAGGTACTTTCAGACTTAATTTTCATATGACAAAGTTATTTAGCAAATTAACTACATCGCCATTTTCTTTGTCTGACGCTCGTAATCCATTCATTTGCGACGTGGAGCATTTATTGCAGCGAGATCGTAGCCGTTTTGAAGGGAAAGAAACTTCTAATCAAGTCCTTTACTTGATTTACTCAGCGGCTATTGCGTCAAAAAGATACGTCACAGTCGTAATGATAAATAATGTAACGTGAAAAAGTCAATAGCCTACGACACCGGGAGTTCCCAGGCGGTCCCCCATCCAAGTACTATCCCGGCCCGACGATGCTTAACTTCCGTGATCGTACGAGAACAGGTGTGTTCATCCTGGTATGGTCGTAGACAAACAAACGGGCAGATATCTACGAATTATTAGCACATTACATCGAAAATGGTTTAAATTTTAAAGGTCATATTTCTTAACTGGATTATCCGAAATATGTCGTGTTTATGTGCATTTGAAAGCTCTTTTCAAGCGCTATCCATTATTTACGACAACCATGCGTTTTAAGATTTCCGGTAAAAAGTTCCAACGAAGGCAATCTAGGGTACTTTCAGACTTAATTTTCTTATGACAAAGTTAATTAGCAAAGTAACTACATCGCCATTTTCTTTGTCTGACGCTCTTAATCCATTCATTTGCGACGTGGCGCATTTATTGCAGCAAGACTGTAGCCCTTTTTAGGGGAAAGAAACTTCTAATCATGTCCCTTACTTGATTTACTTAGCGGCTATTGCGTAAAAAAGATACGTCACAGTCATAATGATAAATAATGTAACGTGAAAAAGTCAATAGCCTACGACACCGGGAGTTCCCAGGCGGTCCCCCATCCAAGTACTATCCCGGCTCGACGATGCTTAACTTCCGTGATCGGACGAGAACAGGTGTGTTCATCGTGGTACGGTCGTAGACAAACAAACGGGCAGATATCTACGATTTATTAGCACATTACATCAAAAATGGTTTAAACTTTAAAGGTCATATTTCTTGACTGGATTATCCGAAATATGTCGTGTTTATGTGCATTTGAAAGCTCTTTTCAAACGCTATCCATTATTTACGACAACCATGCGCTTTAAGATTTCTGGTAAAAAGTTCCAACGAAGGCAATCTAGGGTACTTTCAGACTTAATTTTCATATGACAAAGTTAATTAGCAAAGTAACTACATCGCCATTTTCTTTGTCTGACGCTCTTAATCCATTCATTTGCGTCGTGACGCATTTATTGCAGCAAGATTGTAGCCCTTTTTAGGGGAAAGAAACTTCTAATCATGTCCCTTACTTGATTTACTCAGCGGCTATTGCGTAAAAAAGATACGTCACAGTCGTAATGATAAATAATGTAACGTGAAAAAGTCAATAGCCTACGACACCGGGAGTTCCCAGGCGGTCCCCCATCCAAGTACTATCCCGGCCCGACGATGCTTAACTTCCGTGATCGGACGAGAACAGGTGTGTTCATCGTGGTATGGTCGTAGACAAACAAACTGGCAGATATCTACGATTTATTAGCACATTACATCGAAAATGGTTTAAACTTTAAAGGTTATATTTCTTGACTGGATTATCCGAAATATGTCGTGTTTATGTGCATTTGAAAGCTCTTTTCAAGCGCTATCGATTATTTACGACAACCATGCGCTTTAAGATTTCCGGTAAAAAGTTCCAACGAAGGCAATCTAAGGTACTTTCAGACTTAATTTTCATATGACAAAGTTATTTAGCAAATTAACTACATCGCCATTTTCTTTGTCTGACGCTCGTAATCCATTCATTTGCGACGTGGAGCATTTATTGCAGCCAGATCGTAGCCGTTTTGAAGGGAAAGAAACTTCTAATCAAGTCCCTTACTTGATTTACTCAGCGGCTATTGCGTCAAAAAGATACGTCACAGTCGTAATGATAAATAATGTAACGTGAAAAAGTCAATAGCCTACGACACCGGGAGTTCCCAGGCGGTCCCCCATCCAAGTACTATCCCGGCCCGACGATGCTTAACTTCCGTGATCGTACGAAAACAGGTGTGTTCATCTTGGTATGGTCGTAGACAAACAAACGGGCAGATATCTACGAATTATTAGCACATTACATCGAAAATGGTTTAAATTTTAAAGGTCATATTTCTTGACTGGATTATCCGAAATATGTCGTGTTTATGTGCATTTGAAAGCTCTTTTCAAGCGCTATCCATTATTTACGACAACCATGCGCTTTAAGATTTCCGGTAAAAAGTTCCAACGAAGGCAATCTAAGGTACTTTCAGACTTAATTTTCATATGACAAAGTTATTTAGCAAATTAACTACATCGCCATTTTTTTTGTCTGACGCTCGTAATCCATTCATTTGCGACGTGGAGCATTTATTGCAGCCAGATCGTAGCCGTTTTGAAGGGAAAGAAACTTCTAATCAAGTCCCTTACTTGATTTACTCAGCGGCTATTGCGTCAAAAAGATACGTCACAGTCGTAATGATAAATAATGTAACGTGAAAAAGTCAATAGCCTACGACACCGGGAGTTACCAGGCGGTCCCCCATCCAAGTACTATCCCGGCCCGACGATGCTTAACTTCCGTGATCGTACGAGAACAGGTGTGTTCATCCTGGTATGGTCCTAGACAAACAAACGGGCAGATATCTACGAATTATTAGCACATTACATCGAAAATGGTTTAAATTTTAAAGGTCATATTTCTTGACTGGATTATCCGAAATATGTCGTGTTTATGTGCATTTGAAAGCTCTTTTCAAGCGCTATCCATTATTTGCGACAACCATGCGCTTTAAGATTTCCGGTAAAAAGTTCCAACGAAGGCAATCTAGGGTACTTTCAGACTTAATTTTCTTATGACAAAGTTAATTAGCAAAGTAACTACATCGCCATTTTCTTTGTCTGACGCTCGTAATCCATTCATTTGCGACGTGGCGCATTTATTGCAGCAAGATTGTAGCCCTTTTTAGGGGAAAGAAACTTCTAATCATGTCCCTTACTTGATTTACTTAGCGGCTATTGCGTAAAAAAGATACGTCACAGTCGTAATGATAAATAATGTAACGTGAAAAAGTCAATAGCCTACGACACCGGGAGTTCCCAGGCGGTCCCCCATCCAAGTACTATCCCGGCTCGACGATGCTTAACTTCCGTGATCGGACGAGAACAGGTGTGTTCATCGTGGTATGGTCGTAGACAAACAAACGGGCAGATATCTACGATTTATTAGCACATTACATCAAAAATGGTTTAAACTTTAAAGGTCATATTTCTTGACTGGATTATCCGAAATATGTCGTGTTTATGTGCATTTGAAAGCTCTTTTCAAACGCTATCCATTATTTACGACAACCATGCGCTTTAAGATTTCTGGTAAAAAGTTCCAACGAAGCCAATCTAGGGTACTTTCAGACTTAATTTTCATATGACAAAGTTAATTAGCAAAGTAACTACATCGCCATTTTCTTTGTCTGACGCTCTTAATCCATTCATTTGCGTCGTGACGCATTTATTGCAGCAAGATTGTAGCCCTTTTTAGGGGAAAGAAACTTCTAATCATGTCCCTTACTTGATTTACTCAGCGGCTATTGCGTAAAAAAGATACGTCACAGTCGTAATGATAAATAATGTAACGTGAAAAAGTCAATAGCCTACGACACCGGGAGTTCCCAGGCGGTCTCCCATCCAAGTACTATCCCGGCCCGACGATGCTTAACTTCCGTGATCGGACGAGAACAGGTGTGTTCATCGTGGTATGGTCGTAGACAAACAAACGGGCAGATATCTACGATTTATTAGCACATTACATCGAAAATGGTTTAAACTTTAAAGGTTATATTTCTTGACTGGATTATCCGAAATATGTCGTGTTTATGTGCATTTGAAAGCTCTTTTCAAGCGCTATCGATTATTTACGACAACCATGCGCTTTAAGATTTCCGGTAAAAAGTTCCAACGAAGGCAATCTAAGGTACTTTCAGACTTAATTTTCATATGACAAAGTTATTTACCAAATTAACTACATCGCCATTTTCTTTGTCTGACGCTCGTAATCCATTCATTTGCGACGTGGAGCATTTATTGCAGCCAGATCGTAGCCGTTTTGAAGGGAAAGAAACTTCTAATCAAGTCCCTTACTTGATTTACTCAGCGGCTATTGCGTCAAAAAGATACGTCACAGTCGTAATGATAAATAATGTAACGTGAAAAAGTCAATAGCCTACGACACCGGGAGATCCCAGGCGGTTCCCCCATCCAAGTACTATCCCGGCCCGACGATGCTTAACTTCCGTGATCGGACGAGAACAGGTGTGTTCATCGTGGTATGATCGTAGACAAACATACGTGCAGATATCTAGGATTTACTAGCACATTACATCGAAAATGGTTCAAATTTTAAAGATCATATTTCTTGACTGGATGATCGGAAATAGGTCGAGTTTATGTGCATTTGAAAGCTCTTTTTAAGCGCTATCGATTCTTTACGACAATAATGCGCTTTAAGATTTCCGGTAAAAAGTTCCAACGAAGGCAATCTAGGGTACTTTCAGACTTAATTTTCATATGACAAAGTTAATTAGCAAATTAACTACATCGCCATTTTCTTTGTCTGACGCTCGTAATCCATTCATTTGCGACGTGGCGCATTAATTGCAGCCAGATCGTAGCCGTTTTGAAGGGAAAGAAACTTCTAATCAAGTCCCTTACATGATTTACTCAGCGGCTATTGCGTAAAAAAGATACGTCACAATCGTAATGATAAATAATGTAACGTGAAAAAGTCAATAGCCTACGACACCGGGAGTTCCCAGGCGGTCCCCCATCCAAGTACTATCGCGGCCCGACGATGCTTAACTTCCGTGATCGGACGAGAACAGGTGTGTTCATCGTGGTATGGTCGTAGACAAACAAACGGGCAGATATCTACGATTTATTAGCACATTACATCGAAAATGGTTTAAACTTTAAAGGTCATATTTTTGACTGGATTATCCGCAATAGGTCGTGTTTATGTGCATTTGAAAGCTCTTTTCAAGCGCTATCAATTATTTACGACAACCATGCGCTTTAAGATTTCCGGTAAAAAGTTCCAACGAAGGCGATCTGGGGTACTTTCAGACTTAATTTTCATATGACAAAGTTAATTAGCAAAGTAACTACATCGCCATTTTCTTTGTCTGACGCTCTTAATCCATTCATTTGCGACGTGGTTCATTTATTGCAGCAAGATTGTAGCCCTTTTTAAGGGAAAGCAAATTCTAATCATGTCTCTTACTTGATTTACTTAGCGGCTATTGCGTAAAAAAGATACGTCACAATCGTAATGATAAATAATGTAACGTGAAAAAGTCAATAGCCTACGACACCGGGAGTTCCCAGGCGGTCCCCCATCCAAGTACTATCGCGGCCCGACGATGCTTAACTTCCGTGATCGGACGAGAACAGGTGTGTTCATCGTGGTATGGTCGTAGACAAACAAACGGGCAGATATCTACGATTTATTAGCACATTACATCGAAAATGGTTTAAACTTTAAAGGTCATACTTTTGACTGGATTATCCGCAATAGGTCGTGTTTATGTGCATTTGAAAGCTCTTTTCAAGCGCTATCAATTATTTACGACAACCATGCGCTTTAAGATTTCCGGTAAAAAGTTCCAACGAAGGCAATCTGGGGTACTTTCAGACTTAATTTTCATATGACAAAGTTAATTAGCAAAGTAACTACATCGCCATTTTCTTTGTCTGACGCTCTTAATCCATTCATTTGCGACGTGGTTCATTTATTGCAGCAAGATTGTAGCCCTTTTTAAGGGAAAGCAAATTCTAATCATGTCTCTTACTTGATTTACTCAGCGGCTATTGCGTAAAAAAGATACGTCACAATCGTAATGATAAATAATGTAACGTGAAAAAGTCAATAGCCTACGACACCGGGAGTTCCCAGGCGGTCCCCCATCCAAGTACTATCGCGGCCCGACGATGCTTAACTTCCGTGATCGGACGAGAACAGGTGTGTTCATCGTGGTATGGTCGTAGACAAACAAACGGGCAGATATCTACGATTTATTAGCACATTACATCGAAAATGGTTTAAACTTTAAAGGTCATATTTCTTGACTGGATTATCCGCAATAGGTCGTGTTTATGTGCATTTGAAAGCTCTTTTCAAGCGCTATCCATTATTTACGACAACCATGCGTTTTAAGATTTCCGGTAAAAAGTTCCAACGAAGGCAATCTGGGGGACTTTCAGACTTAATTTTCATATGACAAAGTTAATTAGCAAAGTAACTACATCGCCATTTTCTTTGTCTGACGCTCGTAATCCATTCATTTGCGACGTGGAGCATTTATTGCAGCCAGATCGTAGCCGTTTTGAAGGGAAAGAAACTTCTAATCAAGTCCCTTACTTGATTTACTCAGCGGCTATTGCGTCAAAAAGATACGTCACAGTCGTAATGATAAATAATGTAACGTGAAAAAGTCAATAGCCTACGACACCGGGAGTTCCCAGGCGGTCCCCCATCCAAGTACTATCCCGGCCCGACGATGCTTAACTTCCGTGATCGTACGAGAACAGGTGTGTTCATCCTGGTATGGTCGTAGACAAACAAACGGGCAGATATCTACGAATTATTAGCACATTACATCGAAAATGGTTTAAATTTTAAAGGTCATATTTCTTGACTGGATTATCCGAAATATGTCGTGTTTATGTGCATTTGAAAGCTCTTTTCAAGCGCTATCCATTATTTACGACAACCATGCGCTTTAAGATTTCCGGTAAAAAGTTCCAACGAAGGCAATCTAGGGTACTTTCAGACTTAATTTTCTTATGACAAAGTTAATTAGCAAAGTAACTACATCGCCATTTTCTTTGTCTGACGCTCTTAATCCATTCATTTGCGACGTGGCGCATTTATTGCCGCAAGATTGTAGCCCTTTTTAGGGGAAAGAAACTTCTAATCATGTCCCTTACTTGATTTACTTAGCGGCTATTGCGTAAAAAAAATACGTCACAGTCGTAATGATAAATAATGTAACGTGAAAAAGTCAATAGCCTACGACACCGGGAGATCCCAGGCGGTCCCCCATCCAAGTACTATCGCGGCCCGACGATGCTTAACTTCCGTGATCGGACGAGAACAGGTGTGTTCATCGTGGTATGGTCGTAGACAAACAAACGGGCAGATATCTACGATTTATTAGCACATTACATCGAAAATGGTTTAAACTTTAAAGGTCATACTTTTGACTGGATTATCCGCAATAGGTCGTGTTTATGTGCATTTGAAAGCTCTTTTCAAGCGCTATCAATTATTTACGACAACCATGCGCTTTAAGATTTCCGGTAAAAAGTTCCAACGAAGGCAATCTGGGGTACTTTCAGACTTAATTTTCATATGACAAAGTTAATTAGCAAAGTAACTACATCGCCATTTTCTTTGTCTGACGCTCTTAATCCATTCATTTGCGACGTGGTTCATTTATTGCAGCAAGATTGTAGCCCTTTTTAAGGGAAAGCAAATTCTAATCATGTCTCTTACTTGATTTACTCAGCGGCTATTGCGTAAAAAAGATACGTCACAATCGTAATGATAAATAATGTAACGTGAAAAAGTCAATAGCCTACGACACCGGGAGTTCCCAGGCGGTCCCCCATCCAAGTACTATCGCGGCCCGACGATGCTTAACTTCCGTGATCGGACGAGAACAGGTGTGTTCATCGTGGTATGGTCGTAGACAAACAAACGGGCAGATATCTACGATTTATTAGCACATTACATCGAAAATGGTTTAAACTTTAAAGGTCATATTTCTTGACTGGATTATCCGCAATAGGTCGTGTTTATGTGCATTTGAAAGCTCTTTTCAAGCGCTATCCATTATTTACGACAACCATGCGTTTTAAGATTTCCGGTAAAAAGTTCCAACGAAGGCAATCTGGGGGACTTTCAGACTTAATTTTCATATGACAAAGTTAATTAGCAAAGTAACTACATCGCCATTTTCTTTGTCTGACGCTCGTAATCCATTCATTTGCGACGTGGAGCATTTATTGCAGCCAGATCGTAGCCGTTTTGAAGGGAAAGAAACTTCTAATCAAGTCCCTTACTTGATTTACTCAGCGGCTATTGCGTCAAAAAGATACGTCACAGTCGTAATGATAAATAATGTAACGTGAAAAAGTCAATAGCCTACGACACCGGGAGTTCCCAGGCGGTCCCCCATCCAAGTACTATCCCGGCCCGACGATGCTTAACTTCCGTGATCGTACGAGAACAGGTGTGTTCATCCTGGTATGGTCGTAGACAAACAAACGGGCAGATATCTACGATTTATTAGCACATTACATCGAAAATGGTTTAAACTTTAAAGGTCATACTTTTGACTGGATTATCCGCAATAGGTCGTGTTTATGTGCATTTGAAAGCTCTTTTCAAGCGCTATCAATTATTTACGACAACCATGCGCTTTAAGATTTCCGGTAAAAAGTTCCAACGAAGGCAATCTGGGGTACTTTCAGACTTAATTTTCATATGACAAAGTTAATTAGCAAAGTAACTACATCGCCATTTTCTTTGTCTGACGCTCTTAATCCATTCATTTGCGACGTGGTTCATTTATTGCAGCAAGATTGTAGCCCTTTTTAAGGGAAAGCAAATTCTAATCATGTCTCTTACTTGATTTACTCAGCGGCTATTGCGTAAAAAAGATACGTCACAATCGTAATGATAAATAATGTAACGTGAAAAAGTCAATAGCCTACGACACCGGGAGTTCCCAGGCGGTCCCCCATCCAAGTACTATCGCGGCCCGACGATGCTTAACTTCCGTGATCGGACGAGAACAGGTGTGTTCATCGTGGTATGGTCGTAGACAAACAAACGGGCAGATATCTACGATTTATTAGCACATTACATCGAAAATGGTTTAAACTTTAAAGGTCATATTTCTTGACTGGATTATCCGCAATAGGTCGTGTTTATGTGCATTTGAAAGCTCTTTTCAAGCGCTATCCATTATTTACGACAACCATGCGTTTTAAGATTTCCGGTAAAAAGTTCCAACGAAGGCAATCTGGGGGACTTTCAGACTTAATTTTCATATGACAAAGTTAATTAGCAAAGTAACTACATCGCCATTTTCTTTGTCTGACGCTCGTAATCCATTCATTTGCGACGTGGAGCATTTATTGCAGCCAGATCGTAGCCGTTTTGAAGGGAAAGAAACTTCTAATCAAGTCCCTTACTTGATTTACTCAGCGGCTATTGCGTCAAAAAGATACGTCACAGTCGTAATGATAAATAATGTAACGTGAAAAAGTCAATAGCCTACGACACCGGGAGTTCCCAGGCGGTCCCCCATCCAAGTACTATCCCGGCCCGACGATGCTTAACTTCCGTGATCGTACGAGAACAGGTGTGTTCATCCTGGTATGGTCGTAGACAAACAAACGGGCAGATATCTACGAATTATTAGCACATTACATCGAAAATGATTTAAATTTTAAAGGTCATATTTCTTGACTGGATTATCCGAAATATGTCGTGTTTATGTGCATTTGAAAGCTCTTTTCAAGCGCTATCCATTATTTACGACAACCATGCGCTTTAAGATTTCCGGTAAAAAGTTCCAACGAAGGCAATCTAGGGTACTTTCAGACTTAATTTTCTTATGACAAAGTTAATTAGCAAAGTAACTACATCGCCATTTTCTTTGTCTGACGCTCTTAATCCATTCATTTGCGACGTGGCGCATTTATTGCAGCAAGATTGTAGCCCTTTTTAGGGGAAAGAAACTTCTAATCATGTCCCTTACTTGATTTACTTAGCGGCTATTGCGTAAAAAAAATACGTCACAGTCGTAATGATAAATAATGTAACGTGAAAAAGTCAATAGCCTACGACACCGGGAGATCCCAGGCGGTTCCCCCATCCAAGTACTATCCCGGCCCGACGATGCTTAACTTCCGTGATCGGACGAGAACAGGTGTGTTCATCGTGGTATGGTCGTAGACAAACATACGGGCAGATATCTAGGATTTACTAGCACATTACATCGAAAATGGTTCAAATTTTAAAGATCATATTTCTTGACTGGATGATCGGAAATAGGTCGAGTTTATGTGCATTTGAAAGCTCTTTTTAAGCGCTATCGATTCTTTACGACAATAATGCGCTTTAAGATTTCCGGTAAAAAGTTCCAACGAAGGCAATCTAGGGTACTTTCAGACTTAATTTTCATATGACAAAGTTAATTAGCAAATTAACTACATCGCCATTTTCTTTGTCTGACGCTCGTAATCCATTCATTTGCGACGTGGTGCATTAATTGCAGCCAGATCGTAGCCGTTTTGAAGGGAAAGAAACTTCTAATCAAGTCCCTTACCTGATTTACTCAGCGGCTATTGCGTAAAAAAGATACGTCACAATCGTAATGATAAATAATGTAACGTGAAAAAGTCAATAGCCTACGACACCGGGAGTTCCCAGGCGGTCCCCCATCCAAGTACTATCGCGGCCCGACGATGCTTAACTTCCGTGATCGGACGAGAACAGGTGTGTTCATCGTGGTATGGTCGTAGACAAACAAACGGGCAGATATCTACGATTTATTAGCACATTACATCGAAAATGGTTTAAACTTTAAAGGTCATATTTTTGACTGGATTATCCGCAATAGGTCGTGTTTATGTGCATTTGAAAGCTCTTTTCAAGCGCTATCAATTATTTACGACAACCATGCGCTTTAAGATTTCCGGTAAAAAGTTCCAACGAAGGCAATCTGGGGTACTTTCAGACTTAATTTTCATATGACAAAGTTAATTAGCAAAGTAACTACATCGCCATTTTCTTTGTCTGACGTTCTTAATCCATTCATTTGCGACGTGGTTCATTTATTGCAGCAAGATTGTAGCCCTTTTTAAGGGAAAGCAAATTCTAATCATGTCTCTTACTTGATTTACTCAGCGGCTATTGCGTAAAAAAGATACGTCACAATCGTAATGATAAATAATGTAACGTGAAAAAGTCAATAGCCTACGACACCGGGAGTTCCCAGGCGGTCCCCCATCCAAGTACTATCGCGGCCCGACGATGCTTAACTTCCGTGATCGGACGAGAACAGGTGTGTTCATCGTGGTATGGTCGTAGACAAACAAACGGGCAGATATCTACGATTTATTAGCACATTACATCGAAAATGGTTTAAACTTTAAAGGTCATACTTTTGACTGGATTATCCGCAATAGGTCGTGTTTATGTGCATTTGAAAGCTCTTTTCAAGCGCTATCAATTATTTACGACAACCATGCGCTTTAAGATTTCCGGTAAAAAGTTCCAACGAAGGCAATCTGGGGTACTTTCAGACTTAATTTTCATATGACAAAGTTAATTAGCAAAGTAACTACATCGCCATTTTCTTTGTCTGACGCTCTTAATCCATTCATTTGCGACGTGGTTCATTTATTGCAGCAAGATTGTAGCCCTTTTTAAGGGAAAGCAAATTCTAATCATGTCTCTTACTTGATTTACTCAGCGGCTATTGCGTAAAAAAGATACGTCACAATCGTAATGATAAATAATGTAACGTGAAAAAGTCAATAGCCTACGACACCGGGAGTTCCCAGGCGGTCCCCCATCCAAGTACTATCGCGGCCCGACGATGCTTAACTTCCGTGATCGGACGAGAACAGGTGTGTTCATCGTGGTATGGTCGTAGACAAACAAACGGGCAGATATCTACGATTTATTAGCACATTACATCGAAAATGGTTTAAACTTTAAAGGTCATATTTCTTGACTGGATTATCCGCAATAGGTCGTGTTTATGGGCATTTGAAAGCTCTTTTCAAGCGCTATCCATTATTTACGACAACCATGCGCTTTAAGATTTCCGGTAAAAAGTTCCAACGAAGGCAATCTAGGGTACTTTCAGACTTAATTTTCTTATGACAAAGTTAATTAGCAAAGTAACTACATCGCCATTTTCTTTGTCTGACGCTCTTAATCCATTCATTTGCGACGTGGCGCATTTATTGCAGCAAGATTGTAGCCCTTTTTAGGGGAAAGAAACTTCTAATCATGTCCCTTACTTGATTTACTCAGCGGCTATTGCGTAAAAAAGATACGTCACAGTCGTAATGATAAATAATGTAACGTGAAAAAGTCAATAGCCTACGACACCGGGAGTTCCCAGGCGGTCCCCCATCCAAGTACTATCCCGGCCCGACGATGCTTAACTTCCGTGATCGTACGAGAACAGGTGTGTTCATCCTGGTATGGTCGTAGACAAACAAACGGGCAGATATCTACGAATTATTAGCACATTACATCGAAAATGGTTTAAATTTTAAAGGTCATATTTCTTGACTGGATTATCCGAAATATGTCGTGTTTATGTGCATTTGAAAGCTCTTTTCAAGCGCTATCCATTATTTACGACAACCATGCGCTTTAAGATTTCCGGTAAAAAGTTCCAACGAAGGCAATCTAGGGTACTTTCAGACTTAATTTTCTTATGACAAAGTTAATTAGCAAAGTAACTACATCGCCATTTTCTTTGTCTGACGCTCTTAATCTATTCATTTGCGACGTGGCGCATTTATTGCAGCAAGATTGTAGCCCTTTTTAGGGGAAAGAAACTTCTAATCATGTCCCTTACTTGATTTACTTAGCGGCTATTGCGTAAAAAAAATACGTCACAGTCGTAATGATAAATAATGTAACGTGAAAAAGTCAATAGCCTACGACACCGGGAGATCCCAGGCGGTTCCCCCATCCAAGTACTATCCCGGCCCGACGATGCTTAACTTCCGTGATCGGACGAGAACAGGTGTGTTCATCGTGGTATGGTCGTAGACAAACATACGGGCAGATATCTAGGATTTACTAGCACATTACATCGAAAATGGTTCAAATTTTAAAGATCATATTTCTTGACTGGATGATCGGAAATAGGTCGAGTTTATGTGCATTTGAAAGCTCTTTTTAAGCGCTATCGATTCTTTACGACAATAATGCGCTTTAAGATTTCCGGTAAAAAGTTCCAACGAAGGCAATCTAGGGTACTTTCAGACTTAATTTTCATATGACAAAGTTAATTAGCAAATTAACTACATCGCCATTTTCTTTGTCTGACGCTCGTAATCCATTCATTTGCGACGTGGCGCATTAATTGCAGCCAGATCGTAGCCGTTTTGAAGGGAAAGAAACTTCTAATCAAGTCCCTTACATGATTTACTCAGCGGCTATTGCGTAAAAAAGATACGTCACAATCGTAATGATAAATAATGTAACGTGAAAAAGTCAATAGCCTACGACACCGGGAGTTCCCAGGCGGTCCCCCATCCAAGTACTATCGCGGCCCGACGATGCTTAACTTCCGTGATCGGACGAGAACAGGTGTGTTCATCGTGGTATGGTCGTAGACAAACAAACGGGCAGATATCTACGATTTATTAGCACATTACATCGAAAATGGTTTAAACTTTAAAGGTCATATTTTTGACTGGATTATCCGCAATAGGTCGTGTTTATGTGCATTTGAAAGCTCTTTTCAAGCGCTATCAATTATTTACGACAACCATGCGCTTTAAGATTTCCGGTAAAAAGTTCCAACGAAGGCAATCTGGGGTACTTTCAGACTTAATTTTCATATGACAAAGTTAATTAGCAAAGTAACTACATCGCCATTTTCTTTGTCTGACGTTCTTAATCCATTCATTTGCGACGTGGTTCATTTATTGCAGCAAGATTGTAGCCCTTTTTAAGGGAAAGCAACTTCTAATCATGTCTCTTACTTGATTTACTCAGCGGCTATTGCGTAAAAAAGATACGTCACAATCGTAATGATAAATAATGTAACGTGAAAAAGTCAATAGCCTACGACACCGGGAGTTCCCAGGCGGTCCCCCATCCAAGTACTATCGCGGCCCGACGATGCTTAACTTCCGTGATCGGACGAGAACAGGTGTGTTCATCATGGTATGGTCGTAGACAAACAAACGGGCAGATATCTACGATTTATTAGCACATTACATCGAAAATGGTTTAAACTTTAAAGGTCATATTTCTTGACTGGATTATCCGCAATAGGTCGTGTTTATGTGCATTTGAAAGCTCTTTTCAAGCGCTATCCATTATTTACGACAACCATGCGCTTTAAGATTTCCGGTAAAAAGTTCCAACGAAGGCAATCTGGGGGACTTTCAGACTTAATTTTCATATGACAAAGTTAATTAGCAAAGTAACTACATCGCCATTTTCTTTGTCTGACGCTCTTAATCCATTCATTTGCGACGTGGCGCATTTATTGCAGCAAGATTGTAGCCCTTTTTAAGGGAAAGCAACTTCTAATCATGTCTCTTACTTGATTTACTCAGCGGCTATTGCGTAAAAAAGATACGTCACAGTCGTAATGATAAATAATGTAACGTAAAAAAGTCAATAGCCTACGACACCGGGAGTTCCCAGGCGGTCCCCCATCCAAGTACTATCCCGGCCCGACGATGCTTAACTTCCGTGATGGACGAGAACAGGTGTGTTCATCGTGGTATGGTCGTAGACAAACATACGGGTAGATATCTACGATTTATTAGCACATTACATCGAAAATGGTTTAAATTTTAAAGGTCATATTTCTTAACTGGAGCATCCGAAATAGGTCGTGTTTATGTGCATTTGAAAGCTCATTTCAAGTGCTATCCATTAATTACGACAACCATGCGCTTTAAGATTTCCGGTAAAAAGTTCCAACGAAGGCAATCTGGGGTACTTTCAGACTTAATTTTCATATGACAAAGTTAATTAGCAAAGTAACTACATCGCCCATTTCTTTGTCTGACGCTCTTAATCCATTCATTTGCGACGTGGCGCATTTATTGCAGCAAGATTGAAGCCCTTTTTAAGGGAAAGCAACTTCTAAACATGTCTCTTACTTGATTTACTCAGCGGCTATTGCGTAAAAAAGATACGTCACAGTCGTAATGATAAATAATGTGACGTGAAAAAGTCAATAGCCTACGACACCGGGAGTTCCCAGGCGGTCCCCCATCCAAGTACTATCCCGGCCCGACGATGCTTAACTTCCGTGATCGGATGAGAACAGGTGTGTTCATCGTGGTATGGTCGTAGACAAACAAACGGGCAGATATCTACGATTTATTAGCACATTACATCGAAAATGGTTTAAACTTTAAAGGTCATATTTCTTGACTGGATTATCCGAAATAGGTCGTGTTTATGTGCATTTGAAAGCTCTTTTCAAGCGCTATCCATTATTTACGACAACCATGCACTTTAAGATTTCCGGTAAAAAGTTCCAACGATGGCAATCTAGGGTACTTTCAGTCTTAATTTTCATATGACAAAGTTAATTAGCAAAGTAACTACATCGCCATTTTCTTTGTCTGACGCTCTTAATCCATTCATTTGCGACGTGGCGCATTTATTGCAGCAAGATTGTAGCCCTTTTTAAGGGAAAGCAACTTCTAATCATGTCTCTTACTTGATTTACTCAGCGGCTATTGCGTAAAAAAGATACGTCACAGTCGTAATGATAAATAATGTAACGTGAAAAAGTCAATACCCTACGACACCAGGAGTTTCCAGGCGCTTCCCCATCCAAGTACTATCCCGGCCCGACGATGCTTAACTTCCGTGATCGGACGAGAACAGGTGTGTTCATCGTGGTACGGTCGTAGACAAACAAACGGGCAGATATCTACCATTTATTAGCACATTTCATCGAAAATGGTTTAAACTTTAAAGGTCATATTTCTTGACTGGATTATCTGAAATAGGTCGTGTTTATGTGCATTTGAAAGCTCTTTTCAAGCGCTATCCATTATTTACGACAACCATGCGCTTTAAGATTTCCGGTAAAAAGTTCCAACGAAGGCAATCTGGGGTACTTTCAGACTTAATTTTCATATGACAAAGTTAATTAGCAAAGTAACTACATCGCCATTTTCTTTGTCTGACGTTCTTAATCCATTCATTTGCGACGTGGTTCATTTATTGCAGCAAGATTGTAGCCCTTTTTAAGGGAAAGCAAATTCTAATCATGTCTCTTACTTGATTTACTCAGCGGCTATTGCGTAAAAAAGATACGTCACAATCGTAATGATAAATAATGTAACGTGAAAAAGTCAATAGCCTACGACACCGGGAGTTCCCAGGCGGTCCCCCATCCAAGTACTATCGCGGCCCGACGATGCTTAACTTCCGTGATCGGACGAGAACAGGTGTGTTTATCGTGGTATGGTCGTAGACAAACAAACGGGCAGATATCTACGATTTATTAGCACATTACATCGAAAATGGTTTAAACTTTAAAGGTCATATTTCTTGACTGGATTATCCGCAATAGGTCGTGTTTATGTGCATTTGAAAGCTCTTTTCAAGCGCTATCCATTATTTACGACAACCATGCGCTTTAAGATTTCCGGTAAAAAGTTCCAACGAAGGCAATCTGGGGGACTTTCAGACTTAATTTTCATATGACAAAGTTAATTAGCAAAGTAACTACATCGCCATTTTCTTTGTCTGACGCTCTTAATCCATTCATTTGCGACGTGGCGCATTTATTGCAGCAAGATTGTAGCCCTTTTTAAGGGAAAGCAACTTCTAATCATGTCTCTTACTTGATTTACTCAGCGGCTATTGCGTAAAAAAGATACGTCACAGTCGTAATGATAAATAATGTAACGTAAAAAAGTCAATAGCCTACGACACCGGGAGTTCCCAGGCGGTCCCCCATCCAAGTACTATCCCGGCCCGACGATGCTTAACTTCCGTGATGGACGAGAACAGGTGTGTTCATCGTGGTATGGTCGTAGACAAACATACGGGTAGATATCTACGATTTATTAGCACATTACATCGAAAATGGTTTAAATTTTAAAGGTCATATTTCTTAACTGGAGCATCCGAAATAGGTCGTGTTTATGTGCATTTGAAAGCTCATTTCAAGTGCTATCCATTAATTACGACAACCATGCGCTTTAAGATTTCCGGTAAAAAGTTCCAACGAAGGCAATCTAGGGTACTTTTAGACTTAATTTTCATATGACAAAGTTAATTAGCAAAGTAACTACATCGCCATTTTCTTTGTCTGACGCTCTTAATCCATTCATTTGCGACGTGGCGCATTTATTGCAGCAAGATTGTAGCCCTTTTTAGGCGAAAGAAATTTCTAATCATGTCCCTTACTTGATTTACTCAGCGGCTATTGCGTAAAAAAGATACGTCACTGTCGTAATGATAAATAATGTAACGTGAAAAAGTCAATAGCCTACGACACCGGGAATTCCCAGGCGGTCACCCAAGTACTATCCCGGCCCGACGATGCTTAACTTCCGTGATCGGACGAGAACAGGTGTGGTCATCGTGGTATGGTCGTAGACAAACATACGGGCAGATATCTACGATTTACTAGCACATTACATCGAAAATGGTTCAAATTTTAAAGATCATATTTCTTGACTGGGTGATCGGAAATAGGTCGGGTTTATGTGCATTTGAAAGCTCTTTTTAAGCGCTATCCATTATTTACGGCAACCATGCGCTTTAAGATTTCCGGTAAAAAGTTCCAACGAAGGCAATCTGGGGTACTTTCAGACTTAATTTTCATATGACAAAGTTAATTAGCAAAGTAACTACATCGCCCATTTCTTTGTCTGACGCTCTTAATCCATTCATTTGCGACGTGGCGCATTTATTGCAGCAAGATTGTAGCCCTTTTTAAGGGAAAGCAACTTCTAAACATGTCTCTTACTTGATTTACTCAGCGGCTATTGCGTAAAAAAGATACGTCACAGTCGTAATGATAAATAATGTGACGTGAAAAAGTCAATAGCCTACGACACCGGGAGTTCCCAGGCGGTCCCCCATCCAAGTACTATCCCGGCCCGACGATGCTTAACTTCCGTGATCGGATGAGAACAGGTGTGTTCATCGTGGTATGGTCGTAGACAAACAAACGGGCAGATATCTACGATTTATTAGCACATTACATCGAAAATGGTTTAAACTTTAAAGGTCATATTTCTTGACTGGATTATCCGAAATAGGTCGTGTTTATGTGCATTTGAAAGCTCTTTTCAAGCGCTATCCATTATTTACGACAACCATGCGCTTTAAGATTTCCGGTAAAAAGTTCCAACGATGGCAATCTAGGGTACTTTCAGTCTTAATTTTCATATGACAAAGTTAATTAGCAAAGTAACTACATCGCCATTTTCTTTGTCTGACGCTCTTAATCCATTCATTTGCGACGTGGCGCATTTATTGCAGCAAGATTGTAGCCCTTTTTAAGGGAAAGCAACTTCTAATCATGTCTCTTACTTGATTTACTCAGCGGCTATTGCGTAAAAAAGATACGTCACAGTCGTAATGATAAATAATGTAACGTGAAAAAGTCAATACCCTACGACACCAGGAGTTTCCAGGCGCTTCCCCATCCAAGTACTATCCCGGCCCGACGATGCTTAACTTCCGTGATCGGACGAGAACAGGTGTGTTCATCGTGGTACGGTCGTAGACAAACAAACGGGCAGATATCTACCATTTATTAGCACATTTCATCGAAAATGGTTTAAACTTTAAAGGTCATATTTCTTGACTGGATTATCTGAAATAGGTCGTGTTTATGTGCATTTGAAAGCTCTTTTCAAGCGCTATCCATTATTTACGACAACCACGCGCTTTAAGATTTCCGGTAAAAAGTTCCAACGAAGGCAATCTAGGGTACTTTCAGTCTTAATTTTCATATGACAAAGTTAATTAGCAAAGTAACTACATCGCCATTTTCTTTGTCTGACGCTCTTAATCCATTCATTTGCGACGTGGCGCATTTATTGCAGCAAGATTGTAGCCTTTTTTAAGGGAAAGCAACTTCTAATCATGTCTCTTACTTGATTTACTCAGCGGCTATTGCGTAAAAAAGATACGTCACAGTCGTAATGATAAATAATGTAACGTGAAAAAGTCAATACCCTACGACACCAGGAGTTTCCAGGCGGTTCCCCATCCAAGTACTATCCCGGCCCGACGATGCTTAACTTCCGTGATCGGACGAGAACAGGTGTGTTCATCGTGGTATGGTCGTAGACAAACAAACGGGCAGATATCTACCATTTATTAGCACATTTCATCGAAAATGGTTTAAACTTTAAAGGTCATATTTCTTGACTGGATTATCCGAAATAGGTCGTGTTTATGTGCATTTGAAAGCTCTTTTCAAGCGCTATCCATTATTTACGACAACCAAGCGCTTTAAGATTTCCGGTAAAAAGTTCCAACGAAGGCAATCTGGGGGACTTTCAGACTTAATTTTCCTATGACAAAGTTAATTAGCAAAGTAACTACATCGCCATTTTCTTTGTCTGACGCTCTTAATCCATTCATTTGCGACGTGGCGCATTTATTGCAGCAAGATTGTAGCCCTTTTTAAGGAAAAGCAACTTCTAATCATGTCTCTTACTTGATTTACTCAGCGGCTATTGCGTAAAAAAGATACGTCACAGTCGTAATGATAAATAATGTAACGTAAAAAACTCAATAGCCTACGACACCGGGAGTTCCCAGGCGGTCCACCATCCAAGTACTATCCCGGCCCGACGATGCTTAACTTCCGTGATGGACGAGAACAGGTGTGTTCATCGTGGTATGGTCGTAGACAAACATACGGGTAGATATCTACGATTTATTAGCACATTACATCGAAAATGGTTTAAATTTTAAAGGTCATATTTCTTGACTGGAGCATCCGAAATAGGTCGTGTTTATGTGCATTTGAAAGCTCATTTCAAGTGCTATCCATTAATTACGACAACCATGCGCTTTAAGATTTCCGGTAAAAAGTTCCAACGAAGGCAATCTAGGGTACTTTTAGACTTAATTTTCATATGACAAAGTTAATTGGCAAAGTAACTACATCGCCATTTTCTTTGTCTGACGCTCTTAATCCATTCATTTGCGACGTGGTGCATTTATTGCAGCAAGATTGTAGCCCTTTTTAAGGAAAAGCAACTTCTAATCATGTCTCTTACTTGATTTACTCGGCGGCTATTGCGTAAACAAGATACGTCACAGTCGTAATGATAAATAATGTAACGTGAAAAAGTCAATAGCCTACGACACCAGGAGTTCCCAGGCGGTCCCCCATCCAAGTACTATCCCGGCCCGACGATGCTTAACTTCCGTGATCGGACGAGAACAGGTGTGTTCATCGTGGTATGGTCGTAGACAAACAAACGGGCAGATATCTACGATTTATTAGCACATTACATCGAAAATGGTTTAAACTTTAAAGGTCATATTTCTTGACTGGATTATCCGAAATATGTCGTGTTTATGTGCATTTGAAAGCTCTTTTCAAACGCTATTCATTATTTACGACAACCATGCGCTTTAAGATTTCTGGTAAAAAGTTCCAACGAAGGCAATCTAGGGTACTTTCAGACTTAATTTTTATATGACAAAGTTAATTAGCAAAGTAACTACATCGCCATTTTCTTTGTCTGACGCTCTTAATCCATTCATTTGCGTCGTGACGCATTTATTGCAGCAAGATTGTAGCCCTTTTTAGGGGAAAGAAACTTCTAATCATGTCCCTTACTTGATTTACTCAGCGGCTATTGCGTAAAAAAGATACGTCACAGTCGTAATGATAAATAATGTAACGCGAAAAAGTCAATAGCCTACGACACCGGGAGTTCCCAGGCGGTCCCCCATCCAAGTACTATCCCGGCCCGACGATGCTTAACTTCCGTGATCGGACGAGAACAGGTGTGTTCATCGTGGTATGGTCGTAGACAAACAAACGGGCAGATATCTACGATTTATTAGCACATTACATCGAAAATGGTTTAAACTTTAAAGGTTATATTTCTTGACTGGATTATCCAAAATATGTCGTGTTTATGTGCATTTGAAAGCTCTTTTCAAGCGCTATCGATTATTTACGACAACCATGCGCTTTAAGATTTCCGGTAAAAAGTTCCAACGAAGGCAATCTAGGGTACTTTCAGACTTAATTTTCTTATGACAAAGTTAATTAGCAAAGTAACTACATCGCCATTTTCTTTGTCTGACGCTCTTAATCCATTCATTTGCGACGTGGCGCATTTATTGCAGCAAGATTGTAGCCCTTTTTAGGGGAAAGAAACTTCTAATCATGTCCCTTACTTGATTTACTTAGCGGCTATTGCGTAAAAAAAATACGTCACAGTCGTAATGATAAATAATGTAACGTGAAAAAGTCAATAGCCTACGACACCGGGAGTTCCCAGGCGGTCCCCCATCCAAGTACTATCCCGGCCCGACGATGCTTAACTTCCGTGATCGTACGAGAACAGGTGTGTTCATCCTGGTATGGTCGTAGACAAACAAACGGGCAGATATCTACGAATTATTAGCACATTACATCGAAAATGGTTTAAATTTTAAAGGTCATATTTCTTGACTGGATTATCCGAAATATGTCGTGTTTATGTGCATTTGAAAGCTCTTTTCAAGCGCTATCCATTATTTACGACAACCATGCGCTTTAAGATTTCCGGTAAAAAGTTCCAACGAAGGCAATCTAGGGTACTTTCAGACTTAATTTTCTTATGACAAAGTTAATTAGCAAAGTAACTACATCGCCATTTTCTTTGTCTGACGCTCTTAATCCATTCATTTGCGACGTGGCGCATTTATTGCAGCAAGATTGTAGCCCTTTTTAGGGGAAAGAAACTTCTAATCATGTCCCTTACTTGATTTACTTAGCGGCTATTGCGTAAAAAAAATACGTCACAGTCGTAATGATAAATAATGTAACGTGAAAAAGTCAATAGCCTACGACACCGGGAGATCCCAGGCGGTTCCCCCATCCAAGTACTATCCCGGCCCGACGATGCTTAACTTCCGTGATCGGACGAGAACAGGTGTGTTCATCGTGGTATGGTCGTAGACAAACATACGGGCAGATATCTAGGATTTACTAGCACATTACATCGAAAATGGTTCAAATTTTAAAGATCATATTTCTTGACTGGATGATCGGAAATAGGTCGAGTTTATGTGCATTTGAAAGCTCTTTTTAAGCGCTATCGATTCGTTACGACAATAATGCGCTTTAAGATTTCCGGTAAAAAGTTCCAACGAAGGCAATCTAGGGTACTTTCAGACTTAATTTTCATATGACAAAGTTAATTAGCAAAGTAACTACATCGCCATTTTCTTTGTCTGACGCTCTTAATCCATTCATTTGCGACGTGGTGCATTTATTGCAGCAAGATTGTAGCCCTTTTTAAGGAAAAGCAACTTCTAATCATGTCTCTTACTTGATTTACTCGGCGGCTATTGCGTAAACAAGATACGTCACAGTCGTAATGATAAATAATGTAACGTGAAAAAGTCAATAGCCTACGACACCAGGAGTTCCCAGGCGGTCCCCCATCCAAGTACTATCCCGGCCCGACGATGCTTAACTTCCGTGATCGGACGAGAACAGGTGTGTTCATCGTGGTATGGTCGTAGACAAACAAACGGGCAGATATCTACGATTTATTAGCACATTACATCGAAAATGGTTTAAACTTTAAAGGTCATATTTCTTGACTGGATTATCCGAAATATGTCGTGTTTATGTGCATTTGAAAGCTCTTTTCAAACGCTATTCATTATTTACGACAACCATGCGCTTTAAGATTTCTGGTAAAAAGTTCCAACGAAGGCAATCTAGGGTACTTTCAGACTTAATTTTTATATGACAAAGTTAATTAGCAAAGTAACTACATCGCCATTTTCTTTGTCTGACGCTCTTAATCCATTCATTTGCGTCGTGACGCATTTATTGCAGCAAGATTGTAGCCCTTTTTAGGGGAAAGAAACTTCTAATCATGTCCCTTACTTGATTTACTCAGCGGCTATTGCGTAAAAAAGATACGTCACAGTCGTAATGATAAATAATGTAACGCGAAAAAGTCAATAGCCTACGACACCGGGAGTTCCCAGGCGGTCCCCCATCCAAGTACTATCCCGGCCCGACGATGCTTAACTTCCGTGATCGGACGAGAACAGGTGTGTTCATCGTGGTATGGTCGTAGACAAACAAACGGGCAGATATCTACGATTTATTAGCACATTACATCGAAAATGGTTTAAACTTTAAAGGTTATATTTCTTGACTGGATTATCCAAAATATGTCGTGTTTATGTGCATTTGAAAGCTCTTTTCAAGCGCTATCGATTATTTACGACAACCATGCGCTTTAAGATTTCCGGTAAAAAGTTCCAACGAAGGCAATCTAGGGTACTTTCAGACTTAATTTTCTTATGACAAAGTTAATTAGCAAAGTAACTACATCGCCATGTTCTTTGTCTGACGCTCTTAATCCATTCATTTGCGACGTGGCGCATTTATTGCAGCAAGATTGTAGCCCTTTTTAGGGGAAAGAAACTTCTAATCATGTCCCTTACTTGATTTACTTAGCGGCTATTGCGTAAAAAAAATACGTCACAGTCGTAATGATAAATAATGTAACGTGAAAAAGTCAATAGCCTACGACACCGGGAGTTCCCAGGCGGTCCCCCATCCAAGTACTATCCCGGCCCGACGATGCTTAACTTCCGTGATCGTACGAGAACAGGTGTGTTCATCCTGGTATGGTCGTAGACAAACAAACGGGCAGATATCTACGAATTATTAGCACATTACATCGAAAATGGTTTAAATTTTAAAGGTCATATTTCTTGACTGGATTATCCGAAATATGTCGTGTTTATGTGCATTTGAAAGCTCTTTTCAAGCGCTATCCATTATTTACGACAACCATGCGCTTTAAGATTTCCGGTAAAAAGTTCCAACGAAGGCAATCTAGGGTACTTTCAGACTTAATTTTCTTATGACAAAGTTAATTAGCAAAGTAACTACATCGCCATTTTCTTTGTCTGACGCTCTTAATCCATTCATTTGCGACGTGGCGCATTTATTGCAGCAAGATTGTAGCCCTTTTTAGGGGAAAGAAACTTCTAATCATGTCCCTTACTTGATTTACTTAGCGGCTATTGCGTAAAAAAAATACGTCACAGTCGTAATGATAAATAATGTAACGTGAAAAAGTCAATAGCCTACGACACCGGGAGATCCCAGGCGGTTCCCCCATCCAAGTACTATCCCGGCCCGACGATGCTTAACTTCCGTGATCGGACGAGAACAGGTGTGTTCATCGTGGTATGGTCGTAGACAAACATACGGGCAGATATCTAGGATTTACTAGCACATTACATCGAAAATGGTTCAAATTTTAAAGATCATATTTCTTGACTGGATGATCGGAAATAGGTCGAGTTTATGTGCATTTGAAAGCTCTTTTTAAGCGCTATCGATTCGTTACGACAATAATGCGCTTTAAGATTTCCGGTAAAAAGTTCCAACGAAGGCAATCTAGGGTACTTTCAGACTTAATTTTCATATGACAAAGTTAATTAGCAAATTAACTACATCGCCATTTTCTTTGTCTGACGCTCGTAATCCATTCATTTGCGACGTGGCGCAATAATTGCAGCCAGATCGTAGCCGTTTTGAAGGGAAAGAAACTTCTAATCAAGTCCCTTACATGATTTACTCAGCGGCTATTGCGTAAAAAAGATACGTCACAATCGTAATGATAAATAATGTAACGTGAAAAAGTCAATAGCCTACGACACCGGGAGTTCCCAGGCGGTCCCCCATCCAAGTACTATCGCGGCCCGACGATGCTTAACTTCCGTGATCGGACGAGAACAGGTGTGTTCATCGTGGTATGGTCGTAGACAAACAAACGGGCAGATATCTACGATTTATTAGCACATTACATCGAAAATGGTTTAAACTTTAAAGGTCATATTTTTGACTGGATTATCCGCAATAGGTCGTGTTTATGTGCATTTGAAAGCTCTTTTCAAGCGCTATCAATTATTTACGACAACCATGCGCTTTAAGATTTCCGGTAAAAAGTTCCAACGAAGGCAATCTGGGGTACTTTCAGACTTAATTTTCATATGACAAAGTTAATTAGCAAAGTAACTACATCGCCATTTTCTTTGTCTGACGTTCTTAATCCATTCATTTGCGACGTGGTTCATTTATTGCAGCAAGATTGTAGCCCTTTTTAAGGGAAAGCAAATTCTAATCATGTCTCTTACTTGATTTACTCAGCGGCTATTGCGTAAAAAAGATACGTCACAATCGTAATGATAAATAATGTAACGTGAAAAAGTCAATAGCCTACGACACCGGGAGTTCCCAGGCGGTCCCCCATCCAAGTACTATCGCGGCCCGACGATGCTTAACTTCCGTGATCGGACGAGAACAGGTGTGTTCATCGTGGTATGGTCGTAGACAAACAAACTGGCAGATATCTACGATTTATTAGCACATTACATCGAAAATGGTTTAAACTTTAAAGGTCATATTTCTTGACTGGATTATCCGCAATAGGTCGTGTTTATGTGCATTTGAAAGCTCTTTTCAAGCGCTATCCATTATTTACGACAACCATGCGCTTTAAGATTTCCGGTAAAAAGTTCCAACGAAGGCAATCTGGGGGACTTTCAGACTTAATTTTCATATGACAAAGTTAATTAGCAAAGTAACTACATCGCCATTTTCTTTGTCTGACGCTCTTAATCCATTCATTTGCGACGTGGCGCATTTATTGCAGCAAGATTGTAGCCCTTTTTAAGGGAAAGCAACTTCTAATCATGTCTCTTACTTGATTTACTCAGCGGCTATTGCGTAAAAAAGATACGTCACAGTCGTAATGATAAATAATGTAACGTAAAAAAGTCAATAGCCTACGACACCGGGAGTTCCCAGGCGGTCCCCCATCCAAGTACTATCCCGGCCCGACGATGCTTAACTTCCGTGATGGACGAGAACAGGTGTGTTCATCGTGGTATGGTCGTAGACAAACATACGGGTAGATATCTACGATTTATTAGCACATTACATCGAAAATGGTTTAAATTTTAAAGGTCATATTTCTTAACTGGAGCATCCGAAATAGGTCGTGTTTATGTGCATTTGAAAGCTCATTTCAAGTGCTATCCATTAATTACGACAACCATGCGCTTTAAGATTTCCGGTAAAAATTTCCAACGAAGGCAATCTGGGGTACTTTCAGACTTAATTTTCATATGACAAAGTTAATTAGCAAAGTAACTACATCGCCCATTTCTTTGTCTGACGCTCTTAATCCATTCATTTGCGACGTGGCGCATTTATTGCAGCAAGATTGAAGCCCTTTTTAAGGGAAAGCAACTTCTAAACATGTCTCTTACTTGATTTACTCAGCGGCTATTGCGTAAAAAAGATACGTCACAGTCGTAATGATAAATAATGTGACGTGAAAAAGTCAATAGCCTACGACACCGGGAGTTCCCAGGCGGTCCCCCATCCAAGTACTATCCCGGCCCGACGATGCTTAACTTCCGTGATCGGACGAGAACAGGTGTGTTCATCGTGGTACGGTCGTAGACAAACAAACGGGCAGATATCTACCATTTATTAGCACATTTCATCGAAAATGGTTTAAACTTTAAAGGTCATATTTCTTGACTGGATTATCTGAAATAGGTCGTGTTTATGTGCATTTGAAAGCTCTTTTCAAGCGCTATCCATTATTTACGACAACCATGCGCTTTAAGATTTCCGGTAAAAAGTTCCAACGAAGGCAATCTGGGGTACTTTCAGACTTAATTTTCATATGACAAAGTTAATTAGCAAAGTAACTACATCGCCATTTTCTTTGTCTGACGTTCTTAATCCATTCATTTGCGACGTGGTTCATTTATTGCAGCAAGATTGTAGCCCTTTTTAAGGGAAAGCAAATTCTAATCATGTCTCTTACTTGATTTACTCAGCGGCTATTGCGTAAAAAAGATACGTCACAATCGTAATGATAAATAATGTAACGTGAAAAAGTCAATAGCCTACGACACCGGGAGTTCCCAGGCGGTCCCCCATCCAAGTACTATCGCGGCCCGACGATGCTTAACTTCGGTGATCGGACGAGAACAGGTGTGTTCATCGTGGTATGGTCGTAGACAAACAAACGGGCAGATATCTACGATTTATTAGCACATTACATCGAAAATGGTTTAAACTTTAAAGGTCATATTTCTTGACTGGATTATCCGCAATAGGTCGTGTTTATGTGCATTTGAAAGCTCTTTTCAAGCGCTATCCATTATTTACGACAACCATGCGCTTTAAGATTTCCGGTAAAAAGTTCCAACGAAGGCAATCTGGGGGACTTTCAGACTTAATTTTCATATGACAAAGTTAATTAGCAAAGTAACTACATCGCCATTTTCTTTGTCTGACGCTCTTAATCCATTCATTTGCGACGTGGCGCATTTATTGCAGCAAGATTGTAGCCCTTTTTAAGGGAAAGCAACTTCTAATCATGTCTCTTACTTGATTTACTCAGCGGCTATTGCGTAAAAAAGATACGTCACAGTCGTAATGATAAATAATGTAACGTAAAAAAGTCAATAGCCTACGACACCGGGAGTTCCCAGGCGGTCCCCCATCCAAGTACTATCCCGGCCCGACGATGCTTAACTTCCGTGATGGACGAGAACAGGTGTGTTCATCGTGGTATGGTCGTAGACAAACATACGGGTAGATATCTACGATTTATTAGCACATTACATCGAAAATGGTTTAAATTTTAAAGGTCATATTTCTTAACTGGAGCATCCGAAATAGGTCGTGTTTATGTGCATTTGAAAGCTCATTTCAAGTGCTATCCATTAATTACGACAACCATGCGCTTTAAGATTTCCGGTAAAAAGTTCCAACGAAGGCAATCTAGGGTACTTTTAGACTTAATTTTCATATGACAAAGTTAATTAGCAAAGTAACTACATCGCCATTTTCTTTGTCTGACGCTCTTAATCCATTCATTTGCGACGTGGCGCATTTATTGCAGCAAGATTGTAGCCCTTTTTAGGCGAAAGAAATTTCTAATCATGTCCCTTACTTGATTTACTCAGCGGCTATTGCGTAAAAAAGATACGTCACTGTCGTAATGATAAATAATGTAACGTGAAAAAGTCAATAGCCTACGACACCGGGAATTCCCAGGCGGTCACCCAAGTACTATCCCGGCCCGACGATGCTTAACTTCCGTGATCGGACGAGAACAGGTGTGGTCATCGTGGTATGGTCGTAGACAAACATACGGGCAGATATCTACGATTTACTAGCACATTACATCGAAAATGGTTCAAATTTTAAAGATCATATTTCTTGACTGGGTGATCGGAAATAGGTCGGGTTTATGTGCATTTGAAAGCTCTTTTTAAGCGCTATCCATTATTTACGGCAACCATGCGCTTTAAGATTTCCGGTAAAAAGTTCCAACGAAGGCAATCTGGGGTACTTTCAGACTTAATTTTCATATGACAAAGTTAATTAGCAAAGTAACTACATCGCCCATTTCTTTGTCTGACGCTCTTAATCCATTCATTTGCGACGTGGCGCATTTATTGCAGCAAGATTGTAGCCCTTTTTAAGGGAAAGCAACTTCTAAACATGTCTCTTACTTGATTTACTCAGCGGCTATTGCGTAAAAAAGATACGTCACAGTCGTAATGATAAATAATGTGACGTGAAAAAGTCAATAGCCTACGACACCGGGAGTTCCCAGGCGGTCCCCCATCCAAGTACTATCCCGGCCCGACGATGCTTAACTTCCGTGATCGGATGAGAACAGGTGTGTTCATCGTGGTATGGTCGTAGACAAACAAACGGGCAGATATCTACGATTTATTAGCACATTACATCGAAAATGGTTTAAACTTTAAAGGTCATATTTCTTGACTGGATTATCCGAAATAGGTCGTGTTTATGTGCATTTGAAAGCTCTTTTCAAGCGCTATCCATTATTTACGACAACCATGCGCTTTAAGATTTCCGGTAAAAAGTTCCAACGATGGCAATCTAGGGTACTTTCAGTCTTAATTTTCATATGACAAAGTTAATTAGCAAAGTAACTACATCGCCATTTTCTTTGTCTGACGCTCTTAATCCATTCATTTGCGACGTGGCACATTTATTGCAGCAAGATTGTAGCCCTTTTTAAGGGAAAGCAACTTCTAATCATGTCTCTTACTTGATTTACTCAGCGGCTATTGCGTAAAAAAGATACGTCACAGTCGTAATGATAAATAATGTAACGTGAAAAAGTCAATACCCTACGACACCAGGAGTTTCCAGGCGCTTCCCCATCCAAGTACTATCCCGGCCCGACGATGCTTAACTTCCGTGATCGGACGAGAACAGGTGTGTTCATCGTGGTACGGTCGTAGACAAACAAACGGGCAGATATCTACCATTTATTAGCACATTTCATCGAAAATGGTTTAAACTTTAAAGGTCATATTTCTTGACTGGATTATCTGAAATAGGTCGTGTTTATGTGCATTTGAAAGCTCTTTTCAAGCGCTATCCATTATTTACGACAACCACGCGCTTTAAGATTTCCGGTAAAAAGTTCCAACGAAGGCAATCTAGGGTACTTTCAGTCTTAATTTTCATATGACAAAGTTAATTAGCAAAGTAACTACATCGCCATTTTCTTTGTCTGACGCTCTTAATCCATTCATTTGCGACGTGGCGCATTTATTGCAGCAAGATTGTAGCCTTTTTTAAGGGAAAGCAACTTCTAATCATGTCTCTTACTTGATTTACTCAGCGGCTATTGCGTAAAAAAGATACGTCACAGTCGTAATGATAAATAATGTAACGTGAAAAAGTCAATACGCTACGACACCAGGAGTTTCCAGGCGGTTCCCCATCCAAGTACTATCCCGGCCCGACGATGCTTAACTTCCGTGATCGGACGAGAACAGGTGTGTTCATCGTGGTATGGTCGTAGACAAACAAACGGGCAGATATCTACCATTTATTAGCACATTTCATCGAAAATGGTTTAAACTTTAAAGGTCATATTTCTTGACTGGATTATCCGAAATAGGTCGTGTTTATGTGCATTTGAAAGCTCTTTTCAAGCGCTATCCATTATTTACGACAACCAAGCGCTTTAAGATTTCCGGTAAAAAGTTCCAACGAAGGCAATCTGGGGGACTTTCAGACTTAATTTTCATATGACAAAGTTAATTAGCAAAGTAACTACATCGCCATTTTCTTTGTCTGACGCTCTTAATCCATTCATTTGCGACGTGGCGCATTTATTGCAGCAAGATTGTAGCCCTTTTTAAGGAAAAGCAACTTCTAATCATGTCTCTTACTTGATTTACTCAGCGGCTATTGCGTAAAAAAGATACGTCACAGTCGTAATGATAAATAATGTAACGTAAAAAACTCAATAGCCTACGACACCGGGAGTTCCCAGGCGGTCCACCATCCAAGTACTATCCCGGCCCGACGATGCTTAACTTCCGTGATGGACGAGAACAGGTGTGTTCATCGTGGTATGGTCGTAGACAAACATACGGGTAGATATCTACGATTTATTAGCACATTACATCGAAAATGGTTTAAATTTTAAAGGTCATATTTCTTGACTGGAGCATCCGAAATAGGTCGTGTTTATGTGCATTTGAAAGCTCATTTCAAGTGCTATCCATTAATTACGACAACCATGCGCTTTAAGATTTCCGGTAAAAAGTTCCAACGAAGGCAATCTAGGGTACTTTTAGACTTAATTTTCATATGACAAAGTTAATTAGCAAAGTAACTACATCGCCATTTTCTTTGTCTGACGCTCTTAATCCATTCATTTGCGACGTGGTGCATTTATTGCAGCAAGATTGTAGCCCTTTTTAAGGAAAAGCAACTTCTAATCATGTCTCTTACTTGATTTACTCGGCGGCTATTGCGTAAACAAGATACGTCACAGTCGTAATGATAAATAATGTAACGTGAAAAAGTCAATAGCCTACGACACCAGGAGTTCCCAGGCGGTCCCCCATCCAAGTACTATCCCGGCCCGACGATGCTTAACTTCCGTGATCGGACGAGAACAGGTGTGTTCATCGTGGTATGGTCGTAGACAAACAAACGGGCAGATATCTACGATTTATTAGCACATTACATCGAAAATGGTTTAAACTTTAAAGGTCATATTTCTTGACTGGATTATCCGAAATATGTCGTGTTTATGTGCATTTGAAAGCTCTTTTCAAACGCTATTCATTATTTACGACAACCATGCGCTTTAAGATTTCTGGTAAAAAGTTCCAACGAAGGCAATCTAGGGTACTTTCAGACTTAATTTTTATATGACAAAGTTAATTAGCAAAGTAACTACATCGCCATTTTCTTTGTCTGACGCTCTTAATCCATTCATTTGCGTCGTGACGCATTTATTGCAGCAAGATTGTAGCCCTTTTTAGGGGAAAGAAACTTCTAATCATGTCCCTTACTTGATTTACTCAGCGGCTATTGCGTAAAAAAGATACGTCACAGTCGTAATGATAAATAATGTAACGTGAAAAAGTCAATAGCCTACGACACCGGGAGTTCCCAGGCGGTCCCCCATCCAAGTACTATCCCGGCCCGACGATGCTTAACTTCCGTGATCGGACGAGAACAGGTGTGTTCATCGTGGTATGGTCGTAGACAAACAAACGGGCAGATATCTACGATTTATTAGCACATTACATCGAAAATGGTTTAAACTTTAAAGGTTATATTTCTTGACTGGATTATCCGAAATATGTCGTGTTTATGTGCATTTGAAAGCTCTTTTCAAGCGCTATCGATTATTTACGACAACCATGCGCTTTAAGATTTCCGGTAAAAAGTTCCAACGAAGGCAATCTAAGGTACTTTCAGACTTAATTTTCATATGACAAAGTTATTTAGCAAATTAACTACATCGCCATTTTCTTTGTCTGACGCTCGTAATCCATTCATTTGCGACGTGGAGCATTTATTGCAGCCAGATCGTAGCCGTTTTGGATGGAAAGAAACTTCTAATCAAGTCCCTTACTTGATTTACTCAGCGGCTATTGCGTCAAAAAGATACGTCACAGTCGTAATGATAAATAATGTAACGTGAAAAAGTCAATAGCCTACGACACCGGGAGTTCCCAGGCGGTCCCCCATCCAAGTACTATCCCGGCCCGACGATGCTTAACTTCCGTGATTGTACGAGAACAGGTGTGTTCATCCTGGTATGGTCGTAGACAAACAAACGGGCAGATATCTACGAATTATTAGCACATTACATCGAAAATGGTTTAAATTTTAAAGGTCATATCTCTTGACTGGATTATCCGAAATATGTCGTGTTTATGTGCATTTGAAAGCTCTTTTCAAGCGCTATCCATTATTTACGACAACCAAGCGCTTTAAGATTTCCGGTAAAAAGTTCCAACGAAGGCAATCTGGGGGACTTTCAGACTTAATTTTCATATGACAAAGTTAATTAGCAAAGTAACTACATCGCCATTTTCTTTGTCTGACGCTCTTAATCCATTCATTTGCGACGTGGCGCATTTATTGCAGCAAGATTGTAGCCCTTTTTAAGGAAAAGCAACTTCTAATCATGTCTCTTACTTGATTTACTCAGCGGCTATTGCGTAAAAAAGATACGTCACAGTCGTAATGATAAATAATGTAACGTAAAAAACTCAATAGCCTACGACACCGGGAGTTCCCAGGCGGTCCACCATCCAAGTACTATCCCGGCCCGACGATGCTTAACTTCCGTGATGGACGAGAACAGGTGTGTTCATCGTGGTATGGTCGTAGACAAACATACGGGTAGATATCTACGATTTATTAGCACATTACATCGAAAATGGTTTAAATTTTAAAGGTCATATTTCTTGACTGGAGCATCCGAAATAGGTCGTGTTTATGTGCATTTGAAAGCTCATTTCAAGTGCTATCCATTAATTACGACAACCATGCGCTTTAAGATTTCCGGTAAAAAGTTCCAACGAAGGCAATCTAGGGTACTTTTAGACTTAATTTTCATATGACAAAGTTAATTAGCAAAGTAACTACATCGCCATTTTCTTTGTCTGACGCTCTTAATCCATTCATTTGCGACGTGGTGCATTTATTGCAGCAAGATTGTAGCCCTTTTTAAGGAAAAGCAACTTCTAATCATGTCTCTTACTTGATTTACTCGGCGGCTATTGCGTAAACAAGATACGTCACAGTCGTAATGATAAATAATGTAACGTGAAAAAGTCAATAGCCTACGACACCAGGAGTTCCCAGGCGGTCCCCCATCCAAGTACTATCCCGGCCCGACGATGCTTAACTTCCGTGATCGGACGAGAACAGGTGTGTTCATCGTGGTATGGTCGTAGACAAACAAACGGGCAGATATCTACGATTTATTAGCACATTACATCGAAAATGGTTTAAACTTTAAAGGTCATATTTCTTGACTGGATTATCCGAAATATGTCGTGTTTATGTGCATTTGAAAGCTCTTTTCAAACGCTATTCATTATTTACGACAACCATGCGCTTTAAGATTTCTGGTAAAAAGTTCCAACGAAGGCAATTTAAGGTACTTTCAGACTTAATTTTCATATGACAAAGTTATTTAGCAAATTAACTACATCGCCATTTTCTTTGTCTGACGCTCGTAATCCATTCATTTACGACGTGGAGCATTTATTGCAGCCAGATCGTAGCCCTTTTTAGGGGAAAGAAACTTCTAATCATGTCCCTTACTTGATTTACCTAGCGGCTATTGCGTAAAAAAGATACGTCACAGTCGTAATGATAAATAATGAAACGTGAAAAAGTCAATAGCCTACGACACCGGGAGATCCCAGGCGGTTGCCCCATCCAAGTACTATCCCGGCCCGACGATGCTTAACTTCCGTGATCGGACGAGAACAGGTGTGTTCATCGTGGTATGGTCGTAGACAAACATACGGGCAGATATCTACGATTTACTAGCACATTACATCGAAAATGGTTCAAATTTTAAAGATCATATTTCTTGACTGGGTGATCGGAAATAGGTCGAGTTTATGTGCATTTGAAAGCTCTTTTTAAGCGCTATCGATACTTTACGACAATAATGCGCTTTAAGATTTCCGGTAAAAAGTTCCAACGAAGGCAATCTAGGGTACTTTCAGACTTAGTTTTCTTATGACAAAGTTAATTAGCAAAGTAACTACATCGCCATTTTCTTTGTCTGACGCTCGTAATCCATTCATTTGCGACGTGGCGCATTAATTGCAGCCAGATCGTAGACGTTTTGAAGGGAAAGAAACTTCTAATCAAGTCCCTTACTTGATTTACTTAGCGTCTATTGCGTAAAAAAGATACGTCACAATCGCAATGATAAATAATGTAACGTGAAAAAGTCAATAGCCTACGACACCGGGAGTTCCCAGGCGGTCCCCCATCCAAGTACTATCGCGGCCCGACGATGCTTAACTTCCGTGATCGGACGAGAACAGGTGTGTTCATCGTGGTATGATCGTAGACAAACAAACGGGCAGATATCTACGATTTATTAGCACATTACATCGTAAATGGTTTAAACTTTAAAGGTCATATTTTTGACTGGATTATCCGCAATAGGTCGTTTTTATGTGCATTTTAAAGCTCTTTTCAAGCGCAATCAATTATTTACGACAACCATGCGCTTTAAGATTTCCGGTAAAAAGTTCCAACGAAGGCAATCTGGGGTACTTTCAGACTTAATTTTCATATGACAAAGTTAATTAGCAAAGTAACTACATCGCCATTTTCTTTGTCTGACGCTCTTAATCCATTCATTTGCGACGTGGTGCATTTATTGCAGCAAGATTGTAGCCCTTTTTAAGGGAAAGCAAATTCTAATCATGTCTCTTACTTGATTTACTCAGCGGCCTTTGCGTAAAAAAGATACGTCACAATCGTATTGATAAATAATGTAACGTGAAAAAGTCAATAGCCTACGACACCGGGAGTTCCCAGGCGGTCCCCCATCCAAGTACTATCGCGGCCCGACGATGCTTAACTTCCGTGATCGGACGAGAACAGGTGTGTTCATCGTGGTATGGTCGTAGACAAACATACGGGCAGATATCTACGATTTACTAGCACATTACATCGAAAATGGTTCAAATTTTAAAGATCATATTTCTTGACTGGGTGATCGGAAATAGGTCGAGTTTATGTGCATTTGAAAGCTCTTTTTAAGCGCTATCGATACTTTACGACAATAATGCGCTTTAAGATTTCCGGTAAAAAGTTCCAACGAAGGCAATCTAGGGTACTTTCAGACTTAGTTTTCTTATGACAAAGTTAATTAGCAAAGTAACTACATCGCCATTTTCTTTGTCTGACGCTCGTAATCCATTCATTTGCGACGTGGCGCATTAATTGCAGCCAGATCGTAGCCGTTTTGAAGGGAAAGAAACTTCTAATCAAGTCCCTTACTTGATTTACTTAGCGTCTATTGCGTAAAAAAGATACGTCACAATCGCAATGATAAATAATGTAACGTGAAAAAGTCAATAGCCTACGACACCGGGAGTTCCCAGGCGGTCCCCCATCCAAGTACTATCGCGGCCCGACGATGCTTAACTTCCGTGATCGGACGAGAACAGGTGTGTTCATCGTGGTATGATCGTAGACAAACAAACGGGCAGATATCTACGATTTATTAGCACATTACATCGAAAATGGTTTAAACTTTAAAGGTCATATTTTTGACTGGATTATCCGCAATAGGTCGTGTTTATGTGCATTTTAAAGCTCTTTTCAAGCGCAATCAATTATTTACGACAACCATGCGCTTTAAGATTTCCGGTAAAAAGTTCCAACGAAGGCAATCTGGGGTACTTTCAGACTTAATTTTCATATGACAAAGTTAATTAGCAAAGTAACTACATCGCCATTTTCTTTGTCTGACGCTCTTAATCCATTCATTTGCGACGTGGTGCATTTATTGCAGCAAGATTGTAGCCCTTTTTAAGGGAAAGCAAATTCTAATCATGTCTCTTACTTGATTTACTCAGCGGCCTTTGCGTAAAAAAGATACGTCACAATCGTATTGATAAATAATGTAACGTGAAAAAGTCAATAGCCTACGACACCGGGAGTTCCCAGGCGGTCCCCCATCCAAGTACTATCGCGGCCCGACGATGCTTAACTTCCGTGATCGGACGAGAACAGGTGTGTTCATCGTGGTATGGTCGTAGACAAACAAACGGGCAGATATCTACGAATTATTAGCACATTACATCGAACATGGTTTAAACTTTAAAGGTTATATTTCTTGACTGGGTGATCGGAAATATGTCGTGTTTATGTGCATTTGAAAGCTCTTTTCAAGCGCTATCGATTCTTTACGACAACCATGCGCTTTAAGATTTCCGGTAAAAAGTTCCAACGAAGGCAATCTAAGGTACTTTCAGACTTAATTTTCATATGACAAAGTTATTTAGCAAATTAACTACATCGCCATTTTCTTTGTCTGACGCTCGTAATCCATTCATTTGCGACGTGGAGCATTTATTGCAGCCAGATCGTAGCCGTTTTGAAGGGAAAGAAACTTCTAATCAAGTCCCTTACTTGATTTACTCAGCAGCTATTGCGTCAAAAAGATACGTCACAGTCGTAATGATAAATAATGTAACGTGAAAAAGTCAATAGCCTACGACACCGGGAGTTCCCAGGCGGTACCCCATCCAAGTACTATCCCGGCCCGACGATGCTTAACTTCCGTGATCGTACGAGAACAGGTGTGTTCATCCTGGTATGGTCGTAGACAAACAAACGGGCAGATATCTACGAATTATTAGCACATTACATCGAAAATGGTTCAAATTTTAAAGGTCATATTTCTTGACTGGATTATCCGAAATATGTCGTGTTTATGTGCATTTGAAAGCTCTTTTCAAGCGCTATCCATTATTTACGACAACCATGCGCTTTAAGATTTCCGGTAAAAAGTTCCAACGAAGGCAATCTGGGGTACTTTCAGACTTAATTTTCATATGACAAAGTTAATTAGCAAATTAACTACATCGCCATTTTCTTTGTCTGACGCTCGTAATCCATTCATTTGCGACGAGGCGCATTAATTGCAGCCAGATCGTAGCCGTTTTGAAGGGAAAGAAACTTCTAATCAAGTCCCTTACATGATTTACTCAGCGGCTATTGCGTAAAAAAAATACGTCACAATCGTAATGATAAATAATGTAACGTGAAAAAGTCAATAGCCTACGACACCGGGAGTTCCCAGGCGGTCCCCCATCCAAGTACTATCGCGGCCCGACGATGCTTAACTTCCGTGATCGGACGAGAACAGGTGTGTTCATCGTGGTATGATCGTAGACAAACAAACGGGCAGATATCTACGATTTATTAGCACATTACATCGAAAATGGTTTAAACTTTAAAGGTCATATTTTTGACTGGATTATCCGCAATAGGTCGTGTTTATGTGCATTTGAAAGCTCTTTTCAAGCGCTATCAATTATTTACGACAACCATGCGCTTTAAGATTTCCGGTAAAAAGTTCCAACGAAGGCAATCTGGGGTACTTTCAGACTTAATTTTCATATGACAAAGTTAATTAGCAAAGTAACTACATCGCCATTTTCTTTGTCTGACGCTCTTAATCCATTCATTTGCGACGTGGTGCATTTATTGCAGCAAGATTGTAGCCCTTTTTAAGGGAAAGCAAATTCTAATCATGTCTCTTACTTGATTTACTCAGCGGCCTTTGCGTAAAAAAGATACGTCACAATCGTATTGATAAATAATGTAACGTGAAAAAGTCAATAGCCTACGACACCGGGAGTTCCCAGGCGGTCCCCCATCCAAGTACTATCGCGGCCCGACGATGCTTAACTTCCGTGATCGGACGAGAACAGGTGTGTTCCTCGTGGTATGGTCGTAGACAAACAAACGAGCAGATATCTACGATTTATTAGCACATTACATCGAAAATGGTTTAAACTTTAAAGGTTATATTTCTTGACTGGATTATCCGAAATATGTCGTGTTTATGTGCATTTGAAAGCTCTTTTCAAGCGCTATCGATTATTTACGACAACCATGCGCTTTAAGATTTCCGGTAAAAAGTTCCAACGAAGGCAATCTAAGGTACTTTCAGACTTAATTTTCATATGACAAAGTTATTTAGCAAATTAACTACATCGCCATTTTCTTTGTCTGACACTCGTAATCCATTCATTTGCGACGAGGCGCATTAATTGCAGCCAGATCGTAGCCGTTTTGAAGGGAAAGAAACTTCTAATCAAGTCCCTTACATGATTTACTCAGCGGCTATTGCGTAAAAAAGATACGTCACAATCGTAATGATAAATAATGTAACGTGAAAAAGTCAATAGCCTACGACACCGGGAGTTCCCAGGCGGTCCCCCATCCAAGTACTATCGCGGCCCGACGATGCTTAACTTCCGTGATCGGACGAGAACAGGTGTGTTCATCGTGGTATGATCGTAGACAAACAAACGGGCAGATATCTACGATTTATTAGCACATTACATCGAAAATGGTTTAAACTTTAAAGGTCATATTTTTGACTGGATTATCCGCAATAGGTCGTGTTTATGTGCATTTGAAAGCTCTTTTCAAGCGCTATCAATTATTTACGACAACCATGCGCTTTAAGATTTCCGGTAAAAAGTTCCAACGAAGGCAATCTGGGGTACTTTCAGACTTAATTTTCATATGACAAAGTTAATTAGCAAAGTAACTACATCGCCATTTTCTTTGTCTGACGCTCTTAATCCATTCATTTGCGACGTGGTGCATTTATTGCAGCAAGATTGTAGCCCTTTTTAAGGGAAAGCAAATTCTAATCATGTCTCTTACTTGATTTACTCAGCGGCCTTTGCGTAAAAA
The DNA here is from genome assembly GCF_029227915.1 of Hydractinia symbiolongicarpus. Taxonomy (NCBI): domain Eukaryota; kingdom Metazoa; phylum Cnidaria; class Hydrozoa; order Anthoathecata; family Hydractiniidae; genus Hydractinia; species Hydractinia symbiolongicarpus. Next base: position 14,526,161 of record NC_079885.1, on the reverse strand, counting down.
AGATACGTCACAATCGTATTGATAAATAATGTAACGTGAAAAAGTCAATAGCCTACGACACCGGGAGTTCCCAGGCGGTCCCCCATCCAAGTACTATCGCGGCCCGACGATGCTTAACTTCCGTGATCGGACGAGAACAGGTGTGTTCATCGTGGTATGGTCGTAGACAAACAAACGAGCAGATATCTACGATTTATTAGCACATTACATCGAAAATGGTTTAAAATTTAAAGGTTATATTTCTTGACTGGATTATCCGAAATATGTCGTGTTTATGTGCATTTGAAAGCTCTTTTCAAGCGCTATCCATTATTTACGACAACCATGCGCTTTAAGATTTCCGGTAAAAAGTTCCAACGAAGGCAATCTGGGGTACTTTCAGATTTAATTTTCATATGACAAAGTTAATTAGCAAATTAACTACATCGCCATTTTCTTTGTCTGACGCTCGTAATCCATTCATTTGCGACGAGGCGCATTAATTGCAGCCAGATCGTAGCCGTTTTGAAGGGAAAGAAACTTCTAATCAAGTCCCTTACATGATTTACTCAGCGGCTATTGCGTAAAAAAGATACGTCACAATCGTAATGATAAATAATGTAACGTGAAAAAGTCAATAGCCTACGACACCGGGAGTTCCCAGGCGGTCCCCCATCCAAGTACTATCGCGGCCCGACGATGCTTAACTTCCGTGATCGGACGAGAACAGGTGTGTTCATCGTGGTATGATCTTAGACAAACAAACGGGCAGATATCTACGATTTATTAGCACATTACATCGAAAATGGTTTAAACTTTAAAGGTCATATTTTTGACTGGATTATCCGCAATAGGTCGTGTTTATGTGCATTTGAAAGCTCTTTTCAAGCGCTATCAATTATTTACGACAACCATGCGCTTTAAGATTTCCGGTAAAAAGTTCCAACGAAGGCAATCTGGGGTACTTTAAGACTTAATTTTCATATGACAAAGTTAATTAGCAAAGTAACTACATCGCCATTTTCTTTGTCTGACGCTCTTAATCCATTCATTTGCGACGTGGTGCATTTATTGCAGCAAGATTGTAGCCCTTTTTAAGGGAAAGCAAATTCTAATCATGTCTCTTACTTGATTTACTCAGCGGCCTTTGCGTAAAAAAGATACGTCACAATCGTATTGATAAATAATGTAACGTGAAAAAGTCAATAGCCTACGACACCGGGAGTTCCCAGGCGGTCCCCCATCCAAGTACTATCGCGGCCCGACGATGCTTAACTTCCGTGATCGGACGAGAACAGGTGTGTTCCTCGTGGTATGGTCGTAGACAAACAAACGAGCAGATATCTACGATTTATTAGCACATTACATCGAAAATGGTTTAAACTTTAAAGGTTATATTTCTTGACTGGATTATCCGAAATATGTCGTGTTTATGTGCATTTGAAAGCTCTTTTCAATCGTAATGATAAATAATGTAACGTGAAAAAGTCAATAGCCTACGACACCGGGAGTTCCCAGGCGGTCCCCCATCCAAGTACTATCGCGGCCCGACGATGCTTAACTTCCGTGATCGGACGAGAACAGGTGTGTTCATCGTGGTATGATCGTAGACAAACAAACGGGCAGATATCTACGATTTATTAGCACATTACATCGAAAATGGTTTAAACTTTAAAGGTCATATTTTTGACTGGATTATCCGCAATAGGTCGTGTTTATGTGCATTTGAAAGCTCTTTTCAAGCGCTATCAATTATTTACGACAACCATGCGCTTTAAGATTTCCGGTAAAAAGTTCCAACGAAGGCAATCTGGGGTACTTTCAGACTTAATTTTCATATGACAAAGTTAATTAGCAAAGTAACTACATCGCCATTTTCTTTGTCTGACGCTCTTAATCCATTCATTTGCGACGTGGTGCATTTATTGCAGCAAGATTGTAGCCCTTTTTAAGGGAAAGCAAATTCTAATCATGTCTCTTACTTGATTTACTCAGCGGCCTTTGCGTAAAAAAGATACGTCACAATCGTATTGATAAATAATGTAACGTGAAAAAGTCAATAGCCTACGACACCGGGAGTTCCCAGGCGGTCCCCCATCCAAGTACTATCGCGGCCCGACGATGCTTAACTTCCGTGATCGGACGAGAACAGGTGTGTTCATCGTGGTATGGTCGTAGACAAACAAACGAGCAGATATCTACGATTTATTAGCACATTACATCGAAAATGGTTTAAAATTTAAAGGTTATATTTCTTGACTGGATTATCCGAAATATGTCGTGTTTATGTGCATTTGAAAGCTCTTTTCAAGCGCTATCGATTATTTACGACAACCATGCGCTTTAACATTTCCGGTAAAAAGTTCCAACGAAGGCAATCTAAGGTACTTTCAGACTTAATTTTCATATGACAAAGTTATTTAGCAAATTAACTACATCGCCATTTTCTTTGTCTGACGCTCGTAATCCATTCATTTGCGACGTGGAGCATTTATTGCAGCCAGATCGTAGCCGTTTTGAAGGGAAAGAAACTTCTAATCAAGTCCCTTACTTGATTTACTCAGCGGCTATTGCGTCAAAAAGATACGTCAAAGTCGTAATGATAAATAATGTAACGTGAAAAAGTCAATAGCCTACGACACCGGGAGTTCCCAGACGGTCCCCCATCCAAGTACTATCCCGGCCCGACGATGCTTAACTTCCGTGATCGTACGAGAACAGGTGTGTTCATCCTGGTATGGTCGTAGACAAACAAACGGGCAGATATCTACGAATTATTAGCACATTACATCGAAAATGGTTTAAATTTTAAAGGTCATATTTCTTGACTGGATTATCCGAAATATGTCGTGTTTATGTGCATTTGAAAGCTCTTTTCAAGCGCTATCCATTATTTACGACAACCATGCGCTTTAAGATTTCCGGTAAAAAGTTCCAACGAAGGCAATCTAGGGTACTTTCAGACTTAATTTTCTTATGACAAAGTTAATTAGCAAAGTAACTACATCGCCATTTTCTTTGTCTGACGCTCTTAATCCATTCATTTGCGACGTGGCGCATTTATTGCATCAAGATTGTAGCCCTTTTTAGGGGAAAGAAACTTCTAATCATGTCCCTTACATGATTTACTCAGCGGCTATTGCGTAAAAAAGATACGTCACAATCGTAATGATATATAATGTAACGTGAAAAAGTCAATAGCCTACGACACCGGGAGTTCCCAGGCGGTCCCCCATCCAAGTACTATCGCGGCCCGACGATGCTTAACTTCCGTGATCGGACGAGAACAGGTGTGTTCATCGTGGTATGATCGTAGACAAACAAACGGGCAGATATCTACGATTTATTAGCACATTACATCGAAAATGGTTTAAACTTTAAAGGTCATATTTTTGACTGGATTATCCGCAATAGGTCGTGTTTATGTGCATTTGAAAGCTCTTTTCAAGCGCTATCAATTATTTACGACAACCATGCGCTTTAAGATTTCCGGTAAAAAGTTCCAACGAAGGCAATCTGGGGTACTTTCAGACTTAATTTTCATATGACAAAGTTAATTAGCAAAGTAACTACATCGCCATTTTCTTTGTCTGACGCTCTTAATCCATTCATTTGCGACGTGGTGCATTTATTGCAGCAAGATTGTAGCCCTTTTTAAGGGAAAGCAAATTCTAATCATGTCTCTTACTTGATTTACTCAGCGGCCTTTGCGTAAAAAAGATACGTCACAATCGTATTGATAAATAATGTAACGTGAAAAAGTCAATAGCCTACGACACCGGGAGTTCCCAGGCGGTCCCCCATCCAAGTACTATCGCGGCCCGACGATGCTTAACTTCCGTGATCGGACGAGAACAGGTGTGTTCATCGTGGTATGGTCGTAGACAAACAAACGAGCAGATATCTACGATTTATTAGCACATTACATCGAAAATGGTTTAAAATTTAAAGGTTATATTTCTTGACTGGATTATCCGAAATATGTCGTGTTTATGTGCATTTGAAAGCTCTTTTCAAGCGCTATCCATTATTTACGACAACCATGCGCTTTAAGATTTCCGGTAAAAAGTTCCAACGAAGGCAATCTGGGGTACTTTCAGACTTAATTTTCATATGACAAAGTTAATTAGCAAATTAACTACATCGCCATTTTCTTTGTCTGACGCTCGTAATCCATTCATTTGCGACGAGGCGCATTAATTGCAGCCAGATCGTAGCCGTTTTGAAGGGAAAGAAACTTCTAATCAAGTCCCTTACATGATTTACTCAGCGGCTATTGCGTAAAAAAGATACGTCACAATCGTAATGATAAATAATGTAACGTGAAAAAGTCAATAGCCTACGACACCGGGAGTTCCCAGGCGGTCCCCCATCCAAGTACTATCGCGGCCCGACGATGCTTAACTTCCGTGATCGGACGAGAACAGGTGTGTTCATCGTGGTATGATCGTAGACAAACAAACGGGCAGATATCTACGATTTATTAGCACATTACATCGAAAATGGTTTAAACTTTAAAGGTCATATTTTTGACTGGATTATCCGCAATAGGTCGTGTTTATGTGCATTTGAAAGCTCTTTTCAAGCGCTATCAATTATTTACGACAACCATGCGCTTTAAGATTTCCGGTAAAAAGTTCCAACGAAGGCAATCTGGGGTACTTTCAGACTTAATTTTCATATGACAAAGTTAATTAGCAAAGTAACTACATCGCCATTTTCTTTGTCTGACGCTCTTAATCCATTCATTTGCGACGTGGTGCATTTATTGCAGCAAGATTGTAGCCCTTTTTAAGGGAAAGCAAATTCTAATCATGTCTCTTACTTGATTTACTCAGCGGCCTTTGCGTAAAAAAGATACGTCACAATCGTATTGATAAATAATGTAACGTGAAAAAGTCAATAGCCTACGACACCGGGAGTTCCCAGGCGGTCCCCCATCCAAGTACTATCGCGGCCCGACGATGCTTAACTTCCGTGATCGGACGAGAACAGGTGTGTTCCTCGTGGTATGGTCGTAGACAAACAAACGAGCAGATATCTACGATTTATTAGCACATTACATCGAAAATGGTTTAAACTTTAAAGGTTATATTTCTTGACTGGATTATCCGAAATATGTCGTGTTTATGTGCATTTGAAAGCTCTTTTCAATCGTAATGATAAATAATGTAACGTGAAAAAGTCAATAGCCTACGACACCGGGAGTTCCCAGGCGGTCCCCCATCCAAGTACTATCGCGGCCCGACGATGCTTAACTTCCGTGATCGGACGAGAACAGGTGTGTTCATCGTGGTATGATCGTAGACAAACAAACGGGCAGATATCTACGATTTATTAGCACATTACATCGAAAATGGTTTAAACTTTAAAGGTCATATTTTTGACTGGATTATCCGCAATAGGTCGTGTTTATGTGCATTTGAAAGCTCTTTTCAAGCGCTATCAATTATTTACGACAACCATGCGCTTTAAGATTTCCGGTAAAAAGTTCCAACGAAGGCAATCTGGGGTACTTTCAGACTTAATTTTCATATGACAAAGTTAATTAGCAAAGTAACTACATCGCCATTTTCTTTGTCTGACGCTCTTAATCCATTCATTTGCGACGTGGTGCATTTATTGCAGCAAGATTGTAGCCCTTTTTAAGGGAAAGCAAATTCTAATCATGTCTCTTACTTGATTTACTCAGCGGCCTTTGCGTAAAAAAGATACGTCACAATCGTATTGATAAATAATGTAACGTGAAAAAGTCAATAGCCTACGACACCGGGAGTTCCCAGGCGGTCCCCCATCCAAGTACTATCGCGGCCCGACGATGCTTAACTTCCGTGATCGGACGAGAACAGGTGTGTTCATCGTGGTATGGTCGTAGACAAACAAACGAGCAGATATCTACGATTTATTAGCACATTACATCGAAAATGGTTTAAAATTTAAAGGTTATATTTCTTGACTGGATTATCCGAAATATGTCGTGTTTATGTGCATTTGAAAGCTCTTTTCAAGCGCTATCGATTATTTACGACAACCATGCGCTTTAACATTTCCGGTAAAAAGTTCCAACGAAGGCAATCTAAGGTACTTTCAGACTTAATTTTCATATGACAAAGTTATTTAGCAAATTAACTACATCGCCATTTTCTTTGTCTGACGCTCGTAATCCATTCATTTGCGACGTGGAGCATTTATTGCAGCCAGATCGTAGCCGTTTTGAAGGGAAAGAAACTTCTAATCAAGTCCCTTACTTGATTTACTCAGCGGCTATTGCGTCAAAAAGATACGTCAAAGTCGTAATGATAAATAATGTAACGTGAAAAAGTCAATAGCCTACGACACCGGGAGTTCCCAGACGGTCCCCCATCCAAGTACTATCCCGGCCCGACGATGCTTAACTTCCGTGATCGTACGAGAACAGGTGTGTTCATCCTGGTATGGTCGTAGACAAACAAACGGGCAGATATCTACGAATTATTAGCACATTACATCGAAAATGGTTTAAATTTTAAAGGTCATATTTCTTGACTGGATTATCCGAAATATGTCGTGTTTATGTGCATTTGAAAGCTCTTTTCAAGCGCTATCCATTATTTACGACAACCATGCGCTTTAAGATTTCCGGTAAAAAGTTCCAACGAAGGCAATCTAGGGTACTTTCAGACTTAATTTTCTTATGACAAAGTTAATTAGCAAAGTAACTACATCGCCATTTTCTTTGTCTGACGCTCTTAATCCATTCATTTGCGACGTGGCGCATTTATTGCATCAAGATTGTAGCCCTTTTTAGGGGAAAGAAACTTCTAATCATGTCCCTTACTTGATTTACCTAGCGGCTATTGCGTAAAAAAGATACGTCACAGTCGTAATGATAAATAATGAAACGTGAAAAAGTCAATAGCCTACGACACCGGGAGATCCCAGGCGGTTTCCCCATCCAAGTACTATCCCGGCCCGACGATGCTTAACTTCCGTGATCGGACGAGAACAGGTGTGTTCATCGTGGTATGGTCGTAGACAAACATACGGGCAGATATCTACGATTTACTAGCACATTACATCGAAAATGGTTCAAATTTTAAAGATCATATTTCTTGACTGGGTGATCGGAAATAGGTCGAGTTTATGTGCATTTGAAAGCTCTTTTTAAGCGCTATGGATACTTTACGACAATAATGCGCTTTAAGATTTCCGGTAAAAAGTTCCAACGAAGGCAATCTAGGGTACTTTCAGACTTAATTTTCTTATGACAAACGTAATTAGCAAAGTAACTACATCGCCATTTTCTTTGTCCGACGCTCTTAATCCATTCATTTGCGACGTGGCGCATTTATTGCAGCAAGATTGTAGCCCTTTTTAGGGGAAAGAGACTTCTAATCAAGTCCCTTACTTGATTTACTCAGCGGCTATTGCGTCAAAAAGATACGTCACAGTCGTAATGATAAATAATGTAACGTGAAAAAGTCAATAGCCTACGACACCGGGAGTTCCCAGGCGGTACCCCATCCAAGTATTATCCCAGCCCGACGATGCTTAACTTCCGTGATCGTACGAGAACAGGTGTGTTCATCCTGTTATGGTCGTAGACAAACAAACGGGCAGATATCTACGAATTATTAGCACATTACATCGAAAATGGTTTAAATTTTAAAGGTCATATTTCTTGACTGGATTATCCGAAATATGTCGTGTTTATGTGCATTTGAAAGCTCTTTTCAAGCGCTATCCATTATTTACGACAACCATGCGCTTTAAGATTTCCGGTAAAAAGTTCCAACGAAGGCAATCTAGGGTACTTTCAGACTTAATTTTCTTATGACAAAGTTAATTAGCAAAGTAACTACATCGCCATTTTCTTTGTCTGACGCTCTTAATCCATTCATTTGCGACGTGGCGCATTTATTGCATCAAGATTGTAGCCCTTTTTAGGGGAAAGAAACTTCTAATCATGTCCCTTACTTGATTTACCTAGCGGCTATTGCGTAAAAAAGATACGTCACAGTCGTAATGATAAATAATGAAACGTGAAAAAGTCAATAGCCTACGACACCGGGAGATCCCAGGCGGTTTCCCCATCCAAGTACTATCCCGGCCCGACGATGCTTAACTTCCGTGATCGGACGAGAACAGGTGTGTTCATCGTGGTATGGTCGTAGACAAACATACGGGCAGATATCTACGGTTTACTAGCACATTACATCAAAAATGGTTCAAATTTTAAAGATCATATTTCTTGACTGGGTGATCGGAAATAGGTCGAGTTTATGTGCATTTGAAAGCTCTTTTTAAGCGCTATCGATACTTTACGACAATAATGCGCTTTAAGATTTCCGGTAAAAAGTTCCAACGAAGGCAATCTAGGGTACTTTCAGACTTAATTTTCTTATGACAAAGTTAATTAGCAAAGTAACTACATCGCCATTTTCTTTGTCCGACGCTCTTAATCCATTCATTTGCGACGTGGCGCATTTATTGCAGCAAGATTGTAGCCCTTTTTAGGGGAAAGAAACTTCTAATCATGTCCCTTACTTGATTTACTTAGCGGCTATTGCGTAAAAAAGATACGTCACAGTCGTAATGATAAATAATGTAACGTGAAAAAGTCAATAGCCTACGACACCGGGAGATCCCAGGCGGTTCCCCCATCCAAGTACTATCCCGGCCCGACGATGCTTAACTTCCGTGATCGGACGAGAACAGGTGTGTTCATCGTGGTATGGTCGTAGACAAACAAACGGGCAGATATCTACGATTTACTAGCACATTACATCGAAAATGGTTCAAATTTTAAAGATCATATTTCTTGACTGGGTGATCGGAAATAGGTCGTGTTTATGTGCATTTGAAAGCTCTTTTTAAGCGCTATCGATTGTTTACGACAATAATGCGCTTTAAGATTTCCGGTAAAAGTTCCAACGAAGGCAATCTAGGGTACTTTCAGACTTAATTTTCATATGACAAAGTTAATTAGCAAATTAACTACATCGCCATTTTCTTTGTCTGACGCTCGTAATCCATTCATTTGCAACTTGGCGCATTAATTGCAGCCAGATCGTAGCCGTTTTGAAGGGAAAGAAACTTCTAATCAAGTCCCTTACTTGATTTACTCAGCGGCTATTGCGTCAAAAACATACGTCACAGTCGTAATGATAAATAATGTAACGTGAAAAAGTCAATAGCCTACGACACCGGGAGTTCCCAGGCGGTCCCCCATCCAAGTACTATCCCGGCCCGACGATGCTTAACTTCCGTGATCGTACGAGAACAGGTGTGTTCATCCTGGTATGGTCGTAGACAAACAAACGGGCAGATATCTACGAATTATTAGCACATTACATCGAAAATGGTTTAAATTTTAAAGGTCATATTTCTTGACTGGATTATCCGAAATATGTCGTGTTTATGTGCATTTGAAAGCTCTTTTCAAGCGCTATCCATTATTTACGACAACCATGTGCTTTAAGATTTCCGGTAAAAAGTTCCAACGAAGGCAATCTAGGGTACTTTCAGACTTAATTTTCTTATGACAAAGTTAATTAGCAAAGTAACTACATCGCCATTTTCTTTGTCTGACGCTCTTAATCCATTCTTTTGCGACGTGGCGCATTTATTGCAGCAAGATTGTAGCCCTTTTTAGGGGAAAGAAACTTCTAATCATGTCCCTTACTTGATTTACCTAGCGGCTATTGCGTAAAAAAGATACGTCACAGTCGTAATGATAAATAATGAAACGTGAAAAAGTCAATAGCCTACGACACCGGGAGATCCCAGGCGGTTTCCCCATCCAAGTACTATCCCGGCCCGACGATGCTTAACTTCCGTGATCGGACGAGAACAGGTGTGTTCATCGTGGTATGGTCGTAGACAAACATACGGGCAGATATCTACGGTTTACTAGCACATTACATCGAAAATGGTTCAAATTTTAAAGATCATATTTCTTGACTGGGTGATCGGAAATAGGTCGAGTTTATGTGCATTTGAAAGCTCTTTTTAAGCGCTATCGATACTTTACGACAATAATGCGCTTTAAGATTTCCGGTAAAAAGTTCCAACGAAGGCAATCTAGGGTACTTTCAGACTTAATTTTCATATGACAAAGTTAATTAGCAAATTAACTACATCGCCATTTTCTTTGTCTGACGCTCGTAATCCATTCATTTGCGACGTGGTGCATTAATTGCAGCCAGATCGTAGCCGTTTTGAAGGGAAAGAAACTTCTAATCAAGTCCCTTACATGATTTACTCAGCGGCTATTGCGTAAAAAAGATACGTCACAATCGTAATGATAAATAATGTAACGTGAAAAAGTCAATAGCCTACGACACCGGGAGTTCCCAGGCGGTCCCCCATCCAAGTACTATCGCGGCCCGACGATGCTTAACTTCCGTGATCGGACGAGAACAGGTGTGTTCATCGTGGTATGGTCGTAGACAAACAAACGGGCAGATATCTACGATTTATTAGCACATTACATCGAAAATGGTTTAAACTTTAAAGGTCATATTTTTGACTGGATTATCCGCAATAGGTCGTGTTTATGTGCATTTGAAAGCTCTTTTCAAGCGCTATCAATTATTTACGACAACCATGCGCTTTAAGATTTCCGGTAAAAAGTTCCAACGAAGGCAATCTGGGGTACTTTCAGACTTAATTTTCATATGACAAAGTTAATTAGCAAAGTAACTACATCGCCATTTTCTTTGTCTGACGCTCTTAATCCATTCATTTGCGACGTGGTGCATTTATTGCAGCAAGATTGTAGCCCTTTTTAAGGGAAAGCAAATTCTAATCATGTCTCTTACTTGATTTACTCAGCGGCTATTGCGTAAAAAAGATACGTCACAATCGTAATGATAAATAATGTAACGTGAAAAAGTCAATAGCCTACGACACCGGGAGTTCCCAGGCGGTCCCCCATCCAAGTACTATCGCGGCCCGACGATGCTTAACTTCCGTGATCGGACGAGAACAGGTGTGTTCATCGTGGTATGGTCGTAGACAAACAAACGGGCAGATATCTACGATTTATTAGCACATTACATCGAAAATGGTTTAAACTTTAAAGGTCATATTTCTTGACTGGATTATCCGCAATAGGTCGTGTTTATGTGCATTTGAAAGCTCTTTTCAAGCGCTATCCATTATTTACGACAACCATGCGCTTTAAGATTTCCGGTAAAAAGTTCCAACGAAGGCAATCTGGGGTACTTTCAGACTTAATTTTCATATGACAAAGTTAACTAGCAAAGTAGCTACATCGCGATTTTCTTTGTCTGACGCTCTTAATCCATTCATTTGCGACGTGGTGCATTTATTGCAGCAAGATTGTAGCCCTTTTTAAGGGAAAGCAAATTCTAATCATGTCTCTTACTTGATTTACTAAGCGGCTATTGCGTAAAAAAGATACGTCACAGTCGTAATGATAAATAATGTAACGTGAAAAAGTCAATAGCCTACAACACCGGGAGTTCCCAGGCGGTCCCCCATCCAAGTACTATCCCGGCCCGACGATGCTTAACTTCCGTGATCGGACGAGAACAGGTGTGTTCATCGTGGTATGGTCGTAGACAAACAAACGGGCAGATATCTACGAATTATTAGCACATTACATCGAAAATGGTTTAAATTTTAAAGGTCATATTTCTTGACTGGGTGATCGGAAATAGGTCGAGTTTATGTGCATTTGAAAGCTCTTTTTAAGCGCTATCCATTATTTACGACAACCATGCGCTTTAAGATTTCCGGTAAAAAGTTCCAACGAAGGCAATCTGGGGTACTTTCAGACTTAATTTTCATATGACAAAGTTAACTAGCAAAGTAGCTACATCGCGATTTTCTTTGTCTGACGCTCTTAATCCATTCATTTGCGACGTGGTGCATTTATTGCAGCAAGATTGTAGCCCTTTTTAAGGGAAAGCAAATTCTAATCATGTCTCTTACTTGATTTACTAAGCGGCTATTGCGTAAAAAAGATACGTCACAGTCGTAATGATAAATAATGTAACGTGAAAAAGTCAATAGCCTACAACACCGGGAGTTCCCAGGCGGTCCCCCATCCAAGTACTATCCCGGCCCGACGATGCTTAACTTCCGTGATCGGACGAGAACAGGTGTGTTCATCGTGGTATGGTCGTAGACAAACAAACGGGCAGATATCTACGAATTATTAGCACATTACATCGAAAATGGTTTAAATTTTAAAGGTCATATTTCTTGACTGGGTGATCGGAAATAGGTCGAGTTTATGTGCATTTGAAAGCTCTTTTTAAGCGCTATCGATACTTTACGACAATAATGCGCTTTAAGATTTCCGGTAAAAAGTTCCAACGAAGGCAATCTAGGGTACTTTCAGACTTAATTTTCTTATGACAAAGTTAATTAGCAAAGTAACTACATCGCCATTTTCTTTGTCTGACGCTCTTAATCCATTCATTTGCGACGTGGCGCATTTATTGCAGCAAGATTGTAGCCCTTTTTAGGGGAAAGAAACTTCTAATCATGTCCCTTACTTGATTTACTTAGCGGCTATTGCGTAAAAAAGATACGTCACAGTCGTAATGATAAATAATGTAACGTGAAAAAGTCAATAGCCTACGACACCGGGAGATCCCAGGCGGTTCCCCCATCCAAGTACTATCCCGGCCCGACGATGCTTAACTTCCGTGATCGGACGAGAACAGGTGTGTTCATCGTGGTATGGTCGTAGACAAACAAACGGGCAGATATCTACGATTTATTAGCACATTACATCGAAAATGGTTTAAACTTTAAAGGTCATATTTTTGACTGGATTATCCATAATAGGTCGTGTTTATGTGCATTTGAAAGCTCTTTTCAAGCGCTATCAATTATTTACGACAACCATGCGCTTTAAGATTTCCGGTAAAAAGTTCCAACGAAGGCAATCTGGGGTACTTTCAGACTTAATTTTCATATGACAAAGTTAATTAGCAAAGTAACTACATCGCGATTTTCTTTGTCTGACGCTCTTAATCCATTCATTTGCGACGTGGTGCATTTATTGCAGCAAGATTGTAGCCCTTTTTAAGGGAAAGCAAATTCTAATCATGTCTCTTACTTGATTTACTAAGCGGCTATTGCGTAAAAAAGATACGTCACAGTCGTAATGATAAATAATGTAACGTGAAAAAGTCAATAGCCTACGACACCGGGAGATCCCAGGCGGTTCCCCCATCCAAGTACTATCCCGGCCCGACGATGCTTAACTTCCGTGATCGGACGAAAACAGGTGTGTTCATCGTGGTATGGTCGTAGACAAACATACGGGCAGATATCTAGGATTTACTAGCACATTACATCGAAAATGGTTCAAATTTTAAAGATCATATTTCTTGACTGGGTGATCGGAAATAGGTCGAGTTTATGTGCATTTGAAAGCTCTTTTTAAGTGCTATCGATTTTTTACGACAATAATGCGCTTTAAGATTTCCGGTAAAAAGTTCCAACGAAGGCAATCTAGGGTACTTTCAGACTTAATTTTCATATGACAAAGTTAATTAGCAAATTAACTACATCGCCATTTTCTTTGTCTGACGCTCGTAATCCATTCATTTGCGACGTGGCGCATTAATTGCAGCCAGATCGTAGCCGTTTTGAAGGGAAAGAAACTTCTAATCAAGTCCTTTACATGATTTACTCAGCGGCTATTGCGTAAAAAAGATACGTCACAATCGTAATGATAAATAATGTAACGTGAAAAAGTCAATAGCCTACGACACCGGGAGTTCCCTGGCGGTCCCCCATCCAAGTACTATCGCGCCCGACGATGCTTAACTTCCGTGATCGGACGAGAACAGGTGTGTTCATCGTGGTATGGTCGTAGACAAACAAACGGGCAGATATCTACGATTTATTAGCACATTACATCGAAAATGGTTTAAACTTTAAAGGTCATATTTTTGACTGGATTATCCGCAATAGGTCGTGTTTATGTGCATTTGAAAGCTCTTTTCAAGCGCTATCAATTATTTACGACAACCATGCGCTTTAAGATTTCCGGTAAAAAGTTCCACCGAAGGCAATCTGGGGTACTTTCAGACTTAATTTTCATATGACAAAGTTAATTAGCAAAGTAACTACATCGCCATTTTCTTTGTCTGACGCTCTTAATCCATTCATTTGCGACGTGGTGCATTTATTGCAGCAAGATTGTAGCCCTTTTTAAGGGAAAGCAAATTCTAATCATGTCTCTTACTTGATTTACTCAGCGGCTATTGCGTAAAAAAGATACGTCACAATCGTAATGATAAATAATGTAACGTGAAAAAGTCAATAGCCTACGACACCGGGAGTTCCCAGGCGGTCCCCCATCCAAGTACTATCGCGGCCCGACGATGCTTAACTTCCGTGATCGGACGAGAACAGGTGTGTTCATCGTGGTATGGTCGTAGACAACAAACGGGCAGATATCTACGATTTATTAGCACATTACATCGAAAATGGTTTAAACTTTAAAGGTCATATTTCTTGACTGGATTATCCGCAATAGGTCGTGTTTATGTGCATTTGAAAGCTCTTTTCAAGCGCTATCCATTATTTACGACAACCACGCGCTTTAAGATTTCCGGTAAAAAGTTCCAACGAAGGCAATCTGGGGTACTTTCAGACTTAATTTTCATATGACAAAGTTAATTAGCAAAGTAACTACATCGCCATTTTCTTTGTCTGACGCTCGTAATCCATTCATTTGCGACGTGGCGCATTAAGTGCAGCCAGATCGTAGCCGTTTTGAAGGGAAAGAAACTTCTAATCAAGTCCCTTACATGATTTACTCAGCGGCTATTGCGTAAAAAAGATACGTCACAATCGTAATGATAAATAATGTAACGTGAAAAAGTCAATAGCCTACGACACCGGGAGTTCCCAGGCGGTCCCCCATCCAAGTACTATCGCGCCCGACGATGCTTAACTTCCGTGATCGGACGAGAACAGGTGTGTTCATCGTGGTATGGTCGTAGACAAACAAACGGGCAGATATCTACGATTTATTAGCACATTACATCGAAAATGGTTTAAACTTTAAAGGTCATATTTTTGACTGGATTATCCGCAATAGGTCGTGTTTATGTGCATTTGAAAGCTCTTTTCAAGCGCTATCAATTATTTACGACAACCATGCGCTTTAAGATTTCCGGTAAAAAGTTCCAACGAAGGCAATCTGGGGTACTTTCAGACTTAATTTTCATATGACAAAGTTAATTAGCAAAGTAACTACATCGCGATTTTCTTTGTCTGACGCTCTTAATCCATTCATTTGCGACGTGGTGCATTTATTGCAGCAAGATTGTAGCCCTTTTTAAGGGAAAGCAAATTCTAATCATGTCTCTTACTTGATTTACTAAGCGGCTATTGCGTAAAAAAGATACGTCACAGTCGTAATGATAAATAATGTAACGTGAAAAAGTCAATAGCCTACGACACCGGGAGATCCCAGGCGGTTCCCCCATCCAAGTACTATCCCGGCCCGACGATGCTTAACTTCCGTGATCGGACGAAAACAGTTGTGTTCATCGTGGTATGGTCGTAGACAAACATACGGGCAGATATCTAGGATTTACTAGCACATTACATCGAAAATGGTTCAAATTTTAAAGATCATATTTCTTGACTGGGTGATCGGAAATAGGTCGAGTTTATGTGCATTTGAAAGCTCTTTTTAAGCGCTATCGATTTTTTACGACAATAATGCGCTTTAAGATTTCCGGTAAAAAGTTTCAACGAAGGCAATCTAGGGTACTTTCAGACTTAATTTTCATATGACAAAGTTAATTAGCAAATTAACTACATCGCCATTTTCTTTGTCTGACGCTCGTAATCCATTCATTTGCGACGTGGCGCATTAATTGCAGCCAGATCGTAGCCGTTTTGAAGGGGAAGAAACTTCTAATCAAGTCCCTTACATGATTTACTCAGCGGCTATTGCGTAAAAAAGATACGTCACAATCGTAATGATAAATAATGTAATGTGAAAAAGTCAATAGCCTACGACACCGGGAGATCTCAGGCGGTTCCCCCATCCAAGTACTATCCCGGCCCGACGATGCTTAACTTCCGTGATCGGACGAAAACAGGTGTGTTCATCGTGGTATGGTCGTAGACAAACATACGGGCAGATATCTAGGATTTACTAGCACATTACATCGAAAATGGTTCAAATTTTAAAGATCATATTTCTTGACTGGGTGATCGGAAATAGGTCGAGTTTATGTGCATTTGAAAGCTCTTTTTAAGCGCTATCGATTTTTTACGACAATAATGCGCTTTAAGATTTCCGGTAAAAAGTTCCAACGAAGGCAATCTAGGGTACTTTCAGACTTAATTTTCATATGACAAAGTTAATTAGCAAATTAACTACATCGCCATTTTCTTTGTCTGACGCTCGTAATCCATTCATTTGCGACGTGGCGCATTAATTGCAGCCAGATCGTAGCCGTTTTGAAGGGAAAGAAACTTCTAATCAAGTCCCTTACATGATTTACTCAGCGGCTATTGCGTAAAAAAGATACGTCACAATCGTAATGATAAATAATGTAACGTGAAAAAGTCAATAGCCTACGACACCGGGAGTTCCCTGGCGGTCCCCCATCCAAGTACTATCGCGCCCGACGATGCTTAACTTCCGTGATCGGACGAGAACAGGTGTGTTCATCGTGGTATGGTCGTAGACAAACAAACGGGCAGATATCTACGATTTATTAGCACATTACATCGAAAATGGTTTAAACTTTAACGGTCATATTTTTGACTGGATTATGCGCAATAGGTCGTGTTTATGTGCATTTGAAAGCTCTTTTCAAGCGCTATCAATTATTTACGACAACCATGCGCTTTAAGATTTCCGGTAAAAAGTTCCACCGAAGGCAATCTGGGGTACTTTCAGACTTAATTTTCATATGACAAAGTTAATTAGCAAAGTAACTACATCGCCATTTTCTTTGTCTGACGCTCTTAATCGATTCATTTGCGACGTGGTGCATTTATTGCAGCAAGATTGTAGCCCTTTTAAAGGGAAAGCAAATTCTAATCATGTCTCTTACTTGATTTACTCAGCGGCTATTGCGTAAAAAAGATACGTCACAATCGTAATGATAAATAATGTAACGTGAAAAAGTCAATAGCCTACGACACCGGGAGTTCCCAGGCGGTCCCCCATCCAAGTACTATCGCGGCCCGACGATGCTTAACTTCCGTGATCGGACGAGAACAGGTGTGTTCATCGTGGTATGGTCGTAGACAAACAAACGGGCAGATATCTACGATTTATTAGCACATTACATCGAAAATGGTTTAAACTTTAAAGGTCATATTTCATGATTGGATTATCCGCAATAGGTCGTGTTTATGTGCATTTGAAAGCTCTTTTCAAGCGCTATCCATTATTTACGACTACCATGCGCTTTAAGATTTCCGGTAAAAAGTTCCAACGAAGGCAATCTGGGGTACTTTCAGACTTCATTTTCATATGACAAAGTTAATTAGCAAAGTAACTACATCGCCATTTTCTTTGTCTGACGCTCGTAATCCATTCATTTGCGACGTGGCGCATTAATTGCAGCCAGATCGTAGCCGTTTTGAAGGGAAAGAAACTTCTAATCAAGTCCCTTACATGATTTACTCAGCGGCTATTGCGTAAAAAAGATACGTCACAATCGTAATGATAAATAATGTAACGTGAAAAAGTCAATAGCCTACGACACCGGGAGATCCCAGGCGGTTCCCCCATCCAAGTACTATCCCGGCCCGACGATGCTTAACTTCCGTGATCGGACGAAAACAGGTGTGTTCATCGTGGTATGGTCGTAGACAAACATACGGGCAGATATCTAGGATTTACTAGCACATTACATCGAAAATGGTTCAAATTTTAAAGATCATATTTCTTGACTGGGTGATCGGAAATAGGTCGAGTTTATGTGCATTTGAAAGCTCTTTTTAAGCGCTATCGATTTTTTACGACAATAATGCGCTTTAAGATTTCCGGTAAAAAGTTCCAACGAAGGCAATCTAGGGTACTTTCAGACTTAATTTTCATATGACAAAGTTAATTAGCAAATTAACTACATCGCCATTTTCTTTGTCTGACGCTCGTAATCCATTCATTTGCGACGTGGCGCATTAATTGCAGCCAGATCGTAGCCGTTTTGAAGGGAAAGAAACTTCTAATCAAGTCCCTTACATGATTTACTCAGCGGCTATTGCGTAAAAAAGATACGTCACAATCGTAATGATAAATAATGTAACGTGAAAAAGTCAATAGCCTACGACACCGGGAGTTCCCTGGCGGTCCCCCATCCAAGTACTATCGCTCCCGACGATGCTTAACTTCCGTGATCGGACGAGAACAGGTGTGTTCATCGTGGTATGGTCGTAGACAAACAAACGGGCAGATATCTACGATTTATTAGCACATTACATCGAAAATGGTTTAAACTTTAAAGGTCATATTTTTGACTGGATTATCCGCAATAGGTCGTGTTTATGTGCATTTGAAAGCTCTTTTCAAGCGCTATCAATTATTTACGACAACCATGCGCTTTAAGATTTCCGGTAAAAAGTTCCACCGAAGGCAATCTGGGGTACTTTCAGACTTAATTTTCATATGACAAAGTTAATTAGCAAAGTAACTACATCGCCATTTTCTTTGTCTGACGCTCTTAATCCATTCATTTGCGACGTGGTGCATTTATTGCAGCAAGATTGTAGCCCTTTTAAAGGGAAAGCAAATTCTAATCATGTCTCTTACTTGATTTACTCAGCGGCTATTGCGTAAAAAAGATACGTCACAATCGTAATGATAAATAATGTAACGTGAAAAAGTCAATAGCCTACGACACCGGGAGTTCCCAGGCGGTCCCCCATCCAAGTACTATCGCGGCCCGACGATGCTTAACTTCCGTGATCGGACGAGAACAGGTGTGTTCATCGTGGTATGGTCGTAGACAAACAAACGGGCAGATATCTACGATTTATTAGCACATTACATCGAAAATGGTTTAAACTTTAAAGGTCATATTTTTGACTGGATTATCCGCAATAGGTCGTGTTTATGTGCATTTGAAAGCTCTTTTCAAGCGCTATCAATTATTTACGACAACCATGCGCTTTAAGATTTCCGGTAAAAAGTTCCAACGAAGGCAATCTGGGGTACTTTCAGACTTAATTTTCATATGACAAAGTTAATTAGCAAAGTAACTACATCGCGAATTTCTTTGTCTGACGCTCTTAATCCATTCATTTGCGACGTGGTGCATTTATTGCAGCAAGATTGTAGCCCTTTTTAAGGGAAAGCAAATTCTAATCATGTCTCTTACTTGATTTACTAAGCGGCTATTGCGTAAAAAAGATACGTCACAGTCGTAATGATAAATAATGTAACGTGAAAAAGTCAATAGCCTACGACACCGGGAGATCCCAGGCGGTTCCCCCATCCAAGTACTATCCCGGCCCGACGATGCTTAACTTCCGTGATCGGACGAAAACAGGTGTGTTCATCGTGGTATGGTCGTAGACAAACATACGGGCAGATATCTAGGATTTACTAGCACATTACATCGAAAATGGTTCAAATTTTAAAGATCATATTTCTTGACTGGGTGATCGGAAATAGGTCGAGTTTATGTGCATTTGAAAGCTCTTTTTAAGCGCTATCGATTTTTTACGACAATAATGCGCTTTAAGATTTCCGGTAAAAAGTTCCAACGAAGGCAATCTAGGGTACTTTCAGACTTAATTTTCATATGACAAAGTTAATTAGCAAATTAACTACATCGCCATTTTCTTTGTCTGACGCTCGTAATCCATTCATTTGCGACGTGGTGCATTTATTGCAGCCAGATCGTAGCCGTTTTGAAGGGAAAGAAACTTCTAATCAAGTCCCTTACATGATTTACTCAGCGGCTATTGCGTAAAAAAGATACGTCACAATCGTAATGATAAATAATGTAACGTGAAAAAGTCAATAGCCTACGACACCGGGAGTTCCCTGGCGGTCCCCCATCCAAGTACTATCGCTCCCGACGATGCTTAACTTCCGTGATCGGACGAGAACAGGTGTGTTCATCGTGGTATGGTCGTAGACAAACAAACGGGCAGATATCTACGATTTATTAGCACATTACATCGAAAATGGTTTAAACTTTAAAGGTCATATTTTTGACTGGATTATCCGCAATAGGTCGTGTTTATGTGCATTTGAAAGCTCTTTTCAAGCGCTATCAATTATTTACGACAACCATGCGCTTTAAGATTTCCGGTAAAAAGTTCCACCGAAGGCAATCTGGGGTACTTTCAGACTTAATTTTCATATGACAAAGTTAATTAGCAAAGTAACTACATCGCCATTTTCTTTGTCTGACGCTCTTAATCCATTCATTTGCGACGTGGTGCATTTATTGCAGCAAGATTGTAGCCCTTTTAAAGGGAAAGCAAATTCTAATCATGTCTCTTACTTGATTTACTCAGCGGCTATTGCGTAAAAAAGATACGTCACAATCGTAATGATAAATAATGTAACGTGAAAAAGTCAATAGCCTACGACACCGGGAGTTCCCAGGCGGTCCCCCATCCAAGTACTATCGCGGCCCGACGATGCTTAACTTCCGTGATCGGACGAGAACAGGTGTGTTCATCGTGGTATGGTCGTAGACAAACAAACGGGCAGATATCTACGATTTATTAGCACATTACATCGAAAATGGTTTAAACTTTAAAGGTTATATTTCTTGACGGGATTATCCGAAATATGTCGTGTTTATGTGCATTTGAAAGCTCTTTTCAAGCGCTATCGATTATTTACGACAACCATGCGCTTTAAGATTTCCGGTAAAAAGTTCCAACGAAGGCAATCTAAGGTACTTTCAGACTTAATTTTCATATGACAAAGTTATTTAGCAAATTAACTACATCGCCATTTTCTTTGTCTGACGCTCGTAATCCATTCATTTGCGACGTGGAGCATTTATTGCAGCCAGATCGTAGCCGTTTTGAAGGGAAAGAAACTTCTAATCAAGTCCCTTACTTGATTTACTCAGCGGCTATTGCGTCAAAAAGATACGTCACAGTCGTAATGATAAATAATGTAACGTGAAAAAGTCAATAGCCTACGACACCGGGAGTTCCCAGGCGGTCCCCCAACCAAGTACTATCCCGGCCCGACGATGCTTAACATCCGTGATCGGACGAGAACAGGTGTGTTCATCGTGGTATGCTCGTAGACAAACAAACGGGCAGATATCTACGAATTATCAGCACATTACATCGAAAATGGTTTAAATTTTAAAGGTCATATTTCTTGACTGGATTATCCGAAATATGTCGTGTTTATGTGCATTTGAAAGCTCTTTTCAAGCGCTATCCATTACTTACGACAACCATGCGCTTTAAGATTTCCGGTAAAAAGTTCCAACGAAGGCAATCTAGGGTACTTTCAGACTTAATTTTCATATGACAAAGTTAATTAGCAAAGTAACTACATCGCCATTTACTTTGTCCGACGCTCTTAATCCATTCATTTGCGACGTGGCGCATTTATTGCAGCAAGATTGTAGCCCTTTTTAGGGGAAAGAAACTTCTAATCATGTACCTTACTTGATTTACTTAGCGGCTATTGCGTAAAAAAGATACGTCACAGTCGTAATGATAAATAATGTAACGTGAAAAAGTCAATAGCCTACGACACCGGGAGATCCCAGGCGGTTCCCCCATCCAAGTACTATCCCGGCCCGACGATGCTTAACTTCCGTGATCGGACGAAAACAGGTGTGTTCATCGTGGTATGGTCGTAGACAAACATACGGGCAGATATCTAGGATTTACTAGCACATTACATCGAAAATGGTTCAAATTTTAAAGATCATATTTCTTGACTGGGTGATCGGAAATAGGTCGAGTTTATGTGCATTTGAAAGCTCTTTTTAAGCGCTATCGATTCTTTACGACAATAATGCGCTTTAAGATTTCCGGTAAAAAGTTCCAACGAAGGCAATCTAGGGTACTTTCAGACTTAATTTTCATATGACAAAGTTAATTAGCAAATTAACTACATCGCCATTTTCTTTGTCTGACGCTCGTAATCCATTCATTTGCGACGTGGCGCATTAATTGCAGCCAGATCGTAGCCGTTTTGAAGGGAAAGAAACTTCTAATCAAGTCCCTTACATGATTTACTCAGCGGCCTTTGCGTAAAAAAGATACGTCACAATCGTATTGATAAATAATGTAACGTGAAAAAGTCAATAGCCTACGACACCGGGAGTTCCCAGGCGGTCCCCCATCCAAGTACTATCGCGGCCCGACGATGCTTAACTTCCGTGATCGGACGAGAACAGGTGTGTTCATCGTGGTATGGTCGTAGACAAACAAACGGGCAGATATCTACGATTTATTAGCACATTACATCGAAAATGGTTTAAACTTTAAAGGTTATATTTCTTGACGGGATTATCCGAAATATGTCGTGTTTATGTGCATTTGAAAGCTCTTTTCAAGCGCTATCGATTATTTACGACAACCATGCGCTTTAAGATTTCCGGTAAAAAGTTCCAACGAAGGCAATCTAAGGTACTTTCAGACTTAATTTTCATATGACAAAGTTATTTAGCAAATTAACTACATCGCCATTTTCTTTGTCTGACGCTCGTAATCCATTCATTTGCGACGTGGAGCATTTATTGCAGCCAGATCGTAGCCGTTTTGAAGGGAAAGAAACTTCTAATCAAGTCCCTTACTTGATTTACTCAGCGGCTATTGCGTCAAAAAGATACGTCACAGTCGTAATGATAAATAATGTAACGTGAAAAAGTCAATAGCCTACGACACCGGGAGTTCCCAGGCGGTCCCCCAACCAAGTACTATCCCGGCCCGACGATGCTTAACATCCGTGATCGGACGAGAACAGGTGTGTTCATCGTGGTATGCTCGTAGACAAACAAACGGGCAGATATCTACGAATTATTAGCACATTACATCGAAAATGGTTTAAATTTTAAAGGTCATATTTCTTGACTGGATTATCCGAAATATGTCGTGTTTATGTGCATTTGAAAGCTCTTTTCAAGCGCTATCCATTACTTACGACAACCATGCGCTTTAAGATTTCCGGTAAAAAGTTCCAACGAAGGCAATCTAGGGTACTTTCAGACTTAATTTTCATATGACAAAGTTAATTAGCAAAGTAACTACATCGCCATTTTCTTTGTCCGACGCTCTTAATCCATTCATTTGCGACGTGGCGCATTTATTGCAGCAAGATTGTAGCCCTTTTTAGGGGAAAGAAACTTCTAATCATGTACCTTACTTGATTTACTTAGCGGCTATTGCGTAAAAAAGATACGTCACAGTCGTAATGATAAATAATGTAACGTGAAAAAGTCAATAGCCTACGACACCGGGAGATCCCAGGCGGTTCCCCCATCCAAGTACTATCCCGGCCCGACGATGCTTAACTTCCGTGATCGGACGAAAACAGGTGTGTTCATCGTGGTATGGTCGTAGACAAACATACGGGCAGATATCTAGGATTTACTAGCACATTACATCGAAAATGGTTCAAATTTTAAAGATCATATTTCTTGACTGGGTGATCGGAAATAGGTCGAGTTTATGTGCATTTGAAAGCTCTTTTTAAGCGCTATCGATTCTTTACGACAATAATGCGCTTTAAGATTTCCGGTAAAAAGTTCCAACGAAGGCAATCTAGGGTACTTTCAGACTTAATTTTCATATGACAAAGTTAATTAGCAAATTAACTACATCGCCATTTTCTTTGTCTGACGCTCGTAATCCATTCATTTGCGACGTGGCGCATTAATTGCAGCCAGATCGTAGCCGTTTTGAAGGGAAAGAAACTTCTAATCAAGTCCCTTACATGATTTACTCAGCGGCCTTTGCGTAAAAAAGATACGTCACAATCGTATTGATAAATAATGTAACGTGAAAAAGTCAATAGCCTACGACACCGGGAGTTCCCAGGCGGTCCCCCATCCAAGTACTATCGCGGCCCGACGATGCTTAACTTCCGTGATCGGACGAGAACAGGTGTGTTCATCGTGGTATGGTCGTAGACAAACAAACGGGCAGATATCTACGATTTATTAGCACATTACATCGAAAATGGTTTAAACTTTAAAGGTTATATTTCTTGACGGGATTATCCGAAATATGTCGTGTTTATGTGCATTTGAAAGCTCTTTTCAAGCGCTATCGATTATTTACGACAACCATGCGCTTTAAGATTTCCGGTAAAAAGTTCCAACGAAGGCAATCTAAGGTACTTTCAGACTTAATTTTCATATGACAAAGTTATGTAGCAAATTAACTACATCGCCATTTTCTTTGTCTGACGCTCGTAATCCATTCATTTGCGACGTGGAGCATTTATTGCAGCCAGATCGTAGCCGTTTTGAAGGGAAAGAAACTTCTAATCAAGTCCCTTACTTGATTTACTCAGCGGCTATTGCGTCAAAAAGATACGTCACAGTCGTAATGATAAATAATGTAACGTGAAAAAGTCAATAGCCTACGACACCGGGAGTTCCCAGGCGGTCCCCCATCCAAGTACTATCCCGGCCCGACGATGCTTAACTTCCGTGATCGTACGAGAACAGGTGTGTTCATCCTGGTATAGTCGTAA
This sequence comes from Hydractinia symbiolongicarpus, assembly GCF_029227915.1. Taxonomy (NCBI): domain Eukaryota; kingdom Metazoa; phylum Cnidaria; class Hydrozoa; order Anthoathecata; family Hydractiniidae; genus Hydractinia; species Hydractinia symbiolongicarpus. The sequence continues at coordinate 14,501,533 of NC_079885.1, read as the reverse complement.
ACAAACAAACGGGCAGATATCTACGAATTATTAGCACATTACATCGAAAATGGTTTAAATTTTAAAGGTCATATTTCTTGACTGGATTATCCGAAATATGTCGTGTTTATGTGCATTTGAAAGCTCTTTTCAAGCGCTATCCATTATTTACGACAACCATGCGCTTTAAGATTTCCGGTAAAAAGTTCCAACGAAGGCAATCTAGGGTACTTTCAGACTTAATTTTCTTATGACAAAGTTAATTAGCAAAGTAACTACATCGCCATTTTCTTTGTCTGACGCTCTTAATCCATTCATTTGCGACGTGGCGCATTTATTGCATCAAGATTGTAGCCCTTTTTAGGGGAAAGAAACTTCTAATCATGTCCCTTACTTGATTTACCTAGCGGCTATTGCGTAAAAAAGATACGTCACAGTCGTAATGATAAATAATGAAACGTGAAAAAGTCAATAGCCTACGACACCGGGAGATCCCAGGCGGTTTCCCCATCCAAGTACTATCCCGGCCCGACGATGCTTAACTTCCGTGATCGGACAAGAACAGGTGTGTTCATCGTGGTATGGTCGTAGACAAACATACGGGCAGATATCTACGATTTACTAGCACATTACATCGAAAATGGTTCAAATTTTAAAGATCATATTTCTTGACTGGGTGATCGGAAATAGGTCGAGTTTATGTGCATTTGAAAGCTCTTTTTAAGCGCTATCGATACTTTACGACAATAATGCGCTTTAAGATTTCCGGTAAAAAGTTCCAACGAAGGCAATCTAGGGTACTTTCAGACTTAATTTTCTTATGACAAAGTTAATTAGCAAAGTAACTACATCGCCATTTTCTTTGTCCGACGCTCTTAATCCATTCATTTGCGACGTGGCGCATTTATTGCAGCAAGATTGTAGCCCTTTTTAGGGGAAAGAAACTTCTAATCATGTCCCTTACTTGATTTACTTAGCGGCTATTGCGTAAAAAAGATACGTCACAGTCGTAATGATAAAAATTGTAACGTGAAAAAGTCAATAGCCTACGACACCGGGAGATCCCAGGCGGTTCCCCTATCCAAGTACTATCCCGGCCCGACGATGCTTAACATCCGTGATCGGACGAAAACAGGTGTGTTCATCGTGGTATGGTCGTAGACAAACATACGGGCAGATATCTAGGATTTACTAGCACATTACATCGAAAATGGTTCAAATTTTAAAGATCATATTTCTTGACTGGGTGATCGGAAATAGGTCGAGTTTATGTGCATTTGAAAGCTCTTTTTAAGCGCTATCGATTCTTTACGACAATAATGCGCTTTAAGATTTCCGGTAAAAAGTTCCAACGAAGGCAATCTAGGGTACTTTCAGACTTAATTTTCATATGACAAAGTTAATTAGCAAATTAACTACATCGCCATTTTCTTTGTCTGACGCTCGTAATCCATTCATTTGCGACGTGGCGCATTAATTGCAGCCAGATCGTAGCCGTTTTGAAGGGAAAGAAACTTCTAATCAAGTCCCTTACATGATTTACTCAGCGGCTATTGCGTAAAAAAGATACGTCACAATCGTAATGATAAATAATGTAACGTGATAAAGTCAATAGCCTACGACACCGGGAGTTCCCAGGCGGTCCCCCATCCAAGTACTATCGCGGCCCGACGATGCTTAACTTCCGTGATCGGACGAGAACAGGTGTGTTCATCGTGGTATGGTCGTAGACAAACAAACGGGCAGATATCTACGATTTAGTAGCACATTACATCGAAAATGGTTTAAACTTTAAAGGTCATATTTTTGACTGGATTATCCGCAATAGGTCGTGTTTATGTGCATTTGAAAGCTCTTTTCAAGCGCTATCAATTATTTACGACAACCATGCGCTTTAAGATTTCCGGTAAAAGTTCCAACGAAGGCAATCTGGGGTACTTTCAGACTTAATTTTCATATGACAAAGTTAATTAGCAAAGTAACTACATCGCCATTTTCTTTGTCTGACGCTCTTAATCCATTCATTTGCGACGTGGTGCATTTATTGCAGCAAGATTGTAACCCTTTTTAAGGGAAAGCAAATTCTAATCATGTCTCTTACTTGATTTACTCAGCGGCTATTGCGTAAAAAAGATACGTCACAATTGTAATGATAAATAATGTAACGTGAAAAAGTCAATAGCCTACGACACCGGGAGTTCCCAGGCGGTCCCCCATCCAAGTACTATCGCGGCCCGACGATGCTTAACTTCCGTGATCGGACGAGAACAGGTGTGTTCATCGTGGTATGGTCGTAGACAAACAAACGGGCAGATATCTACGATTTATTAGCACATTACATCGAAAATGGTTTAAACTTTAAAGGTCATATTTCTTGACTGGATTATCCGCAATAGGTCGTGTTTATGTGCATTTGAAAGCTCTTTTCAAGCGATATCCATTATTTACGACAACCATGCGCTTTAAGATTTCCGGTAAAAAGTTCCAACGAAGGCAATCTGGGGTACTTTCAGACTTAATTTTCATATGACAAAGTTAATTAGCAAAGTAACTACATCGCGATTTTCTTTGTCTGACGCTCGTAATCCATTCATTTGCGACGTGGTGCATTTATTGCAGCAAGATTGTAGCCCTTTTTAAGGGAAAGCAAATTCTAATCATGTCTCTTACTTGATTTACTAAGCGGCTATTGCGTAAAAAAGATACGTCACAGTCGTAATGATAAATAATGTAACGTGAAAAAGTCAATAGCCTACGACACCGGGAGTTCCCAGGCGGTCCCCCATCCAAGTACTATCCCGGCCCGACGATGCTTAACTTCCGTGATCGGACGAGAACAGGTGTGTTCATCGTGGTATGGTCGTAGACAAACAAACGGGCAGATATCTACGAATTATTAGCACATTACATCGAAAATGGTTTAAATTTTAAAGGTCATATTTCTTGACTGGGTGATCGGAAATAGGTCGAGTTTATGTGCATTTGAAAGCTCTTTTTAAGCGCTATCGATACTTTACGACAATAATGCGCTTTAAGATTTCCGGTAAAAAGTTCCAACGAAGGCAATCTAGGGTACTTTCAGACTTAATTTTCTTATGACAAAGTTAATTAGCAAAGTAACTACATCGCCATTTTCTTTGTCTGACGCTCTTAATCCATTCATTTGCGACGTGGCGCATTTATTGCAGCAAGATTGTAGCCCTTTTTAGGGGAAAGAAACTTCTAATCATGTCCCTTACTTGATTTACTTAGCGGCTATTGCGTAAAAAAGATACGTCACAGTCGTAATGATAAATAATGTAACGTGAAAAAGTCAATAGCCTACGACACCGGGAGTTCCCAGGCGGTCCCCCATCAAAGTACTATCCCGGCCCGACGATGCTTAACTTCCGTGATCGGACGAGAACAGGTGTGTTCATCGTGGTATGGTCGTAGACAAACAAACGGGCAGATATCTACGAATTATTAGCACATTACATCGAAAATGGTTTAAATTTTAAAGGTCATATTTCTTGACTGGGTGATCGGAAATAGGTCGAGTTTATGTGCATTTGAAAGCTCTTTTTAAGCGCTATCGATACTTTACGACAATAATGCGCTTTAAGATTTCCGGTAAAAAGTTCCAACGAAGGCAATCTAGGGTACTTTCAGACTTAATTTTCTTATGACAAAGTTAATTAGCAAAGTAACTACATCGCCATTTTCTTTGTCTGACGCTCTTAATCCATTCATTTGCGACGTGGCGCATTTATTGCAGGAAGATTGTAGCCCTTTTTAGGGGAAAGAAACTTCTAATCATGTCCCTTACTTGATTTACTTAGCGGCTATTGCGTAAAAAAGATACGTCACAGTCGTAATGATAAATAATGTAACGTGAAAAAGTCAATAGCCTACGACACCGGGAGATCCCAGGCGGTTCCCCCATCCAAGTACTATCCCGGCCCGACGATGCTTAACTTCCGTGATCGGACGAAAACAGGTGTGTTCATCGTGGTATGGTCGTAGACAAACATACGGGCAGATATCTAGGATTTACTAGCACATTACATCGAAAATGGTTCAAATTTTAAAGATCATATTTCTTGACTGGGTGATCGGAAATAGGTCGAGTTTATGTGCATTTGAAAGCTCTTTTTAAGCGCTATCGATTCTTTACGACAATAATGCGCTTTAAGATTTCCGGTGAAAAGTTCCAACGAAGGCAATCTAGGGTACTTTCAGACTTAATTTTCATATGACAAAGTTAATTAGCAAAGTAACTACATCGCGATTTACTTTGTCTGACGCTCTTAATCCATTCATTTGCGACGTGGTGCATTTATTGCAGCAAGATTGTAGCCCTTTTTAAGGGAAAGCAAATTCTAATCATGTCTCTTACTTGATTTACTAAGCGGCTATTGCGTAAAAAAGATACGTCACAGTCGTAATGATAAATAATGTAACGTGAAAAAGTCAATAGCCTACGACACCGGGAGTTCCCAGGCGGTCCCCCATCCAAGTACTATCCCGGCCCGACGATGCTTAACTTCCGTGATCGGACTAGAACAGGTGTGTTCATCGTGGTATGGTCGTAGACAAACAAACGGGCAGATATCTACGAATTATTAGCACATTACATCGAAAATGGTTTAAATTTTAAAGGTCATATTTCTTGACTGGGTGATCGGAAATAGGTCGAGTTTATGTGCATTTAAAAGCTCTTTTTAAGCGCTATCGATACTTTACGACAATAATGCGCTTTAAGATTTCCGGTAAAAAGTTCCAACGAAGGCAATCTAGGGTACTTTCAGACTTAATTTTCCTATGACAAAGTTAATTAGCAAAGTAACTACATCGCCATTTTCTTTGTCTGACGCTCTTAATCCATTCATTTGCGACGTGGCGCATTTATTGCAGCAAGATTGTAGCCCTTTTTAGGGGAAAGAAACTTCTAATCATGTCCCTTACTTGATTTACTTAGCGGCTATTGCGTAAAAAAGATACGTCACAGTCGTAATGATAAATAATATAACGTGAAAAAGTCAATAGCCTACGACACCGGGAGATCCCAGGCGGTTCCCCCATCCAAGTACTATCCCGGCCCGACGATGCTTAACTTCCGTGATCGGACGAAAACAGGTGTGTTCATCGTGGTATGGTCGTAGACAAACATACGGGCAGATATCTAGGATTTACTAGCACATTACATCGAAAATGGTTCAAATTTTAAAGATCATATTTCTTGACTGGGTGATCGGAAATAGGTCGAGTTTATGTGCATTTGAAAGCTCTTTTTAAGCGCTATCGATTTTTTACGACAATAATGCGCTTTAAGATTTCCGGTAAAAAGTTCCAACGAAGGCAATCTAGGGTACTTTCAGACTTAATTTTCATATGACAAAGTTAATTAGCAAATTAACTACATCGCCATTTTCTTTGTCTGACGCTCGTAATCCATTCATTTGCGACGTGGCGCATTAATTGCAGCCAGATCGTAGCCGTTTTGAAGGGAAAGAAACTTCTAATCAAGTCCCTTACATGATTTACTCAGCGGCTATTGCGTAAAAAAGATACGTCACAATCGTAATGATAAATAATGTAACGTGAAAAAGTCAATAGCCTACGACACCGGGAGTTCCCAGGCGGTCCCCCATCCAAGTACTATCGCGCCCGACGATGCTTAACTTCCGTGATCGGACGAGAACAGGTGTGTTCATCGTGGTATGGTCGTAGACAAACAAACGGGCAGATATCTACGATTTATTAGCACATTACATCGAAAATGGTTTAAACTTTAAAGGTCATATTTTTGACTGGATTATCCGCAATAGGTCGTGTTTATGTGCATTTGAAAGCTCTTTTCAAGCGCTATCAATTATTTACGACAACCATGCGCTTTAAGATTTCCGGTAAAAAGTTCCAACGAAGGCAATCTGGGGTACTTTCAGACTTAATTTTCATATGACAAAGTTAATTAGCAAAGTAACTACATCGCCATTTTCTTTGTCTGACGCTCGTAATCCATTCATTTGCGACGTGGCGCATTAATTGCAGCCAGATCGTAGCCGTTTTGAAGGGAAAGAAACTTCTAATCAAGTCCCTTACATGATTTACTCAGCGGCTATTGCGTAAAAAAGATACGTCACAATCGTAATGATAAATAATGTAACGTGAAAAAGTCAATAGCCTACGACACCGGGAGTTCCCAGGCGGTCCCCCATCCAAGTACTATCGCGCCCGACGATGCTTAACTTCCGTGATCGGACGAGAACAGGTGTGTTCATCGTGGTATGGTCGTAGACAAACAAACGGGCAGATATCTACGACTTATTAGCACGTTACATCGAAAATGGTTTAAACTTTAAAGGTCATATTTTTGACTGGATTATCCGCAATAGGTCGTGTTTATGTGCATTTGAAAGCTCTTTTCAAGCGCTATCAATTATTTACGACAATAATGCGCTTTAAGATTTCCGGTAAAAAGTTCCAACGAAGGCAATCTAGGGTACTTTCAGACTTAATTTTCTTATGACAAAGTTAATTAGCAAAGTAACTACATCGCCATTTTCTTTGTCTGACGCTCTTAATCCATTCATTTGCGACGTGGCGCATTTATTGCAGCAAGATTGTAGCCCTTTTTAGGGGAAAGAAACTTCTAATCATGTCCCTTACTTGATTTACTTAGCGGCTATTGCGTAAAAAAGATACGTCACAGTCGTAATGATAAATAATGTAACGTGAAAAAGTCAATAGCCTACGACACCGGGAGATCCCAGGCGGTTCCCCCATCCAAGTACCATCCCGGCCCGACGATGCTTAACTTCCGTGATCGGACGAAAACAGGTGTGTTCATCGTGGTATGGTCGTAGACAAACATACGGGCAGATATCTAGGATTTACTAGCACAATACATCGAAAATGGTTCAAATTATAAAGATCATATTTCTTGACTGGGTGATCGGAAATAGGTCGAGTTTATGTGCATTTGAAAGCTCTTTTTAAGCGCTATCGATTTTTTACGACAATAATGCGCTTTAAGATTTCCGGTAAAAAGTTCCAACGAAGGCAATCTAGGGTACTTTCAGACTTAATTTTCATATGACAAAGTTAATTAGCAATATAACTACATCGCCATTTTCTTTGTCTGACGCTCGTAATCCATTCATTTGCGACGTGGCGCATTAATTGCAGCCAGATCGTAGCCGTTTTGAAGGGAAAGAAATTTCTAATCAAGTCCCTTACATGATTTACTCAGCGGCTATTGCGTAAAAAAGATACGTCACAATCGTAATGATAAATAATGTAACGTGAAAAAGTCAATAGCCTACGACACCGGGAGTTCCCAGGCGGTCCCCCATCCAAGTACTATCGCGCCCGACGATGCTTAACTTCCGTGATCGGACGAGAACAGGTGTGTTCATCGTGGTATGGTCGTAGACAAACAAACGGGCAGATATCTACGATTTATTAGCACATTACATCGAAAATGGTTTAAACTTTAAAGGTCATATTTTTGACTGGATTATCCGCAATAGGTCGTGTTTATGCGCATTTGAAAGCTCTTTTCAAGCGCTATCAATTATTTACGACAACCATGCGCTTTAAGATTTCCGGTAAAAAGTTCCAACGAAGGCAATCTGGGGTACTTTCAGACTTAATTTTCATATGACAAAGTTAATTAGCAAAGTAACTACATCGCCATTTTCTTTGTCTGACGCTCTTAATCCATTCATTTGCGACGTGGTGCATTTATTGCAGCAAGATTGTAGCCCTTTTTAAGGGAAAGCAAATTCTAATCATGTCTCTTACTTGATTTACTCAGCCGCTATTGCGTAAAAAAGATACGTCACAATCGTAATGATAAATAATGTAACGTGAAAAAGTCAATAGCCTACGACACCGGGAGTTCCCAGGCGGTCCCCCATCCAAGTACTATCGCGGCCCGACGATGCTTAACTTCCGTGATCGGACGAGAACAGGTGTGTTCATCGTGGTATGGTCGTAGACAAACAAACGGGCAGATATCTACGATTTAGTAGCACATTACATCGAAAATGGTTTAAACTTTAAAGGTCATATTTTTGACTGGATTATCCGCCATAGGTCGTGTTTATGTGCATTTGAAAGCTCTTTTCAAGCGCTATCAATTATTTACGACAACCATGCGCTTTAAGATTTCCGGTAAAAAGTTCCAACGAAGGCAATCTGGGGTACTTTCAGACTTAATTTTCACATGACAAAATTAATTAGCAAAGTAACTACATCGCCATTTTCTTTGTCTGACGCTCTTAATCCATTCATTTGCGACGTGGTGCATTTATTGCAGCAAGATTGTAGCCCTTTTTAAGGGAAAGCAAATTCTAATCATGTCTCTTACTTGATTTACTCAGCGGCTATTGCGTAAAAAAGATACGTCACAATCGTAATGATAAATAATGTAACGTGAAAAAGTCAATAGCCTACGACACCGGGAGTTCCCAGGCGGTCCCCCATCCAAGTACTATCGCGGCCCGACGATGCTTAACTTCCGTGATCGGACGAGAACAGGTGTGTTCATCGTGGTATGGTCGTAGACAAACAAACGGGCAGATATCTACGATTTAGTAGCACATTACATCGAAAATGGTTTAAACTTTAAAGGTCATATTTTTGACTGGATTATCCGCAATAGGTCGTGTTTATGTGCATTTGAAAGCTCTTTTCAAGCGCTATCAATTATTTACGACAACCATGCGCTTTAAGATTTCCGGTAAAAAGTTCCAACGAAGGCAATCTGGGGTACTTTCAGACTTAATTTTCATATGACAAAGTTAATTAGCAAAGTAACTACATCGCGATTTTCTTTGTCTGACGCTCTTAATCCATTCATTTGCGACGTGGTGCATTTATTGCAGCAAGATTGTAGCCCTTTTTAAGGGAAAGCAAATTCTAATCATGTCTCTTACTTGATTTACTAAGCGGCTATTGCGTAAAAAAGATACGTCACAGTCGTAATGATAAATAATGTAACGTGAAAAAGTCAATAGCCTACGACACCGGGAGTTCCCAGGCGGTCCCCCATCCAAGTACTATCCCGGCCCGACGATGCTTAACTTCCGTGATCGGACGAGAACAGGTGTGTTCATCGTGGTATGGTCGTAGACAAACAAACGGGCAGATATCTACGATTTATTAGCACATTACATCGAAAATGGTTTAAACTTTAAAGGTCATATTTTTGACTGGATTATCCGCAATAGGTCGTGTTTATGTGCATTTGAAAGCTCTTTTCAAGCGCTATCAATTATTTACGACAACCATGCGCTTTAAGATTTCCGGTAAAAAGTTCCAACGAAGGCAATCTGGGGTACTTTCAGACTTAATTTTCATATGACAAAGTTAATTAGCAAAGTAACTACATCGCCATTTTCTTTGTCTGACGCTCTTAATCCATTCATTTGCGACGTGGTGCATTTATTGCAGCAAGATTGTAGCCCTTTTTAAGGGAAAGAAAATTCTAATCATGTCTCTTACTTGATTTACTCAGCGGCTATTGCGTAAAAAAGATACGTCACAATCGTAATGATAAATAATGTAACGTGAAAAAGTCAATAGCCTACGACACCGGGAGTTCCCAGGCGGTCCCCCATCCAAGTACTATCGCGGCCCGACGATGCTTAACTTCCGTGATCGGACGAGAACAGGTGTGTTCATCGTGGTATGGTCGTAGACAAACAAACGGGCAGATATCTACGATTTATTAGCACATTACATCGAAAATGGTTTAAACTTTAAAGGTCATATTTTTGACTGGATTATCCGCAATAGGTCGTGTTTATGTGCATTTGAAAGCTCTTTTCAAGCGCTATCAATTATTTACGACAACCATGCGCTTTAAGATTTCCGGTAAAAAGTTCCAACGAAGGCAATCTGGGGTACTTTCAGACTTAATTTTCATATGACAAAGTTAATTAGCAAAGTAACTACATCGCCATTTTCTTTGTCTGACGCTCTTAATCCATTCATTTGCGACGTGGTGCATTTATTGCAGCAAGATTGTAGCCCTTTTTAAGGGAAAGAAAATTCTAATCATGTCTCTTACTTGATTTACTCAGCGGCTATTGCGTAAAAAAGATACGTCACAATCGTAATGATAAATAAGGTAACGTGAAAAAGTCAATAGCCTACGACACCGGGAGTTCCCAGGCGGTCCCCCATCCAAGTACTATCGCGGCCCGACGATGCTTAACTTCCGTGATCGGACGAGAACAGGTGTGTTCATCGTGGTATGGTCGTAGACAAACAAACGGGCAGATATCTACGATTTATTAGCACATTACATCGAAAATGGTTTAAACTTTAAAGGTCATATTTCTTGACTGGATTATCCGCAATAGGTCGTGTTTATGTGCATTTGAAAGCTCTTTTCAAGCGCTATCCATTATTTACGACAACCATGCGCTTTAAGATTTCCGGTAAAAAGTTCCAACGAAGGCAATCTGGGGTACTTTCAGACTTAAGTTTCATATGACAAAGTTAATTAGCAAAGTAACTACATCGCGATTTTCTTTGTCTGACGCTCTTAATCCATTCATTTGCGACGTGGTGCATTTATTGCAGCAAGATTGTAGCCCTTTTTAAGGGAAAGCAAATTCTAATCATGTCTCTTACTTGATTTACTAAGCTGCTATTGCGTAAAAAAGATACGTCACAGTCGTAATGATAAATAATGTAACGTGAAAAAGTCAATAGCCTACGACACCGGGAGTTCCCAGGCGGTCCCCCATCCAAGTACTATCCCGGCCCGACGATGCTTAACTTCCGTGATCGGACGAGAACAGGTGTGTTCATCGTGGTATGGTCGTAGACAAACAAACGGGCAGATATCTACGAATTATTAGCACATTACATCGAAAATGGTTTAAATTTTAAAGGTCATATTTCTTGACTGGATTATCCGAAATATGTCGTGTTTATGTGCATTTGAAAGCTCTTTTCAAGCGCTATCAATTATTTACGACAACCATGCGCTTTAAGATTTCCGGTAAAAAGTTCCAACGAAGGCAATCTGGGGTACTTTCAGACTTAATCTTCATATGACAAAGTTAATTAGCAAAGTAACTACATCGCCATTTTCTTTGTCTGACGCTCTTAATCCATTCATTTGCGACATGGTGCATTTATTGCAGCAAGATTGTAGCCCTTTTTAAGGGAAAGCAAATTCTAATCATGTCTCTTACTTGATTTACTCAGCGGCTATTGCGTAAAAAAGATACGTCACAGTCGTAATGATAAATAATGTAACGTGAAAAAGTCAATAGCCTACGACACCGGGAGTTCCCAGGCGGTCCCCCAACCAAGTACTATCCCGGCCCGACGATGCTTAACATCCGTGATCGGACGGGAACAGGTGTGTTCATCGTGGTATGTTCGTAGACAAACAAACGGGCAGATATCTACGAATTATTAGCACATTACATCGAAAATGGTTTAAATTTTAAAGGTCATATTTCTTGACTGGATTATCCGAAATATGTCGTGTTTATGTGCATTTGAAAGCTCTTTTCAAGCGCTATCCATTATTTACGACAACCATGCGCTTTAAGATTTCCGGTAAAAAGTTCCAACGAAGGCAATCTAGGGTACTTTCAGACTTAATTTTCATATGACAAAGTTAATTAGCAAATTAACTACATCGCCATTTTCTTTGTCTGACGCTCTTAATCCATTCATTTGCGACGTGGCGCATTAATTGCAGCCACATCGTAGCCGTTTTGAAGGGAAAGAAACTTCTAATCAAGTCCCTTACATGATTTACTCAGCGGCTATTGCGTAAAAAAGATACGTCACAATCGTAATGATAAATAATGTAACGTGAAAAAGTCAATAGCCTACGACACCGGGAGTTCCCAGGCGGTCCCCCATCCAAGTACTATCGCGGCCCGACGATGCTTAACTTCCGTGATCGGACGAGAACAGGTGTGTTCATCGTGGTATGGTCGTAGACAAACAAACGGGCAGATATCTACGATTTATTAGCACATTACATCGAAAATGGTTTAAACTTTAAAGGTCATATTTCTTGACTGGATTATCCACAATAGGTCGTGTTTATGTGCATTTGAAAGCTCTTTTCAAGCGCTATCAATTATTTACGACAATAATGCGCTTTAAGATTTCCGGTAAAAAGTTCCAACGAAGGCAATCTGGGGTACTTTCAGACTTAATTTTCATATGACAAAGTTAATTAGCAAAGTAACTACATCGCCATTTTCTTTGTCTGACGCTCTTAATCCATTCATTTGCGACGTGGTGCATTTATTGCAGCAAGATTGTAGCCCTTTTTAAGGGAAAGCAAATTCTAATCATGTCTCTTACTTGATTTACTCAGCGGCTATTGCGTAAAAAAGATACGTCACAATCGTAATGATAAATAATGTAACGTGAAAAAGTCAATAGCCTACGACACCGGGAGTTCCCAGGCGGTCCCCCATCCAAGTACTATCGCGGCCCGACGATGCTTAACTTCCGTGATCGGACGAGAACAGGTGTGTTCATCGTGGTATGGTCGTAGACAAACAACCGGGCAGATATCTACGATTTATTAGCACATTACATCGAAAATGGTTTAAACTTTAAAGGTCATATTTCTTGACTGGATTATCCGCAATAGGTCGTGTTTATGTGCATTTGAAAGCTCTTTTCAAGCGCTATCCATTATTTACGACAACCATGCGCTTTAAGATTTCCGGTAAAAAGTTCCAACGAAGGCAATCTGGGGTACTTTCAGACTTAATTTTCATATGACAAAGTTAATTAGCAAAGTAACTACATCGCGATTTTCTTTGTCTGACGCTCTTAATCCATTCATTTGCGACGTGGTGCATTTATTGCGGCAAGATTGTAGCCCTTTTTAAGGGAAAGCAAATTCTAATCATGTCTCTTACTTGATTTACTAAGCGGCTATTGCGTAAAAAAGATACGTCACAGTCGTAATGATAAATAATGTAACGTGAAAAAGTCAATAGCCTACGACACCGGGAGTTCCCAGGCGGTCCCCCATCCAAGTACTATCGCGGCCCGACGATGCTTAACTTCCGTGATCGGACGAGAACAGGTGTGTTCATCGTGGTATGGTCGTAGACAAACAAACGGGCAGATATCTACGATTTATTAGCACATTACATCGAAAATGGTTTAAACTTTAAAGGTCATATTTCTTGACTGGATTATCCAAAATAGGTCGTGTTTATGTGCATTTGAAAGCTCTTTTCAAGCGCTATCAATTATTTACGACAATAATGCGCTTTGAGATTTCCGGTAAAAAGTTCCAACGAAGGCAATCTGGGGTACTTTCAGACTTAATTTTCATATGACAAAGTTAATTAGCAAAGTAACTACATCGCCATTTTCTTTGTCTGACGCTCTTAATCCATTCATTTGCGACGTGGTGCATTTATTGCAGCAAGATTGTAGCCCTTTTTAAGGGAAAGCAAATTCTAATCATGTCTCTTACTTGATTTACTAAGCGGCTATTGCGTAAAAAAGATACGTCACAGTCGTAATGATAAATAATGTAACGTGAAAAAGTCAATAGCCTACGACACCGGGAGTTCCCAGGCGGTCCCTCATCCAAGTACTATCCCGGCCCGACGATGCTTAACTTCCGTGATCGGACGAGAACAGGTGTGTTCATCGTGGTATGGTCGTAGACAAACAAACGGGCAGATATCTACGAATTATTAGCACATTACATCGAAAATGGTTTAAATTTTAAAGGTCATATTTCTTGACTGGATTATCCGAAATATGTCGTGTTTATGTGCATTTGAAAGCTCTTTTCAAGCGCTATCAATTATTTACGACAACCATGCGCTTTAAGATTTCCGGTAAAAAGTTCCAACGAAGGCAATCTGGGGTACTTTCAGACTTAATTTTCATATGACAAAGTTAATTAGCAAAGTAACTACATTGCGATTTTCTTTGTCTGACTCTCTTAATCCATTCATTTGCGACATGGTGCATTTATTGCAGCAAGATTGTAGCCCTTTTTAAGGGAAAGCAAATTCTAATCATGTCTCTTACTTGATTTACTCAGCGGCTATTGCGTAAAAAAGATACGTCACAGTCGTAATGATAAATAATGTAACGTGAAAAAGTCAATAGCCTACGACACCGGGAGTTCCCAGGCGGTCCCCCAACCAAGTACTATCCCGGCCCGACGATGCATAACAACCGTGATCGGACGGGAACAGGTGTGTTCATCGTGGTATGCTCGTAGACAAACAAACGGGCAGATATCTACGAATTATTAGCACATTACATCGAAAATGGTTTAAATTTTAAAGGTCATATTTCTTGACTGGATTATCCGAAATATGTCGTGTTTATGTGCATTTGAAAGCTCTTTTCAAGCGCTATCCATTATTTACGACAACCATGCGCTTTAAGATTTCCGGTAAAAAGTTACAACGAATGCAATCTAGGGTACTTTCAGACTTAATTTTCATATGACAAAGTTAATTAGCAAATTAACTACATCGCCATTTTCTTTGTCTGACGCTCTTAATCCATTCATTTGCGACGTGGCGCATTAATTGCAGCCACATCGTAGCCGTTTTGAAGGGAAAGAAACTTCTAATCAAGTCCCTTACATGATTTACTCAGCGGCTATTGCGTAAAAAAGATACGTCACAATCGTAATGATAAATAATGTAACGTGAAAAAGTCAATAGCCTACGACACCGGGAGTTCCCAGGCGGTCCCCCATCCAAGTACTATCGCGGCCCGACGATGCTTAACTTCCGTGATCGGACGAGAACAGGTGTGTTCATCGTGGTATGGTCGTAGACAAACAAACGGGCAGATATCTACGATTTATTAGCACATTACATCGAAAATGGTTTAAACTTTAAAGGTCATATTTCTTGACTGGATTATCCACAATAGGTCGTGTTTATGTGCATTTGAAAGCTCTTTTCAAGCGCTATCAATTATTTACGACAACCATGCGCTTTAAGATTTCCGGTAAAAAGTTCCAACGAAGGCAATCTGGGGTACTTTCAGACTTAATTTTCATATGACAAAGTTAATTAGCAAAGTAACTACATCGCGATTTTCTTTGTCTGACGCTCTTAATCCAATCATTTGCCACGTGGTGCATTTATTGCAGCAAGATTGTAGCCCTTTTTAAGGGAAAGCAAATTCTAATCATGTCTCTTACTTGATTTACTAAGCGGCTATTGCGTAAAAAAAGATACGTCACAGTCGTAATGATAAATAATGTAACGTGAAAAAGTCAATAGCCTACGACACCGGGAGTTCCCAGGCGGTCCCCCATCCAAGTACTATCCCGGCCCGACGATGCTTAACTTCCGTGACAGGACGAGAACAGGTGTGTTCATCGTGGTATGGTCGTAGACAAACAAACGGGCAGATATGTACGAATTATTAGCACATTACATCGAAAATGGTTTAAATTTTAAAGGTCATATTTCTTGACTGGATTATCCGAAATATGTCGTGTTTATGTGCATTTGAAAGCTCTTTTCAAGCGCTATCCATTATTTACGACAACCATGCGCTTTAAGATTTCCGGTAAAAAGTTCCAACGAAGGCAATCTAGGGTACTTTCAGACTTCATTTTCTTATGACAAAGTTAATTAGCAAAGTAACTACATCGCCATTTTCTTTGTCTGACGCTCTTAATCCATTCATTTGCGACGTGGCGCATTTTTTGCAGCAAGATTGTAGCCCTTTTTAGGGGAAAGAAACTTCTAATCATGTCTCTTACTTGATTTACTTAGCGGCTATTGCGTAAAAAAGATACGTCACAGTCGTAATGATAAATAATGTAACGTGAAAAAGTCAATAGCCTACGACACCGGGAGTTCCCAGGCGGTCCCCCATCCAAGTACTATCCTGGCCCGACGATGCTTAACTTCCGTGATCGGACGAGAACAGGTGTGTTCATCGTGGTATGGTCGTAGACAAACAAACGGGCAGATATCTACGAATTATTAGCACATTACATCAAAAATGGTTTAAATTTTAAAGGTCATATTTCTTGACTGGAGTATCCGAAATATGTCGTGTTTACGTGCATTTGAAAGCTCTTTTCAAGCGCTATCCATTATTTACGACAACCATGCGCTTTAAGATTTCCGGTAAAAAGTTCCAACGAAGGCAATCTAGGGTACTTTCAGACTTAATTTTCTTATGACAAAGTTATTTAGCAAATTAACTACATCGCCATTTTCTTTGTCTGACGCTCGTAATCCATTCATTTGCGACGTGGAGCATTTATTGCAGCCAGATCTTAGCTGTTTTGAAGGGAAAGAAACTTCTAATCAAGTCCCTTACTAGATTTACTCAGCGGCTATTGCGTCAAAAAGATACGTCACAGTCGTAATGATAAATAATGTAACGTGAAAAAGTCAATAGCCTACGACACCGGGAGTTCCCAGGCGGTCCCCCATCCAAGTACTATCCCGACCCGACGATGCTTAACTTCCGTGATCGTACGAGAACAGGTGTGTTCATCCTGGTATGGTCGTAGACAAACAAACGGGCAGATATCTACGAATTATTAGCACATTACATCGAAAATGGTTTAAATTTTAAAGGTCATATTTCTTGACTGGATTATCCGAAATATGTCGTGTTTATGTGCATTTGAAAGCTCTTTTCAAGCGCTATCCATTATTTACGACAACCATGCGCTTTAAGACTTCCGGTAAAAAGTTCCAACGAAGGCAATCTAGGGTACTTTCAGACTTAATTTTCTTATGACAAAGTTAATTAGCAAAGTAACTACATCGCCATTTTCTTTGTCTGACGCTCTTAATCCATTCATTTGCGACGTGGCGCATTTATTGCATCAAGATTGTAGCCCTTTTTAGGGGAAAGAAACTTCTAATCATGTCCCTTACTTGATTTACCTAGCGGCTATTGCGTAAAAAAGATACGTCACAGTCGTAATGATAAATAATGAAACGTGAAAAAGTCAATAGCCTACGACACCGGGAGATCCCAGGCATTTCCCCCATCCAAGTACTATCCCGGCCCGACGATGCTTAACTTCCTTGATCGGACGAGAACAGGTGTGTTCATCGTGGTATGGTCGTAGACAAACATACGGGCAGATATCTACGATTTACTAGCACATTACATCGAAAATGGTTCAAATTTTAAAGATCATATTTCTTGACTGAGTGATCGGAAATAGGTCGAGTTTATGTGCATTTGAAAGCTCTTTTTAAGCGCTATCGATACTTTACGACAATAATGCGCTTTAAGATTTCCGGTAAAAAGTTCCAACGAAGGCAATTTAGGGTACTTTCAGACTTAATTTTCTTATGACAAAGTTAATTAGCAAAGTAACTACATCGCCATTTTCTTTGTCTGACGCTCTTAATCCATTCATTTGCGACGTGGCGCATTTATTGCAGCAAGATTGTAGCCCTTTTTAGGGGAAAGAAACTTCTAATCATGTCCCTTACTTGATTTACTTAGCGGCTATTGCGTAAAAAAGATACGTCACAGTCGTAATGATAAATAATGTAACGTGAAAAAGTCAA
Source organism: Hydractinia symbiolongicarpus (assembly GCF_029227915.1). Lineage (NCBI taxonomy): Eukaryota > Metazoa > Cnidaria > Hydrozoa > Anthoathecata > Hydractiniidae > Hydractinia > Hydractinia symbiolongicarpus. The sequence continues at coordinate 14,484,017 of NC_079885.1, read as the reverse complement.
TAGCCTACGACACCGGGAGTTCCCAGGCGGTCCCCCATCCAAGTACTATCGCGGCCCGACGATGCTTAACTTCCGTGATCGGACGAGAACAGGTGTGTTCATCGTGGTATGGTCGTAGACAAACAAACGGGCAGATATCTACGATTTATTAGCACATTACATCGAAAATGGTTTAAACTTTAAAGGTCATATTTTTGACTAGATTATCCGCAATAGGTCGTGTTTATGTGCATTTGAAAGCTCTTTTCAAGCGCTATCAATTATTTACGACAACCATGCGCTTTAAGATTTCCGGTAAAAAGTTCCAACGAAGGCAATCTGGGGTACTTTCAGACTTAATTTTCATATGACAAAGTTAATTAGCAAAGTAACTACATCGCCATTTTCTTTGTCTGACGCTCTTAATCCATTCATTTGCGACGTGGTGCATTTATTGCAGCAAGATTGTAGCCCTTTTTAAAGGAAAGCAAATTCTAATCATGTCTCTTACTTGATTTACTCAGCGGCTATTGCGTAAAAAAGATACGTCACAATCGTAATGATAAATAATGTAACGTGAAAAAGTCAATAGCCTACGACACGGGAGTTCCCAGGAGGTCCCCCATCCAAGTACTATCGCGGCCCGACGATGCTTAACTTCCGTGATCGGACGAGAACAGGTGTGTTCATCGTGGTATGGTCGTAGACAAACAAACGGGCAGATATCTACGATTTATTAGCACATTACATCGAAAATGGTTTAAACTTTAAAGGTCATATTTCTTGACTGGATTATCCGCAATAGGTCGCGTTTATGTGCATTTGAAAGCTCTTTTCAAGCGCTATCCATTATTTACGACAACCATGCGCTTTAAGATTTCCGGTAAAAAGTTCCAACGAAGGAAATCTGGGGTACTTTCAGACTTAATTTTCATATGACAAAGTTAATTAGCAAAGTAACTACATCGCAATTTTCTTTGTCTGACGCTCTTAATCCATTCATTTGCGACGTGGCGCATTTATTGCATCAAAATTGTAGCCCTTTTTAGGGGAAAGAAACTTCTAATCATGTCCCTTACTTGATTTACCTAGCGGCTATTGCGTAAAAAAGATACGTCACAGTCGTAATGATAAATAATGAAACGTGAAAAAGTCAATAGCCTACGACACCGGGAGATCCCAGGCGGTTCCCCCATCCAAGTACTATCCCGGCCCGACGATGCTTAACTTCCGTGATCGGACGAGAACAGGTGTGTTCATCGTGGTATGGTCGTAGACAAACATACGGGCAGATATCTACGAATTATTAGCACATTACATCAAAAATGGTTTAAATTTTAAAGGTCATATTTCTTGACTGGATTATCCGAAATATGTCGTGTTTACGTGCATTTGAAAGCTCTTTTCAAGCGCTATCCATTATTTACGACAACCATGCGCTTTAAGATTTCCGGTAAAAAGTTCCAACGAAGGCAATCTGGGGTACTTTCAGACTTAATTTTCATATGACAAAGTTAATTAGCAAAGTAACTACATCGCCATTTTCTTTGTCTGACGCTCTTAATCCATTCATTTGCGACGTGGTGCATTTATTGCAGCAAGATTGTAGCCCTTTTTAAAGGAAAGCAAATTCTAATCATGTCTCTTACTTGATTTACTCAGCGGCTATTGCGTAAAAAAGATACGTCACAATCGTAATGATAAATAATGTAACGTGAAAAAGTCAATAGCCTACGACACGGGAGTTCCCAGGAGGTCCCCCATCCAAGTACTATCGCGGCCCGACGATGCTTAACTTCCGTGATCGGACGAGAACAGGTGTGTTCATCGTGGTATGGTCGTAGACAAACAAACGGGCAGATATCTACGATTTATTAGCACATTACATCGAAAATGGTTTAAACTTTAAAGGTCATATTTCTTGACTGGATTATCCGCAATAGGTCGCGTTTATGTGCATTTGAAAGCTCTTTTCAAGCGCTATCCATTATTTACGACAACCATGCGCTTTAAGATTTCCGGTAAAAAGTTCCAACGAAGGAAATCTGGGGTACTTTCAGACTTAATTTTCATATGACAAAGTTAATTAGCAAAGTAACTACATCGCAATTTTCTTTGTCTGACGCTCTTAATCCATTCATTTGCGACGTGGCGCATTTATTGCATCAAAATTGTAGCCCTTTTTAGGGGAAAGAAACTTCTAATCATGTCCCTTACTTGATTTACCTAGCGGCTATTGCGTAAAAAAGATACGTCACAGTCGTAATGATAAATAATGAAACGTGAAAAAGTCAATAGCCTACGACACCGGGAGATCCCAGGCGGTTCCCCCATCCAAGTACTATCCCGGCCCGACGATGCTTAACTTCCGTGATCGGACGAGAACAGGTGTGTTCATCGTGGTATGGTCGTAGACAAACATACGGGCAGATATCTACGAATTATTAGCACATTACATCAAAAATGGTTTAAATTTTAAAGGTCATATTTCTTGACTGGATTATCCGAAATATGTCGTGTTTACGTGCATTTGAAAGCTCTTTTCAAGCGCTATCCATTATTTACGACAACCATGCGCTTTAAGATTTCCGGTAAAAAGTTCCAACGAAGGCAATCTAGGGTACTTTCAGACTTAATTTTCTTATGACAAAGTTGTTTAGCAAATTAACTACATCGCCATTTTCTTTGTCTGACGCTCGTAATCCATTCATTTGCGACGTGGAGCATTTATTGCAGCCAGATCTTAGCCGTTTTGAAGGGAAAGAAACTTCTAATCAAGTCCCTTACTAGATTTACTCAGCGGCTATTGCGTCAAAAAGATACGTCACAGTCGTAATGATAAATAATGTAACGTGAAAAAGTCAATAGCCTACGACACCGGGAGTTCCCAGGCGGTCCCCCATCCAAGTACTATCCCGACCCGACGATGCTTAACTTCCGTGATCGTACGAGAACAGGTGTGTTCATCCTGGTATGGTCGTAGACAAACAAACGGGCAGATATCTACGAATTATTAGCACATTACATCGAAAATGGTTTAAATTTTAAAGGTCACATTTCTTGACTGGATTATCCGAAATATGTCGTGTTTATGTGCATTTGAAAGCTCTTTTCAAGCGCTATCCATTATTTACGACAACCATGCGCTTTAAGACTTCCGGTAAAAAGTTCCAACGAAGGCAATCTAGGGTACTTTCAGACTTAATTTTCTTATGACAAAGTTAATTAGCAAAGTAACTACATCGCCATTTTCTTTGTCTGACGCTCTTAATCCATTCATTTGCGACGTGGCGCATTTATTGCATCAAGATTGTAGCCCTTTTTAGGGGAAAGAAACTTCTAATCATGTCCCTTACTTGATTTACCTAGCGGCTATTGCGTAAAAAAGATACGTCACAGTCGTAATGATAAATAATGAAACGTGAAAAAGTCAATAGCCTACGACACCGGGAGATCCCAGGCATTTCCCCCATCCAAGTACTATCCCGGCCCGACGATGCTTAACTTCCTTGATCGGACGAGAACAGGTGTGTTCATCGTGGTATGGTCGTAGACAAACATACGGGCAGATATCTACGATTTACTAGCACATTACATCGAAAATGGTTCAAATTTTAAAGATCATATTTCTTGACTGAGTGATCGGAAATAGGTCGAGTTTATGTGCATTTGAAAGCTCTTTTTAAGCGCTATCGATACTTTACGACAATAATGCGCTTTAAGATTTCCGGTAAAAAGTTCCAACGAAGGCAATTTAGGGTACTTTCAGACTTAATTTTCTTATGACAAAGTTAATTAGCAAAGTAACTACATCGCCATTTTCTTTGTCTGACGCTCTTAATCCATTCATTTGCGACGTGGCGCATTTATTGCAGCAAGATTGTAGCCCTTTTTAGGGGAAAGAAACTTCTAATCATGTCCCTTACTTGATTTACCTAGCGGCTATTGCGTAAAAAAGATACGTCACAGTCGTAATGATAAATAATGAAACGTGAAAAAGTCAATAGCCTACGACAGCGGGAGATCCCAGGCGGTTCCCCCATCCAAGTACTATCCCGGCCCGACGATGCTTAACTTCCGTGATCGGACGAGAACAGGTGTGTTCATCGTGGTATGGTCGTAGACAAACATACGGGCAGATATCTACGAATTATTAGCACATTACAACAAAAATGGTTTAAATTTTAAAGGTCATATTTCTTGACTGGATTATCCGAAATATGTCGTGTTTACGTGCATTTGAAAGCTCTTTTCAAGCGCTATCCATTATTTACGACAACCATGCGCTTTAAGATTTCCGGTAAAAAGTTCCAACGAAGGCAATCTAGGGTACTTTCAGACTTAATTTTCTTATGACAAAGTTATTTAGCAAATTAACTACATCGCCATTTTCTTTGTCTGACGCTCGTAATCCATTCATTTGCGACGTGGAGCATTTATTGCAGCCAGATCTTAGCCGTTTTGAAGGGAAAGAAACTTCTAATCAAGTCCCTTACTTGATTTACTTAGCGGCTATTGCGTAAAAAAGATACGTCACAGTCGTAATGATAAATAATGTAACGTGAAAAAGTCAATAGCCTACGACACCGGGAGTTCCCAGGCGGTCCCCCATCCAAGTACTATCGCGGCCCGACGATGCTTAACTTCCGTGATCGGACGAGAACAGGTGTGTTCATCGTGGTATGGTCGTAGACAAACAAACGGGCAGATATCTACGATTTATTAGCACATTACATCGAAAATGGTTTAAACTTTAAAGGTCATATTTTTGACTGGATTATCCGCAATAGGTCGTGTTTATGTGCATTTGAAAGCTCTTTTCAAGCGCTATCAATTATTTACGACAACCATGCGCTTTAAGATTTCCGGTAAAAAGTTCCAACGAAGGCAATCTGGGGTACTTTCAGACTTAATTTTCATATGACAAAGTTAATTAGCAAAGTAACTACATCGCCATTTTCTTTGTCTGACGCTCTTAATCCATTCATTTGCGACGTGGTGCATTTATTGCAGCAAGATTGTAGCCCTTTTTAAAGGAAAGCAAATTCTAATCATGTCTCTTACTTGATTTACTCAGCGGCTATTGCGTAAAAAAGATACGTCACAATCGTAATGATAAATAATGTAACGTGAAAAAGTCAATAGCCTACGACACGGGAGTTCCCAGGAGGTCCCCCATCCAAGTACTATCGCGGCCCGACGATGCTTAACTTCCGTGATCGGACGAGAACAGGTGTGTTCATCGTGGTATGGTCGTAGACAAACAAACGGGCAGATATCTACGATTTATTAGCACATTACATCGAAAATGGTTTAAACTTTAAAGGTCATATTTCTTGACTGGATTATCCGCAATAGGTCGCGTTTATGTGCATTTGAAAGCTCTTTTCAAGCGCTATCCATTATTTACGACAACCATGCGCTTTAAGATTTCCGGTAAAAAGTTCCAACGAAGGAAATCTGGGGTACTTTCAGACTTAATTTTCATATGACAAAGTTAATTAGCAAAGTAACTACATCGCAATTTTCTTTGTCTGACGCTCTTAATCCATTCATTTGCGACGTGGCGCATTTATTGCATCAAAATTGTAGCCCTTTTTAGGGAAAAGAAACTTCTAATCATGTCCCTTACTTGAGTTACCTAGCGGCTATTGCGTAAAAAAGATACGTCACAGTCGTAATGATAAATGATGAAACGTGAAAAAGTCAATAGCCTACGACACCGGGAGATCCCAGGCGGTTCCCCCATCCAAGTACTATCCCGGCCCGACGATGCTTAACTTCCGTGATCGGACGAGAACAGGTGTGTTCATCGTGGTATGGTCGTAGACAAACATACGGGCAGATATCTACGATTTACTAGCACATTACATCGAAAATGGTTCAAATTTTAAAGATCATATTTCTTGACTGAGTGATCGGAAATAGGTCGAGTTTATGTGCATTTGAAAGCTCTTTTTAAGCGCTATCGATACTTTACGACAATAATGCGCTTTAAGATTTCCGGTCAAAAGTTCCAACGAAGGCAATTTAGGGTACTTTCAGACTTAATTTTCTTATGACAAAGTTAATTAGCAAAGTAACTACATCGCCATTTTCTTTGTCTGACGCTCTTAATCCATTCATTTGCGACGTGGCGCATTTATTGCAGCAAGATTGTAGCCCTTTTTAGGGGAAAGAAACTTCTAATCATGTCCCTTACTTGATTTACTTAGCGGCTATTGCGTAAAAAAGATACGTCACAGTCGTAATGATAAATAATGTAACGTGAAAAAGTCAATAGCCTACGACACCGGGAGTTCCCAGGCGGTCCCCCATCCAAGTACTATCGCGGCCCGACGATGCTTAACTTCCGTGATCGGACGAGAACAGGTGTGTTCATCGTGGTATTGTCGTAGACAAACAAACGGGCAGATATCTACGATTTATTAGCACATTACATCGAAAATGGTTTAAACTTTAAAGGTCATATTTTTGACTGGATTATCCGCAATAGGTCGTGTTTATGTGCATTTGAAAGCTCTTTTCAAGCGCTATCAATTATTTACGACAACCATGCGCTTTAAGATTTCCGGTAAAAAGTTCCAACGAAGGCAATCTGGGGTACTTTCAGGCTTAATTTTCATATGACAAAGTTAATTAGCAAAGTAACTACATCGCCATTTTCTTTGTCTGACGCTCTTAATCCATTCATTTGCGACGTGGTGCATTTATTGCAGCAAGATTGTAGCCCTTTTTAAGGGAAAGCAAATTCTAATCATGTCTCTTACTTGATTTACTCAGCGGCTATTGCGTAAAAAAGATACGTCACAATCGTAATGATAAATAATGTAACGTGAAAAAGTCAATAGCCTACGACACCGGGAGTTCCCAGGCGGTCCCCCATCCAAGTACTATCGCGGCCCGACGATGCTTAACTTTCGTGATCGGACGAAAACAGGTGTGTTCATCATGGTATGGTCGTAGACAAACAAACGGGCAGATATCTACGATTTATTAGCACATTACATCGAAAATGGTTTAAACTTTAAAGGTCATATTTCTTGACTGGATTATCCGCAATAGGTCGTGTTTATGTGCATTTGAAAGCTCTTTTCAAGCGCTATCCATTATTTACGACAACCATGCGCTTTAAGATTTCCGGTAAAAAGTTCCAACGAAGGCAATCTAGGGTACTTTCAGACTTAATTTTCATATGACAAAGTGAATTAACAAATTAACTACATCGCCATTTTCTTTGTCTGACGCTCGTAATCCATTCATTTGCGACGTGGCGCATTAATTGCAGCCAGATCGTAGCCGTTTTGAAGGGAAAGAAACTTCTAATCAAGTCCCTTACATGATTTACTCAGCGGCTATTGCGTAAAAAAGATACGTCACAATCGTAATGATAAATAATGTAACGTGAAAAAGTCAATAGCCTACGACACCGGGAGTTCCCAGGCGGTCCCCCATCCAAGTACTATCGCGGCCCGACGATGCTTAACTTCCGTGATCGGACGAGAACAGGTGTGTTCATCGTGGTATGGTCGTAGACAAACAAACGGGTAGATATCTACGATTTATTAGCACATTACATCGAAAATGGTTTAAACTTTAAAGGTCATATTTCTTGACTGGATTATCCGCAATAGGTCGTGTTTATGTGCATTTGAAAGCTCTTTTCACGCGCTATCAATTATTTACGACAACTATGCGCTTTAAGATTTCCGGTAAAAAGTTCCAACGAAGGCAATCTGGGGTACTTTCAGACTTAATTTTCATATGACAAAGTTAATTAGCAAAGTAACTACATCGCCATTTTCTTTGTCTGACGCTCTTAATCCATTCATTTGCGACGTGGTGCATTTATTGCAGCAAGATTGTAGCCCTTTTTAAGGGAAAGCAAATTCTAATCATGTCTCTTACTTGATTTACTCAGCGGCTATTGCGTAAAAAAGATACGTCACAATCGTAATGATAAATAATGTAACGTGAAAAAGTCAATAGCCTACGACACCGGGAGTTCCCAGGCGGTCCCCCATCCAAGTACTATCGCGGCCCGACGATGCTTAACTTCCGTGATCGGACGAGAACAGGTGTGTTCATCGTGGTATGGTCGTAGACAAACAAACGGGCAGATATCTACGATTTATTAGCACATTACATCGAAAATGGTTTAAACTTTAAAGGTCATATTTCTTGACTGGATTATCCGCAATAGGTCGTGTTTATGTGCATTTGAAAGCTCTTTTCAAGCGCTATCCATTATTTACGACAACCATGCGCTTTAAGATTTCCGGTAAAAAGTTCCAACGAAGGCAATCTAGGGTACTTTCAGACTTAATTTTCATATGACAAAGTTAATTAGCAAATTAACTACATCGCCATTTTCTTTGTCTGACGCTCGTAATCCATTCATTTGCGACGTGGCGCATTAATTGCAGCCAGATCGTAGCCGTTTTGAAGGGAAAGAAACTTCTAATCAAGTCCCTTACATGATTTACTCAGCGGCTATTGCGTAAAAAAGATACGTCACAATCGTAATGATAAATAATGTAACGTGAAAAAGTCAATAGCCTACGACACCGGGAGTTCCCAGGCGGTCCCCCATCCAAGTACTATCGCGGCCCGACGATGCTTAACTTCCGTGATCGGACGAGAACAGGTGTGTTCATCGTGGTATGGTCGTAGACAAACAAACGGGTAGATATCTACGATTTATTAGCACATTACATCGAAAATGGTTTAAACTTTAAAGGTCATATTTCTTGACTGGATTATCCGCATTAGGTCGTGTTTATGTGCATTTGAAAGCTCTTTTTAAGCGCTATCAATTATTTACGACAACTATGCGCTTTAAGATTTCCGGTAAAAAGTTCCAACGAAGGCAATCTGGGATACTTTCAGACTTAATTTTCATATGACAAAGTTAATTAGCAAAGTAACTACATCGCGATTTTTTTTGTCTGACGCTCTTAATCCATTCATTTGCGACGTGGTGCATTTATTGCAGCAAGATTGTAGCCCTTTTTAAGGGAAAGCAAATTCTAATCATGTCTCTTACTTGATTTACTCAGCGGCTATTGCGTAAAAAAGATACGTCACAATCGTAATGATAAATAATGTAACGTGAAAAAGTCAATAGCCTACGACACCGGGAGTTCCCAGGCGGTCCCCCATCCAAGTACTATCGCGGCCCGACGATGCTTAACTTCCGTGATCGGACGAGAACAGGTGTGTTCATCGTGGTATGGTCGTAGACAAACAAACTGGCAGATATCTACGATTTATTAGCACATTACATCGAAAATGGTTTAAACTTTAAAGGTCATATTTCTTGACTGGATTATCCGCAATAGGTCGTGTTTATGTGCATTTGAAAGCTCTTTTCAAGCGCTATCCATTATTTACGACAACCATGCGCTTTAAGATTTCCGGTAAAAAGTTCCAACGAAGGCAATCTAGGGTACTTTCAGACTTAATTTTCATATGACAAAGTTAATTAGCAAATTAACTACATCGCCATTTTCTTTGTCTGACGCTCGTAATCCATTCATTTGCGACGTGGCGCATTAATTGCAGCCAGATCGTAGCCGTTTTGAAGGGAAAGAAACTTCTAATCAAGTCCCTTACATGATTTACTCAGCGGCTATTGCGTAAAAAAGATACGTCACAATCGTAATGATAAATAATGTAACGTGAAAAAGTCAATAGCCTACGACACCGGGAGTTCCCAGGCGGTCCCCCATCCAAGTACTATCGCGGCCCGACGATGCTTAACTTCCGTGATCGGACGAGAACAGGTGTGTTCATCGTGGTATGGTCGTAGACAAACAAACGGGTAGATATCTACGATTTATTAGCACATTACATCGAAAATGGTTTAAACTTTAAAGGTCATATTTCTTGACTGGATTATCCGCATTAGGTCGTGTTTATGTGCATTTGAAAGCTCTTTTTAAGCGCTATCAATTATTTACGACAACTATGCGCTTTAAGATTTCCGGTAAAAAGTTCCAACGAAGGCAATCTGGGATACTTTCAGACTTAATTTTCATATGACAAAGTTAATTAGCAAAGTAACTACATCGCGATTTTTTTTGTCTGACGCTCTTAATCCATTCATTTGCGACGTGGTGCATTTATTGCAGCAAGATTGTAGCCCTTTTTAAGGGAAAGCAAATTCTAATCATGTCTCTTACTTGATTTACTAAGCGGCTATTGCGTAAAAAAGATACGTCACAGTCGTAATGATAAATAATGTAACGTGAAAAAGTCAATAGCCTACGACACCGGGAGTTCCCAGGCGGTCCCCCATCCAAGTACTATCCCGGCCCGACGATGCTTAACTTCCGTGATCGGACGAGAACAGGTGTGTTCATCGTGGTATGGTCGTAGACAAACAAACGGGCAGATATCTACGAATTATTAGCACATTACATCGAAAATGGTTTAAATTTTAAAGGTCATATTTCTTGACTGGATTAGCCGAAATATGTCGTGTTTATGTGCATTTGAAAGCTCTTTTCAAGCGCTATCCATTATTTACGACAACCATGCGCTTTAAGATTTCCGGTCAAAAGTTCCGACGAAGGCAATCTAGGGTACTTTCAGACTTAATTTTCTTATGACAAAGTTAATTAGCAAAGTAACTACATCGCCATTTTCTTTGTCTGACGCTCTTAATCCATTCATTTGCGACGTGGCGCATTTTTTGCAGCAAGATTGTAGCCCTTTTTAGGGGAAAGAAACTTCTAATCATGTCCCTTACTTGATTTACTTAGCGGCTATTGCGTAAAAAAGATACGTCACAGTCGTAATGATAAATAATGTAACGTGAAAAAGTCAATAGCCTACGACACCGGGAGTTCCCAGGCGGTCCCCCATCCAAGTACTATCCCGGCCCGACGATGCTTAACTTCCGTGATCGGACGAGAACAGGTGTGTTCATCGTGGTATGGTCGTAGAGAAACAAACGAGCAGATATCTACGAATTATTAGCACATTACATCGAAAATGGTTTAAATTTTAAAGGTCATATTTCTTGACTGGATTATCCGAAATATGTCGTGTTTATGTGCATTTGAAAGCTCTTTTCAAGCGCTATCCATTACTTACGACAACCATGCGCTTTAAGATTTCCTGTAAAAAGTTCCAACGAAGGCAATCTAGGGTACTTTCAGACTTAATTTTCTTATGACAAAGTTAATTAGCAAAGTAACTACATCGCCATTTTCTTTGTCTGACGCTCTTAATCCATTCATTTGCGACGTGGCGCATTTTTTGCAGCAAGATTGTAGCCCTTTTTAGGGGAAAGAAACTTCTAATCATGTCCCTTACTTGATTTACTTAGCGGCTATTGCGTAAAAAAGATACGTCACAGTCGTAATGATAAATAATGTAACGTGAAAAAGTCAATAGCCTACGACACCGGGAGTTCCCAGGCGGTCCCCCATCCAAGTACGATCGCGGCCCGACGATGCTTAACTTCCGTGATCGGACGAGAACAGGTGTGTTCATCGTGGTATGGTCGTAGACAAACAAACGGGTAGATATCTACGATTTATTAGCACATTACATCGAAAATGGTTTAAACTTTAAAGGTCATATTTCTTGACTGGATTATCCGCATTAGGTCGTGTTTATGTGCATTTGAAAGCTCTTTTCAAGCGCTATCAATTATTTACGACAACTATGCGCTTTAAGATTTCCGGTAAAAAGTTCCAACGAAGGCAATCTGGGATACTTTCAGACTTAATTTTCATATGACAAAGTTAATTAGCAAAGTAACTACATCGCGATTTTTTTTGTCTGACGCTCTTAATCCATTCATTTGCGACGTGGTGCATTTATTGCAGCAAGATTGTAGCCCTTTTTAAGGGAAAGCAAATTCTAATCATGTCTCTTACTTGATTTACTAAGCGGCTATTGCGTAAAAAAGATACGTCACAGTCGTAATGATAAATAATGTAACGTGAAAAAGTCAATAGCCTACGACACCGGGAGTTCCCAGGCGGTCCCCCATCCAAGTACTATCCCGGCCCGACGATGCTTAACTTCCGTGATCGGACGAGAACAGGTGTGTTCATCGTGGTATGGTCGTAGACAAACAAACGGGCAGATATCTACGAATTATTAGCACATTACATCGAAAATGGTTTAAATTTTAAAGGTCATATTTCTTGACTGGATTAGCCGAAATATGTCGTGTTTATGTGCATTTGAAAGCTCTTTTCAAGCGCTATCCATTATTTACGACAACCATGCGCTTTAAGATTTCCGGTCAAAAGTTCCGACGAAGGCAATCTAGGGTACTTTCAGACTTAATTTTCTTATGACAAAGTTAATTAGCAAAGTAACTACATCGCCATTTTCTTTGTCTGACGCTCTTAATCCATTCATTTGCGACGTGGCGCATTTTTTGCAGCAAGATTGTAGCCCTTTTTAGGGGAAAGAAACTTCTAATCATGTCCCTTACTTGATTTACTTAGCGGCTATTGCGTAAAAAAGATACGTCACAGTCGTAATGATAAATAATGTAACGTGAAAAAGTCAATAGCCTACGACACCGGGAGTTCCCAGGCGGTCCCCCATCCAAGTACCATCCCGGCCCGACGATGCTTAACTTCCGTGATCGGACGAGAACAGGTGTGTTCATCGTGGTATGGTCGTAGAGAAACAAACGAGCAGATATCTACGAATTATTAGCACATTACATCGAAAATGGTTTAAATTTTAAAGGTCATATTTCTTGACTGGATTAGCCGAAATATGTCGTGTTTATGTGCATTTGAAAGCTCTTTTCAAGCGCTATCCATTATTTACGACAACCATGCGCTTTAAGATTTCCGGTCAAAAGTTCCGACGAAGGCAATCTAGGGTACTTTCAGACTTAATTTTCTTATGACAAAGTTAATTAGCAAAGTAACTACATCGCCATTTTCTTTGTCTGACGCTCTTAATCCATTCATTTGCGACGTGGCGCATTTTTTGCAGCAAGATTGTAGCCCTTTTTAGGGGAAAGAAACTTCTAATCATGTCCCTTACTTGATTTACTTAGCGGCTATTGCGTAAAAAAGATACGTCACAGTCGTAATGATAAATAATGTAACGTGAAAAAGTCAATAGCCTACGACACCGGGAGTTCCCAGGCGGTCCCCCATCCAAGTACTATCCCGGCCCGACGATGCTTAACTTCCGTGATCGGACGAGAACAGGTGTGTTCATCGTGGTATGGTCGTAGAGAAACAAACGAGCAGATATCTACGAATTATTAGCACATTACATCGAAAATGGTTTAAATTTTAAAGGTCATATTTCTTGACTGGATTATCCGAAATATGTCGTGTTTATGTGCATTTGAAAGCTCTTTTCAAGCGCTATCCATTACTTACGACAACCATGCGCTTTAAGATTTCCTGTAAAAAGTTCCAACGAAGGCAATCTAGGGTACTTTCAGACTTAATTTTCTTATGACAAAGTTAATTAGCAAAGTAACTACATCGCCATTTTCTTTGTCTGACGCTCTTAATCCATTCACTTGCGACGTGGCGCATTTTTTGCAGCAAGATTGTAGCCCTTTTTAGGGGAAAGAAACTTCTAATCATGTCCCTTACTTGATTTACTTAGCGGCTATTGCGTAAAAAAGATACGTCACAGTCGTAATGATAAATAATGTAACGTGAAAAAGTCAATAGCCTACGACACCGGGAGTTCCCAGGCGGTCCCCCATCCAAGTACTATCGCGGCCCGACGATGCTTAACTTCCGTGATCGGACGAGAACAGGTGTGTTCATCGTGGTATGGTCGTAGACAAACAAACGGGTAGATATCTACGATTTATTAGCACATTACATCGAAAATGGTTTAAACTTTAAAGGTCATATTTCTTGACTGGATTATCCGCATTAGGTCGTGTTTATGTGCATTTGAAAGCTCTTTTCAAGCGCTATCCATTATTTACGACAACCATGCGCTTTAAGATTTCCGGTCAAAAGTTCCGACGAAGGCAATCTAGGGTACTTTCAGACTTAATTTTCTTATGACAAAGTTAATTAGCAAAGTAACTACATCGCCATTTTCTTTGTCTGACGCTCTTAATCCATTCATTTGCGACGTGGCGCATTTTTTGCAGCAAGATTGTAGCCCTTTTTAGGGGAAAGAAACTTCTAATCATGTCCCTTACTTGATTTACTTAGCGGCTATTGCGTAAAAAAGATACGTCACAGTCGTAATGATAAATAATGTAACGTGAAAAAGTCAATAGCCTACGACACCGGGAGTTCCCAGGCGGTCCCCCATCCAAGTACTATCCCGGCCCGACGATGCTTAACTTCCGTGATCGGACGAGAACAGGTGTGTTCATCGTGGTATGGTCGTAGAGAAACAAACGAGCAGATATCTACGAATTATTAGCACATTACATCGAAAATGGTTTAAATTTTAAAGGTCATATTTCTTGACTGGATTAGCCGAAATATGTCGTGTTTATGTGCATTTGAAAGCTCTTTTCAAGCGCTATCCATTATTTACGACAACCATGCGCTTTAAGATTTCCGGTCAAAAGTTCCGACGAAGGCAATCTAGGGTACTTTCAGACTTAATTTTCTTATGACAAAGTTAATTAGCAAAGTAACTACATCGCCATTTTCTTTGTCTGACGCTCTTAATCCATTCATTTGCGACGTGGCGCATTTTTTGCAGCAAGATTGTAGCCCTTTTTAGGGGAAAGAAACTTCTAATCATGTCCCTTACTTGATTTACTTAGCGGCTATTGCGTAAAAAAGATACGTCACAGTCGTAATGATAAATAATGTAACGTGAAAAAGGCAATAGCCTACGACACCGGGAGTTCCCAGGCGGTCCCCCATCCAAGTACTATCCCGGCCCGACGATGCTTAACTTCCGTGATCGGACGAGAACAGGTGTGTTCATCGTGGTATGGTCGTAGAGAAACAAACGAGCAGATATCTACGAATTATTAGCACATTACATCGAAAATGGTTTAAATTTTAAAGGTCATATTTCTTGACTGGATTATCCGAAATATGTCGTGTTTATGTGCATTTGAAAGCTCTTTTCAAGCGCTATCCATTACTTACGACAACCATGCGCTTTAAGATTTCCTGTAAAAAGTTCCAACGAAGGCAATCTAGGGTACTTTCAGACTTAATTTTCTTATGACAAAGTTAATTAGCAAAGTAACTACATCGCCATTTTCTTTGTCTGACGCTCTTAATCCATTCATTTGCGACGTGGCGCATTTTTTGCAGCAAGATTGTAGCCCTTTTTAGGGGAAAGAAACTTCTAATCATGTCCCTTACTTGATTTACTTAGCGGCTATTGCGTAAAAAAGATACGTCACAGTCGTAATGATAAATAATGTAACGTGAAAAAGTCAATAGCCTACGACACCGGGAGTTCCCAGGCGGTCCCCCATCCAAGTACTATCGCGGCCCGACGATGCTTAACTTCCGTGATCGGACGAGAACAGGTGTGTTCATCGTGGTATGGTCGTAGACAAACAAACGGGTAGATATCTACGATTTATTAGCACATTACATCGAAAATGGTTTAAACTTTAAAGGTCATATTTCTTGACTGGATTATCCGCATTAGGTCGTGTTTATGTGCATTTGAAAGCTCTTTTCAAGCGCTATCAATTATTTACGACAACTATGCGCTTTAAGATTTCCGGTAAAAAGTTCCAACGAAGGCAATCTGGGATACTTTCAGACTTAATTTTCATATGACAAAGTTAATTAGCAAAGTAACTACATCGCGATTTTTTTTGTCTGACGCTCTTAATCCATTCATTTGCGACGTGGTGCATTTATTGCAGCAAGATTGTAGCCCTTTTTAAGGGAAAGCAAATTCTAATCATGTCTCTTACTTGATTTACTAAGCGGCTATTGCGTAAAAAAGATACGTCACAGTCGTAATGATAAATAATGTAACGTGAAAAAGTCAATAGCCTACGACACCGGGAGTTCCCAGGCGGTCCCCCATCCAAGTACTATCCCGGCCCGACGATGCTTAACTTCCGTGATCGGACGAGAACAGGTGTGTTCATCGTGGTATGGTCGTAGACAAACAAACGGGCAGATATCTACGAATTATTAGCACATTACATCGAAAATGGTTTAAATTTTAAAGGTCATATTTCTTGACTGGATTAGCCGAAATATGTCGTGTTTATGTGCATTTGAAAGCTCTTTTCAAGCGCTATCAATTATTTACGACAACCATGCGCTTTAAGATTTCCGGTCAAAAGTTCCGACGAAGGCAATCTAGGGTACTTTCAGACTTAATTTTCTTATGACAAAGTTAATTAGCAAAGTAACTACATCGCCATTTTCTTTGTCTGACGCTCTTAATCCATTCATTTGCGACGTGGCGCATTTTTTGCAGCAAGATTGTAGCCCTTTTTAGGGGAAAGAAACTTCTAATCATGTCCCTTACTTGATTTACTTAGCGGCTATTGCGTAAAAAAGATACGTCACAGTCGTAATGATAAATAATGTAACGTGAAAAAGTCAATAGCCTACGACACCGGGAGTTCCCAGGCGGTCCCCCATCCAAGTACTATCCCGGCCCGACGATGCTTAACTTCCGTGATCGGACGAGAACAGGTGTGTTCATCGTGGTATGGTCGTAGAGAAACAAACGAGCAGATATCTACGAATTATTAGCACATTACATCGAAAATGGTTTAAATTTTAAAGGTCATATTTCTTGACTGGATTAGCCGAAATATGTCGTGTTTATGTGCATTTGAAAGCTCTTTTCAAGCGCTATCCATTATTTACGACAACCATGCGCTTTAAGATTTCCGGTCAAAAGTTCCGACGAAGGCAATCTAGGGTACTTTCAGACTTAATTTTCTTATGACAAAGTTAATTAGCAAAGTAACTACATCGCCATTTTCTTTGTCTGACGCTCTTAATCCATTCATTTGCGACGTGGCGCATTTTTTGCAGCAAGATTGTAGCCCTTTTTAGGGGAAAGAAACTTCTAATCATGTCCCTTACTTGATTTACTTAGCGGCTATTGCGTAAAAAAGATACGTCACAGTCGTAATGATAAATAATGTAACGTGAAAAAGTCAATAGCCTACGACACCGGGAGTTCCCAGGCGGTTCCCCATCCAAGTACTATCCCGGCCCGACGATGCTTAACTTCCGTGATCGGACGAGAACAGGTGTGTTCATCGTGGTATGGTCGTAGAGAAACAAACGAGCAGATATCTACGAATTATTAGCACATTACATCGAAAATGGTTTAAATTTTAAAGGTCATATTTCTTGACTGGATTATCCGAAATATGTCGTGTTTATGTGCATTTGAAAGCTCTTTTCAAGCGCTATCCATTACTTACGACAACCATGCGCTTTAAGATTTCCTGTAAAAAGTTCCAACGAAGGCAATCTAGGGTACTTTCAGACTTAATTTTCTTATGACAAAGTTAATTAGCAAAGTAACTACATCGCCATTTTCTTTGTCTGACGCTCTTAATCCATTCATTTGCGACGTGGCGCATTTTTTGCAGCAAGATTGTAGCCCTTTTTAGGGGAAAGAAACTTCTAATCATGTCCCTTACTTGATTTACTTAGCGGCTATTGCGTAAAAAAGATACGTCACAGTCGTAATGATAAATAATGTAACGTGAAAAAGTCAATAGCCTACGACACCGGGAGTTCCCAGGCGGTCCCCCATCCAAGTACTATCGCGGCCCGACGATGCTTAACTTCCGTGATCGGACGAGAACAGGTGTGTTCATCGTGGTATGGTCGTAGACAAACAAACGGGTAGATATCTACGATTTATTAGCACATTACATCGAAAATGGTTTAAACTTTAAAGGTCATATTTCTTGACTGGATTATCCGCATTAGGTCGTGTTTATGTGCATTTGAAAGCTCTTTTCAAGCGCTATCAATTATTTACGACAACTATGCGCTTTAAGATTTCCGGTAAAAAGTTCCAACGAAGGCAATCTGGGATACTTTCAGACTTAATTTTCATATGACAAAGTTAATTAGCAAAGTAACTACATCGCGATTTTTTTTGTCTGACGCTCTTAATCCATTCATTTGCGACGTGGTGCATTTATTGCAGCAAGATTGTAGCCCTTTTTAAGGGAAAGCAAATTCTAATCATGTCTCTTACTTGATTTACTAAGCGGCTATTGCGTAAAAAAGATACGTCACAGTCGTAATGATAAATAATGTAACGTGAAAAAGTCAATAGCCTACGACACCGGGAGTTCCCAGGCGGTCCCCCATCCAAGTACTATCCCGGCCCGACGATGCTTAACTTCCGTGATCGGACGAGAACAGGTGTGTTCATCGTGGTATGGTCGTAGACAAACAAACGGGCAGATATCTACGAATTATTAGCACATTACATCGAAAATGGTTTAAATTTTAAAGGTCATATTTCTTGACTGGATTAGCCGAAATATGTCGTGTTTATGTGCATTTGAAAGCTCTTTTCAAGCGCTATCCATTATTTACGACAACCATGCGCTTTAAGATTTCCGGTCAAAAGTTCCGACGAAGGCAATCTAGGGTACTTTCAGACTTAATTTTCTTATGACAAAGTTAATTAGCAAAGTAACTACATCGCCATTTTCTTTGTCTGACGCTCTTAATCCATTCATTTGCGACGTGGCGCATTTTTTGCAGCAAGATTGTAGCCCTTTTTAGGGGAAAGAAACTTCTAATCATGTCCCTTACTTGATTTACTTAGCGGCTATTGCGTAAAAAAGATACGTCACAGTCGTAATGATAAATAATGTAACGTGAAAAAGTCAATAGCCTACGACACCGGGAGTTCCCAGGCGGTCCCCCATCCAAGTACTATCCCGGCCCGACGATGCTTAACTTCCGTGATCGGACGAGAACAGGTGTGTTCATCGTGGTATGGTCGTAGAGAAACAAACGAGCAGATATCTACGAATTATTAGCACATTACATCGAAAATGGTTTAAATTTTAAAGGTCATATTTCTTGACTGGATTATCCGAAATATGTCGTGTTTATGTGCATTTGAAAGCTCTTTTCAAGCGCTATCCATTACTTACGACAACCATGCGCTTTAAGATTTCCTGTAAAAAGTTCCAACGAAGGCAATCTAGGGTACTTTCAGACTTAATTTTCTTATGACAAAGTTAATTAACAAAGTAACTACATCGCCATTTTCTTTGTCTGACGCTCTTAATCCATTCATTTGCGACGTGGTGCATTTATTGCAGCAAGATTGTAGCCCTTTTTAAGGGAAAGCAAATTCTAATCATGTCTCTTACTTGATTTACTAAGCGGCTATTGCGTAAAAAAGATACGTCACAGTCGTAATGATAAATAATGTAACGTGAAAAAGTCAATAGCCTACGACACCGGGAGTTCCCAGGCGGTCCCCCATCCAAGTGCTATCCCGGCCCGACGATGCTTAACTTCCGTGATCGGACGAGAACAGGTGTGTTCATCGTGGTATGGTCGTAGACAAACAAACGGGCAGATATCTACGAATTATTAGCACATTACATCGAAAATGGTTTAAATTTTAAAGGTCATATTTCTTGACTGGATTAGCCGAAATATGTCGTGTTTATGTGCATTTGAAAGCTCTTTTCAAGCGCTATCCATTATTTACGACTACCATGCGCTTTAAGATTTCCGGTCAAAAGTTCCAACGAAGGCAATCTAGGGTACTTTCAGACTTAATTTTCTTATGACAAAGTTAATTAGCAAAGTAACTACATCGCCATTTTCTTTGTCTGACGCTCTTAATCCATTCATTTGCGACGTGGCGCATTTTTTGCAGCAAGATTGTAGCCCTTTTTAGGGGAAAGAAACTTCTAATCATGTCCCTTACTTGATTTACTTAGCGGCTATTGCGTAAAAAAGATACGTCACAGTCGTAATGATAAATAATGTAACGTGAAAAAGTCAATAGCCTACGACACCGGGAGTTCCCAGGCGGTCCCCCATCCAAGTACTATCCCGGCCCGACGATGCTTAACTTCCGTGATCGGACGAGAACAGGTGTGTTCATCGTGGTATGGTCGTAGAGAAACAAACGGGCAGATATCTACGAATTATTAGCACATTACATCGAAAATGGTTTAAATTTTAAAGGTCATATTTTTTGACTGGATTATCCGAAATATGTCGTGTTTATGTGCATTTGAAAGCTCTTTTCAAGCGCTATCCATTATTTACGACAACCATGCGCTTTAAGATTTCCGGTAAAAAGTTCCAACGAAGGCAATCTGGGGTACTTTCAGACTTAATTTTCATATGACAAAGTTAATTAGCAAAGTAACTACATCGCGATTTTCTTTGTCTGACGCTCTTAATCCATTCATTTGCGACGTGGTGCATTTATTGCAGCAAGATTGTAGCCCTTTTTAAGGGAAAGCAAATTCTAATCATGTCTCTTACTTGATTTACTAAGCGGCTATTGCGTAAAAAAGATACGTCACAGTCGTAATGATAAATAATGTAACGTGAAAAAGTCAATAGCCTACGACACCGGGAGTTCCCAGGCGGTCCCCCATCCAAGTACTATCCCGGCCCGACGATGCTTAACTTCCGTGATCGGACGAGAACAGGTGTGTTCATCGTGGTATGGTCGTAGACAAACAAACGGGCAGATATCTACGAATTATTAGCACATTACATCGAAAATGGTTTAAATTTTAAAGGTCATATTTCTTGACTGGATTAGCCGAAATATGTCGTGTTTATGTGCATTTGAAAGCTCTTTTCAAGCGCTATCCATTATTTACGACTACCATGCGCTTTAAGATTTCCGGTCAAAAGTTCCAACGAAGGCAATCTAGGGTACTTTCAGACTTAATTTTCTTATGACAAAGTTAATTAGCAAAGTAACTACATCGCCATTTTCTTTGTCTGACGCTCTTAATCCATTCATTTGCGACGTAGCGCATTTTTTGCAGCAAGATTGTAGCCCTTTTTAGGGGAAAGAAACTTCTAATCATGTCCCTTACTTGATTTACTTAGCGGCTATTGCGTAAAAAAGATACGTCACAGTCGTAATGATAAATAATGTAACGTGAAAAAGTCAATAGCCTACGACACCGGGAGTTCCCAGGCGGTCCCCCATCCAAGTACTATCCCGGCCCGACGATGCTTAACTTCCGTGATCGGACGAGAACAGGTGTGTTCATCGTGGTATGGTCGTAGAGAAACAAACGGGCAGATATCTACGAATTATTAGCACATTACATCGAAAATGGTTTAAATTTTAAAGGTCATATTTTTTGACTGGATTATCCGAAATATGTCGTGTTTATGTGCATTTGAAAGCTATTTTCAAGCGCTATCCATTATTTACGACAACCATGCGCTTTAAGATTTCCGGTAAAAAGTTCCAACGAAGGCAATCTAGGGTACTTTCAGACTTAATTTTCTTATGACAAAGTTAATTGGCAAAGTAACTACATCGCCATTTTCTTTGTCTGACGCTCTTAATCCATTCATTTGCGACGTGGCGCATTTTTTGCAGCAAGATTGTAGCCCTTTTTAGGGGAAAGAAACTTCTAATCATGTCCCTTACTTGATTTACTTAGCGGCTATTGCGTAAAAAAGATACGTCACAGTCGTAATGATAAATAATGTAACGTGAAAAAGTCAATAGCCTACGACACCGGGAGTTCCCAGGCGGTCCCCCATCCAAGTACTATCCCGGCCCGACGATGCTTAACTTCCGTGATCGGACGAGAACAGGTGTGTTCATTGTGGTATGGTCGTAGACAAACAAACGGGCAGATATCTACGAATTATTAGCACATTACATCGAAAATGGTTTAAATTTTAAAGGTCATATTTCTTGACTGGATTATCCGAAATATGTCGTGTTTATGTGCATTTGAAAGCTCTTTTCAAGCGCTATCCATTATTTACGACAACCATGCGCTTTAAGATTTCCGGTAAAAAGTTCTAACGAAGGCAATCTAGGGTACTTTCAGACTTAATTTTCTTATGACGAAGTTAATTAGCAAAGTAACTACATCGCCATTTTCTTTGTCTGACGCTCTTAATCCATTCATTTGCGACGTGGTGCATTTTTTGCAGCAAGATTGTAGCCCTTTTTAGGGGAAAGAAACTTCTAATCATGTCCCTTACTTGATTTACTTAGCGGCTATTGCGTAAAAAAGATACGTCACAGTCGTAACGATAAATAATGTAACGTGAAAAAGTCAATAGCCTACGACACCGGGAGTTCCCAGGCGGTTCCCCATCCAAGTACTATCCCGGCCCGACGATGCTTAACTTCCGTGATCGGACGAGAACAGGTGTGTTCATCGTGGTATGGTCGTAGACAAACAAACGGGCAGATATCTACGAATTATTAGCACATTACATCGAAAATGGTTTAAATTTTAAAGGTCATATTTCTTGACTGTATTATCCGAAATATGTCGTGTTTATGTGCATTTGAAAGCTCTTTTCAAGCCCTATCCATTATTTACGACAACCATGCACTTTAAGATTTCCGATAAAAAGTTCCAACGAAGGCAATCTAGGGTACTTTCAGACTTAATTTTCTTATGACAAAGTTAATTAATAAAGTAACTACATCGCCATTTTCTTTGTCTGACGCTCTTAATCCATTCATTTGCGACGTGGCGCATTTAATGCAGCAAGATTGTATCCCTTTTTAGGGGAAAGAAACTTCTAATCATGTCCCTTACTTGATTTACTTAGCGGCTATTGCGTAAAAAAGATACGTTACAGTCGTAATGATAAATAATGTAACGTGAAAAAGTCAATAGCCTACGACACCGGGAGATCCCAGGCGGTTCCCCCATCCAAGTACTATCCCGGCCCGACGATGCTTAACTTCCGTGATCGGACGAGAACAGGTGTGTTCATCGTGGTATGGTCGTAGACAAACATACGGGCAGATATCTACGATTTACTAGCACATTACATCGAAAATGGTTCAAATTTTAAAGATCATATTTCTTGACTGGGTGATCGGAAATAGGTCGAGTTTATGTGCATTTGAAAGCTCTTTTTAAGCGCTATCGATTCTTTACGACAATAATGCGCTTTAAGATTTCCGGTAAAAAGTTCCAACGAAGGCAATCTAGGGTACTTTCAGACTTAATTTTCATATGACAAAGTTAATTAGCAAATTAACTACATCGCCATTTTCTTTGTCTGACGCTCGTAATCCATTCATTTGCGACGTGGCGCATTAATTGCAGCCAGATCGTAGCCCTTTTTAAGGGAAAGCAAATTCTAATCATGTCTCTTACTTGATTTACTAAGCGGCTATTGCGTAAAAAAGATACGTCACAGTCGTAATGATAAATAATGTAACGTGAAAAAGTCAATAGCCTACGACACCGGGAGTTCCCAGGCGGTCCCCCATCCAAGTACTATCCCGGCCCGACGATGCTTAACTTCGGTGATCGGACGAGAACAGGTGTGTTCATCGTGGTATGGTCGTAGACAAACAAACGGGCAGATATCTACGAATTATTAGCACATTACATCGAAAATGGTTTAAATTTTAAAGGTCATATTTCTTGACTGGATTAGCCGAAATATGTCGTGTTTATGTGCATTTGAAAGCTCTTTTCAAGCGCTATCCATTATTTACGACAACCATGCGCTTTAAGATTTCCGGTCAAAAGTTCCAACGAAGGCAATCTAGGGTACTTTCAGACTTAATTTTCTTATGACAAAGTTAATTAGCAAAGTAACTACATCGCCATTTTCTTTGTCTGACGCTCTTAATCCATTCATTTGCGACGTGGCGCATTTTTTGCAGCAAGATTGTAGCCCTTTTTAGGGGAAAGAAACTTCTAATCATGTCCCTTACTTGATTTAGTTAGCGGCTATTGCGTAAAAAAGATACGTCACAGTCGTAATGATAAATAATGTAACGTGAAAAAGTCAATAGCCTACGACACCGGGAGTTCCCAGGCGGTCCCCCATCCAAGTACTATCCCGGCCCGACGATGCTTAACTTCCGTGATCGGACGAGAACAGGTGTGTTCATCGTGGTATGGTCGTAGAGAAACAAACGGGCAGATATCTACGAATTATTAGCACATTACATCGAAAATGATTTAAATTTTAAAGGTCATATTTTTTGACTGGATTATCCGAAATATGTCGTGTTTATGTGCATTTGAAAGCTCTTTTCAAGCCCTATCCATTATTTACGACAACCATGCACTTTAAGATTTCCGATAAAAAGTTCCAACGAAGGCAATCTAGGGTACTTTCAGACTTAATTTTCTTATGACAAAGTTAATTAATAAAGTAACTACATCGCCATTTTCTTTGTCTGACGCTCTTAATCCATTCATTTGCGACGTGGCGCATTTAATGCAGCAAGATTGTATCCCTTTTTAGGGGAAAGAAACTTCTAATCATGTCCCTTACTTGATTTACTTAGCGGCTATTGCGTAAAAAAGATACGTTACAGTCGTAATGATAAATAATGTAACGTGAAAAAGTCAATAGCCTACGACACCGGGAGATCCCAGGCGGTTCCCCCATCCAAGTACTATCCCGGCCCGACGATGCTTAACTTCCGTGATCGGACGAGAACAGGTGTGTTCATCGTGGTATGGTCGTAGACAAACATACGGGCAGATATCTACGATTTACTAGCACATTACATCGAAAATGGTTCAAATTTTAAAGATCATATTTCTTGACTGGGTGATCGGAAATAGGTCGAGTTTATGTGCATTTGAAAGCTCTTTTTAAGCGCTATCGATTCTTTACGACAATAATGCGCTTTAAGATTTCCGGTAAAAAGTTCCAACGAAGGCAATCTAGGGTACTTTCAGACTTAATTTTCATATGACAAAGTTAATTAGCAAATTAACTACATCGCCATTTTCTTTGTCTGACGCTCGTAATCCATTCATTTGCGACGTGGCGCATTAATTGCAGCCAGATCGTAGCCCTTTTTAAGGGAAAGCAAATTCTAATCATGTCTCTTACTTGATTTACTAAGCGGCTATTGCGTAAAAAAGATACGTCACAGTCGTAATGATAAATAATGTAACGTGAAAAAGTCAATAGCCTACGACACCGGGAGTTCCCAGGCGGTCCCCCATCCAAGTACTATCCCGGCCCGACGATGCTTAACTTCGGTGATCGGACGAGAACAGGTGTGTTCATCGTGGTATGGTCGTAGACAAACAAACGGGCAGATATCTACGAATTATTAGCACATTACATCGAAAATGGTTTAAATTTTAAAGGTCATATTTCTTGACTGGATTAGCCGAAATATGTCGTGTTTATGTGCATTTGAAAGCTCTTTTCAAGCGCTATCCATTATTTACGACAACCATGCGCTTTAAGATTTCCGGTCAAAAGTTCCAACGAAGGCAATCTAGGGTACTTTCAGACTTAATTTTCTTATGACAAAGTTAATTAGCAAAGTAACTACATCGCCATTTTCTTTGTCTGACGCTCTTAATCCATTCATTTGCGACGTGGCGCATTTTTTGCAGCAAGATTGTAGCCCTTTTTAGGGGAAAGAAACTTCTAATCATGTCCCTTACTTGATTTAGTTAGCGGCTATTGCGTAAAAAAGATACGTCACAGTCGTAATGATAAATAATGTAACGTGAAAAAGTCAATAGCCTACGACACCGGGAGTTCCCAGGCGGTCCCCCATCCAAGTACTATCCCGGCCCGACGATGCTTAACTTCCGTGATCGGACGAGAACAGGTGTGTTCATCGTGGTATGGTCGTAGAGAAACAAACGGGCAGATATCTACGAATTATTAGCACATTACATCGAAAATGATTTAAATTTTAAAGGTCATATTTTTTGACTGGATTATCCGAAATATGTCGTGTTTATGTGCATTTGAAAGCTCTTTTCAAGCGCTATCCATTATTTACGACAACCATGCGCTTTAAGATTTCCGGTAAAAAGTTCCAACGAAGGCAATCTAGGGTACTTTCAGACTTAATTTTCTTATGACAAAGTTAATTAACAAAGTAACTACGTCGCCATTTTCTTTGTCTGACGCTCTTAATCCATTCATTTGCGACGTGGCGCATTTTTTGCAGCAAGATTGTAGCCCTTTTTAGGGGAAAGAAACTTCTAATCATGTCCCTTACTTGATTTACTTAGCGGCTATTGCGTAAAAAAGATACGTCACAGTCGTAATGATAAATAATGTAACGTGAAAAAGTCAATAGCCTACGACACCGGGAGTTCCCAGGCGGTTCCCCATCCAAGTACTATCCCGGCCGGACGATGCTTAACTTCCGTGATCGGACGAGAACAGGTGTGTTCATCGTGGTATGGTCGTAGACAAACAAACGGGCAGATATCTACGAATTATTAGCACATTACATCGAAAATGGTTTAAATTTTAAAGGTCATATTTCTTGACTGGATTATCCGAAATATGTCGTGTTTATTTGCATTTGAAAGCTCTTTTCAAGCGCTATCCATTATTTACGACAACCATGCGCTTTAAGATTTCCGGTAAAAAGTTCCAACGAAGGCAATCTAGGGTACTTTCAGACTTAATTTTCTTATGACAAAGTTAATTAGCAAAGTAACTACATCGCCATTTTCTTTGTCTGACGCTCTTAATCCATTCATTTGCGACGTGGCGCATTTTTTGCAGCAAGATTGTAGCCCTTTTTAGGGGAAAGAAACTTCTAATCATGTCCCTTACTTGATTTACTTAGCGGCTATTGCGTAAAAAAGATACGTCACAGTCGTAACGATAAATAATGTAACGTGAAAAAGTCAATAGCCTACGACACCGGGAGTTCCCAGGCGGTTCCCCATCCAAGTACTATCCCGGCCGGACGATGCTTAACTTCCGTGATCGGACGAGAACAGGTGTGTTCATCGTGGTATGGTCGTAGACAAACAAACGGGCAGATATCTACGAATTATTAGCACATTACATCGAAAATGGTTTAAATTTTAAAGGTCATATTTCTTGACTGGATTATCCGAAATATGTCGTGTTTATGTGCATTTGAAAGCTCTTTTCAAGCGCTATCCATTATTTACGACAACCATGCGCTTTAAGATTTCCGATAAAAAGTTCCAACGAAGGCAATCTAGGGTACTTTCAGACTTAATTTTCTTATGACATAGTTAATTAATAAAGTAACTACATCGCCATTTTCTTTGTCTGACGCTCTTAATCCATTTATTTGCGACGTGGCGCATTTAATGCAGCAAGATTGTATCCCTTTTTAGGGGAAAGAAACTTCTAATCATGTCCCTTACTTGATTTACTTAGCGGCTATTGCGTAAAAAAGATACGTCACAGTCGTAATGATAAATAATGTAACGTGAAAAAGTCAATAGCCTACGACACCGGGAGATCCCAGGCGGTTCCCCCATCCAAGTACTATCCCGGCCCGACGATGCTTAACTTCCGTGATCGGACGAGAACAGGTGTGTTCATCGTGGTATGGTCGTAGACAAACATACGGGCAGATATCTACGATTTACTAGCACATTACATCGAAAATGGTTCAAATTTTAAAGATCATATTTCTTGACTGGGTGATCGGAAATAGGTCGAGTTTATGTGCATTTGAAAGCTCTTTTTAAGCGCTATCGATTCTTTACGACAATAATGCGCTTTAAGATTTCCGGTAAAAAGTTCCAACGAAGGCAATCTAGGGTACTTTCAGACTTAATTTTCATATGACAAAGTTAATTAGCAAATTAACTACATCGCCATTTTCTTTGTCTGACGCTCGTAATCCATTCATTTGCGACGTGGCGCATTAATTGCAGCCAGATCGTAGCCGTTTTGAAGGGAAAGAAACTTCTAATCAAGTCCCTTACATGATTTACTCAGCGGATATTGCGTAAAAAAGATACGTCACAATCGTAATGATAAATAATGTAACGTGAAAAAGCCAATAGCCTACGACACCGGGAGTTCCCAGGCGGTCCCCCATCCAAGTACTATCGCGGCCCAACGATGCTTAACTTCCGTGATCGGACGAGAACAGGTGTGTTCATCGTGGTATGGTCGTAGACAAACAAACGGGCAGATATCTACGATTTATTAGCACATTACATCGAAAATGGTTTAAACTTTAAAGGTCATATTTTTGACTGGATTATCCGCAATAGGTCGTGTTTATGCGCATTTGAAAGCTCTTTTCAAGCGCTATCAATTATTTACGACAACCATGCGCTTTAAGATTTCCGGTAAAAAGTTCCAACGAAGGCAATCTGGGGTACTTTCAGACTAAATTTTCATATGACAAAGTTAATTAGCAAAGTAACTACATCGCGATTTTCTTTGTCTGACGCTCTTAATCCATTCATTTGCGACGTGGTGCATTTATTGCAGCAAGATTGTAGCCCTTTTTAAGGGAAAGCAAATTCTAATCATGTCTCTTACTTGATTTACTCAGCGGCTATTGCGTAAAAGAGATACGTCACAGTCGTAGTGATAAATAATGTAACGTGAAAAAGTCAATAGCCTACGACACCGGGAGTTCCAGGCGGTCCCCCATCCAAGTACTATCCCGGCCCGACGATGCTTAACTTCCGTGATCGGACGAAAACAGGTGTGTTCATCGTGGTATGGTCGTAGACAAACAAACGGGCAGATATCTACGAATTATTAGCACATTACATCGAAAATGGTTTAAATTTTAAAGGTCATATTTCTTGACTGGATTATCCGAAATATGTCGTGTTTACGTGCATTTGAAAGCTCTTTTCAAGCGCTATCCATTACTTACAACAACCATGCGCTTTAAGATTTCCGGTAAAAAGTTCCAACGAAGGCAATCTAGGGTACTTTCAGACTTAATTTTCATATGACAAAGTTAATTAGCAAATAAACTACATCGCCATTTTCTTTGTCTGACGCTCGTAATCCATTCATTTGCGACGTGGCGCATTAATTGCAGCCAGATCGTAGCCGTTTTGAAGGGAAAGAAACTTCTAATCAAGTCCCTTACATGATTTACTCAGCGGCTATTGCGTAAAAAAGATACGTCACAATCGTAATGATAAATAATGTAACGTGAAAAAGTCAATAGCCTACGACACCGGGAGTTCCCAGGCGGTTCCCCATCCAAGTACTATCGCGGCCCGACGATGCTAAACTTCCGTGATCGGACGAGAACAGGTGTGTTCATCGTGGTATGGTCGTAGACAAACAAACGGGCAGATATCTACGATTTATTAGCACATTACATCGAAAATGGTTTAAACTTTAAAGGTCAAATTTCTTGACTGGATTATCCGCAATAGGTCGTGTTTATGTGCATTTGAAAGCTCTTTTCATGCGCTATCAATTATTTACGACAACCATGCGCTTTAAGATTTCCTGTAAAAGTTCCAACGAAGGCAATCTAGGGTACTTTCAGACTTAATTTTCATATGACAAAGTTAATTAGCAAATTAACTACATCGCCATTTTCTTTGTCTGACGCTCGTAATCCATTCATTTGCGACGTGGCGCATTAATTGCAGCCAGATCGTAGCCGTTTTGAAGGGAAAGAAACTTCTAATCAAGTCCCTTACATGATTTACTCAGCGGCTATTGCGTAAAAAAGATACGTCACAATCGTAATAATAAATAATGTAACGTGAAAAAGTCAATAGCCTACGACACCGGGAGTTCCCAGGCGGTCCCCCATCCAAGTACTATCCCGGCCCGACGATGCTTAACTTCCGTGATCGGACGAGAACAGGTGTGTTCATCATGGTATGGTCGTAGACAATACCATACGGGTAGATATCTACGATTTATTAGCACATTACATCGAAAATGGTTCAAACTTTAAAGATCATAATTCTTGACTGGGTGATCGGAAATAGTTCGTGTTTATGTGCATTTGAAAGCTCTTTTTAAGCGCTATCGATTCTTTACGAAAATAATGCGCTTTAAGATTTCCGGTAAAAAGTTCCAACGAAGGCAATCTAAGGCACTTTCAGGCTTAATTTTCATATGACAAAGTTAGTTAGCAAAGTAAGTACATCGCCATTTTCTTTGTCTGACGCTCGTAATCCATTCATTTGCGACGTGGCGCATTTATTGCAGCAAGATTGTAGCCCTTTTTAAGGGAAAGCAACTTCTAATCATGTCTCTTACTTGATTTACTTAGCGGCTATTGCGTAAAAAAGATACGTCACAGTCGTAATGATAAATAATGTAACGTGAAAAAGTCAATAGCCTACGACACCGGGAGATCCCAGGCGGTTCCCCCATCCAAGTACTATCCCGGCCCGACGATGCTTAACTTCCGTGATCGGACGAGAACAGGTGTGTTCATCGTGGTATGGTCGTAGACAAACATACGGGCAGATATCTACGATTTACTAGCACATTACATCGAAAATGGTTCAAATTTTAAAGAGCATATTTCTTGACTGGGTGATCGGAAATAGGTCGAGTTTATGTGCATTTGAAAGCTCTTTTTAAGCGCTATCGATTCTATACGACAATAATGCACTTTAAGATTTCTGGTAAAAAGTTCCAACGAAGGCAATCTAGGGTACTTTCAGACTTAATTTTCATATGACAAAGTTAATTAGCAAATAAACTACATCGCCATTTTCTTTGTCTGACGCTCTTAATCCATTCATTTGCGACGTGGTGCACTTATTGCAGCAAGATTGTAGCCCTTTTTAAGGGAAAGCAACTTCTAATCATGTCTCTTACTTGATTTACTCAGCGGCTATTGCGTAAAAAAGATACGTCACAATCGTAATGATAAATAATGTAACGTGAAAAAGTCACTAGCCTACGACACCGGGAGTTCCCAGGCGGTCCCCCATCCAAGTACTATCCCGGCCCGACGATGCTTAACTTCCGTGATCGGACGAGAACAGGTGTGTTCATCGTGGTATGGTCGTAGACAAACAAACGGGCAGATATCTACGAATTATTAGCACATTACATCGAAAATAATTTAAATTTTAAAGGTCATGTTTCTTGACTGGATTATCCGAAATATGTCGTGTTTATGTGCATTTGAAAGCTCTTTTCAAGCGCCATCCATTATTTACGACAACCATGCGCTTTAAGATTTCCGGTAAAAAGTTCCAACGAAGGCAATCTGGGGTACTTTCAGACTTAATTTTCATATGACAAAGTTAATTAGCAAAGTAACTACATCGCCATTTTCTTTGTCTGACGCTCTTAATCCATTCATTTGCGACTGCAGCAAGATTGCAGCCCTTTTTAAGGAAAAGCAACTTCTAATCATGTCTCTTACTTGATTTACTCAGCGACTATTGCGTAAAAAAGATACGTCACAGTCGTAATGATAAATAATGTAACGTGAAAAAGTTAATAGCCTACGACACCGGGAGTTCCCAGGCGGTCCCCCATCCAAGTACTATCCCGGCCCGACGATGCTTAACTTCCGTGATCGGACGAGAACAGGTGTGTTCATCGTGGTATGGTCGTAGACAAACAAACGGGCAGATATCTACGAATTATTAGCACATTACATCGAAAATGGTTTAAATTTCAAAGGTCATATTTCTTGACTGGATTATCCGAACTATGTCGTGTTTATGTGCATTTGAAAGCTCTTTTCAAGCGCTATCCATTATTTACGACAACCATGCGCTTTAAGATTTCCGGTAAAAAGTTCCAACGAAGGCAATCTAGGGTACTTTCAGACTTAATTTTCTTATGACAAAGTTAATTAGCAAAGTAAGTACATCGCCATTTTCTTTGTCTGACGCTCTTAATCCATTCATTTGCGACTGCAGCAAGATTGTAGCCCTTTTTAAGGGAAAGCATTATCTAATCATGTCTCTTACTTGATTTACTCAGCGGCTATTGCGTAAAAAAGATACGTCACAGTCGTAATGATAAATAATGTAACGTGAAAAAGTCAATAGCCTACGACACCGGGAGTTCCCAGGCGGTCCCCCATCCAAGTACTATCCCGGCCCGACGATGCTTAACTTCCGTGATCGGACGAGAACAGGTGTGTTCATCGTGGTATGGTCGTAGACAAACAAACGGGCAGATATCTACGAATTATTAGCACATTACATCGAAAATGGTTTAAATTTCAAAGGTCATATTTCTTGACTGGATTATCCGAAATATGTCGTGTTTATGTGCATTTGAAAGCTCTTTTCAAGCGCTATCCATTATTTACGACAACCATGCGCTTTAAGATTTCCGGTAAAAAGTTCCAACGAAGGCAATCTAGGGTACTTTCAGACTTAATTTTCTTATGACAAAGTTAATTAGCAAAGTAACTACATCGCCATTTTCTTTGTCTGACGCTCTTAATCCATTCATTTGCGACGTGGCGCATTTATTGCAGCAAGATTGTAGCCCTTTTTATGGGAAAGAAACTTCTAATCATGTCCCTTACTTGATTTACTTAGCGGCTATTGCGTAAAAAAGATACGTCACAGTCGTAATGATAAATAATGTAACGTGAAAAAGTCAATAGCCTACGACACCGGGAGATCCCAGGCGGTTCCCCCATCCAAGTACTATCCCGGCCCAACGATGCTTAACTTCCGTGATCGGACGAGAACAGGTGTGTTCATCGTGGTATGGTCGTAGGCAAACATACGGGCAGATATCTACGATTTACTAGCACATTACATCGAAAATGGTTCAAATTTTAAAGATCATATTTCTTGACTGGGTGATCGGAAATAGGTCGAGTTTATGTGCATTTGAAAGCTCTTTTTAAGCGCTATCGATTCTTTACGACAATAATGCGCTTTAAGATTTCCGGTAAAAGTTCCAACGAAGGCAATCTAGGGTACTTTCAGACTTAATTATCATATGACAAAGTTAATTAGCAAATTAACTACATCGCCATTTTCTTTGTCTGACGCTCGTAATCCATTCATTTGCGACGTGGCGCATTAATTGCAGCCAGATCGTAGCCGTTTTCAAGGGAAAGAAACTTCTAATCAAGTCCCTTACATGATTTACTCAGCGGCTATTGCGTAAAAAAGATACGTCACAATCGTAATGATAAATAATGTAACGTGAAAAAGTCAATAGCCTACGACACCGGGAGTTCCCAGGCGGTTCCCCCATCCAAGTACTATCCCGGCCCGACGATGCTTAACTTCCGTGATCGGACGAGAACAGGTGTGTTCATCGTGGTATGGTCGTAGACAAACAAACGGGCAGATATCTACGAATTATTAGCACATTACATCGAAAATGGTTCAAATTTTAAAGATCATAATTCTTGACTGGATTATCCGAAATATGTCGTGTTTATGTGCATTTGAAAGCGCTTTTTAAGCGCTATCCATTGTTTACGAAAACCATGCGCTTTAAGATTTCCGGTAAGAAGTTCCAACGAAGGCAATCTAGGGTACTTTCAGACTTATTTTTCATATGACAAAGTTAATTAGCAAAGTAACTACATTGCCATTTTCTTTGTCTGACGCTCTTAATCCATTCATTTGCGACGTGGCGCATTTATTGCAGCAAGATTGCAGCCCTTTTTAGGGGAAAGAAACTTCTAATCATGTCCCTTACTTGATTTACTCAGCGGCTATTGCGTAAAAAAGATACGTCACAGTCGTAATGATAAATAATGTAACGTGAAAAAGTCAATAGCCTACGACACCGGGAGATCCCAGGCGGTTCCCCTATCCAAGTACTATCCCGGCCCGACGATGCTTAACTTCCGTGATCGGACGAGAACAGGTGTGTTCATCGTGGTATGGTCGTAGACAAACATACGGGCAGATGTCTACGATTTACTAGCACATTACATCGAAAATGGTTCAAATTTTAAAGATCATATTTCTTGACTGGGTGATCGGAAATAGGTCGGGTTTATGTGCATTTGAAAGCTCTTTTTAAGCGCTATCGATTCTTTACGACAATAATGCGCTTTAAAATTTCCGGTAAAAAGTTCCAACGAAGGCAATCTAGGGTACTTTCAGACTTAATTTTCATATGACAAAGTTAATTACCAAATTAACTACATCGCCATTTTCTTTGTCTGACGCTCGTAATCCATTCATTTGCGACGTGGCGCATTAATTGCAGCCAGATCGTAGCTGTTTTTAATGGAAAGAAACTTCTAATCAAGTCGCTTACATGATTTACTCAGCGGCTATTGCGTAAAAAAGATACGTCACAATCGTAATGATAAATAATGTAACGTGAAAAAGTCAATAGCCTACGACACCGGGAGATCCCAGGCGGTTCCCACATCCAAGTACTATCCCGGCCCGACGATGCTTAACTTCCGTGATCGGACGAGAACAGGTGTGTTCATCGTGGAATGGTCGTAGACAAACATACGGGTAGATATCTACGATTTATTAGCACATTACATCGAAAATGGTTCAAATTTTAAAGATCATAATTCTTGACTGGGTGATCGGAAATAGTTCGTGTTTACGTGCATTTGAAAGCTCTTTTCAAGCGCTATCCATTATTTACGACAACCATGCGCTTTAAGATTTCCGGTAAAAAGTTCCAACGAAGGCAATCTGGGGTACTTTCAGACTTAATTTTCATATGACAAAGTTAATTAGCAAAGTAACTACATCGCCATTTTCTTTGTCTGACGCTCTTAATGCATTCATTTGCGACGTGGCGCATTTATTGCAGCAAGATTGTAGCCCTTTTTAAGGGAAAGCAACTTCTAATCATGTCTCTTACTTGATTTACTCAGCGGCTATTGTGTAAAAAAGATACGTCACAGTCGTAATGATAAATAATGTGACGTGAAAAAGTCAATAGCCTACGACACCGGGAGTTCCCAGGCGGTTCCCCATCCAAGTACTATCCCGGCCCGACGATGCTTAACTTCCATGATCGGACGAGAACAGGTGTGTTCATCGTGGTATGGTCGTAGACAAACATACGGGCAGATATCTACGATTTATTAGCACATTACATCGAAAATGGTTTAAACTTTAAAGATCATATTTCTTGACTGGATTATCCGAAATAGGTCGTGTTTATGTGCATTTGAAAGCTCTTTTTAAGCGCTATCGATTCTTTACGACAATAATGCGCTTTAAGATTTTCGGTAAAAAGTTCCAACGAAGGCAATCTAGGGTACTTTCAGACTTAATTTTCATATGACAAAGTTAATTAGCAAATTAACTGCATCGCCATTTTCTTTGTCTGACGCTCGTAATCCATTCATTTGCGACGTGGCGCATTAATTGCAGCCAGATCGTAGCCGTTTTGAAGGGAAAGAAACTTCTAATCAAGTCGCTTACATGATTTACTCAGCGGCTATTGCGTAAAAAAGATACGTCACAATCGTAATGATAAATAATGTAACGTGAAAAAGTCAATAGCCTACGACACCGGGAGATCCCAGGCGGTCCCCCA
This sequence comes from Hydractinia symbiolongicarpus, assembly GCF_029227915.1. NCBI lineage: Eukaryota > Metazoa > Cnidaria > Hydrozoa > Anthoathecata > Hydractiniidae > Hydractinia > Hydractinia symbiolongicarpus. The sequence continues at coordinate 14,448,723 of NC_079885.1, read as the reverse complement.
TCCAAGTACTATCCCGGCCCGACAATGCTTAACTTCCGTGATCGGACTAGAACAGGTGTGTTCATCGTGGTATGGTCGTAGACAAACATACGGGTAGATATCTACGATTTATTAGCACAATACATCGAAAATGGTTCAAACTTTAAAGATCATAATTCTTGACTGGGTGATCGGAAATAGTTCGTGTTTATGTGCATTTGAAAGCTCTTTTCAAGCGCTATCCATTATTTACGACAACCATGCGCTTTAAGATTTCTGGTAAAAAGTTCCAACGAAGGCAATCTAGGGTACTTTCAGACGTAATTTTCATATGACAAAGTTAGTTAGCAAAGTAAGTACATCGCCATTTTCTTTGTCTGACGCTCGTAATCCATTCATTTGCGACGTGGCGCATTAATTGCAGCACGATTGTAGCCGTTTTGCTGGGAAAGAAATTTCTAATCATGTCTCTTTCTTGATTTACTCAGCAGCTATTGCGTAAAAAAGATACGTCACAGTCGTAATGATAAATAATGTAACGTGAAAAGTCAATAGCCTACGACACCGGGAGTTCCCAGGCGGTCCCCCATCCAAGTACTATCCCGGCCCGACGATGCTTAACTTCCGTGATCGGACGAGAACAGGTGTGTTCATCGTGGTATGGTCGTAGACAAACATACGGGCAGATATCTGCGATTTATTAGCACATTACATCGAAAATGGTTTAACCTTTAAAGGTCATATATCTTAACTGGATTATCCGAAATAGGTCGTGTTTATGTGCATTTGAAAGCTCTTTTCAAGCGCTATCCATTATTTACGACAACCATGCGCTTTAAGATTTCCGGTAAAAAGTTCCAACGAAGGCAATCTGGGGTACTTTCAGACTTAATTTTCATATGACAAAGTTAATTAGCAAAGTAACTACATCGTCATTTTCTTTGTCTGACGCTCGTAATCCATTCATTTGCGACGTGGCGCATTAATTGCAGCCAGATCGTAGCCGTTTTAAATGGAAAGAAACTTCTAATCAAGTCGCTTACATGATTTACTCAGCGGCTATTGCGTAAAAAAGATACGTCACAATCGTAATGATAAATAATGTGACGTGAAAAAGTCAATAGCCTACGACACCGGGAGTTCCCAGGCGGTTCCCCATCCAAGTACTATCCCGGCCCGACGATGCTTAACTTCCATGATCGGACGAGAACAGGTGTGTTCATCGTGGTATGGTCGTAGACAAACACACGGGCAGATATCTGCGATTTATTAGCACATTACATCGAAAATGGTTTAAACTTTAAAGGTCATATTTCTTAACTGGATTATCCGAAATAGGTCGTGTTTATGTGCATTTGAAAGCTCTTTTCAAGCGCTATCCATTATTTACGACAACCATGCGCTTTAAGATTTCCGGTAAAAAGTTCCAACGAAGGCAATCTGGGGTACTTTCAGACTTAATTTTCATATGACAAAGTTAATTAGCAAATTAACTACATCGCCATTTTCTTTGTCTGACGCTCGTAATCCATTCATTTGCGACGTGGCGCATTAATTGCAGCCAGATCGTAGCCGTTTTGAAGGGAAAGAAACTTCTAATCAAGTCGCTTACATGATTTACTCAGCGGCTATTGCGTAAAAAAGATACGTCACAATCGTAATGATAAATAATGTAACGTAAAAAAGTCAATAGCCTACGACACCGGGAGATCCCAGGCGGTTCCCCATCCAAGTACTATCCCGGCCCGACGATGCTTAAATTCCGTGATCGGACGAGAACAGGTGTGTTCATCGTGGTATGGTCGTAGACAAACATACGGGTAGATATCTACGATTTATTAGCACATTACATCGAAAATGGTTCAAATTTTAAAGATCATAATTCTTGCCTGGGTGATCGGAAATAATTCGTGTTTATGTGCATTTGAAAGCTCTTTTCAAGCGCTATCCATTATTTCCGACAACCATGCGCTTTAAGATTTCCGGTAAAAAGTTCCAACGAAGGCAATCTAGGGTACTTTCAGACGTAATTTTCATATGACAAAGTTAGTTAGCAAAGTAAGTACATCGCCATTTTCTTTGTCTGACGCTCGTAATCCATTCATTTGCGACGTGGCGCATTAATTGCAGCACGATTGTAGCCGTTTTGCTGGGAAAGCAACTTCTAATCATGTCTCTTACTTGATTTACTCAGCGGCTATTGCGTAAAAAAGATACGTCACAGTCGTAATGATAAATAATGTGACGTGAAAAAGTCAATAGCCTACGACACCGGGAGTTCCTAGGCGGTACCCCATCCTAGTACTATCCCGGCCCGACGATGCTTAACTTCCGTGATCGGATGAGAACAGGTGTGTTCATCGTGGTATGGTCGTAGACAAACAAACGGGGAGATATCTACGATTTATTAGCACATTACATCGAAAATGGTTTTAACTTTAAAGATCATATTTCTTGACTGGATTATCCGAAATAGGTCGTGTTTATGTGCATTTGAAAGCTCTTTTTAAGCGCTATTCATTATTTACGACAACCATGCGCTTTAAGATTTCCGGTAAAAAGTTCCAACGAAGGCAATCTGGGGTACTTTCAGACTTAATTTTCATATGACAAAGTTAATTAGGAAAGTAACTACATCGCCACTTTCTTTGTCTGACGCTCGTAATCCATTCATTTGCGACGTGGCGCATTTATTGCAGCACGATTGTAGCCGTTTTGCTGGGAAAGCAACTTCTAATCATGTCTCTTTCTTGATTTACTCAGCGGCTATTGCGTAAAAAAGATACGTCACAGTCGTAATGATAAATAATGTAACGTGAAAAAGTCAATAGCCTACGACACCAGGAGTTCCCAGGCGGTTCCCCATCCAAGTACTATCCCGGCCCGACGATGCTTAACTTCCGTGATCGGACGAGAACAGGTGTGTTCATCGTGGTATGGTCGTAGACAAACATACGGGCAGATATCTACGATTTATTAGCACATTACATCAAAAATGGTTTAAACTTTAAAGATCATATTTCTTGACTGGATTATCCGAAATAGGTCGTGTTTATGTGCATTTGAAAGCTCTTTTTAAGCGCTATCGATTCTTTACGACAATAATGCGCTTTAAGATTTCCGGTAAAAAGTTCCAACGAAGGCAATCTAGGGTACTTTCAGACTTAATTTTCATATGACAAAGTTAATTAGCAAATTAACTACATCGCCATTTTCTTTGTCTGACGCTCGTAATCCATTCATTTGCGACGTGGCGCATTAATTGCAGCCAGATCGTAGCCGTTTTGAAGGGAAAGAAACTTCTAATCAAGTCGCTTACATGATTTACTCAGCGGCTATTGCGTAAAAAAGATACGTCACAATCGTAATGATAAATAATGTAACGTGAAAAAGTCAACAGCCTACGACACCGGGAGATCCCAAGCGGTCCCCCATCCAAGTACTATCCCGGCCCGACGGTGCTTAACTTCCGTGATTGGACGGGAACAGGTGTGTTCATCGTGGTATGGTCGTAGACAAACATACGGGTAGATATCTACGATTTATTAGCACATTACATCGAAAATGGTTCAAATTTTAAAGATCATAATTCTTGCCTGGGTGATCGGAAATAATTCGTGTTTATGTGCATTTGAAAGCTCTTTTCAAGCGCTATCCATTATTTCCGACAACCATGCGCTTTAAGATTTCCGGTAAAAAGTTCCAACGAAGGCAATCTAGGTACTTTCAGACGTAATTTTCATATGACAAAGTTAGTTAGCAAAGTAAGTACATCGCCATTTTCTTTGTCTGACGCTCGTAATCCATTCATTTGCGACGTGGCGCATTAATTGCAGCACGATTGTAGCCGTTTTGCTGGGAAAGAAACTTCTAATCATGTCTCTTTCTTGATTTACTCAGCGGCTATTGCGTAAAAAAGATACGTCACAGTCGTAATGATAAATAATGTAACGTGAAAAAGTCAATAGCCTACGACACCGGGAGTTCCCAGGCGGTACCCCATCCAAGTACTATACCGGCCCGACGATGCTAAACTTCCGTGATCGGACGAGAACAGGTGTGTTCATCGTGGTATGGTCGTAGACAAACATACGGGCAGATATCTACGATTTATTAGCACATTACATCGAAAATGGTTCAAATTTTAAAGATCATAATTCTTGACTGGGTGATCGGAAATAGTTCGTGTTTATGTGCATTTGAAAGCTCTTTTTAAGCGCTATCGATTCTTTACGACAATAATGCGCTTTAAGATTTCCGGTAAAAAGTTCCAACGAAGGCAATTTAGGGTACTTTCAGACTTAATTTTCATATGACAAAGTTAATTACCAAATTAACTACATCGCCATTTTCTTTGTCTGACGCTCGTAATCCATTCATTTGCGACGTGGCGCATTAATTGCAGCCAGATCGTAGCCGTTTTTAATGGAAAGAAACTTCTAATCAAGTCGCTTACATGATTTACTCAGCGGCTATTGCGTAAAAAAGATACGTCACAATCGTAATGATAAATAATGTAACGTGAAAAAGTCAATAGCCTACGACACCGGGAGATCCCAGGCGGTTCCCCCATCCAAGTACTATCCCGTCCCGACGATGCTTAACTTCCGTGATCGGACGAGAACAGGTGTGTTCATCGTGGAATGGTCGTAGACAAACATACGTGTAGATATCTACGATTTATTAGCACATTACATCGAAAATGGTTCAAATTTTAAAGATCATAATTCTTGACTGGGTGATCGGAAATAGTTCGTGTTTACGTGCATTTGAAAGCTCTTTTCAAGCGCTATCCATTATTTACGACAACCATGCGCTTTAAGATTTCCGGTAAAAAGTTCCAACGAAGGCAATCTGGGGTACTTTCAGACTTAATTTTCATATGACAAAGTTAATTAGCAAAGTAACTACATCGCCATTTTCTTTGTCTGACGCTCTTAATGCATTCATTTGCGACGTGGCGCATTTATTGCAGCAAGATTGTAGCCCTTTTTAAGGGAAAGCAACTTCTAATCATGTCTCTTACTTGATTTACTCAGCGGCTATTGCGTAAAAAAGATACGTCACAGTCGTAATGATAAATAATGTGACGTGAAAAAGTCAATAGCCTACGACACCGGGAGTTCCCAGGCGGTTCCCCATCCAAGTACTATCCCGGCCCGACGATGCTTAACTTCCATGATCGGACGAGAACAGGTGTGTTCATCGTGGTATGGTCGTAGACAAACAAACGGGCAGATATCTACGATTTATTAGCACATTACATCGAAAATGGTTTAAACTTTAAAGATCATATTTATTGACTGGATTATCCGAAATAGGTCGTGTTTATGTGCATTTGAAAGCTCTTTTTAAGCGCTATCGATTCTTTACGACAATAATGCGCTTTAAGATTTTTGGTAAAAAGTTCCAACGAAGGCAATCTAGGGTACTTTCAGACTTAATTTTGATATGACAAAGTTAATTAGCAAATTAACTACATCGCCATTTTCTTTGTCTGACGCTCGTAATCCATTCATTTGCGACGTGGCGCATTAATTGCAGCCAGATCGTAGCCGTTTTGAAGGGAAAGAAACTTCTAATCAAGTCGCTTACATGATTTACTCAGCGGCTATTGCGTAAAAAAGATACGTCACAGTCGTAATGATAAATAATGTAACGTGAAAAAGTCAATAGCCTACGACACCGGGAGTTCCCAGGCGGTCCCCCATCCAAGTACTATCCCGGCCCGACGATGCTTAACTTCCGTGATCGGACGAGAACAGGTGTGTTCATCGTGGTATGGTCGTAGACAAACATACGGGTAGATATCTACGATTTATTAGCACATTACATCGAAAATGGTTCAAACTTTAAAGATCATAATTCTTGACTGGGTGATCGGAAATAGTTCGTGTTTATGTGCATTTGAAAGCTCTTTTCAAGCGCTATCCATTATTTACGACAACCATGCGCTTTAAGATTTCCGGTAAAAAGTTCCAACGAAGGCAATCTAGGGTACTTTCAGACGTAATTTTCATATGACAAAGTTAGTTAGCAAAGTAAGTACATCGCCATTTTCTTTGTCTGACGCTCGTAATCCATTCATTTGCGACGTGGCGCATTAATTGCAGCACAATTGTAGCCGTTTTGCTGGGAAAGAAATTTCTAATCATGTCTCTTTCTTGATTTACTCAGCAGCTATTGCGTAAAAAAGATACGTCACAGTCGTAATGATAAATAATGTAACGTGAAAAAGTCAATAGCCTACGACACCGGGAGTTCCCAGGCGGTCCCCCATCCAAGTACTATCCCGGCCCGACGATGCTTAACTTCCGTGATCGGACGAGAACAGGTGTGTTCATCGTGGTATGGTCGTAGACAAACATACGTGTAGATATCTACGATTTATTAGCACATTACATCGAAAATGGTTTAAACTTTAAAGATCATATTTCTTGACTGGATTATCCGAAATAGTTCGTGTTTACGTGCATTTGAAAGCTCTTTTCAAGCGCTATCCATTATTTACGACAATAATGCGCTTTAAGATTTTCGGTAAAAAGTTCCAACGAAGGCAATCTAGGGTACTTTCAGACTTAATTTTCATATGACAAAGATAATTAGCAAATTAACTACATCGCCATTTTCTTTGTCTGACGCTCGTAATCCATTCATTTGCGACGTGGCGCATTAATTGCAGCCAGATTGTAGCCCTTTTTAAGGGAAAGCAACTTCTAATCATGTCTCTTACTTGATTTACTCAGCGGTTATTGCGTAAAAAAGATACGTCACAATCGTAATGATAAATAATGTAACGTAAAAAAGTCAATAGCCTACGACACCGGGAGATCCCAGGCGGTTCCCCCATCCAAGTACTATCCCGGCCCGACGATGCTTAACTTCCGTGATCGGACGAGAACAGGTGTGTTCATCGTGGTATGGTCGTAGACAAACATACGTGTAGATATCTACGATTTATTAGCACATTACATCGAAAATGGTTCAAACTTTAAAGATCATAATTCTTGACTGGGTGATCGGAAATAGTTCGTGTTTATGTGCATTTGAAAGCTCTTTTCAACCGCTATCCATTATTTACGACAACCATGCGCTTTAAGATTTCCGGTAAAAAGTTCCAACGAAGGCAATCTAGGGTACCTTCAGACGTAATTTTCATATGACAAAGTTAGTTAGCAAAGTAAGTACATCGCCATTTTCTTTGTCTGACGCTCGTAATCCATTCATTTGCGACGTGGCGCATTAATTGCAGCACGATTGTAGCCGTTTTGCTGGGAAAGAAATTTCTAATCATGTCTCTTACTTGATTTACTCAGCGGCTATTGCGTAAAAAAGATACGTCACAATCGTAATGATAAATAATGTAACGTGAAAAAGTCAATAGCCTACGACACCGGGAGATCCCAGGCGGTTCCCCCATCCAAGTACTATCCCGGCCCCACGATGCTTAACTTCCGTGATCGGACGAGAACAGGTGTGTTCATCGTGGAATGGTCGTAGACAAACATACGGGTAGATATCTACGATTTATTAGCACATTACATCGAAAATGGTTCAAATTTTAAGGATCATAATTCTTGCCTGGGTGATCGGAAATAATTCGTGTTTATGTGCATTTGAAAGCTCTTTTCAAGCGCTATCCATTATTTCCGACAACCATGCGCTTTAAGATTTCCGGTAAAAAGTTCCAACGAAGGCAATCTAGGGTACTTTCAGACGTAATTTTCATATGACAAAGTTAGTTAGCAAAGTAAGTACATCGCCATTTTCTTTGTCTGACGCTCGTAATCCATTCATTTGCGACGTGGCGCATTAATTGCAGCACGATTGTAGCCGTTTTGCTGGGAAAGAAACTTCTAATCATGTCTCTTTCTTGATTTACTCAGCGGCTATTGCGTAAAAAAGATACGTCACAGTCGTAATGATAAATAATGTAACGTGAAAAAGTCAATAGCCTACGACACCGGGAGTTGCCAGGCGGTCCCCCATCCAAGTACTATCCCGGCCCGACGATGCGTAACTTCCGTGATCGGATGAGAACAGGTGTGTTCATCGTGGAATGGTCGTAGGCAAACATACGGGTAGATATCTACGATTTATTAGCACATTACATCGAAAATGGTTCAAATTTTAAGGATCATAATTCTTGCCTGGGTGATCGGAAATAATTCGTGTTTATGTGCATTTGAAAGCTCTTTTCAAGCGCTATCCATTATTTCCGACAACCATGCGCTTTAAGATTTCCGGTAAAAAGTTCCAACGAAGGCAATCTAGGGTACTTTCAGACGTAATTTTCATATGACAAAGTTAGTTAGCAAAGTAAGTACATCGCCATTTTCTTTGTCTGACGCTCGTAATCCATTCATTTGCGACGTGGCGCATTAATTGCAGCACGATTGTAGCCGTTTTGCTGGGAAAGAAATTTCTAATCATGTCTCTTTCTTGATTTACTCAGCAGCTATTGCGTAAAAAAGATACGTCACAGTCGTAATGATAAATAATGTAACGTGAAAAAGTCAATAGCCTACGACACCGGGAGTTCCCAGGCGGTCCCCCATCCAAGTACTATCCCGGCCCGACGATGCTTAACTTCCGTGATCGGACGAGAACAGGTGTGTTCATCGTGGTATGGTCGTAGACAAACATACGTGTAGATATCTACGATTTATTAGCACATTACATCGAAAATGGTTTAAACTTTAAAGATCATATTTCTTGACTGGATTATCCGAAATAGTTCGTGTTTACGTGCATTTGAAAGCTCTTTTCAAGCGCTATCCATTATTTACGACAATAATGCGCTTTAAGATTTTCGGTAAAAAGTTCCAACGAAGGCAATCTAGGGTACTTTCAGACTTAATTTTCATATGACAAAGATAATTAGCAAATTAACTACATCGCCATTTTCTTTGTCTGACGCTCGTAATCCATTCATTTGCGACGTGGCGCATTAATTGCAGCCAGATTGTAGCCCTTTTTAAGGGAAAGCAACTTCTAATCATGTCTCTTACTTGATTTACTCAGCGGTTATTGCGTAAAAAAGATACGTCACAATCGTAATGATAAATAATGTAACGTAAAAAAGTCAATAGCCTACGACACCGGGAGATCCCAGGCGGTTCCCCCATCCAAGTACTATCCCGGCCCGACGATGCTTAACTTCCGTGATCGGACGAGAACAGGTGTGTTCATCGTGGTATGGTCGTAGACAAACATACGTGTAGATATCTACGATTTATTAGCACATTACATCGAAAATGGTTCAAACTTTAAAGATCATAATTCTTGACTGGGTGATCGGAAATAGTTCGTGTTTATGTGCATTTGAAAGCTCTTTTCAACCGCTATCCATTATTTACGACAACCATGCGCTTTAAGATTTCCGGTAAAAAGTTCCAACGAAGGCAATCTAGGGTACCTTCAGACGTAATTTTCATATGACAAAGTTAGTTAGCAAAGTAAGTACATCGCCATTTTCTTTGTCTGACGCTCGTAATCCATTCATTTGCGACGTGGCGCATTAATTGCAGCACGATTGTAGCCGTTTTGCTGGGAAAGAAATTTCTAATCATGTCTCTTACTTGATTTACTCAGCGGCTATTGCGTAAAAAAGATACGTCACAATCGTAATGATAAATAATGTAACGTGAAAAAGTCAATAGCCTACGACACCGGGAGATCCCAGGCGGTTCCCCCATCCAAGTACTATCCCGGCCCCACGATGCTTAACTTCCGTGATCGGACGAGAACAGGTGTGTTCATCGTGGAATGGTCGTAGACAAACATACGGGTAGATATCTACGATTTATTAGCACATTACATCGAAAATGGTTCAAATTTTAAGGATCATAATTCTTGCCTGGGTGATCGGAAATAATTCGTGTTTATGTGCATTTGAAAGCTCTTTTCAAGCGCTATCCATTATTTCCGACAACCATGCGCTTTAAGATTTCCGGTAAAAAGTTCCAACGAAGGCAATCTAGGGTACTTTCAGACGTAATTTTCATATGACAAAGTTAGTTAGCAAAGTAAGTACATCGCCATTTTCTTTGTCTGACGCTCGTAATCCATTCATTTGCGACGTGGCGCATTAATTGCAGCACGATTGTAGCCGTTTTGCTGGGAAAGAAACTTCTAATCATGTCTCTTTCTTGATTTACTCAGCGGCTATTGCGTAAAAAAGATACGTCACAGTCGTAATGATAAATAATGTAACGTGAAAAAGTCAATAGCCTACGACACCGGGAGTTGCCAGGCGGTCCCCCATCCAAGTACTATCCCGGCCCGACGATGCGTAACTTCCGTGATCGGATGAGAACAGGTGTGTTCATCGTGGAATGGTCGTAGGCAAACATACGGGTAGATATCTACGATTTATTAGCACATTACATCGAAAATGGTTCAAATTTTAAGGATCATAATTCTTGCCTGGGTGATCGGAAATAATTCGTGTTTATGTGCATTTGAAAGCTCTTTTCAAGCGCTATCCATTATTTCCGACAACCATGCGCTTTAAGATTTCCGGTAAAAAGTTCCAACGAAGGCAATCTAGGGTACTTTCAGACGTAATTTTCATATGACAAAGTTAGTTAGCAAAGTAAGTACATCGCCATTTTCTTTGTCTGACGCTCGTAATCCATTCATTTGCGATGTGGCGCATTAATTGCAGCACGATTGTAGCCGTTTTGCTGGGAAAGAAACTTCTAATCATGTCTCTTTCTTGATTTACTCAGCGGCTATTGCGTAAAAAAGATACGTCACAGTCGTAATGATAAATAATGTAACGTGAAAAAGTCAATAGCCTACGACACCGGGAGTTGCCAGGCGGTCCCCCATCCAAGTACTATCCCGGCCCGACGATGCGTAACTTCCGTGATCGGATGAGAACAGGTGTGTTCATCGTGGTATGGTCATAGACAAACAAACGGGGAGATATCTACGATTTATTAGCACATTACATCGAAAATGGTTCTAACTTTAAAGATCATATTTCTTGACTGGATTATCCAAAATAGGTCGTGTTTATGTGCATTTGAAAGCTCTTTTTAAGCGCTATCCATTATTTACGACAACCATGCGCTTTAAGATTTCCGGTAAAAAGTTCCAACGAAGGCAATCTAGGTTACTTTCAGACTTAATTTTCATATGACAAAGTTAATTAGCAAAGTAACTACATCCCCATTTTCTTTGTCTGACGCTCTTAATCCATTCATTTGCGACGTGGCGCATTTATTGCAGCACGATTGTAGCCCTTTTTAGGGGAAAGAAACTTCTAATCATGTCCCTTACTTGATTTACTCAGCGGCTATTGCGTAAAAAAGATACGTCACAGTCGTAATGATAAATAATGTAACGTGAAAAAGTCAATAGCCTACGACACCGGGAGTTCCTAGGCGGTCCTCCATCCAAGTACTATCCCGGCCCGACGATGCTTAACTTCCGTGATCGGATGAGAACAGGTGTGTTCATCGTGGTATGGTCGTAGACAAACAAACGGGGAGATATCTACGATTTATTAGCACATTACATCAAAAATGGTTTTAACTTTAAAGATCATATTTCTTGACTGGATTATCCGAAATAGGTCGTGTTTATGTGCATTTGAAAGCTCTTTTTAAGCGCTATCCATTATTTACGACAACCATGCGCTTTAAGATTTCCGGTAAAAAGTTCCAACGAAGGCAATCTAGGTTACTTTCAGACTTAATTTTCATATGACAAAGTTAATTAGCAAAGTAACTACATCCCCATTTTCTTTGTCTGACGCTCTTAATCCATTCATTTGCGACGTGGCGCATTTATTGCCGCACGATTGCAGCCCTTTTTAGGGGAAAGAAACTTCTAATCATGTCCCTTACTTGATTTACTCAGCGGCTATTGCGTAAAAAAGATACGTCACAGTCGTAATGATAAATAATGTAACGTGAAAAAGTCAATAGCCTACGACACCGGGAGTTCCCAGGCGGTCCCCCATCCAAGTACTATCCCGGCCCGACGATGCCTAACTTCCGTGATCGGACGAGAACAGGTGTGTTCATCGTGGTATGGTCGTAGACAAACATACGGGTAGATATCTACGATTTATTAGCACATTACATCGAAAATGGTTCAAATTTTAAAGATCATAATTCTTGACTGGGTGATCGGAAATAGTTCGTGTTTATGTGCATTTGAAAGCTCTTTTTAAGCGCTATCCATTATTTACGACAACCATGCGCTTTAAGATTTCCGGTAAAAAGTTCCAACGAAGGCAATCTGGGGTACTTTCAGACTTAATTTTCATATGACAAAGTTAATTAGCAAAGTAACTACATCGCCATTTTCTTTGTCTGACGCTCTTAATCCATTCATTTGCGACGTGGCGCATTTATTGCAGCAAGATTGTAGCCCTTTTTAAGGGAAAGCAACTTCTAATCATGTCTTTTACTTGATTTACTCAGCGGCTATTGCGTAAAAAAGATACGTCACAGTCGTAATGATAAATAATGTGACGCGAAAAAGTAAATAGCCTACGACACCGGGAGTTCCCAGGCGGTCCCCCATCCAAGTACTATCCCGGCCCGACGATGCTTAACTTCCGTGATCGGATGAGAACAGGTGTGTTCATCGTGGTATGGTCGTAGACAAACAAACGGGCAGATATCTACGATTTATTAGCACATTACATCGAAAATGGTTTAAACTTTAAAGGTCATATTTCTTGACTGGATTATCCGAAATAGGTCGTGTTTATGTGCATTTGAAAGCTCTTTTTAAGCGCTATCCATTATTTACGACAACCATGCGCTTTAATATTTCCGGTAAAAAATTCCAACGAAGGCAATCTAGGGTACTTTCAGTCTTAATTTTCATATGACAAAGTTAATTAGGAAAGTAACTACATCGCCACTTTTTTTGTCTGACGCTCGTAATCCATTCATTTGCGACGTGGTGCATTTATTGCAGCACGATTGTAGCCGTTTTGCTGGGAAAGCAACTTCTAATCATGTCTCTTTCTTGATTTACTCAGCGGCTATTGCGTAAGAAAGATACGTCACAGTCGTAATGATAAATAATGTAACGTGAAAAAGTCAATAGCCTACGACACCGGGAGTTCCCAGGCGGTCCCCCATCCAAGTACTATCCCGGCCCGACGATGCTTAACTTCCGTGATCGGATGAGAACAGGTGTGTTCATCGTGGTATGGTCGTAGACAAACAAACGGGGAGATATCTACGATTTATTAGCACATTACATCGAAAATGGTTTTAACTTTAAAGATCATATTTCTTGACTGGATTATCCGAAATAAGTCGTGTTTATGTGCATTTGAAAGCTCTTTTTAAGCGCTATTGATTCTTTACGACAATAATGCGCTTTAAGATTTCCGGTAAAAAGTTCCAACGAAGGCAATCTAGGGTACTTTCAGACTTAATTTTCATATGACAAAGTTAATTAGCAAATTAACTACATCGCCATTTTCTTTGTCTGACGCTCGTAATCCATTCATTTGCGACGTGGCGCATTAATTGCAGACAGATCGTAGCCGTTTTGAAGGGAAAGAAACTTCTAATCAAGTCGCTTACATGATTTACTCAGCGGCTATTGCGTAAAAAAGATACGTCACAATCGTAGTGATAAATAATGTAACGTGAAAAAGTCAATAGCCTACGACACCGGGAGTTCCCAGGCGGTCCCCTATCCAAGTACTATCCCGGCCCGACGATGCTTAACTTCCGTGATCGGACGAGAACAGGTGTGTTCATCGTGGTATGGTCGTAGACAAACATACGGGTAGATATCTACGATTTATTAGCACATTACATCGAAAATGGTTCAAATTTTAAAGATCATAATTCTTGACTGGGTGATCGGAAATAGTTCGTGTTTATGTGCATTTGAAAGCTCTTTTTAAGCGCTATCCATTATTTACGACAACCATGCGCTTTAAGATTTCCGGTAAAAAGTTCCAACGAAGGCAATCTAGGTTACTTTCAGACTTAATTTTCATATGACAAAGTTAATTAGCAAAGTAACTACATCGCCATTTTCTTTGTCTGACGCTCTTAATCCATTCATTTGCGACGTGGCGCATTTATTGCAGCACGATTGTAGCCCTTTTGAAGGGAAAGAAACTTCTAATCATGTCCCTTACTTGATTTACTCAGCGGCTATTGCGTAAAAAAGATACGTCACAGTCGTAATGATAAATAATGTAACGTGAAAAAGTCAATAGCCTACGACACCAGGAGATCCCAGGCGGTTCCCCTATCCAAGTACTATCCCGGCCCGACGATGCTTAACTTCTGTGATCGGACAAGAACAGGTGTGTTCATCGTGGTATGGTCGTAGACAAACATACGGGCAGATATCTACGATTTACTAGCACATTACATCAAAAATGGTTCAAATTTTAAAGATCATATTTCTTGACTGGGTGATCGGAAATAGGTCGTGTTTATGTGCATTTGAAGGCTCTTTTTAAGCGCTATCGATTCTTTACGACAATAATGCACTTTAAGATTTCCGGTAAAAAGTTCCAACGACGGCAATCTAGGGTACTTTCAGACTTAATTTTCATATGACAAAGTTAATTAGCAAATTAACTACATCGCCATTTTCTTTGTCTGACGCTCGTAATCCATTCATTTGCGACGTGGCGCATTAATTGCAGCCAGATCGTAGCCGTTTTGAAGGGAAAGAAACTTCTAATCAAGTCGCTTACATGATTTACTCAGCGGCTATTGCGTAAAAAAGATACGTCACAGTCGTAGTGATAAATAATGTAACGTGAAAAAGTCAATAGCCTACGACACCAGGAGTTTCCAGGCGGTCCCCCATCCAAGCACTATCCCGGCCCGACGATGCTTAACTTCCGTGATCGGACGAGAACAGGTGTGTTCATCGTGGTATGGTCGTAGACAAACATATGGGTAGATATCTACGATTTATTAGCACATTACATCGAAAATGGTTCAAATTTAAAAGATCATAATTCTTGACTGGGTGATCGGAAATAGTTCGTGTTTATGTACATTTGAAAGCTCTTTTCAAGTGCTATCCATTATTTACGACAACCATGCGCTTTAAGATTTCCGGTAAAAAGTTCCAACGAAGGCAATCTGGGGTACTTTCAGACTTAATTTTCATATGACAAAGTTAATTAGCAAAGTAACTACATCGCCATTTTCTTTGTCTGACGCTCTTAATCCATTCATTTGCGACGTGGCGCATTTATTGCAGCAAGATTGTAGCCCTTTTTAAGGGAAAGCAACTTCTAATCATGTCTCTTACTTGATTTACTCAGCGGCTATTGCGTAAAAAAATACGTCACAGTCGTAATGATAAATAATGTAACGTGAAAAAGTCAATAGCCTACGACACCAGGAGTTTCCAGGCGGTCCCCCATCCAAGTACTATCCCGGCCCGACGATGCTTAACTTCCGTGATCGGACGAGAACAGGTGTGTTCATCGTGGTATGGTCGTAGACAAACAAACAGGCAGATATCTACGATTTATTAGCACATTACATCGAAAATGGTTTAAGCTTTAAAGATCATATTTCTTGACTGGTTTATCCGAAATAGGTCGTGTTTATGTGCATTTGAAAGCTCTTTTTAAGCGCTATCCATTATTTACGACAACCATGCGCTTTAAGATTTCCGGTAAAAAATTCCAACGAATGCAATCTAGGCTACTTTCACACTTAATTTTCATATGACAAAGTTAATTAGCAAAGTAACTACATCGCCATTTTCTTTGTCTGACGCTCTTAATCCATTCATTTGCGACGTGGCGCATTTATTGCAGCAAGATTGTACCACTTTTTAAGGGAAAGCAACTTCTAATCATGTCTCTTACTTGATTTACTCAGCGGCTATTGCGTAAAAAAATACGTCACAGTCGTAATGATAAATAATGTAACGTGAAAAAGTCAATAGCCTACGACACCAGGAGTTTCCAGGCGGTCCCCCATCCAAGTACTATCCCGGCCCGACGATGCTTAACTTCCGTGATCGGACGAGAACAGGTGTGTTCATCGTGGTATGGTCGTAGACAAACAAACGGGCAGATATCTTCGATTTATTAGCACATTACATCGAAAATGGTTTAAGCTTTCAAGATCATATTTCTTGACTGGTTTATCCGAAATAGGTCGTGTTTATGTGCATTTGAAAGCTCTTTTTAAGCGCTATCCATTATTTACGACAACCATGCGCTTTAAGATTTCCGGTAAAAAGTTCCAACGAATGCAATCTAGGCTACTTTCAGACTTAATTTTCATATGACAAAGTTAGTTAGCAAACTAAGTACATCGCCATTTTCTTTGTCTGACGCTCGTAATCCATTCATTTGCGACGTGGCGCATTTATTGCAGCACGATTGTAGCCGTTTTGCTGGGAAAGCAACTTCTAATCATGTCTCTTTCTTGATTTACTCAGCGGCTATTGCGTAAAAAAGATACGTCACAGTCGTAATGATAAATAATGTAACGTTAAAAAGTCAATAGCCTACGACACCGGGAGTTCCCAGGCGGTCCCCCATCCAAGTACTATCCCGGCCCGACGATGCTTAACTTCCGTGATCGGACGAGAACAGGTGTGTTCATCGTGGTATGGTCGTAGACAAACATACGGGCAGATATCTACGATTTATTAGCACATTACATCGAAAATGGTTCAAATTTTAAAGATCATAATTCTTGAGTGGGTGATCGGAAATTGTTCGTTTTTATGTGCATTTGAAAGCTCTTTTTAAGCGCTATCGATTCTTTACGACAACCATGCGCTTTAAGATTTCCGGTAAAAAGTTCCAACGAAGGCAATCTAGGTTACTTTCAGACTTAATTTTCATATGACAAAGTTAATTAGCAAAGTAACTACATCGCCATTTTCTTTGTCTGACGCTCTTAATCCATTCATTTGCGACGTGGCGCATTTATTGCAGCACGATTGTAGCCCTTTTTTGGGGAAAGAAACTTCTAATCATGTCCCTTACTTGATTTACTCAGCGGCTATTGCGTAAAAAAGATACGTCACAGTCGTAATGATAAATAATGTAACGTGAAAAAGTCAATAGCCTACGACACCGGGAGATCCCAGGCGGTTCCCCTATCCAAGTACTATCCCGGCCCGACGATGCTTAACTTCCGTGATCGGACGAGAACAGGTGTGTTCATCGTGGTATGGTCGTAGACAAACATACGGGCAGATATCTACGATTTACTAGCACATTACATCGAAAATGGTTCAAATTTTAAAGATCATATTTCTTGACTGGGTGATCGGAAATAGGTCGTGTTTATGTGCATTTGAAAGTTCTTTTTAAGCGCCATCGATTCTTTACGACAATAATGCGCTTTAAGATTTCCGGTAAAAAGTTCCAACAAATGCAATCTACGCTACTTTCAGACTTAATTTTCATATGACAAAGTTAATTAGCAAATTAACTACATCGCCATTTTCTTTGTCTGACGCTCGTAATCCATTCATTTGCGACGTGGTGCATTGATTGCAGCCAGATCGTAGCCGTTTTGAAGGGAAAGAAACTTCTAATCAAGTCGCTTACATGATTTACTCAGCGGCTATTGCGTAAAAAAGATACGTCACAATCGTAATGATAAATAATGTAACGTGAAAAAGTCAATAGCCTACGACACCGGGAGTTCCCAGGCGGTCCCCCATCCCCGTGGTAAGTACATCGCCACTTTCTTTGTCTGACGCTCGTAATCCATTCATTTGCGACGTGGCGCATTTATTGCAGCACGATTGTAGCCGTTTTGCTGGGAAAGCAACTTCTAATCATGTCTCTTTCTTGATTTACTCAGCGGCTATTGCGTAAAAAAGATACGTCACAGTCGTAATGATAAATAATGTAACGTGAAAAAGTCAATAGCCTACGACACCGGGAGTTTCCAGGCGGTCCCCCGTCCAAGTACTATCCCGGCCCGACGATGCTTAACTTCCGTGATCGGACGAGAACAGGTGTGTTCATTGTGGTATGGTCGTAGACAAACAAACGGGCAGATATCTACGATTTATTAGCACATTACATCGAAAATGGTTTAAGATTTAAAGATCATATTTCTTGACTGGTTTATCCGAAATAGGTCGTGTTTATGTGCCTTTGAAAGCTCTTTTTAAGCGCTATCCATTATTTACGACAACCATGCGCTTTAAGATTTCCGGTAAAAAGTTCCAACGAATGCAATCTAGGCTACTTTCAGACTTAATTTTCATATGACAAAGTTAGTTACCAAAGTAAGTACATCGCCACTTTCTTTGTCTGACGCTCGTAATCCATTCATTTGCGACGTGGCGCATTTATTGCAGCACGATTGTAGCCGTTTTGCTGGGAAAGCAACTTCTAATCATGTCTCTTTCTTGATTTACTCAGCGGCTATTGCGTAAAAAAGATACGTCACAGTCGTAATGATAAATAATGTAACGTGAAAAAGTCAATAGCCTACGACACCGGGAGTTCCCAGGCGGTCCCCCATCCAAGTACTATCCCGGCCCGACGATGCTTAACTTCCGTGATCGGATGAGAACAGGTGTGTTCATCGTGGTATGGTCGTAGACAAACAAACGGGGAGATATCTACGATTTATTAGCACATTACATCGAAAATGGTTTTAACTTTAAAGATCATATTTCTTGACTGGATTATCCGAAATAGGTCGTGTTTATGTGCATTTGAAAGCTATTTTTAAGCGCTATCCATTATTTACGACAACCATGCGCTTTAAGATTTCCGGTAAAAAGTTCCAACGAAGGCAATCTAGGTTACTTTCAGACTTAATTTTCATATGACAAAGTTAATTAGCAAAGTAATTACATCGCCATTTTCTTTGTCTGACGCTCTTAATCAATTCATTTGCGACGTGGCGCATTTATTGCAGCACGATTGTAGCCCTTTTTAGGGGAAAGAAACTTCTAATCATGTCCCTTACTTGATTTACTCAGCGGCTATTGCGTAAAAAAGATACGTCACAGTCGTAATGATAAATAATGTAACGTGAAAAAGTCAATAGCCTACGACACCGGGAGATCCCAGGCGGTTCCCCTATCCAAGTACTATCCCGGCCCGACGATGCTTAACTTCCGTGATCGGACAAGAACAGGTGTGTTCATCGTGGTATGGTCGTAGACAAACATACGGGCAGATGTCTACGATTTACTAGCACATTACATCAAAAATGGTTCAAATTTTAAAGATCATATTTCTTGACTGGGTGATCGGAAATAGTTCGTGTTTATGTGCATTTGAAAGCTCTTTTCAAGCGCTATCCATTATTTACGACAACCATGCGCTTTAAGATTTCCGGTAAAAAGTTCCAACGAAGGCAATCTGGGGTACTTTCAGACTTAATTTTCATATGACAAAGTTAATTAGCAAAGTAACTACATCGCCATTTTCTTTGTCTGACGCTCTTAATCCATTCATTTGCGACGTGGTGCATTTATTGCAGCAAGATTGTAGCCCTTTTTAAGGGAAAGCAACTTCTAATCATGTCTCTTACTTGATTTACTCAGCGGCTATTGCGTAAAAAAGATACGTCACAGTCGTAATGATAAATAATGTGACGTGAAAAAGTCAATAGCCTACGACACCGGGAGTTGCCAGGCGGTCCCCCATCCAAGTACTATCCCGGCCCGACGATGCTTAACTTCCGTGATCGGATGAGAACAGGTGTGTTCATCGTGGTATGGTCGTAGACAAACAAACGGGCAGATATCTACGATTTATTAGCACATTACATCGAAAATGGTTTAAACTTTAAAGGTCCTATTTCTTGACTGGATTATCCGAAATAGGTCGTGTTTATGTGCATTTGAAAGCTCTTTTTAAGCGCTATCCATTATTTACGACAACCATGCGCTTTAAGATTTCCGGTAAAAAGTTCCAACGAAGGCAATCTAGGGTACTTTCAGTCTTAATTTTCATATGACAAAGTTAATTAGCAAAGTAACTACATCGCCATTTTCTTTGTCTGACGCTTTTAATCCATTCATTTGCGACGTGGCGCATTTATTGCAGCAATATTTTAGCCCTTTTTAAGGGAAAGCAACTTCTAATCATGTCTCTTACTTGATTTACTCACCGGCTATTGCGTTAAAAAGATACGTCACAGTCGTAATGATAAATAATGTGACGTGAAAAAGTCAATAGCCTACGACACCGGGAGTTGCCAGGCGGTCCCCAATCCAAGTACTATCCCGGCCCGACGATGCTTAACTTCCGTGATCGGATGAGAACAGGTGTGTTCATCGTGGTATGGTCGTAGACAAACAAACGGGCAGATATCTACGATTTATTAGCACATTACATCGAAAATGGTTTAAACTTTAAAGGTCCTATTTCTTGACTGGATTATCCGAAATAGGTCGTGTTTATGTGCATTTGAAAGCTCTTTTTAAGCGCTATCCATTATTTACGACAACCATGCGCTTTAAGATTTCCGGTAAAAAGTTCCAACGAAGGCAATCTAGGGTACTTTCAGTCTTAATTTTCATATGACAAAGTTAATTAGGAAAGTAACTACATCGCCATTTTCTTTGTCTGACGCTCTTAATCCATTCATTTGCGACGTGGCGCATTTATTGCAGCAAGATTGTAGCCCTTTTTAAGGGAAAGCAACTTCTAATCATGTCTCTTACTTGATTTACTCAGCGGCTATTGCGTAAAAAAATAGGTCACAGTCGTAATGATAAATAATGTAACGTGAAAAAGTCAATAGCCTACGACACCAGGAGTTTCCAGGCGGTCCCCCATCCAAGTACTATCCCGGCCCGACGATGCTTAACTTCCGTGATCGGACGAGAACAGGTGTGTTCATCGTGGTATGGTCGTAGACAAACAAACGGGCAGATATCTACGATTTACTAGCACATTACATCGAAAATGGTTCAAATTTTAAAGATCATATTTCTTGACTGGGTGATCGGAAATAGGTCGTGTTTATGTGCATTTGAAAGCTCTTTTTAAGCGCTATCGATTCTTTACGACAATAATGCGCTTTAAGATTTCCGGTAAAAAGTTCCAACGAAGGCAATCTAGGGTACTTTCAGACTTAATTTTCATATGACAAAGTTAATTAGCAAATTAACTACATCGCCATTTTCTTTGTCTGACGCTCTTAATCCATTCATTTGCGACGTGGCGCATTTATTGCAGCAAGATTGTAGCCCTTTTTAAGGGAAAGCAACTTCTAATCATGTCTCTTACTTGATTTACTCACCGGCTATTGCGTTAAAAAGATACGTCACAGTCGTAATGATAAATAATGTGACGTGAAAAAGTCAATAGCCTACGACACCGGGAGTTGCCAGGCGGTCCCCAATCCAAGTACTATCCCGGCCCGACGATGCTTAACTTCCGTGATCGGATGAGAACAGGTGTGTTCATCGTGGTATGGTCGTAGACAAACAAACGGGCAGATATCTACGATTTATTAGCACATTACATCGAAAATGGTTTAAACTTTAAAGGTCCTATTTCTTGACTGGATTATCCGAAATAGGTCGTGTTTATGTGCATTTGAAAGCTCTTTTTAAGCGCTATCCATTATTTACGACAACCATGCGCTTTAAGATTTCCGGTAAAAAGTTCCAACGAAGGCAATCTAGGGTACTTTCAGTCTTAATTTTCATATGACAAAGTTAATTAGGAAAGTAACTACATCGCCATTTTCTTTGTCTGACGCTCTTAATCCATTCATTTGCGACGTGGCGCATTTATTGCAGCAAGATTGTAGCCCTTTTTAAGGGAAAGCAACTTCTAATCATGTCTCTTACTTGATTTACTCAGCGGCTATTGCGTAAAAAAATAGGTCACAGTCGTAATGATAAATAATGTAACGTGAAAAAGTCAATAGCCTACGACACCAGGAGTTTCCAGGCGGTCCCCCATCCAAGTACTATCCCGGCCCGACGATGCTTAACTTCCGTGATCGGACGAGAACAGGTGTGTTCATCGTGGTATGGTCGTAGACAAACAAACGGGCAGATATCTACGATTTACTAGCACATTACATCGAAAATGGTTCAAATTTTAAAGATCATATTTCTTGACTGGGTGATCGGAAATAGGTCGTGTTTATGTGCATTTGAAAGCTCTTTTTAAGCGCTATCGATTCTTTACGACAATAATGCGCTTTAAGATTTCCGGTAAAAAGTTCCAACGAAGGCAATCTAGGGTACTTTCAGACTTAATTTTCATATGACAAAGTTAATTAGCAAATTAACTACATCGCCATTTTCTTTGTCTGACGCTCTTAATCCATTCATTTGCGACGTGGCGCATTTATTGCAGCAAGATTGTAGCCCTTTTTAAGGGAAAGCAACTTCTAATCATGTCTCTTACTTGATTTACTCAGCGGCTATTGCGTAAAAAAGATACGTCACAGTCGTAATGATAAATAATGTGACGTGAAAAAGTCAATAGCCTACGACACCGGGAGTTGCCAGGCGGTCCCCCATCCAAGTACTATCCCGGCCCGACGATGCTTAACTTCCGTGATCGGATGAGAACAGGTGTGTTCATCGTGGTATGGTCGTAGACAAACAAACGGGCAGATATCTACGATTTATTAGCACATTACATCGAAAATGGTTTAAACTTTAAAGGTCCTATTTCTTGACTGGATTATCCGAAATAGGTCGTGTTTATGTGCATTTGAAAGCTCTTTTTAAGCGCTATCCATTATTTACGACAACCATGCGCTTTAAGATTTCCGGTAAAAAGTTCCAACGAAGGCAATCTAGGGTACTTTCAGTCTTAATTTTCATATGACAAAGTTAATTAGGAAAGTAACTACATCGCCATTTTCTTTGTCTGACGCTCTTAATCCATTCATTTGCGACGTGGCGCATTTATTGCAGCAATATTGTAGCCCTTTTTAAGGGAAAGCAACTTCTAATCATGTCTCTTACTTGATTTACTCACCGGCTATTGCGTTAAAAAGATACGTCACAGTCGTAATGATAAATAATGTGACGTGAAAAAGTCAATAGCCTACGACACCGGGAGTTGCCAGGCGGTCCCCAATCCAAGTACTATCCCGGCCCGACGATGCTTAACTTCCGTGATCGGATGAGAACAGGTGTGTTCATCGTGGTATGGTCGTAGACAAACAAACGGGCAGATATCTACGATTTATTAGCACATTACATCGAAAATGGTTTAAACTTTAAAGGTCCTATTTCTTGACTGGATTATCCGAAATAGGTCGTGTTTATGTGCATTTGAAAGCTCTTTTTAAGCGCTATCCATTATTTACGACAACCATGCGCTTTAAGATTTCCGGTAAAAAGTTCCAACGAAGGCAATCTAGGGTACTTTCAGTCTTAATTTTCATATGACAAAGTTAATTAGGAAAGTAACTACATCGCCATTTTCTTTGTCTGACGCTCTTAATCCATTCATTTGCGACGTGGCGCATTTATTGCAGCAAGATTGTAGCCCTTTTTAAGGGAAAGCAACTTCTAATCATGTCTCTTACTTGATTTACTCAGCGGCTATTGCGTAAAAAAGATACGTCACAGTCGTAATGATAAATAATGTGACGTGAAAAAGTCAATAGCCTACGACACCGGGAGTTGCCAGGCGGTCCCCCATCCAAGTACTATCCCGGCCCGACGATGCTTAACTTCCGTGATCGGATGAGAACAGGTGTGTTCATCGTGGTATGGTCGTAGACAAACAAACGGGCAGATATCTACGATTTATTAGCACATTACATCGAAAATGGTTTAAACTTTAAAGGTCCTATTTCTTGACTGGATTATCCGAAATAGGTCGTGTTTATGTGCATTTGAAAGCTCTTTTTAAGCGCTATCCATTATTTACGACAACCATGCGCTTTAAGATTTCCGGTAAAAAGTTCCAACGAAGGCAATCTAGGGTACTTTCAGTCTTAATTTTCATATGACAAAGTTAATTAGGAAAGTAACTACATCGCCATTTTCTTTGTCTGACGCTCTTAATCCATTCATTTGCGACGTGGCGCATTTATTGCAGCAAGATTGTAGCCCTTTTTAAGGGAAAGCAACTTCTAATCATGTCTCTTACTTGATTTACTCAGCGGCTATTGCGTAAAAAAGATACGTCACAGTCGTAATGATAAATAATGTGACGTGAAAAAGTCAATAGCCTACGACACCGGGAGTTGCCAGGCGGTCCCCCATCCAAGTACTATCCCGGCCCGACGATGCTTAACTTCCGTGATCGGATGAGAACAGGTGTGTTCATCGTGGTATGGTCGTAGACAAACAAACGGGCAGATATCTACGATTTATTAGCAAATTACATCGAAAATGGTTTAAATTTTAAAGGTCCTATTTCTTGACTGGATTATCCGAAATAGGTCGTGTTTATGTGCATTTGAAAGCTCTTTTTAAGCGCTATCCATTATTTACGACAACCATGCGCTTTAAGATTTCCGGTAAAAAGTTCCAACGAAGGCAATCTAGGGTACTTTCAGTCTTAATTTTCATATGACAAAGTTAATTAGGAAAGTAACTACATCGCCATTTTCTTTGTCTGACGCTCTTAATCCATTCATTTGCGACGTGGCGCATTTATTGCAGCAAGATTGTAGCCCTTTTTAAGGGAAAGCAACTTCTAATCATGTCTCTTACTTGATTTACTCAGCGGCTATTGCGTAAAAAAATAGGTCACAGTCGTAATGATAAATAATGTAACGTGAAAAAGTCAATAGCCTACGACACCAGGAGTTTCCAGGCGGTCCCCCATCCAAGTACTATCCCGGCCCGACGATGCTTAACTTCCGTGATCGGACGAGAACAGGTGTGTTCATCGTGGTATGGTCGTAGACAAACAAACGGGCAGATATCTACGATTTACTAGCACATTACATCGAAAATGGTTCAAATTTTAAAGATCATATTTCTTGACTGGGTGATCGGAAATAGGTCGTGTTTATGTGCATTTGAAAGTTCTTTTTAAGCGCTATCGATTCTTTACGACAATAATGCGCTTTAAGATTTCCGGTAAAAAGTTCCAACGAAGGCAATCTAGGGTACTTTCAGACTTAATTTTCATATGACAAAGTTAATTAGCAAATTAACTACATCGCCATTTTCTTTGTCTGACGCTCTTAATCCATTCATTTGCGACGTGGCGCATTTGTTGCAGCAAGATTGTAGCCCTTTTTAAGGGAAAGCAACTTCTAATCATGTCTCTTACTTGATTTACTCAGCGGCTATTGCGTAAAAAAGATACGTCACAGTCGTAATGATAAATAATGTGACGTGAAAAAGTCAATAGCCTACGACACCGGGAGTTGCCAGGCGGTCCCCCATCCAAGTACTATCCCGGCCCGACGATGCTTAACTTCCGTGATCGGATGAGAACAGGTGTGTTCATCGTGGTATGGTCGTAGACAAACAAACGGGCAGATATCTACGATTTATTAGCACATTACATCGAAAATGGTTTAAACTTTAAAGGTCCTATTTCTTGACTGGATTATCCGAAATAGGTCGTGTTTATGTGCATTTGAAAGCTCTTTTTAAGCGCTATCCATTATTTACGACAACCATGCGCTTTAAGATTTCCGGTAAAAAGTTCCAACGAAGGCAATCTAGGGTACTTTCAGTCTTAATTTTCATATGACAAAGTTAATTAGGAAAGTAACTACATCGCCATTTTCTTTGTCTGACGCTCTTAATCCATTCATTTGCGACGTGGCGCATTTGTTGCAGCAAGATTGTAGCCCTTTTTAAGGGAAAGCAACTTCTAATCATGTCTCTTACTTGATTTACTCAGCGGCTATTGCGTAAAAAAGATACGTCACAGTCGTAATGATAAATAATGTGACGTGAAAAAGTCAATAGCCTACGACACCGGGAGTTGCCAGGCGGTCCCCCATCCAAGTACTATCCCGGCCCGACGATGCTTAACTTCCGTGATCGGATGAGAACAGGTGTGTTCATCGTGGTATGGTTGTAGACAAACAAACGGTCAGATATCTACGATTTATTAGAACATTACATCGAAAATGGTTTAAGCTTTAAAGATCATATTTCTTGACTGGCTTATCCGAAATAGGTCGTGTTTATGTGCATTTGAAAGCTCATTTTAAGCGCTATCCATTATTTACGACAACCATGCGCTTTAAGATTTCCGGTAAAAAGTTCCAACGAATGCAATCTAGGCTACTTGCAGACTTAATTTTCATATGACAAAGTTAGTTAGCAAACTAAGTACATCGCCATTTTCTTTGTCTGACGCTCGTAATCCATTCATTTGCGACGTGGCGCATTTATTGCAGCACGATTGTAGCCGTTTTGCTGGGAAAGCAACTTCTAATCATGTCTCTTTCTTGATTTACTCAGCGGCTATTGCGTAAAAAAGATACGTCACAGTCGTAATGATAAATAATGTAACGTGAAAAAGTCAATAGCCTACGACACTGGGAGTTCCCAGGCGGTCCCCAATCCAAGTACTATCCCGGCCCGACGATGCTTAACTTCCGTGATCGGACGAGAACAGGTGTGTTCATCGTGGTATGGTCGTAGACAAACATACGGGCAGATATCTACGATTTATTAGCACATTACATCGAAAATGGTTCAAATTTTAAAGATCATAATTCTTGACTGGGTGATCGGAAATAGTTCGTTTTTATGTGCATTTGAAAGCTCTTTTTAAGCGCTATCGATTCTTTACGACAACCATGCGCTTTAAGATTTCCGGTAAAAAGTTCCAACGAAGGCAATCTAGGTTACTTTCAGACTTAATTTTCATATGACAAAGTTAATTAGCAAAGTAACTACATCGCCATTTTCTTTGTCTGACGCTCTTAATCCATTCATTTGCGACGTGGCGCATTTATTGCAGCACGATTGTAGCCTTTTTTAGGGGAAAGAAACTTCTAATCAAGTCGCTTACATGATTTACTCAGCGGCTATTGCGTAAAAAAGATACGTCACAATCGTAATGATAAATAATGTAACGTGAAAAAGTCAATAGCCTACGACACCGGGAGTTCCCAGGCGGTCCCCCATCCAAGTACTATCCCGGCCCAACGATGCTTAACTTCCGTGATCGGACGAGAACAGGTGTGTTCATCGTGGTATGGTCGTAGACAAACATACGGGTAGATATCTACGATTTATTAGCACATTACATCGAAAATGGTTCAAATTTTGAAGATCATAATTCTTGACTGGGTGATCGGAAATAGTTCGTGTTTATGTGCATTTGAAAGCTCTTTTCAAGCGCTATCCATTATTTACGACAACCATGCGCTTTAAGATTTCCGGTAAAAAGTTCCAACGAAGGCAATCTGGGGTACTTTCAGACTTAATTTTCATATGACAAAGTTAATTAGCAAAGTAACTACATCGCCATTTTCTTTGTCTGACGCTCTTAATCCATTCATTTGCGACGTGGCGCATTTATTGCAGCAATATTGTAGCCCTTTTTAAGGGAAAGCAACTTCTAATCATGTCTCTTACTTGATTTACTAAGCGGCTATTGCGTAAAAAAGATACGTCACAGTCGTAATGATAAATAATGTGACGTGAAAAAGTCAATAGCCTACGACACCGGGAGTTGCCAGGCGGTCCCCCATCCAAGTACTATCCCGGCACGACGATGCTTAACTTCCGTGATCGGATGAGAACAGGTGTGTTCATCGTGGTATGGTCGTAGACAAACAAACGGGCAGATATCTACGATTTATTAGCACATTACATCGAAAATGGTTTAAACTTTAAAGGTCCTATTTCTTGACTGGATTATCCGAAATAGGTCGTGTTTATGTGCATTTGAAAGCTCTTTTTAAGCGCTATCCATTATTTACGACAACCATGCGCTTTAAGATTTCCGGTAAAAATTTCCAACGAAGGCAATCTAGGGTACTTTCAGTCTTAATTTTCATATGACAAAGTTAATTAGGAAAGTAACTACATCGCCATTTTCTTTGTCTGACGCTCTTAATCCATTCATTTGCGACGTAGCGCATTTATTGCACCAAGATTGTAGCCCTTTTTAAGGGAAAGCAACTTCTAATCATGTCTCTTACTTGATTTACTCAGCGGCTATTGCGTAAAAAAATAGGTCACAGTCGTAATGATAAATAATGTAACGTGAAAAAGTCAATAGCCTACGACACCAGGAGTTTCCAGGTGGTCCCCCATCCAAGTACTATCCCGGCCCGACGATGCTTAACTTCCGTGATCGGACGAGAACAGGTGTGTTCATCGTGGTATGGTCGTAGACAAACAAACGGTCAGATATCTACGATTTATTAGAACATTACATCGAAAATGGTTTAAGCTTTAAAGATCATATTTCTTGACTGGTTTATCCGAAATAGGTCGTGTTTATGTGCATTTGAAAGCTCATTTTAAGCGCTATCCATTATTTACGACAACCATGCGCTTTAAGATTTCCGGTAAAAAGTTCCAACAAATGCAATCTAGGCTACTTGCAGACTTAATTTTCATATGACAAAGTTAGTTAGCAAACTAAGTACATCGCCATTTTCTTTGTCTGACGCTCGTAATCCATTCATTTGCGACGTGGCGCATTTATTGCAGCACGATTGTAGCCGTTTTGCTGGGAAAGCAACTTCTAATCATGTCTCTTTCTTGATTTACTCAGCGGCTATTGCGTAAAAAAGATACGTCACAGTCGTAATGATAAATAATGTAACGTGAAAAAGTCAATAGCCTACGACACTGGGAGTTCCCAGGCGGTCCCCAATCCAAGTACTATCCCGGCCCGACGATGCTTAACTTCCGTGATCGGACGAGAACAGGTGTGTTCATCGTGGTATGGTCGTAGACAAACATACGGGCAGATATCTACGATTTATTAGCACATTACATCGAAAATGGTTCAAATTTTAAAGATCATAATTCTTGACTGGGTGATCGGAAATAGTTCGTTTTTATGTGCATTTGAAAGCTCTTTTTAAGCGCTATCGATTCTTTACGACAACCATGCGCTTTAAGATTTCCGGTAAAAAGTTCCAACGAATGCAATCTAGGTTACTTTCAGACTTAATTTTGATATGACAAAGTTAATTAGCAAAGTAACTACATCGCCATTTTCTTTGTCTGACGCTCTTAATCCATTCATTTGCGACGTGGCGCATTTATTGCAGCACGATTGTAGCCTTTTTTAGGGGAAAGAAACTTCTAATCATGTCCCTTACTTGATTTAATCAGCGGCTATTGCGTAAAAAAGATACGTCACAGTCGTAATGATAAATAATGTAACGTGAAAAAGTCAATAGACTACGACACCGGGAGATCTCAGGCGGTTCCCCTATCCAAGTACTATCCCGGCCCGACGATGCTTAACTTCCGTGATCGGACGAGAACAGGTGTGTTCATCGTGGTATGGTCGTAGACAAACATACGGGCAGATATCTACGATTTACTAGCACATTACATCGAAAATGGTTCAAATTTTAAAGATCATATTTCTTGACTGGGTGATCGGAAATAGGTCGTGTTTATGTGCATTTGAAAGCTCTTTTTAAGCGCTATCGATTCTTTACGACAATAATGCGCTTTAAGATTTCCGGTAAAAAGTTCCAACGAAGGCAATCTGGGGTACTTTCAGACTTAATTTTCATATGACAAAGTTAATTAGCAAAGTAACTACATCGCCATTTTCTTTGTCTGACGCTCTTAATCCATTCATTTGCGACGTGGCGCATTTATTGCAGCAATATTGTAGCCCTTTTTAAGGCAAAGCAACTTCTAATCATGTCTCTTACTTGATTTACTCACCGGCTATTGCGTAAAAAAGATACGTCACAGTCGTAATGATAAATAATGTGACGTGAAAAAGTCAATAGCCTACGACACCGGGAGTTGCCAGGCGGTCCCCAATCCAAGTACTATCCCGGCCCGACGATGCTTAACTTCCGTGATCGGATGAGAACAGGTGTGTTCATCGTGGTATGGTCGTAGACAAACAAATGGGCAGATATCTACGATTTATTAGCACATTACATCGAAAATGGTTTAAACTTTAAAGGTCCTATTTCTTGACTGGATTATCCGAAATAGGTCGTGTTTATGTGCATTTGAAAGCTCTTTTTAAGCGCTATCCATTATTTACGACAACCATGCGCTTTAAGATTTCCGGTAAAAAGTTCCAACGAAGGCAATCTAGGGTACTTTCAGTCTTAATTTTCATATGACAAAGTTAATTAGGAAAGTAACTACATCGCCATTTTCTTTGTCTGACGCTCTTAATCCATTCATTTGCGACGTGGCGCATTTATTGCAGCAAGATTGTAGCCCTTTTTAAGGGAAAGCAACTTCTAATCATGTCTCTTACTTGATTTACTCAGCGGCTATTGCGTAAAAAAATAGGTCACAGTCGTAATGATAAATAATGTAACGTGAAAAAGTCAATAGCCTACGACACCAGGAGTTTCCAGGCGGTCCCCCATCCAAGTACTATCCCGGCCCGACGATGCTTAACTTCCGTGATCGGACGAGAACAGGTGTGTTCATCGTGGTATGGTCGTAGACAAACAAACGGGCAGATATCTACGATTTACTAGCACATTACATCGAAAATGGTTCAAATTTTAAAGATCATATTTCTTGACTGGGTGATCGGAAATAGGTCGTGTTTATGTGCATTTAAAAGCTCTTTTTAAGCGCTATCGATTCTTTACGACAATAATGCGCTTTAAGATTTCCGGTAAAAAGTTCCAACGAAGGCAATCTAGGGTACTTTCAGACTTAATTTTCATATGACAAAGTTAATTAGCAAATTAACTACATCGCCATTTTCTTTGTCTGACGCTCGTAATCCATTCATTTGCGACTTGGCGCATTAATTGCAGCCAGATCGTAGCCGTTTTGAAGGGAAAGAAACTTCTAATCAAGTCGCTTACATGATTTACTCAGCGGCTATTGCGTAAAAAAGATACGTCACAATCGTAATGATAAATAATGTAACGTGAAAAAGTCAATAGCCTACGACACCGGGAGTTCCCAGGCGGTCCCCCATCCAAGTACTATCCCGGCCCAACGATGCTTAACTTCCGTGATCGGACGAGAACAGGTGTGTTCATCGTGGTATGGTCGTAGACAAACATACGGGTAGATATCTACGATTTATTAGCACATTACATCGAAAATAGTTCAAATTTTGAAGATCATAATTCTTGACTGGGTGATCGGAAATAGTTCGTGTTTATGTGCATTTGAAAGCTCTTTTCAAGCGCTATCCATTATTTACGACAACCATGCGCTTTAAGATTTCCGGTAAAAAGTTCCAACGAAGGCAATCTAGGGTACTTTCAGACTTAATTTTCATATGACAAAGTTAATTAGCAAAGTAACTACATCGCCATTTTCTTTGTCTGACGCTCTTAATCCATTCATTTGCGACGTGGCGCATTTATTGCAGCAATATTGTAGCCCTTTTTAAGGGAAAGCAACTTCTAATCATGTCTCTTACTTGATTTACTCACCGGCTATTGCGTAAAAAAGATACGTCACAGTCGTAATGATAAATAATGTGACGTGAAAAAGTCAATAGCCTACGACACCGGGAGTTGCCAGGCGGTCCCCAATCCAAGTACTATCCCGTCCCGACGATGCTTAACTTCCGTGATCGGATGAGAACAGGTGTGTTCATTGTGGTATGGTCGTAGACAAACAAACGGGCAGATATCTACGATTTATTAGCACATTACATCGAAAATGGTTTAAACTTTAAAGGTCCTATTTCTTGACTGGATTATCCGAAATAGGTCGTGTTTATGTGCATTTGAAAGCTCTTTTTAAGCGCTATCCATTATTTACGACAACCATGCGCTTTAAGATTTCCGGTAAAAAGTTCCAACGAAGGCAATCTAGGGTACTTTCAGTCTTAATTTTCATATGACAAAGTTAATTAGGAAAGTAACTACATCGCCATTTTCTTTGTCTGACGCTCTTAATCCATTCATTTGCGACGTGGCGCATTTATTGCAGCAAGATTGTAGCCCTTTTTAAGGGAAAGCAACTTCTAATCATGTCTCTTACTTGATTTACTCAGCGGCTATTGCGTAAAAAAATAGGTCACAGTCGTAATGATAAATAATGTAACGTGAAAAAGTCAATAGCCTACGACACCAGGAGTTTCCAGGCGGTCCCCCATCCAAGTACTATCCCGGCCCGACGATGCTTAACTTCCGTGATCGGACGAGAACAGGTGTGTTCATCGTGGTATGGTCGTAGACAAACAAACGGGCAGATATCTACGATTTACTAGCACATTACATCGAAAATGGTTCAAATTTTAAAGATCATATTTCTTGACTGGGTGATCGGAAATAGGTCGTGTTTATGTGCATTTGAAAGCTCTTTTTAAGCGCTATCGATTCTTTACGACAATAATGCGCTTTAAGATTTCCGGTAAAAAGTTCCAACGAAGGCAATCTAGGGTACTTTCAGACTTAATTTTCATATGACAAAGTTAATTAGCAAATTAACTACATCGCCATTTTCTTTGTCTGACGCTCGTAATCCATTCATTTGCGACTTGGCGCATTAATTGCAGCCAGATCGTAGCCGTTTTGAAGGGAAAGAAACTTCTAATCAAGTCGCTTACATGATTTACTCAGCGGCTATTGCGTAAAAAAGATACGTCACAATCGTAATGATAAATAATGTAACGTGAAAAAGTCAATAGCCTACGACACCGGGAGTTCCCAGGCGGTCCCCCATCCAAGTACTATCCCGGCCCAACGATGCTTAACTTCCGTGATCGGACGAGAACAGGTGTGTTCATCGTGGTATGGTCGTAGACAAACATACGGGTAGATATCTACGATTTATTAGCACATTACATCGAAAATAGTTCAAATTTTGAAGATCATAATTCTTGACTGGGTGATCGGAAATAGTTCGTGTTTATGTGCATTTGAAAGCTCTTTTCAAGCGCTATCCATTATTTACGACAACCATGCGCTTTAAGATTTCCGGTAAAAAGTTCCAACGAAGGCAATCTAGGGTACTTTCAGACTTAATTTTCATATGACAAAGTTAATTAGCAAAGTAACTACATCGCCATTTTCTTTGTCTGACGCTCTTAATCCATTCATTTGCGACGTGGCGCATTTATTGCAGCAATATTGTAGCCCTTTTTAAGGGAAAGCAACTTCTAATCATGTCTCTTACTTGATTTACTCACCGGCTATTGCGTAAAAAAGATACGTCACAGTCGTAATGATAAATAATGTGACGTGAAAAAGTCAATAGCCTACGACACCGGGAGTTGCCAGGCGGTCCCCAATCCAAGTACTATCCCGTCCCGACGATGCTTAACTTCCGTGATCGGATGAGAACAGGTGTGTTCATTGTGGTATGGTCGTAGACAAACAAACGGGCAGATATCTACGATTTATTAGCACATTACATCGAAAATGGTTTAAACTTTAAAGGTCCTATTTCTTGACTGGATTATCCGAAATAGGTCGTGTTTATGTGCATTTGAAAGCTCTTTTTAAGCGCTATCCATTATTTACGACAATCATGCGCTTTAAGATTTCCGGTAAAAAGTTCCAACGAAGGCAATCTAGGGTACTTTCAGTCTTAATTTTCATATGACAAAGTTAATTAGGAAAGTAACTACATCGCCATTTTCTTTGTCTGACGCTCTTAATCCATTCATTTGCGACGTGGCGCATTTATTGCAGCAAGATTGTAGCCCTTTTTAAGGGAAAGCAACTTCTAATCATGTCTCTTACTTGATTTACTCAGCAGCTATTGCGTAAAAAAATAGGTCACAGTCGTAATGATAAATAATGTAACGTGAAAAAGTCAATAGCCTACGACACCAGGAGTTTCCAGGCGGTCCCCCATCCAAGTACTATCCCGGCCCGACGATGCTTAACTTCCGTGATCAGACGAGAACAGGTGTGTTCATCGTGGTATGGTCGTAGACAAACAAACGGGCAGATATCTACGATTATTAGCACATTACATCGAAAATGGTTTAAGCTTTAAAGATCATATTTCTTGACTGGTTTATCCGAAATAGGTCGTGTTTATGTGCATTTGAAAGCTCATTTTAAGCGCTATCCATTATTTACGACAACCATGCGCTTTAAGATTTCCGGTAAAAAGTTCCAACGAATGCAATCTACGCTACTTTCAGACTTAATTTTCATATGACAAAGTTAGTGAGCAAACTAAGTACATCGCCATTTTCTTTGTCTGACGCTCGTAATCCATTCATTTGCGACGTGGCGCATTTATTGCAGCACGATTGTAGCCGTTTTGCTGGGAAAGCAACTTCTAATCATGTCTCTTTCTTGATTTACTCAGCGGCTATTGCGTAAAAAAGATACGTCACAG
The DNA here is from genome assembly GCF_029227915.1 of Hydractinia symbiolongicarpus. Classification (NCBI taxonomy): domain Eukaryota; kingdom Metazoa; phylum Cnidaria; class Hydrozoa; order Anthoathecata; family Hydractiniidae; genus Hydractinia; species Hydractinia symbiolongicarpus. The sequence continues at coordinate 14,414,412 of NC_079885.1, read as the reverse complement.
TCGTAATGATAAATAATGTAACGTGAAAAAGTCAATAGCCTACGACACCGGGAGTTCCCAGGCGGTCCCCCATCCAAGTACTATCCCGGCCCGACGATGCTTAACTTCCGTGATCGGACGAGAACAGGTGTGTTCATCGTGGTATGGTCGTAGACAAACATACGGGCAGATATCTACGATTTATTAGCACATTACATCGAAAATGGTTCAAATTTTAAAGATCATAATTCTTGACTGGGTGATCGGAAATAGTTCGTTTTTATGTGCATTTGAAAGCTCTTTTTAAGCGCTATCGATTCTTTACGACAATAATGCGCTTTAAGATTTCCGGTAAAAAGTTCCAACGAAGGCAATTTAGGGTACTTTCAGACTTAATTTTCATATGACAAAGTTAGTTAGCAAAGTAAGTACATCGCCATTTACTTTGTCTGACGCTTGTAATCCATTCATTTGCGACGTGGCGAATTTATTGCAGCAAGATTGTATGTTTTTTTAAGGGAAAAAAACTTCTAATCATGTCTCTTACTTGATTTACTCAGCGGCTATTGCGTAAAAAAGATACGTCACAGTCGTAATGATAAATAATGTAACGTGAAAAAGTCAATAGCCTACGACACCGGGAGTTCCCAGGCGGTCCCCCATCCAAGTACTATCCCGGCCCGACGATGCTTAACTTCCGTGATCGGACGAGAACAGGTGTGTTCATCGTGGTATGGTCGTAGACAAACATAGGGGTAGATATCTACGATTTATTAGCACATTACATCGAAAATGGTTCAAATTTTAAAGATCATAATTCTTGACTGGGTGATCGGAAATAGTTCGTGTTTATGTGCATTTGAAAGCTCTTTTCAAGTGCTATCCATTATTTACGACAACCATGCGCTTTAAGATTTCCGGTAAAAAGTTCCAACGAAGGCAAACTGGGGTACTTTCAGACTTAATTTTCATATGACAAAGTTAATTAGCAAAGTAACTACATCGCCATTTTCTTTGTCTGACGCTCTTAATCCATTCATTTGCGACGTGGTGCATTTATTGCAGCGAGATTGTAGCCCTTTTTAAGGGAAAGCAACTTCTAATCATGTCTCTTACTTGATTTACTCAGCGGCTATTGCGTAAAAAAATATGTCACAGTCGTAATGATAAATAATGTAACGTGAAAAAGTCAATAGCCTACGACACCAGGAGTTTCCAGGCGGTCCCCCATCCAAGTACTATCCCGGCCCGACGATGCTTAACTTCCGTGCTCGGACGAGAACAGGTGTGTTCATCGTGGTATGGTCGTAGACAAACAAACGGGCAGATATCTGCGATTTATTAGCACATTACATCGAAAATGGTTTAAGCTTTAAAGATCATATTTCTTGTCAATAGCCTACGACACCGGGAGTTCCCAGGCGGTCCCCCATCCAAGTACTATCCCGGCCCGACGATGCTTAACTTCCGTGATCGGACGAGAACAGGTGTGTTCATCGTGGTATGGTCGTAGACAAACATAGGGGTAGATATCTACGATTTATTAGCACATTACATCGAAAATGGTTCAAATTTTAAAGATCATAATTCTTGACTGGGTCATCGGAAATAGTTCGTGTTTATGTGCATTTGAAAGCTCTTTTCAAGCGCTATCCATTATTTACGACAACTATGCGCTTTAAGATTTCCGGTAAAAAGTTCCAACGAAGGCAATCTGGGGTACTTTCAGACTTAATTTTCATATGACAAAGTTAATTAGCAAAGTAACTACATCGCCATTTTCTTTGTCTGACGCTCTTAATCCATTCATTTGCGACGTGGCGCATTTATTGCAGCAAGATTGTAGCCCTTTTTAAGGGAAAGCAACTTCTAATCATGTCTCTTACTTGATTTACTCAGCGGCTATTGCGTAAAAAAATATGTCACAGTCGTAATGATAAATAATGTAACGGGAAAAAGTCAATAGCCTACGACACCAAGAGTTTCCAGGCGGTCCCCCATCCAAGTACTATCCCGGCCCGACGATGCTTAACTTCCGTGCTCGGACGAGAACAGGTGTGTTCATCGTGGTATGGTCGTAGACAAACAAACGGGCAGATATCTACGATTTATTAGCACATTACATCGAAAATGGTTTAAGCTTTAAAGATCATATTTCTTGACTGGTTTATCCGAAATAGGTCGTGTTTATGTGCATTTGAAAGCTCTTTTTAAGCGCTATCCATTTTTTACGACAACCATGCGCTTTAAGATTTCCGGTAAAAAGTTCCAACGAATGCAATCTAGGGTACTTTCAGACTTAATTTTCATATGACAAAGTTAGTTAGCAAACTAAGTACATCGCCATTTTCTTTGTCTGACGCTCGTAATCCATTCATTTGCGACGTGGCGCATTTATTGCAGCACGATTGTAGCCGTTTTGCTGGGAAAGCAACTTTTAATCATGTCTCTTTCTTGATTTACTCAGCGGCTATTGCGTAAAAAAGATACGTCACAGTCGTAATGATTAATAATGTAACGTGAAAAAGTCAATAGCCTACGACACCGGGAGTTCCCAGGCGGTCCCCCATCCAAGTACTATCCCGGCCCGACGATGCTTAACTTCCGTGATCGGACGAGAACAGGTGTGTTCATCGTGGTATGGTCGTAGACAAACATACGGGCAGATATCTACGATTTATTAGCACATTACATCGAAAATGGTTCAAATTTTAAAGATCATAATTCTTGACTGGGTGATCGGAAATAGTTCGTCTTTATGTGCATTTGAAAGCTCTTTTTAAGCGCTATCGGTTTTTTACGACAATAATGCGCTTTAAGATTTCCGGTAAAAAGTTCCAACGAAGGCAATTTAGGGTACTGTCAGACTTAATTTTCATATGACAAAGTTAGTTAGCAAAGTAAGTACATCGCCATTTACTTTGTCTGACGCTCGTAATCCATTCATTTGCGACGTGGCGAATTTATTGCAGCAAGATTGTAGCCCTTTTTAAGGGAAAGAAACTTCTAATCATGTCTCTTACTTGATTTACTCAGCGGCTATTGCGTAAAAAAGATACGTCACAGTCGTAATGATAAATAATGTAACGTGAAAAAGTCAATAGCCTACGACACCGGGAGTTCCCAGGCGGTTCCCCATCCAAGTACTATCCCGGCCCGACGATGCTTAACTTCCGTGATCGGACGAGAACAGGTGTGTTCATCGTGGTATGGTCGTAGACAAACAAACGGGCAGATATCTACGATTTATTAGCACATTACATCGAAAATGGTTCCAATTTTAAAGATCATATTTCTTGACTGGGTGATCGGAAATAGGTCGTGTTTATGTGCATTTGAAAGCTCTTTTTAAGCGCTATCGATTCTTTACGACAATAATGCGCTTTAAGATTTCCGGTAAAAAGTTCCAACGAAGGCAATCTAGGGTACTTTCAGACTTAATTTTCATATGACAAAGTTAATTAGCAAATTAACTACATCGCCATTTTCTTTGTCTGACGCTCTTAATCCATTCATTTGCGACGTGGCGCATTTATTGCAGCAAGATTGTAGCCCTTTTTAAGGGAAAGCAACTTCTAATCATGTCTCTTACTTGATTTACTCAGCGGCTATTGCGTAAAAAAGATACGTCACAATCGTAATGATAAATAATGTGACGTGAAAAAGTCAATAGCCTACGACACCGGGAGTTCCCAGGCGGTCCCCCATCCAAGTACTATCCCGGCCCGACGATGCTTAACTTCCGTGCTCGGACGAGAACAGGTGTGTTCATCGTGGTATGGTCGTAGACAAACAAACGGGCAGATATCTACGATTTATTAGCACATTACATCGAAAATGGTTTAAGCTTTAAAGATCATATTTCTTGACTGGTTTATCCGAAATAGGTCGTGTTTATGTGCATTTGAAAGCTCTTTTTAAGCGCTATCCATTTTTTACGACAACCATGCGCTTTAAGATTTCCGGTAAAAAGTTCCAACGAATGCAATCTAGGGTACTTTCAGACTTAATTTTCATATGACAAAGTTAGTTAGCAAACTAAGTACATCGCCATTTTCTTTGTCTGACGCTCGTAATCCATTCATTTGCGACGTGGCGCATTTATTGCAGCACGATTGTAGCCGTTTTGCTGGGAAAGCAACTTTTAATCATGTCTCTTTCTTGATTTACTCAGCGGCTATTGCGTAAAAAAGATACGTCACAGTCGTAATGATTAATAATGTAACGTGAAAAAGTCAATAGCCTACGACACCGGGAGTTCCCAGGCGGTCCCCCATCCAAGTACTATCCCGGCCCGACGATGCTTAACTTCCGTGATCGGACGAGAACAGGTGTGTTCATCGTGGTATGGTCGTAGACAAACATACGGGCAGATATCTACGATTTATTAGCACATTACATCGAAAATGGTTCAAATTTTAAAGATCATAATTCTTGACTGGGTGATCGGAAATAGTTCGTGTTTATGTGCATTTGAAAGCTCTTTTTAAGCGCTATCGGTTTTTTACGACAATAATGCGCTTTAAGATTTCCGGTAAAAAGTTCCAACGAAGGCAATTTAGGGTACTGTCAGACTTAATTTTCATATGACAAAGTTAGTTAGCAAAGTAAGTACATCGCCATTTACTTTGTCTGACGCTCGTAATCCATTCATTTGCGACGTGGCGAATTTATTGCAGCAAGATTGTAGCCCTTTTTAAGGGAAAGAAACTTCTAATCATGTCTCTTACTTGATTTACTCAGCGGCTATTGCGTAAAAAAGATACGTCACAGTCGTAATGATAAATAATGTAACGTGAAAAAGTCAATAGCCTACGACACCGGGAGTTCCCAGGCGGTTCCCCATCCAAGTACTATCCCGGCCCGACGATGCTTAACTTCCGTGATCGGACGAGAACAGGTGTGTTCATCGTGGTATGGTCGTAGACAAACAAACGGGCAGATATCTACGATTTATTAGCACATTACATCGAAAATGGTTCCAATTTTAAAGATCATATTTCTTGACTGGGTGATCGGAAATAGGTCGTGTTTATGTGCATTTGAAAGCTCTTTTTAAGCGCTATCGATTCTTTACGACAATAATGCGCTTTAAGATTTCCGGTAAAAAGTTCCAACGAAGGCAATCTAGGGTACTTTCAGACTTAATTTTCATATGACAAAGTTAATTAGCAAATTAACTACATCGCCATTTTCTTTGTCTGACGCTCTTAATCCATTCATTTGCGACGTGGCGCATTTATTGCAGCAAGATTGTAGCCCTTTTTAAGGGAAAGCAACTTCTAATCATGTCTCTTACTTGATTTACTCAGCGGCTATTGCGTAAAAAAGATACGTCACAATCGTAATGATAAATAATGTGACGTGAAAAAGTCAATAGCCTACGACACCGGGAGTTCCCAGGCGGTCCCCCATCCAAGTACTATCCCGGCCCGACGATGCTTAACTTCCGTGATCGGACGAGAACAGGTGTGTTCATCGTGGTATGGTCGTAGACAAACAAACGGGCAGATATCTACGATTTATTAGCACATTACATCGAAAATGGTTTAAGCTTTAAAGATCATATTTCTTGACTGGTTTATCCGAAATAGGTCGTGTTTATGTGCATTTGAAAGCTCTTTTTAAGCGCTATCCATTATTTACGACAACCATGCGCTTTAAGATTTCCGGTAAAAAGTTCCAACGAATGCAATCTAGGCTACTTTCAGACTTAATTTTCATATGACAAAGTTAGTTAGCAAACTAAGTACATCGCCATTTTCTTTGTCTGACGCTCGTAATCCATTCATTTGCGACGTGGCGCACTTATTGCAGCACGATTGTAGCCGTTTTTCTGGGAAAGCAACTTCTAATCATGTCTCTTTCTTGATTTACTCAGCGGCTATTGCGTAAAAAAGATACGTCACAGTCGTAATGATAAATAATGTAACGTGAAAAAGTCAATAGCCTACGACACCGGGAGTTCCCAGGCGGTCCCCCATCCAAGTACTATCCCGGCCCGACGATGCTTAACTTCCGTGATCGGACGAGAACAGGTGTGTTCATCGTGGTATGGTCGTAGACAAACAAACGGGCAGATATCTACGATTTATTAGCACATTACATCGAAAATGGTTTAAGCTTTAAAGATCATATTTCTTGACTGGTTTGTCCGAAATAGGTCGTGTTTATGTGCATTTGAAAGCTCTTTTTAAGCGCTATCCATTATTTACGACAACCATGCGCTTTAAGATTTCCGGTAAAAAGTTCCAACGAATGCAATCTAGGCTACTTTCAGACTTAATTTTCATATGACAAAGTTAGTTAGCAAACTAAGTACATCGCCATTTTCTTTGTCTGACGCTCGTAATCCATTCATTTGCGACGTGGCGCATTTATTGCAGCACGAATGTAGCCGTTTTGCTGGGAAAACAACTTCTAATCATGTCTTTTTCTTGATTTACTCAGCGGCTTTTGCGTAAAAAAGATACGTCACAGTCGTAATGATAAATAATGTAACGTGAAAAAGTCAAAAGCCTACGACACCGGGAGTTCCCAGGCGGTCCCCCATCCAAGTACTATCCCGGCCCGACGATGCTTAACTTCCGTGATCGGACGAGAACAGGTGCGTTCATCGTGGTATGGTCGTAGACAAACATACGGGCAGATATCTACGATTTATTAGCACATTACATCGAAAATGGTTCAAATTTTAAAGATCATAATTCTTGACTGGGTGATCGGAAATAGTTCGTGTTTATGTGCATTTGAAAGCTCTTTTTAAGCGATATCGATTCTTTACGACAATAATGCGCTTTAAGATTTCCGGTAAAAAGTTCCAACGAAGGCAATCTAGGGTACTTTCAGACTTAATTTTCATATGACAAAGTTAATTAGCAAATTAACTACATCGCCATTTTCTTTGTCTGACGCTCTTAATCCATTCATTTGCGACGTGGCGCATTTATTGCAGCAAGATTGTAGCCCTTTTTAAGGGAAAGCAACTTCTAATCATGTCTCTTACTTGATTTACTCAGCGGCTATTGCGTAAAAAAGATACGTCACAATCGTAATGATAAATAATGTGACGTGAAAAAGTCAATAGCCTACGACACCGGGAGTTCCCAGGCGGTCCCCCATCCAAGTACTATCCCGGCCCGACGATGCTTAACTTCCGTGATCGGACGAGAACAGGTGTGTTCATCGTGGTATGGTCGTAGACAAACAAACGGGCAGATATCTACGATTTATTAGCACATTACATCGAAAATGGTTTAAGCTTTAAAGATCATATTTCTTCACTGGTTTATCCGAAATAGGTCGTGTTTATGTGCATTTGAAAGCTCTTTTTAAGCGCTATCCATTATTTACGACAACCATGCGCTTTAAGATTTCCGGTAAAAAGTTCCAACGAATGCAATCTAGGCTACTTTCAGACTTAATTTTCATATGACAAAGTTAGTTAGCAAACTAAGTACATCGCCATTTTCTTTGTCTGACGCTCGTAATCCATTCATTTGCGACGTGGCGCACTTATTGCAGCACGATTGTAGCCGTTTTTCTGGGAAAGCAACTTCTAATCATGTCTCTTTCTTGATTTACTCAGCGGCTATTGCGTAAAAAAGATACGTCACAGTCGTAATGATAAATAATGTAACGTGAAAAAGTCAATAGCCTACGACACCGGGAGTTCCCAGGCGGTCCCCCATCCAAGTACTATCCCGGCCCGACGATGCTTAACTTCCGTGATCGGACGAGAACAGGTGTGTTCATCGTGGTATGGTCGTAGACAAACAAACGGGCAGATATCTACGATTTATTAGCACATTACATCGAAAATGGTTTAAGCTTTAAAGATCATATTTCTTGACTGGTTTGTCCGAAATAGGTCGTGTTTATGTGCATTTGAAAGCTCTTTTTAAGCGCTATCCATTATTTACGACAACCATGCGCTTTAAGATTTCCGGTAAAAAGTTCCAACGAATGCAATCTAGGCTACTTTCAGACTTAATTTTCATATGACAAAGTTAGTTAGCAAACTAAGTACATCGCCATTTTCTTTGTCTGACGCTCGTAATCCATTCATTTGCGACGTGGCGCATTTATTGCAGCACGAATGTAGCCGTTTTGCTGGGAAAGCAACTTCTAATCATGTCTTTTTCTTGATTTACTCAGCGGCTATTGCGTAAAAAAGATACGTCACAGTCGTAATGATAAATAATGTAACGTGAAAAAGTCAATAGCCTACGACACCGGGAGTTCCCAGGCGGTCCCCCATCCAAGTACTATCCCGGCCCGACGATGCTTAACTTCCGTGATCGGACGAGAACAGGTGCGTTCATCGTGGTATGGTCGTAGACAAACATACGGGCAGATATCTACGATTTATTAGCACATTACATCGAAAATGGTTCAAATTTTAAAGATCATAATTCTTGACTGGGTGATCGGAAATAGTTCGTGTTTATGTGCATTTGAAAGCTCTTTTTAAGCGATATCGATTCTTTACGACAATAATGCGCTTTAAGATTTCCGGTAAAAAGTTCCAACGAAGGCAATTTAGGGTACTTTTAGACTTAATTTTCATATGACAAAGTTAGTTAGCAAAGTAAGTACATCGCCATTTACTTTGTCTGACGCTCGTAATCCAATCATTTGCGACGTGGCGAATTTATTGCAGCAAGATTGTAGCCCTTTTTAAGGGAAAGAAACTTCTAATCATGTCTCTTACTTGATTTACACAGCGGCCATTGCGTAAAAAAGATACGTCACAGTCGTAATGATAAATAATGTAACGTGAAAAAGTCAATAGCCTACGACACCGGGAGTTCCCAGGTGGTTCCCCATCCAAGTACTATCCCGGCCCGACGATGCTTAACTTCCGTGATCGGACGAGAACAGGTGTGTTCATCGTGGTATGGTCGTAGACAAACAACCGGGCAGATATCTACGATTTATTAGCACATTACATCGAAAATGGTTCAAATTTTAAAGATCATATTTCTTGACTGGGTGATCGGAAATAGCTCGTGTTTATGTGCATTTGAAAGCTCTTTTTAAGCGCTATCGATTCTTTACGACAAAAATGCGCTTTAAGATTTCCGGTAAAAAGTTCCAACGAAGGCAATCTAGGGTACTTTCAGACTTAATTTTCATATGACAAAGTTAATTAGCAAATTAACTACATCGCCATTTTCTTTGTCTGACGCTCGTAATCCATTCATTTGCGACGTGGCGCATTAATTGCAGCCAGATCGTAGCCGTTTTGAAGGAAAAGAAACTTCTAATCAAGTCGCTTACATGATTTACTTAGCGGCTATTGCGTAAAAAAGATACGTCAAATTCGTAATGATAAATAATGTAACGTGAAAAAGTCAATAGCCTACGACACCGGGAGTTCCCAGGCGGTCCCCCATCCAAGTACTATCCCGGCCCGACGATGCTTAACTTCCGTGATCGGACGAGAACAGGTGTGTTCATCGTGGTATGGTCGTAGACAAACATACGGGTAGATATCTACGATTTATTAGCACATTACATCGAAAATGGTTCAAATTTTAAAGATCATAATTCTTGACTGGGTGATCGGAAATAGTTCGTGTTTATGTGCATTTGAAAGCTCTTTTCAAGCGCTATCCATTATTTACGACAACCATGCGCTTTAAGATTTCTGGTAAAAAGTTCCAACGAAAGCAATCTGGGGTACTTTCAGACTTAATTTTCATATGACAAAGTTAATTAGCAAAGTAACTTCATCGCCATTTTCTTTGTCTGACGCTCTTAATCCATTCATTTGCGACGTGGCGCATTTATTGCAGCAAGATTGTAGCCCTTTTTAAGGGAAAGCAACTTCTAATCATGTCTCTTACTTGATTTACTCAGCGGCTATTGCGTAAAAAACATACGTCACAGTCGTAATGATAAATAATGTGACGTGAAAAAGTCAATAGCCTACGACACCGGGAGTTCCCAGGCGGTCCCCCATCCAAGTACTATCCCGGCCCGACGATGCTTAACTTCCGTGATCGGATGAGAACAGGTGTGTTCATCGTGGTATGGTCGTAGACAAACAAACGGGCAGATATCTACGATTTATTAGCACATTACATCGAAAATGGTTTAAATTTTAAAGGTCATATTTCTTGACTGGATTATCCGAAATAGGTCGTGTTTATGTGCATTTGAAAGCTCTTTTTAAGCGCTATCCATTATTTACGACAACCATGCGCTTTAAGATTTCCGGTAAAAAGTTCCAACGAAGGCAATCTAGGGTACTTTCAGTCTTAATTTTCATATGACAAAGTTAATTAGCAAAGTAACTACATCGCCATTTTCTTTGTCTGACGCTCTTAATCCATTCATTTGCGACGTGGCGCATTTATTGCAGCCAGATCGTAGCCGTTTTGAAGGGAAAGAAACTTCTAATCAAGTCGCTTACATGATTTACTCAGCGGCTATTGCGTAAAAAAGATACGTCACAATCGTAGTGATAAATAATGTAACGTGAAAAAGTCAATAGCCTACGACACCGGGAGTTCCCAGGCGGTCCCCCATCCAAGTACTATCCCGGCCCGACGATGCTTAACTTCCGTGATCGGACGAAAACAGGTGTGTTCATCGTGGTATGGTCGTAGACAAACATACGGGTAGATATCTACGATTTATTAGCACATTACATCGAAAATGGTTCAAATTTTAAAGATCATAATTCTTGACTGGGTGATCGGAAATAGTTCGTGTTTATGTGCATTTGAAAGCTCTTTTCAAGCGCTATCCATTATTTACGACAACCATGCGCTTTAAGATTTCCGGTAAAAAGTTCCAACGAAGGCAATCTGGGGTACTTTCAGACTTAATTTTCATATGACAAAGTTAATTAGCAAAGTAACTACATCGCCATTTTCTTTGTCTGACGCTCTTAATCCATTCATTTGCGACGTGGCGCATTTATTGCAGCACGAATGTAGCCGTTTTGCTGGGAAAGCAACTTCTAATCATGTCTTTTTCTTGATTTACTCAGCGGCTATTGCGTAAAAAAGATACGTCACAGTCGTAATGATAAATAATGTAACGTGAAAAAGTCAATACCCTACGACACCGGGAGTTCCCAGGCGGTCCCCCATCCAAGTACTATCCCGGCCCGACGATGCTTAACTTCCGTGATCGGACGAGAACAGGTGCGTTCATCGTGGTATGGTCGTAGACAAACATACGGGCAGATATCTACGATTTATTAGCACATTACATCGAAAATGGTTCAAATTTTAAAGATCATAATTCTTGACTGGGTGATCGGAAATAGTTCGTGTTTATGTGCATTTGAAAGCTCTTTTTAAGCGATATCGATTCTTTACGACAATAATGCGCTTTAAGATTTCCGGTAAAAAGTTCCAACGAAGGCAATTTAGGGTACTTTTAGACTTAATTTTCATATGACAAAGTTAGTTAGCAAAGTAAGTACATCGCCATTTACTTTGTCTGACGCTCGTAATCCAATCATTTGCGACGTGGCGAATTTATTGCAGCAAGATTGTAGCCCTTTTTAAGGGAAAGAAACTTCTAATCATGTCTCTTACTTGATTTACACAGCGGCCATTGCGTAAAAAAGATACGTCACAGTCGTAATGATAAATAATGTAACGTGAAAAAGTCAATAGCCTACGACACCGGGAGTTCCCAGGTGGTTCCCCATCCAAGTACTATCCCGGCCCGACGATGCTTAACTTCCGTGATCGGACGAGAACAGGTGTGTTCATCGTGGTATGGTCGTAGACAAACAACCGGGCAGATATCTACGATTTATTAGCACATTACATCGAAAATGGTTCAAATTTTAAAGATCATATTTCTTGACTGGGTGATCGGAAATAGCTCGTGTTTATGTGCATTTGAAAGCTCTTTTTAAGCGCTATCGATTCTTTACGACAAAAATGCGCTTTAAGATTTCCGGTAAAAAGTTCCAACGAAGGCAATCTAGGGTACTTTCAGACTTAATTTTCATATGACAAAGTTAATTAGCAAATTAACTACATCGCCATTTTCTTTGTCTGACGCTCGTAATCCATTCATTTGCGACGTGGCGCATTAATTGCAGCCAGATCGTAGCCGTTTTGAAGGAAAAGAAACTTCTAATCAAGTCGCTTACATGATTTACTCAGCGGCTATTGCGTAAAAAAGATACGTCACAATCGTAATGATAAATAATGTAACGTGAAAAAGTCAATAGCCTACGACACCGGGAGTTCCCAGGCGGTCCCCCATCCAAGTACTATCCCGGCCCGACGATGCTTAACTTCCGTGATCGGACGAGAACAGGTGTGTTCATCGTGGTATGGTCGTAGACAAACATACGGGTAGATATCTGCGATTTATTAGCACATTACATCGAAAATGGTTCAAATTTTAAAGATCATAATTCTTGACTGGGTGATCGGAAATAGTTCGTGTTTATGTGCATTTGAAAGCTCTTTTCAAGCGCTATCCATTATTTACGACAACCATGCGTTTTAAGATTTCTGGTAAAAAGTTCCAACGAAAGCAATCTGGGGTACTTTCAGACTTAATTTTCATATGACAAAGTTAATTAGCAAAGTAACTACATCGCCATTTTCTTTGTCTGACGCTCTTAATCCATTCATTTGCGACGTGGCGCATTTATTGCAGCAAGATTGTAGCCCTTTTTAAAAGAAAGCAACTTCTAATCATGTCTCTTACTTGATTTACTCAGCGGCTATTGCGTAAAAAACATACGTCACAGTCGTAATGATAAATAATGTGACGTGAAAAAGTCAATAGCTTACGACACCGGGAGTTCCCAGGCGGTCCCCCATCCAAGTACTATCCCGGCCCGACGATGCTTAACTTCCGTGATCGGATGAGAACAGGTGTGTTCATCGTGGTATGGTCGTAGACAAACAAACGGGCAGATATCTACGATTTATTAGCACATTACATCGAAAATGGTTTAAATTTTAAAGGTCATATTTCTTGACTGGATTATCCGAAATAGGTCGTGTTTATGTGCATTTGAAAGCTCTTTTTAAGCGCTATCCATTATTTACGACAACCATGCGCTTTAAGATTTCCGGTAAAAAGTTCCAACGAAGGCAATCTAGGGTACTTTCAGTCTTAATTTTCACATGACAAAGTTAATTAGCAAAGTAACTACATCGCCATTTTCTTTGTCTGACGCTCTTAATCCATTCATTTGCGACGTGGCGCATTTATTGCAGCCAGATCGTAGCCGTTTTGAAGGGAAAGAAACTTCTAATCAAGTCGCTTACATGATTTACTCAGCGGCTATTGCGTAAAAAAGATACGTCACAATCGTAGTGATAAATAATGTAACGTGAAAAAGTCAATAGCCTACGACACCGGGAGTTCCCAGGCGGTCCCCCATCCAAGTACTATCCCGGCCCGACGATGCTTAACTTCCGTGATCGGACGAAAACAGGTGTGTTCATCGTGGTATGGTCGTAGACAAACATACGGGTAGATATCTACGATTTATTAGCACATTACATCGAAAATGGTTCAAATTTTAAAGATCATAATTCTTGACTGGGTGATCGGAAATAGTTCGTGTTTATGTGCATTTGAAAGCTCTTTTCAAGCGCTATCCATTATTTACGACAACCATGCGCTTTAAGATTTCCGGTAAAAAGTTCCAACGAAGGCAATCTGGGGTACTTTCAGACTTAATTTTCATATGACAAAGTTAATTAGCAAAGTAACTACATCGCCATTTTCTTTGTCTGACGCTCTTAATCCATTCATTTGCGACGTGGCGCATTTATTGCAGCAAGATTGTAGCCCTTTTTAAGGGAAAGCAACTTCTAATCATGTCTCTTACTTGATTTACTCAGCGGCTATTGCGTAAAAAAGATACGTCACAGTCGTAATGATAAATAATGTGACGTGAAAAAGTCAATAGCCTACGACACCAGGGGTTTCCAGGCGGTCCCCCATCCAAGTACTATCCCGGCCCGACGATGCTTAACTTCCGTGATCGGACGAGAACAGGTGTGTTCATCGTGGTATGGTCGTAGACAAACAAACGGGCAGATATCTACGATTTATTAGCACATTACATCGAAAATGGTTTAAGCTTTAAAGATCATATTTCTTGACTGGTTTATCCGAAATAGGTCGTGTTTATGTGCATTTGAAAGCTCTTTTTAAGCGCTATCCATTATTCACGACAACCAAGCGCTTTAAGATTTCCGGTAAAAAGTTCCAACGAATGCAATCTAGGCTACTTTCAGACTTAATTTTCATATGACAAAGTTAGTTAGCAAACTAAGTACATCGCCATTTTCTTTGTCTGACGCTCGTAATCCATTCATTTGCGACGTGGCGCATTTATTGCAGCACGATTGTAGCCGTTTTGCTGGGAAAGCAACTTCTAATCATGTCTCTTTCTTGATTTACTCAGCGGCTATTGCGTAAAAAAGATACGTCACAGTCGTAATGATAAATAATGTAACGTGAAAAAGTCAATAGCCTACGACACCGGGAGTTCCCAGGCGGTCCCCCATCCAAGTACTATCCCGGCCCGACGATGCTTAACTTCCGTGATCGGACGAGAACAGGTGTGTTCATCGTGGTATGGTCGTAGACAAACATACGGGCAGATATCTACGATTTATTAGCACATTACATCGAAAATGGTTCAAATTTTAAAGATCATAATTCTTGACTGGGTGATCGGAAATAGTTCGTTTTTATGTGCATTTGAAAGCTCTTTTTAACGGCTATCGATTCTTTACGACAAACATGCGCTTTAAGATTTCCGGTAAAAAGTTCCAACGAAGGCAATCTAGGTTACTTTCAGACTTAATTTTTTATATGACAAAGTTAATTAGCAAAGTAACTACACCGCCATTTTCTTTGTCTGACGCTCTTAATCCATTCACTTGCGACGTGGCGCATTTATTGCAGCACGATTGTAGCCCTTTTTAGGGGAAAGAAACTTCTAATCATGTCCCTTACTTGATTTACTTAGCAGCTATTGCGTAAAAAAGATACGTCACAGTCGTAATGATAAATAATGTAACGTGAAAAAGTCAATAGCCTACGACACCGGGAGATCCCAGGCGGTTCCCCTATCCAAGTACTATCCCGGCCCGACGATCCTTAACTTCCGTGATCGGACGACAACAGGTGTGTTCATCGTGGTATCGTCGTAGACAAACATACGGGCAGATATCTACGATTTACTAGCACATTACATCGAAAATGGTTCAAATTTTAAGGATCATACTTCTTGACTGGGTGATCGGAAATAGGTCGTGTTTATGTGCATTTGAAAGCTCTTTTTAAGAGCTATCGATTCTTTCCGACAGTAATGCGCTTTAAGATTTCCGGTAAAAAGTTCCAACGAAGGCAATCTAGGGTACTTTCAGACTTAATTTTCATATGACAAAGTTAATTAGCAAATTAACTACATCGCCATTTTCTTTGTCTGACGCTCGTAATCCATTCATTTGCGACGTGGCGCATTTATTGCAGCACGAATGTAGCCGTTTTGCTGGGAAAGCAACTTCTAATCATGTCTTTTTCTTGATTTACTCAGCGGCTATTGCGTAAAAAAGATACGTCACAGTCGTAATGATAAATAATGTAACGTGAAAAAGTCAATAGCCTACGACACCGGGAGTTCTCAGGCGGTCCCCCATCCAAGTACTATCCCGGCCCGACGATGCTTAACTTCCGTGATCGGACGAGAACAGGTGCGTTCATCGTGGTATGGTCGTAGACAAACATACGGGCAGATATCTACGATTTATTAGCACATTACATCGAAAATGGTTCAAATTTTAAAGATCATAATTCTTGACTGGGTGATCGGAAATAGTTCGTGTTTATGTGCATTTGAAAGCTCTTTTTAAGCGATATCGATTCTTTACGACAATAATGCGCTTTAAGATTTCCGGTAAAAAGTTCCAACGAAGGCAATTTAGGGTACTTTTAGACTTAATTTTCATATGACAAAGTTAGTTAGCAAAGTAAGTACATCGCCATTTACTTTGTCTGACGCTCGTAATCCAATCATTTGCGACGTGGCGAATTTATTGCAGCAAGATTGTAGCCCTTTTTAAGGGAAAGAAACTTCTAATCATGTCTCTTACTTGATTTACACAGCGGCCATTGCGTAAAAAAGATACGTCACAGTCGTAATGATAAATAATGTAACGTGAAAAAGTCAATAGCCTACGACACCGGGAGTTCCCAGGTGGTTCCCCATCCAAGTACTATCCCGGCCCGACGATGCTTAACTTCCGTGATCGGACGAGAACAGGTGTGTTCATCGTGGTATGGTCGTAGACAAACAACCGGGCAGATATCTACGATTTATTAGCACATTACATCGAAAATGGTTCAAATTTTAAAGATCATATTTCTTGACTGGGTGATCGGAAATAGTTCGTGTTTATGTGCATTTGAAAGCTCTTTTTAAGCGATATCGATTCTTTACGACAATAATGCGCTTTAAGATTTCCGGTAAAAAGTTCCAACGAAGGCAATTTAGGGTACTTTTAGACTTAATTTTCATATGACAAAGTTAGTTAGCAAAGTAAGTACATCGCCATTTACTTTGTCTGACGCTCGTAATCCAATCATTTGCGACGTGGCGAATTTATTGCAGCAAGATTGTAGCCCTTTTTAAGGGAAAGAAACTTCTAATCATGTCTCTTACTTGATTTACACAGCGGCCATTGCGTAAAAAAGATACGTCACAGTCGTAATGATAAATAATGTAACGTGAAAAAGTCAATAGCCTACGACACCGGGAGTTCCCAGGTGGTTCCCCATCCAAGTACTATCCCGGCCCGACGATGCTTAACTTCCGTGATCGGACGAGAACAGGTGTGTTCATCGTGGTATGGTCGTAGACAAACAACCGGGCAGATATCTACGATTTATTAGCACATTACATCGAAAATGGTTCAAATTTTAAAGATCATATTTCTTGACTGGGTGATCGGAAATAGCTCGTGTTTATGTGCATTTGAAAGCTCTTTTTAAGCGCTATCGATTCTTTACGACAAAAATGCGCTTTAAGATTTCCGGGAAAAAGTTCCAACGAAGGCAATCTAGGGTACTTTCAGACTTAATTTTCATATGACAAAGTTAATTAGCAAATTAACTACATCGCCATTTTCTTTGTCTGACGCTCGTAATCCATTCATTTGCGACGTGGCGCATTAATTGCAGCCAGATCGTAGCCGTTTTGAAGGAAAAGAAACTTCTAATCAAGTCGCTTACATGATTTACTCAGCGGCTATTGCGTAAAAAAGATACGTCACAATCGTAATGATAAATAATGTAACGTGAAAAAGTCAATAGCCTACGACACCGGGAGTTTCCAGGCGGTCCCCCATCCAAGTACTATCCCGGCCCGACGATGCTTAACTTCCGTGATCGGACGAGAACAGGTGTGTTCATCGTGGTATGGTCGTAGACAAACATACGGGTAGATATCTACGATTTATTAGCACATTACATCGAAAATGGTTCAAATTTTAAAGATCATAATTCTTGACTGGGTGATCGGAAATAGTTCGTGTTTATGTGCATTTGAAAGCTCTTTTCAAGCGCTATCCATTATTTACGACAACCATGCGCTTTAAGATTTCTGGTAAAAAGTTCCAACGAAAGCAATCTGGGGTACTTTCAGACTTAATTTTCATATGACAAAGTTAATTAGCAAAGTAACTAGATCGCCATTTTCTTTGTCTGACGCTCTTAATCCATTCATTTGCGACGTGGCGCATTTATTGCAGCAAGATTGTAGCCCTTTTTAAAAGAAAGCAACTTCTAATCATGTCTCTTACTTGATTTACTCAGCGGCTATTGCGTAAAAAACATACGTCACAGTCGTAATGATAAATAATGTGACGTGAAAAAGTCAATAGCCTACGACACCGGGAGTTCCCAGGCGGTCCCCCATCCAAGTACTATCCCGGCCCGACGATGCTTAACTTCCGTGATCGGACGAGAACAGGTGTGTTCATCGTGGTATGGTCGTAGACAAACAAACGGGCAGATATCTACGATTTATTAGCACATTACATCGAAAATGGTTTAAGCTTTAAAGATCATATTTCTTGACTGGTTTATCCGAAATAGGTCGTGTTTATGTGCATTTGAAAGCTCTTTTTAAGCGCTATCCATTATTTACGACAACCAAGCGCTTTAAGATTTCCGGTAAAAAGTTCCAACGAAGGCAATCTAGGTTACTTTCAGACTTAATTTTTTATATGACAAAGTTAATTAGCAAAGTAACTACACCGCCATTTTCTTTGTCTGACGCTCTTAATCCATTCACTTGCGACGTGGCGCATTTATTGCAGCACGATTGTAGCCCTTTTTAGGGGAAAGAAACTTCTAATCATGTCCCTTACTTGATTTACTTAGCGGCTATTGCGTAAAAAAGATACGTCACAGTCGTAATGATAAATAATGTAACGTGAAAAAGTCAATAGCCTACGACACCGGGAGATCCCAGGCGGTTCCCCTATCCAAGTACTATCCCGGCCCGACGATCCTTAACTTCCGTGATCGGACGAGAACAGGTGTGTTCATCGTGGTATGGTCGTAGACAAACATACGGGCAGATATCAACGATTTACTAGCACATTACATCGAAAATGGTTCAAATTTTAAAGATCATACTTCTTGACTGGGTGATCGGAAATAGGTCGTGTTTATGTGCATTTGAAAGCTCTTTTTAAGAGCTATCGATTCTTTACGACAGTAATGCGCTTTAAGATTTCCGGTAAAAAGTTCCAACGAAGGCAATCTAGGGTACTTTCAGACTTAATTTTCATATGACAAAGTTAATTAGCAAATTAACTACATCGCCATTTTCTTTGTCTGACGCTCTTAATCCATTCACTTGCGACGTGGCGCATTTATTGCAGCACGATTGTAGCCCTTTTTAGGGGAAAGAAACTTCTAATCATGTCCCTTACTTGATTTACTCAGCGGCTATTGCGTAAAAAAGATACGTCACAGTCGTAATGATAAATAATGTAACGTGAAAAAGTCAATAGCCTACGACACCGGGAGATCCCAGGCGGTTCCCCTATCCAAGTACTATCCCGGCCCGACGATCCTTAACTTCCGTGATCGGACGAGAACAGGTGTGTTCATCGTGGTATGGTCGTAGACAAACATACGGGCAGACATCTACGATTTACTAGCACATTACATCGAAAATGGTTCAAATTTTAAAGATCATATTTCTTGACTGGGTGATCGGAAATAGGTCGTGTTTATGTGCATTTGAAAGCTCTTTTTAAGAGCTATCGATTCTTTACGACAGTAATGCGCTTTAAGATTTCCGGTAAAAAGTTCCAACGAAGGCAATCTAGGGTACTTTCAGACTTAATTTTCATATGACAAAGTTAATTAGCAAATTAACTACATCGCCATTTTCTTTGTTTGACGCTCGTAATCCATTCATTTGCGACGTGGCGCACTAATTGCAGCCAGATCGTAGCAGGTTGAAGGGGAAAAAAACTTCTAATCAAGTCGCTTACATGATTTACTCAGCGGCTATTGCGTAAAAAAGATACGTCAAAATCGTAATGATAAATAATGTAACGTGAAAAAGTCAATAGCCTACGACACCGGGAGTTCCCAGGCGGTCCCCCATCCAAGTACTATCCCGGCCCGACGATGCTTAACTTCCGTGATCGGACGAGAACAGGTGTGTTCATCGTGGTATGGTCGTAGACAAACATACGGGTAGATATCTACGAATTATTAGCACATTACATCGAA
Source organism: Hydractinia symbiolongicarpus (assembly GCF_029227915.1). Taxonomy (NCBI): domain Eukaryota; kingdom Metazoa; phylum Cnidaria; class Hydrozoa; order Anthoathecata; family Hydractiniidae; genus Hydractinia; species Hydractinia symbiolongicarpus. The sequence continues at coordinate 14,394,660 of NC_079885.1, read as the reverse complement.
AATGGTTCAAAGTTTAAAGATCATAATTCTTGACTGGGTGATCGGAAATAGTTCGTGTTTATGTGCATTTGAAAGCTCTTTTCAAGCGCTCTCCATTATTTACGACAACCATGCGCTTTAAGATTTCCGGTAAAAAGTTCCAACGAAGGCAATCTGGGGTACTTTTAGACTTAATTTTCATATGACAAAGTTAATTAGCAAAGTAACTACATCGCCATTTTCTTTGTCTGACGCTCTTAATCCATTCATTTGCGACGTGGCGCATTTATTGCAGCAATATTGTAGCCTTTTTTAAGGGAAAGCAACTTCTAATCATGTCTCTTACTGGATTTACTCAGCGGCTATTGCGTAAAAAAGATACGTCACAGTCGTAATGATAAATAATGTGACGTGAAAAATTCAATAGCCTACGACACCGGGAGTTCCCAGGCGGTCCCCCATCCAAGTACTATCCCGGCCCGACGATGCTTAACTTCCGTGATCGGATGAGAACAGGTGTGTTCATCGTGGTATGGTCGTAGACAAACAAACGGGCAGATATCTACGATTTATTAGCACATTACATCGAAAATGGATTAAACTTTAAAGGTCATATTTCTTGACTGGATTATCCGAAATAGGTCGTGTTTATGTGCATTTGAAAGCTCTTTTTAAGCGCTATCCATTATTTACGACAACCTTGCGCTTTAAGATTTCCGGTAAAAAGTTCCAACGAAGGCAATCTTGGGTACTTTCAGTCTTAATTTTCATATCACAAAGTTAATTAGGAAAGTAACTACATCGCCATTTTCTTTGTCTGACGCTCTTAATCCATTCATTTGCGACGTGGCGCATTTATTGCAGCAAGTTTGTAACCCTTTTTAAGGGAAAGCAACTTCTAATCATGTCTCTTACTTGATTTACTCAGCGGCTATTGCGTAAAAAAATACGTCACAGTCGTAATGATAAATAATGTAACGTGAAAAAGTCAATAGCCTACGACACCAGGAGTTTCCAGGCGGTCCCCAATCCAAGTACTATCCCGGCCCGACGATGCTTAACTTCCGTGATCGGACGAGAACAGGTGTGTTCATCGTGGTACGGTCGTAGACAAACAAACGGGCAGGTATCTACGATTTATTAGCACATTACATCGAAAATGGTTTAAGCTTTAAAGATCATATTTCTTGACTGGTTTATCCGAAATAGGTCGTGTTTATGTGCATTTGAAAGCTCTTTTTAAGCGCTATCCATTATTTACGACAACCTTGCGCTTTAAGATTTCCGGTAAAAAGTTCCAACGAAGGCAATCTTGGGTACTTTCAGTCTTAATTTTCATATCACAAAGTTAATTAGGAAAGTAACTACATCGCCATTTTCTTTGTCTGACGCTCTTAATCCATTCATTTGCGACGTGGCGCATTTATTGCAGCAAGTTTGTAACCCTTTTTAAGGGAAAGCAACTTCTAATCATGTCTCTTACTTGATTTACTCAGCGGCTATTGCGTAAAAAAATACGTCACAGTCGTAATGATAAATAATGTAACGTGAAAAAGTCAATAGCCTACGACACCAGGAGTTTCCAGGCGGTCCCCAATCCAAGTACTATCCCGGCCCGACGATGCTTAACTTCCGTGATCGGACGAGAACAGGTGTGTTCATCGTGGTACGGTCGTAGACAAACAAACGGGCAGGTATCTACGATTTATTAGCACATTACATCGAAAATGGTTTAAGCTTTAAAGATCATATTTCTTGACTGGTTTATCCGAAATAGGTCGTGTTTATGTGCATTTGAAAGCTCTTTTTAAGCGCTATCCATTATTTACGACAACCATGCGCTTTAAGATTTCCGGTAAAAAGTTCCAACGAATGCAATCTAGGCTACTTTCAAACTTAATTTTCATATGACAAAGTTAGTTAGCAAACTAAGTACATCGCCATTTTCTTTGTCTGACGCTCGTAATCCATTCATTTGCGACGTGGCGCATTTATTGCAGCACGATTGTAGCCGTTTTGCTGGGAAAGCAACTTCTAATCATGTCTCTTACTTGATTTACTCAGCGGCTATTGCGTAAAAAAATATGTCACAGTCGTAATGATAAATAATGTAACGTGAAAAAGTCAATAGCCTACGACACCAGGAGTTTCCAGGCGGTTCCCCATCCAAGTACTATCCCGGCCCGACGATGCTTAACTTCCGTGATCGGACGAGAACAGGTGTGTTCATCGTGGTATGGTCGTAGACAAACAAACGGGCAGATATCTACGATTTATTAGCACATTACATCGAAAATGGTTTAAGCTTTAAAGATCATATTTCTTGACTGGTTTATCCGAAATAGGTCGTGTTTATGTGCATTTGAAAGCTCTTTTTAAGCGCTATCCATTATTTACGACAAACATGCGCTTTAAGATTTCCGGTAAAAAGTTCCAACGAATGCAATCTAGGCTACTTTTAGACTTAATTTTCATATGACAAAGTTAGTTAGCAAACTAAGTACATCGCCATTTTATTTGTCTGACACTCGTAATCCATTCATTTGCGACGTGGCGCATTCATTGCAGCACGATTGTAGCCGTTTTGCTGGGAAAGCAACTTCTAATCATGTCTCTTTCTTGATTTACTCAGCGGCTATTGCGTAAAAAAGATACGTCACAGTCGTAATGATAAATAATGTAACGTGAAAAAGTCAATAGCCTACGACACCGGGAGTTCCCAGGCGGTCGCCCATTCAAGTACTATCCCGGCCCGACGATGCTTAACTTCCGTGATCGGACGAGAACAGGTGTGTTCATCGTGGTACGGTCGTAGACAAACAAACGGGCAGATATCTACGATTTATTAGCACATTACATCGAAAATGGTTTAAGCTTTAAAGATCATATTTCTTGACTGGTTTATCCGAAATAGGTCGTGTTTATGTGCATTTGAAAGCTCTTTTTAAGCGCTATCCATTATTTACGACAACCATGCGCTTTAAGATTTCCGGTAAAAAGTTCCAACGAATGCAATCTAGGCTACTTTCAAACTTAATTTTCATATGACAAAGTTAGTTAGCAAACTAAGTACATCGCCATTTTCTTTGTCTGACGCTCGTAATCCATTCATTTGCGACGTGGCGCATTTATTGCAGCACGATTGTAGCCGTTTTGCTGGGAAAGCAACTTCTAATCATGTCTCTTACTTGATTTACTCAGCGGCTATTGCGTAAAAAAATATGTCACAGTCGTAATGATAAATAATGTAACGTGAAAATGTCAATAGCCTACGACACCAGGAGTTTCCAGGCGGTCCCCCATTCAAGTACTATCCCGGCTCGACGATGCTTAACTTCCGTGATCGGACGAGAACAGGTGTGTTCATCGTGGTATGGTCGTAGACAAACAAACGGGCAGATATCTACGATTTATTAGCACATTACATCGAAAATGGTTTAAGCTGTAAAGATCATATTTCTTGACTGGTTTATCCGAAATAGGTCGTGTTTATGTGCATTTGAAAGCTCTTTTTAAGCGCTATCCATTATTTACGACAACCATGCGCTTTAAGATTTCCGGTAAAAAGTTCCAACGAATGCAATCTAGGCTACTTTTAGACTTAATTTTCATATGACAAAGTTAGTTAGCAAACTAAGTACATCGCCATTTTATTTGTCTGACACTCGTAATCCATTCATTTGCGACGTGGCGCATTCATTGCAGCACGATTGTAGCCGCTTTGCTGGGAAAGCAACTTCTAATCATGTCTCTTTCTTGATTTACTCAGCGGCTATTGCGTAAAAAAGATACGTCACAGTCGTAATGATAAATAATGTAACGTGAAAAAGTCAATAGCCTACGACACCGGGAGTTCCCAGGCGGTCCCCCATTCAAGTACTATCCCGGCCTGACGATGCTTAACTTCCGTGATCGGACGAGAACAGGTGTGTTCATCGTGGTATGGTCGTAGACAAACATACGGGCAGATATCTACGATTTATTAGCACATTACATCGAAAATGGTTTAAACTTTAAAGGTCATATTTCTTGACTGGATTATCCGAAATAGGTCGTGTTTATGTGCATTTGAAAGCTCTTTTTAAGCGCTATTCATTATTTACGACAACCATGCGCTTTAAGATTTCCGGTAAAAAGTTCCAACGAAGGCAATCTAGGGTACTTTCAGTCTTAATTTTCATATGACAAAGTTAATTAGGAAAGTAACTACATCGCCATTTTCTTTGTCTGACGCTCTTAATCCATTCATTTGCGACGTGGCTCATTTATTGCAGCAAGATTGTAGCCCTTTTTAAGGGAAAGCAACTTCTAATCATGTCTCTTACTTGATTTACTCAGCGGCTATTGCGTAAAAAAATACGTCACAGTCGTAATCATAAATAATGTAACGTGAAAAAGTCAATAGCCTACGACACCAGGAGTTTCCAGGCGGTCCCCCATCCAAGTACTATCCCGGCCCGACGATGCTTAACTTCCGTGATCGGACGAGAACAGGTGTGTTCATCGTGGTATGGTCGTAGACAAACAAACGGGCAGATATCTACGATTTATTAGCACATTACATCGAAAATGGTTTAAGCTTTAAAGATCATATTTCTTGACTGGTTTATCCGAAATAGGTCGTGTTTATGTGCATTTGAAAGCTCTTTTTAAGCGCTATCCATTATTTACGACAACCATGCGCTTTAAGATTTCCGGTAAAAAGTTCCAACGAATGCAATCTACGCTACTTTCAGACTTAATTTTCATATGACAAAGTTAGTTAGCAAACTAAGTACATCGCCATTTTCTTTGTCTGACGCTCGTAATCCATTCATTTGCGACGTGGCGCATTTATTGCAGCACGATTGTAGCCGTTTTGCTGGGAAAGCAACTTCTAATCATGACTTTTTCTTGATTTACTCAGCGGCTATTGCGTAAAAAAGATACGTCACAGTCGTAATGATAAATAATGTAACGTGAAAAAGTCAATAGCCTACGACACCGGGAGTTCCCAGGCGGTCCCCCATCCAAGTACTATCCCGGCCCGACGATGCTTAACTTCCGTGATCGGACGAGAACAGGTGTGTTCATCGTGGTATGGTCGTAGACAAACATAGGGGTAGATATCTACGATTTATTAGCACATTACATCGAAAATGGTTCAAATTTTAAAGATCATAATTCTTGACTGGGTGATCGGAAATAGTTCGTGTTTATGTGCATTTGAAATCTCTTTTCAAGCGCTATCCATTATTCACGACAACCATGCGCTTTAAGATTTCCGGTAAAAAGTTCCAACGAAGGCAATCTGGGGTACTTTCAGACTTAATTTTCATATGACAAAGTTAATTAGCAAAGTAACTACATCGCCATTTTCTTTGTCTGACGCTCTTAATCCATTCATTGGCGACGTGGCGCATTTATTGCAGCAAGATTGTAGCCCTTTTTAAGGGAAAGAAACTTCTAATTATGTCTCTTACTTGATTTACTCAGCGGCTATTGCGTAAAAAAGATACGTCACAGTCGTAATGATAAATAATGTAACGTGAAAAAGTCAATAGCCTACGACACCGGGAGTTCCCAGGCGGTCCCCCATCCAAGTACTATCCCGGCCCGACGATGCTTAACTTCCGTGATCGGACGAGAACAGGTGTGTTCATCGTGGTATGGTCGTAGACAAACAAACGGGCAGATATCTACGATTTATTAGCACATTACATCGAAAATGGTTCCAATTTTAAAGATCATATTTCTTGACTGGGTGATCGGAAATAGGTCGTGTTTATGTGCATTTGAAAGCTCTTTTTAAGCGCTATCGATTCTTTACGACAATAATGCGCTTTAAGATTTCCGGTAAAAAGTTTTAAGGAAGGCAATCTAGGGTACTTTCAGACTTAATTTTCATATGACAAAGTTAATTAGCAAATTAACTACATCGCCATTTTCTTTGTCTGACGCTCTTAATCCATTCATTTGCGACGTGGCGCATTTATTGCAGCAAGATTGTAGCCCTTTTTAAGGGAAAGCAACTTCTAATCATGTCTCTTACTTGATTTACTCAGCGGCTATTGCGTAAAAAACATACGTCACAATCGTAATGATAAATAATGTGACGTGAAAAAGTCAATAGCCTACGACACCGGGAGTTCCCAGGCGGTCCCCCATCCAAGTACTATCCCGGCCCGACGATGCTTAACTTCCGTGATCGGACGAGAACAGGTGTGTTCATCGTGGTATGGTCGTAGACAAACAAACGAGCAGATATCTACGATTTATTAGCACATTACATCGAAAATGGTTTAAGCTTTAAAGATCATATTTCTTGACTGGTTTATCCGAAATACATTACATCGAAAATGGTTCAAATTTTAAAGATCATAATTCTTGACTGGGTGATCGGAAATAGTTCGTGTTTATGTGCATTTGAAAGCTCTTTTTAAGCGCTATCGATTCTTTACGACAATAATGCGCTTTAAGATTTCCGGTAAAAAGTTCCAACGAAGGCAATTTAGGGTACTTTCAGACTTAATTTTCATATGACAAAGTTAGTTAGCAAAGTAAGTACATCGCCATTTACTTTGTCTGACGCTCGTAATCCATTCATTTGCGACGTGGCGAATTTATTGCAGCAAGATTGTAGCCCTTTTTAAGTGAAAGAAACTTCTAATCATGTCTCTTACTTGATTTACTCAGCGGCTATTGCGTAAAAAAGATACGTCACAGTCGTAATGATAAATAATGTAACGTGAAAAAGTCAATAGCCTACGACACCGGGAGTTCCCAGGCGGTTCCCCATCCAAGTACTATCCCGGCCCGACGATGCTTAACTTCCGTGATCGGACGAGAACAGGTGTGTTCATCGTGGTATGGTCGTAGACAAACAAACGGGCAGATATCTACGATTTATTAGCACATTACATCGAAAATGGTTCCAATTTTAAAGATCATATTTCTTGACTGGGTGATCGGAAATAGGTCGTGTTTATGTGCATTTGAAAGCTCTTTTTAAGCGCTATCGATTCTTTACGACAATAATGCGCTTTAAGATTTCCGGTAAAAAGTTCCAACGAAGGCAATCTAGGGTACTTTCAGTCTTAATTTTCATATGACAAAGTTAATTAGGAAAGTAACTACATCGCCATTTTCTTTGTCTGACGCTCTTAATCCATTCATTTGCGACGTGGCTCATTTATTGCAGCAAGATTGTAGCCCTTTTTAAGGGAAAGCAACTTCTAATCATGTCTCTTACTTGATTTACTCAGCGGCTATTGCGTAAAAAAATACGTCACAGTCGTAATCATAAATAATGTAACGTGAAAAAGTCAATAGCCTACGACACCAGGAGATTCCAGGCGGTCCCCCATCCAAGTACTATCCCGGCCCGACGATGCTTAACTTCCGTGATCGGACGAGAACAGGTGTGTTCATCGTGGTATGGTCGTAGACAAACAAACGGGCAGATATCTACGATTTATTAGCACATTACATCGAAAATGGTTTAAGCTTTAAAGATCATATTTCTTGACTGGTTTATCCGAAATAGGTCGTGTTTATGTGCATTTGAAAGCTCTTTTTAAGCGCTATCCATTATTTACGACAACCATGCGCTTTAAGATTTCCGGTAAAAAGTTCCAACGAATGCAATCTACGCTACTTTCAGACTTAATTTTCATATGACAAAGTTAGTTAGCAAACTAAGTACATCGCCATTTTCTTTGTCTGACGCTCGTAATCCATTCATTTGCGACGTGGCGCATTAATTGCAGCACGATTGTAGCCGTTTTGCTGGGAAAGCAACTTCTAATCATGACTTTTTCTTGATTTACTCAGCGGCTATTGCGTAAAAAAGATACGTCACAGTCGTAATGATAAATAATGTAACGTGAAAAAGTCAATAGCCTACGACACCGGGAGTTCCCAGGCGGTTCCCCATCCAAGTACTATCCCGGCCCGACGATGCTTAACTTCCGTGATCGGACGAGAACAGGTGTGTTCATCGTGGTATGGTCGTAGACAAACAAACGGGCAGATATCTACGATTTATTAGCACATTACATCGAAAATGGTTCCAATTTTAAAGATCATATTTCTTGACTGGGTGATCGGAAATAGGTCGTGTTTATGTGCATTTGAAAGCTCTTTTTAAGCGCTATCGATTCTTTACGACAATAATGCGCTTTAAGATTTCCGGTAAAAAGTTTCAACGAAGGCAATCTAGGGTACTTTCAGACTTAATTTTCATATGACAAAGTTAATTAGCAAATTAACTACATCGCCATTTTCTTTGTCTGACGCTCTTAATCCATTCATTTGCGACGTGGCGCATTTATTGCAGCAAGATTGTAGCCCTTTTTAAGGGAAAGCAACTTCTAATCATGTCTCTTACTTGATTTACTCAGCGGCTATTGCGTAAAAAAGATACGTCACAATCGTAATGATAAATAATGTGACGTGAAAAAGTCAATAGCCTACGACACCGGGAGTTCCCAGGCGGTCCCCCATCCAAGTACTATCCCGGCCCGACGATGCTTAACTTCCGTGATCGGACGAGAACAGGTGTGTTCATCGTGGTATGGTCGTAGACAAACAAACGAGCAGATATCTACGATTTATTAGCACATTACATCGAAAATGGTTTAAGCTTTAAAGATCATATTTCTTGACTGGTTTATCCGAAATACATTACATCGAAAATGGTTCAAATTTTAAAGATCATAATTCTTGACTGGGTGATCGGAAATAGTTCGTGTTTATGTGCATTTGAAAGCTCTTTTTAAGCGCTATCGATTCTTTACGACAATAATGCGCTTTAAGATTTCCGGTAAAAAGCTCCAACGAAGGCAATTTAGGGTACTTTTAGACTTAATTTTCATATGACAAAGTTAGTTAGCAAAGTAAGTACATCGCCATTTACTTTGTCTGACGCTCGTAATCCATTCATTTGCGACGTGGCGAATTTATTGCAGCAAGATTGTAGCCCTTTTTAAGTGAAAGAAACTTCTAATCATGTCTCTTACTTGATTTACTCAGCGGCTATTGCGTAAAAAAGATACGTCACAGTCGTAATGATAAATAATGTAACGTGAAAAAGTCAATAGCCTACGACACCGGGAGTTCCCAGGCGGTTCCCCATCCAAGTACTATCCCGGCCCGACGATGCTTAACTTCCGTGATCGGACGAGAACAGGTGTGTTCATCGTGGTATGGTCGTAGACAAACAAACGGGCAGATATCTACGATTTATTAGCACATTACATCCAAAATGGTTCCAATTTTAAAGATCATATTTCTTGACTGGGTGATCGGAAATAGGTCGTGTTTATGTGCATTTGAAAGCTCTTTTTAAGCGCTATCGATTCTTTACGACAATAATGCGCTTTAAGATTTCCGGTAAAAAGTTCCAACGAAGGCAATCTAGGGTACTTTCAGACTTAATTTTCATATGACAAAGTTAATTAGCAAATTAACTACATCGCCATTTTCTTTGTCTGACGCTCTTAATCCATTCATTTGCGACGTGGCGCATTTATTGCAGCAAGATTGTAGCCCTTTTTAAGGGAAAGCAACTTCTAATCATGTCTCTTACTTGATTTACTCAGCGGCTATTGCGTAAAAAAGATACGTCACAATCGTAATGATAAATAATGTGACGTGAAAAAGTCAATAGCCTACGACACCGGGAGTTCCCAGGCGGTCCCCCATCCAAGTACTATCCCGGCCCGACGATGCTTAACTTCCGTGATCGGACGAGAACAGGTGTGTTCATCGTGGTATGGTCGTAGACAAACAAACGGGCAGATATCTACGATTTATTAGCACATTACATCGAAAATGGTTTAAGCTTTAAAGATCATATTTCTTGACTGGTTTATCCGAAATAGGTCGTGTTTATGTGCATTTGAAAGTTCTTTTTAAGCGCTATCCATTATTTACGACAACCATGCGCTTTAAGATTTCCGGTAAAAAGTTCCAACGAATGCAATCTAGGGTACTTTCAGACTTAATTTTCATATGACAAAGTTAGTTAGCAAAGTAAGTACATCGCCATTTTCTTTGTCTGACGCTCGTAATCCATTCATTTGCGACGTGGCGCATTTATTGCAGCACGATTGTAGCCGTTTTGCTGGGAAAGCAACTTCTAATCATGTCTCTTTCTTGATTTACTCAGCGACTATTGCGTAAAAAAGATACGTCACAGTCGTAATGATTAATAATGTAACGTGAAAAAGTCAATAGCCTACGACACCGGGAGTTCCCAGGCGGTCCCCCATCCAAGTACTATCCCGGCCCGACGATGCTTAACTTCCGTGATCGGACGAGAACAGGTGTGTTCATCGTGGTATGGTCGTAGACAAACATACGGGCAGATATCTACGATTTATTAGCACATTACATCGAAAATGGTTCAAATTTTAAAGATCATAATTCTTGACTGGGTGATCGGAAATAGTTCGTGTTTATGTGCATTTGAAAGCTCTTTTTAAGCGCTATCGATTCTTTACGACAATAATGCGCTTTAAGATTTCCGGTAAAAAGTTCCAACGAAGGCAATCTAGGCTACTTTCAGACTTAATTTTCATATGACAAAGTTAGTTAGCAAAGTAAGTACATCGCCATTTTCTTTGTCTGACGCTCGTAATCCATTCATTTGCGACGTGGCGCATTTATTGCAGCACGATTGTAGCCGTTTTTCTGGGAAAGCAACTTCTAATCATGTCTCTTTCTTGATTTACTCAGCGGCTATTGCGTAAAAAAGATACGTCACAGTCGTAATGATAAATAATGTAACGTGAAAAAGTAAATAGCCTACGACACCGGGAGTTCCCAGGCGGTCCCCCATCCAAGTACTATCCCGGCCCGACGATGCTTAACTTCCGTGATCGGACGAGAACAGGTGTGTTCATCGTGGTATGGTCGTAGACAAACAAACGGGCAGATATCTACGATTTATTAGCACATTACATCGAAAATGGTTTAAGCTTTAAAGATCATATTTCTTGACTGGTTTGTCCGAAATAAGTCGTGTTTATGTGCATTTGAAAGCCCTTTTTAAGCGCTATCCATTATTTACGACAACCATGCGCTTTAAGATTTCCGGTAAAAAGTTCCAACGAATGCAATCTAGGCTACTTTCAGACTTAATTTTCATATGACAAAGTTAGTAAGCAAACTAAGTACATCGCCATTTTCTTTGTCTGACGCTCGTAATCCATTCATTTGCGACGTGGCGCATTTATTGCAGCACGATTGTAGCCGTTTTGCTGGGAAAGCAACTTCTAATCATGTCTTTTTCTTGATTTACTCAGCGGCTATTGCGTAAAAAAGATACGTCACAGTCGTAATGATAAATAATGTAACGTGAAAAAGTCAATAGCCTACGACACCGGGAGTTCCCAGGCGGCCCCCCATCCAAGTACTATCCAGGCCCGACGATGCTTAACTTCCGTGATCGGACGAGAACAGGTGTGTTCATCGTGGTATGGTCGTAGACAAACATACGGGCAGATATCTACGATTTATTAGCACATTACATCGAAAATGGTTCAAATTTTAAAGATCATAATTCTTGACTGGGTGATCGGAAATAGTTCGTGTTTATGTGCATTTGAAAGCTCTTTTTAAGCGATATCGATTCTTTACGACAATAATGCGCTTTAAGATTTCCGGTAAAAAGTTCCAACGAAGGCAATTTAGGGTACTTTTAGACTTAATTTTCATATGACAAAGTTAGTTAGCAAAGTAAGTACATTGCCATTTACTTTGTCTGACGCTCGTAATCTAATCATTTGCGACGTGGCGAATTTATTGCAGCAAGATTGTAGCCCTTTTTAAGGGAAAGAAACTTCTAATCATGTCTCTTACTTGATTTACTCAGCGGCCATTGCGTAAAAAAGATACGTCACAGTCGTAATGATAAATAATGTAACGTGAAAAAGTCAATAGCCTACGACACCGGGAGTTCCCAGGTGGTTCCCCATCCAAGTACTATCCCGGCCCGACGATGCATAACTTCCGTGATCGGACGAGAACAGGTGTGTTCATCGTGGTATGGTCGTAGACAAACAAACGGGCAGATATCTACGATTTATTAGCACATTACATCGAAAATGGTTCAAATTTTAAAGATCAAATTTCTTGACTGGGTGATCGGAAATAGCTCGTGTTTATGTGCATTTGAAAGCTCTTTTTAAGCGCTATCGATTCTTTACGACAAAAATGCGCTTTAAGATTTCCGGTAAAAAGTTCCAACGAAGGCAATCTAGGGTACTTTCAGACTTAATTTTCATATGACAAAGTTAATTAGCAAATTAAATACATCGCCATTTTCTTTGTCTGACGCTCGTAATCCATTCATTTGCGACGTGGCGCATTAATTGAAGCCAGATCGTAGCCGTTTTGAAGGGAAAGAAACTTCTAATCAAGTCGCTTACATGATTTACTCAGCGGCTATTGCGTAAAAAAGATACGTCACAATCGTAATGATAAATAATGTAACGTGAAAAAGTCAATAGCCTACGACACCGGGAGTTCCCAGGCGGTCCCCCATCCAAGTACTATCCCGGCCCGACGATGCATAACTTCCGTGATCGGACGAGAACAGGTGTGTTCATCGTGGTATGGTCGTAGACAAACATACGGGTAGATATCTACGATTTATTAGCACATTACATCGAAAATGGTTCAAATTTTAAAGATCATAATTCTTGACTGGGTGATCGGAAATAGTTCGTGTTTATGTGCATTTGAAAGCTCTTTTCAAGCGCTATCCATTATTTACGACAACCATGCGCTTTAAGATTTCCGGTAAAAAGTTCCAACGAAAGCAATCTGGGGTACTTTCAGACTTAATTTTCATATGACAAAGTTAATTAGCAAAGTAACTACATCGCCATTTTCTTTGTCTGACGCTCTTAATCCATTCATTTGCGACGTGGCGCATTTATTGCAGCAAGATTGTAGCCCTTTTTAAGGGAAAGCAACTTCTAATCATGTCTCTTACTTGATTTACTCAGCGGCTATTGCGTAAAAAAGATACGTCACAGTCGTAATGATAAATAATGTGACGTGAAAAAGTCAATAGCCTACGACACCGGGAGTTCCCAGGCGGTCCCCCATCCAAGTACTATCCCGGCCCGACGATGCTTAACTTCCGTGATCGGATGAGAACAGGTGTGTTCATCGTGGTATGGTCGTAGACAAACAAACGGGCAGATATCTACGATTTATTAGCACATTACATCGAAAATGGTTTAAACTTTAAAGGTCATATTTCTTGACTGGATTATCCGAAATAGGTCGTGTTTATGTGCATTTGAAAGCTCTTTTTAAGCGCTATCCATTATTTACGACAACCATGCGCTTTAAGATTTCCCGTAAAAAGTTCCAACGAAGGCAATCTAGGGTACTTTCAGTCTTAATTTTCATATGACAAAGTTAATTAGCAAAGTAACTACATCGCCATTTTCTTTGTCTGACGCTCGTAATCCATTCATTTGCGACGTGGCGAATTTATTGCAGCAAGATTGTAGCCCTTTTTAAGTGAAAGAAACTTCTAATCATGTCTCTTACTTGATTTACTCAGCGGCTATTGCGTAAAAAAGATACGTCACAGTCGTAATGATAAATAATGTAACGTGAAAAAGTCAATAGCCTACGACACCGGGAGTTCCCAGGCGGTCCCCCATCCAAGTACTATCCCGGCCCGACGATGCTTAACTTCCGTGATCGGACGAGAACAGGTGTGTTCATCGTGGTATGGTCGTAGACAAACAAACGGGCAGATATCTACGATTTATTAGCACATTACATCGAAAATGGTTCCAATTTTAAAGATCATATTTCTTGACTGGGTGATCGGAAATAGGTCGTGTTTATGTGCATTTGAAAGCTCTTTTTAAGCGCTATCGATTCTTTACGACAATAATGCGCTTTAAGATTTCCGGTAAAAAGTTCCAACGAAGGCAATCTAGGGTACTTTCAGACTTAATTTTCATATGACAAAGTTAATTAGCAAATTAACTACATCGCCATTTTCTTTGTCTGACGCTCTTAATCCATTCATTTGCGACGTGGCGCATTTATTGCAGCAAGATTGTAGCCCTTTTCAAGGGAAAGCAACTTCTAATCATGTCTCTTACTTGATTTACTCAGCGGCTATTGCGTAAAAAAGATACGTCACAATCGTAATGATAAATAATGTGACGTGAAAAAGTCAATAGCCTACGACACCGGGAGTTCCCAGGCGGTCCCCCATCCAAGTACTATCCCGGCCCGACGATGCTTAACTTCCGTGATCGGACGAGAACAGGTGTGTTCATCGTGGTATGGTCGTAGACAAACAAACGGGCAGATATCTACGATTTATTAGCACATTACATCGAAAATGGTTTAAGCTTTAAAGATCATATTTCTTGACTGGTTTATCCGAAATAGGTCGTGTTTATGTGCATTTGAAAGTTCTTTTTAAGCGCTATCCATTATTTACGACAACCATGCGCTTTAAGATTTCCGGTAAAAAGTTCCAACGAATGCAATCTAGGGTACTTTCAGACTTAATTTTCATATGACAAAGTTAGTTAGCAAAGTAAGTACATCGCCATTTTCTTTGTCTGACGCTCGTAATCCATTCATTTGCGACGTGGCGCATTTATTGCAGCACGATTGTAGCCGTTTTGCTGGGAAAGCAACTTCTAATCATGTCTCTTTCTTGATTTACTCAGCGACTATTGCGTAAAAAAGATACGTCACAGTCGTAATGATAAATAATGTAACGTGAAAAAGTCAATAGCCTACGACACCGGGAGTTCCCAGGCGGTTCCCCATCCAAGTACTATCCTGGCCCGACGATGCTTAACTTCCGTGATCGGACGAGAACAGGTGTGTTCATCGTGGTATGGTCGTAGACAAACAAACGGGCAGATATCTACGATTTATTAGCACATTACATCGAAAATGGTTCCAATTTTAAAGATCATATTTCTTGACTGGGTGATCGGAAATAGGTCGTGTTTATGTGCATTTGAAAGCTCTTTTTAAGCGCTATCGATTCTTTACGACAATAATGCGCTTTAAGATTTCCGGTAAAAAGTTCCAACGAAGGCAATCTAGGGTACTTTCAGACTTAATTTTCATATGACAAAGTTAATTAGCAAATTAACTACATCGCCATTTTCTTTGTCTGACGCTCTTAATCCATTCATTTGCGACGTGGCGCATTTATTGCAGCAAGATTGTAGCCCTTTTTAAGGGAAAGCAACTTCTAATCATGTCTCTTACTTGATTTACTCAGCGGCTATTGCGTAAAAAAGATACGTCACAATCGTAATGATAAATAATGTGACGTGAAAAAGTAAATAGCCTACGACACCGGGAGTTCCCAGGCGGTCCCCCATCCAAGTACTATCCCGTCCCGACGATGCTTAACTTCCGTGATCGGACGAGAACAGGTGTGTTCATCGTGGTATGGTCGTAGACAAACAAACGGGCAGATATCTACGATTTATTAGCACATTACATCGAAAATGGTTTAAGCTTTAAAGATCATATTTCTTGACTGGTTTATCCGAAATAGGTCGTGTTTATGTGCATTTGAAAGTTCTTTTTAAGCGCTATCCATTATTTACGACAACCATGCGCTTTAAGATTTCCGGTAAAAAGTTCCAACGAATGCAATCTAGGGTACTTTCAGACTTAATTTTCATATGACAAAGTTAGTTAGCAAAGTAAGTACATCGCCATTTTCTTTGTCTGACGCTCGTAATCCATTCATTTGCGACGTGGCGCATTTATTGCAGCACGATTGTAGCCGTTTTGCTGGGAAAGCAACTTCTAATCATGTCTCTTTCTTGATTTACTCAGCGACTATTGCGTAAAAAAGATACGTCACAGTCGTAATGATTAATAATGTAACGTGAAAAAGTCAATAGCCTACGACACCGGGAGTTCCCAGGCGGTCCCCCATCCAAGTACTATCCCGGCCCGACGATGCTTAACTTCCGTGATCGGACGAGAACAGGTGTGTTCATCGTGGTATGGTCGTAGACAAACAAACGGGCAGATATCTACGATTTAATAGCACATTACATCGAAAATGGTTTAAGCTTTAAAGATCATATTTCTTGACTGGTTTGTCCGAAATAAGTCGTGTTTATGTGCATTTGAAAGCCCTTTTTAAGCGCTATCCATTATTTACGACAACCATGCGCTTTAAGATTTCCGGTAAAAAGTTCCAACGAATGCAATCTAGGCTACTTTCAGACTTAATTTTCATATGACAAAGTTAGTAAGCAAACTAAGCACATCGCCATTTTCTTTGTCTGACGCTCGTAATCCATTCATTTGCGACGTGGCGCATTTATTGCAGCACGATTGTAGCCGTTTTGCTGGGAAAGCAACTTCTAATCATGTCTTTTTCTTGATTTACTCAGCGGCTATTGCGTAAAAAAGATACGTCACAGTCGTAATGATAAATAATGTAACGTGAAAAAGTCAATAGCCTACGACACCGGGAGTTCCCAGGCGGTCCCCCATCCAAGTACTATCCAGGCCCGACGATGCTTAACTTCCGTGATCGGACGAGAACAGGTGTGTTCATCGTGGTATGGTCGTAGACAAACATACGGGCAGATATCTACGATTTATTAGCACATTACATCGAAAATGGTTCAAATTTTAAAGATCATAATTCTTGACTGGGTGATCGGAAATAGTTCGTGTTTATGTGCATTTGAAAGCTCTTTTTAAGCGATATCGATTCTTTACGACAATAATGCGCTTTAAGATTTCCGGTAAAAAGTTCCAACGAAGGCAATTTAGGGTACTTTTAGACTTAATTTTCATATGACAAAGTTAGTTAGCAAAGTAAGTACATTGCCATTTACTTTGTCTGACGCTCGTAATCTAATCATTTGCGACGTGGCGAATTTATTGCAGCAAGATTGTAGCCCTTTTTAAGGGAAAGAAACTTCTAATCATGTCTCTTACTTGATTTACTCAGCGGCCATTGCGTAAAAAAGATACGTCACAGTCGTAATGATAAATAATGTAACGTGAAAAAGTCAATAGCCTACGACACCGGGAGTTCCCAGGTGGTTCCCCATCCAAGTACTATCCCGGCCCGACGATGCTTAACTTCCGTGATCGGACGAGAACAGGTGTGTTCATCGTGGTATGGTCGTAGACAAACAAACGGGCAGATATCTACGATTTATTAGCACATTACATCGAAAATGGTTTAAGCTTTAAAGATCATATTTCTTGACTGGTTTGTCCGAAATAAGTCGTGTTTATGTGCATTTGAAAGCCCTTTTTAAGCGCTATCCATTATTTACGACAACCATGCGCTTTAAGATTTCCGGTAAAAAGTTCCAACGAATGCAATCTAGGCTACTTTCAGACTTAATTTTCATATGACAAAGTTAGTAAGCAAACTAAGTACATCGCCATTTTCTTTGTCTGACGCTCGTAATCCATTCATTTGCGACGTGGCGCATTTATTGCAGCACGATTGTAGCCGTTTTGCTGGGAAAGCAACTTCTAATCATGTCTTTTTCTTGATTTACTCAGCGGCTATTGCGTAAAAAAGATACGTCACAGTCGTAATGATAAATAATGTAACGTGAAAAAGTCAATAGCCTACGACACCGGGAGTTCCCAGGCGGTCCCCCATCCAAGTACTATCCAGGCCCGACGATGCTTAACTTCCGTGATCGGACGAGAACAGGTGTGTTCATCGTGGTATGGTCGTAGACAAACATACGGGCAGATATCTACGATTTATTAGCACATTACATCGAAAATGGTTCAAATTTTAAAGATCATAATTCTTGACTGGGTGATCGGAAATAGTTCGTGTTTATGTGCATTTGAAAGCTCTTTTTAAGCGATATCGATTCTTTACGACAATAATGCGCTTTAAGATTTCCGGTAAAAAGTTCCAACGAAGGCAATTTAGGGTACTTTTAGACTTAATTTTCATATGACAAAGTTAGTTAGCAAAGTAAGTACATTGCCATTTACTTTGTCTGACGCTCGTAATCTAATCATTTGCGACGTGGCGAATTTATTGCAGCAAGATTGTAGCCCTTTTTAAGGGAAAGAAACTTCTAATCATGTCTCTTACTTGATTTACTCAGCGGCCATTGCGTAAAAAAGATACGTCACAGTCGTAATGATAAATAATGTTACGTGAAAAAGTCAATAGCCTACGACACCGGCAGTTCCCAGGTGGTTCCCCATCCAAGTACTATCCTGGCCCGACGATGCTTAACTTCCGTGATCGGACGAGAACAGGTGTGTTCATCGTGGTATGGTCGTAGACAAACAAACGGGCAGATATCTACGATTTATTAGCACATTACATCGAAAATGGTTCAAATTTTAAAGATCAATTTTCTTGACTGGGTGATCGGAAATAGCTCGTGTTTATGTGCATTTGAAAGCTCTTTTTAAGCGCTATCGATTCTTTACGACAAAAATGCGCTTTAAGATTTCCGGTAAAAAGTTCCAACGAAGGCAATCTAGGGTACTTTCAGACTTAATTTTCATATGACAAAGTTAATTAGCAAATTAAATACATCGCCATTTTCTTTGTCTGACGCTCGTAATCCATTCATTTGCGACGTGGCGCATTAATTGAAGCCAGATCGTAGCCGTTTTGAAGGGAAAGAAACTTCTAATCAAGTCGCTTACATGATTTACTCAGCGGCTATTGCGTAAAAAAGATACGTCACAATCGTAATGATAAATAATGTAACGTGAAAAAGTCAATAGCCTACGACACCGGGAGTTCCCAGGCGGTCCCCCATCCAAGTACTATCCCGGCCCGACGATGCATAACTTCCGTGATCGGACGAGAACAGGTGTGTTCATCGTGGTATGGTCGTAGACAAACATACGGGTAGATATCTACGATTTATTAGCACATTACATCGAAAATGGTTCAAATTTTAAAGATCATAATTCTTGACTGGGTGATCGGAAATAGTTCGTGTTTATGTGCATTTGAAAGCTCTTTTCAAGCGCTATCCATTATTTACGACAACCATGCGCTTTAAGATTTCCGGTAAAAAGTTCCAACGAAAGCAATCTGGGGTACTTTCAGACTTAATTTTCATATGACAAAGTTAATTAGCAAAGTAACTACATCGCCATTTTCTTTGTCTGACGCTCTTAATCCATTCATTTGCGACGTGGCGCATTTATTGCAGCAAGATTGTAGCCCTTTTTAAGGGAAAGCAACTTCTAATCATGTCTCTTACTTGATTTACTCAGCGGCTATTGCGTAAAAAAGATACGTCACAGTCGTAATGATAAATAATGTGACGTGAAAAAGTCAATAGCCTACGACACCGGGAGTTCCCAGGCGGTCCCCCATCCAAGTACTATCCCGGCCCGACGATGCTTAACTTCCGTGATCGGATGAGAACAGGTGTGTTCATCGTGGTATGGTCGTAGACAAACAAACGGGCAGATATCTACGATTTATTAGCACATTACATCGAAAATGGTTTAAACTTTAAAGGTCATATTTCTTGACTGGATTATCCGAAATAGGTCGTGTTTATGTGCATTTGAAAGCTCTTTTTAAGCGCTATCCATTATTTACGACAACCATGCGCTTTAAGATTTCCCGTAAAAAGTTCCAACGAAGGCAATCTAGGGTACTTTCAGTCTTAATTTTCATATGACAAAGTTAATTAGCAAAGTAACTACATCGCCATTTTCTTTGTCTGACGCTCTTAATCCATTCATTTGCGACGTGGCGGATTTATTGCAGCACGATTGTAGCCGTTTTGCTGGGAAAGCAACTTCTAATCATGTCTTTTTCTTGATTTACTCAGCGGCTATTGCGTAAAAAAGATACGTCACAGTCGTAATGATAAATAATGTAACGTGAAAAAGTCAATAGCCTACGACACCGGGAGTTCCCAGGCGGTCCCCCATCCAAGTACTATCCAGGCCCGACGATGCTTAACTTCCGTGATCGGACGAGAACAGGTGTGTTCATCGTGGTATGGTCGTAGACAAACATACGGGCAGATATCTACGATTTATTAGCACATTACATCGAAAATGGTTCAAATTTTAAAGATCATAATTCTTGACTGGGTGATCGGAAATAGTTCGTGTTTATGTGCATTTGAAAGCTCTTTTTAAGCGATATCGATTCTTTACGACAATAATGCGCTTTAAGATTTCCGGTAAAAAGTTCCAACGAAGGCAATTTAGGGTACTTTTAGACTTAATTTTCATATGACAAAGTTAGTTAGCAAAGTAAGTACATTGCCATTTACTTTGTCTGACGCTCGTAATCTAATCATTTGCGACGTGGCGAATTTATTGCAGCAAGATTGTAGCCCTTTTTAAGGGAAAGAAACTTCTAATCATGTCTCTTACTTGATTTACTCAGCGGCCATTGCGTAAAAAAGATACGTCACAGTCGTAATGATAAATAATGTAACGTGAAAAAGTCAATAGCCTACGACACCGGGAGTTCCCAGGTGGTTCCCCATCCAAGTACTATCCCGGCCCGACGATGCTTAACTTCCGTGATCGGACGAGAACAGGTGTGTTCATCGTGGTATGGTCGTAGACAAACAAACGGGCAGATATCTACGATTTATTAGCACATTACATCGAAAATGGTTCAAATTTTAAAGATCAAATTTCTTGACTGGGTGATCGGAAATAGCTCGTGTTTATGTGCATTTGAAAGCTCTTTTTAAGCGCTATCGATTCTTTACGACAAAAATGCGCTTTAAGATTTCCGGTAAAAAGTTCCAACGAAGGCAATCTAGGGTACTTTCAGACTTAATTTTCATATGACAAAGTTAATTAGCAAATTAAATACATCGCCATTTTCTTTGTCTGACGCTCGTAATCCATTCATTTGCGACGTGGCGCATTAATTGAAGCCAGATCGTAGCCGTTTTGAAGGGAAAGAAACTTCTAATCAAGTCGCTTACATGATTTACTCAGCGGCTATTGCGTAAAAAAGATACGTCACAATCGTAATGATAAATAATGTAACGTGAAAAAGTCAATAGCCTACGACACCGGGAGTTCCCAGGCGGTCCCCCATCCAAGTACTATCCCGGCCCGACGATGCATAACTTCCGTGATCGGACGAGAACAGGTGTGTTCATCGTGGTATGGTCGTAGACAAACATACGGGTAGATATCTACGATTTATTAGCACATTACATCGAAAATGGTTCAAATTTTAAAGATCATAATTCTTGACTGGGTGATCGGAAATAGTTCGTGTTTATGTGCATTTGAAAGCTCTTTTCAAGCGCTATCCATTATTTACGACAATAATGCGCTTTAAGATTTCCGGTAAAAAGTTCCAACGAAGGCAATCTAGGGTACTTTCAGACTTAATTTTCATATGACAAAGTTAATTAGCAAAGTAACTACATCGCCATTTTCTTTGTCTGACGCTCTTAATCCATTCATTTGCGACGTGGCGCATTTATTGCAGCACGATTGTAGCCGTTTTGCTGGGAAAGCAACTTCTAATCATGTCTTATTCTTGATTTACTCAGCGGCTATTGCGTAAAAAAGATACGTCACAGTCGTAATGATAAATAATGTAACGTGAAAAAGTCAATAGCCTACGACACCGGGAGTTCCCAGGCGGTCCCCCATCCAAGTACTATCCAGGCCCGACGATGCTTAACTTCCGTGATCGGACGAGAACAGGTGTGTTCACCGTGGTATGGTCGTAGACAAACATACGGGCAGATATCTACGATTTATTAGCACATTACATCGAAAATGGTTCAAATTTTAAAGATCATAATTCTTGACTGGGTGATCGGAAATAGTTCGTGTTTATGTGCATTTGAAAGCTCTTTTTAAGCGATATCGATTCTTTACGACAATAATACGCTTTAAGATTTCCGGTAAAAAGTTCCAACGAAGGCAATTTAGGGTACTTTTAGACTTAATTTTCATATGACAAAGTTAGTTAGCAAAGTAAGTACATTGCCATTTACTTTGTCTGACGCTCGTAATCTAATCATTTGCGACGTGGCGAATTTATTGCAGCAAGATTGTAGCCCTTTTTAAGGGAAAGAAACTTCTAATCATGTCTCTTACTTGATTTACTCAGCGGCCATTGCGTAAAAAAGATACGTCACAGTCGTAATGATAAATAATGTAACGTGAAAAAGTCAATAGCCTACGACACCGGGAGTTCCCAGGTGGTTCCCCATCCAAGTACTATCCCGGCCCGACGATGCTTAACTTCCGTGATCGGACGAGAACAGGTGTGTTCATCGTGGTATGGTCGTAGACAAACAAACGGGCAGATATCTACGATTTATTAGCACATTACATCGAAAATGGTTCAAATTTTAAAGATCAAATTTCTTGACTGGGTGATCGGAAATAGCTCGTGTTTATGTGCATTTGAAAGCTCTTTTTAAGCGCTATCGATTCTTTACGACAAAAATGCGCTTTAAGATTTCCGGTAAAAAGTTCCAACGAAGGCAATCTAGGGTACTTTCAGACTTAATTTTCATATGACAAAGTTAATTAGCAAATTAAATACATCGCCATTTTCTTTGTCTGACGCTCGTAATCCATTCATTTGCGACGTGGCGCATTAATTGAAGCCAGATCGTAGCCGTTTTGAAGGGAAAGAAACTTCTAATCAAGTCGCTTACATGATTTACTCAGCGGCTATTGCGTAAAAAAGATACGTCACAATCGTAATGATAAATAATGTAACGTGAAAAAGTCAATAGCCTACGACACCGGGAGTTCCCAGGCGGTCCCCCATCCAAGTACTATCCCGGCCCGACGATGCATAACTTCCGTGATCGGACGAGAACAGGTGTGTTCATCGTGGTATGGTCGTAGACAAACATACGGGTAGATATCTACGATTTATTAGCACATTACATCGAAAATGGTTCAAATTTTAAAGATCATAATTCTTGACTGGGTGATCGGAAATAGTTCGTGTTTATGTGCATTTGAAAGCTCTTTTCAAGCGCTATCCATTATTTACGACAACCATGCGCTTTAAGATTTCCGGTAAAAAGTTCCAACGAAAGCAATCTGGGGTACTTTCAGACTTAATTTTCATATGACAAAGTTAATTAGCAAAGTAACTACATCGCCATTTTCTTTTTCTGACGCTCTTAATCCATTCATTTGCGACGTGGCGCATTTATTGCAGCAAGATTGTAGCCCTTTTTAAGGGAAAGCAACTTCTAATCATGTCTCTTACTTGATTTACTCAGCGGCTATTGCGTAAAAAAGATACGTCACAGTCGTAATGATTAATAATGTGACGTGAAAAATTCAATAGCCTACGACACTGGGAGTTCCCAGGCGGTCCCCCATCCAAGTACTATCCCGGCCCGACGATGCTTAACTTCCGTGATCGGATGAGAACAGGTGTGTTCATCGTGGTATGGTCGTAGACAAACAAACGGGCAGATATCTACGATTTATTAGCACATTACATCGAAAATGGTTTAAACTTTAAAGGTCATATTTCTTGACTGGATTATCCGAAATAGGTCGTGTTTATGTGCATTTGAAAGCTCTTTTTAAGCGCTATCCATTATTTACGACAACCATGCGCTTTAAGATTTCCCGTAAAAAGTTCCAACGAAGGCAATCTAGGGTACTTTCAGTCTTAATTTTCATATGACAAAGTTAATTAGCAAAGTAACTACATCGCCATTTTCTTTGTCTGACGCTCTTAATCCATTCATTTGCGACGTGGCGCATTTATTGCAGCCAGATCGTAGCCGTTTTGAAGGGAAAGAAACTTCTAATCAAGTCGCTTACATGATTTACTCAGCGGCTATTGCGTAAAAAAGATACGTCACAATCGTAGTGATAAATAATGTAACGTGAAAAAGTCAATAGCCTACGACACCGGGAGTTCCCAGGCGGTTCCCCATCCAAGTACTATCCCGGCCCGACGATGCTTAACTTCCGTGATCGGACGAAAACAGGTGTGTTCATCGTGGTATGGTCGTAGACAAACATACGGGTAGATATCTCCGATTTATTAGCACATTACATCGAAAATGGTTCAAATTTTAAAGATCATAATTCTTGACTGGATTATCCGAAATAGGTCGTGTTTATGTGCATTTGAAAGCTCTTTTTAAGCGCTATCGATTCTTTACGACAGTAATGCGCTTTAAGATTTCCGGTAAAAAGTTCCAACGAAGGCAATCTAGGGTACTTTCAGTCTTAATTTTCATATGACAAAGTTAATTAGGAAAGTAACTACATCGCCATTTTCTTTGTCTGACGCTCGTAATCCATTCATTTGCGACGTGGCGCATTAATTGCAGCCAGATCGTAGCCGTTTTGAAGGGAAAGAAACTTCTAATCAAGTCGCTTACATGATTTACTCAGCGGCTATTGCGTAAAAAAGATACGTCACAATCGTAATGATAAATAATGTAACGTGAAAAAGTCAATAGCCTACGACACCGGGAGTTCCCAGGCGGTCCCCCATCCAAGTACTATCCCGGCCCGACGATGCTTAACTTCCGTGATCGGACGAGAACAGGTGTGTTCATCGTGGTATGGTCGTAGACAAACATACGGGTAGATATCTACGATTTATTAGCACATTACATCGAAAATGGTTCAAATTTTAAAGATCATAATTCTTGACTGGGTGATCGGAAATAGTTCGTGTTTAAGTGCATTTGAAAGCTCTTTTCAAGCGCTATCCATTATTTACGACAACCATGCGCTTTAAGATTTCCGGTAAAAAGTTCCAACGAAAGCAATCTGGGGTACTTTCAGACTTAATTTTCATATGACAAAGTTAATTAGCAAAGTAACTACATCGCCATTTTCTTTGTCTGACGCTCTTAATCCATTCATTTGCGACGTGGCGCATTTATTGCAGCAAGATTGTAGCCCTTTTTAAGGGAAAGCAACTTCTAATCATGTCTCTTACTTGATTTACTCAGCGGCTATTGCGTAAAAAAGATACGTCACAGTCGTAATGATAAATAATGTGACGTGAAAAAGTCAATAGCCTACGACACTGGGAGTTCCCAGGCGGTCCCCCATCCAAGTACTATCCCGGCCCGACGATGCTTAACTTCCGTGATCGGATGAGAACAGGTGTGTTCATCGTGGTATGGTCGTAGACAAACAAACGGGCAGATATCTACGATTTATTAGCACATTACATCGAAAATGGTTTAAACTTTAAAGGTCATATTTCTTGACTGGATTATCCGAAATAGGTCGTGTTTATGTGCATTTGAAAGCTCTTTTTAAGCGCTATCCATTATTTACGACAACCATGCGCTTTAAGATTTCCCGTAAAAAGTTCCAACGAAGGCAATCTAGGGTACTTTCAGTCTTAATTTTCATATGACAAAGTTAATTAGCAAAGTAACTACATCGCCATTTTCTTTGTCTGACGCTCTTAATCCATTCATTTGCGACGTGGCGCATTTATTGCAGCCAGATCGTAGCCGTTTTGAAGGGAAAGAAACTTCTAATCAAGTCGCTTACATGATTTACTCAGCGGCTATTGCGTAAAAAAGATACGTCACAATCGTAGTGATAAATAATGTAACGTGAAAAAGTCAATAGCCTACGACACCGGGAGTTCCCAGGCGGTTCCCCATCCAAGTACTATCCCGGCCCGACGATGCTTAACTTCCGTGATCGGACGAAAACAGGTGTGTTCATCGTGGTATGGTCGTAGACAAACATACGGGTAGATATCTCCGATTTATTAGCACATTACATCGACAATGGTTCAAATTTTAAAGATCATAATTCTTGACTGGATTATCCGAAATAGGTCGTGTTTATGTGCATTTGAAAGCTCTTTTTAAGCGCTATCGATTCTTTACGACAGTAATGCGCTTTAAGATTTCCGGTAAAAAGTTCCAACGAAGGCAATCTAGGGTACTTTCAGTCTTAATTTTCATATGACAAAGTTAATTAGGAAAGTAACTACATCGCCATTTTCTTTGTCTGACGCTCGTAATCCATTCATTTGCGACGTGGCGCATTAATTGCAGCCAGATCGTAGCCGTTTTGAAGGGAAAGAAACTTCTAATCAAGTCGCTTACATGATTTACTCAGCGGCTATTGCGTAAAAAAGATACGTCACAATCGTAATGATAAATAATGTAACGTGAAAAAGTCAATAGCCTACGACACCGGGAGTTCCCAGGCGGTCCCCCATCCAAGTACTATCCCGGCCCGACGATGCTTAACTTCCGTGATCGGACGAGAACAGGTGTGTTCATCGTGGTATGGTCGTAGACAAACATACGGGTAGATATCTACGATTTATTAGCACATTACATCGAAAATGGTTCAAATTTTAAAGATCATAATTCTTGACTGGGTGATCGGAAATAGTTCGTGTTTATGTGCATTTGAAAGCTCTTGTCAAGCGCTATCCATTATTTACGACAACCATGCGCTTTAAGATTTCTGGTAAAAAGTTCCAACGAAAGCAATCTGGGGTACTTTCAGACTTAATTTTCATATGACAAAGTTAATTAGCAAAGTAACTACATCGCCATTTTCTTTGTCTGACGCTCTTAATCCATTCATTTGCGACGTGGCGCATTTATTGCAGCAAGATTGTAGCCCTTTTTAAAAGAAAGCAACTTCTAATCATGTCTCTTACTTGATTTACTCAGCGGCTATTGCGTAAAAAACATACGTCACAGTCGTAATGATAAATAATGTGACGTGAAAAAGTCAATAGCTTACGACACCGGGAGTTCCCAGGCGGTCCCCCATCCAAGTACTATCCCGGCCCGACGATGCTTAACTTCCGTGATCGGATGAGAACAGGTGTGTTCATCGTGGTATGGTCGTAGACAAACAAACGGGCAGATATCTACGATTTATTAGCACATTACATCGAAAATGGTTTAAACTTTAAAGGTCATATTTCTTGACTGGATTATCCGAAATAGGCCGTCTTTATGTGCATTTGAAAGCTCTTTTTAAGCGCTATCCATTATTTACGACAACCATGCGCTTTAAGATTTCCGGTAAAAAGTTCCAACGAAGGCAATCTAGGGTACTTTCATTCTTAATTTTCATATGACAAAGTTAATTAGGAAAGTAACTACATCGCCATTTTCTTTGTCTGACGCTCTTAATCCATTCATTTGCGACGTGGCGCATTTATTGCAGCAAGATTGTAGTCCTTTTTAAGGGAAAGCAACTTCTAATCATGTCTCTTACTTGATTTACTCAGCGGCTATTGCGTAAAAAAATACGTCACAGTCGTAATGATAAATAATGTGACGTGAAAAAGTCAATAGCCTACGACACCAGGAGTTTCAAGGCGGTCCCCCATCCAAGTACTATCCCGGCCCGACGATGCTTAACTTCCGTGATCGGACGAAAACAGGTGTGTTCATCGTGGTATGGTCGTAGACAAACATACGGGTAGATATCTCCAATTTATTAGCACATTACATCGACAATGGTTCAAATTTTAAAGATCATAATTCTTGACTGGGTGATCGGAAATAGTTCGTGTTTATGTGCATTTGAAAGCTCTTTTCAAGCGCCATCCATTATTTACGACAACCATGCGCTTTAAGATTTCCGGTAAAAAGTTCCAACGAAGGCAATCTAGGGTACTTTCAGTCTTAATTTTCATATGACAAAGTTAATTAGGAAAGTAACTACATCGCCATTTTCTTTGTCTGACGCTCGTAATCCATTCATTTGCGACGTGGCGCATTAATTGCAGCCAGATCGTAGCCGTTTTGAAGGGAAAGAAACTTCTAATCAAGTCGCTTACATGATTTACTCAGCGGCTATTGCGTAAAAAAGATACGTCACAATCGTAATGATAAATAATGTAACGTGAAAAAGTCAATAGCCTACGACACCGGGAGTTCCCAGGCGGTCCCCCATCCAAGTACTATCCCGGCCCGACGATGCTTAACTTCCGTGATCGGACGAGAACAGGTGTGTTCATCGTGGTATGGTCGTAGACAAACATACGGGTAGATATCTACGATTTATTAGCACATTACATCGAAAATGGTTCAAATTTTAAAGATCATAATTCTTGACTGGGTGATCGGAAATAGTTCGTGTTTAAGTGCATTTGAAAGCTCTTTTCAAGCGCTATCCATTATTTACGACAACCATGCGCTTTAAGATTTCCGGTAAAAAGTTCCAACGAAAGCAATCTGGGGTACTTTCAGACTTAATTTTCATATGACAAAGTTAATTAGCAAAGTAACTACATCGCCATTTTCTTTGTCTGACGCTCTTAATCCATTCATTTGCGACGTGGCGCATTTATTGCAGCAAGATTGTAGCCCTTTTTAAGGGAAAGCAACTTCTAATCATGTCTCTTACTTGATTTACTCAGCGGCTATTGCGTAAAAAAGATACGTCACAGTCGTAATGATAAATAATGTGACGTGAAAAAGTCAATAGCCTACGACACTGGGAGTTCCCAGGCGGTCCCCCATCCAAGTACTATCCCGGCCCGACGATGCTTAACTTCCGTGATCGGATGAGAACAGGTGTGTTCATCGTGGTATGGTCGTAGACAAACAAACGGGCAGATATCTACGATTTATTAGCACATTACATCGAAAATGGTTTAAACTTTAAAGGTCATATTTCTTGACTGGATTATCCGAAATAGGTCGTGTTTATGTGCATTTGAAAGCTCTTTTTAAGCGCTATCCATTATTTACGACAACCATGCGCTTTAAGATTTCCCGTAAAAAGTTCCAACGAAGGCAATCTAGGGTACTTTCAGTCTTAATTTTCATATGACAAAGTTAATTAGCAAAGTAACTACATCGCCATTTTCTTTGTCTGACGCTCTTAATCCATTCATTTGCGACGTGGCGCATTTATTGCAGCCAGATCGTAGCCGTTTTGAAGGGAAAGAAACTTCTAATCAAGTCGCTTACATGATTTACTCAGCGGCTATTGCGTAAAAAAGATACGTCACAATCGTAGTGATAAATAATGTAACGTGAAAAAGTCAATAGCCTACGACACCGGGAGTTCCCAGGCGGTTCCCCATCCAAGTACTATCCCGGCCCGACGATGCTTAACTTCCGTGATCGGACGAAAACAGGTGTGTTCATCGTGGTATGGTCGTAGACAAACATACGGGTAGATATCTCCGATTTATTAGCACATTACATCGACAATGGTTCAAATTTTAAAGATCATAATTCTTGACTGGATTATCCGAAATAGGTCGTGTTTATGTGCATTTGAAAGCTCTTTTTAAGCGCTATCGATTCTTTACGACAGTAATGCGCTTTAAGATTTCCGGTAAAAAGTTCCAACGAAGGCAATCTAGGGTACTTTCAGTCTTAATTTTCATATGACAAAGTTAATTAGGAAAGTAACTACATCGCCATTTTCTTTGTCTGACGCTCGTAATCCATTCATTTGCGACGTGGCGCATTAATTGCAGCCAGATCGTAGCCGTTTTGAAGGGAAAGAAACTTCTAATCAAGTCGCTTACATGATTTACTCAGCGGCTATTGCGTAAAAAAGATACGTCACAATCGTAATGATAAATAATGTAACGTGAAAAAGTCAATAGCCTACGACACCGGGAGTTCCCAGGCGGTCCCCCATCCAAGTACTATCCCGGCCCGACGATGCTTAACTTCCGTGATCGGACGAGAACAGGTGTGTTCATCGTGGTATGGTCGTAGACAAACATACGGGTAGATATCTACGATTTATTAGCACATTACATCGAAAATGGTTCAAATTTTAAAGATCATAATTCTTGACTGGGTGATCGGAAATAGTTCGTGTTTATGTGCATTTGAAAGCTCTTGTCAAGCGCTATCCATTATTTACGACAACCATGCGCTTTAAGATTTCTGGTAAAAAGTTCCAACGAAAGCAATCTGGGGTACTTTCAGACTTAATTTTCATATGACAAAGTTAATTAGCAAAGTAACTACATCGCCATTTTCTTTGTCTGACGCTCTTAATCCATTCATTTGCGACGTGGCGCATTTATTGCAGCAAGATTGTAGCCCTTTTTAAAAGAAAGCAACTTCTAATCATGTCTCTTACTTGATTTACTCAGCGGCTATTGCGTAAAAAACATACGTCACAGTCGTAATGATAAATAATGTGACGTGAAAAAGTCAATAGCTTACGACACCGGGAGTTCCCAGGCGGTCCCCCATCCAAGTACTATCCCGGCCCGACGATGCTTAACTTCCGTGATCGGATGAGAACAGGTGTGTTCATCGTGGTATGGTCGTAGACAAACAAACGGGCAGATATCTACGATTTATTAGCACATTACATCGAAAATGGTTTAAACTTTAAAGGTCATATTTCTTGACTGGATTATCCGAAATAGGCCGTCTTTATGTGCATTTGAAAGCTCTTTTTAAGCGCTATCCATTATTTACGACAACCATGCGCTTTAAGATTTCCGGTAAAAAGTTCCAACGAAGGCAATCTAGGGTACTTTCATTCTTAATTTTCATATGACAAAGTTAATTAGGAAAGTAACTACATCGCCATTTTCTTTGTCTGACGCTCTTAATCCATTCATTTGCGACGTGGCGCATTTATTGCAGCAAGATTGTAGTCCTTTTTAAGGGAAAGCAACTTCTAATCATGTCTCTTACTTGATTTACTCAGCGGCTATTGCGTAAAAAAATACGTCACAGTCGTAATGATAAATAATGTGACGTGAAAAAGTCAATAGCCTACGACACCAGGAGTTTCAAGGCGGTCCCCCATCCAAGTACTATCCCGGCCCGACGATGCTTAACTTCCGTGATCGGACGAAAACAGGTGTGTTCATCGTGGTATGGTCGTAGACAAACATACGGGTAGATATCTCCAATTTATTAGCACATTACATCGACAATGGTTCAAATTTTAAAGATCATAATTCTTGACTGGGTGATCGGAAATAGTTCGTGTTTATGTGCATTTGAAAGCTCTTTTCAAGCGCCATCCATTATTTACGACAACCATGCGCTTTAAGATTTCCGGTAAAAAGTTCCAACGAAGGCAATCTGGGGTACTTTTAGACTTAATTTTCATATGACAAAGTTAATTAGCAAAGTAACTACATCGCCATTTTCTTTGTCTGACGCTCTTAATCCATTCATTTGCGACGTGGCGCATTTATTGCAGCAAGATTGTAGCCCTTTTTAAGGGAAAGCAACTTCTAATCATGTCTCTTACTTGATTTACTCAGCGGCTATTGCGTAAAAAAGATACGTCACAGTCGTAATGATAAATAATGTGACGTGAAAAAGTCAATAGCCTACGACACCGGGAGTTCCCAGGCGGTCCCCCAACCAAGTACTATCCCGGCCCGACGATGCTTAACTTCCGTGATCGGATGAGAACAGGTGTGTTCATCGTGGTATGGTCGTAGACAAACAAACGGGCAGATATCTACGATTTATTAGCACATTACATCGAAAATGGTTTAAACTTTAAAGGTCATATTTCTGGACTGGATTATCCGAAATAGGTCGTGTTTATGTGCATTTGAAAGCTCTTTTTAAGCGCTATCCATTATTTACGACAACCATGCGCTTTAAGATTTCCGGTAAAAAGTTCCAACGAAGGCAATCTATGGTACTTTCAGTCTTAATTTTCATATGACAAAGTTAATTAGCAAAGTAACTACATCGCCATTTTCTTTGTCTGACGCTCTTAATCCATTCATTTGCGACGTGGCGCATTTATTGCAGCCAGATCGTAGCCGTTTTGAAGGAAAAGAAACTTCTAATCAAGTCGCTTACATGATTTACTCAGCGGCTATTGCGTAAAAAAGATACGTCACAATCGTAGTGATAAATAATGTAACGTGAAAAAGTCAATAGCCTACGACACCGGGAGTTCCCAGGCGGTCCCCCATCCAAGTACTATCCCGGCCCGACGATGCTTAACTTCCGTGATCGGACGAAAACAGGTGTGTTCATCGTGGTATGGTCGTAGACAAACATACGGGTAGATATCTCCTATTTATTAGCACATTACATCGAAAATGGTTCAAATTTTAAAGATCATAATTCTTGACTGGGTGATCGGAAATAGTTCGTTTTTATGTGCATTTGAAAGCTCTTTTTAAGCGCTATCGATTCTTTACGACAACCATGCGCTTTAAGATTTCCGGTAAAAAGTTCCAACGAAGGCAATCTAGGTTACTTTCAGACTTAATTTTCATATGACAAAGTTAATTAGCAAAGTAACTACACCGCCATTTTCTTTGTCTGACGCTCTTAATCCATTCACTTGCGACGTGGCGCATTTATTGCAGCACGATTGTAGCCCTTTTTAGGGGAAAGAAACTTCTAATCATGTCCCTTACTTGATTTACTCAGCGGCTATTGCGTAAAAAAGATACGTCACAGTCGTAATGATAAATAATGTAACGTGAAAAAGTCAATAGCCTACGACACCGGGAGATCCCAGGCGGTTCCCCTATCCAAGTACTATCCCGGCCCGACGATGCTTAACTTCCGTGATCGGACGAGAACAGGTGTGTTCATCGTGGTATGGTCGTAGACAAACATACGGACAGATATCTACGATTTACTAGCACATTACATCGAAAATGGTTCAAATTTTAAAGATCATATTTCTTGACTGGGTGATCGGAAATAGGTCGTGTTTATGTGCATTTGAAAGCTCTTTTTAAGAGCTATCGATTCTTTACGACAGTAATGCGCTTTAAGATTTCCGGTAAAAAGTTCCAACGAAGGCAATCTAGGTTACTTTCAGACTTAATTTTCATATGACAAAGTTAATTAGCAAAGTAACTACATCGCCATTTTCTTTGTCTGACGCTCTTAATCCATTCATTTGCGACGTGGCACATTTATTGCAGCAAGATTGTAGCCCTTTTTAAGGGAAAGCAACTTCTAATCATGTCCCTTACTTGATTTACTCAGCGGCTATTGCGTAAAAAAGATACGTCACAGTCGTAATGATAAATAATGTAACGTGAAAAAGTCAATAGCCTACGACACCGGGAGATCCCAGGCGGTTCCCCTATCCAAGTACTATCCCGGCCCGACGATGCTTAACTTCCGTGATCGGACGAGAACAGGTGTGTTCATCGTGGTATGGTCGTAGACAAACATACGGACAGATATCTACGATTTACTAGCACATTACATCGAAAATGGTTCAAATTTTAAAGATCATATTTCTTGACTGGG
This sequence comes from Hydractinia symbiolongicarpus, assembly GCF_029227915.1. Lineage (NCBI taxonomy): Eukaryota > Metazoa > Cnidaria > Hydrozoa > Anthoathecata > Hydractiniidae > Hydractinia > Hydractinia symbiolongicarpus. The sequence goes on along the minus strand of NC_079885.1, from coordinate 14,361,502 downwards.
TGATCGGAAATAGGTCGTGTTTATGTGCATTTGAAAGCTCTTTTTAAGAGCTATCGATTCTTTACGACAGTAATGCGCTTTAAGATTTCCGGTAAAAAGTTCCAACGAAGGCAATCTAGGTTACTTTCAGACTTAATTTTCATATGACAAAGTTAATTAGCAAAGTAACTACATCGCCATTTTCTTTGTCTGACGCTCTTAATCCATTCATTTGCGACGTGGCACATTTATTGCAGCAAGATTGTAGGCCTTTTTAAGGGAAAGCAACTTCTAATCATGTCTCTTACTTGATTTACTCAGCGGCTATTGCGTAAAAAAGATACGTCACAGTCGTAATGATAAATAATGTAACGTGAAAAAGTCAATAGCCTACGACACCGGGAGATCCCAGGCGGTTCCCCTATCCAAGTACTATCCCGGCCCGACGATGCTTAACTTCCGTGATCGGACGAGAACAGGTGTGTTCATCGTGGTATGGTCGTAGACAAACATACGGGCAGATATCTACGATTTACTAGCACATTACATCGAAAATGGTTCAAATTTTAAAGATCATATTTCTTGACTGGGTGATCGGAAATAGGTCGTGTTTATGTGCATTTGAAAGCTCTTTTTAAGAGCTATCGATTCTTTACGACAGTAATGCGCTTTAAGATTTCCGGTAAAAAGTTCCAACGAAGGCAATCTAGGGTACTTTCAGACTTAATTTTCATATGACAAAGTTAATTAGCAAAGTAACTACATCGCCATTTTCTTTGTCTGACGCTCTTAATCCATTCATTTGCGACGTGGCGCATTTATTGCAGCAAGATTGTAGCCCTTTTTAAGGGAAAGCAACTTCTAATCATGTCTCTTACTTGATTTACTCAGCGGCTATTGCGTAAAAAATTACGTCACAGTCGTAATGATAAATAATGTAACGTGAAAAAGTCAATAGCCTACGACACCAGGAGTTTCCAGGCGGTCCCCCATCCAAGTACTATCGCGGCCCGACGATGCTTAACTTCCGTGATCGGACGAGAACAGGTGTGTTCATCGTGGTATGGTCGTAGACAAACAAACGGGCAGATATCTACGATTTATTAGCACATTACATCGAAAATGGTTTAAGCTTTAAAGATCATATTTCTTGACTGGTTTATCCGAAATAGGTCGTGTTTATGTGCATTTGAAAGCTCTTTTTAAGCGCTATCCATTATTTACGACAACCATGCGCTTTAAGATTTCCGGTAAAAAGTTCCAACGAATGCAATCTAGGCTACTTTCAGACTTAATTTTCATATGACAAAGTTAGTTAGCAAACTAAGTGCATCGCCATTTTCTTTGTCTGACGCTCGTAACCCATTCATTTGCGACGTGGCGCATTAATTGCAGCCAGATCGTAGCCGTTTTGAAGGGAAAGAAACTTCTAATCAAGTCGCTTACATGATTTACTCAGCGGCTATTGCGTAAAAAAGATACGTCACAATCGTAATGATAAATAATGTAACGTGAAAAAGTCAATAGCCTACGACACCGGGAGTTCCCAGGCGGTCCCCCATCCAAGTACTATCCCGGCCCGACGATGCTTAACTTCCGTGATCGGACGAGAACAGGTGTGTTCATCGTGGTATGGTCGTAGACAAACATACGGGTAGATATCTACGATTTATTAGCACATTACATCGAAAATGGTTCAAATTTTAAAGATCATAATTCTTGACTGGGTGATCGGAAATAGTTCATGTTTATGTGCATTTGAAAGCTCTTTTCAAGGGCTATGCATTATTTACGACAACCATGCGCTTTAAGATTTCCGGTAAAAAGTTCCAACGAAAGCAATCTGGGGTACTTTCAGACTTAATTTTCATATGACAAAGTTAATTAGCAAAGTAACTACATCGCCATTTTCTTTGTCTGACGCTCTTAATCCATTCATTTGCGACGTGGCGCATTTATTGCAGCAAGATTGTAGCCCTTTTTAAGGGAAAGCAACTTCTAATCATGTCTCTTACTTGATTTACTCAGCGGCTATTGCGTAAAAAAGATACGTCACAGTCGTAATGATAAATAATGTGACGTGAAAAAGTCAATAGCCTACGACACCGGGAGTTCCCAGGCGGTCCCCCATCCAAGTACTATCCCGGCCCGACGATGCTTAACTTCCGTGATCGGATGAGAACAGGTGTGTTCATCGTGGTATGGTCGTAGACAAACATACGGGTAGATATCTACGATTTATTAGCTCATTACATCGAAAATGGTTCAAATTTTAAAGATCATAATTCTTGACTGGGTGATCGGAAATAGTTCGTGTTTATGTGCATTTGAAAGCTCTTTTCAAGCGCTATCCATTATTTACGACAACCATGCGCTTTAAGATTTCCGGTAAAAAGTTCCAACGAAGGCAATCTGGGGTACTTTCAGACTTAATTTTCATATGACAAAGTTAATTAGCAAAGTAACTACATCGCCATTTTCTTTGTCTGACGCTCTTAATCCATTCATTTGCGACGTGGCGCATTTATTGCAGCAAGATTGTAGCCCTTTTTAAGGGAAAGCAACTTCTAATCATGTCTCTTACTTGATTTACTCAGCGGCTATTGCGTAAAAAAGATACGTCACAGTCGTAATGATAAATAATGTGACGTGAAAAAGTCAATAGCCTACGACACCGGGAGTTCCCAGGCGGTCCCCCATCCAAGTACTATCCCGGCCCGACGATGCTTAACTTCCGTGATCGGATGAGAACAGGTGTGTTCATCGTGGTATGGTCGTAGACAAACATACGGGTAGATATCTACGATTTATTAGCTCATTACATCGAAAATGGTTCAAATTTTAAAGATCATAATTCTTGACTGGGTGATCGGAAATAGTTCGTGTTTATGTGCATTTGAAAGCTCTTTTCAAGCGCTATCCATTATTTACGACAACCATGCGCTTTAAGATTTCCGGTAAAAAGTTCCAACGAAGGCAATCTGGGGTACTTTCAGACTTAATTTTCATATGACAAAGTTAATTAGCAAAGTAACTACATCGCCATTTTCTTTGTCTGACGCTCTTAATCCATTCATTTGCGACGTGGCGCATTTATTGCAGCAAGATTGTAGCCCTTTTTAAGGGAAAGCAACTTCTAATCATGTCTCTTACTTGATTTACTCAGCGGCTATTGCGTAAAAAAGATACGTCACAGTCGTAATGATAAATAATGTGACGTGAAAAAGTCAATAGCCTACGACACCGGGAGTTGCCAGGCGGTCCCCCATCCAAGTACTATCCCGGCCCGACGATGCTTAACTTCCGTGATCGGATGAGAACAGGTGTGTTCATCGTGGTATGGTCGTAGACAAACAAACGGGCAGATATCTACGATTTATTAGCACATTACATCGAAAATGGTTTAAACTTTAAAGGTCATATTTCTTGACTGGATTATCCGAAATAGGTCGTGTTTATGTGCATTTGAAAGCTCTTTTTAAGCGCTATCGACTCTTTACGACAGTAATGCGCTTTAAGATTTCCGGTAAAAAGTTCCAACGAAGGCAATCTAGGGTACTTTCAGACTTAATTTTCATATGACAAAGTTAATTAGGAAAGTAACTACATCGCCATTTTCTTTGTCTGACGCTCTTAATCCATTCATTTGCGACGTGGCGCATTTATTGCAGCAAGATTGTAGCCCTTTTTAAGGGAAAGCAACTTCTAATCATGTCTCTTACTTGATTTACTCAGCGGCTATTGCGTAAAAAAATACGTCACAGTCGTAATGATAAATAATGTGACGTGAAAGTCAATAGCCTACGACACCAGGAGTTTCCAGGCGGTCCCCCATCCAAGTACTATCCCGGCCCGACGATGCTTAACTTCCGTGATCGGATGAGAACAGGTGTGTTCATCGTGGTATGGTCGTAGACAAACAAACGGGCAGATATCTACGATTTATTAGCACATTACATCGAAAATGGTTTAAACTTTAAAGGTCATATTTCTTGACTGGATTATCCGAAATAGGTCGTCTTTATGTGCATTTGAAAGCTCTTTTTAAGCGCTATCCATTATTTACGACAACCATGCGCTTTAAGATTTCCGGTAAAAAGTTCCAACGAAGGCAATCTAGGGTACTTTCAGTCTTAATTTTCATATGACAAAGTTAATTAGGAAAGTAACTACATCGCCATTTTCTTTGTCTGACGCTCTTAATCCATTCATTTGCGACGTGGCGCATTTATTGCAGCAAGATTGTAGCCCTTTTTAAGGGAAAGCAACTTCTAATCATGTCTCTTACTTGATTTACTCAGCGGCTATTGCGTAAAAAAATACGTCACAGTCGTAATGATAAATAATGTGACGTGAAAAAGTCAATAGCCTACGACACCAGGAGTTTCCAGGCGGTCCCCCATCCAAGTACTATCCCGGCCCGACGATGCTTAACTTCCGTGATCGGACGAGAACAGGTGTGTTCATCGTGGTATGGTCGTAGACAAACAAACGGGCAGATATCTACGATTTATTAGCACATTACATCGAAAATGGTTTAAGCTTTAAAGATCATATTTCTTCACTGGTTTATCCGAAATAGGTCGTGTTTATGTGCATTTGAAAGCTCTTTTTAAGCGCTATCCATTATTTACGACAACCATGCGCTTTAAGATTTCCGGTAAAAAGTTCCAACGAAGGCAATCTAGGTTACTTTCAGACTTAATTTTCATATGACAAAGTTAATTAGCAAAGTAACTACACCGCCATTTTCTTTGTCTGACGCTCTTAATCCATTCACTTGCGACGTGGCGCATTTATTGCAGCACGATTGTAGCCCTTTTTAGGGGAAAGAAACTTCTAATCATGTCCCTTACTTGATTTACTCAGCGGCTATTGCGTAAAAAAGATACGTCACAGTCGTAATGATAAATAATGTAACGTGAAAAAGTCAATAGCCTACGACACCGGGAGATCCCAGGCGGTTCCCCTATCCAAGTACTATCCCGGCCCGACGATGCTTAACTTCCGTGATCGGACGAGAACAGGTGTGTTCATCGTGGTATGGTCGTAGACAAACATACGGGCAGATATCTACGATTTACTAGCACATTACATCGAAAATGGTTCAAATTTTAAAGATCATATTTCTTGACTGGGTGATCGGAAATAGGTCGTGTTTATGTGCATTTGAAAGCTCTTTTTAAGAGCTATCGATTCTTTACGACAGTAATGCGCTTTAAGATTTCCGGTAAAAAGTTCCAACGAAGGCAATCTGGGGTACTTTCAGACTTAATTTTCATATGACAAAGTTAATTAGCAAAGTAACTACATCGCCATTTTCTTTGTCTGACGCTCTTAATCCATTCATTTGCGACGTGGCGCATTTATTGCAGCAAGATTGTAGCCCTTTTTAAGGGAAAGCAACTTCTAATCATGTCTCTTACTTGATTTACTCAGCGGCTATTGCGTAAAAAAATACGTCACAGTCGTAATGATAAATAATGTGACGTGAAAAAGTCAATAGCCTACGACACCAGGAGTTTCCAGGCGGTTCCCCATCCAAGTACTATCCCGGCCCGACGATGCTTAACTTCCGTGATCGGACGAGAACAGGTGTGTTCATCGTGGTATGGTCGTAGACAAACAAACGGGCAAATATCTACGATTTATTAGCACATTACATCGAAAATGGTTTAAGCTTTAAAGATCATATTTCTTGACTGGTTTATCCGAAATAGGTCGTGTTTATGTGCATTTGAAAGCTCTTTTTAAGCGCTATCCATTATTTACGACAACCATGCGCTTTAAGATTTCCGGTAAAAAGTTCCAACGAAGGCAATCTAGGTTACTTTCAGACTTAATTTTCATATGACAAAGTTAATTAGCAAAGTAACTACACCGCCATTTTCTTTGTCTGACGCTCTTAATCCATTCACTTGCGACGTGGCGCATTTATTGCAGCACGATTGTAGCCCTTTTTAGGGGAAAGAAACTTCTAATCATGTCCCTTACTTGATTTACTCAGCGGCTATTGCGTAAAAAAGATACGTCACAGTCGTAATGATAAATAATGTAACGTGAAAAAGTCAATAGCCTACGACACCGGGAGATCCCAGGCGGTTCCCCTATCCAAGTACTATCCCGGCCCGACGATGCTTAACTTCCGTGATCGGACGAGAACAGGTGTGTTCATCGTGGTATGGTCGTAGACAAACATACGGGCAGATATCTACGATTTACTAGCACATTACATCGAAAATGGTTCAAATTTTAAAGATCATATTTCTTGATTGGGTGATCGGAAATAGGTCGTGTTTATGTGCATTTGAAAGCTCTTTTTAAGAGCTATCGATTCTTTACGACAGTAATGCGCTTTAAGATTTCCGGTAAAAAGTTCCAACGAAGGCAATCTAGGGTACTTTCAGACTTAATTTTCATATGACAAAGTTAATTAGCAAATTAACTACATCGCCATTTTCTTTGTCTGACGCTCGTAATCCATTCATTTGCGACGTGGCGCATTAATTGCAGCCAGATCGTAGCCGTTTTGAAGGGAAAGAAACTTCTAATCAAGTCGCTTACATGATTTACTCAGCGGCTATTGCGTAAAAAAGATACGTCACAATCGTAATGATAAATAATGTAACGTGAAAAAGTCAATAGCCTACGACACCGGGAGTTCCCAGGCGGTTTCCCATCTAAGTACTATCCGGCCCGACGATGCTTAACTTCCGTGATCGGACGAGAACAGGTGTGTTCATCGTGGTATGGTCGTAGACAAACATACGGGTAGATATCTACGATTTATTAGCACATTACATCGAAAATGGTTCAAATTTTAAAGATCATAATTCTTGACTGGGTGATCGGAAATAGTTCGTGTTTATGTGCATTTGAAAGCTCTTTTCAAGCGCTATCCATTATTTACGACAACCATGCGCTTTAAGATTTCCGGTAAAAAGTTCCAACGAAGGCAATCTGGGGTACTTTCAGACTTAATTTTCATATGACAAAGTTAATTAGCAAAGTAACTACATCGCCATTTTCCTTGTCTGACGCTCTTAATCCATTCATTTGCGACGTGGCACATTTATTGCAGCAAGATTGTAGCCCTTTTTAAGGGAAAGCAACTTCTAATCATGTCTCTTACTTGATTTACTCAGCGGCTATTGCGTAAAAAAATACGTCACAGTCGTAATGATAAATAATGTGACGTGAAAAAGTCAATAGCCTACGACACCAGGAGTTTCCAGGCGGTTCCCCATCCAAGTACTATCCCGGCCCGACGATGCTTAACTTCCGTGATCGGACGAGAACAGGTGTGTTCATCGTGGTATGGTCGTAGACAAACAAACGGGCAAATATCTACGATTTATTAGCACATTACATCGAAAATGGTTTAAGCTTTAAAGATCATATTTCTTGACTGGTTTATCCGAAATAGGTCGTGTTTATGTGCATTTGAAAGCTCTTTTTAAGCGCTATCCATTATTTACGACAACCATGCGCTTTAAGATTTCCGGTAAAAAGTTCCAACGAAGGCAATCTAGGTTACTTTCAGACTTAATTTTCATATGACAAAGTTAATTAGCAAAGTAACTACACCGCCATTTTCTTTGTCTGACGCTCTTAATCCATTCACTTGCGACGTGGCGCATTTATTGCAGCACGATTGTAGCCCTTTTTAGGGGAAAGAAACTTCTAATCATGTCCCTTACTTGATTTACTCAGCGGCTATTGCGTAAAAAAGATACGTCACAGTCGTAATGATAAATAATGTAACGTGAAAAAGTCAATAGCCTACGACACCGGGAGATCCCAGGCGGTTCCCCTATCCAAGTACTATCCCGGCCCGACGATGCTTAACTTCCGTGATCGGACGAGAACAGGTGTGTTCATCGTGGTATGGTCGTAGACAAACATACGGGCAGATATCTACGATTTACTAGCACATTACATCGAAAATGGTTCAAATTTTAAAGATCATATTTCTTGATTGGGTGATCGGAAATAGGTCGTGTTTATGTGCATTTGAAAGCTCTTTTTAAGAGCTATCGATTCTTTACGACAGTAATGCGCTTTAAGATTTCCGGTAAAAAGTTCCAACGAAGGCAATCTAGGGTACTTTCAGACTTAATTTTCATATGACAAAGTTAATTAGCAAATTAACTACATCGCCATTTTCTTTGTCTGACGCTCGTAATCCATTCATTTGCGACGTGGCGCATTAATTGCAGCCAGATCGTAGCCGTTTTGAAGGGAAAGAAACTTCTAATCAAGTCGCTTACATGATTTACTCAGCGGCTATTGCGTAAAAAAGATACGTCACAATCGTAATGATAAATAATGTAACGTGAAAAAGTCAATAGCCTACGACACCGGGAGTTCCCAGGCGGTTTCCCATCCAAGTACTATCCGGCCCGACGATGCTTAACTTCCGTGATCGGACGAGAACAGGTGTGTTCATCGTGGTATGGTCGTAGACAAACATACGGGTAGATATCTACGATTTATTAGCACATTACATCGAAAATGGTTCAAATTTTAAAGATCATAATTCTTGACTGGGTGATCGGAAATAGTTCGTGTTTATGTGCATTTGAAAGCTCTTTTCAAGCGCTATCCATTATTTACGACAACCATGCGCTTTAAGATTTCCGGTAAAAAGTTCCAACGAAGGCAATCTGGGGTACTTTCAGACTTAATTTTCATATGACAAAGTTAATTAGCAAAGTAACTACATCGCCATTTTCCTTGTCTGACGCTCTTAATCCATTCATTTGCGACGTGGCACATTTATTGCAGCAATATTGTAGCCCTTTTTAAGGGAAAGCAACTTCTAATCATGTCTCTTACTTGATTTACTCAGCGGCTATTGCGTAAAAAAGATACGTCACAGTCGTAATGATAAATAATGTGACGTGAAAAAGTCAATAGCCTACGACACCGGGAGTTCCCAGGCGGTCCCCCATCCAAGTACTATCCCGGCCCGACGATGCTTAACTTCCGTGATCGGATGAGAACAGGTGTGTTCATCGTGGTATGGTCGTAGACAAACAAACGGGCAGATATCTACGATTTATTAGCACATTACATCGAAAATGGATTAAACTTTAAAGGTCATATTTCTTGACTGGATTATCCGAAATAGGTCGTGTTTATGTGCATTTGAAAGCTCTTTTTAAGCGCTATCCATTATTTACGACAACCATGCGCTTTAAGATTTCCGGTAAAAAGTTCCAACGAATGCAATCTAGGCTACTTTCAGACTTAATTTTCATATGACAAAGTTAGTTAGCAAACTAAGTACATCGCCATTTTCTTTGTCTGACGCTCGTAATCCATTCATTTGCGACGTGGCGCATTTATTGCAGCACGATTGTAGCCGTTTTGCTGGGAAAGCAACTTCTAATCATGTCTCTTACTTGATTTACTCAGCGGCTATTGCGTAAAAAAATACGTCACAGTCGTAATGATAAATAATGTAACGTGAAAAAGTCAATAGCCTACGACACCAGGAGTTTCCAGGCGGTCCCCCATCCAAGTACTATCCCGGCCCGACGATGCTTAACTTCCGTGATCGGACGAGAACAGGTGTGTTCATCGTGGTATGGTCGTAGACAAACAAACGGGCAGATATCTACGATTTATTAGCACATTACATCGAAAATGGTTTAAGCTTTAAAGATCTTATTTCTTGACTGGTTTATCCGAAATAGGTCGTGTTTATGTGCATTTGAAAGCTCTTTTTAAGCGCTATCCATTATTTACGACAACCATGCGCTTTAAGATTTCCGGTAAAAAGTTCCAACGAATGCAATCTAGGCTACTTTCAGACTTAATTTTCATATGACAAAGTTAGTTAGCAAACTAAGTACATCGCCATTTCCTTTGTCTGACACTCGTAATCCATTCATTTGCGACGTGGCGCATTCATTGCAGCACGATTGTAGCCGTTTTGCTGGGAAAGCAACTTCTAATCATGTCTCTTTCTTGATTTACTCAGCGGCTATTGCGTAAAAAAGATACGTCACAGTCGTAATGATAAATAATGTAACGTGAAAAAGTCAATAGCCTACGACACCGGGAGTTCCCAGGCGGTCCCCCATCCAAGTACTATCCCGGCCCGACGATGCTTAACTTCCGTGATCGGACGAGAACAGGTGTGTTCATCGTGGTATGGTCGTAGACAAACATACGGGCAGATATCTACGATTTATTAGCACATTACATCGAAAATTGTTCAAATTTTAAAGATCATAATTCTTGACTGGGTGATCGGAAATAGTTCGTTTTTATGTGCATTTGAAAGCTCTTTTTAAGCGCTATCGATTCTTTACGACAATAATGCGCTTTAAGATTTCCGGTAAAAAGTTCCAACGAAGGCAATTTAGGGTACTTTCAGACTTAATTTTCATATGACAAAGTTAGTTAGCAAACTAAGTACATCGCTATTTTCTTTGTCTGACGCTCGTAATCCATTCATTTGCGACGTGGCGCATTTATTGCAGCACGATTGTAGCCGTTTTGCTGGGAAAGCAACTTCTAATCATGTCTCTTTCTTGATTTACTCAGCGGCTATTGCGTAAAAAAGATACGTCACAGTCGTAATGATAAATAATGTAACGTGAAAAAGTCAATAGCCTACGACACCGGGAGTTCCCAGGCGGTCCCCCATCCAAGTACTATCCCGGCCCGACGATGCTTAACTTCCGTGATCGGAGGAGAACAGGTGTGTTCATCGTGGTATGGTCGTAGACAAACATACGGGCAGATATCTACGATTTATTAGCACATTACATCGAAAATGGTTCAAATTTTAAAGATCATAATTCTTGACTGGGTGATCGGAAATAGTTCGTTTTTATGTACATTTGAAAGCTCTTTTTAAGCGCTATCGATTCTTTACGACAATAATGCGCTTTAAGATTTCCGGTAAAAAGTTCCAACGAAGGCAATTTAGGGTACTTTCAGACTTAATTTTCATATGACAAAGTTATTTAGCAAAGTAAGTACATCGCCATTTACTTTGTCTGACGCTCGTAATCCATTCATTTGCGGCGTGGCGAATTTATTGCAGCAAGATTGTAGGTTTTTTAAGGGAAAGAAACTTCTAATCATGTCTCTTACTTGATTTACTCAGCGGCTATTGCGTAAAAAAGATACGTCACAGTCGTAATGATAAATAATGTAACGTGAAAAAGTCAATAGCCTACGACACCGGGAGTTCCCAGGCGGTTCCCCATCCAAGTACTATCCCGGCCCGACGATGCTTAACTTCCGTGATCGGACGAGAACAGGTGTGTTCATCGTGGTATGGTCGTAGACAAACAAACGGGCAGATATCTACGATTTATTAGCACATTACATCGAAAATGGTTCAAATTTTAAAAATCATATTTCTTGACTGGGTGATCGGAAATAGGTCGTGTTTATGTGCATTTGAAAGCTCTTTTTAAGCGCTATCGATTCTTTACGACAATAATGCGCTTTAAGATTTCCGGTAAAAAGTTCCAACGAAGGCAATCTAGGGTACTTTCAGACTTAATTTTCATATGACAAAGTTAATTAGCAAATTAACTACATCGCCATTTTCTTTGTCTGACGCTCGTAATCCATTCATTTGCGACGTGGCGCATTAATTGCAGCCAGATCGTAGCCGTTTTGAAGGGAAAGAAACTTCTAATCAAGTCGCTTACATGATTTACTCAGCGGCTATTGCGTAAAAAAGATACGTCACAATCGTAATGATAAATAATGTAACGTGAAAAAGTCAATAGCCTACGACACCGCGAGTTCCCAGGCGGTCCCCCATCCAAGTACTATCCCGGCCCGACGATGCTTAACTTCCGTGATCGGACGAGAACAGGTGTGTTCATCGTGGTATGGTCGTAGACAAACATACGGGTAGATATCTACGATTTATTAGCACATTACATCGAAAATGGTTCCAATTTTAAAGATCATAATTCTTGACTGGGTGATCGGAAATAGTTCGTGTTTATGTGCATTTGAAAGCTCTTTTCAAGCGCTATCCATTATTTACGACAACAATGCGCTTTAAGATTTCCGGTAAAAAGTTCCAACGAAGGCAATCTGGGGTACTTTCAGACTTAATTTTCATATGACAAAGTTAATTAGGAAAGTAACTACATCGCCATTTTCTTTGTCTGACGCTCTTAATCCATTCATTTGCGACGTGGCGCATTTATTGCAGCAAGATTGTAGCCCTTTTTAAGGGAAAGCAACTTCTAATCATGTCTCTTACTTGATTTACTCAGCGGCTATTGCGTAAAAAAATACGTCACAGTCGTAATGATAAATAATGTAACGTGAAAAAGTCAATAGCCTACGACACCAGGAGTTTCCAGGCGGTCCCCCATCTAAGTACTATCCCGGCCCGGCGATGCTTAACTTCCGTGCTCGGACGAGAACAGGTGTGTTCATCGTGGTATGGTCGTAGACAAAGAAACGGGCAGATATCTACGATTTATTAGCACATTACATCGAAAATGGTTTAAGCTTTAAAGATCATTTTTCTTGACTGGTTTATCCGAAATAGGTCGTGTTTATGTGCATTTGAAAGCTCTTTTTAAGCGCTATCCATTATTTACGACAACCATGCGCTTTAAAATTTCCGGTAAAAAGTTCCAACGAATGCAATCTAGGGTACTTTCAGACTTAATTTTCATATGACAAAGTTAGTTACCAAAGTAAGTACATCGCCATTTTCTTTGTCTGACGCTCGTAATCCATTCATTTGCGACGTGGCGCATTTATTGCAGCATGATTGTGGCCGTTTTGCTGGGAAAACAACTTCTAATCATGTCTCTTTCTTGATTTACTCAGCGGCTATTGCGTAAAAAAGATACGTCACAGTCGTAATGATTAATAATGTAACGTGAAAAAGTCAATAGCCTACGACACCGGGAGTTCCCAGGCGGTCCCCCATCCAAGTACTATCCCGGCCCGACGATGCTTAACTTCCGTGATCGGACGAGAACAGGTGTGTTCATCGTGGTATGGTCGTAGACAAACATACGGGCAGATATCTACGATTTATTAGCACATTACATCGAAAATGGTTCAAATTTTAAAGATCATAATTCTTGACTGGGTGATCGGAAATAGTTCGTGTTTATGTGCATTTGAAAGCTCTTTTCAAGCGCTATCCATTATTTACGACAACCATGCGCTTTAAGATTTCCGGTAAAAAGTTCCAACGAAGGCAATCTGGGGTACTTTCAGACTTAATTTTCATATGACAAAGTTAATTAGCAAAGTAACTACATCGCCATTTTCTTTGTCTGACGCTCTTAATCCATTCATTTGCGACGTGGCGCATTTATTGCAGCAATATTGTAGCCCTTTTTAAGGGAAAGCAACTTCTAATCATGTCTCTTACTTGATTTACTCAGCGGCTATTGCGTAAAAAAGATACGTCACAGTCGTAATGATAAATAATGTGACGTGAAAAAGTCAATAGCCTACGACACCGGGTGTTCCCAGGCGGTCCCCCATCCAAGTACTATCCCGGCCCGACGATGCTTAACTTCCGTGATCGGATGAGAACAGGTGTGTTCATCGTGGTATGGTCGTAGACAAACAAACGGGCAGATATCTACGATTTATTAGCACATTACATCGAAAATGGATTAAACTTTAAAGGTCATATTTCTTGACTGGATTATCCGAAATAGGTCGTGTTTATGTGTATTTGAAAGCTCTTTTTAAGCGCTATCCATTATTTACGACAACCATGCGCTTTAAGATTTCCGGTAAAAAGTTCCAACGACTGCAATCTAGGCTACTTTCAGACTTAATTTTCATATGACAAAGTTAGTTAGCAAACTAAGTACATCGCCATTTTCTTTGTCTGACGCTCGTAATCCATTCATTTGCGACGTGGCGCATTTATTGCAGCACGATTGTAGCCGTTTTGCTGGGAAAGCAACTTCTAATCATGTCTCTTACTTGATTTACTCAGCTGCTATTGCGTAAAAAAATACGTCACAGTCGTAATGATAAATAATGTAACGTGAAAAAGTCAATAGCCTACGACACCAGGAGTTTCCAGGCGGTCCCCCATCCAAGTACTATCCCGGCCCGACGATGCTTAACTTCCGTGATCGGACGAGAACAGGTGTGTTCATCGTGGTATGGTCGTAGACAAACATGCGGGCAGATATCTACGATTTATTAGCACATTACATCGAAAATTGTTCAAATTTTAAAGATCATAATTCTTGACTGGGTGATCGGAAATAGTTCGTTTTTATGTGCATTTGAAAGCTCTTTTTAAGCGCTATCGATTTTTTACGACAATAATGCGCTTTAAGATTTCCGGTAAAAAGTTCCAACGAAGGCAATTTAGGGTACTTTCAGACTTAATTTTCATATGACAAAGTTAGTTAGCAAACTAAGTACATCGCCATTTTCTTTGTCTGACGCTCGTAATCCATTCATTTGCGACGTGGCGCATTTATTGCAGCACGATTGTAGCCGTTTTGCTGGGAAAGCAACTTCTAATCATGTCTCTTTCTTGATTTACTCAGCGGCTATTGCGTAAAAAAAATACGTCACAGTCGTAATGATAAATAATGTAACGTGAAAAAGTCAATAGCCTACGACACCGGGAGTTCCCAGGCGGTCCCCCATCCAAGTACTATCCCGGCCCGACGATACTTAACTTCCGTGATCGGACGAGAACAGGTGTGTTCATCGTGGTATGGTCGTAGACAAACATACGGGCAGATATCTACGATTTATTAGCACATTACATCGAAAATGGTTCAAATTTTAAAGATCATAATTCTTGACTGGGTGATCGGAAATAGTTCGTTTTTATGTGCATTTGAAAGCTCTTTTTAAGCGCTATCGATTCTTTACGACAATAATGCGCTTTAAGATTTCCGGTAAAAAGTTCCAACGAAGGCAATTTAGGGTACTTTCAGACTTAATTTTCATATGACAAAGTTAGTTAGCAAAGTAAGTACATCGCCATTTACTTTGTCTGACGCTCGTAATCCATTCATTTGCGACGTGGCGAATTTATTGCAGCAAGATTGCAGGTTTTTTTAAGGGAAAGAAACTTCTAATCATGTCTCTTACTTGATTTACTCAGCGGCTATTGCGTAAAAAAGATACGTCACAGTCGTAATGATAAATAATGTAACGTGAAAAAGTCAATAGCCTACGACACCGGGAGTTCCCAGGCGGTCCCCCATCCAAGTACTATCCCGGCCCGACGATACTTAACTTCCGTGATCGGACGAGAACAGGTGTGTTCATCGTGGTATGGTCGTAGACAAACATACGGGCAGATATCTACGATTTATTAGCACATTACATCGAAAATGGTTCAAATTTTAAAGATCATATTTCTTGACTGGGTGATCGGAAATAGGTCGTGTTTATGTGCATTTGAAAGCTCTTTTTAAGCGCTATCGATTCTTTACGACAATAATGCGCTTTACGATTTCCGGTAAAAAGTTCCAACGAAGGCAATCTAGGGTACTTTCAGACTTAATTTTCATATGACAAAGTTAATTAGCAAATTAACTACATCGCCATTTTCTTTGTCTGACGCTCGTAATCCATTCATTTGCGACGTGGCGCATTAATTGCAGCCAGATCGTAGCCATTTTGAAGGGAAAGAAACTTCTAATCAAGTCGCTTACATGATTTACTCAGCGGCTATTGCGTAAAAAAGATACGTCACAATCGTAATGATAAATAATGTAACGTGAAAAAGTCAATAGCCTACGACACCGGGAGTTCCCAGGCGGTCCCCCATCCAAGTACTATCCCGGCCCGACGATGCTTAACTTCCGTGATCGGACGAGAACAGGTGTGTTCATCGTGGTATGGTCGTAGACAAACATACGGGTAGATATCTACGATTTATTAGCACATTACATCGAAAATGGTTCAAATTTTAAAGATCATAATTCTTGACTGGGTGATCGGAAATAGTTCGTGTTTATGTGCATTTGAAAGCTCTTTTCAAGCGCTATCCATTATTTACGACAACCATGCGCTTTAAGATTTCCGGTAAAAAGTTCCAACGAAGGCAATCTAGGCTACTTTCAGACTTAATTTTCATATGACAAAGTTAGTTAGCAAACTAAGTACATCGCCATTTTCTTTGTCTGACGCTCGTAATCCATTCATTTGCGACGTGGCGCATTTATTGCAGCACGATTGTAGCCGTTTTGCTGGGAAAGCAACTTCTAATCATGTCTCTTTCTTGATTTACTCAGCGGCTATTGCGTAAAAAAGATACGTCACAGTCGTAATGATAAATAATGTAACGTGAAAAAGTCAATAGCCTACGACACCGGGAGTTCCCAGGCGGTCCCCCATCCAAGTACTATACCGGCCCGACGATACTTAACTTCCGTGATCGGACGAGAACAGGTGTGTTCATCGTGGTATGGTCGTAGACAAACATACGGGCAGATATCTACGATTTATTAGCACATTACATCGAAAATGGTTCAAATTTTAAAGATCATAATTCTTGACTGGGTGATCGGAAATAGTTCGTTTTTATGTGCATTTGAAAGCTCTTTTTAAGCGCTATCGATTCTTTACGACAATAATGCGCTTTAAGATTTCCGGTAAAAAGTTCCAACGAAGGCAATTTAGGGTACTTTCAGACTTAATTTTCATATGACAAAGTTAGTTAGCAAAGTAAGTACATCGCCATTTACTTTGTCTGACGCTCGTAATCCATTCATTTGCGACGTAGCGAATTTATTGCAGCAAGATTGTAGGTTTTTTTAAGGGAAAGAAACTTCTAATCATGTCTCTTACTTGATTTACTCAGCGGCTATTGCGTAAAAAAGATACGTCACAGTCGTAATGATAAATAATGTAACGTGAAAAAGTCAATAGCCTACGACACCGGGAGTTCCCAGGCGGTTCCCCATCCAAGTACTATCCCGGCCCGACGATGCTTAACTTCCGTGATCGGACGAGAACAGGTGTGTTCATCGTAGTATGGTCGTAGACAAACAAACGGGCAGATATCTACGATTTATTAGCACATTACATCGAAAATGGTTCAAATTTTAAAGATCATATTTCTTGACTGGGTGATCGGAAATAGGTCGTGTTTATGTGCATTTGAAAGCTCTTTTTAAGCGCTATCGATTCTTTACGACAATAATGCGCTTTAAGATTTCCGGTAAAAAGTTTCAACGAAGGCAATCTAGGGTACTTTCAGACTTAATTTTCATATGACAAAGTTAATTAGCAAATTAACTACATCGCCATTTTCTTTGTCTGACGCTCGTAATCCATTCATTTGCGACGTGGCGCATTAATTGCAGCCAGATCGTAGCCGTTTTGAAGGGAAAGAAACTTCTAATCAAGTCGCTTACATGATTTACTCAGCGGCTATTGCGTAAAAAAGATACGTCACAATCGTAATGATAAATAATGTAACGTGAAAAAGTCAATAGCCTACGACACCGGGAGTTCCCAGGCGGTCCCCCATCCAAGTACTATCCCGGCCCGACGATGCTTAACTTCCGTGATCGGACGAGAACAGGTGTGTTCATCGTGGTATGGTCGTAGACAAACATACGGGTAGATATCTACGATTTATTAGCACATTACATCGAAAATGGTTCAAATTTTAAAGATCATAATTCTTGACTGGGTGATCGGAAATAGTTCGTGTTTATGTGCATTTGAAAGCTCTTTTCAAGCGCTATCCATTATTTACGACAACCATGCGCTTTAAGATTTCCGGTAAAAAGTTCCAACGAAGGCAGTCTGGGGTACTTTCAGACTTAATTTTCATATGACAAAGTTAATTAGGAAAGTAACTACATCGCCATTTTCTTTGTCTGACGCTCTTAATCCATTCATTTGCGACGTGGCGCATTTATTGCAGCAAGATTGTAGCCCTTTTTAATGGAAAGCAACTTCTAATCATGTCTCTTACTTGATTTACTCAGCGGCTAATGCGTAAAAAAATACGTCACAGTCGTAATGATAAATAATGTAACGTGAAAAAGTCAATAGCCTACGACACCAGGAGTTTCAAGGCGGTCCCCCATCTAAGTACTATCCCGGCCCGACGATGCTTAACTTCCGTGCTCGGACGAGAACAGGTGTGTTCATCGTGGTATGGTCGTAGACAAACAAACGGGCAGATATCTACGATTTATTAGCACATTACATCGAAAGTGGTTTAAGATTTAAAGATCATTTTTCTTGACTGGTTTATCCGAAATAGGTCGTGTTTATGTGCATTTGAAAGCTCTTATTAAGCGCTATCCATTATTTACGACAACCATGCGCTTTAAGATTTCCGGTAAAAAGTTCCAACGAATGCAATCTAGGGTACTTTCAAACTTAATTTTCATATGACAAAGTTAGTTACCAAAGTAAGTACATCGCCATTTTCTTTGTCTGACGCTCGTAATCCATTCATTTGCGACGTGGCGCATTTATTGCAGCATGATTGTGGCCGTTTTGCTGGGAAAACAACTTCTAATCATGTCTCTTTCTTGATTTACTCAGCGGCTATTGCGTAAAAAAATACGTCACAGTCGTAATGATTAATAATGTAACGTGAAAAAGTCAATAGCCTACGACACCGGGAGTTCCCAGGCGGTTCCCCATCCAAGTACTATCCCGGCCCGACGATGCTTAACTTCCGTGATCGGACGAGAACAGGTGTGTTCTTCGTGGTATGGTCGTAGACAAACATACGGGCAGATATCTACGATTTATTAGCAGATTACATCGAAAATGGTTCAAATTTTAAAGATCATAATTCTTGACTGGGTGATCGGAAATAGTTCGTGTTTATGTGCATTTGAAAGCTCTCTTTAAGCGCTATCGATTCTTTACGACAATAATGCGCTTTAAGATTTCCGGTAAAAAGTTCCAACAAAGGCAATTTAGGGTACTTTCAGACTTAATCTTCATATGACAAAGTTAGTTACCAAATTAACTACATCGCCATTTTCTTTGTCTGACGCTCGTAATCCATTCATTTGCGACGTGGCGCATTAATTGCAGCCAGATCGTAGCCGTTTTGAAGGGAAAGAAACTTCTAATCAAGTCGCTTACATGATTTACTCAGCGGCTATTGCGTAAAAAAGATACGTCACAATCGTAATGATAAATAATGTAACGTGAAAAAGTCAATAGCCTACGACACCGGGAGTTCCCAGG
Source organism: Hydractinia symbiolongicarpus (assembly GCF_029227915.1). Taxonomy (NCBI): domain Eukaryota; kingdom Metazoa; phylum Cnidaria; class Hydrozoa; order Anthoathecata; family Hydractiniidae; genus Hydractinia; species Hydractinia symbiolongicarpus. The sequence goes on along the minus strand of NC_079885.1, from coordinate 14,342,344 downwards.
CGGTCCCCCATCCAAGTACTATCCCGGCCCGACGATGCTTAACTTCCGTGATCGGACGAGAACAGGTGTGTTCATCGTGGTATGGTCGTAGACAAACATACGGGTAGATATCTACGATTTATTAGCACATTACATCGAAAATGGTTCAAATTTTAAAGATCATAATTCTTGACTGGGTGATCGGAAATAGTTCGTGTTTATGTGCATTTGAAAGCTCTTTTTAAGCGCTATCCATTATTTACGACAACCATGCGCTTTAAGATTTCCGGTAAAAAGTTCCAACGAAGGCAATCTAGGTTACTTTCAGACTTAATTTTCATATGACAAAGTTAATTAGCAAAGTAACTACACCGCCATTTTCTTTGTCTGACACTCTTAATCCATTCACTTGCGACGTGGCGCATTTATTGCAGCACGATTGTAGCCCTTTTTAGGGGAAAGAAACTTCTAATCATGTCCCTTACTTGATTTACTCAGCGGCTATTGCGTAAAAAAGATACGTCACAGTCGTAATGATAAATAATGTAACGTGAAAAAGTCAATAGCCTACGACACCGGGAGATCCCAGGCGGTTCCCCTATCCAAGTACTATCCCGGCCCGACGATGCTTAACTTCCGTGATCGGACGAGAACAGGTGTGTTCATCGTGGTATGGTCGTAGACAAACATACGGGCAGATATCTACGATTTACTAGCACATTACATCGAAAATGGTTCAAATTTTAAAGATCATATTTCTTGACTGGGTGATCGGAAATAGGTCGTGTTTATGTGCATTTGAAAGCTCTTTTTAAGAGCTATCGATTCTTTACGACAGTAATGCGCTTTAAGATTTCCGGTAAAAAGTTCCAACGAAGGCAATCTGGGGTACTTTCAGACTTAATTTTCATATGACAAAGTTAATTAGCAAAGTAACTACATCGCCATTTTCTTTGTCTGACGCTCTTAATCCATTCATTTGCGACGTGGCGCATTTATTGCAGCAAGATTGTAGCCCTTTTTAAGGGAAAGCAACTTCTAATCATGTCTCTTACTTGATTTACTCAGCGGCTATTGCGTAAAAAAATACGTCACAGTCGTAATGATAAATAATGTGACGTGAAAAAGTCAATAGCCTACGACACCAGGAGTTTCCAGGCGGTTCCCCATCCAAGTACTATCCCGGCCCGACGATGCTTAACTTCCGTAATCGGACGAGAACAGGTGTGTTCATCGTGGTATGGTCGTAGACAAACAAACGGGCAAATATCTACGATTTATTAGCACATTACATCGAAAATGGTTTAAGCTTTAAAGATCATATTTCTTGACTGGTTTATCCGAAATAGGTCGTGTTTATGTGCATTTGAAAGCTCTTTTTAAGCGCTATCCATTATTTACGACAACCATGCGCTTTAAGATTTCCGGTAAAAAGTTCCAACGAAGGCAATCTAGGTTACTTTCAGACTTAATTTTCATATGACAAAGTTAATTAGCAAAGTAACTACATCGCCATTTTCTTTGTCTGACGCTCTTAATCCATTCATTTGCGACGTGGCGCATTTATTGCAGCAAGATTGTAGCCCTTTTTAAGGGAAAGCAACTTCTAATCATGTCTCTTACTTGATTTACTCAGCGGCTATTGCGTAAAAAAATACGTCACAGTCGTAATGATAAATAATGTGACGTGAAAAAGTCAATAGCCTACGACACCAGGAGTTTCCAGGCGGTTCCCCATCCAAGTACTATCCCGGCCCGACGATGCTTAACTTCCGTAATCGGACGAGAACAGGTGTGTTCATCGTGGTATGGTCGTAGACAAACAAACGGGCAAATATCTACGATTTATTAGCACATTACATCGAAAATGGTTTAAGCTTTAAAGATCATATTTCTTGACTGGTTTATCCGAAATAGGTCGTGTTTATGTGCATTTGAAAGCTCTTTTTAAGCGCTATCCATTATTTACGACAACCATGCGCTTTAAGATTTCCGGTAAAAAGTTCCAACGAAGGCAATCTAGGTTACTTTCAGACTTAATTTTCATATGACAAAGTTAATTAGCAAAGTAACTACACCGCCATTTTCTTTGTCTGACGCTCTTAATCCATTCACTTGCGACGTGGCGCATTTATTGCAGCACGATTGTAGCCCTTTTTAGGGGAAAGAAACTTCTAATCATGTCCCTTACTTGATTTACTCAGCGGCTATTGCGTAAAAAAGATACGTCACAGTCGTAATGATAAATAATGTAACGTGAAAAAGTCAATAGCCTACGACACCGGGAGATCCCAGGCGGTTCCCCTATCCAAGTACTATCCCGGCCCGACGATGCTTAACTTCCGTGATCGGACGAGAACAGGTGTGTTCATCGTGGTATGGTCGTAGACAAACATACGGGCAGATATCTACGATTTACTAGCACATTACATCGAAAATGGTTCAAATTTTAAAGATCATATTTCTTGATTGGGTGATCGGAAATAGGTCGTGTTTATGTGCATTTGAAAGCTCTTTTTAAGAGCTATCGATTCTTTACGACAGTAATGCGCTTTAAGATTTCCGGTAAAAAGTTCCAACGAAGGCAATCTAGGGTACTTTCAGACTTAATTTTCATATGACAAAGTTAATTAGCAAATTAACTACATCGCCATTTTCTTTGTCTGACGCTCGTAATCCATTCATTTGCGACGTGGCGCATTAATTGCAGCCAGATCGTAGCCGTTTTGAAGGGAAAGAAACTTCTAATCAAGTCGCTTACATGATTTACTCAGCGGCTATTGCGTAAAAAAGATACGTCACAATCGTAATGATAAATAATGTAACGTGAAAAAGTCAATAGCCTACGACACCGGGAGTTCCCAGGCGGTTTCCCATCCAAGTACTATCCGGCCCGACGATGCTTAACTTCCGTGATCGGACGAGAACAGGTGTGTTCATCGTGGTATGGTCGTAGACAAACATACGGGTAGATATCTACGATTTATTAGCACATTACATCGAAAATGGTTCAAATTTTAAAGATCATAATTCTTGACTGGGTGATCGGAAATAGTTCGTGTTTATGTGCATTTGAAAGCTCTTTTCAAGCGCTATCCATTATTTACGACAACCATGCGCTTTAAGATTTCCGGTAAAAAGTTCCAACGAAGGCAATCTGGGGTACTTTCAGACTTAATTTTCATATGACAAAGTTAATTAGCAAAGTAACTACATCGCCATTTTCCTTGTCTGACGCTCTTAATCCATTCATTTGCGACGTGGCACATTTATTGCAGCAATATTGTAGCCCTTTTTAAGGGAAAGCAACTTCTAATCATGTCTCTTACTTGATTTACTCAGCGGCTATTGCGTAAAAAAGATACGTCACAGTCGTAATGATAAATAATGTGACGTGAAAAAGTCAATAGCCTACGACACCGGGAGTTCCCAGGCGGTCCCCCATCCAAGTACTATCCCGGCCCGACGATGCTTAACTTCCGTGATCGGATGAGAACAGGTGTGTTCATCGTGGTATGGTCGTAGACAAACAAACGGGCAGATATCTACGATTTATTAGCACATTACATCGAAAATGGATTAAACTTTAAAGGTCATATTTCTTGACTGGATTATCCGAAATAGGTCGTGTTTATGTGCATTTGAAAGCTCTTTTTAAGCGCTATCCATTATTTACGACAACCATGCGCTTTAAGATTTCCGGTAAAAAGTTCCAACGAATGCAATCTAGGCTACTTTCAGACTTAATTTTCATATGACAAAGTTAGTTAGCAAACTAAGTACATCGCCATTTTCTTTGTCTGACGCTCGTAATCCATTCATTTGCGACGTGGCGCATTTATTGCAGCACGATTGTAGCCGTTTTGCTGGGAAAGCAACTTCTAATCATGTCTCTTACTTGATTTACTCAGCGGCTATTGCGTAAAAAAATACGTCACAGTCGTAATGATAAATAATGTAACGTGAAAAAGTCAATAGCCTACGACACCAGGAGTTTCCAGGCGGTCCCCCATCCAAGTACTATCCCGGCCCGACGATGCTTAACTTCCGTGATCGGACGAGAACAGGTGTGTTCATCGTGGTATGGTCGTAGACAAACAAACGGGCAGATATCTACGATTTATTAGCACATTACATCGAAAATGGTTTAAGCTTTAAAGATCATATTTCTTGACTGGTTTATCCGAAATAGGTCGTGTTTATGTGCATTTGAAAGCTCTTTTTAAGCGCTATCCATTATTTACGACAACCATGCGCTTTAAGATTTCCGGTAAAAAGTTCCAACGAATGCAATCTAGGCTACTTTCAGACTTAATTTTCATATGACAAAGTTAGTTAGCAAACTAAGTACATCGCCATTTTCTTTGTCTGACACTCGTAATCCATTCATTTGCGACGTGGCGCATTCATTGCAGCACGATTGTAGCCGTTTTGCTGGGAAAGCAACTTCTAATCATGTCTCTTTCTTGATTTACTCAGCGGCTATTGCGTAAAAAAGATACGTCACAGTCGTAATGATAAATAATGTAACGTGAAAAAGTCAATAGCCTACGACACCGGGAGTTCCCAGGCGGTCCCCCATCCAAGTACTATCCCGGCCCGACGATGCTTAACTTCCGTGATCGGACGAAAACAGGTGTGTTCATCGTGGTATGGTCGTAGACAAACATACGGGCAGATATCTACGATTTATTAGCACATTACATCGAAAATTGTTCAAATTTTAAAGATCATAATTCTTGACTGGGTGATCGGAAATAGTTCGTTTTTATGTGCATTTGAAAGCTCTTTTTAAGCGCTATCGATTCTTTACGACAATAATGCGCTTTAAGATTTCCGGTAAAAAGTTCCAACGAAGGCAATTTAGGGTACTTTCAGACTTAATTTTCATATGACAAAGTTAGTTAGCAAACTAAGTACATCGCTATTTTCTTTGTCTGACGCTCGTAATCCATTCATTTGCGACGTGGCGCATTTATTGCAGCACGATTGTAGCCGTTTTGCTGGGAAAGCAACTTCTAATCATGTCTCTTTCTTGATTTACTCAGCGGCTATTGCGTAAAAAAGATACGTCACAGTCGTAATGATAAATAATGTAACGTGAAAAAGTCAATAGCCTACGACACCGGGAGTTCCCAGGCGGTCCCCCATCCAAGTACTATCCCGGCCCGACGATGCTTAACTTCCGTGATCGGACGAGAACAGGTGTGTTCATCGTGGTATGGTCGTAGACAAACATACGGGCAGATATCTACGATTTATTAGCACATTACATCGAAAATGGTTCAAATTTTAAAGATCATAATTCTTGACTGGGTGATCGGAAATAGTTCGTTTTTATGTACATTTGAAAGCTCTTTTTAAGCGCTATCGATTCTTTACGACAATAATGCGCTTTAAGATTTCCGGTAAAAAGTTCCAACGAAGGCAATTTAGGGTACTTTCAGACTTAATTTTCATATGACAAAGTTATTTAGCAAAGTAAGTACATCGCCATTTACTTTGTCTGACGCTCGTAATCCATTCATTTGCGGCGTGGCGAATTTATTGCAGCAAGATTGTAGGTTTTTTAAGGGAAAGAAACTTCTAATCATGTCTCTTACTTGATTTACTCAGCGGCTATTGCGTAAAAAAGATACGTCACAGTCGTAATGATAAATAATGTAACGTGAAAAAGTCAATAGCCTACGACACCGGGAGTTCCCAGGCGGTTCCCCATCCAAGTACTATCCCGGCCCGACGATGCTTAACTTCCGTGATCGGACGAGAACAGGTGTGTTCATCGTGGTATGGTCGTAGACAAACAAACGGGCAGATATCTACGATTTATTAGCACATTACATCGAAAATGGTTCAAATTTTAAAAATCATATTTCTTGACTGGGTGATCGGAAATAGGTCGTGTTTATGTGCATTTGAAAGCTCTTTTTAAGCGCTATCGATTCTTTACGACAATAATGCGCTTTAAGATTTCCGGTAAAAAGTTCCAACGAAGGCAATCTAGGGTACTTTCAGACTTAATTTTCATATGACAAAGTTAATTAGCAAATTAACTACATCGCCATTTTCTTTGTCTGACGCTCGTAATCCATTCATTTGCGACGTGGCGCATTAATTGCAGCCAGATCGTAGCCGTTTTGAAGGGAAAGAAACTTCTAATCAAGTCGCTTACATGATTTACTCAGCGGCTATTGCGTAAAAAAGATACGTCACAATCGTAATGATAAATAATGTAACGTGAAAAAGTCAATAGCCTACGACACCGCGAGTTCCCAGGCGGTCCCCCATCCAAGTACTATCCCGGCCCGACGATGCTTAACTTCCGTAATCGGACGAGAACAGGTGTGTTCATCGTGGTATGGTCGTAGACAAACATACGGGTAGATATCTACGATTTATTAGCACATTACATCGAAAATGGTTCCAATTTTAAAGATCATAATTCTTGACTGGGTGATCGGAAATAGTTCGTGTTTATGTGCATTTGAAAGCTCTTTTCAAGCGCTATCCATTATTTACGACAACAATGCGCTTTAAGATTTCCGGTAAAAAGTTCCAACGAAGGCAATCTGGGGTACTTTCAGACTTAATTTTCATATGACAAAGTTAATTAGGAAAGTAACTACATCGCCATTTTCTTTGTCTGACGCTCTTAATCCATTCATTTGCGACGTGGCGCATTTATTGCAGCAAGATTGTAGCCCTTTTTAAGGGAAAGCAACTTCTAATCATGTCTCTTACTTGATTTACTCAGCGGCTATTGCGTAAAAAAATACGTCACAGTCGTAATGATAAATAATGTAACGTGAAAAAGTCAATAGCCTACGACACCAGGAGTTTCCAGGCGGTCCCCCATCTAAGTACTATCCCGGCCCGGCGATGCTTAACTTCCGTGCTCGGACGAGAACAGGTGTGTTCATCGTGGTATGGTCGTAGACAAAGAAACGGGCAGATATCTACGATTTATTAGCACATTACATCGAAAATGGTTTAAGCTTTAAAGATCATTTTTCTTGACTGGTTTATCCGAAATAGGTCGTGTTTATGTGCATTTGAAAGCTCTTTTTAAGCGCTATCCATTATTTACGACAACCATGCGCTTTAAAATTTCCGGTAAAAAGTTCCAACGAATGCAATCTAGGGTACTTTCAGACTTAATTTTCATATGACAAAGTTAGTTACCAAAGTAAGTACATCGCCATTTTCTTTGTCTGACGCTCGTAATCCATTCATTTGCGACGTGGCGCATTTATTGCAGCATGATTGTGGCCGTTTTGCTGGGAAAACAACTTCTAATCATGTCTCTTTCTTGATTTACTCAGCGGCTATTGCGTAAAAAAGATACGTCACAGTCGTAATGATTAATAATGTAACGTGAAAAAGTCAATAGCCTACGACACCGGGAGTTCCCAGGCGGTCCCCCATCCAAGTACTATCCCGGCCCGACGATGCTTAACTTCCGTGATCGGACGAGAACAGGTGTGTTCATCGTGGTATGGTCGTAGACAAACATACGGGCAGATATCTACGATTTATTAGCACATTACATCGAAAATGGTTCAAATTTTAAAGATCATAATTCTTGACTGGGTGATCGGAAATAGTTCGTGTTTATGTGCATTTGAAAGCTCTTTTCAAGCGCTATCCATTATTTACGACAACCATGCGCTTTAAGATTTCCGGTAAAAAGTTCCAACGAAGGCAATCTGGGGTACTTTCAGACTTAATTTTCATATGACAAAGTTAATTAGCAAAGTAACTACATCGCCATTTTCTTTGTCTGACGCTCTTAATCCATTCATTTGCGACGTGGCGCATTTATTGCAGCAATATTGTAGCCCTTTTTAAGGGAAAGCAACTTCTAATCATGTCTCTTACTTGATTTACTCAGCGGCTATTGCGTAAAAAAGATACGTCACAGTCGTAATGATAAATAATGTGACGTGAAAAAGTCAATAGCCTACGACACCGGGAGTTCCCAGGCGGTCCCCCATCCAAGTACTATCCCGGCCCGACGATGCTTAACTTCCGTGATCGGATGAGAACAGGTGTGTTCATCGTGGTATGGTCGTAGACAAACAAACGGGCAGATATCTACGATTTATTAGCACATTACATCGAAAATGGATTAAACTTTAAAGGTCATATTTCTTGACTGGATTATCCGAAATAGGTCGTGTTTATGTGTATTTGAAAGCTCTTTTTAAGCGCTATCCATTATTTACGACAACCATGCGCTTTAAGATTTCCGGTAAAAAGTTCCAACGACTGCAATCTAGGCTACTTTCAGACTTAATTTTCATATGACAAAGTTAGTTAGCAAACTAAGTACATCGCCATTTTCTTTGTCTGACGCTCGTAATCCATTCATTTGCGACGTGGCGCATTTATTGCAGCACGATTGTAGCCGTTTTGCTGGGAAAGCAACTTCTAATCATGTCTCTTACTTGATTTACTCAGCGGCTATTGCGTAAAAAAATACGTCACAGTCGTAATGATAAATAATGTAACGTGAAAAAGTCAATAGCCTACGACACCAGGAGTTTCCAGGCGGTCCCCCATCCAAGTACTATCCCGGCCCGACGATGCTTAACTTCCGTGATCGGACGAGAACAGGTGTGTTCATCGTGGTATGGTCGTAGACAAACAAACGGGCAGATATCTACGATTTATTAGCACATTACATCGAAAATGGTTCAAATTTTAAAGATCATATTTCTTGACTGGGTGATCGGAAATAGGTCGTGTTTATGTGCATTTGAAAGCTCTTTTTAAGCGCTATCGATTCTTTACGACAATAATGCGCTTTAAGATTTCCGGTAAAAAGTTCCAACGAAGGAAATCTAGGGTACTTTCAGACTTAATTTTCATATGACAAAGTTAATTAGGAAAGTAACTACATCGCCATTTTCTTTGTCTGACGCTCTTAATCCATTCATTTGCGACGTGGCGCATTCATTGCAGCACGATTGTAGCCGTTTTGCTGGAAAAGCAACTTCTAATCATGTCTCTTTCTTGATTTACTCAGCGGCTATTGCGTAAAAAAGATACGTCACAGTCGTAATGATAAATAATGTAACGTGAAAAAGTCAATAGCCTACGACACCGGGAGTTCCCAGGCGGTCCCCCATTCAAGTACTATCCCGGCCTGACGATGCTTAACTTCCGTGATCGGACGAGAACAGGTGTGTTCATCGTGGTATGGTCGTAGACAAACATGCGGGCAGATATCTACGATTTATTAGCACATTACATCGAAAATTGTTCAAATTTTAAAGATCATAATTCTTGACTGGGTGATCGGAAATAGTTCGTTTTTATGTGCATTTGAAAGCTCTTTTTAAGCGCTATCGATTCTTTACGACAATAATGCGCTTTAAGATTTCCGGTAAAAAGTTCCAACGAAGGCAATTTAGGGTACTTTCAGACTTAATTTTCATATGACAAAGTTAGTTAGCAAAGTAAGTACATCGCCATTTACTTTGTCTGACGCTCGTAATCCATTCATTTGCGACGTGGCGAATTTATTGCAGCAAGATTGTAGGTTTTTTTAAGGGAAAGAAACTTCTAATCATGTCTCTTACTTGATTTACTCAGCGGCTATTGCGTAAAAAAGATACGTCACAGTCGTAATGATAAATAATGTAACGTGAAAAAGTCAATAGCCTACGACACCGGGAGTTCCCAGGCGGTCCCCCATCCAAGTACTATCCCGGCCCGACGATACTTAACTTCCGTGATCGGACGAGAACAGGTGTGTTCATCGTGGTATGGTCGTAGACAAACATACGGGCAGATATCTACGATTTATTAGCACATTACATCGAAAATGGTTCAAATTTTAAAGATCATATTTCTTGACTGGGTGATCGGAAATAGGTCGTGTTTATGTGCATTTGAAAGCTCTTTTTAAGCGCTATCGATTCTTTACGACAATAATGCGCTTTACGATTTCCGGTAAAAAGTTCCAACGAAGGCAATCTAGGGTACTTTCAGACTTAATTTTCATATGACAAAGTTAATTAGCAAATTAACTACATCGCCATTTTCTTTGTCTGACGCTCGTAATCCATTCATTTGCGACGTGGCGCATTAATTGCAGCCAGATCGTAGCCGTTTTGAAGGGAAAGAAACTTCTAATCAAGTCGCTTACATGATTTACTCAGCGGCTATTGCGTAAAAAAGATACGTCACAATCGTAATGATAAATAATGTAACGTGAAAAAGTCAATAGCCTACGACACCGGGAGTTCCCAGGCGGTCCCCCATCCAAGTACTATCCCGGCCCGACGATGCTTAACTTCCGTGATCGGACGAGAACAGGTGTGTTCATCGTGGTATGGTCGTAGACAAACATACGGGTAGATATCTACGATTTATTAGCACATTACATCGAAAATGGTTCAAATTTTAAAGATCATAATTCTTGACTGAGTGATCGGAAATAGTTCGTGTTTATGTGCATTTGAAAGCTCTTTTCAAGCGCTATCCATTATTTACGACAACCATGCGCTTTAAGATTTCCGGTAAAAAGTTCCAACGAAGGCAATCTAGGCTACTTTCAGACTTAATTTTCATATGACAAAGTTAGTTAGCAAACTAAGTACATCGCCATTTTCTTTGTCTGACACTCGTAATCCATTCATTTGCGACGTGGCGCATTCATTGCAGCACGATTGTAGCCGTTTTGCTGGAAAAGCAACTTCTAATCATGTCTCTTTCTTGATTTACTCAGCGGCTATTGCGTAAAAAAGATACGTCACAGTCGTAATGATAAATAATGTAACGTGAAAAAGTCAATAGCCTACGACACCGGGAGTTCCCAGGCGGTCCCCTATTCAAGTACTATCCCGGCCCGACGATGCTTAACTTCCGTGATCGGACGAGAACAGGTGTGTTCATCGTGGTATGGTCGTAGACAAACATGCGGGCAGAAATCTACGATTTATTAGCACATTACATCGAAAATTGTTCAAATTTTAAAGATCATAATTCTTGACTGGGTGATCGGAAATAGTTCGTTTTTATGTGCATTTGAAAGCTCTTTTTAAGCGCTATCGATTCTTTACGACAATAATGCGCTTTAAGATTTCCGGTAAAAAGTTCCAACGAAGGCAATTTAGGGTAGTTTCAGACTTAATTTTCATATGACAAAGTTAGTTAGCAAACTAAGTACATCGCCATTTTCTTTGTCTGACGCTCGTAATCCATTCATTTGCGACGTGGCGCATTTATTGCAGCACGATTGTAGCCGTTTTGCTGGGAAAGCAACTTCTAATCATGTCTCTTTCTTGATTTACTCAGCGGCTATTGCGTAAAAAAGATACGTCACAGTCGTAATGATAAATAATGTAACGTGAAAAAGTCAATAGCCTACGACACCGGGAGTTCCCAGGCGGTCCCCCATCCAAGTACTATCCCGGCCCGACGATACTTAACTTCCGTGATCGGACGAGAACAGGTGTGTTCATCGTGGTATGGTCGTAGACAAACATACGGGCAGATATCTACGATTTATTAGCACATTACATCGAAAATGGTTCAAATTTTAAAGATCATAATTCTTGACTGGGTGATCGGAAATAGTTCGTTTTTATGTGCATTTGAAAGCTCTTTTTAAGCGCTATCGATTCTTTACGACAATAATGCGCTTTAAGATTTCCGGTAAAAAGTTCCAACGAAGGCAATTTAGGGTACTTTCAGACTTAATTTTCATATGACAAAGTTAGTTAGCAAAGTAAGTACATCGCCATTTACTTTGTCTGACGCTCGTAATCCATTCATTTGCGACGTGGCGAATTTATTGCAGCAAGATTGTAGGTTTTTTTAAGGGAAAGAAACTTCTAATCATGTCTCTTACTTGATTTACTCAGCGGCTATTGCGTAAAAAAGATACGTCACAGTCGTAATGATAAATAATGTAACGTGAAAAAGTCAATAGCCTACGACACCGGGAGTTCCCAGGCGGTTCCCCATCCAAGTACTATCCCGGCCCGACGATGCTTAACTTCCGTGATCGGACGAGAACAGGTGTGTTCATCGTAGTATGGTCGTAGACAAACAAACGGGCAGATATCTACGATTTATTAGCACATTACATCGAAAATGGTTCAAATTTTAAAGATCATATTTCTTGACTGGGTGATCGGAAATAGGTCGTGTTTATGTGCATTTGAAAGCTCTTTTTAAGCGCTATCGATTCTTTACGACAATAATGCGCTTTAAGATTTCCGGTAAAAAGTTTCAACGAAGGCAATCTAGGGTACTTTCAGACTTAATTTTCATATGACAAAGTTAATTAGCAAATTAACTACATCGCCATTTTCTTTGTCTGACGCTCGTAATCCATTCATTTGCGACGTGGCGCATTAATTGCAGCCAGATCGTAGCCGTTTTGAAGGGAAAGAAACTTCTAATCAAGTCGCTTACATGATTTACTCAGCGGCTATTGCGTAAAAAAGATACGTCACAATCGTAATGATAAATAATGTAACGTGAAAAAGTCAATAGCCTACGACACCGGGAGTTCCCAGGCGGTCCCCCATCCAAGTACTATTCCGGCCCGACGATGCTTAACTTCCGTGATCGGACGAGAACAGGTGTGTTCATCGTGGTATGGTCGTAGACAAACATACGGGTAGATATCTACGATTTATTAGCACATTACATCGAAAATGGTTCAAATTTTAAAGATCATAATTCTTGACTGGGTGATCGGAAATAGTTCGTGTTTATGTGCATTTGAAAGCTCTTTTCAAGCGCTATCCATTATTTACGACAACCATGCGCTTTAAGATTTCCGGTAAAAAGTTCCAACGAAGGCAGTCTGGGGTACTTTCAGACTTAATTTTCATATGACAAAGTTAATTAGGAAAGTAACTACATCGCCATTTTCTTTGTCTGACGCTCTTAATCCATTCATTTGCGACGTGGCGCATTTATTGCAGCAAGATTGTAGCCCTTTTTAATGGAAAGCAACTTCTAATCATGTCTCTTACTTGATTTACTCAGCGGCTATTGCGTAAAAAAATACGTCACAGTCGTAATGATAAATAATGTAACGTGAAAAAGTCAATAGCCTACGACACCAGGAGTTTCAAGGCGGTCCCCCATCTAAGTACTATCCCGGCCCGACGATGCTTAACTTCCGTGCTCGGACGAGAACAGGTGTGTTCATCGTGGTATGGTCGTAGACAAACAAACGGGCAGATATCTACGATTTATTAGCACATTACATCGAAAGTGGTTTAAGATTTAAAGATCATTTTTCTTGACTGGTTTATCCGAAATAGGTCGTGTTTATGTGCATTTGAAAGCTCTTATTAAGCGCTATCCATTATTTACGACAACCATGCGCTTTAAGATTTCCGGTAAAAAGTTCCAACGAATGCAATCTAGGGTACTTTCAAACTTAATTTTCATATGACAAAGTTAGTTACCAAAGTAAGTACATCGCCATTTTCTTTGTCTGACGCTCGTAATCCATTCATTTGCGACGTGGCGCATTTATTGCAGCATGATTGTGGCCGTTTTGCTGGGAAAACAACTTCTAATCATGTCTCTTTCTTGATTTACTCAGCGGCTATTGCGTAAAAAAGATACGTCACAGTCGTAATGATTAATAATGTAACGTGAAAAAGTCAATAGCCTACGACACCGGGAGTTCCCCGGCGGTTCCCCATCCAAGTACTATCCCGGCCCGACGATGCTTAACTTCCGTGATCGGACGAGAACAGGTGTGTTCTTCGTGGTATGGTCGTAGACAAACATACGGGCAGATATCTACGATTTATTAGCAGATTACATCGAAAATGGTTCAAATTTTAAAGATCATAATTCTTGACTGGGTGATCGGAAATAGTTCGTGTTTATGTGCATTTGAAAGCTCTCTTTAAGCGCTATCGATTCTTTACGACAATAATGCGCTTTAAGATTTCCGGTAAAAAGTTCCAACAAAGGCAATTTAGGGTACTTTCAGACTTAATCTTCATATGACAAAGTTAGTTACCAAATTAACTACATCGCCATTTTCTTTGTCTGACGCTCGTAATCCATTCATTTGCGACGTGGCGCATTAATTGCAGCCAGATCGTAGCCGTTTTGAAGGGAAAGAAACTTCTAATCAAGTCGCTTACATGATTTACTCAGCGGCTATTGCGTAAAAAAGATACGTCACAATCGTAATGATAAATAATGTAACGTGAAAAAGTCAATAGCCTACGACACCGGGAGTTCCCAGGCGGTCCCCCATCCAAGTACTATCCCGGCCCGACGATGCTTAACTTCCGTGATCGGACGAGAACAGGTGTGTTCATCGTGGTATGGTCGTAGACAAACATACGGGTAGATATCTACGATTTATTAGCACATTACATCGAAAATGGTTCAAATTTTAAAGATCATAATTCTTGACTGGGTGATCGGAAATAGTTCGTGTTTATGTGCATTTGAAAGCTCTTTTCAAGCGCTATCCATTATTTACGACAACCATGCGCTTTAAGATTTCCGGTAAAAAGTTCCAACGAAGGCAGTCTGGGGTACTTTCAGACTTAATTTTCATATGACAAAGTTAATTAGGAAAGTAACTACATCGCCATTTTCTTTGTCTGACGCTCTTAATCCATTCATTTGCGACGTGGCGCATTTATTGCAGCAAGATTGTAGCCCTTTTTAAGGGAAAGCAACTTCTAATCATGTCTCTTACTTGATTTACTCAGCGGCTATTGCGTAAAAAAATACGTCACAGTCGTAATGATAAATAATGTAACGTGAAAAAGTCAATAGCCTACGACACCAGGAGTTTCCAGGCGGTCCCCTATCTAAGTACTATCCCGGCCCGACGATGCTTAACTTCCGTGCTCGGACGAGAACAGGTGTGTTCATCGTGGTATGGTCGTAGACAAACAAACGGGCAGATATCTACGATTTATTAGCACATTACATCGAAAGTGGTTTAAGATTTAAAGATCATTTTCCTTGACTGGTTTATCCGAAATAGGTCGTGTTTATGTGCATTTGAAAGCTCTTTTGAAGCGCTATCTATTATTTACGACAACCATGCGCTTTAAGATTTCCGGTAAAAAGTTCCAACGAATGCAATCTAGGGTACTTTCAGACTTAATTTTCATATGACAAATTTAGTTACCAAAGTAAGTACATCGCCATTTTCTTTGTCTGACGCTCGTAATCCATTCATTTGCGACGTGGCGCATTTATTGCAGCATGATTGTGGCCGTTTTGCTGGGAAAACAACTTCTAATCATGTCTCTTTCTTGATTTACTCAGCGGCTATTGCGTAAAAAAGATACGTCACAGTCGTAATGATTAATAATGTAACGTGAAAAAGTCAATAGCCTACGACACCGGGAGTTCCCAGGCGGTCCCCCATCCAAGTACTATCCCGGCCCGACGATGCTTAACTTCCGTGATCGGACGAGAACAGGTGTGTTCTTCGTGGTATGGTCGTAGACAAACATACGGGCAGATATCTACGATTTATTAGCAGATTACATCGAAAATGGTTCAAATTTTAAAGATCATAATTCTTGACTGGGTGATCGGAAATAGTTCGTGTTTATGTGCATTTGAAAGCTCTCTTTAAGCGCTGTCGATTCTTTACGACAATAATGCGCTTTAAGATTTCCGGTAAAAAGTTCCAACGAAGGCAATTTAGGGTACTTTCAGACTTAATTTTCATATGACAAAGTTAGTTACCAAATTAACTACATCGCCATTTTCTTTGTCTGACGCTCGTAATCCATTCATTTGCGACGTGGCGCATTAATTGCAGCCAGATCGTAGCCGTTTTGAAGGGAAAGAAACTTCTAATCAAGTCGCTTACATGATTTACTCAGCGGCTATTGCGTAAAAAAGATACGTCACAATCGTAATGATAAATAATGTAACGTGAAAAAGTCAATAGCCTACGACACCGGGAGTTCCCAGGCGGTCCCCCATCCAAGTACTATCCCGGCCCGACGATGCTTAACTTCCGTGATCGGACGAGAACAGGTGTGTTCATCGTGGTATGGTCGTAGTCAAACATACGGGTAGATATCTACGATTTATTAGCACATTACATCGAAAATGGTTCAAATTTTAAAGATCATAATTCTTGACTGGGTGATCGGAAATAGTTCGTGTTTATGTGCATTTGAAAGCTCTTTTCAAGCGCTATCCATTATTTACGACAACCATGCGCTTTAAGATTTCCGGTAAAAAGTTCCAACGAAGGCAATCTAGGCTACTTTCAGACTTAATTTTCATATGACAAAGTTAATTAGCAAAGTAACTACATCGCCATTTTCTTTGTCTGACACTCGTAATCCATTCATTTGCGACGTGGCGCATATATTGCAGCACGATTGTAGCCGTTTTGCTGGGAAAGCAACTTCTAATCATGTCTCTTTCTTGATTTACTCAGCGGCTATTGCGTAAAAAAGATACGTCACAGTCGTAATGATAAATAATGTAACGTGAAAAAGTCAATAGCCTACGACACCGGGAGTTCCCAGGCGGTCCCCCATCCAAGTACTATCCCGGCCCGACGATACTTAACTTCCGTGATCGGACGAGAACAGGTGTGTTCATCGTGGTATGGTCGTAGACAAACATACGGGCAGATATCTACGATTTATTAGCACATTACATCGAAAATGGTTCAAATTTTAAAGATCATAATTCTTGACTGGGTGATCGGAAATAGTTCGTTTTTATGTGCATTTGAAAGCTCTTTTTAAGCGCTATCGATTCTTTACGACAATAATGCGCTTTAAGATTTCCGGTAAAAAGTTCCAACGAAGGCAATTTAGGGTACTTTCAGACTTAATTTTCATATGACAAAGTTAGTTAGCAAAGTAAGTACATCGCCATTTACTTTGTCTGACGCTCGTAATCCATTCATTTGCGACGTGGCGAATTTATTGCAGCAAGATTGTAGGTTTTTTTAAGGGAAAGAAACTTCTAATCATGTCTCTTACTTGATTTACTCAGCGGCTATTGCGTAAAAAAGATACGTCACAGTCGTAATGATAAATAATGTAACGTGAAAAAGTCAATAGCCTACGACACCGGGAGTTCCCAGGCGGTTCCCCATCCAAGTACTATCCCGGCCCGACGATGCTTAACTTCCGTGATCGGACGAGAACAGGTGTGTTCATCGTGGTATGGTCGTAGACAAACAAACGGGCAGATATCTACGATTTATTAGCACATTACATCGAAAATGGTTCAAATTTTAAAGATCATATTTCTTGACTGGGTGATCGGAAATAGGTCGTGTTTATGTGCATTTGAAAACTCTTTTTAAGCGCTATCGATTCTTTACGACAATAATGCGCTTTAAGATTTCCGGTAAAAAGTTCCAACGAAGGCAATCTACGGTACTTTCAGAATTAATTTTCATATGACAAAGTTAATTAGGAAAGTAACTACATCGCCATTTTCTTTGTCTGACGCTCTTAATCCATTCATTTGCGACGTGGCGCATTTATTGCAGCAAGATTGTAGCCCTTTTTAAGGGAAAGCAACTTCTAATCATGTCTCTTACTTGATTTACTCAGCGGCTATTGCGTAAAAAAATACGTCACAGTCGTAATGATAAATAATGTAACGTGAAAAAGTCAATAGCCTACGACACCAGGAGTTTCCAGGCGGTCCCCCATCTAAGTACTATCCCGGCCCGACGATGCTTAACTTCCGTGCTCGGACGAGAACAGGTGTGTTCATCGTGGTATGGTCGTAGACAAACAAACGGGCAGATATCTACGATTTATTAGCACATTACATCGAAAATGGTTTAAGATTTAAAGATCATTTTTCTTGACTGGTTTATCCGAAATAGGTCGTGTTTATGTGCATTTGAAAGCTCTTTTTAAGCGCTATCCATTATTTACGACAACCATGCGCTTTAAGATTTCCGGTAAAAAGTTCCAACGAATGCAATCTAGGGTACTTTTAGACTTAATTTTCATATGACAAAGTTAGTTACCAAAGTAAGTACATCGCCATTTTCTTTGTCTGACGCTCGTAATCCATTCATTTGCGACGTGGCGCATTTATTGCAGCATGATTGTGGCCGTTTTGCTGGGAAAACAACTTCTAATCATGTGTCTTTCTTGATTTACTCAGCGGCTATTGCGTAAAAAACAACTTCTAATCATGTCTCTTACTTGATTTACTCAGCGGCTATTGCGTAAAAAAGATACGTCACAATCGTAATGAGAAATAATGTAACGTGTTTATGTGCATTTGAAAGCTCTCTTTAAGCGCTATCGATTCTTTACGACAATAATGCGCTTTAAGATTTCCGGTAAAAAGTTCCAACGAAGGCAATTTAGGGTACTTTCAGACTTAATTTTCATATGACAAAGTTAGTTACCAAATTAACTACATCGCCATTTTCTTTGTCTGACGCTCGTAATCCATTCATTTGCGACGTGGCGCATTAATTGCAGCCAGATCGTAGCCGTTTTGAAGGGAAAGAAACTTCTAATCAAGTCGCTTACATGATTTACTCAGCGGCTATTGCGTAAAAAAGATACGTCACAATCGTAATGAGAAATAATGTAACGTGAAAAAGTCAATAGCCTACGACACCGGGAGTTCCCAGGCGGTCCCCCATCCAAGTACTATCCCGGCCCGACGATGCTTAACTTCCGTGATCGGACGAGAACAGGTGTGTTCACCGTGGTATGGTCGTAGACAAACATACGGGTAGATATCTACGATTTATTAGCACATTACATCGAAAATGGTTTAAGATTTAAAGATCATTTTTCTTGACTGGTTTATCCGAAATAGGTCGTGTTTATGTGCATTTGAAAGCTCTTTTTAAGCGCTATCCATTATTTACGACAACCATGCGCTTTAAGATTTCCGGTAAAAAGTTCCAACGAATGCAATCTAGGGTACTTTTAGACTTAATTTTCATATGACAAAGTTAGTTACCAAAGTAAGTACATCGCCATTTTCTTTGTCTGACGCTCGTAATCCATTCATTTGCGACGTGGCGCATTTATTGCAGCATGATTGTGGCCGTTTTGCTGGGAAAACAACTTCTAATCATGTGTCTTTCTTGATTTACTCAGCGGCTATTGCGTAAAAAACAACTTCTAATCATGTCTCTTACTTGATTTACTCAGCGGCTATTGCGTAAAAAAGATACGTCACAATCGTAATGAGAAATAATGTAACGCGTTTATGTGCATTTGAAAGCTCTCTTTAAGCGCTATCGATTCTTTACGACAATAATGCGCTTTAAGATTTCCGGTAAAAAGTTCCAACGAAGGCAATTTAGGGTACTTTCAGACTTAATTTTCATATGACAAAGTTAGTTACCAAATTAACTACATCGCCATTTTCTTTGTCTGACGCTCGTAATCCATTCATTTGCGACGTGGCGCATTAATTGCAGCCAGATCGTAGCCGTTTTGAAGGGAAAGAAACTTCTAATCAAGTCGCTTACATGATTTACTCAGCGGCTATTGCGTAAAAAAGATACGTCACAATCGTAATGAGAAATAATGTAACGTGAAAAAGTCAATAGCCTACGACACCGGGAGTTCCCAGGCGGTCCCCCATCCAAGTATAATCCCGGCCCGACGATGCTTAACTTCCGTGATCGGACGAGAACAGGTGTGTTCATCGTGGTATGGTCGTAGACAAACATACGGGTAGATATCTACGATTTATTAGCACATTACATCGAAAATGGTTCAAATTTTAAAGATCATAATTCTTGACTGGGTGATCGGAAATAGTTCGTGTTTATGTGCATTTGAAAGCTCTTTTCAAGCGCTATCCATTATTTACGACAACCATGCGCTTTAAGATTTCTGGTAAAAAGTTCCAACGAAGGCAATCTGGGGTACTTTCAGACTTAATTTTCATATGACAAAGTTAATTAGCAAAGTAACTACATCGCCATTTTCTTTGTTTGACGCTCTTAATCCATTCATTTGCGACGTGGCGCATTTATTGCAGCAAGATTGTAGCCCTTTTTAAGGGAAAGCAACTTCTAATCATGTCTCTTACTTGATTTACTCAGCGGCTATTGCGTAAAAAAATACGTCACAGTCGTAGTGATAAATAATGTAACGTGAAAAAGTCAATAGCCTACGACACCAGGAGTTTCCAGGCGGTCCCCCATCCAAGTACTATCCCGGCCCTACGATGCTTAACTTCCGTGATCGGACGAGAACAGGTGAGTTCATCGTGGTATGGTCGTAGACAAACAAACGGGCAGATATCTACGATTTATTAGCACATTACATCGAAAATGGTTTAAGCTTTAAAGATCATATTTCTTGACTGGTTTATCCGAAATAGGTCGTGTTTATGTGCATTTGAAAGCTCTTTTCAAGCGCTATCCATTATTTACGACAACCATGCGCTTTAAGATTTCCGGTGAAAAGTTCCAACGAAGGCAATCTGGGGTACTTTCAGACTTAATTTTCATATGACAAAGTTAATTAGCAAAGTAACTACATCGCCATTTTCTTTGTCTGACGCTCTTAATCCATTCATTTGCGACGTGGCGCATTTATTGCAGCAAGATTGTAGCCCTTTTTAAGGGAAAGCAACTTCTAATCATGTCTCTTACTTGATTTACTCAGCGGCTATTTCGTAAAAAAGATACGTCACAGTCGTAATGATAAATAATGTGACGTGAAAAAGTCAATAGCCTACGACACCGGGAGTTCCCAGGCGGTCCCCCATCCAAGTACTATCCCGGCCCGACGATGCTTAACGTCCGTGATCGGACGAGAACAGGTGTGGTCCTCGTGGTATGGTCGTAGACAAACAAACGGGCAGATATCTACGATTTATTAGCACATTACATCGAAAATGGTTCAAATTTTAAAGATCATATTTCTTGTCTGGGTGATCGGAAATAGGTCGTGTTTATGTGCATTTGAAAGCTCTTTTTAAGCGCTATCGATTCTTTACGACAATAATGCGCTTTAAGATTTCCGGTAAAAAGTTCCAACGAAGGCAATCTAGGGTACTTTCAGTCTTAATCTTCATATGACAAAGTTAATTAGCAAAGTAACTACATCGCCATTTTCTTTGTCTGACGCTCTTAATCCATTCATTTGCGACGTGGCGCATTTATTGCAGCAAGATTGTAGCCCTTTTTAAGGGAAAGCAAATTCTAATCATGTCTCTTACTTGATTTACTCAGCGTCTATTGCGTAAAAAAATACGTCACAGTCGTAATGATAAATAATGTAACGTGAAAAAGTCAATAGCCTACGACACCAGGAGTTTCCAGGCGGTCCCCCATCCAAGTACTATCCCGGCCCGACGATGCTTAACTTCCGTGATCGGACGAGAACAGGTGAGTTCATCGTGGTATGGTCGTAGACAAACAAACGGGCAGATATCTACGATTTATTAGCACATTACATCGAAAATGGTTCAAATTTTAAAGATCATATTTCTTGTCTGGGTGATCGGAAATAGGTCGTGTTTATGTGCATTTGAAAGCTCTTTTTAAGCGCTATCGATTCTTTACGACAATAATGCGCTTTAAGATTTCCGGTAAAAAGTTCCAACGAAGGAAATTAAGGGTACTTTCAGACTTAATTTTCATATGACAAAGTTAGTTACCAAATTAACTACATCGCCATTTTCTTTGTCTGACGCTCGTAATCCATTCATTTGCGACGTGGCGCATTAATTGCAGCCAGATCGTAGCCGTTTTGAAGGGAAAGAAACTTCTAATCAAGTCGCTTACATGATTTACTCAGCGGCTATTGCGTAAAAAAGATACGTCACAATCGTAATGATAAATAATGTAACGTAAAAAAGTCAATAGCCTACGACACCGGGAGTTCCCAGGCGGTCCCCCATCCAAGTACTATCCCGGCCCGACGATGCTTAACTTCCGTGATCGGACGAGAACAGGTGTGTTCATCGTGCTATGGTCGTAGACAAACATACGGGTAGATATCTACGATTTATTAGCACATTACATCGAAAATGGTTCAAATTTTAAAGATCATAATTCTTGACTGGGTGATCGGAAATAGTTCGTGTTTATGTGCATTTGAAAGCTCTTTTCAAGCGCTATCCATTATTTACGACAACCACGCGCTCTAAGATTTCCGGTAAAAAGTTCCAACGAAGGCAATCTGGGGTACTTTCAGACTTAATTTTCATATGACAAAGTTAATTAGCAAAGTAACTACATCGCCATTTTCTTTGTCTGACGCTCTTAATCCATTCATTTGCGACGTGGCGCATTTATTGCAGCAAGATTGTAGCCCTTTTTAAGGGAAAGCAACTTCTAATCATGTCTCTTACTTGATTTACTCAGCGGCTATTGCGTAAAAAAATACGTCACAGTCGTAATGATAAATAATGTAACGTGAAAAAGTCAATAGCCTACGACACCAGGAGTTTCCAGGCGGTCCCCCATCCAAGTACTATCCCGGCCCTACGATGCTTAACTTCCGTGATCGGACGAGAACAGGTGAGTTCATCGTGGTATGGTCGTAGACAAACAAACGGGCAGATATCTACGATTTATTAGCACATTACATCGAAAGTGGTTTAAGCTTTAAAGATCATATTTCTTGACTGGTTTATCCGAAATAGGTCGTGTTTATGTGCATTTGAAAGCTCTTTTCAAGCGCTATCCATTATTTACGACAATAATGCGCTTTAAGATTTCCGGTAAAAAGTTCCAACGAAGGCAATCTAGGGTACTTTCAGTCTTAATCTTCATATGACAAAGTTAATTAGCAAAGTAACTACATCGCCATTTTCTTTGTCTGACGCTCTTAATCCATTCATTTGCGACGTGGCGCATTTATTGCAGCAAGATTGTAGCCCTTTTTAAGGGAAAGCAACTTCTAATCATGTCTCTTACTTGATTTACTCAGCGTCTATTGCGTAAAAAAATACGTCACAGTCGTAATGATAAATAATGTAACGTGAAAAAGTCAATAGCCTACGACACCAGGAGTTTCCAGGCGGTCCCCCATCCAAGTACTATCCCGGCCCGACGATGCTTAACTTCCGTGATCGGACGAGAACAGGTGAGTTCATCGTGGTATGGTCGTAGACAAACAAACGGGCAGATATCTACGATTTATTAGCACATTACATCGAAAATGGTTCAAATTTTAAAGATCATATTTCTTGTCTGGGTGATCGGAAATAGGTCGTGTTTATGTGCATTTGAAAGCTCTTTTTAAGCGCTATCGATTCTTTACGACAATAATGCGCTTTAAGATTTCCGGTAAAAAGTTCCAACGAAGGAAATTAAGGGTACTTTCAGACTTAATTTTCATATGACAAAGTTAGTTACCAAATTAACTACATCGCCATTTTCTTTGTCTGACGCTCGTAATCCATTCATTTGCGACGTGGCGCATTAATTGCAGCCAGATCGTAGCCGTTTTGAAGGGAAAGAAACTTCTAATCAAGTCGCTTACATGATTTACTCAGCGGCTATTGCGTAAAAAAGATACGTCACAATCGTAATGATAAATAATGTAACGTAAAAAAGTCAATAGCCTACGACACCGGGAGTTCCCAGGCGGTCCCCCATCCAAGTACTATCCCGGCCCGACGATGCTTAACTTCCGTGATCGGACGAGAACAGGTGTGTTCATCGTGCTATGGTCGTAGACAAACATACGGGTAGATATCTACGATTTATTAGCACATTACATCGAAAATGGTTCAAATTTTAAAGATCATAATTCTTGACTGGGTGATCGGAAATAGTTCGTGTTTATGTGCATTTGAAAGCTCTTTTCCAGCGCTATCCATTATTTACGACAACCACGCGCTCTAAGATTTCCGGTAAAAAGTTCCAACGAAGGCAATCTGGGGTACTTTCAGACTTAATTTTCATATGACAAAGTTAATTAGCAAAGTAACTACATCGCCATTTTCTTTGTCTGACGCTCTTAATCCATTCATTTGCGACGTGGCGCATTTATTGCAGCAAGATTGTAGCCCTTTTTAAGGGAAAGCAACTTCTAATCATGTCTCTTACTTGATTTACTCAGCGGCTATTGCGTAAAAAAATACGTCACAGTCGTAATGATAAATAATGTAACGTGAAAAAGTCAATAGCCTACGACACCAGGAGTTTCCAGGCGGTCCCCCATCCAAGTACTATCCCGGCCCTACGATGCTTAACTTCCGTGATCGGACGAGAACAGGTGAGTTCATCGTGGTATGGTCGTAGACAAACAAACGGGCAGATATCTACGATTTATTAGCACATTACATCGAAAGTGGTTTAAGCTTTAAAGATCATATTTCTTGACTGGTTTATCCGAAATAGGTCGTGTTTATGTGCATTTGAAAGCTCTTTTCAAGCGCTATCCATTATTTACGACAACCATGCGCTTTAAGATTTCCGGTAAAAAGTTCCAACGAAGGCAATCTGGGGTACTTTCAGACTTAATTTTCATATGACAAAGTTAATTAGCAAAGTAACTACATCGCCATTTTCTTTGTCTGACGCTCTTAATCCATTCATTTGCGACGTGGCGCATTTATTGCAGCAAGATTGTAGCCCTTTTTAAGGGAAAGCAACAACTAATCATGTCTCTTACTTGATTTACTCAGCGGCTATTGCGTAAAAAAGATACGTCACAGTCGTAATGATAAATAATGTGACGTGAAAAAGTCAATAGCCTACGACACCGGGAGTTCCCAGGCGGTCCCCCATCCAAGTACTATCCCGGCCCGACGATGCTTAACTTCCGTGATCGGACGAGAACAGGTGTGTTCATCGTGGTATGGTCGTAGACAAACAAACGGGCAGATATCTACGATTTATTAGCACATTACATCGAAAATGGTTCAAATTTTAAAGATCATATTTCTTGTCTGGGTGATCGGAAATAGGTCGTGTTTATGTGCATTTGAAAGCTCTTTTTAAGCGCTATCGATTCTTTACGACAATAATGCGCTTTAAGATTTCCGGTAAAAAGTTTCAACGAAGGCAATCTAGGGTACTTTCAGTCTTAATTTTCATATGACAAAGTTAATTAGCAAAGTAACTACATCGCCATTTTCTTTGTCTGACGCTCTTAATCCATTCATTTGCGACGTGGCGCATTTATTGCAGCAAGATTGTAGCCCTTTTTAAGGGAAAGCAACTTCTAATCATGTCTCTTACTTGATTTACTCAGCGGCTATTGCGTAAACAAATACGTCACAGTCGTAATGATAAATAATGTAACGTGAAAAAGTCAATAGCCTACGACACCAGGAGTTTCCAGGCGGTCCCCCATCCAAGTACTATCCCGGCCCGACGATGCTTAACTTCCGTGATCGGGCGAGAACAGGTGAGTTCATCGTGGTATGGTCGTAGACAAACAAACGGGCAGATATCTACGATTTATTAGCACATTACATCGAAAATGGTTTAAGCTTTAAAGATCATATTTCTTGACTGGTTTATCCGAAATAGGTCGTGTTTATGTGCATTTGAAAGCTCTTTTTAAGCGCTATCCATTGTTTACGACAACCATGCGCTTTAAAATTTCCGGTTAAAAGTTCCAACGAATGCAATCTAGGGTACTTTCAGACTTAATTTTCATATGACAAAGTTAGTTAGCAAAGTAAGTACATCGCCATTTTCTTTGTCTGACGCTCGTAATCCATTCATTTGCGACGTGGCGCATTTATTGCAGCACGATTGTAGCCGTTTTGCTGGGAAAGCAACTTCTAATCATGTCTCTTTCTTGATTTACTCAGCGGCTATTGCGTAAAAAAGATACGTCACAGTCGCAATGATTAATAATGTAACGTGAAAAAGTCAATAGCCTACGACACCGGGAGTTCCCAGGCGGTCCCCCATCCAAGTACTATCCCGGCCCGACGATGCTTAACTTCCGTGATCGGACGAGAACAGGTGTGTTCATCGTGGTATGGTCGTAGACAAGCATACGGGCAGATATCTACGATTTATTAGCACATTACATCGAAAATGGTTCAAATTTTAAAGATCATAATTCTTGACTGGGTGATCGGAAATAGTTCGTGTTTATGTGCATTTGAAAGATCTTTTTAAGCGCTATCGATTCTTTACGACAATAAACCGCTTTAAGATTTCCGGTAAAAAGTTTCAACGAAGGCAATTTAGGGTACTTTCAGACTTAATTTTCATATGACAAAGTTAGTTAGCAAAGTAAGTACATCGCCATTTTCTTTGTCTGACGCTCGTAATCCATTCATTTGCGACGTGGCGCATTTATTGCAGCACGATTGTAGCCGTTTTGCTGGGAAAGCAACTTCTAATCATGTCTCTTTCTTGATTTACTCAGCGGCTATTGCGTAAAAAAGATACGTCACAGTCGTAATGATAAATAATGTAACGTGAAAAAGTCAATAGCCTACGACACCGGGAGTTCCCAGGCGGTCCCCCATTCAAGTACTATCCCGGCCCGACGATGCTTAACTTCCGTGATCGGACGAGAACAGGTGTGTTCATCGTGGTATGGTCGTAGACAAACATGCGGGCAGATATCTACGATTTATTAGCACATTACATCGAAAATTGTTCAAATTTTAAAGATCATAATTCTTGACTGGGTGATCGGAAATAGTTCGTTTTTATGTGCATTTGAAAGCTCTTTTTAAGCGCTATCGATTTTTTACGACAATAATGCGCTTTAAGATTTCCGGTAAAAAGTTCCAACGAAGGCAATTTAGGGTACTTTCAGACTTAATTTTCATATGACAAAGTTAGTTAGCAAACTAAGTACATCGCCATTTTCTTTGTCTGACGCTCGTAATCCATTCATTTGCGACGTGGCGCATTTATTGCAGCACGATTGTAGCCGTTTTGCTGGGAAAGCAACTTCTAATCATGTCTCTTTCTTGATTTACTCAGCGGCTATTGCGTAAAAAAAATACGTCACAGTCGTAATGATAAATAATGTAACGTGAAAAAGTCAATAGCCTACGACACCGGGAGTTCCCAGGCGGTCCCCCATCCAAGTACTATCCCGGCCCGACGATACTTAACTTCCGTGATCGGACGAGAACAGGTGTGTTCATCGTGGTATGGTCGTAGACAAACATACGGGCAGATATCTACGATTTATTAGCACATTACATCGAAAATGGTTCAAATTTTAAAGATCATAATTCTTGACTGGGTGATCGGAAATAGTTCGTTTTTATGTGCATTTGAAAGCTCTTTTTAAGCGCTATCGATTCTTTACGACAATAATGCGCTTTAAGATTTCCGGTAAAAAGTTCCAACGAAGGCAATTTAGGGTACTTTCAGACTTAATTTTCATATGACAAAGTTAGTTAGCAAAGTAAGTACATCGCCATTTACTTTGTCTGACGCTCGTAATCCATTCATTTGCGACGTGGCGAATTTATTGCAGCAAGATTGTAGGTTTTTTTAAGGGAAAGAAACTTCTAATCATGTCTCTTACTTGATTTACTCAGCGGCTATTGCGTAAAAAAGATACGTCACAGTCGTAATGATAAATAATGTAACGTGAAAAAGTAAATAGCCTACGACACCGGGAGTTCCCAGGCGGTCCCCCATCCAAGTACTATCCCGGCCCGACGATACTTAACTTCCGTGATCGGACGAGAACAGGTGTGTTCATCGTGGTATGGTCGTAGACAAACATACGGGCAGATATCTACGATTTATTAGCACATTACATCGAAAATGGTTCAAATTTTAAAGATCATAATTCTTGACTGGGTGATCGGAAATAGTTCGTTTTTATGTGCATTTGAAAGCTCTTTTTAAGCGCTATCGATTCTTTACGACAATAATGCGCTTTAAGATTTCCGGTAAAAAGTTCCAACGAAGGCAATTTAGGGTACTTTCAGACTTAATTTTCATATGACAAAGTTAGTTAGCAAAGTAAGTACATCGCCATTTACTTTGTCTGACGCTCGTAATCCATTCATTTGCGACGTGGCGAATTTATTTTAGCAAGATTGTAGGTTTTTTTAAGGGAAAGAAACTTCTAATCATGTCTCTTACTTGATTTACTCAGCGGCTATTGCGTAAAAAAGATACGTCACAGTCGTAATGATAAATAATGTAACGTGAAAAAGTCAATAGCCTACGACACCGGGAGTTCCCAGGCGGTTCCCCATCAAAGAACTATCCCGGCCCGACGATGCTTAACTTCCGTGATCGGACGAGAACAGGTGTGTTCATCGTGGTATGGTCGTAGACAAACAAACGGGCAGATATCTACGATTTATTAGCACATTACATCGAAAATGGTTCAAATTTTAAAGATCATATTTCTTGACTGGGTGATCGGAAATAGGTCGTGTTTATGTGCATTTGAAAGCTCTTTTTAAGCGCTATCGATTCTTTACGACAATAATGCGCTTTACGATTTCCGGTAAAAAGTTCCAACGAAGGCAATCTAGGGTACTTTCAGACTTAATTTTCATATGACAAAGTTAATTAGCAAATTAACTACATCGCCATTTTCTTTGTCTGACGCTCGTAATCCATTCATTTGCGACGTGGCGCATTAATTGCAGCCAGATCGTAGCCGTTTTGAAGGGAAAGAAACTTCTAATCAAGTCGCTTACATGATTTACTCAGCGGCTATTGCGTAAAAAAGATACGTCACAATCGTAATGATAAATAATGTAACGTGAAAAAGTCAATAGCCTACGACACCGGGAGTTCCCAGGCGGTCCCCCATCCAAGTACTATCCCGGCCCGACGATGCTTAACTTCCGTGATCGGACGAGAACAGGTGTGTTCATCGTGGTATGGTCGTAGACAAACATACGGGTAGATATCTACGATTTATTAGCACATTACATCGAAAATGGTTCAAATTTTAAAGATCATAATTCTTGACTGGGTGATCGGAAATAGTTCGTGTTTATGTGCATTTGAAAGCTCTTTTCAAGCGCTATCCATTATTTACGACAACCATGCGCTTTAAGATTTCCGGTAAAAAGTTCCAACGAAGGCAATCTAGGCTACTTTCAGACTTAATTTTCATATGACAAAGTTAGTTAGCAAACTAAGTACATCGCCATTTTCTTTGTCTGACACTCGTAATCCATTCATTTGCGACGTGGCGCATTCATTGCAGCACGATTGTAGCCGTTTTGCTGGAAAAGCAACTTCTAATCATGTCTCTTTCTTGATTTACTCAGCGGCTATTGCGTAAAAAAGATACGTCACAGTCGTAATGATAAATAATGTAACGTGAAAAAGTCAATAGCCTACGACACCGGGAGTTCCCAGGCGGTCCCCTATTCAAGTACTATCCCGGCCCGACGATGCTTAACTTCCGTGATCGGACGAGAACAGGTGTGTTCATCGTGGTATGGTCGTAGACAAACATGCGGGCAGAAATCTACGATTTATTAGCACATTACATCGAAAATTGTTCAAATTTTAAAGATCATAATTCTTGACTGGGTGATCGGAAATAGTTCGTTTTTATGTGCATTTGAAAGCTCTTTTTAAGCGCTATCGATTCTTTACGACAATAATGCGCTTTAAGATTTCCGGTAAAAAGTTCCAACGAAGGCAATTTAGGGTACTTTCAGACTTAATTTTCATATGACAAAGTTAGTTAGCAAACTAAGTACATCGCCATTTTCTTTGTCTGACGCTCGTAATCCATTCATTTGCGACGTGGCGCATTTATTGCAGCACGATTGTAGCCGTTTTGCTGGGAAAGCAACTTCTAATCATGTCTCTTTCTTGATTTACTCAGCGGCTATTGCGTAAAAAAGATACGTCACAGTCGTAATGATAAATAATGTAACGTGAAAAAGTCAATAGCCTACGACACCGGGAGTTCCCAGGCGGTCCCCCATCCAAGTACTATCCCGGCCCGACGATACTTAACTTCCGTGATCGGACGAGAACAGGTGTGTTCATCGTGGTATGGTCGTAGACAAACATACGGGCAGATATCTACGATTTATTAGCACATTACATCGAAAATGGTTCAAATTTTAAAGATCATAATTCTTGACTGGGTGATCGGAAATAGTTCGTTTTTATGTGCATTTGAAAGCTCTTTTTAAGCGCTATCGATTCTTTACGACAATAATGCGCTTTAAGATTTCCGGTAAAAAGTTCCAACGAAGGCAATTTAGGGTACTTTCAGACTTAATTTTCATATGACAAAGTTAGTTAGCAAAGTAAGTACATCGCCATTTACTTTGTCTGACGCTCGTAATCCATTCATTTGCGACGTGGCGAATTTATTGCAGCAAGATTGTAGGTTTTTTTAAGGGAAAGAAACTTCTAATCATGTCTCTTACTTGATTTACTCAGCGGCTATTGCGTAAAAAAGATACGTCACAGTCGTAATGATAAATAATGTAACGTGAAAAAGTCAATAGCCTACGACACCGGGAGTTCCCAGGCGGTTCCCCATCCAAGTACTATCCCGGCCCGACGATGCTTAACTTCCGTGATCGGACGAGAACAGGTGTGTTCATCGTAGTATGGTCGTAGACAAACAAACGGGCAGATATCTACGATTTATTAGCACATTACATCGAAAATGGTTCAAATTTTAAAGATCATATTTCTTGACTGGGTGATCGGAAATAGGTCGTGTTTATGTGCATTTGAAAGCTCTTTTTAAGCGCTATCGATTCTTTACGACAATAATGCGCTTTAAGATTTCCGGTAAAAAGTTTCAACGAAGGCAATCTAGGGTACTTTCAGACTTAATTTTCATATGACAAAGTTAATTAGCAAATTAACTACATCGCCATTTTCTTTGTCTGACGCTCGTAATCCATTCATTTGCGACGTGGCGCATTAATTGCAGCCAGATCGTAGCCGTTTTGAAGGGAAAGAAACTTCTAATCAAGTCGCTTACATGATTTACTCAGCGGCTATTGCGTAAAAAAGATACGTCACAATCGTAATGATAAATAATGTAACGTGAAAAAGTCAATAGCCTACGACACCGGGAGTTCCCAGGCGGTTCCCCATCCAAGTACTATCCCGGCCCGACGATGCTTAACTTCCGTGATCGGACGAGAACAGGTGTGTTCATCGTGGTATGGTCGTAGACAAACATACGGGTAGATATCTACGATTTATTAGCACATTACATCGAAAATGGTTCAAATTTTAAAGATCATAATTCTTGACTGGGTGATCGGAAATAGTTCGTGTTTATGTGCATTTGAAAGCTCTTTTCAAGCGCTATCCATTATTTACGACAACCATGCGCTTTAAGATTTCCGGTAAAAAGTTCCAACGAAGGCAGTCTGGGGTACTTTCAGACTTAATTTTCATATGACAAAGTTAATTAGGAAAGTAACTACATCGCCATTTTCTTTGTCTGACGCTCTTAATCCATTCATTTGCGACGTGGCGCATTTATTGCAGCACGATTGTAGCCGTTTTTCTGGGAAAGCAACTTCTAATCATGTCTCTTTCTTGATTTACTCAGCGGCTATTGCGTAAAAAAGATACGTCACAGTCGTAATGATAAATAATGTAACGTGAAAAAGTCAATAGCCTACGACACCGGGAGTTCCCAGGCGGTCCCCCATCCAAGTACTATCCCGGCCCGACGATGCTTAACTTCCGTGATCGGACGAGAACAGGTGTGTTCATCGTGGTATGGTCGTAGACAAACATACGGGTAGATATCTACGATTTATTAGCACATTACATCGAAAATGGTTCAAATTTTAAAGATCATAATTCTTGACTGGGTGATCGGAAATAGTTCGTGTTTATGTGCATTTGAAAGCTCTTTTCAAGCGCTATCCATTATTTACGACAACCATGCGCTTTAAGATTTCCGGTAAAAAGTTCCAACGAAGGCAATCTAGGCTACTTTCAGACTTAATTTTCATATGACAAAGTTAGTTAGCAAACTAAGTACATCGCCATTTTCTTTGTCTGACACTCGTAATCCATTCATTTGCGACGTGGCGCATTCATTGCAGCACGATTGTAGCCGTTTTGCTGGAAAAGCAACTTCTAATCATGTCTCTTTCTTGATTTACTCAGCGGCTATTGCGTAAAAAAGATACGTCACAGTCGTAATGATAAATAATGTAACGTGAAAAAGTCAATAGCCTACGACACCGGGAGTTCCCAGGCGGTCCCCTATTCAAGTACTATCCCGGCCCGACGATGCTTAACTTCCGTGATCGGACGAGAACAGGTGTGTTCATCGTGGTATGGTCGTAGACAAACATGCGGGCAGAAATCTACGATTTATTAGCACATTACATCGAAAATTGTTCAAATTTTAAAGATCATAATTCTTGACTGGGTGATCGGAAATAGTTCGTTTTTATGTGCATTTGAAAGCTCTTTTTAAGCGCTATCGATTCTTTACGACAATAATGCGCTTTAAGATTTCCGGTAAAAAGTTCCAACGAAGGCAATTTAGGGTACTTTCAGACTTAATTTTCATATGACAAAGTTAGTTAGCAAACTAAGTACATCGCCATTTTCTTTGTCTGACGCTCGTAATCCATTCATTTGCGACGTGGCGCATTTATTGCAGCACGATTGTAGCCGTTTTGCTGGGAAAGCAACTTCTAATCATGTCTCTTTCTTGATTTACTCAGCGGCTATTGCGTAAAAAAGATACGTCACAGTCGTAATGATAAATAATGTAACGTGAAAAAGTCAATAGCCTACGACACCGGGAGTTCCCAGGCGGTCCCCCATCCAAGTACTATCCCGGCCCGACGATACTTAACTTCCGTGATCGGACGAGAACAGGTGTGTTCATCGTGGTATGGTCGTAGACAAACATACGGGCAGATATCTACGATTTATTAGCACATTACATCGAAAATGGTTCAAATTTTAAAGATCATAATTCTTGACTGGGTGATCGGAAATAGTTCGTTTTTATGTGCATTTGAAAGCTCTTTTTAAGCGCTATCGATTCTTTACGACAATAATGCGCTTTAAGATTTCCGGTAAAAAGTTCCAACGAAGGCAATTTAGGGTACTTTCAGACTTAATTTTCATATGACAAAGTTAGTTAGCAAAGTAAGTACATCGCCATTTACTTTGTCTGACGCTCGTAATCCATTCATTTGCGACGTGGCGAATTTATTGCAGCAAGATTGTAGGTTTTTTTAAGGGAAAGAAACTTCTAATCATGTCTCTTACTTGATTTACTCAGCGGCTATTGCGTAAAAAAGATACGTCACAGTCGTAATGATAAATAATGTAACGTGAAAAAGTCAATAGCCTACGACACCGGGAGTTCCCAGGCGGTTCCCCATCCAAGTACTATCCCGGCCCGACGATGCTTAACTTCCGTGATCGGACGAGAACAGGTGTGTTCATCGTAGTATGGTCGTAGACAAACAAACGGGCAGATATCTACGATTTATTAGCACATTACATCGAAAATGGTTCAAATTTTAAAGATCATATTTCTTGACTGGGTGATCGGAAATAGGTCGTGTTTATGTGCATTTGAAAGCTCTTTTTAAGCGCTATCGATTCTTTACGACAATAATGCGCTTTAAGATTTCCGGTAAAAAGTTTCAACGAAGGCAATCTAGGGTACTTTCAGACTTAATTTTCATATGACAAAGTTAATTAGCAAATTAACTACATCGCCATTTTCTTTGTCTGACGCTCGTAATCCATTCATTTGCGACGTGGCGCATTAATTGCAGCCAGATCGTAGCCGTTTTGAAGGGAAAGAAACTTCTAATCAAGTCGCTTACATGATTTACTCAGCGGCTATTGCGTAAAAAAGATACGTCACAATCGTAATGATAAATAATGTAACGTGAAAAAGTCAATAGCCTACGACACCGGGAGTTCCCAGGCGGTCCCCCATCCAAGTACTATCCCGGCCCGACGATGCTTAACTTCCGTGATCGGACGAGAACAGGTGTGTTCATCGTGGTATGGTCGTAGACAAACATACGGGTAGATATCTACGATTTATTAGCACATTACATCGAAAATGGTTCAAATTTTAAAGATCATAATTCTTGACTGGGTGATCGGAAATAGTTCGTGTTTATGTGCATTTGAAAGCTCTTTTCAAGCGCTATCCATTATTTACGACAACCATGCGCTTTAAGATTTCCGGTAAAAAGTTCCAACGAAGGCAGTCTGGGGTACTTTCAGACTTAATTTTCATATGACAAAGTTAATTAGGAAAGTAACTACATCGCCATTTTCTTTGTCTGACGCTCTTAATCCATTCATTTGCGACGTGGCGCATTTATTGCAGCCAGATCGTAGCCGTTTTGAAGGGAAAGAAACTTCTAATCAAGTCGCTTACATGATTTACTCAGCGGCTATTGCGTAAAAAAGATACGTCACAATCGTAATGATAAATAATGTAACGTGAAAAAGTCAATAGCCTACGACACCGGGAGTTCCCAGGCGGTCCCCCATCCAAGTACTATCCCGGCCCGACGATGCTTAACTTCCGTGATCGGACGAGAACAGGTGTGTTCATCGTGGTATGGTCGTAGACAAACATACGGGTAGATATCTACGATTTATTAGCACATTACATCGAAAATGGTTCAAATTTTAAAGATCATAATTCTTGACTGGGTGATCGGAAATAGTTCGTGTTTATGTGCATTTGAAAGCTCTTTTCAAGCGCTATCCATTATTTACGACAACCATGCGCTTTAAGATTTCCGGTAAAAAGTTCCAACGAAGGCAGTCTGGGGTACTTTCAGACTTAATTTTCATATGACAAAGTTAATTAGGAAAGTAACTACATCGCCATTTTCTTTGTCTGACGCTCTTAATCCATTCATTTGCGACGTGGCGCATTTATTGCAGCAAGATTGTAGCCCTTTTTAATAGAAAGCAACTTCTAATCATGTCTCTTACTTGATTTACTCAGCGGCTATTGCGTAAAAAAGATACGTCACAGTCGTAATGATTAATAATGTAACGTGAAAAAGTCAATAGCCTACGACACCGGGAGTTCCCAGGCGGTTCCCCATCCAAGTACTATCCCGGCCCGACGATGCTTAACTTCCGTGATCGGACGAGAACAGGTGTGTTCCTCGTGGTATGGTCGTAGACAAACATACGGGCAGATATCTACGATTTATTAGCACATTACATCGAAAGTGGTTTAAGATTAAGTGTTTATGTGCATTTGAAAGCTCTCTTTAAGCGCTATCGATTCTTTACGACAATAATGCGCTTTAAGATTTCCGGTAAAAGTTCCAACAAAGGCAATTTAGGGTACTTTCAGACTTAATCTTCATATGACAAAGTTAGTTACCAAATTAACTACATCGCCATTTTCTTTGTCTGACGCTCGTAATCCATTCATTTGCGACGTGGCGCATTAATTGCAGCCAGATCGTAGCCGTTTTGAAGGGAAAGAAACTTCTAATCAAGTCGCTTACATGATTTACTCAGCGGCTATTGCGTAAAAAAGATACGTCACAATCGTAATGATAAATAATGTAACGTGAAAAAGTCAATAGCCTACGACACCGGGAGTTCCCAGGCGGTCCCCCATCCAAGTACTATCCCGGCCCGACGATGCTTAACTTCCGTGATCGGACGAGAACAGGTGTGTTCATCGTGGTATGGTCGTAGACAAACATACGGGTAGATATCTACGATTTATTAGCACATTACATCGAAAATGGTTCAAATTTTAAAGATCATAATTCTTGACTGGGTGATCGGAAATAGTTCGTGTTTATGTGCATTTGAAAGCTCTTTTCAAGCGCTATCCATTATTTACGACAACCATGCGCTTTAAGATTTCCGGTAAAAAGTTCCAACGAAGGCAGTCTGGGGTACTTTCAGACTTAATTTTCATATGACAAAGTTAATTAGGAAAGTAACTACATCGCCATTTTCTTTGTCTGACGCTCTTAATCCATTCATTTGCGACGTGGCGCATTTATTGCAGCAAGATTGTAGCCCTTTTTAAGGGAAAGCAACTTCTAATCATGTCTCTTACTTGATTTACTCAGCGGCTATTGCGTAAAAAAATACGTCACAGTCGTAATGATAAATAATGTAACGTGAAAAAGTCAATAGCCTACGACACCAGGAGTTTCCAGGCGGTCCCCCATCTAAGTACTATTCCGGCCCGACGATGCTTAACTTCCGTGCTCGGACGAGAACAGGTGTGTTCATCGTGGTATGGTCGTAGACAAACAAACGGGCAGATATCTACGATTTATTAGCACATTACATCGAAAGTGGTTTAAGATTTAAAGATCATTTTCCTTGACTGGTTTATCCGAAATAGGTCGTGTTTATGTGCATTTGAAAGCTCTTTTGAAGCGCTATCTATTATTTACGACAACCATGCGCTTTAAGATTTCCGGTAAAAAGTTCCAACGAATGCAATCTAGGGTACTTTCAGACTTAATTTTCATATGACAAATTTAGTTACCAAAGTAAGTACATCGCCATTTTCTTTGTCTGACGCTCGTAATCCATTCATTTGCGACGTGGCGCATTTATTGCAGCATGATTGTGGCCGTTTTGCTGGGAAAACAACTTCTAATCATGTCTCTTTCTTGATTTACTCAGCGGCTATTGCGTAAAAAAGATACGTCACAGTCGTAATGATTAATAATGTAACGTGAAAAAGTCAATAGCCTACGACACCGGGAGTTCCCAGGCGGTCCCCCATCCAAGTACTATCCCGGCCCGACGATGCTTAACTTCCGTGATCGGACGAGAACAGGTGTGTTCTTCGTGGTATGGTCGTAGACAAACATACGGGCAGATATCTACGATTTATTAGCAGATTACATCGAAAATGGTTCAAATTTTAAAGATCATAATTCTTGACTGGGTGATCGGAAATAGTTCGTGTTTATGTGCATTTGAAAGCTCTCTTTAAGCGCTGTCGATTCTTTACGACAATAATGCGCTTTAAGATTTCCGGTAAAAAGTTCCAACGAAGGCAATTTAGGGTACTTTCAGACTTAATTTTCATATGACAAAGTTAGTTACCAAATTAACTACATCGCCATTTTCTTTGTCTGACGCTCGTAATCCATTCATTTGCGACGTGGCGCATTAATTGCAGCCAGATCGTAGCCGTTTTGAAGGGAAAGAAACTTCTAATCAAGTCGCTTACATGATTTACTCAGCGGCTATTGCGTAAAAAAGATACGTCACAATCGTAATGATAAATAATGTAACGTGAAAAAGTCAATAGCCTACGACACCGGGAGTTCCCAGGCGGTCCCCCATCCAAGTACTATCCCGGCCCGACGATGCTTAACTTCCGTGATCGGACGAGAACAGGTGTGTTCATCGTGGTATGGTCGTAGTCAAACATACGGGTAGATATCTACGATTTATTAGCACATTACATCGAAAATGGTTCAAATTTTAAAGATCATAATTCTTGACTGGGTGATCGGAAATAGTTCGTGTTTATGTGCATTTGAAAGCTCTTTTCAATCGCTATCCATTATTTACGACAACCATGCGCTTTAAGATTTCCTGTAAAAAGTTCCAACGAAGGCAATCTAGGCTACTTTCAGACTTAATTTTCATATGACAAAGTTAATTAGCAAAGTAACTACATCGCCATTTTCTTTGTCTGACACTCGTAATCCATTCATTTGCGACGTGGTGCATATATTGCAGCACGATTGTAGCCGTTTTGCTGGGAAAGCAACTTCTAATCATGTCTCTTTCTTGATTTACTCAGCGGCTATTGCGTAAAAAAGATACGTCACAGTCGTAATGATAAATAATGTAACGTGAAAAAGTCAATAGCCTACGACACCGGGAGTTCCCAGGCGGTCCCCCATCCAAGTACTATCCCGGCCCGACGATACTTAACTTCCGTGATCGGACGAGAACAGGTGTGTTCATCGTGGTATGGTCGTAGACAAACATACGGGCAGATATCTACGATTTATTAGCACATTACATCGAAAATGGTTCAAATTTTAAAGATCATAATTCTTGACTGGGTGATCGGAAATAGTTCGTTTTTATGTGCATTTGAAAGCTCTTTTTAAGCGCTATCGATTCTTTACGACAATAATGCGCTTTAAGATTTCCGGTAAAAAGTTCCAACGAAGGCAATTTAGGGTACTTTCAGACTTAATTTTCATATGACAAAGTTAGTTAGCAAAGTAAGTACATCGCCATTTACTTTGTCTGACGCTCGTAATCCATTCATTTGCGACGTGGCGAATTTATTGCAGCAAGATTGTAGGTTTTTTTAAGGGAAAGAAACTTCTAATCATGTCTCTTACTTGATTTACTCAGCGGCTATTGCGTAAAAAAGATACGTCACAGTCGTAATGATAAATAATGTAACGTGAAAAAGTCAATAGCCTACGACACCGGGAGTTCCCAGGCGGTTCCCCATCCAAGTACTATCCCGGCCCGACGATGCTTAACTTCCGTGATCGGACGAGAACAGGTGTGTTCATCGTGGTATGGTCGTAGACAAACAAACGGGCAGATATCTACGATTTATTAGCACATTACATCGAAAATGGTTCAAATTTTAAAGATCATATTTCTTGACTGGGTGATCGGAAATAGGTCGTGTTTATGTGCATTGGAAAACTCTTTTTAAGCGCTATCGATTCTTTACGACAATAATGCGCTTTAAGATTTCCGGTAAAAAGTTCCAACGAAGGCAATCTAGGGTACTTTCAGACTTAATTTTCATATGACAAAGTTAATTAGGAAAGTAACTACATCGCCATTTTCTTTGTCTGACGCTCTTAATCCATTCATTTGCGACGTGGCGCATTTATTGCAGCAAGATTGTAGCCCTTTTTAAGGGAAAGCAACTTCTAATCATGTCTCTTACTTGATTTACTCAGCGGCTATTGCGTAAAAAAATACGTCACAGTCGTAATGATAAATAATGTAACGTGAAAAAGTCAATAGCCTACGACACCAGGAGTTTCCAGGCGGTCCCCCATCTAAGTACTATCCCGGCCCGACGATGCTTAACTTCCGTGCTCGGACGAGAACAGGTGTGTTCATCGTGGTATGGTCGTAGACAAACAAACGGGCAGATATCTACGATTTATTAGCACATTACATCGAAAATGGTTTAAGATTTAAAGATCATTTTTCTTGACTGGTTTATCCGAAATAGGTCGTGTTTATGTGCATTTGAAAGCTCTTTTTAAGCGCTATCCATTATTTACGACAACCATGCGCTTTAAGATTTCCGGTAAAAAGTTCCAACGAATGCAATCTAGGGTACTTTCAGACTTAATTTTCATATGACAAAGTTAGTTACCAAAGTAAGTACATCGCCATTTTCTTTGTCTGACGCTCGTAATCCATTCATTTGCGACGTGGCGCATTTATTGCAGCATGATTGTGGCCGTTTTGCTGGGAAAACAACTTCTAATCATGTGTCTTTCTTGATTTACTCAGCGGCTATTGCGTAAAAAACAACTTCTAATCATGTCTCTTACTTGATTTACTCAGCGGCTATTGCGTAAAAAAGATACGTCACAATCGTAATGAGAAATAATGTAACGTGTTTATGTGCATTTGAAAGCTCTCTTTAAGCGCTATC
Organism: Hydractinia symbiolongicarpus; assembly: GCF_029227915.1. Classification (NCBI taxonomy): domain Eukaryota; kingdom Metazoa; phylum Cnidaria; class Hydrozoa; order Anthoathecata; family Hydractiniidae; genus Hydractinia; species Hydractinia symbiolongicarpus. Next base: position 14,302,874 of record NC_079885.1, on the reverse strand, counting down.
GATTCTTTACGACAATAATGCGCTTTAAGATTTCCGGTAAAAAGTTCCAACGAAGGCAATTTAGGGTACTTTCAGACTTAATTTTCATATGACAAAGTTAGTTACCAAATTAACTACATCGCCATTTTCTTTGTCTGACGCTCGTAATCCATTCATTTGCGACGTGGCGCATTAATTGCAGCCAGATCGTAGCCGTTTTGAAGGGAAAGAAACTTCTAATCAAGTCGCTTACATGATTTACTCAGCGGCTATTGCGTAAAAAAGATACGTCACAATCGTAATGAGAAATAATGTAACGTGAAAACGTCAATAGCCTACGACACCGGGAGTTCCCAGGCGGTCCCCCATCCAAGTACTATCCCGGCCCGACGATGCTTAACTTCCGTGATCGGACGAGAACAGGTGTGTTCATCGTGGTATGGTCGTAGACAAACATACGGGCAGATATCTACGATTTATTAGCACATTACATCGAAAATGGTTCAAATTTTAAAGATCATAATTCTTGACTGGGTGATCGGAAATAGTTCGTGTTTATGTGCATTTGAAAGCTCTCTTTAAGCGCTATCGATTCTTTACGACAATAATGCGCTTTAAGATTTCCGGTAAAAAGTTCCAACGAAGGCAATTTAGGGTACTTTCAGACTTAATTTTCATATGACAAAGTTAGTTACCAAATTAACTACATCGCCATTTTCTTTGTCTGACGCTCGTAATCCATTCATTTGCGACGTGGCGCATTAATTGCAGCCAGATCGTAGCCGTTTTGAAGGGAAAGAAACTTCTAATCAAGTCGCTTACATGATTTACTCAGCGGCTATTGCGTAAAAAAGATACGTCACAATCGTAATGAGAAATAATGTAACGTGAAAAAGTCAATAGCCTACGACACCGGGAGTTCCCAGGCGGTCCCCCATCCAAGTACTATCCCGGCCCGACGATGCTTAACTTCCGTGATCGGACGAGAACAGGTGTGTTTATCGTGGTATGGTCGTAGACAAACATACGGGTAGATATCTACGATTTATTAGCACATTACATCGAAAATGGTTCAAATTTTAAAGATCATAATTCTTGACTGGGTGATCGGAAATAGTTCGTGTTTATGTGCATTTGAAAGCTCTTTTCAAGCGCTATCCATTATTTACGACAACCATGCGCTTTAAGATTTCTGGTAAAAAGTTCCAACGAAGGCAATCTGGGGTACTTTCAGACTTAATTTTCATATGACAAAGTTAATTAGCAAAGTAACTACATCGCCATTTTCTTTGTTTGACGCTCTTAATCCATTCATTTGCGACGTGGCGCATTTATTGCAGCAAGATTGTAGCCCTTTTTAAGGGAAAGCAACTTCTAATCATGTCTCTTACTTGATTTACTCAGCGGCTATTGCGTAAAAAAATACGTCACAGTCGTAGTGATAAATAATGTAACGTGAAAAAGTCAATAGCCTACGACACCAGGAGTTTCCAGGCGGTCCCCCATCCAAGTACTATCCCGGCCCTACGATGCTTAACTTCCGTGATCGGACGAGAACAGGTGAGTTCATCGTGGTATGGTCGTAGACAAACAAACGGGCAGATATCTACGATTTATTAGCACATTACATCGAAAATGGTTTAAGCTTTAAAGATCATATTTCTTGACTGGTTTATCCGAAATAGGTCGTGTTTATGTGCATTTGAAAGCTCTTTTCAAGCGCTATCCATTATTTACGACAACCATGCGCTTTAAGATTTCCGGTGAAAAGTTCCAACGAAGGCAATCTGGGGTACTTTCAGACTTAATTTTCATATGACAAAGTTAATTAGCAAAGTAACTACATCGCCATTTTCTTTGTCTGACGCTCTTAATCCATTCATTTGCGACGTGGCGCATTTATTGCAGCAAGATTGTAGCCCTTTTTAAGGGAAAGCAACTTCTAATCATGTCTCTTACTTGATTTACTCAGCGGCTATTTCGTAAAAAAGATACGTCACAGTCGTAATGATAAATAATGTGACGTGAAAAAGTCAATAGCCTACGACACCGGGAGTTCCCAGGCGGTCCCCCATCCAAGTACTATCCCGGCCCGACGATGCTTAACGTCCGTGATCGGACGAGAACAGGTGTGGTCCTCGTGGTATGGTCGTAGACAAACAAACGGGCAGATATCTACGATTTATTAGCACATTACATCGAAAATGGTTCAAATTTTAAAGATCATATTTCTTGTCTGGGTGATCGGAAATAGGTCGTGTTTATGTGCATTTGAAAGCTCTTTTTAAGCGCTATCGATTCTTTACGACAATAATGCGCTTTAAGATTTCCGGTAAAAAGTTCCAACGAAGGCAATTTAGGGTACTTTCAGACTTAATTTTCATATGACAAAGTTAGTTAGCAAAGTAAGTACATCGCCATTTACTTTGTCTGACGCTCGTAATCCATTCATTTGCGACGTGGCGAATTTATTGCAGCAAGATTGTAGGTTTTTTTAAGGGAAAGAAACTTCTAATCATGTCTCTTACTTGATTTACTCAGCGGCTATTGCGTAAAAAAGATACGTCACAGTCGTAATGATAAATAATGTAACGTGAAAAAGTCAATAGCCTACGACACCGGGAGTTCCCAGGCGGTTTCCCATCCAAGTACTATCCCGGCCCGACGATGCTTAACTTCCGTGATCGGACGAGAACAGGTGTGTTCATCGTGGTATGGTCGTAGACAAACAAACGGGCAGATATCTACGATTTATTAGCACATTACATCGAAAATGGTTCAAATTTTAAAGATCATATTTCTTGACTGGGTGATCGGAAATAGGTCGTGTTTATGTGCATTGGAAAACTCTTTTTAAGCGCTATCGATTCTTTACGACAATAATGCGCTTTAAGATTTCCGGTAAAAAGTTCCAACGAAGGCAATCTAGGGTACTTTCAGACTTAATTTTCATATGACAAAGTTAGTTACCAAATTAACTACATCGCCATTTTCTTTGTCTGACGCTCGTAATCCATTCATTTGCGACGTGGCGCATTAATTGCAGCCAGATCGTAGCCGTTTTGAAGGGAAAGAAACTTCTAATCAAGTCGCTTACATGATTTACTCAGCGGCTATTGCGTAAAAAAGATACGTCACAATCGTAATGATAAATAATGTAACGTAAAAAAGTCAATAGCCTACGACACCGGGAGTTCCCAGGCGGTCCCCCATCCAAGTACTATCCCGGCCCGACGATGCTTAACTTCCGTGATCGGACGAGAACAGGTGTGTTCATCGTGCTATGGTCGTAGACAAACATACGGGTAGATATCTACGATTTATTAGCACATTACATCGAAAATGGTTCAAATTTTAAAGATCATAATTCTTGACTGGGTGATCGGAAATAGTTCGTGTTTATGTGCATTTGAAAGCTCTTTTCAAGCGCTATCCATTATTTACGACAACCACGCGCTCTAAGATTTCCGGTAAAAAGTTCCAACGAAGGCAATCTGGGGTACTTTCAGACTTAATTTTCATATGACAAAGTTAATTAGCAAAGTAACTACATCGCTATTTTCTTTGTCTGACGCTCTTAATCCATTCATTTGCGACGTGGCGCATTTATTGCAGCAAGATTGTAGCCCTTTTTAAGGGAAAGCAACTTCTAATCATGTCTCTTACTTGATTTACTCAGCGGCTATTTCGTAAAAAAATACGTCACAGTCGTAATGATAAATAATGTAACGTGAAAAAGTCAATAGCCTACGACACCAGGAGTTTCCAGGCGGTCCCCCATCCAAGTACTATCCCGGCCCTACGATGCTTAACTTCCGTGATCGGACGAGAACAGGTGAGTTCATCGTGGTATGGTCGTAGACAAACAAACGGGCAGATATCTACGATTTATTAGCACATTACATCGAAAGTGGTTTAAGCTTTAAAGATCATATTTCTTGACTGGTTTATCCGAAATAGGTCGTGTTTATGTGCATTTGAAAGCTCTTTTCAAGCGCTATCCATTATTTACGACAATAATGCGCTTTAAGATTTCCGGTAAAAAGTTCCAACGAAGGCAATCTAGGGTACTTTCAGTCTTAATCTTCACATGACAAAGTTAATTAGCAAAGTAACTACATCGCCATTTTCTTTGTCTGACGCTCTTAATCCATTCATTTGCGACGTGGCGCATTTATTGCAGCAAGATTGTAGCCCTTTTTATGGGAAAGCAACTTCTAATCATGTCTCTTACTTGATTTACTCAGCGTCTATTGCGTAAAAAAATACGTCACAGTCGTAATGATAAATAATGTAACGTGAAAAAGTCAATAGCCTACGACACCAGGAGTTTCCAGGCGGTCCCCCATCCAAGTACTATCCCGGCCCGACGATGCTTAACTTCCGTGATCGGACGAGAACAGGTGAGTTCATCGTGGTATGGTCGTAGACAAACAAACGGGCAGATATCTACGATTTATTAGCACATTACATCGAAAATGGTTCAAATTTTAAAGATCATATTTCTTGTCTGGGTGATCGGAAATAGGTCGTGTTTATGTGCATTTGAAAGCTCTTTTTAAGCGCTATCGATTCTTTACGACAATAATGCGCTTTAAGATTTCCGGTAAAAAGTTCCAACGAAGGAAATTAAGGGTACTTTCAGACTTAATTTTCATATGACAAAGTTAGTTACCAAATTAACTACATCGCCATTTTCTTTGTCTGACGCTCGTAATCCATTCATTTGCGACGTGGCGCATTAATTGCAGCCAGATCGTAGCCGTTTTGAAGGGAAAGAAACTTCTAATCAAGTCGCTTACATGATTTACTCAGCGGCTATTGCGTAAAAAAGATACGTCACAATCGTAATGATAAATAATGTAACGTAAAAAAGTCAATAGCCTACGACACCGGGAGTTCCCAGGCGGTCCCCCATCCAAGTACTATCCCGGCCCGACGATGCTTAACTTCCGTGATCGGACGAGAACAGGTGTGTTCATCGTGCTATGGTCGTAGACAAACATACGGGTAGATATCTACGATTTATTAGCACATTACATCGAAAATGGTTCAAATTTTAAAGATCATAATTCTTGACTGGGTGATCGGAAATAGTTCGTGTTTATGTGCATTTGAAAGCTCTTTTCAAGCGCTATCCATTATTTACGACAACCACGCGCTCTAAGATTTCCGGTAAAAAGTTCCAACGAAGGCAATCTGGGGTACTTTCAGACTTAATTTTCATATGACAAAGTTAATTAGCAAAGTAACTACATCGCCATTTTCTTTGTCTGACGCTCTTAATCCATTCATTTGCGACGTGGCGCATTTATTGCAGCAAGATTGTAGCCCTTTTTAAGGGAAAGCAACTTCTAATCATGTCTCTTACTTGATTTACTCAGCGGCTATTGCGTAAAAAAATACGTCACAGTCGTAATGATAAATAATGTAACGTGAAAAAGTCAATAGCCTACGACACCAGGAGTTTCCAGGCGGTCCCCCATCCAAGTACTATCCCGGCCCTACGATGCTTAACTTCCGTGATCGGACGAGAACAGGTGAGTTCATCGTGGTATGGTCGTAGACAAACAAACGGGCAGATATCTACGATTTATTAGCACATTACATCGAAAGTGGTTTAAGCTTTAAAGATCATATTTCTTGACTGGTTTATCCGAAATAGGTCGTGTTTATGTGCATTTGAAAGCTCTTTTCAAGCGCTATCCATTATTTACGACAACCATGCGCTTTAAGATTTCCGGTAAAAAGTTCCAACGAAGGCAATCTGGGGTACTTTCAGACTTAATTTTCATATGACAAAGTTAATTAGCAAAGTAACTACATCGCCATTTTCTTTGTCTGACGCTCTTAATCCATTCATTTGCGACGTGGCGCATTTATTGCAGCAAGATTGTAGCCCTTTTTAAGGGAAAGCAACAACTAATCATGTCTCTTACTTGATTTACTCAGCGGCTATTGCGTAAAAAAGATACGTCACAGTCGTAATGATAAATAATGTGACGTGAAAAAGTCAATAGCCTACGACACCGGGAGTTCCCAGGCGGTCCCCCATCCAAGTACTATCCCGGCCCGACGATGCTTAACTTCCGTGATCGGACGAGAACAGGTGTGTTCATCGTGGTATGGTCGTAGACAAACAAACGGGCAGATATCTACGATTTATTAGCACATTACATCGAAAATGGTTCAAATTTTAAAGATCATATTTCTTGTCTGGGTGATCGGAAATAGGTCGTGTTTATGTGCATTTGAAAGCTCTTTTTAAGCGCTATCGATTCTTTACGACAATAATGCGCTTTAAGATTTCCGGTAAAAAGTTCCAACGAAGGCAATCTAGGGTACTTTCAGTCTTAATTTTCATATGACAAAGTTAATTAGCAAAGTAACTACATCGCCATTTTCTTTGTCTGACGCTCTTAATCCATTCATTTGCGACGTGGCGCATTTATTGCAGCAAGATTGTAGCCCTTTTTAAGGGAAAGCAACTTCTAATCATGTCTCTTACTTGATTTACTCAGCGGCTATTGCGTAAAAAAATACGTCACAGTCGTAATGATAAATAATGTAACGTGAAAAAGTCAATAGCCTACGACACCAGGAGTTTCCAGGCGGTCCCCCATCCAAGTACTATCCCGGCCCTACGATGCTTAACTTCCGTGATCGGACGAGAACAGGTGAGTTCATCGTGGTATGGTCGTAGACAAACAAACGGGCAGATATCTACGATTTATTAGCACATTACATCGAAAGTGGTTTAAGCTTTAAAGATCATATTTCTTGACTGGTTTATCCGAAATAGGTCGTGTTTATGTGCATTTGAAAGCTCTTTTCAAGCGCTATCCATTATTTACGACAACCATGCGCTTTAAGATTTCCGGTAAAAAGTTCCAACGAAGGCAATCTGGGGTACTTTCAGACTTAATTTTCATATGACAAAGTTAATTAGCAAAGTAACTACATCGCCATTTTCTTTGTCTGACGCTCTTAATCCATTCATTTGCGACGTGGCGCATTTATTGCAGCAAGATTGTAGCCCTTTTTAAGGGAAAGCAACAACTAATCATGTCTCTTACTTGATTTACTCAGCGGCTATTGCGTAAAAAAGATACGTCACAGTCGTAATGATAAATAATGTGACGTGAAAAAGTCAATAGCCTACGACACCGGGAGTTCCCAGGCGGTCCCCCATCCAAGTACTATCCCGGCCCGACGATGCTTAACTTCCGTGATCGGACGAGAACAGGTGTGTTCATCGTGGTATGGTCGTAGACAAACAAACGGGCAGATATCTACGATTTATTAGCACATTACATCGAAAATGGTTCAAATTTTAAAGATCATATTTCTTGTCTGGGTGATCGGAAATAGGTCGTGTTTATGTGCATTTGAAAGCTCTTTTTAAGCGCTATCGATTCTTTACGACAATAATGCGCTTTAAGATTTCCGGTAAAAAGTTCCAACGAAGGCAATCTAGGGTACTTTCAGTCTTAATTTTCATATGACAAAGTTAATTAGCAAAGTAACTACATCGCCATTTTCTTTGTCTGACGCTCTTAATCCATTCATTTGCGACGTGGCGCATTTATTGCAGCAAGATTGTAGCCCTTTTTAAGGGAAAGCAACTTCTAATCATGTCCCTTACTTGATTTACTCAGCGGCTATTGCGTAAAAAAATACGTCACCGTCGTAATGATAAATAATGTAACGTGAAAAAGTGAATAGCCTACGACACCAGGAGTTTCCAGGCGGTCCCCCATCCAAGTACTATCCCGGCCCGACGATGCTTAACTTCCGTGATCGGACGAGAACAGGTGAGTTCATCGTGGTATGGTCGTAGACAAACAAACAGTACTATCCCGGCCCGACGATGCTTAACTTCCGTGATCGGACGAGAACAGGTGAGTTCATCGTGGTATGGTCGTAGACAAACAAACGGGCAGATATCTACGATTTATTAGCACATTACATCGAAAATGGTTCAAATTTTAAAGATCATATTTCTTGTCTGGGTGATCGGAAATAGGTCGTGTTTATGTGCATTTGAAAGCTCTTTTTAAGCGCTATCGATTCTTTACGACAATAATGCGCTTTAAGATTTCCGGTAAAAAGTTCCAACGAAGGCAATCTAGGGTACTTTCAGTCTTAATTTTCATATGACAAAGTTAATTAGCAAAGTAACTACATCGCCATTTTCTTTGTCTGACGCTCTTAATCCATTCATTTGCGACGTGGCGCATTTATTGCAGCAAGATTGTAGCCCTTTTTAAGGGAAAGCAACTTCTAATCATGTCTCTTACTTGATTTACTCAGCGGCTATTGCGTAAACAAATACGTCACAGTCGTAATGATAAATAATGTAACGTGAAAAAGTCAATAGCCTACGACACCAGGAGTTTCCAGGCGGTCCCCCATCCAAGTACTATCCCGGCCCGACGATGCTTAACTTCCGTGATCGGGCGAGAACAGGTGAGTTCATCGTGGTATGGTCGTAGACAAACAAACGGGCAGATATCTACGATTTATTAGCACATTACATCGAAAATGGTTTAAGCTTTAAAGATCATATTTCTTGACTGGTTTATCCGAAATAGGTCGTGTTTATGTGCATTTGAAAGCTCTTTTTAAGCGCTATCCATTGTTTACGACAACCATGCGCTTTAAAATTTCCGGTTAAAAGTTCCAACAAATGCAATCTAGGGTACTTTCAGACTTAATTTTCATATGACAAAGTTAGTTAGCAAAGTAAGTACATCGCCATTTTCTTTGTCTGACGCTCGTAATCCATTCATTTGCGACGTGGCGCATTTATTGCAGCACGATTGTAGCCGTTTTGCTGGGAAAGCAACTTCTAATCATGTCTCTTTCTTGATTTACTCAGCGGCTATTGCGTAAAAAAGATACGTCACAGTCGCAATGATTAATAATGTAACGTGAAAAAGTCAATAGCCTACGACACCGGGAGTTCCCAGGCGGTCCCCCATCCAAGTACTATCCCGGCCCGACGATGCTTAACTTCCGTGATCGGACGAGAACAGGTGTGTTCATCGTGGTATGGTCGTAGACAAGCATACGGGCAGATATCTACGATTTATTAGCACATTACATCGAAAATGGTTCAAATTTTAAAGATCATAATTCTTGACTGGGTGATCGGAAATAGTTCGTGTTTATGTGCATTTGAAAGATCTTTTTAAGCGCTATCGATTCTTTACGACAATAAAGCGCTTTAAGATTTCCGGTAAAAAGTTTCAACGAAGGCAATTTAGGGTACTTTCAGACTTAATTTTCATATGACAAAGTTAGTTAGCAAAGTAAGTACATCGCCATTTTCTTTGTCTGACGCTCGTAATCCATTCATTTGCGACGTGGCGCATTTATTGCAGCACGATTGTAGCCGTTTTGCTGGGAAAGCAACTTCTAATCATGTCTCTTTCTTGATTTACTCAGCGGCTATTGCGTAAAAAAGATACGTCACAGTCGTAATGATTAATAATGTAACGTGAAAAAGTCAATAGCCTACGACACCGGGAGTTCCCAGGCGGTCACCCATCCAAGTACTATCCCGGCCCGACGATGCTTAACTTCCGTGATCGGACGAGAACAGGTGCGTTCATCGTGGTATGGTCGTAGACAAACATACGGACAGATATCTACGATTTATTAGCACATTACATCGAAAATGGTTCAAATTTTAAAGATCATAATTCTTGACTGGGTGATCGGAAATAGTTTGTGTTTATGTGCATTTGAAAGCTCTTTTTAAGCGTCATCGATTCTTTACGCCAATATTGCGCTTTAAGATTTCCGGTAAAAAGTTCCAACGAATGCAATCTAGGGTACTTTCAGACTTAATTTTCATATGACAAAGTTAGTTAGCAAAGTAAGAACATCGCCATTTTCTTTGTCTGACGCTCGTAATCCATTCATTTGCGACGTGGCGCATTTATTGCAGCACGATTGTAGCCGTTTTGCTGGGAAAGCAACTTCTAATCATGTCTCTTTCTTGATTTACTCAGCGGCTATTGCGTAAAAAAGATACGTCACAGTCGCAATGATTAATAATGTAACGTGAAAAAGTCAATAGCCTACGACACCGGGAGTTCCCAGGCGGTTCCCCATCCAAGTACTATCCCGGCCCGACGATGCTTAACTTCCGTGATCGGACGAGAACAGGTGTGTTCATCGTGGTATGGTCGTAGACAAACATACGGGCAGATATCTACGATTTATTAGCACATTACATCGAAAATGGTTCAAATTTTAAAGATCATAATTCTTGACTGGGTGATCGGAAATAGTTCGTGTTTATGTGCATTTAAAAGATCTTTTTAAGCGCTATCAATTCTTTACGACAATAAAGCGCTTTAAGATTTCCGGTAAAAAGTTCCAACGAAGGCAATTTAGGGTACTTTCAGACTTAATTTTCATATGACAAAGTTAGTTAGCAAAGTAAGTACATCGCCATTTTCTTTGTCTGACGCTCGTAATCCATTCATTTGCGACGTGGCGCATTTATTGCAGCACGATTGTAGCCGTTTTGCTAGGAAAGCAACTTCTAATCATGTCTCTTTCTTGATTTACTCAGCGGCTATTGCGTAAAAAAGATACGTCACAGTCGTAATGATTAATAATGTAACGTGAAAAAGTCAATAGCCTACGACACCGGGAGTTCCCAGGCGGTCCGCCATCCAAGTACTATCCCGGCCCGACGATGCTTAACTTCCGTGATCGGACGAGAACAGGTGCGTTCATCGTGGTATGGTCGTAGACAAACATACGGGCAGATATCTACGATTTATTAGCACATTACATCGAAAATGGTTCAAATTTTAAAGATCATAATTCTTGACTGGGTGATCGGAAATAGTTCGTGTTTATGTGCATTTGAAAGCTCTTTTTAAGCGTCATCGATTCTTTACGACAATAATGCGCTTTAAGATTTCCGGTAAAAAGTTCCAACGAAGGCAATTTAGGGTACTTTCAGACTTAATTTTCATATGACAAAGTTAGTTAGCAAAGTAAGTACATCGCCATTTACTTTGTCTGACGCTCGTAATCCATTCATTTGCGACGTGGCGAATTTATTGCAGCAAGATTGTAGCCCTTTTTAAGGGAAAGCAACTTCTAATCATGTCTCTTACTTGATTTACTCAGCGGCTATTGCGTAAAAAAGATACGTCACAGTCGTAATGATAAATAATGTGACGTGAAAAAGTCAATAGCCTACGACACCGGGAGTTCCCAGGCGGTCCCCCATCCAAGTACTATCCCGGCCCGACGATGCTTAACTTCCGTGATCGGACGAGAACAGGTGTGTTCATCGTGGTATGGTCGTAGACAAACAAACAGGCAGATATCTACGATTTATTAGCACATTACATCGAAAATGGTTCAAATTTTAAAGATCATATTTCTTGTCTGGGTGATCGGAAATAGGTCGTGTTTATGTGCATTTGAAAGCTCTTTTTAAGCGCTATCGATTCTTTACGACAATAATGCGCTTTAAGATTTCCGGTAAAAAGTTCCAACGAAGGCAATTTAGGGTACTTTCAGACTTAATTTTCATATGACAAAGTTAGTTAGCAAAGTAAGTACATCGCCATTTACTTTGTCTGACGCTCGTAATCCATTCATTTGCGACGTGGCGAATTTATTGCAGCAAGATTGTAGCCCTTTTTAAGGGAAAGCAACTTCTAATCATGTCTCTTACTTGATTTACTCAGCGGCTATTGCGTAAAAAAGATACGTCACAGTCGTAATGATAAATAATGTGACGTGAAAAAGTCAATAGCCTACGACACCGGGAGTTCCCAGGCGGTCCCCCATCCAAGTACTATCCCGGCCCGACGATGCTTAACTTCCGTGATCGGACGAGAACAGGTGTGTTCATCGTGGTATGGTCGTAGACAAACAAACGGGCAGATATCTACGATTTATTAGCACATTACATCGAAAATGGTTCAAATTTTAAAGATCATATTTCTTGTCTGGGTGATCGGAAATAGGTCGTGTTTATGTGCATTTGAAAGCTCTTTTTAAGCGCTATCGATTCTTTACGACAATAATGCGCTTTAAGATTTCCGGTAAAAAGTTCCAACGAAGGCAATCTAGGGTACTTTCAGTCTTAATTTTCATATGACAAAGTTAATTAGCAAAGTAACTACATCGCCATTTTCTTTGTCTGACGCTCTTAATCCATTCATTTGCGACGTGGCGCATTTATTGCAGCAAGATTGTAGCCCTTTTTAAGGGAAAGCAACTTCTAATCATGTCTCTTACTTGATTTACTCAGCGGCTATTGCGTAAACAAATACGTCACAGTCGTAATGATAAATAATGTAACGTGAAAAAGTCAATAGCCTACGACACCAGGAGTTTCCAGGCGGTCCCCCATCCAAGTACTATCCCGGCCCGACGATGCTTAACTTCCGTGATCGGACGAGAACAGGTGAGTTCATCGTGGTATGGTCGTAGACAAACAAACGGGCAGATATCTACGATTTATTAGCACATTACATCGAAAATGGTTTAAGCTTTAAAGATCATATTTCTTGACTGGTTTATCCGAAATAGGTCGTGTTTATGTGCATTTGAAAGCTCTTTTTAAGCGCTATCCATTATTTACGACAACCATGCGCTTTAAGATTTCCGGTTAAAAGTTCCAACGAATGCAATCTAGGGTACTTTCAGACTTAATTTTCATATGACAAAGTTAGTTAGCAAAGTAAGTACATCGCCATTTTCTTTGTCTGACGCTCGTAATCCATTCATTTGCGACGTGGCGCATTTATTGCAGCACGATTGTAGCCGTTTTGCTGGGAAAGCAACTTCTAATCATGTCTCTTTCTTGATTTACTCAGCGGCTATTGCGTAAAAAAGATACGTCACAGTCGCAATGATTAATAATGTAACGTGAAAAAGTCAATAGCCTACGACACCGGGAGTTCCCAGGCGGTGCCCCATCCAAGTACTATCCCGGCCCGACGATGCTTAACTTCCGTGATCGGACGAGAACAGGTGTGTTCATCGTGGTATGGTCGTAGACAAGCATACGGGCAGATATCTACGATTTATTAGCACATTACATCGAAAATGGTTCAAATTTTAAAGATCATAATTCTTGACTGGGTGATCGGAAATAGTTCGTGTTTATGTGCATTTGAAAGCTCTTTTTAAGCGCTATCGATTCTTTACGACAATAAAGCGCTTTAAGATTTCCGGTAAAAAGTTTCAACGAAGGCAATTTAGGGTACTTTCAGACTTAATTTTCATATGACAAAGTTAGTTAGCAAAGTAAGTACATCGCCATTTTCTTTGTCTGACGCTCGTAATCCATTCATTTGCGACGTGGCGCATTTATTGCAGCACGATTGTAGCCGTTTTGCTGGAAAGCAACTTCTAATCATGTCTCTTTCTTGATTTACTCAGCGGCTATTGCGTAAAAAAGATACGTCACAGTCGTAATGATTAATAATGTAACGTGAAAAAGTCAATAGCCTACGACACCGGGAGTTCCCAGGCGGTCCCCCATCCAAGTACTATCCCGGCCCGACGATGCTTAACTTCCGTGATCGGACGAGAACAGGTGCGTTCATCGTGGTATAGTCGTAGACAAACATACGGGCAGATATCTACGATTTATTAGCACATTACATCGAAAATGGTTCAAATTTTAAAGATCATAATTCTTGACTGGGTGATCGGAAATAGTTTGTGTTTATGTGCATTTGAAAGCTCTTTTTAAGCGTCATCGATTCTTTACGACAATAATGCGCTTTAAGATTTCCGGTAAAAAGTTCCAACGAATGCAATCTAGGGTACTTTCAGACTTAATTTTCATATGACAAAGTTAGTTAGCAAAGTAAGTACATCGCCATTTTCTTTGTCTGACGCTCGTAATCCATTCATTTGCGACGTGGCGCATTTATTGCAGCACGATTGTAGCCGTTTTGCTGGGAAAGCAACTTCTAATCATGTCTCTTTCTTGATTTACTCAGCGGCTATTGCGTAAAAAAGATACGTCACAGTCGCAATGATTAATAATGTAACGTGAAAAAGTCAATAGCCTACGACACCGGGAGTTCCCAGGCGGTCCCCCATCCAAGTACTATCCCGGCCCGACGATGCTTAACTTCCGTGATCGGACGAGAACAGGTGTGTTCATCGTGGTATGGTCGTAGACAAACATACGGGCAGATATCTACGATTTATTAGCACATTACATCGAAAATGGTTCAAATTTTAAAGATCATAATTCTTGACTGGGTGATCGGAAATAGTTCGTGTTTATGTGCATTTGAAAGATCTTTTTAAGCGCTATCAATTCTTTACGACAATAAAGCGCTTTAAGATTTCCGGTAAAAAGTTCCAACGAAGGCAATTTAGGGTACTTTCAGACTTAATTTTCATATGACAAAGTTAGTTAGCAAAGTAAGTACATCGCCATTTTCTTTGTCTGACGCTCGTAATCCATTCATTTGCGACGTGGCGCATTTATTGCAGCACGATTGTAGCCGTTTTGCTGGGAAAGCAACTTCTAATCATGTCTCTTTCTTGATTTACTCAGCGGCTATTGCGTAAAAAAGATACGTCACAGTCGTAATGATTAATAATGTAACGTGAAAAAGTCAATAGCCTACGACACCGGGAGTTCCCAGGCGGTCCGCCATCCAAGTACTATCCCGGCCCGACGATGCTTAACTTCCGTGATCGGACGAGAACAGGTGCGTTCATCGTGGTATGGTCGTAGACAAACATACGGGCAGATATCTACGATTTATTAGCACATTACATCGAAAATGGTTCAAATTTTAAAGATCATAATTCTTGACTGGGTGATCGGAAATAGTTCGTGTTTATGTGCATTTGAAAGCTCTTTTTAAGCGTCATCGATTCTTTACGACAATAATGCGCTTTAAGATTTCCGGTAAAAAGTTCCAACGAAGGCAATTTAGGGTACTTTCAGACTTAATTTTCATATGACAAAGTTAGTAAGCAAAGTAAGTACATCGCCATTTACTTTGTCTGACGCTCGTAATCCATTCATTTGCGACGTGGCGAATTTATTGCAGCAAGATTGTAGCCCTTTTTAAGGGAAAGCAACTTCTAATCATGTCTCTTACTTGATTTACTCAGCGGCTATTGCGTAAAAAAGATACGTCACAGTCGTAATGATAAATAATGTGACGTGAAAAAGTCAATAGCCTACGACACCGGGAGTTCCCAGGCGGTCCCCCATTCAAGTACTATCCCGGCCCGACGATGCTTAACTTCCGTGATCGGATGAGAACAGGTGTGTTCATCGTGGTATGGTCGTAGACAAACATACGGGCAGATATCTACGATTTATTAGCACATTACATCAAAAATGGTTCAAATTTTAAAGATCATAATTCTTGACTGGGTGATCGGAAATAGTTCGTGTTTATGTGCATTTGAAACCTCTTTTTAAGCGCTATCGATTCTTTACGACAATAATGCGCTTTAAGATTTCCGGTAAAAAGTTCCAACGAAGGCAATTTAGGGTACTTTCAGACTTAATTTTCATATGACAAAGTTAGTTAGCAAAGTAAGTACATCGCCATTTACTTTGTCTGACGCTCGTAATCCATTCATTTGCGACGTGGCGAATTTATTGCAGCAAGATTGTAGCCCTTTTTAAGGGAAAGAAACTTCTAATCATGTCTCTTACTTGATTTACTCAGCGGCTATTGCGTAAAAAAGATACGTCACAGTCGTAATGATAAATAATGTAACGTGAAAAACTCAATAGCCTACAACACCGGGAGTTCCCAGGCGGTTCCCCATCCAAGTACTATCCCGGCCCGACGATGCTTAACTTCCGTGATCGGACGAGAACAGGTGTGTTCATCGTGGTATGGTCGTAGACAAACACACGAGCAGATATCTACGATTTATGAGCACATTACATCGAAAATTGTTCAAATTTTAAAGATCATATTTCTTGACTGGGTGATCGGAAATAGGTCGTGTTTATGTGCATTTGAAAGCTCTTTTTAAGCGCTATAGATTCTTTACGACAATAATGCGCTTTAAGATTTCCGGTAAAAAGTTCCAACGAAGGCAATCTAGGGTACTTTCAGACTTAATTTTCATATGACAAAGTTAATTAGCAAATTAACTACATCGCCATTTTCTTTGTCTGACGCTCTTAATCCATTCATTTGCGACGTGGCGAATTTATTGCAGCAAGATTGTAGCCCTTTTTAAGGGAAAGAAACTTCTAATCATGTCTCTTACTTGATTTACTCAGCGGCTATTGCGTAAAAAAGATACGTCACAGTCGTAATGATTAATAATGTAACGTGAAAAAGTCAATAGCCTACGACACCGGGAGTTCCCAGGCGGTCCGCCATCCAAGTACTATCCCGGCCCGACGATGCTTAACTTCCGTGATCGGACGAGAACAGGTGCGTTCATCGTGGTATGGTCGTAGACAAACATACGGGCAGATATCTACGATTTATTAGCACATTACATCGAAAATGGTTCAAATTTTAAAGATCATAATTCTTGACTGGGTGATCGGAAATAGTTCGTGTTTATGTGCATTTGAAAGCTCTTTTTAAGCGTCATCGATTCTTTACGACAATAATGCGCTTTAAGATTTCCGGTAAAAAGTTCCAACGAAGGCAATTTAGGGTACTTTCAGACTTAATTTTCATATGACAAAGTTAGTTAGCAGAGTAAGTACATCGCCATTTACTTTGTCTGACGCTCGTAATCCATTCATTTGCGACGTGGCGAATTTATTGCAGCAAGATTGTAGCCCTTTTTAAGGGAAAGCAACTTCTAATCATGTCTCTTACTTGATTTACTCAGCGGCTATTGCGTAAAAAAGATACGTCACAGTCGTAATGATAAATAATGTGACGTGAAAAAGTCAATAGCCTACGACACCGGGAGTTCCCAGGCGGTCCCCCATCCAAGTACTATCCCGGCCCGACGATGCTTAACTTCCGTGATCGGATGAGAACAGGTGTGTTCATCGTGGTATGGTCGTAGACAAACATACGGGCAGATATCTACGATTTATTAGCACATTACATCAAAAATGGTTCAAATTTTAAAGATCATAATTCTTGACTGGGTGATCGGAAATAGTTCGTGTTTATGTGCATTTGAAACCTCTTTTTAAGCGCTATCGATTCTTTACGACAATAATGCGCTTTAAGATTTCCGGTAAAAAGTTCCAACGAAGGCAATTTAGGGTACTTTCAGACTTAATTTTCATATGACAAAGTTAGTTAGCAAAGTAAGTACATCGCCATTTACTTTGTCTGACGCTCGTAATCCATTCATTTGCGACGTGGAGAATTTATTGCAGCAAGATTGTAGCCCTTTTTAAGGGAAAGAAACTTCTAATCATGTCTCTTACTTGATTTACTCAGCGGCTATTGCGTAAAAAAGATACGTCACAGTCGTAATGATAAATAATGTAACGTGAAAAACTCAATAGCCTACGACACCGGGAGTTCCCAGGCGGTTCCCCATCCAAGTACTATCCCGGCCCGACGATGCTTAACTTCCGTGATCGGACGAGAACAGGTGTGTTCATCGTGGTATGGTCGTAGACAAACACACGAGCAGATATCTACGATTTATGAGCACATTACATCGAAAATTGTTCAAATTTTAAAGATCATATTTCTTGACTGGGTGATCGGAAATAGGTCGTGTTTATGTGCATTTGAAAGCTCTTTTTAAGCGCTATAGATTCTTTACGACAATAATGCGCTTTAAGATTTCCGGTAAAAAGTTCCAACGAAGGCAATCTAGGGTACTTTCAGACTTAATTTTCATATGACAAAGTTAATTAGCAAATTAACTACATCGCCATTTTCTTTGTCTGACGCTCTTAATCCATTCATTTGCGACGTGGCGAATTTATTGCAGCAAGATTGTAGCCCTTTTTAAGGGAAAGAAACTTCTAATCATGTCTCTTACTTGATTTACTCAGCGGCTATTGCGTAAAAAAGATACGTCACAGTCGTAATGATAAATAATGTAACGTGAAAAAGTCAATAGCCTACGACACCGGGAGTTCCCAGGCGGTTCCCCATCCAAGTACTATCCCGGCCCGACGATGCTTAACTTCCGTGATCGGACGAGAACAGGTGTGTTCATCGTGGTATGGTCGTAGACAAACAAACGGGCAGATATCTACGATTTATTAGCACATTACATCGAAAATGGTTCAAATTTTAAAGATCATATTTCTTGACTGGGTGATCGGAAATAGGTCGTGTTTATGTGCATTTGAAAGCTCTTTTTAAGCGCTATCCATTATTTACAACAACCATTCGCTTTAAGATTTCCGGTAAAAAGTTCCAACGAATGCAATCTAGGCTACTTTCAGACTTAATTTTCATATGACAAAGTTAGTTAGCAAACTAAGTACATCGCCATTTTCTTTGTCTGACGCTCGTAATCAATTCATTTGCGACGTGGCGCATTTATTGCAGCACGATTGTAGCCGTTTTTCTGGGAAAGGAACTTCTAATCATGTCTCTTTCTTGATTTACTCAGCGGCTATTGCGTAAAAAAGATACGTCACAGTCGTAATGATAAATAATGTAACGTGAAAAAGTCAATAGCCTACGACACCGGGAGTTCCCAGGCGGTCCCCCATCCAAGTACTGTCCCGGCCCGACGATGCTTAACTTCCGTGATCGGACGAGAACAGGTGTGTTCATCGTGGTATGGTCGTAGACAAACAAACGGGCAGATATCTACGATTTATTAGCACATTACATCGAAAATGGTTTAAGCTTTAAAGATCATATTTCTTGACTTGTTTATCCGAAATAGGTCGTGTTTATGTGCATGTGAAAGCTCTTTTTAAGCGCTATCCATTATTTACGACAACCATGCGCTTTAAGATTTCCGGTAAAAAGTTCCAACGAATGCAATCTAGGCTACTTTCAGACTTAATTTTCATATGACAAAGTTAGTTAGCAAACTAAGTACATCGCCATTTACTTTGTCTGACGCTCGTAATCCATTCATTTGCGACGTGGCGAATTTATTGCAGCAAGATTGTAGCCCTTTTTAAGGGAAAGCAACTTCTAATCAAGCCTCTTACTTGATTTACTAAGCGGCTATTGCGTAAAAAAGATACGTCACAGTCGTAATGATAAATAATGTAACGTGAAAAAGTCAATAGCCTACGACACCAGGAGTTTCCAGGCGGTCCCCCATCCAAGTACTATCCCGGCCCGACGATGCTTAACTTCCGTGATCGGACGAGAACAGGTGTGTTCATCGTGGTATGGTCGTAGACAAACAAACGGGCAGATATCTACGATTTATTAGCACATTACATCGAAAATGGTTTAAGCTTTAAAGATCATATTTCTTGACTGGTTTATCCGAAATAGGTCGTGTTTTTTTGTGCATTTGAAAGCTCTTTTTAAGCGCTATCCATTATTTACAACAACCATGCGCTTTAAGATTTCCGGTAAAAAGTTCCAACGAATGCAATCTAGGCTACTTTCAGACTTAATTTTCATATGACAAAGTTAGTTAGCAAACTAAGTAAATCGCCATTTTCTTTGTCTGACGCTCGTAATCCATTTATTTGCGACGTGGCGCATTTATTGCAGCACGATTGTAGCCGTTTTTCTGGGAAAGCAACTTCTAATCATGTCTCTTTCTTGATTTACTCAGCGGCTATTGCGTAAAAAAGATACGTCACAGTCGTAATGATAAATAATGTAACGTGAAAAAGTCAATAGCCTACGACACCGGGAGTTCCCAGGCGGTCCCCCATCCAAGTACTATCCCGGCCCGACGATGCTTAACTTCCGTGATCGGACGAGAACAGGTGTGTTCATCGTGGTATGGTCGTAGACAAACAAACGGGCAGATATCTACGATTTATTAGCACATTACATCGAAAATGGTTTAAGCTTTAAAGATCATATTTCTTGACTGGTGTATCCGAAATAGGTCGTGTTTATGTGCATTTGAAAGCTCTTTTTAAGCGCTATCCATTATTTACAACAACCATGCGCTTTAAGATTTCCGGTAAAAAGTTCCAACGAATGCAATCTAGGCTACTTTCAGACTTAATTTTCATATGACAAAGTTAGTTAGCAAACTAAGTAAATCGCCATTTTCTTTGTCTGACGCTCGTAATCCATTTATTTGCGACGTGGCGCATATATTGCAGCACAATTGTAGCCGTTTTTCTGGGAAAGCAACTTCTAATCATGTCTCTTTCTTGATTTACTCAGCGGCTATTGCGTAAAAAAGATACGTCACAGTCGTAATGATAAATAATGTAACGTGAAAAAGTCAATAGCTTACGACACCGGGAGTTCCCAGGCGGTCCCCCATCCAAGTACTATCCCGGCCCGACGATGCTTAACTTCCGTGATCGGACGAGAACAGGTGTGTTCATCGTGGTATGGTCGTAGACAAACATACGGGCAGATATCTACGATTTATTAGCACATTACATCGAAAATAGTTCAAATTTTAAAGATCATAATTCTTGACTGGGTGATCGGAAATAGTTCGTGTTTATGTGCATTTGAAAGCTCTTTTTAAGCGCTATCCATTATTTACGACAACCATGCGCTTTAAGATTTCCGGTAAAAAGTTCCAACGAAGGCAATTTAGGGTACTTTCAGACTTAATTTTCATATGACAAAGTTAGTTAGCAAACTAAGTACATCGCCATTTTCTTTGTCTGACGCTCGTAATCCATTCATTTGCGACGTGGCGCACTTATTGCAGCACGATTGTAGCCGTTTTGCTGGGAAAGCAACTTCTAATCATGTCTCTTTCTTGATTTACTCAGCGGCTATTGCGTAAAAAAGATACGTCACAGTCGTAATGATAAATAATGTAACGTGAAAAAGTCAATAGCCTACGACACCGGGAGTTCCCACGTGGTTCCCCATCCAAGTACTATCCCGGCCCGACGATGCATAACTTCCGTGATCGGACGAGAACAGGTGTGTTCATCGTGGTATGGTCGTAGACAAACAAACGGGCAGATATCTACGATTTATTAGCACATTACATCGAAAATGGTTTAAATTTTAAAGATCATATTTCTTGACTGGGTGATCGGAAATAGGTCGTGTTTATGTGCATTTGAAAGCTCTTTTTAAGCGCTATCGATTCTTTACGACAAAAATGCGCTTTAAGATTTCCGGTAAGAAGTTCCAACGAAGGCAACCTAGGGTACTTTCAGACTTAATTTTCATATGACAAAATTAATTAGCAAATTAACTACATCGTCATTTTCTTTGTCTGACGCTCGTAATCCATTCATTTGCGACGTGGCGCATTAATTGCAGCCAGATCGTAGCCGTTTTGAAGGGAAAGAAACTTCTAATCAAGTCGCTTACATGATTTACTCAGCGGCTATTGCCTAAAAAAGATACGTCACAATCGTAATGATAAATAATGTAACGTAAAAAAGTCAATAGCCTACGACACCGGGAGTTCCCAGGCGGTCCCCCATCCAAGTACTATCCCGGCCCGACGATGCTTAACTTCCGTGATCGGACGAGAACAGGTGTGTTCATCGTGGTATGGTCGTAGACAAACAAACGGGCAGATATCTACGATTTATTAGCACATTACATCGAAAATGGTTTAAGCTTTAAAGATCATATTTCTTGACTGGTTTATCCGAAATAGGTCGTGTTTATGTGCATTTGAAAGCTCTTTTTAAGCGCTATCCATTATTTACAACAACCATGCGCTTTAAGATTTCCGGTAAAAAGTTCCAACGAATGCAATCTAGGCTACTTTCAGACTTAATTTTCATATGACAAAGTTAGTTAGCAAACTAAGTACATCGCCATTTTCTTTGTCTGACGCTCGTAATCCATTCATTTGCGACGTGGCGCATTTATTGCAGCACGATTGTAGCCGTTTTTCTGGGAAAGCAACTTCTAATCATGTCTCTTTCTTGATTTACTCAGCGGCTATTGCGTAAAAAAGATACGTCACAGTCGTAATGATAAATAATGTAACGTGAAAAAGTCAATAGCCTACGACACCGGGAGTTCCTAGGCGGTCCCCCATCCAAGTACTATCCCGGCCCGACGATGCTTAACTTCCGTGATCGGACGAGAACAGGTGTGTTCATCGTGGTATGGTCGTAGACAAACAATCGGGCAGATATCTACGATTTATTAGCACATTACATCGAAAATGGTTTAAGCTTTAAAGATCATATTTCTTGACTGGTTTATCCGAAATAGGTCGTGTTTATGTGCATTTGAAAGCTCTTTTTAAGCGCTATCCATAATTTACGACAACCATGCGCTTTAAGATTTCCGGTAAAAAGTTCCAACGAATGCAATCTAGGCTACTTTCAGACTTAATTTTCATATGACAAAGTTAATTAGCAAACTAAGTACATCGCCATTTTCTTTGGCTGACGCTCGTAATCCATTCATTTGCGACGTGGCGCATTTATTGCAGCACGATTGTAGCCGTTTTGCTGGGAAAGCAACTTCTAATCATGTCTCTTTCTTGATTTACTCAGCGGCTATTGCGTAAAAAAGATACGTCACAGTCGTAATGATAAATAATGTAACGTGAAAAATTCAATAGCCTACGACACCGGGAGTTCCCAGGCGGACCCCATCCAAGTACTATCCCGGCCCGACGATGCTTAACTTCCGTGATCGTACGAAAACAGGTGTGTTCATCGTGGTATGGTCGTAGACAAACATACGGGCAGATATCTACGATTTATTAGCACATTACATCGAAAATGGTTCAAATTTTAAAGATCATAATTCTTGACTGGGTGATCGGAAATAGTTCGTGTTTATGTGCATTTGAAAGCTCTTTTTAAGCGCTATCGATTCTTTACGACAATAATGCGCTTTAAGATTTCCGGTAAAAAGTTCCAACGAAGGCAATTTAGGGTACTTTCAGACTTAATTTTCATATGACAAAGTTAGTTAGCAAAGTAAGTACATCGCCATTTACTTTGTCTGACGCTCGTAATCCATTCATTTGCGACGTGGCGAATTTATTGCAGCAAGATTGTAGCCCTTTTTAAGGGAAAGAAACTTCTAATCATGTCTCTTACTTGATTTACTCAGCGGCTATTGCGTAAAAAAGATACGTCACAGTCGTAATGATAAATAATGTAACGTGAAAAAGTCAATAGCCTACGACACCGGGAGTTCCCACGTGGTTCCCCATCCAAGTACTATCCCGGCCCGACGATGCATAACTTCCGTGATCGGACAAGAACAGGTGTGTTCATCGTGGTATGGTCGTAGACAAACAAACGGGCAGATATCTACGATTTATTAGCACATTACATCGAAAATGGTTTAAATTTTAAAGATCATATTTCTTGACTGGGTGATCGGAAATAGGTCGTGTTTATGTGCATTTGAAAGCTCTTTTTAAGCGCTATCGATTCTTTACGACAAAAATGCGCTTTAAGATTTCCGGTAAAAAGTTCCAACGAAGGCAATCTAGGGTACTTTCAGACTTAATTTTCATATGACAAAGTTAATTAGCAAATTAACTACATCGCCATTTTCTTTGTCTGACGCTCGTAATCCATTCATTTGCGACGTGGCGCATTAATTGCAGCCAGATCGTAGCCGTTTTGAAGGGAAAGAAACTTCTAATCAAGTCGCTTACATGATTTACTCAGCGGCTATTGCGTAAAAAACATACGTCACAATCGTAATGATAAATAATGTAACGTGAAAAAGTCAATAGCCTACGACACCGGGAGTTCCCAGGCGGTCCCCCATCCAAGTACTATCCCGGCCCGACGATGCTTAACTTCCGTGATCGGACGAGAACAGGTGTGTTCATCGTGGTATGGTCGTAGACAAACATACGGGTAGATATCTACGATTTATTAGCACATTACATCGAAAATGGTTCAAATTTTAAAGATCATAATTCTTGACTGGGTGATCGGAAATAGTTCGTGTTTATGTGCATTTGAAAGCTCTTTTCAAGCGCTATCCATTATTTACGACAACCATGCGCTTTAAGATTTCCGGTAAAAAGTTCCAACGAAGGCAATCTGGGGTACTTTCAGACTTAATTTTCATATGACAAAGTTAATTAGCAAAGTAACTACATCGCCATTTTCTTTGTCTGACGCTCTTAATCCATTCATTTGCGACGTGGCGCATTTATTGCAGCAAGATTGTAGCCCTTTTTAAGGGAAAGCAACTTCTAATCATGTCTCTTACTTGATTTACTCAGCGGCTATTGCGTAAAAAAGATACGTCACAGTCGTAATGATAAATAATGTGACGTGAAAAAGTCAATAGCCTACGACACCAGGAGTTCCCAGGCGGTCCCCCATCCAAGTACTATCCCGGCCCGACGATGCTTAACTTCCGTGATCGGACGAGAACAGGTGTGTTCATCGTGGTATGGTCGTAGACAAACAAACGGGCAGATATCTACGATTTATTAGCACATTGCATCGAAAATGGTTCAAATTTTAAAGATCATATTTCTTGACTGGGTGATCGGAAATAGGTCGTGTTTATGTGCATTTGAAAGCTCTTTTTAAGCGCTATCGATTCTTTACGACAATAATGCGCTTTAAG
The DNA here is from genome assembly GCF_029227915.1 of Hydractinia symbiolongicarpus. NCBI lineage: Eukaryota > Metazoa > Cnidaria > Hydrozoa > Anthoathecata > Hydractiniidae > Hydractinia > Hydractinia symbiolongicarpus. The sequence continues at coordinate 14,278,299 of NC_079885.1, read as the reverse complement.
ATTTCCGGTAAAAAGTTCCAACGAAGGCAATCTAGGGTACTTTCAGTCTTAATTTTCATATGACAAAGTTAATTAGCAAAGTAACTACATCGCCATTTTCTTTGTCTGACGCTCTTAATCCATTCATTTGCGACGTGGCGCATTTATTGCAGCAAGATTGTAGCCCTTTTTAAGGGAAAGCAACTTCTAATCATGTCTCTTACTTGATTTACTCAGCGGCTATTGCGTAAAAAAATACGTCACAGTCGTAATGATAAATAATGTAACGTGGAAAAGTCAATAGCCTACGACACCAGGAGTTTCCAGGCGGTCCCCCATCCAAGTACTATCCCGGCCCGACGATGCTTAACTTCCGTGATCGGACGAGAACAGGTGAGTTCATCGTGATATGGTCGTAGACAAACAAACGGGCAGATATCTACGATTTATCAGCACATTACATCGAAAATGGTTTAAGCTTTAAAGATCATATTTCTTGACTGGTTTATCCGAAATAGGTCGTGTTTATGTGCATTTGAAAGCTCTTTTTAAGCGCTATCCATTATTTACGACAACCATGCGCTTTAAGATTTCCGGTAAAAAGTTCCAACGAATGCAATCTAGGGTACTTTCAGAATTAATTTTCATATGACAAAGTTAGTTAGCAAAGTAAGTACATCGCCATTTTCTTTGTCTGACGCTCGTAATCCATTCATTTGCGACGTGGCGCATTTATTGCAGCACGATTGTAGCCGTTTTGCTGGGAAAGCAACTTCTAATCATGTCTCTTTCTTGATTTACTCAGCGGCTATTGCATAAAAAAGATACGTCACAGTCGCAATGATTAATAATGTAACGTGAAAAAGTCAATAGCCTACGACACCGGGAGTTCCCAGGCGGTCCCCCATCCAAGTACTATCCCGGCCCGACGATGCATAACTTCCGTGACCGGACGAGAACAGGTGTGTTCATCGTGGTATGGTCGTAGACAAACATACGGGCAGATATCTACGATTTATTAGCACATTACATCGAAAATGGTTCAAATTTTAAAGATCATAATTCTTGACTGGGTGATCGGAAATAGTTCGTGTTTATGTGCATTTGAAAGCTCTTTTTAAGCGCTATCGATTCTTTACGACAATAATGCGCTTTAAGATTTCCGGTAAAAAGTTCCAACGAAGGCAATTTAGGGTACTTTCAGACTTAATTTTCATATGACAAAGTTAGTTAGCAAAGTAAGTACATCGCCATTTTCTTTGTCTGACGCTCGTAATCCATTCATTTGCGACGTGGCGCATTTATTGCAGCACGATTGTAGCCGTTTTTCTGGGAAAGCAACTTCTAATCATGTCTCTTTCTTGATTTACTCAGCGGCTATTGCATAAAAAAGATACGTCACAGTCGCAATGATTAATAATGTAACGTGAAAAAGTCAATAGCCTACGACACCGGGAGTTCCCAGGCGGTCCCCCATCCAAGTACTATCCTGGCCCGACGATGCTTAACTTCCGTGACCGGACGAGAACAGGTGTGTTCATCGTGGTATGGTCGTAGACAAACATACGGGCAGATATCTACGATTTATTAGCACATTACATCGAAAATGGTTCAAATTTTAAAGATCATAATTCTTGACTGGGTGATCGGAAATAGTTCGTGTTTATGTGCATTTGAAAGCTCTTTTTAAGCGCTATCGATTCTTTACGACAATAATGCGCTTTAAGATTTCCGGTAAAAAGTTCCAACGAAGGCAATTTAGGGTACTTTCAGACTTAATTTTCATATGACAAAGTTAGTTAGCAAAGTAAGTACATCGCCATTTTCTTTGTCTGACGCTCGTAATCCATTCATTTGCGACGTGGCGAATTTATTGCAGCAAGATTGTAGCCCTTTTTAAGGGAAAGAAACTTCTAATCATGTCTCTTACTTGATTTACTCAGCGGCTATTGCGTAAAAAAGATACGTCACAGTCGTAATGATAAATAATGTAACGTGAAAAAGTCAATAGCCTACGACACCGGGAGTTCCCACGTGGTTCCCCATCCAAGTACTATCCCGGCCCGACGATGCATAACTTCCGTGATCGGACGAGAACAGGTGTGTTCATCGTGGTATGGTCGTAGACAAACAAACGGGCAGATATCTACGATTTATTAGCACATTACATCGAAAATGGTTTAAATTTTAAAGATCATATTTCTTGACTGGGTGATCGGAAATAGGTCGTGTTTATGTGCATTTGAAAGCTCTTTTTAAGCGCTATCGATTCTTTACGACAAAAATGCGCTTTAAGATTTCCGGTAAAAAGTTCCAACGAAGGCAATCTAGGGTACTTTCAGACTTAATTTTCATATGACAAAGTTAATTAGCAAATTAACTACATCGCCATTTTCTTTGTCTGACGCTCGTAATCCATTCATTTGCGACGTGGCGCATTAATTGCAGCCAGATCGTAGCCGTTTTGAAGGGAAAGAAACTTCTAATCAAGTCGCTTATATGATTTACTCAGCGGCTATTGCGTAAAAAAGATACGTCACAATCGTAATGATAAATAATGTAACGTGAAAAAGTCAATAGCCTACGACACCGGGAGTTCCCAGGCGGTCCCCCATCCAAGTACTATCCCGGCCCGACGATGCTTAACTTCCGTGATCGGACGAGAACAGGTGTGTTCATCGTGGTATGGTCGTAGACAAACATACGGGTAGATATCTACGATTTATTAGCACATTACATCGAAACTAGTTCAAATTTTAAAGATCATAATTCTTGACTGGGTGATCGGAAATAGTTCGTGTTTATGTGCATTTGAAAGCTCTTTTCAAGCGCTATCCATTATTTACGACAACCATGCGCTTTAAGATTTCCTGTAAAAAGTTCCAACGAAGACAATCTGGGGTACTTTCAGACTTAATTTTCATATGACAAAGTTAATTAGCAAAGTAACTACATCGCCATTTTCTTTGTCTGACGCTCTTAATCCATTCATTTGCGACGTGGCGCATTTATTGCAGCAAGATTGTAGCCCTTTTTAAGGGAAAGCAACTTCTAATCATGTCTCTTACTTGATTTACTCAGCGGCTATTGCGTAAAAAAATACGTCACAGTCGTAATGATAAATAATGTAACGTGAAAAAGTCAATAGCCTACGATACCAGGAGTTTCCAGGCGGTTCGCCATCCAAGTACTATCTCGGCCCGACGATGCTTAACTTCCGTGATCGGACGAGAACAGGTGAGTTCATCGTGGTATGGTCGTAGACAAACAAACGGGCAGATATCTACGATTTATTAGCACATTACATCGAAAATGGTTTAAGCTTTAAAGATCATATTTCTTGACTGGTTTATCCGAAATAGGTCGTGTTTATGTGCATTTGAAAGCTCTTTTCAAGCGCTATCCATTATTTACGACAACCATGCGCTTTAAGATTTCCGGTAAAAAGTTCCAACGAAGGCAATCTGGGGTACTTTCAGACTTAGTTTTCATATGACAAAGTTAATTAGCAAAGTAACTACATCGCCATTTTCTTTGTCTGACGCTCTTAATCCATTCATTTGCGACGTGGCACATTTATTGCAGCAAGATTGTAGCCCTTTTTAAGGGAAAGCAACTTCTAATCATGCCTCTTACTTGATTTACTCAGCGGCTATTGCGTAAAAAAGATACGTCACAGTCGTAATGATAAATAATGTGACGTGAAAAAGTCAATAGCCTACGATACCAGGAGTTTCCAGGCGGTTCGCCATCCAAGTACTATCTCGGCCCGACGATGCTTAACTTCCGTGATCGGACGAGAACAGGTGAGTTCATCGTGGTATGGTCGTAGACAAACAAACTGGCAGATATCTACGATTTATTAGCACATTACATCGAAAATGGTTTAAGCTTTAAAGATCATATTTCTGGACTGGTTTATCCGAAATAGGTCGTGTTTATGTGCATTTGAAAGCTCTTTTCAAGCGCTATCCATTATTTACGACAACCATGCGCTTTAAGATTTCCGGTAAAAAGTTCCAACGAAGGCAATCTGGGGTACTTTCAGACTTAGTTTTCATATGACAAAGTTAATTAGCAAAGTAACTACATCGCCATTTTCTTTGTCTGACGCTCTTAATCCATTCATTTGCGACGTGGCACATTTATTGCAGCAAGATTGTAGCCCTTTTTAAGGGAAAGCAACTTCTAATCATGCCTCTTACTTGATTTACTCAGCGGCTATTGCGTAAAAAAGATACGTCACAGTCGTAATGATAAATAATGTGACGTGAAAAAGTCAATAGCCTACGACACCGGGAGTTCCCAGGCGGTTCCCCATCCAAGTACTATCCCGGCCCGACGATGCTTAACTTCCGTGATCGGACGAGAACAGGTGTGTTCATCGTGGTATGGTCGTAGACAAACATACGGGCAGATATCTACGATTTATTAGCACATTACATCGAAAATGGTTCAAATTTTAAAGATCATAATTCTTGACTGGGTGATCGGAAATAGTTCGTGTTTATGTGCATTTGAAAGCTCTTTTTAAGCGCTATCGAGTCTTTACGACAATAATGCGCTTTAAGATTTCCGTTAAAAAGTTCCAACGAAGGCAATTTAGGGTACTTTCAGACTTAATTTTCATATGACAAAGTTAGTTAGCAAAGTAAGTACATCGCCATTTTCTTTGTCTGACGATCGTAATCCATTCATTTGCGACGTGGCGCATTTATTGCAGCACGATTGTAGCCGTTTTGCTGGGAAAGCAACTTCTAATCATGTCTCTTTCTTGATTTACTCAGCGGCTATTGCGTAAAAAAGATACATCACAGTCGTAATGATTAATAATGTAACGTGAAAAAGTCAATAGCCTACGACACCGGGAGTTCCCAGGCGGTCCCCCATCCAAGTACTATCCCGGCCCGACGATGCTTAACTTCCGTGATCGGACGAGAACAGGTGTGTTCATCGTGGTATGGTCGTAGACAAACATACGGGCAGATATCTACGATTTATTAGCACATTACATCGAAAATGGTTCAAATTTTAAAGATCATAATTCTTGACTGGGTGATCGGAAATAGTTCGTGTTTATGTGCATTTGAAAGCTCTTTTTAAGCGCTATCGATTCTTTACGACAATAATGCGCTTTAAGATTTCCGGTAAAAAGTTCCAACGAAGGCAATTTAGGGTACTTTCACACTTAATTTTCATATGACAAAGTTAGTTAGCAAAGTAAGTACATCGCCATTTACTTTGTCTGACGCTCGTAATCCATTCATTTGCGACGTGGCGAATTTATTGCAGCAAGATTGTAGCCCTTTTTAAGGGAAAGCAACTTCTAATCATGTCTCTTACTTGATTTACTCAGCGGCTATTGCGTAAAAAAGATACGTCACAGTCGTAATGATAAATAATGTAACGTGAAAAGGTCAATAGCCTACGACACCGGGAGTTCCCAGGCGGTCCCCCATCCAAGTACTATCCCGGCCCGACGATGCTTAACTTCCGTGATCGGACGAGAACAGGTGTGTTCATTGTGGTATGGTCTTAGACAAACATACGGGCAGATATCTACGATTTATTAGCACATTACATCGAAAATGGTTCAAATTTTAAAGATCATAATTCTTGACTGGGTGATCGGAAATAGTTCGTGTTTATGTGCATTTGAAACATCTTTTTAAGCGCTATCGATTCTTTACGACAATAATGCGCTTTAAGATTTCCGGTAAAAAGTTCCAACGAAGGCAATTTAGGGTACTTTCAGACTTAATTTTCATATGACAAAGTTAGTTAGCAAAGTAAGTACATCGCCATTTACTTTGTCTGACGCTCGTAATCTATTCATTTGCGACGTGGCGAATTTATTGCAGCAAGATTGTAGCCCTTTTTAAGGGAAAGAAACTTCTAATCATGTCTCTTACTTGATTTACTCAGCGGCTATTGCGTAAAAAAAGATACGTCACAGTCGTAATGATAAATAATGTAACGTGAAAAACTCAATAGCCTACGACACCGGGAGTTCCCAGGCGGTTCCCCATCCAAGTACTATCCCGGCCCGACGATGCTTAACTTCCGTGATCGGACGAGAACAGGTGTGTTCATCGTGGTATGGTCGTGGACAAACAAACGGGCAGATATCTACGATTTATTAGCACATTACATCGAAAATGGTTCAAATTTTAAAGATCATATTTCTTGACTGGGTGATCAGAAATAGGTCGTGTTTATGTGCATTTGAAAGCTCTTTTTAAGCGCTATCGATTCTTTACGACAATAATGCGCTTTAAGATTTCCGATAAAAAGTTCCAACGAAGGCAATCTAGGGTACTTTCAGTCATAATTTTCATATGACAAAGTTAATTAGCAAAGTAACTACATCGCCATTTTCTTTGTCTGACGCTCTTAATCCATTCATTTGCGACGTGGCACATTTATTGCAGCAAGATTGTAGCCCTTTTTAAGGGAAAGCAACTTCTAATCATGCCTCTTACTTGATTTACTCAGCGGCTATTGCGTTAAAAAGATACGTCACAGTCGTAATGATAAATAATGTGACGTGAAAAAGTCAATAGCCTACGACACCAGGAGTTTCCAGGCGGTCCCCCATCCAAGTACTATCCCGGCCCGACGATGCTTAACTTCCGTGATCGGACGAGAACAGGTGTGTTCATCGTGGTATGGTCGTAGACAAACATACGGGCAGATATCTACGATTTATTAGCACATTACGTCGAAAATGGTTCAAATTTTAAAGATCATAATTCTTGACTGGGTGATCGGAAATAGTTCGTGTTTATGTGCATTTGAAAGCTCTTTTTAAGCGCTATCGATTCTTTACGACAATAATGCGGTTTAAGATTTCCGGTAAAAAGTTCCAACGAAGGCAATTTAGGGTACTTTCAGACTTAATTTTCATATGACAAAGTTAGTTAGCAAAGTAAGTACATCGCCATTTTCTTTGTCTGACGCTCGTAATCCATTCATTTGCGACGTGGCGCATTTATTGCAGCACGATTGTAGCCGTTTTGCTGGGAAAGCAACTTCTAATCATGTCTTTTTCTTGATTTACTCAGCGGCTATTGCGTAAAAAAGATACATCACAGTCGTAGTGATTAATAATGTAACGTGAAAAAGTCAATAGCCTACGACACCGGGAGTTCCCAGGCGGTCCCCCATCCAAGTACTATCCCGGCCCGACGATGCTTAACTTCCGTGATCGGACGAGAACAGGTGTGTTCATCGTGGTATGGTCGTAGACAAACATACGGGCAGATATCTACGATTTATTAGCACATTACATCAAAAATGGTTCAAATTTTAAAGATCATAATTCTTGACTGGGTGATCGGAAATAGTTCGTGTTTATGTGCATTTGAAACCTCTTTTTAAGCGCTATCGATTCTTTACGACAATAATGCGCTTTAAGATTTCCGGTAAAAAGTTCCAACGAAGGCAATTTAGGGTACTTTCAGACTTAATTTTCATATGACAAAGTTAGTTAGCAAAGTAAGTACATCGCCATTTTCTTTGTCTGACGCTCGTAATCCATTCATTTGCGACATGGCGAATTTATTGCAGCAAGATTGTAGCCCTTTTTAAGGGAAAGAAACTTCTAATCATGTCTCTTACTTGATTTACTCAGCGGCTATTGCGTAAAAAAGATACGTCACAGTCGTAATGATAAATAATGTAACGTGAAAAAGTCAATAGCCTACGACACCGAGAGTTCCCAGGCGGTTCCCCATCCAAGTACTATCCCGGCCCGACGATGCTTAACTTCCGTGATCGGACGAGAACAGGTGTGTTCATCGTGGTATGGTCGTAGACAAACAAACGGGCAGATATCTACGATTTATTAGCACATTACATCGAAAATGGTTCAAATTTTAAAGATCATACTTCTTGACTGGGTGATCGGAAATAGGTCGTGTTTATGTGCATTTGAAAGCTCTTTTTAAGCGCTATCGATTCTTTACGACAATAATGCGCTTTAAGATTTCCGGTAAAAAGTTCCAACGAAGGCAATCTAGGGTACTTTCAGACTTAATTTTCATATGACAAAGTTAATTAGCAAATTAACTACATCGCCATTTTCTTTGTCTGACCCTCTTAGTCCATTCATTTGCGACGTGGCGAATTTATTGCAGCAAGATTGTAGCCCTTTTTAAGGGAAAGAAACTTCTAATCATGTCTCTTACTTGATTTACTCAGCGGCTATTGCGTAAAAAAGATACGTCACAGTCGTAATGATAAATAATGTAACGTGAAAAAGTCAATAGCCTACGACACCGGGAGTTCCCAGGCGGTTCCCCATCCAAGTACTATCCCGGCCCGACGATGCTTAACTTCCGTGATCGGACGAGAACAGGTGTGTTCATCGTGGTATGGTCGTAGACAAACAAACGGCAGATATCTACGATTTATTAGCACATTACATCGAAAATGGTTCAAATTTTAAAGATCATATTTCTTGACTGGGTGATCGGAAATAGGTCGTGTTTATGTGCATTTGAAAGCTCTTTTTAAGCGCTATCAATTCTTTACGACAATAATGCGCTTTAAGATTTCCGGTAAAAAGTTCCAACGAAGGCAATCTAGGGTACTTTCAGACTTAATTTTCATATGACAAAGTTAATTAGCAAATTAACTACATCGCCATTTTCTTTGTCTGACGCTCTTAATCCATTCATTTGCGACGTGGCGAATTTATTGCAGCAAGATTGTAGCCCTTTTTAAGGGAAAGAAACTTCTAATCATGTCTCTTACTTGATTTAATCAGCGGCTATTGCGTAAAAAAGATACGTCACAGTCGTAATGATAAATAATGTAACGTGAAAAAGTCAATAGCCTACGACACCGGGAGTTCCCAGGTGGTTCCCCATCCAAATACTATCCCGGCCCGACGATGCTTAACTTCCGTGATCGGACGAGAACAGGTGTGTTCATCGTGGTATGGTCGTAGACAAACAAACGGGCAGATATCTACGATTTATTAGCACATTACATCGAAAATGGTTCAAATTTTAAAGATCATATTTCTTGACTGGGTGATCAGAAATAGGTCGTGTTTATGTGCATTTGAAAGCTCTTTTTAAGCGCTATCGATTCTTTACGACAATAATGCGCTTTAAGATTTCCGGTAAAAAGTTCCAACGAAGGCAATCTAGGGTACTTTCAGACTTAATTTTCATATGACAAAGTTAATTAGCAAATTAACTACATCGCCATTTTCTTTGTCTGACGCTCGTAATCCATTCATTTGCGACGTGGCGCATTAATTGCAGCCAGATCGTAGCCGTTTTGAAGGGAAAGAAACTTCTAATCAAGTCGCTTATATGATTTACTCAGCGGCTATTGCGTAAAAAAGATACGTCACAATCGTAATGATAAATAATGTAACGTGAAAAAGTCAATAGCCTACGACACCGGGAGTTCCCAGGCGGTCCCCCATCCAAGTACTATCCCGGCCCGACGATGCTTAACTTCCGTGATCGGACGAGAACAGGTGTGTTCATCGTGGTATGGTCGTAGACAAACATACGGGTAGATATCTACGATTTATTAGCACATTACATCGAAAATAGTTCAAATTTTAAAGATCATAATTCTTGACTGGGTGATCGGAAATAGTTCGTGTTTATGTGCATTTGAAAGCTCTTTTCAAGCGCTATCCATTATTTACGACAACCATGCGCTTTAAGATTTCCTGTAAAAAGTTCCAACGAAGGCAATCTGGGGTACTTTCAGACTTAATTTTCATATGACAAAGTTAATTAGCAAAGTAACTACATCGCCATTTTCTTTGTCTGACGCTCTTAATCCATTCATTTGCGACGTGGCGCATTTATTGCAGCAAGATTGTAGCCCTTTTTAAGGGAAAGCAACTTCTAATCATGTCTCTTACTTGATTTACTCAGCGGCTATTGCGTAAAAAAATACGTCACAGTCGTAATGATAAATAATGTAACGTGAAAAAGTCAATAGCCTACGTTACCAGGAGTTTCCAGGCAGTTCGCCATCCAAGTACTATCTCGGCCCGACGATGCTTAACTTCCGTGATCGGACGAGAACAGGTGAGTTCATCGTGGTATGGTCGTAGACAAACATACGGGCAGATATCTACGATTTATTAGCACATTACATCGAAAATGGTTCAAATTTTAAAGATCATAATTCTTGACTGGGTGATCGGAAATAGTTCGTGTTTATGTGCATTTGAAAGCTCTTTTTAAGCGCTATCGATTCTTTACGACAATAATGCGCTTTAAGATTTCCGGTAAAAAGTTCCAACGAAGGCAATTTAGGGTACTTTCACACTTAATTTTCATATGACAAAGTTAGTTAGCAAAGTAAGTACATCGCCATTTACTTTGTCTGACGCTCGTAATCCATTCATTTGCGACGTGGCGAATTTATTGCAGCAAGATTGTAGCCCTTTTTAAGGGAAAGCAACTTCTAATCATGTCTCTTACTTGATTTACTCAGCGGCTATTGCGTAAAAAAGATACGTCACAGTCGTAATGATAAATAATGTAACGTGAAAAGGTCAATAGCCTACGACACCGGGAGTTCCCAGGCGGTCCCCCATCCAAGTACTATCCCGGCCCGACGATGCTTAACTTCCGTGATCGGACGAGAACAGGTGTGTTCATTGTGGTATGGTCTTAGACAAACATACGGGCAGATATCTACGATTTATTAGCACATTACATCGAAAATGGTTCAAATTTTAAAGATCATAATTCTTGACTGGGTGATCGGAAATAGTTCGTGTTTATGTGCATTTGAAACATCTTTTTAAGCGCTATCGATTCTTTACGACAATAATGCGCTTTAAGATTTCCGGTAAAAAGTTCCAACGAAGGCAATTTAGGGTACTTTCAGACTTAATTTTCATATGACAAAGTTAGTTAGCAAAGTAAGTACATCGCCATTTACTTTGTCTGACGCTCGTAATCTATTCATTTGCGACGTGGCGAATTTATTGCAGCAAGATTGTAGCCCTTTTTAAGGGAAAGAAACTTCTAATCATGTCTCTTACTTGATTTACTCAGCGGCTATTGCGTAAAAAAAGATACGTCACAGTCGTAATGATAAATAATGTAACGTGAAAAACTCAATAGCCTACGACACCGGGAGTTCCCAGGCGGTTCCCCATCCAAGTACTATCCCGGCCCGACGATGCTTAACTTCCGTGATCGGACGAGAACAGGTGTGTTCATCGTGGTATGGTCGTGGACAAACAAACGGGCAGATATCTACGATTTATTAGCACATTACATCGAAAATGGTTCAAATTTTAAAGATCATATTTCTTGACTGGGTGATCAGAAATAGGTCGTGTTTATGTGCATTTGAAAGCTCTTTTTAAGCGCTATCGATTCTTTACGACAATAATGCGCTTTAAGATTTCCGATAAAAAGTTCCAACGAAGGCAATCTAGGGTACTTTCAGTCATAATTTTCATATGACAAAGTTAATTAGCAAAGTAACTACATCGCCATTTTCTTTGTCGGACGCTCTTAATCCATTCATTTGCGACGTGGCACATTTATTGCAGCAAGATTGTAGCCCTTTTTAAGGGAAAGCAACTTCTAATCATGCCTCTTACTTGATTTACTCAGCGGCTATTGCGTTAAAAAGATACGTCACAGTCGTAATGATAAATAATGTGACGTGAAAAAGTCAATAGCCTACGACACCAGGAGTTTCCAGGCGGTCCCCCATCCAAGTACTATCCCGGCCCGACGATGCTTAACTTCCGTGATCGGACGAGAACAGGTGTGTTCATCGTGGTATGGTCGTAGACAAACATACGGGCAGATATCTACGATTTATTAGCACATTACGTCGAAAATGGTTCAAATTTTAAAGATCATAATTCTTGACTGGGTGATCGGAAATAGTTCGTGTTTATGTGCATTTGAAAGCTCTTTTTAAGCGCTATCGATTCTTTACGACAATAATGCGCTTTAAGATTTCCGGTAAAAAGTTCCAACGAAGGCAATTTAGGGTACTTTCAGACTTAATTTTCATATGACAAAGTTAGTTAGCAAAGTAAGTACATCGCCATTTTCTTTGTCTGACGCTCGTAATCCATTCATTTGCGACGTGGCGCATTTATTGCAGCACGATTGTAGCCGTTTTGCTGGGAAAGCAACTTCTAATCATGTCTTTTTCTTGATTTACTCAGCGGCTATTGCGTAAAAAAGATACATCACAGTCGTAGTGATTAATAATGTAACGTGAAAAAGTCAATAGCCTACGACACCGGGAGTTCCCAGGCGGTCCCCCATCCAAGTACTATCCCGGCCCGACGATGCTTAACTTCCGTGATCGGACGAGAACAGGTGTGTTCATCGTGGTATGGTCGTAGACAAACATACGGGCAGATATCTACGATTTATTAGCACATTACATCGAAAATGGTTCAAATTTTAAAGATCATATTTCTTGACTGGGTGATCAGAAATAGGTCGTGTTTATGTGCATTTGAAAGCTCTTTTTAAGCGCTATCGATTCTTTACGACAATAATGCGCTTTAAGATTTCCGGTAAAAAGTTCCAACGAAGGCAATCTAGGGTACTTTCAGACTTAATTTTCATATGACAAAGTTAATTAGCAAATTAACTACATCGCCATTTTCTTTGTCTGACGCTCGTAATCCATTCATTTGCGACGTGGCGCATTAATTGCAGCCAGATCGTAGCCGTTTTGAAGGGAAAGAAACTTCTAATCAAGTCGCTTATATGATTTACTCAGCGGCTATTGCGTAAAAAAGATACGTCACAATCGTAATGATAAATAATGTAACGTGAAAAAGTCAATAGCCTACGACACCGGGAGTTCCCAGGCGGTCCCCCATCCAAGTACTATCCCGGCCCGACGATGCTTAACTTCCGTGATCGGACGAGAACAGGTGTGTTCATCGTGGTATGGTCGTAGACAAACATACGGGTAGATATCTACGATTTATTAGCACATTACATCGAAAATAGTTCAAATTTTAAAGATCATAATTCTTGACTGGGTGATCGGAAATAGTTCGTGTTTATGTGCATTTGAAAGCTCTTTTCAAGCGCTATCCATTATTTACGACAACCATGCGCTTTAAGATTTCCTGTAAAAAGTTCCAACGAAGGCAATCTGGGGTACTTTCAGACTTAATTTTCATATGACAAAGTTAATTAGCAAAGTAACTACATCGCCATTTTCTTTGTCTGACGCTCTTAATCCATTCATTTGCGACGTGGCGCATTTATTGCAGCAAGATTGTAGCCCTTTTTAAGGGAAAGCAACTTCTAATCATGTCTCTTACTTGATTTACTCAGCGGCTATTGCGTAAAAAAATACGTCACAGTCGTAATGATAAATAATGTAACGTGAAAAAGTCAATAGCCTACGTTACCAGGAGTTTCCAGGCAGTTCGCCATCCAAGTACTATCTCGGCCCGACGATGCTTAACTTCCGTGATCGGACGAGAACAGGTGAGTTCATCGTGGTATGGTCGTAGACAAACATACGGGCAGATATCTACGATTTATTAGCACATTACATCGAAAATGGTTCAAATTTTAAAGATCATAATTCTTGACTGGGTGATCGGAAATAGTTCGTGTTTATGTGCATTTGAAAGCTCTTTTTAAGCGCTATCGATTCTTTACGACAATAATGCGCTTTAAGATTTCCGGTAAAAAGTTCCAACGAAGGCAATTTAGGGTACTTTCACACTTAATTTTCATATGACAAAGTTAGTTAGCAAAGTAAGTACATCGCCATTTACTTTGTCTGACGCTCGTAATCCATTCATTTGCGACGTGGCGAATTTATTGCAGCAAGATTGTAGCCCTTTTTAAGGGAAAGCAACTTCTAATCATGTCTCTTACTTGATTTACTCAGCGGCTATTGCGTAAAAAAGATACGTCACAGTCGTAATGATAAATAATGTAACGTGAAAAGGTCAATAGCCTACGACACCGGGAGTTCCCAGGCGGTCCCCCATCCAAGTACTATCCCGGCCCGACGATGCTTAACTTCCGTGATCGGACGAGAACAGGTGTGTTCATTGTGGTATGGTCTTAGACAAACATACGGGCAGATATCTACGATTTATTAGCACATTACATCGAAAATGGTTCAAATTTTAAAGATCATAATTCTTGACTGGGTGATCGGAAATAGTTCGTGTTTATGTGCATTTGAAACATCTTTTTAAGCGCTATCGATTCTTTACGACAATAATGCGCTTTAAGATTTCCGGTAAAAAGTTCCAACGAAGGCAATTTAGGGTACTTTCAGACTTAATTTTCATATGACAAAGTTAGTTAGCAAAGTAAGTACATCGCCATTTACTTTGTCTGACGCTCGTAATCTATTCATTTGCGACGTGGCGAATTTATTGCAGCAAGATTGTAGCCCTTTTTAAGGGAAAGAAACTTCTAATCATGTCTCTTACTTGATTTACTCAGCGGCTATTGCGTAAAAAAAGATACGTCACAGTCGTAATGATAAATAATGTAACGTGAAAAACTCAATAGCCTACGACACCGGGAGTTCCCAGGCGGTTCCCCATCCAAGTACTATCCCGGCCCGACGATGCTTAACTTCCGTGATCGGACGAGAACAGGTGTGTTCATCGTGGTATGGTCGTGGACAAACAAACGGGCAGATATCTACGATTTATTAGCACATTACATCGAAAATGGTTCAAATTTTAAAGATCATATTTCTTGACTGGGTGATCAGAAATAGGTCGTGTTTATGTGCATTTGAAAGCTCTTTTTAAGCGCTATCGATTCTTTACGACAATAATGCGCTTTAAGATTTCCGATAAAAAGTTCCAACGAAGGCAATCTAGGGTACTTTCAGTCATAATTTTCATATGACAAAGTTAATTAGCAAAGTAACTACATCGCCATTTTCTTTGTCGGACGCTCTTAATCCATTCATTTGCGACGTGGCACATTTATTGCAGCAAGATTGTAGCCCTTTTTAAGGGAAAGCAACTTCTAATCATGCCTCTTACTTGATTTACTCAGCGGCTATTGCGTTAAAAAGATACGTCACAGTCGTAATGATAAATAATGTGACGTGAAAAAGTCAATAGCCTACGACACCAGGAGTTTCCAGGCGGTCCCCCATCCAAGTACTATCCCGGCCCGACGATGCTTAACTTCCGTGATCGGACGAGAACAGGTGTGTTCATCGTGGTATGGTCGTAGACAAACATACGGGCAGATATCTACGATTTATTAGCACATTACGTCGAAAATGGTTCAAATTTTAAAGATCATAATTCTTGACTGGGTGATCGGAAATAGTTCGTGTTTATGTGCATTTGAAAGCTCTTTTTAAGCGCTATCGATTCTTTACGACAATAATGCGCTTTAAGATTTCCGGTAAAAAGTTCCAACGAAGGCAATTTAGGGTACTTTCAGACTTAATTTTCATATGACAAAGTTAGTTAGCAAAGTAAGTACATCGCCATTTTCTTTGTCTGACGCTCGTAATCCATTCATTTGCGACGTGGCGCATTTATTGCAGCACGATTGTAGCCGTTTTGCTGGGAAAGCAACTTCTAATCATGTCTTTTTCTTGATTTACTCAGCGGCTATTGCGTAAAAAAGATACATCACAGTCGTAGTGATTAATAATGTAACGTGAAAAAGTCAATAGCCTACGACACCGGGAGTTCCCAGGCGGTCCCCCATCCAAGTACTATCCCGGCCCGACGATGCTTAACTTCCGTGATCGGACGAGAACAGGTGTGTTCATCGTGGTATGGTCGTAGACAAACATACGGGCAGATATCTACGATTTATTAGCACATTACATCAAAAATGGTTCAAATTTTAAAGATCATAATTCTTGACTGGGTGATCGGAAATAGTTCGTGTTTATGTGCATTTGAAACCTCTTTTTAAGCGCTATCGATTCTTTACGACAATAATGCGCTTTAAGATTTCCGGTAAAAAGTTCCAACGAAGGCAATTTAGGGTACTTTCAGACTTAATTTTCATATGACAAAGTTAGTTAGCAAAGTAAGTACATCGCCATTTACTTTGTCTGACGCTCGTAATCCATTCATTTGCGACATGGCGAATTTATTGCAGCAAGATTGTAGCCCTTTTTAAGGGAAAGAAACTTCTAATCATGTCTCTTACTTGATTTACTCAGCGGCTATTGCGTAAAAAAGATACGTCACAGTCGTAATGATAAATAATGTAACGTGAAAAAGTCAATAGCCTACGACACCGAGAGTTCCCAGGCGGTTCCCCATCCAAGTACTATCCCGGCCCGACGATGCTTAACTTCCGTGATCGGACGAGAACAGGTGTGTTCATCGTGGTATGGTCGTAGACAAACAAACGGGCAGATATCTACGATTTATTAGCACATTACATCGAAAATGGTTCAAATTTTAAAGATCATACTTCTTGACTGGGTGATCGGAAATAGGTCGTGTTTATGTGCATTTGAAAGCTCTTTTTAAGCGCTATCGATTCTTTACGACAATAATGCGCTTTAAGATTTCCGGTAAAAAGTTCCAACGAAGGCAATCTAGGGTACTTTCAGACTTAATTTTCATATGACAAAGTTAATTAGCAAATTAACTACATCGCCATTTTCTTTGTCTGACCCTCTTAGTCCATTCATTTGCGACGTGGCGAATTTATTGCAGCAAGATTGTAGCCCTTTTTAAGGGAAAGAAACTTCTAATCATGTCTCTTACTTGATTTACTCAGCGGCTATTGCGTAAAAAAGATACGTCACAGTCGTAATGATAAATAATGTAACGTGAAAAAGTCAATAGCCTACGACACCGGGAGTTCCCAGGCGGTTCCCCATCCAAGTACTATCCCGGCCCGACGATGCTTAACTTCCGTGATCGGACGAGAACAGGTGTGTTCATCGTGGTATGGTCGTAGACAAACAAACGGCAGATATCTACGATTTATTAGCACATTACATCGAAAATGGTTCAAATTTTAAAGATCATATTTCTTGACTGGGTGATCGGAAATAGGTCGTGTTTATGTGCATTTGAAAGCTCTTTTTAAGCGCTATCAATTCTTTACGACAATAATGCGCTTTAAGATTTCCGGTAAAAAGTTCCAACGAAGGCAATCTAGGGTACTTTCAGACTTAATTTTCATATGACAAAGTTAATTAGCAAATTAACTACATCGCCATTTTCTTTGTCTGACGCTCTTAATCCATTCATTTGCGACGTGGCGAATTTATTGCAGCAAGATTGTAGCCCTTTTTAAGGGAAAGAAACTTCTAATCATGTCTCTTACTTGATTTAATCAGCGGCTATTGCGTAAAAAAGATACGTCACAGTCGTAATGATAAATAATGTAACGTGAAAAAGTCAATAGCCTACGACACCGGGAGTTCCCAGGTGGTTCCCCATCCAAATACTATCCCGGCCCGACGATGCTTAACTTCCGTGATCGGACGAGAACAGGTGTGTTCATCGTGGTATGGTCGTAGACAAACAAACGGGCAGATATCTACGATTTATTAGCACATTACATCGAAAATGGTTCAAATTTTAAAGATCATATTTCTTGACTGGGTGATCAGAAATAGGTCGTGTTTATGTGCATTTGAAAGCTCTTTTTAAGCGCTATCGATTCTTTACGACAATAATGCGCTTTAAGATTTCCGGTAAAAAGTTCCAACGAAGGCAATCTAGGGTACTTTCAGACTTAATTTTCATATGACAAAGTTAATTAGCAAATTAACTACATCGCCATTTTCTTTGTCTGACGCTCGTAATCCATTCATTTGCGACGTGGCGCATTAATTGCAGCCAGATCGTAGCCGTTTTGAAGGGAAAGAAACTTCTAATCAAGTCGCTTATATGATTTACTCAGCGGCTATTGCGTAAAAAAGATACGTCACAATCGTAATGATAAATAATGTAACGTGAAAAAGTCAATAGCCTACGACACCGGGAGTTCCCAGGCGGTCCCCCATCCAAGTACTATCCCGGCCCGACGATGCTTAACTTCCGTGATCGGACGAGAACAGGTGTGTTCATCGTGGTATGGTCGTAGACAAACATACGGGTAGATATCTACGATTTATTAGCACATTACATCGAAAATAGTTCAAATTTTAAAGATCATAATTCTTGACTGGGTGATCGGAAATAGTTCGTGTTTATGTGCATTTGAAAGCTCTTTTCAAGCGCTATCCATTATTTACGACAACCATGCGCTTTAAGATTTCCTGTAAAAAGTTCCAACGAAGGCAATCTGGGGTACTTTCAGACTTAATTTTCATATGACAAAGTTAATTAGCAAAGTAACTACATCGCCATTTTCTTTGTCTGACGCTCTTAATCCATTCATTTGCGACGTGGCGCATTTATTGCAGCAAGATTGTAGCCCTTTTTAAGGGAAAGCAACTTCTAATCATGTCTCTTACTTGATTTACTCAGCGGCTATTGCGTAAAAAAATACGTCACAGTCGTAATGATAAATAATGTAACGTGAAAAAGTCAATAGCCTACGTTACCAGGAGTTTCCAGGCGGTTCGCCATCCAAGTACTATCTCGGCCCGACGATGCTTAACTTCCGTGATCGGACGAGAACAGGTGAGTTCATCGTGGTATGGTCGTAGACAAACAAACGGGCAGATATCTACGATTTATTAGCACATTACATCGAAAATGGTTTAAGCTTTAAAGATCATATTTCTTGACTGGTTTATCCGAAATAGGTCGTGTTTATGTGCATTTGAAAGCTCTTTTCAAGCGCTATCCATTATTTACGACAACCATGCGCTTTAAGATTTCCGGTAAAAAGTTCCAACGAAGGCAATCTGGGGTACTTTCAGACTTAGTTTTCATATGACAAAGTTAATTAGCAAAGTAACTACATCGCCATTTTCTTTGTCTGACGCTCTTAATCCATTCATTTGCGACGTGGCACATTTATTGCAGCAAGATTGTAGCCCTTTTTAAGGGAAAGCAACTTCTAATCATGCCTCTTACTTGATTTACTCAGCGGCTATTGCGTAAAAAAGATACGTCACAGTCGTAATGATAAATAATGTGACGTGAAAAAGTCAATAGCCTACGACACCGGGAGTTCCCAGGCGGTTCCCCATCCAAGTACTATCCCGGCCCGACGATGCTTAACTTCCGTGATCGGACGAGAACAGGTGTGTTCATCGTGGTATGGTCGTAGACAAACATACGGGCAGATATCTACGATTTATTAGCACATTACATCGAAAATGGTTCAAATTTTAAAGATCATAATTCTTGACTGGGTGATCGGAAATAGTTCGTGTTTATGTGCATTTGAAAGCTCTTTTTAAGCGCTATCGAGTCTTTACGACAATAATGCGCTTTAAGATTTCCGGTAAAAAGTTCCAACGAAGGCAATTTAGGGTACTTTCAGACTTAATTTTCATATGACAAAGTTAGTTAGCAAAGTAAGTACATCGCCATTTTCTTTGTCTGACGATCGTAATCCATTCATTTGCGACGTGGCGCATTTATTGCAGCACGATTGTAGCCGTTTTGCTGGGAAAGCAACTTCTAATCATGTCTCTTTCTTGATTTACTCAGCGGCTATTGCGTAAAAAAGATACATCACAGTCGTAATGATTAATAATGTAACGTGAAAAAGTCAATAGCCTACGACACCGGGAGTTCCCAGGCGGTCCCCCATCCAAGTACTATCCCGGCCCGACGATGCTTAACTTCCGTGATCGGACGAGAACAGGTGTGTTCATCGTGGTATGGTCGTAGACAAACATACGGGCAGATATCTACGATTTATTAGCACATTACATCGAAAATGGTTCAAATTTTAAAGATCATAATTCTTGACTGGGTGATCGGAAATAGTTCGTGTTTATGTGCATTTGAAAGCTCTTTTTAAGCGCTATCGATTCTTTACGACAATAATGCGCTTTAAGATTTCCGGTAAAAAGTTCCAACGAAGGCAATTTAGGGTACTTTCAGACTTAATTTTCATATGACAAAGTTAGTTAGCAAAGTAAGTACATCGCCATTTACTTTGTCTGACGCTCGTAATCCATTCATTTGCGACGTGGCGAATTTATTGCAGCAAGATTGTAGCCCTTTTTAAGGGAAAGCAACTTCTAATCATGTCTCTTACTTGATTTACTCAGCGGCTATTGCGTAAAAAAGATACGTCACAGTCGTAATGATAAATAATGTAACGTGAAAAGGTCAATAGCCTACGACACCGGGAGTTCCCAGGCGGTCCCCCATCCAAGTACTATCCCGGCCCGACGATGCTTAACTTCCGTGATCGGACGAGAACAGGTGTGTTCATTGTGGTATGGTCGTAGACAAACATACGGGCAGATATCTACGATTTATTAGCACATTACATCGAAAATGGTTCAAATTTTAAAGATCATAATTCTTGACTGGGTGATCGGAAATAGTTCGTGTTTATGTGCATTTGAAACATCTTTTTAAGCGCTATCGATTCTTTACGACAATAATGCGCTTTAAGATTTCCGGTAAAAAGTTCCAACGAAGGCAATTTAGGGTACTTTCAGACTTAATTTTCATATGACAAAGTTAGTTAGCAAAGTAAGTACATCGCCATTTACTTTGTCTGACGCTCGTAATCTATTCATTTGCGACGTGGCGAATTTATTGCAGCAAGATTGTAGCCCTTTTTAAGGGAAAGAAACTTCTAATCATGTCTCTTACTTGATTTACTCAGCGGCTATTGCGTAAAAAAGATACGTCACAGTCGCAATGATTAATAATGAAACGTGAAAAAGTCAATAGCCTACGACACCGGGAGTTCCCAGGCGGTCCCCCATCCAAGTACTATCCCGGCCCGACGATGCTTTACTTCCGTGATCGGACGAGAACAGGTGTGTTCATCGTGGTATGGTCGTAGACAAACATACGGGCAGATATCTACGATTTATTAGCACATTACATCGAAAATGGTTCAAATTTTAAAGATCATAATTCTTGACTGTGTGATCGGAAATAGTTCGTGTTTATGTGCATTTGAAAGCTCTTTTTAAGCGCTATCGATTCTTTACGACAATAATGCGCTTTAAGATTTCCGGTAAAAAGTTCCAACGAAGGCAATTTAGGGTACTTTCAGACTTAATTTTCATATGACAAAGTTAGTTAGCAAAGTAAGTACATCGCCATTTTCTTTGTCTGACGCTCGTAATCCATTCATTTGCGACGTGGCGCATTTATTGCAGCACGATTGTAGCCGTTTTGCTGGGAAAGCAACTTCTAATCATGTCTTTTTCTTGATTTACTCAGCGGCTATTGCGTAAAAAAGATACATCACAGTCGTAGTGATTAATAATGTAACGTGAAAAAGTCAATAGCCTACGACACCGGGAGTTCCCAGGCGGTCCCCCATCCAAGTACTATCCCGGCCCGACGATGCTTAACTTCCGTGATCGGACGAGAACAGGTGTGTTCATCGTGGTATGGTCGTAGACAAACATACGGGCAGATATCTACGATTTATTAGCACATTACATCAAAAATGGTTCAAATTTTAAAGATCATAATTCTTGACTGGGTGATCGGAAATAGTTCGTGTTTATGTGCATTTGAAAGCTCTTTTTAAGCGCTATCGATTCTTTACAACAATAATGCGCTTTAAGATTTCCGGTAAAAAGTTCCAACGAAGGCAATTTAGGGTACTTTCAGACTTAATTTTCATATGACAAAGTTAGTTAGCAAAGTAAGTACATCGCCATTTACTTTGTCTGACGCTCGTAATCCATTCATTTGCGACGTGGCGAATTTATTGCAGCAAGATTGTAGCCCTTTTTAAGGGAAAGCAACTTCTAATCATGTCTCTTACTTGATTTACTCAGCGGCTATTGCGTAAAAAAGATACGTCACAGTCGTAATGATAAATAATGTAACGTGAAAAGGTCAATAGCCTACGACACCGGGAGTTCCCAGGCGGTCCCCCATCCAAGTACTATCCCGGCCCGACGATGCTTAACTTCCGTGATCGGACGAGAACAGGTGTGTTCATCGTGGTATGGTCGTAGACAAACATACGGGCAGATATCTACGATTTATTAGCACATTACATCGAAAATGGTTCAAATTTTAAAGATCATAATTCTTGACTGGGTGATCGGAAATAGTTCGTGTTTATGTGCATTTGAAAGCTCTTTTTAAGCGCTATCGATTCTTTACGACAATAATGCGCTTTAAGATTTCCGGTAAAAAGTTCCAACGAAGGCAATTTAGGGTACTTTCAGACTTAATTTTCATATGACAAAGTTAGTTAGCAAAGTAAGTACATCGCCATTTTCTTTGTCTGACGCTCGTAATCCATTCATTTGCGACGTGGCGCATTTATTGCAGCACGATTGTAGCCGTTTTGCTGGGAAAGCAACTTCTAATCATGTCTTTTTCTTGATTTACTCAGCGGCTATTGCGTAAAAAAGATACATCACAGTCGTAGTGATTAATAATGTAACGTGAAAAAGTCAATAGCCTACGACACCGGGAGTTCCCAGGCGGTCCCCCATCCAAGTACTATCCCGGCCCGACGATGCTTAACTTCCGTGATCGGACGAGAACAGGTGTGTTCATCGTGGTATGGTCGTAGACAAACATACGGGCAGATATCTACGATTTATTAGCACATTACATCAAAAATGGTTCAAATTTTAAAGATCATAATTCTTGACTGGGTGATCGGAAATAGTTCGTGTTTATGTGCATTTGAAAGCTCTTTTTAAGCGCTATCGATTCTTTACAACAATAATGCGCTTTAAGATTTCCGGTAAAAAGTTCCAACGAAGGCAATTTAGGGTACTTTCAGACTTAATTTTCATATGACAAAGTTAGTTAGCAAAGTAAGTACATCGCCATTTACTTTGTCTGACGCTCGTAATCCATTCATTTGCGACGTGGCGAATTTATTGCAGCAAGATTGTAGCCCTTTTTAAGGGAAAGCAACTTCTAATCATGTCTCTTACTTGATTTACTCAGCGGCTATTGCGTAAAAAAGATACGTCACAGTCGTAATGATAAATAATGTAACGTGAAAAGGTCAATAGCCTACGACACCGGGAGTTCCCAGGCGGTCCCCCATCCAAGTACTATCCCGGCCCGACGATGCTTAACTTCCGTGATCGGACGAGAACAGGTGTGTTCATTGTGGTATGGTCGTAGACAAACATACGGGCAGATATCTACGATTTATTAGCACATTACATCGAAAATGGTTCAAATTTTAAAGATCATAATTCTTGACTGGTTGATCGGAAATAGTTCGTGTTTATGTGCATTTGAAACCTCTTTTTAAGCGCTATCGATTCTTTACGACAATAATGCGCTTTAAGATTTCCGGTAAAAAGTTCCAACGAAGGCAATTTAGGGTACTTTCAGACTTAATTTTCATATGACAAAGTTAGTTAGCAAAGTAAGTACATCGCCATTTACTTTGTCTGACGCTCGTAATCCATTCATTTGCGACGTGGCGAATTTATTGCAGCAAGATTATAGCCCTTTTTAAGGGAAAGAAACTTCTAATCATGTCTCTTACTTGATTTACTCAGCGGCTATTGCGTAAAAAAGATACGTCACAGTCGTAATGATAAATAATGTAACGTGAAAAAGTCAATAGCCTACGACACCGAGAGTTCCCAGGCGGTTCCCCATCCAAGTACTATCCCGGCCCGACGATGCTTAACTTCCGTGACCGGACGAGAACAGGTGTGTTCATCGTGGTATGGTCGTATACAAACAAACGGGCAGATATCTACGATTTATTAGCACATTACATCGAAAATGGTTCAAATTTTAAAGATCATACTTCTTGACTGGGTGATCGGAAATAGGTCGTGTTTATGTGCATTTGAAAGCTCTTTTTAAGCGCTATCGATTCTTTACGACAATAATGCGCTTTAAGATTTCCGGTAAAAAGTTCCAACGAAGGCAATCTAGGGTACTTTCAGACTTAATTTTCATATGACAAAGTTAGTTAGCAAAGTAAGTACATCGCCATTTTCTTTGTCTGACGCTCGTAATCCATTCATTTGCGACGTGGCGCATTTATTGCAGCACGATTGTAGCCGTTTTGCTGGGAAAGCAACTTCTAATCATGTCTTTTTCTTGATTTACTCAGCGGCTATTGCGTAAAAAAGATACATCACAGTCGTAGTGATTAATAATGTAACGTGAAAAAGTCAATAGCCTACGACACCGGGAGTTCCCAGGCGGTCCCCCATCCAAGTACTATCCCGGCCCGACGATGCTTAACTTCCGTGATCGGACGAGAACAGGTGTGTTCATCGTGGTATGGTCGTAGACAAACATACGGGCAGATATCTACGATTTATTAGCACATTACATCAAAAATGGTTCAAATTTTAAAGATCATAATTCTTGACTGGGTGATCGGAAATAGTTCGTGTTTATGTGCATTTGAAAGCTCTTTTTAAGCGCTATCGATTCTTTACAACAATAATGCGCTTTAAGATTTCCGGTAAAAAGTTCCAACGAAGGCAATTTAGGGTACTTTCAGACTTAATTTTCATATGACAAAGTTAGTTAGCAAAGTAAGTACATCGCCATTTACTTTGTCTGACGCTCGTAATCCATTCATTTGCGACGTGGCGAATTTATTGCAGCAAGATTGTAGCCCTTTTTAAGGGAAAGCAACTTCTAATCATGTCTCTTACTTGATTTACTCAGCGGCTATTGCGTAAAAAAGATACGTCACAGTCGTAATGATAAATAATGTAACGTGAAAAGGTCAATAGCCTACGACACCGGGAGTTCCCAGGCGGTCCCCCATCCAAGTACTATCCCGGCCCGACGATGCTTAACTTCCGTGATCGGACGAGAACAGGTGTGTTCATTGTGGTATGGTCGTAGACAAACATACGGGCAGATATCTACGATTTATTAGCACATTACATCGAAAATGGTTCAAATTTTAAAGATCATAATTCTTGACTGGTTGATCGGAAATAGTTCGTGTTTATGTGCATTTGAAACCTCTTTTTAAGCGCTATCGATTCTTTACGACAATAATGCGCTTTAAGATTTCCGGTAAAAAGTTCCAACGAAGGCAATTTAGGGTACTTTCAGACTTAATTTTCATATGACAAAGTTAGTTAGCAAAGTAAGTACATCGCCATTTACTTTGTCTGACGCTCGTAATCCATTCATTTGCGACGTGGCGAATTTATTGCAGCAAGATTGTAGCCCTTTTTAAGGGAAAGAAACTTCTAATCATGTCTCTTACTTGATTTACTCAGCGGCTATTGCGTAAAAAAGATACGTCACAGTCGTAATGATAAATAATGTAACGTGAAAAAGTCAATAGCCTACGACACCGAGAGTTCCCAGGCGGTTCCCCATCCAAGTACTATCCCGGCCCGACGATGCTTAACTTCCGTGATCGGACGAGAACAGGTGTGTTCATCGTGGTATGGTCGTAGACAAACAAACGGGCAGATATCTACGATTTATTAGCACATTACATCGAAAATGGTTCAAATTTTAAAGATCATACTTCTTGACTGGGTGATCGGAAATAGGTCGTGTTTATGTGCATTTGAAAGCTCTTTTTAAGCGCTATCGATTCTTTACGACAATAATGCGCTTTAAGATTTCCGGTAAAAAGTTCCAACGAAGGCAATCTAGGGTAGTTTCAGACTTAATTTTCATATGACAAAGTTAATTAGCAAATTAACTACATCGCCATTTTCTTTGTCTGACCCTCTTAGTCCATTCATTTGCGACGTGGCGAATTTATTGCAGCAAGATTGTAGCCCTTTTTAAGGGAAAGAAACTTCTAATCATGTCTCTTACTTGATTTACTCAGCGGCTATTGCGTAAAAAAGATACGTCACAGTCGTAATGATAAATAATGTAACGTGAAAAAGTCAATAGCCTACGACACCGGGAGTTCCCAGGCGGTTCCCCATCCAAGTACTATCCCGGCCCGACGATGCTTAACTTCCGTGATCGGACGAGAACAGGTGTGTTCATCGTGGTATGGTCGTAGACAAACAAACGGCAGATATCTACGATTTATTAGCACATTACATCGAAAATGGTTCAAATTTTAAAGATCATATTTCTTGACTGGGTGATCGGAAATAGGTCGTGTTTATGTGCATTTGAAAGCTCTTTTTAAGCGCTATCAATTCTTTACGACAATAATGCGCTTTAAGATTTCCGGTAAAAAGTTCCAACGAAGGCAATCTAGGGTACTTTCAGACTTAATTTTCATATGACAAAGTTAATTAGCAAATTAACTACATCGCCATTTTCTTTGTCTGACGCTCTTAATCCATTCATTTGCGACGTGGCGAATTTATTGCAGCAAGATTGTAGCCCTTTTTAAGGGAAAGAAACTTCTAATCATGTCTCTTACTTGATTTAATCAGCGGCTATTGCGTAAAAAAGATACGTCACAGTCGTAATGATAAATAATGTAACGTGAAAAAGTCAATAGCCTACGACACCGGGAGTTCCCAGGTGGTTCCCCATCCAAATACTATCCCGGCCCGACGATGCTTAACTTCCGTGATCGGACGAGAACAGGTGTGTTCATCGTGGTATGGTCGTAGACAAACAAACGGGCAGATATCTACGATTTATTAGCACATTACATCGAAAATGGTTCAAATTTTAAAGATCATATTTCTTGACTGGGTGATCAGAAATAGGTCGTGTTTATGTGCATTTGAAAGCTCTTTTTAAGCGCTATCGATTCTTTACGACAATAATGCGCTTTAAGATTTCCGGTAAAAAGTTCCAACGAAGGCAATCTAGGGTACTTTCAGACTTAATTTTCATATGACAAAGTTAATTAGCAAATTAACTACATCGCCATTTTCTTTGTCTGACGCTCTTAATCCATTCATTTGCGACGTGGCGCATTTATTGCAGCAAGATTGTAGCCCTTTTTAAGGGAAAGCAACTTCTAATCATGTCTCTTACTTGATTTACTCAGCGGCTATTGCGTAAAAAAGATACGTCACAGTCGTAATGATAAATAATGTGACGTGAAAAAGTCAATAGCCTACGACACCGGGAGTTCCCAGGCGGTACCCCATCCAAGTACTATCCCGGCCCGACGATGCTTAACTTCCGTGATCGGACGAGAACAGGTGTGTTCATCGTGGTATGGTCGTAGACAAACAAACGGGCAGATATCTACGATTTATTAGCACATTACATCGAAAATGGTTTAAGCTTTAAAGATCATATTTCTTGACTGGTTTATCCGAAATAGGTCGTGTTTATGTGCATTTGAAAGCTCTTTTTAAGCGCTATCCATTATTTACAACAACCATGCGCTTTAAGATTTCCGGTAACAAGTTCCAACGAATGCAATCTAGGCTACTTTCAGACTTAATTTTCATATGACAAAGTTAGTCAGCAAAATAAGTACATCGCCATTTTCTTTGTCTGACGCTCGTAATCCATTCATTTGCGACGTGGCGCATTTATTGCAGCACGATTGTAGCCGTTTTTCTGGGAAAGCAACTTCTAATCATGTCTCTTTCTTGATTTACTCAGCGGCTATTGCGTAAAAAAGATACGTCACAGTCGTAATGAAAAATAATGTAACGTGAAAAAGTCAATAACCTACGACACCGGGAGTTCCCAGGCGGTCCCCCATCCAAGTACTATCCCGGCCCGACCATGCTTAACTTCCGTGATCGGACGAGAACAGGTGTGTTCATCGTGGTATGGTCGTAGACAAACAAACG
This sequence comes from Hydractinia symbiolongicarpus, assembly GCF_029227915.1. Classification (NCBI taxonomy): domain Eukaryota; kingdom Metazoa; phylum Cnidaria; class Hydrozoa; order Anthoathecata; family Hydractiniidae; genus Hydractinia; species Hydractinia symbiolongicarpus. The sequence continues at coordinate 14,250,582 of NC_079885.1, read as the reverse complement.
GGCAGATATCTACGATTTATTAGCACATTACATCAAAAATGGTTCAAATTTTAAAGATCATAATTCTTGACTGGGTGATCGGAAATAGTTCGTGTTTATGTGCATTTGAAAGCTCTTTTTAAGCGCTATCGGTTCTTTACGACAATAATGCGCTTTAAGATTTCCGGTAAAAAGTTCCAACGAAGGCAATTTAGGGTACTTTCAGACTTAATTTTCATATGACAAAGTTAGTTAGCAAAGTAAGTACATCGCCATTTACTTTGTCTGACGCTCGTAATCCATTCATTTGCGACGTGGCGAATTTATTGCAGCAAGATTGTAGCCCTTTTTAAGGGAAAGAAACTTCTAATCATGTCTCTTACTTGATTTAATCAGCGGCTATTGCGTAAAAAAGATACGTCACAGTCGTAATGATAAATAATGTAACGTGAAAAAGTCAATAGCCTACGACACCGGGAGTTCCCAGGTGGTTCCCCATCCAAATACTATCCCGGCCCGACGATGCTTAACTTCCGTGATCGGACGAGAACAGGTGTGTTCATCGTGGTATGGTCGTAGACAAACAAACGGGCAGATATCTACGATTTATTAGCACATTACATCGAAAATGGTTCAAATTTTAAAGATCATATTTCTTGACTGGGTGATCAGAAATAGGTCGTGTTTATGTGCATTTGAAAGCTCTTTTTAAGCGCTATCGATTCTTTACGACAATAATGCGCTTTAAGATTTCCGGTAAAAAGTTCCAACGAAGGCAATCTAGGGTACTTTCAGACTTAATTTTCATATGACAAAGTTAATTAGCAAATTAACTACATCGCCATTTTCTTTGTCTGACGCTCTTAATCCATTCATTTGCGACGTGGCGAATTTATTGCAGCAAGATTGTAGCCCTTTTTAAGGGAAAGAAACTTCTAATCATGTCTCTTACTTGATTTAATCAGCGGCTATTGCGTAAAAAAGATACGTCACAGTCGTAATGATAAATAATGTAACGTGAAAAAGTCAATAGCCTACGACACCGGGAGTTCCCAGGTGGTTCCCCATCCAAATACTATCCCGGCCCGACGATGCTTAACTTCCGTGATCGGACGAGAACAGGTGTGTTCATCGTGGTATGGTCGTAGACAAACAAACGGGCAGATATCTACGATTTATTAGCACATTACATCGAAAATGGTTCAAATTTTAAAGATCATATTTCTTGACTGGGTGATCAGAAATAGGTCGTGTTTATGTGCATTTGAAAGCTCTTTTTAAGCGCTATCGATTCTTTACGACAATAATGCGCTTTAAGATTTCCGGTAAAAAGTTCCAACGAAGGCAATCTAGGGTACTTTCAGACTTAATTTTCATATGACAAAGTTAATTAGCAAATTAACTACATCGCCATTTTCTTTGTCTGACGCTCTTAATCCATTCATTTGCGACGTGGCGCATTTATTGCAGCAAGATTGTAGCCCTTTTTAAGGGAAAGCAACTTCTAATCATGTCTCTTACTTGATTTACTCAGCGGCTATTGCGTAAAAAAGATACGTCACAGTCGTAATGATAAATAATGTGACGTGAAAAAGTCAATAGCCTACGACACCGGGAGTTCCCAGGCGGTACCCCATCCAAGTACTATCCCGGCCCGACGATGCTTAACTTCCGTGATCGGACGAGAACAGGTGTGTTCATCGTGGTATGGTCGTAGACAAACAAACGGGCAGATATCTACGATTTATTAGCACATTACATCGAAAATGGTTTAAGCTTTAAAGATCATATTTCTTGACTGGTTTATCCGAAATAGGTCGTGTTTATGTGCATTTGAAAGCTCTTTTTAAGCGCTATCCATTATTTACAACAACCATGCGCTTTAAGATTTCCGGTAAAAAGTTCCAACGAATGCAATCTAGGCTACTTTCAGACTTAATTTTCATATGACAAAGTTAGTCAGCAAACTAAGTACATCGCCATTTTCTTTGTCTGACGCTCGTAATCCATTCATTTGCGACGTGGCGCATTTATTGCAGCACGATTGTAGCCGTTTTTCTGGGAAAGCAACTTCTAATCATGTCTCTTTCTTGATTTACTCAGCGGCTATTGCGTAAAAAAGATACGTCACAGTCGTAATGAAAAATAATGTAACGTGAAAAAGTCAATAACCTACGACACCGGGAGTTCCCAGGCGGTCCCCCATCCAAGTACTATCCCGGCCCGACCATGCTTAACTTCCGTGATCGGACGAGAACAGGTGTGTTCATCGTGGTATGGTCGTAGACAAACAAACGGGCAGATATCTACGATTTATTAGCACATTACATCAAAAATGGTTCAAATTTTAAAGATCATAATTCTTGACTGGGTGATCGGAAATAGTTCGTGTTTATGTGCATTTGAAAGCTCTTTTTAAGCGCTATCGGTTCTTTACGACAATAATGCGCTTTAAGATTTCCGGTAAAAAGTTCCAACGAAGGCAATTTAGGGTACTTTCAGACTTAATTTTCATATGACAAAGTTAGTTAGCAAAGTAAGTACATCGCCATTTACTTTGTCTGACGCTCGTAATCCATTCATTTGCGACGTGGCGAATTTATTGCAGCAAGATTGTAGCCCTTTTTAAGGGAAAGAAACTTCTAATCATGTCTCTTACTTGATTTAATCAGCGGCTATTGCGTAAAAAAGATACGTCACAGTCGTAATGATAAATAATGTAACGTGAAAAAGTCAATAGCCTACGACACCGGGAGTTCCCAGGTGGTTCCCCATCCAAATACTATCCCGGCCCGACGGTGCTTAACTTCCGTGATCGGACGAGAACAGGTGTGTTCATCGTGGTATGGTCGTAGACAAACAAACGGGCAGATATCTACGATTTATTAGCACATTACATCGAAAATGGTTCAAATTTTAAAGATCATATTTCTTGACTGGGTGATCAGAAATAGGTCGTGTTTATGTGCATTTGAAAGCTCTTTTTAAGCGCTATCGATTCTTTACGACAATAATGCGCTTTAAGATTTCCGGTAAAAAGTTCCAACGAAGGCAATCTAGGGTACTTTCAGACTTAATTTTCATATGACAAAGTTAATTAGCAAATTAACTACATCGCCATTTTCTTTGTCTGACGCTCTTAATCTATTCATTTGCGACGTGGCGCATTTATTGCAGCAAGATTGTAGCCCTTTTTAAGGGAAAGCAACTTCTAATCATGTCTCTTACTTGATTTACTCAGCGGCTATTGCGTAAAAAAGATACGTCACAGTCGTAATGATAAATAATGTGACGTGAAAAAGTCAATAGCCTACGACACCGGGAGTTCCCAGGCGGTACCCCATCCAAGTACTATCCCGGCCCGACGATGCTTAACTTCCGTGATCGGACGAGAACAGGTGTGTTCATCGTGGTATGGTCGTAGACAAACAAACGGGCAGATATCTACGATTTATTAGCACATTACATCGAAAATGGTTTAAGCTTTAAAGATCATATTTCTTGACTGGTTTATCCGAAATAGGTCGTGTTTATGTGCATTTGAAAGCTCTTTTTAAGCGCTATCCATTATTTACAACAACCATGCGCTTTAAGATTTCCGGTAAAAAGTTCCAACGAATGCAATCTAGGCTACTTTCAGACTTAATTTTCATATGACAAAGTTAGTCAGCAAACTAAGTACATCGCCATTTTCTTTTTCTGACGCTCGTAATCCATTCATTTGCGACGTGGCGCATTTATTGCAGCACGATTATAGCCGTTTTTCTGGGAAAGCAACTTCTAATCATGTCTCTTTCTTGATTTACTCAGCGGCTATTGCGTAAAAAAGATACGTCACAGTCGTAATGAAAAATAATGTAACGTGAAAAAGTCAATAACCTACGACACCGGGAGTTCCCAGGCGGTCCCCCATCCAAGTACTATCCCGGCCCGACCATGCTTAACTTCCGTGATCGGACGAGAACAGGTGTGTTCATCGTGGTATGGTCGTAGACAAACAAACGGGCAGATATCTACGATTTATTAGCACATTACATCAAAAATGGTTCAAATTTTAAAGATCATAATTCTTGACTGGGTGATCGGAAATAGTTCGTGTTTATGTGCATTTGAAAGCTCTTTTTAAGCGCTATCGGTTCTTTACGACAATAATGCGCTTTAAGATTTCCGGTAAAAAGTTCCAACGAAGGCAATTTAGGGTACTTTCAGACTTAATTTTCATATGACAAAGTTAGTTAGCAAAGTAAGTACATCGCCATTTACTTTGTCTGACGCTCGTAATCCATTCATTTGCGACGTGGCGAATTTATTGCAGCAAGATTGTAGCCCTTTTTAAGGGAAAGCAACTTCTAATCATGTCTCTTACTTGATTTACTCAGCGGCTATTGCGTAAAAAAGATACGTCACAGTCGTAATGATAAATAATGTAACGTGAAAAGGTCAATAGCCTACGACACCGGGAGTTCCCAGGCGGTCCCCCATCCAAGTACTATCCCGGCCCGACGATGCTTAACTTCCGTGATCGGACGAGAACAGGTGTGTTCATCGTGGTATGGTCGTAGACAAACAAACGGGCAGATATCTACGATTTATTAGCACATTACATCGAAAATGGTTCAAATTTTAAAGATCATAATTCTTGACTGGGTGATCGGAAATAGTTCGTGTTTATGTGCATTTGAAAGCTCTTTTTAAGCGCTATCGATTCTTTACGACAATAATGCGCTTTAAGATTTCCGGTAAAAAGTTCCAACGAAGGCAATTTAGGGTACTTTCAGACTTAATTTTCATATGACAAAGTTAGTTAGCAAAGTAAGTACATCGCCATTTACTTTGTCTGACGCTCGTAATCCATTCATTTGCGACGTGGCGAATTTATTGCAGCAAGATTGTAGCCCTTTTTAAGGGAAAGCAACTTCTAATCATGTCTCTTACTTGATTTACTCAGCGGCTATTGCGTAAAAAAGATACGTCACAGTCGTAATGATAAATAATGTAACGTGAAAAGGTCAATAGCCTACGACACCGGGAGTTCCCAGGCGGTCCCCCATCCAAGTACTATCCCGGCCCGACGATGCTTAACTTCCGTGATCGGACGACAACAGGTGTGTTCATCGTGGTATGGTCGTAGACAAACATACGGGCAGATATCTACGATTTATTAGCACATTACATCGAAAATGGTTCAAATTTTAAAGATCATAATTCTTGACTGGTTGATCGGAAATAGTTCGTGTTTATGTGCATTTGAAACCTCTTTTTAAGCGCTATCGATTCTTTACGACAATAATGCGCTTTAAGATTTCCGGTAAAAAGTTCCAACGAAGGCAATTTAGGGTACTTTCAGACTTAATTTTCATATGACAAAGTTAGTTAGCAAAGTAAGTACATCGCCATTTACTTTGTCTGACGCTCGTAATCCATTCATTTGCGACGTGGCGAATTTATTGCAGCAAGATTGTAGCCCTTTTTAAGGGAAAGAAACTTCTAATCATGTCTCTTACTTGATTTACTCAGCAGCTATTGCGTAAAAAAGATACGTCACAGTCGTAATGATAAATAATGTAACGTGAAAAACTCAATAGCCTACGACACCGGGAGTTCCCAGGCGGTTCCCCATCCAAGTACTATCCCGGCCCGACGTTGCTTAACTTCCGTGATCGGACGAGAACAGGTGTGTTCATTGTGGTATGGTCGTAGACAAACAAACGGGCAGATATCTACGATTTATTAGCACATTACATCGAAAATGGTTCAAATTTTAAAGATCATATTTCTTGACTGGGTGATCGGAAATAGGTCGTGTTTATGTGCATTTGAAAGCTCTTTTTAAGCGCTATCGATTCTTTACGACAATAATGCGCTTTATAATTTCCGGTAAAAAGTTCCAACGAAGGCAATCTAGGGTACTTTCAGACTTAATTTTCATATGACAAAGTTAATTAGCAAATTAACTACATCGCCATTTTCTTTGTCTGACGCTCTTAATCCATTCATTTGCGACGTGGCGAATTTATTGCAGCAAGATTGTAGCCCTTTTTAAGGGAAAGCAACTTCTAATCATGTCTCTTACTTGATTTACTCAGCGGCTATTGCGTAAAAAAGATACGTCACAGTCGTAATGATAAATAATGTAACGTGAAAAGGTCAATAGCCTACGACACCGGGAGTTCCCAGGCGGTCCCCCATCCAAGTACTATCCCGGCCCGACGATGCTTAACTTCCGTGATCGGACGAGAACAGGTGTGTTCATCGTGGTATGGTCGTAGACAAACAAACGGGCAGACATCTACGATTTATTAGCACATTACATCGAATATGGTTCAAATTTTAAAGATCATAATTCTTGACTGGGTGATCGGAAATAGTTCGTGTTTATGTGCATTTGAAACCTCTTTTTAAGCGCTATCGATTCTTTACGACAATAATGCGCTTTAAGATTTCCGGTAAAAAGTTCCAACGAAGGCAATTTAGGGTACTTTCAGACTTAATTTTCATATGACAAAGTTAGTTAGCAAAGTAAGTACATCGCCATTTACTTTGTCTGACGCTCGTAATCCATTCATTTGCGACGTGGCGAATTTATTGCAGCAAGATTGTAGCCCTTTTTAAGGGAAAGAAACTTCTAATCATGTCTCTTACTTGATTTAATCAGCGGCTATTGCGTAAAAAAGATACGTCACAGTCGTAATGATAAATAATGTAACGTGAAAAAGTCAATAGCCTACGACACCGGGAGTTCCCAGGTGGTTCCCCATCCAAATACTATCCCGGCCCGACGGTGCTTAACTTCCGTGATCGGACGAGAACAGGTGTGTTCATCGTGGTATGGTCGTAGACAAACAAACGGGCAGATATCTACGATTTATTAGCACATTACATCGAAAATGGTTCAAATTTTAAAGATCATATTTCTTGACTGGGTGATCAGAAATAGGTCGTGTTTATGTGCATTTGAAAGCTCTTTTTAAGCGCTATCGATTCTTTACGACAATAATGCGCTTTAAGATTTCCGGTAAAAAGTTCCAACGAAGGCAATCTAGGGTACTTTCAGACTTAATTTTCATATGACAAAGTTAATTAGCAAATTAACTACATCGCCATTTTCTTTGTCTGACGCTCTTAATCTATTCATTTGCGACGTGGCGCATTTATTGCAGCAAGATTGTAGCCCTTTTTAAGGGAAAGCAACTTCTAATCATGTCTCTTACTTGATTTACTCAGCGGCTATTGCGTAAAAAAGATACGTCACAGTCGTAATGATAAATAATGTGACGTGAAAAAGTCAATAGCCTACGACACCGGGAGTTCCCAGGCGGTACCCCATCCAAGTACTATCCCGGCCCGACGATGCTTAACTTCCGTGATCGGACGAGAACAGGTGTGTTCATCGTGGTATGGTCGTAGACAAACAAACGGGCAGATATCTACGATTTATTAGCACATTACATCGAAAATGGTTTAAGCTTTAAAGATCATATTTCTTGACTGGTTTATCCGAAATAGGTCGTGTTTATGTGCATTTGAAAGCTCTTTTTAAGCGCTATCCATTATTTACAACAACCATGCGCTTTAAGATTTCCGGTAAAAAGTTCCAACGAATGCAATCTAGGCTACTTTCAGACTTAATTTTCATATGACAAAGTTAGTCAGCAAACTAAGTACATCGCCATTTTCTTTTTCTGACGCTCGTAATCCATTCATTTGCGACGTGGCGCATTTATTGCAGCACGATTATAGCCGTTTTTCTGGGAAAGCAACTTCTAATCATGTCTCTTTCTTGATTTACTCAGCGGCTATTGCGTAAAAAAGATACGTCACAGTCGTAATGAAAAATAATGTAACGTGAAAAAGTCAATAACCTACGACACCGGGAGTTCCCAGGCGGTCCCCCATCCAAGTACTATCCCGGCCCGACCATGCTTAACTTCCGTGATCGGACGAGAACAGGTGTGTTCATCGTGGTATGGTCGTAGACAAACAAACGGGCAGATATCTACGATTTATTAGCACATTACATCAAAAATGGTTCAAATTTTAAAGATCATAATTCTTGACTGGGTGATCGGAAATAGTTCGTGTTTATGTGCATTTGAAAGCTCTTTTTAAGCGCTATCGGTTCTTTACGACAATAATGCGCTTTAAGATTTCCGGTAAAAAGTTCCAACGAAGGCAATTTAGGGTACTTTCAGACTTAATTTTCATATGACAAAGTTAGTTAGCAAAGTAAGTACATCGCCATTTACTTTGTCTGACGCTCGTAATCCATTCATTTGCGACGTGGCGAATTTATTGCAGCAAGATTGTAGCCCTTTTTAAGGGAAAGCAACTTCTAATCATGTCTCTTACTTGATTTACTCAGCGGCTATTGCGTAAAAAAGATACGTCACAGTCGTAATGATAAATAATGTAACGTGAAAAGGTCAATAGCCTACGACACCGGGAGTTCCCAGGCGGTCCCCCATCCAAGTACTATCCCGGCCCGACGATGCTTAACTTCCGTGATCGGACGAGAACAGGTGTGTTCATCGTGGTATGGTCGTAGACAAACAAACGGGCAGATATCTACGATTTATTAGCACATTACATCGAAAATGGTTCAAATTTTAAAGATCATAATTCTTGACTGGGTGATCGGAAATAGTTCGTGTTTATGTGCATTTGAAAGCTCTTTTTAAGCGCTATCGATTCTTTACGACAATAATGCGCTTTAAGATTTCCGGTAAAAAGTTCCAACGAAGGCAATTTAGGGTACTTTCAGACTTAATTTTCATATGACAAAGTTAGTTAGCAAAGTAAGTACATCGCCATTTACTTTGTCTGACGCTCGTAATCCATTCATTTGCGACGTGGCGAATTTATTGCAGCAAGATTGTAGCCCTTTTTAAGGGAAAGCAACTTCTAATCATGTCTCTTACTTGATTTACTCAGCGGCTATTGCGTAAAAAAGATACGTCACAGTCGTAATGATAAATAATGTAACGTGAAAAGGTCAATAGCCTACGACACCGGGAGTTCCCAGGCGGTCCCCCATCCAAGTACTATCCCGGCCCGACGATGCTTAACTTCCGTGATCGGACGACAACAGGTGTGTTCATCGTGGTATGGTCGTAGACAAACATACGGGCAGATATCTACGATTTATTAGCACATTACATCGAAAATGGTTCAAATTTTAAAGATCATAATTCTTGACTGGTTGATCGGAAATAGTTCGTGTTTATGTGCATTTGAAACCTCTTTTTAAGCGCTATCGATTCTTTACGACAATAATGCGCTTTAAGATTTCCGGTAAAAAGTTCCAACGAAGGCAATTTAGGGTACTTTCAGACTTAATTTTCATATGACAAAGTTAGTTAGCAAAGTAAGTACATCGCCATTTACTTTGTCTGACGCTCGTAATCCATTCATTTGCGACGTGGCGAATTTATTGCAGCAAGATTGTAGCCCTTTTTAAGGGAAAGAAACTTCTAATCATGTCTCTTACTTGATTTACTCAGCAGCTATTGCGTAAAAAAGATACGTCACAGTCGTAATGATAAATAATGTAACGTGAAAAACTCAATAGCCTACGACACCGGGAGTTCCCAGGCGGTTCCCCATCCAAGTACTATCCCGGCCCGACGTTGCTTAACTTCCGTGATCGGACGAGAACAGGTGTGTTCATTGTGGTATGGTCGTAGACAAACAAACGGGCAGATATCTACGATTTATTAGCACATTACATCGAAAATGGTTCAAATTTTAAAGATCATATTTCTTGACTGGGTGATCGGAAATAGGTCGTGTTTATGTGCATTTGAAAGCTCTTTTTAAGCGCTATCGATTCTTTACGACAATAATGCGCTTTATAATTTCCGGTAAAAAGTTCCAACGAAGGCAATCTAGGGTACTTTCAGACTTAATTTTCATATGACAAAGTTAATTAGCAAATTAACTACATCGCCATTTTCTTTGTCTGACGCTCTTAATCCATTCATTTGCGACGTGGCGAATTTATTGCAGCAAGATTGTAGCCCTTTTTAAGGGAAAGCAACTTCTAATCATGTCTCTTACTTGATTTACTCAGCGGCTATTGCGTAAAAAAGATACGTCACAGTCGTAATGATAAATAATGTAACGTGAAAAGGTCAATAGCCTACGACACCGGGAGTTCCCAGGCGGTCCCCCATCCAAGTACTATCCCGGCCCGACGATGCTTAACTTCCGTGATCGGACGAGAACAGGTGTGTTCATCGTGGTATGGTCGTAGACAAACAAACGGGCAGACATCTACGATTTATTAGCACATTACATCGAATATGGTTCAAATTTTAAAGATCATAATTCTTGACTGGGTGATCGGAAATAGTTCGTGTTTATGTGCATTTGAAACCTCTTTTTAAGCGCTATCGATTCTTTACGACAATAATGCGCTTTAAGATTTCCGGTAAAAAGTTCCAACGAAGGCAATTTAGGGTACTTTCAGACTTAATTTTCATATGACAAAGTTAGTTAGCAAAGTAAGTACATCGCCATTTACTTTGTCTGACGCTCGTAATCCATTCATTTGCGACGTGGCGAATTTATTGCAGCAAGATTGTAGCCCTTTTTAAGGGAAAGAAACTTCTAATCATGTCTCTTACTTGATTTAATCAGCGGCTATTGCGTAAAAAAGATACGTCACAGTCGTAATGATAAATAATGTAACGTGAAAAAGTCAATAGCCTACGACACCGGGAGTTCCCAGGCGGTTCCCCATCCAAGTACTATCCCGGCCCGACGATGCTTAACTTCCGTGAACGGACGAGAACAGGTGTGTTCATCGTGGTATGATCGTGGACAATCAAACGGGCAGATATCTACGATTTATTAGCACATTACATCGAAAATGGTTCAAATTTTAAAGATCATATTTCTTGACTGGGTGATCGGAAATAGGTCGTGTTTATGTGCATTTGAAAGCTCTTTTTAGGCGCTATCGATTCTTTACGACAATAATGCGCTTTAAGATTTCCGGTAAAAAGTTCCAACGAAGGCAATCTAGGGTACTTTCAGACTTAATTTTCATATGACAAAGTTAATTAGCAAATTAACTACATCGCCATTTTCTTTGTCTGACGCTCTTAATCCATTCATTTGCGACGTGGCGAATTTATTGCAGCAAGATTGTAGCCCTTTTTAAGGGAAAGAAACTTCTAATCATGTCTCTTACTTGATTTACTCAGCGGCTATTGCGTAAAAAAGATACGTCACAGTCGTAATGATAAATAATGTAACGTGAAAAAGTCAATAGCCTACGACACCGGGAGTTCCCAGGCGGTTCCCCATCCAAGTACTATCCCGGCCCGACGATGCTTAACTTCCGTGATCGGACGAGAACAGGTGTGTTCATCGTGGTATGGTCGTAGACAAACAAACGGGCAGATATCTACGATTTATTAGCACATTACATCGAAAATGGTTCAAATTTTAAAGATCATATTTCTTAACTGGGTGATCGGAAATAGGTCGTGTTTATGTGCATTTGAAAGCTCTTTTTAAGCGCTATCGATTCTTTACGACAATAATGCGCTTTAAGATTTCCGGTAAAAAGTTCCAACGAAGGCAATCTAGGGTACTTTCAGACTTAATTTTCATATGACAAAGTTAGTTAGCAAAGTAAGTACATCGCCATTTTCTTTGTCTGACGCTCGTAATCCATTCATTTGCGACGTGGCGCATTTATTGCAGCACGATTGTAGCCGTTTTGCTGGGAAAGCAACTTCTAATCATGTCTCTTTCTTGATTTACTCAGCGGCTATTGCGTAAAAAAGATACGTCACAGTCGCAATGATTAATAATGTAACGTGAAAAAGTCAATAACCTACGACACCGGGAGTTCCCAGGCGGTCCCCCATCCAAGTACTATCCCGGCCCGACGATGCTTAACTTCCGTGATCGGACGAGAACAGGTGTGTTCATCGTGGTATGGTCGTAGACAAACATACGGGCAGATATCTACGATTTCGGTAAAAAGTTCCAACGAAGGCAATCTAGGGTACTTTCAGACTTAATTTTCATATGACAAAGTTAATTAGCAAATTAACTACATCGCCATTTTCTTTGTCTGACGCTCTTAATCCATTCATTTGCGACGTGGCGAATTTATTGCAGCAAGATTGTAGCCCTTTTTAAGGGAAAGAAACTTCTAATCATGTCTCTTACTTGATTTAATCAGCGGCTATTGCGTAAAAAAGATACGTCACAGTCGTAATGATAAATAATGTAACGTGAAAAAGTCAATAGCCTACGACACCGGGAGTTCCCAGGTGGTTCCCCATCCAAGTACTATCCCGGCCCGACGATGCTTAACTTCCGTGATCGGACGAGAACAGGTGTGTTCATCGTGGTATGGTCGTAGACAAACAAACGGGCAGATATCTACGATTTATTAGCACATTACATCGAAAATGGTTCAAATTTTAAAGATCATATTTCTTGACTGGGTGATCGGAAATAGGTCGTGTTTATGTGCATTTGAAAGCTCTTTTTAAGCGCTATCGATTCTTTACGACAATAATGCGCTTTAAGATTTCCGGTAAAAAGTTCCAACGAATGCAATCTAGGCTACTTTCAGACTTAATTTTCATATGACAAAGTTAGTTAGCAAAGTAAGTACATCGCCATTTACTTTGTCTGACGCTCGTAATCCATTCATTTGCGACGTGGCGAATTTATTGCAGCAAGATTGTAGCCCTTTTTAAGGGAAAGCAACTTCTAATCATGTCTCTTACTTGATTTACTCAGCGGCTATTGCGTAAAAAAGATACGTCACAGTCGTAATGATAAATAATGTAACGTGAAAAGGTCAATAGCCTACGACACCGGGAGTTCCCAGGCGGTCCCCCATCCAAGTACTATCCCGGCCCGACGATGCTCAACTTCCGTGATCGGACGAGAACAGGTGTGTTCATCGTGGTATGGTCGTAGACAAACAAACGGGCAGATATCTACGATTTATTAGCACATTACATCGAAAATGGTTCAAATTTTAAAGATCATAATTCTTGACTGGGTGATCGGAAATAGTTCGTGTTTATGTGCATTTGAAAGCTCTTTTTAAGCGCTATCGATTCTTTACGACAATAATGCGCTTTAAGATTTCCGGTAAAAAGTTCCAACGAAGGCAATTTAGGGTACTTTCAGACTTAATTTTCATATGACAAAGTTAGTTAGCAAAGTAAGTACATCGCCATTCACTTTGTCTGACGCTCGTAATCCATTCATTTGCGACGTGGCGAATTTATTGCAGCAAGATTGTAGCCCTTTTTAAGGGAAAGCAACTTCTAATCATGTCTCTTACTTGATTTACTCAGCGGCTATTGCGTAAAAAAAATACGTCACAGTCGTAATGATAAATAATGTAACGTGAAAAGGTCAATAGCCTACGACACCGGGAGTTCCCAGGCGGTCCCCCATCCAAGTACTATCCCGGCCCGACGATGCTTAACTTCCGTGATCGGACGAGAACAGGTGTGTTCATCGTGGTATGGTCGTAGACAAACATACGGCAGATATCTACGATTTATTAGCACATTACATCGAAAATGGTTCAAATTTTAAAGATCATAATTCTTGACTGGGTGATCGGAAATAGTTCGTGTTTATGTGCATTTGAAACCTCTTTTTAAGCGCTATCGATTCTTTACGACAATAATGCGCTTTAAGATTTCCGGTAAAAAGTTCCAACGAAGGCAATTTAGGGTACTTTCAGACTTAATTTTCATATGACAAAGTTAGTTAGCAAAGTAAGTACATCGCCATTTACTTTGTCTGACGCTCGTAATCCATTCATTTGCGACGTGACGAATTTATTGCAGCAAGATTGTAGCCCTTTTTAAGGGAAAGCAACTTCTAATCATGTCTCTTACTTGATTTACTCAGCGGCTATTGCGTAAAAAAGATACGTCACAGTCGTAATGATAAATAATGTAACGTGAAAAACTCAATAGCCTACGACACCGGGAGTTCCCAGGCGGTTCCCCATCCAAGTACTATCCCGGCCCGACGATGCTTAACTTCCGTGATCGGACGAGAACAGGTGTGTTCATCGTGGTATGGTCGTAAACAAACAAACGGGCAGATATCTACGATTTATTAGCACATTACATCGAAAATGGTTCAAATTTTAAAGATCATATTTCTTGACTGGGTGATCGGAAATAGGTCGTGTTTATGTGCATTTGAAAGCTCTTTTTAAGCGCTATCGATTCTTTACGACAATAATGCGCTTTAAGATTTCCGGTAAAAAGTTCCAACGAAGGCAATCTAGGGTACTTTCAGACTTAATTTTCATATGACAAAGTTAGTTAGCAAAGTAAGTACATCGCCATTTTCTTTGTCTGACGCTCGTAATCCATTCATTTGCGACGTGGCGCATTTATTGCAGCAAGATTGTAGCCCTTTTTAAGGGAAAGCAACTTCTAATCATGTCTCTTACTTGATTTACTCAGCGGCTATTGCGTAAAAAAGATACGTCACAGTCGTAATGATAAATAATGTGACGTGAAAAAGTCAATAGCCTACGACACCGGGAGTTCCCAGGCGGTCCCCCATCCAAGTACTATCCCGGCCCGACGATGCTTAACTTCCGTGATCGGACGAGAACAGGTGTGTTCATCGTGGTATGGTCGTAGACAAACAAACGGGCAGATATCTATGATTTATTAGCACATTACATCGAAAATGGTTTAAGCTTTAAAGATCATATTTCTTGACTGGTTTATCCGAAATAGGTCGTGTTTATGTGCATTTGAAAGCTCTTTTTAAGCGCTATCCATTATTTACAACAACCATGCGCTTTAAGATTTCCGGTAAAAAGTTCCAACGAATGCAATCTAGGCTACTTTCAGACTTAATTTTCATATGACAAAGTTAGTTAGCAAAGTAAGTACATCGCCATTTACTTTGTCTGACGCTCGTAATCCATTCATTTGCGACGTGGCGAATTTATTGCAGCAAGATTGTAGCCCTTTTTAAGGGAAAGCAACTTCTAATCATGTCTCTTACTTGATTTACTCAGCGGCTATTGCGTAAAAAAGATACGTCACAGTCGTAATGATAAATAATGTAACGTGAAAAGGTCAATAGCCTACGACACCGGGAGTTCCCAGGCGGTCCCCCATCCAAGTACTATCCCGGCCCGACGATGCTCAACTTCCGTGATCGGACGAGAACAGGTGTGTTCATCGTGGTATGGTCGTAGACAAACAAACGGGCAGATATCTACGATTTATTAGCACATTACATCGAAAATGGTTCAAATTTTAAAGATCATAATTCTTGACTGGGTGATCGGAAATAGTTCGTGTTTATGTGCATTTGAAAGCTCTTTTTAAGCGCTATCGATTCTTTACGACAATAATGCGCTTTAAGATTTCCGGTAAAAAGTTCCAACGAAGGCAATTTAGGGTACTTTCAGACTTAATTTTCATATGACAAAGTTAGTTAGCAAAGTAAGTACATCGCCATTTACTTTGTCTGACGCTCGTAATCCATTCATTTGCGACGTGGCGAATTTATTGCAGCAAGATTGTAGCCCTTTTTAAGGGAAAGCAACTTCTAATCATGTCTCTTACTTGATTTACTCAGCGGCTATTGCGTAAAAAAAATACGTCACAGTCGTAATGATAAATAATGTAACGTGAAAAGGTCAATAGCCTACGACACCGGGAGTTCCCAGGCGGTCCCCCATCCAAGTACTATCCCGGCCCGACGATGCTTAACTTCCGTGATCGGACGAGAACAGGTGTGTTCATCGTGGTATGGTCGTAGACAAACATACGGCAGATATCTACGATTTATTAGCACATTACATCGAAAATGGTTCAAATTTTAAAGATCATAATTCTTGACTGGGTGATCGGAAATAGTTCGTGTTTATGTGCATTTGAAACCTCTTTTTAAGCGCTATCGATTCTTTACGACAATAATGCGCTTTAAGATTTCCGGTAAAAAGTTCCAACGAAGGCAATTTAGGGTACTTTCAGACTTAATTTTCATATGACAAAGTTAGTTAGCAAAGTAAGTACATCGCCATTTACTTTGTCTGACGCTCGTAATCCATTCATTTGCGACGTGGCGAATTTATTGCAGCAAGATTGTAGCCCTTTTTAAGGGAAAGCAACTTCTAATCATGTCTCTTACTTGATTTACTCAGCGGCTATTGCGTAAAAAAGATACGTCACAGTCGTAATGATAAATAATGTAACGTGAAAAACTCAATAGCCTACGACACCGGGAGTTCCCAGGCGGTTCCCCATCCAAGTACTATCCCGGCCCGACGATGCTTAACTTCCGTGATCGGACGAGAACAGGTGTGTTCATCGTGGTATGGTCGTAAACAAACAAACGGGCAGATATCTACGATTTATTAGCACATTACATCGAAAATGGTTCAAATTTTAAAGATCATATTTCTTGACTGGGTGATCGGAAATAGGTCGTGTTTATGTGCATTTGAAAGCTCTTTTTAAGCGCTATCGATTCTTTACGACAATAATGCGCTTTAAGATTTCCGGTAAAAAGTTCCAACGAAGGCAATCTAGGGTACTTTCAGACTTAATTTTCATATGACAAAGTTAGTTAGCAAAGTAAGTACATCGCCATTTTCTTTGTCTGACGCTCGTAATCCATTCATTTGCGACGTGGCGCATTTATTGCAGCAAGATTGTAGCCCTTTTTAAGGGAAAGCAACTTCTAATCATGTCTCTTACTTGATTTACTCAGCGGCTATTGCGTAAAAAAGATACGTCACAGTCGTAATGATAAATAATGTGACGTGAAAAAGTCAATAGCCTACGACACCGGGAGTTCCCAGGCGGTCCCCCATCCAAGTACTATCCCGGCCCGACGATGCTTAACTTCCGTGATCGGACGAGAACAGGTGTGTTCATCGTGGTATGGTCGTAGACAAACAAACGGGCAGATATCTATGATTTATTAGCACATTACATCGAAAATGGTTTAAGCTTTAAAGA
The DNA here is from genome assembly GCF_029227915.1 of Hydractinia symbiolongicarpus. Taxonomy (NCBI): domain Eukaryota; kingdom Metazoa; phylum Cnidaria; class Hydrozoa; order Anthoathecata; family Hydractiniidae; genus Hydractinia; species Hydractinia symbiolongicarpus. Next base: position 14,233,603 of record NC_079885.1, on the reverse strand, counting down.
TCATATTTCTTGACTGGTTTATCCGAAATAGGTCGTGTTTATGTGCATTTGAAAGCTCTTTTTAAGCGCTATCGATTCTTTACGACAATAATGCGCTTTAAGATTTCCGGTAAAAAGTTCCAACGAAGGCAATCTAGGGTACTTTCAGACTTATTTTTCATATGACAAAGTTAATTAGCAAATTAACTACATCGCCATTTTCTTTGTCTGACGCTCTTAATCCATTCATTTGCGACGTGGCGCATTTATTGCAGCAAGATTGTAGCCCTTTTTAAGGGAAAGCAACTTCTAATCATGTCTCTTACTTGATTTACTCAGCGGCTATTGCGTAAAAAAGATACGTCACAGTCGTAATGATAAATAATGTGACGTGAAAAAGTCAATAGCCTACGACACCGGGAGTTCCCAGGCGGTCCCCCATCCAAGTACTATCCCGGCCCAACGATGGTTAACTTCCGTGATCGGACGAGAACAGGTGTGTTCATCGTGGTATGGTCGTAGACAAACAAACGGGCAGATATCTACGATTTATTAGCACATTACATCGAAAATGGTTTAAGCTTTAAAGATCATATTTCTTGACTGGTTTATCCGAAATAGGTCGTGTTTATGTGCATTTGAAAGCTCTTTTTAAGCGCTATCCATTATTTACAACAACCATGCGCTTTAAGATTTCCGGTAAAAAGTTCCAAGGAATGCAATCTAGGCTACTTTCAGACTTAATTTTCATATGACAAAGTTAGTTAGCAAACTAAGTACATCGCCATTTTCTTTGTCTGACGCTCGTAATCCGTTCATTTGCGACGTGGCGCATTTATTGCAGCACGATTGTAGCCATTTTTCTGGGAAAGCAACTTCTAATCATGTCTCTTTCTTGATTTACTCAGCGGCTATTGCGTAAAATAGATACGTCACAGTCGTAATGATAAATAATGTAACGTGAAAAAGTCAATAGCCTACGACACCGGGAGTTCCCAGGCGGTCCCCCATCCAAGTACTATCCCGGCCCGACGATGCTTAACTTCCGTGATCGGACGAGAACAGGTGTGTTCATCGTGGTATGGTCGTAGACAAACAAACGGGCAGATATCTATGATTTATTAGCACATTACATCGAAAATGGTTTAAGCTTTAAAGATCATATTTCTTGACTGGTTTATCCGAAATAGGTCGTGTTTATGTGCATTTGAAAGCTCTTTTTAAGCGCTATCGATTCTTTACGACAATAATGCGCTTTAAGATTTCCGGTAAAAAGTTCCAACGAAGGCAATCTAGGGTACTTTCAGACTTATTTTTCATATGACAAAGTTAATTAGCAAATTAACTACATCGCCATTTTCTTTGTCTGACGCTCTTAATCCATTCATTTGCGACGTGGCGCATTTATTGCAGCAAGATTGTAGCCCTTTTTAAGGGAAAGCAACTTCTAATCATGTCTCTTTCTTGATTTACTCAGCGGCTATTGCGTAAAATAGATACGTCACAGTCGTAATGATAAATAATGTAACGTGAAAAAGTCAATAGCCTACGACACCGGGAGTTCCCAGGCGGTCCCCCATCCAAGTACTATCCCGGCCCGACGATGCTTAACTTCCGTGATCGGACGAGAACAGGTGTGTTCATCGTGGTATGGTCGTAGACAAACAAACGGGCAGATATCTATGATTTATTAGCACATTACATCGAAAATGGTTTAAGCTTTAAAGATCATATTTCTTGACTGGTTTATCCGAAATAGGTCGTGTTTATGTGCATTTGAAAGCTCTTTTTAAGCGCTATCGATTCTTTACGACAATAATGCGCTTTAAGATTTCCGGTAAAAAGTTCCAACGAAGGCAATCTAGGGTACTTTCAGACTTATTTTTCATATGACAAAGTTAATTAGCAAATTAACTACATCGCCATTTTCTTTGTCTGACGCTCTTAATCCATTCATTTGCGACGTGGCGCATTTATTGCAGCAAGATTGTAGCCCTTTTTAAGGGAAAGCAACTTCTAATCATGTCTCTTACTTGATTTACTCAGAGGCTATTGCGTAAAAAAGATACGTCACAGTCGTAATGATAAATAATGTGACGTGAAAAAGTCAATAGCCTACGACACCGGGAGTTCCCAGGCGGTCCCCCATCCAAGTACTATCCCGGCCCAACGATGGTTAACTTCCGTGATCGGACGAGAACAGGTGTGTTCATCGTGGTATGGTCGTAGACAAACAAACGGGCAGATATCTACGATTTATTAGCACATTACATCGAAAATGGTTTAAGCTTTAAAGATCATATTTCTTGACTGGTTTATCCGAAATAGGTCGTGTTTATGTGCATTTGAAAGCTCTTTTTAAGCGCTATCCATTATTTACAACAACCATGCGCTTTAAGATTTCCGGTAAAAAGTTCCAAGGAATGCAATCTAGGCTACTTTCAGACTTAATTTTCATATGACAAAGTTAGTTAGCAAACTAAGTACATCGCCATTTTCTTTGTCTGACGCTCGTAATCCGTTCATTTGCGACGTGGCGCATTTATTGCAGCACGATTGTAGCCATTTTTCTGGGAAAGCAACTTCTAATCATGTCTCTTTCTTGATTTACTCAGCGGCTATTGCGTAAAATAGATACGTCACAGTCGTAATGATAAATAATGTAACGTGAAAAAGTCAATAGCCTACGACACCGGGAGTTCCCAGGCGGTCCCCCATCCAAGTACTATCCCGGCCCGACGATGCTTAACTTCCGTGATCGGACGAGAACAGGTGTGTTCATCGTGGTATGGTCGTAGACAAACAAACGGGCAGATATCTACGATTTATTAGCACATTACATCGAAAATGGTTTAAGATTTAAAGATCATATTTCTTGACTGGTTTATCCGAAATAGGTCGTGTTTATGTGCATTTGAAAGCTCTTTTTAAGCGCTATCCATTATTTACGACAACCATGCGCTTTAAGATTTCCGGTAAAAAGTTCCAACGAATGCAATCTAGGCTACTTTCAGACTTAATTTTCATATCACAAAGTTATTTAGCAAACTAAGTACATCGCCATTTTCTTTGTCTGACGCTCGTAATCCATTCATTTGCAACGTGGTGCATTTATTGCAGCACGATTGTAGCCGTTTTGCTGGGAAAGCAACTTCTAATCATGTCTCTTTCTTGATTTACTCAGCGGCTATTGCGTAAAAAAGATACGTCACAGTCGTAATGATTAATAATGTAACGTGAAAAAGTCAATAGCCTACGACACCGGCAGTTCCCAGGCAGTCCCCCATCCAAGTACTATCCCGGCCCGACGATGCTTAACTTCCGTGATCGGACGAGAACAGGTGTGTTCATCGTGGTATGGTCGTAGACAAACATACGGGCAGATATCTACGATTTATTAGCACATTACATCGAAAATGGTTCAAATTTTAAAGATCATAATTCTTGACTGGGTGATCGGAAATAGTTCGTGTTTATGTGCATTTGAAACCTCTTTTTAAGCGCTATCGATTCTTTACGACAATAATGCGCTTTAAGATTTCCGGTAAAAAGTTCCAACGAAGGCAATTTAGGGTACTTTCAGACTTAATTTTCATATGACAAAGTTAGTTAGCAAAGTAAGTACATCGCCATTTACTTTGTATGACGCTCGTAATCCATTCATTTGCGACGTGGCGCATTTATTGCAGCAAGATTGTAGCCGTTTTGAATGGAAAGAAACTTCTAATCACGTCCCTTACTTGATTTACTCAGCGGTTATTGCGTAAAAAAGATATGTCACAGTCGTAATGATAAATAATGTAACGTGAAAAACTCAATAGCCTACGACACCGGGAGTTCCCAGGCGGTTCCCCATCCAAGTACTATCCCGGCCCGACGATGCTTAACTTCCGTGATCGGACGAGAACAGGTGTGTTCATCGTGGTATGGTCGTAGACAAACAAACGGGCAGATATCTACGATTTATTAGCACATTACATCGAAAAGGGTTCAAGTTTTAAAGATCATATTTCTTGACTGGGTGATCGGAAATAGGTCGTGTTTATGTGCATTTGAAAGCTCTTTTTAAGCGCTATCGATTCTTTACGACAATAATGCGCTTTAAGATTTCCGGTAAAAAGTTCCAACGAAGGCAATCTAGGGTACTTTCAGACTTATTTTTCATATGACAAAGTTAATTAGCAAATTAACTACATCGCCATTTTCTTTGTCTGACGCTCTTAATCCATTCATTTGCGACGTGGCGCATTTATTGCAGCAAGATTGTAGCCCTTTTTAAGGGAAAGCAACTTCTAATCATGTCTCTTACTTGATTTACTCAGCGGCTATTGCGTAAAAAAGATACGTCACAGTCGTAATGATAAATAATGTGACGTGAAAAAGTCAATAGCCTACGACACCGGGAGTTCCCAGGCGGTCCCCCATCCAAGTACTATCCCGGCCCAACGATGGTTAACTTCCGTGATCGGACGAGAACAGATGTGTTCATCGTGGTATGGTCGTAGACAAACAAACGGGCAGATATCTACGATTTATTAGCACATTACATCGAAAATGGTTTAAGCTTTAAAGATCATATTTCTTGACTGGTTTATCCGAAATAGGTCGTGTTTATGTGCATTTGAAAGCTCTTTTTAAGCGCTATCCATTATTTACAACAACCATGCGCTTTAAGATTTCCGGTAAAAAGTTCCAACGAATGCAATCTAGGCTACTTTCAGACTTAATTTTCATATGACAAAGTTAGTTAGCAAACTAAGTACATCGCCATTTTCTTTGTCTGACGCTCGTAATCCGTTCATTTGCGACGTGGCGCATTTATTGCAGCACGATTGTAGCCATTTTTCTGGGAAAGCAACTTCTAATCATGTCTCTTTCTTGATTTACTCAGCGGCTATTGCGTAAAATAGATACGTCACAGTCGTAATGATAAATAATGTAACGTGAAAAAGTCAATAGCCTACGACACCGGGAGTTCCCAGGCGGTCCCCCATCCAAGTACTATCCCGGCCCGACGATGCTTAACTTCCGTGATCGGACGAGAACAGGTGTGTTCATCGTGGTATGGTCGTAGACAAACAAACGGGCAGATATCTACGATTTATTAGCACATTACATCGAAAATGGTTTAAGATTTAAAGATCATATTTCTTGACTGGTTTATCCGAAATAGGTCGTGTTTATGTGCATTTGAAAGCTCTTTTTAAGCGCTATCCATTATTTACGACAACCATGCGCTTTAAGATTTCCGGTAAAAAGTTCCAACGAATGCAATCTAGGCTACTTTCAGACTTAATTTTCATATCACAAAGTTAGTTAGCAAACTAAGTACATCGCCATTTTCTTTGTCTGACGCTCGTAATCCATTCATTTGCAACGTGGTGCATTTATTGCAGCACGATTGTAGCCGTTTTGCTGGGAAAGCAACTTCTAATCATGTCTCTTTCTTGATTTACTCAGCGGCTATTGCGTAAAAAAGATACGTCACAGTCGTAATGATTAATAATGTAACGTGAAAAAGTCAATAGCCTACGACACCGGCAGTTCCCAGGCAGTCCCCCATCCAAGTACTATCCCGGCCCGACGATGCTTAACTTCCGTGATCGGACGAGAACAGGTGTGTTCATCGTGGTATGGTCGTAGACAAACATACGGGCAGATATCTACGATTTATTAGCACATTACATCGAAAATGGTTCAAATTTTAAAGATCATAATTCTTGACTGGGTGATCGGAAATAGTTCGTGTTTATGTGCATTTGAAACCTCTTTTTAAGCGCTATAGATTCTTTACGACAATAATGCGCTTTAAGATTTCCGGTAAAAAGTTCCAACGAAGGCAATTTAGGGTACTTTCAGACTTAATTTTCATATGACAAAGTTAGTTAGCAAAGTAAGTACATCGCCATTTACTTTGTATGACGCTCGTAATCCATTCATTTGCGACGTGGCGCATTTATTGCAGCAAGATTGTAGCCGTTTTGAATGGAAAGAAACTTCTAATCACGTCCCTTACTTGATTTACTCAGCGGCTATTGCGTAAAAAAGATATGTCACAGTCGTAATGATAAATAATGTAACGTGAAAAACTCAATAGCCTACGACACCGGGAGTTCCCAGGCGGTTCCCCATCCAAGTACTATCCTGGCCCGACGATGCTTAACTTCCGTGATCGGACGAAAACAGGTGTGTTCATTGTGGTATGGTCGTAGACAAACAAACGGGCAGATATCTACGATTTATTAGCACATTACATCGAAAATGGTTCAAATTTTAAAGATCATATTTCTTGACTGGGTGATCGGAAATAGTTCGTGTTTATGTGCATTTGAAACCTCTTTTTAAGCGCTATCGATTCTTTACGACAATAATGCGCTTTAAGATTTCCGGTAAAAAGTTCCAACGAAGGCAATTTAGGGTACTTTCAGACTTAATTTTCATATGACAAAGTTAGTTAGCAAAGTAAGTACATCGCCATTTTCTTTGTCTGACGCTCGTAATCCATTCATTTGCGACGTGGCGCATTTATTGCATCACGATTGTAGCCGTTTTGCTGGGAAAGCAACTTCTAATCATGTCTCTTTCTTGATTTACTCAGCGGCTATTGCGTAAAAAAGATACGTCACAGTCGCAATGATTAATAATGTAACGTGAAAAAGTCAATAGCCTACGACACCGGGAGTTCCCAGGCGGTTCCCAATCCAAGTACTATCCCGGCCCGACGATGCTTAACTTCCGTGATCGGACGAGAACAGGTGTGTTCATCGTGGTATGGTCGTAGACAAACAAACGGGCAGATATCTACGATTTATTAGCACATTACATCGAAAAGGGTTCAAGTTTTAAAGATCATATTTCTTGACTGGGTGATCGGAAATAGGTCGTGTTTATGTGCATTTGAAAGCTCTTTTTAAGCGCTATCGATTCTTTACGACAATAATGCGCTTTAAGATTTCCGGTAAAAAGTTCCAACGAAGGCAATCTAGGGTACTTTCAGACTTATTTTTCATATGACAAAGTTAATTAGCAAATTAACTACATCGCCATTTTCTTTGTCTGACGCTCTTAATCCATTCATTTGCGACGTGGCGCATTTATTGCAGCAAGATTGTAGCCCTTTTTAAGGGAAAGCAACTTCTAATCATGTCTCTTACTTGATTTACTCAGCAGCTATTGCGTAAAAAAGATACGTAACAGTCGTAATGATAAATAATGTGACGTGAAAAAGTCAATAGCCTACGACACCGGGAGTTCCCAGGCGGTCCCCCATCCAAGTACTATCCCGGCCCGACGATGGTTAACTTCCGTGATCGGACGAGAACAGGTGTGTTCATCGTGGTATGGTCGTAGACAAACAAACGGGCAGATATCTACGATTTATTAGCACATTACATCGAAAATGGTTTAAGCTTTAAAGATCATATTTCTTGACTGGTTTATCCGAAATAGGTCGTGTTTATGTGCATTTGAAAGCTCTTTTTAAGCGCTATCCATTATTTACAACAACCATGCGCTTTAAGATTTCCGGTAAAAAGTTCCAACGAATGCAATCTAGGCTACTTTCAGACTTAATTTTCATATGACAAAGTTAGTTAGCAAACTAAGTACATCGCCATTTTCTTTGTCTGACGCTCGTAATCCGTTCATTTGCGACGTGGCGCATTTATTGCAGCACGATTGTAGCCATTTTTCTGGGAAAGCAACTTCTAATCATGTCTCTTTCTTGATTTACTCAGCGGCTATTGCGTAAAATAGATACGTCACAGTCGTAATGATAAATAATGTAACGTGAAAAAGTCAATAGCCTACGACACCGGGAGTTCCCAGGCGGTCCCCCATCCAAGTACTATCCCGGCCCGACGATGCTTAACTTCCGTGATCGGACGAGAACAGGTGTGTTCATCGTGGTATGGTCGTAGACAAACAAACGGGCAGATATCTACGATTTATTAGCACATTACATCGAAAATGGTTTAAGATTTAAAGATCATATTTCTTGACTGGTTTATCCGAAATAGGTCGTGTTTATGTGCATTTGAAAGCTCTTTTTAAGCGCTATCCATTATTTACGACAACCATGCGCTTTAAGATTTCCGGTAAAAAGTTCCAACGAATGCAATCTAGGCTACTTTCAGACTTAATTTTCATATCACAAAGTTAGTTAGCAAACTAAGTACATCGCCATTTTCTTTGTCTGACGCTCGTAATCCATTCATTTGCAACGTGGTGCATTTATTGCAGCACGATTGTAGCCGTTTTGCTGGGAAAGCAACTTCTAATCATGTCTCTTTCTTGATTTACTCAGCGGCTATTGCGTAAAAAAGATACGTCACAGTCGTAATGATTAATAATGTAACGTGAAAAAGTCAATAGCCTACGACACCGGGAGTTCCCAGGCAGTCCCCCATCCAAGTACTATCCCGGCCCGACGATGCTTAACTTCCGTGATCGGACGAGAACAGGTGTGTTCATCGTGGTATGGTCGTAGACAAACATACGGGCAGATATCTACGATTTATTAGCACATTACATCGAAAATGGTTCAAATTTTAAAGATCATAATTCTTGACTGGGTGATCGGAAATAGTTCGTGTTTATGTGCATTTGAAACCTCTTTTTAAGCGCTATCGATTCTTTACGACAATAATGCGCTTTAACATTTCCGGTAAAAAGTTCCAACGAAGGCAATTTAGGGTACTTTCAGACTTAATTTTCATATGACAAAGTTAGTTAGCAAAGTAAGTACATCGCCATTTACTTTGTATGACGCTCGTAATCCATTCATTTGCGACGTGGCGCATTTATTGCAGCAAGATTGTAGCCGTTTTGAATGGAAAGAAACTTCTAATCACGTCCCTTACTTGATTTACTCAGCGGCTATTGCGTAAAAAAGATATGTCACAGTCGTAATGATAAATAATGTAACGTGAAAAACTCAATAGCCTACGACACCGGGAGTTCCCAGGCGGTTCCCCATCCAAGTACTATCCCGGCCCGACGATGCTTAACTTCCGTGATCGGACGAAAACAGGTGTGTTCATTGTGGTATGGTCGTAGACAAACAAACGGGCAGATATCTACGATTTATTAGCACATTACATCGAAAATGGTTCAAATTTTAAAGATCATATTTCTTGACTGGGTGATCGGAAATAGTTCGTGTTTATGTGCATTTGAAACCTCTTTTTAAGCGCTATCGATTCTTTACGACAATAATGCGCTTTAAGATTTCCGGTAAAAAGTTCCAACGAAGGCAATTTAGGGTACTTTCAGACTTAATTTTCATATGACAAAGTTAGTTAGCAAAGTAAGTACATCGCCATTTACTTTGTCTGACGCTCGTAATCCATTCATTTGCGACATGGCGAATTTATTGCAGCAAGATTGTAGCCCTTTTTAAGGGAAAGAAACTTCTAATCATGTCTCTTACTTGATTTACTCAGCGGCTATTGCGTAAAAAAGATACGTCACAGTCGTAATGATAAATAATGTAACGTGAAAAACTCAATAGCCTACGACACCGGGAGTTCCCAGGCGGTTCTCCATCTAAGTACTATCCCGGCCCGACGATGCTTAACTTCCGTGATCGGACGAGAACAGGTGTGTTCATTGTGGTATGGTCGTAGACATACAAACGGGCAGATATCTACGATTTATTAGCACATTACATCGAAAATGGTTCAAATTTTAAAGATCATATTTCTTGACTGGGTGATCGGAAATAGGTCGTGTTTATGTGCATTTGAAAGCTCTTTTTAAGCGCTATCGATTCTTTACGACAATAATGCGCTTTAAGATTTCCGGTAAAAATTTCCAACGAAGGCAATCTAGGGTACTTTCAGACTTAATTTTCATATGACAAAGTTAATTAGCAAATTAACTACATCGCCATTTTCTTTGTCTGACGCTCTTAATCCATTCATTTGCGACGTGGCGAATTTATTGCAGCAAGATTGTAGCACTTTTTAAGGGAAAGAAACTTCTAATCATGTCTCTTACTTGATTTACTCAGCGGCTATTGCGTAAAAAAGTTACGTCACAGTCGTAATGATAAATAATGTAACGTGAAAAAGTCAATAGCCTACGACACCGGGAGTTCCCAGGCGGTTCCCCATCCAAGTACTATCCCGGCCCGACGATGCTTAACTTCCGTGATCGGACGAGAACAGGTGTGTTCATCGTGGTATGGTCGTAGACAAACAAACGGGCAGATATCTACGATTTATTAGCACATTACATCGAAAATGGTTTAAGCTTTAAAGATCATATTTCTTGACTGGTTTATCCGAAATAGGTCGTGTTTATGTGCATTTGAAAGCTCTTTTTAAGCGCTATCCATTATTTACAACAACCATGCGCTTTAAGATTTCCGGTAAAAAGTTCCAACGAATGCAATCTAGGCTACTTTCAGACTTAATTTTCATATGACAAAGTTAGTTAGCAAACTAAGTACATCGCCATTTTCTTTGTCTGACGCTCGTAATCCATTCATTTGCGACGTGGCGCATTTATTGCAGCACGATTGTAGCCGTTTTTCTGGGAAAGCAACTTCTAATCATGTCTCTTTCTTGATTTACTCAGCGGCTATTGCGTAAAAAAGATACGTCACAGTCGTAATGATAAATAATGGAACGTGAAAAAGTCAATAGCCTACGACACCGGGAGTTCCCAGGCGGTCCCCCATCCAAGTACTATCCCGGCCCGACGATGCTTAACTTCCGTGATCGGACGAGAACAGGTGTGTTCATCGTGGTATGGTCGTAGACAAACAAACGGGCAGATATCTACGATTTATTAGCACATTACATCGAAAATGGTTTAAGCTTTAAAGATCATATTTCTTGACTGGTTTATCCGAAATAGGTCGTGTTTATGTGCATTTGAAAGCTCTTTTTAAGCGCTATCCATTATTTACGACAACCATGCGCTTTAAGATTTCCGGTAAAAAGTTCCAACGAATGCAATCTAGGCTACTTTCAGACTTAATTTTCATATGACAAAGTTACTTAGCAAACTAAGTACATCGCCATTTTCTTTGTCTGACGCTCGTAATCCATTCATTTGCGACGTGGCGCATTTATTGCAGCACGATTATAGCCGTTTTGCTGGGAAAGCAACTTCTAATCATGTCTCTTTCTTGATTTACTCAGCGGCTATTGCGTAAAAAAGATACGTCACAGTCGTAATGATAAATAATGTAACGTGAAAAAGTCAATAGCTTACGACACCGGGAGTTCCCAGGCGGTCCCCCATCCAAGTACTATCCCGGCCCGACGATGCTTAACTTCCGTGATCGGACGAGAACAGGTGTGTTCATCGTGGTATGGTCGTAGACAAACATACGGGCAGATATCTACGATTTATTAGCACATTACATCGAAAATGGTTCAAATTTTAAAGATCATAATTCTTGACTGGGTGATCGGAAATAGTTCGTGTTTATGTGCATTTGAAAGCTCTTTTTAAGCGCTATCGATTCTTTACGACAATAATGCGCTTTAAGATTTCCGGTAAAAAGTTCCAACGAAGGCAATTTAGGGTACTTTCAGACTTAATTTTCATATGACAAAGTTAGTTAGCAAACTAAGTACATCGCCATTTTCTTTGTCTGACGCTCGTAATCCATTCATTTGCGACGTGGCGCATTTATTGCAGCACGATTGTAGCCGTTTTTCTGGGAAAGCAACTTCTAATCATGTCTCTTTCTTGATTTACTCAGCGGCTATTGCGTAAAAAAGATACGTCACAGTCGTAATGATAAATAATGTAACGTGAAAAAGTCAATAGCCTACGACACCGGGAGTTCCCAGGCGGTCCCCCATCCAAGTACTATCCCGGCCCGACGATGCTTAACTCCCGTGATCGGACGAGAACAGGTGTGTTCATCGTGGTATGGTCGTAGACAAACAAACGGGCAGATATCTACGATTTATTAGCACATTACATCGAAAATGGTTTAGGCTTTAAAGATCATATTTCTTGACTGGTTTATCCGAAATAGGTCGTGTTTATGTGCATTTGAAAGCTCTTTTTAAGCGCTATCCATTATTTACAACAACCATGCGCTTTAAGATTTCCGGTAAAAAGTTCCAACGAATGCAATCTAGGCTACTTTCAGACTTAATTTTCATATGACAAAGTTACTTAGCAAACTAAGTACATCGCCATTTTCTTTGTCTGACGCTCGTAATCCATTCATTTGCGACGTGGCGCATTTATTGCAGCACGATTGTAGCCGTTTTGCTGGGAAAGCAACTTCTAATCATGTCTCTTTCTTGATTTACTCAGCGGCTATTGCGTAAAAAAGATACGTCACAGTCGTAATGATAAATAATGTTACGTGAAAAAGTCAATAGCCTACGACACCAGGAGTTTCCAGGCGGTCCCCCATCCAAGTACTATCCCGGCCTGACGATGCTTAACTTCCGTGATCGGACGAAAATAGGTGTGTTCATCGTGGTATGGTCGTAGACAAACAAACGGGCAGATATCTACGATTTATTAGCACATTACATCAAAAATGGTTTAAGCTTTAAAGATCATATTTCTTGACTGGTTTATCCGAAATAGGTCGTGTTTATGTGCATTTGAAAGCTCTTTTTAAGCGCTATCCATTATTTACGACAACCATGCGCTTTAAGATTTCCGGTAAAAAGTTCCAACGAATGCAATCTAGGCTACTTTCAGACCTAATTTTCATATGACAAAGTTAGTTAGCAAACTAAGTACATCGCCATTTTCTTTGTCTGACGCTCGTAATCCATTCATTTGCGACGTGGCGCATTTATTGCAGCACGATTGTAGCCGTTTTGCTGGGAAAGCAACTTCTAATCATGTCTCTTTCTTGATTTACTCAGCGGCTATTGCGTAAAAAAGATACGTCACAATCGTAATGATAAATAATGTAACGTGAAAAAGTCAATTGCCTACGACACCGGGAGTTCCCAGGCGGTCCCCCATCCAAGTACTATCCCGGCCCAACGATGCTTAACTTCCGTGATCGGACGAGAACAGGTGTGTTCATCGTGGTATGGTCGTAGACAAACATACGGGTAGATATCTACGATTTATTAGCACATTACATCGAAAATGGTTTAAGCTTTAAAGATCATATTTCTTGACTGGTTTATCCGAAATAGGTCGTGTTTATGTGCATTTGAAAGCTCTTTTCAAGCGCTATCCATTATTTACGACAACCATGCGCTTTAAGATTTCCGGTAAAAAGTTCCAACGAAGGCAATCTTGGGTACTTTCAGACTTAGTTTTCATATGACAAAGTTAATTAGCAAAGTAACTACATCGCCATTTTCTTTGTCTGACGCTCTTAATCCATTCATTTGCGACGTGGCACATTTATTGCAGCAAGATTGTAGCCCTTTTTAAGGGAAAGCAACTTCTAATCATGTCTCTTACTTGATTTACTCAGCGGCTATTGCGTAAAAAAGATACGTCACAGTCGTAATGATTAATAATGTAACGTGAAAAAGTCAATAGCCTACGACACCGGGAGTTCCCAGGCGGTTCCCCATCCAAGTACTATCCCGGCGCGACGATGCTTAACTTCCGTGATCGGACGAGAGCAGGTGTGTTCATCGTGGTATGGTCGTAGACAAACATACGGGCAGATATCTACGATTTATTAGCACATTACATCGAAAATGGTTCAAATTTTAAAGATCATAATTCTTGACTGGGTGATCGGAAATAGTTCGTGTTTATGTGCATTTGAAAGCTCCTTTTAAGAGCTATCGATTCTTTACGACAATAATGCGCTTTAATATTTCCGGTAAAAAGTTCCAACGAAGGCAATTTAGGGTACTTTCAGACTTAATTTTCATATGACAAAGTTAGTTAGCAAAGTAAGTACATCGCCATTTACTTTGTCTGACGCTCGTAATCCATTCATTTGCGACGTGGCGAATTTATTGCAGCAAGATTGTAGCCCTTTTTAAGGGAAAGCAACTTCTAATCATGTCTCTTACTTGATTTACTCAGCGGCTATTGCGTAAAAAAGATACGTCACAGTCGTAATGATAAATAATGTAACGTGAAAAGGTCAATAGCCTACGACACCGGGAGTTCCCAGGCGGTCCCCCATCCAAGTACTATCCCGGCCCGACGATGCTTAACTTCCGTGATCGGACGAGAACAGGTGTGTTCATCGTGGTATGGTCGTAGACAAACATACGGGCAGATATCTACGATTTATTAGCACATTACATCGAAAATGGTATAAATTTTAAAGATCATAATTCTTGACTGGGTGATCGGAAATAGTTCGTGTTTATGTGCATTTGAAACCTCTTTTTAAGCGCTATCGATTCTTTACGACAATAATGCGCTTTAAGATTTCCGGTAAAAAGTTCCAACGAAGGCAATTTAGGGTACTTTCAGACTTAATTTTCATATGACAAAGTTAGTTAGCAAAGTAAGTACATCGCCATTTACTTTGTCTGACGCTCGTAATCCATTCATTTGCGACGTGGGGAATTTATTGCAGCAAGATTGTAGCCCTTTTTAAGGGAAAGAAACTTCTAATCATGTCTTTTACTTGATTTACTCAGCGGCTATTGCGTAAAAAAGATACGTCACAGTCGTAATGATAAATAATGTAACGTGAAAAAGTCAATAGCCTACGACACCGGGAGTTCCCAGGCGGTTCCCCATCCAAATACTATCCCGGCCCGACGATGCTTAACTTCCGTGATTGGACGAGAACAGGTGTGTTCATCGTGGTATGGTCGTAGACAAACAATCGGGCAGATATCTACGATTTATTAGCACATTACATCGAAAATGGTTCAAATTTTAAAGATCATATTTCTTGACTGGGTGATCGGAAAAAGGTCGTGTTTATGTGCATTTGAAAGCCCTTTTTAAGCGCTATCGATTCTTTACGACAATAATGCGCTTTAGGATTTCCGGTAAAAAGTTCCAACGAAGGCAATCTAGGGTACTTGCAGACTTAATTTTCATATGACAAAGTTAATTAGCAAAGTAACTACATCGCCATTTTCTTTGTCTGACGCTCGTAATCCATTCATTTGCGACGTGGCGCATTTATTGCAGCAAGATTGTAGCCGTTTTGAATGGAAATAAACTTCTAATCACGTCCCTTACTTGATTTACTCAGCGGCTATTGCGTAAAAAAGATATGTCACAGTCGTAATGATAAATAATGTAACGTGAAAAGTCAATAGCCTACGACACCGGGAGTTCCCAGGCGGTCCCCCATCCAAGTACTATCCCGGCCCGACGATGCTTAACTTCCGTGATCGGACGAGAACAGGTGTGTTCATCGTGGTATGGTCGTAGACAAACAAACGGGCAGATATCTACGATTTATTAGCACATTACATCAAAAATGGTTCAAATTTTAAAGATCATATTTCTTGACTGGGTGATCGGAAATAGGTCGTGTTTATGTGCATTTGAAAGCTCTTTTTAAGCGCTATCGATTCTTTACGACAATAATGCGCTTTAAGATTTCCGGTAAAAAGTTCCAACGAATGCAATCTAGGCTACTTTCAGACTTAATTTTCATATGACAAAGTTAGTTAGCAAACTAAGTACATCGCCATTTTCTTTGTCTGACGCTCGTAATCCATTCATTTGCGACGTGGCGCATTTATTGCAGCACGATTGTAGCCGTTTTTCTGGGAAGGCAACTTCTAATCATGTCTCTTTCTTGATTTACTCAGCGGCTATTGCGTAAAAAAGATACGTCACAGTCGTAATGATAAATAATGTAACGTGAAAAAGTCAATAGCCTACGACACCGGGAGTTCCCAGGCGGTCCCCCATCCAAGTACTATCCCGGCCCAACGATGCTTAACTTCCGTGATCGGACGAGAACAGGTGTGTTCATCGTGGTATGGTCGTAGACAAACAAACGGGCAGATATCTACGATTTATTAGCACATTACATCGAAAATGGTTTAAGCTTTAAAGATCATATTTCTTGACTGGTTTATCCGAAATAGGTCGTGTTTATGTGCATTTGAAAGCTCTTTTTAAGCGCTATCCATTATTTACGACAACCATGCGCTTTAAGATTTCCGGTAAAAAGTTCCAACGAATGCAATCTAGGCTACTTTCAGACTTAATTTTCATATGACAAAGTTAGTTAGCAAACTAAGTACATCGCCATTTTCTTTGTCTGACGCTCGTAATCCATTCATTTGCGACGTGGCGCATTTATTGCAGCACGATTGTAGCCGTTTTTCTGGGAAAGCAACTTCTAATCATGTCTCTTTCTTGATTTACTCAGCGGCTATTGCGTAAAAAAGATACGTCACAGTCGTAATGATAAATAATGTAACGTGAAAAAGTCAATAGCCTACGACACCGGGAGTTCCCAGGCGGTCCACCATCCAAGTACTATCCCGGCCCGACGATGCTTAACTTCCGTGATCGGACGAGAACAGGTGTGTTCATCGTGGTATGGTCGTAGACAAACAAACGGGCAGATATCTACGATTTATTAGCACATTACATCAAAAATGGTTTAAGCTTTAAAGATCATATTTCTTGACTGGTTTATCCGAAATAGGTCGTGTTTATGTGCATTTGAAAGCTCTTTTTAAGCGCTATCCATTATTTACGACAACCATGCGCTTTAAGATTTCCGGTAAAAAGTTCCAACGAATGCAATCTAGGCTACTTTCAGACTTAATTTTCATATGACAAAGTTAGTTAGCAAACTAAGTACATCGCCATTTTCTTTGCCTGACGCTCGTAATCCATTCATTTGCGACGTGGCGCATTTATTGCAGCACGATTGTAGCCGTTTTTCTGGGAAAGCAACTTCTAATCATGTCTCTTTCTTGATTTACTCAGCGGCTATTGCGTAAAAAAGATACGTCACAGTCGTAATGATAAATAATGTAACGTGAAAAAGTCAATAGCCTACGACACCGGGAGTTCCCAGGCGGTCCCCCATCCAAGTACTATCCCGGCCCGACGATGCTTAACTTCCGTGATCGGACGAGAACAGGTGTGTTCATCGTGGTATGGTCGTAGACAAACAAACGGGCAGATATCTACGATTTATTAGCACATTACATCAAAAATGGTTTAAGCTTTAAAGATCATATTTCTTGACTGGTTTATCCGAAATAGGTCGTGTTTATGTGCATTTGAAAGCTCTTTTTAAGCGCTATCCATTATTTACGACAACCATGCGCTTTAAGATTTCCGGTAAAAAGTTCCAACGAATGCAATCTAGGCTACTTTCAGACCTAATTTTCATATGACAAAGTTAGTTAGCAAACTAAGTACATCGCCATTTACTTTGTCTGACGCTCGTAATCCATTCATTTGCGACGTGGCGAATTTATTGCAGCAAGATTGTAGCCCTTTTTAAGGGAAAGCAACTTCTAATCAAGTCTCTTACTTGATTTACTCAGCGGCTATTGCCTAAAAAAGATACGTCACAGTCGTAATGATAAATAATGTAACGTGAAAAAGTCAATAGCCTACGACACCAGGAGTTTCCAGGCGGTCCCCCATCCAAGTACTATCCCGGCCCGACTATGCTTAACTTCCGTGATCGGACGAGAACAGGTGTGTTCATCGTGGTATGGTCGTAGACAAACAAACAGGCAGATATCTACGATTTATTAGCACATTACATCGAAAATGGTTTAAGCTTTAAAGATCATATTTCTTGACTGGTTTATCCGAAATAGGTCATGTTTATGTGCATTTGAAAGCTCTTTTTAAGCGCTATCCATTATTTACGACAACCATGCGCTTTAAGATTTCCGGTAAAAAGTTCCAACGAATGCAATCTAGGCTACTTTCAGACTTAATTTTCATATGACAAAGTTAGTTAGCAAACTAAGTACATCGCCATTTTCTTTGCCTGACGCTCGTAATCCATTCATTTGCGACGTGGCGCATTTATTGCAGCACGATTGTAGCCGTTTTTCTGGGAAAGCAACTTCTAATCATGTCTCTTTCTTGATTTACTCAGCGGCTATTGCGTAAAAAAGATACGTCACAGTCGTAATGATAAATAATGTAACGTGAAAAAGTCAATAGCCTACGACACCGGGAGTTTCCAGGCGGTCCCCCATCCAAGTACTATCCCGGCCCGACGATGCTTAACTTCCGTGATCGGACGAGAACAGGTGTGTTCATCGTGGTATGGTCGTAGACAAACAAACGGGCAGATATCTACGATTTATTAGCACATTACATCGAAAATGGTTTAAGCTTTAAAGATCATATTTCTTGACTGGTTTATCCGAAATAGGTCGTGTTTATGTGCATTTGAAAGCTCTTTTTAAGCGCTATCCATTATTTACGACAACCATGCGCTTTAAGATTTCCGGTAAAAAGTTCCAACGAATGCAATCTAGGCTACTTTCAGACTTAATTTTCATATGACAAAGTTAGTTAGCAAACTAAGTACATCGCCATTTTCTTTGTCTGACGCTCGTAATCCATTCATTTGCGACGTGGCGCATTTATTGCAGCACGATTGTAGCCGTTTTGCTGGGAAAGAAACTTCTAATCATGTCTCTTTCTTGATTTACTCAGCGGCTATTGCGTAAAAAAGATACGTCACAGTCGTAATGATAAATAATGTAACGTGAAAAAGTCAATAGCCTACGACACCGGAAGTTCCCAGGCGGTCCCCCATCCAAGTACTATCCCGGCTCGACGATGCTTAACTTCCGTGATCGGATGAGAACAGGTGTGTTTATCGTGGTATGGTCGTAGACAAACAAACGGGCAGATATCTACGATTTATTAGCACATTACATCGAAAATGGTTTAAGCTTTAAAGATCATATTTCTTGACTGGTTTATCCGAAATAGGTCGTGTTTATGTGCATTTGAAAGCTCTTTTCAAGCGCTATCCATTATTTACGACAACCATGCGCTTTAAGATTTCCGGTAAAAAGTTCCAACGAATGCAATCTAGGCTACTTTCAGACTTAATTTTCATATGACAAAGTTAGTTAGCAAACTAAGTACATCGCCATTTTCTTTGTCTGACGCTCGTAATCCATTCATTTGCGACGTGGCGCATTTATTGCAGCACGATTGTAGCCCTTTTTAAGGGAAAGCAACTTCTAATCAAGTCTCTTACTTGATTTACTCAGCGGCTATTGCCTAAAAAAGATACGTCACAGTCGTAATGATAAATAATGTAACGTGAAAAAGTCAATAGCCTACGACACCAGGAGTTTCCAGGCGGTCCCCCATCCAAGTACTATCCCGGCCCGACGATGCTTAACTTCCGTGATCGGACGAGAACAGGTGTGTTCATCGTGGTATGGTCGTAGACAAACAAACAGGCAGATATCTACGATTTATTAGCACATTACATCGAAAATGGTTTAAGCTTTAAAGATCATATTTCTTGACTGGTTTATCCGAAATAGGTCATGTTTATGTGCATTTGAAAGCTCTTTTTAAGCGCTATCCATTATTTACGACAACCATGCGCTTTAAGATTTCCGGTAAAAAGTTCCAACGAATGCAATCTAGGCTACTTTCAGACTTAATTTTCATATGACAAAGTTAGTTAGCAAACTAAGTACATCGCCATTTTCTTTGCCTGACGCTCGTAATCCATTCATTTGCGACGTGGCGCATTTATTGCAGCACGATTGTAGCCGTTTTTCTGGGAAAGCAACTTCTAATCATGTCTCTTTCTTGATTTACTCAGCGGCTATTGCGTAAAAAAGATACGTCACAGTCGTAATGATAAATAATGTAACGTGAAAAAGTCAATAGCCTACGACACCGGGAGTTTCCAGGCGGTCCCCCATCCAAGTACTATCCCGGCCCGACGATGCTTAACTTCCGTGATCGGACGAGAACAGGTGTGTTCATCGTGGTATGGTCGTAGACAAACAAACGGGCAGATATCTACGATTTATTAGCACATTACATCGAAAATGGTTTAAGCTTTAAAGATCATATTTCTTGACTGGTTTATCCGAAATAGGTCGTGTTTATGTGCATTTGAAAGCTCTTTTTAAGCGCTATCCATTATTTACGACAACCATGCGCTTTAAGATTTCCGGTAAAAAGTTCCAACGAATGCAATCTAGGCTACTTTCAGAC
The DNA here is from genome assembly GCF_029227915.1 of Hydractinia symbiolongicarpus. Taxonomy (NCBI): domain Eukaryota; kingdom Metazoa; phylum Cnidaria; class Hydrozoa; order Anthoathecata; family Hydractiniidae; genus Hydractinia; species Hydractinia symbiolongicarpus. The sequence continues at coordinate 14,213,539 of NC_079885.1, read as the reverse complement.
TTAATTTTCATATGACAAAGTTAGTTAGCAAACTAAGTACATCGCCATTTTCTTTGTCTGACGCTCGTAATCCATTCATTTGCGACGTGGCGCATTTATTGCAGCACGATTGTAGCCGTTTTGCTGGGAAAGAAACTTCTAATCATGTCTCTTTCTTGATTTACTCAGCGGCTATTGCGTAAAAAAGATACGTCACAGTCGTAATGATAAATAATGTAACGTGAAAAAGTCAATAGCCTACGACACCGGAAGTTCCCAGGCGGTCCCCCATCCAAGTACTATCCCGGCTCGACGATGCTTAACTTCCGTGATCGGATGAGAACAGGTGTGTTTATCGTGGTATGGTCGTAGACAAACAAACGGGCAGATATCTACGATTTATTAGCACATTACATCGAAAATGGTTTAAGCTTTAAAGATCATATTTCTTGACTGGTTTATCCGAAATAGGTCGTGTTTATGTGCATTTGAAAGCTCTTTTTAAGCGCTATCCATTATTTACGACAACCATGCGCTTTAAGATTTCCGGTAAAAAGTTCCAACGAATGCAATCTAGGCTACTTTCAGACTTAATTTTCATATGACAAAGTTAGTTAGCAAACTAAGTACATCGCCATTTTCTTTGTCTGACGCTCGTAATCCATTCATTTGCGACGTGGCGCATTTATTGCAGCACGATTGTAGCCGTTTTGCTGGGAAAGCAACTTCTAATCATGTCTCTTTCTTGATTTACTCAGCGGCTATTGCGTAAAAAAGATACGTCACAGTCGTAATGATAAATAATGTAACGTGAAAAAGTCAATAGCCTACGACACCGGGAGTTCCCAGGCGGTTCCCCATCCAAGTACTATCCCGGCCCGACGATGCTTAACTTCCGTGATCGGACGAGAACAGGTGTGTTCATCGTGGTATGGTCGTAGACAAACAAACGGGCAGATATCTACGATTTATTAGCACATTACATCGAAAATGGTTTAAGCTTTAAAGATCATATTTCTTGACTGGTTTATCCGAAATAGGTCGTGTTTATGTGCATTTGAAAGCTCTTTTTAAGCGCTATCCATTATTTACGACAACCATGCGCTTTAAGATTTCCGGTAAAAAGTTCCAACGAATGCAATCTAGGCTACTTTCAGACTTAATTTTCATATGACAAAGTTAGTTAGCAAACTAAGTACATCGCCATTTTCTTTGTCTGACGCTCGTAATCCATTCATTTGCGACGTGGCGCATTTATTGCAGCACGATTGTAGCCGTTTTGCTGGGAAAGCAACTTCTAATCATGTCTCTTTCTTGATTTACTCAGCGGCTATTGCGTAAAAAAGATACGTCACAGTCGTAATGATAAATAATGTAACGTGAAAAAGTCAATAGCCTACGACACCGGGAGTTCCCAGGCGGTCCCCCATCCAAGTACTATCCCGGCCCGACGATGCTTAACTTCCGTGATCGGACGAGAACAGGTGTGTTCATCGTGGTATGGTCGTAGACAAACATACGGGCAGATATCTACGATTTATTAGCACATTACATCGAAAATGGTTCAAATTTTAAAGATCATAATTCTTGACTGGGTGATCGGAAATAGTTCGTGTTTATGTGCATTTGAAAGCTCTTTTTAAGCGCTATCGATTCTTTACGACAATAATGCACTTTAAGATTTCCGGTAAAAAGTTCCAACGGATGCAATTTAGGGTACTTTCAGACTTAATTTTCATATGACAAAGTTAGTTAGCAAAGTAAGTACATCGCCATTTACTTTGTCTGACGCTCGTAATCCATTCATTTGCGACGTGGCGCATTTATTGCAGCACGATTGTAGCCGTTTTTCTGGGAAAGCAACTTCTAATCATGTCTCTTTCTTGATTTACTCAGCGGCTATTGCGTAAAAAAGATACGTCACAGTCGTAATGATAAATAATGTAACGTGAAAAAGTCAATAGCCTACGATACCGGGAGTTCCCAGGCGGTTCCCCATCCAAGGACTATCCCGGCCCGACGATGCTTAACTTCCGTGATCGGACGAGAACAGGTGTGTTCATCGTGGTATGGTCGTAGACAAACAAACGGGCAGATATCTACGATTTATTAGCACATTACATCGAAAATGGTTTAAGCTTTAAAGATCATATTTCTTGACTGGTTTATCCGAAATAGGTCGTGTTTATGTGCATTTGAAAGCTCTTTTTAAGCGCTATCGATTATTTACGACAACCATGCGCTTTAAGATTTCCGGTAAAAAGTTCCAACGAATGCAATCTAGGCTACTTTCAGACTTAATTTTCATATGACAAAGTTAGTTAGCAAACTAAGTACATCGCCATTTTCTTTGTCTGACGCTCGTAATCCATTCATTTGCGACGTGGCGCATTTATTGCAGCACGATTGTAGCCGTTTTGCTGGGAAAGCAACTTCTAATCATGTCTCTTTCTTGATTTACTCAGCGGCTATTGCGTAAAAAAGATACGTCACAGTCGTAATGATAAATAATGTAACGTGAAAAAGTCAATAGCCTACGACACCGGGAGTTCCCAGGCGGTCCCCCATCCAAGTACTATCCCGGCCCGACGATGCTTAACTTCCGTGATCGGACGAGAACAGGTGTGTTCATCGTGGTATGGTCGTAGACAAACATACGGGCAGATATCTACGATTTACTAGCGCATTACATCGAAAATGGTTCAAATTTTAAAGATCATAATTCTTGACTGGGTGATCGGAAATAGTTCGTGTTTATGTGCATTTGAAAGCTCTTTTCAAGCGCTATCCATTATTTACGACAACCATGCGCTTTAAGATTTCCGGTAAAAAGTTCCAACGAAGGCAATCTGGGGTACTTTCAGACTTAATTTTCATATGACAAAGTTAATTAGCAAAGTAACTACATCGCCATTTTCTGTGTCTGACGCTCTTAATCCATTCATTTGCGACGTGGCGCATTTATTGCAGCAAGATTGTAGCCCTTTTTAAGGGAAAGCAACTTCTAATCATGTCTCTTACTTAATTTACTCAGCGGCTATTGCGTAAAAAATACGTCACAGTCGTAATGATAAATAATGTAACGTGAAAAAGTCAATAGCCTACGACACCAGGAGTTTCCAGGCGGTTCCCCATCCAAGTACTATCCCGGCCCGACGATGCTTAACTTCCGTGATCGGACGAGAACAGGTGAGTTCATCGTGGTATGGTCGTAGACAAACAAACGGGCAGATATCTACGATTTATTAGCACATTACATCGAAAATGGTTTAAACTTTAAAGGTCATATTTCTTGACTGGATTATCCGAAATAGGTCGTGTTTATGTGCATTTGAAAGCTCTTTTTAAGCGCTATCGATTCTTTACGACAATAATGCGCTTTAAGATTTCCGGTAAAAAGTTCCAACGAAGGCAATCTGGGGTACTTTCAGACTTAGTTTTCATATGACAAAGTTAATTAGCAAAGTAACTACATCGCCATTTTCTTTGTCTGACCCTCTTAATCCATTCATTTGCGACGTGGCGCATTTATTGCAGCAAGATTGTAGCCCTTTTTAAGGGAAAGCAACTTCTAATCATGTCTCTTACTTGATTTACTCAGCGGCTATTGCGTAAAAAAATACGTCACAGTCGTAATGATAAATAATGTAACGTGCAAAAGTCAATAGCCTACGACACCAGGAGTTTCCAGGCGGTCCCCCATCCAAGTACTATCCCGGCCCGACGATGCTTAACTTCCGTGATCGGACGAGAACAGGTGAGTTCATCGTGGTATGGTCGTAGACAAACAAACGGGCAGATATCTACGATTTATTAGCACATTACATCGAAAATGGTTTAAGCTTTGAAGATCATATTTCTTGACTGGTTTATCCGAAATAGGTCGTGTTTATGTGCATTTGAAAGCTCTTTTTAAGCGCTATCCATTATTTACGACAACCATGCGCTTTAAGATTTCCGGTAAAAAGTTCCAACGAATGCAATCTAGGGTACTTTCAGACGTAATTTTCATATGACAAAGTTAGTTAGCAAAGTAAGTACATCGCCATTTTCTTTGTCTGACGCTCGTAATCCATTCATTTGCGACGTGGCGCATTTATTGCAGCACGATTGTAGCCGTTTTGCTGGGAAAGCAACTTCTAATCATGTCTCTTTCTTGATTTACTCAGCGGCTATTGCGTAAAAAAGATACGTCACAGTCGTAATGATTAATAATGTAACGTGAAAAAGTTAATAGCCTACGACACCGGGAGTTCCCAGGCGGTCCCCCATCCAAGTACTATCCCGGCCCGACGATGCTTAACTTCCGTGATCGGACGAGAACAGGTGTGTTCATCGTGGTATGGTCGTAGACAAACAAACGGGCAGACATCTACGATTTATTAGCACATTACATCGAAAATGGTTTAAACTTCAAAGATCATATTTCTTGACTGGATTATCCGAAATAGGTCGTGTTTTTTTGTGCATTTGAAAGCTCTTTTTAAGCGCTATCCATTATTTACGACAACCATGCGCTTTAAGATTTCCGGTAAAAAGTTCCAACGAAGGCAATTTAGGGTACTTTCAGACTTAATTTTCATATGACAAAGTTAGTTAGCAAAGTAAGTACATCGCCATTTACTTTGTCTGACGCTCGTAATCCATTCATTTGCGACGTGGCGAATTTATTGCAGCAAGATTGTAGCCCTTTTTAAGGGAAAGCAACTTCTAATCATGTCTCTTACTTGATTTACTCAGCGGCTATTGCGTAAAAAAGATACGTCACAGTCGTAATGATAAATAATGTAACGTGAAAAAGTCAATTGCCTACGACACCGGGAGTTCCCAGGCGGTCCCCCATCCAAGTACTATCCCGGCCCGACGATTCTTAACTTCCCTGATCGGATGAGAACAGGTGTGTTCATCGTGGTATGGTCGTAGACAAACAAACGGGCAGATATCTACGATTTATTAGCACATTACATCGAAAATGGTTTAAACTTTAAAGGTCATATTTCTTGACTGGATTATCCGAGATAGGTCGTGTTTATGTGCATTTGAAAGCTCTTTTCAAGCGCTATCCATTATTTACGACAATAATGCGCTTTAAGATTTCCGGTAAAAAGTTCCAACGAAGGCAATTTAGGGTACTTTCAGACTTAATTTTCATATGACAAAGTTAGTTAGCAAAGTAAGTACATCGCCATTTACTTTGTCTGACGCTCGTAATCCATTCATTTGCGACATGGCGAATTTATTGCAGCAAGATTGTAGCCCTTTTTAAGGGAAAGAAACTTCTAATCATGTCTCTTACTTGATTTACTCAGCGGCTATTGCGTAAAAAAGATACGTCACAGTCGTAATGATAAATAATGTAACGTGAAAAACTCAATAGCCTACGACACCGGGAGTTCCCAGGCGGTTCTCCATCTAAGTACTATCCCGGCCCGACGATGCTTAACTTCCGTGATCGGACGAGAACAGGTGTGTTCATTGTGGTATGGTCGTAGACATACAAACGGGCAGATATCTACGATTTATTAGCACATTACATCGAAAATGGTTCAAATTTTAAAGATCATATTTCTTGACTGGGTGATCGGAAATAGGTCGTGTTTATGTGCATTTGAAAGCTCTTTTTAAGCGCTATCGATTCTTTACGACAATAATGCGCTTTAAGATTTCCGGTAAAAATTTCCAACGAAGGCAATCTAGGGTACTTTCAGACTTAATTTTCATATGACAAAGTTAATTAGCAAATTAACTACATCGCCATTTTCTTTGTCTGACGCTCTTAATCCATTCATTTGCGACGTGGCGAATTTATTGCAGCAAGATTGTAGCACTTTTTAAGGGAAAGAAACTTCTAATCATGTCTCTTACTTGATTTACTCAGCGGCTATTGCGTAAAAAAGTTACGTCACAGTCGTAATGATAAATAATGTAACGTGAAAAAGTCAATAGCCTACGACACCGGGAGTTCCCAGGCGGTTCCCCATCCAAGTACTATCCCGGCCCGACGATGCTTAACTTCCGTGATCGGACGAGAACAGGTGTGTTCATCGTGGTATGGTCGTAGACAAACAAACGGGCAGATATCTACGATTTATTAGCACATTACATCGAAAATGGTTTAAGCTTTAAAGATCATATTTCTTGACTGGTTTATCCGAAATAGGTCGTGTTTATGTGCATTTGAAAGCTCTTTTTAAGCGCTATCCATTATTTACAACAACCATGCGCTTTAAGATTTCCGGTAAAAAGTTCCAACGAATGCAATCTAGGCTACTTTCAGACTTAATTTTCATATGACAAAGTTAGTTAGCAAACTAAGTACATCGCCATTTTCTTTGTCTGACGCTCGTAATCCATTCATTTGCGACGTGGCGCATTTATTGCAGCACGATTGTAGCCGTTTTTCTGGGAAAGCAACTTCTAATCATGTCTCTTTCTTGATTTACTCAGCGGCTATTGCGTAAAAAAGATACGTCACAGTCGTAATGATAAATAATGTAACGTGAAAAAGTCAATAGCCTACGACACCGGGAGTTCCCAGGCGGTCCCCCATCCAAGTACTATCCCGGCCCGACGATGCTTAACTTCCGTGATCGGACGAGAACAGGTGTGTTCATCGTGGTATGGTCGTAGACAAACAAACGGGCAGATATCTACGATTTATTAGCACATTACATCGAAAATGGTTTAAGCTTTAAAGATCATATTTCTTGACTGGTTTATCCGAAATAGGTCGTGTTTATGTGCATTTGAAAGCTCTTTTTAAGCGCTATCCATTATTTACGACAACCATGCGCTTTAAGATTTCCGGTAAAAAGTTCCAACGAATGCAATCTAGGCTACTTTCAGACTTAATTTTCATATGACAAAGTTACTTAGCAAACTAAGTACATCGCCATTTTCTTTGTCTGACGCTCGTAATCCATTCATTTGCGACGTGGCGCATTTATTGCAGCACGATTATAGCCGTTTTGCTGGGAAAGCAACTTCTAATCATGTCTCTTTCTTGATTTACTCAGCGGCTATTGCGTAAAAAAGATACGTCACAGTCGTAATGATAAATAATGTAACGTGAAAAAGTCAATAGCTTACGACACCGGGAGTTCCCAGGCGGTCCCCCATCCAAGTACTATCCCGGCCCGACGATGCTTAACTTCCGTGATCGGACGAGAACAGGTGTGTTCATCGTGGTATGGTCGTAGACAAACATACGGGCAGATATCTACGATTTATTAGCACATTACATCGAAAATGGTTCAAATTTTAAAGATCATAATTCTTGACTGGGTGATCGGAAATAGTTCGTGTTTATGTGCATTTGAAAGCTCTTTTTAAGCGCTATCGATTCTTTACGACAATAATGCGCTTTAAGATTTCCGGTAAAAAGTTCCAACGAAGGCAATTTAGGGTACTTTCAGACTTAATTTTCATATGACAAAGTTAGTTAGCAAACTAAGTACATCGCCATTTTCTTTGTCTGACGCTCGTAATCCATTCATTTGCGACGTGGCGCATTTATTGCAGCACGATTGTAGCCGTTTTTCTGGGAAAGCAACTTCTAATCATGTCTCTTTCTTGATTTACTCAGCGGCTATTGCGTAAAAAAGATACGTCACAGTCGTAATGATAAATAATGTAACGTGAAAAAGTCAATAGCCTACGACACCGGGAGTTCCCAGGCGGTCCCCCATCCAAGTACTATCCCGGCCCGACGATGCTTAACTCCCGTGATCGGACGAGAACAGGTGTGTTCATCGTGGTATGGTCGTAGACAAACAAACGGGCAGATATCTACGATTTATTAGCACATTACATCGAAAATGGTTTAGGCTTTAAAGATCATATTTCTTGACTGGTTTATCCGAAATAGGTCGTGTTTATGTGCATTTGAAAGCTCTTTTTAAGCGCTATCCATTATTTACAACAACCATGCGCTTTAAGATTTCCGGTAAAAAGTTCCAACGAATGCAATCTAGGCTACTTTCAGACTTAATTTTCATATGACAAAGTTACTTAGCAAACTAAGTACATCGCCATTTTCTTTGTCTGACGCTCGTAATCCATTCATTTGCGACGTGGCGCATTTATTGCAGCACGATTGTAGCCGTTTTGCTGGGAAAGCAACTTCTAATCATGTCTCTTTCTTGATTTACTCAGCGGCTATTGCGTAAAAAAGATACGTCACAGTCGTAATGATAAATAATGTTACGTGAAAAAGTCAATAGCCTACGACACCAGGAGTTTCCAGGCGGTCCCCCATCCAAGTACTATCCCGGCCTGACGATGCTTAACTTCCGTGATCGGACGAAAATAGGTGTGTTCATCGTGGTATGGTCGTAGACAAACAAACGGGCAGATATCTACGATTTATTAGCACATTACATCAAAAATGGTTTAAGCTTTAAAGATCATATTTCTTGACTGGTTTATCCGAAATAGGTCGTGTTTATGTGCATTTGAAAGCTCTTTTTAAGCGCTATCCATTATTTACGACAACCATGCGCTTTAAGATTTCCGGTAAAAAGTTCCAACGAATGCAATCTAGGCTACTTTCAGACCTAATTTTCATATGACAAAGTTAGTTAGCAAACTAAGTACATCGCCATTTTCTTTGTCTGACGCTCGTAATCCATTCATTTGCGACGTGGCGCATTTATTGCAGCACGATTGTAGCCGTTTTGCTGGGAAAGCAACTTCTAATCATGTCTCTTTCTTGATTTACTCAGCGGCTATTGCGTAAAAAAGATACGTCACAATCGTAATGATAAATAATGTAACGTGAAAAAGTCAATTGCCTACGACACCGGGAGTTCCCAGGCGGTCCCCCATCCAAGTACTATCCCGGCCCAACGATGCTTAACTTCCGTGATCGGACGAGAACAGGTGTGTTCATCGTGGTATGGTCGTAGACAAACATACGGGTAGATATCTACGATTTATTAGCACATTACATCGAAAATGGTTTAAGCTTTAAAGATCATATTTCTTGACTGGTTTATCCGAAATAGGTCGTGTTTATGTGCATTTGAAAGCTCTTTTCAAGCGCTATCCATTATTTACGACAACCATGCGCTTTAAGATTTCCGGTAAAAAGTTCCAACGAAGGCAATCTTGGGTACTTTCAGACTTAGTTTTCATATGACAAAGTTAATTAGCAAAGTAACTACATCGCCATTTTCTTTGTCTGACGCTCTTAATCCATTCATTTGCGAAGTGGCACATTTATTGCAGCAAGATTGTAGCCCTTTTTAAGGGAAAGCAACTTCTAATCATGTCTCTTACTTGATTTACTCAGCGGCTATTGCGTAAAAAAGATACGTCACAGTCGTAATGATTAATAATGTAACGTGAAAAAGTCAATAGCCTACGACACCGGGAGTTCCCAGGCGGTTCCCCATCCAAGTACTATCCCGGCGCGACGATGCTTAACTTCCGTGATCGGACGAGAGCAGGTGTGTTCATCGTGGTATGGTCGTAGACAAACATACGGGCAGATATCTACGATTTATTAGCACATTACATCGAAAATGGTTCAAATTTTAAAGATCATAATTCTTGACTGGGTGATCGGAAATAGTTCGTGTTTATGTGCATTTGAAAGCTCCTTTTAAGAGCTATCGATTCTTTACGACAATAATGCGCTTTAATATTTCCGGTAAAAAGTTCCAACGAAGGCAATTTAGGGTACTTTCAGACTTAATTTTCATATGACAAAGTTAGTTAGCAAAGTAAGTACATCGCCATTTACTTTGTCTGACGCTCGTAATCCATTCATTTGCGACGTGGCGAATTTATTGCAGCAAGATTGTAGCCCTTTTTAAGGGAAAGCAACTTCTAATCATGTCTCTTACTTGATTTACTCAGCGGCTATTGCGTAAAAAAGATACGTCACAGTCGTAATGATAAATAATGTAACGTGAAAAGGTCAATAGCCTACGACACCGGGAGTTCCCAGGCGGTCCCCCATCCAAGTACTATCCCGGCCCGACGATGCTTAACTTCCGTGATCGGACGAGAACAGGTGTGTTCATCGTGGTATGGTCGTAGACAAACATACGGGCAGATATCTACGATTTATTAGCACATTACATCGAAAATGGTATAAATTTTAAAGATCATAATTCTTGACTGGGTGATCGGAAATAGTTCGTGTTTATGTGCATTTGAAACCTCTTTTTAAGCGCTATCGATTCTTTACGACAATAATGCGCTTTAAGATTTCCGGTAAAAAGTTCCAACGAAGGCAATTTAGGGTACTTTCAGACTTAATTTTCATATGACAAAGTTAGTTAGCAAAGTAAGTACATCGCCATTTACTTTGTCTGACGCTCGTAATCCATTCATTTGCGACGTGGGGAATTTATTGCAGCAAGATTGTAGCCCTTTTTAAGGGAAAGAAACTTCTAATCATGTCTTTTACTTGATTTACTCAGCGGCTATTGCGTAAAAAAGATACGTCACAGTCGTAATGATAAATAATGTAACGTGAAAAAGTCAATAGCCTACGACACCGGGAGTTCCCAGGCGGTTCCCCATCCAAATACTATCCCGGCCCGACGATGCTTAACTTCCGTGATTGGACGAGAACAGGTGTGTTCATCGTGGTATGGTCGTAGACAAACAATCGGGCAGATATCTACGATTTATTAGCACATTACATCGAAAATGGTTCAAATTTTAAAGATCATATTTCTTGACTGGGTGATCGGAAAAAGGTCGTGTTTATGTGCATTTGAAAGCCCTTTTTAAGCGCTATCGATTCTTTACGACAATAATGCGCTTTAGGATTTCCGGTAAAAAGTTCCAACGAAGGCAATCTAGGGTACTTGCAGACTTAATTTTCATATGACAAAGTTAATTAGCAAAGTAACTACATCGCCATTTTCTTTGTCTGACGCTCGTAATCCATTCATTTGCGACGTGGCGCATTTATTGCAGCAAGATTGTAGCCGTTTTGAATGGAAATAAACTTCTAATCACGTCCCTTACTTGATTTACTCAGCGGCTATTGCGTAAAAAAGATATGTCACAGTCGTAATGATAAATAATGTAACGTGAAAAGTCAATAGCCTACGACACCGGGAGTTCCCAGGCGGTCCCCCATCCAAGTACTATCCCGGCCCGACGATGCTTAACTTCCGTGATCGGACGAGAACAGGTGTGTTCATCGTGGTATGGTCGTAGACAAACAAACGGGCAGATATCTACGATTTATTAGCACATTACATCAAAAATGGTTCAAATTTTAAAGATCATATTTCTTGACTGGGTGATCGGAAATAGGTCGTGTTTATGTGCATTTGAAAGCTCTTTTTAAGCGCTATCGATTCTTTACGACAATAATGCGCTTTAAGATTTCCGGTAAAAAGTTCCAACGAATGCAATCTAGGCTACTTTCAGACTTAATTTTCATATGACAAAGTTAGTTAGCAAACTAAGTACATCGCCATTTTCTTTGTCTGACGCTCGTAATCCATTCATTTGCGACGTGGCGCATTTATTGCAGCACGATTGTAGCCGTTTTTCTGGGAAGGCAACTTCTAATCATGTCTCTTTCTTGATTTACTCAGCGGCTATTGCGTAAAAAAGATACGTCACAGTCGTAATGATAAATAATGTAACGTGAAAAAGTCAATAGCCTACGACACCGGGAGTTCCCAGGCGGTCCCCCATCCAAGTACTATCCCGGCCCAACGATGCTTAACTTCCGTGATCGGACGAGAACAGGTGTGTTCATCGTGGTATGGTCGTAGACAAACAAACGGGCAGATATCTACGATTTATTAGCACATTACATCGAAAATGGTTTAAGCTTTAAAGATCATATTTCTTGACTGGTTTATCCGAAATAGGTCGTGTTTATGTGCATTTGAAAGCTCTTTTTAAGCGCTATCCATTATTTACGACAACCATGCGCTTTAAGATTTCCGGTAAAAAGTTCCAACGAATGCAATCTAGGCTACTTTCAGACTTAATTTTCATATGACAAAGTTAGTTAGCAAACTAAGTACATCGCCATTTTCTTTGTCTGACGCTCGTAATCCATTCATTTGCGACGTGGCGCATTTATTGCAGCACGATTGTAGCCGTTTTTCTGGGAAAGCAACTTCTAATCATGTCTCTTTCTTGATTTACTCAGCGGCTATTGCGTAAAAAAGATACGTCACAGTCGTAATGATAAATAATGTAACGTGAAAAAGTCAATAGCCTACGACACCGGGAGTTCCCAGGCGGTCCCCCATCCAAGTACTATCCCGGCCCGACGATGCTTAACTTCCGTGATCGGACGAGAACAGGTGTGTTCATCGTGGTATGGTCGTAGACAAACAAACGGGCAGATATCTACGATTTATTAGCACATTACATCAAAAATGGTTTAAGCTTTAAAGATCATATTTCTTGACTGGTTTATCCGAAATAGGTCGTGTTTATGTGCATTTGAAAGCTCTTTTTAAGCGCTATCCATTATTTACGACAACCATGCGCTTTAAGATTTCCGGTAAAAAGTTCCAACGAATGCAATCTAGGCTACTTTCAGACCTAATTTTCATATGACAAAGTTAGTTAGCAAACTAAGTACATCGCCATTTACTTTGTCTGACGCTCGTAATCCATTCATTTGCGACGTGGCGAATTTATTGCAGCAAGATTGTAGCCCTTTTTAAGGGAAAGCAACTTCTAATCAAGTCTCTTACTTGATTTACTCAGCGGCTATTGCCTAAAAAAGATACGTCACAGTCGTAATGATAAATAATGTAACGTGAAAAAGTCAATAGCCTACGACACCAGGAGTTTCCAGGCGGTCCCCCATCCAAGTACTATCCCGGCCCGACTATGCTTAACTTCCGTGATCGGACGAGAACAGGTGTGTTCATCGTGGTATGGTCGTAGACAAACAAACAGGCAGATATCTACGATTTATTAGCACATTACATCGAAAATGGTTTAAGCTTTAAAGATCATATTTCTTGACTGGTTTATCCGAAATAGGTCATGTTTATGTGCATTTGAAAGCTCTTTTTAAGCGCTATCCATTATTTACGACAACCATGCGCTTTAAGATTTCCGGTAAAAAGTTCCAACGAATGCAATCTAGGCTACTTTCAGACTTAATTTTCATATGACAAAGTTAGTTAGCAAACTAAGTACATCGCCATTTTCTTTGCCTGACGCTCGTAATCCATTCATTTGCGACGTGGCGCATTTATTGCAGCACGATTGTAGCCGTTTTTCTGGGAAAGCAACTTCTAATCATGTCTCTTTCTTGATTTACTCAGCGGCTATTGCGTAAAAAAGATACGTCACAGTCGTAATGATAAATAATGTAACGTGAAAAAGTCAATAGCCTACGACACCAGGAGTTCCCAGGCGGTCCCCCATCCAAGTACTATCCCGGCCCGACGATGCTTAACTTCCGTGATCGGACGAGAACAGGTGTGTTCATCGTGGTATGGTCGTAGACAAACAAACGGGCAGATATCTACGATTTATTAGCACATTACATCAAAAATGGTTTAAGCTTTAAAGATCATATTTCTTGACTGGTTTATCCGAAATAGGTCGTGTTTATGTGCATTTGAAAGCTCTTTTTAAGCGCTATCCATTATTTACGACAACCATGCGCTTTAAGATTTCCGGTAAAAAGTTCCAACGAATGCAATCTAGGCTACTTTCAGACCTAATTTTCATATGACAAAGTTAGTTAGCAAACTAAGTACATCGCCATTTACTTTGTCTGACGCTCGTAATCCATTCATTTGCGACGTGGCGAATTTATTGCAGCAAGATTGTAGCCCTTTTTAAGGGAAAGCAACTTCTAATCAAGTCTCTTACTTGATTTACTCAGCGGCTATTGCCTAAAAAAGATACGTCACAGTCGTAATGATAAATAATGTAACGTGAAAAAGTCAATAGCCTACGACACCAGGAGTTTCCAGGCGGTCCCCCATCCAAGTACTATCCCGGCCCGACTATGCTTAACTTCCGTGATCGGACGAGAACAGGTGTGTTCATCGTGGTATGGTCGTAGACAAACAAACAGGCAGATATCTACGATTTATTAGCACATTACATCGAAAATGGTTTAAGCTTTAAAGATCATATTTCTTGACTGGTTTATCCGAAATAGGTCATGTTTATGTGCATTTGAAAGCTCTTTTTAAGCGCTATCCATTATTTACGACAACCATGCGCTTTAAGATTTCCGGTAAAAAGTTCCAACGAATGCAATCTAGGCTACTTTCAGACTTAATTTTCATATGACAAAGTTAGTTAGCAAACTAAGTACATCGCCATTTTCTTTGCCTGACGCTCGTAATCCATTCATTTGCGACGTGGCGCATTTATTGCAGCACGATTGTAGCCGTTTTTCTGGGAAAGCAACTTCTAATCATGTCTCTTTCTTGATTTACTCAGCGGCTATTGCGTAAAAAAGATACGTCACAGTCGTAATGATAAATAATGTAACGTGAAAAAGTCAATAGCCTACGACACCGGGAGTTTCCAGGCGGTCCCCCATCCAAGTACTATCCCGGCCCGACGATGCTTAACTTCCGTGATCGGACGAGAACAGGTGTGTTCATCGTGGTATGGTCGTAGACAAACAAACGGGCAGATATCTACGATTTATTAGCACATTACATCGAAAATGGTTTAAGCTTTAAAGATCATATTTCTTGACTGGTTTATCCGAAATAGGTCGTGTTTATGTGCATTTGAAAGCTCTTTTTAAGCGCTATCCATTATTTACGACAACCATGCGCTTTAAGATTTCCGGTAAAAAGTTCCAACGAATGCAATCTAGGCTACTTTCAGACTTAATTTTCATATGACAAAGTTAGTTAGCAAACTAAGTACATCGCCATTTTCTTTGTCTGACGCTCGTAATCCATTCATTTGCGACGTGGCGCATTTATTGCAGCACGATTGTAGCCGTTTTGCTGGGAAAGAAACTTCTAATCATGTCTCTTTCTTGATTTACTCAGCGGCTATTGCGTAAAAAAGATACGTCACAGTCGTAATGATAAATAATGTAACGTGAAAAAGTCAATAGCCTACGACACCGGAAGTTCCCAGGCGGTCCCCCATCCAAGTACTATCCCGGCTCGACGATGCTTAACTTCCGTGATCGGATGAGAACAGGTGTGTTTATCGTGGTATGGTCGTAGACAAACAAACGGGCAGATATCTACGATTTATTAGCACATTACATCGAAAATGGTTTAAGCTTTAAAGATCATATTTCTTGACTGGTTTATCCGAAATAGGTCGTGTTTATGTGCATTTGAAAGCTCTTTTCAAGCGCTATCCATTATTTACGACAACCATGCGCTTTAAGATTTCCGGTAAAAAGTTCCAACGAATGCAATCTAGGCTACTTTCAGACTTAATTTTCATATGACAAAGTTAGTTAGCAAACTAAGTACATCGCCATTTTCTTTGTCTGACGCTCGTAATCCATTCATTTGCGACGTGGCGCATTTATTGCAGCACGATTGTAGCCCTTTTTAAGGGAAAGCAACTTCTAATCAAGTCTCTTACTTGATTTACTCAGCGGCTATTGCCTAAAAAAGATACGTCACAGTCGTAATGATAAATAATGTAACGTGAAAAAGTCAATAGCCTACGACACCAGGAGTTTCCAGGCGGTCCCCCATCCAAGTACTATCCCGGCCCGACGATGCTTAACTTCCGTGATCGGACGAGAACAGGTGTGTTCATCGTGGTATGGTCGTAGACAAACAAACAGGCAGATATCTACGATTTATTAGCACATTACATCGAAAATGGTTTAAGCTTTAAAGATCATATTTCTTGACTGGTTTATCCGAAATAGGTCATGTTTATGTGCATTTGAAAGCTCTTTTTAAGCGCTATCCATTATTTACGACAACCATGCGCTTTAAGATTTCCGGTAAAAAGTTCCAACGAATGCAATCTAGGCTACTTTCAGACTTAATTTTCATATGACAAAGTTAGTTAGCAAACTAAGTACATCGCCATTTTCTTTGCCTGACGCTCGTAATCCATTCATTTGCGACGTGGCGCATTTATTGCAGCACGATTGTAGCCGTTTTTCTGGGAAAGCAACTTCTAATCATGTCTCTTTCTTGATTTACTCAGCGGCTATTGCGTAAAAAAGATACGTCACAGTCGTAATGATAAATAATGTAACGTGAAAAAGTCAATAGCCTACGACACCGGGAGTTTCCAGGCGGTCCCCCATCCAAGTACTATCCCGGCCCGACGATGCTTAACTTCCGTGATCGGACGAGAACAGGTGTGTTCATCGTGGTATGGTCGTAGACAAACAAACGGGCAGATATCTACGATTTATTAGCACATTACATCGAAAATGGTTTAAGCTTTAAAGATCATATTTCTTGACTGGTTTATCCGAAATAGGTCGTGTTTATGTGCATTTGAAAGCTCTTTTTAAGCGCTATCCATTATTTACGACAACCATGCGCTTTAAGATTTCCGGTAAAAAGTTCCAACGAATGCAATCTAGGCTACTTTCAGACTTAATTTTCATATGACAAAGTTAGTTAGCAAACTAAGTACATCGCCATTTTCTTTGTCTGACGCTCGTAATCCATTCATTTGCGACGTGGCGCATTTATTGCAGCACGATTGTAGCCGTTTTGCTGGGAAAGAAACTTCTAATCATGTCTCTTTCTTGATTTACTCAGCGGCTATTGCGTAAAAAAGATACGTCACAGTCGTAATGATAAATAATGTAACGTGAAAAAGTCAATAGCCTACGACACCGGAAGTTCCCAGGCGGTCCCCCATCCAAGTACTATCCCGGCTCGACGATGCTTAACTTCCGTGATCGGATGAGAACAGGTGTGTTTATCGTGGTATGGTCGTAGACAAACAAACGGGCAGATATCTACGATTTATTAGCACATTACATCGAAAATGGTTTAAGCTTTAAAGATCATATTTCTTGACTGGTTTATCCGAAATAGGTCGTGTTTATGTGCATTTGAAAGCTCTTTTTAAGCGCTATCCATTATTTACGACAACCATGCGCTTTAAGATTTCCGGTAAAAAGTTCCAACGAATGCAATCTAGGCTACTTTCAGACTTAATTTTCATATGACAAAGTTAGTTAGCAAACTAAGTACATCGCCATTTTCTTTGTCTGACGCTCGTAATCCATTCATTTGCGACGTGGCGCATTTATTGCAGCACGATTGTAGCCGTTTTGCTGGGAAAGCAACTTCTAATCATGTCTCTTTCTTGATTTACTCAGCGGCTATTGCGTAAAAAAGATACGTCACAGTCGTAATGATAAATAATGTAACGTGAAAAAGTCAATAGCCTACGACACCGGGAGTTCCCAGGCGGTTCCCCATCCAAGTACTATCCCGGCCCGACGATGCTTAACTTCCGTGATCGGACGAGAACAGGTGTGTTCATCGTGGTATGGTCGTAGACAAACAAACGGGCAGATATCTACGATTTATTAGCACATTACATCGAAAATGGTTTAAGCTTTAAAGATCATATTTCTTGACTGGTTTATCCGAAATAGGTCGTGTTTATGTGCATTTGAAAGCTCTTTTTAAGCGCTATCCATTATTTACGACAACCATGCGCTTTAAGATTTCCGGTAAAAAGTTCCAACGAATGCAATCTAGGCTACTTTCAGACTTAATTTTCATATGACAAAGTTAGTTAGCAAACTAAGTACATCGCCATTTTCTTTGTCTGACGCTCGTAATCCATTCATTTGCGACGTGGCGCATTTATTGCAGCACGATTGTAGCCGTTTTGCTGGGAAAGCAACTTCTAATCATGTCTCTTTCTTGATTTACTCAGCGGCTATTGCGTAAAAAAGATACGTCACAGTCGTAATGATAAATAATGTAACGTGAAAAAGTCAATAGCCTACGACACCGGGAGTTCCCAGGCGGTCCCCCATCCAAGTACTATCCCGGCCCGACGATGCTTAACTTCCGTGATCGGACGAGAACAGGTGTGTTCATCGTGGTATGGTCGTAGACAAACATACGGGCAGATATCTACGATTTATTAGCACATTACATCGAAAATGGTTCAAATTTTAAAGATCATAATTCTTGACTGGGTGATCGGAAATAGTTCGTGTTTATGTGCATTTGAAAGCTCTTTTTAAGCGCTATCGATTCTTTACGACAATAATGCACTTTAAGATTTCCGGTAAAAAGTTCCAACGGATGCAATTTAGGGTACTTTCAGACTTAATTTTCATATGACAAAGTTAGTTAGCAAAGTAAGTACATCGCCATTTACTTTGTCTGACGCTCGTAATCCATTCATTTGCGACGTGGCGCATTTATTGCAGCACGATTGTAGCCGTTTTTCTGGGAAAGCAACTTCTAATCATGTCTCTTTCTTGATTTACTCAGCGGCTATTGCGTAAAAAAGATACGTCACAGTCGTAATGATAAATAATGTAACGTGAAAAAGTCAATAGCCTACGATACCGGGAGTTCCCAGGCGGTTCCCCATCCAAGGACTATCCCGGCCCGACGATGCTTAACTTCCGTGATCGGACGAGAACAGGTGTGTTCATCGTGGTATGGTCGTAGACAAACAAACGGGCAGATATCTACGATTTATTAGCACATTACATCGAAAATGGTTTAAGCTTTAAAGATCATATTTCTTGACTGGTTTATCCGAAATAGGTCGTGTTTATGTGCATTTGAAAGCTCTTTTTAAGCGCTATCGATTATTTACGACAATCATGCGCTTTAAGATTTCCGGTAAAAAGTTCCAACGAATGCAATCTAGGCTACTTTCAGACTTAATTTTCATATGACAAAGTTAGTTAGCAAACTAAGTACATCGCCATTTTCTTTGTCTGACGCTCGTAATCCATTCATTTGCGACGTGGCGCATTTATTGCAGCACGATTGTAGCCGTTTTGCTGGGAAAGCAACTTCTAATCATGTCTCTTTCTTGATTTACTCAGCGGCTATTGCGTAAAAAAGATACGTCACAGTCGTAATGATAAATAATGTAACGTGAAAAAGTCAATAGCCTACGACACCGGGAGTTCCCAGGCGGTCCCCCATCCAAGTACTATCCCGGCCCGACGATGCTTAACTTCCGTGATCGGACGAGAACAGGTGTGTTCATCGTGGTATGGTCGTAGACAAACATACGGGCAGATATCTACGATTTACTAGCGCATTACATCGAAAATGGTTCAAATTTTAAAGATCATAATTCTTGACTGGGTGATCGGAAATAGTTCGTGTTTATGTGCATTTGAAAGCTCTTTTCAAGCGCTATCCATTATTTACGACAACCATGCGCTTTAAGATTTCCGGTAAAAAGTTCCAACGAAGGCAATCTGGGGTACTTTCAGACTTAATTTTCATATGACAAAGTTAATTAGCAAAGTAACTACATCGCCATTTTCTGTGTCTGACGCTCTTAATCCATTCATTTGCGACGTGGCGCATTTATTGCAGCAAGATTGTAGCCCTTTTTAAGGGAAAGCAACTTCTAATCATGTCTCTTACTTAATTTACTCAGCGGCTATTGCGTAAAAAATACGTCACAGTCGTAATGATAAATAATGTAACGTGAAAAAGTCAATAGCCTACGACACCAGGAGTTTCCAGGCGGTTCCCCATCCAAGTACTATCCCGGCCCGACGATGCTTAACTTCCGTGATCGGACGAGAACAGGTGAGTTCATCGTGGTATGGTCGTAGACAAACAAACGGGCAGATATCTACGATTTATTAGCACATTACATCGAAAATGGTTTAAACTTTAAAGGTCATATTTCTTGACTGGATTATCCGAAATAGGTCGTGTTTATGTGCATTTGAAAGCTCTTTTTAAGCGCTATCGATTCTTTACGACAATAATGCGCTTTAAGATTTCCGGTAAAAAGTTCCAACGAAGGCAATCTGGGGTACTTTCAGACTTAGTTTTCATATGACAAAGTTAATTAGCAAAGTAACTACATCGCCATTTTCTTTGTCTGACCCTCTTAATCCATTCATTTGCGACGTGGCGCATTTATTGCAGCAAGATTGTAGCCCTTTTTAAGGGAAAGCAACTTCTAATCATGTCTCTTACTTGATTTACTCAGCGGCTATTGCGTAAAAAAATACGTCACAGTCGTAATGATAAATAATGTAACGTGAAAAAGTCAATAGCCTACGACACCAGGAGTTTCCAGGCGGTCCCCCATCCAAGTACTATCCCGGCCCGACGATGCTTAACTTCCGTGATCGGACGAGAACAGGTGAGTTCATCGTGGTATGGTCGTAGACAAACAAACGGGCAGATATCTACGATTTATTAGCACATTACATCGAAAATGGTTTAAGCTTTGAAGATCATATTTCTTGACTGGTTTATCCGAAATAGGTCGTGTTTATGTGCATTTGAAAGCTCTTTTTAAGCGCTATCCATTATTTACGACAACCATGCGCTTTAAGATTTCCGGTAAAAAGTTCCAACGAATGCAATCTAGGGTACTTTCAGACGTAATTTTCATATGACAAAGTTAGTTAGCAAAGTAAGTACATCGCCATTTTCTTTGTCTGACGCTCGTAATCCATTCATTTGCGACGTGGCGCATTTATTGCAGCACGATTGTAGCCGTTTTGCTGGGAAAGCAACTTCTAATCATGTCTCTTTCTTGATTTACTCAGCGGCTATTGCGTAAAAAAGATACGTCACAGTCGTAATGATTAATAATGTAACGTGAAAAAGTTAATAGCCTACGACACCGGGAGTTCCCAGGCGGTCCCCCATCCAAGTACTATCCCGGCCCGACGATGCTTAACTTCCGTGATCGGACGAGAACAGGTGTGTTCATCGTGGTATGGTCGTAGACAAACAAACGGGCAGACATCTACGATTTATTAGCACATTACATCGAAAATGGTTTAAACTTCAAAGATCATATTTCTTGACTGGATTATCCGAAATAGGTCGTGTTTTTTTGTGCATTTGAAAGCTCTTTTTAAGCGCTATCCATTATTTACGACAACCATGCGCTTTAAGATTTCCGGTAAAAAGTTCCAACGAAGGCAATTTAGGGTACTTTCAGACTTAATTTTCATATGACAAAGTTAGTTAGCAAAGTAAGTACATCGCCATTTACTTTGTCTGACGCTCGTAATCCATTCATTTGCGACGTGGCGAATTTATTGCAGCAAGATTGTAGCCCTTTTTAAGGGAAAGCAACTTCTAATCATGTCTCTTACTTGATTTACTCAGCGGCTATTGCGTAAAAAAGATACGTCACAGTCGTAATGATAAATAATGTAACGTGAAAAAGTCAATTGCCTACGACACCGGGAGTTCCCAGGCGGTCCCCCATCCAAGTACTATCCCGGCCCGACGATGGTTAACTTCCCTGATCGGATGAGAACAGGTGTGTTCATCGTGGTATGGTCGTAGACAAACAAACGGGCAGATATCTACGATTTATTAGCACATTACATCGAAAATGGTTTAAACTTTAAAGGTCATATTTCTTGACTGGATTATCCGAAATAGGTCGTGTTTATGTGCATTTGAAAGCTCTTTTCAAGCGCTATCCATTATTTACGACAATAATGCGCTTTAAGATTTCCGGTAAAAAGTTCCAACGAAGGCAATTTAGGGTACTTTCAGACTTAATTTTCATATGACAAAGTTAGTTAGCAAAGTAAGTACATCGCCATTTACTTTGTCTGACGCTCGTAATCCATTCATTTGCGACGTGGCGCATTTATTGCAGCACGATTGTAGCCGTTTTTCTGGGAAAGCAACTTCTAATCATGTCTCTTACTTGATTTACTCAGCGGCTATTGCGTAAAAAAGATACGTCACAGTCGTAATGATAAATAATGTAACGTGAAAAAGTCAATAGCCTACGACACCGGGAGTTCCCAGGCGGTCCTCCATCCAAGTACTATCCCGGCCCGACGATGCTTAACTTCCGTGATCGGATGAGAACAGGTGTGTTCATCGTGGTATGGTCGTAGACAAACAAACGGGCAGATATCTACGATTTATTAGCACATTACATCGAAAATGGTTTAAACTTTAAAGGTCATATTTCTTGACTGGATTATCCGAAATAGGTCGTGTTTATGTGCATTTGAAAGCTCTTTTTAAGCGCTATCCATTATTTACGACAATAATGCGCTTTAAGAATTCCGGTAAAAAGTTCCAACGAAGGCAATTTAGGGTACTTTCAGACTTAATTTTCATATGACAAAGTTAGTTAGCAAAGTAAGTACATCGCCATTTACTTTGTCTGACGCTCGTAATCCATTCATTTGCGACGTGGCGCAATTATTGCAGCACGATTGTAGCCGTTTTTCTGGGAAAGCAACTTCTAATCATGTCTCTTTCTTGATTTACTCAGCGGCTATTGCGTAAAACAGATACGTCACAGTCGTAATGATAAATAATGTAACGTGAAAAAGTCAATAGCCTACGACACCGGGAGTTCCCAGGCGGTCCCCCATCCAAGTACTATCCCGGCCCGACGATGCTTAACTTCCGTGATCGGACGAGAACAGGTGTGTTAATCGTGGTATGGTCGTAGACAAACAAACGGGCAGATATCTACGATTTATTAGCACATTACATCGAAAATGGTTTAAGCTTTAAAGATCATATTTCTTGACTGGTTTATCCGAAATAGGTCGTGTTTATGTGCATTTGAAAGCTCTTTTTAAGCGCTATTCATTATTTACGACAACCATGCGCTTTAAGATTTGCGGTAAAAAATTCCAACGAATGCAATCTAGGCTACTTTCAGACTTAATTTTCATATGACAAAGTTAGTTAGCAAACTAAGTACATCGCCATTTTCTTTGTCTGACGCTCGTAATCCATTCATTTGCGACGTGGCGCATTTATTGCAGCACGATTGTAGCCGTTTTGCTGAGAAAGCAATTTCTACTCATATCTCTTTCTTGATTTACTCAGCGGCTATTGCGTAAAAAAGATACGTCACAGTCGTAATGATAAATAATGTAACGTGAAAAAGTCAATAGCCTACGACACCGGGAGTTCCCAGGCGGTCCCCCATCCAAATACTATGCCGGCCCGACGATGCTTAACTTCCGTGATCGGACGAGAACAGGTGTGTTCATCGTGGTATGGTCGTAGACAAACATACAGGTAGATATCTACGATTTATTAGCACATTACATCGAAAATGGTTCAAATTTTAAAGATTATAATTCTTGACTGGGTGATCGGAAATAGTTCGTGTTTATGTGCATTTGAAAGCTCTTTTCAAGCGCTATCCATTATTTACGACAACCATGCGCTTTAAGATTTCCGGTAAAAAGTTCCAACGAAGGCAATCTGGGGTACTTTCAGACTTTATTTTCATATAACAAAGTTAATTAGCAAAGTAACTACATCGCCATTTTCTTTGTATGACGCTCTTAATCCATTCATTTGCGACGTGGCGCATTTATTGCAGCAAGATTGTAGCCCTTTTTAAGGGAAAGCAACTTCTAATCATGTCTCTTACTTGATTTACTCAGCGGCTATTGCGTAAAAAAGATACGCCACAGTCGTAATGATAAATAATGTGACGTGAAAAAGTCAATAGCCTACGACACCGGGAGTTCCCAGGCGGTCCCCCATCCAAGTACTATCCCAGCCCGACGATGCTTAACTTCCGTGATCGGATGAGAACAGGTGTGTTCATCGTGGTATGGTCGTAGACAAACAAACGGGCAGATATCTACGATTTATTAGCACATTACATCGAAAATGGTTTAAACTTTAAAGGTCATATTTCTTGACTGGATTATCCGAAATAGGTCGTGTTTATGTGCATTTGAAAGCTCTTTTTAAGCGCTATCCATTATTTACGACAACCATGCGCTTTAAGATTTCCGGTAAAAAGTTCCAACGAATGCAATCTAGGGTACTTTCAGACTTAATTTTCATATGACAAAGTTAGTTAGCAAAGTAAGTACATCGCCATTTTCTTTGTCTGACGCTCGTAATCCATTCATTTGCGACGTGGCGCATTTATTGCAGCACGATTGTAGCCGTTTTGCTGGGAAAGCAACTTCTAATCATGTCTCTTTCTTGATTTACTCAGCGGCTATTGGGTAAAAAAGATACGTCACAGTCGTAATGATTAATAATGTAACGTGAAAAAGTCAATAGCCTACGACACCGGGAGTTCCCAGGCGGTCCCCCATCCAAGTACTATCCCGGCCCGACGATGCTTAACTTCCGTGATCGGACGAGAACAGGTGTGTTCATCGTGGTATGGTCGTAGACAAACAAACGGGCAGACATCTACGATTTATTAGCACATTACATCGAAAATGGTTTAAACTTCAAAGATCATATTTCTTGACTGGATTATCCGAAATAGGTCGTGTTTTTTTGTGCATTTGAAAGCTCTTTTTAAACGCTATCCATTATTTACGACAACCATGCGCTTTAAGATTTCCGGTAAAAAGTTCCAACGAAGGCAATTTAGGGTACTTTCAGACTTAATTTTCATATGACAAAGTTAGTTAGCAAAGTAAGTACATCGCCATTTACTTTGTCTGACGCTCGTAATCCATTCATTTGCGACGTGGCGAATTTATTGCAGCAAGATTGTAGCCCTTTTTAAGGGAAAGCAACTTCTAATCATGTCTCTTACTTGATTTACTCAGCGGCTATTGCGTAAAAAAGATACGTCACAGTCGTAATGATAAATAATGTAACGTGAAAAAGTCAATAGCCTACGACACCGGGAGTTCCCAGGCGGTCCCCCATCCAAGTACTATCCCGGCCCGACGATGCTTAACTTCCGTGATCGGATGAGAACAGGTGTGTTCATCGTGGTATGGTCGTAGACAAACAAACGGGCAGATATCTACGATTTTTTAGCACATTACATCGAAAATGGTTTAAACTTTAAAGGTCATATTTCTTGACTGGATTATCCGAAATAGGTCGTGTTTATGTGCATTTGAAAGCTCTTTTCAAGCGCTATCCATTATTTACGACAACCATGCGCTTTAAGATTTCCGGTAAAAAGTTCCAACGAAGGCAATCTGGGGTACTTTCAGACTTAATTTTCATATGACAAAGTTAATTAGCAAAGTAACTACATCGCCATTTTCTTTGTCTGACGCTCTTAATCCATTCATTTGCGACGTGGCGCATTTATTGCAGCAAGATTGTAGCCCTTTTTAAGGGAAAGCAACTTCTAATCATGTCTCTTACTTGATTTACTCAGCGGCTATTGCGTAAAAAAATACGTCACAGTCGTAATGATAAATAATGTAACGTGAAAAAGTCAATAGCCTACGACAGCAGGAGTTTCCAGGCGGTCCCCCATCCAAGTACTATCCCGGCCCGACGATGCTTAACTTCCGTGATTGGACGAGAACAGGTGAGTTCATCGTGGTATGGTCGTAGACAAACAAACGGGCAGATATCTACGATTTATTAGCACATTACATCGAAAATGGTTTAAGCTTTAAAGATCATATTTCTTGACTGGTTTATCCGAAATAGGTCGTGTTTATGTGCATTTGAAAGCTCTTTTTAAGCGCTATCCATTATTTACGACAACCATGCGCTTTAAGATTTCCGGTAAAAAGTTCCAACGAATGCAATCTAGGGTACTTTCAGACTTAATTTTCATATGACAAAGTTAGTTAGCAAAGTAAGTACATCGCCATTTTCTTTGTCTGACGCTCGTAATCCATTCATTTGCGACGTGGCGCATTTATTGCAGCACGATTGTAGCCGTTTTGCTGGAAAAGCAACTTCTAATCATGTCTCTTTCTTGATTTACTCAGCGGCTCTTGCGTAAAAAAGATACGTCACAGTCGTAATGATTAATAATGTAACGTGAAAAAGTCAATAGCCTACGACACCGGGAGTTCCCAGGCGGTCCCCCATCCAAGTACTATCCCGGCCCGACGATGCTTAACTTCCGTGATCGGACGAGAACAGGTGTGTTCATCGTGGTATCGTCGTAGACAAACAAACGGGCAGACATCTACGATTTATTAGCACATTACATCGAAAATGGTTTAAACTTCAAAGATCATATTTCTTGACTGGATTATCCGAAATAGGTCGTGTTTTTTTGTGCATTTGAAAGCTCTTTTTAAGCGCTATCCATTATTTACGACAACCATGCGCTTTAAGATTTCCGGTAAAAAGTTCCAACGAAGGCAATTTAGGGTACTTTCAGACTTAATTTTCATATGACAAAGTTAGTTAGCAAAGTAAATACATCGCCATTTACTTTGTCTGACGCTCGTAATCCATTCATTTGCGACGTGGCGAATTTATTGCAGCAAGATTGTAGCCCTTTTTAAGGGAAAGCAACTTCTAATCATGTCTCTTACTTGATTTACTCAGCGGCTATTGCGTAAAAAAATACGTCACAGTCGTAATGATAAATAATGTAACGTGAAAAAGTCAATAGCCTACGACACCAGGAGTTTCCAGGCGGTCCCCCATCCAAGTACTATCCCGGCCCGACGATGCTTAACTTCCGTGATTGGACGAGAACAGGTGAGTTCATCGTGGTATGGTCGTAGACAAACAAACGAGCAGATATCTACGATTTATTAGCACATTACATCGAAAATGGTTTAAGCTTTAAAGATCATATTTCTTGACTGGTTTATCCGAAATAGGTCGTGTTTATGTGCATTTGAAAGCTCTTTTTAAGCGCTATCCATTATTTACGACAACCATGCGCTTTAAGATTTCCGGTAAAAAGTTCCAACGAATGCAATCTAGGGTACTTTCAGACTTAATTTTCATATGACAAAGTTAGTTAGCAAAGTAAGTACATCGCCATTTTCTTTGTCTGACGCTCGTAATCCATTCATTTGCGACGTGGCGCATTTATTGCAGCACGATTGTAGCCGTTTTGCTGGGAAAGCAACTTCTAATCATGTCTCTTTCTTGATTTACTCAGCGGCTCTTGCGTAAAAAAGATACGTCACAGTCGTAATGATTAATAATGTAACGTGAAAAAGTCAATAGCCTACGACACCGGGAGTTCCCAGGCGGTCCCCCATCCAAGTACTATCCCGGCCCGACGATGCTTAACTTCCGTGATCGGACGAGAACAGGTGTGTTCATCGTGGTATCGTCGTAGACAAACAAACGGGCAGACATCTACGATTTATTAGCACATTACATCGAAAATGGTTTAAACTTCAAAGATCATATTTCTTGACTGGATTATCCGAAATAGGTCGTGTTTTTTTGTGCATTTGAAAGCTCTTTTTAAGCGCTATCCATTATTTACGACAACCATGCGCTTTAAGATTTCCGGTAAAAAGTTCCAACGAAGGCAAATTAGGGTACTTTCAGACTTAATTTTCATATGACAAAGTTAGTTAGCAAAGTAAATACATCGCCATTTACTTTGTCTGACGCTCGTAATCCATTCATTTGCGACGTGGCGAATTTATTGCAGCAAGATTGTAGCCCTTTTTAAGGGAAAGCAACTTCTAATCATGTCTCTTACTTGATTTACTCAGCGGCTATTGCGTAAAAAAGATACGTCACAGTCGTAATGATAAATAATGTGACGTGAAAAAGTCAATAGCCTACGACACCGGGAGTTCCCAGGCGGTCCCCCATCCAAGTACTATCCCGGCCCGACGATGCTTAACTTCCGTGATCGGATGAGAACAGGTGTGTTCATCGTGGTATGGTCGTAGACAAGCAAACAGGCAGATATCTACGATTTATTAGCACATTACATCGAAAATGGTTTAAACTTTAAAGGACATATTTCTTGACTGGATTATCCGAAATAGGTCGTGTTTATGTGCATTTGAAAGCTCTTTTTAAGCGCTATCCATTATTTACGACAATAATGCGCTTTAAGATTTCCGGTAAAAAGTTCCAACGAAGGCAATTTAGGGTACTTTCAGACTTAATTTTCATATGACAAAGTTAGTTAGCAAAGTAAGTACATCGCCATTTACTTTGTCTGACGCTCGTAATCCATTCATTTGCGACGTGGCGCATTTATTGCAGCACGATTGTAGCCGTTTTTCTGGGAAAGCAACTTCTAATCATGTCTCTTACTTGATTTACTCAGCGGCTATTGCGTAAAAAAGATACGTCACAGTCGTAATGATAAATAATGTGACGTGAAAAAGTCAATAGCCTACGACACCGGGAGTTCCCAGGCGGTCCCCCATCCAAGTACTATCCCGGCCCGACGATGCTTAACTTCCGTGATCGGATGAGAACAGGTGTGTTCATCGTGGTATGGTCGTAGACAAACAAACGGGCAGATGTCTACGATTTATTAGCACATTACATCGAAAATGGTTTAAACTTTAAAGGTCATATTTCTTGACTGGATTATCCGAAATAGGTCGTGTTTATGTGCATTTGAAAGCTCTTTTTAAGCGCTATCCATTATTTACGACAATAATGCGCTTTAAGATTTCCGGTAAAAAGTTCCAACGAAGGCAATTTAGGGTACTTTCAGACTTAATTTTCATATGACAAAGTTAGTTAGCAAAGTAAGTACATTGCCATTTACTTTGTCTGACGCTCGTAATCCATTCATTTGCGACGTGGTGCATTTATTGCAGCACGATTGTAGCCGTTTTTCTGGGAAAGCAACTTCTAATCATGTCTCTTTCTTGATTTACTCAGCGGCTATTGCGTAAAAAAGATACGTCACAGTCGTAATGATAAATAATGTAACGTGAAAAAGTCAATAGCCTACGACACCGGGAGTTCCCAGGCGGTCCCCCATCCAAGTACTATCCCGGCCCGACGATGCTTAACTTCCGTGATCGGACGAGAACAGGTGTGTTCATCGTGGTATGGTCGTAGACAAACAAACGGGCAGATATCTACGATTTATTAGCACATTACATCGAAAATGGTTTAAGCTTTAAAGATCATATTTCTTGACTGGTTTATCCGAAATAGGTCGTGTTTATGTGCATTTGAAAGCTCTTTTTAAGCGCTATTCATTATTTACGACAACCATGCGCTTTAAGATTTCCGGTAAAAAGTTCCAACGAATGCAATCTAGGCTACTTTCAGACTTAATTTTCATATGACAAAGTTAGTTAGCAAACTAAGTACATCGCCATTTTCTTTGTCTGACGCTCGTAATCCATTCATTTGCGACGTGTAGCATTTATTGCAGCACGATTGTAGCCGTTTTGCTGAGAAAGCAATTTCTACTCATATCTCTTTCTTGATTTACTCAGCGGCTATTGCGTAAAAAAGATACGTCACAGTCGTAATGATAAATAATGTAACGTGAAAAAGTCAATAGCCTACGACACCGGGAGTTCCCAGGCGGTCCCCCATCCAAATACTATCCCGGCCCGACGATGCTTAACTTCCGTGATCGGACGAGAACAGGTGTGTTCATCGTGGTATGGTCGTAGACAAACATACGGGTAGATATCTACGATTTATTAGCACATTACATCGAAAATGGTTCAAATTTTAAAGATCATAATTCTTGACTGGGTGATCGGAAATAGTTCGTGTTTATGTGCATTTGAAAGCTCTTTTCAAGCGCTATCCATTATTTACGACAACCATGCGCTTTAAGATTTCCGGTAAAAATTTCCAACGAAGGCAATCTGGGGTACTTTCAGACTTAATTTTCATATAACAAAGTTAATTAGCAAAGTAACTACATCGCCATTTTCTTTGTCTGACGCTCTTAATCCATTCATTTGCGACGTGGCGCATTTATTGCAGCAAGATTGTAGCCCTTTTTAAGGGAAAGCAACTTCTAATCATGTCTCTTACTTGATTTACTCAGCGGCTATTGCGTAAAAAAGATACGTCACAGTCGTAATGATAAATAATGTGACGTGAAAAAGTCAATAGCCTACGACACCGGGAGTTCCCAGACGGTCCCCCATCCAAGTACTATCTGGGCCCGACGATGCTTAACTTCCGTGATCGGATGAGAACAGGTGTGTTCATCGTGGTATGGTCGTAGACAAACAAATGGGCAGATATCTACGATTTATTAGCACATTACATCGAAAATGGTTTAAACTTTAAAGGTCATATTTCTTGACTGGATTATCCGAAATAGGTCGTGTTTATGTGCATTTGAAAGCTCTTTTCAAGCGCTATCCATTATTTACGACAACCATGCGCTTTAAGATTTCCGGTAAAAAGTTCCTACGAAGGCAATCTGGGGTACTTTCAGACTTAATTTTCATATGAAAAAGTTAATTAGCAAAGTAACTACATCGCCATTTTCTTTGTCTGACGCTCTTAATCCATTCATTTGCGACGTGGCGCATTTATTGCAGCAAGCCCTTTTTAAAGGGAAGCAACTTCTAATCATGTCTCTTACTTGATTTACTCAGCGGCTATTGCGTAAAAAAATACGTCACAGTCGTAATGATAAATAATGTAACGTGAAAAAGTCAATAGCCTACGACACCAGGAGTTTCCAGGCGGTCCCCCATCCAAATACTATCCCGGCCCGACGATGCTTAACTTCCGTGATCGGACGAGAACAGGTGAGTTCATCGTGGTATGGTCGTAGACAAACAAACGGGCAGATATCTACGATTTATTAGCACATTACATCGAAAATGGTTTAAGCTTTAAAGATCATATTTCTTGACTGGTTTATCCGAAATAGGTCGTGTTTATGTGCATTTGAAAGCTCTTTTTAAGCGCTATCCATTATTTACGACAACCATGCGCTTTAAGATTTCCGGTAAAAAGTTCCAACGAATGCAATCTAGGGTACTTTCAGACTTAATTTTCATATGACAAAGTTAGTTAGCAAAGTAAGTACATCGCCATTTTCTTTGTCTGACGCTCGTAATCCATTCATTTGCGACGTGGCGCATTTATTGCATCACGATTGTAGCCGTTTTGCTGGGAAAGCAACTTCTAATCATGTCTCTTTCTTGATTTACTCAGCAGCTATTGCGTAAAAAAGATACGTCACAGTCGTAATGATTAATAATGTAACGTGAAAAAGTCAATAGCCTACGACACCGGGAGTTCCCAGGCGGTCCCCCATCCAAGTACTATCCCGGCCCGACGATGCTTAACTTCCGTGATCGGACGAGAACAGGTGTGTTCATCGTGGTATCGTCGTAGACAAACAAACGGGCAGACATCTACGATTTATTAGCACATTACATCGAAAATGGTTTAAACTTCAAAGATCATATTTCTTGACTGGATTATCCGAAATAGGTCGTGTTTTTTTGTGCATTTGAAAGCTCTTTTTAAGCGCTATCCATTATTTACGACTGCACGCGCTTTAAGATTTCCGGTAAAAAGTTCCAACGAAGGCAATTTAGGGTACTTTCAGACTTAATTTTCATATGACAAAGTTAGTTAGCAAAGTAAGTACATCGCCATTTACTTTGTCTGACGCTCGTAATCCATTCATTTGCGACGTGGCGCATTTATTGCAGCACGATTGTAGCCGTTTTTCTGGGAAAGCAACTTCTAATCATGTCTCTTACTTGATTTACTCAGCGGCTATTGCGTAAAAAAGATACGTCACAGTCGTAATGATAAATAATGTAACGTGAAAAAGTCAATAGCCTACGACACCGGGAGTTCCCAGGCGGTCCCCCATCCAAGTACTATCCCGGCCCGACGATGCTTAACTTCCGTGATCGGATGAGAACAGGTGTGTTCATCGTGGTATGGTCGTAGACAAACAAACGGGCAGATATCAACGATTTATTAGCACATTACATCGAAAATGGTTTAAACTTTAAAGGTCATATTTCTTGACTGGATTATCCGAAATAGGTCGTGTTTATGTGCATTTGAAAGCTCTTTTCAAGCGCTATCCATTATTTACGACAACCATGCGCTTTAAGATTTCCGGTAAAAAGTTCCAACGAAGGCAATCTGGGGTACTTTCAGACTTAATTTTCATATGACAAAGTTAATTAGCAAAGTAACTACATCGCCATTTTCTTTGTCTGACCCTCTTAATCCATTCATTTGCGACGTGGCGCATTTATTGCAGCAGGATTGTAGCCCTTTTTAAGGGAAAGCAACTTCTAATCATGTCTCTTACTTGATTTACTCAGCGGCTATTGCGTAAAAAAGATACGTCACAGTCGTAATGATAAAAAATGTGACGTGAAAAAGTCAATAGCCTACGACACCGGGAGTTCCCAGGCGGTACCCCATCCAAGTACTATCCCGGCCCGACGATGCTTAACTTCCGTGATCGGATGAGAACAGGTGTGTTCATCGTGGTATGGTCGTAGACAAACAAACGGGCAGATGTCTACGATTTATTAGCACATTACATCGAAAATGGTTTAAACTTTAAAGGTCATATTTCTTGACTGGATTATCCGAAATAGGTCGTGTTTATGTGCATTTGAAAGCTCTTTTTAAGCGCTATCCATTATTTACGACAATAATGCGCTTTAAGATTTCCGGTAAAAAGTTCCAACGAAGGCAATTTAGGGTACTTTCAGACTTAATTTTCATATGACAAAGTTAGTTAGCAAAGTAAGTACATTGCCATTTACTTTGTCTGACGCTCGTAATCCATTCATTTGCGACGTGGCGCATTTATTGCAGCACGATTGTAGCCGTTTTTCTGCGAAAGCAACTTCTAATCATGTCTCTTTCTTGATTTACTCAGCGGCTATTGCGTAAAAAAGATACGTCACAGTCGTAATGATAAATAATGTAACGTGAAAAAGTCAATAGCCTACGACACCGGGAGTTCCCAGGCGGTCCCCCATCCAAGTACTATCCCGGCCCGACGATGCTTAACTTCCGTGATCGGACGAGAACAGGTGTGTTCATCGTGGTATGGTCGTAGACAAACAAACGGGCAGATATCTACGATTTATTAGCACATTACATCGAAAATGGTTTAAGCTTTAAAGATCATATTTCTTGACTGGTTTATCCGAAATAGGTCGTGTTTATGTGCATTTGAAAGCTCTTTTTAAGCGCTATTCATTATTTACGACAACCATGCGCTTTAAGATTTCCGGTAAAAAGTTCCAACGAAGGCAATCTGGGGTACTTTCAGACTTAATTTTCATATGACAAAGTTAATTAGCAAAGTAACTACATCGCCATTTTCTTTGTCTGACCCTCTTAATCCATTCATTTGCGACGTGGCGCATTTATTGCAGCAGGATTGTAGCCCTTTTTAAGGGAAAGCAACTTCTAATCATGTCTCTTACTTGATTTACTCAGCGGCTATTGCGTAAAAAAGATACGTCACAGTCGTAATGATAAATAATGTGACGTGAAAAAGTCAATAGCCTACGACACCGGGAGTTCCCAGGCGGTACCCCATCCAAGTACTATCCCGGCCCGAGGATGCTTAACTTCCGTGATCGGATGAGAACAGGTGTGTTCATCGAGGTATGGTCGTAGACAAACAAATGGGCAGATGTCTACGATTTATTAGCACATTACATCGAAAATGGTTTAAACTTTAAAGGTCATATTTCTTGACTGGATTATCCGAAATAGGTCGTGTTTATGTGCATTTGAAAGCTCTTTTTAAGCGCTATCCATTATTTACGACAATAATGCGCTTTAAGATTTCCGGTAAAAAGTTCCAACGAAGGCAATTTAGGGTACTTTCAGACTTAATTTTCATATGACAAAGTTAGTTAGCAAAGTAAGTACATTGCCATTTACTTTGTCTGACGCTCGTAATCCATTCATTTGCGACGTGGCGCATTTATTGCAGCACGATTGTAGCCGTTTTTCTGGGAAAGCAACTTCTAATCATGTCTCTTTCTTGATTGACTCAGCGGCTATTGCGTAAAAAAGATACGTCACAGTCGTAATGATAAATAATGTAACGTGAAAAAGTCAATAGCCTACGACACCGGGAGTTCCCAGGCGGTCCCCCATCCAAGTACTATCCCGGCCCGACGATGCTTAACTTCCGTGATCGGACGAGAACAGGTGTGTTCATCGTGGTATGGTCGTAGACAAACAAACGGGCAGATATCTACTATTTATTAGCACATTACATCGAAAATGGTTTAAGCTTTAAAGATCATATTTCTTGACTGGTTTATCCGAAATAGGTCGTGTTTATGTGCATTTGAAAGCTCTTTTTAAGCGCTATTCATTATTTACGACAACCATGCGCTTTAAAATTTCCGGTAAAAAGTTCCAACGAATGCAATCTAGGCTACTTTCAGACTTAATTTTCATATGACAAAGTTAGTTAGCAAACTAAGTACATCGCCATTTTCTTTGTCTGACGCTCGTAATCCATTCATTTGCGACGTGTAGCATTTATTGCAGCACGATTGTAGCCGTTTTGCTGAGAAAGCAATTTCTACTCATATCTCTTTCTTGATTTACTCAGCGGCTATTGCGTAAAAAAGATACGTCACAGTCGTAATGATAAATAATGTAACGTGAAAAAGTCAATAGCCTACGACACCGGGAGTTCCCAGGCGGTCCCCCATCCAAATACTATCCCGGCCCGACGATGCTTAACTTCCGTGATCGGACGAGAACAGGTGTGTTCATCGTGGTATGGTCGTAGACAAACATACGGGTAGATATCTACGATTTATTAGCACATTACATCGAAAATGGTTCAAATTTTAAAGATCATAATTCTTGACTGGGTGATCGGAAATAGTTCGTGTTTATGTGCATTTGAAAGCTCATTTCAAGCGCTATCCATTATTTACGACAACCATGCGCTTTAAGATTTCTGGTAAAAAGTTCCAACGAAGGCAATCTGGGGTACTTTCAGACTTAATTTTCATATAACAAAGTTAATTAGCAAAGTAACTACATCGCCATTTTCTTTGTCTGACGCTCTTAATCCATTCATTTGCGACGTGGCGCATTTATTGCAGCAAGATTGTAGCCCTTTTTAAGGGAAAGCAACTTCTAATCATGTCTCTTACTTGATTTACTCAGCGGCTATTGCGTAAAATATACGTCACAGTCGTAATGATAAATAATGTGACGTGAAAAAGTCAATAGCCTACGACACCGGGAGTTCCCAGGCGGTCCCCCATCCAAGTACTATCCGGGCCCGACGATGCTTAACTTCCGTGATCGGATGAGAACAGGTGTGTTCATCGTGGTATGGTCGTAGACAAACAAATGGGCAGATATCTACGATTTATTAGCACATTACATCGAAAATGGTTTAAACTTTAAAGGTCATATTTCTTGACTGGATTATCCGAAATAGGTAGTGTTTATGTGCATTTGAAAGCTCTTTTCAAGCGCTATCCATTATTTACGACAACCATGCGCTTTAAGATTTCCGGTAAAAAGTTCCTACGAAGGCAATCTGGGGTACTTTCAGACTTAATTTTCATATGAAAAAGTTAATTAGCAAAGTAACTACATCGCCATTTTCTTTGTCTGACGCTCTTAATCCATTCATTTGCGACGTGGCGCATTTGTTGCAGCAAGCCCTTTTTAAAAGAAAGCAACTTCTAATCATGCCTCTTACTTGATTTACTCAGCGGCTATTGCGTAAAAAAGATACGTCACAGTCGTAATGATAAATAATGTAACGTGAAAAAGTCAATAGCCTACGACACCGGGAGTTCCCAGGCGGTCCCCCATCCAAGTACTATCCCGGCCCGACGATGCTTAACTTCCGTGATCGGATGAGAACAGGTGTGTTCATCGTGGTATGGTCGTAGACAAACAAACGGGCAGATATCTACGATTTATTAGCACATTACATCGAAAATGGTTTAAACTTTAAAGGTCATATTTCTTGACTGGATTATCCGAAATAGGTCGTGTTTATGTGCATTTGAAAGCTCTTTTCAAGCGCTATCCATTATTTACGACAACCATGCGCTTTAAGATTTCCGGTAAAAAGTTCCAACGAAGGCAATCTGGGGTACTTTCAGACTTAATTTTCATATGACAAAGTTAATTAGCAAAGTAACTACATCGCCATTTTCTTTGTCTGACGCTCTTAATCCATTCATTTGCGACGTGGCGCATTTATTGCAGCAAGATTGTAGCCCTTTTTAAGGGAAAGCAACTTCTAATCATGTCTCTTACTTGATTTACGCAGCGGCTATTGCGTAAAAAAGATACGTCACAGTCGTAATGATAAATAATGTGACGTGAAAAAGTCAATAGCCTACGACACCGGGAGTTCCCAGGCGGTCCCCCAGCCAAGTACTATCCCGGCCCGACGATGCTTAACTTTCGTGATCGGATGAGAACAGGTGTGTTCATCGTGGTATGGTCGTAGACAAGCAAACAGGCAGATGTCTACGATTTATTAGCACATTACATCGAAAATGGTTTAAACTTTAAAGGTCATATTTCTTGACTGGATTATCCGAAATAGGTCGTGTTTATGTGCATTTGAAAGCTCTTTTTAAGCGCTATCCATTATTTACGACAATAATGCGCTTTAAGATTTCCGGTAAAAAGTTCCAACGAAGGCAATTTAGGGTACTTTCAGACTTAATTTTCATATGACAAAGTTAGTTAGGAAAGTAAGTACATCGCCATTTACTTTGTCTGACGCTCGTAATCCATTCATTTGCGACGTGGCGCATTTATTGCAGCACGATTGTAGCCGTTTTTTCTGGGAAAGCAACTTCTAATCATGTCTCTTTCTTGATTTACTCAGCAGCTATTGCGTAAAAAAGATACGTCACAGTCGTAATGATAAATAATGTGACGTGAAAAAGTCAATAGCCTACGACACCGGGAGTTCCCAGGCGGTACCCCATCCAAGTACTATCCCGGCCCGACGATGCTTAACTTCCGTGATCGGACGAGAACAGGTGTGTTCATCGTGGTATGGTCGTAGACAAACAAACGGGCAGATATCTACGATTTATTAGCACATTACATCGAAAATGGTTTAAACTTTAAAGGTCATATTTCTTGACTGGATTATCCGAAATAGGTCGTGTTTATGTGCATTTGAAAGCTCTTTTTAAGCGCTATCCATTATTTACGACAATAATGCGCTTTAAGATTTCCGGTAAAAAGTTCCAACGAAGGCAATTTAGGGTACTTTCAGACTTAATTTTCATATGACAAAGTTAGTTAGCAAAGTAAGTACATCGCCATTTACTTTGTCTGACGCTCGTAATCCATTCATTTGCGACGTGGCGCATTTATTGCAGCACGATTGTAGCCGTTTTTCTGGGAAAGCAACTTCTAATCATGTCTCTTTCTTGATTTACTCAGCGGCTATTGCGTAAAAAAGATACGTCGCAGTCGTAATGATAAATAATGTAACGTGAAAAAGTCAATAGCCTACGACACCGGGAGTTCCCAGGCGGTCCCCCATCCAAGTACTATCCCGGCCCGACGATGCTTAACTTCCGTGATCGGACGAGAACAGGTGTGTTCATCGTGGTATGGTCGTAGACAAACAAACGGGCAGATATCTACGATTTATTAGCACATTACATCGAAAATGGTTTAAGCTTTAAAGATCATATTTCTTGACTGGTTTATCCGAAATAGGTCGTGTTTAAGTGCATTTGAAAGCTCTTTTTAAGCGCTATTCATTATTTACGACAACCATGCGCTTTAAGATTTCCGGTAAAAAGTTCCAACGAATGCAATCTAGGCTACTTTCAGACTTAATTTTCATATGACAAAGTTAGTTAGCAAACTAAGTACATCGCCATTTTCTTTGTCTGACGCTCTTAATCCATTCATTTGCGACGTGGCGCATTTATTGCAGATAGATTGTAGCCCTTTTTAAGGGAAAGCAACTTCTAATCATGTCTCTTACTTGATTTACTCAGCGGCTATTGCGTAAAAAAGATACGTCACAGTCGTAATGATAAATAATGTGACGTGAAAAAGTCAATAGCCTACGACACCGGGAGTTCCCAGGCGGTCCCCCATCCAAGTACTATCCCGGCCCGACGATGCTTAACTTCCGTGATCGGATGAGAACAGGTGTGTTCATCGTGGTATGGTCGTAGACAAACAAACGGGCAGATATCTACGATTTATTAGCACATTACATCGAAAATGGTTTAAACTTTAAAGGTCATATTTCTTGACTGGATTATCCGAAATAGGTCGTGTTTATGTGCATTTGAAAGCTCTTTTTAAGCGCTATCCATTATTTACGACAACCATGCGCTTTAAGATTTCCGGTAAAAAGTTCTAACGAATGCAATCTAGGGTACTTTCAGACTTAATTTTCATATGACAAAGTTAGTTAGCAAAGTAAGTACATCGCCATTTTCTTTGTCTGACGCTCGTAATCCATTCATTTGAGACGTGGCGCATTTACTGCAGCACGATTGTAGCCGTTTTGCTGGGAAAGCAACTTCTAATCATGTCTCTTTCTTGATTTACTCAGCGGCTATTGCGTAAAAAAGATACGTCACAGTCGTAATGATTA
Source organism: Hydractinia symbiolongicarpus (assembly GCF_029227915.1). Lineage (NCBI taxonomy): Eukaryota > Metazoa > Cnidaria > Hydrozoa > Anthoathecata > Hydractiniidae > Hydractinia > Hydractinia symbiolongicarpus. The sequence continues at coordinate 14,175,220 of NC_079885.1, read as the reverse complement.
ATAATGTAACGTGAAAAAGTCAATAGCCTACGACACCGGGAGTTCCCAGGCGGTCCCCCATCCAAGTACTATCCCGGCCCGACGATGCTTAACTTCCGTGATCGGACGAGAACAGGTGTGTTCATCGTGGTATGGTCGTAGACAAACAAACGGGCAGACATCTACGATTTATTAGCACATTACATCGAAAATGGTTTAAACTTCAAAGATCATATTTCTTGACTGGATTATCCGAAATAGGTCGTGTTTTTTTGTGCATTTGAAAGCTCTTTTTAAACGCTATCCATTATTTACGACAACCATGCGCTTTAAGATTTCCGGTAAAAAGTTCTAACGAAGGCAATTTAGGGTACTTTCAGACTTAATTTTCATATGACAAAGTTAGTTAGCAAAGTAAGTACATCGCCATTTACTTTGTCTGACGCTCGTAATCCATTCATTTGCGACGTGGCGACTTTATTGCAGCAAGATTGTAGCCCTTTTTAAGGGAAAGCAACTTCTAATCATGTCTCTTACTTGATTTACTCAGCGGCTATTGCGTAAAAAAGATACGTCACAGTCGTAATGATAAATAATGTAACGTGAAAAAGTCAATAGCCTACGACACCGGGAGTTCCCAGGCGGTCCCCCATCCAAGTACTATCCCGGCCCGACGATGCTTAACTTCCGTGATCGGATGAGAACAGGTGTGTTCATCGTGGTATGGTCGTAGACAAACAAACGGGCAGATATCTGCGATTTATTAGCACATTACATCGAAAATGGTTTAAACTTTAAAGGTCATATTTCTTGACTGGATTATCCGAAATAGGTCGTGTTTATGTGCATTTGAAAGCTCTTTTCAAGCGCTATACATTATTTACGACAACCATGCGCTTTAAGATTTCCGGTAAAAAGTTCCAACGAAGGCAATCTGGGGTACTTTCAGACTTAATTTTCATATGACAAAGTTAATTAGCAAAGTAAGTACATCGCCATTTCCTTTGTCTGACGCTCGTAATCCATTCATTTGCGACGTGGCGCATTTATTGCAGCACGATTGTAGCCGTTTTTCTGGGAAAGCAACTTCTAATCATGTCTCTTACTTGATTTACTCAGCGGCTATTGCGTAAAAAAGATACGTCACAGTCGTAATGATAAATAATGTAACGTGAAAAAGTCAATAGCCTACGACACCGGGAGTTCCCAGGCGGTCCCCCATCCAAGTACTATCCCGGCCCGACGATGCTTAACTTCCGTGATCGGATGAGAACAGGTGTGTTCATCGTGGTATGGTCGTAGACAAACAAACGGGCAGATATCTACGATTTATTAGCACATTACATCGAAAATGGTTCAAATTTTAAAGATCATAATTCTTGACTGGGTGATCGGAAATAGTTCGTGTTTATGTGCATTTGAAAGCTCTTTTTAAGCGCTATCCATTATTTACGACAACCATGCGCTTTAAGATTTCCGGTAAAAAGTTCCAACGAATGCAATCTAGGGTACTTTCAGACTTAATTTTCATATGACAAAGTTAGTTAGCAAAGTAAGTACATCGCCATTTTCTTTGTCTGACGCTCGTAATCCATTCATTTGCGACGTGGCGCATTTATTGCAGCACGATTGTAGCCGTTTTGCTGGGAAAGCAACTTCTAATCATGTCTCTTTCTTGATTTACTCAGCGGCTATTGCGTAAAAAATATACGTCACAGTCGTAATGATTAATAATGTAACGTGAAAAAGTCAATAGCCTACGACACCGGGAGTTCCCAGGCGGTCCCCCATCCAAGTACTATCCCGGCCCGACGATGCTTAACTTCCGTGATCGGACGAGAACAGGTGTGTTCATCGTGGTATGGTCGTAGAGAAACATACGGGCAGATATCTACGATTTATTAGCACATTACATCGAAAATGGTTCAAATTTTAAAGATCATAATTCTGGACTGGGTGATCGGAAATAGTTCGTGTTTATGTGCATTTGAAAGCTTTTTTTAAGCGCTATCGATTCTTTACGACAATAATGCGCTTTAAAATTTCCGGTAAAAAGTTCCAACGAAGGCAATTTAGGGTACTTTCAGACTTAATTTTCATATGACAAAGTTAGTTAGCAAAGTAAGTACATCGCCATTTACTTTGTCTGACGCTCGTAATCCATTCATTTGCGACGTGGCGCATTTATTGCAGCACGATTGTAGCCATTTTTCTGGGAAAGCAACTTCTAATCATGTCTCTTTCTTGATTTACTCAGCGGCTATTGCGTAAAAAAGATACGTCACAGTCGTAATGATAAATAATGTAACGTGAAAAAGTCAATAGCCTACGACACCGGGAGTTCCCAGGCGGTCCCCCATCCAAGTACTATCCCGGCCCGACGATGCTTAACTTCCGTGATCGGACGAGAACAGGTGTGTTCATCGTGGTATGGTCGTAGACAAACAAACGGGCAGATATCTACGATTTATTAGCACATTACATCGAAAATGGTTTAAGCTTTAAAGATCATATTTCTTGACTGGTTTATCCGAAATAGGTCGTGTTTATGTGCATTTGAAAGCTCTTTTTAAGTGCTATTCATTATTTACGACAACCATGCGCTTTAAGATTTCCGGTAAAAAGTTCCAACGAATGCAATCTAGGCTACTTTCAGACTTAATTTTCATATGACAAAGTTAGTTAGCAAACTAAGTACATCGCCATTTTCTTTGTCTGACGCTCGTAATCCATTCATTTGCGACGTGGCGCATTTATTGCAGCAAGATTGTAGCCCTTTTTAAGGGAAAGCAACTTCTAATCATGTCTCCTACTTGATTTACTCAGCGGCTATTGTGTAAAAAAGATACGTCACAGTCGTAATGATAAATAATGTAACGTGAAAAAGTCAATAGCCTACGACACCGGGAGTTCCCAGGCGGTCCCCCATCCAAGTACTATCCCGGCCCGACGATGCTTAACTTCCGTGATCGGACGAGAACAGGTGTGTTCATCGTGGTATGGTCGTAGACAAACATACGGGCAGATATCTACGATTTATTAGCACATTACATCGAAAATGGTTCAAATTTTAAAGATCATAATTCTTGACTGGGTGATCGGAAATAGTTCGTGTTTATGTGCATTTGAAAGCTCTTTTTAAGCGCTATCCATTATTTACGACAACCATGCGCTTTAAGATTTCCGGTAAAAAGTTCCAACGAATGCAATCTAGGGTACTTTCAGACTTAATTTTCATATGACAAAGTTAGTTAGCAAAGTAAGTACATCGCCATTTTCTTTGTCTGACGCTCGTAATCCATTCATTTGCGACGTGGCGCATTTATTGCAGCACGATTGTCGCCGTTTTGCTGGGAAAGCAACTTCTAATCATGTCTCTTTCTTGATTTACTCAGCGGCTATTGCGTAAAAAAGATACGTCACAGTCGTAATGATTAATAATGTAACGTGAAAAAGTCAATAGCCTACGACACCAGGAGTTCCCAGGCGGTTCCCCATCCAAGTACTATCCCGGCCCGACGATGCTTAACTTCCGTGATCGGACGAGAACAGGTGTGTTCATCGTGGTATGGTCGTAGACAAACAAACGGGCAGACATCTACGATTTATTAGCACATTACATCGAAAATGGTTTAAGCTTTAAAGATCATATTTCTTGACTGGTTTATCCGAAATAGGTCGTGTTTTTTTGTGCATTTGAAAGCTCTTTTTAAACGCTATCCATTATTTACGACAACCATGCGCTTTAAGATTTCCGGTAAAAAGTTCCAACGAAGGCAATCTAGGGTACTTTCAGACTTAATTTTCATATGACAAAGTTAGTTAGCAAAGTAAGTACATCGCCATTTACTTTGTCTGACGCTCGTAATCCATTCATTTGCGACGTGGCGACTTTATTGCAGCAAGATTGTAGCCCTTTTTAAGGGAAAGCAACTTCTAATCATGTCTCTTACTTGATTTACTCAGCGGCTATTGCGTAAAAAAGATACGTCACAGTCGTAATGATAAATAATGTAACGTGAAAAAGTCAATAGCCTACGACACCGGGAGTTCCCAGGCGGTCCCCCATCCAAGTACTATCCCGGCCCGACGATGCTTAACTTCCGTGATCGGATGAGAACAGGTGTGTTCATCGTGGTATGGTCGTAGACAAACAAACGGGCAGATATCTGCGATTTATTAGCACATTACATCGAAAATGGTTTAAATTTTAAAGGTCATATTTCTTGACTGGATTATCCGAAATAGGTCGTGTTTATGTGCATTTGAAAGCTCTTTTCAAGCGCTATCCATTATTTACGACAACCATGCGCTTTAAGATTTCCGGTAAAAAGTTCCAACGAAGGCAATCTGGGGTACTTTCAGACTTAATTTTCATATGACAAAGTTAATTAGCAAAGTAACTACATCGCCATTTTCTTTGTCTGACGCTCGTAATCCATTCATTTGCGACGTGGCGCATTTATTGCAGCACGATTGTAGCCGTTTTTCTGGGAAAGCAACTTCTAATCATGTCTCTTACTTGATTTACTCAGCGGCTATTGCGTAAAAAAGATACGTCACAGTCGTAATGATAAATAATGTAACGTGAAAAAGTCAATAGCCTACGACACCGGGAGTTCCCAGGCGGTCCCCCATCCAAGTACTATCCCGGCCCGACGATGCTTAACTTCCGTGATCGGATGAGAACAGGTGTGTTCATCGTGGTATGGTCGTAGACAAACAAACGGGCAGATATCTACGATTTATTAGCACATTACATCGAAAATGGTTCAAATTTTAAAGATCATAATTCTTGACTGGGTGATCGGAAATAGTTCGTGTTTATGTGCATTTGAAAGCTCTTTTTAAGCGCTATCCATTATTTACGACAACCATGCGCTTTAAGATTTCCGGTAAAAAGTTCCAACGAATGCAATCTAGGGTACTTTCAGACTTAATTTTCATATGACAAAGTTAGTTAGCAAAGTAAGTACATCGCCATTTTCTTTGTCTGACGCTCGTAATCCATTCATTTGCGACGTGGCGCATTTATTGCAGCACGATTGTAGCCGTTTTGCTGGGAAAGCAACTTCTAATCATGTCTCTTTCTTGATTTACTCAGCGGCTATTGCGTAAAAAATATACGTCACAGTCGTAATGATTAATAATGTAACGTGAAAAAGTCAATAGCCTACGACACCGGGAGTTCCCAGGCGGTCCCCCATCCAAGTACTATCCCGGCCCGACGATGCTTAACTTCCGTGATCGGACGAGAACAGGTGTGTTCATCGTGGTATGGTCGTAGACAAACATACGGGCAGATATCTACGATTTATTAGCACATTACATCGAAAATGGTTCAAATTTTAAAGATCATAATTCTGGACTGGGTGATCGGAAATAGTTCGTGTTTATGTGCATTTGAAAGCTTTTTTTAAGCGCTATCGATTCTTTACGACAATAATGCGCTTTAAAATTTCCGGTAAAAAGTTCCAACGAAGGCAATTTAGGGTACTTTCAGACTTAATTTTCATATGACAAAGTTAGTTAGCAAAGTAAGTACATCGCCATTTACCTTGTCTGACGCTCGTAATCCATTCATTTGCGACGTGGCGAATTTATTGCAGCAAGATTGTAGCCCTTTTTAAGGGAAAGCAACTTCTAATCATGTCCCTTTCTTGATTTACTCAGCGGCTATTGCGTAAAAAAGATACGTCACAGTCGTAATGATTAATAATGTAACGTGAAAAAGTCAATAGCCTACGACACCGGGAGTTCCCAGGCGGTTCCCCATCCAAGTACTATCCCGGCCCGACGATGCTTAACTTCCGTGATCGGACGAGAACAGGTGTGTTCATCGTGGTATGGTCGTAGACAAACAAACGGGCAGACATCTACGATTTATTAGCACATTACATCGAAAATGGTTTAAACTTCAAAGATCATATTTCTTGACTGGATTATCCGAAATAGGTCGTGTTTTTTTGTGCATTTGAAAGCTCTTTTTAAACGCTATCCATTATTTACGACAACCATGCGCTTTAAGATTTCCGGTAAAAAGTTCCAACGAAGGCAATTTAGGGTACTTTCAGACTTAATTTTCATATGACAAAGTTAGTTAGCAAAGTAAGTACATCGCCATTTACTTTGTCTGACGCTCGTAATCCATTCATTTGCGACGTGGCGACTTTATTGCAGCAAGATTGTAGCCCTTTTTAAGGGAAAGCAACTTCTAATCATGTCTCTTACTTGATTTACTCAGCGGCTATTGCGTAAAAAAGATACGTCACAGTCGTAATGATAAATAATGTAACGTGAAAAAGTCAATAGCCTACGACACCGGGAGTTCCCAGGCGGTCCCCCATCCAAGTACTATCCCGGCCCGACGATGCTTAACTTCCGTGATCGGATGAGAACAGGTGTGTTCATCGTGGTATGGTCGTAGACAAACAAACGGGCAGATATCTGCGATTTATTAGCACATTACATCGAAAATGGTTTAAATTTTAAAGGTCAAATTTCTTGACTGGATTATCCGAAATAGGTCGTGTTTATGTGCATTTGAAAGCTCTTTTCAAGCGCTATCCATTATTTACGACAACCATGCGCTTTAAGATTTCCGGTAAAAAGTTCCAACGAAGGCAATCTGGGGTACTTTCAGACTTAATTTTCATATGACAAAGTTAATTAGCAAAGTAACTACATCGCCATTTTCTTTGTCTGACGCTCTTAATCCATTCATTTGCGACGTGGCGCATTTATTGCAGCAAGATTGTAGCCCTTTTTAAGGGAAAGCAACTTCTAATCATGTCTCTTACTTGATTTACTCAGCGGCTATTGCGTAAAAAAGATACGTCACAGTCGTAATGATAAATAATGTGACGTGAAAAAGTCAATAGCCTACCACACCGGGAGTTCCCAGGCGGTCCCCCATCCAAGTACTATCCCGGCCCGACGATGCTTAACTTCCGTGATCGGATGAGAACAGGTGTGTTCATCGTGGTATGGTCGTAGACAAACAAACGGGCAGATATCTACGATTTATTAGCACATTACATCGAAAATGGTTTAAACTTTAAAGGTCATATTTCTTGACTGGATTATCCGAAATAGGTCGTGTTTATGTGCATTTGAAAGCACTTTTTAAGCGCTATCCATTATTTACGACAATAATGCGCTTTAAGATTTCCGGTAAAAAGTTCCAACGAAGGCAATTTAGGGTACTTTCAGACTTAATTTTCATATGACAAGGTTAGTTAGCAAAGTAAGTACATCGCCATTTACTTTGTCTGACGCTCGTAATCCATTCATTTGCGACGTGGCGCATTTATTGCAGCACGATTGTAGCCGTTTTTCTGGGAAAGCAACTTCTAATCATGTCTCTTACTTGATTTACTCAGCGGCTATTGCGTAAAAAAGATACGTCACAGTCGTAATGATAAATAATGTAACGTGAAAAAGTCAATAGCCTACGACACCGGGAGTTCCCAGGCGGTCCCCCATCCAAGTACTATCCCGGCCCGACGATGCTTAACTTCCGTGATCGGATGAGAACAGGTGTGTTCATCGTGGTATGGTCGTAGACAAACAAACGGGCAGATATCTACGATTTATTAGCACATTACATCGAAAATGGTTCAAATTTTAAAGATCATAATTCTTGACTGGGTGATCGGAAATAGTTCGTGTTTATGTGCATTTGAAAGCTCTTTTTAAGCGCTATCCATTATTTACGACAACCATGCGCTTTAAGATTTCCGGTAAAAAGTTCCAACGAATGCAATCTAGGGTACTTTCAGACTTAATTTTCATATGACAAAGTTAGTTAGCAAAGTAAGTACATCGCCATTTTCTTTGTCTGACGCTCGTAATCCATTCATTTGCGACGTGGCGCATTTATTGCAGCACGATTGTAGCCGTTTTGCTGGGAAAGCAACTTCTAATCATGTCTCTTTCTTGATTTACTCAGCGGCTATTGCGTAAAAAATATACGTCACAGTCGTAATGATTAATAATGTAACGTGAAAAAGTCAATAGCCTACGACACCGGGAGTTCCCAGGCGGTCCCCCATCCAAGTACTATCCCGGCCCGACGATGCTTAACTTCCGTGATCGGACGAGAACAGGTGTGTTCATCGTGGTATGGTCGTAGACAAACATACGGGCAGATATCTACGATTTATTAGCACATTACATCGAAAATGGTTCAAATTTTAAAGATCATAATTCTGGACTGGGTGATCGGAAATAGTTCGTGTTTATGTGCATTTGAAAGCTTTTTTTAAGCGCTATCGATTCTTTACGACAATAATGCGCTTTAAAATTTCCGGTAAAAAGTTCCAACGAAGGCAATTTAGGGTACTTTCAGACTTAATTTTCATATGACAAAGTTAGTTAGCAAAGTAAGTACATCGCCATTTACCTTGTCTGACGCTCGTAATCCATTCATTTGCGACGTGGCGAATTTATTGCAGCAAGATTGTAGCCCTTTTTAAGGGAAAGCAACTTCTAATCATGTCTCTTACTTGATTTACTCAGCGGCTATTGCGTAAAAAAGATACGTCACAGTCGTAATGATAAATAATTAAACGTGAAAAAGTCAATAGCCTACGACACCGGGAGTTCCCAGGCGGTCCCCCATCCAGGTACTATCCCGGCGCGACGATGCTTAACTTCCGTGATCGGACGAGAACAGGTGTGTTCATCGTGGTATGGTCGTAGACAAACAAACGGGCAGACATCTACGATTTATTAGCACATTACATCGAAAATGGTTCAAACTTTAAAGATCATATTTCTTGACTGGATTATCCGAAATAGGTCGTGTTTTTTTGAGCATTTGAAAGCTCTTTTTAAGCGCTATCCATTATTTACGACAACCATGCGCTTTAAGATTTCCGGTAAAAAGTTCCAACGAATGCAATCTAGGGTACTCTCAGACTTAATTTTCATATGACAAAGTTAGTTAGCAAAGTAAGTACATCGCCACTTTCTTTGTCTGACGCTCGTAATCCATTCATTTGCGACGTGGCGCATTTATTGCAGCACGATTGTAGCCCTTTTTAAGGGAAAGCAACTTCTAGTCATGTCTCTTACTTGATTTACTCAGCGGCTATTGCGTAAAAAAGATACGTCACAGTCGTAATGATAAATAATGTAACGTGAAAAAGTCAATAGCCTACGACACCAGGAGTTTCCAGGCGGTCCCCCATCCAAGTCTTATCCCGGCCCAACGATGCTTAACTTCCGTGATCGGACGAGAACAGGTGAGTTCATCGTGGTATGGTCGTAGACAAACAAACGGGCAGATATCTACGATTTATTAGCACATTACATCGAAAATGGTTTAAGCTTTAAAGATCATATTTCTTGACTGGTTTATCCGAAATAGGTCGTGTTTATGTGCATTTGAAAGCTCTTTTTAAGCGCTATCCATTATTTACGACAACCATGCGCTTTAAGATTTCCGGTAAAAAGTTCCAACGAATGCAATCTAGGGTACTTTCAGACTTAATTTTCATATGACAAAGTTAGTTAGCAAACTAAGTACATCGCCATTTTCTTTGTCTGACGCTCGTAATCCATTCATTTGCGACGTGGCGCACTTATTGCAGCACGATTGTAGCCGTTTCGCTGAGAAAGCAATTTCTACTCATATCTCTTTCTTGATTTACTCAGCGGCTATTGCGTAAAAAAGATACGTCACAGTCGTAATGATTAATAATGTAACGTGAAAAAGTCAATAGCCTACGACACCGGGAGTTCCCAGGCGGTCCCCCATCCAAGTACTATCCCGGCCCGACGATGCTTAACTTCCGTGATCGGACGAGAACAGGTGTGTTCATCGTGGTATGGTCGTAGACAAACATACGGGCAGATATCTACGATTTATTAGCACATTACATCGAAAATGGTTCAAATTTTAAAGATCATAATTCTTGACTGGGTGATCGGAAATAGTTCGGGTTTATGTGCATTTGAAAGCTCTGTTTAAGCGCTATCGATTCTTTACGACAACCATGCGCTTTAAGATTTCCGGTAAAAAGTTCCAACGAAGGCAATTTAGGGTACTTTCAGACTTAATTTTCATATGACAAAGTTAGTTAGCAAACTAAGTACATCGCCATTTACCTTGTCTGACGCTCGTAATCCATTCATTTGCGACGTGGCGAATTTATTGCAGCAAGATTGTAGCCCTTTTTAAGGGAAAGCAACTTCTAATCATGTCTCTTACTTGATTTACTCAGCGGCTATTGTGTAAAAAAGATACGTCACAGTCGTAATGATAAATAATGTAACGTGAAAAAGTCAATAGCCTACGACACCGGGAGTTCCCAGGCGGTCTCCCATCCAAGTACTATCCCGGCCCGACGATGCTTAACTTCCGTGATCGGACGAGAACAGGTGTGTTCATCGTGGTATGGTCGTAGACAAACATACGGGCAGATATCTACGATTTATTAGCACATTACATCGAAAATGGTTTAAGCTTTAAAGATCATATTTCTTGACTGGTTTATCCGAAATAGGTCGTGTTTATGTGCATTTGAAAGCTCTTTTTAAGCGCTATCCATTATTTACGACAACCATGCGCTTTAAGATTTCCGGTAAAAAGTTCCAACGAATGCAATCTAGGGTACTTTCAGACTTAATTTTCATATGACAAAGTTAGTTAGCAAAGTAAGTACATCGCCATTTTCTTTGTCTGACGCTCGTAATCCATTCATTTGCGACGTGGCGCATTTATTGCAGCACGATTGTCGCCGTTTTGCTGGGAAAGCAACTTCTAATCATGTCTCTTTCTTGATTTACTCAGCGGCTATTGCGTAAAAAAGATACGTCACAGTCGTAATGATTAATAATGTAACGTGAAAAAGTCAATAGCCTACGACACCAGGAGTTCCCAGGCGGTTCCCCATCCAAGTACTATCCCGGCCCGACGATGCTTAACTTCCGTGATCGGACGAGAACAGGTGTGTTCATCGTGGTATGGTCGTAGACAAACAAACGGGCAGACATCTACGATTTATTAGCACATTACATCGAAAATGGTTTAAGCTTTAAAGATCATATTTCTTGACTGGTTTATCCGAAATAGGTCGTGTTTTTTTGTGCATTTGAAAGCTCTTTTTAAACGCTATCCATTATTTACGACAACCATGCGCTTTAAGATTTCCGGTAAAAAGTTCCAACGAAGGCAATCTAGGGTACTTTCAGACTTAATTTTCATATGACAAAGTTAGTTAGCAAAGTAAGTACATCGCCATTTACTTTGTCTGACGCTCGTAATCCATTCATTTGCGACGTGGCGACTTTATTGCAGCAAGATTGTAGCCCTTTTTAAGGGAAAGCAACTTCTAATCATGTCTCTTACTTGATTTACTCAGCGGCTATTGCGTAAAAAAGATACGTCACAGTCGTAATGATAAATAATGTAACGTGAAAAAGTCAATAGCCTACGACACCGGGAGTTCCCAGGCGGTCCCCCATCCAAGTACTATCCCGGCCCGACGATGCTTAACTTCCGTGATCGGATGAGAACAGGTGTGTTCATCGTGGTATGGTCGTAGACAAACAAACGGGCAGATATCTGCGATTTATTAGCACATTACATCGAAAATGGTTTAAATTTTAAAGGTCATATTTCTTGACTGGATTATCCGAAATAGGTCGTGTTTATGTGCATTTGAAAGCTCTTTTCAAGCGCTATCCATTATTTACGACAACCATGCGCTTTAAGATTTCCGGTAAAAAGTTCCAACGAAGGCAATCTGGGGTACTTTCAGACTTAATTTTCATATGACAAAGTTAATTAGCAAAGTAACTACATCGCCATTTTCTTTGTCTGACGCTCGTAATCCATTCATTTGCGACGTGGCGCATTTATTGCAGCACGATTGTAGCCGTTTTTCTGGGAAAGCAACTTCTAATCATGTCTCTTACTTGATTTACTCAGCGGCTATTGCGTAAAAAAGATACGTCACAGTCGTAATGATAAATAATGTAACGTGAAAAAGTCAATAGCCTACGACACCGGGAGTTCCCAGGCGGTCCCCCATCCAAGTACTATCCCGGCCCGACGATGCTTAACTTCCGTGATCGGATGAGAACAGGTGTGTTCATCGTGGTATGGTCGTAGACAAACAAACGGGCAGATATCTACGATTTATTAGCACATTACATCGAAAATGGTTCAAATTTTAAAGATCATAATTCTTGACTGGGTGATCGGAAATAGTTCGTGTTTATGTGCATTTGAAAGCTCTTTTTAAGCGCTATCCATTATTTACGACAACCATGCGCTTTAAGATTTCCGGTAAAAAGTTCCAACGAATGCAATCTAGGGTACTTTCAGACTTAATTTTCATATGACAAAGTTAGTTAGCAAAGTAAGTACATCGCCATTTTCTTTGTCTGACGCTCGTAATCCATTCATTTGCGACGTGGCGCATTTATTGCAGCACGATTGTAGCCGTTTTGCTGGGAAAGCAACTTCTAATCATGTCTCTTTCTTGATTTACTCAGCGGCTATTGCGTAAAAAATATACGTCACAGTCGTAATGATTAATAATGTAACGTGAAAAAGTCAATAGCCTACGACACCGGGAGTTCCCAGGCGGTCCCCCATCCAAGTACTATCCCGGCCCGACGATGCTTAACTTCCGTGATCGGACGAGAACAGGTGTGTTCATCGTGGTATGGTCGTAGACAAACATACGGGCAGATATCTACGATTTATTAGCACATTACATCGAAAATGGTTCAAATTTTAAAGATCATAATTCTGGACTGGGTGATCGGAAATAGTTCGTGTTTATGTGCATTTGAAAGCTTTTTTTAAGCGCTATCGATTCTTTACGACAATAATGCGCTTTAAAATTTCCGGTAAAAAGTTCCAACGAAGGCAATTTAGGGTACTTTCAGACTTAATTTTCATATGACAAAGTTAGTTAGCAAAGTAAGTACATCGCCATTTACCTTGTCTGACGCTCGTAATCCATTCATTTGCGACGTGGCGAATTTATTGCAGCAAGATTGTAGCCCTTTTTAAGGGAAAGCAACTTCTAATCATGTCCCTTTCTTGATTTACTCAGCGGCTATTGCGTAAAAAAGATACGTCACAGTCGTAATGATTAATAATGTAACGTGAAAAAGTCAATAGCCTACGACACCGGGAGTTCCCAGGCGGTTCCCCATCCAAGTACTATCCCGGCCCGACGATGCTTAACTTCCGTGATCGGACGAGAACAGGTGTGTTCATCGTGGTATGGTCGTAGACAAACAAACGGGCAGACATCTACGATTTATTAGCACATTACATCGAAAATGGTTTAAACTTCAAAGATCATATTTCTTGACTGGATTATCCGAAATAGGTCGTGTTTTTTTGTGCATTTGAAAGCTCTTTTTAAACGCTATCCATTATTTACGACAACCATGCGCTTTAAGATTTCCGGTAAAAAGTTCCAACGAAGGCAATTTAGGGTACTTTCAGACTTAATTTTCATATGACAAAGTTAGTTAGCAAAGTAAGTACATCGCCATTTACTTTGTCTGACGCTCGTAATCCATTCATTTGCGACGTGGCGACTTTATTGCAGCAAGATTGTAGCCCTTTTTAAGGGAAAGCAACTTCTAATCATGTCTCTTACTTGATTTACTCAGCGGCTATTGCGTAAAAAAGATACGTCACAGTCGTAATGATAAATAATGTAACGTGAAAAAGTCAATAGCCTACGACACCGGGAGTTCCCAGGCGGTCCCCCATCCAAGTACTATCCCGGCCCGACGATGCTTAACTTCCGTGATCGGATGAGAACAGGTGTGTTCATCGTGGTATGGTCGTAGACAAACAAACGGGCAGATATCTGCGATTTATTAGCACATTACATCGAAAATGGTTTAAATTTTAAAGGTCAAATTTCTTGACTGGATTATCCGAAATAGGTCGTGTTTATGTGCATTTGAAAGCTCTTTTCAAGCGCTATCCATTATTTACGACAACCATGCGCTTTAAGATTTCCGGTAAAAAGTTCCAACGAAGGCAATCTGGGGTACTTTCAGACTTAATTTTCATATGACAAAGTTAATTAGCAAAGTAACTACATCGCCATTTTCTTTGTCTGACGCTCTTAATCCATTCATTTGCGACGTGGCGCATTTATTGCAGCAAGATTGTAGCCCTTTTTAAGGGAAAGCAACTTCTAATCATGTCTCTTACTTGATTTACTCAGCGGCTATTGCGTAAAAAAGATACGTCACAGTCGTAATGATAAATAATGTGACGTGAAAAAGTCAATAGCCTACGACACCGGGAGTTCCCAGGCGGTCCCCCATCCAAGTACTATCCCGGCCCGACGATGCTTAACTTCCGTGATCGGATGAGAACAGGTGTGTTCATCGTGGTATGGTCGTAGACAAACAAACGGGCAGATATCTACGATTTATTAGCACATTACATCGAAAATGGTTTAAACTTTAAAGGTCATATTTCTTGACTGGATTATCCGAAATAGGTCGTGTTTATGTGCATTTGAAAGCACTTTTTAAGCGCTATCCATTATTTACGACAATAATGCGCTTTAAGATTTCCGGTAAAAAGTTCCAACGAAGGCAATTTAGGGTACTTTCAGACTTAATTTTCATATGACAAGGTTAGTTAGCAAAGTAAGTACATCGCCATTTACTTTGTCTGACGCTCGTAATCCATTCATTTGCGACGTGGCGCATTTATTGCAGCACGATTGTAGCCGTTTTTCTGGGAAAGCAACTTCTAATCATGTCTCTTACTTGATTTACTCAGCGGCTATTGCGTAAAAAAGATACGTCACAGTCGTAATGATAAATAATGTAACGTGAAAAAGTCAATAGCCTACGACACCGGGAGTTCCCAGGCGGTCCCCCATCCAAGTACTATCCCGGCCCGACGATGCTTAACTTCCGTGATCGGATGAGAACAGGTGTGTTCATCGTGGTATGGTCGTAGACAAACAAACGGGCAGATATCTACGATTTATTAGCACATTACATCGAAAATGGTTCAAATTTTAAAGATCATAATTCTTGACTGGGTGATCGGAAATAGTTCGTGTTTATGTGCATTTGAAAGCTCTTTTTAAGCGCTATCCATTATTTACGACAACCATGCGCTTTAAGATTTCCGGTAAAAAGTTCCAACGAATGCAATCTAGGGTACTTTCAGACTTAATTTTCATATGACAAAGTTAGTTAGCAAAGTAAGTACATCGCCATTTTCTTTGTCTGACGCTCGTAATCCATTCATTTGCGACGTGGCGCATTTATTGCAGCACGATTGTAGCCGTTTTGCTGGGAAAGCAACTTCTAATCATGTCTCTTTCTTGATTTACTCAGCGGCTATTGCGTAAAAAATATACGTCACAGTCGTAATGATTAATAATGTAACGTGAAAAAGTCAATAGCCTACGACACCGGGAGTTCCCAGGCGGTCCCCCATCCAAGTACTATCCCGGCCCGACGATGCTTAACTTCCGTGATCGGACGAGAACAGGTGTGTTCATCGTGGTATGGTCGTAGACAAACATACGGGCAGATATCTACGATTTATTAGCACATTACATCGAAAATGGTTCAAATTTTAAAGATCATAATTCTGGACTGGGTGATCGGAAATAGTTCGTGTTTATGTGCATTTGAAAGCTTTTTTTAAGCGCTATCGATTCTTTACGACAATAATGCGCTTTAAAATTTCCGGTAAAAAGTTCCAACGAAGGCAATTTAGGGTACTTTCAGACTTAATTTTCATATGACAAAGTTAGTTAGCAAAGTAAGTACATCGCCATTTACCTTGTCTGACGCTCGTAATCCATTCATTTGCGACGTGGCGAATTTATTGCAGCAAGATTGTAGCCCTTTTTAAGGGAAAGCAACTTCTAATCATGTCTCTTACTTGATTTACTCAGCGGCTATTGCGTAAAAAAGATACGTCACAGTCGTAATGATAAATAATTAAACGTGAAAAAGTCAATAGCCTACGACACCGGGAGTTCCCAGGCGGTCCCCCATCCAGGTACTATCCCGGCGCGACGATGCTTAACTTCCGTGATCGGACGAGAACAGGTGTGTTCATCGTGGTATGGTCGTAGACAAACAAACGGGCAGACATCTACGATTTATTAGCACATTACATCGAAAATGGTTCAAACTTTAAAGATCATATTTCTTGACTGGATTATCCGAAATAGGTCGTGTTTTTTTGAGCATTTGAAAGCTCTTTTTAAGCGCTATCCATTATTTACGACAACCATGCGCTTTAAGATTTCCGGTAAAAAGTTCCAACGAATGCAATCTAGGGTACTCTCAGACTTAATTTTCATATGACAAAGTTAGTTAGCAAAGTAAGTACATCGCCACTTTCTTTGTCTGACGCTCGTAATCCATTCATTTGCGACGTGGCGCATTTATTGCAGCACGATTGTAGCCCTTTTTAAGGGAAAGCAACTTCTAGTCATGTCTCTTACTTGATTTACTCAGCGGCTATTGCGTAAAAAAGATACGTCACAGTCGTAATGATAAATAATGTAACGTGAAAAAGTCAATAGCCTACGACACCAGGAGTTTCCAGGCGGTCCCCCATCCAAGTCTTATCCCGGCCCAACGATGCTTAACTTCCGTGATCGGACGAGAACAGGTGAGTTCATCGTGGTATGGTCGTAGACAAACAAACGGGCAGATATCTACGATTTATTAGCACATTACATCGAAAATGGTTTAAGCTTTAAAGATCATATTTCTTGACTGGTTTATCCGAAATAGGTCGTGTTTATGTGCATTTGAAAGCTCTTTTTAAGCGCTATCCATTATTTACGACAACCATGCGCTTTAAGATTTCCGGTAAAAAGTTCCAACGAATGCAATCTAGGGTACTTTCAGACTTAATTTTCATATGACAAAGTTAGTTAGCAAACTAAGTACATCGCCATTTTCTTTGTCTGACGCTCGTAATCCATTCATTTGCGACGTGGCGCACTTATTGCAGCACGATTGTAGCCGTTTCGCTGAGAAAGCAATTTCTACTCATATCTCTTTCTTGATTTACTCAGCGGCTATTGCGTAAAAAAGATACGTCACAGTCGTAATGATTAATAATGTAACGTGAAAAAGTCAATAGCCTACGACACCGGGAGTTCCCAGGCGGTCCCCCATCCAAGTACTATCCCGGCCCGACGATGCTTAACTTCCGTGATCGGACGAGAACAGGTGTGTTCATCGTGGTATGGTCGTAGACAAACATACGGGCAGATATCTACGATTTATTAGCACATTACATCGAAAATGGTTCAAATTTTAAAGATCATAATTCTTGACTGGGTGATCGGAAATAGTTCGGGTTTATGTGCATTTGAAAGCTCTGTTTAAGCGCTATCGATTCTTTACGACAACCATGCGCTTTAAGATTTCCGGTAAAAAGTTCCAACGAAGGCAATTTAGGGTACTTTCAGACTTAATTTTCATATGACAAAGTTAGTTAGCAAACTAAGTACATCGCCATTTACCTTGTCTGACGCTCGTAATCCATTCATTTGCGACGTGGCGAATTTATTGCAGCAAGATTGTAGCCCTTTTTAAGGGAAAGCAACTTCTAATCATGTCTCTTACTTGATTTACTCAGCGGCTATTGTGTAAAAAAGATACGTCACAGTCGTAATGATAAATAATGTAACGTGAAAAAGTCAATAGCCTACGACACCGGGAGTTCCCAGGCGGTCTCCCATCCAAGTACTATCCCGGCCCGACGATGCTTAACTTCCGTGATCGGACGAGAACAGGTGTGTTCATCGTGGTATGGTCGTAGACAAACATACGGGCAGATATCTACGATTTATTAGCACATTACATCGAAAATGGTTTAAGCTTTAAAGATCATATTTCTTGACTGGTTTATCCGAAATAGGTCGTGTTTATGTGCATTTGAAAGCTCTTTTTAAGCGCTATCCATTATTTACGACAACCATGCGCTTTAAGATTTCCGGTAAAAAGTTCCAACGAATGCAATCTAGGGTACTTTCAGACTTAATTTTCATATGACAAAGTTAGTTAGCAAAGTAAGTACATCGCCATTTTCTTTGTCTGACGCTCGTAATCCATTCATTTGCGACGTGGCGCATTTATTGCAGCACGATTGTAGCCGTTTTGCTGGGAAAGCAACTTCTAATCATGTCTCTTTCTTGATTTACTCAGCCGCTATTGCGTAAAAAAGATACGTCACAGTCGTAATGATTAATAATGTAACGTGAAAAAGTCAATAGCCTACGACACCGGGAGTTCCCAGGCGGTCCCCCATCCAAGTACTATCCCGGCCTGACGATGCTTAACTTTCGTGATCGGACGAGAACAGGTGTGTTCATCGTGGTATGGTCGTAGACAAACATACGGGCAGATATCTACGATTTATTAGCACATTACATCGAAAATGGTTCAAATTTTAAAGATCATAATTCTTGACTGGGTGATCAGAAATATTTCGTGTTTTTTTGAGCATTTGAAAGCTCTTTTTAAGCGCAATCCATTATTTACGACAACCATGCGCTTTAAGATTTCCGGTAAAAAGTTCCAACGAATGCAATCTAGGGTACTCTCAGACTTAATTTTCATATGACAAAGTTAGTTAGCAAAGTAAGTACATCGCCACTTTCTTTCTCTGACGCTCGTAATCCATTCATTTGCGACGTGGCGCATTTATTGCAGCACGATTGTAGCCCTTTTTAAGGGAAAACAACTTCTAATCATGTCTCTTACTTGATTTACTCAGCGGCTATTGCGTAAAAAAGATACGTCACAGTCGTAATGATAAATAATGTAACGTGAAAAAGTCAAAAGCCTACGACACCAGGAGTTTCCAGGCGGTCCCCCATCCAAGTACTATCCCGGCCCAACGATGCTTAACTTCCGTGATCGGACGAGAACAGGTGAGTTCATCGTGGTATGGTCGTAGACAAACAAACGGGCAGATATCTACGATTTATTAGCACATTACATCGAAAATGGTTTAAGCTTTAAAGATCATAATTCTTGACTGGGTGATCGGAAATAGTTCGTGTTTATGTGCATTTGAAAGCTCTTTTTAAGCGCTATCGATTCTTTACGACAATAATGCGCTTTAAGATTTACGGTAAAAAGTTCCAACGAAGGCAATTTAGGGTACTTTTAATTTTCATATGACAAAGTTAGTTAGCAAACTAAGTACATCGCCATTTACTTTGTCTGACGCTCGTAATCCATTCATTTGCGACGTGGCGAATTTATTGCAGCAAGATTGTAGCCCTTTTTAAGGGAAAGCAACTTCTAATCATGTCTCTTACTTGATTTACTCAGCGGCTATTGCGTAAAAAAGATACGTCACAGTCGTAATGATAAATAATGTAACGTGAAAAAGTCAATAGCCTACGACACCGGGAGTTCCCAGGCGGTCCCCCATCCAAGTACTATCCCGGACCGACGATGCTTAACTTCCGTGATCGGACGAGAACAGGTGTGTTCATCGTGGTATGGTCGTAGACAAACAAACGGGCAGACATCTACGATTTATTAGCACATTACATCGAAAATGGTTTAAACTTTAAAGATCATATTTCTTGACTGGATTATCCGAAATAGGTCGTGTTTTTTTGTGCATTTGAAAGCTCTTTTTAAGCGCTATCCATTATTTACGACAACCATGCACTTTAAGATTTCCGGTAAAAAGTTCCAACGAAGGCAATTTAGGGTACTTTCAGACTTAATTTTCATATGACAAAGTTAGTTAGCAAAGTAAGTACATCGCCATTTACTTTGTCTGACGCTCGTAATCCATTCATTTGCGACGTGGCGAATTTATTGCAGCAAGATTGTAGCCCTTTTTAAGGGAAAGCAACTTCTAATCATGTCTCTTACTTGATTTACTCAGCGGTTATTGCGTAAAAAAGATACGTCACAGTCGTAATGATAAATAATGTAACGTGAAAAAGTCAATAGCCTACGACACCGGGAGTTCCCAGGCGGTCCCCCATCCAAGTACTATCCCGGCCCGACGATGCTTAACTTCCGTGATCGGATGAGAACAGGTGTGTTCATCGTGGTATGGTCGTAGACAAACAAACGGGCAGATATCTACGATTTATTAGCACATTACATCGAAAATGGTTTAAACTTTAAAGGTCATATTTCTTAACTGGATTATCCGAAATAGGTCGTGTTTATGTGCATTTGAAAGCTCTTTTCATGCGCTATCCATTATTTACGACAACCATGCGCTTTAAGATTTCCGGTAAAAAGTTCCAACGAAGTCAATCTGGGGTACTTTCAGACTTATTTTTCATATGACAAAGTTAATTAGCAAAGTAACTACATCGCCATTTTCTTTGTCTGACGCTCTTAATCCATTCATTTGCGACGTGGCGCATTTATTGCAGCAAGATTGTAGCCCTTTTTAAGGGAAAGCAACTTCTAATCATGTCTCTTACTTGATTTACTCAGCGGCTATTGCGTAAAAAAGATACGTCACAGTCGTAATGATAAATAATGTAACGTGAAAAAGTCAATAGCCTACGACACCGGGAGTTCCCAGGCGGTCCCCCATCCAAGTACTATCCCGGACCGACGATGCTTAACTTCCGTGATCGGACGAGAACAGGTGTGTTCATCGTGGTATGGTCGTAGACAAACAAACGGGCAGACATCTACGATTTATTAGCACATTACATCGAAAATGGTTTAAACTTTAAAGATCATATTTCTTGACTGGATTATCCGAAATAGGTCGTGTTTTTTTGTGCATTTGAAAGCTCTTTTTAAGCGCTATCCATTATTTACGACAACCATGCACTTTAAGATTTCCGGTAAAAAGTTCCAACGAAGGCAATTTAGGGTACTTTCAGACTTAATTTTCATATGACAAAGTTAGTTAGCAAAGTAAGTACATCGCCATTTACTTTGTCTGACGCTCGTAATCCATTCATTTGCGACGTGGCGAATTTATTGCAGCAAGATTGTAGCCCTTTTTAAGGGAAAGCAACTTCTAATCATGTCTCTTACTTGATTTACTCAGCGGTTATTGCGTAAAAAAGATACGTCACAGTCGTAATGATAAATAATGTAACGTGAAAAAGTCAATAGCCTACGACACCGGGAGTTCCCAGGCGGTCCCCCATCCAAGTACTATCCCGGCCCGACGATGCTTAACTTCCGTGATCGGATGAGAACAGGTGTGTTCATCGTGGTATGGTCGTAGACAAACAAACGGGCAGATATCTACGATTTATTAGCACATTACATCGAAAATGGTTTAAACTTTAAAGGTCATATTTCTTAACTGGATTATCCGAAATAGGTCGTGTTTATGTGCATTTGAAAGCTCTTTTCATGCGCTATCCATTATTTACGACAACCATGCGCTTTAAGATTTCCGGTAAAAAGTTCCAACGAAGTCAATCTGGGGTACTTTCAGACTTATTTTTCATATGACAAAGTTAATTAGCAAAGTAACTACATCGCCATTTTCTTTGTCTGACGCTCTTAATCCATTCATTTGCGACGTGGCGCATTTATTGCAGCAAGATTGTAGCCCTTTTTAAGGGAAAGTAACTTCTAATCATGTCTCTTACTTGATTTACTCAGCGGCTATTGCGTAAAAAAGATACGTCACAGTCGTAATGATAAATAATGTGACGTGAAAAAGTCAATAGCCTACGACACCGGGAGTTCCCAGGCGGTCCCCCATCCAAGTACTATCCCGGCCCGACGATGCTTAACTTCCGTGATCGGATGAGAACAGGTGTGTTCATCGTGGTATGGTCGTAGACAAACAAACGGGCAGATATCTACGATTTATTAGCACATTACATCGAAAATGGTTTAAACTTTAAAGGTCATATTTCTTGACTGGATTATCCGAAATAGGTCGTGTTTATGTGCATTTGAAAGCTCTTTTTAAGCACTATCCATTAATTACGACAACCATGCGCTTTAAGATTTCCGGTAAAAAGTTCCAACGAAGGCAATCTAGGGTACTTTCAGTCTTAATTTTCATATGACAAAGTTAATTAGCAAAGTAACTACATTGCCATTTTCTTTGTCTGACGCTCTTAATCCATTCATTTGCGACGTGGCGCATTTATTGCAGCAAGATTGTAGCCCTTTTTAAGGGAAAGCAACTTCTAATCATGTCTCTTACTTGATTTACTCAGCGGCTATTTCGTAAAAAAATACGTCACAGTCGTAATGATAAATAATGTAACGTGAAAAAGTCAATAGCCTACGAAACCAGGAGTTTCTGGCGGTTCCCCCATCCAAGTACTATCCCGGCCCGACGATGCTTAACTTCCGTGATTGGACGAGAACAGGTGAGTTCATCGTGGTATGGTCGTAGACAAACAAACGGGCAGATATCTACGATTTATTAGCACATTACATCGAAAATGATTAAAGCTTTAAAGATCATATTTCTTGACTGGTTTATCCGAAATAGGTCGTGTTTATGTTCATTTGAAAGCTCTTTTTAAGCGCTATCCATTATTTACGACATCCATGCGCTTTAAGATTTCCGGTAAAAAGTTCCAACGAATGCAATCTAGGGTACTTTCAGACTTAATTTTCATATGACAAAGTTAATTAGCAAAGTAAGTACATCGCCATTTTCTTTGTCTGACGCTCGTAATCCATTCATTTGCGACGTGGCGCATTTATTGCAGCACGATTGTAGCCGTTTTGCTGGGAAAGCAACTTATAATCATGTCTCTTTCTTGATTTACTCAGCGGCTATTGCGTAAAAAAGATACGTCACAGTCGTAATGATTAATAATGTAACGTGAAAAAGTCAATAGCCTACGACACCGGGAGTTCCCAGGCGGTCCCCCATCCAAGTACTATCCCGGCCCGACGATGCTTAACTTCCGTGATCGGACGAGAACAGGTGTGTTCATCGTGGTATGGTCGCAGACAAACATACGGGCAGATATCTACGATTTATTAGCACATTACATCGAAAATGGTTCAAATTTTAAAGATCATAATTCTTGACTGGGTGATCGGAAATAGTTTGTGTTTATGTGCATTTGAAAGCTCTTTTTAAGCGCTATCGATTCTTTACGACAATAATGCGCTTTAAGATTTCCGGTAAAAAGTTCCAACGAAGGCAATTTAGGGTACTTTCAGACTTAATTTTCATATGACAAAGTTAGTTAGCAAAGTAAGTACATCGCCATTTTCTTTGTCTGACGCTCGTAATCCATTCATTTGCGACGTGGCGCATTTATTGCAGCACGATTGTAGCCGTTTTGCTGGGAAAGCAACTTCTAATAATGTCTCTTTCTTGATTTACTCAGCGGCTATTGCGTAAAAAAGAGACGTCACAGTCGTAATGATTAATAATGTAACGTGAAAAAGTCAATAGCCTACGACACCGGGAGTTCCCAGGCGGTCCCCCATCCAAGTACTATTCCGGCCCAACGATGCTTAACTTCCGTGATCGGACGAGAACAGGTGTGTTCATCGTGGTATGGTCGTAGACAAACATACGGGCAGATATCTACGATTTATTAGCACATTACATCGAAAATGGTTCAAATTTTAAAGATCATAATTCTTGACTGGGTGATCGGAAATAGTTCGTGTTTATGTGCATTTGAAAGCTCTTTTTAAGCGCTATCCATTATTTACGACAACCATGCACTTTAAGATTTCCGGTAAAAAGTTCCAACGAAGGCAATTTAGGGTACTTTCAGACTTAATTTTCATATGACAAAGTTAGTTAGCAAAGTAAGTACATCGCCATTTACTTTGTCTGACGCTCGTAATCCATTCATTTGCGACGTGGCGAATTTATTGCAGCAAGATTGTAGCCCTTTTTAAGGGAAAGCAACTTCTAATCATGTCTCTTACTTGATTTACTCAGCGGTTATTGCGTAAAAAAGATACGTCACAGTCGTAATGATAAATAATGTAACGTGAAAAAGTCAATAGCCTACGACACCGGGAGTTCCCAGGCGGTCCCCAATCCAAGTACTATCCCGGCCCGACGATGCTTAACTTCCGTGATCGCATGAGAACAGGTGTGTTCACGTGGTATGGTCGTAGACAAACAAACGGGCAGATATCTACGATTTATTAGCACATTACATCGAAAATGGTTTAAACATTAAAGGTCATATTTCTTAACTGGATTATCCGAAATAGGTCGTATTTATGTGCATTTGAAAGCTCTTTTCAAGCGCTATCCATTATTTACGACAACCATGCGCTTTAAGATTTCCGGTAAAAAGTTCCAACGAAGGCAATCTGGGGTACTTTCAGACTTATTTTTCATATGACAAAGTTAATTAGCAAAGTAACTACATCGCCATTTTCTTTGTCTGACGCTCTTAATCCATTCATTTGCGACGTGGCGCATTTATTGCAGCAAGATTGTAGCCCTTTTTAAGGGAAAGTAACTTCTAATCATGTCTCTTACTTGATTTACTCAGCGGCTATTGCGTAAAAAAGATACGTCACAGCCGTAATGATAAATAATGTGACGTGAAAAAGTCAATAGCCTACGACACCGGGAGTTCCCAGGCGGTCCCCCATCCAAGTACTATCCCGGCCCGACGATGCTTAACTTCCGTGATCGGATGAGAACAGGTGTGTTCATCGTGGTATGGTCGTAGACAAACAAACGGGCAGATATCTACGATTTATTAGCACATTACATCGAAAATGGTTCAAATTTTAAAGATCATAATTCTTGACTGGGTGATCGGAAATAGTTCGTGTTTATGTGCATTTGAAAGCTCTTTTTAAGCGCTATCGATTCTTTACGACAATAATGCGCTTTAAGATTTCCGGTAAAAAGTTCCAACGAAGGCAATTTAGGGTACTTTCAGACTTAATTTTCATATGACAAAGTTAGTTAGCAAAGTAAGTACATCGCCATTTTCTTTGTCTGACGCTCGTAATCCATTCATTTGCGACGTGGCGCATTTATTGCAGCACGATTGTAGCCGTTTTGCTGGGAAAGCAACTTCTAATCATGTCTCTTTCTTGATTTACTCAGCGGCTATTGCGTAAAAAAGAGACGTCACAGTCGTAATGATTAATAATGTAACGTGAAAAAGTCAATAGCCTACGACACCGGGAGTTCCCAGGCGGTCCCCCATCCAAGTACTATCCCGGCCCGACGATGCTTAACTTCCGTGATCGGACGAGAACAGGTGTGTTCATCGTGGTATGGTCGCAGACAAACATACGGGCAGATATCTACGATTTATTAGCACATTACATCGAAAATGGTTCAAATTTTAAAGATCATAATTCTTGACTGGGTGATCGGAAATAGTTTGTGTTTATGTGCATTTGAAAGCTCTTTTTAAGCGCTATCGATTCTTTACGACAATAATGCGCTTTAAGATTTCCGGTAAAAAGTTCCAACGAAGGCAATTTAGGGTACTTTCAGACTTAATTTTCATATGACAAAGTTAGTTAGCAAAGTAAGTACATCGCCATTTTCTTTGTCTGACGCTCGTAATCCATTCATTTGCGACGTGGCGCATTTATTGCAGCACGATTGTAGCCGTTTTGCTGGGAAAGCAACTTCTAATCATGTCTCTTTCTTGATTTACGCAGCGGCTATTGCGTAAAAAAGAGACGTCACAGTCGTAATGATTAATAATGTAACGTGAAAAAGTCAATAGCCTACGACACCGGGAGTTCCCAGGCGGTCCCCCATCCAAGTACTATTCCGGCCCAACGATGCTTAACTTCCGTGATCGGACGAGAACAGGTGTGTTCATCGTGGTATGGTCGTAGACAAACATACGGGCAGATATCTACGATTTATTAGCACATTACATCGAAAATGGTTCAAATTTTAAAGATCGTAATTCTTGACTGGGTGATCGGAAATAGTTCGTGTTTATGTGCATTTGAAAGCTCTTTTTAAGCGCTATCCATTATTTACGACAACCATGCACTTTAAGATTTCCGGTAAAAAGTTCCAACGAAGGCAATTTAGGGTACTTTCAGACTTAATTTTCATATGACAAAGTTAGTTAGCAAAGTAAGTACATCGCCATTTACTTTGTCTGACGCTCGTAATCCATTCATTTGCGACGTGGCGAATTTATTGCAGCAAGATTGTAGCCCTTTTTAAGGGAAAGCAACTTCTAATCATGTCTCTTACTTGATTTACTCAGCGGTTATTGCGTAAAAAAGATACGTCACAGTCGTAATGATAAATAATGTAACGTGAAAAAGTCAATAGCCTACGACACCGGGAGTTCCCAGGCGGTCCCCAATCCAAGTACTATCCCGGCCCGACGATGCTTAACTTCCGTGATCGCATGAGAACAGGTGTGTTCATCGTGGTATGGTCGTAGACAAACAAACGGGCAGATATCTACGATTTATTAGCACATTACATCGAAAATGGTTTAAACATTAAAGGTCATATTTCTTAACTGGATTATCCGAAATAGGTCGTATTTATGTGCATTTGAAAGCTCTTTTCAAGCGCTATCCATTATTTACGACAACCATGCGCTTTAAGATTTCCGGTAAAAAGTTCCAACGAAGGCAATCTGGGGTACTTTCAGACTTATTTTTCATATGACAAAGTTAATTAGCAAAGTAACTACATCGCCATTTTCTTTGTCTGACGCTCTTAATCCATTCATTTGCGACGTGGCGCATTTATTGCAGCAAGATTGTAGTCCTTTTTAAGGGAAAGTAACTTCTAATCATGTCTCTTACTTGATTTACTCAGCGGCTATTGCGTAAAAAAGATACGTCACAGCCGTAATGATAAATAATGTGACGTGAAAAAGTCAATAGCCTACGACACCGGGAGTTCCCAGGCGGTCCCCCATCCAAGTACTATCCCGGCCCGACGATGCTTAACTTCCGTGATCGGATGAGAACAGGTGTGTTCATCGTGGTATGGTCGTAGACAAACAAACGGGCAGATATCTACGATTTATTAGCACATTACATCGAAAATGGTTCAAATTTTAAAGATCATAATTCTTGACTGGGTGATCGGAAATAGTTCGTGTTTATGTGCATTTGAAAGCTCTTTTTAAGCGCTATCGATTCTTTACGACAATAATGCGCTTTAAGATTTCCGGTAAAAAGTTCCAACGAAGGCAATTTAGGGTACTTTCAGACTTAATTTTCATATGACAAAGTTAGTTAGCAAAGTAAGTACATCGCCATTTTCTTTGTCTGACGCTCGTAATCCATTCATTTGCGACGTGGCGCATTTATTGCAGCACGATTGTAGCCGTTTTGCTGGGAAAGCAACTTCTAATCATGTCTCTTTCTTGATTTACTCAGCGGCTATTGCGTAACAAAGAGACGTCACAGTCGTAATGATTAATAATGTAACGTGAAAAAGTCAATAGCCTACGACACCGGGAGTTCCCAGGCGGTCCCCCATCCAAGTACTATCCCGGCCCGACGATGCTTAACTTCCGTGATCGGACGAGAACAGGTGTGTTCATCGTGGTATGGTCGTAGACAAACATACGGGCAGATATCTACGATTTATTAGCACATTACATCGAAAATGGTTCAAATTTTAAAGATCATAATTCTTGACTGGGTGATCGGAAATAGTTCGTGTTTATGTGCATTTGAAAGCTCTTTTTAAGCGCTATCCATTATTTACGACAACCATGCACTTTAAGATTTCCGGTAAAAAGTTCCAACGAAGGCAATTTAGGGTACTTTCAGACTTAATTTTCATATGACAAAGTTAGTTAGCAAAGTAAGTACATCGCCATTTACTTTGTCTGACGCTCGTAATCCATTCATTTGCGACGTGGCGAATTTATTGCAGCAAGATTGTAGCCCTTTTTAAGGGAAAGCAACTTCTAATCATGTCTCTTACTTGATTTACTCAGCGGTTATTGCGTAAAAAAGATACGTCACAGTCGTAATGATAAATAATGTAACGTGAAAAAGTCAATAGCCTACGACACCGGGAGTTCCCAGGCGGTCCCCAATCCAAGTACTATCCCGGCCCGACGATGCTTAACTTCCGTGATCGGACGAGAACAGGTGTGTTCATCGTGGTATGGTCGTAGACAAACATACGGGCAGATATCTACGATTTATTAGCACATTACATCGAAAATGGTTCAAATTTTAAAGATCATAATTCTTGACTGGGTGATCGGAAATAGTTCGTGTTTATGTGCATTTGAAAGCTCTTTTTAAGCGCTATCCATTATTTACGACAACCATGCACTTTAAGATTTCCGGTAAAAAGTTCCAACGAAGGCAATTTAGGGTACTTTCAGACTTAATTTTCATATGACAAAGTTAGTTAGCAAAGTAAGTACATCGCCATTTACTTTGTCTGACGCTCGTAATCCATTCATTTGCGACGTGGCGAATTTATTGCAGCAAGATTGTAGCCCTTTTTAAGGGAAAGCAACTTCTAATCATGTCTCTTACTTGATTTACTCAGCGGTTATTGCGTAAAAAAGATACGTCACAGTCGTAATGATAAATAATGTAACGTGAAAAAGTCAATAGCCTACGACACCGGGAGTTCCCAGGCGGTCCCCAATCCAAGTACTATCCCGGCCCGACGATGCTTAACTTCCCTGATCGCATGAGAACAGGTGTGTTCATCGTGGTATGGTCGTAGACAAACAAACGGGCAGATATCTACGATTTATTAGCACATTACATCGAAAATGGTTTAAACATTAAAGGTCATATTTCTTAACTGGATTATCCGAAATAGGTCGTATTTATGTGCATTTGAAAGCTCTTTTCAAGCGCTATCCATTATTTACGACAACCATGCGCTTTAAGATTTCCGGTAAAAAGTTCCAACGAAGGCAATCTGGGGTACTTTCAGACTTATTTTTCATATGACAAAGTTAATTAGCAAAGTAACTACATCGCCATTTTCTTTGTCTGACGCTCTTAATCCATTCATTTGCGACGTGGCGCATTTATTGCAGCAAGATTGTAGCCCTTTTTAAGGGAAAGTAACTTCTAATCATGTCTCTTACTTGATTTACTCAGCGGCTATTGCGTAAAAAAGATACGTCACAGCCGTAATGATAAATAATGTGACGTGAAAAAGTCAATAGCCTACGACACCGGGAGTTCCCAGGCGGTCCCCCATCCAAGTACTATCCCGGCCCGACGATGCTTAACTTCCGTGATCGGATGAGAACAGGTGTGTTCATCGTGGTATGGTCGTAGACAAACAAACGGGCAGATATCTACGATTTATTAGCACATTACATCGAAAATGGTTTAAACATTAAAGGTCATATTTCTTAACTGGATTATCCGAAATAGGTCGTATTTATGTGCATTTGAAAGCTCTTTTCAAGCGCTATCCATTATTTACGACAACCATGCGCTTTAAGATTTCCGGTAAAAAGTTCCAACGAAGGCAATCTGGGGTACTTTCAGACTTATTTTTCATATGACAAAGTTAATTAGCAAAGTAACTACATCGCCATTTTCTTTGTCTGACGCTCTTAATCCATTCATTTGCGACGTGGCGCATTTATTGCAGCAAGATTGTAGCCCTTTTTAAGGGAAAGTAACTTCTAATCATGTCTCTTACTTGATTTACTCAGCGGCTATTGCGTAAAAAAGATACGTCACAGCCGTAATGATAAATAATGTGACGTGAAAAAGTCAATAGCCTACGACACCGGGAGTTCCCAGGCGGTCCCCCATCCAAGTACTATCCCGGCCCGACGATGCTTAACTTCCGTGATCGGATGAGAACAGGTGTGTTCATCGTGGTATGGTCGTAGACAAACAAACGGGCAGATATCTACGATTTATTAGCACATTACATCGAAAATGGTTTAAATTTTAAAGGTCATATTTCTTGACTGGATTATCCGAAATAGGTCGTGTTTATGTGCATTTGAAAGCTCTTTTTAAGCGCTATCCACTAATTACGACAACCATGCGCTTTAAGATTTCCGGTAAAAAGTTCCAACGAAGGCAATCTAGGGTACTTTCAGTCTTAATTTTCATATGACAAAGTTAATTAGCAAAGTAACTACATTGCCATTTTCTTTGTCTGACGCTCTTAATCCATTCATTTGCGACGTGGCGCATTTATTGCAGCACGATTGTAGCCGTTTTGCTGGGAAAGCAACTTATAATCATGTCTCTTTCTTGATTTACTCAGCGGCTATTGCGTAAAAAAGATACGTCACAGTCGTAATGATTAATAATGTAACGTGAAAAAGTCAATAGCCTACGACACCGGGAGTTCCCAGGCGGTCCCCCATCCAAGTACTATCCCGGCCCGACGATGCTTAACTTCCGTGATCGGACGAGAACAGGTGTGTTCATCGTGGTATGGTCGCAGACAAACATACGGGCAGATATCTACGATTTATTAGCACATTACATCGAAAATGGTTCAAATTTTAAAGATCATAATTCTTGACTGGGTGATCGGAAATAGTTTGTGTTTATGTGCATTTGAAAGCTCTTTTTAAGCGCTATCGATTCTTTACGACAATAATGCGCTTTAAGATTTCCGGTAAAAAGTTCCAACGAAGGCAATTTAGGGTACTTTCAGACTTAATTTTCATATGACAAAGTTAGTTAGCAAAGTAAGTACATCGCCATTTTCTTTGTCTGACGCTCGTAATCCATTCATTTGCGACGTGGCGCATTTATTGCAGCACGATTGTAGCCGTTTTGCTGGGAAAGCAACTTCTAATCATGTCTCTTTCTTGATTTACTCAGCGGCTATTGCGTAAAAAAGAGACGTCTTAGTCGTAATGATTAATAATGTAACGTGAAAAAGTCAATAGCCTACGACACCGGGAGTTCCCAGGCGGTCCCCCATCCAAGTACTATCCCGGCCCGACGATGCTTAACTTCCGTGATCGGACGAGAACAGGTGTGTTCATCGTGGTATGGTCGTAGACAAACATACGGGCAGATATCTACGATTTATTAGCACATTACATCGAAAATGGTTCAAATTTTAAAGATCATAATTCTTGACTGGGTGATCGGAAATAGTTCGTGTTTATGTGCATTTGAAAGCTCTTTTTAAGCGCTATCCATTATTTACGACAACCATGCACTTTAAGATTTCCGGTAAAAAGTTCCAACGAAGGCAATTTAGGGTACTTTCAGACTTAATTTTCATATGACAAAGTTAGTTAGCAAAGTAAGTACATCGCCATTTACTTTGTCTGACGCTCGTAATCCATTCATTTGCGACGTGGCGAATTTATTGCAGCAAGATTGTAGCCCTTTTTAAGGGAAAGCAACTTCTAATCATGTCTCTTACTTGATTTACTCAGCGGTTATTGCGTAAAAAAGATACGTCACAGTCGTAATGATAAATAATGTAACGTGAAAAAGTCAATAGCCTACGACACCGGGAGTTCCCAGGCGGTCCCCAATCCAAGTACTATCCCGGCCCGACGATGCTTAACTTCCGTGATCGCATGAGAACAGGTGTGTTCATCGTGGTATGGTCGTAGACAAACAAACGGGCAGATATCTACGATTTATTAGCACATTACATCGAAAATGGTTTAAACATTAAAGGTCATATTTCTTAACTGGATTATCCGAAATAGGTCGTATTTATGTGCATTTGAAAGCTCTTTTCAAGCGCTATCCATTATTTACGACAACCATGCGCTTTAAGATTTCCGGTAAAAATTTCCAACGAAGGCAATCTGGGGTACTTTCAGACTTATTTTTCATATGACAAAGTTAATTAGCAAAGTAACTACATCGCCATTTTCTTTGTCTGACGCTCTTAATCCATTCATTTGCGACGTGGCGCATTTATTGCAGCAAGATTGTAGCCCTTTTTAAGGGAAAGTAACTTCTAATCATGTCTCTTACTTGATTTACTCAGCGGCTATTGCGTAAAAAAGATACGTCACAGCCGTAATGATAAATAATGTGACGTGAAAAAGTCAATAGCCTACGACACCGGGAGTTCCCAGGCGGTCCCCCATCCAAGTACTATCCCGGCCCGACGATGCTTAACTTCCGTGATCGGATGAGAACAGGTGTGTTCATCGTGGTATGGTCGTAGACAAACAAACGGGCAGATATCTACGATTTATTAGCACATTACATCGAAAATGGTTCAAATTTTAAAGATCATAATTCTTGACTGAGTGATCGGAAATAGTTCGTGTTTATGTGCATTTGAAAGCTCTTTTTAAGCGCTATCGATTCTTTACGACAATAATGCGCTTTAAGATTTCCGGTAAAAAGTTCCAACGAAGGCAATTTAGGGTACTTTCAGACTTAATTTTCATATGACAAAGTTAGTTAGCAAAGTAAGTACATCGCCATTTTCTTTGTCTGACGCTCGTAATCCATTCATTTGCGACGTGGCGCATATGAATTGCAGCACGATTGTAGCCGTTTTGCTGGGAAAGCAACTTCTAATCATGTCTCTTTCTTGATTTACTCAGCGGCTATTGCGTAAAAAAGAGACGTCACAGTCGTAATGATTAATAATGTAACGTGAAAAAGTCAATAGCCTACGACACCGGGAGTTCCCAGGCGGTCCCCCATCCAAGTACTATCCCGGCCCGACGATGCTTAACTTCCGTGATCGGACGAGAACAGGTGTGTTCATCGTGGTATGGTTGTAGACAAACATACGGGCAGATATCTACGATTTATTAGCACATTACATCGAAAATGGTTCAAATTTTAAAGATCATAATTCTTGACTGGGTGATCGGAAATAGTTCGTGTGTATGTGCATTTGAAAGTTCTTTTTAAGCGCTATCGATTCTTTACGACAATAATGCGCT
Organism: Hydractinia symbiolongicarpus; assembly: GCF_029227915.1. Lineage (NCBI taxonomy): Eukaryota > Metazoa > Cnidaria > Hydrozoa > Anthoathecata > Hydractiniidae > Hydractinia > Hydractinia symbiolongicarpus. Next base: position 14,142,467 of record NC_079885.1, on the reverse strand, counting down.
TTAAGATTTCCGGTAAAAAGTTCCAACGAAGGCAATCTGGGGTACTTTCAGACTTTTTTTTCATATGACAAAGTTAATTAGCAAAGTAACTACATCGCCATTTTCTTTGTCTGACGCTCTTAATCCATTCATTTGCGACGTGGCGCATTTATTTCAGCAAGATTGTAGCCCTTTTTAAGGGAAAGTAACTTCTAATCATGTCTCTTACTTGATTTACTCAGCGGCTATTTCGTAAAAAAATGCGTCACAGTCGTAATGATAAATAATGTAACGTGAAAAAGTCAATAGCCTACGAAACCAGGAGTTTCTGGCGGTTCCCCCATCCAAGTACTATCCCGGCCCGACGATGCTTAACTTCCGTGATCGGACGAGAACAGGTGAGTTCATCGTGGTATGGTCGTAGACAAACAAACGCGCAGATATCTACGATTTATTAGCACATTACATCGAAAATGGTTAAAGCTTTAAAGATCATATTTCTTGACTGGTTTATCCGAAATAGTTCGTGTTTATGTGCATTTGAAAGCTCTTTTTAAGCGCTATCCATTATTTACGACATCCATGCGCTTTAAGATTTCCGGTAAAAAGTTCCAACGAATGCAATCTAGGGTACTTTCAGACTTAATTTTCATATGATAAAGTTAGTTAGCAAAGTAAGTACATCGCCATTTTCTTTGTCTGACGCTCGTAATCCATTCATTTGCGACGTGGCGCATTTATTGCAGCACGATTGTAGCCGTTTTGCTGGGAAAGCAACTTATAATCATGTCTCTTTCTTGATTTACTCAGCGGCTATTGCGTAAAAAAGATACGTCACAGTCGTAATGATTAATAATGTAACGTGAAAAAGTCAATAGCCTACGACACCGGGAGTTCCCAGGCGGTCCCCCATCCAAGTACTATCCCGGCCTGACGATGCTTAACTTCCGTGATCGGACGAGAACAGGTGTGTTCATCGTGGTATGGTCGCAGACAAACATACGGGCAGATATCTACGATTTATTAGCACATTACATCGAAAATGGTTCAAATTTTAAAGATCATAATTCTTGACTGGGTGATCGGAAATAGTTCGTGTTTATGTGCATTTGAAAGCTCTTTTTAAGCGCTATCGATTCTTTACGACAATAATGCGCTTTAAGATTTCCGGTAAAAAGTTCCAACGAAGGCAATTTAGGGTACTTTCAGACTTAATTTTCATATGACAAAGTTAGTTAGCAAAGTAAGTACATCGCCATTTTCTTTGTCTGACGCTCGTAATCCATTCATTTGCGACGTGGCGCATTTATTGCAGCACGATTGTAGCCGTTTTGCTGGGAAAGCAACTTCTAATCATGTCTCTTTCTTGATTTACTCAGCGGCTATTGCGTAAAAAAGAGACGTCACAGTCGTAATGATTAATAATGTAACGTGAAAAAGTCAATAGCCTACGACACCGGGAGTTCCCAGGCGGTACCCCATCCAAGTACTATCCCGGCCCGACGATGCTTAACTTCCGTGATCGGACGAGAACAGGTGTGTTCATCGTGGTATGGTCGTAGACAAACATACGGGCAGATATCTACGATTTATTAGCACATTACATCGAAAATGGTTCAAATTTTAAAGATCATAATTCTTGACTGGGTGATCGGAAATAGTTCGTATTTATGTGCATTTGAAAGCTCTTTTTAAGCGCTATCGATTCTTTACGACAATAATGCGCTTTAAGATTTCCGGTAAAAAGTTCCAACGAAGGCAATCTAGGGTACTTTCAGTCTTAATTTTCATATGACTTTTCTTTGTCTGACGCTCGTAATCCATTCATTTGCGACGTGGCGAATTTACTGCAGCACGATTGTAGCCGTTTTGAAGGGAAAGCAACTTCTAATCATGTCTCTTTCTTGATTTACTCAGTGGCTATTGCGTAAAAAAGATACGTCACAGTCGTAATTATAAATATTGTAACGTGAAAAAGTCAATAGCCTACGACACCGAGAGTTCCCAGGCGGTCCCCCATCCATTTACTATCCCAGCCCGACGATGCTTAACTTCCGTGATCGGACGAGAACAGGTGTGTTCATCGTGGTATGGTCGTAGACAAACAAACGGGCAGATATCTACGATTTATTAGCACATTCCATCGAAAATGGTTTAAACTTTAAAGGTCATATTTCTTGACTGGATTATCCGAAATAGGTCGTGTTTATGTGCATTTGAAAGCTCTTTTCAAGCGCTATCCATTATTTACGACAACCATGCGCTTTAAGATTTCCGGTAAAAAGTTCCAACGAAGGCAATCCAGGGTACTTTCAGTCTTAATTTTCATATGACAAAGTTAATTAGCAAAGTAACTACATCGCCATTTTCTTTGTCTGACGCTCTTAATCCATTCATTTGCGACGTGGCGCATTTATTGCAGCAAGATTGTAGCCCTTTTTAAGGGAAAGCAACTTCTAATCATGTCTCTTACTTGATTTACTCAGCGGCTATTTCGTAAAAAAGATACGTCAAAGTCGTAATGATAAATAATGTAACGTGAAAAAGTCAATAGCCTACGACACCGGGAGTTCCCAGGCGGTCCCCCATCCAAGTACTATCCCGGCCCGACGATGCTTAACTGCCGTGATCGGACGAGAACAGGTGTGTTCATCGTGGTATGGTCGTAGAACAAACAAGCAGATATCTACGATTCATTAGCACATTACATCGAAAATGGTTTAAACTTTAATAATCATATTTCTTCACTGGATTATCCGAAATAGGTCATGTTTATGTGCATTTGAAAGCTCTTTTTAAGCGCTATCCATTACTTACGACAACCATGCGCTTAAAGATTTCCGGTAAAAAGTTCCAACGAATGCAATCTAGGGTACTTTCAGACTTAATTTTCATATGACAAAGTTAGTTAGCAAAGTAAGTACATCGCCATTTTCTTAGTCTGACGCTAGTAATCCATTCATTTGCGACGTGGCGAATTTATTGCAGCACGATTGTAGCCGTTTTGAAGGGAAGGCAACTTCTAATCATGTCTCTTTCTTGATTTACTCAGCGGCTATTGCGTAAAAAAGATACGTCACAGTCGTAACGATAAATAATGTAACGTGAAAAAGTCAATAGCCTACGACACCGGGAGTTCCCAGGCGGTCCACCATCCAAGTACTATCCCGGCCCGACGATGCTTAACTTCCGTGATCGGACGAGAACAGGTGTGTTGATCGTGGTATGGTCGTAGACAAACATACGGGTAGATATCTACGATTTATTAGCACATTACATCGAAAATGGTTCAAATTTTAAAGAGCATAATTCTTGAATGGGTGATCGGAAATAGTTCGTGTTTATGTGCATTTGAAAGCTCTTTTTAAGCGCTATCAATTCTTTACGACAATAATGCGCTTTAAGATTTCCGGTAAAAAGTTCCAACGAAGGCAATTTAGGGTACTTTCAGACTTAATTTTCATATGACTTTTCTTTGTCTGACGCTCGTAATCCATTCATTTGCGACGTGGCGAATTTACTGCAGCACGATTGTAGCCGTTTTGAAGGGAAAGCAACTTCTAATCATGTCTCTTTCTTGATTTACTCAGTGGCTATTGCGTAAAAAAGATACGTCACAGTCGTAGTGATAAATATTGTAACGTGAAAAAGTCAATAGCCTACCACACCGGGAGTTCCCAGGCGGTTCCCCATCCATGTACTATCCCGGTCCGACGATGCTTAACTTCCGTGATCGGACGAGAACAGGTGTGTTCATCGTGGTATGGTCGTAGACAAACAAACGGGCAGATATCTACGATTTATTAGCACATTCCATCGAAAATGGTTTAAACTTTAAAGGTCATATTTCTTGACTGGATTATCCGAAATAGGTCGTGTTTATGTGCATTTGAAAGCTCTTTTCAAGCGCTATCCATTATTTACGACAACCATGCGCTTTAAGATTTCCGGTAAAAAGTTCCAACGAAGGCAATCTAGGGTACTTTCAGACTTAATTTTCATATGACAAAGTTAGTTAGCAAAGTAAGTACATCGCCATTTTCTTTGTCTGACGCTCGTAATCCATTCATTTGCGACGTGGCGAATTTATTGCAGCACGATTGTAGCCGTTTTGAAGGGAAGGCAACTTCTAATCTTGTCTCTTTCTTGATTTACTCAGCGGTTATTGCGTAAAAAAGATACGTCACAGTCGTAACGATAAATAATGTAACGTGAAAAAGTCAATAGCCTACGACACCGGGAGTTCCCAGGCGGTCCCCCATCCAAGTACTATCCCGGCCCGACGATGCTTAACTTCCGTGATCGCACGATAACAGGTGTGTTCATCGTGGTATGGTCGTAGACAAACATACGGGTAGATATCTACGATTTATTAGCACATTAAATCGAAAATGGTTCAAATTTTAAAGAGCATAATTCTTGACTGGGTGATCGGAAATAGTTCGTGTTTATGTGCATTTGAAAGCTCTTTTTAAGCGCTATCGATTCTTTACGACAATAATGCGCTTTAAGATTTCCGGTAAAAGGTTCCAACGAATGCAATCTAGGGTACTTTCAGACTTAATTTTCATATGACAAAGTTAGTTAGCAAAGTAAGTACATCGCCATTTTCTTTGTCTGACGCTCGTAATCCATTCATTTGCGACGTGGCGAATTTACTGCAGCACGATTGTAGCCGTTTTGCTGGGAAAGCAACTTCTAATCATGTCTCTTACTTGATTTACTCAGCGGCTATTTCGTAAAAAAGATACGTCACAGTCGTAATGATTAATAATGTAATGTGAAAAAGTCAATAGCCTACGACACCGGGAGTTCCCAGGCGGTCCCCCATCCAAGTACTATCCCGGCCCGACGATGCTTAACTTCCGTGATCGGACGAGAACAGGTGTGTTCATCGTGGTATGGTCGCAGACAAACATACGGGCAGATATCTACGATTTATTAGCACATTACATCAAAAATGGTTCAAATTTTAAAGATCATAATTCTTGACTGGGTGATCGGAAATAGTTCGTGTTTATGTGCATTTGAAAGCTCTTTTTAAGCGCTATCGATTCTTTACGACAATAATGCGCTTTAAGATTTCCGGTAAAAAGTTCCAACGAAGGCAATTTAGGGTACTTTCAAACTTAATTTTCATATGACAAAGTTAGTTAGCAAAGTAAGTACATCGCCATTTTCTTTGTCTGACGCTCGTAATCCATTCATTTGCGACGTGGCGCATTTATTGCAGCACGATTGTAGCCGTTTTGCTGGGAAAGCAACTTCTAATCATGTCTCTTTCTTCATTTACTCAGCGGCTATTGCGTAAAAAAGAGACGTCACAGTCGTAATGATTAATAATGTAACGTGAAAAAGTCAATAGCCTACGACACCGGGAGTTCCCAGGCGGTCCCCCATCCAAGTACTATCCCGGCCCGACGATGCTTAACTTCCGTGATCGGACGAGAACAGGTGTGTTCATCGTGGTATGGTCGTAGACAAACATACGGGCAGATATCTACGATTTATTAGCACATTACATCGAAAATGGTTCAAATTTTAAAGATCATAATTCTTGACTGGGTGATCGGAAATAGTTCGTGTTTATGTGCATTTGAAAGCTCTTTTTAAGCGCTATCGATTCTTTACGACAATAATGCGCTTTAAGATTTCCGGTAAAAAGTTCCAACGAAGGCAAACTAGGGTACTTTCAGTCTTAATTTTCATATGACAAAGTTAATTAGCAAAGTAAGTACATCGCCATTTTCTTTGTCTGACGCTCGTAATCCATTCATTTGCGACGTGGCGCATTTATTGCTGCACGATTGTAGCTGTTTTGCTGGGAAAGCAACTTCTAATCATGTCTCTTTCTTGATTTACTCAGCGGCTATTGCGTAAAAAAGATACGTCACAGTCGTAATGATTAATAATGTAACGTGAAAAAGTCAATAGCCTACGACACCGGGAGTTCCCAGGCGGTCCCCCATCCAAGTACTATCCAGGCCCGATGCTTAACTTCCGTGATCGGACGAGAACAGGTGTGTTCATCGTGGTATGGTCGTAGACAAACATACGGGCAGATATCTACGATTTATTAGCACATTACATCGAAAATGGTTCAAATTTTAAAGATCATAATTCTTGACTGGGTGATCGGAAATAGTTCGTGTTTATGTGCATTTGAAAGCTCTTTTTAAGCGCTATCGATTCTTTACGACAATAATGCGCTTTAAGATTTCCGGTAAAAAGTTCCAACGAAGGCAATCTAGGGTACTTTCAGTCTTAATTTTCATATGAAAAAGTTAATTAGCAAAGTAACTACATCGCCATTTTCTTTGTCTGACGCTCTTAATCCATTCATTTGCGACGTGGCGCATTTATTGCAGCAAGATTGTAGCCCTTTTTAAGGGAAAGCAACTTCTAATCATGTCTCTTACTTGATTTACTCAGCGGCTATTGCGTAAAAAAGATACGTCACAGTCGTAATGATAAATAATGTAACATGAAAAAGTCAATAGCCTACGACACCGGGAGTTTCCAGGCGGTCCCCCATCCAAGTACTATCCCGGCCCGACGATGCTTAACTTCCGTGATCGGACGAGAACAGGTGTGTTCATCGTGGTATGGTCGTAGACAAACAAACGGGCAGATATCTACGATTTATTAGCACAATACATCGAAAATGGTTTAAACTTTAAGGGTCATATTTCTTGACTGGATTATCCGAAATAGGTCATGTTTATGTGCATTTGAAAGCTCTTTTTAAGCGCTATCCATCATTTACGACAACCATGCGCTTTAAGATTTCCGGTAAAAAGTTCCAACGTATGCAATCTAGGCTACTTTCAGACTTAATTTTCATATTACAAAGTTAGTTAGCAAAGTAAGTACATCGCCATTTTCTTTGTCTGACGCTCGTAATCCATTAATTTGCGACGTGGCGCATTTATTGCAGCACGATTGTAGCCGTTTTGCTGGGAAAGCAACTTCTAATCATGTCTCTTTCTTGATTTACTCAGCGGCTATTGCGTAAAAAAGATACGTCACAGTCGTAATGATAAATAATGTAACGTGAAAAAGTCAATAGCCTACGACACCGGGAGTTCCCAGGCGGTCCCCCATCCAAGTACTATCCCGGCCCGACGATGATTAACTTCCGTGATCGGACGAGAAAAGGTGTGTTTATCGTGGTATGGTCGTAGACAAACATACGGGCAGATATCTACGATTTATTAGCACATTACATCGAAAATGGTTCAAATTTTAAAGATCATAATTCTTGACTGGGTGATCGGAAATAGTTCGTGTTTATGTGCATTTGAAAGCTCTTTTTAAGCGCTATCGATTCTTTACGACAATAATGCGCTTTAAGATTTCCGGTAAAAAGTTCCAACGAAGGCAATCTAGGGTACTTTCAGTCTTAATTTTCATATGAAAAAGTTAATTAGCAAAGTAACTACATCGCCATTTTCTTTGTCTGACGCTCTTAATCCATTCATTTGCGACGTGGCGCATTTATTGCAGCAAGATTGTAGCCCTTTTTAAGGGAAAGCAACTTCTAATCATGTCTCTTACTTGATTTACTCAGCGGCTATTGCGTAAAAAAGATACGTCACAGTCGTAATGATAAATAATGTAACATGAAAAAGTCAATAGCCTACGACACCGGGAGTTTCCAGGCGGTCCCCCATCCAAGTACTATCCCGGCCCGACGATGCTTAACTTCCGTGATCGGACGAGAACAGGTGTGTTCATCGTGGTATGGTCGTAGACAAACAAACGGGCAGATATCTACGATTTATTAGCACAATACATCGAAAATGGTTTAAACTTTAAGGGTCATATTTCTTGACTGGATTATCCGAAATAGGTCATGTTTATGTGCATTTGAAAGCTCTTTTTAAGCGCTATCCATCATTTACGACAACCATGCGCTTTAAGATTTCCGGTAAAAAGTTCCAACGTATGCAATCTAGGCTACTTTCAGACTTAATTTTCATATTACAAAGTTAGTTAGCAAAGTAAGTACATCGCCATTTTCTTTGTCTGACGCTCGTAATCCATTAATTTGCGACGTGGCGCATTTATTGCAGCACGATTGTAGCCGTTTTGCTGGGAAAGCAACTTCTAATCATGTCTCTTTCTTGATTTACTCAGCGGCTATTGCGTAAAAAAGATACGTCACAGTCGTAATGATAAATAATGTAACGTGAAAAAGTCAATAGCCTACGACACCGGGAGTTCCCAGGCGGTCCCCCATCCAAGTACTATCCCGGCCCGACGATGATTAACTTCCGTGATCGGACGAGAAAAGGTGTGTTTATCGTGGTATGGTCGTAGACAAACATACGGGTAGATATCTACGATTTATTAGCACATTACATCGAAAATGGTTCAAATTTTAAAGAGCATAATTCTTGACTGGGTGATCGGAAATAGTTCGTGTTTATGTACATTTGAAAGCTCTTTTTAAGCGCTATCGATTCTTTACGACAATAATGCGCTTTAAGATTTCCGGTAAAAAGTTCCAACGAAGGCAATTTAGGGTACTTTCAGACTTAATTTTCATATGACTTTTCTTTGTCTGACGCTCGTAATCCATTCATTTGCGACGTGGCGAATTTACTGCAGCACGATTGTAGCCGTTTTGAAGGGAAAGCAACTTCTAATCATGTCTCTTTCTTGATTTACTCAGTGGCTATTGCGTAAAAAAGATACGTCACAGTCGTAATGATAAATATTGTAACGTGAAAAAGTCAATAGCCTACGACACCGGGAGTTCCCAGTCGGTCCCCCATCCATTTACTATCCCAGCCCGACGATGCTTAACTTCCGTGATCGGACGAGAACAGGTGTGTTCATCGTGGTATGGTCGTAGACAAACAAACGGGCAGATATCTACGATTTATTAGCACATTCCATCGAAAATGGTTTAAACTTTAAAGGTCATATTTCTTGACTGGATTATCCGAAATAGGTCGTGTTTATGTGCATTTGAAAGCTCTTTTCAAGCGCTATCCATTATTTACGACAACCATGCGCTTTAAGATTTCCGGTAAAAAGTTCCAACGAAGGCAATCCAGGGTACTTTCAGTCTTAATTTTCATATGACAAAGTTAATTAGCAAAGTAACTACATCGCCATTTTCTTTGTCTGACGCTCTTAATCCATTCATTTGCGACGTGGCGCATTTATTGCAGCAAGATTGTAGCCCTTTTTAAGGGTAAGCAACTTCTAATCATGTCTCTTACTTGATTTACTCAGCGGCTATTGCGTAAAAAAGATACGTCAAAGTCGTAATGATAAATAATGTAACGTGAAAAAGTCAATAGCCTACGACACCGGGAGTTCCCAGGCGGTCCCCCATCCAAGTACTATCCCGGCCCGACGATGCTTAACTGCCGTGATCGGACGAGAACAGGTGTGTTCATCGTGGTATGGTCGTAGAACAAACAAGCAGATATCTACGATTCACTAGCACATTACATCGAAAATGGTTTAAACTTTAATGATCATATTTCTTCACTGGATTATCCGAAATAGGTCATGTTTATGTGCATTTGAAAGCTCTTTTTAAGCGCTATCCATTACTTACGACAACCATGCGCTTTAAGATTTCCGGTAAAAAGTTCCAACGAATGCAATCTAGGGTACTTTCAGACTTAATTTTCATATGACAAAGTTAGTTAGCAAAGTAAGTACATCGCCATTTTCTTTGTCTGACGCTCGTAATCCATTCATTTGCGACGTGGCGAATTTATTGCAGCACGATTGTAGCCGTTTTGAAGGGAAGGCAACTTCTAATCATGTCTCTTTCTTGATTTACTCAGCGGCTATTGCGTAAAAAAGATACGTCACAGTCGTAATGATAAATAATGTAACGTGAAAAAGTCAATAGCCTACGACACCGGGAGTTCCCAGTCGGTCCCCCATCCATTTACTATCCCAGCCCGACGATGCTTAACTTCCGTGATCGGACGAGAACAGGTGTGTTCATCGTGGTATGGTCGTAGACAAACAAACGGGCAGATATCTACGATTTATTAGCACATTCCATCGAAAATGGTTTAAACTTTAAAGGTCATATTTCTTGACTGGATTATCCGAAATAGGTCATGTTTATGTGCATTTGAAAGCTCTTTTCAAGCGCTATCCATTACTTACGACAACCATGCGCTTTAAGATTTCCGGTAAAAAGTTCCAACGAATGCAATCTAGGGTACTTTCAGACTTAATTTTCATATGACAAAGTTAGTTAGCAAAGTAAGTACATCGCCATTTTCTTTGTCTGACGCTCGTAATCCATTCATTTGCGACGTGGCGAATTTATTGCAGCACGATTGTAGCCGTTTTGAAGGGAAGGCAACTTCTAATCATGTCTCTTTCTTGATTTACTCAGCGGCTATTGCGTAAAAAAGATACGTCACAGTCGTAATGATAAATAATGTAACGTGAAAAAGTCAATAGCCTACGACACCGGGAGTTCCCAGTCGGTCCCCCATCCATTTACTATCCCAGCCCGACGATGCTTAACTTCCGTGATCGGACGAGAACAGGTGTGTTCATCGTGGTATGGTCGTAGACAAACAAACGGGCAGATATCTACGATTTATTAGCACATTCCATCGAAAATGGTTTAAACTTTAAAGGTCATATTTCTTGACTGGATTATCCGAAATAGGTCGTGTTTATGTGCATTTGAAAGCTCTTTTCAAGCGCTATCCATTATTTACGACAACCATGCGCTTTAAGATTTCCGGTAAAAAGTTCCAACGAAGGCAATCCAGGGTACTTTCAGTCTTAATTTTCATATGACAAAGTTAATTAGCAAAGTAACTACATCGCCATTTTCTTTGTCTGACGCTCTTAATCCATTCATTTGCGACGTGGCGCATTTATTGCAGCAAGATTGTAGCCCTTTTTAAGGGTAAGCAACTTCTAATCATGTCTCTTACTTGATTTACTCAGCGGCTATTGCGTAAAAAAGATACGTCAAAGTCGTAATGATAAATAATGTAACGTGAAAAAGTCAATAGCCTACGACACCGGGAGTTCCCAGGCGGTCCCCCATCCAAGTACTATCCCGGCCCGACGATGCTTAACTGCCGTGATCGGACGAGAACAGGTGTGTTCATCGTGGTATGGTCGTAGAACAAACAAGCAGATATCTACGATTCATTAGCACATTACATCGAAAATGGTTTAAACTTTAATGATCATATTTCTTCACTGGATTATCCGAAATAGGTCATGTTTATGTGCATTTGAAAGCTCTTTTTAAGCGCTATCCATTACTTACGACAACCATGCGCTTTAAGATTTCCGGTAAAAAGTTCCAACGAATGCAATCTAGGGTACTTTCAGACTTAATTTTCATATGACAAAGTTAGTTAGCAAAGTAAGTACATCGCCATTTTCTTTGTCTGACGCTCGTAATCCATTCATTTGCGACGTGGCGAATTTATTGCAGCACGATTGTAGCCGTTTTGAAGGGAAGGCAACTTCTAATCATGTCTCTTTCTTGATTTACTCAGCGGCTATTGCGTAAAAAAGATACGTCACAGTCGTAATGATAAATAATGTAACGTGAAAAAGTCAATAGCCTACGACACCGGGAGTTCCCAGGCGGTCCCCCATCCAAGTACTATCCCGGCCCGACGATGCTTAACTTCCGTGATCGGACGAGAAAAGGTGTGTTTATCGTGGTATGGTCGTAGACAAACATACGGGTAGATATCTACGATTTATTAGCACATTACATCGAAAATGGTTCAAATTTTAAAGAGCATGATTCTTGACTGGGTGATCGGAAATAGTTCGTGTTTATGTGCATTTGAAAGCTCTTTTTAAGCGCTATCGATTCTTTACGACAATAATGCGCTTTAAGATTTCCGGTAAAAAGTTCCAACGAAGGCAATTTAGGGTACTTTCAGACTTAATTTTCATATGACTTTTCTTTGTCTGACGCTCGTAATCCATTCATTTGCGACGTGGCGAATTTACTGCAGCACGATTGTAGCCGTTTTGAAGGGAAAGCAACTTCTAATCATGTCTCTTTCTTGATTTACTCAGTGGCTATTGCGTAAAAAAGATACGTCACAGTCGTAATGATAAATATTGTAACGTGAAAAAGTCAATAGCCTACGACACCGGGAGTTCCCAGGCGGTCCCCCATCCATTTACTATCCCAGCCCGACGATGCTTAACTTCCGTGATCGGACGAGAACAGGTGTGTTCATCGTGGTATGTTCGTAGACAAACAAACGGGCAGATATCTACGATTTATTAGCACATTCCATCGAAAATGGTTTAAACTTTCAAGGTCATATTTCTTGACTGGATTATCCGAAATAGGTCGTGTTTATGTGCATTTGAAAGCTCTTTTCAAGCGCTATCCATTATTTACGACAACCATGCGCTTTAAGATTTCCGGTAAAAAGTTCCAACGAAGGCAATCCAGGGTACTTTCAGCCTTAATTTTCATATGACAAAGTTAATTAGCAAAGTAACTACATCGCCATTTTCTTTGTCTGACGCTCTTAATCCATTTATTTGCGACGTGGCGCACTTATTGCAGCAAGATTGTAGCCCTTTTTAAGGGAAAGCAACTTCTAATCATGTCTCTTTCTTGATTTACTCAGTGGCTATTGCGTAAAAAAGATACGTCACAGTCGTAATGATAAATATTGTAACGTGAAAAAGTCAATAGCCTACGACACCGGGAGTTCCCAGGCGGTCCCCCATCCATTTACTATCCCAGCCCGACGATGCTTAACTTCCGTGATCGGACGAGAACAGGTGTGTTCATCGTGGTATGTTCGTAGACAAACAAACGGGCAGATATCTACGATTTATTAGCACATTCCATCGAAAATGGTTTAAACTTTCAAGGTCATATTTCTTGACTGGATTATCGGAAATAGGTCGTGTTTATGTGCATTTGAAAGCTCTTTTCAAGCGCTATCCATTATTTACGACAACCATGCGCTTTAAGATTTCCGGTAAAAAGTTCCAACGAAGGCAATCTAGGGTACTTTCAGTCATAATTTTCATATGACAAAGTTAATTAGCAAAGTAACTACATCGCCATTTTCTTTGTCTGACGCTCTTAATCCATTTATTTGCGACGTGGCGCACTTATTGCAGCAAGATTGTAGCCCTTTTTAAGGGAAAGCAACTTCTAATCATGTCTCTTACTTGATTTACTCAGCGGCTATTGCGTAAAAAAGATACGTCAAAGTCGTAATGATAAATAATGTAACGTGAAAAAGTCAATAGCCTACGACACCGGGAGTTCCAAGGCGGTCCCCCATCCAAGTACTATCCCGGCCCGACGATGCTTAACTGCCGTGATCGGACGAGAACAGGTGTGTTCATCGTGGTATGGTCGTAGACAAACAAACGGGCAGATATCTACGATTTATTAGCACATTACATCGAAAATGGTTTAAACTTTAAAGGTCATATTTCTTGACTGGATTATCCGAAATAGGTCGTGTTTATGTGCATTTGAAAGCTCTTTTCAAGCGCTATTCATTATTTACGACAACCATGCGCTTTAAGATTTCCGGTAAAAAGTTCCAACGAAGGCAATCCAGGGTACTTTCAGTCTTAATTTTCATATGACAAAGTTAATTAGCAAAGTAACTACATCGCCATTTTCTTTGTCTGACGCTCTTAATCCATTTATTTGCGACGTGGCGCATTTATTGCAGCAAGATTGTAGCCCTTTTTAAGGGAAAGCAACTTCTAATCATGTCTCTTACTTGATTTACTCAGCGGCTATTGCGTAAAAAAGATACGTCAAAGTCGTAATGATAAATAATGTAACGTGAAAAAGTCAATAGCCTACGACACCGGGAGTTCCCAGACGGTCCCCCATCCAAGTACTATCCCGGCCCGACGATGCTTAACTGCCGTGATCGGACGAGAACAGGTGTGTTCATCGTGGTATGGTCGTAGAACAAACAAGCAGATATCTACGATTCATTAGCACAATACATCGAAAATGGTTTAAACTTTAATGCTCATATTTCTTCACTGGATTATCCGAAATAGGTCATGTTTATGTGCATTTGAAAGCTCTTTTTAAGCGCTATCCATTACTTACGACAACCATGCGCTTTAAGATTTCCGGTAAAAAGTTCCAACGAATGCAATCTAGGGTACTTTCAGACTTAATTTTCATATGACTTTTCTTTGTCTGACGCTCGTAATCCATTTATTTGCGACGTGGCGAATTTACTGCAGCACGATTGTAGCCGTTTTGAAGGGAAAGCAACTTCTAATCATGTCTCTTTCTTGATTTACTCAGTGGCTATTGCGTAAAAAAGATACGTCACAGTCGTAGTGATAAATATTGTAACGTGAAAAAGTCAATAGCCTACGACACCGGGAGTTCCCAGGCGGTCCCCCATCCATGTACTATCCCGGTCCGACGATGCTTAACTTCCGTGATCGGACGAGAACAGGTGTGTTCATCGTGGTATGGTCGTAGACAAACAAACGGGCAGATATCTACGATTTATTAGCACATTCCATCGAAAATGGTTTAAAATTTAAAGGTCATATTTCTTGACTGGATTATCCGAAATAGGTCGTGTTTATGTGCATTTGAAAGCTCTTTTCAAGCGCTATCCATTATTTACGACAACCATGCGCTTTCAGATTTCCGGTAAAAAGTTCCAACGAAAGCAATCTAGGGTACTTTCAGACTTAATTTTCATATGACAAAGTTAGTTAGCAAAGTAAGTACATCGCCATTTTCTTTGTCTGACGCTCGTAATCCATTCATTTGCGACGTGGCGAATTTATTGCAGCACGATTGTAGCCGTTTTGAAGGGAAGGCAACTTCTAATCTTGTCTCTTTCTTGATTTACTCAGCGGTTATTGCGTAAAAAAGATACGTCACAGTCGTAACGATAAATAATGTAACGTGAAAAAGTCAATAGCCTACGACACCGGGAGTTCCCAGGCGGTCCCCCATCCATGTACTATCCCGGTCCGACGATGCTTAACTTCCGTGATCGGACGAGAACAGGTGTGTTCATCGTGATTTGGTCGTAGACAAACAAACGGGCAGATATCTACGATTTATTAGCACATTCCATCGAAAATGGTTTAAACTTTAAAGGTCATATTTCTTGACTGGATTATCCGAAATAGGTCGTGTTTATGTGCATTTGAAAGCTCTTTTCAAGCGCTATCCATTATTTACGACAACCATGCGCTTTAAGATTTCCGGTAAAAAGTTCCAACGAAGGCAATCTAGGGTACTTTCAGACTTAATTTTCATATGACAAAGTTAGTTAGCAAAGTAAGTACATCGCCATTTTCTTTGTCTGACGCTCGTAATCCATTCATTTGCGACGTGGCGAATTTATTGCAGCAGGATTGTAGCCGTTTTGAAGGGAAGGCAACTTCTAATCTTGTCTCTTTCTTGATTTACTCAGCGGTTATTGCGTAAAAAAGATACGTCACAGTCGTAACGATAAATAATGTAACGTGAAAAAGTCAATAGCCTACGACACCGGGAGTTCCCAGGCGGTCCCCCATCCAAGTACTATCCCGGCCCGACGATGCTTAACTTCCGTGATCGGACGATAACAGGTGTGTTCATCGTGGTATGGTCGTAGACAAACATACGGGTAGATATCTACGATTTATTAGCACATTACATCGAAAATGGTTCAAATTTTAAAGAGCATAATTCTTGACTGGGTGATCGGAAATAGTTCGTGTTTATGTGCATTTGAAAGCTCTTTTTAAGCGCTATAGATTCTTTACGACAATAATGCGCTTTAAGATTTCCGGTAAAAAGTTCCAACGAAGGCAATTTAGGGTACTTTCAGACTTAATTTTCATATGACTTTTCTTTGTCTGACGCTCGTAATCCATTCATTTGCGACGTGGCGAATTTACTGCAGCACGATTGTAGCCGTTTTGAAGGGAAAGCAACTTCTAATCATGTCTCTTTCTTGATTTACTCAGTGGCTATTGCGTAAAAAAGATACGTCACAGTCGTAGTGATAAATATTGTAACGTGAAAAAGTCAATAGCCTACGACACCGGGAGTTCCCAGGCGGTCCCCCATCCATGTACTATCCCGGTCCGACGATGCTTAACTTCCGTGATCGGACGAGAACAGGTGTGTTCATCGTGGTATGGTCGTAGACAAACAAACGGGCAGATATCTACGATTTATTAGCACATTCCATCAAAAATGGTTTAAACTTTAAAGGTCATATTTCTTGACTGGATTATCCGAAATAGGTCGTGTTTATGTGCATTTGAAAGCTCTTTTCAAGCGCTATCCATTATTTACGACAACCATGCGCTTTAAGATTTCCGGTAAAAAGTTCCAACGAAGGCAATCTAGGGTACTTTCAGTCATAATTTTCATATGACAAAGTTAATTAGCAAAGTAACTACATCGCCATTTTCTTTGTCTGACGCTCTTAATCCATTCATTTGCGACGTGGCGCATTTATTGCAGCAAGATTGTAGCCCTTTTTAAGGGAAATCAACTTCTAATCATGTCTCTTACTTGATTTACTCAGCGGCTATTGCGTAAAAAAGATACGTCACAGTCGTAATGATAAATAATGTAACGTGAAAAAGTCAATAGCCTACGACACCGGGAGTTCCCAGGCGGTACCCCATCCAAGTACTATCCCGGCCCTACGATGCTTAACTTCCGTGATCGGACGAGAACAGGTGTGTTCATCGTGGTATGGTCGTAGACAAACAAACGGGCAGATATCTACGATTCATTAGCACATTACATCGAAAATGGTTTAAACTTTAAAGATCATATTTCTTGACTGGATTATCCGAAATAGGTCATGTTTATGTGCATTTGAAAGCTCTTTTTAAGCGCTATCCATTACTTACGACAACCATGCGCTTTAAGATTTCCGGTAAAAAGTTCCAACGAATGCAATCTAGGGTACTTTCAGACTTAATTTTCATATGACAAAGTTAGTTAGCAAAGTAAGTACATCGCCATTTTCTTTGTCTGACGCTCGTAATCCATTCATTTGCGACGTGGCGAATTTATTGCAGCACGATTGTAGCCGTTTTGAAGGGAAAGCAACTTCTAATCATGTCTCTTTCTTGATTTACTCAGCGGCTATTGCGTAAAAAAGATACGTCACAGTCGTAACGATAAATAATGTAACGTGAAAAAGTCAATAGCCTACGACACCGGGAGTTCCCAGGCGGTTCCCCATCCAAGTACTATCCCGGCCCGACGATGCTTAACTTCCGTGATCGGACGAGAACAGGTGTGTTCATCGTGGTATGGTCGTGGACAAACAAACGCGCAGATATCTACGATTTATTAGCACATTACATCGAAAATGGTTTAAACTTTAAAGGTCATATTTCTTGACTGGATTATCCGAAATAGGTCGTGTTTATGTGCATTTGAAAGCTCTTTTCAAGTGCTATCCATTATTTACGACAACCATGCGCTTTAAGATTTCCGGTAAAAAGTTCCAACGAAGGCAATCTGGGGTACTTTCAGACTTAATTTTCATATGACAAAGTTAATTAGCAAAGTAACTACATCGCCATTTTCTTTGTCTGACGCTCTTAATCCATTCATTTGCGACGTGGCGCATTTATTGCAGCAAGATTGTAGCCCTTTTTAAGGGAAAGCAACTTCTAATCATGTCTCTTACTTGATTTACTCAGCGGCTATTGCGTAAAAAAGATACGTCACAGTCGTAATGATAAATAATGTAACGTGAAAAAGTCAATAGCCTACGACACCGGGAGTTCCCAGGCGGTCCCCCATCCAAGTACTATCCCGGCCCTACGATGCTTAACTTCCGTGATCGGACGAGAACAGGTGTGTTCATCGTGGTATGGTGGTAGACAAACAAACGGGCAGATATCTACGATTTATTAGCACATTACATCGAAAATGGTTTAAATTTTGAAGATCATATTTCTTGACTGGATTATCCGAAATAGGTCATGTTTATGTGCATTTGAAAGCTCTTTTTAAGCGCTATCCATTATTTACGACAACCATGCGCTTTAAGATTTCCGGTAAAAAGTTCCAACGAATGCAATCTAGGGTACTTTCAGACTTAATTTTCATATGACAAAGTTAGTTAGCAAAGTAAGTACATCGCCATTTTCTTTGTCTGACGTTCGTAATCCATTCATTTGAGACGTGGCACATTTATTGCAGCCAGATCGTAGCCGTTTTGATTGGAAAGAAACTTCTAATCAAGTCCCTTACTTGATTTACTCAGCGGCTATTGCGTAAAAAAGATACGTCACAGTCGTAACGATAAATAATGTAACGTGAAAAAGTCAATAGCCTACGACACCGGGAGTTCCCAGGCGGTCCCCCATCCAAGTACTATCCCGGCCCGACGATGCTTAACTTCCGTGATCGGACGATAACAGGTGTGTTCATCGTGGTATGGTCGTAGACAAACATACGGGTAGATATCTACGATTTATTAGCACATTACATCGAAAATGGTTCAAATTTTAAAGAGCATAATTCTTGACTGGGTGATCGGAAATAGTTCGTGTTTATGTGCATTTGAAACCTCTTTTTAAGCGCTATCGATTCTTTACGACAACCATGCGCTTTAAGATTTCCGGTAAAAAGTTCCAACGAAGGCAATCTAGGGTACTTTCAATCATAATTTTCATATGACAAAGTTAATTAGCAAAGTAACTACATCGCCATTTTCTTTGTCTGACGCTCTTAATCCATTCATTTGCGACGTGGCGCATTTATTGCAGCAAGATTGTAGCCCTTTTTAAGGGAAATCAACTTCTAATCATGTCTCTTACTTGATTTACTCAGCGGCTATTGCGTAAAAAAGATACGTCACAGTCGTAATGATAAATAATGTAACGTGAAAAAGTCAATAGCCTAAGACACCGGGAGTTCCAAGGCGGTCCCCCATCCAAGTACTATCCCGGCCCTACGATGCTTAACTTCCGTGATCGGACGATAACAGGTGTGTTCATCGTGGTACGGTCGTAGACAAACATACGGGTAGATATCTACGATTTATTAGCACATTACATCGAAAATGGTTCAAATTTTAAAGAGCATAATTCTTGACTGGGTGATCGGAAATAGTTCGTGTTTATATGCATTTGAAAGCTCTTTTTAAGCGCTATCGATTCTTTACGACAATAATGCGCTTTAAGATTTCCGGTAAAAAGTTCCAACGAAGGCAATTTAGGGTTCTTTCAGACTTAATTTTCATATGACTTTTCTTTGTCTGACGCTCGTAATCCATTCATTTGCGACGTGGCGAATTTACTGCAGCACGATTGTAGCCGTTTTAAAGGGAAAGCAACTTCTAATCATGTCTCTTTCTTGATTTACTCAGTGGCTATTGCGTAAAAAAGATACGTCACAGTCGTAGTGATAAATATTGTAACGTGAAAAAGTCAATAGCCTACGACACCAGGAGTTCCCAGGCGGTCCCCCATCCATGTACTATCCCGGTCCGACGATGCTTAACTTCCGTGATTGGACCAGAACAGGTGTGTTCATCGTGGTTTGGTCGTAGACAAACAAACGGGCAGATATCTACGATTTATTAGCACATTCCATCGAAAATGGTTTAAACTTTAAAGGTCATATTTCTTGACTGGATTATCCGAAATAGGTCGTGTTTATGTGCATTTGAAAGCTCTTTTCAAGCGCTATCCATTATTTACGACAACCATGCGCTTTAAGATTTCCGGTAAAAAGTTCCAACGAAGGCAATCTAGGGTACTTTCAGACTAAATTTTCATATGACAAAGTTAGTTAGCAAAGTAAGTACATCGCCATTTTCTTTGTCTGACGCTCGTAATCCATTCATTTGCGACGTGGCGAATTTATTGCAGCAGGATTGTAGCCGTTTTGAAGGGAAGGCAACTTCTAATCTTGTCTTTTTCTTGATTTACTCAGCGGTTATTGCGTAAAAAAGATACGTCACAGTCGTAACGATAAATAATGTAACGTGAAAAAGTCAATAGCCTACGACACCGGGAGTTCCCAGGCGGTCCCCCATCCAAGTACTATCCCGGCCCGACGATGCTTAACTTCCGTGTTCGGACGATAACAGGTGTGTTCATCGTGGTATGGTCGTAGACAAACATACGGGTAGATATCTACGATTTATTAGCACATTACATCGAAAATAGTTCAAATTTTAAAGAGCATAATTCTTGACTGGGTGATCGGAAATAGTTCGTGTTTATGTGCATTTGAAAGCTCTTTTTAAGCGCTATCGATTCTTTACGACAAAAATTCGCTTTAAGATTTCCGGTAAAAAGTTCCAACGAAGGCAATTTAGGGTACTTTCAGACTTAATTTTCATATGACTTTTCTTTGTCTGACGCTCGTAATCCATTCATTTGCGACGTGGCGAATTTACTGCAGCACGATTGTAGCCGTTTTGAAGGGAAAGCAACTTCTAATCATGTCTCTTTCTTGATTTACTCAGTGGCTATTGCGTAAAAAAGATACGTCACAGTCGTAGTGATAAATATTGTAACGTGAAAAAGTCAATAGCCTACGACACCGGGAGTTCCCAGGCGGTCCCCCATCCATGTACTATCCCGGTCCGACGATGCTTAACTTCCGTGATCGGACGAGAACAGGTGTGTTCATCGTGGTATGGTCGTAGACAAACAAACGGGCAGATATCTACGATTTATTAGCACATTCCATCAAAAATGGTTTAAACTTTAAAGGTCATATTTCTTGACTGGATTATTCGAAATAGGTCGTGTTTATGTGCATTTGAAAGCTCTTTTCAAGCGCTATCCATTATTTACGACAACCATGCGCTTTAAGATTTCCGGTAAAAAGTTCCAACGAATGCAATCTAGGGTACTTTCAGACTTAATTTTCATATGACAAAGTTAGTTAGCAAAGTAAGTACATCGCCATTTTCTTTGTCTGACGTTCGTAATCCATTCATTTGAGACGTGGCACATTTATTGCAGCCAGATCGTAGCCGTTTTGATTGGAAAGAAACTTCTAATCAAGTCCCTTACTTGATTTACTCAGCGGCTATTGCGTAAAAAAGATACGTCACAGTCGTAACGATAAATAATGTAACGTGAAAAAGTCAATAGCCTACGACACCGGGAGTTCCCAGGCGGTCCCCCATCCAAGTACTATCCCGGCCCGACGATGCTTAACTTCCGTGATCGGACGATAACAGGTGTGTTCATCGTGGTATGGTCGTAGACAAACATACGGGTAGATATCTACGATTTATTAGCACATTACATCGAAAATGGTTCAAATTTTAAAGAGCATAATTCTTGACTGGGTGATCGGAAATAGTTCGTGTTTATGTGCATTTGAAACCTCTTTTTAAGCGCTATCGATTCTTTACGACAACCATGCGCTTTAAGATTTCCGGTAAAAAGTTCCAACGAAGGCAATCTAGGGTACTTTCAATCATAATTTTCATATGACAAAGTTAATTAGCAAAGTAACTACATCGCCATTTTCTTTGTCTGACGCTCTTAATCCATTCATTTGCGACGTGGCGCATTTATTGCAGCAAGATTGTAGCCCTTTTTAAGGGAAATCAACTTCTAATCATGTCTCTTACTTGATTTACTCAGCGGCTATTGCGTAAAAAAGATACGTCACAGTCGTAATGATAAATAATGTAACGTGAAAAAGTCAATAGCCTAAGACACCGGGAGTTCCAAGGCGGTCCCCCATCCAAGTACTATCCCGGCCCTACGATGCTTAACTTCCGTGATCGGACGATAACAGGTGTGTTCATCGTGGTACGGTCGTAGACAAACATACGGGTAGATATCTACGATTTATTAGCACATTACATCGAAAATGGTTCAAATTTTAAAGAGCATAATTCTTGACTGGGTGATCGGAAATAGTTCGTGTTTATATGCATTTGAAAGCTCTTTTTAAGCGCTATCGATTCTTTACGACAATAATGCGCTTTAAGATTTCCGGTAAAAAGTTCCAACGAAGGCAATTTAGGGTTCTTTCAGACTTAATTTTCATATGACTTTTCTTTGTCTGACGCTCGTAATCCATTCATTTGCGACGTGGCGAATTTACTGCAGCACGATTGTAGCCGTTTTAAAGGGAAAGCAACTTCTAATCATGTCTCTTTCTTGATTTACTCAGTGGCTATTGCGTAAAAAAGATACGTCACAGTCGTAGTGATAAATATTGTAACGTGAAAAAGTCAATAGCCTACGACACCAGGAGTTCCCAGGCGGTCCCCCATCCATGTACTATCCCGGTCCGACGATGCTTAACTTCCGTGATTGGACCAGAACAGGTGTGTTCATCGTGGTTTGGTCGTAGACAAACAAACGGGCAGATATCTACGATTTATTAGCACATTCCATCGAAAATGGTTTAAACTTTAAAGGTCATATTTCTTGACTGGATTATCCGAAATAGGTCGTGTTTATGTGCATTTGAAAGCTCTTTTCAAGCGCTATCCATTATTTACGACAACCATGCGCTTTAAGATTTCCGGTAAAAAGTTCCAACGAAGGCAATCTAGGGTACTTTCAGACTAAATTTTCATATGACAAAGTTAGTTAGCAAAGTAAGTACATCGCCATTTTCTTTGTCTGACGCTCGTAATCCATTCATTTGCGACGTGGCGAATTTATTGCAGCAGGATTGTAGCCGTTTTGAAGGGAAGGCAACTTCTAATCTTGTCTTTTTCTTGATTTACTCAGCGGTTATTGCGTAAAAAAGATACGTCACAGTCGTAACGATAAATAATGTAACGTGAAAAAGTCAATAGCCTACGACACCGGGAGTTCCCAGGCGGTCCCCCATCCAAGTACTATCCCGGCCCGACGATGCTTAACTTCCGTGTTCGGACGATAACAGGTGTGTTCATCGTGGTATGGTCGTAGACAAACATACGGGTAGATATCTACGATTTATTAGCACATTACATCGAAAATAGTTCAAATTTTAAAGAGCATAATTCTTGACTGGGTGATCGGAAATAGTTCGTGTTTATGTGCATTTGAAAGCTCTTTTTAAGCGCTATCGATTCTTTACGACAAAAATTCGCTTTAAGATTTCCGGTAAAAAGTTCCAACGAAGGCAATTTAGGGTACTTTCAGACTTAATTTTCATATGACTTTTCTTTGTCTGACGCTCGTAATCCATTCATTTGCGACGTGGCGAATTTACTGCAGCACGATTGTAGCCGTTTTGAAGGGAAAGCAACTTCTAATCATGTCTCTTTCTTGATTTACTCAGTGGCTATTGCGTAAAAAAGATACGTCACAGTCGTAGTGATAAATATTGTAACGTGAAAAAGTCAATAGCCTACGACACCGGGAGTTCCCAGGCGGTCCCCCATCCATGTACTATCCCGGTCCGACGATGCTTAACTTCCGTGATCGGACGAGAACAGGTGTGTTCATCGTGGTATGGTCGTAGACAAACAAACGGGCAGATATCTACGATTTATTAGCACATTCCATCAAAAATGGTTTAAACTTTAAAGGTCATATTTCTTGACTGGATTATTCGAAATAGGTCGTGTTTATGTGCATTTGAAAGCTCTTTTCAAGCGCTATCCATTATTTACGACAACCATGCGCTTTAAGATTTCCGGTAAAAAGTTCCAACGAATGCAATCTAGGGTACTTTCAGACTTAATTTTCATATGACAAAGTTAGTTAGCAAAGTAAGTACATCGCCATTTTCTTTGTCTGACGTTCGTAATCCATTCATTTGAGACGTGGCACATTTATTGCAGCCAGATCGTAGCCGTTTTGATTGGAAAGAAACTTCTAATCAAGTCCCTTACTTGATTTACTCAGCGGCTATTGCGTAAAAAAGATACGTCACAGTCGTAACGATAAATAATGTAACGTGAAAAAGTCAATAGCCTACGACACCGGGAGTTCCCAGGCGGTCCCCCATCCAAGTACTATCCCGGCCCGACGATGCTTAACTTCCGTGATCGGACGATAACAGGTGTGTTCATCGTGGTATGGTCGTAGACAAACATACGGGTAGATATCTACGATTTATTAGCACATTACATCGAAAATGGTTCAAATTTTAAAGAGCATAATTCTTGACTGGGTGATCGGAAATAGTTCGTGTTTATGTGCATTTGAAACCTCTTTTTAAGCGCTATCGATTCTTTACGACAACCATGCGCTTTAAGATTTCCGGTAAAAAGTTCCAACGAAGGCAATCTAGGGTACTTTCAATCATAATTTTCATATGACAAAGTTAATTAGCAAAGTAACTACATCGCCATTTTCTTTGTCTGACGCTCTTAATCCATTCATTTGCGACGTGGCGCATTTATTGCAGCAAGATTGTAGCCCTTTTTAAGGGAAATCAACTTCTAATCATGTCTCTTTCTTGATTTACTCAGTGGCTATTGCGTAAAAAAGATACGTCACAGTCGTAGTGATAAATATTGTAACGTGAAAAAGTCAATAGCCTACGACACCGGGAGTTCCCAGGCGGTCCCCCATCCATGTACTATCCCGGTCCGACGATGCTTAACTTCCGTGATCGGACGAGAACAGGTGTGTTCATCGTGGTATGGTCGTAGACAAACAAACGGGCAGATATCTACGATTTATTAGCACATTCCATCAAAAATGGTTTAAACTTTAAAGGTCATATTTCTTGACTGGATTATTCGAAATAGGTCGTGTTTATGTGCATTTGAAAGCTCTTTTCAAGCGCTATCCATTATTTACGACAACCATGCGCTTTAAGATTTCCGGTAAAAAGTTCCAACGAATGCAATCTAGGGTACTTTCAATCATAATTTTCATATGACAAAGTTAATTAGCAAAGTAACTACATCGCCATTTTCTTTGTCTGACGCTCGTAATCCATTCATTTGCGACGTGGCGCATTTATTGCAGCAAGATTGTAGCCCTTTTTAAGGGAAATCAACTTCTAATCATGTCTCTTTCTTGATTTACTCAGTGGCTATTGCGTAAAAAAGATACGTCACAGTCGTAGTGATAAATATTGTAACGTGAAAAAGTCAATAGCCTACGACACCGGGAGTTCCCAGGCGGTCCTCCATCCATGTACTATCCCGGTCCGACGATGCTTAACTTCCGTGATCGGACGAGAACAGGTGTGTTCATCGTGGTATGGTCGTAGACAAACAAACGGGCAGATATCTACGATTTATTAGCACATTCCATCAAAAATGGTTTAAACTTTAAAGGTCATATTTCTTGACTGGATTATTCGAAATAGGTCGTGTTTATGTGCATTTGAAAGCTCTTTTCAAGTGCTATCCATTATTTACGACAACCATGCGCTTTAAGATTTCCGGTAAAAAGTTCCAACGAATGCAATCTAGGGTACTTTCAGACTTAATTTTCATATGACAAAGTTAGTTAGCAAAGTAAGTACATCGCCATTTTCTTTGTCTGACGTTCGTAATCCATTCATTTGAGACGTGGCACATTTATTGCAGCCAGATCGTAGCCGTTTTGATTGGAAAGAAACTTCTAATCAAGTCCCTTACTTGATTTACTCAGCGGCTATTGCGTAAAAAAGATACGTCACAGTCGTAACGATAAATAATGTAACGTGAAAAAGTCAATAGCCTACGACACCGGGAGTTCCCAGGCGGTCCCCCATCCAAGTACTATCCCGGCCCGACGATGCTTAACTTCCGTGATCGGACGATAACAGGTGTGTTCATCGTGGTATGGTCGTAGACAAACATACGGGTAGATATCTACGATTTATTAGCACATTACATCGAAAATGGTTCAAATTTTAAAGAGCATAATTCTTGACTGGGTGATCGGAAATAGTTCGTGTTTATGTGCATTTGAAACCTCTTTTTAAGCGCTATCGATTCTTTACGACAACCATGCGCTTTAAGATTTCCGGTAAAAAGTTCCAACGAAGGCAATCTAGGGTACTTTCAATCATAATTTTCATATGACAAAGTTAATTAGCAAAGTAACTACATCGCCATTTTCTTTGTCTGACGCTCTTAATCCATTCATTTGCGACGTGGCGCATTTATTGCAGCAAGATTGTAGCCCTTTTTAAGGGAAATCAACTTCTAATCATGTCTCTTACTTGATTTACTCAGCGGCTATTGCGTAAAAAAGATACGTCACAGTCGTAATGATAAATAATGTAACGTGAAAAAGTCAATAGCCTACGACACCGGGAGTTCCAAGGCGGTCCCCCATCCAAGTACTATCCCGGCCCTACGATGCTTAACTTCCGTGATCGGACGATAACAGGTGTGTTCATCGTGGTATGGTCGTAGACAAACATACGGGTAGATATCTACGATTTATTAGCACATTACATCGAAAATGGTTCAAATTTTAAAGAGCATAATTCTTGACTGGGTGATCGGAAATAGTTCGTGTTTATATGCATTTGAAAGCTCTTTTTAAGCGCTATCGATTCTTTACGACAATAATGCGCTTTAAGATTTCCGGTAAAAAGTTCCAACGAAGGCAATTTAGGGTTCTTTCAGACTTAATTTTCATATGACTTTTCTTTGTCTGACGCTCGTAATCCATTCATTTGCGACGTGGCGAATTTACTGCAGCACGATTGTAGCCGTTTTAAAGGGAAACCAACTTCTAATCATGTCTCTTTCTTGATTTACTCAGTGGCTATTGCGTAAAAAAGATACGTCACAGTCGTAGTGATAAATATTGTAACGTGAAAAAGTCAATAGCCTACGACACCAGGAGTTCCCAGGCGGTCCCCCATCCATGTACTATCCCGGTCCGACGATGCTTAACTTCCGTGATTGGACCAGAACAGGTGTGTTCATCGTGGTTTGGTCGTAGACAAACAAACGGGCAGATATCTACGATTTATTAGCACATTCCATCGAAAATGGTTTAAACTTTAAAGGTCATATTTCTTGACTGGATTATCCGAAATAGGTCGTGTTTATGTGCATTTGAAAGCTCTTTTCAAGCGCTATCCATTATTTACGACAACCATGCGCTTTAAGATTTCCGGTAAAAAGTTCCAACGAAGGCAATCTAGGGTACTTTCAGACTAAATTTTCATATGACAAAGTTAGTTAGCAAAGTAAGTATTTCGCCATTTTCTTTGTCTGACGCTCGTAATCCATTCATTTGCGACGTGGCGAATTTATTGCAGCAGGATTGTAGCCGTTTTGAAGGGAAGGCAACTTCTAATCTTGTCTCTTTCTTGATTTACTCAGCGGTTATTGCGTAAAAAAGATACGTCACAGTCGTAACGATAAATAATGTAACGTGAAAAATTCAATAGCCTACGACACCGGGAGTTCCCAGGCGGTCCCCCATCCAAGTACTATCCCGGCCCGACGATGCTTAACTTCCGTGTTCGGACGATAACAGGTGTGTTCATCGTGGTATGGTCGTAGACAAACATACGGGTAGATATCTACGATTTATTAGCACATTACATCGAAAATGGTTTAAATTTTAAAGAGCATAATTCTTGACTGGGTGATCGGAAATAGTTCGTGTTTATGTGCATTTGAAAGCTCTTTTTAAGCGCTATCGATTCTTTACGACAAAAATGCGCTTTAAGATTTCCGGTAAAAAGTTCCAACGAAGGCAATTTAGGGTACTTTCAGACTTAATTTTCATATGACTTTTCTTTGTCTGACGCTCGTAATCCATTCATTTGCGACGTGGCGAATTTACTGCAGCACGATTGTAGCCGTTTTGAAGGGAAAGCAACTTCTAATCATGTCTCTTTCTTGATTTACTCAGTGGCTATTGCGTAAAAAAGATACGTCACAGTCGTAGTGATAAATATTGTAACGTGAAAAAGTCAATAGCCTACGACACCAGGAGTTCCCAGGCGGTCCCCCATCCATGTACTATCCCGGTCCGACGATGCTTAACTTCCGTGATTGGACCAGAACAGGTGTGTTCATCGTGGTTTGGTCGTAGACAAACAAACGGGCAGATATCTACGATTTATTAGCACATTCCATCGAAAATGGTTTAAACTTTAAAGGTCATATTTCTTGACTGGATTATCCGAAATAGGTCGTGTTTATGTGCATTTGAAAGCTCTTTTCAAGCGCTATCCATTATTTACGACAACCATGCGCTTTAAGATTTCCGGTAAAAAGTTCCAACGAAGGCAATCTAGGGTACTTTCAGACTAAATTTTCATATGACAAAGTTAGTTAGCAAAGTAAGTATTTCGCCATTTTCTTTGTCTGACGCTCGTAATCCATTCATTTGCGACGTGGCGAATTTATTGCAGCAGGATTGTAGCCGTTTTGAAGGGAAGGCAACTTCTAATCTTGTCTCTTTCTTGATTTACTCAGCGGTTATTGCGTAAAAAAGATACGTCACAGTCGTAACGATAAATAATGTAACGTGAAAAATTCAATAGCCTACGACACCGGGAGTTCCCAGGCGGTCCCCCATCCAAGTACTATCCCGGCCCGACGATGCTTAACTTCCGTGTTCGGACGATAACAGGTGTGTTCATCGTGGTATGGTCGTAGACAAACATACGGGTAGATATCTACGATTTATTAGCACATTACATCGAAAATGGTTTAAATTTTAAAGAGCATAATTCTTGACTGGGTGATCGGAAATAGTTCGTGTTTATGTGCATTTGAAAGCTCTTTTTAAGCGCTATCGATTCTTTACGACAAAAATGCGCTTTAAGATTTCCGGTAAAAAGTTCCAACGAAGGCAATTTAGGGTACTTTCAGACTTAATTTTCATATGACTTTTCTTTGTCTGACGCTCGTAATCCATTCATTTGCGACGTGGCGAATTTACTGCAGCACGATTGTAGCCGTTTTGAAGGGAAAGCAACTTCTAATCATGTCTCTTTCTTGATTTACTCAGTGGCTATTGCGTAAAAAAGATACGTCACAGTCGTAGTGATAAATATTGTAACGTGAAAAAGTCAATAGCCTACGACACCGGGAGTTCCCAGGCGGTCCCCCATCCATGTACTATCCCGGTCCGACGATGCTTAACTTCCGTGATCGGACGAGAACAGGTGTGTTCATCGTGGTATGGTCGTAGACAAACAAACGGGCAGATATCTACGATTTATTAGCACATTCCATCAAAAATGGTTTAAACTTTAAAGGTCATATTTCTTGACTGGATTATTCGAAATAGGTCGTGTTTATGTGCATTTGAAAGCTCTTTTCAAGCGCTATCCATTATTTACGACAACCATGCGCTTTAAGATTTCCGATAAAACGTTCCAACGAAGGCAATCTAGGGTACTTTCAGTCATAATTTTCATATGACAAAGTTAATTAGCAAAGTAACTACATCGCCATTTTCTTTGTCTGACGCTCTTAATCCATTCATTTGCGACGTGGCGCATTTATTGCAGCAAGATTGTAGCCCTTTTTAAGGGAAATCAACTTCTAATCATGTCTCTTACTTGATTTACTCAGCGGCTATTGCGTAAAAAAGATACGTCACAGTCGTAATGATAAATAATGTAACGTGAAAAAGTCAATAGCCTACGACACTGGGAGTTCCCAGGCGGTCCCCCATCCAAGTACTATCCCGGCCCTACGATGCTTAACTTCCGTGATCGGACGAGAACAGGTGTGTTCATCGTGGTATGGTCGTAGACAAACAAACGGGCAGATATCTACGATTCATTAGCACATTACATCGAAAATGGTTTAAACTTTAAAGATCATATTTCTTGACTGGATTATCCGAAATAGGTCATGTTTATGTGCATTTGAAAGCTCTTTTTAAGCGCTATCCATTACTTACGACAACCATGCGCTTTAAGATTTCCGGTAAAAAGTTCCAACGAATGCAATCTAGGGTACTTTCAGACTTAATTTTCATATGACAAAGTTAGTTAGCAAAGTAAGTACATCGCCATTTTCTTTGTCTGACGCTCGTAATCCATTCATTTGCGACGTGGCGAATTTATTGCAGCACGATTGTAGCCCTTTTTAAGGGAAAGCAACTTCTAATCATGTCTCTTACTTGATTTACTCAGCGGCTATTGCGTAAAAAAGATACGTCACAGTCGTAATGATAAATAATGTAACGTGAAAAAGTCAATAGCCTACGACACCGGGAGTTCCCAGGCGGTCCCCCATCCAAGTACTATCCCGGCCCGACGATGCTTAACTTCCGTGATCGGACGAGAACAGGTGTGTTCATCGTGGTATGGTCGTGGATTTATTAGCACATTACATCGAAAATGGTTTAAACTTTAAAGGTCATATTTCTTGACTGGATTATCCGAAATAGGTCGTGTTTATGTGCATTTGAAAGCTCTTTTCAAGCGCTATCCATTATTTACGACAACCATGCTCTTTAAGATTTCTGGTAAAAAGTTCCAACGAAGGCAATCTGGGGTACTTTCAGACTTAATTTTCATATGACAAAGTTAATTAGCAAAGTAACTACATCGCCATTTTCTTTGTCTGACGCTCTTAATCCATTCATTTGCGACGTGGCGCATTTATTGCAGCAAGATTGTAGCCCTTTTTAAGGGAAAGCAACTTCTAATCATGTCTCTTACTTGATTTACTCAGCGGCTATTGCGTAAAAAAGATACGTCACAGTCGTAATGATAAATAATGTAACGTGAAAAAGTCAATAGCCTACGACACCGGGAGTTCCCAGGCGGTCCCCCATCCAAGTACTATCCCGGCCCGACGATGCTTAACTTCCGTGATCGGACGAGAACAGGTGTGTTCATCGTGGTATGGTCGTAGACAAACAAACGGGCAGATATCTACGATTTATTAGCACATTACATCGAAAATGGTTTAAACTTTAAAGGTCATATTTCTTGACTGGATCATCCGAAATAGGTCGTGTTTATGTGCATTTGAAAGCTCATTTCAAGCGCTATCCAGTAATTACGACAACAATGCGCTTTAAGATTTCCGGTAAAAAGTTCCAACGAAGGCAATCTAGGGTACTTTCAGATTTAATTTTCATATGACAAAGTTATTTAGCAAATTAACTACGTCGCCATTTTCTTTGTCTGACGCTCGTAATCCATTCATTTGAGACGTGGCGCAATTATTGCAGCCAGATCGTAGCCGTTTTGATTGGAAAGAAACTTCTAATGAAGTCCCTTACTTGATTTACTCAGCGGCTATTGCGTAAAAAAGATACGTCACAGTCGTAATGATAAATAATGTAACGTGAAAAAGTCAATAGCCTACGACACCGGGAGTTCCCAGGCGGTCCCCCCTCCAAGTACTATCACGGCCCGACGATGCTTAACTTCCGTGATCGGACGAGAACAGGTGTGTTCATCGTGGTATGGTCGTAGACAAACAAACGGGCAGATATCTACGATTTATTAGCACATTACATAGGAAATGGTTTGAACATTAAAGGTCATATTTCTTGACTGGATTATCCGAAATAGGTCGTGTTTATGTGCATTTGAAAGCTCTTTTCAAGCGCTATCCAATATTTACGACAACCATGCGCTTTAAGATTTCCGGTAAAAAGTTCCAACGAATGCAATCTAGGGTACTTTCAGACTTAATTTTCATATGACAAAGTTAGTTAGCAAAGTAAGTACATCGCCATTTTCTTTGTCTGACGCTCGTAATCCATTCATTTGCGACGTGGCGAATTTATTGCAGCACGATTGTAGCCCTTTTTAAGGGAAAGCAACTTCTAATCATGTCTCTTACTTGATTTACTCAGCGGCTATTGCGTAAAAAAGATACGTCACAGTCGTAATGATAAATAATGTAACGTGAAAAAGTCAATAGCCTACGACACTGGGAGTTCCCAGGCGGTCCCCCATCCAAGTACTATCCCGGCCCGACGATGCTTAACTTCCGTGATCGGACGAGAACAGGTGTGTTCATCGTGGTATGGTCGTAGACAAACAAACGGGCAGATATCTACGATTTATTAGCACATTACATCGAAAATGGTTTAAACTTTAAAGGTCATATTTCTTGACTGGATCATCCGAAATAGGTCGTGTTTATGTGCATTTGAAAGCTCATTTCAAGCGCTATCCAGTAATTACGACAACAATGCGCTTTAAGATTTCCGGTAAAAAGTTCCAACGAAGGCAATCTAGGGTACTTTCAGATTTAATTTTCATATGACAAAGTTAGTTAGCAAAGTAAGTACATCGCCATTTTCTTTGTCTGACGCTCGTAATCCATTCATTTGCGACGTGGCGAATTTATTGCAGCACGATTGTAGCTGTTTTGAAGGGAAAGCAACTTCTAATCATGTCTCTTTCTTGATTTACTCAGCGGCTATTGCGTAAAAAAGATACGTCACAGTCGTAACGATAAATAATGTAACGTGAAAAAGTCAATAGCCTACGACACCGGGAGTTCCCAGGCGGTTCCCCATCCAAGTACTATCCCGGCCCGACGATGCTTAACTTCCGTGATCGGACGAGAACAGGTGTGTTCATCGTGGTATGGTCGTGGATTTATTAGCACATTACATCGAAAATGGTTTAAACTTTAAAGGTCATATTTCTTGACTGGATTATCCGAAATAGGTCGTGTTTATGTGCATTTGAAAGCTCTTTTCAAGCGCTATCCATTATTTACGACAACCATGCTCTTTAAGATTTCTGGTAAAAAGTTCCAACGAAGGCAATCTGGGGTACTTTCAGACTTAATTTTCATATGACAAAGTTAATTAGCAAAGTAACTACATCGCCATTTTCTTTGTCTGACGCTCTTAATCCATTCATTTGCGACGTGGCGCATTTATTGCAGCAAGATTGTAGCCCTTTTTAAGGGAAAGCAACTTCTAATCATGTCTCTTACTTGATTTACTCAGCGGCTATTGCGTAAAAAAGATACGTCACAGTCGTAATGATAAATAATGTAACGTGAAAAAGTCAATAGCCTACGACACCGGGAGTTCCCAGGCGGTCCCCCATCCAAGTACTATCCCGGCCCGACGATGCTTAACTTCCGTGATCGGACGAGAACAGGTGTGTTCATCGTGGTATGGTCGTAGACAAACAAACGGGCAGATATCTACGATTTATTAGCACATTACATCGAAAATGGTTTAAACTTTAAAGGTCATATTTCTTGACTGGATCATCCGAAATAGGTCGTGTTTATGTGCATTTGAAAGCTCATTTCAAGCGCTATCCAGTAATTACGACAACAATGCGCTTTAAGATTTCCGGTAAAAAGTTCCAACGAAGGCAATCTAGGGTACTTTCAGATTTAATTTTCATATGACAAAGTTATTTAGCAAATTAACTACGTCGCCATTTTCTTTGTCTGACGCTCGTAATCCATTCATTTGAGACGTGGCGCAATTATTGCAGCCAGATCGTAGCCGTTTTGATTGGAAAGAAACTTCTAATGAAGTCCCTTACTTGATTTACTCAGCGGCTATTGCGTAAAAAAGATACGTCACAGTCGTAATGATAAATAATGTAACGTGAAAAAGTCAATAGCCTACGACACCGGGAGTTCCCAGGCGGTCCCCCCTCCAAGTACTATCACGGCCCGACGATGCTTAACTTCCGTGATCGGACGAGAACAGGTGTGTTCATCGTGGTATGGTCGTAGACAAACAAACGGGCAGATATCTACGATTTATTAGCACATTACATAGGAAATGGTTTGAACATTAAAGGTCATATTTCTTGACTGGATTATCCGAAATAGGTCGTGTTTATGTGCATTTGAAAGCTCTTTTCAAGCGCTATCCAATATTTACGACAACCATGCGCTTTAAGATTTCCGGTAAAAAGTTCCAACGAAGGCAATCTAGGGTACTTTTAGTCTTAATTTTCATATGACAAAGTTAATTAGCAAAGTAACTACATCGCCATTTTCTTTGTCTGACGCTCTTAATCCATTCATTTGCGACGTGGCGCATTTATTGCAGCAAGATTGTAGCCGTTTTGAAAGGAAAGAAACTTCTAATCACGTCCCTTACTTGATTTACTCAGCGGCTATTGCGTAAAAAAGATATGTCACAGTCGTAATGATAAATAATGTAACGTGAAAAAGTCAATAGCCTACGACACCGAGAGTTCCCAGGCGGTCCTCCATCCAAGTACTATCCCGGCCCGACGATGCTTAACTTCCGTGATCGGACGAGAACAGGTGTGTTCATCGTGGTATGGTCGTAGACAAACAAACGGGCAGATATCTACGATTTATTAGCACATTACATCGAAAATGGTTTAAACTTTAAAGGTCATATTTCTTGACTGGATCATCCGAAATAGGTCGTGTTTATGTGCATTTGAAAGCTCATTTTAAGCGCTATCCAGTAATTACGACAACAATGCGCTTTAAGATTTCCGGTAAAAAGTTCCAACGAAGGCAATCTAGGGTACTTTTAGATTTAATTTTCATATGACAAAGTTATTTAGCAAATTAACTACGTCGCCATTTTCTTTGTCTGACGCTCGTAATCCATTCATTTGAGACGTGGCGCATTTATTGCAGCCAGATCGTAGCCGTTTTGATTGGAAAGAAACTTCTAATCAAGTCCCTTACTTGATTTACTCAGCGGCTATTGCGTAAAAAAGATACGTCACAGTCGTAATGATAAATAATGTAACGTGAAAAAGTCAATAGCCTACGACACCGGGAGTTCCCAGGCGGTCCCCCATCCAAGTACTATCCCGGCCCTATGATGCTTAACTTCCGTGATCGGACGAGAACAGGTGTGTTCATCGTGGTATGGTCGTAGACAAAGAAACGGGCAGATATCTACGATTTATTAGCACATTACATCGAAAATGGTTTAAACTTTGAAGATCATATTTCTTGACTGGATTATCCGAAATAGGTTATGTTTATGTGCATTTGAAAGCTCTTTTTAAGCGCTATCCATTATTTACGACAACCATGCGCTTTAAGATTTCCGGTAAAAAGTTCCAACGAATGCAATCTAGGGTACTTTCAGACTTAATTTTCATATGACAAAGTTAGTTAGCAAAGTAAGTACATCGACATTTTCTTTGTCTGACGCTCGTAATCCACTCATTTGAGACGTGGCACATTTATTGCAGCCAGATCGTAGCCGTTTTGATTGGAAAGAAACTTCTAATCAAGTCCCTTACTTGATTTACTCAGCGGCTATTGCGTAAAAAAGATACGTCACAGTCGTAATGATAAATAATGTAACGTGAAAAAGTCAATAGCCTACGACACCGGGAGATCCCAGGCGGTCCCCCATCAAAGTACTATCCCGGCCCGACGATGCTTAACTTCCGTGATCGGACGAGAACAGGTGTGTTCATCGTGGTATGGTCGTAGACAAACATACGGGCAGATATCTACGATCTATTAGCACATTACATCGAAAATGGTTCAAACTTTAAAGATCATATTTCTTGACTGGGTGATCGGAAATAGGTCGTGTTTATGTGCATTTGAAAGCTCTTTTTAAGCGCTATCGATTCTTTACGACAATAATGCGCTTTAAGATTTCCGGTAAAAAGTTCCAACGAAGGCAATCGAAGGTACTTGCAGACTTAATTTTCATATAACAAAGTTAATTAGCAAAGTAACTACATCGCCATTTTCTTTGTCTGAGGCTCGTAATCCATTCATTTGCGACGTGGCGCATTTATTGCAGCAAGATTGTAGCCGTTTTGAATGGAAAGAAACTTCTAATCACGTCCCTTACTTGATTTACTCAGCGGCTATTGCGTAAAAAAGATATGTCACAGTCGTAATGATAAATAATGTAACGTGAAAAAGTCAATAGCCTACGACACCGGGAGTTCCCAGGCGGTCCCCCATCCAAGTACTATCCCGGCCCGACGATGCTTAACTTCCGTGATCGGACGAGAACAGGTGTGTTCATCGTGGTATTGTCGTAGACAAACAAACGGGCAGATATCTACGATTTATTAGCACATTACATCGAAAATGGTTTAAACTTTAAAGGTCATATTTCTGGACTGGATCATCCGAAATAGGTCGTGTTTATGTGCATTTGAAAGCTCATTTCAAGCGCTATCGAGTAATTACGACAACAATGCGCTTTAAGATTTCCGGGTAAAAGTTCCAACGAAGGCAATCTAGGGTACTTTCAGATTTAATTTTCATATGACAAAGTTATTTAGCAAATTAACTACGTCGCCATTTTCTTTGTCTGACGCTCGTAATCCATTCATTTGAGACGTGGCGCATTTATTGCAGCCAGATCGTAGCCGTTTTGATTGGAAAGAAACTTCTAATCAAGTCCCTTACTTGATTTACTCAGCGGCTATTGCGTAAAAAAGATACGTCACAGTCGTAATGATAAATAATGTAACGTAAAAAAGTCAATAGCCTACGACACCGGGAGATCCCAGGCGGTCCCCCATCAAAGTACTATCCCGGCCCGACGATGCTTAACTTCCGGGATCGGACGAGAACAGGTGTGTTCATCGTGGTATGGTCGTAGACAAACAAACGGGCAGATATCTACGATCAATTAGCACATTACATCGAAAATGGTTCAAACTTTAAAGATCATATTTCTTGACTGGGTGATCGGAAATAGGTCGTGTTTATGTGCATTTGAAAGCTCTTTTTAAGCGCTATCGATTCTTTACGACAAGAATGCGCTTTAAGATTTCCGGTAAAAAGTTCCAACGAAGGCAATCGAGGGTACTTGCAGACTTAATTTTCATATGACAAAGTTAATTAGCAAAGTAACTACATCGCCATTTTCTTTGTCTGACGCTCGTAATCCATTCATTTGCGACGTGGCGCATTTATTGCAGCAAGATTGTAGCCGTTTTGAATGGAAAGAAACTTCTAATCACGTCCCTTACTTGATTTACTCAGCGGCTATTGCGTAAAAAAGATATGTCACAGTCGTAATGATAAATAATGTAACGTGAAAAAGTCAATAGCCTACGACACCGGGAGTTCCCAGACGAGAACAGGTGTGTTCATCGTGGTATGGTTGTAGACAAACATACGGGCAGATATCTACGATCTATTAGCACATTACATCGAAAATGATTCAAACTTTAAAGATCATATTTCTTGACTGGGTGATCGGAAATAGGTCGTGTTTATGTGCATTTGAAAGCTCTTTTTAAGCGCTATCGATTCTTTACGACAATAATGCGCTTTAAGATTTCCGGTAAAAAGTTCCAACGAAGGCAATCGAGGGTACTTGCAGACTTAATTTTCATATGACAAAGTTAATTAGCAAAGTAACTACATCGCCATTTTCTTTGTCTGACGCTCGTAATCCATTCATTTGCGACGTGGCGCATTTATTGCAGCAAGATTGTAGCTGTTTTGAATGGAAAGAAACTTCTAATCACGTCCCTTACTTGATTTACTCAGCGGCTATTGCGTAAAAAAGATATGTCACAGTCGTAATGATAAATAATGTAACGTGAAAAAGTCAATAGCCTACGACACCGGGAGTTCCCAGACGAGAACAGGTGTGTTCATCGTGGTATGGTTGTAGACAAACATACGGGCAGATATCTACGATCTATTAGCACATTACATCGAAAATGATTCAAATTTTAAAGATCATATTTCTTGACTGGGTGATCGGAAATAGGTCGTGTTTATGTGCATTTGAAAGCTCTTTTTAAGCGCTATCGATTCTTTACGACAATAATGCGCTTTAAGATTTCCGGTAAAAAGTTCCAACGAAGGCAATCTGGGGTACTTGCAGACTTAATTTTCATATGACAAAGTTAATTAGCAAAGTAACTACATCGCCATTTTCTTTGTCTGACGCTCTTAATCCATTCATTTGCGACGTGGCGCATTTATTGCAGCAAGATTGTAGCCGTTTTGAATGGAAAGAAACTTCTAATCACGTCCCTTACTTGATTTACTCAGCGGCTATTGCGTAAAAAAGATATGTCACAGTCGTAATGATAAATAATGTAACGTGAAAAAGTCAATAGCCTACGACACCGGGAGTTCCCAGACGAGAACAGGTGTGTTCATCGTGGTATGGTTGTAGACAAACATACGGGCAGATATCTACGATCTATTAGCACATTACATCGAAAATGATTCAAACTTTAAAGATCATATTTCTTGACTGGGTGATCGGAAATAGGTCGTGTTTATGTGCATTTGAAAGCTCTTTTTAAGCGCTATCGATTCTTTACGACAATAATGCGCTTTAAGATTTCCGGTAAAAAGTTCCAACGAAGGCAATCTGGGGTACTTGCAGACTTAATTTTCATATGACAAAGTTAATTAGCAAAGTAACTACATCGCCATTTTCTTTGTCTGACGCTCTTAATCCATTCATTTGCGACGTGGCGCATTTATTGCAGCAAGATTGTAGCCGTTTTGAATGGAAAGAAACTTCTAATCACGTCCCTTACTTGATTTACTCAGCGGCTATTGCGTAAAAAAGATATGTCACAGTCGTAATGATAAATAATGTAACGTAAAAAAGTCAATAGCCTACGACACCGGGAGTTCCCAGGCGGTCCCCCATCCAAGTACTATCCCGGCCCGACGATGCTTAACTTCCGTGATCGGACGAGAACAGGTGTGTTCATCGTGGTATGGTCGTAGACAAACAAACGGGCAGATATCTACGATTTATTAGCACATTACATCGAAAATGGTTCAAACTTTAAAGATCATATTTCTTGACTGGGTGATCGGAAATAGGTCGTGTTTATGTGCATTTGAAAGCTCTTTTTAAGCGCTATCGATTCTTTACGACAAGAATGCGCTTTAAGATTTCCGGTAAAAAGTTCCAACGAAGGCAATCGAGGGTACTTGCAGACTTAATTTTCATATGACAAAGTTAATTAGCAAAGTAACTACATCGCCATTTTCTTTGTCTGACGCTCGTAATCCATTCATTTGCGACGTGGCGCATTTATTGCAGCAAGATTGTAGCCGTTTTGAATGGAAAGAAACTTCTAATCACGTCCCTTACTTGATTTACTCAGCGGCTATTGCGTAAAAAAGATATGTCACAGTCGTAATGATAAATAATGTAACGTGAAAAAGTCAATAGCCTACGACACCGGGAGTTCCCAGACGAGAACAGGTGTGTTCATCGTGGTATGGTTGTAGACAAACATACAGGCAGATATCTACGATCTATTAGCACATTACATCGAAAATGATTCAAACTTTAAAAATCATATTTCTTGACTGGGTGATCGGAAATAGGTCGTGTTTATGTGCATTTGAAAGCTCTTTTTAAGCGCTATCGATTCTTTACGACAATAATGCGCTTTAAGATTTCCGGTAAAAAGTTCCAACGAAGGCAATCGAGGGTACTTGCAGACTTAATTTTCATATGACAAAGTTAATTAGCAAAGTAACTACATCGCCATTTTCTTTGTCTGACGCTCGTAATCCATTCATTTGCGACGTGGCGCATTTATTGCAGCAAGATTGTAGCTGTTTTGAATGGAAAGAAACTTCTAATCACGTCCCTTACTTGATTTACTCAGCGGCTATTGCGTAAAAAAGATATGTCACAGTCGTAATGATAAATAATGTAACGTGAAAAAGTCAATAGCCTACGACACCGGGAGTTCCCAGACGAGAACAGGTGTGTTCATCGTGGTATGGTTGTAGACAAACATACGGGCAGATATCTACGATCTATTAGCACATTACATCGAAAATGATTCAAACTTTAAAGATCATATTTCTTGACTGGGTGATCGGAAATAGGTCGTGTTTATGTGCATTTGAAAGCTCTTTTTAAGCGCTATCGATTCTTTACGACAATAATGCGCTTTAAGATTTCCGGTAAAAAGTTCCAACGAAGGCAATCTGGGGTACTTGCAGACTTAATTTTCATATGACAAAGTTAATTAGCAAAGTAACTACATCGCCATTTTCTTTGTCTGACGCTCTTAATCCATTCATTTGCGACGTGGCGCATTTATTGCAGCAAGATTGTAGCCGTTTTGAATAGAAAGAAACTTCTAATCACGTCCCTTACTTGATTTACTCAGCGGCTATTGCGTAAAAAAGATATGTCACAGTCGTAATGATAAATAATGTAACGTAAAAAAGTCAATAGCCTACGACACCGGGAGTTCCCAGGCGGTCCCCCATCCAAGTACTATCCCGGCCCGACGATGCTTAACTTCCGTGATCGGACGAGAACAGGTGTGTTCATCGTGGTATGGTCGTAGACAAACAAACGGGCAGATATCTACGATTTATTAGCACATTACATCGAAAATGGTTTAAACTTTAAAGGTCATAATTCTTGACTGGATTATCCGAAATAGGTCGTGTTTATGTGCATTTGAAAGCTCATTTCAAGCGCTATCCAGTAATTACGACAACAATGCGCCTTAAGATTTCCGGTAAAAAGTTCCAACGAAGGCAATCTAGGGTAATTTCAGATTTAATTTTCATATGACAAAGTTATTTAGCAAATTAACTACGTCGCCATTTTCTTTGTCTGACGCTCGTAATCCATTCATTTCAGACGTGGCGCATTTATTGCAGCCAGATCGTAGCCGTTTTGATTGGAAAGAAACTTCTAATCAAGTCCCTTACTTGATTTACTCAGCGGCTATTGCGTAAAAAAGATACGTCACAGTCGTAATGATAAATAATGTAACGTGAAAAAGTCAATAGCCTACGACACTGGGAGTTCCCAGGCGGTCCCCCATCCAAGTACTATCCCGGCCCTACGATGCTTAACTTCCGTGATCGGACGAGAACAGGTGTGTTCATCGTGGTATGGTCGTAGACAAACAAACGGGCAGATATCTACGATTTATTAGCACATTACATCGAAAATGGTTTAAACTTTGAATATATATTTCTTGACTGGATTATCCGAAATAGGTCATGTTTATGTGCATTTGAAAGCTCTTTTTAAGCGCTATCCATTATTTACGACAACCATGCGCTTTAAGATTTCCAGTAAAAAGTTCCAACGAATGCAATCTAGGGTATTTTCAGACTTAATTTTCATATGACAAAGTTAGTTAGCAAAGTAAGTACATCGCCAATTTCTTTGTCTGACGCTCGTAATCCATTCATTTGCGACGTGGCGCATTTATTGCAGCAAGATTGTAGCCGTTTTGAATGGAAAGAAACTTCTAATCAAGTCCCTTACTTGATTTACTCAGCGGCTATTGCGTAAAAAAGATACGTCACAGTCGTAATGATAAATAATGTAACGTGAAAAAGTCAATAGCCTACGACACCGGGAGATCCCAGGCGGTCCCCCATCAAAGTACTATCCCGGCCCGACGATGCTTAACTTCCGTGATCGGACGAGAACAGGTGTGTTCATCGTGGTATGGTCGTAGACAAACATACGGGCAGATATCTACGATCTATTAGCACATTACATCGAAAATGGTTCAAATTTTAAAGATCATATTTCTTGACTGGGTGATCGGAAATAGGTCGTGTTTATGTGCATTTGAAAGCTCTTTTTAAGCGCTATCGATTCTTTACGACAAGAATGCGCTTTAAGATTTCCGGTAAAAAGTTCCAACGATGGCAATCGAGGGTACTTGCAGACTTAATTTTCATATGACAAAGTTAATTAGCAAAGTAACTACATCGCCATTTTCTTTGTCTGACGCTCGTAATCCATTCATTTGCGACGTGGCGCATTTATTGCAGCACGATTGTAGCCCTTTTGAATGGAAATAAACTTCTAATCACGTCCCTTACTTGATTTACTCAGCGGCTATTGCGTAAAAAAGATATGTCACAGTCGTAATGATAAATAATGTAACGTGAAAAGTCAATAGCCTACGACACCGGGAATTCCCAGGCGGTCCCCCATCCAAGTACTATCCCGGCCCGACGATGCTTAACTTCCGTGATCGGACGAGAACAGGTGTGTTCATCGTGGTATGGTCGTAGACAAACAAACGGGCAGATAT
This sequence comes from Hydractinia symbiolongicarpus, assembly GCF_029227915.1. Lineage (NCBI taxonomy): Eukaryota > Metazoa > Cnidaria > Hydrozoa > Anthoathecata > Hydractiniidae > Hydractinia > Hydractinia symbiolongicarpus. Next base: position 14,100,688 of record NC_079885.1, on the reverse strand, counting down.
CTACGATTTATTAGCACATTACATCGAAAATGGTTTAAACTTTAAAGGTCATATTTCTTGACTGGATTATCCGAAATAGGTCGTGTTTATGTGCATTTGAAAGCTCTTTTCAAGCGCTATCCATTATTTACGACAACCATGCGCTTTAAGATTTCCGGTAAAAAGTTCCAACGAAGGCAAGCTGGGGTACTTTCAGACTTAATATTCATATGACAAAGTTAATTAGCAAAGTAACTACATCGCCATTTTCTTTGTCTGACGCTCTTAATCCATTCAAATGCGACGTGGTGCATTTATTGCAGCAAGATTGTAGCCGTTTTGAATGGAAAGAAACTTTTAATCACGTCCCTTACTTGATTTACTCAGCGGCTATTGCGTAAAAAAGATATGTCACAGTCGTAATGATAAATAATGTAACGTAAAAAAGTCAATAGCCTACGACACTGGGAGTTCCCAGGCGGTCCCCCATCCAAGTACTATCCCGGCCCGACGATGCTTAACTTCCGTGATCGGACGAGAACAGGTGTGTTCATCGTGGTATGGTCGTAGACAAACAAACGGGCAGATATCTACGATTTATTAGCACATTACATCGAAAATGGTTTAAACTTTGAATATATATTTCTTGACTGGATTATCCGAAATAGGTCATGTTTATGTGCATTTGAAAGCTCATTTCAAGCGCTATCCAGTAATTACGAAAACAATGCGCCTTAAAATTTCCGGTAAAAAGTTCCAACGAAGGCAATCTAGGGTAATTTCAGATTTAATTTTCATATGACAAAGTTATTTAGCAAATTAACTACGTCGCCATTTTCTTTGTCTGACGCTCGTAATCCATTCATTTCAGACGTGGCGCATTTATTGCAGCCAGATCGTAGCCGTTTTGATTGGAAAGAAACTTCTAATCAAGTCCCTTACTTGATTTACTCAGCGGCTATTGCGTAAAAAAGATACGTCACAGTCGTAATGATAAATAATGTAACGTGAAAAAGTCAATAGCCTACGACACTGGGAGTTCCCAGGCGGTCCCCCATCCAAGTACTATCCCGGCCCTACGATGCTTAACTTCCGTGATCAGACGAGAACAGGTGTGTTCATCGTGGTATGGTCGTAGACAAACAAACGGGCAGATATCTACGATTTATTAGCACATTACATCGAAAATGGTTTAAACTTTGAATTTATATTTCTTGACTGGATTATCCGAAATAGGTCATGTTTATGTGCATTTGAAAGCTCTTTTTAAGCGCTATCCATTATTTACGACAACCATGCGCTTTAAGATTTCCAGTAAAAAGTTCCAACGAATGCAATCTAGGGTATTTCCAGACTTAATTTTCATATGACAAAGTTAGTTAGCAAAGTGAGTACATCGCCAATTTCTTTGTCTGACGCTCGTAATCCATTCATTTGCGACGTGGCGCATTTATTGCAGCAAGATTGTAGCCGTTTTGAATGGAAAGAAACTTCTAATCAAACCCCTTACTTGATTTACTCAGCGGCTATTGCGTAAAAAAGATACGTCACAGTCGTAATGGTAAATAATGTAACGTGAAAAAGTCAATAGCCTACGACACCGGGAGATCCCAGGCGGTCCCCCATCAAAGTACTATCCCGGCCCGACGATGCTTAACTTCCGTGATCGGACGAGAACAGGTGTGTTCATCGTGGTATGGTGGTAGACAAACATACGGGCAGATATCTACGATCTATTAGCACATTACATCGAAAATGGTTCAAATTTTAAAGATCATATTTCTTGACTGGGTGATCGGAAATAGGTAGTGTTTATGTGCATTTGAAAGCTCTTTTTAAGCGCTATCGATTCTTTACGACAAGAATGCGCTTTAAGATTTCCGGTAAAAAGTTCCAACGAAGGCAATCGAGGGTACTTGCAGACTTAATTTTCATATGACAAAGTTAATTAGCAAAGTAACTACATCGCCATTTTCTTTGTCTGACGCTCGTAATCCATTCATTTGCGACGTGGCGCATTTATTGCAGCAAGATTGTAGCCGTTTTGAATGGAAATAAACTTCTAATCACGTCCCTTACTTGATTTACTCAGCGGCTATTGCGTAAAAAAGATATGTCACAGTCGTAATGATAAATAATGTAACGTGAAAAGTCAATAGCCTACGACACCGGGAGTTCCCAGGCGGTCCCCCATCCAAGTACTATCCCGGCCCGACGATGCTTAACTTCCGTGATCGGACGAGAACAGGTGTGTTCATCGTGGTATGGTCGTAGACAAACAAACGGATAGATATCTACGATTTATTAGCACATTACATCGAAAATGGTTTAAACTTCAAAGGTCATATTTCTTGACTGGATCATCCGAAATAGGTCGTGTTTATGTGCATTTCAAAGCTCATTTCAAGCGCTATCCAGTAATTACGACAACAATGCGCTTTAAGATTTCCGGTAAAAAGTTCCAACGAAGGCAATCTAGGGTACTTTCAGATTTAATTTTCATATGACAAAGTTATTTAGCAAATTAACTACATCGCCATTTTCTTTGTCTGACGCTCGTAATCCATTCATTTGAGACGTGGCGCATTTATTGCAGCCAGATCGTAGCCGTTTTGAAGGGAAAGAAACTTCTAATCAAGTCCCTTACTTGATTTACTCAGCGGCTATTGCGTAAAAAAGATACGTCACAGTCGTAATGATAAATAATGTAACGTGAAAAAGTCAATAGCCTACGACACCGGGAGTTCCCAGGCGGTCCCCCATCCAAGTACTATCCCGGCCCGACGATGCTTAACTTCCGGGATCGGACGAGAACAGGTGTGTTCATCGTGGTATGGTCGTAGACAAACAAACGGGCAGATATCTACGATTTATTAGCACATTACATCGAAAATGGTTTAAACTTTAAAGGTCATATTTCTTGACTGGATTATCCGAAATAGGTCGTGTTTATGTGCATTTGAAAGCTCTTTTCAAGCGCTATCCATTCTTTACGACAATAATGCGCTTTAAGATTTACGGTAAAAAGTTCCAACGAAGGCAAGCTGGGGTACTTTCAGACTTAATATTGATATGACAAAGTTAATTAGCAAAGTAACTACATCGCCATTTTCTTTGTCTGACGCTCTTAATCCATTCATTTGCGACGTGGTGCATTTATTGCAGCAAGATTGTAGCCCTTTTTAAGGGAAAGCAACTTCTAATCATGTCTCTTACTTGATTTACTCAGCGGCTATTGCGTAAAAAAGATATGTCACAGTCGTAATGATAAATAATGTAACGTGAAAAGTCAATAGCCTACGACACCGGGAATTCCCAGGCGGTCCCCCATCCAAGTACTATCCCGGCCCGACGATGCTTAACTTCCGTGATCGGACGAGAACAGGTGTGTTCATCGTGGTATGGTCGTAGACAAACAAACGGGCAGATATCTACGATTTATTAGCACATTACATCGAAAATGGTTTAAACTTTAAAGGTCATATTTCTTGACTGGATTATCCGAAATAGGTCGTGTTTATGTGCATTTGAAAGCTCTTTTCAAGCGCTATCGATTCTTTACGACAAGAATGCGGTTTAAGATTTCCGGTAGAAAGTTCCAACGAAGGCAATCGAGGGTACTTGCAGACTTAATTTTCATATGACAAAGTTAATTAGCAAAGTAACTACATCGCCATTTTCTTTGTCTGACGCTCGTAATCCATTCATTTGCGACGTGGCGCATTTATTGCAGCAAGATTGTAGCCGTTTTGAATGGAAAGAAACTTCTAATCACGTCCCTTACTTGATTTACTCAGCGGCTATTGCGTAAAAAAGATATGTCACAGTCGTAATGATAAATAATGTAACGTGAAAAGTCAATAGCCTACGACACCGGGAGTTCCCAGGCGGTCCCCCATCCAAGTACTATCCCGGCCCGACGATGCTTAACTTCCGTGATCGGACGAGAACAGGTGTGTTCATCGTGGTATGGTCGTAGACAAACAAACGGGTAGATATCTACGATTTATTAGCACATTACATCGAAAATGGTTTAAACTTCAAAGGTCATATTTCTTGACTGGATCATCCGAAATAGATCGTGTTTATGTGCATTTCAAAGCTCATTTCAAGCGCTATCCAGTAATTACGACAACAATGCGCTTTAAGATTTCCGGTAAAAAGTTCCAACGAAGGCAATCTAGGGTACTTTCAGATTTAATTTTCATATGACAAAGTTATTTAGCAAATTAACTACATCGCCATTTTCTTTGTCTGACGCTCGTAATCCATTCATTTGAGACGTGGCGCATTTATTGCAGCCAGATCGTAGCCGTTTTGAAGGGAAAGAAACTTCTAATCAAGTCCCTTACTTGATTTACTCAGCGGCTATTGCGTAAAAAAGATACGTCACAGTCGTAATGATAAATAATGTAACGTGAAAAAGTCAATAGCCTACGACACCGGGAGTTCCCAGGCGGTCCCCCATCCAAGTACTATCCCGGCCCGACGATGCTTAACTTCCGGGATCGGACGAGAACAAGTGTGTTCATCGTGGTATGGTCGTAGACAAACAAACGGGCAGATATCTACGATTTATTAGCACATTACATCGAAAATGGTTTAAACTTTAAAGGTCATATTTCTTGACTGGATTATCCGAAATAGGTCGTGTTTATGTGCATTTGAAAGCTCTTTTCAAGCGCTATCCATTATTTACGACAACCATGCGCTTTAAGATTTACGGTAAAAAGTTCCAACGAAGGCAAGCTGGGGTACTTGCAGACTTAATTTTCATATGACAAAGTTAATTAGCAAAGTAACTACATCGCCATTTTCTTTGTCTGACGCTCGTAATCCATTCATTTGCGACGTGGCGCATTTATTGCAGCAAGATTGTAGCCGTTTTGAATGGAAAGAAACTTCTAATCACGTCCCTTACTTGATTTACTCAGCGGCTATTGCGTAAAAAAGATATGTCACAGTCGTAATGATAAATAATGTAACGTGAAAAGTCAATAGCCTACGACACCGGGAGTTCCCAGGCGGTCCCCCATCCAAGTACTATCCCGGCCCGACGATGCTTAACTTCCGTGATCGGACGAGAACAGGTGTGTTCATCGTGGTATGGTCGTAGACAAACAAACGGGTAGATATCTACGATTTATTAGCACATTACATCGAAAATGGTTTAAACTTCAAAGGTCATATTTCTTGACTGGATCATCCGAAATAGATCGTGTTTATGTGCATTTCAAAGCTCATTTCAAGCGCTATCCAGTAATTACGACAACAATGCGCTTTAAGATTTCCGGTAAAAAGTTCCAACGAAGGCAATCTAGGGTACTTTCAGATTTAATTTTCATATGACAAAGTTATTTAGCAAATTAACTACATCGCCATTTTCTTTGTCTGACGCTCGTAATCCATTCATTTGAGACGTGGCGCATTTATTGCAGCCAGATCGTAGCCGTTTTGAAGGGAAAGAAACTTCTAATCAAGTCCCTTACTTGATTTACTCAGCGGCTATTGCGTAAAAAAGATACGTCACAGTCGTAATGATAAATAATGTAACGTGAAAAAGTCAATAGCCTACGACACGGGGAGTTCCCAGGCGGTCCCCCATCCAAGTACTATCCCGGCCCGACGATGCTTAACTTCCGGGATCGGACGAGAACAAGTGTGTTCATCGTGGTATGGTCGTAGACAAACAAACGGGCAGATATCTACGATTTATTAGCACATTACATCGAAAATGGTTTAAACTTTAAAGGTCATATTTCTTGACTGGATTATCCGAAATAGGTCGTGTTTATGTGCATTTGAAAGCTCTTTTCAAGCGCTATCCATTATTTACGACAACCATGCGCTTTAAGATTTACGGTAAAAAGTTCCAACGAAGGCAAGCTGGGGTACTTTCAGACTTAATATTGATATGACAAAGTTAATTAGCAAAGTAACTACATCGCCATTTTCTTTGTCTGACGCTCTTAATCCATTCATTTGCGACGTGGTGCATTTATTGCAGCAAGATTGTAGCCCTTTTTAAGGGAAAGCAACTTCTAATCATGTCTCTTACTTGATTTACTCAGCGGCTATTGCGTAAAAAAGATACGTCACAGTCGTAATGATAAATAATGTAACGTGAAAAAGTCAATAGCCTACGACACCGGGAGTTCCCAGACGGTCCCCCATCCAAGTACTATCCCGGCCCTACGATGCTTAACTTCCGTGATCGGACGAGAACAGGTGTGTTCATCGTGGTATGGTCGTAGACAAACAAACGGGCAGATATCTACGATTTATTAGCACATTACATCGAAAATGGTTTAAACTTTAAAGATCATATTTCTTGACTGGGTGATCCGAAATAGGTCGTGTTTATGTGCATTTGAAAGCTCTTTTTAAGCGCTATCGATTTTTTACGACAATAATGCGCTTTAAGATTTCCGGTAAAAAGTTCCAACGAAGGCAATCTAGGGTACTTGCAGACTTAATTTTCATATGACAAAGTTAATTAGCAAAGTAACTACATCGCCATTTTCTTTGTCTGAAGCTCGTAATCCATTCATTTGCGACGTGGCGCATTTATTGCAGCAAGATTGTAGCCGTTTTGAATGGAAAGAAACTTCTAATCACGTCCCTTACTTGATTTACTCAGCGGCTATTGCGTAAAAAAGATATGTCACAGTCGTAATGATAAATAATGTAACGTGAAAAGTCAATAGCCTACGACACCGGGAGTTCCCAGACGAGAACAGGTGTGTTCATCGTGGTATGGTCGTAGACAAACATACGGGCAGATATCTACGATCTATTAGCACATTACATCGAAAATGGTTCAAACTTTAAAGATCATATTTCTTGACTGGGTGATCAGAAATAGGTCGTGTTTATGTGCATTTGAAAGCTCTTTTTAAGCGCTATCGATTCTTTACGACAATAATGCGCTTTAAGATTTCCGGTAAATAGTTCCAACGAAGGCAATCTAGGGTACTTGCAGACTTAATTTTCATATGACAAAGTTAATTTTCAAAGTAACTACATCGCCATTTTCTTTGTCTGGCGCTCGTAATCCATTCATTTGCGACGTGGTGCATTTATTGCAGCAAGATTGTAGCCCTTTTTAAGGGAAAGCAACTTCTAATCATGTCTCTTACTTGATTTACTCAGCGGCTATTGCGTAAAAAAGATACGTCACAGTCGTAATGATAAATAATGTAACGTGAAAAAGTCAATAGCCTACGACACCGGGAGTTCCCAGGCGGTCCCCCATCCAAGTACTATCCCGGCCCTACGATGCTTAACTTCCGTGATCGGACGAGAACAGGTGTGTTCATCGTGGTATGGTCGTAGACAAACAAACGGGCAGATATCTACGATTTATTAGCACATTACATCGAAAATGGTTTAAACTTTAAAGGTCATATTTCTTGACTGGATCATCCGAAATAGGTCGTGTTTATGTGCATTTGAAAGCTCATTTCAAGCGCTATCCAGTAATTACGACAACAATGCGCTTTAAGATTTCCGGTAAAAAGTTCCAACGAAGGCAATCTAGGGTACTTTCAGATTTAATTTTCATATGACAAAGTTATTTAGCAAATTAACTACATCGCCATTTTCTTTGTCTGACGCTCTTAATCCATTCATTTGCGACGTGGTCCATTTATTGCAGCAAGATTGCAGCTCTTTTGAAGGAAAAGAAACTTCTAATCAAGTCCCTTACTTGATTTACTCAGCGGCTATTGCGTAAAAAAGATACGTCACAGTCGTAATGATAAATAATGTAACGTGAAAAAGTTAATAGCCTACGACACCGGGAGTTCCCAGGCGGTCCCCCATCCAAGTACTATCCCGGCCCGACGATGCTTAACTTCCGGGATCGAACGAGAACAGGTGTGTTCATCGTGGTATGGTCGTAGACAAACAAACGGGCAGATATCTACATTTTATTAGCACATTACATCGAAAATGGTTTAAACTTTAAAGGTCATATTTCTTGATTGGATTATCCGAAATAGGTCGTGTTTATGTGCATTTGAAAGCTCTTTTCAAGCGCTATCCATTATTTACGACAACCATGCGCTTTACGTTTTCCGGTAAAAAGTTCCAACGAAGGCAAGCTGGGGTACTTTCAGACTTAATTTTCATATGACAAAGTTAATTAGCAAAGTAACTACATCGCCATTTTCTTTGTCTGACGCTCTTAATCCATTCATTTGCGACGTGGTCCATTTATTGCAGCAAGATTGTAGCTCTTTTTAAGAGAAAGCAACTTCTAATCATGTCTCTTACTTGATTTACTCAGCGGCTATTGCGTAAAAAAGATACGTCACAGTCGTAATGATAAATAATGTAACGTGAAAAAGTCAATAGCCTACGACACCGGGAGTTCCCAGGCGGTCCCCCATCCAAGTACTATCCCGGCCCGATGATTCTTAACTTCCGTGATCGGACGAGAACAGGTGTGTTCATCGTGGTATGGTCGTAGACAAACAAACGGGCAGATATCTACGATTTATTAGCACATTACATCGAAAATGGTTTAAACTTTAAAGGTCATATTTCTTGACTGGATCATCCGAAATAGGTCGTGTTTATGTGCATTTGAAAGCTCATTTCAAGCGCTATCCAGTAATTACGACAACAATGCCCTTTAAGATTTCTGGTAAAAAGTTTCAACGAAGGCAATCTAGGGTACTTTCAGATTTAATTTTCATATGACAAAGTTATTTAGCAAATTAACTACATCGCCATTTTCTTTGTCTGACGCTCGTAATCCATTCATTTGAGACGTGGCGCATTTATTGCAGCCAGATCGTAGCCGTTTTTGAAGGAAAAAAAACTTCTAATCAAGTCCCTTACTTGATTTACTCAGCGGCTATTGCGTAAAAAAGATACGTCACAATCGTAATGATAAATAATGTAACGTGAAAAAGTCAATAGCCTACGACACCGGGAGTTCCCAGACGAGAACAGGTGTGTTCATCGTGGTATGGTTGTAGACAAACATACGGGCATATATCTACGATCTATTAGCACATTACATCGAAAATGGTTCGAACTTTAAAGATCATATTTCTTGACTGGGTGATCGGAAATAGGTCGTGTTTATGTGCATTTGAAAGCTCTTTTTAAGCGCTATCGATTCTTTACGACAATAATGCGCTTTAAGATTTCCGGTAAAAAGTTCCAACGAAGGCAATCTAGGGTACTTGCAGAATTAATTTTCATATGACAAAGTTAATTAGCAAAGTAACTACATCGCCATTTTCTTTGTCTGACGCTCGTAATCCATTCATTTGCGACGTGGCGCATTTATTGCAGCAAGATTGTAGCCGTTTTGAATGGAAAGAAACTTCTAATCACGTCCCTTACTTGATTTACTCAGCGGCTATTGCGTAAAAAAGATACGTCACAGTCGTAATGATAAATAATGTAACGTGAAAAAGTTAATAGCCTACGACACCGGGAGTTCCCAGGCGGTCCCCCATCCAAGTACTATCCCGGCCCGACGATGCTTAACTTCCGTGATCGAACGAGAACAGGTGTGTTCATCGTGGTATGGTCGTAGACAAACAAACGGGCAGATATCTACGATTTATTAGCACATTACATCGAAAATGGTTTAAACTTTAAAGGTCATATTTCTTGACTGGATCATCCGAAATAGGTCGTGTTTATGTGCATTTGAAAGCTCATTTCAAGCACTATCCAGTAATTACGACAACAATGCGCTTTAAGATTTCCGGTAAAAAGTTCCAACGAAGGCAATCTAGGGTACTTTCAGATTTAATTTTCATATGACAAAGTTATTTAGCAAATTAACTACATCGCCATTTTCTTTGTCTGACGCTCGTAATCCATTCATTTGAGACGTGGCGCATTTATTGCAGCAAGATTGTAGCCGTTTTGAATGGAAAGAAACTTCTAATCACGTCCCTTACTTGATTTACTCAGCGGCTATTGCGTAAAAAAGATACGTCACAATCGTAATGATAAATAATGTAACGTGAAAAAGTCAATAGCCTACGACACCGGGAGTTCCCAGACGAGAACAGGTGTGTTCATCGTGGTATGGTTGTAGACAAACATACGGGCATATATCTACGATCTATTAGCACATTACATCGAAAATGGTTCGAACTTTAAAGATCATATTTCTTGACTGGGTGATCGGAAATAGGTCGTGTTTATGTGCATTTGAAAGCTCTTTTTAAGCGCTATCGATTCTTTACGACAATAATGCGCTTTAAGATTTCCGGTAAAAAGTTCCAACGAAGGCAATCTAGGGTACTTGCAGAATTAATTTTCATATGACAAAGTTAATTAGCAAAGTAACTACATCGCCATTTTCTTTGTCTGACGCTCGTAATCCATTCATTTGCGACGTGGCGCATTTATTGCAGCAAGATTGTAGCCGTTTTGAATGGAAAGAAACTTCTAATCACGTCCCTTACTTGATTTACTCAGCGGCTATTGCGTAAAAAAGATACGTCACAGTCGTAATGATAAATAATGTAACGTGAAAAAGTTAATAGCCTACGATACCGGGAGTTCCCAGGCGGTCCCCCATCCAAGTACTATCCCGGCCCGACGATGCTTAACTTCCGTGATCGAACGAGAACAGGTGTGTTCATCGTGGTATGGTCGTAGACAAACAAACGGGCAGATATCTACGATTTATTAGCACATTACATCGAAAATGGTTTAAACTTTAAAGGTCATATTTCTTGACTGGATCATCCGAAATAGGTCGTGTTTATGTGCATTTGAAAGCTCATTTCAAGCACTATCCAGTAATTACGACAACAATGCGCTTTAAGATTTCCGGTAAAAAGTTCCAACGAAGGCAATCTAGGGTACTTTCAGATTTAATTTTCATATGACAAAGTTATTTAGCAAATTAACTACATCGCCATTTTCTTTGTCTGACGCTCGTAATCCATTCATTTGAGACGTGGCGCATTTATTGCAGCCAGATCGTAGCCGTTTTGAAGGGAAAGAAACTTCTAATCAAGTCCCTTACTTGATTTACTCAGCGGCTATTGCGTAAAAAAGAGACGTCACAGTCGTAATGATAAATAATGTAACGTGAAAAAGTTAATAGCCTACGACACCGGGAGTTCCCAGGGGGTCCCCCATCCAAGTACTATCCCGGCCCGACGATGCTTAACTTCTGGGATCGAACGAGAACAGGTGTGTTCATCGTGGTATGGTCGTAGACAAACAAACGGGCAGATATCTACGATTTATTAGCACATTACATCGAAAATGGTTTAAACTTTAAAGGTCATATTTCTTGACTGGATCATCCGAAATAGGTCGTGTTTATGTGCATTTGAAAGCTCATTTCAAGCGCTATCCAGTAATTACGACAACAATGCGCTTTAAGATTTCCGGTAAAAAGTTCCAACGAAGGCAATCTAGGGTACTTTCAGATTTAATTTTCATATGACAAAGTTATTTAGCAAATTAACTACATCGCCATTTTCTTTGTCTGACGCTCTTAATCCATTCATTTGCGACGTGGTCCATTTATTGCAGCAAGATTGTAGCTCTTTTGAAGGGAAAGAAACTTCTAATCAAGTCCCTTACTTGATTTACTCAGCGGCTATTGCGTAAAAAAGATACGTCACAGTCGTAATGATAAATAATGTAACGTGAAAAAGTTAATAGCCTACGACACCGGGAGTTCCCAGGCGGTCCCCCATCCAAGTACTATCCCGGCCCGACGATGCTTAACTTCCGGGATCGAACGAGAACAGGTGTGTTCATCGTGGTATGGTCGTAGACAAACAAACGGGCAGATATCTACAATTTATTAGCACATTACATCGAAAATGGTTTAAACTTTAAAGGTCATATTTCTTGATTGGATTATCCGAAATAGGTCGTGTTTATGTGCATTTGAAAGCTCTTTTCAAGCGCTATCCATTATTTACGACAACCATGCGTTTTAAGATTTCCGGTAAAAAGTTCCAACGAAGGCAAGCTGGGGTACTTTCAGACTTAATTTTCATATGACAAAGTTAATTAGCAAAGTAACTACATTGCCATTTTCTTTGTCTGACGCTCTTAATCCATTCATTTGCGACGTGGTCCATTTATTGCAGCAAGATTGTAGCTCTTTTTAAGGGAAAGCAACTTCTAATCATGTCTCTTACTTGATTTACTCAGCGGCTATTGCGTAAAAAAGATACGTCACAGTCGTAATGATAAATAATGTAACGTGAAAAAGTCAATAGCCTACGACACCGGGAGTTCCCAGGCGGTCCCCCATCCAAGTACTATCCCGGCCCGATGATTCTTAACTTCCGTGATCGGACGAGAGCAGGTGTGTTCATCGTGGTATGGTCGTAGACAAACAAACGGGCAGATATCTACAATTTATTAGCACATTACATCGAAAATGGTTTAAACTTTAAAGGTCATATTTCTTGATTGGATTATCCGAAATAGGTCGTGTTTATGTGCATTTGAAAGCTCTTTTCAAGCGCTATCCAGTAATTACGACAACAATGCGCTTTAAGATTTCCGGTAAAAAGTTCCAACGAAGGCAATCTAGGGTACTTTCAGATTTAATTTTCATATGACAAAGTTATTTAGCAAATTAACTACATCGCCATTTTCTTTGTCTGACGCTCGTAATCCATTCATTTGAGACGTGGCGCATTTATTGCAGCCAGATCGTAGCCGTTTTTGAAGGAAAAAAAACTTCTAATCAAGTCCCTTACTTGATTTACTCAGCGGCTATTGCGTAAAAAAGATACGTCACAATCGTAATGATAAATAATGTAACGTGAAAAAGTCAATAGCCTACGACACCGGGAGTTCCCAGACGAGAACAGGTGTGTTCATCGTGGTATGGTTGTAGACAAACATACGGGCATATATCTACGATCTATTAGCACATTACATCGAAAATGGTTCAAACTTTAAAGATCATATTTCTTGACTGGGTGATCGGAAATAGGTCGTGTTTATGTGCATTTGAAAGCTCTTTTAAGCGCTATCGATTCTTTACGACAATAATGCGCTTTAAGATTTCCGGTAAAAAGTTCCAACGAAGGCAATCTAGGGTACTTGCAGAATTAATTTTCATATGACAAAGTTAATTAGCAAAGTAACTACATCGCCATTTTCTTTGTCTGACGCTCGTAATCCATTCATTTGCGACGTGGCGCATTTATTGCAGCAAGATTGTAGCCGTTTTTAATGGAAAGAAACTTCTAATCACGTCCCTTACTTGATTTACTCAGCGGCTATTGCGTAAAAAAGATACGTCACAGTCGTAATGATAAATAATGTAACGTGAAAAAGTTAATAGCCTACGACACCGGGAGTTCCCAGGCGGTCCCCCATCCAAGTACTATCCCGGCCCGACGATGCTTAACTTCCGTGATCGAACGAGAACAGGTGTGTTCATCGTGGTATGGTCGTAGACAAACAAACGGGCAGATATCTACGATTTATTAGCACATTACATCGAAAATGGTTTAAACTTTAAAGGTCATATTTCTGGACTGGATCATCCGAAATAGGTCGTGTTTATGTGCATTTGAAAGCTCATTTCAAGCGCTATCCAGTAATTACGACAACAATGCGCTTTAAGATTTCCGGTAAAAAGTTCCAACGAAGGCAATCTAGGGTACTTTCAGATTTAATTTTCATATGACAAAGTTATTTAGCAAATTAACTACATCGCCATTTTCTTTGTCTGACGCTCGTAATCCATTCATTTGAGACGTGGCGCATTTATTGCAGCCAGATCGTAGCCGTTTTGAAGGGAAAGAAACTTCTAATCAAGTCCCTTACTTGATTTACTCAGCGGCTATTGCGTAAAAAAGAGACGTCACAGTCGTAATGATAAATAATGTAACGTGAAAAAGTTAATAGCCTACGACACCGGGAGTTCCCAGGCGGTCCCCCATCCAAGTACTATCCCGGCCCGACGATGCTTAACTTCCGGGATCGAACGAGAACAGGTGTGTTCATCGTGGTATGGTCGTAGACAAACAAACGGGCAGATATCTACAATTTATTAGCACATTACATCGAAAATGGTTTAAACTTTAAAGGTCATATTTCTTGATTGGATTATTCGAAATAGGTCGTGTTTATGTGCATTTGAAAGCTCTTTTCAAGCGCTATCCATTATTTACGACAACCATGCGTTTTAAGATTTCCGGTAAAAAGTTCCAACGAAGGCAAGCTGGGGTACTTTCAGACTTAATTTTCATATGACAAAGTTAATTAGCAAAGTAACTACATCGCCATTTTCTTTGTCTGACGCTCTTAATCCATTCATTTGCGACGTGGTCCATTTATTGCAGCAAGATTGTAGCTCTTTTTAAGGGAAAGCAACTTCTAATCATGTCTCTTACTTGATTTACTCAGCGGCTATTGCGTAAAAAAGATATGTCACAGTCGTAATGATAAATAATGTAACGTGAAAAAGTCAATAGCCTACGACACCGGGAGTTCCCAGGCGGTCCCCCATCCAAGTACTATCCCGGCCCGATGATTCTTAACTTCCGTGATCGGACGAGAACAGGTGTGTTCATCGTGGTATGGTCGTAGACAAACAAACGGGCAGATATCTACGATTTATTAGCACATTACATCGAAAATGGTTTAAACTTTAAAGGTCATATTTCTTGACTGGATCATCCGAAATAGGTCGTGTTTATGTGCATTTGAAAGCTCATTTCAAGCGCTATCCAGTAATTACGACAACAATGCCCTTTAAGATTTCCGGTAAAAAGTTTCAACGAAGGCAATCTAGGGTACTTTCAGATTTAATTTTCATATGACAAAGTTATTTAGCAAATTAACTACATCGCCATTTTCTTTGTCTGACGCTCGTAATCCATTCATTTGAGACGTGGCGCATTTATTGCAGCCAGATCGTAGCCGTTTTGATTGGAAAGAAACTTCTAATCAAGTCCCTTACTTGATTTACTCAGCGGCTATTGCGTAAAAATGATACGTCACAGTCGTAATGATAAATAATGTAACGTGAAAAAGTCAATAGCCTACGACACCGGGAGTTCCCAGGCGGTTCCCCATCCAAGTACTATCCCGGCCCGACGATGCTTAACTTTCGTGATCGGACGAGAACAGGTGTGTTCATCGTGGTATGGTCGTAGACAAACAAACGGGCAGATATCTACGATTTATTAGCACATTACATCGAAAATGGTTTAAATTTTAAAGGTCATATTTCTTGACTGGATCATCCGAAATAGGTCGTGTTTATGTGCATTTGAAAGCTCATTTCAAGCGCTATCCAGTAATTACGACAACAATGCGCTTTAAGATTTCCGGTAAAAAGTTCCAACGAAGGCAATCTAGGGTACTTTCAGACTTAATTTTCATATGACAAAGTTAGTTAGCAAAGTAAGTACATCGCCATTTTCTTTGTCTGACGCTCGTAATCCATTCATTTGCGACGTGGCGCATTTATTGCAGCACGATTTTAGCCCTTTTTAAGGGAAAGAAACTTCTAATCATGTCCTTTACTTGATTTACTCTGCGGCTATTGCGTAAAAAAGATACGTCACAGTCGTAATGATAAATAATGTAACGTGAAAAAGTCAATAGCCTACGACACCGGGAGATCCCAGGCGGTCCCCCATCCAAGTACTATCCCGGCCCGACGATGCTTAACTTCCGTGATCGGACGAGAACAGGTGTGGTCTTCGTGGTATGGTCGTAGACAAACAAACCGGCAGATATCTACGATTTATTAGCACATTACATCGAAAATGGTTTAAACTTTAAAGGTCATATTTCTTGACTGGATCATCCGAAATAGGTCGTGTTTATGTGCATTTGAAAGCTCATTTCAAGCGCTATCCAGTAATTACGACAACAATGCGCTTTAAGATTTCCGGTAAAAAGTTCCAACGAAGGCAATCTAGGGTACTTTCAGATTTAATTTTCATATGACAAAGTTATTTAGCAAATTAACTACATCGCCACTTTCTTTGTCTGACGCTCTTAATCCATTCATTTGCGACGTGGTCCATTTATTGCAGCAAGATTGTAGCTCTTTTTAAGGGAAAGCAACTTCTAATCATGTCTCTTACTTGATTTACTCAGCGGCTATTGCGTAAAAAAGATACGTCACAGTCGTAATGATAAATAATGTAACGTGAAAAAGTTAATAGCCTACGACACCGGGAGTTCCCAGGCGGTCCCCCATCCAAGTACTATCCCGGCCCGACGATGCTTAACTTCCGGGATCGAACGAGAACAGGTGTGTTCATCGTGGTATGGTCGTAGACAAACAAACGGGCAGATATCTACAATTTATTAGCACATTACATCGAAAATGGTTTAAACTTTAAAGGTCATATTTCTTGATTGGATTATTCGAAATAGGTCGTGTTTATGTGCATTTGAAAGCTCTTTTCAAGCGCTATCCATTATTTACGACAACCATGCGTTTTAAGATTTCCGGTAAAAAGTTCCAACGAAGGCAAGCTGGGGTACTTTCAGACTTAATTTTCATATGACAAAGTTAATTAGCAAAGTAACTACATCGCCATTTTCTTTGTCTGACGCTCTTAATCCATTCATTTGCGACGTGGTCCATTTATTGCAGCAAGATTGTAGCTCTTTTTAAGGGAAAGCAACTTCTAATCATGTCTCTTACTTGATTTACTCAGCGGCTATTGCGTAAAAAAGATACGTCACAGTCGTAATGATAAATAATGTAACGTGAAAAAGTCAATAGCCTACGACACCGGGAGTTCCCAGGCGGTCCCCCATCCAAGTACTATCCCGGCCCGATGATTCTTAACTTCCGTGATCGGACGAGAACAGGTGTGTTCATCGTGGTATGGTCGTAGACAAACAAACGGGCAGATATCTACGATTTATTAGCACATTACATCGAAAATGGTTTAAACTTTAAAGGTCATATTTCTTGACTGGATCATCCGAAATAGGTCGTGTTTATGTGCATTTGAAAGCTCATTTCAAGCGCTATCCAGTAATTACGACAACAATGCCCTTTAAGATTTCCGGTAAAAAGTTTCAACGAAGGCAATCTAGGGTACTTTCAGATTTAATTTTCATATGACAAAGTTATTTAGCAAATTAACTACATCGCCATTTTCTTTGTCTGACGCTCGTAATCCATTCATTTGCGACGTGGCGCATTTATTGCAGCACGATTTTAGCCCTTTTTAAGGGAAAGAAACTTCTAATCATGTCCTTTACTTGATTTACTCAGCGGCTATTGCGTAAAAAAGATACGTCACAGTCGTAATGATAAATAATGTAACGTGAAAAAGTCAATAGCCTACGACACCGGGAGATCCCAGGCGGTCCCCCATCCAAGTATTATCCCGGCCCGACGATGCTTAACTTCCGTGATCGGACGAGAACAGGTGTGGTCTTCGTGGTATGGTCGTAGACAAACAAACGGGCAGATATCTACGATTTATTAGCACATTACATCGAAAATGGTTTAAACTTTAAAGGTCATATTTCTTGACTGGATCATCCGAAATAGGTCGTGTTTATGTGCATTTGAAAGCTCATTTCAAGCGCTATCCAGTAATTACGACAACAATGCGCTTTAAGATTTCCGGTAAAAAGTTCCAACGAAGGCAATCTAGGGTACTTTCAGATTTAATTTTCATATGACAAAGTTATTTAGCAAATTAACTACATCGCCATTTTCTTTGTCTGACGCTCGTAATCCATTCATTTGCGACGTGGCGCATTTATTGCAGCAAGATTGTAGCCGTTTTGAATGGAAAGAAACTTCTAATCACGTCCCTTACTTGATTTACTCAGCGGCTATTGCGTAAAAAAGATATGTCACAGTCGTAATGATAAATAATGTAACGTGAAAGGTCAATAGCCTACGACACCGGGAGTTCCCAGGCGGTCCCCCATCCAAGTACTATCGCGGCCCGACGATGCTTAACTTCCGTGATCGGACGAGAACAGGTGTGTTCATCGTGGTATGGTCGTAGACAAACATACGGGCAGATATCTACGATCTATTAGCACATTATATCGAAAATGGTTCAAACTTTAAAGATCATATTTCTTGACTGGGTGATCGGAAATAGGTCGTGTTTATGTGCATTTGAAAGCTCTTTTTAAGCGCTATCGATTCTTTACGACAATAATGCGCTTTAAGATTTCCGGTAAAAAGTTCCAACGAAGGCAATCTAGGGTACTTGCAGACTTAATTTTCATATGACAAAGTTAATTAGCAAAGTAACTACATCGCCATTTTCTTTGTCTGACGCTCGTAATCCATTCATTTGCGACGTGGCGCATTTATTGCAGCAAGATTGTAGCCGTTTTGAATGGAAAGAAACTTCTAATCACGTCCCTTACTTGATTTACTCAGCGGCTATTGCGTAAAAAAGACATGTCACAGTCGTAATGATAAATAATGTACCGTGAAAAGTCAATAGCCTACGACACCGGGAGTTTCCAGGCGGTCCCCCATCCAAGTACTATCCGGGCCCGACGATGCTTAACTTCTGTGATCGGACGAGAACAGGTGTGGTCATCGTGGTATGGTCGTAGACAAACAAACGGGCAGATATCTACGATTTATTAGCACATTACATCGAAAATGGTTTAAACTTTAAAGGTCATATTTCTTGATTGGATTATCCGAAATAGGTCGTGTTTATGTGCATTTGAAAGCTCATTTCAAGCGCTATCCAGTAATTACGACAACAATGCGCTTTAAGATTTCCGGTAAAAAGTTCCAACGAAGGCAATCTAGGGTACTTTCAGACTTAATTTTCATATGACAAAGTTATTTAGCAAATTAACTACATCGCCATTTTCTTTGTCTGACGCTCGTAATCCATTCATTTGAGACGTGGCGCAGTTATTGCAGCCAGATCGTAGCCGTTTTGAAGGGAAAGAAACTTCTAATCAAGTCCCTTACTTGATTTACTCAGCGGCTATTGCGTAAAAAAGATACGTCACAGTCGTAATGATAAATAATGTAACGTGAAAGGTCAATAGCCTACGACACCGGGAGTTCCCAGGCGGTCCCCCATCCAAGTACTATCCCGGCCCGACGATGCTTAACTTCCGTGATCGGACGAGAACAGGTGTGGTCATCGTGGTATGGTCGTAGACAAACAAACGGGCAGATATCTACGATTTATTAGCACATTACATCGAAAATGGTTTAAACTTTAAAGGTCATATTTCTTGACTGGATCATCCGAAATAGGTCGTGTTTATGTGCATTTGAAAGCTCATTTCAAGCGCTATCCAGTAATTACGACAACAATGCGCTTTAAGATTTCCGGTAAAAAGTTCCAACGAAGGCAATCTAGGGTACTTTCAGATTTAATTTTCATATGACAAAGTTATTTAGCAAATTAACTACATCGCCATTTTCTTTGTCTGACGCTCGTAATCCATTCATTTGAGACGTGGCGCATTTATTGCAGCCAGATCGTAGCCGTTTTGAAGGGAAAGAAACTTCTAATCAAGTCCCTTACTTGATTTACTCAGCGGCTATTGCGTAAAAAAGATACGTCACAGTCGTAATGATAAATAATGTAACGTGAAAGGTCAATAGCCTACGACACCGGGAGTTCCCAGGCGGTCCCCCATCCAAGTACTATCCCGGCCCGACGATGCTTAACTTCCGGGATCGGACGAGAACAGGTGTGTTCATCGTGGTATGGTCGTAGACAAACAAACGGGCAGATATCTACGATTTATTAGCACATTACATCGAAAATGGTTTAAACTTTAAAGGTCATATTTCTTGACTGGATCATCCGAAATAGGTCGTGTTTATGTGCATTTGAAAGCTCATTTCAAGCGCTATCCAGTAATTACGACAACAATGCGCCTTAAGATTTCCGGTAAAAAGTTCCAACGAAGGCAATCTAGGGTACTTTCAGATTTAATTTTCATATGACAAAGTTATTTAGCAAATTAACTACATCGCCATTTTCTTTGTCTGACGCTCTTAATCCATTCATTTGAGACGTGGCGCATTTATTGCAGCCAGATCGTAGCCGTTTTGAAGGGAAAGAAACTTCTAATCAAGTCCCTTACTTGATTTACTCAGCGGCTATTGCGTAAAAAAGATACGTCACAGTCGTAATGATAAATAATGTAACGTGAAAAAGTCAATAGCCTACGACACCGGGAGTTCCCAGGCGGTCCCCCATCCAAGTACTATCCCGGCCCGACGATGCTTAACTTCCGGGATCGGACGAGAACAGGTGTGTTCATCGTGGTATGGTCGTAGACAAACAAACGGGCAGATATCTACGATTTATTAGCACATTACATCGAAAATGGTTTAAACTTTAAAGGTCATATTTCTTGACTGGATTATCCGAAATAGGTGGTGTTTATGTGCATTTGAAAGCTCTTTTCAAGCGCTATCGATTCTTTACGACAATAATGCGCTTTAAGATTTCCGGTAAAAAGTTCCAACGAAGGCAATTTAGGGTACTTGCAGACTTAATTTTCATATGGCAAAGTTAATTAGCAAAGTAACTACATCGCCATTTTCTTTGTCTGACGCTCGTAATCCATTCATTTGAGACGTGGCGCATTTATTGCAGCCAGATCGTAGCCGTTTTGAAGGGAAAGAAAATTCTAATCAAGTCCCTTACTTGATTTACTCAGCGGCTATTGCGTAAAAAAGATACGTCACAGTCGTAATGATAAATAATGTAACGTGAAAAAGTCAATACCCTACGACACCGGGAGTTCCCAGGCGGTCCCCCATCCAAGTACTATCCCGGCCCGACGATGCTTAACTTCCGTGATCGGACGAGAACAGGTGTGTTCATCGTGGTATGGTCGTAGACAAACATACGGGCAGATATCTACGATCTATTAGCACATTACATCGAAAATGGTTCAAACTTTAAAGATCATATTTCTTGACTGGGTGATCCGAAATAGGTCGTGTTTATGTGCATTTGAAAGCTCTTTTTAAGCGCTATCGATTCTTTACGACAATAATGCGCTTTAAGATTTCCGGTAAAAAGTTCCAACGAAGGCAATCTAGGGTACTTGCAGACTTAATTTTCATATGACAAAGTTAATTAGCAAAGTAACTACATCGCCATTTTCTTTGTCTGACGCTCGTAATCCATTCATTTGCGACGTGGCGCATTTATTGCAGCAAGATTGTAGCCGTTTTGAATGGAAAGAAACTTCTAATCACGTCCCTTACTTGATTTACTCAGCGGCTATTGCGTAAAAAAGATATGTCACAGTCGTAATGATAAATAATGTAACGTGAAAAGTCAATAGCCTACGACACCGGGAGTTCCCAGGCGGTCCCCCATCCAAGTACTATCCCGGCCCGACGATGCTTAACTTCCGTGATCGGACGAGAACAGGTGTGGTCATCGTGGTATGGTCGTAGACAAACAAACGGGCAGATATCTACGATTTATTAGCACATTACATCGAAAATGGTTTAAACTTTAAAGGTCATATTTCTTGACTGGATCATCCGAAATAGGTCGTGTTTATGTGCATTTGAAAGCTCATTTCAAGCGCTATCCAGTAATTACGACAACAATGCGCTTTAAGATTTCCGGTAAAAAGTTCCAACGAAGGCAATCTAGGGTACTTTCAGATTTAATTTTCATATGACAAAGTTATTTAGCAAATTAACTACATCGCCATTTTCTTTGTCTGACGCTCGTAATCCATTCATTTGAGACGTGGCGCATTTATTGCAGCCAGATCGTAGCCGTTTTGAAGGGAAAGAAACTTCTAATCAAGTCCCTTACTTGATTTACTCAGCGGCTATTGCGTAAAAAAGATACGTCACAGTCGTAATGATAAATAATGTAACGTGAAAAAGTCAATAGCCTACGACACCGGGAGAACCCAGGCGGTCCCCCATCAAAGTACTATCCCGGCCCGACGATGCTTAACTTCCGTGATCGGACGAGAACAGGTTTCTTCATCGTGGTATGGTCGTAGACAAACATACGGGCAGATATCTACGATCTATTAGCACATTACATCGAAAATGGTTCAAACTATAAAGATCATATTTCTTGACAGGGTGATCGGAAATAGGTCGTGTTTATGTGCATTTGAAAGCTCTTTTTAAGCGCTATCGATTCTTTACAACAATAATGCGCTTTAAGATTTCCGGTAAAAGTTCCAACGAAGGCAATATAGGGTACTTGCAGACTTAATTTTCATATGGCAAAGTTAATTAGCAAAGTAACTACATCGCCATTTTCTTTGTCTATCGCTCGTAATCCATTCATTTGCGACGTGGCGCATTTATTGCAGCAAGATTGTAGCCGTTTTGAATGGAAAGAAACTTCTAATCACGTCCCTTACTTGATTTACTCAGCGGCTATTGCGTAAAAAAGATATGTCACAGTCGTAATGATAAATAATGTAACGTGAAAAGTCAATAGCCTACGACACCGGGAGTTCCCAGACGAGAACAGGTGTGTTCATCGTGGTATGGTTGTAGACAAACATACGGGCGGATATCTACGATCTATTAGCACATTACATCGAAAATGGTTCAAACTTTAAAGATCATATTTCTTGACTGGGTGATCGGAAATAGGTCGTGTTTATGTGCATTTGAAAGCTCTTTTTAAGCGCTATCGATTCTTTACGACAATAATGCGCTTTAAGATTTCCGGTAAAAAGTTCCAACGAAGGCAATTTAGGGTACTTGCAGACTTAATTTTCATATGACAAAGTTAATTAGCAAAGTAACTACATCGCCATTTTCTTTGTCTGACGCTCGTAATCCATTCATTTGCGACGTGGCGCATTTATTGCAGCAAGATTGTAGCCGTTTTGAATGGAAAGAAACTTCTAATCACGTCCCTTACTTGATTTACTCAGCGGCTATTGCGTAAAAAAGATATGTCACAGTCGTAATGATAAATAATGTAACGTGAAAGGTCAATAGCCTACGACACCGGGAGTTCCCAGGCGGTCCCCCATCCAAGTACTATCCCGGCCCGACGATGCTTAACTTTCGTGATCGGACGAGAACAGGTGTGGTCATCGTGGTATGGTCGTAGACAAACAAACGGGCAGATATCTACGATTTATTAGCACATTACATCGAAAATGGTTTAAACTTTAAAGGTCATATTTCTTGACTGGATCATCCGAAATAGGTCGTGTTTATGTGCATTTGAAAGCTCATTTCAAGCGCTATCGATTCTTTACGACAATAATGCGCTTTAAGATTTCCGGTAAAAAGTTCCAACGAAGGCAATTTAGGGTACTTGCAGACTTAATTTTCATATGGCAAAGTTAATTAGCAAAGTAACTACATCGCCATTTTCTTTGTCTGACGCTCGTAATCCATTCATTTGAGACGTGGCGCATTTATTGCAGCCAGATCGTAGCCGTTTTGAAGGGAAAGAAACTTCTAATCAAGTCCCTTACTTGAATTACTCAGCGGCTATTGCGTAAAAAAGATACGTCACAGTCGTAATGATAAATAATGTAACGTGAAAAAGTCAATAGCCTACGACACCGGGAGTTCCCAGGCGGTCCCCCATCCAAGTACTATCCCGGCCCGACGATGCTTAACTTCCGTGATCGGACGAGAACAGGTGTGTTCATCGTGGTATGGTCGTAGACAAACATACGGGCAGATATCTACGATCTATTAGCACATTACATCGAAAATGGTTCAAACTTTAAAGATCATATTTCTTGACTGGGTGATCGGAAATAGGTCGTGTTTATGTGCATTTGAAAGCTCCTTTTAAGCGCTATCGATTTTTTACGACAATAATGCGCTTTAAGATTTCCGGTAAAAAGTTCCAACGAAGGCAATCTAGGGTACTTGCAGACTTAATTTTCATATGACAAAGTTAATTAGCAAAGTAACTACATCGCCATTTTCTTTGTCTGACGCTCGTAATCCATTCATTTGCCACGTGGCGCATTTATTGCAGCAAGATTGTAGCCGTTTTGAATGGAAAGAAACTTCTAATCACGTCCCTTACTTGATTTACTCAGCGGCTATTGCGTAAAAAAGATATGTCACAGTCGTAATGATAAATAATGTAACGTGAAAAAGTCAATAGCCTACGACACCGGGAGTTCCCAGGCGGTCCCCCATCCAAGTACTATCCCGGCCCGACGATGCTTAACTTCCGTGATCGGACGAGAACAGGTGTGTTCATCGTGGTATGGTCGTAGACAAACATACGGGCAGATATCTACGATCTATTAGCACATTACATCGAAAATGGTTCAAACTTTAAAGATCATATTTCTTGACTGGGTGATCGGAAATAGGTCGTGTTTATGTGCATTTGAAAGCTCTTTTTAAGCGCTATCGATTCTTTACGACAATAATGCGCTTTAAGATTTCCGGTAAAAAGTTCCAACGAAGGCAATCTAGGGTACTTGCAGACTTAATTTTCATATGACAAAGTTAATTAGCAAAGTAACTACATCGCCATTTTCTTTGTCTGACGCTCGTAATCCATTCATTTGCCACGTGGCGCATTTATTGCAGCCAGATCGTAGCCGTTTTGAAGGGAAAGAAACTTCTAATCAAGTCCCTTACTTGAATTACTCAGCGGCTATTGCGTAAAAAAGATACGTCACAGTCGTAATGATAAATAATGTAACGTGAAAAAGTCAATAGCCTACGACACCGGGAGTTCCCAGGCGGTCCCCCATCCAAGTACTATCCCGGCCCGACGATGCTTAACTTCCGTGATCGGACGAGAACAGGTGTGTTCATCGTGGTATGGTCGTAGACAAACATACGGGCAGATATCTACGATCTATTAGCACATTACATCGAAAATGGTTCAAACTTTAAAGATCATATTTCTTGACTGGGTGATCGGAAATAGGTCGTGTTTATGTGCATTTGAAAGCTCCTTTTAAGCGCTATCGATTTTTTACGACAATAATGCGCTTTAAGATTTCCGGTAAAAAGTTCCAACGAAGGCAATCTAGGGTACTTGCAGACTTAATTTTCATATGACAAAGTTAATTAGCAAAGTAACTACATCGCCATTTTCTTTGTCTGACGCTCGTAATCCATTCATTTGCCACGTGGCGCATTTATTGCAGCAAGATTGTAGCCGTTTTGAATGGAAAGAAACTTCTAATCACGTCCCTTACTTGATTTACTCAGCGGCTATTGCGTAAAAAAGATATGTCACAGTCGTAATGATAAATAATGTAACGTGAAAAAGTCAATAGCCTACGACACCGGGAGTTCCCAGGCGGTCCCCCATCCAAGTACTATCCCGGCCCGACGATGCTTAACTTCCGTGATCGGACGAGAACAGGTGTGTTCATCGTGGTATGGTCGTAGACAAACATACGGGCAGATATCTACGATCTATTAGCACATTACATCGAAAATGGTTCAAACTTTAAAGATCATATTTCTTGACTGGATGATCGGAAATAGGTCGTGTTTATGTGCATTTGAAAGCTCTTTTTAAGCGCTATCGATTCTTTACGACAATAATGCGCTTTAAGATTTCCGGTAAAAAGTTCCAACGAAGGCAATCTAGGGTACTTGCAGACTTAATTTTCATATGACAAAGTTAATTAGCAAAGTAACTACATCGCCATTTTCTTTGTCTGACGCTCGTAATCCATTCATTTGCCACGTGGCGCATTTATTGCAGCAAGATTGTAGCCGTTTTGAATGGAAAGAAACTTCTAATCACGTCCCTTACTTGATTTACTCAGCGGCTATTGCGTAAAAAAGATATGTCACAGTCGTAATGATAAATAATGTAACGTGAAAAGTCAATAGCCTACGACACCGGGAGTTCCCAGGCGGTCCCCCATCCAAGTACTATCCCGGCCCGACGATGCTTAACTTCCGTGATCGGACGAGAACAGGTGTGGTCATCGTGGTATGGTCGTAGACAAACAAACGGGCAGATATCTACGATTTATTAGCACATTACATCGAAAATGGTTTAAACTTTAAAGGTCATATTTCTTGACTGGATCATCCGAAATAGGTCGTGTTTATGTGCATTTGAAAGCTCATTTCAAGGGCTATCCAGTAATTACGACAACAATGCGCTTTAAGATTTCCTGTAAAAAGTTCCAACGAAGGCAATCTAGGGTACTTTCAGATTTAATTTTCATATGACAAAGTTATTTAGCAAATTAACTACATCGCCATTTTCTTTGTCTGACGCTCGTAATCCATTCATTTGAGACGTGGCGCATTTATTGCAGCCAGATCGTAGCCGTTTTGAAGGGAAAGAAACTTCTAATCAAGTCCCTTACTTGATTTACTCAGCGGCTATTGCGTAAAAAAGATACGTCACAGTCGTAATGATAAATAATGTAACGTGAAAAAGTCAATAGCCTACGACACCGGGAGTTCCCAGGCGGTCCCCCATCCAAGTACTATCCCGGCCCGACGATGCTTAACTTCCGTGATCGGACGAGAACAGGTGTGTTCATCGTGGTATGGTCGTAGACAAACATACAGGCAGATATCTACGATCTATTAGCACATTACATCGAAAATGGTTCAAACTTTAAAGATCATATTTCTTGACTGGGTGATCGGAAATAGGTCGTGTTTATGTGCATTTGAAAGCTCTTTTTAAGCGCTATCGATTCTTTACGACAATAATGCGCTTTAAGATTTCCGGTAAAAAGTTCCAACGAAGGCAATCTAGGGTACTTTCAGACTTAATTTTCATATGACAAAGTTAGTTAGCAAAGTAAGTACATCGCTATTTTCTTTGTCTGACGATCGTAATCCATTCATTTGCGACGTGGCGCATTTATTGCAGCACGATGGTAGCCGTTTTGAAGGGAAAGCAACTTCTAATCATGTCTCTTTCTTGATTTACTCAGCGGCTATTGCGTAAAAAAGATATGTCACAGTCGTAATGATAAATAATGTAACGTGAAAAGTCAATAGCCTACGACACCGGGAGTTCCCAGACGAGAACAGGTGTGTTCATCGTGGTATGGTTGTAGACAAACATACGGGCGGATATCTACGATCTATTAGCACATTACATCGAAAATGGTTCAAACTTTAAAGATCATATTTCTTGACTGGGTGATCGGAAATAGGTCGTGTTTATGTGCATTTGAAATCTCTTTTTAAGCGCTATCGATTCTTTACGACAATAATGCGCTTTAAGATTTCCGGTAAAAAGTTCCAACGAAGGCAATCTAGGGTACTTGCAGACTTAATTTTCATATGACAAAGTTAATTAGCAAAGTAACTACATCGCCATTTTCTTTGTCTGACGCTCGTAATCCATTCATTTGCCACGTGGCGCATTTATTGCAGCAAGATTGTAGCCGTTTTGAATGGAAAGAAACTTCTAATCACGTCCCTTACTTGATTTACTCAGCGGCTATTGCGTAAAAAAGATATGTCACAGTCGTAATGATAAATAATGTAACGTGAAAAGTCAATAGCCTACGACACCGGGAGTTCCCAGGCGGTCCCCCATCCAAGTACTATCCCGGCCCGACGATGCTTAACTTCCGTGATCGGACGAGAACAGGTGTGGTCATCGTGGTATGGTCGTAGACAAACAAACGGGCAGATATCTACGATTTATTAGCACATTACATCGAAAATGGTTTAAACTTTAAAGGTCATATTTCTTGACTGGATCATCCGAAATAGGTCGTGTTTATGTGCATTTGAAAGCTCATTTCAAGGGCTATCCAGTAATTACGACAAGAATGCGCTTTAAGATTTCCTGTAAAAAGTTCCAACGAAGGCAATCTAGGGTACTTTCAGATTTAATTTTCATATGACAAAGTTATTTAGCAAATTAACTACATCGCCATTTTCTTTGTCTGACGCTCGTAATCCATTCATTTGAGACGTGGCGCATTTATTGCAGCCAGATCGTAGCCGTTTTGAAGGGAAAGAAACTTCTAATCAAGTCCCTTACTTGATTTACTCAGCGGCTATTGCGTAAAAAAGATACGTCACAGTCGTAATGATAAATAATGTAACGTGAAAAAGTCAATAGCCTACGACACCGGGAGTTCCCAGGCGGTCCCCCATCCAAGTACTATCCCGGCCCGACGATGCTTAACTTCCGTGATCGGACGAGAACAGGTGTGTTCATCGTGGTATGGTCGTAGACAAACATACAGGCAGATATCTACGATCTATTAGCACATTACATCGAAAATGGTTCAAACTTTAAAGATCATATTTCTTGACTGGGTGATCGGAAATAGGTCGTGTTTATGTGCATTTGAAAGCTCTTTTTAAGCGCTATCGATTCTTTACGACAATAATGCGCTTTAAGATTTCCGGTAAAAAGTTCCAACGAAGGCAATCTAGGGTACTTTCAGACTTAATTTTCATATGACAAAGTTAGTTAGCAAAGTAAGTACATCGCTATTTTCTTTGTCTGACGATCGTAATCCATTCATTTGCGACGTGGCGCATTTATTGCAGCACGATGGTAGCCGTTTTGAAGGGAAAGCAACTTCTAATCATGTCTCTTTCTTGATTTACTCAGCGGCTATTGCGTAAAAAAGATATGTCACAGTCGTAATGATAAATAATGTAACGTGAAAAGTCAATAGCCTACGACACCGGGAGTTCCCAGACGAGAACAGGTGTGTTCATCGTGGTATGGTTGTAGACAAACATACGGGCGGATATCTACGATCTATTAGCACATTACATCGAAAATGGTTCAAACTTTAAAGATCATATTTCTTGACTGGGTGATCGGAAATAGGTCGTGTTTATGTGCATTTGAAATCTCTTTTTAAGCGCTATCGATTCTTTACGACAATAATGCGCTTTAAGATTTCCGGTAAAAAGTTCCAACGAAGGCAATCTAGGGTACTTGCAGACTTAATTTTCATATGACAAAGTTAATTAGCAAAGTAACTACATCGCCATTTTCTTTGTCTGACGCTCGTAATCCATTCATTTGCGACGTGGCGCATTTATTGCAGCCAGATCGTAGCCGTTTTGAAGGGAAAGAAACTTCTAATCAAGTCCCTTACTTGATTTACTCAGCGGCTATTGCGTAAAAAAGATATGTCACAGTCGTAATGATAAATAATGTAACGTGAAAAGTCAATAACCTACGACACCGGGGGTTCCCAGGCGGTTCCCCATCCAAGTACTATCCCGGCCCGACGATGCTTAACTTCCGTGATCGGACGAGAACAGGTGTGTTCATCGTGGTATGGTCGTAGACAAACAAACGGGCAGATATCTGCGATTTATTAGCACATTACATCGAAAATGGTTTAAACTTTAAAGGTCATATTTCTTGACTGGATCATCCGAAATAGGTCGTGTTTATGTGCATTTGAAAGCTCATTTCAAGCGCTATCCAGTAATTACGACAACAATGCGCTTTAAGATTTCCGGTAGAAAGTTCCAACGAAGGCAATCTAGGGTACTTTCAGATTTAATTTTCATATGACAAAGTTATTTAGCAAATTAACTACATCGCCATTTTCTTTGTCTGACGCTCGTAATCCATTCATTTGAGACGTGGCGCATTTATTGCAGCCAGATCGTAGCCGTTTTGAAGGGAAAGAAACTTCTAATCAAGTCCCTTACTTGATTTACTCAGCGGCTATTGCGTAAAAAAGATACGTCACAGTCGTAATGATAAATAATGTAACGTGAAAAAGTCAATAGCCTACGACACCGGGAGTTCCCAGGCGGTCCCCCATCCAAGTACTATCCCGGCCCGACGATTCTTAACTTCCGTGATCGGACAAGAACAGGTGTGTTCATCGTGGTATGGTCGTAGACAAACAAACGGGCAGATATCTACGATTTATTAGCACATTACATCGAAAATGGTTTAAACTTTAAAGGTCATATTTCTGGACTGGATCGTGTTTATGTGCATTTGAAAGCTCATTTCAAACGCTATCCAGTAATTACGACAATAATGCGCTTTAAGATTTCCGGTAAAAAGTTCCAACGAAGGCAATCTAGGGTACTTTCAGACTTAATTTTCATATGACAAAGTTAGTTAGCAAAGTAAGTACATCGCTATTTTCTTTGTCTGACGATCGTAATCCATTCATTTGCGACGTGGCGCATTTATTGCAGCACGATGGTAGCCGTTTTGAAGGGAAAGCAACTTCTAATCATGTCTCTTTCTTGATTTACTCAGCGGCTATTGCGTAAAAAAGATATGTCACAGTCGTAATGATAAATAATGTAACGTGAAAAGTCAATAGCCTACGACACCGGGAGTTCCCAGACGAGAACAGGTGTGTTCATCGTGGTATGGTTGTAGACAAACATACGGGCGGATATCTACGATCTATTAGCACATTACATCGAAAATGGTTCAAACTTTAAAGATCATATTTCTTGACTGGGTGATCGGAAATAGGTCGTGTTTATGTGCATTTGAAATCTCTTTTTAAGCGCTATCGATTCTTTACGACAATAATGCGCTTTAAGATTTCCGGTAAAAAGTTCCAACGAAGGCAATCTAGGGTACTTGCAGACTTAATTTTCATATGACAAAGTTAATTAGCAAAGTAACTACATCGCCATTTTCTTTGTCTGACGCTCGTAATCCATTCATTTGCGACGTGGCGCATTTATTGCAGCAAGATTGTAGCCGTTTTGAATGGAAAGAAACTTCTAATCACGTCCCTTGCTTGATTTACTCAGCGGCTATTGCGTAAAAAAGATATGTCACAGTCGTAATGATAAATAATGTAACGTGAAAAGTCAATAGCCTACGACACCGGGGGTTCCCAGGCGGTCCCCCATCCAAGTACTATCCCGGCCCGACGATGCTTAACTTCCGTGATCGGACGAGAACAGGTGTGTTCATCGTGGTATGGTCGTAGACAAACAAACGGGCAGATATCTGCGATTTATTAGCACATTACATCGAAAATGGTTTAAACTTTAAAGGTCATATTTCTTGACTGGATCATCCGAAATAGGTCGTGTTTATGTGCATTTGAAAGCTCATTTCAAGCGCTATCCAGTAATTACGACAATAATGCGCTTTAAGATTTCCGGTAAAAAGTTCCAACGAAGGCAATCTAGGGTACTTGCAGACTTAATTTTCATATGACAAAGTTAATTAGCAAAGTAACTACATCGCCATTTTCTTTGTCTGACGCTCGTAATCCATTCATTTGCGACGTGGCGCATTTATTGCAGCAAGATTGTAGCCGTTTTGAATGGAAAGAAACTTCTAATCACGTCCCTTGCTTGATTTACTCAGCGGCTATTGCGTAAAAAAGATATGTCACAGTCGTAATGATAAATAATGTAACGTGAAAAGTCAATAGCCTACGACACCGGGGGTTCCCAGGCGGTCCCCCATCCAAGTACTATCCCGGCCCGACGATGCTTAACTTCCGTGATCGGACGAGAACAGGTGTGTTCATCGTGGTATGGTCGTAGACAAACAAACGGGCAGATATCTGCGATTTATTAGCACATTACATCGAAAATGGTTTAAACTTTAAAGGTCATATTTCTTGACTGGATCATCCGAAATAGGTCGTGTTTATGTGCATTTGAAAGCTCATTTCAAGCGCTATCCAGTAATTACGACAACAATGCGCTTTAAGATTTCCCGTAAAAAGTTCCAACGAAGGCAATCTAGGGTACTTGCAGACTTAATTTTCATATGACAAAGTTAATTAGCAAAGTAACTACATCGCCATTTTCTTTGTCTGACGCTCGTAATCCATTCATTTGCGACGTGGCGCATTTATTGCAGCAAGATTGTAGCCGTTTTGAATGGAAAGAAACTTCTAATCACGTCCCTTGCTTGATTTACTCAGCGGCTATTGCGTAAAAAAGATATGTCACAGTCGTAATGATAAATAATGTAACGTGAAAAGTCAATAGCCTACGACACCGGGGGTTCCCAGGCGGTCCCCCATCCAAGTACTATCCCGGCCCGACGATGCTTAACTTCCGTGATCGGACGAGAACAGGTGTGTTCATCGTGGTATGGTCGTAGACAAACAAACGGGCAGATATCTGCGATTTATTAGCACATTACATCGAAAATGGTTTAAACTTTAAAGGTCATATTTCTTGACTGGATCATCCGAAATAGGTCGTGTTTATGTGCATTTGAAAGCTCATTTCAAGCGCTATCCAGTAATTACGACAATAATGCGCTTTAAGATTTCCGGTAAAAAGTTCCAACGAAGGCAATCTAGGGTACTTGCAGACTTAATTTTCATATGACAAAGTTAATTAGCAAAGTAACTACATCGCCATTTTCTTTGTCTGACGCTCGTAATCCATTCATTTGCGACGTGGCGCATTTATTGCAGCAAGATTGTAGCCGTTTTGAATGGAAAGAAACTTCTAATCACGTCCCTTGCTTGATTTACTCAGCGGCTATTGCGTAAAAAAGATATGTCACAGTCGTAATGATAAATAATGTAACGTGAAAAGTCAATAGCCTACGACACCGGGGGTTCCCAGGCGGTCCCCCATCCAAGTACTATCCCGGCCCGACGATGCTTAACTTCCGTGATCGGACGAGAACAGGTGTGTTCATCGTGGTATGGTCGTAGACAAACAAACGGGCAGATATCTGCGATTTATTAGCACATTACATCGAAAATGGTTTAAACTTTAAAGGTCATATTTCTTGACTGGATCATCCGAAATAGGTCGTGTTTATGTGCATTTGAAAGCTCATTTCAAGCGCTATCCAGTAATTACGACAACAATGCGCTTTAAGATTTCCCGTAAAAAGTTCCAACGAAGGCAATCTAGGGTACTTGCAGACTTAATTTTCATATGACAAAGTTAATTAGCAAAGTAACTACATCGCCATTTTCTTTGTCTGACGCTCGTAATCCATTCATTTGCGACGTGGCGCATTTATTGCAGCAAGATTGTAGCCGTTTTGAATGGAAAGAAACTTCTAATCACGTCCCTTACTTGATTTACTCAGCGGCTATTGCGTAAAAAAGATATGTCACAGTCGTAATGATAAATAATGTAACGTGAAAAGTCAATAGCCTACGACACCGGGGGTTCCCAGGCGGTCCCCCATCCAAGTACTATCCCGGCCCGAAGATGCTTAACTTCCGTGATCGGACGAGAACAGGTGTGTTCATCGTGGTATGGTCGTAGACAAACAAACGGGCAGATATCTGCGATTTATTAGCACATTACATCGAAAATGGTTTAAACTTTAAAGATCATATTTCTTGACTGGATCATCCGAAATAGGTCGTGTTTATGTGCATTTGAAAGCTCATTTCAAGCGCTATCCAGTAATTACGACAACAATGCGCTTTAAGATTTCCGGTAAAAAGTTCCAACGAAGGCAATCTAGGGTACTTGCAGACTTAATTTTCATATGACAAAGTTAATTAGCAAAGTAACTACATCGCCATTTTCTTTGTCTGACGCTCGTAATCCATTCATTTGCGACGTGGCGCATTTATTGCAGCAAGATTGTAGCCGTTTTGAATGGAAAGAAACTTCTAATCACGTCCCTTACTTGATTTACTCAGCGGCTATTGCGTAAAAAAGATACGTCACAGTCGTAATGATAAATAATGTAACGTGAAAAAGTCAATAGCCTACGACACCGGGAGTTCCCAGGCGGTTCCCCATCCAAGTACTATCCCGGCCCGACGATGCTTAACTTCCGGGATCGGACGAGAACAGGTGTGTTCATCGTGGTATGGTCGTAGACAAACAAACGGGCAGATATCTACGATTTATTAACACATTACATCGAAAATGGTTGAAACTTTAAAGGTCATATTTCTTGACTGGGTGATCGGAAATAGGTCGTGTTTATGTGCATTTGAAAGCTCTTTTTAAGCGCTATCGATTCTTTACGACAATAATGCGCTTTAAGATTTCCGGTAAAAAGTTCCAACGAAGGCAATCTAGGGTACTTTCAGATTTAATTTTCATATGACAAAGTTATTTAGCAAATTAACTACATCGCCATTTTCTTTGTCTGACGCTCGTAATCCATTCATTTGAGACGTGGCGCATTTATTGCAGCCAGATCGTAGCCGTTTTGAAGGAAAAGAAACTTCTAATCAAGTCCCTTACTTGATTTACTCAGCGGCTATTGCGTAAAAAAGATACGTCACAGTCGTAATGATAAATAATGTAACGTGAAAAAGTCAATAGCCTACGACACCGGGAGTTCCCAGGCGGTCCCCCATCCAAGTACTATCCCGGCCCGACGATGCTTAACTTCCAGGATCGGACGAGAACAGGTGTGTTCATCGTGGTATGGTCGTAGACAAACAAACGGGCAGATATCTACGATTTATTAGCACATTACATCGAAAATGGTTTAAACTTTAAAGGTCATATTTCTTGACTGGATTATCCGAAATAGGTCGAGTTTATGTGCATTTGAAAGCTCTTTTCAAGCGCTATCCATTATTTACAACAACCATGCGCTTTAAGATTTCCGGTAAAAAGTTCCAACGAAGGCAAGCTGGGGTACTTTCAGACTTAATATTCATATGACAAAGTTAATTAGCAAAGTAACTACATCGCCATTTTCTTTGTCTGACGCTCTTAATCCATTCATTTGCGACGTGGTGCATTTATTGCAGCAAGATTGTAGCCCTTTTTCAGGGAAAGCAACTTCTAATCATGTCTCTTACTTGATTTACTCAGCGGCTATTGCGTAAAAAAGATACGTCACAGTCGTAATGATAAATAATGTAACGTGAAAAAGTCAATAGCCTACGACACCGGGAGTTCCCAGGCGGTCCCCCATCCAAGTACTATCCCGGCCCGACGATTCTTAACTTCCGTGATCGGACGAGAACAGGTGTGTTCATCGTGGTATGGTCGTAGACAAACAAACGGGCAGATATCTACGATTTATTAGCACATTACATCGAAAATGGTTTAAACTTTAAAGGTCATATTTCTTGACTGGATCATCCGAAATAGGTCGTGTTTATGTGCATTTGAAAGCTCATTTCAAACGCTATCCAGTAATTACGACAATAATGCGCTTTAAGATTTATGGTAAAAAGTTCCAACGAAGGCAATTTAGGGTACTTGCAGACTTAATTTTCATATGGCAAAGTTAATTAGCAAAGTAACTACATCGCCATTTTCTTTGTCTGACGCTCGTAATCCATTCATTTGCGACGTGGTGCATTTATTGCAGCAAGATTGTAGCCGTTTTGAATGGAAAGACACTTCTAATCACGTCCCTTACTTGATTTACTCAGCGGCTATTGCGTAAAAAAGATATGTCACAGTCGTAATGATAAATAATGTAACGTGAAAAGTCAAT
Source organism: Hydractinia symbiolongicarpus (assembly GCF_029227915.1). Classification (NCBI taxonomy): domain Eukaryota; kingdom Metazoa; phylum Cnidaria; class Hydrozoa; order Anthoathecata; family Hydractiniidae; genus Hydractinia; species Hydractinia symbiolongicarpus. The sequence continues at coordinate 14,065,466 of NC_079885.1, read as the reverse complement.
AGCCTACGACACCGGGAGTTCCCAGACGAGAACAGGTGTGTTCATCGTGGTATGGTTGTAGACAAACATACGGGCAGATATCTACGATCTATTAGCACATTACATCGAAAATGGTTCAAACTTTAAAGATCATATTTCTTGACTGGGTGATCGGAAATAGGTCGTGTTTATGTGCATTTGAAAGCTCTTTTTAAGCGCTATCGATTCTTTACGACAATAATGCGCTTTAAGATTTCCGGTAAAAAGTTCCAACGAAGGCAATCTAGGGTACTTGCAGACTTAATTTTCATATGACAAAGTTAATTAGCAAAGTAACTACATCGCCATTTTTCTTTGTCTGACGCTCGTAATCCATTCATTTGCGACGTGGCGCATTTATTGCAGCAAGATTGTAGCCGTTTTGAATGGAAAGAAACTTCTAATCACGTCCCTTACTTGATTTACTCAGCGGCTATTGCGTAAAAAAGATATGTCACAGTCGTAATGATAAATAATGTAACGTGAAAAGTCAATAGCCTACGACACCGGGAGTTCCCAGGCGGTCCCCCATCCAAGTACTATCCCGGCCAGACGATGCTTAACTTCCGTGATCGGACGAGAACATGTGTGTTCATCGTGGTATGGTCGTAGACAAACAAACGGGCAGATATCTACGATTTATTAGCACATTACATCGAAAATGGTTTAAACTTTAAAGGTGATATTTCTTGACTGGATCATCCGAAATAGGTCATGTTTATGTGCATTTGAAAGCTCATGTCAAGCGCTATCCATTAATTACGACAACAATGCGCTTTAAGATTTCCGGTAAAAAGTTCCAACGAAGGCAATCTAGGGTACTTTCAGATTTAATTTTCATATGACAAAGTTATTTAGCAAATTAACTACATCGCCATTTTCTTTGTCTGACGCTCGTAATCCATTCATTTGAGACGTGGCGCATTTATTGCAGCCAGATCGTAGCCGTTTTGAAGGGAAAGAAACTTCTAATCAAGTCCCTTACTTGATTTACTCAGCGGCTATTGCGTAAAAAAGATACGTCACAGTCGTAATGATAAATAATGTAACGTGAAAAAGTCAATAGCCAACGACACCGGAAGTTCCCAGGCGGTCCCCCATCCAAGTACTATCCCGGCCCGACGATGCTTAACTTCCGTGATCGGACGAGAACAGGTGTGTTCATCGTGGTATGGTCGTAGACAAACAAACGGGCAGATATCTACGATTTATTAGCACATTACATCGAAAATGGTTTAAACTTTAAAGGTCATATTTCTTGACTGGATTATCCGAAATAGGTCGTGTTTATGTGCATTTGAAAGCTCTTTTCAAGCGCTATCCATTATTTACGACAACCATGCGCTTTAAGATTTCCGGTAAAAAGTTCCAACGAAGGCAAGCTGGGGTACTTTCAGACTTAATTTTCATATGACAAAGTTAATTAGCAAAGTAACTACATTATTATTATTATTATTATTATTATTAACATTTATTTGGGTTCAATTTTGTGCAAAATTGTTCTTCTCCCTAAAATGAAATATAAAAATGAAAAAAAATTATAGATTAAGAATAAATGAGTGTTCAAAAAATAAATTTTTTTTTTATATACATTAAATAAAAAAGAAAACCGCGATGAGAAAAACTGAAAAGGCTTGAAAGAAATTGAAACGCTCGAATCGACGAGAAATTGAGAAACGATATATGGAATCAACCTAAATTGTAACTAGACAAAAAGCAGAGAAAACGATAAATGGCCTTGAAAGTAAGGAAAATATAAATAAACTATAAATAAAGAATAAATAATTGTTCAAAAAAATATTATCTTTTTATATATATACATCATAAAAAACCGCGATGAAAAGCAAAATTAAAAATAAACTTGAAAGGCTCGAAAGAGATTGAAACACTCGAATCGACAAGATAAATAGAGACGATATTGGAATCAACCTAGATAGGAGTAACTAGAAAAAAACCCAGAGAAAACGATAAATGGCCTTGGAAGTAAGAAAATATAAAATAAACTAATTGAATTATGAAAAAAAAAAAAAAAAAAGAAATATTTCATATATATACTTGGCTAGTCGCAAAAGGAGAAAAGGCAAAAGTAAACACAAGCTGAAAATGAGTAAGGGTAGATTGTGAACAGGTCGATTGAATATTGGCACCCAAACTTCGGCGAACAGAATTCAAACAGACAAGACTCTAGCGACTGCCTTATTTAGATAAAATTGTTTTGCTTCTTTAGTAAATTTTTCTAGAGTTTCAATAATTTTTATACTATCCGGGATTTCATCGTAACACCGTGCTTGGTTTTGAAAAGTGCCATTTCCAACATTTTTAACAAGAGGCTCCTTCGTAGAAGATCTCAAATTTCGTGTTGGTACAACAAACTCTACGTTTAGATAGCTTGGATGGTTGTTATCAATTCTCGATTTGTGTACAAGTTTACTTATACTGAATTCAATATGTTCTTTTACGGGAAGCCATTTTAGATTCGTGACTTCTTGCAGATTAGCATAACGGCGGAGAACGTAACCAGCAGCCATGTTTTGGATCTTTTGTAGCCGACATATCAGATAATCAGGTATTTGCGAGAAGACAACATTACCGTAACTTATCCTTGATAAGATCAACGTTTGCGCCAAGGTTTTGCGTACATGGAAAGGTGTGAAACGACTAAACTTTCGTAGAGCACGTAGTGTTGAGTGCGAGGATTTTATAACATTGTTTATATGGCAGGTCCATGATAGATTTTGATCGAATTGAATGCCAAGTAACTTAACATTTTCTTCCTGCTCGATTGACATACCAGCACAACGACAAAGATAGCTTCGGTCAGAATCAAATGCTCTCAGTCGCTTAGAATGGAATATGATTAACTTAAGCTTGTCACTGTTGAACAAAAGATTGTTTTCTTTTGACCAAGCTAGAAGGTTATCTACATCCTTTTCCATATCTTTGATTGATTGAAATAGATCTTTGACTTTGCAGTGTTTATATAATGTTGTATCATCAGCATATTGGATACTGGCGGAGTTGATTTGATTTGATAACTCGATGACGTAGAGGTTAAACAGGACAGGGCCAAGTATGCTACCCTGTGGTACACCGTAAAACATTGATTTTAAAGATGAAATTTTGTCTTCAATTTGAACGTATTGTTTCATATCTTTCAGATAACTTGATAATATCTTTAAAGCACGAAATGAAAAATTCATATCACGTAGTTTCAGCAGCAGATTTTTGTGATCAATCGTGTCGAAAGCTTTGGAGTAATCGATGAGGATAGAGAGTGTCACTTCACTTTTCGCCATTGCTTTTTTTATGTCGTCACGAAGCTTAAGCATCAATGTGGTAGTCGTATGACCTTTGCGAAAACCGGATTGTGTTTCATTGTAAAGTTGATTACTTTCGATGAATTCACATAACTGAGATAAGATTACTCTCTCGTAGATTTTTGACAATACTGGCAGTACTGAGATTGGACGATAGTCCTTTGTGCTAATTGGTGTGTCGATCTTTGGTATTGGGCAAACACGAGCAATCTTCCATTGCTGGGGAAATATTTCTTTGTTGATGCAATTGTTAATAATATGGACCAGAGGGGATGTTATGAATTCTGATACTGGCTTGATAAATCGTATTGGAATATTGTCATGACCACTGGAGCAGTCATTCTTGAGGTTTTTTAGTATTTTATTTATTTCATTGTAAGTAGTATGTTGAATTTTGAACGATTGTTCGTTTTCAGTAGTTTTGATATCATCTGGTAATGTAGACTCGACGTTTGATTTCCCAGTTAGGTTTGCTGCTAGATTGCTAAAATATTCATTCATTTCTGAAAGATCGTGTTTGATTCGTGTTTTTTGATTGCTCAGAATACGATGAATAGTATTCCAGACAGATTTTTGATCCTTTGACGATAACGATTTCTTGAAGAACGAGTTTTTTATTTCCTTCAATGTCTTTCGATAATTAGTGCGTTTTTCTTTATAGTCATTTTTGTAATTTGGATCTTCTTGGGCTTTTTTACGATAAAATTCCAGTTGGTTTCGACTGTCTTGGATGGCAGGGTCTTTCATCCACGGAGCGATCAAGCGTGTTAGCTTTACTCGCTTCAGTGGGGCATGACGTTCAATACAGGATAATATGAGATGATTCAGTGTATCTATTTGTTCATCTGGATCATCGAATGTAAATATCAAACTAAATGGTAATTTTGAAAAATCGTCGATATAGGAATTCATATCCAGATTTTTTTCGTCATGAACGAATTTATATCGCGGTTCGAAACGTTCTTTTTTAATGCTAAGTAGAATATATGGCGTGTCATGATCACTTATTTCGTCAGTAATAGGCACGTCACTGTTTGTCACTTTACCAGGAATGTTAGTAATAATATGATCAATGAGAGTAGCTCCCTTTCTGGTTGGTTTATTGACATGTTGATACAAATTGTACGAATTTAGTATGTCTTTATAACGTTTGGTGGATTCTTTTTCTTGGCCTTGAAGGTCAATGTTCATATCACCGGTTACAATAATGACACCGCTCCATTTAATAGATATTTCGGCTATCAATGTTTCAAAATTATTGAGCCATTCGATCTTTTGCTCTTCCTTTGAGCTTGGTTGATATACTGTAATTAGAAGGTAGGGTGTATTTTTGTTCCGACCACGAAATTCGACGCATAAAACTTCCATTGAAGAATGTTTTGTCAAATCATCTCTCGATTTAAAGTGTAGAGAATCTTTGGCATAAATCCCAACTCCACCCCCTCGAGATTTTCTGTTTTTGAAAAGTGTCTTATATCCTGGTTTGTTGACGTAATCTAACTGTTCCTTGTTGTCTTGAAGCCAAGTCTCGCTTAGGGTTATGATGTCAAAGTCATAAATGTTTAACATTAAAGAGAATTCTGTGAATGTCGATAAGAGAGATTGGGTGTTTATATGAGCGATAGACGTTTGATTGCGATGCTTGTTTAAAAGCTTTAGATGACTGTTCTCGGTAGTTATTGGGTCATCAGTAGTGTCTGTGTTAAATGCGATATTACGTACGCCAAAGTAGGGAAGCTCTGATAATATACATCCACTGCATGTCCATTTAACAACAATTCTGGATGTCATACGATTCTGTTCAAAGATGGGAAGGTTAGAACATGATGCATGTGTAAAACATAAACACTTAATACATTGTAAACGTTTTCTATTTGTTTCAACTCCTTTATTACACTCAGTGCACTTGGATGAACCAGGTCCTGGATTCTCTTGAATATCTCCTGACAAAATTATGTTAAATGTTGATACAGAGTTCGCATAATAAACGATAGGTGATTTACCTCTCTTTATCTTTGTACGAATAACATTTGCTTTATAAACGTTTGTATTATCTTGAGATGCAACATCATTAAATGACAAAGTGTGAAAGATGCCAATTAAAGCAATTAAAACGACGATATTTCTCATGTTTATAAAGTTATAGAGAAAAAATGTGTTTTGAGTGTAAAAAAGATTTCTCCAACATGTAAGCATAAAGTACATAACTTGAAAAAAAAATTCAATATTCACCACAAAAAACAAGTCAAAACCATTAAGCATGACTAGAATAACCAGTAGCGTTATTTCGATCGATTTCGTCATAAATATTCAAGTTGAAGTAAATCGAATAAACAAAAAAAATTTATAACAACTTTATAAAACCAGAACACGTCTGCTCTCTCCCAAAACGATATAAAAACTTCTAATCAAGTCCCTTACCTGATTTACTCAGCGCCTATTGCGTAAAAAAGATACGTCACAGTCGTAATGATAAACTAGGGCAGTGTCCACACTGGTGCGACCGCTGCGTGCATCAATTTTTCAGTTCAAATAAATAAGTTTTCTTGCGAATGGTCATATATATCATCACTTTTGTTGAAGGCCAATTTATATGTATATATATTACAGATATTTATTGACTGCCTTTCAACCTATTTGTATACCTGAATCAGTTGAATATGCTGCTGGTTTCATACTTTCTATGCAAGAACTTATCCTATTTTCTACAAAGCTTGCATATGCGCAGCAGTTGGAAAAGTGGTACGCTACGATAGGTGACCAATTTGCAATACCGCGAAATTCATTTTTCCATCGTTCAGTACGGCTAGGGCAGGTTAACTTTTCATTGGAAAATTTTTGGCCATGAAAAAACAGAATATAATGCGCGGGGAGAGGCCACATTGCGTAGTTACTTTTCAGCATTGGAAATTGACGAAGCATGGTATAACAAAACCAAACGTACTTTTTGTTTTTAAAGTAAATATTTACAATGTGAAAATAAAGAAAAGTCACATACCTATCAAAATAATAACAAAAAATAGAGAGCAAAAAAGTGTTTGATCTTTATTTGTTAGACCAGCTATCAAAATGATATAAAAAGAGTTTTCATATAAAAGCTGTAATAGAAAATTAACGAGAAACGAATCAGCTCAATTTCTACAACTGACAAATTGGTACATATATAGCATGAAATAAGCAGTTTTCACAGTCCCACGGTAATAATAACACAAGTAGTACAAAAAAAAAGCCATAGTGGAATCATCTTTGAATAGTTCATTTTTTATGCATGGTCATTTTGCTAACTTTTTGACCTTTGGTGATAACAAAATCAACATCTGTGAGATTCAACAAATCGGATCGCAGTTTCACCTCATCCGCAATTTCTTCGCCGAAATATTCTTCAAGGACTTCTCTGTAAGCAGCTACGGTTAAAGCAACATATTCGTTACGCATATCCAAAACAACACATATTTGGCAGCAGTTCGGTTGCTGCTTTAAATGAGTGACTGAGAAATCTCGACCACAGTGAACATTGGTGCAGGTTGCCAAACCAGTTCCTGGACGAATATCTACTTTTCCCTTACATATTTTGCATTGTAAGAAGGTTTTCACGACAATACTCTCAATAACGGGACAACATACGATCATTTCCTTAGGCGGTGTTGCTGTAGAATCTTTTTGCGCTACAGACTCATCAAATTGTACATCCAACGCTTCTGTTAAAAAGCAAATGATTGTCGAATAATTGGTTGTAAGAACCAGCTCTTCATTGAAGGTCTTGGTTGACGCATTTGCTATTTGAATCAATTGGAATTCCTTAACAATTTCCAACAAATCAGCCCAAATAGTGATCTTCAATGTTCTTGTACCATCACTAAAGATGCCCTCTCTCATTCTATCCTGGCGATTTTTACCCTGCTTCGTGTACACTTGACATGTTTCTTCTGAAGTGAATTTTATTTGACCAACCACTGATGTCACTAAACCATCATCATCTATATCAGCTAAACGCACTGCATCAGCATCGTTCAAATCAAAGCCAATGGCATCTGATGCTGGTGAGATGACCGAGTATGCATTGAAGAAGAAAAGATCTTTGCCAGGTACAAGTTTCGCAAGTAATATTGGAGTTTTGTCATGAAAAGCATCCAATATTTTCTGTCTAATGATTTTGATATTTTTGTGGTTGCTAACCAAAATTTTCTTGAAGTCCGTAGGACCACTTTTGATGAAAATGAAAAAGTAATCACGGGTTTTCTGTTGGTTTTGTTTGATGGGTGAAAACGATGCGACAAAGCCAGTTATGTCTAAAAAAGAGGAGCATTATACAGGATTAGTTTGCTTGTACAGAATCAGGGATTCTTTATTCACAGAATACAGAGAATCGTCAACTTCATCTGTGTGTAAAATTTTTCTCAATATGTACCTTGAGATTATTGCAGTATTGTTTCAAGATTTTTTCAGATACAATTTTGTTTTTTATAAGCAACTCGTTTATGGGCAACTGAACTTGATTTCAAAAAGTATTAAGCAACTTCATTTCTTGACAATTCCAAACATAAGCAACTGTCTAAATTAGTATTGCACATAAATAATTCAAAGCCCAAGAGAAACGCACTATTTTCGTCTTCGTGGGCCGAAATTGTGCCTTTTCCTTGTATTTCCCTTTAAAAACTACCAGTAAATTAAGCCTGATTGCAATTTTTCTTTTCTTTATTATAACACCGAAAAGTTTATCAAGAAAAATAAGCAACCATTAAGCAACTTGAGATACAAAAATTGGTCAAAAAGTAAGCAACTTGAGTTCTTATCAAAATCCTAAGTTGCTTATAAAAGAAATCACGCATCATAGAATCAATTTTTAGCAGTTGGAAACATATCCGCTAAAATTTCTCTACAATAAAGTAAATCATTATGCTAAGCAAAATATGTATCAGACTTATTCACTTACCAATAGCAGTTGATGGTGCTGAGGGTGAATAAGGGGAAGATACATTGGTGAAAAGTCTTTTGCTTGGAGTTAATGGACTATCTGAAATTGAAGATGTCGATGCTCGTTTCTTGGGTGTACTTTGTTCTAAAGGCAAGTAACAAATTTCATGAAGAGGGAAAGGTAGTATTTATATGCTAGCTGTTGAATAGATAAATCATTGAAAGTTTTGTCTACTTGTTTTGGTTGTGTTAGAATGAAAAAATTCACAACTCATCAAAATATTTGTACAATGTAAAGGTTTTCTAACAGTTTGACAGATATGAATAAATGAAAAAAGTTACCTGTGTCAGGTACATTTATAGGTGGTGAACCATTGGGAGTATCATCCACTCGTTTTAGTTGTGCTAATAATAAAAAAAGCAAACCTTATTACTTCTCATACGTAGTCTAGTGAAGATGAAGTTAATTGAAGAAAAAAACAACTTACCTTTTTTAACTACTTTTCTCATCTTTTTGACATCAGACACTAAAAATGAATTATATAGCTATATCATGCAGTCTATGCTCTTCTGAAATACGGTATTGAAAATTTGCACTGTTGCTTATGGATGTAAGACGTTCATAACTCATTGGTTCAACTATAAGATCTTGCAATTTTCGGACTCTCGACAATGCAACATAAGTCAATCCTGGTGATTTTTCACTGCTGCCAAGGTCAATCCACACCTTTGGTAGAGTAAGACCTTGTGATTTGTGAATTGTAATGGCCCAAGCTAATTTTAAAGGAAATTGTGTCCTTTCAAAGTTTGACCCATATGATTCAGAAGTGCTTGAGCAGGGTGCAATTGGCACAACATTGTCGTTATTAAAACATGGACCAGAATAAGTGTCAAATTGAACAAGAATTGCTACTGGAAAGAGTTCGTAAGCAGATGCATACACGATGTTATGAATGGTTCCTAAAGAACCATTGCACAAACCCACTTCTGTCCAAAGATTCCTTGTGAGCATCACTCTGGCACCTACAGCTAAATAAATACATGGTGACAGACCACCCATATCATCAGCAGAAAATTTAGCAGCAGAAGCTTTGCTATGGATTGCTTTTATTTTGGCAATTGGTTTTTGAAGAGATTTTAATGACGTAAAATTATTCTTTGCAACTTCTCTGTTACCATAAGATAATCTCAAGGATTCAGAGAAAGAATTAATATTATTACAAATTCTAGGAGTGCGAGTTAGTAAAGTGCTCCAATCATGAAGTGTTGGTTTACCATCTCTGATATTGGAGAGCAAATTTTTGAATTCAACACAGTCCTGATTGTTTCCAGAAACTCGTTGATTGATAGTTAGCTCTATCACTGTTTGAAACATGTTGTATAAAAAAAATCCTTCTGAGTCATGTTCTGTAGAAGGTTTATGATGGTAAAGAACCTTACCATTGACAGGAGGTAGCTGACCCAAGTCACCAACTAAAATAATGTTGATGCCACCAAATGCTTTCTCAGTTATACCTGTGGCTTGCTTACACCTTCTATTGACCCAAGATAAATCTCGTTGACTGATAACAGAATACTCATCTATGATCAGATACTTTTTATTACAAAATGTATTTTGTATCTGTGATAAGCTGGCACCTTGAAGTTCATGGTTACGCTTCCCTCTCACAGGCAACTTAAGTAAATAGTGTAGTGTTTTACCGCTTACATTGTAAGCAGCAATACCGAACAAAGCTGAAATGTAACAGCTTGCATTTAGAGCATAGCGCAATCTGTCAATCAAGAAACTCTTACCACTACCTGCTTTACCAATGACCAAAAGTAAAAGCTGCTCACAAGTATCAGATTCAGAATGATGAATAACCAAGTCAAATGCTTTACGCTGCTGTAAATTCAACTTCTCAATATTTTCCGATTCATCAGAAGGAACTGATAAAACATCATCGTTGAGATGAATGCTTCTCTGGGCACTGATCCAGGCTGGCATATTGCTGATTTCCTGTTCAGTAAATTGACTTCTCTGTTGATTCCAGTATTGCACATCTTCCAGTCTGTCATTTTCATCCGAGTCATTGGGATTGTTGATGAGAAGCTCAGAGAGAAACATCCATTCCTCCTTCTCATCCTGATTGGACAAATTTGTATTATTTTCATCATCAGAAGCGTCACTTTCTTTTTCATATATTGTTGAGCTCTGTAAATTTTCTAATTCAAAAGCAAAATGAGGAACCAAGTCTGTAGCTATTTCTGACTGTAAAAAGGCACCCCATGTTCCTATGAATGTTTCATCACACTCTTTATTGTTATTCCACAGTGAAGCTACGGTACGAGACCATGGTTTATACTTGATCAGATTAAACTTACAATAACTACCATAGTTAACACCCTTTCGGTATGAAGAGTAAGTTGGAATAGTTCTCACAATGACCATTTTCCGCCGTTTTTTTATTTGACCATCTTTCAAAAAATAATGAGAATGGAAATTGATAAAATTAGAGTTGATCACTTTTACATCAGAGGTAAAATCATGCCGGTTAGCATATATATCTGATAAGGACCACCGAGTTATCAGCTCTCCATCTACTGATTCAACCTCGATCCATCAAGAGAAATTGTAATTACTTCAAATGATGAACTATGCAACTTGAACTTCAATATTTGGTGGCACACTTCTTGGATACTCATGTCACGCAAGCCAACGGCTCGCATCATAAGTTTTTTGACAACTTTCACAGGATCAAACTCACTATTTGATACACTATTAGCAACATGAGTGAATGCATCTTTTGCAACTACGGAAAGCTTTTCAGGTTTTGAGGCATATTTGGTGAGGTATTCTAAACAAGAATGATAATCAATCACAACACTTACATCACAATTAGCTCTCCAACCCTGAAGCTGTACACGTTGGTGCCTGTTCAACCTGGGATCATTTCTGGCAGTTTCTATTTCTGCTCTCAATTTTAGAGATCCATCTCTGGTGTTGACTTTCTTAAATTTCAAAGAAGTTTTTGAACGCATTTCGAATGGGTAGTTGAATCTGCACACCAGTCCACTTCCATTATCTTTCAAACAATACAAGGTACTACACACATGTTTTTGGACAGAATTGAGCAGATCTACATAATCAGTATGTAAAAGTTCAGGATTTTGTAATTCACTGAACAGTCTTTTACATGGATGCTTAACTGGTTTGCTCCACACACAATCACCTTCAGGATTAATAGTAGTAAGTAGTGTATCAATGTAATTGCAACCTATTTGTTCAGCATATTTACCAACTTCAATATCATACTCAAGAAGAGCCAATTCATCCTCTGACATGCTACGCTTGTCAACTTTGACACTACATTCAGTTGCTAAAAATCCTTTCAGTGCGATGTCTGTAAGTTCAACTAATCCTGGGTCATTTTTTAGTTTAGCGAGTCCATGACAGTGCACAGAGCCACGTAATACAGTGAATTCGTAGCGGAACCAATGCCATGATGCTCCTAAATAATCATATAACCAAGACTTCACAAACGCTTCAGTTCTCTCAGTAAAAAACCAATCTACAAGATGTGGGTTGTTTGTGATCGCATCCCTAATTTCACTAGTAGGGGCATCCTCTGCAACACTTAACAATTTGAGTAGATCTGGCCAATGATATTCAGCCATAGAAAGAGTGAAGAAAATTGTTGGAACACCAACTTGTTTGATGGTTGCATTGAGCTCTTGTCTCACGCGATTCCAATATGAATTAGAACCAGTGATTTCCTTTGTGTAATAGAATATTTTTGACAACAACCCATTATCTGATGAAGATAGCATCTCATTGAACTCTTCAAAAGTGAACTCAGCTTCCCCAGGATTTCTTTTGACATAGAGATTCCCCTTAGCTAAAATCCGCTTCCGGTATAAAATATTGTAAGCCCAGTAAGCAAAACGCGGGTGAGCAGCAAACCGATAAAACCATTTCTGGTCAATTTTCTCAGCAAATTGGAGCAAATGTTTCAACTTCAATGCAAAAGACTCCGTGTCACTAGATGAAATTTCACGTAAAATAGAAAAGTTGGTGGGATCACCCTTCCCATCTGGAAACAGAGTTGGAAAAGCCATAGATGCGATAAATTCTGTGCGAAACTCATTGAATGGGTTTTCACCCACCAAATCAATTTCGAGTGCCTCTGTGAAGTGTTGAAGAAGCAAGTCTTTCTGTTTTTTCGAATTAAGGGGCACTGGGAGGAACGATCTCATCTCTGCAATGCTTTCATTTTCTGCAATGCTTTCATTTTCTACAACAGGACCTCTGTCGACAGGATATTGCATTTCATCATCATCATCATCATCATATATAACCACATCATTAAAGTTTGATATATCACCATCTTCTGGCAATTCAATTATTCTAGAATTATCTATTATTACATCATGATAAAGAGGATTGTTTTCAACTAACCAATGCAATGCATGAAGAACTTTTAGGCGACGGACACGAAAATCTCTAGACTGAAAATCTGTTTTTTTCGAAACAAGTCTGATGACAGGAAGATCTTCAGGACAGTTGGGAAGCCTGGTTGCAACTGTCCGAACATTTGAAGGAAAAGTAATAACATGTCCTTTGTATGCTCGCTGTCCGCCTCTAGGTTTACAGTACACATTCATCACTGGAAAGGCCCGCGCAATCAACATTTCCTCAATTTGTGTTAAACCATACAATTCTTGTGGTACGCACGAAGGCACCATGTTATTTTCACTGCTGAATTTCCGAGGTTCTATTTTATCTCTTTTGCAACGGCCACAAATATTTCCTGTAATTCCGCACCAAACCTCATAACAAATTTTACACTGATTCAATTGAAGGTTATTCATTTTTTTGTGAAATTTAAATATCAGGTTAAAGGCATTATCAGTAAATTCAGAAGCCATACTGGTGGGAGAAGAATTTTCAGCATTTGAATTTTGATGACCTGTTATAATATGCTCTGCAGAATAAGTCACAACACTTTCACTATGATTCATATCATGCCCTTCAAATGAATTCTCATCAGGTGTAGAATTATCAACTAGTGCAGCTTTACAGTAATTATGATCATTGCAAACTACACCACCAAAATTTGTTACAGAATCCAAACTGTTGGTGTCACACGTTGCATAATCAACAAGACAGTAACAAAAAAAGAACCAGCCATCCGGATATTTCAGTAACAATTCCGAAAAAGTTGTGAAGATTTCTGTTTGCCTACGCAAATCATCTATATACATCCATGAATTCTGGAAAGTAACACATGTCGTAAAATGCATATTTTTATTTTTCACTGCACCTGAAAGTTTATACCGCAAACCACCCACTTCAATGATGGTCTGTATTTTCAACTGATTCTGCATTTCATTGGAAAACTCAATGAACAAAACTGTTGCTGGGGTGGTCAAAGCATTTGGCACAGTAGTACGTTCTCCACACAGAGGACAAACAATCTTAGTGACAAAAAAATTATGTGCAAATAAATACATATGCCAATTGTCATTGAAATGAGCAAGTGGAAGAGATGTATAATTAGACACGTATTGTATGAAACTGCACATCGAACCGCATATAATCCTCCCACAACACTCGCAACAATCATTATATTGAAAAGATGTGATAAATAATGCTTTTTCAGAATCATTCAAAGATCCAAACACTGATTCCTGAAAAATTTCTGAGAACTGAGCATTGCAGTCCCTTCTACGAAATGAGGAACATCTTGATTGTATCAAAGTCCAAATGGGATCCCTAACATTATAGGCGATCAAGTCGTAAATTAGTGAAAGATCAGTGACATTAGAAGATAGATGTTGGTCATATTTGACACATGCGTCATATATTTTGTGACAGAAATGTGTCATATCTGGATGAATATTTTTCAGATATGGATAAAAAACATAGTAACACAACTCTAAAAATGTGTCTATTGCACAGCTGTATATACCTGGACTTTTAAGGACCGCATTCAAGAGATGGTAGCGCTGAGAAATGAACATTTTTTAGACGAGTTTCACTTTACTGAACAATCAAATATGAGTGAAGCTTTCATGCTCGTTCGAGCCTTCACGCTCATCCGTTAAAATAAAAATTCTATAATAATTCTACTTACTTGTGAAAATACCGCCACCACAAACACGTGCTTATAGTAAAGTTCGTTTCGAAAGAGAGAGATGTGAAAATACCGCCACCACACGTTTCGAAAGAGAGAGAATTGAACAGCAGCGTGCACACTTGTTCTTTCAAGGGCAGTCTGCTGCTCATCATATGATGGCGAAGCCAGCAAATCTTCAACTGTTTTCAGCTGTATCTCCATCATTCCGCGACCTTTACATTCAACATGGGACCACAGCTACGAACGCAGAAATTTTTTGCAAGAAAGACTACGCACCCAGGGCCTCCGGGAGTGACCGCCTTCAGGCGGTCGATAATGTAACGTGAAAAAGTCAATAGCCTACGACACCGGGAGTTCCCAGTCGGTCCCCCATCCAAGTACTATCCCGGCCCGACGATGGTTAACTTCCGTGATCGGACGAGAACAGGTGTGTTCATCGTGGTATGGTCGTAGACAAACAAACGGGCAGATATCTACGATTTATTAGCACATTACATCGAAAATGGTTTAAACTTTAAAGATCATATTTCTTGACTGGATTATCCGAAGTAGGTCGTGTTTATGTGCATTTGAAAGCTCTTTTTAAGCGCTATCCATTATTTACGACAAACATGCGCTTTAAGATTTCCGGTAAAAAGTTCCAACGAATGCAATCTAGGGTACTTTCAGACTTAATTTTCATATGACAAAGTTAGTTAGCAAAGTAAGTACATCGCCATTTTCTTTGTCTGACGCTCGTAATCCATTCATTTGCGACGTGGCGAATTTATTGCAGCACGATTGTAGCCGTTTTAAAGGGAAAGCAACTTCTAATCATGTCTCTTTCTTGATTTACTCAGCGGCTATTGCGTAAAAAAGATACGTCCCAGTCGTAATGATAAATAATGTAACGTGAAAAAGTCAATTGCCTACGACACCGGGAGTTCCCAGGCGGTTCCCCATCCAAGTACTATCCCGGCCCGACGATACTTAACTTTCGTGATCGGACAAGAACAGGTGTGTTCATCGTGGTATGGTCGTAGACAAACAAACGGGCAGATATCTACGATTTATTAGCACATTACATCGAAAATGGTTTAAACTTTAAAGGTCATATTTCTTGACTGGATTATCCGAAATAGGTCGTGTTTATGTGCATTTGAAAGCTCTTTTCAAGCGCTATCCATTATTTACGACAACCATGCGCTTTAAGATTTCCGGTAAAAAGTTCCAACGAAGGCAATCTGGGGTACTTTCAGACTTAATTTTCATATGACAAAGTTAATTAGCAAAGTAACTACATCGCCATTTTCTTTGTCTGACGCTCTTAATCCATTCATTTGCGACGTGGCGCATTTATTACAGCAAGATTGTAGCCCTTTTTAAGGGAAAACAACTTCTAATCATGTCTCTTACTTGATTTACTCAGCGGCTATTGCGTAAAAAAGATACGTCACAGTCGTAATGATAAATAATGTAACGTGAAAAAGTCAATAGCCTACGACAAAAGCCATACTATAGCATTTAGAGGACTGTGCGCGTACTTGCGGTTTTCAAACGTCACGGCGTCAAAGAAAACGACGTGGGACGTCATAGTCCATTGAGACTTGAAGGACTACACCAATGGTAGCAGGCAGGTGGAGCGACAGTATTTACGTATAAGGCCGTTAATAGGCTGCAAATGGCCTTATTACAGCGTTCAAAGGGCCGTGCACGTGGTTAACAGTGTTCTAACGCCATAGCGCGAAGGAAAACGACTTGGAACGTCGTATTCCAATGAGACTTGAAGGACTAGATCAATGGTAGCATGGCTGGGAGCATTGAAGCACGTTATTTACGTGTAAGGTCTTTATTAGTCTGCAAAAGGACATAATACTGCCTTTAGAAGGCTGTGCACGTAGTTAACAGTGTTCTATAGCTATGGCGTCAAGGAAAAGGACTTGGCACGTTGTAGTTCATCGAGACTGGGAACACTAGGCCATTGGTAGCCTTGCTGGGGACGTGGAAGAACGTTATTTACGTGCAACGCCTTTATTAGTCTGTAAAAGGACATATTGCAGCATTTAGAGGGCTGTGCACATAGTTCACAGTGCTCTAACGCCATAACGCCAAGGAGAACGACTAGGCAAGTTGTAGTCCATTGAGACTTGAAGTAGTAGATCAATGGTAGCCTGGCTGGGAGCATGGAAGCACGTGGTTTACGTCTAAGGCCTTTATTAGGCTGCAAAAGACGATAATGCCGCATTTAGAGGGCTGTGGACGCAGTTAACAGTGTTCTAAAGCCATTGCGTCAGGGAAAAGGACTTGAGACGTCATAGTCCATTGAGACTGGAAGGACTAGACTAATGGTATCCCGCGAAGGGTGGTAGAACCACGTAATTTACGTGTAAAGCCTTTATTTGGCTGCAAAAAGCAATATTACAGCATTTAGAGGTCTGTGCACGTAGTTAAAAGTGTTTTAACGCTAAAGCGCCAAGGAAAAGGAATTGTGACGTCGTAGTTCAATGATAGTCGCAAAAGGTACACCATTGGTAGCCTGGGTTGGAGAGTGGAAGCACGTGATTTACGCGTAAGGCCTTTTTTAGACTTACAAAGGCCATACTATAGCATTTAGAGGACTGTGCGCGTACTTGGGCGTTTTCAAACGTCACGGCGCAAAGAAAACGACTTGTGACGTCGTTGTCCATTAAGACTGGAAGGACTACACCAATGGTAACTTGCGCAGGCAGGTGGAGCGACAGTATTTACGTATAAGGCATTTAATAGGCTGCAAATGGCCATATTACAGCTTTCAAAGGGCCGTGCACGTGGTTAACAGTGTTCTAACGCCATAGCGCGAAGGAAAACGACTTGGAACGTCGTATTCCAATGAGACTTGAAGTACTAGATCATTGGTAGCATGGCTGGGAGCATTGAAGCACGTTATTTACGGGTAAGGCATTTATTAGCCTGAAAAAGACATAATACTGCCTTTAGAAGGCTGTGCACGTAGTTAACAGTGTTTTATAGCCATGGCGTGAAGGAAAAGGACTTAGGACGTCATAGACCATTAAGACTGGGAACACTAGACCATTGGTAGCCTTGCTGGGGACGTGGAAGAACTTGATTTGCGTGTAAGACCTTTATTAGTCTGTGAAAGGCCATGTTACAGCATTTAGAGGACTGTGCGCGTAGTTGCCGGTCTTCTAACGCCAAGGGGCCAACGAAAACGACTTGGAACGTCGTATTCCATTGAGACTGGAAGGACTACATCAATGTTAGCATGGCTTGGAGCATGGAAGCACGTTATTTACGGGTAAGGCCTTTATTAGCCTGAAAAAGACATAATACTGCCTTTAGAAGGCTGTGCACGTATTTAACAGTGTTTTATAGCCATGGCGTGAAGGAAAAGGACTTAGGACGTCATAGACCATTAAGACTGGGAACACTAGACCATTGGTAGCCTTGCTGGGGACGTGGAAGAACGTGATTTACGTGTATAGCCTTTACTAGGCTGCAAATGGACATATTACTGCCTTCAGAGGGCTGTGCGCGTAGTTGCCGGTCTTCTAACGCCAAGGGGCCAAAGAAAGCGACTTGGCACATTGTAGTCCATTGGGACTGGAAGGACTAGACCAATGGTATCCAGCGGAGGGTAATGGAATCACGGCATTTACGTGTAAAGCCTTTATTAGTCTGCAAAAAGCCATGTTACAGCATTTAGAGGGCTGTGCACGGAGTTAACATTGTTCTAAAGTCATGGCGCCAAGGAAAAGGACTTTGGACGTCTTATTCCATTAAGACTGGGAACACTAGACCATTGGTAGCCTTGCTGGGGACGTGGAAGAACTTGATTTGCGTGTAAGACCTTTATTAGTCTGTGAAAGACCATGTTACAGCATTTAGAGGACTGTGCGCGTAGTTGCCGGTCTTCTAACGCCAAGGGGCCAACGAAAACGACTTGGAACGTCGTATTCCATTGAGACTGGAAGGACTACATCAATGGTAGCATGGCTTGGAGCATGGAAGCACGTTATTTACGGGTAAGGCCTTTATTAGCCTGAAAAAGACATAATACTGCCTTTAGAAGGCTGTGCACGTAGTTAACAGTGTTTTATAGCCATGGCGTGAAGGAAAAGGACTTAGGACGTCATAGACCATTAAGACTGGGAACACTAGACCATTGGTAGCCTTGCTGGGGACGTGGAAGAACGTGATTTACGTGTATAGCCTTTACTAGGCTGCAAATGGACATATTACTGCCTTTAGAGGGCTGTGCGCGTAGTTGCCGGTCTTCTAACGCCAAGGGGCCAAAGAAAACGACTTGGCACGTTGTAGTCCATTAGGACTGGAAGGACTAGACCAATGGTATCCCGCGGAGGGTAATGGAATCACGGCATTTACGTGTAAAGCCTTTATTAGTCTGCAAAAAGCCATGTTACAGCATTTAGAGGGCTGTGCACGGAGTTAACATTGTTCTAAAGTCATGGCGCCAAGGAAAAGGACTTTGGACGTCTTATTCCATTAAGACTGGGAACACTAGACCATTGGTAGCCTTGCTGGGGACGTGGAAGAACTTGATTTGCGTGTAAGACCTTCATTAGTCTGTGAAAGGCCATGTTACAGCATTTAGAGGGCTGTGCACATAGTTCACAGTGCTCTAACGCCATGACGCCAAGGAGAACGACTAGGCAAGTTGTAGTCCATTGAGACTTGAAGGAGTAGATCAATGGTAGCCTGGCTGGGAGCATGGAAGCACGTGGTTTACGTCTAAGGCCTTTATTAGGCTGCAAAAGACGATAATGCCGCATTTAGAGGGCTGTGGACGTAGTTAACAGTGTTCTAAAGCCATGGCGTCAAGGAAAAGGACTTGAGACGTCATATTTCATTAAGACTGGGAACACTAGACCATTGGTAACCTTGCTTGGGACGTGGAAGAACGTGATTTGCGTGTAAGACCTTTATTAGTCTGTAAAAGGCCATGTTACAGCATTTAGAGGACTGTGCGCGTAGTTGCCGGTCTTCTAACGCCAAGGTGCCAAAGAAAACGACTTGGCACGTTGTAGTCCATTGAGACTGGGAACACTAGACCATTGGTAGCCTTGCTGGGGACGTGGAAGAACGTGATTTACGTGTAAGGCCTTTATTAGGCTGCAAATGGACATATTACTGCCTTTAGAGGGCTGTGAACGTAGTTAACAGTGTTCTATAGCCATGACGCCAAGGAAAATGACTTGGCATGTCATAGTCTATTGAGAATGGAAGGACTAGACTAATGGTATCCCGCGAAGGGTGGTGGAACCACGTTATTTTCGTGTAAAGCTTTTATTTGGCTACAAAAGGCAATATTACAGCATTTAGAGGCCTGTGCACATAGTTAAAAGTGTTTTAACGCTAAAACGCAAAGCAAAAGGAATTGGGACGTCGTAGTTCAATGATAGTCGGAAAGGTACACCATTGGTAGCCTGGTTTGGAGAGTGGAAGCACGTGATTTACGCGTATGGCCTTTTTTAGACTTACAAAAGCCATACTATAGCATTTAAAGGACTGTGCGCGTACTTGCAGGCTTTCAAACGTCACGGCCTCAAAGGAAACGACTTGGGACGTCATAGTGCATTGAGACTGGAAGGACTACACCAATGGTAATTTGCGGAGGCAGGTGGAGCGACAGTATTTACGTGTAAGGCCTTTAAGAGGCTGCAAATGGCCAAATTACAGCGTTCAAAGCGCCGTGCACGTAGTTAACAGTGTTCTAACGCCATAGCGCGAAAGAAAGCAACTTGGAACGTCGAATTCCATTGAGACTGGAAGGACTAGATCAATGGTAGTATGGCTGGGAGCATGGAAGCACGTTATTTACGGGTAAGGTCTTTATTAGTCTGCGAAAGGACATAATACTGCCTTTAGAAGGCTTGCACGTAGTTAACAGTGTTCTATAGCCATGGCGTCAAGGAAAAGGACTTGGCACGTTGTAGTCCATTGAGACTGGGAACACTAGGCCATTGGTAGCCTTGCTGAGGACGTGGAAGAACGTGATTTACGTGCAAGGCCTTTATTAGTCTGTTAAAGGACATATTACAGCATTTAGAGGGCTGTGCACATAGTTCACAGTGCTCTAAAGCCATGACGCCAAGGAGAACGACTTGGCAAGTCGTAGTCCATTGAGACTAGAAGGACAAGATCAATGGTAGCCTGGCTGGGAACGTGGAAGAACGTGATTTACGTGCAAGGCCTTTATTAGTCTGTAAAAGGACATAATGCAGCATATAGAGGGCTGTGCACATAGTTCACAGAGCTCTAAAGCCATGACGCCAAGGAGAACGACTTGGCAAGTCGTAGTCCATTGGAACTGGAAGGACTAGATCAATGGTAGCCTGGCTGGGAGCGTGGAAACACGTGGTTTACGTCTAAGGTCTTTATTAGGCTGCAAAGGCTATAATACGGCTTACATGGGGCTGTCCACGTAGTTAACAGTGTTTTATAGCCATGGCGTCAGGAAAAGGATTTGGGACGTCATATTCCATTAAGACTGGGAACACTAGACCATTGGTAGCCTTGCTGGGGACGTGGAAGAACGTGATTTACGTGTAAGGCATTTATTAGGCTGCAAAAGGCCCTATTACTGACTTTAGAGAGCTGTGCACGTAGTTAACAGTGTTCTTTAGCCATGGCACCAAGGAAAAGGACTTGGGACGTCATAGTCCATTGAGACTGGAAGGACTACTTCTATGGTAACCTGTGCAGGCAGTTGGAACGACAGTATTTACGTTTAAAGCCTTTATTAGTCTGCAAAAGGCCGTGTTACAGCATTTAGAGGGCTGTGCACGGAGTTAACATTGTTTTAAAGCTAAAAGGCCAAGGAAAAGGAATTGGGACGTCGTAGTTCAATGATAGTTGGAAAGGTACACCATTGGTAGCCTGGTTTGGAGAGTGGAAGCACGTGATTTACGCGTAAAGCCTTTTTTAGACTTACAAAAGCCATACTATAGCATTTAGAGGACTGTGTGCATACTTGCAGTTTTCAAACGTCACGGCGTCAAAGAAAACGACGTGGGACGTCATAGTCCATTGAGCCTGGAAGGACTATACCAATGGTAGCAGGCAGGTGGAGCGACAGTATTTACGTATATAGCCGTTAATAGGCTGCAAATGGCCTTATTACAGCGTTCAAAGGGCCGTGCACGTGGTTAACAGTGTTCTAACGCCATAGCGCGAAGGAAAACGACTTGAAACGTCGTATTCTAATGAGACTTGAAGGACAAGATCAATGGTAGCCTGGCTGGGAGCGTGGAAGAACGTGATTTACGTGCAAGGCCTTTATTAGTCTGTAAAAGGACATAATGCAGCATATAGAGGGCTGTGCACATAGTTCACAGAGCTCTAAAGCCATGACGCTAAGGAGAACGACTTGGCAAGTCGTAGTCCATTGGAACTGGAAGGACTAGATCAATGGTAGCCTGGCTGGGAGCGTGGAAACACGTGGTTTACGTCTAAGGTCTTTATTAGGCTGCAAAGGCTATAATACGGCTTACATGGGGCTGTCCACGTAGTTAACAGTGTTTTATAGCCATGGCGTCAGGGAAAAGGACTTGGCATGTTGTAGTCCATTGAGACTGGGAACACTAGGCCATTGGTAGCCTTGCTGGGGACGTGGAAGAACGTGATTTACGTGCAACGCCTTTATTAGTCTGTAAAAGGATATATTGCAGCATTTAGAGGGCTGTGCACATAGTTCACAGTGCTCTAACGCCATGACGCCAAGGAGAACGACTAGGCAAGTTGTAGTCCATTGAGACTGGAAGGAGTAGATCAATGGTAGCCTGGCTGGGAGCATTGAAGCACGTGGTTTACGTCTAAGGCCTTTATTAGGCTGCAAAAGACGATAATGCCGCATTTCGAGGGCTGTGGACGTAGTTAACAGTGTTCTAAAGCCATGGCGTCAAGGAAAAGGACTTGAGACGTCATATTTCATTAAGACTGGGAACACTAGACCATTGGTAACCTTGCTTGGGGCGTGGAAGAACGTGATTTGCGTGTAAGACCTTTATTAGTCTGTAAAAGGCCATGTTACAGCATTTAGAGGACTGTGCGCGTAGTTGCCGGTCTTCTAACGCCAAGGTGCCATAGAAAACGACTTGGCACGTTGTAGTCCATTGAGACTGGGAACACTAGACCATTGGTAGCCTTGCTGGGGACGTGGAAGAACGTGATTTACGTGTAAGGCCTTTATTAGGCTGCAAATGGACATATTACAGCCTTTAGAAGGCCGTGCAAGGAGTTAACAGTGTGCTAAAGCCATGGCGCCAAGGAAAATGACTTGGCATGTCATAGTTCATTAAGACTGAAAGGACTACTCCTATGTTAACCTGTGCAGGCAGGTGGAACGACGGTATTTACGTATAACGCCTTTATTAGGCTGCAAATGGCAATATTACAGCTTTTAGAGGGCCGTGCACGGAGTTAACAGTGTGCTAAAGCCATGGCGCCAAGGAAAATGACTTGGCACGTCATAGTCCATTGAGACTGGAAGGACTAGACTAATGGTATCCCGCGAAGGGTCGTTGAACCACGTTATTTCCGTGTAAAGCCTTTATTTGGCTACAAAAGGCAATATTACAGCATTTAGAGGCCTGTGCACATAATTAAAAGTGTTTTAACGCTAAAACGCCAAGGAAAAGGAATTGGGACGTCGTAGTTTAATGATAGTCGGAAAGGTACACCATTGGTAGCCTGGTTTGGAGAGTGGAAGCACGTGATTTACGCGTAAGGCCTTTTTTAGACTTACAAAAGCCATACTATAGCATTTAGAGGACTGTGCGCATACTTGCGGTTTTCAAAAGTCACGGCGTCAAAGAAAACGACGTGGGACGTCATAGTCCATTGAGACTGGAAGGACTACACCAATCGTAGCAGGCAGGTGGAGCGACAGTATTTACGTATAAGGCCGTTAATAGGCTGCAAATGGCCTTATTACAGCGTTCAAAGGGCCGTGCACGTGGTTAACAGTGTTCTAACGCCATAGCGCGAAGGAAAACGACTTGGAACGTCGTATTCCAATGAGACTTGAAGAACTAGATCAATGGTAGCATGGCTGGGAGCATTGAAGCACGTTATTTACGTGTAAGGTCTTTATTAGTCTGCAAAAGGACATAATACTGCCTTTAGAAGGCTGTGCACGTAGTTAACAGTGTTCTATAGCTATGGCGTCAAGGAAAAGGACTTGGCACGTTGTAGTCCATTGAGACTGGGAACACTAGGCCATTGGTAGCCTTGTTGGGGACGTGGAAGAACGTGATTTACGTGCAACGCCTTTATTAGTCTGTAAAAGGACATATTGCAGCATTTAGAGGGCTTTGCACATAGTTCACAGTGCTCTAACGCCATGACGCCAAGGAGAACGACTAGGCAAGTTGTAGTCCATTGAGACTTGAAGGAGTAGATCAATGGTAGCCTGGCTGGGAGCAAGGAAGCACGTGGTTTACGTCTAAGGCCTTTATTAGGCTGCAAAAGACGATAATGCCGTATTTAGAGGGCTGTGGACGTAGTTAACAGTGTTCTAAAGCCATGGCGTCAAGGAAAAGGACTTGAGACGTCATATTTCATTAAGACTGGGAACACTAGACCATTGGTAACCTTGCTTGGGACGTGGAAGAACGTGATTTGCGTGTAAGACCTTTATTAGTCTGTAAAGGGCCATGTTACAGCATTTAGAGGACTGTGCGCGTAGTTGCCGGTCTTCTAACGCCAAGGTGCCAAAGAAAACGACTTGGCACGTTGTAGTCCATTGAGACTGGGAACACTAGACCATTGGTAGCCTTGCTGGGGACGTGGAAGAACGTGATTTACGTGTAAGGCCTTTATTAGGCTGCAAATGGACATATTACTGCCTTTAGAGGGCTGTGAACGTAGTTAACAGTGTCCTATAGCCATGGCACCAAGGAAAAGGACTTGGGACGTCATAGTCCATTGAGACTGGAAGGACTAGACTAATGGTATCCCGCGAAGGGTGGTAGAACCACGTAATTTACGTGTAAAGCCTTTATTTGGCTGCAAAAGGCAATATTACAGCATTTAGAGGTCTGTGCACGTAGTTAAAAGTGTTTTAACGCTAAAGCACCAAGGAAAAGGAATTGTGACGTCGTAGTTCAATGATAGTCGCAAAAGGTACACCATTGGTAGCCTGGGTTGGAGAGTGGAAGCACGTGATTTACGCGTAAGGCCTTTTTTAGACTTACAAAGGCCATACTATAGCATTTAGAGGACTGTGCGCGTACTTGGGCGTTTTCAAACGTCACGGCGTCAAAGAAAACGACTTGGGACGTCATTGTCCATTGAGACTGGAAGGACTACACCAATGGTAACTTGCGCAGGCAGGTGGAGCCACAGTATTTACGTATAAGGCATTTAATAGGCTGCAAATGGCCATATTACAGCGTTCAAAGAGCCGTGCACGTAGTTAACAGTGTTCTAACGCCATAGCGCAAAGGAAAACGACTTGGAACGTCGTATTCCATTGAGACAGGAAGGACTACATCAATGGTAGCATGGCTTGGAGCATGGAAGCACGTTATTTACGGGTAAGGCCTTTATTAGCCTGAAAAAGACATAATACTGCCTTTAGAAGGCTGTGCACGTAGGTAACAGTGTTCTATAGCCATGGCGTCAAGGAAAAGGACTTAGGACGTCATAGACCATTAAGACTGGGAACACTAGACCATTGGTAGCCTTGCTGGGGACGTGGAAGAACGTGATTTACGTGTAAGGCCTTTATTAGTCTGCAAATGGACATATTACTGCCTTTAGAGGGCTGTGCGCGTAGTTGCCGGTCTTCTAACGCCAAGGGGCCAAAGAAAACGACTTGGCACGTTGTAGTCCATTGGGACTGGAAGGACTAGACCAATGGTATCCCGCGGAGGGTCATGGAATCACGGCATTTACGTGTAAAGCCTTTATTAGTCTGCAAAAAGCCATGTTACAGCATTTAGAGGGCTGTGCACGGAGTTAACATTGTTCTAAAGTCATGGCGCCAAGGAAAAGGACTTTGGACGTCATATTCCATTAAGACTGGGAACACTAGACCATTGGTAGCCTTGCTGGGGACGTGGAAGAACTTGATTTGCGTGTAAGCCCTTTATTAGTCTGTGAAAGGCCATGTTACAGCATTTAGAGGACTGTGCGCGTAGTTGCCGGTCTTCTAACGCCAAGGGGCCAACGAAAACGACTTGGCACGTTGTAGTCCATTGGGACTGGAAGGACTAGACCAATGGTATCCCGCGGAGGGTGATGGAATCACGGCATTTAAGTGTAAAGGCGTTATTGGGCTGCAAAAGGCCATATTACTGACTTTAGAGGGCTGTGCACGTAGTTAACATTGTTCTAAAGCCATGGCGCCAAGGAAAAGGACTTGGGACGTCATAGTCCATTGAGACTGGAAGGACTACTTCTATGGTAACCTGCGCAGGCAGGTGGAACGACGGTATTTACGTATAACGCCTTTATTATGCTGCAAATGGCCATATTACAGCATTTAGAGGGCCGTGCAAGGAGTTAACAGTGTGCTAAAGCCATGACGCCAAGGAAAATGACTTGGCATGTCATAGTCTATTGAGAATGGAAGGACTAGACTAATGGTATCCCGCGAAGGGTGGTGGAACCACGTTATTTCCGTGTAAAGCTTTTATTTGGCTACAAAAGGCAATATTACAGCATTTAGAGGCCTGTGCACATAGTTAAAAGTGTTTTAACGCTAAAACGCAAAGCAAAAGGAATTGGGACGTCGTAGTTCAATGATAGTCGGAAAGGTACACCATTGGTAGCCTGGTTTGGAGAGTGCAAGCACGTGATTTACGCGTATGGCCTTTTTTAGACTTACAAAAGCCATACTATAGCATTTAAAGGACTGTGCGCGTACTTGCAGGCTTTCAAACGTCACGGCCTCAAAGGAAACGACTTGGGACGTCATAGTCCATTGCGACTGGAAGGACTACACCAATGGTAATTTGCGCAGGCAGGTGGAGCGACAGTATTTACGTGTAGGGCCTTTAAGAGGCTGCAAATGGCCAAATACAGCGTTCAAAGCGCCGTGCACGTAGTTAACAGTGTTCTAACGCCATAGCGCGAAGGAAAGCAACTTGGAACATCGAATTCCATTGAGACTGGAAGGACTAGATCAATAGTAGTATGGCTGGGAGCATGGAAGCACGTTATTTACGGGTAAGGTCTTTATTAGTCTGCAAAAGGACATAATACTGCCTTTAGAAGGCTTGCACGTAGTTAACAGTGTTCTATAGCCTTGGCGTCAAGGAAAAGGACTTGGCACGTTGTAGTCCATTGAGACTGGGAACACTAGGCCATTGGTAGCCTTGCTGAGGACGTGGAAGAACGTGATTTACGTGCAAAGCCTTTATTAGTCTGTTAAAGGACATATTGCAGCATTTAGAGGGCTGTGCACATAGTTCACAGTGCTCTAAAGCCATGACGCCAAGGAGAACGACTTGGCAAGTCGTAGTCCATTGAGACTAGAAGGACAAGATCAATGGTAGCCTGGCTGGGAGCGTGGAAGAACGTGATTTACGTGCAAGGCCTTTATTAGTCTGTAAAAGGACATAATGCAGCATATAGAGGGCTGTGCACATAGTTCACAGAGCTCTAAAGCCATGACGCCAAGGAGAACGACTTGGCAAGTCGTAGTCCATTGGAACTGGAAGGACTAGATCAATGGTAGCCTGGCTGGGAGCGTGGAAACACGTGGTTTACGTCTAAGGACTTTATTAGGCTGAAAAGGCTATAATACGGTTTACATGGGGCTGTCCACGTAGTTAACAGTGTTTTATAGCCATGGCGTCAGGGAAAAGGACTTGGGACGTCATATTCCATTAAGACTGGGAACACTAGACCATTGGTAGCCTTGCTGAGGACGTGGAAGAACGTGATTTACGTGCAAGGCCTTTATTAGTCTGTTAAAGGACATATTGCAGCATTTAGAGGGCTGTGCACATAGTCCACAGTGCTCTAAAGCCATGACGCCAAGGAGAACGACTAGGCAAGTTGTAGTCCATTGAGACTTGAAGGAGTAGATCAATGGTAGCCTGGCTGGGAGCATGGAAGCACGTGGTTTACGTCTAAGGTCTTTATTAGGCTGCAAAAGACGATAATGCCGCATTTAGAGGGCTGTGGACGTAGTTAACAGTGTTCTAAAGCCATGGCGTCAAGAAAAAGGACTTGAGACGTCATATTTCACTAAGAGTGGGAACACTAGACCATTGGTAACCTTGCTTGGGGCGTGAAAGAACGTGATTTGCGTGTAAGACCTTTATTAGTCTGTAAAAGGCCATGTTACAGCATTTAGAGGACTGTGCGCGTAGTTGCCGGTATTCTAACGCCAAGGTGCCAAAGAAAACGACTTGGCACGTTGTAGTCCATTGGGACTGGAAGGACTAGACCAATGGTATCCCGCGGAGGGTGGTGGAATCACGGTATTTTCGTGTAAAGGCTTTATTAGGCTGCAAAAGGCCATAATACTGCCTTTAGAGCGCTGTGCACGTAGTTAACAGTTTTCTATAGCCATGGCGCCAAGGAAAAGGACTTGGGAAGTCATAGTCCATTGACACTGGAAGGACTACTTCTAAGGTAACCTGTGCAGGCAGTGGGAACGACAGTATTTACGTTTAAAGCCTTTATTAGTTTGCAAAAGGCTATGTTACAGCATTTATAGGGATGTGCACGGAGTTAACATTGTTCTAAAGCCATTGCGCCAAGGAAAAGGACTTGGGGCGTCATAGTCCATTGAGACTGGAAGGACTACTCCAATGGTAACCTACGCAGGCAGGTGGAACGATGGTATTCACGTATAAGGCCGTTAATAGGCTGCAAATGGCCTTATTACAGCGTTCAAAGGGCCATGCACGTGGTTAACAGTGTTCTAACGCCATAGCGCGAAGGAAAACGACTTGGAACGTCGTATTCCAATGAGACTTGAAGGACTAGATCAATGGTAGCATCGCTGGGAGCATGGAAGCACGTTATTTACGTGTAATGTCTTTATTAGTCTGCAAAAGGACGTAATACTGCCTTTAGAAGGCTGTGCACGTAGTTAACAGTGTTCTATAGCCATGGCGTCAAGGAAAAGGACTTGGCACGTTGTAGTCCATTGAGACTGGGAACACTAGGCCATTGGTGGCTTTGCTGGGGACTGGAAGAACGTGATTTACGTGCAACGCCTTTATTAGTCTGTAAAAGGACATATTGCAGCATTTAGAGGGCTGTGCACCTAGTTCACAGTGCTCTAACGCCATGACGCCAAGGAGAACGACTAGGCAAGTTGTAGTCCATTGAGACTTGAAGGAGTAGATCAATGGTAGCCTGGCTGGGAGCATGGAAGCACGTGTTTTACGTCTAAGGCCTTTATTAGGCTGCAAAAGACGATAATGCCGCATTTAGAGGGCTGTGGACGTAGTTAACAGTGTTCTAAAGCCATGGCGTCAAGGAAATGGACTTGAAACGTCATATTCCATTAAGACTGGGAACACTAGACCATTGGTAACCTTGCTTGGGGCGTGGAAGAACGTGATTTGCGTGTAAGACCTTTATTAGTCTGTAAAAGGCCATGTTACAGCATTTAGAGGACTGTGCGCGTAGTTGCCGGTCTTCTAACGCCAAGGTGCCAAAGAAAACGACTTGCCACGTTGTAGTCCATTGGGACTGGAAGGACTAGACCAATGGTATCCCGCGGAGGGTGGTGGAATCACGGTATTTTCGTGTAAAGGTTTTATTAGGCTGCAAAAGGCCATAATACTGCCTTTAGAGCGCTGTGCACGTAGTTAACAGTGTTCTATAGCCATGGCGCCAAGGAAAAGGACTTGGGAAGTCATAGTCCATTGAGACTGGAAGGACTACTCCTTAGGTAACCTGTGCAGGCAGTAGGAACGACAGTATTTACGTTTAAAGCCTTTGTTAGTCTGCAAAAGGCTGTGTTACAATATTTATAGGGATGTGCACGGAGTTAACATTGTTCTAAAGCCATTGCGCCAAGGAAAAGGACTTGGGGCGTCATAGTCCATTGAGACTGGAAGGACTACTCCAATGGTAACCTGCGCAGGCAGGTGGAACGATGGTATTCACGTATAACGCCTTTATTTAACTGCAAATGGCCATCTTACAGCCTTTAGAGGGCTGTGCACGGAGTTAAAAGTGTTCTAAAGCCATGGCGCCAAGGAAAGAGACTTGGGACGTCATATTCCATTGAGACTGGAAACACTAGACCAATGGTAGCCTGGTTGGGAGCGTGGAAGCACGTGGTTTACGTGAAAGGCCTTTATTAGTCTGCAAAAGGCCATGTTTCAGCATTTAGAGGCCTGTGCACGTAGTTAAATGTGTTTTAACGCTAAAGCGCCAAGGAAAAGGAATTGGGACGTCGTAGTTCAATGATAGTCGGATAGGTACACCATTAGTACCCTGGTTTGGGGAGTGGAAGCACGTGATTTACGCGTAAGGCCTTTTTTAGACTTGCAAAAGCCATACTATAACATTTAGAGGACTGTGCGCGTACTTGCGGGTTTTCAAACGTCACGGCGTCAAAGAAAACGACTTGGGACGTCATAATCCATTGAGACTGGAAGGACTACACCAACGGTAACTTGCGCAGGCAGGTAGAGCGATGGTATTTACGTAAAAGGCTTTTAATAGGCTGCAAATGGCCATATTACAGCGTTCAAAGGGCCGTGCACGTAGTTAACAGTGTTTTAACGCCATAGCGCGAAGGAAAACGACTTGGAACGTTGTATTCCATTGAGACTTGAAGAACTAGATCAATGGTAGCATGGCTGGGAGCATGGAAGAACGTTATTTACGTGTAAGGTCTTCATTAGTCTGCAAAAGGACATAATACTGCTTTTAGAAGGCTGTGCACGTAGTTAACAGTGTTCTATAGCCATGGCGTCAAGGAAAAGGGCTTGGCACGTTGTAATCCATTGAGACTGGGAACACTAGGCCATTGGTAGCCTTGCTGAGGACGTGGAAGAACGTGATTTACGTGCAAGGCCTTTATTAGTCTGTTAAAGGACATATTGCAGCATTTAGAGGGCTGTGCACATAGTTCACAGTGCTCTAAAGCCATGACGCCAAGGAGAACGACTTGGCAAGTCGTAGTCCATTGAGACTAGAAGGACTAGATCAATGGTAGCCTGGCTGGGAGCGTGGAAGAACGTGATTTACGTGCAAGGCCTTTATTAGTCTGTAAAAGGACTTAATGCAGCATATAGAGGGCTGTGCACATAGTTCACAGAGCTCTAAAGTCATGACGCCAAGGAGACCGACTTGGCAAGTCGTAGTCCATTGGAACTGGAAGGACTAGATCAATGGTAGCCTGGCTGGGAGCGTGGAAGCACGTGGTTTACGTCTAAGGTCTTTATTAGGCTGCAAAGGCTATAATACGGCTTACATGGGGCTGTCCACGTAGTTAACAGTGTTTTATAGCCATGGCGTCTGGGAAAAGGACTTGGGACGTCATATTCCATTAAGACTGGGAACACTAGACCATTGGTAACCTGCGCAGGCAGGTGGAACGACGGTATTTACGTATAACGCCTTTATTAGGCTGCAAATGGCCATATTACTGCCTTTAGAGGGCTGTGCACGTAGTTAACAGTGTTCTATAGCCATGGCGTCAAGGAGAAGGACTTGGCACGTTGTAGTCCATTGAGACTGGAAACACTAGGCCATTGGTAGCCTTGCTGGGGACGTGGAAGCACGTGATTTACGTGCAACGCCTTTATTAGTCTGCAAAAGGACATATTGCAGCATTTAGAGGGCTGTGCACATAGTTCACAGTGCTCTAAAGCCATGACGCCAAGGAGAACGACTTGGCAAGTCTTAGTCCATTGAAACTGGAAGGACTAGACCAATGGTATCCCGCGAAAGGTGGTGGAACCACGTTATTTACGTGTAAAGCCTTTATATGGCTGCAAAAGGCAATATTACAGCATTTAGAGTCCTGTGCACGTAGTTAAATGTGTTTTAACGCTAAAGCGCAAAGGAAAAGGAATTGGGACGTCGTAGTTCAATGATAGTCCGAAAAGTACACCATTGGTAGCCTGGTTTGGAGAGTGGAAGCACGTGATTTACGCGTAACGCGTTTTTTAGACTTACAAAAGCCATACTATAGCATTTAGAGGAATGTGCGCGTACTTGCGGGTTTTCAAACGTCACGGCGTCAAAGAAAACGAATTGGAACGTCATATTCTATTGAGACTGGAAGGACTACACCAATGGTAACTTGCGCAGGCAGGTGGAGCGACGGTATTTACGTATAAGGCCTTTAATAGGCTGCAAATAGCCATATTACAGCGTTCAAAGGTCCGTGCACGTAGCTAACAGTGTTCTAACGACATGGCGTCAAGGAAAAGGACTTTGGACGTCATATTCCATTAAGACTGGGAACACTACACCATAGGTAGCCTTGCTGGGGACGTGGAAGAACGTGATTTACGTGTAAGGCCTTTATTAGGCTGCAAATGGACATATTACTGCCTTTAGAGGGCTGTGCGCGTAGTTGCCGGTCTTCTAACGCCAAGGGGCCAAAGAAAACGACTTGGCACGTTGTAGTCCATTGGGACTGGAAGGACTAGACCAATGGTATCCCGCGGAGGGTAACGGAATCACGGCATTTACGTGTAAAGCCTTTATTAGTCTGCAAAAAGCCATGTTACAGCATTTAGAGGGCTGTGCACGGAGTTAACATTGTTCTATAGCCATGGCGTCAAGGAGAAGGACTTGGCACGTTGTAGTCCATTGAGACTTGGAACACTAGACCATTGGTAGCCTTGCTGGGGACGTGGAAGAACGTGATTTACGTGTAAGGCCTTTATTAGGCTGCAAATGGCCATATTACTGCCTTTAGAGGGCTGTGCACGTAGTTAACAGTGTTCTATAGCCATGGCGTCAAGGAGAAGGACTTGACACGTTGTAGTCCATTGAGACTGGGAACACTAGGCCATTGGTAGCCTTGCTGGGGACGTGGAAGGACGTGATTTACGTGCAACGCCTTTATTAGTCTGTAAAAGGACATACTGCAGCATTTAGAGGGCTGTGCACATAGTTCACAGTGCTCTAAAGCCATGACGCCAAGGAGAACGACTAGGCAAGTTGTAGTCCATTGAGACTTGAAGGACTAGATCAATGGTAGCCAGGCTGGGAGCGTGGAGGCACGTGGTTTACGTCTAAAGCCTTTATTAGGCTGCAAAGGCATTAATACGGCTTACAGGGGGCTGTGCACGTAGTTAACAGTGTTCTATAGCCATGGCGTCAAGAAAAAGGACTTTGTACGTCACATTCCATTAAGACTGGGAACAGTAGACCATTGGTAGCCTTGCTGGGGACGTGGAAGAACGTGATTTACGTGGAAGGCCTTTATTAGGCTGCAAATAGCCATACTATAGCATTTAGAGGACTGTGCGCGTACTTGCGGTTTTCAAACCTCACGGCGTCAAAGAAAACGACGTGGGACGTCATAGTCCATTGAGACTGGAAGGACTACACCAATGGTAACTTGTGCAGGCAGATGGAGCGACAGTATTTACGTATAAGATCGTTAATAGGCTGCAAATGGCCATTATACAGCGTTCAAAGTG
The DNA here is from genome assembly GCF_029227915.1 of Hydractinia symbiolongicarpus. Taxonomy (NCBI): domain Eukaryota; kingdom Metazoa; phylum Cnidaria; class Hydrozoa; order Anthoathecata; family Hydractiniidae; genus Hydractinia; species Hydractinia symbiolongicarpus. The sequence goes on along the minus strand of NC_079885.1, from coordinate 14,032,514 downwards.
CCGTGCACGTGGTTAACAGTGTTCTAACGCCATAGCGCGAAGGAAAACGACTTGGAATGTCGTATTCCATTGAGAATTGAAGGACTAGATCAATGGTGGCCTGGCTGGGAGCGTGGAAGCACGTGGTTTACGTCTAACGCCTTTATTAGGCTGTAAAAGACGATAATGCCGCATTTAGAGGGCCGTGGACGTAGTTAACAGTGTTCTAAAGCCATGGCGTCAAGGAAAAGGACTTGAGACGTCATATTCCATTAAGACTGGGAACACTAGACCATTGCTAACCTTGCTTGGGGCGCGGAAAAACGTGATTTGCGTGTAAGACCTTTATTAGTCTGTAAAAGGGTATGTTACAGCATTTAGAGGACTGTGCGCGTACTTGCGGTTTTCAAACCTCACGGCGTCAAAGAAAACGACTTGGCAAGTCTTAGTCCATTGAAACTGGAAGGACTAGACCAATGGTATCCCGCGAAAGGTGGTGGAACCACGTTATTTACGTGTAAAGCCTTTATATGGCTGCAAAAGGCAATATTACAGCATTTAGAGGCCTGTGCACGTAGTTAAATGTGTTTTAACGCTAAAGCGCAAAGGAAAAGGAATTGGGACGTCGTAGTTCAATGATAGTCCGAAAAGTACACCATTGGTAGCCTGGTTTGGAGAGTGGAAGCACGTGATTTACGCGTCAGGCGTTTTTTAGACTTACAAAAGCCATACTATAGCATTTAGAGGAATGTGCGCGTACTTGCGGGTTTTCAAACGTCACGGCGTCAAAGAAAACGAATTGGAACGTCATAGTCTATTGAGACTGGAAGGACTACACTAATGGTAACTTGCGCAGGCAGGTGGAGCGACGGTATTTACGTATAAGGCCTTTAATAGGCTGCAAATAGCCATATTACAGCGTTCAAAGGTCCGTGCACGTAGCTAACAGTGTTCTAACGACATGGCGTCAAGGAAAAGGACTTTGGACGTCATATTCCATTAAGACTGGGAACACTAGACCATTGGTAGCCTTGCTGGGGACGTGGAAGAACGTGATTTGCGTGTAAGGCCTTTATTAGACTGCAAATGGACATATTACTGCCTTTAGAGGGCTGTGAACGTAGTTAACAGTGTTCTATAGCCATGGCACCAAGGAAAAGGACTTGGGACGTCATAGTCCATTGAGACTGGAAGGACTAGACTAATGGTATCCCGCGAAAGGTGGTAGAACCACGAAATTTACGTGTAAAGCCTTTATTTGGCTGCAAAAGGCAATATTACAGCATTTAGAGGTCTGTGCACGTAGTTAAAAGTGTTTTAACGCTAAAGCGCCAAGGAAAAGGAATTGTGACGTCGTAGTTCAATGATAGTCGCAAAAGGTACACCATTGTTAGCCTGGTTTGGGGAGTGGAAGCACGTGATTTACGCGTAAGGCCTTTTTTAGACTTACAAAGGCCATACTATAGCATTTAAAGGACTGTGCGCGTACTTGGGCGTTTTCAAACGTCACGCGTCAAAGAAAACTGATTGGAACGTCATAGTCTATTGAGACTGGAAGGACTACACCAATGGTAACTTGCGCAGGCAGGTGGAGCGACGGTATTTACGTATAAGGCCTTTAATAGGCTGCAAATAGCCATATTACAGCGTTCAAAGGTCCGTGCACGTAGTTAACAGTGTTCTATAGCAATTGCGTCAAGGAAAAGGACTTGGGACGTCATAGACGATTAAGACTGGGAACACTAGACCATTGGTAGCCTTGCTGGGGACGTGGAAGAACGTGATTTACGTGTAAGGCCTTTATTAGGCTGCAAATGGACATATTACTGCCTTTAGAGGGCTGTGAACGTAGTTAACAGTGTTCTATAGCCATGGCACTGGAAGGACTAGACTAATGGTATCCCGCGAAAGGTGGTAGAACCACGTAATTTACGTGTAAAGCCTTTATTTGGCTGCAAAAGGCAATATTACAGCATTTAGAGGTCTGTGCACGTAGTTAAAAGTGTTTTAACGCTAAAGCGCCAAGGAAAAGGAATTGTGACGTCGTAGTTCAATGATAGTCGCAAAAGGTACACCATTGGTAGCCTGGTTTGGGGAGTGGAAGCACGTGATTTACGCGTAAGGCCTTTTTTAGACTTACAAAGGCCATACTATAGCATTTAAAGGACTGTGCGCGTACTTGGGCGTTTTCAAACGTCACGGCGTCAAAGAAAACGACTTGGGACGTCATTGTCCATTGAGACTGGAACGACTACACCAATGGTAACTTGCGCAGGCAGGCGGAGGCACAGTATTTACATATAAGGCATTTAATAGGCTGCAAATGGCCATATTACAGCGTTCAAAGAGCCGTGCACGTAGTTAACAGTGTTCTAACGCCATAGCGCGAACGAAAACGACTTGGAACGTCGTATTCCATTGAGACTGGAAGGACTACATCAATGGTAGCATGGCTGGGAGCATGGAAGCACGTTATTTACGGGTAAGGCCTTTATTAGCCTGAAAAATACATAATACTTTAGAAGGCTGTGCACGTAGTTAACAGTGTTCTATAGCCATGGCGTCAAGGAAAAGGACTTAGGACGTCATAGACCATTAAGACTGGGAACACTAGACCATTGGTAGCGTTGCTGGGGACGTGGAAGAACGTGATTTACGTTTAAGGCTTTTATTAGGCTGCAAATGGACATATTACTGCCCTTAGAGGGCTGTGCGCGTAGTTGCCGGTCTTCTAACGCCAAGGGGCCAAAGAAAACGACATGGCACGTTGTAGTCCATTGGGACTGGAAGGACTAGACCAATGCTATCCCGCGGAGGGTAATGGAATCACGGCATTTACGTGTAAAGCCTTTATTAGTCTGCAAAAAGCCATGTTACAGCATTTAGAGGGCTGTGCACGGAGTTAACATTGTTCTATAGCCATGGCGTCAAGGAGAAGGACTTGGCACGTTGTAGTCCATTGAGACTGGGAACACTAGACCATTGGTAGCCTTGCTGGGGACGTGGAAGAACGTGATTTACGTGTAAGGCCTTTATTAGGCTGCAAATGGCCATATTACTGCCTTTAGAGGGCTGTGCACGTAGTTAACAGTGTTCTATAGCCATGGCGTCAAGGAGAAGGACTTGGCACGTTGTAGTCCATTGAGACTGGGAACACTAGGCCATTGGTGGCCTTGCTGGGGACGTGGAAGGACGTGATTTACGTGCAACGCCTTTATTAGTCTGTAAAAGGACATACTGCAGCATTTAGAGGGCTGTGCACATAGTTCACAGTGCTCTAAAGCCATGACGCCAAGGAGAACGACTAGGCAAGTTGTAGTCCATTGAGACTTGAAGGACTAGATCAATGGTAGCCAGGCTGGGAGCGTGGAGGCACGTGGTTTACGTCTAAGGCCTTTATTAGGCTGCAAAGGCAATAATACGGCTTACAGGGGGCTGTGCACGTAGTTAACAGTGTTCTATAGGCATGGCGTCAAGAAAAAGGACTTTGTACGTCACATTCCATTAAGACTGGGAACACTAGACCATTGGTAGCCTTGCTGGGGACGTGGAAGAACGTGATTTACGTGGAAGGCCTTTATTAGGCTGCAAATAGCCATACTATAGCATTTAGAGGACTGTGCGCGTACTTGCTGTTTTCAAACCTCACGGCGTCAAAGAAAACGACGTGGGACGTCATAGTCCATTGAGACTGGAAGGACTACACCAATGGTAACTTGCGCAGGCAGATGGAGCGACAGTATTTACGTATAAGATCGTTAATAGGCTGCAAATGGCCATTATACAGCGTTCAAAGGGCCGTGCACGTGGTTAACAGTGTTCTAACGCCATAGCGCGAAGGAAAACGACTTGGAACGTCGTATTCCATTGAGAATTGAAGGACTAGATCAATGGTGGCCTGGCTGGGAGCGTGGAAGCACGTGGTTTACGTCTAACGCCTTTATAAGGCTGTAAAAGACGATAATGCCGCATTTAGAGGGCCGTGGACGTAGTTAACAGTGTTATAAAGCCATGGCGTCAAGGAAAAGGACTTGAGACGTCATATTCCATTAAGACTGGGAACACTAGACCATTGCTAACCTTGCTTGGGGCGTGTAAAAACGTGATTTGCGTGTAAGACCTTTATTAGTCTGTAAAAGGCCATGTTACAGCATTTAGAGGACTGTGCGCGTAGTTGCCGGTCTTCTAACGCCAAGGTGCCAAAGAAAACGACTTGGCACGTTGTAGTCTATTGGGACTAAAAGGACTAGATCAATGGTATCCCGCGGAGGGTGGTGGAATCACGGTATTTTCGTGTAAAGGCTTTATTAGGCTGCAAATGGCCATATTACTGGCTTTAGAGGGCTGTGCACGTTGTTGACAGTGTTCTATAGCCATGGCGCCAAGGAAAAGGACTTGGGACGTCATAGTCCATTGAGACTGGAAGGACTACTCCTATGGTAACCTGCGCAGGCAGTTCGAACGACAGCATTTACGTTTAAAGCCTTTATTAGTCTGCAAAAGGCCATGTTACAGCATTTAGAGAGCTGTGCACGGAGTTAACATTGTTCTAAAGCCATGGCGCCAAGGAAAGGACTTGGGACGTCATAGTCCATTGAGACTGGAAGGACTACTCCTATGGTAACCTGCGCAGGCAGTTCGAACGACAGCATTTACGTTTAAAGCCTTTATTAGTCTGCAAATGGCCATATTACAGCGTTCAAAGAGCCGTGCACGTAGTTAACAGTGTTCTAACGCCATAGCGCGAAGGAAAACGACTTGGAACGTCGTATTCCATTGAGACTGGAAGGACTACATCAATGGTAGCATGGCTGGGAGCATGGAAGCACGTTATTTACGGGTAAGGCGTTTATTAGCATGAAAAAGACATAATACTGCCTTTAGAAGGCTGTGCACGTAGTTAACAGTGTTCTATAGCCATGGCGTCAAGGAAAAGGACTTGGGACGTCATAGACCATTAAGACTGGGAACACTAGACCATTGGTAGCCTTGCTGGGGACGTTGGAGCACGTGATTTACGCGTAAGGCCTTTTTTAGACTTACAAAAGCCATACTATAGCATTTAGAGGACTGTGCGCGTACTTGCGGGTTTTCAAACGTCACGCGTCAAAGAAAACTGATTGGAACGTCATAGTCTATTGAGACTGGAAGGACTACACCAATGGTAACTTGCGCAGGCAGGTGGAGCGACGGTATTTACGTATAAGGCCTTTAATAGGCTGCAAATAGCCATATTACAGCGTTCAAAGGTCCGTGCACGTAGTTAACAGTGTTCTATAGCAATTGCGTCAAAGAAAAGGACTTGGGACGTCATAGACGAATAAGACTGGGAACACTAGACCATTGGTAGCCTTGCTGGGGACGTGGAAGAACGTGATTTACGTGTAAGGCCTTTATTAGGCTGCAAATGGACATATTACTGCCTTTAAAGGGCTGTGAACGTAGTTAACAGTGTTCTATAGCCATGGCACCAAGGAAAAGGACTTGGAACGTCATAGTCCATTGAGACTGGAAGGACTAGGCTAATGGTATCCCGCGAAAGATGGTAGAACCACGTAATTTACGTGTAAAGCCTTTATTTGGCTGCAAAAGGCAATATTACAGCATTTAGAGGTCTGTGCACGTAGTTAAAAGTGTTTTAACGCTAAAGCGCCAAGGAAAAGGAATTGTGACGTCGTAGTTCAATGATAGTCGCAAAAGACACACCATTGGTAGCCTGGTTTGGGGAGTGGAAGCACGTGATTTACGCGTAAGACCTTTTTTAGACTTACAAAGGCCATACTATAGCATTTAAAGGACTGTGCGCGTACTTGGGCGTTTTCAAACGTCACGGCGTCAAAGAAAACGACTTGGGACGTCATTGTCCATTGAGACTGGAACGACTACACCAATGGTAACTTGCGCAGGCAGGTGGAGCCACAGTATTTACGTATAAGGCATTTAATAGGCTGCAAATGGCCATATTACAGCGTTCAAAGAGCCGTGCACGTAGTTAACAGTGTTCTAACGCCATAGCGCGAAGGAAAACGACTTGGAACGTCGTATTCCATTGAGACTGGAAGGACTACATCAATGGTAGCATGGCTGGGAGCATGGAAGCACGTTATTTACGGGTAAGGCCTTTATTAGCCTGAAAAAGACATAATACTGCCTTTAGAAGGCTGTGCACGTAGTTAACAGTGTTCTATAGCCATGGCGTCAAGGAAAAGGACTTAGGACGTCATAGACCATTAAGACTGGGAACACTAGACCATTGGTAGCCTTGCTGGGGACGTGGAAGAACGTGATTTACGTGTAAGGCTTTTATTAGGCTGCAAATGGACATATTACTGCCCTTAGAGGGCTGTGCGCGTAGTTGCCGGTCTTCTAACGCCAAGGGGCCAAAGAAAACGAATTGGCACGTTGTAGTCCATTGGGACTAGAAGGACTAGACCAATGCTATCCCGCGGAGGGTAATGGAATCACGGCATTTACGTGTAAAGCCTTTATTAGTCTACAAAAAGCCATGTTACAGCATTTAGAGGGCTGTGCACGGAGTTAACATTGTTCTATAGCCATGGCGTCAAGGAGAAGGACTTGGCACGTTGTAGTCCATTGAGACTGGAAACACTAGACCATTGGTAGCCTTGCTGGGGACGTGGAAGAACGTGATTTACGTGTAAGGCCTTTATTAGGCTGCAAATGGCCATATTACTGCCTTTAGAGGGCTGTGCACGTAGTTAACAGTGTTCTATAGCCATGGCGTCAAGGAGAAGGACTTGGCACGTTGTAGTCCATTGAGACTGGGAACACTAGGCCATTGGTAGCCTGCTGGGGACGTGGAAGGACGTGATTTACGTGCAACGCCTTTATTAGTCTCTAAAAGGACATACTGCAGCATTTAGAGGGCTGTGCACATAGTTTACAGTGCTCTAAAGCCATGACGCCAAGGAGAACGACTAGGCAAGTTGTAGTCCATTGAGACTTGAAGGACTAGATCAATGGTAGCCAGGCTGGGAGCGTGGAGGCACGTGGTTTACGTCTAAGGCCTTTATTAGGCTGCAAAGGCATTAATACGGCTTACAGGGGGCTGTGCACGTAGTTAACAGTGTTCTATAGCCATGGCGTCAAGAAAAAGGACTTTGTACGTCACATTCCATTAAGACTGGGAACACTAGACCATTGGTAGCCTTGCTGGGGACGTGGAAGAACGTGATTTACGTGGAAGGCCTTTATTAGGCTGCAAATAGCCATACTATAGCATTTAGAGGACTGTGCGCGTACTTGCTGTTTTCAAACCTCACGGCGTCAAAGAAAACGACGTGGGACGTCATAGTCCATTGAGACTGGAAGGACTACACCAATGGTAACTTGCGCAGGCAGATGGAGCGACAGTATTTACGTATAAGATCGTTAATAGGCTGCAAATGGCCATTATACAGCGTTCAAAGGGACGTGCACGTGGTTAACAGTGTTCTAACGCCATAGCGGGAAGGAAAACGACTTGGAACGTCGTATTCCATTGAGAATTGAAGGACTAGATCAATGGTGGCCTGGCTGGGAGCGTGGAAGCACGTGGTTTACGTCTAACGCCTTTATTAGGCTGTAAAAGACGATAATGCCGCATTTAGAGGGCCGTGGACGTAGTTAACAGTGTTCTAAAGCCATGGCGTCAAGGAAAAGGACTTGAGACGTCATATTCCATTAAGACTGGGAACACTAGACCATTGCTAACCTTGCTTGGGGCGTGGAAAAACGTGATTTGCGTGTAAGACCTTTATTAGTCTGTAAAAGGCCATGTTACAGCATTTAGAGGACTGTGCGCGTAGTTGCCGGTCTTCTAACGCCAAGGTGCCAAAGAAAACGACTTGGCACGTTGTAGTCTATTGGGACTGGAAGGACTAGATCAATGGTATCCCGCGGAGGGTGGTGGAATCACGGTATTTTCGTTTAAAGGCTTTATTAGGCTGCAAATGGCCATATTACTGGCTTTAGAGGGCTGTGCACGTTGTTGACAGTGTTCTATAGCCATGGCGCCAAGGAAAAGGACTTGGGACGTCATAGTCCATTGAGACTGGAAGGACTACTCCTATGGTAACCTGCGCAGGCAGTTCGAACGACAGCATTTACGTTTAAAGCCTTTATTAGTCTGCAAAAGGCCATGTTACAGCATTTAGAGAGCTGTGCACGGAGTTAACATTGTTCTAAAGCCATGGCGCCAAGGAAAGGACTTGGGACGTCATAGTCCATTGAGACTGGAAGGACTACTCCTATGGTAACCTGCGCAGGCAGTTCAAACGACAGCATTTACGTTTAAAGCCTTTATTAGTCTGCAAATGGCCATATTACAGCGTTCAAAGAGCCGTGCACGTAGTTAACAGTGTTCTAACGCCATAGCGCGAAGGAAAACGACTTGGAACGTCGTTTTCCATTGAGACTGGAAGGACTACATCAATGGTAGCATGGCTGGGAGCATGGAAGCACGTTATTTACGGGTAAGGCCTTTATTAGCATGAAAAAGACATAATACTGCCTTTAGAAGGCTGTGCACGTAGTTAACAGTGTTCTATAGCCATGGCGTCAAGGAAAAGGACTTGGGACGTCATAGACCATTAAGACTGGGAACACTAGACCATTGGTAGCCTTGCTGGGGACGTTGGAGCACGTGATTTACGCGTAAGGCCTTTTTTAGACTTACAAAAGCCATACTATAGCATTTAGAGGACTGTGCGCGTACTTGCGGGTTTTCAAACGTCACGCGTCAAAGAAAACTGATTGGAACGTCATAGTCTATTGAGACTGGAAGGACTACACCAATGGTAACTTGCGCAGGCAGGTGGAGCGACGGTATTTACGTATAAGGCCTTTAATAGGCTGCAAATAGCCATATTACAGCGTTCAAAGGTCCGTGCACGTAGTTAACAGTGTTCTATAGCAATTGCGTCAAGGAAAAGGACTTGGGACGTCATAGACGATTAAGACTGGGAACACTAGACCATTGGTAGCCTTGCTGGGGACGTGGAAGAACGTGATTTACGTGTAAGGCCTTTATTTGGCTGCAAATGGACATATTACTGCCTTTAGAGGGCTGTGAACGTAGTTAACAGTGTTCTATAGCCATGGCACCAAGGAAAAGGACTTGGAACGTCATAGTCCATTGAGACTGGAAGGACTAGGCTAATGGTATCCCGCAAAAGATGGTAGAACCACGTAATTTACGTGTAAAGCCTTTATTTGGCTGCAAAAGGCAATATTACAGCATTTAGAGGTCTGTGCACGTAGTTAAAAGTGTTTTAACGCTAAAGCGCCAAGGAAAAGGAATTGTGACGTCGTAGTTCAATGATAGTCGCAAAAGGTACACCATTGGTAGCCTGGTTTGGGGAGTGGAAGCACGTGATTTACGCGTAAGGCCTTTTTTAGACTTACAAAGGCCATACTATAGCATTTAAAGGACTGTGCGCGTACTTGGGCGTTTTCAAACGTCACGGCGTCAAAGAAAACGACTTGGGACGTCATTGTCCATTGAGACTGGAACGACTACACCAATGGTAACTTGCGCAGGCAGGTGGAGCCACAGTATTTACGTATAAGGCATTTAATAGGCTGCAAATGGCCATATTACAGCGTTCAAAGAGCCGTGCACGTAGTTAACAGTGTTCTAACGCCATAGCGCGAAGGAAAACGACTTGGAACGTCGTATTCCATTGAGACTGAAAGGACTACATCAATGGTAGCATGGCTGGGAGCATGGAAGCACGTTATTTACGGGTAAGGCCTTTATTAGCCTGAAAAAGACATAATACTGCCTTTAGAAGGCTGTGCACGTAGTTAACAGTGTTCTATAGCCATGGCGTCAAGGAAAAGGACTTAGGACGTCATAGACCATTAAGACTGGGAACACTAGACCATTGGTAGCCTTGCTGGGGACGTGGAAGAACGTGATTTACGTGTAAGGCTTTTATTAGGCTGCAAATGGACATATTACTGCCCTTAGAGGGCTGTGCGCGTAGTTGCCGGTCTTCTAACGCCAAGGGGCCAAAGAAAACGACTTGGCACGTTGTAGTCCATTGGGACTGGAAGGACTAGACAAATGGTATCCCGCGGAGGGTAATGGAATCACGGCATTTACGTGTACAGCCTTTATTAGTCTGCAAAAAGCCATGTTACAGCATTTAGAGGGCTGTGCACGGAGTTAACATTGTTCTATAGCCATGGCGTCAAGGAGAAGGACTTGGCACGTTGTAGTCCATTGAGACTGGGAACACTAGACCATTGGTAGCCTTGCTGGGGACGTGGAAGAACGTGATTTACGTGTAAGGCCTTTATTAGACTGCAAATGGCCATATTACTGCCTTTAGAGGGCTGTGCACGTAGTTAACAGTGTTCTATAGCCATGGCGTCAAGGAGAAGGACTTGACACGTTGTAGTCCATTGAGACTGGGAACACTAGGCCATTGGTAGCCTTGCTGGGGACGTGGAAGGACGTGATTTACGTGCAACGCCTTTATTAGTCTGTAAAAGGACATACTGCAGCATTTAGAGGGCTGTGCACATAGTTCACAGTGCTCTCAAGCCATGACGCCAAGGAGAACGACTAGGCAAGTTGTAGTCTATTGAGACTTGAAGGACTAGATCAATGGTAGCCAGGCTGGGAGCGTGGAGGCACGTGGTTTACGTCTAAGGCCTTTATTAGGCTGCAAAGGCATTAATACGGCTTACAGGGGGCTGTGCACGTAGTTAATAGTGTTCTATAGCCATGGCGTCAAGGAAAAGGACTTTGTACGTCTCATTCCTTTAAGACTGGGAACACTAGACCATTGGTAGCCTTGCTGGGGACGTGGAAGAACGTGATTTACGTGGAAGGCCTTTATTAGGCTGCAAATAGCCATACTATAGCATTTAGAGGACTGTGCGCGTACTTGCGGTTTTCAAACCTCACGGCGTCAAAGAAAACGACGTGGGACGTCATAGTCCATTGAGACTGGAAGGACTACACCAATGGTAACTTGCGCAGGCAGATGGAGCGACAGTAATTACGTATAACATCGTTAATAGGCTGCAAATGGCCATTATACAGCGTCCAAAGGGCCGTGCACGTGGTTAACAGTGTTCTAACGCCATAGCGCGAAGGAAAACGACTTGGAACGTCGTATTCCATTGAGAATTGAAGGTCTAGATCAATGGTGGCCTGGCTGGGAGCGTGGAAGCACGTGGTTTACGTCTAACGCCTTTATTAGGCTGTAAAAGACGATAATGCCGCATTTAGAGGGCCGTGGACGTAGTTAACAGTGTTCTAAAGCCATGGCGTCAAGGAAAAGGACTTGAGACGTCATATTCCATTAAGACTGGGAACACTAGACCATTGCTAACCTTGCTTGGGGCGTGGAAGAACGTGATTTGCGTGTAAGACCTTTATTAGTCTGTAAAAGGCCATGTTACAGCATTTAGAGGACTGTGCGGGTAGTTGCCGGTCTTCTAACGCCAAGGTGCCAAAGAAAACGACTTGGCACGTTGTAGTCTATTGGGACTGGAAGGACTAGACCAATGGTATCCCGCGGAGGGTGGTGGAATCACGGTATTTTCGTGTAAAGGCTTTATTAGGCTGCAAATGGCCATATTACTGGCTTTAGAGGGCTGTGCACGTTGTTGACAGTGTTCTATAGCCATGGCGCCAAGGAAAAGGACTTGGGACGTCATAGTCCATTGAGACTGGAAGGACTACTCCTATGGTAACCTGTGCAGGCAGTTCAAACGACAGCATTTACGTTTAAAGCCTTTATTAGTCTGCAAAAGGCCATGTTACAGCATTTAGAGAGCTGTGCACGGAGTTAACATTGTTCTAAAGCCATGGCGTCAAGGAGAAGGACTTGGCACGTTGTAGTCCATTGAGACTGGGAACACTAGGCCATTGGTTGCCTTGCTGGGGACGTGGAAGCACGTGATTTACGTGCAACGCCTTTATTAGTCTGTAAAAGGACCTATTGCAGCATTTAGAGGGCTGTGCACATAGTTCACAGTGCTCTACAGCAATGACGCCAAGGAGAACGACTAGGCAAGTTGTAGTCCATTGAGACTTGAAGGACTAGATCAATGGTAGCCTGGCTAGGAGCGTGGAGGCACGTGGTTTACGTCTAAGGCCTTTATTAGGCTGCAAAGGCAATAATACGGCTTACAGGGGGCTGTGCACGTAGTTAACAGTGTTCTATAGCCATGGCGTAAAGGAAAAGGACTTTGTACGTCACATTCCATTAAGACTGGGAACACTAGACCATTGGTAGCCTTGCTGGGGACGTGGAAGAACGTGATTTACGTGTAAGGCCTTTATTTGGCTGCAAATAGCCATACTATAGCATTTAGAGGACTGTGCGCGTACTTGCGGTTTTCAAACCTCACGGCGTCAAAGAAAACGACGTGGGACATCATAGTCCATTGAGACTGGAAGGACTACACTAATGGTAACTTGCGCAGGCAGATGGAGCGACAGTATTTACGTATAAGGCCGTTAATAGGCTGCAAATGGCCATTATACAGCGTTCAAAGGGCCGTGCACGTGGTTAACAGTGTTCTAACGCCATAGCGCGAAGGAAAACGACTTGGAACGTAGTATTCCATTGAGACTTGAAGGACTAGATCAATGGTGGCCTGGCTGGGAGCGTGGAAGCACGTGGTTTACGTCTAACGCCTTTATTAGGCTGTAAAAGACGATAATGCCGCAATTAGAGGGCTGTGGACGTAGTTAACAGTGTTCTAAAGCCATGGCGTCAAGGAAAAGGACTTGAGACGTCATATTCCATTAAGACTGCGAACACTAGACCATTGGTAACCTTGCTTGGGGCGTGGAAAAACGTGATTTGCGTGTAAGACCTTTATTAGTCTGTAAAAGGCCATGTTACAGCATTTACAGGACTGTGCGCGTAGTTGCCGGTCTTCTAACGCCAAGGTGCCAAAGAAAACGACTTGGCACGTTGTAGTCTATTGGGACTGGAAGGACTAGACCAATGGTATCCCGCAGAGGGTGGTGGAATCACGGTATTTTCGTGTAAAGGCTTTATTAGGCTGCAAATGGCCATATTACTGGCTTTGAGGGCTGTGCACGTTGTTGACAGTGTTCTATAGCCATGGCGCCAAGGAAAAGGACTTGGGACGTCATAGTGCATTGAGACTGGAAGGACTACTCCTATGGTAACCTGCGCAGGCAGTTCGAACGACAGTATTTACGTTTAAAGCCTTTATTAGTCTGCAAAAGGCCATGTTACAGCATTTAGAGAGCTGTGCACGGAGTTAACATTGTTCTAAAGCCATGGCGCCAAGGAAAAGGACTTGGGGCGTCATAGTCCATTGAGACTGGAAGCACTACTCCTATGGTAACCTGCGCAGGCAGGTGGAAAGACGGTATTTACGTATAACGCTTTTATTACGCTGCAAATGGCCATATTACTGCCTTTAAAGGGCTGTGCACGTAGTTAACAGTGTTCTATAGCCATGGCACCAAGGAAAAGGACTTGGGACGTCATAGTCCATTGAGACTGGAAGGACTAGACTAATGGCATCCCGCGAAGGGTGGTAGAACCACGTTATTTACGTGTAAACCCTTTAGTAGTCTGCAAAAGGCCATGTTACAGCATTTAGAGGGCTGTGCACATAGTTCACAGAGCTCTAAAGCCATGACGCCAAGGAGAACGACTTGGCACGTTGTAGTCCATTGGGTCTGGGAACACTAGGCCATTGGTAGCCTTGCTGGGGACGTGGAAGAACGTGATTTACGTGCAACGCCTTTATTAGTCTGTAAAAGGACATATTGCAGCATTTAGAGGGCTGTGCACATAGTTCACAGTGCTCTAACACCATGACGCCAAGGAGAACGACTAGGCAAGTTGTAGTCCATTGAGACTTGAAGGAGTAGCTCAATGGTAGCCTGGCTGGGAGCATGGAAGCGCGTGGTTTACGTCTAAGGCCTTTATTAGGCTGCAAAAGACGATAATGCCGCATTTAGAGTGCTGTGGACGTAGTTAACAGTGTTCTAAAGCCATGGCGTCAAGGAAAAGGACTTGAGACGTCATATTTCATTAAGACTGGGAACACTAGACCATTGGTAACCTTGCTTGGGGCGTGGAAGAACGTGATTTGCGTGTAAGACCTTTATTAGTCTGTAAAAGGCCATGTTACAGCATTTAGAGGACTGTGCGCGTAGTTGCCGGTCTTCTAACGCCAAGGTGCCAAAGAAAACGACTTGGCACGTTGTAGTCCATTGAGACTGGGAACACTAGACCATTGCACATAATTAAAAGTGTTTTAACGCTAAAACGCCAAGGAAAAGGAATTGGGACGTCGTAGTTCAATGATAGTCGGAAAGGTACACCATTGGTAGCCTGGTTTGGAGAGTGGAAGCACGTGATTTACGCGTAAGGCCTTTTTTAGACTTACAAAAGCCATACTATAGCATTTAGAGGACTGTGCGCGTACTTGCGGTTTTCAAACGTCACGGCGTCAAAGAAAACGACGTGGGACGTCATAGTCCATTGAGACTGGAAGGACTACACCAATGGTAGCAGGCAGGTGGAGCGACAGTATTTACGTATAAGGCCGTTAATAAGCTGCAAATGGCCTTATTACAGCGTTCAAAGGGCCGTGCACGTGGTTAACAGTGTTCTAACGCCATAGCGCGAAGGAAAGCGACTTGGAACGTCGTATTCCAATGACACTTGAAGGACTAGATCAATGGTAGTATGGCTGGGAGCATGGAAGCACGTTATTTACGGGTAAGGTCTTTATTAGTCTGCAAAAGGACATAATACTGCCTTTAGAAGGTTTGCACGTAGTTAACAGTGTTCTATAGCCATGCCGTCAAGGAAAAGGACTTGGCACGTTGTAGTCCATTGAGACTGGGAACACTAGACCATTGGTAGCCTTGCTGGGCACGTGGAAGAACGTGATTTACGTGTAAGGCCTTTATTAGGCTGCAAATGGACATATTACTGCCTTTAGAGGGCTGTGCGCGTAGTTGCCGGTCTTCTAACGCCAAGGGGCCAAAGAAAACGACTTGGCACGTTGTAGTCCATTGGGACTGGAAGGACTAGACCAATGGTATCCCGCGGAGGGTAATGGAATCACGGCATTTACGTGTAAAGCCTTTATTAGTCTGCAAAAAGCCATGTTACAGCATTTAGAGGGCTGTGCACGGAGTTAACATTGTTCTAAAGTCATGGCGCCAAGGAAAAGGACTTTGAACGTCATATTCCATTAAGACTGGGAACACTAGACCATTGATAGCCTTGCTGGGGACGTGGAAGAACTTGATTTGCGTGTAAGACCTTTATTAGTCTGTGAAAGGCCATGTTACAGCATTTAGAGGACTGTGCGCGTAGTTGCCGGTCTTCTAACGCCAAGGGGCCAACGAAAACGACTTGGCACGTTGTAGTCCATTGGGACTGGAAGGACGAGACCAATGGTATCCCGCGGAGGGTGATGGAATCACGGCATTTAAGTGTAAAGGCGTTATTGGGCTGCAAAAGGCCATATTACTGACTTTAGAGGGCTGTGCACGTAGTTAACATTGTTCTAAAGCCATGGCGCCAAGGAAAAGGACTTGGGACGTCATAGTCCATTGAGACTGGAGGGACTACTTCTATGGTAACCTGCGCAGGCAGGTGGAACGACGGTATTTACGTATAACGCCTTTTTTAGGCTGCAAATGGCCATATTACAGCCTTTAGAGGGCCGTGCAAGGAGTTAACAGTGTGCTAAAGCCATGGCGCCAAGGAAAATGACTTGGCATGTCATAGTCTATTGAGCATGGAAGGACTTGACTAATGGTATCCCGCGAAGGGTGGTGGAACCACGTTATTTCCGTGTAAAGCCTTTATTTGGCTACAAAAGGCAATATTACAGCATTTAGAGGCCTGTGCACATAGTTAAAAGTGTTTTAACGCTAAAACGCAAAGCAAAAAGAATTGGGACGTCGTAGTTCAATGATAGTCGGAAAGGTACACCTTTGATAGCCTGGTTTGGAGAGTGGAAGCACGTGATTTACGCGTATGGCCTTTTTTAGACTTACAAAAGCCATACTATAGCATTTAGAGGACTATGCGCGTACTTGCGGGTTTTCAAACGTCACGGCGTCAAAGGAAACGACTTGGGACGTCATAGTCCATTGAGACTGGAAGGACTACACCAATGGTAACTTGCGCAGGCAGGTGGAGCGACAGTATTTACGTGCAAGGCCTTTAAGAGGCTGCAAATGGCCATATTACAGCATTCAAAGGCCGTGCACGTAGTTAACAGTGTTCTAACGCCATAGTGCGAAGGAAAGCGACTTGGAACGTCGAATTCCATTGAGACTGGAAGGACTAGATCAATGGTAGTATGGCTGGGAGCATGGAAGAACGTTATTTACGGGTAAGGTCTTTATTAGTCTGCAAAAGGACATAATACTGCCTTTAGAAGGCTTGCACGTAGTTAACAGTGTTCTATAGCCATGGCGTCAAGGAAAAGAACTTGGCTCGTTGTAGTCCATTGAGACTGGAAGGACTGGACTAATGGTATCCCGCGAAGGGTGGTAGAACCATGTAATTTACGTGTAAAGCCTTTATTTGGCTGCAAAAGGCAATATTACAGCATTTAGAGGTCTGTGCACGTAGTTAAAAGTGTTTTAACGCTAAAGCGCCGATGAAAAGGAATTGTGACGTCGTAGTTCAATGATAGTCGCAAAAGTTACACCCTTGGTAGCCTGGGTTGGAGAGTGGAAGCACGTGATTTACGCGTAAGGCCTTTTTTAGACTTACAAAGGCCATACTATAGCATTTAGAGGACTGTGCGCGTACTTGGGCGTTTTCAAACGTCACGGCGTCAAAGAAAACGACTTGGGACGTCATTTTCCATTGAGACTGGAAGGACTACACCAATGGTAACTTGCGCAGGCAGGTGGAGCCACAGTATTTACGTATAAGGCATTTAATAGGCTGCAAATGTACATATTACAGCGTTCAAAGAGCAGTGCACGCAGTTAACAGTGTTCTAACGCCATAGCGCGAAGGAAAACGACTTGGAACGTCGTATTCCATTGAGACTGGAAGGACTACATCAATGGTAGCATGGCTGGGAGCATGGAAGCACGTTATTTACGGGTAAGGTCTTTATTAGTCTGCAAAAGGACATAATACTGCCTTTAGAAGGCTGTGCACGTAGTTAACAGTGTTCTATAGCCATGGCGCGAAGGAAAACGACTTGGAACGTCGTATTCCATTGAGACTGGAAGGACTACATCAATGGTAGCATGGCTGGGAGCATGGAAGCACGTTATTTACGGGTAAGGCCTTTATTAGCCTGAAAAAGACATAATACTGCCTTTAGAAGGCTGTGCACGTAGTTAACAGTGTTCTATAGCCATGGCGTCAAGGAAAAGGACTTAGGACGTCATAGACCATTAAGACTGGGAACACTAGACCATTGGTAGCCTTGCTGGGGACGTGGAAGAACGTGATTTACGTGTAAGGCCTTTATTAGGCTGCAAATGGACATATTACTGCCTTTAGAGGGCTAGGCGCGTAGTTGCCGGTCTTCTAACGCCAAAAGGCCAAAGAAAACGACTTGGCACGTTGTAGTCCATTGGGACTGGAAGGACTAGACCAATGGTATCCCGCGGAGGGTAATGGAATCACCGCATTTGCGTGTAAAGCCTTTATTAGTCTGCAAAAAGCCATGTTACAGCATTTAGAGGGCTGTGCACGGAGTTAACATTGTTCTAAAGTCATGGCGCCAAGGAAAAGGACTTTGGACGTCATATTCCATTAAGACTGGGAATACTAGACCATTGGTAGCCTTGCTGGGGACGTGGAAATACTTGATTGGCGTGTAAGACCTTTATTAGTCTGTGAAAGTCCATGTTACAGCATTTAGAGGACTGTGCGCGTAGTTGCCGGTCTTCTAACGCCAAGGGGCCAACGAAAACGACTTGGCACGTTGTAGTCCATTGGGACTGGAAGGACTATATCAATGGTATCCCGCGGAGGGTGATGGAATCACGGCATTTAAGTGTAAAGGCGTTATTGGGCTGCAAAAGGCCATATTACTGACTTTAGAGGGCTGTGCATGTAGTTAACATTGTTCTAAAGCCATGGCGCCAAGGAAAAGAACTTCAGACGTCATATTCCATTGAGACTAGAAGGACTACTCCCATGGTAACCTGCGCAGACAGGTGGAACGATGGTATTCGGGTATAACACCTTTATTTAACTGGAAATGGCCATATTACAGCTTTTAGAGGGCTGTGCACGTAGTTAAAAGTGTTCTAAAGCCATGGCGCCAAGGAAAGTGACTTGGGACGTCATATTCCATTGAGACTGAAAACACTAGACCAATTGTAGCCTGGTTGGGAGCGTGGAAGCACGTGATTTGCGTATAACGCCATTATTAGACCGCAAATGTCCATACTACAGCCTTTAGAGGGCCGTGCAAGGAGTAAACAGTGTGCTAAAGCCGTGGCGCCAAGGAAAATGACTTGGCATGTCATAGTCTATTGAGAATGGAAGGACTAGACTAATGGTATCCCGCGCAGGGTGGTGGAACCACGTTATTTCCGTGTAAAGCCTTTATTTGGCTACATAAGGCAATATTACAGCATTTAGAGGCCTGTGCACATTGTTAAAAGTGTTTTAACGCTAAAACGCAAAGCAAAAGGAATTGGGACGTCGTAGTTCAATGATAGTCGGAAAGGTACACCATTGGTAGCCTGGTTTGGAGAGTGGAAGCACGTGATTTACGCGTACGGCCATTTTAGACTTACAAAAGCCATACTATAGCATTTAGAGGACTGTGTGCTTACTTGCGGGTTTTCAAACGTCACGGCGTCAAAGGAAACGACTTGGGACGTCATTGTCCATTGAGACTGGAAGGACTACACCAATGGTAACTTGCGCAGGCAGGGGGAGCGACAGTATTTACGTGTAAGGCCTTTAAGAGGCTGCAAATGGCCACATTACAGCGTTCAAAGGCCGTGCACGTAGTTAACAATGTTCTAACGCCATAGCGCGAAGGAAAGCGACATGGAACGTCGAATTCCATTGAGACAGGAAGGACTAGATCAATGGTAGTATGGCTGGGAGCATGGAAGCACGTTATTTACGGGTAAGGTCTTTATTAGTCTGCAAAAGGACATAATACTGCCTTTAGAAGGCTTGCACGTAGTTAACAGTGTTCTATAGCCATGGCGTCAAGGAAAAGGACTTGGCACGTTGTAGTCCATTGAGACTGGGAACACTAGACCATTGGTAGCCTTGCTGGGGACGTGGAAGAACGTGATTTACGTGCAAGGCCTTTATTAGGCTGCAAATGGACATATTACATGCGTTCAAAGAGCCGTGCACGTAGTTAACAGTGCTCTAACGTCATAGGGCGAAGGAAAACGACTTGGAACGTCGTATTCCATTGAGACTGGAAGGACTACATCAATGGTAGCATAGCTGGGAGCATGGAAGCCTGTTATTTACGGGCAAGGCCTTTATTAGCCTGAAAAAGACATAATACTGCCTTTAGAAGGCTGTGCACGTAGTTAACAGTGTTCTATTGCCATGGCGCGAAGGAAAACGACTTGGAACGTCGTATTCCATTGAGACGGGAAGGACTACATCAATGGTAGCATGGCTGGGAGCATGGACGCACGTTATTTACGGGTAAGGCCTTTATTAGCCTGAAAAAGACATAATACTGCCTTTAGAAGGCTGTGCACGTAGTTAACAGTGTTCTATAGCCATGGCGCCAAGGAAAAGGACTTAGGACGTCATAGACCATTAAGACTGGGAACACTAGACCATTGGTAGCCTTGCTGGGGACGTGGAAGAACGTGATTTACGTGTAAGGCCTTTATTAGGCTGCAAATGGACATATTACTGCCTTTAGAGGGCTGTGCGCGTAGTTGCCGGTCTTCTAACGCCAAGGGGCCAAAGAAAACGCCTTGGCACGTTGTAGTCCATTGGGACTAGAAGGACTAGATCAATGGTAGCCTGGCTGGGAGCGTGGAAGAACGTGATTTGCGTGCAAGGCCTTTATTAGTCTGTAAAAGGACATAATGCAGCATATAGAGGGCTGTGCACATAGTTCACAGAGCTCTAAAGCAATGACGCCAAGGAGAACGACTTGGCAAGTCGTAGTCCATTGGAACTGGAAGGAATATATCAATGGTAGCCTGGCTGGGAGCGTGGAAGCACGTGGTTTACGTCTAAGGTCTTTATTAGGCTGCAAAGGCTATAATACGGCTTACATGGGGCTGTCCACGTAGTTAACAGTGTTTTATAGCCATGGCGTCAGGGAAAGGACTTGGGACGTCATATTCCATTATGACTGGGAACACTAGACCATTGGTAGCCTTGCTGGGGACGTGGAAGAACGTGATTTACGTGTAAGGCATTTATTAGGCTGCAAAAGGCCCTATTACTGACTTTAGAGAGCTGTGCACGTAGTTAACAGTGTTCTTTAGCCATGGCACCAAGGAAAAGGACTAGGGACGTCATAGTCCATTGAGACTGGAAGGACTACTTCTATGGTAACCTGCGCAGGCAGTTGGAACGACAGTATTTACGTTTAAAGTCTTTATTAGTCTGCAAAAGGCCGTGTTACAGCATTTAGAGGGCTGTGCACGGAGTTTACATTGTTCTAAAGCCATGGCGCCAAGGAAAAGGACTTGGGACGTCATAGTCCATTAAGACTGAAAGGACTACTCCTATGTTAACCTTTGCAGGCAGGTGGAACGACGGTATTTACGTATAACGCCTTTATTAGGCTGCAAATCGCAATATTACAGCCTTTAGAGGGCCGTGCACGGAGTTAACAGTGTGCTAAAGCCATGGCGCCAAGGAAAAGGAATTGTGACGTCGTAGTTTAATGATAGTCGCAAAAGGTACACCATTGGTAGCCTGTTTTGGAGAGTGGAAGCACGTGATTTACGCGTAAGGCCTTTTTTAGACTTACAAAGGCCATACTATAGCATTTAGAGGACTGTGCGCGTACTTGGGCGTTTTCAAACGTCACGGCGTCAAAGAAAACGACTTGGGACGTCATTGTCCATTGAGACTGGAAGGACTACACCAATGGTAACTTGCGCAGGCAGGTGGAGCCACAGTATTTACGTATAAGGCATTTATTAGGCTGCAAATGGCCATATTACAGCGTTCAAAGAGCCGTGCACGTAGTTAACAGTGTTCTAACGCCATAGCGCGAAGGAAAGCGACTTGGAACGTCGAATTCCATTGAGACTGGAAGGACTAGATCAATGGTAGTATGGCTGGGAGCATGGAAGCACGTTATTTACGGGTAAGGTCTTTATTAGTCTGCAAAAGGACATAATACTGCCTTTAGAAGGCTTGCACGTAGTTAACAGTGTTCTATAGCCATGGCGTCAAGGAAAAGGACTTGAGACGTCATATTCCATTAAGACTGGGAACACTAGACCATTGGTAACCTTGCTTGGGGCGTGGAAGAACGTGATTTGCGCGTAAGACCTTTATTAGTCTGTAAAAGGCCATGTTACAGCGTTTAGAGGACTGTGCGCGTAGTTGCCGGTATTCTAACGCCAAGGTGCTAAAGAAAACGACTTGGCACGTTGTAGTCCATAGAGACTGGGAACACTAGACCATTGGTAGCCTTGCTGGGGACGTGGAAGAACGTGATTTACGTGTAAGGCCTTTATTAGGCTGCAAATGGACATATTGCTGCCTTTAGAAGGCTTGCACGTAGTTAACAGTGTTCTATAGCCATGGCGTCAAGGAAAAGAACTTGGCACGTTGTAGTCCATTGAGACTGGAAGGACTAGACTAATGGTATCCCGCGAAGGGTGGTAGAACCACGTAATTTACGTGTAAAGCCTTTAATTGGCTGCAGAAGGCAATATTACAGCATTTAGAGGTTTGTGCACGTAGTTAAAAGTGTTTTAACGCTAAAGCGCCAAGGAAAAGGAATTGTGACGTCGTAGTTCAATGATAGTCGCAAAAGATACACCATTGGTAGCCTGGTTTGGAGAGTGGAAGCACGTGATTTACGCGTAAGGCCTTTTTTAGACTTACAAAGGCCATACTATAGCATTTAGAGGACTGTGCGCGTACTTGGGCGTTTTCAAACGTCACGGCGTCAAAGAAAACGACTTGGGACGTCATTGTCCATTGAGACTGAAAGGACTACACCAATGGTAACTTGCGCAGGCAGGTGGAGCCACAGTATTTACGTATAAGGCATTTAATAGGCTGCAAGTGGCCATATTACAACGTTCAAAGAGCCGTGCACGCAGTTAACAGTGTTGTAACGCCATAGCGCGAAGGAAAACGACTTGGAACGTCGTATTCCATTGAGACTGGAAGGACTACATCAATGGTAGCATGGCTGGGAGCATGGAAGCACGTTATTTACGGGTAAGGCCTTTAGTAGCCTGAAAAAGACATAATACTGCCTTTAGAAGGCTGTGCACGTAGTTAACAGTGTTCTATAGCAATGGCGTCAAGGAAAAGGACTTAGGACGTCATAGACCATTAAGACTGGAAACACTAGACCATTGGTAGCCTTGCTGGGGACGTGGAAGAACGTGATTTACGTGTAAGGCATTTATTAGGCTGCAAAAGGCCCTATTACTGACTTTAGAGAGCTGTGCACGTAGTTAACATTGTTCTAAAGCCATGGCGCCAAGGAAAAGGACTTGGGACGTCATAGTCCATTGAAACTGGAAGGACTACTTCTATGGTAACCTGCGGAAGCAGGTGGAACGACGGTATTTACGTATAACGCCTTTATTAGGCTGCAAATGGCCATATTACAGCCTTTAGAGGGCCGTGCAAGGAGTTAACAGTGTGCTAAATCCATGGCGCCAAGGAAAATGACTTGGCATGTCATAGTCTATTGAGAATGGAAGGACTAGACTAATGGTATCCCGCGAAGGGTGGTGGAACCACGTTATTTCCGTGTAAAGCCTTTATTTGGCTACAAAAGGCAATATTACAGCATTTAGAGGCCTGTGCACATAGTTAAAAGTGTTTTAACGCTAAAACACAAAGCAAAAGGAATTGGGACCTTGTAGTTCAATGCTAGTCGGAAAGGTACACCATTTGTAGCCTGGTTTGGAGAGTGGAAGCACGTGATTTACGCGTATGGCCTTTTTTAGACTTACAAAAGCCATACTATAGCATTTCGAGGACTGTGCGCGTACTTGCGGGTTTTCAAACGTCACGGCGTCAAAGGAAACGACTTGGGACGTCATAGTCCATTGAGACTGGAAGGACTACACCAATGGTAACTTGCGCAAGCAGGGGGAGCGACAGTATTTACGTGTAAGGCCTTTAAGAGGCTGCAAATGGCCATATTACAGCGTTCAAAGGCCGTGCACGTAGTTAACAGTGTTCTATAGCCATGGCGTCAAGGAAAAGGACTTAGGACGTCATAGACCATTAAGACTGGAAACACTAGACCATTGGTAGCCTTGCTGGGGACGTGGAAGAACGTGATTTACGTGTAAGGCCTTTATTAGGCTGCAAATGGACATATTACTGCCTTTAGAGGGCTGTGCGCGTAGTTGCCGGTCTTCTAACGCCAAGGGGCCAAAGAAAACGACTTGGCACGTTGTAGTCCATTGGGACTGGAAGTACTAGACCAATGGTATCCCGCGGAGGGTAATGGAATCACGGCATTTACGTGTAAAGCCTTTATTCGTCTGCAAAAGGCCATGTTACAGCATTTAGAGGGCTGTGCACGGAGTTAACATTGTTCTAAAGTCATGGCGGCAAGGAAAAGGACTTGGGACGTCATAGTCCATTGAGACTGGAAGGACTACTCCTATGGTAACCTGCGCAGGCAGTTCAAACGACAGCATTTACGTTTAAAGCCTTTATTAGTCTGCAAAAGGCCATGTTACAGCATTTAGAGAGCTGTGCACGGAGTTAACATTGTTCTAAAGCCATGGCGTCAAGGAGAAGGACTTGGCACGTTGTAGTCCATTGAGACTGGGAACACTAGGCCATTGGTAGCCTTGCTGGGGACGTGGAAGCACGTGATTTACGTGCAACGCCTTTATTAGTCTGTAAAAGGACATATTGCAGCATTTAGAGGGCTGTGCACATAGTTCACAGTGCTCTACAGCCATGACGCCAAGGAGAACGACTAGGCAAGTTGTAGTCCATTGAGACTTGAAGGACTAGATCAATGGTAGCCTGGCTAGGAGCGTGGAGGCACGTGGTTTACGTCTAAGGCCTTTATTAGGCTGCAAAGGCAATAATACGGCTTACAGGGGGCTGTGCACGTAGTTAACAGTGTTCTATAGCCATGGCGTAAAGGAAAAGGACTTTGTACGTCACATTCCATTAAGACTGGGAACACTAGACCATTGGTAGCCTTGCTGGGGACGTGGAAGAACGTGATTTACGTGTAAGGCCTTTATTTGGCTGCAAATAGCCATACTATAGCATTTAGAGGACTGTGCGCGTACTTGCGGTTTTCAAACCTCACGGCGTCAAAGAAAACGACGTGGGACGTCATAGTCCATTGAGACTGGAAGGACTACACTAATGGTAACTTGCGCAGGCAGATGGAGCGACAGTATTTACGTATAAGGCCGTTAATAGGCTGCAAATGGCCATTATACAGCGTTCAAAGGGCCGTGCACGTGGTTAACAGTGTTCTAACGCCATAGCGCGAAGGAAAACGACTTGGAACGTAGTATTCCATTGAGACTTGAAGGACTAGATCAATGGTGGCCTGGCTGGGAGCGTGGAAGCACGTGGTTTACGTCTAACGCCTTTATTAGGCTGTAAAAGACGATAATGCCGCAATTAGAGGGCTGTGGACGTAGTTAACAGTGTTCTAAAGCCATGGCGTCAAGGAAAAGGACTTGAGACGTCATATTCCATTAAGACTGCGAACACTAGACCATTGGTAACCTTGCTTGGGGCGTGGAAAAACGTGATTTGCGTGTAAGACCTTTATTAGTCTGTAAAAGGCCATGTTACAGCATTTACAGGACTGTGCGCGTAGTTGCCGGTCTTCTAACGCCAAGGTGCCAAAGAAAAGACTTGGCACGTTGTAGTCTATTGGGACTGGAAGGACTAGACCAATGGTATCCCGCAGAGGGTGGTGGAATCACGGTATTTTCGTGTAAAGGCTTTATTAGGCTGCAAATGGCCATATTACTGGCTTTGAGGGCTGTGCACGTTGTTGACAGTGTTCTATAGCCATGGCGCCAAGGAAAAGGACTTGGGACGTCATAGTCCATTGAGACTGGAAGGACTACTCCTATGGTAACCTGCGCAGGCAGTTCGAACGACAGTATTTACGTTTAAAGCCTTTATTAGTCTGCAAAAGGCCATGTTACAGCATTTAGAGAGCTGTGCACGGAGTTAACATTGTTCTAAAGCCATGGCGCCAAGGAAAAGGACTTGGGGCGTCATAGTCCATTGAGACTGGAAGCACTATTCCTATGGTAACCTGCGCAGGCAGGTGGAAAGACGGTATTTACGTATAACGCTTTTATTAGGCTGCAAATGGCCATATTACTGCCTTTAAAGGGCTGTGCACGTAGTTAACAGTGTTCTATAGCCATGGCACCAAGGAAAAGGACTTGGGACGTCATAGTCCATTGAGACTGGAAGGACTAGACTAATGGCATCCCGCGAAGGGTGGTAGAACCACGTTATTTACGTGTAAACCCTTTAGTAGTCTGCAAAAGGCCATGTTACAGCATTTAGAGGGCTGTGCACATAGTTCACAGAGCTCTAAAGCCATGACGCCAAGGAGAACGACTTGGCACGTTGTAGTCCATTGGGTCTGGGAACACTAGGCCATTGGTAGCCTTGCTGGGGACGTGGAAGAACGTGATTTACGTGCAACGCCTTTATTAGTCTGTAAAAGGACATATTGCAGCATTTAGAGGGCTGTGCACATAGTTCACAGTGCTCTAACACCATGACGCCAAGGAGAACGACTAGGCAAGTTGTAGTCCATTGAGACTTGAAGGAGTAGATCAATGGTAGCCTGGCTGGGAGCATGGAAGCGCGTGGTTTACGTCTAAGGCCTTTATTAGGCTGCAAAAGACGATAATGCCGCATTTAGAGTGCTGTGGACGTAGTTAACAGTGTTCTAAAGCCATGGCGTCAAGGAAAAGGACTTGAGACGTCATATTTCATTAAGACTGGGAACACTACACCATTGGTAACCTTGCTTGGGGCGTGGAAGAACGTGATTTGCGTGTAAGACCTTTATTAGTCTGTAAAAGGCCATGTTACAGCATTTAGAGGACTGTGCGCGTAGTTGCCGGTCTTCTAACGCCAAGGTGCCAAAGAAAACGACTTGGCACGTTGTAGTCCATTGAGACTGGGAACACTATACCATTGCACATAATTAAAAGTGTTTTAACGCTAAAACGCCAAGGAAAAGGAATTGGGACGTCGTAGTTCAATGATAGTCGGAAAGGTACACCATTGGTAGCCTGGTTTGGAGAGTGGAAGCACGTGATTTACGCGTAAGGCCTTTTTTAGACTTACAAAAGCCATACTATAGCATTTAGAGGACTGTGCGCGTACTTGCGGTTTTCAAACGTCACGGCGTCAAAGAAAACGACGTGGGACGTCATAGTCCATTGAGACTGGAAGGACTACACCAATGGTAGCAGGCAGGTGGAGCGACAGTATTTACGTATAAGGCCGTTAATAAGCTGCAAATGGCCTTATTACAGCGTTCAAAGGGCCGTGCACGTGGTTAACAGTGTTCTAACGCCATAGCGCGAAGGAAAGCGACTTGGAACGTCGTATTCCAATGACACTTGAAGGACTAGATCAATGGTAGCATGGCTGGGAGCATGGAAGCACGTTATTTACGTGTAAGGTCTTTATTAGTCTGCAAAAGGACATAACACTGCCTTTAGAAGGCTGAGCACGTAGTTAACAGTGTTTTATAGCCATGGCGTCAAGGAAAAGAACTTGGCACGTTGTAGTCCATTGAGACTGGGAACACTAGGCCATTGGTAGCCTTGCTGGGGACGTGGAAGAACGTGATTTACGTGCAACGCCTTTATTAGTCTGTAAAAGGACATATTGCAGCATTTAGAGGGCTGTGCACATAGTTCACAGTGCTCTAACGCCATGACGCCAAGGAGAACGACTAGGCAAGTTGTAGTCCATTGAGACTTGAAGGAGTAGATCAATGGTAGCCTGGCTGGGAGCATGGAAGCACGTGGTTTACGTCTAAGGCCTTTATTAGGCTGCAAAAGGACATAATACTGCCTTTAGAAGGTTTGCACGTAGTTAACAGTGTTCTAAAGCCATGGCGCCAAGGAAAATGATTTGGCATGTCATAGTCTATTGAGAATGGAAGGACTAGACTGATGGTATCCCGCGAAGGGTGGTGGAACCACGTTATTTCCGTGTAAAGCCTGTATTTGGCTACAAAAGGCAATATTACAGCATTTAGAGGCCTGTGCACATAGTTAAAAGTGTTTTAACGCTAAAACGCAAAGCAAAAGGAATTGGGACGTCGTAGTTCAATGATAGTCGGAAAAGTACACCATTGGTAGCCTGGTTTGGAGAGTGGAAGCACGTGATTTACGCGTATGGCCTTTTTTAGACTTACAAAAGCCATACTATAGCATTTAGAGGACTGTGCGCGTACTTGCGGGTTTTCAAACGTCACGGCGTCAAAGGAAACGACTTGGGACGTCATAGTCCATTGACACTGGAAGGACTACACCAATGGTAACTTGCGCAGGCAGGTGGAGCGACAGTATTTACGTGTAAAGCCTTTAAGAGGCTGCAAATGGCCATATTACAGCGTTCAAAGGCCGTGCACGTAGTTAACAGTGTTCTAACGCCATAGCGCGAAAGAAAGCGACTTGGAACGTCGAATTCCATTGAGACTGGAAGGACTAGATCAATGGTAGTATGGCTGGGAGCATGGAAGCACGTTATTTACGGGTAAGGTCTTTATTAGTCTGCAAAAGGACATAATACTGCCTTTAGAAGGTTTGCACGTAGTTAACAGTGTTCTATAGCCATGGCGTCAAGGAAAAGGACTTGGCACGTTGTAGTCCATTGAGACTGGGAACACTAGACCATTGGTAGCCTTGCTGGGCACGTGGAAGAACGTGATTTACGTGTAAGGCCTTTATTAGGCTGCAAATGGACATATTACTGCCTTTAGAGGGCTGTGCGCGTAGTTGCCGGTCTTCTAACGCCAAGGGGCCAAAGAAAACGACTTGGCACGTTGTAGTCCATTGGGACTGGAAGGACTAGACCAATGGTATCCCGCAGAGGGTAATGGAATCACGGCATTTACGTGTAAAGCCTTTATTAGTCTGCAAAAAGCCATGTTACAGCATTTAGAGGGATGTGCACGGAGTTAACATTGTTCTAAAGTCATGGCGCCAAGGAAAAGGACTTTGAACGTCATATTCCATTAAGACTGGGAACACTAGACCATTGATAGCCTTGCTGGGGACGTGGAAGAACTTGATTTGCGTGTAAGACCTTTATTAGTCTGTGAAAGGCCATGTTACAGCATTTAGAGGACTGTGCGCGTAGTTGCCGGTCTTCTAACGCCAAGGGGCCAACGAAAACTACTTGGCACGTTGTAGTCCATTGGGACTGGAAGGACGAGACCAATGGTATCCCGCGGAGGGTGATGGAATCACGGCATTTAAGTGTAAAGGCGTTATTGGGCTGCAAAAGGCCATATTACTGACTTTAAAGGGCTGTGCACGTAGTTAACATTGTTCTAAAGCCATGGCGCCAAGGAAAAGGACTTGGGACGTCATATTCCATTGAGACTGGAGGGACTACTTCTATGGTAACCTGCGCAGGCAGGTGGAACGACGGTATTTACGTATAACGCCTTTTTTAGGCTGCAAATGGCCATATTACAGCCTTTAGAGGGCCGTGCAAGGAGTTAACAGTGTGCTAAAGCCATGGCGCCAAGGAAAATGACTTGGCATGTCATAGTCTATTGAGCATGGAAGGACTTGACTAATGGTATCCCGCGAAGGGTGGTGGAACCACGTTATTTCCGTGTAAAGCCTTTATTTGGCTACAAAAGGCAATATTACAGCATTTAGAGGCCTGTGCACATAGTTAAAAGTGTTTTAACGCTAAAACGCAAAGCAAAAAGAATTGGGACGTCGTAGTTCAATGATAGTCGGAAAGGTACACCTTTGATAGCCTGGTTTGGAGAGGGGAAGCACGTGATTTACGCGTATGTCCTTTTTTAGACTTACAAAAGCCATACTATAGCATTTAGAGGACTATGCGCGTACTTGCGGGTTTTCAAACGTCACGGCGTCAAAGGAAACGACTTGGGACGTCATAGTCCATTGAGACTGGAAGGACTACACCAATGGTAACTTGCACAGGCAGGTGGAGCGACAGTATTTACGTGCAAGGCCTTTAAGAGGCTGCAAATGGCCATATTACAGCATTCAAAGGCCGTGCACGTAGTTAACAGTGTTCTAACGCCATAGTGCGAAGGAAAGCGACTTGGAACGTCGAATTCCATTGAGACTGGAAGGACTAGATCAATGGTAGTATGGCTGGGAGCATGGAAGCACGTTATTTACGGGTAAGGTCTTTATTAGTCTGCAAAAGGACATAATACTGCCTTTAGAAGGCTTGCACGTAGTTAACAGTGTTCTATAGCCATGGCGTCAAGGAAAAGAACTTGGCTCGTTGTAGTCCATTGAGACTGGAAGGACTGGACTAATGGTATCCCGTGAAGGGTGGTAGAACCATGTAATTTACGTGTAAAGCCTTTATTTGGCTGCAAAAGGCAATATTACAGCATTTAGAGGTCTGTGCACGTAGTTAAAAGTGTTTTAACGCTAAAGCGCCGATGAAAAGGAATTGTGACGTCGTAGTTCAATGATAGTCGCAAAAGTTACACCCTTGGTAGCCTGGGTTGGAGAGTGGAAGCACGTGATTTACGCGTAAGGCCTTTTTTAGACTTACAAAGGCCATACTATAGCATTTAGAGGACTGTGCGCGTACTTGGGCGTTTTCAAACGTCACGGCGTCAAAGAAAACGACTTGGGACGTCATTTTCCATTGAGACTGGAAGGACTACACCAATGGTAACTTGCGCAGGCAGGTGGAGCCACAGTATTTACGTATAAGGCATTTAATAGGCTGCAAATGTACATATTACAGCGTTCAAAGAGCAGTGCACGCAGTTAACAGTGTTCTAACGCCATAGCGCGAAGGAAAACGACTTGGAACGTCGTATTCCATTGAGACTGGAAGGACTACATCAATGGTAGCATGGCTGGGAGCATGGAAGCACGTTATTTACGGGTAAGGTCTTTATTAGTCTGCAAAAGGACATAATACTGCCTTTAGAAGGCTGTGCACGTAGTTAACAGTGTTCTATAGCCATGGCGCGAAGGAAAACGACTTGGAACGTCGTATTCCATTGAGACTGGAAGGACTACATCAATGGTAGCATGGCTGGGAGCATGGAAGCACGTTATTTACGGGTAAGGCCTTTATTAGCCTGAAAAAGACATAATACTGCCTTTAGAAGGCTGTGCACGTAGTTAACAGTGTTCTATAGCCATGGCGTCAAGGAAAAGGACTTAGGACGTCATAGACCATTAAGACTGGGAACACTAGACCATTGGTAGCCTTGCTGGGGACGTGGAAGAACGTGATTTACGTGTAAGGCCTTTATTAGGCTGCAAATGGACATATTACTGCCTTTAGAGGGCTAGGCGCGTAGTTGCCGGTCTTCTAACGCCAAAAGGCCAAAGAAAACGACTTGGCACGTTGTAGTCCATTGGGACTGGAAGGACTAGACCAATGGTATCCCGCGGAGGGTAATGGAATCACCGCATTTGCGTGTAAAGCCTTTATTAGTCTGCAAAAAGCCATGTTACAGCATTTAGAGGGCTGTGCACGGAGTTAACATTGTTCTAAAGTCATGGCGCCAAGGAAAAGGACTTTGGACGTCATATTCCATTAAGACTGGAAATACTAGACCATTGGTAGCCTTGCTGGGGACGTGGAAATACTTGATTGGCGTGTAAGACCTTTATTAGTCTGTGAAAGTCCATGTTACAGCATTTAGAGGACTGTGCGCGTAGTTGCCGGTCTTCTAACGCCAAGGGGCCAACGAAAACGACTTGGCACGTTGTAGTCCATTGGGACTGGAAGGACTATATCAATGGTATCCCGCGGAGGGTGATGGAATCACGGCATTTAAGTGTAAAGGCGTTATTGGGCTGCAAAAGGCCATATTACTGACTTTAGAGGGCTGTGCATGTAGTTAACATTGTTCTAAAGCCATGGCGCCAAGGAAAAGAACTTCAGACGTCATATTCCATTGAGACTAGAAGGACTACTCCCATGGTAACCTGCGCAGGCAGGTGGAACGATGGTATTCAGGTATAACACCTTTATTTAACTGGAAATGGCCATATTACAGCTTTTAGAGGGCTGTGCACGTAGTTAAAAGTGTTCTAAAGCCATGGCGCCAAGGAAAGTGACTTGGGACGTCATATTCCATTGAGACTGAAAACACTAGACCAATTGTAGCCTGGTTGGGAGCGTGGAAGCACGTGATTTGCGTATAACGCCATTATTAGACCGCAAATGGCCATACTACAGCCTTTAGAGGGCCGTGCAAGGAGTAAACAGTGTGCTAAAGCCATGGCGCCAAGGAAAATGACTTGGCATGTCATAGTCTATTGAGAATGGAAGGACTAGACTAATGGTATCCCGCGCAGGGTGGTGGAACCACGTTATTTCCGTGTAAAGCCTTTATTTGGCTACATAAGGCAATATTACAGCATTTAGAGGCCTGTGCACATTGTTAAAAGTGTTTTAACGCTAAAACGCAAAGCAAAAGGAATTGGGACGTCGTAGTTCAATGATAGTCGGAAAGGTACACCATTGGTATCCTGGTTTGGAGAGTGGAAGCACGTGATTTACGCGTACGGCCATTTTAGACTTACAAAAGCCATACTATAGCATTTAGAGGACTGTGTGCTTACTTGCGGGTTTTCAAACGTCACGGCGTCAAAGGAAACGACTTGGGACGTCATTCTCCATTGAGACTGGAAGGACTACACCAATGGTAACTTGCGCAGGCAGGGGGAGCGACAGTATTTACGTGTAAGGCCTTTAAGAGGCTGCAAATGGCCACATTACAGCGTTCAAAGGCCGTGCACGTAGTTAACAATGTTCTAACGCCATAGCGCGAAGGAAAGCGACATGGAACGTCGAATTCCATTGAGACTGGAAGGACTAGATCAATGGTAGTATGGCTGGGAGCATGGAAGCACGTTATTTACGGGTAAGGTCTTTATTAGTCTGCAAAAGGACATAATACTGCCTTTAGAAGGCTTGCACGTAGTTAACAGTGTTCTATAGCCATGGCGTCAAGGAAAAGGACTTGGCACGTTGTAGTCCATTGAGACTGGGAACACTAGACCCTTGGTAGCCTTGCTGGGGACGTGGAAGAACGTGATTTACGTGCAAGGCCTTTATTAGGCTGCAAATGGACATATTACATGCGTTCAAAGAGCCGTGCACGTAGTTAACAGTGCTCTAACGTCATAGGGCGAAGGAAAACGACTTGGAACGTCGTATTCCATTGAGACTGGAAGGACTACATCAATGGTAGCATAGCTGGGAGCATGGAAGCCTGTTATTTACGGGCAAGGCCTTTATTAGCCTGAAAAAGACATAATACTGCCTTTAGAAGGCTGTGCACGTAGTTAACAGTGTTCTATTGCCATGGCGCGAAGGAAAACGACTTGGAACGTCGTATTCCATTGAGACGGGAAGGACTACATCAATGGTAGCATGGCTGGGAGCATGGAAGCACGTTATTTACGGGTAAGGCCTTTATTAGCCTGAAAAAGACATAATACTGCCTTTAGAAGGCTGTGCACGTAGTTAACAGTGTTCTATACCCATGGCGCCAAGGAAAAGGACTTAGGACGTCATAGACCATTAAGACTGGGAACACTAGACCATTGGTAGCCTTGCTGGGGACGTGGAAGAACGTGATTTACGTGTAAGGCCTTTATTAGGCTGCAAATGGACATATTACTGCCTTTAGAGGGCTGTGCGCGTAGTTGCCGGTCTTCTAACGCCAAGGGGCCAAAGAAAACGCCTTGGCACGTTGTAGTCCATTGGGACTAGAAGGACTAGATCAATGGTAGCCTGGCTGGAAGCGTGGAAGAACGTGATTTGCGTGCAAGGCCTTTATTAGTCTGTAAAAGGACATAATGCAGCATATAGAGGGCTGTGCACATAGTTCACAGAGCTCTAAAGCAATGACGCCAAGGAGAACGACTTGGCAAGTCGTAGTCCATTGGAACTGGAAGGAATATATCAATGGTAGCCTGGCTGGGAGCGTGGAAGCACGTGGTTTACGTCTAAGGTCTTTATTAGGCTGCAAAGGCTATAATACGGCTTACATGGGGCTGTCCACGTAGTTAACAGTGTTTTATAGCCATGGCGTCAGGGAAAGGACTTGGGACGTCATATTCCATTAAGACTGGGAACACTAGACCATTGGTAGCCTTGCTGGGGACGTGGAAGAACGTGATTTACGTGTAAGGCATTTATTAGGCTGCAAAAGGCCCTATTACTGACTTTAGAGAGCTGTGCACGTAGTTAACAGTGTTCTTTAGCCATGGCACCAAGGAAAAGGACTAGGGACGTCATAGTCCATTGAGACTGGAAGGACTACTTCTATGGTAACCTGCGCAGGCAGTTGGAACGACAGTATTTACGTTTAAAGTCTTTATTAGTCTGCAAAAGGCCGTGTTACAGCATTTAGAGGGCTGTGCACGGAGTTTATATTGTTCTAAAGCCATGGCGCCAAGGAAAAGGACTTGGGACGTCATAGTCCATTAAGACTGAAAGGACTACTCCTATGTTAACCTTTGCAGGCAGGTGGAACGACGGTATTTACGTATAACGCCTTTATTAGGCTGCAAATCGCAATATTACAGCCTTTAGAGGGCCGTGCACGGAGTTAACAGTGTGCTAAAGCCATGGCGCCAAGGAAAAGGAATTGTGACGTCGTAGTTTAATGATAGTCGCAAAAGGTACACCATTGGTAGCCTGTTTTGGAGAGTGGAAGCACGTGATTTACGCGTAAGGCCTTTTTTAGACTTACAAAGGCCATACTATAGCATTTAGAGGACTGTGCGCGTACTTGGGCGTTTTCAAACGTCACGGCGTCAAAGAAAACGACTTGGGACGTCATTGTCCATTGAGACTGGAAGGACTACACCAATGGTAACTTGCGCAGGCAGGTGGAGCCACAGTATTTACGTATAAGGCATTTAATAGGCTGCAAATGGCCATATTACAGCGTTCAAAGAGCCGTGCACGTAGTTAACAGTGTTCTAACGCCATAGCGCGAAGGAAAGCGACTTGGAACGTCGAATTCCATTGAGACTGGAAGGACTAGATCAATGGTAGTATGGCTGGGAGCATGGAAGCACGTTATTTACGGGTAAGGTCTTTATTAGTCTGCAAAAGGACATAATACTGCCTTTAGAAGGCTTGCACGTAGTTAACAGTGTTCTATAGCCATGGCGTCAAGGAAAAGGACTTGAGACGTCATATTCCATTAAGACTGGGAACACTAGACCATTGGTAACCTTGCTTGGGGCGTGGAAGAACGTGATTTGCGCGTAAGACCTTTATTAGTCTGTAAAAGGCCATGTTACAGCGTTTAGAGGACTGTGCGCGTAGTTGCCGGTCTTCTAACGCCAAGGTGCTAAAGAAAACGACTTGGCACGTTGTAGTCCATAGAGACTGGGAACACTAGACCATTGGTAGCCTTGCTGGGGACGTGGAAGAACGTGATTTACGTGTAAGGCCTTTATTAGGCTGCAAATGGACATATTGCTGCCTTTAGAAGGCTTGCACGTAGTTAACAGTGTTCTATAGCCATGGCGTCAAGGAAAAGAACTTGGCACGTTGTAGTCCATTGAGACTGGAAGGACTAGACTAATGGTATCCCGCGAAGGGTGGTAGAACCACGTAATTTACGTGTAAAGCCTTTATTTGGCTGCAGAAGGCAATATTACAGCATTTAGAGGTTTGTGCACGTAGTTAAAAGTGTTTTAACGCTAAAGCGCCAAGGAAAAGGAATTGTGACGTCGTAGTTCAATGATAGTCGCAAAAGATACACCATTGGTAGCCTGGTTTGGAGAGTGGAAGCACGTGATTTACGCGTAAGGCCTTTTTTAGACTTACAAAGGCCATACTATAGCATTTAGAGGACTGTGCGCGTACTTGGGCGTTTTCAAACGTCACGGCGTCAAAGAAAACGACTTGGGACGTCATTGTCCATTGAGACTGAAAGGACTACACCAATGGTAACTTGCGCAGGCAGGTGGAGCCACAGTATTTACGTATAAGGCATTTAATAGGCTGCAAGTGGCCATATTACAACGTTCAAAGAGCCGTGCACGCAGTTAACAGTGTTGTAACGCCATAGCGCGAAGGAAAACGACTTGGAACGTCGTATTCCATTGAGACTGGAAGGACTACATCAATGGTAGCATGGCTGGGAGCATGGAAGCACGTTATTTACGGGTAAGGCCTTTAGTAGCCTGAAAAAGACATAATACTGCCTTTAGAAGGCTGTGCACGTAGTTAACAGTGTTCTATAGCAATGGCGTCAAGGAAAAGGACTTAGGACGTCATAGACCATTAAGACTGGAAACACTAGACCATTGGTAGCCTTGCTGGGGACGTGGAAGAACGTGATTTACGTGTAAGGCATTTATTAGGCTGCAAAAGGCCCTATTACTGACTTTAGAGAGCTGTGCACGTAGTTAACATTGTTCTAAAGCCATGGCGCCAAGGAAAAGGACTTGGGACGTCATAGTCCATTGAAACTGGAAGGACTACTTCTATGGTAACCTGCGGAAGCAGGTGGAACGACGGTATTTACGTATAACGCCTTTATTAGGCTGCAAATGGCCATATTACAGCCTTTAGAGGGCCGTGCAAGGAGTTAACAGTGTGCTAAATCCATGGCGCCAAGGAAAATGACTTGGCATGTCATAGTCTATTGAGAATGGAAGGACTAGACTAATGGTATCCCGCGAAGGGTGGTGGAACCACGTTATTTCCGTGTAAAGCCTTTATTTGGCTACAAAAGGCAATATTACAGCATTTAGAGGCCTGTGCACATAGTTAAAAGTGTTTTAACGCTAAAACACAAAGCAAAAGGAATTGGGACCTTGTAGTTCAATGCTAGTCGGAAAGGTACACCATTTGTAGCCTGGTTTGGAGAGTGGAAGCACGTGATTTACGCGTATGGCCTTTTTTAGACTTACAAAAGCCATACTATAGCATTTCGAGGACTGTGCGCGTACTTGCGGGTTTTCAAACGTCACGGCGTCAAAGGAAACGACTTGGGACGTCATAGTCCATTGAGACTGGAAGGACTACACCAATGGTAACTTGCGCAAGCAGGGGGAGCGACAGTATTTACGTGTAAGGCCTTTAAGAGGCTGCAAATGGCCATATTACAGCGTTCAAAGGCCGTGCACGTAGTTAACAGTGTTCTATAGCCATGGCGTCAAGGAAAAGGACTTAGGACGTCATAGACCATTAAGACTGGAAACACTAGACCATTGGTAGCCTTGCTGGGGACGTGGAAGAACGTGATTTACGTGTAAGGCCTTTATTAGGCTGCAAATGGACATATTACTGCCTTTAGAGGGCTGTGCGCGTAGTTGCCGGTCTTCTAACGCCAAGGGGCCAAAGAAAACGACTTGGCACGTTGTAGTCCATTGGGACTGGAAGTACTAGACCAATGGTATCCCGCGGAGGGTAATGGAATCACGTCATTTACGTGTAAAGCCTTTATTCGTCTGCAAAAGGCCATGTTACAGCATTTAGAGGGCTGTGCACGGAGTTAACATTGTTCTAAAGTCATGGCGGCAAGGAAAAGGACTTTGGACGTCATATTCCATTAAGACTGGGAACACTACTTCTATGGTAACCTGCTCAGGCAGGTGGAACGACGGTATTTACGTATAACGCCTTTATTAGGCTGCAAATGGCCATATTACAGCCTTTAGAGGGCCGTGCAAGGAGTTAACAGTGTGCTAAAGCCATGGCGCCAAGGAAAATGACTTGGGATGTCATAGTCTATTGAGAATGGAAGGACTAGACTGATGGTATCCCGCGAAGGGTGGTGGAACCACGTTATTTCCGTGTAAAGCCTTTATTTGGCTACAAAAGGCAAAATTACAGCATTTAGAGGCCTGTGCACATAGTTAAAAGTGTTTTAACGCTAAAACGCAAAGCAAGTCGTAGTTCATTGATAGTCGGAAAGGTACATCATTGGTAGCCTGGTTTGGAGAGTGGAAGCACGTGATTTACGCGTATGGCCTTTTTTAGACTTACAAAAGCCATACTATAGCATTGAAAAGAAGTGCGCGTACTTGCGGGTTTTCAAACGTCATGGCGTCAAAGGAAACGACTTGGGGCGTCATAGTCCATTGAGACTGGAAGGACTACACCAATGGTAACTTGCGCAGGCAGGTGGAGCGACAGTATTTACGTGTAAGGCCTTTAAGAGGCTGCAAATGGCCATATTACAGCGTTCAAAGGGCCGTGCACGTAGTTAACAGTGTTCTAACGCCATAGCGCGAAGGAAAGCGACTTGGAACGTCGAATTCCATTGAGACTGGAAGGACTAAATCAATGGTAGTATGGCTGGGAGCATGGAAGCACGTTATTTACGGGTAAGGTCTTTATTAGTCTGCAAAAGGACATAATACTGCCTTTAGAAGGCTTGCACGTAGTTAACAGTGTTCTATAGCCATGGCGTCAAGGAAAAGGACTTGGCACGTTGTATTCCATTGAGACTGGGAACACTAGGCCATTGGTAGCCTTGCTGAGGACGTGGAAGAACGTGATTTACGTGCAAGGCCTTTATTAGTCTGTTAAAGGACATATTGCAGCATTTAGAGGGCTGTGCACATAGTTCACAGTGGTCTAAAGCCATGACGCCAAGGAGAACGACTTGGCAAGTCGTAGTCCATTGAGACTAGAAGGACTAGATCAATGGTAGTCTGGCTGGGAGCGTGGAAGAACGTGATTTACGTGCAAGGCCTTTATTAGTCTGTAAAAGGACATAATGCAGCATATAGAGGGCTGTGCACATAGTTCACAGAGCTCTAAAGCCATGACGCCAAGGAGAACGACTTGGCAAGTCGTAGTCCATTGGAACTGGAAGGACTAGATCAATGGTAGCCTGGCTGGGAGCGTGGAAGCACGTGGTTTACGTCTAAGGTCTTTATTAGGCTGCAAACGCTATAATACGGCTTACATGGGGCTGTCCACGTAGTTAACAGTGTTCTTTAGCCATGGCACCAAGGAAAAGGACTTGGGACGTCATAGTCCATTGAGACTGGAAGGACTACTCCTATGGTAACCTGCGCAGGCAGTTGGAACGACAGTATTTACGTTTAAAGCCTTTATTAGTCTGCAAAAGGCCGTGTTACAGCATTTAGAGGGCTGTGCACGGAGTTAACATTGTTCTAAAGTCATGGCGCCAAGGAAAAGGACTTGGGACGTCATAGTCCATTAAGACTAAAAGGACTACTCCTATGTTAACCTGTGCAGGCAAGTGGAACGACGGTATTTACGTATAACGCCTTTATTAGGTTGCAAATGGCAATATTACAGCCTTTAGAGGGCCGTGCACGGAGTTAACAGTGTGCTAAAGCCATGGCGCCAAGGAAAATGACTTGGAACGTCGTATTCCATTAAGACTGGGAACACTAGACCATTGGTAACCTTGCTTGGGGCGTGGAAGAACGTGATTTGCGTGTAAGACCTTTATTAGTCTGTAAAAGGCCATGTTACAGCATTTAAAGATTCATAAAATATCAAAATCAAGTACCTCGTGTACTCTACTCGTTATCTTTCTCAACTATACTCTCTAGAAAAATTGTACAACAAAAAAAGAAGAATGCGGGGAAACCCCGAAAAAATAATAATGGCGTCATTATTTACATACTCCCCCCGTTGACATGTCCGATGTCAACACGGTATGACTAAACATAAAGAAATCCTAAATATATATATATGTCAAAAAAAACTATAAATACTCTTCGCGGAGTTTACGCATCAACTGTCCTTCAACCGCAGCCTTTCTCGTCGGCCTTCGTTGTTGCCCATCTTCATTGAGAGTGTCTTCAGCGGGTTTTTCAAGTTCACTTTTTTCAACTTTTTTAACTTCGTTTTCAGTCTCATTTGCTATTTCAAGTGGAATCAGTTTTTGAATAGGACGCGTTATCGTAGAAACAAGTCCTTTCTTGGTGTTAACCTGAATCTTCGCACCACGAATAAATCCGTCCTTTCCATAGATCAGTTCCGTAACTTTACCCAATGACCATCTACTTCTTGGCAGTTGGTTATCATCTTTCACCACCACGACGTCGTTCAACTTTAAATCAGGTGTTTCTCTGCCATCCTTTCTGTAGAAGTGATGTTGCCGTAATTCGTTCAAATACGTTCGATAAAATCGTCGCCACTGATCGTCAAGCACTCGTTGTACATAAAGTAATCGTTTCGAGCACTGGTCGGTATCATTCATTGGGACACATTCAGCACCAACAATGTTCGAGCCGTAAATCAAATGCAAAGGTGTGATAGTCTGTCCAAGATCGTCCTCACTCTGATATGTAAGTGGTCTTGAGTTAATCGATGCTTCAACTTGGCACAGAACTGTCTCGAGCTCTTCGAAAGTCAATAGTGCCTTCCCAATGGTCTTACGCAAGGCGGTTTTCATTGATCTGACGATCCTTTCATAAAATTCTCCCCACCAAGGACTCTTGGGGAGAATCGGGTTAGTTTCAATAGACTCATGTCTCATAAATCTTTTTACATAGTTAGATTTAAACGTTTTAAAGTTATCATGCACAACCGTAGCAGGCGTTCCTCTTCTGGATTGAAATCTTTTGAAAGCTCTAATGAACGCTGGCGTCTTTAAATCGGGTGAAAGCTCAAAGTGCACAGCTCTAGTAGTAGCACATGTAAGTATTAATACGTATACCTTTGTTGTGTTTCGGTTCTCGGTACGAATGTAGAGTGGACCAGCATGATCGAACCCAACATGTTCAAAAGCTCTCGAAGCGCAATACCTGTATTCTGGTAGATCTGGAGTCGGTGGTGATTTAATAGGTTTGCCTTGGTATCGTCGACAAACAATGCACTGTCGTAAAATGGATTTGATTGTGCGTCTACCTTTTGGAATCCAAAACTTCATTCGTAACATGTTGAGTGTCGCTTCTACGCCTTGATGAAATGTTTTTTCGTGGGCATCTTCAACCAGAAGTTTTGTAAAATGTGAATCACTCGAAAGAATCAACGGATACCTTTCGTCATATGAAAGCTTTTTATTCTCACCAAAACGTCCTTTAACACGTAAATCTCCTTTCTCATCATAAAACAACTTCAGGGCGGACGAAAGTTTGTTGAAGTAGTTTTGGTTGTTTCGAAGTTTTCGTTGATTGTTTGTAATCAAAATATCAAATGCACTTTTGTATTCTTGAGTCGACAGTTCACGATCGTTGCATACTGATAAGTCTCTTTTTCGAATTCGATTTAACAATTTATTCGCAAATCTGTAAACATATCCAATGGTAGTTATAAGCTTTTTCAGTGAGCTAAACTTAGTCTCGTCTATAATATCATGTAACTGCGAATGACAATGATGAGTGGAATGACTAATGTTAGTAGTGACATGACCTTTCTTCTCTTCTGACAAAACATCAAATGAATGTTTGTTGACATAAAACTCAGGTGGAACAAAGCTGGAATCAGACAGAAATTCAGGACCGTTTAACCACAAATTTGAATTGAAGTCACCAATTTTGTCTGGTCTGGTAGGTATATCACTGGGGTTATGAATGGTGGAAACGTGAAACCATGATTCCGATGGAATGACTGATCGAACATAAACAGCTCTGTTTTCTACCCATGGCTTCCACTGCTTCAATTTGCCTTTTAGCCAACAAAGGGCAACTTCCGAATCTGACCAACCGAAAAAACGATCAACTTTCAATCTACCATTGATCGCATTAAGCACATGGCTCATCAACTTTGCTAAGAGAGCACATCCTAGCAATTCTAAACGTGGAACAGAATGCGGCTTTAGGGGCGCAACTTTCGTTTTAGCAGTCACTAGCGAAACACTTACGCCGAGGTTAGTTCGTATTTTTGCATAAATCACAGCAGCGTAGGCAATCGTCGAGCTATCACAAAATCCATGCAGTTTAATTGATTGAATTTCATGACGCGGTTCACAGAATAAATAACGTGGTATCTCAAAAGTTTGTAAATTCGCAAAATCGTTCAATATATCTCTCCATTGTTTAAGCAGTTCCCCTTGCAGTGGATCATCCCAGTCGGACTTGTGTTGACAACATTTCTGGAAAAGAACCTTTACTTTGGTGGTGATTGGTGCGATCAGGCCCAACGGGTCATAAAATGAAGCAGATATACGTAAAATGTTTCTTTTTGTTGGAAACAGTTCTTTCGCTCGTTTCAATAACTCGTCAAATCGGTACACTAGAATATCTCTGTCGATGTCCCACTCGACCCCTAATACTTTGGGGTTAACAGTTTTGTCGCTATTCGGTTCAGAATTCACTTTCTCAATTTTATCTATAAAAGTTTGTAATTCATTGTTATTAGTAGCCCATTTTCGCAAATTGAACCCTCCTTCTTTCATGATTTGTTTACTAATTTCGTAAAGTTTCTTGCCTTTAGTTACGGTATCGGTACCGGTTGTTAGGTCATCGACGTACAAGTCATCCTTCAAAACATCAGTAATTTCGGGGCAGATAATTTCGTAAGTCTCCAAGTGGTGTTGGATTGTCCCATTGAGTAAAAACGGACTGCACGTTAACCCAAACACGACATGCAGAAATCGATAGATAATGAGCTTTGAATCGTTCTCTGTAGGGTTTTCTTTCCACAAAAAACGAAGATAATTACGGTCTTTCTCAGCGATTTCAATATTCAAGAAGGCTTGTTGAATATCAGCAACTAAAGCGACGTAGTTCGTACGGAATCTCAGCAGAATGTCAAACACCTTAGCAAGTAAATTAGGACCAGAGTACAAAATGTCATTGAGGGATGGTTTGTGAACGGCACAAGATCCATCAAAAACAGGACGAACTTTCGTTGTACTTTTATCTTGGCGTACAACCGGATGATGCGGAAGGTAGTAAGCATTTTCGCAAGCTATCTCACTTTCTGGAACTTTTTCTATAATCTGTTTCGATTCGTAGTCTTCAAAAACGTCGTTGTATTGCACAGCTAAATCAGGTTCATTTCGTAATCGTTTGTTAACAAGAGAATCTAAGCGTTGTTTCGAAACTGCAAAATTATCGGAAAGTTTATCATGATCAGGACGAAATGGTAATTCGGTCACGTAGCGTTCACCGTTGAATTCAAGAGTTTGTTTAAAGGAAGATAATACGTTTTCGTTTTCTCCGTCACCGATCGACTCAATTTGCCAAAACTTGTTCAACTCGTCACGGAGAATTGTGTTTCCGGTATCAATACGGCAGGCGTGGACTTCCATGCAGCTTGATTCGTTCGCTTTCGACTGTTCACCTCCGGACAAAATCCAGCCAAGTTTGGAATTGATAGCGATAGGACCGCCTCTCGGATCTCAAACAACTTCGCCGGTAATGAATGAATAATAATGGTCTAAACCAATCAGAACGTGAACATTCATTCTCGTTTCACCATTTGAAAAATCTGCTAATTTCAACCGCTTCAAGTGTTCGTAATTATCAGCGTAATATTTCGCATTCTGATTTGAGAGAGGAGCGCAAATGTTTGGTACGGCAATGGCTTCGATGGGTACGGTAGATGAGCGGTCAGGGGTTTTTACATACAACTTAACAACGGGTAGCTCTCTCGATTGGCTGTTGCTATGGCCAAAAGTGTTAATAATTAATTTCTCCTTTCGAATTGTTTCTAAATTCAGTTTTTCTTTCAGTTCATTTGTGACATATGTTCTCTGGCTACCTGAATCAAACATGAATCTCGTTTGTATGTTCCTGCTCTCCCTTTCTTTCGAAACAAAAGCTTTAGCCGTCTGCAAAAGAATTCCTTTGTTTTCTTGGCTGATGTGATTCGCGTTGGTTTCGTTAGAAGGGTTTTCCTCCGAGCCATTGTTGTCTTTATCTTTTCTTTCGGCACGTTTTTCTTTCATACACAAAGAGATGTGGTGACGTCTTCCACATCTATTGCATATGTAATTTGAACAACAGTTCTTTGAAATGTGTCCATGCTGCAAGCATAAAAAGCAACGCCCTTCCTTTTTCATAATTTGCGAACGTGTTTGTACGTTGGTAACTTTTGAACACCTCGACGGAGAGTGAGAATCGTGACAGAAAACACATTTTTTTCCACTTCTCCTCTCCAAAGTTTCTAGAAATAATCATTCGTAATTCGTTGGGAATTCTTTCGTTCAGAACCGGAATCAATAAACTCAGCATTTCGCTATTATACTTCAAATTTTTCAAATTTCGAATACAGTTCTCAACATCATTATAAAGTTTTCTCAATTGTTGGGTGTTATCCATTGATCGTACTGACTCAATCTTCAACAGGGCTTCCATGTGCGCGTTAATGAGCACCTGTTCGTTGCCAAAACGGTTTCTAAGCAACTCTATAGCATTTTCGTAGTTACTGTTCGTCAATTCTAACCCAGAAATAGTTGATAAAGCGGTTCCTTCGACGTATCTCTTCAAATAATTAAATTTATCAATTGCATTCAAACTGTCATTGTCATTAATGGCTGAATTAAACTGGTCCCAAAACGAGGGCCAATTCAAAGGGTTCCCATTAAATTTGCTCAGTTCTATTTTGGGTAGTCTCATCGATTTCTTTTCAACAGACCGTGTCGATTCTGTGGCTGAAACATGTGGTCCGGTAGCGGTAGTAATAGTCGCGAGAC
Organism: Hydractinia symbiolongicarpus; assembly: GCF_029227915.1. NCBI lineage: Eukaryota > Metazoa > Cnidaria > Hydrozoa > Anthoathecata > Hydractiniidae > Hydractinia > Hydractinia symbiolongicarpus. Next base: position 13,988,582 of record NC_079885.1, on the reverse strand, counting down.
TCATGTTCACTAATAGATAAAATTCTGTAGCCTCCATAACGTCGGTTTCGATCTCTTCACCTGATAAAACACCGTATAGCTCTTCATCTAACTCCTTTAACTGTTTAACAGTGTCAATTAAAGTGGTCTGTAAAGAAATAATTTCTGCTCGTTTCTCCTCCGAAAAGTCCTTAACTATGACATCAATTCGCTCGCGCAAAGTGCTCGCAATAGACCGCAACCCCTTTCGCCTTGCACTCTTCCTCGTAGTCGCAGTAGACATAATGAAATTTAATGTAATGCAAAAAATGAAACCAATGAAACTGGAAGCATGAAAAATGAAAGTTTTTGAAATTTGACGTGCAGTACACAATAAGACGATTTCAGAATAACAAACACTGTCTAAGCTAAGTTAAAGTTCATAACATAAATCCACCAATTCGAGCAAATAATATCCACACAACATCACAAGTCCACCAATTCAAGTAAATATCCAAAAATAATATCAAAAGTCCATCAATCGAGCGCCATTTAAAGATTCATAAAATATCAAAATCAAGTACCTCGTGTACTCTACTCGTTATCTTTCTCAACTATACTCTCTAGAAAAATTGTACAACAAAAAAAGAAGAATGCGGGAAAACCCCGAAAAAATAATAATGGCGTCATTATTTACATAGCATTTAGAGGACTGTGCGCGTAGTTGCCGGTCTTCTAACGCCAAGGTGCCAAAGAAAACGACTTGGCACGTTGTAGTCTATTAATACTGGAAGCACTAGACCAATGGTATCCCGCGGAGGGTGGTGGAATCACGTTATTTCCGTGTAAAGCCTTTATTTGGCTACAAAAGGCAATATTACAGCATTTAGAGGCCTGTGCACATAATTAAAAGTGTTTTAACGCTAAAACGCCAAGGAAAAGGAATTGGGACATCGTAGTTCAATGATAGTCGGAAAGGTACACCATTGGTAGCCTGGTTTGGAGAGTGGAAGCACGTGATTTACGCGTAAGGCCTTTTTTAGACTTACAAAAGCCATACTATAGCATTTAGAGGTCTGTGCGCGTACTTGCGGTTTTCAAACGTCACGGCGTCAAAGAAAACGACGTGGGACGTCATAGTCCATTGAGACTGGAAGGACTACACCAATGGTAGCAGGCAGGTGGAGCGACAGTATTTACGTATAAGACCGTTAATAGGCTGCAAATGGCCTTATTACAGCGTTCAAAGGGCCGTGCACGTGGTTAACAGTGTTCTAACGCCATAGCGCGAAGGAAAACGACTTGGAACGTCGTATTCCAATGAGACTTGAAGGACTAGATCAATGGTAGCATGGCTGGGAGCATGGAAGCACGTTATTTACGTGTAAGGTCTTTATTAGTCTGCAAAAGGACATAATACTGCATTTAGAAGGCTGTGCACGTAGTTAACAGTGTTCTATAGCCATGGCGTCAAGGAGAAGGACTTGGCACGTTATAGTCCATTGAGACTGGGAACACTAGGCCATTGGTAGCCTTGCTGGGGACGTGGAAGAACGTGATTTACGTGCAACGCCTTTATTAGTCTGTAAAAGGACATATTGCAGCATTTAGAGGGCTGTGCACATAGTTCACAGTGCTCTAACGCCATGACGCCAAGCAGAACGACTAGGCAAGTTGTAGTCCATTGAGACTTGAAAGAGTAGATCAATGGTAGCCTGGCTGGGAGCATGGGAGCACGTGGTTTACGTCTAAGGCCTTTATTAGGCTGCAAAAGACGATAATGCCGCATTTAGAGGGCTGTGGACGTAGTTAACAGTGTTGTAAAGCCATGGCGTCAAGGAAAAGGACTTGAGACGTCATATTCCATTAAGACTGGGAACACTAGACCATTGGTAACCTTGCTTGGGGCGTGGAAGAACGTGATTTGCGTGTAAGACCTTTATTAGTCTGTAAAAGGCAATATTACAGCCTTTAGAGGGCCGTGCACGGATTTAACAGTGTGCTAAAGCCATGGCGCCAAGGAAAATGACTTGGCACGTCATAGTCCATTGAGACTGGAAGGACAAGACTAATGGTATCCCGCGAAGGGTGGTGGAACCACGTTATTTCCGTGTAAAGCCTTTATTTGGCTACAAAAGGCAATATTACAGCATTTAGAGGCCTGTGCACATAATTAAAAGTGTTTTAACGCTAAAACGCCAAGGAAAAGGAATTGGGACGTCGTAGTTCAGTGATAGTCGGAAAGGTACACCATTGGTAGCCTGGTTTGGAAAGTGGAAGCACGTGATTTACGCGTAAGGCCTTTTTTAGACTTACAAAAGCCATACTATAACATTTAGAGGACTGTGCGCGTACTTGCGGGTTTTCAAACGTCACGGCGTCAAAGAAAACGACTTGGGACGTCATAGTCCATTGAGACTGGAAGGACTACACCAATGGTAACTTGCGCAGGCAGGTGGAGCGATGGAATTTACGTATAAGGCCGTTAATAGGCTGCAAATGGCCATATTACAGCGTTCAAAGGGCCGTGCACGTAGTTAACAGTGTTTTAACGCCATAGCGCGAAGGAAAACTACTTGGAACGTCGTATTCCATTGAGACTTGAAGGACTAGATCAATGGTAGCATGGCTGGGAGCATGGAAGCACGTTATTTACGTGTAAGGTCTTTATTAGTCTGCAAAAGGACATAATACTGCTTTTAGAAGGCTGTGCACGTAGTTAACAGCGTTATATAGCCATGGCGTCAAGGAAAAGGACTTGGCACGTTGTAGTCCATTGAGACTGGGAACACTAGGCCATTGGTAGCCTTGCTGGGGACGTGGAAGAACTTGATTTACGTGCAAGGCATTTATTAGTCTGTAAAAGGACATACTGCAGCATTTAGAGGGCTTTGCACATAGTTCACAGTGCTCTAAAGCCATGACGCCAAGGAGAGCGACTAGGCAAGTTGTAGTCCATTGAAACTTGAAGGACTAGATCAATGGTAGCCTGGCTGGGAGCGTGGAAACACGTGGTTTACGTCTAAGGCCTTTATTAGGCTGCAAAGGCAATAATACGGCTTACAGGGGGCTGTGCACGTAGTTAACAGTGTTCTATAGCCATGGCGTCAAGGAAAAGGACTTTGGACGTCACATTCCATTAAGACTGGGAACACTAGACCATTGGTAGCCTTGCTGGGGACGTGGAAGAACGTGATTTACGTGTAAGGCCTTTATTAGGCTGCAAATAGCCATACTATAGCATTTAGAGGACTGTGCGCGTACTTGCGGTTTTCAAACGTCACGGCGTCAAAGAAAACGACTTGGGACGTCATAGTCCATTGAGACTGGAAGGACTACACCAATGGTAACTTGCGCAGGCAGGTGGAGCGACAGTATTTACGTATAAGGCCGTTAATAGGCTGCAAATTGCCATTATACAGCGTTCAAAGGGCCGTGCACGTGGTTAACAGTGTTCTAACGCCATAGCGCGAAGGAAAACGACTTGGAACGTCGTATTCCATTGAGACTTGAAGGACTAGATCAATGGTAGCATGGCTGGGAGCATGGAAGCACGTTATTTATATGTAAGGTCTTTATTAGTCTGCAAAAGGACATAATACTGCCTTTAGAAGGCTGTGCACGTAGTTAACGGTGTTCTATAGCCATGGCGTCCAGGAAAAGGACTTGGCACGTTGTAGTCCATTAAGACTGGGAACACTAGGCCATTGGTAGCCTTGCTGGGGACGTGGAAGAACGTGATTTACGTGCAAGGCCTTTATTAGTCTGTAAAAGGACATATTGCAGCATTTAGAGGGCTGTGCACATAGTTCACAGTGCTCTAACGCCATGACGCCAAGGAAAAGGACTTGAGACGTCATATTCCATTAAGACTGGGAACATTAGACCATTGGTAACCTTGCTTGGGGCGTGGAAGAACGTGATTTGCGTGTAAGACCTTTATTAGTCTGTAAAAGGCCATGCTACAGCATTTAGAGGACTGTGCGCGTAGTTACCGGTCTTCTAACGCCAAGGTGCCAAAGAAAACGAATTGGCACGTTGTAGTCCATTGGGACTGGAAGGACTAGACCAATGGTATCCCGCGGAGGTGGGGGAATCACGGTATTTTCGTGTAAAGGCTTTATTAGGCTGCAAATGGCCATATTACTGCCTTTAGAGGGCTGTGCACGTAGTTGACAGTGTTCTATAGCCATGGCGCCAAGGAAAAGGACTTGGGACGTCATAGTGCATTGAGACTGGAAGGACTACTCTTATGGTAACCTGCGCAGGCAGTTGGAACGACAGTATTTATGTTTAAAGCCTTTATTAGTCTGCAAAAGGCCATGTTACAGCATTTAGAGAGCTGTGCACGGAGTTAACATTGTTCTAAAGCCATGGCGCCAAGGAAAAGGACTTGGGACGTCACAGTCCATTGAGACTGGAAGGACTACTCCTATGGTAACCTGCGCAGGCAGTTGGAACGACAGTATTTACGTTTAAAGCCTTTATTAGTCTGCAAAAGGCCATATTACAGCGTTCAAAGGGCCTTTTACAGACTAATAAAGGCGTTGCACGTAAATCACGTTCTTCCACGTCCCCAGCAAGGCTACCAATGGCCTAGTGTTCCCAGTCTCAATGGACTATAACGTGCCAAGTCCTTTTCCTTGACGCCATGGCTATAGAACACTGTTAACTACGTGCACAGCCTTCTAAATGCAGTATTATGTCCTTTTGCAGACTAATAAAGACCTTACACGTAAATAACGTGCTTCCATGCTCCCAGCCATCCTGCCATTGATCTAGTCCTTCAAGTCTCATTGGAATATGACGTCTCAAGTCCTTTTCCTTGACGCCATGGCTTTAGAACACTGTTAACTACGTGCACAGCCCTCTAAAGGCAGTATTATGTCCTTTTGCAGACTAATAAAGACCTTACACGTAAATAACGTGCTTCCATGCTCCCAGCCATGCTACCATTGATCTAGTCCTTTAAGTCTCAATGGAATACGACGTTCCAAGTCGTTTTCCTTCGCGCTATGGCGTTAAAACACTGTTAACTACGTGCACGGCCCTTTGAACGCTGTAATATGGCCTTTTGCAGACTAATAAAGGCTTTAAACGTAAATACTGTCGTTCCAACTGCCTGCACAGGTTACCATAGGAGTAGTCCTTCCAGTCTCAATGGACTGTGACGTCCCAAGTCCTTTTCCTTGGCGCCATGGCTTTAGAACAATGTTAACTCCGTGCACAGCTCTCTAAATGCTGTAACATGGCCTTTTGCAGACTAATAAAGGCTTTAAACATAAATACTGTCGTTCCAACTGCCTGCGCAGGTTACCATAAGAGTAGTCCTTCCAGTCTCAATGCACTATGACGTCCCAAGTCCTTTTCCTTGGCGCCATGGCTATAGAACACTGTCAACTACGTGCACAGCCCTCTAAAGGCAGTAATATGGCCATTTGCAGCCTAATAAAGCCTTTACACGAAAATACCGTGATTCCCCCACCTCCGCGGGATACCATTGGTCTAGTCCTTCCAGTCCCAATGGACTACAACGTGCCAAGTCGTTTTCTTTGGCACCTTGGCGTTAGAAGACCGGTAACTACGCGCACAGTCCTCTAAATGCTGTAGCATGGCCTTTTACAGACTAATAAAGGTCTTACACGCAAATCACGTTCTTCCACGCCCCAAGCAAGGTTACCAATGGTCTAATGTTCCCAGTCTTAATGGAATATGACGTCTCAAGTCCTTTTCCTTGGCGTCATGGCGTTAGAGCACTGTGAACTATGTGCAAAGCCCTCTAAATGCTGCAGTATGTCCTTTTACAGACTAATAAATGCCTTGCACGTAAATCAAGTTCTTCCACGTCCCCAGCAAGGCTACCAATGGCCTAGTGTTCCCAGTCTCAATGGACTACAACGTGCCAAGTCCTTTTCCTTGACGCCATGGCTATATAACGCTGTTAACTACGTGCACAGCCTTCTAAAAGCAGTATTATGTCCTTTTGCAGACTAATAAAGACCTTACACGTAAATAACGTGCTTCCATGCTCCCAGCCATGCTACCATTGATCTAGTCCTTCAAGTCTCAATGGAATACGACGTTCCAAGTAGTTTTCCTTCGCGCTATGGCGTTAAAACACTGTTAACTACGTGCACGGCCCTTTGAACGCTGTAATATGGCCATTTGCAGCCTATTAACGGCCTTATACGTAAATTCCATCGCTCCACCTGCCTGCGCAAGTTACCATTGGTGTAGTCCGTCCAGTCTCAATGGACTATGACGTCCCAAGTCGTTTTCTTTGACGCCGTGACGTTTGAAAACCCGCAAGTACGCGCACAGTCCTCTAAATGTTATAGTATGGCTTTTGTAAGTCTAAAAAAGGCCTTACGCGTAAATCACGTGCTTCCACTTTCCAAACCAGGCTACCAATGGTGTACCTTTCCGACTATCACTGAACTACGACGTCCCAATTCCTTTTCCTTGGCGTTTTAGCGTTAAAACACTTTTAATTATGTGCACAGGCCTCTAAATGCTGTAATATTGCCTTTTGTAGCCAAATAAAGGCTTTACACGGAAATAACGTGGTTCCACCACCCTTCGCGGGATACCATTAGTCTTGTCCTTCCAGTCTCAATGGACTATGACGTGCCAAGTCATTTTCCTTGGCGCCATGGCTTTAGCACACTGTTAACTCCGTGCACGGCCCTCTAAAGGCTGTAATATTGCCTTTTACAGACTAATAAAGGTCTTACACGCAAATCACGTTCTTCCACGCCCCAAGCAAGGTTACCAATGGTCTAGTGTTCCCAGTATTAATGGAATATGACGTCTCAAGTCCTTTTCCTTGACGCCATGGCTTTACAACACTGTTAACTACGTCCACAGCCCTCTAAATGCGGCATTATCGTCTTTTGCAGCCTAATAAAGGCCTTAGACGTAAACCACGTGCTCCCATGCTCCCAGCCAGGCTACCATTGATCTACTCTTTCAAGTCTCAATGGACTACAACTTGCCTAGTCGTTCTCCTTGGCGTCATGGCGTTAGAGCACTGTGAACTATGTGCACAGCCCTCTAAATGCTGCAATATGTCCTTTTACAGACTAATAAAGGCGTTGCACGTAAATCACGTTCTTCCACGTCCCCAGCAAGGCTACCAATGGCCTAGTGTTCCCAGTCTCAATGGACTATAACGTGCCAAGTCCTTCTCCTTGACGCCATGGCTATAGAACACTGTTAACTACGTGCACAGCCTTCTAAATGCAGTATTATGTCCTTTTGCAGACTAATAAAGACCTTACACGTAAATAACGTGCTTCCATGCTCCCAGCCATCCTACCATTGATCTAGTCCTTCAAGTCTCATTGGAATACGACGTTCCAAGTCGTTTTCCTTCGCGCTATGGCGTTAGAACACTGTTAACCACGTGCACGGCCCTTTGAACGCTGTAATAAGGCCATTTGCAGCCTATTAACGGCCTTATACGTAAATACTGTCGCTCCACCTGCCTGCTACCATTGGTGTAGTCCTTCCAGTCTCAATGGACTATGACGTCCCACGTCGTTTTCTTTGACGCCGTGACGTTTGAAAACCGCAAGTACGCGCACAGTCCTCTAAATGCTATAGTATGGCTTTTGTAAGTCTAAAAAAGGACTTACGCGTAAATCACGTGCTTCCACTCTCCAAACCAGGCTACCAATGGTGTACCTTTCCGACTATCATTGAACTACGACGTCCCAATTCCTTTTCCTTGGCGTTTTAGCGTTAAAACACTTTTAATTATGTGCACAGGCCTCTAAATGCTGTAATATTGCCTTTTGTAGCCAAAGAAAGGCTTTACACGGAAATAACGTGATTCCACCACCCTCCGCGGGATACCATTGGTCTAGTGCTTCCAGTCCTAATAGACTACAACGTGCCAAGTCGTTTTCTTTGGCACCTTGGCGTTAGAAGACCGGCAACTACGCGCACAATCCTCTAAATGCTGTAACATGGCCTTTTACAGACTAATAAAGGTCTTACACGCAAATCACGTTCTTTCACGCCCCAAGCTAGGTTACCAATGGTCTAGTGTTCCCGGTCTTAATGGAATATGACGTCTCAAGTCTTTTTCCTTGACGCCATGGCTTTAGAACACTGTTAACTACGTCCACAGCCCTCGAAATGCGGCATTATCGTCTTTTGCAGCCTAATAAAGGCCTTAGACGTAAACCACGTGCTCCTATGCTCCCAGCCAGGCTACCATTGATCTACTCTTTCAAGTCTCAATGGACTACAACTTGCCTAGTCGTTCTCTTTGGCGTCATGGCGTTAGAGCACTGTGAACTATGTGCACAGCCCTCTAAATGCTGCAATATGTCCTTTTACAGACTAATAAATGCCTTGCACGTAAATCAAGTTCTTCCACGTCCCCAGCAAGGCTACCAATGGCCTAGTGTTCCCAGTCTCAATGGACTACAACGTGCCAAGTCCTTTTCCTTGACGCCATGGCTATATAACGCTGTTAACTACGTGCACAGCCTTCTAAAAGCAGTATTATGTCCTTTTGCAGACTAATAAAGACCTTACACGTAAATAACGTGCTTCCATGCTCCCAGCCATGCTACCATTGATCTAGTCCTTCAAGTCTCAATGGAATACGACGTTCCAAGTAGTTTTCCTTCGCGCTATGGCGTTAAAACACTGTTAACTACGTGCACGGCCCTTTGAACGCTGTAATATGGCCATTTGCAGCCTATTAACGGCCTTATACGTAAATTCCATCGCTCCACCTGCCTGCGCAAGTTACCATTGGTGTAGTCCTTCCAGTCTCAATGGACTATGACGTCCCAAGTCGTTTTCTTTGACGCCGTGACGTTTGAAAACCCGCAAGTACGCGCACAGTCCTCTAAATGTTATAGTATGGCTTTTGTAAGTCTAAAAAAGGCCTTACGCGTAAATCACGTGCTTCCACTTTCCAAACCAGGCTACCAATGGTGTACCTTTCCGACTATCACTGAACTACGACGTCCCAATTCCTTTTCCTTGGCGTTTTAGCGTTAAAACACTTTTAATTATGTGCGCAGGCCTCTAAATGCTGTAATATTGCCTTTTGTAGCCAAATAAAGGCTTTACACGGAAATAACGTGGTTCCACCACCCTTCGCGGGATACCATTAGTCTTGTCCTTCCAGTCTCAATGGACTATGACGTGCCAAGTCATTTTCCTTGGCGCCATGGCTTTAGCACACTGTTAAATCCGTGCACGGCCATCTAAAGGCTGTAATATTGCCTTTTACAGACTAATAAAGGTCTTACACGCAAATCACGTTCTTCCACGCCCCAAGCAAGGTTACCAATGGTCTAGTGTTCCCAGTCTTAATGGAATATGACGTCTCAAGTCCTTTTCCTTGACGCCATGGCTTTACAACACTGTTAACTACGTCCACAGCCCTCTAAATGCGGCATTATCGTCTTTTGCAGCCTAATAAAGGCCTTAGACGTAAACCACGTGCTCCCATGCTCCCAGCCAGGCTACCATTGATCTACTCTTTCAAGTCTCAATGGACTACAACTTGCCTAGTCGTTCTGCTTGGCGTCATGGCGTTAGAGCACTGTGAACTATGTGCACAGCCCTCTAAATGCTGCAATATGTCCTTTTACAGACTAATAAAGGCGTTGCACGTAAATCACGTTCTTCCACGTCCCCAGCAAGGCTACCAATGGCCTAGTGTTCCCAGTCTCAATGGACTATAACGTGCCAAGTCCTTCTCCTTGACGCCATGGCTATAGAACACTGTTAACTACGTGCACAGCCTTCTAAATGCAGTATTATGTCCTTTTGCAGACTAATAAAGACCTTACACGTAAATAACGTGCTTCCATGCTCCCAGCCATGCTACCATTGATCTAGTCCTTCAAGTCTCATTGGAATACGACGTTCCAAGTCGTTTTCCTTCGCGCTATGGCGTTAGAACACTGTTAACCACGTGCACGGCCCTTTGAACGCTGTAATAAGGCCATTTGCAGCCTATTAACGGTCTTATACGTAAATACTGTCGCTCCACCTGCCTGCTACCATTGGTGTAGTCCTTCCAGTCTCAATGGACTATGACGTCCCACGTCGTTTTCTTTGACGCCGTGACGTTTGAAAACCGCAAGTACGCGCACAGACCTCTAAATGCTATAGTATGGCTTTTGTAAGTCTAAAAAAGGCCTTACGCGTAAATCACGTGCTTCCACTCTCCAAACCAGGCTACCAATGGTGTACCTTTCCGACTATCATTGAACTACGATGTCCCAATTCCTTTTCCTTGGCGTTTTAGCGTTAAAACACTTTTAATTATGTGCACAGGCCTCTAAATGCTGTAATATTGCCTTTTGTAGCCAAATAAAGGCTTTACACGGAAATAACGTGATTCCACCACCCTCCGCGGGATACCATTGGTCTAGTGCTTCCAGTATTAATAGACTACAACGTGCCAAGTCGTTTTCTTTGGCACCTTGGCGTTAGAAGACCGGCAACTACGCGCACAGTCCTCTAAATGCTATGTAAATAATGACGCCATTATTATTTTTTCGGGGTTTTCCCGCATTCTTCTTTTTTTGTTGTACAATTTTTCTAGAGAGTATAGTTGAGAAAGATAACGAGTAGAGTACACGAGGTACTTGATTTTGATATTTTATGAATCTTTAAATGGCGCTCGATTGATGGACTTTTGATATTATTTTTGGATATTTACTTGAATTGGTGGACTTGTGATGTTGTGTGGATATTATTTGCTCGAATTGGTGGATTTATGTTATGAACTTTAACTTAGCTTAGACAGTGTTTGTTATTCTGAAATCGTCTTATTGTGTACTGCACGTCAAATTTCAAAAACTTTCATTTTTCATGCTTCCAGTTTCATTGGTTTCATTTTTTGCATTACATTAAATTTCATTATGTCTACTGCGACTACGAGGAAGAGTGCAAGGCGAAAGGGGTTGCGGTCTATTGCGAGCACTTTGCGCGAGCGAATTGATGTCATAGTTAAGGACTTTTCGGAGGAGAAACGAGCAGAAATTATTTCTTTACAGACCACTTTAATTGACACTGTTAAACAGTTAAAGGAGTTAGATGAAGAGCTATACGGTGTTTTATCAGGTGAAGAGATCGAAACCGACGTTATGGAGGCTACAGAATTTTATCTATTAGTGAACATGAGTCTCGCGACTATTACTACCGCTACCGGACCACATGTTTCAGCCACAGAATCGACACGGTCTGTTGAAAAGAAATCGATGAGACTACCCAAAATAGAACTGAGCAAATTTAATGGGAACCCTTTGAATTGGCCCTCGTTTTGGGACCAGTTTAATTCAGCCATTAATGACAATGACAGTTTGAATGCAATTGATAAATTTAATTATTTGAAGAGATACGTCGAAGGAACCGCTTTATCAACTATTTCTGGGTTAGAATTGACGAACAGTAACTACGAAAATGCTATAGAGTTGCTTAGAAACCGTTTTGGCAACGAACAGGTGCTCATTAACGCGCACATGGAAGCCCTGTTGAAGATTGAGTCAGTACGATCAATGGATAACACCCAACAATTGAGAAAACTTTATAATGATGTTGAGAACTGTATTCGAAATTTGAAAAATTTGAAGTATAATAGCGAAATGCTGAGTTTATTGATTCCGGTTCTGAACGAAAGAATTCCCAACGAATTACGAATGATTATTTCTAGAAACTTTGGAGAGGAGAAGTGGAAAAAAATGTGTTTTCTGTCACGATTCTCACTCTCCGTCGAGGTGTTCAAAAGTTACCAACGTACAAACACGTTCGCAAATTATGAAAAAGGAAGGGCGTTGCTTTTTATGCTTGCAGCATGGACACATTTCAAAGAACTGTTGTTCAAATTACATATGCAATAGATGTGGAAGACGTCACCACATCTCTTTGTGTATGAAAGAAAAACGTGCCGAAAGAAAAGATAAAGACAACAATGGCTCGGAGGAAAACCCTTCTAACGAAACCAACGCGAATCACATCAGCCAAGAAAACAAAGGAATTCTTTTGCAGACGGCTAAAGCTTTTGTTTCGAAAGAAAGGGAGAGCAGGAACATACAAACGAGATTCATGTTTGATTCAGGTAGCCAGAGAACATATGTCACAAATGAACTGAAAGAAAAACTGAATTTAGAAACAATTCGAAAGGAGAAATTAATTATTAACACTTTTGGCCATAGCAACAGCCAATCGAGAGAGCTACCCGTTGTTAAGTTGTATGTAAAAACCCCTGACCGCTCATCTACCGTACCCATCGAAGCCATTGCCGTACCAAACATTTGCGCTCCTCTCTCAAATCAGAATGCGAAATATTACGCTGATAATTACGAACACTTGAAGCGGTTGAAATTAGCAGATTTTTCAAATGGTGAAACGAGAATGAATGTTCACGTTCTGATTGGTTTAGACCATTATTATTCATTCATTACCGGCGAAGTTGTTTGAGATCCGAGAGGCGGTCCTATCGCTATCAATTCCAAACTTGGCTGGATTTTGTCCGGAGGTGAACAGTCGAATGCGAACGAATCAAGCTGCATGGAAGTCCACGCCTGCCGTATTGATACCGAAAACACAATTCTCCGTGACGAGTTGAACAAGTTTTGGCAAATTGAGTCGATCGGTGACGGAGAAAACGAAAACGTATTATCTTCCTTTAAACAAACTCTTGAATTCAACGGTGAACGCTACGTGACCGAATTACCATTTCGTCCTGATCATGATAAACTTTCCGATAATTTTGCAGTTTCGAAACAACGCTTAGATTCTCTTGTTAACAAACGATTACGAAATGAACCTGATTTAGCTGTGCAATACAACGACGTTTTTGAAGACTACGAATCGAAACAGATTATAGAAAAAGTTCCAGAAAGTGAGATAGCTTGCGAAAATGCTTACTACCTTCCGCATCATCCGGTTGTACGCCAAGATAAAAGTACAACGAAAGTTCGTCCTGTTTTTGATGGATCTTGTGCCGTTCACAAACCATCCCTCAATGACATTTTGTACTCTGGTCCTAATTTACTTGCTAAGGTGTTTGACATTCTGCTGAGATTCCGTACGAACTACGTCGCTTTAGTTGCTGATATTCAACAAGCCTTCTTGAATATTGAAATCGCTGAGAAAGACCGTAATTATCTTCGTTTTTTGTGGAAAGAAAACCCTACAGAGAACGATTCAAAGCTCATTATCTATCGATTTCTGCATGTCGTGTTTGGGTTAACGTGCAGTCCGTTTTTACTCAATGGGACAATCCAACACCACTTGGAGACTTACGAAATTATCTGCCCCGAAATTACTGATGTTTTGAAGGATGACTTGTACGTCGATGACCTAACAACCGGTACCGATACCGTAACTAAAGGCAAGAAACTTTACGAAATTAGTAAACAAATCATGAAAGAAGGAGGGTTCAATTTGCGAAAATGGGCTACTAATAACAATGAATTACAAACTTTTATAGATAAAATTGAGAAAGTGAATTCTGAACCGAATAGCGACAAAACTGTTAACCCCAAAGTATTAGGGGTCGAGTGGGACATCGACAGAGATATTCTAGTGTACCGATTTGACGAGTTATTGAAACGAGCGAAAGAACTGTTTCCAACAAAAAGAAACATTTTACGTATATCTGCTTCATTTTATGACCCGTTGGGCCTGATCGCACCAATCACCACCAAAGTAAAGGTTCTTTTCCAGAAATGTTGTCAACACAAGTCCGACTGGGATGATCCACTGCAAGGGGAACTGCTTAAACAATGGAGAGATATATTGAACGATTTTGCGAATTTACAAACTTTTGAGATACCACGTTATTTATTCTGTGAACCGCGTCATGAAATTCAATCAATTAAACTGCATGGATTTTGTGATAGCTCGACGATTGCCTACGCTGCTGTGATTTATGCAAAAATACGAACTAACCTCGGCGTAAGTGTTTCGCTAGTGACTGCTAAAACGAAAGTTGCGCCCCTAAAGCCGCATTCTGTTCCACGTTTAGAATTGCTAGGATGTGCTCTCTTAGCAAAGTTGATGAGCCATGTGCTTAATGCGATCAATGGTAGATTGAAAGTTGATCGTTTTTTCGGTTGGTCAGATTCGGAAGTTGCCCTTTGTTGGCTAAAAGGCAAATTGAAGCAGTGGAAGCCATGGGTAGAAAACAGAGCTGTTTATGTTCGATCAGTCATTCCATCGGAATCATGGTTTCACGTTTCCACCATTCATAACCCCAGTGATATACCTACCAGACCAGACAAAATTGGTGACTTCAATTCAAATTTGTGGTTAAACGGTCCTGAATTTCTGTCTGATTCCAGCTTTGTTCCACCTGAGTTTTATGTCAACAAACATTCATTTGATGTTTTGTCAGAAGAGAAGAAAGGTCATGTCACTACTAACATTAGTCATTCCACTCATCATTGTCATTCGCAGTTACATGATATTATAGACGAGACTAAGTTTAGCTCACTGAAAAAGCTTATAACTACCATTGGATATGTTTACAGATTTGCGAATAAATTGTTAAATCGAATTCGAAAAAGAGACTTATCAGTATGCAACGATCGTGAACTGTCGACTCAAGAATACAAAAGTGCATTTGATATTTTGATTACAAACAATCAACGAAAACTTCGAAACAACCAAAACTACTTCAACAAACTTTCGTCCGCCCTGAAGTTGTTTTATGATGAGAAAGGAGATTTACGTGTTAAAGGACGTTTTGGTGAGAATAAAAAGCTTTCATATGACGAAAGGTATCCGTTGATTCTTTCGAGTGATTCACATTTTACAAAACTTCTGGTTGAAGATGCCCACGAAAAAACATTTCATCAAGGCGTAGAAGCGACACTCAACATGTTACGAATGAAGTTTTGGATTCCAAAAGGTAGACGCACAATCAAATCCATTTTACGACAGTGCATTGTTTGTCGACGATACCAATCTTATTCCATTAAGACTGGGAACACTAGACCATTGGTAGCCTTGCTGGGCACGTGGCAGAACGTGATTTACGTATAACACCTTTATTAGGCTGCAAATGGCCATATTACTGACTTTAGAGGGCTGTGCACGTAGTTAACAGTGTTCTATAGCCATGGCGCCAAGGAAAAGGACTTGGGACGTCATAGTCCATTGAGACTGGAAGGACTACTCCTATGGTAACCTGCGCAGGCAGTTGGAACGACAGTATTTACGTTTAAAGCCTTTATTAGTCTGCAAAAGGCCATGTTACAGCATTTAGAGGGCTGTGCACGGAGTTAAAAGGGTTCTAAAGCCATGGCGCCAAGGAAAAGGACTTGGGACGTCATAGTCTATTGAGACTGGAAGGACTAGACTAATGGTATCCCGCGAAGGGTGGTGGAACAACGTTATTTACGTGTTAAGCCTTTATTTGGCTGCAAAAGGCAATATTACAGCATTTAGAGGTCTGTGCGCGTAGTAAAAAGTGTTTTAACGCTAAAGCGCCAAGGAAAAGGACTTGAGACGTCATATTCCATTAAGACTGGGAACACTAGACCATTGGTAACCTTGCTTGGGGCGTGGAAGAACATGATTTGCGTGTAAGACCTTTATTAGTCTGTAAAAGGCCATGTTACAGCATTTAGAGGACTGTGCGCGTAGTTGCCGGTCTTCTAACGCCAAGGTGCCAAAGAAAACGACTTGGGACGTTGTAGTCCATTGGGACTGGAAGGACTAGACCAATGGTATCCCGCGGAGGGTGGTGGAATCACGGTATTTTCGTGTAAAGGCTTTATTAGGCCGCAAAAGGCCATGTTACAGCATTTAGAGGACTGTGCGCGTAGTTGCCGGTCTTCTAACGCCATGGCGCCAAGGAAAAGGACTTGGGACGTGATAGTCCATTGAGACTGGAAGGACTACTCCAATGGTAACCTGCGCAGGCAGTTGGAACGACAGTATTTACGTTTAAAGCCTTTATTAGTCTGCAAAAGGCCATGTTACAGCATTTAGAGGGCTGTGCACGGAGTTAAAAGTGTTCTAAAGCCATGGCGCCAAGGAAAAGGACTTGGTACGTTATAGTCTATTGAGACTGGAAGGACTAGAGTAATGGTATCCCGCGAAGGGTGGTGGAACCATGTTATTTACGTGTTAAGCGTTTATTTGGCTGCAAAAGGCAATATTACAGCCTTTAGAGTGCTGTGCACGTAGTTGACAGTGTTCTATAGCCATGGCGTCAAGGAAAAGGACTTTGGACGTCTTATTCCATTAAGACTGCGAACACTAGACCATTGGTAGCCTTGCTGGGAACGTGGAAAAACGTGATTTACGTGTAAGGCCTTTAATAGGCTGCAAATGGCCATATTACAGCCTTTAGAGGGCCGTGCACGAAATTAACAGTGTGCTAAAGCCATGGCGCCAAGGAAAATGACTTGGCACGTCATAGTCCATTGAGACTGGAAGGACTAGACTAATGGTATCCCGCGAAGGGTGGTGGAACCACGTTATTTCCGTGTAAAGCCTTTACTTGGCTACAAAAGGCAATATTACAGCATTGAAAGGACTGTGCGCGTAGTTGACAGTGTTCTATAGCCATGGCGTCAAAGAAAAGGACTTTGGACGTCTTATTCCATTAAGACTGGGAACACTAGACCATTGGTAGCCTTGCTGGGCACGTGGAAGAACGTGATTTACGTATAACACCTTTATTAGGCTGCAAATGGCCATATTACTGACTTTAGAGGGCTGTGCACGTAGTTAACAGTGTTCTATAGCCATGGCGCCAAGGAAAAGGACTTGGGACGTCATAGTCCATTGAGACTGGAAGGACTACTCCTATGGTAACCTGCGCAGGCAGTTGGAACGACAGTATTTACGTTTAAAGCCTTTATTAGTCTGCAAAAGGCCATGTTACAGCATTTAGAGGGCTGTGCACGGAGTTAAAAGTGTTCTAAAGCCATGGCGCCAAGGAAAAGGACTTGGGACGTCATAGTCTATTGAGACTGGAAGGACTAGACTAATGGTATCCCGCGAAGGGTGGTGGAACCACGTTATTTACGTGTTAAGCCTTTATTTGGCTGCAAAAGGCAATATTACAGCATTTAGAGGTCTGTGCGCGTAGTAAAAAGTGTTTTAACGCTAAAGCGCCAAGGAAAAGGAATTGGAACGTCGTATTACATTGAGACTGAAAACACTAGACCAATGGTAGCCTGGTTGGGAGCGTGGAAGCACGTGGTTTACGTGTAAGGCCTTTATTTGGCTGCAAAAGGCAATATTACAGCATTTAGAGGTCTGTGCGCGTAGTAAAAAGTGTTTTAACGCTAAAGCGCCAAGGAAAAGGACTTGAGACGTCATATTCCATTAAGACTGGGAACACTAGACCATTTGTAACCTTGCTTGGGGCGTGGAAGAACGTGATTTGCGTGTAAGACCTTTATTAGTCTGTAAAAGGCCATGTTACAGCATTTAGAGGACTGTGCGCGTAGTTGCCGGTCTTCTAACGCCAAGGTGCCAAAGAAAACGACTTGGGAAGTCTTATTCCATTAAGACTGGGAACACTAGACAATTGGTAGCCTTGCTGGGGACGTGGAAGAACGTGATTTACGTGTAAGGCGTTTATTAGGCTCCAAATGGCCATATTACTGCCTTTAGAGGGCTGTGCACGTAGTTAACAGTGTTCTATAGCCATGGCGCCAAGGAAAAGGACTTGGGACGTCATAGTCCATTGAGACTGGAAGGACTACTCCTATGGTAACCTGCGCAGGCAGTTGGAACGACAGTATTTACGTTTAAAGCCTTTATTTAACTGCAAAAGGCCATGTTACAGCATTTAGAGGGCTGTGCACGGAGTTAACATTGTTCTAAAGCCATGGCGCCAAGGAAAAGGACTTGGGTCGTCATAGTCCATTGAGACTGGAAGGACTACTCCTATGGTAACCTGCGCAGGCAGGTGGAACGACGCTATTTACGTATAACACCTTTATTAGACTGCAAATGGCCATATTACAGCCTTTAGAGGGCTGTGCACGGAGTTAAAAGTGTTCTAAAGCCATGGCGCCAAGGAAAAAGACTTGGGACGTCATAGTCTATTGAGACTGGAAGGACTAGACTAATGGTATCCCGCGAAGGGTGGTGGAACCACGTTATTTACGTGTTAAGCCTTTATTTGGCTGCAAAAGGCAATATTACAGCATTTAGAGGTCTGTGCACGTAGTAAAAAGTGTTTTAACGCTAAAGCGCCAAGGAAAAGGACTTGAGACGTCATATTCCATTAAGACTGGGAACACTAGACCATTGGTAGCCTTGCTGGGGACGTGGAAGAACGTGATTTACGTGTAAGGCCTTTATTAGGCTGCAAATGGCCATATTACTGCCTTTAGAGGGCTGTGCACGTAGTTAACAGTGTTCTATAGCCATGGCGCCAAGGAAAAAGACTTGGGACGTCTTAGTCCATTGAGACTGGAAGGACTACTCCTATGGTAACCTGCGCAGGCAATTGGAACGACAGTGTTTACGTTTAAAGCCTTTATTTAACTGCAAATGGCCATATTACAGCCTTTAGAGGGCTGTGCATGGAGTTAAAAGTGTTCTAAAGCCATGGCGCCAAGGAAAATGACTTGGCACGTCATATTACATTGAGACTGAAAACACTAGACCAATGGTAGCCTGGTTGGGAGCGTGGAAGCACGTGGTTTACGCGTAAGGCCTTTTTTAGACTTACAAAAGCCATACTATAGCATTTAGAGGACTGTGCGCGTACTTGCGGGTTTTTAAACGTCATGGCGACAAAGAAAACGACTTGGGACGTCATAGTCCATTGAGACTGGAAGGACTACACCAAAGGTAACTTGCGCAGGCAGGTGGAGCGACAGTATTTACGTATAAGGCCTTTAATAGGCTGCAAATGGCCATATTACAGCCTTTAGAGGGCCGTGCACGGAGTTAACAGTGTGCTAAAGCCATGGCGCCAAGGAAAATGACTTGGCACGTCATAGTCCATTGAGACTGGAAGGACTAGACTAATGGTATCCCGCGAAGGGTGGTGGAACCACGTTATTTCCGTGTAAAGCCTTTATTTGGCTACAAAAGGCAATATTACAGCCTTTAGAGGGCTGTGCACGTAGTTGACAGTGTTCTATAGCCATGGCGTCAAGGAAAAGGACTTTGGACGTCTTATTCCATTAAGACTGGGAACACTAGACCATTGGTAGCCTTGCTGGGGACGTGGAAGAACGTGATTTACGTGTAAGGCCTTTATTAGGCTGCAAATGGCCATATTACTGCCTTTAGAGGGCTGTGCACGTAGTTAACAGTGTTCTATAGCCATGGCGCCAAGGAAAGGGACTTGGGACGTCATAGTCCATTGAGACTGGAAGGACTACTCCTATGGTAACCTGCGCAGGCAATTGGAACGACAGTGTTTACGTTTAAAGTCTTTATTTAACTGCAAATGGCCATATTACAGCCTTTAGAGGGCTGTGCACGGAGTTAAAAGTGTTCTAAAGCCATGGCGCCAAGGAAAATGACTTGGGACGTCATATTACATTGAGACTGAAAACACTAGACCAATGGTAACTTGCGCAGGCAGGTGGAGCGACAGTATTTACGTATAAGGCCTTTAATAGGCTGCAAATGGCCATATTACAGCGTTCAAAGGGCCGTGCACGTAGTTAAATGTGTTTTAACGCTAAAGCGCCAAGGAAAAGGAATTGGGACGTCGTAGTTCAATGATAGTCGGAAAGGTACACCATTGGTAGCCTGGTTTGGATAGTGGAAGCACGTGATTTACGCGTAAGGCCTTTTTTAGACTTACAAAAGCCATACTATAGCATTTAGAGGACTGTGCGCGTACTTGCGGGTTTTTAAACGTCACGGCGACAAAGAAAACGACTTGGGACGTCATAGTCCATTGAGACTGGAAGGACTACACCAATGGTAACTTGCGCAGGCAGGTGGAGCGACAGTATTTACGTATAAGGCCTTTAATAGGCTGCAAATGGCCATATTACAGCCTTTAGAGGGCCGTGCACGGAGTTAACAGTGTGCTAAAGCCATGGCGCCAAGGAAAATGACTTGGCACGTCATAGTACATTGAGACTGGAAGGAGTAGACTAATGGTAACGCGAAGGGTGGTGGAACCACGTTATTTCCGTGTAAAGCCTTTATTTGGCTACAAAAGGCAATATTACAGCCTTTAGAGGGCTGTGCACGTAGTTGACAGTGTTCTATAGCCATGGCGTCAAGGAAAAGGACTTTGGACGTCTTATTCCATTAAGACTGGGAACACTAGACCATTGGTAGCCTTGCTGGGGACGTGGAAGAACGTGATTTACGTGTAAGGGTTTTATTAGGCTGCAAATGGCCATATTACTGCCTTTAGAGGGCTGTGCACGTAGTTAACAGTGTTCTATAGCCATGGCGCCAAGGAAAAGGACTTGGGACGTCATAGTCCATTGAGACTGGAAGGACTACTCCTATGGTAACCTGCGCAGGCAGTTCGAACGACAGTGTTTACGTTTAAAGCCTTTATTTAACTGCAAATGGCCATATTACAGCCTTTAGAGGGCTGTGCACGGAGTTAAAAGTGTTCTAAAGTTATGGCGCCAAGGAAAATGACTTGGGACGTCATATTACATTGAGACTGAAAACACTAGACCAATGGTAGCCTGGTTGGGAGCGTGGAAGCACGTGGTTTACGTGTAAGGCATTTATTTGGCTACAAAAGGCAATATTACAGCATTTAAAGGACTGTGCGCGTAGTTGACAGTGTTTTATAGCCATGGCGTCTAGGAAAAGGACTTTGGACGTCCTATTCCATTAAGACTGGGAACACTAGACCATTGGTAGCCTTGCTGGGGACGTGGAAGAACGTGATTTACGTGTAAGGCCTTTATTAGGCTGCAAATGGCCATATTACTGCCTTTAGAGGGCTGTGCACGTAGTTAACAGTGTTCTTAGCCATGGCGCCAAGGAAAAGGACTTGGCACGTCATAGTCCATTGAGACTGGAAGGACTACTCCTATGGAAACCTGCGCACGCAGTTGGAACGATAGTGTTTACTTGTAAGGACTTTAATAGGCTGCAAATGGCCATATTACAGCGTTCAAAGGGCCGTGCACGTAGTTAAATGTGTTTTAACGCTAAAGCGCCA
This sequence comes from Hydractinia symbiolongicarpus, assembly GCF_029227915.1. Taxonomy (NCBI): domain Eukaryota; kingdom Metazoa; phylum Cnidaria; class Hydrozoa; order Anthoathecata; family Hydractiniidae; genus Hydractinia; species Hydractinia symbiolongicarpus. The sequence continues at coordinate 13,967,506 of NC_079885.1, read as the reverse complement.
AGGAAAAGGAATTGGGACGTCGTAGTTCAATGATAGTCGGAAAGGTACACCATTGGTAGCCTGGTTTGGAGAGTGGAAGCACGTGATTTACGCGTAAGGCCTTTTTTAGACTTACAAAAGCCATACTATAGCATTTAGAGGACTGTGCGCGTACTTGCGGGTTTTTAAACGTCACGGCGACAAAGAAAACGACTTGGGACGTCATAGTCCATTGAGACTGGAAGGACTACTCCTATGGTATCCCGCGGAGGGTGGTGGAACCACGTTATTTCCGTGTAAAGCCTTTATTTGGCTACAAAAGGCAATATTACAGCCTTTAGAGGGCTGTGCACGTAGTTGACAGTGTTCTATAGCCATGGCGTCAAGGAAAAGGACTTTGGACGTCTTATTCCATTGAGACTGGAAGGACTAGACTAATAGTATCCCGCGAAGGGTGGTGGAACCACGTTATTTCCGTGTAAAGCCTTTATTAGTCTGTAAAAGGCCATGTTACAGCATTTAGAGGACTGTGCGCGTAGTTGCCGGTCTTCTAACGCCAAGGTGCCAAAGAAAACGACTTGGGACGTTGTAGTCTATTGAGACTGGAAGGACTAGACTAATGGTATCCCGCGAAGGGTGGTGGAACCACGTTATTTACGTGTTAAGCCTTTATTTGGCTGCAAAAGGCAATATTACAGCATTCAGAGGTCTGTGCGCGTAGTAAAAAGTGTTTTAACGCTAAAGCGCCAAGGAAAAGGACTTGAGACGTCATATTCCATTAAGACTGGGAACACTAGACCATTGGTAACCTTGCTTGGGGCGTGGAAGAACATGATTTGCGTGTAAGACCTTTATTAGTCTGTAAAAGGCCATGTTACAGCATTTAGAGGACTGTGCGCGTAGTTGCCGGTCTTCTAACGCCAAGGTGCCAAAGAAAACGACTTGGGACGTTGTAGTCCATTGGGACTGGAAGGACTAGACCAATGGTATCCCGCGGAGGGTGGTGGAATCACGGTATTTTCGTGTAAAGGCTTTATTAGGCCGCAAAAGGCCATATTACTGACTTTAGAGGGCTGTGCACGTAGTTGACAGTGTTCTATAGCCATGGCGCCAAGGAAAAGGACTTGGGACGTGATAGTCCATTGAGACTGGAAGGATTACTCCAATGGTAACCTGCGCAGGCAGTTGGAACGACAGTATTTACGTTTAAAGCCTTTATTATTCTGCAAAAGGCCATGTTACAGCATTTAGAGGGCTGTGCACGGAGTTAAAAGTGTTCTAAAGCCATGGCGCCAAGGAAAAGGACTTGGTACGTTATAGTCTATTGAGACTGGAAGGACTAGAGTAATGGTATCCCGCGAAGGGTGGTGGAACCACGTTATTTACGTGTTAAGCGTTTATTTGGCTGCAAAAGGCAATATTACAGCCTTTAGAGTGCTGTGCACGTAGTTGACAGTGTTCTATAGCCATGGCGTCAAGGAAAAGGACTTTGGACGTCTTATTCCATTAAGACTGCGAACACTAGACCATTGGTAGCCTTGCTGGGGACGTGGAAAAACGTGATTTACGTGTAAGGCCTTTAATAGGCTGCAAATGGCCATATTACAGCCTTTAGAGGGCCGTGCACGAAATTAACAGTGTGCTAAAGCCATGGCGCCAAGGAAAATGACTTGGCACGTCATAGTCCATTGAGACTGGAAGGACTAGACTAATGGTATCCCGCGAAGGGTGGTGGAACCACGTTATTTCCGTGTAAAGCCTTTATTTGGCTACAAAAGGCAATATTACAGCATTGAAAGGACTGTGCGCGTAGTTGACAGTGTTCTATAGCCATGGCGTCAAAGAAAAGGACTTTGGACGTCTTATTCCATTAAGACTGGGAACACTAGACCATTGGTAGCCTTGCTGGGCACGTGGAAGAACGTGATTTACGTATAACACCTTTATTAGGCTGCAAATGGCCATATTACTGACTTTAGAGGGCTGTGCACGTAGTTAACAGTGTTCTATAGCCATGGCGCCAAGGAAAAGGACTTGGGACGTCATAGTCCATTGAGACTGGAAGGACTACTCCTATGGTAACCTGCGCAGGCAGTTGGAACGACAGTATTTACGTTTAAAGCCTTTATTAGTCTGCAAAAGGCCATGTTACAGCATTTAGAGGGCTGTGCACGGAGTTAAAAGTGTTCTAAAGCCATGGCGCCAAGGAAAAGGACTTGGGACGTCATAGTCTATTGAGACTGGAAGGACTAGACTAATGGTATCCCGCGAAGGGTGGTGGAACCACGTTATTTACGTGTTAAGCCTTTATTTGGCTGCAAAAGGCAATATTACAGCATTTAGAGGTCTGTGCGCGTAGTAAAAAGTGTTTTAACGCTAAAGCGCCAAGGAAAAGGAATTGGGACGTCATATTCCATTAAGACTGGGAACACTAGACCATTGGTAACCTTGCTTGGGGCGTGGAAGAACATGATTTGCGTGTAAGACCTTTATTAGTCTGTAAAAGGCCATGTTACAGCATTTAGAGGACTGTGCGCGTAGTTGCCGGTCTTCTAACGCCAAGGTGCCAAAGAAAACGACTTGGGACGTCTTATTCCATTAAGACTGGTAACACTAGACCATTGGTAGCCTTGCTGGGGACGTGGAAGAACGTGATTTACGTGTAAGGCCTTTATTAGGCTCCAAATGGCCATATTACTGCCTTTAGAGGGCTGTGCACGTAGTTAACAGTGTTCTATAGCCATGGCGCCAAGGAAAAGGACTTGGGACGTCATAGTCCATTGAGACTGGAAGGACTACTCCTATGGTAACCTGCGCAGGCAGGTGGAACGACGCTATTTACGTATAACACCTTTATTAGACTGCAAATGGCCATATTACAGCCTTTAGAGGGCTGTGCACGGAGTTAAAAGTGTTCTAAAGCCATGGCGCCAAGGAAAAAGACTTGGGACGTCATAGTCTATTGAGACTGGAAGGACTAGACTAATGGTATCCCGCTAAGGGTGGTGGAACCACGTTATTTACGTGTTAAGCCTTTATTTGGCTGCAAAAGGCAATATTACAGCATTTAGAGGTCTGTGCACGTACTAAAAAGTGTTTTAACGCTAAAGCGCCAAGGAAAAGGACTTGAGACGTCATATTCCATTAAGACTGGGAACACTAGACCATTGGTAACCTTGCTTGGGGCGTGGAAGAACGTGATTTGCGTGTAAGACCTTTATTAGTCTGTAAAAGGCCATGTTACAGCATTTAGAGGACTGTGCGCGTAGTTGCCGGTCTTCTAACGCCAAGGTGCCAAAGAAAACGACTTGGGACGTTGTAGTCCATTGGGACTAGAAGGACTAGACCAATGGTATCCCGCGGAGGGTGGTGGAATCACGGTATTTTCGTGTAAACGCTTTATTAGGCCGCAAAAGGCCATATTACTGACTTTAGAGGGCTGTGCACGTAGTTGACAGTGTTTTATAGCCATGGCGCCAAGGAAAAGGACTTGGGACGTCATAGTCCATTAAGACTGGGAACACTAGACCATTGGTAGCCTTGCTGGGGACGTGGAAGAACGTGATTTACGTGTAAGGCCTTTATTAGGCTGCAAATGGCCATATTACTGCCTTTAGAGGGCTGTGCACGTGGTTAACAGTGTTCTATAGCCATGGCGCCAAGGAAAAAGACTTGGGACGTCTTATTCCATTGAGACTGGAAGGACTACTCCTATGGTAACCTGTGCAGGCAATTGGAACGACAGTGTTTACGTTTAAAGCCTTTATTTAACTGCAAATGGCCATATTACAGCCTTTAGAGGGCTGTGCACGGAGTTAAAAGTGTTCTAAAGCCATGGCGCCAAGGAAAATGACTTGGCACGTCATATTACATTGAGACTGAAAACACTAGACCAATGGTAGCCTGGTTGGGAGCGTGGAAGCACGTGGTTTACGCGTAAGGCCTTTTTTAGACTTACAAAAGCCATACTATAGCATTTAGAGGACTGTGCGCGCACTTGCGGGTTTTTAAACGTCACGGCGACAAAGAAAACGACTTGGGACGTCATAGTCCATTGAGACTGGAAGGACTACACCAAAGGTAACTTGCGCAGGCAGGTGGAGCGACAGTATTTACGTATAAGGCCTTTAATAGGCTGCAAATGGCCATATTACAGCCTTTAGAGGGCCGTGCACGGAGTTAACAGTGTGCTAAAGCCATGGCGCCAAGGAAAATGACTTGGCACGTCATAGTCCATTGAGACTGGAAGGACTAGACTAATGGTATCCCGCGAAGGGTGGTGGAACCACGTTATTTCCGTGTAAAGCCTTTATTTGGCTACAAAAGGCAATATTACAGCCTTTAGAGGGCTGTGCACGTAGTTGACAGTGTTCTATAGCCATGGCGTCAAGGAAAAGGACTTTGGACGTCTTATTCCATTAAGACTGGGAACACTAGACCATTGGTAGCCTTGCTGGGGACGTGGAAGAACGTGATTTACGTGTAAGGCCTTTATTAGGCTGCAAATGGCCATATTACTGCCTTTAGAGGGCTGTGCACGTAGTTAACAGTGTTCTATAGCCATGGCGCCAAGGAAAGGGACTTGGGACGTCATAGTCCATTGAGACTGGAAGGACTACTCCTATGGTAACCTGCGCAGGCAATTGGAACGACAGTGTTTACGTTTAAAGCCTTTATTTAACTGCAAATGGCCATATTACAACCTTTAGAGGGCTGTGCACGGAGTTAAAAGTGTTCTAAAGCCATGGCGCCAAGGAAAATGACTTGGGACGTCATATTACATTGAGACTGAAAACACTAGACCAATGGTAACTTGCGCAGGCAGGTGGAGCGACAGTATTTACGTATAAGGCCTTTAATAGGCTGCAAATGGCCATATTAAAGCGTTCAAGGGCCGTGCACGTAGTTAAATGTGTTTTAACGCTAAAGCGCCAAGGAAAAGGAATTGGGACGTCGTAGTTCAATGATAGTCGGAAAGTACACCATTGGTAGCCTGGTTTGGAGAGTGGAAGCACGTGATTTACGCGTAAGGCCTTTTTTAGACTTACAAAAGCCATACTATAGCATTTAGAGGACTGTGCGCGTACTTGCGGGTTTTTAAACGTCACGGCGACAAACCAAACGACTTGGGACGTCATAGTCCATTGAGACTGGAAGGACTACTCCTATGGTATCCCGCGGAGGGTGGTGGAATCACGGTATTTTCGTGTAAACGCTTTATTAGGCCGCAAAAAGGCCATATTACTGACTTTAGAGGGCTGTGCACGTAGTTGACAGTGTTCTATAGCCATGGCGTCAAGGAAAAGGACTTTGGACGTCTCATTCCATTAAGACTGGGAACACTAGACCATTGGTAGCCTTGCTGGGGACGTGGAAGAACGTGATTTACGTGTAAGGCCTTTATTAGGCTGCAAATGGCCATATTACTGCCTTTAGAGGGCTGTGCACGTAGTTAACAGTGTTCTTAGCCATGGCGCCAAGAAAAAGGACTTGGGACGTTATAGTCCATTGAGACTGGAAGGACTACGCCTATGGAAACCTGCGCAGGCAGTTGGAACGATAGTGTTTACGTTTAAAGCCCTTATTTAACTGCAAATGGCCATATTACAGCCTTTAGAGGGCTGTGCACGGAGTTAAAAGTGTTCTAAAGCCATGGCGCCAAGGAAAATGACTTGGGACGTCATATTACATTGAGACTGAAAACACTAGACCAATGGTAACTTGCGCAGGCAGGTGGAGCAACAGTATTTACGTATAAGGCCTTTAATAGGCTGCAAATGGCCATATTACAGCGTTCAAAGGGCCGTGCACGTAGTTAAATGTGTTTTAACGCTAAAGCGCCAAGGAAAAGGAATTGGGACGTCGTAGTTCAATGATAGTCGGAAAGGTACACCATTGGTAGCCTGGTTTGGAGAGTGGAAGCACGTGATTTACGCGTAAGGCCTTTTTAAGACTTACAAAAGCCATACTATAGCATTTAGAGGACTGTGCGCGTACTTGCGGGTTTTTAAACGTCACGGCGACAAAGAAAACGACTTGGGACGTCATAGTCCATTGAGACTGGAAGGACTACACCAATGGTAACTTGCGCAGGCAGGTGGAGCGACAGTATTTATGTATAAGGCCTTTAATAGGCTGCAAATGGCCATATTACAGCCTTTAGAGGGCTGTGCACGGAGTTAAAAGTGTTCTAAAGCCATGGCGCCAAGGAAAATGACTTGGGACGTCATATTACATTGAGACTGAAAACACTAGACCAATGGTAACTTGCGCAGGCAGGTGGAGCGACAGTATTTACGTATAAGGCCTTTAATAGGCTGCAAATGGCCATATTACAGCGTTCAAAGGGCCGTGCACGTAGTTAAATGTGTTTTAACGCTAAAGCGCCAAGGAAAAGGAATTGGGACGTCGTAGTTCAATGATAGTCGGAAAGGTACACCATTGGTAGCCTGGTTTGGAGAGTGGAAGCACGTGATTTACGCGTAAGGCCTTTTTTAGACTTACAAAAGCCATACTATAGCATTTAGAGGACTGTGCGCGTACTTGCGGGTTTTTAAACGTCACGGCGACAAAGAAAACGACTTGGGACGTCATAGTCCATTGAGACTGGAAGGACTACACCAATGGTAACTTGCGCAGGCAGGTGGAGCGACAGTATTTACGTACAAGGCCTTTAATAGGCTGCAAATGGCCATATTACAGCCTTTAGAGGGCCGTGCACGGAGTTAACAGTGTGCTAAAGCCATGGCGCCAAGGAAAATGACTTGGCACGTCATAGTCCATTGAGACTGGAAGGAGTAGACTAATGGTATCCCGCGAAGGGTGGTGGAACCACGTTATTTCCGTGTAAAGCCTTTATTTGGCTACAAAAGGCAATATTACAGCCTTTAGAGGGCTGTGCACGTAGTTGACAGTGTTCTATAGCCATGGCGTCAAGGAAAAGGACTTTGGACGTCTTATTCCATTAAGACTGGGAACACTAGACCATTGGTAGCCTTGCTGGGGACGTGGAAGAACGTGATTTACGTGTAAGGGTTTTATTAGGCTGCAAATGGCCATATTACTGACTTTAGAGGGCTGTGCACGTAGTTAACAGTGTTCTATAGCCATGGCGTCAAGGAAAAGGACTTGGGACGTCATAGTCCATTGAGACTGGAAGGACTACTCCTATGGTAACCTGCGCAGGCAGTTCGAACGACAGTGTTTACGTTTAAAGCCTTTATTTAACTGCAAATGGCCATATTACAGCCTTTAGAGGGCTGTGCACGGAGTTAAAAGTGTTCTAAAGTTATGGCGCCAAGGAAAATGACTTGGGACGTCATATTACATTGAGACTGAAAACACTAGACCAATGGTAGCCTGGTTGGGAGCGTGGAAGCACGTGGTTTACGTGTAAGGCATTTATTTGGCTACAAAAGGCAATATTACAGCATTTAAAGGACTGTGCGCGTAGTTGACAGTGTTTTATAGCCATGGCGTCTAGGAAAAGGACTTTGGACGTCCTATTCCATTAAGACTGGGAACACTAGACCATTGGTAGCCTTGCTGGGGACGTGGAAGAACGTGATTTACGTGTAAGGCCTTTATTAGGCTGCAAATGGCCATATTACTGCCTTTAGAGGGCTGTGCACGTAGTTAACAGTGTTCTATAGCCATGGCGTCAAGGAAAAGGACTTTGGACGTCTTATTCCATTAAGACTGGGAACACTAGACCATTGGTAGCCTTGCTGGGGACGTGGAAGAACGTGATTTACGTGTAAGGCCTTTATTAGGCTGCAAATGGCCATATTACTGCCTTTAGAGGGCTGTGCACGTAGTTAACAGTGTTCTATAGCCATGGCGCCAAGGAAAAGGACTTGGGACGTCATAGTCCATTGAGACTGAAAGGACTACTCCTATGGTAACCTGCGCAGGCAATTGGAACGACAGTGTTTACGTTTAAAGCCTTTATTTAACTGCAAATGGCCATATTACAGCCTTTAGAGGGCTGTGCACGGAGTTAAAAGTGTTCTAAAGCCATGGCGCCAAGGAAAATGACTTGGGACGTCATATTACATTGAGACTGAAAACACTAGACCAATGGTAACTTGCGCAGGCAGGTGGAGCGACAGTATTTACGTATAAGGCCTTTAATAGGCTGCAAATGGCCATATTACAGCGTTCAAAGGGCCGTGCACGTAGTTAAATGTGTTTTAACGCTAAAGCGCCAAGGAAAAGGAATTGGGACGTCGTAGTTCAATGATAGTCGGAAAGTACACCATTGGTAGCCTGGTTTGGAGAGTGGAAGCACGTGATTTACGCGTAAGGCCTTTTTTAGACTTACAAAAGCCATACTATAGCATTTAGAGGACTGTGCGCGTACTTGCGGGTTTTTAAACGTCACGGCGACAAACCAAACGACTTGGGACGTCATAGTCCATTGAGACTGGAAGGACTACTCCTATGGTATCCCGCGGAGGGTGGTGGAATCACGGTATTTTCGTGTAAACGCTTTATTAGGCCGCAAAAGGCCATATTACTGACTTTAGAGGGCTGTGCACGTAGTTGACAGTGTTCTATAGCCATGGCGTCAAGGAAAAGGACTTTGGACGTCTTATTCCATTAAGACTGGGAACACTAGACCATTGGTAGCCTTGCTGGGGACGTGGAAGAACGTGATTTACGTGTAAGGCCTTTATTAGGCTGCAAATGGCCATATTACTGCCTTTAGAGGGCTGTGCACGTAGTTAACAGTGTTCTTAGCCATGGCGCCAAGGAAAAGGACTTGGGACGTCATAGTCCATTGAGACTGGAAGGACTACTCCTATGGTAACCTGCGCAGGCAGTTGGAACGACAGTGTTTGCGTTTAAAGCCTTTATTTTAACTGCAAATGGCCATATTACAGCCTTTAGAGGGCTGTGCACGGAGTTAAAAGTGTTCTAAAGCCATGGCGCCAAGGAAAAGGACTTTGTACGTTATAGTCTATTGAGACTGGAAGGACTAGAGTAATGGTATCCCGCGAAGGGTGGTGGAACCACGTTATTTACGTGTTAAGCGTTTATTTGGCTGCAAAAGGCAATATTACAGCCTTTAGAGGGCTGTGCACGTAGTTGACAGTGTTCTATAGCCATGGCGTCAAGGAAAAGGACTTTGGACGTCTTATTCCATTAAGACTGCGAACACTAGACCATTGGTAGCCTTGCTGGGGACGTGGAAAAACGTGATTTACGTGTAAGGCCTTTAGTAGGCTGCAAATGGCCATATTACAGCCTTTAGAGGGCCGTGCACGAAATTAACAGTGTGCTAAAGCCATGGCGCCAAGGAAAATGACTTGGCACGTCATAGTCCATTGAGACTGGAAGGACTAGACTAATGGTATCCCGCGAAGGGTGGTGGAACCACGTTATTTCTGTGTAAAGCCTTTATTTGGCTACAAAAGGCAATATTACAGCATTGAAAGGACTGTGCGCGTAGTTGACAGTGTTCTATAGCCATGGCGTCAAAGAAAAGGACTTTGGACGTCTTATTCCATTAAGACTGGGAACACTAGACCATTGGTAGCCTTGCTGGGCACGTGGAAGAACGTGATTTACGTATAACACCTTTATTAGGCTGCAAATGGCCATATTACTGCCTTTAGAGGGCTGTGCACGTAGTTAACAGTGTTCTATAGCCATGGCGCCAAGGAAAAGGACTTGGGACGTCATAGTCTATTGAGACTGGAAGGACTAGACTAATGGTATCCCGCGAAGGGTGGTGGAACCACGTTATTTACGTGTTAAGCCTTTATTTGGCTGCAAAAGGCAATATTACAGCATTTAGAGGTCTGTGCGCGTAGTAAAAAGTGTTTTAACGCTAAAGCGCCAAGGAAAAGGACTTGAGACGTCATATTCCATTAAGACTGGGAACACTAGACCATTGGTAACCTTGCTTGGGGCGTGGAAGAACATGATTTGCGTGTAAGACCTTTATTAGTCTGTAAAAGGCCATGTTACAGCATTTAGAGGACTGTGCGCGTAGTTGCCGGTCTTCTAACGCCAAGGTGCCAAAGAAAACGACTTGGGACGTTGTAGTCCATTGGGACTGGAAGGACTAGACCAATGGTATCCCGCGGAGGGTGGTGGAATCACGGTATTTTCGTGTAAAGGCTTTATTAGGCCGCAAAAGGCCATATTACTGACTTTAGAGGGCAGTGCACGTAGTTGACAGTGTTCTATAGCCATGGCGCCAAGGAAAAGGACTTGGGACGTCATAGTCCATTGAGACTGGAAGGACTACTCCTATGGTAACCTGCGCAGGCAGTTGGAACGACAGTGTTTACGTTTAAAGCCTTTATTTTAACTGCAAATGGCCATATTACAGCCTTTAGAGGGCTGTGCACGGAGTTAAAAGTGTTCTAAAGCCATGGTGCCAAGGAAAATGACTTGGGACGTCATATTACATTGAGACTGAAAACACTAGACCAATGGTAACTTGCGCAGGCAGGTGAAGCGACAGTATTTACGTATAAGGCCTTTAATAGGCTGCAAATGGCCATATTACAGCGTTCAAAGGGCCGTGCACGTAGTTAAATGTGTTTTAACGCTAAAGCGCCAAGGAAAAGGAATTGGAACGTCGTATTACATTGAGACTGAAAACACTAGACCAATGGTAGCCTGGTTGGGAGCGTGGAAGCACGTGGTTTACGTGTAAGGCCTTTATTTGGCTACAAAAGGCAATATTACAGCATTTAAAGGACTGTGCGCGTAGTTGACAGTGTTCTATAGCCATGGCGTCGAAGAAAAGGACTTTCGACGTCTTATTCCATTAAGACTGGGAACACTAGACCATTGGTAGCCTTGCTGGGGACGTGGAAAAACGTGATTTACGTATAACACCTTTATTAGGCTCCAAATGGCCATATTACTGCCTTTAGAGGGCTGTGCACGTAGTTAACAGTGTTCTATAGCCATGGCGCCAAGGAAAAGGACTTGGGACGTGATAGTCCATTGAGACTGGAAGGACTACTCCAATGGTAACCTGCGCAGGCAGTTGGAACGACAGTATTTACGTTTAAAGCCTTTATTAGTCTGCAAAAGGCCATGTTACAGCATTTAGAGGGCTGTGCACGGAGTTAAAAGTGTTCTAAAGCCATGGCGCCAAGGAAAAGGACTTGGTACGTTATAGTCTATTGAGACTGGAAGGACTAGAGTAATGGTATCCCGCGAAGGGTGGTGGAACCACGTTATTTACGTGTTAAGCGTTTATTTGGCTGCAAAAGGCAATATTACAGCCTTTAGAGGGCTGTGCACGTAGTTGACAGTGTTCCATAGCCATGGCGTCAAGGAAAAGGACTTTGGACGTCTTATTCCATTAAGACTGCGAACACTAGACCATTGGTAGCCTTGCTGGGGACGTGGAAAAACGTGATTTACGTGTAAGGCCTTTAATAGGCTGCAAATGGCCATATTACAGCCTTTAGAGGGCCGTGCACGAAATTAACAGTGTGCTAAAGCCATGGCGCCAAGGAAAATGACTTGGCACGTCATATTCCATTAAGACTGGGAACACTAGACCATTGGAAACCTTGCTTGGGGCGTGGAAGAACGTGATTTGCGTGTAAGACCTTTATTAGTCTGTAAAAGGCCATGTTACAGCATTTAGAGGACTGTGCGCGTAGTTGCCGGTCTTCTAACGCCAAGGTGCCAAAGAAAACGACTTGGGACGTTGTAGTCCATTGGGACTGGAAGGACTAGACCAATGGTATCCCGCGGAGGGTGGTGGAATCACGGTATTTTCGTGTAAAGGCTTTATTAGGCCGCAAAAGGCCATTTTACTGACTTTAGAGGGCTGTGCACGTAGTTGACAGTGTTCTATAGCCATGGCGTCAAGGAAAGGACTTTGGACGTCTTATTCCATAAAGACTGGGAACACTAGACCATTGGTAGCCTTGCTGGGGACGTGGAAGAACGTGATTTACGTGTAAGGCCTTTATTAGGCTGCAAATGGCCATATTACTGCCTTTAGAGGGCTGTGCACGTAGTTAACAGTGTTCTATAGCCATGGCGCCAAGGAAAAGGACTTGGGAAGTCATAGTCCATTGAGACTGGAACGACTACTCCAATGGAAACCTGCGCAGGCAGTTGGAACGACAGTGTTTACGTTTAAAGCCTTTATTTAACTGCAAATGGCCATATTACAGCCTTTAGAGGGCTGTGCACGGAGTTAAAAGTGTTCTAAAGCCATGGCGCCAAGGAAAACGACTTGGGACGTCATATTACATTGAGACTGAAAACACTAGACCAATGGTAACTTGCGCAGGCAGGTGGAGCGACAGTATTTACGTATAAGGCCTTTAATAGGCTGCAAATGGCCATATTACAGCGTTCAAAGGGCCGTGCACGTAGTTAAATGTGTTTTAACGCTAAAGCGCCAAGGAAAAGGAATTGGGACGTCGTAGTTCAATGATAGTCGGAAAGGTACACCATTGGTAGCCTGGTTTGGAGAGTGGAAGCACGTGATTTACGCGTAAGGCCTTTTTTAGACTTACAAAAGCCATACTATAGCATTTAGAGGACTGTGCGCGTACTTGCGGGTTTTTAAACGTCACGGCGACAAAGAAAACGACTTGGGACGTCATAGTCCATTGAGACTGGAAGGACTACACCAATGGTAACTTGCGCAGGCAGGTGGAGCGACAGTATTTACGTACAAGGTCTTTAATAGGCTGCAAATGGCCATATTACAGCCTTTAGAGGGCCGTGCACGGAGTTAACAGTGTGCTAAAGCCATGGCGCCAAGGAAAATGACTTGGCACGTCATAGTCCATTGAGACTGGAAGGACTAGACTAATGGTATCCCGCGAAGGGTGGTGGAACCACGTTATTTCCGTGTAAAGCCTTTATTTGGCTACAAAAGGCAATATTACAGCCTTTAGAGGGCTGTGCACGTAGTTGACAGTGTTCTATAGCCATGGCGTCAAGGAAAAGGACTTGGGACGTCATAGTCCATTGAGACTGGAAGGACTACTCCTATGGTAACCTGCGCAGGCAGTTGGAACGACAGTGTTTACCTTTAAAGCCTTTATTTGGCTACAAAAGGCCATATTACAGCATTTAAAGGGCTGTGCACGGAGTTAAAAGTGTTCTAAAGCCATGGCGCCAAAGAAAATGACTTGGGACGTCATATTACATTGAGACTGAAAACACTAGACCATTGGTAGCCTTGCTGGGGACGTGGTAGAACGTGATTTACGTATAACACCTTTATTAGGCTGCAAATGGCCATATTACTGCCTTTAGAGGGCTGTGCACGTAGTTAACAGTGTTCTATAGCCATGGCGCCAAGGAAAAGGACTTGGGACGTCATAGTCTATTGAGACTGGAAGGACTAGACTAATGGTATCCCGCGAAGGGTGGTGGAACCACGTGATTTGCGTGTAAGACCTTTATTAGTCTGTAAAAGGCCATGTTACAGCATTTAGAGGACTGTGCGCGTAGTTGCCGGTCTTCTAACGCCAAGGTGCCAAAGAAAACGACTTGGGACGTTGTAGTCCATTGGGACTGGAAGGAATAGACCAATGGTATCCCGCGGAGGGTGGTGGAATCACGATATTTTCGTGTAAAGGCTTTATTAGGCCGCAAAAGGCCATATTACTGACTTTAGAGGGCTGTGCACGTAGTTGACAGTGTTCTATAGCCATGGCGCCAAGGAAAAGGACTTGGGACGTCATAGTCCATTGAGACTGGAAGGACTACTCCTATGGTAACCTGCGCAGGCATTTGGAACGACAGTGTTTACGTTTAAAGCCTTTATTTAACTGCAAATGGCCATATTACAGCCTTTAGAGGGCTGTGCACGGAGTTAAAAGTGTTCTAAAGCCATGGCGCCAAGGAAAATGACTTGGGACGTCATATTACATTGAGACTGAAAACACTAGACCAATGGTAACTTGCGCAGGCAGGTGGAGCGACAGTATTTACGTATAAGGCCTTTAATAGGCTGCAAATGGCCATATTACAGCGTTCAAAGGGCCGTGCACGTAGTTAAATGTGTTTTAACGCTAAAGCGCCAAGGAAAAGGAATTGGGACGTCGTAGTTCAATGATAGTCGGAAAGGTACACCATTGGTAGCCTGGTTTGGAGAGTGGAAGCACGTGATTTACGCGTAAGGCCTTTTTTAGACTTACAAAAGCCATACTATAGCATTTAGAGGACTGTGCGCGTACTTGCGGGTTTTTTACGTCACGGCGACAAAGAAAACGACTTGGGACGTCATAGTCCATTGAGACTGGAAGGACTACACCAATGGTAACTTGCGCAGGCAGGTGGAGCGACAGTATTTACGTATAAGGCCTTTAATAGGCTGCAAATGGCCATATTACAGCCTTTACAGGGCTGTGCACGTAGTTGACAGTGTTCTATAGCCATGGCGTCAAGGAAAAGGACTTTGGACGTCTTATTCCATTAAGACTGGGAACACTAGACCATTGGTAGCCTTGCTGGGGACGTGGAAGAACGTGATTTACGTGTAAGGCCTTTATTAGGCTGCAAATGGCCATATTACTGCCTTTAGAGGGCTGTGCACGTAGTTAACAGTGTTCTATAGCCATGGCGCCAAGGAAAAGGACTTGGGACGTCATAGTCCATTGAGACTGGAAGGACTACTCCTATGGTAACCTGCGCAGGCAGTTGGAACGACAGTGTTTACGTTTAAAGCCTTTATTTAACTGCAAATGGCCATATTACAGCCTTTAGAGGGCTGTGCACGGAGTTAAAAGTGTTCTAAAGCCATGGCGCCAAGGAAAAGGACTTGGGACGTCATAGTCTATTGAGACTGGAAGGACTAGACTAATGGTATCCCGCGAAGGGTGGTGGAACCACGTGATTTGCGTGTAAGACCTTTATTAGTCTGTAAAAGGCCATGTTACAGCATTTAGAGGACTGTGCGCGTAGTTGCCGGTCTTCTAACGCCAAGGTGCCAAATAAAACAACTTGGGCCGTTGTAGTCCATTGGGACTGGATGGAATAGACCAATGGTATCCCGCGGAGGGTGGTGGAATCACGGTATTTTCGTGTAAAGGCTTTATTAGGCCGCAAAAGGCCATATTACTGACTTTAGAGGGCTGTGCACGTAGTTGACAGTGTTCTATAGCCATGGCGCCAAGGAAAAGGACTTGGGACGTCATAGTCCTTTGAGACTGGAAGGACTACTCCTATGGTAACCTGCGCAGGCAGTTGGAACGACAGTGTTTACGTTTAAAGCCTTTATTTAACTGCAAATGGCCATATTACAGCCTTTAGAGGGCTGTGCACGGAGTTAAAAGTGTTCTAAAGCCATGGCGCCAAGGAAAATGACTTGGGACGTCATATTACATTGAGACTGAAAACACTAGACCAATGGTAGCCTTGCTGGGGACGTGGAAGAACGTGATTTACGTGTAAGGCCTTTATTAGGCTGCAAAAGGCCATGTTACAGCATTTAGAGGGCTGTGCACGGAGTTAAAAGTGTTCTAAAGCCATGGCGCCAAGGAAAAGGACTTGGGACGTCATAGTCTATTGAGACTGGAAGGACTAGACTAATGGTATCCCGCGAAGGGTGGTGGAACCACGTGATTTGCGTGTAAGACCTTTATTAGTCTGTAAAAGGCCATGTTACAGCATTTAGAGGACTGTGCGCGTAGTTGCCGGTCTTCTAACGCCAAGGTGCCAAAGAAAACGACTTGGGACGTTGTAGTCCATTGGGACTGGAAGGAATAGACCAATGGTATCCCGCGGAGGGTGGTGGAATCACGGTATTTTCGTGTAAAGGCTTTATTAGGCCGCAAAAGGCCATATTACTGACTTTAGAGGGCTGTGCACGTAGTTGACAGTGTTCTATAGCCATGGCGCCAAGGAAAAGGACTTGGGACGTCATAGTCCATTGAGACTGGAAGGACTACTCCTATGGTAACCTGCGCAGGCAGTTGGAACGACAGTGTTTACGTTTAAAGCCTTTATTTAACTGCAAATGGCCATATTACAGCCTTTAGAGGGCTGTGCACGGAGTTAAAAGTGTTCTAAAGCCATGGCGCCAAGGAAAATGACTTGGGACGTCATATTACATTGAGACTGAAAACACTAGACCAATGGTAACTTGCGCAGGCAGGTGGAGCGACAGTATTTACGTATAAGGCCTTTAATAGGCTGCAAATGGCCATATTACAGCGTTCAAAGGTCCGTGCACGTAGTTAAATGTGTTTTAACGCTAAAGCGCCAAGGAAAAGGAATTGGGACGTCGTAGTTCAATGATAGTCGGAAAGGTACACCATTGGTAGCCTGGTTTGGAGAGTGGAAGCACGTGATTTACGCGTAAGGCCTTTTTTAGACTTACAAAAGCCATACTATAGCATTTAGAGGACTGTGCGCGTACTTGCGGGTTTTTAAACGTCACGGCGACAAAGAAAACGACTTGGGACGTCATAGTCCATTGAGACTGGAAGGACTACACCAATGGTAACTTGCGCAGGCAGGTGGAGCGACAGTATTTACGTACAAGGTCTTTAATAGGCTGCAAATGGCCATATTACAGCCTTTAGAGGGCCGTGCACGGAGTTAACAGTGTGCTAAAGCCATGGCGTCAAGGAAAATGACTTGGCACGTCATAGTCCATTGAGACTGGAAGGACTACTCCTATGGTAACCTGCGCAGGCAGTTGGAACGACAGTATTTACGTTTAAAGCCTTTATTAGTCTGCAAAAGGCCATGTTACAGCATTTAGAGGGCTGTGCACGGAGTTAAAAGTGTTCTAAAGCCATGGCGCCAAGGAAAAGAACTTGGGACGTCATAGTCTATTGAGACTGGAAGGACTAGACTAATGGTATCCCGCGAAGGGTGGTGGAACCACGTGATTTGCGTGTAAGACCTTTATTAGTCTGTAAAAGGCCATGTTACAGCATTTAGAGGACTGTGCGCGTAGTTGCCGGTCTTCTAACGCCAAGGTGCCAAAGAAAACGACTTGGGACGTTGTAGTCCATTGGGACTGGAAGGAATAGACCAATGGTATCCCGCGGAGGGTGGTGGAATCACGGTATTTTCGTGTAAAGGCTTTATTAGGCCACAAAAGGCCATATTACTGACTTTAGAGGGCTGTGCACGTAGTTGACAGTGTTCTATAGCCATGGCGCCAAGGAAAAGGACTTGGGACGTCATAGTCCATTGAGACTGGAAGGACTACTCCTATGGTAACCTGCGCAGGCATTTGGAACGACAGTGTTTACGTTTAAAGCCTTTATTTAACTGCAAATGGCCATATTACAGCCTTTAGAGGGCTGTGCACGGAGTTAAAAGTGTTCTAAAGCCATGGCGCCAAGGAAAATGACTTGGGACGTCATATTACATTGAGACTGAAAACACTAGACCAATGGTAACTTGCGCAGGCAAGTGGAGCGACAGTATTTACGTATAAGGCCTTTAATAGGCTGCAAATGGCCATATTACAGCGTTCAAAGGGCCGTGCACGTAGTTAAATGTGTTTTAACGCTAAAGCGCCAAGGAAAAGGAATTGGGACGTCGTAGTTCAATGATAGTCGGAAAGGTACACCATTGGTAGCCTGGTTTGGAGAGTGGAAGCACGTGATTTACGCGTAAGGCCTTTTTTAGACTTACAAAAGCCATACTATAGCATTTAGAGGACTGTGCGCGTACTTGTGGGTTTTTTAACGTCACGGCGACAAAGAAAACGACTTGGGACGTCATAGTCCATTGAGACTGGAAGGACTACACCAATGGTAACTTGCGCAGGCAGGTGGAGCGACAGTATTTACGTATAAGGCCTTTAATAGGCTGCAAATGGCCATATTACAGCCTTTACAGGGCTGTGCACGTAGTTGAAAGTGTTCTATAGCCATGGCGTCAAGGAAAAGGACTTTGGACGTCTTATTTCATTAAGACTGGGAACACTAGACCATTGGTAGCCTTGCTGGGGACGTGGAAGAACGTGATTTACGTGTAAGGCCTTTATTAGGCTGCAAATGGCCATATTACTGCCTTTAGAGGGCTGTGCACGTAGTTAACAGTGTTCTATAGCCATGGCGCCAAGGAAAAGGACTTGGGACGTCATAGTCCATTGAGACTGGAAGGACTACTCCTATGGTAACCTGCGCAGGCAGTTGGAACGACAGTGTTTACGTTTAAAGCCTTTATTTAACTGCAAATGGCCATATTACAGCCTTTAGAGGGCTGTGCACGGAGTTAAAAGTGTTCTAAAGCCATGGCGCCAAGGAAAATGACTTGGGACGTCATATTACATTGAGACTGAAAACACTAGACCAATGGTAGCCTTGCTGGGGACGTGGAAGAACGTGATTTACGTGTAAGGCCTTTATTAGGCTGCAAAAGGCCATGTTACAGCATTTAGAGGGCTGTGCACGGAGTTAAAAGTGTTCTAAAGCCATGGCGCCAAGGAAAAGGACTTGGGACGTCATAGTCTATTGAGACTGGAAGGACTAGACTAATGGTATCCCGCGAAGGGTGGTGGAACCACGTGATTTGCGTGTAAGACCTTTATTAGTCTGTAAAAGGCCATGTTACAGCATTTAGAGGACTGTGCGCGTAGTTGCCGGTCTTCTAACGCCAAGGTGCCAAAGAAAACGACTTGGGACGTTGTAGTCCATTGGGACTGGAAGGAATAGACCAATGGTATCCCGCGGAGGGTGGTGGAATCACGATATTTTCGTGTAAAGGCTTTATTAGGCCGCAAAAGGCCATATTACTGACTTTAGAGGGCTGTGCACGTAGTTGACAGTGTTCTATAGCCATGGCGCCAAGGAAAAGGACTTGGGACGTCATAGTCCATTGAGACTGGAAGGACTACTCCTATGGTAACCTGCGCAGGCAGTTGGAACGACAGTGTTTACGTTTAAAGCCTTTATTTAACTGGAAATGGCCATATTACAGCCTTTAGAGGGCTGTGCACGGAGTTAAAAGTGTTCTAAAGCCATGGCGCCAAGGAAAATGACTTGGGACGTCATATTACATTGAGACTGAAAACACTAGACCAATGGTAACTTGCGCAGGCAGGTGGAGCGACAGTATTTACGTATAAGGCCTTTAATAGGCTGCAAATGGCCATATTACAGCGTTCAAAGTGCCGTGCACGTAGTTAAATGTGTTTTAACGCTAAAGCGCCAAGGAAAAGGAATTGGGACGTCGTAGTTCAATGATAGTCGGAAAGGTACACCATTGGTAGCCTGGTTTGGAGAGTGGAAGCACGTGATTTACGCGTAAGGCCTTTTTTAGACTTACAAAAGCCATACTATAGCATTTAGAGGACTGAGCGCGTACTTGCGGGTTTTTAAACGTCACGGCGACAACGAAAACGACTTGGGACGTCATAGTCCATTGAGACTGGAAGGACTAGACTAATGGTATCCCGCGAAGGGTGGTGGAACCACGTTATTTACGTGTTAAGCCTTTATTTGGCTGCAAATGGCCATATTACAGCCTTTAGAGGGCCGTGCACGGAGTTAACAGTGTGCTAAAGCCATGGCGCCAAGGAAAATGACTTGGCACGTCATAGTCCATTGAGACTGGAAGGAGTACTCCTATGGTAACCTGCGCAGGCAGTTGGAACGACAGTATTTACGTTTAAAGCCTTTATTAGTCTGCAAAAGGCCATGTTACAGCATTTAGAGGGCTGTGCACGGAGTTAAAAGTGTTCTAAAGCCATGGCGCCAAGGAAAAGGACTTGGGACGTCATAGTCTATTGAGACTGGAAGGACTAGACTAATGGTATCCCGCGAAGGGTGGTGGAACCACGTGATTTGCGTGTAAGACCTTTATTAGTCTGTAAAAGGCCATGTTACAGCATTTAGAGGACTGTGCGCGTAGTTGCCGGTCTTCTAACGCCAAGGTGCCAAAGAAAACGACTTGGGACGTTGTAGTCCATTGGGACTGGAAGGAATAGACCAATGGTATCCCGCGGAGGGTGGTGGAATCACGGTATTTTCGTGTAAAGGCTTTATTAGGCCGCAAAAGGCCATATTACTGACTTTAGAGGGCTGTGCACGTAGTTAACAGTGTTCTATAGCCATGGCGCCAAGGAAAAGGACTTGGGACGTCATAGTCCATTGAGACTGGAAGGACTACTCCTATGGTAACCTGCGCAGGCAGTTGGAACGACAGTGTTTACGTTTAAAGCCTTTATTTAACTGCAAATGGCCATATTACAGCCTTTAGAGGGCTGTGCACGGAGTTAAAAGTGTTCTAAAGCCATGGCGCCAAGGAAAATGACTTGGGACGTCATATTACATTGAGACTGAAAACACTAGACCAATGGTAACTTGCGCAGGCAGGTGGAGCGACAGTATTTACGTATAAGGCCTTTAATAGGCTGCAAATGGCCATATTACAGCGTTCAAAGGGCCGTGCACGTAGTTAAATGTGTTTTAACGCTAAAGCGCCAAGGAAAAGGAATTGGGACGTCGTAGTTCAATGATAGTCGGAAAGGTACACCATTGGTAGCCTGGTTTGGAGAGTGGAAGCACGTGATTTAGGCGTAAGGCCTTTTTTAGACTTACAAAAGCCATACTATAGCATTTAGAGGACTGTGCGCGTACTTGCGGGTTTTTTAACGTCACGGCGACAAAGAAAACGACTTGGGACGTCATAGTCCATTGAGACTGGAAGGACTACACCAATGGTAACTTGCGCAGGCAGGTGGAGCGACAGTATTTACGTATAAGGCCTTTAATAGGCTGCAAATGGCCATATTACAGCCTTTACAGGGCTGTGCACGTAGTTGACAGTGTTCTATAGCCATGGCGTCAAGGAAAAGGACTTTGGACGTCTTATTCCATTAAGACTGGGAACACTAGACCATTGGTAGCCTTGCTGGGGACGTGGAAGAACGTGATTTACGTGTAAGGCCTTTATTAGGCTGCAAATGGCCATATTACTGCCTTTAGAGGGCTGTGCACGTAGTTAACAGTGTTCTATAGCCATGGCGCCAAGGAAAAGGACTTGGGACGTCATAGTCCATTGAGACTGGAAGGACTACTCCTATGGTAACCTGCGCAGGCAATTGGAACGACAGTGTTTACGTTTAAAGCCTTTATTTAACTGCAAATGGCCATATTACAGCCTTTAGAGGGCTGTGCACGGAGTTAAAAGTGTTCTAAAGCCATGGCGCCAAGAAAAATGACTTGGGACGTCATATTACATTGAGACTGAAAACACTAGACCAATGGTAGTTTTGCTGGGGACGTGGAAGAACGTGATTTACGTGTAAGGCCTTTATTAGGCTGCAAATGGCCATATTACTGCCTTTAGAGGGCTGTGCACGTAGTTAACAGTGTTCTATAGCCATGGCGCCAAGGAAAAGGACTTGGGACGTCATAGTCCATTGAGACTGGAAGGACTACTCCTATGGTAACCTGCGCAGGCAGTTGGAACGACAGTGTTTACGTTTAAAGCCTTTATTTAACTGCAATTGGCCATATTACAGCCTTTAGAGGGCTGTGCACGGAGTTAAAAGTGTTCTAAAGCAATGGCGCCAAGGAAAATGACTTGGGACGTCATATTACATTGAGACTGAAAACACTAGACCAATGGTAACTTGCGCAGGCAGGTTGAGCGACAGTATTTACGTATAAGGCCTTTAATAGGCTGCAAATGGCCATATTACAGCGTTCAAAGGGCCGTGCACGTAGTTAAATGTGTTTTAACGCTGAAGCGCCAAGGAAAAGGAATTGGGACGTCGTAGTTCAATGATAGTCGGAAAGGTACACCATTGGTAGCCTGGTTTGGAGAGTGGAAGCACGTGATTTACGCGTAAGGCCTTTTTTAGACTTACAAAAGCCATACTATAGCATTTAGAGGACTGCGCGCGTACTTGCGGGTTTTTAAACGTCACGGCGACGAAGAAAACGACTTGGGACGTCATAGTCCATTGAGACTGGAAGGACTACACCAATGGTAACTTGCGCAGGCAGGTGGAGCGACAGTATTTACGTATAAGGCCTTTAATAGGCTGCAAATGGCCATATTACAGCCTTTAGAGGGCCGTGCACGGAGTTAACAGTGTGCTAAAGCCATGGCGCCAAGGAAAATGACTTGGCACGTCATAGTCCATTGAGACTGGAAGGACTAGACTAATGGTATCCCGTGAAGGGTGGTGGAACCACGTTATTTCCGTGTAAAGCCTTTATTTGGCTACAAAAGGCAATATTACAGCATTTAGAGGACTATGCGCGTAGTTAACAGTGTTCTATAGCCATGGCGTCAAGGAAAAGGACTTGGGACGTCATAGTCCATTGAGACTGGAAGGACTACTCCTATGGTAACCTGCGCAGGCAGGTGGAACGACGCTATTTACGTATAACACCTTTATTAGGCTGCAAATGGCCATTGTACAGCCTTTAGAGGGCTGTGCACGGAGTTAAAAGTGTTCTAAAGCCATGGCGCCAAGGAAAATGGCTTGGCACGTCATAGTCCATTGAGACTGGAAGGACTAGACTAATGGTATCCCGCGAAGGGTGGAGGAACCACGTTATTTACGTGTAAAGCCTTTATTTGGCTGCAAAAGGCAATATTACAGCATTTAGAGGTCTGTGCACGTAGTAAAAAGTGTTTTAACGCTAAAACACCAAGGAAAAGGAATTGTGACGTCGTAGTTCAATGATAGTCGCAGAAGGTACACCATTGGTAGCCTGGTTTGGAGAGTGGAAGCACGTGATTTACGCGTAAGGTCTTTTTTAGACTTACAAAGGCCATACTATAGCATTTAGAGGACTGTGCGCGTACTTGGGCGTTTTCAAACGTCACGGCGTCAAAGAAAACGACTTGGGACGTCCTTGTCCATTGAGACTGGAAGGACTACACCAATGGTAGCATGGCTGGGAGCATGGAAGCACGTTATTTACGGGTAAGGCCTTTATTAGCCTGCAAAAGACGATAATGCCGCATTTAGATAGCTGTGGACGTAGTTAACAGTGTTCTAAAGCCATGGCGCCAAGGAAAAGGACTTGGGACGTCATAGTCCATTGAGACTGGAAGGACTACTTCTATGGTAACCTGCGCATGCAGTTGGAACGACAGTATTTACGTTTAATACCTTTATTAGTCTGCAAAAGGCCATGTTACAGCATTAAGAGGGCTGTGCACAGAGTTAACATTGTTCTAAAGCCATGGTGCCAAGGAAAAGGACTAGGGACGTCATAGTCCATTGAGACTGGAAGGACTACACCAATGGTAACTTGCGCAGGCAGGTGGAGCGACAGTATTTACGTATAAGGCCTTTAATAGGCTGCAAATGGCCATATTACAGCGTTCAAAGGGCCGTGCACGTAGTTAAATTTTTTTTTTAACGCTAAAGCGCCAAGGAAAAGGAATTGGGACGTCGTAGTTCAATGATAGTCGGAAAGGTACACCATTGGTAGCCTGGTTTGGAGAGTGGAAGCACGTGATTTACGCGTAAGGCCTTTTTTAGACTTACAAAAGCCATACTATAGCATTTAGAGTCTGTGCGCGTACTTGCAGGTTTTCAAACGTCACGGCGACAAAGGAAACCACTTGGGACGTTATAGTCCATTGAGACTGGAAGGACTACACCAATGGTAACTTGCGCAGGCAGGTGGAGCGACAGTATTTACGTATAAGGCCTTTAATAGGCTGCACATGGCCATATTACAGCCTTTAGAGGGCCGTGCACGGAGTTAACAGTGTGCTAAAGCCATGGCGCCATGGAAAATGACTTGGCACGTCATAGTACATTGAGACTGGAAGGACTAGACTAATGGTATCCCGCGAAGGGTGGTGGAACCACGTTATTTCCGTGTAAAGCCTTTATTTGGCTACAAAAGGCAATATTACAGCATTTAGAGGACTATGCGCGTAGTTGACAGTGTTCTATAGCCATGGCGTCAAGGAAAAGGACTTTGGACGTCTTATTTCATTAAGACTGGGAACACTAGACCACTGGTAGCCTTGCTGGGGACGTGGAAGAACGTGATTTACGTGTAAGGCCTTTATTAGGCTGCAAATGGCCATATTACTGCCTTTAGAGGGCTGTGCACGTAGTTAACAGCGTTCTATAGCCATGGCGCCAAGGAAAAGGACTTGGGACGTCATAGTCCATCGAGACTGAAAGGACTACTCCTATGGTAACCTGCGCAGGCAGTTGGAACGACAGTATTTACGTTTAAAGCCTTTATTAGTCTGCAAAAGGCCATGTTACAGCATTTAGAGGGCTGTGCACGGAGTTAACATTGTTTTAAAGCCATGACGCCAAGGAAAAGGACTTGGGACGTCATAGTCCATTGAGACTGGAAGGACTACTCCTATGGTAACCTGCGCAGGCAGGTGGAACGACGCTATTTACGTATAACACCTTTATTAGGCTGCAAATGGCCATTGTACAGCCTTTAGAGGGCTGTGCACGGAGTTAAAAGTGTTATAAAGCCATGGCGCCAAGGAAAATGACTTGGCACGTCATAGTCAATTGAGACTGGAAGGACTAGACTAATGGTATCCCGCGAAGGGTGGTGGAACCACGTTATTTACGTGTAAAGCCTTTATTTGGCTGCAAAAGGCAATATTACAGCATTTAGAGGTCTGTGCACATAGTAAAAAGTGTTTTAACGTTAAAACGCCAAGGAAAAGGAATTGTGACGTCGTAGTTCAATGATAGTCGCAAAAGGTACACCATTGGTAGCCTGGTTTGGAGAGTGGAAGCACGTGATTTACGCGTAAGGTCTTTTTTGGACTTACAAAGGCCATACTATAGCATTTAGAGGACTGTGCGCGTACTTGGGCGTTTTCAAACGTCACGGCGTCAAAGAAAACGACTTGGGACCTCATAGTCCATTGAGACTGGAAGGACTACTCCTATGGTAACCTGCGCAGGCAGTTGGAACGACAGTATTTACGTTTAAAGCCTTTATTAGTCTGCAAAAGGCCATGTTACAGCATTTAGAGGGCTGTGCACGGAGTTAAAAGTGTTCTAAAGCCATGGCGCCAAGGAAAAGAACTTGGGACGTCATAGTCTATTGAGACTGGAAGGACTAGACTAATGGTATCCCGCGAAGGGTGGTGGAACCACGTGATTTGCGTGTAAGACCTTTATTAGTCTGTAAAAGGCCATGTTACAGCATTTAGAGGACTGTGCGCGTAGTTGCCGGTCTTCTAACGCCAAGGTGCCAAAGAAAACGACTTGGGACGTTGTAGTCCATTGGGACTGGAAGGAATAGACCAATGGTATCCCGCGGAGGGTGGTGGAATCACGGTATTTTCGTGTAAAGGCTTTATTAGGCCACAAAAGGCCATATTACTGACTTTAGAGGGCTGTGCACGTAGTTGACAGTGTTCTATAGCCATGGCGCCAAGGAAAAGGACTTGGGACGTCATAGTCCATTGAGACTGGAAGGACTACTCCTATGGTAACCTGCGCAGGCATTTGGAACGACAGTGTTTACGTTTAAAGCCTTTATTTAACTGCAAATGGCCATATTACAGCCTTTAGAGGGCTGTGCACGGAGTTAAAAGTGTTCTAAAGCCATGGCGCCAAGGAAAATGACTTGGGACGTCATATTACATTGAGACTGAAAACACTAGACCAATGGTAACTTGCGCAGGCAAGTGGAGCGACAGTATTTACGTATAAGGCCTTTAATAGGCTGCAAATGGCCATATTACAGCGTTCAAAGGGCCGTGCACGTAGTTAAATGTGTTTTAACGCTAAAGCGCCAAGGAAAAGGAATTGGGACGTCGTAGTTCAATGATAGTCGGAAAGGTACACCATTGGTAGCCTGGTTTGGAGAGTGGAAGCACGTGATTTACGCGTAAGGCCTTTTTTAGACTTACAAAAGCCATACTATAGCATTTAGAGGACTGTGCGCGTACTTGCGGGTTTTTTAACGTCACGGCGACAAAGAAAACGACTTGGGACGTCATAGTCCATTGAGACTGGAAGGACTACACCAATGGTAACTTGCGCAGGCAGGTGGAGCGACAGTATTTACGTATAAGGCCTTTAATAGGCTGCAAATGGCCATATTACAGCCTTTACAGGGCTGTGCACGTAGTTGAAAGTGTTCTATAGCCATGGCGTCAAGGAAAAGGACTTTGGACGTCTTATTCCATTAAGACTGGGAACACTAGACCATTGGTAGCCTTGCTGGGGACGTGGAAGAACGTGATTTACGTGTAAGGCCTTTATTAGGCTGCAAATGGCCATATTACTGCCTTTAGAGGGCTGTGCACGTAGTTAACAGTGTTCTATAGCCATGGCGCCAAGGAAAAGGACTTGGGACGTCATAGTCCATTGAGACTGGAAGGACTACTCCTATGGTAACCTGCGCAGGCAGTTGGAACGACAGTGTTTACGTTTAAAGCCTTTATTTAACTGCAAATGGCCATATTACAGCCTTTAGAGGGCTGTGCACGGAGTTAAAAGTGTTCTAAAGCCATGGCGCCAAGGAAAATGACTTGGGACGTCATATTACATTGAGACTGAAAACACTAGACCAATGGTAGCCTTGCTGGGGACGTGGAAGAACGTGATTTACGTGTAAGGCCTTTATTAGGCTGCAAAAGGCCATGTTACAGCATTTAGAGGGCTGTGCACGGAGTTAAAAGTGTTCTAAAGCCATGGCGCCAAGGAAAAGGACTTGGGACGTCATAGTCTATTGAGACTGGAAGGACTAGACTAATGGTATCCCGCGAAGGGTGGTGGAACCACGTGATTTGCGTGTAAGACCTTTATTAGTCTGTAAAAGGCCATGTTACAGCATTTAGAGGACTGTGCGCGTAGTTGCCGGTCTTCTAACGCCAAGGTGCCAAAGAAAACGACTTGGGACGTTGTAGTCCATTGGGACTGGAAGGAATAGACCAATGGTATCCCGCGGAGGGTGGTGGAATCACGATATTTTCGTGTAAAGGCTTTATTAGGCCGCAAAAGGCCATATTACTGACTTTAGAGGGCTGTGCACGTAGTTGACAGTGTTCTATAGCCATGGCGCCAAGGAAAAGGACTTGGGACGTCATAGTCCATTGAGACTGGAAGGACTACTCCTATGGTAACCTGCGCAGGCAGTTGGAACGACAGTGTTTACGTTTAAAGCCTTTATTTAACTGGAAATGGCCATATTACAGCCTTTAGAGGGCTGTGCACGGAGTTAAAAGTGTTCTAAAGCCATGGCGCCAAGGAAAATGACTTGGGACGTCATATTACATTGAGACTGAAAACACTAGACCAATGGTAACTTGCGCAGGCAGGTGGAGCGACAGTATTTACGTATAAGGCCTTTAATAGGCTGCAAATGGCCATATTACAGCGTTCAAAGTGCCGTGCACGTAGTTAAATGTGTTTTAACGCTAAAGCGCCAAGGAAAAGGAATTGGGACGTCGTAGTTCAATGATAGTCGGAAAGGTACACCATTGGTAGCCTGGTTTGGAGAGTGGAAGCACGTGATTTACGCGTAAGGCCTTTTTTAGACTTACAAAAGCCATACTATAGCATTTAGAGGACTGAGCGCGTACTTGCGGGTTTTTAAACGTCACGGCGACAAAGAAAACGACTTGGGACGTCATAGTCCATTGAGACTGGAAGGACTAGACTAATGGTATCCCGCGAAGGGTGGTGGAACCACGTTATTTACGTGTTAAGCCTTTATTTGGCTGCAAATGGCCATATTACAGCCTTTAGAGGGCCGTGCACGGAGTTAACAGTGTGCTAAAGCCATGGCGCCAAGGAAAATGACTTGGCACGTCATAGTCCATTGAGACTGGAAGGAGTACTCCTATGGTAACCTGCGCAGGCAGTTGGAACGACAGTATTTACGTTTAAAGCCTTTATTAGTCTGCAAAAGGCCATGTTACAGCATTTAGAGGGCTGTGCACGGAGTTAAAAGTGTTCTAAAGCCATGGCGCCAAGGAAAAGGACTTGGGACGTCATAGTCTATTGAGACTGGAAGGACTAGACTAATGGTATCCCGCGAAGGGTGGTGGAACCACGTGATTTGCGTGTAAGACCTTTATTAGTCTGTAAAAGGCCATGTTACAGCATTTAGAGGACTGTGCGCGTAGTTGCCGGTCTTCTAACGCCAAGGTGCCAAAGAAAACGACTTGGGACGTTGTAGTCCATTGGGACTGGAAGGAATAGACCAATGGTATCCCGCGGAGGGTGGTGGAATCACGGTATTTTCGTGTAAAGGCTTTATTAGGCCGCAAAAGGCCATATTACTGACTTTAGAGGGCTGTGCACGTAGTTAACAGTGTTCTATAGCCATGGCGCCAAGGAAAAGGACTTGGGACGTCATAGTCCATTGAGACTGGAAGGACTACTCCTATGGTAACCTGCGCAGGCAGTTGGAACGACAGTGTTTACGTTTAAAGCCTTTATTTAACTGCAAATGGCCATATTACAGCCTTTAGAGGGCTGTGCACGGAGTTAAAAGTGTTCTAAAGCCATGGCGCCAAGGAAAATGACTTGGGACGTCATATTACATTGAGACTGAAAACACTAGACCAATGGTAACTTGCGCAGGCAGGTGGAGCGACAGTATTTACGTATAAGGCCTTTAATAGGCTGCAAATGGCCATATTACAGCGTTCAAAGGGCCGTGCACGTAGTTAAATGTGTTTTAACGCTAAAGCGCCAAGGAAAAGGAATTGGGACGTCGTAGTTCAATGATAGTCGGAAAGGTACACCATTGGTAGCCTGGTTTGGAGAGTGGAAGCACGTGATTTAGGCGTAAGGCCTTTTTTAGACTTACAAAAGCCATACTATAGCATTTAGAGGACTGTGCGCGTACTTGCGGGTTTTTTAACGTCACGGCGACAAAGAAAACGACTTGGGACGTCATAGTCCATTGAGACTGGAAGGACTACACCAATGGTAACTTGCGCAGGCAGGTGGAGCGACAGTATTTACGTATAAGGCCTTTAATAGGCTGCAAATGGCCATATTACAGCCTTTACAGGGCTGTGCACGTAGTTGACAGTGTTCTATAGCCATGGCGTCAAGGAAAAGGACTTTGGACGTCTTATTCCATTAAGACTGGGAACACTAGACCATTGGTAGCCTTGCTGGGGACGTGGAAGAACGTGATTTACGTGTAAGGCCTTTATTAGGCTGCAAATGGCCATATTACTGCCTTTAGAGGGCTGTGCACGTAGTTAACAGTGTTCTATAGCCATGGCGCCAAGGAAAAGGACTTGGGACGTCATAGTCCATTGAGACTGGAAGGACTACTCCTATGGTAACCTGCGCAGGCAATTGGAACGACAGTGTTTACGTTTAAAGCCTTTATTTAACTGCAAATGGCCATATTACAGCCTTTAGAGGGCTGTGCACGGAGTTAAAAGTGTTCTAAAGCCATGGCGCCAAGAAAAATGACTTGGGACGTCATATTACATTGAGACTGAAAACACTAGACCAATGGTAGTTTTGCTGGGGACGTGGAAGAACGTGATTTACGTGTAAGGCCTTTATTAGGCTGCAAATGGCCATATTACTGCCTTTAGAGGGCTGTGCACGTAGTTAACAGTGTTCTATAGCCATGGCGCCAAGGAAAAGGACTTGGGACGTCATAGTCCATTGAGACTGGAAGGACTACTCCTATGGTAACCTGCGCAGGCAGTTGGAACGACAGTGTTTACGTTTAAAGCCTTTATTTAACTGCAATTGGCCATATTACAGCCTTTAGAGGGCTGTGCACGGAGTTAAAAGTGTTCTAAAGCAATGGCGCCAAGGAAAATGACTTGGGACGTCATATTACATTGAGACTGAAAACACTAGACCAATGGTAACTTGCGCAGGCAGGTTGAGCGACAGTATTTACGTATAAGGCCTTTAATAGGCTGCAAATGGCCATATTACAGCGTTCAAAGGGCCGTGCACGTAGTTAAATGTGTTTTAACGCTGAAGCGCCAAGGAAAAGGAATTGGGACGTCGTAGTTCAATGATAGTCGGAAAGGTACACCATTGGTAGCCTGGTTTGGAGAGTGGAAGCACGTGATTTACGCGTAAGGCCTTTTTTAGACTTACAAAAGCCATACTATAGCATTTAGAGGACTGCGCGCGTACTTGCGGGTTTTTAAACGTCACGGCGACGAAGAAAACGACTTGGGACGTCATAGTCCATTGAGACTGGAAGGACTACACCAATGGTAACTTGCGCAGGCAGGTGGAGCGACAGTATTTACGTATAAGGCCTTTAATAGGCTGCAAATGGCCATATTACAGCCTTTAGAGGGCCGTGCACGGAGTTAACAGTGTGCTAAAGCCATGGCGCCAAGGAAAATGACTTGGCACGTCATAGTCCATTGAGACTGGAAGGACTAGACTAATGGTATCCCGTGAAGGGTGGTGGAATCACGGTATTTTCGTGTAAAGGCTTTATTAGGCCGCAAAAGGCCATATTACTGACTTTAGAGGGCTGTGCACGTAGTTGACAGTGTTCTATAGCCATGGCGTCAAGGAAAAGGACTTTGGACGTCTTATTCCATTAAGACTGGGAACACTAGACCATTGGTAGCCTTGCTGGGGACGTGGAAGAACGTGATTTACGTGTAAGGCCTTTATTAGGCTGCAAATGGCCATATTACTGCCTTTAGAGGGCTGTGCACGTAGTTAACAGTGTTCTATAGTCATGGCGCCAAGGAAAAGGACTTGGGACGTCATAGTCCATTGAGACTGGAAGGACTACTCCTATGGTAACCTGCGCAGGCAGTTGGAACGACAGTGTTTACGTTTAAAGCCTTTATTTAACTGCAAATGGCCATATTACAGCGTTCAAAGGGCCGTGCACGTAGTTAAATGTGTTTTAACGCTAAAGCGCCAAGGAAAAGGAATTGGGACGTCGTAG
Organism: Hydractinia symbiolongicarpus; assembly: GCF_029227915.1. Taxonomy (NCBI): domain Eukaryota; kingdom Metazoa; phylum Cnidaria; class Hydrozoa; order Anthoathecata; family Hydractiniidae; genus Hydractinia; species Hydractinia symbiolongicarpus. The sequence goes on along the minus strand of NC_079885.1, from coordinate 13,936,724 downwards.
TTCAATGATATTCGGAAAGGTACACCATTGGTAGCATGGTTTGGAGAGTGGAATCACATGATTTACGCGTAAGGCCTTTAATAGGCTGCAAATGGCCATATTACAGCCTTTAGAGGGCCGTGCACGAAATTAACAGTGTGCTAAAGGCATGGCGCCAAGGAAAATGACTTGGGACGTCATAGTCCATTGAGACTGGAAGGACTAGACTAATGGTATCCCGTGAAGGGTGGTGGAACCACGTTATTTCGTGTAAAGCCTTTATTTGGCTACAAAAGGCAATATTACAGCATTTAGAGGACTATGCGCGTAGTTAACAGTGTTCTATAGCCATGGCGTCAAGGAAAAGGACTTGGGACGTCATAGTCCATTGAGACTGGAAGGACTACTCCTATGGTAACCTGCGCAGGCAGGTGGAACGACGCTATTTACGTATAACACCTTTATTAGGCTGCAAATGGCCATTGTACAGCCTTTAGAGGGCTGTGCACGGAGTTAAAAGTGTTCTAAAGCCATGGCGCCAAGGAAAATGGCTTGGCACGTCATAGTCCATTGAGACTGGAAGGACTAGACTAATGGTATCCCGCGAAGGGTGGAGGAACCACGTTATTTACGTGTAAAGCCTTTATTTGGCTGCAAAAGGCAATATTACAGCATTTAGAGGTCTGTGCACGTAGTAAAAAGTGTTTTAACGCTAAAACACCAAGGAAAAGGAATTGTGACGTCGTAGTTCAATGATAGTCGCAGAAGGTACACCATTGGTAGCCTGGTTTGGAGAGTGGAAGCACGTGATTTACGCGTAAGGTCTTTTTTAGACTTACAAAGGCCATACTATAGCATTTAGAGGACTGTGCGCGTACTTGGGCGTTTTCAAACGTCACGGCGTCAAAGAAAACGACTTGGGACGTCCTTGTTCATTGAGACTGGAAGGACTACACCAATGGTAGCATGGCTGGGAGCATGGAAGCACGTTATTTACGGGTAAGGCCTTTATTAGCCTGCAAAAGACGATAATGCCGCATTTAGATAGCTGTGGACGTAGTTAACAGTGTTCTAAAGCCATGGCGCCAAGGAAAAGGACTTGGGACGTCATAGTCCATTGAGACTGGAAGGACTACTTCTATGGTAACCTGCGCATGCAGTTGGAACGACAGTATTTGCGTTTAATACCTTTATTAGTCTGCAAAAGGCCATGTTACAGCATTAAGAGGGCTGTGCACAGAGTTAACATTGTTCTAAAGCCATGGTGCCAAGGAAAAGGACTAGGGACGTCATAGTCCATTGAGACTGGAAGGACTACACCAATGGTAACTTGCGCAGGCAGGTGGAGCGACAGTATTTACGTATAAGGCCTTTAATAGGCTGCAAATGGCCATATTACAGCGTTCAAAGGGCCGTGCACGTAGTTAAATTTTTTTTTTAACGCTAAAGCGCCAAGGAAAAGGAATTGGGACGTCGTAGTTCAATGATAGTCGGAAAGGTACACCATTGGTAGCCTGGTTTGGAGAGTGGAAGCACGTGATTTACGCGTAAGGCCTTTTTTAGACTTACAAAAGCCATACTATAGCATTTAGAGTCTGTGCGCGTACTTGCAGGTTTTCAAACGTCACGGCGACAAAGGAAACCACTTGGGACGTTATAGTCCATTGAGACTGGAAGGACTACACCAATGGTAACTTGCGCAGGCAGGTGGAGCGACAGTATTTACGTATAAGGCCTTTAATAGGCTGCACATGGCCATATTACAGCCTTTAGAGGGCCGTGCACGGAGTTAACAGTGTGCTAAAGCCATGGCGCCATGGAAAATGACTTGGCACGTCATAGTACATTGAGACTGGAAGGACTAGACTAATGGTATCCCGCGAAGGGTGGTGGAACCACGTTATTTCCGTGTAAAGCCTTTATTTGGCTACAAAAGGCAATATTACAGCATTTAGAGGACTATGCGCGTAGTTGACAGTGTTCTATAGCCATGGCGTCAAGGAAAAGGACTTTGGACGTCTTATTTCATTAAGACTGGGAACACTAGACCACTGGTAGCCTTGCTGGGGACGTGGAAGAACGTGATTTACGTGTAAGGCCTTTATTAGGCTGCAAATGGCCATATTACTGCCTTTAGAGGGCTGTGCACGTAGTTAACAGCGTTCTATAGCCATGGCGCCAAGGAAAAGGACTTGGGACGTCATAGTCCATCGAGACTGAAAGGACTACTCCTATGGTAACCTGCGCAGGCAGTTGGAACGACAGTATTTACGTTTAAAGCCTTTATTAGTCTGCAAAAGGCCATGTTACAGCATTTAGAGGGCTGTGCACGGAGTTAACATTGTTTTAAAGCCATGACGCCAAGGAAAAGGACTTGGGACGTCATAGTCCATTGAGACTGGAAGGACTACTCCTATGGTAACCTGCGCAGGCAGGTGGAACGACGCTATTTACGTATAACACCTTTATTAGGCTGCAAATGGCCATTGTACAGCCTTTAGAGGGCTGTGCACGGAGTTAAAAGTGTTATAAAGCCATGGCGCCAAGGAAAATGACTTGGCACGTCATAGTCAATTGAGACTGGAAGGACTAGACTAATGGTATCCCGCGAAAGGTGGTGGAACCACGTTATTTACGTGTAAAGCCTTTATTTGGCTGCAAAAGGCAATATTACAGCATTTAGAGGTCTGTGCACATAGTAAAAAGTGTTTTAACGGTAAAACGCCAAGGAAAAGGAATTGTGACGTCGTAGTTCAATGATAGTCGCAAAAGGTACACCATTGGTAGCCTGGTTTGGAGAGTGGAAGCACGTGATTTACGCGTAAGGTCTTTTTTGGACTTACAAAGGCCATACTATAGCATTTAGAGGACTGTGCGCGTACTTGGGCGTTTTCAAACGTCACGGCGTCAAAGAAAACGACTTGGGACCTCATTGTCCATTGAGACTAGAAGGACTACACCAAAGGTAACTTGCGCAGGCAGGTGGAGCGACAGTATTTACGTATAAGGGCTTTAATAGGCTGCAAATGGCCATATTACAGCGTTCAAAGGGCCGTGCACGTAGTTAACAGCGTTCTACCGCCATAGCGCGAAGGAAAACGACTTGGAACGTCGTATTCCATTGCGACTGGAAGGACTACAGCAATGGTAGCATGGCTGAGAGCATGGAAGCACGTTATTTACGGGTAAGGCCTTTATTAGCCTGCAAAAGACGATAATGCCGCATTTAGAGGGCTGTGCACGGAGTTAAAAGTGTTCTAAAGCCATGGCGCCAAGGAAAAGGACTTGGGACGTCATAGTCTATTGAGACTGGAAGGACTAGACTAATGGTATCCCGCGAAGGGTGGTGGAACCACGTTATTTACGTGTTAAGCCTTTATTTGGCTGCAAAAGGCAATATTACAGCATTTAGAAGTCTGTGCACGTAGTAAAAAGTGTTTTAACGCTAAAGCGCCAAGGAAAAGGACTTGAGACGTCATATTCCATTAAGACTGGGAACACTAGACCATTGGTAACCTTGCTTGGGGCGTGGAAGAACGTAATTTGCGTGTAAGACCTTTATTAGTCTGTAAAAGGCCATGTTACAGCATTTAGAGGACTGTGCGCGTAGTTGCCGGTCTTCTAACGCCAAGGTGCCAAAGAAAACGACTTGGGACGTTGTAGTCCATTGGGACTGGAAGGACTAGACCAATGGTATCCCGCGGAGGGTGGTGGAATCACGGTATTTTCGTGTAAAGGCTTTATTAGGCCGCAAAAGGCCATATTACTGACTTTAGAGGGCTGTGCACGTAGTTGACAGTGTTCTATAGCCATGGCGTCAAGGAAAAGGACTTTGGACGTCTTATTCCATTAAGACTGGGAACACTAGACCATTGGTAGCCTTGCTGGGGACGTGGAAGAACGTGATTTACGTGTAAGGCCTTTATTAGGCTGCAAATGGCCATATTACTGCCTTTAGAGGGCTGTGCACGTAGTTAACAGTGTTCTATAGTCATGGCGCCAAGGAAAAGGACTTGGGACGTCATAGTCCATTGAGACTGGAAGGACTACTCCTATGGTAACCTGCGCAGGCAGTTGGAACGACAGTGTTTACGTTTAAAGCCTTTATTTAACTGCAAATGGCCATATTACAGCGTTCAAAGGGCCGTGCACGTAGTTAAATGTGTTTTAACGCTAAAGCGCCAAGGAAAAGGAATTGGGACGTCGTAGTTCAATGATATTCGGAAAGGTACACCATTGGTAGCATGGTTTGGAGAGTGGAATCACATGATTTACGCGTAAGGCCTTTAATAGGCTGCAAATGGCCATATTACAGCCTTTAGAGGGCCGTGCACGAAATTAACAGTGTGCTAAAGGCATGGCGCCAAGGAAAATGACTTGGGACGTCATAGTCCATTGAGACTGGAAGGACTAGACTGATGGTAACCTGCGCAGGCAGTTGGAACGACAGTATTTACGTTTAAAGCCTTTATTAGTCTGCAAAAGGCCATGTTACAGCATTTAGAGGGCTGTGCACGGAGTTAACATTGTTCTAAAGCCATGGCGCCAAGGAAAAGGACTTGGGACGTCATAGTCCATTGAGACTGGAAGGACTACTCCTATGGTAACCTGGGCAGGCAGGTGGAACGACGCTATTTACGTATAACACCTTTATTAGGCTGCAAATGGCCATATTACAGCATTTAGAGGGCTGTGCACGGAGTTAAAAGTGTTCTAAAGCCATGGCGCCAAGGAAAAGGACTTGGGACGTCATAGTCTATTGAGACTGGAAGGACTAGACTAATGGTATCCCGCGAAGGGTGGTGGTACCACGTTATTTACGTGTTAAGCCTTTATTTGGCTGCAAAAGGCAATATTACAGCATTTAGAGGTCTGTGCACGTAGTAAAAAGTGTTATAACGCTAAAGCGCCAAGGAAAAGGACTTGAGACGTCATATTCCATTAAGACTGGGAACACTAGACCATTGGTAACCTTGCTTGGGGCGTGGAAGAACGTGATTTGCGTGTAAGACCTTTATTAGTCTGTAAAAGGCCATGTTACAGCATTTAGAGGACCGTGCGCGTAGTTGCCGGTATTCTAACGCCAAGGTGTCAAAGAAAACGACTTGGGACGTTGTAGTCCATTGGGACTGGAAGGACTAGACCAATGGTATCCCGCGGAGGGTGGTGAAATCACGGTATTTTCGTGTAAACGCTTTATTAGGCGGCAAAAGGCCATATTACTGACTTTAGAGGGCTGTGCACGTAGTTGACAGTGTTCTATAGCCATGGCGTCAAGGAAAAGGACTTTGGACGTCTTATTCCATTAAGACTGGGAACACTAGACCATTGGTAGCCTTGCTGGGGACGTGGAAGAACGTGATTTACGTGTAAGGCCTTTATTAGGCTGCAAATAGCCATATTACTGCCTTTAGAGGGCTGTGCACGTAGTTAACAGTGTTCTATAGCCATGGCGCCAAGGAAAAAGACTTGAGACGTCATAGTCCATTGAGACTGGAAGGACTACTCCTATGGTAACCTGCGCAGGCAATTGGAACGACAGTGTTTACGTTTAAAGCCTTTATTTAACTGCAAATGGCCATATTACAGCCTTTAGAGGGCTGTGCACGGAGTTAAAAGTGTTCTAAAGCCATGGCGCCAAGGAAAATGACTTGGGACGTCATATTACATTGAGACTGAAAACACTAGACCAATGGTAACTTGCGCAGGCAGGTGGAGCGACAGTATTTACGTATAAGGCCTTTAATAGGCTGCAAATGGCCATATTACAGCGCTCAAAGGGCCGTGCACGTAGTTAAATGTGTTTTAACGCTAAAGCGCCAAGGAAAGGAATTGGGATGTCGTAGTTCAATGATAGTCGGAAAGGTACACCATTGGTAGCCTTGTTTAAAGAGTGGAAGCGCGTGATTTACGCGTAAGGCCTTTTTTAGACTTACAAAAGCCATACTATAGCATTTAGAGGACTGTGCGCGTACTTGCGGGTTTTTAAACGTCACGGCGACAAAGAAAACGACTTGGGACGTCATAGTCCATTGAGACTGGAAGGACTACTCCTATGGTATCCCGCGGAGGGTGGTGGAATCACGGAATTTTCGTGTAAAGGCTTTATTAGGCCGCAAAAGGCCATATTACTGACTTTAGAGGGCTGTGCACGTAGTTGACAGTGTTCTATAGCCATGGCGCCAAGGAAAAGGACTTGGGACGTCATAGTCCATTGAGACTGGAAGGACTACTCCTATGGAAACCTGCGCAGGCAGTTGGAACGACAGTGTTTACGTTTAAAGCCCTTATTTAACTGCAAATGGCCATATTACAGCCTTTAGAGGGCTGTGCACGGAGTTAAAAGTGTTCTAAAGCCATGGCGCCAAGGAAAATGACTTGGGACGTCATATTACATTGAGACTGAAAACACTAGACCAATGGTAGCTTGGTTGGGAGCGTGGAAGCACGTGGTTTACGTGTAGGGCCTTTATTTGGCTACAAAAGGCAATATTACAGCATTTTAAGGACTGTGCGCGTAGTTGACAGTGTTCTATAGCCATGGCGTCAAGGAAAAGGACTTTGGACGTCTTATTCCATTAAGACTGCGAACACTAGACCATTGGTAGCCTAGCTGGGGACGTGGAAGAACGTGATTTACGTATAACACCTTTATTAGGCTGCAAATGGCCATATTACTGCCTTTAGAGGGCTGTGCACGTAGTTAACAGTGTTCTATAGCCATGGCGCCAAGGAAAAGGACTTGGGACGTCATAGTCCATTGAGACTGGAAGGACTACTCCTATGGTAACCTGCGCAGGCAGTTGGAACGACAGTATTTACGTTTAAAGCCTTTATTAGTCTGCAAAAGGCCATGTTACAGCATTTAGAGGGCTGTGCTCGTAGTTGACAGTGTTCTATAGCCATGGCGTCAAGGAAAAGGACTTTGGACGTCTTATTCCATTAAGACTGCGAACACTAGACCATTGGTAACCTTGCTTGGGGCGTGGAAGAACGTGATTTGCGTGTAAGACCTTTATTAGTCTGTAAAAGGCCATGTTACAGCATTTAGAGGACTGTGCGCGTAGTTGCCGGTCTTCTAACGCCAAGGTGCCAAAGAAAACGACTTGGGACGTTGTAGTCCATTGGGACTGGAAGGACTAGACCAATGGTATCCCGCGGAGGGTGGTGGAATCACGGTATTTTCGTGTAAAGGCTTTATTAGGCCACAAAAGGCCATATTACTGACTTTAGAGGGCTGTGCACGTAGTTGACAGTGTTCTATAGCCATGGCGCCAAGGAAAAGGACTTGGGACGTCATAGTCCATTGAGACTGGAAGGACTACTCCTATGGTAACCTGCGCAGGCAGTTGGAACGACAGTGTTTACGTTTAAAGCCTTTATTTAACTGCAAATGGCCATATTACAGCCTTTAGAGGGCTGTGCACGGAGTTAAAAGTGTTCTAAAGCCATGGCGCCAAGGAAAATGACTTGGGACGTCATATTACATTGAGACTGAAAACACTAAACCAATGGTAACTTGCGCAGCCAGGTGGAGCGACAGTATTTACGTATAAGGCCTTTAATAGGCTGCAAATGGCCATATTACAGCGTTCAAAGGGCCGTGCACGTAGTTAAATGTGTTTTAACGCTAAAGCGCCAAGGAAAAGGAATTGGAACGTCGTATTACATTGAGACTGAAAACATTAGACCAATGGTAGCCTGGTTGGGAGCGTGGAAGCACGTGGTTTACGTGTAAGGCCTTTATTGGGCTACAAAAGGCAATATTACAGCATTTAAAGGACTGTGCGCGTAGTTGACAGTGTTCTATAGCCATGGCGTCAAAGAAAAGGACTTTCGACGTCTTATTTCATTAAGACTGGGAACACTAGACCATTGGTAGCCTTGCTGGGGACGTGGAAGAACGTGATTTACGTGTAAGGCCTTTATTAGGCTCCAAATGGCCATATTACTGCCTTTAGAGGGCTGTACACGTAGTTAACAGTGTTCTATAGCCATGGCGCCACGGAAAAGGACTTGGGACTGGAAGGACTAGACTAATGGTATCCCGCGAAGGGTGGTGGAACCACGTTATTTCCGTGTAAAGCCTTTATTTGGCTACAAAAGGCAATATTACAGCATTTAAAGGACTGTGCGCGTAGTTGACAGTGTTCTATAGCCATGGCGTCAAAGAAAAGGACTTTCGACGTCTTATTCCATTAAGACTGGGAACACTAGACCATTGGTAGCCTTGCTGGGGACGTGGAAGAACGTGATTTACGTATAACACCTTTATTAGGCTGCAAATGGCCATATTACTGCCTTTAGAGGGCTGTGCACGTAGTTAACAGTGTTCTATAGCCATGGCGCCAAGGAAAAGGACTTGTGACGTCATAGTACATTGAGACTGGAAGGACTACTCCTATGGTAACCTGCGCAGGCAGTTGGAACGACAGTATTTACGTTTAAAGCCTTTATTAGTCTGCAAAAGGCCATGTTACAGCATTTAGAGGGCTGTGCACGGAGTTAAAAGTGTTCTAAAGCCATGGCGCCAAGGAAAAGGACTTGGGACGTCATAGTCTATTGAGACTGGAAGGACTAGACTAATGGTATCCCGCGAAGGGTGGTGGAACCACGTTATTTCCGTGTAAAGCCTTTATTTGGCTACAAAAGGCAATATTACAGCATTTAGAGGTCTGTGCACGTAGTAAAAAGTGTTTTAACGCTAAAGCGCCAAGGAAAAGGACTTGAGACGTCATATTCCATTAAGACTGGGAACACTAGACCAATGGTAGCCTGGTTGGGAGCGTGGAAGCACGTGGTTTACGTGTAAGGCCTTTATTTGGCTACAAAAGGCAATATTACAGCATTTAAAGGACTGTGCGCGTAGTTGACAGTGTTCTATAGCCATGGCGTCAAAGAAAAGGACTTTCGACGTCTTATTCCATTAAGACTGGGAACACTAGACCATTGGTAGCCTTGCTGGGGACGTGGAAGAACGTGATTTACGTGTAAGGCCTTTATTAGGCTCGAAATGGCCATATTACTGCCTTTAGAGGGCTGTGCACGTAGTTAACAGTGTTCTATAGCCATGGCGCCAAGGAAAAGGACTTGGGACGTCATAGTCCATTGAGACTGGAAGTACTACTCCTATGGTAACCTGCGCAGGCAGTTGGAACGACAGTATTTACGTATAACACCTTTATTAGGCTGCAAATGGCCATATTACAACCTTTAGAGGGCTGTGCACGGAGTTAAAAGTGTTCTAAAGCCATGGCGCCAAGGAAAAGGACTTGGGACGTCATAGTCTATTGAGACTGGAAGGACTAGACTAATGGTATCCCGCGAAGGGTGGTGGAACCACGTTATTTCCGTGTTAAGCCTTTATTTGGCTACAAAAGGCAATATTACAGCATTTAAAGGACTGTGCGCGTAGTTGACAGTGTTCTATAGCCATGGCGTCAAAGAAAAGGACTTTGGACGTCTTATTCCATTAAGACTGGGAACACTAGACCATTGGTAGCCTTGCTGGGGACGTGGAAGAACGTGATTTACGTATAACACCTTTATTAGGCTGAAAATGGCCATATTACTGCCTTTAGAGGGCTGTGCACGTAGTTAACAGTGTTCTATAGCCATGGCGCCAAGAAAAAGGACTTGGGACGTCATAGTCCATTGAGACTGGAAGGACTACCCCTATGGTAACCTGCGCAGGCAGTTGGAACGACAGTATTTACGTTTAAAGCCTTTATTAGTCTGCAAAAGGCCATGTTACAGCATTTAGAGGGCTGTGCACGGAGTTAAAAGTGTTCTAAAGCCATGGCGCCAAGGAAAAGGACTTGGGACGTCATAGTCTATTGAGACTGGAAGGACTAAACTAATGGTCTCCCGCGAAGGGTGGTGGAACCACGTTATTTACGTGTTAAGCCTTTATTTGGCTGCAAAAGGCAATATTACAGCATTTAGAGGTCTGTGCACGTAGTAAAAAGTGTTTTAACGCTAAAGCGCCAAGGAAAAGGACTTGAGACGTCATATTCCATTAAGACTGGGAACACTAGACCATTGGTAACCTTGCTTGGGGCGTGGAAGAACGTGATTTGCGTGTAAGACCTTTATTAGTCTGTAAAAGGCCATGTTACAGCATTTAGAGGACTGTGCGCGTAGTTGCCGGTCTTCTAACGCCAAGGTGCCAAAGAAAACGACTTGGGACGTTGTAGTCCATTGGGACTGGAAGGACTAGACCAATGGTATCCCGCGGAGGGTGGTGGAATCAGGGTATTTTCGTGTAAAGGCTTTATTAGCCTGCAAAAGACGATAATGCCGCATTTAGATAGCTGTGGACGTAGTTAACAGTGTTCTAAAGCCATGGCGACAAGGAAAAGGACTTGGGACGTCATAGTCCATTGAGACTGGAAGGACTACTTCTATGGTAACCTGCGCACGCAGTTGGAACGACAGTATTTACGTTTAATACCTTTATTAGTCTGCAAAAGGCCATGTTACAGCATTAAGAGGGCTGTGCACGGAGTTAAAAGTGTTCTAAAGCCATGGCGCCAAGGAAAAGGACTTGGGACGTCATAGTCTATTGAGACTGGAAGGACTAAACTAATGGTATCCCGCGAAGGGTGGTGGCACCACGTTATTTCCGTGTAAAGCCTTTATTTGGCTACAAAAGGCAATATTACAGCATTTAGAGGACTATGCGCGTAGTTGACAGTGTTCTATAGCCATGGCGTCAAGGAAAAGGACTTTGGACGTCTTATTCCATTAAGACTGGGAACACTAGACCATTGGTAGCCTTGCTGGGGACGTGGAAGAACGTGATTTACGTGTAAGGCCTTTATTAGGCTGCAAATGGCCATATTACTGCCTTTAGAGGGCTGTGCACGTAGTTAACAGCGTTCTATAGCCATGGCGCCAAGGAAAAGGACTTGGGACGTCATAGTCCATTGAGACTGAAAGGACTACTCCTATGGTAAACTGCGCAGGCAGTTGGAACGACAGTATTTACGTTTAAAGCCTTTATTAGTCTGCAAAAGGCCATGTTACAGCATTTAGAGGGCTGTGCACGGAGTTAACATTGTTTTAAAGCCATGACGCCAAGGAAAAGGACTTGGCACGTTATAGTCCATTGAGACTGGAAGGACTAGACTAATGGTATCCCGCGAAGGGTGGTGTAACCACGTTATTTCCGTGTAAAGCCTTTATTTGGCTACAAAAGGCAATATTACAGCATTTAAAGGACTGTGCGCGTAGTTGACAGTGTTCTATAGCCATGGCGTCAAAGAAAAGGACTTTGGACGTCTTATTCCATTAAGACTGGGAACATTAGACCATTGGTAGCCATGCTGGGGACGTGGAAGAACGTGATTTACGTGTAAGGCCTTTATTAGGCTCCAAATGGCCATATTACTGCCTTTAGAGGGCTGTGCACGTAGTTAACAGTGTTCTATAGCCATGGCGCCAATGAAAAGGACTTGGGACGTCATAGTCCATTGAGACTGGAAGGACTACTCCTATGGTAACCTGCGCAGGCAGTTGGAACGACAGTATTTACGTTTAAAGCCTTTATTAGTCTGCAAAAGGCCATGTTACAGCATTTAGAGGGCTGTGCACGGAGTTAACATTGTTCTAAAGCCATGGCGCCAAGGAAAAGGACTTGGGACGTCATAGTCCATTGAGACTGGAAGGACTACTCCTATGGTAACCTGGGCAGGCAGGTGGAACGACGCTATTTACGTATAACACCTTTATTAGGCTGCAAATGGCCATATTACAGCCTTTAGAGGGCTGTGCACGGAGTTAAAAGTGTTCTAAAGCCATGGCGCCAAGGAAAAGGACTTGGGTCGTCATAGTCTATTGAGACTGGAAGGACTAGACTAATGGTATCCCGCGAAGGGTGGTGGTACCACGTTAATTACGTGTTAAGCCTTTATTTGGCTGCAAAAGGCAATATTACAGCATTTAGAGGTCTGTGCACGTAGTAAAAAGTGTTTTAACGCTAAAGCGCCAAGGAAAAGGACTTGAGACGTCATATTCCATTAAGACTGGGAACACTAGACCATTGGTAACCTTGCTTGGGGCGTGGAAGAACGTGATTTGCGTGTAAGACCTTTATTAGTCTGTAAAAGGCCATGTTACAGCATTTAGAGGACCGTGCGCGTAGTTGCCGGTATTCTAACGCCAAGGTGTCAAAGAAAACGACTTGGGACGTTGTAGTCCATTGGGACTGGAAGGACTAGACCAATGGTATCCCGCGGAGGGTGGTGAAATCACGGTATTTTCGTGTAAACGCTTTATTAGGCCGCAAAAGGCCATATTACTGACTTTAGAGGGCTGTGCACGTAGTTGACAGTGTTCTATAGCCATGGCGTCAAGGAAAAGGACTTTGGACGTCTTATTCCATTAAGACTGGGAACACTAGACCATTGGTAGCCTTGCTGGGGACGTGGAAGAACGTGATTTACGTGTAAGGCCTTTATTAGGCTGCAAATGGCCATATTACTGCCTTTAGAGGGCTGTGCACGTAGTTAACAGTGTTCTATAGCCATGGCGTCAAGGAAAAGGACTTTGGACGTCTTATTCCATTAAGACTGGGAACACTAGACCATTGGTAGCCTTGCTGGGGACGTGGAAGAACGTGATTTACGTGTAAGGCCTTTATTAGGCTGCAAATGGCCATATTACTGCCTTTAGAGGGCTGTGCACGTAGTTAACAGTGTTCTATAGCCATGGCGCCAAGGAAAAGGACTTGGGACGTCATAGTCCATTGAGACTGAAAGGACTACTCCTATGGTAACCTGCGCAGGCAATTGGAACGACAGTGTTTACGTTTAAAGCCTTTATTTAACTGCAAATGGCCATATTACAGCCTTTAGAGGGCTGTGCACGGAGTTAAAAGTGTTCTAAAGCCATGGCGCCAAGGAAAATGACTTGGGACGTCATATTACATTGAGACTGAAAACACTAGACCAATGGTAACTTGCGCAGGCAGGTGGAGCGACAGTATTTACGTATAAGGCCTTTAATAGGCTGCAAATGGCCATATTACAGCGTTCAAAGGGCCGTGCACGTAGTTAAATGTGTTTTAACGCTAAAGCGCCAAGGAAAAGGAATTGGGACGTCGTAGTTCAATGATAGTCGGAAAGTACACCATTGGTAGCCTGGTTTGGAGAGTGGAAGCACGTGATTTACGCGTAAGGCCTTTTTTAGACTTACAAAAGCCATACTATAGCATTTAGAGGACTGTGCGCGTACTTGCGGGTTTTTAAACGTCACGGCGACAAACCAAACGACTTGGGACGTCATAGTCCATTGAGACTGGAAGGACTACTCCTATGGTATCCCGCGGAGGGTGGTGGAATCACGGTATTTTCGTGTAAACGCTTTATTAGGCCGCAAAAGGCCATATTACTGACTTTAGAGGGCTGTGCACGTAGTAAAAAGTGTTTTAACGCTAAAGCGCCAAGGAAAAGGACTTGAGACGTCATATTCCATTAAGACTGGGAACACTAGACCATTGGTAGCCTTGCTGGGGACGTGGAAGAACGTGATTTACGTATAACACCTTTATTAGGCTGCAAATGGCCATATTACTGCCTTTACTTGGGACGTCATAGTCCATTGAGACTGGAAGGACTACTCCTATGGTAACCTGCGCAGGCAGTTGGAACGGCAGTATTTACGTTTAAAGCCTTTATTAGTCTGCAAAAGGCCATGTTACAGCATTTAGAGGGCTGTGCACGGAGTTAAAAGTGTTCTAAAGCCATGGCGCAAGGAAAAGGACTTGGGACGTCATAGTCTATTGAGACTGGAAGGACTAGACTAATGGTATCCCGCAAAGGGTGGTGGAACCACGTTATTTACGTGTTAAGCCTTTATTTGGCTGCAAAAGGCAATATTACAGCATTTAGAGGTCTGTGCACGTAGTAAAAAGTGTTTTAACGCTAAAGCGCCAAGGAAAAGGACTTGAGACGTCATATTCCATTAAGACTGGGAACACTAGACCATTGGTAACCTTGCTTGGGGCGTGGAAGAACGTGATTTGCGTGTAAGACCTTTATTAGTCTGTAAAAGGCCATGTTACAGCATTTAGAGGACTGTGCGCGTAGTTGCCGGTCTTCTAACGCCAAGGTGCCAAAAAAAACGACTTGGGACGTTGTAGTCCATTAGGACTGGAAGGACTAGACCAATGGTATCCCGCGGAGGGTGGTGGAATCAGGGTATTTTCGTGTAGAGGCTTTATAAGGCCGCAAAAGGCCATATTACTGACTTTAGAGGGCTGTGCACATAGTTGACAGTGTTCTATAGCCATGGCGCCAAGGAAAAGGACTTGGGACGTCATAGTCCATTGAGACTGGAAGGACTACTCCTATGGTAACCTGCGCAGGCATTTGGAACGACAGTGTTTACGTTTAAAGCCTTTATTTAACTGCAAAAGGCCATGTTACAGCATTTAGAGGGCTGTGCACGGAGTTAAAAGTGTTCTAAAGCCATGGCGCCAAGGAAAAGGACTTGGGACGTCATAGTCTATTGAAGACTGGAAGGACTAGACTAATGGTATCCCGCAAAGGGTGGTGGAACCACGTTATTTACGTGTTAAGCCTTTATTTGGCTGCAAAAGGCAATATTACAGCATTTAGAGGTCTGTGCACGTAGTAAAAAGTGTTTTAACGCTAAAGCGCCAAGGAAAAGGACTTGAGACGTCATATTCCATTAAGACTGGGAACACTAGACCATTGGTAACCTTGCTTGGGGCGTGGAAGAACGTGATTTGCGTGTAAGACCTTTATTAGTCTGTAAAAGGCCATGTTACAGCATTTAGAGGACTGTGCGCGTAGTTGCCGGTCTTCTAACGCCAAGGTGCCAAAGAAAACGACTTGGGACGTTGTAGTCCATTGGGACTGGAAGGACTAGACCAATGGTATCCCGCGGAGGGTGGTGGAATCACGGTATTTTCGTGTAAAGGCTTTATTAGGCCGCAAAAGGCCATATTACTGACTTTAGAGGGCTGTGCACGTAGTTGACATTGTTCTATAGCCATGGCGCCAAGGAAAAGGACTTGGGACGTCATAGTCCATTGAGACTGGAAGGACTACTCCTATGGTAACCTGCGCAGGCAGTTGGAACGGCAGTGTTTACGTTTAAAGCCTTTATTTAACTGCAAATGGCCATATTACAGCCTTTAGAGGGCTGTGCACGGAGTTAAAAGTGTTCTAAAGCCCTGGCGCCAAGGAAAATGACTTGGGACGTCATATTACATTGAGACTGAAAACACTAGACCAATGGTAACTTGCGCAGGCAGGTGGAGCGACAGTATTTACGTATAAGGCCTTTAATAGGCTGCAAATGGCCATATTACAGCGTTCAAAGGGCCGTGCACGTAGTTAAATGTGTTTTAACGCTAAAGCGCCAAGGAAAAGGAATTGGAACGTCGTATTACATTGAGACTGAAAACACTAGACCAATGGTAGCCTGGTTGGGAGCGTGGAAGCACGTGGTTTACGTGTAAGGCCTTTATTTAGCTACAAAAGGCATTATTACAGCATTTAAAGGACTGTGCGCGTAGTTGACAGTGTTCTATAGCCATGGCGTCAGAGAAAAGGACTTTCGACGTCTTATTCCATTAAGACTGGGAACACTAGACCATTGGTAGCCTTGCTGGGGACGTGGAAGAACGTGATTTACGTGTAAGGCCTTTATTAGGCTCCAAATGGCCATATTACTGCCTTTAGAGGGCTGTGCACGTAGTTAACAGTGTTCTATAGCCATGGCGCCAAGGAAAAGGACTTGGGACTGGAAGGACTAGACTAATGGTATCCCGCGAAGGGTGGTGGAACCACGTTATTTCCGTGTAAAGCCTTTATTTGGCTACAAAAGGCAATATTACAGCATTTAAAGGACTGTGCGCGTAGTTGACAGTGTTCTATAGCCATGGCGTCAAAGAAAAGGACTTTGGACGTCTTATTCCATTAAGACTGGGAACACTAGACCATTGGTAGCCTTGCTGGGGACGTGGAAGAACGTGATTTACATATAACACCTTTATTAGGCTGCAAATGGCCATATTACTGCCTTTAGAGGGCTGTGCACGTAGTTAACAGTGTTCTATAGCCATGGCGCCAAGGAAAAGGACTTGGGACGTCATAGTCCATTGAGACTGAAAGGACTACTCCTATGGTAACCTGCGCAGGCAGTTGGAACGACAGTATTTACGTTTAAAGCCTTTATTAGTCTGCAAAAGGCCATGTTACAGCATTTAGAGGGCTGTGCACGGAGTTAAAAGTGTTCTAAAGCCATGGCGCCAAGGAAAAGGACTTGGGACGTCATAGTCTATTGAGACTGGAAGGACTAGACTAATGGTATCCCGCGAAGGGTGGTGGAACCACGTTATTGACGTGTTAAGCCTTTATTTGGCTGCAAAAGGCAATATTACAGCATTTAGAGGTCTGTGCACGTAGTAAAAAGTGTTTTAACGCTAAAGCGCCAAGGAAAAGGACTTGAGACGTCATATTCCATTAAGACTGGGAACACTAGACCATTGGTAACCTTGCTTGGAGCGTGGAAGAACGTGATTTGCGTGTAAGACCTTTATTAGTCTGTAAAAGGCCATGTTACAGCATTTAGAGGACTGTGCGCGCAGTTGCCGGTCTTCTAACGCCAAGGTGCCAAAGAAAACGACTTGGGACGTTGTAGTCCATTGGGACTGGAAGGACTAGACCAATGGTATCCCGCGGAGGGTGGTGGAATCACGGTATTTTCGTGTAAAGGCTTTATTAGGCCGCAAAAGGCCATATTACTGACTTTATAGGGCTGTGCACGTAGTTGACAGTGTTCTATAGCCATGGCGCCAAGGAAAAGGACTTGGGACGTCATAGTCCATTGAGACTGGAAGGACTACTCCTATGGTAACCTGCGCAGGCATTTGGAACGACAGTGTTTACGTTTAAAGCCTTTATTTAACTGCAAATGGCCATATTACAGCCTTTAGAGGGCTGTGCACGGAGTTAAAAGTGTTCTAAAGCCATGGCGCCAAGGAAAATGACTTGGGACGTCATATTACATTGAGACTGAAAACACTAGACCAATGGTAACTTGCGCAGGCAGGTGGAGCGACAGTATTTACGTATAAGGCCTTTAATAGGCTGCAAATGGCCATATTACAGCGTTCAAAGGGCCGTGCACGTAGTTAAATGTGTTTTAACGCTAAAGCGCCAAGGAAAAGGAATTGGGACGTCGTATTACATTGAGACTGAAAACACTAGACCAATGGTAGCCTGGTTGGGAGCGTGGAAGCACGTGGTTTACGTGTAAGGCCTTTATTTGGCTACAAAAGGCAATATTACAGCATTTAAAGGACTGTGCGCGTAGTTGACAGTGTTCTATAGCCATGGCGTCAAAGAAAAGGACTTTCGACGTCTTATTCCATTAAGACTGGGAACACTAGACCATTGGTAGCCTTGCTGGGGACGTGGAAGAACGTGATTTACGTGTAAGGCCTTTATTAAGCTCCAAATGGCCATATTACTGCCTTTAGAGGGCTGTGCACGTAGTTAACAGTGTTCTATAGCCATGGCGCCAAGGAAAAGGACTTGGGACGTCATAGTCCATTGAGACTGGAAGGACTACTCCTATGGTAACCTGCGCAGGCAGTTGGAACGACAGTATTTACGTATAACACCTTTATTAGGCTGCAAATGGCCATATTACAGCCTTTAGAGGGCTGTGCACGGAGTTAAAAGTGTTCTAAAGCCATGGCGCCAAGGAAAAGGACTTGGGACGTCATAGTCTATTGAGACTGGAAGGACTAGACTAATGGTATCCCGCGAAGGGTGGTGGAACCACGTTATTTACGTGTTAAGCCTTTATTTGGCTGCAAAAGGCAATATTACAGCATTTCGAGGTCTGTGCACGTAGTAAAAAGTGTTTTAACGCTAAAGCGCCAAGGAAAAGGACTTGAGACGTCATATTCCATTAAGACTGGGAACACTAGACCATTGGTAACCTTGCTTGGGGCGTGGAAGAACGTGATTTGCGTGTAAGACCTTTATTAGTCTGTAAAAGGCCATGTTACAGCATTTAGAGGACTGTGCGCGTAGCTGCCGGTCTTCTAACGCCAAGGTGGCAAAGAAAACGACTTGGGACGTTGTAGTCCATTGAGACTGGAAGGACTACTCCTATGGTATCCCGCGGAGGGTGGTGGAATCACGGTATTTTCGTGTAAAGGCTTTATTAGGCCGCAAAAGGCCATATTACTGACTTTAGAGGGATGTGCACGTAGTTGACAGTGTTCTATAGCCATGACGTCAAGGAAAAGGACTTTGGACGTCTTATTCCATTAAGACTGGGAACACTAGACCATTGGTAGCCTTGCTGGGGACGTGGAAGCACGTGGTTTACGTGTAAGGCCTTTATTTGGCTACAAAAGGCAATATTACAGCATTTAAAGGACTGTGCGCGTAGTTGACAGTGTTCTATAGCCATGGCGTCAAAGAAAAGGACTTTCGACGTCTTATTCCATTAAGACTGGGAACACTAGACCATTGGTAGCCTTGCTGGGGACGTGGAAGCACGTGGTTTACGTGTAAGGCCTTTATTAGGCTCCAAATGGCCATATTACTGCCTTTAGAGGGCTGTGCACGTAGTTAACAGTGTTCTATAGCCATGGCGCCAAGGAAAAGGACTTGGGACGTCATAGTCCATTGAGACTGGAAGGACTACTCCTATGGTAACCTGCGCAGGCAGTTGGAACGACAGTATTTACGTATAACACCTTTATTAGGCTGCAAATGGCCATATTACAGCCTTTAGAGGGCTGTGCACGGAGTTAAAAGTGTTCTAAAGCCATGGCGCCAAGGAAAAGGACTTGGGACGTCATAGTCTATTGAGACTGGAAGGACTAGACTAATGGTATCCCGCGAAGGGTGGTGGAACCACGTTATTTACGTGTTAAGCCTTTATTTGGCTGCAAAAGGCAATATTACAGCATTTCCAGGTCTGTGCACGTTGTAAAAAGTGTTTTAACGCTAAAGCGCCAAGGAAAAGGACTTGAGACGTCATATTCCATTAAGACTGGGAACACTAGACCATTGGTAACCTTGCTTGGGGCGTGGAAGAACGTGATTTGCGTGTAAGACCTTTATTAGTCTGTAAAAGGCCATGTTACAGCATTTAGAGGACTGTGCGCGTAGTTGCCGGTCTTCTAACGCCAAGGTGCCAAAGAAAACGACTTGGGACGTTGTAGTCCATTGAGACTGGAAGGACTACTCCTATGGTATCCCGCGGAGGGTGGTGGAATCACGGTATTTTCGTGTAAAGGCTTTATTAGGCCGCAAAAGGCCATATTACTGACTTTAGAGGGATGTGCACGTAGTTGACAGTGTTCTATAGCCATGGCGTCAAGGAAAAGGACTTTGGACGTCTTATTCCATTAAGACTGGGAACACTAGACCATTGGTAGCCTTGCTGGGGACGTGGAAGAACGTGATTTACGTGTAAGGCCTTTATTAGGCTGCAAATGGCCATATTACAGCATTTAAAGGACTGTGCGCGTAGTTGACAGTGTTCTATAGCCATGGCGTCAAAGAAAAGGACTTTCGACGTCTTATTCCATTAAGACTGGGAACACTAGACCATTGGTAGCCTTGCTGGGGACGTGGAAGAACGTGATTTACGTGTAAGGCCTTTATTAGGCTCCAAATGGCCATATTACTGCCTTTAGAGGGCTGTGCACGTAGTTAACAGTGTTCTATAGCCAAGGCGCCAAGGAAAAGGACTTGGGACGTCATAGTCCATTGAGACTGGAAGGACTACTCCTATGGTAACCTGCGCAGGCAGTTGGAACGACAGTATTTACGTATAACACCTTTATTAGGCTGCAAATGGCCGTATTACAGCCTTTAGAGGGCTGTGCACGGAGTTAAAAGTGTTTTAAAGCCATGGCGCCAAGGAAAAGGACTTGGGACGTCATATTACATTGAGACTGAAAACACTAGACCAATGGTAACTTGCGCAGGCAGGTGGAGCGACGGTATTTACGTATAAGGCCTTTAATAGGCTGCAAATGGCCATATTACAGCGTTCAAAGGGCCGTGCACGTAGTTAAATGTGTTTTAACGCTAAAGCGCCAAGGAAAAGGAATTGGGACGTCGTAGTTCAATGATAGTCGGAAAGGTACACCATTGGTAGCCTGGTTTGGAGAGTGGAAGCACGTGATTTACGCGTAAGGCCTTTTTTAGACTTACAAAAGCCATACTATAGCGTTTAGAGGACTGTGCACGTACTTGCGGGTTTTTAAACGTCACGGCGACAAAGAAAACGACTTGGGACGTCATAGCCAATTGAGACTGGAAGGACTACACCAATGGTAACTTGCGCAGGCAGGTGGAGCGACAGTATTTACGTACAAGGCCTTTAATAGGCTGCAAATGGCCATATTACAGCCTTTAGAGGGCTGTGCACGGAGTTAAAAGTGTTCTAAAGCCATGGCGCCAAGGAAAATGACTTGGGACGTCATATTACATTGAGACTGAAAACACTAGACCAATGGTAACTTGCGCAGGCAGGTGGAGCGACAGTATTTACGTATAAGGCCTTTATTTGGCTGCAAAAGGCAATATTACAGCATTTCGAGGTCTGTGCACGTTGTAAAAAGTGTTTTAACGCTAAAGCGCCAAGGAAAAGGACTTGAGACGTCATATTCCATTAAGACTGGGAACACTAGACCATTGGTAACCTTGCTTGGGGCGTGGAAGAACGTGATTTGCGTGTAAGACCTTTATTAGTCTGTAAAAGGCCATGTTACAGCATTTAGAGGACTGTGCGCGTAGTTGCCGGTCTTCTAACGCCAAGGTGCCAAAGAAAACGACTTGGGACGTTGTAGTCCATTGAGACTGGAAGGACTACTCCTATGGTATCCCGCGGAGGGTGGTGGAATCACGGTATTTTCGTGTAAAGGCTTTATTAGGCCGCAAAAGGCCATATTACTGACTTTAGAGGGATGTGCACGTAGTTGACAGTGTTCTATAGCCATGGCGTCAAGGAAAAGGACTTTGGACGTCTTATTCCATTAAGACTGGGAACACTAGACCATTGGTAGCCTTGCTGGGGACGTGGAAGAACGTGATTTACGTGTAAGGCCTTTATTAGGCTGCAAATGGCCATATTACAGCATTTAAAGGACTGTGCGCGTAGTTGACAGTGTTCTATAGCCATGGCGTCAAAGAAAAGGACTTTCGACGTCTTATTCCATTAAGACTGGGAACACTAGACCATTGGTAGCCTTGCTGGGGACGTGGAAGAACGTGATTTACGTGTAAGGCCTTTATTAGGCTCCAAATGGCCATATTACTGCCTTTAGAGGGCTGTGCACGTAGTTAACAGTGTTCTATAGCCAAGGCGCCAAGGAAAAGGACTTGGGACGTCATAGTCCATTGAGACTGGAAGGACTACTCCTATGGTAACCTGCGCAGGCAGTTGGAACGACAGTATTTACGTAAAACACCTTTATTAGGCTGCAAATGGCCGTATTACAGCCTTTAGAGGGCTGTGCACGGAGTTAAAAGTGTTTTAAAGCCATGGCGCCAAGGAAAAGGACTTGGGACGTCATATTACATTGAGACTGAAAACACTAGACCAATGGTAACTTGCGCAGGCAGGTGGAGCGACGGTATTTACGTATAAGGCCTTTAATAGGCTGCAAATGGCCATATTACAGCGTTCAAAGGGCCGTGCACGTAGTTAAATGTGTTTTAACGCTAAAGCGCCAAGGAAAAGGAATTGGGACGTCGTAGTTCAATGATAGTCGGAAAGGTACACCATTGGTAGCCTGGTTTGGAGAGTGGAAGCACGTGATTTACGCGTAAGGCCTTTTTTAGACTTACAAAAGCCATACTATAGCGTTTAGAGGACTGTGCACGTACTTGCGGGTTTTTAAACGTCACGGCGACAAAGAAAACGACTTGGGACGTCATAGTCCATTGAGACTGGAAGGACTACACCAATGGTAACTTGCGCAGGCAGGTGGAGCGACAGTATTTACGTACAAGGCCTTTAATAGGCTGCAAATGGCCATATTACAGCCTTTAGAGGGCTGTGCACGGAGTTAAAAGTGTTCTAAAGCCATGGCGCCAAGGAAAATGACTTGGGACGTCATATTACATTGAGACTGAAAACACTAGACCAATGGTAGCTTGCGCAGGCAGGTGGAGCGACAGTATTTACGTATAAGGCCTTTAATAGGCTGCAAATGGCCATATTACAGCGTTCAAAGGGCCGTGCACGTAGTTAAATGTGTTTTAACGCTAAAGCGCCAAGGAAAAGGAATTGGGACGTCGTAGTTCAATGATAGTCGGAAAGGTACACCATTGGTAGCCTGGTTTGGAGAGTGGAAGCACGTGATTTACGCGTAAGGCCTTTTTTAGACTTACAAAAGCCATACTATAGCATTTAGAGGACTGTGCGCGTACTTGCGGGTTTTTAAACGTCACGGCGACAAAGAAAATGACTTGGGACGTCATAGTCCATTGAGACTGGAAGGACTACACCAATGGTAACTTGCGCAGGCAGGTGGAGCGACAGTATTCACGTATAAGGCCTTTAATAGGCTGCAAATGGCCATATTACAGCCTTTAGAGGGCCGTGCACGGAGTTAACAGTGTGCTAAAGCCATGGCGCCAAGGAAAATGACTTGGCACGTCATAGTCCATTGAGACTGGAAGGACTAGACTAATGGTATCCCGCGAAGGGTGGTGGAACCACGTTATTTCCGTGTAAAGCATTTTTTTGGCTACAAAAGGCAATATTACAGCCTTTAGAAGGCTGTGCACGTAGTTGACAGTGTTCTATAGCCATGGCGTCAAGGAAAAGGACTTTGGACGTCTTATTCCATTAAGACTGGGAACACTAGACCATTGGTAGCCTTGCTGGGGACGTGGAAGAACGTGATTTACGTGTAAGGCCTTTATTAGGCTGCAAATGGCCATATTACTGCCTTTAGAGGGCTGTGCACGTAGTCAATAGTGTTCTATAGCCATGGCGCCAAAGAAAAGGTTTTGGGACGTCATAGTCCATTAAGACTGGAAGGACTACTCCTATGGTAACCTGCGCAGGCAGTTGGAACGACAGTGTTTACGTTTAAGCCTTTATTTAACTGCAAATGGCCATATTACAGCCTTTAGAGGGCTGTGCACGGAGTTAAAAGTGTTCTAAAGCCATGGCGCCAAGGAAAATGACTTGGGACGTCATATTACATTGAGACTGAAAACACTAGACCAATGGTAGCCTGGTTGGGAGCGTGGAAGCACGTGGTTTACGCGTAAGGCCTTTTTTAGACTTACAAAAGCCATACTATAGCATTTAGAGGACTGTGCGCGTACTTGCGGGTTTTTAAACGTCACGGCGACAAAGAAAACGACTTGGGACGTCATAGTCCATTGAGACTGGAAGGACTACACCAATGGTAACTTGCGCAGGCAGGTGGAGCGACAGTATTTACGTATAAGGCCTTTAATAGGCTGCAAATGGCCATATTACTGCCTTTAGAGGGCTGTGCACGTAGTTAACAGTGTTCTATAGCCATGGCGCCAAGGAAAAGGACTTGGGACGTCATAGTCCATTGAGACTGGAAGGACTACTCCTATGGTAACCTGCGCAGGCAGTTCGAACGACAGTGTTTACGTTTAAAGCCTTTATTTAACTGCAAATGGCCATATTACTGCCTTTAGAGGGCTGTGCACGTAGTTAACAGTGTTCTATAGCCAAGGTGCCAAAGAAAACGACTTGGGACGTTGTAGTCCATTGGGACTGGAAGGACTAGACCAATGGTATCCCGTGGAGGGTGGTGGAATCACGGTATTTTCGTGTAAAGGCTTTATTAGGCCGCAAAAGGCCATATTACTGACTTTAGAGGGCTGTGCACGTAGTTAACAGTGTTCTATAGCCATGGCGCCAAGGAAAAGGACTTGGGACGTCATAGTCCATTGAGACTGGAAGGACTACTCCTATGGTAACCTGCGCAGGCAGTTGGAACGACAGTATTTACGTTTAAAGCCTTTATTAGTCTGCAAAAGGCCATGTTACAGCAATTAGAGGGCTGTGCACGGAGTTAAAAGTGTTCTAAAGCCATGGCGCCAAGGAAAAGGACTTGGTACGTCATAGTCTATTGAGACTGGAAGGACTTGAGTAATGGTATCCCGCGAAGGGTGGTGGAACCACGTTATTTACGTGTTAAGCGTTTATTTGGCTGCAAAAGGCAATATTACAGCCTTTAGAGGGCTGTGCACGTAGTTGACAGTGTTCTATAGCCATGGCGTCAAGGAAAAGGACTTTGGACGTCTTATTCCATTAAGACTGGGAACACTAGACCATTGGTAGCCTTGCTGGGGACGTGGAAGAACGTGATTTACGTATAACACCATTATTAGGCTGCAAATGGCCATATTACTGCCTTTAGAGGGCTGTGCACGTAGTTAACAGTGTTCTATAGCCATGGCGCCAAGGAAAAGGACTTGGGACGTCATAGTCCATTGAGACTGGAAGGACTACTCCTATGGTAACCTGCGCAGGCAGTTGGAACGACAGTATTTACGTTTAAAGCCTTTATTAGTCTGCAAAAGGCCATGTTACAGCATTTAGAGGGCTGTGCACGGAGTTAAAAGTGTTCTAAAGCCATGGCGCCAAGGAAAAGGACTTGGGACGTCATAGTCTATTGAGACTGGAAGGACTAGACTAATGGTATCCCGCGAAGGGTGGTGGAACCACGTTATTTACGTGTTAAGCCTTTATTTGGCTGCAAAAGGCAATATTACAGCATTTAGAGGTCTGTGCACGTAGTAAAAAGTGTTTTAACGCTAAAGCGCCAAGGAAAAGGACTTGAGACGTCATATTCCATTAAGACTGGGAACACTAGACCATTGGTAACCTTGCTTGGGCGTGGAAGAACGTGATTTGCGTGTAAGACCTTTATTAGTCTGTAAAAGGCCATGTTACAGCATTTAGAGGACTGTGCGCGTAGTTGCCGGTCTTCTAACGCCAAGGTGCCAAAGAAAACGACTTGGGACGTTGTAGTCCATTGGGACTGGAAGGACTAGACCAATGGTATCCCGCGGAGGGTGGTGGAATCACGGTATTTTCGTGTAAAGCCTTTACTTGGCTACAAAAGGCAATATTACAGCCTTTATAGGGCTGTGCACGTAGTTGACAGTGTTCTATAGCCATGGCGTCAAGGAAAAGGACTTTGGACGTCTTATTCCATTAAGACTGGGAACACTAGACCATTGGTAGCCTTGCTGGGGACGTGGAAGAACGTGATTTACGTGTAAGGCCTTTATTAGGCTGCAAATGGCCATATTACTGCCTTTAGAGGGCTGTGCACGTAGTCAATAGTGTTCTATAGCCATGGCGCCAAGGAAAAGGACTTGGGACGTCATAGTCCATTAAGACTGGAAGGACTACTCCTATGGTAACCTGCGCAGGCAGTTGGAACGACAGTGTTTACGTTTAAGCCTTTATTTAACTGCAAATGGCCATATTACAGCCTTTAGAGGGCTGTGCACGGAGTTAAAAGTGTTCTAAAGCCATGGCGCCAAGGAAAATGACTTGGGACGTCATATTACATTGAGACTGAAAACACTAGACCAATGGTAGCCTGGTTGGGAGCGTGGAAGCACGTGGTTTACGCGTAAGGCCTTTTTTATACTTACAAAAGCCATACTATAGCATTTAGAGGACTGTGCGCGTACTTGCGGGTTTTTAAACGTCACGGCGACAAAGAAAACGACTTGGGACGTCATAGTCCATTGAGACTGGAAGGACTACACCAATGGTAACTTGCGCAGGCAGGTGGAGCGACAGTATTTACGTATAAGGCCTTTAATAGGCTGCAAATGGCCATATTACTGCCTTTAGAGGGCTGTGCACGTAGTTAACAGTGTTCTATAGCCATGGCGCCAAGGAAAAGGACTTGGGACGTCATAGTCCATTGAGACTGGAAGGACTACTCCTATGGTAACCTGCGCAGGCAGTTGGAACGACAGTGTTTACGTTTAAGCCTTTATTTAACTGCAAATGGCCATATTACAGCCTTTAGAGGGCCGTGCACGTAGTTAAATGTGTTTTAACGCTAAAGCGCCAAGGAAAAGGAATTGGAACGTCGTATTACATTGAGACTGAAAACACTGGACCAATGGTAGCCTGGTTGGGAGCGTGGAAGCACGTGGTTTACGTGTAAGGCCTTTATTTGGCTACAAAAGGCAATATTACAGCATTTAAAGGACTGTGCGCGTAGTTGACAGTGTTCTATAGCCATGGCGTCAAAGAAAAGGACTTTGGACGTCTTATTCCATTAAGACTGGGAACACTAGACCATTGGTAGCCTTGCTGGGGACGTGGAAGAACGTGATTTACGTGTAAGGCCTTTATTAGGCTCCAAATGGCCATATTACTGCCTTTAGAGGGCTGTGCACGTAGTTAACAGTGTTCTATAGCCATGGCGCCAAGGAAAAGGACTTGGGACTGGAAGGACTAGACTAATGGTATCCCGCGAAGGGTGGTGGAACCACGTTTTTTCCGTGTAAAGCCTTTATTAGGCTCCAAATGGCCATATTACTGCTTTTAGAGGGCTGTGCACGTAGTTAACAGTGTTCTATAGCCATGGCGCCAAGGAAAAGGACTTGGGACTGGAAGGACTAGACTAATGGTATCCCGCGAAGGGTGGTGGAACCACGTTTTTTCCGTGTAAAGCCTTTATTTGGCTACAAAAGGCAATATTACAGCATTTAAAGAACTGTGCGCGTAGTTGACAGTGTTCTATAGCCATGGCGTCAAAGAAAAGGACTTTGGACGTCTTATTCCATTAAGACTGGGAACACTAGACCATTGGTAGCCTTGCTGGGGACGTGGAAGAACGTGATTTACGTATAACAGCTTTATTAGGCTGCAAATGGCCATATTACTGCCTTTAGAGGGCTGTGCACGTAGTTAACAGTGTTCTATAGCCATGGCGCCAAGGAAAAGGACTTGGGACGTCATAGTCCATTGAGACTGGAAGGACTACTCCTATGGTAACCTGCGCAGGCATTTGGAACGACAGTATTTACGTTTAAAGCCTTTATTAGTCTGCAAAAGGCCATGTTACAGCATTTAGAGGGCTGTGCACGGAGTTAAAAGTGTTCTAAAGCCATGGCGCCAAGGAAAAGGACTTGGGACGTCAGTCTATTGAGACTGGAAGGACTAGACTAATGGTATCCCGCAAAGGGTGGTTGAACCACGTTATTTACGTGTTAAGCCTTTATTTGGCTGCAAAAGGCAATATTACAGCATTTAGAGGTCTGTGCACGTAGTAAAAAGTGTTTTAACGCTAAAGCGCCAAGGAAAAGGACTTGAGACGTCATATTCCATTAAGACTGGGAACACTGGACCATTGGTAACCTTGCTTGGGGCGTGGAAGAACGTGATTTGCGTGTAAGACCTTTATTAGTCTGTAAAAGGCCATGTTACAGCATTTAGAGGACTGTGCGCGTAGTTAACAGTGTTCTATAGCCATGGCGCCAAGGAAAAGGACTTGGGACGTCATAGTCCATTGAGACTGGAAGGACTACTCCTATGGTAACCTGCACAGGCAGTTGGAACGACAGTATTTACGTTTAAAGCCTTTATTAGTCTGCAAAAGGCCATGTTACAGCATTTAGAGGGCTGTGCACGGAGTTAAAAGTGTTCTAAAGCCATGGCGCCAAGGAAAAGGACTTGGGACGTCATAGTCTGTTGAGACTGGAAGGACTAGACTAATGGTATCCCGCGAAGGGTGGTGGAACCACGTTATTTACGTGTTAAGCCTTTATTTGGCTGCAAAAGGCAATATTACAGCATTTAGAGGTCTGTGCACGTAGTAAAAAGTGTTTTAACGCTAAAGCGCCAAGGAAAAGGACTTGAGACGTCATATTCCATTAAGACTGGGAACACTAGACCATTGGTAACCTTGCTTGGGCGTGGAAGAACGTGATTTGCGTGTAAGACCTTTATTAGTCTGTAAAAGGCCATGTTACAGCATTTAGAGGACTGTGCGCGTAGTTGCCGGTCTTCTAACGCCAAGGTGCCAAAGAAAACGACTTGGGACGTCATAGTCCATTGAGACTGGAAGGACTACACCAATGGTAACTTGCGCAGGCAGGTGGAGCGACAGTATTTACGTATAAGGCCTTCAATAGGCTGCAAATGGCCATATTACTGCCTTTAGAGGGCTGTGCACGTAGTTAACAGTGTTCTATAGCCATGGCGCCAAGGAAAAGGACTTGGGACGTCATAGTCCATTGAGACTGGAAGGACTACTCCTATGGTAACCTGCGCAGGCAGTTGGAACGACAGTGTTTACGTTTAAGCCTTTATTTAACTGCAAATGGCCATATTACAGCCTTTAGAGGGCCGTGCACGTAGTTAAATGTGTTTTAACGCTAAAGCGCCAAGGAAAAGGAATTGGAACGTCGTATTACATTGAGACTGAAAACACTGGACCAATGGTAGCCTGGTTGGGAGCGTGGAAGCACGTGGTTTACGTGTAAGGCCTTTATTTGGCTACAAAAGGCAATATTACAGCATTTAAAGGACTGTGCGCGTAGTTGACAGTGTTCTATAGCCATGGCGTCAAAGAAAAGGACTTTGGACGTCTTATTCCATTAAGACTGGGAACACTAGACCATTGGTAGCCTTGCTGGGGACGTGGAAGAACGTGATTTACGTGTAAGGCCTTTATTAGGCTCCAAATGGCCATATTACTGCCTTTAGAGGGCTGTGCACGTAGTTAACATTGTTCTATAGCCATGGCGCCAAGGAAAAGGACTTGGGACTGGAAGGACTAGACTAATGGTATCCCGCGAAGGGTGGTGGAACCACGTTTTTTCCGTGTAAAGCCTTTATTAGGCTCCAAATGGCCATATTACTGCCTTTAGAGGGCTGTGCACGTAGTTAACAGTGTTCTATAGCCATGGCGCCAAGGAAAAGGACTTGGGACTGGAAGGACTAGACTAATGGTATCCCGAGAAGGGTGGTGGAACCACGTTTTTTCCGTGTAAAGCCTTTATTTGGCTACAAAAGGCAATATTACAGCATTTAAAGAACTGTGCGCGTAGTTGACAGTGTTCTATAGCCATGGCGTCAAAGAAAAGGACTTTGGACGTCTTATTCCATTAAGACTGGGAACACTAGACCATTGGTAGCCTTGCTGGGGACGTGGAAGAACGTGATTTACGTATAACAGCTTTATTAGGCTGCAAATGGCCATATTACTGCCTTTAGAGGGCTGTGCACGTAGTTAACAGTGTTCTATAGCCATGGCGCCAAGGAAAAGGACTTGGGACGTCATAGTCCATTGAGACTGGAAGGACTACTCCTATGGTAACCTGCGCAGGCATTTGGAACGACAGTATTTACGTTTAAAGCCTTTATTAGTCTGCAAAAGGCCATGTTACAGCATTTAGAGGGCTGTGCACGGAGTTAAAAGTGTTCTAAAGCCATGGCGCCAAGGAAAAGGACTTGGGACGTCAGTCTATTGAGACTGGAAGGACTAGACTAATGGTATCCCGCAAAGGGTGGTGGAACCACGTTATTTACGTGTTAAGCCTTTATTTGGCTGCAAAAGGCAATATTACAGCATTTAGAGGTCTGTGCACGTAGTAAAAAGTGTTTTAACGCTAAAGCGCCAAGGAAAAGGACTTGAGACGTCATATTCCATTAAGACTGGGAACACTAGACCATTGGTAACCTTGCTTGGGGCGTGGAAGAACGTGATTTGCGTGTAAGACCTTTATTAGTCTGTAAAAGGCCATGTTACAGCATTTAGAGGACTGTGCGCGTAGTTAACAGTGTTCTATAGCCATGGCGCCAAGGAAAAGGACTTGGGACGTCATAGTCCATTGAGACTGGAAGGACTACTCCTATGGTAACCTGCACAGGCAGTTGGAACGACAGTATTTACGTATAACACCTTTATTAGGCTGCAAATGGCCATATTACAGCCTTTAGAGGGCTGTGCACGTAGTTAACAGTGTTCTATAGCCATGGCGCCAAGGAAAAGGACTTGGGACGTCATAGTCCATTGAGACTGGAAGGACTACTCCTATGGTAACCTGCGCAGGCAGTTGGAACGACAGTATTTACGTTTAAAGCCTTTATTAGTCTGCAAAAGGCCATGTTACAGCATTTAGAGGGCTGTGCACGGAGTTAAAAGTGTTCTAAAGCCATGGCGCCAAGGAAAAGGACTTGGGACGTCATAGTCTGTTGAGACTGGAAGGACTAGACTAATGGTATCCCGCGAAGGGTGGTGGAACCACGTTATTTACGTGTTAAGCCTTTATTTGGCTGCAAAAGGCAATATTACAGCATTTAGAGGTCTGTGCACGTAGTAAAAAGTGTTTTAACGCTAAAGCGCCAAGGAAAAGGACTTGAGACGTCATATTCCATTAAGACTGGGAACACTAGACCATTGGTAACCTTGCTTGGGCGTGGAAGAACGTGATTTGCGTGTAAGACCTTTATTAGTCTGTAAAAGGCCATGTTACAGCATTTAGAGGACTGTGCGCGTAGTTGCCGGTCTTCTAACGCCAAGGTGCCAAAGAAAACGACTTGGGACGTCATAGTCCATTGAGACTGGAAGGACTACACCAATGGTAACTTGCGCAGGCAGGTGGAGCGACAGTATTTACGTATAAGGCCTTCAATAGGCTGCAAATGGCCATATTACTGCCTTTAGAGGGCTGTGCACGTAGTTAACAGTGTTCTATAGCCATGGCGCCAAGGAAAAGGACTTGGGACGTCATAGTCCATTGAGACTGGAAGGACTACTCCTATGGTAACCTGCGCAGGCAGTTGGAACGACAGTGTTTACGTTTAAGCCTTTATTTAACTGCAAATGGCCATATTACAGCCTTTAGAGGGCCGTGCACGTAGTTAAATGTGTTTTAACGCTAAAGCGCCAAGGAAAAGGAATTGGAACGTCGTATTACATTGAGACTGAAAACACTGGACCAATGGTAGCCTGGTTGGGAGCGTGGAAGCACGTGGTTTACGTGTAAGGCCTTTATTTGGCTACAAAAGGCAATATTACAGCATTTAAAGGACTGTGCGCGTAGTTGACAGTGTTCTATAGCCATGGCGTCAAAGAAAAGGACTTTGGACGTCTTATTCCATTAAGACTGGGAACACTAGACCATTGGTAGCCTTGCTGGGGACGTGGAAGAACGTGATTTACGTGTAAGGCCTTTATTAGGCTCCAAATGGCCATATTACTGCCTTTAGAGGGCTGTGCACGTAGTTAACATTGTTCTATAGCCATGGCGCCAAGGAAAAGGACTTGGGACTGGAAGGACTAGACTAATGGTATCCCGCGAAGGGTGGTGGAACCACGTTTTTTCCGTGTAAAGCCTTTATTAGGCTCCAAATGGCCATATTACTGCCTTTAGAGGGCTGTGCACGTAGTTAACAGTGTTCTATAGCCATGGCGCCAAGGAAAAGGACTTGGGACTGGAAGGACTAGACTAATGGTATCCCGAGAAGGGTGGTGGAACCACGTTTTTTCCGTGTAAAGCCTTTATTTGGCTACAAAAGGCAATATTACAGCATTTAAAGAACTGTGCGCGTAGTTGACAGTGTTCTATAGCCATGGCGTCAAAGAAAAGGACTTTGGACGTTGTAGTCCATTGGGACTGGAAGGACTAGACCAATGGTATCCCGCGGAGGGTGGTGGAATCACGGTATTTGCGTGTAAGACCTTTATTAGTCTGTAAAAGGCCATGTTACAGCATTTAGAGGACTGTGCGCGTAGTTGCCGGTCTTCTAACGCCAAGGTGCCAAAGAAAACGACTTGGGACGTTGTAGTCCATTGGGACTGGAAGGACTAGACCAATGGTATCCCGCGGAGGGTGGTGGAATCACGGTATTTTCGTGTAAAGGCTTTATTAGGCCGCAAAAGGCCATATTACTGACTTTAGAGGGCTGTGCACGTAGTTGACAGTGTTCTATAGCCATGGCGCCAAGGAAAAGGACTTGGGACGTCATAGTCCATTGAGACTGGAAGGACTACTCCTATGGTAACCTGCGCAGGCAGTTGGAACGACAGTGTTTACGTTTAAAGCTTTTATTTAACTGCAAATGGCCATATTACAGCCTTTAGAGGGCTGTGCACGGATTTAAAAGTGTTCTAAAGCCATGGCGCCAAAGAAAATGACTTGGGACGTCATATTACATTGAGACTGAAAACACTAGACCAATGGTAACTTGCGCAGGCAGGCGGAGCGACAGTATTTACGCATAAGGCCTTTAATAGGCTGCAAATGGCCATATTACAGCGTTCAAAGGGCCGTGCACGTAGTTAAATGTGTTTTAACGC
This sequence comes from Hydractinia symbiolongicarpus, assembly GCF_029227915.1. Lineage (NCBI taxonomy): Eukaryota > Metazoa > Cnidaria > Hydrozoa > Anthoathecata > Hydractiniidae > Hydractinia > Hydractinia symbiolongicarpus. The sequence goes on along the minus strand of NC_079885.1, from coordinate 13,904,392 downwards.
TAAAGCGTCAAGGAAAAGGAATTGGAACGTCGTATTACATTGAGACTGAAAACACTAGACCAATGGTAGCCTGGTTGGGAGCGTGGAAGCACGTGGTTTACGTGTAAGGCCTTTATTTGGCTACAAAAGGCATTATTACAGCATTTAAAGGACTGTGCGCGTAGTTGACAGTGTTCTATAGCCATGGCGTCAAAGAAAAGGACTTTCGACGTCTTATTCCATTAAGACTGGGAACACTAGACCATTGGTAGCCTTGCTGGGGACGTGGAAGAACGTGATTTACGTGTAAGGCCTTTATTAGGCTCCAAATGGCCATATTACTGCCTTTAGAGGGCTGTGCACGTAGTTAACAGTGTTCTATAGCCATGGCGCCAAGGAAAAGGACTTGGGACGTCATAGTCCATTGAGACTGGAAGGACTACTCCTATGGTAACCTGCGCAGGCAGTTGGAACGACAGTATTTACGTTTAAAGCCTTTATTAGTCTGCAAAAGGCCATGTTACAGCATTTAGAGGGCTGTGCACGGAGTTAAAAGTGTTCTAAAGCCATGGCGCCAAGGAAAAGGACTTGGGACGTCATAGTCTATTGAGACTGGAAGGACTAGACTAATGGTATCCCGCGAAGGGTGGTGGAACCACGTTATTTACGTGTTAAGCCTTTATTTGGCTGCAAAAGGCAATATTACAGCATTTAGAGGTCTGTGCACGTAGTAAAAAGTGTTTTAACGCTAAAGCGCCAAGGAAAAGGACTTGAGACGTCATATTCCATTAAGACTGGGAACACTAGACCATTGGTAACCTTGCTTGGGGCGTGGAAGAACGTGATTTACGTATAAGGCCTTCAATAGGCTGCAAATGGCCATATTACTGCCTTTAGAGGGCTGTGCACGTAGTTAACAGTGTTCTATAGCCATGGCGCCAAGGAAAAGGACTTGGGACGTCATAGTCCATTGAGACTGGAAGGACTACTCCTATGGTAACCTGCGCAGGCAGTTGGAACGACAGTGTTTACGTTTAAGCCTTTATTTAACTGCAAATGGCCATATTACAGCCTTTAGAGGGCCGTGCACGTAGTTAAATGTGTTTTAACGCTAAAGCGCCAAGGAAAAGGAATTGGAACGTCGTATTACATTGAGACTGAAAACACTGGACCAATGGTAGCCTGGTTGGGAGCGTGGAAGCACGTGGTTTACGTGTAAGGCCTTTATTTGGCTACAAAAGGCAATATTACAGCATTTAAAGGACTGTGCGCGTAGTTGACAGTGTTCTATAGCCATGGCGTCAAAGAAAAGGACTTTGGACGTCTTATTCCATTAAGACTGGGAACACTAGACCATTGGTAGCCTTGCTGGGGACGTGGAAGAACGTGATTTACGTGTAAGGCCTTTATTAGGCTCCAAATGGCCATATTACTGCCTTTAGAGGGCTGTGCACGTAGTTAACATTGTTCTATAGCCATGGCGCCAAGGAAAAGGACTTGGGACTGGAAGGACTAGACTAATGGTATCCCGCGAAGGGTGGTGGAACCACGTTTTTTCCGTGTAAAGCCTTTATTAGGCTCCAAATGGCCATATTACTGCCTTTAGAGGGCTGTGCACGTAGTTAACAGTGTTCTATAGCCATGGCGCCAAGGAAAAGGACTTGGGACTGGAAGGACTAGACTAATGGTATCCCGAGAAGGGTGGTGGAACCACGTTTTTTCCGTGTAAAGCCTTTATTTGGCTACAAAAGGCAATATTACAGCATTTAAAGAACTGTGCGCGTAGTTGACAGTGTTCTATAGCCATGGCGTCAAAGAAAAGGACTTTGGACGTCTTATTCCATTAAGACTGGGAACACTAGACCATTGGTAGCCTTGCTGGGGACGTGGAAGAACGTGATTTACGTATAACAGCTTTATTAGGCTGCAAATGGCCATATTACTGCCTTTAGAGGGCTGTGCACGTAGTTAACAGTGTTCTATAGCCATGGCGCCAAGGAAAAGGACTTGGGACGTCATAGTCCATTGAGACTGGAAGGACTACTCCTATGGTAACCTGCGCAGGCATTTGGAACGACAGTATTTACGTTTAAAGCCTTTATTAGTCTGCAAAAGGCCATGTTACAGCATTTAGAGGGCTGTGCACGGAGTTAAAAGTGTTCTAAAGCCATGGCGCCAAGGAAAAGGACTTGGGACGTCAGTCTATTGAGACTGGAAGGACTAGACTAATGGTATCCCGCAAAGGGTGGTGGAACCACGTTATTTACGTGTTAAGCCTTTATTTGGCTGCAAAAGGCAATATTACAGCATTTAGAGGTCTGTGCACGTAGTAAAAAGTGTTTTAACGCTAAAGCGCCAAGGAAAAGGACTTGAGACGTCATATTCCATTAAGACTGGGAACACTAGACCATTGGTAACCTTGCTTGGGGCGTGGAAGAACGTGATTTGCGTGTAAGACCTTTATTAGTCTGTAAAAGGCCATGTTACAGCATTTAGAGGACTGTGCGCGTAGTTAACAGTGTTCTATAGCCATGGCGCCAAGGAAAAGGACTTGGGACGTCATAGTCCATTGAGACTGGAAGGACTACTCCTATGGTAACCTGCACAGGCAGTTGGAACGACAGTATTTACGTATAACACCTTTATTAGGCTGCAAATGGCCATATTACAGCCTTTAGAGGGCTGTGCACGTAGTTAACAGTGTTCTATAGCCATGGCGCCAAGGAAAAGGACTTGGGACGTCATAGTCCATTGAGACTGGAAGGACTACTCCTATGGTAACCTGCGCAGGCAGTTGGAACGACAGTATTTACGTTTAAAGCCTTTATTAGTCTGCAAAAGGCCATGTTACAGCATTTAGAGGGCTGTGCACGGAGTTAAAAGTTTTCTAAAGCCATGGCGCCAAGGAAAAGGACTTGGGACGTCATAGTCTATTGAGACTGGAAGGACTAGACTAATGGTATCCCGCGAAGGGTGGTGGAACCACGTTATTTACGTGTTAAGCCTTTATTTGGCTGCAAAAGGCAATATTACAGCATTTAGAGGTCTGTGCACGTAGTAAAAAGTGTTTTAACGCTAAAGCGCCAAGGAAAAGGACTTGAGACGTCATATTCCATTAAGACTGGGAACACTAGACCATTGGTAACCTTGCTTGGGGCGTGGAAGAACGTGATTTGCGTGTAAGACCTTTATTAGTCTGTAAAAGGCCATGTTACAGCATTTAGAGGACTGTGCGCGTAGTTGCCGGTCTTCTAACGCCAAGGTGCCAAAGAAAACGACTTGGGACGTTGTAGTCCATTGGGACTGGAAGGACTAGACCAATGGTATCCCGCGGAGGGTGGTGGAATCACGGTATTTTCGTGTAAAGGCTTTATTAGGCCGCAAAAGGCCATATTACTGACTTTAGAGGGCTGTGCACGTAGTTGACAGTGTTCTATAGCCATGGCGCCAAGGAAAAGGACTTGGGACGTCATAGTCCATTGAGACTGGAAGGACTACTCCTATGGTAACCTGCGCAGGCAGTTGGAACGACAGTGTTTACGTTTAAAGCTTTTATTTAACTGCAAATGGCCATATTACAGCCTTTAGAGGGCTGTGCACGGAGTTAAAAGTGTTCTAAAGCCATGGCGCCAAAGAAAATGACTTGGGACGTCATATTACATTGAGACTGAAAACACTAGACCAATGGTAACTTGCGCAGGCAGGCGGAGCGACAGTATTTACGCATAAGGCCTTTAATAGGCTGCAAATGGCCATATTACAGCGTTCAAAGGGCCGTGCACGTAGTTAAATGTGTTTTAACGCTAAAGCGTCAAGGAAAAGGAATTGGAACGTCGTATTACATTGAGACTGAAAACACTAGACCAATGGTAGCCTGGTTGGGAGCGTGGAAGCACGTGGTTTACGTGTAAGGCCTTTATTTGGCTACAAAAGGCATTATTACAGCATTTAAAGGACTGTGCGCGTAGTTGACAGTGTTCTATAGCCATGGCGTCAAAGAAAAGGACTTTCGACGTCTTATTCCATTAAGACTGGGAACACTAGACCATTGGTAGCCTTGCTGGGGACGTGGAAGAACGTGATTTACGTGTAAGGCCTTTATTAGGCTCCAAATGGCCATATTACTGCCTTTAGAGGGCTGTGCACGTAGTTAACAGTGTTCTATAGCCATGGCGCCAAGGAAAAGGACTTGGGACGTCATAGTCCATTGAGACTGGAAGGACTACTCCTATGGTAACCTGCGCAGGCAGTTGGAACGACAGTATTTACGTTTAAAGCCTTTATTAGTCTGCAAAAGGCCATGTTACAGCATTTAGAGGGCTGTGCACGGAGTTAAAAGTGTTCTAAAGCCATGGCGCCAAGGAAAAGGACTTGGGACGTCATAGTCTATTGAGACTGGAAGGACTAGACTAATGGTATCCCGCGAAGGGTGGTGGAACCACGTTATTTACGTGTTAAGCCTTTATTTGGCTGCAAAAGGCAATATTACAGCATTTAGAGGTCTGTGCACGTAGTAAAAAGTGTTTTAACGCTAAAGCGCCAAGGAAAAGGACTTGAGACGTCATATTCCATTAAGACTGGGAACACTAGACCATTGGTAACCTTGCTTGGGGCGTGGAAGAACGTGATTTGCGTGTAAGACCTTTATTAGTCTGTAAAAGGCCATGTTACAGCATTTAGAGGACTGTGCGCGTAGTTAACAGTGTTCTATAGCCATGGCGCAAAGGAAAAGGACTTGGGACGTCATAGTCCATTGAGACTGGAAGGACTACTCCTATGGTAACCTGCGCAGGCAGTTGGAACGACAGTATTTACGTATAACACCTTTATTAGGCTGCAAATGGCCATATTACAGCCTTTAGAGGGCTGTGCACGGAGTTAAAAGTGTTCTAAAGCCATGGCGCCAAGGAAAATGACTTGGGACGTCATATTACATTGAGACTGAAAACACTAGACCAATGGTAGCCTGGTTGGGAGCGTGGAAGCACGTGGTTTACGCGTAAGGCCTTTTTTAGACTTACAAAAGCCATACTATAGCATTTAGAGGACTGTGCGCGTACTTGCGGGTTTTTAAACGTCACGGCGACAAAGAAAACGACTTGGGACGTCATAGTCCATTGAGACTGGAAGGACTACACCAATGGTAACTTGCGCAGGCAGGTGGAGCGACAGTATTTACGTATAAGGCCTTTAATAGGCTGCAAATGGCCATATTACTGCCTTTAGAGGGCTGTGCACGTAGTTAACAGTGTTCTATAGCCATGGCGCCAAGGAAAAGGACTTGGGACTGGAAGGACTAGACTAATGGTATCCCGCGAAGGGTGGTGGAACCACGTTTTTTCCGTGTAAAGCCTTTATTAGGCTCCAAATGGCCATATTACTGCCTTTAGAGGGCTGTGCACGTAGTTAACAGTGTTCTATAGCCATGGCGCCAAGGAAAAGGACTTGGGACTGGAAGGACTAGACTAATGGTATCCCGCGAAGGGTGGTGGAACCACGTTTTTTCCGTGTAAAGCCTTTATTTGGCTACAAAAGGCAATATTACAGCATTTAAAGAACTGTGCGCGTAGTTGACAGTGTTCTATAGCCATGGCGTCAAAGAAAAGGACTTTGGACGTCTTATTCCATTAAGACTGGGAACACTAGACCATTGGTAGCCTTGCTGGGGACGTGGAAGAACGTGATTTACGTATAACAGCTTTATTAGGCTGCAAATGGCCATATTACTACCTTTAGAGGGCTGTGCACGTAGTTAACAGTGTTCTATAGCCATGGCGCCAAGGAAAAGGACTTGGGACTGGAAGGACTAGACTAATGGTATCCCGCGAAGGGTGGTGGAACCACGTTTTTTCCGTGTAAAGCCTTTATTAGGCTCCAAATGGCCATATTACTGCCTTTAGAGGGCTGTGCACGTAGTTAACAGTGTTCTATAGCCATGGCGCCAAGGAAAAGGACTTGGGACTGGAAGGACTAGACTAATGGTATCCCGCGAAGGGTGGTGGAACCACGTTTTTTCCGTGTAAAGCCTTTATTTGGCTACAAAAGGCAATATTACAGCATTTAAAGAACTGTGCGCGTAGTTGACAGTGTTCTATAGCCATGGCGTCAAAGAAAAGGACTTTGGACGTCTTATTCCATTAAGACTGGGAACACTAGACCATTGGTAGCCTTGCTGGGGACGTGGAAGAACGTGATTTACGTATAACAGCTTTATTAGGCTGCAAATGGCCATATTACTGCCTTTAGAGGGCTGTGCACGTAGTTAACAGTGTTCTATAGCCATGGCGCCAAGGAAAAGGACTTTGGACGTCATAGTCCATTGAGACTGGAAGGACTACTCCTATGGTAACCTGCGCAGGCATTTGGAACGACAGTATTTACGTTTAAAGCCTTTATTAGTCTGCAAAAGGCCATGTTACAGCATTTAGAGGGCTGTGCACGGAGTTAAAAGTGTTCTAAAGCCATGGCGCCAAGGAAAAGGACTTGGGACGTCATAGTCTATTGAGACTGGAAGGACTAGACTAATGGTATCCCGCGAAGGGTGGTGGAACCACGTTATTTACGTGTTAAGCCTTTATTTGGCTGCAAAAGGCAATATTACAGCATTTAGAGGTCTGTGCACGTAGTAAAAAGTGTTTTAACGCTAAAGCGCCAAGGAAAAGGACTTGAGACGTCATATTCCATTAAGACTGGGAACACTAGACCATTGGTAACCTTGCTTGGGGCGTGGAAGAACGTGATTTGCGTGTAAGACCTTTATTAGTCTGTAAAAGGCCATGTTACAGCATTTAGAGGACTGTGCGCGTAGTTGCCGGTCTTCTAACGCCAAGGTGCCAAAGAAAACGACTTGGGACGTTGTAGTCCATTGGGACTGGAAGGACTAGACCAATGGTATCCCGCGGAGGGTGGTGGAATCACGGTATTTTCGTGTAAAGGCTTTATTAGGCCGCAAAAGGCCATATTACTGACTTTAGAGGGCTGTGCACGTAGTTGACAGTGTTCTATAGCCATGGCGTCAAAGAAAAGGACTTTCGACGTCTTATTTCATTAAGACTGGGAACACTAGACCATTGGTAGCCTTGCTGGGGACGTGGAAGAACGTGATTTACGTGTAAGGCCTTTATTAGGCTCCAAATGGCCATATTACTGCCTTTAGAGGGCTGTGCACGTAGTTAACAGTGTTCTATAGCCATGGCGCCAAGGAAAAGGACTTGGGACGTCATAGTCCATTGAGACTGGAAGGACTACTCCTATGGTAACCTGCGCAGGCAGTTGGAACGACAGTATTTACGTTTAAAGCCTTTATTAGTCTGCAAAAGGCCATGTTACAGCATTTAGAGGGCTGTGCACGGAGTTAAAAGTGTTCTAAAGCCATGGCGCCAAGGAAAAGGACTTGGGACGTCATAGTCTATTGAGACTGGAAGGACTAGACTAATGGTATCCCGCGAAGGGTGGTGGAACCACGTTATTTACGTGTTAAGCCTTTATTTGGCTGCAAAAGGCAATATTACAGCATTTAGAGGTCTGTGCACGTAGTAAAAAGTGTTTTAACGCTAAAGCGCCAAGGAAAAGGACTTGAGACGTCATATTCCATTAAGACTGGGAACACTAGACCATTGGTAACCTTGCTTGGGGCGTGGAAGAACGTGATTTGCGTGTAAGACCTTTATTAGTCTGTAAAAGGCCATGTTACAGCATTTAGAGGACTGTGCGCGTAGTTAACAGTGTTCTATAGCCATGGCGCCAAGGAAAAGGACTTGGGACGTCATAGTCCATTGAGACTGGAAGGACTACTCCTATGGTAACCTGCGCAGGCAGTTGGAACGACAGTATTTACGTATAACACCTTTATTAGGCTGCAAATGGCCATATTACAGCCTTTAGAGGGCTGTGCACGGAGTTAAAAGTGTTCTAAAGCCATGGCGCCAAGGAAAAGGACTTGGGACGTTATAGTCTATTGAGACTGGAAGGACTAGACTAATGGTATCCCGCGAAGGGTGGTGGAACCACGTTATTTCCGTGTTAAGCCTTTATTTGGCTACAAAAGGCAATATTACAGCATTTAAAGGACTGTGCGCGTAGTTGACAGTGTTCTATAGCCATGGCGTCAAAGAAAAGGACTTTGGACGTCTTATTCCATTAAGACTGGGAACACTAGACCATTGGTAGCCTTGCTGGGGACGTGGAAGAACGTGATTTACGTATAACACCTTTATTAGGCTGCAAATGGCCATATTACTGCCTTTAGAGGGCTGTGCACGTAGTTAACAGTGTTCTATAGCCATGGCGCCAAGGAAAAGGACTTGGGACGTCATAGTCCATTGAGACTGGAAGGACTACTCCTATGGTAACCTGCGCAGGCAGTTGGAACGACAGTATTTACGTTTAAAGCCTTTATTAGTCTGCAAAAGGCCATGTTACAGCATTTAGAGGGCTGTGCACGGAGTTAAAAGTGTTCTAAAGCCATGGCGCCAAGGAAAAGGACTTGGGACGTCATAGTCTATTGAGACTGGATGGACTAGACTAATGGTATCCCGCGAAGGGTGGTGGAACCACGTTATTTACGTGTTAAGCCTTTATTTGGCTGCAAAAGGCAATATTACAGCATTTAGAGGTCTGTGCACGTAGTAAAAAGGACTTTGGACGTCTTATTCCATTAAGACTGGGAACACTAGACCATTGGTAGCCTTGCTGGGGACGTGGAAGAACGTGATTTACGTATAACACCTTTATTAGGCTGCAAATGGCCATATTACTGCCTTTAGAGGGCTGTGCACGTAGTTAACAGTGTTCTATAGCCATGGCGCCAAGGAAAATGACTTGGGACGTCATAGTCCATTAAGACTGGGAACACTAGACCATTGGTAGCCTTGCTGGGGACGTGGAAGAACGTGATTTACGTGTAAGGCCTTTATTAGGCTTCAAATGGCCATATTACTGCCTTTAGAGGGCTGTGCACGTAGTTAACAGTGTTCTATAGCCATGGCGCCAAGGAAAAGCACTTGGGACGTCATAGTCTATTGAGACTGGAAGGACTAGACTAATGGTATCCCGCGAAGGGTGGTGGAACCACGTTATTGACGTGTTAAGCCTTTATTTGGCTGCAAAAGGCAATATTACAGCATTTAGAGGTCTGTGCACGTAGTAAAAAGTGTTTTAACGCTAAAGCGCCAAGGAAAAGGACTTGAGACGTCATATTCCATTAAGAATGGGAACACTAGACCATTGGTAACCTTGCTTGGGGCGTGGAAGAACGTGATTTGCGTGTAAGACCTTTATTAGTCTGTAAAAGGCCATGTTACAGCATTTAGAGGACTGTGCGCGTAGTTGCCGGTCTTCTAACGCCAAGGTGCCAAAGAAAACGACTTGGGACGTTGTAGTCCATTGGGACTAGAAGGACTAGACCAATGGTATCCCGCGGAGGGTGGTGGAATCACGGTATTTTCGTGTAAAGGCTTTATTAGGCCGCAAAAGGCAATATTACTGACTTTAGAGGGATGTGCACGTAGTTGACAGTGTTCTATAGCCATGGCGTCAAGGAAAAGGACTTTGGACGTCTTATTCCATTAAGACTGGGAACACTAGACCATTGGTAGCCTTGCTGGGGACGTGGAAGAACGTGATTTACGTGTAAGGCCTTTATTAGGCTGCAAATGGCCATATTACAGCATTTAAAGGACTGTGCGCGTAGTTGACAGTGTTCTATAGCCATGGCGTCAAAGAAAAGGACTTTCGACGTCTTATTCCATTAAGACTGGGAACACTAGACCATTGGTAGCCTTGCTGGGGACGTAGCAGAACGTGATTTACGTGTAAGGCCTTTATTAGGCTCCAAATGGCCATATTACAGCATTTAAAGGACTGTGCGCGTAGTTGACAGTGTTCTATAGCCATGGCGTCAAGGAAAAGGACTTTGGACGTCTTATTCCATTAAGACTGGGAACACTAGACCATTGGTAGCCTTGCTGGGGACGTGGAAGAACGTGATTTACGTGTAAGGCCTTTATTAGGCTGCAAATGGCAATATTACAGCATTTAAAGGACTGTGCGCGTAGTTGACAGTGTTCTATAGCCATGGCGTCAAAGAAAAGGACTTTCGACGTCTTATTCCATTAAGACTGGGAACACTAGACCATTGGTAGCCTTGCTGGGGACGTAGAAGAACGTGATTTACGTGTAAGGCCTTTATTAGGCTCCAAATGGCCATATTACTGCCTTTAGAGGGCTGTGCACGTAGTTAACAGTGTTCTATAGCCAAGGCGCCAAGGAAAAGGACTTGGGACGTCATAGTCCATTGAGACTGGAAGGACTACTCCTATGGTAACCTGCGCAGGCAGTTGGAACGACAGTATTTACGTATAACACCTTTATTAGGCTGCAAATGGCCGTATTACAGCCTTTAGAGGGCTGTGCACGGAGTTAAAAGTGTTCTAAAGCCATGGCGCCAAGGAAAAGGACTTGGGACGTCATATTACATTGAGACTGAAAACACTAGACCAATGGTAACTTGCGCAGGCAGGTGGAGCGACAGTATTTACGTATAAGGCCTTTAATAGGCTGCAAATGGCCATATTACAGCCTTTAGAGGGCTGTGCACGTAGTTGACAGTGTTCTATAGCCATTGCGTCAAGGAAAAGGACTTTGGACGTCTTATTCCATTAAGACTGGGAACACTAGACCATTGGTAGCCTTGCTGGGGACGTGGAAGAACGTGATTTACGTGTAAGGCCTTTATTAGGCTCCAAATGGCCATATTACTGCCTTTAGAGGGCTGTGCACGTAGTTAACAGTGTTCTATAGCCATGGCGCCAAGGAAAAGGACTTGGGACGTCATAGTCCATTGAGACTGGAAGGACTACTCCTATGGTAACCTGCACAGGCAGTTGGAACGACAGTATTTACGTTTAAAGCCTTTATTAGTCTGCAAAAGGCCATGTTACAGCATTTAGAGGGCTGTGCACGGAGTTAAAAGTGTTCTAAAGCCATGGCGCCAAGGAAAAGGACTTGGGACGTCATAGTCTATTGAGACTGGAAGGACTAGACTAATGGTATCCCGCGAAGGGTGGTGGAACCACGTTATTTACGTGTTAAGCCTTTATTTGGCTGCAAAAGGCAATATTACAGCATTTAGAGGTCTGTGCACGTAGTAAAAAGTGTTTTAACGCTAAAGCGCCAAGGAAAAGGACTTGAGACGTCATATTCCATTAAGACTGGGAACACTAGACCATTGGTAACCTTGCTTGGGGCGTGGAAGAACGTGATTTGCGTGTAAGACCTTTATTAGTCTGTAAAAGGCCATGTTACAGCATTTAGAGGACTGTGCGCGTATTTAACAGTGTTCTATAGCCATGGCGCAAAGGAAAAGGACTTGGGACGTCATAGTCCATTGAGACTGGAAGGACTACTCCTATGGTAACCTGCGCAGGCAGTTGGAACGACAGTATTTACGTATAACACCTTTATTAGGCTGCAAATGGCCATATTACAGCCTTTAGAGGGCTGTGCACGGAGTTAAAAGTGTTCTAAAGCCATGGCGCCAAGGAAAATGACTTGGGACGTCATATTACATTGAGACTGAAAACACTAGACCAATGGTAGCCTGGTTGGGAGCGTGGAAGCACGTGGTTTACGCGTAAGGCCTTTTTTAGACTTACAAAAGCCATACTATAGCATTTAGAGGACTGTGCGCGTACTTGCGGGTTTTTAAACGTCACGGCGACAAAGAAAACGACTTGGGACGTCATAGTCCATTGAGACTGGAAGGACTACACCAATGGTAACTTGCGCAGGCAGGTGGAGCGACAGTATTTACGTATAAGGCCTTTAATAGGCTGGAAATGGCCATATTACTGCCTTTAGAGGGCTGTGCACGTAGTTAACAGTGTTCTATAGCCATGGCGCCAAGGAAAAGGACTTGGGACTGGAAGGACTAGACTAATGGTATCCCGCGAAGGGTGGTGGAACCACGTTTTTTCCGTGTAAAGCCTTTATTAGGCTCCAAATGGCCATATTACTGCCTTTAGAGGGCTGTGCACGTAGTTAACAGTGTTCTATAGCCATGGCGCCAAGGAAAAGGACTTGGGACTGGAAGGACTAGACTAATGGTATCCCGCGAAGGGTGGTGGAACCACGTTTTTTCCGTGTAAAGCCTTTATTTGGCTACAAAAGGCAATATTACAGCATTTAAAGAACTGTGCGCGTAGTTGACAGTGTTCTATAGCCATGGCGTCAAAGAAAAGGACTTTGGACGTCTTATTCCATTAAGACTGGGAACACTAGACCATTGGTAGCCTTGCTGGGGACGTGGAAGAACGTGATTTACGTATAACAGCTTTATTAGGCTGCAAATGGCCATATTACTACCTTTACAGGGCTGTGCACGTAGTTAACAGTGTTCTATAGCCATGGCGCCAAGGAAAAGGACTTGGGACTGGAAGGACTAGACTAATGGTATCCCGCGAAGGGTGGTGGAACCACGTTTTTTCCGTGTAAAGCCTTTATTAGGCTCCAAATGGCCATATTACTGCCTTTAGAGGGCTGTGCACGTAGTTAACAGTGTTCTATAGCCATGGCGCCAAGGAAAAGGACTTGGGACTGGAAGGACTAGACTAATGGTATCCCGCGAAGGGTGGTGGAACCACGTTTTTTCCGTGTAAAGCCTTTATTTGGCTACAAAAGGCAATATTACAGCATTTAAAGAACTGTGCGCGTAGTTGACAGTGTTCTATAGCCATGGCGTCAAAGAAAAGGACTTTGGACGTCTTATTCCATTAAGACTGGGAACACTAGACCATTGGTAGCCTTGCTGGGGACGTGGAAGAACGTGATTTACGTATAACAGCTTTATTAGGCTGCAAATGGCCATATTACTGCCTTTAGAGGGCTGTGCACGTAGTTAACAGTGTTCTATAGCCATGGCGCCAAGGAAAAGGACTTGGGACGTCATAGTCCATTGAGACTGGAAGGACTACTCCTATGGTAACCTGCGCAGGCATTTGGAACGACAGTATTTACGTTTAAAGCCTTTATTAGTCTGCAAAAGGCCATGTTACAGCATTTAGAGGGCTGTGCACGGAGTTAAAAGTGTTCTAAAGCCATGGCGCCAAGGAAAAGGACTTGGGACGTCAGTCTATTGAGACTGGAAGGACTAGACTAATGGTATCCCGCAAAGGGTGGTGGAACCACGTTATTTACGTGTTAAGCCTTTATTTGGCTGCAAAAGGCAATATTACAGCATTTAGAGGTCTGTGCACGTAGTAAAAAGTGTTTTAACGCTAAAGCGCCAAGGAAAAGGACTTGAGACGTCATATTCCATTAAGACTGGGAACACTAGACCATTGGTAACCTTGCTTGGGGCGTGGAAGAACGTGATTTGCGTGTAAGACCTTTATTAGTCTGTAAAAGGCCATGTTACAGCATTTAGAGGACTGTGCGCGTAGTTAACAGTGTTCTATAGCCATGGCGCCAAGGAAAAGGACTTGGGACGTCATAGTCCATTGAGACTGGAAGGACTACTCCTATGGTAACCTGCACAGGCAGTTGGAACGACAGTATTTACGTATAACACCTTTATTAGGCTGCAAATGGCCATATTACAGCCTTTAGAGGGCTGTGCACGTAGTTAACAGTGTTCTATAGCCATGGCGCCAAGGAAAAGGACTTGGGACGTCATAGTCCATTGAGACTGGAAGGACTACTCCTATGGTAACCTGCGCAGGCAGTTGGAACGACAGTATTTACGTTTAAAGCCTTTATTAGTCTGCAAAAGGCCATGTTACAGCATTTAGAGGGCTGTGCACGGAGTTAAAAGTTTTCTAAAGCCATGGCGCCAAGGAAAAGGACTTGGGACGTCATAGTCTATTGAGACTGGAAGGACTAGACTAATGGTATCCCGCGAAGGGTGGTGGAACCACGTTATTTACGTGTTAAGCCTTTATTTGGCTGCAAAAGGCAATATTACAGCATTTAGAGGTCTGTGCACGTAGTAAAAAGTGTTTTAACGCTAAAGCGCCAAGGAAAAGGACTTGAGACGTCATATTCCATTAAGACTGGGAACACTAGACCATTGGTAACCTTGCTTGGGGCGTGGAAGAACGTGATTTGCGTGTAAGACCTTTATTAGTCTGTAAAAGGCCATGTTACAGCATTTAGAGGACTGTGCGCGTAGTTGCCGGTCTTCTAACGCCAAGGTGCCAAAGAAAACGACTTGGGACGTTGTAGTCCATTGGGACTGGAAGGACTAGACCAATGGTATCCCGCGGAGGGTGGTGGAATCACGGTATTTTCGTGTAAAGGCTTTATTAGGCCGCAAAAGGCCATATTACTGACTTTAGAGGGCTGTGCACGTAGTTGACAGTGTTCTATAGCCATGGCGTCAAAGAAAAGGACTTTCGACGTCTTATTTCATTAAGACTGGGAACACTAGACCATTGGTAGCCTTGCTGGGGACGTGGAAGAACGTGATTTACGTGTAAGGCCTTTATTAGGCTCCAAATGGCCATATTACTGCCTTTAGAGGGCTGTGCACGTAGTTAACAGTGTTCTATAGCCATGGCGCCAAGGAAAAGGACTTGGGACGTCATAGTCCATTGAGACTGGAAGGACTACTCCTATGGTAACCTGCGCAGGCAGTTGGAACGACAGTATTTACGTTTAAAGCCTTTATTAGTCTGCAAAAGGCCATGTTACAGCATTTAGAGGGCTGTGCACGGAGTTAAAAGTGTTTTAAAGCCATGGCGCCAAGGAAAAGGACTTGGGACGTCATAGTCTATTGAGACTGGAAGGACTAGACTAATGGTATCCCGCGAAGGGTGGTGGAACCACGTTATTTACGTGTTAAGCCTTTATTTGGCTGCAAAAGGCAATATTACAGCATTTAGAGGTCTGTGCACGTAGTAAAAAGTGTTTTAACGCTAAAGCGCCAAGGAAAAGGACTTGAGACGTCATATTCCATTAAGACTGGGAACACTAGACCATTGGTAACCTTGCTTGGGGCGTGGAAGAACGTGATTTGCGTGTAAGACCTTTATTAGTCTGTAAAAGGCCATGTTACAGCATTTAGAGGACTGTGCGCGTAGTTAACAGTGTTCTATAGCCATGGCGCCAAGGAAAAGGACTTGGGACGTCATAGTCCATTGAGACTGGAAGGACTACTCCTATGGTAACCTGCGCAGGCAGTTGGAACGACAGTATTTACGTATAACACCTTTATTAGGCTGCAAATGGCCATATTACAGCCTTTAGAGGGCTGTGCACGGAGTTAAAAGTGTTCTAAAGCCATGGCGCCAAGGAAAAGGACTTGGGACGTTATAGTCTATTGAGACTGGAAGGACTAGACTAATGGTATCCCGCGAAGGGTGGTGGAACCACGTTATTTCCGTGTTAAGCCTTTATTTGGCTACAAAAGGCAATATTACAGCATTTAAAGGACTGTGCGCGTAGTTGACAGTGTTCTATAGCCATGGCGTCAAAGAAAAGGACTTTGGACGTCTTATTCCATTAAGACTGGGAACACTAGACCATTGGTAGCCTTGCTGGGGACGTGGAAGAACGTGATTTACGTATAACACCTTTATTAGGCTGCAAATGGCCATATTACTGCCTTTAGAGGGCTGTGCACGTAGTTAACAGTGTTCTATAGCCATGGCGCCAAGGAAAAGGACTTGGGACGTCATAGTCCATTGAGACTGGAAGGACTACTCCTATGGTAACCTGCGCAGGCAGTTGGAACGACAGTATTTACGTTTAAAGCCTTTATTAGTCTGCAAAAGGCCATGTTACAGCATTTAGAGGGCTGTGCACGGAGTTAAAAGTGTTCTAAAGCCATGGCGCCAAGGAAAAGGACTTGGGACGTCATAGTCTATTGAGACTGGATGGACTAGACTAATGGTATCCCGCGAAGGGTGGTGGAACCACGTTATTTACGTGTTAAGCCTTTATTTGGCTGCAAAAGGCAATATTACAGCATTTAGAGGTCTGTGCACGTAGTAAAAAGGACTTGAGACGTCATATTCCATTAAGACTGGGAACACTAGACCATTGGTAACCTTGCTTGGGGCGTGGAAGAACGTGATTTGCGTGTAAGACCTTTATTAGGCTGCAAATGGCCATATTACTGCCTTTAGAGGGCTGTGCACGTAGTTAACAGTGTTCTATAGCCATGGCGCCAAGGAAAAGGACTTGGGACGTCATAGTCCATTAAGACTGGGAACACTAGACCATTGGTAGCCTTGCTGGGGACGTGGAAGAACGTGATTTACGTGTAAGGCCTTTATTAGGCTCCAAATGGCCATATTACTGCCTTTAGAGGGCTGTGCACGTAGTTAACAGTGTTCTATAGCCATGGCGCCAAGGAAAAGCACTTGGGACGTCATAGTCTATTGAGACTGGAAGGACTAGACTAATGGTATCCCGCGAAGGGTGGTGGAACCACGTTATTGACGTGTTAAGCCTTTATTTGGCTGCAAAAGGCAATATTACAGCATTTAGAGGTCTGTGCACGTAGTAAAAAGTGTTTTAACGCTAAAGCGCCAAGGAAAAGGACTTGAGACGTCATATTCCATTAAGAATGGGAACACTAGACCATTGGTAACCTTGCTTGGGGCGTGGAAGAACGTGATTTGCGTGTAAGACCTTTATTAGTCTGTAAAAGGCCATGTTACAGCATTTAGAGGACTGTGCGCGTAGTTGCCTGTCTTCTAACGCCAAGGTGCCAAAGAAAACGACTTGGGACGTTGTAGTCCATTGGGACTAGAAGGACTAGACCAATGGTATCCCGCGGAGGGTGGTGGAATCACGGTATTTTCGTGTAAAGGCTTTATTAGGCCGCAAAAGGCAATATTACTGACTTTAGAGGGATGTGCACGTAGTTGACAGTGTTCTATAGCCATGGCGTCAAGGAAAAGGACTTTGGACGTCTTATTCCATTAAGACTGGGAACACTAGACCATTGGTAGCCTTGCTGGGGACGTGGAAGAACGTGATTTACGTGTAAGGCCTTTATTAGGCTGCAAATGGCCATATTACTGCCTTTAGAGGGCTGTGCACGTAGTCAATAGTGTTCTATAGCCATGGCGCCAACAAAAAGGACTTGGGACGTCATAGTCCATTAAGACTGGAAGGACTACTCCTATGGTAACCTGCGCAGGCAGTTGGAACGACAGTGTTTACGTTTAAGCCTTTATTTAACTGCAAATGGCCATATTACAGCCTTTAGAGGGCTGTGCACGGAGTTAAAAGTGTTCTAAAGCCATGGCGCCAAGGAAAATGACTTGGGACGTCATATTACATTGAGACTGAAAACACTAGACCAATGGTAGCCTGGTTGGGAGCGTGGAAGCACATGGTTTACGCGTAAGGCCTTTTTTAGACTTACAAAAGCCATACTATAGCATTTAGAGGACTGTGCGCGTACTTGCGGGTTTTTAAACGTCACGGCGACAAAGAAAACGACTTGGGACGTCATAGTCCATTGAGACTGGAAGGACTACACCAATGGTAACTTGCGCAGGCAGGTGGAGCGACAGTATTTACGTATAAGGCCTTTAATAGGCTGCAAATGGCCATATTACTGCCTTTAGAGGGCTGTGCACGTAGTTAACAGTGTTCTATAGCCATGGCGCCAAGGAAAAGGACTTGGGACGTCATAGTCCATTGAGACTGGAAGGACTACTCCTATGGTAACCTGCGCAGGCAGTTCGAACGACAGTGTTTACGTTTAAAGCCTTTATTTAACTGCAAATGGCCATATTACTGCCTTTAGAGGGCTGTGCACGGAGTTAAAAGTGTTCTATAGCCAAAGTGCCAAAGAAAACGACTTGGGACGTTGTAGTCCATTGGGACTGGAAGGACTAGACCAATGGTATCCCGCGGAGGGTGGTGGAATCACGGTATTTTCGTGTAAAGGCTTTATTAGGCCGCAAAAGGCCATATTACTGACTTTAGAGGGCTGTGCACGTAGTTAACAGTGTTCTATAGCCATGGCACCAAGGAAAAGGACTTGGGACGTCATAGTCCATTGAGACTGGAAGGACTACTCCTATGGTAACCTGCGCAGGCAGTTGGAACGACAGTATTTACGTTTAAAGCCTTTATTAGTCTGCAAAAGGCCATGTTACAGCAATTAGAGGGCTGTGCACGGAGTTAAAAGTGTTCTAAAGCCATGGCGCCAAGGAAAAGGACTTGGTACGTCATAGTCTATTAAGACTGGAAGGACTAGAGTAATGGTATCCCGCGAAGGGTGGTGGAACCACGTTATTTACGTGTTAAGCGTTTATTTGGCTGCAAAAGGCAATATTACAGCCTTTAGAGGGCTGTGCACGTAGTTGACAGTGTTCTATAGCCATGGCGTCAAGGAAAAGGACTTTGGACGTCTTATTCCATTAAGACTGGGAACACTAGACCATTGGTAGCCTTGCTGGGGACGTGGAAGAACGTGATTTACGTATAACACCTTTATTAGGCTGCAAATGGCCATATTACTGCCTCTAGAGGGCTGTGCACGTAGTTAACAGTGTTCTATAGCCATGGCGCCAAGGAAAAGGACTTGGGACGTCATAGTCCATTGAGACTGGAAGGACTACTCCTATGGTAACCTGCGCAGGCAGTTGGAACGACAGTATTTACGTTTAAAGCCTTTATTAGTCTGCAAAAGGCCATGTTACAGCATTTAGAGGGCTGTGCACGGAGTTAAAAGTGTTCTAAAGCCATGGCGCCAAGGAAAAGGACTTGGGACGTCATAGTCTATTGAGACTGGAAGGACTAGACTAATGGTATCCCGCGAAGGGTGGTGGTACCACGTTATTTACGTGTTAAGCCTTTATTTGGCTGCAAAAGGCAATATTACAGCATTTAGAGGTCTGTGCACGTAGTAAAAAGTGTTTTAACGCTAAAGCGCCAAGGAAAAGGACTTAAGACGTCATATTCCATTAAGACTGGGAACACTAGACCATTGGTAACCTTGCTTGGGCGTGGAAGAACGTGATTTGCGTGTAAGACCTTTATTAGTCTGTAAAAGGCCATGTTACAGCATTTAGAGGACTGTGCGCGTAGTTGCCGGTCTTCTAACGCCAAGGTGCCAAAGAAAACGACTTGGGACGTTGTAGTCCATTGGGACTGGAAGGACTAGACCAATGGCATCCCGCGGAGGGTGGTGGAATCACGGTATTTTCGTGTAAAGCCTTTACTTGGCTACAAAAGGCAATATTACAGCCTTTAGAGGGCTGTGCACGTAGTTGACAGTGTTCTATAGCCATGGCGTCAAGGAAAAGGACTTTGGACGTCTTATTCCATTAAGACTGGGAACACTAGACCATTGGTAGCCTTGCTGGGGACGTGGAAGAACGTGATTTACGTGTAAGGCCTTTATTAGGCTGCAAATGGCCATATTACTGCCTTTAGAGGGCTGTGCACGTAGTCAATAGTGTTCTATAGCCATGGCGCCAAGGAAAAGGACTTGGGACGTCATAGTCCATTAAGACTGGAAGGACTACTCCTATGGTAACCTGCGCAGGCAGTTGGAACGACAGTGTTTACGTTTAAGCCTTTATTTAACTGCAAATGGCCATATTACAGCCTTTAGAGGGCTGTGCACGGAGTTAAAAGTGTTCTAAAGCCATGGCGCCAAGGAAAATGACTTGGGACGTCATATTACATTGAGACTGAAAACACTAGACCAATGGTAGCCTGGTTGGGAGCGTGGAAGCACGTGGTTTACGCGTAAGGCCTTTTTTAGACTTACAAAAGCCATACTATAGCATTTAGAGGACTGTGCGCGTACTTGCGGGTTTTTAAACGTCACGGCGACAAAGAAAACGACTTGGGACGTCATAGTCCATTGAGACTGGAAGGACTACACCAATGGTAACTTGCGCAGGCAGGTGGAGCGACAGTATTTACGTATAAGGCCTTTAATAGGCTGCAAATGGCCATATTACTGCCTTTAGAGGGCTGTGCACGTAGTTAACAGTGTTCTATAGCCATGGCGCCAAGGAAAAGGACTTGGGACGTCATAGTCCATTGAGACTGGAAGGACTACTCCTATGGTAACCTGCGCAGGCAGTTCGAACGACAGTATTTACGTTTAAAGCCTTTATTAGTCTGCAAAAGGCCATGTTACAGCATTTAAAAGACTGTGCGCGTAGTTGACAGTGTTATATAGCCATGGCGTCAAAGAAAAGGACTTTCGACGTCTTATTCCATTAAGACTGGGAACACTAGACCATTGGTAGCCTTGCTGGGGACGTGGAAGAACGTGATTTACGTGTAAGGCCTTTATTAGGCTGCAAATGGCCATATTACAGCCTTTAGAGGGCCGTGCACGAAATTAACAGTGTGCTAAAGCCATGGCACCAAGGAAAATGACTTGGCACGTCATAGTCCATTGGGACTGGAAGGACTAGACCAATGGTATCCCGCGGAGGGTGGTGGAATCACGGTATTTTCGTGTAAAGGCTTTATTAGGCCGCAAAAGGCCATATTACTGCCTTTAGAGGGCTGTGCACGTAGTTAACAGTGTTCTATAGCCATGGCGCCAAGGAAAAGGACTTGGGACGTCATAGTCCATTGAGACTGGAAGGACTACTCCTATGGAAACCTGCGCAGGCAGTTGGAACGACAGTGTTTACGTTTAAAGCCTTTATTTAACTGCAAATGGCCATATTACAGCCTTTAGAGGGCTGTGCACGGAGTTAAAAGTGTTCTAAAGCCATGGCGCCAAGGAAAATGACTTGGGACGTCATATTACATTGAGACTGAAAACACTAGACCAATGGTAACTTGCGCAGGCAGGTGGAGCGACAGCATTTACGTATAAGGCCTTTAATAGGCTGCAAATAGCCATATTACAGCGTTCAAAGGGCCGTGCACGTAGTTAAATGTGTTTTAACGCTAAAGCGCCAAGGAAAAGGAATTGGGACGTCGTAGTTCAATGATAGTCGGAAAAGTACACCATTGGTAGCCTGGTTTGGAGAGTGAAAGCACGTGATTTACGCGTAAGGCCTTTTTTAGACTTACAAAAGCCATACTATAGCATTTAGAGGACTGTGCGCGTACTTGCGGGTTTTTAAACGTCACGGCGACAAAGAAAACGACTTGGGACGTCATAGTCCATTGAGACTGGAAGGACTACCCCAATGGTAACTTGCGCAGGCAGGTGGAGCGACAGTATTTACGTATAAGGCCTTTAATAGGCTGCAAATGGCCATATTACAGCCTTTAGAGGGCCGTGCACGGAGTTAACAGTGTGCTAAAGCCATGGCGCCAAGGAAAATGACTTGGCACGTCATAGTCCATTGAGACTGGAAGGACTAGACTAATGGTATCCCGCGAATGGTGGTGGAACCACGTTATTTCCGTGTAAAGCCTTTATTTGGCTACAAAAGGCAATATTACAGCCTTTAGAGGGCTGTGCACGTAGTTGACAGTGTTCTATAGCCATGGCGTCAAGGAAAAGGACTTTGGACGTCTTATTCCATTAAGACTGGGAACACTAGACCATTGGTAGCCTTGCTGGGGACGTGGAAGAACGTGATTTACGTGTAAGGCCTTTATTAGGCTGCAAATGGCCATATTACTGCCTTTAAAGGGCTGTGCACGTAGTTAACAGTGTTCTATAGCCATGGCGCCAAGGAAAAGGACTTGGGACGTCATAGTCCATTGAGACTGGAAGGACTACTCCTATGGTAACCTGCGCAGGCAGTTGAAACGACAGTGTTTACCTTTAAAGCCTTTATTTAACTGCAAATGGCCATATTACAGCCTTTAGAGGGCTGTGCACGGAGTTAAAAGTGTTTTAAAGCCATGGCGCCAAGGAAAATGACTTGGGACGTCATATTACATTGAGACTGAAAACACTAGACCAATGGTAGCCTGGTTGGGAGCGTGGAAGCACGTTATTTCCGTGTAAAGCCTTTATTTGGCTACAAAAGGCAATATTACAGCATTTAAAGGACTGTGCGCGTAGTTGACACTGTTCCATAGCCATGGCGTCAAAGAAAAGGACTTTGGACGTCTTATTCCATTAAGACTGGGAACACTAGACCATTGGTAGCCTTGCTGGGGACGTGGAAGAACGTGATTTACGTATAACACCTTTATTAGGCTCCAAATGGCCATATTACTGACTTTAGAGGGCTGTGCACGTAGTTGACAGTGTTCTATAGCCATGGCGCCAAGGAAAAGGACTTGGGACGTCATAGTCCATTGAGACTGGAAGGACTACTCCTATGGTAACCTGCGCAGGCAGTTGGAACAACAGTAATTACGTTTAAAGCCTTTATTAGTCTGCAAAAGGCCATGTTACAGCATTTAGAGGGCTGTGCACGGAGTTAAAAGTGTTCTAAAGCCATGGCGCCAAGGAAAAGGACTTGGGACGTCATAGTCTATTGAGACTGGAAGGACTAGACTAATGGTATCCCGCGAAGGGTGGTGGAACCACGTTATTTACGTGTTAAGCCTTTATTTGGCTGCAAAAGGCAATATTACAGCATTTAGAGGTCTGTGCACGTAGTAAAAAGTGTTTTAACGCTAAAGCGCCAAGGAAAAGGACTTGAGACGTCATATTCCATTAAGACTGGGAACACTAGACCATTGGTAACCTTGCTTGGGGCGTGGAAGAACGTGATTAGCGTGTAAGACCTTTATTAGTCTGTAAAAGGCCATGTTACAGCATTTAGAGGACTGTGCGCGTAGTTGCCGGTCTTCTAACGCCAAGGTGCCAAAGAAAACGACTTGGGACGTTGTAGTACATTGGGACTGGAAGGACTAGACCAATGGTATCCCGCGGAGGGTGGTGGAATCACGGTATTTTCGTGTAAAGGCTTTATTAGGCCGCAAAAGGCCATATTACTGACTTTAGAGGGCTGTGCACGTAGTTGACAGTGTTCTATAGCCATGGCGTCAAGGAAAGGACTTTGGACGTCTTATTCCATTAAGACTGGGAACACTAGACCATTAGTAGCCTGGCTGGGGACGTGGAAGAACGTGATTTACGTGTAAGGCCTTTATTAGGCTGCAAATAGCCATATTACAGCCTTTAGAGGGCCGTGCACGAAATTAACAGTGTGCTAAAGCCATGGCGCCAAGGAAAATGACTTGGCACGTCATAGTCCATTGGGACTGGAAGGACTAGACCAATGGTATCCCGCGGAGGGTGGTGGAATCACGGTATTTTCGTGTAAAGGCTTTATTAGGCCGCAAAAGGCAATATTACTGCCTTTAGAGGGCTGTGCACGTAGTCAACAGTGTTCTATAGCCATGGCGCCAAGGAAAAGGACTTGGGACGTCATAGTCCATTGAGACTGGAAGGACTACTCCTATGGAAACCTGCGCAGGCAGTTGGAACGACAGTGTTTACGTTTAAAGCCTTTATTTAACTGCAAATGGCCATATTACAGCCTTTAGAGGGCTGTGCACGAAGTTAAAAGTGTTCTAAAGCCATGGCGCCAAGGAAAATGACTTGGGACGTCATATTACATTGAGACTGAAAACACTAGACCAATGGTAACTTGCGCAGGCAGGTGGAGCGACAGTATTTACGTATAAGGCCTTTAATAGGCTGCAAATAGCCATATTACAGCGTTCAAAGGGCCATGCACGTAGTTAAATGTGTTTTAACGCTAAAGCGCCAAGGAAAAGGAATTGGGACGTCGTAGCTCAATGATAGTGGGAAAGGTACACCATTGGTAGCCTGGTTTGGAGAGTGGAAGCACGTGATTTACGCGTAAGACCTTTTTTAGACTTACAAAAGCCATACTATAGCATTTAGAGGACTGTGCGCGTACTTGCGGGTTTTTAAACGTCACGGCGACAAAGAAAACGACTTGGGACGTCATAGTCCATTGAGACTGGAAGGACTACACCAATGGTAACTTGCGCAGGCAGGTGGAGCGACAGTATTTACGTATAAGGCCTTTAATAGGCTGCAAATGGCCATATTACAGCCTTTAGAGGGCCGTGCACGGAGTTAACAGTGTGCTAAAGCCATGGCGCCAAGGAAAATGACTTGGCACGTCATAGTCCATTGAGACTGGAAGGACTAGACTAATGGTATCCCGCGAATGGTGGTGGAACCACGTTATTTCCGTGTAAAGCCTTTATTTGGCTACAAAAGGCAATATTACAGCCTTTAGAGGGCTGTGCACGTAGTTAACAGTGTTCTATAGCCATGGCGCCAAGGAAAAGGACTTGGGACGTCATAGTCCATTGAGACTGGAAGGACTACTCCTATGGTAACCTGCGCAGGCAGTTGAAACGACAGTGTTTACCTTTAAAGCCTTTATTTAACTGCAAATGGCCATATTACAGCCTTTAGAGGGCTGTGCACGGAGTTAAAAGTGTTCTAAAGCCATGGCGCCAAGGAAAATGACTTGGGACGTCATATTACATTGAGACTGAAAACACTAGACCAATGGTAGCCTGGTTGGGAGCGTGGAAGCACGTTATTTCCGTGTAAAGCCTTTATTTGGCTACAAAAGGCAATATTACAGCATTTAAAGGACTGTGCGCGTAGTTGACAGTGTTCTATAGCCATGGCGTCAAAGAAAAGGACTTTCGACGTCTTATTCCATTAAGACTGGGAACACTAGACCATTGGTAGCCTTGCTGGGGACGTGGAAGAACGTGATTTACGTGTAAGGCCTTTATTAGGCTCCAAATGGCCATATTACTGCCTTTAGAGGGCTGTGCACGTAGTTAACAGTGTTCTATAGCCATGGCGCCAAGGAAAAGGACTTGGGACGTCATAGTCCATTGAGACTGGAAGGACTACTCCTATGGTAACCTGCGCAGGCATTTGGAACGACAGTATTTACGTTTAAAGCCTTTATTAGTCTGCAAAAGGCCATGTTACAGCATTTAGAGGGCTGTGCACGGAGTTAAAAGTGTTCTAAAGCCATGGCGCCAAGGAAAATGACTTGGGACGTCATATTACATTGAGACTGAAAACACTAGACCAATGGTAACTTGCGCAGGCAGGTGGAGCGACAGTATTTACGTATAAGGCCTTTAATAGGCTGCAAATAGCCATATTACAGCGTTCAAAGGGCCGTGCACGTAGTTAAATGTGTTTTAACGCTAAAGCGCCAAGGAAAAGGAATTGGGACGTCGTAGTTCAATGATAGTGGGAAAGGTACACCATTGGTAGCCTGGTTTGGAGAGTGGAAGCACGTGATTTACGCGTAAGGCCTTTTTTAGACTTACAAAAGCCATACTATAGCATTTAGAGGACTGTGCACGTACTTGCGGGTTTTTAAACGTCACGGCGACAAAGAAAACGACTTGGGACGTCATAGTCCATTGAGACTGGAAGGACTACACCAATGGTAACTTGTGCAGGCAGGTGGAGCGACAGTATTTACGTATAAGGCCTTTAATAGGCTGCAAATGGCCATATTACAGCTTTTAGAGGGCTGTGCACGGAGTTAAAAGTGTTCTAAAGCCATGGCGCCAAGGAAAATGACTTGGGACGTCATATTACATTGAGACTGAAAACACTAGACCAATGGTAGACTGGTTGGGAGCGTGGAAGCACGTTATTTCCGTGTAAAGCCTTTATTTGGCTACAAAAGGCAATATTACAGCATTTAAAGGACTGTGCGCGTAGTTGACACTGTTCCATAGCCATGGCGTCAAAGAAAAGGACTTTGGACGTCTTATTCCATTATGACTGGGAACACTAGACCATTGGTAGCCTTGCTGGGGACGTGGAAGAACGTGATTTACGTATAACACCTTTGTTAGGCTGCAAATGGCCATATTACTGCCTTTAGAGGGCTGTGCACGTAGTTAACAGTGTTCTATAGCCATGGCGCCCAGGAAAAGGACTTGGGACGTCATAGTCCATTGAGACTGGAAGGACTACTCCTATGGTAACCTGCGCAGGCAGTTGGAACGACAGTATTTACGTTTAACCCTATTCGGTCCGGGGGGGGGGGGCGGATTCCGCCCCCCCTAACGGTTTTTTTTTAATAACTCCTGATTGCTTTGTTATATGGCTATGATACTTACTGAGTTTCAACATTTATCTATTAGACACCTGCATGCTAATTTTTTAGGTCCCATACCTTTCAGAGGCTTTGATATTGGCCATTACTCGAAACTACCCCTAAAAATCTGTATGAAATCCTTATAATGGGGAAAATATAATAACTCCTGTTAGGATTATCCTTAGAACTTTAAACTTGCAACATAACTTTGTTTCATCAAGAAGAATCATTTTGAATATTTTGAACACGTGACTAATCCGATTTCCCGATTTTGTCGGATTTTACCCGAAAATCGGAAAAAAACGGATTTTCGGGCAATTTTTGGCAATTTTTCATCCGATCCATGTAAAAACCGGAAAATATGTTAAATAACTTTTATTTAGCTTTCAGAAACTTCAAACAGAATGTAAAAATTCGCTCTAGAACAAAAGTAATTACATTTTAAGCAGATAGTGGCATTTTTAACAATTTTCAAGCTTTTGATGACGTCACAGAAAATGTGCTGACGCAAGCAAATTTTTTTTGGCGCCATTTTGTTCCTTTTATGACGTACTATAAGTGTGCCAAGTTTGATTCAATTTGAACAACCCTATGAAAAGTTATTGAGGGGGGGCGGAATCCGCCCCCCCCCGGTCATAGTATGTTCGAAAAACCCCGGACCGAATAGGGTTAAAGCCTTTATTAGTCTGCAAAAGGCCATGTTACAGCATTTAGAGGGCTGTGCACGGAGTTAAAAGTGTTCTAAAGCCATGGCGCCAAGGAAAAGGACTTGGGACGTCATAGTCTATTGAGACTGGAAGGACTAGACTAATGGTATCCCGCGAAGGGTGGTGGAACCACGTTATTTACGTGTTAAGCCTTTATTTGGCTGCAAAAGGCAATATTACAGCATTTAGAGGTCTGTGCACGTAGTAAAAAGTGTTTTAACGCTAAAGCGCCAAGGAAAAGGACTTGAGACGTCATATTCCATTAAGACTGGGAACACTAGACCATTGGTAACCTTGCTTGGGGCGTGGAAGAACGTGATTTGCGTGTAAGACCTTTATTAGTCTGTAAAAGGCCATGTTACAGCATTTAGAGGACTGTGCGCGTAGTTGCCGGTCTTCTAACGCCAAGGTGCCAAAGAAAACGACTTGGGACGTTCTAGTCCATTGGGACTGGAAGGACTAGACCAATGGTATCCCGCGGTGGGTGGTGGAATCACGGTATTTTCGTGTAAAGGCTTTATTAGGCCGCAAAAGGCCATATTACTGACTTTAGAGGGCTGTGCACGTAGTTGACAGTGTTCTATAGCCATGGCGCCAAGGAAAAGGACTTGGGACGTCATAGTCCATTGAGACTGGAAGGACTACTCCTATGGTAACCTGCGCAGGCAGTTGGAACGACAGTGTTTACGTTTAAAGCCTTTATTTAACTGCAAATGGCCATATTACAGCCTTTAGAGGGCTGTGCACGGAGTTAACAGTGTGCTAAAGCCATGGCGCCAAGGAAAATGACTTTGCACGTCATAGTCCATTGAGACTGGAAGGACTAGACTAATGGTATCCCGTGAAGGGTGGTGGAACCACGTTATTTCCGTGTAGAGCCTTTATTTGGCTACAAAAGGCAATATTACGGCATTTAGAGGACTATGCGCGTAGTTGACAGTGTTCTATAGCCATGGCGTCAAGGAAAAGGACTTGGGATGTCATAGTCCATTGAGACTGGGAACACTAGGCCATTAGTAGCCTTGCTGGGGACGTGGAAGAACGTGATTTACATGTAAGGCCTTTATTAGGCTGCAAATGGCCATATTACTGCCTTTAAAGGGCTGTGCAGGTAGTTAACAGTGTTCTATAGTCATGGCGCCAAGGAAAAGGACTTGGGACGTCATAGTCCATTGAGACTGGAAGGACTAGACCAATGGTATCCCGCGGAGGGTGGTGGAATCACGGTATTTTCGTGTAAAGGCTTTATTAGGCCGCAAAAGGCAACATTACTGCCTTTAGAGGGCTGTGCACGTAGTCAACAGTGTTCTATAGCCATGGCGCCAAGGAAAAGGACTTGGGACGTCATAGTCCATTGAGACTGGAAGGACTACTCCTATGGAAACATGCGCAGGCAGTTGGAACGACAGTGTTTACGTTTAAAGCCTTTATTTAACTGCAAATGGCCATATTACAGCCTTTAGAGGGCTGTGCACGAAGTTAAAAGTGTTCTAAAGCCATGGCGCCAAGGAAAATGACTTGGGATGTCATATTACATTGAGACTGAAAACACTAGACCAATGGTAACTTGCGCAGGCAGGTGGAGCGACAGTATTTACGTATAAGGCCTTTAATAGGCTGCAAATAGCCATATTACAGCGTTCAAAGGGCCGTGCACGTAGTTAAATGTGTTTTAACGCTAAAGCGCCAAGGAAAAGGAATTGGGACGTCGTAGTTCAATGATAGTGGGAAAGGTACACCATTGGTAGCCTGGTTTGGAGAGTGGAAGCACGTGAATTACGCGTAAGGCCTTTTTTAGACTTACAAAAGCCATACTATAGCATTTAGAGGACTGTGCGCGTACTTGCGGGTTTTTAAACGTCACGGCGACAAAGAAAACGACTTGGGACGTCATAGTCCATTGAGACTGGAAGGACTAGACTAATGGTATCCCGCAAATGGTGGTGGAACCACGTTATTTCCGTGTAAAGCCTTTATTTGGCTACAAAAGGCAATATTACAGCCTTTAGAGGGCTGTGCACGTAGTTGACAGTGTTCTATAGCCATGGCGTCAAGGAAAAGGACTTTGGACGTCTTATTCCATTAAGACTGGGAACACTAGACCATTGGTAGCCTTGCTGGGGACGTGGAAGAACGTGATTTACGTGTAAGGCCTTTATTAGGCTGCAAATGGCCATATTACTGCCTTTAGAGGGCTGTGCACGTAGTTAACAGTGTTCTATAGCCATGGCGCCAAGGAAAAGGACTTGGGACGTCTTAGTCCATTGAGACTGGAAGGACTACTCCTATGGTAACCTGCGCAGGCAGTTGAAACGACAGTGTTTACCTTTAAAGCCTTTATTTAACTGCAAATGGCCATATTACAGCCTTTAGAGGGCTGTGCACGGAGTTAAAAGTGTTCTAAAGCCATGGCGCCAAGGAAAATGACTTGGGACGTCATATTACATTGAGACTGAAAACACTAGACCAATGGTAGCCTGGTTGGGAGCGTGGAAGCACGTTATTTCCGTGTAAAGCCTTTATTTGGCTACAAAAGGCAATATTACAGCATTTAAAGGACTGTGCGCGTAGTTGACACTGTTCCATAGCCATGGCGTCAAAGAAAAGGACTTTGGACGTCTTATTCCATTATGACTGGGAACACTAGACCATTGGTAGTCTTGCTGGGGACGTGGAAGAACGTGATTTACGTATAACACCTTTGTTAGGCTGCAAATGGCCATATTACTGCCTTTAGAGGGCTGTGCACGTAGTTAACAGTGTTCTATAGCCATGGCGCCAAGGAAAAGGACTTGGGACGTCATAGTCCATTGAGACTGGAAGGACTACTCCTATGGTAACCTGCGCAGGCAGTTGGAACGACAGTATTTACGTTTAAAGCCTTTATTAGTCTGCAAAAGGCCATGTTACAGCATTTAGAGGGCTGTGCACGGAGTTAAAAGTGTTCTAAAGCCATGGCGCCAAGGAAAAGGACTTGGGACGTCATAGTCTATTGAGACTGGAAGGACTAGACTAATGGTATCCCGCGAAGGGTGGTGGAACCACGTTATTTACGTGTTAAGCCTTTATTTGGCTGCAAAAGGCAATATTACAGCATTTAGAGGTCTGTGCACGTAGTAAAAAGTGTTTTAACGCTAAAGCGCCAAGGAAAAGGACTTGAGACGTCATATTCCATTAAGACTGGGAACACTAGACCATTGGTAACCTTGCTTGGGGCGTGGAAGAACGTGATTTGCGTGTAAGACCTTTATTAGTCTGTAAAAGGTCATGTTACAGCATTTAGAGGACTGTGCGCGTAGTTGCCGGTCTTCTAACGCCAAGGTGCCAAAGAAAACGACTTGGGACGTTCTAGTCCATTGGGACTGGAAGGACTAGACCAATGGTATCCCGCGGAGGGTGGTGGAATCACGGTATTTTCGTGTAAAGGCTTTATTAGGCCGCAAAAGGCCATATTACTGACTTTAGAGGGCTGTGCACGTAGTTGACAGTGTTCTATAGCCATGGCGCCAAGGAAAAGGACTTGGGACGTCATAGTCCATTGAGACTGGAAGGACTACTCCTATGGTAACCTGCGCAGGCAGTTGGAACGACAGTGTTTACGTTTAAAGCCTTTATTTAACTGCAAATGGCCATATTACAGCCTTTAGAGGGCTGTGCACGGAGTTAACAGTGTGCTAAAGCCATGGCGCCAAGGAAAATGACTTGGGACGTCATAGTCCATTGAGACTGGAAGGACTAGACTAATGGTATCCCGTGAAGGGTAGTGGAACCACGTTATTTCCGTGTAAAGCCTTTATTTGGCTACAAAAGGCGATATTACGGCATTTAGAGGACTATGCGCGTAGTTGACAGTGTTCTATAGCCATGGCGTCAAGGAAAAGGACTTGGGACGTCATAGTCCATTGAGACTGGAAGGACTACTGCTATGGTAACCTGCGCAGGCAGGTGGAACGACACTATTTACGCATAACACCTTTATTAGGCTGCAAATGGCCATTGTACAGCCTTTAGAGGGCTGTGCACGGAGTTAAAAGTGTTCTAAAGCCATGGCGCCAAGGAAAATGACTTGGGACGTCATATTACATTGAGACTGAAAACAATAGACCAATGGTAACTTGCGCAGGCAGGTGGAGCGACAGTATTTACGTATAAGGCCTTTAATAGGCTGCAAATGGCCATATTACAGCGTTCAAAGGGCCGTGCACGTAGTTAAATGTGTTTTAACGCTAAAGCGCCAAGGAAAAGGAATTGGGACGTCGTAGTTCAATGATAGTGGGAAAGGTACACCATTGGTAGCCTGGTTTGGAGAGTGGAAGCACGTGATTTACGCGTAAGGCCTTTTTTAGACTTACAAAAGCCATACTATAGCATTTAGAGGACTGTGCGCGTACTTGCGGGTTTTTTAACGTCACGGCGACAAAGAAACCGACTTGGGACGTCATAGTCCATTGAGACTGGAAGGACTACACCAATGGTAACTTGCGCAGGCAGGTGGAGCGACAGTATTTACGTATAAGGCCTTTAATAGGCTGCAAATGGCCATATTACAGCCTTTACAGGGCTGTGCACGTAGTTGACAGTGTTCTATAGCCATGGCGTCAAGGAAAAGGACTTTGGACGTCTTATTCCATTAAGACTGGGAACACTAGACCATTGGTAGCCTTGCTGGGGACGTGGAAGAACGTGATTTACGTGTAAGGCCTTTATTAGGCTGCAAATGGCCATATTACTGCCTTTAGAGGGCTGTGCACGTAGTTAACAGTGTTCTATAGCCATGGCGCCAAGGAAAAGGACTTGGGACGTCATAGTCCATTGAGACTGGAAGGACTATTCCTATGGTAACCTGCGCAGGCAGTTGGAACGACAGTGTTTATGTTTAAAGCCTTTATTTAACTGCAAATGGCCATATTACAGCCTTTAGAGGGCTGTGCACGGAGTTAAAAGTGTTCTAAAGCCATGGCGCCAAGGAAAATGACTTGGGACGTCATATTACATCGAGACTGAAAACACTAGACCAATGGTAGCCTTGCTGGGGACGTGGAAGAACGTGATTTACGTGTAAGGCCTTTATTAGGCTGCAAATGGCCATATTACTGCCTTTAGAGGGCTGTGCACGTAGTTAAAAGTGTTCTAAAGCAATGGCGCCAAGGAAAATGACTTGGGACGTCATATTACATTGAGACTGAAAACACTAGACCAATGGTAACTTGCGCAGGCAGGTGGAGGGACAGTATTTACGTATAAGGCCTTTAATAGGCTGCAAATGGCCATTTTACAGCGTTCAAAGGGCCGTGCACGTAGTTAAATGTGTTTTAACGCTAAAGCGCCAAGGAAAAGGAATTGGGACGTCGTAGTTCAATGATAGTCGGAAAGGTACACCATTGGTAGCCTGGTTTGGAGAGTGGAAGCACGTGATTTACGCGTAAGGCCTTTTTTAGACTTACAAAAGCCATACTATAGCATTTAGAGGACTGTGCGCGTACTTGCGGGTTTTTAAACGTCACGGCGACGAAGAAAACGACTTGGGACGTCATAGTCCATTGAGACTGGAAGGACTACACCAATGGTAACTTGCGCAGGCAGGTGGAGCGACAGTATTTACGTATAAGGCCTTTAATAGGCTGCAAATGGCCATATTACAGCCTTTAGAGGACTATGCGCGTAGTTGACAGTGTTCTATAGCCATGGCGTCAAGGAAAAGGACTTGGCACGTCATAGTCCATTGAGACTGGAAGGACTACTGCTATGGTAACCTGCGCAGGCAGGTGGAAAGACGCTATTTACGTATAACACCTTTTATAGGCTGCAAATGGCCATTGTACAGCCTTTAGAGGGCTGTGCACGGAGTTAAAAGTGTTCTAAAGCCATGGCGCCAAGGAAAATGACTTGGCACGTCATAGTCCATTGAGACTGGAAGGACTAGACTAATGGTATCCCGCGAAGGGTGGTGGAACCACGTTATTTACGTGTAAAGCCTTTATTTGGCTGCAAAAGGCAATATTACAGCATTTAGAGGTCTGTGCGCGTAGTAAAAAGTGTTTTAACGCTAAAACACCAAGGAAAAGGAATTGGGACGTCGTAGTTCAATGATAGTCGCAGAAGGTACACCATTGGTAGCCTGGTTTGGAGAGTGGAAGCACGTGATTTACGCGTAAGGTCTTTTTTAGACTTACAAAGGCCATACTATAGCATTTAGAGGACTGTGCGCGTACTTGGGCGTTTTCAAACG
The DNA here is from genome assembly GCF_029227915.1 of Hydractinia symbiolongicarpus. Taxonomy (NCBI): domain Eukaryota; kingdom Metazoa; phylum Cnidaria; class Hydrozoa; order Anthoathecata; family Hydractiniidae; genus Hydractinia; species Hydractinia symbiolongicarpus. The sequence goes on along the minus strand of NC_079885.1, from coordinate 13,871,495 downwards.
TCACGGCGTCAAAGAAAACGACTTGGGACGTCATTGTCCATTGAGACTGGAAGGACTACACCAATGGTAGCATGGCTGGGAGCATGGAAGCACGTTATTTACGGGTAAGGCCTTTAATAGCCTGCAAAAGACGATAATGCCGCATTTAGATAGCTGTGGACGTAGTTAACAGTGTTCTAAAGCCATGGCGTCAAGGAAAAGGACTTGAGACGTCTTATTCCATTAAGACTGGGAACACTAGACCATTGGTAGCCTTGCTGGGGACGTGGAAGAACGTGATTTACATGTAAGGCCTTTATTAGGCTGCAAATGGCCATATTAGTGCCTTTAGAGGGCTGTGCAGGTAGTTAACAGTGTTCTATAGTCATGGCACCAAGGAAAAGGACTTGGGACGTCATAGTCCATTGAGACTAGAAGGACTACTCCTATGGTAACCTGCGCAGGCAGTTGGAACGACAGTGTTTACGTTTAAAGCCTTTATTTAACTGCAAATGGCCATATTACAGCCTTTAGAGGGGGTGTGCACGGAGTTAAAAGTGTTCTAAAGCCATGGCGCCAAGGAAAGTGACTTGGGACGTCATATTCCATTGAGACTGAAAACACTAGACCAATGGTAGCCTGGTTGGGAGCGTGGAAGCACGTGGTTTACGTGTAAGGCCTTTATTAGTCTGCAAAAAGCCATGTTACAGCATTTAGAGGACTGTGCACGTAGTTAACAGTGTTCTAACGCCATGCCGTCAAGGAAAAGGACTTGGGATGTCATAGTCCATTGAGACTAGAAGGACTAGATCAATGGTAGCCTGGCTTGGAGCGTGGAAGCACGTGGTTTACGTACAAGGTCTTTATTAGGCTGCAAAGGCAATAATACGGCTTACAGGGGGCTGTGCACGTAGTTAACAGTGTTCTATAGCCATGGCGTCAAGAAAAAGGACTTTGGACGTCATATTCTATTAAGACTGGGAACACTAGACCATTGGTAGCCTTGCTGGGGACGTAGAAGAACGTGATTTACGTGTAAGGCCTTTATTAGGCTGCAAATGGACATATTACTGCGTTTAGAGGGCTGTGCACGTAGTTAACAGTGTTCTATAGCCATGGCACCAAGGAAAAGGACTTGGGACGTCATAGTCCATTGAGACTGGAAGGACTACTTCTATGGTAACCTGCGCATGCAGTTGGAACGACAGTATTTACGTTTAATACCTTTATTAGTCTGCAAAAGGCCATGTTACAGCATTTAGAGGGCTGTGCACGGAGTTAACATTGTTCTAAAGCCATGGTGCCAAGGAAAAGAACTTGGGACGTCATAGTCCATTGAGACTGGAAGGACTACACCAATGGTAACTTGCGCAGGCAGGTGGAGCGACAGTATTTACGTATAAAGCCTTTAATAGGCTGCAAATGGCCATATTACAGCGTTCAAAGGGCCGTGCACGTAGTTGAATGTGTTTTAACGCTAAAGCGCCAAGGAAAAGGAATTGGGACGTCGTAGTTCAATGATAGTCGGAAAGGTACACCATTGGTAGCCTGGTTTGGAGAGTGGAAGCACGTGATTTACGCGTAAGGCCTTTTTTAGACTTACAAAAGCCATACTATAGCATTTAGAGGACTGTGCGCGTACTTGCGGGTTTTTTAACGTCACGGCGACAAAGAAAACGACTTGGGACGTCATAGTCCATTGAGACTGGAAGGACTACACCAATGGTAACTTGCGCAGGCAGGTGGAGCGACAGTATTTACGTATAAGGCCTTTAATAGGCTGCAAATAGCCATATTACAGCCTTTACAGGGCTGTGCACGTAGTTGACAGTGTTCTATAGCCATGGCGTCAAGGAAAAGGACTTTGGACGTCTTATTCCATTAAGACTGGGAACACTAGACCATTGGTAGCCTTGCTGGGGGCGTGGAAGAACGTGATTTGCGTGTAAGACCTTTATTAGTCTGTAAAAGGCCATGTTACAGCATTTAGAGGACTGTGCGCGTAGTTGCCGGTCTTCTAACGCCAAGGTGCCAAAGAAAACGACTTGGGACGTTGTAGTCCATTGGGACTGGAAGGACTAGACCAATAGTATCCCGCGGAGGGTGGTGGAATCACGGTATTTTCGTGTAAAGGCTTTATTAGGCCGCAAAAGGCCATATTACTGACTTTAGAGGGCTGTGCACGTAGTTGACAGTGTTCTATAACCATGGCGCCAAGGAAAAGGACTTGGGACGTCATAGTCCATTGAGACTGGAAGGACTACTCCTATGGTAACCTGCGCAGGCAGTTGGAACGACAGTGTTTACGTTTAAAGCCTTTATTTAACTGCAAATGGCCATACTACAGCCTTTAGAGGGTTGTGCACGGAGTTAAAAGTGTTCTAAAGCCATGGCGCCAAGGAAAATGACTTGGGACGTCATATTACATTGAGACTGAAAACACTAGACCAATGGTAACTTGCGCAGGCAGGTGGAGCGACAGTATTTACGTATAAGGCCTTTAATAGGCTGCAAATGGCCATATTACAGCGTTCAAAGGGCCGTGCACGTAGTTAAATGTGTTTTAACGCTAAAGCGCCAAGGAAAAGGAATTGGGACGTCGTAGTTCAATGATAGTCAGAAAGGTACACCATTGGTAGCCTGGTTTGGAGAGTGGAAGCGCGTGATTTACGCGTAAGGCCTTTTTTAGACTTACAAAAGCCATAACTATAGCATTTAGAGGACTGTGCGCGTACTTGCGGGTTTTTAAACGTCACGGCGACGAAGAAAACGACTTGGGACGTCATAGTCCATTGAGACTGGAAGGACTACACCAATGGTAACTTGCGCAGGCAGGTGGAGCGACAGTATTTACGTATAAGGCCTTTAATAGGCTGCAAATGGCCATATTACAGCCTTTAGAGGACTATGCGCGTAGTTGACAGTGTTCTATAGCCATGGCGTCAAGGAAAAGGACTTGGCACGTCATAGTCCATTGAGACTGGAAGGACTACACCAATGGTAGCATGGCTGGGAGCATGGAAGAACGTGATTTACATGTAAGGCCTTTATTAGCCTGCAAATGGCCATATTACTGCCTTTAGAGGGCTGTGCAGGTAGTTAACAGTGTTCTATAGTCATGGCGCCAAGGAAAAGGACTTGGGACGTCATAGTCCATTGAGACTGGAAGGACTAGACCAATGGTATCCCGCGGAGGGTGGTGGAATCACGGTATTTTCGTGTAAAGGCTTTATTAGGCCGCAAAAGGCCATATTACTGACTTTAGAGGGCTGTGCACGTAGTTGACAGTGTTCTATAGCCATGGCGCCAAGGAAAAGGACTTGGGACGTCATAGTCCATTGAGACTGGAAGGACTACTCCTATGGTAACCTGCGCAGGCAGTTGGAACGACAGTGTTTACGTTTAAAGCCTTTATTTAACTGCAAATAGCCATATTACAGCCTTTAGAGGGCTGTGCACGGAGTTAAAAGTGTTCTAAAGCCATGGCGCCAAGGAAAATGACTTGTGACGTCATATTACATTGAGACTGAAAACACTAGACCAATGGTAACTTACGCAGGCAGGTGGAGCGACAGTATTTACGTATAAGGCCTTTAATAGGCTGCAAATGGCCATATTACAGCGTTCAAAGGGCCGTGCACGTAGTTAAATGTGTTTTAACGCTAAAGCGCCAAGGAAAAGGAATTGGGACGTCGTAGTTCAATGATAGTCAGAAAGGTACACCATTGGTAGCCTGGTTTGGAGAGTGGAAGCACGTGATTTACGCGTAAGGCCTTTTTTAGACTTACAAAAGCCATACTATAGCATTTAGAGGACTGTGCGCGTACTTGCGGGTTTTTTAACGTCACGGCGACAAAAAAAACGACTTGGGACGTCATAGTCCATTGAGACTGGAAGGAATACACCAATGGTAACTTGCGCAGGCAGGTGGAGCGACAGTATTTACGTATAAGGCCTTTAATAGGCTGCAAATGGCCATATTACTGCCTTTAGAGGGCTGTGCACGTAGTTAACAGTGTTCTATAGCCATGGCGCCAAGGAAAAGGACTTGGGACGTCATAGTCCATTGAGACTGGAAGGACTACTCCTATGGTAACCTGCGCAGGCAGTTGGAACGACAGTGTTTACGTTTAAAGCCTTTATTTAACTGCAAATGGCCATATTACAGCCTTTAGAGGGCTGTGCACGGAGTTAAAAGTGTTCTAAAGCCATGGCGCCAAGGAAAATGACTTGGGACGTCATATTACATTGAGACTGAAAACACTAGACCAATGGTAGCCTTGCTGGGGACGTGGAAGAACGTGATTTACGTGTAAGGCCTTTATTAGGCTGCAAATGGCCATATTACTGCCTTTAGAGGGCTGTGCACGTAGTTAAAAGTGTTCTATAGCCATGGCGCTAAGGAAAAGGACTTGGGACGTCATAGTCCATTGAGACTGGAAGGACTACTCCTATGGTAACCTGCGCAGGCAGTTGGAACGACAGTGTTTACGTTTAAAGCCTTTATTTAACTGCAATTGGCCATATTACAGCCTTTAGAGGGCTGTGCACGGAGTTAAAAGTGTTCTAAAGCAATGGCGCCAAGGAAAATGACTTGGGACGTCATATTACATTGAGACTGAAAACACTAGACCAATGGTAACTTGCGCAGGCAGGTGGAGCGACAGTATTTACGTATAAGGCCTTTAATAGGCTGCAAATGGCCATATTACAGCGTTCAAAGGGCCGTGCACGTAGTTAAATGTGTTTTAACGCTAAAGCGCCAAGGAAAAGGAATTGGGACGTCGTAGTTCAATGATAGTCGGAAAGGTACACCATTGGTAGCCTGGTTTGGAGAGTGGAAGCACGTGATTTACGCGTAAGGCCTTTTTTAGACTTACAAAAGGCATACTATAGCATTTAGAGGACTGTGCGCGTACTTGCGGGTTTTTAAACGTCACGGCGACGAAGAAAACGACTTGGGACGTCATAGTCCATTGAGACTGGAAGGACTACACCAATGGTAACTTGCGCAGGCAGGTGGAGCGACAGTATTTACGTATAAGGCCTTTAATAGGCTGCAAATGGCCATATTACAGCCTTTAGAGGACTATGCGCGTAGTTGACAGTGTTCTATAGCCATGGCGTCAAGGAAAAGGACTTGGCACGTCATAGTCCATTGAGACTGGAAGGACTACACCAATGGTAGCATGGCTGGGAGCATGGAAGCACGTTATTTACGGGTAAGGCCTTTATTAGCCTGCAAAAGACGATAATGCCGCATTTAGATTGCTGTGGACGTAGTTAACAGTGTTCTAAAGCCATGGCGTCAAGGAAAAGGACTTGAGACGTCTTATTCCATTAAGACTGGGAACACTAGACCATTGGTAGCCTTGCTGGGGACGTGGAAGAACGTGATTTACATGTAAGGCCTTTATTAGGCTGCAAATGGCCATATTACTGCCTTTAGAGGGCTGTGCAGGTAGTTAACAGTGTTCTATAGTCATGGCGCCAAGGAAAAGGACTTGGGACGTCATAGTCCATTGAGACTGGAAGGACTACTCCTATGGTAACCTGCGCAGGCAGTTGGAACGACAGTGTTTACGTTTAAAGCCTTTATTTAACTGCAAATGGCCATATTACAGCCTTTAGAGGGGGTGTGCACGGAGTTAAAAGTGTTCTAAAGCCATGGCGCCAAGGAAAGTGACTTGGGACGTCATATTCCATTGAGAATGAAAACACTAGACCAATGGTAGCCTGGTTGGGAGCGTGGAAGCACGTGGTTTACGTGTAAGGCCTTTATTAGTCTGCAAAAAGCCATGTTACAGCATTTAGAGGACTGTGCACGTAGTTAACAGTGTTCTAACGCCATGCCGTCAAGGAAAAGGACTTGGGATGTCATAGTCCATTGAGACTGGGAACACTAGGCCATTGGTAGCCTTGCTGGGGACGTGGAAAAACGTGATTTACGTGCAAGGCCTTTATTAGTCTGTAAAAGGACATATTGCAACAATTAGAGGGCTGTGCACATAGTCCACAGAGCTCTAAAGCCATGACGCCAAGGAGAACGACTTGGCAAGTCGTAGTCCATTGAGACTAGAAGGACTAGATCAATGGTAGCCTGGCTTGGAGCGTGGAAGCACGTGGTTTACGTACAAGGCCTTTATTAGGCTGCAAAGGCAATAATACGGCTTACAGGGGGCTGTGCACGTAGTTAACAGTGTTCTATAGCCATGGCGTCAAGAAAAAGGACTTTGGACGTCATATTCTATTAAGACTGGGAACACTAGACCATTGGTAGCCTTGCTGGGGACGTAGAAGAACGTGATTTGAACGTGATGGGACGTCATAGTCCATTGAGACTGGAAGGACTACACCAATGGTAACTTGCGCGGGCAGGTGGAGCGACAGTATTTACGTATAAGGCCTTTAATAGGCTGCAAATGGCCATATTACAGCCTTTAGAGGGCCGTGCACGGAGTTAACAGTGTGCTAAAGCCATGGCGCCATGGAAAATGACTTGGCACGTCATAGTCCATTGAGACTGGAAGGACTAGACTAATGGTAACTTGCGCAGGCAGGTGGAGCAACAGTATTTACGTATAAGGCCTTTAATAGGCTGCAAATGGCCATATTACAGCGTTCAAAGGGCTGTGCACGTAGTTAACAGTGTTCTAACGCCATAGCGCGAAGGAAAACGACTTGGAACGTCGTATTCCATTCAGACTTGAAGGACTAGATCAATGGTAGCATGGCTGGGAGAATGGAAGCACGTTATTTACGTGTAAGGTCTTTATTAGTCTGCAAAAGGACATAATACTGCCTTCACAAGGCTGTGCACGTAGTTAACAGTGTTCTATAGCCATGGCGTCAAGGAAAAGGACTTGGCACGTTGTAGTCCATTGAGACTGGAAACACTAGGCCATTGGTAGCCTTGCTGGGGACGTGGAAGAACGTGATTTACGTGCAAGGCCTTTATTAGTCTGTAAAAGGACATATTGCAGCATTTAGAGGGCTGTGCACATAGTTCACAGTGCTCTAAAGCCATGACGCCAAGGAGAACGACTTGGCAAGTCGTAGTCCATTGAGACTAGAAGGACTAGATCAATGGTAGCCTGGCTGGGAGCGTGGAAGCACGTGGTTTACGTCTAAGGCCTTTATTAGGCTGCAAAGGCAATAATACGGCTTACAGGGGCTGTGCACTTAGTTAACAGTGTTCTATAGCCATGGCGTCAAGGAAAAGGACTTTGGACGTCATATTCCATTAAGCCTGGGAACACTAGACCATTGGTAGCCTTGCTGGAGACGTGGAAGAACGTGATTTGCGTGTAAGACCTTTATTAGTCTGTAAACGGCCATGTTACAGCATTTAGAGGACTGTGCGCGTAGTTGCCGGTCTTCTAACGCCAAGGTGCCAAAGAAAACAACTTGGCACGTTGTAGTCCATTGGGACTGCAAGGACTAGACCGATGGTATCCCGCGGAGGGTGATGGAATCACGGCATTTACGTGTAAAGGCGTTATTAGGCTGCAAAAGGACATATTACTGACTTTAGAGGGTTGTGCACGTAGTTAACAGTCTTCTATAGCCATGGCGTCAAGGAAAAGGACTTGGGACGTCATATTCCATTAAGACTGGGAACACTAGACCATTGGTAGCCTTGCTGGGGACGTGGAAGAACATGATTTACGTGTAAGGCCTTTATTAGGCTGTAAATGGACATATTACTGCCTTTAGAGGGCTGTGCACGTAGTTAACAGTGTTCTATAGCCATGGCGTCAAGGAAAAGGACTTGGGACGTCATATTCCATTAAGACTGGGAACACTAGACCATTGGTAGAATTGCTGGGGACGTGGAAGAACGTGATTTACGTGTAAGGCCTTTATTAGGCTGCAAATGGACATATTACTGCCTTTAGAGGGCTGTGCATGCACGTAGTTAAAAGTTTTCTATAGCCATGGCACTAAGGAAAAGGACTTGGGACGTCATAGTCCATTGAGACTGGAAGGACTACTCCTATGGTAACCTGCGCAGGCAGTTGGAACGACAGTATTTACATTTATAGCTTTTATTAGTCTGCAAAAGGCCATGTTACAGCATTTAGAGGGCTGTGCACATAGTTCACAGTGCTCTAAAGCCATGACGCCAAGGAGAACGACTTGGCAAGTCATAGTCCATTGAAACTGGAAGGGCTAGACCAATGGTATCCTGCGAAGGGTGCTGGAACCACGTTATTTGCGTGTAAAGCCTTTATTTGGCTGCAAAAGGCAATATTACAGCATTTAGAGGCCTGTGCACGTAGTTAAATGTGTTTTAACGCTAAAGCGCCAAGGAAAAGGAATTGGCACGTCGTAGTTCAATGATAGTCGGAAAGGTACACCATTGGTAGCCTGGTTTGGAGAGTGGAAGCACGTGATTTACGCGTAAGGCCTTTTTTAGACTTACAAAAGCCATACTATAGCATTTAGAGGACTGTGCGCGTACTTGCGGGTTTTCAAACGTCACGGCGACAAAGAAAACGACTTGGGACGTCCATTGAAACTGGAAGGACTACACCAATGGTAACTTGCGCAGGCAGGTGGAGCGACAGTATTTACGTATAAGGCCTTTAATAGGCTGCAAATGGCCATATTACAGCGTTCAAAGAGCCGTGCACGTAGTTAAATGTGTTTTAACGCTAAAGCGCCTAGGAAAAGGAATTGGGACGTCGTAGTTCAATGATAGTCGGAAAGGTACACCAATGGTAGCATGGCTGGGAGCATGGAAGCACGTTATTTACGTGTAAGGTCTTTATTAGTCTGCAAAAGGACATAATACTGCCTTTACAAGGTTGTGCACGTAGTTAACAGTGTTCTATAGCCATGGCGTCAAGGAAAAGGACTTGGCACGTTGTAGTCCATTGAGACTGGGAACACTAGGCCATTGGTAGCCTTGGTGGGGACGTGGAAGAAGGTGATTTACGTGCAAGGCCTTTATTAGTCTGTAAAAGGACATATTGCGGCATTTAGAGGGCTGCGCACATAGTTCACAGTGCTCTAAAGCCATGACGCCAAAGAGAGCGACTTGGCAAGTCGTAGTCCATTGAGACTAGAAGGACTAGATCAATGGTAGCCTGGCTGGGAGCGTGGAAGCACGTGGTTTACGTCTAAGGCCTTTATTAGGCTGCAAAGGCAATAATACGGCTTACGGGGGGCTGTGCACGTAGTTAACAGTGTTCTATAGCCATGGCGTCAAGGAAAAGGACTTTGGACGTCATATTCCATTAAGACTGGTAACACTAGACCATTGGTAGCCTTGCTGGAGACGTGGAAGAACGTGATTTGCGTGTAAGACCTTTATTAGTCTGTAAACGGCCATGTTACAGCATTTAGAGGACTGTGCGCGTAGTTCCTGGTCTTCTAACGCCAAGGTGCCAAAGAAAACGACTTGGCATGTTGTAGTCCATTGGGACTGGAAGAACTAGACCAATGGTATCCCGCGGAGGGTGATGGAATCACGGCAATTACGTGTAAAGGCGTTATTAGGCTGCAAAAAGACATATTACTGACTTTAGAGGGTTGTGCACGTAGTTAACAGTGTTCTCTAGCCATGGCGTCAAGGAAAAGGACTTGGGACGTCATATTCCATTAAGACTGGGAACACTAGACCATTGGTAGCCTTGCTGGGGACGTGGAAGAATGTGATTTACGGGTAAGGCCTTTATTAAGCTGCAAATGGACATATTACTGCCTTTAGAGGGCTGTGCACGCAGTTAAAAGTGTTCTATAGCCATGGCAATAAGGAAAAGGACTTGGGACGTCATAGTCCATTGAGACTGGAAAGACTACTCCTATGGTAACCTGCGCAGGCAGTTGGAACGACAGTAATTACGTTTATAGCTTTTATCAGTCTGCAAAAGGCCATGTTACAGCATTTAGAGGGCTGTGCACGGAGTTAACATTGTTCTAAAGCCATGGCGCAAAGGAAGAGAACTTTGGACGTCATATTCCATTAAGACTGGGTACACTAGACCATTGGTAGCCTTGCTGGGGACGTGGAAGAACGTGATTTACGTGCAAGGCCTTTATTAGGCTGCAAATGGCCATACTATAGCATTTAGAGGACTGTGCGCGTACTTGCGAGTTTTCAAACGCCACAGCGTCAAAGAAAACGACTTGGGACGTCATAGTCCATTGAGACTGGAAGGACTACACAAATGGTAACTTGCGCAGGCAGGTGGAGCGACAGTATTTACGTATAAGGCCGTTAATAGGCTGCAAATGGCCATATTACAGCATTTAGAGGCCTGTGCACGTAGTCAAATGTGTTTTAACGCTAAAGCGCCAAGGAAAAGGAATTGGGACGTCGTAGTTCAATGATAGTCGGAAAGGTACACCATTGGTAGACTGGTTTGGAGAGTGGAAGCACGTGATTTACGCGTAAGGCCTTTTTTAGACTTACAAAAGCCATACTATAGCATTTAGAGGACTGTGCGCGTACTTGCGGGTTTTCAAACGTCACGGCGACAAAGAAAACGACTTGGGACGTCATACTCCATTGAGACTGGAAGGACTACACCAATGGTAACTTGCGCAGGCAGGTGGTGCGACAGTATTTAGGTATAAGGCCTTTAATAGGCTGCAAATGGCCATATTACATCGTTCAAAGGGCTGTGCACGTAGTTAAATGTGTTTTAACGCTAAAGCGCCAAGGAAAAGGAATTGGAACGTCGTCGTTCAATGATAGTCGGAAAGGTACACCATTGGTAGCCTGGTTTGGAGAGTGGAAGCACGTGATTTACGCGTAAGGCCTTTTTTAGACTTTCAAAAGCCATACTATAGCATTTAGAGGACTGTGCGCGTACTTGCGGGTTTTCAAACATCACGGCGACAAAGAAAACGACTTGGGACGTCATATTCCATTGAGACTGTAAGGACTACACCAATGGTAACTTGCGCAGGCAGGTGGAGCGACAGTATTTACGTATAAAGCCTTTAATAGCCTGCAAATGGCCATATTACAGCGTTCAAAGGGCCGTGCACGTAGTTAACAGTGTTCTAACGCCATAGCGCGAAGGAAAACGACTTGGAACGTCGTATTCCATTCAGACTTGAAGGACTAGATCAATGGTAGCATGGCTGGGAGCATGGAAGCACGTTATTTACGTGTAAGGTCTTTATTAGTCTGCAAAAGGACATAATACTGCCTTCACAAGGCTGTGCACGTAGTTAACAGTGTTCTATAGCCATGGCGTCAAGGAAAAGGACTTGGCACGTTGTAGTCCATTGAGACTGGAAACACTAGGCCATTGGTAGCCTTGCTGGGGACGTGGAAGAACGTGATTTACGTGCAAGGCCTTTATTAGTCAGTAAAAGGACATATTGCAGCATTTAGAGGGCTGTGCACATAGTTCACAGTGCTCTAAAGCCATGACGCCAAGGAGAACGACTTGGCAAGTCGTAGTCCATTGAGACTAGAAGGACTAGATCAATGGTAGCCTGGCTGGGAGCGTGGAAGCACGTGGTTTACGTCTAAGGCCTTCATTAGGCTGCAAAGGCTATAATACGGCTTACAAGGGGCTGTGCACGTAGTTAACAGTGTTCTATAGCCATGGCGTCAAGGAAAAGGACTTTGGACGTCATATTCCATTAAGACTGGGAACACTAGACCATTGGTAGCCTTGCTGGAGACGTGGAAGAACGTGATTTGCGTGTAAGACCTTTATTAGTCTGTAAACGGCCATGTTTCGGCATTTAGAGGACTGTGCGCGTAGTTGCTGGTCTTCTAACGCCAAGGTGCCAAAGAAAACGACTTGGCATGTTGTAGTCCATTGGGACTGGAAGAACTAGACCAATGGTATCCAGCGGAGGGTGATGGAATCACGGCATTTACGTGTAAAGGCGTTATTAGGCTGCAAAAGGACATATTACTGACTTTAGAGGGTTGTGCACGTAGTTAACAGTGTTCTATAGCCATGGCGTCAAGGAAAAGGACTTGGGACGTCATATTCCATTAAGACTGGAAGGATTACTCCTATGGTAACCTGCGCAGGCAGTTGGAACGACAGTATTTACGTTTATAGCTTTTATTAGTCTGCAAAAGGCCATGTTACAGCATTTAGAGGGCTGTGCACGGAGTTAACATTGTTCTAAAGCCATGGCGCCAAAGAAAAGAACTTTGGACGTCATATTCCATTAAGACTGAGAATACTAGACCATTGGTAGCCTTGCTGGGGACGTGGAAGAACGTGATTTATGTGCAAGGCCTTTATTAGTCTGTAAAAGGACATATTGCAACAATTAGAGGGCTGTGCACATAGTTGACAGTGCTCTAAAGCCATGACGCCAAGGAGAACGACTTGGCAAGTCGTAGTCCATTGAGACTAGAAGGACTAGATCAATGGTAGCCTGGCTTGGAGCGTGGAAGCACGTGGTTTACGTACAAGGCCTTTATTAGGCTGCAAAGGCAATAATACGGCTTACAGGGGGCTGTGCACGTAGTTAACAGTGTTCTATAGCCATGGCGTCAAGAAAAAGGACTTTGGACGTCATATTCTATTAAGACTGGGAACACTAGACCATTGGTAGCCTTGCTGGGGACGTAGAAGAACGTGATTTGAACGTGATGGGACGTCATAGTCCATTGAGACTGGAAGGACTACACCAATGGTAACTTGCGCGGGCAGGTGGAGCGACAGTATTTACGTATAAGGCCTTTAATAGGCTGCAAATGGCCATATTACAGCCTTTAGAGGGCCGTGCACGGAGTTAACAGTGTGCTAAAGCCATGGCGCCATGGAAAATGACTTGGCACGTCATAGTCCATTGAGACTGGAAGGACTAGACTAATGGTAACTTGCGCAGGCAGGTGGAGCAACAGTATTTACGTATAAGGCCTTTAATAGGCTGCAAATGGCCATATTACAGCGTTCAAAGGGCTGTGCACGTAGTTAACAGTGTTCTAACGCCATAGCGCGAAGGAAAACGACTTGGAACGTCGTATTCCATTCAGACTTGAAGGACTAGATCAATGGTAGCATGGCTGGGAGAATGGAAGCACGTTATTTACGTGTAAGGTCTTTATTAGTCTGCAAAAGGACATAATACTGCCTTCACAAGGCTGTGCACGTAGTTAACAGTGTTCTATAGCCATGGCGTCAAGGAAAAGGACTTGGCACGTTGTAGTCCATTGAGACTGGAAACACTAGGCCATTGGTAGCCTTGCTGGGGACGTGGAAGAACGTGATTTACGTGCAAGGCCTTTATTAGTCTGTAAAAGGACATATTGCAGCATTTAGAGGGCTGTGCACATAGTTCACAGTGCTCTAAAGCCATGACGCCAAGGAGAACGACTTGGCAAGTCGTAGTCCATTGAGACTAGAAGGACTAGATCAATGGTAGCCTGGCTGGGAGCGTGGAAGCACGTGGTTTACGTCTAAGGCCTTTATTAGGCTGCAAAGGCAATAATACGGCTTACAGGGGCTGTGCACTTAGTTAACAGTGTTCTATAGCCATGGCGTCAAGGAAAAGGACTTTGGACGTCATATTCCATTAAGCCTGGGAACACTAGACCATTGGTAGCCTTGCTGGAGACGTGGAAGAACGTGATTTGCGTGTAAGACCTTTATTAGTCTGTAAACGGCCATGTTACAGCATTTAGAGGACTGTGCGCGTAGTTGCCGGTCTTCTAACGCCAAGGTGCCAAAGAAAACAACTTGGCACGTTGTAGTCCATTGGGACTGCAAGGACTAGACCGATGGTATCCCGCGGAGGGTGATGGAATCACGGCATTTACGTGTAAAGGCGTTATTAGGCTGCAAAAGGACATATTACTGACTTTAGAGGGTTGTGCACGTAGTTAACAGTCTTCTATAGCCATGGCGTCAAGGAAAAGGACTTGGGACGTCATATTCCATTAAGACTGGGAACACTAGACCATTGGTAGCCTTGCTGGGGACGTGGAAGAACATGATTTACGTGTAAGGCCTTTATTAGGCTGTAAATGGACATATTACTGCCTTTAGAGGGCTGTGCACGTAGTTAACAGTGTTCTATAGCCATGGCGTCAAGGAAAAGGACTTGGGACGTCATATTCCATTAAGACTGGGAACACTAGACCATTGGTAGAATTGCTGGGGACGTGGAAGAACGTGATTTACGTGTAAGGCCTTTATTAGGCTGCAAATGGACATATTACTGCCTTTAGAGGGCTGTGCATGCACGTAGTTAAAAGTTTTCTATAGCCATGGCACTAAGGAAAAGGACTTGGGACGTCATAGTCCATTGAGACTGGAAGGACTACTCCTATGGTAACCTGCGCAGGCAGTTGGAACGACAGTATTTACATTTATAGCTTTTATTAGTCTGCAAAAGGCCATGTTACAGCATTTAGAGGGCTGTGCACATAGTTCACAGTGCTCTAAAGCCATGACGCCAAGGAGAACGACTTGGCAAGTCATAGTCCATTGAAACTGGAAGGGCTAGACCAATGGTATCCTGCGAAGGGTGCTGGAACCACGTTATTTGCGTGTAAAGCCTTTATTTGGCTGCAAAAGGCAATATTACAGCATTTAGAGGCCTGTGCACGTAGTTAAATGTGTTTTAACGCTAAAGCGCCAAGGAAAAGGAATTGGCACGTCGTAGTTCAATGATAGTCGGAAAGGTACACCATTGGTAGCCTGGTTTGGAGAGTGGAAGCACGTGATTTACGCGTAAGGCCTTTTTTAGACTTACAAAAGCCATACTATAGCATTTAGAGGACTGTGCGCGTACTTGCGGGTTTTCAAACGTCACGGCGACAAAGAAAACGACTTGGGACGTCCATTGAAACTGGAAGGACTACACCAATGGTAACTTGCGCAGGCAGGTGGAGCGACAGTATTTACGTATAAGGCCTTTAATAGGCTGCAAATGGCCATATTACAGCGTTCAAAGAGCCGTGCACGTAGTTAAATGTGTTTTAACGCTAAAGCGCCTAGGAAAAGGAATTGGGACGTCGTAGTTCAATGATAGTCGGAAAGGTACACCAATGGTAGCATGGCTGGGAGCATGGAAGCACGTTATTTACGTGTAAGGTCTTTATTAGTCTGCAAAAGGACATAATACTGCCTTTACAAGGTTGTGCACGTAGTTAACAGTGTTCTATAGCCATGGCGTCAAGGAAAAGGACTTGGCACGTTGTAGTCCATTGAGACTGGGAACACTAGGCCATTGGTAGCCTTGGTGGGGACGTGGAAGAAGGTGATTTACGTGCAAGGCCTTTATTAGTCTGTAAAAGGACATATTGCGGCATTTAGAGGGCTGCGCACATAGTTCACAGTGCTCTAAAGCCATGACGCCAAAGAGAGCGACTTGGCAAGTCGTAGTCCATTGAGACTAGAAGGACTAGATCAATGGTAGCCTGGCTGGGAGCGTGGAAGCACGTGGTTTACGTCTAAGGCCTTTATTAGGCTGCAAAGGCAATAATACGGCTTACGGGGGGCTGTGCACGTAGTTAACAGTGTTCTATAGCCATGGCGTCAAGGAAAAGGACTTTGGACGTCATATTCCATTAAGACTGGTAACACTAGACCATTGGTAGCCTTGCTGGAGACGTGGAAGAACGTGATTTGCGTGTAAGACCTTTATTAGTCTGTAAACGGCCATGTTACAGCATTTAGAGGACTGTGCGCGTAGTTCCTGGTCTTCTAACGCCAAGGTGCCAAAGAAAACGACTTGGCATGTTGTAGTCCATTGGGACTGGAAGAACTAGACCAATGGTATCCCGCGGAGGGTGATGGAATCACGGCAATTACGTGTAAAGGCGTTATTAGGCTGCAAAAAGACATATTACTGACTTTAGAGGGTTGTGCACGTAGTTAACAGTGTTCTCTAGCCATGGCGTCAAGGAAAAGGACTTGGGACGTCATATTCCATTAAGACTGGGAACACTAGACCATTGGTAGCCTTGCTGGGGACGTGGAAGAATGTGATTTACGGGTAAGGCCTTTATTAAGCTGCAAATGGACATATTACTGCCTTTAGAGGGCTGTGCACGCAGTTAAAAGTGTTCTATAGCCATGGCAATAAGGAAAAGGACTTGGGACGTCATAGTCCATTGAGACTGGAAAGACTACTCCTATGGTAACCTGCGCAGGCAGTTGGAACGACAGTAATTACGTTTATAGCTTTTATCAGTCTGCAAAAGGCCATGTTACAGCATTTAGAGGGCTGTGCACGGAGTTAACATTGTTCTAAAGCCATGGCGCAAAGGAAGAGAACTTTGGACGTCATATTCCATTAAGACTGGGTACACTAGACCATTGGTAGCCTTGCTGGGGACGTGGAAGAACGTGATTTACGTGCAAGGCCTTTATTAGGCTGCAAATGGCCATACTATAGCATTTAGAGGACTGTGCGCGTACTTGCGAGTTTTCAAACGCCACAGCGTCAAAGAAAACGACTTGGGACGTCATAGTCCATTGAGACTGGAAGGACTACACAAATGGTAACTTGCGCAGGCAGGTGGAGCGACAGTATTTACGTATAAGGCCGTTAATAGGCTGCAAATGGCCATATTACAGCATTTAGAGGCCTGTGCACGTAGTCAAATGTGTTTTAACGCTAAAGCGCCAAGGAAAAGGAATTGGGACGTCGTAGTTCAATGATAGTCGGAAAGGTACACCATTGGTAGACTGGTTTGGAGAGTGGAAGCACGTGATTTACGCGTAAGGCCTTTTTTAGACTTACAAAAGCCATACTATAGCATTTAGAGGACTGTGCGCGTACTTGCGGGTTTTCAAACGTCACGGCGACAAAGAAAACGACTTGGGACGTCATACTCCATTGAGACTGGAAGGACTACACCAATGGTAACTTGCGCAGGCAGGTGGTGCGACAGTATTTAGGTATAAGGCCTTTAATAGGCTGCAAATGGCCATATTACATCGTTCAAAGGGCTGTGCACGTAGTTAAATGTGTTTTAACGCTAAAGCGCCAAGGAAAAGGAATTGGAACGTCGTCGTTCAATGATAGTCGGAAAGGTACACCATTGGTAGCCTGGTTTGGAGAGTGGAAGCACGTGATTTACGCGTAAGGCCTTTTTTAGACTTTCAAAAGCCATACTATAGCATTTAGAGGACTGTGCGCGTACTTGCGGGTTTTCAAACATCACGGCGACAAAGAAAACGACTTGGGACGTCATATTCCATTGAGACTGTAAGGACTACACCAATGGTAACTTGCGCAGGCAGGTGGAGCGACAGTATTTACGTATAAAGCCTTTAATAGCCTGCAAATGGCCATATTACAGCGTTCAAAGGGCCGTGCACGTAGTTAACAGTGTTCTAACGCCATAGCGCGAAGGAAAACGACTTGGAACGTCGTATTCCATTCAGACTTGAAGGACTAGATCAATGGTAGCATGGCTGGGAGCATGGAAGCACGTTATTTACGTGTAAGGTCTTTATTAGTCTGCAAAAGGACATAATACTGCCTTCACAAGGCTGTGCACGTAGTTAACAGTGTTCTATAGCCATGGCGTCAAGGAAAAGGACTTGGCACGTTGTAGTCCATTGAGACTGGAAACACTAGGCCATTGGTAGCCTTGCTGGGGACGTGGAAGAACGTGATTTACGTGCAAGGCCTTTATTAGTCAGTAAAAGGACATATTGCAGCATTTAGAGGGCTGTGCACATAGTTCACAGTGCTCTAAAGCCATGACGCCAAGGAGAACGACTTGGCAAGTCGTAGTCCATTGAGACTAGAAGGACTAGATCAATGGTAGCCTGGCTGGGAGCGTGGAAGCACGTGGTTTACGTCTAAGGCCTTCATTAGGCTGCAAAGGCTATAATACGGCTTACAAGGGGCTGTGCACGTAGTTAACAGTGTTCTATAGCCATGGCGTCAAGGAAAAGGACTTTGGACGTCATATTCCATTAAGACTGGGAACACTAGACCATTGGTAGCCTTGCTGGAGACGTGGAAGAACGTGATTTGCGTGTAAGACCTTTATTAGTCTGTAAACGGCCATGTTTCGGCATTTAGAGGACTGTGCGCGTAGTTGCTGGTCTTCTAACGCCAAGGTGCCAAAGAAAACGACTTGGCATGTTGTAGTCCATTGGGACTGGAAGAACTAGACCAATGGTATCCAGCGGAGGGTGATGGAATCACGGCATTTACGTGTAAAGGCGTTATTAGGCTGCAAAAGGACATATTACTGACTTTAGAGGGTTGTGCACGTAGTTAACAGTGTTCTATAGCCATGGCGTCAAGGAAAAGGACTTGGGACGTCATATTCCATTAAGACTGGAAGGATTACTCCTATGGTAACCTGCGCAGGCAGTTGGAACGACAGTATTTACGTTTATAGCTTTTATTAGTCTGCAAAAGGCCATGTTACAGCATTTAGAGGGCTGTGCACGGAGTTAACATTGTTCTAAAGCCATGGCGCCAAAGAAAAGAACTTTGGACGTCATATTCCATTAAGACTGAGAATACTAGACCATTGGTAGCCTTGCTGGGGACGTGGAAGAACGTGATTTATGTGCAAGGCCTTTATCAGTCTGTAAAAGGACATATTGCAGCATTTAGAGGGCTGTGCACATAGTTGACAGTGCTCTAAAGCCATGTCGCCAAGGAGAACGACTTGGCAAGTCACAGTCCATTGCAACTGGAAGGGCTAGACCAATGGTATCCTGCGAAGGGTGCTGGAACCACGTTATTTACGTGTAAAGCCTTTATTTGGCTGCAAAAGGCAATATTACAGCATTTAGAGGCCTGTGCACGTAGTTAAATGTGTTTTAACGCTAAAGCGCCAAGGAAAAAGGATTGGCACGTCGTAGTTCAATGATAGTCGGAAAGGTACACCATTGGTAGCCTGGTTTGGAGAGTGGAAGCACGTGATTTACGCGTAAGGCCTTTTTTAGACTTACAAAAGCCATACTATAGCATTTAGAGGACTGTGCGCGTACTTGCGGGTTTTCAAACGTCACGGCGACAAAGAAAACGACTTGGGACGTCATAGTCCATTGAAACTGGAAGGACTACACCAATGGTAACTTGCGCAGGCAGGTGGAGCGACAGTATTTACGTATAAGGCCTTTAATAGGCTGCAAATGGCCATATTACAGCGTTCAAAGGGCCGTGCACGTAGTTAAATGTGTTTTAACGCTGAAGCGCCAAAGAAAAGGAATTGGGACGTCGTAGTTCAATGATAGTCGGAAAGGTACACCATTGGTAGCCTGGTTTGGAGAGTGGAAGCACGTGATTTACGCGTAAGGCCTTTTTTAGATTTACAAAAGCCATACTATAGCATTTAGAGGACTGTGCGCGTACTTGCGGGTTTTCAAACGTCACGGCGACAAAGAAAACGACTTGGGACGTCATATTCCATTGAGACTGTAAGGACTACACCAATGGTAACTTGTGCAGGCAGGTGGAGCGACAGTATTTACGTATAAGGCCTTTAATTGGCTGCAAATGGCCATATTACAGCGTTCAAAGGGCCGTGCACGTATTTAACAGTGTTCTAACGCCATAGCGCGAAGGAAAACGACTTGGAACGTCGTATTCCATTCAGACTTGAAGGACTAGATCAATGGTAGCATGGCTGGGAGCATGGAAGCACGTTATTTACGTGTAAGGTCTTTATTAGTCTGCAAAAGGACATAATACTGCCTTTACAAGGTTGTGCACGTAGTTAACAGTGTTCTATAGCCATGGCGTCAAGGAAAAGGACTTGGCACGTTGTAGTCCATTGAGACTGGGAACACTAGGCCATTGGTAGCCTTGGTGGGGACGTGGAAGAACGTGATTTACGTGCAAGGACTTTATTAGTCTGTAAAAGGACATATTGCGGCATTTAGAGGGCTGCGCACATAGTTCACAGTGCTCTAAAGCCATGACGCCAAAGAGAACGACTTGGCAAGTCGTAGTCCATTGAGACTAGAAGGACTAGATCAATGGTAGCCTGGCTGGGAGCGTGGAAGCACGTGGTTTACGTCTAAGGCCTTCATTAGGCTGCAAAGGCAATAATACGGCTTACAGGGGGCTGTGCACGTAGTTAACAGTGTTCTATAGCCATGGCGTCAAGGAAAAGGACTTTGGACGTCATATTCCATTAAGACTGGGAACACTAGACCATTGGTAGCCTTGCTGGAGACGTGGAAGAACGTGATTTGCGTGTAAGACCTTTATTAGTCTGTAAACGGCCATGTTACAGCATTTAGAGGACTGTGCGCGTAGTTGCTGGTCTTCTAACGCCAAGGTGCCAAAGAAAACGACTTGGCATGTTGTAGTCCATTGGGACTGGAAGAACTAGACCAATGGTATCCCGCGGAGGGTGATGGAATCACGGCATTTACGTGTAAAGGCGTTATTAGGCTGCAAAAGGACATATTACTGACTTTAGAGGGTTGTGCACGTAGTTAACAGTGTTCTATAGCCATGGCGTCAAGGAAAAGGACTTGGGACGTCATATTCCATTAAGACTGGGAACACTAGACCATTGGTAGCCTTGCTGGGGACGTGGAAGAACGTGATTTACGGGTAAGGACTTTATTAAGCTGCAAATGGACATATTACTGCCTTTAGAGGGCTGTGCACGCAGTTAAAAGTGTTCTATAGCCATGGCACTAAGGAAAAGGACTTGGGACGTCATGGTCCATTGAGACTGGAAGGACTACTCCTATGGTAACCTGCGCAGGCAGTTGGAACGACAGTATTTACGTTTATAGCTTTTATTAGTCTGCAAAAGGCCATGTTACAGCATTTAGAGGGCTGTGCACGGAGTTAACATTGTTCTAAAGCCATGGCGACAAGGAAAAGAACTTTGGACGTCATATTCCATTAAGACTGGGCACACTAGACCATTGGTAGCCTTGCTGGGGACGTGGAAGAACGTGATTTACGTGCAAGGCCTTTATTAGTATGTAAAAGGACATATTGCAGCATTTAGAGGGCTGTGCACATAGTTCACATTGCTCTAAAGCCATGACGCCAAGGAGAACGACTTGGCAAGTCATAGTCCATTGAAACTGGAACGACTAGACCAATGGTATCCCGCGAAGGGTGGTGGAACCACGTTATTTACGTGTAGAGCCTTTATTTGGCTGCAAAAGGCAATATTACAGCATTTAGAGGCCTGTGCACGTAGTTATATGTGTTTTAACGCTAAAGCGCTAAGGAAAAGGAATTGGGACGTCGTAGTCCATTAAGACTGGAAGAACTACTCCTGAGGTAACCTGTGCAGGCAGTAGGAACTACAGTATTTACGTTTAAAGCCTTTATTAGTCTGCAAAAGGCTATGTTACAGCATTTAGATGGATGTGCACGGAGTTAACATTGTTCTAAAGCCATTGCGCCTAGGAAAAGGACTTGGGGCGTCATAGTCCATTGAGACTAGAAGGACTACTCCCATGGTAACCTGTGCAGGCAGGTGGAACGATGGTATTCACGTATAACACCTTTATTTAACTGCAAATGGCCATATTACAGCATTTAGAGGGCTGTACACGGAGTTAAAAGTGTTCTAAAGCCATGGCGCCAAGGAAAATGACTTGGGACGTCATATTCCATTGAGACTGAAAACACTAGACCAATGGTAGCCTGGTTGGGAGCGTGGAAGCACGTGGTTTACGTGTAAGGCCTTTATTATTCTGCAAAAGGCCATGTTACAGCATTTAGAGGACTGTGCACGTAGTTAACAGTGTTCTAACGCCATGGCGTCAAGGAAAAGGACTTTGGACGTCATATTCCATTAAGACTGGGAACACTAGACCATTGGTAGCCTTGCTGGGGACGTGGAAGAACGTAATTTACGTGTAAGGCCTTTATTAGGCTGCAAATGGCCATACTATAGCATTTAGAGGACTGTGCGCGTACTTGCGGGTTTTCTAACGCCACAGCGTCAAAGAAAACGACTTGGGACGTCATAGTGCATTGAGACTGGAAGGACTACACCAATGGTAACTTGCGCAGGCAGGTGGAGCGACAGTATTTACGTATAAGGCCGTTAATAGGCTGCAAATGGCCATATTACAGCATTTAGAGGCCTGTGCACGTAGTTAAATGTGTTTTAACGCTAAAGCGCCAAGGAAAAGGAATTGGTACGTCGTAGTACAATGATAGTCGGAAAGGTACACCATTGGTAGCCTGGTTTGGAGAGTGGAAGCACGTGATTTACGCGTAAGGCCTTTTTTAGACTTACAAAAGCCATACTATAGCATTTAGAGGACTGTGCGCGTACTTGCGGGTTTTCAAACGTCACGGCGACAAAGAAAACGACTTGGGACGTCATACTCCATTGAGACTGGAAGGACTACACCAATGGTAACTTGCGCAGGCAGGTGGTGCGACAGTATTTAGGTATAAGGCCTTTAATAGGCTGCAAATGGCCATATTACATCGTTCAAAGGGCCGTGCACGTAGTTAAATGTGTTTTAACGCTAAAGCGCCAAGGAAAAGCAATTGGAACGTCGTAGTCCATTGAGACTGGAAGGACTACACAAATGGTAACTTGCGCAGGCAGGTGGAGCGACAGTATTTACGTATAAGGCCGTTAATAGGCTGCAAATGGCCATATTACAGCATTTAGATGCCTGTGCACGTAGTTAAATGTGTTTTAACGCTAAAGCGCCAAGAAAAAGGAATTGGGACGTCGTAGTTCAATGATAGTCGGAAAGGTACACCATTGGTAGCCTGGTTTGGAGAGTGGAAGCACGTGATTTACGCGTAAGGCCTTTTTTAGACTTACAAAAGCCATACTATAGCATTTAGAGGACTGTGCGCGTACTTGCGGGTTTTCAAACGTCACGGCGACAAAGAAAACGACTTGGGACGTCATACTCCATTGAGACTGGAAGGACTACACCAATGGTAACTTGCGCAGGCAGGTGGAGCGACAGTATTTAGGTATAAGGCCTTTAATAGGCTGCAAATGGCCATATTACATCGTTCAAAGGGCCGTGCACGTAGTTAAATGTGTTTTAACGCTAAAGCGCCAAGGAAAAGGAATTGGAACGTCGTCGTTCAATGATAGTCGGAAAGGTACACCATTGGTAGCCTGGTTTGGAGAGTGGAAGCACGTGATTTACGCGTAAGGCCTTTTTTAGACTTACAAAAGCCATACTATAGCATTTAGAGGACTGTGCGCGTACTTGCGGGTTTTCAAACGTCACGGCGACAAAGAAAACGACTTGGGACGTCATACTCCATTGAGACTGTAAGGACTACACCAATGGTAACTTGCGCAGGCAGGTGGAGCGACAGTATTTACGTATAAAGCCTTTAATAGCCTGCAAATGGCCATATTACAGCGTTCAAAGGACCGTGCACGTAGTTAACAGTGTTCTAGCGCCATAGCGCGAAGGAAAACGACTTGGAACGTCGTATTCCATTCAGACTTGAAGGACTAGATCAATGGTAGCATGGCTGGGAGCATGGAAGCACGTTATTTACGTGTAAGGTCTTTATTAGTCTGCAAAAGGACATAATACTGCCTTCACAAGGCTGTGCACGTAGTTAACAGTGTTCTATAGCCATGGCGTCAAGGAAAAGGACTTGGCACGTTGTAGTCCATTGAGACTGGAAACACTAAGCCATTGGTAGCCTTGCTGGGGACGTGGAAGAACGTGATTTACGTGCAAGGCCTTTATTAGTCTGTAAAAGGACATATTGCAGCATTTAGAGGGCTGTGCACATAGTTCACAGTGCTCTAAAGCCATGACGCCAAGGAGAACAACTTGGCAAGTCGTAGTCCATTGAGACTAGAAGGACTAGATCAATGGTAGCCTGGCTGGGAGCGTGGAAGCACGTGGTTTACGTCTAAGGCCTTTATTAGGCTGCAAAGGCAATAATACGGCTTACAGGGGGCTGTGCACTTAGTTAACAGTGTTCTATAGCCATGGCGTCAAGGAAAAGGACTTTGGACGTCATATTCCATTAAGACTGGGAACACTAGACCATTGGTAGCCTTGCTGGAGACGTGGAAGAACGTGATTTGCGTGTAAGACCTTTATTAGTCTGTAAACAGCCATGTTACAGCATTTAGAGGACTGTGCGCGTAGTTGCCGGTCTTCTAACGCCAAGGTGCCAAAGAAAACGACTTGGCACGTTGTAGTCCATTGGGACTGGAAGGACTAGACCGATGGTATCCCGCGGAGGGTGATGGAATCACGGCATTTACGTGTAAAGGCGTTATTAGGCTGCAAAAGGACATATTACTGACTTTAGAGGGTTGTGCACGTAGTTAACAGTCTTCTATAGCCATGGTGTCAAGGAAAAGGACTTGGGACGTCATATTCCATTAAGACTGGGAACACTAGACCATTGGTAGCCTTGCTGGGGACGTGGAAGAACGTGATTTACGTGTAAGGCCTTTATTAGGCTGCAAATGGACATATTACTGCCTTTAGAGGGCTGTGCATGCACGTAGTTAAAAGTGTTCTATGGCCATGGCACTAAGGAAAAGGACTTGGGACGTCATAGTCCATTGAGACTGGAAGGACTACTCCTATGGTAACCTGCGCAGGCAGTTGGAACGACAGTATTTACGTTTATAGCTTTTATTAGTCTGCAAAAGGCCATGTTACAGCATTTAGAGGGCTGTGCACGGAGTTAACATTGTTCTAAAGCCATGGCGCCAAGGAAAAGAACTTTGGATGTCATATTCCATTAAGACTGAGAATACTAGACCATTGGTAGCCTTGCTGGGGACGTGAAAGAACGTGATTTATGTGCAAGGCCTTTATTAGTCTGTAAAAGGACATATTGCAGCATTTAGAGGGCTGTGCACATAGTTCACAGTGCTCTAAAGTCATGACGCCAAGGAGAACGACTTGGCAAGTCATAGTCCATTGAAACTGGAAGGGCTAGACCAATGGTATCCTGCGAAGGGTGCTGGAACCACGTTATTTACGTGTAAAGCCTTTATTTGGCTGCAAAAGGCAATATTACAGCATTTAGAGGCCTGTGCACGTAGTTAAATGTGTTTTAACGCTAAAGCGCCAAGGAAAAGGAATTGGGACGTCGTAGTCCATTAAGACTGGAAGGACTACTCCTAAGGTAACCTGTGCAGGCAGTAGGAACTACAGTATTTACGTTTAAAGCCTTTATTAGTCTGCAAAAGGCTATGTTACAGCATTTAGATAGATGTGCACGGAGTTAACATTGTTCTAAAGCCATGGCGACAAGGAAAATGACTTGGGACGTCATATTCCATTGAGACTGAAAACACTAGACCAATGGTAGCCTGGTTGGGAGCGTGGAAGCACGTGGTTTACGTGTAAGGCCTTTATTAGTCTGCAAAAGGCCATGTTACAGCATTTAGAGGACTGTGCACGTAGTTAACAGTGTTCTAACGCCATGGCGTCAAGGAAAAGGACTTTGGACGTCATATTCCATTAAGACTAGGAACACTAGACCATTGGTAGCCTTGCTGGGGACGTGGAAGAACGTAATTTACGTGTAAGGCCTTTATTAGGCTGCAAATGGCCATACTATAGCATTTAGAGGACTGTGCGCGTACTTGCAGGTTTCCAAACGTCACAGCGTCAAAGAAAACGACTTGGGACGTCATAGTCCATTGAGACTGGAAGGACTACACAAATGGTAACTTGCGCAGGCAGGTGGAGCGACAGTATTTACGTATAAGGCCGTTAATAGGCTGCAAATGGCCATATTACAGCATTTAGAGGCCTGTGCACGTAGTTAAATGTGTTTTAACGCTAAAGCGCCAAGGAAAAGGAATTGGGACGTCGTAGTTCAATGATAGTCGGAAAGGTACACTATTGGTAGCCTGGTTTGGAGAGTGGAAGCACGTGATTTACGCGTAAGGCCTTTTTTAGACTTACAAAAGCCATACTATAGCATTTAGAGGACTGTGCGCGTACTTGCGGGTTTTCAAACGTCACGGCGACAAAGAAAACGACTTGGGACGTCATACTCCATTGAGACTGGAAGGACTACACCAATGGTAACTTGCGCAGGCAGGTGGAGCGACAGTATTTAGGTATAAGGCCTTTAATAGGCTGCAAATGGCCATATTACAGCGTTCAAAGGGCCGTGCACGTAGTTAAATGTGTTTTAACGCTAAAGCGCCAAGGAAAAGGAATTGGAACGTCGTCGTTCAATGATAGTCGGAAAGGTACACCATTGGTAGCCTGGTTTGGAGAGTGGAAGCACGTGATTTACGCGTAAGGCCTTTTTTAGACTTACAAAAGCCATACTATAGCATTTAGAGGACTGTGCGCGTACTTGCGGGTTTTCAAACGTCACGGCGACAAAGAAAACGACTTGGGACGTCATATTCCATTGAGACTGTAAGGACTACACCAATGGTAACTTGCGCAGGCAGGTGAAGCGACAGTATTTACGTATAAGGCCTTTAATAGCCTGCAAATAACCATATTACAGCGTTCAAAGGGCCGTGCACGTAGTTAACAGTGTTCTAACGCCATAGCGCGAAGGAAAACGACTTGGAACGTCGTATTCCATTCAGACTTGAAGGACTAGATCAATGGTAGCATGGCTGGGAGCATGGAAGCACGGCATTTACTTGTAAGGCCTTTATTAGGCTGCAAATGGACATATTACTGCCTTTACAGGGCTGTGCATGCACGTAGTTAAAAGTGTTCTATAGCCATGGCACTAAGGAAAAGGACTTGGGACGTCATAGTCCATTGAGACTGGAAGGACTACTCCTATGGTAACCTGCGCAGGCAGTTGGAACGACAGTATTTACGTTTATAGCTTTTATTAGTCTGCAAAAGGCCATGTTACAGCATTTAGAGGGCTGTGCACGGAGTTAACATTGTTCTAAAGCCATGGCGCCAAGGAAAAGAACTTTGGACGTCATATTCCATTAAGACTGAGAATACTAGACCATTGGTAGCCTTGCTGGGGACGTGGAAGAACGTGATTTACGTGTAAGGCCTTTATTAGGCTGCAAATGGACATATTACTGCCTTTAGAGGGCTGTGCACGTAGTTAACAGTGTTCTATAGCCATGGCACCAAGGAAAAGCCATACTATAGCATTTAGAGGACTGTGCGCGCACTTGCGGGTTTTCAAACGTCACGGCGACAAAGAAAACGACTTGGGACGTCATAGTCTATTGAGACTGGAAGGACTACTCCTATGGTAACCTGCGCAGGCAGTTGGAACGACAGTATTTACGTTTATAGCTTTTATTAGTCTACAAAAGGCCATGTTACAGCATTTAGAGGGCTGTGCACGGAGTTAACATTGTTCTAAAGCCATGACGCCAAGGAGAACGACTTGGCAAGTCATAGTCCATTGAAACTGGAAGGGCTAGACCAGTGGTATCCTGCAAAGGGTGCTGGAACCACGTTATTTACGTGTAAAGCCTTTATTTGGCTGCAAAGGCAATATTACAGCATTTAGAGGCCTGTGCACGTAGTTAAATGTGTTTTAACGCTAAGGCGCCAAGGAAAAGGAATTGGCACGTCGTAGTTCAATGATAGTCGGAAAGGTACACCATTGGTAGCCTGGTTTAGAGAGTGGAAGCACGTGATTTACGCGTAAGGCCTTTTTTAGACTTACAAAAGCCATACTATAGCATTTAGAGGACTGTGCGCGTACTTGCGGGTTTTCAAACGTCACGGCGACAAAGAAAACGACTTGGGACGTCATATTCCATTGAGACTGTAAGGACTACACCAATGGTAACTTGCGCAGGCAGGTGAAGCGACAGTATTTACGTATAAGGCCTTTAATAGCCTGCAAATAACCATATTACAGCGTTCAAAGGGCCGTGCACGTAGTTAACAGTGTTCTAACGCCATAGCGCGAAGGAAAACGACTTGGAACGTCGTATTCCATTCAGACTTGAAGGACTAGATCAATGGTAGCATGGCTGGGAGCATGGAAGCACGGCATTTACTTGTAAGGCCTTTATTAGGCTGCAAATGGACATATTACTGCCTTTACAGGGCTGTGCATGCACGTAGTTAAAAGTGTTCTATAGCCATGGCACTAAGGAAAAGGACTTGGGACGTCATAGTCCATTGAGACTGGAAGGACTACTCCTATGGTAACCTGCGCAGGCAGTTGGAACGACAGTATTTACGTTTATAGCTTTTATTAGTCTGCAAAAGGCCATGTTACAGCATTTAGAGGGCTGTGCACGGAGTTAACATTGTTCTAAAGCCATGACGCCAAGGAGAACGACTTGGCAAGTCATAGTCCATTGAAACTGGAAGGGCTAGACCAGTGGTATCCTGCGAAGGGTGCTGGAACCACGTTATTTACGTGTAAAGCCTTTATTTGGCTGCAAAGGCAATATTACAGCATTTAGAGGCCTGTGCACGTAGTTAAATGTGTTTTAACGCTAAGGCGCCAAGGAAAAGGAATTGGCACGTCGTAGTTCAATGATAGTCGGAAAGGTACACCATTGGTAGCCTGGTTTAGAGAGTGGAAGCACGTGATTTACGCGTAAGGCCTTTTTTAGACTTACAAAAGCCATACTATAGCATTTAGAGGACTGTGCGCGCACTTGCGGGTTTTCAAACGTCACGGCGACAAAGAAAACGACTTGGGACGTCATAGTCCATTGAGACTGGAAGGACTACTCCTATGGTAACCTGCGCAGGCAGTTGGAACGACAGTATTTACGTTTATAGCTTTTATTAGTCTGCAAAAGGCCATGTTACAGCATTTAGAGGGCTGTGCACGGAGTTAACATTGTTCTAAAGCCATGGCGCCAAGGAAAAGAACTTTGGACGTCATATTCCATTAAGAATGAGAACACTAGACCATTGGTAGCCTTGCTGGGAACGTGGAAGAACGTGATTTATGTGCAAGGCCTTTATTAGTCTGTAAAAGGACATATTGCAGCATTTAGAGGGCTGTGCGCGTAGTTGCCGGTCTTCTAACGCCAAGGTGCCAAAGAAAACGACTTGGCACGTTGTAGTCCATTGGGACTGGAAGGACTAGACCGATGGTATCCCGCGGAGGGTGATGGAATCACGGCATTTACGTGTAAAGGCGTTATTAGGCTGCAAAAGGACATATTACTGACTTTAGAGGGTTGTGCACGTAGTTAACAGTCTTCTATAGCCATGGTGTCAAGGAAAAGGACTTGGGACGTCATATTCCATTAAGACTGGGAACACTAGACCATTGGTAGCCTTGCTGGGGACGTGGAAGAACGTGATTTACGTGTAAGGCCTTTATTAGGCTGCAAATGGACATATTACTGCCTTTAGAGGGCTGTGCATGCACGTAGTTAAAAGTGTTCTATGGCCATGGCACTAGGGAAAAGGACTTGGGACGTCATAGTCCATTGAGACTGGAAGGACTACTCCTATGGTAACCTGCGCAGGCAGTTGGAACGACAGTATTTACGTTTATAGCTTTTATTAGTCTGCAAAAGGCCATGTTACAGCATTTAGAGGGCTGTGCACGGAGTTAACATTGTTCTAAAGCCATGGCGCCAAGGAAAAGAACTTTGGATGTCATATTCCATTAAGACTGAGAATACTAGACCATTGGTAGCCTTGCTGGGGACGTGGAAGAACGTGATTTATGTGCAAGGCCTTTATTAGTCTGTAAAAGGACATATTGCAGCATTTAGAGGGCTGTGCACATAGTTCACAGTGCTCTAAAGTCATGACGCCAAGGAGAACGACTTGGCAAGTCATAGTCCATTGAAACTGGAAGGGCTAGACCAATGGTATCCTGCGAAGGGTGCTGGAACCACGTTATTTACGTGTAAAGCCTTTATTTGGCTGCAAAAGGCAATATTACAGCATTTAGAGGCCTGTGCACGTAGTTAAATGTGTTTTAACGCTAAAGCGCCAAGGAAAAGGAATTGGGACGTCGTAGTCCATTAAGACTGGAAGGACTACTCCTAAGGTAACCTGTGCAGGCAGTAGGAACTACAGTATTTACGTTTAAAGCCTTTATTAGTCTGCAAAAGGCTATGTTACAGCATTTAGATAGATGTGCACGGAGTTAACATTGTTCTAAAGCCATGGCGCCAAGGAAAATGACTTGGGACGTCATATTCCATTGAGACTGAAAACACTAGACCAATGGTAGCCTGGTTGGGAGCGTGGAAGCACGTGGTTTACGTGTAAGGCCTTTATTAGTCTGCAAAAGGCCATGTTACAGCATTTAGAGGACTGTGCACGTAGTTAACAGTGTTCTAACGCCATGGCGTCAAGGAAAAGGACTTTGGACGTCATATTCCATTAAGACTAGGAACACTAGACCATTGGTAGCCTTGCTGGGGACGTGGAAGAACGTAATTTACGTGTAAGGCCTTTATTAGGCTGCAAATGGCCATACTATAGCATTTAGAGGACTGTGCGCGTACTTGCAGGTTTCCAAACGTCACAGCGTCAAAGAAAACGACTTGGGACGTCATAGTCCATTGAGACTGGAAGGACTACACAAATGGTAACTTGCGCAGGCAGGTGGAGCGACAGTATTTACGTATAAGGCCGTTAATAGGCTGCAAATGGCCATATTACAGCATTTAGAGGCCTGTGCACGTAGTTAAATGTGTTTTAACGCTAAAGCGCCAAGGAAAAGGAATTGGGACGTCGTAGTTCAATGATAGTCGGAAAGGTACACTATTGGTAGCCTGGTTTGGAGAGTGGAAGCACGTGATTTACGCGTAAGGCCTTTTTTAGACTTACAAAAGCCATACTATAGCATTTAGAGGACTGTGCGCGTACTTGCGGGTTTTCAAACGTCACGGCGACAAAGAAAACGACTTGGGACGTCATACTCTATTGAGACTGGAAGGACTACACCAATGGTAACTTGCGCAGGCAGGTGGAGCGACAGTATTTAGGTATAAGGCCTTTAATAGGCTGCAAATGGCCATATTACAGCGTTCAAAGGGCCGTGCACGTAGTTAAATGTGTTTTAACGCTAAAGCGCCAAGGAAAAGGAATTGGAACGTCGTCGTTCAATGATAGTCGGAAAGGTACACCATTGGTAGCCTGGTTTGGAGAGTGGAAGCACGTGATTTACGCGTAAGGCCTTTTTTAGACTTACAAAAGCCATACTATAGCATTTAGAGGACTGTGCGCGTACTTGCGGGTTTTCAAACGTCACGGCGACAAAGAAAACGACTTGGGACGTCATATTCCATTGAGACTGTAAGGACTACACCAATGGTAACTTGCGCAGGCAGGTGAAGCGACAGTATTTACGTATAAGGCCTTTAATAGCCTGCAAATAACCATATTACAGCGTTCAAAGGGCCGTGCACGTAGTTAACAGTGTTCTAACGCCATAGCGCGAAGGAAAACGACTTGGAACGTCGTATTCCATTCAGACTTGAAGGACTAGATCAATGGTAGCATGGCTGGGAGCATGGAAGCACGGCATTTACTTGTAAGGCCTTTATTAGGCTGCAAATGGACATATTACTGCCTTTACAGGGCTGTGCATGCACGTAGTTAAAAGTGTTCTATAGCCATGGCACTAAGGAAAAGGACTTGGGACGTCATAGTCCATTGAGACTGGAAGGACTACTCCTATGGTAACCTGCGCAGGCAGTTGAAACGACAGTATTTACGTTTATAGCTTTTATTAGTCTGCAAAAGGCCATGTTACAGCATTTAGAGGGCTGTGCACGGAGTTAACATTGTTCTAAAGCCATGGCGCCAAGGAAAAGAACTTTGGACGTCATATTCCATTAAGACTGAGAATACTAGACCATTGGTAGCCTTGCTGGGGACGTGGAAGAACGTGATTTACGTGTAAGGCCTTTATTAGGCTGCAAATGGACATATTACTGCCTTTAGAGGGCTGTGCACGTAGTTAACAGTGTTCTATAGCCATGGCACCAAGGAAAAGCCATACTATAGCATTTAGAGGACTGTGCGCGCACTTGCGGGTTTTCAAACGTCACGGCGACAAAGAAAACGACTTGGGACGTCATAGTCTATTGAGACTGGAAGGACTACTCCTATGGTAACCTGCGCAGGCAGTTGGAACGACAGTATTTACGTTTATAGCTTTTATTAGTCTACAAAAGGCCATGTTACAGCATTTAGAGGGCTGTGCACGGAGTTAACATTGTTCTAAAGCCATGACGCCAAGGAGAACGACTTGGCAAGTCATAGTCCATTGAAACTGGAAGGGCTAGACCAGTGGTATCCTGCGAAGGGTGCTGGAACCACGTTATTTACGTGTAAAGCCTTTATTTGGCTGCAAAGGCAATATTACAGCATTTAGAGGCCTGTGCACGTAGTTAAATGTGTTTTAACGCTAAGGCGCCAAGGAAAAGGAATTGGCACGTCGTAGTTCAATGATAGTCGGAAAGGTACACCATTGGTAGCCTGGTTTAGAGAGTGGAAGCACGTGATTTACGCGTAAGGCCTTTTTTAGACTTACAAAAGCCATACTATAGCATTTAGAGGACTGTGCGCGTACTTGCGGGTTTTCAAACGTCACGGCGACAAAGAAAACGACTTGGGACGTCATATTCCATTGAGACTGTAAGGACTACACCAATGGTAACTTGCGCAGGCAGGTGAAGCGACAGTATTTACGTATAAGGCCTTTAATAGCCTGCAAATAACCATATTACAGCGTTCAAAGGGCCGTGCACGTAGTTAACAGTGTTCTAACGCCATAGCGCGAAGGAAAACGACTTGGAACGTCGTATTCCATTCAGACTTGAAGGACTAGATCAATGGTAGCATGGCTGGGAGCATGGAAGCACGGCATTTACTTGTAAGGCCTTTATTAGGCTGCAAATGGACATATTACTGCCTTTACAGGGCTGTGCATGCACGTAGTTAAAAGTGTTCTATAGCCATGGCACTAAGGAAAAGGACTTGGGACGTCATAGTCCATTGAGACTGGAAGGACTACTCCTATGGTAACCTGCGCAGGCAGTTGGAACGACAGTATTTACGTTTATAGCTTTTATTAGTCTGCAAAAGGCCATGTTACAGCATTTAGAGGGCTGTGCACGGAGTTAACATTGTTCTAAAGCCATGACGCCAAGGAGAACGACTTGGCAAGTCATAGTCCATTGAAACTGGAAGGGCTAGACCAGTGGTATCCTGCGAAGGGTGCTGGAACCACGTTATTTACGTGTAAAGCCTTTATTTGGCTGCAAAGGCAATATTACAGCATTTAGAGGCCTGTGCACGTAGTTAAATGTGTTTTAACGCTAAGGCGCCAAGGAAAAGGAATTGGCACGTCGTAGTTCAATGATAGTCGGAAAGGTACACCATTGGTAGCCTGGTTTAGAGAGTGGAAGCACGTGATTTACGCGTAAGGCCTTTTTTAGACTTACAAAAGCCATACTATAGCATTTAGAGGACTGTGCGCGCACTTGCGGGTTTTCAAACGTCACGGCGACAAAGAAAACGACTTGGGACGTCATAGTCCATTGAGACTGGAAGGACTACTCCTATGGTAACCTGCGCAGGCAGTTGGAACGACAGTATTTACGTTTATAGCTTTTATTAGTCTGCAAAAGGCCATGTTACAGCATTTAGAGGGCTGTGCACGGAGTTAACATTGTTCTAAAGCCATGGCGCCAAGGAAAAGAACTTTGGACGTCATATTCCATTAAGAATGAGAACACTAGACCATTGGTAGCCTTGCTGGGAACGTGGAAGAACGTGATTTATGTGCAAGGCCTTTATTAGTCTGTAAAAGGACATATTGCAGCATTTAGAGGGCTGTGCACATAGTTCACAGTGCTCTAAAGCCATGACGCCAAGGAGAACGACTTGGCAAGTCATAGTCCATTGAAACTGGAAGGGCTAGACCAGTGGTATCCTGCGAAGGGTGCTGGAACCACGTTATTTACGTGTAAAGCCTTTATTTGGCTGCAAAAGGCAATATTACAGCATTTAGAGGCCTGTGCACGTAGTTAAATGTGTTTTAACGCTAAAGCGCCAAGGAAAAGGAATTGGCACGTCGTAGTTCAATGATAGTCGGAAAGGTACACCATTGGTAGCCTGGTTTGGAGAGTGGAAGCACGTGATTTACGCGTAAGGCCTTTTTTAGACTTACAAAAGCCATACTATAGCATTTTGAGGACTGTGCGCGCACTTGCGGGTTTTCAAACGTCACGGCGACAAAGAAAACGACTTGGGACGTCATAGTCCATTGAGACTGGAAGGACTACTCCTATGGTAACCTGCGCAGGCAGTTGGAACGACAGTATTTACGTTTATAGCTTTTATTAGTCTGCAAAAGGCCATGTTACAGCATTTAGAGGGCTGTGCACGGAGTTAACATTGTTCTAAAGCCATGACGCCAAGGAGAACGACTTGGCAAGTCATAGTCCATTGAAACTGGAAGGGCTAGACCAGTGGTATCCTGCGAAGGGTGCTGGAACCACGTTATTTACGTGTAAAGCCTTTATTTGGCTGCAAAGGCAATATTACAGCATTTAGAGGCCTGTGCACGTAGTTAAATGTGTTTTAACGCTAAGGCGCCAAGGAAAAGGAATTGGCACGTCGTAGTTCAATGATAGTCGGAAAGGTACACCATTGGTAGCCTGGTTTAGAGAGTGGAAGCACGTGATTTACGCGTAAGGCCTTTTTTAGACTTACAAAAGCCATACTATAGCATTTAGAGGACTGTGCGCGTACTTGCGGGTTTTCAAACGTCACGGCGACAAAGAAAACGACTTGGGACGTCATATTCCATTGAGACTGTAAGGACTACACCAATGGTAACTTGCGCAGGCAGGTGAAGCGACAGTATTTACGTATAAGGCCTTTAATAGCCTGCAAATAACCATATTACAGCGTTCAAAGGGCCGTGCACGTAGTTAACAGTGTTCTAACGCCATAGCGCGAAGGAAAACGACTTGGAACGTCGTATTCCATTCAGACTTGAAGGACTAGATCAATGGTAGCATGGCTGGGAGCATGGAAGCACGGCATTTACTTGTAAGGCCTTTATTAGGCTGCAAATGGACATATTACTGCCTTTACAGGGCTGTGCATGCACGTAGTTAAAAGTGTTCTATAGCCATGGCACTAAGGAAAAGGACTTGGGACGTCATAGTCCATTGAGACTGGAAGGACTACTCCTATGGTAACCTGCGCAGGCAGTTGGAACGACAGTATTTACGTTTATAGCTTTTATTAGTCTGCAAAAGGCCATGTTACAGCATTTAGAGGGCTGTGCACGGAGTTAACATTGTTCTAAAGCCATGACGCCAAGGAGAACGACTTGGCAAGTCATAGTCCATTGAAACTGGAAGGGCTAGACCAGTGGTATCCTGCGAAGGGTGCTGGAACCACGTTATTTACGTGTAAAGCCTTTATTTGGCTGCAAAGGCAATATTACAGCATTTAGAGGCCTGTGCACGTAGTTAAATGTGTTTTAACGCTAAGGCGCCAAGGAAAAGGAATTGGCACGTCGTAGTTCAATGATAGTCGGAAAGGTACACCATTGGTAGCCTGGTTTAGAGAGTGGAAGCACGTGATTTACGCGTAAGGCCTTTTTTAGACTTACAAAAGCCATACTATAGCATTTAGAGGACTGTGCGCGCACTTGCGGGTTTTCAAACGTCACGGCGACAAAGAAAACGACTTGGGACGTCATAGTCCATTGAGACTGGAAGGACTACTCCTATGGTAACCTGCGCAGGCAGTTGGAACGACAGTATTTACGTTTATAGCTTTTATTAGTCTGCAAAAGGCCATGTTACAGCATTTAGAGGGCTGTGCACGGAGTTAACATTGTTCTAAAGCCATGGCGCCAAGGAAAAGAACTTTGGACGTCATATTCCATTAAGAATGAGAACACTAGACCATTGGTAGCCTTGCTGGGAACGTGGAAGAACGTGATTTATGTGCAAGGCCTTTATTAGTCTGTAAAAGGACATATTGCAGCATTTAGAGGGCTGTGCACGGAGTTAACATTGTTCTAAAGCCATGACGCCAAGGAGAATGACTTGGCAAGTCATAGTCCATTAAAACTGGAAGGGCTAGACCAGTGGTATCCTGCGAAGGGTGCTGGAACCACGTTATTTACGTGTAAAGCCTTTATTTGGCTGCAAAAGGCAATATTACAGCATTTAGAGGCCTGTGCACGTAGTTAAATGTGTTTTAACGCTAAGGCGCCAAGGAAAAGGAATTGGCACGTCGTAGTTCAATGATAGTCGGAAAGGTACACCATTGGTAGCCTGGTTTAGAGAGTGGAAGCACGTGATTTACGCGTAAGGCCTTTTTTAGACTTACAAAAGCCATACTATAGCATTTTGAGGACTGTGCGCGCACTTGCGGGTTTTCAAACGTCACGGCGACAAAGAAAACGACTTGGGACGTCATAGTCCATTGAGACTGGAAGGACTACTCCTATGGTAACCTGCGCAGGCAGTTGGAACGACAGTATTTACGTTTATAGCTTTTATTAGTCTGCAAAAGGCCATGTTACAGCATTTAGAGGGCTGTGCACGGAGTTAACATTGTTCTAAAGCCATGGCGCCAAGGAAAAGAACTTTGGACGTCATATTCCATTAAGAATGAGAACACTAGACCATTGGTAGCCTTGCTGGGAACGTGGAAGAACGTGATTTATGTGCAAGGCCTTTATTAGTCTGTAAAAGGACATATTGCAGCATTTAGAGGGCTGTGCACATAGTTCACAGTGCTCTAAAGCCATGACGCCAAGGAGAACGACTTGGCAAGTCATAGTCCATTGAAACTGGAAGGGCTAGACCAGTGGTATCCTGCGAAGGGTGCTGGAACCACGTTATTTACGTGTAAAGCCTTTATTTGGCTGCAAAAGGCAATATTACAGCATTTAGAGGCCTGTGCACGTAGTTAAATGTGTTTTAACGCTAAAGCGCCAAGGAAAAGGAATTGGCACGTCGTAGTTCAATGATAGTCGGAAAGGTACACCATTGGTAGCCTGGTTTGGAGAGTGGAAGCACGTGATTTACGCGTAAGGCCTTTTTTAGACTTACAAAAGCCATACTATAGCATTTTGAGGACTGTGCGCGCACTTGCGGGTTTTCAAACGTCACGGCGACAAAGAAAACGACTTGGGACGTCATAGTCCATTGAGACTGGAAGGACTACTCCTATGGTAACCTGCGCAGGCAGTTGGAACGACAGTATTTACGTTTATAGCTTTTATTAGTCTGCAAAAGGCCATGTTACAGCATTTAGAGGGCTGTGCACGGAGTTAACATTGTTCTAAAGCCATGGCGCCAAGGAAAAGAACTTTGGACGTCATATTCCATTAAGAATGAGAACACTAGACCATTGGTAGCCTTGCTGGGAACGTGGAAGAACGTGATTTATGTGCAAGGCCTTTATTAGTCTGTAAAAGGACATATTGCAGCATTTAGAGGGCTGTGCACATAGTTCACAGTGCTCTAAAGCCATGACGCCAAGGAGAACGACTTGGCAAGTCATAGTCCATTGAAACTGGAAGGGCTAGACCAGTGGTATCCTGCGAAGGGTGCTGGAACCACGTTATTTACGTGTAAAGCCTTTATTTGGCTGCAAAAGGCAATATTACAGCATTTAGAGGCCTGTGCACGTAGTTAAATGTGTTTTAACGCTAAAGCGCCAAGGAAAAGGAATTGGCACGTCGTAGTTCAATGATAGTCGGAAAGGTACACCATTGGTAGCCTGGTTTGGAGAGTGGAAGCACGTGATTTACGCGTAAGGCCTTTTTTAGACTTACAAAAGCCATACTATAGCATTTAGAGGACTGTGACGTAGTTAAATGTGTTTTAACGCTAAAGCGCCAAGGAAAAGGAATTGGGACGTCGTAGTTCAATGATAGTCGGAAAGGTACACCATTGGTAGCCTGGTTTGGAGAGTGGAAGCACGTGAGTTACGCGTAAGGCCTTTTTTAGACTTACAAAAGCCATACTATAGCATTTAGAGGACTGTGCGCGTACTTGCGGGTTTTCAAACGTCACGGCGACAAAGAAAACGACTTGGGACGTCATAGTCCATTGAGACTGGAAGGACTACACCAGTGGTAACTTGCGCAGGCAGGTGGAGCGACAGTATTTACGTATAAGGCCTTTAATAGGCTGCAAATGGCCATATTACAGCGTTCAAAGGGCCGTGCAGGTAGTTAAATGTGTTTTAACGCTAAAGCGCCAAGGAAAAGGAATTGGGACGTCGTAGTTCAATGATAGTCGGAAAGGTACACCATTGGTAGCCTGGTTTGGAGAGTGAAAGCACATGATTTACGCGTAAGGCCTTTTTTAGTCTGTAAAAGGCCATGTTACAGCATTTAGAGGACTCTGCTCGTAGTTACCGGTCTTCTAACACCAAGGTGGCAAAGAAAACGACTTGGCACGTTGTAGTCTATTTGGACTGGAAGGACTAGACCAATGGCATCCCGCGGAAGGTGATGGAATCACGGCATTTACGTGTAAAGGCGTTATTAGGCTGCAAAAGGCCATATTACTGACTTTAGAGGGCTGTGCACGTAGTGAACAGTGTTCTATAGCCATGGCGTCAAGGAAAACGACTTGGAACGTCGTATTCCATTCAGAATTGAAGGACTAGATCAATGGTAGCATGGCTGGGAGCATGGAAGCACGTTATTTACGTGTAAGGTCTTTATTAGTCTGCAAAAGGACATAATACTGCCTTTACAAGGTTGTGCACGTAGTTAACAGTGTTCTATAGCCATGGCGTCAAGGAAAAGGACTTGGCACGTTGTAGTCCATTGAGACTGGGAACACTAGGCCATTGGTAGCCTTGATGGGGACGTGGAAGAACGTGATTTACGTGCAAGGCCTTTATTAGCCTGTAAAAGAACATATAGCGGCATTTAGAGGGCTGTGCACATAGTTCACAGTGCTCTAAAGCCATGACGCCAAGGAGAACGACTTGGCAAGTCGTATTCCATTGAGACTAGAAGGACTAGATCAATGGTAGCCTGGCTGGGAGCGTGGAAGCACGTGGTTTACGTCTAAGGCCTTTATTAGGCTGCAAAGGCAATAATACGGCTTACAGGGGGCTGTGCACGTAGTTAACAGTGTTCTATAGCCATGGCGTCAAGGAAAAGGACTTTGGACGTCATATTCCATTAAGACTGGGAACACTAGACCATTGGTAGCCTTGCTGGGGACGTGGAAGAACGTGATTTACGTGCAAGGCCTTTATTAGTATGTAAAAGGACATATTACTGCCTTTAGAGGGCTGTGCACGTAGTTAACAGTGTTCTATAGCCATGGCACCAAGGAAAAGGACTTGGGACGTCATAGTCCATTGAGACTGGAAGGACTACACAAATGGTAACTTGTGCAGGCAGGTGGAGCGACAGTATTTACGTATAAGGCCTTAAATAGGCTGCAAATGGCCATATTACAGCGTTCAAAGGGCCGTGCACGTCGTTAACAGTGTTCTAACGCCATAGCGCGAAGAAAAACGACTTGGAACGTCGTATTCCATTCAGAATTGAAGGACTAGATCAATGGTAGCATGGCTGGGAGCATGGAAGCACGTTATTTACGTGTAAGGTCTTTATTAGTCTGCAAAAGGACATAATACTGCCTTTACAAGGTTGTGCACGTAGTTAACAGTGTTCTATAGCCATGGCGTCAAGGAAAAGGACTTGGCACGTTGTAGTCCATTGAGACTGGGAACACTAGGCCATTGGTAGCCTTGATGGGGACGTGGAAGAACGTGATTTACGTGCAAGGCCTTTATTAGCCTGTAAAAGAACATATAGCGGCATTTAGAGGGCTGTGCACATAGTTCACAGTGCTCTAAAGCCATGACGCCAAGGAGAACGACTTGGCAAGTCGTATTCCATTGAGACTAGAAGGACTAGATCAATGGTAGCCTGGCTGGGAGCGTGGAAGCACGTGGTTTACGTCTAAGGCCTTTATTAGGCTGCAAAGGCAATAATACGGCTTACAGGGGGCTGTGCACGTAGTTAACAGTGTTCTATAGCCATGGCGTCAAGGAAAAGGACTTTGGACGTCATATTCCATTAAGACTGGGAACACTAGACCATTGGTAGCCTTGCTGGGGACGTGGAAGAACGTGATTTACGTGCAAGGCCTTTATTAGTATGTAAAAGGACATATTGCAGCATTTAGAGGCCTGTGCACATAGTTCACAGTGCTCTAAAGCCATGACGCCAAGGAGAACGACTTGGCAAGTCGTAGTCCATTGAGACTAGAAGGACTAGATCAATGGTATCCTGCGAAGGTTGCTGGAATCACGGCATTTACTTGTAAG
The DNA here is from genome assembly GCF_029227915.1 of Hydractinia symbiolongicarpus. Classification (NCBI taxonomy): domain Eukaryota; kingdom Metazoa; phylum Cnidaria; class Hydrozoa; order Anthoathecata; family Hydractiniidae; genus Hydractinia; species Hydractinia symbiolongicarpus. The sequence continues at coordinate 13,831,395 of NC_079885.1, read as the reverse complement.
GCCTTTATTAGGCTGCAAATGGACATATTACTGCCTTTACAGGGCTGTGCATGCACGTAGTTAAAAGTGTTCTATAGCCATGGCACTAAGGAAAAGGACTTGGGACGTCATAGTCCATTGAGACTGGAAGGACTACTCCTATGGTAACCTGTGCAGGCAGTTGGAACGACAGTATTTACGTTTATAGCTTTTATTAGTCTGCAAAAGGCCATGTTACAGCATTTAGAGGGCTGTGCACGGAGTTAACATTGTTCTAAAGCCATGGCGCCAAGGAAAAGAACTTTGGACGTCATATTCCATTAAGACTGAGAATACTAGACCATTGGTAGCCTTGCTGGGGACGTGGAAGAACGTGATTTACGTGTAAGGCCTTTATTAGGCTGCAAATGGACATATTACTGCCTTTAGAGGGCTGCGCACGTAGTTAACAGTGTTCTATAGCCATGGCACCAAGGAAAAGCCATACTATAGCATTTAGAGGACTGTGCGCGCACTTGCGGGTTTTCAAACGTCACGGCGACAAAGAAAACGACTTGGGACGTCATAGTCTATTGAGACTGGAAGGACTACTCCTATGGTAACCTGCGCAGGCAGTTGGAACGACAGTATTTACGTTTATAGCTTTTATTAGTCTGCAAAAGGCCATGTTACAGCATTTAGAGGGTTGTGCACGGAGTTAACATTGTTCTAAAGCCATGACGCCAAGGAGAACGACTTGGCAAGTCATAGTCCATTGAAACTGGAAGGGCTAGACCAGTGGTATCCTGCGAAGGGTGCTGGAACCACGTTATTTACGTGTAAAGCCTTTATTTGGCTGCAAAGGCAATATTACAGCATTTAGAGGCCTGTGCACGTAGTTAAATGTGTTTTAACGCTAAGGCGCCAAGGAAAAGGAATTGGCACGTCGTAGTTCAATGATAGTCGGAAAGGTACACCATTGGTAGCCTGGTTTAGAGAGTGGAAGCACGTGATTTACGCGTAAGGCCTTTTTTAGACTTACAAAAGCCATACTATAGCATTTAGAGGACTGTGCGCGCACTTGCGGGTTTTCAAACGTCACGGCGACAAAGAAAACGACTTGGGACGTCATAGTCTATTGAGACTGGAAGGACTACTCCTATGGTAACCTGCGCAGGCAGTTGGAACGACAGTATTTACGTTTATAGCTTTTATTAGTCTGCAAAAGGCCATGTTACAGCATTTAGAGGGCTGTGCACGGAGTTAACATTGTTCTAAAGCCATGACGCCAAGGAGAACGACTTGGCAAGTCATAGTCCATTGAAACTGGAAGGGCTAGACCAGTGGTATCCTGCGAAGGGTGCTGGAACCACGTTATTTACGTGTAAAGCCTTTATTTGGCTGCAAAGGCAATATTACAGCATTTAGAGGCCTGTGCACGTAGTTAAATGTGTTTTAACGCTAAGGCGCCAAGGAAAAGGAATTGGCACGTCGTAGTTCAATGATAGTCGGAAAGGTACACCATTGGTAGCCTGGTTTAGAGAGTGGAAGCACGTGATTTACGCGTAAGGCCTTTTTTAGACTTACAAAAGCCATACTATAGCATTTAGAGGACTGTGCGCGCACTTGCGGGTTTTCAAACGTCACGGCGACAAAGAAAACGACTTGGGACGTCATAGTCCATTGAGACTGGAAAGACTACTCCTATGGTAACCTGCGCAGGCAGTTGGAACGACAGTATTTACGTTTATAGCTTTTATTAGTCTGCAAAAGGCCATGTTACAGCATTTAGAGGGCTGTGCACGGAGTTAACATTGTTATAAAGCCATGGCGCCAAGGGAAAAAACTTTGGACGTCATATTCCATTAAGAATGAGAACACTAGACCATTGGTAGCCTTGCTGGGAACGTGGAAGAACGTGATTTATGTGCAAGGCCTTTATTAATCTGTAAAAGGACATATTGCAGCATTTAGAGGGCTGTGCACGGAGTTAACATTGTTCTAAAGCCATGACGCCAAGGAGAATGACTTGGCAAGTCATAGTCCATTAAAACTGGAAGGGCTAGACCAGTGGTATCCTGCGAAGGGTGCTGGAACCACGTTATTTACGTGTAAAGCCTTTATTTGGCTGCAAAAGGCAATATTACAGCATTTAGAGGCCTGTGCACGTAGTTAAATGTGTTTTAACGCTAAGGCGCCAAGGAAAAGGAATTGGCACGTCGTAGTTCAATGATAGTCGGAAAGGTACACCATTGGTAGCCTGGTTTAGAGAGTGGAAGCACGTGATTTACGCGTAAGGCCTTTTTTAGACTTACAAAAGCCATACTATAGCATTTAGAGGACTGTGCGCGCACTTGCGGGTTTTCAAACGTCACGGCGACAAAGAAAACGACTTGGGACGTCATAGTCCATTGAGACTGGAAGGACTACTCCTATGGTAACCTGCGCAGGCAGTTGGAACGACAGTATTTACGATTATAGCTTTTATTAGTCTGCAAAAGGCCATGTTACAGCATTTAGAGGGCTGTGCACGGAGTTAACATTGTTCTAAAGCCATGGCGCCAAGGAAAAGAACTTTGTACGTCATATTCCATTAAGAATGAGAACACTAGACCATTGGTAGCCTTGCTGGGAACGTGGAAGAACGTGATTTATGTGCAAGGCCTTTATTAGTCTGTAAAAGGACATATTGCAGCATTTAGAGGGCTGTGCACATAGTTCACAGTGCTCTAAAGCCATGACGCCAAGGAGAACGACTTGGCAAGTCATAGTCCATTGAAACTGGAAGAGCTAGACCAGTGGTATCCTGCGAAGGGTGCTGGAACCACGTTATTTACGTGTAAAGCCTTTATTTGGCTGCGAAAGGCAATATTACAGCATTTAGAGGCCTGTGCACGTAGTTAAATGTGTTTTAACGCTAAAGCGCCAAGGAAAAGGAATTGGCACGTCGTAGTTCAATGATAGTCGGAAAGGTACACCATTGGTAGCCTGGTTTGGAGAGTGGAAGCACGTGATTTACGCGTAAGGCCTTTTTTAGACTTACAAAAGCCATACTATAGCATTTAGAGGACTGTGCACGTAGTTAAATGTGTTTTAACGCTAAAGCGCCAAGGAAAAGGAATTGGGACGTCGTAGTTCAATGATAGTCGGAAAGGTACACCATTGGTAGCCTGGTTTGGAGAGTGGAAGCACGTGAGTTACGCGTAAGGCCTTTTTTAGACTTACAAAAGCCATACTATAGCATTTAGAGGACTGTGCGCGTACTTGCGGGTTTTCAAACGTCACGGCGACAAAGAAAACGACTTGGGACGTCATAGTCCATTGAGACTGGAAGGACTACACCAGTGGTAACTTGCGCAGGCAGGTGGAGCGACAGTATTTACGTATAAGGCCTTTAATAGGCTGCAAATGGCCATATTACAGCGTTCAAAGGGCCGTGCAGGTAGTTAAATGTGTTTTAACGCTAAAGCGCCAAGGAAAAGGAATTGGGACGTCGTAGTTCAATGATAGTCGGAAAGGTACACCATTGGTAGCCTGGTTTGGAGAGTGAAAGCACATGATTTACGCGTAAGGCCTTTTTTAGTCTGTAAAAGGCCATGTTACAGCATTTAGAGGACTCTGCTCGTAGTTACCGGTCTTCTAACACCAAGGTGGCAAAGAAAACGACTTGGCACGTTGTAGTCTATTTGGACTGGAAGGACTAGACCAATGGCATCCCGCGGAAGGTGATGGAATCACGGCATTTACGTGTAAAGGCGTTATTAGGCTGCAAAAGGCCATATTACTGACTTTAGAGGGCTGTGCACGTAGTGAACAGTGTTCTATAGCCATGGCACCAAGGAAAAGGACTTGGGACGTCATAGTCCATTGAGACTGGAAGGACTACACAAATGGTAACTTGTGCAGGCAGGTGGAGCGACAGTATTTACGTATAAGGCCTTAAATAGGCTGCAAATAGCCATATTACAGCGTTCAAAGGGCCGTGCACGTCGTTAACAGTGTTCTAACGCCATAGCGCGAAGAAAAACGACTTGGAACGTCGTATTCCATTCAGAATTGAAGGACTAGATCAATGCTAGCATGGCTGGGAGCATGGAAGCACGTTATTTACGTGTAAGGTCTTTATTAGTCTGCAAAAGGACATAATACTGCCTTTACAAGGTTGTGCACGTAGTTAACAGTGTTCTATAGCCATGGCGTCAAGGAAAAGGACTTGGCACGTTGTAGTCCATTGAGACTGGGAACACTAGGCCATTGGTAGCCTTGATGGGGACGTGGAAGAACGTGATTTACGTGCAAGGCCTTTATTAGCCTGTAAAAGAACATATAGCGGCATTTAGAGGGCTGTGCACGTAGTTAACAGTGTTCTATAGCCATGGCACCAAGGAAAAGGACTTGGGACGTCATAGTCCATTGAGACTGGAAGGACTACACAAATGGTAACTTGTGCAGGCAGGTGGAGCGACAGTATTTACGTATAAGGCCTTAAATAGGCTGCAAATAGCCATATTACAGCGTTCAAAGGGCCGTGCACGTCGTTAACAGTGTTCTAACGCCATAGCGCGAAGAAAAACGACTTGGAACGTCGTATTCCATTCAGAATTGAAGGACTAGATCAATGGTAGCATGACTGGGAGCATGGAAGCACGTTATTTACGTGTAAGGTCTTTATTAGTCTGCAAAAGGACATAATACTGCCTTTACAAGGTTGTGCACGTAGTTAACAGTGTTCTATAGCCATGGCGTCAAGGAAAAGGACTTGGCACGTTGTAGTCCATTGAGACTGGGAACACTAGGCCATTGGTAGCCGTGGTGGGGACGTGGAAGAACGTGATTTACGTGCAAGGCCTTTATTAGCCTGTAAAAGAACATATAGCGGCATTTAGAGGGCTGTGCACATAGTTCACAGTGCTCTAAAGCCATGACGCCAAGGAGAACGACTTGGCAAGTCGTATTCCATTGAGACTAGAAGGACTAGATCAATGGTAGCCTGGCTGGGAGCGTGGAAGCACGTGGTTTACGTCTAAGGCCTTTATTAGGCTGCAAAGGCAATAATACGCCTTACAGGGGGCTGTGCACGTAGTTAACAGTGTTCTATAGCCATGGCGTCAAGGAAAAGGACTTTGGACGTCATATTCCATTAAGACTGGGAACACTAGACCATTGGTAGCCTTGCTGGGGACGTGGAAGAACGTGATTTACGTGCAAGGCCTTTATTAGTATGTAAAAGGACATATTGCAGCATTTAGAGGGCTGTGCACATAGTTCACAGTGCTCAAAAGCCATGACGCCAAGGAGAACGACTTGGCAAGTCATAGTCCATTGAAACTGGAACGACTAGACCAATGGTATCCCGCGAAGGGTGGTAGAACCACGTTATTTACGTGTAAAGCCTTTATTTGGCTGCAAATGGCCATATTACAGCGTTCGAAGGGCCGTGCACGTAGTTAACAGTGCTCTATAGCCATGGCGCCAAGGAAAAGGACTTGGGAAGTCATAGTCCATTAAGACTGGAAGGACTACTCCTAAGGTAACCTGTGCAGGCAGTAGGAACTACAGTATTTGCGTTTAAAGCCTTTATTAGTCTGCAAAAGGCTATGTTACAGCATTTAGATGGATGTGCACGGAGTTAACATTGTTCTAAAGCCATTGCGCCAAGAAAAAGGACTTGGGGCGTCATAGTCCATTGAGACTAGAAGGACTACTCCCATGGTAACCTGCGCAGGCAGGTGGAACGATGGTATTCACGTATAACACCTTTATTTAACTGCAAATGGCCATATTACAGCCTTTAGAGGGCTGTGCACGGAGTTAAAAGTGTTCTAAAGCCATGGCGCCAAGGAAAATGACTTGGGACGTCATAATCCATTGAGACTGAAAACACTAGACCAATTGTAGCCTGGTTGGGAGCGTGGAAGCACGTGGTTTACGTGTAAGGCCTTTATTAGTCTGCAAAAGGCCATGTTACAGCATTTAGAGGACTGTGCACGTAGTTAACAGTGTTCTAACGCCATGGCGTCAAGGAAAAGGACTTTGGACGTCATATTCCATTAAGACTGGGAACACTAGACCATTGGTAGCCTTGCTGGGGACGTGGAAGAACGTAATTTACGTGTAAGGCCTTTATTAGGCTGCAAATGGCCATACTATAGCATTTAGAGGACTGTGCGCGTACTTGCGGGTTTTCAAACGTCACAGCGTCAAAGAAAACGACTTGGGACGTCATAGTCCAATGAGACTGGAAGGACTACACAAATGGTAACTTGCGCAGGCAGGTGGAGCGACAGTATTTACGTATAAGGACGTTAATAGGCTGCAAATGGCCATTTTACAGCGTTCAAAAGGCCGTGCACGTAGTTAACAGTGTTGTAACGCCATAGCGCGAAGGAAAACGACTTGGAACGTCGTATTCCATTCAGACTTGAAGGACTAGATCAATGGTAGCATGGCTGGGAGCATGGAAGCACGTTATTTACGTGTAAGGTCTTTATTAGTCTGCAAAAGGACATAATACTGCATTCACAAGGCTGTGCACGTAGTTAACAGTGTTCTATAGCCATGGCGTCAAGGAAAAGGACTTGGCACGTTGTAGTCCATTGAGACTGGGAACACTAGGCCATTGGTAGCCGTGGTGGGGACGTGGAAGAACTTGATTTACGTGCAAGGCCTTTATTAGCCTGTAAAAGGACATATTGCGGCATTTAGAGGGCTGTGCACATAGTTCACAGTGCTCTAAAGCCATGACGCCAAGGAGAACGACTTGGCAAGTCGTAGTCCATTGAGACTAGAAGGACTAGATCAATGGTAGCCTGGCTGGGAGCGTGGAAGAACGTGATTTACGTGTAAGGCCTTTATTAGGCTGCAAATGGACATATTACTGCCTTTAGAGGGCTGTGCACGTAGTTAACAGTGTTCTATAGCCATGGCGTCAAGGAAAAGGACTTGGGACGTCATATTCCATTAAGACTGGGAACACTAGACCATTGGTAGCCTTGCTGGGGACGTGGAAGAATGTAATTTACGTGTAAGGCCTTTATTAGGCTGCAAATTGCCATACTATAGCATTTAGAGGACTGTGCGCGTACTTGCGGGTTTTCAAACGTCACAGCGTCAAAGAAAACGAATTGGGACGTCATAGTCCATTGAGACTGGAAGGACTACACAAATGGTAACTTGCGCAGGCAGGTGGAGCGACAGTATTTACGTATAAGGCCGTTAATAGGCTGCAAATGGCCATATTACAGCATTTAGAGGCCTGTGCACGTAGTTAAATGAGTTTTAACGCTAAGGCGCCAAGGAAAAGGAATTGGGACGTCGTAGTTCAATGATAGTCGGAAAGGTACACCATTGGTAGCCTGGTTTGGAGAGTGGAAGCATGTGATTTACGCGTAAGGCCTTTTTTAGACTTACAAAAGCCATACTATAGCATTTAGAGGACTGTGCGCGTACTTGCGGGTTTTCAAACGTCACGGCGACAAAGAAAACGACTTGGGACGTCATATTCCATTGAGACTGGAAGGACTACACCAATGGTAACTTGCGCAGGCAGGTGGAGCGACAGTATTTACGTATAAGGCCTTTAATAGGCTGCAAATGGCCATATTACAGCGTTCAAAAGGCCGTGCACGTAGTTAACAGTGTTCTATAGCCATGGCGTCAAGAAAAAGGACTTGGGACGTCATAGTCCATTGAGACTGGAAGGACTACTCCTATCGTAACCTGCGCAGGATGTTGGAACGACAGTATTTACGTTTAAAGCTTTTATTAGTCTGCAAAAGGCCATGTTACAGCATTTAGAGGACTGTGCGCGTAGTTGCTGGTCTTCTAACACCAAGGTGCCAAAGAAAACGACTTGGCACGTTGTAGTCCATTTGGACTGGAAGGACTAGACCAATGGCATCCCGCGAAGGGTGATGGAATCACGGCATTTACGTGTAAAGGCGTTATTAGGCTGCAAAAGGCCATGTTACAGCATTTAGAGGGCTGTGCACGGAGTTAACATTGTTCTAAAGCCATGGTGCCAAGGAAAACGACTTGGAACGTCGTATTCCATTGAGACTGGAAGGACTAGATCAATGGTAGCCTTGCTGGGGACGTGGAACCACGTTATTTACGTGTAAAGCCTTTATTTGGCTGCAAAAGGCAATATTACAGCATTTAGAAGCCTGTGTACGTAGTTAAATGTGTTTTAACGCTAAAGCGCCAAGGAAAAGGAATTGGGACGTCGTAGTTCAATGATAGTCGGAAAGGTACACAATTGGTAGCCTGGTTTGGAGAGTGGGAAGCACGTGATTTACGCGTAAGGCCTTTTTTAGACTTCAAAACCCATACTATAGCATTTAGAGGACTGTGCGCGTACTTGCGGGTTTTCAAACGTCACGGCGTCAAAGAAAACAACTTGGAACGTCATAGTCCATTGAGACTGGAAGGACTACACCAATGGTAACTTGCGCAGGCAGGTGGAACGACAGTATTTACGTATAAGGCCTTTAATAGGCTGCAAATGACCATATTACAGCGTTCAAAGGGCCGTGCACGTAGTTAAATGTGTTTTAACGCTAAAGCGCAAAGGAAAAGGAATTGGGACGTCGTAGTTCAATGATAGTTGGAAAAGTACACCATTGGTAGCCTGGTTTGGAGAGTGGAAGCACGTGATTTACGCGTAAGGCCTTTTTTAGACTTATAAAAGCCATACTATAGCATTTAGAGGACGCTGCGCGTACTTGCGGGTTTTCAAACGTCACGGCGACAAAGAAAACGACTTGGCAAGTCATAGTCCATTGAAACTGGAAGGACTAGACCAATGGCATCACGCGGAGGGTGATGGAATCACGGCATTTACGTGTAAAGGCGTTATTAGGCTGCAAATGGCCATATTACTGCCTTTAGAGGGCTGTGCACGTAGTTAACAGTGTTCTATAGCCATGGCGCCAAGGAAAAGAACTTGGGACGTCATAGTCCATTGAGACTGGAAGGAATACTCCTATGGTAACCAGCGCAGGCAGTTGGAACGACAGTGTTTACGTTTAAAGCCTTTATTTAACTGCAAATGGCCATATTACAGCCTTTAGAGGGCTGTGCACGGAGTTAAAAGTGTTCTAAAGACATGGCGCCAAGGAAAATGACTTGGGACGTCATATTACATTGAGACTGAAAACACTAGACCAATGGTAGCCTGGTTGGGAGCGTGGAAGCACGTGGTTTACGTGTAAGGCCTTTTTTTAGTCTGCAAAAGGCCATGTTACAGCATTTAGAGGACTGTGCGCGCAGTTGACAGTGTTCTATAGCCGTGGTGTCAAGGAAAAGGACTTTGGACGTCTTATTCCATTAAGACTGGGAACACTAGACCATTGGTAGCCTTGCTGGGGACGTGGAAGAACGTGATTTACGTGTAAGGCCTTTATTAGGCTGCTAATGGCCATAATACTGCCTTTAGAGGGCTGTGCACGTAGTTAACAGTGTTCTATAGCCATGGCGCCAAGGAAAAGGACTTGGGACGTCATAGTCCATTGAGACTGGAAGGACTACTCCTATGTTAACCTGCGCAGGCAGTTGGAACGACAGTGTTTACGTTTAAAGCCTTTATTAGTCTGCAAAGGCCATGTTACAGCATTTAGAGGGCTGTGCACGGAGTTAACATTGTTCTAAAGCCATGGCGCCTAGGAAAAGAACTTTGGACGTCATATTCCATTAAGACTGGGAACACTAGACCATTGGTAGCCTTGCTGGGGACGTGGAAGAACGTGATTTACGTGCATGGCCTTTATTAGTATGTAAAAGGACATATTGCAGCATTTAGAGGGCTGTGCACATAGTTCACAGTGCTCTAAAGCCATGACGCCAAGGAGAACGACTTGGCATATCATAGTCCATTGAAACTGGAACGACTAGACCAATGGTATCCCGCGAAGGGTGGTGGAACCACGTTATTTACGTGTAAAGCCTTTAGTTGGCTGCAAAAAACAATATTACAGCATTTAGAGGCCTGTGCACGTAGTTAAATGTGTTTTAACGCTAAAGCGCCAAGGAAAAGGAATTGGGACGTCGTAGTTCAATGATAGTCGGAAAGGTACACCATTGGTAGCCTGGTTTGGAGAGTGGAAGCACGTGATTTACGCGTAAGGCCTTTTTTAGACTTACAAAAGCCATACTATAGCATTTAGAGGACTGCGCGCGTACTTGCGGGTTTTCAAACGTCACGGCGACAAAGAAAACGACTTGGGACGTCATACTCCATTGAGATTGGAAGGTCTACACCAATGGTAAATTGCGCAGGCAGGTGGAGCGACAGTATTTACGTATAAGGCCTTTAATAGGCTGCAAATGGCCATATTACAGCGTTCGAAGGGCCGCGCACGTAGTTAACAGTGTTCTATAGCCATGGCGCCAAGGAAAAGGACTTGGGAAGTCATAGTCCATTAAGACTGGAAGGACTACTCCTAAGGTAACCTGTGCAGGCAGTAGGAACTACAGTATTTACGTTTAAAGCCTTTATTAGTCTGCAAAAGGCTATGTTACAGCATTTAGATGGATGTGCACGGAGTTAACATTTTTCTAAAGCCATTGCGCCAAGGAAAAGGACTTGGGACGTCATATTCCATTGAGACTGAAAACACTAGACCAATGGTAGCCTGGTTGGGAGCGTGGAAGCACGTGGTTTACGTGTAAGGCCTTTATTAGTCTGCAAAAGGCCATGTTACAGCATTTAGAGGACTGTGCACGTAGTTAACAGTGTTCTAACGCCATGGCGTCAAGGAAAAGGACTTTGGACGTCTTATTCCATTGAGACTGGGAACACTAGACCATTGGTAGCCTTGCTGGGGACGTGGAAGAACGTAATTTACGTGTAAGGCCTTTATTAGGCTGCAAATGGCCATACTATAGCATTTAGAGGACTGTGCGCGTACTTGCGGGTTTTCAAACGTCACAGCGTCAAAGAAAACGACTTGGGACGTCATAGTCCATTGAGACTGGAAGGACTACACAAATGGTAACTTGCGCAGGCAGGTGGAGCGACAGTATTTACGTATAAGGCCGTTAATAGGCTGCAAATGGCCATATTACAGCATTTAGAGGCCTGTGCACGTATTTAAATGTGTTTTAACGCTAAAGCGCCAAGGAAAAGGAATTGGGACGTCGTAGTTCAATGATAGTCGGAAAGGTACACCATTGGTAGCCTGGTTTGGAGAGTGAAAGCACGTGAGTTACGCGTAAGGCCTTTTTTAGACTTACAAAAGCCATACTATAGCATTTAGAGGACTGTGCGCGTACTTGCGGGTTTTCAAACGTCACGGCGACAAAGAAAACGACTTGGGACGTCATACTCCATTGAGACTGGAAGGACTACAGCAATGGTAACTTGCGCAGGCAGGTGGAGCGACAGTATTTAGGTATAAGGCCTTTCATAGGCTGCAAATGGCCATATTACAGCGTTCAAAGGGCCGTGGACGTAGTTAAATGTGTTTTAACGCTAAAGCGCCAAGGAAAAGGAATTGGGACGTCGTAGTTCAATGATAGTCGGAAAGGTACACAATTGGTAGCCTGGTTTGGAGAGTGGAAGCACGTGCTTTACGCGTAAGGCCTCTTTTAGACTTACAAAAGCCATACTATAGCATTTAGAGGACTGTGCACGTATTTGCGAGTTTTCAAACGTCACAGCGTCAAAGAAAACAACTTGGAACGTCATAGTCTATTGAGACTGGAAGGTCTACACCAATGGTAACTTGCGCAGGCAGGTGGAGCGACAGTATTTACGTATAAGGCCTTTAATAGGCTGCAAATGGCCATATTACAGCGTTCGAAGGGCCGTGCACGTAGTTAACAGTGTTCTATAGCCATGGCGCCAAGGAAAAGGACTTGGGAAGTCATAGTCCATTAAGACTGGAAGGACTACTCCTAAGGTAACCTGTGCAGGCAGTAGGAACTACAGTATTTACGTTTAAAGCCTTTATTAGTCTGCAAAAGGCTATGTTACAGCATTTAGATGGATGTGCACGGAGTTAACATTTTTCTAAAGCCCTTGCGCCAAGGAAAAGGACTTTGGGCGTCATATTCCATTGAGACTAGAAGGACTACTCCCATGGTAACCTGCGCAGGCAGGTGGAACGATGGTATTCACGTATAACACCTTTATTTAACTGCAAATGGCCATATTACAGCCTTTAGAGGCCTGTGCACGGAGTTAAAAGTGTTCTAAAGCCATGGCGCCAAGGAAAATGACTTGGGACGTCATATTCCATTGAGACTGAAAACAATAGACCAATGGTAGCCTGGTTGGGAGCGTGGAAGCACGTGGTTTACGTGTAAGGCCTTTATTAGTCTGCAAAAGGCCATGTTACAGCATTTAGAGGACTGTGCACGTAGTTAACAGTGTTCTAACGCCATGGCGTCAAGGAAAAGGACTTTGGACGTCTTATTCCATTGAGACTGGGAACACTAGACCATTGGTAGCCTTGCTGGGGACGTGGAAGAACGTAATTTACGTGTACGGCCTTTATTAGGCTGCAAATGGCCATACTATAGCATTTAGAGGACTGTGCGCGTACTTGCGGGTTTTCAAACGTCACAGCGTCAAAGAAAACGACTTGGGACGTCATAGTCCATTGAGACTGGAAGGACTACACAAATGGTAACTTGCGCAGGCAGGTGGAGCGACAGTATTTACGTATAAGGCCGTTAATAGGCTGCAAATGGCCATATTACAGCATTTAGAGGCCTGTGCACGTATTTAAATGTGTTTTAACGCTAAAGCGCCAAGGAAAAGGACTTTGGACGTCTTATTTCATTGAGACTGGAAACACTAGACTATTGGTAGCCTTGCTGGGGACGTGGAAGAACGTAATTTACGTGTAAGGCCTTTATTAGGCTGCAAATGGCCATACTATAGCATTTTTATATGACTGTGCGCGTACTTGCGGGTTTTCAAACGTCACAGCGTCAAAGAAAACGACTTGGGACGTCATAGTCCAATGAGACTGTAAGGACTACACCAATGGTAACGTGCGCAGGCAGGTGGAGCGACAGTATTTACGTATAAGGCCTTTAATAGGCTGCAAATGGCCATATTACAGCGTTCAAAGGGCCGTGCACGTAGTTAACAGTGTTCTAACGCCATAGCGCGAAGGAAAACGACTTGGAACGTCGTATTCCATTCAGACTTGAAGGACTAGATCAATGGTAGCATGGCTGGGAGCATGGAAGCACGTTATTTACGTGTAAGGTCTTTATTAGTCTGCAAAAGGACATAATACTGCATTCACAAGGCTGTGCACGTAGTTAACAGTGTTCTATAGCCATGGCGTCAAGGAAAAGGACTTGGCACGTTGTAGTCCATTGAGACTGGGAACACTAGGCCATTGGTAGCCTTGCTGGGGACGTGGAAGAACGTGATTTACGTGCAAGGCCTTTATTAGTCTGTAAAAGGACATATTGCAGCACTTAGAGGGCTGTGCACATAGTTCACAGTGCTCTAAAGCCATGACGCCAAGGAGAACGACTTGGCAAGTCGTAGTCCATTGAGACTAGAAGGACTAGATAAATGGTAGCCTGGCTGGGAGCGTGGAAGCACGTGGTTTACGTCTAAGGCCTTTATTAGGCTGCAAAGGCAATAATACGGCTTACAGGGGGCTGTGCACTTAGTTAACAGTGTTCTATAGCCATGGCGTCAAGGAAAAGGACTTCTGGACGTCATATTCCATTAAGACTGGGAACACTAGACCATTGGTAGCCTTGCTGGGGACTTGGAAGAACGTGATAGGCGTGTAAGACCTTTATTAGTCTGTAAAAGGCCATGTTACAGCATTTAGAGGACTGTGCGCGTAGATGCTGGTGTTCTAACACCAAGGTGCCAAAGAAAACGACTTGGCACGTTGTAGTCCATTTGGACTGGAAGGACTAGACCAATGGCATCCCGCGAAGGGTGATGGAATCACGGCACTTACGTGTAAAGGCGTTATTAGGCTGCAAAAGGCCATGTTACAGCATTTAGAGGGCTGTGCACGGAGTTAACATCGTTCTAAAGCCATGGTGCCAAGGAAAAGGACTTGGGACGTCATAGTCCATTGAGACTGAAAGGACTACTCCTATGGTAACCTGCGCAGGCAGGTGGAACGACGGTATTTACGTATAACACCTTTATTAGGCTGCAAATGGCCATATTACTGCCTTTAGAGGGCTGTGCACGTAGTTAACAGTGTTCTAACGCCATAGCGCGAAAGAAAACGACTTGGAACGTCGTATTCCATTGTGACTGAAAGGAGTAGATCAATGGTAGCCTTGCTGGGGACGTGGAACCACGTTATTTACGTGTAAAGCCTTTATTTGGCTGCAAAAGGCAATATTACAGCATTTAGAGGCCTGTGCACGTAGTTAAATGTGTTTTAACGCTAAAGTGCCAAGGAAAAGGAATTGGGACGTCGTAGTTCAATGATAGTCGGAAAGGTACACAATTGGTAGCCTGGTTTGGAGAATGGGAAGCACGTGATTTACGCGTAAGGCCTTTTTTAGACTTCAAAAGCCATACTATAGCATTTAGAGGACTGTGCGCGTACTTGCGGGTTTTCAAACGTCACGGCGTCAAAGAAAACAACTTCGAACGTCATAGTCCATTGAGACTGAAAGGACTACACCAATGGCATCCCGCGGAGGGTGATGGAATCACGGCATTTACGTGTAAAGGCGTTATTAGGCTGCAAATGGCCATATTACAGCATTTAAAGGCCTGTGCACGTAGTTAACAGTGTTCTAACGCCATGGCGTCAAGGAAAAGGACTTGGCACGTTGTAGTCCATTGAGACTGGGAACACTAGGCCATTGGTAGCCTTGCTGGGGACGTGGAACCGCGTTATTTACGTGTAAAGCCTTTATTTGGCTGCAAAAGGCAATATTACAGCATTTAGAGGCCTGTGCACGTAGTTAAAAGTGTTTTAACGCTAAAGCGCCAAGGAAAAGGAATTGGAACGTCGTAGTTCAATGATAGTCGGAAAGGTACTCCATTGGTAGCCTTGCTGGGGACGTGGAAGAACGTGATTTACGTGCAAGGCCTTTATTAGTATGTAAAAGGACATATTGCAGCATTTAGAGGGCTGTGCACATAGTTAACAGTGTTCTATAGCCATGGCGCCAAGGAAAAGGACTTGGGACGTCATAGTCCATTGAGACTGGAAGGACTACTCCTATGGTAACCTGCGCAGGCAGGTGGAACGACGCTATTTACGTATAAGGCCTTTAATAGGCTGCAAATGGCCATATTACAGCATTTAGAGGGCTGTGCACGGAGTTAACATTGTTCTAAAGCCATGGCGCCAAGGAAAAGAACTTTGGACGTCATATTCCATTAAGACTGGGAACACTAGACCATTGGTAGCCTTGCTGGGGACGTTAAAGAACGTGATTTACGTGTAAGGCCTTTATTAGGCTGCAAATGGCCATATTACTGCCTTTAGAGGGCTGTGCACGTAGTTAACAGTGTTCTATAGCCATGGCGCCAAGGAAAAGGACTTGGGACGTCATAGTCCATTGAGACTGGAAGAACTACTCCTATGTTAACCTGCGCAGGCACTTGGAACGACAGTGTTTACGTTTAAAGCCTTTATTAGTCTGCAAAGGCCATGTTACAGCATTTAGAGGGCTGTGCACGGAGTTAACATTGTTCTAAAGCCATGGCGCCAAGGAAAAGAACTTTGGACGTCATATTCCATTAAGACTGGGAACACTAGACCATTGGTAGCCTTGCTGGGGACGTGGAAGAACGTGATTTACGTGCAAGGCCTTTATTAATATGTAAAAGGACATATTGCAGCATTTAGAGGGCTGTGCACATAGTTAACAGTGTTCTATAGCCATGGCGCCAAGGAAAAGGACTTGGGACGTCATAGTCCATTGAGACTGGAAGGACTACTCCTATGGTAACCAGCGCAGGCAGTTGGAACGACAGTGTTTACGTGTAAAGGCGTTATTAGGCTGCAAAAGGCCATATTACTGACTTTAGAGGGCTGTGCACGTAGTTAACAGTGTTCTAAAGCCATGGCGACAAGGAAAAGGACTTGGGATGTCATAGTCCATTGAGACTTGAAGGACTACTCCTATGGTAACCTGCGCAGGCAGGTGGAACGACGCTATTTACGTATAAGGCCTTTAATAGGCTGCAAATGGCCATATTACAGCATTTAGAGGGCTGTGCACGGAGTTAACATTGTTCTAAAGCCATGGTGCCAAGAAAAAGAACTTTGGACGTCATATTCCATTAAGACTGGGAACACTAGACCATTGGTAGCCTTGCTGGGGACGTGGAAGAACGTGATTTACGTGCAAGGCCTTTATTAGTATGTAAAAGGACATATTGCAGCATTTAGAGGGCTGTGCACATAGTTAACAGTGTTCTATAGCCATGGCGTCAAAGAAAACGACTTGGGACGTCATACTCCATTGAGACTGGAAGGACTACACAAATGGTAACTTGCGCAGGCAGGTGGAGCGACAGTATTTAGGTATAAGGCCTTTAATAGGCTGCAAATGGCCATATTACAGCGTTCAAAGGGCCGTGCACGTAGTTAAATGTGTTTTAACGCTAAAGCGCCAAGGAAAAGGAATTGGAACGTCGTCGTTCAATGATAGTCGGAAAGGTACACCATTGGTAGCCTGGTTTGGAGAGTGGAAGCACGTGATTTACGCGTAAGGCCTTTTTTAGACTTACAAAAGCCATACTATAGCATTTAGAGGACTGTGTGCGTACTTGCGGGTTTTCAAACGTCACGGCGACAAAGAAAACGACTTGGGACGTCATATTCCATTGAGACTGTAAGGACTACACCAATGGTAACGTGCGCAGGCGGGTGGAGCGACAGTATTTACGTATAAGGCCTTTAATAGGCTGCAAATGGCCATATTACAGCGTTCAAAGGGCCGTGCACGTAGTTAACAGTGTTCTAACGCCATAGCGCGAAGGAAAACGACTTGGAACGTCGTATTCCATTCAGACTTGAAGGACTAGATCAATGGTAGCATGGCTGGGAGCATGGAAGCACGTTATTTACGTGTAAGGTCTTTATTAGTCTGCAAAAGGACATAATACTGCATTCACAAGGCTGTGCACGTAGTTAACAGTGTTCTATAGCCATGGCGTCAAGGAAAAGGACTTGGCACGTTGTAGTCCATTGAGACTGGGAACACTAGGCCATTGGTAGCCTTGCTGGGGACGTGGAAGAACGTGATTTACGTGCAAGGCCTTTATTAGTCTGTAAAAGGACATATTGCAGCATTTAGAGGGCTGTGCACATAGTTCACAGTGCTCTAAAGCCATGACGCCAAGGAGAACGACTTGGCAAGTCGTAGTCCATTGAGACTAGAAGGACTAGATAAATGGTAGCCTGGCTGGGAGCGTGGAAGCACGTGGTTTACGTCTAAGGCCTTTATTAGGCTGCAAAGGCAATAATACGGCTTACAGGGGGCTGTGCACTTAGTTAACAGTGTTCTATAGCCATGGCGTCAAGGAAAAGGACTTCTGGACGTCATATTCCATTAAGACTGGGAACACTAGACCATTGGTAGCCTTGCTGGGGACTTGGAAGAACGTGATAGGCGTGTAAGACCTTTATTAGTCTGTAAAAGGCCATGTTACAACATTTAGAGGACTGTGCGCGTAGATGCTGGTGTTCTAACACCAAGGTGCCAAAGAAAACGACTTGGCACGTTGTAGTCCATTTGGACTGGAAGGACTAGACCAATGGCATCCCGCGAAGGGTGATGGAATCACGGCATTTACGTGTAAAGGCGTTATTAGGCTGCAAAAGGCCATGTTACAGCATTTAGAGGGCTGTGCACGGAGTTAACATCGTTCTAAAGCCATGGTGCCAAGGAAAAGGACTTGGGACGTCATAGTCCATTGAGACTGAAAGGACTACTCCTATGGTAACCTGCGCAGGCAGGTGGAACGACGGTATTTACGTATAACACCTTTATTAGGCTGCAAATGGCCATATTACTGCCTTTAGAGGGCTGTGCACGTAGTTAACAGTGTTCTAACGCCATAGCGCGAAAGAAAACGACTTGGAACGTCGTATTTCATTGTGACTGAAAGGAGTAGATCAATGGTAGCCTTGCTGGGGACGTGGAACCACGTTATTTACGTGTAAAGCCTTTATTTGGCTGCAAAAGGCAATATTACAGCATTTAGAGGCCTGTGCACGTAGTTAAATGTGTTTTAACGCTAAAGCGCCAAGGAAAAGGAATTGGGACGTCGTAGTTCAATGATAGTCGGAAAGGTACTCCATTGGTAGCCTTGCTGGGGACGTGGAAGAACGTGATTTACGTGCAAGGCCTTTATTAGTATGTAAAAGGATTTATTGCAGCATTTAGAGGGCTGTGCACATAGTTAACAGTGTTCTATAGCCATGGCGCCAAAGAAAAGGACTTGGGACGTCATAGTCCATTGAGACTGGAAGGACTACTCCTATGGTAACCTGCGCAGGCAGGTGGAACGACGCTATTTACGTATAAGGCCTTTAATAGGCTGCAAATGGCCATATTACAGCATTTAGAGGGCTGTGCACGGAGTTAACATTGTTCTAAAGCCATGGCGCCAAGGAAAAGAACTTTGGACGTCATATTCCATTAAGACTGGGAACACTAGACCATTGGTAGCCTTGCTGGGGACGTTAAAGAACGTGATTTACGTGTAAGGCCTTTATTAGGCTGCAAATGGCCATATTACTGCCTTTAGAGGGCTGTGCACGTAGTTAACAGTGTTCTATAGCCATGGCGCCAAGGAAAAGGACTTGGGACGTCATAGTCCATTGAGACTGGAAGAACTACTCCTATGTTAACCTGCGCAGGCACTTGGAACGACAGTGTTTACGTGTAAAGGCGTTATTAGGCTGCAAAAGGCCATATTACTGACTTTAGAGGGCTGTGCACGTAGTTAACAGTGTTCTAAAGCCATGGCGACAAGGAAAAGGACTTGGGATGTCATAGTCCATTGAGACTTGAAGGACTACTCCTATGGTAACCTGCGCAGGCAGGTGGAACGACGCTATTTACGTATAAGGCCTTTAATAGGCTGCAAATGGCCATATTACAGCATTTAGAGGGCTGTGCACGGAGTTAACATTGTTCTAAAGCCATGGTGCCAAGAAAAAGAACTTTGGACGTCATATTCCATTAAGACTGGGAACACTAGACCATTGGTAGCCTTGCTGGGGACGTGGAAGAACGTGATTTACGTGCAAGGCCTTTATTAGTATGTAAAAGGACATATTGCAGCATTTAGAGGGCTGTGCACATAGTTAACAGTGTTCTATAGCCATGGCGTCAAAGAAAACGACTTGGGACGTCATACTCCATTGAGACTGGAAGGACTACACCAATGGTAACTTGCGCAGGCAGGTGGAGCGACAGTATTTAGGTATAAGGCCTTTAATAGGCTGCAAATGGCCATATTACAGCGTTCAAAGGGCCGTGCACGTAGTTAAATGTGTTTTAACGCAAAAGCGCCAAGGAAAAAGAATTGGGACGTCGTCGTTCAATGATAGTCGGAAAGGTACACCATTGGTAGCCTGGTTTGGAGAGTGGAAGCACGTGATTCACGCGTAAGGCCTTTTTTAGACTTACAAAAGCCATACTATAGCATTTAGAGGACAGTGCGCGTACTTGCGGGTTTTCAAACGTCACAACGACAAAGAAAACGACTTGGGACGTCATATTCCATTGAGACTGTAAGGACTACACCAATGGTAACTTTCGCAGGCAGGTGGAGCGACAGTATTTACGTATAAGGCCTTTAATAGGCTGCAAATGGCCATATTACAGCGTTCAAAGGGCCGTGCATGTAGTTAACAGTGTTCTAACGCCATAGCGCGAAGGAAAACGACTTGGAACGTCTTATTCCATTCAGACTTGAAGGACTAGATCAATGGTAGCATGGCTGGGAGCATGGAAGCACGTTATTTACGTGTAAAGGCGTTATTAGGCTGCAAAAGGACATATTACTGACTTTAGAGGGTTGTGCACGTAGTTAACAGTCTTCTATAGCCATGGCGTCAAGGAAAAGGACTTGGGACGTCATACTCCATTAAGACTGGGAACACTAGACCATTGGTAGCCTTGCTGGGGACGTGGAAGAACGTGATTTACGTGTAAGGCCTTTATTAGGCTGCAAATGGACATATTAATGCCTTTAGAGGGCTGTGCACGTAGTTAACAGTGTTTTATAGCCATGGCGTCAAGGAAAAGGACTTGGCACGTTGTAGTCCATTGAGACTGGGAACACTAGGCCATTGGTAGCCTTGCTGGGGACGTGGAACCACGTTATTTACGTGTAAAGCCTTTATTTGGCTGCAAAAGGCAATATTACAGCATTTAGAGGCCTGTGCACGTAGTTAAATGTGTTTTAACGCTAAAGCGCCAAGGAAAAGGAATTGGGACGTCGTAGTTCAATGATAGTCGGAAAGGTACACCATTGGTAGCCTTGCTGGGGACGTGGAAGAACGTGATTTACGTGCAAGGCCTTTATTAGTATGTAAAAGGACATATTGCAGCATTTAGAGGGCTGTGCACATAGTTAACAGTGTTCTATAGCCATGGCGTCAAGGAAAAGGACTTGGGACGTCATAGTCCATTGAGACTGGAAGGACTACTCCTATGGTAACCAGCGCAGGCAGTTGGAACGACAGTGTTTACGTGTGAAGGCGTTATTAGGCTGCAAAAGGCCATATTACTGACTTTAAAGGGCTGTGCACGTAGTTAACAGTGTTCTAAAGCCATGGCGACAAGGAAAAGGACTTGGGATGTCATAGTCCATTGAGACTTGAAGGACTACTCCTATGGTAACCTGCGCAGGCAGGTGGAACGACGCTATTTACGTATAAGGCCTTTAATAGGCTGCAAATGGCCATATTACAGCATTTAGAGGGCTGTGCACGGAGTTAACATTGTTCTAAAGCCATGGTGCCAAGGAAAAGAACTTTGGACGTCATATTCCATTAAGACTGGGAACACTAGACCATTGGTAGCCTTACTGGGGACGTGGAAGAACGTGATTTACGTGCAAGGCCTTTATTAGTATGTAAAAGGACATATTGCAGCATTTAGAGGGCTGTGCACTTAGTTAACAGTGTTCTATAGCCATGGCGTGAAAGAAAACGACTTGGGACGTCTTAGTCCATTGAGACTGGAAGGACTACACAAATGGTAACTTGCGCAGGCAGGTGGAGCGACAGTATTTACGTATAAGGCCGTTAATAGGCTGCAAATGGCCATATTACAGCATTTAGAGGCCTGTGCACGTAGTTAAATGTGTTTTAACGCTAAAGCGCCAAGGAAAAGGAATTGGGATGTCGTAGTTCAATGATAGTCGGAAAGGTACACCATTGGTAGCCTGGTTTGGAGAGTGGAAGCACGTGATTTACGCGTAAGGCCTTTTTTAGACTTACAAAAGCCATACTATAGCATTTAGAGGACTGTGCGCGTACTTGCGGGTTTTCAAACGTCACGGCGACAAAGAAAACGACTTGGGACGTCATATTCCATTGAGACTGTAAGGACTACACCAATGGTAACTTGCGCAGGCAGGTGGAGCGACAGTATTTACGTATAAGGCCTTTAATAGGCTGCAAATGGCCATATTACAGCGTTCAAAGGGCCGTGCACGTAGTAAACAGTGTTCTAACGCCATAGCGCGAAGGAAAACGACTTGGAACGTCGTATTCCATTCAGACTTGAAGGACTAGATCAATGGTAGCATGGCTGGGAGCATGGAAGCACGTTATTTACGTGTAAAGCCTTTATTTGGCTGCAAAAGGCAATATTACAGCATTTAGAGGCCTGTGCACGTAGTTAAATGTGTTTTAACGCTAAAGCGCCAAGGAAAAGGAATTGGGACGTCGTAGTTCAATGATAGTCGGAAAGGTACACCATTGGTAGCCTTGCTGGGGACGTGGAAGAACGTGATTTACGTGCAAGGCCTTTATTAGTATGTAAAAGGACATATTGCAGCATTTAGAGGGCTGTGCACATAGTTAACAGTGTTCTATAGCCATGGCGTCAAGGAAAAGGACTTGGGACGTCATAGTCCATTGAGACTGGAAGGACTACTCCTATGGTAACCTGCGCAGGCAGGTGGAACGACGCTATTTACGTATAAGGCCTTTAATAGGCTGCAAATTGCCATATTACAGCATTTAGAGGGCTGTGCACGGAGTTAACATTGTTCTAAAGCCATGGCGCCAAGGAAAAGAACTTTGGACGTCATATTCCATTAAGACTGGGAACACTAGACCATTGGTAGCCTTGCTGGGGACGTTGAAGAACGTGATTTACGTGTAAGGCCTTTATTAGGCTGCAAATGGCCATATTACTGCCTTTAGAGGGCTGTGCACGTAGTTAACAGTGTTCTATAGCCATGGCGCCAAGGAAAAGGACTTGGGACGTCATAGTCCATTGAGACTGGAAGGACTACTCCTATGGTAACCAGCGCAGGCAGTTGGAACGACAGTGTTTACGTGTAAAGGCGTTATTTGGCTGCAAAAGGCCATATTACTGACTTTAGAGGGCTGTGCACGTAGTTAACAGTGTTCTAAAGCCATGGCGACAAGGAAAAGGACTTGGGATGTCATAGTCCATTGAGACTTGAAAGACTACTCCTATGGTAACCTGCGCAGGCAGGTGGAACGACGCTATTTACGTATAAGGCCTTTAATAGGCTGCAAATGGCCATATTACAGCATTTAGAGGGCTGTGCACGGAGTTAACATTGTTCTAAAGCCATGGTGCCAAGGAAAAGAACTTTGGACGTCATATTCCATTAAGACTGGGAACACTAGACCATTGGTAGCCTTGCTGGGGACGTGGAAGAACGTGATTTACGTGCAAGGCCTTTATTATTATGTAAAAGGACATATTGCAGCATTTAGAGGGCTGTGCACATAGTTAACAGTGTTCTATAGCCATGGCGCCAAGGAAAAGGACTTGGGACGTCATAGTCCATTAAAACTGGAAGGACTGCTCCTATGTCAACCTGCGCAGGCAGTTGGAACGACAGTGTTTACGTGTAAAGGCGTTATTGGGCTGCAAAAGGCCATATTACTGAATTTAGAGGGCTGTGCACGTAGTTAACAGTGTTCTAAAGCCATGGCGACAAGGAAAAGGACTTGGGATGTCATAGTCCATTGAGACTGGAAGGACTATCCCTATGGTAACCTGCGCAGGCAGGTTGAACGACGCTATTTACGTATAACACCTTTATTAGGCTGCAAATGGCCATATTTCAGCCTTTAGAGGGTTGTGCACGGAGTTAAAAGTGTTCTAAAGCCATGGCGCCAAGGAAAAGGACTTGGGACGTCATAGTCTATTGAGACTGGAAGGACTAGACTAATGGTATCCTGCTAAGGGTGGTGGAACAACGTTATTTACGTGTAAAGCCTTTATTTGGCTGCAAAAGGCATAATTACAGCATTTAGAGGTCTGTGCACGTAGTTAAAAGTGTTTTAATGCTAAAGCGCTAAGGAAAAGGAATTGTGACGTCGTAGTTAAATGATAGTCGCAAAAGGTACACCATTGGTAGCCCGGTTTGGAGAGTGGAAGCACGTGATTTACGCGTAAGGCCTTTTTTAGACTTACAAAGGCCATACTATAGCATTTAGAGGACTGTGCGCGTACTTAGGCGTTTTCAAACGTCACGGCGTCAAAGAAAACGACTTGGGACGTAATTGTCCATTGAGACTGGAAGGACTACACCAATGGTAACTTGCGCAGGTAGGTGGAGCGACAGTATTTACGTATAAGGGCTTTAATAGGCTGCAAATGGCCATATTACAGAGTTCAAAGGGCCGTGCACGTAGTTAACAGTGTTCTAACGCCATAGCGCGAAGGAAAACGACTTGGAACGTCGTATTCCATTGAGACTGGAAGGACTAGATCAATGGTAGCATGACTGGGAGCATGGAGGCACGTTATTTACGGGTAAGGCCTTTATTAGCCTGCAAAAGACGATAATGCCGCATTTAGAGGGCTGTGGACGTAGTTAACAGTGTTCTAAAGCCATGGCGTCAAGGAAAAGGACTTGAGACGTCATATTCCATTAAGACTGGGAACACTAGACCATTGGTAACCTTGCTTGGGGCGTGGAAGAACGTGATTTGCGTGTAAGACCTTTATTAGTCTGTAAAAGGCCATGTTACAGCATTGAGAGGGCTGTGCACAGAGTTAACATTGTTCTAAAGCCATGGCGCCAAGGAAAAGAACTTTGGACGTCATATTCCATTAAGACTGGGAACACTAGACCATTGGTAGCCTTGCTGGGGACGTGGAAGAACGTGATTTACGTGCAAGGCCTTTATTAATATGTAAAAGGACATATTGCAGCATTTAGAGGGCTGTGCACATAGTTAACAGTGTTCTATAGCCATGGCGCCAAGGAAAAGGACTTGGGACGTCATAGTCCATTGAGACTGGAAGGACTACTCCTATGGTAACCAGCGCAGGCAGTTGGAACGACAGTGTTTACGTGTAAAGGCGTTATTAGGCTGCAAAAGGCCATATTACTGACTTTAGAGGGCTGTGCACGTAGTTAACAGTGTTCTATAGCCATGGCGTCAAGGAAAAGGACTTGGGACGTCATAGTCCATTGAGACTGGAAGGACTACTCCTATGGTAACCTGCGCAGGCAGGTGGAACGACGCTATTTACGTATAAGGCTTTTAATAGGCTGCAAATGGCCAAATTACAGCATTTAGAGGGCTGTGCACGGAGTTAACATTGTTTTAAAGCCATGGCGCCAAGGAAAAGAACTTTGGACGTCATATTCCATTAAGACTGGGAACACTAGACCATTGGTAGCCTTGCTGGGGACGTTGAAGAACGTGATTTACGTGTAAGGCCTTTATTAGGCTGCAAATGGCCATATTACTCCCTTTAGTGGGCTGTGCACGTAGTTAACAGTGTTCTATAGCCATGGCGCCAAGGAAAAGGACTTGGGACGTCATAGTCCATTGAGACTGGAAGGACTACTCCTATGTTAACCTGCGCAGGCAGTTGGAACGACAGTGTTTACGTTTAAAGCCTTTATTAGTCTGCAAAGGCCATGTTACAGCATTTAGAGGGCTGTGCACGGAGTTAACATTGTTCTAAAGCCATGGCGCCAAGGAAAAGAACATTGGACGTCATATTCCATTAAGACTGGGAACACTAGACCATTGGTAGCCTTGCTGGGGACGTGGAAGAACGTGATTTACGTGCAAGGCCTTTATTAATATGTAAAAGGACATATTGCAGCATTTAGAGGGCTGTGCACATAGTTAACAGTGTTCTATAGCCATGGCGAAAAGGAAAAGGACTTGGGATGTCATAGTCCATTGAGACTTGAAGGACTACTCCTATGGTAACCTGCGCAGGCAGGTGGAACGACGCTATTTACGTATAAGGCCTTTAATAGGCTGCAAATGGCCATATTACTGACTTTAGAGGGCTGTGCACGTAGTTAACAGTGTTCTATAGCCATGGCGTCAAGGAAAAGGACTTGGGACGTCATAGTCCATTGAGACTGGAAGGACTACTCCTATGGTAACCTGCGCAGGCAGGTGGAACGACGCTATTTACGTATAAGGCTTTTAATAGGCTGCAAATGGCCAAATTACAGCATTTAGAGGGCTGTGCACGGAGTTAACATTGTTCTAAAGCCATGGCGCCATGGAAAAGAACTTTGGACGTCATATTCCATTAAGACTGGGAACACTAGACCATTGGTAGCCTTGCTGGGGACGTTGAAGAACGTGATTTACGTGTAAGGCCTTTATTAGGCTGCAAATGGCCATATTACTCCCTTTAGTGGGCTGTGCACGTAGTTAACAGTGTTCTATAGCCATGGCGCCAAGGAAAAGGACTTGGGACGTCATAGTCCATTGAGACTGGAAGGACTACTCTTATGTTAACCTGCGCAGGCAGTTGGAACGACAGTGTTTACGTTTAAAGCCTTTATTAGTCTGCAAAGGCCATGTTACAGCATTTAGAGGGCTGTGCACGGAGTTAACATTGTTCTAAAGCCATGGCGCCAAGGAAAAGAACATTGGACGTCATATTCCATTAAGACTGGGAACACTAGACCATTGGTAGCCTTGCTGGGGACGTGGAAGAACGTGATTTACGTGCAAGGCCTTTATTAATATGTAAAAGGACATATTGCAGCATTTAGAGGGCTGTGCACATAGTTAACAGTGTTCTATAGCCATGGCGAAAAGGAAAAGGACTTGGGATGTCATAGTCCATTGAGACTTGAAGGACTACTCCTATGGTAACCTGCGCAGGCAGGTGGAACGACGCTATTTACGTATAAGGCCTTTAATAGGCTGCAAATGGCCATATTACAGCATTTAGAGGGCTGTGCACATAGTTAACAGTGTTCTAGAGCCATGGTGCCAAGGAAAAGGACTTGGGACGTCATAGTCCATTAAAACTGGAAGGACTACTCCTATGTTAACCTGCGCAGGCAGTTGGAACGACAGTGTTTACGTGTAAAGGCGTTATTGGGCTGCAAAAGGCCATATTACTGACTTTAGAGGGCTGTGCACGTAGTTAACAGTGTTCTAAAGCCATGGCGACAAGGAAAAGGACTTGGGATGTGATAGTCCATTGAGACTGGAAGGACTATCCCTATGGTAACCTGCGCAGGCAGGTTGAACGACGCTATTTACGTATAACACCTTTATTAGGCTGCAAATGGCCATATTTCAGCCTTTAGAGGGCTGTGCACGGAGTTAAAAGTGTTCTAAAGCCATGGCGCCAAGGAAAAGGACTTGGGACGTCATAGTCTATTGAGACTGGAAGGACTAGACTAATGGTATCCTGCGAAGGGTGGTGGAACAACGTTATTTACGTGTAAAGCCTTTATTTGGCTGCGAAAGGCAATATTACAGCATTTAGAGGTCTGTGCACGTAGTTAAAAGTGTTTTAATGCTAAAGCGCTA
Organism: Hydractinia symbiolongicarpus; assembly: GCF_029227915.1. NCBI lineage: Eukaryota > Metazoa > Cnidaria > Hydrozoa > Anthoathecata > Hydractiniidae > Hydractinia > Hydractinia symbiolongicarpus. The sequence goes on along the minus strand of NC_079885.1, from coordinate 13,804,486 downwards.
AGGAAAAGGAATTGTGACGTCGTAGTTCAATGATAGTCGCAAAAGGTACACCATTGGTAGCCCAGTTTGGAGAGTGGAAGCACGTGATTTACGCGTAAGGCCTTTTTTAGACTTACAAAGGCCATACTATAGCATTTAGAGGACTGTGCGCGTACTTAGGCGTTTTCAAACGTCACGGCGTCAAAGAAAACGACTTGGGACGTAATTGTCCATTGAGACTGGAAGGACTACACCAATGGTAACTTGCGCAGGCAGGTGGAGCGACAGTATTTACGTATAAGGCCTTTAATAGGCTGCAAATGGCCATATTACAGAGTTCAAAGGGCCGTGCACGTAGTTAACAGTGTTCTAACGCCATAGCGCGAAGGAAAACGACTTGGAACGTCGTATTCCATTGAGACTGGAAGGACTAGATCCATGGTAGCATGGCTGGGAGCATGGAAGCACGTTATTTACGGGTAAGGCCTTTATTAGCCTGCAAAAGACGATAATGCCGCATTTAGAGGGCTGTGGACGTAGTTAACAGTGTTCTAAAGCCATGGCGTCAAGGAAAAGGACTTGAGACGTCATATTCCATTAAGACTGGGAACACTAGACCATTGGTAACCTTGCTTGGGGCGTGGAAGAACGTGATTTGCGTGTAAGACCTTTATTAGTCTGTAAAAGGCCATGTTACAGCATTGAGAGGACTGTGCGCATAGTTGCCGGTCTTCTAACGCCAAGGTACCAAAGAAAACGACTTGGGACGTTGTAGTCCATTGGGACTGGAAGGACTAGACCAATGGTATCCCGCGGAGGGTGGTGGAATCACGGTATTTTCGTGTAAAGGCTTTATTAGGCCGCAAAAGGCCATATTACTGAATTTAGAGGGCTGTGCACGTAGTTGACAGTGTTCTATAGCCATGGCGTCAAGGAAAAGGACTTGGGACGTCATATTACATTGAGACTGGAAGGACTACTCCTATGGTAACCTGCGCAGGCAGGTGGAACGACGGTATTTACGTATAACACCTTTATTAGGCTGCAAATGGCCATATTACTGCCTTTAGAGGGCTGTGCACGTAGTTAACAGTGTTCTATAGCCATGGCGTCAAGGAAAAGGACTTGGCACGTTGTAGTCCATTGAGACTGGGAACACTAGGCCATTGGTAGCCTTGCTGGAGACGTGGAAGAACGTGATTTACGTGCAATGCCTTTATTAATCTGTAAAAGGACATATTGCAGCATTTAGAGGGCTGTGCACATAGTTCACAGTGCTCTAAAGCCATGACGCCAAGGAGAACGACTTGGCAGGTCGTAGTCCATTGAGACTAGAAGGACTAGATCAATGGTAGCCTGGCTGGGAGCGTGGAAGCACGTGGTTTACGTCTAAGGCCTTTGTTAGGCTGCAAAGGCAATAATACGGTTTACAGGGGGGCTGTGCACGTAGTTAACAGTGTTCTATAGCCATGGCGTCAAGGAAAAGGACTTTGGACGTCATATTCCATTAAAACTGGGAACACTAGACCATTGGTAGCCTTGCTGGAGACGTGGAAGAACGTGATTTACGTGCAAGGCCTTTATTAGGCTGCAAATGGCCATACTATAGCATTTAGAGGACTGTGCGCGTACTTGCGGGTTTTCAAACGTCACGGCGACAAAGATAACGACCTGGGACGTCGTAGTCCATTGAGATTGGATGAACTACACCAATGGTAACTTGCGCAGGCAGGTGGAGCGACAGTATTTACGTATAAGGCCTTTAATAGGCTGCAAATGGCCTTATTACAGCGTTCAAAGGGCCGTGCACGTAGTTAAATGTGTTTTAACGCTAAAGCGCCAAGGAAAAGGAATTGGGACGTCTTAGTTCAATAATAGTCGGAAAGGTACACCATTGGTAGCCTGGTTTGGAGAGTGGAAGCACGTGATTTACGCGTAAGGCCTTTTTTAGACTTACAAAAGCCATACTATAGCATTTAGAGGACTGTGCGCGTACTTGCGGGTTTTCAAACGTCACGGCGACAAAGAAAACGACTTGGGACGTCATAGTCCATTGGGGCAGGAAGGACTACACCAATGGTAACTTGCGCAGGCAGGTGGAGCGACAGTATTTACGTATAAGGCCTTTAATAGGCTGCAAATGGCCATATTACAGCGTTTAAAGGGCCGTGCACGTAGTTAACAGTGTTCTAACGCCATAGCGCGAAGGAAAACGACTTTGGACGTCATATTCCATTTAGACTGGGAACACTAGACCATTGGTAGCCTTGCTGGAGACGTGGAAGAACGTGATTTGCGTGTAAGACCTTTATTAGTCTGTAAACGGCCATGTTACAGCATTTAGAGGACTGTGCGCGTAGTTGCCGGTCTTTTTAACGCCATGGCGTCAAGGAAAAGGACTTGGGACGTCATACTCCATTAAGACTGGGAACACTAGACCATTGGTAGCCTTGCTGGGGACGTGGAAGAACGTGATTTACGTGTAAGGCCTTTATTAGGCTGCAAATGGACATATTAATGCCTTTAGAGGGCTGTGCACGTAGTTAACAGTGTGCTATAGCCATGGCGTCAAGGTAAAGGACTTGGCACGTTGTAGTCCATTGAGACTGGGAACACTAGGCCATTGGTAGCCATGCTGGGGACGTGGAACCACGTTATTTACGTGTAAAGCCTTTATTTGGCTGCAAAAGGCAATATTACAGCATTTAGAGGCCTGTGCCCGTAGTTAAATGTGCTTTAACGCTAAAGCGCCAAGGAAAAGGAATTGGGACGTCGTAGTTCAATGATAGTCGGATAGGTACACCATTGGTAGCCTTGCTGGGGACGTGGAAGAACGTGATTTACGTGTAAGGCCTTTATTAGGCTGCAAATGGCCATATTACTCCCTTTAGAGGGCTGTGCACGTAGTTAACAGTGTTCTATAGCCATGGCGCCAAGGAAAAGGACTTGGGACGTCATAGTCCATTGAGACTGGAAGGACTACTCCTACGTTAACCTGCGCAGGCAGTTGGAACGACAGTGTTTACGTTTAAAGCCTTTATTAGTCTGCAAAGGCCATGTTACAGCATTTAGAGGGCTGTGCACGGAGTTAACATTGTTCTAAAGCCATGGCGCCAAGGAAAAGAACATTGGACGTCATATTCCATTAAGACTGGGAACACTAGACCATTGGTAGCCTTGCTGGGGACGTGGAAGAACGTGATTTACGTGCAAGGCCTTTATTAATATGTAAAAGGACATATTGCAGCATTTAGAGGGCTGTGCACATAGTTAACAGTGTTCTATAGCCATGGCGACAAGGAAAAGGACTTGAGATGTCATAGTCCATTGAGACTTGAAGGACTACTCCTATGGTAATCTGCGCAGGCAGGTGGAACGACGCTATTTACGTATAAGGCCTTTAATAGGCTGCAAATGGCCATATTACAGCATTTAGAGGGCTGTGCACGGAGTTAACATTGTTCTAAAGCCATGGTGCCAAGGAAAAGAACTTTGGACGTCATATTCTATTAAGACTGGGAACACTAGACCATTGGTAGCCTTGCTGGGGACGTGGAAGAACGTGATTTACGTGCAAGGCCTTTATTAGTATGTAAAAGGACATATTGCAGCATTTAGAGGGCTGTGCACATAGTTAACAGTGTTCTAGAGCCATGGCGCCAAGGAAAAGGACTTGGGACTTCATAGTCCATTAAAACTGGAAGGACTACTCCTATGTTAACCTGCGCAGGCAGTTGGAACGACAGTGTTTACGTGTAAAGGCGTTATTGGGCTGCAAAAGGCCATATTACTGACTTTAGAGGGCTGTGCACGTAGTTAACAGTGTTCTAAAGCCATGGCGACAAGGAAAAGGACTTGGGATGTCATAGTCCATTGAGACTGGAAGGACTATCCCTATGGTAACCTGCACAGGCAGTTGAACGACGCTATTTACGTATAACACCTTTATTAGGCTGCAAATGGCCATATTTCAGCCTTTAGAGGGCTGTGCACGGAGTTAAAAGTGTTCTAAAGCCATGGCGCCAAGGAAAAGGACTTGGGACGTCATAGTCTATTGAGACTGGAAGGACTAGACTAATGGTATCCTGCGAAGGGTGGTGGAACAACGTTATTTACGTGTAAAGCCTTTATTTGGCTGCAAAAGGCAATATTACAGCATTTAGAGGTCTGTGCACATAGTTAAAAGTGTTTTAATGCTAAAGCGCTAAGGAAAAGGAATTGTGACGTCGTAGTTCAATGATAGTCGCAAAAGGTACACCATTGGTAGCCCGGTTTGGAGAGTGGAAGCACGTGATTTACGCGTAAGGCCTTTTTTAGACTTACAAAGGCCATACTATAGCATTTAGAGGACTGTGCGCGTACTTAGGCGTTTTCAAACGTCACGGCGTCAAAGAAAACGACTTGGGACGTAATTGTCCATTGAGACTGGAAGGACTACACCAATGGTAACTTGCGCAGGCAGGTGGAGCGACAGTATTTACGTATAAGGCCTTTAATAGGCTGCAAATGGCCATATTACAGAGTTCAAAGGGCCGTGCACGTAGTTAACAGTGTTCTAACGCCATAGCGCAAAGAAAAACGACTTGGAACGTCGTATTCCATTGAGACTGGAAGGACTAGACCAATGGTATCCCGCGGAGGGTGGCGGAATCACGGTATTTTCGTGTAAAGGCTTTATTAGGCCGCAAAAGGCCATATTACTGACTTTAGAGGGCTGTGCACGTAGTTGACAGTGTTCTATAGCCATGGCGTCAAGGAAAAGGACTTTGGACGTCTTATTATATTAAGACTGGGAACACTAGACCATTGGTAGCCTTGCTGGGGACGTGGAAGAACGTGATTTACGTGTAAGGCCTTTATTGGGCTGCAAATGGCCATATTACTGCCTTTAGAGGGCTGTGCACGTAGTTAACAGTGTTCTATAGCCATGGCGCCAAGGAAAAGAACTTGGGACGTCATAGTCCATTGAGACTGGAAGGACTACTCCTATGGTAACCAGCGCAGGCATTTGGAACGACAGTGTTTACGTTTAAAGCCTTTATTTAACTGCAAATGGCCATATTACAGCCTTTAGAGGGCTGTGCACGGAGTTAAAAGTGTTCTAAAGCCATGGCGCCAAGGAAAATGACTTGGGACGTCATATTACATTGAGACTGGAAGGACTACTCCTATGGTAACCTGCGCAGGCAGGTGGAACGACGGTATTTACGTATAACACCTTTACTAGGCTGCAAATGGCCATATTACTGCCTTTAGAGGGCTGTGCACGTAGTTAACAGTGTTCTATAGCCATGGCGTCAAGGAAAAGGACTTGGCACGTTGTAGTCCATTGAGACTGGGAACACTAGGCCATTGGTAGCCTTGCTGGAGACGTGGAAGAACGTGATTTACGTGCAATGCCTTTATTAATCTGTAAAAGGACATATTGCAGCATTTAGAGGGCTGTGCACATAGTTCACAGTGCTCTAAAGCCATGACGCCAAGGAGAACGACTTGGCAAGTCGTAGTCCATTGAGACTAGAAGGACTAGATCAATGGTAGCCTTGCTGGGAGCGTGGAAGCACGTGGTTTACGTCTAAGGCCTTTGTTAGGCTGCAAAGGCAATAATACGGTTTACAGGGGGGCTGCGCACTTAGTTAACAGTGTTCTATAGCCATGGCGTCAAGGAAAAGGACTTTGGACGTCATATTCCATTAAAACTGGGAACACTAGACCATTGGTAGCCTTGCTGGAGACGTGGAAGAACGTGATTTACGTGCAAGGCCTTTATTAGGCTGCAAATGGCCATACTATAGCATTTAGAGGACTGTGCGCGTACTTGCGGGTTTTCAAACGTCACGGCGACAAAGATAACGACTTGGGACGTCGTAGTCCATTAAGACTGGATGGACTACACCAATGGTAACTTGCGCAGGCAGGTGGAGCGACAGTATTTACGTATAAGGCCTTTAATAGGCTGCAAATGGCCATATTACAGCGTTCAAAGGGCCGTGCACGTAGTTAAATGTGTTTTAACGCTAAAGCGCCAAGGAAAAGGAATTGGGACGTCGTAGTTCAATAATAGTCGGAAAGGTACACCATTGGTAGCCTGGTTTGGAGAGTGGAAGCACGTGAATTACGCGTAAGGCCTTTTTTATACTTACAAAAGCCATACTATAGCATTTAGAGGACTGTGCGCGTACTTGCGGGTTTTCAAACGTCACGGCGACAAAGAAAACGACTTGGGACGTCATAGTCCATTGAGACTGGAAGGACTACACCAATGGTAACTTGCGCAGGCAGGTGGAGCGACAGTATTTACGTATAAGGCCTTTAATAGGCTGCAAATGGCCATATTACAGCGTTTAAAGGGCCGTGCACGTAGTTAACAGTGTTCTAACGCCATAGCGCGAAGGAAAACAACTTTGGACGTCATATTCCATTAAGACTGGGAACACTAGACCATTGGTAGCCTTGCTGGAGACGTGGAAGAACGTGATTTGCGTGTAAGACCTTTATTAGTCTGTAAACGGCCATGTTACAGCATTTAGAGGACTGTGCGCGTAGTTGCCAGTCTTTTTAACGCCAAGGTGCCAAAGAAAACGACTTGGCAAGTTGTAGTCCATTGAGACTGGGAACACTAGGCCATTGGTAGCCTTGCTGGGGACGTGGAAGAACGTGATTTACGTGCAATGCCTTTATTAATCTGTAAAAGGACATATTGCAGCATTTAGAGGGCTGTGCACATAGTTCACAGTGCTCTAAAGCCATGACGCCAAGGAGAACGACTTGGCAAGTCGTAGTCCATTGAGACTAGAAGGACTAGATCAATGGTAGCCTGGCTGGGAGCGTGGAAGCACGTGGTTTACGTCTAAGGCCTTTGTTAGGCTGCAAAGGCAATAATACGGTTTACAGGGGGGCTGTGCACGTAGTTAACAGTGTTCTATAGCCATGGCGTCAAGGAAAAGGACTTTGGACATCATATTCCATTAAAACTGGGAACACTAGACCATTGGTAGCCTTGCTGGAGACGTGGAAGAACGTGATTTACGTGCAAGGCCTTTATTAGGCTGCAAATGGCCATACTATAGCATTTAGAGGACTGTGCGCGTACTTGCGGGTTTTCAAACGTCACGGCGACAAAGATAACGACTTGGGACGTCGTAGTCCATTGAGACTGGATGGACTACACCAATGGTAACTTGCGCAGGCAGGTGGAGCGACAGTATTTACGTATAAGGCCTTTAATAGGCTGCAAATGGCCATATTACAGCGTTCAAAGGGCCGTGCACGTAGTTAAATGTGTTTTAACGCTAAAGCGCCAAGGAAAAGGAATTGGGACGTCATATTACATTGAGACTGAAAACACTAGACCAATGGTAACTTGCGCAGGCAGGTGGAGCGACAGTACTTACGTATAAGGCCTTTAATAGGCTGCAAATGGCCATATTACAGCGTTCAAAGGGCCGTGCACGTAGTTAAATGTGTTTTAACGCTAAAGCGCCAAGGAAAAGGAATTGGGACGTCGTAGTTCAATGATAGTCGGAAAGGTACACCATTGGTAGCCTGGTTTGGAGAGTGGAAGCACGTGATTTACGCGTAAGGCCTTTTTTAGACTTACAAAAGCCATACTATAGCATTTAGAGGACTGTGCGCGTACTTGCGGGTTTTCAAACGTCACGGCGACAAAGAAAACGACTTGGGACGTCATAGTCCATTGAGACTGGAAGGACTACACCAATGGTAACTTGCGCAGGCAGGTGGAGCGACAGTATTTACGTATAAGGCCTTTAATAGGCTGCAAATGGCCATATTACAGCGTTTAAAGGGCCGTGCACGTAGTTAACAGTGTTCTAACGCCATAGCGCGAAGGAAAACGACTTTGGACGTCATATTCCATTAAGACTGGGAACACTAGACCATTGGTAGCCTTGCTGGAGACGTGGAAGAACGTGATTTGCGTGTAAGACCTTTATTAGTCTGTAAACGGCCATGTTACAGCATTTAGAGGACTGTGCGCGTAGTTCACAGTGCTCTAAAGCCATGACGCCAAGGAGAACGACTTGGCAAGTCGTAGTCCATTGAGACTAGAAGGACTAGATCAATGGTAGCCTGGCTGGGAGCGTGGAAGCACGTGGTTTACGTCTAAGGCCTTTGTTAGGCTGCAAAGGCAATAATACGGTTTACAGGGGGGCTGTGCACGTAGTTAACAGTGTTCTAAAGCCATGGCGCCAAGGAAAATGACTTGGCACGTCATAGTCCATTGAGACTGGAAGGACTAGACTAATGGTATCCCGCGAAGGGTGGTGGAACCACGTTACTTACGTGTAAAGCCTTTATTTGGCTACAAAAGCCAATATTACGGCATTTAGAGGTCTGTGCACATAGTTAAAAGTGTTTTAACGCTAAAACGCCAAGGAAAAGGAATTGGGACGTCGTAGTTCAATGATAGTCGGAAAGGTACACCATTGGTAGCCTGGTTTGGAGAGTGGAAGCACGTGATTTACGCGTAAGGCCTTTTTTAGACTTACAAAAGCCATACTATAGCATTTAGAGGACTGTGCGCGTACTTGCAGGTTTTCAAACGTCACGGCGTCAAAGAAAACGACTTGGGACGTCATAGTCCATTGGGGCACGAAGGACTACACCAATGGTGATTTGCGCAGGCAGGTGAAGCAACAGTATTTACGTATAAGGCCTTTAATAGCCTGCAAATGGCCATATTACAGCGTTCAAAGGGCCGTGCACGTAGTTAACAGTGTTCTAACGCCATAGCGCGAAGGAAAACGACTTGGAACGTCGTATTCCATTGAGACTTGAAGGACTAGATCAATGGTAGCATGGCTGGGAGCATGGAAGCACGTTATTTACGTATAAGGCTTTAATAGGCTGCAAATGGCCATATTACAGCGTTCAAAGGGCTGTGCACGTAGTTAACAGTGTTCTAAAGCCATGACGCCAAGGAAAACGACTTGGCACGTCATAGTCCATTGAGACTGGAAGGACTAGACCAATGGTAACCCGCAACGGTGGTGGAACCACGGTGTTTACGTGTAAAGCCTTTATTAGTCTATAAAAAGGCCATATTACCGCATTTAGAGGGTTGTGCACGTAGTTCACAATGCTCTAATGCCATGGCGCCAGGGAAAACGACTTGGGACGTCATAGTCCATCGAGACTGGAATGATTATCCCTATGGTGACCTGCGCCGGCAGGTGGAACGACGGTATTTACGTATAACGCCTTTATTAGGCTCCTAATGGCCATATTAGAACTTTTAGAGGGCTGTGCACGGAATTAACAGTGTTCTAAAGCCATGACACCAAGGAAAATGACTTGGCACGTTGTAGTCCATTGAGAGTGGGAACACTAGAACAGTGGTAGCCTTCCTGGTAGCATGGATGCACGTGATTAACGTTTAAGGCCTTTATTAGTCTGCTAAGAGTGTTTTAACGCCATAACGCAAAGACGACTTGGGACGTTGTAGTGCATTGAGAGTGGGAACACTAGACCAGTGGTATCCTTCCTGGTAACATGGATGCACGTGGTTAACGTGTAGGGCTTTTATTTGTCTGCAAAAGGCCATATTACAGCCTTTAGAGTACTGTGCACGTAATTCACAGTGTTCTAACGCCACCGTGTCAAAGAAAACGACTTGAGACTTCGTAGTCCATTGAGACATGGAACACTAGACCATTGGTAACCTTGCTGGGGGCGTGGAAGAACGTGATTTGCGTGTAAGACCTTTATTAGTCTGTAAAAGGCCATGTTACAGCATTTAGAGGACTGTGCGCGTAGTTGCCGGTCTTCTAACGCCCAGGTGCCAAAGGAAACGACTTGGCACGTTGTAGTCTATTGAGACTGGAAGGACTACTCCTATGGTAACCTGCGCAGGCAGGTGGAACGACGGTATTTACGTATAACACCTTTATTAGGCTGCAAATGGCCATATTACTGCCTTTAGAGGGCTGTGCACGTAGTTAACAGTGTTCTAAAGCCATGGCGCCAAGGAAAAGGAGTTGGAACGTCATAGTCTATTGAGACTGGAAGGACTACTCCTGTGGTAACCTGCGCAGGCAGGTGGAACGACGGTATATACGTATAACACCTTTATTAGGCTGCAAATGGCCATATTACTGCCTTTAGAGGGCTGTGCACGTAGTTAACAGTGTTCTATAGCCATGGCGTCAAGGAAAAGGACTTGGCACGTTGTAGTCCATTGAGACTGGAAACACTAGGCCATTGGTAGCCTTGCTGGGGACGTGGAAGAACGTGATTTACGTGCAAGGCCTTTATTAGATTGCAAATGGCTATTCTATAGCATTTAGAGGACTGTGCGCGTACTTGCGGGTTTTCAAACGTTACGGCGACAAAGAAAACGACTTGGAACGTCATAGTCCATTGAGACTGGAAGGACTACACCAATGGTAACTTGCGCAGGCAGGTGGAGCGGCAGTATTTACGTATAAAGGCCTTTAATAGGCTGTAAATAGCCATATTACAGCGTTCAAAGGGCCGTGCACGTAGTTAACAGTGTTCTAACGCCATAGCGCGAAGGAAAACGACTTTGGACGTCATATTCCATTAAGACTGGGAACACTAGACCATTGGTAGCCTTGCTGGAGACGTGGAAGAACGTGATTTGCGTGTAAGACCTTTATTAGTCTGTAAACGGCCATGTTACAGCATTTAGAGGACTGTGCGCGTAGTTGCCGGTCTTCTAACGCCAGGGTGCCAAAGAAAACGACTTGGCACGTTGTAGTCCATTGAGACTGGGAACACTAGGCCATTGGTAGCCTTGCTGGGGACGTGGAAGAACGTGATTTACGTGCAATGCCTTTATTAGTCTGTAAAAGGACATATTGCAGCATTTAGAGGGCTGTGCATATAGTTCACAGTGCTCTAAAGCCATGACGCCAAGGAGAACGACTTGACAAGTCGTAGTCCATTGAGACTAGAAGGACTAGATCAATGGTAGCCTGGCTGGGAGCGTGGAAGCACGTGGTTTACGTCTAAGGCCTTTGTTACTCTGCAAAGGCAATAATACGGTTTACAGGGGGCTGTGCACGTAGTTAACAGTGTTCTATAGCCATGGCGTCAAGGAAAAGGACTTTGGACGTCATATTCCATTAAGACTGGGAACACTAGACCATTGGTAGCCTTGCTGGAGACGTGGAAGAACGTGATTTGCGTGTAAGAACTTTATTAGTCTGTAAACGGCCATGTTACAGCATTTAGAGGACTGTGCGCGTAGTTGCCGGTCTTCTAACGCCAAGGTGCCAAAGAAAACGACTTGGCACGTTGTAGTCCATTGGGACTGGAAGGACTAGACCAATGGTATCCTGCAGAGGGTGATGGAATCACGGCATTTACGTGTAAAGGCGTTATTAGGCTGCAAAAGGACATATTACTGACTTTAGAGGGCTGTGCACGTAGTTAACAGTGTTTTATAGCCATGGCGTCAAGGAAAAGGACTTGGCACGTTGTAGTCCATTGAGACTGGGAACACTAGGCCATTGGTAGCCTTGCTGGGGACGTGGAACCACGTTATTTACGTGTAAAGCCTTTATTTGGCTGCAAAAGGCAATATTACAGCATTTAGAGGCCTGTGCACGTAGTTAAATGTGTTTTAACGCTAAAGCGCCAAGGAAAAGGAATTGGGACGTCGTAGTTCAATGATAGTCGGAAAGGTACACCATTGGTAGCCTTGCTGGGGACGTGAAAGAACGTGATTTACGTGCAAGGCCTTTATTAGTATGTAAAAGGACATATTGCAGCATTTAGAGGGCTGTGCACATAGTTAACAGTGTTCTATAGCCATGGCGACAAGGAAAAGGACTTGGGACGTCATAGTCCATTGAGACTGGAAGGACTACTCCTATGGTAACCTGCGCAGGCAGGTGGAACGACGCTATTTACGTATAAGGCCTTTAATAGGCTGCAAATTGCCATATTACAGCATTTAGAGGGCTGTGCACGGAGTTAACATTGTTCTAAAGCCATGGCGCCAAGGAAAAGAACTTTGGACGTCATATTCCATTAAGACTGGGAACACTAGACCATTGGTAGCCTTGCTGGGGACGTTGAAGAACGTGATTTACGTGTAAGGCCTTTATTAGGCTGCAAATGGCCATATTACTGCCTTTAGAGGGCTGTGCACGTAGTTAACAGTGTTCTATAGCCATGGCGCCAAGGAAAAGGACTTGGGACGTCATAGTCCATTGAGACTGGAAGGACTACTCCTATGTTAACCTGCGCAGGCAGTTGGAACGACAGTGTTTACGTTTAAAGCCTTTATTAGTCTGCAAAGGCCATGTTACAGCATTTAGAGGGCTGTGCACGGAGTTAACATTGTTCTAAAGCCATGGCGCCAAGGAAAAGAACTTTGGACGTCATATTCCATTAAGACTGGGAACACTAGACCATTGGTAGCCTTGCTGGGGACGTGGAAGAACGTGATTTACGTGTAAGGCCTTTATTAGGCTGCAAAAGGTAAAATTACAGCATTTAGAGGCCTGTGCACATAGTTAAAAGTGTTTTAACGCTAAAACGCCAAGGAAAAGGAATTGGGACGTCGTAGTTCAATGATAATCGGAAAGGTACACCATTGGTAGCCTGGTTTGGAGAGTGGAAGGGCGTGATTTACGCGTAAGGCCTTTTTTAGACTTACAAAAGCCATACTATAGCATTTAGAGGACTGTGCGCGTACTTGCGGGTTTTCAAACGTCACGGCGTCAAAGAAAACGACTTGGGGCGTCATAGTCCCTTGAGACAGGAAGGACTACACCAATGGTAATTTGCGCAAGCAGGTGAAGCGACAGTATTTGCGTATAAGGCCTTTAATAGGCTGCAAATGGCCATATTACAGCGTTCAAAGGGCCGTGCACGTAGTTAACAGTGTTCCAACGCCATAGCGCGAACGAAAACGACTTGGAACGTCGTATTCCCATTGAGACTTGAAGTACTAGATCAATGGGAGCATGGCTGGGAGCATGGAAGCACGTTATTTACGTGTAAGGTATTTATTAGTCTGCAAAAGGACATAATACTGCCTTTAGAAGGCTGTGCACGTAGTTAACAATGTTCTATAGCCATGGCGACAAGGAAAAGGACTTGGGACGTCATAGAGCATTAAGACTGGGAACACTTGACCATTGGTAGCCTTGCTGGGGTCGTAAAAGAACGTGATTTACGTGCAAGGCCTTTATTAGGTTGCAATTGGACATAATACTGCCTTTAGAGGGCTGTGCACGTAGTTAACATTGTTCTATAGCCATGGCACCAAGGAAAAGGACTTGGGACGTCATAGTCCATTGAGACTGGAAGGACTACTCCTACGGCAACCTGCGCAGGCAGTTGGAACGACAGTATTTACGTTTAAAGCTTTTATTAGTCTGCAAAAGGCCATGTTGCAGCATTTAGACGGCTGTGCACGGAGTTAACATTGTTCTAAAATCATGGCGCCAAGGAAAAGGACTTTGGACATCATATTTCATCAAGACTGGGAACACTTGACCATTGGTAGCCTTGCTGGGGTCGTAAAAGAACGTGATTTACGTGCAAGGCCTTTATTAGGTTGCAAATGGACATAATACTGCCTTTAGAGGGCTGTGCACGTAGTTAACATTGTTCTATAGCCATGGCACCAAGGAAAAGGACTTGGGACGTCATAGTCCATTGAGACTGGAAGGACTACTCCTACGGCAACCTGCGCAGGCAGTTGGAACGACAGTATTTACGTTTAAAGCTTTTATTAGTCTGCAAAAGGCCATGTTGCAGCATTTAGACGGCTGTGCACGGAGTTAACATTGTTCTAAAATCATGGCGCCAAGGAAAAGGACTTTGGACATCATATTTCATCAAGACTGGGAACACTAGACCATTGGTAGCCTTGCTGGGGACGTGGAAGAACGTGATTTACGTGCAATGCCTTTATTAGTCTGTAAAAGGACATATTGCAGCATTTAGAGGGCTGTGCATATAGTTCACAGTGCTCTAAAGCCATGACGCCAAGGAGAACGACTTGGCAAGTCGCAGTCCATTGAGACTAGAAGGACTAGATCAATGGTAGCCTGGCTGGGAGCGTGGAAGCACGTGGTTTACGTCTAAGGCCTTTGTTACTCTGCAAAGGCAATAATAGGGTTTACAGGGGGCTGTGCACGTAGTTAACAGTGTTCTATAGCCATGGAGTCAAGGAAAAGGACTTTGGACGTCATATTCCATTAAGACTGGGAACACTAGACCATTGGTAGCCTTGCTGGAGACGTGGAAGAACGTGATTTGCGTGTAAGAACTTTATTAGTCTGTAAACGGCCATGTTACAGCATTTAGAGGACTGTGCGCGTAGTTGCCGGTCTTCTAACGCCAAGGTGCCAAAGAAAACGACTTGGCACGTTGTAGTCCATTGGGACTGGAAGGACTAGACCAATGGTATCCCGCAGAGGGTGATGGAATCACGGCATTTACGTGTAAAGGCGTTATTAGGCTGCAAAAGGACATATTACTGACTTTAGAGGGTTGTGCACGTAGTTAACAGTGTTCTATAGCCATGGCGTCAAGGAAAAGGACTTGGGACGTCATATTCCATTAAGACTGGGTACACTAGACCATTGGTAGCCTTGCTGGGGACGTGGAAGAACGTGATTTACGTGTAAGGCCTTTATTAGGCTGCAAAAGGTAATATTACAGCATTTAGAGGCCTGTGCACATAGTTAAAAGTGTTTTAACGCTAAAACGCCAAGGAAAAGGAATTGGGACGTCGTAGTTCAATGATAATCGGAAAGGTACACCATTGGTAGCCTGGTTTGGAGAGTGGAAGGGCGTGATTTACGCGTAAGGCCTTTTTTAGACTTACAAAAGCCATACTATAGCATTTAGAGGACTGTGCGCGTACTTGCGGGTTTTCAAACGTCACGGCGTCAAAGAAAACGACTTGGGGCGTCATAGTCCCTTGAGACAGGAAGGACTACACCAATGGTAATTTGCGCAAGCAGGTGAAGCGACAGTATTTGCGTATAAGGCCTTTAATAGGCTGCAAATGGCCATATTACAGCGTTCAAAGGGCCGTGCACATAGTTAACAGTGTTCCAACGCCATAGCGCGAACGAAAACGACTTGGAACGTCGTATTCCCATTGAGACTTGAAGTACTAGATCAATGGTAGCATGGCTGGGAGCATGGAAGCACGTTATTTACGTGTAAGGTATTTATTAGTCTGCAAAAGGACATAATACTGCCTTTAGAAGGCTGTGCACGTAGTTAACAATGTTCTATAGCCATGGCGTCAAGGAAAAGGACTTGGGACGTCATAGACCATTAAGACTGGGAACACTTGACCATTGGTAGCCTTGCTGGGGTCGTAAAAGAACGTGATTTACGTGCATGGCCTTTATTAGGTTGCAAATGGACATATTGCAGCATTTAGAGGGCTGTGCATATAGTTCACAGTGCTCTAAAGCCATGACGCCAAGGAGAACGACTTGGCAAGTCGTAGTCCATTGAGACTAGAAGGACTAGATCAATGGTAGCCTGGCTGGGAGCGTGGAAGCACGTGGTTTACGTCTAAGGCCTTTGTTACTCTGCAAAGGCAATAATACGGTTTACAGGGGGCTGTGCACGTAGTTAACAGTGTTATATAGCCATGGCGTCAAGGAAAAGGACTTTGGACGTCATATTCCATTAAGACTGGGAACACTAGACCATTGGTAGCCTTGCTGGAGACGTGGAAGAACGTGATTTGCGTGTAAGATCTTTATTAGTCTGTAAACGGCCATGTTACAGCATTTAGAGGACTGTGCGCGTAGTTGCCGGTCTTCTAACGCCAAGGTGCCAAAGAAAACGACTTGGCACGTTGTAGTCCATTGGGACTGGAAGGACTAGACCAATGGTATCCCGCAGAGGGTGATGGAATCACGGCATTTACGTGTAAAGGCGTTATTAGGCTGCAAAAGGACATATTACTGACTTTAGAGGGTTGTGCACGTAGTTAACAGTGTTCTATAGCCATGGCGTCAAGGAAAAGGACTTGGGACGTCATATTCCATTAAGACTGGGTACACTAGACCATTGGTAGCCTTGCTGGGGACGTGGAAGAACGTGATTTACGTGTAAGGCCTTTATTAGGCTGCAAAAGGTAATATTACAGCATTTAGAGGCCTGTGCACATAGTTAAAAGTGTTTTAACGCTAAAACGCCAAGGAAAAGGAATTGGGACGTCGTAGTTCAATGATAATCGGAAAGGTACACCATTGGTAGCCTGGTTTGGAGAGTGGAAGGGCGTGATTTACGCGTAAGGCCTTTTTTAGACTTACAAAAGCCATACTATAGCATTTAGAGGACTGTGCGCGTACTTGCGGGTTTTCAAACGTCACGGCGTCAAAGAAAACGACTTGGGGCGTCATAGTCCCTTGAGACAGGAAGGACTACACCAATGGTAATTTGCGCAAGCAGGTGAAGCGACAGTATTTGCGTATAAGGCCTTTAATAGGCTGCAAATGGCCATATTACAGCGTTCAAAGGGCCGTGCACGTAGTTAACAGTGTTCCAACGCCATAGCGCGAACGAAAACGACTTGGAACGTCGTATTCCCATTGAGACTTGAAGTACTAGATCAATGGTAGCATGGCTGGGAGCATGGAAGCACGTTATTTACGTGTAAGGTATTTATTAGTCTGAAAAAGGACATAATACTGCCTTTAGAAGGCTGTGCACGTAGTTAACAATGTTCTATAGCCATGGCGTCAAGGAAAAGGACTTGGGACGTCATAGACCATTAAGACTGGGAACACTTGACCATTGGTAGCCTTGCTGGGGTCGTAAAAGAACGTGATTTACGTGCAAGGCCTTTATTAGGTTGCAAATGGACATAATACTGCCTTTAGAGGGCTGTGCACGTAGTTAACATTGTTCTATAGCCATGGCACCAAGGAAAAGGACTTGGGACGTCATAGTCCATTGAGACTGGAAGGACTACTCCTACGGCAACCTGCGCAGGCAGTTGGAACGACAGTATTTACGTTTAAAGCTTTTATTAGTCTGCAAAAGGCCATGTTGCAGCATTTAGACGGCTGTGCACGGAGTTAACATTGTTCTAAAATCATGGCGCCAAGGAAAAGGACTTTGGACATCATATTTCATCAAGACTGGGAACACTAGACCATTGGTAGCCTTGCTGGGGACGTGGAAGAACGTGATTTACGTGCAATGCCTTTATTAATCTGTAAAAGGACATATTGCAGCATTTAGAGGGCTGTGCACATAGTTCACAGTGCTCTAAAGCCATGACGCCAAGGAGAACGACTTGGCAAGTCGTAGTCCATTGAGACTAGAAGGACTAGATCAATGGTAGCCTGGCTGGGAGCGTGGAAGCACGTGGTTTACGTCTAAGGCCTTTGTTAGGCTGCAAAGGCAATAATACGGTTTACAGGGTTGCTGTGCACGTAGTTAACAGTGTTATATAGCTATGGCGTCAAGGAAAAGGACTTTGGACGTCATATTCCATTAAAACTGGGAACACTAGACCATTGGTAGCCTTGCTGGAGACGTGGAAGAACGTGATTTACGTGCAAGGCCTTTATTAGGCTGCAAATGGCCATACTATAGCATTTAGAGGACTGTGCGCGTACTTGCGGGTTTTCAAACGTCACGGCGACAAAGATAACGACTTGGGACGTCGTAGTCCATTGAGACTGGATGGACTACACCAATGGTAACTTGCGCAGGCAGGTGGAGCGACAGTATTTACGTATAAGGCCTTTAATAGGCTGCAAATGGCCATATTACAGCGTTCAAAGGGCCGTGCACGTAGTTAAATGTGTTTTAACGCTAAAGCGCCAAGGAAAAGGAATTGGGACGTCATATTACATTGAGACTGAAAACACTAGACCAATGGTAACTTGCGCAGGCAGGTGGAGCGACAGTATTTACGTATAAGGCCTTTAATAGGCTGCAAATGGCCATATTACAGCGTTCAAAGGGCCGTGCACGTAGTTAAATGTGTTTTAACGCTAAAGCGCCAAGGAAAAGGAATTGGGACGTCGTAGTTCAATAATAGTCGGAAAGGTACACCATTGGTAGCCTGGTTTGGAGAGTGGAAGCACGTGAATTACGCGTAAGGCCTTTTTTATACTTACAAAAGCCATACTATAGCATTTAGAGGACTGTGCGCGTACTTGCGGGTTTTCAAACGTCACGGCGACAAAGAAAACGACTTGGGACGTCATAGTCCATTGAGACTGGAAGGACTACACCAATGGTAACTTGCGCAGGCAGGTGGAGCGACAGTATTTACGTATAAGGCCTTTAATAGGCTGCAAATGGCCATATTACAGCGTTTAAAGGGCTGTGCACGTAGTTAACAGTGTTCTAACGCCATAGCGCGAAGGAAAACGACTTTGGACGTCATATTCCATTAAGACTGGGAACACTAGACCATTGGTAGCCTTGCTGGAGACGTGGAAGAACGTGATTTGCGTGTAAGACCTTTATTAGTCTGTAAACGGCCATGTTACAGCATTTAGAGGACTGTGCGCGTAGTTGCCAGTCTTTTTAACGCCAAGGTGCCAAAGAAAACGACTTGGCAAGTTGTAGTCCATTGAGACTGGGAACACTAGGCCATTGGTAGCCTTGCTGGGGACGTGGAAGAACGTGATTTACGTGCAATGCCTTTATTAATCTGTAAAAGGACATATTGCAGCATTTAGAGGGCTGTGCACATAGTTCACAGTGCTCTAAAGCCATGACGCCAAGGAGAACGACTTGGCAAGTCGTAGTCCATTGAGACTAGAAGGACTAGATCAATGGTAGCCTGGCTGGGAGCGTGGAAGCACGTGGTTTACGTCTAAGGCCTTTGTTAGGCTGCAAAGGCAATAATACGGTTTACAGGGTTGCTGTGCACGTAGTTAACAGTGTTCTATAGCTATGGCGTCAAGGAAAAGGACTTTGGACGTCATATTCCATTAAAACTGGGAACACTAGACCATTGGTAGCCTTGCTGGAGACGTGGAAGAACGTGATTTACGTGCAAGGCCTTTATTAGGCTGCAAATGGCCATACTATAGCATTTAGAGGACTGTGCGCGTACTTGCGGGTTTTCAAACGTCACGGCGACAAAGATAACGACTTGGGACGTCGTAGTCCATTGAGACTGGATGGACTACACCAATGGTAACTTGCGCAGGCAGGTGGAGCGACAGTATTTACGTATAAGGCCTTTAATAGGCTGCAAATGGCCATATTACAGCGTTCAAAGGGCCGTGCACGTAGTTAAATGTGTTTTAACGCTAAAGCGCCAAGGAAAAGGAATTCGGACGTCATATTACATTGAGACTGAAAACACTAGACCAATGGTAACTTGCGCAGGCAGGTGGAGCGACAGTATTTACGTATAAGGCCTTTAATAGGCTGCAAATGGCCATACTACAGCGTTCAAAGGGCCGTGCACGTAGTTAAATGTGTTTTAACGCTAAAGCGCCAAGGAAAAGGAATTGGGACGTCGTAGTTCAATGATAGTCGGAAAGGTACACCATTGGTAGCCTGGTTTGGAGAGTGGAAGCACGTGATTTACGCGTAAGGCCTTTTTTAGACTTACAAAAGCCATACTATAGCATTTAGAGGACTGTGCGCGTACTTGCGGGTTTTCAAACGTCACGGCGACAAAGAAAACGACTTGGGACGTCATAGTCCATTGAGACTGGAAGGACTACACCAATGGTAACTTGCGCAGGCAGGTGGAGCGACAGTATTTACGTATAAGGCCTTTAATAGGCTGCAAATGGCCATATTACAGCGTTTAAAGGGCTGTGCACGTAGTTAACAGTGTTCTAACGCCATAGCGCGAAGGAAAACGACTTTGGACGTCATATTCCATTAAGACTGGGAACACTAGACCATTGGTAGCCTTGCTGGAGACGTGGAAGAACGTGATTTGCGTGTAAGACCTTTATTAGTCTGTAAACGGCCATGTTACAGCATTTAGAGGACTGTGCGCGTAGTTGCCGGTCTTTTTAACGCCAAGGTGCCAAAGAAAACGACTTGGCAAGTTGTAGTTCATTGAGACTGGGAACACTAGGCCATTGGTAGCCTTGCTGGGGACGTGGAAGAACGTGATTTACGTGCAATGCCTTTATTAATCTGTAAAAGGACATATTGCAGCATTTAGAGGGCTGTGCACATAGTTCACAGTGCTCTAAAGCCATGACGCCAAGGAGAACGACTTGGCAAGTCGTAGTCCATTGAGACTAGAAGGACTAGATCAATGGTAGCCTGGCTGGGAGCGTGGAAGCACGTGGTTTACGTCTAAGGCCTTTGTTAGGCTGCAAAGGCAATAATACGGTTTACAGGGGGGCTGTGCACGTAGTTAACAGTGTTCTAAAGCCATGGCGCCAAGGAAAATGACTTGGCACGTCATAGTCCATTGAGACTGGAAGGACTAGACTAATGGTATCCCGCGAAGGGTGGTGGAACCACGTTACTTACGTGTAAAGCCTTTTGACTTTTGGCTACAAAAGGCAATATTACGGCATTTAGAGGCCTGTGCACATAGTTAAAAGTGTTTTAAAGCTAAAACGCCAAGGAAAAGGAATTGGGACGTCGTAGTTCAATGATAGTCGGAAAGGTACACCATTGGTAGCCTGGTTTGGAGAGTGGAAGCACGTGATTTACGCGTAAGGCCTTTTTTAGACTTACAAAAGCCATACTATAGCATTTAGAGGACTGTGCGCGTACTTGCAGGTTTTCAAACGTCACGGCGTCAAAGAAAACGAATTGGGACGTCATAAACCATTGGGGCAGGAAGGACTACACCAATGGTGATTTGCGCAGGCAGGTGAAGCAACAGTATTTACGTATAAGGCCTTTAATAGGCTGCAAATGGCCATATTACATCGTCCAAAGGGCCGTGCACGTAGTTAACAGTGTTCTAACGCCATAGCGCGAAGGAAAACGACTTGGAACGTCGTATTCCATTGAGACTTGAAGGACTAGATCAATGGTAGCATGGCTGGGAGCATGGAAGCACGTTATTTACGTATAAGGCTTTAATAGGCTGCAAATGGCCATATTACAGCGTTCAAAGGGCTGTGCACGTAGTTAACAGTGTTCTAAAGCCATGACGCCAAGGAAAACGACTTGGCACGTCATAGTCCATTGAGACTGGAAGGACTAGACCAATGGTAACCCGCAACGGTGGTGGAACCACGGTGTTTACGTGTAAAGCCTGTATTAGGCTGCAAAAGCCAACATTAGTGCTTTTAGATGGCTGTGCACGTAGTTAACAGTGTTCCAAAGCCATGACGCCAAGGAAAACGACTTGGCACGTTATAGTCCATTGAGACTGGAAGGACTAGACCAATAGTAACCCGCAACGGTGGTGGAACCACGGTGTTTACGTGTAAAGCCTGTATTAAGCTGCAAAATCCCACATTAGTGCCTTTAGATGGCTGTGCACGTAGTTAACAGTGTTCCAAAGCCATGACGCCAAGGAAAACGACTTGGCAGGTTATAGTCCATTAAGACTGAAAGGACTAGACCAATGGTAACCCGCAAAGGGTGGTGGAACCACGGTTTTTACGTGTAAGGCCTTTATTAGTCTATAAAAAGGCCATATTACCGCATTTAGAGGGTTGTGCACGTAGTTCACAATGTTCTAATGCCATGGCGCCAGGGAAAACGACTTGGGACGTCATAGTCCATCGAGACTGGAATGATTATCCCTATGGTGACCTGCGCCGGCAGGTGGAACGACGGTATTTACGTATAACGCCTTTATTAGGCTCCTAATGGCCATATTAGAACTTTTAGAGGGCTGTGCACGGAATTAACAGTGTTCTAAAGCCATGACACCAAGGAAAACGACTTGGCACGTTGTAGTCCATTGAGAGTGGGAACACTAGAACAGTGGTAGCCTTCCTGGTAGCATGGATGCACGTGATTAACGTTTAAGGCCTTTATTAGTCTGCTAAGAGTGTTTTAACGCCATAACGCAAAGACGACTTGGGACGTTGTAGTGCATTGAGAGTGGGAACACTAGACCAGTGGTATCCTTCCTGGTAACATGGATGCACGTGGTTAACGTGTAGGGCTTTTATTTGTCTGCAAAAGGCCATATTACAGCCTTTAGAGTACTGTGCACGTAATTTACAGTGTTCTAACGCCACGGTGTCAAAGAAAACGACTTGAGACTTCGTAGTCCATTGAGACATGGAACACTAGACCATTGGTAACCTTGCTGGGGGCGTGGAAGAACGTGATTTGCGTGTAAGACCTTTATTAGTCTGTAAAAGGCCATGTTACAGCATTTAGAGGACTGTGCGCGTAGTTGCCGGTCTTCTAACGCCCAGGTGCCAAAGGAAACGACTTGGCACGTTGTAGTCTATTGAGACTGGAAGGACTACTCCTATGGTAACCTGCGCAGGCAGGTGGAACGACGGTATTTACGTATAACACCTTTATTAGGCTGCAAATGGCCATATTACTGCCTTTAGAGGGCTGTGCACGTAGTTAACAGTGTTCTAAAGCCATGGCGCCAAGGAAAAGGAGTTGGGACGTCATAGTCTATTGAGACTGGAAGGACTACTCCTGTGGTAACCTGCGCAGGCAGGTGGAACGACGGTATTTACGTATAACACCTTTATTAGGCTGCAAATGGCCATATTACTGCCTTTAGAGGGCTGTGCACGTAGTTAACAGTGTTCTATAGCCATGGCGTCAAGGAAAAGGACTTGGCACGTTGTAGTCCATTGAGACTGGAAACACTAGGCCATTGGTAGCCTTGCTGGGGACGTGGAAGAACGTGATTTACGTGCAAGGCCTTTATTAGATTGCAAATGGCTATTCTATAGCATTTAGAGGACTGTGCGCGTACTTGCGGGTTTTCAAACGTTACGGCGACAAAGAAAACGACTTGGAACGTCATAGTCCATTGAGACTGGAAGGACTACACCAATGGTAACTTGCGCAGGCAGGTGGAGCGGCAGTATTTACGTATAAAGGCCTTTAATAGGCTGCAAATAGCCATATTACAGCGTTCAAAGGGCCGTGCACGTAGTTAACAGTGTTCTATAGCCATGGCGTCAAGGAAAAGGACTTTGGACGTCATATTCCATTAAGACTGGGAACACTAGACCATTGGTAGCCTTGCTGGAGACGTGGAAGAACGTGATTTGCGTGTAAGAACTTTATTAGTCTGTAAACGGCCATGTTACAGCATTTAGAGGACTGTGCGCGTAGTTGCCGGTCTTCTAACGCCAAGGTGCCAAAGAAAACGACTTGGCACGTTGTAGTCCATTGGGACTGGAAGGACTAGACCAATGGTATCCCGCAGAGGGTGATGGAATCACGGCATTTACGTGTAAAGGCGTTATTAGGCTGCAAAAGGACATATTACTGACTTTAGAGGGTTGTGCACGTAGTTAACAGTGTTCTATAGCCATGGCGTCAAGGAAAAGGACTTGGGACGTCATATTCCATTAAGACTGGGTACACTAGACCATTGGTAGCCTTGCTGGGGACGTGGAAGAACGTGATTTACGTGTAAGGCCTTTATTAGGCTGCAAAAGGTAATATTACAGCATTTAGAGGCCTGTGCACATAGTTAAAAGTGTTTTAACGCTAAAACGCCAAGGAAAAGGAATTGGGACGTCGTAGTTCAATGATAATCGGAAAGGTACACCATTGGTAGCCTGGTTTGGAGAGTGGAAGGGCGTGATTTACGCGTAAGGCCTTTTTTAGACTTACAAAAGCCATACTATAGCATTTAGAGGACTGTGCGCGTACTTGCGGGTTTTCAAACGTCACGGCGTCAAAGAAAACGACTTGGGGCGTCATAGTCCCTTGAGACAGGAAGGACTACACCAATGGTAATTTGCGCAAGCAGGTGAAGCGACAGTATTTGCGTATAAGGCCTTTAATAGGCTGCAAATGGCCATATTACAGCGTTCAAAGGGCCGTGCACGTAGTTAACAGTGTTCCAACGCCATAGCGCGAACGAAAACGACTTGGAACGTCGTATTCCCATTGAGACTTGAAGTACTAGATCAATGGTAGCATGGCTGGGAGCATGGAAGCACGTTATTTACGTGTAAGGTATTTATTAGTCTGCAAAAGGACATAATACTGCCTTTAGAAGGCTGTGCACGTAGTTAACAATGTTCTATAGCCATGGCGTCAAGGAAAAGGACTTGGGACGTCATAGACCATTAAGACTGGGAACACTTGACCATTGGTAGCCTTGCTGGGGTCGTAAAAGAACGTGATTTACGTGCAAGGCCTTTATTAGGTTGCAAATGGACATAATACTGCCTTTAGAGGGCTGTGCACGTATTTAACAGTGTTCTAAAGCCATGACGCCAAGGAAAACGACTTGACACGTCATAGTCCATTGAGACTGGAAGGACTAGACCAATGGTAACCCGCAACGGTGGTGGAACCACGGTGTTTACGTGTAAAGCCTGTATTAGGCTGCAAAAGCCAACATTAGTGCCTTTAGATGGCTGTGCACGTAGTTAACAGTGTTCTAAAGCCATGACGCCAAGGAAAACGACTTGGCACGTTATAGTCCATTGAGACTGGAAGGACTAGACCAATAGTAACCCGCAACGGTGGTGGAACCACGGTGTTTACGTGTAAAGCCTGTATTAGGCTGCAAAAGCCTACATTATTGCCTTTAGATGGCTGTGCACGTAATTAACAGTGTTCTAAAGCCATGACGCCAAGGAAAACGACTTGGCAGGTTAAAGTCTATTAAGACTGAAAGGACTAGACCAATGGTAACCCGCAAAGGGTGGTGGAACCACGGTGTTTACGTGTAAGGCCTTTATTAGTCTATAAAAAGGCCATATTACCGTATTTAGAGGGTTGTGCACGTAGTTCACAATGCTCTAATTCCATGGCGCCAGGGAAAACGACTTGGGACGTCATAGTCCATCGAGACTGGAATGATTATCCCTATGGTGACATGCGCCGGCAGGTGGAACGACGGTATTTACGTATAACGCCTTTATTAGGCTCCTAATGGCCATATTAGAACTTTTGGAGGGCTGTGCATGGAATTAACAGTGTTCTAAAGCCATGACACCAAGGAAAACGACTTGGCATGTTGTAGTCCATTGAGAGTGGGAACACTAGAACAGTGGTAGCCTTCCTGGTAGCATGGATGCACGTGATTAACGTTTAAGGCCTTTATTAGTCTGCTAAGAGTGTTTTAACGCCATAACGCAAAGACGACTTGGGACGTTGTAGTGCATTGAGAGTGGGAACACTAGACCAGTGGTATCCTTCCTGGTAACATGGATGCACGTGGTTAACGTGTAGGGCTTTTATTTGTCTGCAAAAGGCCATATTACAGCCTTTAGAGTACTGTGCACGTAATTCACAGTGTTCTATCGCCACGGTGTCAAAGAAAACGACTTGAGACTTCGTAGTCCATTGAGACATTGAACACTAGACCATTGGTAACCTTGCTGGGGGCGTGGAAGAACGTGATTTGCGTGTAAGACCTTTATTAGTCTGTAAAAGGCCATGTTACAGCATTTAGAGGACTGTGCGCGTAGTTGCCGGTCTTCTAACGCCCAGGTGCCAAAGGAAACGACTTGGCACGTTGTAGTCCATTGGGACTAGAAGGACTAGACCAATGGTATCTTGCGGAGGCTGGTGGAATCACGCTATTTTCGTGTAAAGGCTTTATTAGGCTGCAAAAGGCCATATTACTGATTTTAGAGGGCTGTGCACGTAGTTAACAGTGCTCTATAGCCATGGCGTCAAGGAAAAGGACTGGGGACGTCATATTCCATTAAGACTGGGAACACTAGACCATTAATAGCCTTGCTGGGGACGTGGAAGAACGTGATTTACGTGTAAGGCCTTTATTAGGCTCCAAATGGACATATTACTGCCTTAAGAGAGCTGTGCACGTAGTTAACAGTGTTCTATAGCCATGGCACCAAGGAAAAGGACTTGGGACGTCATAGTCCATTGAGACGGGAAAGACTACTCCTATGGTAACCTGCGCAGGCAGTTGGAACGACAGTGTTTACGTTTAAAGCCTTTATTAATCTGAAAAAGGCCATGTTACAGCATTTAGAGGGCTGTGCGCGGAGTTAACATTGTTCTAAAGCCATGGCGCCAAGGAAAAGGACTTGGGACGTCATAGTCCATTGAGACTGGAAGGACTAGACTAATGGTATCCCGCGAAGGGTGGTGGAACCACGTTATATACGTGTAAAGCCTTTATTTGGCTACAAAAGGCAATATTACAGCATTTAGAGGCCTGTGCACATAGTTAAAAGTGTTTTAACGCTAAAACGCCAAGGAAAAGGAATTGGGACGTCGTAGTTCAATGATAGTCGGAAAGGTACACCATTGGTAGCCTGGTTTGGGGAGTGGAAGCACGTGATTTACGCGTAAGGCCTTTTTTAGACTTACAAAAGCCATACTATGGCATTTAGAGGACTGTGCGCGTACTTGCGGGTTTTCAAACGTCACGGCGTCAAAGAAAACGACTTGGGACGTCATAGTCCATTGAGACAGGAAGGACTACACCAATGGCAATTTGCGCAGGCAGGTGAAGCGACAGTATTTACGTATAAGGCCTTTAATAGGCTGCAAATGGCCATATTACAGCGTTCAAAGGGCCGTGCACGTAGTTAACAGTGTTCTAACGCCATAGCGCGAAGGAAAACGACTTGGAACGTCTTATTCCATTGAGACTTGAAGGACTAGATGAATGGTAGCATAGCTGGGAGCATGGAAGCACGTTATTTACGTGTAAGGTCTTTATTAGTCTGCAAAAGGACATAATACTGCCTTTAGAAGGCTGTGCACGTAGTTAACAGTGTTCTATAGCCATGGCGTCAAGGAAAAGGACTTGGGACGTCAAATTCCATCACGATTGGGAACACTAGACCATTGGTAGCCTTGCTGGGGGCGTGGAAGAACGTGATTTACGTCTAAGGCCTTTATTAGGCTGCAAAGGCAATATTACCGTTACAGGGGGCTGTGCACGTAGTTAACAGTGTTCTAAAGCCATGACGCCAAGGAAAACGACTTGGCACGTCATAGTCCATTGAGACTGGAAGGATTAGACCAATGGTAACCTGCAACGGTGGTGGAACCACGGTGTTTACGTGTAAAGCCTGTATTAGGCTGCAAAAGCCAACATTAGTGCCTTTAGATGGCTGTGCAGGTAGTTAACAGTGTTCTAAAGACATGACGCCAAGGAAAACGACTTGGCACGTTATAGTCCCTTGAGACTGGAAGGACTAGACCAATGGTAACCCACAAAGGGTGGTGGAACCACGGTGTTTACGTGTAAGGCCTTTATTAGTCTATAAAAAGGCCATATTACCGCATTTAGAGGGTTGTGCACGTAGTTCACAGTGCTCTAAAGCCATGGCGCCAGGGAAAACGACTTGGGACGTCATAGTCCATCGAGACTGGAATGATTATCCCTATGGTGACCTGCGCCGGCAGGTGGAACGACGGTATTTACGTATAACGCCTTTATTAGGCTCCTAATGGCCATATTAGAACTTTTAGAGGGCTGTGCACGGAATTAACAGTGTTCTAAAGCCATGACACCAAGGAAAACGACTTGGCACGTTGTAATCCATTGAGAGTGGGAACACTAGACCAGTGGTAGCCTTCCTGGTAGCATGGATGCACGTGATTAACGTTTAAGGCCTTTATTAGTCTGCTAAGAGTGTTTTAACGCCATAACGCAAAGACGATTTGGGACGTTGTAGTGCATTGAGAGTGGGAACACTAGACCAGTGGTATCCTTCCTGGTAACATGGATGCACGTGGTTAACGTGTAGGGCTTTTATTTGTCTGCAAAAGGCCATATTACAGCCTTTAGAGTACTGTGCACGTAATACACAGTGTTCTAACGCCACGGTGTCAAAGAAAACGACTTGAGACTTCGTAGTCCATTGAGACATGGCACACTAGACCATTGGTAACCTTGCTGGGGGCGTGGAAGAACGTGATTTGCGTGTAAGACCTTTATTAGTCTGTAAAAGGCCATGTTACAGCATTTAGAGGACTGTGCGCGTAGTTGCCGGTCTTCTAACGCCAAGGTGCCAAAGAAAACGACTTGGCACGTTGTAGTCCATTGGGACTGGAAGGACTAGACCAATGGTATCACGCGGAGGCTGGTTGAATCACGCTATTTTCGTGTAAAGGCTTTATTAGGCTGCAAAAGGCCATATTACTGACTTTAGAGGGCTGTGCACGTAGTTAACAGTGTTCTATAGCCATGGCGTCAAGGAAAAGGACTTGGGGCGTCATATTCCATTAAGACTGGGAACACTAGACCATTGGTAGCCTTGCTACTCCTATGGTAAACTGCGCAGGCAGTTGGAACGACAGTATTTACGTTTAAAGCCTTTATTAGTCTGCAAAAGGCCATGTTACAGCATTTAGAGGGCTGTGCGCGGAGTTAACATTGTTCTAAAGCCATGGCGCCAAGGAAAAGGACTTGGGATGTCAGTGTCCATTGAGACTGGAAGGACTACTCCTATGGTAACCTGCGCAGGCAGTTGGACGACAGTATTTACGTTTAAAGCTTTTATTAGTCTGCACAAGGCCATGTTACAGCATTTAGAGGGCTGTGCACGGAGTTAACATTGTTCTAAAGCCATGGCGCCAAGGAAAAGGACTTTGGACGTCATATTCCATTAACCCTATTCGGTCCGGTGGGGGCGGGTTCCGCCACCCCTGACTGTTTTTTTTTAATAACTCCTGATTGCTTTGTTATATGGCTATGATACTTACTGAGTTTCAACATTTATCTATTAGACACCTGCATGCTAATTTTTTAGGCCCCATACCTTTCAGAGGCTTTGATATTGGCCATTACTCGAAACTACCCCTAAAAATCTCTATGAAATCTTTATAATGGGGAAAATATAATAACTCCTGTTAAGATTATCCTTAGAACTTGAAACTTGCAACACAACTTTGTTTTATCAAGAAGAATCATTTGGAGTAATTTGAACACGTGACTAATCCGATTTCCCGATTTTGTCGGATTTTACACAAAAATCGGAAAAAAATGGATTTTCGGGCAATTTTTGGCAATTTTTCATGCGATCCATGTAAAAACCGGAAGATATGTTAAATAACTTTTATTTAGCTTTCAGAAACTTCAAACAGAATGTAAAAATTCGCTCTAGAACAAAAGTAATTATATTTTAAGCAGATAGTGGCATTTTTAACAATTTTCAAGCTTTTGATGACGTCACAGAAAATGTGCTGACGCAAGAAAATTTTTTTTGGCGCCATTTTGTTTCTTTTATGACGTACTAAAAGTGTGCCAAGTTTGATTCAATTTGAACAACCCTATGAAAAGTTATTGAGGGGGGGGCGGAATCCGCCCCCCCGGTCATAGTATGTTTGAAAAACCCCGGAGCGAATAGGGTTAGGACTGGGAACACTAGACCATTGGTAGCCTTGCTGGGGACGTGGAAGAACGTGATTTACGTGTAGGCCTTTATTAGGCTGCAAATGGACATATTACTGCCTTTAAAGGGCTGTGCACGTAGTTAACAGTGTTCTATAGCCATGGCACCAAGGAAAAGGACTTGGGACGTCATAGTCCATTGAGACTGGAAGGACTATTCCTATGGTAACCTGCGCAGGCAGGTGGAACGACGGTATTTACGTATAACGGCTTTATTATGCTGCAAATGGCCATATTACAGCCTTTAGAGGGCCGTGCAAGGAGTTAACAGTCTGCTAAAGCCATGGCGGCCTTTATTAGTCTTCAAAAGGCCATATTACCGCATTTAGAGGGCTGTGCACGTAGTTCACAGTGCTCTAAAGCCATGGCGCCAGGGAAAACGACTTGGGACGTCATAGTCCATCGAGACTGGAAGGATTATCCCTATGGTAACCTGCGCCGGCAGGTGGAACGACGGTATTTACGTATAACGCCTTTATTAGGCTCCTGAGGGTCATATTAGAACTTTTAGAGGGCTGAGCACGGAATTAACAGTGTTCTAAAGCCATGACACCAAGGAAAACGACTTCGCACGTTGCAGTCCATTTAGAGTGAGAACACTAGACCAGTGGTAGCCTTCCTGGTAGCATGGATGCACGTGATTAACGTTTAAGGCCTTTATTAGTCTGCTAAGAGTGTTTTAACGCCATAACGCAAAGGAAGACGACTTGGGACGTTGTAGTCCATTGAGAGTGGGAACACTAGACCAGTGGTAGCCTTCCTGGTAGCATGGATACACGTGGTTAACGTGTAAGGCCTTTATTAGTCTGTAATAGGCCATGTTACAACATTTATAGGGCTGTGCACGGAGTTAACATTGTTCTAAAGCCATTGCGCCAAGGAAAAGGACTTGGGGCGTCATAGTCCATTGAGACTGGAAGAACTACTCCTATGGTAACCTGCGCAGGCAGGTGGAACGATGGTATTTACGTATAACGCCTTTATTTGGCTGCAAATGGCCATATTACAGCCTTTAGAGGGCTGTGCGCGAAGTTAAAAGTGTTCTAAAGCCAAGGCGCCATGGAAAATGACTTGGGACGTCATATTCTATTGAGACTGAGAACACTAGACTAATGGTAGCTTTCCTGGCAGCATGGAAACACGTGACTTACGGTAAGGCTTTTATTAGCCTGCAAAAGACGATAATGCCGCATTTAGAGGGCTGTGCGCGTACTTGCGGGTTTTCAAACGTCACGGCGTCAAAGAAAACGACTTGGACGTCATAGTCCATTGAGACTGGAAGGACTACACCAATGGTAACTTGCAGAGGCAGGTGGAGCGACAGTATTTAAGTATAAGGCCTTTTATAGGCTGCAGATGGCCATATTACAGCGTTCAAAGGGCCGTGTACGTAGTTAACAGTGTTCTAACGCGATAGCGCGAAGGAAAACGACTTGGAACGTCGTATTCCATTGGGTCTGGAAGGACTAGATCAATGGTAGCATGGCTGGGAGTATGGAAGCACGTTATTTACGTGTAATGTCTTTATTAGTCTACAAAAGGACATAATACTGCCTTTAGAAGGCTGTGCACGTAGTTAACAGTGTTCTATAGCCATGGCGTCAAGGAAAATGACTTTGGACGTCATAGTCCATTAAGACTGGGAACACTAGACAATTGGTAGCCTTGCTGGGGAAGTGGAAGAACGTGATTTACGTGTAAGGCCTTTATTAGGCTGCAAATGGCCATACTATAGCATTTAGAGGACTGTGACCGTACTTGCGGATTTTCAAACGTCACGGCGTCAAAGAAAACGACTTGGACGTCATAGTCCATTGAGACTGGAAGGACTACACCAATGGTAACTTGCGCAGGCAGGTGAAGAGTCAGTATTTACGTATAAAGCCTTAATTAGGCTACAAAAGGCCATACTACAGCGTTTAGAGGGCTGTGCACGTAGTTAACAGTGTTCTAACGCCATAACGCCAAGTAAAACAACTTGTGACGTCGTAGTCTATTGAGACTGGGAACACTAGACTAATGGTAGCCTTCCTGGCTGCATGGAAACACGTGACTTACGGTAAGGCCTTTATTAGGCTGCAAGTGGATATATTACTGCCTTTAGAGGGCTGTGCACGTAGTTAACAGTGTTCTATAGACATGGCACCAAGGAAAAGGACTTGGGTCGTCATATTCCATTAAGACTGGGAACACTAGACAATTGGTAGCCTTGCTGGGGAAGTGGAAGAACGTGATTTACGTGTAAGGCCTTTATTAGGCTGCAAATGGCCATACTATAGCATTTAGAGGACTGTGCGCGTACTTGCGGGTTTTCAAACGTCACGGCGTCAAAGAAAACGACTTGGACGTCATAGTCCATTGAGACTGGAAGGACTACACCAATGGTAACTTGCGCAGGCAGGTGAAGAGTCAGTATTTACGTATAAAGCCTTAATTAGGCTACAAAAGGCCATACTACAGCGTTTAGATGGCTGTGCACGTAGTTAACAGTGTTCTAACGCCATAACGCCAAGTAAAACAACTTGTGACGTCGTAGTCTATTGAGACTGGGAACACTAGACTAATGGTAGCCTTCCTGGCTGCATGGAAACACGTGACTTACGGTAAGGCCTTTATTAGGCTGCAAATGGACATATTACTGCCTTTAGAGGGCTGTGCACGTAGTTAACAGTGTTCTATAGCCATGGCACCAAGGAAAAGGACTTGGGACGTCATACTCCATTAAGACTGGGAACACTAAACCATTGGTAGCCTTGCTGGGGACGTGGAAGAACGTGATTTACGTGTAAGGCCTTTATTAGGCTGCAAATGGACATATTACTGCCTTTAGAGGGCTGTGCACGTAGTTAACAGTGTTCTATAGCCATGGCACCAAGTAAAAGGACTTGGGACGTCATAGTTCATTGAGACTGGAAGGACTACTTCTATGATAACCTACGCAGGCAGTTGGAACGACAATATTTACGTTTAAAGCTTTTATTAGTCTGCAAAAGGCAATATTACCGTTACAGGGGGCTGTGCACGCAGTTAACAGTGTTCTACAGTCATGACACCAAGGAAAACGACTTGGCACGTTATAGTCCATTGAGACTGGAAAGACTAGACCAATGGTAACCCGCAAAGGGTGGTGGAACCACGGTGTTTACGTGTAAGGCCTTTATTAGTCTTCAAAAGGCCATATTACCGCATTTAGAGGGCTGTGCACGTAGTTCACAGTGCTCTAAAACCATGGCGCCAGGGAAAACGACTTGGGGCGTCATAGTCCATTGAGACTGGAAGGACTACACCATTGGTAACTTGCGCAGGCAGGTGGAACGACGGTATTTACGTATAACGCCTTTATTAGGCTGCAAATGGCCATATTACAGCCTTTAGATGGCCGTGCACGGAGTTAACAGTGTGCTAAAGCCATGGCGCCATGGAAAATGACTTGAGACGTCATAGTCGATTGAGACTGGCAGGAGTAGACTAATGGTATCCCGCGAAGGGTGGTGGAACCACGTTTTTTCCGTGTAAAGCCTTTATTTGGCTACAAAAGGCAATATTACAGCATTTAGAGGCCTGTCCACATAGTTAAAAGTGTTTTAACGCTAAAACGCCAAGGAAAAGGAATTGGGACGTCGTAGTTCAATGATAGTCGGAAAAGTACACCATTGGTAGCCTTGTTTGGAGAGTGGAAGCACGTGATTTACGCGTAAGGCATTTTTTAGACTTACAAAAGCCATACTATAGCATTTAGAGGACTGTGCGCGTACTTGCGGGTTTTCAAACGTCATGGCGTCAAAGAAAACGACTTGGGACGTCATAGTCCATTGAGACTGAAAGGACTACACCAATGGTAACTTGCGCAGGCTAGTGGAGCGACAGTATTTACGTATAAGGCCTTTAATAAGCTGCAAATAACCATATTACAGCGTTCAAAGGGCCGTGCACGTAGTTAACAGTGTTCTAACGCCATAGCGCGAAGGAAAACGACTTGGAACGTCGTATTCCATTGAGACTTGAAGGACTAGATCAATGGTAGCATGGCTGGGAGCATGGAAGCACGTTATTTACGTGTAAGGTCTTTATTAGTTTGCAAAGGGACATAATACTGTCTTTAGAAGGCTGTGCACGCAGTTAACAGTGTTCTATAGCCATGGCGTCAAGGAAGAGGACTTGGCACGTTGTAGTCCATTGAGACTGGGAACACTAGGCCATTGGTAGCCTTGCTGGGGACGTGGAAGAACGTGATTTACGTGCAAGGCATTTATTAGTCTGTAAAAGGCCATGTTACAGCATTGAGAGGACTGTGCGCGTAGTTGCCGGTCTTCTAACGCCACGGTGCGAAAGAAAACGACTTAAGACGAAGTAGTTCATTGAGACTATTAACAATAGACCAATGGTAGCCTTCCTAGTAGCATGGAAGCACGGTTTTTACGTATAACGCCTTTAATAGGCTGAAAATGGCCATATTACAGCCTTTAGAGGGCTGTGCACGTAGTTAACAATGTTCTAAAGCCATGACGCCAAGGAAAACGACTTGGCATGTCGTTGTCCATTGAGACTGGAAGGAGTAGACCAATGGTAGCCTTCCTGGTAGCATGGAAGCACGGTTTTTACGTATAACGCCTTTAATAGGCTGAAAATGGCCATATTACAGCCTTTAGAGGGCTGTGCACGTAATTCACAGTGTTCTAACGCCACGGTGTCAAAGAAAACGACTTGAGACGTCGTAGTCTATTGAGACATGGAACACTAGACCATAAGTAGCCTTGCTGGGGACGTGGAAGAACGTGTTTTACGTGTAAGGCATTTATTAGTCTGTAATAGGCCATGTTACAGCATTTACAGGGCTGTGCACGGAGTTAACATTGTTCTAAAGCCATGGCGCCATTTGGGACGTCACAGTCCATTGAGACTGAAAGGACTACTCCTACGGTAACCTGCGCAGGCAGGTCGAACGACAGTATTTACCTTTAAAGCCTTTATTAGTCTGCAAAAGGACATGTTACAACATTTAGAGGGATGTGCACGGAGTTAACATTGTTCTAAAGCCATGGCGCCAAGGAAAAGGACTTGGGGCGCCATATTCCATTGAGACTGAGAACACTGAACCAATGGTAGCCTGGTTGGGAGCGTGGAAGCACGTGGTTTACGTGTAAGGCCTTTATTAGTCTGCAAAAGGCCATGATACAGCATTTAGAGGACTGTGCGCGTATTTAACAGTGTTCTATAGCCATCGCGTCAAGGAAAATGACTTTGGACGTCATATTTCAGTAAGAGTGGGAACACCAAACCATTGGTAGCATTGCTGGGGACGTGGAAGAACGTTATTTACGTGTAAAGTCTTTATTAGGCCGCAAAAAGCCATATTACTGCCTTTAGAGGGCTGTGCGCGTAGTTGCCGGTCTTCTAACGCCACGGTGTCAAAGAAAATGACTTGGGACGTTGTAGTCCATTGAGACTAGAAGGTCTACACCAATGGTGACCGGCGTAGGCAGGTGGAACGACGGTATTTACGTATAAAGCCTTAATTAGGCTACAAAAGGCCATATTACAGCGTTTAGAGGGCTGTGCACGTAGTTAACAGTGTTCTAACGCCATAACGCCAAGTAAAACAACTTGTGACGTCGTAGTCTATTGAGACTGGGAACACTAGACTAATGGTAGCCTTCCTGGGGACGTGGAAGAACGTGATTTACGTGTAAGGCCTTTATTCGGCTGCAAATGGACATATTACTGCCTTTAGAGGGCTGTGCACGTAGTTAACAGCGTTCTATAGCCATGGCATCAAGGAAAAGGACTTGGGACGTCATAGTGCATTGAGACTGGAAGGACTACTCCTATGGTAACCTGCGCAAGCAGTTGGAACGACAGTATTTACGTTTAAAGCTCTTATTAGTCTGCAAAAGGCCATGGTACAGCATTTAGAGGGCTGTGCGCAGAGTTAACATTGTTCTAAATCCATGGCGAAAAGGAAAAGGACTTGGGACGTCATAGTCCATTGAGACTGGAAGGATTACTCTAATGGTAACCTGCAAAGGCAGTTGGAACGACAGTATTTACGTTTAAAGCCTTTATTAGTCTGCAAAAGGCCATGTTACAGCATTTAGAGGGCTGTGCACGGAGTTAACATTGTTCCAAAGCCATGGCGTCAAGGAAAATGACTTTGGACGTCATATTTCAGTAAGAGTGGGAACACCAAACCATTGGTAGCATTGCTGGGGACGTGGAAGAACGTTATTTACGTGGAAAGTCTTTATTAGGCCGCAAAAAGCCATATTACTGCCTTTAGAGGGCTGTGCGCGTAGTTGCCGGTCTTCTAACGCCACGGTGTCAAAGAAAATGACTTGGGACGTTGTAGTCCATTGAGACTAGAAGGTCTACACCAATGGTAACCGGCGTAGGCAGGTGGAACGACGGTATTTACGTATAAAGCCTTAATTAGGCTACAAAAGGCCATATTACAGCGTTTAGAGGGCTGTGCACGTAGTTAACAGTGTTCTAACGCCATAACGCCAAGTAAAACAACTTGTGACGTCGTAGTCTATTGAGACTGGGAACACTAGACTAATGGTAGCCTTCCTGGGGACGTGGAAGAACGTGATTTACGTGTAAGGCCTTTATTAGGCTGCAAATGGACATATTACTGCCTTTAGAGGGCTGTGCACGTAGTTAACAGCGTTCTATAGCCATGGCATCAAGGAAAAGGACTTGGGACGTCATAGTGCATTGAGACTGGAAGGACTACTCCTATGGTAACCTGCGCAAGCAGTTGGAACGACAGTATTTACGTTTAAAGCTCTTATTAGTCTGCAAAAGGCCATGGTACAGCATTTAGAGGGCTGTGCGCAGAGTTAACATTGTTCTAAAGCCATGGCGAAAAGGAAAAGGACTTGGGACGTCATAGTCCATTGAGACTGGAAGGATTACTCTAATGGTAACCTGCAAAGGCAGTTGGAACGACAGTATTTACGTTTAAAGCCTTTATTAGTCTGCAAAAGGCCATGTTACAGCATTTAGAGGGCTGTGCACGGAGTTAACATTGTTCCAAAGCCATTGCCCCCAAGGAAAAGGACTTGGAGCGCCATAGTCCATTAAGACTGGGAACACTAGACCATTGTTAGCATTGCTGGGGACGTGGAAGAACGTTATTTACGTGTAAAGCCTTTATTAGGCCGCAAAAGGCCATATTACTGCCTTTAGAGGGCTGTGCGCGTAGTTGCCGGTCTTCTAACGCCACGGTGCCAAAGAAAACAACTTGAGACGTTGTAGTCCATTGAGACTAGAAGGTCTACACCAATAGTAACCGGCGTAGGCAGGTGGAACGACGGTATTTACGTATAAAGCCTTAATTAGGCTACAAAAGGCCATATTACAGCGTTTAGAGGGCTGTGCACGTAGTTAACAGTGTTCTAACGCCATAACGCCAAGTAAAACAACTTGTGACGTCGTAGTCTATTGAGACTGGGAACACTAGACTAATGGTAGCCTTCCTGGCAGCATGGAAACACGTTACTTACGGTAAGGCCTTTATTAGCCTGCAAAAGACGATAATGCCGCATTTAGAGAACTGTGCACGTAGTTAACAGTGTTCTAAAGCCATGGCGTCCAGGAAAAGAACTTGAGACGTCATATTCCACTAAGACTGGGAACACTAGACCATTGGTAATCTTGCTGGGGCCGTGGAAGAACGTGATTTGCGTGTAAGACCTTTATTTGTCTGTAAAAGGCTATGTTACAGCATTTGGAGGACTGTGCGCGTAGTTGCCGGTCTTCTAACGCCAAGGTGCCTAAGAAAACGACTTGGCACGTTGTAGTCAATTGGGACTGGAAGGACTAGACCAATGGTATCACGCGGAGGCTGGTGGAATCACGGTATTTTCGTGTAAAGGCGTTATTAGGCTGCGAAAAGCCATATTTCTGACTTTAGAGGGCTGTGCACGTAGTTAACAGTGTTCTATAGCCATGGCACCAAGGAAAAGGACTTGGGACGTCATAGTCCATTGAGACTGGAAAGACTACTCCTATGGTAACCTGGGCAGGCAGTTGGAACGACGGTATTTACGTATAAAGCCTTAATTAGGCTACAAAAGGCAATATTACAGCATTTAGAGGCCTGTGCACATAGTTAAAAATGTTTTAACGCTAAAACGCCAAAGAAAAGGAAATGGGACGTCGTAGTTCAATGATGGTCGGAAAGGTACACCATTGGTAGCCTGGTTTGGAGAGTGGAAGCACGTGATTTACGCGTATGGCCTTTTTTAGACTTACAAAAGCCATACTATAGCATTTAGAGGACTGTGCGCGTACTTGCGGGTTTTCGAGTTAAAATTGTTCTAAAGCCATGACGCCAAGGAAAACGACTTGGCATGTCGTTGTCCATTGAGACTGGAAGGAGCAGATCAATGGTAGCCTGGCTAGGAGCGTGGAAGCACCTGATTTACGTGTAAGGCCTTTATTAGTCTGTAAAAGGCCATGTTACAGCATTTTGAAGACTGTGCGCGTAGTTGCCGGTCTTCCAACGCCCCGGCGCCAAAGAGAGCGACTTGGGATGTCGTAGGCCGTTCAGACTGGGAACACTAGACCATTGGTAGCCTTGCTGGGGGCGTGGAAGAACGTGATTTACGTGTAAGGACTTTATTAGGCTGCAAATGGCCATATTACTGCCTTTAGAGGGTTGTGCACGTAGTTAACAGTGTTCTATAGCCATGGCGCCAAGGAAAATGACTTGGCACGCCATAGTCCATTCAGACTTGAATGACTGGACTAATGGTATCCCGCGAAGGGTGGTGGAACCACGTTATTTACCTGTAAAGCCTTTATTTGTCTGCAAAAGGCAATATTACAGAATTTAGAGGCCTGTGCACGTAGTTAAAATTGTTTTAACGCTAAAGCGCCAAGGAAAAGGAATTGGGACGTCGTAGTTCAATGAAAGTCGGAAAGGTACACCATTGGTGGCCTGGTTTGGAGAGTGGAAGCACGTGATTTACGCGTAAGGCCTTTTTTAGCCTTACAAAAGCCATACTATGACATTTAGAGGACTGTGCGCGTACTTGCGGGTTTTCAAACGTCACGGCGTCAAAGAAAACGACTTGGGACGTCATAGTCCATTGAGACTGGAAGGACTACACCAATGGTAACTTGCGCAGGCAGGTGGAGCGACAGTATTTGCGTATAAGGCCTTTAATAGGCTGCAAATGGCCATATTACAGCGTCCAAAGGGCCGTACACGTAATTCACGTCACTACAAGCCCTGAGAAAGGTGACCATCGGTGTATTCCTTTTGCTTGGCAAAATGCCTATCGAAGCCTCCAACTGCTTGCACAGTCCTACAAATGCTGTAATATGTCTTTTTAGAGGATAATAAAAGCCCTACACGGATTTCACGTGGTTCCAGGCGGTGAGACAGGTGGTTATTGAAGACGTCTTTCCTATCTTAAAGGACTACAACATTCTAAGTGATTTTCTTTGCCACCAGGTCTTTAGAAGCCCTGCAACTGCGTGCACAGACCTCCAAATGCTGTAATATGGCCTTTTACGGCCTAATAAAGGTTTTACACGTAAATCACCCAGTTTCAAGCGCCCAGACATCTGGCTATCGATCTAGTCCTTCCAGGCTCAAAGAACTACGAAGTTCCAAGTCGTTTTCCTTAGCACCAGGCCTTTAGAAGACCCCCAACTGCGTACACAGGCCTACAAAGTCTTGATTATAGCCTATTACGGCCTAATAAGGGTTCTACACGCAATTCACGTGGTTCCAGGCAATGAGACAGGTGGCCATTGGTCTAGGCCTTTACAAGCCTGCCGCCTGCGTGCACAGTCCTACAGAGGCCGTAATATGGCCTTTTACAGCATAATAAACACGTAATTCACATCGTTTCAGGCGCTGAGAATGATGGCCATCGGTCTATTCCTTCCTTCTTGAAACGACTACAACGTTCCATGTCACTTTCCT
Organism: Hydractinia symbiolongicarpus; assembly: GCF_029227915.1. Classification (NCBI taxonomy): domain Eukaryota; kingdom Metazoa; phylum Cnidaria; class Hydrozoa; order Anthoathecata; family Hydractiniidae; genus Hydractinia; species Hydractinia symbiolongicarpus. Next base: position 13,765,133 of record NC_079885.1, on the reverse strand, counting down.
TGGCACCAGGCCTTTAGAAGACAACTTGGAACGTCGTAGCCCATTGAGACTGGGTGGACTACGCCAATAGTAGCCTGCCTGGGCCTGTGGAATCACGTGATTTACGTGTAAGGCCTATATCAAGTTGAAAATGGCCATATTTCAGCATTTAGACGTCTTTGCAAGTAGTAAACAGCATTCTAAAGCCATGGCGGCAAGGAAAACGACTTGAGACGTCGTAGTTCATGGAGATTGGAAAGACTACTCCACTGGTAAGCTGCGCATGCAGGTGGAACGACGGTGTTTACGTATAACGCATTTATTAGGCTGAGCGAAAGAAGACGACTTGGATTTCGTAGTTCCTTGAGACTAGAAGGACTGCACCAATGGTAGCCTCCCTGAGCCTATGGAAGCACGTGATTTACGTGTAAGGCCTTTATTAGGCTGCAAATGGCCATATTACAGCATTTAGAGGCCTTTGCAACTAGTAAACACTATTCTAAAGCCATGGCGACAAGAAAACGACTTGGGATGTCTTAGTCCATTGAGATTGAACACATTAGACTAATGGTAGGCTCTCCAGGAGCGTGGAAACACGTGATTTACGTGTAAGGCCTTCATTATCCCGCAAGAGGCAATATTACGGCTAACAGAGGGCCATGCACGTAGTTAACAGTGTTTTAAAGCCATGGCGCCAAAGAAAACGTCTTGGGACGTCGTAGTCCATTGACACTAGAAGGACTACACCAATGGTAACATGCGCATGCAGGTAGAACCATGGTATATACGTATAACGCCTTTATTACGCTGCAAAACGCCATATTACGGCCTTTAGAGGTCTGTGCACGTAGTTACCGGTCTTCCAACGCCACGGCGCCAATGAAAGCGACTTGGATTGTCGTAGTCCAGTAAGACTGGAAGGACTACACCAATGGTAACCTGGGCAGGCAGGTGCATAACGGTATTTACGTATAACGCCTTTATTAGGCTGAAAGAGGCCATATTACAAACTTTAGATGCCTCTGCAAGAAGTAATAAGAGTTCCAATGCCATGGTGCCAAAGAAAACGACTTGAGACGTCGTAGTGCGTTGAGACTGAGAGCGCTAGTCCAATGGTAGCCTGCTTGAGCCTGTGAAAGCACGTGATTTACGTGTAAGGCCTTTATTAGATTACAAAAGGCCATATTACAGCGTTTAGGGGGTATGTGCACGTAGTTAGCAATGTTCTAAAGCCATGGTGGCAAGGAGAACGACTTGAGACGTCGTAGTCCATTGAAATTGGGAACACTAGGCCAATGGTAGCCTTTCTGGGAGCGTGAAAGCACGTGATTTGCGTGTAAGGCCTATATTAGGCCGCACATTGCCATATTACAGCATTTAGAGAGACTTGCAACTAGTAAACAGCGTTTTAAAGCCATGGTAGCAAGAAAACGGCTTGGCACGTCTTAGTCCATTAAGACTGGAACCACTGGACCAATGGTAGCCTTTCCAGGAGCGTGGAAGCACGTCATTTACGTGTAAGGCCTTTATTAGGCTGCAAATTGCCATATTACAGCCTTTAGAGGACTTTGAAAGTAGCAAACAGCGTTCTAAAGCCATGGCAGCAAGGAAAACGACTTGAGACGTCGTAGTCCATTGAAATTGGGAACACTAGGCCAATGGTAGCCTTTCTGGGAGCGTGGAAGCACGTCATTTACGTGTAAGGCCTTTATTAGGCTGCAAATTGCCATATTACAGCCTTTAGAGGACTTTGAAAGTAGTAAACAGCGTTCTAAAGCCATGGCAGCAAGGAAAACGACTTGGGACGTCGTAGTTCATTGAGACTGGAAGGACCAGTCCAAAGGAAAACGACTTGGGACGTCGTAGTCCCGTGATGGTAGGAAGACTAAACTATTTGTAGCCTGCCTTGGAGCATGGAAGTACGTGATTTACATGTAAGGCCTTTATTAGGCTGCAAATGGCCATATTACAGCCTTTAGAAAACTTTGCAAGTAGTAAACAGCGTTCTAAAGCCATAACGCGAAGGAGAATGACTTGGGACGTCGTAGTTCATTGAAACTGGAAGGACTACTCCAATGGTAACCTGCTCATGCAGGAAGAACGACGGTACTTACTTATGACGCCTTTATTAGGCTGTAAAACGCCATATTACAGCTTTTAGAGGGTAGTGCACGTAGTTAACAATGTTCTAAAGCCATAGTGGCAAGGAAAACGACTTGAGACGTCGTAGTCCATTGAAGTTGGGAACACTAGGCCAATGGTAGACTTTCTGGAAGCGTGGAAGCACGTGATTTACGTGTAAGGCCTTTATTAGACTGCAACGGGCAATATTACAGATTACAGAGGGCCGTGCACGTAGTTAACAGTGTTCTATTGCCATAGCGCCAAGGAAAACGACTTGGAACGTCGTAGTCCAATGATAGTGGGAACACTAGAATATTGGTAGCCTGCCTTGGAGCATGGAAGTACGTGATTTACATGTAAGGCCTTTGTTAGGCTGCAATTGGCCATATTACAGCCCTTAGAAGACTTTGCAAGTAGTAAACAGCGTTCTAAAGCCATAACGCGAAGGAGAATGACTTGGGACGTCGTAGTTCATTGAAACTGGAAGGACTACTCCAATGGTAACCTGCTCATGCAGGAAGAACGACGGTACTTACTTATGACGCCTTTATTAGGCTGTAAAACGCCATATTACAGCTTTTAGAGGGCAGTGCACGTAGTTAACAATGTTCTAAAGCCATAGTGGCAAGGAAAACGACTTGAGACGTCGTAGTCCATTGAAGTTGGGAACACTAGGCCAATTGTAGACTTTCTGGGAGCGTGGAAGCACGTGATTTACGTGTAAGGCCTTTATTAGACTGCAAAGGGCAATATTACAGATTACAGAGGGCCGTGCACGTAGTTAACAGTGTTCTATTGCCATAGCGCCAAAGAAAACGACTTGGAACGTCGTAGTCCAATGATAGTGGGAACACTAGAATATTGGTAGCCTGCCTTGGAGCATGGAAGTACGTGATTTACATGTAAGGCCTTTAATAGGCTGCAAATGGCCATATTACAGCGTCCAAAGGGCCGTACACGTAATTCACGTCACTACAAGCCCTGAGAAAGGTGACCATCGGTGTATTCCTTTTGCTTGGCAAAATGCCTATCGAAGCCTCCAACTGCTTGCACAGTCCTACAAATGCTGTAATATGTCTTTTTAGAGGATAATAAAAGCCCTACACGGATTTCACGTGGTTCCAGGCGGTGAGACAGGTGGTTATTGAAGACGTCTTTCCTATCTTAAAGGACTACAACATTCTAAGTGATTTTCTTTGCCACCAGGTCTTTAGAAGCCCTGCAACTGCGTGCACAGACCTCCAAATGCTGTAATATGGCCTTTTACGGCCTAATAAAGGTTTTACACGTAAATCACCCAGTTTCAAGCGCCCAGACATCTGGCTATCGATCTAGTCCTTCCAGGCTCAAAGAACTACGAAGTTCCAAGTCGTTTTCCTTAGCACCAGGCCTTTAGAAGACCCCCAACTGCGTACACAGGCCTACAAAGTCTTGATTATAGCCTATTACGGCCTAATAAGGGTTCTACACGCAATTCACGTGGTTCCAGGCAATGAGACAGGTGGCCATTGGTCTAGGCCTTTACAAGCCTGCCGCCTGCGTGCACAGTCCTACAGAGGCCGTAATATGGCCTTTTACAGCATAATAAACACGTAATTCACATCGTTTCAGGCGCTGAGAATGATGGCCATCGGTCTATTCCTTCCTTCTTGAAACGACTACAACGTTCCATGTCACTTTCCTTGGCACCAGGCCTTTAGAAGACAACTTGGAACGTCGTAGCCCATTGAGACTGGGTGGACTACGCCAATAGTAGCCTGCCTGGGCCTGTGGAATCACGTGATTTACGTGTAAGGCCTATATCAAGTTGAAAATGGCCATATTTCAGCATTTAGACGTCTTTGCAAGTAGTAAACAGCATTCTAAAGCCATGGCGGCAAGGAAAACGACTTGAGACGTCGTAGTTCATGGAGATTGGAAAGACTACTCCACTGGTAAGCTGCGCATGCAGGTGGAACGACGGTGTTTACGTATAACGCATTTATTAGGCTGAGCGAAAGAAGACGACTTGGATTTCGTAGTTCCTTGAGACTAGAAGGACTGCACCAATGGTAGCCTCCCTGAGCCTATGGAAGCACGTGATTTACGTGTAAGGCCTTTATTAGGCTGCAAATGGCCATATTACAGCATTTAGAGGCCTTTGCAACTAGTAAACACTATTCTAAAGCCATGGCGACAAGAAAACGACTTGGGACGTCTTAGTCCATTGAGATTGAACACATTAGACTAATGGTAGGCTCTCCAGGAGCGTGGAAACACGTGATTTACGTGTAAGGCCTTCATTATCCCGCAAGAGGCAATATTACGGCTAACAGAGGGCCATGCACGTAGTTAACAGTGTTTTAAAGCCATGGCGCCAAAGAAAACGTCTTGGGACGTCGTAGTCCATTGACACTAGAAGGACTACACCAATGGTAACATGCGCATGCAGGTAGAACCATGGTATATACGTATAACGCCTTTATTACGCTGCAAAACGCCATATTACGGCCTTTAGAGGTCTGTGCACGTAGTTACCGGTCTTCCAACGCCACGGCGCCAATGAAAGCGACTTGGATTGTCGTAGTCCAGTAAGACTGGAAGGACTACACCAATGGTAACCTGGGCAGGCAGGTGCATAACGGTATTTACGTATAACGCCTTTATTAGGCTGAAAGAGGCCATATTACAAACTTTAGATGCCTCTGCAAGAAGTAATAAGAGTTCCAATGCCATGGTGCCAAAGAAAACGACTTGAGACGTCGTAGTGCGTTGAGACTGAGAGCGCTAGTCCAATGGTAGCCTGCTTGAGCCTGTGAAAGCACGTGATTTACGTGTAAGGCCTTTATTAGATTACAAAAGGCCATATTACAGCGTTTAGGGGGTATGTGCACGTAGTTAGCAATGTTCTAAAGCCATGGTGGCAAGGAGAACGACTTGAGACGTCGTAGTCCATTGAAATTGGGAACACTAGGCCAATGGTAGCCTTTCTGGGAGCGTGAAAGCACGTGATTTGCGTGTAAGGCCTATATTAGGCCGCACATTGCCATATTACAGCATTTAGAGAGACTTGCAACTAGTAAACAGCGTTTTAAAGCCATGGTAGCAAGAAAACGGCTTGGCACGTCTTAGTCCATTAAGACTGGAACCACTGGACCAATGGTAGCCTTTCCAGGAGCGTGGAAGCACGTCATTTACGTGTAAGGCCTTTATTAGGCTGCAAATTGCCATATTACAGCCTTTAGAGGACTTTGAAAGTAGCAAACAGCGTTCTAAAGCCATGGCAGCAAGGAAAACGACTTGAGACGTCGTAGTCCATTGAAATTGGGAACACTAGGCCAATGGTAGCCTTTCTGGGAGCGTGGAAGCACGTCATTTACGTGTAAGGCCTTTATTAGGCTGCAAATTGCCATATTACAGCCTTTAGAGGACTTTGAAAGTAGTAAACAGCGTTCTAAAGCCATGGCAGCAAGGAAAACGACTTGGGACGTCGTAGTTCATTGAGACTGGAAGGACCAGTCCAAAGGAAAACGACTTGGGACGTCGTAGTCCCGTGATGGTAGGAAGACTAAACTATTTGTAGCCTGCCTTGGAGCATGGAAGTACGTGATTTACATGTAAGGCCTTTATTAGGCTGCAAATGGCCATATTACAGCCTTTAGAAAACTTTGCAAGTAGTAAACAGCGTTCTAAAGCCATAACGCGAAGGAGAATGACTTGGGACGTCGTAGTTCATTGAAACTGGAAGGACTACTCCAATGGTAACCTGCTCATGCAGGAAGAACGACGGTACTTACTTATGACGCCTTTATTAGGCTGTAAAACGCCATATTACAGCTTTTAGAGGGTAGTGCACGTAGTTAACAATGTTCTAAAGCCATAGTGGCAAGGAAAACGACTTGAGACGTCGTAGTCCATTGAAGTTGGGAACACTAGGCCAATGGTAGACTTTCTGGAAGCGTGGAAGCACGTGATTTACGTGTAAGGCCTTTATTAGACTGCAACGGGCAATATTACAGATTACAGAGGGCCGTGCACGTAGTTAACAGTGTTCTATTGCCATAGCGCCAAGGAAAACGACTTGGAACGTCGTAGTCCAATGATAGTGGGAACACTAGAATATTGGTAGCCTGCCTTGGAGCATGGAAGTACGTGATTTACATGTAAGGCCTTTGTTAGGCTGCAATTGGCCATATTACAGCCCTTAGAAGACTTTGCAAGTAGTAAACAGCGTTCTAAAGCCATAACGCGAAGGAGAATGACTTGGGACGTCGTAGTTCATTGAAACTGGAAGGACTACTCCAATGGTAACCTGCTCATGCAGGAAGAACGACGGTACTTACTTATGACGCCTTTATTAGGCTGTAAAACGCCATATTACAGCTTTTAGAGGGCAGTGCACGTAGTTAACAATGTTCTAAAGCCATAGTGGCAAGGAAAACGACTTGAGACGTCGTAGTCCATTGAAGTTGGGAACACTAGGCCAATTGTAGACTTTCTGGGAGCGTGGAAGCACGTGATTTACGTGTAAGGCCTTTATTAGACTGCAAAGGGCAATATTACAGATTACAGAGGGCCGTGCACGTAGTTAACAGTGTTCTATTGCCATAGCGCCAAAGAAAACGACTTGGAACGTCGTAGTCCAATGATAGTGGGAACACTAGAATATTGGTAGCCTGCCTTGGAGCATGGAAGTACGTGATTTACATGTAAGGCCTTTGTTAGGCTGCAATTGGCCATATTGCAGCCCTTAGAAGACTTTGCAAGTAGTAAACAGCGTTCTAAAGCCATAACGCGAAGGAGAATGACTTGGGGCGTCGTAGTTCATTGAAACTGGAAGGACTACTCCAATGGTAACCTGCTCATGCAGGAAGAACGACGGTACTTACTTATGACGCCTTTATTAGGCTGCAAAACGCCATATTACAGCTTTTAGGGGGCAGTGCACGTAGTTAACAGTGTTCCAAAGCCATGGTGGCAAGGAGAACGATTTGAGACGTCGTAGTCCATTGCAGTTGGGAACACTAGGCCAATGGTGGCCTTTCTGGGAGCGTGGAAGCACGTGATTTACGTGTAAGGCCTTTATTAGGCTGCAAGAGGCATTAATAAAGCTTTTAGAGGGCTTTGCACGTAGCTAACGGTGTTCTAAAGCCATGGGGCCAAAGAAAACGACTTGGGACGTCGCAGTCCATTGAGACTGGAAGGACTACACCAATGGTAAGCTGCGCATACAGGTGGAACGACGGTACTTACGTATAACGCCTTTCTTAGCCTCCGCCAAAGAGAACGACTTGGGACTTCATAGTTCATTGAGATTGGAAGGACCACTCCAAAGGAATACGACTTTGGACGTCGTAGTCCATTAAGACTGGAACGACTACACCAATGGTGACCTCTGCCACGGTGTTTGCGTATGACGCCTTCATTAGGCTCCGCCAAATAAAACGACTTGGGACGTCGTAGTCCATTGAGACTGGAAGGGCTACTCCAATGGTAACCGGGGCATTCAGGTGGATGACGGTATTTACCCATAACGCGTTCACTAGGCTACAAAAAGCAATATTTCAGCATTTAGAAGGCCGTGTACGAAGTTAACAGTGTTCTAAGGCCGTAGCGGCAAGGAAAACGACTTCCAACGTCGTAGTCCAATGATAGTGGGAAAACTAGATTGTTTGTAGCCTGCGTTGAAGGATGGAATCACGTGATTTAGGTGTAAGACATTTATTAGGCTAAAAAGGGTCATATTACAGCGTTTAGAGGGCTGTGCACGTGCTTAACAGTGTTTATTTATTTATTTATTTATTTATTTAACGAATGTTTATACAGGATTTGCATGTCAGTATATAAAACACTGCTATAAATATGCGTCCTGAAAATAAAATGTTAAAAATATTAATATTCATTTAAAATGGTTATATACAATAGATAAAAAGTAAATATGTAATGTGAAGATTATGTATATTTGTACGGAATAAAATGAGAGACAAAAAGAGAGAAAGACTATATCGAGAAAAACAGGGAAACACACTAAGAAACTGTCACAAAACGGTGCACTATATAGAGTCCTCAGTTGAAAAAGAATGTTAACACAAAACTCAAAAAGATTGTGTCAAAAGCTAAACCAGGCTGTATGGAAAACACACTCACAAATACACTTATCAAACAAAATGTGCTTGACACAAAGCTTTAAATTCCTCAAAAATTTCACATTGCCTAATTCCAATGGGTAAAGAGTTGAATAAACTCACACCCATTGAAAAGAAGCTTCCCTTTGCAAATTCTAATTTCACTTTAGGTATAAATAAAAGAAAACCGTTGTTTCTTGTTGTTCTTTGATGACGCTTCACAGTGAAGTAGTCTTGAAAGTTATCACAGACATTACCATCCAAACATTTTTTAACAAACAGCACAGCTCGTTTTTCAATTTCTTTTCTGATCTCAGGAACATTTTGTTGAGTCAGAATTCTAGCACGATTGTCAATGGATTCGAGTCTCTTTATTTGAGTATCACTGAATTTGAGCTGAACGTTACTGCAATAGGATAATCCTGGTAAAATAATAGCTGTGTAGATCTTTCTAACAGCATCTGCAGTAAGACCCATTTCGAGTGAACTTAACAAACGTAGCTTGTTCGAAGCTCTTTTGTAAATCGTGTTGAAGTTTTCGTTCATGTTCAAAGATGGATCCAAAACAGTACCAAGATACTTATAATGTGTAGTTGAAGATATTGGAACGTCATTGTAATATAAATTCATTTGTCGTGAATACATCGAGAGTCGTTTTTGAGTTCCAAATACCATTGACTCGGTCTTTCCTTTTCTGAGATTTATTACTAATTCGTTATCTTTGAGATATTCGGCTATCTTCTCGAGATCGTAATTGAACTTGTCTTCGATGTCTTGTAACCGTTTGCTCGCAAAATATAACACCGTGTCATCTGCAAACTCTATGACTTCAGAATATTTAACGCACTCTTCAAAGTCATTGAAATAAAGTAAAAACAAGATAGGTCCTAAGATGGATCCTTGTGGTACACCACAGACAATACTTTTCTCTTCGGATGCTACGTTGTTTACTACGCAATACTGCTTTCTATTGAAGAGGTAGTCTGAGAACCAATTCAAAGCAATTCCTTTAATACCATAAGAACATAATTTTGACAGTAATAATCCATGACTAAGAGTGTCAAATGCTTTTGACAAGTCAACAAAAATTGCACCAACTAGATTGCCACTGTCTACTTCTTTCCTGATGTTGTCCGTTAATAACGTAGTCGCCATCTCCGTTGATCGTTTTCGACGGTACCCAAATTGATTTCGAGAAAGTAAGTTATTTGATTCTAGATAATCAATTAATTGGTGATGAACAGCACGTTCTAGAATCTTGGAAACTATAGGAAGAACTGAGATAGGTCGATAGTTTGTTTCTTCAGATGAATTTCCTCCCTTAAAAAGTGGCGTAACTTTTGCGATTTTCCAGTCCGACGGTATTGTACTGGTACGCAGCGACAGGTTTATAATGAATGCTAATGGTTGAGAAAGGAGTGTAGCAGCATCTTTCAAAACACCCGGTGGTATGTCATCTGCACCGGTGGCTTTCTTTCTCTTCAAAGATTTTAATTCTTTTTCGACAAACACTTTCGTGACGTAATGAAAATGAAAGAGTTTATCAGTCCTGGTCGAAATTATTGGAGTATATCTCCATATAAGGTTTCGTAATGGAAAAGCGACGTCCTTCAATTTTCTAGCGCAATCTGAAAAGTATCGACAAAATTTGTTAGCGTAAAGAAGTTTCTCAGCTGCATCCGGCTGATCACTATTTGTTGGAGATGATGACTTTCCTGCAGGAAATATGCTTTTGATTGTTTTCCAAAACTTACGAGGATTATCCCGGTTTTCCACTAACAAGTTTTTCTGATAACCATTTCTTGCAACTCGAATTTTGTTGTTACAAAGATTTTTTAATTGTCTGTACAAACACCAATCTGACGCTTTCTTCGTTTTTCGTGCCTTTCTCAAGAGTTTATCTCGATTGTTCATATGTTTCTTAATTTCAGCACTCAACCACGGACAGGAACGTCCTTTTACCATTTTGGTTATAACGGGAGCGTGCTTGTCGATTATAGCATGTACTGTTGTTTTAAAATATTCCCAGGAACTTTCCACGGAACTCATTTCATACATAGGTTGCCAATCATGATTATTTATGTCTGTGTTCAATTTTTCAGGGTCATATTTGTTGTAATTTCGACATCGTGTGGTGCGCGATTTAAACTTTTGATGGTTAACTTTTCTTACGCAACCAATACAATCGTGATCACTCAGACTCAGAGGTAGAACGTCCGTGTGGGAGATCGTCGAACTTTTGTTTGTAAATATCACATCAATTAATGTTTCAGTGTCTTGCGTTATTCTCGTGGGCTTTTTTACGAGCTGTACAAATGATTGCAATTTGAATATATCTTTGATTTCACGATGATCACCTTGTTTCAAATAATTCACATTAACATCGCCCATAATGATTGTTTCTAGTGTTAATTTATTAACAGCTATTAACATTTCTCTTAAAATTTCGTTAAAACGAGAATTCAGATATAGAGATGAGTCAGGGGGTCTATACATACAGCATATAAGAAAACTTTTTGCGTTTTTCGGAAAAATTTCGAGCCAGATACATTCAATGTCATTCATCTCTAGATCTTCCCTCCTTTTCCATGTCAATTGTTCCGATATATAAGTGGCCACACCTCCACCTTTCCCAATTTCTCTACAACGTGAAATGAAGTTGTACCCCGGTATTGTGTATAAATCGTTGTTATCAAACCCACTTTGTGCTTCGATGTGAGTTTCAGATAATGTCAAAATGTCTATACGATTTTCATAAGATAATAATGCAGTAAGATTTGCTATGTTATGAAAAATTCCTCTGATATTTTGGTGTAAGAACTTTATACCTTTCATGTTTGTAAACGATTTTATCTGTTCATATTGCGGTCCTGGACAACTTTCGACATCTCCGCAAGCCAGTAATAACAAACAAATCAAACTTCTTTTTCTGTATCGAGCTATGGACTTCGATCTAACTGCAAACAGTGACGAATAAAATAATGATGATAATGAATAAATCTATTGTCATAACGCAAAGGAAGACGACTTGGGATGTCGTAGTTCATTGAGACGGGAAGGACTACTCCAATGGTAAGCTGCGCATACAGGTGGAACGACGGTACTTACGTAAAACGCCTTTATTAGGCTGCAAAAGGCCATATCACAGCCTTTAGAGGGCTGTGCGCGTAGTTAACAATTTTCTAAAGCCATGGCGCTATGGAAAAAGATTTGGGACGGCGTGGACTGTTGAGACTGGGAACACTAGACCATTGAGAGCCTGCCTTGGGGAGTGGAAGCACGTGATTTACATGTAAGGCCTTTATCAGGCTGGAAGTGGCCATATTACAGCATTTAGAGGTCTTTGCAAGTAGTAAACAGCATTCTAAAGCCATGGCGGCAAGGAAAACAACTTCGGATGCCATAGTTCACTGAGACTGGAAGGACTTCTCCAATATTAACCTACATACGCAGGTTGAACGACGGTATTTACGTATAACGCCTTTATTAGGATGCAAAAGGCCATATCACAGACTTTAGAGGGCTGTGCGCGTACTTAACAGTGCTCTAAAGCTATGGTGACAAAGAAAACGACTTGAGACGTCTTAGTTCATTGAAACTGGGAACACTAGACCAATGGCAGCATTTCCCGGAGCGTGGAAGCACGTGATTTTCGTGTAAGGCCTATAATAGGCTGCCAATGGCCATATTAAAGCATTTAGAGGGTTGTGCACGTAGTTAACAGTTGTCTAGTGCCATAGCGGAAAGGAAAATGACTTTTGAAGTCATGGTTCATTGCGACTGGAAAGACTACACCAATGGTAACCTTTGCAGCCAGGTGGATGACGGTATTAACTTATAACGCCTTTATTAGGCTGCACTAAAGAAAACGGCGTGGGATGTCGTAGTCCAATGAGACAGGAAGGACCACACCAATGGTAGCCTGCATTGGCCTGTAAAAGCCCGTGACTTACGTGTAAAGGCTTTATTATGTTAAAAAAAGGTCATATTACAGCGTTTAGAGGGCTGTACAAGTAGTTAACAGAGTTCTAACGCCATAACACGAAGGAAAATGACTTGGGCCGTCGAAACACAATGAGACTGGCAGGACTACTCCAATGGTAACCTGCGCATGCAGGTGGAACAACGGTATTTACGTATAACGCCTTTATTAGGCTACAAAAGGCCATATTACAGTTTTTAGAGGGCTGTGCACGTAGTTAACGGTGTTCTGAAGCCATGGGCACAAAACGCGAAGGAAAATGACATGGGACGTCGAGGTTCGTTGAGACTGGAAACACTGGACCAATGGTAGCATTTCCGAGAGCGTGGAAGCACGTGACTTACGTGTAAGGCCTTTATTAGGCTGCAACAGGCAATATTACGGCTAACAGAGGCTATGCACGTAGTTAACAGTGTTCTAAAGCCATAGTGCCAAGGAAAACGAATTGGAACGTCGTAGTTCATTGAGACTGGAAGGACCACTCCAAGGGAAAACGACTTGGGACATCGAATTCATTGAGACCGGCAGGACTACTCTAATGGTAAACTGCACATACAGATGGAACGACGGTATTTACGTATAACGCCTTTGTTAGGCTGCAAAAAGCCATATCACAGCCTTTAGAGGGCTGTGCGCGTAGTTAAGAATGTTCTAAAGCCATAGCGGCAAGGAGAACAAATTGGGACGTCGTAGCTCATTGAGACTGGAAGGACTACGCCAATAGTAGCCTGCCTGGGCCTGTGGAATCACGTGATTTACGTGTAAGGCCTTTATTAGGCTGCAAATGGCCATAATACAGCATTTAGAGGCCTTTGCAACTAGTAAACAGTGTTCTAAAGCCATGGCGACAAGGAAACGACTTGGGACGACTTGGTCCATTGAGATTGAACACACTAGACCAATAGTAGGCTCTCCAGGAACGTGGAAACACGTGATTTACGTGTAAGGCCTTTATTAGGCCGCAAAAGGGAATATTACGTCTAACAAAGGGCCATGCACGTAGTTAACAGTGTTCTGAAGGCATGATGCCAAAGAAAACGACTTGGGACATCGTAGTCCATGAGACTGGAAGGACTTCACCAATGGTAGCCTGCCTGGGCCTGTGGAACCACGTGATTTACGTGTAACTCCTATATTAGGATGCAAATGGCCATATTACAGCATTTAGAAGCCTTTGCAAGTAGTAAACAGCATTCTAAAGCCACGGCAGTAAGGAAAGCGACTTAGACTGGAACCACTAGATCAATGGTAGCCATTCTTGAGCGCGGAAGCACGTTATTTGCGTCTAAGGCCTTTATCATGCAATAAAACGGCTAACAGAGGGCCATGCACGTAGTCAACAGTATTCTAACGCCATAACGCGAAAGAAAATGACTTGAAACGTCCCAGTTCATTGAGACTGGAAGGACTACTCCAATGGTCACCTGTGCATTCAGGTGGATGACGGTATTTATGTATAAGGCGCTTATAGTGCTGCAAAAAGCAATATTTAAGTACTTCGAGGGCTTAGCGCGTAGTTAACAATGTTCTAAGGCCATAATGCGAAGGAAAATGAATTGGGATGTGGTAGTCCATTTAGACTGAAAGGACTAGACTAATGGTAACCCACGCAGGGTAGTATAACCACGGTATTTACGTGTAAAGCCTTTGATAAGCTGCCAAACACCATATTACAGCCTTTAGAGGGCTTTGCACGCAGCCGAAGAAAACGACTTGCGACGTCGTAGTCCAATGATAGTGGGAACACCAGACCATTGTTAGCGTGCCTTGGAGCGTGGAAGCACGTGTTTTACGTGTAAGGCCTTTATTAGGATGCAAGAGCCAATATTATGGCTAACAGAGGGCCATGCACGTAGTTAGCAGTGTTCTATTGCCATAGCGCCAAGGAAAACGACTTGGGACGTCGTAGTTCATTAAAACTGGAAGGACCACTCCAAAGGAATACGACTTGGGACGTCGTAGTTCATTGAGACTAGAAGGACCACACCAATGGTGGCCTGCCTGGTGCTGTGGAAGCACGTGATTTACGTGTAAGGCTTTTATTAGGCTGCAAAAGACAATAATACGGCTTACAGAGGGCTGTGCGCGTGGTTATCAGTGTTATATTGCCATAGCACCAAGGAAAACGACTTGGGACGACGTAGTTCATTGAGACTGGAAGGACCAGTCCAAAGGAAAACGACTTGGGACGACGTAATCCCGTGATGGTGGGAAGACAAAACTATTGGTAGCCTGCCTTGGCCAGTGGAAGCACGGGATTTACGTGTAAGACCTATATTAGGCTGCAAATGGCCATATTACAGCATTTAGAGGTCTTTGCATGTAGTAAACTGCAAAAGGCCGTATTACAGCTTACAGAGGGCCGTGCACGTGGTTAACAGTGTTCTATGGCCATAGCGCAAAGGAAAACGACTTGGGATGTCGTATTTCATTGAGACTGGAAGGACTACTCCAATATTACCCTGCGTATGCAGGTGGAACGACGGTATTTATGTACAACGCCTTTATTAGGCTGCAAAAAGCAATATTTCAGCATTTAGACGACTGTGCACGTAGAAAAAAGTGTTCTAAGGCCACAGTGCGAAGGAAAACGACTTGGGACGTCGTAGTTTATGAGACTGATAGGACTCCTCCAATGGTAACCTGCGCATACAGGTGGAACGACGGTATTTACTTAGTCTCTGCCAATAGTTTTATCTCCCCATGCTTTTTACTCTTAGTATCCAGCCTCTTCCCCGCATTCCGTAGACCCGCTTGTCCCAACCCTACGGCAATCGTAATTCCACCCATAGCCACGGCTAATGGTACACCGATCCCAGATAGTATGCTACCAATATCAACGCCTGAAGTTGTCACACTTACCGCTAGTAACCCGTGATCCATGTTTCTAACCCACGTATCATGCATTTTGAACTTTTTAGCGAGCTTGTTACGCTCTTTAATCTCGGCACGCAGGTATTGTTTCACTTCATCAATTTTGCCGAGCCTGTAGGCTTGTGAAGTGTCCTCCGTACCCCCCGGAGGTGCAGAAGGTAAGCTTGGGTAAAGCTTTGCAATGTCTGTCATTTATTCTATGAGCAAGTGCATGGTAATCCCCATAAACAAGACGTTTTTATCATAATGATGTTCATCCGTCAACATAAACTCAAGGCGATCCGTCGAACCTTTCAAAGGAAGGTAAACAGGGTTATCAAAACTCCACATTAGCATATCCCCCAGGCACTTACCTCTTTGGTCGGTAGGATGGCAAGAATTTTAGATTTCTGCCCATTAAGCAGACAATCATCCTTATCGAGTTGGTGACAAGTGAGTCTCAGCCGCTGGTAGACGTCAGTCTTGTAGAAGCTGTCATGGTCGCCCTCGGTAAACATTGCTTCGGTATGAAGATTATAACCCATAAGGTCCAGTAGTTATTTATCGACTATCGCAATGTACCCCTTGCTAACCCTAACACTGCACGCTCCATTCCTGAGTACGAAGAACTTGATTCTGTTCCCTGCTTGGTCGTTGACTATGACAGCGAGATCCTCGATCCTGCGGGTCTAGTTATTTCGATGAAGATTCATGGAGTCGATGGATTCTCCGAAAATCTTAAGGTCTCACGCGTATCGGTATAGAGAAGCTTTCCCAAAGCGTAAGATTTTACGCTTATCTCATACTTCAAAGCCAGGCCAACGCGAGGTCCAACATCATCGGCAATCAAGGTATTTCGATCGATGCACAGCGTCTCTACTAACGACTTTTGTGGATCTGATCCTCCGACCAAGTGACACGGGTGAGGAAATAAGCCGATTCCAAAATGTGCTTAAGTATGCACGTAGCAAGGTCGATTTCTCGGTTGCTCATGGGGTATACATGATACCCAGCAACAAGAGCCTTAATATAGGGAGTGTCATGAATTTTACGAACAAAATATTGATCAGTAAGGAGTACTTCTCCATCGGTGTTAATTTGAAAATTAACGCGAATCAAGAGGGAGGGGTTCTGAACCCCACCCTTGGAAAGGCTAGCGAGTCAACTAAACATCAGCCATCAAGGATAGAAAAAGGTGTAGCCGGCGACTACACCCATGGAAAAAGTGCCAAGCGTCAGACGCATGCCTCCGACAGACACGAGGATACCAAGGCTACCGTTATCACATTGGGAGTAGGACTGATCCTCGCGTATGTTTGGTTGAAGTAAGTCTAATCTATTGATCAACAAATTAAACTCTCAGTGCGATTTGCCCTTACTCCTCCTGTTACCCACATACGCCACAACAATACCCACGGCGGCAGCCATGGCCATATACAGATGCTTTGCCGCAAATTCCACAATCTTAGCCGCAACTCTGAAAAAGAACGAGACCACGCTGCCAATGATCCCTGGTAGCGCTGCACCTGCTTTACCTGCTAGGTACTTCAAAAATCTCTCGAGTCTTTCAAGCTGTTTTTGGAAACCCTTCCCACCAGTACCTCCTCCAGTTGCAGCAGCTCTTCCGCCACCTCCTGTAACGGCGAGTACGATGGTTAAAATCAGGAGACCAACAGCAGAAACGATGCTTGCGATAGTAATACCCTGTTCCTTGAAGAGAATCTTGAGCTTTTCCACGAGTGACGTATCATCCTCTGCGATCTTCATCAATGTATCTTTGATATGTAGCAACTGGCTCTGAGTGTCGGATGATAGTAAACCGTGTGCTTTTGCCGTGGCCTCCTTTTGTTCCTGTAGTTGTTCAAGGCCTTGGCTATATCCCTGTCCCAGATAGCTAGCTGTTCCTCGGATGCTCCAGGTGTGGCCTTCTTGCTCTCGAGCCTCTTCACCTTGGCTTCTGCTTTGTCGATCTCACTATCGTAGAAGATCATCTTGCCTTCCAAGTGCTTGAGGTTACCACGTAACGTTTGAAGCTCGCGGTTTAACCCTCTTCTTTCACGATCTGTGATATCCCCGTCAAATGAAGTATCTTCAATCAGGCTCTCCGTGTCATCGAGTACATTTTCGAGTAGCGGCAACATTTCGATGTCATCAGCCTTTTCATTGACATTATCCAATTCATTAAGGAGCCTCTGAGCCATAGTTTTACTACCCTTGTGTGGTGTGGTATAGTCGGTAAACCCCATGGCTTGCAAACGATTCGACCTCAACCTCCGTTGTATCTCGGCAATGCTCCTCAGCTCACCATTCTTTTTCGTAAGCTCCACACCATTGAAAAGAAGTTGGTTTCCTCGTGCTTCAAATTTGTCGTACATATTCGCGATTGGCTGGCCCACCTCATCACTAAGAGCTTCGTAAAGGCTATCAACCTTTGACTTCAGTAGTTCCTCCATTGCCGTGAGAGTCGTGGTGTCAGTGAGGCCGCCTCGTGAAGGTGTTGCGGGCGCAGTGCTTGGTACGTCCTCGGGTCGAAGGATCCCGCTCTCGCTGCTGAACTCCTCGGGTTCGTCTTGAATATCTCGCTCTGATGTAAAGTCATTTCCTTCGTATACTAGGTTAATAGGCATTTATTCCAATCTTATATTACTATAAATAAACATGTATGGAACTAGTTTAAATCCCAATAAGGAGACCAAGACAATGCTTGGGATAAAAGGCAAGAAACAGCGGGTCAAGGTGAGCCATGTCCCCTCAATAATCAACCAGAACGAAGACTTGTACGTTGATGTACCAAACAGGGGTCAGAATGATGTAATTTTCCCAGGATCCCTCAAACTCCTCTTTGACCTAGAGCTTAATGGTACCAATACCAAACGCACCATCGTTAGCAACATCGGCAAAGCCCTAGTTCAAAATCTTCGCATCAGTTTGAATGGGAATGAAATGCAAAACATCAGCGATTTTAATATTCTCGCTGTGTATAGGGATCTGTGGCTGCCCAAAGTTGGGCGTGAGAACAACTTGATTCTTAAGGGTATAAATCCCAACGATGGTACCATCAGAGCTCTGCAAGTCAAAGCCAGCGACCATATCGGAAATAATGAGGAAAAAGCGATCGTGGCAGCTTACGGCAACACCTTTTGCATCCCTATAGGTAAAATGTTCGAACTAACGAGGGATCTACCATTCTACCAAGCAGGCTTACACGGCAGGCTGCAGTTTGTAATAAATTTTGCACCCTATGACCTAGTCATCAAAGATGCTGGTGCGGCTGCTGCTGGAAGCACGGCAGCCAAGCCCGCTGATAGTGCGTATAAAATTACCAATATCGCGCTCGAGTTTGATAAAGTGACAAACGAGGGGCTTAGCAGTGCTATGAGCGTGTGCTCCGCAGCAAGGTTATAACGATGAAGAAAGGTGATACCAGCTATGATCTCCAGATCGACACTCCGGCCAAGAGCTTGAAGGGTGTGTTGTTGTTGTTTGTAGACCCGGGAAAGTGAAAGCTTATGCTGGCGTTAACGAGGTCTTCTATAACTCCAAAATCGAGAAATTAACGATCACTGTCGAGGGTGAGCCTAACGAACTCTACTCGCATGCTATGCTCCCGAAAGATCATCTCGAGTAAATCGTTGAACTCTTTGGCAGCCATGACTCGGAAGTGACGATTGGGCAGTTCATGACTGAGCGTTATGTGTTGTTCATTGATTTTAGAGCAACACCCGATCACAGCTTGCATGGTTCTGGCAGACCTTTGCAAAGGCTTAGCGATGGCATTACCTTGCATATGACCAAGAAGGCGGATGGAACTGGGGATATACGCTGTTATATGTACTTGCTTCAGGACGCTCAATTGAACATTCTGAATGAAAGATTTCACTCCGTAGAATATTAGAAATAAACATAGCAACTATTGGTGTACTCGTAGCGGGCGCAGCTATAAATGCGTTGGCATTTAGTGGCTCGAATTTCCTTTTCAGCAAGCTCTCGGGACATGGCGAAGAGAAGAGGAAAAGGCACGATAAAGCAATCGAACAACTTCAAGCTGCTCAACCCCAATGGGTACGTGACGGACAGGCAAAGATCGACTGGTACAACAAGAGACGGGATGAAGAGCGTGCTGCGGGTCAGAGTTTGAAAGAGCTTGATGAAAGCATGAGAGAATATTTATTAGCGACGATCGAGAAAGCTCCAAAGCTCTCAGACTATTATGCACCTTCCAAACAGCAACAAGATGGTGAACTCACCTTCATCGTAGGATCACTGGCTCTGCTGGGTCTCGTCGTGTACAAGTATATGTAAGGAACATTTTTGACATGTATAATAAACATGTCAAAAGTAAAGCATGTTGCTACCCCCAAAGAGGCGGAAAAACTATCCCAAATCTACTACCAGCCAGAACATCTCTGGACTGGTCGAAAAGCCATTATACTACTCTCTGAGCAGTGTGGTCTCTCTAAGAAGCGTGTTACTCACCGGTTGACTCGGCAACTTGCTTGGCTCAGACATATTCGAGGGCCCAAGCACATCAACTACCCACATTTCACCATCACAAAACCCAACGAGATGCATCAATTTGATTTGCTCTATATGCCCCATGACAAGCTGTATGGAAACACCTATAAATACATCCTCACAGGCATTGACGTGGCTTCAAGGTATAAGGTGGCTAGACTCCTGAAAACGAAGAAAGCCAGCGAAGTCGCTGACATGCTAAAGGATATATACAAGGCAGGACCTCTCCAATATCCAAAGACTTTCCAATGCGATAACGGTAGTGAGTTCAAATCAGACGTGAGCAAGCTGTTAGAGGCTAAGGGTGTCGAGATAAAACGTGTGACTACGAGGTAACACCACACTTTCACGGCTTTTGTCGAGTCCTATAACAAGGTGCTCGCGGAAAGGCTCTTCAAACCTGAAGATGCGCAAGAGCTTGCCTCGGACGAAACTAGTACCACATGGGTCAAACACTTGTACACTATCCTGAAACGTTTGAACAACACCAAGACCGCCATGAAGCCTTTGAAAGCGCTCAAACTTGAGGAGGTGCCGCTTGGAAAATCGATGGCCATCTTGAAGAAAAGCCTTTACCCGATGACGGGCTCTATTTGTACCTCCTACAACCTGGAGAAGAGCATGAGTGCCTGGTGGAGCAAAAAAACGTACAGGTTGGATCATATCGTAACTAGTACACGTCTCCTGTACTATTTAAAAGACGAGCCTGATCAAAGCTTCGTCTCTGAAGAACTCATTTTAATGCCAGAGGATGTTGAAGTACCTCCGGAGTATGTTAAGGAATGGTAAATTTCTTGATTAGGATGGCCATTTCACCGGTTCCCCCGTAGCGGGGGAACCGCTCAGTTGCCAATTGTGAGCTTATTTAACGTGAACCTATGGTTCACGTTAATACCTACCATACAAAAATGTTCGTATCCCCGGAGGATGTTATCAGGCCTTGGTAAATAGTATCTTGAGGAGTACGATAGCGCCAGCCAGACTCTGCCACATGACCGCACCTCAAGAGGAAGCAATAAAGGCCGGCTTCTGTTAGTAAAACTGTGTTTGGTTGGGTGTACTCAAATCTGAGTACACCTTGTGTAGATACTTGGAGATCAGTAATAGCGTCACCAAGCCGCATTTTGTACTTCCCGATATCATGAGGATATTTCTTTTTAATTGAAATCACTCCAAATTTTCCAGGTCCGATGGTGCTTAAGTCTGATCCAAAGGCAGGCATTCTTGGACTTTTCGAGTTGGGCCTTGATCGATTCCCAGTCGTTGATGATGTTAGTCTCTTCATCTACCAGTTTCATATCGCTCCTTTCATATAAACCATTTAGGGTACCATATAAACAGCTGCTTTTTTTGCCTTCGCAGATTTTTTGGGAGGGCCGTGTAACTTTGAGTGAGGAGCCAGAGACTGTGTTTTCTGTGCCTACCCGAGATAGCGAGTTTGAACAAGGGTCGACGCTTTTTGTCGAGACTTTCATCGCTTATCATGTCATCGATAATGAATAAGCTCTCTTTCCCTGCCAGAATCCTTGATAGTTGCTCGATCCAGTAGAAAAGCTGGTCTTTGGGCTCGATCATGAAAACGTAGTCATCTTGGCACAGTGATGATCTTTCAAAGTAAGTCTTGTTCCAGCGAATTGTTAGGCAGAGGATTACGATATTATGGAAGTAACCCTTGTATTCTTTATTGAGTAAGTCCAGGACTTTTTGGGTTTTCCCGCAGCTTTTCGGGCCTGTAAATATTGCCGTATGAGAGTCTTTAATAATATTCATGTTTGTTGTATGCCCATAGGCAGACAACAAACCTTGTACTTACTTCTTTGAAAAATGGAGGCAAGGATCCAACCCTTTGAGACCGCCATCTCACGGCTTCCTCGCCCTGCTGTGAAGCAGGCGATCATTTTCATCACATCGTTTGTGTCAAGGTTGGTAGAGGGGCTAGAGATCCCTAGGAATCGCTTCCCAAGCATTGCATATGCAAATGTAAAGCCTAGGTCAACTATACTTTCAAAGACCATGTCGATTATCTTCTTCTGTTGAGGGGTGACGTTTGAACTCATACTTTATTATATCCTATTTCATCTTAAAAATATCAATATCTGGCTTAGACTCCAGCCTCGGGCTGGGTTGATGAGACGCTTTGACAGGCTGGTCAGTGGCCACGTAGACATGAGCGTCAAGGTAGTCTAAAGCTTTAGCTGTGATATCTACCGAGGTGGTGACGATGTAGCCGATTACCACAAAACCAAGAGCTCCAAATCACTCTCAAGCATGGCGGAAATTGAAGCCTTCATGGAAGAATACGAGAGGAAGCGTCTGGATCTGGAAGATGCGGAGTTCTGGACTAAAGTCTACTTACCACCTGACAGAAACATCGAGACCCCGGAGCTTACGAAGGCAAGATAGTCTTCAAGCATGTACAGGTCAAGATAATTTCTACGAGGGAGCCCCTACTTGGATGTGGACCTTTGCCGGACTGGCTGCGAGACAAAAGGTGTATCTGCGCCATAAACAGTGAAAATGCCAGAACGGACAACCTGTGCTTTTGGAGATGCTTGGCCGTAATGGAGAGGGCCGACGTAATAAGGGGAACAGAGTTCCTAACAAGACCGGCCCTCAAATTAGCACGCGAGTACTACGAGAACCCCAAGCTAAAGCGGGAAGAGGTACGTGCTACAAAGCTCGTGGATCTGGAGGGTATCGCTAAACACTTCAAGATCAACATCAGAATCTTTGAGCCCAAGACGAACTCTAACAAGGCACCATGGCGGCTCGCCTATGGTCAAAACCAGTACAAGAAGGGGTTGGGCACGATAAACCTCGGTATGCTGCATGGTCATTGCTTCTACATCAAGAAGATGGATGTTTTGACTCTAAGTTGGGAATGCGAGGCCTGTACCCAAATTTTCACCAGATCCGACAACCTTACGCGACACAAAAATAACGAGTGCGAAGGCGCCAAAACAACGATCATTTGCAGGGGTAAAAATGTCAAGTGCATGCCTAGCAAATCGAAAAATGTCTTCTACGAGCAATATGCATTCAGCTATGCGGCATGCCAATGAATTGAGGCATTGGCGGAGCAGTCGGAAATGCACATACATCACGCGCTCTGCGGGCATGGAGGGGAACGCGTGATTCGTGTGATGGGTCAGGAGGCCTATAGGGTAGATGGATACGAACCTGAGACCAAAACAGTCTATGAATATCACGGCTGCAAGTGGCATGGATGCCCATGCCAACTGCAGCGAACCAACGCTGATGAGAATAATTTCAAGCTCACCAAATTTAAGGAGGATCACATCCAAAAACTCGGCTACAACCTGGTCACCACATGGAAGTGCGAGAACCCCCCAAATGTTAAGAGGCTCTTCAAGAAAGAATTTCGACCCTACCCCCACTTCGTTGTGTTTGACTTTGAAGCTCCCCTGATACCATTACACCAGCATCAAACGGCCGATCTAACATACATCTCGGAGCATATCCCGGTAAGTGTTGCCATTCATGATAGTCTACAGGAACATCCCACCTTCATCATGCATGAAAGCCCCAAGGTGCTGGTGCAGAAATTCATCGAGCAATTAGAGCAGAGGCAGGCCCGCATCGTTAAAGAAGTCGAAAGGCTGCACCCCAAGCCCGATGATTTTGATATGCTTTCAGATCAAACCCAAAAAGCTTGGAATGAGTGGGTGAACCAAGTGACGTTGATAGGTTTCAACAGCGGCAAGTATGACATCAACCTGATCAAGCGGTACTTTGTCGAACGAATTGCGGATGATGACGAGGATAAGATTACAGTAGCAAAGAAGAACAATGACTACATGTTCCTCACAACATCAAAGTTCAAATTCATAGACATTAAAAACTTTCTCGCGCCTGGAATGAGTTACGCGGGCTGGTGCAAGTCATTGGATTGCAATCTCGAGAAGCTCGTGTTCCTTTACGAGTGGCTGTCGAGCTATGACAAGTTAAAACATGTCGGCCCCGTTGATCATGAGGCTTTCTATAGCACCCTCAACGGTAAAAACACCCTCTTGCCTGAAGATTACCAGGCGTTCCGAGATGAGTTCTACAAGAGGGGCTGCGTCACAATGCTGGATTGATTAGCCGAGTACAACTTGGCGGACGTAGTACTCTTTATTGAGACTGTCGACAGGACCCGCAACACGTACCATGAAGATGAGATTGACATTCTCAAGGATGCTGTGAGTATACCAGGCGTATCGATGCGCTATGTCCTGAACAAATCCCTGCGCTTGAACCCCGAAATAGAGCTTTATACACCGGGGGACCCCTACACGCACAAATGTCAAGACAATTGCGTCAAAGCCCGATGTAAGGCCTGCATGGAGGTTAAAAAAGCGTGTGACGAGTGTACCAAGAACGAGGCCTATGAGCTCCTGCAAACGGGCATGGTAAGTGGTTCCGCGATCGTCTTTTGCAGGTACCACGAGAGGGATGTGACAGCCATAAGATCTCACATCTATAACGAGCCCAGCAAATGTAAGACCATTCTAGGCTATGATGCAAACATGCTCTACCCGAGTACCTTGCTGCAGGACTTCCCATGCGGTAAGGCGAAGCTTGTCAGGATTGCTGAACCCACAGATGGATTGGGGGCTCTAGAGCAAGGCGTTCTAGATGGCTCACTTTTCGGTTTTGCGGAAGTTGATATCGGAGTGCCTCAAGAGCTGTACGACAAATTCAGCGAAATGTCTCCGCTATTTGTGGTCAAAGAGATACCCGATGAAGCCATTCCAGAGCACATGCGCGAGTACTTGCTCAAGACTGGGCGCAAACGTGTTCCTGGAACGAGGAAGCTCTTAGGCTTGATGAAAGCAGAGAGGATCTTGCTGTACACACCCGTGCTCAAATGGTACCTAGAGCATGGGCTAAAAGTCACGGCGTGTTACCGGTTCCTCAAGTACTCACGCGGTAAACCATTCGCGTGGTTTCCGGAAGAAATTGCAGATGCGAGACGCCAAGCTGATAAAGACCCCGACAAACGTATTGCGAGCGACACTGCCAAGTTGAAAGGGAATATGGAAAAATGATCGAGGACTTGGCAAGGCATGCCAATACTAGCTTCACGAGAAATGAAAAAGAGGTCGATGCGGCAATGAGGAGCCCCTATCTCGAGGACCTTGAAGAGATTGGAGATGCTTATGAATTAAGAAGGGGTAAACAAGGGGTTAGCATCGATCGAGCGTGTTGAATTGCCGTATACCAATTGGCAAAGCTTCGCATGCTAGAATTTTATTATGAATTTCTCGACAAGTACGTGGACCGTCGAGACTTTGAATATGTGTATATGGACACGGACAAGGCCTATTTTGCTATCTCGGGGGAAGAACTGCGAGATATTGTTCGCCTTGAACTCCTCAAGCAGTTTGATGCTGATGTGAAAGACTGGCTCGTCACCGACAAACACTCCAGTCGAACGGGAGGGTTGCTTAAAACCAAATTCATCGGGTCTCGAATGGTTGCTTTGACGGCCAAGTGTTACTTTTTCGAAGGTAAGGAAGGCACGAAGTTTTCATGTAAAGGAATGTCGGAAAGACAAAATGAAGTAACGTGGGACAGGTATATGAGGGTTTTGAAGGGTAGTTTGGACACGGCGAAAAACGTAGGCTTCCGGGTGCATAAGCAGGGTATGGTTACCTATTAACAGAACAAGCTGGGACTTTCGGCTTTCTATGCCAAAAGGAAGGTGCTCAAAGATGGAATTCACACGATGCCTTTGGAGTTGTGAATTCCCGTCCAGATTTTCGTGAGTTAGTATTCAAAAAAATTCAATAAGAAATGGAGGAAGTTAAAAATTGCACAAAGTGTAAGCGAGAACAACCACTGGACAACTTTAAAATTAAGAGGAACGGACAATTGACAAAGAATTGCATCAAATGCCTCAATTCCCACAATGTGTCAAGGGAACAAAAAAAATGCAATCACGAAAAAATACCAGGACAGTGCTTCATATGTGATTTCCCTGGGTATCAGCATAACCTTATTCTAACCAGGATTAGGCATGCTCTAAATAATGATACAGAGATTGCCTCTCAAGAGTATCTGGGGTGCGGTATTTGCACTTTCATTGGTCATATCCAAGCTCAATTCAAAGACGGTATGTGCTGGGGCAACCGAGGGTCCTGGGAATTCGACCACAGAATCCCCATTAAATATAGAGAAAATGGTGAATATCCCAGCGATGCGGTGCAGCTAGAGAGACTCCATTACACCAACATTCAACCAATGTGGGTTGCAGAGAATCAAAAGAAAGGTTGTCGATATATATCTGCCTAAAGTCGGTCGCGTTGAATAGGTTTTTTTTCTTCATAACTTCGAGTAACTCCCCATCAGTATGAGGACGATTTAAAACAAGTTTAAACTCATTTGCCTCATACATTCAAAAATGTTCATCATTTTTTGAATGGTCGAGAGATTTTATGTATGATGAGCAAAAGACCTAACCGGTGATGCGTGAATTTTCACACAGGTAATACTCAAGGTGTTACTGAATAGCTATATACGAAGCTTGATATATCGTAATAATTGTCGTAGCAGGCATAGACCTGGTTGAAGGGTACGGATGGGCGGGCGAGACCAAGCCTTACCTGGAGGCGGCCGTCTCGCCCCGGTTTCTACCTCACACTGTGCCAGTCGGGGAAAAAATTGTACCAAAATGCCGGTTAAATATCAGTGCTAGTAACGGCCTCTGAAAGTGCTCACTTAAAAAGGTGGGTTTCGTTAATGCGTAGTACAAGCACGACATTCTGTATAGAGTATAAAGAGCAAGTACGCTAAACCTGCAAAGCAGGACAGCACTGAAAAAAAACACCTCGGCTCTGAGTGATATACTCGCAGAATCAAAAAGCCTCTGGGTTCAAACAACAATAAAAAACATCAAAACACCCAGAGGGTTCCCTTGCGAGGGTTTTGCTTTGAAAAAACATGCTATGCGTATCGCTATACTATTACCATACATCTTGATATTCACCTTCCTCTATCGCTATAGACTAATAATAAAGACAATGTCCGATCTCGCTGAAATATTTGATGGTGTTGATACACCAGCCCCTGACAAACCAGCTGTTGACAAGCGCCAGACGCTAAAGGATGTCATACGTCTCGGTACGAAGAAGCACCTCTTGCCGAATAAATGTACCGGAGCCGAAGGGAATAAAATGGCAACTCAATAAGCAAAAGCAGACTAAGAACGCGGTATCCGCATTGGCTCGCAATATATAGTGATTCCTATTCACGCCATTTGAAAATCCTAACACCAGCAGAAGACCGATTTACACCACAGGCGTGTAATTTAGTGATGACCCCACATATGAACAAAATAACATACGCTGGGAAATATGCTTTTAAATCATCCCTTAAATTCCTGTTTTCGCAGTGATAAAGAGATCCTTTAGGAACGGGTTCCATATCCATCCTGATGTAAAAAGTAATTCTTATACGTTTTAAACGTATAAAAAATGAGCGAAGTTTAACCACAAGAAGAGAGAGTTTTTACAAAGCCAGTAAAACATCCGGGGAGAGTCGCGCAAGGTCACAAATTGGTGGCACTGATGAAGAAGAGGAAAGAAGATCTTAAAAAACAAGAAGGCACATTAGAATCTGCAGTCAAAACCTCTTCTGGGGTGAGTTCTGTACAGTCAGGCAGTGTATACATTGCTGGAGGCCTCGTTGTCATAGTCGCGTGCTTAGGAGTTGGTTTCTATTTTTTCCATAAAAAAACCGTGGCGATTGACCAGCCGGTCAAAATACCCAGCGCGGGGCTGGAACCTAAGCAAAATATTGATATTTTTAAGATGAAATAGGCATATAATAAAGTATGAGTTCAAACGGTACCCCCCAACAGAAGGAAATTATCGATATGATCTATGAAACAGTCGTGGACCTAGGCTTTACATTCGCCTATGCAATGGTCGGAAGAAATTTCTGGGAATCTCTAGCCCCAGCACCAAGATGGATACCAATGATGTGATGACGATGGTGGTCTATTTCACAGCAGGTTGACGCTCGAGAGAGATGGCTGTAAGTAAGGGGTGGATTCCCGCATCCATCGTGCCGAAACCTAAATAGGTCTACGAATTTGTGTATGCCCCAAGGCATACACAATAAATGACTCTCGATATCGTCAAACACCCACATACCGCAATATTTACAGGTCCTACAGGCTGCGGCAAAACTCAGCTCGTCCTGGACTTGCTCGACAACGAGTATAAACACAATTTCCACAACATCGTGATCCTCTGCCCTACTCTCCGTTGGAACAAAACATACCTGGAAAGGGCCTGTCTGTCTGGGGAAGATAGCTTATTCATCGTGGATGACATGATCGCGGACGAGAGTCTAGATAAGCGCCGACAACCTTTGCTCGAGTTAGCTATCAGTGGACGCCATAAGAAACACAGTTTATGGCTACTTACTCAAAGTTATACTTCTCTACCCAAAAATTTGAGACGGCAAAAGAAGCAGTTGTTCATGTGGTACCCGCACGAATGCAGTGATATGAAGCTGATAGACGAAGAGACGAATCAGATATATGACTGAGAGTCAATTAAGGCCCAGCTCAGAAAGTCCAAACATATTTTTTTGTATGTGAGACTGGAACACCCACGAACCTGGAAAATTTTGGAGTGACGCGGGTGTATGTAGTATTGTCTTGACTAAATAAATGAATTCTATCAACAGATTACATGAGAAAAAACGGGAATTGGAAAAACAACTAAAGGCTTGCCATGAGGAAATGGACCAATTATACTATATTGAAAATCAAATGGAGGCCACTTATGAGGAGCAAAATGTGATGCGGGAGAGGGAAAAAAATAATGAAAGGTTTGAGATTATTTTTCATGGAACTTATCTGACCCTTTGCTTAATTTACTACATTTGTAAATATAAGAACATTTCGCGCCATAAAGCGGATGTACTCAGATCGAAGTACATACATGCAGACACGGTGTTACCGACGGAACCATAAACTACATGGTCAAGGCGGTATACCATTTTATACCGTTTTTTTATACCGTTTTTATAACGACACCTATCAACTGAGC
Organism: Hydractinia symbiolongicarpus; assembly: GCF_029227915.1. Taxonomy (NCBI): domain Eukaryota; kingdom Metazoa; phylum Cnidaria; class Hydrozoa; order Anthoathecata; family Hydractiniidae; genus Hydractinia; species Hydractinia symbiolongicarpus. The sequence continues at coordinate 13,736,511 of NC_079885.1, read as the reverse complement.
AGTTTACCCGCAGCGGGGGAACCTGATGAAATGGCCATCGGTCTCAAAAAAATTTACCATTCTTTAACATTCTCCGGAGGTACTTCAACGCCCTCGGGTATTAGCATCAACTCCTTCGCCACAAAGCTTCGATTAGGCCCTCCATCAAGATAGTAGAGGAGACGGGTACCTGTCACAATACGGTCCAGTCTATACGTCTTTTTACTCCACCAGGCGTCAGTCGCGTGTTTTTTTGTTCTCCATGCTCTTCGCCGGGTTGCAGTAGGTGCAAGTAAAGACCATCATCGGGTAGAGGCTTTTTTCATCAAGCTTGATCATGACGGTCTTGGTATTGTTCATGCTTTTGACGATAGTGTACAAGTGTTTGACCCATGTGGTACTAGTTTCGTCAGAGGCAAGCTCTTGTGCATCTTGAGGCTTGAAGAGCCTTTCCGCAAGTACCTTGTTGTACGACTCCACGAAGGTTGTAAATGTATGGTGGTATTTTGTGGTAGCCCGTTTAATCTCCACCCCTTTACCCTCCAGCAATTTCGTTACATCCGATTTGAACTCACTACCGTTATCGCATTGGAAAGTATTTGGATATCAAAGAGGTCCCGCTTTGTAAATATCCTTGACTTCGCTGGCCTTTTTGGTGCGCAACGGCCTAGCTACTTTATAGCTACATCGATGCCTGTGAGTATATATTTGTACGTGTTTCCATAAACTTTATTATGGGGCATATAGAGCAAGTCAAACTGATGCATCTCATTGGGTTTCGTAATTGTGAAATGTGGGTAGTTGATGCGCTTAGGTCCTTTGATATGTCTGAGCCATAGGAGTTGACGAGTCAGCCAGTGTGTGACTTTCTTTTTGGAGAGACCACTCTGAGTAGAGAGTAGTTTAATGGCTTTGCGCCTAGTCCATAGATGTTCGGGCTGGTAGTAGATTTGAGTTAACTTTCCTGTTTCCTCAGGAGTAATGATATGTGCTTTTGACATTTATTAGATGTCAAAAAATGTTCCTTACATATATCTGTACACGACGAAACCCAGCAGAGCCAAGGACCCTACGATGAACGTGAGTTCACCGTCTTGTTGCTGCTTGGAGGGTGTGTAAAAGTATGATAATTTAGGTGCTTTTTCTATCGTCGCGATATAGTACTCTCGCATACCCTCATCAAGCTCCTTCAAACTTTCGCCGGCTTGGCGCTTAAGCTCTCGTTGCTGATTGTACCAATCGTTTTTCCTCTGTCTGTCACGTACCCATTGGGCTTGAGCAGCTTGTAATTTCTCGACCGCTAGATTGTGTCTTTTCCTCTTCTCCTCGCCATACCCTGATAGTTTTGAAAACAGGAAATTTGAACCGCTAAATGCCAATGCGTTTATAGCAGCGCCCCGTACAAAACTTTCCAATGGTCACTTCGCTATCGTGGGATCCGAAAAGTTCAAAGACTTGCTTGAAATGATCTTTCGGCAACATCACGTGTGAATAGAGTTCGTTAGGCTCACCCTCGACAGTGATCGTGATTTTCTCGATCTTGGGGTTGTAGAAGACCTCATTAGCGCCAGAGTAAGCCTTGACTTTCCCCGGATCTACAAAGAGTAGACACCCTTCAGAGACTTGGCAGGAGTATCGATCTGAAAGTTGTAGCTGGTATCAGCTTTCTTCATCGTTATAACCTTGCTACGGAGTACACGCTCGTAGGGTAGGGCGAGAAGTTAAACCTTCATTGGTAACCTTATCAAACTCCAGCGCGGTATTGGTAATTTTATAACCAGCATCAGCTGGCTTGGCTGCTGTGCTTCCAGAAGCCGCCGTACCAGCATCTTTGATGACTTGGCCATAGGGTGCGAAGTGTATGACAAACTGTAGCTTGTCATGTAAGCCTGCTTGGTAGAAGGGCAAGTCTCGTGTCAATTCGAAAAATCTGCCGATAGGTATGGCAAAAGTATTACCATACGCTACCACGATAGCTTTTTCTTCGTCATTTCCAACATGGTCACTAGCTTTGACTTGTAATGACCAAATCTTCCCGTCGTTGGGGTTGATACCTTCAAGAATTAGGTTGTTCTCGCGCTCAATTTTTGGCAGCCAGAGATCCCGATACACAGCGAGGATATTAAAATCGCTGATGTTCAGCACTTCATTACCGTTCAAGCTGATGCGAAGATTTTGAACCAGGGCTTTGCCGATATTGCTAACGATGGTGCGTTTGGTATTGGTGCCAATAAGCTCCAGGTCAAAGAGAAGTTTAAGAGAGCCCGGAAAAATTATATCATATCATTATTATTATCATTATTTACCCATGTTTGGTACATCAATGTACAAATCTTCGTTCTGGTTGATTGTTGAGGGGACATGGCTCACCTTGACACGCTGTTTTTTGCCTTGCATGGCCAGCATTGTCTTTAATTCCTTCTGTGAATCTAGCTTAGTTCCGTACATGTTTATTATTAGGGATTGAATAAATGCCGATTAATCCAATATACGAAGGAGACTTTACGCCAGAGGAAGATATTCAGGACAAGCCTGAGGAGTTCAGTAGCAAGAGTGAGTTCCTTAGACCCAAGTATATTCCAGGAGCAAGCACTACACCCGCAACACCTTTACGAGGTGACACCACGACTCTCAGGGCAAAGGGGGAACTACTGAGGTCGAAAGTTGATAGCCTTTACGAAGCTCTTAGTGGGGAGCTGGGAGAGCCGAGTGCGAGATACTACAACGAGTTTAAAGTCGACGGGAACCGGCTTCTTTACGATGGTGTAGAGCTCACGAAAAGGAATGGTGAATTGAGGAGCGTTTTCGAGATACGAAGGAGGTTAGGTGCGGGGCGATTGCAAACCATGGAGTTCGACGACTATACCACACCACACAAGGGTAGTAAGACTATGGCTCAGAAACTCCTGAACGAATTGGATAATGTCAATGAAAAGGCTGATGAGATTGAAATGTTGCTGCTACTTGAGAACGTGCTCGATGACACGGAGAGCCTGATCGAAGATACTTCCTTTGGCAGGGATATCAAAGAGCGTGAAAGAAGAGAGTTAAACCGCGAGCTTCAAACGCTAAGAGGCAATCTGAGGAATCTGAAAAACAAGATGATCTTCTACGATAGTCAGATAGATAAAGTAGAGGCCAAGGTGAAACATCTCGAAAGCAAGAAAGCTGCACCTGGAGTATCCGAGGAACAGCTAGCTTTCTGGGACAGGGATATAGCCAAGGCCAAGGAGGACCTGGAACGACTACGTGATCAAAAAGGGGCTATGGCAAAAGCGCACGGTTTACTATCATCTGACACTCAGAGCCAGCTGCTACACATTAAGGAAACATTGATGAAGATCGCGGTGGATGATAAAACTTCGGTTGAAAAACTCAGGATCCTGTTCAAAGAGCAGGGTATTACTATAGCCAGTATCGTCTCCGCCGTTGGTCTCCTGATTTCAACCATCGTGCTCGCCGTTACGGGAGGTGGAGGTGCTGCTGGAGGAGGTAGTGCTGGAGGAAGTACGGGTGGGGAAGATTTTATACGGAAAAAGCTTGAAAGACTCGGAAAATTCCTGAAGTACCTAGCAGGCAAAGCAGATGGAGCCCTTCCAGGGATTATTGGCAGCGTGGGCTTGTTCTTCTTCAGAGTTGCAGCGAGAGTCGTAGAGTTCGCAGCAAAGCATTTATACATGGTCATGGCTGCTGCTGTGGGGATTGTTGTGGCTTACGTCGGGGCTAAGAGGGGAAAAAGGTCGTTCAAGTTCAAGTCTAATTTGTTGATCAACAAATTAGACTTACTTCCACCAAATATATGCGAGGATCAGTCCAACTCCCAACGTGATAACAGTGGCCTTGGTATCCTCGTGCTGCCTGTGGGCTTCTTTGGAAAGGGGTGCAGCAGCCGCACCCACTGCGATGTCACGGCGAGGTGTGGTTTTCTTCGACTCGATAGTCTGCCTAGGAGGTGTGGTGAAGGCTGCCTCATGCTTGACAGCATGGCCCATGTTATTCAGATCTAGCTCCACACCTACACCTATGTTAGAGGGCGCGATTAGAACGTTGTTGTTGTACCCCAAAATCTTTCCAATGCGGAGGTCCATGTTGGAGGGGAGCATGTTTACGCTGGACATCACGGCGAAATTTACTGGAGTCTGTGCATACTGGAGCACCTTTTGAAACTCGGTGATGTCTTGACCTACGTTTTCCTCACGTTGAACCATGGCCTCGAATTTCTGCAGGAGGATCTGTCTAGCCGTGAAGTTATCGGCATTAGAGTCTAGGATTGAGGCCTTGGCACTCGCTTGGGATCCTAGTAGCAAGATCACGTAAACGCGAATACTCTCGCTGATCTTCATCAGGCCCTCCGATGTCAGACCCTGGCTAGTGGGGATGATAAATTTGGCCCAATCCCCATCAACCTGTGGCCACCATCTACCATTTGTCAACGATGACACCAGAGCTTTGAACTTGTAAAAAGCGTCGGGATCGCACCGTACTCACGACATATTTGCGCATACCCCGAGGTGAAGTAGGGGTTCTCGTAGTGGGAAAAGCCTCCTTCGTATAGCATAGGTACCCTTATTCTCGCGAGAATACGTCTCATGTGGTAATACACGTGGAATTTGAAAATGGATTGAACGAGGGGTATGGAGCCACTCATGTGCTTGGCAGAGATCCCCAACGCCGTTGTTGCGCAATGACAAGCGAAATTTACCTGGATGTTCAAATACTCCAAGGCTTGCCCCTCCCAATTTACACTCACATGATCGTTCAACAGTTTAGTGAGAACTTTGATGGGGTACTTGGTGAACTGTGGGAAGGCCACGGAAATGTGCTGAGTCGTAGACACGTAGAGGTCCTGATGCTCCAAGTTAGTTACACCGAGAGGCCACTCACCTCTGTTGGACTTGTACTTTGCCTTTGGGTTATACGAGTAAATGTTCATGTTTCTTAAAGAAACATGAAGCAGCTACATGTTACGGATATGGAGAAACCTACGATATTTGAGGACTAGAGCAGAACACAAAAATTGCCCTGAAGTCGATCAGCATTCGACCTACATGGCTGAACCTTTTCAAAAAAAAGAACGAAATAACATTTATAAAGCGACGCCTGGGTCGACCAATGATGGGGACTTTAGCGTTGGGGATTTTGAAGCGCTCATCTTGATCGAGAAGGGTCTGTATAGGATGGAGGATTTGGTGAATATCATCAACGGTCAATCAGGGGACAGAATCAAACTTTTCGTACTGAGAAACGGAGTCTGTAAAGTCAGAGTAGTAAGGGGTATGTTGCGATAGTCGATAAAACACGGATCTTATGGGGTATAATTTTGATACCAAGTCAATGTTTACCGAGGGCGACCATGATAGCTACTATAGGACTGATGTTTACCAGCGATGGAAACTCACTTCCCACCAACTCGATGAGGAAAGATGCCTTCTTAATGGAAAAAAAATCCAAGATACTATTTGCTTGCAACAAAGGAGTTAACTAACTGGGGAGATATGTTGATGTGGAGTTTCGATAACCCTGTATACCTTCCCCTTAAAGGTTCAACAGACTGGCTGGAATTCATGCTCACGGATGAGTATCACTAAGATAAGAATGTCTTGTTCATGGGAATAACGATGCATTTACTCATAGAATAAATATGACAGACATTATAAAGCTTTACCCGCCTTTGCCTTCTGCACCTCCGGGGGGTACGGAGGACAGTTTACAAGTCTATAGACTGAAGAAGATCGAAGAAGTGGAACAATATCTACGTAATGAGATTAAAGAGCGGGAAAAGCTTGCCAAAAAGTTTAAAATGCACGGTACGTGGGTTAGATACACTGATCATGGTCTGCTGGCCGTAAGTGTCATTACTTCGGGTGTTGGGGCTGGAAGTATGATATCCAGAATTGGTGTACCATTGGCCGCAGCCATGGGTGGAATTACGATTGCCGTAGGGTTGGGGCAAGCTGGTCTACGGAATGCTGGGAAGAGACTGAATACTAAGAGTAAAAAGCATGAAAGCATAAGATTACTGGCGGAAACCAAATTAAACTCTATCGTTGACTTGATATCGAGAGCTGTGGAGAATTGTTTGATTAGCGACCACGAGTTCAGCCTAATCATACAGGAAAAACAGAAGTATATGATCTGAAGGAGCAGATCAGACAACAAACACGCAAAATCGTGGACTCTATCAACGAACGGGAGCGACAGCAGCTTGTAGCGAAAGGGCGTGAGGAGGCGAAAGATGAACTGCTCAAAAAACTTCAATGTGCGCAGTATGTCAGCGGTACTTAGAGGAACCACCCGCGTATTCATAAGAATATACATGGTCTAGTATGTTGAACAACATACTAAATTAATTGAGCAATTCTCCAGTATCTGCGTCAATCAGTAAATCTCCATCATATCTCACTCGTCTACGCTTCTCCTTAGGGTCTCTCGAATATTGTTCAAGACGTTTATTCAATGCTATCAATGAACATGGTTCGCAGTATGGTCCATCGGTTTGAGTGAAAGCATCCTTGTATTTAACCTTACGAATCGCCTCGATAAGGGTGGCCTTATTCATGGTTGAAATGTTACGGATACCTAACGCCTTGGCTTCCTTTTTTAATTCGGTAATGAACATGTTTATATGGTTGGGAACAACCATATAGAGCATTTTTTGTCTAATGCATTAATTCATCATCCGAATCATCATCCGAATTCAAGTAGATGGTTGGCTTGAATTCCTCGATTTTATACTTGCATTCTTCCAGTGTGATCTGCATATAATGTTTTGAACCATGCTTGTAAATGCTCGCAAGTTTGAAAATGGCCTGGCACTTGCAGCTTTCCTTTGAAGGGACTTCTTTAGGATTGAAATCCGGTCTTATCTTGCCTTCCCATTCTTTCACTTTTGTGGTAATATATTTACCATTTTTAACGGGTTGGTTATCAAAGTTTACTTCTTTCAAGGCTTGTATTTTATCTATGATGGTATTAAACTTCTCCAGCCATCGGGATTTATCGTAGATGTCGAATGACATGGTAAGTGAGTTTTCTTTATCGTCATCGTAGCGCGAGACGCCATTGGAATATAGATCCCTGTGTGTTTTAATAGTTAGATAACTGATCTTGCCATCATTTTTATATCCAATAATAACGCGTTCATCCCTGCCTTTGTTGGTATTAATTAGATCACTTAGCACTATATTCTTAATGTTCACATTCTTGATATGTAATGGAGCATCCTTGGTATAAAAGTCTTTTGATTTAGCAGTCTCTGTACCAAATTTAAACATCCTTTTATTTTGGTAATATTGGGGCTCAACTAGAGTCGGGCACATGGACAGTGGCCGCCGTTATACGTGATATACATGTAGTAACAAGACCAGCACAGCATTTTGCCGTGTATAAGGAGCTTCCGTTGGCATTGCAGGCACCGGTCGTATTCATCGAGGATTTTTTCACATTCATCGCATTGTTCGTTCATCGTTTATTTGTCCATTCGCCCCTACTCAACTGCTCATACTCTGGATAAAAAGCTCATCGAGTAGAGGAATCCCCCTATTCGATTGGCCAACCACTAAATTTAACTCCACAATATATCAAGATCATTCTTTTCGTCCTCTGAAAAACACCAGTCCATGACTCTATCGGGATGCCAGGCTACTGGAAGAAGCTCCCTCTTAATCCTATACTTCCACGTTTTTCTCAAGCGATGGTCCTCGAGTAGCTCAGGTTCCTCCCCAGCCATGCTGTGATACATTTCCCTGGTAACAAAACAGTCTGGAACATGCTTGAATCGCCATGGTCCTTGTTAAGCCTTGATACACATGTCTTGGGTCTTAAAATGGTCCAGAACAAACTCGAGTAGCCCGGGATACTCCCCAACCGCCATGGCACACATTTCCGGTGTCTTTATATGATCTGGAACAAATCCGAGAAGATAAGGTGTTTTGAACATAAACGATGAAGATCCGTCTCGGAGATGGAGACCCGTCACGTCACATTAATTTTAATTGGGTTTTTATAGTTTTTTTGCGCACTTTTCGCATTGTTTCTAATCTCCGTACTAATAGGACAAGCGTGTGGTAAAAGTGAGAATCGAATATATCGTAGTTCTTGATTAAAATCTTAACGTAAAGAGTTTCTTCAAGCAGCAAAAAGGAAGCAAGCGCAGTAAACAACGCAATAGTTAGTGTTTCATGTTTTATTTTGTACGTGTAATAGTATGTCTATCGACACAGGCTATATTTGAATTTATATATGTTGTGCTTATCCTTTTGTATCTTTGTATTTTTTCTGTTTGTATTTAAGCTATGAAACGTCATCATCATACTGTACTAGACCGACCGATGTACCGTATTTTATTCTACCGCCCCCGTGTGTTCGCATAGTTGCGTCTGCTTTCTTGTGTATCGTCCGCGCACAAAACATTTCATAGTAGTCGAACCGATCTACATCGCATCACGATAATTTACCGATTCTTATTTATTATTTTACCGTAAACTTTCGCTTGACAAATTTATCACAGTCCTGGCTGGGTGTTTCATATCTTATCATTTAATCTGTTTTAACCACTTTATCTGTATGGATCGTTAGTGTTAGAAACATCATTAGTAGCAGATAGATAGAAACATTAGCAATTGATTCGAGTTAGAGCTACCGTTAACTCAACCGGAGTTTTAAATGAAAAAGTAAATTCTCTAAGGACTAGTCGAAGTGGTCATATTGGCATTATAACTAAAATAATTAATCGTTTATCACTCCTTCTAACAGAGCAAAATAAAGATTCAAAGATAGTTAACATGTCAAATAAACTTAATGAGACACTCGGAATAGTTGAACAAATAACTTTTGAGCATAATAATCTGGTCTCCACGGAAGAGAGTGAGGCTGCTAACCAACATTTTAAGACAGCAAAAAATAAAAATCGACCAAATAAAATCGGTTTGTGAGGAATATTTTTAACATTCTAACGCTGATGATAATTTAGAAATTGATAATGCCAGAAGTCAGGACTCACGTCACCGTTCGTCGTCGCATCGATCACCTTCAAATCACTCTAGATCTTCCAGGCATTCCAGTTTATATCATCACTCTTCTCGCAGCAGTCAAAAAAGCCATCATAGTAAGTCCCAATCGACATCATCTTTAAACTTGCTCCTACAGAGGAAGACTGAATCTGCTGAGGCTCAGTTACAGGCGAAACTTGCGGAGGAAAAGCTAAAAAGGAAGTTAAATTTATTAGAACGGAAGAGAGAGATAAAGCTTAAAATATTGGAACAAAAGAAAATGCTAGAGAGAGACGAAATAGTAGAAAGGTTGAACGTAGTGAAAGATAAAGCTGAAATCGCCAGATTAAGAGAGAGTATAATAGAAGAACATGTTGCTTCAGAAGATATGTCCGTTAGATCGCAAATTACACAGCCATTAATATTTAGAGAGAGGAAAAGCTCGTCTTATTATGTACCAACCACCGAAAACCTTCGAATATTAGATATCAGAATTGACAGAGAAGAGAGAAATATTTCATCTCAGATAGACGTATCATCTCTACAACATCCTAAAAGCGACACTACTTTCGTTATTCCTAGTGACATCAACAAACATTATTCTAAACCACATTCTTCGTCTTCATCAAACCATTCAACAAAAAGCCGTCACTTCTTCAACATCGATGATATACCGTCTGATGCATCTTCGTCAGTCAATCAACATTCATATAAAGATCAGACTAAATTACTTCCATGTTTAAATCAGGATAAATCTAAAACGAACCGTTCAGAACTAAAAGATGTCGAAAAAAATGTCTTCAATAATCCGGAAAATATCGATAAATCTCGTTATCAACCGATTGATAAATTTATTGACGATCTTATTGAAGGACAAGAAACCATTATAGAAGATGCGAATGCGATAACTACCGCTAGGGTACTTCGTTGGGAGTATGAATCAAGGAATCTACCAGTTATTGATCTGTTTAGGTTCGATGGTTCACCTAATAAATGGCCAGAGTTTGTGGAAAACTTTAAATCTAGAGTACACCTGAAGGTTTTCTTTGACGATAACACAAGGATGGAGAGGTTGATTAGTGTATTGGACGGTGAGGCTAAGAAGACGGTGTAATCGATTGGTGCAAGTGGCATATTTTACGCATCTGCATTAAAACCATTATAACGTGACTTCGGTAATCCTTGTGTTGTATCATACTTTAAATTAAAAAACGTTCTTGATCTTCCTCAAATACCACCTCGCGACAGAACATCTCTTCGTCGATATCAGCAGCTTCTTAATTCTAATAATACTTGGCTAATCTCCATGGGCTACAAATCTGCTATTAATTCAACTGAGAATTTAGCAAAGGCTGTAGCTAGATTACCTCATCACTTTCGCAATCAGTTTTACAAATTTTCGAAAGGCAAAATTACGAGTGAGAATAGCATTAATTTGATTGACTTTGAGAAATGATTGAGTTGGAAGTTATTAGAGCAATTCAATCCAATAGCAAATTTAATCGCAGATCAGGAACAGAATAAGATTAAAAAAGGAAAGGAGTCGAAGAGAGATGAGAAAAGAGTGAGAACATTTGCAACAGGTGCAGGTAGTGAACGCAGTACGAAGTGTTGGATTTGTTCAGAAAATCATTTTGTTTTTAAGTGCAGAGAATTCGAATCAAAACCGATGGCAGATCGTAGGAAGTTTGTTTTAGAAAAGGGACTTTGCTTCAATTGTCTTTCACCTTCTCACAAAATAAAATGTAAATCTAGGAAGAGGTGTCGAGAAGATAAATGTGGAAAACGTCACCACACCCTGCTGAATTTAGGAACGCCACAACAAAATGAAAATGAAGATACAAAGAATGAACCTGAGGCAAGAATCACCCGATCTCGTACCACAACTGACACCTATCTTCAAGTTATCCCGTTACCGTAACTCATAACAACAAAACAGTAACAACCAACGCTATTCTAGATAGTCGATCAGATAGCACCTTAATTTGCGAAGAAACAGCACGGAAACTTGGATAAGGTGGGAAGGAGCAACCGTTAAGAGTATCAACGATCCTATCGAATTTACAGAAGTTTAAATCAAAAATCGTATCATTTAATGTTCACCCTACCAATCTAAAAGAAGAAATCAGAATCGAAAAAGCATGGGTTGTACCAGATCTTAACACTCCTACTAAAAAACGAAACATCGCAGATTTAAAAGAAAAATATGTTCATTTAAAAGACATCGATATACCAACCTTACACGACGACAGAGTAACAGTACTTATTGGAATTGATACACCATCACTTCATATTCAACACGATTATCGAGTAGGAAAACACAACGAACCAGTAGCTGTTAAAACGCAACTTGGTTGGATCCTATTTGGTGGGAAAAATAAAAACATATTTACCAATATTAATCGATTAGAAACTGATACGTATGATCTCACTAAAGCAGTAGAAAGATTTTGGGAAATCGAGTCATATGGAACAAAGCCTCCACTCCATCCAGACCTACTAACGAAAGACGAAAAACATGCGTCACACATACTTAAGTCGACCACGAAAATAAAAGACGGTCATTTTGAAGTAGGTTTATTGTGGAAAGATGAGAAACCAAAATTACCATACAACAGGGAATTAGCAGTCCAACGTCTGAAATCTAACGAAAGAAAACTGAGCAAGCAATCAATTTTAGCAGAAAATTACAGATTACAAGTCAAGGAATATATCGCTCTTGGACATGCGAGAAAGCTTTCAGACTTTGAGAAAAACCAAACATCCAATATCACCAACTACATACCACATCATGGTGTTGTCCATCCTAACAAGCCTGCAAAAGTTCGTGTAGTCTTTGACGCAGCTGCAAAGTACAAAGGTATTTCATTAAAGATAATTAACTCCTATATATACGGAGGTGTGGCACTCAAGGGCTAAAATATGCTGATATCAGCAGCAAAAATCTGAAAATCATAAGGCAGAACCACATTTTTTCAAAGTTACCCAGGGTTCCTCGACGTTGTCCATCGCATTGGCTAGCGCTGAAACTTGTGAACGAGACGCAGTTGAAGCTAAGGAATCGTGGCTTCGAACTGAAGACATGCTGAGAAATGCCATGAGTCGTGCAAGGGAAAGGAGAGAAAGTCTTAGTAATTTTTTTTCATTGGATTTACAAGAATTTGAGGTACCCCAGAATGAGAAGTAAAGAACAGAAACGCCTTTCTGATGTCTGATGATGAGGGATGGTGACATCTGGATAATATTTATTTTGTGATTTTAAGCTACCTAGCTAATACCATGCCAGCACTTCAGGGGCACATTTGTTATTAAATAATTAAGTGATAAAGTACAAGAGCTAAATATATTAGTTTTATGAGGCTAGCTATACAAAAGATTTTTCAAGGCATTCTGTCATTTTAAATAAAGATAGCTACTTGCTAGCAATTTGGACCTCCCATAACAGTGAACAGTCAAGACTTGAGTATATAGCTAGTTAGGTGTGCAAGGCATTGCATGTTGGTTAAATATGTTGTCACGACAAACAGAAACCTATATTTCATAAATAAATTTCTGCAAATGTTCAGGTTTCTTTTATCGAACAGAAACCTGTTTTTCATAAATAAATATTTGTAGATTTTCAGGTTTCTTTTATGAAATAACAAAATTTTGGAAAGTATAGCCAGAAGTAATATTCGCTTGGAGCCGGAAGACGTAAAGTCTCTGTCCAGGTTAAGACTTAGTAAAGGGTAAACTGTGTCATACGGAGGACACTTAGTGTAATGTGTTACAAATCCAGTGGAGTGCTTATAGCATAAAGGTATAATACATTTTTCAACCAACATTCACAGGACTTATGATGAAGCCTATTGTTACTTCTGCAAAGCAAATACAGTTGTTTAGCATTTTTCATTTTGCATAATAAGTTCCTGTAGATATTCAAAAATTAATTGTGAGTGGCACCAGGCTGAGCGATTAGTGCAAGTAAACGTGTTGCAGATCCAGGTGGACAAAAAAATAACTTCTAACAACTTTGTATTTATAGAGCTGGATAAGGTATATGGTCCTAAACCTGGGACACATTTTATCTGTTTGAATTATTTTAAATCCTGAGAATCACTTTGAATGTTATCTGTACACATGGCTTGTCAAAATAATATGCTTTCAAAAAAGGTTTATCGGAGTCCCCAAAAATGGCTAAATTCAGGAACTCAAGAACTATAATAGTAGCAAAAAAATTTTTTGGGTTCATTTCATCAAACTGGTCTAAAAACATATAATACTAAGTTTCAAGTCATTATTTCAATTTTTACTGAAGTAATAGGACTTTTACTTATTATGGTTTTAGCATAGTTTTTCATACTGCTGACACCAAAATGGCTGCAGGGACTAATCGGTTTGAAATTAATTTATATTATTTTTATAACAACCTTTTTCTATTTATGTGTTTTTCTTTTCCTGCAAAAGTTGTTCCATAGCTTATGTATATCACATTATGATAAGGACGAAAAAGTTACTGTGCGACATGGGTTTTAAACCTTATAAATTTCCAGCGAGAAATTTAAAAACTTATAAATGACAAAATCGCAAAAGTTCATCTTAAAAATTTTCAATTTTTGTTAATGTGAAAGTAATCCACTTGAAAAGGTTTCTGAGGTTTTTTATGAAGAAATCTTCCATATTACCCATATGGGGTAACTTGATGAACAATGAGATTTCCCGCAGGTGTTCTGTAGTATGTGTAATATAATTTTAAAAACTGCGATGTAATTTTCCTCTTAAGTTTTGATTTTAAACCCAGCTAAAAAGCTCAGCCTTGTCCTTTCATACTTAGTCTAGCTAGCTATAGCGAAAAAAATTAATATTTAAACTTGACCTATTTTACTGAGTATTAAGTAATAAATGCTAGTTTAATCCTTAATGTAGCTGGGTAGCTAAGCTACCTGTAAGAACAACATAAAACAACGTCGAGACTGTTCTCTTTTGTAAACAAACCCAGTGGTATTTTTGTAATAAGTACCAAAATTTGTGTGCATTTCTTGCGCTTATGAGTGTAATCAAAGTGCCCTGTACGTAAATCCTAAAAATTTATGTCATTGGCTCACTCTTTACGAATGACACCACATAACAAAAAAAACCATGCTTTGCTATTTCCCTTAACCTCTACCGAGATTTGGTTGTGATATATATCAGAATTAATTGTCTTTAAACGACAACTTGTTGCCCGGCCCAGACTTGCTGCCTAATATCTGTATTACTCACATTCCGTACTTATCGTTACGCAATTATGGCTGACATTGAAAAAATGTTTCATCAGGTCAAAGTATCAAGGATAGAACAAGATTCTCTTCGTTTCGTTTGGGGAGAAGACACTAGCGACAACATTGATGACTGCCATGCAAGTACATTTATTTGGTGAAGTAGACTCACCTTGTTGCGCGAATTACGCTCTTTGACAAACTAGTATCGACCACGATCGCGAAATCGTAGACGCTATCACGAAAAAGTTTTACATGGATGATTATCTGGACTCCATGAAAACAGTAGACGAAGCCGTATCGATTGCAAAAACCGTGACAGAAGCCTTGAAAAGTTGTGGCTTTCGTTTAACAAAATGGCTTTCAAATTCTTGTGAAATTCTTAAGTGTTTTCCAAATACCGAAACCGTAATCAACGTCAATCTAGACCTAAACAAATTACCGACTGAAAGAGTACTTGGTATGTTATGGAATCCGAATACTGACTATTTCACATTCAAAGCTGTCAACAAGCCATCACCTGAAACTAAAAGAGGTATATTAAGTTTAACAAGTTCAATATTTGACCCACTTGGCATCTTAACACCATTCATTTTAGAAGGAAAACTTATCATCCAATCATTGTGGAAATCCAAAATAGACTGGGATGAAGAAATACCAACCGAATTAAAAACAAGGTGGTTGAGCTGGAGAAGTGAACTGGAGAAACTAACATCAATCAGCATTCCTCGATGGCTCAAACTACAATCCAATAATCAGTTGATTCAATATCAATCATATGGTGCTGTCGCATATCTACGTATTCAAGATACGCATACCGTCAATGTAACATTCGTGATGGGAAAATCCAGAGTCGCCCCGTTGAATCCGAAATCTCTCACAATACCAAAATTAGAATTACAAGCTGCTGTCTTGGCTACAAGAATGAGAGAATCAATAGTGAGTAGTCTTTCCATGGACCTCGGTACCAAATTTTGGACAGATTCACAAATAGTTTTGAAATATATCTCGAATGAAAACCGAAAATCTCCAGTATTCGTTATGAATCGCATCAATGAAATTCGTACTACGACTGACGTCAATTCGTGGCGTTTTGTGCCAGGAACTCTAAACCCAGCAGACAATGCTACAAGATATGTACCACTATCATCGACCGAGAATTCCAGATGGTTAACCGGTCCATCGTTTTTAATCGAAGAAGAATGCAATTGGCCAGACCAAAACCAAAATGTCATTCAAAGTGAAGAAGACGCAGATATTACCAACTTTCAGTCAACTAGTAATGCAATACCAGAGAAAACATCCTTTATCAAATGGGAAAATTATTCCGATTGGCAAAAACTCTGTCGCCACATTGCGTGGATTATCAAATTAAAACGAAATTGGTTGTTATTAAAAAGGGGAAGATCTGAACCTGAAAAATTTGATTACCTGACCGTTGATGAAATTGAAGCAACAAAGTTACAGTTGTATAGCATCTCACAACAAGAATCCTACCCATCAGAATTCGAAAACCTACAATCACACAAGGAACTACCAAAAAGATCACCACTTGTAGCTTTGAGACCAATGATGCAGAACAATTTGATTCGTGTTGGAGGAAGAATTGGTTTAATCGATATACCATTTGAGTCGAAGCACCAAGTGATAATCTCGCCGAAACACCACATTGCACGACTCATAATTCAACACATTCATCATACAAACTTCCATGTTGGACAAAACGCCACACTAGCACTATCAAGAC
Organism: Hydractinia symbiolongicarpus; assembly: GCF_029227915.1. Lineage (NCBI taxonomy): Eukaryota > Metazoa > Cnidaria > Hydrozoa > Anthoathecata > Hydractiniidae > Hydractinia > Hydractinia symbiolongicarpus. The sequence continues at coordinate 13,720,558 of NC_079885.1, read as the reverse complement.
AAAATATTTGGATTCCGACTGGAAAATCCTATGTGAAGAATTTGATAAATGCATGTACATACTGTAAATCAAAGAAAGTCAAGCCAATATCACCACTTATGGGAGATCTACCAATCGATCGTCTTGCTGTAGGTGAACCACCATTTAATCGATCTGGAGTAGATTACTTTGGTCCAATGATTGTCAAGAGAAGTAAGAGGACAACAGCTTCATCTGGAACCGTGAAAAGCTATGGAGCATTGTCACGTGCCGTTCACATTGAGCTAGCTGGAGATTTATCGACAGATAGTTTCATTCTTGCACTTCGACGTTTTATCTCAAGAAGAGGAAACCCCAAAACAATCACCAGCGACAACGAAACCAACTTCGTCGGCGCAGATCGTGAACTAAGAGAGCTGGTAACGAATCTGAATGAGACAAAACTTCGAAAAGAGTTAACAAAGAATAGTATCGAATGGAAGTTCAACCCACCATTTTCACCATGGATGAATGGAGCGATGGAATCTATGGTGAAAATCACTAAACGAGCGTTGAAAGTGATAGTTCGTGATAGCGTTTTCACCGAAGAAGAGTTACGTACATTCTTGACTGAAGTAGAAGCAACCATCAATAGCCGACCGTTGACTTCTATCAGCAGTGACGCAGATGACTACCAAGCACTAACGCCAAATCATTTTCTCATTGGAAGAGCGTCGCAAAATATACCTGTAGATTCTGTATTTACAGACCTCGACGATCGTAAAAGATGGAGAGCCGTACAGGCTGCTTCAAATATGTTTTGGAATAGATGGAGAAAGGAATACCTGCCTTCTTTGACAACACGTGCTAAATGGAATACAAACGACGACCAAATTAAGGAAGGAGATCTCGTGATAGTTAGAGACCAGAACGTCTTGAAAAATCATTGGCCGCTGGGACGCATTGCGAAAATCTTTTCTGGCAGCGATGGCATCAACAGGGTTGCAGAAGTGAAAACTGCTGATGAAAATTACATTCGTCCCATCCGATCACTTGCGTTACTGGAACGCAGTGCTAAATGAAAATGTCACCTGAACTATGCTTCGCATACAACGGTGAATTGTGTTCTTTATAGGTGTACATAATTCGTGAAGAAACAACAACGACGTTGTAAAATTCGATGATAAATCTTGGGCAAACGATATTGCAAAGCGATGATGAAGAAATCGGAATGACGTACATAAACGACGTACATAAACGACATCTTTAACGAGTCCGACGTAAGCAAGATAATCAATTATATCAAATAAGGCGTTACTAGATGGACAGTCGTTCGTAGACGAGTACTCACTGGTGGGGAGTGTTTTGAACACAAACGATGAAGATCCGTCTCGGAGATGGAGACCCGTCACGTCACATTAATTTTAATTGGGTTCTTATAGTTTTTTCGCGCACTTTTCACATTGTTTTTCGTCCACGACCGTTATTAGGCCATAAAAGTCTGTTACAGCCTTTGGAAGCCTGTGCACGCAGTTGGGGGCTTTCTAAATTCCTTGTCCCAAGGAAAACGAATTGTGCCGTCGTAGTTCATTGAAACAGAAAAGAGTAGACCTATGGCTACCTGTCCCAGCGCCTGAAACGACGTGATTTACGTGTAGAGCTCTTATTATTGGGACTTGGGAGAATAGGCCGATAGCTACCTATCTGCGCGTTTGGAACGAGGTGATTTACGTCCGCGGCCGTTATTGGACTGTAAGAAGTTATCTCTTCAAGGCCTGAGTACGCAATTGGCCGGCGTTTAAAGGCGCCAGGGAAAAAGACTGGAGGCGTCGTAGTCCATTGACACTGGGAGGAATAACACGATAGCCACCTATCTGGGCGCTTGGAAGCACGTTATCACGTGTAGAGGCCGAATAAGGCGATATTACAGCGTTTGGAGGCCTGAGCACGGAAAGGCTTCGTGACCAACTGTTAATCCTTGTAAGTGAGCTTGTTCAAATTCTTTTACGCTTTCAGACTAGCATAAAGGCGGAAGTCCACCTTGTTCGCAAAGCACGACGTACTTACGCTGTGCGGTCGTGCGTCCAAGCAACGCTATATGTCCACTGAAAACAGAAATGCGCGCATAAATTCAAATTGGCGGCGATTCAAGCAAACTCGATGTTCAAAATCATGAACTTACTTTAATATACTCACAGCGCTCTGAAAAAAGTCAATGGTTTTGACTTTCAAAACGATGAGCGCGTGCAAAAACGCTCCTAAATATGGCGCAATATTTGATGCGTACGCCGTGAACTGACGTGCTAAAAGATTGAAGTGGACTTTCGGCTTAACCTTGGTAATAAGCAAGAGGCATGTCTTTTTTCACTATGACAACTACAACCGTGACGAAAATATAAACGTCATATGAACTTTACATCATTAATAAGTATTGTCGTTTGAATATTATAATAATGCATAAATTATATAAATGTTAAGATAAATGTTTAGCGAACCGTCATTGGGGTAACAAACCTTGGGTTATCGCTATAAAGATATAGTCGAGCGATATTAACGCAGTGAAGGTGAAAAGAGTACCACGGGAACGAGATCAATTTTTTTTATCACAAAATTTAATCAAGCGAAACTTCGAATAACGAAAAAGTTTTGGTAGAGCATATATATGAATAATGCACTACGACAAAGTGGTTGCGATTTGTCACTGGAAAAAACCTTCACCAATAGCAACCATATCATTAAACTCTAAATGAAATTCCCCGACTTTTACCAAAACACTGTGGGAATGCTGGGTGTATAATGAAAATGTTTTATACCATAAATTAATGTTAAGTCTAGTACTAATTTAGAAACAAGAGATCACAATAACAATTATTCCCGACTTCCACTAAAAATGTAGCAAATACCACGACTTGACCAAGGTGGCTACCACCCTGAAAATGAACCTGTAACAAAAAACCTCAGATTAAAAAAGTTAATAGACGGACAAGTCGTTTTTAATTTTTTGTTGCACGTTTGATAAAGTGAACACACGTAATTGATACGCCTTGTAATGCGTTTTACTATGGTTGTTGCAGCGCCTCGGGAACGGTTGGTATAATTGAGGTTACGAAAGATACAAAAAAAGTGCATAAAATACGGAATGCCGATGGGCGTGGTGGATCCGCATTTTGATTATTATTTGAAGTATTCTCTTGGTAAAAATCGACATTTTCATTATCTTGCTGATTTGGCTGTTCTGGAACAGGATCTATAATACGAAAAAAACAATAATAAAAATTCAATACTGATCTTAAATTGGGAGGCTAAATAATTTTAAAAATATTGCAAGAACATAAAGAGTCTTGTTGTAATCATTGTAAGTTTGCTGCCGTAACGAAAAAGTGGCATCACACTTTTTGTACCAACAAAATTTAAAGACAGTCATACGTTTTAAAAAAAAGAAAAACAAATTAGTTATAATTCGAACAATAAATCTACTTGTCGTTCTGTCCACATGAAAGAGACGTAATCTGGCCCTTTAATACACATTCATTAAAAATTTTACCTGGCTGTCCTTCCACTCTCCTCCTCGGTGTAAACCAACCACCCTGATACAGGTACACAATAAATCCGAGTATAGTAACCATCAAAAATCTACTTGTAGAAGAATAAAAATATATAATGCTGAGGAACATTAACAGTCTTAAAGACATGTACAGCCAGTCCAGCCAATCCCGATTTCGAGGGTTATCATTTTCCTCTTCATCCTCTTGAACCATAGGACCGCCTACACCAGCGTTCATACGAATGTTTTCATTTTGTGGGTTGCCCGGCTGCGCTTGTTGTTGTTCTTGTGGTGCAAGTTCTTGAGGTGGTTCTTGTGGTGCAGCAACTCCTGGTGAAAGTGGAACGTTCGGAGTCGTTGCAGCACGTGATGGGGGCATGGAGAATCCTTGCGATCTATCAAAAACAAAACAAACCAGATTATAAACAAGTATATATAGCTGAAGACATCACTGTATAAAAAAAGCAAATAAGGAAATGGGATTTGCATGATTACTGCTTTCGCAAAGTACATTTACTTTGAAAAAGTTAGGACAACACTATTTCAACGATTTCGGACAATTGAATACTTTAACAAAATTGATTTTATGATGGAAACGAAACAAAGCACAAAGAAGAATCTACCTGTATCACACTCTAAAACAAGATAGCTGCACAGCTATGAAGCTGTGGAACCAATGTTATAACGGAGGTGGGTTGTTTTTGTTACTGAGAATACACAAAGCCTATTTCTAATTATCAACGTATTGCAAACCAATAAAAAGCCTCGCTTGCCTAGCATTTGCAACAGCTGATGCTAGACTGATTACTAAAAATCGTTTTTATTACTTTTCACAAACGCAAGACTGAAACATAATGAAATAGAAAAGTTACATCATTTTTTTAAGTAAATAAGGTTTCTAATAAAAGTTAAAAGTTGTACCAGTAAAAGCATGTTTTAATAAAACAAAATCCCTGAATAAGAGCTGGTTTATGTCAATAAAATATATACAGCATCGAGAAAACACTTTAAAGCATGGAAGATAAAAAATACATTAAGGCAGCAAAAGGTTGACATTGCAATTTAGGTAGCATAACTAATGCTTGGTGCTTGTTTTACAGAGAAAAAATTAAACAGGGTGGTTAAATTGTAGAACCCTCCTGTTTAGTCACTGAGCAGCGAGCTCAATAATAATATGCATATTTTATTTAAACTGGTAACCGAATTGTTATTTTGTGCCAAGGACGCCTGAAAAAGGATGACAAGATATATCATGGGCGAAAATCTAAAGATATCTGCGATAGTCAACCGTTGTTTTATGGGTTGAAGGCTAGTCCAATAGAACACCCTTTGAGACATGGTCTGCAGAAAATTTCTACAAATCTGAGCAATTTAAGACTAGTTACATTGTGATGTGGTGTTGTATATATTCCCAAGATCTTTTGCGCAAATCGACAGGCAAAATAAGCATGCAATAAGTCGTAGACCTACCAGCCTATTACAAACTTTAATTTTCAGTGAAGGCATCTTAATTTGATCTTGAAATTAAAACCTAGTTTTTGCATGCAGATTATAATTTACATTATACATAAGTGAAAAAATGCTACTAGATACTTCTTAACCATAACTTGACCTGTCAGGGTGAACTGATAATTAGCCTTTAAATTTAGTTAGCCATTACAGGATAATTGACGTGGTTAATAATGTTGAAAATCTTACGAAGGGTAAAATTGATTCGTTATTGTTGGAGAAGGAAAAGTTTTGGATAGGAACGTTGGTGACGCAGCATTGCGGTCTAAACGGAACCCACGATTGGAACCGGAAAAACGTACGGACAGAGAGAAACCATCCTCTTAATAAGTGAACGCTGTAGAAACCATCTAGTTGGTGATAATATATTTTATTGTTTTTAATTGCTTGCCTTTTTATGTTACCAAGGCAACGTTTTTAATAGTATATATTCTAGATTTTACCAAATTGTAAAGTATTCGTTTGAAAAAGTTGGTTGATATACTAACGAAATATTAATAACTTTTGTCATTCTTATTGATTTGTTGGTTATTCCCTTATTAAATTGTGTTTATATCTTCTTTTTTAAACCTGAGCTATGCAGCTTTTAAAATGGCAGATTAAACGTCAATTTTACGAACCGCGTCCGAGATACGCATATCTTCACTTAAATCCTAGAAGATCAGGATTTTGTTCGAGCTTTCAGCCGAAACTAGAAGCTGTGTGTTCCACAGCTACTAAAATACAAGGTGCTTAGTCTGAATCTGAAAATGGGTTCTCTGTTTCGAGCTCGTGATCAATTACTTCTGATTCGCCGAATGTTATTGAATCTCTTGATTACGAGCTGTTGGGAATTCTCAAATTATCATAAAGCCAATAATTCATTGAGCATTAACTGGTTTCATCACATAAAGGTTGGTAACCAAATTATTTAATAGAAATAAAAACTAAAAACACACTATATTAAAAAGTTCGGATATTAAAAAAATCGGACATATAAAAATTCGGACAATTAAAGTTTCGCACGCACAGTTGTCTGAAAATAAAAACGTCTGAAGTTTTTCAAAGTTGATGTAACTTATTTAACTTACAACTCTTTTCGCCACGTAAAGTATTGAAAAAAGCTACTTACATTTGATTGTATGGATTTTGTCCGCTGTGCATAGCATTATGCCATTGTTGCCAGTGTTGGTAATATTGTTGCATATGCATGTGATAACGTGACCATGGGTTATGCATGCTGTGTTGATACCACTCAGCTAAATCTGGCATAGATGTTGCTGATGACAACGGCGAGTTCATTTCAGAAAGAGATCTGAAAATAACGGCAATAGTTATAAGGAAATTGAATCTGTAGGGCCTGAAATAAAAAAAAAACCCAAACATAACAACCTAAGCATGCAGGGCCGTAGGAATGCAAATACATTAACGGAACTGAGTCTTAATAATGACAATCTGGATATGTCTTGTCCAAAACTTTTTTTCAATGCTGCATGCCTACCCCTAAAAATCTCTATCAAATCCTTATAATTTCGATCTATAATTTAATAATTTTCAGGTCTAAGGTCTAAAATCTCTTATTATAATAGGAAGAGTGTCACCGTGTGTCTGTGACAGGCAAATTGGATGTGTTCATTTTCCTTTGAACTAGCCGAAATTTTCTTTTCATTTCGGCAAAAATAAGACCGCGGGTTTACTTTGTTTACGTCACGTGATTAAAACGATTCAATTTGATTTGCTTAAACTATTTTAACGGCTGACTTTCGAACGTTAAATAAATGTAACGATCCCTTCGTCATGAAAGTAGTGCGGACAGTGAAAGCAAGCAAAGTCAAAGCGGAGAAGTGGAGTGGAGTTAAGTAGAATATTAAAAGGGTAAAAGTAGAAGTAGAAAAGTGAAGTTAGAAGCTATTGGCAGTAGAAGTGAAAGCAAGAGTTTGAAGTGGTTTAGAATTCAGTAAGAGTAAAATTTTTTTTTAAGCTAGAGCTACGTAGTACATTTTTATGTAGCACAATTCAAATTGTCAAGTAAACTCGCATTTTTCAGAAAAAAGCCATTTGAAAGTTTTGTATCTTTCCGCGTTTGTTTGTTTACATAAAAGGGCTTTTGCATAATTAATGTTCCCCTGCTGCGTACCTAATATAAAATTCAAAATGCTACACTAAGCTGTTTGGCTACCAACCAATTTTGCTGGACGAAAAACTCTGGTTTGTTAACTCATCTCGTAATTTTTACATGACTATTCTGTTGTATTAAATAACTTAGAAAGTAAATATGGCTATGATCATAATTTATGTAGCCATATCTACTTTTTCTTTAAATTGTGTTTTACTAAGTATAAATAGCTAGCTATATACCTAGCTAAGTATTCCCAGTTTAACTATATTTAACTGGTTGTCTTAACCTAAGAGTTATGTTGGTATTCCTCTTATTTAGCTATTTACAGCCACCTTAGTCCTCTTACTTAGGGATCTGATTTGAGCATGAATCATAGAATACTAGTCGGTAGACCATGGAAAAATCCACGGGTTCGCCCGTTCTCTTTATATCACATTGCGTGCGTCTTGCTACTTGCGGTACCATTTTGCGTGAAAGACAGACGCATACAGGTATTATAATATAGACTAGTCGTTAGCCCGTGGAAAAATCCACGGGTTCGCCCGTCCTTTAAATTCACCTGTCGCAACAAAGTGGACAAAAATATATCGCATTTGGTATTGGTGCTCATTATAAAAATTTCGTGATTCCGTTACGGGACGCGCCTCTCGCGGACACACAGACAAAATAAGGCTATTATTAAAGAGACTAGTCGTTTACCCGTGAAAAGATTCACGGGGTCCCCTGTCCTTTATATATCTCATTTCGTGTTTCCGTAACAGGACGCGTCTTTCGCGGACAGACAGACAGACAGACGGAATTCGGCTATTATTAAAGAGACTAGTCGTTGCCCGTGGAAAAATCCACGGGTTCGCCCGTCGTTTATATTTACCTGCCGCAACAAAGTGGATAAAAATATATCGCATTTGATATTCGTGTTTCCGTAACATAATTTTCTAACTCAGCGGGGGGTCCGCGCAGAGGCAGACAGACGACGGCTATTATTATAGAGATGTAACAAACCACAAAATCTTCCAAGACTCACTAAACTTTTTAGGATAGTGCGAGGACATTTTTACGCTCATAGAGAGTATATTTTTCTCACATTTCGTGTACACATTCATGGAAGGAGGCTACATGCAATACCACGTGTGTGCGTGTGCTTATTTTTATTGCTCTGTTTTGACTGGTTTTTTGTAAATCCTTATTTTACATACAAGGATTGTTGACATTTTGGGGGAAAATTTAGGTTTTTTACGTTTTTGGGTTAAAGTTTTGCAGCAGAGGGTGGTATGGCTCCATTCATATTGTTCGTGTTGCAAGCTGCTGTCTTTTTTAATTTTGTGTAAACTGTTGTGGAAATGGACCACATGCAATATACTGAAAAAACGTGTTTTGGCAGAAATATACTTCATTGTAAGCTTTTGTGTAAGCTAATGTTTTTTTATATTTTTTCTATATAACGTTTTGTTGCAGAGAACTCTACGTGGTGTCAGTTTCGTTGGAAGATAATTCCACGGTTACACGTTTCAAATTTCACAATATTTTAATCTGAAATGTCAAAGGAGAACAATTTGGAAGGAGTAAATTAATAAATCCGTTTTTCCCACATTATTTTCGACATCAATGTTAAAAAAAAAAGATTTCTGTACTTTATTGTCACAATAGTGAAAGAAAATAATATGGTTGACAAAGTTTAATGGATTCTGCAGGAATTAATATTTGGTGATGATCAAAAATTACTAAATATTATGACTGAAACTGTTTTTTACATGTTATTTTCACTTGAAGAAATTCAGAACTGCTTTACCGTCGCTAAAATCATCCGTAGATAAATCTCTAAAAAGTGTTGTTGTTTGAAAAATTACATGGCCGCGATGCAATTCGTTCTTTGTCGGCAAGATTTTTTAAATTGGTCTGAAATTTTCCGTCTGTATTCAATCAATAACATTTTTTTATCTTCTTCTTCCTTTTTTCCTTAGACTCAACACGTTCCTTTTCAAATAATTTGTTTAAACTATCTCTTATAATAGAATCAACAAAAGATTTCGGACGCTGATTTCTCTTAAGAGTCGTTTTTGCTCGCTGTATACATACATTGATCATACAAATAACAAATGATTTCTTATATTTCAAAGGTGCGAGGGAATGAAAGTTAATTACCAATCAATGGACTTTGTATACTTAGTCGAAACTAACCATCCATGTCCAGTGTGAATTATTTGCATATCAAAAAATGCGGTCGAATTATTTTTTTTTGTACAGTAAATTTTAATGTGGGGTATAAGGAATTAATTTTAGGCAGTGTTTTTTCAATCAGATTCCTTTTGATTTCTCGTAAGATATTATCGTTGTATCGACTGTATTTAGCTGTCAAAAACTGTAAACAGAATGTGAAACTTCGCTCTAAAACCGATGACGTCACAGAAAAGTGTAACATAAGCAAAGATTTATTGCTGGCATTTTGTTTCTTTCATGGCGTACTACAAGTGTGCCAAGTTGATTCCATTTGGAGAATATATGAACTAGTTGGAGATATCTACTTAGGGGGTAGAACAATGGAAAAATATAGGCTGTTTTAGGACGTCAGTACTGCATATGCACAAATTTTGTTGAGAATATTCTTTGCCCTTTGCCCCGTTGCCTCTAATGTGTAGGGCTTAAAACGCTGATGGAGAAAATGTATAATCATGTACCAGGGTTCATACAGCTCTTAAAACATAATTTTCCCTGACTTTTCATTGAATTCCATATTCTTTTCCCTGACTCACTGAGTGAAAAGGCCATGATTTTCCCTGACTCACTGCAGAAAACTTTTATATTTTCCCTGACCACAAAACCGAGCTACTGGATGACTGTGTCCAACGAAGTAGCATACATTCAGTAAAAAAAAACATTTAGACAAAAAAAGACATTTAGTAGTTTGCATACGAACACAACTTTTCATAGACATAATAATGATAATGCTACCAAAAAATAGAAATTAGTTTAATTTAAACCACATCACATCAACTTCTGCTTTTTTTCTTGAATTATACGAAGCGCAATTGCCAGGGCCTGTAATTATTTTTTTTTCCTCAGATTTTCGTTTGAGTCAATTACCTTTAATAAGCAATTTCATGTTTTTCTTTTCTTTAGCTACCTTCACAAGACTAACAAATTCACTGTTTAACATTTCACAAGTCTTTATTAACTCCTCTGATTCGTTTTTGCATCTCGTATTTCTCCATTCAAAATTTCTAACTGCGCAGTGCTTTCTTTATCGTTTTCTTTTTCCTTCTGCTGCCTTAGAAACTCAGAGTACCGTTGGCAGGATAATTTTACTGAACGAAGAAGCTGATTTGATAAAGTGATGGAATGTGAATGCACACTTTCCTTTTGTATGTGATCAATTATCATTTTACGCGCAACAATAGAGTCACTTTTCATATTAGTTTCTAACACAGTCTTGTTGATGCTAAAGCCACGTTCAACACATATTTGACCATGACTCGGTGTGAATACAAGCTGAAGTAGAGCGGACAACTCAGAAGAACTAACCACATGATTCATTGAAAAGAAAAAATCATCAAGGCGGTCAACAGAACGATCGAATTTCACAAACTTCTCTCTATTGACTTTCATTTCATCTCGAATCAATTCCGTGTACAGTACGGTAACAAAGATAAAATGAAAAAAGAAAATTGTTGTTTACCAACTGATGAGAATACCTAAACCAAGGTATGGCCAACTATTACGAGGAGTTATTGATTAGTCCGTTCTAGGACGGGGCGAAAACTCCGATGACGGTAGAAATCAACTGACGATTTCATTATTCGGTTAGTTTTAAATAATCAATGAACCAAAGAACCTACTGTAACACTATGTTTGCTCGTAACAGAACAATTAGTTTAAAAATATGCCAGAGAACTAGAAATTGTGTTGCAACCGAATTACAATTCAACAACTAAATGGATTGTTCAACACACGATATGTAAAACGAGAGGGAATAACACACTGACTTGTATAAAAAGATGACAACCTTTCTGGCAACAAAATAATACATAATATAGCAAAACAAATCTTAACCCTTATAAGCTATTTATTATAACTAAGTTAGAAGAAGGATGCAGTCAAAATCTAATCTGAATATAAATAAAATTTTCCTATGTTTGGCAAAAATCTTTTCCTAACCAAATTCTCAAAATTTTCCGAATTTTTAACATTTTTCCGACTTTTAAAAATCTTCCCTGACTTTCCCTGACCTAGCTGAAAATGATATTTTCTACCCTGACTTTCCCTGACCGTATGAACCCTGTGTACTTTTAACGAACGGTTACGGAGATATTGGGGTTCAAAGTTTTTTGTCGTAATCAACCCGTCTGTTCTGTAACGGGTGAGTTGACCCAGCATGAGAACTTGGTCCCATATAGTCCCTAGTTAGCCACACAGGAGATGATATCAGTTATTTCCATCCGTTTCCGAGATTTGGTCCTAAACTTAATGGCTTTGCTAATTTCAAAATTGCTTTTGACGACAGTTTAAATGCATTACCGTCGTGCGGTGACGTAAAAAAATAATAAATTTTGGAACTATAATGAAAATCATGTTCATATTTTTTAAAGGCCGGTTTCCACTCAAACGAATGTGGTCTAATCGATCGACGTCGATCACATCGTTGTTACTAAAAATAGAACATTGCATATTCTTTTCGATTGAATTCAAAAGTAGGATTGCTTTCTACTTTTTTGTCGTTCGATTGAAATTTATCCAATGAGATTGATTTATACCCACGTGATGTAAACAAATCGACGAAGAAATGAACATTCACTGAGAAGCGGGAAAAAGAAAAAGAGAAAAATGACGGAAAACATTTTACACAAACGAAAATTTAATTGCATATTTTATGCAGCAACAGCTAACACTATTTAACACGAGAAAATTATCACTGATAAAGGATTATTCGCAGATGAATGTTGAGGAATTTAGATAACAATTGTAGAATAAATTCGCGTATTTCAGTGTCTTGGGAAAATTCCTCGAAAAGTTTGGCTAAGAAATTTTAGAAGAATATTTAAAAATATTTTTGTTTATAGTATTTATACGTCATGAAATTCTAAGTACATGCTTAATATCATTATTTCATATAAAATTTGTGTTGTTTTTAAAAAAAAATTGAATAAGTCGCCATCGATCGAGATATGGTCGAATGTAAGTGGAAACCAATTTTTATAAAACGCCATCAATCGATTCGATCGACGTCGATCGATTCGGCGTGGAAACCCGCCTTAACATTTCAAAAATACACTTTTCACGAGATTAATTTCTGACAAACCGATACCAAGTGGATTTTGCAGCAGAATATACAGAGCTTCTTTTATTACTGCAGGTTGTAGTGTATTTCAAAGGAAATGCATGGACATCAATACTTTCGTATGATGTACAAAATAAATTTTTTCACACCATTTTGGTTTGTTATTTCCTTAACGGGAAGTTTTAACGTCCTTGGGGGTTCCATCCTAACGGTTGGCCCTTCTTTTCCTCTGACTGTAACATGTTAAATTACCGCCAAAGATACGTATAGCATTGCTCTAACTTGCTTGCCCGGTTAGTGGTCAGTAGATGGCACCAAATGGGCTGACAACACTGCATTTAAAGTGATAAAAGACTGGTTGAGCGTCTCATCCCATTTCATATCAAAAATATAAGAACTTAAGTACAAAGAGGGTTATTGGTTTAAAAGTTGTAAGTGTGTGTTAAATTTACCGCCTGTTATCAAAATTTGATCGCCTGAAATCGAATGTCTTGACCTGTTGCGTAATGTCATGGTTATTGTATGGTTCATTTATTGTTATCAAATGCTCGTTACATATATTTGTGCTATTAGGGATAAAATCTTTCCCTATGTATCTGTTTTATGCTCGAAATAGGATAATTTTCAAGATTTTGGTCACTGTTTCACGCGAATGCGTCCGTAGAAAAAGTTTGCGAAAAAGTTAACAAATTCAAATGCAAGTGCAATTTATTTATTAAAATTAATACTTATATTTATCATGCAAACTGAGGCGACTGGTGAGTTTTTTTCTGTTAGCTTTCGGCAATATTTCAGAATTAAGTATTTTAAAACTTGTATCAACATCATTTAGTTTGAACATTACATTACATTCACAATTACTTCGTCACGAACAAGTCTTTTGATTTGTTTTATCAACCCAGCTGTGTAGCTGATACATTCAAACAGACCGATCTACGCGACAACATTCACAAGTTTTAATTTCATCAAGTGACAACGGCTTATGAAGAAGTCAAAAATCGACTACAAAAGATTCAATTCCACTGGCGAAAAGGTGCCGAAATCAAGTCCGCCTTCCAATAAAACGGCTGAACAACCTGCCTTGTCAAATCTATTAAACAACATCACACTTATGGAAACGGAAGACATGTCTGAATCTAAAGATGTTGCGCATCAGCTATCAATCAAGTTGTTAGTTTTTCAAAGGAGATAGATGACTTTATAGATGAAAACCCGCTACAGGATGGTCAATCGATCGTTGATTTGGACGCTACAATAAATAAAATCGATGAAATGAGATAATCTTTCAGATTGAAAAGCATGGAGCTCAAAAGCATCGACAGTGATCAAAAGGCCGTCGTTAATAAGGACGCAATGCTGATCAGTGTCAAAGATTATATAAAGAAGGCGAAGTTTATTAAAAATAAAACGTGCCAAAGCCAGAAAATAAAGGTCATGAAAAAAAAGAAGCCATCAACAGGACCTAGAAATTCGTGATTAGAGACGTCACCGATACGATAGATCGATTGGAAATTGAATTTCAGAAGACTTTCCTCTGCAAAAGATGATCCATATAATAATACGCTAAGTGTGTCCGTCTGTCTGTGACAGGCAAAGTGCATGTGTTCATTTTCCTTTGATGTAGGAGAAATTTCCTTTGAAGTCTCCGAAAAAGTTATATCCATTTTGCTAGAGGGTTTACTTTGTTTACATCACGTGATCAAGATGGAGCAACTTGATTTGCTGTAATAAATTTAACGGCTTTTTTTACAAAAATGGTGTCCATCGACTCCGAAAAAAAACAACAACAAAAGAACGGTCCCTTCGTCTTGAAAAAAGTGCAAAAAGTAATTCAGAGAAAGAAAAGTCCAAGAAGTGAAGAAGTGGATGGTAGCCAGAGCTAGAAGTAAAGTAGTAAAGTTAGAAGTAGAAAATAAAGGCTAGAGTTTGAAGTGGATTTAAAATCAATATTAGTAAGAACTTTGATGTTTTCAGACTTTTAGTTTTTATGTCACTGGAAGCAGACTCGCATTTTCTAAGAAAAGTCTCAAATTTTTGAAGTTTTATTTTACCGCTTTTTTAAAAAAAACCTAGCCACCATATTTGTTTATGTTTTTGTTGCATAATTAATGTGTCCCCTGGCGCGTAACTAATGTGTTTGTCCTAAAATTCAAAATGCTGCAAAAAGCTGTTAGCTGACTAACAAACGGAAAACTTTGGTTTGTTGAACTTACTGCTCACTGTAATGCTATTATTTTTACATTACTATCGTTTCTCTTTGTATGTGTTTTACTAAGCATAAATAGCTAGCTTTAGTTTTAAGTGCTCCCAGTTTAAGTATATTTAACTGGGGGTCTTGCCTACTGTTAGCTAGCTAACTAAGCCTCTCCAAGTCCTGCTCCCATCCCATGGCTAGCTCTAACCTATGAATTATGTTGTTGTTCCTCTTTTTTAATTATCTATAGCTAGCTACCTTACCTTAACCTTCTTTTCTTTTATGAGCACGAATTATGATGTAACAAGCTAGCTAGCTATCTACAAAATCTTTCAAAGACTTGAACTTTGGCAGGATAGTAGGATGTATTTTTTAAGAGTATAATTATTTTCAAACTTTACAAGGGGACCCAAGCAATATGACAAGTGGAATAATTTTTTTCAGAATTTAAGTGTGTGTCCTAAGTTATTTTTTATTGTTTTGTTTCTGACATCCTGTTAAACTTTTGTCAGTCTACATGTAAAATGCCAGGTTATTTTTACAGGGGGGTTGTAGACATTTGATTGGCAATTTACGTGGGTTTATGACTTTATTTTAATTTACGAGAGGATGGTATGGTTGTTTTTGTTTATGTTGCGAACTGCTGTTTTTTAAAATTTTGTGTAAACTTTTGTGGGAAAAAGACCACATGCAATATACTGAAAGAACAAATTCACGTTTTTGTTAACGTTTTTTGTTAAGAATTTTAAAATTGTAGTAATTGCTTGGTAATAATAAAAACTTTTTTGTATATAATATTGTATGAAATGACTGATTTTACTATAATTGGATGTGTAACCTTTTTGTGGAAGATTTATGGGCAATGGCAATATAGGACATGCTAAAAATGAACTGATTTTTGTTGACTTGGATGTGCTCCTTAAAAACCAAGCTGTTTTACATTTTGTCTAAACTTTTGTGAGGACGGACCGTATATATTCCAAATATCTTTGTTCATTCAAAATTTACTCCTTATTCTTTTTTGACATTTACGTTTAAAATGGTTGGTAAAGGTCACTACAGATAATCATACTAAGAAAAACTTTTGTGTTCTTAACCTGTTATATAATTTTTACATTTGTGATAGTATGTTACCAAATGAATGATTTTCCAGATATAAATTTGATGCTTTTTGACACTTTTAATTAAATATTAAAGGTTTTCAACGTAATCACCTTATAAGATGCAAATATTTGAGATGTGTCATTTCTTACTTTATTATTATTGTTGGTGTTGTACATGATTCTATACATTATTTTGATCAGCGTTTCAAGCTCTCCACATTGGAAGCAACGTGTAAACAAATTCCAGGAAAAAATATTGTTTATTGACGGGTCCTGGCAAAATCTGCAAAACAACCTAATCTTTTACCTGAGTGGATTCTTCCACGGGCCTTATCGACTAGTCTATATAATAATACGCCAGTTCCGTGTGTCTGTACAGGCAAAGTGGATATGTTCATTTTCCTTTGATCTTACCGAAATTTTCTTTGAAGTAACCGAAAAATGCATGTCTAATATGTTAAATTTTCTGACGTTACGGCGCGACGTCAATAACACTACTTTTTGTTTGGTCATTTTTACATATATTTGCCACAAATAAATAAATAAACTTACAACAACACCAAAATAAAATAAAAAGTTATTAACAATTTACAGGTCAACATGGTTTCACTTAATAATTAACAACGCTTGATTATTCAGGATCGAATGAGTGATACAACATTTCCGAGTTCAATATCTGTCAGCTGGTGGTCCCGAGCGAAGGATCTGCAACCTCTCAGGCAAAGTAGTGTTGATCGCAGCAGACTAAAGGAAATTTTAGTTCTAATAAACTTTGTGGCTTCTGCGAATCTGATGTTTCTTTTTTCTGAAATCATTTCAGACAGTCTCTGATAAAATCGTTTACACTCTCTTCCCATACCACCATTTGTTGCAAAAACAAGGGGAGTTAATGTTCCATTTTCTACTTGCATAACTCTTTCGTTGTATCCTCTCTTCCTCTCTTCTTCGTTTTTCTTGAAGCAATTGTCAAGAGAAAGACCCTTGTATCTCAGAGCGTTGAGGTCAAAGACCCGTACATCTAAATATACTCGTTGACCAGGGGTCCAAAAACCGACTGCGCTGACGTCTAATCGTGCTTCCTGTGATAAAATACCGTTTTGATGGATTCTTTCACCGCTTAAAAGTAACAGCAATGGTTCCTTTCTCACATCTTTACATACTTCCTTCAGTAATTTCCCTGTAATATCTCGTATCTTATTGTGTCGTAAAGAGACGTAGCCACCTTTCTTGCATGATAACGCATAGGTAACATTAAATTTGCTTCCACACACGCATTCTGATGGAAGTTTCGGGATTGTCCAATCGTATCGCAAACGTTGAGCGTCAAAAAACTGTTCCTTGTTCAGATCATAGTTCAGCTCTTTAATTGGTAAAGTTGTAAGCCAATTTGATACACCACTCTCCATATTTGACTCGTTCAATCGTGCAGCTTCAGGTGTCATACGTAATTGTAGATTGCTCTGTGGGCGCTTGTTCAATGGGATTGATAATTCCCAAACCACCAAGTCGAGGAGGCAAAGACAGTAGTGTGCGTTCATCATCGTTCACAATGTGTCCGCCAGTAATAGCAGGTAGCAATCGATGTCGTAAGATTTCTTCAAGTGGATTCAGATACTCCTCAATCCCAGGTATTGTTCTGAGGAAGAATGAAAATTTGTGTTGATAACCACTTGTATAACAGGCATAAGCAGCTTGTGGCTGTGATAGCGCAATATCTGGAAGTAAAGATATCTCCTTCACCCAGTTCGTTACCATTTTTTCACAGTACTCCTTCCTGAAGCTTTCACTTCCGATCGAGGCGCCAAGATGTCTTTCACCATCAGTACATATCTGGATATTCGTGCCCTCAAAAGTCGCTTTCGCCAGTTTTTCGTGTCCTGGTTTTACTATTAGGCAAGATTTGTGAGGTTATGGATTGTAACCAAACAATGGTCCAATTTACATCAATCTATCCCACCAAACTTTCAAGTTTCTACATTTTCCACCTGCACTAACGTCATCAGCGAAAGCAGCAACAGTAGTCTCAAATATTCCTTCAACCATCAGATTAAGTAGGGGTGTTAGACCAATTGCGTATATTGCCATCCCTAGCGGATCACCCTGCGTAATACCCTCCTCGGATCTTATTTCTTTACCTCCAATGATGAAAAAAGCCTCGCATGAAATCTATAACAATTGATGACATAACATGCAATAGTCGGGCAAACAATCTTGACGTTGTGCAGGAGTGCTTCTCTGTTGATACTATTGAAGGCTTTTGCTGCAATAACAAGTAAAACAGCCTCTGTTTCTTCACTGTCAAATACCTCCCTCATCGCGTGGATTGCCGCTTCACTGCCAGACTTCTGACCCGAGCACATCTGAATTTCCGCACTTGATTTAAGGACGTCTTTCTGAAGAACTGCCATCACTACCTTGCCGCATATTCTTCGCAAGACTTCTCCAACACCAATTGGTCTTACTCCAGGTTTTTTGTCTAGAGGTACGAGTATGCAAGCAGTAAATGCTTCAAGCGATTGATCTTCAACATTTTCTATACATAACTTCTTTATAACGTTGGCTATAGCTCTTCTTAAATCCAAACCGCATTCACCGAAAAGGCTTTCTTTCAATTGGATGTGACATTGACTTCATGGTTGGTATAAAGTACTTAATATTACCCAGAAAAGGTTTTCCAACTTCCTTCAGGACTTTGCGAAAAAGCGTTGTGGCAGAAAACCAGTAACTCTAAACGCTGTTCATTTAATTTTTACTAGACGTCATTGCGTTTCTAAAGTCTCTGAGATTTTTGACTTCAGGAAAAATAACACCTATAACTGCAGCTCTAAAGCTTGATTTACATCAACTCGTCATCCATAGCCTGGACTGGGATGAATCAATACCCAACAGTCTCGGTCCCTATTTGGAAAACCAACTTTGAAATGATTCAAGAAATTAACAACATCAGATTTCAGCGGGCAGTTGTTCCTGATGATGCAATCAACCTTGATATTGCAATGTAATGTAATCCATTGCAACAACCACTCTTTACAGCTTGAGCTTCAAAACTACCGAAGGCGCTAGAAATTTGTGTACACTAACTTTCCCCCAGACCCTTTTGCCCGCATGGTCCCAGGAGATGTCAGATTGGTGTATTTGTTAACCTTTTTGCAAACTTTTTCAATGGACGCATTCGCGTTAAACAGTGATCAGAATCTTGAAAATAAAACAGTACATATGGAAAAATTAAATCCCTAATGACACAAATATATATAGGAGCAGTTGATAACAATAAATAAACCATACAATAACCATGACAACACAAGACATTACGCAACAGGTCAAGATATAAAATTAACAACTTCGATTTTAGGCGATCAAATTTTGATAACAGGCGGTAAATTTAACACTTCCCCAAAACAAGTTTCAAAATTTGTTAGAAAAATATCACATTTGATTGAGTTTCTTTAAAACGTCAGCATGTTCGCAATTTCACCCAATTCTTGTATTATATTTAATTCATCAACTGGGTGAATTAACACAAGTTCTCGTACTGCATGATTCGTTACTCGATTAAATTTCTCGTGATGATTTCGATAAGTAACCACTACTTTTCGAATCCGACCATCTGAACTCAATGCAAATGGGTGTTACAGGTTGTCAACGTTGTTATTTTTTTTATCTGGACTTCACATGGATACATTTTGAACAAACTGGATTTTCGTGAAGTGTACTGGAATGACTTAACATATACATTCAGTGAGCTTTACAATCAATATTTAACCTCATTTTACAGCTCTTAATATGGTCCAAAAGAAGAAATAAAAACGCTTATTTTTATAGCCACACATGTACAAATCACATTACTTTTAGCAAGTAGCAATTGATAACACTCCCGTGGTCTAATAGTATGATTCCTATAAAGAAATTTCATAGGAGATCCATGTTCAAATCCTGGCAGGAGTGTCACATAAATTACATTGTTTTCTATATATAACCTTTTTCCTTGTTATTTTTTTTTTAAAAAAACAACAACATTGTTCACAAATTTTATAGAATTATAGTTATTACAGTACTGTTATAACCTTAATGTTGATTTGTGGCTATAAAAATAGCCGTTTTATTAGGTGTCCAAAATTATTGGTCTTCTTTTTCTTTTTCTTACTGATGAGAGATGGTTTAAGATTGCAAAGTGCTGCACAGGTTCGAACAATATCATCAGCATGGTGTAGCATTGTGATCGGCAATACACTCTTTAAATTCTGTACGTTTTAATTCTGTTGATAGCACGTTCAACATGGATACGAAGGTTGGCCACTTCTTTTGTACGTTTACATTTACTTGCTGTCATCTGAGCATTAACTCTTGCACCTGGTGGAACACTGAGTGTACAATACATAAGTTCTTCCCTAATCTGAAAACCCCTATCAGCCATTATTCCATCCCCTCTCTCCAACAAATCAAAAACCCCGCTACCGTTACAAATAAACTTGTCTGAAGCTCTTCCGGTGTAACAATCTGACAAAAACGTGATACAGCCAGTTGGCGATATTCCAATAAAAAATTTGATGGTGTTATGGCTTTTGTAAATCTAAAGCTTTGGGTCGTTCAATGAACAGCTCGGTACAATCAATTATGCAACGTATATTATGATGGCCAGCCTTGATATATATTTCAGGTAAATGATCTCTGATAGCTTCCAGTGGAAGCCAGTTAACAAGAGCATCACCAAGAAGAATTCCCAACAGTCTGATCCAAGTTGTAAACGTGTTGGAAGAAGTGGTGCGCGAAATACCAAATCTATATCAGCCAAATCTTCATTCAACAATCCCAATCTCAGCCTCATTAAAGTTAAAAGAAATTCATCTTTACTGGAAAGTTTTTTAGATCTTAAAAAAGTCTTTTTAACTTTAATGGAAACAATATGAGACTTAGCACCCCTCCAGTATTTAACTTTTGACAAGTAAGGCTCGACCAAGGATAACAGAGAATTAAACCCAGCAATTTTTGTAATACCGGTGTAAAAGTTCATTTTTTTATTACTTGTAATCTACTTGAAAATAGATGCTTTGGCTGTATTAAATACAAGCTTCCTTTTTAAAACTTTGTTTTCCAGTGATAACAAGTTGATTTTCTTATTTAAAAACTGGAGGAGATTATCTTTATCTTTGCAACCAAGGCTTTCCTTTTTGTTTTCCGAATAATCATGGTCTGACAAGACAGAAGATAAAAATGGTTAACTGGGAGATGACAAGCTATTGAAATCACTGGGTGCTGTGGACCAGGTTCATTGGTGTAT
Source organism: Hydractinia symbiolongicarpus (assembly GCF_029227915.1). Classification (NCBI taxonomy): domain Eukaryota; kingdom Metazoa; phylum Cnidaria; class Hydrozoa; order Anthoathecata; family Hydractiniidae; genus Hydractinia; species Hydractinia symbiolongicarpus. The sequence goes on along the minus strand of NC_079885.1, from coordinate 13,699,602 downwards.
TCAAATGCAAGTGCAATTTATTTATTAAAATTAATACTTATATTTATCATGCAAACTGAGGCAACTGGTGAGTTTTTTTCTGTTAGCTTTCGGTAATATTTTTGTTCTATCAACCCATCTGTGTAGCTGATAGTGTGTGCTTGTACACCAATGTAAAGGAATTAGCATAAAAAATAGTGTCGTAACATTTTAGGAGAGGATGATCAGACTTTTCAAAGAAAATAATGGATTTTGACCCAAAGCCAAAGAAATAGTTACAATTTTTATAGCAAAGTGATTTCTTCAAGCCTGTACACATGCTAAGAAAATTTCAAACTAAATGAGCTTGTCATTATCTTTTTAGGCCAAAACTTGATTAAGCTTAACCCGGTGAATTTTAAAGCACACAACACAAACTTTTCAAAGGATGTCTGTCACCCTTACATACACTGCCTATCAAACATGTGACACATGCAATAACCCATTTTAAAGCGTTGAAAATATTAAACTTCACTGGATAATGAAAATTTCATTTGACGAGAGTGACCGCAACCTATTTTGAGCTTTGATTAGAATAAAAACACAGGCTGAAAAACATATTGTTAGTTATTCGTTCAAGATTAACCATAATATAAAATTATGGTAGGTAAACATAATAAAGTAATTAAATGTGTAAGCTATGTTCGCAGCATTCTTGAGCTAAAGTTAAAGTCAGCTTGGTGAAGAAACAAAAAAAAAGAAAGGATGAAGTTGACTAGGATGAAATGTGTTCCACTAAACTAAACAAAAAACTCTAGCTAGCTACCTCTGGACCACAATGTCCGTTGATAGCCAAAAACCCTAAAATTATTTGTTGGGACACGAGACAATATTTTCAGCCAATAGTAACAAATTTGTGTTAATTACTATTGCCTAAAAATGTTAACTTGTGCCGCCAGCGTAAGCTTTTTGTTGCTCACAAACTTGTTTTTTTACTCGCAACATTATCTTTGTTGCCGGTAACAAGATACAAAATCAAATCCATTTGATTTTGTAACTTGTTACCGGCAACAAAAAATGTATATAACAAAAAAATGTTACAAGCAACAAAAAAGATTACCTGTATGAATATTCCCTGTCTCGCTACTTGCTGCAACAATTCTGATACAACACTTTTAAGCGCAACCAATCACAATGCAGCAGTTTTGCTGAATGTTTTTTGCTGAATGATGTTGCATTTGCACATATGTGGCAACACGATAAAATTTTCAGGCGATAGTAACAAAATTAAATTTGTTACCATCTTTTAAATCAAAATTGTCTGATGTTCACATGGCTTAAAAATACTATGAAACATTTCGTGTAAATGGAGAAATCTATCAAATATTTAGAACATATAAAGCATTTAGAAGATATGAAACTCAAAAAGGGACATTCAAAATGGCTACGGCAACATAGAAAGAAGATGCTATATCCAAGATGCGATGCTGTGCCTTTAATTTAGAAGAAACTGGGTATACTTGACTCACGCAACCATGTCCCTAGGGATTTCAAAAAGCTGGTTAGGGTTATTATTGTTACTATAGCTATAAAAAATCCCCGGTTTTTAAAGAAAAAACTTGGTATATTTTCACTCATAGAAATACGGATTTCGTATTTTTAAAAATACGAAATACGAATTTTCGTATTTTTAAAAATACGCAATTCTATTTTTAAAAATAGAATTTCGTATTTTTAAAACTATTAGTGTATCAAGTGAGTGGTTGAATAAACTGAATAGAAAAATTACTCAATTTTACAAGTTTGTTTTTTAATAGGTTTTAAATTGTCTCAATGATTTCACAGGGATGTTTTCTCGTTATTTAGAATGATATACGGCAACTTTAAAGCTTCACAGGAAAGTTTTCTCGACATTTTAGAATGAAATACGGCAACTTTAGAGCTTCACAGGAAAGTTTACTCGTCATTTTAGAACGAAATACCGCAACTTTAAAGCTGCGCAGGGACGTTTTCTCGTCATTTTAGAAGGAAATACGGCAACTTATAGCTTCGCAGAGACGTTTTCTCGTCACTTTAGAACGAAATATGGCAACTGTAGAGCTTCGCAGGCACATTTTTTCGTCATTTTAGAACGAAATACGGCAACCTAAGAGCTTCGCAGGGACGTTTTCTCGTCATTTTAGAACGAAATACGGAAACTTTAGAGCTTCGCAGGGACGTTTTCTCGTCATTTTAGAATGAAATACGGCAACTTTAGAGCTTCGCAGAGATGTTTTCTCGTCATTTTAAAATGAAATACGACCACTTTAGAGCTTCGCAGGGACGTTTTCTCGTCATTTTAGAATGAAATACGGCAACTTTAGAGCTTCGCAGAGATGTTTTCTCGTCATTTTAAAATGAAATACGACCACTTTAGAGCTTCGCAGAGATGTTTTCTCGTCATTTTAAAATGAAATACGGCAACCTTAAAGCTTTGCAGAGATGTTTTTCGTTATTTTAGAATGAAATACGGCAACTTTGATGCCTCGCAGGGACGTTTCTCGTCATTTTAGAATGAAATACGGCAACTTAAGAGCTTCGCAGGGACGTTTCTCGTCATTTTAGAATGAAATACGGCAACTTAAGAGCTTCGCAGGGACGTTTTCTCGTCATTTTAGAATGAAATGCGGCAACCTTAAAGCTTCGCAGGGACGTTTTCTCGTCATTTTAGAAGGAAATACGGCAACTTTAAAACTTCATATACACATTTTCTTGTCATTACGGTTACGACTATGATTACGGCAACTTTTTAAAGAAAAGACAAGTTTATATTTCACAAGTTAAATTTGTTTTTAATTAGTTCATTTATTTCAAAATTCGTTTCAATAATGCGTCATGTACCTTTAGCATCGTCTTACTTTCGATATTTTGACAATCGTATCAAATCGTTTCAAACTTTTTTTCACAATATTGTTTCAAAATCGTTTCATTTTTCGTATGAAATTATATAATCGTTTCGTGAAAAAAAAATTAAAACATTTAATTCGTTTCATAATACGATTGTGAGACGATGTAAAAAAAATAATGAAACGATTCCTATATAATGAAAATCGTTTCAATTCAAAAATGAGAAGATCTCGGAGACGATCCCTTACATTTTTTATGTTTTCAAATTTTAAATCACAGCGTATTTTAAGAAATGCGTATTTTAAGAAATACGTATTTTTTGAAACGAATTGCGTATTTTCAAAAATACGAAATTCGTATTAAAAAATCTCGTATTTTTTGAAAATACGAAATACGGTTTTTAAAAAAATACGCGTATTTTTAAATACGCAATTCGTATTTTTAAAAATAGGAAATACAGAATTCTATTGTTTTAAAAATACGAATTAAAAATAGAAGCGGTCGATTTTCCTAGAGAGCATCACAAGATTCAAACATTCTTTGATGAAGTCAACAATCCGTTTATTCCGAAACGGATTGGGGGACCCAGGTTTGGGAAACTTACCCAATTTGGTTCCAGGTTGTACTAGCTACCCACGCAGTGAAAAATGATTGACGTCACCACCTTGTTTCAAGTTGTTAAAGTTTTAAGTGCATTGTAATGGCTTTATTAGGTTAAATTAAGCTATTGACGTTAAAAAAACCGAGGATACCCCAAAAAACTAATACGAGAAAACTTGAAAAAAATAAAAGATTTATCACAAATGGAAGTACTTTATCACGATACACCTAAAACAGTTAATACTCAAAGATATCTGGTTTTCCTCACACATTACTCCAAGGACAATAGTACAATCAAAAAAATTATTAATATACATTGGCACCTTATAGAGAGTGACCAAAAGCTCAATAAAATCTGGCCTGACTCTCCAATTGGCAACTATGCGGCATAAAAATATCAAAGATTTGCTTGTCAAGGCATGGGTTATATAAGCTTCCGACCGTAGGATTTACTGGGTCTCGCTAGTAATCACAAACCCAAAATGAATTAGAAGTATAAGACTAAAAATAAACCCGAAAATTCTAAAGATTATTTACTATAACACGAACCACCTAGCTACCAATCCCTTTGTATTTACATAACTAGCTATCATGCTAGAACAGATAGATTACCATAACTTCTGTAAGAAGATATGTTAATCTATATCTTTTTAGGCCCCATCCTAACACGTTTTCTGCCTCTGAATCGCTGATATGGATCCCTCGGCATTGACACATACATCTTCATTTCCAATTAAATTAAAAATTGATGCATAAAACCTACTATCATGTTGGTAAATATAAACAATGCTGTAACAATAATGACGGAACATTGTAAATTCCAATCACCTACCGTTTGAAAATGACGTTTGTTTTGTTAGCCAGTATCAAATAAGATATTACGACACTGGGTTAGACAACAATACGAAAAAAACATTATGAAACGCCTGGGAAACAGCCATAATACGATTTTTTTTATACTAAAACAACATGGGAATGCAGCTAAGCTAACAGCAATTACTGTGGAAGTTTTACCGAAGTAACCCACCATAATACGAAAAAACCGTTTTAAAACTCCAGGAAACAGCGATATTGCGATTTTTATACTAAAACGACATGAGAACATAGCCTAGCTAACCGCAATCCATGTGGAGGTTTTACCAAAGCAAACTTCTGCGATACCGGCTGTATCCTTATGAAATGAAATGTATAACAAACATTTACCACTATCACTTGGTATGGATCAAATAAAATGGATATTATTCTATTTGTAACATATTAACATGGTATGCATAATACATATTATACCTTCTATTATATAACACGACTGTCAATACAATTTTTGTTATTTCATCAAATTTTGTTATCCACTTTTATGTTTTCACTCGTATTTTCGGTTTTAGAATTGCTCCTTTGGCTATTTTAATTTCAGTTTGCCCGCCCTTTCTTGGGCATTTGGCCCTGCACAGACTCTACTTGCCACGTAGTTCAACAATCCAATGTACATTTGCCAAATTTGCTACTCCAGCAAATACAGCCAGCTTGGGTCGCAGGCATTGTTTTGATAAATCATGTACTCCCGCGCGTATATATCGGAACAATTGACATGGAAAAGGAGGGAAGATCTAGAGGCGAATGACATTGAATGTATCTGGCTCGAAATTTTTCCGAAAAACGCAAAAAGTTTTCTTATATGCTGTATGTATAGACCCCCTGACTCATCTCTATATCCGAATTCTCGTTTTAACGAAATTTTAAGAGAAATGTTAATAGCTGTTAATAAATTAACACTAGAAACAATCATTATGGGCGATGTTAATGTGAATTATTTGAAACAAGGTGATCATCGTGAAATCAAAGATATATTCAAATTGCAATCATTTGTACAGCTCGTAAAAAAGCCCACGAGAATAACGCAAGACACTGAAACATTAATTGATGTGATATTTACTAACAAAAGTTCGACGATCTCCCACACGGACGTTCTACCTCTGAGTCTGAGTGATCACGATTGTATTGGTTGCGTAAGAAAAGTTAACCATCAAAAGTTTAAATCGCGCACCACACGATGTCGAAATTACAACAAATATGACCCTGAAAAATTGAACACAGACATAAATAATCATGATTGGCAACCTATGTATGAAATGAGTTCCGTGGAAAGTTCCTGGGAATATTTTAAAACAACAGTACATGCTATAATCGACAAGCACGCTCCCGTTATAACCAAAATGGTAAAAGGACGTTCCTGTCCGTGGTTGAGTGCTGAAATTAAGAAACATATGAACAATCGAGATAAACTCTTGAGAAAGGCACGAAAAACGAAGAAAGCGTCAGATTGGTGTTTGTACAGACAATTAAAAAATCTTTGTAACAACAAAATTCGAGTTGCAAGAAATGGTTATCAGAAAAACTTGTTAGTGGAAAACCGGGATAATCCTCGTAAGTTTTGGAAAACAATCAAAAGCATATTTCCTGCAGGAAAGTCATCATCTCCAACAAATAGTGATAAGCCGGATGCAGCTGAGAAACTTCTTTACGCTAACAAATTTTGTCGATACTTTTCAGATTGCGCTAGAAAATTGAAGGACGTCGCTTTTCCATTACGAAACCTTATATGGAGATATACTCCAATAATTTCGACCAGGACTGATAAACTCTTTCATTTTCATTACGTCACGAAAGTGTTTGTCGAAAAAGAATTAAAATCTTTGAAGAGAAAGAAAGCCACCGGTGCAGATGACATACCACCGGGTGTTTTGAAAGATGCTGCTACACTCCTTTCTCAACCATTAGCATTCATTATAAACCTGTCGCTGCGTACCAGTACAATACCGTCGGACTGGAAAATCGCAAAAGTTACGCCACTTTTTAAGGGAGGAAACTCATCTGAAGAAACAAACTATCGACCTATCTCAGTTCTTCCTATAGTTTCCAAGATTCTAGAACGTGCTGTTCATCACCAATTAATTGATTATCTAGAATCAAATAACTTACTTTCTCGAAATCAATTTGGGTACCGTCGAAAACGATCAACGGAGATGGCGACTACGTTATTAACGGACAACATCAGGAAAGAAGTAGACAGTGGCAATCTAGTTGGTGCAATTTTTGTTGACTTGTCAAAAGCATTTGACACTCTTAGTCATGAATTATTACTGTCAAAATTATGTTCTTATGGTATTAAAGGAATTGCTTTGAATTGGTTCTCAGACTACCTCTTCAATAGAAAGCAGTATTGCGTAGTAAACAACGTAGCATCCGAAGAGAAAAGTATTGTCTGTGGTGTACCACAAGGATCCATCTTAGGACCTATCTTGTTTTTACTTTATTTCAATGACTTTGAAGAGTGCGTTAAATATTCTGAAGTCATAGAGTTTGCAGATGACACGGTGTTATATTTTGCGAGCAAACGGTTACAAGACATCGAAGACAAGTTCAATTACGATCTCGAGAAGATAGCCGAATATCTCAAAGATAACGAATTAGTAATAAATCTCAGAAAAGGAAAGACCGAGTCAATGGTATTTGGAACTCAAAAACGACTCTCGATGTATTCACGACAAATGAATTTATATTACAATGACGTTCCAATATCTTCAACTACACATTATAAGTATCTTGGTACTGTTTTGGATCCATCTTTGAACATGAACGAAAACTTCAACACGATTTACAAAAGAGCTTCGAACAAGCTACGTTTGTTAAGTTCACTCAAAATGGGTCTTACTGCAAATGCTGTTAGAAAGATCTACACAGCTATTATTTTACCAGGATTATCCTATTGCAGTAACGTTCAGCTCAAATTCAGTGATACTCAAATAAAGAGACTCGAATCCATTGACAATCGTGCTAGAATTCTGACTCAACAAAATGTTCCTGAGATCAGAAAAGAAATTGAAAAACGAGCTGTGCTGTTTGTTAAAAAATGTTTGGATGGTAATGTCTGTGATAACTTTCAAGACTACTTCACTGTGAAGCGTCATCAAAGAACAACAAGAAACAACGGTTTTCTTTTATTTATACCTAAAGTGAAATTAGAATTTGCAAAGGGAAGCTTCTTTTCAATGGGTGTGAGTTTATTCAACTCTTTACCCATTGGAATTAGGCAATGTGAAATTTTTGAGGAATTTAAAGCTTTGTGTCAAGCACATTTTGTTTGATAAGTGTATTTGTGAGTGTGTTTTCCATACAGCCTGGTTTAGCTTTTGACACAATCTTTTTGAGTTTTTTGAGTTTTGTGTTAACATTCTTTTTTAACTGAGGACTCTATATAGTGCACCGTTTTGTGACAGTTTCTTAGTTTGTTTCCCTGTTTTTCTCGATATAGTCTTTCTCTCTTTTTGTCTCTCATTTTATTCCGTACAAATATACATAATCTTCACATTACATATTTACTTTTTATCTATTGTATATAACCATTTTAAATGAATATTAATATTTTTAACATTTTATTTTCAGGACGCATATTTATAACAGTGTTTTATATACTGACATGCAAATCCTGTATAAACATTCGTTAAATAATAATAATAATAATAATAATAATGCTCTGCGGTGGATCCGCCTTTAAAGAGTCCGTATACACAACAGGGAAGAGTGTTTGAGTACATTGCCATTTCCTTTACCCCTATAGAGAAGCCTATATCCTTGTGCACATTATATTGACTGTTTGCTCGGTCGTTAGCTTAGTTTTCTGTTCTGTCCTAGGTGCGCATGTTCCACATCTCCAGCATGGCCCATCTGCCTTGTTTTATATTTGCTAGTCACAAACTGTACATTACGTCACTTACCCGAGGCGCAGTGTTTCTCTCAACCAATTAAAATCTTACTATTATAGGTGCCTTTCACCTACCAATGATATCACCCATAAAATCATGTAACTTAGTCTTTCTTAGCAATGGCAAAGCACATATTTTCCCTTTTCCTATTCACCTCACTAATCATCGCACGTGGTTTGTTATCGATCACTCACCAAATCTGTTAAGCATGGCCAACAAACAAATCGAGAAAGGTAACCCTTTCATTGTAAACAGACCCTTCATAATGACCGACTGCTGACGCCAGGTCGGGTTGTTTTGATTCTATCATGGATCAATTTCACCACCCGAGCAGAAAGCGGTATAAGAAACAAGGGCTGTGCGTCAGATGAAGCCCTTGTTTCTTAGGTCATTCCTTTACCTACACAACATTCTTTCTCTACATACGATACTTCAAATCCTCCACTGGAGAGCAGGGACACCCAATCGAAAAACCTGATCAAGAAAATGTATAGAATCATGTATACTGTTCTTTGATTACGTCAACAATCCGTTCATTCCAAAACGGATTCGAGGATCCAGGTTTGAGAAACTTACCCAACTTAGTTCTAGGTTGTACGTAGCTACCAAAGCAGTGAAAAATGATTGACGTTACCACCTCGTTTCCAGTGGTTTGGCCTCAAAGTTTTAAGTGCATTGTAATGGCTTTATTAAGTTAAGTTAAGGTATTGACGTTAAATTAACCTTAAAAAAATTCATGATTGGAACATAATTTTTTTCAGCTACATCAAAGAAAACTTAACACATCCACTTTGCCTGTTAAAGACAGATACAGTCTTTGTATTATTATTATATACTAGTCGATTAGGGACCGTGTCCTCGATCGTTTCACATTTTATACGAGTTGAAACGATTACGATCGTTTCGAGATCGTATCATCATTTTTTAAAATCGTTAACGATTCACTTAGTGATGAATTTAGTGTAAATGTTGGTGTACATCAGGGTTCTGTACTTAGTCCTTTGTTGTTTGTTCTAGTCTTACAAGCACTGTCGATGGAGTTCAGAACAGGTTGTCCATGGGAGTTATTGTTATTGTATGCAGATGATTTGGTTCTCATAGCAGAGTCAATGGAAGAATTAGTTGAAGAAAGGACTAGAAGAGAAAGGACTAAGGGTGAACACAGCAAAGTCTAAAGTCATGACTAGTAGCATTGCAGCCAAGTGTGACCTTGAAGTTGGAAAGTGACCTTGTGGAGTTTGCAGAAAAGGGGTTGGTAGTAACTGGTAGTATGAGGCCTGTGTAAGAAGTGTTATGTTGTACGGTAGTGAGACATGGGCAGTGAAGCAGGAAGATCTTGACTGTTTAGAAAGGAATGATATGAGAATGGTTAGGTGGATGTGTAACGCCAGTCTGAGAGACAGAAAGAGTTCAGATGAGCTAAGAAGCAGGCTAAGTATCCGTAGAATTAAAGATGTTATCCAGATAAGAAGATTGAATGGGGCAAAGCCCAGAGGCAGACCGAGAAAGACTTGGCAGGAGGTTATAAGGACAGACTTGATAGAGAGGAAGTTGAGTTTAGGTTTAACACAGTCTACATCAGATTGGAAAAGGGTCATTAATATACCCCGTCCAACCCATGCTAGCATGGAAAACGGACGTTAAGCCGAGAATGATGATGATGATGTTTGTGAAAGGATTGAATTTTATTTTAAACTGTAAGCTTTTAAATGAAACAAAGTGGAAGCGAATGGGATACGAATGGGAAACGATTTTGAAACTACTTTGAAACGAATGCAGAAAAAACTTTTGAAACGAATTTCGAAACGAATTCTGAACCAAATTGTTCTCCCAAAACAATTAAAAAACAATCAAAAACGTGATAAATTAATTGCTTGAAACTATTTTTAAACATTCCTTTCTCACTTCGACAGCCGTCACAAAAATATGCACAAGACTTTCATTGAATGGGGTGATGAAACTACGTAGTTTCGAAATCAAATAAATGATCTCGTTTTGATAGTTTTTAAAAAAACTATGGCGACTTTCATAGTTCTCAAGCGAATTACATCAACGTTTTAACTATCTACAATTCCTTTTTGATGGGTTTTAAAACGATCTACGACAATGTTTCCGCTTCTTACGATGGCGTTTTGATACTTTCTAAACGATCTACGGCGATATTTTAGCTTCTTACAATCGTGTTTTGATAATTTTTTAACGATATGCGGCGATTTTTTAGCTTCTTACGATCTTGTTTTTTGGTGTTTAAACGATCTCCGGCGATGTTTTCGCTTCTTACAATCGTTTTTTGATAATTTTTTAACGATTACGGTGATGTTTTAGCTTCTTACGATCTCGTTCATCACCGTACATCGTTTAAAAACCATCAAAACACGATCGTAAGAAGCAAAAACATTGCCGTAGATCGTTTAAAAACCATCAAAACACGATCGTAGGAAGCGAAAAGATCGCCATAGATAGTTGAAAAATTATAAATACACGATCGTAAGAAGCGAAAACAACGCCGTAGATCGTTTAAAAACCATCAAAACACGATCTTATAAAGCAAAAGCATTGCTATAGATCGTTTAAAAATTATCAATACGCAATCTTAGAAAGCAAAAGCATTGTCATAGATTGTTTAAAAATTATCAATACGCGATCGTAAGAACCGAAAACATCGCCATAGATCGTTTAGAAATTATCAAAACACGATCGTGTGTAGAGAAAACTTCGTCGTAGATCGATGTATATATATATTTTAAATAATTTAATAATAAATTTTCTTTAGAAATCGGTGCGTGTGATAAACATAATAATGATAATGTTGTTAAATTTGAAGCGATTTTGAAACGATTTGAACTGAAACGAATTTAAAAAACTGTTGAAACGAATTGATTTTGATATTGTGAGACAATTAGGAAACGAATACGAAACGATTGCGAAACGATTTTCGTTATATCGAAATGATTATTTTGAAACGAATTTGAAACAACTTTTTTGGCAAAAAATATTTTAAATTCGTTTCAAATTCGTATAGAGATCATTTAAAAAAAATCTATACGAATTGAAACGATTATTTTTGAAACGATCGTGGAGATGATCCCTTAGGGACGTGGAAAAACCCAGACAACTTAGACAAAAAAAAGAAATAACAAAGATCCGTCATTTGAATTTTGATGATGTCAGCAATGAACCGTTAATGCGCAAAGATTTTTTCGCACAATATCTTTAGCCATTACCTGTATTGTGTGGAGCTTAAAAGACAGATAAAAAATATACAGGATTACGCGGTTTTGATCAGCAGTTTAGGAGACATAGGAGTTTAAATATTTGGCCGATGTCAGCAATGTCTGACCAATGTACAAAAAAATTTTTAAATTTGTATACCTGTTACAGCGTATAGATCTTGAAACACTGATTAAGAAAATGTATAGGATCGTTTACTCTTGACGAACAGTTACAAAGATATTGGGGTTTAAAGGTTTTTTGATGACGTCATCTATCCGTTTATTCCGAAACGGGTGGGTTGACCAAGCTTTATGAAATTTCTCCCAGATGGTCCATAGTTAACCCAATAGGATATGACGTCAGTTATTTCCAATCGTTTCCAAGTTATTTAGCCTTAACGTCAGCAAATATTTCAGCATATTGCATAGTGCCTTTCACAAAAAAAATCTGAAAATGTAAAAATAGGACTTTTGCAAGGTGAATTCCTATAAAAAAAATATTCTTCAAGACTTCAAGAAAATGTCAAATCGCATTAAATCCTCCCCACAAAACCCTACACAAAAATTAAAACAACAGCTTGCAAGGTGTAAAATGTAGAAAGTTGCAACACTGACATTTATGACACCAATAATAACAACGTCAGAAATAAGGCATATCAAATATGTATATCTTAAGCTGTTATGTTGAAAACCTTTTTAATGTGAAATGTCAAAAAAACACGCTTGCAAGAGTAAGCCCAAACCAATGAAAATAAGTTCTTAACGTCTTTCTACTAAAAGGTTATACAAAATATATCAAAACGCCATATTTCAGAAAACGTCAAATTTAAATCTAGAAAAATCAGTCATTTCGGTTGCATGCCGTCTTCCTCCAAAAAAACTTCTACAAAATGTAAAAATCAACCAGTAACAACACAAACTTGAGCAATGAGTAAATTTCAAATCAACAAATTCTTTGGCATGTTCTATATTGTCTTCACCCATAAAATCTTACACTAAAAAGGATTTGGAACACATCAAATTTAACTATAGAAAAATCAGTTATTTCAGTGCATACAGTTCTCGCCCATTTTTAGATTGAAATTTAATGTGTTCCAAACTCTGGTTTTTGACATTGGTGTCAAAATTTATGTTGAAGGAACTAATTCTTGCCGATTTTGAATTTACTCTTTGCAAATTGTTCTCCTCTGACACTTCAAAACAAAAACGGAAGCAATCGAATTTTCTTCCGGCAAAACTGACATCACATACAGTTATCCCCAGCAAACACAATAACACAAAATATAAAAAACATCAGCTTACACCATGTGGCTTATTCCACAAAAGTTTACACAAAATTTCAAAAAAACAGCAGTTTGCAAACACGAACGATATAAATGGACAACCATACCATCCTCTTATGAAAAAGTTTAACCCAAAGTTATGCAGGCTCACAAATGATTAACAGGAGGTCAAAAACAAAACCATAAAAATAACCACACTTACACACACACTTTAGATTTTACAAAATTTGTTAGCTTATTACATCAAAATTTGTGCTCAAAAAGATCCCTAAGGCTGACTACTAAGGTAGCTATAGATAGGTAAAAAGGGGGAAAGGAATAACAACATAAATCATAGGTTAGAGCTAGCAATGGATGGAGCTTAAAGCTAACATTAGCTAACAGTAGACACCCAGTTAAATATAGTTGAACTGCTAGTAATTTATGCATAGTAAAACACATATAAAGAGAAACAATAGAAATGTAAGAATTTAACATTGCACTAAGTTTAACAAACCAAAGTTTTCCGTTTCGCCAGTAAATTTATTTTATAGCCAGCTTAATGTAGCATTTTGAATTCCAGGAAAAAATACATTAGTTATGCACCAGTGGAAACATAAATTATGCAAAAAAAGTAAACAAATATGCCAGCTTTTTTATAAAAAACGCAGTAAATTATAACACTTTAGGAATTTTCTGAATTCCAATCTTGTGTAAATTTTAATCCACTTCAAATTTTAGCCTTCATTTTCTACTCCAACTTTACTTTATTAGATCTAGCTCCACTCTTTACACCTGAAGTAACTTCTTGTAGCTTCTAACTTAACTTTTCTATTTATACGTTTAGCTAACCTTTTATACTTTATAACCCGACACTTCTTCACTTGGACTTTTCTTTCTTTTTCAAACATACTTTTTTAAACAACTTTACTTTTTCACTTTGACTTTTCTTGATTAAATTTTTGTGTGTTCAGGGTAACCATTTTTCGAAAGTTATAGGTTCATGTACTTTTGACTAACAGATATAGGGCTTTAAAGGTCTTTTGATGACGTCATCAACCTGTCCATTCCAAAACAAATTCAGGAATTTAAGTTTTGAAAACTTATCCAATTTGGTTCCAGGGTGTCCCTAGTTACCTGTGCGATGAAAATTAACTGACGTCACCCTCTTGTTTCCAAGCTATTTGGCCTCAAAGTGATATGTGCATTTACAAGGTACATGCCACTCCTTTAGAGCTTTCTTGTTTCTCCACAGAAATATTCTTAGCTGGTTCTGGTTTTAACATTGTCTGACAAATATGATACATCTAGCATCGTTTTCATGTTTTGAAAAAAAAATTTGGGAAAAGGGTATTCTCTAGTTGTGCAAAATTAAATCCACGCTAAGTAATAAGATAGTTAAAAAAGGTGTGGTCCTGATTTAATTTGACCCGAATACTTGAAAAAATTCGTGGGAAATAAAGAATGCAAATAAATTAAATTTTCGAATTTGAAGTAAAGATGTGAAGACTTGCCTGACACTCATCTTTTAAGAAGTCCCAATTCTACTTGGCAAGAGTTTAAACTGCCCTGAAGTACTAACTAAAAAGTAGTTTAATCAAATTTTTATTTGTAAAAATGCAATGTTTACCCTGGTACGCTTTGATAAACATAACCTCTGTATCGAAGTCCATCAGCGTTACTTTCAGTTGTTGTAACCCCAGATGGAGTAGGTTCTGCTTCACTAGACACAGGATCAGCCTACACATATAAAAAGTGACAAAACTACAATCAGTAACAAATAATTTGACAGAACTACAATCAGTAACAATAATTTTGACAAAAGTACAATTAGTAACAAAAAAGTTCGCAAAACGGCAGTCTTATGGGCAGTTTTAAAGAATGGCAAGTGTAATTAACTCGCCAACACTCCGCAGCCAGAGTCTGCGAAGGTGCAACTTCTGTGTATGCGTAGGCATGCTAAACAGCATTTACAATACGCTATTCACACTTCCTAACATTGGGGAATCTAGTTGCGGAATAATCCACATCAGGTGCCACAAAGTGCCCAAATATTGGAAAAAAGGGTCATGCTGATGTCAGTAACAATTAGCACAGCTTTAAAGTTTGGATTAAACCAAATAACTTTAGATCCTAAGTCTGCTGTGAACATTAACAATTACACTTTGACAAGTTCAAATTCTGTAAATCTAATATAGAAATAGCCAAGTCCAGTGCCACAAGTAGTTATCTACTTGTGGCGTTGGACTTTAAAATTTGTGCTCATTTGCCAACAATTTTTTACCAACAATTTTTCTTACTGATTGTAAGTAAATTCAACTGTTGCAGATAACTAGGTTGCTCAAAGGGTTTGCAGCAAATTATTTAAAAACAATATCAACTTTCCCTGATTTTCACCTTAACCCGGGTCCATACATCAATCAGCATAGTCGCACAAATAATCGACAAGGAATCTGCACATGCGCAATTTTTATTTTTAGCATACTATGTAATGTTCTTTCATTCGCCAGCATGGGTCGCAGTAGTTGGAATAGGTGCAACTACCACGGCGAATGGGAATCTATCAACCAATCAGATTCCGAAATACAATTGCCAAAAAAGGTTTGGAATTTCAAATTGACAACAAAGTTGATGAGAAAGAAAAATTTAACTTTTTGTGTGCAATATTTAATGTAAACATTGAATATCTTATTTAATGTAAACATTGAATAAGTATAATATTGAGTAAAATTAAATAAAAAAGTGCTGAAATGGAGTAAAGTAACTATCAAACTAAAAATAAATGTCTTATTTGTTATGTGCATTTTTTTAAGCGCTAGTGTGAACTGCATTATTTCAATCGCAACAAACAGATTTTTTGTATTCTCCTTATTTGAACGACTACAACGAATGACTGTAAAAAACCTATAAGGAAACAGTAACCCCCTGAGACACATACTCAGTATATTTAAAATATCTAACAAATAGATAAATTCTGAAAGCTAAATAAATAATCTCAACAGATGATCAAATATTTCCATAAAAATTCACCATTCAAATTTATTTTGTCGAACAGTTCCCTCAGTAAAATTTTTGTTTTTTGAAAAACATATGGTTGCAAAGCTCTTATTCAGCTCTAAAAAATTTGCTTTTTTTATTCAAAACAACACATGATTCCAAAAATATAGCATATTTTGTGTTACAATATTTATTTATTTATTATGAATATTTCCACAGGATTCCACTCAATATTTCTTCACTTTTTGCATTCTGTAGCCAAAGATATAATTATCGCAACAAACTAGTTTTCGTACAATTATCATAATTAGAAAAATAATTAAAAAATGTGATCCCAATAACACCATAAGATAAAATAGGTTTCCATGAGATTTTAAAATTTGATCTGCATATCAAAATTTACCACACTCTCTAGGTGTATACTCATAAAATAAATTGATTAGAGTGAAAGTGTTAAAATTGAAAAAAAACTTACTAAGGATGTACCAGCTACAATGCCATTTGAATTACATTCGTCCAAGCCAGTCATTTCTGAACATACAAGGTGGAGGGTTCTAGTTCCCCATTCCTAAAAAAAAAAAATTAAGTGTAAATAAATAAAAATTACCTAACAAAATGTGCAGACAAATACTTACACCAAACACTTCTTTAAGCAGGTGATGGTCCTGTAAAAGTTTTCCAAGGTAAATCAACTTCTGTGAAGAACTGGCCTAAAAAGATTGCGAGCATGGGATATAAAAAAAAAGAAAGATTACAAAAGAAAGGACACAGATGTCACTGTAGAAAGATGATGAATTTAAATACTTGTATTAGTTTAACTTTATAGATAAGTGATATAGGGTGTGATTGCTCACAAAATGTATATCTCAGTGTATCTCACTGAAATGATAAGCCATGGCACTGGTGATCTCATTTAATCTTATCATTTAATGTTTATTTTTACATTTTTAATTGCTGTGTTTTACATTTTTAATTGCTGTGTTTACAAATTATTAGACTTTGCACTGAACATTAGCAGATTGTAAATGCAGATTGTGTTGATGTACAGGGAATTCCACGAAGAAAACAACACGCGTGCTACACATCGCACGCGTAAATCTATTTTAGAAAATTTGCGCGTGCGTTTTTTCGATTTTTTTTTTCTGGTTTATTTCACTCTTATCAGTCCCGTGAGTGTTAAGTGGTGTAAAAGTGCTAAATATATTAACAAAACACCTTGGTTCGTTGTAGGAAGTAATTTATAATAGGTAAATAACATATAATTAAATTTAAACAGTGGACGAAGAGACGCTGACACGTGCCACACGTTGCACTTACTGCAATGGTCTGCCATTTTGTTTGTAGTGCTATTTATCCCCAACCTTGTTCCCAGGGTTATATTTTCTCCGTGGGTTATCTATTATCTATAAAAATGGTAAAAATGGGAGTCATTTTTTATTTATTGAGGTTTCAAGTTTTGTTTGTTAGATTTTGGGAGACGGCTTGTTTGGAATAGTTTAGAGTTGTTTTTAAATTTAAAGTTGTTCTTTAGATTTTTAAAAGTAAAACAAGTATGTTATGTTCTTTTATACAGTTAGGAATTTTAAATTAAAATGTTCAACATACATTTAATTTCACACAGGCAGAAAAAAACACATTTAATTTAAACACGGGAAAAAAACACGGCGTTTAATTAACGTTTTTAAAAAAATTTAATTTAACCACAAGTGGTTATTAACTGTTTTTAATGATACAGTTGAAGCTGTCGATGTACAACGATTGATATTTGGAATACAGTTTTTAATAGTTAAATGCTTAAAGCATAGCCTTAAACGGCGAAATTAACTACGCTGTAGAAAATCAACTTTTATAATTCCTTCGTTAATTTTTTTTATTTTACGAGAGTAAAGAGCGTAATTAACGCGTGCGATGAATCGCACGCCTGAATAGCTGTTGCACGTGTGTGGGCGCGTGCGCGTGCGATCGCACGCGTCTCATGGAATTCCCTGATGTAACTGTTTAGATACCGAACCTATTATCAGTTTTGAAGAGATTGATTGGCTACCACCTTGGATCTCACACACCTGAAAGATGAACATTGGTATGCAGAAGAATGTTCTTGTCACTTGATATTGCTACCTGAACTGCAATACAGGATCCTGAAAAGTGCAAATAGTGCAAATGACTTTTGAAAAGACAAATTTTGAAATTGAACATAGTTGAACTATATTCAAGTATGTTGGTGAAACATTAAAGTTGGTACCAAAGTAAATTGATATGGTTGATGGAATCGGGGGAAACTCTACGAGGTTCAAAAATCCACAGGCAATTGGCTGTTGAAGCAGGTGTAATTGGATTCAATTTAGTGTTGACACACAAAGATTCGTTTCCTTGTTAAAGTTAATGCCATATATTCAGAAAGTTGGGGAGAGCGTTGAAGAATATATTTTGTATATATGAATTGTATATATGAATTGTATATAGAGTTTATATTATGTACCTCAGTGTTCCCTGCCCTGCAAACATGGCATTTGTTTTGCTGTGAGTCTGCCATGTTTGTTTTGTTGTCTTTTCCTTACTTTCCACTGACCACCTTGGATCTAGTAAAGACTCTGCTTTAGATGTAGGATGGAGAGTTTAAGTATGGTCAGTGGGTGTACTAGTTTTGCAGTCAGTTGACAAGAAACCTGTAACATGTGAGGAGCTAATTTATATCTATTAACTATAAATATTCTTGTCTTACCCAACACCTAACAACACAAGCCG
Source organism: Hydractinia symbiolongicarpus (assembly GCF_029227915.1). Lineage (NCBI taxonomy): Eukaryota > Metazoa > Cnidaria > Hydrozoa > Anthoathecata > Hydractiniidae > Hydractinia > Hydractinia symbiolongicarpus. The sequence continues at coordinate 13,681,182 of NC_079885.1, read as the reverse complement.
CATACGTCATGAAAAGTACAGGTGTTTTTTCGAGTGAGTCGGCATTACACATAAATTCAAATGTTTGTCTGAACAAGCCTGCATCCAGAGCAAAAATTTAAAAAACAAAACATACTTTTTTACAATATTAATATTGTTTCTTGAAACCATATGGGAAATTAGTGGAAAAACACATAATTTATGTCAACATTTCACGTTGTTGTATATATAATGCACTCCTTAATTCTGAAAGAAAACAATTTTTTAGACGTTGTTTTAACTTTAGTCTTCATTCTTTTTAGATTCAGGTTATTAAAAATGTTGCGTAGAGCATGTCCTCATTCGGAAAATCTATCCAAAACGTATTTGCATGGATAAAAAATAAGTTTTTACATAGGAATAACAAAGTTATTGACATTGATGTGAACCTATAGCTTTATTAATTTCCACAGTTCTGTTAACTTCTGGTTTGTCCTTTTAAATAGCTAGGTCTAAGGACTTGAAAGTGCTGTTTTGCATTTCAGAAATAAGTCAGGTGAATTAAGAAAAGTATTCAGATTTTCAGAAGAAAGGCATGTCAAATGAACTCATCCTTATGAGTTAGATTGATATTTGATGTGGACCCTTGTTCCACATCAATTTTTTTGTTACTATGCAGGGAAGAAATTTTACTCTACCATCTGTCATATGATATATATTTTCCTTATGATGTCAGCGCCTAAGCAATTAGTTTCCCTTTGAGCAAAAAAATTTTTAATGCTGTTCTGTATGTCGTAATGAAATCATTTAAAAATCGAACTTACAGCAAGAAACATGGTACTTCCAAAATATTCTAAACAGCGAATAATAAATCTTCAGAAAAAAGGAACTTGGTATACTCGGATTAGCAAAATTATCGAAGAGGAAGAGGGTAAAAAGATTTCACGGCAAACTTATACAGAAAATGCTTTCAAACTTCACATTAGGCGACTCTAAATTAATTAGTTGTTCTACAGGCCCGATCGGCCCTAATTTTCTCAAAAACAGAAAAACAATGATTCCAAGCAAAACGTTTTAAAGAAAAAAAATTTAAAAAAAAAACACATTTTCTTATCCCATCTGAAAATATAATGAGCATAGAAGATAATCAATGTTATTTTTTGTTGGTTGAATGTCAATCTACAATTACATTAAACAAGGTAAATCAATAACGTTACTGTAGGGCCACTTGCAGTTGATTCTTTGTTCATGGTAATTTGTTGCGATGAAACTAAAATACGCGATGCCCTAATTTTGTAATCACAAAAATAGTTATGTGGTTAAAAAAAAGTTTTAATTTTTCGCTTAAATAGTTATAATACAAATGAAAAACATGACAGGTTATTATTGTCGTAACACCAGGGTGTTAGCTAGCGTAATTAGAGGCTGGTAAACGGCCTCTTCCCAATCAAAAGTAGCTTTCTTTTTCCCAATGGAAGATTTTGGAAAAGCTACAATGTTCTTGAAGAGCATGTATAATTTGAAAATTCTGATGTTGATAAATGCCAGGAAACACAAAAACTACACTATTCAATCTTTTCGGCTAGATACTTTACAAGATTTCTATCAATATTTTTGAAATTTAAAGTTTCACGAAGCTTGCGAGCTTTTCAGGCTTGTCGCTATCTGCCTTCTGTGCCTTGTCTTGATTATCCGAAAAGATTTAATTTGAAAGAACACATTCTATTTGAAATGTAAAATGTATGAGTGGAATTTGTTGATGTAGCGAAAGTGAGTTAGGTGTAGTGAAAAGTTGTCACATAATTCAAAATATTACGTTAAATCTTTGAAACAAAAATGGTAAATCGAAAAATATTGTAACTAATGTTTTTATTTATTTATTCTTTTGTTGTTAACGTTAGATTAGCATTTCACGTAAATTTAAAAATGGTGGCATGCGAGTAAAAAATACGAAGTTTTCGACCGATATTTTAAAAGAAAACGCGCTGGAAAAGGCTGTTTTTAAAAATTTTTCCTTCAAGAGACCCTTATCTAAAAAATTTTTTTTCAAAAGACCCTCATCTAACACACTGAACACCCTCCTTCGTTATGATTATGTATGTTTGAAATTACGCTAGCTAAAATGCAAGACTTTTAGTCAATACCATTTAGGAAAAATATTAAAAACAAGGTAGAATACTCTTGTCGTAACACCCTCCTTTGTTATGAATTTTAAATAATTTTGATGCTGCACAAGACTTTAAATATTGTCACCTAAACTAAAGTCCGTAAAAAGATTTTGCAGTTAAATTTAGATTATTTTATAAGGCTGCGCAAAAAAACAAATAAATGAACACTAACCTTTTTTTATCAAAATCACTTCTGTTATTTTTATTATTTAAAGTGGGAGAAGAATAACTTGCTGTATAGTTACAGTACTGTGAAAAGGTTTGTTAACATCGTGTTCATGTAACAAGCGTGGTGCACACGAACCACGATAAAATCGTGGTCTTTATGTATAACAAACATTCAAACATTCTATCGTGGCCACCACGCTAATATTATTATTTCCATGAAGGATCGTGTGTCCCACGATTATTTTCGCGAGCTCAACGATTTTTATAACCAGTATAATTTAATTTTTTTCTTTTCAAAAAAGTCTTTTATTAAAGTTAATTTGTTTGTTTCAGGTTTTATCAGGTTAAAAAAGCATATTCGTAGTTTTTGCTTGGTGTATACTTTTTCGTCATAGACGCAATCGTATTTTTACGAAATGTCATTTATCTAGAAAAGCTAAATTTGTCTGCACGGATAGAAATGTTTTTTAAGATCGCATTTTAAAAGTTTAAAACCCAAAGGGGCGATAGAAATGTTTTTTAAGATTGCATTTTAAAAGTTTAAAACGAAAAGCGGCGATAGAAATGTTTTTTAAGATCGCATTTTAATAGTTTATAAACGAATAGCGGCGACAGAAATGTTTTTTAAGATCGCATTTTAAAAGTTTATAAAAGAAAAGCGGCGATAGAAATGTTTTTTAGATCGCAACTTATAAGTTTATAAACGAATAGCGCCAATAGAAATGTATTTTTAGATCGCATTTTAAAAGTTTATAAACGAAAAGCGGCGATAGAAATGTTTTCTTAGATGGCATTTAAAAAGTTTAAAAATGAAAAGCGACGATAGAAATGTTTTTTAAGATCGCATTTTAAAAGTTTAAAACGAAAAGCGAAGATAAAAATGTTTTTTAGATCGCATTTTGATTCACGAACGATTAAAATCTATTATGTAGCTAGCTTTATGACAACAAATTAAAACGTGTTAATTTATTTTTTGCCATCGGTTTTTTGATTTAATTGATAAACTAACGGTCTTTGTTTTACAATAGAAATTATCTATCGTGGAAGCCACGATGTAATATTTAATTTTCGTTCGTGTAGTCCACGAAACATGATCGTGAGGTCCATGGTTGTTAAAAAAATGCGCATCTTGGACTATCGTGGTTCGTGCGTTACATGAAATAAACACGAACCACGATGTTAACAAACCTTTTCACAGTACTGTATACAAAACAACACAAGTATATTTTGTATAACTTTCAAAACAGCACAAGAATAATTCTTGCTGTATAACTTTGAGCATGCAAGTATATTTATCTTTTCACCTTGACAGCTACTTATTTTAATAATTCAAAACAAGAGAACAAATTTATCCAAACATTTTTTATAATGATACAAATTATTATTATTTTTCCTTCGCAACAAAAAAATATTAACTGCATGCGTAATGCGAAAATACATAGAAAAATATGCTTGTCGTAACACCCTCCTCTGTTGTTTTTGTTTTTTTGTTGTTCCGACCAAACATTCTTGATAAAATTAATTTTAATTTGCCCACCGACCGACCGTAAGCAAGCTACTATCGACTTCGCCTGTAGAACAACTAAATAAGTTGGAGTCGTCTAAACAAAAAAGAAGCTTACAACAACGAAAATATTTTTGAACTAAAAAAACAACAAAAAAACAATTATTTATATTTAATGGCGTTATTCTCTTATGACAATAATTAAGTGTTATTATAATGTTTAAAGATGTATCATGACGGTCGCGATGTGGATCGCGAAAAACACAATGCGTCGTGAAAGTCGACCCCACGATGGATCACCACTTTCACGATACTATAAAATGTTACTATCGTGACAGCATCGTAAATCCTGTGCAATGACGCAATACGCGATACAGACAATAGTTATGTAAAACAAGAGAACAAATTTCTCCAAACATTTTTTATAGTGAGACAAATTATTATTATTATTTTTCCTTCGCAACAAAAAAATATTAACAGCGTGAGTGATGCGAAAATACATAGAAAAATATACTTATCAGAATACCCTACTCCATTATAGACACTGTAATTGAAGAATTAAACTTATTATTTAATTCTAGCGCAAGTAATATTATTTAAACTTATTATTTACTTCTAATAAAATAAGTTTAGTTTTTTATAACAAGACTCAGCGAGTTATTTTGAAAGTTTTTTTCCAAAAAAGACTTGTAATAATATCTGTTAAAGAAACTTCGTTAACGAAACAAACTTTGTCAATGTTAAAAAATATTTAAACATAAAAACTTAGTTCAAAGAAAATAAACTTGTATAACGAAACAAAATTTATAATTGTTAAAAAATTTAAATATAAAGACTTTAGTAATAGTCCAATTATAATAATCTCTATAATCATACAGAGATTGTATCCATCTGTGTCTGTAACAGGCAAAGTGGATGTCTTCATATTCCTTTGATGTAGCCGAGTTGTCTTAAATGTTAAATTTTCTGACTTCACGGCACAACGTCAATATTCCCAAACCTAAGACCCTAAATCCGTTTCAGAATGGACGGGTTGATGACGTCATTAAAAAACCTTTAAACCCCAATATCTCTGCAACCGTTTGTCAAAGATACACGATCCTATACATTTTCTTGATCAGCGTTTCAAGATCTATATGATGAACAAGTACACACACTTCTGAAAAAAAATTTTTGTTTTTTTGGCAGGTCTTTGCTAACGTCAGCGAAATTTTTAAACCCTTATATCTCATTAACCATTCATCAAATACATATACATTTATACATTTATCATATACATTTTCACATACATTTTTCACAGTGTTTTCACAGTGATCAGTGCTTTTTTGTGGATAGGTTGCTGACATCATCAAAATTCAAATGCCACTTCTTTTTCATTTTTATCCTGCCTTAGTAGATTTTTCCACGGCCTTTATCGACTAGTAAACTATATAAATAAACTTTGTATAAGAAAATTTTTATACGAACTTCTTTGAAATAATACGAACCACATACAAACTTTATTTTAAATGATAGAACTTTATATATACAAACTTTATAATTCTAATGATACGAAAAGTTCGTATTAAAAATAAAATGATTACTCGTAAAATGATTAGATCATTGGATTTGTTGCTTTTTAAAAGAGCTTGTGTTTTTTAAATAAATCGAGATTAAAATCGCATTACTATAATTGTTTCGTTGTTAAAAAAATAAAAATTCAATGGCCTTCGCGTTTAATTTATTCTCGCGCAGAGTTTTAAACAATGTTTCTTGCTATGCTTTTGTTTTTAACACGAAGCAATTATTTTCGCGCAATTTGAAAGGAACTCGCTATCCTATTGTTTTTTTTAATGAAAGCAATTATTTTTGCAAGTTGAGCGTACGTGTACGTGTACGCTTACATCTGGACTGTACTGTAGCTACTGTTAGCTAGCTATTGTTAGCCTCCAATGGCTGCTCCTCATTCCATGGCTAGCTAGCTCTAACCTATGACTTATATTGTTATTCCTCCTCTCTAATTATCTATAGCTAGCTACCTTAGTTCCAAACTTCTTTTCTTTTATGAGCACGAATATAATGTAACAAGCTATAGCTACCTACCTACAAAATCTTGAACTTTTGCAGATGTATTTTATATTACTTTTGGCATTTCCTGTAAACTTTACAAAGGGACCACGTGCAATATGACAAGTGGAATAATTTTTTTTCAGAATTTTAAGCGTGTGTGTTAAGTTATTTTTATTGTTTTGTTTCTCACATCCTGTTTAACGTCAGCCTACATCTAAAATGCCAGGTTATTTTTACAGGGAGTTGTAGACATTTGATTGGAAATTTACATTGGTTTTTGACTTTATTATAATAGATGAGAGGTTGTTTGTGTTTTTGTTTGTGTTGCAACTGCTGTTTTTTAAAATTTTGTGTAAACTTTTGTGGGAAAAAGACCTCATGCAATATACTGAAAGAACAAACTTTTGTGGAATTGGACTACACTAAATGCTTGTGTAAGCTAATGGCTTTTTCATATTTGGTATTAAACTTTTGTGGGGGAGAACTAAACTATATGTGATTTCATTTTTGCTGAAAGTTCCATGGTTTCACGTTTTTCTTAAGAATTTTATAATTGTAGTATAGATGACTTGCTATAAGCTTTGTTTACATTTTTTTCGGCAGACAAATAGTTACTAAACCAATCAAATCTTCTAAAAAGAATCATTAGCCAATTGAATTGCTTTATTTTGCCTGCCAAAAAAATTAAAAACAAAAAAAATATTAAGATAGCAAGTCATCTTTATATTAATCGTATTTGGTGATGATAAAAAAATTACTAATTGTTCTGACAAAAACTTTTTTGTTTTTTATATTTCATGAAATGCCTGGTTTTTGTATAATTTGGTGTGTTTCATAACCTTTTTGTGGAAGACTTATAAGCAATGGCAATGTAGAACATGCTAAATGAACTGATTTTTCTTGATTTGGATGTGCTCCTCAAAAACCGATCTGTTTTACATTTTGTGTAAACTTTTGTGAGGACGGACCATTACACTATGTTTTCCAAAAATAATATATATCTTTGTTGATTCAAAATTTACTCCTTATTCTTTTTGACATTTCGTTTAAAATGGTTGGTAAAGGTCACTGCAGATCATCATACTAAGAAAAAAAAATGGTTCTTAACCGTTAATTCTTTACATTTTTTGTATGTTTTGGGGAACAGGATAGCATGCAACCAAATAAATGATTTTCCAGATATAAATTTGATGTTCTTGACATTTCTGATTGAAATATTAAAGGTTTTCAACGTAACCAAACGTAATCACTTTATACAATGTATATGTTTCAGATGTGTTATTTGTGACTTTATTATTCCTGTTGGTGATTCTATACATTATTTTGATCAGCGTTTCAAGCTCTACACATTGATAGCAATGTGTCAACAAATTTTAGGAAAAAAGTATTGTCGGGTCCTGGCACACGTCATCAAAATACAAGTTGCGATTCTCTTTTCCAATGTACTCCTCCCTAAATGGATTTCACATTACAAATTTTTATCAAAATTTTTTTTGGTATTTTAGAGGACTTTACTGATGTCAACAAAATTTTAAAATTTTAAAACACATATCTCCTTATTACGATGGCCCCTATGGCTCACTTATCTTCTCAATAAAAACACTTCTCTTCTTAGTCAAAACACTTCTCTTCTGTATAACAACACTTCTTTTCTGTATAAAAACACTTCTCTTCTGTATAAAAAACTTCTCTACTTTGATACCCAATGTTCTCTTCCGTTCGAAACACTTCCCTTCCAAGTGCAAAACACTTCGCTTCCAAGTGCGAAACACTTCTCTTCCATAAGCTCGAAAATTTTCCAGACTGAATCTGGTCCTTAATATATGAATTTATCCAGATCTTGTTTATAAATAAATGGCACACCCCAGGCCCTGCGCATAGGAAATTTTGGACCCAGTTAAGTTTGCACAAATTCTTACGGGGGCATATTAACGTTTCTACAAAATTAGATTTTTCGCGGGAAAAACTTTGCGAAATTTCAAGCTATATTCTTATACGGTCCCAGAAGTGTAATACGAGATCGCTTTTTTTTTATCTAGTTTCCACTAACTTTGAACTTTTATAATTGCGATTCGGCGAAACTAGAACGTTTTGCGTGTTACAATTGACCCTACTTTATCCGGGAATAAACATTGATTGTGATGTTTGTTAGGAACAGAATTCCTGGTTTACAAAAACCAAGATATTTTTTTTGCAGCAATAAACATTGTGATCTTTGTTGGGAAAAGAACTCGTGGTTTTCAAAAAACAAGATATATATTTCTAAAATGCAAGCATTTTACATTGTTACAGGTGTTGTATTACATATATCTTTTGACTGCACAAATCAAGGCGATATAATAATCGATAGCTTCATGAGCTGTATCTGGCTTAAGTTTGGAGAAACCCTCCATTGGAAGAACTGTTTCCGCAAATTCAATACATTCAGGCTCATTATCGTGATCTGGTAAAGATAGTTTGCTAAACTCTTCTAGCTCATTAAGATCTAAAGTTTTTTTTAAAAGACTTGCAACCATATAATTCTGGATTCTGGAACAAAGTACTATGTATCAGGCCTTCCAGAGGGAGCAGTAGCACCTTTGCTTGGTGCTAACAGAAGTTGATTCCAACGAATCGCAAATTCATTAAGGTTCTTTCTGATCAAATCCATAAAGCAGTAGCAACATATTCGATTAGCTGTTAATGTACAAACAATAAAACTGCCAGTGCCAGCATATTCGTCATTATGCTGAGATCTTAATGCAATCTCAACAGCTTCCAAAATACAGTTTTCAGTACCATCATCAGACCTTATTCTTGTTGCAAAAATATGTCACATGGCGAGGGGACTGGTCCGGTGTAATAAACCTCACAAAAGGTTAAAACTACGCACCAATGATATAAAATTGCGGACCAGATTTTAGAATTTAAGTTGTAAAGAGCCACATGCAGAGAAGTGTTAAGTGTAGAAGAGAAGTGTCAAAATACTGAAGAGAAGTGTTTCGTTATATAGAAGAGAAGTGTTTTTGATTTGAAAGAGAAGTGAGCCATAGGGGCCATCGTACCTTATGCCTTTGTGAACACATTTTTATCAGCGCTTTAATCTATACGCATAACAGGCAGGAGAAAAACTACATTTTGCCGAAAAAAATTTGTATCTGCACTGCTGACGTTAGTAAAACCTGCAAAACAACCTATAATCTTCTGCTTGAGTGGATTCTTCCACAGGCCTTATCGACTAGTTTATTATTATTGTTGATAATAAAAGAACTAAGACATTGAATTTATATATAATTTAAAATATAATGTTCATTGCAGATTTAAAATTATAAAGAACAATAATTTTTAAAAGCAGCAACTCTGATATATCTGAGTTGCAGCTTTTATGCACCTGAAGAACAAGAATTTTTCATCAACAATCCGCATTTTTTTAATAAAAGAATATTTGAGCATCACATAAACGCTGCAACACAGATACACACCTTTAAAAAATGAGAATTTTACAGCCTCATATCAAAGCTGCAACACAGATACATCATATAATATAAAAGCTGCAGCTCAGATATCTGTGTTGCTGCAGCTTAATTTTAAATTATAATTTTTCCAGTACGTATTCTAAAGTTTAGCCTTTAATACTGATACTTTCCTTGCTTATGCAAAAATATTATCCAGGTAGATGTGTAGCTAAAAATGAAATGTATAAAGCTAGCTAAAACCTTACTGGCTTTGAAGGATACACGTCTTGTAAATACTCTTTTAATTTGCGTACAGTCCATCTGATATCACAATCAATTTGAATGTCATTAATACGTTGATTAGGTGTCTTAACAGTAAGTTTTATCAAGGATTCCATGTCATATAGTAAAGACTCTTCCGTCTAATTTTTTTTGTTTTGTTTTTCACCTATGGCATAACCGGCCAGATTTCGAGATATAGCATGGGCTGTTTCACAGAGATATATATACATCTGTCGATCATAAATTTTAGTCTAGCAAGAACAACCAATGACGCAGTTACATCATACTTAGTCACATGTCACGTGATACAAGACTAGGCTGGCCGAAAGTGATTGGCTTGCCTATAAATCTGCCTCTAATTGTTATTTAAAAACGTAACTTTTGGTTTCTTTAACATAACGTTACAAAAGAAATGTTACAAAAACGTCTAATCGTATACCGTTTTTATAACGTCACACTAATAACGTTAAAAATACGTCATTTAGTGGCGTGTAAAAAACTTTTTTTTCACAACGTTTATTAAATGTTAAATCTTATGTTTGTCTTAATAACGTTAGAAAAGAAACGTTACAAAAACGTTTAATCGTATCTCTTATAATAATACGCTAAGTGTGTCTGTCTGTCAAGAGATAGGAAAAGGCGGATGTTAGGACAGACCCCGTTAGCACTTTACCATTCCACGTCAAATTATAGGCCATCCACGTCAAATCAACGATAGAAGAGTCTATAAAATCCGTTAGCACCTACGAATGTCCGGATCCGCCCCAACCCCCCAACCCCCGCCGTGTCCCCCGGGCCCCCTCCCCTCCCCATGGGTCCCTACCCACCCTCATCTGTCGTGCCTTATAATTTATAGTGTTATGTGTGTCTATAATGGCCTCTTGCTATCGGAAAGCATACCATATGCTAAATGCCGCGGTAAAAGATAAAATCAGAGCAATCTTCTCATCCTCGTGTGTACTACTCCCAGTAGCACCAACATCGCCGCCACCGGTAGCTCCGGTAATGTGTTTATCCGCGGTATCCACGGTATCCACATGTTTCACGATAGTGTGTTTATCAGGATGATCAGGATGGATATCGGTATGGACCGGCGTCACGGATTTATGTGATTCGTTAACCTTTCGATTAATCCCAATGGTAAGATCCTCGCCGGATATCAAAATCTTGTTGTTGTAACCCACCACACCGGTCTTAATTCTAAGATTCATGTCGCTGGGTATCATATAAATACCCCGACCGACGGAATAATCAACCTTACTTGATGCGTAGTTTAGAGTATCCTGATAACGCTTAATGTCCTCCTGAATATCGACCCTACGGTTAACAATGTCCTCAAGGTTATTCATAAAAACTTTTTGGGCGGTCAGAGCACTTGAATCATTACCGAGGATGGAGGATCGCGCTGAGGCTTGAGAACTAAGAACAAGATATGCATAGGCCCTGACACTGCTCGAGATCTTCACAAGGCCCGTTTTCGTAAATCCATCGGATTTTTCCACAATCCACCGCGTCATGGAGTCGTTTGTGAAATAACTTAACCCCGGAGTTGGATAGTCCTTACGCCTTTTTTGATATGAACTGAGAAAGTACTGACCCCTGTATTTCATTTGGTTGGGATCAACCCCATAATCACCACATATTTTTAGAAACTCCTCATTTGAATAAGGATTGTCGTATTGATTGAAACTATCCTCAAAGGGCAGAGGTATCTGCAAGCGCTTAATGATTCGCCTAATCTGATAATACACATGGAAGCGATATATCGACCTGACCATGGATCTACCATCCTTCAAGTGTTCGGAGCTGACTCCGCAGGCACTTGAAGCGCACCAGGTGGCGAAATTGAGCTGGGTTTGCCACAGTCTAAAAGGTTGCTCATTCCACACGTTCATGCGTTGCGCGTTTTCACCAAGTTCATAATTGGTAAAAATGTTAGGAAAGGAAGCGGGGAAGGATCCACTTTCGGACACAATAATGGCCTGTTTGTACAGATCCCTGGCGCCCAATATTTGAAGATACGTCCCTCCATTTGGCTTATATGTCGCGTTCGGGTTATATTTGAAAATGTCATCCATTCTTTGATTTAAATATATTCACAATCTCTAATATAATAATGTATATTACAATAAAAGACGTAAATAGCGAGAAGAAAATCTATCTGCATCGTCCGATCGACAACTCGCATGGCACGAAGGAGGTTGCGATCGTGGAGGCGTTTTCGGACAATATCATTTATCAAGTAATAGCTCCAATAAGTGTACTCTTAGCCAATGCAATCGGTACACTGAATTTACCCAAGGGTAAGTACTACACCGGGAGGGAGTTGGATTCACTCGTAGGGGGTGATGTGAAATCAACACCACTGGTCAGAAACCCTGATTTGAAGAAATATAATAATATAGAGGGCGTAACGGAACTACATTTTCACCTTGATGAATTGGATAATTCATCAAATCTTGAAGATGGTGAATACAGCAGCACGCTGATGACACACCATATATCTGAGCATGGTAATGGTTTTACGCATGTTGAACCTAAAAACCCGCAATATAAGAAACTAAAGAACGGTTTGCTTCAATCACTCACCATAGGAGTCACGGGTCAAGATGGTAAGGTATTGGGAGTAAAAGGTACGCCGCTGTTTGGTGGTCCGCCGAAAACAGTTACACTGCACATAAGGGACGCGGCGAATACATATAGCCGACATTAACCGAATTAAAGTAAAATAAAATAAAAGTAATATGGAATAGCATGGAATACGGGAAAAAGTTAAACCCAGAGCGTTCACTTAGGATCGCACATGGCGTAAAAGGAACGCATCAAAAAGTAATTGTCACTCACAACCCAAGTGAGATTGATCAGAACCAGTTACTCCTGATTAGGTTCCCTAATTTAGGTAACGATGATGTCATTGTTCCTGGTACTTCGAAAATAAGTTTCGACGTTGAACTCGAGTCAAAAGTCGACACGAAGAGAACATTGGTCTCTAACATAGGGAGGGCAATTGTTAAAAAGCTAGCTATCAAGTTCGAGGGTACCGAGATTCTGAGCATTGATGACTTTGATCTTTTCGGGTGCTACAGAGATTTATGGCTAACCAAGTCCGAAAAAAGAAATGCAATAAGACAAGGTATCATCTTTGATGAAGGGTGTACAGAAAACTGTATGAAACTGAGAGTTGGAGCCGCGGATAAAGACGCATCAGAGGTAGCGGACAAAGCTATTTATGATGCATACAAAAACAAGTTCACCATACCACTAGATTTTGAAATGTTAGATAGCACGATCCCATATTATCAGGCCGGACTAGGTAATAGGCTGTGTTATGAGATAACATTCAACAATTATGACAGGGTAGTATTATCAACACCAACCAAACCTTCCGGTGCCGCATCGGCACCCGCGCCGGATGCTAAATACAAAATCTCCAACATATCTCTCGAATATGAGATTGTGACACAACCCACACTCGCCAGATTCATCTCAAATGAATACCAAAACATGGCCGTGCTCTATGACAGATTCTTGAGACATAGACAAATTAGGGTGGATAAGTCAGACACAACTTGGAATTGGTCATTCAATACACCATGCAAGTCTCTGAAGGGTATATTGGTTCTGTTTGAGGAAGAGAAAGCTTACAAACGAGATACAGATAGGTTCTACAATCCTAAGATCAAAAAGGTATCCGCCATAGTTGAGGGTAAGCCCAACCAACTTTTCGCTCAGGGGATGCAGCCGTTTGAGCATTATGGTGAAATATGCAAGTATTTCGCAGAGGGCAAGCAAAAGGACAGCAACGCCGGTGAAATACAGAAACATCTGCAACTACATGATGTGAAGGTCGCGGACTACCTAACCACGAAATATGCTCTATGGCTGGATTTCAGAACCATAGATGAAAACTCACTGCACGGGACCGGCCGACGGATTGAAAATGCGAGCGAGGGCATCACACTGCAAGTTGAAAAGACGGCCGAAACCGCGGGATCCTTAAACGCCTACATATATCTAATCATGGATGCTCAATTAAATATTCAAAACGGTGAAATTATGGATGTACTATATTAAGATGGACTACATGAAAGATCCTCACACGGCACTATTCGTCGGTCCAACGGGCTGCGGAAAATCCAAACGCGTAGTAACACTGCTGGAGAGTGAATACTTTGATCACTTCGATTTCATTGTGATTATATGTCCAACATTAAGATGGAACAAGACATATATGGGGAGTAACTGGTTCTGGAGGGATAGATATGTGATTCTAATTGAGCCGAGAGGTATGTTATATGAATGGATTCAAAAGATGACGGATTTTTGTGCCGGGTACAAAACATTATTCCTGATCGACGACATCATCGCGGATGAGAAACTGGACAAAAAGAGGCAACCGCTTCTGGAGCTGGCCATCAGCGGTCGGCATCGAAACCACACCATGTGGCTACTCACACAATCATACACCGCGATACCGAAGAACTTACGAAGGCAGGCAAAAATGTTATATGTGTGGTATCCGAAGGACAGACATGATCTCGCAACCATCCACGAAGAGAATGATGTCATTGAATCGTCGGAGATCCAGAAGGTTAAGGAAAGGCTGAAAGATGGCAAATATACACATTTAGTCATGAGGATGGAACATCCAAGAACTCACGTGATTTGCTAGAATGGACATTTTTTTGTTACAAGAGTCTTGTAACAAATCTATAGGAAAACTACAGCATAGTACTGTAGTACTGTAGTACCATGATAGAATATATAAATTTCATATTACTGGTGATAGCTGTAGTGCTATTGCTGGTATTGGTTAGTTTTTGCCTTTTTTGTATTAAAAAATACCTATCGCTATTGAAAATGGCTGAAACGGCAATTGACAACCTAATTTTTATCGATGAACGGGATGAACAGGGTGATGGGAAGAGACAGAAATTGCTCGAGTGCGTGCTGACCGGAAATAGCAAGCTGTATCTGGGGAAGATGTATACGGAGGCGGGGATCCGGAAGCTCGGGAATGGTGAGGTGGATAAACTTTTCGCCATATACGAGGCTAAACTGTCCGGTCAAATGGTAAAGTCTCTTGGAGAGTCAATAACCCACATGTACTCTCTGGGTGCCTGTGCGGCTCTGGGCATAAAAAATCAAAAGGCTCTGAGTGATGACCTGGAGAATGACCCATTCCTAAACTCCGCCCTTCAAAGGTTCACGTGCGATTTGTATTATAAGTTCGGATCACTACTATCACCAATCAGTGTGGGTCTAATTACAGGTAGGCATTATATCGCTGGAAGAAATTTAAACGCAAATAATAATAATATAGATATAGATATAGATAATAAAGATGTCAGAGGAACAGACTCCTATTCAGGTGACAACGAAGAACCCTAAAAAGGTTGAGGCTGGTAAGAGGGTGGCCGAATTCAACCGCAAACAGAGGGAAGACTATAAAAGACTGCTCATGGCGCAGGCAGAGACGCAGGCGAAGACGGAATCGACACCAACGCGGTCGACACCTCAGACACTGTTGGAGGATCCTAAGGATATTGTAATTGAGGATTCCGTGACAGATGTTCCCAAGGGTGGGGTTAACAACTACGCAATAATGGGCGGCGGTGTGATTGTGATGCTAATAATTGGAGCGTTGGTGGTGATGAGGAACAACACCTCACAGAGTAAGGTGAAGGATCCCCCACCGAGAGCTCCATCGGACACTAGAAAAACCAGGAGTAAACTTGAAATGGAATAAAGGGATAATATCGCGATATTATAATCTAGAAGTATATAAACATGGATAAGAAAAGTATAGTCAACGATATTTATAAGGCATCGGTCGTATGCGTTTTCGCTGTAGGCTATTCAATGCTCGGGAAAAAGGTATTAAAAATGACACCACCCTCAATTCAGAAGTTTGACCTGGAAGATACCGGAAAGCTTGTAGCCATAGTCGCCGCAAGTGAAATGTCAAGAGAATATCTGGTTAAGCAGAAAATTATACCCGAAACTATAAATATATAATGTTGCGAATACTGGAATGGTTGGTCTGGGTTTTATGCCAGCGCAAGAAAGTTGAGAGGATTTTACCCAAGGTGGAATACATCGATACCGAGGTCATAGACGACTCTGATGTCATGGACTCCGAAGCTATCGTATTAAAATAACGCCACTATATTATACCGGATTATATAAACATGGCTTCAATTGCAATGATGTTGGGAGGTGCCTTCGCGAACGCTTTGGCCTTCACCGGATCAAGCTACCTCTTTTCAAGTTTATCAAAGGATAGGATAGATAAGGAACGGAAGCGGCATGATCTAGCCATAGAACAACTGCAGAAGGCTCAGGTTATATGGCAACGTAAAAGACAAGAGAGGGTTGACTTTATCAATAAGCAGCTCAGACTTGAGAAGAAGGCCGAGGGGAAGTTCACGGAGCTGGATGACGCGATGCGCGAATATAAAAAAGTATTTGGAGGATCACCTCTCACGGATATTCCGCGCAGGCCCGTATTGAGCGACTTTTATACACCCAGCAACGGCCAGCATGAACGGGAATTGGCATTTATCGCGCTAAGCATGATCGGCGTCGGTGGTGCCGTGTGGTATTTCGAAAAATAGTACTATGCCGCGGGTATCATGTTACATGACACATGTAACATATATTCAATATCGCTAACGTTTTGTAACCATGTAGGTGTATATCAGACCTCCGATTCCGACTATCAAAGCCCACAGGTTTTGACTCAACCAACCGACGGCTTCCTTTGCTCTATTTAGGATCCATGATACGATGGATCCAATTATACCCGGTAGTGATGCGGCTGCGGCACCGGCTAATCTACCCAGGAGAGATCCCAGCGCGCTCAGCTTGTTCTTTATCCATTCCCTCGCACCGCCCTCGGTTTTTTCATGATTTTTTGTATTACCGGTGGATGACCCCCCACCCCCTGGCGTCAAAGCTTCTACGAGAAGGCCGATAACCATACCAAATGCCGTTAGTACGCTGACAACAGTGATACCCTGCTCACGGAATAGAGTTCGTATCTTTTTACCCAATGTGGTTTCTTTGTCAAATACTTTGGTAATCGTCTCCCTGATGCTTTTTATTTGACTGTTAAGTTTACCTTTGAGAATATCGATAATCTCTTGCCGGCCTTTCAACTCATTTTGCAAACCTTTCAACCTTTCTTTCGCTTCATTTTGTTGTTCCTCGGTCATATTTGGTGTGTTTTCCATCTCTTCCAACTTGTTTTTTTCTCTGTCAATATGCTGTTCGAGCTGAACCTTTTTTGCAACTTCATCCTGAAGACTTCCTCTTATGTTTTTCAATGATCTATCCAATCCTAGCAATTCACGCATAGGATATTCAAATAGATCACCGGTCTGGGTTGCTTCATGGTCTACAGATTGTTTGACCAATGAAATTAAATCTTCCGTACTGTTCACCACCTCCCCGGACATGGTTTCTAATTCTATATCCGTCGCATTCTCTATTTTATCCGGTGACGGTAGTCTCTCTTCTATTTTGTTTAGCCTAGCGGCCTGTCGGAGGGTTATACTACCTTTCGGTATATCGAACCCCAAATTGCGCAGCCTTTTCTTGCCCAATAGATCCGCAATGGTACCGGTAGACCTTAGAGATCCGCCATGTGTCAGCGGTCTGTTATCATCCTTGTAGTATAATTCGCCATCGCGAGTCTCAAACAGATCGGTATGTATCACGCTCGGGTTCTCGTTTGGATATATAGTTAATAGCTTCTCATAGAGCGATTTAACCCGCTCACTAGTAACTCTGGAGCGCAGAGAGGTTCCTCCGCCGAATGATGTCTCCTCATCAGGTGTGTGTATCTGCACACGCGTGCGTTCCCTCGGTACCAGAGGTGTGGTGTCATCGTGACCCTCGTCGGGTTGTCCATGGTCACCAAACGGATCAATATCAATGTCCGCCATTATTTTATTTAGAGGATAGTTTTTTCCTAATATAATAGAAATGGCAGAGAGTTCTAGTACCAGAGAAGAAGCGTTTAAAACAGATATATCCAATTCCCAACTTGAGGAGCTGGTGAAATTACGAGGTAAGTTCCAAGACAGGACACACAAACACGGAGGATTTCTGATCATATGGTCGATTCTGGAGGGATTATCCGGAACCGCGGCCATTACCGGCTCGATAGCGACCGCGGTGACCATTATTAGAAATTTGGGCGGTACCCATGGAAATTACATGTGGAATTCGGGTATGTGTCTATTGGGCTCGGCTTCCTATGCGGTTACCGCCCAATATGTTAGGACATATCGGGAGAAACTTATCAAATTAAGAGCCGCATATCGCGTTGTACAAAATGCCATCGATGTTTTCGATAAAACGCTACTCTGGCACACTCGGATCTGTAGAGCCGATTTTGAGAATTTGTGTGATACGTATCATAGAACTCTCAAGGATCTGGATAAACTGGATATAGGTTATTTAGACTAAAGTTTTTCTTTGTAGTAACCACACAATGGCAGAGATTTATCCGAAGCTACCCACGGCTCCCGAGTATTCGAGCGAGCAGGACAAGTTTAATACTAATACCGTGAACTCTCAACTTGGGGAGCTTAGAAAATTACGTGATAAGTTCAATACAAAATATGAGAAATATAACAAGACGCTACACAGACTGGTGCTTTTAAATGCCAGCGCCACGGCCCTAACCGTCGCTTCGGGCATAGGTTCGGTGGTAACCGGTGCTACGCTCATCGGAATCCCCGCTTCCGTCGGATTGGGAGCCGTAGCACTGTCGGGAACCATTTTCACGGGCTCCGTCATGGCTCTGATTAAAAGATATCGGAGCAAACTTGACAAGGTCATGAAATTATATGATGTTGCGACGTCCGCCATCGCCGTGTTTGAAAACTCCGTCTCGCGGGCTCTGAATAATGACGACATTAGTCACATTGAATTTCAAACCCTGAGCGGTATATACTACGAAGCTCTGGACAAGATGACGAAAACCGACAGAAAGATGGAGAGCGAAACTCGCAGCCAGTTTGAAAAAAGTCTAATGAACGAGGTTCAAAGCCTCAGAAGGACCGTAAATCAAGGTTAGTGATGTGCGCATGTACACCGCTCGCATATTTCGTGTGCTATTTGAAAAATTAATATGTAAGGCGGTTTGTGACATTATGTGGCGCGATCGTCCCCTTTTCACCCAAGACTGAGCCATAGCGGCCTTACCTGCCAGCCGCCCTGCGCGATCCTCGGCACAATCATCTTTACCAGAAACAGGTAAAGATATCACCCCCCTTTTCACCAACCTTGCACATAATCAGGAGGTAAATCTGTATCTTCAGGTATTAACATCAATTCCTCTTTTACAAAAGCCCGTCCGGGTCCGTCTTGAACATAGTAGATTACACGGTTATCAGGTTGCGCTATTACCTCACGCAATCTATATGTGTTTTTCGACCATATTCTATCGGTTGCCCGTCTCCGCCCATCATCATGCTCTTCACCAGGTTGTAGTAGATATCTATACAAGCCATCTTTAGGTAATTCTACTTCAGGTGGATAGCTCTCTTGATTAACCAAAGGCACCTCTTTCATTATAATAGCATCTTTCGGCTTCATATCAATCATCTGCGTCTTTGTATCGTTTAGCCTATCAATCAGTTTATACAGATGCTTAACCCATGTAGATGATACCTTTTCCGAATCATTCAGTTCTTGAGCATCTTGTATTTTGAATAAATTTTCGGCAAGTATCTTGTTCAACGCCTCAACAAAAGCTGTGTGCGTATGCTTATATTTTGTAGTCGCCCTTTTAATTTCAACCTTATGCTTCTCCAACAGCTTTGCCACATCTGCTTTGAATTCTGAACCGTTATCACATTGGAAAGTTTTTGGATAAGTTAATGGTCCTGCCTTGTAGATGTCCTCAATCATAGCGGCAACCTCTTTGGCTTTCTTAGTCCTCAAAGGTCGGGCTACCTTGTATCTGGAAGCAGCATCGATTCCCGACAAAATGTACTTATATTTATTACCATACAGTATGTCACCGGGCATGTACAATAAATCGAATTGATGTAAATCATTAGGGGTGGTAACTTCATAATGTGGTCTTTCAACATGTTTTGGAGCGGGTAAATGTACTTGCCAAAATGCTTGTTTTGATAGCCACTTCCTAATCTCCTTTGGCCTGAAACCGAATCCTCTTAAGCTCTGAACAGCCTTTTGTCCTTTCCATAAATTTTGAGGTTGATAGTAAGTCTCTTGAAGTTTAGAGTTTGACATGTTTTATTTATGCACACCTTTATTTATGCACACCTTTATTTATCTCCTTTTTTGTTATGATGTGGTACGATAAAAGTGCTTAAAAGTTTTTACATGTATATGTATATGCCATAATATGTCGGACATGAATACCACACCGGACTACAAATTGATGAAACTGCGAGAGTTGCAAGAGGTTGCTAAAGCTCGTGGGGTGAAGTATATTTATGGAATGAGAAAGGCTAAACTGGTTGAGGTGATTGAGAAGAATGATCTCGACCCATCCTACACCATCGATCCGGATACCAAGCGGGAATGGTATGGATACTGTTCAAGGTGGAGGGTGAACAACAGGGAGGCGTATCTGAAATGTCAAAAACGTTATAACGACAAGAGACCTAAGTGATTGGACAACCCTTTTTTTGTTACTCGTCTGAGTAACAAATATTGGTGGGTGGGTACCCATGGTGTACCAGTCACGGCCCTCTAGGTGCTGGTGGGTGGGTACCCATGGTCTAACCGGTGTATGTGTGTTTTACCGCCATGGGGTCGGGTGGTTGTCTTGCGAACGAAGCCCCTCACGATCCTCGCGACCTCGGAGGTCCTGATTTTTTTCCCTGGGGGGGTACCCACCCACATTTACACTCCGGGAAACGATCCATGGTGTAGCGATGTCGGTATCATAAACCGCGTTTTACCACCATGGTGCTGGTGGGTGTCTTGCGAACGAAGCCCCTCACGATCCTCCACCCCGGTTTACGATTTATAAAAACGGCTTAAAGATCCACAGATCGTATATCACAACCGGGCATGACTTCGAGAAATACAGTTTCCGAATTAATACATCTCGCTAGAGAAAAATCCTCTAGAGAACGCGGCCTACATCATGGCTACTTAAGGCTAAGAAAGGCCGATCTGATCGAATTTTTGAGACCAACTACCGTTTCAGCACCGGTTAGACCGGTACCCGTGCCGAGACCCGTACCGGCACCGAGACCCTCGAGATCCGGTAGTGAACAACCGGGCATGACTTCGAGAAATACAGTTTCCGAATTAATACATCTCGCTAGAGAAAAATCCTCTAGAGAACGCGGCCTACATCATGGCTACTTAAGGCTAAGAAAGGCCGATCTGATCGAATTTTTGAGACCAACTACCGTTTCAGCACCGGTTAGACCGGTTAGACCGGTACCCGTGCCGAGACCCGCCAGACCAGTACCAGCGCCGAGACCCGTACCGGCACCGAGACCCTCGAGATCCGGTAGTGAACAACCGGGAGGCATATCTAAGACCTAAGTGATTGGGCATTTTTGTTACTCGGACGGGTAACAAATGTGATTCACGACCCTCGAGGTGCCAATGGGTGGGTACCCATGGTGTATCGATGTATGTATCACAAAGCGTGTTTTACTACAATTTAGCATGGTGGTTGCCCCACAAACCAGGACACTCACGACCCCCCAACACGGTTTACGATTTATAAAATGGCTTAAAGATCCACAGATCGTATATCACCTTAAAGATCCACATATCGTATATCACCTTAAAGACCCACAGATCGTATATCATACTTCAACATGACTTCGAGAAATACCTTTGCTGAATTAAGAAAACTCGCTAAGGAACGCGGCCTACCTGGCTACGCAGAGCTCAGAAAGGCCGAGATTATCGAATTATTGAGACCAACCGTTGCGTTAAGATCTATACCAGCGTCGAGACCCATACCAGCGTCGAGACCTAGACCGAGACCGATACCGGCACCTAGACCGATACCGGCACCTAGACCGGTGTCGAGACCGATACCGGCACCTAGACCGATACCGGCACCTAGACCGGTGTCGAGACCGATACCGGCACCTAGATACACCGGACCGCCTAGACTCTACAGCCCTTTACCAACATCTAGACCCACCATACATGTACCACCTACATCAATCAAATCTCTGGGGAGTTTTCTAGGATCCGATGGATCTGTACCCATACCAACACCGAGACCGGGACCTAGACCATTTAGATCTGGCTCTGACATGGATATTTTTGAGCAGGAAGAAATGGCTAAAACCAGACCTATAGTGAAAAGCAAGTTGATTGAATGGAGAGACTGGTTGACGAAACATGTACCTAAGGCTATTAAGGATAAAACAACAAAAGCTTTCAAAGCCATGAAGGATAAGATCATGGGTTTGTATAAAAAGGGCAGTGTAGAGGAAGAGGTGGAAGAGGTGAAAGAGGAAAACCCCTATACCCCCATTGAGGAGGCGTTTGACCGTTCATACAAACGTTTCAAGATAAACTCGGATGGTAAGAAGAGGAATGTCAAGGTCTTTCTCAAACAGCTTAAGCCTATCGTTAAGAGGTTGATGAAGGAAGTGCTCAGGCAGAAGAAGTCGCTGAAGACTCAGGCTACACTGTGGGTGAAATGGGTAAAGGAGGACACCGGCTCGACCGATGCCCAACGTGTATATGTTGACAAAGCGTTCAATAGCTATATGGAGGTATTACATTCCAACGATGACATTTCCGATGTGATCCTCCGTATGACTAATAAAATAATCGAGCAGATTGAGAACCCCGCGCTTCCGGCCAGCGGATTCACAATCGAGAGGATCCTACATATGCATGTGGACTTTCACAAACTAAAATTAACCAGAGGTAGTTCTTACCTACCACTACCGGAGAACTTCAGCGGAAAGCGATCCGTGATTAACCCTCATAACGAGGATGATGAATGTTTCAGATGGGCTGTTATCGCTGCTCTCAATCATGATAAGATCGGTAATCACCCTGAACGAATCTCAATCCTTAAGAAGCATGATAAGTATAATTGGGATGGTATAACTTTCCCAATGGCGCTAAACAAGATAAATCTCTTTGAGAGGAGGAACCCCGATGTCGCTGTGCATGTTTTGACGAAAGATGACATAGAGGGTGTCTATATGTGTCGAAAGTCGAAGCATCTTGACCGGGATGAGACGGTTGTTTTGTTTTTACTGTGTGAAGGGGATAAGAGGCACTATATCGCTGTTAAGAACCTGAGTGGTGTCCTGAGCAAGGTTAACTCCTCAAAGCATAAGAATAAAGAACATTATTGCTTGAATTGTCTTTCCGGTTTCCCGAGTGAGATGAAAAGGGATGAGCACTTTGAGTATTGCAAGGATAATGATGCTGCTAAGGTTCAACTCCCCAAAGAGGGTACCACTCTAACCTTCAGCGATGGTAAGTTTCAGCTCAAGGTCCCATTCATCATGCATGCTGATTTCGAGGCTTTTACACAAGAATTGCCGGAGGATGAGAGAAAAGGCGGATCATCAACCGAGAAAGTCGGTAAGCATGTCCCAACCGGATTCTGTTGTTATAGTAAATATGCTCATGGTGACGTTCCCAACCCTCTTAATCTTTATCGCGGTGAGGACTGTGTTACGCGTTTTGTGGATCATGTGGTTTCCGAGGCGGAAAGGTTATATAACATGTTTCCTCAGAAAGAAATGGATCCACTGACGGATGAGGAGCGTGACGGTTTCAATAGAGCCGAGGTGTGCCACATTTGCATGAAGGAATTTGATGACAAGGATGACATCAAGGTTAGGGATCACTGTCATTTCACCGGTAAGTTTCGTGGAGCCGCTCATCAGGGGTGTAATCTGCGGTATAAGGTACCTAATTATATCCCGGTTGTCTTCCACAATCTGAGCGGATATGATGCGCATTTATTCATTAAGGAGCTTGCAAGGAAGTACGGAGAGGATGGTATGGATGTAATCGCAGAGAATAAGGAGAAATATATCTCTTTCTCGACCGATGTTAAGGTTGGTGAATACATCGACAAAAATGGTGAGACTAAGGACAGGAAGATAAAGCTGAGATTCATCGATTCATTTAGATTTATGTCAAGCGGCCTAAGCTCTCTGGCTGACAACCTATCAGATGATCAGTGCAAAAACCTTCGAAAATTCTTCAATGGTGACGAATTCAACATAATGAGAAGGAAGGGTGTATACCCATATGAGTATGTTAACTCATTCGATAGGTTTAATGAAACTGAGCTCCCGTCAAAGGATGATTTCTACAGCAAGCTGAACATGAGTCACATCAGTGATGCCGATTATGCACATGCCCAGAAGGTGTGGAAGGACATGAAGGTTGGGAATATGGGCATTTATCACGACATCTATCTCAAGACAGATGTTCTATTGCTCGCTGATGTGTTTGAGACATTCAGAGAGACGTGTTCCAGATACTACGAACTAGATCCCGCGCATTTCTACACAACTCCTGGATTAACCTGGCAAGCATGTCTGAAAAAGACCAAGGTTAGTCTAGATCTATTGTCGGATATGGAGATGGTCATGTTCATTGAGAGTGGTATTAGGGGTGGATTGTGTCAGGCTGTCCACCGCCACGCCAAGGCCAACAATAAGTATATGGGTGACTTGTACAATCCACCTGATGGCTCTGACATGGATATTTTTGAGCGGCAGGAAATGGCTAAAACCAGACCTATAGTGAAAACAAAATGAGATACTTGAGGTACTGGATAATGAAACATGCACCTAGGACGATCAGGCTGAAAATCAGTAAAGCCTACAGAGCCATGAAGGACAAGGTCATGAGTTTGTATGAAAAGTCATGTTGGGGACCAACCACACCGAAAGAGGGGAAACAATATACCACCAAAGCCACCAAGGTCGGGAG
This sequence comes from Hydractinia symbiolongicarpus, assembly GCF_029227915.1. Classification (NCBI taxonomy): domain Eukaryota; kingdom Metazoa; phylum Cnidaria; class Hydrozoa; order Anthoathecata; family Hydractiniidae; genus Hydractinia; species Hydractinia symbiolongicarpus. Next base: position 13,656,676 of record NC_079885.1, on the reverse strand, counting down.
GAAGGTCAGGAGGAAGGAGTTTAATAGCTATCTTCAGTACCTAGATGCAAATAATTTGTACGGCTGGGCCATGATTCAGAAGATGCCGACCGGGGGGTTTGAGTGGGTTGATGACACGGTTTCTGATTTCACATCCGAACTGATTTCGCAATTAGCTGAGGAAGATGGTGAAGAGGGGTACATCCTTGAGGTCGATGTGAGCTATCCGCGGGAGCTTCATGATTCTCATAGCGACCTTCCTTTCATGCCCGAGAGGAAGGAGATTAATGGCGTCGAGAAGCTGACGCCATGTCTTTCTGATAAGACGAAATATATCACTCATATCCGTGCGCTTGCTCAAGCGTTGAAGCATGGTCTTGTTCTTGAGAAGGTTCATAGGGTCTTGAGATTTAATCAGAGTGCGTGGCTGAAACCTTACATCGACTTCAATACACGGCTGCGCACGGATTCGAAGAATGACTTTGAGAAGGACTTTTTCAAGCTGATGAACAATTCGTTCTTTGGTAAGACAATGGAGAATCAGCGTAAACACAAAGATATACGCTTGGCTACGAAGAAGGAACAGTATGAGAAGCTGGTGATGAAGCCCAACTTCAAGGGTAGCACATGGTTCTCAGAAACACTGATGGGTGTTGAAATGTCCAAGATAAAGATCAAAATGAATAAGCCGATATACCTGGGACTGGCAATTCTCGACATGTCCAAGATGATTATGTACGAGTTTCACTATGATTACATGAAGCCGAAATATGGTGATGACGTGAAACTGTGTTACATGGATACTGATTCATTCGTATACCACATCAAAACCAACGACTTTTACAAAGATATCGCCGATGATGTGTCTGCTAGATTTGACACATCGGGGTATGATAAGGAAGATGGTAGACCTCTACCATTAGGTTTGAATAAAAAGATCATTGGGCTGATGAAGGACGAGTTGGGTGGTAAGGTGATGACCGAGTTTGTGGCTCTAAGAGCGAAGACGTACGCATACAAACAGCTATGTGGTAGGGAGGATAAGAGGTGCAAGGGGGTCAAGAAGTGTGTGGTAAGGAAGACCATAGGTTTCGATGATTATAAGAGATGCCTGTTGGAGGGTGAAAATGTTTACAGAGAACAGATGACCTTCAGATCGATTAAGCACGATGTCCACACGATAAAAACAAATAAACTCGCGCTCAATGCGGATGATGATAAGCGCATAATTTTGGATGATGGTATTACCACACTGGCAAGAGGCCATTATAGACACACATAACACTATAAATTATAAGGCACGACAGATGAGGGTGGGTAGGGACCCATGGGGAGGGGAGGGGGCCCGGGGGACACGGCGGGGGTTGGGGGGTTGGGGCGGATCCGGACATTCGTAGGTGCTAACGGATTTCATAGACTCTTCTATCGTTGATTTGACGTGGATGGCCTATAATTTGACGTGGAATGGTAAAGTGCTAACGGGGTCTGTCCTAACATCCGCCTTTTCCTATCTCTTGTCACTTTTGCAAAGTGGATTACATTCTTCAAAATTTTCTTTAACAAATTCTATAAAACATCGCCTATAAAATTGTTCTGTAATTTACCAAACTTTACTGATAAAATAGTATTGACGTCAAAGGAAAGTTAATTAAGATTAGTGAAGCCATTACAATGCACTTTAAACTTTGAGGCCAAATAACTTGAAAACGAGGTGGTGACGTCAATGTTTTTTCACCGCGTGGGTAACTAGGGACAACCTGGGACCAATTTGGGTAAGTTTTTCAAACCTGGGTCCCCGAATCCGTTTCGGAATGGACGGTTTGATGACGTCATCAAAAAACCTTTAAACCTTGATATCTCTGCAACCGTTTGTCAAAGATACATGATCATATACATTTTCTTGATCAGCATTTCAAGATCTATACGATGAAGGCAACAGGTATACATATTTCTGAAAATTTTTTTGGGTTTTAACAGGTCTCTGCTGATGTCTGCAAAATTTAAATGATGGTTGTTTTTCTCTGTTATCCTGTCTAAGTGGATTTTTCCACGGGCCTTATCGACTAGTCTATATAATAATACGCCAGTTCCGTGTCTCTGTGACAGGCAAAGTTGATATCGTCATTTTCCTTTGATGTTGCCGAAAAAAATCTTTGATGTTGCCGAAAAAAATATGTCTTCTTTGTCGTGAAAAGCCGCGAGTTTTGTGTGGTTTGTTAAATGAAGTTCTAGCACAAAGTAACGGAAATTGTGTTTGCAAAAAAGATGGCTGTCCTTTTTAAGCATTTGTCTTCTCTTGCCTTCAAAATAAATCTTTACAAAAGCATTTAAAAAGGGGCATGGTATATAAATGAAGTATAGCAAGGTTTCTGTAAGGTTTGTTTATGTTTTTTAAAGTTTTGATGATATTATTGATGCGAGACATGTTTGTTAGCTAGCATCAACCACACCAACAACAACTAGCTAGGTAGCTAGGAATTTATAAATATGTAGCCATGTTATTTATACCTAGCTAAGTCTCCAGTTTATATTTAAGTGACCAGCTATTAGCTGCTGTAGCTACCTTATGTTAGCTTCAGTTTTATGTTGCTTTTTACATGTAAGCTAATCTTAGTGGTCTTTGCTAAGAATGTGACTGTAACTTATTTTAATTGACATTTTAAGCTTAAATTAACAAGCCACAACAACTTTTAAAAAAGTATAACATAATATTTAAGAAGAGTTTAAGGACTGTTTTTAAGCAAATAATGTATTTTTCACAATTTGTGTATGCAAATAATGTATTTTTCACATTTTGTGTAACTAAACTTATATACATCGGTTACATGCAATATGACGAAACGATTTTTATTTAACATGTAGTAATTCTGGTACCTTAAGTGTAGTGATTTTTGTTGTTCTAGATGTTCTGACTAAAATGTTTTTGTTTATGGCATTTTGTCTCAATTAAGAAAAGTTTCAACTTTTTTGAGGGAGTACAACACCGAAAAAACTTGTGTTTTTTTTATATTTTGTTTAAATTCTTACCGGACAGGACTCTGTACAACATACCGAAATGACTGATCCCTCTCTATTTATAAATTTGATGCGTTCCAAATCACAGTTTTTTGAAATTTTGGGTAATATTTAATGAGTACAAGATGCAAATACTGATTTTTGTTGAATCAGAAGTATTTCCTACAACCATTCTTTTTTTACACTTTTGTGGAGAAAAAGTGTATGCAATATCATCAGAATAACTGATTTTGTTGCAAACTGTTTTTCTTTTTCAAATTTTGGATTGAAATATTGTTATAAAGGGCATATATCAATAGACATATATATACCAAAATAATTAAATTCTGCAAACTTTGATTTTGTCGTTCACCTCTCATCTTTTATATTTTGATTAAACTTTTGAGGAAAACCATAGGAATTATTTAGAATTTGTATTTTGTGTTGCAAATTTAGTGCAAAAATTTAACTGTTGTGAGGGAGGACCATATGCAATTATATATACTAAAAATAATAATTTGATATTCTACAAGTTGTATTTTTGTATGCACTTAAATGACTGCTTTTTCTGAGTTGAATTTGATGGGTTTCATATCAATTTTGTGGAAGATTTTATGGCTGAAGACAATATAGAACATGCCAATTGAACTGATCTTTGTTCATATTTTGATTTGCTCCTCATAAACCTTTGTGTTCTGCATTTATTGTAAACTTTTGTGAGGTAGGACCATATATATATACAATGTTTTCAAAATAATGATTTTTGTTGATTTGAAATCTACTCCTTGCATATTGCTTTTTCGACATTTCAGGTTAAAATGTTTGGTAAAGTCAGTACGAATCATTAGACAAAAAATTGTTTTGTTAACCGGTTAATTTTTACATTTTGTGCATATTTTTGCGGGAGAGGATGGTATGCAACCGAATAAATGATTTTTCAAAGTTTAATTTTTTGTTTTTAGGTGTTTTGTGTTTGTTTGAGTTTGGCTTTTTGATATTGTTTAAAATGCGTAAAGAACTTATTTCATAGATCTGTGCTTACTGTTGCAAGCCTTTCTTTTCGACACTTTAGATTAAAATATTGAAGGTTTTCAACATAATCACATAATAAGATGTATACATATTTGAGATATGTGTTATTTCTGACATTATTATTATTGTTGTCGTAACTGTCTGGGTTGTGACTGTCAATGTTGTAACTTTCTACTAACTAGATTTTACACCTTGCACGCCGTTGTTTTTCATATTTTGTCTGAAGTTTTGTTGGGAGGATTTCATGCGATTTGACATTTGATATTTTGTGTTAGATTTTAAGAACTTTTTTGTTAAATTATGACTTATATACTTTCTTTTTATGCATTTTCAGATTATTTTTTTTAGTAAAAGGCATATTCAATATACTGAAATATTTGCTGATGTCATCAAAATTCAAATGACAGAACTTTTCAATTGTTTTTCTGCCTAAGTGGATTTTTCCAAGGGCCTAATCGACTAGTACCGTTTTAATAACGTCACACTATTAACGTTAAAATTTTTTTTTTTTTTTCTTTTTTTTTTTTTCAAACTTAGCAACAATTTATTTATTTTTAATACTGTACTACTGTCTATTTAATTTGATTATTCGAGTGTTTTGATTGTTTTTGAATTTTAAAATCTCTTCACAGAATAGATTATTGATTAATCGCTGCCTACAATCCTTGAAAGAGAATTGGAGAGTTCAATGTCATTGATTGTTGCAGGTTCCCTACCCCACAATGAGCGTGCGCCTCTGATGCATAGTAAAGTTGATCTTAACAAACTGAATGAGATCTTCGACCTTATGAATTTGGTCGATTGTTGAACTGTGACATCCCGCTTTTCAGCAATCATCTCTGATAGTCGTTTGTAAAACGCTCCACACTCACGACCCATTCCTCCATTTGTTGAGAAGACAAGGGGACTGAAGGTCCCATATTCTACGGTGTTTACTCGCTCGTTATAATGGCGTTTCTTTTCATCTTCATTCCTTTTGAAGCACTTCACTTTGAAGCACAGTCCAGAACCCAGTAGCACTGATGTCCAAACGTGCTTCTCTGCTGCGATTGGCAGTACGATATTGAAACTGCTCGCCATCTGGAGCCATCAAGCTTGGTTCGCTTCGAACATTGAAACATACCTCATCAATTAGCTTTGCTGTTATGTCGCGAATCTCATTATGTCTTAATGTCACAAACCCTCCTTTCTTACAGGACAGCGCATGTGAAACATCAAAACTGCTTCCACAGATACATTCAGTGGGTAATCGAGGTAGGGTCCAGTTATATCGAATACGCAGTGCATCCTGGAACTGCTCTTTGTTGAGATCGTATGCAAGCTCTTTGATTGGAAGATTTGTTAACCAGATTGAAGAACCGACTAGGCAATTGGAGTCGTTCTTTTTCTTTTGATCTTCATTCAACTCGGCTCTGACTCGCACCAGTTTCTCTTACTTTCGTTGGTTCTTCTCACTTTTAATCATTGCAATTGATTTTATTTCCCCATTTTCAGTGGTGCCAAGTATCTGATTCTGAAGTTTAAATGTAAACTGCTTTGAATTCTCGTGCTCGATCGGTGCAATTTCACAGACATTTTTAAGACCAAGTCCGCCCATCCGAGGCGGGAGGGACAGAAGATCTCTTTCTGTGTCGTTTATGACTTTCCCACCAGTGATGGCTGGTATAAATTGATGTCTCAAAATATCTTCAATTGGTTGGAGGTAATCTTCCATTTGAGGTATCGTTCGAATGAAGTATGAGTAGCGATGCTGAAAGCCACTCACATAACATGCATATGCCGCCTGTGGCTGGGTGACTGCAATCTGTGTCAGCAAGGTCAATTCATCAGACCAGTGTTTGACCCTCTTTTTGCAGTATTGATCTTTGGCTGTTTTACTTCCAATAACGGCGCCAAGATGTCTCTCACCATCTTTGGATATTTGTATATTTGTGCCTTCAAACACTGTTTTGGCAAGATCAAAGTGTTCCTCTTTTAATTAGCCATGATTTCATTGGCTGGGGAAAGTATCCAAAGTGTGGACCGATTGTTGTAATATTGGTCCACCATTGCTTCAATGATTGCAATTTTCCTGTTGATGTAATATTGTCCGCAAATGCTGCCATTTGATCTGGAACATCAGCAATTGTTGACAACATGATGTTAAGGAGTGGTGTAATTCCCATAGCATAAACTGCCATGCCAATTGGGTCTCCTTGAGTGGTCCCTTCATTAGAGCGAAGTTCAATTCCACCAATGACAAACAATCTGGCAGGCACACGATAACAATTGACGACATAATGTGAGAACTCTGGACACAATATTTGCACATTGTGAAGTAGAGCTTTCCGATTAATGTTATTGAAAGCATTAGCGGCATCTACTAGTATCACCGCCTCAGCTCCTTCACTTTCAAATGCTTTCCTCATCGAGTGGATTGCAGCCTCACTTCCTCCTTTTTGACCAGAACACATCTGCACCCTGCTCCTTGATATGATAACATCTCTTTTAACAATTGACATAACCAACTTTCCACAGATCCGCCTTAGCACTTCCCCGACCCCAATGGGTCGGACTCCTGGTTGCTTGTCAAGTGGTACTAACCTTGCAGCTAGAAAACCCTGCAACGATTGATCTTTTATTTGTTGGGTGCAAATTTTCTTTGTGACATTTGCAATGGACGATCGTAAATCCCTGCCACACTCTCCATACATTTTCGCTGTCAGCGGCCTTCTCCATCCATCAGCATCAAAACCAGAAGGACCCGAACCACCTTGTGTTGCCAATGCAGATTTTAGTACCATTTGCTCATCAATAGCATCAAATATTATCGGATTGATGCGTTGAACAGGGCCATGCAGTAGATTGTAATCATTAGTATTTTGTCCTTTGGGATGCTTCTCCTTCAGTGTTGCAATTGTCGCATCGTCTAATGGAAGCACTCCTCCACTCATATTGTTTGTAAGCAATTTGATTGCGCCATGCACATCACCTTTTTCCATTCTCTCCTTAAACTGTTTTGAGATTGTTTCAATTGTTTTCTTCTCCATAATTTTTGGCAGTCTTGATTGTAGTGTTTCTGCCTCATTCACCAACGCATTAATCTCCCCTCTATGCCATAAACGCAGTCTTCTTTCCAGAGCTTTTACATGGTCTCTGGTTTTGGAGGTTTTGCTTGGTTTTTGGAGTAAAAGGGCTGGCATGATGTGAATCGCCTTCATAGATATCGATCCCAGCGGGCTATCTTCTACCCAAGCATTAAGCAATCTAGTTACTTCCCGGGTAAAGTCTTTGCCAGCGCCTCCACTTGGGAGCATGAAAAGATTTTTTCTCCAGAAAACGATTTTTTTATAGCAGGAATCAATCAGTTTTGTAAAATCACTTCCCTTCACTTCACCCCAGTAAAACTGTTCAGGAGTTGTTACTTCTGTTGCATTGTTGCTAGAGTTTTCATGCATAGGAACCTCTTCTTCTGCAGGCAGATGATCGACTCTTGACACAATTACTTTACATTGTCTCTGATGTTGTAGAGCACCTCTCGCCGTACGGAATAATTTTTTGCACTTTACACACGGAACTTCCGTTGATGCCGATGGTAGGCCTTGGCCCATCACTTCGTCTGCTGCAGTTGCAGGTCTTGAATTTCCGATGGAATCGCCATTCCCCCCATTCATTATTCGCCCTTCTCTGCTTTCAGCTAGTACTATTATTGAAAATAACTATCTTGATATTATCTCAGCAACTCGTTGCGTTATCATAATTTTAAATTCACCAACAGCACTAAAATTCCGTTACGGAATTCGTGTAAACTTCACTGTGTAATTGTAATCTTCACTGTGTAAACTTAACTGTGTAATCAATTCACATTATTCACTGTGTAAATTTCGTGTAAACCATAAGGGGCGACTCTTAAGGGGGATTCTGACGAAGCGAATTGAACGGCGAATTCGACGGCGATTATTGTATCTGAGCATGCGCAGTTTTGTTTGTTATGATTTTGCATCGAAATATTCGTTTCGCTGAAAAGTAGAAACAGTTCCTACTAAAAGTTTCGCTGCTAGTTATAGACCAATCAAAACGCAGTTAATCAATGTAAACAATGAATTTGGCGTCTAATTGCCGCCCCATAAGGGGCGGCTCTTAGTCCGCCAGGCGTGAATAAAAAGATTTTTTTTGCTGAGCGACATCTTGCGTTTCGTGCTGTGATACTTGATTTCGTGTAAACTACTTGAGTAGTACAGCTTCGAAGTAGCACAAACTTTAAAATAAACGAATAGAACCTAAGAAAAATTAATTGTGAAGCTGTACTTAAAAGCCAGGTTTGTGACATCAAATCAAACTGTCATGGCGGCGACCATAGAAAGGTTTAAGTGAGTATCACTGTGTAACTAACACTGATGCGATGAAGAATCTTTTAGTGATGACAACTTTATACATTCTTGCATTACATAGCTGTGAAAAACACTTTGTTGATAATGTTGATAGCCAGCTATAGATCAATTTCCATGCTGGACTTGTTCTGCCCAGATTGCAAAAACGGCCTGTTTACAACCTGTACGCATGGTCCTGTGCCATCCCGCGATGTCTTTCGACCCATGTTGTCCAATATTTTAAACTGTGGAAAAAAGACAACATGGGCAATATGGGTAAACAGCTAATTTCGCGCAGTGTGGATTAGCTAGCTAGCTAGCTATATTTATTTAGTTTATTTGATTTTAAAGGCGAAACTCGTATTTAAGTATTCATTCTTTCTAGGTGCAATTTAGATTGAGTTTTGTATAGAGAATTTAATAACTGAAAATGATCAGAGAGAACACAAAAATCAGTTCCAGGTTGGGTAAAAGGAATAGGTAGCTAACTTGTGTTGATGACTTACCCTGGGGCTGGTGTGGATATTTTATGTGTCCTCACTACTAGCACTGTAGTTGATGTAAAGTTTTTTTCGTCTTTTAAATGGCGTATATACAATCATATAAATATAGCTATGTATACATATTATCAGCTAACTATTAGTTATTGAATAAGGACACCATCAAAAATATGTTGTGTTCGCGTCCTGAAGACCCTGCAATGAGTCAGTCGGGCGACCGGACGTATTTTTTCCCAGGATTTTCAGATCGGAGCAAAATTCGTTCTCAGGGCCAAGACAGTATAGCGCCACTCGACATCGTTTGTAGACCATTTTTCGCCGCCCTGTAAACTGTCAGTAGCCACAGGAGTACCCTAAAGGAATTAATTTTTACTGAAATTAATTTTCACGAGTTTTTGTCAATTTTGCATAAATTAGTTCTGGCGAAAAAAAAATTATTTTTGAAAAATATCTTGCGAAATTTTTTCCGGGTCTTTGTCCAAGTTAACGACTCAGGTTTTTATTACCAAAAGGGAGTCGGTCGGAGGACGCGAACACAACATATTTTTGATGACGGCCTAACTATTAGTTATTGAATAATATAGATATTATCTTGTAATGAACAAGTGAATTTATTCTAGGCTGCGTTTCAACAGCTACAGCTGTCATTGACGGGCTGTATCTGCCAAATTGTTTAGGCTTTTGTCAAAAAATTTTAAACACATGTTCCCTTCATCATCATCTTTTTTATTGGCTCAAAATAATTGTAGTTGGTCCACACATTTCTTGCTTCTTAGTTCTAAAAGAAGATGCAAATTTCAGCTCAGTGTAAGCGATTTGCTGCTTCAGCAGGATGTAATAGACATCTAATTAACAAGTACGGTTTATTTATACTGTAACAGCATATTTAAAAGTTTTCCCTGACGGTATAGAGGAGGGGCCATCCATAAATTAAGTACACACTCAGGGGTCGTCTCCAAAAGATTTTGGTTAATGCAGTGACAAAAAAAAATTATATATATAATAAACAAAACAAGTTATTTTCCACAAAGTAATCACAAAAAATGTAAGTTTAGTTTGTATGTCTAATAATTTTGACTTACGATTCAGTCATCCAATTGGTAGGATGCCCTGTTAACAGGGAAATGCAGGTTCGAATCCTGTCAGAATCAATTTGATTGTTTGATGGCTATTATAGAACTCACGGGAAACAATAAACAAAAACAAACAATCTACAGAAACGAAAACAATTTATTAACTTTATCAAGATTTATAAAACAGCTTCAAATTTTTGACAGAAAAACAATAACAACGCAGTAAGAGGTTTTGCTTTCTTCTTTTTATCTCATGTATTGAAAGATAACATCTCTCGCTCTCATTGTACGCAATCTATAAAGAAAGAGAAAACATTCTTATATAGTATATTATATTATATATATAGTAAAGTCTCTAAATACATTAAAATCCGGTGCCTTTGAGGGACGATATTTAGAGCTAAATTTCTAAACTACAAATATATATCATTTTTCGGGACAGAATGCTCAAAAGGTGTTTACTAGATACAATATGCTTGATATAATTAATAAAGTCATGCAAAGGGTTGTCTTCTTTGGGGGATTGGTAGTTCAGTCGGTAGAGCGTTCACTTCATATTCATATTAGACAGGATACCTGTCTCTCTTTTCTGCTCTCGCGCTGTCCTTCTTTTTTAACCCTGCTTTTTTTAGCGGGCTATCGCTGAAAAGAGAGACAGGACTAACCTACCGTAGAAATGCAACTGCTACTTTCTGATTGGCTAATTTTTGCAGGGCAGTTGCGCAACAATTTTGTTGATCCGTGGCCGTATCAACTAAACTAATAAAGAAAGCTACACCCTTTTAATTATATTATAGTGAGGCTGATGATTAAAATTATGGATTTAATTTATTTCATTGAACATGGCGACTGTTTCGGATGTTTCAAAAGTCATCTCAAACATTTTAGTTCCACTTTCTTTTTCAATTAAACCGAAACAATTAGAAGCTGTGGTAAATATTTTAAATGGAGTCGATACCTTGTGTATTTTTCCAACGTGTTATGGTAAAAGTTTAATCTACCAACTTTTACCAAGTGTGTGTTTCAGGGGCGGATACAGTATTTTTTTCTCCTTAGGCGGATTTGCGAATCGAAGCGAAGCCCACGCGCAATTTTTGCGTAGCAAAAATTGCGCGTGATAAAACAGCTGGGGGTTTTTGTAACTTGAGTCGAACACCATTCTTGTTCCGTTTAACCTTTTTTAGCATTTTCGATACATCAGGTTCTAAAGAAAATATGTCCCTGGTGCAAGTAATATTGCGTCCGGAACACACTACGGTACTGCTAATGCGGAAACCCCAGGAAATGTTTCATCAAGGCGAAGATGAAACAGTTTGATCGATTACCATGGAGCACGTGGGAACTTTGTTTTTTATACGATTCGTTATACAATTCAACCGAAAGGGGCATCTAAAATATTTCTTTATCGTGAAATTATTTTCTGGTTTAAAAAATTATGAGATTTCCCGAACAGGAAATTTTTTCATTTTTCTTAAATTTGTTTTGATTGAACCCAAAAAATGAATTATATATATATATATATTTGAAGATTTTCAGTAGGCGTTGATGATTTCATGAGAACCGCTTGTCAGAATTTAAAACGCCTCAGTAATAACAAATGTATATACATGTTGAAAAAGTTTGCCCGATACATATTTATTGAAATAATTTCCGTTTCTGTAACTTGAGCCGCACTGGTGTAAGCTCGAGCTAGCTAACTATTCTTAAAGTAGTTAGCTAGCTATAGCTATATATGCTATCTAAGTTTTAATATTATCCCAGCTAAGTCGGCAGTTTTATACTAGCTAGCTTTAGGTGTGAGTGAGGCTAGAAAAGGGCTCATTACATGTAAAAAATAGTGATATACTAGCTAACATACCCTTTCTTCGTTTTCTTGAAAATGCCCTTCCGTCCATTACGTCCAACAAGCCAATATGGCCATCAACGCAATTTTCATTTCAAGCGCTATGTATGTGAGACAATGTCAAGTGATATTAGTAAGAGTGACCGTGGCTAAAGCCGTATGCCGACCTGATCTCAACTGGAAACGGCATGGTCTGGACGAACCAGATTTTCACGGAAGAAATGACCATAAAAAATATTTGGGTAAGTGGGTCAAAAGTCGGACGTTTTGAAATTTGATGTACTAGGAGAAAACGCGGAAATTCGATACGCTCTAATATATTTATGGGAACGAGGAAAATAGCTTCGCTGCGCTCGGCTCGCTGGCGCTCCCCTTCACTACGCTTGCGAACCTAGGGGACTCAGTCCCACGCTCCGCAACACTTTCTATACTAGTTGCGGAGCGTAGTGAAGGGGAGCGCCAGCGAGCCGAGCGCAGCGAAGCTATTTTCCTCGTTCCCATAAATATATTAGAGCGTATCGAATTTCCGCGTTTTCTCCTAGTACATCAAATTTCAAAACGTCCGATTTTTGACCCACTTACCCAAATATTTTTTATGGTCATTTCTTCCGTGAAAATCTGGTTCGTCCAGACCATGCCGTTTCCAGTTGAGATCAGGTCGGCATACGGCTTTAGCCACGGTCACTCTTACTAATATCACGTGACATTGTCTCACATACATAGCGCTTGAAATGAAAATTGCGTTGATGGCCATATTGGCTTGTTGGACGTAATGGACGGAAGGGCATTTTCAAGAAAACGAAGAAAGGGTATGTTAGCTAGTATATCACTATTTTTTACATGTAATGAGCCCTTTTCTAGCCTCACTCACACCTAAAGCTAGCTAGTAATAAACTGCCGACTTAGCTGGGATAATATTAAAACTTAGATAGCATATATAGCTATAGCTAGCTAACTACTTTAAGAATAGTTAGCTAGCTCGAGCTTACACCAGTGCGGCTCAAGTTACAGAAACGGAAATTATTTCAATAAATATGTATCGGGGAAACTTTTTCAACATGTATATACATTTGTTATTACTGAGGCGTTTTAAATTCTGACAAGCGGTTCTCATGAAATCATCAACGCCTACTGAAAATCTTCAAATATATATATATATATATAATTCATTTTTTGGGTTCAATCAGAACAAATTTAAGAAAAATGAAAAAATTTCCTGTTCGGGAAATCTCATAATTTTTTAAACCAGAAAATAATTTCACGATAAAGAAATATTTTCCGTTTTTGTAACTTGACCCGAACTGTACACTGATGTCGGACACCATTCTTGTTCCGTTTAACCTTTTTTTTCGATACATCAGGTTCTAAATATATGTCCCTGGTGCAAGTAATATTGTGTCCGGAACACACTACGGTGCTGCTAATGCGGAAACCCCAGGAAATGTTTCATCAAGGCGAAGATGAAACAGTTTGATCGATTACCATGGAGCACGTGGGAACTTTGTTTTTATACGATTCGTTATACAATTCAACCGAAAGGGGCATCTAAAATTTTTCGCTTGCGAACCTAGGGGACTCAGTCCTACGCTCCGCAACACTTTCTATACTAGTTACAGCAAGCACAACCCGATCCCGCAAGCTCCCATCAGAAGACATGTTGGATCAGAAAGAACTTCAGAATTGCAGTTGGCCGAAGCTGGCCGAACCCATTAAACAGACTGGCTACCGCGAGGCAATAACAATAGGAAGAGTAAATTATTGCGGAGCGTAGTGAAGGGGAGCGCCAGCGAGCCGAGCGCAGCGAAGCTATTTTCCTCGTTCCCATAAATATATTAGAGCGTATCGAATTTCCGCGTTTTCTCCTAGTACATCAAATTTCAAAACGTCCGATTTTTGACCCACTTACCCAAATATTTTTTATGGTCATTTCTTCCGTGAAAATCTGGTTCGTCGAGACCATTCCGTTTCCAGTTGAGATCAGGTCGGCATACGGCTTTAGCCACGGTCACTCTTACTAATATCACGTGACATTGTCTCACATACATAGCGCTTGAAATGAAAATTGCGTTGATGGCCATATTGGCTTGTTGGACGTAATGGACGGAAGGGCATTTTCAAGAAAACGAAGAAAGGGTATGTTAGCTAGTATATCACTATTTTTTGCATGTAATGAGCCCTTTTCTAGCCTCACTCACACCTAAAGCTAGCTAGTATAAAACTGCCGACTTAGCTGGGATAATATTAAAACTTAGATAGCATATATAGCTATAGCTAGCTAACTACACTTTAAGAATAGTTAGCTAGCTCGAATAAAAAAGAGAACAAACAGTGCCATATAGCTAGCAAAAGCTAGAAAATCTGTCTGAAAGAATTTTTCTATGCTAGCTAGCTAGCTATTTTGTCAGCACAAATATCTAATTTTATGCTAGCAACATTGATAATTTTATGCTAGCTACAATTGTGCACAAAATTTGTTGACTCTGCCAATTTTATATATCAAAAACCAAGAACCAAAAAGTTTAGAAAAGACAGCAAAAAAACATAGCTATAGCTATAGTCACATATTTTGCAAATAGTACGTGGTCTCGTCCACTGATGATTAATGTTTATATAGAGGTACTGCCGGTGAGCTTACACCAGTGCGGCTCAAGTTACAGAAACGGAAATTATTTCAATAAATATGTATCGGGGAAACTTTTTCAACATGTATATACATTTGTTATTACTGAGGCGTTTTAAATTCTGACAAGCTGTTCTCATGCAATCATCAACGCCTACTGAAAATCTTCAAATATATATATATTTAATTCATTTTTTGGGTTCAATCAGAACAAATTTCAGAAAAATGAAAAAATTTCCTGTTCGGGAAATCTCATAATTTTTTAAACCAGAAAATAATTTCACGATAAAGAAATATTTTCCGTTTTTGTAACTTGACCCGAACACCATTCTTGTTCCGTTTAACCTTTTTTAGCATTTTCGATACATCAGGTTCTAAAGAAAATATGTCCCTGGTGCAAGTAATATTGCGTCCGGAACACACTACGGTACTGCTAATGCGGAAACCCCAGGAAATGTTTCATCAAGGCGAAGATGAAACAGTTTGATCGATTACCATGGAGCACGTGGGAACTTTGTTTTTTATACGATTCGTTATACAATTCAACCGAAAGGGGCATCTAAAATTTTTCGCTTGCGAACCTAGGGGACTCAGTCCTACGCTCCGCAACACTTTCTATACTAGTTACAGCAAAACCCGATCCCGCAAGCTCCCATCAGAAGACATGTTGGATCAGAAAGAACTTCAGAATTGCAGTTGGCCGAAGCTGGCCGAACCCATTAAACAGACCGGCTACCGCGAGGCAATAACAATAGGAAGAGTAAATTATTGCGGAGCGTAGTGAAGGGGAGCGCCAGCGAGCCGAGCGCAGCGAAGCTATTTTCCTCGTTCCCATAAATATATTAGAGCGTATCGAATTTCCGCGTTTTCTCCTAGTACATCAAATTTCAAAACGTCCGATTTTTGACCCACTTACCCAAATATTTTTTATGGTCATTTCTTCCGTGAAAATCTGGTTCGTCGAGACCATTCCGTTTCCAGTTGAGATCAGGTCGGCATACGGCTTTAGCCACGGTCACTCTTACTAATATCACGTGACATTGTCTCACATACATAGCGCTTGAAATGAAAATTGCGTTGATGGCCATATTGGCTTGTTGGACGTAATGGACGGAAGGGCATTTTCAAGAAAACGAAGAAAGGGTATGTTAGCTAGTATATCACTATTTTTTACATGTAATGAGCCCTTTTCTAGCCTCACTCACACCTAAAGCTAGCTAGTATAAAACTGCCGACTTAGCTGGGATAATATTAAAACTTAGATAGCATATATAGCTATAGCTAGCTAACTACTTTAAGAATAGTTAGCTAGCTCGAGCTTACACCAGTGCGGCTCAAGTTACAGAAACGGAAATTATTTCAATAAATATGTATCGGGGAAACTTTTTCAACATGTATATACATTTGTTATTACTGAGGCGTTTTAAATTCTGACAAGCGGTTCTCATGCAATCATCAACGCCTACTGAAAATCTTCAAATATATATATATTTAATTCATTTTTTGGGTTCAATCAGAACAAATTTCAGAAAAATGAAAAAATTTCCTGTTCGGGAAATCTCATAATTTTTTAAACCAGAAAATAATTTCACGATAAAGAAATATTTTCCGTTTTTGTAACTTCACCCGAACACCATTCTTGTTCCGTTTAACCTTTTTTAGCATTTTCGATACATCAGGTTCTAAAGAAAATATGTCCCTGGTGCAAGTAATATTGCGTCCGGAACACACTACGGTACTGCTAATGCGGAAACCCCAGGAAATGTTTCATCAAGGCGAAGATGAAACAGTTTGATCGATTACCATGGAGCACGTGGGAACTTTGTTTTTTATACGATTTGTTATACAATTCAACCGAAAGGGGCATCTAAAATTTTTCGCTTGCGAACCTAGGGGACTCAGTCCTACGCTCCGCAACACTTTCTATACTAGTTACAGCAAGCACAACCCGATCCCGCAAGCTCCCATCAGAAGACATGTTGGATCAGAAAGAACTTCAGAATTGCAGTTGGCCGAAGCTGGCCGAAGCTGGCCGAACCCATTAAACAGACTGGCTACCGCGAGGCAATAACAATAGGAAGAGTAAATTATTGCGGAGCGTAGTGAAGGGGAGCGCCAGCGAGCCGAGCGCAGCGAAGCTATTTTCCTCGTTCCCATAAATATATTAGAGCGTATCGAATTTCCGCGTTTTCTCCTAGTACATCAAATTTCAAAACGTCCGATTTTTGACCCAATTACCCAAATATTTTTTATGGTCATTTCCTCCGTGAAAATCTGGTTCGTCGAGACCATGCCGTTTCCAGTTGAGATCAGTTCGGCATACGGCTTTAGCCACGGTCACTCTTACTAATATCACGTGACATTGTCTCACATACATAGCGCTTGAAATGAAAGTTGCGTTGATGGCCATATTGGCTTGTTGGACGTAATGGACGGAAGGGCATTTTTAAGAAAACGAAGAAAGGGTATGTTAGCTAGTATATCACTATTTTTTACATGTAATGAGCCCCTTTCTAGTCTCACTCACACCTAAAGCTAGCTAGTATAAAACTGCCGACTTAGCTGGGATAATATTAAAACTTAGATAGCATATATAGCTATAGCTACCTAACTACTTTAAGAAGAGTTAGCTAGCTCGCATAAAAAAGAGAACAAACAGTGCCATATAGCTAGCATAAAATTATCAATGTTGCTAGCATAAAGTTAGATATTTGTGCTGACAAAATAGCTAGCTAGCTAGCATAGAAAAATTCTTTCAGACAGATTTTCTAGCTTTTGCTAGCTAGCTTTAGCTAGCTACATATATATACTACACAGTGAGTGAGATAATTCTACTCTCACATACCTTGTTCTAGCTACAATTGTGCACAAAATTTGTTGACTCTGCCAATTTTATATATCAAAAACCAAGAACCAAAAAGTTTAGAAAAGACAGCAAAAAAACATAGCTATAGCTATAGTCACATATTTTGCAAATAGTACGTGGTCTCGTCCACTGATGATTAATGTTTATATAGAGGTACTGCCGGTGAGCTTACACCAGTGCGGCTCAAGTTACAGAAACGGAAATTATTTCAATAAATATGTATCGGGGAAACATTTTCAACATGTATATACATTTGTTATTAGTTAGGCGTTTTAAATTCTGACAAGCGGTTCTCATGCAATCATCAACGCCTACTGAAAATCTTCAAATATATATACATATAATTCATTTTTTGGGTTCAATCAGAACAAATTTCAGAAAAATGAAAAAATTTCCTGTTCGGGAAATCTCATAATTTTTTAAACCAGAAAATAATTTCACGATAAAGAAATATTTTCCGTTTTTGTAACTTGACCCGAACTGTACACTGATGTCGGACACCATTCTTGTTCCGTTTAACCTTTTTTTTCGATACATCAGGTTCTAAATATATGTCCCTGGTGCAAGTAATATTGTGTCCGGAACACACTACGGTGCTGCTAATGCGGAAACCCCAGGAAATGTTTCATCAAGGCGAAGATGAAACAGTTTGATCGATTACCATGGAGCACGTGGGAACTTTGTTTTTATACGATTCGTTATACAATTCAACCGAAAGGGGCATCTAAAATTTTTCGCTTGCGAACCTAGGGGACTCAGTCCTACGCTCCGCAACACTTTCTATACTAGTTACAGCAAGCACAACCCGATCCCGCAAGCTCCCATCAGAAGACATGTTGGATCAGAAAGAACTTCAGAATTGCAGTTGGCCGAAGCTGGCCGAACCCATTAAACAGACTGGCTACCGCGAGGCAATAACAATAGGAAGAGTAAATTATTGCGGAGCGCAGCGAAGCTATTTTCCTCGTTCCCATAAATATATTAGAGCGTATCGAATTTCCACGTTTTCTCCTAGTACATCAAATTTCAAAACGTCCGATTTTTAACCCACTTACCCAAATATTTTTTATGGTCATTTCTTCCGTGAAAATCTGGTTCGTCGAGACCATGCCGTTTCCAGTTGAGATCAGGTCGGCATACGGCTTTAGCCACGGTCACTCTTACTAATATCACGTGACATTGTCTCACATACATAGCGCTTGAAATGAAAATTGCGTTGATGGCCATATTGGTTTGTTGGACGTAATGGACGGAAGGGCATTTTCAAGAAAACGAAGAAAGGGTATGTTAGCTAGTATATCACTATTTTTTACATGTAATGAGCCCCTTTCTAGCCTCACTCACACCTAAAGCTAGCTAGTATAAAACTGCCGACTTAGCTGGGATAATATTAAAACTTAGATAGCATATATAGCTATAGCTAGCTAACTACACTTTAAGAAGAGTTAGCTAGCTCGAATAAAAAAGAGAACAAACAGTGCCATATAGCTAGCAAAAGCTAGAAAATCTGTCTGAAAGAATTTTTCTATGCTAGCTAGCTAGCTATTTTGTCAGCACAAATATCTAATTTTATGCTAGCAACATTGATAATTTTATGCTAGCTACAATTGTGCACAAAATTTGTTGACTCTGCCAATTTTATATATCAAAAACCAAGAACCAAAAAGTTTAGAAAAGACAGCAAAAAAACATAGCTATAGCTATAGTCACATATTTTGCAAATAGTACGTGGTCTCGTCCACTGATGATTAATGTTTATATAGAGGTACTGCCGGTGAGCTTACACCAGTGCGGCTCAAGTTACAGAAACGGAAATTATTTCAATAAATATGTATCAGGGAAACTTTTTCAACATGTATATACATTTGTTATTACTGAGGCGTTTTAAATTCTGACAAGCGGTTCTCATGCAATCATCAACGCCTACTGAAAATCTTCAAATATATATACATATAATTCATTTTTTGGGTTCAATCAGAACAAATTTCAGAAAAATGAAAAAATTTCCTGTTCGGGAAATCTCATAATTTTTTAAACCAGAAAATAATTTCACGATAAAGAAATATTTTCCGTTTTTGTAACTTGACCCGAACTGTACACTGATGTCGGACACCATTCTTGTTCCGTTTAACCTTTTTTTTCGATACATCAGGTTCTAAATATATGTCCCTGGTGCAAGTAATATTGTGTCCGGAACACACTACGGTGCTGCTAATGCGGAAACCCCAGGAAATGTTTCATCAAGGCGAAGATGAAACAGTTTGATCGATTACCATGGAGCACGTGGGAACTTTGTTTTTATACGATTCGTTATACAATTCAACCGAAAGGGGCATCTAAAATTTTTCGCTTGCGAACCTAGGGGACTCAGTCCCACGCTCCGCAACACTTTCTATACTAGTTGCTTAACAACTTTTTCTCAATCTTTCTCCAATGATCTAATGTTCCAAAATCAGGAAACTCTGTTATTTTATCTTTCAATATCTTATAAAGACTTTTACATTCGCAAATATCATTGCTTTTTGCGGAGCGTAGTGAAGGGGAGCGCCAGCGAGCCGAGCGCAGCGAAGCTATTTTCCTCGTTCCCATAAATATATTAGAGCGTATCGAATTTCCGCGTTTTCTCCTAGTACATCAAATTTCAAAACGTCCGATTTTTGACCCACTTACCCAAATATTTTTTATGGTCATTTCTTCCGTGAAAATCTGGTTCGTCGAGACCATTCCGTTTCCAGTTGAGATCAGGTCGGCATACGGCTTTAGCCACGGTCACTCTTACTAATATCACGTGACATTGTCTCACATACATAGCGCTTGAAATGAAAATTGCGTTGATGGCCATATTGGCTTGTTGGACGTAATGGACGGAAGGGCATTTTCAAGAAAACGAAGAAAGGGTATGTTAGCTAGTATATCACTATTTTTTACATGTAATGAGCCCTTTTCTAGCCTCACTCACACCTAAAGCTAGCTAGTATAAAACTGCCGACTTAGCTGGGATAATATTAAAACTTAGATAGCATTTATAGCTATAGCTAGCTAACTACTTTAAGAATAGTTAGCTAGCTCGAGCTTACACCAGTGCGGCTCAAGTTACAGAAACGGAAATTATTTCAATAAATATGTATCGGGGAAACTTTTTCAACATGTATATACATTTGTTATTACTGAGGCGTTTTAAATTCTGACAAGCGGTTCTCATGCAATCATCAACGCCTACTGAAAATCTTCAAATATATATATATTTAATTCATTTTTTGGGTTCAATCAGAACAAATTTCAGAAAAATGAAAAAATTTCCTGTTCGGGAAATCTCATAATTTTTTAAACCAGAAAATAATTTCACGATAAAGAAATATTTTCCGTTTTTGTAACTTGACCCGAACACCATTCTTGTTCCGTTTAACCTTTTTTAGCATTTTCGATACATCAGGTTCTAAAGAAAATATGTCCCTGGTGCAAGTAATATTGCGTCCGGAACACACTACGGTACTGCTAATGCGGAAACCCCAGGAAATGTTTCATCAAGGCGAAGATGAAACAGTTTGATCGATTACCATGGAGCACGTGGGAACTTTGTTTTTTATACGATTCGTTATACAATTCAACCGAAAGGGGCATCTAAAATTTTTCGCTTGCGAACCTAGGGGACTCAGTCCTACGCTCCGCAACACTTTCTATACTAGTTACAGCAAAACCCGATCCCGCAAGCTCCCATCAGAAGACATGTTGGATCAGAAAGAACTTCAGAATTGCAGTTGGCCGAAGCTGGCCGAACCCATTAAACAGACCGGCTACCGCGAGGCAATAACAATAGGAAGAGTAAATTATTGCGGAGCGTAGTGAAGGGGAGCGCCAGCGAGCCGAGCGCAGCGAAGCTATTTTCCTCGTTCCCATAAATATATTAGAGCGTATCGAATTTCCGCGTTTTCTCCTAGTACATCAAATTTCAAAACGTCCGATTTTTGACCCACTTACCCAAATATTTTTTATGGTCATTTCTTCCGTGAAAATCTGGTTCGTCGAGACCATGCCGTTTCCAGTTGAGATCAGGTCGGCATACGGCTTTAGCCACGGTCACTCTTACTAATATCACGTGACATTGTCTCACATACATAGCGCTTGAAATGAAAGTTGCGTTGATGGCCATATTGGCTTGTTGGACGTAATGGACGGAAGGGCATTTTCAAGAAAACGAAGAAAGGGTATGTTAGCTAGTATATCACTATTTTTTACATGTAATGAGCCCTTTTCTAGCCTCACTCACACCTAAAGCTAGCTAGTATAAAACTGCCGACTTAGCTGGGATAATATTAAAACTTAGATAGCATATATAGCTATAGCTAGCTAACTACACTTTAAGAAGAGTTAGCTAGCTCGAATAAAAAAGAGAACAAACAGTGCCATATAGCTAGCAAAAGCTAGAAAATCTGTCTGAAAGAATTTTTCTATGCTAGCTAGCTAGCTATTTTGTCAGCACAAATATCTAATTTTATGCTAGCAACATTGATAATTTTATGCTAGCTACAATTGTGCATGAAACAGTTTGATCGATTACCATGGAGCACGTGGGAACTTTGTTTTTATACGATTCGTTATACAATTCAACCGAAAGGGGCATCTAAAATTTTTCGCTTGCGAACCTAGGGGACTCAGTCCTACGCTCCGCAACACTTTCTATACTAGTTACAGCAAGCACAACCCGATCCCGCAAGCTCCCATCAGAAGACATGTTGGATCAGAAAGAACTTCAGAATTGCAGTTGGCCGAAGCTGGCCGAACCCATTAAACAGACTGGCTACCGCGAGGCAATAACAATAGGAAGAGTAAATTATTGCGGAGCGCAGCGAAGCTATTTTCCTCGTTCCCATAAATATATTAGAGCGTATCGAATTTCCACGTTTTCTCCTAGTACATCAAATTTCAAAACGTCCGATTTTTAACCCACTTACCCAAATATTTTTTATGGTCATTTCTTCCGTGAAAATCTGGTTCGTCGAGACCATGCCGTTTCCAGTTGAGATCAGGTCGGCATACGGCTTTAGCCACGGTCACTCTTACTAATATCACGTGACATTGTCTCACATACATAGCGCTTGAAATGAAAATTGCGTTGATGGCCATATTGGTTTGTTGGACGTAATGGACGGAAGGGCATTTTCAAGAAAACGAAGAAAGGGTATGTTAGCTAGTATATCACTATTTTTTACATGTAATGAGCCCCTTTCTAGCCTCACTCACACCTAAAGCTAGCTAGTATAAAACTGCCGACTTAGCTGGGATAATATTAAAACTTAGATAGCATATATAGCTATAGCTAGCTAACTACACTTTAAGAAGAGTTAGCTAGCTCGAATAAAAAAGAGAACAAACAGTGCCATATAGCTAGCAAAAGCTAGAAAATCTGTCTGAAAGAATTTTTCTATGCTAGCTAGCTAGCTATTTTGTCAGCACAAATATCTAATTTTATGCTAGCAACATTGATAATTTTATGCTAGCTACAATTGTGCACAAAATTTGTTGACTCTGCCAATTTTATATATCAAAAACCAAGAACCAAAAAGTTTAGAAAAGACAGCAAAAAAACATAGCTATAGCTATAGTCACATATTTTGCAAATAGTACGTGGTCTCGTCCACTGATGATTAATGTTTATATAGAGGTACTGCCGGTGAGCTTACACCAGTGCGGCTCAAGTTACAGAAACGGAAATTATTTCAATAAATATGTATCAGGGAAACTTTTTCAACATGTATATACATTTGTTATTACTGAGGCGTTTTAAATTCTGACAAGCGGTTCTCATGCAATCATCAACGCCTACTGAAAATCTTCAAATATATATACATATAATTCATTTTTTGGGTTCAATCAGAACAAATTTCAGAAAAATGAAAAAATTTCCTGTTCGGGAAATCTCATAATTTTTTAAACCAGAAAATAATTTCACGATAAAGAAATATTTTCCGTTTTTGTAACTTGACCCGAACTGTACACTGATGTCGGACACCATTCTTGTTCCGTTTAACCTTTTTTTTCGATACATCAGGTTCTAAATATATGTCCCTGGTGCAAGTAATATTGTGTCCGGAACACACTACGGTGCTGCTAATGCGGAAACCCCAGGAAATGTTTCATCAAGGCGAAGATGAAACAGTTTGATCGATTACCATGGAGCACGTGGGAACTTTGTTTTTATACGATTCGTTATACAATTCAACCGAAAGGGGCATCTAAAATTTTTCGCTTGCGAACCTAGGGGACTCAGTCCCACGCTCCGCAACACTTTCTATACTAGTTGCTTAACAACTTTTTCTCAATCTTTCTCCAATGATCTAATGTTCCAAAATCAGGAAACTCTGTTATTTTATCTTTCAATATCTTATAAAGACTTTTACATTCGCAAATATCATTGCTTTTTGCGGAGCGTAGTGAAGGGGAGCGCCAGCGAGCCGAGCGCAGCGAAGCTATTTTCCTCGTTCCCATAAATATATTAGAGCGTATCGAATTTCCGCGTTTTCTCCTAGTACATCAAATTTCAAAACGTCCGATTTTTGACCCACTTACCCAAATATTTTTTATGGTCATTTCTTCCGTGAAAATCTGGTTCGTCGAGACCATTCCGTTTCCAGTTGAGATCAGGTCGGCATACGGCTTTAGCCACGGTCACTCTTACTAATATCACGTGACATTGTCTCACATACATAGCGCTTGAAATGAAAATTGCGTTGATGGCCATATTGGCTTGTTGGACGTAATGGACGGAAGGGCATTTTCAAGAAAACGAAGAAAGGGTATGTTAGCTAGTATATCACTATTTTTTACATGTAATGAGCCCTTTTCTAGCCTCACTCACACCTAAAGCTAGCTAGTATAAAACTGCCGACTTAGCTGGGATAATATTAAAACTTAGATAGCATTTATAGCTATAGCTAGCTAACTACTTTAAGAATAGTTAGCTAGCTCGAGCTTACACCAGTGCGGCTCAAGTTACAGAAACGGAAATTATTTCAATAAATATGTATCGGGGAAACTTTTTCAACATGTATATACATTTGTTATTACTGAGGCGTTTTAAATTCTGACAAGCGGTTCTCATGCAATCATCAACGCCTACTGAAAATCTTCAAATATATATATATTTAATTCATTTTTTGGGTTCAATCAGAACAAATTTCAGAAAAATGAAAAAATTTCCTGTTCGGGAAATCTCATAATTTTTTAAACCAGAAAATAATTTCACGATAAAGAAATATTTTCCGTTTTTGTAACTTGACCCGAACACCATTCTTGTTCCGTTTAACCTTTTTTAGCATTTTCGATACATCAGGTTCTAAAGAAAATATGTCCCTGGTGCAAGTAATATTGCGTCCGGAACACACTACGGTACTGCTAATGCGGAAACCCCAGGAAATGTTTCATCAAGGCGAAGATGAAACAGTTTGATCGATTACCATGGAGCACGTGGGAACTTTGTTTTTTATACGATTCGTTATACAATTCAACCGAAAGGGGCATCTAAAATTTTTCGCTTGCGAACCTAGGGGACTCAGTCCTACGCTCCGCAACACTTTCTATACTAGTTACAGCAAAACCCGATCCCGCAAGCTCCCATCAGAAGACATGTTGGATCAGAAAGAACTTCAGAATTGCAGTTGGCCGAAGCTGGCCGAACCCATTAAACAGACCGGCTACCGCGAGGCAATAACAATAGGAAGAGTAAATTATTGCGGAGCGTAGTGAAGGGGAGCGCCAGCGAGCCGAGCGCAGCGAAGCTATTTTCCTCGTTCCCATAAATATATTAGAGCGTATCGAATTTCCGCGTTTTCTCCTAGTACATCAAATTTCAAAACGTCCGATTTTTGACCCACTTACCCAAATATTTTTTATGGTCATTTCTTCCGTGAAAATCTGGTTCGTCGAGACCATGCCGTTTCCAGTTGAGATCAGGTCGGCATACGGCTTTAGCCACGGTCACTCTTACTAATATCACGTGACATTGTCTCACATACATAGCGCTTGAAATGAAAGTTGCGTTGATGGCCATATTGGCTTGTTGGACGTAATGGACGGAAGGGCATTTTCAAGAAAACGAAGAAAGGGTATGTTAGCTAGTATATCACTATTTTTTACATGTAATGAGCCCTTTTCTAGCCTCACTCACACCTAAAGCTAGCTAGTATAAAACTGCCGACTTAGCTGGGATAATATTAAAACTTAGATAGCATATATAGCTATAGCTAGCTAACTACACTTTAAGAAGAGTTAGCTAGCTCGAATAAAAAAGAGAACAAACAGTGCCATATAGCTAGCAAAAGCTAGAAAATCTGTCTGAAAGAATTTTTCTATGCTAGCTAGCTAGCTATTTTGTCAGCACAAATATCTAATTTTATGCTAGCAACATTGATAATTTTATGCTAGCTACAATTGTGCACAAAATTTGTTGACTCTGCCAATTTTATATATCAAAAACCAAGAACCAAAAAGTTTAGAAAAGACAGCAAAAAAACATAGCTATAGCTATAGTCACATATTTTGCAAATAGTACGTGGTCTCGTCCACTGATGATTAATGTTTATATAGAGGTACTGCCGGTGAGCTTACACCAGTGCGGCTCAAGTTACAGAAACGGAAATTATTTCAATAAATATGTATCGGGGAAACATTTTCAACATGTATATACATTTGTTATTACTGAGGCGTTTTAAATTCTGACCGCCTACTGAAAATCTTCAAATATATATACATATAATTCATTTTTTGGGTTCAATCAGAACAAATTTCAGAAAAATGAAAAAATTTCCTGTTCGGGAAATCTCATAATTTTTTAAACCAGAAAATAATTTCACGATAAAGAAATATTTTCCGTTTTTGTAACTTGACCCGAACTGTACACTGATGTCGGACACCATTCTTGTTCCGTTTAACCTTTTTTTTCGATACATCAGGTTCTAAATATATGTCCCTGGTGCAAGTAATATTGTGTCCGGAACACACTACGGTGCTGCTAATGCGGAAACCCCAGGAAATGTTTCATCAAGGCGAAGATGAAACAGTTTGATCGATTACCATGGAGCACGTGGGAACTTTGTTTTTTATACGATTCGTTATACAATTCAACCGAAAGGGGCATCTAAAATTTTTCGCTTGCGAACCTAGGGGACTCAGTCTTACGCTTCGCAAACTTTCTATACTAGTTCCTACGCACCCATCCCCTAATTAATATCAATCTTTCTTTCACCGTAAATTTCGACTAAAGAGAGTCCAAAAGTCCACACTTCGGCGAGATTCTTTTTGCGGAGAGAAGCGGAGTGCGCGTCAGCGCACGGAGCGTAGCGGAGCCTATTTCCTCATTATATAAGCCAAATATAAAGGAAATGTAAGTACGGTGGAGAGTATATGGGATTTCGTCCCTATACATCCAAATTATCATGGTTACTATGGAAATATTAAAATTTCGTCCAAAGGATCACAGTAATCCAGCAATTTAATATGGTCATTCTCTAGTACATTTTTTAGTAAGCGAGACAACTTGTTTATAGCACGGCAAAGGAGTGTTTGTTGTTTGTTAAAACTCAAACTTTCGTTAATCTAAAGCTATATCGTATTGTTCAAGAAAAGGAAGAAAGGCTAACTATTTTTTACATGTAACGAACCCTTTCTTATTCTCACTTACACCTAAGGCTAGCTAGCATAAAACTACCGACTGAGCTGAAATAATAATAGAACTTAAATAGATTTAAAGATTTTTAAGACTTTTTAAGCTAGCTGGCATAAAATAGAGCAAACATATAACATATACAGCTAGCATAAAACCAGCTACAAAGCTAGCATAAAATTAGCTACTTTACCTATAAAATCAGCTACACAAGCTAGCATAGAAAATTATTTTCGACATATTTTCTATCAGGTAGCTACCATACACTACCTATACTATGACACAGTAAGTGATATAATTCTACTCCTGATTAGGAATGTCCCATTACATAGCTTGTTCTAGCCACAATCCACAATCGTCCAATTTTAGACAAAAATGTTTAGCGAAATCAGCAAAAGTACATACCTCTATATTCTAACAGATTCACTTGCGATCAATGTTTTATAGAGGTCAAGTTGGGAACTTTATAACATTGAATGTCATAGTAGAAGGGGTGAGAGCCATATTTTTGTAGATGATTGTAGCTATATATAATATTGGAACATCACAAAAAAGTGGTTTATTAGACATTGCCACATTGTAGGGCAGGAAATCAACTTTTTTTGACCCTGTCGGTGAGCATCACCAGTGTGGATTAAGTGACAAATGGAAATTATCACTATATTGATATCTATATTTTTTATTGAGACGTTTTAAATTCTGACAAGCGGTTCTTGTGCAATCGTCAACACGTATATACTGAAAATCTTCAAATATATATATTTATCACATTAACTTTTTTGGTTCAATCAGAACGACTTTCAGAAAAGCAAAAAAAAAATTCCTGTTTAGAAAATGTAATAAGTTCTACATCATTAAGTTCTACATCATTTCCCAATATATATATATATATATATATATATATATATATATATATATATATATATATATATATATATATATATATATATATATATATATATATATATATATATATATATATATAACAATTACCTGATGAAGAAATACTTTCCACTTCCCTTACTTGACCCAATGCCAGATACCATTCTTGCTTCTTTTTATGTTTAACGTTTTCTAAAATATGCATCAGGTTCTAAAAAATATATGTCACTGGTCCATGGAATATTGCTACACCTGAACCACGTTAGTGTTGCTACCCTCATTTACGACATATTGCATATATATACCTTTACTTAAGCGCTCCACCTAAATGTGTGCACAGTTTACAGATCTTATTAATCATTTCATTAGACGTTCAATGTCAGATAACACAGTCACTTGTAGCTTAACTGAGCGTTTCTTAAAAAAAGGTTTATTTGTGCTGTAAATTTCTAAGTGTATATAATATTTACCTGTAGTGTTTTGTATATACATTCAAGCCCTGTTGGTCTAATGGTTATGACACTCTTAGAAATGAGAGATCCAGGTTCAAATCCTGAACAGGGCTAGGATAAAAAATATATATCTTGCATCTATAGCCAGCTTTATAGTATTATTTTGCACATCTGCAAAATTAATTACCGCAAAAATCTGTATCGTTTAGGTATATTAGGAAAAATAGTATATACTCTGTGAAAAGGAAAAATTGCATACCATTTTGTTTATAAGAAAATCGTTTTTTGACTTAAGCCTCAATATTCTTAGCAAAATGCCTGAATATTGGCTGAAATTTTCTTGAATTTTTTTAATTTTTATTTGTTTCTTAGTTGCATGCTTTTATTTGAGGTTATGGTTAAAAAGAACTTTTATCTTTTAAAAAAAAAGATTTCTTTTGTTATTTTAGGATAAAACTTTGTTAAAATGTATATTCAGACAGGAAAAAAAAAACTTCATTGTAAATGCAAATATCAACATTATTATATCAGCAATATCAACATTAATTATTGTAAGATGGGCTAAGCCTAACAACTGACACATACTGTTTTGAATTCTAAAATATTTAACACAAGCTAGGCTTCAAGTGGACAAATGCAGTGTCTATAGGGGAGAACCAAAGAGGACAAAAAATGGCTGGAGGAAAAGAATAATAAATCATGTATTCTCAAATTATAATCTATTACAATATTATATAGCTAAAATAATGATCAGTACAAATAATATCCATGTCATAAATTCTGCTTCTTTTTTAAAATTGAACATTACACAGACATAAAGTGACATATAATAGGTAACCTTTGAGTAGGACTTCTCTGATTTTTTCTATATCTTGACTTTTTAATGTTGTTGTCATTGGAACCAAGTTATTCTCAGATTTATGAAAAAATGATATGTCGTTATGACCGATTGTTTAAATACTTGTAATGGCACATAATTCTGCTATGATTCACTGTGTATTGACCTGAGATAAATTTGAGACTTTTTTATTGAGATATTGAATTTGAAACATTTGCACCTCAATATTTTCTATACTCCTGGACTAATATGATACTTAACTTAGACATATTGAATATACGCAATCTTTGAGTTGTAAGGTGGAGATTTTCTACTAAAGTCATGCACCCCTGCCTTGCCGTTCCATTGCCTTGCCAGCACTGACCGTGCCTTTCTTTGCCTACCCTTCCTATGCCTTTTCTGGTGCCTGCCTACTATGTCCTTGCCTGTGGCTCCCATGCCTTCCTACCCCTGCCTTCCTGATTCCTCTTTCTATTTCCTTGCCTGCCTTTGCCCTTTCCTTGCCGTGCTTAATGCCTTTGCCTTGGCAACCTCTCCGCAACACTTTCTATATTGATATAAGCCAAATATAAAGGAAATGTAAGTACGGTGGAGAGTATATAGGATTTCGTCCCTATACATCCAAATTATCATGGTTACTATGGAAATATTAAAATTTCGTCCAAAGGATCACAGTAATCCAGCAATTTAATATGGTCATTCTCTAGTACATTTTTTAGTAAGCGAGACAACTTGTTTATAGCACGGCAAAGGAGTGTTTGTTGTTTGTTAAAACTCAAACTTTCGTTAATCTAAAGCTATATCGTATTGTTCAAGAAAAGGAAGAAAGGCTAACTATTTTTTACATGTAACGAACCCTTTCTTATTCTCACTTACACCTAAGGCTAGCTAGCATAAAACTACCGACTGAGCTGAAATAATAATAGAACTTAAATAGATTTAAAGATTTTTAAGACTTTTTAAGCTAGCTGGCATAAAATAGAGCAAACATATAACATATACAGCTAGCATAAAACCAGCTACAAAGCTAGCATAAAATTAGCTACTTTACCTATAAAATCAGCTACACAAGCTAGCATAGAAAATTATTTTCGACATATTTTCTATCAGGTAGCTACCATACACTACCTATACTATGACACAGTAAGTGATATAATTCTACTCCTGATTAGGAATGTCCCATTACATAGCTTGTTCTAGCCACAATCCACAATCGTCCAATTTTAGACAAAAATGTTTAGCGAAATCAGCAAAAGTACATACCTCTATATTCTAACAGATTCACTTGCGATCAATGTTTTATAGAGGTCAAGTTGGGAACTTTATAACATTGAATGTCATAGTAGAAGGGGTGAGAGCCATATTTTTGTAGATGATTGTAGCTATATATAATATTGGAACATCACAAAAAAGTGGTTTATTAGACATTGCCACATTGTAGGGCAGGAAATCAACTTTTTTTGACCCTGTCGGTGAGCATCACCAGTGTGGATTAAGTGACAAATGGAAATTATCACTATATTGATATCTATATTTTTTATTGAGACGTTTTAAATTCTGACAAGCGGTTCTTGTGCAATCGTCAACACGTATATACTGAAAATCTTCAAATATATATATTTATCACATTAACTTTTTTGGTTCAATCAGAACGACTTTCAGAAAAGCAAAAAAAAAATTCCTGTTTAGAAAATGTAATAAGTTCTACATCATTAAGTTCTACATCATTTCCCAATATATATATATATATATATATATATATATATATATATATATATATATATATATATATATATATATATATATATATATATATATATATATATATATATATATATATATATATATATATATATATATATATATATATATATAACAATTACCTGATGAAGAAATACTTTCCACTTCCCTTACTTGACCCAATGCCAGATACCATTCTTGCTTCTTTTTATGTTTAACGTTTTCTAAAATATGCATCAGGTTCTAAAAAATATATGTCACTGGTCCATGGAATATTGCTACACCTGAACCACGTTAGTGTTGCTACCCTCATTTACGACATATTGCATATATATACCTTTACTTAAGCGCTCCACCTAAATGTGTGCACAGTTTACAGATCTTATTAATCATTTCATTAGACGTTCAATGTCAGATAACACAGTCACTTGTAGCTTAACTGAGCGTTTCTTAAAAAAAGGTTTATTTGTGCTGTAAATTTCTAAGTGTATATAATATTTACCTGTAGTGTTTTGTATATACATTCAAGCCCTGTTGGTCTAATGGTTATGACACTCTTAGAAATGAGAGATCCAGGTTCAAATCCTGAACAGGGCTAGGATAAAAAATATATATCTTGCATCTATAGCCAGCTTTATAGTATTATTTTGCACATCTGCAAAATTAATTACCGCAAAAATCTGTATCGTTTAGGTATATTAGGAAAAATAGTATATACTCTGTGAAAAGGAAAAATTGCATACCATTTTGTTTATAAGAAAATCGTTTTTTGACTTAAGCCTCAATATTCTTAGCAAAATGCCTGAATATTGGCTGAAATTTTCTTGAATTTTTTTAATTTTTATTTGTTTCTTAGTTGCATGCTTTTATTTGAGGTTATGGTTAAAAAGAACTTTTATCTTTTAAAAAAAAAGATTTCTTTTGTTATTTTAGGATAAAACTTTGTTAAAATGTATATTCAGACAGGAAAAAAAAAACTTCATTGTAAATGCAAATATCAACATTATTATATCAGCAATATCAACATTAATTATTGTAAGATGGGCTAAGCCTAACAACTGACACATACTGTTTTGAATTCTAAAATATTTAACACAAGCTAGGCTTCAAGTGGACAAATGCAGTGTCTATAGGGGAGAACCAAAGAGGACAAAAAATGGCTGGAGGAAAAGAATAATAAATCATGTATTCTCAAATTATAATCTATTACAATATTATATAGCTAAAATAATGATCAGTACAAATAATATCCATGTCATAAATTCTGCTTCTTTTTTAAAATTGAACATTACACAGACATAAAGTGACATATAATAGGTAACCTTTGAGTAGGACTTCTCTGATTTTTTCTATATCTTGACTTTTTAATGTTGTTGTCATTGGAACCAAGTTATTCTCAGATTTATGAAAAAATGATATGTCGTTATGACCGATTGTTTAAATACTTGTAATGGCACATAATTCTGCTATGATTCACTGTGTATTGACCTGAGATAAATTTGAGACTTTTTTTTTGAGATATTGAATTTGAAACATTTGCACCTCAATATTTTCTATACTCCTGGACTAATATGATACTTAACTTAGACATATTGAATATACGCAATCTTTGAGTTGTAAGGTGGAGATTTTCTACTAAAGTCATGCACCCCTGCCTTGCCGTTCCATTGCCTTGCCAGCACTGACCGTGCCTTTCTTTGCCTACCCTTCCTATGCCTTTTCTGGTGCCTGCCTACTATGTCCTTGCCTGTGGCTCCCATGCCTTCCTACCCCTGCCTTCCTGATTCCTCTTCCTATTTCCTTGCCTGCCTTTGCCCTTTCCTTGCCGTGCTTAATGCCTTTGCCTTGGCAACCTCTCCGCAACACTTTCTATATTGATATAAGCCAAATATAAAGGAAATGTAAGTACGGTGGAGAGTATATAGGATTTCGTCCCTATACATCCAAATTATCATGGTTACTATGGAAATATTAAAATTTCGTCCAAAGGATCACAGTAATCCAGCAATTTAATATGGTCATTCTCTAGTACATTTTTTAGTAAGCGAGACAACTTGTTTATAGCACGGCAAAGGAGTGTTTGTTGTTTGTTAAAACTCAAACTTTCGTTAATCTAAAGCTATATCGTATTGTTCAAGAAAAGGAAGAAAGGCTAACTATTTTTTACATGTAACGAACCCTTTCTTATTCTCACTTACACCTAAGGCTAGCTAGCATAAAACTACCGACTGAGCTGAAATAATAATAGAACTTAAATAGATTTAAAGATTTTTAAGACTTTTTAAGCTAGCTGGCATAAAATAGAGCAAACATATAACATATACAGCTAGCATAAAACCAGCTACAAAGCTAGCATAAAATTAGCTACTTTACCTATAAAATCAGCTACACAAGCTAGCATAGAAAATTATTTTCGACATATTTTCTATCAGGTAGCTACCATACACTACCTATACTATGACACAGTAAGTGATATAATTCTACTCCTGATTAGGAATGTCCCATTACATAGCTTGTTCTAGCCACAATCCACAATCGTCCAATTTTAGACAAAAATGTTTAGCGAAATCAGCAAAAGTACATACCTCTATATTCTAACAGATTCACTTGCGATCAATGTTTTATAGAGGTCAAGTTGGGAACTTTATAACATTGAATGTCATAGTAGAAGGGGTGAGAGCCATATTTTTGTAGATGATTGTAGCTATATATAATATTGGAACATCACAAAAAAGTGGTTTATTAGACATTGCCACATTGTAGGGCAGGAAATCAACTTTTTTTGACCCTGTCGGTGAGCATCACCAGTGTGGATTAAGTGACAAATGGAAATTATAACTATATTGATATCTATATTTTTTATTGAGACGTTTTAAATTCTGACAAGCGGTTCTTGTGCAATCGTCAACACGTATATACTGAAAATCTTCAAATATATATATTTATCACATTAACTTTTTTGGTTCAATCAGAACGACTTTCAGAAAAGCAAAAAAAAAATTCCTGTTTAGAAAATGTAATAAGTTCTACATCATTAAGTTCTACATCATTTCCCAATATATATATATATATATATATATATATATATATATATATATATATATATATATATATATATATATATATATATATATATATATATATATATATATATATATATATATATATATATATGGCGAAATACATCTACTGTAATTGAATGGTTCAAAAAAACACCAACTGATGCAAAGTCAAAATTCATCAAATTCGACATTGTCGAGTTTTACCCTTCTATCTCTGAAGAACTACTCGACAAAGCAATTAATTTCGCAAGATCTGCTGTACCAATCGACAACAAAGTCCTCGATATAATAAGGCACAGTCGGAAGTCCTTGTTATTTGATAAATCATCGACTTGGGTTAAAAAAGGAAACGTTCTTTTCGATGTAACAATGGGTTCATTCGATGGAGCGGAGATCTGTGAGTTAGTTGGACTATATATATTAAAAAAGATCAGCAATATTATCGATATCAAACATGTTGGTCTATACAGAGACGATGGACTTGCAATTATCCAAAACGCCAATGGACCACGAATGAACAAAATTCGAAAAGACATCATAACCTTGTTTAAGGAAGACAAATTGTCAGTAACTATCGAAACGAACCTGATTGAAACAGACTTTTTGGATGTATCATTTAACGTGAATAGTAAAACCTACAAACCCTACAGGAAACCCAACAACGATCCGCTATACATTAACATTAATTCAAACCACCCGAATAATGTATTGAAAGTCATTCCGAAGATGGTCAACGAAAGATTAATTGCGACATCATGTAACAGAAAAGCATTTGATGACGCAAAGCCTTTATACGAAGCTTCACTCTCCGCCAGCGGATTTAAAAGCACAATGGCATACGCGAGTAAACCCAAACAACGCCCTAATCGCCAAAGGAAGATAATTTGGTTCAACCCGCCGTTCAGTAAAAACGTTAAAACAGACATTGGACGATCATTTCTCAAGATTGTTAGAAAAAACTTCAATAAAGATCACAAATATTATAAAATCTTCAACAAAAACACCCTCAAGTTGAGCTATTCATGTAGCACAAACATCCGAAACATCATAAAGGGGCATAATAAAAAAGTCCTCACTTCTGAAGAAAGGCAAAAACAACGACCTTGCAACTGCCGGGATAAGTCCCAGTGTCCACTGAATGGTGACTGTTTAGCTGCATGCATTATCTACAAAGCGGAAGTCAAATACGTAGACAAAAAGGAATTTTACTACGGATTATGCGAAGGCGAATTTAAAGAAAGGTTTAACAACCACAAAAAGTCCTTTCGACACGAGAAATACAGAAACGAAACCGAATTGTCGAAATTAATTTGGAGATTAAAAGACGACGGAACAGACTTTGAAATCTTATGGAGTATTGAAAAACGTGCAATGCCGTATAAGACAGGAGCGCGCACGTGTGACTTGTGCCTAACAGAAAAAATAGCAATTGTACGAGCTGAACCGAAGGGACTGTTAAATAAAAGAACAGAACTTATCAACAAATGTCGCCATCGCAACAAATTTACTTTGAAATGGTTGAAATGAACTGTAACGAACAATGTATTTATTTGTATTTATTTGTTTTATTACGTTTTATCACGTAATTAAAAAGGTTTATACTTTAGTTAGTACCAACTTGTATAATTTGTATCATTTGCCTGAAGATTGCTAAGAAGCATGAAACTTTAAGTAGCAAAATTAATGTAGTTTTTTCTTGAAAACAAAACATAAAAATAATATAACTGCTCTGTTACACATTGAGCACTCTGTTGTAATTTGTGTTAAAATTACTTCGTGTTTATAAAAGCTCCTGTTTTTGTTGAGCACTCTGAACACTCTACACACCACTGTTTACAAGATTTTACATTATTGTTTTATGGTCATGGAAAGGAGAAATCTTGGTTACTCGCTAAAGAATATCCCGATACCACCGAAAAATACATACTTAAAATGTTTAATGGACAAAGTAGAAAGCCTTATCAAACGAATTCGATGGAAGGCATATTTCTTCGATAAAAATAACGAAAAAGAAGACGAGCACGAACACGTATCTTTCGGTTTTAAATCAACTGCAACCCCACCTGTTAACCCGAACCTTGCAAGCTTCGAAAGCGACCTTTACGACCTCATCCGAAAAATCGAATTCCGCAATGTTGACAATTCGTTCTTAAACAAATTGAAAACAGACGTAAAGAACATCCAAAATTCCGAAAATGTATTTGCTTTCGCCGATAAAACTAATAACCTATACGAACTTCCGAAAAATGATTACACCAAACTCGTTACAGAAAATATCACAAAATCGTATGAAAAATGTAGTACTTCTTTGAAAACCAACATCAATAAAGAGGCCAAAAAAATCGCAAAATCGCTAGATTTAGACGCCAAAATGCAATGCTACTCAGAGAAACAGGCCTACATTACAATCAAAGACCACAAACCAAACTTCCCCCAAAATGTCAAGTGCAGATTAATTAATCCAGCCAAAACAGACATGGGAATCGTCAGTAAAAAGTACTTGGAGACCATCATAGAAAAAGTTCAGAAAGCAACGCAGGTCAACCAATGGCGAAATACATCTACTGTAATTGAATGGTTCAAAAAAACACCAACTGATGCAAAGTCAAAATTCATCAAATTCGACATTGTCGAGTTTTACCCTTCTATCTCTGAAGAACTACTCGACAAAGCAATTAATTTCGCAAGATCTGCTGTACCAATCGACAACAAAGTCCTCGATATAATAAGGCACAGTCGGAAGTCCTTGTTATTTGATAAATCATCGACTTGGGTTAAAAAAGGAAACGTTCTTTTCGATGTAACAATGGGTTCATTCGATGGAGCGGAGATCTGTGAGTTAGTTGGACTATATATATTAAAAAAGATCAGCAATATTATCGATATCAAACATGTTGGTCTATACAGAGACGATGGACTTGCAATTATCCAAAACGCCAATGGACCACGAATGAACAAAATTCGAAAAGACATCATAACCTTGTTTAAGGAAGACAAATTGTCAGTAACTATCGAAACGAACCTGATTGAAACAGACTTTTTGGATGTATCATTTAACGTGAATAGTAAAACCTACAAACCCTACAGGAAACCCAACAACGATCCGCTATACATTAACATTAATTCAAACCACCCGAATAATGTATTGAAAGTCATTCCGAAGATGGTCAACGAAAGATTAATTGCGACATCATGTAACAAAAAAGCATTTGATGACGCAAAGCCTTTATACGAAGCTTCACTCTCCGCCAGCGGATTTAAAAGCACAATGGCATACGCGAGTAAACCCAAACAACGCCCTAATCGCCAAAGGAAGATAATTTGGTTCAACCCGCCGTTCAGTAAAAACGTTAAAACAGACATTGGACGATCATTTCTCAAGATTGTTAGAAAAAACTTCAATAAAGATCACAAATATTATAAAATCTTCAACAAAAACACCCTCAAGTTGAGCTATTCATGTAGCACAAACATCCGAAACATCATAAAGGGGCATAATAAAAAAGTCCTCACTTCTGAAGAAAGGCAAAAACAACGACCTTGCAACTGCCGGGATAAGTCCCAGTGTCCACTGAATGGTGACTGTTTAGCTGCATGCATTATCTACAAAGCGGAAGTCAAATACGTAGACAAAAAGGAATTTTACTACGGATTATGCGAAGGCGAATTTAAAGAAAGGTTTAACAACCACAAAAAGTCCTTTCGACACGAGAAATACAGAAACGAAACCGAATTGTCGAAATTAATTTGGAGATTAAAAGACGACGGAACAGACTTTGAAATCTTATGGAGTATTGAAAAACGTGCAATGCCGTATAAGACAGGAGCGCGCACGTGTGACTTGTGCCTAACAGAAAAAATAGCAATTGTACGAGCTGAACCGAAGGGACTGTTAAATAAAAGAACAGAACTTATCAACAAATGTCGCCATCGCAACAAATTTACTTTGAAATGGTTGAAATGAACTGTAACGAACAATGTATTTATTTGTATTTATTTGTTTTATTACGTTTTATCACGTAATTAAAAAGGTTTATACTTTAGTTAGTACCAACTTGTATAATTTGTATCATTTGCCTGAAGATTGCTAAGAAGCATGAAACTTTAAGTAGCAAAATTAATGTAGTTTTTTCTTGAAAACAAAACATAAAAATAATATATATATATATATATATATATATATATATATATATATATATATATATATATATATATATATATAAGTTATAATATATATATATATATATATATATATATATATATATATATATATATATATATATATATATATATATATATATATATATATATATATATATATATATATATATATATATATATATATATATATATATATATATATATATATATATATATATATATATATATATATATATATATATATATATATATATATATATATATATATATATATATATATATATATATATATATATATATATATAACAATTACCTGATGAAGAAATACTTTCCACTTCCCCTACTTGACCCAATGCCAGATACCATTCTTGCTTCTTTTTATGTTTAACGTTTTCTAAAATATGCATCAGGTTCTAAAAAATATATGTCACTGGTCCATGGAATATTGCTACACCTGAACCACGTTAGTGTTGCTACCCTCATTTACGACATATTGCATATATATACCTTCACTTAAGCGCTCCACCTAAATGTGTGCACAGTTTACAGATCTTATTAATCATTTCATTAGACGTTCAATGTCAGATAACACAGTCACTTGTAGCTTAACTGAGCGTTTCTTAAAAAAAGGTTTATTTGTGCTGTAAATTTCTAAGTGTATATAATATTTACCTGTAGTGTTTTGTATATACATTCAAGCCCTGTTGGTCTAATGGTTATGACACTCTTAGAAATGAGAGATCCAGGTTCAAATCCTGAACAGGGCTAGGATAAAAAATATATATCTTGCATCTATAGCCAGCTTTATAGTATTATTTTGCACATCTGCAAAATTAATTACCGCAAAAATCTGTATCGTTTAGGTATATTAGGAAAAATAGTATATACTCTGTGAAAAGGAAAAATTGCATACCATTTTGTTTATAAGAAAATCGTTTTTTGACTTAAGCCTCAATATTCTTAGCAAAATGCCTGAATATTGGCTGAAATTTTCTTGAATTTTTTTAATTTTTATTTGTTTCTTAGTTGCATGCTTTTATTTGAGGTTATAGTTAAAAAGAACTTTTATCTTTTAAAAACAAAGATTTCTTTTGTTATTTTAGGATAAAACTTTGTTAAAATGTATATTCAGACAGGAAAAAAAAAACTTCATTGTAAATGCAAATATCAACATTATTATATCAACAATATCAACATTAATTATTGTAAGATGGGCTAAGCCTAACAACTGACACATACTGTTTTGAATTCTAAAATATTTAACACAAGCTAGGCTTCAAGTGGACAAATGCAGTGTCTATAGGGGAGAACCAAAGAGGACAAAAAATGGCTGGAGGAAAAGAATAATAAATCATGTATTCTCAAATTATAATCTATTACAATATTATATAGCTAAAATAATGATCAGTACAAATAATATCCATGTCATAAATTCTGCTTCTTTTTTAAAATTGAACATTACACAGACATAAAGTGACAAATAAATTTGATAAATAGGGATTAGTAGCTCATGTGCAAATGGTTGTGTGTTTGATCTTTATATAAGGCTGTTGTCTAGTTGGGCACAAAAATTAAAAATATTTGTGTAGCTCAAATAGGAGCTTTAAACACTCTAGAACTGCCTGGTCCCATCTGGAATTAATTGAAGAGGTGTATTGATCAAAATTAGTGAGACTGATCACACAAAATAACTTAAATCATATAATTATTTTAAATATATTACAAAATATTTTAATCATGACTGCCTCAAAGACCAGCCAAAGATCCTGCCTCTCCATGTAACAGGTCAAGTTGCAATAATTCAATTGAAAATTATCTTGAAGCGTAAACAAATAGCTTAAAAAAAAAACGCTTGCCAGCAGTTATATAACATTACACTGCACTGAGCTAAATGTTATATTTTGATATCTTTAGTGATATATAATTAATTAGCTAGTCATTATATGCACACAATCTAGTTAAAAAAAGGTCTCCAATAATATACACGCAAGTCTTCAACTACTCAACGATCTGGTCTTGCACTAAGAGTTGCAAAGTGAAGTGTTGTTTTTGATACCTAGAAGAAACTTTCCATGCATTACTCATTAAACCTCAGCTTGCTTGCTTGCTAGCTATACACATACAAGAATACGCCAAAGAAAGCTGCAGCAGTTCAGTTCTTCCTCTTTATTGGAGTTAGTTAAGTTAAATATAAGGTCTTGATGTATGCAAATACGCCATGTCAAAAGTTGGCCTGGCCCATAAATTGCTATCAATATACTTTCCAAAGTATGAAGTAAAGTATGAAGTAAAGTGCATCACCAACGCCACCATTAATACGACAAAAAATCGACATTTCTAAACCTACGGGCATGAAAACGACGCCAGTAATCATGCTTGTTTACTAGATGCAAGAGCATTCTGATTCGTTAGATTATAAACAAAATACAATGTCATTAACCATCAGGATATTGTGTTTGGACCAAGGCAAAAGACCTCTTTCTTTTTCCCTCTTTGTTTTTATTCCCTCTTTGTTTTTATTGGACAAAAGAGAACACGTGATGGCTCGGTTTTTCAAAAAAGTTTCAACTAAAAGTAGCATAAATTGTCTGGAACACAAAGACAAAAAGTAAACCTTCATTTCGCGGTTGAATTTTTTTTTTTTCAAACCCTCTGGAATTTTGCTGGAGCGTGTTTGCTTGCTTGCTAGAAGTTTGCCAAAAAGTTAGCAGTCAAAAGGGACAGTTTGCTGACATAGTATTAAATTGAACTCACTGGATTATTGGATAAGTATTATTATTTAATAATTCCATTCGTGTTTCAATAGGTGCATTTTCAGTAGATTCTGTTTATTTATATTTTTATATTTTTTGTGTGTTTTTTCCTGGCTTTATCCTGAGGTGCATTTGTGATTTGCCTACTGTTTATCCCTGCTCTGTCCTGTATTTTGGCGTATATAGCTAGGCTATAGGTATAGCAGAAAAGGTATACCTGACAACAACCATTTGGTAGAAACAAATTCATCATGATATCAGTCCAAGCATATCGTGCCACCATCGGCTCTTTTTATAATGTAGCTGCTAGTCACTCTAATGACATTGATAATAAAATAATAAATCATCGCAGACAGTCAGAAATGTTTTTTGAAAAGCTGGATAATAACAATGACTTCATTTATTTTTTAAAACTTTTTATTTCAATAATTTTGATGTGTTGTCTGAGCTGTAATATCAATCTGGCATCAGTTAAATTACTGTTATTGTTATCTGGCGATATTGAAAGCAATCCTGGACCCTTTCACAATGATATTGACTTCCAAATAGTACTACAGGAATCATATGCCACCCATCTGCTAAATCATTCCAACACTGCCGATCACATAGTAGCTTATGCTAGAAGTATTGGTCTATCAAACATAACATATAGAGAAGTGACAATAGGGGATGGCAACTGCTTTTACAGAGCAGTAGTACAACAACTTAATCGCCCTGAGATCAGACAAATTGTCCCCCCTGAACTACGTTTCCAGAATCACCTTCAACTAAGAGCAGCCGTGGTTAGTTTTGTTCGCGAAAATAGCGATGTAGGAATTTTTAGAAATAGCAGAGACTTTTTATTCATAAGCCCTGAAGAGTGGGAACGTGGCTTACAAACTCAGTCAAGACCTACAGTTTATGTTGAAGAGATTTTCATACGCGCTGCCGCAATAATGCTGGGTATCAACATTTTGATAACATCCGATACCAGTACTGCAGTCCACCCATATACCCTTATTAGTCCTACTCATGATGAAACACATGATATTTCTGGGGAACAACAAGTGGCCCATCTACTGACTGATGGTACCACTGTTGGTGCTTTTATTTTGCTTGGGAGGGTCAATGACAATCACTACCAATCATTGATATTTAATGACAATGTGAGCATTCCTTCTGCTACATTATCCACATCACTCAGCCCACCTAAAAAAATTCCCTGTTTGTCATCAAAAAGTTTAGTTCAACCTAAAAATACAACAAGTCAAAAACCTGGTGAAAAGAAAGTGGTTACATTAAAGGAAAAGGAAGATCTTCTAGTGAAGAAAGTAATGAAATCTTCTGTGTCTGCTTTAAGACCAAACAGACCCAAAAATGATAAGTTTTTAGATAAAGAACATGCTCTAAAGCAAAAGTGTTTTCAGTTGAGTATTCAATATGAAGAACCTAAAGTCAATGAAACAAGTATAGAAAAAATTAAAAGACACAGGCGTATCAATTATAGATGCAAAAAAACAGTTTCTAAAATATTTGTAGGTAAAAAACAGCCGTTACACTGCAAAGTATTGCACATAATCATGGAAGTATTTTGTCAACTAATGTACCAACTACATACTCCCTAGCAACAACACAGTCGATACTAACAAATTTAACAATTGCGCAGTCAGTACTAACAAATTTACTAACCACACAACAGTCAGTACCTATAAATTTACCAAGTACACAGCAGTCAATACAAACTAATTTAACAACCACACAGTCAGAGGCAACAATTGTAACAGATAACCAGTTCAGTAATAAAGAAGAAATTTATGGAAATGAGATCTCCACGATTCATCAAAAC
The DNA here is from genome assembly GCF_029227915.1 of Hydractinia symbiolongicarpus. Taxonomy (NCBI): domain Eukaryota; kingdom Metazoa; phylum Cnidaria; class Hydrozoa; order Anthoathecata; family Hydractiniidae; genus Hydractinia; species Hydractinia symbiolongicarpus. Next base: position 13,614,049 of record NC_079885.1, on the reverse strand, counting down.
CCTAATGTTGTGGCTGCTGTAGTGCGGTTTGAGGAAGGTGAGAAGTTACATAGTTTAGCAACCTGCAAAACATGTTGTGAAACCCGACCAGTATTTCATGCTACACCTGCAATCAGTCCTACTGCGAAAAACGAAACAAAACCAATTACCATTAAGCCTTGGAAGATTTTCAGTGATGGAAGGTGTGGCAGATGTCATAAGGAAAGTCTTAGTCGTTTCAAAAAAAATGTGAAAACACCTGCTAGATTTTCAGGTATACTCTCAGTAGATGATGACGATTTGGGCCCACTGCAAGATAATATCCGCCATAATGATATGCATTTTTTACCAGTACCACCGTATCTCCAAAATTTGACTATACTAGAAGTTGCATTAATTCGTCGTATCACTGTCATTATGAATATACACCTCCTGCGGTATGGCATGCTTGCATCAAAAGGTCATTGCATCAGTTTTCCTCAAAGAATGCAAATTGCTACCGAATTGCCATCATTACCATCAGAAATTGGAATAGTGGTTATAAAAAAGAAAGGAAGTAAAAATTCAATCCAACAGTATACTGTACAAAGGGTTAAAGTTGAAAGTGCATTACGGGGACTGTGTTTTGGGTACCCAGAAGGGGGTGTTGAGTATCAAGATACTAATAATAAACACCAATACAATGGCTCTGATCACATTGACAAACCTTTAAAAGGACGCTACTTCCAGTTCCTACCGAATGAGTACTATAAGGATGTCTCTATAAAATACGACCGCATTCAAAATTTACCAGAAATGCGTTCCGAATTACCTGATATGCCAGTTGTGGAATTACCAAATATAATATCAGAAGGAGACAAGGGTCCTGCTGAAAATCAATTTCAACAAAACTTACCTGAAGACGATGAAAGTATAACCCGTTCTGGTTTAGTTTGTCCGGTTGAACCTAAAGATGCTGACAAAGACTTGCGAACAATACTGCAGAAGCTCTTGGGTTCTGAAGATGCAGTTAATCAAGCTCTTGAACATGGCACAATTGCGAATGCAAATTTGGAATATACCCGAGAACAGCCAATTCGAGAATTAAAAACTCCTGGGTTTTTTACTATGGCATACCCAACTGTTTTTATTAATAGAAATTGTGACTTAACTGTTCCAAGATTGAGTAAAATTAATTTTGAAGAATACATCGAACATATATATTATTGTTCTGATAATCGTGTAGCGCGTCATCCATACTTGAAATTTTTCTTATTAAATATGCGTTTGCGAATGCAAGCATTGCAGCAGGGTAGCTTTCTTGTTTCCCAACAATTAAATGATGCTCATCTCAAAATTGCTGAACTGAGAGATAATTTACAAAATGATGATGATTCAGTTCCACGAAAAATTATTAGTATTGGAAAAAATCTGGTTAATACCGATCCGTACTGGAGAGACCAAAAAAAAAAATTGGATGCCATGTTGTTTTTTAGACGAAATGAATTTGGCGATTTACCAGCATATTTTGATACCAACAGTTGTGCAGAATTTCATTGGAAACCATTGCATGAACTACTTATTAAGTATCATGCGTTAATAAACAATTTGAATGAAGATATGTCAGGCAGCAAATGGAAAGCGATAATAAATTCAAGCGGGAAATGATTCTACAAAATCTTCATATAGTCACGCAGTATTTTGATGCAAGGACTATAAATTACTTTGCCACAGTCAACAAGGAAGTATTTCAATATGATGACTATTGGTTGCGATATGAATTTGCTAAAAGTAGAGGTGAGATACATGGACACGCGATAATTTCGTCATCTAAACATGCCCGAAAAGTAAAAACTATCATGGATAGCTTGTCTGATAATGCAGACTCACAAGCATTAAAACCTGCAGCACAAGAACTTCAAAATTGGTTACAAACAACAAATGAAGACAGTGATTTGATTTTTTCACCCATGTTCACTTCACTGCATCCTGCTGGGGGAAATGAAATTATAGATACTTCTGGAATTAGAACTTGGGTTCCAAACAAAGATCAATGGGCAAGACCTGAAGGGACGCAAGCTCCTCCAGAACATAACCCACTGGCACAAGAACTTTTGGATGTCGCTAGTCATAAAGGTGGTATAAAAGAGCAACATACCCATCTTGTGAACAGGATTGGCCTCCATAAGTGTAATTCTAATTGTTTGCGTTATCACCGAAAGAATAAAAAAGATACTGCTCCACAGAAGTACTGTCGCTTTCATTTTGGTGATCTTAATCCACAAACCAAAAAAACAAGTGGTAAAGAGATTCATCCTTTTAATGCTGTCATAACAGAAGGGGAACATCCCAGATATGAGGGACCACGCGATCATCCTCGCTTGATGATGCATGTAAAAACACGCCTACTTAGTTGGCTAGCAAATTGTGACAGTCAACCCATTATCGATCAGGACCTTATGGCTCTACAAAAATACATTGCTAGTTATGCTTGCAAAGGGGCTGCTTCAACCGAAGATTTGGTACATGTTTATCGTCATCTGATTGAAAACACTGCTGATGGAAGCACTGTAAAAAATTTGGCTCAACGCCTACTTCAAAAAATTGCTGGTCTAGTAGATGTACCAGGTGCTGCGGCGGATTTCATTAATAGTGGTGGTCGTTTGATTAGATGTACCAGGAATTTTCGATACATTGGCATCAGTGGCTTCCGAGCCTTGGATACGACTGGTGAAGATGGAACCGTTACAAAGAGTAGCACATTGGATAAATACTTGAGTGATAAGCGTAGAGAAACTGAGCCAGAAATATCATTATGGAACTGGAGCAAGAAATGTAATTGTACCTGCAAAGTAGATCACGTGCCAGTTTTTACAGGAATATCTACAAAACCTGTTTGGCCTGTTACTGAGGACTATGCAAAAGCTATGCTCATTATATTTTCTGTTGGAACGTGGCATAATACCGAAGAATTGAAGGGACAACATGAGTCATTTGCTGCTGCTTTGGCTTCCCTTGTTCAAACTGAAGAATGTCCATCAATATTAATTGATTCATTGAAAGAGGCTAAACAATCTTTTGATAAAAAGAGCAAGAGAACACGAAATCACACTAATGTAATCAATATTCAAACCGATACTCAGTCTTCAGATCAATCGTCACAATACACAGATGCAATTTCTCAATGTTCCCAAAATTCCGCCATTGCAGAAATAAACATAGGCAGATCAATAATGAGAGATATTGCTAAGCACCATGTTGCTGATATCAGTGAGCCGAATGTACAACAGGTTCTTCCCAATGGAGGGCCTATGTTTGATTGGAATAATTATGCAATTCAAAGTTTTGGTAGTCAATGGCCAATTAATGCTGACACATGGTTACAATCTATATCTGAAGAAGCAGAAAGAAATGAATTGCAGCATGCCGATGATTGTACCTTACCGCAAATAAACATCTTGAATGCTAATGAATTACAGAGAACAGTAATTGGAATAAATCTTGAGCATTTATTACAAGTCGCAAAAGGAACTTTGCCAACAGGTAGCCAGCAATTACGTTTATTAATACAAGGAACAGCTGGTGTTGGGAAAACATTTATCATTACCGCACTCACCAGAATTGTTCGCCGTATTTTTAAACGAAATTCTGCAGTTATGAACTTGGCCCCAACTGGTGCAGCATCAGTCCTCATACCTAATGGTCGCACTATACACTCAATGACTCCACCACCACACAAACTAAAAAAAGATAAGAATTTAAATTCTGTCCAGCTTTCTGACTATCCTTTGGGTGATGTAGCTCTAAGAAAGCTAAGAAAATATACAGGCATGCATGAAAATAATGAACTGAAATTGATTCAACTTAATATTGATGAACGAAGCATGCAGTCGAAGCTTCTAGTGGCTTGGTGCAGCCACAGATTATGTGAGGCAACAGGAGACTTTGATAATTATTATGGAGGTGTACCAACTGTCAATTTCTTTGGGGACCTTGGTCAACTTGGACCAATTCGTGCTTTGGATTTACATCAGCCGCCGAAACATGATGATTCCACAATCAACTTTGCTGGTTATGCAATCTATCGCTCATTTCAAGATGTTATTGTTCTTACAGAAACAATGCGCCAAGGACCAGATCAGTTGGCCCTTCTACAGCGACTACTTAGAATACGCAATGGATCGATTACTCAACAAGACTGGCAAGATATAAATAGTCGTTATGAAGATGCTTTGCCCCAACCAGAAAAATGTAACTTTTTGCATGGTCGCGTCCTTGCATTAATGGAAACATGGAATGAAGTTAATGAAGAAAACCATAATAAATTAGCTAACCTTGGTGTGCCAGTTGCTGTTATTCCATCAAGAGGTTGTGGTAAACATCACTCTTTAACTGATAAGCAACTGGGTCAAATACCACTAAGATCTTTAATGGCAGTTGGTGCAACTGTAATCCTTACCAAGAACCAAAAGGGTCTTACAGGCCTTGGTCTAAATAATGGTGCCATGGGAAAAGTAATTGCAATCCTTTATTCACCAAATATGTCACCACCTGAATTTCCGATAGCTGTTGTAGTCGATTTCCCAAATTATAAAGGGCCGTCATGGATTCAAGAACATCCGACATGGATACCAATTACTGCTGTTGAAGGCCGATGTGAGTCTAATTGTTGCAGCAGAAATGGCCTGCCGTTAATGCCGGGATATGCAATAACTATTGCCAAAAGTCAGGGTATGTCAATTGGAGATGGTAAAACTGCCACTCATATGCGTATAAAGTTACAACAATCCATTCAGATGGAAAAAAACAACCTTGGTACAGCTTACACTGCATTCTCAAGATGCGAAAAAGAAAGAAATTGGGCACTTCTTGAACCAATTACACAAGAACGACTGTTGTACATTAATACACATCCCCGTATGAAAGCTAGACAAGAGGAAGAGAAAAGACTGAAAGCATTATCGAATCAAACTGTCAAAAAATTCAATATCACTATGGAAAAATATATTAACTTGTTGAAAGAACTTGACAATTATTGTGATGATGATATTGAAGATGCAGTTTGTCCTTCGCCATCTGCAAATTGCTTATGTATTATATGCACATCCCAATCATGATAATTACAACCAAAATTTGACTATCCTGCAGATTATCACAAACTTCAAAATTGAAAATATTTTAACTAGTTCAATTGTAAAATATAAACACATGCCAACTTCAATTTGCCATTCACAAATAATTAAAAGAGAAAAGCCAAATTGAATTGTTAATTCCAACAAAATTACCACCCTACACACTTCATACCAACAAATGCACCAACCACACTGTCAATTCCAACAAAAATTATCAACCACAGTCCATGCCAAAAAATTTACCAACCACAATCAATTTCAAAAATTTTTATTATAAACTTTTACTTTGAGGAGGTGTAGTGGAGGTAGGAGGCATACAAGCAACATATATAAGAAGTTGCTCAGACACTCAGAAATATGTTAATCTGTTTTGTAGCAAAATATAGCAACATGTCATCCATATCCGAGTCACAAATGACTGCCAATAAAGAAAAAGGCAAAGGAAAGATAAAGAAAAAGTTAAAGGAATTATTTTAAACCGCTTTAACTGCAAAATATAAAAACATTGGTATTATAAACTTTTACTTTGAGGAGGTGTAGTGGAGGTAGGAGGCATACAAGCAACATATATAAAGTTGCTCGGACACTCAGAAAAATATGTTAAACTGTTTTGTAGCAAAATATAGCAACATATCATCCATATCCGAGTCACAAATGACTGCCAATAAAGAAAAAGGCAAAGGAAAGATAAAGAAAAAGTTAAAGGAATTATTTTAAACCAATTTAACCACAAAATATAAAGGAATTGCTATTATAAACTTTTGACTTTGAGGAGGTGTTGCAGAGGTAGGAGGTATACAAATACACATATAAAGTTGCTCAGATGTTAAAAACAATATTTTAAACCGTTTAACCGCAAAATACAAATTATCAATTATTACTTTATGATATAATAACCTAAGAACACGTTATGGCACGGATGCTTGTAATGTTTACGCCACTTATTTGACTGCACATGATATGGCATCACTGCCTGTAATGTGTTAGCGTTGTTAACACATGTTATGGCACAGATGCTTGTAATGTGTATGCCATGTATTTGACTGCACATGATATGGCATCACTGCCTGTAATGTGTTAGCATTGTTAACACATGTTATGGCACAGATGCTTGTAATGTGTACGCCAGTTATTTGACTGCACATGATATGGCATCACTGCCTGTAATGTGTTAGCGATGTTAACACATGTTATGGCACGGATGCTTGTAATGTGTACGCCACTTATTTGACTGCACATGATATGGCATCACTGCCTGTAATGTGTTAACGTTGTTAACACATGTTATGGCACAAATGCTTGTAATGTGTACGCCAGTTATTTCACTGCACATGATATGGCATCACTGCCTGTAATGTTTTATCGTTGTTAACACATGTTATGGCGCAGATGCTTGTAATGTGTACGCCATGTATTTGACTGCACATGATGTGGCATCACTGCCTGTAATGTGTTAGCCTTGTTAACACATGTTACATTATAGTATTACATTATTTACTGTCTTTTTTCTTTATTGTTGTAGTACTGTATAAGCTGTATTTACTGTTTTTCTTTTCTTTTTAGTATCTAATAGTCATGGCAACAGGCAATGTATGTATCTTTGTTTCTGTCACCAATACACTGTATTTTTATTTTTAAATGCTATCCTACAATTGACTGTTAACATCAAAATTTATACCTTATACCTAAATGAAATTTCTTTAATTATTATCATTTTTACACCTATTTAACTTGTTTTCTTTATCTTTAATTTTATGTATCTTTTTTATTAAGAAAAAGTTCATTCGGCGTATTGCCAAAAAATTGTCGGAGGACACAACCTCCCTAAAAAATGAAATGGTAAGTGAGAGTAACTTAGCAATAAATATATATATATATGTTTATTTAAAAACAATTCATGCTGTTTTATTTCTTTTTTTTTTTCCAAATTTGCTATAGGATTTTCTAAGAAGTACAATCCTAACGATAAAAGAGGAGTCAATCTCTTTAAAAAAACAAATGGTAAGTTTACAACTTCTTGTTTTCGTCACCACATTTTAGTTATAAAAATCAGCATTTACTTTTTTTGTTATTTTCATTTTTAATATTGTAGGAGGAGCAAAAAGACGAGTTAATTTCATTAAAGGAAACTATAGTAAGTGCCACAAATTAAATTTTGTTAAATTGTTTTTTTTTTCTGCTAAAAATATGTTTTGCAGCGCCAAGCTATTCGGTCACCAATTTTTTCCGAAATCATTTACATAATTTCTACTGGAATTTTATTTAATTCAGCAAAAAATGATAAGGTGGGTATGCTTTTAAATTGTTGTTTTGTTGAAAAAGATTTAATTACTTAAGCTTAAAAGTTTAATTACCTAAACTTGGTTCTCACCTGGCACTAAAGAGCACTAACGAGCAATATCTCGTGTTTTTTTCATAAGTGAGAATCAGTTTCAACGCTCGTTGTGCTCATTGTCGCTCATTAGTGCTGTTTTTCGAGCACTAAGGCTTAGTGCTGTTATCAAACATTTATCAAAAATTTTTGATAATAGCAGTAAGATTCTAGTGCTCGTTTTATTGTTTTCTTCTGAGATCAAAGGTGCCGACATTCGTGCAGAAGTATTTTGTACAGAACATGATTTCCAAATGATGACGAAATAGAGTGTGAATTGTGAATTTATTCTACGTTCCATGCTCAAAGAGTTCTTATATTAAGTATTTTTCTCTTATAGTGTAAAATCACTTTAAAACAGACGCTCATTTTCCAATGCTCTTAGTGCTCAATTTCTATCGCTCTTAGTGTCAGGTGAGAACCAAGCCTTAGAGATGGAAAACATATTTTCCCGGAAATTTAATATTGCGAATTGATGCAAACCGCGCTTTTTTCGGACATTTAATTTTACAAGTATATTATTGAACATTCCTTGTCAAAAAAGTAGAACATATAGCATATGTATTTTTTCCAGATTAACAACAACGAAAAACATGAGGAGGAGATAACCTCGCTAAAAAAACAATGTGCAAATGTAAGTTTGCAACATTTTTTGTATCATGTTTTCCTTGTAAATTTCACTTACATTAATAATTGTTTTTTATTTAGAAGGAGAATGAGCCACAATTAACGTGGGATCTATTTAAGAAGAGCGTGGAGGAAAACAAAGAGATGGGTGGCTACGCTTGCCGCGAAAATTTTCAATTGTGGCGTGCGGCTGGGGGTAAAGGATTTTTTACCCGGGAGGATGCCGCAAATTCCCGGAAGCGTAGGCACCCACAGTCCGGCCACCAAAGGAGATAAATAAATAAAAAATTTGCTTCTTTTTTGGTGTGCTAGTCTACCGAAAATTAAAATTTCTGTACTATTGTCCTACTTGTATACTCTTCAAAAAATTTTGGATAGAAATTTATCTCCTATGTGGTCATATTGCTGTAATATTGTGTTATATTAGACTTCTCTTATTTTTAAGAAACTCACGAAAATATTTTCTAGAATAGTAATTTTATAAATTTAAATTAATAAGAAAACGTGAGTTTTAAACAAAACAATTTTGAATATTAAATTTGAAGAAACCCTAAGACCAGCGTGAAGCTTATTGCATTTTGATTTTTTATATTCGCTGATGTTGGCAGACTTGTTCAGCCTTGTATTTTTTTATATAAAAAAAACATATATTTTATTATCATCTGTTAAAGATACATTATGTATATTATATCAGGGGCGGATCCAGACTTTTTCAAGACTTAGTCAAGACTGAGTCTTGAATTTAGCAGCTGGGGGCTAAATTTTAAGCTTTGCGGGTACAAAAATCGCGAAAAATTGTCTTCCGATTTATCTAGTTATTAATAAAATTGACCAAAAGAAACGCTAAGCTATAACAAAATCTGCTAAGAACATCTTTTATAAGAATCAAATCTCCGTCTTACACGTCTTATTTTAGATAGATAAAACCACTAAAATTAACAGGGATTAACTATAATAAAGTGAGACAATTGTGAATATATTTCATTATTTATAAACTCCTGCTGTTTCTGCCAATATCAGGCTTCATCAGCATGACTAGGTGCATCAAATGATCACACCAGCCATGGACAGCAAAATAAAACACAATAATAACAAAAACAATAAGAATATGGAAAGATCAGGATAATGAAGATGAAATATACGTACATGTGATATGATACAAACACACCTCAACCCATGTATTTGTTCAGATATATTTGTTTATTCATAGGGCTAAACTCAAGTTTCGTTTGAACTTTAAAAGAAGAATTAAGAGGGGCTTTTTACTGCTTTTTGCATGCTGAAATAGGAAAATGCAACTTTCAGTTACGAAAGTTGCAACCTGGAAAAAGGGGAACGTAATGATTTGGCTTGAAGTCTACACCAGACTTAACAATATCTTCATAACAAAATAAAATTTTTAACTGATCTTCATCAGGTAAAATAGATGGGTGTGGCAATATACACTGTGTAAAGAAAGTTGTAACAAACTGTAACAAACCGAATTGTGGGTAAAATGTGTTAATTTTTCTCTTTATTACTGTTGACAAGGCAAGTATTGATAGAAAAGGAAACCATGTCTTGGGGGTACAGTTGTAGATTGCTTCTGCTTTAACTGCCTCCTCAGGAGAAAGAGTCATATCACAAACAATATGGGAAAGGGAAAATCTGAATAAACTTTTCTCAGATATAAAAATATTTGCCTTTTGGTTTTTAAAAGCAAATTGAAAACAAGGATGATTGGAATAAAAGGAAGGATGCAAGAAAAGTTCTATGGATGTCAAGATTCTCAAAACATCAACAAGAGAATTATCACCTATGCCTATACCAACGATGCTGAGCTGTATAGACAGTCTCCTGATGGATTGGATCTAAAAATAATATATTTTACCATGACCTTTTACTCAACAAACTTTGTTTCTTAATAGTCATTCAAAGAGTTGTTTATTTTCATCACCAACCTTACTTATCCAGATGTCAAGTTCTTGCTTCTAATAACAACACAAATATTAATTGAGAAAGTATTCCTCCGCAATGCTGAAAATTCTGTTCAAAGCTCATATTACAAAAACAATACACCTTTATGATAATTCAATTGTACATGCGTTCCTATGGCTCTCCATCGTTTTACAATATCGGAAAAAAGTTTTCTCCAGTTTTTTAACTTCCGTTGTATTAATTTCTTTCAAATTTTCAGGAAACGTTAATAATAATAAGATACAACTTATGTGTACTTTTCATTAAAAACAAAACGTGGCAAGAAAAGTTATCACGAAAAAACGTGTTTTCTCCTTAATAAACTCTTATAAAAGTGTAATGTTTACCTCCTCTGATTGCAAAATAAGCTGCGATGGAGTGTTATTTTTTCCGAATTATCGTAAAGGTGTATTAGCCTTAGCTATTAGCTAATTAAATCTTTTTGTATTTGGTTTTAGTGTCTGTTGTATAAAGCTCTCCCCAACTATCTTTCTGTAGCAGATATACTGAAAACCTTTAAATAAATGCAAGGTGTGTTGGAGAGTAAAAACATATTTCTCACCTTAAAGCAATAATTCCTTTATCTTCACACCTAGCCTCAGATGGAAGGTATATATCTGGACCTGAATTCCGATGAAGACTTTTATCAACCAAGGAATAAATATCCCCAGACAACAAAAATGCTCGAGAATAAACACTTTCTAAAAGTTCTTTTTGCATTTTACGAACAGATTCAAAATTATCACACTTTAAATCAGTAAGCACCCGCGCCAACATATCTGCTGCAGCCATAATCAATAATAGTACGGAAAGAATCCAAGCCAAAAGGCGTGAGTCTTTGACTAATCCTGGCGGATGGGAGTTAAAACTATAGCCTAACAGGTTATCAGTAACCACGCAGTACGGAACCTAAATTTCCTTCGCCGGCTGCGGGCCACATATTGTTGGACTACGCATAGAGTGTGAAAATTACGTCACGATTTTGACGTCACAGGCCCCTTAGGTGAGATGGGGAGGGTTGCGGGCCATAGCTATTTGATTTTTGACTGACTGGGTGACTGATTAGTCAAAATGAATCAGTCAAAATCTGTAAGCTATAATTTGCAACCCTCTCAGTCTATATGGTAGCGACGTCACAACTTTGACGTCAACATCGCTATAGGCGAATTGGAGAGGGCTGTGAACCATGGCTTTTCGCCGTAAAAAAATTACAATTTTTAACGCCCTCCGTTTGCAACGCCTGGATCGTCGACATCTTCGCTTGGCTAACATTTTTCGTCAAATTTACACTTAGTCACGCGACTTATCTGACTAACCCTGGATCCGCACCTGTATATACATCTGTATATACATTAAATTTGTATATCCGGGAAACAACATTAAATTTGTATACAAGGGAAAGAAACAATGACCTTTTTAATTTGAAACAACACAATTCTTAGTAATATAAAATGACAATAAAATGTTATCAAGTAATGTATTTATTTAAATAAACTTGTATTTATGTCTCTATATTTATTTTATTTATTATGTTGATAAACAATTAAAAGTTTTCCGTTTTCATGTTTTTATTTTCAAATGAGGGTCATCCATAAAGCACCTCGGCACGTTAGGGATGGACAAAAGCGGACAGGGGAAGCAGGGGTGTTCAGCCGTAAACGGACATTCTGTACAGATAATTTTCAAATATAATTTCTACATTGGTAAATAACTTCCCTATAAAAAGTAATTTCCTTATCAAGAAACATTTTTCGTTTTTATTTTTTTCAGCCATTTCTGATACGTCATACAAAAGTCCAGGGACATATTTCTTCAAATCAAACAAAATAAGACCGGTGATGGAACTCAGTTTCAACCCCTTTTACGGGGCATTTTTCATATTTCACCAAGTTGATAGCTGCTTACGCGCCACATGTCCCTAGGGACAAGGTTTACTAAAAATCGGTTTACTAAAAATCTTTGAGTTGTAGCGGGAGAGATTTTCTATATTAAGGTGCCTGCCTTGCCTTGCCAGCACTTACCGTGCCTTTGCCTACCCTTCCTATGCCTTTTCTGTTGCCTGCCTACTATTGCCTGTGCCTGTGCCTTCCATGCCTTGCCTTGCTGATTTCTGTTTCCTTGCCTGCCTTTGCCGTGCCCTTTCCTTGCCGTGCTTAATGCCTTTGCCTCTTCTGGTGCCTGCCTAACTATGCCCTTGCCTGTGCCTCCCATGCCTTGCCTACCCCTGCTGATTCCTCTTCCTATTTCCTTGCCTGCCTTTGCCGTGCCGTACTTAATGCCTTTGCCTTGGCAACCTCTCCGCAACACTTTCTATACTGGTGTTTAAGAGAGTCCAAAAGTCCACACCTCGGCAGCCGCCGAAGTCGACTGTTTTTACGGCAGAAAACAAAGGAATCGAGAGAAACAAAGTCAGCGAAATGCGGCAAAATGTAGTTCGACTACCGTAAGAACCATAGTACTTCGGCAAAGCACATCGAAGGAGAGTCGAGCCTCGGCAAACACTCCTGAGTGGAGATAAGAATATTACCTCGGATCCTGGGCGCAAAAGAATCTTATTAAACGCTTATAATAAAAATTATGCGTTGCTTTAAATCAATTTCTATATTTAGATACACATGATTTTCTCATTGGCAAAATTTCTCCTTAGGCGAGTGCCGAAGTGGCCGAAGTCAAAATCCGCCCCTGTGTTTGGAGTTAAATATAGCACCTTCACCACTTGTTTTAGTCGTTTCTCCTCTTATTTCTTTAATCCAAGATCAAGTTTCATCTGCAAATTCGTTAAGTGCGTTAGGATTAAAGGCTTCCAAACTAGATTGCGATGATTATGGGGATATTATATCTGGCAATTTCAATATTTTGATTGGCACACCTGAATCTTGGCTTAATAATGCCAGGTGAAGACAGTTTCTCTCATCTAAATTTGTACTGGAAAATGCTGTTTGCCTTGTTGTGGATGAAGTACACAAAGTGTCATGGTATGGTATTTTTATTATTGGTGCCCCAAAGCTGCAAAGAAAGCATTTTCAGAATGTATGTTTTGTATAATAACATCCTCCATCATAATATGATGCTAGATATAACTAAATCTGACCCCATGATATTCCTCTATGCATCTTTAGTTTTAGCGAGAGAAAAGAGAGTGTAGTTTAATGCAAAACAGCATGAACTTTACTGTACATGCAGATGCAGGCTCATTTTCTGCCACTCTCTGTAAAAGATGAAAACGTTTTCCATTTTTTAAACCAAGTTTTATTTTATAGCTTTATAATGTTTATATATCCTTATCTTAGGGGTGCCTCACCAATGAGCAATGAGGACAAGCCATTCAGAGAAGCATTTGGTAGAATCAGTGAAATGCGGTCTATCTGTCGTCAAGATTTACCTATTCTTGCCCTCAGTGCCACTGTGGATGTTGATTTGACCCAGCTTGTTATCAGAAGTTGCGGATTATCAAAAAAACTGAGAGTAATATCAGTATGTAGTGACAGACAAAATATACGATTGTGTGTTTTGAATATTTCCAGTAGGGAAAATGTCCAATGTCTGAAGTGGATTGTTGACACTTTTTTATCAGAGGTTTCTGATACACATAAAGTAATAATTTACTGTCGATCAGCGACTTTGTGTGGTTTTGTTTACTACCACGTTCGTAAGATGATTGAACGAGAAACTTTGGGAAATGGTATGAAATCTACCGACTTAATTGCCTTATTTCACTCTGGAACATTGGAAGCCCAAAAATCGAATGTTTTATCAGCACTGACATCAGACACAGGTACTATTCGGTTGGTAGTTGCAACAAGTTCACTTGGTTGTGGTGTTAACATGAAGAACGTTAAATTTGTTGTTCATTATGGTCCAGCATATGACACCGCTGATTATTGCCAACAGGTTGGCCGAGCAGGACGGAACATTGAAGGACTTTGCCATGCAGTACTATATGTCTTTCCACAGGGCAGAGGAAATGTAAATAATTCTATGGTATCCTACATTCAGAGCCATGAAAAGAGTAGACAGGATACCTGTCTCTCTTTTCTGCTCTCGCGCTGTCCTGCTTTTTTAACCCTGCTTTTTTTAGCGCATGAAAAGAGTTGCTTCAGGACATCACTGTACACTCCATTCAATGAAGACGGAAACAGTGTAATGCCTTTGTCACCTGGCCATAACTGTTGTTCATTTTGTGCAAGGAAATGTGAGTGTGATGAATGTCCGTTGTTTCCCTTTGAAATTGTAACAGAAGAAAAAGAATCCAAATTATTTGGTAAAAAGATTATACGTGAAGTTTCAGAAGATGATAAACAACTTGTCAAAGATATGCTAGTTGAGTACCATGAAACTATATGTTCCAAACCAATGTTACTAGTGCCTGGAGAAGTGATGACTGGGTTATCAAAGAGTTGTATAAATGAAATTGTTTTGCATTTACCATACATAAATTCAATGGAATATATACAAAATAATCTCAATCTGGGTACAGATACTTCCAAGGAACTTATGCTAATACTCAATGATGTGTTTCACGATATTGAAGTTCCAGATGTTCACAAAGAATGTGACGATAGCATGGAAATCGTTGATAAAACGAATCTAGAGTGTCCTGAATTTTCAGATTTCTCTGAACATGAGTCAAATGACAGTGAACCTGACTATTGATTTTTTTTAATGACAAACTGAATTTAGAACCTATTCTCAAACTTAAACTCTACTAAAAATTGCTTTAATAACAAATCACAAAAGATAGGCCCTATTTCAATCTCCAAAATGTCCTACTTTATTAAGTTAGTATGTACAATATACAAAGTTATAAAATATAATGCAAAAAACGAAATATGAAAAAGTAAATAAATAGGTTCAGGTATAAAGTTCATTGAATTCGTGTTCTTTCTGTGATAACCACTTATGTAGATGATCTGCATCTATTGAGCATAATATTGTTTCTTTAAAATTTGGAAACGATTCATATTCTCTTCCTGGTGTTTCTCTAAATACTTTAGCCTGATGATATGCAAGTGCCAACTTCTTTACGTCTTCAATAGTAGATGGCATCTTTCTATGACCCTTGACCTTAGACAATTCCAGTGACCTTTCCAAGTCGTCAACAATTCCTTTTGAATAAAATATATGTTTTTTCTTAACAGATAGTATCTTACATTGTATTATAGTAGTATTTCACATATAGCTGTAATATTTTTTACCTTTCATATTTTGTAATGTATACGACACCCTTTCAGCATTTTTTTCATTGATGTTGCTACGCAATGAACGCAGTAATTCCTTTAAAAAATGATTTAAATGTCCCAGGTGAAGATCATTTGATATATTTCTTCCTTTGTATCCCTGTGTATAAATGAACCTTCCCCAGGTCAACTTGAATGCATTTTCCGGTTCCAATCTGATTCGGTATAACAACTTCAGGATGGTGTATGCGTATTTGTGACGCTGAGTTGCCTTGAAGTAAAGCAGAACCAACTTATAACTTTCGATTAATCGTTCACCATCTCCCTGTCTTATTGCATCATTCAAGTTCTTGAGTAGCAGATTGATAGTGAACAAGGCTTTCTGATAACATAGGACGTGGTCCTTTATAATAGGCTGCTGTATTACATCAGGTTCGCGTCTATGAAAATATAAAAGTTTTAACATTTTTATTTTTATTTTAACTGTAAAGGTACGATATATATACTGAACATGGGTTTCACATAATAATTACATTTAAATATACATTATCTGACCTGTCCATGTTATGCTTCAGTTTCTCATGAAGATCCCTCGTACGTGCGGATTTGAAGGGGCAATGATTACATACTCCAGTAGCATTTTTGGAGCAGATGAATATTTTCAGCTTTCTTATGCCTTCTTGTTTAAGTTTTTCTCTTACATTGCCTATGTTGTCAGCATATGCTACTGTGTATCTAGACATTTGTTATTTAGTATACGATGAAATGTAATTTTATTAGTGACGACATTACTGAACATATATTATCACATAAATCTACCTTTTTATTATATCTTCAACATGCATAGAAATCCATTTTCGTTTCTCTTCCTCACATCCTGTTTTGATATTTGTTGGTACTGGGTCATCTTAATGAAGAAATAAGTTTCAAATTTAGTAAACAATTTATATAAATTTGCATGAATAATTTGTAACATAAAGACCTTCAAATGTTGCCATGTTGAAGTGCTCCATTGTAATAGCGACTATTTGTGCATCTAGTTCTTTATCCGAAAATTCACCGTAGGCATTCATTGCAGCATGTGGACCTTTTTTAGCATTGCTTGTACGTAACACGTTCATCGCCCTCTGTGTCGTTCCAAACTCTGCGCCTGATGTCTCTTTACGAAAAAGCCAATCTTAACGAAACACTTTATTATTTAAACTGTCTGATACATCGGGAAAGTAGGTGAAAGTGATATCACTTCCATCAAAATTTCGGGATTTTTCAGTTTAAAAAAAAATTGATACCTTGTAAAGAGTCATTTTCAAGTGCCAGTCTTCAAATTTGGGTTGTAGACCTTCAATACGATCGTAGCTGGTATCGCCATCCAGAAAAGCGCGAATGATGTTGATAGAACGTTCCTCAGTCAATTGGTCCCCACCAAAAGGAATCGGTTGAAGTATCTGAAAAAAGAGAGAACATTTTTTATGTCAAAACGGCGAGGCAAACATATAATTTTGTTATGAATTTACTGACCTCCAATTTTCCGTTTTCGTTTATCGATTGTGGCACATATTCTTTCTGTATATGACGTAAGATCTTAGTAATTCCAGATGCCGTGTTTTCCGACTCCAACAACAGTCCAAGACTAACCACCTCTGATTTTTTCGACATTTCATCGACAAATGGATGTGCTATATGTTTCTGCGTATGTTTCTTGAAAGATTCAAACGCTGGTATGAAGGATACGATAGTTCTTGTTACCAAGTGCTTGAAATTATCTGCCAACATCACGAGCGTGTGGTTATCTGGTAGAACACTTGCACGCCTGTAATCTTCAAAACTTTTAGGATCTAAATCAATCAATCATGATATACCCAAACATATTTATAAAATTTAAGCCAATTCCATTTATTGCATTTGACATAAAAATAAATAATTTGAAAATGACCTTGAGAGGGGTGCACGCGATCTTTAACAGCTATGTAATGAAACCAGTGATGACTCCTATTGGGATTGTTGATTCCTTGGTGTCTGACGTTAACTTCGTAGTCTAGATTATCGCCAATAATCTGCCAACATACAATATATATGCAGCTTATATTTGAAATGCAACGTTTCTGAATTACTAGAGAAAAAAGTATTACCTGGTACCCAACACTCTCCGGATCATTGGATTCTATCATATTTTTCCAACCTTTAACGTCTCGGTCATGATTACAGGCTAATTTCTTGTTTTTGTTCAATGCAGTTTGATAACTATTGGTTACACCAAGGGCATTGAACCATTTAAACGCCTGCTTCTTAGCACCAGCGGCAATGAACAGCTGGTCATTGCGATGCGAGACTATACAGGCTCTGCTTTTATGATATCTTGCTTTGAACAGGATTCCGAAACACGCCACTTGTTGTCCAATATATACCCTGTAAAATATTAAGCGTATAGAACATATTCGTAACATTTTGTTGCTCTCCGTATCTCTTGGACAGTCATCGATCTTACCCTTTCTCTCCAGCTACTGCACCTCGCAGCCGACAGGATTGGGCAAAGTTCTTCCATCCTTTCTAAGAATTTCGCGTCATTAAAATTGACTAAAGCATCGACAGAGACGTCTGTCATTAAATTGTCACGCTCAACTCTTGCCATTTCCTGTTTGCACTCGTTTTCAACTACGATATTTAAGGAATCTAGTTCTGAAGCATTCTATGAAAAAAACTAGTGTATATAGTATCAACGATACAAAGAAAAGAATAACACAAAAAAATCGCTCATGAATTACCTGATCGTCAGCAATTTTACATTTTCGTTTAAATCTACAGTTTTTCCACCTCAATCTGAGTTCTTTTGCTTTCTCCAGTACTCCTATTCCTCTATAGCACTTGTCACACACCGATCCATTTACACACTTTTTTTTCCTGTCGTCATTATTAACACTATCAATATCACGATTAAGGAGTTGGAAGCCAATTTTGTGCAGCCTCTGCAACTCCATAGGCCACAAGAGATGTCTACTTTCCTTCTGCCATGTTTTAAAGTGACTTCCAAAATAATTATGCGAATATTTAAAAACAATACTGTGAAATTTAAGTGGCTAATGTTTTTGATTTTGAAATCAGTTGTCAGTTTGAATGTTAACTGTCAAGGTAGGTTATTCTAAACTCTCTTTTTTTTCTTCTCTATCAAAAATATCAAAAAGGGAAAAAATGATGAGTTTAGTTTACTAGACTATATTCATATGGGTTCAATCCCACATAACAGTTGTTCCTTATTGAACAGAAATTTAAAGGGTTTCTGTAGCTCAAATGGAAGCTTTTTAACACTCTAGAACCGTCTATGTTGTCCCTCCTGGAAAAAAATTGACAGGGTAAATTTATTGGAATTAATGAGGCTAACCACATAAAATATAGATCACTACTTTTTGTGGCCAAGACAACAGAATTGAGAGCACTGTTTTCCATTTGGAAAGTACAAATTGTATTTAACAATATGCTCAAGGTTGCCCTTATACTTATGGCTTTTTGGTGAGTTGACACGCATACTAATCTACCATAATGAACACAAAAGTTACGAAAAACACGAAATTTGATTGAGGTGTATTATGTGGTTTCACATTCTTAAAGGGTCATTCAGGAGTAGTTTTTACGTATCATAGCTTAGCTATACCACATTATTGTAAGCTCATGAAACACAATGCAAAAACATAGGATTGTAAAGAAAATGATGAAGCCCTAAATTTTTTTATCTTTTTTAAATATATAATGTCCAAACTTGATCTCCCAAAAACAATAATTACATAAACGGTCGCCACCATTATTGAACAAAAGTCCAATTGGTCATTCGTGACTTCACACGTCGTACATAAGCTCACTTCTTGAAAAATTTATTGCAAGGTTCGAGTGTTGAAGAATTTAACAACATGCGAAAGTAGGTAAACAAAGTAGAATTTCCAGGTAAAGGCACCATTTGATAAAATAGTTCAGATTTAGAACATATATCAGTAAAAAGACCCTAGTAGCAAAAGTACAAAAGTTTTTAACCACAAATGAGCAAATACCTTAAAGAATAAAGAGGCATTTTCCCGTTAGTCTTGGATTGGTGACTTAAATTTATTTCCACGATGCAACAAAAAAAAGAAGCAACTTGAGTTTTAGGAAATATTTAAAATCGTGTAATAAAATTTAAAAAAAAGAGTTTTGTTAATCATTATGAATTGAATTTTCTTCTTCTGACTGGAGGTAGCTATCTAGTAGCTAGCTAGCTATGAATGAATGAATGAATGAATGAAATAAACATATATTTCAGTTTACTAGGAGATAAATATACATTATTAATTAAAAATTTTGCCCTAGTAAACCCCGGAAACTGCCAAAGTTAGCAGAGCTCGAAGTATGACAGCCACCGTGGACAATACAAAACACACAACTTACACAGACAACACTACAAAACAAGACAGACAAGCGAAAAAATGTGAAAAATATTGCAATTGCAAATCCCAAGAAAAAAGTGGTGTGAAAGTGATTGTGAACAATAGTAATTTTAGGTATATAAAAATTAAACATAATTAGACAACAATGTATGCTTTATTAGAGATTTAAGTCTATGCAAAGGGAGATCTAAAAGTCTTATTTCAGGTAAGGTATTCTGACAACTAGACCATGATAGGACACTTTGATGCCTAATGGATTTCAAACCAAATGCAGAAGTACGAACAGCACGCAAATTTATAAGGCCTAGGCTGTTAGCACGAGTATTATGAGAGTGAGAGAAGTCAATTGAAAAGGTACCAATCAGAGGAACAGGTAGATTGTTGTGAAATAAATTATAAATAAATAATACATTTTGCAGTTTCACAGTATCTGTGAATTTAAGGATGCCTAAATCTTTATAATATTGGTTTGCATTTGTTCTATGGTTGGCAAAATTCATAAGACGTAAAGCACAATTTTGAAGGACAGTGATTCGGTTCACTTGTAAACTTATGGACTGACCCCAGACTTGGGTGCAATAATTTAGATTTGAGTGGAAAAGAGCATTATAAACTGACAGAAGAACATCCATTGGCACATAATGTCTTATTTTTGCAATGATTCCATTAACCTTTTTCAATTTGGTTGCAACTGAATTAATCTGGGACTTCCATCCTAGGTTAGAATCAAGCAGTACACCAAGATATTTTATAGTTTCACTAGGAAAAACCTTTTGACCACCAATAGAAAGCTTAACTTCACAGTTAAAGGGTTTAGAGGGATGTCTAAAGAGTATATATTCCGTTTTACTAGCATTAAGAGATATTTTGTTAGCACTGAGCCAGTGCCAGAGGAATCTAAGATCAAGATTGACTTTTTTAACGAGGGATTTCAATGAGGGATTAAAATGCAGCAAGTTTGTATCGTCAGCAAAGTGATGAACTAGGGAAAATTTTATTGCTTCGTGTAAGTCATTAATATAGAGCAAGAAAAGAAGTGGGCCAAGTACAGATCCTTGAGGAACACCATGCTTCATAAATACCTTATTTGAGAAAATACCTTTAATGGAGACAAACTGATCACGGTCAGAAAGATAGGATTTTAATAAATTTAAGACATTACCTCTAACGCCATAATGAAACAATTTTTTCAATAAGATTTCATGGTCAACAGTATCGAAAGCTTTTTGGAGATCTACAAAAATTCCACAAACATAATTACCTTTGTCTAGGTTGTCAGCAATTTTTTGAATCATGTTAAGCAAGGTTTGTGAAGTGGAATAGTTTTTTCTAAAGCCAAACTGTTGTGAATATAGGACCTTGTTTTTGTTAAGGAACTTATAAAGTCTATCATGAATCAGTTTCTCAAAAATTTTGTCAATATTTGATAACAATGAGATTGGTCTATAGTTTGTGCAGTCGAGTTTGGATTCTTTCTTGTGAATAGGGATGACTTTAGTTAATTTAAGTTGAGTTGGAAAAACACCTAAGGTAAATGAGAGATTAATAATTTTAGATAAGGGACAAGCAATTTCATTTTTAATAAGACTCAAAACATTATAAGGAATACTTGATGGACCACTGGACTTTTTAGAGTTTATAGTAGATAAATATTTCAAAATCTCCTCTGGAGTGGTGGGTGACAGGAACATTGAATTGGGTACACTGTTTTTTAGAAACTGATTAAAGTTTTTAGGTGTGTGAGGAATTTTCTTGCGAAGGTTTGTTGCGACAGAAGAAAAAAAGTTGTTGAAAGTATTGGCTACAGTTAAGGGATCTGTGGTTATAGATTTATTAATGTTAAGTGAGATTAAATTAGATTCATTGCGACTACTAGAAGAGATTAAGGACCTTATACCTTTCCAAATGTTACCAATATTCTGGATGTTTTTTTTGAAATAATCAGAATAGTAATTCTTCTTACTGGTTCGACACAAGGATACAATCCTATTACGATATCTTTTATATCTTTCTTGGATGTTAGACTTAATGATAGGGTTTTTTGCACACATAAAAGATTTATAAAGTTTGTCACGGATTTTCATGGATTTTAGAATACCTTTGGTCATCCAAGGATTTTGTGGTTCAGTTTTTGATTTTGTTGATAATATAGTTTTATATGGAACATGGATATCCAAAATGTCCTCAATGGCTTTGAAAAAATTGTTAAAAGATGTGTTTACATCTTTATCACCTGTACAAAGTACATTTTCCCAATTTAATGCAGAGACTTCATTTGAGAAATTGGTTTCGTTAAATTTAGACCAGTCTCTCACTTTCAGTTTTTGTGGCTTAGACTTTTCATTAGTTCCATTGATAATAAGGAACTGAGGCAAGTGATCAGAGATGCATGTTATAACATTACCAGAAATAGTGTTCAATTCATCAAGGGTAGTGAAAATATTATCTATGATAGTTTGACTTGACTCAGTCACTCTAGTAGGCAGGACAATATGAGGAAAAAGTCCAAAAGAATTAATAATATCTAAGAAATTTGTTGCATGAGTATTAGTATTTACTTGCATAATATCGATGTTGAAGTCACCCATCAGTGTCAGAGATTTTTTTTCAAGCGAGATTTTTTCCAGGAGAGGCATTAAAATATCATTGTTGAAGATCTCAACAGGCATTTTAGGATGTCTGTAGATACAACCTACAACAACATTTTTTCGGTTTTTGCGAATGACTTCAATAAATTTAGATTCCACTTTAAGTGACCTATAGGCAAGTTTATCTAGATCAACACGAGTATAATTAAGACTGTTGGATACATAAAGTAATGCTCCCCCCTTTTCTCCATCACATGGAGTGTGCTCAATTGTATAATTTGAAAGTGAAACATTACTTGGGATGATTTTATCTTGGAATTTTGTTTCAGTTATACCAATGATATCGAAAGCAAATTCAAGGTTTTGGAGGAGAGCTTTAAGCTCATCAAAATGCAGACTCAGAGATGCTATATTCATGTGAAAAAAAGAAAGAGCTTTCATGTTGTCCAAGTTTAATGATGTAAATTCGTCTGTATCATAGTACCTACAGTTGACACCCTCAACACCCATATTTTCTTTTACAGTCTCGTAAAAGTTATTGAGATCATTCAAGCGGGACAAAAAAGATTTTAGTTTAGTATTTTTTGCAGAACTGGAATTTGAAAAGTCAGGAGGAGAGGTAGTACTCATGTTAGTAGAGTCGTCAGAGAAAACATTTCCTGGGGGAAGAGCATTTCTAAGGCATTTTTGACAGGCCCAGTTAAATGGTGAGTCTTGGAGCAGAATATATTCACTAGCTGTAATGTTGTTACATTTGGTATGAGACCATAATTTGCAGAGATCACAAAACACTGCAGTATGGTTGTCATTCACTGATTTTCCACACACACTACAAGGGAAAGGGATTGCAAGGCACATTTTTCACACACAAACTAGACACAAAAATAAACAAAAACAAAATAATGTTAGCTAGCTAGACACAAGGGAATAGCAATACAAAACAATACTAAGGGGCATGAAAAATAAGCATTGTAAGGATGATATAAAAAATATAAAAGTTAACAACAATATTGGAAACAACTTAAATGATATAAGCAAAAACAAAAGAGAACAGAAACATTACGATCGTACAATCGTGTTTACACCGCCATTTTGGAATGCACACTAGAAATAACATAGTCTCGCTTGTAAATAAGACTAAAAACAACAACGGCTGCGCTTATTTGATTATGTTTTCTAGAATTCGAATACGAAATCAGGAAACAAATCTTTTAGAACATCTTCATGGTCTATGTCGATAAAAAGATTGTCTTGGTTTACTTTTATTTGAACCATCCCGTTCTTAGTTCTCAATTTGCTGATCTTGTTGCTTTTAAAAAGTCTATTACATCTTCCACGAATTTTTCTATTTAGCGGACAAAGACTTTCGTTGATGTACACCTTATTTTCGGGAATTTCTTTTAGTAAATTTTTCTTGCTAATTATCTTATTTACAGTCTACCGATTGGAAAATTTAACGATAACTGAATTTCTCTTTCCAATTCTGTGACAGGCTTGTATGTCTGTTTTCGGTTCGATGTTTACGCCGATATCGTTAAGAATGTTACTGACCTTGTCCTCTAACTGACTATCTTCAATCATTTCGTCAATTCCGTCGATGTCGATACATTCTCGGCTGTATTGCTGTGACTTGAGAAGATCAGTTTCGAGACTTTTAATTCTGTTTTGTAGATTGTTAGATGTTGTTTGTGAGACAGCTAAGTGTTCAAATTAATATAATGTGCCTTCAAAAGGTATATATAAGCTTTCCAAGTGGAAATATTAAGAGAAATAGCATGCCAGCTAAGCCAATTATTATCAGGACTTGGTATAAAGTATGTATTTGTGTGAGGTCTGTAAAATACACGATAATTCAATTTAGACGATAGCCGTTTTCTGATTGCTTGAGTGTACTTCCCAGTCTTTCGCTTCCGGCAAACGGAAAATCGAGAAATAACGGGGGTAGGGGGGTACAAAGCCTATTTACTGGCATTTTTAGCTAACATTTATAAGAGCTGCTTGGTCCAAACTTATTTGTTCTATTAGACAAAATAATAACCTACCTTTTCGTGAAAAAATATCAGTCATATCTCCTTAAACTGTTTTTATAGGGGTTTTTTTCTATCGAAATTTTGAGAATCTCAATAATCCTCTTGGTATACTTCGCGTAGCAAACGTGCTCCACGCCTAATTAGGTCATGCCGCCTAATTAGGTATTTACCCTGACTGCTATATGTCTATGTAATGTAAGTAACTGCAGTATTTTAATTGTTGATTTCCGCCATCGCCACGCGGGGCGGAATCTTTAAAATCGCCGGATGGAAGATATATATATAGATATATAGAGACAGCACAGAGCCTGGAAGCCGCGGGTAGTTAGTCCTAGTATAGATACCGTGTACTTTTTCAGTTCATTGCATAGTTTACAGGCTAATAGTTGAAAGAAGGCGCTTGAAAATAACGAAGTTAAAGTTGATATATAAGTTTTTTATCAAGTAAATTTTATTGAAAACTATCGAAAACAGTTCTTTTAAGAATTTCACCACCATTATATTATATAAGTTTATTTTTTAATTTTTTGAATCATTATTAGTGTCCGTTTTTCTTTGCTTTTTGGAGCATTATTCGGGTCTATACAGGTTTTTGTCGCGCAAATACTTGAGTTTTTTTCAAAACACCAAACTTGCTCGAAAACATCTGCACTTTTTACGGCATATGCAGCTTATTAACACCCTCGTTGGTTAAGGGGCTGCAAAAAAAATTTTGGGGCCCTGTTTGTGGGATATCGTCGTGTATTTCACGGACGGAAATACGCTAAAGAGGGGAAGGGAGGTCGTCTGAATCCTAACTGCAATATACTGCTAACAGGGACAAGAAAGCCCCTTAACGTATGTACATAACGTAAATGTATGGTTTTTATACAATGAAATGCGATATATAAAGGTAGGGTGACCCTATGAATTTCGCCATGGGTAAACTATTAGTTAGCCATATTTTGTTTGTTTGTCAGTTCGTATTTTGTCTGTTTGTCTGCCAAAAGCGTCTTGTGTAAAACCACACAAAATGTAATGCGATACATTATGGGCAACCCTGTGAATTTTTCCATTGGTAAACAATTAGTGTATATTAATAATAGCCACATTTTGTCTGTTCGCTGGACACCCTTTTGTATGTATAGGAGTCTATACTACATAATAATAATAGCCATATTTTGTCTGTTTGTCTGCCAAAAGCATCTTGTGTAAAATCACGCACAAAATGAAATGTTATATAAAGGACGGACGACCCTATGAATTTTTTCAGGGTTAAACGATTAGTCTTTATATTGATACTAGACGTATTTTGTTTGTTTGTCAACTAAAAGGGACTTGTGTAAAACCACAAGCGAAATGAAATGTTATTATTATTATTATTATTATTATTATTATTATTAACATTTATTTGGGTTCAATTTTGTACAAAATTGTTCTTCTCCCTAAAATGAAATATAAAAATGAAAAAAATTTTAGATTAAGAATAAATAAGTGTTCAAAAAATAAATTTTTTTATATACATTAAATAAAAAAGAAAACCGCGATGAGAAAAACTGAAAAGGCTTGAAAGAAATTGAAACGCTCGAATCGACGAGAAATTAAGAAACGATATATGGAATCAACCTAAATTGTAACTAGACAAAAAGCAGAGAAAACGATAAATGGCCTTGAAAGTAAGGAAAATATAAATAAACTATAAATAAAGAATAAATAATTGTTCAAAAAAAATATTATCTTTTTATATATATACATTATAAAAAACCGCGATGAAAAGCAAAATTAAAAATAAACTTGAAAGGCTCGAAAGAAATTGAAACACTCGAATCGACAAGATAAATAGAGACGATATTGGAATCAACCTAGATAGGAGTAACTAGAAAAAAAAACCCAGAGAAAACGATAAATGGCCTTGGAAGTAAGAAAATATAAAATAAACTAATTGAATTATGAAAAAAAAAAAAAAAAAAAAAAAAAAAAAAAAAAAAAATATTTCATATATATACTTGGCTAGTCGCAAAAGGAGAAAAGGCAAAGTAAACAAAAGCTGAAAATGAGTAAGGGTAGATTGAACAGGTCGATAGAATATTGGCATCCAAACTTCGGCGAACAGAATTCAAACAGACAAGACTCTAGCGACTGCCTTATTTAGATAAAATTGTTTTGCTTCTTTAGTAAATGTTTCTAGAGTTTCAATAATTTTTATACTATCCGGGATTTCATCGTAACACCGTGCTTGGTTTTGAAAAGTGCCATTTCCAACATTTTTAACAAGAGGCTCCTTCGTAGAAGATCTCAAATTTCGTGTTGGTACAACAAACTCTACGTTTAGATAGCTTGGATGGTTGTTATCAATTCTCGATTTGTGTACAAGTTTACTTATACTGAATTCAATATGTTCTTTTACGGGAAGCCATTTTAGATTCGTGACTTCTTGCAGATTAGCATAACGGCGGAGAACGTAACCAGCAGCCATGTTTTGGATCTTTTGTAGCCGACATATCAGATAATCAGGTATTTGCGAGAAGACAACATTACCGTAACTTATCCTTGATAAGATCAACGTTTCCGCCAAGGTTTTGCGTACATGGAAAGGTGTGAAACGACTAAACTTTCGTAGAGCACGTAGTGTTGAGTGCGAGGATTTTATAACATTGTTTATATGGCAGGTCCATGATAGATTTTGATCGAATTGAATGCCAAGTAACTTAACATTTTCTTCCTGCTCGATTGACATACCAGCACAACGACAAAGATAGCTTCGGTCAGAATCAAATGCTCTCAGTCGCTTAGAATGGAATATGATTAACTTAAGCTTGTCACTGTTGAACAAAAGATTGTTTTCTTTTGACCAAGCTAGAAGGTTATCTACATCCTTTTTCATATCTTTGATTGATTGAAATAGATCTCTGACTTTGCAGTGTTTATATAATGTTGTATCATCAGCATATTGGATACTGGCGGAGTTGATTTGATTTGATAACTCGATGACGTAGAGGTTAAACAGGACAGGGCCAAGTATGCTACCCTGTGGTACACCGTAAAACATTGATTTTAAAGATGAAATTTTGTCTTCAATTTGAACGTATTGTTTCCTATCTTTCAGATAACTTGATAATATCTTTAAAGCACGAAATGAAAAATTCATATCACGTAGTTTCAGCAGCAGATTTTTGTGATCAATCGTGTCGAAAGCTTTGGAGTAATCGATGAGGATAGAGAGTGTCACTTCACTTTTCGCCATTGCTTTTTTTATGTCGTCACGAAGCTTAAGCATCAATGTGGTAGTCGTATGACCTTTGCGAAAACCGGATTGTGTTTCATTGTAAAGTTGATTACTTTCGATGAATTCACATAACTGAGATAAGATTACTCTCTCGTAGATTTTTGACAATACTGGCAGTACTGAGATTGGACGATAGTCCTTTGTGCTAATTGGTGTGTCGATCTTTGGTATTGGGCAAACACGAGCAATCTTCCATTGCTGGGGAAATATTTCTTTGTTGATGCAATTGTTAATAATATGGACCAGAGGGGATGTTATGAATTCTGATACTGGCTTGATAAATCGTATTGGAATATTGTCATGACCAATGGAGCAGTCATTCTTGAGGTTTTTTAGTATTTTATTTATTTCATTGTAAGTAGTATGTTGAATTTTGAACGATTGTTCGTTTTCAGTAGTTTTGATATCATCTGGTAATGTAGACTCGACGTTTGATTTCCCAGTTAGGATTGCTGCTAGATTGCTAAAATATTCATTCATTTCTAAAGGATCGAGTTTGATTCGTGTTTTTTGATTGCTCAGAATACGATGAATAGTATTCCAGACAGATTTTTGATCCTTTGACGATAACGATTTCTTGAAGGACGAGTTTTTTATTTCCTTCAATGTCTTTCGATAATTAGTGCGTTTTTCTTTATAGTCATTTTTGTAATTTGGATCTTCTTGGGCTTTTTTACGATAAAATTCCAGTTGGTTTCGACTGTCTTGGATGGCAGGGTCTTTCATCCACGGAGCGATCGGGCGTGTTAGCTTTACTCGCTTCAGTGGGGCATGACGTTCAATACAGGATAATATGAGATGATTCAGTGTATCTATTTGTTCATCTGGATCATCGAATGTAAATATCAAACTAAATGGTAATTTTGAAAAATCGTCGATATAGGAATTCATATCCAGATTTTTTTCGTCATGAACGAATTTATATCGCGGTTCGAAACGTTCTTTTTTAATGCTAAGTAGAATATATGGCGTGTCATGATCACTTATTTCGTCAGTAATAAGCACGTCACTGTTTGTCACTTTACCAGGAATGTTAGTAATAATATGATCAATGAGAGTAGCTCCCTTTCTGGTTGGTTTATTAACATGTTGATACAAATTGTACGAATTTAGTATGTCTTTATAACGTTTGGTGGATTCTTTTTCTTGGCCTTGAAGGTCAATGTTCATATCACCGGTTACAATAATGACACCGCTCCATTTAATAGATATTTCGGCTATCAATGTTTCAAAATTATTGAGCCATTCGATCTTTTGCTCTTCCTTTGAGCTTGGTTGATATACTGTAGTTAGAAGGTAGGGTGTATTTTTGTTGCGACCACGAAATTCGACGCATAAAACTTCCATTGAAGAATGTTTTGTCAAATCATCTCTCGATTTAAAGTGTAGAGAATCTTTGGCATAAATCCCAACTCCACCCCCTCGAGATTTTCTGTTTTTGAAAAGTGTCTTATATCCTGGTATGTTGACGTAATCTAACTGTTCCTTGTTGTCTTGAAGCCAAGTCTCGCTTAGGGTTATGATGTCAAAGTCATAAATGTTTAACATTAAAGAGAATTCTGTGAATGTCGATAAGAGAGATTGGGTGTTTATATGAGCGATAGACGTTTGATTGCGATGCTTGTTTAAAAGCTTTAGATGACTGTTCTCGGTAGTTATTGGGTCATCAGTAGTGTCTGTGTTAAATGCGATATTACGTACGCCAAAGTAGGGAAGCTCTGATAATATACATCCACTACATGTCCATTTAACAACAATTCTGGATGTCATACGATTCTGTTCAAAGATGGGAAGGTTAGAACATGATGCATGTGTAAAACATAAACACTTAATACATTGTAAACGTTTTCTATTTGTTCCAACTCCTTTATTACACTCAGTGCACTTGGATGAACCAGGTCCTGGATTCTCTTGAATATCTCCTGACAAAATTATGTTAAATGTTGATACAGAGTTCGCATAATAAACGATAGGTGATTTACCTCTCTTTATCTTTGTACGAATAACATTTGCTTTATAAACGTTTGTATTATCTTGAGATGCAACATCATTAAATGACAAAGTGTGAAAGATGCCAATTAAAGCAATTAAAACGACGATATTTCTCATGTTTATAAAGTTATAAATGCCTGGTTTCTCCGTTCGATGTTATGAGAGAAAAAATGTGTTTTGAGTGTAAAAAAGATTTCTCCAACATGTAAGCAAAAAGTACTTAACTTGAAAAAAAATTCAATATTCACCACAAAAAACAAGTCAAAACCATTAAGCATGACTAGTATAACCAGTAGCGTTATTTCGATCGATTTCGTCATAAATATTTAAGTTGAAGTAAATCGAATAAACAAAACAAATTTATAACAACTTTATAAAACCAGAACACGTCTGCTCTCTCCCATGTCATATAGCTTTTTAATGTAATATATAAAGGACGGGTGACCCCATGGATTTTTCCACACATAAACGATATAGCATGATATATGCTGTTTTGAAATTATGTGATTAGATAACTATATAAAAATGTAAATATGAAGGTCTCCAGGAATTAAATCCTGTCATACTGAGGCTGGGCATTTCTTAACATTTTTAAGATTTTTAAAAATTTCTTATATTGAAAAAAACCATGCGTATTTTCAATTACAGGTCAAGAAGCATCACAATTTTTTTACTGAAGTTACATCCTGAAAAATTTATTCTAAAAATAAGTCTTTTTTTCTCAACGAAAATAGTGTTTTAAAACAAAGAAAAGAGAAGAATAAAAAGTAAGACAGTTTCAGCCTAGAAGCATTTTGCTAGTAAAATTGAAGCAGGTCAAAAATAGGAAAAAAACGTGTATACAACCAGCTAATCTAGCAAACTTCGGATTACAACAGGTTAACAGCTAGTATTTTATAAACGATTTTCAGTGCATGTTTCAATTAAAATTATATAGCGTCACATACTTTTTAACTGTATTTTGTGAGGTATTGGTATCTTAGCAGACATAAGTTTGTTAATTTTTGCTATTGAAACAAAAAATTACAATGAATTTCTTTTCTTTTTTTAGGTTCGACAACCGTGACCCGGCAGAGTATAAAAGAGAAGAAACTCGACAGAGTATAAAAGCTATTCAGAACATTCAGATATTCAGAATTAATTGAAATTACTGAACCTTAAACTTGAATTTACTTATCGGTTAACTTAATAGTAACTAATAGTGAATTAATAGTGAAATTATTGGTGGACTTAATAGTGAACTTATCGGTGAATTTAGTAGTGAATTTATCGGTGAAATTACAAAATGACAGAGGTTTCTCTAGCTTTTAAGTTTTTTTTTTCTCGATCACACGTTACCACCGCTAATATGAACACCGCATATAAAAGCTGTCGCCGTATGGTACTTTTACTTTCTGGTGATGTTGAAACTAATCCCGGGCCTTGCACTATTCTAAAGTCGGTACAGGGATCTTTTCATCAAGGGGACGTTAGGCTTGGAAAATTTACTGGTACACAATGTATGTGTAAACATTCGCAGAAAAAGAAAACTAGAACAAAACAGGAAGTACCGTCAATCCGAGAGAGGCCGAGTGAAACAAAGAAATTCAATAGGCAAATATCAGAAAACGGAACACGGCCAAGCTAAGTTGAGCGAGTCGATAAGCAAATATCGGAAAACGGAACAGGGGCAAGCTAAGGTGAAAAAGTCAATAGGCAAATATCAGAAAACAGAAAAGGGACACGCTAAGATAAAAGAGTCGATAGACAAATATCAAAATACAGTAAATGGTCGATCCAAGCTAAGAGAGTCGAAAAGTAAATACAAAAAAACGGAACAGGGCCAAGTGAAGCAAAGGGAGTCCGTAGGTAAATATCGGGAAACTGAGCAGGGCCAACAAGCACAAAAAACTGCAAAGAAACGCCATGTAGGGGAAGGTAAAGCAACAAAACGGAAGCGTGTTAACAATCTGCCTGATTCTGATGAAAAAATAAACCAATTTAAAAAATGTGTTGGGAATGGGCCATTTTTTATATGTGTCATGTAATCGTTCTTTATATAAGCGGTCAATTAAATTTTTTCGCCACATCGATTAACCTGCCATTCCAGAAGAGCATTTTCGCTTCAGAGTACAAAGTTTTGACGGAAAAGAATACATATGTGCAACATGCCATTCAAAACTCACAAAAGGAAAAATTCCTTCCCAGGCTGTATCTAATAATCTCCAAATGTTTGATCTCTCAGAATCAATGAGCACATTACGACGACTAGAAAAAATTATTATATCTAAAAGAATTTTAATTAAACGAATTGCAATAATGTCTAAAGGTAGCGTCCTAAAATAAAAGGTGCAATATGTAATGTTCCAATAAAAGCCGATGAAATAAGCAATGTCTTACCAAGAGGAATGGATAATAATGGTGTAGTGCGAGTTGCGTTAAAGAAAAAACTGAATTTCAAATCTAACGTTTATTTAGAATCCGTAAGGCCAGATGTTATTCGGGAAGTTCTTTGTTATCTGAAATTGGTTAACCCTCTTTATTCAAATAATCTATCTATGTTGCATTAAGTCGAGTCACAAGTTTATACGACGGTTTATACGTAACGGGTACATTTGCTAAATCAACCATTAAGTCAGACACACGAGCAACAGAGCAATACAATTACATGCGAGAACATTCAAAATTGACACAAAAAGAAACTGGTGTAATTAGCGAAAATTCTATTATGGTCACTTTGCTTAATACAAGATCCTACAACAAGCATAAAAACGATATTAAATCCGACCGCGTTCTGATGGAAAGTGATTTATTATGCCTAACGGAAACTCAGATACCATAGAACCCACATTGCGACTCAAAACTAGATTACTTTACCTTAATTCCAAACAACAATGTGGACAAATTTTCTAGTCTATTAGTTGGTTATAACGAAAATATACAATTGTTTGATATTGTAGAAATTCCTGGTGCTATTTTTTAGAATGACAAAAAGAACGTTTCACGAAAACGCTATTAATGTTTTGCTTCCATATCGTAAAAATTCCCTCAATAGAGATGAGTCATTATACCTTATTCAATATTTTTTGAGAAATGAAACTGTTGATATTATACTCGGAGATTTTAATGTGAATGCATTTAGCGATGAAAACTATTTCCTTGATTTTCTTACTGGATATAAACAAGTCGTAAACTCGCCAACTCATATATCAGGTTCAGTTATTGACCATGTCTATATCCGTGAGAATGTTTTAAATACTCTTAATGTCGAGACCTTCGTTAAAACTGTGTATTTCAGTGATCACGATGCAATCAGGCTTAAACTCTCTCTCTCTCTCTCTCTGATTTGAAAAAAACAACCTATGGAACATAAAATCTTTACAGACGACTTCAAACAACTTTCTTCTTCGTGTTTTTAACCTCCTTTATTTTTTTTTGGCATTTTAAACTTTTAAATTAATACTGTCCTCGATCGCAACGCATATAATTGCTTTCCAACATGTTTGCTTAAGGTGGAAATCTTCAAGCCACAGGGCTTCTTGTTTTTCTTTAAGTGAAGTTCTATGAAGTCCTGTAAAGTAGTCACCTGAATTTCAGCTCTGCAAAAAGAATGTGTAAGTTTGGATTTGGGAAAGAGGAGGGAGCACTCGCATTTTTCGAAACGCACAATACACCTTTACGATAATTCGGGAAAACTAACACTCCATCGCAGCTTATTTAGCTATCCAAGGAGGTAAACATCACACTTTTATAAGAGTTTATTAATGAGAAAACACGTTTTTTCGTGATAACTTTTCTTGCCGCGTTTTGTTTTTAATGAAAAGTACTGTTATTATTATTAACGTTTCCCGAAAATTTGAAAGAAATTGATACGACGGAAGTTAAAAAACTGGAGAAAACACGCTTTCGTCTCTAACAAACTCTCATAAAAACACGATTTTACCTCCTTTTTCCGATATTGTAAAACGATGGAGAGCCGTAGGAACGCATGTACAATTGAATTATCGTGAAGGTGTATTAACGTTCGGCTAAACTTCAGAAAATGTACACAAAAAAATTTAATAAAATATAAACTGCAACAAGGTAACGCACTTACTCACCGAGTCCACTTGGACATTCTCATTCGTTGTGTGTAGTAGAAGTGCGTATTTGCGTTTGCAGCTTTTATATGATGTTTGGAGATTTTTGTTTTTTTAAAAGTGACTATCCGCGTTGACGGACTTACATATCTACGCTTTAAAATATTATTGCAGTTTTTTATGTATCTTTTCTGCAAAAAATATGTGGTTATTTCAACTTTAACACCTTAGACCTGCCGTAGTTAGCTACCCATATTGTCCTTTTTTCAAGTAACGTGTTATAATTAATAATCATTAAGTTGATATTTCGGGGAGGGGTGATCTGTACGTTCGGGAAAGGGGTAAGTCAAAAGCAAAGCATACAATGGAGTATAAGATTGACGATTTATAGTACGTATGCATTTTTGAATAGACCCATTATAGTAGTTATTGACAAATCCTCATCCTCATCCTCATCCTCATCATCCTCATCCTCATCCTTATCATCCTCATCCTCATCCTCATCCTCATCCTCATCCTCATCCTCATCCTCATCCTCATCCTCATCCTCATCCTCATCCTCATCCTCATCCTCATCCTCATCCTCATCCTCATCCTCATCCTCATCCTCATCCTCATCCTCATCATCCTCATCATCCTCATCCTCATCCTCCTCATCCTCCTCATCCTCCTCATCCTTCTCCTTCTCCTCCTCCTCATCGTCATCGTCATCGTCATCGTCATCCTCGTCATCCTCATCCTCGTCATCCTCGTCCTCGTCCTCGTCATCATTCTCGGCTTAACGTCCGTTTTCCATGCTAGCATGGCTTGGACGGGTATATTAATGACCCTCTTCCAATCTGACCTAGACTGTGTTAGATCTAAACTCAACTTCCTTTGTATCAAGTCTGTCCTTATAACCTCCTGCCAAGTCTTTCTCGGTCTGCTTCTGGGCTTTGCCCCAAGAACTATCAAGTCTCTACACTTTCTTACCCAATTATCCCCCTCCATTCTTTCCAAGTGCCCCAGCCAATTCAATCTTCTTATCTGGATAACATCTTTAATTCTACGGATACTTAGCCTGCTTCTTAGCTCATCTGAACTCTTTCTGTTCTCAGACTGGCGTTACACATCCACCTAACCATTCTCATATCATTCCTTTCTAAACAGTCAAGATCTTCCTGCTTCACTGCCCATGTCTCACTACTGTACAACATAACACTTCTTACACAGGCCTCATACAACCTACCTTTTAACTCAATTGACAAGACTCTGCTAGTCAACAAAGGAAGTAACTCTCTGAACTTTTTCCAAGCAGAACCTATCCTGCAAGTAAAACTTCTTCCAACACCCCCTTCACTGCCCAACATATCACCTAAGTAACAGAAGTTCTCAACATCTCTAACGAGCCACTTTTGTACATCATTGAAGCTGGAAATACTTCATTCTCTATAATCACACCTTTGCAACGCTTGCATACAAACTGAATGTCTACTCGTAACCTTCAAACAATACTACTGCACTTCTTATGTACTCAATGCTTGCAAGTCTGACAAAAAATTGAGTTACTACCAACCCCTTTCCTGCAAACTCCACAAGGTCACTTTCCAACTACAAGGTCACACTTGGCTGCAATACTACTAATCATGACTGTTCACCCTTAGGCCCTTTCTCTTCTAGTCCTTTCTTCCACTTCTCAAACCTTTCAACTAATTCTTCCATCGACTCTGCTATGAGAACCAAATCATCTGCATACAATAACTCCCATGGACAACCTGTTCTGAACTCCATCGACAGCGCTTCTAAGACTAGAACAAACAACAAGGGGCTAAGTACAGAACCCTGATGCACACCAACATTTACACTAAATTCATCACTAAGTAAATCGTTAATCCTGACACGACTTCTAGCATTGCTGTACATAGACTGTACCATCGTAACTAGCCACTCATCCACGCCTAATTTTCTCAAGCCCACCAAATAACTTTACGTGACACTCTATCAAAACCTTTCTCTAAATCTATAAAGGCTATAAAAAATAGAGATTCTTTCTCTTTCCTAAATACTTTTCCTGAAGCTGTCTGAATAAAAATATTGCATCGGTAGTGCCACGCCCTGGAACAAAACCAAATTGCATCTTATCTATATCAATTCTTTCTCTAAGTAACTTATCAATCATTCTTTCAATAACTTTCATTACTTGATCAACCAACTTTAAAACCTCTATAGTTACCTCTTTCTAATGCATCACCCTTGCCCTTGAAACAATTCACTATTACACTCGACTGCCACTCACTCGGAATAGCAACATCCTTTATAATCTGATTAGAAAAACTTGTTATAAGCTCAACTCCAATATATCCAGATGCTTTTACCATCTCTGCAACAATACCTGATACTCCTGCAGCCTTGCCAATCTTCAAATTCCTAATAGCCTCCACTACCCATTCTGTCTTGATCTGCATAGCTGTCTGATCATCATCAGACAAATTATCCTCATCCCAATCAAACTCAGTGTTAAGCAATCTCTGATAATAATTCTTCCAAGCTACCCTTTTCTCCTCCTCTGTGCTAGCCAAAACACCTTCATCATTACGTATACACTTCTCACCTACAACATCTTGATTAGTCTTCTTCATTTGCTTTTCTATCTTGAATACCTCATTGCGCTGGTCTTCCCTTCTTCACACATCTGCAAATCTGTTTCGCTCTGCTTCTGATTTTGCCTTATACACTGCTGTACGAGCACGACGCTTAGCTTCTAAGTAAATATTTTTACTACCACCTGACTTCCACTTTTTCCAAAGTGTCCTCTTTTCCTTTATACACTGGTTAACCTCATTATTCCACCACCAGGTCTGTCTATGTCTAGCTGGTCCTTTCTTCCACCCACAGGTATCATCAGAAGCTTCTAGAAGACAATTCTTCAAAGTAGTACAAGTACTTTCAACATTGTCACTATCACACTGACCATTGCGGGCTAACTGCTGAAATTTTGCACTAAATTGTCTTGCTACAATCTCTTCCTTCAGCTTCCAGACTTTACGACGGGGCCTGTACTTTCCCTTGGCTTCTTTAACACTCTTCAAGATAATATCACAAACCAGCAACCTATGCTGGGAAACACACTCTTCTCCCGATATAACTTTCACGTCCTTCACCACTTTCTTGTCTGACTCTCTAACCAGGAAGTAATCTATCTGTGTCTTACAGCCACCTGACTCATATGTTATCAGCCTACTCTGTCTGTTACTGAATGATGTGTTGCAAACCACCATGTCCGTTGCCATTCCAAACTCAAGCAATCTCTCCCCTTCCTTATTTCTGCTCCCAAATCCATAGCCTCCATGCACACCTCCATAACATTCAGATGACTTCCCAACATGACCATTAAAGTCGCCGCCCACCATGACAAGTTCAGTGTCTCCAAACTTTGATGTGACTGCTATTAACTCATTATAAAACTTATCTTTATCTTCCTCACTGAGTCCACACTGAGGAGCATAAACTGACAGAAAAGTGACAATCCTATCTGTCCTACCGTGCGCGACACCTTCACTCCTTAGAGTTCCAGCCCCGTTTACGCAGTTTGTCTGATCAACTGTTCTTACGGCCATTAATAAAGAGTTTTGGCATTGTTTTACAGCTGGATGCCCTTCCTAGCGCCAACCGTTCACAGACCGGAGTGGGTGTTTTTTAAAGTGACACCATCACTATGTCGCATTTCATGGGACTTCCACAATCGCGCCTTTAAACTAAGGTATGGTGGAGGACGTTCAACTCCTCTCTTGTCTCTTAAAGAGACCCTTCACCCAATGTGACTGATTAATCCTTGAACTATAACTTCATTTTTGGATTGCTCATTTGATCAATTATATATTTTTTAGAGTCAAAAAAAGGACAAATTTGATAGAGTTCCTAGCTGGAAAAATAATGGACGTACTTGTAAATAATTAAAGGAAAAGTCCTTCTCATACGTTACAACCAGTAAACCACAAGGTTTTTTTGATTGAAGTTGCAGAAAAACTTGCCACCATTAACATGAACTGATGCATACATCAATAGATTTTGTTTTTGCAGATTTAGTAGTTTGTTTAGCAGATTTTATAGATTATGCCTTTAAATTTTTTAACCCATAAATTTGATTTAAAAATATTAAAGCTGCAGGTTTACTATTATGGTAACCGTTAGCCTGATTTTTTTATGTTTTTGTTGTATGATATATACTTTTACATTTTTTATGCGTGTGCCTGAACAAAGTGTTATTTTGTCCTAAAATCTTATTTTTTGATTGGGATTTTTTAATTTCTTTTTTAAATAAATATTTATAAAATTTTATTTTAAATGCTTCACAGATTGCATTTTAAACATTTTGAAAGTTTCAATTGTGTATGCAAAATAGTATAAATATAATCTAATTTATAGTGAGGTGAATGTAGCAAGAAATTCAGCCGTATTTCACTGTCATATAATATATACTGTACTGTGCAAAATAATTCTTTAAAAAACTTAACTGGAAATATTCTTTCCGGATCCTAATAGTTATAGACTGTTTGCTGCACTTGAAAAAATCCACTAGAAACAAAATCGAATGTGCATGTAACTTGCAGATTATAACCTAGCATAAAAGCTTGCGGAGGTGGGATGTGCACATTTGGTCAGATAAAACGCACTGCGTATCCTTTCATTGTGCACTTCGCGTGTTGGTGCAACCTCGACCCCAGGGTTTATAAAAAGAGAAACAGCCCTGGGGCCAAGGTTGGTGTTGGGGCTAATCATCGCTTTGGAAAATAAGGGGTGTATATGTATCATTTTTGAAAGAACAACTTTCGTATCAGGGTAAACAAGGGCGGCAAGTAGTTTCAACTATATACTAGTAATCGAGTGTAAAACAACATCAATATATACATACTAGTCGATGAAGCCTGTAAAAAAATCCACTCAGGCAGGATAAAAATTTTGATGACGTCAGCAACCTATCCATTAAAAATTTAGAATTTTGTTTTCACGTTGCCTCTATTGTGTAGAGTTTAAAGCGCTGATCAAGAAAATGCATAGTATATGATCATGTGCTTTTGATATGAGTGGTTAATGAGATATAAGGGTTTAAAAATTTGGCTGACCTCGGCAATGGCCCCATCAAGACCGAAATTTTTTTTTATGAATTTGTATACCTGTTGCCTTCATCGTAAAGATCTTGAAACGCTGATGAAGAAAATGTATAGGATTATATACTTTTGACAAAAGGTTGCAGAGATATCAAGGTTTAAAGGGTTTTTGATGACGTCATCAACCCGTCCATTCCGAAACGGATTCAGGGACCCAAGTTTGGGAAACTTACCCAAAGTGGTCCCAGGTCGTCCCTAGTTACCCACGCGGTGAAAAAACGTCACCACCTCGTTTCCAAGTTATTTGACCTCAAAGTTTTAAGTGTATTGAAATGGCTTCACTAATCTTAATTACCTTTTCTTTCACGTGAATACTATTTTATCTCAGGGACCCAGGTTTGGGAAACTTACCCAAAGTGGCCCAGGTTGTCCCTAGTTACCCACGCGGTGAAAAAACGTCACCACCTCGTTTCCAAGTTATTTGACCTCAAAGTTTTAAGTGTATTGTAATGGCTTCACTAATCTTAATTACCTTTTCTTTCACGTCAAAACTATTTTATCGGTAAAGTTTGGTAAACTACAGAACAATTTTGTAGGCGTTGTTTTATAGAATTTGTTACAGAAAATTTTGAAGAATGTAATCCACTTTGCAAAAGTCACAGACAGAAAGACGAAACTGGCGTATTATTATAGAGACTAGTCGATAAGGCCCGTGGAAGAATCCACTCAGGCAGAAGATTATAGGTTGTTTTGCAGGTTTTGCTAACGTCAACAGTGCATATACAAAAATCTGCTGCCTGTTATGCGTACAGATTGAAACGCTGATAAAAAAAATATATAGGATCATATGTGTTTACAAACGCATAAGGAGATAAAAGTGTTTTAATATTTTAAAATTTTGTTGACGTCAGAAAATCCTCTAAAGTACAAAAAAAAATTTTTGTTACAAATTTGTAATGTAAAATCCACTTGGGGAGGAGTACATTGAAATAGAGAATCGTAACTTGTATTTTGATGACGTGTGCCAGGACCCGTCAATACACAATACTTTTTTCCTAAAATTTCTTGACACATTGCTTCCAATATGTAGAGCTTGAAACGCTAATCAAAATAATATATAGAATCATGTACAACTCCAACAGTAATAATAAGTCACAAATAATACGTCTCAAATATTTACATTGTATAAGTTATTACGTTTGATTACATTGAAAACCTTTAATATTTCAATCAGAAGTGTCAAAAACATCAAATTTATATCTGAAAAATGGGTGGTTGGGTGCATATTTTACATGGCTAGCCTCACAAATATCGGGGGATATACCCTGTCTATTATTTCCAGGAGGGGGCATGGCTTAGATGGAGAGTCCTAGAGTATTTAATGCTCATTTTGAGCTACGCAGACCCAATTACTAGGGCCCGCGCTCTACTAGACAACTCCCGGCAACATCCAACGGCCCACACAGTGTGCCATCTTCCCAATTTCCCTCACATGGCTTGGGTTAACCCGGAGCTATGGTAACATTCACTCGCCATGTTGAAACGCCGTCAAGAGGAATCGAACCCCGGTCTCCCGCACAGAGTACGAGAGCTATAACCACTAATCTACAGCGCCACAAACTATCTACGGCTTTCTCTGAATTACCTTTTTGCACTTTTTTCAACACGAAGGGGCTGTTCTTTTGTTGTTGTTTTTTCGGTGTCGAGGGACACCATTTTTGTAAAGAAAGCCGTTAAATTTATTTCAGCAAATCAAGTTTCTCCATTTTGATCACGTGATGTAAACAAAGTAAACCCACTAGCAAAATGGATGTAACTTTTTCGGAGACTTTAAAGGAAATGTCGGCTACTCAAAGGAAAATGAACACATCCACTTTGCCTGTCACAGACAGGCGGACACACTTAGCGTATTATTATAGAGACTGGTCGATAAGGCCCGTGGAGAAAACCACTTAGGCAGAAGGACAATGAAAAAATAGGTTGTTTAAGATTTTTTGCTGACGTCAGCAGTAGAGATAGAAATGTTCCTTCTAGCGCAGTCGCGCATGCGCACGCACACACGTCACAACAAATCCCCATGATCCACTACCATGCAGTACCATACAGTGCTTAGCTATGAAATTCAAGGGGTAAGTCCCTACCATACAGTGCTTAGTAGGGTAAAGTCCCTATAGAGTGATGACGTCATCAAATCATACAAAAATGAGTAAATTGCTAGCGCATTATGCAGGGGGAATTCCCTTATATAATGCTAATAATCAACGCATGCGCAGTCAAGACGTGAACTGCTGCGATGTAAGGTACTAGTAATAAATGTGCATTAACTGTCAAACAAAATTTGATATCTTCGGAAGCACGGTAGTCATGACATTTATAGCCGGCATCGGTCTCTCCCTACCACTAATGGCCATTGCATTAGTACAAGAATCAGAGAAGAAGAATGAATGGATGACACATTCAAGGCTTTTGATGCCTAGAATAAATGGAACAATGTAAGGACTGTGAACGTATGTTGGATGCGTACGACAGATGCGCCTGCGGACGTAGGATTGTGGTAAAGGGTAAAATGTTATGTTGGTACTGCTACCAGGAATTTATCACGTATAACGGGGGTACCTGCGTATGTACAATGACAAGCAATCCTCTGAAGTCGTTTGAATTACAATAAACAAGATGCTACGATTTGAAGAAGAAATTGTCAACCCAAAATTATTCTACTTATTTGCTGCTACCTTTACAGACATCAACGATATCAACGTGGACTATCTAACAGTGTCAGATGCTATCCCTTCTAATGGAGGTAAGGATCTAAGGTACATTATAGGATACCATACACGAGACCTTATAGTAGCCTTGAGGGTAAAAACACCTAAAATTTGGTCCCCGCATGGGGTCACCCATTACAACGCCAACGCAGTACCGGCGATGAGTCTCGATTGTGAAGAGTACCCTGATTGGGTTGCCAGGTATCGTCAAATCTGGTCCAAAATTGAAGAGTTGATTTCTGAGTAATTGACGACAGAGCCTGTGAAAAAGAACCGCTACGTGAACGCTAAACTCAAATACTATAAGGATGCAATCACGACTAAATTCCACTGTATGCCAGTACCCTATGTTGAGCCATGCCAAGCCATTGCCATCCTAGCTATTTCATCTGTGTATGTGCAAGGTAAAAACTACTACCCCCAGGTACATATTACGGAATGTCGGTACAAGGACTTTAAAAAGGAATGGTTGTCGAGCGAGGATTAAAAAACTATACATTTTATAGGTTCATAGGGCCTATAAAATATACTAAATTAGGGCCTATACTCAGGTGGGGACTCTAGATACCGCATGCATACTGCGCAGATCGAATGTTTTTTAAAATCTCATTCTGCATCTCCTTCCTGCCCTCATCACGACCTTTTGCAATTAACTGGGCACGCTCTTGTTCGTTGATGGCATTCACAATACGGTTAAAACGCTGTCGCATCTGTTCCTTCAATAACATATACTTTTTATGCTCATGCGTAATGAGGGTAAACTCGTAGTCGCTGATGATTCCGTTCTCAATGGCTTTTGATATGAGATCAACGATAGAGTTAAGCTAGTTTGGGGGTCATGATATACCGTTATTTTGTGAATTCGCGGTCAAACTCTCAAAAAAAATATCATACACAATTTTGTTTGTGAC
This sequence comes from Hydractinia symbiolongicarpus, assembly GCF_029227915.1. Taxonomy (NCBI): domain Eukaryota; kingdom Metazoa; phylum Cnidaria; class Hydrozoa; order Anthoathecata; family Hydractiniidae; genus Hydractinia; species Hydractinia symbiolongicarpus. The sequence goes on along the minus strand of NC_079885.1, from coordinate 13,571,723 downwards.
ATCACAACTTTTTGTCACGCTCCATTGCACAAAATACCGTTGATCATCAGCAAAAATCCACTGATCATCAACGCATGCGCTGTAACATCTCGGCAACCTTACAATACTTGTTGTAAAATAATACTATAATAAAGATGAGTTTCAAGACGCAGGACATGTGCAATAAGGCTGTTGAAAAGGAGCTATGACTGCTGAGGTATGTACCGGACCGACTCAAGACGCGAGAAATGTGTAACAAAATTGTTGAAAAAGATCACTGGCAAATCATACATGTACCGCATAGGTTCAAGACGCAGGAAATGTGTAATGGAGTTGTTGAAAAGAATCCACGCATACTGGAATATATATCGGATCGTTTCAAGACGCAGGACATGTACAATAAGGCTTTTGAAAAAGATCCCGGGGTGCTCAAATATGTTTGAAACGTTATCTTACAACTATGTTGTAAGATAAGCGGTATAATAAAACATGTGCATTAACTGTCAATCAAAATTCCATATCTTCGGAACCGCAACATTGATTGCATTTATGGCCGGCGTAGGTATCTCCTTACCTCTTATGGCTCTGGCATTAGTACAAGAATAAGAGAAGGAGGGGTCAAATGAACGAAGGATTAAAGACCTGGAGGATCGTCTTTATATCTTAATAAATGAATGAGCATTGTAATGACTGTGAGCGTATATTGGATGCGTATGATAGATGCACCTGTGGTCGAAGGTTCCTGATAAAGGGTAAAATGTTGTTCTGGTACTGCTATAATGAGCATATCACGTACAATGGGGTAGTTGTGTATGTACGATGACATGCAATTCTCTGCAGTCGTTCGAAATATACAATAAACAGGATGCGAAAATTTAAGAATGAACCTGTCAGCCGAACACTATTCTACTAATTTGCTGCTACCTTCACAGATATCGATGATATCAATGTAGATTGCATAACAGTTTCAGATGCCATCCCTTCTAATGGAGGTAAGGATAATCGGTACATAGTAGGGTACCATACACAAGATCTCGCGGTTGCCCTCGGGGTGAAAACACCTAAAACCTGGTCCGCGCATGGGGTCACCCGGTACAACGCCACTGCAGTACCAGCAATAGAGATAGGAAAATGTTCCTTCTGGCGCAGTCGCATGCGTGCAATGCCGTGACGTCACAGCAAATCAACAACAATCCCCTAATAGTCACCGCACCCATCCAAGACCATTCCATATTAATCTACATAAGGCATAATATTCACTGATGACATCATCAAAAGTAGAATAAGGGGTCCAATATTTTCTTGCGCAGTTCCGTAAAAATTACCGCATGCGCAGTAAAGACACGCTAGGTCGAGCAGAATGAAATCCTCCGACAAACAAAAAATTCTATATAATAAAGAGAGAATGAATAGACAGGAACACTGGATCGAGGTCGTTGAAAATAATATCCACCTATTCGAGGATGTACCCGACAGGTTCACAACGCAGTACATGTGCAATAAGTATTTTGAAATGTACCCCCACCTATTCGAGTATATACCGGATAGGTTCAAAACGCAGGACATGTGTAATGAGGTTGTTGAAGAGTCCCCACATATGTTCGATGATGTGCCGAATAGGTTCAAGACGCAAGACATGTGCAATAAGGTTGTTGAAGAGTCCCCACATATGTTCGATGATGTGCCGATTAGGTTCAAGACGCAAGACATGTGCAAAAATGTCGTTGAAGAGTCCCCACATATATTCGATGATGTGCCGATTAGGTTCAAGACGCAAGACATGTGCAATAAGGTTGTTGAAGAGTCCCCACATATGTTCGATGATGTGCCGATTAGGTTCAAGACGCAAGACATGTGCAATAAGGTCGTTGAAGAGTCCCCACATATGTTCGAGGATGTGCCGAATAGGTTCAAGACACAGGGCATGTGTAATAAGTATTTTGAAATGTACCCCCATATGTTTGAATATATGCCGAATAGGTTCAAAACGCAGGACATGTACAATAAGGTCGTTAACGAGAATCCCTCCCGGCTCACGGATGTGCCGTCAAAATTCAAAACGCAATGCATGTGGAGCAAAGCCGTTGAAGGGAATTTCCGGCTGATGAGGTATGTCCCGGATCGGTTCAAAACGCAGGGCATGTGTAATGAGATTGTTGAAATGCATCCCGACATGATCGAGTATGTGCCGGACTGGTTTGTCACCTGGGACATGTCTAGTATCGTGAACACTAGACCTGAACTACTCGAGGCCTACTATTACAGGAAAATTGGAATGGCCGGAATTAAGGAGGATAGGGTCATCGATTAGTGCTTTTCGGAGGATGAAAAGGTAGGCCTCAAAAAGTATTGGGGGTTGACCTGAAAAACGTTATCTTACAGTAATTGTTGTAAAATGACCTATAATATAATGTGCATTAACTGTCAATATAGCTTGAAAAGTATGTTATTCGTGACCTTCCTCACCGCCATTGGTATCTCCCTACCACTTGTAACCCTGGCATGCATACAAGAATCAGAGAAGAAAAAGTATAATAAGCAGAGAATTCAAGACCTTTGGATCAATTTAATGCCCTAGATCGTCCTTGTAACTGTGATAAATAAATGGAACAATGTAACGACTGTGAAAGGGTACTTGATGCATATGACAGATGTACCTGCGGACGTAGGTTCATGGTTACGGTAAAATGTTATGCTGGTACTGCTATAATAAGCATATCACGTACAATGGGGGCGGCTGCGTATGTACCATGACTTGCAATTCTCTGCAGTCATTCGAAATATTCAATAAAGAAGATGCTGCAATTTGAAAATGAGCTTGTCAATCCAAAATATTCTACAATTTTGCTAGTACGTTTACGGACATTGACGATATCAATATGGAATACCTGACGGTATCAGATGCCAGGCCTTCTAATGGAGGTAAGGACAAATGATATATAGTAGGGTACCATACACAGGACCTCGTGGTGGCCTTGAGGGTAAAGACGCCTAAAATCTGGTCCGCACATGGGGTGAGTAAGTATAATGCAAATGCGTCACCGGCAATGAGTCTGGATTTAGAGGAGTATCCGGATTGGATCGCAAAATATCGTCAAATATGGTCAAAAGTCGAAGAGTTAATCTTTAAAAAATTAACGACAGAGCCTGTAAAAAAGGAGCGTTACATTAATGCCAAACTCCAATATTACAGGGACACAATTACCACCAAATTCTATGGTATGCCCGTGCCGTATGACGATCCCTGCCAAGCCAGCGCTATTCTGGTTATTCTATCGGTGTATGTACACGGTAAAAACCACTACCCACAAGCACATATTACGGAATTTCGGTACAAGGATTTCATGAAGGAGTGGTTGCTAAGCAAGGACTAGAAAAAAAACATATTTTTTATAGGTCTAATGGACCTATAAAATATTAGGCTTTACCGGGTATGAAAAATACATCATGCCTGTTCTTTCTTCCTCCCAATGTACCTGACCGGGTGTAGTCGCCGACTACACCCAGCATACCCTCTATTTCTCCTAAAATTAAGGCCTATATTCAGGTGGAGACTCTACATAGTGCTTGCATATTGCACAGATTGAAGTTTTTTTTAAATTTCATCTTTCCCCACCTCCTTGGCCGTTGCTATTAACTGGACTCTCTCCTGTTCGTTGATAGCATTCACGATTCTGTTAAAGCACTGCCGCATTTGCTCCTTGAGCAGCATATACCTCTCCTTTTCACGTCTAATCAGGCTATACTCATGGACGCTTATAACGCCATTCTCCATTGCCTTGCTGATCAGGTCAACGATGGAGTTTAATTTGGCCTCAGCAAGCAGTCTTATCACCTCATGTTTTTTGGATTTTACACGCTGCCGTTTAGAGGCGTTCCGGAGACCGGCCTGCCCTATTCCAGCGACAATCGCGAGTCCCCCCATGGCACAAGCCAATAGGACCCCCATGCCCGAGGCCATAGCTCGTGACGGTGGTGGTGCACATCTGTCAGCATAAACTCAAGACGTCAGTGGACCCCTTTAGGGGAAGGTATATGGGACGGTCAAAGGTCCAGGTTAACATATTTCCCCAAGCGTTTAATTCTTTGATGGGAAGCAGGGCCAAAACCTTGGATTTTTTTGCCATGCGAAAGACAGTCCAATTGTGGACAAATAAGTCTTAATATTTGGTATATATCGGTTCTATATATGGTATCATAGTCATCCTTTGTGTAATATTTTTTTTCAGGATCATAGGTTAATCCCAGGAGCTCTTGCAATTGCCTACCGATCACCACCGTATACCCGTCACTGACACGGAGTCTACAATATGCATTTTTCAATACAAACAGTTTGATCTTATCTTTTGCCTGGCTGTTGACAATAGCCGCGATTTCCTTGATTTTGTACAGGCCATTCATGATCTCAATCCTTGTAACCCTCTGGTCGTGTCCCACCTTCCGTATAGTGATATCGTTGTTGCTATATAAGTTCAGCCATCCAGGTCAAATTGATATTGATTTCAGGGCAATGCGAGTGTCCTGTCCCAGGTAGTCTTTGAATATAGTGGGTTTATCGATATCAGTAATGTACAGTTGTTTCATCTCCTTTCTTCTTACATAAAAATAAATGAACATCTACCAATACAACCACTCTGCAAAGTATAAAAGTAACAGGGGTGAATGGCCGCTTGGTGTTACAAATTTGGAGCATCAGGACCTGTACGTGAGTACAGACTCCCATATTTCTGTGGTCTTTCCCGAATTCACGAAGTACGCCATCAAAGTTCTAACAACCGTTAACAACCGAGCGTTAGGGTCTGCACCGAATATGGTGCAGACCCTAACGCTCTGTACAAATTTAAGGCGGTCATGTCATCGTTAACAGACGGTAGGTGGTGGCCCCAGGTTGATGGGGACTGGGCCAAGTTCATCATGCCCAACAGTCAGGGTTTAACCTCCGAAGGGTTGACCATGTTGAGTGAGAGTATCCGGGTTTACGTGGTCCTATTGCTGGTATCCCAGGGCGGTGCCAAGGCATCTCTCATAGGATCGAATGCCGACAACTACACGGCAAGACAAATTCTAGTACAGAACTTTGAGGTTATGGTAGAACGTCAAGAGAATGTAAGCCATGACATTATGGAGTTCCAAAAGGTATTGCAATATGCCAGGCCTCCGGTGAACTTCGCTGTAATGCATCACGTGTATATGTTGCCATCCGACATGAATCTACGTATGGGGAGGATTGTGGGGTACAAATATTTTGATTGCCCCTGCAAGTGAGATGATTGGTATAAGGCTTGACTTGAATAACAAGCTTTTTGTACGTCATGCGTCTGCCACGACCCTCAAGCATACTGCTAAAACACCTATATATACCCCAAAGCATGACACGCATCCTTTACCTCCAAAGCATACCACACCCCATATACCCGGTCATACCATACAAGCTATACCATCCATACCTACTGGCCCCACAACATTGTCTCCCATACCTAAACAGCCCCCACAAAATTAACACGAGGATACCAAGGGCTCAATAATCACCATAAGGGTCGGTCCCATTTTGGCCTATTTATGGTTACGCAAAAAATAAGGGCTTATTCAATGTATAGCACGACCAATCCAACAGCGGCAGCGGCTGCCATGTGCAAATGCTTAGCGGCATATGTAACGATAGTTGACACCACGCTCAGAAGAAAGGAGACCACTGTACCTATAATACCCGTCAATGCAGCACCTGCTTTACCCGCCAGATATTTAGGGAAGTTTCCAAGCCTCTCGAGTTGCTTTTGTACGAACCCTTTTTCACCGCCCGCTGCGGCACTTCCTCCTACAGCACCCCTAGCGCTTCCCCCTGTAACAGAGAATACGATGGCGGAAATTAGTAGACCTACAGCAGAGACCACACTTGCAATGGTAAGACCTTGCTCCTTGAAGAGTATCTTCAATTTTTCAAGCAGAGTTGTATCATCCCCAGAGATCTTCAACAGCGTATCCTTAATATGTCTCAGTTGGCCATGAATATCACGGTTAAGCTCCTTCACTTTCTCTTGCAAAACACCTCTTTCTTCCTTCATCCTTTTAATACCCCTCTCAAGCTTTTCAATGGCTTCATTTGAGCACTCATGGATCTGACCATCGGCATCTACCTGATTACCTATTCTTTTGATACTATCCTTCGAATTTCTAATATTTACATTGTACGTGCCTATCTTGTTTTCAAGGCTTTTAATATTCCCCTGGTAGGTTTGAAGTTCAAGATCGAGTCCTTTCAATTCACTCTGGGTAAATTTACCGGGTTCCCGCATCGGAGAATGGAGTTTCCTCCGTAAGAGTCTCAACATCATGCATAATTCTCCTTATATTATTGATAGTTTTCATCTGGATTATCTCACCAGGGTCCTCCTCACCCTCTTTAACAATAGTATTAACATCCATAGCGAGTTTCCGGACTACCTCCATCTTGTTGGGCGTAGAGACATACTCGGTAAAGCCCATATCTCGAATATATTGAGCCGTAAGGCCATTTTTTCTCAACGTGCTAAGTGCCAGGAACCTAGTCCCATTCTCCTTCGTAAGACTTATATTTTCTGCCCATCCTCAAGCTCAAAGTTACCATTAATTACATTTATATCTACCCGGGTTTCATCCAGATTTCCCAGGTTCCAATTATTATGTAAATGCAAATAAAAATCACCTACCTTTTTTTCTAACATAGATTTGGTAAGTCTATCTATCGAACTACCCTGCTGATGTCCCGATGTTGATGGAAGTTGCTGTGTTCCGGGGAGTTGTGTTGATTGTTGGGTATCCTCTTTGTCACATTTATCATCATGCTTCCCAATATCCTCCTCCAGTGTGAATACTGTATTATCCATTTATTTACAACATTTCTCCATATAATAAATATGAATGCATTTGGAACCATTTTAGATCCGTATACGTAGACCAAGCAACTACTTGGTATGAAAGGTAGGAGACAGAGGGTTCAAATCTCACATACTCCATCAACCATCAACCAGAATGAAGACCTCTATATTGACATACCCAACATGCCCCAGAATGATGTCATCTTTCCGGGTAGTCTCAAACTCCTATTTGACCTGACGCTGACGGGGACCAATACAACAAGAACCATCGTGTCGAACATAGGGAAAAGTCTGGTGAAAAGCCTACGTATTACCCTGAATGGCAAGGAGGTGCAGAACATAAGTGACTACAACATTCTAGCCGTATACCGAGATCTCTGGCTACCCAAGTTTGACCGGGACAATAATCTCATCCTGCATGGTATTAATCCAAACGACGGGACCATTAGGGCCCTACAGGTAAGTGCTAGCGGCCACGTGGGTACCGATGAAGAAAAGGCAATCGTGGCAGCCTATGAGAACACTTTTTGCATACCACTGGGCCAATTGTTTGAATTGACTAGTGATCTTCCGTTCTACTCGGCAGGACTCTATGACCGCCTCCAGTTCATCGTAAATTTCGCACCTTACGCCGACGTTATCAAAGATGGAGGGACGGCAGCCTCGGGGTCTACAGCAGCCAAGCCAGCTGATGCTACGTATAAAATTACCAACATCAGATTAGACTTTGACAAGATTTGAATTTCCCTTAATCCACTTGCGCATAGTTATTTCCCTTTTTACAGCGCATGCGTTGGTGATCAGTGGATTTTTGCTGATGATCAGCGCATTTTTGTGCAATGGAGCATGACGAAAAGTTGTGACGTCACAAACAAAATTCTGTATGATAAATTTTATAAGAGTTTGACCGCGAATTCACAAAATAACGGTATATCATGACCCCCTAAACTAGCTAGTTCAATTTCGATTCAGCGAGTAGCCTTATACCTTCATGTTTCTTGGATTTGACACGGAGTCTTTTTGAAGCGTTCCGGAGACCGGCTTGCCCTATCCCAGCTGCAATTGGGAGTCCCACCATCGCTATGACCAAAGGAACTCCCAGGCCAGAGGCCATGGCTCCTATACCAAGCCCCGACGTAATGACGCTTATGCCAGGCAGACCATGGTCGCAGAAGCGTACCCATCTGTTATGCATTTTAAACCCTGTTAAAGCCTGTTCCGCTCCTTGATTTCATTTTGCAGATACTGCTCTATTTCCCCGATCTTTTTAAGCCTAAAGACCTGACCCTCCTCGGGTATATCGGTGCTTTGTGCAGGTGCACTCGGCAAACTCGGGTACAGCTTGCTGATATCAGACATCTTTTATTCTATTACCAAATGCATCGTGAGGCCGGTGAACGAAACGTTCTTCTCATGATGGTACTCGTCTGTTAACATGAACTCTAGAAGATCTGTGCTACCCTTCAAATGAAGGTAAACTGGGGTATCAAAACTCCAGGTTAACATGTCCCCCCAAGCGAGCTCTTTGGTGGGAAGTAAAGCCATAATTTTAGACTTCTTACCATCTAGCAGGGCATCACATTCGTCCAACTGGGGGCAAATAAGGCGTAGTCGAATATAAACATCGGTCCTGTAGTATGCATCGTGGTCACCCTTCATATAGTTCTTTTTTGCGGGGTCATAGTGTAGGCCCAAGAGCTTTTGCAATGGTCTGTTAATAACCACCGTATACCCCACTGACACGGAGCTTACATAGTCCATTTTTCAGGACAAACAGCTTAATCTTGTCCTCTGGCTGGGAGTTGACAATAGTCTCCAAATCCTCTATCTTGTACAGACCGTTCATGATTTCAATACGAGTCACCCTCTGATCGGGCCATACCTTACGGATAGTAAAGTCGTTGTTGCTATACAGGTACTGGTCGAATACTTATCGATTTCAAGGCTATTCTACTATCCTGTCCCAGGTAGTCCTCAAATATCGTGGGCTTTTCGATATCAGTAATATAGAGTTGCTTCATCCCTTTCTTGTTAGAAGAAAAGGATGAAAATATACTCATACAACCCCAAGGCAAAGTACAAATCCAATAGGGGAGAATGGCCACTTGGTGCTACAAATCTTGAACATCAGGATCTCTACGTGTCTACAGACTCACACATTTCCGTGGCATTCCCTTAATTCACCAAATATGCCATAAAAATCCCCACCAATTTGCTGAATGACCCTGTCAGAGTGGGTTGGATAGGGCAGGCCCTGGACTATTGGAACGTGCAGGTAAACCTCGCAACCCACTGTGCAACCACGGCGTTAGGCATCTCTGCTAAACACCTAACGGGTTCTGTACCCTTTGTCAACTCCATCTTTAAATTCCATACCTATTACCACATGCGTCGTATATTGGCAAGAATGAAGGTCCCAATGCCGTATGATGATGGGTTTTCTCAGTATAAAAACCCCTACTCCACCTCTGGATATGCGCAGGTATGTCGCGAATATGGTGCAGATGCCAATGCCTTGTACAAGTTTAAAGCTGTCATCTCGTCGTTGACGAATGGTCGTTGGTGGCCGCAGGTAGATGGCGACTGGGTCAAGTTTATCATTCCGACAAGTCAGGGTTTGATATCGGAGGGTCTAACAAAATTGAGTGTAAGTATCCGGGTTTACGTGGTCTTATTGCTAGGATCGCAAGCAGGGGCCAAGACATCCCTGATCGGATCTGGTGCAGACAACTACACAGCAAGGCAGATTTTATTTCAAAAATTTGAAGCCATGGTACAACGTCAAGAGAACGTGGGACATGATATCACGGAATTTCAGAAGGTGCTTCAATATGCCCGAACGCCAGTAAACTTTGCCGTCATGCCAAACGTGTATATGCTTCCCTCCAACATGAACTTGCAAATAGGCAAAATTGTAGGGTATAACAACAACATCCTCATAGCACCTGCCAACGTTAGCGTGGGGGTCCAGGTTGATGTGAATAACAAGCCTACTGCGAGGCATACAGAGAGGGCTATTAAGCCACCCCGAAAGCATACCATCAGACATGTGGCAGCTATCAAATCACCCCCTAAGCATACTATCAAACCACCTCCTAAGCATGCTACACCTCCTGTACATGCAACACCACCCCCCGATCATACTACAGCTATTACAGCTCCCATACATACTCCCGATCATACCATTCAGGCTATACCGTCTATACCGTCTATACCTCACAAGTATGCTACACCTCCTATACATACCCCTGATCATACCCTACAGGGGGAACAACATGAGGATACCAAGACTGCATTGATCACAACGGGGGTAGGAATCATCATTGCCTACATCTGGCTTACGTAACCTATTTCCTCTTTCCAACGTATAGTAAGACAAAACTAACTGTTTCGCTGCATATTCCACGATAGTTGACGCTACCCTCAGAAAGAAGGAGACTACAATACCGATGACTCCGGGTAATGCCTTACCTGCCTTACCTGCCAGGTATTTGAGGAAGTTTCCGTGCCTTGAAAGCTGCTTCTCTACAAACCCTATTCCTGTACCTCCTGTAGCACTTTCTCCTGCAGCACCCGCTGCGGCACTTCCCCCCGTAACGGAGAGTACAATGGTGGAAACCAATAGACCAATAGCAGAGACGATACTAGCTATAGTTATACCCTGCTCCCTGAAGAGTATTTTAAGCTTCTCCAGCAAAGACATGTCATCTCCGGCGATTCTCATCAACTCAGCCTTAATATTTTCCAGATGCTTAAAAATCTAGGAGGAAAGTAGACCGTGCCTGCCCAGTAGAACCTTCCTATCGTTTTTCAATTGATCAATATCCTTCTCAAGTTTGGCAATATCCCTATCCCTTTGCCTCCCAGCCTTCTGCTTCTTAAGTTCCTTCAACTTGACCTCTGTTATTCCTATATCACTATCGTATTTAATAGCATCACCCTTCAATTTTTTAATGTTATGCTGTAGGTTTTGAATTTCGAGCTTTATCTTCCTCATATCAATGTTCTCGGCGGCAGCGTCGTCGATAAACGAAGTATCGACAAAAACCTCCACATCGTACGCAAAATTTTGAATGCCGTCTATTGTTTCCATCTGATTCATCTCACCCTCCTCCTCTTTACCCGAAGCCTTCTCTTCACCCCTATTCAATACAAGAATATCAACCTCATTCGCGAGGTTCTGGGCCACTGCCCTACTACCCGTGTTGGGTGTTTGATATTCGGTAAAACCTAGGGCTTTCAGGCGTGTAGGTCCTAAATCCGTTTCTATAGTTTTAAGGGATTTCAATGTACCCTTACTAGTCGTAAGCACTATTTCCTTATAGGCTTTCTCTCCCATCGTTATCTCCCTAAAAATAAGCTTTTTGTCCTCACCAATCCTAAATTAAATTCAAATGTTTGCTAAGTTTATCATAAAGGTCGTCGACATCATCCTCCAAATTCTGTTCCCCCAGATCTTCCAGTGCGACAACGGTAGTGAGTTCAAGTCAGATGTGACAAAACTGCTAGAGGGCAATGGGGTCGAGATTAAGCGTGCAACCACCAAATATCATCATACGTTCACAGCCTTTGTCGAGTCCTATAACAAGGTGCTTGCGGAGAGACTGTTCAAGTCCCAGGATGCACAAGAGTTGGTCACTGATGAGACTAGTAGCATCTGGGTGAAAAACCTTTACACCATCGTGAAAAGCATGAACAATACCAAGACAGAAATGATCGGTATGAAACCCAACAGGGCAATCAAGCTAGATGAAGTACCGCTTGCGAAAGGTGAAGATTATCCTGAGGAAAAGCCTCTACCTGAGGACGGTCTTTACTTGTACCTGCTACAACCGGGAGAAGAGCATGGTGATGCGAGAAGACGTGCTACTGACGCCTGGTGGAGCAAAAGGACGTATAGGTTGGATCGTGCTCTTGCTGAGACGGGTACACGTCTCCTGTACTATTTGGCAGATGGGCCTGATCGAAGCTTTGTGGCAGAGGAGTTGATGCTGGTGCCGGAAGATGTTGAAGTACCTCCAGAGCATGTCAAGGAGTGGTAAACTTCTCGAGCCCGAGCCATTTCACAGGTTCCCCTGCTACGGGGGAACCGCTCAGTTGATACCCATAAGCGTAGTTTTTGTAATCTATCAAGGTTACAAAAAAAATCCTAGATCTCGGCAAGCTCCATCAATCTCTGATGTGTATAATTACGACCTAATCGAAAGTGCCTTGGACGTTCGGGATTTACTTCGATGCATCCACGCTCTCGGAGCCAGTTGTAATGTACAATGGCATTTGGAGTTTCTGCAAGAACGACGAGTTGACCGTTGGGGTGATCTGTTAACTTGTTGTGAATCTTTTGCGCTACATAGCCTTGTTGTCCACATATAGCGACATACGGATATTCATCATCGTTATTCTTTTGGATTATAACCATCCCGTTATCCTTTCTAGGGTCTTAAAGGCGAGGAACGGCTCGCTATCGTAGCCCTGTGATTACTTGCGCTTGTACGGATATCGTTCGATCTCTGTCGTCAAGATCATCCTCCAGCACCATAAGTTGTCTATCCCTGTCTTCAAGATCTTCATCAAGTAGCGCCAAGCCCTGGCGCTGCTCTTCGATGGTTGCAGCAAGCCTTCGCATTTCCTTGGGCAGCACTTCCTTTACAACCCATTCCAAAAAGGGTTCTGCCTCAGGTCTGCCACACCTCAAAAGGAAGCAATAAAGGCCTGGCTCTGTCAGCAAAACTGTGTTTGGCTGGGTGTGGACAGATCTGTCCACACCTTGGAGGTCAACAACAGCGTCGCCAAGCCGCATTTTGTACTTGTCAGGAACAAGTCTCTGAAGGGCTTTTACTCCCGCCTCCCGCTTATAGCCCGCGGCTCTCCAAACATCGGAGGCTACGATGCATTGACCTTTATCCTGAACAAAGAATGATCGGACTTGCTTCCCAGCGAAAAAATCAACCGTTACAAGAGACATTTTTTTGCTTGTGATGTTTTGGTTCCGGTGATCATATTGCATGGACGGTGCTCGTGATTTTGAAACAACATGTGCTGTGGGTAGTTAATGTGAGCCACAGGTTCACATTAATACTTACCTCGTTCCCAGGGCACCATCTAATGGGACGAAGCCGTCGTGCTATCTATAAGTGCTCGCAGTCTACCTCGAATATCGGGGTCTCTTGTATTGCTTTCCATCCACTTGAGTCCCTCGAGAGAGATGAAGATATCGTGGGGATTGCTGTTGTTATTTCTGAGCTGCTTGCGGGTTTGTTTAAAACGGGCTGGAAGGGATCTGAAATGACGATTTATCTTGGTCTCAATATTTTTCATCTTGTAGTTTTGGAATAATTCCAACCAGGTTGCTTGGGACAGAACTCAAAAAATTTTCAAAGTCCTGGGGTGCTCCAGTCTTACGTACAAGCAAGCGTGCTTGGACTTTTTGAGCTGAGCTTTGATAGTCTCCCAGTCGCTGATCATATTGGTTTCCTCGTCGATCAATTTCAAATCCGATCGTGCGTGGGGGTACCACATGAACAACTGCTTTTTTTGCCTTCGAAGGTTCTTCGGAATGGCCGTGTAGCTTTGAGTGAGTAGCCAGAGACTGTGTTTGCGATGTCTACCACTGATGGCAAGCTCAAGCAAGGGCTGTCGCTTTTTATCAAGGCTATCGTCGGCTATCATATCGTCAACGATAAACAACGTCTCTTCGCCCGCCAGCGATGACGATAGTTTTTGGATCCACTCGAACAGCTGCTCCTTAGGCTCCACCAGGAACACATAGTCATCCCTCCATAGCGAGGATCTCTCGAGATAGGTCTTGTTCCAGCGGATTGTAGGGCAGAGAATGACAATGTTGTCGAAATGCTGCCTATACTCGTTCTCAAGCAAATCCAGGACACGCTGCGTCTTACCACAGCTTGTCGGTCCAGTAAAGATTGCGGTATGCGAGTCTTTGACAATGTCCATTTTATTCTGAGGGTATTCTTTGTGTCTGCCCAAGGCAGACACAAACCTTAAAAGGGTAAATGTGGTCAACTATTTCGGAGGCATCATGGAACGCTTATACCACCCTTGTTTTATCGCGTAATCGTCGAATAATATCGCTCCTGTCATATAGCCAGCCAGCTTCAAGCCGTCCTCCATGTCCATCTTAACCCCTGGTCTAGAAACTCCCAGAGCCTTTTTTGCGCCTAGCGCCAAGACAATAGTATAGGATACTAGTCTGACAGATTCCCACAAGGAATCGACGACTTCTTTCTGATACTCTTTGCTGCTCATTTATTACAGGTTTATCGCATCTTGAAAATGTCGATATGACGCCCTTCCGCTGACACGGCCGCCAGGCGATCGCGTTGCTTTCGCGTGGGTTGAGACGGCCCTTCCGCTGGCGCACCTGTGGAGATGGTTTCAGCAGGCTTCTTGGAACTATGTTCCGCGTTGCCACGTATGTAATAGACTGCCACGCAAACAGCAAGTACGGCAGCTAGACCTCCAGCGACATAGAGACTGTCTGGGAACTTGTGAGGACTTGCGACAGGTTCCTGACCCTCTTGCGAAGTACTTTTGCCCAAGTTCTTCTGTAAGTCAGCCTTGTTCTTGCGATTCCATTCAGCAAGTCTCTTGCCAGAAGCAACACGACTCTCATTCTTCTTGGTTATGACTTGGTTAGATTGTTCTTCACTCATTTATTTTGTAAGTCGTGAGACGTACAAAAATCTTCTTTTACATCAAGACGGATAGATCTTTATCATTCATCTGGAGGCCTTTAAACCGTTTCTGCCAGCGTATCTTATCGCGTTCTTATACAAGGTCCTCACTAAATTGCACGCCTGCGGTGGAAAGCGATCAGCTTCTGGTGTCAGGATTACCCAACCGCGTGAGTGGGAGTCACCGTAAATGCTGCACCAATCTGTGTACCGTGCTTTTATTCTGCCAGCGTATCTTTTCCCATTGCTTATACGATCAATATTTTCACGATTGCTCATATGAAACTTCGAAAGACTGTTCCCCATCTTTTTCTTGCTGTTCGTCATCTCGCTTTTCATCTGTCTTGGACTTCACGGAGAGCTGAGTGTGATTAATGGTATGAGCAGCAACCAATAGTGGCGCTAGAAATTTTCCAAAGGCAGAGTACACAAGGATCCCCAAATCTGCCATGGAGTCCTTGATAATTGGGTCTTCCTCAATGTCTTTTTTCAGACCCTCTGCACTATCGAGTTGAACAACATTACCTACGGCCTTCGCGTACATGCTAATCGCATGTGAAGATAGTGCCTTGGCGGTCTTTTCTTCTTTCTCGTGAATTTCACGTTGAACGAATTCCGCATACGCTTTTTCGATCACCTCATCTGATGCCTTGTCAGCAAAGCTTTCAGTACATTTCTTCGGCAAGAGATGCTGTTTGCCTTTGCGTATAGCATCCTTCAAGGCTTGACGTTTGTCGATAGGTTTTTCACGATGTTCAAAAGCTTCTGCTGGTGTGTCTACAACATCAAATATAGCTGAAATCTCACTCATCTTTATTAGAAGCCTTCTATAACGCAAAAAGCAGAGCACGATCAAGACGTACGGAAGAATTATTGCTATAGTGAGGCCTATGTCGTTCATCATTTTTATTTTTCATCGCCTGCGGCTCAGCATGAGCAAAACAAAACCCTCGCAAGGGAACCCTCTGGGGTTTTTGTTGTTGTTTTTGTTGTTGTTGTTTGAACCCAGAGGGTTTTTGATTCTGTGAGTATACCACTCAGAGCCTTTGGTTTACCATATCCAAGGTGTTTTTCAGTGCTGTCCTGCTTTGCAGGCTTAGCGTGCTTGCTCTTTATACTCTATACAGAATGTCGTGCTTGTACTACGCATTAACGAAACCCACCTTTTTAAGTAGGCACTTTCAGAGGCCTTTCCTTGCACTGACATTTAACCGGCATTTTGGCGCAATTTTCCCCGACTGGCACAGTGTGTGGAAGAAACCGGGGCGAGACGGCCGCTTCCAGTTAGGACGTGCTCTCGCCCGCGCACTCCTACCCTTCCGCCAGGATCTAAGCCTGCTCCCACAATTTTACTATAATTCGAGCTTCGTATAAAACTATTCAGTATCACCTTGAGTACTACCTGTGTGAAAATTCACGCATCACCAGCTAGCTCATTTGCGCATCATGCAGAAAATCTCTTGATTATTCAGAAATGTGTTTATCATTTTTGAATGGATGAGGCAAATGAGTTTTATCTTGTTTCTACCGCACTGAAGAGGAGTGACTCGAAGCTGTCTGAAAATTTAAAAACACAAATCTTTTCAACGCGACTTACTTTACTCAGATATATATAGACGGCCTTTCTTTTGATTATCCTCGGTCCACAAGGGTTGCATGTTAGTATAGTGGAGCCTTTCGAGTTGAACTATTTCGCTGGGATATTCCCCGTTCACGCGATACTTGAGCGGTACCTTGTGATCAAACTGCCACTGCCCTCGGTTTCCCCAGCACATTCCGTCTTTGAATTGATCCTGGATATGACCGATAAATGTGCAAATGCCGCACCCCAGGTGCTCAGTAGAGGCTATCTCCGTGTCATAGTTTAAAGCATAATGAATTCTAGTTAGAATGAGGTTATGCTGATAGGCAGGGTGATCGCATATGGAGCATCCGTGTCTATGTTTTTGATGCGGACACTTTGTACGTTCCCGCCATGCCTTGTTAACATCGAGGCATTTGATACACCATTTCGTTCGTTGCCCGTTGCGTTGGATCCTGAAGTTGTCTAGTGGTTGGGGTCGCTTACATTGTGTACATTTTTTACTGTCCTCCATCTTGTTACTTTTTGTGAAGTGGTACTTCACAAAACTCTGGACGGGGAAACCTCACTACCTACAACTCTAGCGGTACTGTGTGGATGCCATCCTCGAGTACCTTCCGCTTGTCATAGAACGCCGAGAGGCCCAGCTTGTTTTGTTTATACGTAACCATCCCCTGGTCGCGCACCCGGAAACCTACATTTTTGGCCATGTCAATAGAGCCATTCAACGCGTTCTTATACCTCTCCCATGTCATGGCGTTCTGCTTCTTCGACATGCCTTTACAAGAGAATTTTGTGCCTTGCTTTCCTTCCACAAAATAACACTTTGCTGTCAAAGTTATCATTCTAAACCCTATAAATTCAGGTTTGAATAACCCTCCTGTTCGACTCGAGTAGTTATCGGTGACGAGCCAATTTTTTACGTCTCTGTCGTACTCCTTCAGCAGCTCAGGGCGAACGACATCTCTCAACTCTTCTCCAGAGATGGCAAAATAGGCACTGTCCGTATCCATGTAAATATATTCAAAGTCTCGACGATCCACGTACTTGTCGATGAAGTCATAATAGAACCTAAGCATGCGCAATTTGGCCAGCTGGTACACCGCAATGCCGCACTGGTACGCTCTGTCGATATGCACCTTTTTCTTTCCTTCTCGGATCTCATAGGCATCAGCTATCTCTTCAAGATCTTCAAGGTACGGCGATCTCATAGAGCTAGCTAGCTAATAGCATAAAAAAGATCAAGCAATATCATAATGGCTAGTATAAAACTAGCTAGCTACAAAGAAATAGATTTTCTGGCTATAGCTAGCTATAGCTCTACATATAATACACAGTGAGTGAGATAATACACTCAATCATAGTGCCGTGTTTAATTTTTAATCTTTAACAGAAACTTTTTCCATTAAATATTGCGGGGTTTTTTTGCTTAGAGAAGGTAAAAACAGGTTATAAACTGTATTTTTATTTTTAAATGTTACAAAATTTTCCACAAAGTATATAAAATTGTTTTAGCTGCGTAGGATAAGAACAGGTTGTTAACTGTCTGTTTGAACTGAAGTTAGGATAGTTTTTTAGAAATGGGTATTGTGCCGAAACGTATGTGCGAAACAGTATAGCTACCTGTACAAATCACTCAGCCCTGTGTTAACAACAAGCTGTTACCTGTGTTTCTATTTAACAGAAGTTTAAGCTAATCTGGTTTAGTCACAAGTAACTATAACACCTGGCGCGATTTATACGCTTTGTAAACTGTGCCACATTGAATGTTGATTATGTCTGGTTTGAAATGGTATTAAACCTATATGGATGTGCAACATACCTGTTTTATTATTTAATTTTTCAACATCTGCATTTGTTATTACCCAGGCGTTTTAAATTCTAACTTTATTATCAACGTCTACGTTTTCTGTTAAGAGGCTTTTTAAATTCTGACAAGCTGTTCTCGTGCAATAATCAACATGTATTGAAACATGTATTTCTTATTTAATTTCTCAATAGTCTAATTAATTGCTATTATTTTAAAGTTTCTGCTCAGTTGGAAATAAGAATTTTTTATTGTCATGCAGGGTAACCGAAGTTGCAGTAAAGTTTTTTGGAAAAATGTATTACGGCTATCCGATTTCACGATTAATATTTGATCTTGCACAAGAACTTTTCCCATAAACTATTGCAGGATTCTTTTTGCTTTAGGAGTGTAATAACAGGTTTTAAACTGTGTTTTTATTTTTAAATGTTACAAAAACTTTTCCGCAAAATAAAATTGCTGAATGACTGTTTTAGCTGTGTAGGATAACAACAGGGTGTTTACTGTCTGTTTATTTGAACCAAAGTTAGGATATTTTTCGGAAAGGGATATTATGTCGAAACGTATATGTGCGCCACAGTATATCTGTACTAATCACTCAGCCTAGTGTTAACGACAAGCTATTACCTGTGTTTCTATTTAACAGAAGTTGTGCTAAAGTTTTTTTGAAAGGGTTTTTTTGCCTATACTAATGGCGCACCACAGATTAAAGTACATATATTTTAAGTTTTACCGGGAACATTTTGTGAAAAATAAAAAAGGTTTGCTGACTGTTTTCGCTATGACATAGCACAATATGTAAATTGTGTTTTTATTCAAGCTAAAGGATAAATATAATTACACCCGAAACACCTTAAATGTTGTGTGTTTCACTCGATTTACGATATACTGCACATCTGTACTAAGGCGCTCCACCTGAATGTGTGGTACAGTTTTCAATTTGTATTAACTGTTCCACCAAACGTTTTACGCCAGGTAACACAGTTACTTGTGGCTTAACCAGCATTTCTCAAAAGGTTAATTAACTAGGCTGTGTGCTGTAAATTCCTAAGTGTATATAATGTTCACCTGTAAAGTTTTATATATATATATATTTATGCCCTGCTGGTCTAATGGCTATGACACTCATGCAAATGAGAAATATAATAGGTAATCTTTCATATAATAGGTAATCTTTGAGTTGTAGATTTGTCACTTTCATTTATAGAGCCCAAAAGTGCTTTGTTTTTTGTAATAGATCTATCACTTTATGGTAAAAAGTTTTGTGCTGACATACCTGGTAGGCACAAGAAACTAAAAAAGACGTTTTTTAAATTTTTTTTGCCTTTCTCGTGGAATTCTCTGATTATTTCCATATCTTGACTTTTTAATGTTGTTGTCATTGGAATCAAGTTAATCTCAGATTTATCAAAAAATCATATGGCGTTATGACCGAATGTTTAAATACTTGTAATGGCACATAATTCTGCTAACATGATTCACTGTATATTGACCTGAGATAAATTTGAGACTTTTTTTGAGATATTGAATTTGAAATAATTGCACCTCAATACTTTCTATACTCCTGGACTAATATGATACTTATCTTAGATATATTGAGTATACACAATCTTTGAGTTGTAAGGTGGATATATTCTATTAAAGTCATGCACCCCTGCCTTGCCGTTCCCTTTCCTTGCCAGCACTGACCGTGCCTTTTTTTGCCTACCCTTCCTATGCCTTTTCTGGTGCCTGCCTACTATGTCCTTGCCTGTGCCTCCCATGCCTTACCCACCCCTGCCTTCCTGATTCCTCTTCCTGTTTCCTTGCCTGCCTTTGCCCTTTCCTTGCCGTGCTTAATGCCTTTGCCTTAACAACCTCTCCGCAACTCTTTCTATATTGATTGCGGAGAGAAGCGGAGCCCATTTCCTCATTAAATAAGCCAAATATAAAAGAAAAAGGAAGTACGGTGGAGAGTATATATGATTGCGGAGAGTAGCGGAGTGCGCGCCAGCGCACGGAGCGTAGCGAAGCCCATTTCCTCATTAAATAATCCAAATATAAGTGAAAAGTAAGCACGGTGGAGAGTATATAGGATTTCTATACGATTTCGTCCCTATACATCAAATTTATAAAAAAGTCTGCCATTTTATCAGTGTTGCCCAGTAATTTTATCTGGTCATTTGTTGGTAAATTTTCGTAAATATCTGATTGAGCGAGACAACGTGTTTTTGGCACGGCGATGGAGTTTTTGTTGTGTTTTAAAGATGGTGCTAAACGTAGTCAGCCAGCTAGAAGCGAAATGATGAGATTTTTCAAGAAAGAAGTGGAGGTTATGATCACTGTTTTTTAAAGGTTGTGAAAACCCCTTAAATACACCTAAAGCTATCTAGCACAACAGTAGCAGCTAAGCTAGCATAAAACTACCAATTTAACTAGCATAAAAATGCTTATTAAGTTTTCTCTTATGCTAGATGAAGAAGATCATAAGAGAATTCTCAAAAATCCGTCCTAAGACTTTAGGACGGATTTTTGAGCTAGCTAGCTGCTACTGCACACAGTGAGTGATGTCCATCACATAACTACTTTGTAGTTTTATCCAGCTCCACAAAATGTGTTGGCTCTTGACAAATTTTTTAAATGTATATAAAGAATGACTAAAAAAACTTAGCAAAATCAACAAAAGAACATCGCTAATTTTTCCACATATAATACTAGATAGGAATGAAACCATTTGCTTATTTATTAGTATGCAATGTTGAATTTGAAAACAAACAATAAACAATAAATACAACAGTTCAATGTTCAATACTCTCTATCTCCCCCCAGTCATTAGGAGATGTGCAGTATATAATGACGATTAAATGTATTAGTTCATAACATAGTCCTCGAAACGAGATGGTTGCCGACGTTCTCTTGTAGATCGACGAACCGGGGACGGATAAGGCGGTGACGAGGAGGCGGTCGGTACATCCAAACGGTTGTCAGCAGCTGGCTGGTCAGGACCAAAGTATGTGTCACTATCATGCGATGCTTGTGGAGGCGGAGTGTTGTCGGTCGGATTTAAGAGGGGTGGTGTAGATCCCTGTGGCAAGTCTTGAGTGGAGCGGCTGTCATCGATGGGTTGTTCCACAGCTTTAGAGGTGATTGGCGGCCTAGAGGCTGTAAGCTGGTCCAATGGTAAGTTTGGCCGAACAGGTGTGAATTTCCGAAGGAATTTACGGTTACGTAGTGTCACCCGTCTTGATCCATCAATTCGAACCACATATTGGTCATGCGGGCGAACTTCGATAATCGAGCCGGTTTTGTCCCATCGAAGAGGATGGAGACCAGTCTGATTTTGGATTCGCACCTGATCTCCCACACAAAGTGGGTTCAACTGCTTAGAATACAGAGACAGTCTCTCAGCGATGGCCATATGACGACGCCTTAGTGCCTTTTCGCGATCTTCAAGGACACTCACCCACGTAGGGTGGGGGAGGTATTTACCTGGCAAGATGGGTACGAAATCCTTGATGGGTCGTCCAAACAAACATATTGCAGGTGATAACTTGGTGGTTTGATTTGGCGTGTTTCTATATTGTAGCATGGCTTTTTGAAATGCGTCTGTGTCAAGGTTCCCATCAGAACAAACATTATCCGTTAGCATACGTTTTACTGTTTTCACACCAACTTCAGCTCGACAATTGCTGTGTGGATACGCAACTGATGATATTCGGTGGTGGACACCCCAGTTACGCAGGAAAGTGGACGTGGAGGATGCACACAGCTCAGGTCCACCGTCCGAGGAGAATTCGTCCGGTATACCATAGGTTACAAATGTTCGGCGGAGGCAGTCGATTAATCCTTTCGCACCATTTCTAGCCTCCTCAACAATCGGCCAATTGGAGTATCGATCAATGCAGACAAGATAGTTGTGGCCGGCATAATGAAAGAAGTCGCCACAGATTTGCTGAAACGGATAATCAGGATATTGCAGAGGCTTCGGCGGAGCTGATGGTTGCGATGGAGCAATACGGTCGCAGCTTTGACATCCCTGACGTAACTTTACGATATCTGCAGATAGACCTGGCCAGAAGATGGAAGATTCGGCCCTCAAGTTCATCGATGTGACACCATGGTGTGCGGCATGAAGGCTGGATAGTATGTTAGGCCGTAGGCATGGAGGTATGATGACCCTGTCCTTGTAAAGTGCGACTCCATCAACAGTGGACAATTGATCGCGATATTGATGATATACCTGCAATTTCTGGGGCCACTCCGTCTGGTGTTCAGGTAAGCCAGACTCAATGGTATGAACTAGATCTCGCATTTCGACGTTGGCTGTAGTTGCTTGACGAACATCCTCCCAGGTTGTGGATTTAAGGGAATTCAATGCCGATGAAGCAGCTATAAACGAAATGTCGTCAGGTAATACCAGTTGTTCCGGAGACGGGTCGCCAGATGGATGGCGCGACAGAGCATCTGGAACTCGATTCTTCAGGCCAGGAATATGTTGCATGGTGAAACGATACCTCAGTGTGCGTTCTTTAAGATTCCGCAATCGGTTGTTAGGTATGTCTTCCAGGGATCTGTTTGTAAAGAGTCCGAGCAACGGCTTATGATCGACTGCAATGATTAGGTCCTTGCAACCCAAAACAAAATATCGACACTTGTCCAACGCATGTGCAACGGCTAATGCCTCACCTTCAATTGGTGCATAACGGGATTCAGCTGGGTGAGTGAACCGACTGCTAACTAACACAACCTTTCAACCACTACGACAACAGAAGAGAGATTTCCCTTCACATAGGCAATGTTTTTGGAGCAGCCAAAAACCAACTCCGTTCTTTGACCAGTCTGTTGCTATACATGTGAGCCTTGACTTGTCAAATATGCGTACACCTTCCTCAATCTCACTTAAGATTTTTGATTTAGAGGCAGCAAATATTTCGTCGAGTTCATCGCTCCATTGAAACGAAGACTGAGGTTTCAGCAATTCGCGTAGGGGTAGCATTTTGTCCGTCATACTGAATGTGTATGCTACTTGGTTGACCAGACCGAACCAGGAACGGATGTCTGTTATATTTTGCGGTACAGGAAAATCGGCAATGGCTCGCATAAGGCTTGGTGCTGGACGGACATTGGTAGGGGTAACTTCAAACCCAGCAAACTCCACCACATCATGGGCAAATTTGAACTTTGAGGGATTTTGAATAATTCCGTTTTTCCCGCAAGTGTCCAACCATTTGCAAGTGTGGAAGAAACATTTCTCGATATCGGTAGCCCATAAAAGAGAGTCATCGGTTACCTTGATTTTGTCGGGAAAGTCTGATACAATGGCGTCAAACCTTCGAGAATAACCATCTCCAGATGTAATGTAGCCCTGAGGTAGGGTACAATACCTGTAGCGACCCCACGGTGTGATGTAAGTTGTATAGTGGCGATCTTCCTTGCAAAGAGGAACGCTATGGTACCCATTCCAAGCATCTGATACGGTCTTCTTGGTGTGGTGGGGTACCGTGCGAACCTGATGGAATGGTGATTGTGTGTGGTGAGTTTCTCTGGTAGCGTGTTTATTAAGAGCCTGAAAGTCAACACAGCGTCTCGGTTTGCCACTCTTTTTTGGACACACTACCATTCTGTGGCACCATGTCACGGGTTCACCAATGGGCACTGGTTCAATAACTCCAAGAGCTACATCGCGGTCTAGGTCGGCTTTTACTTGTTCTTGCCAGTGGATCGGTACAGGTATTGGCGAATGATGTGTAGTCGGCTCAGCATTCTCATCGATCATCAGCTTCATGGGTGGCCCGGACATCAATGGCAGAGGTTGATGTTCGCATACATTGAAGGTGCTGCTTTTATAATAGTTAAGAAGCCATTGCTCCAATCTTTCCCGGTTCTCCTCTGTTGGTGGATATGGCAGTTCGGTAGGAAGTGGTGGCGGTGCTGATCGTTTTGGACATGAACACTCATTAGTTGGATCAGGTACAGTGATGGTATTCGCACCAATCATAGGGAATTCAGGTGATACAATGCCAAGATCTACACAGGCACTCTTACTGAGGTAAAACTTGTCAGAGTCGTTAGTCACATACGTAAACTGCTTCGTTTCTTGTAGTGACCCGTGGCAATTGATACCAGCGATGCGGATGACGATAGCCCCTAATATTTTGATAGATTGTCCATTGGCGGCGTCCATTTTCATTCGGACCGGGATGAGATCACTTTTAGAAAGGTTGAATCGCTGAATCCATTTGTAACCAATGAGACAACTTTGGCAGCCGGTGTCTGCCATTGCCGGTATGGTGATAGTTGACTCGTTAGTACCATGTGGAAATTTAAAACCCAGCTCGCTGTAGTCATCTTCCACGATACGCACGGACAAATCGAGAAACGGTTGTGGAGGAGATGGACTTTTCTTCCAAACATCTTTAGATTTGTTGTGGCAGTGGTGATCAACATGATCCGCAGATGCTGTGTTCAATGAGCATAGTGAGTTGAATATCGTGCTGGATTCCTCGACAACTGCAGCATTACCAGGCTTTCTCTCCTTGTTTTTTCGATCTTCGCTCCTACACACGTGATCAAAATGATGCAGACGTTGGCAATTCCCACACTTGTGATTATATGCAGGACATGTGGATTGACGGGATCGTGGTGCGCTAGTGCTGTGGCAGTTTGTTCCGCAGTACCCACATTTTGAACCAGAATCGCGTTTGGTATCACGGTTGGTGTCATTGTCTTCTTTTGGCTTATTGAAGGAGTCTCGTTTACCCCTTCTGTACTGGCTATGGATGGCACCAGCCTGGTGGTGATCGATGAGGCGTGTTGCAGAACGTTTCCCTGCCTCCTTTGTTTCAACGAATTTGAGCACTTCTTCCAAACACATGTCCTGGTTCGTATGTCCAAGAAGCTCCAGCTGAATATCAGGGTCGGAGATACCACGACCAAGAACATCACATAATATTTGTTCGGTATAGTCCACGTCGTGGCTGCACGAGGGGCAGGGAATAACATATTTACATACACCAGCTTGACCTTTCAATCTAGCCCCAAACAATCTTATTGGCTCATCAGGATCTTGATTCATATTGTTTAAGGCAACTCGTGCAACCATAACGTTTTCCTCCCTGACAGCGAGTGATTTCATTGAAGCAAGGATGACATCCTCACTTTTTTCGGCCAACATGCCAGTGGTGGATCGGGTGAGGTATCTGCGCAACTGCTCGTCACAGCATTCAAGGAGTTGGAGAACAGCATCTCTACCTGTGATTTTGGTAGCGGTCTTGTACTCAATCCAGCGGGTCAGGAAGTATTTCCAATCCTCAGAGGTTCCGGCTAAAGTAACAGTGGGACGTCTCACTCGTTCAATCTTGGCCGTGGGTGATACCGATGTAGGTTGATTCGAATGCGTGGTAGCATGGGTTGTCAGTAGTGCAGCAATGATGACAGCATCGAGGTCTGGCGTGGTGTAGGTGCAGCCAGGCACTGGACAACTAACTGATGGCATGTCGAGGCGTTTCACTTGAAGATTAAAAGATTCAACATAGATAGGAATGAAACCATTTGCTTATTTATTAGTATGCAATGTTGAATCTGAAAACAAACAATAAACAATAAATACAACAGTTCAATGTTCATTACTCTCTAAATACTTCCTGTCAATATTTATATAGACATTGACATGGTCACATGTTACCGACACCAAAGGTAATTTTTTTCAAGATTGGATGACAGAGAAGTGTTGGGGAGAGGGCAGGGGGAGGAGAGTCATATGATTGTGGAGCTAGCTAGAAATTAAGAGGCATCACCAAACACCCAGAGGAGTAAATATTTAGCTACCACTGGGGCAACACGGTGCTGGATGCAATTTTTGTTTAACATGTATATAAATTTGTAGTCGTCGGATTCTAAACAAAATGTAGACCCATAGACTATTTGGCGTTCCAAACAGACTACTCTTTCGCTAATACAGCAACAGGATCATGTGTCTTCAAATTAATTTTATACACTAGTGCGAGTCATGTTATAGAAACTGAAATTATTTCTATATATATATATCAGGATTAACACCAACATCCATATTTTCTAGTAACAATTTTTTTTAATTTCTAAGGAGTGGTTCTTGTGCAATCATTAACATGTCCTGAAAATCTTCAAACATCTATATAATAACAGAAAAAATAACATAGAAACATAGAAAATCTTCAAATATATATAAACATTGAACAACATTGAGCTTTTATTTGAATTTATAGTTATGCATTTTATTGAGTATATATATATTTTGAATTAAGACTTCTTTTGTTATTTTTTCTATGTTAGGATAAAACTTTGTTAGGATGTATATTTACATGAAAAAAGAACCTTGTTTCTACTTTTCAGTTAAGCAAACTTTTCGAAGCAAAATAACACAAATAAAAATGTGCATGCTCAAATACATTTCGCCTGCAAATTTGCCATCCAATTCGCATAAGAAAAATCCTTCGTAACGTTTTGTAGCATCTTCTGATTTGTT
Organism: Hydractinia symbiolongicarpus; assembly: GCF_029227915.1. Lineage (NCBI taxonomy): Eukaryota > Metazoa > Cnidaria > Hydrozoa > Anthoathecata > Hydractiniidae > Hydractinia > Hydractinia symbiolongicarpus. The sequence goes on along the minus strand of NC_079885.1, from coordinate 13,545,325 downwards.
TTGTTCTAAATAAAATGTGTCACTGACCCATATAGAATATTGTGTCCAGAATAGACTGTGTTTTTGCTAATAAAGAAGCACCATGACATATAAAAATTTGTGAGTAAAAATTCTCCATATATAAAGCCTCAGAAAACAGTATAGTCACTGTAGTTCGATCTAACCCTCATCCTCCTCTCTCTAGAAATGAAGTAGAAGAAGAGGAAAAAGTGACTGACGTCTGTCGTCCACGACAGGCGTGAAGCTACAACTTCAAAAGTTAACATAAGTAACATATGGTGTGCAGAGAGTACAAAGTTTTGACTCATTTTGGTTATATATTTTTATATTTTGATTTGTTTTTTGCTGTTGTGGTTAATATTGCAGTTCTGAGACACTTGTATAAAGAAAACTAAATGATGTTTTTATATGTCAGACTTTCTGTACATGTGTGGCTATAATGTGCAACTATAAAAGTATATATGCATTCATGCCCTGTTGGTCTAATGGCTATGACACTCTTATAAATGAGAGATCCAAGTTCGAATCCTGGACAGGGCTAGGAAAAACATTAATTATGTTGCACATATAGCTATACATTGCAGTATTAAGGATATTATATTCCGTATACTATGATGTATATATATATATATATATCCTGACTTTTTACCTTTGCCGCAGGGATTTGTGTTGGGCCCCTGCTTTTTCTTTTGTATATTGATGACTTAAAATCTGTCATCAATTCAAACCACCAACACCTATATTTGTGTCTTGCAAGCATAACTTTAGGTTATAAAATTCTTTATTAAGCTATTATAAAACAATTTGCGTTTTGTCATATTATTTGTGTCTTGCGTTTTTGTTCCAAGATTCTGCATATAATGTGCGTAATTACCTTATTCCATGAAATTACCCAGTTATGATTTTACACGCTTTTTTATAAGAATATAATTATAAGAATATCGAGGCTGAGAAATGGGTTAAAATTAGAAATATCCTAAGAATATACCCAGGCTCAACTGAGATTTGTCAAAAAGCTAAGGATACTGAGGCTGAAACGAAAAAACAATATTCTTATAAAAAAAGCGTGTAAACCGGTTTGTCAAAATTCGTGTTAATTTAAAGACTTTTAATTTCATGACTCGTTGATTAAAATACTGTAAATTGCCGACTTTTTTTACAATAAATAAAATCGCCTGTTACCGTAATTTTCGCTCCGTGTGATTTAGCATATTCTCAAATTCGCGTTAATTAAATGTAATTTGCGTTAATTTCTTGACTCGTTAATTTCATGGAATAATAAAGAATAAAGTGGTAGTTTGTTCTGATAATATTCGTTCCTTTGCATGCTGGAAAATTGTTTTAATAAACTTACTTGATTTCACCTCAAACTTCGGGATTAAGCCTGAAACACACGATCCTTTAATACGAAAGGTCAAAAACTGATGGATAATGATCAATATTACTTACTTTATTAGACACAAGTGTAAATATTTAAGTATATTTAATTAACAAAATTACATAATTATTACGCCTTGTTAGTCTAATGGCTATGACACTCGTAAACGAGAGATCCAGGTTCGAATCCTGGACAGGGCATGAAAAACATTATCTTGCACCTGATTTTTGATTTTTGATTTTCTCTTTATTTAACGTCGATAGATACAATAGTATTTAAATAACTAATTTAAATCGACAAAAACAACCTACAACAACCCCGTTGTATTATATTGATAAAATTCTGTATATTGACCTTAAAATACCTTAATTAAATATACGTAATCTTCGAGTTGTAGAAGGGGAAGGAGTGTATATTTAAATGCCTGGCCCTGCCTTGCCGTTCCTTTCTTGCCGTTCCCTTTCTATGTCTTTTCTGTTGCCTGCTTACTATGCCCTTGTCTGTGCCTCCCATGCCTTGCCTACCCCTGCCTTGCTGATTCCTCTTCCTGTTTTCTTGCCTGCCTTTGTCGCTCCCTTTCCTTGCCTTTCTTAATAAATCCCTTCCTTTCCTATGCCTTTTCTGGTGCCTGCCTGCTATGCCCTTGCCTGTGCCTCCCATGCCTTGCCTACCCCTGTCTTGCCTACCCCTGCCTTGCTGATTCCTCTCCCTGTTTCCTTGCCTGCCTTTGCCGTGCAACGCTAAATATATTGCCGTGCCCTTTCCTTAATGCCTTTGCCTTGGCAACCTCTCCGCAACACTTTCTATACTGGTTGTTCCTCGCAATCTAGTTCGTGCTATTCAATGGAATTTAGATACCGAAGGAGTCTAAGCTAGAGATGAAATGACTTAATGTCCCAGCTTTATTATAAATGTCTTCTAAACTTTTAGTAGTTTTACCATCATTATTGATATATTTAAAAAATCTATATATTTTTCCACTGTTACTGGATCAGTGTGGTATATGACAAAATAAATATCATATTAAAAGTGTCATATTTAAATCACCCAAGTTTCTCGGTTTCCATAGTATGCATTTCACAAGCTCTTTGTGAAAAATTGTCTTTTTCGTTCACGATCTTTCGGATATATTGAAAGACTCGAGAGTTAATTGTACATATTCTCTTCTTCTTTTGGGGCCACCAATGTACCAGTTCTAATTAAATCAGCAATTGAAACGCATTTAGGAAAAGTGGATGGCGGTATCATAAGAACAATTTTATTTCGGGGAATAACAGATGATGAATACGATATTTAGGGGCTCAGCCTGAAGTTGCAAGCGAACTATTACCAGTGGGTATGCTAAAATTACTTGTTGTTGGTAGTGGTGAACTTCACCTTTTTCCCAGCAACTTTATCATCGGAGATGCAAGAAGGTCCTCTATCGCTATTTAAAACTTCACAAGAACCTGGCTGACTTTGTGAGACCTTTCACAAGCAAGTTTTAAATTACAATTGAACTCATGTAATTTGAGCTCCTATAATTCGAATAATCATATAAATCAAACGAATTCTCCGGTCCCGTCCGAGTTTACACTAAAATCCTTATAAGAAAACTCCTATAATTCGAACTGGTCCTGTGAGCAAAATTTGATCATGTAATTCGAACTACATGATCAAATTTTTGTCCGTTCAAAGTTCTAAAACTCAAATTTTTTAACAATCAAACGTTTCAATGAAATTCGAATTTTTCCAATAATCGAACTTTCTCGTGGAATTCGAACTTTTTAACAATGAAACGTTCCCATAAAATTGTGGTGACTTTGAAGTACAATGCTTTAAAAGATCTGGAAAAGGGGCGCTTGAAAAAAGAAGTAGCCAAGGAATACAATATTCCCACTAGCACACTAGCAACCTGGAAGAAAAATAAGGAGAAAATAATCAAAGTTTTTGAAAATTCCCTTTGAAACAGCAACGGAAGTTTAAAACAGATAAATACGACAAATTAAATGACGCTCTGTTTAATTGGTTTAAATCAATGCGCGGAAACAACATCCCAATCAATGGTCCACTCTTGTCAGAAAAAACACAAGAATTTGCAAAAGCTTTTCAATATGAAGACTTTGCGGCATCAAATGCGGATGAATTTGGTCTGTTTTACCAATTCCTGCCCTCCAAGTCTTTACATTTTCGTGGTAAACGTTGCGTAGGTGGAAAACATAGCAAAGTTCGCCTAACTGGTATGGCTGCGTCCAACGCTATTGGTCGAAAACTCCCGATGTTCGTGATAGGAAAGTCTGCAAAGCCACGATGCTTCAAGAACGTGCACAACCTTCCCTGTCGATACTGACCTCAAAATAAATCATGGATGGATGGACTACTTTATGAAAAGTGGGTAAGAGAGCTCGACTGTCAATTCGATTTGCAAGGCAGAAAAATTATTCTGGTTGTTGACAATTGTCCTGCTCACCCGGAATTCACAGGATTAAAGGCAGTCAATTTGCAATTTTTACCACCCAACACAACTTTTGTACACAGCAAAGGGGTTATCAGGTATGTTTTCACATGTTTTTTTTGTTTGTATTTAATTTGGCAATGCTTTTTCAATATCCTTGTACATAGCCAGGGAAGTCGTTGCAATGTATGAGAGGTAGAATGTTTTGATTAGCACTTACAGGTCTTCACTTTTTACTAAAAAACAAAAGTCACAAAATAGTTGTGTGAATGAGCGCAAAGGTAGTGCATGCAGCCAGTGCATATTAAAGATATGGTAAAAAGTATCGAAATATGTGGGGAAAAGTAAACTATGTAATTTCATTGGTGATCATTAGAGAGTTTAAGTGTGAATCAATGATTAAAGGATACCATGCTTACATGGGTGAATGGAAACCAGTGCTGGGGAAAAGTTTGCAAACACGACCTGAACCTAAAAATGAAATCGATAAATATGCTGTCGCTGAAACTAAAGATGAAAAATTTGTTGGCCATTTAAAAAGAGGAAAGACTGGTCGATATGCCAAAACAATCTTTTACTTTTTGCGAGCGAATCCAATGAACATTGCTAATATTACTGTCACTGGGAAAAGGGTCAATCTAGAAGACGGAGAAGGCTTGTAAATACCGTGCACAATTTCATTTCAAGGAGAAGAAAAATATCTAGAGATTCTAAAGATACAGTTGAATTTGTGTCCTTTTTAACAATTTTATATAGATATTAAAGTATAAGAATGTGACAAATTTTTCAATGAAATACATGCGGAAAATGAAGCAATTTGTTAGTTTTCTAACGGTTTTCCTGAATCAATGTTTCTGAATGCTGTCTTCCCAACAAAACTTCTTTGTTTTTAAAATGCAAATTTTTCCTTTTTCTTTTTAGATCATTAAAGGCCAAATACCGATCCCTTGTCATTCAAAAGATCATAAGATAGACAAGAAGACAGAGCTGTCAAAAACAACAATCCTAGAAGCCATGATGGTGCTCAAGACAGCTGGGGATGATGTATCGAAAACAACAAACGTAAACTGTTTTCGAAAATCAGGAATTTCAAAAAGCGCTCGAAAAGCTGCTGTAGACGATGATTCAAGAATATGACCAATGATTTAGATGATGAAAGTGCTAATATGAGTAAGGAAGTGACGTTTTGGATGAGCTGAATTTGGATTTAGACCAACTTCGTAAGGTCAGATTAGACATGGCTCCTGAGGATTTAGATGCGGACTTCCTTGTGGATTTCGACATAAAGCTTATGAGCAATGAATCACGTCCGTTGTATGTCGCGGAAAATGTTAGTGAGTATAAAGAGGTCGAAATTGTTGATGTTGATGCTATCTTTGATGATGACAAGGATGACTGTCCTGATGACGATCCAGTTTCGCCCACCGTCGTAATAAGAAATTGACGACGCAATAAGAAATTGACGACGCAATAGAGACTCTGAAGAAACTGACGTTTGAGACCGATCCAAGATTTGATATTCTGCTGTTGCAAATGTCCGATAAGATCAACCATAGAAGATTGATTAATAGGAGACAGAGCAAAATCATGGACTTTTATGAGAAAAATTGATAATAAAAATTTGTAACACTTGTTTCACATGAAAATAGCAAGTTATTTCTCAAATACTACGGTTCGTTTTACTCCATAGGATGTTACAATATTGATAATTATTAGCGCCGTAAACCCGTTAACACTTCCCCACCAAAATTCGGCCGAAAAAAGTCAAACTCCTATAATTCGAAACTCATGTAATTTGAAAACTTTATTTTCGCGATCTCAAACTTTTGTGCCAAGAGTAGAAGTAGGGAAGGGTTCAATACAGGATTTTGATTTTAAACGCAAAATCCTCGCTTCCAAGTATCTAAAAACCTTGTGACGTCACAGATATATCATACATCAAATGAGTAAAAAACGCTGACCATGCTCACTCATGCATAGCATAGGGATGCGGGACTCGGGACCTGGGACGCGGGACTCTGGAAAATGAATATTTTACGAGTTTCGCGGGACTGTGTATCGGATGTGTAAAATCAGGACCGTTTGGATGGAAAATATGATAAGTCGATGGTAGTCATTCCCAATGTGTGTTATATACACGTTTGAACAAAGAATGAACAGAAATTCTAAAAAAAGATGAAAAATAAAAATCATACACAAGACGTATTTCAAAAATATAAACACGTTGAACAAAGAATAAAACAGAAACTGTAAAAAAGAATATTAAAAATTGTAAAAAAAAGAAAAAAGAAAGGTAAAATTGATATCATACACAAAGCGTTGTGTCATGAATCATGAACACCATTTTTTAAACGAAGAGGAGAATATGAATGCAGTATTTTTTTGTTGATATCACACTGGCAAACAGTGTTAGGGTTTTTATAAAGTTAAAGTTCTTCATCTTGTGAACAAAAGAGTGTAAAGTATATGTATAAAAAGTATAACAAAAGATTTTAAAGTTTAAATGTAATAATATATAAAGTATGCCGATTGATTTTCAAAGAGTTTTGTGCCTTGCACTTAGATGTGCCGTAAGTCATCCGGCACTAATATTGACGAAACGTGAAAAAAAATAATCATATTTCGAAAAACAAGACTGTTTTAGATACGCGAGTAAAGTCGGCCAATTGAGTTAACTCCTTCGACTTCGGACTAAAATCAAATCATTTGGTTCTTCAGGCTTTCCGTATCGTCCACCACAACCATAACAGCATGTTACGTTCTTGTGACAACATTTTAGCAATGTCAGCTGGTAACAGTGTGGAGCAGGAGCAGGTTGAGAAGGCTGATTTACTAAATTCTTTGTGATACCTGTAGTTGTAGGTGTATTTGTACTCGCAGATATTTTCGCTGCTGTAGGAGTAGATGTGGTAGTTGCTGAAGTTGCAGTTGTAGTAGTTGTTGTTGTTGATGCGCCACCATTAGTAGTTGAATTTACTTGCACTGGATTGACGTACGGATTGGCGTTGATTTCAAATTAGCAGGACCCTTCTTCTTTGAGTGGATTTTGATTTCTTCCGTCCCGGATTAGCTTCCTTGTTAAAATCTGCTAGGATATTTATTTTTGCTTTTTTGCTGTTGCAACTTTGTACAAATACTCACCTGCCTCATCACTTTCAATTGCTTGGTTTAATGTAACTGCAACAACCATAAAATAAAAAGCAATAAAGCATAATATACAACCTCATTCCCAGGTTTTTAAAATTTTACGTTCGTGTTTCATTTTTGATTTTCTGTTTGAAAAAAGATCTAGAATCTAGGTTGCAGAAAATATTCAAAGAATTTACCAAATTCTAAAAAATCATAGTGATCTCTAGATTTCAAAATGTTGATGGTCTCATTTGACTGCGTTCTCCTTGGCACTATTTTATTTAAGTTTAGTAGAACATATTCCTCGCCGTACTTTACGTAAACATTGATTGCTAAACGTAAGCAGTTACTTGCAGCATGTAGAACCATGTCCACAATATCACTATCGTATCGTTTTTGGTGCGCAAATTCATCAAACTGATGTAGTATGTCGATATCTCCGATGAATTCAGCGTAGAAATCGATATTTTTCAATCGGATCATATCAATTATTCCTTGTATGGATGGAATGGCGAGCATGCCTTTCATCTGCATCGCAAATTCTATGGCATACAACAGCAATGTCCATCCCCTTTTATCGCGTGTACCTTAACGTCGTCCTCTTTGATCGCATTCACGACGAAAGAACTAAAAGTGGAAAATGAAAAAAAATGTCATTTTTTTAAAGGAAAACGAGGCTGCGAATGGTTGAAAAATAGGAACAAAATAAGAACAATACACCGTTTCAAGATCATCTTAAGAACACAAATAAAGAAGTTCAGTTTAAATATATGCATTAAAAAATTGAACTTCTAATGAAAATGTGTGCATCATAAAAATTTCTTATTTAGAACAAAAAGTTGAGACTATAAAATATATTCTTATAAGTAAATTCTTATAAAACTTACACGCTTTTTACATTTTTAACATTTATAACAAAAACGGATCATGTGTCCGTTGTAGTAAAATATACTCTACAAAATTATAGCAATTTTATTATATCAAGGCTGATTATATGTTTTCATGTGTAGCCATGCTAAGAAAATTATTAAGAATATATAAGGTTTATCTTTGAGATAAACTTTCGAGTTTATCTCAAAGAGCTCTGGGGACGAGAATGCCTTGCCATTGTTCTTATTCTGTTCTTATTTTTTTCATAAAATTTCAGCCTCATTGTTGTTGTAAAATGGTTCTAATAAAAAAATGATATGTAAAACACTTACCGTGACATGTTCATTTTTTCTTTAATTTAAATGTTCGCTATTAATAACTCTAAAACAATCTCTGTAATCTGCTACAACTAACTTGGAAACTTAACACACCTAGATTCATAGCTCAAAAAAGTCATTTGATTGTTTCAACACCTAAATAATAGAGACACGTGTATGTGAAAAATACCCTGGGGAGACATAGCTGGTGCCCTGGCTCGTGACATAACGGTGCTAATAGCATATTCATCTCTTTCATCTTTTTTTTTAATAAAATATCTTACTTCTTAGGCATTTTTAAAGATCTACTATGTGTATATAATCTTGTAAATGTTAGGTGTTTTTAAATCGCCTTTTCACAACACCCACACTCACAGTAGGAATACTTTTTTATAGAACAAAAAATATAAAAAATGCTCACTTTATGATCTTTTTTATTATAGCGTGGGTCAGTATTTTGTATCATCTAAATTTTGCCGCATTGCGTCCCACGTCTCGAGTCCCACTTTTCCGAAATGCCAACATGGTCAGCGTTTTTTACTTATTTGATGTATGATATATCTGTGACGTCGCAGGGTTTTTGAGGGGTAGCTGCGCAGATACTCGGAAGCGAGGATTTTGCGTTTAAAATTAAAATCCTGTATTGAACCCATCCCTATTCTACTCAAAGTAATTTTAGAAATTTCACATTACAATGAAGTGTGAATGACAGTAAAGTGAAGGTATTGAAATCTAACACAAAAAAATGTTTTTTGCAGGAATCTTTTTTTATTGTTATTTTATTTCTGTAAACACGACAAAAATACAGAATAAAGAAAAAAAATGCATATCAGACAACGTAACGCCGAAATCACTTGCTTTAATAGTGATAGCGCCAGGCCACGTTGTTTCTTTTTTCTCTTTTTTCAATTAATATTTTTTATTTCATGAATATTTTTTTATTATTTTATTTTTTCATTTAATTGTTGAATTTCCGCGCCCAAAGGCGTAGGAAATTCTTTAAAACCGTCGTTTTTTTATTTCGGAGCATTTTTTGAGAAAAAATCGACCCTGGGATTTCACGTTGGTCCGTCACAGATGTAAACTTCGTACCCAAGCTCCTTAACTACTGGGAAGTCTAGTATTGACGCTTCAGGCCAAAATTTGTATTTGTTTTCGACAAAATTTGGCACAGTTTACAAAAAAGTATGCTGAACATAATGGTGACATAATAATTTTGATTTTTGTCACCTAAATGTCATTTTAGGCCAAAATTGGTCCAAAAATTAGAACTACTTTATTTTCAACAAAATTTGGAACACTCAACAAATAAAGTATGCTGAACATGACGGTGACATCAAAATTTTGATTTCTTCTTACCTAAATGTCATTTCAGGCCAAAATTGGTCCAAAAATTAAAACTACTTTATTTTTAACAAAATTTGGCACAGTAAACAATTAAAGTATGCTGAACATGATGGTGACATGAAAATTTTGATTTTTTGTTACCTAAATGTCATTTTAGGCCAAAATTGGTCCAAAAATTAGAACTACTTTATTTTCAACAAAATTTGGAACACTTAACAAATAAAGTATGCTGAACATAATGGTGACATCAAAATTTTGATTTTTGTCACCTAAATGCCATTTTAGGCCAAAATTAGTCCAAAAATCGAAATCACTTCATTTTCGGCTAAATCTGGCACAGTTAACAAATAAAGTATGCTGAAAATGATGATGGTACAAAAGTTTGATTTCTTCTTACCTAAATGTCATTTCAGGCAAAAATTTATCCAAAAATTAAAACTGCTTTATTTTCGACAAAATTGACACAGTTAATAAAAAAAGTATGCTGAAAATGATGGTCACATCAAAATTTTGATTTTTTGTCAACTAATGCCGTTTAAGACCATAAACGTTTCAATCGCAAGACTTTCAACCATGAATGATAGGCTGTATTTTTTGTTAGCAATTTCTTTTAAAATGTGAGTTTATTATGACACGTTTCGTTTTGTTTGCGTTTGTTGTAAGATATAATGTCACTGGTGTGCTTTATCTTCAGAGGTTCATGCACCAAACCCCTTCGAATGTTTGGCACAATAACACAACGAATTAGCAGGTTTTCATCAAATATTTTGGTAGCGCGCGGAAATTCTTAGAGCCCCCAGGGCTTCTTGTTATTTCCTGCTTTTAACATGACAAAATAATTTTTTTACGTTGACAGCGATTGGCCACCAGGTACCCCTGAATGAACAAAACATCAACAACATATTTTTATGCCAAAAAGTGACTATTCGTCCATTAAATACGATAAAGAGATCTCTATATATCTACATGTTCGAAAAAATTAAATACGTTCTCTGTAATAGTCTTATGCACATGTATGAGCAAAAAAACAAAAAAAACGAGACAAAAATATATTTACATTTCACAACTTTGATCTCAGGAAATACATTCACCAACAGCTTCTTTACGTGGTGTTTTTAAATCAAGTAATTACAACTTCTCCTCTACGAACAAGATTAATGCTATTTGAATTCACTACTATGAAACTCTTACAAAGAAATATTTCTTCAGAAAATGCGAAGGAGAGAAATGTCAAAGCTAACCAAATAGTATTTATTTTTAATTCTTTTGACAACAGAAAAGTACTGTAACACAAACGAGGCCGGACATGATCTCCTCCAAATTGTCCATTAACCGACATCAATAATAGATTGCAGCCAATATTAAACATTTAGCCTAATAAGTCAATGACGTCATATAAAAAATAACTACAATAATCCTAATCTTATAAGTATCTCTATAATCTAACCGCCCAAGAATCAAATCAGTTCTTTGTAGTAAGGCCAGACCAGCTGGTTCTCACAGAAATGAATTTTTGAGAATTACTCTCTTGTTCTCGCGGATGAGAAACATAATAAAAGAAGAAAGAATGATCTGCAAATCCTTTAATAACACAGCTGTCCCGCTGAACCCAAACATTTATCTTCTCTTCAGAAAATTTCAAAGGTTTATTTACACGTCGCGTTTACTCACATGTCGTATAAACTTTAGTCCAAATAATAGTACTCATGAAAACTATATATTATATATAAAAATGTGTTTCTAAAACAACACATTTTTTATCGCTTCCTTATTCCTGAAATACAACACTACGATTGCCTTTAAAATCATCTACGATGGTTTCTCCTAACATCAGTTTTTACAAATTTTATTTCCCTGAAAGATTTGAAGTAAATAGTTCTGAAACTCTATGTACCCCCTCGTTAACACAAATTTAAGACAGGTTCACAGGAGAAAATATTACTTGTTTTGTTTGACTGCATGTTTAAAAAAATAAGCACTTCTTCTCTGCATCACATCTTTTGTTCACTCAAGATCATGCAATAGAAAATAATTCGAATGTAGATATAATAGAGTACAATTTATAAAGTTGTTTAACTTTACGTTAAACAGAGAGGAACAGTCGGCAAAGTTTCATATTAAATTATTACTGCAAGCAAGCGTCAGCACGTCCCATCTTAATTAATTTAATATTGAGGTGTGAATAGATCTGAGTTTTGATTGAACTGGTCCAGAAATAAATTGCGTTCGCTCATTTGTGAAAACGGAATTCGTTCCTGCAACATTCCAGCGCTGTCCAAACGAATATCACTGACGGAGCGATACTGTACACCAGAGATTCCATTACCAAATTGAGACGGTACGCTGCGCTGGCTATTCAAAGGGCGGTGAAGAGAAAGACGGTCAGGTAAAACATCATATCTGCTTGAAATGGCGTTGTTAATAAGGTGATTCATACCAGGTGGTACCGAAGCTACTCTGTCTACATTAAACCGGCTATTATTGGTTAATCGATAGTTGTTAAATGCACTGTTATCACCAAGTTGATTAGCCAGGCTCTGATGAGACATGGCTTGTTTTTGTAGCTGGAGTTGCTTTTGTTGGCGAGCGTATTGCTCAAGGATTTGTTGTTTAGCGAGTAACTGTTCGCGGTTTTGACGCATATATGGTCCAGCCGGGTTAGCTGGTAGTTGAAGATTCTCCATGTTGCGTGTTGATATGTTGTGGTTGTTGTTAGGGGGGGGAGGCGTGTAATTTCTTGATTGGGAATGAATCGGCCAGGGGTCTGGTGAAGGTTGCTATAAATAAGAACAACAATTCACAAGAACTTTCATAAATACTATGGCCTGCCCCAGACAAAAAGAATACTAGTTACTACTGAGTTTTCCTGATAACTGTTTGCCCCGAAATATGTCTCTCTCGACAACTAAAAAGCTTGTAAAGATTGTCAACTTTCTATTTTCCACTTTAAAGTCAAATAAAACAATCATCTAAATATTACCTTATCGAGGCAAGCTTTGTTCGCTCTGAGTAAATGAATTTCGAAGAGACGAAAATTAAGGATACTGTAAGGGTATAGACACATATTCAGTATATTCATTATTACTCAAAAATTGTTTTTTTCTTCAAAATTATTTATTGAATAAAAAAGCAAATTAAATTGTCTATAGGATAATATAAATATGAAATTTAAATTTTTTTCCAGGTAGCCATAAATCCACGTAATCTAAAATTCCTCGTAAAAGAGTTTTTCGCAACCTGACCTTTACAACAATAGCCTATTTAAAGATGTGCAGAAGGTGTTAAGCGAACTACAGACAACTCATTAAATTTTTTTTGTAAAAAAATATATTTAAACCATTACAGTATCCTTAAGCCGAATTAATACATCGGTTGAAAAATAATTTGGACCAGTATAAATATTTTAAAGAACGATTTTACAGAATTGCCACAAAACAAATCTTTAAGCTACTTTAAGTGAATAAACTCTTGTGAGAATTAAGTTTCACAAATTTTGTGCATTTTTTATTATTATTCTGGTAGATCAAACCAAAATCAGTTGATGGGTATGGAATAAAAAGATATACTAAATGTCCTAAAACTGTCTTCCAGCCTTGGTGCCATTATCTAACCAAAAGGTTTTTCCTCCATCCTCCTAGGTTTTCTAATTTAGAAAAATTTGAAAATAACCCATAAAGGCCGGTTTCCATACAACTGCATTTTGCGCCCAGTCGTAAAAAGCGCCGTGACTTTTGATCTACGCATGCGCATTATCAGAATAAAGCCGCTGACCTCGCGCTTTTGCATGCACTGGGGCGATTTTAAAAAAGATGAACTGCTCTACTTTTTGCGAGCTACATTTTGCGCTTCAGCTTAACAGCCAATCAAAAAGTAGCAATCTACATGAATTACGAAAGAATTTTTAATTAGATCATTTCAATATGGCTAGCAACATCTCGTTTCTGTGTTAAATTTTTGTCAAAGCGAAATGAATGTAGAGAATCAGAATATATATCAATCAAGTGAAGTAGATGAAAAACAAAATAACATTAATGAGTCTGTGGAGGCACAAAGAAACAACATTGTAAACAAACTTAAAAAGACTACTCGTGATCTGACGACATTAAATCCATAAGCAAAACGTTGTATAGTTCTTTGATTCTTCTTTCTATGGAAAGTCGTCTCATCCACATGTTTTTCTTAGGTATTTTACAACGTTGTTTATTTCTACGCCATAAAAATATTGCTAGGACTACTCCAAATTTTGCAGCAACAAATATCGTCTGTTTACATCAGCCATGTTTTGCAAAAAACACGTGAGCAAAAATCGCTAAATGGAAATGGTTCGGTATATGTGATAAAAGTCGCAGCGCATTTTACGACTGGGCGCAAAATGTAGCTGTATGGAAACCGGCCTTAATACCCATCCACCCTAAGTGACGAAATTTTGAAGACACAAAGTTTGGGCGATAAAGTCAAATACAAAAATTTTTGCTTCTTGTTTGCAACACCTTTTTACTATCTCGCCACCAAGAATGGTGTTGTTTTTTAACTCGCGACTAACTGACGATGTCCCAAAATCCCAAACACTGGGAACGAATTTGGCATTCACAAGACGGGTTTAAAACCACGCGCAAAGTCATCCTTGGTTGTCATTGTTTCGTAATTATACAACTTGTTAATAGCGAAATAGTTTATGCAGCGCCTGCATCTTGTTTATCCCACACCTAATAAAGAAAAGCGCCTACCTCGTAAGGACTTGGGTATAATTGTGTGTCATCATAAGAGTTTCGGTGGTCCGAAATATATGACCTAGGCAAAAAGAAGGCGAAGTGAAGCTAGTAAAAGAGACAAGTTGGAACTGGTTACGAGTATTTCAAGTCTTCTAATACACATGGTCGCAAAGACCTGTTTTTAGAATGATCTTGGCCTCCAAGGAATGATACATGATTACTTTTTGAAATACTTATAAAATCAACATTGTTTGATTTTAAAATTCAATTAAAATTCATAGTTTAGTACATTATATACGTCCTCTTTTATATCAAAAACATACTTTCGAGTTCATCTCGGATGTTTCTTAACTTTAAAGGAGATTTTCTGAAAATTAATGGAGTCACACCCCTGTTTTTACATGTCAATCTATAACTTACTGTTTCAAGTTTCTTAACATTTTGCGAGTTAGCAGTTGAAAGTACTATAATCTCAGTCTCGGATTTTTTATACAAAAGACGTGTACCACTAACCTATCCTTCCAATTCTCGTTCCCGTTTCTATATGCAGTGAAAAATTTGGATCCTTCCAACAACTTCTGAAAATCCTGTTGCTTATCTAACGTAAACTGGGTTTCATTTTGTTTGCTGTCATGTTGCGTTTCTTCTCTCACAATCACCATCTTGAACAAACAAATCATTACATAAACGAATTCCAGACGCCGTAAGGCTGAAATAGCCGTTTTCAAAAAAAATAACCAAACTTTTAGGTGTTTATCCTAGGGGCGCTTATTTAGAAGAGGGGTAGGTGTACTTTACAAAAAAAAACTATTTTGTAGCAGAGAATTTCTTTTCCAAAGCTTTCTTACGTCCGCTACAAGAACATACGCTTTTTTTTAAAGAGGTTGTTTTTAATTGGACGGGTACAAACCTGACAATCGGATAACTTCAAAAAATGTTTGACCTTTACCAAAAAGTTTTTAATTAAATACTAAATAATTTAAGTTTGATAAAGCAATTAATTAGTATAGGGTAAAAAACTTACTCCTTCATTTTCCAAAGTTGCATCAGACCATAAACTACCCAGTTTATTACCTAAACCAACCGGCCAAGAAAGTCTGGAATTAAAAGGCTCGTACAAAGTGTGCTGTTTTGGCTGTAGTAGCTGCTCTCTTGTTTGGAATGCGCCTACAGCGCCACTTTTTGGTATAACAGTTGACCCTGGTGAGGGTATAGCGGTATTGAGTTTGTGAGTGGGATCAGGGAACACAACATCTGCTTCACTACGTTGCAATGGCATGACACCTAATGTCGATGGCATACTTGCACCTGGCATTATGTTTGAGCACAAACTTGGATTGGGCTCATTTTCTGTATTTGGCAGACTCATGGATGACAAGGATATATTGAAGATTTTATCTGCACCAGCTGTATGAAGAATATCCGGTTTCGATTTCGCAAGCTCGGTCACAAGTACTGGAGTATGATCTTTCGCAGATTCACTTTTTACATCAACAATGCTGACACACAACTGTGATTTCAGCTTGCTTCGCTTTTCATCGTTCAATTTTGTGTCTATCTCGACCGTGTTGTTACTCTCGTTGTCTTCCGCTTCAGTCTTCGCACTAATGCTATTTTCTTTATTCTTGTTCAACGAATTTATATCATCAACAGGCATCAGTTTTTTATCTTCATTACCTTTATTAGTGTTAACATTAACAGTCGAGTTAAATGCTAATTTTAATACAACTCTGTTATCGATTCCATCGCCGGGCGTTCGTTCAACGTTTAGACTAAAACCAGCGTCGGACGATTCACTTTTATCAGCATAAAAAATTTTTTCTGAAGAATTATTTTCACCAACAGTGCTGTTCTCGCTCTTGAATCCTTTTTCTTCTTCCTTCTTCTGATTTGACGATGCTTTTAGTTTCTCCAGGGATGATTCTTTGCCATCTTTAACCGTCATGTCTGCAGTATTGCCTGAAAAACTTGCTGATTTCTTGTGACACAGTTTCTGCTTTCCATCCGCCATCACTTTTGCATTATTTGTGTCACTCGTCAGATTCGTCATGCTGTTGTTTCGCTTGTGTGTTTTGCTGCGATTTTTGTCCGATTTCTCGTTGATCGCAAGACTGCTTGAGCTCGATCCAGACAAAAAGTCGATGACTCCTTGCAGTTCTTCAAAGGATGCCACTGAAGGGGACTGGTCCTTTGATCCTTAAAATTAATTCAAATTCGCAATATAACATAGCAGTATATATCAGCCAGTTACAGATAGACAGCCAGTTATAAACAGACAGACAGGCAAACCTGATAATGTTGGTAGTGGTGGAAGGCCGAACTTCGGAGAAGATGAGAACCATGCCAAATCTTCCTTTTTTTTCTCTTGATTTACTTTTTCCTTCTCCTTTTGCTGAGAATCGGGTTTTACTTTTTTCGATTTTTTCGCCTTGCGTTTGTGTCGGGGAGGAGGTACTGGTTGGCTTTCATCTTGGGAATCACTTGATGTGTTGTACGGACTACCTGTCATGCAAAAGAAGGATCCTTTTAATTCATTAAATTAAAAAATGCAATCAACTTGATTATTCCCACTTCTGTTATCACAAACCGATTTCTATAAATTTTGGACGAAATAATTAGAGATACTTTTTGTTCAAGTTAAAGGGAAGCCCATGTAAAAAATAACGATGGACTTTTTGTTTAAGAAGCTCTTTTCGTTCTCGAGATATTCGCAAGTAAAATATTTGGATTAAATTATGTTGCAGAAATTATGATGCGTGGGTGTAGCAAATTTTGATAACTTTCTAATATCAGCAATTTTAAAAACCTGGTAAGAGATTGCATCAAACTTGCAAAAAAATATGTCAAAAAGACACTTGTTTGCTCGTCCCAGGCGTCTTAAATTTTTGCTGATGACTCAATAACTTGGGATCAGCACATCAATTTGCGATAAAATTTTGTGCATAGGCTAATATATATATATAACCCCTATATATTTACTAACAAAATTTAATTAAAACCGATACGGAAAACGTGTACTACGGGCGAAGTCCCGTAAATTTATGACAGGCTAACGACTAGTTTTGGAATTTGTTGAGTTGCGCTCATCTGGCTGGCTGAAACTTCCTTTGTGATATTGTGACTTCAAACAGCTTTGAATGACAGTAGCTCCAAATAGTGACGGGCAAATTTTTATGGATTTGCACAAGCTAACGACTAAAAATTATTTTGTTGTTAAAAAGTCTAAAAGTGACTCTTCTACCTAGATCGGCTATGTCACACCTTGCAGACAAACAGAGAAACGCAATCATAATACCTTTTTGGTCCAAACTTAAATCATCTTCAGGTTCTTTTGTATACTCATTTGCAATGATGTCTCCTTCTGCATCAGTTTTCAAGATGGATCTTCTCTGAAAAAACTTCGTTGTTGCCTTCGTCAACTTAATCTTGATGCTTTTTGATCTCTCTCGACCCTGTTCTTTTTTCACTTGGTTAGATGGAGACTGGCGCAATACACACTGGTTTACCCGCGCAACAGGTATTGGTTCCATCCTTTTAACAAGATAGTCTGCAACATCAATTACAGCATGATACGAAACGTCAACCGTAGCTACGGTTTGTGTCACCTTGTCACGACAGAGAGATTTAAAAAAAATCGAGTCTTCAACAATAGCCCTAAAATAGAAATTAAACAATCTAATAGAAATAATAAATTCTGAGATTTCCCGATACTTTTCTTGGCATCTATGCCTGCCTAAAATCAGAGAACAAATAGTTTATAATGAGGCTGAGATTTTATTAATTTTAGGCCAGTTAAAAATTTTGAAAAACTATATTCCAACAACTTTCAAAATTAATAACGCCACTGATGTCATCGTTTTTTGTGACAGTACTGAAAACATAAAAGTTAGGTCTGTGGAGTCTTGACGAAACATAACAATCTGTTTGAGTATGTGCGTAATGCAACTAAATTTCTCACAATCAGATAGTACTAAAATCATCAGTTACTTACCACTTGGATGGAACATTTATTTCGATACCATTCTCGTCCACGTCAAGGTAAACCACTTTTTCGCCATCAGGTGTTAAGAGTGGTTTCACTTGCAACTTAAAAATAAAATTAAATAAACAATGAAAGACAAGCTTAAATATCAGATATACAACAAGGCTGCTACAACATTTTAAAGCAGACAAATTCAGTTGTGAACCATAAGTACGATCCTCCAATCCTTTAGAAAGCTTAAATTAAGGAAATAAATGAAGAATGGTTAAACTTCATTTAAGACTAGTAGTTTTCTCACACTTCCCACACAAGCTTTTTTAAAAAAGAGTGGACAAACAAGAGAATCAACAAAATAAATTTTCAGCCTCCTTAGTTTCTTTGGAATGCTACTTCTCCATATTGCCTAGAAAGTTGCAATTCTTAAATACAATAAGTGTGACTTACACATATTTATGAATATTGCTTATTTAGAGTACTCTTCGGCGTTTTACTGTTAAGTGTATTAGAGAATAACTCTTAAATACTAGTGAGGAGTTTCTTTTAAAGAAACCAGTGGAAGGTTCTAGTTTCCTAATTGGTTCTTAAACTTATACATATATCGAATGAAATTGACATCAACTTGTCTCTATACGTAATGCAATCACACAAGCGG
Source organism: Hydractinia symbiolongicarpus (assembly GCF_029227915.1). Taxonomy (NCBI): domain Eukaryota; kingdom Metazoa; phylum Cnidaria; class Hydrozoa; order Anthoathecata; family Hydractiniidae; genus Hydractinia; species Hydractinia symbiolongicarpus. The sequence continues at coordinate 13,526,504 of NC_079885.1, read as the reverse complement.
ATGTGCAAAAAGTAGTTATAAAAAGATATTTTCTGGGAAATTACTTTTATTAGTTTCTTAATTTTTTGAAGCCTAAAAAATCCAGTACTAAAAGTTTCTTGGATGCTTTAATCTCTATTTCTTATAATCTTATAAACGGACTTGTTTTTTTTTAAAAAAAACGTGTATTAAAAGCTTATCCACTGTGACAAAAACTCACATTAGTGCATTACGAAAAAAATATTTATTTTGACCAAAAATTAAATTACTTATTTGCCACAAAAGCTCTCTCCCTTTAAAGTTAAGAAAATCAGCTATTCAACCTGTCCAGAATCTAGTTTTCTAGAAATGACTTTCATATTTACTGATGTCGTGGAGTATTTTAAAGAAGTTTGAACCGGATGTCTTTGTCAATAAAATAGAGCCAAAATTGATTCTCAAGGCATGATTTAATAATTCTTTCCCACAAAAGGTTATTTACTACAGGCATTAATATGGGATATAGCCCTACAGGATAACTATTTGCACCCTTTCGGTTTGGTTGTCTTTTCTATAAAATATGTTTTCTCATATATAAGTCAAGAGGTTAACATAACATTTAAACAACAGACAAAAATTCCAGTTGGGCATATTTCGTAAAAGTCGAGAAAACAATAACTTGAGTACAGAAAGGATTTTTGGCTTGAAAGTTGTTATGGTGTGCTTTTAAGCTAATGTAATGGAATTGGTGTTTTTTTTTTGGAATTAGCTACACTTCCTGAGTTCCATAATTCAGTCATTTTAACAGGGCGCAACGTTTATATACGTTAAAAGATTTTTTGGGTGTGCGACTTGCAGGTCCCTTTTGTTAAAGACCAAAAAGAACAATAGATTGAGTAAGCGCTAAGCTTCAAATGCCTATACCTTTTAAGCTCCAGAGTCGACAGCACGAAAAGGTTGTTCCATTTTATTATTTCATGAATATTCGATAGGAAATATATTTGACTTTTTTATATACTTTTATTTTGAAGTTTAGGAAAGCCAGGCCAAAAAGAGTGTCACATAACAAAAAAAGATCAAAAATTGACTTAGATGAACAACTTTTATAATATTCTACCAATAAAGCCTATATTTTATCGTATTTAAAACCAATGATTTTTTTTTTGTTATTTCAGTCATTATTGTCAGTTCAAGCGCATTATTGTGACAACTCATGTCATCAACCCGTTCATTCCGAAACGGTTAGGGGACCCAGGTTTGGGAAACTTACCCAAATTGGTCTCAGGTGGTCCCTAGTTACCCACGCGGTGAAAAAAGATAGACAACATCACCTAGTTTCCAAGTTATTCGCCCTCAAAGCTTTAAGTGCACTGTAATGGCTTCATTAATTTAATATAAGATATTGATGTTAAAGTAGTGTTATTGACGTCGCGCCGTAACGTCAGAAAATTTAACATATTAGACATGCATTTTTCAGCAACATCGAAGGAAAATGAACACATCCACTTTGCCTGTTACAGACAGACACACAGACAGTCTCTGTATTATTATAAGAGACTAGTTGATAAGGCCCGTGAAAAAATCCACTTAGGCAGAAGGATGGACAATGGGAAAGATATGTCATATAATTTTATTGATGTCAGCAAATTTAGTATATTACACACTGCCCTTTACCAAAAAAAATAAATCTAAAAATGTCAAAAAGTATGTGTGCAAGGTGTAATTTCTAATTTGACCAAAATGTTCTTAAAATCTTACACAAAATGTCAAATCGCATTAAATCCCACACACAAAACTCACACAAAATGTAAAGAAAAACAGCTTGCAAGGTGTAAAATCTAGTTGATATAAATTTACAAGAACGACACTCACAAAACCGACAGTAACAACACTTACAGTTATAATACCGACAGTCACAGCATCTTATGTGATTATGTTGAAAATCTTTAATATTTTAATTTGAAGAGTCAAAAAGAAAGGCTTGCGAGAAAAGGCACATATCTATGAAAGTAAGCTCTTTACACATTTTAAACATTGTCTTTTCCCTAAATGCTTATACAACAATATCAAAAAGCCATAGTTTGGAAAACATCAAATTTAAATCTCGAAAAATCATTTATTTTGTTGAATACCACCCAACAGCTTACAATAAAGTGTAATTCTACAAAAATTGGTGCTTTTAGTATATTGCATGTGGTCTATTTCAAATAACAGCACTTTCCAAAACAAACAATATTAACGGACAATCATACTATCCTCCCATAAATTTTTTTAACCCAAAGTCATAAACCCACGTAAATTTCCAATCTAATGTCAATAACCCCTTAGCATTTTACACGAAGGCTGACAAAAGTTTACGGGATGTCAGAAACAAAACAATAAAAAGTAACTTAACACACACACTTTAAATTCTGAAAAAATTTGTTCCACTTGTCATATTGCATGTGATCCCCTTGTATAGTTTGTAGGTAATGTGAAAAAAGAGTCACACTATCCTAAAAGTTCAAGAAAGATTTTGTAGCTAGCTTGTTACATCATAACTCGTGTTCAAAAAAGAAGAGAAGAGAAGAGGTAGCTATAAATACCTAAAAAAAGAGGAATAGCAACATAACTCATAGGTTAGAGCTAACTATGGGATGGAGCCTTGAAGCTAACATTAGCTAGCTCAGTAGCTAGGACACCCAATTAAATATATTTAAGCTGGGGAGACTTAGCTACGTCTATTATTAGCTATTTATGCTTAGTAAAACACATATAAAGGAAAACAAAAGCAATGTGAAAATTATGACATTTGCAGTTAGTTAACAAACCAAAATTTTCTATTTCGCTAGCACATTTGTTTAGTAGCTAGCTAACAGCTTTATGTAGCATTTTGAATTTTAGGACAAATAACAATAGAGTTACGCACCAGGGGACACATTCATTATGCAAAAAAATGTAAACAAATATGGCTAGCTTTTTTTATTTTTTAAAAAACGCGGCAAAAACCTTAGGAATTGGAAGCTCTGACAGACACACGGAACTGGCATATTATTATATAGATGCTGATGACACGGTAATTTACGTCAATGACAAATCATTAGTTGAAATTGAAAGAAAACTGTCAATCGACATGACATCCATCGAGAAATGGTGTAATGACAACAACCTTATATTAAATTTCAAAAAGTGTAAAACCGAGGCAATGCTCTTAGGGTCCAAGCAATTGGTAGCAAAATGCAAGGATGGTCTCAACATCACGTTTCAAGATCGCACACTAACAACATGCGTTAATTATAAATACCTTGGAATAGTGATCAATGGTACGCTAAATATGAACAAAAATTTCGATATTGCATATAAAAAAGCGTCAGGAAGACTCCAATTACTTGTAAAAATTCGCTCGATGCTGACATCACAAGCTGCTAAAACTGTTTATCAATCTATGGTCGTACCGTTACTCCTTTACTATGCATTATCATCGCTACAACTGAGCAACACGAACGAACTGAAACTCGAATCATTCCACCGCAGGGCAGTCTCCATTATTGACGCAGGAGATATGAAGTTACTTACAATAACTGCCATAAAAAAGATTAGACTTTGTCTGTTTGTGCGTAAATGTCTTGATAATAATGTTTGTGTTGGGTTCAAGGATCACTTTGATATTACAACTAACAGTTGTACACGAAATAACCAACGTCTCTTGAGATTGCCAAGATTAAAACGTATTATCGTGGATCATTACAGTACACCTGCGCAAAACTACATAATGAATTGAATATAAATATTAGAAAAAACGAAAATTTTATTGAATTTAAGAAATTATTGATGCAAGCATTTTCCTAAATTTTACATGTGCATTTTGTTTTCTTATATAACTTTTGTTCTTGCTTTTTTCTGACCTTTTTCTTGTCTGCGCGTGTTAGTGGCCTGCACCTATAGAGGTGTCTGAATTATTTCTTCTATTTAAGTTTTTTATCAGTTCCTACTATCCTGTCTTACATCATAATAGTTTAGTGCTACAGCGTTGTTCGCATTCTTTCATTTCTACCTGATTTTAATGTATATACTGATTGCTAACATATTTTTTTATGCATTTTTAAAAATATATTTTTATTTATCTTATACACAGGGCCTCCATTGATAGCAGTTTATTTTTTAAATTGACGGTAGCCACCCTGTATAAATATGTTTTAAATAAATAAATAAAATAAATAAATAAAGTACATCTGCGGGTAAAAAGTTGGTTGCATGTGCTACAAGGATATTTCTTTCCGTCTACATTACTTGGCTTTATTTTGCAAGTGTTCTGATGTTTGAATTTACTTTGTCTGTAAAGGAATTCTGTTGAACAATAACTACACTTTCCCATATTATGTACAATCACTTGCATCTGGATGTTAGATGTTATCAATCTCTATAATAATACGAAACTTCCGTGTCTGTGTGACTTTTGCGAAGTCAATTATCCTATATTATAATACGCTTGTGTAAGTGACTGAGTTCACGGCACTAAAATCACGGGTCACTTTCTTATGGCTCATACATTGTCTCCCAAAGCGTGGCGTTACGCTAAAATTTACTAAGTTAAAAAAAGTTGCCACACGCGGGTTTATTTATTGTTTATTTTAAAAGCCGTACGGGGTCGTTATGGATAAAATAATTTAATTTTACCCCCGGTTTACCATGTGCGCACCGAATTTCACGGAAACAAGTTGTTTATCAACTGAAAAAAGAAAACCGAAGCGAAGAAGGTTGTATCTTTTTTATAACTTTTGTACTCACTTCCCAAAAATTAATCTATTAAACAAAGCATGCAAATGTTTTCTATCACTAGGTTAGTTTAATTTGTTTTTCTTTATCTTCCCTTTTTGTGTTCTGGGACCGAGGTTGCCACTATCGCATTCGAATATAATTCGAATACAAAATGTTACAAAAAAACAAACTGTTGTTGTCGAGTATAAAAACTTGGTATTCGTTAGAAATATATTTTATGAAGAAGAAAAACGTATGACGATGTAACGTCTCAAAGAGAATTTATTGGAAAAGTATGCAAGTGTCTCAGTTTTCTTTTGGACGAAGCGAAAGTTTAGTAATAGAAGTAAAAAACTGATTAGATTTTTATCCAGAGAACGCTAGCTAGAGAAAGCCAAAGAAAAGCAGGTGTGTTGTTTAGAGTATCTGGTAAAAAATGGATTTTTTAACCGTTTTAACTTTCAGAACTAAGCTTTCCCTTAAATACAAGTTTCTTATTGTGTTTTGAGCCTGAACATATTTTCTTTAAGCACTTTTTTTTATGAATGTACTCTGAAAAATGGGCCAAAAGTTAAGAATATCCTAGATTGTTTGTTCTAAATATAAAAAGAATTTTCCAATAGCTATAGCAACTTATAGCAACCTTTATTTTACTAAGGCATTATATATTTTCAGGCCATAGCCATGCTAAGAATATATTTAGAATAATAGGGATAGTATTTGTCAATTCGATTCTTAAATTCGAAAACGCTGCATTATCACGCACGGCACATTTGCGCTGTTTTCTTGATACATAAGATCAAAATAATTTGATGATGATTGGCTGTTAACAGAAAAAAAAACAGAAACAGCCAATTTCTATTTTCTTGTTTTTATCAGCGAGTTGTTGAATATTATCTCTGCGTACCAAATTAAGCATTGAATCTATTATAGTTTTGTCAGTAAATTACCACACCTCGAATTCAAGTCATTGAGTAAATTATTCAATTGCGTAATAATGATCTTTTGTCTATATTCATGATTCCATAAACTAGATAACAAAATTAATCTGACAGCTTTCCACACAACGTTGTTATTCTCGAATTGTTCTTTGACTTTAGCAAAAGTTGGTATAAATCTGTGATATAGTGCTTGTTTAACAAAGCCGATGTCTGATTATGCTTTCTGTAGCTTTGTTAGCAATCACTTTACGTACTTAGCAGCGGCGGCGATTTGTTCCGGTAAAATCTTTAACTTTGTTTTCTTCGCCGTAGTAAAATTATTATATACAAGAACATACAAAAAGGTACAATAAAAACACACGAAGCTTTCGTAAGTAAAAACTCTTACATCGTCAGGTAAGTAACACTGCTGGACAATAAAACCACTATATATATTATAAAATTGCCGAACTCTCAAAGGACTGTAAATAATGAATACATTAATGTCGTAATAAGAAAACATATTTTTACGTCACGCCGCTTTATATTGAATGACTCCAAAATTTTCCTCTTTAAACAGTTTTTTGGAGCGCAACTTATAATTTTCCAGCAAAATCAGTGTCCATCATTTGCAACAACATGATTAGCTGGTTCGGACTTTGAAGACATCAATGTTCAGACCATCGTGTTTGCGCATTTCGTACTTTTTCACCGATGTAGTTCACAGTCCGCATGAACAAGTATATTTGTAGATAACGCAAGCTAAGTGCTTTATGTTATCTTTCAACGGAAAGAGAGACTGGATTTTCTTAGTGTTCCAGAGCACAATGAAAATGAAATTCTCATTTGTCCAACGATTTAAGTTATCACTAAACTTTTTTACGTCTTCTTCATTTTGTTGGCAGTAAGGTAAGGTGAAATAATTCTTTGTTCTTAAAAACTCTTCCTTATCTTTGTTGAAATCTCTTATTACACTATAGACAAAACCATGAGGATACCCAGCTTTCTTTAATGTATCCAATTTCTTCTTGAAAATAATCAGAGATTTTATAGGCTCTGTGTAAGGTCACCTAGAATCGAATTACGCTTGTAGCGTTTTGGTACAGCTGATTTCCAGTGTATATAGGTAGTTTGTTCTCCTTTCTATGAACTTTCGTTTTGAAAACGTTGCCAATGTGAATGATTTCAGTGTCCAGGAAACAAGGGGGGTCTATCTCCATTGTCAACTTTATGTTTGGGCACAGTCATAAGAAAAAAAGATAGTCTAGAGGCAACGACCACCGACATTGTTTGCGCAACCTATCCTTAAGTTGTGTCAGACGACCCTCCGATACTGCACGAAAGTTAATAATGGCGGCTCAAATAGGAGAGGATTACTTGGCTGGAGATGATCTTCATTATTTATTTGAGTTAATTGATGGTGGTTTTTTGGAAGATAATGTGGATTTTAACACAGAATTAGATGCTGTGGTTTGCTAAGGTTTACCATTGCCAAAAATTGCGATAAAAATTGGTTTAATCTGCCTAATTCCATAATAAAAATGAAATTAGCATTTCTGGAGTGAACCATCAACAAAAGCCAATCTCTAGTCTTTCAGAATAAGAGAAACCAAAAAATGTTTTTTTAAATTTGTGGCTATAAAAATAGCCGTTGTGACAGTTTAAGTTCATGTCCGGAACTTTTGGGTTTACTGGGTCTTCTTTCTTTTCGGTAATGGAGTGTCATCAATGATGTTAAATTTACTGCTTGTCCCCTAAACATTCCCAGCAATAGGTCTTACGGAATATTGAGCTTTGATGATATTATCATTATAACCAACATCTCTTACAAAAGGATTGTCACGACGAGATCCAATTGCTCGTTTTCTACCAAAATAGTTTTTTAAGTCATCCTGGCAAAATCTTTCTGAAAGAATATATGGTACACCATGTTCGAAAAGAAATTTAACAACTTCTTTGATTGAATTTACAGTAATTTTTAGTCCTTTGTGTGTCTGCCAGGAAATAAACATATTTGATTTTGCATTTTTGTAAAGTTTCCGTCACGTTCTTCAATAGATTATTTCCATAATGTAAAATAGGAAAGGAAATCATCCAACCATGCAAAACGTACATCATCAACAGATTTAAAACACTACCAACAGTTTCACTAAGGACTTAAGCGGCAAGACGAAGTTTCAATACAGAAAAAGGTGTCACTTGGACATGATCAACTTGTGAACTTTATATAGACGATTGTATGAAATTTCCAGATGCCATTAAGAATATTACACTTGAAGAAGATGAGGAATTGGTGTCATATGACGTTGAATTGTTGTTTACGAGTATACCTATTGATGATACTATCGACTACATAGGTCAAGAGATTTATCACAAAGTCTTACAACCGTTGTGCAAAGAAAGCATTTTTCGTAAACTGCTCCGAAAGCTCTCATCTGACTGCACTTTTTCTGCCAACAACCGTTTAATTAAACAAATTGATGGTTGTTCTATGGTTTACCCTATATCTGTTTTTCCAATATATACCTGAATAAGATGTGGTTAATCCAGTAAAACCAGCTCTCTACAAACGCTATGTAGACGGCAAAACGTAAAAAAGATGTACCTGATACTTTCTTTGAGTCTCTTAATAATTATCACCCAAACATAAAGCTGACAATGGAGATAGACCCCCCTTGTTTCCCGGACACTGAAATCATTCACATTGGCAACGTTTTCAAAACGAAAGTTTTGAAAATAGAAAGGAGAACAAACTACCTATACACTGGAAATCAGCTGTACCAAAACGCTACAAACGTAATTCGATTCTAGGTGACCTTACACAGAGCTTATAAAATCTCTGATTATTTTCAAGAAGAAATTGGATACATTAAAGAAAGCTGGGTAATAAGGGATTTCAACAAAGATAAGGAAGAGTTTTTAAGAACAAAGAATTATTTCACCTTACCTTACTGCCAACAAAATGAAGAAGACGTAAAAAAGTTTAGTTATAACTTAAATCGTTGGACAAATGAGAATTTTATTTTCATTGTGCTCTGGAACACTAAGAAAATCCAGTCTCTCTTTCCGTTGAAAGATAACATAAAGCACTTAGCTTGCGTTATCTACAAATATACTTGTTCATGCGGTGTGAACTACATCGGTGAAAAAGTACGAAATGCGCAAACACGATGGTCTGAACATTGATGTCTTCAAAGTCCGAACCAGCTAATCATGTTGTTGCAAATGATGGACACTGATTTTGCTGGAAAATTATAAGTTGCGCTCCAAAAAACTGTTTAAAGAGGAAAATTTTGGAGTCATTCAATATAAAGTCGTTAAGGCCTGTTCTTAAGGGACAAGTTTAATCTAAAAGAAAAAGTTGATACGGTAAACCATGGCTGCCTTCTCCAGAAACTGCCTTTTTATGGTATTACTAGCACTGAAATTGATTGGTTAAGCAGTTATCTTTTTATTCGAAGTCAAACTGCTTTCATTGATGGAGCATACTCAGATCCTGAAAATATGACGCATGGTGTACCCCAAGGTTCCATTCCGATTCCATTGCTATTTATTCTTCTTATCAATGACTTACCGTGCCAATTGAAACACTGTCGAGTATTGAAGTATGCTGATGACACAGTCATATATTCATCAAGCAAGTCGTTAGATGAAATTGAACATTGCATAAATTTGGATGCAAATATCATTCACGATTGGATGAAGGAAAATTGCCTAATTCTTAATCCAAAAAAGGGCAAAACAGAATTTGTCGTCTTTGCGTCCCGAAAACCACAAGCCTCTGTCAGTATTGTGATCGATCAAAATGATATAAACCAACCAGATTATTACGAATACCTTGGGATTCAACTGGATACTCACCTTAAAATGAACCATCACCTTAAAAAAACATACAAGCGTATAACCTCACGCATCAAACTTTTATATAAAATAGGTTACAAAATTTCTTCAAATGTTGCTGAAACCATCTTTAACTCCATGATCCATCCACTGTTCTTATACTGCTACGACATATTTGGTGGAATGAATAAAACATGGATTGGAAAATTTGAGTCCTTGCTGAGAAGAGCTAAGCACATCATCAAAACCCGCAAGAATTGGTCAACATTGTCACTCAAAAAAAGCGGAAAGTAGTAATTGATATGTTCAAAGTCGTTAACGATATTACTGTTGACAGCAATTACAAAGTGGTTAGCCATTCGATTAACACCAGAGGAAATAGATCTAAATTAGTCTTACGTAGCATCAAGACGGAAGCTAGTCAGAAGCTTACGTATTATCAAGGAGCTTTAGTTTTTAATAGTCTCCCCTCTAATATCAGGGAAGGAAAGAGTATGAGAAATTTTAAAGTTTTTGAAACAAAGTGAGTTCTAGGTCTATTACCTTAGTTTGAATCCTAAACTCAAATTTTTTCTAATTCCCATTTTTGCTAATTTTCTGTTCATAGTCTGCTATTTGATTCTTATTTTCTTTTCTCTCTTTTTTTTTTTTTTTTTCTAACATTCTCATAATTTTATATATATTATTTAAAACAAAAAAACAATTTTTGGCTCTTTGTTTATTTTGTTTATTTTTGTTTTTAACAGGTCACTCATTGATAGCAGTGCAGATATATTATATCATACTGAAGATGTAAACCTGTATAAATATGATTAATAATAAAGTGTATGGTTCTTCCTCACAAAATTAACATGAAATGTCAAAAAAAAAGTTTCAGTTATAACATCTAAAACAACAAAAATCAGTTCCATCAGTATATGTCATGTCATTGTCTTCCACAAAATGTTCACCTTAAAGTTTCACAAGCCACAGCCTTTAAATTAAAAACAACTAAGATCAGGTATTTTGGTCTACTTCATGCCATCTTGTCCCAAAGAATCTTAAGAAAATGTGGAAATTGAGCAGTAAAACATAAATTTGCAAAATTCCATTATTTTAATATGCATATTGTATGCCTTCTACAACAATAAGTTAATCCAAAATGTCAAAAAGAAGAAAAAATAGCTTACAAAGAGTATAAAATCGAAATAAACGAAGTAGCTCTTTCGGTGTATTGAATAAAGCCATGCGCAGAAAAGTGTACACTAAATGTAAAAGACGGTTGTGTTTAGTAATTCTAAAATAACAAAAGTCAGTTCTTTCAGCATGCTGATTATGTCTTTGCTCACAAAAATTTTCAAATTAAAATTTTCTTGGTTAATAACGTTTGATGGATTTTGTGAGAATTTTACTTTTTGTATATATAATGTCAGAGTTGAATTTCTCATTTTAATATAAAAACACGAATTGCTTGCAAGATGTAAAGTCAAATTCTGCAAAAATTTGTTCTGTCGGTATATTGCATGATCCTTTTGCCACAAAAGTTAACACAAAATTTCAAAAAAACAAAAACACAACAGTTAGTATATATTATTTACATTATGTATATAAATGGAAAGTCACCCCAGCCTTCCCTGTACATTTTTTTACCCTAAATGTAAAAAAAACATGTAAATCCTTTCCCCATCTAAAAAAATAAAAAATTAAATAAATAAATAATCAAAAAGCCATGTAAATACTGCAACAAAATCAAAAAATGTGAAAAAGCTACGTAAATTTTCCCTGTAAACTAAGAATAAAAAAAAACAGGTTTTTTCGGTGTTAACATGTAGTACCCCCTCAAAAATGTTTTCTTAAACTTTTCTTAAATAACACGTAATGTCATAAACAAAAACATTTGAGTCAGAACATCTAGAACAACAAAAATCACCACACTTAAGCTACCAGAATTACGTTAAATAAAAATCCTTTGTCGTATTGCATGCAACCGATGTAAGTTTAGTCACAAAATGTGAAAAATACATTATATATATATATATATACTTGTATAAAAAGGATCTTCCAATTAAAGCTCAAAATGTCTAGTTAAATAACTTACAGCCACATTTCTAGGAAAGAACACTAAGATGATAGCTAGCTACATGTAGCTAATAGCAACATAAAACTCACAGGTTAGCTAGGTATATACTGGGGAGCTTTAGTTTAAAGGTAACATTAGCTAGCTACAGCAGGTAATAGCTAGTCAGTTAAATATAAACTGGAGACTTAAAAAACATGGCTACATATAAAAATAAATTAGATAGCAATTTTACTTCCTAGCTAGCTAGTTGTTGTTGGTAGCTGGCTTTATGGTGCTAGCTAAGAAACCTGTCTTGCATCAATAATTTCATCAAAACTGAAAAAAACATGAACAAACCTTACAGTAAACTTGCTATGACTAATTTATATAACTATGCTTTTCTTCAAATGTTTTCTTAAAGATTTATTTTGAAGGAAAAAGTAGAAAATACTAAAAATGAACAGCCATCTTTTTTGTAAACACAATTTCCATTTTTTTATGATAGGAAGTTCATTTAACAGTCCGTGTAGTCTGTGAATATCCAAGCCCGTTAAATCATATGTAGCATATACCTATACCTATATAGGTATTTTGTCATATGGTATATATATATATATTTATATCGTACATTGTGGCTCTTAAATAGTTATAACTTTTATGTGATATCTAGGAAGGAACAGTGTAATTATTATAGTAAAACTTTAATGTAATGCCACGCTTTAGGGGGGCAATGCATGAGCCGTGAGAAAGTTACTGGTAATTTTTGGTTCTTGGCCTCACTGTGCACACACACACGAGGCGTATTAATATATAGATTAGTGAAGCCATTACAATGCCCTTAAATCTTTGAGGCCAAATAACTTGGAAACAAGGTGGTGACATCAGTCATTTTTTACCGCGTGGGTAACTAGGGACCGGCTGGGACCAATTTGTAGATAAAGTTAACTCATGTCAGCCGCTTTTTCGTAGATGTAGTATATTTTAATGGCAGTTGCATCTTTGTGTATTTTTAAGACAATAAATCTGTACAAGGTGCTTTCCACATAATCTTCTTGGTTAGTAATGGTAATGGTGCACAGATTAAACTTGTAGTATATAAATTTTCTAAATACATTATAAGCCACCTATTTGTACAATTAACAAAATAAGACATAGTTTGTTTTCAACAGGTTATTTCTTAGTTATAATACTAAATTGAGAGTGTAAGCCACTTTTTTGCACAGAAACAAGCAGTCAGCCACTTTAAAAACTCAATTAACAGAATATATAAGCATTCAAGAACATATTCCTAAATTTTCATCATGGATGTTACAAAAATTTAACTCTATACCATTTCCATTTGAGCACATAGTGTCAGCCACATAGCCTATCAGCTACCAAATTTACTCACAGTTTAAACATTAAGTACTAGAGATTGTGTCAGCCACCAAAGTAAGTAATGGTTGGAGCAGAACCGTGAAATATACAGCTTAACTATGACGTAATATATAGCTGTCAGCCATTTTTGATGCTCTAATTGGGAATGCAAAAGTGACCCTAAAAATGTCACAAATAGTGGGGTTATTTTTCACCATGTTTTCTCAACATGGATAATATAGGTGTTGATTTATTGAGATCCAAAAGCTACTAACGGCTTGACAAAAAAGAGCAATAAATCAAAACCACAAAATTTTGGATATAGCCGCACATCGCTATTTTTTCCTGTGCGTAATTGCCAATTATAATTACTATGATTCTTTATGAATAATCTTATTGTGTAAATTCTACTTTTAGATGCCAATAATGAAAAGTTATAGATCTGAATATCCTACCAGATTTGCTTTACCAAATGCTATGATAACAGCTGTTCTTGATGATGCACTTGATATTGAATAGCTTGAAGCAGCCAAGATGCGCAAACAAAACATATCAATTTGCTCTTTTGTGACATCAATCTTTTTTAGCTCAATTACCCTTGCAATAATATCTCGTACAGCTTGCTGTTAATTAAACAAGAATAAATAGGGGTAAAATAATATGTTAGCAAAGGTTAAATTATGGGTAAAAAAGTAAAAATGGGTAAAAAAGTAAAAAAGTGTTTGAAATCAGTTTTTCCACATTGTTACGAAATTTTTGACACAAATATAGTTTTTAGCAAGGATTATTCTAAAAGGATGGAGACCAAGGTAGAGTTAGCTGCTATTGTTGCTACTTCTGGTTGATATTTTTCTATTTTATCTTCCCAATTTTCGTATTTTCTATTTTTAAAAAATATGAAATACAAATTTCGTATTTTTAAAAATAGAATTGCATATTTTTCAAAAATACGAAAATATATATTTCGTATTTTTAAAAATATGCGTATTTTAAAATATGAAAACTGATTTTTTAATACGAAATTTTCGAATTTCGTATTTTTTAATACGAAAAGAGAAATGGTTGATATTCCTAGAGAGCATTAAATATGCTAACTCCTCATCATGTATACTTTGACGGAATACACTTTCACCAGACAAAAAATCACAAAATTATTTCGCCGAGAATAACTTTTGCAACAAAGCAATTGATACAGATTTGTTCAAAGAAATTGTGTAAGTTAGCATAAAATGTCATTTAAAAATATGGTAAAAGATTATTACCTGAAACCAATAAAAAGGATGAAAGTGATACATAAAGAATTTCCTTATCCAACAAAATAAATCACAAGGAAAAAAGATTCGCAAGAAAAAATTTAAGCCTAACCTTTGGATTATAATGATACTATGTTAGGGTCAAATAGAGTATAAAAATGTTTTTTAGATTTAAAATCCAAAAATGAACTAAATGTTCTGCCTTGACAAGTAATTCTCATAATGCACTCTTTGCAGTTGATTGAGCAATAATTGTTTGCATTTGTGGAATTTTCCATTAATGAATTTCTTGGCCAAAACATTTTACATTGATGTTTAGACAGCATTGCATTGTCGTATTAAAAAAGTTCATTAAATAACACACAAGCTAACTTGTGATCTAAGTTGTTAATTCTTCACACCAGGAATGTTTTTTGCAAGTAAGAGCTTCGTCAGCTACCTTAATGGTACAAATTTTTTCGGTTACTTATTTTCGCGCTTTTTTGTCTGAAACAACGAAAATTTGAAACTGCGAAATAATTAGATTTTCCAATCTGCGAAAATTAATACCTGCAAGATTTTTCTTTAAGGTTCCATCCCTGGGGAAAAAGGTGGCTATAGAAAAAAAGTCAAACTTCTTTAAAATAGTTATGATTTATTTTAATCTATTACAAATGTAACATAGTTACAGTGGGAGAGGTGGAAGAGCCAGCTGTTGGGATGGAATCCTCGAAGACGTTAAAACATCCCATTAGTTACAAGCTTTGTTTCTCAATCTATTACTATTATTGTATCCTTTCTGGAATCATTATGAGGGTTTCGTTTTATAACACGCAGAACTGCATGGTTCATTTGCTTGTTTACAAATTTTTTAACTATACCCAGAAAGATCTTTATGGCAGTTTTAATTTAAATTTTTTTAAATATGATTTTAAATTAATTCAAAAACAATTTTAATGAGCATTGGCAGCATTTTATACACTTACTGTGTGGTAATACACGAAATACTGTGCTATGTTTATCCTTCAGTAATTCTTTTGGTCTTGTTATGCAATTTGTGACAAAGAGTAAAGGCTCAAATCCTCGAAAAAGTTTCTTACCAGCTTCTGAGTTGTATTTTCGAATGCTTTACCAGGACTAGCCTTGTCATAAACATCTCGATTTAAGTGGAGGCATACACGCGGTAGCTCTCTGTGCAACATGACTTCAATTTCTTCTTTGATGATAGGAATTCCTTGAGATGCCGCTGCAAAACTTTCTGCAGGACTACAACAGTTCTACATGAAAAGCACAACGAAAATTAAAACAATAATGTATGACAAGAAACATCCATGTAGAAAAATTATCCCTTATAACAGCTCCGATATCCAAATATCCTTGACCTTGTTGTAGGCTTGGATCATGAAAACCATCCCATTTTACAAGTGGTTTAATTGAAATGAGTGTATTTTTCAATTCTGCAACCCTCAAATTTACTCATGCAATTTACTAGAACTGTAAACATATCAAACGACCCAAAAAGGTTGATGTCTTTTACATCAACCTTTTTTCTGAAAAACCTGTACTCAGTTTAAAAAAGTCACCTGTAGCACTTTTTGAAGTTCATCTGGATAAGTGTTAAAAGCTGTTGGGATGTCCACCTCACAAACAGCATTGCAGAATAGTCTATCAATGTATTGCTGTAAAAACAAAAACAAAAAATGCTTTCAAACAACGTTAACAAAAAACAAAGAAAATCTCTCTCCCGATTGTGTATGCACCACAAACTGCATGAATTATATACTAAAATTTGCATACTGAAATATGTTACAGCTTAAAGATTATATACTAAAAGCAAAAAAAACAATGAAAAAAAAGGCTATTGAATTTTGATGACGTCAGCAATGACCTGTCAATTTGTACATTTTTTTTATAAAAATTTGTTTACTTCAAAATAATGTATAGGATTATGTGCTTTTAACGAAAGGTTAAGAATATATGGGGTTTAGAAATTTCGTTGACGTCAGCAATGTACCAAAGTTATTTTTTAGAAATTGGTTGCACAGTTACACCGCTAATCAAGAACATTGACATCAATCAAATTTATTGACATTGTGGCGTAACCTCCAAAATATTTGTTGTTTAACAATTAAGATATAGTCTCTCGCTTATCTTAAAAGGAAAAGTGCATGTCATCATTGCCCCTCACAGACACACTGAATTTTCGTATTATTATATTAGATATCCCGTCCATATAGCTGTGTTAGGTTTAGAAACCGTGGTATTTTGTTCAGTATTGACAAAAAGACAGTCTGACGAAACATAAATATAGCCAAATTTCATTCTAAAATGACGTAAACACAGTCACATAAAAATGTTTAAAGTGATAAATCCATAGCTGTTTGAAGTTTAATTTTAGTTCTCATTGCGCGCTAACACAACAACAATCCTGGTGTACATATCTACGATAGGAATTGCAGAATAAAGATAAGACTCTCCAGGCACTGTTTTATTTCTCAATGCTAGGATAACGTTAGCATAATACTTTCACAAAATATAATGGTGGACACATCTTTACATAAGAAATAATACTGCCAATTTTATTATTGCGATAAAGACAAATAAAAAGAAAGAAAAAGATGAAATAACTTTCTTCAAGTACTTCAAACTAATTTTTAATTTATAGGCCTTTATGAAGCAAACAAACATAAAGATTTAACTTCTTTCATTAAAGTTCCTCTTTTGACAGACATAAATTTTGACACAATTTCTAGTCTTTATGTCTGCGACTTTGAAAAATTATATAAATTCAAAAAAAAAACAATTTTTGGTGTCCTTTGGACACCAGCAGAGAACTGCGTTAAAGAAGAACTAACGATTGATAACAAGTTGTGAATATAAACTGTGTTAATTTTTTTAAATTTGTGAGCTTTGGTTCTCCAAATATTTCATGTCAAAGTAGTGCTATGGTTGCTGCCATGACAGTGTCGATGAGGACTTTCTGTTCATTAAATTGCTAACTTGTGTGACCACGGGGATTTAATCAAAGCATTGTGAAAGAACGAAAGCAATGGAATGCTAAATAGATAGACTTTGTCTCTTGTGATTGCCTGAGAGTAATTATATTCACCATGTTGTAAAATAAATATTTCGCAGAATAATATGTTTCACATAGCAAATATAGTTTTAGACACAAGTTATCACTTGAAAAAAATAAGTATTCTATGGTATTTGAATTTATTATGAAATTTTTCTGTGTTATTTTTGTATCAAAACATCTTGAAAGACAACAGATGCTTTATTTAATTTGCTAGTTTTGAAAACAAAACTTCCAGTGATTATGCACTTGTGAAAGCAAAACAAAACAAACAGTCTGAAAGTTTTTATTTCTTGTTGACATTTGTTGCTTGTTTTCCTACTGCATACGCATTGTGCACTCTGGAACGACAAGACCTTTGCTATTATGTATTACACAAATATATTTTCCGGTGAAGGAAAAAAACATTGACAGTTAATTAAAACAACATTAAAGAAGCTAGTTCACCCTTTTGTTTTCATTTTACCGAGTTTATACAATTTTCTTATGCTAGTATGAAAATCATGGTAAATTTAAAGCCTTGTAAATTTTAAACTTGAACTTTAAAATATTACATGCACAAAGTTAAAAATATTTTTGTTATGTATTAAACGCAAGTCTTTTTAGCCTCGAAATCACTGGTGGTGTAGAAATCACTGGTGGTGTAGAAATTGCTGGTGGTGTAGAAATTGCTGGTGTAGAAATCACAGGTGGTGTATACACATGGTGTATAAAGCACCACAATACTTTGTTTTAAAAGGACAAAAACACGACGATAAGAAGCTTAGAAATATTGCAATGTTATTGGAAAATGATGAACATAAATGTGTACAAAGCTTATAAAACACCACACCATTGTTTCATTTTAAGAATGATAAAGAACGACCATAAATGGTTAACAAATGACCATACTCTTGTTTAAAATGATGAAAACACGGCATGTAAAGCTTAAAAATCTTTAAATGGTGTTTGAAAACAGAGCGGCACAAAGATTAGGAATTACCATTATAAAATGATGAAAACACGGTCATGCAAAACTTTAAAATTGCCATACTTCTTTCTAAAAGGATCTATAAAGCTTAGAAATGGTTGTTTTCTGTGTGTAAATGCGGAAAGGACAATGTATTTTGTTCAAGAACGACTAAAACTCAACTGTAAGAAACTTATAAACTGCCGCATTTTGTTTGCACTTTGTATTTAAATTTTATATTTTTTGTATTATATCTACAAATAATTTTATTTTGGAAAATACAAATTAATGTGGTCAGTCTTTTTAAAGAAGCATCATTCTTTTTTTATTTTTGTGGATATTCTAAAATTATTTGAAAATATTATAAAGGTGATGTTTAAACACATTTCTTAACAAAAAAAGGCAATGTTCAAACTTGATAAGAAAAGATTTTTAGAGGTTTTACACCCAAACATAGCTTCTCTACAGAAGCAACATTCGTAAATGACACTGGACATGTGATTCCTTGAGTGGTAACAATGACTGGATATTTTGTGTACACTATAATAATATGTAATTAAACTGATTATTTATTAGACAAGTTAAACTTGCGAAAACCTTTCCAACATCTAATTTATCCAGAAAAAAAAAGGCAATTTGAAGAAAACCTTCTGAATTGTGAATAACCAATCAGAAATTTTAGAGTTTTTAGAAGCTCTGATAACACATGTATAAATTCATATGGATATCCTGCTTCGAGATATTCGTTTTTGATGTACATAATCTCATCTTGAAAAATATGACAATCTCTTGTTCACTCTATGCAGATCATTTAACAGAGAATTTCTTTTGTAATGTTTAGATGGCAATGTATTGGCAATAATAGTTGGTTCCTTTTCAACTTCTTAAAAAGATCAACCACATTATCTTTTATATGATTCGGAACTAAAGATATAATTACATCTCTTTCCATCTTCGCCCTGTAGATGTCTGAGAATGTAAATGAAATCTCCCATTGGAGAAGGATATCCATGCCGCATGAATTTAGTTACACATTGTAAAACGGACTAAAGTAGCAACAACTTAATTTAAAACATATTACTTATTGCACATAGTTAATACCTGTACTAAATTGTTTATTCTTTGATTCAGTCTCTTTCTACATGATTCAGACATGTCTTCACCATGCTGCCACGATAAAACTTGTCCTATCTCTTGGTTAGTGAGTCCATAGCCATTTCGTAATGATTTATTTGCCTATAAGCAAAACCCATACTTAAAAGACGTTCAACTTTCACTGGGCTTGTCACACTTATAGTCTTTCGGTAAAATTATTAACACAAAACTGACTAAGAAAATGAATAAAAAATGCAATTTACCTCAGAAATAGACAACCATGCTGCAACAATTTGATCCTTTCCCTCTATCCCTGTTAACATCACATTATCAAAATCTTCTTCAAAATCAGAAAATAACAGTGGTTTCAAAACATCGGCAACAGTTTGGTGATAACAGTATAGTTCCTTGGCAACACGAAGAGCTATTGATGCATATTGCTATAAAAGAACCAAGAAACTCATGTCACAACCAGCAAAACAATCAACAAAAAAGCAACTAAAAAATAAGCTGCATTCAAATGCTTCAACAGGAATATTGTCTTGTTTGTAAGAATATTTTTCCATGTGTTTTTAATTTTCACAACATATACATCCTTGATAAGATTTGTGGAAATACATAAAATAAAAGTACTAAATAACTTGAGCTTTTAATAACTGAAATTATTCTGCTTTATTATAACGGGGCATTCTTATGCTGAAAACGTGTTGTAAGAGTCCTACAAGTTCACTTTAAATAAATAATTAATCATTAACATATTCTCTTTCAATTTCTTGTAAACAATCACAGGTCGATAAAAAAACTTCGTTAACGAATATCTCTGAATAATCCTTTCGTAAAATTTTCGGTTACCTACTCTTCTTAACAGGGATCTGTCTTAAAAATACATTAGATGACGTCATGAAATTTTCTTTTTCGGCTTCAAGAGTGGTTGATCTCTTATCGTGTGTCTCATTTTATTTTTAGTCAGTGGATTTGGATGCAAAAGTGATTGAAAGAAAAATAAAAAAAATGAAGTGTTATTTTCATGATCTTATAGATATTTTACGTCATATTTTCAAAACGATGAAAGTTGAAAAAAAAAAATGAGATACACAATTTAAATTCAGACTATGCTGAAAATGTGAACATATTTTTCTTTCTGAAAACTTGTATACTTTTGAGACTAATCCCTTTACAGTTAGCCACACCTACTTTTTAAGACTTTCAACTATATTTTCAATCTGTTACAACATTTTTTTTTTCGTCATATTGTAGAACAAACTTTTGTTAACAAGTATATATATACTTTGATAATGTTTTTGAGAAGGAAAGTTAAAAAAAAATGTTTTATACAGAAGAGGTGTAATATACCATACTGCTACTTTAAACAAGACATAAAAAATAATTTAACATCAATTTATTTAATTATTAATTTATTAATTATTGCTTGTGGTAAGGCAAATCATCAAATCGGTTTATCAAGTAAAGGAGGCAAATCACAAGTCATGCTACATCCTAATGATCCAGTATGACTTGTGATTTGCCTCCTCAATCAATTACTTAATAAGCTCATGATTTTTTTTAATAATAATTAGAGGTTATGCTGTATGGCATAATGACTCAATCTGTCATTGTTAAGAACAAGAGAATGCGAGTTGGAATCCCCAAGGTTGTGAGTTTCCACAAACACAACATGGTCCTTTTTTGTTAAACACAGATAACGAATAGATAAAGAGAAATAATAGTGTTACTACAAGTCACACACCAAAACCTTCCATAAAATATATCAGATTTAACATGATTTAAACAAATAATTTTTACTTTTTGTGGCATGCGATGGTCGTACGCCACAAAACGTTTATCAGCTAGTAGTTCTAAAATAGTTTAATTCATTGTTAAGAAATAATTTTAGACTGGACCTATCAATTAAACCAAAACATTTTCCAACATGTACATCACATCTGTTATATTGAATTTTTTGACAAATAACTAGGACTGTGTAATTACAAGATCATGAAACCCACTTCCAGTTCACGTCACATCAGAGAAAAAAACTTTGCTTAAATTTTAATGTTTAAGGAATAAATTAAAGAATTAAAAAATTAAAAAATTTAGTTTTAGTTTTAAGATTATAATCATACTTAATAAAAACCTAGTCATGCTAGCGATTAGCGTAAAAATGTTTCGTTTTTAAACAAAAAAAATCTTTTAAAACTACCCCCATGGGTAGTAAAATAAAATTTTAAAAGTTATCCAGGAAGATTTTTAACAGAATACATACAGTTTGTTAGGCACGCATGGCTTTTGTCAGATTAGAAACTTTCTTGCTTTTGTTTAATTAACAATGTTTCACTGCAGGTAGTGAACAAAACAGTTTTTCTATTTACATATTTTTAAATGTTAAACAGTTTACTTGTGTTTAGAAAGATTATTTAAAATAAGAGCAATATAAAAGTTTTTTAATTTGAACATTATTTTGGCTATCGGAGACAAGAAAGTTTAAGACCCAGAAACTTGC
Source organism: Hydractinia symbiolongicarpus (assembly GCF_029227915.1). NCBI lineage: Eukaryota > Metazoa > Cnidaria > Hydrozoa > Anthoathecata > Hydractiniidae > Hydractinia > Hydractinia symbiolongicarpus. The sequence goes on along the minus strand of NC_079885.1, from coordinate 13,504,803 downwards.
TAGGTCAGACACTCGGTTCTTGTGTTTGGGGTTTACGAGTTTAAACATAAAAAATGGCACAGGACGAATATATAAAAAAAAAAAAAGTTTCTGAGAGTGTTAAAGATATCACTTACACGTACATACTGGTAGTCCTTTTGACTTATTGCCAATCTTAATGGTAAAATAATACTGGTATTATATTAGGTTGTTATCATTTCTCTCAGAATCGCCATAGATATGTACATAGGAGGAAAACAATTTGTCAAATAATAAAGTTATAAAATCCTAGTACAAAGCAAACAAATTTCAAAGATCTCATAAAATTCAAAGTGAATGATATAATAAACAAACCTCTTCAGTAGAACCATCTTGTTTATTCTTGTTCGGTTGATGTCGCTTCGTGTGGCTATCAATTAGGATCTCTAGAAGTTTCTCTTTGCACTCTAGCAGTGCTTGCTGATAACCTTCAAATGCATTCTGAGTTTGAAGTAACTGAAAACTAGATTTTAAATACTTGTCGCGTGGTTCTTGATCATGGAATATTTCGTGAAACTTCTCATCAATAATTTTACCAACACTTGTGTAAAGCTTGCTGCCAGCAGCGCACCCTGTTGATAAACAATTGAGATAAGATCCAACAGCTTCTTCCAAATCAATCACTGGTTCCATTTAATACGAGTATAGTATTATTGTACTAAATAAACATAAATAATCAAAAATGCTGTCTTTAAAGAAACCAAAGTGTAAACAATGACAGGAAGATATTAAAGAAATGTCATATATACAATGTACAGAAATAACTAACGTATTCCCTGAGAAAACGCACAGCGACCATTGAATTAAACCTTGCAGTCCTAGCTAGAGGTTAATTGAGCCCACGCGCCTACGAGCATCCAAAGAGTGAAGATTGAATGTGCTACTTTCTTAATTAATGTGTAATAACAGAGAGTAAAGTAGCAAACAGATCTGATACACAAATGGTCCATCAACTGAAAAAGTGATGGACCATTCTATATTTTTGAAGAAATCTTCAAAAATATCGACTTCTAAATAGAAATAGTAACTGGTTTACACTCTGTCAATTTTCTTGATATCACTATGGACTTACAATCGAATACCTATTGTCTGTACAAAAAAGCAAACTACTGTCTCCTATACATCAACACATCTTCAAGTCACCCAAAACACATTTTAAAACAGGTACTGTTATTAATCTCCAAAAAATTCTCAGAAAACTCTTCTAACCAATCAGTGTTTTAGAAAGCAAAACCTATCTATGAAAAAACTCTACGAAAAAGTGGCTACACATCCATGGATAAAGTACCAACACCACCCTGCAATTGCAGAAAAAAGACCGAATGCCTGTTAAACTGCAACTGTCAAAAAAATTCCGTAATCTATAAGTGAAGCAACAGCACCTCAAGTCCCAAAAAAGTTTACATCAAATTGACCAAAAAATAGTTCAAGACGCCATATAATGGGCACAAACAATCAATCGACAACAAAAAATACAAAAACATTACTACACTTTCTTTAAAAAAAATCTAAATGGTCAAACAAACCCTAAGACTGTATTCTAATATGTGAAGGAAATACAGTATTTTTTACAAGAAAGGTATGAAATCTTTTATTATAAAAACAAAGAAGAACTATTAAATAAACTGAGCCAGTTAATTACTAAATGCAGCCACATGAACAAAATCAAAAGACTAGGTGTTAAAAGTATTTCACACCTACTAAGCTACACATTCTAATTACAGCAATTATACATCAATTATGTAATTTTTGTACAAGAACATTTTGTAAAGGTTTTCTCATACTTTTTTAGCTGATGATTGTAAGAACATGAAATTGAAAGTTTTTTCTTTTCACTATATGTATAATCTATGTATCTTTGCAATCTAGCAACAGAGCAGTATGGCAGGTATCATTTCTACAATGTTACTGACATGTGTTTCAAAAATGTGTGCCCAGGACATAATTCATCGTTTAAATTAACAGCCCGAAAATCATTTATTTTTTTGACAGATCAAATTTGCCTGCTAAACTTAAATTTTACAGAATGAAACTTCATACTTTGAAAATATATATTGCACATAAATTTTATTTTCAGTGTTTTACACATTTCTTTAATATTGCAAAATATCTAAAAGGTGAAAAAAACTCACATAATGTACCTATTGTTTAAAATGTGTAAACAAGAATTCAGAGTCAATTAAAACACCAGAACTTGAAATAATAGTTTCATTCATTTTACAAAAAAGTTTCATTTATGCTCAAAACACATGGCTGTAAAGATAACTTTTGTTTCACAAATTGTAACAAATAAGAACAAGAGAAAATGGCCTCATGGAGTAAAAGTAAATTAAGTAAAAATAACAAAGGGAGTCATAAAACAGTTTTTAAATGAGAAAAATAATTAGAGAAAAGATTTATGATTTTGACAGTAAGATGTTGTTCACCTTCTTTGTACACTCTGTTAAATGTGAGAAACAAATAAGCAGCATAAAAATTTTTTCTTATAACTTTATAATTCTTATATTCAACAAAAGATTAAATCTTATATGGTCATAGTTTTTCTCGCACTGTGATTGGCTAATATACACAAAATATATATGCTATGTTTTTGTGCAATTTTTACGTATTTTTCAATTCTACAGTTCAAAAAGCAGATATTTTTTCTTTGATTGGCTAAAATAGCGTGTAAAAAGCTGATTTTTTTCCTGATTGGTTAATAACTCGCTAGGTAAAGTTATTGTTTTCTTTAAAAACGAGAACTTGTCAGTAAATTTGTTCTGTAATTTTCTCTCATAAAACAAAAGTTATTTTTATGAAACAAACTATTGTTTAACAATTAATCATAAATATTTCACAGTTCAATTATTTTTTCGTTTCTAGTCATTAAAGAAAAGTGCGCTCTCCACCATTGAGATTTTTAGTTTAACTGTGACTTTAGGCTAGTAAGGTTATATATATAGCGCGTTAAAAGGAGTTTTGTGTTTAATTCGAATGTAATTTGTATTGAATTAACATGAATATATTACTCTAAAATTTATTTTCATTTAATTTCATTGAAGCGTGACATAAACAAGCTTTTTTCTTTTGAAATAATTACCATCTTGTGCATAATTCAAATTAAAAAAATTATTATGAATTAAAAGACATGATCACATATATTATTTTGCAATAAATTATTTCGCTGTTGAATCTCATAAACTATGATTGATATTAAACAGTCATGTGCAGAGTATATCAAATTACAGTGATTTATGCTCGGTTTATATGATAAACTAGTTATCACACTTGTTCTCGAAAAATATTGTCATGTTTTTTTCGTTTTTTCGTTCTCGTATATCTTACTCGCCTAAAAGCTCGTGAAATATGTAAACAAGAACATAAAAAAGCTAAAAAAAATTTCCAATATTTTTCTCTGCATTGTGTAATAACTACTACATAATTGTAGTATCTGAACCACACAAACAGCAATCAAGTATTAGTATTAATATAATAAAATATTTTGTTACCTTTTTATGCTAGGGTAAGCTAAAGGATACCTGCTATACTACCCTCTCACTAGAAGTAAACCATTTAATCAAGCTGAATATGATTAAAAAGATATGATATTTTTCAAAACAAAGTCAGATCACTTTTAATATTTAAATCAAACACTGTAATTATTAATTGCTTTTAAAAGTATATGATAACATTATTTTTCTTTTCCTTTTTATATTTGCTACTTTCAAACAAAAGGTGCCACTCAAAATGTTAAAAAAATAATATAAAATAAAATACAATCAATTAGGCACATCCAGCTATGGCCTTCCCATTCACTCAATATACACACTGTGATTGCTAGTGAAAAAACTTACATATACACAGTCACAATAAATTTAAAAGACTTTCCCAAAATTAGTTTTGAATGCTAAATAAAGTTAAACCTAACTTAAATTTAGACAAGTTTATTAGGTTTGCTTTCTTTTTTATTTTATATATTTTCATTTTCTTTATTTTTATTTTCTTTATTGTGGTTTCTTTAAATTAAAAACATCAGCATCTAAAAAAATTATAAAAATATATATATTTTTTATTTACGTGATTTTCTACTCACATGAAAAAGTTTACCTATGTGATGGTGCGCCACTTTATTCACAGCTAGGACTGACTTATATACAAAATGTATAGAACATAATACAATACAAACATAATGCAAATATAAAACAATCAAAAACAAAAAAAAAATGCTAAACATTAAAACCATGACTTGGCTGCCTTAATAGTGATTCTCTCAATACATTTTTTAATAAACTTTCTGTTTGTTAATGAGAAATCTTGGGAAAGTGACTGCATGTTATAAATCTTGTAGCTGATCAGTAAATAGCTAGAGTGCTTGAACAATCCAGACCTTTTAAGTCTTATATTATTTGATACTGCTGTTTTATCACATCACAGAAACAACACAATTTCAGACAGGCCTGCATAGCAACAAAGATAATTCTTCAGGACACTGTCAATATCAATATTTAGAAATCAAAACAAAAAAAGCCTTAACATAATAGGACATAACATTTAAAATCAAAACACTAAACAATCATTTTGAATCAAAAGATACGTGCATGGTCTTCTCCAAAGTAAATATAGATTTTTTCCTCTTAGTGAAGCATGCAACAGATTTGATGCACAAATTACTAACTATCCCTTGACAAGTTATAGAATTATTACAATTAGCACACATTTCAGTGTTTAACCCACTGAGGCACATACTCAGTAAATATATTTCCATGAAGAAAAAATCAAAATGGTGAAACAAGTTATACATGGAATTTACCTTTTTTCAGGTTATTTTCTCAACTTCCCCTGCCCCCTTAGTAAAATTTTTGTTTGTTAAAAGATATATGGTTGCAAAGCTTTTATTTACCTATTAAAAATTGGGTTTTTTTCAAAACAACACAAAAGTATATCATCTTTTGTGTCTAGTTGTTTTGCAAAATAGTCAGGCTTTTGTTTGCAAAAAGCAGTGGCATGTGGTGGTATGTTTTACATTCTATATTAAATTAGAAATATCCTCTCTTTCTGTAACACACTCCTGGAGATACTGTTAACTGTCGAAAACACAGTTTTTATAATAAGTGGCATCACCCTGGCTAGAGTGATTTTACTTACTGTTTCAAATCTTTGATTGTTGGTCCATGTGCAGCTGGTTAGTTTAAATAACATGCACTTAAGAGATCAAATGGTTGGCTGCATTATTATTTTTAACACAAGTTAATAGAAAATCATGAAGCTAGGTAAACAACTACTAATTTTTTTTGTCGTTTCTTTTCTAAATAAAAGGTATGAATTATTTGAGTGGCAAATAAACAATTAAAGTTTGTTTATATTTTTTCAATGTAATGTTTTGAGTACATTTCTTAAAGGAGTGGCCCCACCAAATTTTTGACAAAAATTTATTCGTTCTTTGGATTCTTCACTATTCAATTAGTATAAAGTTTTTATTCTTTTTTCGAGAAATTGTTTATTGATCTTTTAATCAATGCACAAAGATCGTCTTTTTTTAAAAAACCTTTTGCTGTGACGTCATAATTGGCGATGTTAATTTCACGAGAGAGAAGAGAGAAAGAAAACCTTGATACTCAGATCACATATATGAACATCACATATATGAATACAGAAGAAAGCAAGATGTCGAATAGCGAAGAAGAATTAGAGTATGATATTATTGAAGAAGAAACAACAATTTTGGAGAAGATGAGGACAGTGATGATGAGACGGAAACCTTTGATGAGCTTTTTAAAAGCACAAGGCTGTAACTTTTTCAATTCGAGCCCACTAAATAAGATGATAATAAAAACATTCAAACTGAGAGAGAAACGATATTTTTAGTAAAACATTGGGAAAGTTTTCGTGTTGGGAGGAACAAATGGTGCAAGTGCGATAACTGCAAGGCTGAAACTAGGGAGATTGATTGTCTTTGTTGCACGGAAATGAATGCATTAACAGACGCACAATTCCAAGGTATATGTGCTTAAACATAATTTTTTTAAATATGATTAGGCCGCATAAAAATTGTTAAAATATGAAATAATAATGATATGTATCGTACAAATATCTTGTTCTTTTAGGAATAAAATGAATAACTGAGAATGAGGATTTTAAGCAACTTTGTCTCATAAAAGTTATCTTACAGAGCAAGAGGGGAATTTCTGCAAGCCACGCCTACAAACAAAATCTTTTTCCGTTTACTGCTTACAAGCAATTCATTTAGTTCATTTTCCAACGACTTGAAAAAGGCAATCGCTGAGTTATACCGTCGTGTGTCGCGATTTTTGATTCTCAATATCATTCTATTTGCTGAATTTTCTTAGCACACAAAAAATCCATTTGCCAACTATGACGTCACGGCTATTTAAACAGGATTGTAAAAAAAAGGGCCGAATAAGAGCAAAAAAGAATTTTTTTTGTAAAAAAAAGTTTTTTATGATAATAAGTTAAACATTTTCGATAAAATAAGATGAAATTATTTTTTTTGATTTTTCGTGGGACCACTCCTTTAAAAGTGGTCTGCGAGTTTATGCTTCCATCACTGCATCAAGAGCTTTTATAGTTTGGTCCCCTGCGTCACTGCATCAAGAGCTTTTATGGTTTGGTCCCCAAAATATATTTCCTACAAACAAAAATGGAGTTAGATTTAAATTTTAGTTATTCCTTATATATTATTTTGCATCCTCTTAAAATAAGGTGTTAAGTCTAGTACAATAGTACAACATTTCTGTAGTCACCAAGTTTCCTGTTTCTTTCGTTTTGTAAGTTATTTTAATCTGTTTAATCTTCCCAATCATATTCAGTACATTTTAAATATGCTTTTTTGTAATAAGCAGTATGACAGGTATCTTTTCTAGCTGTCATTGACATGTTTTTCACAACCTAGTGCTTAGGACTTAATATTATTGCTGTTATTTTTTCTTAAAAAAAAGTCTGCAATTAACCGTTGCATACAAATTTTTTTTTTCTCTTTTTATCCCATATATTTTCATGCAACAGGTGTGTTGAGAGAAAAAAATGACATATACCAGAATTATAAAGAAATTATAAAAAAACCCTTCATACTTCGTTGTTACAGAAGCTCTGTGATGTTTATTTTTATGCTATCCCATTTTCTTAGTTAAATGACTGAATGATTTATTGAAAGCTTTTGCTAAAGGTTTCAAAAATTTATGTACATTTTAACAAAATGGAAGGTTTATATCTATAAAACTGAAAATCTAATTTTGACAAAAAGCAAATCAAAGATCTTTTTATTTTACATGCCAATTGAACCTTTTGAATAATTTAAAACAAATATAGAATATTTATTCTAAAGCTCCATTAGCTCTAGTTTGTTGTTAAAGCTTACCTCCCACTTAAAAACAACTTTACTCTCAAAACACTCATATAATATCAGTATTTAAGAAAAAAATCTCTTTTTGCTTGATTTACATTTAAAGAGTAGTGAGATAAAACAAACAAGGTCAAAAAAGCTGCTCCCGTACAAATTTGATTACTATCTTGAATATGAGCTCAAGCTTGACGTCATTACGTTGCTTGCCGGAAAAGTGATTGAAATTTTAATAGGCAACTCATAGGGAAATTTTCAAGTCATTAAAAATATAAACAGGGGTATAGTGACTTTAAAAACATTATCACTGTGCACTTTCATATATAACTAGGGCATCCCTGAGCAACCCCTATAACGTCCAAAATCGGATTAAATCTGAAATAAGCTTGAACAAAACCAAACCGGGAGAAGTGATCCAAATGGGGAAAAACACAATCTTTAAGGATTAATTTTTTTGTTTAATACTAATATGCTATGAAAAGCTTTGCTTATATAAAGAAAAAAAATTTTTCTAAAAAATCTCTTTCCCTTACAGTAGTATCCTTAAAAAATGACACTCAAGGGGTTACCATAATCTTAAAACACTCAAAAATATACAAAATTTTTTGTCTGTCTAAAAGAACAATGACATTTCAATAATGCTTTATAGGTTTACAAATAAGATGTTCAAATATTTTTGAATCATAAGTTAAAAATAGCAAAACTGGAAATAAACATGCATATTCTTCACATTATTGTAAAGTAAAAACATTTTTTGAAAGTCTTATTAAAAATATGACCAAACATAAATACACAATAAAAATACCAAGCTTTTTTTATACTATTGCATAAGCGTCATATATTTATTGTATGTTTTTGTATGTTTACATTTTTTCTATTTATAATAAACCTTTACTGTGGCAAAGAAAACAAATTGAGCGTCCAAGCTAGCAACTCTCTCAATGTTCAATAAAGCCAACTCTTTAAAAAACACCCAGTCCGTTCTGTGAACGGTTGGCGCTAGAAAGGGCATCCAGCTGTAAAACAATCCCAAAACTCTTTATTAATGGCCGTAAGAACAGTTTGTCGCTTTGAAACAAAAAGGCCTTAAGCGCATTTTTCTTATTTTGAGGAAAAGCAAAAACAAAAATGGACTTGGAGTTATTTCTTGAGCTATTAGCCATAAAATGAAAATTCTTGGTAATAACAGAGGTAATTTAGGATACCTTTTAGATCTATATTACCTGTACTTAAAGCTTTTTACATCTAAGACCTTGATTCGCCTCCAAATCTTACAAATATAAAAACATGTAAATAAAACTCCTTTTAAATGAGAAATTTAGGAACTTAAGGCCTTTTAAACCTGAAGAATGATAGTACTAATATGAATCCACCATTAGTTATTTTTCAAAAAAATGCACTTAAGGCTTTTTAATTTTAAAGCGACGAGTTGATCAGACAAAATGTGTAAACGGGGCTGGAACTCTAAGGAGTGAAGGTGTCGCGCACGGTAGGACAGATGTCAGGTGTGAGCATCGTCAGACCGTTACCCAGCTATCACATCACAAGGTAGATAACACTGGTTTGAGGATGGCTAGTGAAAATGTTGCTACTCTGAGAGGTAGAGCAGGTGAAGTAGTTGAAATGTTAGAACGTAGATCTGTTGATATGTGTTGTGTTCAGGAAGTCAGGTGGAGAGGAGCTTCAGTGAGATTTGTGGAAGGTAGGAGGGCAAGGTATAAGCTTTTTTGGATTGGTAATAGTGATGGATATGGAGGAGTTGGCATATTCGTTGCAGAGAAGTGGGTAGAAAAAGTAATAGATGTTATGCGTGTTAATAGTCGTATTATAGTGGGAAAGTTTTTGATAGGTAATAGGATTGTCACTTTTCTGTCAGTTTATGCTCCACAGTGTGGACTCAGTGAGAAAGATAAAGATAAGTTTTATAATGAATTAACAGCAGTCACAAAGTTTGGAGACACTGAACTTGTCGTCGGTGGGCAGCGACTTTAATGGTCATGTTGGGAAGTCAACTGAAGGTTATAGAGGTGTGCATGGAGGCTATGGATTTGGGAGCAAAAATAAGGAAGGGGAGAGATTGCTTGAATTTGGAATGGCAACGGACATGGTGGTTTGCAACACATCATTGAGTAAGAGACAGAGTAGGCTGATAACATATGAGTCAGGTGGCTGTAAGACACAGATAGATTACTTCCTGGTTAGAAAGTCAGACAAGAAAGTGGTGAAGGACGTGAAAGTTATATCGGGGAAAGAGTGTGTTTCCCAGCATAGGTTGCTGGTTTGTGATATTATCTGGAATCGAGTGTTAAAGAAGCCAAGGGAAAGTACAGGCCCTGTCGTTAAGTCTGGAAGCTGAAGGAAGAGATAGTAGCAAGACAATTTAGTGCAAAAGTTCAGCAGTTAGCCCGCAATGGTCAGTGTGATAATGACAATGTTGAAAGTACTTGGACTACTTTGAAGAATTGTCTTCTAGAAGCTTCTGATGATACCTGTGGGTGGAATAATGAGGTTAACCAGTGTATAAAGGAAAAGAGGAAACTTTGGAAAGAGTGGAAGTCAGGTGGTAGTAAAAATATTTACTTAGAAGCTAAGCGTCGTGCTCGTACAGCAGTGTATAAGGCAAAATCAGAAGCAGAGAGAAACAGATTTGCAGATGTGTTAAGAAGGGAAGACCAGCGCAATGAGGTATTCAAGATAGCAAAGCAAATGAAGAAGACTAATCAAGATGTTGTAGGTGAGAAGTGTATACGTAATGATGAAGGTGTTTTGGCTAGCACAGAGTAGGAGAAAAGGGTAGCTTGGAAGAATCATTATCAGAGGTTGCTTAACACTGAGTTTGATTTGGACGAGGATAATTTGTCTGATGATGATGTTGTAGAAGGGCCAGCTATGCAGATCAAGACAGAATGGGTAGTGGAGGCTAGCTAGAAGCTGCAGCCAAGTGTGACCTTGTAGTTGGAAAGTGGCCTTGTGGAGTTTGCAGGATAGGGGTTGGTAGTAACTCAATTTTTTGTCAGACTTGCAAGCATTGGGTACATAAGAAGTGCAGTAGTATTAGTGGAAGGTTAAGAGCTGGCATACAGTTTGTATGCAAGCGTTGCAAAGGTGAGATTATAGAGAATGAAGTATTTCCAGCTTTAATGATGTACAACAGTGGCTCATTAGAGATAGTTAAGAACTTCTGTTACTTAGGTGATATGTTGGGCAGTGAAGGGGGTGTTGGAAGAAGTGTTACTTGCAGGATAGGTTCTACTTGGAAAAAGTTTAGAGAGTTACTTCCTTTATTGACTAGCAGAGTCCTGTCAATTGAGGTAAAAGGTAGGTTGTATGAGGCCTGTGTAAGAAGTGTTATGTTGTACGGTAGTGAGACATGCGCAGTGAAGCAGGAAGATCTTGACCGTTTAGAAAGGAATGATATGAGAATGGTTAGGTGGATGTGTAACGCCAGTCTGAGAGACAGAAAGAGTTCAGATAAGCTAAGAAGCACGCTAAGTATCCGTAGAATTAAAGATGTTATCCAGATAAGAAGATTAAATTGGCTGGGGCACTTGGAAAGAATGGAGGGGGATAATTGGGTAAGAAAGTGTAGAGACTTTAGAGAAAGTGTAGACAATTTTTCTTATTAACTTCTTGAATGATTGAGACATTATGTGAAACCAGTGCCAGTGTTTATTAAATTAGCGATGGATAAATTATTTTCCACATTGTTTTTTAAACCAATCCCTTTAGTTTTGCTAAATTTTAAACCAATCAGGTTTTTTAAAGCTGTCTTTATTATTTTTGACTTTTAGGGTGAATCAAAAAAAATGAAAAACACTGGCTTTAAAGACCTTAAACAATTTGTTTTGTGAAACGGCTATGCTACAGAAGTTATTAGTATTGCAAATGTAGAGAACAACGCTTTGACAACAACGCTTTATTTCGAAGAAAGCTACTGCAAGGCAGTCGACAATAACTGAATTTTTTAATAGTTAATAAGTATGCAGTATTGTTATTGTAATGTTAGGTTTTGTTTGTAGAATTTTCAGGACAATTTTTTGGTAGATTTGACTATAAATTTAACGTTTTCAACCATAACATCAATTTGTATGTGGTAAGAATTTGCAGTAGGACAAAAAAATAAAACATAATTCGATCCTAGTTTTTGTGGCATTAGATTAGTTGGTGATTGATAATGTTAATAAAACATAAAGCATTGATGTGTTTCTTATCACTGGAGCGGGACTGACAATGTTCGTACTACAAGCTTGTTTACAAGAAATTTGTAATTGTTTAACGGTGCTATGGATTACAAAATATATTGAGATAAGACAATTACCTAAGGGTGCTAGCGATCTTAATACATAATCAAAACAATGCAACATTAAACGTAACATTCATTCTTCAAAACTGGAGTGACGCCATCCATGTTCCTATAATACAAGCTTTTACACTTATGTTATTGTCTGATGGCGATATGGAACACAATAAGGGTAGAAAATAAACATGGTTTCTAAGGGTGCCAATAAAAAGAAACAAGTGCAATTTATTGCATCTTAGACCTGTAATCTCGACCCAAACCCATTTACCTTTGTTAGCCAACGTCCAAACAACTGTAACATAAAAAACCTCTCATAGAAAGCTAAAACAAAAGATGGTTATAGGGGACCTTCCACCTCAAAAAAACTTTGCTTATATCGAAAACATATCTGGTGTGGATAACGAATTCAATGATTATTAATTCCTTTCTAATCTGGTATCTCTAAAATAAGCCAAAACATTTTACTAAAATTTACCTCTTTTCATCGCATGGCTACGCTGCTTTGAAAATGCTGCATTCATAATGGCGTATTTGCTTACGTAATGCAAGTTATGATTTTTCAGATGGAAAAATATGCCGAGCAAGCGGCAGAGAGATGGACCCCCTGAGTACATCATAAAATATTCTTCAGCTTTAACAAACCATGCTAAAAGAATTAAAAATAAGCCATTTATTATAAAACATGTCTGGAAATTGTTTCTTTTATTGTAGAACATTCGGTATGCTGCTTATTACCAGTTCACCTGGTGGGTACATGTTCGCACAGGGAGATAAATACGGCGTGTTATCCCATCTTGTGTTGTTTCAAAAATTAGACGAGAGTTCCCATCTCCTGATGATAGTTACGTTGGCTTCAAGGAGGTTATTCTTATTGCTATTGTATTGCCACGGAGGATGATTTTGCAAAGTTTTATTTAGTAACCTGAACTGCTTTGCTCCTGATGTTTGGCTACATTGGGCGAAATAAACTATAAGAATATTTGCAATTTTGAACAAGATAATACAACATAATTTTTTTTTTTGCTTGATTTACCTTAACGTTCACTTGTGAACCTTTGCATTCAGTGGTAGCAACTTTTGTCTGCGGAGAGACGCAGTTCCGCAAAAAGATATCGTCATCGTCGGCATACAGGAGTAAATTCTGTTCTTCATGGTCTGGTTCAGAATTGAAATCCTTTTCCTTAAAGACTTTTGCTGTCGCCATCGCAGCCATAATAGCCTAGAATGTACTTTTCATGAAAAAGAAAGCAAAAAAGCAAAGGAAAAGCAGTCAAAAATATATATATATGTACAGAAATTCCCCATGCTCTCACCTTCTTTTTTTAACTTCTCAACAACGCGAACTCTTTTGATATGTTTAGACTTGTGTGCAAAGATCGTGGAAACAGCCCCTAACACCAGCTTACGGGGTGCTTTTCTGAAACCTGCAATACGAACGACTAATTCATACATTCGCAATATACACTGTGTTCAATATCACTACATTCCTACCAGTCCCTCCAGTAATGAACTGTACTAACACAAAGAAAAACCGTTGTATAATATGCTTACCTTTCATTAGTTGATTTCTTAAATTGATAGACTTATCAAAGCAGTTGGTTTGGAAGTGCCCCGCGCATAAATAATAGTTTTTGGAAGATCAGTTCGTTTCATGTTTGCTATACAAGTAGCAGCGGTAGATTTATCATGCAGGATTTGGAAAGGATTCCTTTTGCTATGGTTTTGACAGCCTATGGCAGCGCAAGAGGCACCCATTCTTAAAATTTCATATTTCTACGAAACTTTGCTACATCTTTTACTATTGAATTAATTTTTATTAAAAAAAAATAGGAACCTGTGGCACGCCCATAAACACATTTCCTTTATAAAAACAGGGGGTTGTTTAATTCCGCAAAAGCAGTCTGCTTCATAGCCGGCTCTACGTCATTTGTTTACATTTCTGTCGCATCTGCTGAACTAGACCGTTTTGGAGAGAAAGGCCGCCATTACTGTCGAAGGCAGCACGTTTGGTAAAAATAGTAAGAAAAAATGCAATACTTCTAAGTTATACTAATGAATTGTGCTAAATAATTATTGAATTCTTTAATAAGTCGCATTATCTACGATATGAGAAAAAGTTTTTTTGAGGTGGAAGGTCCCCTTTATAGACAGGTTCTCTCAATAACTGCCATCTGTCTTTAGCGGCCAGTAGATTTGGTTCCGTTATAGATAGGTGTGACTGTATAATGTTGCAAAAATGAGGTAAGTATATCTTTATCTTTTCTGGTAAGAGAAATATTTACTTGGATATTGCCAAACCAACGTTAAAATGTTATTGTCTCAATTTGTGTCTCAATTTGAAGACATGCAGCTTAATTACATGGATAAAAGTTGTTTTTACAAAAAATTTCAAACGTGAGTCATATAGTAAAATTTTGTTGCTTATTATCTTCTTTCTGTTGTGATTAAAACAAAGTGGGTTTTGTTTCAAAAAATGTAAAAAATAAGAGGAGTTTCAATAGCTACAAAATCAGCTGGTCATTGACATCAGTCATAAGTTTTGATATTGTAAAAACACTTTCGATCTAACAAGAATTAAAATGGAAACACAACAAACAAACAAAATGTTGCCACTTAACTTTTACTATGGCAAATAAAGATAGGGTAAGAAGCAATAGTGGGAATATTCGATTTGCAATTATAATATTTTCTTTGTAGAATTGCGAAATTTTATTTTATGAAATCTCAATCATCCTAATACTGAAATCTAGCAACCTAATCAACTCCACTCTATTCCGCTTTTGGAGCACAGCTAGCTCCTTTGTCTTTATCAACTTATCGACAATTGAGGAAGGAGCTCTTCTGTGATTTTATCAGTAAACTAATTATCTACGATAATCTAATTTATCACAGGTTGTTAATTCAATATTTCAGTCATGGACGACACCTCAGACATCACTGTACAAACTGTACATGTTGACAATAGTATTGATAATCAGACTGGACAAAACAGGAGAGACAGTTGTAAGATTATAGACATTTCAAGATCACTAGGGAAGGGGATGCATATAAATGGTCCCTTCCTGACGACCTGGCTTTATACGAGTTTATTCCAGATAAGGAATTACGAGAACAGATTTTGCTTGAGCTGTCAAGACCAAGTAATCTGCATCCTGTAAAAAAATTGGACGAATCTTTAGTGAATATCATGAAGAAAGACCATCATCAACGTTTAGATATAATCAAAAATGTTGAAAAGGATTCGGGAAAAGGTTGGTGACGTACCGGGACCATTGTCCAAGTTTAGATGATGGTGAAGAAGGCACAAACGATTCCCTGGATTTAGAAGCTGAAACTGAGCTACCTTTTACAGAAGAGGTGGCTCAAACTATAGAGAAGCCATAACATTAGCTTGTGAGGTGCTATATACAGCGCATTCTACTAGATTAGCCTCTACTTTTGAAGGCAGAGCAGTCTGGTCTGTCAGTTAGAGACAATTTGGAATGGGCGTCTAAAAAATCTACAAAAAGAAATCTGTTTCGATTCAAAGGCCAAGGAGTTTCAGAATTCTGTGTTTAGTGACGGCGCTACAAACTGAGAAAGGAAAGCTGCGCTCCACTACTGGAATGGAGAGGTTGTTAGATTTCAGTAGATTTCAGTTCAGTATTAGAGTGATTATGAAATATAATTGAGTAATTACAGAAGGGTGCAAAGCGTGCGCACTGTAATTCGGATTTTATAAATAAAATTGAGAGGAGATCTAATACTGCCCTCTCACCCACGCCAAATGTATAACACCATTTATTCTATTGTTTAGGACTCATACAACAGCAACAACAATACTGTCAACATAACCAATGGTCAACAAAAATTTGTGTTGTTGAAATCAAATTGTATATCATTAGTAAAAAAAATGTAAAATGTATGCAATTCAAATAATGCGTTTTCTTTGATGGTAAGAGTTATTCGACATTTTCTGCTTGATTGTTATTGTTGGATATCAGATAGTGTTACCCCATGACGGACAGGTATTTATAGGCTCCATGCACCGATCGCCGATTAGGTTATGAGATTTCGGTATTAGATCTTTTCTCGATTTCATTTATAAAATCCCAATTACAGTGCAGAAGCTCTCGCCCTTCTGTAATTCCTCAATTGTGACCTGCTCATTTGAACCATGTAATTGCACAATAAAATAAAGTAAACAACAGATTTTTATTCCGAAAAATAAAACACATCATATACTTCTATTATCATCTGGCCATTACAACATTTTTTATTCTAAATTATTTGGCTACTTTAAACATATGCCACCAGAGGTACAGATAACCAAGATATAGAAATAACATATTCCATTCGTGGCTGCAGAAAAAAAAAGCATTCTTATTCTAGAAAGATCTTCAGGCCAAATAAACAAGAACTACCTCTTCTTGGCAGACCCTCTAGAAGGAGTTTTAGCACCAACAGTTTTTTTTTTTTCAACACCACCAAAGTAGTTCGTAATCATCTCTGAGATATCTGGCATCTGCTTCTGGTTATTAAACATGCTCATTTGCGATTGCATTTCTTTTTGTGCCTCTGGATCGGCCATAGACATCAATTTTGGCATAACAACAACAAATAAAATTGGTAGTACCATCATTAATACCATAGGATTGAACAGGAAATCGGTAATTTTCCATGATTCTCGGATTTCAAAAAATGCTGCTTGTTTTGATGCAACAAATCTTAACGGATATGGCACAACTTGTACTGCATTTGGCTGAAGAAAGTTAACATGCCTGGCACGTATTTTTCCACCCTTCGTGATATCAATCCGGTATCGAGGAAAATCATAATTAGAAGACCCTACTTCAACTAAATAAGAGCCGGGCGGCACAGAGTGCACAACAAAAGTGCCATCTACTTTTAAAAAACCTTTATAAATTCCACCATTGACTAAAATAACCAATCCATTCATCCATTCAGCTGCATAGTTCTTTAATCCAACAACTGAAACCTTGCCTTCAATTTTAAAACGTTGTACAGGAATCTCTTCGGCATCTGTTGTTTCACAAAACAGCAAAATGAACACAAATATCGGCAAAATCAATCTACTACAAATCAACATGTTTACTGATGTATCTAAAAAATTGTTACATATTAATTTAATATTTAAGGTCATCACACAAACATCACATATATACAACTTCAGCAAAAAAGATTGTCGACAAACAACAGTAGTTTAATAAAAATTGCCAACATACACCACAATAAACAGGCCATTTTGTAAGATTTTTGGTAGGGGTGCGATGACACACTTCAATGATTTTGTATGTGCACATACGGTGCGCTGTGATCTTAAAAAATTAAGAATGAAATTATGAATGAATTTTTAAGAATGAAAGTAAGAAAATTATTTTACCGCCGTACACCACACAGAGGTTATTGTTTTGGTGTGGGAAACATACGAAGAGCTAATTCCATCAAACTTCACGGCCTGGAATTTAAACCTATGTAGGAAAAATTATGAGTGAAGTCATTAATTAACCTTTTTTACTACTTGTGAAATAAACAATATTTAATGTGAATTGAATTACGGAAAGTTTAACAGCGACTGATAATGTTATCTAAAATTAACCCTAACAACACTAAAATAATATTCTGTTACTATAAAACTTTCCAAAGTAATTCTCCAGAAAAGGAGTATAAAAAAATATTGTAGTAAGTTTTTATATATATAAAGCTTGAACTATAAAATCACAAAAACGCTACTAAACCAAACAGAACATACAAATATCACTGTATTCCTTTAACAATATCTATAATAATTATTTTGGGCAAGTCTTCTTAGTTACACTACCCCATTCCGCAGAGTCTGAAAACACTCGCGAAAAAATAAATTACATGAGTCCAACAAATGACATAAATTTAATCTGAACAACATAATTATTACCTTCTTCATTTACGCGATTTAATTTTTTTTTCTCAATTATGATTTCTACTCTCTCTAAAATACAATTAGTTATCGTGAAACCAATCTGAAAAAACTTGGGGGAAAATTAAGATACACATTATTGTCATAACTCCCTCCTTTGTTATGCTTATTATAATATATCATATATATCATATATTATATGATGGTAAAATACGCTTACTAGCTAAAATGTAATAGTGCTGATCATCACTTTAAATAGTCTGCTGTATAGGAAATAATATCAAAAAACAAGGTAAAATATGTTTGTCGTAACACCCTCCTCTGTATGATATTACATATTATATTTTTTTGTCCCTGTAGTTTAAAAAAAAATACCTAATTAAAATGTATTGTAATATTGCAAGACTGTTGTTAAATAGACCATGGGATGGGAAAAATACATGCTAAAAAACAAGGCAGGATATGCGTTACACCCTCCATTGTTATTTCAAAGGATTTTACTTGCTGTGAGAGTTCAAACATTGCCAACTAAACTATATATATATGGTCCCTAAAAAAATTTTGCACACATGGGACTTAGGTTTTCTTAAAGACTGCGTGGAAAACATTAAAAGAGCACAACATTCTTTATTAAAATAGTTTTTTTATAAGTGGGAGGAGAATAACTTGCTGTATAAATTTCCAAACAGAACAAATATAACTTGCTGTAAACTTCCAAAACAAAACATTCCACCTTGAATTATTTTAATAATTCAAAACAAGAGAACAAATTTATTCAATTTTTTTTGGGGTAAAGAATTTAAGCAAAAATATAAGGAAAATTATGGTTGTCATAACACCATCTCAACCAACTCCGTTTTGCCAGCTAAAAATACTTTTACGCGAAGTTTTAAAGTTATGCTGCAGAATTTATTTGCAAAGTTTTGTTAAGAAAAAAGAAATAAAATGTTTAGAAGGATAATATTTTCTAAAAGGCCACAGTCATGTAAACAAAAAACATGGGCCTGAAACTTTTTTAATAACAATAGTTTTGTGCACGATTTTATTATTCTTTTGCGTCATGTTTTTCTAAAACAAAATAGCATAGAATAAAATGTTAAAAAATATATTTTTAAAAACATGCCAAGTTTTAAAGATATTAAAAAGATGCATGTAAAACAATTTTAAGAACAATAGTTTTGTGCGCGATTTATTGTAATGTTTTGCGTAGTTGACAAGTCATTAAATTTATTACTTCGTGTTAATACCTGAGGGAATTTGATTTAAAAAATAAAACTTGAAGTTGCAATTACAGTACTGTTTTATAGCAAAGGTTCAAATTCTAATCCACCTTAGAGCAAACTCGAATTAAAATCAACTAATGAATACAAAGCCCTCCTAAATAATATAAGAATCAATTATACTTGTTCAGCTGAGTGAGGCCATTTAAGATTAAAACAAAACATTTCTCATAGCAGTAAAGAACAATAGAAGTAACCAATCAAAAAGTATTCTAACCATAAGAAATTCGTTTGCAAATCAGCATAACTGTTCCCACCTAACTGTCCCAATTTCCCTGTGGTAAGAAAAATTATGCTGGGTCTTCTGGCTAGGATTAACAATCTTACAATCATCAGGTTTAAAAAAGTCTTTTGAAGCACTGGTATGGTCGTTTTTTGGAGAAAAATAAATAAGTAAAAGAGAAAAAGAATATTTGACGATAACGGAATAATTTTTTAAGTAATGATTTTCATGATCCATTGTTAGGGTTGTTATTATTAGCCACCATTTAACTTTCCATAATTAAATTAACATATAAATACTGTTTGTTCCACAAGTAGTCACAAAATTTAATTAATGACTGTTGACTCACAACTTTTTTATATCTGGGTTGATATTCCCAGCCGTGAACATCGCTGGAACTTGTACCAACCCTGCATTCCACAACAAAACAGCACCCCTTGCGGTGTACAGGGACAAGGGCATTTTGTTACTTCACATTTTCATAACTTTTATATTTCCGGATCCCTCACAAAGCTTAGGGTGCAGGACGTATCGTCCAGGTGCTTTTTTCTTATTGATAGGTCTAAATCTGCAAATAATTAAAAAAAATGATTATACCATCTAAAATAATCATGGACAATTAAATTTGTATTAAATGTAAAACGATGGTTAAGACAGTCCTTCAGCCTTGTTCTATATTCACATTAGTTACTAATATATTTTATACATAGTTGTTATCTCTATAAGTGTGTCTGTATGTCTGTCTGTGACAGGCAAAGTGGATGTCTTCATTTTCCTTTCATGTTGCCAAAAAATGCATGTCTAATATGTTAAATTTTTTGACGTTACGGTGTGACGTCAATAATACTACTTTAACGTCAATATCTTATATTGAATTAATGACTCCATTACAATGCACCTAACTTGGAAACGAGGTGGTGACGTCAATGATTTTTCACTGCGTGGGTAACTAGGGACCACCTGGGACCGATTTGAGTAAGTCTTCCAAACCTGGGTCCCTGAATCCGTTTCGGAATGGATGGGTTGATGACGTCATCAAAAAACCTTCAAACCCCAATATCACTGCAACCGTTTGTCAAAAGTACATGATCCTATACATTTTCTTGATCAGCGTTTCAAGATCTAAGCGATAAAGGCAACAGGTATACAAATTTTCAAAAAATATTTTTAGGTTTTGACGAGTCATTGCTGACGTCAGCAAAATTTTTAAACCCCTATATCTCATTAACCACTCATTAAAAGCACATGATCATACACATTTTCTTGATCAGCGCTTTAAGCTCTACACAATAAAGGCAACATGAAAACAGGCTTCAGAATTATTTTTTTGTCAATGGGTTGCTGACGTCATCAAAATTCAAATAACGCTTTTTTTTATTTTTATCCTGCCTCAGTGGATTTTTCCACAAGCTTTATCGACAAGTCTTATATAATAATACCCATGTTTGACAGGCAAAG
This sequence comes from Hydractinia symbiolongicarpus, assembly GCF_029227915.1. Classification (NCBI taxonomy): domain Eukaryota; kingdom Metazoa; phylum Cnidaria; class Hydrozoa; order Anthoathecata; family Hydractiniidae; genus Hydractinia; species Hydractinia symbiolongicarpus. The sequence goes on along the minus strand of NC_079885.1, from coordinate 13,484,292 downwards.
TGGATATATTTATTTTTCTTTGCAGTCACCAAAAAATGTATGTATCAAAGCGGATACAAGATTTTTTTCTCCCTAGGCGAAATGTTAAGCAGAGCGAAACATACTCGTATCTTTTGTGAAGGGAAACATGCGCATACCACTGGAGATGTAGGATGCGCAATTGCCAATTTACCTATCTTTGCACTGAAAATTTCTTAGCGAGGACATTTATAGGTCCGGTTTTTAAGTTATTCAGTTACCAAAATTCTGTAAAACAGTAGATGTTTTTGTCAAATTGGATTAAAACCTCTAAAATCCAGAATTGAAATCGAGGCCCATATTAATAAGCTAGCAACTTTTTTTGCTTACGTTTTTTTAAAACCTTGAGGATTAAATTAACATCTAAGAGTCTTAGAAGTAGTCATGGACAAACTGAAGCTCACAGTCAAATTGATCAAATTGCTAATGCTAACCAATTATAACAACAATCGAAAAAAAATCAAAACAGACAGCTATATAAAATAAATTGCAGTACACTATTTGAAGAAGACCTTGAAACCAAAGAATATGGGGAATTTAAACATCAAGAAAATTTAAAACTAAATTCACAATTAGTACTGTAAATAACATGTATTTTAACCATAGCTAAATTACATACAATTAATAAAAAAAAATACATTTATATTTATATCTATATAGCATTCTAAAAAACACTGAAACAGTTTAAAAAAAACAATCTACAAAATTTTGTAAACTCCTCAATGCAAGACCTTTCATGCTAATTTAATGAAAATCAATTGCACAAAAAATAACTTCCAAACAAGTTTAATAAAAAGTTAAAATATATTGATGTTTAAAAGCAATCAAAATAAATAACAAAGTAGTTAAATGATAATATTTGAATGTTTCAGCATGTACGGTTTTCAAATTACTCTCTTGCACTTGTTGAAAAAATGCTGGCTACGTTGATCACAGCTGATCTGGAAAGAAAAAATTCTCAAAAAGGAACAAGAATACTATTTCAGCACACTTTTACTAAAAGTGGGAACCAGCAATATTTTGAAGTAACCACCAGAGAACCACCAGTATTTTAAAGTAACCAACAGAGAACCAGCAGTATTTTTAAGTAACCACAAGAGAACGACCAGTTGAATAGATAAAATGAAATAAACGCAACTATCGCTTCGAATGTGAAACATTTTATAATGTACACAACAGTTCATGACCCATTTTTCTGAAATGTTTATGTCTGGTGTGACTCAGGCTTTATGAATTAATAAATGTTATGGAGAAACATTGTGGCATTGCTTTTAGTATCTACGATCTCAGCACAAGCTTTAAACTGGTGCTTAAAATACTTGAATAAGGCCTCAGTTTGAAGGAGGTACAAAAAAGACAAATCAAAATGAAATTTGAAGCACAAGATATATAAAGCTAAATACCCTTCAATATTTTCATCAACTGATATATACATATTTATTTTATCACTCAGAGCAAAAGAAAGCAAGTTAGTACAGGCGTAACCCTTTTCATACTGGGATTTTGTTAAGTGTGTTTGAATTTTTAGGAGAATTGCTATTGCTACCTTGAATGATATTTTGTGTTTAAGGCGCGAGTATACAATAGAAATTGGTATTTTTTTTAAAAAAAAATTTTTCAGTGATTAGATAGAAAAACATCTTGGCTTTAAAATGGTGCAAAAATATTTTTAGAAAAATTTTTTTAGGATAGATTATTATCCCCCCAAAATTTTTTTTTCACAAATTACTTTTTTGTTATGGGATAAAGATCAAATATTTGCTCACATGTAATCATCTTGGGTATTAATTTTTACTACTAATTCTTACTCAAAGAGGAAAATGATTTTCGTATGTAGTTAAAAGATTCTTTTGAAGTTTTTCTCCTATTTCCCATAAGGATATTTTCTTTTTCTTTTTTGTCTTCCGAAGTTGAATATAATTTACTGTGAAAAGCTTGGCAAAACTAGTTTATTAGTTAACAGCGAATAAAAATGTCCTATCGTCATAAAGCTTTTATATCATCAAAAAAAGAAGAAAATCCAAAAAAAATATTTGACTCGCCAGCTAAAAGAAGATTAAAGCAAAAGGTTTCTACTGCCAATGGCCAAGCTAGCACTAGTCGAAATATTTTTGTTTCTAGACTTTGTTTTTGTTTTACCCATACTCAACTGTGTATAATTGCGAATGTGAGCAAACACGTGCAGCATAAACAGAAGATGTTAGAAAAACCTGTTAACAAATAGTCGTTACCATAGTGATCAATTATTATGCAGAAGTATAAGATTTCTGTAAGAAACTTAAAGCTCTTTTTCACAGTGTTAAATTTTTAAGAGAGTATCACTTACGTTTTAAATCTCTTTTACAAAACTATAAAGGATGTGGGAGGGAGACCACGCTTAGCGTGGAGAGGAATGTTTGATCTAAAAATGCTTTTTTTTCTTCTTGAGAATGAGTAGAACGCGAGTTATGATGAGTTTTCTGACAATTAGAGGTTAGAAATTGTGGAAAAAATTTTAATACTAAATAACTCCAAAAATAAAAAACATTAAGAAAAAATTAAAAAAGCGTTTTTAGATCAATGTCTTGTGATCACAAAAAAGCAAACAGCAAACTTGAGAAATTAGTAGTTTTGTAAAAGAGATCGCATTTGTAGGAGAGGGGTCATTTTTTTTTCGTGTCTATTAAACCTTCAAATTTTATTTTTTCTTAATAATTTTTATACCATTATATAGGTAATCATATAGGCTTTCTAAAAATATATACATTAATATATCAAAATAACGTTTTGGTGAATTAAAAGCATTTTAAAATATCACACCTTTTCTGTACACTCACGCCTGCAGGAGGAAAAAATTATCAAGACAATCATCTATGGTGTAAAATCATCTGGAAATCAGGCAGAACGTTGTCTACGAAAAACTGCCAAATTATTTCAAGAACCATACCCGGAGGTATATGAAACTGTCTGCAAAGACATATACGTTGATGACTGTATGTCAGGCTGTCCAACAATGGATCAAACGTTACAAGAGTAGATGAATTGGAACTACTTCTAAATCGTGGTGGATTCACACTCAAAGGTGTCACAATATCTTGGAAGAAGCCACAAGAAAATTTATCAAGTGATGGACTCACGCTGTGTGTGGCTGGTCTTCTTTGGTATCCAAAGGTAGATGAAATTTCCCTCGATATCAAAGATCTTAACTTTACAAAGAAACATTGTGGTCGCAAAGTGAAGCAGATCACACAAATATCAGAGCAACTCATCAGACAGAATTGCGCATCAAAGATGGCAGAAATCTTTGATATCTTAGGAATGTTAACTCTTATTACTGCCACGATGAAAATGGAGCTCCTTGAGGTCGATTTGGATATCACACTTTCAAATGACGGATGAAATAAAAAAGATCCAATTTTGACGAGCAGTTGTTCCAGATCATGCAGAAAGTCTTGACGCATCCACATTAGATTTTGGAGATGCCAGCCAATCACTGGTTTGTGTTCATTCCATTCAAAAGAAAAAGTAAGTGATTTTCTTCTCAACCCATTTTTGCAAAATCTCACTTAATTCCAGACAGTATATCACAGCCTCGAGCAGAGTTATTCGCAGCTATTGTCAACACACATTGTGGTGAAGTTGTAAGAAGATCTCTTCATAAGATCCACATGAAAGCCATCAAATTTAAAGTATGCCCTGTTGGTGCTCATAGCATGCATGGTAAAGTCAAGCGTAAGATTTGTCAAATAAAAGTTTCACTTGAGAAGAATTTACATAATTTAAGATTGTCGATTATTAAATGGAAAACAATAGCATCATCCATTGCAAACAGTATTAACAACCTACCTTTGGCTCTTGGAAACAACAAATCCAATTTTGAAGCCATGGATCTGATAACCCCTAATCGTTTAGATTAGGTCGAAACGACAAACGAAGTCCGATTGGAAGTATGAAAGTAGCTAACAATTACGATAAAATTCTGAGAACGAATAAGAAGATATTTGATACATGGTATGAGAATTGGTTAATTTCACATGTTCCCAAATTAATGGATCATCTGAAATGGTTCAGATCGGATGTCAATGTTCAAGAAGGCGACATAGTTTTATTTTAAAACAAGAATCAATTTTAAGTTCGAATTAACAATTTGGTATGATCAAATCAGTCAATGATGGCCGAGACGATAAAATTAGCAAAGTTTTTGTTAAATATCAAAATAACAATGAAAACGTTGACTGCGAAACACATCGCTCAGTTAGAAACTTAATATTTATTCATCGAATTGACGAATTGAATTTGTACGAGGAACTATACAAAGCTGCACAGTATTCCGATTCCAAGTTTCTGAATGACTCAAGTTATTGTTCAAAACAAAGTACAAATTTTATCATCGTTGGGGAGTGTTGAGTCAGTGTGTTTAGTGTAAAAATTTAATCACCTGTTTGTGTCTTTGTGTTAATTAAATGTCAATTTAATTTAATTGTAGAGTAAACTCTATAGGGAATTTATATTTGTTTATTTACAAGCAGATTTTTCAGTTCACTTGTTCACTTGAAGTCACTGAGGTGATCCCATCCTTTTATTATGCAAAATGTTGTAATAATTGTGCTAATGTGTGATACTATATTGGTTAATTGAACAATAATATAGTAAATGGATCTAAATGAAAATTTAGTTTAGCGTCAATTCGTGTAAGTTTGCTGGCAGGTAAGTTCGTAACTTGTAAAATTAAGTCATTAAGAGTCATGTTATGCAGCACAAATTGAACTATTGTTTAGTAAAAACACAGCCACGTAGTAGAAGTGTATGGTGTTTAAAATCAGTTTTACAGAATGTAGGTAAACTTACACAACTATATACAGGGTGACCACTAATGAAACGAGAACAAAAGTAAGGATATTAAGGAGAATTAAGGAGACAAATTGACATTTAATGTTACATACTATGTTCCATGATAAGAAAATTATACATATTATACAAATATTCAGATGAATTATGCCCTGAAAGATAGAAAATATAGGATTTCAGGTAACAGAGAAATATCTCTTATTTCACTGGTGATGAACAATCCATGAACATATTTCCAAAAAAGGTACGATCAGAAAAATTAAGAAATAAGGAGAAATTAAGGAGAATAGCTAAATTTTCAATTTTTATAAGTATATTAAAGTACTTTTAAGGAGATTTTCTTTTTGTAAGGTTATTTAAGGAATTTAAGGAGGAGTGGTCACCCTGATATATATGTTTAAGATCAGTTAAGACCAGCAAATATTTTTAAGAGCTGTCAGGGCTGAAGACTAGAACCCACCCACCTTTCCAGTAACGTACCTGATTGTGTTAAAATAACAAATTTTCTCTTTGTTTCACTATGTAAGAACCAAAATGGTCCACAGTTAATTTAATTCAGTTAAGCAGTAAGGTTATGTACCTCTAATTTGAGACAATATTGCACTGACAATGGCTCTGCATTGGCAGCCACAATCCCTGACATAATATTATTATTGAATTTTAAGTTTATTGGCAGTTTTCCACTCCCTCCACAATCAATGTTGTTGCAAAGAGGATGTACAGGGAATGAATGTTATCATGTTTTTCCTCTTTTGGCAATGGGGAATTAAATGTTACCATAGCTCCGGGTTAAACCAAGCCATGTGAGGGAAATTGGGGAGCATCCAACCAATGGCCCACCACAGTGTGCATCCTGCATGCACACTGTGGTGGGCCATTGGTTGGATGTTGCAGGGAGTTGTCTGGCAGAGCGCGGATTCTAATTGGGTCTGCGTAGCTCGAAATGAGCATTAAATACTTTAGGACTACCCATCCAAGCCATGGCCCTTGGAAATAATAGACAGGGCATATCCCTCGATATTTGTGAGGCTAGCCATGTAAAATATGCACATCTATTCTGCTATCTATCTCATATTTGTGTGATGTTTGTAGCTTCTCTGTGATCGAAAGGCGTAAAAAAGAAAAAAGTGATTTTAAATTTAACACTATAACTAAATACAGTATGTCTATAAAAGGGAACAATCTGTTACCGATATTACAATTTCTTTTTCATAGACATCGTGATCATGTTGGCTTGGCTAAACGCGTTCACCTTCAACAATCTTCGAACCCGTAATGGTTCCATCGGCTCGTACACGATATCCAGAAACTATTCCGTCCGTAGTATGTGCGACGACGACGTGCGGATTACAAATGAGTTAGCAATAATCCGAGAAAGTTGAACTGTTAAATCGATATTTTAGTTTATGTTAGGGAATAATAGACAATAACCATGGACAATAACATTGTATATATTATTTATGTTTCAGATCAACATTGCATAATTATGACGCAAATGGTTTGATTCCTATCTATGTTGATCAATTTGTTTAATCTTACTGAGTAGAGCTTCATACAATATGCCGTCTGTTGATTGCCCAGTCCCCGACTGCTCATACGCTACACCAGATCTGGACCCCGTCATTGTTGCTGCTTTGCAACTACCCACGCCACCACCCACTCTAATGGTAGTTTCTCCGCCTCATCCTCCGCTAAAATCGAGCGCGTGAAGCGCCCAACCATCACATTAGCCGGATCATCAGAAGACTGGACATACTTTCTTACCCGATGGAGGGAATACAAAACAGCTACAAAGATCACAGGCAGGGACGCTGTCTTGCAGTTATTAGAATGCTGTGATGAACAGTTACGCAGGGATTTGACACGATCAACTGCTGGTATGCTGGCAGATAAAAGTGAAGATGTTATCCTCTCGTCAATGAAATCCCTCGCCGTTCGAGAAGAAAACGTAATGGTCGCTCGCGTAGCCCTCAACAACATGTGTCAAGAACCTGAAGAATCGATACGATCCTTTGGTGCGAGATTAAAAGGACAGGCTGGCGTTTGCAAATACACCGTATCGTGCCCTGAGTGTAACTATGACGTTGACTATACAGAGCATATTCTGCGAGACGTACTTAGTCGAGGCATTGCAGATCCAGATATCCAGCTGGAACTCCTCGGCCACACCAACCAGGAGATGCCCCTGGAGCAGGTTATGAAATTCGTCGAAACAAAAGAAGCTGGTAAGCGATCTGCCACGCGTTTACTTGACAGTCATCAGGCTAGTGTCATACACAGTCAATACCGAAAGGGAAAGCGAGACTCGTTTACCAAGCCCAAAAATGATGTCGACTCCAAACGAGACACTTCGTCACAGAAATGCGGATATTGCGGAACACATTGTCATAGTGGTAATTCATTACTGTCCAGAAAATCTTCCTGCCCCGCATTCAGTCACTCATGTGGACACTGTCAGCGCCTACATCATTTCGATCATGTGTGTCACAACAAGGACAAGAAAAACAAGGATAAGAAAGCTGATCAGACTGCTCTTGTTGAAGAATCCGTTAACACCTTCAACTCACTCTGTTCTATGAATCTTAAGCAGAGTAGACCAACCCAGCAGACCATCACTGTCACGACAAGCGTAAGAACATGTGGAAGAAAACTCCATCTCAATCGCAGCCATTCCTTAACCTAGCTGTCCGAATCGCTGATACTGATTACGAGGAATTGGGGTTTACAATCCCTCACGGAACTAGAGAATCGCCCATATCCATCCCAGCAATGGCAGACACTGGATGTCAGAGTTGCCTCATCGGTTTCAAATGGGTGCAACGTTTTCACCTTAATATAAAAGATCTTATTCCGGTCCGCATGAAAATGGATGCAGCTAATGGACAAGCCATCAAGATACTAGGTGCTATCATTCTCCGCATCTCTGGCATTAGTCAGGACGGTTCTCTTCAGGAGACCAAGCAGTTTACCTATGTCACCAATGATTCAGATAAGTTCTACCTTAGTCGGAGTGCATGTGTTGACCTTGGCATTATACCTGCAGAGTTTCCATCTATCGGTGCCAATACTATCACTGGTCCACTACAACACAACGAATGTGCCTGTCCAAAACGAACGGTACCACCTCCCATTCCCAAGGAGTTGCCATTTCCACCCACAGAGCAGAATCGTGAAAAGTTTGAACAGTGGATTCTAAATTATTACAAAGACAGCACTTTCAACACATGTGAGCACCAACCGTTACCGTTGATGTCTGGACCACCTGTTAGACTGATGATCGACCAGGATGCTGAACCGACTGCACATCATTCTCCCATACCGGTTCCAATCCACTGGCAGGAGCAGGTCAAAGCCGATTTGGACCGGGACGTCAACCTCGGAGTTATTGAGCCTGTACCCATTGGTGAACCTGTGACCTGGTGTCACAGAATGGTCGTGTGCCCCAAGAAGAATGGAAAACCTAGACGTTGTGTTGATTTTCAAGCACTCAACAAACATGCTACACGGGAAACACATCACACACCATCCCCGTTTCATCAGGTGCGTACAGTTCCTCAGCACACAAAGAAAACAGTATCGGATGCCTGGAACGGTTATCATAGCGTCCCACTGCGCGAAGAGGATCGCCATTTAACAACGTACATCACGCCCTGGGGTCGATACAGATACTGCACCCTACCACAAGGTTACATCACCTCAGGCGACGGACATTCAAGGCGATTCGATGCTATAGTATCCGATTTTCCGAACAAAATTAAGGTGACTGATGACTCTTTATTATGGGCAAGTGACATTGGTGAATGTTTTTTCCATACCTGTCGTTGGTTAGATACATGTGGGCGAAACGGCATTATCCAGAACCCATCTAAATTCAAATTTGCCCACGATACTGTTGAATTTGCTGGTTTTGAGATCACCCCGACCAATGTCCGTCCATCATCCACCACCCTACGCGCTATCACCGATTTTCCGGTTCCCAAGAACATAACAGATGTGCGATCTTGGTTTGGCTTAGTCAACCAGGTGTCATATACGTTCAGCATGGCCGACAACATGGCACCCTTCCGTGACCTACTAAAGCCACAATCCGAATTTTATTGGGACGATCGATTAGATGAACTCTTTGCTACGTCTAAGGCGAAAATCGTCGATGAAATAGAAGAGGGAGTAACAATTTTTGATGGATCCAGACGCACTTGTATTGCGACCGACTGGTCTAAAACCGGGGTGGGCTTTTGGCTGTACCAGAAACATTGTTCCTGCATGGCCGAAACCCTGTTTTGTTGTCATACGGGGTGGAAAGTTGTTCTCGTGGGTAGCCGATTTACCCACCCAGCTGAATCACGTTACTCGCCAATTGAAGGTGAAGCGTTAGCTGTAGCGTACGCCTTGGATAAATGTAGACATTTTGTTTTAGGATGCCAGGACCTGATCATCGCTGTCGACCACAAGCCCTTGCTTGGACTGTTCACCAACCGGTCTCTCGACAATATCCCTAACAATCGATTGCGGAATTTGAAGGAACGTACACTACGTTATCGATTCTCCATGCAACACATCTCAGGATTGAAAAATCGAGTTCCAGACGCACTGTCACGCCACCCGGCAGGTGATCCGACTCCTGAAAAGTTAGTACTGCCTGATGATATCTCCTGTATTGCTGCATCCACTGCATTGTCTTCATTGAAATCTACAACTTGGGAGGACGTCCGTTCAGCAACAACCGCGGACGAGGAAATGAGGATACTGGTAGATCTAATTGAATCTGGCATTACCGGAAATCGGGAAGACTTACCACCTCATCTTCAGATTTACCACCAGTATCGTGACCATCTCTCAACAGTTGACGGTGTCGCTCTCTACAAGGACAGGGTTATTGTTCCGAAATGCCTACGCTCCAATATTTTATCAAGCCTGCATGCTGCACATCACGGAGTCACATCCATGACCTTGAGAGCAGAATCTTCCGTCTTCTGGCCTGGCCTTACTTCTGTCATCATCAAACTACGACAAGGGTGTAAAAGCTGCGACCACATCGCACCATCACAACAATCAGCTCCACCGACCCCTCTCAATTATCCTGATTATCCATTTCAACAACTATGTGGTGACTTCTTCCACTATGCCGGTCACAATTATCTTGTTTGTGTTGATAGGTATTCGAATTGGCCTATCGTGGAAGAAGCCAGGAATAGGGCCAGTGGCCTGATTGATTGTCTACGCCGCACCTTTGTCACGTATGGCATACCCGACGAATTCGCATCGGATGGGGGGCCAGAGTTATGTGCATCATCTACATCAACCTTCCTTCGAAACTGGGGTGTCCACCATCGTGTTTCATCGGTCGCGTACCCACATAGCAGCTGCAGAGCTGAAGTTGGTTAAACGGATGCTAATGGATAATGTCGGCCCCGGTGGCAACCTCGATACAGACTCATTCCAACGTGCCATGCTGCAATATCGCAACACACCCAACCAAACCACAAAACTGTCACCTGCCATTTGTTTATTCGGACGCCCCATCAAGGACTTTATCCCGATTCTTCCTGGTAAATACCTTCCCCATCCGACATGGGTGAGCATGCTTGAGGATCGTGAAAAGGCCCTTAGACGCCGGCACATGGCCATCGCTGAGAGGTTATCTCGATACTCAAAGCGATTGACACCCCTCTGTGTTGGAGACAATGTTCGAGTTCAAAACCAAACTGGCCCATACCCGCGTAGGTGGGATAGAACCGGATCGGTGATTGAAGTTCGTCAACACGATCAGTACGTTGTACGCATTGATGGATCTCGGAGAGTGACATTACGCAATCGTCAGTTTCTTCGGAAATTTACACCCATCCAGCCTAACATACCATTTGAGCGGCTTGCAGATGCTTGGCGCACCATATCACCGACTACCTCGCCAATGATACCAGCCAAACCGTCGGATCGCGATATAGATGACAGCAGCCACTCTGCAGACCAGCCTCGATTGTCAAAATCTCCGCCTCCACCAGCTGAACATGTTGCAACCCGGAAACCCGTATTTGAGGAGGGCACTTCTACCGCACTCCAGTCCGATAAAAGTCCTCGCATTGATTCACCTTTGCCAACGTCACCACTACCTTCGATTCGTCGCTCTACGAGAGAGCACCGTCAACCAGCATATCTTCAGGACTTTATCATGAATTAGTTGTCGTAAATCACATCTCTATCGTCATTTGATCCCCAATGACTGGGGGGAGATAGGGAATAATAGACAATAACCATGGACAATAACATTGTATATATTATTTATGTTTCAGATCAACATTGCATAATTATGACGCAAATGGTTTGATTCCTATCTATATGTTGTGTCGTACGGTAATGTCAACTATCAATGTTTTTTGTTATCTTTCCACGTATAATGTCTACGTCCTTTAGTGTTGTATTGTAAAAAAATTATTTAGTGAATAAACAACTCATATGTAGCAGTATTCAACGGCTCATATACGTGATGGCAATATAATGACTATGTGTGATGCATGGATGATATATATGATGTGTGAATGATCATTATATTATGTCAAAAACATATACCGTAAATGATCGATTAAGCCCCCACTCCCGACCTCCCGAATAAGCCCCCTCCCCCAAAACCCATTTTGATAAATAAGCCCTCACTCCCGAATAAGCCCCATGGGGGCTTATTAGGTGATAGGGACTGAGAAAATACTACTATAAACAATTGATTAAATGGTATTTTTTCGCAGGTTGAGGTATTAATAACACTCGTGGTTATAATATCCAATTCAAAGTTAGGATGTTTTTCTTTTTATATATTTTCGAATATCTTACTCCCTTTGCTGTATGTCTCCCTTCCATTAACCCCCCCCCCCCCCTCTCCCGAATACGCCCCCTCCCCCCAAATCCATTTTGACAAATAAGCCCCTGGGGCTTATTTATAGTGTATTAGTAGTAGTATTTATAGTGTATAGTATTTATAGTGTTTGTGTTGTGTATGGCAGAATTTTTTTCCTCTCTCTACTTCGCGGGGGACTTCTGCTGGATCTTTCAAGCCGGCTCTAATATAACACAACCTATGTGTTTGGTGCCACCAAGACAAAAAAAACACTCATCAAGCAAAACATTTTTTGTCTCGGTGTCCTTGTTATCTCTAAAGATTTGAATGCGATAAAAAATGTTAATCGAGATTCTTTTGTTATGATAATATGGAGCTTTGTAATATGAAGATTCGTTTGCCTCGTTTAATGTGCTTAAATGTGGCTGCAGCCCACATGAATTTATCATCAAGAATAGATTTGTTTTTGTTTGAACCACGTTGTTTCCAAACCTGTTAACAATAAGTAATTAGAAGGATTACTTGTCTTATTTGAAATTAAACTTAGAACGGTTCCTGGTGTTTATCCAAAGGCCGCAATTTATGAATGCATCGAAATTTATAACTGGGAAGTTTTCTTGTACTGTTGATACATTTTTTGAACTTTTTATTAATGCTGTACACGTCACTACTTGCCCAGGTGCGGATCCAGGGTTAGTCAGATAAGTCGCGTGACTAAGTGTAAATTTGACGAAAAATGTTAGCCAAGCGAAGATGTCGACGATCCAGGCGTTGCAAACGGAGGGCGTTAAAAATTGTAATTTTTTTACGGCGAAAAGCCATGGTTCACAGCCCTCTCCAATTCGCCTATAGCGATGTTGACGTCAAAGTTGTGACGTCGCTACCATATAGACTGAGGGGGTTGCAAATTATAGCTTACAGATTTTGACTGATTCATTTTGACTAATCAGTCACCCAGTCAGTCAAAAATCAAATAGCTATGGCCCGCAACCCTCCCCATCTCACCTAAGGGGCCTGTGACGTCAAAATCGTGACGTAATTTTCACACTCTATGCGTAGTCCAACAATATGTGGCCCGCAGCCGGCGAAGGAAATTTAGGTTCCGTACTGCGTGGTTACTGATAACCTGTTAGGCTATAGTTTTAACTCCCATCCGCCAGGATTAGTCAAAGACTCACGCCTTTTGGCTTGGATTCTTTCCGTACTATTATTGATTATGGCTGCAGCAGATATGTTGGCGCGGGTGCTTACTGATTTAAAGTGTGATAATTTTGAATCTGTTCGTAAAATGCAAAAAGAACTTTTAGAAAGTGTTTATTCTCGAGCATTTTTGTTGTCTGGGGATATTTATTCCTTGGTTGGTAAAAGTCTTCATCGGAATTCAGGTCCAGATATATACCTTCCATCTGAGGCTAGGTGTGAAGATAAAGGAATTATTGCTTTAAGGTGAGAAATATGTTTTTACTCTCCAACACACCTTGCATTTATTTAAAGGTTTTCAGTATATCTGCTACAGAAAGCTAGTTGGGGAGAGCTTTATACAACAGACATTAAAACCAAATACAAAAAGATTTAATTAGCTAATAGCTAAGGCTAATACACCTTTACGATAATTCGGAAAAAATAACACTCCATCGCAGCTTATTTTGCAATCAGAGGAGGTAAACATTACACTTTTATAAGAGTTTATTAAGGAGAAAACACGTTTTTTCGTGATAACTTTTCTTGCCACGTTTTGTTTTTAATGAAAAGTACACATAAGTTGTATCTTATTATTATTAACGTTTCCTGAAAATTTGAAAGAAATTAATACAACGGAAGTTAAAAAACTGGAGAAAACTTTTTTCCGATATTGTAAAACGATGGAGAGCCATAGGAACGCATGTACAATTGAATTATCATAAAGGTGTATTGTTTTTGTAATATGAGCTTTGAACAGAATTTTCAGCATTGGGGAGGAATACTTTCTCAATTAATATTTGTGTTGTTATTAGAAGCAAGAACTTGACATCTGGATAAGTAAGGTTGGTGATGAAAATAAACAACTCTTTGAATGACTATTAAGAAACAAAGTTTGTTGAGTAAAAGGTCATGGTAAAATATATTATTTTTAGATCCAATCCATCAGGAGACTGTCTATACAGCTCAGCATCGTTGGTATAGGCATAGGTGATAATTCTCTTGTTGATGTTTTGAGAATCTTGACATCCATAGAACTTTTCTTGCATCCTTCCTTTTATTCCAATCATCCTTGTTTTCAATTTGCTTTTAAAAACCAAAAGGCAAATATTTTTATATCTGAGAAAAGTTTATTCAGATTTTCCCTTTCCCATATTGTTTGTGATATGACTCTTTCTCCTGAGGAGGCAGTTAAAGCAGAAGCAATCTACAACTGTACCCCCAAGACATGGTTTCCTTTTCTATCAATACTTGCCTTGTCAACAGTAATAAAGAGAAAAATTAACACATTTTACCCACAATTCGGTTTGTTACAGTTTGTTACAACTTTCTTTACACAGTGTATATTGCCACACCCATCTATTTTACCTGATGAAGATCAGTTAAAAATTTTATTTTGTTATGAAGATATTGTTAAGTCTGGTGTAGACTTCAAGCCAAATCATTACGTTCCCCTTTTTCCAGGTTGCAACTTTCGTAACTGAAAGTTGCATTTTCCTATTTCAGCATGCAAAAAGCAGTAAAAAGCCCCTCTTAATTCTTCTTTTAAAGTTCAAACGAAACTTGAGTTTAGCCCTATGAATAAACAAATATATCTGAACAAATACATGGGTTGAGGTGTGTTTGTATCATATCACATGTACGTATATTTCATCTTCATTATCCTGATCTTTCCATATTCTTATTGTTTTTGTTATTATTGTGTTTTATTTTGCTGTCCATGGCTGGTGTGATCATTTGATGCACCTAGTCATGCTGATGAAGCCTGATATTGTCAGAAACAGCAGGAGTTTATAAATAATGAAATATATTCACAATTGTCTCACTTTATTATAGTTAATCCCTGTTAATTTTAGTGGTTTTATCTATCTAAAATAAGACGTGTAAGACGGAGATTTGATTCTTATAAAAGATGTTCTTAGCAGATTTTGTTATAGCTTAGCGTTTCTTTTGGTCAATTTTATTAATAACTAGATAAATCGGAAGACAATTTTTCGCGATTTTTGTACCCGCAAAGCTTAAAATTTAGCCCCCAGCTGCTAAATTCAAGACTCAGTCTTGACTAAGTCTTAAAAAAGTCTGGATCCGCCCCTGCTTGCCTTCTTGTAAAAAAGGATGTTACATGTTAAGGTTGTTATCTGATGTTAAGGTACATTATGATGTCAATTATCTCGAAAGATTTGACTGCAATAAAAAAAGTCAATTAAGAACAGAACATTTCGTGTATATATGGCCATGACTAAAACTGCTTACATTTTGTTGGTCTTGCCTTCCTGATCTGGCTTGTCGTAGTAGCTTTACTGATGTAGCTAGGGAGCTAAATACTATTTTTAAATTCTTCTAAAATTACTTTTACTAGCTAATACAACTAGCTATCTACACAAAATAGTGCTTTATTACCTTTAAAAAACCTTTGTCCAGCTTTGCATAATTTTATCAACAAGGGTGCTGATAAGCCGCATACGCCGTAAAAAGTTAGGGCGAGTCAGGCGTTCTGAAAAAATTCATATTGGCTCGAAAAAGCTCGCATAACCCAAAAGATGACTGAAAGGAATTGCATTTCAGGAATGCTCCGAGTGAGTTAGGGAGAGTTCGGGAAAGTGTGTGCTGTTTCAGAGGACAGCCGTTGCAGTATAACTATACGCTACCCACAGTATAATATAATTGTTGTTACAGGCTTCTTTGTGTTCTTTACGTTTTCATGTTTTTTCTTGAAATCAGAATAGTGTCTTGTTAAATAACATGACATACTGCTACAGTAACATTATTATCTTCTTGGCACAAGCGTTTCTTGTCCCTACTTTTGGTTTTAATTGAGGCACAACTTTATGTGGATTTATATAAATATAGATGGCTATGGGAAAATCGAAGAAATGTGTGGAAATTTAAGTCAAAAAAAATTATATCGTATAATTAGCTGCATGAGCTGTATGAGCACTTCCCTATATATAATTATTCTGCATATGCTAACCAGTCTGTTACTGGCTAATTATCAGTTCTCCTAGAGTGCCTAATAGCCAGATATTTTGTTAAAAAAAATGGACCCTAATTTGCTTGAAAAACTTTCTTGATCTTTCTTGATCTTACCTAACAACTTCACAATATCCTTTTTTAAGGTTTGATTTTAAAAATCTCATGAAAAGATCACCAATTTAATAATTTTGACAAATTTATTAATTGTGTATTTACCCTCTTTTTGTTTCAACTTGTTGAATTCAATTCGAAATTTCAAAAGTTAGATATGCTCAACTTCTTAAATTTGTCAAACAAAACAATGACCAATAAATTTCCTCAAATTCAAGATCAAATTTGTTCAATTCAATAAATCGAATTCAACAATATAAATCCTGTATTGTCCACAGGTTTGAAAATCATGTATCGCCTGCTTAATATGTTACTTGTTTAACAATGATACTAAAGCCAGCTTGACTATATTTATATAAATATATTTTGTGCATCACTTAGCATTTATTTCATCATCATCATCATCATTCTTGGCTTAACGTCCGTTTTCCATGCTAGCATGGGTTGGACGGGGTATATTAATGACCCTCTTCCAATCTGATCTAGACTGTGTTAGATCTAAACTCAACTTCCTCTGTATCAAGTCTGTCCTTATAACCTCCTGCCAAGTCTTTCTCGGTCTGCCTCTGGGCTTTGCCACAGGAACTATCAAGTCTCTACACTTTCTTACCCAATTGTCCTCCTCCATTCTTTCCAAGTGCCCCAGCCAGTTCAATCTTCTTATCTGGATAACATCTTTAAGTCTACGGAGACTTAGCGTGCTTCTTAGCTCATCTGAACTCTTTCTGTCTCTCAGACTGGCGTTACACATCCACCTAACCATTCTCATATCATTCCTTTCTAAACGGTCAAGATCTTCCTGCTTCACTGCCCATGTCTCACTACCGTACAACATAACACTTCTTACACAGGCCTCATACAACCTACCTTTTACCTCAATTGACAGGACTCTGCTAGTCAATAAAGGAAGTAACTCTCTAAACTTTTTCCAAGTAGAACCTATCCTGCAAGTAACACTTCTTCCAACACCCCCTTCACTGCCCAACATATCACCTAAGTAACAGAAGTTCTTAACTATCTCTAATGAGCCACTGTTGTACATCATTAAAGCTGGAAATACTTCATTCTCTATAATTTCACCTTTGCAACGCTTGCATACAAACTGTATGTCAGCTCTTAATCTTCCACTAATACTACTGCACTTCTTATGTACCCAATGCTTGCAAGTCTGACAAAAAATTGAGTTACTACCAACCCCTTTCCTGCAAACTCCACAAGACCACTTTCCAACTACAAGGTCACACTTGGCTGCAATGCTACTTATTATGACTTTAGACTTTGCTGTGTTTACCTTCAGCCCTTTCTCTTCTAGTCCTTTCTTCCACTTCTCAAACTTTTCAACTAATTCTTCCATCGACTCTGCTATGAGAACCAAATCATCTGCATACAATAACTCCCATGGACAACCTGTTCTGAACTTTATCGACAGCGCTTCTAAGACTAGAATAAACAACAAAGGACTAAGTACAGAACCCTGAGGTACACCAACATTTACACTAAATTCATCACTGAGTGAATCGTTAATCCTGACACGACTTCTAGCATTGCTGTACATAGACTGTACCATCGTAACTAGCCACTCATCCACACCTAATTTTCTCATAGCCCACCAAATAACTTTACGTGGCACTCTATCAAAAGCTTTCTTTAAATCTACAAAGGCAAAATAGAGATTCTTTCTCTTTCCTAAATACTTTTGCTGAAGCTGTCTGAGTAAAAATATTGCATCTGTAGTGCCACGCCCTGGAACAAAACCAAATTGCATCTTATCTATATCCATTCTTTCTCTAAGTAACTTATCAATCACTCTTTCAATAACTTTCATTACTTGATCAACCAACTTCAAACCTCTATAGTTACCCCTTTCTAATGCATCACCCTTGCCCTTGAAACAATTCACTATTACACTCGACTGCCACTCACTCGGAATAGCACCATCCTTTATAATCTGGTTAGCAAGACTTGTAATAGGCTCAACTCCAATATACCCAGATGCTTTTACCATCTCTGCAACAATACCTGATACTCCTGCAGCCTTGCCAATCTTCAATTTCCTAATAGCCTCCACTACCCATTCTGTCTTGATCTGCATAGCTGGCCCTTCTACAACATCATCATCAGACAAATTATCCTCGTCCCAATCAAACTCAGTGTTAAGCAACCTCTGATAATGATTCTTTCAAGCTACCCTTTTCTCCTACTCTGTGCTAGCCAAAACACCTTCATCATTACGTATACACTTCTCACCTACAACATCTTGATTAGTCTTCTTCATTTGCTTTGCTATCTTGAATACCTCATTGCGCTGGTCTTCCCTTCTTAACACATCTGCAAATCTGTTTCTCTCTGCTTCTGATTTTGCCTTATACACTGCTGTACGAGCGCGACGCTTAGCTTCTAAGTAAATATTTTTACTACCACCTGACTTCCACTCTTTCTAAAGTTTCCTCTTTTCCTTTATACACTGGTTAACCTCATTATTCCACCACCAGGTCTGTCTATGTCTAGCTGGTCCTTTCTTCCACCCACAGGTATCATCAGAAGCTTCTAGAAGACAATTCTTCAAAGTAGTCCAAGTACTTTCAACATTGTCATTATCACACTGACCATTGCGGGCTAACTGCTGAACTTTTGCACTAAATTGTCTTGCTACTATCTCTTCCTTCAGCTTCCAGACTTTACGACGGGGCCTGTACTTTCCCTTGGCTTCTTTAACACTCGATTCCAGATAATATCACAAACCAGCAACCTATGCTGGGAAGCACACTCTTCCCCCGATATAACTTTCACATCCTTCACCACTTTCTTGTCTGACTTTCTAACCAGGAAGTAATCTATTTGTGTCTTACAACCACCTGACTCATATGTTATCAGCCCACTCTGTCTCTTACTGAATGATGTGTTGCAAACCACCATGTTCGTTGCCATTCCAAACTCAAGCAATCTCTCCCCTTCCTTATTTCTGCTCCCAAATCCATAGCCTCCATGCACACCTCTATAACCTTCAGATGACTTCCCAACATGACCATTAAAGTCGCCGCCCACCATGACAAGTTCAGTGTCTCCAAACTTTGATGTGACTGCTATTGACTCATCATAAAACTTATCTTTATCTTCCTCACTGAGTCCACACTGTGGAACATAAACTGACAGAAAAGTGACAATCCTATTACCTATCAAAAGCTTTATCACTATAATACGACTATTAACACGGATAACATCTATTACTTTTTCTACCCACTTCTCTGCAACGAATATGCCAACTCCTCCATATCCATCACTATTACCAATCCAAAAAAGCTTATACCTTGCCCTCCTACCTTCCACAAATCTCACTGAAGCTCTTCTCCACCTGACTTCCTGAACACAACACATATCAACAGATCTACGTTCTAACATTTCAAGTACTTCACCTGCTCTACCTCTCAGAGTACCAACATTTACACTAGCTATCCTCAACCTAGTGTTATCTACCTTGTAATGTGATAGCTGGGTAACGGTCTGACGATGCTCACACCTGACATCTGTCCTACCGTGTGCGACACCTTCACTCCTTAGAGTTCCAGCCCCGTTTACGCAGTTTGTCTGATCAACTATTCTTACGGCCATTAATAAAGAGTTTTGGCATTGTTTTACAGCTGGATGCCCTTCCTAGCGCCAACCGTTCACAGAGCGGACTGGGTGTTTTTTAAAGTGACACCATCACTATGTGGCATTTCATGGGACTTCCACAATCGGCCCTTTAAACTAAGGTATGGTGGAGGACGTTCAACTCCTCTCTTGTCTCTTAAGGAGACCCTTCACCCTTCACTTATTTTTATCTTTTTAATAAATTCTCACTTCAAATCAAAGAGGCAGACAATAGTTACACAACCTGGTATTAATTCAGTTCCTGGTATAATTGTATTCTTGTTTCTTATTTTTAAATGTACTTTTTTTTCAGATCAACTGTTATCAAACCATGCACCATCAGCATTTTCGAAAAATCTTTAACGAGAGAGTAAATTATTTACTTTATTTACTTTATTTTATAAATTATTATAAACGATGTAATTATCAGCTCGTTTGTGATTGGTTAATTTTTATGAATTTCGATCCTCTGCAATTATATAAATACATGCTTAACATCATTTTACTTTGCCCGATGATGGGAGAAGGGTCTCCCGAAACGTCGCCTACTAAACTATCATGTTCCAGAAATGATAAACTTTTCACAGTAATATAATACTTATGATTTGTTTACCCATTGTTCTCCAATTTCAAAGTCTATGCCTAAAATTTCAGAATCTTCAAGCTGCAGGGCTTCTTATTTATAATTTTTCCCCTGGGCAATAAGCATATCCACAAGTCCCTATTTGACTCCGTTCTGCATTTCTGTTATCATACCCGTTATCACGCAGTTACATGAAACATCCACTATTTTCCATTTTAAATTTCCATCCCGTTCTAAATTCGTATTTTTTAAATCGTTCTTTCTTTTTTTTTTCTTTTCAATTTATTTAAAGTCGATTATTCACATATTTACAATAGTTTCCAAAAAAAAAGTAATTAAGAAAACTAATCTAAATCGACTAAATTTTTTTTTATGTTTACAATTAAATAAAATCATTTTTTTTATATATATAAACAATAATAACAACAAAGTTCTATAAAGGGACCTTACATTCATCACAGTTACATTTAGATCCGTCCCACATTTTAATCATGCTTTTAAAAACTTTAAGGTTGTCACATCGTTTCAAATGTGATGGTAGGTTATTCCAAATCTTTGGTCCCAGGGCTGATAAGCTATTAGTTCCAAAAGTCGCGGTCCTTTTCCTTGAGACTACCAAATTATTTGTATTTTGTTCTCTGACTGTCCTACCGTTATCATTTAAACAAAATATATCTTTCATAAAAAGAGGGCTGCTGTTATTTATAGTTTTGGAGATTTCTATACACAATGACCGTAAGCGATTTACATTCATGTGACTCTTGCTGGAATTATTAAGTAAATTTTCGTATGTACTTACCGTATCATTATACAGAAATCTTAATGCTCGTTTTTGTATCATTTCGACTTTAGATAAAGATTTAGAAGAAGAAAAATGCCATATAAGGGAACAATAATTGAAATTTGCGTAGATAAAACTTTGAACTAAAATATATTTTGCTTGAAAGGATAAGAAACTTCTAGATCGAAATAAGGCATTTAGTTGGGCTGATGCTTTGCGACACAAATCACTAACGTGTCTGTCAAAATTTAATTTATTGTCTATAGTCACACCTAGTAATTTCACGTTATTTTCACTTTCAATAGTTTTATTTCCTATATTAAATTTTAGACCTAAATTATCTGCCTTATTCTTTGTCAGAATTATCGAGTGAAACTTTTCAGGGTTTGCAATCATTTTATTCTCTTTTAACCAGGAGAGGGCAGTTTTAGCTTCGTTTTCTAAAGTATTTATCAAATTAGGAATAGAATTTGAGAAGTTGGATATTGTGTTATCATCAGCGTAATTATGTAGCTTATATTTTTCTATAAAAAGAAACAAATCATTTATAAATATATTGAATATGATAGGTCCCAAAATAGAACCTTGTGGTACACCAGATAAGATAATTTGAAATAGACTATAGATCCCATTTATTCGAGTGGCTTGCTCTCTATCAGTAAGATAAGATAGAATGAATTGAAGAGACTTATTGTCAAATCCATAAGCAGCTAGTTTCGCAATTAGTAAGTCATGTGGTACACAGTCAAAAGCTTTTGAAAGATCCATCAAGATCGCACCCACCACATAATTCTTATCAAGTTTACTCTTCCATTCCTCTATTAAGCGAATTAGTACTTGTTGGGTACTATAGCATTTCCTATAGGCGGAGAGAAAAATCGACAATTTTGATTCCATATAAGCGGTTATTTGTTCTTTCATAACCCTTTCGTAAAATTTAGAAAAAACATTTAAAACACTGACAGGCCTGTAGTTTGATATTTTAGTTTTATCTTTTCCTCCCTTATCCAATGGCGTTACAGCAGCTCGCTTAGCTTTGCTTGGAAATTTGTTTGAAACTATGCTACTATTTATAGCATCTGTTAGTGGCGTTACTAGGTGCCTTTTTGCTAATTTTACCAGCTTTGATGGTATTGTATCTTCACCTGTTGATACTTTGGTGTTTAAATCATTAAACAGTTTAGAAATTGTATTTTCATCAACTTCTTGGAATGTGAAGTTCTCATTGTTGTTAGAATCATTGATTTTCTTTATTTTAATGATACTTGGATGATTTTCAAAACTATCAACAATTTCTTCAATCATTTTTGACTTATCATTTACATTCTTATATTTTATAGGATTTGGTTTCATGCCACAAGAATTTTCTAAAATATTGATGTAGTATTCGTTGAAAAGTTTGGTTAACTGTTTTTTATCAGTAACTAAACTTTCATTTTGAACGATCGCTATATCTCCTTTGCTTATTCCACTTTTATTTGATATCAAGGGTTTAACAGTTTCCCAAAACGTTTTTTTGGAAATAAAACCTGATTCTGTTACCCTTTTGAAATGGTTTTTGATAGCCTTTTTGCGTAAATTTACACACTTGTTTCTCTGTTTCTTGTACGTGATTTTGTTTTCAGAAGTAGGATTTTTATTGTATTTATTTTTGAACCTAGACCTTGTATATATTGCCTTTTTTAACTCTTTTGTCATAAATGGTGCCTCGTTTCCACGCAGAGTTTTTTGCTTTTGTGGGGCATGCTTTTCTATGATAGATGTGAAAACATTGATGAGGTTTTCATAATTCAGTTCAGGATCTTTACTATTACAAATAAAATTTGCGTTCTCAACATCACGTAAAAAATTGGCTTCATTAAAATTTTTGTAACTTCTGTAAATAATTTTCTTGGATGCTAAGCGTGCTAAATGAGATTTTAAAAATGTTGTTACCATTTGATGATGATCACTTAATCCTGTTTCACATGTTAGTGTGTGTTGAAAACATCTGGGTCTATTTGTAAGAATGACATCTATAGCTGTTCCGTTAGGACTAGCAAAACAGGTTTTGTTTTTGACAAGATTTTCAAGACTAAAAATATCACAGAAATTATTTAAGGTTTCGAAACCAGAATCGTTCGAGTTATGGCAATCGATATTTATATCACCCATAATTATTATGTTTTCGACTTTAGATAGAGCTTTATTTAAAGCTATCTCTAATTCCTCAAAAAAGTTGTTTAAGTTTGAATAATGAGGTGGTCTATAAATACTGATAACTGTCCATTTTTTATTTCTTATCGTTAATTCTGAGCAAATGATTTCATTATTTGTTATACCCAAATCATTAACATGTCTACAGGCTACTCCTTTCTTAACATATTCAATTAACCCTCCTCCATTTTTGTTCCTATCTTTTCTAGTTCTAATTTCATAGTTATTAATATAGAATTGTTCGTTTGGAAAACTCTCATCTAGTTTGGTTTCAGCAAATACAAAATAATCAGGTGAAAATTTTGTCAGAATTTCTCTTGCATCAATTATTTTGTTTCTGAGACTATTAATGTTTAAATAGCCTAAAAGAGGATTGGAAGGGTACTTAATTCGTAATTTATGTATTTCATCTAAAGAACTTTGGTGAGAATTATGTGTCGGATTTTGATCATTTCTATATTGACTCCCAACACATTCATCAGGAATATCAGATTTATTATCATCGCAAACTAGTCCAAGCCTATGGAATACCCCTGCTGATCTAAAAAATTATTTATAAAAGCTATAAAATTTCGTGCTAACATTATCTTACCATTCTCTCGTAAATGTATGCCATCTTTCCATAGGTGTTCTTCTCTGATATTGTTGTGTCTGATGTAGCCATAACCGTGTAGATCGGATCCTTCTCTTAATAGTTTGTTAATACTGTTTATTCTATCAGAGTCGACACGTCTGCTCGTAACCAAGGCAGAGATAAAAACTTTTTCTACTCCGTTACGCACACATTTTTTCCCGATGTCCAGGATCTGTTCGGCAATTTTGTTGTCTGACGCTGCATTTAGATGACTTGATAAAAGATTGTTGATTCCTACATGGATAACGACAATATCAGGTTTTTCTTGTTCCAGTGTTGGTTGTACGTAATAATTTAAGTTTTCGACACTTGCTCCTGGGAATATCTTAAATCTCACATTTCCATTTTTTATTTGCTCATTAAATTCTTTCACTCGAATACCTTTTGGTATACTATCGGTCATTATCCGTATCTTCTTAGAATGGTGTACATTTTGATGCTCAAGATTCGTAGCTAATTGATCTCTTTCGGGAAACGGATTGATAACAGGGTTGGGTCTTCGTCTGTGTGTTACATTATTTTTAAAGATATTTGACGAACGAATATGGTTGTTAACATCTACGTGGTGCGTATTTTGACTCTCCTTCGTAAAATTACAATCTTGATCACCCCAACTTTGTTGATTAGAATCGTCATTAACTTCAACTCTTAGGTCGTTAAATCTGTTATGATGTAATTCTTCATTTCTATTAACTTTATTTGTAGAAAACCTTGAGGGACCTTTGATTACGTTGTTCCATTGATTATGCTGTTTAATCGGTTCCACATGTTTACACGTTTCAACTGAATGATCACGTTGATTACTGTTTAAAATTTCGCTAACCAATTTTTTGTAATCCTTTATTTCTTCTTTAAGGAAATCTATTTCACTCCTCAGTTGTTTAATTAAAATATTTGACGAGTTGTCCCCGATCTTGCTCAGTTTATACGAAATAAATTCTTTTAAATCGCAAACCTGTGTTGTCAAACTTTTAAATTTAATAAACTGGCCAAAATTTTTAACTTCTTCCTCGTACAGATATCCACTTTTATCTTCGATTAAATCGTCAACAACATCTTTCTTTTCCTCTGAAAAAGATTCGTCTGTGCTATTTTCTTTCTCCTCTTCTACTTGTTTCACAAATAAATAACTTTCTGTACCATTTCTCTCCGTTTTGTTTAATATATTCTGTTGACATAAATCTTTTAGCGTTTGCTCAATAATTTCAGGATGCAAGTCTTTTGTGTTAGTTACTATGCTGTCATAGTCAGCTTTCTTTTTCCTTCTATGTATTTCTTTAACAGAATTTAAAACAATATTTTCAAACTCCATTTGTCAACAGTTAAACAACAAGTTTTACTAAGTTTTAAAAACACGTCCGCTCCGTCCGCTTGCTAAGAAAGTTCGTTATTGGCAATTCGGGGCGCATTAGTGGTAACTATGTATACAGGATTTTCTCTTAAGCCGGGATCTTCCAACCTCGTTCCCAGGGCATTTTGCCTTGTTGATAAGTTGATAGCGGCGAAAAGGCCCTGGAACAGGCTGTTCACATGATCGCTTATAATTTAAGATAATTATACCAAAAAAATAATTTATGAACAGTTCTTTCCCTGCAAAAATTTATTCCTGCCCCGCGCGAGAGTTTTATGTAAACAAGAATACAACAAATATGGCGGTCGATTTATTTTGTGGAGTGGATAAAAATACTAGCTAAGGTTTACCATTGACTTTACAGAGGCTAGTTTTTGAGAAATATATTAAAAAAGATACCATTTTTAGTTCAACATGATATGAAGCAAATTTATCTCGATAATTAAATTGATATATATGCGGTGTTTGTCTTTTCCTGCAGAACTACTGGTGGTAGCTAGCTAGCTAGAGCGTATACCGTCCAAATTACGTGAACATTTAACTAATAGTTAGTAGCCACATATGTCGATGTTGTTAAAGTCATTACCCTACCTGGGTTCAAAACTGAATGTTGTTAGTCAATGTTTGAGTTTTTTTTATAAATATTGTGATGACAAGCCGGCTGTGTTCTCCTTAAATCTTATGTGGGCAAATTAGCTAAATTATCTGTTACATTTCTGAGAAACATTTTGTTGGCTAAAAATTTTGCAGCTGACTTTCATCGTGACGTGTGTTGTTTATAATTCCTAAACCTCTTCCGCAAATCGGCGGCAGGCAAAAAACGCAGACGGTAAGCCATGTGCCAGTCTATTCCAATTTTTTTTTTTCAGGTACAGACGTATTTTGAAAATAAAATTAAAAAATATATATAACTTGCATATAGTTTAGATTTAGAACACAAACAGTACAAAAGTTTTTAACCATAATTTGACTTTCTTCGCCTAAGGTCTGCATTTTTTTGCCTGCTGATTTTTTGGCCATGCACAAGAATCTTTAAAAAATGTGAACATTGGAACCCATGTATATAAGTAGGTAAACATGATGAGCTTATTTGATATATTAACCAGGCCCATGGAATGTAAACTAAGTGAGGCACTAAAATGTAACCAGTATTGTGCTTTTTTTGGCACTGCCTTTTAAATGAAGAAAGCTCTTACAAATTCGTCATATCACAAATTTTATTCCTATTCACCTATATACTTGAGGATAAATATAAAGAATGATTTTGTATTAGCTATACTTTCTAGGTTTCAGAGTTTGAGCAATTTAAATGAGGCTGATAAGTCTTTTGTAACAAAACTTCTAAATCTTGACCAAATATGAACAAACAAGTAAGGTTTTTGAACAAATAATTCTTCTAAGGCCAATAAATGTCCTACTTTTATTTTTGGCCAGTGATTGATTATGCTCCACCAGCATATTTTTGCATATCGTGGCCAAGTACAAATGGCATTTTTGGAATTAACACCCTGCACGTATATAATAAACCAGCTTTAATTTAACCCATTGTTTATATCGTTTAATGATATCAAATATTGTCCCTTTTACAAAATATAATTATGAACAACATGACAAATGTTTACATTTCAGAACTGTTTTTATTTTCGGGTCTTGGTTATGACCATTTTAAAAAATAAAACAAAAACGTTCGGAGAAAATGAATTAATTTTATAAGAGTTTGAATGTAATATTCAACTGTAGTGAACCATTTTCATTGCAGTTGATTTGTGTAGTCATTTCATCATAAAACATTAAATGTTTTGTTACTAATAGGGGCAGTTTACTTAGAGTATAAATTTGAAAATTGCATGATTCCATAAATTTTGATGCTGAATTTAAATATTGGTCATTTTGGTTAAAAATGATGTCAAGCATGTTCCCCAGATCCGAGAATAATCCATAAATTTAGCACTACAACCTGTCATTCTTAGTTTTGTTTTTAAAAATAGGAAAATTTGTTGTGCATATTAGAAAAATTTGTGTGCAACTAGAGTGCCCAGATCTTCTCCTACAATTTCTAACGTGTTCTTACCAAAATCACCTACCTGGAAAATAATAGCCATTTAATATGTCCTTTATAAATTTGGTTGAGTAAAGCTGTCTCAGGATGTCACGTTAGCTAAAGGCAGCTAGCTAGAGCTCATGAATTTTTATGGAAACAAACTTTCAAAACATTTTCTAAATTAAAAGCCTTTCGCCAATATTGAACAATCAAGCTAAGCCAGATTAATAATATAAGTAATATTCTGACAATTTTGCTTTTATCGACAAAATAGTTTCTTTAACGCTGTGTCTTTTTTTCGACCGCCATCTCTAAATCGAGCGCCAAATTTGCATCTCATTATCTTTGGAATTTCAAAAATGCCCAGTAAATCTGGACATTTTTGTGTCACATGACCAGCCTGTTCCAGGGTCATTGTTGGCCACTCCGTAATAACGGCTCAGGGGCCACAAGAACCTGGGGACGGACGAGGTTGGGGATCTTCATTCAGCGATTCTTGTGCACCAACCTCGTCCCCAGGGGTTTTGCCTTTTTGACATCCGAGGCGGGCGGCGAAATTACTTGTTTAGCGCCGTCAAGACAGCGTACAGAGTTTCATACCGCGCAGGTCTGGGCACTAGCGAAGCGCTTGTAGGGGCAATAAACTAGGTTATTAATTGCTTCAAGTTGTGGGTACACTCATTATGAAAAGTTGGCACTCAAAAGAGAAAGCAACCTTTTTTTTGGAAGCTAGTTACATCACAAGTTTTTACTATTGTCTTAAAAATATCACAGTGCTGCTCAAAGAGGAATTGCTAGCATGTCATGCAAGATTTATATAGCTACTAGCACAGCAAAAATAATGTAGCTCATTTAAACATATACCTATAATATTAAAAACAATTCCAAAAGTTCTTATTTTGTGTTAGCTAAAAACTTTATTTAACTAACCAGGGCTGGGCTACCTACATTTTTTATACACTAAATTAAAAATTATCAAAGCTGGCTGTATCTGTCTCGATGTAGTTTTTCTTGGAGGGGTCACTGGGTCACTCATATCTATCGTAGCCTAATTCATACAATAATCAGATACACAGGTGGGCAAGTGCCCAGATGCTAAAAATAGGATCATAAAAACTCATTTCTAATATCACTCAACTTCAAAAAACATCAAACAGTGCAGTTCGAACACCAACTTAACCTTAAGGTGGCTCACCAATAAAAAATACCCGATTTTGGTCAAAAATTCGATTTTGAGATTTTAATTGATTTAAAGTAAATAAATATCCCTGAAAACGATTCTGAAAACCAATTTTTGATATCTGGTATAGTTTTTCAGGAATTAGCCCATTACCAGTGAATGTCCCCCTTTTTCAATACTCCATGATCTAAGTCCTGTACTAAAATACAACCAAAAAAGGATTATATTTACAGTGCTACTCTGATTTTAGTTACAAATTTTTTAGCCTACCCCCCAAAATTCAACTTTTGGACTGAAAAAAATAAAAATTTCAAAATCCGGTTTGAGTTACATAACCATTTTAGTACAGGACCTGCATAATGTATGTATGAGTCATTTGGCCAAAAATGAAGCTTTAATTTAGTGTAGTTTTAAAAATATGGTGATTTGAAGATTTTTTTAAAAAATGGCAGATTTTGAAACTTTTTTAGCATTTTTCTTATTTTTTAGCAAGATTCTCGTCACGAAACACCTGTTTTTGCTTTTATTTTATTCAATATTCATTAGAAAACACAAATATATAACAAATTGTATGATTTAAAGAAGAAAAATTTTTTATTGGTGAGCCACCTTAAAAATTGCTACGCCTCAATTGTGCCTTAGAATAATTTTTCCACCGCAGTGAAAAATAAAATAATATACTGTGGTTAAAATAAACCAATAAGTGGAAAATAACTTTTTTAACAAATTTCGTGACTTTACAATATAATACAATACAATAAAAATTTCTAACACAAAGTCAAAGCCAGTCATTATAATGTTGAAGTGTGTATTTTATTTTCAATTGATTTCATCTGTGCTCTTTTTTAAATAGCTATAGTTAGCTATACTTTGCAAATAAATCAAACTTGCAGATACATAAGCTAGCTATATATATAGCTTACTGTAGAAAAACTTCCTTTAAATCTTTCTAGCTAACTGTAACTTTTATTTCTTCTTGCCAAAGTGCACTGAAAATAATAAAATAGTGTTTCTTTTTAACCATTACTTTATACCTCACAACACAAAATGTATGGCACATGTAGCTTGCTACATCAAGCTAGCTAGCTGCTAAAACCAACATCAACAATGGCTTAGGTAAAGCTAGCCGTACCTAACAGCCGCACCTAAGCCGTACCTTAGCCGTACCTTGTATTCTTTCCTCCAAGGCCGTACGTAACTATACTTTTCTTTTTAAGGTGAGGTTATGTATTTTAATTGAAAAAACTGGGCTAATCGTAGTGGTAAATTTGTTGTGTCACTGAATTTCTGTTTCTCAATCGCCAATGAACCCGCAAAATACGAAAAGTGTTAACGAAGCATCTTGCTCTTATAGAAACCAAACGGGGGAGAGTGCGGGAAGGTGATTCCCAAATCAACAATTTAAGTACTGCTGGCAATAAAAAGGTGGTTAGTACGAGCGGTGAACTTCAATGCGACTTATCAAGTAAAGTAAAATAAAGGGGATAGGTTAGAAAAAGAGAGGAAAAATATGAAAGTTATAAGACAACATATATTTTACGGTTGGGTCCTATCATATAAGAAACAACTTTAAAGGCTAAAATATGTACAATAAAGACAAAATTAAGTTAAGTACGGCTAGCTAAAATAAGGTACGGCTGGACAATATTAAGCTACGGCTAGGTCCTATCGTATAAGAAACATCTTCAAATGCTACAAATGTTCCATAAAAATGAAATTAGGTTAGCTACGGCTAGCTAAAATAAGGTACGGCTGGAAAATATTAAGCTACGGCTAGGTCCTATCGTATAAGAAACATCTTCAAATGCTACAAATGTTCCATAAAAATGAAATTAGGTTAGCTACGGCTAGCTTAAATAAGGTGCGGCTGGAAAATATTAAGGTACGGCTTGGTCCTATCGTATAAGAAACATCTTCAAATGCTACAAATGCTCCATAAAAACGAAATTAGGTTAGCTACGGCTAGCTAAAATAAGGTACAGCTGGAAAATATTAAGGTACGGCTTGGTCCTATCGTATAAGAAACATCTTCAAATGCTACAAATGTTCCATAAAAATGAAATTAGGTTAGCTACGGCTAGCTAAAATAAGGTACGGCTGGAAAATATTAAGCTACGGTTAGGTCCTATCGTATAAGAAACATCTTCAAATGCTACAAATGCTCCATAAAAACGAAATTAGGTTAGCTACGGCTAGCTAAAATAAGGTACGGCTGGAAAATATTAAGGTACGGCTGGGTCCTATCGTATAAGAAACATCTTCAAATGCTACAAATGTTCCATAAAAACGAAATTAGGTTAGGTACGGCTTGCTAAAATAAGGTACGGCTGAAGATTATTAAGGTACGGGTTGGTCCTATTGTATAAAAAAGCATCTTCAAATCCTAAAATTGTTTCATATAAACGAAATTAGATTAGGTACGGCTACCATTGATCAAAATGAAAGTACGGCCGGTTTAAAGTAAAATGAATTGTATAGCTGAAAATATAAAAAATATTACCTAAGAAACGAGATGTTTTAACAAATACAAACAGGATAATATATGACTATATTTTAATAAATATCACTATCAGTGTCAGATTAATTCCTTACATTCTCTAACGTTTCTATTTCTAGGACCAAACCTGTGACAGATCTATCTGATCTTGATGCAATATATCGAAACGCTAACAACTGTAAAAGAAAGATGTCGATAAAATCAAAGGTCGTAAAGAATGATTTAGAGATAACAGGGATAGATACAGGCCAGTTCTGTTTATAGTCAGTGAGTGTGACTCTTAACCCAATTGCCAAACAATTCAAAAAAATACTGGGTAAGAACTTGGCCAGGGCTTCCTTCCTTGACGCTGCTAATGACATTCTCTCCATATTACTTCGATATTGTCGACTTCTGATGATAGTGGCGATGCTTTTATCGAAGGTTTCATCATTGACTGTTGCACAAAGGTAAGAACGTATAAAGGACGCTTCAGAACAAATAAATTTTAAAACATGCTTACACATATTTTTAGAAAATTGATATAAACTATTGAAAAGACGTTGTATGTCTTTAACTACTTTGTTTGTTGCAATCTCCTTTACAAAAAGTGTTTCGTCTGATGCAACAAGGCACGAAAAATGCGAGCTGGGATGGCTGTCCAGCGTGATCAGCTTTAAATATGAGAAACGGGACTCTAAAATGGCTTTAATCTGTCGTAAACAACCATCCGTATTCTCCAAATCGATTGCAATCAAACATTGAGCTACCAAAAGCAATTGCCGAAACTTATATGGATAAGTCAGGATGTTTCTCTTGTTCAGTATACCGAATAGTACTTCGCAACAAATATCATGTGTTTGATGAGATTGAGGTGTTTCATTTCCCGATTTTTTTCAATTCAACAATAGAAAATGTATCTTTTGGATAGATCCCTGTCCTTTGTAAATACAATTGTCACACCTGAAATAGAAAATAAAAAGAAATTATATTTATGCTTTTCAAAAAACATCTCCTACTGCTTTAAATCATTTCACTAGAACGAAAGTGTACGCATGTAAAGCCGTAAAACAACATAATGCATTTTTAGGCGTTGAAAATAAAAAATAGTAGTGTATATTTTGCTCTCGTAATAGAAAAAGAGTGTGTGAGGAATAAAGTGACAGTTTTTCTTGTAAGAACCATCTAGACTTGGATTCTCTTGGTTATTATTTTTCATCTTATTTGTTAATGTGTTAGCGCATTCTCATTTTAATTCTGTCAGAAATATTTCTTTATGTTTGCTGTTGTTTTTAGAAAAATCAGTAAAATTTTGCCCTTGAGTATAGTTGAATTTCCGCGCCCGAAGGCGTAGGAAATTCTTTAAAACCGTCGTTTTTTTTCTTTCGGAGCATTTTTTGAGAAAAAATCGACCATGGGATTTCACTTTGCTCAGTCACAGATGTAAACTTCGTACCCAAGCTCCTTAACTACTGGGAAGTCTCGTATTGACGTTTCAGGCCAAAATTGGTATTTGCTTTCGACAAAATTTGGCACAGTTAACAAAAAGAGTATGCTGAACATAATGGTGACATAATAATTTTGATTTTTGTCACCTAAATGTCATTTTAGGCCAAAATTGGTCCAAAAATTAAAACTACTTCATTTTCAACAAAAATTGGCAAGGTTAACAAAAAAAGTATGCTGAACATAATGGTGACATCAAAATTTTGATTTTTGTCACCTAAATGCTATTTTAGGCCAAAATTGGTCCAAAAATTAAAACCACTTCATTTTCGGCTAAAACAGTTAACAAATAAAGTATGCTGAAAATGATGATGGTACAAAAGTTTGATTTTTTGTCACCTAAATGTCATTTCAGGACAAAATTTATCCAAAAATTAAAACTGCTTTATTTTCGACAAAAATTGACACAGTTAATAAAAAAGTATGCTGAAAATGATGGTCAAATCAAAATTTTGATTTTTTGTCAACTAATGCCGTTTAAGACCATAAACGTTTCAATCGCAAGACTTTCAACCATGAATGATAGGCCGTATTTTTTGTTAGCAATTTCTTTTAAAATGTGAGTTTAATGACACGTTTCGATTTGTTTGCGTTTGTTGTAAGATATAATGTCAGTGGTGTGCTTTATCTTCAGAGGTTCATGCACCGAACCCCTTCGAATGTTTGGCACAATAACACAACGAATTAGCAGGTTTTCATCAAATATTTTGGTAGCGCGAGAAAATTCTTAGAGCCCCCAGGGCTTCTTGTTCTTATTTCGTTCTTATTTGTCAATAATTTTTAACCTTATTGTTCTTACAAAAAATTGTTTTTATAAAAAGTGTATATGCTGAATTAAATCGAGACACAGTTAACACAATCAAAATAAAAAAAACAAAAACCTATACTCACACATTGTTTCGCGGCTTTATTAGGTTCTTCCTTTTTCTTATTGTTTCCCATCATTAAAATAACGTGCTCTCATAAACAACAACGAATATTAATTTTTTTTAAAAAGTTCTTTTGTTTTATATAAAAAGTGTACATCTCTTCCATTAACTATAACATCCAACGAATAAAAAGGCGTGTGTTCCTCAACTGGCGAAAACGTTAATTCTACTCCTTATTCAGACATTCACAGTCTATACCTCAGTTAGACAGAAGATTTACCGCATCACTTTCAAAGTAGCATTTTTTTATTTTCCTGTGCAGAAAGCAATGTGGAGCCAACCTAGTAGAGCATATTGCATACAATTTTTTTTAACCTCGCCCGCAATTTACTTTCCAGTAAACTCTACTTCTTCTACGTACTTATTGTTTTTCGTTTATATTAATTTTTTTTAGCATTTGAAGTTCTTTCTTATATAATAAAATCCAGCCTTACCTTAATATGGTCCAGCCGTACCTTATTTTAGCTAGCCGTACCTAACTTAATTTCGTTTTTATTGAACGTTTTTAGCATTTGAAGTTGTTTCTTATATGATAGAACCCAGCCGTACCTTAATATAGTCCAGCCGTACCTTATTTTGGCTAGCCATACCTAACATAATTTCGTTTTTATTGAACGTTTTTAGCATTTGAAGTTGTTTCTTTATACGATAGGACCCAGCCGTACCTTAATATTGTCCAGCCGTACCTTATTTTGGTTAGCCGTACCTAACCTAATTTCGTTTTTATGGAACATTTGTATCATTTGAAGATGTGTCTTTATACGATAGGACCCAGCCGTACCTTAATATGGTCCAGCCGTACCTTATTTTGGCTAGCCGTACCTAACATAATTTCGTTTTTATTGAATGTTTTTAGCATTTAAAGTTGTTTCTTATATGATAAGACCCAGCCGTACCTTAATATTTTCCAGCCGTACCTTATTTTAGCTAGCCGTACCTTATTTTAGCTAGCCGTACCTTATTTCTCTTTCTTAGGGATATGGGTTTTGATCCAAATTCATCTATATCGGCAGAAGTAAAAGAAATAGAAGTAAGAAGTAAGAAGGCTACTGAACTACAGGGAGATTTTAAAAAGATAGAATCAGGCCATGATAATAAAGGCTATGATATAGAAATGGATGATATTACAAAAGCATCAGAAGCATCGATAGGAGTAGATGATTTAACACATACTATAGATTCATCCCTTATTAGTGATGAAAATACATTTCAACTGAAAAAAAACTAAAATCAAGAAATAGTGCATTTAAGAAACTCATAGATAGAATTAAAGCTCTATATGATAGGATAAAGGAAACCAAAAATAGGCAAAAGAAGGAGTACATAAAGCTTAAGGTAATGGAAGATGATGAGAGCTATACCGAGAAACAGAAACAGGAAGTTAAAGATAGGATAGATGAAGAAAGTGGAAATCTTAGAAAAAGTTAAAAGGAAAAGGATCTCAGTAAGTTAAAAGATGAATATTCAATTGAAATACAACAAATTAAAAATTCGCTTTCACATTTTGTAGATAAAGAAACCGGTACACTAGGCGAAAGGATTAAAAACCTCTTCCGTGAACAAGGTATAACAATAGTATCAATTATGACAGCCTTTGATATGACTATTGCTTTCCTCGTTGAAGCATTAACCGGTGGTGGGTCAGCAACAGCAGCCAGTGGTGGAGGAGGTGATAAACCTAGTGGTAAAGGAGGTGCCAAGGAATTCATAAAGAACATGTTGAAAGCACTCGCTGGCCTACTTGGTAAATTAGCAGGAAAAGCAGCAGCGGCACTACCGGGTATAATAGGATCCGTGGTGGCATAGATACTAAATAGAGCAAAGGATGCCATTGGATGGCTATCGAAAAATGTATGGGTACTTATTACAGGTATAGGTGTGTTAATCTATACATACTTTATGACAAGAAAAAGAAGATAATCTATCTAAAAAAGATACCACCATATTGAAAACACAGTACTTATAGTTAAATTACAGCTATTTTCTCCTCCTCATGAGTTATTTCACCTGTCGGTACTTCTGATTTTGTATTATCAGTAGTCTTCTTCTTTGGAATTGTAGGATTTGTCTTCTTTGGTGGTATAGGATCTGGGTTCTTCTTCTTTGATGTAGTCGGATCTGGTTTCTTTTCTTTTGGTATAGGTTTTAGATCTGGTTTCTTTTCTGTATTAACTTTAAGATTAGTACCCAAGCCAAAGTCTGATTTTGATACTAGGATTTCATTATTATAGTTATTCACTTCTCCAATTCTAAGGTTCATATCACTTGGTAACATAAACACATTCTCACCAACAACATAATCCACTTTACTTCTAGCATATTGTAGTGTATCCTGGAATCTTTTAATGTCTTCTGCTATATCCACATGTCTATTAATAATGTTTTCAAAGTTGTTTAGAAACACTTGCTGGCAATCTAATGCTGGACCTGTATTACCTAAAATGCTTGATCTTGTAGACGTTTGGGATGTTATTAGAAGGTATGAATAGGCTCTAACCGATTCGCTTAATTTCTGTACACCAATTGTTGTTAAACTCCTCAAATGTTCTATATTCCATCTAGCAAAACCGTTGGAATCATAATATGAATCACCAGGTGTGTTTTTATATTCTGGTCTCTTACTTTGGTATGAACTCATATAGTTTTCATTTCTCCATGTATTATAATTGCTGTCAACACCATATTTTCTACATAATTGAAGATATTTATCCCTAGTGAATGTATTATTACTACCAAAAAATCCTTGTTGATATGGTAGATAGGCTTCCAGAATTTTAAATATACGTCTAATGTGATAATAAACATGGAATCTGTATATGCTTTTAGCCAAAGGATGATCTGAATTTAAACGCTCTGGTGATATTCCACATACGCTTGTCGATAGAAATACTGCAAAATTTAATTGGGTCTGCCATAGTTTGAATGGGTTAGTTTTCCAATTGTTAAATGTTGGATCTCCTGCCCCAACTGCTCCTACCTCATAGTTGGTAAATATGTTTGTAAACTTACTCTGGAAATCACCTACATTCTCCGAAACCACTATATTCTGTATGTATAGGTCCTTTGCTTTGAATTGTTGTAGGTATTTTCCACCGTTTGGTTCATAAAACCCGGATATTTTAGGATCGTATTTATAAATTCAATTCATTATATTATATAACTTAGAAAATGTATATTGTAATAGATGACATTTGAAAAGGTATCGATTTGCAAAAACCTATCGACAATAGAAATAATAGTAAAAAAATGGTTTATTTAGAGCGCGTTTGGTTTACACGTTTTACAACATTGAAGAAGACGAGAAGATGTATCTAACAAATAATACACACATTATTGTTACAAAAGGGTTCTCTAGTATTAATGATATTTTATGACAAATTAACAGTAGAATAAATTATAGTACATTAACTAGAAAATCTATAATTGGAAATGGAGTAAAAAAGTTTGATTACTGTCCTCACAACATATTAGGAGTAAATAATGATAATTACGTTGATCTTCTTCTATCTAAAAAATCATTTACTTTCTCCACTGATACTCTCTCTACAACAGATAACCTCCATAATGGGATTCCATCCAATACCCTTCATACTGGATACACACCAAAAGATGTTTCATTTGGTGATACAATAATATTCGAGCCAACTAATTTTCAATACAAAACTATGAGAAATGGTATAATAGATCATATTAAAGTTGAGCTACGAGATAATGACAGAAGTATTATAAACAGTAATTTACCTACATCTGTGGTTCTACATATTTTTTAACTTTTTCTATTGTACAAATATATAATGACAGCCACAGGAGAAAAACTAAATCCTAATAGATCACTTAGAAATGCTTTTGGAATTTAAGGGAATAGACAAAAAATTGTCGTCACTAATAATCCAACTACTATTGGAGTAAATGAGATGTTAAATGTACGGTTTCCAAATTCGGAAGCTAATGATGTCATAGTTCCAGGAACAACCAGATTAACATTTGATATTACTCCTAATTCAACAGATGATTTAAACAGAACATTGGTTAAAAATATTGGAAGGGCTATTATTAAGAAAAAAGTTATAAAAATCGTGGGCAATGAAATACTTAGTATTAATGATAGTGACACACTTGACGCATATTATGACCTATGGATGGCATATGCTGAAAAACGAAATGCTATATTTCAAGGTATTGTTACCAAAGAAAATGGACAAACTGAAAGTGCTATTAAATATCGAATTGGTGCAGGAGACAAAGTGGCCAATAATGGAGATGAAGCAATATCTACAGCATTTGGTAATACGTTTTGCATTCCACAAGACTTTGAAATGCTGGAAAGTTCTATGCCCTTCTATCAGTCCGGACTAGTGGGTAGGCTTTCTTACGAACTTACATTTAATGAATACAATAAAGTGATTAAGAGTGATAAAACGGACGCCACATACACAATTAGCAACATCTCATTGGAGTTTGATGTAATTTCAATTCAAGATTGGCATCTGATGTCAAAACTGAATATATGAGGACGAGTATTTTGTATGATCGAGTTTTTAGACACAGACATATTGTCCTTAAAGATGGTGATACGAAATGGAATATGAATTTTAACACACCAGCCAAGAGCCTAAGAGGTATTCTAATGCTGTTTACAAAAGCGACTGATTGGGCAAGAGACACTGAAAAATTCTACAACCCTAAAATTACTAATGTTGAGATAGCCGTCGAGGGAAAATCTAATCAATTATACGCACAGGGGATGAAAAGCTATCACCAATGGGATGAAATCAAGAAACACTTTGGTGCTGGAAGATTGAAACAACATGGCTCAGCACAACATGAGTTAAATGTATTTGATATGAGAATGGTAGATTATTATACAAAACAATTTGGATTGTGGTTGGATTTCAGATCTTCCGATGATAACACATTACATGGAACAGGTAGACAGCTATTTGTGGATGCCCAAATTAACATTTTAAATGGTGCATTTGTTAATATTATGTACTAAATATATAATGAACTTTCCAAAATTTCCTCATAGTGCAATGTTGTTGGTGCAACCGCATGTGGTAAAACCGAATACTTATTAAAACTACTTGAAACTGACTATAAACACCATTTTGAATACATTATTATTCTATGTCTAACAGTTTTAGATAATAAGACGTACATATCAAGAAAGTGGTTACTCGATGATGAAAGTGTATTTATTGTTTATGATGTAGAATGTAAATTAAATGTATGGATTAGACTATTTACCAATAATTTTAAGGGCCACGAAACACTATTTATAATTGATGATATACTGAAGTGTTACCAGCCAACTAGTTATTATTTGTTAAAATCCTGCCAAAATTTGTTGACACACTAGTTATACGCTAGTTATAATTTTGTTACTTAATAATATAATGATTGAATACGCTAACTTCATTTTGTTATTAGCAATCATTTTTGCAATTATATATCCATGTTATAAGTTGCGTATTATTTTCTATCTTATAAATATAGTAATGGATTCCAAAGTACTTGATCAACTAACTAATTTAGAGCAGAATGTTTCCAAAGAATTAAACCCTAAAATAAATTGTAGAAGAAAGAAAAAGATAGAACAGCCATTAATTGAAGAACCAATGGAAGAAGTGGATCCTGAAAAAAAGAATATACTGATTAATTATGTGCTATCGGGCAATTCTAAACAACATCTAGGTAAAGAATACACTGAACAACAAATAATGGAGATGAACGCAGATGAGATCAATAATATGTCAACAAGATATGAGAGCAAATTGAGTGGTCAGATCACTCAATCATTAGGAAAATCATTAATTGGTTTATATTCTAATATAGCATGTGGGGCTTTAGGTATGGAAAATAAAACAAAAACGAATTGATTACATAAATAACGAAATAAGAAAAGAAAACTTATCGGAAAAGAAGTTTGATGACTTAGGACTTGCGATGAAAAGATATTATGTGCTTACTGGTACCAAACTTCCAGAACTACCACCTGAACCTAAATTATCAGACTTCTATAAACCATCAGAATCACAGAAATATAGGGAATTAGGATTTACTGTTGCTAGTATGACTATGGTTGGTGGTGGTATTTATTGGTATGAAAAAAGAAAGAAGTAATAATCTATAGTTATATGGAAGACTATTGTATTTACAGTTATTGTAATCAATGTCGTAGGCTATCTAATGGTGTAAAACCGTATTATAGAAT
Organism: Hydractinia symbiolongicarpus; assembly: GCF_029227915.1. Taxonomy (NCBI): domain Eukaryota; kingdom Metazoa; phylum Cnidaria; class Hydrozoa; order Anthoathecata; family Hydractiniidae; genus Hydractinia; species Hydractinia symbiolongicarpus. The sequence continues at coordinate 13,444,834 of NC_079885.1, read as the reverse complement.
AATTGGTGGAAACTTTATCTATTGGGCATTATGCGGTGAATGCAGATGTTACATATTTTTAATCGGATACAATAAACCGATTGGTGGTATTTAAAAGATTATACTTAAGAAAGTAACATTATTAGTAATTATTATTATGGGAGATATATTTATTTATGAAGATGTGAAATTAAATTTTATTATTGTTAATGACACTGTTTGGTTCAAAGCAAAAGTAATTGCCAATATATTGGAATATACAAATACTCGCAAGGCTATAAGGGATCATGTTGAACCAGAAGATAAAACCACACTAAATGACATCGAATCTTGGGGGAACGAAAAGTTCCCCCTACATTCTTGGGGCGTTAGATCGACACCCCTAAAAATGGACATATGATGGTGCACTAGATATGGTAATACAAAATTTTCATTTGGTATATCCGGGATTTGTAATTGAGTTTAAGATACCAAAGGGTAATGGTCAATTATCTGACAATCAAAGAGTGATGTTGGAGAAATATAAATTAAATGGATACAAGATACTGGTAAGCAATGATTATGATGAAATTATAACAGAGATCATTAAATATTTCTATAGTGAGAATTAAATGTGAATATTGTTATAGAACATTTAAATCACAAGAAACATTAGACAGTCATCTAAAACACATACATAAAATACTGAAGTTATTTATTTCAATACTTATCATTTATATATAGTTTATATCAATATATCTTTAAAAGAGTTTATTCACATTTTTGACTTAAAGAGATACCACATTAATAAAGTATAAAATAATTTCCAAACCTATGATAATGATGAATGATATAGATCTTCAAAAACTAAGTAAGGCTGAGCTAATCAATATAATACATTGTAATAAAACCACTGATAAGAAACCTGGGTATATAAGAAGCCCAAAGACTAATAGATGGATCAAGATAGATGGTCCTGCATATAAAAAGCTTAATAAACTAGCACCTATAAAACCAACACCAGTACCCAGACCTATAAAACCAGTACCAGCACCCAGACCCATAAAACCTGTGCCAGCACCCAGACCCATAAAACCTGTGCCAGTACCAAGCCAAGTAAAACCTGTACCAGCACCAGACCCATTAAACCTGTGCCAGCACCCAGACCCATAAAACCTGTACCAGTACCAAGCCAAGTTAAACCTGTACCAGCACCTAGGCCTGTAAAACCAGTATCTAAAAAACCGATATTCAGAAAATCTGTTTCATCTGCAATAATATAACTAAATTCAGCATTTACAAGATCAACTAAATTATTTGAGGTTGGAATTAAAAATAACATGGATCCATTAAAACAATTAGAATTAACAAGAAATAATATATCCAGTATCTTGAATAGGGAATTGTCAAAATTAAAAGGTTTCAAAGATGTGGAAACATTAAAAATAACATTTGTAAAGCCTCTTAATTCAAACGATATGGTTTTTAATGAAAATGATATCCGTTATTCTATAAATCTATCATCACAGCAAATAATAAATCTTATCAACCAATGGATTTCTGAAAGATCTGGATGGACTATTGAATCAGTAGATTCACATTTCTTGAATTTAACATTATATGATCCACTAAACGGATCAAGTTATATAGAACTACCCAAAGAATTGGTATTGAATTTCCTGTAACGACTAAAAAGTATAATAAAATTGAAAAACAAAACAATATCAGAATAAATGCATTCGGATATGATGATAAACAACCATATCCAATATATATATCAAAAGAGAAGTATGAAGATAGTATGTCCCTACTATTAATAACAAAGGATGAATACAAACATTATGTACTAATTGATAATTTTAACAGTTTCATGTATAATAAAACAAAACACCAGAAAACACAGCATCTACTGTCTACAATGTTTCTCTACTAAAAAAATATTGGACAATCATACTGAAATGTGTATGGTGATAAATTGTAAACAAGCCATAAATATGCCAAACATAGTTGTCCCATATGTAATCAAAAATATATTGAGACAGATATCAAAGTTAGAGATCATTGCCGTGCAAAAGATAGATATAGAGGATCAGCACATAATGATTGTAATTTAAGTTATAGATTAACAGACAAAGTACCCGTAGTTTTCCACAATTTGAGAGGATATGATTGCCATTTTATTATGCAACAGATTGGTAAAATCGTTAAAAAACATTTGTATAAAAATAAATGGGAAGAACTCAAAGAAATGGACATCAACGTAATTCCAAACAATATGGAAAAATATATGGCATTCATGTTAGGTAGTCAGTTGAAATTTATTGGTAGTTTCCATTTTATGAGTTCTAATCTGGAGAAATTAGCAGATAACCTTCCAAAAACATCATTTGAATATACGAAAGAGGAATTTGGTGATAAAAAGAAATTTGAACTAATGACTAAAAAAGGTGTGTATCCCTACGATTATACGGATTTATTTGAGAAATTTGATGAGACACAATTACCGTATCAAAAAGATCTTTACAGTCTACTAATTGATGAATATATCACCGATGATCAATATAAACATGCTAAAGGGTATGGAAGAAGTTTCTAATGTATTTGGATGCTAACAATCTGTACGATTATGGAATGTCACAATATCTACGAACTGGTGGATTTAGATGGTTAAAAGAAAAGGAAATAAAAAAATGTAATCTAGCTGATTATAAACCAGAAAGTAGTAAAGGACTAATATTGGAATTTCACTTAGAATATCTAAAGGAACTACATAATCTACATAATGATTATCCATTAGCTCCAGAAAAAATAAATGTTACCAAAAATATGTTATCAGATTATTGTAAAAGAATTCAAGAACAGTATAAGATATCAGTAGGTGATGTAAATAAATTAATACCAACATTAAGCAAAAAGAGAAATATGTATTACACTATCGAAATGTACAATTGTATATATCATTAGGATTAAAAATCAAAAAAGTACATCGTCTATTGGAATTTGATCAGAGCCCATGGTTGAAAAAATATATTGATTTCAATACTAATAAAAGAACTTATTGTAAAAATGCTTTTGAAAAAGATCTCTTAAAACTTACGAATAACAGTGTATTTGGAAAGACTATGGAAAACATAAGAAAACGTGCAAATGTAGAACTTATAACCAATAAGGACAAACTAATGAAATTAAGATCCAAGCCAACCTTCGAATCATCAAAAATATTCAACGAGGACCTTGTGGCTGTACATAGAATTAAGGAGACACTAACCCTAAACAGACCTGCATATGTAGGAATATATTCCGATTTATCCAAAACATTAATGTACGATTTCCACTACAACTATATAAAAAGGAAATACAAAAATAATGCAAAACTACTATTCACAGATACAGATTCCCTAACATATGAAATTACAACAGATGATGCATATATGGATTTCTGGAATGATAAAGATAAATTTGACAATAGTGACTACCCTGAAACATCGCAATTCTATAATACATCGAATAAGATGATATTGGTAAAATGAAAGATGAGGCAGCAGGTGTTCCAATACTTGCATTTGTAGGATTAAAATCCAAAATGTATAGCTATATTAAGGATGATGACAAATGTGGTAAAACTGCTAAGGGTGTTAAACATGAAGACTATAGAAATGTATTATTTGAAAACAAACGAATGTGCCATGCAATGAAAACAATTAGAAGTCAAAATCAGATGTTAGGAAGTTATATGAGAATATCGCTTCGTTGTTTTGAGGATGGTTTATGCGTATGGACATTTGAATAACTCCCGTGGAAGAATGGCCTGCACCATGAAGTATCATGATCTTATTGCGCGCACCTTCATGGTGCAGGCCATTTTTAATTCAATTTTTTTTCAAGAGTACGACCGGCACTCCACTCCCGTGAACTAAGTCCAACCAACTCTGAGCTCTACGCCCGTACTCTCGATTTTTACATTTTTTGTGGTTTAGTGGCAACCTAATGACACGCCAGGGACCCAACAACACATACATAACAGGACTACGACATATAGTGGAACTACGTGGCTGGATGTGTAGGCGGCACACCTTCCTCACTAGCCCCATGGCCCCATGACCCGCCATCCACGAGACAACTTATAACATATTTTAACTTCTTATAAAGCACTTCACTTTTATCTAAATAACTACCTGTGGTTCACATTTATTACGGTAAATTCCTGTCATTCTTAGTAAATCCCAATATACATGAAATATCGTCAGTGCAAAAACAGGTTAAAATAATTATTAAAACGCTAAACATTTCCACAACAAACTATTAAAATAAGCTTGAAACAGAAAGATGTTAAAAGTAAACATGTTTACATTATAAAATATCATATTCATTTAATATAGTTTAAGAGGATCATATTTCAAATTCAATGACATCATAGCATTGACTATGTTTATTTAGACATCAGATGTAACCAACAAATAACATCGCAAAAAGAAACATCCCATTTGGTGGTAAAACTGGTTTGTTAAATGATGTGTATGTAACATATGTAATCAGATGATTTTACGTTTTGCTCTGGTGCCCTACGAGACTTCGTCTCTACCCACTGTGAGCTGGAAAGGAGCCTCACTCAACGCTTCGTGATGACTTCCCGAGCATGCTCGGCTCCTTACCATCATCAGTTTACATTGCATTCCAGAGTGCTTGCAAACAACAATTGTTACCATAGCGTGTACAAGTAGATATAGAGATGGGGTGTTCGAGGTAAGTTTGGTTTACCAAACTGTCCTCGTACCCCCATCTCTATAACTACTTACTGTCTTGGCCCTGGGAACGAATTTGCTTGCTCCGATCTGAAAATCCCGGGAAAAAATACGCCCGACCGCCCGACCGACTCATTTTTTCGGGGTCTTCAGGACGCGAACACAACATATTTTTGATGGTGGCCTAACTGCTTTCGCAGAAACCAGGACGAAAACAAGTGCCTGACCCGACCCGCAGTGGTAGAAGCCGACCGGTTTTAACCATTTTCGATTATTTAAAACCTCGGTCAATTTGGGACAACGGATAACACGGGTTGGATCGGTGAAAAACTGACCATAAAAATTATTTGGGCTATCGTCCAAGCCAAAAATTTGTCCCTACAACGTGCTTCGCTAGTGCCCAGACCTGTGCGGTATGAAACACCGTCTGAGCCGTAGCGCTTAGTTCTGAGCATGCGCAATGCCATTTTACGTAATACTCTTTGGTCGCCGTTGTGGTCGCTCAAAAGGTAAAAACAATTTTTCTAATTTTTTTTTCAATCGCCGGCGAACAATTACGTCATTTGGTATTTTAAGCCAATCAAAATGTTAATGTCTCAAATGTTAAATTTTCTGATGTTACGGTACGACGTCAATAACATAATTTAACGTCAATAGCTTAATTAAATTAACTAGTCGGTGGCCTGGACTCCACGGTTTTGCCCGTCCTTTTTATAAAGCATTGCATGGTTCTTGCTACTTGCGGTACCATTTTGCGTGACAGACAGACAGAGACATATTAAAGAGACTAGTCGATAAAGCCCGTGGATAAAAGGACAATGGAAAAAATGTTGTTTACGTTGTTTTGCTGACGTCAGCAGTGTATATACAAAAAATGTTTGGCGAAATTTAGTTTGTCCATTGCCTGTAATGTATAGAGATTGAAACGCTGATCAAATATTATATAGGATCGTATGTTTTCGACGAACGCATAATTTAAAACCCTTATATCTCCATATAAGGGTTTTAAAATTTTGCTGACGTCACCAAAGTCCCCTCTAAAAAGTACAAAGAACTTTCTTTGGTAATTTGTATACCCGTTGCTATCATCATATAGATCTAGAAACGCTGATCAAGAAAATTTATAGCATCATATACTTTTGGCGAACAGTTATTACAGAGATGTTGGGGTTTAAAGGTTTTTGATGACGTCATCAACCTGTTCATTCCAAAACGGATGCGAGGACCAAGGTTTAGAAAACTTACCCAAATTGGTCCCAGGTGATTAACGCAGTTTTTCAAAATTCGCGTTAATTTAATGACTGTTAATTAAATGCAGGGTTAATTTAAAGACTGTTAATTTCATGACTCGTTAATTAAAATACTTGTAATTTGGTGACTTTTATATAAAACAAAAATCCTATTTTTCTTTTACAAATTTTCTGCTATTTCTCCTCATCGGACGATAGCTCAACGTTGTTCTCTTTTTCAGCGATCTTTTTTAAAATAGCTTTTGTTTTATCTTCATACTTTGATCCAAGTGGTAAATTAACTGAAAGCACTTTTTCTTCCAAAATTTTTAAATTTTTAACATTGTCTTTCCCAAGAACGAAAACTTTTATTTCGATTTCCAAACCAACTTGTAATAAAGGAGACTGCTTCACTACCGTGATTCGACTGTTGCCGTAATTTTTGCTTCGTTTGATGTCGCATATTCTCAAATTCGCGTTAATTAAATGCATTTTTGAAAAAAAACCTTGCTCAACCCGTTAATTAAATGCCTTTTTCTAATTAATTTCATTGAACCGCGTTAATTTCATGACCGTTAATTTAATTCACGTTAATTTCTTGGCTCGGTAATTTCATGGAATAAGGTAAACTACATGCAAGTTATATTCTAATTTCAAGAACAAAAGATGCCTCTACCTGAAAATAAAGTTTGGATTGGCTTACTACCTGCATTATTTTGCCTGTCGATTTGCGTAAGAGGCCTGGGGATTATAAACAACACGCGTCACGATGAAAGTCGTCTTATGAAATCAAAATCAGGTTAAATTTAAAATATTTTTAAGTGATTAACTATTTAAATATGCCAGAGGATAAAAACTACATTGCGTTTTTTTACAATATACCAATTTTTTTGTTTAATAATAAGGCTGTACTGAATTGTTCGTTTTCCGACTCATAATTTTGTTGCAGCTTTTTTTTACCTTTTCGTCAGAAAGAACATAATTGTACTATCAACTCGCGTCTTCTCATGAGCCTAACTTCACTATATCATGCGCAAGTTGAGTAGAAACTGTACTCAAAAGTTATGCTGGTTGAGGGTTTGTGTGTATAATAAATAAGAGTGATAGAATTATCCACAATCTATTTCCATGAGCGCGTTGCTCATGGAAATAGAAATGCGACAGCTTACGCAATGAACAAACTATAGAGCGCTGTATCAGTGCTAGTAGCAGCCACTCGCAACGCTTTTGCTGATCGACCGCAGCAGGATATGTGCATCAGAGCTGTTGAAGAGGAGTCTGAGATGTTCGAGCATGTCTCAGATCATCTCAAAACTCAGGATATGTGTAGTAGGGCTGGTAAAGAGCATTACTTTGCACTCGTGTATGTCCCAGAATATCTCAAGACTCAGGACATGTGCCACAAGACCGTTGAGGATGAGCTTGAATTGCTCAATGCCTATCGCCAGAGTCTTAATGACCATAGTCAGAGGAAAGCGGAGAAGGCTAGAATTAAGAACGGGCTACGTCCGTTAGCCTGGCATCCCGACAGGGTTATAGACTGGTGCTCTTCAGAGGACGAGAAAGAGGATGTTGAAAAGTTGTCTAGCGGAGCGCTGGAACGCGGCGATCAGAGTTATATGTGGATCTTATGTTTCGCCAGAACCATAAGATAAAGTCATGGAACACATGCTTACGCAACGATGCGATGACTGTGAACGCGTACTTGATGAGTATGATAGATCCAAATGTGGGCGGAGACTTGTGGTGGAAGGTAGCATACGGTCGAAAATGTTGTGCTGGTACTGCTATCAGGAGTATATCACGAATAATGGCGGCAGTTGTGTATGCTATGCTCTAGGTCTGTCCATTACCAGATGCTAGTTAGGACTTTAAAATCAATAAATAAAGAGGATGTTCAAATTTGAGATTAAAACCAACTTCCATAAGAAAAAGGTGCCTGAAAAACAATCTTGCGAATGCACGGCCATTATCAAGCTGGAGAGCATCTATAGACAGGGCTACAACTATTACGTACAGAGCTACCTACAAGAGTGCAAATAAAAGGAGGTTGAATGGTTTGGTGCTTGCTACCTTAGTGAGTCCGAAAACATAGTCATAGTCGACAAAGATGTCTGGAAATTTCATATTGAAGGAGGAGCCCTTATCATCAATAACAATGTCCTGTACCGTAAGATCATTGCCCCTCCGTTGCAGATATCTCCCATGGTTTGGTGCATACTGCGCCTTCGGGTTGTACGAGTATTTGCTTATCTTTCTTCTATAAAAAAAAGGATGACAAGCAATAGCAAGCAACTGTATATCACAGATCTCAACAAGCTACTTAGGTTAGTACACGTCGATCGCTCTAAAGTTGATCAGTATTTGACCTACGTGGCTGAACATTTACAGTAACAACGATTTCACGATTCAGAAGCTGGGGCCTGATCAGAAGGAAAGCAGGATCGAGATCATGAATTGTTTGTACAAGATCAAGGATATAGCGAGTATTATCAACAAGGAAGTTGAAGGGAAGGCTATGGTCTTCGTGTTGAAAAACGGACTCTGTAGGCTCCGTGTATCGGATGGGTTTACAGTCGTCATTAACAAAGGACTGCAAGATCTCATGCGTTTGCCTGATCCTGCGGGTGGGAAGTACTACACGAAGGATGACTATGATGGATACTACAAGACTGACGTTTACCATAGGCTACGTCTTCTCTGCCCTCAGTTAGATGAAAACGATTGCTTCCTCGATGGCAAAAAGTCCAAGATTCCAGCCATACTTCCCACCAAGGAATTGAATGCTTGGGGAGATATGCTTACCTGGAATTTTGACACTCCGATCTACCTTCCTTTAAAAGGCTCGACAGACATGCTCGAGTTCATGCTCACTGATGAGTTCCATCATGAAAAGAATGTATCCTTTGTAGGGATCACGATGCACTTGCTTATAAAATAATAGTTTAATAAAGATGGATACTATGAAGCTATACCCATTGCCGCCACAGGCAAGTGCGCCTGAGGATGATACTATACAGGTCTACAGACTGAGAAAGATCGAAGAAATCGAACAGTATCTGCGAAGGAAGATCAAATAGCGGGACGCCTTGCAAAAAAATTCAAGATGCATGGCACCTGCGTCAGCTATTATATTGCCATGGGAGGTATCACGCTAGCCATGGGAATCAGGCAAGCTGTCCTGAAAAATGCTTCTAAAAAGCTAAGCGTGAAGGCTCAGAAGCATGAAAGTATTTTTATTTATTTATTTTTATTTATTTATTTATTTATTTATTTATTTATTTATTTATTTATTTATTTATTTATTTATTTATTTATTTATTTATTTATTTATTTATTTATTTATTTATTTATTTATTTATTTATTTATTTATTTATTTATTTATTTATTTATTTATTTAAAATATACAAAATATATATAATTACAAAATTTCTGTTCTTCCATGGGTCCTGTTTCCCAACCCCCAAAAATAGTAATAAAATTTAAAATAATAACTAAGAATGTGTTAGTAAATTAATATTTACAAATTAAAAAAACTCTTCATACAATTTTACAAAATCTTCTATTGATGTCGAAGCACGTATTTTCAGAGGAGTTGATGCAGTCTCGATGGTTAACTGAGGTCTGATTCTCTGAAGCAAGTATAATCTCCCTCTAACTTTCTTGTATGTCGACTCGATGTGCTCACATAGTGAAAGAGTTTGGTCCAATTTTACACCAAGATACTTGTAGGAGTTGGTGAAAGAGAGTGATTGATGCCGATAATCTATATTCAAGGTCTTATTTTTGATACGTTGAGTAGTGCCAAACAGCATGCATTCCGTTTTCCCTTTTTTCATATTTAAAACAAGATCGTTCATTTTGAGCCAGTCTGCAACACGATTGAAGTCATCAGTCAACAATTTTTCGATGCTATCTTTTGTTTTACCAGAAACATAAATGACAGTGTCATCAGCGTATGTCAGTATTTTACAGTTTGAAAGGACGCTGCCAATGTCACTGAAGGTAATTAAGAATAAAAGGGGACCTAAAATCGAGCCCTGCGGTACACCACAGGTTACTGACTCAGGTTCAGATGTTTCATTATTTATTTTCACAATTTGCTTCCGACCAAAGAGGTAGTCAATGAAAAGTTCCTTTTCAATTCCTGTAACACCATGACTTTTCAGGCTTTCAATGATTTGTGCGTGACTTAGCGAATCAAAGGCTTTGCTAAGATCTATGAAGATTGCACCAGTTAACTCTCCATTGTCTATATTCCTTCTTATTGTGTCAAGAAATAGTGTGGCAGCAAGTTCCGTGTTTCTTTTCTTTCTAAAGCCAAATTGAGTTTCAGATAACAGTTTATTCTGTTCTAGAGATTTACATAACTGGTTGTGAATACATTTTTCCAGAATTTTCGAACAAACAGGCAAGACGGTAATTGGACGATAATTGTCCATGTCATCTTTACGTCCTGATTTGTGAATGGGCGTCACTTGTCCCAGCTTGAAATCGGACGGTATTATACCAGATCTTAGTGAGGCATTGATGACATGGCAAAGAGGCTTTGCTAAGTGTTTTGCGCTGTCTTTAAACATGCCTGGTGGAAGATCGTCAGAACCACAAGCCTTACTACGTTTGAGTTTCTTGAGATGCATGAAAACTTCATTAACTGTGACCTCAGTGAACTCAAAGGTAGTACTTGTTTTCAAATTACTTTCCTTCGGTTTTGCCCAGATGAAATTTTTCAGTGGCATTGCTTTGGCCTTTAGTTTCGAAACGGTGGTAGAGAAGTAAGAACAAAAACGTGATGAGATAGATTTTGCATTTGAGTTTCTTATGCCGTCAATGATAAAAGATTTAACTGTTGAGATTTTTTCTTTTAAGGGAAAAATTCTTTTAAATGTTTTCCAAAATCGTTTAGGATCGTTTGCCGTTTCCTGCAGGAGTGTCCTACTATGTTCGTTTCTAGCCTTTCTAACAATATATTCGACTGCTCGCCGAGTCAAAGCTGAGTTCCATCGTAAATCTTATCTCAAAAGCGATCGAAAATGGTGTCGTAAGTGATTATGAGTTCAGTCTCATAATGAAGGAAAAGCAGCGCTATATGCTGCTAAAGGAACAAATGTGCTTGAGAGTGAACGCGTTATCAACAACATTGATGAACAAGAGCGTGCAGAGCTAGTCGCAAAAGGAAGACAAGAAGAAAAAGATAAAGTGCTAAAAAAACTACAATCTGTTTAATATACCTCAAATACTTAGACACGCCTCCAAGGTACGCATGACACATATGATATCCAAGTCATTTTGTATTGTACAAAACTACAGAATATCTACTTAGCCCTGCTCCACGGAGCTACCACATTCTACCATAATCTACAACACAATCCACCACCTCTCCCGTTTCTAGGTCAATGAGCAAGTCACCATCATGCACAACACGTCACGATTTCTGATGTAGCTCTTCGGCCAGGATCTCGAGATTTCACTTCCAGGTTATTCCTACACAAGGCTTGCAATATGGACCATCCGTCTGCGTCGATACCTCTTTAAACTTGACTTTTCGATAGCCTTTTCTAGTTCTTCTCTTGACATCTTGGACCTTCCATTGATACCTAGACTACCCCCTTCCTCCTTTAGGAGCTTTACGGTTTGGACCGCAGGTTGTCGCTTTATTCGTTGTTGTTGACTGTTCATGTTTGTTTGTACATACAAACCTTTACATGCATGTGATGCAGCATACTACAACTCAGTAAAGCTCTAGTCTAGCTCCGCGCTTTCTTTCCGGTACTACCACACTAGTGAAGGCGTGGAACAGCCACCCCTTTAGCTTATGGTCCACCCAACTCTATTTTGGCGCTTACTGCGCTACCTCTGTTTGTGGTATTTCCATGGAGCATCTAAACGCTGAGCTGCCCATGCTTCGTGCCATGTATCGCTTCCACGTCTATTTCCAAATTCGCAAGATCCTATCCCAGCTTGACATTTCACTACCTGGATCGCAACGATTTCGACGTCTAAACAACTCATTCAACCAACAAAAACTCCAGTAGTTGGCTCGCGAGTTTGATGTGCCTAGTATTGAGGAGGAGTGAATGAACAAAAGCATCTTCAGTAAGAATTGGAATATTATTGGAAGCATCGTGAACCCCACGAACAAGATTCTCATTAGCTAACCTTACTAATGAAATTATATGTTCTGAGCTAAACATCAGAAACAAAAAATGGACTATTATCACCCTTTATCGTCCACCACGTCATTCTAATCTTCAAAGTTTCTTTTAAGATTTGGAGAAAATTCTAAACAAAACACTCTCATTTTGTGATAACATCATTGTGATGGGGGACATAAACATTGATACTCATAATAAAAATGAAATAATAAATTATCATTACATAACTTCTCTTTGCGATACTTTTCACCTAAAAACTTAGTCAAAGACAAAACATGTTTTGCAAGTGAACAAGGAACATAAATTGATGTTATTTTAACAAATAAACAAAGGTCTTTTCAAAACACTATGGTTACTGAGACTGGACTCAGTGACCATCAACTGATGATTACAACTTTCCTAAGATCTCATCTGGTAAGATTGAAACCAAAACTAATTGTTTATAGAAGTAACAGAAAGTTTGATAAGAGAAAGTTTCTTTCTGATGTTAGGAATACACGTTTTGATTTTAATGAAAATGACCCTGCTTCAAATTACGACCACTTGACAAAAACGTTTAGTTCTATTATTGAAAAGCATGCCCCTTTAAAACAGAAACTGCTCAGGGGAAATAAAGCACCTTTTATGAATAAAGAACTTAGGCAAGCCATTTATACCAGGTCAAGATTTAAAAATTGATACAATAAAGATCCTACTGAAGAAAACAAGATTAAATATAAAAAACAACGAAATAAGAGTGTTGGAGCCAAACGTGCAACGGTAGTACCTCTTGACAAAGGAGGCAAAGACAAACATAGCATTAGAAATTTTAGACCTGTCAGTGTGTTGAATGTATTTTCAAAATTCAAAAAAAACATAATGAAGGATCAAATCATGTCTTTCATAGAATCGAAACTTTCAATATTTTTGTCAGCCTATCGGAAAAACTATAACACACAGCATGTCTTAATTCGTTTACTAGAAGAATGGAAAAAAAACTTGATATGAATTACGTGGTTGGTACAGTCTTAATGGATCTATCAAAAGCTTTCGATTGCGTGCCACATGATTTACTAATCGCTAAACTTGAGGCATGTCGATTTGAAATTAATGCCCTGAAATTTGTCCTGTCATACCTAACAAATAGAGAACAATCTACTCGTATAAACGGACACTACAGTCTTTTCCAAATGATTCTTTCAGGTGTGCCGCAAGGATCAATCTTAGGCCCGATAATTTTTAATATTTTTCTTAACGATATTCTTCTTTTTATAACCAGAAGTGACCTACACAACTATGCTGATGATAATACATTATCAAACTTTTCCAATTCAATTCCAAACCTCATTAAAATTTTAGAGGGTGAGTCTGAGCAGGCATTAGCATGGCTACATGAAAATAAAATGATTGCTAACCCTGACAAATTTCAATGCATTATCATTAGCAAAGATAGGATAGAAAACACAAGTAGTAAACTGATAAGAATCGGAAATAAAAACATATATTCGCAAGACACAGTCAAACTGTTAGGAGTTAAAATTGACAATAACCTTAGATTTGATCAGCACTTAAATGAGGTTTGCAAGAAAGCATCTGCGCAACTAAATGCTTTGTATAGATTTAAAAACATACTTCCTTTTAAAGCTAAGAGTGTCTTAGCAGAAAGTTTTGTGTATTCAAACTTTAACTACTGTCCACTTATTTGGAATTTCTCATCTTCAAAATCACTTTCTAGGGTCGAAAAACTCCATAAGCGAGCCCTAAAATTTGTAGATAGCGGATATTCAGAGAGAAAAGAAAAGTACATTTCTAGCAAGAACAAAAGTAACTACATGAAAATTAAAAGAAGAAGCAAGAAGTATTGCTCGATATGTATCAATGCAAAGATCAACGCTAGTGCGAACCCGGGTGTTGAGACCTCGACGAAGCATTGAGCATCACAGGCGAGCCACGATTCACTTGCAACACTTCCTAGACATGATGCAATAGAAGCGCAAAATTATGACGATACCAAGGCTGTGTTGGTTACAACAGGAATAGGTCTTATCATCGCTTATACCTGGTTAAAAAAGTAGGGAACACTTGCGTGGTGTATTTATCTATACACACGACTCTATTTACGATCTTTTGCTGCCTTAATCGCCTTCATGTGGCTGTGAGTGTCGGATGACAGCAATCCGTGCGCTGGTTGCACAACTTCCTTATGATCCCGGAGTCGTTCTAGATCTTTCTTAGCTTTAGCAATGTCATCGCTCCGTATCCTTCGTTGCTCTTCGGATACTTGTGCAGCTTTCTTCGCCTCAAGTTTCTTCACCTTGGCCTCCGTTTTAGCGATCTCACCATCGAAGAAGATCATCTTTCTTTTCTCTGTTTCATCCAGGACGGTCTCGAGGAGTGGCGTCATCTCTATATCGTCCGCGTTCTCGACATGATCCAGATCGTTCAGGAGTTTTTGAGCCATGGCCTTGCTTCCTTTGTTAGGCGTACTATAGTCGGTAGTAGTACTATAGTATAGTACTATAGTAGCTCGTAGTCGATTTGTACCTAATCTTCTCTGTATCTTGGCAACGCCCCTCATTTCACCGTTGTTTTTCGTGATCTCTATGCTGTCATAGAAGAGTTGACTTCCACGTACCTCAACATTGTCGTAATGTCTCACATTTGGCTACCCCAGCCATTCGCTGAGACGTTCCGAAAGATCGTCGATCTTTGATCTTTAGAGCTCTTCTCTCTAGCTTAGTTGCGAAATACTCTCCTGTTGTTCTTCCTGTGTTTGCTTAGAACTGGTACCAGGCTGGGTAATCTCAGGTCTACTGAAGGACCCATCATCTGTATCGTCTGGAATGTTTTCCCCGGGCGTAAAATCGTCTCCTGGTTCATAAGTGGGAATTACAGGCATTTATTTCAACCAAAGTTATATAATAATAAAGTAGTTATGACTAACATATTCGGAAAGACACTCGATCCCTACGCGGAGATTAAAACGATGCTAGAGATAGAGAAATGTATGTTCTGGCACATTGCGCACGCACAAAAAAAAAGAGTTCTAGCACACCTAGAGGGGGAATTCCCTTATATAGTGATGAAGTCATTAAAAATCAACGCATGCGCAGTACTACTAATAAATGTGTATCAACTGTCAAAGAAAATTCGATATTTTTGGAAGTGCAGTAGTCATGACCTTTATAGCCGGTATTGGTCTCTTCCTTCCACTTATGGCCTTAGCATTGGTACAAAAATCAGAGAAGGAGAAGGATAATGAACGGAGGATTCCAGGCATAGAGGATCGTCTTGATGCCTTGGAATCATAAGATAAATGATGGAACAATGCAAGGACTGCGAACGTATGTTGGATGTTTACGACAGATGTACCTGTGGACGTAGGTTTGTTGTAAAGGGTAAAATTGTGCCGGTGCTGCTACCAGGAATATATCACGTATAACGGGGGCAGTTGTGTATGCAATCCTCGGAAGTCGTTTGATATTCAATAAAAAAGATGCTACAATTTCAGAATGAGCTTGTCAACCCAAAACTATTCTACTCGTTTGCTGCTACCTTTACGGACATCAATGATATCAACGTGGACTATATAAAAGTGTCAGATCCAATTCTTGCCAATGGAGGTAAGGATAATCGGTATATCGTGGGGTATCATACACGAGACCTCGTAGTACCCCTCAGGGTAAAAACACCAAAAATCTGGTCCCCGCATGGGGTCAGCCGGTACAACGCCAATGCTGTACCAGCGATGAGTCTTGATTTTGAAGAGTACCCTGATTTCTAAGTATCGCCAAATCTGAAACGAAATAGAAGATCTGATATCTGAGCAATTGACGACAGAGCCCGTGAAAGAGGACCGTTACGTGAACGCCAAGCTTAAATACTATAAGGACGCGATCATGACTAAATTCCACGGTATGCCAGTACCCTATGATTAGCCATGCCAAGCCAGTGCCATCCTGGCTATTTCATCTGTGTATGTGCAAGGTAAAAACTACTACCCTCAGGTACATGTCGTGGAATTTCGGTATAAGGACTTTAAAAATGAATGGCTGCTAAGTGAGAATTAAAAAAGCCATATATTTTATATGCTCTATATGGCCTATAAAATATACCAAATTAAGGCTTATACTCAGGAGGAGGCTTTATGTAGCGCTAGCATACTGTACAGACCGAATTTTTTGTAAAACATCTTGCCTGCCTTCCTCCCGACATTTCGCAACTAGCTGAGCACGCTCCTGTTCATTGATGGCGTTCACAATGCGGTTAAACCGTTGTCGCATCTGTTCCTTTAACAACATATACTTTTGATTCTCCCGGCTTATCAGGCTGTACTCATAGTCACTAATCACCCCATTTTCTACGGCCTTGCTGATCAGGTCGACGATAGAGTTTAATTTACTTTCGGCAAGTAGCCGAATACCCCCTTGCTTCTTGCTCTTAACCACAAGCCTTTTTTTTGGCGTTCCTCAGACCGGCCTGACCGATTGACACGGCGATCGTTATACCGCCCATGGCAATACAGATCGGAACACCGAGGCCCGAGGCTAACGCCCCGATCCTAACGCCAGAGGTAATTATGCATGGTAAACTTCTTTGCAAGCCTGTCCCGCTCCTTAATCTCATCTCTCAGATACTGTTCCGTTTCCTCAATCTTTTTGAATCTGTAGACCTGGCTTTCCTGCGGCATGTCGGCACTTTGTGCAGGTGCACTCGGTAAAATTGGGTACAGCTTGGCTATATCGCTCATTTATTTTATCAGTAAGCACATTGTAATTTCTGTAAACGATACATTCTTCTCGTGGTGATATTCGTCTGTTAACATGAACTCAAGGCGGTCCGTGGAGCCCTTCAAAGGAAGGTAAACAGGGGTATCAAAGCTCAAGGTCAGCATATGCCCCCAAGCATTTAGCTCATTGGTGGGAAGGAAGGCTAGAATTTTGGACTTTTTACCATCAAGTAGGCAGTCGTCTTCATCCAACTGTGGACAAACGAGTCTCAAACTTTGGTAAACATCAGTCCTGTAGTATGCATCATAATCACCCTTCATATAGTACTTTTGCGCGGGATCGTAGGGTAGGCCCAGGAGCCCTTGGAGTTGTCGGTTCATTACCACCGAGTACCCGTCACTGACACGTAGCTTGCAGAGTCCATTTTTCAGGACAAACAGTTTGAACTTGTCCTCTGCCTGACTGTTGACAATAGTCGCTAGATCCTCTCATCTTCACCCTCTGATCAGGCCCTATTTTTCGTGTGGTAAACTCGTTGTTACTGTACAGGTTCAGCCATACGGGTCGGATACTGATGGATTTTAAGGCAATTCTCGTGTCCTGCCCCACGTAGTCTTCAAATATCGTGGGCTTTTCGATATCAGTAATATACAGTTGCTTCATCCTTTCTTTTAAGAAAGGATTAACATGTACTCGTACAACCCCAAAGCAAAGTACAAATCCAACAGGGGAGAATGGGCCCTTAGTATTACAAACCTTGAGCATCAAGATCTGTACGTGTCTACAGAATCACACATTTCTGTGGCATTCCCCAAATTTATCAAATATGCCATAAAAATCCCCACCGATGTGCTGAATGACCCTGTCCGAGTGGGTTGGACAGGACAGGCCCTGGACTACTGGAATATCCAGGTAAATTTTGCCACCCATTGCGCAAGCACTGCATTAGGCATCTCTGCCAAGCACATGACGGGTTCCGTACCCCTTGTCAACTCTATCTTTAAATTTCACGTCTATTACCACATGAGGCGTATATTGGCAAGGATGAAAGTACCCATGTCGTATAACGATGGGTTTGCTCAATACAAAAATCCCTACTCAACATCCGGGTATGCGCAGGTATGTAGGGAATACGGTGCATATTCTAATAGCCTGTACAAATTCAAGGCAGTAATGTCGTCATTGACAAATGGTAGATGGTGGCCACAAATTCATGGTGATTGGTCGAAGTTCATTATCCCCACAAGTCAGGGTTTGACATCGGAGGGTCTGACCAAGCTAAGCGAGAGCATTCGCGTCTATGTGGTCTTGTTGCTTGGTCGCAGGCAGGGCTCAAGGCATCCTTAATCGGGTCCGGTGCTGACAACTATACAGCAAGGCAGATCCTGTTACAAAAATTTGAAGCCATGGTACAACGTCAGGAGAATGTAGGGCATGACATCACGGAATTCCAGAAGGTGTTGCAATACGCTCGAACACCGGTAAACTTTGCAGTTATGCCCAGCGTGTACATGCTACCTTCTGATATAAACCTGTGTATTGGTAAAATTGTGGGGTGCAACAACAACATCCTCATAGCACCTGCCAATGTAAATGTTGGTGTCCAAGTTGGTGTGAATAATAAGCCTATTGTGAAGCATACTACGCCCCCCTAGGCATACTATACCTCCCAAGCATACCACGGCCCCTAGGCATACTATACCTCCAAGGCATACTACACCTCCAAAGCATACTATGCCTCCAAAGCATACTATCACAATACCTATACATATATATGGTACCCATAATCCCTGGTAATGCAGCACTCGCTTTGCCTGCCAGGTATTTGAGGAATTTACCCAATCGTTCCAGCTGCTTTTCTACAAACCCCTTCCCTGCGGCACTTCCAGTGGCACCTCCGGCGCTTTCCTCTGTAGCTGCAAGTACGATGGTGCTTATCAGTAGACCAATAGCAGAGACGATACTCGCTACTCGGTATAACTACCCTGCTCTTTGAAGAGGATCTTTAGCTTTTCAAGCAAAGACGTGTCATCTCCGGCAATTTTCATCAACGTTTCCTTGATATTTTCAGCTGGCTGTAAATATCAGAGGATAGTAAACTATGAGCATTGTGCGTGGCCTCTTTTAAATCGTTCATTTTTTCAAATTTTTTTTCAAGCTTTGCTATTTCCCTCTAAAGATTAGCCCTTTGTCCTTCATCTACGCCGACTTTCTTCTTCTCGAGTTCTCTCACCTTGCCCTCTGCCTTGTCGATCTCGCTATTGTATAGGATAATCTTGCTTTTCAAGACTTTCAAGTTACACTTTATAGTTAGGAGTTCGAGGTTTAATCCTCGCCTCTTGCGCTCGGTGAATACTTCATCAGTACCACCAAATGAAGTTTCTTCCATAAAGCTCTTCGTGGCATCTACAAATTCCTCTATCGATTCCATCGAAATGATATCATCAGTCATGTCCTTCCTCACAATGTCATCAACCTTTTGCCCAAGTGCCTGGGCCGCTGCATTACCCCTGTTGGGTGTAGTAACATAGTCAGGAAAACCCAGGGATCGCACGAGATCTGCCTTCAACCTCTTGATCATCTCCCTGGCAGCTCGCAACCCACCCTGATCTTTTGTAATTAATGATGTAAGGTCTATATCGTTGAAAAAAGACGTTTCCCTTCCAGCCTAAACTCGTCGTAAAGTATCGCAATAGGCTTCCCCAATCTCTCCTCAAAACGAAATTTCTCGGCGTCCCCTTTTAAAGAGAAAAACGCCCTGGGAAGGTTGGGGTTCTCGAAGATTTTACGATATAAAATTCGAGAATTTTATAAGCGCGGCGCGTGCAATAAAGTTCCGATTTTATGTTGAAAATCTTAGAGAGTTTATTGTGTCACCCAACCAAACCCTACTATAGTTGGGTATCACCAATTCTTAACTTAAATTGCTTTACAAAATTCTTTTTTAAGATCACAGATAACGTTTCCATATATATTTGCTGACATCATAAAAAGAAATATGTTGATAGACCATCTTAGATCTTACAGTTCTGCATGAAATCAATCAAATAACTTTATTGCGCATTGTTTTTTTAAGTTACTGTACTGGTATTCGGACCATTTCTAACCACAAGTGCGCTATGAGGTCTTTCAGATTTTCTACATAAAATCTGAAGTTTCGCTTCGCGCCGCGGTTTTAAAATTCTCAGGGTTGTGGTCCTAGGAAGGACCGTAACCCTCGTGTGACATACTCACAAAATGCTAGTTCTTTAAAAAGGCGGTTTATATGTTTGTCATGGCGGCAAACTAGGGTAAATAAATGAAAAATATCTTATGCGATTGTTGCATTTGTCATAGATCAATCCTTCCATCAATATCAGGAGGCTATCATATAGCCTGATTTGTGGTTATCCTCACTGGATGATTTCCCAATTCTCATAAATCACTGTTATTTATGTCAAACTCTCAGACAGAATTAGTATACGATAGGCTATTTAGGCTCTCCTAATCTCTCCTAAATTTAGGTTATCAGCATAGTTTTTGCTGCCCCCTATCGCTGTTCTGTTACATAGTCACAACGATTTTATTAGTTAGTTAAGAACCTCCTTTAGAAACCTCCATAGAACCTCCTTTTGATGGCCCAAATATATTTTTCTTTATTATTCGCGTGTCAAGATATAGAGTATTTAGTTTGTTGTTATTGAGAATGCATGCACTGTGTTACGGCCTCTTTGTTTAAAGGCGCGTAATCACCCTTTTCTAAAAAATTAACATATACATTTTTTTATTAATTTCAAAGTTCAGACAGAATTAAGCCTTTCCTGAAAATTTGAGGATATAAAACTTACTAGAAATAGGAATAATGGTACTTTAATATCTTAAATTTATTGTTTTTTTTTTCTAGCCGCCATATTTAACAATCTTGTTGATCTCTTATTCCCGTCTAATAAGCAGGCCGTCACAAAATGTTTGTGTGAAACTGTAGGTAAACAAACGGCCTTAACTTTAAATGAGCACTGAGATGGAGTTCGATAATATTCACGCTGTATTTTTGGCTTGTTTTTTCTTTGTAAAACATGGCATCAAAAATTGGAAAGAAATTTTATCCCAGGAGTTTCTATTGGAAAGACACAGAAAAATAAAATAATTTTCTCTTTATTCTATTCACCATTGTTTTTGGAGACCACAGACAAAACGAAACAGAGAGAAGAAATCGCAATATTGTCTCTGGTTAATAATTATGATAATTAATGTTTATTACGCTCTGTCTTTTTTTATTAGCATGACCGAGATTATTGCATATTATAAGCAAAAAAACCCAACGGGGGAGAATGCACATTGTGATAGTTGAAGATAGTTGAAGCACTATGGAGATAATTAAATTCAAAGTATATATAAAAGGGAAATTCTTAAAATTTAGGTATTCTAATTGTCTAGATCTGATAATGTCTCCACAAGGAAACGACTAACTGTTTGAACAAAGGAAAATAATCAAAAAGTAAGACGGCTAGCGAGGCAAAGCTATCTTCAGAAACAACAACAAGAAGAGGTCATTGTTGCAAAGAAATCTGATTTCAGTAAGTTAAAACGTTTAAATAATAAAGAATAACACAGAAACTTCGATTGATTTATCTGATTCATCATGTTTGGAACTTTGTTGATACATTTATAAAAGCATTACGATGGAAACACAGCTACAGATGCTCTCCCTCATTCATTATTTTTTTGTAATGGCATGAATCCAGCAACCATGTGATCGATTTTGCCATGCGTTAATTATCGCATAATTCATGCAATGAAATGTAATGGTGGTTCCGTAGGCTAAGGGAAATTGGGGTAAGTGTGCTATTTCTATGAAACATTTGAACATGTTCTTGTTATCAGTTTTCAATAAAATTTTCAGGATAATGTTTTCTCATGTACAGTACTGGAAAAAGGTTGTTTAACATTGCGCTTTGCGTGACGGTATTCTCGATCCGCGATAGACGTTTTTTTACTTTCAAATTGTATCGAGAGGGCTTCGCGATGCATCTGTCTCGATCTTATTCTCGAAGCTATCGAGGCCATTAACACTTTTTTATGATAGAACTATTTTAAAATAAGAGTGTATTCAACAATGATTGCGGATGTTTAAATATAATTATACTTCCTTTGTGTTATATTTTTTTAACTGATGCATAACAATCTAGGGTATACAGCTAGCGTTAATCTTTCTTTTTTAGATCACATTTTAAAAATTTAAGAACTAAGAACGGCGATAGAAAAGAACGAAAAGCAGCGATAGAAATGCTTTTTTAGATCGCGTTTTAAAACTTAAAACGAAGAACGGCGATAGAAATGCTTTTTTAGATCGCATTTTAAAAGTTAAAGAACGAAAAACGGTGATAGAAAAGTTTTTTATATTGCATTTTAAAAGTTTAAAAACAAAATGCGGCGATAGAAAAGTTTTTTGAGATCGCATTTTAAAAGTTTAAGAACGAAGAAAAAGCTTCGTTAGATCGCATTTTAACAGTTTAATAACGAAAAGTGGCGATAGAATTTAGATCGCATTTTAAGAATTTAAAAACACAGAACGGCGATTGAAATGCTTTTTTAGATCGCGTTTTAAAAATTTAAGAACGAAGAACGGCAATAGAAATGCTTTTTTAGATCGCATTTTAAAAGTTTAAGAACGAAAAGCGGCGATAGAAATGATTTTTTAGATCGCGTTCTAAAAACTTAAAAACGAAGAACAGCGGTAGATAAGTTTTTTATATCGCATTTTAAAAGTTTAAGAATGAGGAACGGTGATAGAAAAAAAAACATTAAAAAAGTAAGGCGCTAGAATTACTTTAATAAATACGAAAGTTAAAAATTTTCTTATAGTATACACTTATTTAAAATAAAAAAAGATAAAGCAGAGATGTGTTTGAAATAAAAAAAATTTCTCTTTATTCTTATTAAAAAAACTTTCTCTTTATTCTCATTATCACCTACCATCGCGACACATAGAAGGATTTTGTCACGATACTAGATTCTCGATAGATCGTGACAATTTATTTTAATTGTTTCTTATTATTATAAACATGGTACATCGCGTATCGAGGGAGTCCGCTCACGTTACGCGCTCGATATGTTAAACAACCTTTTTCTAGTACTGTATATCTTTCAATTTTTACTATAAAATAGGTACCTCAAAAAAAGTTGCCTACAGGGTGATTACGCGCTTTTAACGGCCACGGTTGCTTCTGGAAAAGGGCTAATTTTCTGTGCTGTATATTTTCAACGTGGCTGCTCAAGCCTATCAGTAGAAAATAACACCCAAGCAATAAATTGCTCTCCCAAACAATAATTTAGACTGGGCGAGCAATCTGAATAAATAAAATTTTAAAAATGCATATTATCTTTTTTATCATTTTATTTTTTATATATTTTGGTTATTTTTTACTGTAAATAATAAGAAAATAACATTTATTTCCATGTGAGATGAATTGATATTGCTCAGCCAGTCAATTTTTTTGTGGAATTGAGGGAGCAATTAATGGCTCAGCTAGTTTCTTATTTCTCAAAATTGGGCAAGTCTTTGCATGAGCAAGAGCAATCGCTCTCCCCTTATTAAAAGGCCTGCTGCTCATAGCCTTAATAGACTAATTTTCGCCTAATAGGCAGCTCCAAAGCCTTTTGATGTAAAATTTTTTGTCCCGTAAAGCAAACCATATCAAATTTTGCTCAAACAAATATCTAACGAGCAACCAAACTCTGTGACAAGATGTGGTTCTCAAGATATTCGTAAAAGAAGAAAATGAATCTCATAAATAGGAGATGATCTGTGAACTAGTCTATGGAAAAATCTACTAACTAAGCTAATCCTAATTAACCTTTGTCCCTGACTGTTATCTGTAATATTTGGTATTCAGGTGGGAGGTTAAAAGTGCTTTGTAAAGTAGTCGGAATCTTGCATCCAAAATGGGGGAGTTGGTCCATCTAAAAGGTTAGGGAAATTCTGTTGCAATGCCACCTATTTTCCAGTCTGTAAAAAACACGAAAACTATTCAACATAAAATTATTTTCTTCACCACACTTACATTTTATATAGAATAAGAACATCTTAAATATACAAATAAAATGCGAACCTGACAATGTAACAACTCTTACATTGTCAGAAACAGTATAGCAGGTAGGTAAGTATATAACAAGTAAGTACTTTGTGACCATAGCGTAGTGATTATGACTCTCCACTTTGTGCGAGAGTCTGGTTCAACTGGGGTTGGTAAAATATGCACATCTATCTATCTTTATACTTACCTGACCATTTTCTACAATGGTATGATTGCTATGACATTATGATTGCTACTAATTAATTGCTGTATGGTCAGGCCACTTTCATAGCCACCCCTTGGTGGCGATTTTAATATGACTGAGTGTATGTTACCATAGCCCTGGGTTAATCCAAGCGATGTCAAGAAAATTGGGGAGATAGCACAATGTGTGGGCTGTTGGATGTTGCATGGAGTTGTCTGGTAGAGTGTGAACCCTAATTAAGTCTGGGTAGCTCAAAACGAGCATTAAATACTCTAGGAATCCCCATCTAAGCCATGGCTCCTGGAAATATCACCATATGCACATCTATGTATCTATCTACTAGTGGTAGGTAGAAAAAAATAAGCAGTTAGGTACCATCTACAAATTCCGTCTAAAGGTACAGTACTGGAATCAGGACACCTAACATCGTGACCGTGTATCATGCGCGTTGCGCGTTGCGCATCATTCGCGATGCTGTCGCAATAGTAAAATTTTTTAGCATCCTGGAAGTCACGGTCCATCATGGGGTCGACTTTCATGATGCATTGTGATTTTCGCAATCCAAATCGCGACCGTCATGGTACATCTTTAAACATTATAATATTCACTAATTAATGTCATGAGAGAATAATGCCATTGAATATAAATAATTGTTTTTTTGTTTTCTAAATCAAAAATATTTTCGTCGTCGTCGTTTTAGCTTCCTTCTTGTTTAGATAACTCCAACTTAAAGGGGAACTCCAGTAAAAATCACTTTTTTTTTCTTTTTCTTTTATATGTACTCAGAAAAGCATAAGAAATCAAAAACAACTTACTTTACTTGTTTTCCTTATTTAGAATTGTTTTACTAGCCTTCGCATATTCAATTTTTTTCTTATAAAAAACAGACAGGCGAGATTTCATTTAGGACTGGACCCGATTATAAATAATGATGTCACATCGTGCAGAAAGTTTGAGCGAGCGGAGAGAACATTTATGTTAAACTTATAGTTTACATTTAAATTGATTGTTTTTGTGTGTACTTTACCTTTAAATCTTTAAAAATGGTTAGTTGTTGTGCGTTTGGATGTACCAATCGATCAGAGAAATGTAAAGAAGTTAATTTTCACAGAATCTTGTCTTTGAAAAAGAAAGAACTCAAACAAAAATGGCTCAAAAAATATGGTGTGCAAGTGATGTACCAAGCAATCAAAGTTTCTATTAAAAGAGGACTCCAGGAAATACGTTCCATAAAATATTACCAATTCGTTAAAATGCCTTTTTAGCTAGTCAATGCAGTCAAAGATTTTCATTTCTTCTTTCATTATTCGTACTTACAGTGGCATATCTCTATCTCGAACTCACAAGGGACCAAAAAATTTGTTCGAGATAGAAAAAGTTTGAGATAAAGAAAATAAAAAGAAGTTCAAAATTAAGAATCGCGAAAGTTTATATTGCCAAAACTTTTCAATTTCAGATTTCACGAAAGTTGATCTCGCGAAAATTTTTCAATTTGTAGATTTGCGAAAATTTATCCAAAAGTTTCTCCGAATAAAGTATTAAATAGCAGAACATTATACCAATTTCCAATACAAACACTGATAAAAAAGTTGTCTAGTTTACATGTTTTTTTCGTAAGGCTCGTCTATTTCTATTCCTTGTTTTTAAAAAAAGAAGCTTTATTGATAGAAGGAGCTGCCGGATATTTTCAGGGGGTAAATGTGCCCATTTTCTCAACATCATTTCATCAGCACTATTTTCAATTTTTGTTACTGTTTAGGCTGCAGATAATGCAGTTTCTAAAAGAGTTTTGTCGAAACTGTTAAACTCGCAATATGTGTATGACTAACCTGTAGGTTATCTTCACAGTTCTCCTAATAACTCAACACCAAATAAACCCAATTGATTTATACACAACACAATATACACCACTATTCTAAACACACTGATTTCACCAGCAAGATTGGTTCAACACAAGTAAACCCCACCACCAATTGATTCTTATTAGTAATCGCCTAGAATGGAAGATTAACAGAAACAAGCACTTCTATAACGCATTTATGACCTACAATTATGATAAGAGTGATTTTTATTTTATATGATAATAATACCCCACTTTTACCAACTTATCACGACACGAACATTATTCGACCTTTCGATCACGCATTTCAATGGTTCTCCATCACGAAGAATATTTCAACATTACATAAAATTTGTTTGCATTTGTGTGCAAAAAAGCGCATCCTGAGAAAAGATATTGCTGAACTTAGTCTAGTCAAATTAGCCTGAAATATAGGTCAACCTAGAATAAATTGTTATATTAACATATTTGGTATCATTAGATGCAAAATGCAATAGTGGGTATTTGAATGAAATTTAACTGAAATTCTTCGATGAAAACCGTGACAATTTATTACTAGTTAAAAAAAGTTAACTACAAGTCGTCGAAAATATCGAAAATGTTTCTTTTGTAGTCGTTTTCATCTTCTGTATTGTCTTTTTCGAGCCTTGGGTCTTTATTGGTGCAGCTATCTCCTCTGCAATTCCCGCATTTAGCGACACAGTGTAGTCCGTTCTTTCTGCACAAACAATTTGTGGAGCTCAGTTTTTTTGTCTCGAGTTTGCAATTACACCTTGTGAACTTAAGCAATCTTTCTGGTGCAACAGACTCTTTAGAGTATACAGGGAAGTATTCGTCATTTCGAGTAATCCAACCCCAGTCCTCTGGATCCAAACTAGCCTCGTGTAGGTTTTTCCAGTCGTTTACCTAAACATAATGTGAGAATAATAATTTATATGACAAATAAACGATAATCACTGACAGGCTTATGTGATTTCTTGATTTTATTAAGAAAGTTAAAATAAGCAGGCTAAATGATTTTATGTTACCTGAATATAAACACGAAGTGCATGCCGAGAGGCAGATCCTTTTGATGGTGGCAGAGGTTCAATCTTTAAAGACAAGACTCCATGTATTTCGAATAACGCATGTCACCAAGAGTCTTGTTGTTGTAAGAATAACTGAAATTTAAAGATGAAAACATTGTTTAATAGTAGTTAATGGCTATACCAATATCTATCGTAATAATATAATTGAGATGAATTTTACCTTTTTAAGAATAACTCTGAGCCAGCTTCAGAAATCTACTCTTTTTCGGCATCATTTTTCAAGAATGTTTCAGCAATATTTTGTATGTCTTGAGACTTGAGCAGTTTGCCAATGAGCAATGTCTTTCCTGTTAATATAAATTGAGGTGAGTATGAATTGATAAAGTAATGCGATAAAAATAATACAGTACTGGAATCAGGACACCTAACATCGTGAGCGCGTATCATGCGCGACACGAACGATTCGCGATCCTATCGTGACCGTCGCGATAGAAAAAATTTAACGAAGAGCTTCGCAATAGTCGCGATGTATAAAAAAATAACGATGCTATCGCGATCGTCACTATTAATCGTGACTGTTGCGATGGATCGTGAATAAAATTAAATAATTGATGTGTATAGCTAATCTTGTGTCTTTTTTTTGTTTTTTTACATTTAAAAATTCTTTTGCATCTTGTATTTTTATTAGAAATCGTGTTTTAGAAATAAGGTTACTGCAACTTAATTACTTATTCTACGAGCGAGGTAGATATTAGTTTACGGTCTGTCGGTCGGCGAAATAAAAATAATTTTATCGAGAATGTATAAATGGTCAGAACAACAAAAAAAAAATTAAAAAAAACCGAAGGAGGGTGTTACGACAATCATATTTTTCTATGTATGTTTTGCTTGTATTAGCGAATGTTAAATTAACGAATGTACGATTTAATGAAAGTTCATGGAAAAATAATGTATGGTCGGAACAAAAACAAAAATAATAATAATAATAAAAATAACAAGGGAGAAGGGTGTTACGACAACTGTTTTCTATGTATTTTCACATAACACTTGCAGTTTATATTTTTTAGTTGCGAAGGAATAATAATAATTTGTCTCACTTAAAAAATGTAACTAGTACTCAAGGTGAAAAGATAAAAATACTTGCATGTTAAAAAACTTGTTTTCAAAAGTTTTGAAGCAAGTTTTTTTGTGTAGTTTTGAAAGCTGTACAGCAAGAATTATTCTTGTGCTGTTTTGAAAGTTATACAGCATATACCTGCATTGTTTTGATATACAGCAGATTATACTTAGGCTGTTTTGTTGTTTTTTTAGAATATTCCAAAATGGCTTATTAATCAGCAATTTCTTATCCTCTATAACAGAAAAATATCATTTTTCTTGTCAGGTTCTTTAATACTTATGATTCTTTTCACTAATAGAAACTGGCATAGTGCATAGTTTAATAAACAAAAGTCAACAAACAAACGCAAGTTAAGGCCTGAAGAACACTCAATATGGAGGATGCTATAAAAGTTTTATCTACAAAATTTGATTTACAATCAGATGTTTTGCAGAAAATTGGGTCTGATTCAGAGAATGCAAGTTCTTGGTTGATGGTACTTGGTGCATATGTTCTTGATAATGACAAAAAACTTGAGGAACAAGCTACTAATGAAGTATTGTTGCGAAAACAACGTCTTAACGCAGGTTTGTTTAGTATAATTAATTATAACTTCGGTTATTATTTGATCATGTTGCGACTACGTAATATTTATTAACTACTTATTTATCTATAAGTTGGGGTCACTATGTTCTTCGTGTGCAGGGACTAGTTAGAAGCAATTTTTTGATTGGAATCTGGTTTCTGGTTGATTTAAGTACAAAAAATACTAGGTGTCATTTTTTCCGTATCTGTGTGTGGGTGACGTCATCCAGTTTCTGGTCAGTAAAATATCAAAGTTGGAATTTTGTATTTTTTTTCTTTTCCAGCAGATAGAACATACAAAAATAAACAAAAAATATATAAAAACTATATTTTGAAAATGAGGCACTCAAGAGATAAACGGATTTTAAAGTTTTAAATTTCAGGGGGTAAAATACAAATATGAAAATTAGTGACTGAAATTTAGGTAGTGAAATGTTTTTGTTTTGCAATGACTAGTAGTTAGCCCATGGAAAAATCCACGGGTTCGCCCGTCCTTTTTATACCGCATTGCGTGCGTCTTGCTACTTGCGCAGCTAAGCTACCATTTTGCATTATAGACAGGCGGACAGACGTATACGGGTATTATAATATAGATAGTTGTTTACAAAAGTACAGTTATATGAGAGAAGTGCATTCTATAAAGAGTAATTTGTTTTTATAGCAGTTATTAATGTAATAGTGTTACCCCCTGAAAATTCTTTATATCTTTCAAGACATTATAATGTACAGTGTTTGTTCCATATTTCATTAGATTTTGCTAAATACAAGTAATCTTATACCTGTTAGTAGTTTAAATTGTCAATTATATTATTAATTTTAAGTAAAGGGTAGCAGGTGGAAGTTAAAAGATTGCATAAGACTTATTTTCAGTATGATATTTCTAGCACATAAATAAATATATTTATTCATTAAAAATAATTACAATTTAATTAAAATATAAATAGACTAAGGTTAAATAAAATAAAAATTGATAAAGAAAGGACAGTATAGAGTAAAACTTTATTGTCAAAGGTCATGAGCCACGCAAGTGTTTGACTGAATAGAAGAGAAGTGCGCATTAGTGACTAAATAAAATAAAAACTTTATATTCTGGCATCTACACAGGTAAGATCAAAATCATTAACCACCTCTGTGTGCAACTTGGTATTCAAGGATCTGGAACCTCTAAGGCAAAGCAAAGCAGATTTCATTATTATGAAGGAGAGTTTACATCTCATCCAAGTCATTATTTTATCACCGGATTTCTGTACACGTACGTTAATATTACGTACGTTGTTATGACGCATGGTCACAAAATCACCTTTTTTACAGCCCATGGCATGGGTGGCATTGAAATGATCTCCGCACGCACATTTTGATGGAAGATTTTTCACTGAATGATTGTATCTCAGCGCAAGTGCATCTTGAAACTCTTCCTTTGTAAGACCGAAGCCTTGTTCCTTTAATGGTAAAACATTAAGCCAGCTTGAGGCACATTTTAATTAACATTTCGTCTTGTTTTCGGGCTTCCCTGACAGCGTTCACACGACAAGCTTTAACTCGTTTTGTTTCATCTTTATTCGGAAGAGAATCAGTCTGAGCAATGATGGCAGCAACTAGTGGAGCAGTGATGATTTTTGATGACTCATAATCGACAGCGGCACTTTCTGTTAGTATTGGTATTCCAAGGCCCCCAGTTTTTATCGATCTTTTGTAAAGAGCTCTTTCCCTTTTTGAAATGGTGTTGCCCAAAAGAGATGGTAAAAACATATCGGATATGATCATATCTAGAGGTACTAAATATTCTTCCATACCAGGTATTGTACGCATGAAATATGTAAATTTGTTTAACTCACCATGTGTAAAAGCTGCAAAGGCTGCTTGCGGTTCTGTCAACGCTATTGTTGAAAGTTTTTTCATTTCTTAACACCATTGACTAGTTTTATTATTTGCATATTCATCACGAAACTCTTTGCTTCCAATTGAAGCTCCAAGATGTCGTTTTCCTGTATGATATTTCTATGATGTGGTTTTTTGTGATAGATTTCCTATGAATAGTGAAAGCAAAGTTTATTTTATTTTAGTAGAATAGACACAGTTAAATTAAAAAATATGAATGAAGAAACTCCAAATAAAAAGAAGGAAAGTAGTGATTTCAGCTTAGAAAATTTCATTGTTTGTCAAGAGAACAATAACAAGTATGTTGTAATTTTTCAATGATTCTTAGCTTTATGGTTTTTAGAGCTACTTTATTTTGGAAATTGTTATTCTCATTTTTCATAGATCACTGCTTTTCCAAAATTTGAAAGCATCAAAAAGTTAATTAAATGCCTTATTGAAAGAGCCAATTATGAAGATCGAACATTTATTAATTCCTTTGACAACTTGGAAAGTTTGTCAGTTGAATCACTGGTTGATAAAAACGCTTTTTACCATCAAGAATTTTACAAAAGTGTAATTGATAAAACAAATATTTCTCGTTTGAAAGCATGGTATGAAAAGTTACATGATTCAGCACCCATACGAGGAAGAACATCACTAGAACCAAAGTTGACTAGTAATACAACAAGTAACAGTATATATAACTGATAACCATTATCTCAACCGAAATATTTACGCCCCAAAATTACTTTTTTTGACGAGGAGTGTTCTGTTATATGTCAAAAGGAAGGAACTCCTTTCAACTGGGCACCAGCTGCTACATGTCACACAACAACTACCAGACCAAAATTTGTTTATAAGGCTCAATTCTGTTCCAAATGCAGCTGACACAGTAGCAAATGATGTCCAATATCATCTTAATTGTTGGGTTATGATACAGCGACAAGTTTCTAGCGCATCTACGAAGGAAATTAATTATGAAGTACAAGAGATAAGCCATGTCGCAAAGGTTGTAGCAGACATTGTTGCTTGACATGAACAGTGTGAATACCACATATAACAATTTATTAGAGAATAAAATACATCAGCATAAAAATCACAAACGATTCCTGAAACAATTATTGGCAGATAAAATAACCAATATTGTATTTTCCAGACCCAAATCTAGAAGAGAAGCTGAAATAATCTGTTCACGTGTTGCTCATAACAAGCAATTGAAAGTTACAGAAATTCACTTGATGACTGTAATCAATTGTTTGATGCGGCTTTACTGGTCCGTCAAGATATCTTACGGCAAGAAGGGAAATTTACTGGTGAATATAATAGCTTCAATTTTCCAGAAAGTCTTAAATTGCTTCTTGATATGTGCCCAAAGAAAAAAGAGGCCATTGATACAAATGTCAGAAACATTGGAGAAATTGTCATCAATTCTGTAAAAACAAAAAGACCAGCTGATTATAATTCTGCTAACGCATACTTTTGTAGCACTGCAGAAAAGGTTTAGGTCTCTGTACTCATCAACAAACGAGAAGCAAGAAAGTAATCAACACCCTTAGCAATTTGAATCTGTCAATCCCACATTAAAAGGTGATACAAATTGAAACAGATATTGCAAACTGTGTCTCTGATAACATAGAAACAAACAGAGGTTTTTATGTTTCACCTAACATTTTGGAAAATACATTTCGCAATACATAACACAGACTTCAACTATCACCTCTCTACCTTGCAACCATGGTCGAACTTGAACTGATAATTTACCAGCGCCAATGGCATTGATCCAACTTAGTAGTTGTTCTTGCAAGTCAAGCTGTTCCAACAATAGATGCAAGTGTCGAAAAAATGGTTTTACTTGTACTGTCATGTGTAAATGCCTTGAATGTTGGAACAAAGATTAAAAAGAAAATGAAGCGGATGAAGATATTGATATCAGTGACGATTATTTATAAATTTTACTGAGAAAAAAAGTGTTTTTTTGGACTTAAATAAACCAAAAAGCCTTAAGGTAAAAATTTTTCTACTCAACAGGGGTTGAAATAACTTCAGTAATGAGTATATAACATTACTTTAAAACTTTACTTTCTTTTTGAAGTACCGCTACTGGCAAACAACACATAGCTCATCTCTAACGCAAACAATGTCTTTCACTGTTTTTTTGGTGTAAATATAGGCAATTTTACCCCCATTCTATAAATTAAAACGTTTAATATCTTATAAATAGTTGATTTTTTAAATATGGTTTTTTGACATTTTTTACTTGTTTTTATATTATCTATCAATCAAAAAAGAAAAAAAAATTAAAATTCCAACTTTGATATTTTACTGACAAGTAAAGTGATGACGTCAGCCAGGACCACACCCAAATATGGAAAAAATGACACCCAGTGTTTATTGTCTTTAAATCAACCAAAGAATAGATTTCAATAAGAAAATTACTTCTAACAAGTCTCTGCACAAGAGGCTCTAATTTGTAACATAGTGACCTTCACTATATCTTTATAGTGGTGTTTAGGAGGCAGTAGCCTTTTTTGGTTGTCTAAAGAGCTGCATAACAAGTACAAAATTTTCAGAAAAAAATATATAATAAACAAAAAAATAAGCCTTACAAGCTCTAACTTTTTACAACCACATGATTTTTTATCAGCTTTGAATGAAGTTTAAGTAGGTTCATGTTAAAAGGGTGTGCGACATTTTTTTGTTCATTCATATGTTTTTTTAAAATAGGTTTTTGTATATTTTGAGATATTCTTGGGTAGCATCCTCTGCTGCATACAACACTGTTAAAGGAAAAATATTTGTCAATAATCATTGGAAGGCGATAGTGTATTTCAGCCTTTATATACCATAATGGCAAGAATTAATTTAATTCAT
Organism: Hydractinia symbiolongicarpus; assembly: GCF_029227915.1. Classification (NCBI taxonomy): domain Eukaryota; kingdom Metazoa; phylum Cnidaria; class Hydrozoa; order Anthoathecata; family Hydractiniidae; genus Hydractinia; species Hydractinia symbiolongicarpus. The sequence goes on along the minus strand of NC_079885.1, from coordinate 13,411,497 downwards.
TACTCGCTGGAACGAGATTCTATTATGAAGCATGTGAGAGAGATTTCAAAATGCGTTATGATAACCATACCATACCAGGTCTTTTAGATCATGTACAGTACAGTCCAGATGTAAGCGTACGCGTACGCTTAACTTGCAAAAATAATTGCTTTCATTAAAAAAAACAATAGGATAGCGAGTTCCTTTCAAATTGCGCGAAAATAATTGCTTTGTGTTAAAAACAAAAGCATAGCAAGAAACATTGTTTAAAAACAATACTCTGCGCGAGAAAAAATTTACCGCAAAGGCCATTGAATTTTAATTTTTTTTTAACAACGAAACTAATTATAGTAACGCGATTTTAATCTGATATATTTAAAAAACACAAGCTCTTTTAAAAAACAAGAAATGCAATGATCTAAATATTTTAAAAAAAACTAATGCTTTTTTTAAAACTTTTAGTAAAATTTCTTTATCGTCGAAACATATTTTTTAACATGCGAAACTTTAAAGTTCTTTTTATAAAAAGCAACGTTTAGCAACGCAAACGGGAAAACCCTACGTTCGGGACTTTTCCCTTCGCGATAAGATTTCAAAAACAAATTAAATTTTAATACCGAAGAAAGAAAAAATCTAAAAATATAACTTTTGACGTTTTATAGTATCACCTACATTTTATTGTTAAAAACATTGTCTTTGTTTTTTTTCAGCGCAACAGCTTAAACAATGCATCTCGCTGTCTATTTAGTTTTTAAACTTTTAAAATGCGATCTAAAAAAACATTTCTATTGCCGTTTTTCGTTTTTATACTTTTAAAATGCGATCTAAAAAACATTTCTATCGCCGTTTTTCGTTTTTAAACTTTTAAAATGCAATCTAAAAAAACATTTCTATTAAAATTAAAGTTTCAATCTTTGTTAAAATATAATAATTTCTATCTCTTAAAAGCTTTATTTAACCCGCGCAACCAACAATGCCTTCTCGCTAGTTTATTTAGTTTCCACGCAAAACAATTGTTTAATAAAAATATTAAACAATGGCTCTTCGTGTCACATTGATAGAGTTGATAACATTTGCAATTATGCTATTGGGAATAGTTATGTTAACACTATTTAACAATAGTTACGCGCAGTTATAATAAGCTATTTTTTCTTCGATAATCTTTTGTTTATTACGCGCAAGTTAATGACTTACAAGACTCGCAAGATAATTAATAAGAACAAAAGACAAACAACTACCGCCTCCGAGAAAAAGGTGTGAAACTTGAGCGTACGCGTACGCTTACATCTGGACTGTACTGTAAGTATCAAAATGAAATTGAGCTTTCCAAACACATCTAAAAGCTTAAGGATGACCTTACCTGCCATACTGCTCTATTACCAGAAGCAAATCATTTCAATATGCTCAATGTGATTGCAAAGATATAAATAGGTTAGAATAACATTTGCAGATTCATGTTTTATAGAGAGTGAGTAAGGTCAAAGTATTTTTAAAAAACTTTGTTCCAGCCCTCTGAATCCATGACGGCATTCAGCTTTTGCCGGCATTCAGCTTTTGCCTTAGTGGTTTATAGACTGCACAAAAACAAAAGTACTCTTTTCGACTTACTAATCTTGCTAGCCACTTATTTATTTCGTCAAACAAGTCTTTGTTAGATCATACCACGCATCAGTCTTTTTCAGAAATATTTGAATCAAGTAACGCGTGCGATGTAAAGCGTACATGCAAAAGATGTTAAGCGTGCGATGTTGCGCATTTCTTTTGCGGTAGAAAATTGGGTACGTTTTGAATCGTGAACCCCAAACACGATGACTGAGTGTCTACGTATAGCGACTCTCTCAATCTTAGCTTTCTTTTCTACATGTCCGAAATAGTATGCATGACTATATTGTCATTTTCATAATACAGAAAAAAAAAATTTACCGCACATGGGTTTCGTTTTTAAAATTGTTTGAATAACACTTGTGGCATATAGAAAAAATCCATTAAATTTGGACCTGCTATGGTTATCAATTGTTTTGTCAAATGAAAAAAGTATCTATAATTAAATCCATGATAAAATGTTCCACCTGTAAGTGCAGTTTTGCAGACTTTTGCTTCATCCGTGCTCCGTCGGCATTCACCTCCGCATTAGTTAAGAATCGCATGGCTGGACTTTTTGTGTAAGACCTGGTCACCAGCAACGAAGGGGCCAGGCAAGAGATTCTTGTCTACATTGTTCTTTTAACTAAGTTAGGAGTCAATGGATTATCTGAGATGATCAGGTTGGCTATGAATAGGCTTGCTCATGGATTAAAAGGACCAGGACTATTCAATAATTCATCTTAAAGTGAGGGAACCAAGACGGAAATCCTTGGACGTTTTGTTCGACGAAAGTTCCTTTGGCAGATATGATTCTTTAAATTTTGGTGCTATTTTAAGCATTTCGTAAAATTTGGGTCCTTTCTCTATTTTGTGAAACCTTGGTAGATGATCAGGCAAGTTTGATCTTACGAGAAAGCAGTTCGGGAATGGACACATTCGACTGTAATGGTAGTTGCTACTCTTCTTCTGCAACTCTTTAATGAAAGAAAAGACGTAAATATATATGGTTATTCACATATGCTTGTAAAAATGAGGAATTTATTTTTGTGCACACCTAATTTGCCAAAAAAGTCGCAACTTGTCCTAAGAATAGTCTGACTGCGTTTTATCCCTGCTTTAAAACAACATTTTAGAGGCTTGTCCCAATTAAATAAAAATTGGCATATTTATATTACATCATAAAAGGAAGAAAACAGAAATGTCAGCAGTTTTTCTGTGACATTATCGAAAGCTGGAAATTTGCTTAAAATACCACTATCTTATTTAGCTTAAAAAGTTATTCTGATTTCCAAATTTTGTCGGATTTTACCCGAAAATCGGAAAAAACCTGGTTTTTGGGTAAAATCCGACAAAATTTGGAAATCGGAATAATTATTATACTTAAGGAAACGAAGTGGTGATGTAAGTTTTTCATGCTCTAAGGATAATCCTAAAAAAAGTTATTGGATTTGATAGAGATTTTTAGGGGTAGTTTCGAATAATAGCCAATATCTAAGCCTCCTAGAGGTGTGGGATCAAAACATTTGGCATTTACGTGCCTAATAGATTATTGAATCTCAGTAAGTTTCATAGCCATACAACATGGCATAAGGAAGTTATTAAAGGAAGACAGTCTGAGGCGGGCGGAATCCGCCCCCGCCCTCCTGGGACTGAATAGGTTTCAATGATATAACAAACAAACACACCTTCCTTCTGGCTATTTTTCAACCCGAATTGACTCGAAGCTGCAGCTGCACTTTCCCAGCTCCATTTATGCGCTCCACGTAAATGACGCGTAATATATTTTTGACTAATATTGCAAACTGGACATTCTTAACGATGCTACCAGATTTTCTTTTTTAGGTTGTCCCTTTGGCTTCTGTGGATTGAAGAGAAACTTTTTTCTCACTTTCTATTGCAGCATCAGAAACTTTCGTCGATTCTGTTGCTTCATTTGTCACTTCAAAGTCTATTTGTGACCTTTTGTTTTGAATTTTGGAGTGTAATTCTTTAATAAAATTTTGATGATTTACCATTCCACGTTTGATGTGCTGTTGGAAAGTCTCGTCTTCTTTAAAAGTCATATCGTTATTCTCATCCAAGTGCATAAGATGTGCTTTGAAATGCTCCTCGGTTTTTGCTTTTGTCCATTTCATTACTGTAGAAAACAATTATATAATAGCGTCCGGGAGTAAAACCTTTATGATGTAATCTCTAATGTAACCGTTTTCATAATGTTCTCCAAGACTCTGCCTTATTTGCTTCTCTATCATGGACATGATCTCTTCAGGTACCAATTCCAATAATTTTGTGTCATCAAGATCCTTCCACCATTGGCAAATGCCAAGTGCCTCCAACAGTCTTCATTGCCCTCCATAGTACCTTTGACATAGCCACAACTTATGACAGTTACAATCAATTCTGTGTTAAACATGCTGATTCCTTTAATAGTACAATATTCAGTTACTTCGTGTTCATTCCTTTAATTGACATTTTATTGATCACCCGATCCAAGCTAGCGTAATTAGTTCCATCAGATATATATGCCGTGTGTTGCTCAGTTGATCGATGAATCTCGAGATCTTCGAAATGTACTGCACATATTTCACAATAACCATTTTCCTTTTTAGTCGCGTTTGAATCCAATTGAATTTGCGTATTATCTCTTAATTTGCTTTGGTAAAGGTTTTGGCGGAGATACAAAAGCTGGTCCCTGATCGAGGTAGTTAATAATAGGTAAAGAAAGTTCTTTACACACAACGGGTTTATATTGTTTGTCTTTGTCTTTGAATTTTATGTATCTACCGTCCAGTATTTCAACTTTATTAAACATTCTTTTCAATTGCTTGGCCTCATTCACTATCTTCTTACTTTCCAATACCTCTTTTTTGCGCTTGATTTTGTCACATTAACTAATTGCAAAGTCATCTCTTGCTCGGTAAATTTGTCGTTGCTCTCTCTAAATTTGCTCTTTGACGCTAAAATATTTTTAAAAAGTTCTGTTGCCGTTGATGGGTTCTTTTCCTTTGTTCCATCTTTGCCCATCCCACTCTACGAAAGAGATTACCCGCCTTTTAGACATAATTATTATAATTGAAAAGTTTCTGAGAAAACATGTTGTATTTACACGGCAAAACATGCTTAAACATAAGACAACGCCGCTGACAAAAACTATATAGCACTAGCAGAAAGGTCATGTAATTTACATATATGAAAGCTGATTGGACATTTTATGCATTTATATTAGTAATAAGCCTAAAAATTATAACCAACCTTTTTCTCTATATCCAAATTCCTCTCCGTTGTCTGATTCTTTACGCCCGTTGTATCTTCCATTACTTTCAAACCTATTGTGAAATTAAAAAAGTAGTAAAAATAACCAGTTGTACATAATACAAATTAACCCTTCCCGTCCCGTTCCCGGACTAGTCCGGGATATTGCTACGCTAAAATAATCCCGATCCCGGACCTGTCCGGGATTTTACTAGGACCACTTTGAACGGCCCTCACGGCCGGCCGGTATCTTTAAAACTAACAAGATCGACTTTTTTTAACACTAGAATAATTTATCTCTCATTTGCGCCCGATCTGACAATTTTTTAATTCGGCTACCGTAAGTTATGCAGATTTGCATTTCAAAATTAAAACAAAGATGGCGACTGGATTTAGCGCATGCTGTGGCTCTGGATCTTCGCCTTTTAGCAGCAGTAATGCATCATTTGGCCTCTCTATTAATGAACTAAACCTTGAAGAGGATAGTGATGAGGATGTAGTAGCAAGTGATGATCCAATTGACAGATTATTTGGCCAGAGTGATAGTGAAGACGAAGATTTTTTGGGATTTTCTGATGGTGGGGAAGAATGTGTTGATGAAATTTCAACTGATAATGATGAAGTGGCAGAACCTAGTTCGAAGAAAGCTAGAAAGGAACCAAGCCTTGTTTTATGCTTTATCATAATTATAAAGATTTCATTGGTAAATATATTCAAATGATGTCCGAATAGAAAACTGAGAAACCGATAACGTTTTAGTATATACATTATGATTTATATATCTCAAAATTATGTTTTATATATTTGATAAGAAGTTCCTCTTACATTCCTATTATTTGCTGGTCTAAAGCACTAACTAAGCATAGGTTGTGGTCCAATAAGCACAATCTAAGCATGGCTAATAGATGGATTGCCAACTTTCCTTTTATATACTTACAATTCTTACTGAATTGTCTATTACCGGAGTCGAACCGGGACTTAGATAATGCTTTATGGCCATTTTTAAAAAAAAGGAAATACCACATAGTATATGCTTTAAATTAGTTGTTAAGGTTTATTTTAGACTAATATTATAAAAGTTACGAAAAATGTTTTTTTTTGCTAAAAACGCCTGGGATCAGGGACATAATGTGTTAAAAAATGCCTGGGGCGGGAAGGGTTAAATACCGTAAAGATCCGAATAAGCGCCCAGTATTTATTAAGCGCCCCTCGAATAAGCGCCCAGGTAATTTCCTCAAAGTTCAATAAGCACCCAGCACTTACTAAGCGCCCCCTCGAATAAGTGCCCACCTGATAAAAGCGCCCAGCATTTTTAAGCCCTCCCTCGATTAAGTGCCCATGCAAAATATCCAAAAATTTAATAAGCGCCCAGGGCGCTTGTTCGGATCATTACGGTATTCTGTTGCAATCTTGGGGTCATTCGAGAAAGCTGGAATAAAAGTGTTAAATTGAGAATCTTTGTACTATCTTAGATAGAATAGTGCATATAAGGCAGTTGCAGATGAAACTGATAAATGGAGGATCACTGTAATCTTTCAAAAAATGTATTAATGGTTTAAACAATCACTGTTTTCATGAAACGCCCCTCTCGACTAAACGCCCCCATTTTTTTTATCCTTTTAATTTAAAAGCTGCCTTTAATAGACACCCCGCTGGAATAGCGCACATCCAGCAGGGGCGTTTATTCAAACCAAAAGGAAAACTCTCTTGCCTCTTTATTCGTAATAAGAAATTATCTATGTACACTTTTTTTCTCAACTTTAACTTTGCCGTAGGAAACGATTTTTCCTCTTAGCAAGTTCATTTTTAAAAACTTCAGAAACTAGTTGATACTACTAACTTGTCCAACTTTTATTTTTACAATGGTAACATACATATGTCCAATAAGAATATCTCTTTTGTAAAGGCTTATCAAATATTTGTCGTAATTCCTGGCTTCTTTCCTTTCATCCGTAAAAAAAAAAAAAAATAGTAAGCTTTCACTCATAAAATTAAATAAACGCCCTGGGCGTTTATTCGAAATATTACAATATGGATTATTAAAGACTGTTGAAAACAAGAGGTAAAATAAAAATCACCGTAATTTCCATAAAAATGGTGTATGGATTATCCCAGAGAAATGGGAACAAAAGTGGTAAAAATTGAATCATCGTCGGTTATTCAATGTTTTATCTATACGTAATCCAGCTTTTAGTCCCTGGCGCTTTTTTTTTCTTATTATGGTCCAGAGTGTTTATTATCAGAGAGTGACTTCAATACTAGTATAGTATATGGGAGAAAGACAGTTTTCGTTTTAAAATGCACAATTACCAATACCTTTATCAAGCTGTATCCTAACCAAAATTCTTCTATTTAACTTTAAATCTTGTGTACAAAAAATCGTTTTCCAAATCAGCGATCTAATTCGTTATTTTTACTCTCAAATATAAATCCAAATTAAATCGCATAAAAGTGAAACAATTAAAGAGCACAGTTATACGTCTTCTTCTCTATGCTACATTCATTTGTCGGAACAAACGTGCGAATGGTTAAGGCGAAACGCATAACAGGTGTTATGTTTTGTTAAATCATCATTCTCGGCTTAACGTCCGTTTTCCATGCTAGCATGGGTTGGACGGGGTATATTAATGACCCTCTTCCAATACTTGAAACAAAAAGATGTCACCAGTGTATTCAATTTAAAACTGTAAGATATCTTTATCTTTCATCCCTGTCATTTCGATATAAAGCTACGTTAGCAAAAGGATCTAGGAACGAGTTTGTAATAGCTTAGGATTGAATATTGAAAAATCTGGCAATCTTGCAAGTGAGGTACAGGAATTTATTAGTTGCAGCAAAGTCAATAAAAATATATTGCACTTTTTTTAATTGTAGCTTAAAGATTTCGAGCGTGATTTAGGAATCGCTGACGAGGCCGGCCAGACCTTGCAGACAGGCAGTAGTAATGCGTTTTGTTAATTAGCGTATGTTTGAGAGAGGCGTTTATTTTTAATGCGAGCCTTTTTCATATTCGAAGGATGTTTATTAGTTTCTTAAATTTGTTGTTGCTATTGGTTATTATTAAAACAGATTTTCAGGCTATTTTGCGTAAAAACAAAAATATGTTATTTTGGCTGTCGGAAACTTCTAATATAATGTGAAAATTTGCCCTAAAACTTAGTAATTGATTTTTAGGCAGTTGTATTTTGGACAAATTTCCAGCTTCCGGCTACGTCACAGTAAAAATCCTGACAGAGTAAAATTTGTCGCCCTCTATTTCTTATATGATGTAAAAAAAGTGTACCAAATTTTATTTATTTTGTATAAACCTATCAAAAGTCATGCATAAGGCGGAATCCGCCCCACCTCCCTGTCAAGAAAACTCTCGGATCGAATAGGGTTATTAACACTTGCGCTAAAAATTAAGCAATATTCTACTAATGCTTGACTCTGGTTGCTTATAGATCAGATCCTTAACTCTAATACATCAAGACCCCGTTTATTTGAACAATAGGTCAAAGCGAGTTCAAGTTTACCGTTGTTTAGGAAAGTAAGAAAATTAGTAAAAAAAGAAGAATATATATTATTCCAACTAAAATTAAGGTTAATTACAGAGCACTAATCAGCAGTGTCATTTTCATCCAACTTGAACACATTACTGTAACAATGCAGCACTCCATATATGAATTACGTGTGCTTCTCTGTACTATCGTTAATTTCGTGCTGTCGTAAACAAGCCGCCAAAGTCTGAACCAATGCTAATACAGTGTATCACAATTCTCTCTCAAAAAAAAAATTACATCCTACATGGAGAATCACTGTCATATCTTTGATAAAATATTACAGATATCAGAGGAAAGTATAAACAAAAACTGTAAATAGAGAATCACAGAATCATAGAAGAAATTTGTACACCTGTTGCCTTCATCATATAGATCTTGAAACACTGATAAAAAATTGTATAGGATCATGTACTTTTGACAAACGGTTGCAGAGATATTGAGGTTTAAAGGTTTTTTGATGGCGTCATCAACCCATTCATTCCGAAACAGATTCGGGGACCCAGGTTTGGAAAACTTTCCCAATTTATCCCAGGGTGTCTTTAGTTACCAACGCTGTGAAAAATGACTGACAGCACCCCCAGTTTCCAAGTTATTTGGTCACAAAGTTTTAGTGCATTGTAATGGCTTCATTAATTTAAATTAAGATATTGACGTTAAATTAGTGTTATTGACGTCGCAATGTCTAGCATTTGAGACATGACTTTTTTCGGGGACATTAAAGGAAAATCAACACATCCACTTTGCCTGTTACAGACAGACAGACAGGCACAGGTACAAGCTCAAGCACAGGTACAAGCTCAATTGCAGGCACAGCCACAGACACAGTCCTCGTATTATTATGTGGATGTGCTCTTTTTTAAGAAACCTTTGGTATTAAAATTTCTTATTTTATAGATTTTAGACGTTGGTTGAAATCAGGTATATCTGCGTACTTCAGAAACTTCGGAGTGTTTGATGCCCTTTTTTAGTTTTGTACTCATTTCACAAAAAGAAAAGTGTTTCTTTTTGAAAATCTTGTAATTTAAATATCAGAACATGTTTTAGTTTGTAAATTTACCATGTATATTTTTTTAATAGTATGGTTATATGTTGCTTTTTCTAATCAGCTGTATCAACAAAAATATTCTTCCCATATGGCAGATTTTTAAATGTAAAATACATTTAAGCTCCTTATCAAAAATATATATGTTTTTTTACTTTTGTTTATAATGTTCAGTGGGGATCAACGATCTAAATAATAAAATGCCAAGGTTATAACAATACTTTGCAAAGATTTTACGTGGTTTAATTATGGTTGACATATGCACAGACAAGATGTACAAAGCTTAAACTGTTGTGCATTGATTAAATTTAACGTAAAAGGTATAAAGTTTGCATCTGCTAAAATGAATGTATTGATGTACCTACTGTGAAAGGTAATAGTAATGTATTGGTAATGGTATCTGTATTGGTAATAATGTATTGGTAATTCAGATAAAAATGTATTGGTAATATTGGTAAATAAGAAAAGGTATCAATACTAATATAGGAAGTATCGGTAAAATATACAGTTCAATGCATTGCATCAGTAGTTTTATGGGTAGTATCAGTCATATCTTATTTTTAATGTATGCTTCATTTTTGGATGCTTGACAAATAAACTATAAAAATGCAAATGCAATGAATAACTTTTTGATTGACTTTCTCAAGTGTGTTTCGAGAATTGAATAAATCAGCTAGATAACAGGAAATAATTATTCTACAAAGGAAATGTTAAAATTGCGAATCTAATTTTCTCTTATAAAATAATATATTATTTTATAGTAAAGGAAGTAAAAATTAACTTGACATTGGTTCGGTACTCCGAGTTTCGTGTTATACACTCATCAGCCAAATTATACAAGTGAAAAAAGTAAGCAAGAAAATTCGTATCTATTTATTTGACAAGATAAATTCCTAAGAGACATCATTAAATGCGTGGTGTTATAAACATGTGAATAGATAATTGGCTAAGTAATTATCAGTCCTTAGATTTATAATTAGCCAAAAGAAACTTATTTGTGTGACGACATTTAGCAATGAGTTCACTGCGTTTGTTTAAAAGCTCACTTTTGTCTTTGTAAAAGAGGATTTCAAATTTTTCTTGAAGACAAAGAGGACAATTTCGTGAATTGTTAGTGTAGCTTTGTACTTGCTTGATGGTCGACCATTTGAGCGTCGGGGTGACATTGCTTTTCTCTTTCAAGTCCCAAACGTATGATGAAAGTGACGTGCTGTTCTTGTACTTTTTGTTGCTAAAAGACTGTTTGTGGCCATTGAATCTTGTCTTAAACGATTTCTCAGTCAGACCAATGTAGAACTGCACGACAGTTTTGTATATTATTTTATATATTATAATATTCTCTTTTTTAGGGCATCCGATCACACGTGCATGCCTTTTCACGTGTAAAATCATTTTGCACTGCCTGGCTAGCTGTGTAGTATTTTAAGTGAATACTCATAGAGAGTGACAACAGTTTTATGCTAAGAAAATAAGTAGGGTTGATGTCAATAACATTCTTGAAATTAGCAAAGATATTGCATTTCACTGCAATATCTTTGCAATATATTGCATTTCTTTGCAAATCTTTGCAATATATTGCACTTCATAACCTTGAGGCCAAATAACTTGGTAACGGGTGGAAATAACTGGCATCAACCCCAGCCTAGGTAACTAGAGGCCATCCTTGACCAAAATTGGACCAATTTCTAAAAGCTAAATCAACACATCCATTTCTGGACCAAAAATCCTTTAAACCCTATGTATCATTACTGCTTATCAATAATACATGTTCCAACACATTGTTTTGAGAGAGATTAAAGTGCTGATGACATCTTCACAAATCCTTTACACTGCCATATTTTATTGGGATATCTTGATAGAACCACATCATCTTATATATTATTTTGATCAGCCCTTCAAGCTGCACACAAAAGAAACAGGATAGCAAGTGAAATTTTTTGTATAAATGGGTCAAAAATGATGTTGTCAAAATATATCACTGTAACTTTTTTAACTCCTCAATCCATGGGCTATTTATTCGTTTACTTAGTTACTGATTGGATTAAGCATGCATTGCATGCCTTCGGAGACTGTTTAATTCCTTTGTTTACATAATATGCTTCTGTTAAAACTATTTTTTTGGCAACAAAAGAAAATTTTTTTTTCGTTACTTGTTTATTTTTTTTTTGTTCCTTGTTTTTTTTTTTTTTTTTTTTTTTTTATAAGTAGTAGTTTAAGTTTTATCTTTTGTTAAAGTATCAATTCTGTAGTTTAATGTTCTATTTTTACTAATCATTTCAGAGCATCAACTTAGTCAGCTGGAAAAGCAACTCATTTCTGCGAATTCAAAATTAAATAAGTATGAAAAAAGCCTTCTCACCACCAGAACAAAGTTGGAGCGTCTTGAGGAATCTCAAGAGGAAACTGAGAAGAAGTATGAAGAAACGTTAAACAATAAACAGAAGATTGAAAGACACAATGTGGGTGCCCCAAAAGAAATATTGAAATTGTTTTGAAGTATTGAGTCATATTTTAAATATAGGAAATCAATGTTCTGAAATAAGAATAGAAATAGTGTGCAGCTTCATTTACCTACTTTCACTATTTTTAGAAGCAAAAATGTTCTAAAATTCATGAGCGATTTAGTTTTACTTAATATTTTACACACATAAACAGATTGCTCAATATTCTGCACTACCTCCTCCAAAATTGTTAAAAATTTCTGATTTTTAGTACAAAATTGAAAACATCATTACTTTGCTCAATGTTTTTGAAGCTATGTCAATTTTTCCATTAGAAAAATCAAACCACCTTTTTATTCAGATTTGGTTTCTTAAATTTAAAAAAACAATGACATGGTTCGAATTAAACATTGAAAGTCATATGCAACAATTAAGATAATGTTGAACAAAATACGACGTTGTTTAAGCTCCATACGATTGTGTTTTGATGATTTTAGAACAAAATACGATGTTGTTTAATCATTGTACAATAGAGTTTAGATTGTTTTAGAACAAAATATGGCGTTGTTAAGCTCCATATGATCGTGTTTTAATGATCATGGCATTGTAAGCTCCTTACGATCACCTTTTCAAGGTTTTAAAACAAAATCCAGCATTTTTAGGCTCCATACGATCTCTTTTTGATTGGTTTAGGGGCCATATCCTTTGGACGTCCCTGTAAGAGGGTGTTCACAGGTTTTAAGACAATTTGTAATGGTCGGGGAGGGGGTCACCCCAAGCCAAAAAACGTCATATATTTGTGTTTATAAAATAATGGTATATTGAACACACATTACATGATTTACAGTGCACAGATAAAAGATTGGATTGAAAATCATTTTTAAAATGTGCATTATCAGAAGCTTAAGCATTTCCTCTATTTTTGAAATGGAAAAAGGTGTGGTAGGAGATTATGAAAATCTGACATCCCCAACAAGGACAAAATCAGGTAAGTGGGGTAAGAAAAACTGTTAATAAGGGGACATTTTAAATAATCCATCATCCATTACAACAAAATACGAGGTTGTTTAAGCTCCATACGAGCACATTTTGATGGTTGTAGAACAAATAACGGCATTATTTAAGCTCCATAGGGTTGCGTTTACTTTTTTCTAAATTGATGAGAACACGTCATTTGGAAGCTTTAATATAGTCGTACGTTCATTTAAATGATGAGAAATCGTATTTTTCGCAGCTTCAAAAACGCTCTTATAAATATAAAAATAACCCTATTTTGTGATAAAAATAGAGCAATCAAAACTACTGTTTCTAATCGGTTCCTGAGGTACATTTTCAAGTTGGACTTACGCAATGCATGAGAAATTCCCAATGTACCCAATTTTTGTTAAAACTTTGTGTGAGTCTATATCACTTTTCAAATATTTGATTTCTTGCCGCTTCAACCGCCATGCCGAATTTCTTTGATCAAATTTTCAAAATAGATCTAGTCTGTTGTGGCACGTGACCCTGTTACATATTATCTCAGGTCTGCATCAATTGTTACTGACTGTTATTGCCAAACAGGTGCCTTCTCACCACAAAGTGAAACAAAAGTTCTCTTCGAACGATTATTTTTTAAAACAAAAATAATTTTGCATCAATGTTGTCACTAGCTAAGCAATCAATTAAAAGGATTTTTTAAAGACATTGCACATTTGTGTATGATTTTTATTTCAAAAGGATTTATTTCAGAAGACAAGTTGTAGAATATATTGAAGGTAGATGTTGGCCTTGGCTACATAAAATTGCTCAAATAAGTATGAGAAAAGCAAATCAATATTTTATCATTAATATAAAGTCTCATATGCCTTAAGAATCTAATCAAAATGGCCTAAAACTGAGGTGGACCCAATATGAACACTAGTTGGTAGCCGTATAGAAAATCCACAAGATTTTTGCTGTTATCGTTACTCGCACTTACCATCTAGGCCCTTTTGTTTTTGTGTAGCCTTATGAATGATATACCACGCGCCTCGTCACTAGTGTGGATGTGAGCACAGGTGTGCAAAAATTGTACAAGAACACTGAAAGGCTGAATTTGGTTTCAGAACATCTAATCTGTCTCATGTTCAGTTATATAACTTTCATGGGTACACACTCTTCTCACAATACTTAAGGAATGAAACTTTGAAGGAATATATGCGGGAATAAACTTTTGCAACTGAGTAACTTAGGTCTGTTTTGCAGAAGAAACTTTCTTGAAAAATGAAGTTAAATTACCACATAAATTTTGTTTCGATGAAGGTGAGATTGAAAAATTGTCTTCGTCTTTTGTTTGTTGTAGTATCAGTGTATTACACCAGCCAAGCATAAAAGTGGCAGCATGAATTGCTGGAAGCTCTCGTCATGGAAGTACAGCGGAGTTGAGAAGCAATAGGCCGGGGGGTCAATCTTGGGATACTCTAAATACGAAACTGGTGCCCTCACATTTGTATCTAAACATTGTTAAGTTGGTGTTTGCACTACATATTGGAAAAATATCATAGAAAAGGAACTTTAATCAGGCAGTAATTTCTGTCTCTTACTGTATAGTGGGATGTATTGATTGAATTAGTGTTCTTCAAAATGCTTCAAACTTGTTTCAGCAGTTCTTTTCTATTGATTTTTCTTAATCTGTATATATATCAGCTACTTTTTTATCCCTGGACAACTTGGGAGACCACGTCTGCAAGAACTGCTAGGTTTGCTAAGAACTAGGTTGATCAGGATAAAGATTTCTATCATGCTTATATGAGCAATCATACCCAGGCCTCTATGGTAGGTTATAGATCAGCAAGTCACGGAAGATCACAACCTGTTTTTCCAAATAAATCCTTTCCAATTTAAATCAAAAAAATCATACACACACTTGTTGCTAATATATTAAATTTGCTCAGTTAATGTTATTATTTTTCTTGAAACAAAAATCATTTGTAATCATAAGTTTATTGCAAGGGCATATTAATTGCTTTTGGTTAATGAAAGTCATAAATTTGAGGGGAGTCATAAATCTTACATAATAGGGTCACATGCCACAAAAAAAGACAGAAGCTAGTTTTATATTTTTGAAGTGGCAGTTAATAAATATTTAAAAAGCAGTATCTTGAGTTACAGGAACTTTTAACAAAAAGGAGATATGCCATTGGGATTTTCTCATGTAAATCTTTTGGTCGAACTTGTAAAAGTACCTCGTTTTGTTTCAATAATCCAACGAGTTTTGCTTTTATTTTGAATTTTCAGTTCAGTGATTTCGAAACTTGTTCCATTTTTTTGATTTGACTACATCTTGACTTCGAAATGGAATTTTATATTGCAAAGACAAGGACCGTACAATGCTTAAAATCGTTGTACTTCCTAAAGCAATCAAAACTGCTAGTTTTAACTACAGTAAAAAAGTATAGAAAACAGTTAGTATGAATTAAAGATTAAATACCAGAACACAAACTTGCTGTCTTGTAACAAAACAAAACCAAATCAAATATTAACAAACAAAACAGAGTAAATGCGAAACCACTTCAATGTAATCATTGTTTTTTGAAATTGAATTAAGCAAATTAATGATATTTTGGATTTTCTAATAAGAATCTTACCTTTCAACGATTTTTGGGGATGTAGTGCATGCTAGCCTGCAAAATGTTTCTGTTTCTAAGGAGCTGTTCATATGGTAGCTCGCTACTATCAAGAAGCACATACTAAAATATAAATGTGTTCATATGACAACAGAGCCAGCTTGCCTTGCCGAGATCTCACTTGTTTTTACGGAGATCTCGATTAGACGGGATGAAAATTTTCCATATGAACGGTCCGGCCCGCTTAACCGGGCCAGCTCGCCTCATATAAACAGCCCCTAAAGACCAACCTGTGACAATTACCAATCAGTTGTATAAAAATGTTGCTTAACCCATTTTCTAGACGTAAAGTTGTTTTTGACAGCAGGTTTAAAGCAATACACAAATATTTTACAAATTTGATTTTTAATTTCTTTGTTACTTTTTTCTGCTTTTGTTATTTTAGGAGCAACTGAAGCAGAAATCTATCCTGTTGGAACAAGAGAAATGTGAACTTGCAGAGGTTATGGAAAAGAAAAACAAAGAAATTGATCGACTAAATGAGGAGTGGAACGAAATGTCAACAAAACTTGCAGATGCTAATACAGTTCGTTACCAGTTGCAGTACAAGCTTGATGAAATCAAAAACTCTGATGTTCGTAAGGAATTTAAGGAGAAGAGGCTCGAACAGGAGAAAAGCATGCTTCTCCAACAAATAGAGCAAATGACTTCGGACTTAAAAACAAAATCAGCTCAAGTAGTTGACTTGAATAAGGACAAGAGTGCAAAATTACTTGGTTTGGAATCAAAATGTGAGACCTTGCAGCAGGAAAATGCTCAGTTTAAGGCTGGTTTAGAAGCATCCAAGAAAACATGCTTAGAGCAGGAGAGGAAAATTGAAATGCTTTTAGCTAAATTAAAGAGGATAGCAGAAGAACATATTGAAGTTGAGAGCAACATGCAACAGGAATTGACTGCTCAAAATAAGCTTGTACAGCTGTATAAGGTTTGTTTACTATTTTAAACCTATCTGGTACAGCTGAAGTCCTTTATTTGATCATTAGTTTTTCCTGATTTTTCCACAATGTCAGGGAACAATAAATAGACCCATCAATGTGATAACGTCAGTTTTTTTAGGAAAAATCTTAACTTAAAAATGGCAGATTTATGTGCAAAATGAGCAAAAGCAGTCCCAAAATATGATTTTTAAGAGATTTCCCCGGATTGGATCATTAGTTTATTCTGATTTTTTGCACAAAGATAAAGAACAATTGACCCTAAATGCGACGTGTCAGTTTTTTGAGAATTTTTTCTCCAGTCTAATCACAGGTTTGTGAGCAAAGTGAGTCAAAAAATATTTGTGTTTTCTAATGTTTTAAATCAAGGTAGGCCTATTAAAGTTTTGTTTGTTTCACATTTCACCGTCGATATACTTCTGCGTTGTTATTAGGATGTCTTGATGGACTAGCTTGTCTGCTAGCCTGCTCTAGTAGAACAGCACTATTTACCTTGTGATCCCTATTTTAAGTAGTTGCTCATAAGTGCAGTTGTTTTGTAGAGCTCTTTCCCTTAACTTGACATTTAAAGTTTGTAGCAAAATAGCATCAATTGTAGCCTGCTGCCAGTCATAATCAGTATACAAGATAGTTGTGCAGCGTTGGATATTTTCTGAGACCATTGTTTGAACAATTTCCTACCTTGGAGAATGTTGGATCAAATCATATTTTTCGTTGTACGGCCTTGTTCGTTCTGAAAGTGTTGCAATTATTTTTGAAACAGCATTATCGTAAGAATCAGTTTAGACTACTTTTTCCTTTCAAGAGTAAAAGGGCTTTTTTTCTGTATCAGTAGGAGTATACACAGTTCCATCTCATCTTTAAACTAATTGGAAAAGTAATGCAATTTCCTCAACAGATGTGATGCTCTCCAGGAAAATCGACCTACTTCTCTTTTCATATTAAAAAATACGAAATACGGAAATTTCATATTAAAAAATACAGATTTTGTATTTTAAAATTACACAATTCTATTTTTAAAAATACAAAATTCGTATTATATACAGCAACTTTAAAGCTTCGCAGGGACGTTTTTTTTCGTCATTTTATTGATATCTGACATCTTTATAGCTTCGGAGACGATCCCTAACCAGACATTACTTTTTTATGTCTTTGTATTTTAAATCTACAGCGTATTTTTAGAAATACGCATATTTTTTAATGCTAATTTTGTATTTACGGAATTCTATTGTTTTAAAAATATAAATTAAAAATAGAAGCTGTCGATTTTGGTAGAGAGCATCACATATTCTTTAAGTCCTTTTTATAGTACCACCAGTGTCTGCATCTACGGATTAAAACATTCGAACTGACACCATTGAATTCCTTTTTAGTGCAGTTTTAAAATTCAGCTTTGAGTGGTAAAGAAGTTGGCACTATGGGTGCAATGCATTAATTGATTATTTTGTGGCAAGTAAAAATACTTGAATTCTTGTTAGTTCGCTAAATTAGTACCCTAAAAAATATGCTACAAAAACAGTTTGTTACTGCAGGTATCAGGTCTAGGTGTTATTATGTATATCACAACCAGTGGCCAGGACTTATTATTAATTGCTATTTAAAATATTGAAAAATGTTAAATTAGATTTGGGTGATAATATTCTTTTGTTTTCTTTTTTATCTCAGCCACTTTAAAGCAACAGATGACCAGTCAATATAGATATAAAAAAATATAGCCTATATCAATGAGGGATTATTTACAAAATTTGTATATAAAAAAATTGTATATGCTATATGAATTTTATTTTAAAGTATAAAAATTAAATTCGTATAAGAATTTTTGAATTTCGTATTAAATTTTTCTGACTATAAATTAAATTTGTATGACTCTTAAATTAAATTCGTATGACTCTTAAATTAAATTCGCATGACTCTTAAATTAAACTCGTACAAGTTTTTTAAAAAATTGTATTGATATTTTAAAATTTATATGAAAATAAATTGTATAAAGTATATGGGAATTGACTCAAGAGGTTTTATATTATTTTTTGTATGGTTATAAACTTTTTAAAAAAAGGGCACAAATTGAACAGAAAAACGGAGTTGTTTAGCTTATTACGATTGCGTTTTGATAATTTTAGAACTAAATACAGTGTTTTCTAAGCTTTTCAATCGCATTTTAATGATTTTGAACAAAATACCACATTGTGTAAGCTGTATATGATAATGATTTGATGATTTTAGAATATGGCGTTTTTTAAATTTATATGATTGTGTTTTAGTGTTTGTCAAAAAACTGGTATGACAAGTCGTATGGGCTAATTAATTTATAATTTGTATGTTTTGTGAAAAATTTGTATTGAAATCGTATGAAATTGGTATGCGCTTTTAAGGCGTCAGTATACCAAAAAGGTGTGATATTTTAAAATGCTTTATATTCACCAAAACTTTGTTTTGTTACATTAATGTATATATTTTTGGAAAGACGAACAAGAAATGACCCCTCTCATACAAATGAGATCTCTTTTACAAATCTACTAGATTCTTGTGTGCGGCGTTTGCTTTTTTGTGATCCTAAAACATTGATCAAAAAACGATTTTTAAATTTTTTCTTAACATTTTTTTACTTTTAGGGATATTTAATATTAAATTTTTTTGTCCACAATTTTTAACCTATGATCTTCGGAAAACTCATTATAACTCACCTTCTGCTTAAACTCATGAAATCATTAGATCAAACATTTTTCTCCACACTTAGCATGCTCGCCACCCTAGAGCATTTATAGTTTTGAAAAAGAGATTCAAAATGTAAGAAGTACTCTCTTAAAAAATAAATACTGAAAAAATTTTCTAACAGAATTCTTATACTTTTGCACAAATAATTGGTCACTATGGCAGCAACCATTAGCTAACAGGTTTTTTTCATATCTTCTTATGCTGCATGTGTTTGTTTACATAATTCAGTAGTAAGAATTGACACGAATTGAAGAAGATTATGTGCAAACAAATATTTGATCTTTATCACATATCAAAAAAGTAATTTTTTTATTTTTGGAAAATAATGTAAGTTAAATACATTTTTTAAAAAGATTTTTCATATGTTTTTTATCTAATTAGTAAAAAAATTAAATTGTATAACTAATTTACGTTATACGAATTGCATCCATTTTTATACGAATTATATGCTATTAAATTTGTATATGTCCATATAAATGACCATAAAATTTTTTTAGATGACCCCTAAGGCAAATCCCCCCTTGTTGCTGCAATTTTACAGCCTGTGTTTACCTCTGTGACAGTGTGCAGGAACCAATCACATATGTCTTGTTGACAGGCCTTCCATTGTGCGTCACATACAATGATATAAATAAGTCAACAAAATGTAAATTGCATATTCACACACCATGGGCCCATCAACTTATTACATCATGCAACTGCATGCCAAACCAATTGTAATGACATGTGGTTTATATCGCCCTGCAGGAGGATTATGGCGTGCGAAACTTGGCACGCCAGGTCAAATACTGCTGTTTAAGCCTGAGTGATGTTTAAATTCATTCATTAAGATATGACTTTCCTCTTTTAACTTTGTTTCAGGAAGATCGAGACCATGTGAAAGCAAAGCTTGATGAGGTTACAACAGCAATTTCTGAATTACAAGCACTGCTGAAGCAATCTACTGAAGGTAAATTCCTTTTACTTATACAACCAGTCTTTGATAATAGTTTATTTATCCTCAAATACTCATGTAGCCACAACGATTGACCATTATGCATTGGAGTTTATTAATAAAAAAATATAAAAATTGTAGATATCAGATATTGTCATGTCTAAAAATGACCGACAAAAATTGTTGATAAAGATATGACATCAGCCCTCTAAATTAACCTGTCGTTTTCTTTTGCTGTTGATGAGCCGTCGTATATTCTACTATTGTTGCAGTCCAATTTCATAAGATTTTAGGTAGAAATAATTCCGTGCATGCGATCTTAAAAAAATAAATTCTCAAAAAGCAAAACTAAGAACTAAATTCCTTTACCCCTGCACACAGCACAAGGCTATTGTTTCGGCATGGGAAATAAACAAAGAACAAGTTCCATCAAAGTTCACGGCCAGAATTTAATTCATTTACGAAAAATTGTAAGTGAAGTTGTTAATTAAACTTTGTAACTATTTTTGGAACAAACAATTTAAAATGTAAATCAAGTTACAGACAGTTGAACACAACTCATGACAATATTTAACATTACAACGGCAAGGATCGATCATGAAATTCATTACTAAAAAATAATATTTGGTTACTATAAAAGAGTTTTTTATTTATTTTAGTTTAAAGACAACTATAAAAAGATAAAATTTTGTAGTAAGTTTTTATATAAAGCTTGAGTTATAAAGTCACAAAAACACTACTGAACAGAACATATAAATATTGCTGTATTTCCTTTACCAATATTTATAATAATTAGTGCAGCGCTAAAAATTTGACCCTCTTTCGGGCTAGTCTTTTTAGACTCCCGTCAATTACGTTAAGCAAGTCTGCTGAGTCTGAAAAGAAGCGTAAAAATAAGTTATGTGAGTCTATTTTTTTATTGTTATTACTCTATGCTCAAAAACAATTGTCATAAAAAACACACACTTAAAATTTAATCTGAGCAAAGTTTATTAATTAAAACAACTGGTCGATGTAGCCTGTGGAAAATCCACTGAGGCAGGATAAAATTGAAAAACAACTGTCATTTCAATTTTTATGACGTCAGCAACCCATCCATAAAAGAAAAAAATTTAGAACCTTTTTTCACGTTGGCTCTATTGTTTAGAGCTTTAAGCGCTGATCAAGAAAATGTATATGATCATGTGCTTTTAATGAACGATTAATGAGATATAAGGGTATAAAAATTTTACTGACACCCGCCAAAACACGAAAAAAAAATTTTTGAAAAATTTATATACTTGTTGCCTTCATTGCATAGATCTTAAAACACTGATCAAGAAAATGTATAGGATCATGTATCTTTGACAAACGGGTGTGGAAATTTTGGGGTTTAAAGGTTTATTAATGACATCATCAACCCGCCCATTCCAAAGTGGATTCAGGGACCCAGGTTTTGGAAACTTACACAAATTGGTCTCAGGTGGTCTTTAATTACCCATGCGGTGAAAAATAATTGACGTCGCCATCTCGTTTCCAAGTTATTTGGCCTAAAAGTTTTAAGTGCACTGTAATGGCTTTATTAATTTAAATTAAGATATTGAGCTAAAAGCAGTGATATTAACGTCCCGCCGAAACGTAAGAAATGAAAATTTTAGACATAATTTTTGAGGAAAATGAAGACATCTACTTTGCCTGTTACAGACAGACACACAGACACAGTCTCCCTATTATTACAGAAATACTAATTACTTTACTTACACGATTTAATATATTCTCTCAATTACTATTCCCCGCTCTCTCTAAAACAAAAAACCTAGAGATCATTTTTTCTTTTGTGTTAAATGTTATTCTAATCTATTTATTTTCTTGCAATTACATTCAGCATATTAAATGATTTGCTTCTGGTAATGAGCAGTTAGGCAGGTATCATTTTTGTGTGTTATTGACTGAATTAATAAATGCTGTTAAAAATAAACTATATAATTAAATTTGGATGATATTCTTGGTTTATCATTGGTTCTATCAAACAATAGGTAATAAAAAAAAATACAATTAATAATTTTTTATTAACATTTCTGATTACATATCAGATCTTATTAAAACGGGCAGTCTTTTTCTTCTCCTCCTTCTACTTTGACCGGTTTTTTAACCGATTGCCATAACGTCACGACTTTTTAGTCCGACCTGACCCAGCGGCACCACAAAATTCTTAATCAACATTTCTTATGCTAAATTCAGTTAGCAGGTAGTGACACCTTTTATTACTGTCATAAAAACTCGCTCTGCAAAATAAAATTGTTGAGTGTTTTTTTTAGCTGGACGGAGTAACAACAGGCTGTTTGTCATGTTTTTATTTCAACCAAAGTTGTAATAAAGTTTTTTTGAAAATGGTATTGCATCTATTAACATGTGCAACACCGTTTACCTGTACTAAGTGCTCAGCCCGTTGTTAGCGAAAGATTATTTCCTTTTTTTTTGTTTATATTTAAGCTGTGATAATTTTTTTAAAAAGATATGAGGCCTATATGGTTATGCAACACGGTTTACCTGTATGTCAAAAATTGCTGTTACTTAAATATGACATCATAATTTATGCAGCATAATTAAATTTAAAATTCTTTAAATGTGAGTATCTTGAGAACAGAAAGAGCATTTAAAAAATTTAATAAGACCCTATAATATATGTCTAAGATCATTTTATACCTTGGGTTCCCTTTAAAAAAAATTAAACCTTGAACATTTATATAATGTCAAATATATCTTCCTCTGTATTGATAACTTCATAATGCAGTAAAACAATATTTTCTGTATTTTGAACGAAATACAAATTAAGCATCCCATGGCTGTGTTTTTGTCACTTTAAAAGGAAATACTTCACTGTTTAAGTTTTATGCTACTGTTCTTATCTATATTAAAACAAAATATGGTGATTTTAAGCTTCATACTACCATGTTAATCATTTTAGAACGAAGCACCTCTTTACTATCGCATTGTTATGTTGCCTGTTTTGCATAATACTTATAGCATTACAATGGCTTTATGCCAGCACTATAACAGCATTATAATAAAATGATTGAAGATCTTAAACCATGTCACGTAGTATAATATCACAAATTCTAGTGTCACTTATGTAGTTAAGAAAAATTGTTAGCAAGATCATTGAAATCATATGTGCATGCATTATTTTTTCCTAGATAAATCTGCTGTTGAAGTCCAGCTTGCATCTGAACATGAAAGTTTGACATCAAAGATTCAAGAATTAGGTATAATTTAAAAAAAGGAGGTTTTTTCAGCAAGGGTGTACAATCATGCCAGTACACCATGCCTGAAGGTACACCTGAAACACTTAACCAAAGTTTGCCTGAAAAGTCTGGGTTTTATCAAGGTTTTATTCAGTGTGCATCTTTTGAGGCATGTGGCCTAGTGGTTATGTTGTTCGCTTTGGGTAGGCAATGCTGGTGTATACCCAATGTATACATTCACAACATAGGACCCACATTGATAACTTATAATTATTAATTGATAATTGTTTTCAACACTGAAGTGCCTATCCTGTATAAATATTATTTGTAATGGTAGTAATAATAATAAAAGAAGGAAGTCCAATGCCTTTTTCGTGGAATATGTATACAGCACAATTACACTTTGTCTAGCTGTAAGTTCTGAAGAACAATGCAAAAATCTACAGAATTGAAGTTTTTCGGATCAGGCAAAGGTGACCCTATTCTTGTTTACTACTAGAACAAAAAATCAAGAATCAATCTCTGGAAATCGAAAATGCAAATGATTTGTTGCAAATTTCAAAGAGGAAAGGTATGCCTTACGATTTTTTTTAGAAGTAAATAAAAACATCTTTTGATGTTTTTTTTTTATAATTTCCAGGTGATACAATCATGTCTAAAGATCTCTCATTCCTTTCTCCTGTGGCAGCCGCTAGCAGTAAAATTCTAAAAAAAGGGATGACACTTACACAGGTATAGGTAGTTTTCAATGATAAGTTGTATTTGTTGGATCCAGTCTTTCTAGCTCATTTGAAGATAAAGAATCAAGTTAGATAGGTAGAGAGAATTGTCAGCGGTAGAAAAAATACTGCATGAGCAAACTAAACAATGATTTACATTTGGGTCCGCATTGTAAAAGCAGCATAGGTATGTGCAGGTTTGCTTTCTGAAAACGAAACCTTGTGTGGAATGTTATTTGGTCTAATTGTGTCATCATTAGCTCGGAAATCACACAGGATGACTGTAATCATAAGAATTGAAAAATATTTATATTAAAAGTAACTCATGTAACAGAAAAACAGCCACCTGCTTATAGTTAATGTATGTATGTTTTAATAATTCTGACTTATTAATGGGCATGAACATGGACAACTTCAAAGTTGTTTGATTTTGTTCTTATACAGGGAGCGTAGCTACCCTGCAGCTACATTTAGGATTAAGATAGCACTTATGCACATGTGAATCCATATTAGAGAATTTACGCATGCGATTTTTTAATTCACTTTATAGGAAGTGTTAAATATGTTAACAAAACACATTTCTTCATTGTAGGAAGTAACCTATAGCAAATATATACTGCAGGATTACATTAAAACACTGAACAAAAAGATAAGCTGCGTTGTACCATGTTGTAGTTACTGCGATGGTCTACCAATTTGTTTAATGTGTCATTTCGCCCCTTAGCCTAACCCAGTCTAATCTTTTTACCGGGGGTTATCTTTTCTTCGTAACGATATAAAACCACCATGCCTTCGAAGTCATTCTCGCACGTGTTTTATTAACAATAAATTTTATTAACAATAAATTATTAACAATAAATTTTTGAAAGGTAAAAACATTGTGGCGTAATGATTTATTTGTAAAATTTTAAGGACCAACAATGCAATTTCATTAAATAATATATTTCAAGTTTTTATAACTCATCATCAGATTAATTCTCTATAAAACAAATAAATAACAGTTTAAAAACAGTTTTATTAAAAAAAAAATATGCACAGCTTAAAAACAAATACTAACGAATGTTATAACACATCTTAAATCAGATTTTAAACAATAATTATAATAAGCTATTGCCAACATCTGTTAATTAAAATGGTTAACATTTTTTTTTTAATGAGGGATATTACGAACAAATAGATGGATTAGCTATGGGTAGCCCACCAGCTTCCTTGATAGCTAATGGTTGGCTTAGTAAATGTGATAATAAGATTAAAGGCAACGCATTACTATTTTCAAGGTATATGGATGACATTCTTCATAATATAAAAAAAGAATGAAATACATCAAAAGCTTGAGGAGATTAATGATTTACATCCTGCATTGAAGTTTACAATAGAGAGGGAATTCAATGGTAGTCTTTCATTCCTTGACATGCTCATTAAACAAATTTTCATTCCGTTGCACCACTCAAGTATAAATGATCTGTAGTCTCTGGTATGGTACATTGAATAGTGCGTGCTTGTATTTCTCGGAAAGCTGTTCATGAAAGTCTAGAGAAAGCGAAACAAATTCTCAAACATAATCAATGCCCTGTTTCATTCTATGAACCCATTATTAAGAAAGTGTTGGAATCAGTTATTATACCTAAAGAACTGAAAGGTAAAGTTGAATCAGATGAACGGGTACAGTATAAAATGATGTTCATCCAATAGAGAGGATGCATATCAGATATGTTCGAACAGTCACTCAAAAGAATGCACACTTCTTGTAAAGGTGTCTTCACATTAAGAAAAGTTAAAACAATATTACCACCATTAAAGCCAACGATCAAAAAAGCTCTTAAAAGTGGTTTAGTTTACCAAATTGTTATGTCCACGGTGTAAATCGTGCTATGTCGGGCAAACAACCCGGCATTTACTAACCCACGTAAAAGAGCATGCAAGGACAACAAGTCCCTTTGGTAGTCACTTCAAATCATGCAACAGCACGTTATACTTGTTTCATCAAGAAGATCGTCCCATCATTTAATGATGTTTGAAGCGATATATTTGTCAAATTAAACCTTATTTGAACACAAAAGACGAGCATAAAAGTCATACATTAGTTATTATAATATAATAAAGAACAACGTCTGCACGTGTCTCATGTAATTCTCTGACCGAAACCAGAAAAAGAGTTCAGTTGTGAAGCATTTACATAAAGGGAACTAACCAAGTGCATTAGATAGATGAAATCATCAGCATCCCCATGCCCTATTGACCAAATAAACATTAATATCCTTCAAAAATTGTCCGATTCTGATAACTCAGCTATGGCGAATAATAACGTCTTAAAAGTCCCCTTCTTGTTGAAAAAATGCCATTACCATTCTTATTCCTAAAAAAGTCATCAACAGACTTTCAGAAAATTTTAGACCTATCGTGCTACAGCCGGTATTTTTTTTTTTGAGTTAATAAATTCTTATATCGAATTTGGTATCCAAAAAGGTTTCTAATCAGATATCTCTGGAACTAACGAACACACCAAAACTCTTAGGTACATTATAAACTATGCAAGAAACAAACAACACAGTCTGGTATGTACGTTATTTGGCCTAAAAAGTGCTTTGTGAGAAGTGACCCACTCTCTGTTGAGGTTTGTTTTAAACTGCCTCTAGATATTATTAACATAATATTGTCATCTTAGGATGGGTATCATACTAGTATTCACAGACACCTTTCTTACAAAAGTGATTGTAATTGAAAGAGGTGTACTTCAAGGTGACAGTTTGTTGCCTTTGCTATTAAATCTTATTATGAACGCCATGATTAATGTTATTTTAAATAAGAAAATAAAATGTATCGGATATGTGTACGATTTATCACTCCAACCAAATCATTGGTTTCAATTTGCTGACGACACAGCTGTTGTTACTGCCCTCAAAAGTGACAACAATAACCTTCATCACGCTTTTTTAAAATGGGTAAATTGGACAGATTTGATCATCAAAGACGACCAACGCAAAACTTTTAAAATAAGAAAATCTTCAACATAAGCAATTCAATATAAACCTATTCTTATTGTAAATAATCCACCATCTTCTGCTAAAACCGTTAAATAAAATTCAAAAATGTCTACCCAAAACTCTGACGGTGCTTACTTATCTATCCGTTAAGTGAAACATGGGTTGACCAAAATATTGACAATCCAAGCATTGCAGTTATAACTTTGAAGCCAAATAACCTAAAAACTAGATGGTGACCTTAGACTTTTTTCACCGCATGGGTAACTAGGGACAACGTGAGACCAAATCGGGTAAGTTTCTCAAACCTGGCTCTCCAAATCCGTTTCGGAATGGATGGTTTGATAACGTCATCAAAAATCCTTAAGCCCCAATATCTCTTCAACTGTTCGTCAAAAGTACATGATCCTATACATTTTCTTAATCAGTGTTTTGTACATTTGTCAGACGGTTTATTTCCTTTGTTAAGTGGATTTTTCCACGGGCTTCATTGACTAGTATTTAATAATTAGAACTACACAACTGAGATGATTACATTGTAAGCATGCAAGGCTAATATTGGTGATTTCTATGGCACATGGAGGAAAGCTAGTCAATAAAAAAAACATAGTACTGACACTGATATGATGGTACCAGTACATAATCACAGGTTTCGTGCTGATGTTTTTTTGTTGTACGCTTGTTAGGCCTTGCTATAATTTTTACAATTGCATTGCATTAAATGTAGTGACAATCAAACTCCTTTATTTGTCAAAGCTGGTGATGGCAAGAGTAATCCAGGACCGTGCAACCTGTCAGCATGGTAGATAACAACTGATTCAGATATTATTTTCAGAAAGGGTAACCAAATATTTACAGTGAGCAAAATGTCACAGGCCTACTTTTGATTCCTGAACTTCCCAGAATAATAAATTTTGATGGCACTATATAAGTGCGAATGTTACACCATGATATAGGTTTCCTCCGGTCCTCAAATGAACAATTTTTGACACCCTCATTTAAATGCAATGATATAGACGATGGGTTCTTATTAATCATCAGTGGTTTTACATTTGGAGTCTTATGGACAAAAAGAACTGTTATCTATTTCATACGCATTGTCAGGATGAAAATGGCGCTATACCCTATACGACAAGTGAGGGACGTTTAAACTTGTGAACCCCAAACACGAGAACCGAGTGTCTGAACTAGTGATTCTCTCAGTCTTAACTTCCTTGTTTCCGATTGCCGAAATAATAATAAATTAAAATTAATTTGAACAAGTCGATCATCTGTTAATGCCGACAATACTGAATCAGACAATGCTGTTGTTTTTTTTATTTGTAGACATTAGTTTCAGCCAATAATAACTCTTGCTTCCTGCAATTAAACAAACAAATAAAAAAAAACACGCTATCAGGTTATACACCTAAAGTAACATCTCAGTTTTTTTATGTATATTTAAGTTTTTTTGGCATAAAAATAAACAACATAATAATTATCACGGATTGTCTGTAACAGCGATGCTCGGAACATTCTTTTCTAATTTTTATATAATTGTGTTATCCATTTATATCTCAGCAATCATAGTGTGCATGATAAAATGAATGGCGGCAATGGGGAGGAGAGAGTTGCGTGTGTCTTATTAATTGTATTTTATATTTATATTTGATATTTTCGGTGGTCACCTGTTGCTTGAAGGTAGCGAAGATAAAAAAGAAAATTATCATCTATGCATTTAATTTTAACATTTCTCAATATTTTCAACAGGAATTAATAATTAAGTCCAGAGCACTAGGTTGTGAAATACATGTCAATTAAACTTAAAAATGAGACCTGCTATACTACTCTATTACCAGAAGCAAATCATTTCAATGTGCTCCATGTGATTGCAGAGATATAAATAGATGAGAATTACATTCAACACAAAGAAAAATGATCTCCAGAATTGTGTTTCAGAGAAAGCTGATAATATTAGCACTGGCAAGCAATAGAAATTTAAAGCAATTTCACTGTGTGAAAAAAATTAATTCACATAGTTGAATTAAGATTACGTAGGTATAGGATTGCGCATGCAGTTATATTAATGTATTCCGTTGGTACTATTTTCTTCATTGAATGTATAAACTTTAAATTTCACAATAAATGACAAAAATAAGTTATATACTGGAAAATACAGTACTTTTTACTTTCAGTGATGATTATGCCTAGGGGAAAAATGCTAAAAGCACAAATTGGTGGAAATGAGAAAAAAGGAACATTCACCACTGTTACAAACAAAGCATATTTTAAAATGTAACTTTGAGGTCAGAAACTCTTCGAAAAAAAGTTATTTTAATCTCTTGGCCTTAATAGTAATAGTAATCTCGAATCTCCAGCATGTCATTTTCTGAAAAGGAGAAGAGAGATAGTTGATGTAACTTTTGCATCTTGTTCCTTTTGAAACACAGTGACTTATTTTAAGATTTGAAAACCCTGTTGTGATAATTTTATAATGCAGTTCAGTAATGTGTAAGCTTCTTCTATTTTCTTCTTGTCTTTTAGTGATGTTTAAGCTTCATACAGCTGTTTTTCGTCATATTGGAACAAGCTTTGTACGGCCTTGTTTTGGGTTTTTTTTTTAATGGAATATGACAATTTCTAAAAAATAAATAAAAAACATAAAAATCTACCAAAAAAAAATTCTAAGCTTCATACATCAATATATATGTCCTTTTAAGCTTCGTTCTCACTATGGGCTAACGCTGAGCTAACGTAGTGCACATGACGTGCTAAGACCCCAGCCCATAGTGTGAACGTAAAAGTACCTGCTTATAGCTCACAGCTGAATTTGCCGTTAGCTCATCGTTAGCCGATTTTTTGAAATCAAAATTTTTTGACTTTTTTTCCTGACAGTGAGATACAGTGAGATAAGCTTACTTTCAGCAATCTTTAAAGGAAGCCGGCATAAATCATCCTCAAAGCAATTTATGTTTTTAAAAAAAGTAGTATGTTTCGTCGTTTTTTCTTGCATTAGATTCGGCTACTAAAGAGCTAACGACACCGTGGTGTGAATGTGAAACAATTATATAAGGTACCTGCAGCTCACAAATTAAAATTGGCTAACACATTATGCGCACCATGGTTAGCTTATCGTTAGCCCATAGTGAGAACCAAGCTTTAGAACGAAATATATGGTGATGTTTAAGGCTATGTTTAATAGTTGTGTTTTTGTTATATCAGCTAAGCGCTGATGACGGCTGGTCACTGACCTTCAAAATTTGACATTGCACTGCCTGGATACAAAAACGAATAGTCAAATTGACTAGCTACTAATCGTGCCTTCCATGAGCGAAAATACACTCCCAAGCGTAGCTATTGGCTGTTTTCCACTTACCGGAAATTTTCCAGCGAACAATCTTTACATAGACGAAAAGCTTGGGAAAGGATAAACGTGGTAAACAAACATGACGGCAATAAGTAGAAGGGTGTTAATTTTGTTGTTTTTAAAAAGAAGGTTTGTGTAGAGAAGAAAATAAGAAAAATCTGTTTGATTGCAAAAAATATACCAAGAAAGAAAAAAAGAGGGGGAGTATAACATTCTTGTCAAAGAATTGCATCTCCATGATCAGAAGATATTTATCCGCCATTTTTGTCTGTTACCAATGCAACTGGAAAATTTGCAATTAGTGCCTTCATTTATTATCAAGAATGCATTAGACGCGAACCAGTTTCTCTCTTTGAATGTTTGACTTTAACACTGAGATATCTGCGTACCAGTGAGGCACAGGCATCAATCACTATAGCGTACAAAATGATTCCAACCACAGTCAGTCATATTGTGCATGAGACTTAAGGGGTCGTCTACAAATTTCGTATGATATTTTATACGAATATATACGAATTTAATAGCTTTTAATTCGTATAAAAATCGTATACAATTCGTATAGTGTTAAATAGTTATACGATTTTTAAAAAATCTAATACGAATTTTATACGATTGTCATACGAATTATATTCTCTTTTATAATTCTAGAGGTCATGATGACACAATAAACTATTTTCAAGTTTCATATGACCGTATTTTCCTTATTTTAAAATGAAATACAACAATTTCTATGCTTCACACCACCATGTTTTGGTCCTTTTCCAAACAAAAAATAAACATTTCTATAATGGTGAAAAAATTGAAGTGGTCTGACATCGAAGAAGAAGTTGTGACTTAACAAAGTTAATATTATAAACAAAGAGTAAGGGCAAGTAGGTTCTCGCCTACTAAATCTTTTGTCTAGTTTTGCAACTTTTATTCAACAAGAAGTGTAAATCTGTATCGTTTCATTCATTGAATGTTTTTTAACACAATTTAAAAGTAAACAAGCAAAAAATTGGGTGTTCTAATGCCTCTCAACGCTGAAGTACAAGTGTTATAACAGCATTTAATAACGAAACGGTTGAAAATCTCTACCCATGTCATATTTGTTCGTTTTCTTTCTAGATTTATTCAGAGTATGTAAAAGTTACAGATGAACTTCTGAATGAAAAGGATGAGAATGCTCGCCTAAAATTATATATGGAACAAATTCTTCAGGTAAATTAGAAGTTTTGTTTTGCATCAAAAATTAGACATCGACTAATACAAAATCTGGTTTCTTCAGGCCTTGCTAGAATTGTGAGGTCATATAGTGCTTGCGTGGATGTTTATTGCCTGAGATTGCTTGTGTAACTGTTAATAAAAAATTGTCCATTTTTTCTTTAAGTACTTCCATTACTTACTGCAACACAAAGCTACAGCTTTTTTAAGGGTTGCTAACATTCATGGAGCAAGCTTCAGAAGCAGTAAACAGTAAACACTGTGCCACTATCAGAGGTTTTTAAATTATGATTGTGCATTAATTATAATATTAAATATTTTAATTAGTTCTGGATAAGTATTTATTTATGCATCTGAATTATTCCTTGGTATTAATATAGATTATTTTATATGAAATCGAGCCGAAACATTTTCCACTGGAGTTTCTGATTTTAGCCGTTTTCGGAAAGGCTAATAAACAATTTTTGACTGCATATCAATTTTACCAAAAATCTCAAGATTAAACTGAGTTAGATAAGGTCTAAATATCTCTCCCCCATCTCACAAAAAACTGATATAAAATGGCAATATAAACATTCTGCAGTGATTATTTTTCAAATTTTCAACATAAAACAGCTTTGTAAACGGCAGGCGGGTTAATTTTACCTGCACGGATATAAAACTGTACTGACTGACTGGATTGTGTTTTAATGCAATCTAAAGTGGCAATATTTATCTTTTGAAAAGAATCCTAACATGGGCCATACACGGTCCATTCTGCAGAATCTAATTTTTAGATTTGTTGAAAGAAACATCAACTAATCAGTTTTTTCAAAATTCTCAACTAGTCACGCTCTTCTAAAAAAGTTCTAATTCAAAAGGTTTTTGAATTCAAAAAATTGTATTCAACAAAATGGATTGTGTATATATCTCCAAAGTACTTTCTTTAAACTTCTACAAATTAGATTGTTTGTTGCTTGCTTCCATTACATGTGTAGCAAGCATGCCCATGCCTGTCCATAAGACCCATGCTACGCGATGGCGTCCCTGCACGCTGTCACGTTGGTAAATTTTTTCACATAATGCCTTTTGGTAAAGCGAAGATAAAAAAGAAAACTAACATCTATACATCTATTTTTCAATATTTTCAACAGCTATTATTAATTAAGTCCTAGGCACTAGGTTGTGAAATATATATCAATAACACCTAGAAATGATACCTGCTATACTGTGTTCTATTACCAGAAGCAAATCATTTCAATATGCTTATTGTGATTGCAAAGATGTAAGTATATTAGAATAGCATTTGAGACAAAAGAAAAAATGTTCTCCTGGATTTTGTTATAGAGAGACCGTGGAAATCATAATAGGAGCACTGGTAGGCAATAGAAATATAAAGCAATTTCACTGTGTGAAAAAAATTACATAACGTAGGTCAATTAAGGATATGTACGTGATCGCGTATGCAGATGTATTAACATACGCGTTTTATCTTGTGCACTATATTCGTCATTGAGAGGCCTGATGCCCTATTTTTTATATTTTTTCTTGGCAATGAAACACATAATTTTTCACATAATATTTACATCATTATTTTTATTTAAAGTTAATTCAAAATGCTGTTGCACCATCAACCATGTTTTTATATTTTTTTCAAAAAATTTTGATTTAGTTTTTTATGAAATTTTACATTTCCATGACATTTGCATTGTTTTGAGGATCCTAGGATAAATGAATAAACAAATACAATATTAAAAACAGATAAATCAATGTTTAAGTATGGGGAGGCAGTTAGATTGTAACTATTATTATTATTTAATTATTGTTGTTGTTATTATTATTTATTATTATTATTATTATTATTATTATTATTATTATTATTATTATTATTATTATTTTAACAGTTAAAAACAAGAATTAAAAATACTAGCGTTACAATAAGGCATAAAATAATTTATTACATGTTAAAATAGCTTTTAGTGTGTCTTATGAAACTTGGTAAAGTATCCGATTTTCGTATTTCGATTGACATTATAAATCTTTGATCCCATAAATTTAAAACCAGATCTATTTACTTCAAGTCTCACTCTAGGTATTGTCAGTAAGTAATTGTTGTTTCAGGTGTTTCTACTGTGCGATCTTATCTCAAAGAAATTTTTAAAATTGCTTTGTCTCATTTTCTTTATCTCATTCTTAACCGGTACTTGACGTTCCTCTGCCACCTTCGCATTTCTTATATCAAGCGATTGAAGCTTATTTTGCTGACCGTTGGTAAGATTCAGGTTTGTAGTACAGCAGTAAAGATGCGTTGGCAGCTGCATTCCGATGTAGATTTTAGAGATGGCATTTTTAGTTTAATTGGATTTCAATGAGAGTAGTAAACGAGACTTATAAAGTTATGGTTCATTAACAAAGTCTGGTCAAGAACATTCCCCGGATATTGATATTAGGTGGTTATGTTAATTAGCTTTCCGTTGATTTCCAAGTTCAAGGTAGATCTGTTTTTATTCAAATTTTTGCGGGTGCCGAATATTATTGATTCGGTTTTTCCAGCCTTGTTTTTAAAGAAGTACCTGCCTACGTTTTTCAATTCAGCGTTGAAGGTGATCTCAAGTTGCTGGCTTGTTTTTCGTCCAATGTATAACACGGTATCATCCGCAAAATTTAGTAACCTAGAATGCTTCAAACAATTTTCGAAATCATTGAAGTAAATTAAAAAGAAACAGGGTCCAAGAATGGACCCCTGTGGTATACTACAAACAATGGGTTGGGCTTAGACCATTGACCATTTACTTCACAAATCTGGGCGTGGTTAAACAAGTAGTCTGCAAACCAGTTTAGTGACAAACCTTTGATTCCATAACTTCTCAGTTTTGACAAGAGAATGGAGTGGCTTAAAGTATCGAAAGCCTTTGACAGGTCAACGTAAAGCGCACCTGTTAAATTCGTTTTGTCCATCTCCTTCCTGATTTCCTCTGTCAGATAGAGTGTGGCTAATTCGGTAGATCGTTTTTTTCTGTATCCGTATTGGTTGGCTGATAAAATATCATTTTTTTCAAGATAGTTCACAAGCTGAACATAGACAGCTCTCTCCATTATTTTAGATGTGACCGGTAGGATGGAGGTCGATCGATAGTTTGACATTTTGTCCGTTTTCCCACCCTTGTGGAGTGGGATGACTTTCGCCAA
Source organism: Hydractinia symbiolongicarpus (assembly GCF_029227915.1). NCBI lineage: Eukaryota > Metazoa > Cnidaria > Hydrozoa > Anthoathecata > Hydractiniidae > Hydractinia > Hydractinia symbiolongicarpus. The sequence continues at coordinate 13,376,785 of NC_079885.1, read as the reverse complement.
CTTCCATTCAGTTGGTATGGCGGCTGTTTTTAGCGACAAGTTGATGATAAACGATAAGGGACTGATAACGCTGTGGCTCCTTTAAGAAGTCCTGATGGTATTTGCTCATAACCTGTGGCTTTCTTGCGTTGCAAGTTCTTCAGCTGACATTTAACAAATACATTTGCAACGTAAGTGAACGCAAAAACAGAATTCGTATTTTCATTTACTTCACTTACCCCATATAAATTCTTTCATTGGCAATGCAACAGAGTTAAGTTTCTTTGCACATGTGGAAAAATATAAACAAAAACTACCAGCTTTTGGTACGTTTACTGCAGCTGATGTACATGTTTCATTGTTTTTTTGATTTCCCTTTAGTTGGAAAAATGCTTTTGATAATTTTCAAAAATTTTCTTGGGTTATTCTTGTTCTCGATAAGAAGGTTTTTGCAAAAACTGTTCTTTGCATTTTTTATCATGTTATTGCATCGGTTTTTTAGGTTTTTATAAAGACGCCAATCAGCACTGTTGCCTGATTTTTGTGCCTCCCTCAAGACAGTTTCTCTCCGACACATCGGTTTCCTAACCTCCGTACCTAACCACGGACACTTGCCTCCCTTCACTCTCTTTTGTATGAGCGGCGCGTGTTTATCGATTACAGCTAACAAAATATCTTTAAAATAACTCCACGCACTAATTACATCAGTCAGTGTGTACAAATGCTTCCAATTTTGTTTATTTAATTCCTTTAGAAACATTGTGGTTGTAGTTGGTATAATTATGACAAGTAATTACTTTTAGTGGAAGTTGTTTACCAGTGTGTCTTCGAACGCAAGCGACGCAATTGTGATCGCCAATACTCAAAGGTTTGACTTTTGTAGAAAGCATTAGCGATTGATTGTTTGTATAAATCAAATCTATAAGGGTGCTTGATTCTCTTGTTGTTCTCGTAGCCACTGTTACCAACTGGTTAAATCCCTGGACAGCTGTTAGCCCTTTTAATTTGGAATGATCATTTTTATTTTTATAGTTAACATTAAAGTTGCCCATAATGATAACTTCTTGCGATAGGTCGTTAATGCTCTCAAGTGTGTATTGAAAATATTCTTTGCACTCCTTGTGTAAGTGAAGTGAATTGTCCTGGGGTTGGTACATACAGCAGATTAGATAATGTTTCACTTTTTCTGAGCATATTTCGATCCAAATGTTTTCTAAAAATTCACATTCAAGGTCTTCTTGTCGTTTTCAGTTGATATTCTCAGATATGTATATAGCAACACTTCCCAGTTTTTCGTCTCTTTTCTACAAACTGGAACCCCGGAATACAAAACAAGCTATCGCTTTCGTGTCAATATGTGTCTCTGAGAGAGTTAAAATGGAGTTTTTCTCTCCCGAAAATGAAGCCATAAGATTTGGTAAACAATTTTTCAAACCTCTACAGTTTTGGTGAAATAACTTTACTCCTTTTCTGAAATTAAAAACTGTTAATCTACCAACATTTCCATCGGCTTGTGGTCCCAGGCACGCTTCAATATCTCCGGCTATCTATAAAAGTAGAGATAAAAACAAACTTCGTTTTACGTAAGCTAAATTCCTGCTTTTCTGATACTGCCATAAACAAACAAAAGAAATTCCAGCATCTACTTGTGTTAGATTTTCTGAAAGTTCACTATTTGTGAACATTGGCTTCTTTACAAGTGTACCAATAATTAAAACAAATCTTTGTCAAGAGCCAACTTGTGTCTGCTCTGGCCACCATTATGATGGTTCTGTATGATGCTCAAGATTTTTGACACTTCGTTTTTATATTTCCGTATATTAACATAAACGTTACGTCACGTTTATTGTAGCCCTTAAACAAACTAAATTGTTCGTCCAAAATAATGTGATGATGAGCTAGGCGCCGAAAGTCCGATCAGCAAGTTAAGATATGCAAGTTAAATATATTTTTGCATAACTTATCAAGCTAGCTTTATCTCCTCTGTGCTAGCCAAGACACCTTCACCCTTATGTATACACTTCTCGCCTACAACATCTTGATTAGTCTTTTTCATTTGCTTTGCTATCTTGAACACCTCATTGTGCTGGTCTTTTCTTCTTAACACATCTGCAAATCTATTTCTGTTTTCTTCTGATTTTGCCTTATACACCAGAAGTCAATTCTTCAAAGTAATCCAAGTAGTTTTAACATTTTCACTATCGCATTGACCATTGTACATTGAGGGAGGTTGAGAGCTGAGTCTCAGTTTGCATGCTGGCGTTGCAAAGGTGAGATTATAGACAATTAAGTGTTTCCATTTTTAATGATGTACAACAGTGGCTCTCTAGAGATAGTTTAGATCTTCTTTCACTTAGGTGAGAAGTTTTCATTGCAGGATAGGTTCTACTTGGAAAAAGTTACTTCCTTTGTTGATAAGCAGAATCTTGTCAAGCAAGGTAAAAGGGAGGTTGTATAAGGCCTGTGTTTTTATATGTTTTGCAATGTTTTTTTAAAATTTGACCCCAAAGCTTCCTAAATTCTCCTAAAATTATGGAGTTTTTTATCTGCAGAATTTCCATTTTCTCTCATCAACCAACTTTGCTGACTGATGGCCACTGCAAAGTACTCTAATTGGTAATGTTATACACGATGTTTTTTGGCTAGTTTTGAGGGTTGACTGGTAAGGTGTGATTGATACCATTAAGCATAGTTCATATCTGTTGCAGGCCATTTCGTTAGAGGCGTGCGATCGTACGCGTACACCGCCACACATGTGCAGATTTGTTTAGGCGTGCGATTCATCACACGCGCAAAACGTTGCTGTAATTAAAAATTATTGTATTTATAACAAAGAAAATTCATTAAATAAACCTTAAAAATAAACGATCATTCTTTTACTGAACTCTGAAGCAGGAAGATCTTGACCGTTTAGAAAGGAATGATATGAGAATGGTTAGGTGGATGTGTAATGCCAGTCTGAGAGACAGAAAGAGTTCAGATGAGCTAAGAAGCAGGCTAAGTCTCTGTAGAATTAAAGATGTTATCCAGATAAGAAGATTGAATTGGCTTGGGCACTTGGAAAGAATGGAGGAGGATAATTGGGTAAGAAAGTGTAGAGACTTGATAGTTCCTGGGGCAAAGCCCAGAGGCAGACCGAGAAAGACTTGGCAGGAGGTTATAAGGACAGACTTGATAGAGAGGAAGTTGAGTTTAGATCTAACACAGTCTAGATCAGATTGGAAGAGGGTCATTAATATACCCCGTCCAACCCATGCTAGCATGGAAAACGCACGTTAAGCCGAGAATGATGATGATGATGATGATGATGAACTCTAAAAATAAACGATCATTCTTTTACTGAACTCAAAATAGATCGCACGTGAGCAAATGTTGATAATGTGAATTTAATTTCGACCATTTGCTTTCTTTTTCTTTTTGCCGACCAAGGGGTATTATGCAGAACAGATATAGGTCGTTAACGACCTAGTGTGTGGCCACTATCTTTTGAAGAATTTGTTTCTTTTTCCTTTCAAATTTTGCGAACCAATGAAAACATTGAGTTAATGATGGGATCGTCGATATTTTATTTTGTTTGTTCAGTTTGGGTTAATGTGCAGATTATATCAGCACTATAAATTTTTTTTAAAAATGTCTGAAAAAAGAACAAAAGGAAATAAAGTTGAATTAAAAACTTTCTGTAAATATTTTGACACGACATGCAACTTTACTTTATGATGTCTTTTTTCCCTTGTCTCTTCCCAAATGTTTCTGAAATAGTAATGAAAAGCAGCAGAACAAGTCCTTATTACGCACAAGGCTATATTAAGGCTTTGCAAGTTTCATTTTAATGATTTTATAAAAAAATGCAACAATATATTTTGGAGAATTTAAAAGAAATTCAGCATTATTGAAGTTGAAATAATTAAAAGATAATATAACTAATAAGAAAAAAAAAACTTCTTTAATAACGAAATATTCTTTTAGATATGATTCATCGAACATAAGGTTTATTAAATATTATTATTAACGGCCGTTGGACTTTCCGTAATTTAATTTAATTTAAATATCTATTTGCTCCACAAGTAATAACAAAGTTTAATTAACGAGTCTGCTTACGACTTTTTCGTATATGGGGTGAAATTCCTTGCTGTGTATTGTTGGAACTTGCACTTTGTTTGTTCCTTACGCCAAAACAGCAGCCCCTGTGCGGTGTACGGGGGTAAAGGTTTTTTATTTGATCGCACGCGCTGAATTTTTGAGGCGTGTGATCTACTGCAGGCCTTCCTAAAATCTTACGAATAGGCCTGCTGTTGATTACTTTAAAATTAAATTTAAATAATAATTTGTTCGAAACAATAAACAATAATATTTTCACTTTTGACCTTTAACGTTTGGATAAATTTTTTCTCCTCTTATCATTAAAAAGAAATACCCTTGTGCATCACTACCTGTTGAGGTGATTTCCTGCATAACAGAATCGTAAATTTTACTGCATTTCAAAAATGCTGAGATAGGCGAATACGCAACCTGACAGTAGTTAGAATGCTTTCCAATCACCTTTTTTATGATAAATTGGATCGCTCATAAATTCACAGACGGAGAAAAATTCACTAGATCCTCTCTCCCTTTTAATCTTTCTCCATCATACGTCTTTCCTCTTTGAAACTTACCGTGTTGTGATCACAAAGTTATGCTACAAAGATCGAAATTATTTTGCTGAAATACATACGAAGTGATAAATAATGTTTCGTATTGATTTACACACCAGCTAATCGAAAAATATAAAGGTTAGCAACTTTGATTATTATTAAATATTCACAAATTAATTTTGTTGCGATAGCTCAGTTAATTAGTGTGTTGCACTGCTGAGGTGCTGGTTCGAATATCTCTAGGAGCCTTTTTCTAAAAACTGTGTGAATGAAATTTCGTTGCTGACGTCAAAAATCTTCGCCTAGAAACCAATACTATCCTCACAGGCCAGATAGTAATTATAGAGACCTGAACCATTTTGTAGCCCTTTAAATTAGCACAGTTTAAGGGGAACTCACCCTCAAAAATTTTCCGTAAACAAAAGTTTTTCTAGACATAACAAATAATGATGTAACAATTTGTAAAAAAAATAAGATCATACTTTTTATCTCAATTATTTTTACAACCATATTTCTTTCGAGAAGACTAGGTCATAATAACGAATATGATTTCAATGTGTGAAGAATGTTTTGTGTACACAGACAACTTCAGGCATAATTTCTGAAAGGTTATTCAAAGCCCTGTTAGATTATATATTTAAGTATGCATTTTCTCTAGGAAGTAGAAGAAAAGGCTCCACTTTTATTGCAACAGAAAGAAGATTATGAGCATGCCAGACAAACAATTGATAATATGTCAGCGAAAATGGAACAGAACATAAGGGTGAGCTGATATTGCATTTTTGATATGAGAAAAATGTACTACTTATAAGTTTCATTATCCTCTCTTCATGTTTTGAAACATTTTGTTATGGTCAAATTTAGGTTTATGCAGATTTATGCCACTTTCACTATTGTAAAGCCCTTGTTTATTTTCTTTTTTTTTCAGTTTAATTTTTATAGTTATAAGGTTTTAATCACAAAATTGAAGTGTTTTTGTTTGTTGTGTGTGTTTTATTTGCTGTTTGACAGATGATAGAGACTCCCGAGAATCCAAAATAAACGTATCAGTTGTAACAATTTATTGTGGTTGAAGCAATGGAGCTATGCTTCAGACAGGTTTAATACTTATGAAGAATTTTTTTTTACCAAAAAATTAGGATTTCATTAATACATTTCATTATTTAAGCTTTTTAGGTTTAACACATATTATAACTGTAGGGTATGAACCTGTTGGAATGATCTGTGATTCAATCATAGCGGTATATCATCAAGAATTGAATATATGACCACAAATAATTAGTACACTCACACTGTTTGTACACTGTCAATAAAACAACAAAGCATTAATCCAACTGACATGGAAACTTTTTAGAGAGACAGATGGATTTCAAGAATAGGGAAAATTTTTTAGCCACTTCTTTATTTTCAAACCATATTTAATTAAACACTTATCTTAATTTTTTTTGCAAGTAATTAACTGTTATTTACATTGTGAGACAGATTTATAGCAAGGCACGTTTAATATAACCTAAAATGTTATCCCTTTAACTGCTGAAGAAATATTTGATAATTTGTCCCCAGAAACCAGTCACTTTTGCCTCAAAATAAGAAATAATTACACCTGCTACATAAATTTTTAGAAATATTTTACATCAGGGACAATAATACGGCATCTCATGGAAGATGGGCAGATCCACTTTCACTATTTCCTTCACTAACTAGCTAACATTTTTTTGCTTGCAATTCTTCTTTGAAGCCTCCAAAATCTGACAACCCATTATCAGAACCAAACAATGTTGATTAACAATAATATTAAATTTTCTCTTTTGAGTCACATCTGGAGTTATTTCTTTATCTATGTTGCTTTCGGAATTGACAAAAATTTCTAAAACTTTATTTTTATCAAGAGTGCCTAGGAGGATATTTTTTGCGCTTTAACCGCATCATTCAAAACAATTTCTAACCACTTGTGGTTAAATTAAATCATTGCAGAAAACGCTAAAATTTATTTAATTAGATGCCGTTTTTTCTTAGAACTTTAATATTTATTTATGCATTTGCATATTTTACACACAGACTACATAAATAACAAACTGTTATGTGAAGTGAGAACACTATTAATGCTAAATGTGTGGAAGCATAAATTGCTGACGAAAGTAGCGTAGCTGAGATGTTCTGCTAAGTTAAAAAATTACAGCAGCTAAATTTTTCTGACGTGTCTTACAAAACTGCTGCAGTGTCTAATAAGTGCAGTAATTATGGTGGCATTTATATACCGACGCTTAAAATGCTGAATTACAAAGACTGCGATTAACATAAATGTTCCATTCATGCTTTTGAAAGCACTTATCATGGAAGTGCACCGCCCGTTGAGAAAAAAAGGCCTGGGAATGAGATTGACATACTTACGTTGAAACAGGCAACGTTGATGTTTGTGCTACAAATTGGAAAAATACCATAGAATTTTTTTTTAATCAGGCAGTAATTTCTGTCTGTTACTGTATCGTGATGAAGCAGTGTTCATCAAAATGCTTCAAACTTGGTTTAGCAGTTCCTTTCTATTGATTTTTTAATCCGTATATATATCAGCTATGTTTTTATCACTAGGTAACTTAGGAGACCTTGTCTCCAATGATTGCTAATTTTTTTATATATATAACAACCCTTGGAAACGAGGTTGAAGACGATACAGACTTATTTCTATCGTTCTTGTTTGGGTAATCATACTCAGCCCAATATGCGGGTTTAGAGATTAGTAAATTTCAAAACCTTTTTCTTTAAATAAATTATTTCAATTCGAAACCAAAAATTATCCACACACCTGTTGTAATTGGGTCACATGCTACAAAGAGAGACTGGAGTTTTGAATTTTTTTAACGAAGAATAAGTTTGAATCGGCAGTCAAGTGATAAGAAAATAAGTATTTAAAAAGCGATATCTGGAGTTACATGAACTTTTAACAAAATGTGGATATGTTATTGGGAGTCCAACTTGTAAAAGTACCTCAGTATCCTTTTAATAATTCTTATGCTATATGCAATGACTTATCTGCACCTGTTACTGTGATAAGTTTTTTAATTTTATAAGATTAACCTGTGCTACTTTGGGTTTTTTTTACACACAATTCATTTTGCAGGATGTAGGATGAGTTTTTATTTTAACTGACAGTTATTTTACAAATTTCATGAAAACATGTTCCACAAATTAAAATTGCTTTGGGATTGTTTTAGCTGGACCTTTTTTATTTAAACCAAAGTTGCCCTAAAGTTTTTGGAGAAAGATATGTCTCTGTGTACACTGATGCAAACATTCCACACGAATGTGCAACAGGGTTTAGGTGTATTAAGCGCTCATATCAGTGTCACTATTAATTTTTAAACTTTTGTGGGAACTTATATTCAGTAAAATAAAAGAGTGCTGGATAGTGGTTTTTGCTAGGACTGGGTAACAAAAAATGAAATCTGTGTCTTCCTTTCACCTAAAGTTGCAGGAAAGTTTTTTTTTGAAAAATACATTAGACCAAAATGTGCGACTGGCACTCAAGCTGGCATTCAACATCGGGAAAGCTTAATTGTTGTAAGCGCTCCACTAGATTTTACACATAGTTCTAGAAATAAATCGAAAAAAAAGTGATTCCTTGCTTATTCTTATTAAAATGTAGGAGAATAAAAAAAAGAGGAGAGCAAACTATATTTTTTCTATTGTAGTATCCATGGGGTAGGTGTAGGCTTTATTCAGCTTATAATTTGAGATCTAGCAATTTAAATTTCTATCTTAGACAATTAGGAAACGCGGACAGTGATTGGTGTAAAGAAAACAATTTTTTTAAAAATGTGATTGCTTTATTCCATGATGTATTGTTTAATTTTTTTTAAAGTCAGATGCAAAGACATGGTTATACATATGGTCACATGCTACCTACGATATTAAAAAAAGGAAAAACATAGTGCTACATGATTCAAGAAATTTTATTTTGGCCAGGGAAAGAATGTAGCATTATCTTTGTTGTAAATTAAAATATAATTCTAAAAACAAATAATTAAAATCACAATTCGTAATAAAATCTATTTATATAATTTTTTCCCTAAAATTGTTTCGTTTTTATCCTTTGCTATACAAAAAGTAAATCTCACACCACACCAAAATTATTTTTGTTTGCATAGCTAACTAATAAAATTTATTCACCTAGAAAAAGATATGCATATTTTTATAAGAACAATTGTATAAGAACACAAGCCTCAGATTCTGCCAAAAAGTAATCTGAACAAAGTAAGAACAACCTTGGCTTAAACCATTATTTTCAAAACTAAGAACCTGAGTATAAACTTTGCTACAAAATAAGAAAAATCCAGGATGTAATTCATCTTGTCATTATCTCTCAAGCTACCAGTACGAAATAGTGCATTGCCCTAAACAGCTAAACAGTGTTTATTGTGAAGTGCAAAGATTTTATTGTTACTGCAAGGTTGACCTTGAATCCGCGTGACTCGCACAAATTACATAACACCTGACAGATCTGCTATTTCTCCCTAGTTAGCCTAATTAATAACTAATAGATAAATGTGCATGCTATATTGTAAAGTCATTTCTGAAATTACTGCTTTTACTTCATAAACTAGAGTTTTTATATATCAAATTCTAAGCATTGCAGGGTTTACCACACTTCTTCTATGGCCAGACATTTAGCATACACTTCTCATGTTGTTATTGGCTCAAATCCCTAAATTAAGTGAAAAGTAATTAAATCTACCCCAAATAATTTAGCTCAAGCTTCCAAGTTCTTCTTAGTTTGTCTGGACACCAGAACAAGGAAGTCAGTTAAAAGCTTTCCAAAGCTACAGGAAGCATACACAATTCAGGACTTAAACTTTGAATGTTGTGTGTTCAAAAGAATTGCTCCTATTTGTGTTTAGCCAGCTAGCTGGCAAATAAAACAAAAGATAAAGCAGCATGAAATCGGTAAAAAGCAGAAACCATGAAATTACCAAAAACTAATTTACGATAAAAATAAATTTAACCTTTTGATTTAAATTAACAAATTGAATTATAGTAAAAAGAAGTTGAAATTGTTCTTGTTATGTTCTTAACTCAACAATGTTTAAAAGTGTATAAGAAAATTTCAAATTTAGCTTAGCTTTTTAAATGTTATTTACAGCTTTTCTTTCTTAACCTAGATTCAACCACAAAAATGCGCTAACTCTTGTTACACACATTTTACAAGAAAGCGGCATAACAATACTGATCTTTTTCATAAGTTTTTCTAAGCTCAAAAACTCGGTTGAGGCTCCATATGGCCTTATTGTGTTTTTAAATTTTGCCAAATGTCATACTACATTTTCTGATAAATTAAGTTCTAATAAAAAGAAAAATGAGTAGTTGTTAATACTTAGTGCCAATATGACTATCACAGAGTAATTTGATAACAGGAGAACAAAGATGCTCAAATACTGATGCAGGGAATTTGTAAAATGGGTGGCTTCCTGTGGATTTTTCTATGATCTAATTACTAGATATAAAATAACAGAAGTCACATAAAACTCATGGTAGCTAGGTTTCAAAACATGCAGGCCATTTCGTGAGAGGCGTGCGATTGCACGCGCACGCCCCCACACACGTGCAGATTTGTTTAGGCGTGCGATTCATCGCACGCGCAAAACGTTGCTGTAATTAAAAATTATTGTATTTATAACAAAGAAAATTTATTAAAGAAACCTTAAAAATAAACGATCATTCTTTTACTGAACTCACAATGGATCGCACATGAGCAGTCTTTACCAAATGTTGATGTGAATTTAATTGCTAACATTGGCTTTCATTCTTTCTTTTTGCTGACCAAGGGGTATTATGCAGAACAGATATAGGTTGCTAACAACCTAGTGTGTGGCCGCTATCTTTTGAAGAAGATGTTTCTTTTTCCTTTCAAATTTTGTGAACCAATAAAAACATTGAGTTAATGATGGGATCGTCGATATTTTATTTTGTATGTTCAGTTTGGGTTAATGTGGAGATTATATCAGCGCTATAAATTTTTTAAAAAAAATGTCTGAAAAAAGAACGAAAGGAAATAAAGTTGAATTAAAAACTTTTGAAAGTTGGGGTAAATCAGATATTCTTGGTTGGAAGACAGAGGAAAAAGATGGGAAGGTATTGGTGAACTATGTTTGGTGTAAAGTTTGTGCGAGGTATAAAACGGAAATTTCTTCTCGATTAAAAGGAAATGCGAAGATGGCTGCGTTAGCGTTATAAACTGTACAAATGTGGTAACAAAATACCAGGTGAGAGATTTTAACAGTAAAAGGTTGTTTTGATTTATTTTTTTATTTTTTCTAATATTTTAATTGATTTTATAAAAAAATGCAACAATATTTTAATCTTTGTAAGGTTGCCTTTTGGAGAATTTAAAAGAAATTCAGCATTATTTAAGTTGAAATAACTAAAAGATAAAGTAACTAATAAAAAAAAAAAAAACTTCTTTAATAATGAAATATTCTTTTAGATAATAAGTTTTCTGATTCATCGAACAAGGTTTATTAAATATTATTATTAGCGGCCATTCGACTTTCCGTAATTTAATTTAATTTAAATATCTGTTTGCCTCAGAAGTAATAACAAAGTTTAATTAACGAGTCTGCTTACGACTTCTTCGTATATGGGTCGAAATTCCTTGCCGTACATTGTTGGAACTTGCACTTCGTTTGTTCCATAAAACAGCAGCCCCTGTGCGGTGTACAGGGGTAAAGGAAATGTTTTCGTAAATTTTTTTTCTTTTTGATAGCACGCGCATCGCACGCGCAGAATGTATGAGGTGTGTGATCTACCGCACGCCTGCCTAAAATCTTACGAAATGGCCTGAAACATGTGTTTTTTAGAGTCATACTAACCCGGTCAGTTTTAAGACACACAACTTAACCTCCTCCAAGGATAAAATCTAAAATAAAAAGAGGATTAAGAAAAGTTAATTATATCTAGACAAGACAACAACACATAGTATAATATTTCACAAACACACAAACACTATCATGGATTTTCCTCATGTGTACGCCATCTTTTCTACTGTGATTTGTAAATGTCTTTTCCAGTACATCATCCCCCCATTCTTCTAATATCTTTTTTGCTCCCTTTTTTACTTCCTAGACCATGTATAGAACTTTCTTCTTGGTCTGAATGGCAGAAACTTCTTCACTTGTTTAGCTTCTTTGAAATGTTTGCTTGGATAGTGAAGATGCTGCTGACTGCTGATTGCTGATTGTTATGGTGTTAGAGTTATTTGTTCTTCAATATTTACCATTACCAATACCATTTACTTCAGTTTTCACGTGTGCATTCCTTAAAATGATCTTGCTATTGAGGTTTGAGTTATGACTCTCCTTGAATGCTTTTTATGTTCTTTATTCTTCATTTTGTACTCCTTTTCGTTTTTTTTGTGATATTGTTCACAGTATACTTTCACTTCACAGTTTTTATCAACTGGTGCTGTAATACTTCAAACAGGTTACTTTCAAGTATTGTCGCAATATCAATCATTTAAATGTACTCATTTTTAGAGAGGCGATAGATGTGTAACAGCAAATACTCAGTAATTTTAAACCTGAACAACTTTTATTTTTTAGCGAATGCTGTCCATAATCTGACAAGCTGGTTAAACTGTTGTATGGACAAGTTTATTTTTCCCCTATCCATTAAACAGCTGTTATAATATTTTTGGGATTTTTTTCTCCAGATGTGTCTTTTTGTTAGTTTTTTAATGTAAATTGTATAATATGACTATGACTACAGTTATTTTGCTTGAAATTATTAAGGCAAAAGAAACCTTAAATGCAGTATTTTTGTGTGATGGACGCTACTACTTTTTAACAGTTCCAGTAAAATTGCAGTAGTAGTTACTAATTTTGTGTGAAGAATTTTGATGATTTGAAAAAGTTTTATTGCAATACATGTCATTGTATTCTTTCTGGTCAAAACTCAAACACAAATTCTGTTGGGTGGACAATTCGGAAATTTGAGTACGAAAAAAGAATTTACAATAACTCAAAAAATCACTGTATTGCACAGGCACATTCAACAAATATGATTTTCTATATGTCAACAATATAAAGTAGATGTGCAGTATGTAGAGAGTATTTTAACATATTTCTGAATGTCCATTCAACAAGCTATTTCATGATCATACCTCACAACATTTTTTCAACAACTATATGGAATGTGGACTTGTTGATCTTGGTAGCACAACAGTTGGCCTATCGAACACATTTGCTAATGTCAACTGAGCAATTAACTTCACTGTATTGAACAGGCACATTCAACAAATATGATTTTCTATATGTCAACAATATAAAGTAGATGTGCAGTATGTAGAGAGTATTTTAACATATTTCTGAATGTCCATTCAACAAGCTATTTCATGATCATACCTCACAACATTTTTTCAACAACTATATGGAATGTGGATTTGTTGATCTTGGTAGCTCAATAGTTGGCCTATCGAACACGTTTGCTAATGTCAACTGAGCAATTAACTTAATATTTTGCCTTGTTTTGAAATTCCTCAGTTGTCAGTTCTAAAAAAATGAAAAAATGATGAAGAAGTATAATAAAAATACTCCATTAAGGCTATCCCTAAAAGCTTTTATCCTCCCTTTGTAGCAGAACTCTGCATTATTTTTAACTGAATCAGTTTTGAAGTTGACTCCTTTTTTTCAGGAATGTAATCGTTTGCAAAATGAACATGATGAATATGAAAGAAAAGTTGGCTATCATAAAAGAGAGGAAAAAAGATTGAAAACTCTCTGTGTTGATCTCAGTCAGCAGGTACTGTACCATTTGGATGATAATGATCTAGAATTGGTTTTATAATGAATTGTTTCATGTACAGTTAGGCCAACGTGTGCATGACATACAAACAGAATACTACTAAATGAGTGAAAAGAAACATCTCAACTACATAAATTGACCGTCAACTTAATAAATCTATCTTGCAAATAATGTCAACCATTGTTTCTTGTTGAAGAATAATATTAACTTTTAGCATAAATAATAGTCAGACGATTGAGAAAACTTGTCTTCAAATTTTGTGCATATAATAGTAAGGGTTCCTGTCTCACTTTAACATATAAATAAGATGAAAAGAATTTCAACTTTAGTACATTTTATTACAAAATTGTTGTGCATCTGTTTAAAGTATCGTTTTGGGATTTGGTTTTCTGGGGGCGCCACCAAATTTAACTAGTTTTCGTTTCTCTAAAGAGCATATGCTATATCACCCTAGGGTTGTTGCAAAAAGCCCAAATTAACTGTCAATGTTGTTATATAGATATTTCTATCTAAGGCCTATTTATTATGTGAAGATACATCTCTTCATTTTCATTTGCACAATATAACAACATACAGAGCGAGTTCTGCTATCTAAACAATTTTTAGTTTATGACTGAGCTTTTGAGTGTACAAAATGAAATGTGACATGTTTTTCAATTTGAGGTAGTCCTGTATTTTAGATACAGCATAGTATTGCGCTCTTAGGATTATTCAATTAAGCTTTCAATAGATTTTATTATTTTACTTAGTGTGAGGCATATTCTCTCTAGCAGCACAGAGAATGTTTATTATGCTGTAACGGTACGCTAATTTTTCTTAAGTCTCCAAGGAAAGCTTTTAGACTGTTTTAAACAAATGACATTGAAGTTTAAATTATATAAGTTTTATGGCTTGAACATTAGCTTCATAAGAAAGTTTTTTAATAGCTTTTTAACAAATTGAGGCGATGTTTAATCTTTATAAAAAAAACATTTTTTTATATTAATTTGAATATGGCAATGTTTTAATATGTGTAAATGTTTTGCTTAAACGTCAAACCATTTTGTTGCAGTAACTAGAATTCGGGAATTAAAATTGACTGACAATGTTAAAAAATAGTGGACAACATTTTTATAGCTAATTGGCTGTGCTGATTGATGGCCAAAAGTTTTTACCAACATTTAATATACAATCATAAAAAAAACTAATAATCTTTAACCAACTTGATCAATCTTTCTAATTGATGGCTAATCACATTTGTTATCGGTTAATAATGAATTTTAATATTCGACAAAAAACATTGACCATAAAGAAAAATTGTTTAACTGCTACTGTTAGAATATTGACAGTTATGCTATTTAATAAATGGGTGTAGTAGTGACTATCGAATTTTACAGCAGCATAACAATTTTCACTTCCTTTAAAAACTATGCAAACCAATTCTTAATTCAAAATAATCGTTCATTTGTGCTGCGGATGTATCACAATAATTTTTCCCACCATTACTTAATGTCAAATATACAGTGTTGACATTAGGCTTGTGCTTAATGAAACAATTCTTCAACTTGATGAGAGAGTAACTTTTTAAAAACAAGTTGGTTTTATTTTTTTGTTTTAAAAACAAATAATTTCAAACCCAAAATAAATATTGATGTCTATGTTGAGTTGTGGCTTTCGAGCATACAGTCGTAGATCGACACTCTTCATTAAAAGTAAATCAACAACAGTACAGTGCTTTTGTGTTACATGGTGTTGAACAAATAAATCACATATTCATGGAAATTATACTCTATTTCACTATAAAATAAATCAACTGTTATATTTGAATCGTTACGTAAAATTTAAAAGACTATAAGTGTTTTTGGAAACTTGATTGTCATAAATTACCTTGCTTTGTTTATCCCTGAGGTAACTTATTATTACCTTTTAGTTCATTTGTTAATTTGTCCAACAACATGTAGGTTCGGGTTCTTCTTAAAGAAGTTGAAGAAGCACGTGGTGGAGCTGTCAGTTCACCAGCCATGTTACTTGTATCCCCCAATGATGATCTTAATGTGTCAAGTTCTGGACAAGTCATTAGCGAGCACTTGGTCACTTTTAAGTATGTAGCTGACTTTTACTTTTTACTTTTCACTTCACATGATAATTTATAAACTAATTCATCTCAATGGTGTAGGTCCTTTTTTACAGAATTTTCTAATATCTGTAAATTAAGAACATCAATTTTTTGTATTCATTCCGTGTGGTAAAGGAATACCAGTCTTCAGAATGCAGGTATTCCTTGAGTTACCTTCTTGTTGTTTCATAGGAGTATAGAAGAATTACAAGCACAGAATGAACGCCTTCTTTTAACAGTGAGAGAATTAAGTGAAGAACAAGAGAAACTAGAACAAGAGGGTGGACCTGAAATGTATGTTCTCTATAAAAATACTTTTAAAGTAGGTT
Source organism: Hydractinia symbiolongicarpus (assembly GCF_029227915.1). Taxonomy (NCBI): domain Eukaryota; kingdom Metazoa; phylum Cnidaria; class Hydrozoa; order Anthoathecata; family Hydractiniidae; genus Hydractinia; species Hydractinia symbiolongicarpus. The sequence goes on along the minus strand of NC_079885.1, from coordinate 13,360,958 downwards.
CTATATCCATTTTTTTTTTTTTTTTTGCTTATCTATATATTCACTTGATTTTAGAATTCATGAGTTAAAAAAAAAGATTGAACATGCTAATTTTGATCTGGACACCCTAAAAGACAATCAAAGAGTGCAAGATGAAATGGTGAGTAGTCCTTTTAAAAACATATGAATTTAATTTAGTGGATTTTACTTAGGTTAGGTAGTCTTAAGGATACTGTAAGGGTATAGACACATATTTAGTATACTCATTATTTCTCAAAAATTATGTTTTTTTCTTCAAAATTATTTGTTGAGTATAAAAGCAAATTAAATTGTCTATAGGATATAAATATGAAATTTCATTTTTTTTCTAGGTAGCCATAAATCCACATCTTTGTTTTTCACTAAAGCGTCCGAAACTCCTCTCCGTGTTATTTTTTTTACGTCATATTTATCAATCACTTAATCATTACCATAGCAACATTACTTTGTCACATTTTTTCGAAATAGCGCGTCGATCGTTTTTTATTTCAAAATTTGTGAAAAAATGAATTTTTGCTCACTCTTGTGTTTTAAGCTGTCTTTTTTTTAAATAATCAAAATATACATAAAATGTGACAAAGTCATTTGCAGCAGGTATCGATGAGCATGTGTGCAAAGTTTTGTTGAGTTTCTCCATCGTGGAGGGGAGTTTCGGATATTTTCAGTCATGTATACATCGTGAAAAGCGAACATCTAAATTCCTCGTAAATGAGTTTTTCGCAACCTGACCTTTACAACAATAGCCTATTTAAAGATGTGCAGACGGTGTTAAGCGAACTACCAACAACTCATTAAATATTTATACCCTGTTAAAAGAAAAATCTGTTGTGCTGGATGTCAGTTGGTATAAAAAAACAAACAAACTTTCGAAACAAATTATTTCTTTGTTCGCTTTTCAAAAGAAACTGTGTAAGTTTGGCGACAAAAAGAAGTAAATCCTTTTTTATCCTACTTCCAATCAACATTTTTGAAAAAAAATTCAGAAGTTGGTAGAGAATATCAAACTCCACATAATTAAAAATTTTTGTAAAAAAATTATATTTATACCATTACGGTATCCTTAAATTACTAATCCTAGCATATATTTTCATAGTAATAAAACAATGTTCATCTTTGGGTGTTGCTGTTATTTGAGGTCTTTGGATTCCTAATTCCTGCTTAACAGTTTCATTTATGCATTATGACTATTATTAAATTAAACTGATATTAAGAACTTTGTGACTTTTAAACTTCAAAAGCTCTCTCAGTCGTAAACTCAGAAATCTGTTCATTTTCGCTCTGGAAGGACCCATTGGAAAACAGACATTTGTATGTAAATGTGTAAATATTGTACTCATTTGTGAATGGTTATCCTCTGTAAATTTTCGTAAATAATTATTCCACTTATTTCACTTTTTTCAGCTTGAGAAGCTTTCAAGACAAAGAGATATGTACAAAGTTCTTTGTCAAAAAGGTGGAGTTATGGTGGTAAGATAAAAGCATAAAAAATTTGCAGATTTATGACATCTAAAATTAAAAGAGAAGTTACGGAAAGAAAACCTTTTCCTTCTCCTTTTTTAGGGTGATGTATCGTCAACCTCTGCCTTAGGCTCACAGACTATCCTTGAAACTGAGGCAGAGTTAACAACAACGAAAGCAGAACTTGATAATACAATCAGCGAGCACATGAAGCTAAAAGAAGTTGTGTCTAAGAAGGAAAAATCTTTAAATAATACAATCAACAGCCAAGAAGAACAGCTTTCCTCAATTCGACTGGAACGTGACAAACTGAAAAATCAGGTATATTTGTAATAACTTGTGAATTAGTTTTCAACACTTATTTTTCCTTTTGCAAACATGTTCAAAAATATTGTTGATTGTATAAATTGTTCCTGCATTTTTGTATTGCAACCTCCTAGCAATGTCTGGTGTATTTAGCTTGAGTTTACTGAAGAAAAGCATTCCATCTTAAAGACAACTGCAGATGGGTACAAAAGAGAAGTTAAAGCTTTGGAAGCTAAATGTAGCAGTATCACAGAAGCATTAAACACAATTCGTGTTGAAGCTGCAAAATACAAACAGGTATAACATGTACAACTTAAATAAAATCTTTGCCAAATGCCCAAAATAAACCAAATAATCAAGTTTCAAATTTCTCGAAACAGTGTATGTACATCAAAAAAGTTTAAAAAATCAAGAAGCAATTGCATTGCACTCAAGCTTTGGGACCAAATAACTTGAAAACAGATCGGAATAATTGCTTTCTTTTCCTGCACCAGAAACTAGGACCAACCAGAAACCAAAATCAGTCAAATTTCCCCTTTCAGTGTCAATTTATATTATTTGGAGTTAATGGGGTAGTGACATCATTCGAACCCTTTAAACTCAATTATCTTCTTTGCTGTTTATCTAAAGCACAGATACCATACATTATATTTTGATCGACATCTCAAGCTCTATACAAAAGGAGCAACAGCTAAACCTCTTCCAAAAAAAGATTTTGCTAGTCTTTTTTTTGTCTACCCCTGGCCTTTGCTCCAGGACTAATCAACTTTCTGTGCTTTCTTACCAACTATCCTCCTTCATTTTTTCTAAGTGTCCCAACCAACTCAATCTTTTGATCTGAATAACATCTAATGCTAAAAATATCCAGCCTGCTTCTTTAGTCACTTGAAATCTCTGTCTCTCAGACTGCTGTTGCACATGCTGATCCAGGTCCAGGCATCAGTATATTGATTTTTTGGACATCTAATTTGGGGGTCTGGCTTATACCTATGATAAAGCTCTCAGACATCACAGGAGAATTAAATGATGCCTATATGTATTTTTACACACCTCTTCAGACAACTCTTTACAAATTTGACAACCAAACACAAAATATCCGCCTAACTATTCTCAAATCATTCTTTTCCAAACAGTCTATATCTTCCTGCTTCACAATATGTAACTTTGCATGTACTTAGCATTTGCAATGTGACGTAACTACCTCATTTATTCATAAAGTACGTTCATATACCTTCATATTTGTTTACACATGAACTAACAAACTTTATAACAATAAGATTTTGATAAAGCCTTTTATCCTCCCATGTGTAACATTTTTACTATTGTTTAAAACTGTTAAGGATCAGAAAAGCTAATAAAATTTATGTTTTTTTAAAATCATAATTAATTTAAAGTTTGCGTTGCTACAAATCTATTTTATAAGAATTTTTTTATCTGAGGTTAACTCTGTAAAAATATTATAATAGGTCTTCGTTTAGTGTTTCTAGTGTCCAAATTTGCTTGTGAAATGTTAGTTTTCTATCTTTTAACTATGTCCTAGCCTTAAAACAAAAACAGGAAAGTGAACTAGAAAGTTATTTTTTTAATAACTGTCAATGATTTTCTCATTTACTAGAGGAAATTATCATCTATATACTATTACACTATGTCTGGGATAGGAATAGTGGATGTGTTCATTTTTCTTCAGTTGCTGAAAAATGCATGTCTTAAATGCTAATCGACAAATTAAATGTCACAACGCCAATAACATTAATTTAACATCAATAGCCATTACAGAAGTCATTACAATGCACTTTTGGAAACAGGTGGAAATTACTGATGTCATCTCATTCATGGGTAACTAGGGACCACCTTAGAGCACGATTAGACCAATTTCATAAAACTGGGTCAACCCACCCTGTTTTTGAACAGACAGATTTAAACCCCACTATCTCTTCAGCCGCCGGGAAGAATAAAAGTTTATTACCCATGGATGTGTAAAAAAAATTAAACAGGTTTTTGTAAAATCTCACAAAAGACATAATGAAATAAAAGTTAAGAAAATATGATATGTTACTGTGGTTACTTCCTAGGAAAAAATAACACAATTACTTTGCCTAATTTAGTATGTTATTATATCAAATCAGGTACGGTTTTGCATTTGCTTTACATATATAGGAATATAGCGAAGCCAAAGAAAAACTAATTGCAGCTGAAGTTAATGCAAAATCCATGAAAACAGAAAAAAATCTAGTTAAAGAAGCTGAAAAACGCCTAATGCAAGAAAATCAATCCTTACTTGATCAGCAGAGAAGCCAAAATGTACTTTTGACAAATTTGCAGACAATACAGGTAATACAGGAAATAATAATCCTTACCTTATGCACGTTATCTTTAAATACATTTAAATAGTTCCTACATTTTTTTCCTGTTTGTCCCTTACAGTTGCCCTCTTTTAAAAACCTTTTTAGAATAACCTGGAGAGACGAGAATTTGAGACTCGTTCTGCTTTGGGTAAGCAGGTTGACTCTCTTCAGCGTGAAGTCCGTGCCTTGCGAAGACAGAGTGATAACGAAACCAGTATACTAAAATCAACAAATACAAGTCTTGAGGTGAGAGTTGATACAAAAAATAATGTGGAAATACAGACCAATAATATGTTCTATCTAAAATGCAAGTGTATGAGTATTACCATCCTTGTGATGTTACCACCCTTGTGATATTACCACCTATTTATTTGTAATTTAAATTAGGGTAAAATTATGTTGTTAAAGTTATATGGTTTTCGGCTTTAGTGACTTACATGAAAGTCGAGCTAATTGTGGTGGAAAAGTTTATAATCCCTGAGGACAAAAACAACATCTTAAATCATCTTAAATATAATATTGGGGTATGACATAGAAGTTACATATGGGATATCCATAATTTATTCAATATAAGCAGTTACCTTGCTTTTAAACTTCAAAATTTTTAAACCAGCTAGTTAGCTATATCCTTAGAAATTTTGCATGGAAACATACAAGTTTAGTGCACATAAAGCCAGTCGGCACAATAACAATGACTTTGAAATCTTTTTTCTTCTGAAAGCTAATAGCAGCATTTTTGAACAAAAACAGCTCCTCGTGTTGTCTCTGTTCCCTTGTCAAAACGAACTTTTGATTTACTGATATTTAATATATTTTACAGACCATCATAGCTTATTTTACTGCTAGAAGGAATACTGAAGGAAAATTTTTTTTTAAATAAAAATTAAAAAGTAGCAAATTCATCATAAAAAAGTAATTCTTCATAAACAGGTTGTCTAGACGTCTATGTGGTTCTAAAGTGTGTATAATTTCTTTCAGTGGTCCGTGTATTACACGCCATTTTTCGGAATGTGCAGGGATTGAGCTTTTTGAATCGTTTTGTAGCCTCTTTAAGTGGATATAAAATTAGATGAGCTTTCTCAATATTATGCACCCAATTTCTTATGTATATCACATGCATTTTTTATCTTTTTTGTTCTCAAAAATTTACTGCATTTTTGTGAGATTTTTTTTGGAAAGAAAACTCAGCAACCGTAATGAAAACATTGATTTAATTTAAAGTAGATGTATATTGGCCACAAAGCCTACAATGTTTAGAGCTCGGTGATTAAATTGTCCCCTTTTACTTTTGGACCGTGCATGTGGACATAACTAGTATTGTTTAGGAAGTGTTGTTCTTTCAGCTTGAACTTTCTTTTCATACAGCCTTTGTAATTCACGTGGGCATTTAGTAAATGATGACGTATTTATAAAACCTATGCCCACAACGGTAATTGATTTTCAAAAAAAACTGGGTGGCATATGTCAGCGAGGATGTAAAACAAACGCATTTTAAATAAACGAAGCGAGGAAAAGCTAAACTGTGCCTCGTGTGATTGTCTAAAAGTAAATTTATTTATCATATATTAAAATAAATCAGAAAATAAATTCATCAGAATAAAATAATGTTTCACCTTTATAGATATAGTTTTACAGTCTTAAACATGAGTTATCACTTAAAAAAATAAGTATTACGTGTATTCAACCTTATTATGAAATTTTTCTTGTGTTATTTTTGTATCAAAACATCCTGAAAGACAGCAGGTGCTTCTTTTAATTTGCTAGACTTTAAAATAAAACAGCAAATGATTATGCACAGTAAAGTGTAATGGAAGTGATTTTGTGATAACAAATTGAAACAAAAATCTTAAGTTTTAGTCTCAAGTTTTTCTTTGTTTACATACTTTTGCATGTTGTTAAATTTTTGAAAATTATTTTTCTACGATGATGTTGTTCTACTGGCATTTAACTTGTCATTTTCATCGCTCAAACATCGCGATAAATTACAATCTCTTTTGGAAGACCAAGAAGTGAGTGCATCCTCACAAGTCCTGGCTGAGCTATGTATATCGCAAATCAACAAACTATGTATGAACCAAGTTGGCTTTTGTTCGATAATGGTGGCAACCATCAATGTAATTATGGCCTTCTTGTGCCGAATTTTGGCCAATTAAAATGCGAAATTTTACAAGTTTGTATGCCATTTTGTTTTGGTGATATGTAGTTTTTTTCGTTAGTTCTCCTTTAAATTCTCTAAGTAACAATTGACAAATATTTTCAGCTTCACTGCATCATTAAGCAAAAGTTATAACCACTTGTGGTTAAATTAAATCATCATAGAAATCGCTAAAGTTTATTTAATTAAATACTAGTTTTTCTGCACTGAACATTAATATTTACTTATGCATTTGAAATTATATTTATTGGTGTGGGTGTGTGCGCATGCAATCACACATGTATCGTGACCCGTCCTGAACAATATAGTGGTTTCATATTAACAAATTCTGTGAAAAAAAAACATAATGATGTAATGTATTAGATTACAAAATGTCATAAAAACTGGACCTCTAAATTCATACATAATTATTGTATGCTTATTATGTAATAACTTGACATTGTGAAAGTATAAATAGAATTGGATTGAATAACTTTACTCAAATTGGTTTTTGGTTCAAACATAAATATACCTCTTCAGTTCATAAATGAATAATGACACCTCCACTTTGTTATATACGAGTAAAAAGACATTTTAGCAAGGAAAATATTTCATTTGTTATAGAAAGAAATCAAAGAATTAAAAATAAAACTTGGCATTGAAATGGAGAAAAACAAAATATTTGTCACTGATTCCGAATCTTCAAAGCACCTTGTTGAGCAACTGGAGGCAAAGGTAGGTTTGTTTGTTAATGATGATTATTTAAAATTAAACCTGTGTTTAAAGTTGGAATGCTTTTACTGGAGTACAGTCAGTTCTACTTTAAAATAAATTAATTTACCTTACTTGTTACATTTCAGTGCAAAGAGCTAGAATCGATTTCTACAGCAAGCGAAAGAAGACTAACAGAAGTATTAAAACGAGAGGCTAGTGGTTCAGGTTGTCTGCCTTGCAATGCTTTTAATTCATAGGCATTTTCTTTTGATAAACTGCTTTTTTCTTTAGCTGGACTTTTTATAAGTTTTTGTATTAACCTTTCTTAATGTGTTGACCAGCTAATAAGTTAGTGTTGCATTGTTTTCACTTTTTGTTTTTTTATTTTCTAGGAAAGGATGATAATCTTTATGAAGTTGAATGGTACAAAACAAAGGTCCGGGAATTAGAACTTATCATCTCAAATGCAGCTACAGAGAAAAAAGGTGTTTTTTTGTGACAGTTGAACATTTCCCATTTTAGTGTACTCTCTCTCTTTTACAAAGCTAATAGTGTTTTTCCATTGCGTTATAATGTTAAATTGGTATTCCATACATTTTTGCAAAACTGTAGAAATAGTTTGTTGTGCCATATTTTTAAGGCATAGTTTCTTTCTTTGTAATAAAATTTTTGACAGGTTACAACAAAAAAGCAATGGTTAAACTTCATAAAAAACTTTTAGGTAGTTTCTTAACAAAATGTGACAATATAATACTTTGAAGAAAGCCTTTTGAAGGTTTATATGTCCGAGTCAAAGATGGTAGCTTCAAGTAGTGTGATTTTCTTTGAAAACATGGACTTCTCTAATTGTAAACCCCATTATGATGCTGTGTTACTTGCAGTATTAACCCCCAATTTTGACTTTCCCAAAATATAGCGAATGTTACTTAAAAAATGGTGAATGGTTTTTATGACACTTTTTCTACCTCATTATTTTTTATTTTTTGCTAAAACGGCATATCTTATTTTTACAATGTAGAAAAATTCAAATATAGCATAATAATTTTTTGGTATGTCATATTGAATCTTTAATACGTTGTATGTAAAATATTCTATAGCATATTGAGAGATTTTAATTACAGTATAGAAATGTTGCTTCAAGCTTCAATAATATTCAATGATATGTGCTGTATTTTTTGCCACAATTTTAGCGTACATTTTGAAGGGTACTGCAAATCACAAAACGTCAAATGTTTACTTTCAACTTTTTCCCTATTTTTTAAAATTATTAATGTTATGTTTCATTAATCACTAAGCTGTTTTTTTTCTTTGGCATGAAAACAAAGTGTAGTGCCTTCTTTGTTATTTAGCTCTTGAGGATCAACTGGAAGTTGCTAAGAAGCACTCTCAACAGTATGAAGAGATTGCGAACTCGAATGAACAAGCCATCAATATTGTTAATGAGGTTGGAAATTCACACATTGTGAAGATCGCAATGTGTAAATTTAAAATAAGATTTCCTTCAGTTATCAGAATATTTTTTTTCGCTTTTGACAATATAACCTCCTCTTGTTATGAATATAATGTCACCAATGACAAAAATGTTGAGACAAGGTCTTTTTAGTTCATTTTTTCTGTACAATGTAGTAAGTATTAAAGCAAAAAAAAGATAGCTAATAGTATCAACATGGTTGCCTTGCTAACCTTGTGCATTAATCAAGTATTTTAATGTAGAAATTGGATGCTCAAGTTAAAGAATTTGAGAAGAAACTGAGTGAATCAAATGAAACTGTAAAAAGCTTAAACTCAAGAATTGCTAGTGTGGTAGCAGAAAAAGTTCAAATGAGAAAGAGTTCTGAACAAATGGAGAAAAAATACCAATTAATCGTCTCTGAATTGCGCACACAATCTGCACCGCTGGAACGACGTTTCCAAGAGGTGACACGTGCACTTGTTCACGCTAAAGAAATGGAAACAGCTGCTGTGAAAGAATCGCATGTTCAAGCTGAATTAGCAAAAGAAGTATGGAATTATTTTATTATTTGTTTTAAGTAATTGGACGTCTTTTGTATTACACTCTGCTGTTTAAAGATGAATGTACTGGTTTAGTTATTTTTTCCTGATTTTAAAAATCAAGAATGATAACTTCCAAGTGATTTGACACTTTCTTAAAGTTATGAAAGTTTTTTTGTGTATTAGGAAGTCTTTTCGACTATACTCTAATTTTGCCTTAGCCACGTAAAATATTAAAGAGCTAGCCCTAACAACTCAGTGATACAATAAAAATTATAACTTTTAAATACATACTGCACATACATATACACAGCCATGGAAATCCAAAAATTACAATAAGTACTACAACGGCAAAAAATTTGCCAATCCTGAAATAAAGTACAACAATAACAATAGAAGTAAGAAGTGTAGAAGACCATAGAAGTATCAACACTAACACAAAAGGTAAAAAAAGGTTGTGGTAAAGTTAAATTAGCTTACAATACAATTTTTAGGTAATCAGATTGCTTTATTTTATCACATGATTTGTTCTAACCAATTAAAATGTAAAAACTGTAGATTTATAAAATACAGAATATAGTTTTTAGGGCACGTTTTATAAGCAGTTTTAGGAAAATTGTAAAAAAGTGACTTTGCCTGACAGGCAGGCAGGCAGACATAGTTAGCATTAATTAATATAAGAGATTGCATTTTTGGATTATTTCTTTGTCAGCATCATTTAGGCATCATAAGAGAATTGCGTAAAATTTTTCTTGTGTGTTCAAGTATATATCGAAGTTTTCACCATTTAAATTTTAATAAAAAGCCCACGTAGCTTGCGTTCGTCCACTTTCATTGAACCTTCTGTACATTTTTAAGTTAAAGTCAAAAATGTTCTTGAATAGTGCCAATAAGTGTGTGAGATGTCCTAAATTACATTTTCACTATGTGTTTAGACATATATACATGTAATGAGAACTTTTGAGGGTATAAAATAGATTTGATAAACCTTTTTTTTCAATTATCCCGCATATAGAGGGAAAGATACTAAGAGGGTAAAATTTGCCATCGGAGTGACAATGTAGGCTTTAGCTGACACATTTGAAACAAGCAAAACATTCACTAGTTGATTGTTAATCCATTTAGTATCGATTGAACATTTACTGAGAGTTTATAGTGGCTGTTCATTTTTAGTTCATTTTTTCCAAGTTACATTGACGATACGACAGCATACAGGTAAATCAGTTTTCGGAAGTATGATCTGAAAATGCACTTCTTTTCCAACATACGAGAACTGACAGTTGTCAACACCATTTTGGGTACATACTGGTTTATGAAACTAAAACTTAGCTGGTAATCGATGTTTATGAATAGTGAAATTGTATTGGCAAGGTGTTCGAATACACATGTTGAACTATGTAATGAATTCAACAGTACAACTTTGTCTGCTTGTTCAGTTTTAATGAAGCTATTTCCATTGCTATTGCATGGCCATGGTATTGGAATATGCATGTTGAACTATTGGATGATTTCAACAATGGTATTAAATTATGATTGAAGAACAAGGACGTGTGTTGTACCTTATTCCAAATAGCACTTCATATTCGATAAAAAGTGCACGAGATATAATTTGAAAATTAACTACACATTGCTGTATTCGACATGTACGCCATATCTCAGAAAAACACTTTATTAAACTTTCAGAGATGGTTATTAATTAATGTTCCACCTTGCAACAAATGGAATACAGAAGATGCTTCTTCATTGTTCTGGGTTCAGTAAAGTTCTTCTTATCTAACATGCAAGTGGTTCTATACTATTCCATTTTCAGTATCATATCAGCTTCACTATTTAAGTCCTTAATTTTGCCACTTTCAAAGTACATCCACATATTTTACAACATTTTTACAACGTCAAATGATACTCAACATTTCAAGTGAGTGGAAATAAAGAAGCTAGCTGGCTATCACTCATGTGACGAATTTACTCAGAAAAGCTTATCAGATCAGAACATTGCCATGACAGAAATTCCCGTCTAGTTCCTCTCGCTGAAAACGCCATCATGAAAACAATCTTTATGTTTACGACAGCATATTCTGCTTTTATGACAAGGGGGTAACATATGAGGAGAATAAAGAAAGTAACAATACCTACTAAGGTCCCGTATAAATCAAATAGCCTCTTTACTCTAAATGTAACCTTATTTAATACTTTTATAACTTTTAAATAATTTTGTGTGAACTATTTGTCAAAAATTGAGATATATTTCGGGTACAGCCCCCGGGATTATTTTTCAACACGAAGCAAGCCGGCCTGAACCCTGATTGGTGGTCCTTTCCGTCACAAAAAATACTCGAACTGATTGTATGCATTATGCGTCATTACAAGAAGTTGCCCCCGCAACGGAAACGGCATCGATGGCATTTTGGTCAAATTGCTGTACGAAGAAAAAAAGAAAAAGGAGGAAAATCGGCCGTTTCAATAAGAATTCGGATACGATCCGAAATCTTAATTATTGCTTAATGCATATATGCACATTAGGAGTATTGTTGCACCAGTGCACAATGTAGACTAAACCTAAAAACCATATTACAAAGCTTAAAGATATCACTGTATTTCGAATAAAAACATTGATCAAAATTATTTTTAGTTACAGAATTTCGTCTTCATTCGTCTCTAAAATATACTTATCTCCATCTCTGGTTATAATTAACTTGCATGGGTGGGCACTCTTCTCACAGTTTTCTGTGACGATGAAGGTCGGACTGACTTGTGGCATGGTTCCAGATGGTCTTCTGTCTTTCGTACGAGTCTCAGTGTAATGCACCAGCCAAGAATAAGAGTGTCGGCATGAAGGAAAGGGGCCGACTTTAATGTTCTCTATACTTTTTAAACAAATTAATCACAAATAAATGAATGTTATGTAATCAGCATAATAGCCTTTTTCATCGCTCTATAATATTTTGGAAAAAAAAACTTCACGAGTGCGATAAAAAGCACTCGTAAATCCTTTTACGAGTGTGCAGGCTAGTGCGCGTGCGATCACACTTGTCTCAAGGAATGGCCTGAATAGCCAGTATTAAAGGTTATTTATTATCAAAAGCAAAGGTCACTTTGGCGAATTTTCCAAGTGAGGAAAATTGTTTATGGGTGCTGGATAGTCCAAGAAAAAAGATATTGCTAACGTGAAGATAATATTTTTCTGTTGTTTTTGGTTATAAATTTTGTACAGTTATGCATGTTGGTTAAAGCATCATCAAACAGTGGTTGCTTCTCTTCAGTCCATAATATCAAAAGGATTTGATATTTCATTGAAATTTGTTAATTTGTAGAAATTACCATAAAGCAGGTTGATTTGATAGATGTGACTACTGCTGCTGATGGAGAGTATAAGTGGATTGGTCACCACTTTGCCAAATATAATATTCTCTTCCCTTTGCTCTGGATTTGGTGAGAAAACTTTTTAATTACTTTGGTTTGCCACACATTACCCATTTTGACCCTGGAAGAAAATTTGTAAACAAAGTTAGAAGAAAAGTTGTGGACTAGTGGCCTGTTGAATGAAAATTAGTAAATGGAAAAGCAAGATCTCCGTGAGTCCAAAGACTTGTGGAAGGAACCAATGTTTGCATGTAAGAAATACTATCAGTGAAGAAAACAGATACACAAAGTAATGCATGGTTTAATTGGTTGCCAAAAATACAATGTAATTTAATTTCTTAGTTAGTTAATATTTGCCCAACTTAACCTTTATAGTGACTGCTTTAACCAACTTGGGTTGACTTAACTTTGTTTAACTAAGTGCCTACTTAGTTTAAAGTTTGACATTTTTGCCTAAGTTAAACCTAGTGCCTGCCAACTTGGGTCAACCTAACTTGATTGAACTAAGTGGTTACTTGGTTCAAAGTTCGATAATTTTGCTAAGTGTAATGCCTACTTGGTTCAACCAACTTGGGTTGAACTAAGTTGGATTAATTTACTGAAATTAATTTTTTTTTTGGAGTTTCATTAAACACAAAAGCATTTCAATGCACAATTTGAAGTAGTGTTATGTCAGAAGAGGAGTTAGGAAACATGATCCACTAACATGATGATGAAGCAGGAAAAGATGAAAGTGTGATGTATTCATGAAGATTCATGGACAAAAAGTTAACGATTCTGAGGGTGATAAGTGCCAGTATGGTGTGCGATAAGGTGAAGGAACAAGTGACAAGATTATCCAACAAAGTATTACCATTGTAGTTAAAAATCATGTGCCGTTGCATATTGAAATTAAATTAAAGGTGCCACAAAAAACGAATTGTTTATGTTTCACCTATAAAAGTTAACAAGGACGAAGTAACATGTTTAGAAATGAAATACGTATGTAAAACAACACATTTATGAAGATATGAAGTGGAGGTAAAAGGTGTCCAACAAGTTTTGAAAGATCACAAACCTTCTTTTAAGTTATCAGACAACGTTTATGTTGGCAAATTTCTTTAGTTATCTGCAGAAGCCAGCAAACTGTTTCTAAAAAGTAAAAAAAGTGGAATACAGGAAACCATGGAGACAGCACCAAGAAGAATTGGTATAAGAAAAGATGTTTGAAAGAAGAAATTTGGCACAAAGAAAATGGTGAGCAGCTACAGTAAAAAAAAAAGAACAGAAAATCAGAAGATATGAAGTTGGTTATGATGTAGCAGTAAAATTTCCTAAAATAGATCGGAAAAAGATAGATGCCAGGGGTATTCCAGCAGTAGTGGTAAAATTATTAGTTTATTCCATCTTCAAAATGAAATTTCCAATATATTTTTTCAAGGTTGTAGCTTCTAGCTGTCTACTTGATATTAGCTAGCTGCGTTAGCAAAATAGTTTTTGAAGTGCCATGACGAGCTAGTGAACTGTATATTAAGTTTTAGTTCTAAATTAACTAGCAAACTGGTAAATAAAAATGTATTCGCATCATTTTAAAAAAATTAGATTGGTAGGTTTAAAACTAACATAGCTATACCAAAAGATGCGTAATCTACAATATTTTAACTTTTTAGTCACGTCACCACTGCCAGTGCCTTCTTTATGAAAATTTTGTGAAAAAAAAATTAAAAGCTGTAAAAGGTGAATTATGTACATACATTCTTTAAACTGGCATGTGAACAACTAGCATCCCAAACTTTACTCATAACTAAACTCGTTTTAATGTTATTCTGCATTTTTGCATGCTTATTTCAAAAATATGATATGGAAATATGTCTGTTGAAGCCTGAAAATTTGTGGAGTCTAGGGAAACGATCCATTGTTACCGTGATTTAAAGCTGACGGAAGCGATCAAAACATTTTTTCGTTTCTGCGAAGTAGACCTTGCGGAAAAGATGGTTAACAACGGTAACGATTAGCCATAAACCAATAAATATATATATATATATATATATATATATATATATATATATCTATATATATATATATATATATATATATATATATATATATATATATATATATATATATATATATATATATATATATATATATATATATATATATATATATATATATATATATATATATATATATATATATATATATATATATATATATATATATATATATATATATATATATATATATATATATATATATATATATATATATATATATATATATATATATATATATATATATATATATATATATATATATTCACGGAAACGTTGCTAAACGAAACGATCGTTTTTGCCAAATTTCCAGGCCTGCTGTCGATATTTTTTTTTCTCATAGACAAATATAAAAAAATCGTCTTGTATCAAAATAATGACACAAATTAAAAATAATATATGTTGAAATTAATTTCTCTGATAAATCATGATGGATGTAAATTAAAACCAGAAACAGCCCCTATTCTTGTTTGGATATGCATCTACAAACACTATAAAACAAAAACAATATAACCATATTTTTTGAGAACAAGTGCAATAACTAGTTCATCATATAAACCGAACATAAATTATTGTATTTTACATGTTCAGTAGTTTTATGTTATTTGTGTAATGTTTATGAAATGTATGTTTCATTTGAGAAGGATATTTTAGAATAAATTTCCCAACAAATTCTCGTTTTTTAAGAAAAAATAACTTTACTCAACCAACCAGGAAGAAACTATAAGCTTTTTGCTTTTTTAGCCAATTGGATAAAAATGTAAGCTTTTGCACAGAAGAATTTAAGAATGTTAAAAATAATTAAAAGTTGAACTCATTTCTTGGCACAAAATAAAAATATAATAGCCAATACCATTGTCAGAAAAACTCAACCGTATGATAATAATTTTAATTTTATATTATAGACTCAGGAGAAGTATGAGCGAGAATTACTGTTACATGCAAAAGACGTCGAACAACTAACAATTTTGAAACAAGAGGTATGTTGCTATTTCACTTTCACAGTTAAATTAACTCTTTTTCATTGTGACGAAAAATCATGTCATAGTCATTTTCTTTTCACATTAGTCCATGGTTGGGACAGGGATTTCCCTATAACTTTATTCCACACACTACTATGCTATGCAAGCTCAATTCAATTCTAACCTCAACTGTAGCATATTGCTCTGGATAAGTTGTTCTGAGTTCCTTTTATCCCTCTGGCCACCCTAATTCAAAGACCTGTTCTCACTAGTTATTCTATATGAACAAACCATTTTAAATCCGTTTACTGGATAGCATGATCTAGTATTACAACCATTTCCAAGTTTATTACCTGTTTATTGAGAAGATTTTCAATTACAAGGTAACATTCACATCCATCTTATTATATGCATTTCAGAATTGCTCCAATCAACTCTTTGTGATGCTCTCTAGGAAAATCGAACACTTCTCTTTTCGTATCAAAAAAGACGAAATACGGAAATTTAGTATTTTTTTTAAGTATTTTTTTTAGAGAGAAAATACAAAATTCGTATTTTTTAAAAATATAAAATACGAAATTGTTTTTAAAAATGTTAAGTGTATCAAGCGAATAGTTAATAATCTGAATAGAAAAATTACTCCATTTTACAAGTTTGTTTTTATTAGGTTTTTAATTGACACAATGATTTCACAGGACGTTTTTTAATTACTTTAGCATGGAATACAGCATCTTTAAAGCTTCGTAGTGACGTTTTCTTGTCACATTAGATTAAAACACGGGAACTTTAAAGCTTTGCAGGGACGTTTTCTCGTCATTTTAGAGTGAAATACGGCAACTTTCAAGCTGCACAGGGACGTTTTCTCGTCACATTAGATTAATAGTCCCTCAGCAGATGCTCCTCTAAATTATGATGTCATATTTGAGTAATAGCAATTTTGATATTTTCTGTCATCAGTAATTTTAGACCTGTTATAGGATGTGTGTTTAATAGATATTATAAAGGTGTGTTAAAAGGTGAAATATGTGACTAACCTGATAATCGTTGTAGCTCTGACTTGAGTTTAACGCAAGTATCATTAAACACAACAGCAACACAACAGCAACACAACGTTGTACCAATGTATCAGATCTGCACCAAACAGAACTAAAACCCCATCCAACACTATTGTAATTAGTTTTACTATCTAAACACGAACAGTAGGTTAACAATCTTCTCCACTTTTCTTCAATCTTTATGTACACTATTTACACATCACCAACTTGAGATTAATGGAGCCCACCACGCTGAAGGGTTCTCAATAGTCCCTCAGCAGATGCTCCTCTTTTCGTCAGACAATTTGCAATTTGTTTCTTTCTATCAATCCACTTTACATCTGTTATTTCAATCATTTCTTTAAGTGTAGACAAATCTATCCTTAGTCTTTTATCAACAACAGATTTGATCGAATGAACTGCTTCAAATAGTTGTTGACTGTCTGTGTAACATATAATGGAATTTAAAACATTACGACCACATACTTCAGTCAGTAACTTTGATAACCAAAATGCTGCTTATGCAGCTTCAACTTGAATCAGAGTTTCTGCAGCCATTGTACTCTTTACTACTCTTTTGCCACATAATGGGTGATAGATTTCCACAGTCGTCTTTCAGAAATATTATATATCCTATTAAAGCTCCGAATTCCCTGATCTCGTTTTCATTTAGTGGATAATTCTTCTTCCCCTTTCTTTCTTTTTCTGTTTTAATAGGTTCAATTTCCTCAACATACGCATTTTGATTGATTTGAATGGTAATCACTGTGCTGGTTCAAGCTTAATCCAAGATAACGAAATACAGTTGAACATTCAGATCCAACAAGAAACACTCTCCGTAAAAGTTCTATAACATTTTCGATGAAATCCTCATTCCCACCGCAACAAAAATCATCATGTGTGGACATTACTCCTGATAATTGTTGACCATGATGCCAGTAAAATATTGCAGGATCACTCTTGCTCACCGAGACATTAAGATTTATGAGCTCTTCTTTTACACGCAAATACCAACAGCGAGAAGCAAACCATAAATGCATTTCTTAAGCTTCCACAAAGAATTTCCATTATCAGCTTCTTTTGGAGGTTTTAGGTAAACAGTTCTTTCAATTTCCTTTCCTTGTAAAAATGCAGATTTGATATCAATAGAATTGCATCTCCAATTATTGTAAGCAATAAGGATGAGTATCAAACGCAAACTTTTCTTTGAGCAAGTTGGGGAGTCTTCAAAAATGTCATTTTTTGTCTCCTCGAAGCCCCATGCAACTAATCTGGCTTTCATCTTTTTCTTCCCATTCAGTATTTTCTCAGTCACGACCCATCTCACAGACAATGCCTTTTGTCTATGGTTTTCAACATTTTCATAAACCTTGTTCTTTTTCCATTTTTCCAATTCGTCAATTTTAGCATTCAAGACGTCTGAATCTGCAAATTTTACTTGCGAAAGAAGTGCCTCTTCTGTGTTTATTGGCTGCCAACTTTCAATTTCCTCCCAATCAACACATGACAATGAATTACTATCTACATCTCGTATATTCAAATAGGATTTATATTTTCCAGTTGCTTTACCACCTCTTGATATAATTTCCACATCTTTAACTGTATCACAGTCCTTGAACTTACACTTTGCAAATGACTTAGCTTTGGGTTTAACGGAACCATCAAACCACTTTTGGTCTTGTGTGTCACTGTTTGTTACATCTAAGGAAAGTCGAATTATGCTACTGGTTAGATTATTTATATCATTAATTTCATCTGATGCAACTTGTCTCTCCTTTCTAATGGCATCCCTTCTTTCTGGTTCATCACTTTGGAAATTTTGCAAATCAATATCAGAATTTTCAGCACTGTCATCACTATCTCCATCACCTACTATTTCTTCATTCACAGGATTATCGGTGTCGGTTAAAGATATTATTAGTTTACTTCTGGAACTTTCTATGGGAGTAGCATCAATCAGAGAAAAACCTGTGTCTCTTTGGATACGACAAAGGCACATGGACGTACGAACTGCCATGTTTTATTAAAATCTGTTTGCCATCCTGTCCTACGACACTACCTGGGCCTTTCCAAGCATTGCTTGTGTTTCTTTTATAAATAACCTTGTCCTCAATTTCAAATCTATCATCACCTGACGGTCTTGTTTGATGCCTTAATGCTCTTCTAACCTTTTCCCCTGATTCACTTTGTATGAACGCCTTCCGTGCAGCGTTCATAACATTTAGATTTGTTGCAACAATCTCACTGGAAGTCTTTCCTTCTAAAGCTTGTAACTTTGCATTATCGCAGTTCGGAAGATTTTGGTTGAATCCATAAACAAGTTGGTTTGGTCTGTAGCCATTGACATTTTTCAGGGAATTTTTTGCGCTCACTGACCAGGCTACTGCCATGTCCAAATCGACTGTGACTTTATCCTCCATCATCTTGCTAACATTATAACCTAGAATAGCATTATGTCTTTCCACCAAACCGTTGCTCCAAGGGCTTTCTGCAGCTATTGTGCATATTCTGATGTTGGCATTTTCACACATCGATACAAAATCCTCATTTGCACATTCTCCGTCGTTATCGACAAGAAAGTTTTTAGCAGAACCAAATATGGAAATCCATATTTGAAAGATTCGTTTGATTATTTCTTCTTTCCTTTTTGTTTTGATGACGCACGAAGTACTGTAGCGAGTAAAATGGTAACTAAATGCAAAAACCAAACCTTTGGTGAATCTGACCATTCTTTCAGATCTAATGCTACTGTTTCATTGAATCGTCTTGCCATTGGAAAACCTACAATCGGGGTTGGCTTTGGCTTTTTGAATTTCAAACAAATTTGGCATGAATGCTCAAGCTCATCAAGATGATTAAAGATCTCAGCATCATTAATATTTGCATCTATCAGCAACTGTTTTAGTCTTAAACTATTAGGATGACTAAACTGTCGATGAAGTTTGAATGCAGCAGCCTTCTTCTGCAGTGCTGTTTTCTGTTGTAAAACATTACATATCGCAAGTGCTTCTTCTTTAATGTCTCCTTCTTCGAACCTTCCAACTCTTCCTATCGGAATACAGTAATGACCATAGGAACTGAAAGAAACTGGTATCTCTGTGTTGAAGATAATTATTTTATCGTTGGCAAAGTCTATTCTAGTGTTTGCCTTTTTCATAGCTTCCTTGCTTAGCAATAAGGGTAATGGTATCTATACCAAATCTGTGGATAACATCTCGCTTCGTCCAGCAATTATCATAGGTAAGGTGACATTTTTAACAGATGTCACATGTTTACCACTTCCAAACTTGAATATTGTTGCACTTTTTTTTTCAATCACAGACTTTCCATCATTCAATGTGTTCAGATAACATTGCAACCATTCTTCGCCACCAAATGTTTTGGTACACCCAGAGTCAAGTGTCGCCATGCTTAAAGTTTCTCCAACAAGATTTGTCATGCATTCTTCAATAAGGGTTACCTGAACTTCATCTGGTGCTTGTTTTGTTTTGTTTTCCTGTCCCTGACGTGTATCTGAGCATGACTTTGCCCAGTTAAAAACTGATCCACAGATAGCACATCTACTAGGCTCACTATTTCTATCTAATGAGTTCAATCTTCTATTCTCATCTGCAAATCTTCGGGTATATGTTCTTCTGTTGTCTCTAAATCGACTTTGGGTTTTATTTTGTCTGTAGGTAGCTCCATAGTAAATGTCTTCAGTCTTCTCGATTTTGATATCACTACCTTGACCAGTCATAAAATTTGAAGGATCATAAAAAATCTTTTTAGCTGCTCTTTGGCTTTGGTGTATTTTAGTTCTGTCAAAGTCGCTCTAATAAGCTGCTTATGACTTTTCGAAATATTTGAACTGTTAATGAAACGATAAGCTAAAACTCCTTCAGGTAATTCCATATCGTAATTCTTGAGCTTGTTGTATAGTCTTTCAAACTCAATAATATAATCATTCATTGTCATTGATGAAGGTCTACAACATTTTCAATCTTTTCATATGCTTCATAAGCTGAATGGTGCGAGTCCTTAAGATACAAGGAGTCTAACTTCTTCACGAGTTCCTTAATACCATCATCAGAACTTAACACTTCAAGTTCCATCTCTAAAATTGCTTCTCGTGCTTGACCAGTCAAAGTCAAAAAATAGTAGGTGCCTGCTTCTTCTTCTCCAGCGAAGTAAATAATTGCCATTTTTTTCCAGTTCTCTTAACACATATCAGTGTTATCACCAAGTGTCGGTGGGCTTTGTAGTGTGCCATCTTTAACAGGTTAGTACACCCTCTGCTACCAGTGTTAAAAGGTGAAATATGTGACTAACCTGATAATCATTGTAGCTCTGACTTGAGTGTAACGCAACAATCATTAAACACAACAGCAACACAACAGCAACGCAACGTTGTACCAATGTATCAGATCTGCACCAAACAGAACTAAAACCCCATCTAATACTTGTAATTAGTTTTACTGTCTAAACACGAGCAGTAGGTTAACAAGGTGAATTGATTAATATATAATTTTTTTGCCAAAATGATACTCGTTTGCTCATCCCAGGCCTCTTCATTTTTGCTGACGACCACATAACTTGGGATCTGCATGTCGGTCAGACTTGTGAACCAACTTTTTAGGCTCTATAATATAAGTCCAACATCATTTTATGCCTCTGGTTCCCTTTAAGTTAAGCAATTTTATGCGCTTGGTTGATTACATTCCAAAACAATGATAACAACAGAAGACTTGCAACAGACTCTTGATGCACAGCAACCTCCTAAAATGTTTAAAAATAGAAATTTGAAATTCGTAAACAACAACTTAGAAAAAGAAGGTGAAGAGAAAGAGACTCTACAGAACTTAAAAATTCACATATATCTTGTTCTAGAATAACAAAAGAGCGTCCCTTCGAAGATAATAAATGCTTTATTTCGTTCTAAGTTAATGAGAAAACGATCTACGAAGCTTAAAATCACCACATTTTGTACTAAAATAATGTGAAAACGTTCCTTCGAATCTTAAAAATCACTCTTTCGTTCTATGAGAGCCCTATTTTCTTCTAAGAGAATATAAAAAGTCAATATACTTTGTTTTAAAATGAAGAGAAAACATTCTGTTGAAGCTTAAAAATCGTTGTATTTCGTTTTAAAATTACCAAAACATGGACATACGAAACTTAATCAACGCTGCATGTTGTTTTTAGATGGTAAATACACGGCCCTATGAAGCTCAGGCTTCCCATGTCTCGCTATAAACTTAAGAAAATGAGTTTGTAGAAATCTTAAAAGTCACCTTTAACCCACAAAAAGGACTTTTTAACTTATTTCGATGAGGATGAACTCAAGCTAACAATTTGTGGATCGAAACGGATCAAATAACGTGACATCTCAAAAAGGTCCAGGAAATTGAAAAATAGGCCATGCTGATGTCAGCAATAAATTGTCACAGCTTGAGATTTTGAATCTAACCAAATATCCTAAGATCCTAAGTCCCTTGTGAACATTGACAAGTTCAAAGTGTGTGGGTTTTATATGAAAATCAAATCATTGCTTGTGGGTATGGTGTTTGAGATTAAGCATTTATTTCCATACAATTTCGATTCCTGATCATCCTGGATGTACGTTTGCGTAGCTGAATTTGAGAACACCCGTGGGAAGTTTCATTGTTCATTAAGTTACCCCATATGGGTAATATGAAATATTTCTTTATAAAAGAACATCAGAAAAATTTTATCAAGATTACTTTCGCATTATCTAAAATTAGCCTGTGGAAAAATCCACGGGTTCGCCAGGCCTTTTTATAACGCATTGAGTGCGTTTCGCTACTTGCGCAGCTAAGCTATTATTTTGCGTGACAGACAGACGGACAGACGGACAGACGTATACGGGTATTATAATATAGATTACAGTTTTTCAAGATAAACTTTTGCGATTTTGCGATTTATAATTATTTAAATTTCTTGCTGAGAATTTTTTAGGTTTAAAACCAATGCCCTGTAGAGTGTGTAAATTTTTCGTTCTTACCTTATTGTCATATAAGCTATGCAACAACTTTGCAGGAAAATAAAACATGTGAAGAGTAAAAGTTTTTTATCAAAATATTATAAATTAATTTCAAACCGATTAGTCCCAGCAGCCAATTTGGTGTCAGCAGTATGAAAAACTATGCTTTGCAAGTAAAAGTCCTATTACTTCAATAAAAGTTAAAATAATGACTTGACACTTAGTGTTATATGTTTTTAGACCATTTTAATACTATCATAGTTTCTGAGTTCCTGAATTTAGCCATTTTCAGAGACACCGATAAACTGTTTCTGACACCATACCAATTTTGACAAGCTACATGTACAGAAAACATTAAAAGTGATTCTGAGGATTAAAATAATTCAGACAGATAAAATGTGTCCTAGTTTTACGACCAAATACCTTATCCAGCTCAGAGAAAGTGCTTCTAAGGCACAGTGCTAAATATTTAATCTAAATTTTATGTCTTATAAATACAAAGGTGTTAGAAAAAAAATCTTTTATGTAGCTAACTACTTAAAAAAAATGGATATAATTACTTTCACTTTATCACTTAATTATTTGATGACAAATGTGCCCCTGGAGTGTTCGGATGGTACTAGGTAGCTTAAAATCAGAAAATGAATGTTATCCAGATGTGACCATCCCTCATCATCAGACATCAGAAAGGGTCATCATCAGACATCAGAAAGGTGTTTCTGTTCTTTAATTTTCATTGTAGGGTGCCTCAAATTCCTGTAAATCCAATGAAAAAAATTGTTTGAAACCTTCTCTTCTTTCCCTTGCACTACTGATGGAATTTCTTTGCATTGTCTTCAATTTCAAGCCATGATTCCTTAGCTTCCAACCCCGAAGTTCAGTAGTGTCTCATTCACAAGTTTCAGCGCTAGCCAACATGAAGAACAACGTCGAAGAACCTGCCTTATTATTTTCAGATTTTTGCTGCTGATATCAGCATATTTTAGCCCTTGAGTGCCACCCTCCGTATATATAGGAAAATATTGTCTTTAATATAAGGGGTTTTGGAGAACATGTCCTTAAATAATTCACTATACTTTGAAATATTATGTTTGAAATACAATGCTATAAATGAGACATGTGTGGATAAAGACAATTTAAACTCCACTTAAACTCAAACTTCAGATATTCAACTGAATTAAAATCTTGTGTGTGTTTTTGTTTAGTTGCATACAAGTAATAGTCGGTATGGTGGAATGGAGGAACAGTTTACTGAGATGAAACGAACTTTGAAGAATAACGAGGAATTGATGACTCAGATGAAGGGCCATCATAATAAGGAGTTGCGTAAAGGTGAATCCACGAGAAAAGACTTAATTGATCAAAATGCTATTCTGCATGGCCAAGTTGAGAAGGTTTGTGTTTATTAACAGCTACCACTCTGTTATATCTATAACGTAATAACTTAAAACAAGTTCAATTTTTCAAGGGTAGTGATGTTAGCCATAATAGATGTTATTCTGCACTTCTGTTTTTTTAATGTAAATAGATTCTTTACATACTAAGTGCATATGCAAATATGTCTTGTAGTAACAACTTATTAATTTCTATTGATGTCTTCAACATTAGACAAAGGAAGTTGTCTGGAAAGCAAAACTTATTTAAGTCCTATATTACCTTTTAAATCATGGTGATTTTTGTTAATTTGCATGTTGTAAGTAATAAGTAAATAAATTCGTTCTTTGCTGTTTGTAAAACTCTTTTTTTGTGTGTGTTTCAGCTCAGTGCTCAATTAGCATCAGCAAAATCGCAAGAAAGAGGCAATGAAGGCCAAGAAACTTCATCAGACAAATCAGTTGAAGAAGTCTATGAACTACTTCGGTAAAGCTAGTAGACTTCTTATTATAAAATCAACCCACTTCAAATCCTTAAGTCAGCTTTAAGCTTCTTTTTGTTTACAGTTGTATCTAGTTCAAATCTGCAGCATTAGTAGTTATGTTGTCTATTTTAGGCAAAATTGACTTTTATTCTTTAATGCTTTTAATTTTAATTTGTAGTTGTAAAAACAACTAAAAAATAAAGGGATGTGTGATTAAAAGAATTTCTGTGTTTACTCATATAAATATCTGTAGGAAAAATTGTAATAAAAAACATGTTGCTTTTAAAATCCTAAGAATTGAGTGCAATGTTCCCTCTGGCTGATTAAATGTGAATATTTTAAATTCATTATACAGGTTTGTTCGTCGTGAAAAAGAAATTGCTGAGACTAAGGCTGAGGCCAGTGAAACAGAGAGCATGCGTTATCGGCAACGTGCGGAGCATCTTCAGCGGGATCTTGATGAAAATAAGGCAGCCTTGGAATTGGAGCTTGAAAGAACAAAAGGAAGAATGCTAACAGAGGAGGAACATAATGATATTATGGAAAAAGTAAAAAAAGGGAAGGAGTATGAAGTTCTCAACAAAGATTTAGAACAACAGAAAGCAGAACAAGTCACAAAAGCCAAAACATTGTTGGAAAAGGTTACTAGCATGACAGCAGATATGAAATCTCTCCAAGAAAGCAAAAAGGCATTAGAAAGTGAAAAAAGTTCATGGTTGGCTGAGAAAACTGCTTTAAAAGCAGAGGTATTAGAGTATTAATATTAGGCTGTAGATAGTCGTAGGAAAAATGTGTAGCTGCCTGTGTTTTATTATTTGTTTTTTGATTAGAAAATTTTTTTTCTGAACTTTGTACATTATTTTGATCAGCAATTCAAGGTCTTCTCATTAGAAGCAACAAACAATTTTTTAAAAAACATATTTGGTATAGGCATTTTAGCTGACTTTACCAAAATATTTAATATCAATTGTCTGTTCTTTTTTTCTTCTACCTCAGTGTATGTTTTGTCTGTGTGTCTTTTTCAGATTGATCGGTGGACCAACCGCACAAATCAGTTAATGGCGCAAAACACCAAATCCGAAGCAGAGGAACTAAAAAAGCTTCAGATTGTAAAGAATCAAAATGAAAAAACAATAATTGCATTGCAAGATGACATGAAGAGAACAAAACAACAGCTAGATGTATTGAAACGCGAATCGTTAAAACTAAGAAGTGAAAAAACAGAAAGCCAGGTTTTTTTTATATGTTGTTTATTGAATTTTAAAAAAAAATAATTTTAAAATTTAAAGCTTTAAAATTAAACATAAATCCCTAAACCAGGTTTCCCATGTTAGAGAGTTAAAAAGGGAAATAATTTGTTAATTTATTTCTGTTTCAGAATATGACAGTTTGTAATGAAATAATAAATAATAATTGCACATAGCATCAGTTTTCTCGTATACGTTTATGGACGAAAATAACTGTAACCTACTCATAACAACACTGTTACCACTGTGATTGTTGTGCAAACAAAACGAACCATATAACAACAAATTACAACAAAAAACTAGATTGGTTGAGAAATACTATCATAAAAGCCCTATTGCAAACACATAAAGTTAATTTCACTGCTGGATTTATTTCCCTGCAATGTTACTCAAAAGTTAATTTTATGTTGATTTTTTTTAAACCAAAGACTGAATAATTTAATTTTCTCATTGATGACAACCCTCAATCGTGAACATAGATTCTTAAAATTAAGTTAGTGATTAAGAATAAAATAGTGAATTTTGTGACCAACTAAAGGGATTCGTTACAACTACTGCAAGTGAATTCCAAGCTTCCGTAAAAGTGTTGCTAGTTTATTCCACACAAAGAGTAAAGGTATTTTGTATTTTTGCAGAACAAGATTGCATCTTTGCAGACTGAGTTAAATGCTGCAAAGTCTCCTAAACCTACTACAACAACTAATGGGGCTGAACCTACAGAACTTACAAC
This sequence comes from Hydractinia symbiolongicarpus, assembly GCF_029227915.1. Taxonomy (NCBI): domain Eukaryota; kingdom Metazoa; phylum Cnidaria; class Hydrozoa; order Anthoathecata; family Hydractiniidae; genus Hydractinia; species Hydractinia symbiolongicarpus. Next base: position 13,334,784 of record NC_079885.1, on the reverse strand, counting down.
ATTAAAAAAGGAGCTTGAAGATATTAAGAAAAATATGCAGAAGAAAACATCAGAATCCCAACAGGTGCTTATTTATCATTATGTCATACAAAATTATTCAAATTTTCATTATTTTCGTTTTTATACTTCTGCAAGTTTGATTTTGCCCAATGTTTTTAGCATAGCAGTGTTGTCTACTCCTAGTCTGTTACAAATGGCTTTTGGCAATTCTGTTAATATTGAAATAGTGACATAATTTTTGCTAAATTGTTGTGCTGTATTTTCAGTAAAAAATTTCTATACGCAAGAAGGCTTTATTGAAAGCAATAACGTGTTGCAAAGTAATTGATACATGCTGTTATAAACTGCTTTAAAATATTTTTTATTTTGTGCTTAACTTTAACTATTGTGTTTTAAAGAAACATCTTTTAGAGCGTTGCTAACATCTCGTGACACATCCCTGGGATATGTTTACAAATGATAATTAGTAACTATACAGCATTTGGGAATTACTTATGCTTGTACACGATACAATATAATGTAGTTCTTGCTAGTAACAGCTATGTACGTCAGGAGTTTTTATATATTTTGTTGATTTGTAAGATGATGGATGACGTTCACTGGTTCTTACCGCAAAGAAATATACTTTCAAAACATAAAAAAAAGTTTGTTTTGTTTTAACAAAGTCACTTCCAGCATTTTTTTAAGAATCAACGCCTTTTATTGTGTATAATCATTTGAATTTTTAAATATTTTATATTGCACAAATTCTATCAATTTAACTAAACTAACTACAAAGTATATTTATCTCAAAACTTAATAAAGTTAATCTCAGACAATTGCAAGAGATGTACTATAGTTTTTCCTTATGCATTCCCTCGCTTTGTTTATTCAAGATGCGTACTAAACAGAAAGCTGGTATAGTATGATGCAATGTTTACATTCCTTATGCTTTGTTATAGTTACGGAAAGTGGCCAAAAAATACAAAACACAATCTGACAAGTTGCAAAAGCTTCTTACGGAACACCAAATTAATTTTACTACTATATTTACCGCTACAACTTCAGCAATCGATCCTAGTGCGCAATCAACGACACCAGCAGGTATGGAGACAGATGAGAAGAAGAAATTAGAAAGCTCTTTAGCTGAAAATATTAAGATGATTGAAGACTTGACAAAACAATTGGCTGATCTGCAAGCAAAATATGATGCCGACCTCAAGTCATACACAGAGAAAGAATCAAGATTTAAACAAGAAACATTATCTCGCAGTACAGAAGCAGAGAAAAAATTGCTTGGAGTTAATAAAGAAATAGAAGATTTAAGATCTGAGCTTAGTATGGAAAAGGTAAATATTTTATATTGCACAAATTCTATCAAATTAACTGAAAACACCTGCTGTCTTGAAATATGTTTTTATACCCAAAAATAAAGAGAAAGTGATACTTAAGATCGAGTAATACGTAAGATTTAAGATCTGAGCTTAGTATTGAAAAGGTAAGTATTTTATATTGCACAAATTCTATCAAATTAACTGAAAACACCTGCTGTCTTGAAATATGTTTTTATACCCAAAAATAAAGGGAAAGTAATACTTAAGATCGAATAATACGTAAGATTTAAGATCTGAGCTTAGTATTGAAAAGGTGAATATTTTATATTGCACAAATTCTATCAAATTAACTGAAAACACCTGCTGTCTTGAAATATATGTTTTTATACCCAAAAATAAAGAGAAAGTAATACTTAAGATCGAGTAATACAAAAGATTTAAAATCTGAGCTTAGTATTGAAAAGGTACTCTCAACTGGGCACTTTTAGCAGCTTTATGTTTCGCTTCTATTTCTCACATATCATTTTGCTTTATTGACAGGAAAACAAAGAGGAAAAAAACAAGCTGCTAAAAACAGCAAAATATAAAATAACATCCCTAACAAGTGAGTCATTTTATATTCCATTTATATTGTTTTATTTTTATTAGACTTTGTTTAGTTGCATGCATTCAGTGTCATGGCATGTTTAAAAAGCTGTACACTTTGATAAGCCTTGTTTATTTTTAGACGTTTGCTTGTTGTTGTTTAATTAGCACTTTCCTTGAGTGAAAAATTATTAATATTAATTAGGGAACTAAAAACCAAAAACATGTTTTTTACCTGAAAAACATCAAGATCTTTGCTAGCAAGATGTTTTTTTCAACAGGCCACATTAAAACAAAAAGACTTGTTCTAGTAACAAATATAGCAAGCAGTGTCCGAGAAAAATTGTTTAGTTGTAAACCTACCCTTATAGATTTCGTTAAGTGCAAGCAAATATTTACCATGTTTTTTCTTACTGCATTTCCACCCATTATTATCTAGGGGCCAACTTGAAAGTATCTATACAATGGACACTTCGGAAAAAAACCCAAATGTTAATATTGAATTATTTTTTTCCAAAATAAAACAGGTTTGCCAACAATAAAATTTCCTTAGCATGTTTGTTTTGATTTAAAACAATGTGATTGTTTTAAAATATTTCAAAAGTGATTTTAAAAGTGATTGGTTTAAAAAACAAGGTAAAAAGAATTTATCAATCACTAATTTAATTAGCAGTGGTGCATATTCTTTTGTCTGCTGATTTTAAATTCAAGTTAAAAATAACAATCCAAGTATTTTACATTGGTTCTAAAATCTTTTTAAAAAAATTATTTTGACTTTATTATTTTGATAAACTGGTGGCATACCAATATTATATAAATAATTAACTCGTGAAAAAGTCCACTTAGACAGAAAAACAATAGAAAAGACAGTTAATATTTTCATAGAGTGAGCAATGAAATATTAAATATTTGTCCTAAAATTACTCAGCCATTGAATTCATTGTGTAGAGCTTGCAATGCTGATTAAAGTAATGTATGAGATCATGTGTTTTTGACAATCAGTTAAGAAGATATCGAGGTGTGAAAGTTTTGATGACATCACCAACCCATCAGTTCCAAATGGGTGGGTAGACCCAGTTTTAGGAAATTGGTCCCATTTTGGTTCCAGGTGTTCCCTAGTGACCCATGCAGAAGTTCAGCTCCTCCCCCCCCCCCCCCCCCAACCAGCATTAAGGAGCCCCTAAAAGGCCCAGCAGGAATAGGGTTTAATGAATGTTTCTTTTACCTGTCACCAGGAATTAAAGAGGCAAAAGCACGAGAAGCAGACACTTACAAGAAACAAGTTGATGAACTTAAAAAACAAAAGGAAACATTGACAGAACAAACAACCTTGCTTAATTCACTAAAAGAAGAATTTGAACTAAAAATCGATGCTCTTGAGAGTCAAGTCGAAGAGTTGGTGAACGAAAAGGAAATTTTAACTGAAAGAGTGAAAGAGTTGCAAAATCGTATTGATGTACAGGAAAAGAAGTAAGACAGATGTTTTTACTAAAACCTTTGTTAAAATAATATATATATTGTGCTGGTTTTGAATACGTTCCATAACCGTGTTGTTCCTAGAACTGACATTTGTGATGCTCTCTAGAAACATTGACCACTTCTATTTTGAAAGCATATTTTTAAAACAATACAAATTTCGTATTTTTAAAAAGCACAAAATACGAATTTCGTGTTTTTTTAAAATTGCACATATTTTTAAAAATACAGAATTCGTATTTCTATAAATAACAAAGAGTAATTTTGAATAATTTCAATATGTTTTGTTTAAAGTACAGTGTTATTTTTTAGCTTGGCATATCCCGTTTTCTTGATTTTGAAACACAATACATTGATGTTTACGGTTTACACGAGTGTGTTGCAGTTTTTTAGAAAGAAATGATAACTTCTGTCTTCAGCTATTTTACAAATAAGGCTACCTATTTTGATAACTTGATAACAAAATAGGGCGGGTCATTTTTCATCATCTAAGAACACAATGCATCGACGTGCAACTTTAGTATCCCTGTGTCTTTGTTTTTTTTAATGTGTTTTTTTTTTAATGAAATATGTTGATTTTTGGGATTTAAAGGGACATTTTTCATTAATTTAGAACAAAATATGGCAATTTGTAAGCTTCGCAGGGTCATTTTCTTGTCATTTTAGAATGAAATACGGAGATTTTTAAACTTTGCAGGGTCATTTTCTCGTCATATTAAAACAAAATGCAATGATTTTAAGTTTTGCAGAGTTGTTTTCTCATCATTTTAAAGCAATATGTAAATCAAAATGCAGCGATGTTTTAGCTTCCTAAAGTCTTATGTTTGTGACTGTAAAATAGATTACGACATAAAGCTTTGTGTGAAACCATTTTCGTAGAAACCAATTCTTACAAAAAAATCGTTCTCTTCATATTTATCTGTTTTATTTAACAGTTTTGTCTTTTTATATTGCAGCAAGGAAATAGAAATAAAAGTTTATGATTTTCAAATGTTTACGAAATTTGAATTTCTATTATTGAAAACACGAAATACAAAATTTTTATTTCTAAAAATAGGAATACAAATTTCATATTTTGAAAAATACATGTATTTCTTATTTTAAAAATACGAATAACGAAGTGGTCGATTTTCCTATATTTTTTTCAGGCCTCCTAATTTTTTCCAATGACCCCATAACTCGGATTCCACAATTTGGTTTGCAATAAAATTTTCTGGGTAAGCTTGTATAGGCCTTGTTTACTCACAAAATTTGATTGCAAACCGACGTGCAGATCCCAAGTTATAGGGTCATCAGCAAAAATTTAAGAGGTCTGGGACAAGCAAGCAAGTGTCGTTTGGCAAGAAAAATATGGTAATCAATTCTCCTTTATAGTACTTTTGCATTAATAAAGTTTAAATGCACATCCCTTAACAGGTCTAAAATTACTGATGACAGAAAATGTCAAAAATGTCAAGAACAAGCGTACAAGCGAAAAAAAAAATTGTTACGCTGGACCTATAACATAAAAAAAAATCAAACTACAGAATTTTTCTTGATTTAAAACTTTTGTAACTGTCTACTTATTGCTTGAAATATTATAAATATACTAAACGTTTACACATTTTGTCTTTATTTGATTTAAGCGTAAAATTCTAATAAGCACCCCTTTTACATAAAACATGTCATGGGCGTTAATTAGAAAGTGGGCGTTAAATAGAGAGAATACAGTAATTCTTCACCGTGACTTTCACGTTGTTTGTCTATTTTTCAGAATTATTTTTTTTGCCAATAAAGTATTTTTTATGAAACAAACAATTTTGAAATGCAATTGGAGATGATTCATATACTATTTTACTTTTTGAAGGGAAAATTCAAAATTCAAAAATGTTGCTACTCAACAAAAAACTTCGAGAGTCCAATCCCTTTCACAAAATCCATCAAAATCAGCTGAAGTACCATCATCTATAGAATCATCTGGTAAAGTACTTTTCTGTTTTTTCTTGCAGTGTGTGTTTGTTTGTGTCATGATACATGGTGTATCTTAAAGATCTTGGGTGTAGTACATTATTTTTAAAAAATACATTACAGAATGACCTAATGAATTTAATCAATTTAGTATTGTTAAATGTTATTGTGATATTTTCTTACATAGCTCCACTTACCGCCACTGTACGGCCTACAGCCACACCAAACCAACCTGTGTCAAAATTTCACCCACAAACCATCACACCTACAGCGAGCATCCGCCCACTTGCTCATGCTGCTCCAACAGCCATGATCAGTCCTACACCAGTCACTCAAAGTGTGCAAGCACCCACACCTGTTCCATCAGTGTCTGCTCTACCGATTACTGCTCTACCTATTACTGCTCCTGTCTCCCCCCAAGTGGCAGAGATACAGGGCCGCGCTGCATCATCAAGCAGCCGTCTTGCAGCTGACCGTTCTTTCAAGGCACCTGTGGCCCGAGTTACTGTACAGGTACAAGAAAGAGATGTGGATGTAACAGATATCGTGCCAAACATTGATGAAGAACCAGCTTTGTAAGTAGACCTTGTTGTTACTTTAAGTGTATAATAAGAACATCTCTGTTTAAATTCAATAGGGTCTATCCATTTGGTACAGACAAATAAAAGGTCCGATGGATTCTATTGTTTCTTGTTTTTCTTGTCATGTAGTATTTTTATCTGAAACAAGTTATGGAGGACTTTTAGCTCGTGCTGTATGGGCAGAGTGAGGTTTTGGTTTCCAGATTTACCTACTGTTTGATTTCTTTAACGGCACATTTGGCCACTAATTATATATTTATGCATTTAAACATATCTGAAAACTTGTGTATTGTACCACAGGTAATCCTTTTGAAACAGGTAACGTTTTTCACATATTAGAACACATTTGATACAACTTCTTTAGAGCCCTAATTTGCAAGCTGCGAAGAAGTAAGGCTAGCTATACTTTTATGTATGTTTAGATTTTTGGCTTAAAAGCCAATACTTACTATTATATTAAGAACTATCAGATTAACGTTTTTATTAATTACCTTAATTAGTTGCTAGCTAAATTTAATGTACATTATTCTTTATAGCTAACTAACTGAACTGGCAAGTTTGATACAGCTTTAGCTCTAATTCACTAACTAAATACGAATAAAGTACGCAGAACAAGTGTCCACATATTTCTGGAATAATACTTATGAATCATCTTTTTGTGTGTGCATAGCTAGCTTTAAGAGTGATGCTAGCTACCTGTATCTGACCCCTTAAATTCACTCGATCGAATTTTCCCCAGCCTGATACATTAACGAAAGCAGTAATTATGTATTTATGTATAGCTTGATGACTTGCCAATATTTACAAAATTAGCAATTATTATACATGTGTGCATATTCAGGTATAATCCTGGCCCATATAGAGAAAAATGTATATTTATAAAATTCATAAAATTTTTGCACGAAAAAAAGTCCAAAAGGCTGGCATTTTTTTCAATTACTGTGCCCGTTGTTAATATTTTTTACCTGCCTGAATGCATTCACATTTTATTGTTCCATTGTTACACAGAAAGCTATTAGAAAACTTTTCCTCATCTGAAACTTTGTTACTTTCTCAGAAAAGTATTTCATGTTTGAATTTGGCAGTTTTCTAACTACGAGTTTATGTTTTAAGGGGACCTGGGTAAATCGGTTTAATATCTGTTAGGGACGAACAATAACAACTTTATTCCGCCTTCGCACACTTTCACCTAAAGGGGTACAAGTGGTTCTGCGAATATTAGTTTCCTGTGACTTAATCTTTATTGGACAGTAAGTTGCTACACAAAGTGTGCTTTACATGTTAGTTCTAACCCCCTCACAATGGATATTTTGGAACAAGTCAAAGATTTTTTTCTAGGCAAACAATCACATAGGTGATAATTGAAGGCGTCACATTTTTTGTTTGCATAACAGCATGAGTAAAGAAATAATTCTATGTTTTTTGATGAATAACTTTTGTCATGCTTCACAATTTTTTCTGTGAAGGGGAGGAGGGGTCTAACCTTTGTTGAAAGATTTGCAAAAAATTTTTGTTGCTGGCCCCCTAAACAGCAAAGTTTTTGTTACTGTAACTTCTAGATGCTGGTTCTCTCAAATTATTAATCAAAAAAATTCCTGATAGCAAAAATTTTCCTGATCAAAAGTAACTGCCAGTTTGTTCTGATATATCAGACTGTTGGACAAACATTATCAGACTGTTGGACAAACATTCTTTCAGGAAAAATTTAGTAATAAACTGTTTAACTAGAAAAGGTCTAATTAGGCAGCTGCAGTTTAATTGAGCACGTTTATTTCCATTTCTTCTGCACAGTTTGTAACGAAAAACACTATTTTTGTTCAAAGACAAATAATTCTGATATATATCACACTTAGATCTTAGTGTAGGTTACACAAACCAGCAAAACACGGTTTCTTTATTTTGTGGTGTCATTCGTGAAAATTGAGCCAGTGGCACTAATTTTTTTTAAATTTTACGTACAGGTAACTGATATGGGCTCCATAAGCAGAGATTGTACACATAAAATTTTGTACTTGTACAAAAATACCATGTTGTTGACATTGTTTGATGTTGTTGTTAGGAGGCGTTTACGTGGAGATTTCAATTCGCCCCAAGTGTAAAATCCACACTTCTGTGTTTAAAGAAATCACCTATTGTGTTTACAGGAACAATTTCATGTAAATAACATATAAACAGGGTGCAGTGAAATATGACGTTACTATGTTTGTTTAAATCCTCAATGAGCATGAACATATAGCATATAAACTTGAAAATAAACTCTTTTTTTTTGTGAATCTTTTTGTTGTTGTTTCGAAATTCAAATTGATAATTTTTTTAATTTTTTTTTTTTTTTTTTTTTTTTTGCAACTATGCAACAGATATTGTTTGTGCTGAATAAACATTGAAATAATCACTTGAAACTTAGCATGTTATGTTTTTACACCAGTTTCATGAAATGAAACCACAAATATTATTTCACTATTATCATATTTCCTGAGTTCCTGAATTTTGCCAGTTTCGGAGATGTAGATAAACGGTTTTTGGCAGCATTTTAATTTTCGCAAAGATACATGTGCAGAAAACATTAAAAGCAATTCTCATGATTAAAATAAATCAGATAGATTTCGCCCCAGAGAAGTTTGAAATGTACTTCTTAAGCAATGCCAAATATCTAATTTAAATTTTATGCCGTGTAAATAAGTTGTGAGAAAGTTTTTTTCTGTTCCACCCTCATCTGCAACATGATTTACCTACACTAACTGGTCAACCTGGTGCCATTTAACGTTTAAACATCCACCGTAACTTATTCTACATGTTAAAAAATGCACAACAACGCTATTTGCTTTGATAGGGTTGTAATAGGTTTCATTAGAAATGTGGAAAGCGTAAGGTTTTGAAAAATATATTAATCTTTAATGCTGTATCGCTGTAAGTGCTCCACAGCATTTATGACATAATATATACCTGTACTAAGTATTTAACCCGGAAACTTTAGCTACAACAACAATACCCTGTAAAAGAAACCTAAAAATCTGCAGAAATTCACTTATGAAAAACCTTTACTGCGATAACATATTTGACCAGCATACAATACCCTGCATACCTAGCTAGCTATATACTCAAGTTTTGACTGTTAGCTGTTATGGAAAGTATAGCTGGCTACTTTATTATTAAAATTATAGAATCCTCTGAAAATTATGCTAGCTACTTAACATAGTGTATATAGCTACTTGTACTTTGAACCATTATTTAAAATCAATTGAGACTGTAGCTATGGCATGGTACAAGGTGGCTCAAAATATTAAATAAATATGTCAAGATATGACCAACCCCCATTATCAAATGTCATAAAGGGGTCTCTGTTCTATAGTCCTCATTGTGTTTTGGCTCATAAACCTGATTTTCATATTTTTGCTACTGATATCAGCATATTTTTGCCCTCGAGTGCCACTACCTGTATATATAGGAAAAAATTGGCTGTTAACTAATGGGTAATACTAATTTGTACTGGACATAGAAAACTTCACATATGCTTTAATTATGTGGTAAGATGAACTCAAAATCTGTGAACCCATAACAAAACCTATACTTTAATTTTATAATATTTTTCATTTAAATGGCCGCTAATACAACTTGTTTTTCTTTCAGAAACCACTGATAAGCCTTTATTGTCAGCTGTAAAAGCCTCTCAAATTAATGAAGATTGGAGTGTTCTTGAATTAGGAATTTGTAATTGCAAAATTAAATTTCTTCTCTGCATTATTACAGCAGTCTATAATATTGCTGAAGGCATTAGAAAACACAAAAATTTAAATGAAAGACTATTACTATTGACATGCAGTACCATAGTGGAAATTGATGAGGATATTGCAATATGTGAGAACTGTAATATAGATAATAAAAAGAAGCAACGTCAATAGCCCAAAATAACGTTTTATCACAGATGCAAAAGCGTCTTTCTTTTTTATTACATTTTGTATATAATTTTCATATAGGTTGTTCACAGCAATTTGATATATTATTGTAGTCTAGCAGCCTATCATTATTCCGTATTAAAAGTTTGTTGTATTTCGAATATGATGGATAAGCTTTCCATCTTCTGGAGAAGCCCTAACTTCAGATTTAATTAACACTAGCATTATATGGCATACACGTGCAATTTTTTACTGTGCAAAGTATTTGTAGCAATTATTTATGTCAGAAATACTATATTAAAGAACGATCTCCAACAGCATCGGTATTCATATAAAAAAAACGAAGAATTATGTCACTATGATGTCATAACCAATTAAATTTTCATTTTGTCTTATTCACTGTTAGGGTAAAAATAAATGATAGAAAAAACGTCTTTGTTATCGTCTAATGCTGTTTCGTTTCGACCATAAAACCATAATACAACAACAAAATTTTAACTTTTGTTCCCCTTAAATTGCACACTATATCCACTCTTTCACCGTTTCGTCTGCAATCTTTAATTTTATTGCACTGTTTGATGTCGTAGGGAGGCTGCTTCATCGACATCAGATGATGCCTCAAGAGTACCGAGTAGTAAACGGTGTCATGCTGACCTGGAAATGGACCGAGCAGACAGTGATGTGTAAGTAGTTTTTTCATTGGACAACTTATCAGAAGTGTAATTGATTAACATGTGAGAAATAAGATATTTTATTTTCTATTCTTATTCACTTTTAAAAGGGACCTTTCTTGTCAGGCTTAATATTTTAACAATGAATCCAAATTCTATTAAATATACAGTGATCATGATTTACAGAACTTATTTCTTTGGCTTTCTACAACTTCTTCCAATGTGTGAAACTCCATAGTGAGAAGATTTGTTCTCAGGTTATGTGGTAAGTCCAAGCACCCAAATCAACTTGTTAACATTTTAGTGTCTCACTTGGAGAAGACGAAGGCGAAGAGCCTGGGGTGAAAAGGCAACGAATTGAACCTAATGAAGACCAACAGCTGGAAACAGGTGGGGGTGAGAATTAGAAGGAGTTATTTTTTTTATAAAGTGACTTTATAAATTAATCATAGCACTACAGAGAACAAACTGAGGTGGAGTAATGAAGCACGAGTGTGCAGTAAAACAAAAACTGATTAAGTACGTGGGTATAATATTGAGATGACGTAAATTATTGCTAAATATTATGATATTCAAAATTAAGCATTTATTCCAAGTTTTTGAACACAATTGTAGACATTGTAGACATTTAACTGAGGTTAGGTAGTGAAGAAATCCTTGTTGCCATTAATTAGTTCTGCTTGTGCTGTGGTTCTTAGCAGATTGGATTTTCAAATATCATTATTTTTGTGCTATAAAAATATGACTAATATAACTAGTTTATTTATGTTTTTGTTCTAAGTTAAGTTAAACTGGATATCTTTTTTCTCTTGCAATATAGATCCGCAGGAAGGCCTAGAAGAAGACGAACTACTTGCAGAAGTGGCAGAAGATGGTGATGATGATGCTATGGAAGGACCAACTGATGCAGTTCCTTTACAGGTAAATAGTTTTTTTTTTAATTTGCAACCCTATATATGTTGCTTTAGGAGAAACAAATGGACATATCGAAAACATTTATTGAATCATGAAAAAGGTCAAAATGATGCAAATGTAGAAAAAATGACTACATTATTATATTGTAACCCTTTCCTTATCTGGTTGAAAGCGCTCCTGTAATGTATTTTTTTTAAAAAGAAATGCACTTTTCGGGATTGCTTGGTGAGAGAAATGAAAGTATTCGATTGAGAAAAATTGACTGTAGCTGACAAATACGTTATATGCTAGTTGAACATTTAGTTTAAAAATTCTATTAATCCTAAGATGTCCACATGCCGCAGTTTTTTCTGTGTCCAATTTCTTTCTGTATCCAATCTTTTTCTGTATCCAATCTCTTAAAATGTTAAAATGAGGATAAGGGACAAGTGACTAGTACACAGTGTTTATTTTTTTAAGAATTTCACTCTGCTTGTTAAAAAAAATTATTTCAACCTAGTTATATTTGTTTCAGAGTGGTATTGGTTCATCCAGGGAAAATCAGCTTCAAGTTGAAAGATCTCTACAACGATCCCCTCAAGAGTTGCTTCGGCAAAGGTGAGATAAATGCAAATATTCACATTTTTTCTCGTGCACCTTGATGATACTAATTTCCATGGCTATTTATTTTCCAATAACTCTTTACATTTTAATGAAAAAGAGCAAAATTCATTCACACAAAAAATAAAAGGGTGACCCTAAGATCACAAAAGATCGTTAAAAGTGTACTTATGTTTTATGAAAAAAGGCTTTTTTTAAAAATATTTATTAACATGTCATCCGCAAAAAATAATACCTGCAAATTCCATTTTTTTCTACCTGGGAAAATTAGTACCATTGAGGTATGGAAAGGTTAAACATACTTAATAAAATAAATCTATTACTTTTTCAGGTCTCATCCTAGAGTACGTGCGCAACTTCCATCATTCTCACTCATGCCGGTACGTGTGTACTTGTCAAGTGGGTGCCCATTTAAAACAAATTTGTTTGATAAATTAATGAATATAAATTCCTTTGAGAAATTTTGTTGCCGTTATAAAAATTATCAAATGTTCGAATTAACAACATTTGAATAACATGTATGTATGTCTGCTGAATAACATGTATGTGTGTATGCTATAGTTTTTGGCACACTTATGTCACTGTACTTGTTCTTTGAGCATAGCTAATTTTGTCTTTTAGCAGGGTCAAGGCCATACTGGATATTATGAAGATACTGATGACTCAACGGTGCCCAGCACTCCAACGTTGTATATGCCAAAAAGAACAGATGGGTTTGCAGAAGCTGTAAGGTAAATAAAATATTTTGTAAGTTGGATAACATACATGTGACTTCAACTATAGTATGCATGTTGCATACACTTGTGTCAACTTTTTGTCTCTATCTTGAGTTTGTTTGGCATCATATTTTAGTTCTCCTCTTGTGCGCCTACCCACGTTTTCCTTCTCAACCCATGAGCAACCTCCATCTTCCAGCAATACACCAGCCCTTGATCAAACAGGTGAAATGTCTTTGTATTTTATGCTTACGTTATTTATGCATAGCTTGGGTTGTTCCTCTCTTATAGCTTATGATTACCCGCTTACTTAAACCCCTTTTTTCTTTTTATCTTGGACACATAAATATGCGTATAAAAATCACAGTTCTCTTTATTTTTGACGAAAATCTTCTACAGTATTGTAAAAATCTTCTTAAATCTCAATTTTCTCAATTATCCTGCGTTTTGATTTAAATAAGGTCGTTGACAAGGCAACACAAAGGTTCGAAATAAGGCTAATGATTTTTGAATTTAATGACTTACAAGAAAAAAATTTTGTAAACACTGAGTACAAGAATAACATCTTAAATCATCTAAATATCATATTCGACATCCAATTATAAGCACTAACCTTGCACCTAAATAAGCTTTTCTGACAGAAAAATTTCAAACTTTTTTAACTTAGCTAGCTAGCTATATTTTTCAAAGTTTTACATAGAAGAATACAGAAACAATACATATAGAGCCAGTTAGGAAAACAATGGCTAAATTTTCGAGGTATTCATTACCTTATTAAAGCTAATAACATCTATATTTTAGCTGTCTGAGCCAATTTAAATAAATGGGGTTTTGTAATCAAAACCGCCATTCTAAATGCACCAATAATCATAATATGAACACCGCTCAAGTAAATTTCATTACTTCATGATAAAAGGTGGGAAAGCTCTAAGTTAAATATCGAAATTATTTTTATACTAGTCGGTGGCCCGCGGAAATATCCATGGGTTCGCACGTTCTTTTTACACCGCATTGCGTGCGTCTCGCTACTTGCGCTACCATTTTGCGTGACAGACAGACGTATACGGGTATTATAATATAGATTTAAAGATACAAGTAAGAAAATAGAAAATTCATCATTGAAAGTAATTATTATGTCTGTAAAGTGCATATAATTTCTTATACCCTGATCTTTTTGCGAACTGTTTAATACACACTTTTATTCAGGACATGTGAGGATAGAGAGTAAATATCAATGACGAGGAATTTACTGTAACCGTAATACTGAAATTGTGGAATTGTTATAAAGTTGTTTGCATTAAAAAGTGTAAATAACTTTTTGTTATTAATAATTTATATCCTCCTCTTAGGTGTTCATCTTGATGAAACCAGAGTAGATTTAATGGGTGCAGAAGATCAAGTCCCTCAAACACCATTAAGCATTGTACCTTCAAGTACGTGTTATTTTATTGTTGTTATTGTAATTTCTTTGTTATTGTAATTTCTTACTCCAATGTTACCAAAAGTTCATACTCTATCTGTCCATTTTTTGATGTTTTGTGTTTTTACTGGTAAAATCTAAATGGCAGAAAACTGATATTTTGGTGCTTGAGATAAAGCAATGTCCCTTTTTGCATGTTTCTGATGAGTTTTTTGACACATCTAATTTGGTCATCTCTTTGTTTGTTTGTTAATGGCTATATTCTGTCTGTTTCGGAATTTCTGCAGCACACCATTTTTAACATATTTTATTTTGACTGCTCGCACATAGTAGACCAATTAAGAAACATAATTTTTTGGAAAAACCTATCCAAGTTCTTTGAGGCCTCGTTATGACAACGAAGGAATATGCAACGGGTAGTGCCAGGCTGACGAAAGCCATTTTGGTGGTGTTAAGTAGGGGTTTATAGGTCACTTTTTGACTCTATTTTCTAAACGCGTTTTATTTTTGTAATATTTTTTTTCTTAATGGTAACATAAATATATTGTCACGTTTTCTAGCCATATATAAATCTTTTTTAAGTAATTTTAAGATTTTGACTACAAACTTGATTTTCAGGGAGGAACCTAAAGCCAGCTAGCTAGGTAACTAGCTAGCTAGCCTTAGTTATTATGCTTTTAATGTTTTTAATCAGTTTGGGATTGAGTTTTTTTATCCAAACTAACATTATTTCTCCTGTGCTTGGGTTGTAGATATTAGCTCTTTAACTACCTCTTTGGGTAAAAAAAATGAAAATAGCCAAATGCAGTTTGGCTTAAATAAAATTCTGAGTCAATAATTCTTATGCTAAATGCAGTTAGGTAGCTACAAGTTTTACTGTAATATACACTTTAAAGTGTATTGATTCAATGAAACAATAGGGTTAATTTTAGTGTTTTTTTTGAAAAGGGTACAACACCTATAGGGCACATTGATGTAAGCACTCCACATAGAATGCTAAGCTCTCATCCTGGTGTCACTCACGATTAATTTTTGAACATTCACAGGAACTTCTTCTTCAACAAAACGCTGGATGACTGTTTTTGCTATGACAGGGTTACTACAGGTTATAACCTAATGCCCAACATTGTGCCCTACCTTATCACTGTAAGCACTCCACTGAAGTTGTGACACACTGTATACCTGCACTTAAGGTGAACTAACAATTGATAACAAGTTGGACTTAAATTGTTCATTATAGCATAAATAAGAAATGTGTAAATGTTTTTACATGTGAGCGTTGGTTCTTGAGATATTTTAGGTCGCTGCAATGACATTATCGATAAGGACTTTCTGTTTAGTAAATTACAAACCAGTGTAAATAATTCCGCCGGGAAGTAAACAAAAGCATTCTGAATGAACATAGCGAGGAAATGTTGAACGAATAAACTGTAGTACGTACGTTTCTTGCGATTGTCTGAAAATAATTTTATTTATGTGTTGGAATAAGAATACTTTGTAGTTAGTTTAGTTTCACTGTTATAAATAGTAAAAAAACATCTTTCAAGACAGCAGGTGTTTTTAGTTAATTTGCTAGGATTTGTGCAATATAAATGTTATGTGCAATATAAATTCATGTTATTAAATTTCTCGAAAATTATATTTGCTACGACTTTAAATACTTGGATATACTAGTTTGCCTTGACACTTTTTAAATTTTTTCTCTTCTCTGTGAGCGTAAAATACTGTGAACTCTTCACCTAATGTGACGAGACTTTATTCATCATCTTACAAATCTTTTTGAGCTATGGACGCCTTGCGACGTCACAAATCAAAATATGTACGAACCCAATTGCCTTTTGTTTGATAATGGCAGACGTAATGTAATTATCGCTTTTTGGAATCAAAATTTTGACAAAAAACATTTTTTTTATGCCATTTTCTTTTCACAATATATAAAAATGTTTTTATTACATGAAAACATTTTTATATATTGTGTATAAAAACCAGTGTTTCGACGTCTGTCCTCCTGCTATTCTATATCATAATACCAGATGTCTGTTTTTTTATAAGCTAAGTCAAATCACAGTGTTTTTAAATCGAAAACGCCTTTATAATCGCAACTATAATCATTGTAATAACCCCCGTCTAAGCAAATTTCATTACTTTACAGATGGGTCAGGATGCACGAAGTAGTGATGTGGGAAATTGTGTGATAAACGATGCCCAGTGGAATTTTCCACGGGCTAACAACTAGTTTATATATTAATACCAACTTTCCTTCTGTGGTTCATAGATATTACAGATTACTTATAGATTACTTGGAGTAATGGTGACAAATTGCTGTAGATTTCCATGAGCTTACAACTAGTTTTCTGTGGTTGATTATATGTAGCAAAATTATTCTTCCTACATGCAAGAAATATTTTTGCATATTTAACTTAATCTTTCTTAGTTGTTAGTCTTTCTGCGATTTTCCAACAGCTTGAATTTTTTATTTGACAGAAAAAGATTATCACAAAATTTGCACTCCACGACCATGATTTTTAAGCCGTCATTAAATAGATTATCATTGGAATTGGGAACACCCATACAGTTGCCAATATGCCAAGCATATTTAAGAATACGTTTGTGTGAGGTTCGTTCTCTTTCGCCATAATACACCTACTTAACTACTAATTCCATCAGCTGTTCCATCTCTTTACTTAACTTATTTTGTGCTGGCTTATGTAATTTTTTGAAATGCTAGGACATTCATAGTATTGACAAGTCTAGAAGAAGATGCTTGCAATGTTGTAGTTAGCAGTCCCCTTTCAATAACGCAAATAGACCACACGAACGAAGAAAAATAAGTATGCAGTTTTAAGATGGCAATAACCCTTTTAGAATCTTTTTTCTTTTTACACTTTCGGTTACTAAAGGTTATTTCTTTACTATATATCTATATATTTCCAAATTTAACACTCTTTATAGCTTTATTACTAATATCCTTTTCAAAATATTCAGTTTTAGCAATTCATCTTTATAATCAAAACACCATAATGAATTAATTCTGACTAAAATTATTCAGAACAATTGTGTACTTATTAAAGAGAAACATTAACAACAAAGATGCTGCATAACATATAAATTTGCATTGATCTTGATAGTACTGCAGTGTGCGAGCTGTAACTTTTGATAGCATATTTGTTTTTCATTAAAGTTATTGGACAAGTTTGGTAAATCATACAGCTGTAGTATGGTTTTGCAAATAATTTTTATTCTGAAAATGTTTTTTTTTCGCCGTTTAATGTAGCAGAGGTTGCTACCCAAGATTCTTTCCTAAAAAAGAGAAGCCCATTGTTTGAAGATCATAAAGGAACAAAGAACTCCACGAAACCTTTCATGAAGGACAGCTTTTTTCTTGTTTATTATACATTTTTAACTGAAAAAGTCGGTTGACAGCCTCAAAAGGGCACCTTAACCACATGACATACATGCTAAAAGGTTTTTTAATCTTCAACAATTGTCACTCAGGTACTAAATATACACTGCTTCATGGACCCAAACTTTCCATGTTCTCCTGGCTCTATTCTCCTCCTCCCCAAAGTGTATATTGCTGCTAGTCATATGTTGGCGATGCAGAAAGTATCTTTACTATATGACATCAAGATAATGTTTTTGAGAATAATAGATAACCTGCAGATTTTTTTGTTTACATGTAGAGCATTTTGTGCCATGCAAAAACTAATCCTCGGAAAGCATATTCCACATAACTGAATATATAAAATATTTTTTCCTTGCAAAATTATTTTTTAATTATGACAGAATATTTTTTACCATCGCGGAATTTGCATGGATGAATAAAAAATTGTTTCTCCCCTTATTTATAAAATGTTTGAGGCATGAAAATATTTTAGCTTCCATGTGAAAATTTTAATATTTGCTACATATAATAAGCCGTATTTTTTTATGTATAACAACAATTTCTTCTGCAAGCTATGTCTTGTTAACATCCTTATTCTGCTATAGATCAGTTGGTAGATCAATCGCAACCTCCATTATCACAAGAAGAAAGTGAAGGTAACATTCTTAAACATTGACATTAATCTTGATTCTTGGTAATAAATGTCTATCTATCACCCATTTTCAACCTTAAAAAGTTGATATGCTTAAAAATACATTGAGGGGAAATTGACTGCAGAATCTACCTGATCAATCAAGATCGTATTATTACTAGTTCTTGTAACCTCCGAAATTTGTACCTCTTTTCTTCAGTATTACTTAATGTTTGTCAAAGGTTTATAGACTTATATTTATATTGCTCTTATTGCTCAGCTTTGCAATCTTTACATATTACTGTTGCTTTATTTGTTTGCACATCATTTAGATCAGTCGCAAGAAACAGCTATTTCTGAGGATAATGGTCAAGAACAGAACGTTCCACAGCAGATTGATCTCACTGAAGAAGACGATGACGAAGATGATGATAATCAGGAGATTGAAGAAGAAAATGTAGAGGAAAAAAAAATTGATGGAGTCAAGGAAGATCATGATGAAAGTGAAGGTAGTTCAGCTGATACTGAATGTTACAATCTACACACGATTAGGCTCAAACCCAAATAGCCTATGGAAAAATCCACAGGAAAACTGCCCGTCTTGCATATTCCCCCCATCTGTTTTTCGTGCTTTTTTGTTCGCCCGTTATGAAATTATTCTGTGGTAGTCCTTCAATGGAAAAATCAATATATAGGCACTGAAGTGTTAAAAATTACAAGTTTCTATTTTTATTAAAACCTAGTTTATCAAAACATTTTAGCATGACATTTCGCAAAATTTAGGAACATTCAGACCATATCGAGCCTTAACAGAGTTTACGAAAAAGATCAGTATTGTATGTCGCTTTCTGGTAAAATATTGTACAATTAGCACATTTTTGCCCCTAGTTCTAGGTTACGAAGGAGCTGTAAATAACTTTCAAAATTTGACATTTTCTTATACGCATTTAAATATAGAACATAATAAGAACAATTTCAACTTCTTTTTACTAAAATTCAATTTGTTAATTTTAATCAAAAGGCGAGAATAAATTATTCAGCAAACAGTTCATTGCTCTTCTTATCGTAAATTAGTTTTTGTTAATTTCTTTTAGAAGGCACAAATAATTAAAACATTTTTTAGCGATACGCAATGCAATATTAATTTGTCTGTGCACGTATTTACAACTAAGAAACTGTATAGAGAGAACAATAAAAGTTTTAGCCATAACAAATTACAGTAATAAAAGGTGTAGCTACCTAACTGCATGTACTCGGGTGAGTTAAGGAATGACTCCGAATTTTCCGTTTTTTGGTCGTGTATCCCGCGTTTTCAAAATATGACGGATTTTGATGGTGAATGTGTCGGCTTGGCGGCCATATTGGTTGGTGATGTATCAAAAAGAGGCGCAGACTATTTTATCAACAAACTGTGCTTTTTTGGTCCAAGAAGAAATTATTTATGATAAATGTAAGTATTATATGACTACCCAAAGGATTAAGTAATATAAAAAACTCTCCCATTTCCTTGTTTACTTTTATTTTTTTCGTTGCAACAGCCAAAATGTAATAACTGTTGTGGCTAGCTAGCTTCTTTTATTGAAAAAGCAGTATATAGCTATATAGCTTACAGCTAGCTAATAACTAAAAAAGAAACTGTAGCCAACTATAGTCTAGTCTCGCATTGTTAGAGAATGTAAAGGATTGGGGTGTCTACTAAAGACTAAGCACTAAGTGACTTATATTTTTTTGTACTTTACAGTATATATGCAATATATACTCTTCATCTGTTAAAAATATTTTGATGCTGTGCTAGAGATTTCGGACTGTAAACATTAAATACCCACTATTCATTAACTTTGAGTGATCTGCTCTTAGCAAGAAATTTCACTTCATCTTTACAACGCTATCTCTTATTATATACCTAACTTTTTTATTTTTTTATAAAGATTTCGGCGAATTACATTTAATAGTATATACTTTCTGCCCATGGATAACATATTCTTCTTCTTTAACATTGTTCGTATCGTCCAGAATTATTTTCTTATATTTCTTAGTTTATTAACTCTCCTTATAAATATTTTTCAGATTTGATACCACTTCTTTGTGAAGCTTTTTTTACTGTCTTAAATTGGGAAATGGCACACTGCTTCCTACAAAAGCAAGTAAAACTAGTGTATATATCAAATATAGAAGGAAGACTTCGAAAGTTAAGAAAATCACAAAATAAAGCGGAAAAACTTTGCAATTAAGCATTTTCAAAATTTTTCACATATAAATTTGGAACACTATATTCTCTTGAGGATTAATTTTTTTACAGCTATGAAAAATTGTATATATCTTGTATATAATTTTTTAGGATAATGCCTACCTGAAGGCTTCTCGTATGCTCATCATGTTCTTGGCTCAACTGAAATGTTGATGTTGTATTCAGACAGCTCCACCCCTTCAGATTAGAAGCATTCTTTTGCAACCATGTTTCCATATGGCTGTGATATTCCAAATGTTCTGGTTAACTCTGAGAGATTGAGCTGTATAAAAGTGACAATAAAGTTTTACTTGTAGTAACAAAAGCAGAACACTGGGTTGGTGGACAAATGTGATAGTTGACAAATAATGTAACCACCTTTACATGGTGAAGTAGTCCAATATTATCAAATTGGATTTTTGAAGGATGGACTATGTTTTTGTTGTTGTGATGGCTGTGATGTATCTTTGATAAAAGTATAATATATAATATTTAAGCGGAAAATGTTTCAGAAGTTCAATTCCATATTTATTTATTTATTTTTTAAATATTTTTGTGATGTGTGATATGATTGTCAATTTGTAAACTGAGATCGTACTAATTTTGTCTGTAAATTGTGATTTGCTGGAACATTTAAAATGAATTCAGATGATGATTGAATAGTGAAATCACATGCTGTTGAATTCATTTTTTCTTGTGTTACAGACTTCATGGTTACATTTACGATTGGAGTTGTGCTAAACTGAAAAACTGTTGCTGGATTTTGATTTATCGGAATCTCGAGGCGTTGTTCTATAGCTTAATTCAAAGAAAAATCTTTAAAAATTTGTCCATGTGTCTTCCCATATGTCAGTTTTTTTTTTAGTGTTTTTTCTGCCAATGTCAATTTTGTGTATATTTTGTGTTTTTTAGGTCGGTTTAAATCGGCTATTTGTTTTTCAATGTTAAAGAAAATATTTTGCTGCACTCAAAATTTCAGACTGTGTTTTGCCTGTTCTTCTGTACCCAATGATAACCATTTTTCAGGTTAAAATTTTTCCATATAATATGTTTTTGTATAACCTTGCCACCTAATATTAGGTGGCAAGGTTATACAAAAACATATTAATCAGGTTTTTACTTTTATGATAAATATATTGCTCAAATTTGCAAACCGTGTCTAGAAGTCCTGAAAATATAAGTGTTGCTTACAGTGCTGTTTCTTAAGTCAAATCAGTATACAAGTTCTTATAAACCCACATTGAAATAGTGTAGACATATCCGAAAGTTTCTACGAACCAGAAAATATATTTTTTTAAAAATTGAAACCAGGATAACAACCAAATCGCTTTTTGTTTACACTTTCCCGCTCTACTGCGCCATTATGATATTACGGGAAGTTTACCGGCACGGATAATTTTCTACGAACTCGTCCCGCGGAAACGCTAACTATCGCCGATATTTTTTGAAATGTCGCTTATTTTAGGAAAATGTCGGAAAAGCTTGTCCTCACTATGACGACTATTGCTAACGACGGGGACAAACTTGATTCGAACGAGAAATACCCCCACATAGTGCGGGAAAAGTTATAATAAGTTGGGAAATTTCTCGATGCCGGCAAAAATTCTATGAAACGAAATCTTGAAAAACGGCAAACACGCCATTATTTGACGTCAATGTCGGATGAAAATTTATTATAACTTTTTCTACACTAATTTAACCATGGACAATTGAATTCAGCCGTTCGTTAAACACGATCGATTGCCTTCATAGTGTGCGACAAAAATCCGACGGAATTCAACTGCGTAGGGTCAGTCCTTAACTCGGCCAAGTAGCATAAGAAATACTGTTTAAAATATTATTGTAGCCAAACTGCATTTGGCTTCTTTCACTTTTTAGCCAGAGCCAGTTAAAGAGCTAGCTAGCTTGGCAAAACCCCAACTTAAAAATAATATATGCTTAACAAAATTACAAGAATAGAAATAAATAAGGCTAGCTATAATTATAGCAGTAAAGTTGCTGCATTCCAGTGTATACAAAACAAAAGTTCGTAAAAATCGCGTTCTGCTGGGATTTTCTGAAATGAAACTGCTTGCAACCCCTTAAACATAGAATACGTCTATTATTAAATAGACTATTCGTTAGCCCATGGGTTTGGCTGTACTTTACATTCCACTGTTTTTGTGTGTTTGTAGCACAACTTTTTTTTGCGCACACTGCTTTGTGACTGCTACATGGAATAACTAGTGTTACTGTAGAATATAAAAGTCAGTAATAAAAGGTGTTTTTATGCATCTTTTTCTCTACATTTTAATGTGCTTTTTAGGGAACGAAAGTGAGGAAGGAAATGAAGGAGGATCAGAGCAAGATATTGAAGAGGAGGAGGAAGAAGACTTTGAGGAAGCTGAGGTAGTTGACAGTAACTCTGAAGACGAACCTGAGTCTTCTGAATCGCATCTACCTATTATAGTGGAGCGAAGTGGTGATGTCAAAGGTAACCCTGATGATATTGTAAAGATAAACAAGGTAGAAATTAAAGAAGGTGCAGAACTTGATGCAGCACAAGGTAAAGAACTGGATGCAGCACACAGGTAAATTCAAATAGAAATAGTTTTTGGGAAGCTTTAAAAAGAAAAACATCTATAAGAGAAATTTAACGCACAGTAAGCGTTACAAAGCATTCAAAGAGGTGTGCTTTATGAAGTCAAAAATAATTTTGCATTTTATAGAGTGATAGTGCGTATTTTTGACTTCTTTACTTTTCTTGCACATTCTTAATTTTTGTGTAGGCATATTGTGTTAAAAAATAGATTCTGCTTCCTTTTAACCACATATCTTTTATAACGTTTTATTATCTCGTAAAAGGTATGAGTTAGGGGGGAAGTGTTATTTTTAAAATGGTTAATAATAAAATTATGTGAAAGTTGTTCTGGTGCATTTATTTTCTGAAAGTTTAAAAAATTGCCCAAAAATTGATATAAAAATCTGAAAAAAGATAAAACTGGAGATATAACTAAACGTGAAACGAAAACAACCCCTTCTTTACTAATATATCTCCATTTAAAAAACCTAACCCCCATATACCCTTTATAGTTTTGTAAGTGATTATGAAAGCGCTAGCAGCACTAACATAAAAAATGAACATTATGAAAAAAACTTTTTTTAGACAGAAATGATTTAGCTCATAAATAACCGTTGTTACAGCCGTTTGTTCAAAAGTTAATGTTGCACGTGTATAACTCGAATTTAGCATGTATTTGTTTGCTGAAAAAAATGGATAATTAAAAGATAAGAGAAAATAAAAATGGGATAAAAATCAGATTTTTAGAATATAATCGATCTTTATTTTTTAATCAAATGATTCTTAAACCATTAGAAAGCTGTGGCCGAGATTTTTTAAAAAAAATCATTTCCTTACTCACACCTTAACTAGTTTCAAACCCCATGGAATACATTTACAAAACCATTTAAAATTTATTGATTTTCTTATCAAACCGTTTGTTCTTAGTTTCATTGAGAATACTGCAATAAAAAAGTTTTGAATGAAATAGACGTCAACAATAACAATGTTAATTGACCGTCACTTTGCCCATACACTATGGTCAAATTTGTCTATAATGGCCACTTAAGGAAACCATAGCTATTAAATGTTTAGGGTACGTGGTCGTTGTAGAAAAAACCTGCATATAAGGACAATTTCTAGTTTTAGCCATCTAAGAGATTCACCTAGGGCGAAATTTCACCCCGGGTGCTCATGGGGTATAATCATATTTTTTTATCATTTTTCTTTGTTTTTTCCTAGCGTTGTTTAATTTCATGCAACCAAAGTAAAGGTTGAATTGGCCTGACCTTGTTCTTCAATATTAAGAACGTCTTTCTACTTTGAGCAACCATTTTTCGATTTAATTTTTTAGGCAAGTTTCGAAAACTATTGAATTCATCCATGCTCTTTTGTTAATAATACTCCTCCAGTAGGTCGGATATATTTAGTCGATCAAAGCAGCACAATACGCCATCTTTCCAAATGACAAGTGATTCGATCTCTACGCCAATCATACTGGCACATGTGCAACTGTTAGCTGCTCTTTTGTTTTTTTCCACCAGGGCAAGTTTGAGCTTCTCTAGTTAGTATTTTCTCTGTCAGCACCTTGAATATTAACCCAATTTCGTCCATATTTAAAATATTTATTGGAATGTTACACCGCCTGAAGTTTCAAGCCAATCATTTGATGCTGGAAGTTCTTCAACTCCGAGATCTTTAACAAAGTTTTTTGAAGTCATTAACTTTTTCTTTAAAATATTTTTTTTTTTTTCGTTTTGTTTGATTTGCTCGTTTTTTTGCGGATCATTTCTTAGAAAGAATGTCTCAAAAATAAAAAAGGTTGTAACAAAACATCCAAATTTTTTAAAAAAAGTAAAAAAAAAATACTAACGAAGACAGTTTTTATTTTCTGATGTCAAACAAAATAAACTGTGAAATTCATTACTCTTTTTCTTAGAAAGTTTTTTTAAAGAAACATTCTATGTAGTGTTCAAAAGTCCCTATAGAATTAATTAATGTAAGTGACGTGATGACCTGACCTTGTTCTTCAATATTGAAAACGTTGTGATGACCAGAATTTCGCTATTTTTAAACAGAAAAATGTGTAAAATTGAATGTGCAGCTCAAAATTCTGTTACAAGGAGGATTGATACAGATTTTTTGACTAGCTAGCTAGTCATTTTTGTTATAAATTCGCCGTCCTTTATTTAGCATTTTCCTTAAAACTGCATATCTAATCAACTAGCTATTTTGAAACGCTTCCAGATAGAATGAAACTTTTCTGTCCAATGAAATGTTTTTTTATCGATTAATGAATTGCAAGAAGTTTCTGATGCAGCCTGATATTTGTTTGTGGAGCTTGTTTATGTTTTAAGCTGCTATTTTCCTTTACGACCAGCAATACCGACCTGTTTCAGCACATCGTTGAAAGTGTTAAGCCAATCAGAATGCCTGGAAACCCATTTGCCCACTTAAAAATTCCGAAATTAGGGAAGAGATGTCCTATAGACTCCCTGTTTTAGGTTTTCCTTCAGAAATATTACAGCCACACACACACCCTCTCCACCCCCTTCCTCAAAATTAAGAAAAAATATTTTTTTTATTTGCAATAACCAACAAGATTAAATTTTCTTTGTAGTAATTTCGTGGTCGTTAATTTGTGCCTAGGTAATTTTCTGATTGATGTATGTTTGTTAAATTCGTGTTTTATTTTGCAGTGTACCAGGTGAGAGGCTCAGTCATGATACGGAGGCTGAAGGTGAAAAGGAGCCAGTAGTGGTAATAAGCGCAGGCGACGATGTCACAGGGACTGCTGGTATGTCAATATTTGTTGGCTCCCTTGTGTGTTAGTTTGTGTCATCCACCCTGTTGGTATTGTTTAACCCTATTGTTCTTTTTAGTTTGGTAAATCTACTGTCCTGTCCTTTTTGGGTTGAGCAGCAGTGTTATGGTAGGTTCTCATATATGTACGTTTTCTTGTTATTTCAGCCAATCAACCCTCGTCTTCGTCTGTCATTGAACAAAAGCGAAATTCGATAGAAGGGGAAACACAAGAGCAAGCTAAAGTCGAAGGTAGGTGCCCTATATCGGAAGCTTTATTACGTGCCTTCTTTCATCAAGTCTTCATTACCGTCTTTTATTCTCTGATATCTGCCTCGGACGGCTAATTCTCCGATATCTGCCTCGGAACGGCTAAAGGTATTAACTATTCAATATTACCCAAAACGCGTTTCTTAACGATCAGAGAAGGTCGACAAAGTCATAATTTATCGCATCATTTGTTTGTAATGAAGTACCACTTTGTAACACATTCTAAAGACATAATATTTAAGGTTATTAATAATTAAAAAACTCTTGCTATACGTCATGTGGTTAGCCTAGCGAAAAGTCGAGTATCAAACGTATCAAACAGGAAAGCAAGTGTGGCTAGCTAGCTGACTAAAGGTAGGTATAGTTTAGGCTACCGGGCTTAATGTAGTTAGCCTGATCAGTAGGGACAGGGAAAAAATTAAGTTCCATTGTAATTACTTTTGTTATATTATCATTATGTTAGCTGTTTGTTTGATTTACCTCATGCACTAATTCAGAAAAAAAATTAAAATCCCTCTCCATCAAAATTCTACCACAAAGTTTTTCATTTTTTGTCCACAATAAAGTTTGAAGATACTGATTTTTCTTTCACTAAAATTGCACCAGCAAAAATAAGT
This sequence comes from Hydractinia symbiolongicarpus, assembly GCF_029227915.1. Lineage (NCBI taxonomy): Eukaryota > Metazoa > Cnidaria > Hydrozoa > Anthoathecata > Hydractiniidae > Hydractinia > Hydractinia symbiolongicarpus. Next base: position 13,308,196 of record NC_079885.1, on the reverse strand, counting down.
TTGCAAAAGTTTGTTCTGCAAATAATTTAGGCATGAGTACCTAAAAAATGTATCATCATCCTTTGACATAAACTTTTAGTTTATGATGTATACCTGTATACAGTAAAAAAACATGCAAGACATTGCCCCATTAGCCAAAATTCAATATTGTCCATATAAATTGGTTAGGAATTGAGTATTAAAAAGGGGATGGTGGTCATACTTTTCTGACAGAAATGGGACAAGGATGGGAAAAAATCATTGCAAAATTACATGAATCTTTTATCAACATTTATTCGCGAAATTCATTTCAGCAAAAAGCACATGAGTCTCAAAATTTCTTGTGAACTTGTGAACTAAAAAAAAAACGATGAATCTGTTAGACAAATTAGCAGTAGCTCAATATATACCGATATATAGATGGATCCATTATGTATTATCTAACAATATGTCTTATTCCACATCTTTATTTGCAACGAAAAAAAAAATTATAGTAGCTTAGCTGTTTAAATGTTATGACCGATTCGCTTTTCACTGTTGTTAAACGCTGAAGTTATGCAGTCGGTCGCTTTTAGATAATCACCTAATTATGACGGTATAAGCTAAATATGCAGTTGGTGCATTTTTAATGACCTTGTGTCTAAATTTTGTCTTTGATATTGATCACCCATTTCTTCATTCTTTAAGCTTGAGATTTCATTTCTTCTACTTTCTTCCTTTTTACCTATTATTGCTGTTCGATTATCCTTGTCCTAGGCAGCCATAGTCAAACTTCATTTGCTACATGGTGGTTTCGAGCTAGCTAGCTATATTTAATTCATAACACGAAGGTTGGTCGTAAGGGAACACTTCAGTACACTTCAATCCATGCTCACTATCATAAATAGCCATTTACCATTTTGCAACTTTAAATTTCGTAAACGTTAATAACTTTATGTTGTTTTTATTTGAGACGTTTTAATAAAGTTGATATACCACAGGACTAAAAGAACCATTTCAGCACGTTATTTAGAAGTTAAACGTTAGTATACAGAAGCAAAAATAGGAAAGAAACACCAGAAGGTTACGCATTTCTGCATTTCTTTCTTATGACACAAATTCCTTGTGAGAAACTCACCAAGAAACTAGACTGGGCTATCAAGTCAAATAAAAACAAGCTAAAATTTGTCTCTACAAGCGGTTTACTCTTGCCCAGACTGCGCTGTCTGAAAGCCAGTATTGTCGACAAAATTGGTTCTGGCATCTGTAATTCAGTCTGCTTTTCTACGACCACCAAACTCAATTCTCAGCCTAGTCTGTGGCCAGTGTAGCATCCCCAATTTTCATGCTAGGATACTTTTTTAAAGCTTCCTACTTTTATGACGAAGGCAACATGTACAATTTCAAGCTGCATTGGATGTGTTTTTTCTTTCTGAAAGAAAATAGTCAGGATCGTTTGCACCAAGAGCTTGATTTGTTGGTCAAAGAACTTTGTTTTTAATTCTCCAAACGTGCTTTCTTTTAATAACAGAGTTTTGAGTTAAGAAAAAGACTGCAACTGCTCTTTTTCAATAAGACATGACTGTGAATACATTTGGTGATGTACAAAGTGGTATAGAATATTACGTATGCAGTCCTATTACTAGATACATGGAACCAAAGTACATGCATTTGCCAGGTAGTAATAAAATTGATAAGGGAAAATGTATCAGTTCGAAGCAAAATATGGAATGGTGCAGGCCTTTAGGTGTCTTGATGATACACCTACCAACTTCATGTCCTAATTCTACTTCCCAGTCATTTATGTATATTTTGTACATCGTAACTTTTGTGACAAGCATATATGTAGCTAAAATACAAACGAATCTAATGACGCAGAATGACAGATCCCACAAAGATTTTCCAGGCCCTATATTTTTTAACACTGATGGGGCTAATGTAACGCGTAAAATTATTACTAGCCACTTCGCCACTTCGCCATTTTTTTTTTTTTTTTTTTTTTTTGGATATAAAAGAACATTTACATTGGTTTTGTTTTGCCAAAAACTTTAGTTTCAAACAACAACATAAGCTATTAGTCAAATATATTTGTTTAACTTTCTGTTTACTTTATTCTACTTGTTTCTTATGGCAGTTGTCCCGTTAGTTAAGTATGCACTTTAATGGAATTTTTAGCTCGTTTTACCAGGATCCTGCTTTGTATTTTCTGAAAGCTGAGAAAGTTCGTTCTGCTGAATTGATTCGAGTGGGGACGTTTTATTGTCTTATGTTCTTCAGTAAAATTATTTTCCAACTTAGAATACGGGGTTAGTTTAGAAAGAAACTTTTATAAACGTTAATTTTTTCTTTCTAGATAAACCTAAGCCAGTTCGTCTGCAACGAGCGGCAGGTTTGTGTATTTTATTGTAATATTATTTTTGGAAGAGCGATCGTTCGCTGGACACAAAAAATAAAATAAACTGAGCATGAGGATTTATCAGGGTGACCACTGATCACACTTCTGGAATTTCTGGTTGTACTGGAATATTTTACAATTGTTTTTTAAAAAAATGATGAAAGGGGGAGGTGTCGCTATTAATTTTAAACAGACTCACTCAAACATTTGTGCTCACGTTGAAGGTAAGGGCGGAGCAGGTGAATTTTTAAACGTAAATGTAAGCTTGTGGAGATTCCTAGGACTGTGGTCATTTTTGTGTAGGTATAGCTAGCAATAAGTTGAATACAAATTATTATCGTATTGATTTAGGTACTCGCCCAAGATTACGCAGAACTGCTCCACCAGGTATGTTTTGTACATAGTTTCGACTTATCGTTACGTTAACTTATTGAACATACAAACCCTTCCTGAAATATTGAGACAGTAGCAATTTTTCGGCCAGTTTACAACTTGCGAATTTTCCATGGAAGTCATACTTTTAAACATGTGTAGATTGGGTAAGCAACGTTTAAATTGTGCTCGTCGCAATTTCTAAGACGTCCACTTTACAGATTAACCCACGCCTGTAAATAAAAAATCTCCGCCCTGACGTCAGCAACATTTCGCACATTTTGAAAGTTGTTTTGTAACCAAATAACTAAGTCCACTGTAAACAATGACAAAAGAACTTTAAAAAGTTCAAATTTTGTGAACCTAGTATAGAAATATAACTACTTATGACTACTATATAACTACTTAATGTAAATAAGATACTTGTTTGCTCTTTCTAAAAATACTTATATCGGAAAAATTATTCCTTTTGGTCGTGTTGGATAGTTCAGCGTTCCTAAATTTCTTAAGAGTGTGTTATTCGTATTTCAAAAAAATTCTAAGTCGTAGGTTTCTTATGAAAAAGCGTGTACCGGAAATGCTCCTTCTTGGCGTTAAATCATTTTAGGATGGACGTTAATTGACTAGGAGCGTTAAAAAGAGAGTGGCCATTAATTAAAACTAAAAAAAATTATTTTCTTCAAAACTGAAAAACAGTAACAGCACGTGTTTATTTGTTATTCTGGAATTAAAGCAACAATACAAAAAGAGCCAGTATCGTTTGATCCCATCCTCTTCAAAAAATACGGTAAATTATTTCAGGGAGAGAGCGCTTTTTGGAAAGGGACGCGTAAAATGACTGGATTTACCGTAGATTTGTAAAGGAAATATATATTAAGAGGATTGTTTTCTTTTGAAGGAACGCCTAATCCTATTTTTACCAGGTGATATAAAAAACTTAGCTCTATCATAGATCTCTTCCTCCAAACCTGCTAGGGGTTGCATTTGGCCGTAATTAAAGCCTAAGGGGGAGGGGTGACTTTATTATTAGCCTTAAGGAAGCATGGATTGTACTAAAAAAATTAAAAAAGTGAAATTTTAAGAAATGACATCGCTCTTAAATCAGTGAGTAAAAGTTATCCTTAAGTTTCGGTAATTATTATTATTATTAATCATAATATTGGGTTCCATTATATGTACAAATGGTTTTTCCCCCTAAACATAAACGTAGAACCTTAGGTGAATTATCAAAGCTATACAAAATAATTCCTAACAGATTACTCCTCGTGCCAATTTAAATGTGGAATGCTTGCAAAACCATTTTTGCAAGCATATCGTTTTTTTAATATGTAAGTGGACTGTACGGGTTACATTTGTTTGGTTTCTCTAGGCAAAGGATTGAAGCAAGATGGCAGTGAGAAATAAAGCAGAACGTGGGCATGTTTAATGGTTAATTCACAAACCTCTGGTTGCTTTACATGATTTGTATGGAGAGTGAAATTATTTTAAAACCGCGGGAGATTGTTTACAATTCTGAAGCTTTTTTATGTACGAATAAAACTTTTATCTCAGTATCATTGTTTTTATTGCAAAGCAAATGAAGCCCGCTGAGTGCACCGTTTAAGCATGCATAATATTTCCCTATCTTGCAAAAGCATGGTATCCAGAGAGCTTTAAAAGTTATGATGATGATGATGATGATGATGATGATGATGATGATGATGATGATGATGATGATGATGATGATGATGATGATGATGATGATGATGATGATGATGATGATGATGATGATGATGATGATGATGATGATGATGATGATGATGATGATGATGATGATGATGATGATGATGATGATGATGATGATGATGATGATGATGATGATGATGATGATGATGATGATGATGATGATGCCGAGGTAGCGCGTTGCCCCTCGTGGGATGCCAGCATTGTGGTCACTTCGTATGAGGATGTGTGGGGTTGAAATGATGTTGGGACTTTTACATTGCTATTGTTCTAGGCTCGTCTTTTGTGTGATCTTTTTTTTGTTAATATAATTTTAAAGTTTGTCAGTTCCTGCGCATGATTATTCAAAATTTAAAATATGGCGCGCTCATTGGTTTTTTTAAAAGAGGCAGACTGCGCTGCGATGCAGCTGCTGAATAAAAGTCCATGATGCCAGTGTTATTTGGAAGACCATGCGTACTGGCTTGGTCTGCTCCATAAAAAAGTTACTATTATTCAGTTTTACGTGTAATAGCTATTATGACAAAAGAAAAAGAATTATTTACAGGGTTGCCACGTCTGTCGAACAAGAGTAAAGTCTGGAAATAGTCTAGATGTGGCACACTGGTCTTAAAGAATGTCTGAAAAATAGTTTTAGAAAAAAATTGCAATCGATTCTTACATAAGGCCTTAACAATTTATTTTTTAATTTCTTGAATTATTTTTGCATGAATTTATATACTCTATTGTATAGTATATCTGTAGTATTTCTGTATGTATTACATATGCGTTGATTAATGACATTGTCTCTGACTTAAAAGTGCGATGAAGAAAAGAGTCAGTTAAGCGTGTAAAGAAAAAGGGCGAAAGAACTACATGAGAAGAAGAACAACTGCAATGTGAACTGCAAACGAAAGAAACTATTCTTAATCAGTTTAAACTGGTTCTTTTTTTTGTGCTGTATATCGTTGTTTCATCGTGAAATATATACATCGAAAGAAACTTATATGTGTGACAATTAGGCTGTTTCTGTATATAAAGAATATCGAAAAGAGAAAAATATTTAAAGGAAAGTTTTTGACCAGATCATAAATGTCTAGAAATCTATTATTGATTTCACTCAAGAGTGAGGAAAAATAATATCAATTTTTATGATATGTCTGGAAATTCAATTTAAAAAAGTCTGTGGCAACCCTGATTTATAATTGATTATTATTGCATGTTTGCCAAACAGGTGGCCAAATTAAAAACAATGAAATATGTTTCTCCTTATTGTGATGGCCACGTGTCAACCACATACAAAATAATAAAACAAGAAAAATTTAAAGATTAAAATAGAAAAATGTTGAATAACGTGAGGAACATATTCATCTACCTTATTCCATGAAATAACGAGTCAAGAAATTAACGCGAATTAACTCAACGGTCATGAAATTAACGCGGTTCAACGAAACTATTTTGAAAAAGGCATTTAGTTAACGCAGTTGTGCAAGGTTGTTTTCAAAAATGCATTTATTTAACGCGAATTTGAGAAAGAAGAGAAAAAGATTTTTTAAAAGTAACCCGTATAATAAGAATTGGGTCCATGTTGATCTGGCAATTTGCTTCTTCGGCGCTTTTTAATGTTTCTGTTATCCCAGCAGTGATGATTTTACGACCTTTTTCAGTTTAAAAAAACTCGTAGATGCTCTTCATGATTTTCACTGTTTGTCAAGACGATTTGATTACATTTATTACTGGATTAAGGGGTTTTCATGTGTACAGAACATGTCGTTGGCCATACTCCCCAGAAGATAAGCAGATATATTTGCTATGCGTTATTTTCTAATTCGCTTTGCTCAACCGAAAATAACCTTATTTATTATCTAAACTGGGACAAGAAAAACGCGGTATTAGTAGTGTAGTAGTTATGGCTGTAGTCGTCTTAGTTATCAGAGTTGTACAAGCTCGTACATAAAGTGTAAAAATACAACTGTAAAGCATATCTGGCCTAATTGTCGTTAGCAATATGCCCATTGGCTTCTCTACTAAGGTCAGTGTTAACGATATTGAATTTTTAACTCATCCTCCTGCTTAGCAATATGCCTCCGTGGCTTCTCTACTAAGCTACAACTTTGACTCAGCTAACAGTCAGCATTATTTTCATCGTAATATCATCAATCTTTACTACACAGTAATTTCGGTTTTTCTAGACTTTTTCAGAATCGTTACAATTTTTTACGTCGTTAAAAAAAATGTATGTTCCTAAAAGTAGGGGCGAAGGATGTTTCAGAGACCTAAACTTTCAGAAACAGACAATAAAATGCTAATGTCGTCTTGAACGTATCCATCTTTTGCCTTTTCGGATCTCCACCGCCCATGCCTTTTGAATAATCTGTCTGGTACTCCTCTATTTGCTGCAGCAGTTGCGCCACCCGATCTTAAACTATGTGGGCTAAATTTTGGTGATCTACATTGCAAGCCTTTATTGCGTCTTTAAAACATTCACGGGCTTGAGCATACGATAATGGCTCGTGTTTTGGTCTCAATCGTTCGTTTTTTCTTGAAGATGTTATGGCTCTAAAAATATACTCATCGCCTTCTTTTATTTTACACCTGTCAATATAATTAGATAAATTGGAGAATGGACATAATTTTGTGGTAGTTCTACTGATCAAAACCCAAACTCCGTCACGATAAATATCTGTTTTGCTTTTTTGGATAAATCTCTCAGATGTGTTTTATTGAAGATACCATCAGAAAGCCGTAAATGTGCAAGTTTTTCATAGCCCAGAAATCCGGAAAAGCCAAGAACACATATATTGATAGTCCTTAGATTTTGTAAGGTATTAAAGATAATTAACTCCTATATATACGGAGGTGTGGCACTCGAGGGCTAAAATATGCTGAATCATAAGGCAGAACCACATTTTTTCAAAATTACCCAGGGTTCCTCGACGTTGTCCATCATTTTGACTAGCGCTGAAACTTGTGACCGAGACGCGGTTGGAAGCTAAGGGATCGTGGGTTGGAACTAAAGACATGCAAAGAAATGCAACTAAAGACATAAACTAAAGACATGCAAAGAAATGCCATGAGTTGTACAAGGGAAAGAAGAGTAATTTTTTTTCATTGGATTTACAAGAATTTGAGGTACACCACAATGAGAAGTAAAGAACAGAAACGCCTTTCCGATGTCCGATGATGAGGGATGGTCACATCTGGATAATATTAATTTTGTGATTTTAAGCTACCTAGCCAGTACCATGCCAGCACTCGAGGGCACATTTGTTATTAAATAATTAAGTGATAAAGTACAAGAGCTAAATATATTATTTTTATGTAGCTAGCTGCACAAAAGATTTTTCAAGGCATTCTGTCATTTTAAATAAAAATAGCTAGCTAGTTGACCTCCCATAACAGTGAATCAAGAATTGAGTATATAGCTAGATAGGTATGCAAGGCATTGCATGTTGGTAAACATGTTTTCACGACAAACTGAAACCTATATTTCATATATAAATTTCTGCAAATGCTCAGGTTTCTTTTATCGAGCGGGAACCTATTTTCATAAATAATTTGGTAGGTTTTCAGGTTTATTTTATGAAATAACAAAATTTAGGAAAGTATAGCCAGAAGTAATATTCGCTTCAAGCAGGAAGACCTAAAGTCTCCAGGTAAAGTTTTATTAAGCGTAAACTGTTTCATACGGACGACACTTAGTGTAATGTGTTACAAATCCAGTGGAGCGCTTATAGCATTAAAAGTATAATATATTTTTCATAAACCAAAATTCACAGGACTAATGATAAAGATAAAGCCTATTGTTACTTCTGCAAAGCTAATACAGTTGTTTAGCATTTTTCATTTTGCATAAAAAGTTCCTGTGGGTATTCAAAAATTAATTGTGAGTGGCACCAGGCTGAGCAATTAGTGCAAGTAAACATGTTGCAGATACAGGTGGACAAAAAATAACTTTCTAACCACTTTGTATTTATACGGCATAAAATTTAGATTATGTATTTGGCACTGTACTTTAGAAGCACATTACCACTTTCTCTGAGCTGGATAAGGTATTTGGTCCTACACCTGTACCACATTTTATCTGTTTAAATTATTTTGAATTCTGAGAATCACGGCTTGTCAAAATTGATATGCTGTCAAAATCAGTTTATCGGTGTCTCCAAAAATGGCTAAATTCAAGAACTCAAAAACTATGATAGTATTAAAAAAAAATTTTTGGGTTCATTTCATCAAACTGGTCTAAAAACATTTAATACTAAGTTTCAAGTCATTATTTCAATTTTTACTGAAGTAATAGGACTTTTACTTAGTATAGTTTTAGCATAGTTTTTCATACCGCTGACACCAAAATGGCTGCAGGGACTAATTGGTTTGAAATTGAAATATTTTAATAACAACCTTTTTTTCATTATGTGTTTTAATTTTACTGCAAAAGCTGTTGCATAGATTATATATTAACATTAGGATAAGGATGAAAAAGTTACTGTGGGACATGGGTTTTAAACCTTAAAAATTTCCAGCGAGAAATTTGAAAACTAATGAATGAAAAAATCACAAAAGTTTAGCTATCTTCAAATTTTTAATTTTTGTTAATGTAAAAGTAGTCCACATGAAAAAAGTTTCTGATGTTTTTTATGAACAAATCTTCCATATTAGCCATATGTCGTAACTTGATGAACAATGAATTTTCCCGCAGGTGTTCTCAAATATGTGTAGTATAATCTTAAAAAATGTGATGTAATTTCCTCTTTAAGTTTTGACTTTTAACCCAGCTAAAAAGCTCAGCCTTGCCCTTTCATACTTAGTCTAGCTAGTTATAGCGAAATAGTTTAATATTCAAACTTGACCTATTTTACTGAGTATTAAGTAATAAATGCTAGTTTAATCCTAAATCTAACTATAGGGTAGCTAAGCTACCTGTAAGAACAACATCAAACAACATCGAGGCTGTTCTCTTTTGTAAACAAACCCAGTGGTATTTTTGTAATAAGTACCAAATTTTATGTGTATATTTCTTGCGCTTATGAGTGTAACCAAAGTGCTCTGTACGTAGATCCTAAAAATTTATGTCATTGGCTCACTCTTTACGAATGACACCACGTAACAAAGGAAAAACCATGCTTTGCTATTTGCCGTAACCTATACCGAGATTTGGTTGTGAAATATATAACAATTAATTGTCTTTAATGTTGTTTATGCGTGCGTGAGCTCCAATAGCGTTATTACTGGCGTCAGAATAAGCGATTGTCGTGGGAATTTGATATTGGATAAGAATTTTGTTGTTTAGGGATTTTAAATTATCTCTCCAAAATAAAAGTTCTTTTATGAAGCTATTTTCGTATTTCAAATTCAATTTTCTGTCCCAAGTTACTCTTGAATCAATTAGTTTATAAAGATATCTTGTTTTTAATTGTGCGATATCTCTCAAGACAAATGTTTTTGCCACAGAGTTGAGCTAATAATCTTGCTGACACGTATGGTAATTTTGTGACAATAAAATCAAGGAAATTCTGAGTCGAAGTAATTTTGTCACGGGTAACAGAAAAGCAACATCTTTGGAGATCGACTTGAATACCTAACCATTGGATGTTATGCGAAGGAGTCCACGCAGATTTTTTGTTGTTTATTAAAAAGCCACAGTTAATTAATATTGTACGAACACACGTGGAATGACGTGTTGCATTTAATAAAGAATCTGATACGCCCAATCCATCATCGAGATAAACTGCAATAGAACTTTACTAGGCACCTCATGACTTTCGTAAAAATAAATGGAGCAGATGTGAGTCCAAACGGGAGAACTAGAAACACAAAGTGGCGGAGTTTTCTTTCGTAGAACCAGGAAAAACCAAGATATTTTTGAAAGTCAGGGTGAATATCGATATGGTGATAACCCTGAGTGATATCGAATTTAAAAAGAAATTTGTTGGATTTTAGGTAATCTTTCATAACTTTCCAATCGTCAAATTTTATTTTATCGTTATAAACGCGCTTGTTTACATGTCTGAGATCCAAAATTAGACGTTTTTTGTCATTATTTACGAATACTGAAATTGGATTTACAATGTATGGAATATCGTCGTTTGGCAACATTTTTATTCTTCCTGTATTTAGAAGCTCGTTTACTGCCTCGTCCACGAAGAATCTATTTTCAAAAGCTGATTTATTGTTTTTAAAATATGCAGAGTTAGGTGTTGTAACAAAAGAGATTTTATAACCTTCCAAAATTACGTTTTGTAAATTTCGTTAGTTCCGATGTTTTTCCAGAATGAAATGTTTTTCTTTAATCTACCTTTAACTATGGGTATCGAGGAGTTATTGTTACTTTTAAATTCAAACTTATCACTGTTGGTTTGCAAGAAATTTGTTGAATTCTGGTCTGGTGATGATGCTTGTTGCTGTTCTTTGGATTTCTGGGCAAGTATTTCTCCAATGGCCAAATCTTCCACATGCGAAGCAGGCTCCTCGGGGTCTTTGGTGTTGTTGGAATTGCTGTTCTCCGCACCATCCACCTGGTTGGTATCCACTTGGTTGGTAGCTTTAGAACCTTTCTGGAGGCTTGGAGTATCTAGCTGAAAAGAAAAAACGATTCTGGGAATTTGAATTTGAAATATATTTTTTATTTTTACTATGCTCGGTCTTTATTGCCCTGGTTTCAGCAGCCTAAATATTCTTTTCGTCCTCACTATCGGAGGCAAGATCGTCCGACACGTATTCATCTACAGTTTTCCACCCTGCTGGAGACCTATCAGCAATTTTTATCAACTTATTTCTTTTTTCTATAGAGTTAGTAATCTTTAGGGATTTGTAAATTTTTGTATCTCTTTTTGCTAATTTCATAACGTATCTTGTTTTTTATGTCCGAATTGAATTCGTATTGCACTTTGTTGCCCTTGTGTTTGAAGCTTGCTGAAGGTTCTTATTTAAGCTTTCTAGCCAGATCTTTTGTGTTTTTGGAAGTGAAGAAATTCTTCAAATCGTTCAAAGCTGATGAACTATCCTCTCTTTGGCGCTTTGGAGGATTCTTGTCGCCTGGACTTGATGATCTTGAGCGTGATTTTGACATTCTTTCTCCTTAACCTGTTTCAGCTCTGATGGTTAATCGACTTGTGAGAAGGGTGGAGGTTGTTGCACGTGTTATAACGTTAAGACTGGAACTAGTGTGCCGTGTAACGGCACACGAGTATTTCGTAACGAAAATAAATACGAATATTCCACGAAGCAAAAATTACGGCAATCAGTCGATGATGTGACTATCGGTATTGTAACTGTCGATTTGGGAGTGTCGGTGTTGTTACTGTCGCTGTTGTAACTTTCGTTGTTGTGAATATCTATCAACTAGATTTTGTACCTTGCAAGCTGTTTTTTCCTTATATTTTGTGTGTTTTGTGTGGGGCATTTAATGCGATTTGACATTAGATATTTTGTGAAATATTTTAAAACATTTTTGCTAAATTAGTAATTACACCTTGTAAATGTACTTTTTGACATTTTCAGATTTATTTTTTTCGTAAAGGACAGTGTGCAATATACTGAAATATTTGCTGATGTTATTAAAATGTATGTGACAGATGAATTTTTCCACAGGTCTTATGGACTAGCCTTATATAATAATACGAAGTCTCTGTCGCAGGCATAGTGGATGTGTTCATTCTTCTTTGAAGTCGCCAAAATTTTCTTTAAAGGGGCTACAGAACGGCTGTTGGTTTTCGACTTTAGTGACTTACACGAAAGTCGAGCTGATGGCAGTGAAAAACAAACTGGCTATTTTTCCGGCATGTATGTAATTTACAGACTCGAACATATAGATTATCTTATCCAGCCTTTGTCATGTTTTCATCCAGAATGAGCCTCGCTGAAATATTTTTTTGTAATATGCTTTTCGAGAAAAAAATATTGAACTAGCGAGCAAAGTGCGCTGGTCTGTTCATTGCGCAAAACGCGTTTGCCGGATTTTTAATATGTGCGCGGGATTTACGGAATGTGAGCATTTTTACCGTAAGTCGCTGACAAAAGTATTTGTCAAGGTCCTAGATGTTACAGCACGACGTTAATTTTTAAGACTGGCGTAAATTCATTAGATAAGAATAGTGAAGCCATTGCATTGTACTTTTAAATTTAAGGCTAAATAACTTGGAAACGGGTGGAAATAACTGACGTCATCCCTTGCCTGAGTAACTAAGGACTAACTGGGACCAAAATGGGACCAATTTCTTATTGCTTGGTCAACCCACCCGTTTCGGAACAGACGCGTTAATGACGTCATCAAAAACCCTTTATAAATCTCCATATCTCTGTAACAGTTAGTCAAAAGTACTTGATCCTATATATTAAGTTTTATACAATAAAAGTAAATGTGAATCGAATTCCTACAAAAAAAGTTTTAGTACTTTCGCTGGTGTGTTGCTGACATCAGCAAAATCTACAAGCCACAATAAACTAAAGTTGTGAAAAAGTTTTTTTGGAAAATATTACTGCGTCTATACGCATGTGCGACACGGTTTACCTGTACAAGCGCTCAGCCTACTGTCACGATTAATTTTTTAACTATCGGGGAAACACATTCCGTATTTTTATATCAGTTAAATTTGCAGGAAAAATAATTTTTGAAAAATATATTGCAACTAAAACACTATAATGTTGTGTGCACTTAACTAGATTTACGACATACTACGTGTCTGTACTGCATATCTACGCTCGACCTGGATGTGTGCCACAGTTTACTTCTCCGGTCGTTCAACGCTTTGTCACACAGCCACTTGTCCCCCGCCTAGTCCTAGTATATCTTCTCTATAATAATACAGAGCTTCTGTCTATCTGTGTGTGATTAATGCAAAGTCGGTCATTTTTCACCGTGTGGGTAAGTAGGGACAACCTGGGACCAATTTGGGTAAGCTTTTTAAACCTGTGTCCCCGAATCCGTTTCGGAAGGACGGGTTGCTGACATCATCAAAACACCTTTAAACCACAATATTTCCGTAACCGTTTGTCAAAGTATGTACGTGATCCTATACATTTTCTATATCAACGTTTCAAGATCTATACGAAAAAGGCAACATGTATTCAAATTTCTAAAAAGAATCTTTGTGTCTTGGCAGGGTCTTTGCTGACGTCAGCAAAATTTTTAAGCCCTTATATCTCCTTAGGCGTTCGTCGAAAACATATGGTCCTATACATTATTTTGATCAGCGCTTTAACCTCTACACATTACAGGCGAAGAATAAACTAAATTTAGCATATTTTCTTTTGGATCTGCACTGCTGACGTCATCAAAACATCGATTACAACCTATTTTTCCATTGTCCTTCTGCATGCATAGATGGCTATCTCCACGGGCTTTATCGACTAGTCTCTTATAATAATACGGAGAGTGTGCCTGTCTGTGTGTCTATAACAGGCAAAGTGGATGTGTTCATGTTCCTTTGATGTAGCCAAAAAAGTAATGTCTTAAATGTTAAATTTTCTGACGTTACGGCGCGGCGTCAATATCTACTTTTACATCAATATCTTAATTTAATTAATGAAGCCATTACAGTGCACTTCAAACTTCGAGGGCAAATAACTTGGAAACGACGTGGTGACGTCAGTGATTTTTCACCGCGTGGGTAACTAGGGACCACCTAGGACCAATTTGGGTAATTTTTCCAAACCTGGATCCCCGAATCTATTTCGGAATTGACGGGTTAATGACGTCATCAAAAAACATTTAAACCCACATATCTCTCTCTGGTATGTAATCAGATCCTCTTGAAACATAGTGCAACTTATCGTAACCGTTTTCTCTCAGATGCAACAATTGTATGTACTCGTGACGGAAAATTCTTGGCCAGCGACATTGGAAAGTGGTATTGTTAGAATACTTTACAATCATCTTATGCTTTTGCTCCCGCCCTTCCATACTATTACATGGAAAGGTATGCAGTTACATAAAGTCCATAAACTTGGTGAGACGATTACATCATACCAACAGCTTGACTTGAAAAGTAGTTTACATTGCTTCTTTAAATCTTTTAAAAGTTCCAAATTGAAATTCTCTACACGTACTGATAGTGAAATAATTTTTCGCAAACATATGAACTGAAAATGGATTTGATGCAGCCTTATTTTCATTTGTTCACTCTTCAATTCATTTAAAATAAGTAAATTTAATTCTGGGAAATGACAAAGGAAGGCTTTACTCTCCTTTCCACGAAAACGAAAAGTGAAACTACTTTCATTCTTAGAACTGCTTTCATTAAACCACCGGAAAATTTTTTTCGACAAAAAATTACATCCCATTGCTGAACGTATAAAATTAACAAATTTAATTAAAGCATGTGAGGAAGGTATATCTTTAAATGCTTTGTAGGAATTCAATGGAGCAGTTGCCAAGCATAGATTGAATAACTTCATGAAGTGCTCTTTGACGACATTGTTCTTCAGATGCAGAGGTTCGCCTTTTGCTTTATCAATATAATGGCCAACCAGGGGACTTCTTCTTGTCTACCTTTCAAAACTTTAGATAAGTTACTACGTTTCGTTGCACTATTTCCTTTGCATTTAACTTCGGTTTCTTTTTTTTTACCTTCAACCTTTTTGGCATCACTTATGTGTTTGTGATAGTTGAAGGGCATCCATTTGTCACTTTGCTTGGTTCCGTATGTATATTCAAATTTGGCTGAATTATCTTTATTTACATTTCCGAACGTTGAAAAGTAGTAGGCTGAATTTGTTAGTTCCCCAGCCAAAAAAGCCAACATCTTCATATCGTTAGGTAATTCACCCAATAAAAATTTAACTTTGTAGGCAACTTCATCAACAAACAGTGAAAACCTGACTTTCCAAAAACTTCACGTCCGACAACAACTTGAGAACATAATTGCGTACAACAGTAGAATTTTCCTCAGTATCACCACCAAAAATTAAAAAGTTTTCGGAGCTGCTGCATATCCGATTACCAACATTAAGAAGAGAGACTAAAAATGACATACCACAAATAGGAGCTCCATCCCCACCAAGAGCAAATACAAACAGAAAAGATTCAAAATCTTTTTTTTCAAGCATATTGAATGTTTTTAGTTTGTCACTCTGTTGACGATTCACTTTTAAATAGAATTTTGCCAATCGTAACAAAAATTCATCACACGATCTATAATTTCCTGTAACTGATTTTGTTTCATCTCCAAAGGTTAGAGTTGGATGTATGTCATGTAGTGTTCCTATATCAATGTTATTGATAATATTTGCTAAATGAGGATACTGAATATAATTAACCACTGAATTCTGTTTATTCTGGGAAATTCTATTTGCCTTTCTAATTGCCATGTATTTAGCTTTCCCCATGACATTGTGGCTGTAAAAAACATTGAGAGAACGTAGTTTATTATCTTCTGAATTGTAAAATTCTTCATTTGCTATTTTGATGGTAGTTTCCTTTATCTGTTTTACTACAGATGAATTAGCATTCAATAAACTTTTTGCAAACATTTTTGAGGGGATTTTCGAACACAATGTGTCAATCATACCAAACATAACCGGCTGAACAGATTCCTTAGACCCTCCGTGAATGGCAGAACAAGCTTCAAATGTTTCCAGACGACGTGTATCTTTTGCTGATCTATTTAAATCACTAGATGATGGGAATTTACTACGCCTCTCAGCTGTTACCTTGCTGATGCTAAATTTGACTTCATAGTCCACTCTATTCTTACTACACTCATAGTTTAGGTGTCTAACACGTTTTCTTTTTCTAGCTAATCTATTTCTTAACTTATCAACATCCCTTTCAATCAAAGTTATCTCCCTGCTCAATGCTGCTAATTGTTTTTGTTTTTCCTCAATTAGGTTACTCTGATTTGAAATTTTCAAATCCATATCGTTGATTTTTTTCTGTTTGATGTATATTTTGCTAACTGGGAAAACTTAATGTTTTGTGCCTTTGACTTTCCTTTAGGAGGCATGGCATAGAAATACAACAAAATAAAAACATTTAACTAGCATAAAAATCCAATTCTGTCAATAACTACATACCATACCATATTGGTTGACAACTTTGTACGATGCAGTTATATTTAATGTCTTTGTTGACACTTTGTAATGTAAAATACATTTTTTTTCATCGCCACATATTATATCACCGACGGCATTGCTTTTAAACTTCTTTTTGAATATTTTATTGATATCAAGGCTAGACAAGTTTGATAAATGGAATTTCAATGACCCAAGATGGTGAAAAATAATACTAATTTCTTTAATGATACCACTTTTGTCTTTCTTAATAATCAATTCTCTACCGTAAGCTGTGCGGAAGTCGCGAATGGCTTTATAAACAGCTAAAAATATTTCGGAATGGACACGTTCATTAATGACAACTTTGAAGGGATTATACAAAGTTTGTTTTGCTTGAATTTTTCGATTAAGAGATGTTAAAATTGTATCGAAGTGAAACTTTATTAAATTGATGACGAGGATATTTTTTCGTCCAACTCTGCATATGAATCAATTAAATCTGACATCATTATACATGATCTAAAAACATAGGTAATTATAAATATATATATTATATATATATATAGAAAAGAAAAGTTATTATCTGTCATTTTAGAAAAAGAAGATGAAAAATAGAGGATATTTTTATTTACTATCTTAAGTGGATAAATTTTGGCGAGTATTTAATGGTGAATGACCAAAATGGAATACTTGGCGGGGATTTAATTTTGCGAATGATAAATTTTATAAAATTTAGCGAGGATTTAATTTGGCGAATACAAAAAAATGTTTATTTTAACGGAATTTATTTTGGCGAATGACACAAAGAAATGAATTTTTATGTCTTGGAATGTTTTAAAAGAAATAAGAATAAACGTATATATATATATAAACACAAGTTCGTTATTTATAGGGAAAAAACATTTTTCTTTTCTTAATTAAAAAAAATGGTATTCCAATTCCAGCTCCTTTTAGATCGTTTATTCCTTAAATATATAAATTAGTGGAAATAGTTTTTCTTATGTGGTCCTTCTTTTATTGCCTGTAAGAATGCGCGCACATATACAGAACTTTGTAAACACTCGCTCATCTATACACAGAACTCTAGCTAGCTACGGTTTAACACATCTATTTTGCCTAAAAACCCTAAATATTTCCTTGTTACTTGTGGATGAATGAAAACTTGCGAAAAAATTAATACATGAGAAAATTTAGTCAGAATAAAGCATAGCTAGCTATAGCTATACAATGGGACAACACATCCACAAAATATTTAGCTAGCTAGCTTTAGGACAAGTTTTAATTTTTTTTATATGGATGGGTTTCTTGTATATATTGTGAAAAATTGAGAAGTCGGCTATATGAGACCTAAAATATACTTATACTCATAGGACATAGCCAGATAGACCATTAACACACCTTAGTTTACAGAATATAATAAAAAAGAAACAATTTAAAAATGGCCATACTTCCGTTGCTTTTATTTACCAAAAAAACTTCAAAATTAAAAAATGTAAAACAACAGAATTGAAGATTCGTCTTACAACTTGCGTTTTGATGCCTTCAAATAGAAAAATAATACTATTTAATACTATTCTATACCCAACAAAGTTTGTTACTGGAAGGGTAAAATTGAAAGAGGCACTATTTCAAGACAGCTAAAAAGACATTTCACGATGTTCAACTTTCTGATTGAGGTATGTCAAAGCGAATGGGTTAAATACCCTTACGTCAAAAAATGCTCGTTGACCTCGTTGCCAGAATCCTCTAACGCTAATGTCGAGTCTAGCTTCATCTGTGGAGTTTGCAGAATTGCTTAATTTTTCTCCAGTCAGTTGTTGTAAATGCGGTTCTGTTTCTACATCATTGGAAATCTCTTCAGATATTTTTGCCAAAGTATCTCTTAATTCGTCGTGACGTTGATGAATATAGCCACCCTTGACACATGACATAGCATGGTCAATCGTGAAGCGTTTTCCACAGACACAAATTGTTGGTAGGAACTTCAAATCCCACCGATATCTCATTCGTATGGCATCATAAAACTCTCTTTTGTTGAGTGCATAATTCTCAGATTATATTGGGAGTGCTGACAACCAACTTGAAGCACCTTTCATTGTCGCCAAATCATTTGCTCGTAATTGCTCATTCGTCATGCGTTGGCGAATTTCTTTCAGCTTTTCGTTATGCAACATTTGTTTCTGTTTAGGGATTTTGCTTTTGATATTATTGTGTAACTGTTTGTCAAATTTATAAGACGTTTGCTGTAGTTTAATTCTTTCTGCTAGTTGTTTTGTCATTTCAACAGAATTTTCATGTTCTCTCTTTGATGATTCGACTAATATCACAATTCCCATACCACCATAGCGAATTGGTAAACTCAGTAATATTCTCTCGTTTTCGGTACATTTATGTCCCTCTGTCAATGCTGGGATCAATGTATTGTCGATAACATCGTCCAGTACTTTGATATACTTGCTCATATCCCCAAGTGTCCGGATAAAATAGTTAAATTTGTGTTGAAATCCACTTATGTAAGCAGCATAGGCAGCGTGTGGTTGAAAAAGTGCAATTTTAGCTAACTTCTTTATCTGAACAATCCATTCATTTACCAACCCAATGATGTACCTTTCTTTCTCATCTTGTGTACCTATAAAGCTGCCATGATATTTATTTCCAACTGTAGTGATGTTTATCTCCGTGTCACTGAAGACATCATCAGCTACTAATTTTTGTTCATCCTTTACTATTAACCATGATTTTGATGCTTTAGGATAATAGCCGAATAATGGACCATAATGCTCAACTTTATCCCACCATTCTCTTAATTCAAATATTTTTCCGGCACCTCCCAGATCATCAGCATAAGCGCAGTGAGTTATGTTCAACTTTCTATCTTCCACGTCATTCTTCGACAGCGGGAAAAGAGGAACAATTCCAACTGCATAAGCTGGCATAGCGAACGGGTCACCTTGAGTTGTTCCTTCTGCCGATAATATTTTTTCCCATCCATAACAAACAGCCTCGATGGTGAGCTATAACAATTTTGTATATACGTAGACATAGCTGGACATATGTATCGGATATTATGAAGTAGCACTTTCCGATTAAGTGAGTTAAAAGCATTCGTAGCATCTACTAAAAGTAATGCGTCTGTTCCTTCTTCTTCAAAAATTGTTGTCATGGCATGAGCAGCTGCCTCACATCCAGAAGGTAGACCAGCACGTAATTGGAGAGAACCAGCGCTTTCAAGTATTTCCGGTTTGATTACTGATATTATGGACTTTCCAATCACCCTTCGAAGAACCTCCCCCACACCGATAGGCCGCACACCAGGTTTCTTATCTAGTGGTATTAACCTACAAGCGATGTATGCTTCCAGTGAATTGCCTTCTGTGTGATCAAATGCAGTTGTACAAAGATTTTTCGCGAACCGAGCCAAAGATGATCTCAATTCCACGCCGATCTTTCCAAAATTCTTTGACACTAATATACGTCTCCAGCCATCTGAATTCATTCCTGACGGTCCTGCTGAACCTTTTGTACGAAGTGCGGCTTTCAATATTGTTGTTTCATCTATGTTGTTGTAAATAGCAGGATCGATAAATGGGATTTCCCCTTTGAGAAGCACAGATTCATCAGCGTCAACAGGATTTGGATGTTTCAACCTCAGTTCTTGGAGTGTCTCATCAGTTAGATCCAGTACTCCACCAGACATCTTATCATCCAATAATCTTAGTGCAGCATGTATCTTTCCTTGAAGCATTAGTTTTGCGAGATTTTTAGCGCACTGCTCTGGAGTATTCAGGGAATTTGGTTTTGGGATTTTAGATTGTATAGTCCTCGATTCTCTCATCAAATCATCGAATCTTCCTTCCACACAGAGATTTAATCTACGGTTAAGACATTCAGAGTGATCCTTCGCTTTGGACTTGTATGATGGTTTTTGTAGTAGAAGCATCGGCATCGTCATAACTGCTTTGATAGAAATCCCCTTTAATAAATCTACTTGTTGGTTCCAGATCTCTATGAGTCTTATTGTTTCAGTAATATATCTCTTCCCTGCTGCACCTGTTGGTAGTAAAAACAAGTTTCTTCTTCAGTGCACAACTTCGTCGTACGCGGCATTGAAGATTTGTATCACGTCATCTAACGTATGATCACCCTAAATCTTGATTTGTGCTTGATTTCTATTTATAACAGTGGTTTTGTAATGATTTTCCAAAGTTTTGACACCTGAGCTTTGCGTTGTTGACTTCAATTTAATGTTTTCCTTTTTTGAAGTTTCCGTTAAAGACACACCTGCAATGACTTCTTTAATTTTCCTTGTATTTTCTGGGTTTTTTATCACCAGGTTTCGTTTACGGGCTTTCAAATGCAATTTAAGTCCAGAGGAACTCTTGCATTTCTTCTCACAATGCGTGCAATTGTAGTTTTCAAACCATTTTGTGTTGGGTATAGCAGTGTTTCCAGAAGATTGATTTCCTTTTTCAACCATAGAATTTTCACCCAAACTTGTTTTTCTTTCCTCAGAATCATTGTCTTGTGGTGGTGGTTGATCATTATAAAATAATCGTTTAATCATTCCATCCATGCTGTTTCAGTACAATCGATAGACGCAAAACAAATACACTAAAACTAATTTCTCTCCTACCTCAAAGGACCCTGATAAGGAGGGTGCCTTTATAATGCGCCTTCTTTAAATCTTAAATTTGATACCAAACACTCTTCGCAAACACCAACTGTCAGATAAGAATAAATTTTAAATTTACTGGCTTACCTAAGAGGTCCCCGATGAGGAGGGTGCCCTTTTAAAGCAAATCTTTAAACAAAACAAATCTTTAATTGCGTAAAGTCTTTTCAGCGTTGTGTTGGATGTAAGCCGTGTGTCAATTATACCATGAATTCCAGTTTAAACAGCAGTCAACAATGTCAAGAAGTAAGTGATTATTAATTTGTTAATCTTTTGAAACCCGTTTCGTGTCTTAACACAAGTTTCGCGTAGATGTGTTTACTAATTAATTACTTTCGGTTTCTTGTTTATGTTTTCGTGCCGCCATCTTTAACGGTTAACGGCTTTTTTCTATAATAGTACGAAGCTTCTGTCTGTCTGTCTGTTTGTGACTTTTTACTTTTGCACCTTATTAATTCAGATGACGACGAAGAACCATTCGTTGTAGTATAGTTAAAACTTGATAGATTTTTGTATATTAATGTTGTATACAAATAAACATGAATGATTTAAAAGCCAGAGAGCTGGAAATAAGTGGTTACTCCACTATGAAGAAGGCTGAAATTATGGCCGCAATTAGCAAGATAAAATATAAGGATACCGCAACGCAAACACTTGGGCCTCATTGCAAGCCATGCCTAGAATTCACAGCTATGAAAATATTGGACGAGTACATCAGAGGCCTCGAGGCAAAACAGAAAGGAACAATATTTTATGAAGGAGATTTCATGATCGATAAAGATACCGGTGAAGGGCTTGGCGTTGTATAATGTGATGTTAACAATACATTATAAATATTTAGGTGGTGCCTCTAAGTACCGCTGAAATATTGAGCAGACTGCAAGTTTTTTAAGATTTCTACTCTTGCCTCATCGCGACCTTTGGCGACAAGTGCCTGTCTCTCTTGTTCATTGATCGTCTCCACTATTTTTTTCGTGCGTTGACGAATCTGCTCCTTTAGCAGCATATATTTTTGCTTCTCTTGGTTTATTAGTGAAATTCATAATCACTTATCACTCCATTTTCGATCGCCCTTGATATCAAATCAACTATTGAATTCCGCTTAGTCTCTGCAAGGAGTCTTATTGAATCATGTTTCTTACGTTTATAGTTCAATTTCTTACCCCCTTGTTTTAAGGCCGTCTGCCCCAATCCAACGGCAATGCTGATCCCACCCATTGCCACGGCGAGTGGTACACCGATTCCCGATAACATACTCGCAATACCAACACCGCTCGTGATCACACTTATTGCGAGTAATCCATGATCCATGTAGTGTACCCAAGTCCCATGCATTCCAAATTTTTTCGAAAGCTTTTCACGTTGTTTTACCTCATTTCGTAGAAACTGTTCTGTTTCCTCTATTTTCTTTAATCGATACACATGCCCCTCATTTTCATGATCTGGAGCACTCGATGGTAATGAAGGATATAGCTTCATAACATCATCATTATTCATTTATTCTATGAGCAAGTGTATTGTAATTCCTAAAAATGATACGTACTTATCATGATGATGTTCGTCCGTCAGCATGAACTCGAGACGATCCGTGGATTCTTTCAAAGGAAGATAAACAGGAGTGTCAAAAGTCCATGTCAACATATCTCCCCATGTATTTTCTTTTGTTGGAAGTACGGCTAGAATTTTTGATTTTTTACCGTCCAATAGGCAATCATTCTCATCTAGCTGAGGGCAAACAAGCCTCAGTCGTTGATAAACATAAGTCTTGTAGAATTCATCGTAATCACCGGCGGTGTAGTATTTTTTTGCAGGATCGTAGGGTAGACCCAAGAGCTCTTGCAGTTCTCTATGAATCACTACCGTATATCCATTACTGACACGGAGCCTGCATAGTCCATTTTTTAGGACAAACAGCTTAATCTTGCCCTCTGCCTGACTGTTGACGATGGCCGCGATATCTTCAATCTTATACAGGCCGTTCATGATTTCAATGCGAAGAACCGTCTGATCAGGTCCTACTTTGCGTATTGTAAAATCGTTGTTGCTGTAGAGATTCAGCCATGTAGGGCGTATAGTGATGGATTTAAGGACTATACTCGTGTTCTGCCCTAGGTAATCTTCAAAAATCGTAGGCTTATCTATATTTGTTACATATAGCTGTCGCATCTTTCTTTAAAAAAAGATGAACATATATTCGTACAACCTACAGGCAAAGTATGACCCTAATCATGGCAGGTACCTGGAGCAGTTAAAGAGCTCGGATATTATAGTGCAGGATATAGTAATAGACGCGAAGGGCTCGTCATTTGAAGTAAGATTTCCCGATATCTTTGTGGACTATGTTTTCCATGCTAACCCGCCGGTTGATGAATGGAGTACTCATCCATTTAGCATTTGGTCGACACAATTGAATTTTGCAGTATTTTTTGCAACATCAGCTTGTGGTATCAGCATGCAGCACATAACGTCTCCATTACCCCTTGTTCGCTCTGTGTATAGATTCCATATCTATTTCCAAATTCGGAAGATCCTCGAAGAATTGGAGGTATCGTTGCCTGGCTCTTCCCGCTTTAATCTTTTGAATAACCCCTTCAATAATCAAAAGCTCCAGCAATTAGCACGTGAATTTGGAGTATCTGCAAATGAGCAAGAATGGAAAAATGAGAGTATTTCAGTTCGTGGCAAGCTACTCGTAAAGACTTCCCCGGTGCAGGACCTAGTTACTTTGATGAAAATTCATTTTCGAGATGGGTAATCGAAAATAGTCAGGGTCTTACACGTATTGGTATTGAAAAGTTATCGCAAAGTGCACGATGCTACGCGTATTTGATTCCCAAGCGTATTTGATTCCCAAGCCAACGCGCGATCAGGAATTATCGGTAATCAAGGCAGTTTTGTCGACGCCCAGCGGCTTTACTTGACGACCTTTGAACAGCTGGTGATTAGACCTACGAGTACAGGTCGAGAGATTGCGGAGTTTGAGAATGTACTCAGATACGCGAGGTCAAAGGTAGACTTCTCGGTAGCATATGGGGTTTATATGATACCCTCAGATATGAACCTGAGGATTGGAAATGTGCAAGGTTTTAACAACAAGATCCTGATTAGTTAGGACCATTTCAAGATTGGTATCAATCCCAATATTAACGCTCCGCATGCTGTTGCCAAGCCCATACCGAGGAAGCATCAACGTCAGTATCCCAGGTTGAACAATCAGGACATCATCCCCCACCAGCCGCCCCAGAGGAAGCTGATGGCCACGAGGAAAAAAAGGCTCTCGTTATCACGCTAGGAGTAGGGGTCATTCTAGCATATATTTGGTAAAAAAACAGATGTAATAGTTGTCTGGTAAGCTAGTGGATTACCACAACGTTCCATACTTACTATCTCTTCCCATCCTTATTCCTTCTATTACTCACATAAGTCACTACAATCCCTATAGCTCCTACAATTGCTAAATACAGATGCCTCGCTATATACTCACGCTACACGGAAAAAGAACGATACGATGGTACCGATGATCCCTGGGAGGGCAGCTCCCGCTTTGCCAGCAAGGTACTTTAAAAATTTTCCGAGTGTCTCTAATTGTTTTTGAACGAATCCTTTGCTACCACCACCTCCTCCCGCACCTGCTGCCGCACCAACCATGAGCGCCAGGACCAGGGTTGATATCAGTAAGCCCACGGCTGATACGATACTGGCAATGGTGATCCCTTGTTCTTTGAATAGAATGCTGAGTTTTTCGACCAAGGTTTTATCGTCTTCAGCTATCTTCATGAGTGTATCTTTAATCGCCTTGAGCTGGGTATTGATTCCAGAGAGACCATGTTCTTCTATTGCCGCCTTTCTATCATCCTTTAGCTTTTCACGATCTTCCTTGGCCTTATCGAGGTCCTTATCCCAGATAGCTAACTGTTCCTCTGATACGTCGGACACAGTCTTCTTCGCCTCAAGACTCTTAATCTTGTCATTTGCATTGGACAGCTCACTATCATATTATATCATCTTACTTTTTACGTTATTTAAGTCGTCCTGGAGCGTTCTAACATATAAATGAAGCCCCCTTATTTCACGTTCGTCCAAAGCCTCACTAAAGGAAGTATTCTCCATCAGACTCTTAGTTTCTTCAAGAACATTCTCGAGCAATGGCAGCATCTCGATGTCATCAGCCTTTTCATTGATGGTATCAATATTATTCAGCAGTTCCTGCGCCATCTTCCTACTACCCTTGTTGGGTGTCGAATATTGATCGAATCCCATGGCTTCCAACCTACCAGCGCCCAAGGCTTTTTTTATCGCTCCTATGGCTCTCAACTCAACATTTTGTTTCGTGAGCTCTACACCATCGTAGGTAAGCTTATTACCATCCATTTCAAAATCATCATAATGTCTAGCGAGTGGTTAACCGAGCTCCCCACTAAGAGTTTCGTAGAGGCTATCAACTTTTGATGTTAATAATTCATGCCTTGCAGTCGTTGTGTCAGTGAAGACACGTCGTATTGCAGACGTAGTGCTTGTATCAGGAATATCCTCTGGTCGAAGGATCTCGCTCTCACTGCTGAACTCCTCGGCTTTGTTTTGAATATCTGTTTCTTCTGTGAAGTCATATCCTGGATTATCCATAGTTTATTTCAGCTCCAAACTGCTATAAATAAACTATGGATAACATATTCGGAAAGCTAAATCCATACAAGGAAATCAAGATTATGCTCGGCATGAAAGGCAAGAGGCAAAGGGTGAAGATAAGTCACATACCCAGCACAGTTAACCAGAATGAAGATTTGTACGTGGACGTCCCCAACCTTGGATAGAATAATGTAATTTTCCCCGGCTCAATAAACTTGCTGTTCGACCTTGAGCTGACTGGTACAAACACCAAGCGTACGATCGTATCAAATATCAGCAAAGCATTGGTACAGAGCTTACGGGTTACGCTGAATGGTAATGAAATACAAAACATACAAGATTACAACGTGCTTGCAGTATACCGTGATCTTTGGATTTCAAAATTTGATAGGGACAATAACATGATCCTTCAGGGTATCAATCCTAACGATGGAACGATTCGGAGCCTCCAGGTCAAGGCCAGTGATCACGTCGGGAACAACGAGGAGAAGGCCATAGCCGAGGCATAGGGCAACACGTTCTGTATTCCCCTCGGGGGGATGTTCTCATTGACGAGGGATCTCCCGTTTTATCAACATGGCCTTCATGATAGACTGCAGTTTATCCTGCATTTCGCGCCATACGGTGACGTTATAAAGGATGCCGGAACCCCAGCGTCTGGCATCACGGCAGCCAAAGCAGCCAATTCCTCCTACAAGATCAGCAACATATGCATAGAATTTGACAAGGTTGTAAATTAGGATCTGGCAAGTGCAATGACGCAAGGTATTCCCGTCTCGCGTTGCCCTATGAAAGGATCCTCCGCAGCAAGGCTGTGACCCTGAAAAAATCTGACACGGGTTACAACTTGCAAATTGATACTCCAGCTAAGAGTCTTAAAGGCGTCCTACTGTTGTTCGTAGACCCGGGGAAAGTGAAGGCTTACGCCGGTGCCAACGAGTTCTTTTATAATCCGAAAATTGAAAAAATCTCTGTCACTATCGAGGGCGAACCAAACGAGCTCTATAGCCACGCGATGTTGCCGAAAGATCACATGGAAAACGTCTTTTATCGTCCCACGACTAGCCACGACTCGGATATAACATTGGGCAGTTCATGACTGAGCGTTATGCGCTGTTTGTCGATTTCAGAGCAAGTCCGGATGATAAAATCCACGGCAGCGGTAGACCATTAAAACGATTGTCAGACGGTATAACGTTGCACATGACTAAGAAAGCCGACGGTACTGGGGATATACGCTGCTATGTGTATCTCTTAATAGATGGTCAGGTTAATATCCTGGATGGTAGATTTCATTCAGTAGAATATTAAGAGCATCAAAATGTTTTTTTTGTAGGTCTTGGATCTACAAAATAAATGGCAACAATCGGCGTCCTCGTAGCGGGTGCTGCTATAAACGCATTAGAGTTCAGTGGGTCAAATTTTTTATTCAGCAAACTTAGTGGGCATGGCGAAGAGGAAAGAAACCGTCATGACCAGGCTCTTGAAAATTTACAAGCTGCTCAAGCCCAATAAGTACGGGACAGACAGGCAAAAATAGACTGGCACAATAGACGACGGAGGAACAGCGGGAGGCAGGGCAAAGTCTCAAAGAGCTCGACCAGGGCATGCGAGATCATTTCATCGCCACGATCGAGAAGGCTCCAAAGCTCTCTGATTTTTACATACCTTCGAAGCAACAACAGGACGGTAAACTCACATTCATTCTAGGTTCCTTGGCTCTGCTGTGTTTTGCGGCATACAAATACATGTAATCGTTTTAGATATCTAATAAATGTCAAAGCATATTGTTACTCCAGAAAAAGCGAAAAAATTAAGTCATATATATTACCAACCAGAACATCTCTGGATCGGGAGAAAAGCTATTAAACTACTCTCCGAGCAGAGTGGTCTTTCCAAAAAGAGAGTTATTCACTGGCTAAGTCGCCAGCTCTTGTGGCTCAGACACATTAAAGGGCCGAAAAGTATTAATTACCCGCATTTCACTATTACAAAGCCGAACGAAATGCATCAATTCGATCTCCTTTATATGCCACACGATAAAGTGTATGGAAACAACTATAAACACATTTTGACGGGTATTGGCGTAGCCTCACGATACAAGGTAGCAAGACCCCTAAGAACCAAGAAAGCCAGTGAAGTTGCGGAGATGCTCAAGGATATTTATAAAGCAGGACCTCTCAAATATCCAAGTTCAAGTCGGACGTGACAAAGCTGCTTGAACGCAAAGGTGTTGAGATTAAACGGGCTACTACCCGATACCATCACACATTCACAGCTTTTGTCGAAAGCTACAACAAGGTACTCGCACAAAAGCTTTTCAAGCCTCAAGATGCCCAGGAGCTTGCATCTGATGAAACAAGTACCACATGGGTGAAACACCTATATAATATTTTAAAAATTATGAATAGTACCAGGACTACCATGATCGATATGAAGCCAAGCAAGGCCATTAAACTAGATGAAGTACCGCTTGCGAAAAGCGAGGAATATCCTGAGCAAAAGCCTCTACCCGACGATGGCCTTTACCTCTATCTCCTGCAGCCTGGGGATGAACATGGGGATGCTCGGAGACGTGCAACAGATGCTTGGTGGAGCAAGAAAACGTACAGGCTGGATCGTATGGTAACGGGTACCCGTCTCCTATACTATCTTGACGGAGGACCTGAGCGAAGTTTCGTAGCTGAAGAGTTGATGCTAGTACCCGAAGGTGTTGAAGTACCTCCGGAGCATGTGAAAGAATGGTAATCTTCTCGAGCCTGAGGGCTATTTCACCGGTTCCCCCGTAGCGGGGGAACCACTCAGTTGATACTTAATGTGAACAATTGGTTCACATTGATACCTACCGAGCAAGATCCCTTTAATCATCAATAGGGCGAAGTCGTGTATAATCAGAAGGATGTAGTGTATAGAATGGATAACCATAGACTATACCTTTATTAAAATTTGGTTCGATATCAAGGTCTTTGATATAACTAGGCGCCTATCCTCGATTTGAATTTTTAATATCTCACCAATTTTATTCAAATCAGCCAGATCAGAGAGCTTTAAGTCCTTATCCTTGATGATTTAAAAGTTAAAATACCCACATTTACTTTCTTTCACTGAGACAATATGCAGACCCCTGCAACCTCAATATCGTATTCAGGCTCTTCCTCCTCATCCTCTTTCCACACAATTGTTGCCCAGGGCTTTTTTCCTGATTGCACTCTATCTAAAAGCTCATCATCATCCGGATGTATAAACCCCTCATAGTAATCCATTTCGATAACTAAAATTCTCCAAACACTGTGAACAATAACCGGTAGTGGAGCCTGCATTGATACAGCATCGCAGAACCGGTACTTTCACATCGTAAATTTTTGTAAATTGCCAACTCTGTAAGTACTTTTCCAATTTTTTTCTTCTTTAAGTGTTTAAAGATAGTTAACAATTGAAGTGGTCACGAAAGCATCGCCTCCGGTTACGTTCTTGGACGGCGCGTCTAACGCACCCCCTGTTATAAACACACAAAACCATGCTCTCTAATCTTCTACTGCCGGATCATAGAGATCGTCTCGAGTTAGATCAATAAGCCTGAAGTGGCATATGTAGCGCTCCATATGTCCTTCCTCTTCAAACCGATTAAACGCGTGCATGCCATTGGCGTTATCTATAACAACGATTTCTTCAGACTCAGGATATTGAAGCCTGATCCATCGTCTTTTCTTTAAAATACCACGTCTTTGTACACGGGCGCAGTAATACGGAAGATGGTGGTACTTATCTCTTCCGGTGTAGTATGTTTACGAAAAATCATAATAACATTATCCTTGCCTGGATTATACGCATGTGGTACATATCTTTGACGGAGTCCTACAACTTCCAATGTTCGCAGATCAAGCTGGTGTTCTCTCTCATGAAGATTTTCCTGAAAGTTTGCTAGAGTTACGTCCCTATCCTTCAGGTCATCGCTGAGTATTGCAAGAGCTTTATGATGCTCTTCGCTGGTTTCTTGTAATTTTTCAATGCTTTTCGCCGTAGGCCATCTCATAATTTCAAAAGCCCTTGGTTTTCTTGAATGTACACAAATCTCAACCGTCCAAAGAGATGAATACATCGTGAGGATTTTTAGTTTCCTCTGGCCAGGCATGGTATGCCAGGTCCTGAGCATTTAGCTCCATACGCGTCTTCTCCGCTATATTAAGCGCTCTACACGATGTTCTTATATCAACAATACCCAAGAACCTTCCAAGATCTGCACGTTTAAAAAGAGGCTGATTTTGCGCATCGAATAGAGTTTCGATGGCCCCAGCGGGCAATGTGTTAAACTCAACAAGACAAGACATTTTATTATTTACATTACTCCAACCAGGGTCACAATGAGTAGGACGGTTATGAAAAAATACTTGGTATTCCTATGTATTCTTTCTCTCTCCAGAACATCACGAAGCTCCTTCTGGAGGGCCTCTAATTGAGATTCGAGATAAGGGATGCGATCAAGCTCTTCATGACAAGCTTTCAACTGATTTTCTAAAGTTCTAATGTATGACATGTTTATTTATTCCAATATACTCCAATTTCTAGGGTGCTCGAGACGAATAAACAAACAGGCATGTTTGGATCCTTTCAGTTGATTTTTGATGGTGTTACAATCATCTATCAGGTTGGTTTCTTCATCAATTAATTTGAGGTCCGATCTTTCCGAGGGATACCAGGCAAATAACTGTTTCTTTTGCCTCCTCATATTTTTGGGAATCGCGGTATAACTCTGAGTCAACAGCCATAACGAATGCTTCCTGTGCCTACCGCTAATGGCTAATTCGAGCAGGCTCTGGCGCCTTTTATCCATGGATTCACCCGCAATCATGTCATCAACTATGAAAAGTGTTTCTTCGCCTGCCAGGAGGTTTGAAAATTTGTTTATCCAATCGAATAAATTATCACCTGGATCAATAAGGAACACATAATCATCCTTCCAAAGCGATGGTCTATCGAGGTAGGTCTTATTCCAGCGGGTCGTTGGACAGAGTATCACTATATTGTGAAAGCGACCCTTGTACTCATTTTCCAGTAGGTTGAATACACACTGAGTTTTACCACATGAGGTGGGACCTATAAATATCGCTGTATGTGGTTCTTTAACAATGTCTAGCATTTATTCTTCATATATACCACGTGGTATACATGAATCTCGTAGGTGCTTATTCAGAGATATTTTTATTTGAATATATGCTTACTTTTGGGACTATACTCGCGGGCAACCACCCCTTGCTTACGGCCATCTCACGACTGCCTCGCCCTGCGGTGAAATATGCGATCATCTTCATAACGTCGTTCGTATCTAGCTTAGTACTAGGGCTCGACATTCCTAAAAATCGCTTACCAAGCATCGCGTAAGCGAAAGTGAATCCAAGGTCTACAACACTTTCGTACACCATGTCTATAATCTCCTTTTGCTGAGGGGTAACATTCGAACTCATGGTTTATTATATGTCTATCGCATGTGGAAAATATCAATATCTGGCTTAGGCTCCTGCCTAACACTTGGTTGCTGAGCCACTGCAGCAGGCTGCTGGGTAACCGCGGTTTTACGAGTAAAATATATGACACCTCCGATACAGGCGATCGCGAGTAGGCCTCCAGCGCCATATATATATCCACTGCTTGACTGTATAGAACTGGTTTTGACTGGAGTAACAACAGCACTCCCTTGTTGCCGTAGTTCTTCCTTCTTCTTCATCAGTGCCGCCAACTTGTGCTACTCTACCTGGGTGCTTCACTGGTTTTGTTATTACCCTCTGCTCTTGCGATTGTTCAGTGTTCATTTCTTTATAAGTCGTGAGACTTATAAATCACTTTCTTTTTACATTAAGAACGAGGGACCTGTGGCAACACATACAAATCTGATGGAAGACAGCAGCTGGTTGTTTCAACCATGATCCATGTACTGACATAGTGTAATCTCATATTCATCATCGTCACCATTAAACCGGATTGCTATTTTATAGTCTGAATTATCAAAGAAGATAACCTCCGGATTAGAATTTTGCACCTTGGTGAGTGATATGATTTGACCCAGTTTGGGAATAACATGTTTCAATGTAAAATACACGCTGGCCATACACTCGCCATCGCTGGGGTCAATAGTAACGTCTCCAATATCCACATCTAAAATGCTCAATCCAATGCCTAGGATGTGGGAAGATGTGTCTATATACATTTGCCTTAGCCGGGTATAAACATTTCCTCTTATGTTGCCAAGACCTGAAGGTGGAATGACAATCTCTTCGAAAAGCCTTGTTTCCATTTCTTCAAACATTCTTTTCTTTCTCTATTTCTTCCTTTTCATCAATGGACTGTGAAAGTTTTGTGTGATTAATCGTATGCGCAACCACCAACAGCGGGGCTAAAAATTTGCCAAATGCTGTATAAACGAGGATTCCAAGATCAGTCATAGATTCTCGGATAATCAAATCATTTTCCAGATCATTACGGAGAGCCTCTACATCATCGATTGATATAAAATTGCTTATGGTTTTGCTATATAACCCAAGCGCGTGAGTTGACAATGCCTTTGCAGTTTTTTCCCCTTTCTCCCTTTTAACTACCTCGGCGTATATTTTCTCTACTATTTCATCTGATGCCTTATCAATGAAGCTATCGCTACATTTTTTAGGCAATAAATATGGTTTGGTCTTTCATATATCTTTCAATGTTTGACGTTTGTCTATAGGTTGCTCAGGCGCTTCCGTAGCATTGGCAACATCGTCGAATATTTCTGCTAATGAAGAAATCCTATTTATTATATGTTTGTATCGATAAAGGAAAGCAAGTATCAATATATATGGGAGTAGAATCGTGATTAATAACAATACCTCCATTTTTTATTTCTTCAACCGATAATGTCCTCTAGCCAGTGTGCTGATCTGATCCGCCTGAACGATCCTTTTTTCATCAGCTCTATTTAACGCGATTTTTGTGACTTCCTGCGTGTATATAATATGGCTCTTGTTATTAATACAACGCCAAGTTTTGTTTACGTCAATACCTTCCTTCAGACATTGCTCATAGTTCTCGAAAGTGATACATTTTTTTGTTACAGCCTTTTTAACACCCTTGGCCTTACGATCTCCGCCCTCTTTCGTTAATGCTTTATATGCGTAGGCCTTCGGTCTCAAGGTGATAAAGGAAGTCATGATTTTGCCGCCTAATTCGTCTTTCATAAGACCCACAACCTTCTTGTTCTTCCCGATGGGCAGGGGTCTATTATCATCCTTGTCATAAGCACTAGTATCGAATCTGGCTTCAACATCATCGGCAATATCCCGATAGAAGTCCTCCGTTCTGATGTCGTAAACGAATGAGTCGGTATCCATGTACATAAGCTGAATCTTGCTACCATATTTGGGTTGCATATAACCATAGTGGAACTCATACATAAGGGTTTTTGATTGATCCAAGATAGCTTGACCAATATACACGGGCTTATTCATTTTGATACCTGTCCTACCCTTCTCAATACCCATGAGATTCTTACCAAAGCATGTGCCGCTCTTGAAATTTGGTTGCATAGTGAGTTTTGAATAAGCAGCTTCATTCGTAACTAGCTTGATATTCCTATGATTCCGTATATTCGCCATTGTCTTCCCGAACACGCTCAAATTCATAAGCTTATAAAAGTCCTTTTCAAAATCATTTTTGGCGGCAGTTCCCAGCTTTGTGTTGTGATCTATATAACCTCGCAGCCACGGGGATTGATTAAACTGGATAGCGCGGTGGACCTTTTTAAGCTCGAGCCCATGCTTTAAAGCTTGATGTAAAGCTCCGATGTGTACCACGTATTTCTTCTTGTGTTCAAGATTTGGTATCAATTTTTCTACCCTGTGGATTATCTTGCGCTCCGACAGGAAGGGGAGCCCGTTGTGTTTGTCGTGTAAATCCTTCGGATAATCAACGTCAACCTCCAGCAAGTACCCATATTTATTATCAGATACCAATTTCTCGATCTTCTTTTCATCGATTATCTCAATATTCGACACCTATTTGAAGCCATGAGTTGGGAGGGATTGTTGCATTGCCCACCCATACAGGTTGTTGGCGTCTATGTACTGTAGGTATGACGATTCCTTATCAGAATCATATTGATCGCTCATATATTTATTATTCGCTCTCGCGTAGCGGTGCACTGCTTGAGTTATACCACTTCGGATTCCTCTCTCAAACATTAATAACATATCAGGGTCCGTAAAGAGCTCCAGTTTGATTTCTGTGTACTTGACTGCTGTCTTCCAGGCGAGACCAGGTGCGCTGTAGAAGTGAGCAGGATCGAGCTTGTAGTTCGCGTGGCTAGTGCTGCGAAAATTCTGAAAGATATCGGTAAGCAATAGAACGTCAGTCACTAAATACGCATCATGGTAATCACCCATGGTAGTTTCATCCCCCTTGGGATTGATAGTATCCCATACTTTCTGGGCATGTTCATAGTCATCGTCGGTGATAGAATTCATATTTAATTTGCTATAGAATGCCTCCTTCGGCGGTAGCTCAGTATCCTCGAATCGTCGTCAGCCATCCATATACTCATAGGGATATACACCCTTTCTTCGCATTAGCTTAAAGGTGTCATCCTCAGTGAAATACCAACGTAGATTTTTGCACCGTTCATCAACAAGATTATTAGCTAATTTCTCAAGGTTTGATGGCATAAATCAACAACTGTCTATGAATCTGAATTCGATCTTCTTTTAAAAATCACCGTCACCATACCCTATACCCGCGATTGGGATATTGATCTTCACATTGAATGGTATATATTTCTCGGTGTTCTCTGCGATGCAGGCGATATCTTGGGTGTCGTATTTTTCACCGAGCTCACGTATAAATAAGTGAGCGTCGTACCCTGATAAGTTGTGGAATATTATGGGTACGTGGCTTGGTATCCTGTATTTCAAATTGCAGGTATTGTGAGTCGCTTCCCGATATAAGCCTGTGTAATGGCAGTGGTCTCGAACTTTACGGTTCTTTGGTTCATCATCGTTGAATGGTTTCATACAGATGTGACAACTCGTGGCGGAGTCGTGCTTCCTTTTTAGTACCTCCGTTAGTGGTAACATGTAGAGTCGCTTTACCTCGTCCTCTAGATGATCGACGAATTTTTTCACACAATCTTCACCCCTGTAGACTGTTAGTGGATCTGATACTTCTCCATATGCAAAGGTGGAATATGTGGCTCACCCGCATGGTACATGCTTATTCAATGTCTTAGTCTTGGTATCCCGAGCATTCTCTTTCATCGGAATTAGTAGGCTTTCAAAGTCTGCGTATATGAAGAATGGAACCATAAATTGCTGCTGACCATCTTGATAATATAACCATTTTTCTTTTTCACTCGGCATCGTTATCTTTACCGCTTCATTATCTTTGCAGTAGGTATAGTGGTTATCCCGAGATTCTATCGTTTGGAACCCCTGCAGGCAATTCAGACAAAAGTGCATCTTGCCGTGGTTTTTTGATATTTCACGTCCTAGTAGTCTTGATAGATTTTTTATGGATACGTAATGGTTTCTCTTTTCATTAGTAAGTATTAGTAAATTAATCTGAGTATCCCTTTCATTAAATGTCGATCGCCGTAAGATATTAAAATTTTTACCTGTTATATACAGAACGTTAACGGCGATGTGAGGATTGTTCCGCTCAATTTTGTTGATGTCCTTGATGGTTGTTGGAAATTCTATACCATCCCAATTATACCGCTCCTCATATTGTGGAAGCTTGCTTATTCTCTGATGGTTTGTATCTATCTCTTCGTAATGTATGGCGGCGATAACTGACCATTTAAAGCACTCATCATCATTGTTCTGTGGATTAATGGTCGCCCGCTTATTGGCTATCCACTTTGGTGTTTGGATATATGATGAGCCTCTAGTTAGCTTCAATTTATGAAAATCTATATCCATGTTATTGATTCTACCGATACTAAAGCCACTCTTGGGTAATGCAGGATTCTCCACATTCGTTTTAATTTGAGCAAACATCGTATCCATCACTTCATCCACTATGGTTCCTTGAAGTATTGATGTCATGTTGCTGTGGAATACTTTGTCTACTTTTATAAACTCGTTAGTACCATCGATTTGTTTTTCCACAAAATCCATAGGAAGCACTGGATTTTCGCAGAGCCCATTTCCTCCACCTGGTTCTCGATCAAATTTTTCACATGTGATCGTACCATGTCCAAGTACCCATTAATATCTGTTTTATCAACACCAGCTATGCCAGAACTTTTGAATGCCTTATGTAATGCATGCTTGTGTTCTTGAGGCGTAAAATCTTGATAAGGTTGCTCTGAAGCATGATCTTCCCTCGCTTCTTCCTCGACCTCGCCTTGGCACCATTATATAGTGAAAGTATTCGTGATTTTATCGATGTATATATACTTTGCACTGGTTTCTTTATAATCTCAGGTACATGTGATAATAGCCAATCTGACCATTCCCACAGCTTCCTATTGACTATTGGACGAGTTCTCTTCAGCTCCTAACGTCCAAACTCATTCATTTCCTCGAATGTGGGAACGTAGGGCTCGATGTTCTTCTTAATAGGACATGATCTAGCCATTTCATGTTTTTCAATAATGTCCATGGCTTGTGGTGAGAATGAGGTATGATGTGTATTTAATAAAGTAACTAGGCCTGCTTTGCGTAATTTTGAATAACCCGTAAGCCCACGTGTTTTTGCAATTATATGTAATTGTTTTACAGTATTTGAATTTAAATCCATCTCCTTTATTATATATAATTTTTTTGATTTCAACAAAATTTTGGCACGGTCATAATAATTTTTACTCATATTCTGTATAATATACTATTGCGCATGACGTCATATCATTTCATTAATATGATTATGTGTTAGTATTTAATATATCTTACATTTAATATTATTTTGTGTTGGTGATTGGCAGATGACGTCATGTATCTTACATTTAATATTATTATGTGTTAGTTATTAGCATTTAATATTATTTCAAATTATTTTGTGTTGGTTACTAATGGGTGACTAATAGAATTTCCCTTTGGTCGACGTCGACTGTGCCAGAAGGAACATTTCTCTATCTCTGATGAGTTGCTGACGTCATCAAAATTCAAATGACGCTTCTTTTTCATTCTTATCCTGCCTCAGTGGATTTTTCCACGTGCTTTATCGGCTAGTCTCTATATCTATAATAATACAGACTGTGTGTCTGTCACAGGCAAAGTGGATGTGTTCATTTTCCTTTGATGTCGCCGAAAAATGCATGTCTCAAATGCTAATCGACAAACTCAACTTCGCGACACATATTAAAGACAAAGAATAAACCAATTTTGGCAAATTTTTTTATGTGCACTGCACTGCTAATATCTTAACATTCAATCTAGCATCCATGATAGAATACGATATTAAGTTAATATGATCGTTGGATAGTTTTGTCAGTAGTTGTAAACCGCAATCACGATCCTCGTAAAAAATGTCAGAAATGTAATTCCAAACAAAAAATAAACCACCATTCCACATAAAACGAGTGCATATGCCAGCTCCAGAATTAGATAAACAACTGCGAGCTGTTTTGATCAAATGTGGTGGGTTTATATAAAGTAGATAAAACGTTTATCAGAACTGAATAAATTGGATGTTCGGTATGTTACATCAACATTAGGATTAATGTCTTCTTGTGAAGTCATGTCAAGATGCATTCTGAAACCTCAACGATTAGTGGATGCACCATCACAAGTAACAGCAACTACTTTTAGATCACATTGAAGTTCACATATACTGACAGCCTTCCAAAACAGAGGAAAAATTTGATACGAAGTAGCACTAGTTGTTGAGAAATTTTCTAAGCTAAGTTTGAAGGGATTTATAATGCTGCGTGACATAAAGGCAAGGACATGTGTAGCCAGTTGATTTGGTTTGTCTAATGTTGCATAATTTATGTCGATATCTCAAAGATTTACAAACCCAATTAACTTGCCAGTATGTTTGTGCCCCCACACAAGATTTTCCTGCACTTTCATCTCATCAAAAAAAAGAACAACCATTTTCTCAATTTCACTGAAATTAGCAACTTTATTTTTCAGTTCCAAGACAATGTCCTTATTAAACCCACGCTGAGGATGGTTGTAGTTTTTGTAATCGCGTAGTCGTCTTCGACTAGGAAGCACTACAAAACCTGTCCCTGTCTGCTCGTTGTACCGTATTTCATCATAGGCTGCTGGAGACATCGCTGCAAGCAATATCTAATTTTAACCATGATTAGGGGTGCATTTTGTCTTTTATTTGATAAACTGCAGGCTGATGATCTTTCCTTAGTTACAGTTCTACAAAAAATATTTTAAATAAAATATTTTTCAGAGTCAAACAAGGAAAATTTAAGAAACATTTAAGGCTTAAATTATCAAAATTTTAAGAAATACTGGACTCAACCAAATGTTTAGGTTTCTTATAAGAAAAATCTATGTATATCTACCTTGAAGCTGGAAAACCTTTCTGTGGCAAGTTGGGACGGATCCAGATATTAAAGTAGTTCTTGTGTCATCTGGAATAAAAGATATGTTTTCATAATACCTATCACATTAGTCAAATATAAGGAATAATCACAAGAATATGCTACTTGAACTTACGCCTGAGGATTGCTTCCTGTGGGAAATGAAGTTCTCATACATGTAAGCAACGTTTTTCGATCTGCGATCTTATAGACTTGTCAATGACACGATCTCTTGTTATTAAATTCACCAGTTTCTTTCGTCAAGCAATGCTAAAATCATTGTTTTCTTTAAAAATTCCAAATATAAAGACACCAGCGGTGCCTCTAGATACATTACAATTAAAAATTGAGCAATAAGCACCAGGCACTTTAAAAGTTTACACAGTACTAAACGCTAATAAAAAAGTTCAAATTTTCGCGCTATTTACATTTCACGCACCTAAAAGTGGACTGGGCACTAAAAAATCGGAGAACACAACATAAAATGCGGAAATCGGCTTATACGCGCGGAAAATACCAGACTATTCTTTTTCTTGTGACTATGGTGAGTGTTAAGTGTGGGTGCTCATTTTATTGCTTCGTTTTTGACAATTTCTGTTAAACGTGAATCTGCGTGTAAAATAACAATATGACAATATTGTTTGACATTTTGGGCAAAAATTTAAGTTTTTTACCTTTTGGGTTAAAGTTTTGCAGAAAAGGGTGGTATATACCTTAAGTGGATAAATTTTGGCGAGGATTAAATTTGGCGAATTTCGGCGAAATTCGTTAAATTAAATACCGGCCAAAATTTTGATAACTGACTATTCGCCAATATAAATACTCGCCAAATTTACCATAATTTACCATTCGCCAAATTAAATCTCCGCCAAATATTCCGTTTTGGTCATTCGCCAAATTAAATACTCGCCAAAATTTATCCACTTAAGGTATATGGCTGTCCTTTATATTGTTCGTGCTGCTTTTTTTTTATTTTTGTGGAAACTGTTGTGAAAATGGACCACATGCAATATACTAAAAAGAATTATATTTTACTGTAAGCTGTTGTGTTAGCTGATGTTTCTTTATATTTTGTGTATATAAAGTTTTGTTGGGGAACTGTATGTGATGTCAGTTTTGCTGGTAAAAAATTCCATGATTTCACATTTTTGTTCTTATTGAGTACAGTGGAATTTCTCTATCTCGAACTCGCAAGGGACCAAAAGATTTGTTCGAGATAGAGAAAGTTCGAGATAAAGAAAGGAAAATACCTTAGGCGGCCCACAAAGGGACCGAGACTTTAGTTCGAGATAGAGAGAAGTTCAAGTTAAAGGTTAGTCGAGATAGAGAGATTCCACTGTATATATTTTACAATATTTTAATCTGAAATGTAAAAGGAGAACAACTTGCAAGAAGTAAATTTAAAATCAACAAAAATCAGTTCATTTAAATCTGGAAATTAAGTCATTTCTGTACTTTATTGTCACAATTTTTTATGAGAAGAAAAAAATACGGTTTGACAAAGTTTTGCTGGAATTAATATTTGGTGATGATCAAAAATTACTGAACTTTATGAATGGAACTGTGTTGTTGTTTGTTTTTTTTACATTTTTTACAACTTTTGTAACGGAGGACCATATGCAAATATTTGTATGAGTGTATACATACTAAAAAAATTAAATTTTATACAATAAGATTTTAAACCTTTAAAGTTGTATTTTTAATATTTTGTATAAAATCTAGTGGTCCAAGACTATAATCAATATACTGAAATGACTCACTGACGTGTAAAATGTTATGGGTAAAGACAATATAAAACATGGCGAATGAACCGATTTTGGTTGGATTTGATCCTCAGAAGCCGTTCTGTTTTACATTTTGTATAAACTTTTGTAAGGAAGGACTGTATACAATTTTTACCTAAATGAGGATCTTTGTTCATTTAAAATTTTCTCCTTCTTTAAAATTCATTTAAAATTTTCTCCTGTTTGGTCATAAGACATAAATAATTTTGATTTGTTAATTGGTTGATTTTTACATTTTGTGTAAATTTTTATGCGAGAGGATGGCATGCAACTGAAATGACTGAGTTTTCTAGATTTAAACTTGTTTTCCAAACTATGGCTTCTATTATGCACATATTTGAGATTTAAAAGACGGGCGAACCCGTGGATTTTTCCACGGGCTAACGACTAGTCTCCTTAATAATAGCCGTATTTTGTCCGTGTCCGCGAGAGCCGCGTCCCGTACCGGAATCACGAAATTTTTAAAATGCGCACCAATACCAAATGCGATATATTGTTGTCCACTTTGTTGCGACGGGTAAATTTAAAGAACGGGCGAACCCGTGAATTTTTCACGGGCTAACGACTAGTCTCTTTAATAATAGCCGTATTCCATCTGTCTGTTCGTGCGTCTATTTGTATTTTTGTTACGGAAACACGAAATGCGATATATAAAGGACGGGCGGCCCCGTGGATTTTTCCACGGGTTGACGGCTTCTATATTATAATACCCGTATACGTCTGTCCTTCTGTCACGCAAAATGGTACTGAGAGTAGCGAGACGCACGCTATGCGGTTTAAAAAGAACGGCAAACCCGTGGATTTTCCACGGGCCACCGACTAGTTTAAGATATATTCATACAGGAATTGTCGTTTCAGTATAATAAATTGACTGCTTTCCAAACGAGTCCTGTGTTAGTACAAAATGAAAGTATGTAAAACAATTTATTGTCGGTGTCAAGAAGATTAACCAAAGCCTAGAGAACTTGAAATATTCAAACTTCAGAGTAGGTGTAGGGTTAAAACATTTAAAATATAAATTCGAACTTTTTTTCATTTTCTTCAGTGTGCGTTATTTCTGACGTCGTTATTATCAGTGTTGTGACTGTCGGTGTCGTAACTGTCGGTGTTGTTACTGTCAGTTTTGTGAGTGTCAGTGTTTGACTGTCGTTGTTGTAACTTTCTATCGACTAGATTTTACACCTTGCAACCTGAGTTTTTTATATATTGTGTAAGTTTTGTGTGAAAGTTTTAATGCGATTTGACATTTGACATTCTGTGATCTTTGTGTCTTGACAGGTCTTTGGTGACGTCAGCAACATTTTTAAGCCCTTATATCTCCTTAGGCGTTCGGCGGAAACATATGGTCCTATACA
Source organism: Hydractinia symbiolongicarpus (assembly GCF_029227915.1). NCBI lineage: Eukaryota > Metazoa > Cnidaria > Hydrozoa > Anthoathecata > Hydractiniidae > Hydractinia > Hydractinia symbiolongicarpus. The sequence goes on along the minus strand of NC_079885.1, from coordinate 13,266,840 downwards.
TTATTTTGATCAGCGTTTCAACTTCTACACATTACAGGCAAAGAATAAGCTAAATTTTGCAATTTATTTTTTTGTTCTGCACTGCTTACGTCATCAAAACATCGAATACAACCGATTTTCCATTGTCCATCTTTGCCTAAGTGGGTTTTTCCACGGGCCTTATCGATTAGTTCCACACAATTCGCAAATCTACGTGTGTTTCTCCTATTAAAGTAAACATTCTAAAATCTTACTGCCAAGACGGATTTATCAGCAAACAGGATTTGTGAAATAAAAAAAAATGAGTTTCTAGCAAAAGGATTTAATCCATATAAATTTTATCATCTTTTTCTTCCAGATTTTTTCTTCTTGTTTTCGTTTGGATTTCTCGGTTGCAGGTGTTTTACGTGAAGTCCTAGCGTAAATGCACGACTATTAACGTCATTCACTGCAAACGGGTTTGAGCGGGATACATAATCCGGATCCAGAGGATTTACTTTATCTCTTCCTCTTGGTAAACGATTTTGACTTGTTTTTTGGTCTTCTGTTAACAATATTGTTTTAACTTGCCGACCTCCCTTTGGTAAAGGGATAGAAAACTAAAAGTGAAGAATTAAAATATTAGAATTTCTTGTATTTAAGTTAGAATTTCAGAACTTTTGTTTTTCCCTTCGTCGTGTAAGTGCATTAAAGGGAAGAAAAGAATGCAGAATTAATGCTTGCTAATCTGCCTCATTTTGGCGAACTTAAATTCCGCATCTTTTAACCAAGGAAGGCCAATATTTTATTCCGCATATGGCACAACTTTCGAGGTCCAATTTCGCAAAATGTATTCTCCTTTTTTTCTTTCGCAAACAATTTCTTCCCCTAAGCTCATGTGACTAGTATTTTCTTATTAATCCTGCTACATTTAATTTTTTAAACCAATGAATATACAGATCTCAGATATTAAAGGACAAAATCGTTTTGGTGATCAGGACATTTTTTCAATCCAATCACTAAAAAAATTTTTTTTACTCACGCCGAAATTTGTAAAATAAATAAAGTGGTTAGCTGGCTAGCTAAAGCTCTTTTTTTCTTTTATAGCCTGTTTTTTAAGTGTTTTTCCTATCCAGCTAGCTAGCCACTTTCTACAAATTCCCTAAATTTTCTTCATTAAGAATTTATTTAATGTGTTAGAACAATTCGTTAGTTGTCCAAAATGTTTTTTGTGAAAATATACACCTAACACATACCTTAAACTTTTTTACAACAAATTGGGGTTAAGTAGTGCATTGGAAAAGTTAATTGGCTAAACCGTAGTTGCTATTTCTTTGGACGCATTTCTGGAAAGTCCAAAAACTTGTGTAAAAAAATAAGATATATATTGGCTTTTAACTTCTTATTAGGTGGTTTTAGACCAATCTGAAGGAAATATCATAAAAAATAATAATTTTGCATTGGTTACAATTTCTGAATTTTATAATTTAGGCATTTTAAAGGAGGCTGATAGGATTTTTTTTAAAAAAAAGTATAATTTGTGACCACACCATAACTATTTTCATGCAAAACGGTTCTTTTATGATCTGGAAATTTTGATTAGAAAATTAAGCACACAAAATGGACTATTTAACATATTTTTTAGCCACACAATTGAGCTGGATCCATCGTAAATTTTATATGCCCTTCCACAAAACGTGTTCCTGAATTTTACTAATTTTACTAATTTATCTAAATTTTTGCTATCTTTTTTTTGTGTTTTTGTATATACATCCAAAATAAGTTGACTAAGAAGTGTGCAATTGTAAAGCTAAATTTTTGTCAACAGTTTGTTTTGAAATTAAACCATTTCTCTGTAAGTCTAATAAACACCTGAACTTATAAATACTTTATAACCACCCGTTACTTGTTCCTTAGTTAATTTTAGAGTGGAAAATTTAAAGTAAAAGTAACAACTTTTCCAACTTAATGAACAAGTTAAGCGTTTGATTTTTAGTCCATTTTTACTGCTGGAGGGCGTTGCAGGGCGCTGTCTGTTGGAGGAGGGGGTGGGCTTACAACGCGAACGATCGATTTAGTTTAAGTTATTTTGCGCCACTTCAAAAAAATCCTAAATCTGCCGCTGACTTGTGTGTAAGTGATATACCAACTACACTATTATTGGAGGTTGGATCGAAACTCGACCACTTTGCAACGTACGCAGTATTAAATAGGCTGAACCCACCTTAGTACCACGAATGTTGTGATTACGTTTTCTTTTCGGATAATGATATTGTTTCGTTCCATCGTCACGTATAGTTACTGATACTTTCTGCAGGGTTTTGTTACCGCATGATTGACAAAACAACTTTTCCATATCAGTTGTTTCTCTAAAAATACAAGGAATGAAAACTGATGTAGAAAATCATTTCCTTATGTACAAAGTCGTCGACGATCATTTTCTGTTGTTTTACAATATTTTTGCAGCACATTTAAATTAGGATTTTGACTTACTTGTAACAACCAAAACATTTTTGAATGTAATTTCTTGCTTGCTGAATAAGCCTTCCTTGCACAGATAGTACATGCAATCCCATTTGAATTAGCACATTCTAAAAATTTGGCATTTATCAAATTTCGCTGGGATGAGATCCACGAAACCCACAAATAATTTAAGATTGGCTTATCTGCGAAATTAAATCCCTGTGAAATATATTAATTTCCAAAGTTTAATTTGATTAAATTCACAATAAGGAAATATGCTAAGGATTTTTTCAAGCTGGTCTCATTAACTAGCTGCAAAAAAGCTAAAGAATTTCAGGACAATAAATTTGTTTGAATATGCTGACCCTGGTGGTTAATGTAAAAATATATAGGTTGGCCGTCAGTCACAGAACAAGTGCCAGGTAAAAACCTTTTAATTTTCTCCATCTAAATGTCAATACAACCCAAATGAAATACACCCAGATCAACAAGAACGTTATTAAATCCTTTGCCTTACTGACAGCAAGCATTATTCTTTTTACATGCCAAAAGGAAACTAACGGGTCAACCAACAATCAATCAAGCTATACGACAGGATAAAGCGAATTTTATAACATGCTTGACAATTTAATACACAAACTCAGTTGCAAATTATATTATAGAACACACTTTAACGCAGAAATAGCGATGTGGAAAACGAACCTGCATTGCAAAATCTGTTGTGAGACAAACACATTTAACTTTATCGTGGTCTATACTAAGCTCATCTTGAAATCCCATTTTTTGTTTAACTTTGTCAATATTACCAGATGTAATCCAGCCATCGTCGTCACCATCCTTATCGACAATATTATTACCATCCTCCTCCTCATCATCATCATTAGAGATGCTCTCATCTTTATCAACAATCTTTGCTCCACAACCTACATCTTCTTGTGTTTCTGACTGCATACTGCTCTCACATAACTCATTGAAATTTACATCTGAACATCTTGTCTAAAGCCGGAAGTAACTTAAAGTAAAACAATATTTTACATAATTAGCAATATGCAAATCATAACTGACAGTTAAGAGAACGCCCTAGAAATCAGGCAAGTTTATATTGTCCAAATAAATTTTCCAGCTTTAAATTTAAGATTTCCTTCACTTCTGGGCTATTTTTCGTAGTTTGGATCAATGTAGAAGTCTTCTATAAGGGTTATAAAAGATTTCTATATTATATATATGTCCAGCAAATTCATTCGTGTATTCTGTAAATATAAATGCACTCAGTATTGCTCTCTATTGTTAGAATATATAGCTTAAGCTCCCCAGAGTTTCTTTCAGTTACCCATGCTCTGATATCCCACTGACAAGGGCCGTAAGGGTCGAAATACCAACTTTGTATGGATTCTCACGATTCTTTTTGCCGACGACATTGTTTAGTGGATAAGAGCCTGTGGTACACCATGGGCTGCAGAGGCAAGAAGGATTCGCGAGACTCCTGCAACTTCACCCTGATATTCTGTAAATATAGATGCACTCATCATTGCTCTCTTTTGTTGGAATATCCCGACTAAAAAAGTTTTTTGATTTCCTTTGAAATTGCAGCAAAGTTATTAAATTTCCCTATTTTTCACTTGTTCCCTGATTTTAGTAGTTTCGTAATTTCGTAATTGCCATAATGGCCATACCTTTTTTTCCACATAAAATCCTGTTATTTCTTTGCCTAACTGAATCTTTGTTTTCTGAACAACTTCCATCTAAAGAGTAAAATAAAGTTATTGCATACTTATTAACAAATGGAATGTTCTTGTCTCCCGTTGCATCACAACCTTTATATAACGGCCACTAAAATAAGATTGATCGATGCTGAAGTATGTGAAATTAGTGACGGGTTAATTCTCTTCTACATTGTTTTTATATCAATACTTTCAGTTTTACTAAATTTTTAACCAATCTGTTTTTTTTATTTTTGACTTTTTTCAACTTTACTAATTTTTTTTTACTTTTTTGAAAAAATGTTCAAGTTTTTGAGAGCTAAGGTGAATAAAAATAAGCGAATCAAATAAACGAAAAAAAAAGTTACGTCTTTAACCATGAGATCAATTTGCAAGCGGTAGAAAAAAATACATTTTTCGATCCTATTTTTGTGGCGTTAGTAAACATAAAGCAATGTGTTTTTTATCACTGGAGTGGTTCTGCCCATAATCCCACTACAAACTTTCACACTTATGTAATTGTCTGATGGCGATACGGAACACAATACGGGTAGAGAATACACATGTTTTCTAAAGGTGCCAGTGGGAAAAAACAAGTGCAATTCATTGCATTTTAGACATGTAATTTCGCAAACCCAAACACATTTACATTTGTTTGCCAACATCCCAACAACTGTAACATCAAAAACCTGATCTAGACGGCCAAAACTAAAGATAGTTGTTAAAGACACTGCCTTAAACAGCCAGTAATTTTGGCTCATACAACTCTATTTTGCATAAAAAGGAACTGTTCTACAACGTTTTATATGAAGCAAAAATGGCAATTTTAAAGTATTTCATCAACTGGAGAAACATTGAGAAGCAAAGTGGATGTTTACCAAAAAAGGAAGATTCACAACAGAGGCGAAGTGAAACAAAAGTGATAACCATGGAAATAATATTTAGGAAATTGTCCGTTTATCAGCTCTTTCTCGAAATAAGCAAACTGTATCACTTGGTCAGTGCTCCAACTTGGCAGGGGTGTAGACTAAGTGATCAGGTTAAAACGCGCTAGCCACACTTTTTCCCAATTTATTGTCTAAAAAACAAGTCAAAATGAACTAACTAACCCTATTGATTTAATTTATTTCAACTAATTGAAACCTGTGGAAAAATGAACTTAGGCGGAAAAACAATAGAAAACATCCCCTCATTTGAATTTTGATGACGTCATCATTGACCCGTCAATATACAATTTTTTGCCTCAGAAACTTGTTTACCTTTGCTGCGTAAAGTTTGAAATGCCTCCTAAGAAAATGTATAGGATCACGATCTTTTGACGACCAGTTCCAAAAATAATGGGGTTTAAGTGTTTTTTTATCACATCATCAAATTTAGGAAATTTTGGTCCCAGGTGGTCCTAGTTATCGTTGCAGGAGATGATATAGATAGGGTTTTAAAGAAAGGAAAGCTTGTAGAACGGATTCACCTACAAGTGGTCCACAAATATGAGAATGGCATTTGTATCTGGTAATACGTTAGGGTTTGAAATTAAAGTTTGGACAAAAGCTGCATTTTTGGAAGATGACGAAATAGAAAGAGAAATCTTCATACTTCGTTCTGATAGGTAGCTAAATATGGCTTGAACAATGCACCTGAAATGTGGTATAAAAGGGTTGGAAAAGGAAAACAGAGTTTCTATGGCATGATGACAATGACCAACTATCCGGTATTCTGGTAACTCATGTTCATTGTTTCATATTCTGTAGAACAAAGAAATGAAAAGAATTTATCTTCAAGATCTTGAAATTCAGTCAGTTGGTGAGTGGTTCTTCTGGGTACATTGGATTAAAAATTGGCAAAACATTTTTTGTTAACCAAGAATATAGAACTTTGAAACAAATTGAGTTGTCATATTAAAGACTGCGAGACAAAGATGACCAATTGACTGAGGTAAAAAGAAATCATCGCAGTCATCAAGTATGATGAGAAAATAATAATGATGAAGAGGTCAGCTGTTGTGGGTTACAACACAAACAAAACTTGATGGTTTTTTTGACAGACTAGTCGTTAGCCCCTGGAAAATCCACGGGTTCGCCCGTCCTTTTTATACCGCATTCTGTGCTTCTCGCTATTGCGCAGCTAAGCTACCATTTTGCGTGACAGACAGACGGACGAACGGACAGACGTATACGGGCATTATAATATAGATGTTGTTTAAGTGACTATGAAAAACACCCAACTATTAGAAATATAGTACGAGCAATCCAGCTAACTTTAAAAAAATTACATCTTGATAATTCACAAAACCTAAAGATTATTGTGATGGTGATACTACAGCTGAGTTTTTTCAAGCGCAAATTGTATCTTTAAAAGGCAATGGGACATTATCCCTAGAAACATAAAGTCCTCTGGTATCAGAAATGATGGCTCTAAGTGAGTTTGCAAATGCTGGATGGTGCATTGCTTCAATAACAAAAGGTGTTTTTGATCTGAAGAAAACTCTTGAAGTCTTGTGCTTTACAGACATCAAGTTACTAAAAGAACATATTCAGAGCAATAAGATTGTGAAAGATTTACAATTGCGGGTTGACATACCAATTATTTTGTTTTGTAGTACCCTAGCAAACAATATCTTAGAGGTGTCATCATAGTGCACTGGATTACACAGGGAAAGAACTATTTTACTTATCTATAGGGGTAACAATCTGAGTCTAAGACAGAAGAGGAGAATCATATATTAAATCATGATCAAAAGATCCTATACATTTTCTTGATCAGCGTTTCAAGATCTATACGATAAAGGCAACAGGCATAAAAATTTCTGAAAAAATTTTTTTGGGTTTAACCCGGCCATTGCTGACGTCAGCAAAATTTTTAAAACCTTGTATCTCATTAACCGCTCATCAAAAGCACATGATAATATACATTTTCTTGATCAGCAATTTAAGCTCTACACAATAGAGGCAACGTAAAAACAAGGTTCTAAATTATTTTTTTTTAAGGATGAGTTGCTGACGTTATCAAAATTTAAATGACGCTTTTTTTTCGTTTTTAATCTGCACAAGTGGATATTTCCACGAGCTTTATCGACTAGTATATTTTTATTCAAACACAAACAATCAATAATAAATAATCAAATGCCGGCGAAACAACACGTTGACTTAAAAGTTGTTGAAGAATTTTTAAGAAACAAAACATATCCGAACGATAGAGCAAAGAATAAAGGGAAAAAGGCAAATTTTAGAAGAACATGCGGAAACTTTTCACTGAAGAATGGAGAGCTTTTTTACAAAGACTTAAGGAAGGTTGTTTTTGAAGAAGAGCAAAAGATAACAATTATTCATGACATTTACAAAGTAATCGGTGAAAGTGCGAGTGCGAAGACTATGGCTAGTCATCGAGACCATGAGTCAACGTATCAAAGGTTAATTGAAAGATTTTTTTGGTTTGGAATTGTGATGATTACATCAAAAATTGTAAAAATTGTCAACAGGAAACATGTATAAAAAAATTGCCCCAGAACTTCATAGTATACCAGTTCCAAGTGAAGTTATAAAACAAATTGGTATCGATATATGTAACCTAACAGACGTGGATGGATACAAACACCTCATTGTTTGTATCAACTATTTTTCTAAATGGTTGGAAGCAAAGCCTATCAAAGATAAAAGCACATCAATAGTAGCACAACATATACGAGATCATCTGTCGCCATGGCTGTGTAAAAATTCAAATCAATGATCAAGAGAAGGAGTTTGTAAATGAAGTCCTGACGACCCTACATCTGACCCAGGCACAGATCAGCAAGTTACATCTGCATACCATCCTCAAAGCAATGGTCTCTGTGAGCGTTAAAATCGGACAATAAAAGACTCTTTGATGAAAGTTCTCGAAGAAAATCCGAAAAAATGGCCTAGTATTATCGAGGGTATACTTTTTACACATAGGGTTAGTGTGCACTATTCGACAAAGTACTCGCGTTTTTCCTAATGTACAATCGAAATCCCGTTTTGCCGATAGATATTAAATATGATCTTGTCGATGACGCTGTAGACATTGATTCAGAAAATGAGCCTTTTGTCATTGCGACGTTTCAAGCTGTTCTCTACTCAACAGCTAAACTTAGAGAAGCCGCATACAATCAAGCTAGTCTGAATATAAAAAAAGCGCAAGCTAAGCAACAAAAGGACTATAATAATCGTCATCGAACACCAAAAGTCGCGTTGCCTATCCGATCAAAAGTTCTTATGCAAAATCACAAAACGTTAAGATATGAAAGGAGGAAATTTTTTTTACAAATGGATGGGACCTTACACTCTAGAAACACTTACCAAAAGTGGACTTTGTGCCCTTGTAAATAAAAGGTATTCTGCTAAAGTATAACGTAGGTTTGCTGAAACCTTTGTACTCAAACCGAGAACCCCGAAACCCTGGCAACCAAGACAATGAGGAACAAGGTACTACGATAAATCTTGATAAATTACCAGATGAAATTCTCGAAATGATTTTAATAAATGGCACAGCCTTGGACACATTTGCTTCTATTATTAATACATGTAAACGCTTCAAGTCTTTATTAGAAGGGAGAAAGGAGGATATTCTTCCGATGGTACATATTAAATTTCTAGAAAATATGTAGAAACGATCAAACAAAATTAAAGTCAACGTCAAAGAAATTTCACAGTGTTTTGGTCAATCTAGTGGTATTATTGAATGCATAAGCAAAGGCATTGGAAAAAAGAATTGGCGCTCAGCATGGTTGCTGTTGGAGAAACTAAATCACAATTGATAATTTAGCGGGCATTTTAAAAAAGGAAGACAGTTCTTCAGAGTAATATCCAAGAATCGAGTCAACAATCAGCTTTTGATGATGTAAAGGTATTTTGGCTACGTAACGATTTGTGTTTTCTGAAGCAAGAGGATCATCGCATTTTGTTGTCAAGCGATGGATGGTTAAATGACTGTATTATGGATGCAGCACAAAAATTGATATGGAAAGAAATTGGTTCAGATGATTCGTATCAATCAGTGCTTAATTCTGAAAGAAAAACTAAAAACCAGTACTATGCAGTTTTACAAGAGCATGTTCAGCTCCTTCGTGATGGATCAAATCATTGGTTTCTAAGCTTTTGCTCAAATTGGCGGGTTCAAATTTGTGACAGTCTTAGATCAAAGTTAACTCGTTCTTCAAGAAAATCAATTCAATCGCTTTACTATATGGCTAATGGTGAACAACTGATTACGTTTCTTCCCGTTCAAAAGCAACAAGATGGCTACAATTGTAGTCCATTTGCTGTTGCATATGCTGCAGAGCTCTTTGATGGTTAATCTCCTTCAGAGGCAGTATTTAAAGTCGATGAAATGCGAAAACATTTGATCAAATGTTTAGAAATTCGAAGTCTTTCTCCGTTTCCCAAAGTATCTAGTACTTGGAATATTTTTACATTTTAAATTCGTCTGTTACACAAAGCAGTATTATTTTCTTACTGCTTTTTTGATAATTTATTTATTTTTGTTCATATCTTTGTTTTATCGATTTTCTAATCTTAAACAGTTCTTCTTCTATGTTTTTCTAGAGTGTCAAGCTCTAGTTATTTTTACTTTGTTTGATACATTTTTTACACTCATACAACAAATTATTATTATTTACTTTAAAGCATAATAATGTTCATTTTTTATTTATTAAGATAGGGGAGTAAAAATTTCCTGCGGGGGGGTAATAATTTTCTGGTAAATAGATACTCCCGCGAGTAACAATATTCCAGGAAATAAGTACTGGGAGTACTTATTTCCTGGTAAATTATTACTGGGGATTAAACTTTTAGGGGAGTATATTTTTACGGTGACCCTGGATTTTTAATATGTGGGCGGGATATACGGATTGTGAGCATTTTAACCAGTTTGTAGCCCCTTTAAGTGGAAGAAGAACTTGCTGTATAACAACACAAAAAAATTTCTTGGTGCATAACTAAGTTTTTGAGCATGTATTTATTTTATCTTTTCACTATGGCAGCTAGTTATTTAATAGTTCAAAACAAGAGAACAAATTTATCCAGACATTCTTTTTAGTGAGACAAATTATTGTTCTATGGCTTTAGCCGGTAGAACTTATAAACTGGTCTTTTTGGTTCCGTTTTTACTACAGAGACTAGTGTAGCACAGAAGGATACCAGTCTAGTGTAGTGTTACGGAAATTATTAGTTTTTGAGACCCCGTTTACACGCATTTTTTCATGCCGGCATGAAACTCCTACCGGCATGAGTTCATTTCGGTGTCTTGAGGAAACCCCATTACTGATCGCATGTCAAAGCCGACATGAAATTTCATGCTGCCATGATTACATGCCCGTCCTTAAGACAGGCATAACGAAGCTGAATGACACAGAAATCAAAAGCTATATGTTCGTTTATTGAAGAAAATTTTTTTGTGCCAGTGCAATGGCCAGCATGTATTTGAGGCAGGAGCGATTTGTGTGCACCAAAAAAAATTTCATGCTGGCATGAGTTTCATGTCGAGTACGTGTAAACAGCCTCTGAGTGTTATAACAGACTACTCCGTTGCACAAGGTACAAAAACCTATCATTTTTACAAATAAATCATTTGACATTATTATTTTATATTTAGTTGGTTTCGCTAGTACCAAACTACAATGGTTGTTTTTTATCTTTTAAGTGATCTAAAATTTTAAAAAGCTAGATTTGTATTTCGTACAACAAGTTTCAACAGGCTAAAATTCGTTTTAAAAAACGAAATAAATCAAAAATGTAAGCACCTTTTATCTATGGACAATTTCAGGATCAAACAAAACGGACAACCTACTAAAATGTGCATCAAATGCCTTGATGCTCCAAGGGCTGATACTTTAGAAAAACGTCGGAAAAAATATGGTAATGGTATAGTGTGTCTCTATTGCAAAGAACCTAAATTTGACTTTGAGTATAGGATAATCGACAAAAAATGGCCAAGATTTAGCACAAATTGCATCGAGTGCCTGATTAAGAATGTGAAGAAAGCAGAGGTATCCCGACAGAAGTATTTCGACTGGGTGTATCGGGGCATACTACCATAATGGTCTTACTATATGTTGGGAAATACCCTAATTCAAAATTTTCTGTCCATCTTAAAATTTATTGATAAATAAAATGTGTATATAATAAAGAGACAAAATTAGTTTTTTTTAGAAATGCAATCAGCGCAATATACAACGCTGTATCAGCACCAGTAGCATCCACTACCAATGCTCTTACCGCTCGATTGCAGAGTGTGCGGGATACTGTTAGTGATTATTACAACAAAATAAAGGATGGAGTAAAAAAACGAATTAACTTAACACTACATAATGAAATCGAAGCTGAAGCACAGGAAGACTATCATGAGCCCGAAGACAATCAAAGAAAAAAACATTGATGAAAATGATATACAAATGTTGGAGGATGGGAATCGTATCAAGACATGGCGGTTCAGGAACCTTAACCAACCGCTTACGCGTCCTATAATGGATAAAATCACCCCTAATTTAGACATGCGCATAAATGTTTCTGTGATATTCACAAAGGTGGAGGTGGTGTATCTCTCCATCACAAAACTCAGAGCTCCAAGTCGCTACCAAGCATCGCAGAGATCGAAGCATTCATAGAGGAATGTGAAATGAAGCATCTGGATCTGGAGGATGGTGAGTTTTGGAGTAAGGCAATATTTACCACCAGTCAGAACCATCGAGGCCCCAGGAGCATATGAAGGGAAAATCATCTTTGATCATGTGCAGATCAAGATCATAAGAACGCGGATCCCTTCCAGACTGGCTGTGAAAGAAGAGATGTACATACGCTATAGATGGTAAAATGGAAAGAACAGACAATCTATGCTTCTGGAGATGTTTAGCGGTAATAAATAGGGCTAATGTAGAATGTGGAGCAGAACGCCTAACAAAGGAAGCTTTTGCATTAGCTCGAGGGTACTGTGAGGACTCCAAGCTAAAGAGTAAGGACGTGTGCCCTACAAAGCAGGTGGATCTGGAAAGTATTGCAAAGCACTTTAACATCAACATCAAAATATATGAACCTAAGACAAACAACGAGAAAGAACCATGGCTACTCGTTTATGGTCAGAAGCAGCATAAAAAAGGATTAGATGACATCACTATTAGAATGTTGAAAGGCCACTGCTTCGACATTAAAGATATCAAGGTGTTGACAAATACATTGGAATGTGAGGTATGCGGTCAACTCTTCAAAAAAGCCTGCCACCTTTCGCGGCATAAGAAAGATGAATGCAAAGGAGTCAAGACAACAATCATTTGTAAAGGAGCGAAAGTGAAACATATGCCGAGCAAGTCGGAGAAGATATTTTATGGTGAAGGTAATAGCTATGATGCATCTAAATGAATAGAATACATGTTGAGGGAAACTTGAAGACATATACATCATGCTTTATGTGGTCATGGTGGTGAACGTGTGATACGTGATGAAAAAGGAAAGGAGTGGAAAGTAGACGGTTATGATCCTACAACAAAGACCGTTTACAAGTACCACGGATGTTACTGGCACGGATGCTCGTGTCAGCCAGAATGTTATAAATAACGCTATGAACAAACGATGAAGAAGGAGGCTATGATAGAAAAACAGGGATACAACCTCATCACAGTGTGAGAACGTGAAAATTCTCCCAAGATCAACCAATATTTCAACAAAAAATTCATCCGGTATCCTCATTATATAGTGTTTGATTTCGAGGCCATCGCGTCTTCTTTGAATTCCCAGCTAAAAACATCTGATTTGACATACCTTTTGAGGCATATACCGGTAAGTTTTGGTATTCACAATAGTTTGAATGATAATCCAACGTTCGTAGAAAATGAAGATCATAAAATTTTATTGAAACTTTTTATGGAGGAGTTAGAAAGGAGACACACTCTTATCGTCGCCAAGGTGGAAATAATGTACCAGAGACCTACAGATTTCGACATGCTTCACAAAAAGACCCAGGATGCATGGAACGAATGGGTAAACCAGGTAGCTGTGATTGGGTTCAACAGTGGGAAGTATGACTTAAATATAATCAAGCAGTATTTTGTTGAGCAAATTGCTCAAGATGAAAGTGAAAAAATAAAAGTAGCCCAGAAAGACAACAATTATATGTTCGTGACAACATCTAAGTTTAGATTTCTAGACATTAAAAATTTTCTTGCTCCTGGTATGAGTTTAAAGCGATTGTTCAAGTCTCTGGAATGCAAGCTTCAAAGGCTTGTATTCCCTTACAACTGGTTAACGAGTTATGACAAGCTGATCCATGTCGGGCCTGTCGATCACGAATATTTTTATAATCAATTAAAGGGTAAAAATACGATGTCACCCAAAGAGTATGAAGAATTCTGCACAGAATTCTATAATCGAGGTTGTGACACAATGATGAACTGGTTACGTGAATACAACATGGGTGACGTTGAACCCTTCATCGAAGCAGTTGATAAAACGAGACGTCTATATTACGGAGATGATATTGACATTTTGAAAGATGCAGTTAGTATCCGGGGGATCTCGATAAGGTACATGCTGAACAAGAATCTAAAACTAAACCCTAAGGTAGAGCTCTACACTCCTGCCTGTACCTGTACGGAATGTACGAAGGACGAGGGTTATGAGCTGTTACAAATGGGTATGGTAGGAGGTCCAGCTATCGTGTTCACTCGATACCATGAGTGTGGTGTTACAGGTATTAGATCACATGTATACAAGAAACCAAAACAGTGCAAAACAATCTTGGGACTAGATGCAAACATGTTATATCCTAGCACACTGATGTATGACTTCCCCTGTGATAAAGAAAAATTGTTCAAGATTGATGAGCCTAAATCGCCGGAAAACGTTGATACACTAACACGACGAGTGCAAGCAGCTTCACGGTTTGCGTTTGCCCAAGTGGACATTGAAGTACCCTAATTGCATGATAAATTCTCGGAAATGTCACCTCTATTTGTGGTAAGGGAGATACCAGATAAAAAAATTCCGGATCATATGCAAGATTATTTAAAAGCTATGGAGCACAAGCATATTCCTGGTACACGTAAGCTCTTGGCTGTGATGAAAGCAGAAAAATCTTGTTATATACACCTGTTCTAAAATGGTACCAAGATCATGGTTTGCAAGTGACAGCGATCCCCCAATTCGTTAAGTATGGGCGAGGTAAACCATTCGCTTGGTTCCCTCAAGAGATTGCGGCTGGTTGTAGGCAAGCTGATAAAAATCCAGACAAGCGGATAACTGGAGATACAGCCAAGCTGAAGGGTAACTCGTTCTATGGGAAGATGATCGAGGATCTAGCAAGGCATGTGAATACGATGTTCATGAGTAACGAAAAGAAGGTTGATCAAGTGATGAGATCTCCATATTTCGAAGACTTGGAGCCGATAGGCGATGCATACAAGATTAGAGAAGGCAAACGCAAGTGCAGCATTGACAGAGCCTACCAATGCGGGATTGCAGTGTACCAACTAGCCAAGTTACGTATGCTTGAATTCTACTACGACTTCCTCAATAAATATGTAGATCGTAGAGAGTTCGAGTATATTTACATGGATACAGACTCTGCCTATTTTGCCATCTTTGGAGAAGAATTGCGAAATGTTGTGCGTTCTGAGCTGCTCGGGGAGTACGACAAAGATGTGAAAAACTGGCTGGTGACTGACGATCATTCAAAACGATCAGGAGGATTATTCATACCAGAATTTATCGGGTTTAGGATGATTGCTATCACCGCTAAGTGCTACTTCGTCAAAGGGAAAGAGGACGTCAAGTTTTCATGTAAAGGGATGTCAAAAAGCAAAACGAGATCACATGGCAAGGATATATGGTGTTGAAAAGACATCTACACACTGCGAAAAACATAGGTTTCCAGGTACACAGCCAGGGGGTGATCACCTATGAGCAAAGTAAGCTAGGGCTCTCAGTATTTTACGACAAACGTCGCATCCTAGAGGATGGTGTACATACAGTACCTTTGGAGTTGTAATCGCTATATCTACACTACGAAGCACAACCTGGAGTCACTCCTCATCAGTATGAAGCGGTAAATACAAGATCAAACTCATTAGCCTCATCTATTCAAAAATGTTTACAACATTTCTGAATAATCAAGGGTTTTCTGTATGATGCGCAAATGAGATGCCTGGTGATGCGTGATTTGCCAGACATGCAATACTCAAGGTATACTCAAGAATTGTGGTACCAGGCTTAGTCCTTGAGGAAGGGTAGGGATGTGCGGGCGAGAGCATGACTTACCTTGAAGCAGCCGTCTAGCCCCGGTCTGTACCACACTGTGTCATGTTGGTTGTGCCATGTCAGTTAAAAATTGTGCCAAAATGTCAGTAAAGAAAAATGTGCAGGAAAGGCCTCCGAAAGTTCACACCTAAAAAAGGTGTGTTCATTATTGCGTACACGACATTCTGTATAGAGTATCAAGAGCAAGTAGGCTAAGCCTGCAAAGCAGGACAGCACTGAAAACCATCTCAGAGATGGAATGCCAAAGGCTCTGAGTGGGATACTCGCAGAATCAAAAACCTCTGGGTTTTAAACAACAACAACAACAACAACAACAACAAACAACAATCAAAAACCCAGAGCTTCTCCTAAGGGAGTTTTGGTATTTTTCTTCAAAAATAAAACATGGATGTATATCTATGTATTGTGATAATTATACCTTATATGAATGTACTACTCTGTTTTTTACGTTTTCGATATATAATAAATAAAATGACTGAACTTGCTAAAATATTTGATGTTGTTGATACTCCTGCAGAAGCTCTGCAACAACAGGAAATACCAATCAATAGACGCCAATTATTGAAAGATGGAATCAGGGAAGGTAAAGCACATTTTTTACCAAAAAAGTGTACTGAAGGCTTCGTAGAAAAGGCACCAGACGATGTCATCGAAAAGGCATATGCCGAGTATATTCAACGAGAAATTCAGGATAAAGGGAAAAAAAACAGGCCAGGCGTTATCTGAGCATGTAGTAAACTTGTATTCAAATGCTGTAAGCAACCTGATTTGTATCGACTCTGTTCAAAAATTGAGGAAAATTATTAAAAAATCCATGACTGACCTCGGTATTGTGTTTCATGTTACATTTGGTAAATTTTTAGCTCCACTTTTGGTTTTGGCGCACATTGCAAATCATACCAAAGTGCTTAACGAAAAATATTTGAAAGCATCAGGCACTCAGCTGTCCAAGAAATATAAACGGCGAAGATCGAAAAGAAGAAAATAATGGGAAATAATCTGACAAAATTAGCTTTAGGATTACACGAATTATATGATCAAGACATTGCAGTAGTGTCGCGCTTTAAGTGTAGGAATCGATGGAATACAAGCTTTGACACATGGCTCAGTCATACTCACTCCACCTGTGGGTAGGTTCCCGCCAAATGTCTGTGAGTTGGGATTAGGTGAACAGTTTTTGAAATATGTTTATGAGAACTGAAGGAGAGCTTTGCAGAGCGCATGGTACAGCACAAAGCTATTTAAATTTTATAGAGGTACATCTTCTATAAAATGAAGATCGCGTTGCCGACGGTAAGAAACTTGCTGAATGGAACAAGAAAAAAAAGGAAAACCTGCACAAGAAAAAGGGTGAAAGTGGTCAAGTACCTGAGAGTAGTACTTCAACAAGTACCTCACCAAGTACCTCATAGTAGGCATGGTGTTTGGTATAAATTTTTTAAGCATAAAAAACAGCAGCAGCAACCTGAAAAATCATCAGAGCAGCCGCTTCCTGTTGAAAAAAAGTTCAACCCCCAAAAATAGACATTTTTTAAATGCGTTGAACCCTATAATAAATGTCAAAGTTACACCACAAGAAAAAGAGATAATCGATATGTTGTACGAGACCTTGCTAGATCTCGGTTTCACTTTTGGATATGCCCTGGCAGGGAAGAAATTTTTAGGGATCACACAACCCTCTGCAAAAATGGACACAAATGATGTGTTGAAAAGCACAATGGGTACGTGATCGTCAAGCAAAAATCGACTGGTATAATAAACAACAAGAGCTGAAGAGGCAACCCATGGAAGATTTGAAAGATCTTGATAAAGGGATGCGTGAATTCTATATCGCTACGATCGATAATGCACCCAATATTTCCAATTTTTATGTACCTTCCAAACATCAATAGGACGGTGAAATCACTTTCATTGTAGGATCCCTAGTTCTTCTGTGGTTTGCGGCGTATAAATATTTGTAATAAAAAATACACATTTTAACATGTAATAAACATGTCAAAAGTAAAGAAGTCAAAAGCAACGCGCTCTGCAAAACATATCGTCACAGAAGAAGAGGCAGAAAAATTAGGCAGTATTTACTATCAGCCTGAACATCTTTGGGTTGGAAGGAAAGCCATCAAACTACTATCTGACGAGAGTAAATTACCACGTAAAAGAGTCGTACATTGGTTGTCTCGCCAGCTCCTATGGCTATGACATATTCAGGGCCAAAAAAAGATTGATTACTCCCATTTTACAATTACAAAACCGAATGAAATGCATCAATTTTATCTATTGTATATGCCTCGTGACAAAGTTTATAGAAATGTCTATAGATATATCCTGACAGGCATTGATGTCGCTTTAAGATATAAGGTAGCGAGACCATTGCGTACGAAAAAAGACAGTGAGGTCACAGACATGCTTAAAGACATATACAAAGCAGGACCTCTGCGCTATCCTACAATTTTTGAATGTGATAACGGCTCAGAATTTAAATTTGATGTGACGAAACTTTTGGAAGGCAAAGGGGTGGAGATTAAAGGGGTGGAGATTAAACAAGCTACAACCAAGTATCATCACACCCTTACAGCATTTATTGATTCGTATAACAAATTGCTTGCGAAAAAAAATTCAAACCTCAAGATGCACAAGAGTTGGTCATTGAGGACTAAAGTAAAATATGGGTGAAAAACTTATATCCTATGGTGAAGAATTTAAATAACACCAAGACTGCAATGATTGGAATGAAGCCTTCAAAGGCCATCAGGTTGGAAGATGTACCACTTGTAAAAAGTGAAGGGTTCCCTGAGGAAAAACCTTTTCCTGAAGATGGGTTGTATTTATATTTGTTGCGGCCCGGGGAGGAACATGGTCAACCAACACTTTTTGGGGTAAGAAAACGTATAGATTAGATCGCATTGTGGCGGACCTGAATAGCCATGTGTTGTATTATTTGAAAGACGGACCTGACCATAGTTTTGTTGCAGAAGAATTAATGCTAGTACCAGAAGATGTAGCAATACCTCCAGACTATGTAAAAGGATTGTAGATTTCTTGCATTAACCTTTGATGTTGATCTTGGTTGATTGAGACCTTTTGTTGTGACTCACAAAAAGTCACACAATTATCGCCTGTGCTGCTTACACCATATCGATGTTAAACATCCCTTCAAACAGCTCTCACGTATCTTCATCAGGTAATGTGATGTGGTTGTGGTGAAAGTTGTCTGTACCAAGAACATCTTCCTTGAAACGACACCATGCATGAACAGCATTGAGATCATCACATTCTGGTTCCCTTGCTATCATATTAGGGAACTTTACTCTTAAATCGTTTAGCGTTTTTGTGAGTTTTTTGGGTTGGCATCCGATCACATAGTGGTTATGTCTGCCTGCTTTTCCATGCTTGTGAGGATCGTTTTTGTCCACTACGCATAGCACCGTGTCAATAAGAACTCGATGTGGTATGTGTCTTTGCCGTAGCTCCAAATTGTCTTGCTCAAGAATAGCAACCTGTCTATTTCTTTCATTAAGATCATCTCCAAGGAGAGCAATTGCAGCATCTTTTTCTTTATTTAGCTCCTATAATTTTTCAACACCTTTTTTTGCAAGCCACCTGGTAAATTGCGCCGCCTTCGGTTTTCTAGAATGACACACAATCTCCAAGGCGCCATCCAGTGTCACGAACAGATCGGTGGAGTTTTTTGAGCTACCACAGACGTAGTCGGCGAGTATACCCTATTTCTGCCCGCGATGCTATCATATGGTGATTAAGGCTATACTGCCTAACATTTGAAATCCCTAATAATCTCCAAAGATCGGCACTCTTGAAACGAGGTCGTAAATGCTTATCGGATAGAGTCTCAATATTTAAATTAAAGGATTCCTGGATTACAAGAGATATTTTTTTCTTGTAATCTTTTGAGCTGAAATTTTTTTTTAATCCAAGATAAAAAAAATATATGTTCCGCATTGCTATCATCTTGTAAGAAACTTCACTGCCTGCTATAGAGATAAATTTTGTTAATGATGTGAAATATGGAGAAATATCGGGCGCATCATGGTTATATCGTATAAAGGTGCATCCCAAGTCTTGCTCGATATGTTTTTCTCTTTTTACTTCGTAGTCAATATCTCAATCAATATGTCCAAATTCATCACAGCACATTGACAGCTAATCTGTACTTTGGGAAGTACATGTAGATCTTTCATCCATCGACATGATGCTGCAAACCATATCTTCACCATCAAAACCATTTATTTTTCGAATTTCTATGCCACAACGTCCCGCAATTTTAATAGTATCCTAACTTTTGCATCGCACCAAGATTTCCATAGCATCCTCAGCAAAAATGAATATATCATACCTATTTTTAAACGAAGCTGATCGGGAAAGTTCATATCTGGTTCGGCCTTTAATATTTCTGTATGTTCTTTGTATATCACGAATCCCACAATATTTACCAACTGGCTTCGTTTAAACCATGGAACCTGACAATCGTCATATATAATTTCTATGTGTGGGGCAAGCACCATAACAAGCTTTTTGGAACACATCTTTTTGTTATATCCTTAGGTCGAACAGCGGCAATAAATTGCCGACAACATAGTCATTTGCAACGGCAATCCCTCAGCAATAATTTGTCGACGCGAGAGAGTGAAGCGTCACCAATTTTGAAAGTTCTAATTTTTTAGTTAGTCTTACTTACCTTTTAAATATCAGTCTTTTTCAGGAGAGGCGTGTGATTAATCGCACGCCTGAAAAATAGAGTTTTCAAAATCAATCTATAAAATCCATTTTGTAGCGTGTGATGGCAGCCCTCAAAATAATTTTTGGACACTCGTCAAACAAAGTTTCCTGTCACATTTCGTCGGACAAAAGGTCTGATAGATTTCAGTCTTGGTCAAAAACTTTTAGTCTCAGAATTATTGAATAGTCCTGGTCCTTTTAATCCACGAGCAAGCCTATTCATAGTCATCCTGACCATCCTAGCTAATTCACCGACTCCTAACTTAGTTAAAAGAACTACGTAGACATAAATCTCTTTTGCCTGGCCCCTTCGTCGTTGGTAACCAGGTCTTACACAAGAAATCCAGCCATGCGGTTCTTAACTAATGCGAAGGTCAACACCGACGGAGCACGGATGAATCAAGTCTGCAAAACTGCACTTACATGCGGAACAGACATTTTATCATGGATTTAATTGTAGATAATTTCTTCATTTTACAAAACAATTGGAAACCATAGCAGGTCCGAATTTAATGGATTTTCTTTATGCCGCAAGTGTTATTCAAACAATTTTAAAAACAAAACCCACGTGTGGTAAAAAAAATTTTGTTAAAATGTAGCTGAACTTTTCGAATGAATTTTGAAGTTTTTATTTAAGCCACGAGGATAAAGATTTTTTGTAATTTGAAAACGAAGAATATTTTTGCCTACTGGCTAGTGATGACCTGAAAAATAAACAATAAATTTATAAAAGTGACAGTATAGTCATGCATACTATTTCGGAAATGCAGAAAAGGAAGTTAAGATTGAGAGTTTGGGGTTCACGATTCAAAACATCCCCCACACTTTTCTACCGCAAAATGAATGCGCAACAAAGATTAGCCTCAGCATTTTTTTGCCGTCGCGAAATTTCGAGGGCTGTCGAATCAGATTTTTTTGTATAGACAAATCTATACAAAGCTTAACATACTTTCACGCGTTCCTCCTCCTGGCGCCATGTTATCACAACGAGGTATCATTTTCATGTCTCAAAAAAAAGCAATAAAGAACAGGTTCTTTCAGTAAAACTGTGTTTGGTTGGGTGTACCAAGATTTGGGGACACCCTCCGAGACCAGTAATAGTGTCACCTAGCCACATTTAATACTTCTCGGGAACGAGTCGCTAAAGGGCTTTTACTCCTTCTCGTTTATTTGGCACAAGCGCTTGGTGAATTGACAACACGAGCAATCACGCCGTTTTGTGGACTAAATCGATCCATAAAACCACCATTCACTCGAGAATTTTATAGCTTCTAGGGTCTTTAACCTAATATACAAGCACGCATGTTTTGATTCGTCCAGTTGATCGTTGACATCTTTCAAATTACTCTCATTGATCATATTGGTTTCGTCATTAATAAGGTTCATATCAAGCGCTCGTGCGAGTACCACACAAACAACTGCTTTTTTTGTCTTCGAAGATTTTTTGGTAAAACTGTATAGGATTGTGTTAACAGCCACAAAGAGTGCTTCCTATGCCTCCCTGAAATTGCTAATTCAAGCAAGGGTTGTCTTTTTTTATCGAGAGATTCGTCTGCTATACAGTCATTGATAATTACAGGGTATCTTCACCGACTAGTCGCGACGATAATTTTTCTATCAATTCAAAAAGTTGATTCTTGAGATTAATAAGAAACACATAGTCATCTTGCCAAAGTGAGGATCTCTTGAGATAGGTGCTATTCCATTGTATAGTTGGGCAGAGGATAATGATATTGTGAAAATGCTTGTTGTACTCACCTTCTAGAAGGTCTAGAACACCCTGTGTTTTTCCACAACTAGTCAGGCCAGAAAATATCGCCATATGTGGATCTAAAACAATGTCTAAGCTCATTTATTTGAAAGCGATCTGCGATTAATACTCCACACTGTGGTATTTACCATTGAGAATATTTAATTGAGCGTCGCTCAGCAAATAGACATAACATTTAACATCCCCTGTTCCATCCGCCTTCTTTGTCATATGTAGAGTAATACCGTCCAACAATCTCTGTAAAGGGCCCCCGCTACCATGTAGGCTATGATCAGAAGATGAACGAAAATCTACAAAAAGTGCATATTTTTCAGTCGCGAATTTCCCTATCGTAACTGTTGAGTCATGTTTACCGAAGAGATTCACAATTTGCTCATAATGATCTTTTCTAAGCATGGCATGAGAGTAGAGTTCATTGGGTTCACCCTCAACAGTGATCAGGATTTTTTCAATATTGGGGTTGTAAAATATTTCGTTAGCACTGCTATAGGGATTAACTTTTGATGGATCTACACAGAGCAATAGGACTCATTTCAAACTTTTTGCAGGGGGGTCAATTTGAAAATTGTTACTGGTATCCTCCTTCTTCATTGCGATCACCTTGCTTCGAAGTACTCTTGAAGGGTAGTGCTAAACAACTGTACCGTGATACCATTTCACCTGTAAGCTTGTCGTGGTTTACTTTATCAAACTCTGGTGCAATATTGCTGATCTTGTGTGCAGCATCTGCCGCTTTTGCTGCCGTAGACCCTGAAGCCGCTGTACCTGCATCTTTGATAACATCTCCATATGATGCAAAATGTATCACAAATTGTAACCGATTGTGTAATCCAGGCTGGTAGAATGGTAAACCTCGGGTCAATTCAAACATTTCTCCCAGAGGGATACAGAACGTGTTTCCATACAGTACAGCCTTTTCTTCATCAGTACCCACATGATCGCTAACTTTCACCTGCAAAGCACAGATCGTACCATCCTTAGGGTTTATACCTTCTTGAATCAATTTGTTTTCAAGTTCAAATTTAGAGAGCCAGAGATCGCGATAGACAGCGAAAACTCTGTAGTCGTTGATACTTTGCACATGGTTTCCATTTAATGTAATGAGCAGGCTCTCCACCAGACTCTTGCCAATATTGCTCATGATAGTACGTTTCGTGTTTGTACCAGTTAGCTCCAGATCAAATAATAACCGAAGACTTTCTGGAAAAATGACATCATTCTGCCCCATATTGGGAACATCCACATACAAATCCTCAATCTGATTGATTGTCGATGGGACATAACTCACCTTCACACGCTGTTTTTTTGCTTTAATTGCGAACATTGTTTTAAGTTTAGCGTATGGATCGAGCGTTTTTCCAAATATGTTAGTCATACTTTATTATTACTTGTTTTTGTTTAAAATAAATGGCTGATAATCCAAATTTGAAAGGAGATTTTACACCAGAGAAAAATATTCCAGATAATCCTGATGATGTATCTTTTAGTAAACCCGAGGACCTTGCCCAGCCTGGCACCAGTTCAACGCCAACATCTGAAGAGCAAAGAAAGCAGGAGGGCACCAAGCTAAGTAGTCAGATGGAAGAGATCAAAAGATCAAAGGTCAACTCTTTCTACAAACGTCTTGGCAAAGAGTTGGGGTTACCAAATGCGAGACACTACGACGACTTTAAAATAGGAAAGAAGAAGCAACGTAAATCTAATCAACTCCTCTATGATGGGAAAAAACTAACGATAGAGGACGGTAGTTTTCGTACAATCAACATGATAAAGACGGATCTACGCATAAAGTGTCTGAAAGCCATGGATTATACTACGCCTAACAACACGACCAAGGAAGACGAAACTACGCATAACAGGAGCAAGGAAGCGGCTCAACAACTTGCTAGTGAAATAGATGATATCAAAAATGCTGAGAATATAGAAATAAGGCCAACTTCAAACAGTGAGGGGGAACTTAAAACTATTGGAAAGTAAGACGATTTTCTATGATAAGATCGCTAAGGCAGAAGCCAAGGTGAAGAGACTAGAAGAAAAAAAAAGAACAACCTGGAGTATCCAAACAACAGATAGAGATTTGAAACACGGATATTGCAAACAGCAAGGAAGACATGGAAAATCTACAGGATCAAAAAGGGGCCGTGCGGGTGGCCCATGGTTTACTATAATCCAAGATTCAAGGCCAGCTCACTGTAATTAAAAACACACTTATGAAAATTGCGAAAGACGATACACTGCTAGCTGAAAAATTAAAGATCTTGATCAAGGAGCAGGGGATCACTATAGCAAGCATTTTTTCAGCCGTAGGCTTGTTAATAAGCAACATTGTGCTGGCAGCTGCAGGAGGTGGAGCGGCAGTTGGTGCTGCAGCGGAAACTGGCGGTGGTAGTAAAAATTTTTTACAAAAACAACTAGAGACCTGGAAATTTTTTAAAATATTTGGCAGGGAAAGCAGGGGTGGCTCTTCCCAGAATTGTAGGGACGGTAGTATCCTTTTTTCGAGTGGCAGCAAAAGTTGTTGAATTTGTGGCTAAGCACCTATACATGGCAATTGCTGGTGCTGTTGAGATTGTTGTGGCCTATGTTGGGAAGAGAGGTAGATATAGTCTAATTTGTTGATCAAACACACTAGACTACATATTATGCTAACATATGTAAAGCAAAATAACACCTACCCCTGTTGAAATCAATGCAACCTTAGTATCATCGTGTTGCCCTGCTTTTACCCAGTGCTTCTCTTGCTTAGGTGGTGTTGCTGTCACAGTCTGCGTCTCTGACGTGTGACTCACCTGTGGTGCCCGATGTTTCATCGAGGTTTTGCACTAGCATTAATCTTTGGATACTGATAGAGAAATAATCCTTGCTGATCAAAATTTTGTTTGCAAAATTCACGATATTTCCAATGTGCAGGTTCATATCACTGAGTATCATATACACACCATGGGCAACACTAAAATAAACCTTGGATCTCGCATACTTCAAGACATTTTGGAATTGAGCAATTTCCTGACCCGTATCGCTAGCAGATTTGACTAAAATCAAAACGTGTTGTAGAGACCATCACTGCCGAGCAACGACCGTGAAGCCATCTAAATCTCATTTTTCACAGCAAATCGCCTGCACTTCTGATACCCCACCTGTCAATGTCACATAGCCTATGAAGATCGACCAAAGTATTATTTGTGATGGGTTAACCATTACAAATCATTATCTGCCATAGTCAACCTCGTATCCTACCACTTCACCAGTATCTCCATTGGTCACTAGGTCCCCATCATGTACTACACGTCGCAATTTTTTAGCGAGTTGTCGCAAATATTTTTCAAGATTTTTTTCATATGCAATTTCAACGCAAGGTTTGCAATAAGGACCGTGTCTGTATTGAAGCATCCTTGTATTTGATTTTCCGGGTTGCCTCAACAAGATCTTCCTTATTCAGTGTAGAATAACGAGGAACTTTCATTAATTTGGCTTCTTTTCATACTATATAAATGCAGGTGATGCAAATAAACTATAACTCAGTACTCTCATCATCCTCAGATTCAGATTCTGTAAGATAATTAGCACCATACCTTTCAACCTCTTTGTATTTACACTCTTCTAGGTAGGCTTGTACATAATAGTTGCAACCCTGTCTATAGATGCTCCCTATTTTAATGATGGCCGTATTTTCGTATGGTCCTCCTTGAGGTGGTTCCCTTTGCTTATGAAAATTTGTTCTAATTTTACCTTCCCATTCCTTGATCTTAGGATTGATATAACGGTCTTTTTTCACAATTATGTTGGTGAAGCAATAACCTCCCAAATCCTCCACTTATTTTCAGTATGTCCTCGTACTTTTCTAACCATTCAGGATAGTCACCAAGATCAAACGACATAGTGAAAGAGGAAGTCTCGGTGTATTGAGAGACACCCTGGGAGTAGCTATTTTTAGGGGTTTTTATCAGTAATGCTGATAACTCGTCTTGGTCATGATATCCAATCACAAACCTTTTATTTTTTGGTCAATCACTGTTATATATAGTGTATTCATGATAACAAGGCCAACATAAAAGTTTACCTTTCACCACAAGTTTCCTCCCACATTTGCACCTATCATATATATCAAGTATATATTCACAATGACATGACACTGTTCTTGCATCGTTTTATCAATATTCTCTTCTTCATCAACCTTACCCTTTATTTTTTCATTTTCTATTACGAGGCCTGCAACCATAATTGGCATATAGAGCCCAATAGAGATCGCAACGCCACTAAAAAATATTTTCACCATACCTTTAAATGTATTGGTACTACTCATTTATTATGTACAAATTTTTTTATCAATTACTCCCACAATTTTGAAATCTCTTGCTTCTCATCCTCCGTCATACACCAATCCCAATATCGATATGGATGCCAAGCTACACGGATTAGCTCTTTGGATAGGCTGTAAAAGTATTCCGCTTTATGCATCGATAAATTATAGTCATCGGTCCACATCTCAAACAAGTCCTCTTCATATAGCTGGCTGAATTTATTGTGAATATTTCTCATCGCCCTCTTCAAGAATTTAGCCCATTGCTTATCAAAATAGATCGCCGTGTTTGCCATTCTCTTTATTATAAATTTTTTGATAATTTTTTTTTAATTAGGGTATTTCAATTACTCTCACAATTTTGAGATATCTTGCTTTTCATCCTCTGGCATACACCAACCCCAAAATTGAGCTGGATGCCATGTTAATGGAAGTAGTTCATTTTTAATTTTAGCCTCCTGTGCTTTCCGCTGGCGATATGTAGTCTTGATCCGTGAATTGAAATTTGAGAGATGTTCAGTTTTTTTCAAAATTTGAGGCGTAATAAACCAGTCCGGAATATACGTGAGCATATAGGGATCCTTTTTAACTGCTTTGTTGCACATTTCCTGCGTTTTAAAGCAATCTGGGACATAATTTATTATGTAAGGTTCAGACATAGTGGCTTTATTACACATCTCTTGGTTTTTGAAGCAATCTGGAATCTAGGTGAGCATTCAAGAGGATTTTTCAGAGGGTTTGGTACACATCCCTTGCGTTTTTAAGTGATTTGAAACAAACGCAAGCACATAGGGATTTTCCTCAACTGCTTTGGTGCATACAGTACTGTGAAAAGGTTAGTTAACATCGTGTTCATGTAACAAGCGTGGTGCACACGAACCACGATAAAATCGTGGTCTTTATGTATAACAAACATTCAAACATTCTATCGTGGCCACCACGCTAATATTATTATTTCCATGAAGGATCGTGTGTCCCACGATTATTTTCGCGAGCTCAACGATTTTTATAACCAGTATAATTTAATTTTTTTCTTTTCAAAAAAGTCTTTTATTAAAGTTAATTTGTTTGTTTCAGGTTTTATCAGGTTAAAAAAGCATATTCGTAGTTTTTGCTTGGTGTATACTTTTTCGTCATAGACGCGATCGTATTTTTACGAAATGTCATTTATCTAGAAAAGCTAAATTTGTCTGCACGGATAGAAATGTTTTTTAAGATCGCATTTTAAAAGTTTAAAACGAATAGCGGCGACAGAAATGTTTTTTAAGATCGCATTTTAAAAGTTTATAAAAGAAAACCGGCGATAGAAATGTTTTTTAGATCGCAACTTATAAGTTTATAAACGAATAGCGCCAATAGAAATGTATTTTTAGATCGCATTTTAAAAGTTTATAAACGAAAAGCGGCGATAGAAATGTTTTCTTAGATGGCATTTTAAAAGTTTAAAAATGAAAAGCGACGATAGAAATGTTTTTTAAGATCGCATTTTAAAAGTTTAAAACGAAAAGCGAAGATAAAAATGTTTTTTACATCGCATTTTGATTCACGAACGATTAAAATCTATTATGTAGCTAGCTTTATGACAACAAATTAAAACGTGTTAATTTATTTTTTGCCATCGGTTTTTTGATTTAATTGATAAACTAACGGTCTTTGTTTTACAATAGAAATTATCTATCGTGGAAGCCACGATGTAATATTTAATTTTCGTTCGTGTAGTCCACGAAACATGATCGTGAGGTCCATGGTTGTTAAAAAAATGCGCATCTTGGACTATCGTGGTTCGTGCGTTTCATGAAATAAACACGAAGCACGATGTTAACAAACCTTTTCACAGTACTGTATTTCCGGAGTCTTGAATCGATCTGGAACATCAAAAAGGCACCAGGGTATTTCATCAACTGCTTTGGTGCACATTTGAATTCATCTGGAATATCCCGGGCATATAAGGGTTATCTTCAATAAACCTGCCGCACATTTCCTGAGTCTTGAATTGATCTGGAACATTTTTAAACCAACTCATGTCTCTTTTATTAAAATTTTATTTATCAAGAAATTTTTACACGAACAGAAAATTATTTTGCTCCACTTGCGCATGATGACGTCAGAATCTGTCGGATTTATCGGATGCCGTTGGGTTTTCCAAATTTATTTGCGCATGCACAGATGGGGTGTAGGGGGAGAGAGAGAAGTGGGGGTATTGGAGGATTTGAGGGTAGCTGCGCAGATACGTGCAGGTGGGATTTTCTAATTTATTATATACACAGTTTTACAGGGGTGTAGGGGGAGAGAAAGAGAAGTATTGAGTGACCCCCTAATCTACTGATTTTGGATGGGTCTAGACTTTTTTGGGCAGTTACAGACAAAAACCCTAAAAAAAAACCCAGAAAAACGCCCGTGGCTGCCCTCACATATACAACGTTTTCGGCGAGTTGGCACCCTCGTGCAATTCAATGGCAGAAGTAACTGATCTTTTTCTTGGAAATCGACAAAATTAGATTGCAAATTTAATTTTTTTTCCTTTGAATTGTAATAAAATTTTTTCGAATTGCTAGTCCTTGCTAGAAATTGCAGAAGAAAAGATTGTGAATTTTAGCGATAGTTGCAATCTTTAATTCCGCAATTTTTTCATCAGCAATATTATCTTGCACCGAAATTTTAGGACTATGACATTAAGGAGGGGACGCACCAGATTCTTATGTTAGCATTGAAATGATGCAAATAAATTTAGGGGAAAATGACATGAACCGTGTGGGAGAATTTAATATGTTAGTGCCCTTTTTTAGCTAGCTAGCTAAGGCGGACGTCACAAATATTTGGTGTTAGAGTCACCCAACCGACCCTAATTTTTGATCGAAATTTTTGATATACTGAGTCGAAAAAACTAAAATGGCAAAATAATATTATATTCTTGTTGTCTTCCTACAGCGATTACCGACCATTATTGTTGTGCTTCGCTTAAAAATGCGAAAAGGGTTCTGAGAACGGCGCGCGGAAACTATTTGAACGAGGTGCCAGAGTTATTATTATTAAATATCGGCGATTTAATGGTGCGCGTTAATGGTTAGATGGTTGGATATAATTTTTTTATTTTTTGAGTTATCATTTGCCGACCGACGGACTCTATTTTTGGTGCTCAAATGACTAACACCAGATATGTGGGACGTCCGCCTAACTGGGTTTTATGCTGTATAGCTAGCTACCTAGAAAACTGAAAGGTTGTGTTTTAAAATAAAAAATGTAAAGAAAATGACAACTTACTCGTTTTGATGGTTCTAATTTAACATGGGTAACATCACAAAACTCTTTTTCAAGTTGATAAGTTAATGCAATAACTCTCAAATCAACAGCTGATAAACTTTTAAAATCGCCAGTTTTCTTGGAAAATTCAGTTGCTAAAAGAAAAGTTCAAAGGTAAGATGCTTAGCTTAAGGCACAAAGCTAGCTAATTGCCATTAAAAATTGCCTAAATGTCTAAATATAAAGTTTGCTGACCAAAAAGAATTGACTCAGCGGATGGTTCTCGGAATGTTATTTCGTACGGTAGGACGGCTAGCCGCTGTCTCGTTGCAGCATCTCGGATTTCACTAATAACTTCCCTTATCGTAAAAACACCATTACAAAGGTTTTGGAGGTCCACGTTTCTTAAGAAAGCAGCAGAATCTGCTATCAAACATGGAAGTTTGTCTTTTTCATCAGCGTAGACTACCCCTTCTTTGTCAGCCATGTTTTGAAAGAGGTATATGTATTTCGCGGAACAGGAATTCAACGGAAAATTCTTGGAACTGGCGCGTGCAGCCCTCTCCTCAGCGGCTGGGTACAGACCCGTCCTGTAAACAGATTACATTCTGAGAAGAAAAGGTTACACAAACTAGATCTTTTTTACCTAAATTTAACGGTATGCATTTCTTTTCTTTTATATAAACTCATTTTATTTATAGCTATAAAGCCATAAAGTAAGACTTCCAACAGGCCACTCGCTTTATACTGTAAATGTAATATCTGAAATATGTAAAAAAAAACATATCTAAAAAGTGTATATACTACGACGGAAGCCCATTGGGGACATGTTATACTTTATATTTAGTTTACACTATGATTTTGAGGTAATTTTTCTATCCTAAGATAATTTTTCGATCTTAGATAATTTTTCAATCTTAAGATAATTTTCGATCTGCAGCTAATTTTACGATCTGCAGCTAATTTTACGATCTTAAGATAATTCTACAATCTTAAGATAATTTTACGATTTTAAGATAATTCAACGATCTGCAGATAATTTTTGTGTGTCATTTTGGCAAAAAACTTTATGTTACTCAATTCACCTTTATATATAAATCTAGGCTGATAATAGAAAATGTCAAAATTTGCTATTAAATCATAATTTATGCAGCAAATGTGAATATCTTGAGAACGAACAGAGTTTTTTAAAAAGTTTAAAAAGTCTTGTGAACCAACCTTTAAAGCTCTGTAATATAAGTCCAACATCATTTTGTACCTTGGGTTTCCTTTAAGAAAATATAAAGTTTAAAGGTTTAATAGACACGGATAAAAAAACGGGCTGTTTGCTTTTTTAGGATCACAAAACAATCTAAAAACGGTTAAACTTTTCTTAACATTTCTTTATTTTTGGAGATATTTAGTATTACATTTTTTCCACAATTTTTAACCTATAATCGTCAGTAAACTTATTATAAGCTGTGCTCTGCTTAAAGGCACGTAATCACCCTTATCGAAAAAAATTAACATATCCATTTTTTATATTTATTTCAAAGTTCAGACGGAGTTATGACTTTCCTGAAAATTTGAGGATATAAAACCTACTAGAAGTGGAAATATTGAATTTATTGGGGTTTTTTTCCAGCCGCCATATTTAATGGTCTTATTGATCTCTTATTCTCATCCAATGAGCGGGCCGTCACAAAATGTTCGTGTGAAACCGTAGGTAAATAAACGGCCTTATCTTTAAATGAGCACTGAGATGGAGTTCGATAAAATCGCCATTATGGTTGGCTCCATTCACGCTGTTCTTTTTGGCTTGTTTTTCTTTGTAAAACATGGCATCAAAAAGTGGAAAGAAATTTTGGTTCTGTTTAAAAAAGAGGCTGAGTGTAAAAACATCTGTATCACTTTCTCCGCTTAGATTTAATTTTCTTCTATTCTATTTGCCATTGTTTTTGGAGATCAGACAAAACAAAACAGAAAGAAGAAATCACAGCATTGCCTCGTGGCTATTAATTATGATAATTAATGCTTATCACGCTCTTTCTTTTTTTTATTAGCTGACTGGGATTATTGCATATTATAGGCAAAAAAACCCAACGGGGAGAATGCTCATTGTGATAGTTGAAGATTGTTGAAGCACTATCGAGATAAATAAATTTAGAGCATGAAAGGGGAAATTCTGAATATTTAGGTATTCTAATTGTGTAGATTTGATACTGTCTCCATAAGGAAACGACTAACTGTTTGAACAAAGGAAAATAATCAAAAAGTAAGACAGCTAGCGAGGCGAAGCTGTCTTCAGAAACAACAACAAGAAGTGGTCAGTGTTGCAAAGAAGTCTGATTTCAGTAAGTTAAAATGTTTAAATAATAAAGAATAACACAGAAACTTCGATTGATTTATCTGATTTATCATGTTCGGAACTTTGTTGATACATTTGTAAAAGCATTACGATGGAAACACAGCTACGGATACTCTCCCTTCTTCATTATTTTTTCTGTAATGGCATGAATCCAGCAACCATGTGATCGATTTTGCCGTGCGTTTATTATCGCATGATTCGTGCAATGAAATGCAATGGCGGTTCTGTAGGCGAAGAGAAATTGGGGTGAGTTTGTTATTTACATGAAACATGTGAACATGTTCTGGTTGTCAGTTTTCAATAAAATTTTCTGGGTAATGTTTTCTCATGTATATCTTTCAATTTTTACAATAAAATAGGCACCTCAAGAAAGTTGCCTACAGGGTGATTACGCGCCTTTAAACTTATAAAATGAAAAAGAATCATTTTCAGATTAAACATTCATCTCGACATTAAGCATGCCCTTCACCTCAGAGCTTTTATAGTTTTGTACAAGAGGTCTAAAACATTGGAATACTCTATTAAAAAAATAACACTGAAAAAGAGCTTAAAAGTTTCTAACAGAAATCTTATACTTCTGCATAATTTTTTTAGGCTGCTGTGTTTACATAATTGAGTAGTAAAAATTGATACCCAAGATGATTATGTGGCAACAGATATTTGATCTTTATCACATAGCAAAAAGTATTTTTTAAATTTGTTGGAAAAAAATGTAACTTTTTTTTATTTTTTATTTATTTCCTTATTTAAAAATAAAAAAAAATGTACCTTGGTTAAAATTCTGCTATTCTAATACGGGGTCCCCACACCTCCTAAATATTCTAAAAAATCCTAAAAAAATAAAGTCCTCCTAAATAATCCTAAAATATCCTAAAATTTTCTGAATTTTTGCGAATAATGCTAAAAATCTCCTAATTTTTTTAGAGAACAACTATTTTTGAAAGTCTCTTTGTGTAATGGATTTTTTTGTGGAATATAAGTCAGAAATATGTATATTCTGCATCAGTTATCCTATATCAAATTCTCCTAAAATCTCCTAAATTTTTGTATGTCTTTTCCCTGCTTATTGGAAAAATCTCCTAAAAACAGGTAAAATAGTCCTAAATTCTCCTAAATATCCTAATAAGGTTACTTGCAAAATGAGTGGGAACAGCCATTATTTAATAGCTATCAGATAAATCAACCAACTTTGAGTCCCAAGAGCCCAAAAGAGAGAAAAAGTCCTGTGAATTAGGTTGTGCAGTAAACTGTTTTTGATATCCACCCTCTCATTTAAAAAGGTGAAAAAATGAGTTAACAAGTCTGTTTTGCTATCAATACATATAAAAACACTCAGCAGTTGAAACTTAACAATCCTACGAAAAAGTAACGTCATTGCAAGGTTATCTTCAACACTAGGCATAATATTTTTGCAAAAGGCGTTTTTTTAATTATTTCTCAAAATGGCCAAATGGACAGTAATCTGCAGCTGGTGTGCTGCAAATGTATTATTTGGCAGGGATGTTGACCGAGTAACCAACATTTAAAAATGCTCTGAGTTGCCCTCTTCACTGAGTCTGCATAATGGAACAACCTGCTTCATGACCCAGAATTGTCCGAAAAAAACAGGAAGCGAGTCAAAAAAGAACTGTTTAAGATGTTGGATCTAACCAATTAGTTTAGGCCATAACTCCGCTGTGAACATTGACAAGTCAATTTTGACAAGTTTGGAGTGCGTGTTATGTACATAGAAACGGCTTATTTAATTGCTTGTGGTTACAGACTTTGATATTCTGCCTTCCTTTTGTAATAATTTTTTGGGGTTGTATCTTTTCATCCCTGTCCTGTCATGTCAAGAAAAGATTAAAGATGTGCTAAATACGAGGTTGATGAAAGAGGTATTTATTTGTGTATTTATCGAACTATAACATAGCACATTCGGTCGATTGGTAACTACCTATACGCTGTTCTTCTCATGTTGATCCTTCTTTTATTTGATGTTACTAATCAATTATACAAGCAGTGAAGAAAATTAGGATGTTTCTTAAAAAATATAAAACACACCAGCTTTTTTAAAATGGTTTTAACGAAAATAAAAAAAATGTGGGAAGCGTACTGATGGGTTGATTTAGCAGCCATTCACCCATTCCAGTGTGTTTATCTGGTCTTGGTTTCTGGTCATTACGTCACAAACATATATTGCATTTGTTAGCGAATTCAAAAAAAGCTGTAATAGCGGTCATTGAAGATCACTCTTGAGTATAATTACTTTATTTTTATTTTCAAATAACTCGGGAAATATTAGGAAGTAGGTGAAATAAAGTATATTTTCTTTCATTGTTTTATAATATGAACTTATTCACATTCATTTGATTTTGCATGGAAGGATCCTACTAACACAACACTACTACTACTACTACTACTTCCAATTTATTCCGTAAAGCAGGTTGAAATACAGTGTCAGCTAAAAGCTGATGTGAACCTACAACAAAATTTAAAAATTAAGTTTACAGCAGGTGGTGTGCCGCGCCCATTTTGAAAGGCACTGTGCAAATTATTTTTAGCATTTTGGTATATGGATATTATAATGGACTTATAATGGACTAGGTTTATAAGTCTGAAGTTTATCAAATAACTTGCGCCCTTCGCTATTGCCGTCCTTTGACGTCAGTGGACCTTATTTTTTTATTTTTAGGGAACGCCCACTTTTTTTTTTTAGTTTTCACTAATACTGTGATACCTGCGTTGCTGGTCAATAATTTTTATATGCTTTTCTCATTTGATTGTAAGCATTTCTCAATAAAAAATGTATAGAATCAATCTTTGAACTATGTCTCTAGTCTAACCAGATTTGCATATATATTTGACTTATTTTCAAATGTGAATAATATTTGTTACATTGGCACCTCAAAGGGTCTTAAACTAAGCCAAAATAGCTAAAATGTTTGTTTATTAAAATTAACAGTATTTTCAACATTTACAATAAAGACATAAAAATCTACTATGAAGCTATACACAACTTCAAAAAAAATGCAAGCGTCAGCAAAAAAAATTGCTGACAGTCAGCATTTGAGGCATGATTTTTAATTGTCATGTCCGTTTTATAAGTTATAACCTAATACAAGGGAAGTTATGGGGGTAGGGCATTTTTTGCCCCCCCCCCCCAGCACTACACTCAGCCCCCTATACTCTGGCCTGAATAGGGTTAAACAGACAATATTTAAAGGGCCATATTTTCAAAATGGCGGTTTTGGTAGGTAAACAAACTAAAACCGTAATAGCTGTATGTACAGTTTTGTCCCGTTTATGAGGGGAATTGATATATATTATATCATTAATAAGTTATTTAAAGAAAAAATAGAATTAAAGCTATTAGTTTTTAATATCTTACTCAAAATAAATCCTTCTTATATAAAAAAATCTTTTCTGTGAAACTTAAAAATAAAAAAAAATACAGGGCAATAGCGAGAACAGGGAAGAGAGACAGGTATCCTTTTTAGCATGCGACATGCACTAGCTCGCCCACAATTTTGTTCGCCCACAATCAAGGGCCCAGGCCGCGCAGTTAGCAAGTGTATATTTTACCGAACGCTTTGAAATCGGCATAAGGTGTATTGGAAAACGAGAGGACTGTTAAGGATTTGTTGCATTCTAAAAAATAATAATAGATAGATGCGATGGAATCTTTATAATATTACGCCAGTTTTATGTGTCTATCTGTCACTTTTGCAAAGTGGATTATATTCTTCACATTTTTATTTAAAAAAGTCTATAAAACATCACCTATGAATTTGTTCTGTAAATTGCGTAACTTTGATGTTAAAATAATGTTGACGTCAAAGGAAATTAAATTAAAAGGCCAAATAACTTGGAAACGAGGTGGTGACGTCAGTCATTTTTCACTGCGTGGGTAACTAGGGACCACCTGGGACCAATTTGGATAATTTTCCCAAACCTGGGTCCTCATATCCGTTCCTGAATGAAGGGGTTGATGACGTCTGGGGCGGATTTAGCTATGGTGTACAGGTATATATACACCAGCAAGAATTCTGCTCAAAAAATTAAGGTGTATCTCTGTGAGCCTTTTGCTCTCTGATTTTTACGCCCATTATTAAAATGAACTAGAGTTAACAGCCGCCAGCGTCCGTCGCGTATAAAACTGAATTTTGGGGCCCCGGTCCCTCGTTTTGGTTTTGTGGTCCTGTTTTTGTGTCAATTTAGCCGAATGCGGCTGTTTCAACCTGCGAAATTTTTGATATCCTAATTAGTACCAGCTTCACTATTTACACTAATTCAACTGGTGTAAGCTGCGCATTCTTCTAGGCAAAAAATATCCTGGTGTATTTCTCTTGGGTAGCCAACTGGTGCAAAATGAAAATTATACGACATGACGATCCAGGACGTATATTCAGGTGAGTGATCTGCAAACTTTCTCTTTTACAATCGCTGTGAAACAGGTCAGTGATTTTTTACTTGATTTATGTCTTCGAAGATTTGGAGCGAGATGTAAAGGTAAAGTAAAGCACCATGTTTCAACATGTATTGGAGAAGTATTAAATTTGGACGCAAGAGTTGGGAAGAAAAAGTTGGACTGAATCTCACAGACACTACTGAATGCTCACTTGGTAAAATTTCCTACAGAGTCTATTTGTAGATCTTTAAGGTAAGAAATTTTATTTGTTTGCTTGTGTATTTTTTAATAAAAATTTTAAATACAGAAATAGTTACTAGCTACCTACAATCGTTGCCAAAAGTGTTGAGACACTTTTTGAAATTTGAATCATTTCCACAATTTCACTCCCGCACCCCCCCCCCCCCCCCAGACAATGTTGCACTCAGGTTTTTTGAAGTCGGAAGTTTGCTGCTATGACTCTTTACATTGTGTAAAGGGGGAGGAGATAAAAAGAGTCGTAATTCTGTATTTATTGCCTTTTCTGCCACTAATGGTCAGTTTTTGCATTTGTCTCAACTACTTTTGGCAACGGTTGTCTGAGTTTTTAAAAATTTAAATGGAGTTTACGGCCAATGCACTGTGCTATTGCCTATCAAACTTAGGGTGTAAGGTGCTGGGGAAAAGGGCTTTCTGCACAATTTGTTTAATAAAAAAAATCCATAATGGTGACTTAGTTGTGTGAAGTTAGCCGTTTTCAGTGAAAATTGGCAAAGTATGAATTGAAACCATTCTTTTTTATTATTTTGTATCTAAAAATGCTCCTTTATCTTCTATTTCTGCACATTAGCAACTTTTTAGATATTTATTGATATGTTAAGCTTGGTTACGGACTGTTTATTGCTGCGATACATGTTGACATATTAAATGCAGCTGTACCTTGAAACATTTTTGGCGTAAAAAAGTTTGTAGCTACATAGCTAACTATCGTCTATAAATAATAGAAAAAAAATTTTTATTTAGATCTACTGAAAACGACAATGTTTTATAAAATTCTGTTTCCATTAATTGTTGGAAATGAGAGCTTTTGCTATCTACTTCGAGCTGCCGTTTCAATTGAGCTGCGTTTACATTCAAACTTCTATGCTTCACATAATGTTGACAAAAAGATTATGGAGAACTTTCCTCGTAATGAAAGAGGACTTTTTGCATCAATATTTCCTCATGATGTTGCTGATGAATTTACAGGAAATAAAAACTTGATAGGAAGTCATGTGTCATCAAGGAAGCAATTATAATCCTAAAAATCAAAGATTCTGCTCTTTAATGGATATGCTTGCTCTTGCAATAGTTATACCCTCATGATATAGATGACATCCATGAAAGTTTTGATAACGGGTTGATTACCCCAAGAACAAGTACAGAATATACAAGCGAATGAATAACCATTATGTACTTTATTCCGAGAAACTTTTGCGACTCCAAAAACTTGCTTTGGATAAATTTTCGC
Source organism: Hydractinia symbiolongicarpus (assembly GCF_029227915.1). NCBI lineage: Eukaryota > Metazoa > Cnidaria > Hydrozoa > Anthoathecata > Hydractiniidae > Hydractinia > Hydractinia symbiolongicarpus. The sequence continues at coordinate 13,229,193 of NC_079885.1, read as the reverse complement.
GAATTTGCAAATTGAAAAGTTTTCGCAAGATAAACTTTTGCGAAATCTGAAATTGGAAAGTTTTGGCAAGATAAATTTTCGCGATTTGTGATTATAAACTTATTTTTTGTTCTTATAGAAAAGGTGGCCTATGTTTCTTATGATAGAAAAAGGAAGAAGTGTTTTTAACAATGTAATTTTCTTTCTAATGGTATGTAAAAACTTCTATTTACAAATTGGAATGTGGTCATCGTCTTATTCGCCATGCAATGTGGTCATCATCTTATTCGCTAGTAACTCAGCTATAAGCATTCCGCTCCTCTTCATCAATTCTGCAAGCTGCATTTAGATCAAAGCTAATAGGGGGAGGGGGAGGGGAGGGTCTTGATCAACCAAGGGATCAATATCATGGAAAGGATCTATCGTCGGTAGCTTATTTAATCTAAGTACAATGGCGTCGTATACTCCAGCGGCTTTCAATCCATTAATGATGATACCTTTACCATCGGCTGATGTTATGTAGTTGTAAAAGGCAATCGTCCAACCAGCATGCAAAGACTTCAATGTTTCTCTTTGTGAGGGGATGTCAAGAAATAACATTTAAAACCAGCAAATTTTTTTTAAATTTTAGTGGATAAAATTTCGTGAATCCACAATTTAAAAAGTTAGTACTGAATAAACTTTTGAGAATGGCTATTTTTGAAAGTTTTGCAAGACAAAGTTTCACGAAAAAGGTCAAAAACGTGAAATTCGTGAAAGTTTCTCTAAATAAAGTAGTCAAGAATGTGTGAGGTGAGAAAAATGCCATTTGGGTTATTTGAGCCAAATCAACTTGTATATATCTCCTACCACCATGAAAAAAGACAAAATGTCAGCAACAATGAATTTAAATGGGAAAGGTTTAAGAGGTAAGAAGTAATTTATTGCTTGTGTTTTTAAACTCAACCAATAAGAAGTCAAGTGTGCATAGTGTCAGTTCTTCTACAAAAGTGACTATAATATATACAAACTACAAACATATAAATGAAAATAAACGGTCTCCTACAAGCTTGGATAAATACAAGAACAAAGGCTCATGAAACAAAGTAAAGGCTATATAATAGGTAAAAAATATCTATGTTATATAGTAAGAGTATAATCTGCTGAACGATAAAAGGCAACAACGCTGAGGAGTGTATTGAAGACTAAATCAAAAACTGCATAAAAAAGACTAAAAACGATTGAATAGCATAAGTCTAGGCAATAGTTGAAGTGCCAATCCAAAGTGAATAGGTGTGAGAAAGAGAAATAAAAATTAAGCTAAATGTGATGCATAACCTGTTGGGCAGACACGCGCTGGGCTAGGGGCATATGTAGGTAAAGATACATGGCATTGGACTTCCCAAAAGAAAGATGACATCTAAAGAAACCCCCGCTTCTAATGCAAAGGTAGCACCACCACGCCGGAATGAGTGGGTCCCATACTGAGAAGCAGGAATGCCTAACTCTAAAAGTACCTGCTTCATGTACAAGATATAAATGATTTATAAGTAAAAATGCAGAGCTTAGGGGTAGAGGAATCTCTCCAGCAAAAAGCCTGGCTATTAGGTAAGGCTGCCGTGGTAAAAGAAAATGCATGTTGGACAGCTGTAACAGGACATAATGACGAGCCTGGGATAGCCGCCAATGGAACAGCAACTGTACGCTGACCAAGTTGAATGGTTTTGCTCCATTGAACCGTTAATGTAATACCTGTAGTAGAATACACAAAGTCTGACCTAGTAAATTGGCGCTTAGGATCAAACAAGGCATCAGAATGAGGAAGTAAATGTGCCTTACGAAACAACCCAAAAAAGGCCACAAGGCAAATAGCCCAAAAGGAGGCATGGCGACTGCAATTTAAATTAAGACGAGACCGCATACAAATAAGCAATCAGGCAAAATAGGCAACTTGGGCTGTGGAGGTGTACCAAGTGTACGTTTAATTCTCTTGAGGACTGTAGATAAAATCCAGTTGTGGGAAAGCGGATTGGGAAAACCCATCTCACGATGCAAGAGCCCAACAAAATTGATATACTGACAGACAGATTGTGGTAACAAGAACCTATTAAGATAGGCTGCATATAAACACAAAAAACTATTAGAGGCGGGTACTAGTGACATTGACATGAGGTCGCAAAACTTCCTGTAGGTGGCATAATGTGTACGGTAACTACTTTTTGTGAATACAGCATAGCTAGCTTGACAAAAAAACAACATCTGACATCAATACTAGGGTAAACTGGTGCAAGCCTACACAGTAATGGAAAACTTACTCAGTAACAAAAAGTAACTGAACAATGACATGCGATCAAGGGCCGAAAACTCAAACAAGACCTTTTTATAGTATCCAACAAGAAGTTGAATGTTCCTGACAGCCAGAACAATCGCCAAAGAAAGTACGGTATTATGGGGTTCTTAGTGGTACCTTTATTAAACATGGTAACAGCAGCAGTATTGTCACAAAAAAAAAGAACTGTTTTGTCTACTAACAGTCTACTTTAGTCTACTAACAGATTTGAGTAGAACCAGTCACCTAAAATGTATGCACTGACTGATGAGCTGCATGCATCAGTTTGAAGTTTAGTAACAGGACGTTTCCCATGAAAATCACATTTCCCATTAAACTGTTGAAAGAAATCATGCCACCACACCATGTCTCTGTGGAATTCGAATGTCAGTCGACACTTCGAGGCAGAGTTAGGTAAGGATCCCATGAGGTCAAGAATGCAACGTAGGAAAGTTTGACCTCCATAGACAACTTTGCAAGCCCAGTTTAAGCGACCGGCCAACTGGTGCAGCTGCCTTTTGGAGGCCCATTTGCAATGTAAAAAAAAGGAAATAATTTCGTACAAATCATCTAACTTCTTAGGAGGCAAGGATAACGTGAGTTTCACTGTATTCAGACAAATGCCTAGAAAAATCAGACATTGACATGGAGGAACTACCTTAGGAGGACTAAGTTCAAAACCTAAAAAGAGCAAAAGAGAACATGTGCCAAATGCCAACTTACATTCAGCTTTTGACCGGCCGATGACTAGAAAGTCATCCAGATAGACAACTACAAGGGGAAAACCCCTCCTAGCCATCATCCAACGGACTGCTTGAGTGAGGCGATGGAAGATACCTGATGCACTTTTTCCCCCAAAAGGGAGTATAGTGTCAACCAAATAAGTAAAATGCTTGTGACCTCTAAAGCGCCATTTTAGATCTAATGCCGACCAATTAGCAGGGTGTACTGGGACAGATCTGTACGCATGTCGTAAGTCAACCTTAGCCATATAGTAGCCAGGACGCAACAAACGAGCAGCATCATTAAGTGTTTGGAATTTTTGCTTCTCAATGTCAATGTAAGAATTAACACCAAGACCTGGAGGCATGGAACAATCGTGAATAAGGCGGAGGTCCTCAGAGTCTGCCTTTGGAACTGCGCCAAGCGCACTAATAATGACAGGCTTAGATGGCCAAATTTTATAGTTACCTGCAGAAATTTCCTCCTTAAGAATTGTTTCCACTTTGTCAAAAGCAAGTGAGTTAACCGTAGAAAAATAATTGTGCATTTCAGCTGGTTTGAGTTCTGCATCCTTTGGAAGGAGTTGGAAACCATTGATAACACCAGATAAAAGAATTTCGTTGTGTGGGTCATCAGCCAGCTCAGTAGTCCAGAGATTATTGTTAAGTGGAGAAAAAAATTGAGATAGTCAATTGTCTCCTGGGACCCCATATGCATGACCAGCATGTAGCTTGCCACAAGCATGGGATCCGTTCTTCCTATTACAAACATGGGCAAAACGACAATCCTGTTTAGTGCAAGTCGATTGTTGGTACGGCAAATTTCCTGCCCCTCAGTAGTATGGGAACCAAAAGGAACACCCCCCTTGCCCGCTGAAGAAATTCCTCCTCTGGAAGATAAGATAAGATAATTTTATTAATCAAAAATAGCTGTCAGTTCAAATAATTAAATAAATTGGTAATATGAAGAGAAAAAACAAACAAACTATTTTTGAAGGGAGACCTTACCTAATAGCAGAAGCTAAGACGAGGATAAGGCCACCCTTGGACGAGTACAATAGACGGCACAGGACACACAAAACGGCATGAACATATATAATCACCAGATAAATGAACCGTGTGAGAACAAAGGGAAAATTTGTTACAAATTAATAAGAGGCAATAAAATACTTCTTTAGATCACTTTTAAGACCAAAGTAATCTATGGAAACAAATTTTTTAGTCATTAATGTCTATATCTTATTCCAGGATTTAATGGTGTTAAATCAATAGAATTTTTACCAAAACAAACGGTATTGACAGTAGGAAGATTGATCAAGCCAGTCTTTTCTGCACGAGTGCTCTGGGCATGGTTGAAGTCAACCGCAAAAGTATTCTAAATAGTAGCAGGCATTTTATCATGAAAGAGCTTATGCAAAAACAGAATGTTCTGACACTGGACAATATCATTGAATTTAATGAAAAATGGCATAGTAGACTAGAATAAGAACATTTTTAACTAAAGCTCCATTGGCCCTCTTGAGCTTGGCAACAGTGTTATTGATCGAGCCTTCCAGCTTAAATCAGAATCCAATAGAACACCAAGATTTTTAATAGAATCACTAGGCATAAGCCTTTTGGCATTGATGAGAAGCCTAAAGTTATAATTAAGAGGTTTATGTGCATGTTTAAATATAATGTACTCTGTCTTGCTAGCATTAAGAGAAATCTTATTAGCATTCAGCCAATGGCAGAGAAGCTTGAGGTCTAAATTCATTTGTTTGGCCAGTTGTTTCAAAGAGTCACTGCAATGCAGGAGGTTTGTATCATCAGCAAAGTGGTGTACCATAGAATAGTTAATTGCACAATTCAAGTCGTTTATATAAATTAAAAATAAAAGTTGTTCTAAAAGAGAGCCTTGAGGGACACCATGTCTGGTAAGATTATTTGCTGATCTAGCTCCATTTAAAGATACAAATTGTTGACGTCCTATTAAGTAGGACCTAAATAAAGGTTGAGTAATTTTTTTCTGAAACCAAATTGTTGCTTATACAGGACATTGTTAGCTTCAAGAAACCCATACACCCATTTATTTATAAGTTTTTCAAATATCTTATCAATGTTTGAAAGTAAGGATATAGGTCGATAATTTGTAAGTTCCAATTTGGATCCTTTTTACGAATAGGGATAACCCTGGCAGTTTTTTAATTAGAAGGAAAAATGCCTGAAGTAAAAGACAAATTTTAGAGAGTGAAACAGATAATTCAGTTTTAACAGTAGAAAAAATTTGGGCAGGAATGCTAAATGGCCCAGAAGATTTGCCAAGGTCCAAGGAAGAAATACAGTGGAGAATTTCAATATCATCAGTTGGTGAAAGAAACATTGAATTAGGAACAGAATCTTTTAAGAAGGAAGAGAAATGTTTTGATGTGAATGAGATGTCCATTCTTATATTGTCAGCAATTATGAAAAATAATTATTAAAAGAGCTAGCAGTTGTCACTGGATCAGTGACAAGTAAGTTATCAATGTTCATACAGGTTGGAGAAGCAGATGCAGAAGAACGAACAGAAATTATATTTTTACCATCTTTCCAATTGTTGCCAATATTTTTTTGGTTATCACTAAAATATTTATTGAAAAAATTACTCTTGCTCAATCTACACAGAATTACAATTTTATTGTGGTACTTTTTGAAAACAAGAGAGACTTAAAAAATGGATCTTTTTCTCTTAAAAACGTTTATGAAGAAGGTCTCTTTTAGTAATAGAGGTAAGAATACCATTAGTAATCCAAGGATTGGATTTCTTCCTACTTTTTTTATTACATGTCATTTTTAATGGAATGTATTTATCCAAAAGATTGTTGAAATTGTTGTAAAAATTATCAAACGATACATTGGGATCATCTGGGCTTGGTTGAAGTATAGCATCCCAAACCGTATATTGTAGTTCAGTGCGAAAGGCATCATGACTGAATTTTTTCCATTCACGAGCCTAAATATCATGAGATACATGAGCCGGATTGACAGCAGACAAATTTTTTAACACCAAGAACTGGGGGAAATGATCAGATATTGAATTAATAATATTACCAGACAAAGTATCCCACTTGGCAGAGTTAAAATAAATATTATCTATAATTGTGCTGGTAGATTCAGTAAATTATATGAGGCATTAAATTAAACTGGGAGGTAATATTAATATAATCAGAAACTTCTTTAACCAATTCGGACATTAGAAGGTCAATATTATAATCACCAAGGAGAAAGATTGGCTTATTTTTAGAAGACGCTTTCTCAAGAAGGGGCATTAAAAATTGGTTGTTGAACTCATCAACAGACATTGAGGGGTGTCTATAAATGCATCCTACAATCATGTTTTTATCTTTAGCCTGTATAATTTCAATGAATTTAGATTCAAGTTCACTGTTTTTGTATGCAAGAAGAAGAGGGCCCATAAGATTTTGGCGCAGAAGCAGGGACAGCCCAACTCAGCATAAGCATCACTTCATGAAGGTGGCTGTTGTCAAAACTCCATGGGTAGCCATAAGTGTACTGAAGAACCCAATATTAATCGTCATACTTCAATACAGACTCCACGATTTTTATACTATATGAAAGGTAGTCCCTAACATCAGCAGACGTAGGCAGCCTATTACAAGTTAGAAATTCATAGAAAATACGTAAATTGGCAATAAAATATTGTTCAACCGAAATAGATTCATTTTTTTTCTTCTTTTCACCAACAGACAAAACAAGCTTATTTTGATGGCCAGAGTCTGATGTAATGATTTTTTCCTCTTCCACTGGCTGCAGATGAGACACGAAATCGACAATACAGAGTGGCTTACCTTGGCCTTTGTCAGAGGTTCAGGATGGTTGATGAAACAGCTCAGAGCTTCGCTGCTCCTGTTCTCTAAAAATGGCTGCCAACCCGCGTTGTTGTTGTTGAGGTCTAGGATTATGGGTTCCAGCGCTTCCAATCAAAGTGAACATAACGTCTGGGCCAGACAACATGTTTGATTCGAAATGGTTTGGCAAAATAGATGCAGAAGGAGGAATGCGGATTTGTTGGGAACGTGAATGGCAGAAAATGCTGCTCGTAGATTCTGCAGGGAAGCTTGGCGTTCTGCTATCTGACAGCGTAGGCGGTGTTCTTCGTCAGCAATACTTCCCTAAACAGCTCTTTCCTCTGCCTCCAAGGCAGCTAGCTTGCGACGGAGTGACACAATATCGGGCGGTGGATGGCGGTTTATTTCGTCCTCCTGTTGAAGATGCTGTTGTTGTGATGGTGGTGGCGGAGTAGGATGTTGTACAGCGCGAAGAAGAAGAAATGGTACCTCTGGACTGGGACTTCTGCCTTTCGTAAGTTGTGCTCAGCTGCTGTTCATCGTTCAGTTGTGTTCTGCCAGAACAGTGACGTGAAGGTGGTCCAAAGGTATGTGTTAATATCTTTTCCCTGCAATCTTGTGATGGACATCGTAGTCCAGCTTGTCGGGAAGTTCGCTTCTCTCTTTCTAGAGCTACTGCTATTTCCTGTGGTGAAACTATAAAATCACCTTCCGCAGGAGTCCTTGGGGGAGAGATAGTGGGTGTTACTAACACAATTAGAACAAACCTCCAGAACTGTATAAATTTCATGGTAGTTAAGGAAAGGATTGTAAAGATTTCCTTGAATACTCTTGCACAGCTTTAAAACATCAGTTTGACATGTATTGTAGAATATTGAGAAGAAGAACTGAAGAGGAATGGGATGAAAAAAGCATCGCCTATATATAGGTAAAACTGCAAACCTAGTGGTCAGCAGTTCTTAGAGGTCAAGCAGTAGGAACTAACCAAAACAAATCAGCTGCAGTGCTGTGTGAGGACTTCATACTAGCTGAATTTTAACCCTCATAAAACTTATGAGGAACTTAAAAGAAGTTCTATACATTATAAGTAAACATTCAGCTTTATTTCTTAGAAATAATTAATAATGCATTAGCTGCACATATTTTTATGTTGTACCCAAATATCTTCAAAATTTTACATATTCTTGCCTTAGTGCCAGTAACAACATGTTCTTGTGAGAGATCTATATCAACGCTACGACAAGTAAAGATATATTCAAGAAACACGATGACCCAGGTAGTTTTCTACAATATAATGTTGCGTATTGAGGAGAATGTGAAATTTTTAATCTTGTCGTGTATCTTAATTTATTGAGTTATCTGCTTTGATTGTGAAACACCACATTAAGTGCATTTAATTATAATTTTGAAACTTTTCTTCAGGATCGATTTAATGGCTTGGCGTTGCTAAATATCCACAACGAGATGAAAATAAATTTAGATAACGTAATCGATATGCTGAAAATAAAATATCCAAAAAGACAATGTTTAAAGTGTAACAGTCTTGATAAAAAAAGAAATAAATCTTGTATCTTATTATCTGTTGTTTAAATGTCCCTGTATATAAATTCCCTAAAATTAATAAGGCATGACACCAAAATTTAAAAAAAAACATTTAAATTACTCAAGATGTACAAAAAACATTCCAAAATATAACCTTTGTCAGCTAAAAAACTAAAAAAACCACCTTACACCTACTTAGCAAAGGTGAGTCTGAGTGATGATTTTAACTATTTTAGCCGTTTAAGGGCGTATAAGGGCGTTGGCTTCCAGGGGGCTTACAACGCCCTCCAAACCCCCAGTTGTATAATTACCACCTTGGCGGGCAGTGAATCCTCTTCGAAGCTTTTTTACACCAGTCACAAAAAATCCTAGATTCGCCCCTGGACGTCATCAAAAATCCTTTAAACACATATCTCTGTAACCGTTTGTCAAAAGTACATGATCCTATACGTTTTCTTGATAAGCGTTTCAAAATTTGTACGATGAAAGCAACAGGTATATAAATTTCAGAAAAAATTTTTTGTGTGTTTAGGCGGGTCTTTGCTGACGTTAGCAAAATTTTTAAAACCTTATATCTCATTAACCGTTATACATTTTCTTGATCAGCAATTAAGCTCTCCACAATAGAGGCAACGTGAAAACAAGGTTCTAATTTTTTCTTTTGTGGATTGGTTGCCGACGTCATCAAAATTCAAATAAGGCTTCTTTTTGATTTTTATCCGGCCTCAGTGGATTTTTCCACGGACTAGTATATGAATATAAAAATATAGCTATGAAGGCAAAATATATGATACAATGAAAATTTTATATATGTAAAAGTTAGAAGTATAAACAATCAAATAAAGAGAAAATTTCCCTCAATATTATTAGTATTATGTTCGAAAGAATAGGTGTTTATTTTGTTACTGTGCAATGCAAGATTTGATTTAAATTAAGCCTATGAATTATCACAGAATAATGGACACATGTAAACGACTTTCCTATTCAAATATGTATAAGAAGGTTGTGCAAACATTTAAAGTATCATTAACAACTTTTCCAAACTCCAGAATTCGAATGTGAGAGGATTGTGATAACATAAGTGTGATAATGTATAGTATACAAGTTAAAATAAGACTGAAGTACAGACTTTATATCTCAGATCCTTGTCAGTCCATTAAGATCCGCTATACAAGTAGGCCATTCAGTTAAAACATTGTTGCACAGGCCAATGTACCTTCTGTAGCAATCGCTACTCTCAATCCAATAATTTTAATTGGGTATCCCACAGGAAACCGCAACCGAAGTGTTTACAACGCGAAAACTATGCGTATTAATGTTACATTATTGAACCAGCATATTCTCCTTACTGACAAAACAGACTTTCAGCTAACAAACTGTCTGTTACTGAACATGAGTCAGGGTCCTGGTTTGGCGCTTCTGTAAGGAAAAAGATAGCCTTTAATTTTTGCTAAGTGAACTTGCACCCTAACCTAAATGGATCCGATTTAGAGCTCCTAAGTATTTATAAAAGCAGTTGAACCACATGGAAAACGATATTTCAGCGGGTGTGAGGTAAGTTTCTTGATCAAAAGTGGACGTGGAATGGCAAAAATGCTTTGACATTCTTAATAGTCTGGAAATGCGACCAAAATAAGACAGATTCACATCGAGTCTTAGTTGGATGACATCTTCTAAGGCCAGATAAAACTTGTACAAACAACCTGTGTTAGTTATCTTTGTGTCAAAGCCACATGTACTATACTTTTATACTGAACCCCGAAAAGATAAACTTTAATAGTGCTAAATTTGACATGTTTTGCCAAATATGTTACAAACAATTGAAGGTAGACACAGGAGTACAGCTGCACAAAATTTCTTTAAGAAGCGAAACCAAGCCAGATATTTTGACCTGGTGTTTGTTAAAATTAATGAGTTTATATAATGCCTCAAATCTCTTTCAACAACTACATATTGATGGAGAAAGTAATGTTGGATCTGTACCGCCTTCCGTACATAGACCTTTAAAGTGTTGTACCTGTAATCGAGACAAGAGATCAGCGTAAGTGTTGTACTGGTGTCCAGAATGTTTACATTGTATTCCTCATTGTGGAAAAATAAGAGATGTACAAGGCAGACGATGTTGTGACAAATACAAGAACCAGAACAACACTCCTAAACAAAAGTAAATTATCTGTTTATAACACTATTAGCTTGACTAACTAACTTTATTAACTCAATGAAGGTGATATTTAACCATGTGCTGTTAGGTATTGGCCAAGACAAGAACACTTATATATCAGCTCGTCACTTCTTACAGGTTTCTTGTATACTGATAGAACTAGTACACTCACTGACCATACCTGGACTTTCCATCCTACAGTTTAAAGGAGAGGAACAGAATACTAAAGACAGCAGAATACCAAAACAAACATAGCTGAGTCACTGCAAAACAAATGCCATGTTTGCAGGGCAGGGAACACTGAGGTATATAATATAAACTATATATATATATACAATTCATATGTACAAAATATATTTTCCTACACTCTCCTCAACTTTCTGAAGATATCACTATAACGTAAACAAACAAATTAATTCTGCTCTGATACCCAATTGCACCTCATAGAATCTTCACCAATTGCAGTATCAATAACCACCAACCTTATCAATTTATGTTGATAACAACAATCACAATCACGCATAAATACCTGCACCCCATAGTGCCTGCACCCCATAGAATCTACCAATTTCAGGATCAACAACTACCAACCATATCAATTTACGTTGATAACACCTTCAATATGTTTGATATAGTGATTTGAATATAGTTCAATTTTAATATTTTCTTTCCAACAGTCATTTAAACTATATGTAATTTTACGTTGTAACACATATGGTATAACTTCTTAGGAGCTTGTACAGTACTGGAATCAGGACATCTAACATTGTGAGCGCATATCATGTCTCATTAAAAACATGTAACTAGCACCGATGAAAAGATAAAAATACTTGCTTTAAAACTTATTTTTAAAAGTTATGCAGCAAGAATTTTTCTTGTGTTATTTGAAAGCTATACAGCAAGAATTATTCTTGTGCTGTTTTAAAAGTTATATAGAATGTACTAGCGTTGTTTTGAAAGTTATACAGCAAGTTATACTTATGCTATTTCAGAATTTATACAGCAAGTTATTATTCTCCCACTTAAAATAATAAAAAAACAAAAGCTCTTTTGATAAAAAAGTTTAGTGTTCTTTTAATGTTTTTTGCGCAGTCTTAAAAGAAAATCTAAATTTAAGTGCAAAATCTTTTACGGAATATAGTTTAGTTGATAGTATTTATTTAAAATTCATAACAGAGGGCGGTGTTATGACAAGCGTATTCTACCTTGTTTTATTTAATCTAAAAGTGGACTGCAGTATTAGATTTTAGCAAGCGTAATTTTAAACATATATAATAATCATAACAAAGGAGGGTGTTACGACAATAATAATTTTTTTTCACGAGATGGAATAAAAATATGTTTGTTTGTTTTCATTTTTTTTTCTTTAAAACTTTTTTGGTTGATATTATTTTTTTGTTTTCGTGAAAATCGTTTGGGCCCATGGAACAACTAATTAAGTTGGAGTTGTCTTAACAAGAAGAAAGCTTATGACGACAAAAATATTTTTGATTTATGAAACAAACAATTTTATATAGTATTTAATGGCGTTACTCTCTCATGACATGATGGATCGCGACTTTCACGATGCTAAAAGATTTTACTATTGCAACGGCATTGCGAATTGTGTGCAACAAACACGTTGCGCGGTCTACGAGGTTAGGTGTCCTGATTCCAGTTTGAGATCCCTCCACAAGAGTGACACTGGCGACTAACATTTGTCTGCTAAGTTAGGTTCACTCAAAGAGCTTACTAACCACCTCGACTTTGTCAGACCAATTGGTTTAAAACCATGGACGGTGGCATTGGTGATTGACATTTTTCTACTAAGTTAGGTTCACTCAAAGAGCTTACTAACTGCCTTGACTTTGTCAAACCAATTTGTTCCAAACCATGGAAAAGTTCTCCTTGTCCATAAGATGTCCATAGAAGGCAGAACATAAAAGAAGAGAATCAGTAATTAGCATATTTCCTTCACCAGCACAATAGCAGATATGAAGCGCTTTTGTTTCTACAGTGACTGAGTGTATACTTCCCAGTCGAAACACAGCATTTTGGTATACCCAATGCATGTAATTACATGCAAAACTGCATCTGTTTCATCCCTCCCTTAACTATATAGTACCTTCCCCCTTGGACATTCTGAAAGGTTTTGAGCTTATAGTAAGCGTTTCCATCAGAGTCATATGTTAGTAATTTTTGGGGTCTGCTATTCCTTTTTGGACGTCTCTTCACTTCTGGTTTGTCTTCCGTGTCCAGCATCTTATGTGACATTCCTTCTGTCATCATCTTCCATAGTTGTCTTGTCAGAAGCATGATTATCTGATTTATCACTCTCCACTGTGCTGTCTAATTCTTCTTTACTTATGCTCTCCACTTTCTTCCTCCCCTGCTATTTGATGTCGGGTATTTTGACGTCGGGTATGTTTTCTATCTTTTTTTAGTAACATCTGCATGACATACCTTTTACAGGAATCTGGTAGATCGTCATCTGAGTCTGAAGTATCACTAGAAATAATTTCTTTCTTCGCTATCTTTCTGATTAGTTTCTTGACTGTCTTTTTTCTCATGAATTGTTCTTCTTTGGGAAATAGGTTATGTTTCATAAGAAGATTTCTGTGCAATGTTCTAATATTTCCTTTCCCATCTTCTTGCTTGACGATGTACACTGGTATGTTTGGAAAACATTCAACAACTTTTCAATAGCTTTTGTGATTGTTAGCACTTTTAGACAATAGGTTGCATGTGAGAATATTTTGTTGTTTTGTTTCACATACGATAATAATAGAAAGCAATTAAGCTTGTGTTAACAAAAGATACATGGGGTTCTTCATGTAAACATAAGGACGTTATGAGACGTAATAAAACTTCCATTACAAGTTACATTCAACCATTTCAGCGCAATATATATTTTTTAAAATATTAAGTTTTGAACCTGCCGAAATTTTATGTTAAGTAGGAAAATTTGATCTGCAAAAAAAATAAATAAAATTTAAAGTTTCAATTAACCCTCACAAAGTTTTGATATTTGCCTTAACCCTATTCGTGCTGCGGAGGCAGCCCCCCCTCCCCCCTCTTAAACTTTTTTCAATAACTTTTTATGTGTTTATAGTTACTCCTTCAAATTTTGTGACTTTTCCTAACTTTTATTTAGCTTTATTTTCCAAAAAATTTTTTTTTGAATTATGCTGAAGTGATGCGATAGCAATACTTTTTTATGTTCAGTAAAAGTCTGAAAAAAATTTTTTAACTAAAAATTGTTTTTACATGTTTTTAAAAACTTCATGTGACTTCTTAGTTTATATTGTTACCTTATTTTGTGTTTCTATTATTATTGTTACTAAATTTATCGCATTCAAAATCGTTAACAAAATTCAAAGTTAGTGCTTTTTTGCTATATGTTACCGAATTTGATGACGTCATCACCAAAAATGCTGACATCCTCAAATTGTTTTTCACTAAATTGTTTATTAATACCTGGATAACACATGTGCTAAGTTTCAAGTCCAACAGACAACAATTGTAGAAATTAAACAGGGAGGGTCAAATCAGCCCCCCAGATTTGAGGAGCCCCTTAAAGGCCCAACAGGAATCTGGTTAAATAGCGAAAATATTTTCTGTGAAATTCTAAAATATATTCTGTGAAATACTTAAATATTTTTTGCAAAATTATTTTCCTTGTCCTTGATTAGCGAAAAACTTGAAAATCACTTTTTGGGAAACGATTCGCAGCAATATATTTCGCCAATATATTTCGCCAATATTTTTGGTGGCAAAATTTGTTTTTTTATAAAAGTATTTCCCATAGGAGTGACATGTGGTGGTGAAGGTGTATGTGAGAAGGAGGTGATAAACTTTTCCATAGGAGATTTATTCAGCTTTTAAAAAATGATACTTTTATTTCCCAGGTTTAAAGATAAAGTCACTATTCTGAACTTGGGTAATGGGTGTTTTGTAAATGTAATGATAAAAGAGTGACACTGCAAATTGGCAATTAAAGATGGTTCTTCACAAGTCATGTGCGATTTTACATTTTTAATCGTGGTTAATCAATTTCAGTCGAAATGGATTGCCAAACTCTTGTTGTTTCTTGTAAAAAATTTTAAAAAATGTTGATGCATGTTTAACTATTTTTATAGATGTGGCTGCTAAAGAAATACCCTGATAATGAAAACGGTATGATATTTTGTACTGCTTCAACTTTTACACTCATTGTGAATGTTACAACATACTTAAGTGGTATTTTAAGCTTGTCACCATCTATCACTTTTTTTGTATCATCAATACAATAATTTTATTAGTTCTACTAAGAGTAGATAAGTTTATTGTGTTATGTCCATCTGTTTTAATCTCAACTTAAAAGAAATTAGAAGTGTGACTGTTTCTGTTTGGGTTTTGTTGAATTTTATTTTTGTTGTTATTTAAATAGTGATATTGATTTTCATACATTACTATTAAGAGATCGTTCTGATAGGAACATAACCAAATCATCTTTACAGCACTATTGTATTGTTTTAAGATCAATACCAGTACTACTTGATTGAAGGATGCAAGTATTTGATTGGTAGGAAAGGTAGGATTATTCTTTTTTCTTTGGTCTTTTTATACAAATTTATACAAATTGAGTATAAATTTTTATAACTTCTGCAGCTGGCACTGTATGCAGTTAAAATTATGTTAAAATGTAAATAAGGAGAATACAGATAGGTCAAATATTAAAAGTTTTAACCTTTATTTTATTGAATCATACTGCACTAACAAAAAGGACACCTAACATCGTGGACTGTGTATCATGCGTATCATGCCCACGATCCATGATGCTGTCACAATGATATAAATTTTGAGCATCCTTGTGAACATTGCGATCTTAATGACATTACTATCATGACCTTCATGATCCTTTTAACTTTGTGCATTTTTATCAAACAAATAAAAACATGAGCAGTTAGTAAAATAGATCAAGAAACAAATAATAAATTATTCAAAGTGGAAAGAATGTTTGTTATCTGTGTCATGTTGTTTACACTTTAAACTTCTAACTCTTAAAGAAGAACAAATTAAACAACTTTTCAGCCCTTAAAATTCACGTTGTAAAACTACAAAACATTGCAGTTGCTAGAAAAGTTTTAAAGACTTGTTTCTATTTATATTATTTTACAACCCTTAAAATTCACAAAGTTGATTTTACAAGTTTCAAAACTACTTTTGAAAAACCTGAATGCTTTATTCGATTTTTAATCTTTTCTTAGCATATGTCAATGTGAGCATAGGAAGCAGATAATAACAATTAAAGTATTACCTGATATAATTCTTGAAAATTAAAGAAAAAATCGATTTTAGCTTTATTATTTTTATTATCTCGCAGTCTTGCGAGATAATAAAAATGAACTCATTACATAATTATTTTTGTACAAGGGCGGTTTACACATTGTAAACAAAGTTTTTGTAGCAATTTATGAGACAAGAACAGCTTTTTTAGAAGCCTATAATGTTACGTAAAAATTATGATGTGCACATGTGATTTACGTAAATAATCATCTTTGTTAATAAAAAAAGATTATTTTCAGATGATAATGATTCGACATGATGAAAGAAAGTTTGTTTTACACCATTAAAGCAGATCTTAATTATCAAAAAGGAAAAGGAAAAAGCAAAAAAATAGCCATAGATCATTTAAAAACCGTCGAAATTGCATTGTAGAAAGCGAAAACATAGTCAACATCAAAACGCTATTATAGAAAGCAAAAACTTCAAACAGTCAAAACCAAAATGTAAAAAGCAAAAACATCACCATAGGTCGTTTATTTGAGTGGCTTCATCAGGCCATTTCTTGAATAAAACTATGCCAGAGCTACAAAAAGCACCCGTTAAAAAAATTACGAGTGCTATGGTGTGTGAAAAATCGCACTCGTAAGCAAAATTTACAAGTGCGATGTGAATATCTGCAAGTTTGATTCACACTTAACTTTTTTTTGTTTACCACAACGTTATATGTTATTTAAACTGTATAGAAATGAAGTCTTGCAAGAAATAAATGATTAAAAGAAATATAAAAGGAAAATTTTGAGTTGTACACTCTCATTGTGTATGAATAAAACAATTTTTTTTTAATATTTATTTTTGAAGGGCATAAAGATAAATATTCACGTCATACTCTTCTTGTGTTCGAACAATTATATTTGTGGGCCACCAAGAAGGTATTTTCTTCAGCCACCTGGTGGTGAAAATATAAAAATACATTTCAATTATTGCACATCTTTTTTTCTGCTGTTCAAAAAAATGTTGTGAAATTGCTTTAACTTTCTATTGCTTGCTAATGTTATGAGCTCTCTCTGAAACACAATGCTGGAGATCATTTTTCTTTTGTGTTGAATGTAATTCTAATCTATTTATATCTTTGCAATCACATCGAGCACATTGAAATGATTTGCTTCTGGTAATAGAGCAATATAGCAGGTATCATTTTTAGGTTTAATTGACATGTATTTCACAACCTAGTGCCCACAACTTAATTATTAATTCCTGTTGAAAATATTGATAAATGTTAAAATAAATAGATAAATAGTATAGATGATAATTTTCTTTTTTTTGTTCGCTACCTTTAAGTAACAGGTGGCCACTGAGAATATTAAAAATAAATATAAAATACAATTAATTAGACACACGCAACTATCTCCTCTTTATTCCCTCTATTCATTTTATCATGCACACCGTGATTGCTGAGATATAAATAGATAACAAAATTCTATAAACATTAGAAAAGATTGTTCCAAACATCGCTGTTACAGACAACCCGTGATAAATATTATGTTGTTTATTTTTATGCTAAAAAAATACATAAAAAAACAGAATTTTTACTTTAGGTTTAATAGCCCTTTTCATCATTCTATAGCATTTTAGAAAAAGAAAAAATTTACGAGTGCAATAAAAAGCACTCGTAATTTTTTTTACCAGTGTGCGGGCGAGTGCGTGTGCGATCGCACTCGTCTCAAGGAATGGCCTGCTTCATCCAACACCCTTAATCTAACATAATGTGTTCATTCATTTGCCAATTACAATGGAGGACCTTGAAGCTATCATCATTTAAACGAGTTGTTAAATTCTGATGGTGAAAAGCAACTTTGGGAAAAACAAGAAACTGGGTTAAACAAAAAAAAAGAAGGCTATATTTCACAAATATCATCTAAGAACTTATGACCAAAGACAGACAAGGGTATCAAGCAACCTCCAGATGGATGTGAGGGATTGCAAGTTTATTCTCAGCAAGATTTTTGGCCTAAGGAAGATTTAGAGGGACTAGACTAACAGAAGCATTCAAAATAGTATTGGAAAATTTTGTTACGCAAAACACTGAGAAAATGAAGAAATGTTGAATGAAATTTGACTCAAATGTTAGATACGAAATTTGACCGATCCAGCATCATCCAAAACAATTTTTTTAAACTTTTTTCCACCTAAATCAAATACATGCAACATCGAGCATTTATGATGTTGGATGAAATGTTGGATGCATTGGAGCATGCATACTTGCCACTTCAAAAATCTTCAACATGTTTTGCAACTGAGAAGTTCCACACAACAATTTAAAAAAGTTCACATTTCTAAATGATAATTATTAACCTTATGGTTTAAAGAAACCAAAAAAAATTTTCTATTTTAATTGTTCGTGTTCCTCAGTAATAACACATCATAATAGTAGAGAACATTGTATTATGAAGTAAATTTATACAAGATCCTTCGAATTTGGAACATAATTGTATATTTGGGGCATGGATCGGTATGCCAGGCAATAAGATTAAACAATAGCACGCAGGACAAATACATGTGCAGATACAAAGACAGTAATAAACCCCGGCGTATGCACTTAAATGGTACGAGAAACTCATAATGACATGTACATCTTGGCTGCACTCCATTGCAAGTGTCTCCCACGGCATATCTCATTATTCTCTTCGTCATAATGCACTTGAATGGTATGAGACACTCACAATGACATGTACATCTTGGCTGCACTCCATCATGAGTGTCTCCCATGGCATTACATCCTCATATCTCATTATTCTCTTCCTATTCTTCATTATAAATAATAATATTATAAATTAATAATAGCATACAGTAATAATATCAAGTAATAATATAATAAACAGGCAACACACATGTATCTGTCCAAATTTTCGGCTGACTTAGAAGCCCGACATCCCTAAATTGTCCCAAATTAGCACAGGCATAACGCAGGAAAATCAAAGTATCTAGGTGAGTTTCTATAGAATCCACGACGATATTTACACAAAGAAAGCAACTCAACTACAAAATGTTAAGAAAAACTATACGAAACTTATATCCCACAACTTAGGCTCGTCATTTAGGTTGGCCATGTTAGAACACCAATGCTTAAGTACCTTGTCTGAGAGATGTATATATCACCGTTAACAATCATTGGACCATCTTCCTATAATCTTAATTGTGGAATCTGGTATACCACAGGACGCTGCTGCTGATGCCCCACCAATTCTGAAGCTATGTGTATTAAGGTCAAGGGTGTCTGTGACACTAATTTTTGAAAAGGCACAAACCAACTTCCTTGTGACAAATTCTCACGTGGAGAGGACAAACCAGGGACCACAATGGGTACCTCTGTACACAAGATACTGGGAAAACGCTGTCATCTTCTCAAAAACCCTAAAAAATTTTATCCAAAATCCTAAAATCTCCTCAAATTTGACTTTATAAAAAGAGTGGCAACCCCGAAAATATATATTGATGAATTTATTTGTGACATGTTTTCATGTAGATTTGTACTGTATACAACATAAATTTTTCACTTAGACTGTGATATTATTTTGGCTGGTGATGCAAGTATAAGTCGCAAACATGCTTTTATTTGTATTGGCAAAATCACTGTAAGTTTTATTTTATTGTAATTTACTACAGTGGAGTATCCTTTTTTCTAAGGAATTTACTTGACACGGATATCTCTTTTGTATTAGCTGTATTCCGTCTGTCTGTTTGTGCGTAAGAAAAAAGTTGTGTTACGGACACACGAAATGGTTGCGTACAACTGAAACTCTTTGCTCTTTTCGCTACGCTATCATAAAATTTTATTTTTATTTTGTCTTTTGCGTTGTTTCACAAAGGTTTAATTTAAAAAATTTCTAATACAAAAGTCATGGATAATTAACTTTTATTGTTCCTTTGATGCAGTTTCTTTGTTATAAAAGTAGGTATAAAGGGCTGATCCAAGCACACAAATTCTGGTACAGTCATTTTCCACACAAAAATTCCACACATCTCGCTTACCCACACGCCCGCATCGACGCGTGGGCCATTATCCATAAAGAAGTACTTCCAAGATTAAGACTAGCAGATAAAAAGAACGGAAGGGTTTTTTTTTGTGAACTATATTAATTATACCCATCTTCTCATCCACCAACAGGAGCTCTTGCATTATCACGAATACCAGATATTTCGCTTACAGTTGAGATTGATACCCTAGACACAAGAAGATTTACATCTGATATATTAGGATCAGAACTTGTCGTATGGATAGACAGACAATCGGTGGCTTTCTATATGGATGGTGAAACCTCCATCCTCTTACCCCTTAACATTTGATTAAAAAACAAGCAGGATACTCCAACCTAATATATAAACATGAGTGCTTATTTTTTCAGCCTCTTGATAATACTCCCCTAATCTTCAATTACGCTTGTCTCTTTATCAATAATTTTAACATCAGAACATTGATGCGAATTAAAATAAAAAAGCATCTTCTGTTGCCTCCTAATATTCTTCGGTACCGCTGAATAAACTTGAGTCAATAACCACAAAGAATGGAATTTATGCCTACCACTAATACTCAAATCAAGCAACGGTTGTCTCCTCTTATCCAATCTTTCATAAGCAATAACATCGTCCACAATAAACAGAACGTCACTACCAGCCAATTCTCTACTAAAAAAGTCAATAAACTTAAATAATTTATCACCGGGTTCCATTAAAAATACACAATCATCAGTCCACAACCACTTCCTTTCCAAATAAGTCTTATTCCACCTCAAAGTCGAACACAAAACCACAATATATTCAAAATGACCCCTAAACTCCTCCTCTAATAAATCTAAAACAAGTTTAGTCTTTCCACAACCAGTTGGTCCTATAAATAGCGCTGTACAAGACTCCTTTACAAACATTTTAATACAAAACATTTGCAAATGTTCCACCCTTAATATTAATCTGTGCATCAATAAACAAAAATATACGTGCATTTAGATTACCATTAGCCTCAACAGTCTTCCTTATTCGTAGAGTAATGTCTGCCAAATTATTTTTCACACTTATACCATTTCCATGAAGTTTAATATCTTCAGAAGTTCTAAAATCTATCCACAACCCAAACTTATCCCCATAATAATCATCCATATCCATTTCTCCCACCAACATTTCCTTCTGCACATTTCCGTACTCCAACAATCGACCACTAGCAAAATGTTTTTTCGCCTCATCCCACAGATCACGACACCTAAAACCTGAACTAAACAATTGATTTGGTTGACCCGCCACTATCACACTTATCTCATTAATCTTAGGATTGTAAAATTTCTCACTATCCCTACCATAATTATCTTCATTCTCAAACAACATTAATATACCTTTCAATGATCTAGCCGGTGTATTAAAACCGAAATTCCAAACTTCATCAGACTTATTAACAATTACCATCCTATCCATCATAATCCTATTGACAATATGGCAGTATCAGCATAATTTATCCTAACCTCATTTGCCAAAGCCTCGTGATTAACAACATCATAGTCTAAAGTTATATCATTAATTTCATATGAAGCTTTCTTATCCACACTCACAATAACATTTTCATAATCATTAAACGTCAATTCGAAAGTTAATCTTTCTGATAATCCAGATTGATGAAATGGCATAGTACTCTCAAGCAACTCAAAATCCAATGGAATACAGAACGTACCCTCAAGCACCTTACTAATTCGATTCTCATTAGAATTCGTCTTCACAGCATCTTTTGCACCAACCCTCAAATTACGAAGATTTTCACTACAAATACCCTGATGAACTCTATCCTTCCTGTGTCCACTTTTCATCCACAAATCCTGCCAACACACCAACTTATCAAAATCATCAATAGACACAAGCTCATTTGATTCTATCTTAATAACAAGTTTCTTTATAATCACTCTGCCCAAATTATTAACAACGGTTGCATCATTATCCTTGCTCGTAAGTTTAATATTGAACGATAATATAGATGTACCTGGAACAACAACATCGTTATTGGATAGGTCGGGAAACCTAACCGTTAGTATTTGATTTTGTTTAATCGTACTCGGATTATTGGTATTCGATATATGCTGTTTCAAACCATTAATTCCACGCTGTCTTCTATAACTTCTAGAAGGTAGTAATTTATTCCCATACATTTTCTATTACCAAAGATTTTTTTTTCTAAAATGTAAAACCACTTCAATAGGATAGTCCATACTAATTTTATTTCCATACCCATCCACAATACTAACATCCAGGGAATAAATATTTGTCCATGACAATCTCTTATACAAAATATTCTTAGGTTCTACATTAACAACACTTCCATATCTAATAACTTTCTTGCCTGCATGCTATGTATATAAATCCTATTCAACTCTTCTGATCCAAATGACAATGACCTAAGACCATCAAACGTATCCAACGCCACAATCATTTCCATCAAATATTTCGGTATAACAACATTATCAATACTAACCTTACCACTTTGCTTATCAAAATTAATACCTCCGACAAATTCCATAAACTCACTAAACGTATAAAATCCTGCCTTCAATATTTTCTCTTTACCACCAGAGGAAACCCTCTCATCCACAAGAACAATATAACATGAAAAAATAAAACTGTCACTAACCAGACCAACCTCAATAACATCACTAAAAATATTCTGATTCAACTTACAAACCTTACTAATATCTGTAATCCTAACATACATTTACCTATCATCCCACAAATAATATCCTAAAAATGCAATTCCACCAACAACAAACACAATCTCCCCAATCTTCTGTTCTTCACTAGGGACATAATAATCAATCAACATAGGGTCCTTAAATTCCGGTAACTTAGTCTTAGTAATAAAATAATACTCTCTCATAGCACTATCGTACTCACTAAAATCATTCCTAACCTCTCTCTCCCCTCTCAAAGTTCTATTAATCATATCGATCCTCTCAGACTTCTCCTTATTAAATCTATCTCTTGCATCTCTAAGTCTCTCCAACGCTTTATCATGTCTAATTCTCTCCTTATCACTACCACCCAACATTCTGGCAATCACACCACCTCCACTAAACGCAGCAGCATTATTCACAGCCGAACCAATCATCATAGCTTGGTTCTACCTAAATCGCCATTTAGGTAGAACCAAAAATAATCCAATTACTCCACCGACAAATAAAACCAATGCCGTCTTCTCCTCATGCTCTTCACCAACATTCGATGATATACTTGCATTGGTAACATGAAGTGGATGGTGTAACACTATTACTATAATTTGGAACATGAGGACTATTAACCTCAACATTAGTCTCCCCAATCCTCATAGTAAGCCCCGCAAGCTTACTACTATAATTATAATTAATCAACATCACCAAGCCTGACCAACATATTTGATGGTAACATATTCGCTCCATAAGGCACAGGAAAGTCAACTTTACTCCTGGCATATTTCAATAAACTCTCAATCTCTCAATATCACCACCAATATCAACAGCTCTCATAATAATAACCTCAGGTTTTTGAAGATAGCTCCGTCTTGCATCCGGATTAAAAATACTCCTCCTTGCACCAACCTGACTAACAATCAACAAATAACAATATTCCCTTACACTTTCAGAAATCAATGGTAAAGCTTTTCTTGTCAAACCCCTACTTTTATCAATAATCCACCTTGAATACATATAATTTTCCAACCAATCACCATGATTATTTTTATTCCAAATCATAACCGACTCTCAGGACCATATTTCGCATTCCTATCTGCACCATACTCATCACTATTATAACCCTCCCCTGACCAATTATTATAGTATTGTGAGAAACCACTTTCACCTGGCAACTTCACCTGAAGAATATGTAATATCCTCCTGACATGATAATAAATATGAAACCTATAAACAGCCTTTAACATTCCACTACCTTTCTTCAAATGTTCGGAAACACCTAAACATGTTGAGGCACAATAAATAGCAAATCCAAGTTGAGCAGACCAAAACCATAATATTTATCACTATTTCATAATCTCAAATCCTCATTATTCTCAATAAGACCTTGATGATTTGCACGTGTAATTTCAGAAACGTAGTGTGTAAACACATTAGGAAACTTAGTATCAATAAAATCCTTCGATGTCACATAAATCCGGTGTTTATGTAAACCTCTCACCCTTAACAGATAACCACCAATTCTATAATCCCTTCCTTTCCCAATCAGATAACTTACAGCCGGTTTGTGTTTATAAATATTCATTTTCTTGTGAGATATAATATAACTATTCCTCCCACACCTGCAAAAGTCATCCATAAATGATCAGAAACGAACTTCACAACCTCTTTGGCAGCATTAAACACCCACGCAACAACAGAACCGATAAGACCAGGAAGTGCATCCAACGCTTTTTCACCAAGTTTACCCAACAACCTAGATAAAGCCCCAAACTGTTTCTTAATCCATTTACCTGCACCACCCTTAGATTTACCACCTGTATTATCACCAATGCCACCACTAACACCCTCCACAACCATCACAATAGTATTAATTGTCATACCGATAGCCGCAAGTATAGAGGTAATGGTTATCCCTTGCTCCTTAAACAAATTCCCTATCCTTTCCTTCAGTGAAACATCAGTATTCATTAACTGATTAAGCGATGGATTCATTCATCTTTACAACCTCACCGGACAGCCTACCCTGTAAAATTGATATTTCTTCTTCATGTATATTTAGTTCACCCTTAAGCCTCTCAATCCTATCTTCAACCCTTTTTCTCAACTCCGTATATTCATCACTCAACTCACCACTATCAATCAAATCCTTCTGTTTCTCATATTCCATATCCATAACATATTTCGCTGTAACATTCTTCAATGCACCCCTAATATTCTGTAAAGACTTATCGAGACCCATAATCTCCCACAGATACGTTTTAAGTTCAGGTGTCTGTCCATCCATTTCAATATTACCAACCTCTCCAACACCTTCAATAACCTTATCTGCAACACCAACCACCTAACTATTCCCCGATTCATTTATCTCATTATCATCCGGTAACTTATTCACTTTCTCCTCCATCTCTATGTCTTCGCATAAGTTTTGCCTTGACCTAATTCGCATATTGATAGCATCGACAGAAAATCCAAGAATTTCTAACCGTCTTTTACCCAGGACACGCAACAACCTTTTTGAAGACTTCAACATTCCATCTCTATTTGTCAACTCTACAGGACCCTCACCCTCAGCCTTATAAAATAGCTTTTTCCTTTCTACCTTGAAGAGATTATAATGTTTGACATCAACCAAGGAACCCACCTTATCCTCAATTATTTTATAAACTTCATCCACCTTAGTTCTATCCACTCTTGTCCCTAGTGACAAAGCAGGCGCACTCTCACTATTATCAATT
This sequence comes from Hydractinia symbiolongicarpus, assembly GCF_029227915.1. NCBI lineage: Eukaryota > Metazoa > Cnidaria > Hydrozoa > Anthoathecata > Hydractiniidae > Hydractinia > Hydractinia symbiolongicarpus. The sequence goes on along the minus strand of NC_079885.1, from coordinate 13,203,974 downwards.
ATTTTAGTACCAGGATCATCAGTAAAAGAAGTTTCCTGCTCAGTCGCATCATCAGTATCTTCATCACGATCAACATTATCCACGTCACCCAAATCCTTCATATCCATTTTACTTTTACCTGGCAAATAAAAATGGGAGTTAAAGAAATTTATCCGAAAATTCCATCCGCTCCACCTAAAAAAATACAAGCCAACCACAATGCCGGTATCGTAAACGGATACTGGAGTGAATTGAGGTCAACAAAGGAGAAGCTTAAAAATAAGTATAAAAAACATTGCAGGAGGTCATCCATAGTGTGTAATTATATAACTGCGGCTGAATGTGTGAGTACTGTGTCGGGTGCAGGAGCATTAACATCGGCACTAACAGTCATTGGTTTACCAGGATCTATCGCATTTTGATTACTAGGCACCATTATTGGTCTCTCAATCCTACCAACATCAAATTTCATCAAAAGATGTGGGAAAAAAATAAACAAGTATTCGACCATGGTCGATAAACTGAACTCATCGATGGTAATAAACGAGACTCTTATATCACGGGGTTTAGATGACGGAAAGATTGGTAATGATGAGTTTAAGAAGATAAAGGACGAGTATGTTGCGATTACTAGAGAAATTAATAATATAAAATAATAAAATTTGAACCTATTGGTGATTTATCTAACCATATTTTGAAGGGGTAGGATAATGATATAAAGAAACACTTCATTCATTTTAATATTCCAAAACCAACCTTGGGTAGTGATGGAATAACACCAATAAGCATGAATGAATCATGTAATGAAGTTCGTCTCGTGTCATTGCTGTATGATTTGACCACAACTGGTTTCACGTTAACTGTTGTGTTTCGACATGATGTTCCTCTTGATTATGAGAAACTGCTACAAAAATATATCAAGGATAAATTCAAGGGGGAATGTTCTTTTTTGTTTTCTGACCGTAACTTTTCGAAAATTGTATCACAGAAGAATGGTTTGGCAATATGTTTAAGGCATGATGGCTATATTGTTTTGGAAAATAATGATATTGTTACTAAACTAAAACAGAAGACATCACGAAAAATAAAGCATATGTTCATGATGGTACAAGAACTGTGTTTACTCTTAGTAATGAAGGTGAGAAGTCTATGTATTATTTGTCCAATGAACATGTTTGTCATCTTTTATGATTCGTTTATCATCATTACAGGATAGGGCAATCTTGTTTACTGTTTCTGTATATATCTCATGTTTATAACTCCTTATAACATTCTTCTCCTGCCTGTTTTCCCCTCCTTAAACAGACATTCCTCATACGCATCACATGTTAATAGCTCCCTCACAGCCCTCGTTATCCCCTTTGCCCTTTTACCCTCAATTCCACCAACCTCAAACGCATATAATTTTGCCTTTAGTCCAACAAACCTCCTCATAACCATTCCACCACACTCATCCCTAAACTTTTCCAACACCTTTTTGTTTCTGTCGTCGTAGTTTGGATGATCTTTGTCGTAATTGGAAAAATTGAAAAGGCTTCTATCTTCCAATAAATCATGATACACATCATCTGTTTGGATTTCATAACAAAGGGAATCGGTGTCGGTGAATAGCAACTTTGCTTTGTCATTGTATTTATTCTTTATCACGTTATAATGAAAGTCATACATGATTGATTTGGATATGTCCAGGATACACGCTCCAACCTAGACAGGTTTGTTGAAAGTTAAATTTATTTGGAGTAGGTGGATAGCAACTAGGTTCTCGCTGAATATTGTCCTCTTGATGTAGTTTGGTTTTAAGCAGAGTTTCACTGTTTTTTTGTGGTTGTTCAATAGGATTATGTTTACCCGGTTTCTGATGTTTTTAATTGTTTTACCGAATACTGAGTTATTCATGAGTTTGTCTTTTTCGAACTCGTTATTAGCTTTTGTCCTTAGCTGGGTGTTTTTATCGATATATGATATCTTCCACGGTGATTGTTTGAATCGTATTCCTTGATGTATTTTTGTCAGTTTAAGCCTAGATCGATGTATTGTTTTAAACTCTTGTAGTGGAGCACGTATTTTGTTTTTGAGTGTAGGTTGAGGATTAGTTTTTCTATCTTGTTTACTGTCATTCTTTCAGGGGCGAATGTGTAATCGTTGTGAAGGTCATGTTCTTTTGGATATTCTAGATCTACCTCAAGCATGTATCCTTCTTTTTCACTTTCGTAGTTTATGTTTTGTTCATGCATTTGAATCTACCAATTGGCAGTGATTCAGACATAGCACTTCCATATAGGTTATTTGCATCTAGATACATCAGGTATTTTGATGGTTCTTCCTGGTTATAGTCTTCTTTCATGTATTTGTTGTTGGCTTTTGAGTATCTTTTTGATATCATTGATACACCTCGTCTTATTAGTTTTTCGAAGAATAGTAACATATCGACATTGGATAATAGTTCTAGTTCTATATCTGTCGATTTAAGCAGAGCGTCCCATGATAAGCCAGGTGCTGTGTAGTACCCTGATGGATCTAATTCATAGTTTTTCATACATATATCTCGGAAGTTTTTGAATACATCAACTAGTAGTAGAACCTCGGATTTTAGGTATAAATCATGATATTCACTCATGTTCGTGATGTTGAACTCCTTCCATACATTCATTGCATACTGATAATCTTCCTCGGTTATGTGTTTTCCATATAATTTACTACAAAAGTTTTTGATGGGTGGTAATGATCTCTCATTAAATCTATTAAAACTATCCTTGTAATCATACAGATAAGCACCCTTTCTCGTTATCAGATCAAGCTGCCTATTTTTATAATGTCTTGCGGTTATTTTATGTTCCATGAGATTGCTGGATAGTTTGTCCAGGGATGATGCCATGAACTTGAAACTATCTATAAATCTTAATTCTATGTATTTTTTATTGTCGACAGGTATCTTTTTTGAGATGGATATGTACTTTTTCTCATTCATTGGAATGCAGTTTATGTCTTCTTCTATTTCTCCTAGTTGGTTCATGAATAAGTGAGAGTCATATCCTTGTAGGTTATTCAAGTATACTGGTATGAATGATGATATTTTGTAATTTAGGTTACAGCTGTTATGTGCGGGACCTCTAAGCTTTCCTGTGATATGGTCGTGGTCCTTTACTCTCGGGTTGTTTACCAGCTTGTTACATATGTGACAATCTTTTGTGGTGTAGTATTCCTTCCAATCTATTTTTGAGGTGTCTGCATCTTTACATATTACACCGTCTTCGTTGGTTGCACATGATGAATGAATCGGTTGACCCTTAAATGGAACTCTTCTGTATTCTATTGGTTTCTTGCAAATGTGGCATCCTTCGTTTCAATATCTTTCCCAATCATCTTTTGTCATTTCAATCGGCTTTATGGGTTTCAGGTGGTCTTTGTATAGATTTTTTGTTAATTTTTCTAAAGTTTTGACGATTACCATTGCAGGATCTTCTCCACGATAGAGTATTGGTTCGTATTTTGTTAGGCCTTTGACGTGAATGCAAAATCCAGATAGTTTGTGAAGTTGATACTTTGTTGTGTATGAATCGTCCTTACCCACCTCTTGATTCGATTCAATTTTTTGTGTGATGGATTCAAAGTCAGCATATATCACATAGGGTACTCTCATCAACCTGTTGAAGTTGTTGAACTTTAGCTTTGAATAAGGCTTCGGCATATCGACCGTCACCATCTTATTTGTTGAACATGACTGAATGTGTTTTTTATATTTGGTTTCCACTTGAAAAGGATTCATACAACGCTTGCATATAAATTTTGCATGACTGTGATTATTTATTTGTGATGATACCAACCTTTCAAAGTTCTTTACCCAACAATAATGATTGGTTTTCTCATTGGATATTAATAGGAGGTCGATTGCTTTTTCTTGATTTGTGAGTCTTATGGGGTATATTGATCTTTCGTAACCGAACACGTTAACTTTTAGGTTCTTTTGGTCTTCAAATTTAGCTATGTCTTTGATGGCCACTGGGAAATCTATATCGTTGAAGCTGAGATCGTCAAGGTAGTTTTGATACTTTGTTTGGTTGTTGTTGTAATGCTGATAGTATTGCGTATTTAAAACATTTATTGTCATTATTTTTAACATTTATTATGGCTTTTGTTGCCTTTAGCTTTTGTGGTAGTTCAATATATGTTAATCCTCTTAGTGGTTTAAATACATCAATTTCTACATTCATGCCTATAATTCTAGACCTTATCCAGCCGGATCCATTGTTCGGGGATTCACCTAGTTTTTCCAACCTCTTGAGAATATCACGTATCAATTCCTCGAAAATCCCATCAAATCCCATCAAATCCATCAGCATGTAATTATTTTATCTTGGGTGTATGAAGATAATGATTTTTATATATGTACTCACCCGTCATTAGGTCTAATTTTTCCAATTCTATTATCACAATGAGGGCGACTGTATGTTGCTCCTTTATAAATTTACGTAAACCTCTTTTACACATCCTTACATACCGATTACATCAAAACGGTAGGTTTTTACAGCATCACCCGTTCCGCTTTCAATTAATTTAGGTTTTAAGTGTAAAAACTTACTTTAAATTTTTGATAACTTTTTTGTGATTTTTTTTATCTATTAGAAAGGGTTTGATTGCGGACCATACAATATTTATTTTGTCTGATCCAACAATTTTTTCTAATGCTGATTTAGCAGCATATTTCATTGCATCCATTTCTATAGGTTAGAAAATATTTTTTTCAATTCTAGCACAGTTTTTATTATAAAATCGATAAAGGTTATCGTGTAACCCATGAAATCAATAACCCATGTAACCCATGAAAGACCAATTCCATGCGTCGATGCTGGCATGTGGGTAAGCGAGACGCGTGGAATTTCTGTGTGGAAAATGACTGTGCCAGAATTGGTGTGCTTGGATCAGCCCTTTACACCTACTATAAGTTCACGGTCAAATTTGCGGAAAATTAACATTGCATTGTCTATTTCATTAAAGAAGTTTTAATTATTCTCGTTTTTTTTTTAAGAAATTAACAAATTTATTTGAAGGCGTTTTGTAAGTGGAGTATTTGTATGTTGACTATTTTATTTCTAATACAGTATTTATGATACCTAATATAGTATAATAAATTCTAAAAAAGTATTTATATTTACTCAGTATAAATTTGAATTTATTCCTTCGTAAAGTATACTAATTTCTTGGTGAAATTTTTTCTATTATTATTTTTGTTTTGTTTTATTTATCTTTAAAAGCTCAAGAAAATGTCAAATTTTAGAATTTTGGCTACGAACATAGCTTTTGAGCTAGCTTAGCTATTGCTATTCTTATTAAGTTTTTCATTCAGTTTGATAGCTTTTTATCCTAGCCAAAAATTATTTTTTTTATGTTTGGGTTGTGGCTATCTACCTAACTGCTTATTTACATCTGACTAAAAAGTCAAATAGTCCTATGCAGTTCGACTACACCAAAATGCTTAATCAATAATTCTTATGCTAAATGCTATAAGGTAGCTACAACTTTCATTACTGTAATGAAAACTTATTCTTCAAAATAAAATTGCTAAGTTGTTGCTAATTGTGTTTTCTTGATGGGGCTGTTTCCCGTGTTTTTCATATAAGTAAAAGTTGCAAGGTATACTTATACTTAGCGCTCAGCTAGTGTTAACGATGGACTGGCTTTTTCTAGTGTTTCTATTTAACCGAAGTTGCAAAAAAGTTTTTATTTAGAAAAGGTATTACACATATATGGATGTGTGACATTGTTTACCTTTACTAAGCGCTCAGCCAGGAATTAATTTTTTAACTTTAACCCTTAACAACAGGTTGTAAACTGTGTTTTTATATCAGCTAAAGTTGTGGAAAAGTTATTTCTTGAAAATATATTCACTGGAAATACCATAATACAGGGCTTCCAACGAGTCAGGAAATTAGGGAGAGTCAGGGAATTTTATCTGTGGTCAGGGAAAGGCAGGAAAAAAGCCCAATTTTGGGGGAAAGTCAGGCAAAAGTCAGGGAATTTTTTGTCTTTTAATTTGACTTAGACTGATAGAACTTACCGACAGGCTCTGTTAGTCATTCAGTGGAACTAACGTACTCTTGACCATTTTATGTAGTATATGGATTAAAGCTCTTGAAAGTTATGTTGCGACAAATACGGTTTTAGTTAATTTGTTTTTCTGTTTGGCTGTAGAATTTCTTGAAAAAGTCAGGGAAAATCAAGGAATTTGACCTCAAAAAGTCAGGGAAAGTCAAGAAATTTGATACCATATGTTTGGTGAAAACCCTGTAATATTGTGTGCGCTTTACTCGATTTACGACATACTGCATACCTGTACTAAAGCGCTTCACCTGAATGTGTGGTAAAGTTTACATTTCTTATTAATCCTTCCACTGGGTACCGGGTAACACAGTTACTTGTGGCTTAACCTGGCGTTTCAACGCCGAGTCCCCCAGGTAGTTAGTGTATATAAAAAATGCTTGTATATCTCCTGTAAAGTTCAAGTGAGTTCCTTTGATTGCTTACTTTTTAATTTTTCTATTTAAATTTATGCCTTTTTAAGTTGTGTGTTTGTTGAGGTCAATGAACATGGGTAAAAAAATATCAAGCGGATGCATTACTTATATGGCTTTTTTTTAGTGTTTGTAATTAGAAATTATTTTTCTGTCTTACAGACAAAACACTCTGTTATGTGAACAGTCATCAGCACTTAAAATGAATATTTTAACCCTGGTGGTCACTGTGACCACCGAGAATATAAGTCAATTTTTTCAGGGGTCAAGAGTATCAAAATTAATAATTTTGAAGAAATAATGTAACTGCCCTGGATTTTAAACACAATATAAAAGCATAGTAAAAATGGGAGTCTCCCATTTAACTTTGTAACTACTTATGGGACAAGTTGAATAATTGAAGTAATTCCAATTTTGCCAATAATACAATGTTGATACTTGCATCTGCAATGTTTTAGGTGTAAAATATCTTGTGTTACAAGGCTTAATTTGCAGTGATTTTGTGTTGTCAAAATTTATTATTTTCCCCTAATTTTAAACAAAATTAAGAAAATAACATAAGTTTTTTAAGGTTTCTTTGATAATATCTACTTTTTATCAGATTAAGTACGAAAAAATATTTTTATGAAATATAAAAAATGGCGTATAAATTAAATAAAATTTAAGTTTTTTCTCAATTTGTTTAAACACAAGTGATATAAAACTGTTTTAAATGATCTAGTTGAAGCTTAATATAAATATTGATTTTTCGCTTAGAGTTTCTGGTGCTTAAACATTTTATGCTTTGCCCTATAGCGAAGCTTTTGATAAGCAATGTGTTTTTTTCGTGGTGAAAATTTGGGAGCTTTTTTTTACTTGTGTACGATAAGTTGCTGGTCGATTTCACCAGTTGTTTTCGTATCCTGACAGTCAAATGTCAAATTTCGCCAGTCAGTGACCAGCTGTTTTTTCAAGAGGTAAAGTGTTTACTATATGAGTTTATATCCTTATAACAAAATATCTGTATAGAGCGATATTTATTATAGCCATAATAGTCACTGCTTATTTTACGCAACATATAGATTCTTAAATAAAGTGTAACGAATCGTTATTAAGTAGTAACAAACGTTGTTCCAGAATCAAAGTGAAGTTTGGCGGTTCTATTATTCCACAACGTGTTTGATTGTGATTGAGAAGTGTGTTCACTCTAAGTGTGTCGATTGAGTTTTTGTATGAATGTCAACTAAACAACAAAAAAGAAAATTTTAAAAATATTACCACTTAGTCCAGTTGGACCGCAAGAAAAGTTAAAAGAAATCATAAATAGTATAGACAAATACTCCTTTTAATAGTATTTCCTATCAACTTCCAGAAATATGGTTGCCCGCACTTCGGAAATTAAATATTTAGAAAAAGAGCAAAATAGTTCGAGACAAACATAACAGAAACCGAACTTTTAGAAATAGTAACGTAACATAAAGCGAAAATTTTCAAAAAGGATAGATTTTAATTAATCTATTGCTTCCATCTAGGTCCATATTAATTACCAGAATTGCTGTAATCTGACCGGGTGATTTTGATCCTCTAATTATCTTCTAAACTAATAAATAGCCAAAGATGATTACAATTTTTAACCGTTGCACATCGTCAATAAGAATATAGTAAATTCCAGAAAAGTGAATTGGAAAAGAAAAAAAAATTGACCCTGAGAATTGGAGTCAGTGCTGTTTTATTTTTTTTTTTGTTTCCTTTACTTATCTGAGGGCATTTAGGTGTCATCTAAGTGAAACAAGTTTAGGCAAAGGTGTCCCCTGACTCGTCCTCAGGTCATCTTGTATCTTTTCTGACGATATATCATTACCCAAACGTCAAGTTCCCAAGGCATGACCCAAATCTCTTCATGCATGAACTTCATTCTCATTTCCTATGTATATTCATAAGGTTCACTTTAATTTCTAAATTATTTATTTATCTATTACTAATTTATTTATTTATTCAATTATTTATCTCATGCACCCAGGATGTTTTATTTCTCTTTCCTCTCCATTCATGAAGGTACACTTTCACTTCCCTATAAACAGATAATCACATGAAGATTATTTGCACACAAATATGTGTTATCAAATAATCATGAGCTAGATGTGGTAAGCACAAGCTGGACCATGTATTGGCTCAGCCTGTGTTACCAAATAATATCAGATCATAAATCGGTGTGCCTCACCTTAATGATAATAACTCATAATAATATCAAGTAATTAAAAAAACTAACGGGGGGACCCTGAGTTGAAACGCCATGTTAAGCCGCAATTAACACCTGGTGGAATGATTAAGTACCGGTATGCACTATGTTGTAAATAGAGTAAAACGCACACACATTATGGTGTTTCTGTTGAATATTTTTTCCACAAAAAAACTTTCCCACAACTTTACCTGACATAAAAACACAGTTTACAACCAGGTGTTACGGGTGAAGGTTAAAAAATGAATTGTTACTCCGAGCTGAGCGCTTATTAAGGTAAACAATGTTGCCCATCCATGTAGGTGTAATACCCTTTTCTAAATAAAAACCTTTTTGCAACTACAGTTAAAGAACAGACTGCCCAGCGTTAACACTAGGCTGAGCGCTTAGTACAGGTATACTGTGCAACTTCAGCTTCAATGAAAAAAACAGGAAACAGCCGTTGTTACCCCCATCAAAATAACCCAATCCCTTAGCAATTTTATTTTGTAGAATAAAATTTCATGACTGTAATAAAAATTGTATCGACCTTATAGCATTTAGCATAAAAATTTTGATTAAGCATTTTGGTGTAGTCGAACTGCATAGGACTATTTTACTTTTTAGTCAGATGTAAATAAGCAGCTAGGTGGATAGCCACAACCCAAACATAAAAGTAAGTATTTTTGGCTAGGATAAAAAGCTATCAAACTGAATGAAAAACTTAATAAGAATAGCAGTAGCTAAGCTGGCTCAAAATCTACGTTTGTAGCCCAAATCTTAAAGTTCGTTTGTTTAAGATACATACATGGATAGAAAATGTGACAATATTTTTATCTTAACATGCAAAACATATAAAAAGCGCAATAGAAAGGTTTTAGAAAACAAAAAGGTTAAAAAACGACCTACAAACCTTCAAAATGGCCACCATTACATAGGATTGTACACCAAACACCCTGCCATCGTTACAACATTATTGCACTTAACAAGAGAACGTGTCACAAAGTGTACAGGAGTTCATAATTAAAATGACTTAGTTAAATTTTATGATTTTTAAATTTTGTTTTTCGTTTTTAATAATAACGTTTTTATGTTTAAAAAATACTAACCATGAATATTCTTTTTAATTATTGAACAAAAAACAAATGGCATGCTAAGATATAACAAAATAAAATAAATCAAACCCCTGTTTTTTCATTGAAAGATCAAAGAAGCCAACGTTTTGCGTGACAGACGGACAACGTATACTGGTATTATAATATAGATACAAAGGCCACAACACACGTCTGTCCAAATTTTTGGCTGACATTCCAAATTTTTCAGTGTGTATTGTGTAGAAATATGAGTAAACAATATATATACAGAGATACCTATAATAGATATAGACTATTTTACTGTAACTCGTAAATTTTTTCAAGATCTATATTGAAAGAAACTCTTCTAGGATTCTTTTGCTGAAATGGATAATTTTTAAATTGTCCATAATTTCTAAAAGCACTAAGACTTCAAACAAAAAATTTCATGATCAATTAACGAGCATCAAAATAGACAATAATTTCCAAAAAAAAAATATTCAGAAAAAAAGAACTCCCTGACTATAACACATAGTGTCTGTGAAATTAAAACTATTACTGCAAATTAACCCCTCTTTTAATTCTATATGGACCAATGTCCCACAAATTAGGCACGTCATTGCAGTTGGTCATGTTAGAAAACCACTTTTGTTAGCACTTTATTTGAAAGATAAATAAATCTTCGACTTTAGACCACCTTCCGATAATCTTAATGGTGGAGTCTGGGATGACACAAGACGCTGCTACAATTTTAAAGTTATATGTATTAAGATTGCGACCATATTTTATATATATTAATTTTTACAAATGTGGAGACTTATTTCCTAGTCACAAATTCCCTATTTAGAGAGAACAAAGCAAGGGCTAAGGTAAGGACCTCGGTATGAGAGGTAATGTGAGAATGCTTTATATAGCTTTGAAGTTCCACTCAAGATCTTAGTTTATCTCAGCCTGATTTCTAATTTTCACTTCCTTATAGAAATATGTAGCTGAGCACAGTGAATGAAGGGAGTATTAGAGGGATCTCGATGTACTTTTACAAGTTGGACTCATCTGGATGATTTGCATGAGAAATGGTAAATGACATATTTACTTTTTGTTAAAAGTTCATGTAACCCCAGATATCGTTTTTTAAATATTTGTTTTTCTTGGCACCTTGATGGCCGCTTCGATTTTCTTGTTCGTTAAAAATTTCAGACTAGCTCCGGTCCTTTTTAGTGACATGTGACCCTGTTACATAATATTTTAAAAGCGCTAACAAAATAATGATTTTACTCGCTATTATTAATGACTTTTATAGCCAAAACCAATTATTATACTGTCGCAACAAAGTTAAAAAAATTCAACGTACTTTCCACATCGATCTCTGTACGAATGATTTATGTTTTTTTTTAAAAAAATAGTTCAACATGATATACTAGCCGTCTAAGCAATAAAACGAAAAAATAATATATTAGAAGCACGTATGTGCATGATTTATTTTATTTCAAATTTTAAAAAATTTATTTCAACAAGCAGGTTGTAAAAATTACTGATCTATAACCTGTCGACGTAGGCAGGGTATGATGCTCAAGTTAGTATTGCCAACCTTGTTCTCAACAATCCTTGGGGATGAGATTGTCTAAGTTACTCAGAAGATGATATATTTTTTATTAAAAAATATTAAAAAATCAATAGAAAAGAATAACACTTTAAATCATACCACGATACAGAAGAAGACAGAAATTACTGTCTAATGAAAGTTTGTTTTCATGATATTCTTCCAATATGTAACGCAAACATCAATGCTGATCTGCACCTCCATGATTAGACCTTTTGAAAGCATACATTATACATTAATGTCCAACGAAACCCTCATAGTTCGCTATTTTTAGCGTCGACGAATAACTGCTGTGGCTATATTCGCACTTATTAGAATACTGTGACAGCTTCTAAATTTTTAAACTTAAAAACGTTACGATGGTACAGTCTATGTACAGCAATGCTAGAAGTCGTGTCAGGATTAACAATTCACTTAGTGATGAATTTAGTGTAAATGTTGGTGTACATCAGGGTTCTGTACTGAGTCCCTTGTTGTTTGTTCTAGTCTTAGAAAGCGCTGTCAATGGAGTTCAGAACAGGTTGTCCATGGGAGTTATTGTATGCAGATGATTTGGTTCTCATAGCAGAGTCGACGGAAGAATTGTTGAAAAGTTTGAGAGTGGAAGAAAGGACTAGAAGAGAAAGGGCTAACGGTGAACAGAGCAAAGTCTAAAGTCATGATTAGTAGCATTGCAGCCAAGTGTGACCTTGTAGTTGGAAAGTGGCCTTATGGAGTTTGCAGGAAAGGGGTTGGTAGTAACTCAATTTTTTGTCAGACTTGCAAGCATTGGGTGCATAAGAAGTGCAGTAGTATTGGTTGAAGGTTAAGAGCTGACATTCAGTTTGTATGCAAGCGTTGCAAAGGTGAGATTATAGAGAATGAAGTATTTCCAGCTTTAATGATGTACAACAGTGGCTCGTTAGAAATAGCTGAGAACTTCTGTTACTTAGGTGATATGTTGGGCAGTGAAGGGGGTGTTGGAAGAAGTGTTATTTGCAGCATAGGTTCTGCTTGGAAAAAGTTCAGAGACTTACTTCCTCTGTTGACTAGCAGAGTCTTGTCAATTTTTGGTAAAAGGTAGGTTGTATGAGGCCTGTTTAAGAAGTGTAGTTCTGTTGTACGGTAGTGAGACATGGGCAGTGAAGCAGGAAGATCTTGACCGTTTAGAAAGGAATGATATGAGAATGGTTAGGTGGATGTGTAACGCAAGTCTGAGAGACAGAAAGAGTTCAGATGAGCTAATAAGCAGGCTAAGTATCCGTAGAATTAAGATGTTATCCAGATAAGAAGGTTGAATTGGCTGGGGCACTTGGAAAGAATGGAGGAGGATAATTGGGTAAGAAAGTGTAGAGACTTGATAGTTCCTGGGGCAAAGCCCAGAGGCAGACCGAGAAAGACTTGGCAGGAGGTTATAAGGACAGACTTGACACAGAGGAAGTTGAGTTTAGACCTAACACAGTCTAGATCAGATTGGAAGAGGGTCATTAATATACCCCGTCCAGCCCATGCTAGTATGGGAAACTGACGTTAAGCCGAGAATGATGATGATGATGATAAAAAAAACAATGCTTTAGCTACCTCCTAAATAAAAAATATTATTTTTACCAGAGAAAAGCAAAGAAAAATAAAAAATAAAATAATAATAGTTAATTGCGTAAATATTAAAGTTCAATGCAGAAAAAACAGCATTATATTAAATATATTTTAGCGTTTTTTGCAATGATTTAATCAAACTACATTGGTGACCAACTGTTTTTAATAGTGCAGTTGAAGCACATGTTGAATAATCAGTAACTTTTACAACCTGCGTCTCAAATAAAAGTCCTTTGAAATAAAAATCATGCACATTTTATTTTTCGTTTGATTGTTCAGCTATGTGAGAACATATGCAGAATTATTTTTATTTTTTTTAAAAAAATAATCATACGTAGAGAACTTTCGTTTCACTTTGCCGCGAAGGTATCCATTCTGGCTATGACAGTCAGTAATAATTAAAGCGCTACTGAAATATTACGTAAGAGGGTCACATGCTGCTAAAAAAGACTGGAGCTAGAATTAAGATTTTTAACGAAGAAGAAGGTCGAAGATAATCAAGATGGCAGTCAAGCGAGAAGAAAAATAAATATTTAAAAAGCTTTATGTGGAGTTACGTGAAGTTTTAACAAAGAGTAAATATATCATTTAGCATTTCTCATGCAAATCTTTCAGATGAGTCCAACTGGTAAAAGTACCTCGGGATCCCTTTAATACATGCCACTCAACTAACAGTTGATTTTCATAGTGTGAATTCCTGGCTTAAAAAAGTCCAATACATCTCTCCGGATTCTATACAAAACCATGCAAGAGAGTGATTGTAACATTAGGAAAGTGAGTTCAAAAGAGATATTATAAGACCTTATTTTGTTTATCGATGCACAAACAATGAGGCTGAGAATGGCTAAAATTAAGAAAAAAGAAGGAACCACGCAAGGCCAATCCTATTTCGGCAATTTTGTAAATATGTCTTATAGCTTTAATGTTTCAAAATAAAATTTAGAAAAATCGGATGAATTTCTATCCATACCAAGTCATATGAGAAAACCCTAAATAAAAGGCCTAATTTTACAGAAGTAACATTAGGGCTGATGTTAAAACAAACTTAGTGACATCAAATGTGACATGGTTTGCGATTTTCGACCGTTTCATTATTATAATGGCTTTATAACGCTATTATAACGGCATTATAACGCTTCCACTTCAGCGTTAATTTAACACTTTGACCTTAAATTTACTAGCGTTAAGTGGTGATAGACAACCAGCGTTATAACGCGTTAATAACGCTTCTCGAATATGCTCCGTTTTTAGCAGCGTTATAACGCTTCTGCACTTTCGAATTCGCTTGAAAAAAATTTGATTATGAAACAATAACTTTGACTTAGCGTTCAATGAGTGTCTAATGATTATTTAAAAAGTCAACCTTAGATCAATAATCTTAGCTACTGTTTTATAATTTATTTTCTTTCGAAGCTTCGACATTATCGTCAGTATTACCTAACATGCGATTACATTGTTATAAAAAACGTTTATTTACTTCAACGTGTAATTGTTCCGTTCATGTGTAAGCTTGTTCCGAAAAATAGTAGCTACTAATGTTGTTTTTTTCATTGATAACGTTCTTGTCTAAAGGCCCTTTGGACAAATGTGATTAAAATGTGACCCGAAGCTGGCTTGTTAAATACAAAAAGTATACTAGTTCTCCTGGCTATTCTCAGCCTGATTTGTTCTTATTTTGTTCTGAACACAACCTGAGACTTCAGCCTCATTTCATATTCAAAGAATTTGTGTTTTAGTATCTTGAAAATAATTTATTATGGGCTTTTTCTGCCTCGATATATTGAATTCTATGCACTTTCTAGCCTTAAAAATAGCGGAGTGAACATAGAATGTTTTGGCTATTTGCAGTTCTTTGCCCGATTCCTGTGTGAATGGCGGAATTCTTTACGGAATTAGTAGCAAGAAGTATTTTATCGTTGTAACTGCTCCTCTGTTCCATCGCATCAGTCAGATTTTGCTGCTGCTGCACAACAGCTTCTTTTTTGTAACTTCATCATCATTACTGCTCTTTATTATAAAATTGTTGTTTTTTTGACACATGAAGCATAAATCAGTTCGTGGTTTTTGTGTTATTATGTATGGTTCAAACTCATTCCAGTACTTACAAAATAATTTGTAGGATATCACCATGTTGTCCTCACAAGCGTCTTTGTATGCGCGGTATGCAAACGCCATTGTGTGATGCGAAGGTAAGAGTGTTACTCGCTCATCCCACTGACCTGCTACACGTCCAGGAAGAGATAGGCTATACACTGATGCGTGGTTTTGAATGTACTGCCGAAAATAATTAATATGCGAAATATCCGTAGTGTTATGCAGATTTCGGTGTTTGTTGCCGTGTTCCCGAGGTGACACACTGAACTGATCGAAATGAAGTTTGATGGCCTTTGGATTGTCCTATGGCATACAAATGGCAAAATGTGTTTCTGCAAACCATCTTTCCGCTGTGCATAAATCTAGTTCACTGGGGAAAGCTCTTAAAGTTGACAATGCTCACATTAACACCAGATCTAACTCAAGCTTGCTTAGTTCAACGCAATGACTAGCGATATCCCAAAATTCACTTTTTAAAAATTGGTTGGAACAGGCTGTGCCGTTTGGTCCAAGGAGTTTTGGGAAAAGAGTGATATTGATTCCAGTCTTCTAAAAAAATACAACGCGCTTTATAATAAGTCTGCAGCTGCTGTTATTATTCATTCTATTTTTCAGCATAATCTGAGGCTTGCGCAAATTAATTCTTAAAAACAAAAAGGTGTAAACAAAGTAAAACAAACTAAGAACAAGTCAGGCTTAAAAACGATAGTCTTGTCTAACAACTAAAACGCAAAATGTTTGGATCTATAGAGATATTCTTACAATAAATTGTTGTCGCATTGACCAACCGCATATTCATCTGAAAGAGTGTAGTTTTCCGCCATTGTTGAATCACTAATCTTGTTTAAAATAAATTTTTTCGGGATTAATTTGAAGAACAGACAACCTTCTTTGCGTCAGTTTCGTTTTTTCAGTTGATAAACAACTTGTTTCCGTAAGATACGGCTTCCGTAAGATATGGTAAACCGGGGGTAAAATTATCTATTTTAACTGTATCGACCAAGAACAGCGCTGTAGCATAAATGACAAATTGACCCCATGTTTTCTCATTTGGTGGCAAACTTATTTTTTAGTAAATTTTAGCGTACAACCACGTCGTAAGAAAGTGACCCTTGATTTGCGTGTCGTGGGCAAGGGAATTAATATAAGACTAGCTGTATTAAATGAGAAATACAGTGGAAGAATCCACTGTATTTCTCATTTAATTCATGTATCATGTCCATCAAAAAGCAAACAATACAGCAGTGCGAATCCTACAATCTGCATTATTATATAAGTGACCAAAACAATTGAAGGTGTCCAACAACTGCAGTTATGTGACATTTAAATTACTTGCTCTGACCCTCTGATAATGCAAAAATTATCCAGAAAGAAGTTTACCAAAGCATTTCAAAATACCTATAAAATTTAAATCACTAAAAATGCCACATACAAAATGTCTTACAAAAAAAGCTGATCAGTATCAAACACAAATCTTTCTCAATGTATATGTTAAAATCAGTTAGTTTATTGCAAACCCTGCCAAAGGTTTACACAAAATGGGAAAAATAAACAATAAATTGTGCCTCTGCCAGAGATTTTTATTTAAGATGTAAAAAAATGGATTGCAAGGATAAATTATAATGCAACAAAACGTTTTTAAATATATTGCATATGGTCCTTTCTCACCAAACTTTAGGCAAAAGTAAAAAAAAAAACAGTTTGTAAACCCAAAATTAATTTCAAATCTTACTAGTATTCTCTTACAAAAGTTGACATCAAATATATTTTTTCGCCAATTAGTCAAATTCAAAATGCAAAAAAAAAACAACCATGATGATTCATGTTAAAACAACAACAGTCAATCTAACAGTTCGTTTTATGACAATTTTTGCACCAAATTTGCAACACAAAATACAAATTCTAAATAATACTCAAATATTTGTCTATAGAGATAGAGAAATGTATGTTCTGGCGCAGTCGCGCACGCACATCTCGCACATGCCCAGTCAAGTCCAACAAATCCATTACCATGCAGTGCTTAGCTATGCAATTCAAGGGTAAGTCCTATATAGTGCTGACGTCATCAATGCTGCAAATGAGTTAAAAAAAGTTCTAGCGCACTATGTGTTAAATAGGAATATATATATAAGACTAACCTGTAGGTTATCTTCGCAATAGTTCTTTCTGTGTATAACGCAACGCTAAATTAGTGTGATTGATTCAACTCAACACTATTGAACACCACTCTGACTAAACACAACGAATTACCAATGATACTGGTTCAACACAATTAAAACCCCACCACCAAGTGATTCTTATTAGTAATCGCCTAGATAGAAGATCAACAATCTCCCTCTATTTTCTTTCTGTTTGGCGTTCAGTTGGTTATTCGAATGTTGAGAGGAATTTATAGCGACTCCTACTCGCTTAGTACAGTGGTCTAGGGGCAAAACTGGCTTTTCACCAAAACCCTCTACTGTACTAGTCTTGGTTAAGACATCACTACATGTATCTCTCTTTCTTCGTGTGATTACTTGTGTGGAATTTAAACATAAAAATTCTAAAAGATAAAAACTCAAAAAAACTTAATTTTTGAACACAATATTCAAATTTTCATAACTCAACATTTAATTGGTCACTATTATTCTTCATGACCCCTCTGTAGCACATTCATTAAGAGTGTGCTATTTGCTCCTTGTTTTGTTAACACGTCTGCTAACTGATGTTTGGTAGAAATCCACTTCAATTCAATCTCTTTCTGATTGATACTCTGTCTAAGGGAAGCCATATCAACCCTTAACCGTTTGTCTTCCAAAGATTTTGTTGAATGGGCAGCTTCAAACAATGATTTGTTATCTGTATGACATAAGATGCCTTCTAGATTAGTATTCAACACTTCATTTATCACATTCTTCACCCATATGCATGTATCAATACCATTAACAAGAGCTAGTGTCTCAGCAGCAAGAGTGCTACGCGCAACTCTCTTAATCTTTTTAGACTGCCATGTGATAGGTGCCATAAGATTCTCAACACCTTTCAGGAAAATAAAAATTCCACTTTGAGAGCTGCCATCTTGAAGGTTCCCAAATGAAGCATCAGAATATAAGATCAGTTGTAATGGAAGCTTAAGTTTCCAAAATTTCAAGGAAATGTTGGGATCCAATTTCAACTTCTTTACCACTTTATTGGCTCTCATGACATCATCAACTACTGCACAGTTTAGTTTTGTGCTTAGCTGGCACACATCAAATGAAATGTCAGGCCTTGATTGCGATGACATCCAGTTTAGTTGCCCACATATACATCGGAAGTTTGATTGTTCTTCATGTGATAGTTGACGATGTCTGTCTGTTGTGTTTTGAATCTTGACCAGTTCCATACCTGCCACATAGTTCTTTTGGTCATAGTTAATTGAACCATTAGATTGTTGTATATTGACACCAACATATTTGAAATTGGAGTAATCTTCAGATCCAATGAGAAAAGTTTCTCTGATAGGCGAAATGACCTTCACTTGAAAATCATGGGATCCTCCCCATAGAAAATCATCAACATGTATTACAATCAGTCCTTGGCAGCAGTCATCTTGAATCCAATAAAATAATGCTTCATCAAATAAAGACATTCTCAACCCCAAGCCGATTAGCTCTTCCTTCACACGTACATACCAAGCTCTTGAAGCATCAGCAAGGCCGTATACAACTTTATTTAGTTTCCAGAGCACACCTGTTGTATTTGCTTCCTTTGGGGGCTTTATGATAACCTCTCTGTCAATCTGGTTGCCTTGAAGAAATGCCGTCTTGACATCTAAGGTGTGACATTCCCATTCATAGGTTGCTAACATCGTAAGTACAATGCGAAGACTTTCTTTTGAAAAAGTTGGGGAGTCCTTAGTCAGATTTTTGACCTCTTCTTCTTCAAAACCTCTTATGACCAAACGAGCTTTAACTGTTTTGTATCCCTCTATATTCTTTGTTGTGACCACCCATCTTGTGGATATTGGAGATTGACCCTTATCTTCTATGGTGGAGAAAACTTTGTTGTCTTCCCAATTGGCTAATTCTTTATACTTTGCATTTAGGACCTCATCTGTAACAGTTGCTTGAGTCGATAATAGTACTTCTTCAGTTTCGTTTGTCTCAACAACAGGTTGCCAGTCACTCACACATCTTTTGAAATCTAACCAATTTATTTCACCTGTGTCTTCATTTTGGACATTTAAACAGCTACCATACTGTCTGCCTTCTTTTCCTTTTCTGCTCACTTTTCCTGCTCTGCTGTGGACTAATCCCCTTGTCCATTCACTGTCGGGAGTTAGCTTGTAAATGATTTTTGTCTTCAACTTTGGTATTCCTTGGACTGCTGACGAATTGCTAACATTTCGATTGGTTGTGATTTCATTTGTTGATATCTTGTGTGTTGTTGTTTCATTCATTGAGGCACCGTCTGATGTTGTTTCTTTTGTTGTTTGTAAATTTGTTGTTTTCTCATTTTCTGGTTCTTCTGTATTGTTACTGTCAAAATCATCTGCACCAACATATTCACCAAAAACATCATCACGTTCAAGCGGAATGCAATTGTTCACTTGTGTAGTTGTCACTTCAGTACTCCTTTCCGTGTCTTGTAAAGGTTTTTGTGAATGCAAAACTTGGTCCAACTTCTGCAAGCAAACATGTGTACTCTAACATAACTTTCACCATGTTTTACAAGGACTTGCTTATTCTCCTGTCCAATTACAGTGCCTGGTCCATGCCATTTTTCACTGTCTTTTCTCTTATAAAAAACTCTATCTCCATTGATATATCGCTCATCATTGTAACACTGAACATTATGTCTCAATGCTCTTCGTATACGCTCAGAAGACTCTGCTGCTATAAAGGCTCTTCGTGATGCATGCATTACAGCAAGGTTATGGGCCACGGTTTTGCTTGAAACTGTGTCATTCATAGCTGGCAAATGATCAGTGAGGATGCAGGGATAGTCGTGATTTTTACCATAAACAAGTTGATTTGGTGAGAATCCCTTGTTGTTTGATAAAGAATTCTTTGCACTTATAGCCCAGAATAGCGCCCGATTGTGTGTACATTTTGTGTCTTCAATAATTTTTTTCAGCATTTCCTTAATCATACCATTGTGTCGTTCACATAGTCCATTTGACCAAGGACTTTCAGCTGCAGTTGTTGAAAACTCTATGTTAAACTGCTCACACATTTCTTCATACACTTTGTTAACAAATTCTCCACCATTATCAGCTAGAAACTTCCTTGGTTGACCAAATCGGGCTAACCAAATTTCAAAGATAATATCTGTTATTACATCTTTGTCTTTCGTCTTTGTCAATTTTGCTGATAAAAATCTGGTAAAAACATCTATGATATGGATAAACCATAATGATTGCGAAAGTTGCACAAGATCTAGAGCCACACACTGGTTAAATTCTGATGACATTGGTAAGCCAACAATAGGGCGCGGTCTTGGTTTTCTGTATTTGATGCACACTTCACAAGAGTTTGATACTTCATCGATGACTTTCATAACTTCACTTCGGTCATTTAAGAAGGAATTAGATGCTTTGATGAGAGATTTTAATTTTTCAGCACTTGGATGGCAAAATTGACGATGAAGTTTGATAATCTTACTTTTTCTTGATTTTGTACTTGCACAAACAAAGGCAACCTGGGGTAACAAGTGGTCATGTTTCTTTCCATCCATCTCTATTATGTTGTTGTTCAAAGGTATGCAATAATGACCTGTAGTGGTAAATTTTAAAGGATGGTGTTCTCCAAACATTGTAACCGAATCGTTGATAAAATCTAAAACTGCCTCTGCTTTTTTCATGGAAGCTTGACTCAGTAACAAAGGAATTTCGTTTGGGACAATTTCTGTCTCCAGATAAACGTCTTTTGAGCCAATAATTACAGGTAAGAACACTCTTTTCATAGAACAAACTGCTTCACTATCTCCAAATTTAAATCTTATTTGGCTGGGATGCTCTTCGGGCAATCTATCATTTTCAAGATTATCAATAAAACATTGATACCAAGTATTACCACAAACGGTCTTTGTGCAACCACAGTCTAAAACTGCACATGACAGAGTTTCGCCGACCAGAGACTGCATTTCATCTTCTCTGATTTTTGCAAAAAACGTAACCTTAGAATGACTGTCCTCTTTTCTAACATCCTCAGGTTCCTGGTTCTCATAAGAGTGTGGACAGTTTGAAGCCCAGTGATATATAGATTGGCAAATATTGCATCTTGATGGACTTCCAGATTGATCGGATGGATTCATTCTTCTATTGTTGGGTCTGGTTTTTCTTCCTGCATATCTCTGATTTGAAGCAGTTGCAGGTCTTCCTCTTCTAAACCTTGAGCGTTGATATCCCCCTCTTTGAGTGAAGTAATTTTGCTCAATTGTATCTGCACTTGCCTGAAGAACTGGTTCTATCTTTACTTCAGTATTTGTTCCTAATGAGGCCACCGTATCCCCAAATATTTTCTTTAACTGCCGTACCATTGCATCATACCGTAGTTCATTTAAAGTTGCTTTTGCTAACTGTTGCTGCTCTGGTGTAAGGTTGGCACTTTGTAGAACTCTATATGCCAACACTCCATCAGGAAGTACCATATTATGTCCTTGGATCTTATGGTATAACCGTTCAAACTCTATAAGATAGTCATTCATACTCATCTCAGGCGGTCGCTTAAATTTTTCAAAGGTTTCATAAGCTAGGTAAGCAGTTTGATTCTCATCTTTTAAATATATTTTGTCCAATCTGTTAGTAATGGCTTTTACTCCAGTTGCTGCACTTATCTGTTCAATGTCTAATTCTAGAACTGATTCTTTAGCTTTCCCTCTTAAGCCCATGAATATAGCTGGCCCTTGTTTTTCTGCCTTTAATTCTGTCAGTGCTTGCCATATTTGCACTTCTTTTTTCCAATCTTTGTAACTCGTCTCTTTGTCTAATGATGGTGGGGGGACCCAACTTTTTGACATTTCACTTTTATTCCTCTGCTACCATTTGTTAAATAGGAATATATATATAAGACTAACCTGTAGGTTATCTTCGCAATAGTTCTTTCTGTGTATAACGCAACGCTAAATTAGTGTGATTGATTCAACTCAACACTATTGAACACCACTCTGACTAAACACAACGAATTACCAATGATACTGGTTCAACACAATTAAAACCCCACCACCAAGTGATTCTTATTAGTAATCGCCTAGATAGAAGATCAACACTATGTTGGGGGAATTCCCTTTTGATGATGCCAATCAACGCATGCACAAGTGGAATAATCCCAATTTGCTCTGTAATCTTCGGACTTTGTTGAAACCTGTATATATAAATAAGTTGGTTTAAGACACAAGGCTCATGCAACAAGGCTCGTGCAACAAGGCTGCTGAAAAAGATTTCGGGGTGTTCAAATATGTGCCGGACAGGTTCAAGACTCAGGACATGCGCGGCAACATGTGAAATTCATAAGTTATCCTACAACCCTTCGGGGTTATAGAATGAAATCAAAATACTACTAATAAATGTGTATCAGCTGCCAATCAAAATTCAACATGTTTGGAAGTGCATTAGTCATGACCTTTATAACCGGCATCAGTATCTCCCTCCCACTAATGGCACTGGCATTAGTAAAAGAATCAGAGAAGGAGAAGGAGAATGAGCGGAGGATTCTTCAAGACCTAGGGGATCGTCTTGATGATTATAGAAGAAATGGATAAATGTAAGGACTGTGAAAGGGTACTTGATGAGTATGATAGATGTGCCTGCAGACGAAGGCTCATATTAAGTGGTATAATGTTGTGCTGGCAGTGCTACCATGAATATATCACATATTATCTGGGTGGCTGCATATGTACAATGACAAGCAATCCTCTGAGGTCATTTGAAATACAATAAAGAAGATGCTACAATTTGAGAATGAGCTTGTCAACCCTAAATTATTCTACTCATTTGCCACTACTTTCACAGACATCAACGATATCAACGTGGATTGTCTAACAGATAATCCACGTTGATATCCATGTTAACAGAACAGATTATCCGTCAGATCCCATTCCTGCCAATGGGGGTAAGGTAATAGGTATATTATAGGCTACCATACACAAGACCTCGTAGTAGCCCTCAGGGTAAAAACACCAAAAATCTGGTCACCACATGGCATCACCCGGTACAACCCCAATGCTGTACCAGCGATGAGTCTTGATTTTGAAGAGTACCCTGATTGGATTATGAAGTATGGTCAAATCTGATCCAAGATAGATTGATTTCTGAGCAATTGACGACAGAGCCTGTGAAAAAGGGCCGTTACGTAAACGCTAAACTCAAATACTACAAGGATGCAATCACGACTAAATTCCACGGTATGCCAGTACCCTATGATGAACCCTGCCAAGCCAGTGCCATCCTGGCTATTTCATCGGTGTATGTGCAAGGTAAAAACTACTACCCCCAGGCACATATTGCGGAATGTCGATTAAGGACTTCAAAAAAGAATGGTTGCTGAGCGAGGATTAAAAAAACATATATTTTATAGGCCCCATAGGCCTATAAAATATATATAAATTAAGGCTTATACTCAGGTGGGGACTCTAGGTAGAGCTTACATACTGCGCAGGTTAAACGTTTTTTAAAATCTCATTTTGCATTTCTTGCCTCCCCTCTTGTTTTCCCTTAGCAAATAGCTGAGCACGCTCCTGTGCATTGATGGAGTCAACAATACGGTTAAATCGTTGCCTCATCTGTTCCTTCAATAGCATATACTTTTCCTTCTCTCGAAAGATCAGGCTGTACTTGTAGTGACTGATCACCCCATTTTCTACTGCCTTTGAGATGAGATCAACAATGGAATCCAATTTCGATTCAGCCAATAGCCTTATACATTCATCTTTCTTGGATTTGACGCCAAGCCTTTTTGAAGCTTTTCTAAGGCCTGCCTGCCCTATCCCGGATGCAATCGTGAGTCCACCCATCGCTATAGCAAGGGGGACTCCTAGGCAGGAGGCCATAGCTCCTATACCAAGTCCAGACGTAATGACGCTTATGCCAAGCAGACCACGGTTGCAGAAGCGTACCCACCTGTTGTGCATTTTAAACTTCTTTGCAAGCCTGTTCCGCTCCTTGATTTCATTTCGCAGATATTGCTCTATTTCATCAATCTTTTTAAGCCTAAATACCTTGCTTTCCTCTGGCATATCGGTGCCTTGCGCAGGTGAACTTGGCAGGTTTGGATATAGCTTGGTCACATCATTTATTTATTCTATCAATAGATGCATCGTGAGGCCGGTGAACGAAACCTTCTTCTCATGATGATATTCGTCAATTAACATAAACTCGAGATGGTCCATAGAACCCTTCAGGGGAAGGTATGTTGGGGTGTCAAAACTCCAGGTCAGCATGTCCCCCCAAGCGTTTAGCTCCTTAGTGGGGAGTGAAGCCAGAACCTTAGACTTTTTGCCATCAAGTAGGCAGTCGTCTTCATCCAACTGGGGACAAACAAGGCGTAGTCTAGAATAGACATCAGTCCTGTAATATGCATTGTGGTTGCCCTCCTTCTAAAATTTACCATCAGCCGGAGCGGGTAGGCCTAAGAGCTCTATCGGTGGTAGAGTTGTTTCATCTTTGTTTTAAAAGAAAGATGAACATGTATTCGTACAACCCCAAGGCAAAGTACAAAAGTACCAGGGGGGAATGGCTACTTGGTATCATGAACTTTGAGCATCAGGGTCTGTAAGTGTCTACAGACTCGCACATTGAGTTGGTATTCCTTGAGTTTACCAAATATGCCATAAAAATCCCCACCAATCTGCTGAATGACCCTGTCAGATTGGGTTGGACAGTACAGGCCTTGGACTACTGGAATTAGATTAATTTTGCAGCTCATTGTGCAAGCACTGCATTGGGCATATCTGCCAAACACATGATGGGTTTCGTATCTCTTGTCAACTCGAGATTCAAATTCCATGTCTATTACCATATGTGCCGTATCCTAGCAAGAATGAAGGTCCCCATGCGCTATGACGATGGTTTTTCCCAGTACAAAAATCCCTACTCTACCTCTGGATATGCACAGGTCTGTCGTGAATACTGTGCAGATGCCAATGTTTTGTACAAATTCAAGGCAGTCATGTCGTCACTCACCAACGGCTGTTGGTGGCCCCAAGTTGATGGGGATTGGGCCAAATTCATCATCAAGGTCTGACGTCAGAGGATCTGATCAAGCTAAGTGAAAATATTCACGTCTACGTGGTCTTGTTACTGGGATCACAAGCAGTTGCCAAGGCATCCCTAATCGGGTCTGGTGCTGATAACTACACAGCGAGGCAAATCTTATTGCAAAAATTTGAGGCCATGGTATAGCGTCAGGAGAATGTAGGGCGTGACATTACAGAATTCCAAAAGGTTCTTCAATATGCCCGAACTCCGGTCAATTTTGCCATCATGCCAAGCGTGTACATGCTGCCTTCCGACATGAACCTGCGCATAGGCAAAATTGTAGGGTATAACAACATCCTCATAGCACCTGCCAATGTAAATGTTGGTGCCCAGGTTGACGTGAATAACAAGCCTACCGTATTTTCCGGTATATAACCC
Organism: Hydractinia symbiolongicarpus; assembly: GCF_029227915.1. Taxonomy (NCBI): domain Eukaryota; kingdom Metazoa; phylum Cnidaria; class Hydrozoa; order Anthoathecata; family Hydractiniidae; genus Hydractinia; species Hydractinia symbiolongicarpus. The sequence goes on along the minus strand of NC_079885.1, from coordinate 13,178,353 downwards.
GCACATCGTATAACCCGCAGCTCAGCTTTTTGAGGGAGTTATAAACTAGCTGCTATCAGATAGCCGGCACCTTCGTATAACCCGCATAAAATTTCAAACAATGTGCTTTACTTACCCGCACCTTTTCATAACCCGCATCGTGTTAAGAAAAAAATTCAGCGTATTTTTACTTACCCTAATCATTTTATAAACATGTGCGTGTGTTCTGTTTTTTTCATGATGGAGACAAGTGGGGGGCGTTTAAACTCATGAACCCCAAACACGAGAACCGAGTGTCTGAACTAGCGACTCTCTCAGTCTTAACTTCCTTGTCTCCAATTGCTGAAATAATAATGAATTAAAATTAATTTGACAATGCTGTTTTCCTTTTATTTGTAAACATTAGTGTCAGCCAATAATAACTTTTGCTTCCTGCGATTAAACAAACAAACAAATAAAATAGCCCATGCTATTTTTTTCGCATAAAACTAAACAACATAATAATTATCACGGATTGTCGCGGGTTATATACCGGAAAATACGGTATGTTCAAGCATACTACGCCCCCTATGCATAGTACACCTCCCAAGCATACTACTCCCCCTAGGCATACTATACCCCCCAAGCATACTATACCTCCCAAGCATGCTACACCTATTACACCTCCCATACATACTCCTGATCATACTATACAGCCTATGTCATCTATACCTCCCAGGCATGCTACGCCTCCTATACATCCTCCCGAACAACCCCACAAAACCAGCACGAGGATGCCAAGGCCACATTGATCACGAGAGGGGTAGGGATCATCATTGCCTACATCTGACTTAAAAAATAGTTCATATTACACCTTTCCAACGTAGACCACGACAAACTTAACAGCGGCAGCCAAAACCATGTACCGATGCTTGGCTGCGTATTAGACAATGGTTGCCGCTAATCTTAGGAAGAACGAGACTATGGTACCCATAAGCCCGGGTAATGCAGCACCTGCCTTACCTGCCAAATACTTCAGGAATTTACCCAATCGTTCCAGCTGCTTCTCTACAAACCCCTTCCCTGCGGCACCTCCAGCGCTTCCCTCTGTAGCTACAAGGACGATGGTGCTTATCAGTAGACCAATAGCAGAGACGATACTCGCTATAGTTATACCCTGCTCTTTGAAGAGGATCTTTAGCTTTTCAAGCAAAGACGTGTCATCTCCGGCAATTTTCATCAATGTTTCCTTGATATTCTTCAGCTGGTTGTAAATATCAGAGGATAGTAAACTATGGGCATTTTGCGTGGCCTCTTTTAAATCGTTCAATTTTTCAAATTTTTCCTCAAGCTTTGCTATTTCCCTCTAAGATTAGCCCTTGTCCTTCGTCACATCGACTTTCTGCTACTCGAGTTCTTTCACCTTGCCTTGCGCCTTGTCGATCTCGCTATTGTATAGGATAATCTTGCTTTTCAAGACTTTCAAGTTACTCTTTATAGTTTGGAGTTTGAGGTTTAATCCTCACCTCTCGCGCTCGGTGAATACTTCATCAGTACCACCAAATGAAGTTTCTTCCATAAAGCTCTCCGTGGCATCTACAAATTCCTCTATCGATTCCATCGAAATAATATCATCAGCCATGTCCTTCCTCACAATGTCATCAACCTTTTGCCCAAGTGCCTGGGCCATTGCCTTACCCCTGTTGGGTGCAGTAACATAGTCGGGAAAACCCGGGGCTCGCACGAGATCTGCCTTCAATTTCTTGATCATCTCCCCCGCAGCTCGCAACCCACCCTTATCTTTTGTAAATACTGTAAAGTCTATATCGTTAAAAAAAAAGACATTTCCCTTCCAGCCTAAACTCGTCGTAAGGTATTGCAATAGGCTTCCCCAGCCTCTCCTCAAAACATTCGTAGAGCTTGTCGACATTTGATTTTAGCAGTTTTTGCCTCTGCTTTGAAAGGCCAGCCCCCATGACGCCCTGTTGTTCTCCTGACGTTAAAGGCCCAGGCGTTGCTGGAGGCTTTGGCGTTGATGGAGGAGCTTCGGGTTTATCATCCCTCCCGCCCTCATCCGGAAGATCGCGATCAAATACTGGATTAGTTGGCATTTATTTAAAGATTTCCCTTATAAAGTAAAATGAGTAACGTATTTGAAACGACACTGGACCCTTACGCAGAGACGAAACAACTCTTCGGTATGAAGGGTAGAAAACAACGTGTTCAGATATCTAGCATACCCTCTACAATCAATCAAAATGAGGACTTGTACATGGATATCCCCAACATGCGACAGGACGAGGTTATATTTCCGGGGTCCATCAAACTCCTGTTTGATTTGGAAGTGACGGCTACCAATACAAAATGCACCATCATGTCGAATATCATCAAAAGCCTGGTGCGGAACCTACGCATCACTTTGAACGGCAACGAGGTACAGAACATATCTGATTTCAACACCTATACAGTCTACAAAGACCTCTGGCTACCAAAATTTGACAGGGACAACAACCTAATTTTGGAGGGGATCAACCCCAACGACGGGACAATCCGGACCCTGCAAGTCAAGGCTACCAACCATACCGGGACAGATGAGGAAAAGGCTATTGTTGCAGTCTATGGCAAACACCTTCTGTATACCCCTTGGCACTACCCTATGAACGGATCCTGAGAAGTAAGATGGTGACCATGATAAAGGCTGATACAAGCTACAACCTACAGATTGACACTCCTGCCAAGTCCTTGAAGGGTGTCTTGCTACTCTTTGTAGATCCCGGGAAAGTGAAGGCTTATTCCGGTGTGAACTAGGTCTTTTATAACCCCAAAATTGAGAAGATATGCGTCACTGTTGAGGGAGAGCCTAACGAGTTATACTCCCATGCCATGCTTCCTAAGGACCACCTTGAACAGATCTTGAACCTCTTTGGTAGTCGTGGCTTGAATGTGACCATCAGGCAATTCTTCAAGGAGAGATATGCCTTATTTGTCGATTTCAGAGCAAGCCCGGACCATACCCTACATGGATCTGGAAGGCCTCTACAACGCCTGAGTGACGGCATCACGTTATCAGGATGCGCAGCTGAATATCTTAGATGGCCTTTATCATTCTGTGGAGTATTAGTGACCACAACTTGTGTTTGTCCCTAGAGACAAAAACGAGTTAATATGGAAGAAAACGAGAGATGCTCGAGATGTAAACACTATCTTTCTTTGGACAACTTTAGGATCAAGGGGAATGGTCAACTAACAAAAATGTGCATCAAATGCTTGAATGCTAACAAGGCGTTAAAGGTGCGCACAAGGTGCCCACATGGTAGGCTAAGATCTGAATGCAAGGACTGTAAAGGAAGTCAGATCTGCAGCAAGCATGGTAGGATAAGATCTCATTATAAGGAATGTAGGGGAAGTCAGATTTGCCACCATGAAAGACGGAGATCTCAGTGTAAAGACTGTGGGGGTGGAGGCATCTGCGACCATAAAAAACGAAGGCGGCAATGCCCCAATTCGATCCTTCTGGACATCTCGCCCATAATGTACGCAGCCAAATCTACCAAGCCCTGAAGGGAAACAAGGAGCTCAGTTCTCAGGAGCACCTAGGTTATTTTGACATATTGACAAACAGGTTTCCAAGGAACAACTACAAGCAGCCCAAGCTCAGTGGATACAAGACCAACAAGCCAAACTGGACTGGTTTGCCGAGCAAAGGGAATTATAAATAAAGGCCGGTAAAAGCCTTCATGAATTGGATGACGACATGTACAAATTCTATATAGCCTCAAGCAGGAAGGCCCCGCAATTGTCCGATTTTTACATCCCTCGAAGGAGCAACAAGACGGTGAATTGGCCTTCATCGTTGGCTCCCTGTCCTTGCTAGGCTTCGTTGCCTACAAGTATCTGTAGGAACGTTTTTGACATATAATAAAGACATGTCAAAAACCCACGTTGTTACCGATGAGGAAAAGGCGGAAAAGCTAAGCCAAATATATCATACCCCAGAACATCTCTGGACCGGACGCAAGGCTATTAAATTGCTTGCGAAGGAGAGCGGTCTATCCAAAAAGCTAGTAACCCACTGGCTTTCTCGTCAACTATTGTGGCTACGGCCTAAAAAGATCGATTATCCTCATTTTACTATTACAACACCCAATGATATGCACAAGTTTGATCTGTTGTATATGCCCCATGATAAGCTGTATGGCAATACGTACAAGTACATCCTGACAGGGATTGCGTGGCCTCGAGATACAAGGTAGCCAGGCCTCAACGTACCAAAAAAGCCAGCGAAGTCGCAGACATCATCCAAGACGCCTACAAGGCAGGACCTTTATGATACCCCAAGATTTTTCAGTGTGACAATGGTTCCGAATTCAAGTCAAACGAAACCAAGCTACTGGAGAACAATGGTGTGGAGATTAAGCGGGCTACCACCAAATATCACCATACTTTCACGGCCTTTGTAGATTCCTATAACAAGGTACTCGCAGAAGGCTCTTCAAGCCTCAAGATGCACAAGAGTTGGTCTCTGGGGAGCTTAGTACCATTTGGGTCAAGCAACTGTACACTATCGTCAAAAGTCTCAATAATACCAAGACTGCCATAATTGAGATGAAACCTAACAGGGCGATTAAACTCGAAGATGTCCCACTTGCAAAAAGTCAGCAATATCATGGGGAAAGACCCCTACCTGAGGATGGGTTGTACTTGTATTTACTACAACCAGGAGAGGAGCACGCTGACGCTAAAAGACGCGCAACTGACGCCTTTTACAGCAAACATATTTACAGGTTGGATCGTATAGTAACAGGTAGCCGTGTTTTGTACTATTTAAAAGACGGGCCTGATCGTAGCTTCGTGTCAGAAGAACTCATGCTTATTCCAGAGGACGTTCAGGTACCTCCGGAGCATATCAAGGAGTGGTAAAAGTTCTTCATGAATTCCTCTAGGGCATCCAGATCTATTTCGTCATCCTCGTCATCTTCATTCGGATCATCTTCATTAGGATCCCTTAAATAATCCAAAGGATGTAGGGTGTAGAACGGGTATCCATATACGATACCTTTGATAACATTAGGTTCATTTTCCAAATCAATATCAATCAATCGTCTATCTGGTATAGGAAAGTTGAGTATATCGCCTATTCTTGCCAAGTCAGCCAAATCCGATAACTTCAAGTTCGTATCCTTGACGATCTGGTAACAGAGTGCACCATAGTTGTTCCTATCCTTTTGAACAATATGGAGCCCTAGACGTTTAATATCATCCTCTAAATCCTTGTCAATCTCACTTCTTACAAATCTACCCCATGCTTTTTCTCCTGACGCTAATCTCTCTAAAAGTTATTCATCGGTTTTATATTCAAACCCCTCGTAGTATACTCCATCTCGATATTTAAAATTTTCCGGGCAGGTAGGGCAATAACCAGTCGCCGACCCTGCCCTGATACAGCATCGTAGCACAGGTATTTGTATATCGTAATTAAATTGATTTCGTATTATGTATGCTTTCATCTTTTGATATTTCACTGTCTTTTAACATACAGCCAAAACGGTCAAAAATTATAATTTTAGTACCCTTGTGAGTATTAAAATTAGTGCCCGCTTACGCCATATCATTATCAAACATACCCTTGAATAGATCCCGCGTATCATCGTCAGGTAACGTGAAGTGATTTAGGTAATAATTCTCAATGCCTAGGGTATCGTCTCTGAATCGGCACCAGGCATGTACGGCATTTGGATCATCGCATTCCGGTTTCCTCATGGTCATCTCGGGGTACATCTCCCCTAACGTGCTTATTCTTGTGCTGAGTTGCTTACGTTGGCATCGGATCATATAGTGCTTATGTAGGCCTTTTTTCCATGCTCGTGGGGATCGTTTTTATCAACCACACATAGCACTGTATCATATTGATGTCGGTGTGGAACATGCCTATGCCGTAGTTCCGAGTTGTCTTGTTTAAAAGCACTAAGTTGTTCATCCCTATCCTCTAGCTCATCCCCGAGTGCCATGAGTTGGTTGTCCCTATCCTCAATTTCACCACCGAGTAAGGCCAGGGCCCCATCCCTGTCCTCTAGGGCCTGGCGATGCTCTTTAATTACATCTTGTAGTTTTTGGACACCTGGCGGGGCTAGCCATTTGATGACCCCTACAACCTTTGGTTTCTTGGAACGGCGAATGATTTCCAATGCACCTTCAAGAGTGAAGAATACATCATGCCCATTTCCCCCCCTCCTCGCATACCTGATCGGGCGCATCTGGGAGATGCCTCATTAGACACTACTATTTCGAACCTGGTAGATAGGATTGTTGAAGGTATCGTTATATTTTTAACCTTTTCAATACCCAGGAAACGTCCCAAATAGGCGCGTTTAAACATAGGTTGATCCTGGTTGTTGAACAGGGTCTCGATGGCTTCTGTGTTGAACATAACTTGCAATGACATCTTTCTAATATATCAACGTGGTCATTCGAGAATCTTCCAAGTCCTAGGATGTTCCAACCTCACGTACAAGCATGCGTGCTTGGACCTCCTAAGCTCAGCTTTGATATCATCTCAATTGGATATCATGTTAGTCTTCTCATCGATTAGCTTCATATCGAACCTCTCGTGTAGATACCACAACAGGGCTTTTTTCTGTCTTCTCGAATTTTTGGGGAGAGCTGTATACGACTGCGTGAGTAGCCAAAGGCTGTGCTTGCGATGCCTACCCGAAATAGCCCCCTTTTCATGTCAAGGCTTTTATTGGCTATCATATCGTCAACCAAAAACAACGTCCCTTCGCCTGCCAACAATGAGGACAATTTTGCTATCCATTCAAAGAGTTCCCAGGGTCTATAAGGAACACGTAATCATCCTTCCAGAGCGAGGCCCTTTCTAAATAGGTGGTATTCGACCGTATAGTAGGGCATAGTATCACAATATTGTGATAGTGTCCCCTATACTCATTTTCCAGTAGGTCCAGGACACGTTGCGTTTTCCCGCAGCTTGTGGGTCCTGTGAAGATCGCCTTATGGGATCCATTCACAATGTCCAACATTTATTAATAGTTTGACCACTTCCTATCATGGATTTTAGGGTATATCGCGGCACAGATTGAACAAATCAACATGCCACCATGATTGTTCACCAAAGACCCTTGACAGGCAGGGCATAGTTGGTATTTTGGGTCTTATATTCGAGTGGTAGAGGAGTATATGTTAATTTTCCCCGTAGACATCGCAATACTTTGCGGTACCTCTTGACGAGCCGTGCCTTCTCCGGGCCCTCTCCGATGAGTTCAGCGTACTGGGGTATGATGTCGTATGCAAACAAGGTATACAAAAGCAGGTGATCTTCATCCTGTTGAAACCCCCGAATCTCCTTGTCAATATTAAGAGGGTCTACCTCGTGTTCAATATTAAGGTCCTTGCATTTGGTACGCCGCTTCCCCTTCGCTTTGTGCAGGCAACTTATACAACTCTTCGTTCGACCATTACCCCCGATCTTGAACTTGTCCGGGGTTAAAACGTGCTTGCACTTCGAACAACATTTGGCCTCCATTTACTATGAAGAGACTCGCCTTGTGTAGTGCCTTAGCAACCTCAGCAAGCGTCGGGGACTTCCCTGTTTCTATATACTTAAACGGTACCTTGTGATCAATGTTCAAATACTCGTAGTCTTCCCATGTCATACCTTCGGAAAACTGGGCCTCAATATGGCCCCTACAGGTAGCCATGAGCTTGTGTAGGGGCTGGTTGCCAGGCCGTGCCGTATGCCCCTTTGACGCTCTCTTTTTATCGAGGCACTAGATGCATGTCTTCGTTAGTTGACCATTATGCTTCATCTTGAAATTGTCGGGAGTTAAATAGTGTTTACATCTCTGGCAACTCTTAGTTCCTTCCATATTTCTATTTGCCCTTAGGGGCACTTGGAAAGAATGGAGGGGGATAAATGGGTAAGAAAGTGTAGAGACTTGATAGTTCCTGGGGCAAAGCCCAGAGGCAGACCGAGAAAGACTTGGCAGGAGGTTATAAGGACAGACTTGATACGGAGGAAGTTGAGTTTAGATCTAACACAGTCTAGATCATATTGGAAGAGGGTCATTAAAATACCCCGTCCAACCCATGCTAGCATGGAAAACGGTTGTTAAGTCGAGAATGATGATGATGATGATGATGGACAAATAGAAATTTTATTGGACGCTTATTTTGGAGCCTTCGGGACTATACTTTCGGGTAACCACCCTTTTTTTAAGGCCATTTCGCGACTTGCCCTGCCTGCTGCGAAGTACGCCACCATCTTGAGGACGTCATTCGTGTCCATCTTGGTAGATGGCCTTGTTATACTCAGGAATTTCTTACCTGCCATGGCATAGGCAAAGGTGAAACTAAGGTCCACGACGGTTTCGTAGAGCATTTCCAGGATCTCCTTTTCTTTTGGGGTTACGTTACTTGTGGTCATTTATTATTACTGCATTTTGAAAATATCGATCTGAGGCTGGGCTTTGCCGTGTTGAGGCTCTGGATGAGTAGCGGGCTTGTGGGGTTTGTTTCCAGACCTTTACCACCATATACCAACCCCTATGGCAAGCACGGCCAAAGTCCCTACACCGTACATGTATGCATTGTCCATCGACTGTACGGAACTGGCCCAGAAGAGGCTTTGATTGTAGGCTCTACAATACCCTCTTGTTGTTTCATTTCTTCCTTCCTCTTCTTCATCAGTGCTGCTAACTTGTGCCCTTGGGCCACACGCTCCGGATGCTTCACAGGTTTTGTAATGACCCTCTCTTCTTGTTTTTGTTCTTCTTCACTCACTTATTATAGTACCGTCTGAGGCTCCTTCTTAGTCTCCTCCTCCTCCTGTTTCCTCTTACCCATATGTCTCGCGTTGTGTCCAACCACCAAGATGGGTGTTAGACACCCCAATAGTGCAGTATATAAGGATACCGAGATCTGTCACAGAGTCTCGGATAATAGGGTCTTCTTCAGTATCCCTGCGCAATTCGTCAATGCTGTCGATATCCACTCTATTCCCAATCAGGTTCGCATAGAGGCCGATCACATGAGTAGTCAACGCCTTGGCCATCTTCTTACCCTTTTCGTGGAGTTCTCGCTGTACGTACTCGGCATGTACTTTCTATGGCCTATACAGGTTTCAACAAAGTCCGAAGATTACAGACCAAGTTGGGACTTTGCTCCACTTGCGCATGTGTTAATTGACGTCATCAAAAGGGAATTTCCCCTACATAGTGCGCTAGAACTTTTTAAACTCATTTGCAGCATTGATGACGTCAGCACTATATAGGACTTACCCTTCAATTCCATGGCTAAGCACTGCATGGTATTGGATTTTATGGACTTGACTGGGCATGCGCGAGATGTGCGTGCTTGACTCCGCCAGATCATACACTTCTCTGTCTCTTCTATTGCATACCGACAGTCTCCCTCAAAAGTTTAATGAAAATATAAAAGATGAGAGGTTAACGACAAAATCAAATTTGCAAAATTTACTTATTTTGGTATATATCTATTTTATATGCCCTTAAAAACAGTTAGCAACATAAATCAGTTATTTCGATTATATTGCATAAACTCTTTTCCCAAAAAAGCTTCACAAAGTTAAAAAAAAATAATGGTTGTAGGGAGTACTTCTGATTCAACAAAAATCATTTCTTTTGACTTTTTGTATGTCGTCCTTACCCATTAAATCTTACACAAAATTTCCAAAAACTACGATTTGGAACGCATCAAATTTAAATCAAGAAGGATCAGTCATTTTGGTATGTTGCACACAGTCCTCCCTGGTAAAAATGTATACAAAATATAGAAAAACACAGTTGCAAGGTGTAAAATCTAATTCTTCTTCCGTCAATGGTTCTTCCTTTAACATAGAATGTCAAAAAAAGTTTCAGTTATAACATATAAAGCAACAAAAATGAGTATATAATTGTCTTCCACAAAATGTTCACCTTAGAGTTTCACAAGCCACAGCTTGTAAATTAAAAAAACCTAAGATCAGGTATTTTGGTCTATTTCATACCATCCTGTCCTAAAGAAGTTTATATAAAATGTGAAAATTGAGCGATAAAACATAAATTTGCAAAATTCCATTATTTTAATATGCATATTGTATATGCCTTCTACAGCAAATTAATCCAAAATGTTAAAATTAATTCAAAATGTAAAAAAAGAATAAAATAGCTTACAAAGAGTATAAAATCGAAATCAACAAAGTAGCTCTTTTGGTGCAATATATATGGCTATAATCACAAAAGTTTACACTAAATGTAAAGAAAAGGTAATTCTAAAACCACAAAAGTCAGTTCTTTCAACGTGCTAATTATGTAGAGTAGAAAATACTCTAAAAGACCAGCCATTTTTTTGTAAACACATCTTCCGTTTCGTAATGCTAGAAACTTCATTTAACAGTCTGTGTACTTTTTGAATATCTAAGCCCGTTAATTTATATGTTGCATATATATTCCTATATAGGTATTTTGTCATATGGTATATATATTTATATCATACATTGTGGCGCTTATATAGTTATAACTTATATGTGATTTCTATGAAGTAACTCTCTAACTATTATGGTAAAATATTAACGTAACGCCACCCTTTAGGGGACGCATGCATGATCCGTAAGAAAGTGACTGGTAATTTTTTGTCCTTGCCCTCACCATGCGCGCCCACACACACACAAGACGTATTAGTATAGAGATAACATTTCCTGATTTCCAAAAACTCAGGTAAAAATCTTGGTAGGGTAGCCTAATCGAACAATTTTTGGTAAAAAAATGGAGCTGTGTATAAGAGCCTTTGTAGCTCTTAATACCATTACCTAGTAGTAACAAATGTGATAAGATAATAAAGTAAAAACGCAGGGTCCATAGTTTAACTCGCTTTACTTGCATAAGCTTCCTACAAAAAAAATGCCTTAGTGTGCTACTATAAATAAACATTTCGCGGATAGAGGAGAGGATTCATGATTGTGACTAGCTACACCTTGTTAATAATGAATGTTAATAACTTTGCTGGTCCTAAATTTTAGACAAGAATTTATGGCAGAAAGCTTATAGTTTGCTCTTAAAAAACGTAGTTATCATGCTCAAGACCACCCTTGTTACAAATAACATTAGCATTCCCAGCAGGGTTGTGGCCTAGTTTAAAGAATTTATTGACAGAATCACATAATGCTTTATTGGTTATTTATATTCCAGGATGACCTGTTAATGCCATCCGATGTTACAATTACAGACACTTCTAAAGTTGGTGTACAGGTAAATGGTGGAAAGATTCCTACACAAATATCTACAGCACTACATGAGGGCGATGTAGTAAGCTTTGGAAAAATGCAACTTAAATTTAAGTATGTTGCTATTAAATATTGTTGGTAATAGTTGTCAATGTTTAAAAATTAATTTTAAGCAAACTGGCAAAGTTAAAAAATATAATTTACAAATTATTTACTGTTGTGTTAACGGTGTTTGAATAAACTGAAAAGTTGATATGGTCATCCCTTGCCACTTTTCAATGTTTTCTTCATTACATGCTCTCTTTGTCTCATACAGGTTAGTTTACAAGAATCTTGTTTCAGTCATGTCATGTATTAACAGTACAGAAATGAAAGATAAAGTGAAGAGCAATACACAAAAATTAGGTATAAATTTAGAATATGTTTTCGAGTATTAATATTTTTTTCTCTCTCGTTTTTATTAAAACCCTCTTTTGTTCTTAAATAACCTCACTTTAAAATTATGAGTAAAAATTTAAAATATTTATCCAAAGAACATTAAAGGGTTTCAAGGGATTTTTACAAGTTGAACTTATATACCTGAAAGATTTGTATGAGAACTTCCCAATTGTTCATGTGACTCCAGAATTGCTTTTCATATATTTATTTCTTTTGCGGCTTGACCACCACTTCGACCTTCTTCCTCGTTAAAATGTTTCAAAATAGCTCCAGTCTTTTTTTGTGGCACGTAACCCTATTATGTAAGATTTACAGATCTGTTGGAATTAATCACTTTTATAGCCAAAAAATTAATATGCCGTCGCAACAAAGTTAAAAGGCACCTTACGAAACAATAACAGGGTATATCTATGACAGAGAGCAGTCAGAAAAATCTTAATGCGCCTGCGCAGATCAGGGTAACCCCGATAAAACTTAGTTCGCGTTCTAAAAACTTGTGGTCGGCTGTTCTTGTTTAGAGTTAAAATGTCTGAAGTAGTAGATAAAAGCTCACAGGAAAAAGGAATGTAAGTATTTTTTAAATCTTGGTCACTGCACTTGATCACTTTTTGAACAGTTTTTCTCTTCTTTGGTTATGTATTTGTATTCAAAATAGTCTTGTGTGCTTGTGGGAAACTATTTAATATCTAATCTTGCTTGTCTCCAACATTTTTGAAAGGGGACATGATTTGACTTCCTGGTGATACAGTTCTAAATATAGATCAGGATAAGCAAGGTTTTTTTCTAGCCCCACCCCAAAGGTCATTTTTTGAACACCTATGCTATGGACTACAGAACACGACAACTACTTTATAAGAGAAATTCTCACAGTCGAACTGTATATGTACAAAAAAAATATAGTGAGAAGGGGAGATGCATGGAAACAAATCGCAGATTTTATAAACTCGGTTGACGAAGTAAATTTCAAGGCAGATCAAAGATCTGTGAAAGAGTAAGATACAATCTTCCGAAAAAAAAAACTTTACAACAAAATTTAAAAGATGAGGAAAAGGCTAGTGGGATAGACCCTCTCGAGCTCACCGACACTGAGATTGCATTAAAAGAAGCAATAGAAAAATTTGCTGATTCAAGTTTGCAATCAAGCAACGATAAGGAAAATATTGAGAAAAGCAAAAAAGCTGCGAATAAGACTCAAAAGTGTAGAAACATCTGCTGACACAAAAAAAAACATCAGTTTCTGAAAGCGATGGCGAAAGTCCTAAATCATCAAAAAAAGAAGAAGTGATACCGAAACAATCATAAAACCCCAATATCTCTGCAACCGTTTGTCACAAGTATACGATCCTATACATTTTCTTGATCAGCGTTTCAAGATCTATACTTTTTTTTGGTAACATTGTAGCTCTTTGCTAAAGTCAGCAAAATTTTTAAAACCAGATATCTCTTTAGGCTTTCGTCGAAAACATATGATCCTTTACATTTTTTCATTAGCATTTTAAACTCTACATAATATTAATGTTCTCGTCAGATCAGAGAAGAGGTTATATGTAGTAGTTATCGCACAGTGCCGAGAAAAATATCTTTTATGTTCTTGTTTACATGTTTCACAAGCCTTGAGGCGAGTGAAATACACGAGATCTATAAAAACGAAAAAAATTTGACGATATTTTTTGAGAACAAGTGCAATAACTATTTTATCATATAAACCGAGCATAAATCACTGTAATTCGATATACTCAACAGATGATTGTTGTTTGAACTTCAAAAACCGTGATTGATCACAGTTTTTAAAGTTCAACAGCGAAATAATTAATTGCAAGATAATATATATGATGATCATGTCTTTTAATTCATAAAATATTTTTTAATATAAATTATGCGCGAGATGGTAATTATTTCAAAAGGAATTATTTATGTCACGCCTCAATGAATTTAATTAAAATAAATTTTAGAGTAATGTATTTATGTTGACTCAATACAAATTACATTCCAATTAAACACAAAACTCCTTCAACGCGCTATATATATATAACCTTACTAACCTAAAGTCACAGTTAAACTCAAAATATCAACTGAATAATTGAACTGAATATTTATGGTTGATTGTTCGTTTGTTTCGTAAAAAAAATTTTTTTATGAGGAGAAAGTTATTACAAATTTACCAACAAGTTCTTGTGTTTCAAGAAAGCACTAACTTTTCGAGTTATTAACCAATCAGGAACAAAATATCAGCTTTTTCACGCTATTTTAGGCGATCAAAGAAAAAATATCAGCTTTTTGCACTGTACAATTGAGAAATAAGTAAAAATTACTTTCGTTTCTTGGTAAAAGTTGTGTTCCGCCTGGGGATTCAGACCATCCTCCGCTTAAGGCCTTTATGGATGACATATTTTTAATGTCTTCAAGTGTCCCTCAAACTCAAAACTTGTTGGATCGTTGTGTAACAGCCCTTCATTGGGCTGGAATGGGCTTTAGACCTTCAAAATCATGAAGCATTGTTATAGCTAATGGAAAGGTTTTAGATCAGTCTCCTTTTTGTGTCCTGCAAGAACCAATCCCATCTATTCACGCAAACCCAGTTAAGTTTCTTGGCCAGACGATAAATTCAACATTGTCAGATTCAGCTGTTGTCCAACAGGCTATTGTTAACGCTGTAGAGCAAGTCAAACTCATAGATAAGTTTTCCCATAGAGGCATTCACAAAATGTGGTTTTTGCATCATCTTCTAATTCCCCGAATACTATGGCCTTTTTTAATTTACGAAGTTCCGATATTTCGTATTGTTTCACTAGAACAAAAGTTTTCTTTCTTCATAAGAAAGTGGCTGAGACTCAATCACTCTATTTCTAACATAAGTTTGTATTCCACTTCATCGCCATGCCCGTTACCTTTAAAAAGTCTATCCTCTGTACTAAAATCTGCTAAGATCAGCGGTCATCTTCTCCTCCGAGATTCGGCTGATCCTCTAGTCTCAGACTCTCCTCCAGACTTAAAGGCTGAACACTGGAAGGTAGATCAGACAGTAAAATCAGCAGAGAGTCAACTCGAGTTCAAGAAAATACTTGGTTTCCACCGGTTTGGTAGAGCAGGCTTCGACTGGTAAGCCATAAGAGTGTCCCAGCAATTGGCCTCTGATTGGAGATTATTGTCAGACTTAGATTCAACCTTAATAGCCTTATCTTGCTGTAACGCAACTTCGTCCGGACATACTTTTAACTTCTGCCATGACCAAAACTGTAATTATCCTTGAATTAACTTGCCCATGCGAAGAGAACATGGAGACTTGGCATGGAGTTAAGGTTGATAAATACTCGTCACTTTGTTCCGTCATGAGATTAAACAATTGGTCTGTGCATTTCTTTGCTGTTGAAGTAGAAGCTAGAGGATTTTGTTCCGAAACAGTTAGAATCTGCCTACGTCGCCTCAGCTTTTCTAACATGTCTGTGCGTTCCACTCTGAAATCTCCTACTGAGTCATCTATGCGATCGTCGTTTTACATCTGGTTATCTCGACATTCTTTGTCTTGGATTCATCCTGGTAGGGATCCACAGCATACTGCTCAATTGATACCAACTGTTTCAAAGATATCATCCAAGTCACAAGAAACTTCGACCACTAGCTTTAAGAACACGAATCCCCAGGGAGTAACAAAGAGCTCCACTACCTTGCCTGCACAAGAATCACTAGGCAGCAACAGCGGCTTGCTAAATTTGGGCAACACATGTTACATCAATTCCATCTTGCAATTTTTTTATGTGTTACCTGCAGTCGCCACAGCCATCTCTGCAAGTGATTTCAATATGCCGATAGGTAAAAGTTTTGTAAGTATTCTACGCAAACTATTCTCCTCCAAGGTTCCAGTGAACACTTCTTCATTTCTAAATGCATTAAAAGGCCATGTTTCTAATGCAAGGGGTGCTGCTTTTAATCCGTTCTCTCAGCAAGATGCCCTAGAGATTCTTGAGTATCTCATACCAGAGTTGTCCTTAGCCTCTCCTTTCTTTGGTAGATTATTCAACACTTGTGTGAAAATCTGCACTACTTGCAGCACTTGCAATAATATTAGCACCTCTGAGCAAGTAAGTCCATTTCTTCAACTGCCCTTGACATCGACTGTACAATCTTCAATAGATAACTTTTTGGAGAGCGAAGAATTGTCAGGTGTCAACTCGTACTTCTGTCACTACTGCAATAGTTACCAAACTGCAACAGTTGAAAAAGAGGTCGCAGAGTGCAGTTTTGGTTCTGCAATTAAAGCGCTTTGCCTATAACAAAGGTCTTGTGTCTAAGGTTTGTTCTCCTGTCACATCTTACCCGGGAACCGTTTCTATACCTATCACTGTAGACAGTGAAGTCTCTTGTCGCAAGCACTACAACTTAAGGACTGTAATTAACCACTCCGGAAATTTGAACAATGGCCATTACACTACTGTTGCTTATAACCAAGTGCATGGTAAGTGGTTTCATTGCAACGACAGAGCAGTGGTCCCTTGCAAACAAAGCTTGCTTAATGGTGTACAACCTTACATCCTTTTCCTTGAAGAGGTTAGGTAAATTGCAGTCAGCACCACAACTTTCGGCTTATGTCAGCAAGGGGGTTTGACTATTTTTTTTTTCTTTTTTTTCTTTTTTTTTTTTGTAGTCTTGTCTTTGGAGAGAGATAAAAGCGATAAACAAAAAAAATTACGCCAGCAAGGGGGTTTGACTGTACCAGGTCCTATCTTTGGAGAGTGACGACTCCACTTATTACCCCAGTCAAAAAGGAAAAAACAAAAAACAAAATAAAAATTATGTCAGCAAGGGGATTTGACTGCACTGGTCTTATCTTTGGAGAGTGACGACTCCACTTCTTACCCCAGTCACACAAGATTGTACAGAGTAGGACAGATGAAAAGTTATGGATGAAAGAAACTTCTAGTTCCTACTGAAGACTGTTCGCAGACCTCTTTTGAGGTGATTCAGCTAGACATTTTGGGTACCTTGGTTCAGGAATATGAGTCGAAACCCTTGTACCCTAAGTCCTGTCCTACTCTCTCTGTCTGTTTGTTTAATTTTGTGCCAATTACCTCCTTGGAGAAAGGAAGAATTGTGTTCCTTTATATGAGCATATTCTTTAGAGGAGCGAAACCTCTAGAATTTAAATTTTAAGACTTAACTGGTCGAGTTTATTATTGTGCGTGCACTTTGTAGTTTTCATTCTTTAAAATATAGCATATATTTTGTGTAAATTAGCCAATCACAGTGCGAGAAAAACTCTAACCATATGATAATAATAATTATTGAGAGCTGCAGTTAATAGAAGTGTGATGATCACCTGCACATGTGGAATGAAAGGAAAGAGTACTACAATTAACTAGTCGATAAGGCACGTGGAAAAATCCACTCAGGCAGGGTAACAATGGAAAAATCTACTTAGCCAGAAGACAAAGGAAAACATATAGGTTGTTTTAGGAGTTTTGATGACGTCACATACAAAGAATGTGCTCTAGTTTTTATGATAATGTGATCAGCCCAATTTGCAAGCATCCACAAAGATGCAAATTTTTCAGAAATTTATAATCAGTTTAAAAAATTGAATGACACGTTGATAAGTTTACTTGGAATTTATAGTTATAAGCGATACCACAAATAAAAAAAGCGAAACAGAATAAGGATAAGTTACAAAAAAATAATTTCGTTCTTTATAAACTTAAGTAGCTGCTAAAACCATGGTTATAGTGCGTGCCTATTTTTATTTTATGTTTCTAGTTTTCAATATATGGTCTTTTAAATAAAGAATGTACATTAAAATGAAGAAAGTGAATTACCTCACTGTACCCTATCCAATACCAATAAATGCAATGAAGTGGTATAGCGTGACATGCCCTGACTTTTAGTTCATGAATTATCTCCATAAAAAGAAAATGATCCACTTAAAGAAGCGGAAGGTAAGTCATGGGGCTTTGCGCTTCAACCTAAAAAAATGAGAAGTGTTTTAATTAAATTTAATTACAAAACATTATCAAAATAACACGATTCTTAAAAAAAGGCCTTTTAAGTCAGACAATATATGATATGACAAAGGTAAGGATAAAAAAATAAATCATATAACTTGATCACAAAGGTGTTTCTTATAAGAAAAACGTTTACTAAATCCAGAATTAAACTCAAGTTCAAGCAATGTGACAAACTCTGGTATTACCAAACTTTATATATATATAACCTTTAGCAGACTATAAACTTTAGCAGGCTAAAATTTCAGGTTTACTGGAAAAGAAGACAATTTGATTCACAGAAATTCCAGAGATATTTACTTTGGAAAAAAAAATTTATGACCCAGGAAGCTAAATATTACCTTTACGATCACCAAAATGTGAATAGAAGAAGGAAAATAACCGTGTTAAATAAACTATGTACAGAACGAACAAATGACTAAAAAACAAAACACACACGAAAATAAATAATTTAAATTAATGTAAGAATAAATGTTGTATTATTTGTTGTATGTAAAATTGCAATTGTTGTATTGATTGTGTGGAGTAAGTTTTCGTTGGATCTGTGTTTTCTGCGTCAGCGATTGTTTTCCTTCTTCCACATAAAATTAGGTAAATCCTGACCCCCGTGTGCTTTCCACCAATTAAAAGAATTTTTGGACAGGGAGCCAGGATGTGCATCTCTATATTTTAGATACGCTGGATATGTCAAGGCTAAAAAAAGACAAAATAAGGACATCTATATTATAACAAAAAAACCCGATATAAACACTATTAATATGTAACAACTCGCACCTTTTGAAGTTTTTAATTCTTTTCCTTTATTGTCTAGAAAAAAATAATGTTTCTGTTATGGTAACCAGAGAAAAAAAATATTAAAAAGAAAAAAATAATAAAATACAGTATACTGTGCTTGCTTGATTCTGGTGTACTTTCTAAAGAAAAAAAGTCTTAACAAAAATGGGAACTTTTAATCGCATTATTATTAGCAAATATTATAAAAAAAAGGATTACACATACCCTCTTTCCTTTCAACTTGCTCAACTTCTAAAGAAAATAAACAAACTATTAACAATAACAAATACTTATCAAAATAAAAATGTGTACTTCCTGTTTGTTTATATGCCCATGGGTGTGCTAGTGTGTGAAATGTTTGTGCTGGCTTTTATTATACTCTAAATAATAATGATCTCTATAATAATAAGGCTATAACAAAATGATATGTTTGTATAAATAAGGTCTTATCAAATACCTGGCATTTCCTCCTCAGGCGTGCTTAATAATAAGCATTCTTCCATTATTATTTATAACTGAAAGAGAATATTAACAATAAATGTAAATGTTACCATAATAGTGGTTTAGTAGCCATAGTACTATCCATGACATAGGAATTACAACATGTACGTACTGAATAAATAGTACCAACAAGACGTAAAAGTGGAAATCCGTTTGAAGATGTGCCTTCGCTTTCAGTTTATGATTAGCATATGTAATGCAACTACTATTTGACATAAAATATTTGTGTAAATGTAAGTGTTGCCTGAATTATTGAAAAGAAATGTTGAATTCAATATTTTTAAACATAAAGGAAAGTAATGCGTTTTTTTTTTTACCCTTTCAATTTCAGTTTTAGAAATAAACACCTTAACCCTATTTGGGTTTTAAGAAACCTTTGTAACTTTTTAGCTATAATAAGACAATAGCCTTATTACATGCTAAAATTGCAAAAATGCATCAAAAGCACTGTGTGTAATATTTTTTAAAACAAATTAATTAGATTTTTAAGTATTTTTTATTGTTTGGGACTTTCTATAGGTATATGCAGCCAGATTAAACTAATTTTCTTTTAAATTAATTACAGTTGTTTAAAATTAATTTTGGGTGAAAATAACAAACTTTTCTAAATATAAACAACTTATACTCAAAAATAAAGATTATACAATATGAAGAGTCTTCCCCATATCTTAAACCTTAGAAATATGAATTTAAGTACCTTTCAGGCAGTGAAAAACAAAATTTTCAAGGAGGTCTTCAGGCCATAATTTTTTTTAGTTGAAAAATGATTGCAACATTAATTATTATTTTTGCATCAAATTGCAGTAAAAATTATTCGCGAAATGTGAAATCCTAACTTTTACTGCACAAAGGAAATTATTAGAAAACTGTAGAAAATGGTGCCTTTAAGTTAACTTTGTTGTCACAAATTTTATATAAATTCTGCACAAAAAATTTCACTACTCAAACTTCAATAACCCAATAACCAAAAACATATGTAAAAGAGTAGATTAGAAATGACTTATCTCACACAATAATTTTTTAACCAATAATTTATGTTGGAATCAACTTTTAATTATTCCCCCTAATATACTGATCATTTAACGAAGTGTACCACGTGAAGGTAAGCCATAGGACTTTGCACTTAACCTAAAAGAAAAAAAGATGCATGTCTAACACAACATTTGAAAAAATGCATCTTTAGTGTACTTTTAGGATTCACAACATATTTTCGGCATGATGAAAATTTTAAAAGCCAAATAAATATCTGCAAGAAAGAGTAGTATCATCAGCTTTTTCAGGGCTGTAGCACTTTCCCCAGAACTTCCTGACTATTAAATGTGAATAGAACGTTACTTCCTCAAGACTTTTTTTGTTAAAAACCTCCCCATCTGACCCTTAGACCCTACCAAACCCTGATAATTTTTTTCTGATGTGCCTTATAAATCTACAAGGCAAGGGTGCACCGAATAGGAACATCTACCCCCATCTACAGTGCACGCTACTCTCATGTTGCACAAAAGGGCATGTCAGTATAATTACTCTAACACGTCAACCTCTTTTCACTTTGTACAACATGGCAGAAAGATATTAAGTGCAAAATATTGAATTTCTGCTAAGCATTTAATAGTTGCATCATTGTCTACTACATTATTGTATGAATTATGTAAGAATTTGATGGTAAACAATATTTTGAGTATAACATTTCCCATTAAAAAATCCTTGCTTGGATGAGGGAACAACACTTACTCTAACATCATCAAATGCTCTTGCTCTAGAAAAAGCAACATAAAATTGTCCATGAGAAAAACATGGCCTGCGCAACAATACACCAACCTTTTCAAAGGTTTGACCTTGTGCTTTGTTTATTGTCATAGCATAAGACAACCTCAGTGAAAGTTGTCTGTGACGTAAAACAAAAGGCATACCTGTATCCGAAGGTGCCAATTGTACCCTTGGAATAAGTACCCTGTCTCCAATAGCATTTCCAGTGAGAACTTCTGCATCAACACAGTTGTCGTGAAGATATCGTACAATAAGGCGAGTGCCATTACATAAACCTTTATTTATGTTTATGTTTCTTAATAACATAACAATGGCACCAGTTTTCAATTTAAGGCAATGAGGAGGCATACCTGAAGGTGTGATACTATTTAAAAATTCTACCGGATATTGATTTTGTTCCTCCTCATCATCACACACAACATTGTCTGCACTAAAATAAACCTTTTCTTCACCAGGCAACAGCGCCAACACCTTATCATTAATGATAAGTGAATCATCATTTGTGGGTGTTAATGCCACAGATGATGCCATAATTTCTGGTGAAAGATCCCTAAACAAAGTATCAACAATAAATTCATTTTGTATCACACATTGGGATGGTACTTCAATTGCACCTGGGAAAGGTTCTTGCTCCCAAACAGGTAAAACACCTTTTCCAAGTTGCAGAAGCCATGCAGCAAATTGTTGTTCTCCTGGCCTTGTTCTCATGTTTCGATGTAATCAAAATTCTTTAACCAAGTGCCATAATGGAGAACTTTTTAAACACATGTCCAAAATTTCAGTTGGTTCTCCTTTTCTGACAACAGGCAGTAACTTTGAAAAATCACCACCTAAAAGAACAACAATTTTATAATCCGTAAGAGATTTACCAAATTGCCTAAGTACAGAATTAATATCTTGAAGCAGTCTGTACTCAGCCTGCTCCTTATTCATTTGGCGAATATAATCTTCTGACATTGCATCTTTGTACCTTGTCCACAAAGTAAAAGGATCAGAAGGTTCGCAGTGAGTAAGTATCACCGCAAACAGTTGCCTCAATTGTCGAGGCATCTAAAAGTTAACAGCTCCCGCTAAAGTATTGTTCCATTCAGTATCATCTTGCAGGAGTCCACACAATAAACAGGCGTCACGAAATGTCTCAGCAACATTGCCATTGACAGTTCATAAATCTTCGAAAGAAGTTGCACTAGGTGCATGCAATAGCAACATATGTAAATAAAAAAGCTCACCTGCGCGAGTTCGTACACTATACATTCTGGATACAATTTTACCATGACCGCGTTGTCTTGGTTTCCAAACTTTGTTCTTATTGAAAACAAAATGAAGAGGAATATCTGGATACATATATTGACGAGCATCATGATTCTCTGCATTTAACACAAACCAAGCTTTTAATTTTGTAGCCTGATCTGCAGCTCTGTCCAAAGCCACTTCAGCCTGTCCTTGCTGAAAATAAACAATATGATTATTTAGCAAGTGCACTGGCAAAAAGACGCCATATTGCATCTGGTGCACTGACATACCGCGCATCTAAAAATGTCTGCACCTCAATACGTTCATTGATCTCAATGTTGGCACAATCATGACCTTATAAATATATTTATAGAGGTATTTAAAAGATCTAACAGACTTCCAAGCCTCCAAGTTTATATGTGCATTGTATTTCTTGGAAAGCCATGGATTATATGGAACAATCCAGCGATTATCTATGTCAACATTATTGACAATGATATATATACCATTATTAAGACGTCTATATAATGGATATCCGTTGACTTCAGCTACCGTAGATGCTAAAAAGTTCTTTGGAAAACTTTTTGTGCAAACACCATCTTCCATACATCTGGAATTAGGATTCAGATGTCCACATGGTCCATGAATAATGCGCGATCGAACAATTTCAAACAGCTCAGGACGTTTCTGTTGATTAGGAATTTCTGCTGAAATAACACTGTCTATGTCATCTGCATCCCTAAGTTTGTCATTGGGATCTAAATGAATTAACAAATGACAATGAGGCAAACCCCTTTTTTGAAATTCTATAACATAAACATGTGCTATAGTCTTACCTAGAACTCCCATTTCAGTAACATCTTTAAGGAGTTCATTTAGTTTCAATTTAAAAACTCGAGAAACTAAATCAGGCCGATCGTGTGCACGTTGGGCTGCAAACAAATTTTCTGTAATTTCACGCCATTTTGGATTGCATGTAAAAGTCAGAAAAAAATCAGGTTTTCCAAACTTAGCAATAACAGCCATAGCATCTTGATATTTTTGAGCTATGGCACGTGGACTTCCTTGAAAACTTAAAGGAAGAACAACAATACGACCTGGTTGAAGGCCTCGCTCTTCAGCTCATGCATTCAAATGGTCAGCTAAACCTTCATAACTATCAACACAAAGGTTGGTTTAATTTGCTCGAATATAATTTAAATTATTACCTTCAACTTTAACATAAGAATCCACACAATACTGCTGAAACAATTTCTTACCATAATGAAGCAGGCTGAAATACTCCCGAGCAGCTAAACGGTAAGTATAATACTGCAACATTGTAGTAGTGTTCCAAGTACCGGTTGCACGTACAGCAACATGGTATCCTATTATGCCAACCTGGTTCACCCCTTGGAAAAAAAAAGAGGGTACACCATTGGCTCCAAGTTTGCAGACATTGTGGAAATATTCTGTAAATCACCTCCACACGGATAGATAACAACATCCCTGTTTCCAGGAGGTGCTCCATCTTGGCCAACAAATACTGCAGCAACTTCATCATGATGTGGCAAGTTGTAGCGCCTTCGGTCGTTGCCAACTCTCATGTGCATACGCACTTCAGATGGAGCACGGTTTTGTGCTGCTACCTGATTTAATTCTTCAGCTTCAACTTCAGCCATGTACCTATAGGCAGCAGCAAACGGGCTTAATCTGTCCATGGCATCTTAAACAGTTTGTATCACATCTTCACGACAGGCATTATTTTCTTGGCATGCCATTCTCTCGTTGAGTGCCCTACCTGCTTCATAAATATAAAGTTGGTTAAAAACAGGGGTTTGTCCTTCAGGAGGGTGAAGGCCCTCAACACGATGCCATATTTGACCACAGTTACGAAAGCATGGTGGTCCCCGGCCAGGTGGGGGACGAAGGTTTGCTCCAAAAGAAGCAAATGCAACTGCACTATTATACTTACGTATATTTGCCTGAAAATTGCCTGAACAGTATCTGTATTTGTTAATAATTTCCTAAGCTGCTGAGGGTACGGAGACAAATTATTTAATGCAACTTTACCAGGGTGACAACATTTAAAACAATTCTCATTTTTAAACTTTAAAGCCTGACAATACTCACATTTTTTGTCCATAGCACCTAAGAAATATATATTAGGCAATACATTTTGACGTGCAATATTATAATACAACGTATTTCGGCAAGCACGACCAACGGCATGTTTTTGGACATTAACTTGCCTCCTATTAATAACGTGCTCGTCATTATGCATTTCTCGAGTCATGGCTTGTTTACGAGCATTTTCAGCACGTCTATTGGCAGCCTGCTCATTAGATTCTAATCGTCTAGCAGCAACATGCAGTTGAGCATCCGTAAGTTGTCTGTTGCCAGTTTGCTGAGCTGGTTCTGCATTGCGCCTAGCCGCATGTTTAACAGCATTATGCCGCCTACTATTGGCCTGATCAGTCGATTCCAATCAGCATAAAGAGGCAACACATTGAGCATTTTGCCTGCGTCTAGCTAAGGAAACATCATCATTATAAGATAAACGTGGTACTACATTTCTTTGCATTTCTTGTGACAATTCAAAATTTTAAGAAATATGTGGTCTTTGCCTCAAGATGGCACCTACTAAAACTTGATTATTTTCATGCTGTTGCAACACAAACCTACCTAGATTATTAAACAGCCTAAAACCACGAACAGTATTACTGCTGTTATTGATTCCAAATTCATTAGACATTATATATATATCCTGATTAAAACTAAATAAAACAAATTATAGGTATATACCACAATTCCTAAAATGAGAAAAAAAAATGATCTATATGTATAATTAGTAATGAAGCTAACTTGTTCAAATTTCAGAACCATAAAATAAAGAATTTCTTACTCACAGTTTCTATTTTCCAAATTATATAGATTCTGATCTGGTCTTGTATCTATACTAAAAACCATAATAGAAAGAGAAACTCTTTTAACTAAGGTAGTCTTAAAAACATATATATATATATATATATATATATATATATATATATATATATATATATATATATATATATATATATATATATATATATATATATATATATATATATATATATATATATATATATATATATATATATATATATATATATATATATATATATATATCGGGTGATGGGAGAAGGATCTCCTGAAACGTCGCCCGCTAAACTATCATGTTCAAGAAATAATAAACTTTCCACAGTAACTTGAAAGATATTTGTTAACATATCATTTGTTCTCTGCATTTTAAAAAATACCATCAACATTTTTATATTTTTATATTTGAAAACAAAGATTTATTAGCTAGCCTATTTATTAACACAACAGTGGAAGAGGAGAGAGTATTTAAAACTTTACCTGTAAATCCCCCTTTACACTTCTCATAAACTGTATTCTTTATTCTCTCACGATTTAATGCGGGGTTTTTTTTGTTAGTGGCCTTTTTCTTTCTCTTCTAACAATATTAATTTTTATTCGCTTTTTTAAGTTTTTTAAGTTCGTCTTTTGTCGCGAGAACTTAAAAAAAAAATTTTTTGTTTGTTTGTTTTTACGCCAAGGAAACTTTCTATTCGAATGCCGTCCCGTTCGAAAGTGTATATTTGAGCGAATCAACAAACTAATTATTTTCTATCACGTGGTTTCTAACGGTTGCGATACAAATGTTAACAAAACAAAAAAACTCGACAAACTTGCGCATTCGAGTGGAAAAAAATATCGTCTTTGCAAAAGTGACAGACAGACACAAGGAACTGGTGTATTATTATAGAGCCTAGTCGATAAAGCCCGTGAAAAAATCCACTGAGGCAGGATAAAAATGAAAAAGAAACGTATTTGAAAAAATAAAAAGCGTTATTTGAAAAAATAAAGAGAATAGAACCTTGTTTTTACGTTGCCTCTATTGTATAGAGCTTAAACTGCTGATCAAGAAAATGTATATGATGATCTACTTTTGATGAACGGTTAATGAGATATAACACAGTTTAAGAATTTTGCTGATGTCAGCAATGGGCAGTTAAATCTTCAAATGTTTTTTTTGAAATTAATATACCTGTTGCCTTCATCATATAGATCTTGAAACGGTGAGCAAGAAAATGTATAGGATCAAGTACTTTTGACAAACGGTTGCCGAGATATTTGGGTTTGAAGGTTTTTTGATGAAGTCATTAACCCGTCCATTCCGAAACGGATTCGGGGACCCAGGTTTGGGAAACTTACTCAAATTGGTCCTAGGTGGTCCCTAGTTACCCATGCAAGAAATGACGTCACTTATTTCCACCTGTTTCCAAGTTATTTAGCCTTAAATTTAAAAGTGCAATGCAATGGCTTCACTAATCTTAATATACCTTCCTTTAAAGTCAATATTATTTGAACGTCAAAGTTTGCTCATTTACAGAACAAGTTTATAGGCAATGTTTTATAGACTTTATCAAAGAAATTTTATCCACATTGCAAAAGTCACTGACAGACAGAACTGGCGTATTATTATATAGACTAGTCGATAAGGCCCGTGGAGAAATCCACTTAGGTAGGACAATGAAAAAATAAATGTTTTGGTTTTTTGCTAACGTCAGCAGTGCAGATACAAAAAAATGATGCAATTTAGTTTATTCGTCGCCTGTCTGTGATGTGTAGAGGTTAAAACACTGATAAAAAATAATGTAGAGGATCAATGTTTTCGACAAACACCTAAGGGGATATAAGGTTTTGAAAATTTTGCTGATAAAGAAATCCACTGAGGCAGAATAAAAATTTTGATGACGTCAGCAACCCATCCACAAAAAAAAATTAGAACTTTGTTTTCATGCTTCCTCTATTATGTAGAGCTTAAATTGCTGATCAAGAAAATGCATATGTTCGTGTGGTTTTAATGAGCGGTTATTAAGATACAAGAGTTTAAAAATTTTGCTGACGTCAGGGATGGCCTGTTAAAACCCAAAAAAATTTTTTAGAAATTTCTACACCTATTGCCTTCATCGTATAGATCTTGAAACGGCGATCAAGAAAATGTATAGGATCATGTACTTTTGAGAAACGGTTGCAGAGATTTTAGGGTTTGAAGGTTTTTTGATGAGGTCATCAACCCGTCCATTCCGAAACGGATGTTGGGACCCAGGCTTGGGAAAATTGCCCAAATTGGTCTTAGGTGGTCCCTAGATACCCACGCGGTTAAAAATCATTGACGTCACCACCTCGTTTCCAAGTTATTTGGCCTCAAAGTCTTGGGTGCATTGTAATGGCTTCTAATTTAATCAGATATTGACGTGAAAGTAGTGTTATTGACTTCGCGCCGTAACGTCAGAAAATTTAACATATTAGACATGCATTTTTCGGCGACATCAAAGCATATCAACTTTTCCTGTCACAGAGACACGGAACTGGCGTATTATTATATAGACTAGTCGAGATGACCATGAAAAATTTTACCTTGGCGGGAGAACAATAACAAAATACCCTGCGGCTTTAAGATTTCCGTCATTAGCCTGAAAGATTTTGAAATTTAAAGTAGACCTTGAAAACGGAGAATTATGGGGTAAACAAATCACGAGTATCACGATTCTTAACTATTTTTGTAACTAACCTGCAATGTTAAAATACAACTCAATAAATAAAAAATAAAAATTCGACATAGCTATATGAAGTATTCTAAAATAACAGTTAAAACCTTAACTGGATATTTTTAAAAGTGATCTGGAAAATTCTGGAAATTCCAGAATACAAGTCTTGCTATGTAGAAACTTGACGATTCCAATGTAATAACTTCTGAACGAGCGCAATTTAAATGATGAAGTAGTTCATTGTTTATTAATTCAGCAATAAATACATATTAGCATTTCAGTATTTAGGCCTTCAAAATTTCCTCTCTTGTTGAAAATTTTTTGAAAATGGTGATGGTGCATGGTTTGATAACAGCTGATCTGAAAGAGAAAGTACGTTTTAAAAATAAGAAACAAGAATACAATTTAACCATAAACTACATTAAAACCAGGTTGTTTAAATATTGTCTCTTTTTTAACCTCTCTTTGTCTCTTTGATTTAAAAAAGGAATTTAATACAAAGATACAAATCCATGCGATATCATGCACAGGTATATTTTATGAGATTTTTAAAAATCAGGTCATTTCTAAGAAATCTTAGAAAAATATTTTGTGATACTTTGGGTTGATCTCAAGAAAGATTTTCAAGCAAATTAGGCACAAGGAGAACTGATAATTAGCCAGTAACAGAATAGTTAGCCCTTTCCAATGGCGCCATAGCTTCGTGGTTATAACTCTGGCACTTTGTGCGGGAGAACGGGGTTCGATTCCCCTTGGCGGCAATTCAATATTATGCTACCATACCCCCGGACTAGGACTCCCTATCGAAGCTATGACCTTTCCTGGAAATAATGGACACGATTTGTAAAGCTAGCCATATAAAATATACAGACATTCTATTTATCTATGCAGAATAATTATATACTAGTCGATAAAGCCCGTGCAAAAATCCACAAGGCGCAGAAGAACAATGGAAATGTAGGTTGCTTTACAGTTTTTGCTGACGTCAGCAGTGCATATACAAAAAGAAAATTGGTGAATTTTAGTCATTTGTTGTCTGTAATGCGTAGAGGTTGAAACGCTGTTCAAAATAATGTATAGTATCGTATGTTTTTGACAAACGCTTAAGGAGATATAAGGGTTTAAAAATTTTGCTGACGTCAGGAAAGTCCCTACCAAAAGTTTCAAAAAAATTTCTTCACAAATTCGTACACCCGTTGCATTCATCATATAGTTCTTGAAACACTGATCAAGAAAATGTATAGGATCAAGTACTTTTGAGAAACAGTTAAAGAGATTTTGGGGTTTAAAGGTTTTTTGATGACGTCATCAATCCTTCCACTCCGAAACGGATTCCGGGACCCAAGTTTGGGAAAATTACCCAAATTGGTCCTAGGTGGTCCCTAGTTACCCACGCGGTGAAAAATCATTGACGTCACCACCTCGTTTCCAAGTTATTTGGCCTCAAAGTTTTAAGTGCACTGTAACGGCTTCGTTAAAGTAGTGTTATTGACGTCGCGCCGTAACATCAGAAATTTTAACATATTAGACATGCATTTTTCGGTTACTTCAAAGAAAATTTCGGTAAGATCAAAGGAAAATGAACATATCCGCTTTGCCTGTTACAGAGACACAGAACTGGCGTATTATTATATAGACTAGTCGATAAGGCCCGTGGAAAAATCCATTTAGGCAAATAGCCATTAAAAAAATAAGTTGCTTTAGATGTTTTGCTGACGTAAGCAATACATATACAAAAAAAATGTTCTTAAAATCTTACACAAAATGTCAAATCTAACACAAAAGAAAAAAAAGAACAGCTTGCAAGGTGCAAAATCTAGTTGATAAAAAGTTACAACAATGACACTCACAACATTGACACACCAATACTCACAAAACCAACAGTAAGAACACTAACAGTCACAACACGGATAATAACAATGTCAGAAATAACCCATCTCAAATATGTACATCTTATAAGTGATTATGTTGAAAACCCTCAGTATTTTATTCTGAAATTTCAAAAAGTTGGCCTGCAAAAGTTAGCACAAATCAACAAAAAGAAGTTCTTTACACATTTTGAATATTGTCTTTCCCTTAAAAGCTCATACAAAAATATGAAAAAGCCATAGTTTAGAAAACATTAAATGTAAATCTACAAAAATCAGTCATTTCATTTGCATACCATTCTGTCCCACAAAAATTTACACAAAATGTAAAAATCAACCAGTTAGAACACAAAACTTTTTCTTTTTTAGTGTGATGATCCATACAACCCTTTACCAACAATTCTAAACCTAAATGCCAGAAACAACGTAGATTATCGTGTGTTGATAAAGCAGATTGCGTGGCCTGAAATTAAATAAGAAAACTTTGTCTTTGTCATGAGAAAAGTTATAATTGATCATGTAAAGGTGTGGTTCTGTAGTTCAAGGCAAGCAACATTGTGACTTAAAATTTCGCTAGTCCTCTTGTATTCAGTGCTTCTTGCAAAAAAGAACGCAAGAAAAAAGACGGCTAGAGGAGAAAAAAAAGCAAAATAATATATGCTGCTGACAACTTAAAACAACACAAAATATAGCTACACACGTCTTTTTTTGTAAGAACACAATCCTCTGATTTTTCCGATAGAACAAAATAAAAAAAAGCCACAGGCTCAAAACATTGCTTATAAAACCAAAACAATTTAAATTTTGCGAAAAGATAAGAACATTCCAGAATACGAATTATCTTACAATTCTTTCTAAATTGTATACGTCTGTCCGTCCGTCCGTTTATCTGTCACGCAAAATGGTAGCTTAACTGCGATGGGCGAACCCGTGGATTTTTCCACGGGCTAACGACTATCTCTATAATAATACGCCAGTTCTGTGTCTCTGTAACAGGCAAAGTGGATGTGTTCATTTTCCTTTGATGTCGCCGTATAAAACGGTAACTATAAATAGCAATGATAAGAAAAATCTTGTGGATTTTCTATATGGGCTAGCAACTAGTGCGCTGGAATAAGTAAAAACAGCTGTTCATTTTGGGGCAACTTCGGTTAAAGGTCGTTTTGATCAGATTTGTAAGGTGTATAAGTCCCCAACCTCGTCCCCAGGGCATTTTGTATCTTTTGTATCTTTGACCCCGGAACGGTGATACGAACAAGGCCCTGGAGGAGGCCTCGTCACGTGACCCTCCAATACACAGTTTTTCTGTGTGTAATATTTAATGAAATTTGTCTCAAGTAACCAAAGTTTTATATATAACCTTGCAAAGCTAAGCGAGCTCGGCGTTTTACGTCACAGATACGCGATGCGAGCTTTTTTCATTCCTCTCATACGCAACACACAAACCGCTCCCATATATTGCCCTTGATTGTTTTCTAAATGTATAAATATACAATCATGTTATTTAGGCGGGCTGTTTACAAGCACTGGGTTGCAAAACTTGTAGCTAGAGGTAACTTGGAAATTAGTAAATGATTTGCCCACCTGACCATAGCACTTCGTTGGTTCTCTAAGGTGCAAATGTGGCTACATAATTTTCAAATGGTCCTGTCATTCTAGGTGCCTGACTGAGAGTAGATAGGCAGAAATCTAACTTCATATTAACATTTACATTTTTTATTCATTTTGGATGAACCTTAGAATTCTCATTTACTGTAAGTTCATATCTCTGTCTGCATTACACTGCTTTTATATGATGACCAAGATTTTGCTGTACAAATCCTAAAGTTGCTTTTTTATTATTTTTTTGCACAAAGTTTATTTAAACAATAGTTAACTGAAACTGAATTCGTATATGGTGGACTCACTGCTTGCAGTTAAATTGGGTGAAAAAGGCTTCAAAAAAGTATTTACTTTAGAAGTCTTTTTTGCTTTTACATCTTGTGGCCTTGACATTTTCAAAAAGCCACCCGTTACTAATAAATTCTGCTTTTTCTTTTCATAATGACATGTTTTTAAAACGCCTTACAGCTTTTTTATTTTTAACTCAACAAGCTCACATTTTATTGCACACACAGGTATACAAAAACAAGGTTTTTTTGTTTACAACATAAATAATCTAAAAATTTTATCAAAAAAATGCTGGTTTAAAAATTGAAATCGACAAGTCCACATGTGTTCTGTTTTGTCAATTCAATGTATCACTGCTTTAATAGTTTAGAAAGAATTGGTATACGACTTTACCAACAGCAAAGTATTGCTACCTTAAAAGGAAAAAATGTTTAGGGAATAAGTTTTTGAGGAAATTATTTTGGGGATTTTGGACCAAATTTATTTTTATAAAGTCCCACTTAAAGCTCATCAAAATTCTGCTGCTGTTCAAAAAACGATTTTTAATTGATATCTATTTATTGTTATTATTCTGCTTGGAAAATACTTAAAATGCCAAACTAGCTAACCGTGAACATTAATTAAGTATTCTCATAAGAAGAGCATCCAATCAAAAAAATATATCAGCAAAAACATATTATTTGCAACTATTTTTTCGTTTACTGGCATAATTTTAGGTTAAATCTTATTTGACATATTTTTGAGGTTAGAATAGCTTTTAAAATTTTCTGAACTGTATCTTAGTCAAAATTGATATGCTGTCAAAAATGCGTCTCTGAAAAGGGCTAAATTTTGAAACTGAAGTATGATGATAATAGAACTATTTTTTGGCTCAATTTCATCAAACCAATCTAAAACCATATCATACCAAATGTTAAGTCAATATTTTAATTTTTGCTGAAGTTATTGGACGCTATATATACTATATACTCGGTTTCTACACTTTTTTTGTCATTTTTCACAAGTGTTGTAATTAGTATTACAACTCTTGAAATAATATATCACAGTGGTGAGCTGTTCAATATCTACCACTATCTTCAGTACATCCTGGATTGAACCATATGTCAGATTGAGCGCTCAATCAAAGTGTGACTTAAAATTTGATTGAGTTCGATTTTCTGAAATTTCTTCATAGTGTGGTAAAAAAGACCTAGCAAAAATCAGTTTAAGTAAATCTTCCTACCTTTTCTCTTCCTCAAAATAGCTGTGTAATTTTTTTATGCCTTGTGTAAGATTATCTTTTATCAGATTGGTCTAAAAGTACTCCATAACAAGTTTCAAGTTAATAAATTTATTTTTTTACCGAAGTTATTGCACTTTGAATTTTCTTGAATTAAGCCGGGTAAATGTGCATTCAATGATAAAATGGCTCTGACAGTTAACCTACTGGGTTTTTATATTTTTTATGGTAACCAAACCATATAAAGTAATAAAACATGCCCACTAATAACAGCCTGATATAATTTAAAACGTAATGATACATTCTGTAAAAAAAACATTGATATTTTGTGCAAAATTATTTTGTCTGTAAAGGACGTTGGCGGCACTAGGTCTCTCAGCTAGTAATTTTATGTAACGTCAATCTTTGCATAAGGCGACTTGGAAACAAGTTGAGTTTCTTTTTTTTTGTTCTTATCTTGATAGTTTGCTAGGTATAGTGTGCTAGCTAGCTACTTTTCTAGTTTTATTAAACTTTCCCAGCTATTGAAATATTTCCATGTAAGCTGTATTACTTTATGATGTCTTATTTTATACTTTTATTGCTTAGTAATGCTTTTTATTAAATTTTTCACTTTGAAAAAAAACATGATATATACTGATACAGCTCCTCCGCCATTTTAATACGAACAGCTTCCTCCTGTTCGTCACAGACTCGCCGCCTCGCCAAAATGTTTTGTATGACCCAATAGTTATGTCACATATCCGCGCCAATCAGGTTTCATATCGGACCAGCCTCCTCCAGGGCCATGTTCGTATCGCCGTCCCGGGGTCAGAAAAGATACATGATGCCCTTGGGACGAGATTGAAAAGTCCCTTGAAATATAAATCATGCACATGCATTTAATTTTTCGTTTGATTGCTTAGCTAACAATCGTTCGTATAGAACTTTTTTTCACTTTGCGATGAGATGGCATCTGTTTTGGCTATAACCGGCACTAATAATTAAAGCGGACCTGTCGTAATACGTAATAGAGTTAGTTGGCACTAAAAAAAGACTGGAACTAAGTTCGTAATGACGGTTGTGGCAAGAAAAGCAAGTATTTAAAAAGCTATATCTGGAGTCATACAAAGTTTTAACAAAAAGTGGTTATATCATTTGGGAATTTCTCATACAAATCTTTAAGGTAGGTCCAGCTTGTGAAAGTACTTCAGCTTCCCTTTAAACTGCTTTATAATAATGTATTTTCACTTGACAAGGTGGTAATATCAAATCTGATTGGGCAGCTGAGGCAACTCATTTAATTATGGAGAAACTAGTCTTCACAATCAAGGTGAAAAAATACTCAATATATACATGCTTTTTTATGTGTTTAAAGTTGACATGATTATATTTCATGTGGATTTTTGTCAAATTTTTTTATTCATTCATTCATTTATCCATTTTAATCACTCTACTTTTAGTAGTCAGAATTTTTTATACTGTTTTTCTTGTCGAAGAATGGTTCTTTTACAAATTTTTCTCAATATAACAGCTGTTTGCTTTAACACATTGTTCACGTGTTTGTTTCCTGATAAAACATTTTTAAAAAGGGATACCTTATAATTCCACTTAAGCTGATTAAATGCTACAAAAACAGCAACTGCTTGCGTTAATTAAAAATATGAAACGCTGATTTTCCAAAATTTATGAAAATTAGAATAAGCACAAATACAAACAAACAAAAATATTTTATTATTAATGTAGGAAAAAAATACCATCTCGTTTAATAACTGAGGTACACAAGGTGTGTTTTTAATCTTATTTGTGCTACTCTAACACTTTATGGTTTTTGTGTTATTTTAAACCCTGTTTTTACATTGCACTAACTGTGCAAATTATTCTTTTCAATTGTTTAAAAATTTGTTTTAAGGTGGTGATTCACGATTTGATTAATCGAATTCGATTTGTCGATTTCGACAAATTTGCCAAATTGGATCGTGTATCATGCAAAAATCGTATGCTTTCGGCATGTTCAGACTTTTAAAAGTCGGATCGGTTTAACTTTTTCGATTAATCGAAAGGTTTTTAACTAATCAAATGATCAAATGTGCGTTTAGAAAATGATCAAATGATCAAATGTGCGTTTAGAAAAAAAATTTTAGTATTTTTATATGAAAAATAAACATTACTAGGGGATGTTTAAAAACATGTCTTAAAAGAAAGATTAAAAAAAATTTAACGAGGTTTTCATCACTGAATGGATGTGGAAGAAGCGCTCTGGAGCTTATTAACAGAAGAATCCAAAGAAAATTAAAATAATCTTCTTGCTCTAACCGAAATTTTTTTAATAACATATCACACACTCTAAAATTAGGTCTTTTCTTCAGCCAGGTCTTTTCGTCCACATACGACGGTTCTAACGTTTTCTTAAATTTTTTGTTGCTGAAATAATTACTGCAATAGCAGCGAGTTTAACTCTGTCTTCGCTCTCTGAAGACATTTTATCGAAAGAAAAATATCAAAATCTGTTCTCGTGTATCACCTGAAGTTTCGATTTTATTTTAATGCTCAATATAATTTCGACAAATCGAATTCGATTAATTGGGTCGTGTATTATCGGCTTTAGGTTGTTTGTGCATTAGCATGTGGGAAGTGGATTGTGACACCAAAGTTTTTAGAAGATATGTTGGATTCTTGTGATAAAAAGAAAAGAAATATGTTACCATTAGAATCAGAGTAAGACTTTCTAAAAGTGACTCTTTTTTGTTAAGTGTCGTGTTCTTACCTTTTTTCCAATCAGATTAGTAGAGGAAGATGTATACGATATGTACTTTTTCTATTGTTACTTTGCAATAATTTCGTTTTAGGTATTTGCCACCAGTAACTGAGCACACTTTAATCAACCAGGAAATACTGTTTTCACCTAATGCTAAAAGAAAAACTCTTTTTGTTGGAAAAGTTTTCATTACTATTGCAGCTAAGCAGGTAACAAACGATATCAAGCCTATTGTGGTACCGCACCTAGAAAGTGGCAATTTGCTGTTTAAAAAGTACAGTTTAATATCCCAATCTATTTTTATAATTTTTGCCTTTTGATACTGTGTATTAGCTTTTTGGTTTATTTGAATGCTAAAAAATCATTTATCAAATGCAAACGTTCTAGAGGTTATCAACTCCAAAGTAGCTTTTGAATTGTTAGAAACGCCTCTTAACATTACTCGTTTTAATGCTGTCTGTCTGTCTGTCTGTCTGTCTGTCTGTCTGTCTGTCTGTCTGTCTGTCTGTCTGTCTGTTTGTCAGGTTTCTTTAAAAGTAGGGGCTAATGGTATGTTAAGCCTTATCAAGCTCATTTTCTTTGAATTTTTCACCATGTGCAGAGCGTTAGATCACATATTGTTTAAAAAAATGGCACATATTTCTTTATTAAAAGTCTTATCGCGCTTCAAAAAATGACTAAATTCTGGACTTTGAGAAGAATAAGAAATACAACCAGAAAATATTTTATACCAATTTTATTATATTGGTCTAAAACAGTGAGCAGTGAACATTGTGCTTCCATAAGAAAAAACAATTCAGTTAGGACGACACTTTCACTTTTAACTTTTCTAATTTAGTACAAACGAATGAAAAAAGCTGTCGAGTGCGCTGGTGGTAGCATTGTATTAAAAGAAACGAGAGACTTAAAACTATTTCGCGACATGTCTTCAAATCAAACGATAGTTTTATGCTCTGAAAGTAAAGATCGAAATAATTTCCGGGAGGAACAAAAAACATGGATGAGTGAAATTATTTCGAAATTAAAAAGGTGAGATATAACTTTTATAGTGTTTTTGGTTAACTGCCTTTGCCCAATTTTTCTAATTTTAGCCACAATTAACAGCATTGCAGGACTAATTTATTAATTTCCTTTCTCATTTTCATCATTCAAACTTGACGAAATTTAACGAGAGTTTTCCCTGTCCTTGTTATTTGTTACCAAATATTTCGCTCGTTGCAATCATAAACCCAATTTACAACTGATAGCCTGTATTGGTAATTTATTCATGCCAGTTGTCTATTAATACTAAAAATTTTATTGCAGTCACCATCTTCGAACTATAAAAGAGTCAGAGATTGGTCTCGCTATCTTACATGTATCGTTAGAATCATATTGCAACCCAACGACGTCCACTTGTAAGCTATGTTCAATTTATCGTGTAATAACAAAAACAAAAAAATAAAAATGCTATACAGTTTTTGTTATTCTTGAATTTCTTTTTTTTTGGTTTCTTCTTACGATTAGAAAAAAAAATTGAGAATGTCCATCCGTGATTATCCGAATTTTGGAGTAGGGCATACGCCGAAGGCTAGAAATTTTCTTTTAAAAAAAGAGAGATTGCTAGCAAAAAAATCAAAAAAAATTTAGAGTTTTTACAAAAAATCCTTTGGCGTGTACGAAGAGTGATCAGATAATACGGCCAATAACTGCAGAGTACTGGTTTTGATATTTCAGGCATTGTTCTGGAATTTTTCATGACTGTTTTCCAATAGTTTCATTATTCATTCAAATTTGTGTGCATATTAATTTGTGTCCATTTGAAAATAAAGTGTCATATTCTTTTTAAGAATATAATTCAGCTTGCACAATCACAATACACATAATGGAAACTATGGGAAATATATTTTGATAACGGAAATTCCTACTACATAACTTGAAGCAAAAGTTGTATTTTAGATAACTTATATTTACAAATTTTTTCGATTTTAGCATCATCATTTGCTGCTACCACACACACGCAAACACTAACCGACACCATGGTAGCGACACAGTTGTCCCCATCGAATGCTTTAGTAAATTTTATTTTAGCTACGATTATTTCTATTAATATTGCTATTAAAGGGGATTCTACGAAGGGATCCTATTTTAAGCTTCAATTTAAGCTACGAAATTCGTACACCACAGTTTCAACCGCTTAAGTCATCAAAAATATTGTTCTTATACTGGCTGCTAAGAAAAAAAATTAATTAGATTTTTGTAAGAAAATCTTTTGGTTTCAAAAAAAGCAAATCATATTGTTCGGCCGATAATGTCCAATATGCGTAATCCTTCAGCCATGGTTCTGAGGTGCCTATCTGCTTTTATCAAGAAAAACTTTGTTTAGCAAGGACTTGTTCTTGGATTCGTTGTTAAAGTAATGAATTGATCGAGAGTCGAACCCATGATCTTCTGTACTTCATCACTAAGCCAACATTCGCCCAAACATCTACAGTACTATGTTTGAAGTTTTTATACCATCTGTTTCTTTTTGTGGTCGTCTTTTTTACAGAGACACCGCTAATCCCGGAAGAAATAACTCCTGGAAAAATCTGGAAAGTTGAAAAAATAGAGAAAAAACTTCTGGAAAGTAAGGGAAAGTTGCAATAATAGAGAACAACTTTGGGCAATAAGGAAAAGTTGCAAACATAGAGATAAAACTCCTAGAATAATCTGGAAAGTTGCAAAAATAAAGAGAAAAACTCCTGAAAAAAAGTTGCAAGGATGAGGTCTAGGAATTTTTTTATTTTTTTTATTCAGGTCTGGGCTTTTTTAGTCAATAAAATTCTGTTTTGTCAAAACAGTAACTGTTGGGAAAAAGTTAGTAAATTCCTGGGATTTTTGTTTAGAAAACTAATTTTATTCAAGATGATTTGCCTTTGATATGTACACGAAAAAAAATGTTGCAACTCTGCTTTTCCACTTCGTATGGTGTAAATGCCTACACGAGCCTTTTTTTAAAGAAAAAAATTTTTATTACCTATGCCTAAAATTGATCGAAAAAAGAATTGAAGAAGAAAAGTTGAAGTTGGTACTAAAATAATCTAAGAAGACTCTTACGAGGTGATCAAATCATCCTACCAATAATTCGCTATGCAATCTACCACGAAATTTATTGCCTCAAAAAGTATCAGCAAGTAAATGAATTTTTCTGGAACATTCCATTCAAAATTGTGATGGTTTTTGGCGCTATATCTTTAATTTGTGAAAAACACAAGTACAATTTTGATTTCGTGATTGGAACTCTTTGTTTTATATTCAAGATATGTAATTTATATGATGCATCCTTTCATTTGTTTTAAGAGCTTTCCAAAGAAAGAAAATTACACTAAAAGTGCCAGTACAACTTGTATGAATGAAGAGAATGACAGTATTGGCATGAAAAGGTATAGTTATTTTGTTTAATCAAATGTAGGCATGTACCGTAGAACACGAGAACAAGTTACTCAATGCGACTAAAAAAACAAAACTCCTTAAAATCTCTTATAACCTACACCTATGTGAAAATTTGGGATGTGTACAGGTGTGTCTTTGTTTAATATTAAACATACAATGAAACATAAATTGCGACATTCGATCAGGCAAACTAGGCAGTTGCGTACAAAATTTTGAAGAACTAATGAAACACCCAAGAAATTCTACTTGACACGCAACATCTGTGAGGGACATTTCACGTTAAGATTCGTGCTATTTTTATTCACATAAAAGTGTCCGTATTTCCTGAACTAGGTAAGCATGGGTAAACTACAGTACGAGAGTAAACAATGCGAATAATCAATTTAACTCCTGACGAAATTGTTACTAATTCAGAACAAAGATGTTTCAGAAAAAGGATGGAACACGGAAAATATTCATAAAATTGTCTAATATTCTAATATTTTGTTTATCTACGTTGTTAGGAAACGAATTCAACAAAATTTATGTAGTTTTGATGAAACCTCAGCTGCGTTAAAAAAGTCGAAATTAGCAAGTCTATGTTTACGGAAGCCAAATACAAATGAAAAAACGAAATCGGCATCGAAAAGAGATATTATTACAATAGATGATGACGATGACGATTTTAATTTCGGCATACAACCTTTATTAAAAGTATTCGAACATTCTAAAGCATCAAAAAAATCAGAAGACAAGGGGAAGTCGATAATAACTGAAAAAGCGAAAAAGGCAGGGGATGTGGAAATTTTGGAAGGAGAGTCGCTTGAAGGAAGTCTTCAGCATGATACTCCTAAGACACATTCAGATATGTTTTTCACTCCACAGTCTAAAAAAGCAATACCCGATACATTCCTGAGTTCTAAGATTATTTGCCGTGTATATGAAGAAGACGAGTACAATGATCCGTTCATGTTCGATATTCATGAATCATCTTGTCCAGGTAATGTTTCTTATGTTGTTGGTAATGACGGTCAAAATAGCATACCAGACGGTGTGTCAATTACACACCAAAAAGTTACAAATATCTCAAGAATTACGGATCAAAAATCCAAAAATGGATTAAATGAAAAACAAGATGAAATTCGACATCGTGGCAATGAATCGGACTGGCGGTTTAAAAAGGCTGCTTTAAGTTCACAAGAAGCTAGCAGTGAAGAAGTTTTTGTTTCTGATAGTGAAGGCAACATGGTCCAAAGAGCTTCGGTAAAAAGTAGACAGAGTGAAAATAATACCGATATGTTATGCGACAACATGGTATCAAGAGCTATTACAAAAGATAAACTAAGAGAAGAGGACAACAATGATGGAGATATGTCGTACTTACTTGACAAAAATAATGATAAGGAAAGAATGTTTATCAGTGAAGAATTTTTACCATCGGAAGATAAACAGCTTGTGCCATTGAAAGGATTCTTATCGACAGTTAACAAGGTAGGTTTAAAATCAATTTTTGTTTTCCATCTCACTGATGCGTGATGCTTGAGTTTTTGTTTTCCCTTTTACTGATGTGTTTTTGGTTTTGGTTTCCATTTAACTGATGTGTGGTGTTTTTGTTTTTTATTTTATTGATCTGTGGTGTTTCCGTGTTTGTTTGCCATTTTACTGATGTGTGGTGTTTTTGTTTTTGTTTTTCATTTTACTGATGTGTGGTGTTTTTGTTTTTCATTTTACTGATGTGTGGTGTTTTTGTTTTTCATTTTACTGATGTGTGGTGTTTTTGTTTTTCATATTACTGATGTGTAGTGTTTGTTTTTTTTTTGTTTGTTTTTCATTTTACTGATGTGTAGTGTTTTTGTTTTTCATTTTACTGATGTGTAGTGTTTTTGTTTTTTGTTTTTTTTCATTTTACTGATGTGTGGTGTTTTTGTTTTTTTTTTGTTTTTCATTTTACTGATGTGTGGTGTTTTTGTTTTTGTTTTTTATTTTACTGATGTGTGGTGTTTTTGTTTTTGTTTTTCATTTTACTGATGTGTGGTGTTTTTGTTTTTCATTTTACTGATGTGTGGTGTTTTTGTTTTTCATTTTACTGATGTGTGGTGTTTTTGTTTTTCATATTACTGATGTGTAGTGTTTGTTTTTTTTTTGTTTGTTTTTCATTTTACTGATGTGTAGTGTTTTTGTTTTTCATTTTACTGATGTGTAGTGTTTTTGTTTTTTGTTTTTTTTCATTTTACTGATGTGTGGTGTTTTTGTTTTTTTTTTGTTTTTCATTTTACTGATGTGTGGTGTTTTTGTTTTTGTTTTTTATTTTACTGATGTGTGGTGTTTTTGTTTTTGTTTTTTATTTTACTGATGTGTGGTGTTTTTGTTTTTGTTTTTCATTTTACTGATGTGTGGTGTTTTTTTTTTGTATTGTTTTTCATTTTACTGATGTGTGGTGTTTTTGTTTTTGTTTTTCATTTTACTGATGTGTGATGTTTTCGTTTTTAATTTGTTGTAACTCAATGGTAAAGATCATTATAGCTAAAATAGTTAATTAGTTTCTCAGTCTTTTTAATGTCACCACGTAATTCTGACATTTTTAATGACTTCAAGAACTTGTGACTAAAACGTACATTATTTTTTTCGTGTCGATTTTGTTTAATTTTGATTAGATTTATTTTAGCGTTTCGCTACTTTTCAATTTTTTTGCGTGCAATTATTTTCATGTATTTTAGTTTTTTCGGGAATTTTTTATACAATTGACTCTTGATAACTCAAATACTCGAACATCTCGTTAGGTTGAATAAATGTGTCCGTTCCTAACCCACAATCCTTTTCAGGCTAAAAAAATCTCTATAATTTGAATACTCAAACATCTCGGTTGGCCGAACAAATTTGTCGGCCCCTTGGACGAATTTCTCTCCATAAGTCGAACTTTCTCTTTTTATGTCAAGCTATTCCAGTAGAATTCGATCTTTTTAACTAGATTCTAAACTTTTTTATTCGAACATAAGAGCGAAATTCCCTCTCTTATATTGAAAATGGAAGGCTTGTTAGCCTGGGAGAGCTTTAAAAAGCCTTAAACAAGCTTTGTAACGAACTTTTTCCATAGCAAATAGGTAAAAAAGTATAAAGCTTCCAAATTCACCTATCAGTTTTTTTTCTCGTCTTACCAAAATTTTCGAAAACTCGAACTCTCGATAGGTCGAA
Source organism: Hydractinia symbiolongicarpus (assembly GCF_029227915.1). Classification (NCBI taxonomy): domain Eukaryota; kingdom Metazoa; phylum Cnidaria; class Hydrozoa; order Anthoathecata; family Hydractiniidae; genus Hydractinia; species Hydractinia symbiolongicarpus. Next base: position 13,136,581 of record NC_079885.1, on the reverse strand, counting down.
GTTTATTTTAAGGTCCGGTAAAGGTTGGAGTTATCAAGAGTCCACTGTATTTTTATTTTTTTAAATTTAACCCTTATTATTTGTCTCCTTAAGGTATTGTGTAGAAAGACCGATTCAAGAAGGCAGTTGCATATTTGCTGTTGTAATACCAATGTTATTTTAGAAATCCACTGTTCTAATTCCTAAAGAGGATCCTGACTTGGACTGTACCGATAGAGATCTAGTGACTACTGAGTTTGCACCGTTAGTTATCAATACGACGAAAACAAAACAAAATTCTGTTGCGTCAAAACCCGTCTCAAACAATTCAAAGAAAGTTAAAAATTTCAAAGTGTTTAAAAAAGTAATTTCATTTGTATGATCAAGTTTAGTTTTTATCGTCATTTTAATCGTTGTTGTTATTATCGTCGTGACTGTCGTTATTGTTTTTCGTTTTATTCTCGCCGTCATCATGATTTTTTTGATATTTTTGTTTTCTGCTCTTCTTGTTATCTTTGTTTTTATTTTTCAGCAATTTTATGCCGGCAAAGGTAAAAATCGAAAGAAATATATTAAAGATTTTGTTGTATTTGAAAGCGAGAACGAAGAAAGAATAGCCATGTTCGCAGATTTTCGCCAGGTAAAAAATGGTTAATACAATTCGTTTGATACCAACCAACTAACTTGGGTTAAACAGTGACGAATCATTGCGAAAAGTTTTGAAATAAATTAGTAGTATATACATTTTCAATTTTCTTAGTTGAAACAAACTTTTTGTTTCTTTTAACGACAATTCTTAATTAGAATTAGTTGTTTTTCTGTGGACAGACTTTAAACATTGATATAAAGCACTAAAAAGAAGAGACGAAAATGCGACCTGGGGTAGAAGGGTGCGGGTACTGTTTTACACGTTTTATGAGTCCATCTACCGCCCGTTTTAAGGTCAATGATGAGGAAGAAAAAGAGTCGAGAAGCATGGACCAACTATTTCAGTAAGTTACATTAAACTATCGCTTGATGACTTTTTTGAGATTGTCCTATAACTTCGTTTTACTCATGGGTATTTGTATAGTCATTTCTCACTAGACAATGGACACATCTACGATCACATTTTTTTTTAGCTTTCAAAGAAACGAAAGAAATGGCGGGAAAAGGGCAAGACGTTGACGCCTTGTTTTCTTATGACGCTGTAACTTGATCAATGCAAAATGATACATAAACTTATATAGACAAACACAAGCACAAATTTGAAATGTGCAGAATTGTTGTCACGCTGCTGTACTGTTTTCAAAATGTAAGTTCACTGGATATAATAAAACTGTATAATTTTCGTAACGGAATAATATTCTTTAAGATGAAGTCAAACTTGTAGATATTTTGTGTTGGATAGATTAGACAAGGTCTAGCCATTTTCAGTTAAAAATCTTAAAATGTGCATAATTATACTTGACTTTCTTCATTGTGAGTTCATGTGGTGTTACCTTTATTTATTTTTATTATTCTTTTTGACAGTCGCGGAATGCCACATCGCATAAGCTCGCATAAGCAACCTGCGTAAAATATTAGGACAAACAGTCCTTGGAAATACATTTCGCAATATTACGAAATTGCTAAAATCCCCTTGTCTCAATATTTATTATAATAATTGACAATAGCATCAAGTGGTACTTATTTTGTCATCCGAGAATTATTAACAGGAAGAGAAATGCATGTAACTTTCTCGCTTTGATGAAGTAGTGTAGAAATCTCATACCCAGAAGCTTGAGCCTAAGACGGTTTTCCGACGCTAGCAGTATTCTTTGTACAACGAAACGTCTTTATAGACACCTCTATTTAACGGACATTTTTTTCTGGAACGCTTGAAATGACAACTCTCTAGCAAAAGCTTTGTTTAGAGGACACTTTATAGCGGATACCTCGTTTCAAGGTCTAAATTTACATTACCCCCTATATCTGACCTTTTTACAATAGACACGCCCAACAAAAGGTCATAAAGCTATATTTGTATTGTGTATATTTTACTTAAGACCACGTTTTACATTTTTGTCGAAGTTTTCTTTGATTTTTGTCTTTCATTTTTTAGCCAGTTTATGATCTTGATAGAGCCATTACCGACTTTCATACAACGCAGTCTGGGTACTAGTAAGGCGCTTGTAGAGACAATATTTCATAATGGTTGCGCAACAAGAAAAACAACAACATTACAACATTTGCAGAAAATGCAAAGAAATGCCATGAGTAGTGCAAGTGAAAAAATAGGAAGTTTTACCAATTTTTTAAATTGAATTTACAAGACCCTACAATAAAAATTAAAAAACAGAATCCCTTTCTGAGGATGAGGGATGGACACACCTGGATAATATTTATTTTCTGATTTTAGCTACCTAGTGTCATGCCACCCCAGAGGCACATTGTTATTAAATAAAAAGTATATACAAGTAGCTATATACATTATGTTTATGTAGCGAGCTAGCATTAAAAGCATTCCATTCCGTCAATTAAGGTGGCAGTAACCCTTTTAAAAATCGGAAATTTTTATTTTACATAATTAGTTACGAAAGATTGTTTACAGACTATATATTCATTTTTATTCTGATATAACACACTTGTCACAATTTTATGGCTAAAATACTATTATCTTTCACCAAAAATATTCAGCCTCAACAATTCCTCTTTAAAATAAAAAGTCTACGCGCTGGCGAAATTGTACAGAAAGAAATGTCGTAATTATTAAAGACAAACGTTCATAACAACAAAGATGGCGCATTATGTGGAAATTTAAGACGATCTTCATTATGCTACACTGCACGAGCTTTAACTTTCGATAGCATTTTCGTTTTACTTTAAAATTTTCAGACATGCTTGGTGAACCATGCAGCCATGATACGGTGTGCGGAAATCTTTTTATTAGTAATATTTTTCTTTTAACAGTGTGCAATGCAACAGGGGATGCTAACAAAGAATCTTTTGAAAAAAACAAGAGGCTATTGTTAAAAAAAATAAGAATGAACAAAAAAAATCTGCATACCGTTTTAACAGGGTCAACCCAAGGTTCATTTAAAATCAGAAGCTGATGAAAAATAACGAGATTGTAAGAAGTTGGAGCTCGTAGAAGCCGATTTTTTTCTTGTTTATGATACATTTTTAAATAGAAATTTCTGCTGACTCAGCAATTTTAGTTAAGTTAAAGTCATTTTATTATGTATTAAGGCCTATATTTTTAGGAAATAGTAAAAAAAAATGGTATAAATAAAACACTGAGTAAATAATTCAGCTATTTGGACAGCTAAAAAAGGTTTACTGCCACCTTAAAGGTTTATTTAATTGACGGATTTTCGTATCCGTGTTTTCTTAAGCATACAGCTAGTAAAGTATGCAAGACATTGTATGTTGATCAAATATCTTGTCACAAGAAACAGAAACCTATTTTCACTATTTTTCATAAATATATTTCTGCAAATGTTCAGGTTTCTTTTATCGAACAGAAACCTACTTTTCATAAATAAATTTTTGTAGATTTTTCTTTTATGAAATAACAAAATTTTGGAAACTATAGCAAGAAGTGATATTTTTTTGTAGCTGGAAGACCTGAAGTCTCAGTCCAGGTTAAGACTAGGTGTGACACATTTTATACTTGGTATATATTGTGTCACAAATCCAGTGAAGCGCTTATTGCAATACAGTATTAAAGGTGTAATATGTTTTTTCATAAAACTTATTGTTACTTCTGCAAAGCAAATACAGTTGTTTAGCATTTTTCATTTTGCAGAAGAAGTGGATTTTTGTGGATGTTTAAAAATTAATTTTGAGTGGCACCAGGTTGAGCGTGTAGTGCAAGTAAACCATGTTGCAGATCAAGGTGGACACAAAAAATAACTTTCTCACAACTTTGTACTTGTACGGCATAAAATTTAGATTTAATATTTGGCACTGTGCTTTAGAAGCACATTCTCACTTTCTCTGGGCTGGATAAAGTATTAGGTCCTAAACCTAGGACACATTTTATCTGTCTCACTTATTTTAATTCGAGAATCACTTTTAATCTTTTCTGTATATCTATCTTTGTCAAAATTGATATGCTGTTGAAAACAGTTTATTGGCGTCTTCAAGAATGCCTAAATTCAGGAACTCAGAAACCATGATAGTAGTGAATAATTATTTCGGCTTATAACATATAATACTAAGTTCAATTCATTATTTCAATTTTTACCAAAAGTTATAGGACTTACAGGTTCCAAAAAGCATGGTTTTTTATGCCGCTGACTCCAAAATGGCTGCAAATCGGTTTAATTTTTTATAATATTTTGATAAAAATCTTTTACTCTTTATGTGTTTTTATTTTTCTGAAAAAAAAGAAGTTGTTGCATAGCTTAGTGACAATAAGGTAAGAACAAAAAATTTACACACTCTGTTTAGACCTAAAAAATTCTCAGCGAGAAATTTGAAAAATTATAAATCGCAAAAGGTTATCTTGGAAAAAAGTTTAGATAAAGCAAAAGTAATTCTTATGAAAATTTTTCCGATGTTAGGAAGGAAATTTTTCCATATTACTCATACTTGATGAATAATTAAATTTCCTGCAAAAGATTTCAACAACGTGTAGCTATAAGGCTAAAAACCGTGATGCAATTTAAAAAAAATCTCAGCCTTGTTCTTCCAGACTTAGTCTAGCTAGCTATAGTGAAAAAGTTTAAAATTCAAACTTGACCCATTTTACTTTTACTAAGTATTAACTAATAAATGCTAGTTTAATCCTAAATCTAACTATAGGGTAGCTAAGCTATCTGTAAGAACAACATCAAACAACATCGAGGCTGTTCTCTTTTGTAAACATTCCCGGTGGTATTTCTGTATAAGTACGAAATTTATGTGCACATTTCTTGCCCATGTGAGTGTAATTAAAGTGCTTTGTACATAGATTCGAAGACTGAGTGCCATTGACTCACTCTTTACAAATGACACCACGTAACAAAGAATAAACCGCCGTATTACTATTTTCCGCAATCTGTACCGAGATTTGGTTGTGATATATACCTTTTTCAAAAAAAAAATTGTCGCAAATTCGGATACAGCCAGTCATTACACCGCCAACTCAAAACCATCACTCGGCTATTTTATTTTTGCAGAAGATGTGTGCAAAATTTATCGTCAGCTTAAATAAATACACATCCGAAAGCCTTTTATATTACAATAAAAGTTATAGCTAGCTACCTAAACTGCATTTAGCAAAAGGAAGATTATTTGAAAATTTTGTTGCAGCCACCTTATTTGGCTACTTTTATTTTTTAGCCAGAGTGAGCTACAATTCTGGTCAAAAATAATGGCAGTAAATCTTTTTTACATGTGTAGCAAGAGCAAGGTAAGTGCAAAGCCCCCTTTCCTCCAGAAAGGATTATACTCTGCTTTTTGGAGCTTATTGCCAAAATATTTTGACCGGGATTGTAGCTAACAGCAGCCACAACCAGCTGAGTGAAAATCATTTTGGTGAAGATAACGCAACAATAAATACTGTTGGACAGAATAAAAAGCTCTTATATAAAACTGAAGAAGAACCTTGCATATATAGCAATAAAAAAGTCTAGCTAGTTCGTAGGTAAAATCTTAAAATTGGTGTGTTTAAGATTTAGTTGGCTAAAAAATATAACAATATATTTATCTTAACATGTGAAAACACACAGAAAACAAATATTCCTATAGACAAAGTACTTAGCAGAGAAAAGGTCATAAGGAGACCTGCAAACGTTACTCCACTTCCAACCAAAATGGCCTTCGTAGCATGATTTCGCTATGATTTGCATGGTGAACAGTTTCCAAGTTGACTGTGATAACAAATGTAGAGAGATATTTACACTGGATAAATTACACGAGCTAAAATACAACCCGAATTAGTTTTCTTTGATGTACCGCTGTTATTTCTAAACTTTTTCAAACAAGATGAATGTGATTTTTGAAATGCTCACCTAAAATTTGATAGAATATGAAATCTTCAGATTCATAGAGCGAACAAACAACCTGTTACAACAGGTTGTTTAATTTTGTTGTAATTGATCTCTGCTTGAAACCGAGGCTTATCAGTACAAGTAGAAAGTTAAGGAGATTTTGACCGTAACATTAATACCACGAAAACAGCATTTTCACTTGTCGGATTAAGTTAAAAATTTATACACACATCAATTCAATGATGTTGAATTTGACCCTAAAGTCAAAACATCAAAATTCCAAAATTTTAAGAAATATGTTATTTGGGAAACGTTATGAACAATTTAAAAGTATGGATAAACAGATTTATCAATGGCCCCTTTTTATGTCAAATGTCCAGCTTGTCAGTCTGCATTCCAAACAAAGACACTTGTGAAATAACAAATATCGAGTGCCCGATGGTCAATAGCCACCAATGTATTTACCGCTCACCGCTAATATCATCCTAGGACTTTAATGTTAGTACAAGGCAGTGGACGTATTAGTCTCAATGACAATATTAATGTTGTCGAACTTTTCGTTAAAGTTAAAAGTCCTATAGCTTTCTAAAATTGAAAGATTTTTTTAACCCTGCATCACCTGAATTTAGGTATTTTTCGGGGACACCGATAAGTAAGTTTTGACAGCATTTCAGTTTTCACAGATGTGTATGAAGAAAACATTAAAAGCATTTTCCGTGATTGAAACAAATCAGATATAGGGTCTAAATAACACATAGCCAAATGTTTTATTCAGTTCAGAATTTTTATCAATTTTTAAAAAAAGCATTACATCTAAAAAGGCCTGGTCGCTGTAAGCGCTTTACTTGCGACATACGTGGATGTATGACACGTTTAACCTGCACTTAAGCGCTCAATCTGTCGTTTAACAAAGGGTCGCACAGTTACCTGTGGCTTAATCCGGAGTTTCGACGCCAGGTCCCCAGGCTGGTCTATATACAAAAATACTTGATTAGTATTTAGTTCACTGCTTTACGTGGCTTTTACCCCACGACATTTGCCCATAACCAATTTTAAAACCCTCAAATCTCTTATAATAATACGGAGTGTATGTGACGACCATAGTGGATATCGTCATTTTCCTTTAAAGTCGCCGAAATTTCCTTTGAAGTTGCCGAAAAAAGTATGTCTCAAATGTTAAATTTTATGACGTTACGACGCAACGTCAATAACACTACTTTAACGTCAATATCCTATATTAAATTAATGAAGCCGTTACAGTGCACTTAAAACTTTGAGGCCAAATAACTTGGAAACGAGGTGGTGACGTCAATGATTTTTCACCGGGTGAGTAGCTAGGGACCACCAGGACCAATTTGGGTAACTTTTCCAAACCTGGGTTCTCAAAACCGTTTCGGAGTGGACGGGTTGATGACGTCATCAAAAAACATTCAAACCCTAATATCTCTGCAACCGTTTGTCACAAGTACATGATCCTATACACTTTCTTGATCAGCGTTTCAAGATCTACACAATGAAGGCAGCAGGAATACAAATCTCTCAAAAAAATTTTTGTCTTTACGGGTCATTCCTGACGTCAGCAAAATTTTTAAACCCTCCTATCTCAATAACCCCTCATCAAAAGCACATGATCATATACATTTTCCTGATCAGCGCTTTAAGCTCTCCACAATAGAGGCAATGTGAAAACAAAATTCTAAGTTTTTTTTAGTTGATGAGTTGCTGACGTCATCAAAATTTTTATCCTGCCTTAGTGGATTTTTCCACGCGACTTATCGACTAGTAACTTAAATATTACTTTACCACAAGCCTAAAAATAACCTGAGCTACTCAAAATATGAAACTTAGTAGCCACCTCGTTCCCAATATATTTGAAAAATCTGAAAAACACTGGCCAGTAAGTTGATGTAATAGTTTTGGCTGCTGCGAAGGAATTTTATTAGGTGATTAGCGTCAAATTCTTTTAATTTAGATGTTATGGACAGATTAAAGCAATTTGATAAGAAATTAATGTAGGTAATAAGGATAAAATTTAACGCAATTTCAAAATATTTAAATCATGTGATCTAAAACTTTATCATTACAAACTAGTACGCAGGGTTTTTTTATTCAACAACGGATTCATTTTGAAATGTGTCTGCCTGGCTTAAAGTTCATGTGAAACGCCTTTTTTCATTTTCTTCAAATGTTGGCTAAGCGCATTTCAGCTGGAATTTGGCAATCGAAATGACGTCATTACAGCTTATCATAAATCCAATTAAACTTCAAGTGAAATTAGCAAATTATAATTGTGGTTACAGTTTAAAGTTATTCATATAAAATTCACATGATTGGAATTGACAAATTTTAAAACTTTTGCTTTTTTTTAAAGCTCGCATTGGTGAACAAGCAATTACCCGTTGCAAGAATAAAAACCGAAAATTTGTCCATTTTTATAAAACTAGTTTTTATCACAGCACAAGAAAAATCTGCATAGGTCCGACTGTGAAACAAAACCTTTGAAAGAATTTTGGAAACAAAGTTGATTGTAAGTACTGTTTTTTTTCTCAAGACCGCTTTTCGCTATATGCAGAATTGAATGGGTTGTGCTTTTAAATTTTTCGCTTTTTTCGAAGTCTATTGTTTTAAATTATTTATTTCTGATCTCTCTCTCTCTACTGACAATGCAGTTACAATGCAAATCCTTGTTTTTAACTTTGAATTCGTATTTCTTTATCTTGTTTTCGTTATTGATGGTCCAACACTTCAGCACCGACTGGTGGCCTTGTGGTACAGCGTTCGCCTCCAGTGCGGAAGGTCTTAGGTTCAAACCCCGACCAAGTCATGCCAGAGACTATAAAAGTGTAAATTGATCCTTTCTGCTTAACGTTCAGCACGAGAATAGGATTGATATCTTATGCCGTTTTTCTAGTTGAGCGTTGGTTGTGCTTGCACGCCTTCCGTAGCTCAAATAGGACCTTTAAATGCACCAGGACCTCCTTCACAGGACTCTCATTGATAACAGTTCCTATAAAAACTGAACAGGCTATCCTGGGTAAATAATAATAATAATAAATTAAGCGCTTCCACTGCAGCCAATCTACATACGCCCTCTCACTACCTCGAAGTAGACCGCAGCGCTAAAGATAATTAAGAAATTTGGAATCCATAAAAAAATATGTAACTTTTTGTAAAGAGAGCTGAGCGCTTGCCGGATATTCATGAAGTCACAATTTTGCGGACCAATATAGAAGGGGGCAAAATCTATTCGCTGACTAATCATGCAGTGATACTGATATACTACTGACTTTAACCATTAAAAGTTATGCAAGTACAAGAATAATGATATTCTCACTGGGAAGAATGCCTTCTAAAAAGTCTATTAATTTGGACTTTATAAAACCCCTAACCATCCGTAAAGTAATGCTAGTATAGTTGGTATCCCAAAAATTAATATGGCTATCACATACCAACAGCAAGATGACGTAATAAAAAGCAAAGAGAAAAATAATAGCCTTCATGAATCTAGAAAAAATATCAAAATATGAATATAATTTTAAACATCAATGTTATTGTCTCTGTTGCGGTGAGACATGTGGTTGCGCGCGACGACGTATTTTATTGTTTTATCAGTTGGAAAACCAAACCTTAATCGAAAGTTGCCCCAACTTTGTTTCCAGGACTGTTTGTAGCAAGGTTTTTTTAGAGGAAGTGGAGTTATGCTTTTTATTCTTTGGCAACAATAAATAAACGTCGTATTGAACAAAGAGGGAGATAGAGAAGGAACATTGAGGGGAAGTAAAAAGAATGTATGTTTTATTTTGATGGATTTTGAGAAACAATAACTCTGAGATGGTCATTATACAGTGTCAGTGGTTAAGTACATTTGACTTGTAATAACAACTTTAAATTCTCGCTTTTTTTAAACTACTTGCAGCCATCGAGTTGCCACAAACCAACTTTAACCCTAGTCTCCATTTGCTTCTCGTCCTGGGATCGTGCTTGCGTGGTAAATGCAAGAAGAATATGAGGAGCATGAAACTTTTATTACCAGTGAGTTTACTTGGCAAAGGACTCTCATTAACGAGAGTATTAATATGATGAGCAAATAATCATGAATAAATAAAGAAAGAAAGAAAGAAAGAAAGAAAGAAAGAAAAAAAGAAAATTTAAAAAACATAGTTACAAATATACGTACGGCCAATCGGATCTCGTCGCCATTCGAAAGAAATAATTCGAACGTTTTTTTTTGAAATGGAATTCTTTAAACACAACGTGTGTGTTCAAAAAGATGAAGAACTGCTATAGTTTGGTTGCAACACAAAAGTTTTTCTTTTCTTTTTTCGTGTCCATCATCCGTTGTGTTTGGATATTGGTTTGTATCTGTTCCCTCTTCTTAAGCAAAACACAAAAACGAAGCGTTTTTTTTGTAAGAACTTGTTTTTATGCAACTTAAGCTTCTTTCTTATCGGTATAAAAATGTCATGCAAAAATTGATAAAATTTTGGCTTTGTGACCAATATTTTTTACCAACCAAAATTGTTACCTACTTTTTTATTTTATTTCCTTCATTTTCGGCTGATTTTGGTTTTCCTCCGTACAGTGCGATACAAACTAAAATACCTAAAACATAAGAAATTGCTAGCTATATATAAGAAGGAGAATTTTTTGTACCTATTATTGTTTATTTCACATATTTATTTGAAATAGTGCTCGCTTTTCTTCAAAAATGTTGATAAAATTTGATAAATTTTGATCAGTAACTAAATTTTGTGCCGATGTTTTTTATTGGCCGGAAATGTTTATCAAAGTGTGAAGCCACTTTCATCCCCCCATTTATTATTTATCCCCCCCCCCCCCCAGTTTAGGTATAAATTCATCCTTTAAGGCTTAGGACCCAGGCCCCGTTGCACGACAATTTATATTTGCAGCGCCAAAAAATAAAAAATGTTGTGTATGGTGAAGAAAATGAAAAACTGTCAGATTTGTAATAAAAAGCATCTGAACAAAACTTGTATAATAGAGCTTTTTACTGTAACAATGCTGGTAAATATTTAGAAAAATGTCATTAAGCCAAACATCACTGCATTTAAGACGTTTTCATATTTTGTAGAAACGTAAGTTGTATACGAAGTAACGTAATAAAAAGTATTTTGTGTTCAAAAAACATTACGCAATCTGTTCAAATCATCTTAAATATGGAATACCGACAGATGCAAGCCCTTTTACCACATTGTACTTAAAAGGTTATGGTACTGATGATAACCCAAAAAGAGAAAAGCATCAAAAGAAAGAGGGTTTTTTTAATAACAAAAAATGTAAATGAAATTGACTTTGGTGTCACCCTTGATCTAACTTCTCTTAAAAATTAATCTTTGTTTATGTCTCCAATCAGCTCATTAACAGATGTTACATTTCATCACCAGCTAGTGGGACAACTCTGTTATCGTCTACTTGCTCAACCTCACCATGTCTGCTTTAGTATTAGATATTCCAATGTTATCACCAATTAATAATGCCAATATTTTATTGCCTACGTTATCGACAACATCAACAACTTCTAGCAAATTGTCATTGAATACAATTAATGCAAGAATGTTAGGGAATTGCATCCAGAATAATAAAAAAATTACAAAATTGTACACTGTATGTCCATCGTCAAAAGTTTTTCATTTTTATTGTTTTGCATGTTCGGCCGAAACATTTAACGCTCCAATATTACAAAGGTGAAAATTGCCTAAAAATTAAACAGTATCAGTATAGTCTTGCAAAATTGTTTTTTCAAGAAAACATGGTCCAATTCGTTCTCTGAGTTTAGTGGATAAAATATCAATGACTTTGATGAGGATAAGACTTGATGCGCCTGTTGCTGACTTAGCTTTCAGATTTGGAATATCGACTGGACACGGTTTTAACATTAATAGCACAGATCGTTTTATCACTGAAGATACAAATGTTGCTTCAAAATTTCATGCTGGTTTTATGGTTCTGTTTAATCAAGGTTTCAATGTTTAAGATCTGTTTATGCCCTACCAAGTAACATGTGTTCTACCCCTTTTGTTTGCTACATAAGAAAATTTACAAAATCAGAAGTATATCATGGTAAGAGAGAAGCATGAGCAAGAATACACATTAAAAGGGTTAATGGATGGTTAAAAGAATTCTAATTATTGTAAAACATATTACCAATATCAATGATCAATATGTGTAATCACATTTGGATAATTGCTGCAGCTATTGTTATTATGCAACCCCCATTAGAAAAGTAGTTCTGGCCCCAAGTGATTGCAGTGACATAAGGCTTCTTGACATATTATCAACAAAAAGGTTTTTTTTAAAGCCACAAATTTATAAAAAACGTTTATTCTAGTTATGTTTTTTACAAGCATATATATTATTTATTAATAAATGGTTATCATTTATTGCATGAAACTTTTGCAGTCATTTTATTTTGCGGTTATAGGTTGTTTCTTTTGAAAATTTAAAAACAAATTTGTATGTTACAAACAAACAGGCAGAATTAGAAAAAAAAACTTCTTTTATTTAGACACACATATCAGTTTTGAATGTCTTTGTTGTTTACTTTCCAACGATGAAGATACAGAGAGGTTAAACAATTTGGCTGCAAGCACTATCTTAATTAAATAAGCTTTAATTAGGGTCGCACTTTGTTTAGAACAGTGTTTTCACGTGGCTACCTGTGATAAATATCAATCTGTGTCTATAAAAATGGGACTAGGGATGAGGTTAGCGCGTGGTAACTTGTGGAACCCGACTGGTATGACAAAATCCAAAACCAGAATCCAACATTTTGGTTGCATATGTACTAACAACTGATGCTTGCCATCTTGGAATTAATGATGCTGCTTTGACACTTGTGCCGTACACTATATATACACGTTCTTTTTTTATAGAATCCAAGTACATTTTGGTCTAAGTTTCTTAATTATTTCATGATTTTATCAACCAAGCATATAATAAAAAATTCAAATTTGCAGTAAAGTTACTGTTCTCATTTACGACATGAGCGTCTTACTCGTATGACTTGTCGCTGTGACAATCAGATAAAGGGAGTACAAACAAGTTACAGCCTATATGACAGTTATATATTTTAGAAAGCTTTTACCGAATTATTACTTTTCTTTGTAACGTCGCTGCTACTTTTACTCCGACACTCTGGTAGTTACCGGATAAGTAATGAATTTTTTGTAGGAATTTATACAAAAAAAATTTCGTCTGACAGGTGGTTGGCGGTCAAAGAGGATTTGCTAAATTAGTATGTTGAAGTTTTCGAAAGAAAAAGATTAAACATGTTTTAGTAAAAAAAGGATGCGGCTGTTATTAATTTAAAACTCTGATAACTATCGGATGAACAGAATTTATCCCATACTTGGCTAGTATATTCATGTAAAGTCGCTGCAAACGGCAAAATCTTTTAATAATTTATTATTTCGTTGAGATAATCTATTGTAACCAGGTCTAGACTAATGCTGTGAGGAATTTTTTGTTTTGCAATTCTTAAAGTCGATTTTGTGATATAGAAGAAGTTTCTCCTCCATTAGCTGTTACTGTGATAGCAAAAAACAACCAAACTCAAACTATTGGATGTCTTCTTGATCTGGATAATGATTTGTCGTCTAGAAGACAAAACGCGAAAAAGAATGGGTTCGTGAAGTTCCATGCTATCATATGTCTATAATAATAGCAAGTAGCGAGACACACAAAATGCGGAAAATAAAGGACAGGCGATCCCGTGGATTTATCCAACGGCCACCGACTAGTCTCTATTATAATAGCGGTATTCCGTCTGTCTGTCTCAGCGCGGACCCCCTGCTGAGTTAGAAAATGATGTTACGGAAACACGAATGTCAAATGCGATATATTTTTATCCACTTTGTTGCGACGGGTAAATTGAAAGGACGGGCGAATCCGTGGATTTTTCCACGGGCTAACGACTAGTTAATAATAGCCGTCGTCTGTCTATGTGTCCACGAAAGCGGCGTCCCGTAACGGAAACACGAAATTTTTAAAAGGCGCACGAATATCAAATGCCATACATTTTTATCCACTTTGTTGCGACGGGTAAATTTAAAGGACGAGCGAACGCAATGGGCGATGTTAACGACTAGTCTCTTTAACAATAGCCGTCGTCTGTCTGTTTGTCTGTCTGTTATGGAAACACGAAATGTGATATATAAAGGACGGGCGACCCCGTGGATTTTTCCACCGATCTCTCCCGGCTAGTCCCTATAGTAATAGCCGTCGTCTGCCTGTTCGTGCGTCTGTTTGTATTTCTGTTACGGAAACACGAAATGCAATATATAAAGGACGGGCGATCCCGTGGATTTTTCCACGGGTCACCGAAAAGTGTCTCTCTAATAATAGCCGTATTCCATCTATCTATCTATCTAAAAGCCGTATTGCGGACACACGAAATATACGATATATTGTTTTTCTGCCTAATTGGGTTTTTCCACAGGCCTTACCAATATTGAAAATGACAAATTAATATAATATTATAAAGGAACGAATCTAATCTACTAAATTCTTGCTTTTATCACTGTCATGTCAATATAACGTTTGAAATACCGCAATACCCCAGCGTTGAATGTAATCGCTTACAAGAAAGTTTAGCCATTTTTTGCCTAAAAGATAAAGCATGCATGGAAATTTGTGTCGCAAAACGTTGTTCCTACTTCTCCAACCTCAAAAAAAGAGAAAAGTTCTAGGAACGAGGTTGCTAAACAAATTCTTGGCCTTATAGTTTATAATAAATTAGTTGGCAGACCTTCAACACATGTTTAAATTTCGTATGCAACATTGCAAAAGTATCGCAACACGTTAAAAATCTTCTGTGGCTGAAGAAGCAATGTGTGTCGTAAATTTGTAATTAATGAGATTAAATTGGCGAACAAAAACCTCTTATGAGAATAATTTTATCTTCTCGTTAAAATATTTTATTACAAAAAGCAACAAAATCACGTAGCCACTTACTAAACATAAAAAAGAAATGCATACGTAATGATCGCATTTCAATACGCTTGTAAATAAAATCAACAAAAGGTCTCAAATGAACAAGAAACATTGGATTTATGGCGAGTTGTATCTTTAGATAATTTTCAGCTTAATATGGATTTGACATAAAATGTTGATACGGAAATGACAAGTACACGAAAACCACATTAACATTGAGGCTATTTTGAGAGTTTTTGTGAAGTTTTTGTGTTTATTCTGTACATGCCAAAGGAGTTTTAAATATATGTAACTTGATTAAAGTACAGTATTGTTCATAGAAAAGTTTGAAGATAACAAGACGAACAATGAAAGTCGACGAAAACTTTAAGTCTGCACTTTTGGTGAGAGTTTTGCTTTTTTGGTGCTTTTTTGGTGCTTAAAAGGTTTGGCATTAAAATTAACACAAAGAGAGCTTGAGTACTGATTTTCTTTTGAAATAATTTTTTTTAATATTATACTTTTTTTTTGCCTTAAATTTTTCATTTCATTTTAGGCTAGCGTTCCGCGTAAAAGCAGAGACAGTCTGGACAGTTTATCGAGTCAAGGTAAGGTTTGGTGAATGTAGTGAAAACGAAATCTAATATACCAGTCACACAAATGCGCACAAAAATTTGTTTCGCTCTGTTAAGATCCGGTTTAATGTGTTTAAGATGTTCTAGAAGTTTGTATAAAAAGTTTGATGATGAGATGATATTGTGGTTGATCATGAAATTTCAAAGTTAAACTGTTAAATCGTTAGTTAGGAATATGTTTGCTATATCGTAATTTAGTCTTGTGTAGTCCTATGATGCTCTAGTTGTTGTTGTAAAATCATGTGTAGTAAATTTGAAAGGTTGAATATATGTACACTTCCTTCACATACCAGCTATCGCTCAAAAACGACATTTGTTGAGTTAAAAGAGAAAAAAGTATGTTTCTTGCATCTGCGTACAGTAAGTAAAGAAAAAAATGTTGAAATTTCTACCTGACAACGCACGAACGTGATTATGACCTAGTTGCTAAGTTACGTTTCAGATAACTCGAAAAAATCAGCATCAATTACTTAAGTCTGGTTTTCAATGATTGTGAAAATGTCACATAACCGTCGCACGATTATTGCACGCTTCGCATATGTTGTATAAATTGTTTTTCTATAATGCGCGCGAAACTTGTTGAAAATGGCTGCTGTAAACAAAAAAAAAAATAGGCTTGAGTCGGCTGTGTATATTTCTAAAGCTTTGAAACTTTAATGAAGGCGTAGAAAACTTAATAAGAAACTTAAACATAGATTTTGGTGTGAGAAATATTTTTAAAACGTAGTGCTTTTAGTGTATTGATACCAGAACTGAAACTACACGATAAAAAATTCTTTAACAGATAAAATGTCTTCTAACAGATTTGACCATCTTTTATCTCTCATTGCTCCTTCAATTACAAAGAAATATTGTCCCAGACAAGAACCAATATCTCAATCTGAGAGATTAATAGCACTTCGTTACCTAGCCAAAGGGGAATCGCAGCAAACACAAGCGTGTTAACTTGGAGTTGACAGAGCTACTGTATGCAAAATAGTTGAAGAAACCTGTTGTGCTATCTGGAATGTTTAAAATAGAGGGTGGCAGAGTATTTGTAAGGAATTCAATCAATAATTTTTTTCAGTGTTAGGAGTAATTAATAGAAAACATATATGTATTGAAACTTCTGTCAACTCGGGTTCGTTTTATTACAACTACAAAGGTTTCCATAGCATGGTTTTGTTAGCTATTTGCGATACATAGGGATAATGATGCTGCAATATTTAATGAAAATGCGTTTACTTTCAGTTGAAATGATTTTTATTTACCAGAAGTCTCCGAAAGTAGCCCAAGAGTACCACCAGTTCTAATTGGTGATAATACATTTGCACTCGAAACATGGCTAATAAAACATTACCCAGGCAGAAATCTTTCTTTTGAGTTTTTAATTATAAATTATGAAGAGCACGGAGGATAACTAAAAAATTGTTTGGTATGCTATCAGCTAAATAGAGGGCTTAAGGGCATTTTTCATAATTACTACTTTTCTTAATTACACATATCCATAACTATTTATGCCTAACCGATGGAGCACGCTATCTTTCTACAGGATGTTTTGACAGTGAAAGTAATTCTGGATTTATATGTCTTGCAGACTGGAGAAGAAACACAAGCCAAACAAAAAATCTTTTGTAATTGTTTCAGAGTTATGTAACGTTTGAAGAAATTCAAACCAGTAGTTAATATTGAATATATTAACACTGTTGTCTTCCTCTACTGGTTTTGTTTCGACTACACTAGAGTAAATATTGGTTGTTGTATCCCGATGTTCTATAAAAACATTCCACCATTCTAGATTAATTAATTGTAATAGAACAGCGTTCCTTCCAGAGCCTGATGGAATATTCTTTTGAGATTTCAGCCATCTGTCATAACTGGTTCTAATATTATTTATATTCTGCTTGCCTGTAAGATAAATTAAATAAGTCACCAATTGCCGCCTTCCATGTGTTTTGCTTTTTTCGTTTATCCTTAAATTCTACGTGAAATTTATTCTATAGAACTGGATATTCTTACACTACTAAGTTTTCCTTGGAGAATTGCTGTGCTACCAAAGTCGCCGCCATGTTTGAAAAACAAATAGTTTGTATTTTACCGAGCACATGTTTTGCAAAACAGTCATGTCATGGTTTCTATTGTGCGATTGACGTACAACAATCGCACAACTGTTGTAGAAATAAAAAGATTTTCAGTAGCTACAACAATTTTTGCACAAGACAAAATATGTTGCACTGCAACTCGTGCAACAATAGCACGAAAGTATTTCCATAGTGTTGCGCAACAATCGTGCGACTGTTGCACGACATTTTTACAACCATTGGAAACCTTGCTTTTATTAGTTTGGAAATACGCATTTATACGAACTTCGAAATTTTTAGATTCGAAAGATAGTAGCAGATCGTCAAAACTTGAAAGGAGAGAACCCCATCAGGTAAAGCGAATATGTTTTTGACCTTTTCACCTTGTTCTTATTCGAGTCGATTTTTATTTCGACGCGTTTAATGAGTTGGCGGTAGATATATCAGCGTTCACAAGGCTGCTTCAACATTGTTGAAGAAAAGATTTTGGATTAGCGAGTCTTTTCGTCTCTTTTTCTGAAATTTCCGTAAATAAACCAACATAAAAATAGCTGACGGAATGTTGACGTAGTTTCACGAAGTTTATATAAATGTCACAAAAGTTTTGTAAATGCAATTCAACTGAATAATTTCACATGATCACACGGTATCTAAATTTACACAATTCTGTATAAACGGGGTGTAATAAATTTAGAAGCAACCCCCTAACCCGATCACATTCCAAATTATATACAAAATAAAGGCATGACAGAGGTTGCCAATATCACGTCTATTTTTCGTCGAGATATAGACGTCCATAGCAAGAGTAACGTCTTTCTAGTCTTAAAAGCAAGTTCTAAAAATTTTGAACATTTTGATAATTCTAAAGGCTTTACAAAATGAAATAAAAAGCCATTCTAAACAATAAAATTTGTTTAACAGTAATTATGCACGCTTTTCTTTATAAGAACAATTTCATAAGAACACGAGTCTCAGACTTTGTCCAAAAATAAGAACAAAATAAGAGAACAATAATCAAGAACAACTCGAGTCTGAATTTCGTGATAAAAAAAGAACAATCCAGGATGTAAATTCGCTTGGATTCTCTCTCACGCTAAACAATAATGATATACGAAACTCGAACCGTATCAGCCTAATCTTTATAACAACAAAATGTATACAAGAATGGATTTCATAACACATGAAAAAACATCAAGACAGTCATAAATACTAAAATTATTGTTAAAGCAGTTAAAATATTTAATTCTTGTGCTCAACTTTTCCACTTTCGCACTTCACTTACTTCACTTACTTGGTCCTAATTCCTTAAAAGACTTGGTCTGGATTCATATGGATAAATTTCACAGGAAACACAGTCAACTACATGGTTTAACCTTCTTTGGTAAACAAAATGCGTAGATGCACTTGTCGATGCATTCAAATCTTTCACTGAAATTATGCATAGAAATAAATATCAGTAGGTGTATATTTTTTATCAAGAAATCTTCAAAGATATCAAAAACAATTTTTCGTAAAATGATACCAATATAATTTTTTTTATAATCGCAATTTCATAAAACAATGGCAAGTCTGAAATCCATATAATAATAGGGAGACTTTGTGTGTGTGTCTGTAACCAGCACAGTGGATGTGTTCATTTTCCTTTGATGCAGCTGAGAAGCTATGTCTTACATGTTGAATTTTCTGACATTACGGCACTCCGTTAATAAAATTAATGTAATGTCAATGCGTTAATTTAAATTAATGAATAATGCACTTAAAAATTTGAGGCTAAATGACTTGAAAACAGGGTAATGACGTCAGGGGACAACCTTGGACCAAATTAGGTTAGTTTCCCAAATTTGGGTCCCCGAATCTGTTTCGATATGAACGGGTTAATGACGTCATCCAAAAACCGTTAACCTCAATATCTCTGCAATCGTTTCACGCTCTCCACATCGGTGGCAACGTGTAAACATGTTTCTAAAATTCTTTAAATAGGTCATTGCTGGCGTCATCAAATTTTAAATGACGGTTCTTTTATATTGTTATCCTGCCTAAGTGGATTTTTTCACGGGTTTTATCGACTAGTAAATAAATAATACTCAAAGTAAAAATAGGAACAATTTCAGGCTAAGCATGTGAAAAAAATAAGAACACGAACGGTTTCCTGTTTCCTGTTAGCCAAATTTCCTAGTACTTACTTAAAATAAAAAAGTACAACCAGAAAATATTTTATTTCAAACAAAAGTACGATTATAATTTTCTTTTTTCATCTTTTTTATCTTCACTTTTATCAACACATACGGCAACACTAATTCCTCTTTTTTTGTTTGTTATTAATAAGCAACTAAAGTTTTAGACTGCTGGCACAAAAAGAAATACTCTCGATTCAGTTCTATGTATTTGTTATTCAATGACGCTAACATATCTACGGCTGTCCAACCTTCGACGAAAATCGATAGGATCTGTATTACGACATGCCTTCGTGTCGTAACTTTGTGTAGGTAACAAAAAAACGTAAGAGTGGGTCCTAGCGACAAAACTTTATCAGTCCACAATGAAACAACAATGACTATTGTTAGCAATATTATCGTCTCGTATTAGCCTCATAAATGATGTTCATTCGATGTCAAAAATTTCTTTAAAAATACTCTTTTAAAAAAAACAAGAAGCCCTGGGGGCTCTAAGAATTTCCGCGCGCTACCAAAATATTTGATGAAAACCTGCTAATTCGTTGTGTTATTGTGCCAAACATTCGAAGGGGTTTGGTGCATGAACCTCTGAAGATAAAGCACACCAGTGACATTATATCTTACAACAAACGCAAACAAAACGAAACGTGTCATAATAAACTCACATTTTAAAAGAAATTGCTAACAAAAAATACAGCCTATCATTCATGGTTGAAAGTCTTGCGATTGAAACGTTTATGGTCTTAAACGGCATTAGTTGACAAAAAATCAAAATTTTGATGTGACCATCATTTTCAGCATACTTTTTTTATTAACTGTGTCAATTTTTGTCGAAAATAAAGCAGTTTTAATTTTTGGATAAATTTTGGCCTGAAATGACATTTAGGTAAGAAGAAATCAAACTTTTGTACCATCATCATTTTCAGCATACTTTATTTGTTAACTGTGCCAGATTTAGCCGAAAATGAAGTGATTTCAATTTTTTGGACTAATTTTGGCCTAAAATGGCATTTAGGTGACAAAAATCAAAATTTTGATGTCACCATTATGTTCAGCATACTTTATTTGTTAAGTGTTCCAAATTTTGTTGAAAATAAAGTAGTTCTAATTTTTGGACCAATTTTGGCCTAAAATGACATTTAGGTGACAAAAATCAAAATTATTATGTCACCATTATGTTCAGCATACTTTTTTTGTTAATTGTGCCAAAATTTGTCAAAAATAAAGTAGTTTTAATTTTTGGACCAACTTAGGCCTAAAATGACATTTAAGGTGGCAAAAAACCAAAATTTTGATGTCACCCTCATGTTCACCATACTTTTTTTGTTAAGTGTTCCAAATTTTGTTGAAAATAAAGTAGTTCTAATTTTTGGACCAATTTTGGCCTAAAATGACATTTAGGTGACAAAAATCAAAATTATTATGTCACCATTATGTTCAGCATACTTTTTTGTTAACTGTGCCAAATTTTGTCAAAAACAAATACAAATTTTGGCCTGAAGCGTCAATACTAGACTTCCCAGTAGTTAAGGAGCTTGGGTACGAAGTGACGGACCAACGTGAAATCCCAGGGTCGATTTTTTCTCCAAAAATGCTCCGAAATAAAAAAACGACGGTTTTAAAGAATTTCCTACGCCTTCGGGCGCGGAAATTCAAAGATTTTAAAAGATTAAGATACGAGGTTTCCTATGCGGAGGAGGTCTATTAAAAAGGAGAGCAGTTGAGAGAGAACCGCAAACACGAGTTAAAAAAATTATTTTGGTTAGATAAAATATAAATAATTCACTAGATTATTCTTTAAAATGTGAAATTTATTCATTGAAGATATAAAAACTTATGACTAAACTAATTTTGAAAACTTAGAAAAAGATCATTTTTTCAAAAAAGAAAATCACGTTTGTTACACTTACTATAACTATTTCAGTGTTTTTCTTACGTCGCGTAACGTAGGAAGTGCGCCCAGTATCAGATATTGATTTTTCACTCCTGGGTAAACATTGAAATCATTGGAAAGAAAAAGCAGGATAATGTTTACACTGGCAAATATTTTACTATGGATATGTTAAGCGGTAAATTTGTTTATTTTCCGACTAAACCATGGCGACGTATCTAATGGTTGACGATGCCGTGAGAAAAATGCGAAACCGACCCATATCTACCATTAGCTTGTCGGTGAGTTGAAAAAAAAAGGCATTTTGTGAGGTTTTGCGATTTCTTAGGTAAATCATTAAAAGACAACATAAAAATATACCGAAAAAGATCTCGCCAAATAATTAATTAAACTCCAGCTCCAATGATTTAAGCTGTCACCGGCTATATTATATGAAACTTTCAAAGATACTACATTTTCTTTCTAAAAAGGTGGATGAATTAGAAAAACGATGGTGTTATGCTGCGTCAGCATGTGAGCTTGAAAACTTGAAGACTTTGTACAAAGTGGATAATGAGCTCATCAATAAGAAGGTAAAAATACGTATTTTAGTTACTGGATGAATTGCAATTAAGTTGGCAGTAACCTTTTTTTAGCTGTGCAAACAGCTGCATTATTTACCCAGTCTTTTACGTATAGAAATTTTCATAACTAACTTTAATAACTAGTTAAAAATGTATAATAGGCAAGAAAATCGACTTCTACGAACTCCAACTTTTTACAACCTTGTGATTTTTCATCAGCACTTGCGATAAACAGTGGAATCTTTTGCATTTTCTAATTCCAGCTAACAGGATATGTATATTTGACCTCTCGTATTTCATTGATTACTACTATTTTTCTTTTCGTTTTATGTTGGCTGTTTCAGGACTACTTCACTGTGAGTTTATCTTCATTTCTAATCTTCATTTCATTTCTCAGCTGCAACTTTGTACCCAAACTATTTGCATATTTATGTTTTAAACGATTCCGTTGGAGGGTCAATCAGAGGCTTTAGTGAAGCTTTGATAAGAGGGTGGAAAAGCCTATTTGCATGTAAAACTTGTAATTTAGTAAGGGAACAAAAACCTTGGAAACACGCGACATTTGGCAGGTTTTGAGAAACACGCGACATTTGGCAGGTTTTGTTAGGTACGGGAAATTTGACAGGTTTTGTCTTTACTCAAAGAAAACGCAGGAAATTTTATGCGATACCCCGATATTGACCACAGCCAAACCAAAGTAATCATCGATACTCCAGTCGTGGTAACATTTATTGCTTTCTAATTTTTGCGCATATGTTTATTATAGCGCAGTTCACGAAAAGTGCACTTATTTTGGGGCTAATACACCATTTACACCTTTCACACTAATGTTTAAATATTATTTTTGTAACATTTAACATGTAACATTTTTTTAACATAACTTATAATTTTCCCTTTTCTTTTTTATGTTCTTATTCTTCGCTGGATTCAGGGGGTGAGTGCTTTATGTAGTAAAGTTAGTTTTTATGGTATTGTATATGCTCCTTCCTCAAAAAGTTTGATCCTAGCCATTTAAGCAAAACTTTTTCTTGCTAAAACTTTCAAGAACATTCATTCATGAAAGTTTATTCAAAACAAACTGTAAAGCTATAAATTTTATGCAAGTGAAACAAAAAATACGATTTGTTGTAAAGCGCATGAAAATGTTACCGTGTGGCCCCTCGTTAAATTACTAGAATTTGCAACATTTTTATCATATTTTGCAACATTTTTGTTTTTAATTAATTAAAATCCGTTTATCCAAATCGAAACAAACCAAAATATTTGATAACATACCAGCATCAAAAGCAAGATGGTGGAAATTCAAAACGTGCGACCAAAGCAAAAGCTTTCTGATGAAGAAAAATCAAGCTTTATTAATTTTTATAAAAATCACAAAGCACTCTGGTGCTTAACGTCCATTTTCAAATAACCTTTAAAACCTTCTGAATCTTCTTCTTTTAGCTCTTTAGACAAATTATGGTAACCATCAATTTATTGGCGAAGCAACCATGGTCTTGTCTAAATAGAGCGTCTTGTTTGCCTTTTCGTTTCTACTTCTTCATCAAGAAGAAGTGCTATTGATGTTATTACCACGTTTTTTTACAACCGCCATCTTTCCTCATAGATACATGTAAATTTGTTTCATAAACTAGCACCCATGCGACACGGGCAAAAAGATGTGATTGAAACAACATTTTTTTGTAGCAATTGCATGAAAAATGTTTTCGTGTCCCCGAAGCTTAATAGTTAATTCATGAAAGTTCATTAAAAACATTAAGCTGCGGTTACCGTAAATGACTGAAAAGTCTCTTGGGGTATATCTAACCCTTTTTTTGCTGGCATAGTTAATGTAAGTCCAAATTCTATGGACTGGATAAAGCATTCCGTCCCAAACCTAAAA
This sequence comes from Hydractinia symbiolongicarpus, assembly GCF_029227915.1. Taxonomy (NCBI): domain Eukaryota; kingdom Metazoa; phylum Cnidaria; class Hydrozoa; order Anthoathecata; family Hydractiniidae; genus Hydractinia; species Hydractinia symbiolongicarpus. The sequence continues at coordinate 13,112,527 of NC_079885.1, read as the reverse complement.
CACGTTTTAAGTAGATCTATCTGACTTATTTCAAGCATAGGAATCCCTTTTAATGTTTTTTGCACATGTAGCTTTATTAAAATTGACATGATGTCAAAAATGGCTTATCGGCGCCTCGGCTTAGTCAGTCGAGCGTTGACTCATGCCCAATAGGTTGTGGGTTCGTTCCAGTCATTAGGCCATCTTTAAGTTTGGTGAAAATTGCAAATGTTTTTGTAGCTCAAATGGTGGGTTTAAGCACTCAGGGACCGCCTTTGTGCTCCTTCCTTGAAACAACTGACGAACAAATGTATATCCTTTGAAATTAGTGAACCAATCATATAAATATGAAGTACTAACAAGTTTACACAAATTTTCCAAAAAATATCTTTCTCCGCCATGCTTTATACTGATTACACGTTTTTTTTTTATAAGCAACTGGTTGCTACAAAAACTGAGGCTGAAATATGGTCAAAAATTAAGCAACTGCCTAGGCTGAGTTTTGGCAGAGTGGTAAGCAACTTAGGCTGAATTCTACTACACACTTAGCAACCACTTAGATCCGTCTTCCACGAGAAGAATCTGTACAAAAAATTCCGAAAACATTATCGGTTACTGACCATAACCCTCCTCTGTCCTTGATATTTACTAAATCAGAATTTTTTTCCCACATTTTCATTTGAGTGAAATAAAAAATAGTTGTAATGTTGATTTACTCTATTTGATTTTATTTTAAACTCATTGCCTGTGTCTGCTTTTTTACTTGTTCAATGAGATTCCAGGTTATATTACAGATGCATTTGTACAGATAAGCAACCATTAAGCAACTTTGAGGCTGAAATTGCAAAAAGGCCTTAGCAACCCCAGGCTGAACCCAAAAATGCAGTTGCTTATAAAAAAAAACGTGTATAGCAAATTTCCTTAAAACTTTGTATACGCTTCAGATTTTTTGGCTAGCTACGTCTTCCATAATTCATGCTCAGAAGTTGAACAGCTCAAACAAAATCAATTAGTAGACATAACTACTATGGACATATATAATTATTATGGTAGTTAGCTATAACATGCAACTGGTAAACTAATATTAGCCAACATTAAGAGAAGGTGTGGTCATGGGTCTAAAAACCACAAACCTTGTGTCTAGCTAACTAAGTTGTTGCTGTCTCATGGAAACTTTACACATACTTGTTATGACGCAAGCTCAACTTCTTAATGTTTTAATAATGATATCCATCCATTTTTACTTTACTGCGGCTGTATTTTTCTGTGGGGAAGAAAAATTTTGAGCCAAAAAACCTCTTGCTTAGGTCTTAATTTCGGATAAATCCATAAATATTTTTGTGAGGTTTTTGTCAAATATCTGCTTGGTAATTGAGACGATAATATTGATTCTGAAATGAAAGGGCTAAAAAGCAAATTTTTTTGGAATCTTTCTAATCATCTCTTTAATAATAGCCTATTCCGTCTGTCTGTCTCTGCGCGGACCCCCCGCTGAGTTAGAAAATTATGTTACGGAAACACAAATATCAAATACGATATATTTTTATCCACTTTGTTGCGACGGGTAAATTTAAAGGACGGGCGAACCCGTAGATTTTTCCACGGGCAACGACTAGTCTATATTATAATACCCGTGTGCGTCTGTCTGTAACGCAAAATAGTACCGCAAGTAGTGAGGTGCACGCAATGCGGTATAAAAAGAACGGGCAAACCCGTGGATTTTTCCACGGGCCACCGACTAGTTTTTTGTATTTATTCATTTTTATCATATTTTACTAATTGTCTTTATTTTTATGCTCTCCTCCTGATATGTCGTGTGTTCTTCATCGTAGTATGTAAGTACCGCTTAACATTTACTCTTACATTTAAAATAGATTGACCTAAAAGCGCTTTTTACCTTAAATTTTGGAGTTGTTGACTTAAATGTTTGCGCATGTGCCGAGGTTAGAATCAATAAATTCTTTATCTCCACAAGTAACTCTCAACCAAGTATTTTGAAGGGCTATAAAGAGAACCTTTTTTCGCTCAGCTATTTTAGATAAAGAAATTAAATTATGAATATCAAATTTCGCTCCTTTTTCATATTGTAGACAGCAATTCATTGGGCATCCAAAAGAAATCGTATCGATGTAATCAGGTGGCTGTACGAGCAACGTATTGACACAAATATCAGAACGGTAAGACATGGCTTTGAATCAAGACTAATTTCCACACCTAGAATGAACTTTTGTAATGATACTTAGCCCGCTTAGTTTGTTTCTTTTGCGTTCACAAACTCGTTTATCACTTTATTGATTTCGTGTATATGGTGATGAAAAAACCGTGCTAGGTTTATTGAAATTAATTTTTATTTCTCTTTTTATGTTCTTCATTTTATTGCTGACACGTTAGAATGTAAGTTTATTTTAAATCATTTATTTTGACTATCTTGATAGAACTAACAATGTCCGCCTTTTTGTTAGTTGAAATCCGTTTCTTTGTGATTCACGCTTGTAAATCTATAAACCCACTAATATCCTAAAAAATCCTTGGTTCGTGCTTCGCGAAGATTTATCGCTATTGCATATTTCAATGGATATTGTGAATAACGGCCCATCACAATTTGTGAACGGTACTGTGTACAGGCAAATCTGGAGAGAAGTGATTTGCTAGTGAATAAGTTTTTTGAGAATGTAATTATTTTTATATCTTTTATTCATGCTTTATTTTGCACCATTTCATTCACTTTGTTTCAGGGGGTAAGTTCTTTTACTTTTTTACCGTTTGTTTTTTTACTTTGCCTTTTTTGACTGTGATATTGTGGAGATGTTGTGGCTAAGATGTTCTAAACTAAACTCTAGGGTTACACACCGCTTCACGTCGCTGCAATGCACGGAAAGGAAAACATCATTCGAGATCTGGTCCAATATTATGGTAAGGGATTATTTTTTGGTAACTGCAATGCTAATTGGTTGAAAATGAAAGCGGCAATGTAAACTGACATTGCTATTATTCCCCCGAAAACTCAACTGGAAACAACTTAGTCCAAACAGATCGTAGATAATATTTCTGCTTTGAAGAATTCAAACAAAAAAGAAAGAAACAACTTTTAACAAACGGCAGAAATAAATTTTTATTTAGAAGCAGATATCAATCTCCGAGATTACAGCGGAAGAAAAGCAAGAAATTATTTAAAACATGATTCATCACAATCAATCAAAAGTAAGTTGTTAGCCAATACTTGCCCATTGCCAGAAAATATCAACTTCTTCTTCATAGTACTGTCTCCATTTTTGTAGGAATGTTAGAAGCCACCCCTTCAGGTATGCATGTTTTGTTGTTAAGTCAGTGTTTATTTTTTAAACTTGGCAAAAAGTTGTCATATAAAAATTTCAGAAATCAGCTTTTTGTTCTAAATTAGTCAGATTTTTAAAATCAAATTTAAAAAAGTTATTTCAAGATGACCACTTTTTGTGTGAAAAAAATACTGACTTTATAACTACGAGATGTATTTTGTGAAAAGGCTAAATTTATAGCAAAGTTGTCAACTGAAAATACAATATCTCCACCTTCGTTTTTACAAAACATTTGGCAGTACCTTTTTGCTTTGTTTAAATATATTTTGTTACTATAAAGATTGTTTTTTAGTTTTAGATGTTGACTTGAGTCAAAACACTACGAAGTTTACTAACCACCCACTCTCCTCTTCTAACAACGTGCCTTCCATAAAGAAAGACCTAAAGCTTGAAAATCTAAAAAAGGAGAACATAGAAGAAATTGTCAAGAAGAAGAAACGAACAGTAAGCTTTTTTTTAAAAAAGTTAGTGACAAAGTTACTGACTTTTCTGAAACAACGTAAGCTTATTGCAACAACCCGTCAGACGTTTAGTACGCTGGAACCAAAACTCATACATAGTGTGATAATTTCTACGTATATGGCATGACAGGACCTGAAAAAATTTCCAGAAGGCGGGGATCTTTATTTTCTGTTTGAACTTCGTCCCAAGACCACTTACAAGTTACACAAGATATTCTTAATGGTTTCTATCTTTTGACTCCTTCACGCCTGATTAAAGATGTGTGTCAGTAATTGCATGAAAGATGGGAAGAGAACTTGGTAAAAAACTTTTATCAGTAATCGCATGTAAGTTAAGAAGAGAGCTTGGTGAAAAACTTTTATCAGTAATCGCATGTAAGTTAAGAAGAGAACTTGGTGAAAAACTTTTATCAGTAATCGCATGTAAGTTAAGAAGAGAACTTGGTGAAAAACTTGTTTGGCAGTTTTGCTTGGAACGTTGGAAGAGCAGTGCACGTTAGTAGCTATCTGATCAGAGTTGCATCGTATTCTAGGAATTTTAAAAATTCCTCTTTTCTTTTTTTAGCTTTCCATAACGCAGTCTTTCAAACACAGAAGGAAAACCCTCATTGAAAAACGAAGTACGATTAACAGCCGGGACAGGTAGAGTTTTGTTTTTACTGTTTTGAAAAAATAAATAGCACCTTTAAATGCACACGATTCCTAGGTATCCTTTGCATGATCTCGAAAATAGATTTACCTTAAATATGATTAAAATACTGCAATGAAGTGTGTCGTGTTTGCATCACGTATTAACGAACACAACACACATAAAAGAAACCGGATCTTGATTTGGAAGACATTTTTCACTTTACGGAAATAATGTTACAGAAAGAGGACACTAAGATCTTCCTTGTGTTTATAGATAAGTTTCACGTTGCATATTTTTTTGCTAACTTAATCTTCATCAAACGCGATCACATAAAATCAAAACGTCTCCCCTGGTATTTAATTATTTTTCCCCTGATTAAACTTTTTGTAAAAAAAAGTGGAAAACCATTGGAAAGACAAATGAATATTTTCTTATTTTAGTCCGGTAAGTCCAAGAAAACAACGGTCAAGCTCAGACATCCAGAATGGAGTCGAAGAGCGAAAGAAAACTTTAGGCGATCAGCAGTATATATTACAAGAACAAACCAACATCACGCCACAGCTTAGGAGAAAGGGATCCGCGTCTGAGCATATCATTAATGGCTACGCAGGTTTCATCAACAATAATAAATACCACCGAAAGTTACCACAGTCACCGACAATTGACACACGTGTAACTGAACAACAGTGGAACATCAACACCTGGGTATGACGAACTTTTATGACTTTAATTGTAGCTACCACGTAATTTTCCTATGATAAGTCTTAAGTGGTGACGGGAAATGGCGTATAAGTCGAAATCAAATCCAAAAAAAATTATTTAGCTGCAATACAGTTATGTCTTGTAGTTTATATGAAAGAACAATCAAGTAGAAAGTCCACCTTATCATCAAATTGTAGTGGAATTATTAGAAAATAGATTTTTAGAAAGAGTGTGTGTATCTATTTTAGCTCCAAAAAATTGTAAAAATATTTATTAAATGTACATGAGGATTAAAAGAGATTTAATCACTTTTTTATCGTTTTTAAATCACACGTACGGAATAGTGTGATGTATTAGTTTAACCTTTCGTCGCGGCGGCAGCCGTGCGGGTTTTTTTTGTAAACAGTCGCTTCCGCACAACCAGTCGCCCCTTCCTTTATCGTTGACTCCACACTTACTCAGTGGCTCCACACTTTACCAGAGGCTCCACGCCTCAATATGTGCTCCACTGAAACTGTCGATCTCCACGCACATCACATATCATGTTTCGGTAGCTGATATTTTAACTACACGCCTTTTTTATAAAAATATCAAAATTCTAACTAGACCTCATTGATTTTCGTCAACGCTTCGCGAGGCTGAATCTTTAAAATTGCCTGATGGAAGATAGATATATGTACATAGATGGAGACAGCACAGAGCCCGAACGCTCCTAAGTTTGTGCCCATGCTAAAACTTCGGGAAATTTCCTTTTTTTTGAAAGCCATTGAAGATGCTTCATTTTAATCTCTGCCAATTTAATGGTCAATCTGAACAGAGATTGTGTACTCTTCGTGTGGGCAGAACATTGTGTACGGCTCTGACTAAATTGCTTGCATTTTGTTGGTCGTCCCTTGCTGGTCTGGCTAGTCGTAGTAGCTTTAGTAGCTAGGGGGCTAAATACTATTTTTTTCTAAATGTATTTTATCAGGTAAGAATTATTTTATATATAAGTGAGAAAAGTGTGCTGGCTAGCTAGCTATCTTAATTTTAGTGCCGATTTGGATCTCCTTTTGATTGTTGCTGACATTCCCCTTCTTATATAGTCGTAAAATTACTTTTACTTAGCTATCAAGCTAGCTAACTAGGTACACAAAATAGTGCTTTGATAAAAGTTCCTTTTTTTCTTAAGTCACCAGCAACAAAAAACCTTTGTCCTGCCTTGCGTATTTTTTCCCTGAGGGGCTGGACACCCAACTCCTGTACTTTTTGGAAAAAAGGGGGCTAAAATAACTTCCAAACGACAATTTGCGAGGCTACTTCTATCAGATAAAAGACATACCGTCACAGGTTTTTTTATATTTTCTGCAGAAAAGTTGTCGAAGCGTGACAAAAATTTATTGTTGCTTGCACCGAACAGTCAGGGTGAACTGATAATAAGCCTGTAACAGAATATAGTTAGTTGACGCGGGATAATAGTATAATTAGCTTTTTTGTGTTCTTCACTTTTCCATGATTTTCTTGAAATCCGAATAGTGTTGTTGTTGAATAATATGACATGCTGCTACAGTAAAATTAATATCTTTTTTGCACAATCGTTTCTTGTTCCTTTTTTCGTTTTTAATTAAAGCACAGCATTAACTAACTACATATAGAGATGGAACTGTATATATAGATGGCTTTGGGGAGATGAATAATGAAGAAAAGTGTGAAAATTTAAGTATAAAAATATCTATCGTATAATTAGCTGTATGAGCGGCTAATTATACTGTACGCACCATATATAATTACCTTATTCCATGAAATTAACAAGTCAAGAAATTAACGCGAATTAAATTAACGGTCATAAATTAACGCGGTTTATTGAAATTATTAGGCATTTAATTAACGCGGTTGAGCAAGGTTGTTTTCAAAAATGCGTTTATTTAACGCGAATTTGAGACTATGCGATATCACACGAAGCAAAAATTACGGCAACAGTCAAATCCACGGTAGTGAAGCGGTCTTCTCTCTAACAAGGGGGTTTGAAAATCGAGATAAAAGGTAAAAATTTAAAAATTTTGGAAGAACAAGTGCTTGTTAATTTTCCACTTGGATCAGAGTATAAAGATGATACAAAAGCTATTTTAAAAAAGATCGCTGAAAAGAGAACACCGTTGAGCTACTCTTCGATGTGGAGGAAATAGTAGAAAATTTGTAGAAAAAATTGTATTTTTATGTTTTTTTAGGTTTTTATGTATTATAAAAAAGGTAACAAATTAACAGTATTTTAATGAACGAGTCATGAAATTAACAGTCTTTAAATTAACACTACATTTAATTAACGGTTTTAAATTAACGCGAAATTTGAAAAACCGCGTTAATTTCATGACTCGTTTTTCATGGAATAAGGTATTCTGCAACGGCTAACTACCCTGTTACTGGCAATTGTCGGTTCTCCTTGAGTGCCTAATTGCTTGAAGAACTTTCTCGAACTCACCCAAAGTATCACAAAATATTTTTTAAGATTTCATAGAAAAGACTTGATTTTTAAAAATCTTGCGAAAAGGACTATCGATTTATCAAATCCAGCAAATTTAATAATTCTGTGTTTATCCTTTTTTATTTTAACTTGTTAAATTCAATTTGTCAATTTGAAATTTCAAAAGTTAGATATGTTCACCTTTTCAAACAAAACAATGACTAATCATTTTCTTCAAAATAAAAAATTGCAACTAATCAGGCTCTTCAAAAAGAAATTCAAATTCGAGAATAGCCCGTTCCCATAAAGCGGCTAGTTTGCAATGCATTCTGGTCATTGTAGTAAAAGAAGTTTCGTCTGGTGAGATGCAAAATGTTGTGCGTATTTAACTATGGAGATAATGATAGTCGATTTTTTCGCCGTAATAAAACAATGTTAAAGATATATCTCCACAGCTTTGCGCTATAGGGTTGGTCGCAAAAGCCAGTTTTGTTGTAGGAAGGAGGAAAACATTTACCTAGCTATGGAAAACGACGAAGATATTGCAATTTTTTTAAATGATTCAAACATGGAAACTGATCCTAGCTTTTCTCAAAGCTCTAGCACGGGGCCAAGACCTGTTTTTCGAGAAATAACAAACGAGGAGCTGGATGTAGATCAGGAATCTGGCTTCTAAGATTTTTTCTGAGTAAAGACATTTAATATTTCTTATATATATATTGTATTACATATATATATCATATACAACTAAATATTATGTACAACTAAATTTTATATCATGTAAAATCACAGATGTTTTATTCTTCTGAGCGTTCTGTTATTAGTGGTTGCACCCATATCTTGTTTAATTCTGATGCCATCGACAATTGAAAAATTGATTGAAGTATTCGATAGTTTTTTATTCGTTCAATCGCCCGTTCTACCTGAATTCTTACCGAAGCTATTCGTCTGGTTTCTAGCTCTTGTCTGCCATTCATAAATGGTGGTATGTTGAGTAATACATTTTCTGGGAGGTCATCATTAATATTGAAGCCTCGGTCTGCCATTAGGGAATCACCTGGTTCTAGTAGTTTTAAAATCCTACAATGTTGTGTTATTTTTCGATCATTTGACCTCCCAACGTATAAGTCTGAGACAAATGTAATTTGTCCACTAGGTGCTATCCCAACTAATGCTTGTAATTTGAAAAGGTGTCAGACTGGCTTTGATAAGATGTTGGCATCTCAGTAAATGTTTCTGTACAGTCATCGTGTTGTAGGATACAAGTCCTTGAAACTTTTTGGCATAGTGTATATTATGGTTTGTTTAGAGGCCCATATTGTCAGAGGTCTTAATTTTGTATGCAAAAAGTCAATCCATGTTATAAGAATACGGCTAACATTACTTGACGACATATTGAATCGCACTCCCAAGTCTTCTACAGGAAAAGCACACCGCAAGCGTACCAAAATCATAAAAAACTTTTTCTCGGGTGTTAGTGTTCTCAAACGTCCCTTTTTGATTTGATTTGAATCCTTTTTTTCATAATAGTGCTAAAACCCCAATAATTCAGAGAGCTACAGCAGGTTGTAAATATTCAACAACGACACAAAATAGGTCATATGATTCAAATCCTGTGTAAAATTTAAAATGTGCTTTATTGTGCTTAAAACGATCTAATGTAAACTTGGTTTTATTCAAAGTGTCTGATAATTCATTTATTTGATTTTGTAGTTCTTTTTCTTTTTTCGAACTTATTGACTCCAAATGTGACACCTTGCTTTTAAGCTCCTGTATCTCTTGCATTAATAGTTCTTCATTAGTAAGTTGTGGCACTTTTTCATTTTCTTGTGGTTCAGGTAGCTTTCTTTTAATACCAAGACTGTTTTTAGAATACCTAGCTTTATATACTTTTGGTTTTACAGTCTTTGGAACAACTGTTGGGATGTTATTCATGTAAGTTTTTTTCCCACCCTCAAAGTGTTCAGAACATACTCTGTGTCCATCAGTTGCTACAAAATATATATTCGTAAATATATATTAAACATATTTTTCGTAACTCAGGATTTTTTGGAATTACATAAAACGACAAGTATTTGTTTTTCTTGAATTGTTGTAGCACGATGGGACACAACAAGTGAAGCCACCAACAGGACTCTTTAACCCTGGATTCTTCGGTATGTTTATCGGACTTCTTAAGGCAAAATCAATATCAATATCTTCTGATGGTCCAGATGTATTGGAATGTTGTAAAAAATTTTGGGAAAAACTGTTTTCAGGCTGATTAAGAATAGCAAAATCATTGTTTTCTGTTTTTATGCCTTTTGCGCTAGCCATGTTTATTTTGTTTTTACTACAACTACCATAATGCATTGCGACTTCGCCTGTTTATCGGAACGGGCTATTCGAGAATTCGAATCAAAAAAGAATAATAAACAATCAAATTTGTTGAACTCAATATTAATCGATTTCGACAAAAAAAATCTGTATATATCATCCACAGGTTTTAAAATCATATATCACCTGCTTAATATTTTACTTGTTTAACAAAGATACCAAAAGCCAGCTTGAATAAATTTATATACATATATTTATATATATACTTTGTGCATCCCATGGCATTGATTTGTATCTTTTTAATAAATTTTCTCTTCAAAAAGAGGTTAAAGAGACAATAATTAAATAACCCGGTGTTAAATTAGTTTATGGTAAAACTGTATTCTTGTTTCCCATTTTTTAAACGTAATTTCTTTTTTAGATCAGCTGTTATCAAACCATTCACCTCAGCATTTTCAAATAATCTTCAACGAGAGATTAAATTTTGAAGGCCTAAAAACTGAAATATTCAAATATTCCAATATAACAAGATTTGTGTCCTTGAATTTCCATAAAGTTTGTGAATCAGTCGTGCACTGTTTGAAACAAATGTCTAGGCTCAAAGGAGGTTTCTTTAAAAATATTTCATCAATATTACGACAAAACAAGAAAACTTTTTGTTTTTCTTGTTGGTTCGATTTTTAAAAAAGTAAAAGTTGTGGAAGCCAAACTCGTTTATATCTTTATATATTCCATTTAGAACTAAATTTGTGTGGAATGACGAGAAAGACACATTGTTATTAAAAGATATTTTCTGTGTCAGCATGGACACAGTGAAGTGACAACTTAAATTCATTACCTTGATGCGCTGTTAACATGAGATCTGTCAGAAAGAGATACAAATTATTAAAAGAGAGATATAAGAAGAAAAACAGAGAAGAATTGGCAGCTTCTTGGATAAATACTGACATGTCAGAAACAGATGTGCTGCTCGAGGAAATCATAACAAGAATAAAAGACATGAAACACAAAAAAGGAAGCCCTTAGAAGATAAATCAAATCGAAAAAGACAAAGAACATCAGGTAATGAAACTGTCAGCATTTCAAAAGAAAGAATGGATAATGAAGTGCCGTGTATAAAAAATCAGAGTTGGAAAATCAGAAACAAATTCAAGCAGATGCAACAAAGGAACAAACAAATATGTTTAGTATAATGCAGACCTCAATGCAGCAAATGCAATAGCGTACTGCTTCTGTTATGCAAACACAAGCAACACAGCCACAAGCATTATATTTTCCCTCTTGGAGAAACTTGTAAAAGAGTAAAACATTTTTTAAAAAACAAACAAGACATAAAACCTTGATTTTAATATATATTTTTGAATTTTGTTTGAGTATATACAATGTTTTATCGTTTATATACCTAGTTTTATTGTTTAATGGAAAAAAATGTGTTCACATTATGACTTCCTCGCATTTGTTATTTCTTTATTGAAAATACTCTTCCAAACTATGAAGTTCCATCTTAAAAAAAAATTGTGTTATTCTGGTATAAGCATGCTCGGACATTATGCAATAAGGCACAAGCGATGTACATTTTCCTCACAGCACTTAGTCCTGTCTTTTCATTGTTTTTAAAGTTTATAAATGCAAAAAAGTTAAGAATATCTTCAAAGATCCATTCTACTGATATTCTAACTTTATTCATTGCTTTGTTGAATTCTTTTTGATTACGCGTGACATGTGCCTTTAAAGGGACCCAACAACTGGGGTCGAATAGGATAAGCTGGTTCAACATAGTCACAAAAGTTATGACCAGTTGAGTTATGATATGGTGCACAAGACTTTACAGTAACCCATATTCGATAAGAAGTGCACAATCATGCCTTCTACCTTCCATAGGCCCATGAAAGTTCGCTATAAGGCCATTAAGTGACACAATGCTTAAAATTTGATCGCATAAACTCGTTTATGACCATTGTATACAATTTATTGATTTTCTGTAGGGCGGAAAATAGGACGTACAGTGCCATCGATAAACCCCCAACAATCAATAGCTGCTCCTTTATTATGTATTACTTCAGTGTATCCACCAAGCTTACGTGGAGACAACCAATCTTGGTTGGAATTATGGAGTTTTTTGGAAAAGTTATTATAAATTCAATTTAGCGCATAGGTGCTGATGATACAAAGTTCGGGAACTGAGCGTCCAAATCTAGGAACCGTATACACGGATAGGCATATATCTTTAGAAAAATACACAACGCTTTAATTTTCTTTTAATTTTGTCCCATTTTAACATACAATATATATCTGGAATATGTAGCACTTCTGCCAGTCTGTATATATCATTTTTGTAAAACCTGAACTCCGCCATCATATATACTGCATCATTTAGGCACTTTAATTCAAATAAATCGTATGTCCCATATGGAAAGTCTAGACTCGGTGACAAATTTAAGTTATAAAGAACAACAAATTCTGTTTCATCAATGTATCCTTCGTATAGACATGGGCATTTCTCTCGCGTCTCACAAAGCAGCCATATTTGTTTACAATTTTTTGGCGCCGTTGTGAAAATAAAATCTTAAACCAAAGATCAATTTCTTGAGAACAGCGAATATTTATTTATTTATTTATATATTTTTTTAATATACTGTCGCGGAACAAACCGTCGTATTTTCTTAAGCTCGCTAATTTCTAGCACACCAGTTGTTTACACCAGAGAAAAAACACGAGAGAAGTTCTTGCCCAGCCAGATTATTATTAAAATTATTTACCCAGGATAGCTTCGTCAGTTCCTATTGGTACTGCTATCAACGAGGGTCCAAAGTGTCCTAGTGCATTTAAAATTCCCATTTGAGCTATGAAAATTGTGCAAGCATGTCAATCGCTCAACTAGACAACCGCCTAAGATATCAATCCTATTCTCATGCTGAACACTAAGCAGAAAGGATAGATCACACTTTTATAGTGTCTGGCATGACTCCAACCTCGTTCCCAGGGCATTTTGCCTTGTTGATAAAAAGCTGATAGCGGTGAAAAGGCCCTGGAACAGGCTGGTCACATGATCGCTTATAATTTATGATAATTATACCCAAAATATAATTTATGCATAGTGTCTTTCGCGGCAGTAACAACAAACATGGCAGCTGGGCTGTTGGTCTCCAGCTTTAAAAAATTGACTCAACATTAGAAAAGATTAGGGATTGTGATATTATTTATATATATAGCTAGTTATTATTATTATATGTAACATAAGACACCAGGAATAGATAGAAATTTAAGTTTTTAGTTGCATGTAAAATACAGGCAAATGTAACTACCTTTATTGATTTGTTGTGTAGCAGACCAGACATAAAGATGCAAATGTCACTAGCTTTGCTGATTTGTTGACGTTGTAGCAGATTAGGCATAAAGGTAGCTAGCTACCTTTTCGCTAAAGTAATGCAATAAGTAATAAGCCTTTTTTTTCCTTCTGTATATGAAACAGCCTACTATGTTTAAACTACTTTATGTTGAGTGTACAAAGGAATATAGTAACTATATTGTTTTTTTGTTTTAGTTTAGCTAGCTACATTGCTAAGTTAGTAGTGATAACAGTGCAAATCTTTCAATCAGGACTTGCACCCGAATAACCCGAACTGCAGAGTTGCAGGTAGCTTATCTACTTTAGGTTTTCCACAATACAGTACACATAGCTAGTCATAACATTGTAAATTACTTTAACTTAGTCAAAAATGTTTCTAAGATGTAGCTAACTCGTTCTTAAATATATATATGAGAAGAAAAAAACAGTATATATATACTTACCAAAATTCTACACAATGGGCCTCGTCAATAACAATTCCAACAACATTATCTTGATACACAGTTGACTTTAATAAATTTCTGCCTTGCTCGGAAAGTATTGCCTCTGGATGAGCGAAGAGTAGATTTATATCCCCTTCTTGCACCTTTTTTGATATATTGATTTCTTCATGAGTTTTCATTTCGGCAAACAAACTTTCATAAGAGCTTGTGGAACTATTATTGCAATGAAGTGACATTGCTGAAATACCAACACTGTTTAAAAACTGCACTTGGTCTTCTATAATTGAAGATAAAGGACACACCACAATAACGATATTCCTTGTACTTTTTTGTGGTATAACGTCAGGAAAAAGTTGAAAAATTAACGACTTTCCATAACCCGTAGGAAGGACAGCTACAACATCCCTGCCCTTTAAAAGAGCTTCAAAACATTGAACTTGTTTAGGCTTAAGGCAGTGAGAAGGAAAACCTTCGTGCAAATCAAATACAAAATCCAAACATTTCAACACATCCATCTTTTGGCTATCTCCTATCTCGCTTGTATTAATGCGTCCCTGTTAAAGCTTGAGACGAGCGTCAAATTTGCATCTCATTATCTCTGGAATTTCAAAAATGCCCAGTATATCTGGGCATTTTTGTATCACATGACCAGCCTGTTCCAGGGTCATTGTTGGCCACTCCGAAATAACGGCTCAGGGGCCACAAGACCCTGGGGACGAGGATGGCATGACTCGGCCGGGGTTTGAACCTCCCGCACTGAAAGCGAACGCTCTACAACAAGGGTAACAGTCGAATATAATATTACGGTACGCTGATCAAGGGTAATATTTCTCGGAAGAGATGAATAAAACAGTTTATATTGTATTCATCAACTGATGGATATCTTTAACCAGGGTTATTTTCTAAAGGTTTACTTGTGACAAAGTTGTAAAAAAACAGGTTTTGTTAAAAAAAAAAAAGAGAACGTTCGATTTGAATTTCATTGTTTTATTTTTAAATGCATGTACCAAGAGAAAACAAAATATCCGAACAACCATATATATCGTTTTTAAACGTTTTTGAACCAAAGTTTATTCGTCAGAGTCTGTCACACAAATTCAACGCCGTTTTGTTTGTTGCTCGTTATGCTTGTGATTGTTTAGATTAAAAACGCAGTTATTTATGTGTGCGCCATGGAACATGGATTTAAAGTTGTCAACATTCCTTGCTCTTCTTTTGGGGCGGAGTGATTCAAAATTTACTGCAATTTTATTTTTGCGTTGGTATGTATCTATATAAAATTACCCGTATACGTCTGTCTGTCTGTCACGTAAAATGGTACCGCAAGTAGCGGGACGCACACGCAATGCGGTATAAAATGAACAGGCGAACCCGTGATTTTTTTCACGGGCCACCGACTATGTAACTATATTTTAACGATTCTCCGGCAATGTTATTTGTTTACCTTTATAGCTACCATTATGGTTGCTGTGAGGTTGCAAGTTATACCGTGCTTTATTAACTGATGCTTTTATGCGCATTGTGATTGGACAAAGATATTTTTTGTTGTTGATATCTTTAAAATCGTCTGATGGAAGATAGATATATATCTAGAGACAGCACAGAGCCTGGACGCTGCTAAGTTTGTGTCCAGGCTAAAACCTCTAAAAATTTCCATATTTTCAAAAGCCAATGAAGATGCTTTATTTTAATCAATGTCAAATTAATGACCAATCTGAACAGAGATTGTGTACTCTTCGTGTGGCCAGAACATTTTGTGTACGGCCATGACTAAAAGTGCTTACATTTTGTTGGTCGCCCTTCTTGCCACTTGCTGGTCTCTGATGGTTTGGTCGTAGTAGTTTTATTGATGTAGCTGGGGAGCTAAGCACATTTTTTAAAATCGTGTATTTTATCCGGTAAGAATTATTTTTTATTAAGTGAGAAAGGTGTGCTGGCTAGCTAGCTATCTCAATTTTTGGTACTGACATACCCCTTTTAATAGTTGTGAAGTTACTTATATACTCATTATCGTATAATAACATCGTATAGAGCCAGATAGCTAGCTAGCTAGCTACACAAAATAGTGCTTTAATTAGAGTTCCTATTTTCTCAAAGAGTCAGCAACAAAAAGCGTTTGTCCTGCTTTGCGTAATTTTTCCATTACTGGACACCCGACTCACCCGACTCCTGTTCTTATGGGGGAAAAGGGGGCTAAAAAAGCTTCCAAGCAACACTTTGTGGGGCTACTTCTGTCAGATAAAAAGGTATATTAGCACAGGATTTTTTTATATTTTTTGCAGAAAAGTTGTCAAAACACGACAAAAGTTTATTGTTGCTGCACCGAACAGTCAGGGTGAACTGATGATAACCTGTAACAATATATATATATATTTAGCTGATGTAGGATAATTAGACGCTACGCATAGTATAATTAGCAGTTAAAAGCTTCCTTGTGTTCTTAACATATAACTGTTGAAGAGTCCTAGAGTATTTAATGCTCATTTTGAGCTACGCAGACTCAATTAGGGTCCTCACTCTACCAGACAACTCCCTGCAACATGCAACAGCCCTGTTTCATTCACATGGTGGGTTAACCTAGGGCTATCATAGCATTCACTCGCCCATATTGAATTGCTGCCAAGGGGAATCGAACCCCATTCTCCAGCACAAAGTGCCAGAGTTATAACCACAAGCTATGGTGCCATTAAAAATGGCTAACTATTCTGTTACTGGCTAATTATCAGTTCTCCTTGAGTGCCTAATTTTCTTGAAAATCTTTCTTGAACTCACTCAAAGTATCACAAAATATTTTTCTAAGATTTCTTAGAAAAGACTCACAAAAAGGACCATCGATTTATCAAATCCGCAAGTTTATTGTGTGTTTACCCTTTTTTGTTTCAAATTGTTGAATTCAATTCGTCAATTTAAAATTTCAGAAGTATTTTCAGAAAAATGCAACTAATCAGACTCTCCGAAAAGAAATTCAAATTTAGGAATTCGAATCAAAAAAGGATAACAAACAATTAATTTTTTTGAATTCAATAAATCGATTTCGTCAAAATAAATCCTGTATTGTCCACAGATTTCAAAATCTTGGATCGCCTGCTTAATATGTTATTTTTTTAACAAAAATATTTATATATATTTATATTATGCCTTGTGCATCACATTGCATTGATTTGTATCTTTTTAATAAATCCCCTTTTCAAATCAATGAGGCAAAGAGAGGTTAAAGAGGCAATAATTAAACAACCTAAGGAAATTTCAGTTCATGGCAAAATTGTATTCTTGTTTTTCATTTTTAAAACGTACTTTCTTTTTCAGATCAGCTGTCATCAAACCATGCACCATCAACATTTAAACAAATCTTCAACAGGAGAGTAAATTCTAAAGGCCTAAATACTGAAATATTTAAACGCTAATATGTATTTATTGCTGAATTAATTAACAATGAACTACTTCCTTCATTTAAATGGAGCTCGTTCAAAAGTTATTATGTTCGAATCGTCAAGTTTATACATCAGAAGATTTGTATTCTGAAATTTCCAGAATTTCCTGATCAGTTTTAAAAATATCCAGTTAAAGTTTAACTGTTATTTTAGAATACTTCATAGGCTATGTAAAAATTTTATTTTATTTTTTATTTACTAGATTGTATTTTAACAATGCAGGTTAGTTACAATAATAATTGAGAATTGGGATACTCGGTGATTTGTTTACCCCATAATTCTCCGTTTTCAAAGTCCGCTTCAAATTTCCAGGCTTTTGACGGAAATCTTTAAGCCGCAGGGCTTCTTGTTCTTTTTGATTTCAAATACGAGTTGAAGTATTTCTACTCACTCTCATAGAGGCGGAAAAACATTTCTAATTTCCTCTAAATTTTTTTCGATTTTTTTCGATTTCTTTCGAGCAGAATGTGGCGTAAAATTATCCCTTAAGACATTTGTTTAGCAACTTAAGTACCAGATCAAAAGTTAAGTTGCTTGTAAAAAATATGTATACTCCAAATTCATGTCAGGAAAATGAATGCTTCCAAAAAGCAAACTTAGTTTAGGAAAAATTTAGCATAGACGCCATTATATTTTGAAAACGTGTTAGGCTTTTTCGTGCAAAATTATTATGCAGAAAATTTAGCATGATCAAAATGTATGTATCCATCTTTCTGAAATTTTAGTATTTAGTAAGTGCAGATAAAATTATATCCGACTTTGGTTTAAGCCAATATACTTTTACAGGCCATTTATGTTTGTTTACAGCTGCTAGATAATATCCGCGGTCTCAAATAAAGCAGTAGCTGTCTCATAAAAAAGCGAAATTTATTTTCTGCATGATTTAGAACAGAACCTGTTTCATTTATGCGCAGCATGTAGTTTATACACACAATATATAACTATATGTGAAGCAGTTCCAACTGTGCCTCTGATATTCATTTTTGTTCACCCCATACCAAGCGTTAATTTCAACATGCTGTTTCGAACATGCAAATAAACGCTTGCGCATAAAGCATCATTTTGAGTGTTTAGTTAAACAGAACGTTAATGGAACTATAGAAAAAGTGTTTGAAATTTTGAATTCGATGTGAGTTTGTTGCTTTGCTTAAGTTTATATTGGGGTAGCATATCCTGATTGTATATAACTTGGTCATGGTAGAAGAACAATCTAATGTTTTTATCTTCGATAACCGTGCGAAGTATTTTCCTGTGTGTTATACTGTTAGTGTTTGTAACTGTTGGTGAAGCTGGATGGCTCCAAAAGCTTATATACAATGAAAAACGTTTTGCAAGGTTTACAGATTCGCATCTGAGTCGACCTTTAAATGCAACAGGTATTGGTACCGTATTCGATAGTTCAGACAGTGTACTTCAACATAATGATAGAAAAGGACACGATATGATACACCCCGAAACTATATTAAATATCGACGGCAATCCTGATAGTGAAAATAATACACCTTTACATCAAATTAGTCCGGATACTGACAAAGAAACGTTATATAGAGAAAATGCATTACTAAAACAAAAAATAGTAGATGCTGCAAATCGGCTACCCAACGAAGAAGTTGCTGAGAACCACCCTGCAATTGACGTCAGTGCGGACAACAACAATGACGATGCACCAATCTCAACTTTAACTGACGAGCCTAGTGTTTTTATAAAGGGAGCAAAAATGATCACAACAGGTGATTCATCAGACACAACTGATAGTAAAAATGAAGCGAGTGAAAAAACTGGTGCTATTCATATAAATCTTCCTCCGGCTCATATATACAAACCAACTATTATCAACCAAGTGTTAAGTGCTCCTCCCTTTTTGCAGGAGTTAAACAACCCTACAAAAAAATCTGAAGCAGAACCGCATCCCACAATATCAGAAGAACATTCAGATGGAAATTTAAAACCGGAAAAAGAAAATGTGCCGAGTCATGGTGAAAAAGGGAATATGTTGGTACACGATGAAAACAACGATGAACATCTTAAAAATGAACTAGAGGACGATGCTTTAAATAATGCATTCTTACCGTCGCTGCTTACACACAGTAATCAACTACCAGCTGCTCATGGGTTGTCAAATAAACTCTCAGATGATAAGCACCTGCATGAGTTAAACACAGAGATGCAGCTAGTGGAACCATTGCGGGATCAGACTAAAGATGATCCTTCAGGCCAAAGAAATTATGCACTAGGTAAAACCGGATTCTACAAGAAACATGAATCTGATGAGACGGGATTGCAGCTCAGAAAACCATCGTATGAAACAGCATCGCAGCAAAGTCATTCATCAACCGAAGATATCAAAGCAGCAAAACAGACGCTGTACGATCTTACGAAAAGTTTAGTTAAAAATGGAAATATTGGTAACGCGATGGTGTACATACCTCGTGGTGCTTCTGCATCATCCGAAAATCAGGAGATAAGTACGCATGTGTCGCCTTACCCAAATGAGAAAGACTATAATTCTATTCCGTTCTTTAATCAGGCCACAGATAGAAATAATGGCTTAGATAACTCACATATAGTCAATGAAATTAACGAGGAACTCAAAAATATGTATGGTCAGCACAATAATGAGAATGAGTTGAATAAGCCTGTTCAAAACATCGGTTTGAATACAGACCAAAACGTAAACTATGGTTTCAATACAGGCCAGAATAATCAGGAAATGCGATTACCTTATACATCAAACGCAGTTGGACAATTACCGTTTCAACAGCTTTCAGAATCACCATATAATAATATAAAAACAAACAATTATGGTACAGGTTTTACTGTCCCAAACGCCCTACAGCAACAGACAATTTCATACGCACTTTCACCACAGCCACCAGCAACTTACATGATACAACCTCAAGATTATTATCAGCAAACACCCTACGCACCCCCAGCTCAACCTAACAATCATGATGTAGGAACATTGCAACAAACGCCTAGCCCGTCGCTTTCACTACTTAATAATTCAACTGGACATTATAATAAAATCCGGATTTTATGTATTGGCGACTCTTTAACGTCTGGATATTATGGTGACCGACATGTTTACCACCCGTTTTCGATTCAATTATCAAAGTTGCTTAACACTAATATTGCTGACGAATTTGAGCTTATAACAAGAGGCATTGGAGGAGAAAAGGTCCATCAAATGTATGCACGTTTGCAGAAACTTTTGGTGACTGAGAAACCCTTGGATCTGGTTATTATATTAGGAGGTCTTAACGATCTTATAAAATTAGACATAAGTGTTGATATTTTTAAAGAAGTCATTTCTTTACATGAGTTGTGTCATTCATTTGGTGTTTCAACAGTAAGCATGACTATACCGGAGACGCATATGCCACTTAGTAGGCAAGTGTATGCGAATTATGATCAATTCCTAGTAGTGTGGGGAAGTTTGAATGAAAAAATTAGAAACTATTCATCAAACTGGACGATCCCATGTGACTTAGCTCGCAAATTTCCATTAGCTTCGTTGACGGAAGCTGAAAAACGAGCTTGGTGGTCAAAAGACTTCATTCATCCAACGATGGAAGGTTATAATCAAATCGGAAGAATCGTGTATGGTTGCATAGTATCGATTTTATAAGTCTTTTGTATCGTTTATATACATGCTTGTTATTCTTTGCTTGTCTTATTTTCTAATATATTTTTATGTTGAGACAGAAACAGGATTGTTAATACAAAAATAAACCAACATATTTTTATAAATATTATTTGAAATTTAGAATGTTATAAATAATGCGATGTCTAACACATTTCAAAGCAAGTGTCAATTAAGAGCTCCTTCCTATTACTTTTCATGAATGAAAATAAAAATAAATTTACGAGGTGTGCGACAGTGCATAGATAAAAATCTTCAGGCGGCATGTCTCTAAGGGGTGTATGTTGTCCTCCAAAATCTTCAAGAAAGCTACCATAAGTATCTTCGTTTACGAAAGAGAACTTTTAAAAGCTTCTATTAATAGTAACGTGAGCTGCAATTACCTCCTAACTTGAGGTGTCCAAAACATAAGGCATGTTGCTATGAAGTGGGAAACCTTGTCTCCAGGGCTTGTTAGGTCTTTAGGTTGTACCTTGAACGGAAGAAATAGGTTACTTCCTCCTCCTTACGCATTAACCACCTTTTCAGCCACAAGCCAGCTAATTTTAATAACAAAAGCAGCAGAAAAATAAATTTTGATCTCAAACAGGACAACCCAGCAAGCGCATCAAACAATGAAGGATTCGGAAAACTTCGCAATTTAAAACAAGAGGTCAACGTGGCTAAAACTTTGATTACGAATTACTTTGTTCCGAGCCTAATTTTTTGAAAACAAAGTATTTTTAGTTTTTTAACCAATTTTGGCCTAAATACTATCGAGGTGACCAATAACCAAGGTCTTGACGTGAGCATTACAGTCGGGGATCTGATTACATGCAATTTCATTGCAGAAGCTATAAAATTTTTAGCATTTCTAAGACGTTACTGATATCACTTACATTCGCTTTCGAGTGGTCAGCTAGTTTAACCTCGGGGGCTTAGACCACAGGACCTTTACAATTTCCCCAAAATGTCACTATATTTAATCCATAAGTTATAAGGATAAAACTTTGGGAACATTTTTTGTGACATATCGAGATCTCAAATTAAGCTCAGCATTATCAAAATTTATGAGGGGTTTTCCTAGCTTATTGTCTCTCTTAAAATTCCCAAAATGACACTATATTTACCTTATAAGTTACATAAATTAAATCTTATGCCAAGTATTTTTTGCCTAGACTATGGAGATAACAGAAATAGCTTAGCATACCAAAATCTACTAAGAATTCCCCCAGCTTACTGGTTATTCAGTATAGGGATACAATATGTACATTAAATTTATTTAGGGACTTTCCCAGTTGGAAATATTCGCACACAAAGTAGGTCTTCGTTGTTTATCAATAAATTTGAATGTGTTTTGATCTGTTGTGTGAAATCAAAACCTCTACGTAAAAGCAAGGAGGTTTAAAGTGAGACATTCAAGAAGAGCATTCGAAAACTTGCCTTTTATTTTCACCATAGTAAGTAGAAAAAGACTTATTTTTAATATATTTTGAACAAGAGTCACATATATCACTTGAGTGTAATAAAAGACAATTCATATGGCAGTTATACTGGTTAAATGGTGTTTCATCGAAATCCGTATTATTGCACTTCGGAATTGCATGGATCGAAAGGTCAGGTGAATATTCTGGCATCCCAGTACAAATTGTAGCTTCTTCACCACAGCAAACTAAATCTATTACATTCACATTTCTTATATGTATATCTTCTACTCTGTTTGAAGATTTCATGAGACTCTGGTAAAAAACACCCGAATACAGATACAGAAAAACCCATACTCAAGTCAATTTGAATTTCAAACTTTGGTATAACATATTGGGGATCAAACATCCTAGGGACAGTTTTGTCATTTCCAATATTAACATTCTATTGCGCCTAAGATTTGAGTTTAGGTATTCAAACATATAAGTGTTGATATGATAGATAACAGGTTTCTCTTAGTTTCACTTGATTGAGAAGTACTACAAACATGTAAGGCACAACTTTTTTTTGGCAAATCCAACTCTGGTAAAGCTCCAAATATCAATCTCTTTTCACCAGGTCCCTTTTGTGATGGAACTTAAAGAAAGTGAAAAGGAATTGTATAGTATTTCAAAAATGATTCTCTGGACAAAGTTCTACTGTATGTACAAGTATCAATATCTTCACTTTTAAAATGCTTTTACATTGTACACAATGTCGTTTTCTAACTGTTTTCTGAAGAGTTGATCGACAACTCTTGACTTCGTAATTATGTTAAGCCAGTTCTCTCTCCATTTTCCATAATCCAGGCATTGCTCAGAAACTTACATAACTTCTCTGCAAATTCTAAGAAATGGGTGTATTCATGGCACTTTCGCTACCATTTGAAGGATTCCATGCACCGATATTGTCACGTGAGTACTTCAAAACCGCAACGAAAGGATACGCGCTTTGAAGCGCCGCCCTTCCTAACCAGTCTTTTCCTACTAACTATGTTTTGACTAAAGTGCTTGTTTCCCTTGTGTGAATACATCCTGTTATAATAGATAGTTGTTTTTTAATATAGTTCGTATAAACAAAAATAAAGATTTTGAAGTATATGTTGTAAAAGTATGGTGTCAGAATGAGTGACAACAAAGAAGTATCAAGTTTATCTGATACAAGCAGAGATTATTTTTAGTTGCATATTAGCCATTTTTTTTATATTCGCAGTATAAAAAGGAGTTCAGACTTAAGAATTCGCTTGTCCATGCTAAGAGTTTGCTTGTCCATATTTTTTTAAAACACTCTTTTTGGAGAAACCCCGTATGTGTTCTTGACGTCTTATGGAAACAAATTGATTTATAACTAATAAATTTGAAAGGTCTTGGTCTCGTTTATTTAAAATGTTTTTGAGTTGCTGTGTTGGTTAGTCAAAGACGGTAATTATTGTTTTAGTTAAGTTACTGTTTGAAGGGTCAAGTTCAGGAATAATACCTTCTTTCTAATTCCTTCAAACACAGTCAGCCGATAAACACAATTTCTTTATCTGAAGCCACCTTAAAATCATAAGTTTTGTAATAATTTTAAAACCATGGAGATTCTAAATCTTGTTGAATCATAACCGTAATTTTTCTCCTGCAGTAACCGTTAATGGATTACAAAAGTATGGGATGATTTCAACTACTTTTTACCCCATGTATTAAAAGTTCTTTGATTGCAGAAGTAACAAACTTAGGGTGACAAAGACTTAACTTATATTTCGGAGCCGCAAATGGTGGAGGACGTTGTGCAAAAGTTAATTTGTAGCCTCTTTTGACCTTTCTCAATGCAGAGCCCCCTCCTTTGCAAATAATTTTTCCAAAATTCAGTATTGGCTGTTAATTTTTCCTGCCACTAAGGGATCTTTCCCATAGTTGGCGTCTGCATCCCAATCTCGTGACCCTAACAAATTGAATAACAAAATTTATAAAATTGACAGTTTGTTAATTGTTTTGTGGTACAGGTGTCGCAATTTCCTTTTTTCCAAGCTTTTTATAGCACGAGTTGACAAACTGGTCTGTTTTTCCACATATCCACCATGTACGATTATTCAGCTTTGTTGGGTTATTACTTAGGTAAGGATGGTACTTACTTTAAAAACTTTTTTTTTTTGCCCTTCAAATTTTTGTTAATAAATCATCTTTCGTATTTTGATTTTCATATTGGCTGATTTTATATATATTTTAGTCTTCAGAATCAGATGGTAATTCGTCGCTCAGGTATCCGTTAACTGCCACCCAGTTTTCCCTGTCTGAAAATGGAATCGATTTTATTTGCGTAAAAATTAGTCTCTGACCTTCTGAGAGCGCCTTTTTTTGTTTTTATTTAGATCGGTGTTGATGTTATGAACGGTGCCATTAAGTATATCCAAAACTTCTCGGCCAAAATTGAATTGTTCTTTTTTTCATTTCTTCTCTTCTGCGAAACGCGGAAATAGGGCTTATCATGAAAATGAGGTTGTGTAGAAAGGTTTTTTATTTAGTTATATTATAATGGACAGTTTAAACAGAATAAAATACCTTAGGCTTGACTGAACACAAGTATAGAAAAAGACGGCTAGCAATCAATAGATGACTTGCCAATGTTTACAAAAGTTAAAAAAGGTTTTTATGCACATGCGCAAGCATTTCTGTAGGCAGAAAATATAAATAAATCCATCCAAATAAGAAATATTCGCAAAAAATTAGTTAAGAAATTAGAAGAATATAGTTAAAATTTAATTCCAGTTCCTCTTGGATCTTAGCTATCCAAAAAAGTCTTTAATCTGCATTTATAACCATTTTACCCTGTGCGAGTTCTGCTTTTTGACCAACATAAAAGTGCGCGCATGCCCATTGTTCTCAAAATAAAATCAAAACAACTACGTCACGCGGAAAGTGGTCTATAGAAGTTTATTAATTTTTATGAAATAATAGCATGATTTTTGGTTTACCTTTTTAAATTTATTTGAAAACGGAAACGAGCCCAATATTTTACCATTTTGTATCTTAACAGAAAAAGTTTTTTCTCTACCTTTCTACTCGGTCCTACGTTAACACGAAAACTACCAAAATTTTATGGTAAAATTAATATCGATGGAAATGTGTAAGAGTTTTGCAAAACTGAAAATTAAACCAGTTTGTTAATGTGATTCTTTAATTCAGACTACATGCATTTTGACATACTATTTCGATTTGATTACAGGAAGATGTAAATAGGCTGGATACTATACTCATTTTAATAAATAATAAATGAAAGGGAAGATAAATAAACATGGGGGAGGGATTTAAAAATTAACAAACGCCTATTAGATCTTTAAACTCATAGGGTGGACGCCTATTTGTACGAGTTCTTATTTAAAAAATTTCCCTTTCCTGGAAAATTGTATTTTATTTGAGTACTTGCAAGGTTGTAAAATTAAATTAAAAACGCAATAAAAAATAAAAAAAATAAAAGTCTGTTTCATCTATGTGTATATCCATGTATGGTATATCCGACAACATATTGTGAGATACGTTCTCATATGCTATGTAATTAATAAATGGTGTGTTCATCCAAACAAGCTTCCTCTGTGTCCTAAGCAATTATTTAAGCTTTTGGTGCTTATTGGTCATTTGCGACATGTGAACCAGAATGGCAATGGCAATGACATGGAAGGGCGAATATTCCAGTTCCCAGTCCTTCCCGAAATCAAAACCTCGAGAGATAAAGCACAGATAGGTATCGATAAAAATAATAGCTTGTCACTAGCATAAATGTATTATCAGAGCAGATTATTTGTTACTTTTAACTCTGACCTAATTTTTTCATAAATACAGTGAAATATAACTCTTCCTAACTGATCATAACCACGCGGTGTTGGATGAACTTTATCATTGGTCCATAAATAATTCTTCATTGTGTCGGACAAGGATTTATAAGGAAACAACATGGCAGTATCGCAAACCAACATTACTTCAGTTTCATTCATTGCTTTTATTTTCTGATTTATGCTTATTCTTAATTTCTCAAACTCTTTACTATCTACGTAACTTAATTTCTCCTCTTTCACGTAAGCCTCTAAAATCGTCATGGCAACGGTCTTGACGCCTCTTTTATGAGCCAACGAGTGCAGAGTTTTTATGTCCTTGAATAGATCTATCTCATTGATGCAGTCGAGGTTGACCAAATCATTCACACCTCCCATTATCAAAACTAAACAAGAAGCCCTGGGGTCTCTAAGAATTTCCGCTCGCTACCAAAATATTTGATGACAACCTGCTAATTCGTTGTGTTATCGTGCCAAAGATTCGAAGAGGTTTGGTGCTTGAAGCTCTGAAGATAAAACACACAAGTGACATTACATCTTACGACAAACGCAAACAAAACAAAACGTGTCATAATAAACTCACACTATAAAAGAAATTGCGAACAAAAATTATAGCCTATCATTCATGGTTGAAAGTGGTCTTCCGATTGAAACGTTTATGGTCTTAAACGGCATTTAGTTGACAAAAAAACAAAATTTTGATGCCACCATCATGTTCAGCATACTTTCTTTATTAACTGTGCCAAATTTTGTCGAAAATAAAGTAGTTTTAATTTTTAGACCAATTTTGGCCTAAAATGACATTTAAAGTGGCCAAAAATAGAAATTTTGATGTCACCATCATGTTCAGCATACTTTTTTTCTTAACTTTGCCAAATTTTGTGGAAAATAAAGTAGTTTTAATTTTTGGACCAATTTTGGCCTAAAATGACATTTAAAGTGGCCAAAAATAGAAATTTTGATGTCACCATCATGTTCAGCATACTTTTTTTGTTAACTGTGCCAAATATTGTAGAAAATAAAGTAGTTTTAATTTTTGGACCAATTTTGGCCTAAAATGACATTTAAGGTGGCCAAAAATCGAAATTTTGATGTCACCATCATGTTCAGCATACTTTTTTTGTTAACTGTGCCAAATTTTGTGGAAAATAAAGTAGTTTGAATTTTTGGACCAATTTTGGCCTAAAATGACATTTAAAGTGGCCAAAAATAGAAGTTTTGATGTCACCATCATGTTCAGCATACTTTTTTGTTAACTGTGCCAAATATTGTAGAAAATAAAGTAGTTTTAATTTTTGGACCAATTTTGGCCTAAAATGACATTTAAGGTGGCCAAAAATCGAAATTTTGATGTCACCATCATGTTCAGCATACTTTTTTTGTTTACTGTGCCAAATTTTGTGGAAAATAAAGTAGTTTTAATTTTTGGACCAAGTTTGGCCTAAAATGACATTTAAAGTGGCCAAAAATAGAAATTTTGATGTAATCATCATGTTCAGCATACTTTTTTTGTTAACTGTGCCAAATATTGTGGAAAATAAAGTAGTTTTAATTTTGGGACCAATTTTGGCCTAAAATGACATTTAAGGTGGCCAAAAATCGAAATTTTGATGTCACCATCATGTTCAGTATACTTTTTTGTTAACTGTGCCAAATATTGTGGAAAATAAAGTAGTTTTAATTTTTGAACCAATTTTGGCCTAAAATGACATTTAGGTATCAAAAAATCAGAGGAACGTGAAATCCCAGGGTCGATTTTTTCTCAAAAAATGCTCCAAAAGAAAAAACGACGGTTTTAAAGAATTTCCTACGCCTTTGGGCGCGGAAATTCAATCATACTCAGTTTGATTCAGTTCACTCCTTAAACGTTCCATCATTTCTTCGTGAACTTTTTCGCCTCCTTTTCCACGCGTGTACACCTTGACTCGATTTCCCAAACTGTTCGTTATCATTTCTTGTAACTTCATGGTATATGGATGATAATGATGTAAAATACCATAGTAACCTTCTGTTAAGGAATCGCCGATGCAGAGGACTTTGAATTCTGTATCAAAATTATCTCCACCATCTTCATCATTATCTTCTTTATTATTTACAGCAAAAAAACTTTTAAGTGAATTTTTCCACGCCATAGCATTGATATGTGCCATATTTGTCTTTGTTACCTTTTTAATCGTATCTGTTTCGATCGTTGCTATGACGATAGAGAGAAGGTAAACATGGCATGTTAACATATTTTTTAGTTATAAATTATGTTTTTGTTAATTTTTAAACTTTCAATGTTATACCTTCATTGTGCTGTTTAAATGTGTTAGCATCTGACTCAATTTTCTGCAATTTTCAAACACATAATCTGTACAAAACTTGGTGTAACCACTTTCTGTATGGAAATTATTATTATATTATTCTATGGTTGGAATGTTTGAAAACCTACGGTTAACCGGGCTGGTCTGATTGGGCGAGCCCGGATTTTTTTTTTACGTTTATATGAGGCGAGCTGGCCTGGTTAGGCGAAGTTTGTTTATATATTTTACAGCGCGTTCTAAAGTAAATTTGAATTACAAAGATTCTTCAAAAAAATAGCGCGCAGAGCCTGTAAATTCCTCATCGTACCAATAGAATAGAGAAGCCCTCTATACGTAAAAGAAGAGCCTAAACCGAAATTTACGCAGGACCTATGCTGAAACGGAAGAACTCGGTGTACTGAGATTAAAAATTGCCATAGTTTCTGGCAGCGTTGATCAAAACATCTTTTGAAAATTATTAATCTTATATAAAACTCGTTTTAAAATACTATTTAATCTGTTAATATTCTTGTCTTTTTCACATCGAGGCCAGGCTTTGACATCAGGCAACAAATCCTGGGGAAGAGGATGGTCCATGCACTTCGTGTTTCTTACTTGTTGGAAGGCTGAAAGAAAGAATGCTTTCTACCACTACTTTTATTTCTTTATTTTTAAACCTAAGCGCAAGTAGACATTTTATAAATATTCACAAAATTAAACTTAGTTGTAATAATAGGTAGCCAATTGTAACAAAGAACTGTCTTTTCTAAATTTATTTGATAAGTATATCATAGTATGTGACGTAAACCAAAATTAAGGTAAAACTTTAATCGATTAGTTGCCATGGTTAACCGTTGCTAGGAAAAATATAACATTTTTTTGCATAATTAACCATAACCATTTTACTGAAAATATGTTTAAACTAGTCGGTAGCCCGTGGATACATCCACGGGTTCTTCGTTGTTTATTTACCGCATTTTGTGTGTCTCGCTACTGTGGTTACCATTTTGCGTGACATACAGACACACAGACGGACAGACGTATACGGGTATTATAATATAGATATGTTTGTTCACCGATCTAATTTTACATAATATCGTTTTGCTGTGTACACGAGATATTACGCTACGAGTTGTGGTGACGATTTCCGTAGGTTCTTGTATTTTAAACGTTAAATGTTCATAAAGTATGATAGAGAACTACTGGTACAGGCTGGGTAAGGACGTAGCAAAGAATCTTGTATTTCGTTTTCGTCCGATTGTGCGTTACGGAAAACCGCAGGCTAAGGCATCGTTCTCACTTTCGTCGCAATACTCTTCATCACTCTGCACTTACAGTGGAGTCGCACTATATCGAGTATGCGCCTTCTTGAATATCGCTTTCTCGAACATTCCGCTATCTAGAATTTTCCGCTATCTAGAATTTTCCGCTATCTCGAACTTTCCGCTGTCTCGAAATAATTTATAGTCCCTTGGGACAATTTACAATCTTTATCTATAGCAAAAATTAAGAGAGAACTTTTTATAAACTCGACGGTGTTGTACTCCAGTGTTTTTTGTCAAAACGGAGTCAAACCATTTCAAAAGACGACAACTTGTAAAAGAGAAGCCCGCATGTATGCCAAAGAATTGGGTTATTATAGCAATTTTCATGCAGCTAAACAGGTGAAAACGAAGGTAAAATTTGTACAAATATATCTCTCAGAAAATAATTTATTTTTTAATACTAACTTTTATGTTTTCTGTAAAACATCAATAAATTTTTTTCGACCAATTAAGTTCAAAGTACATGGAACTTGCATCCCATCATCGTCACCTAACTTTACATGTTTCCCCGTTACCAAGACATTGCAACCATATTTATCTGCTCTCAAAAAAAGTAAAAAAAACAGTTTTTCCTAGCGGAAGATGTCCAACAATTTTATTACTTTTCTTAACAAAAACGGCATATTTGTCAACCAAATTTCCTGGCTCCCTTTCTGTCGTAAAACCTTGCCAATTGTTATTCTTTTATATTTATGATATTCCTTGACATGCGAATCAACATCAAAATTTGTTGTTTTAATTATTTTCATTTTTTCATCTAGCGAGACTCCTCTGTAATTCCTTTCACATGCCGAACATAGGAACGCTGTTTCGGCGGGCGTAACCCTTTATATTAATATTCAGTCCAAGGTTCTGTTTTTTTCAAAGTTTTCTATGAGGTTAATAAATTTTTCTCATCTATATAATGATACGAAAAGTATGTGTGTCTATCTGTAACAGGCAAAGTGGATGTGTTTGATGTAGTTAATTACTACTTAATAACTTAATAAGCAAGACAAACCGTTGCACAATGTTAGGGATTAAAGACTAGCATCTTATATTAAACTAGTCGATAAGGCCGTGAAAAAATCCACTTAGGCAGAAGAATAATAGAAAAATAGGTTGTTTTAGTTGTTTTGCTAATGTCAGCAGTGCAGTTAAAAAAAGAATTGGCGAAAGTTAGTGTATTCTTTGCCTGTAATGTGTAGAGGTTGATACGCTGATCAAAATAATGTTTAGGATCATGCGTTTTCCACAAACGCCTAAGGAGATATTAGGGTTTAAAAAATTGGCTGACGTCAGCGAAGATCCGCCAAAGCATAATTTTTTTTAAAGATTTGTATACCTGTTGCCTTCATCGTAAAGATCTTGAAACGCTGATCAAGAAATGTATAGGATCATGTACTTTTGACAAACAGTTGCAAAGATATTGGGGTTTGAAGGATGTTTGATGACGTCATCAACCCGTTCATTTCAAAACGGCTTAGAGGACCCAGGTTTGGAAAACTTACCCAAATTGTGCAGTTAAAAAGGAAAAAGAAGCGTCATTTTTATTTTGATGACGTCAGCAACCCATTTACCAAAGAAAATTAAAACCTTGTAGAGATAGAGAAATGTATGTTCTGGCACAGTTGCACACGCGAACACGCGCACGCATGATCAAACACAACAAATCCTTACTATCCAACATGTACAGAGGCAAGTCCCAACATGCTGTGCTTATTCACGCATAACGAGGTAAATCATGTCTCAAATGAGTAAAATTTTTGGCACACATCAAGGTAAATTCCAGTTACATGACTGCTGACAATCAGCAAAAATCCGCTGACAATTAACGCATGCGCAACGCGACCAACTATGTCAGAAATGACTGTGCTAGTTTTGACCATCCTTGTATTTCACTGACAATCAAATTCATATACAATAAAACAATGAACAAGCACACTGTAAAAGAATTACGCGATATCGCGAAAAGCCGTTGGTTGACCGGTTACTACAAGCTACGCAAGGCCGAATTGGTTTCTTTGCTGGAAGATCAACCACAGAGACCACCTAGGAGGGTTGGACAACGAAAACCAATTAGACCCGTGACAATAATACCAACACCGGAGGCCATGGATGTATTTGAAAAACAGGAGATTTCAAAAAATCGTTCGGTCGTGAAAACCAAGATGCGAGGATGGTACAACTAGTTAGTGGACGCTGTTCCCAAGCCTATAAAAAAGGGAGTCAGGAGAACCTATGCGGCCTTTAAGCGTAAAGTTAAGAATCTCTATGATAGTGCGACTAACATCATCGCGAGACCTACGCTTCATGAGAAGTGAAAGAAGAGGCTGAAGAAGACTACCTCGAAGATATTCAAAATCTATATGATCGGCCAGGGCAAGATTTTACGCCCCGGGAACATAAGCACGTGCTGCGTAAGACATTTCGAAGTTTCCGCATTCCTGGTATAGAAAAGGCTGATGTTGACGGGTGTATAACGATGGTTAAACCAACGTGAAAACCTTGATCGAGGAGCAGGTAAGAGATATGGACTCGGCAAAGGTACAGATGTCCCTGTGGATCATGTGGAAGAAGAAAATAGTGCCGACATCGGAAGTAAAAGATAATGAGTATACCAGGGTAGATGAACCTTTTAATAGTAATATAACGGAAATTTTCCAGGGTAGCGACGTGGATGATGCACTGGATAAAATGTTTACATTAATCAAAACACACGTAAAACATCCGGCATTACCCCGGAGTGGATTTACTATTGATAGAATTCTACACCTAGATGTAGATTTCCATACAACTAACGAGGGGTTCCTCTTACATAGAGTTACCTGCATGGAGAGCCTCGAAAAAGACTATCATCAACCAAAAAAATGAGGACGAAGCATGTTTCAAGCGTGGCGTCATAGCATCCCTACACCATGCAGAGATCGGAAAGAACCCGAATCGAATATCTCAGATGCAGCGATATATTCCTCTCTACAATTGGCAGGATATAGAGTTCCCTACAACCATCAAAGACATATCCAAGTTTGAGAAGAACAACACGGACATTGCGGTGAACGTTTTGTATGTAATGAGAAAGAAGATAAACATCCTGCAGCAATCCTCGCACAACATTAAGCGTAACAGGCTGGTGAATCAGCTGCTTATCACGGATGGTAAAAAGACCCACTACACAGCTGTCAAGAGTCTATCGCGACTATTAGGTAGTGAGACCTCAAAGAACACAAAATTAATGCTTTTTTGCCTAAACTGCCTTCAAGCCTTCAACACGGTTGAATCGAGGGACAAGCATTATCACTACTGCAAGGACCACGAGGCGGTTAAAATCACGATGCCAAAAGAAGGTGAAAAATGGTTAAAATACAGGGATGGTCAGATCCAATTCAAGGTGCCCTTTGCAATATACGCGGACTTTGAAAGCACACTAATACCAGTGGAGTATGAAGATGAAAAAGCTGAACAAGCATGTACCATCTGGATGGTGTACATATTGTACATTTGCATACGGAAATGTACCAGATCCATTGTATCACGCGGTTCGTTGGTCATCTGGAAGACGAAGTGAAGCGGCTATATAAGACATTCCCGCAACAACCAATGTTGGAACTACCAAAGGTGTTTAAAAGGGAACATAGCGAGGCCACGGAATGCCACATCTGCGTGAAGCCGTTTAACAACGTGAATAACCGTTAGGTCCGGGACCATTGTCACTATACGGGGTTATATAGAGGCGCTGCGCATAACAACTGTAATCTCAAATACAAGATACCAAGCCATATACCTGTGATCTTCCATAACTTAAGTGGGTACGATGCGCATCTCTTCATCCGGGAATTGGGGGAAAAGTATAACACACAGGACATTGGTTGTATCGCTGAAAATTCTGAAAAGTACATCAGCTTCAATGTTAAAATTAAGGTACCATTTGCGGGTATGGGGTATGGTGATGGTGAGGTCTATAAGACCATAGACCTCAGATTCATCGATAGCTGTAGATTCATGGCATCAAGCCTGGATAAATTGGCAAGCAACCTTACCGACGAACAGTGCAAAAATCTCCATTGCTTTTTCAAAAAGGATGACACGTTTCAACTCATGCGCAGAAAGGGTCTCTATCCGTACGACTGCATGGATGATTGGCAGCGATTTGAAGAGTTGGAGCTACCACCAAGGAATCATTTTACAGCAAGCTAAACATGAATGGGATTAGTGACGAGGATTACGAACATGCGAGAAAAAGTATGGAATCGTATCACCCCAGAGGATGATGAGGTTACCATGGGTGACTACTATGATGTTTACCTCACCACAGACGTCCTGCTATTGGCCGACGTTTTTGAAACGTTTTAAGACGTGTGCTTGGAAAACTATAAGCTTGATCCTGCGCACTTTTACTCAGCACATGACCTGGCATGGAAGGCGGCAGTCAAGTATACCGGGATAAGGTTAGAGCTCCTCACGGATCCCAACATGCTATTGATGATGGAAAAAGGTATCCGAGGAGGTATAATTCAGGCGGTACATCCCTATGCCAAGGCAAACAACAAGTATATGGGGTGATCAGTATAACCCGGATGACGCATCCTCTTACCTGCAGTACCTAGATGCCAATAACCTATACGGATGGGCCATGTGTCAAGACCTACCAACGGATGGCTTCAAATGGACCAACGTTGAGGAATTTACTGAAAAGCGAATCGCGAAACTTGTTGAAAAGAACAAGTATGGATACTTCCTCGAGGTAGATATCGACTATCCTGAAAGGTTTCAAGACACACATAACGAGTTACCATTTTTACCTGAACGCATAGTGATCAACAAAGTCGAAAAACTGATACCAAATTTAAAAGACAAGCTTGGGTATGTAGTGCATATCAAAGCTCTCCACGAAGCTATAAAGTACGGGCTTGAGCTGAAGAAGGTGTATAGAGTCATTCAGTTTAACCAAAAGCCCTGGTTAAAAGGGTACATCGATCGAAACACGAGGTTGAGAACTGCTTCCAGGAATGACTTCGAGAAGGATTTTTACAAGTTCATGAACCTCTCAGTGTTCGGTAAGACTATGGAAAATATCCGGAAACATCGAAACATTCAGCTGGTTACCAACGAGGACAAATATATGAAGCTTGTCATGAAGCTCAACTTTAAAGGTGGAAGCCGGTTCAGTAAGCACCTCCTAGGTGTAGAGATGGGCAAGACGGAGGTCAAGATGAACAAGCCCGTATACATTGGTCAGGCGATCCTCGATTTGTCAAAGCTAATCATGTACGAATTTCATCATGATTTCATGCAGCCCAAATATGGTATCAAGTTCGTTTACCACATTCGAACAGAGGACTTTTATCTTGACATTGCGCAGGTTGTCGAGACACGTTTTGACACGAGTGCCTACAACAAGGATGATAATAGACCTCTTCCTATCGGGGAAAACAAAAAGGTCGTTGGCCTGATGAAGGACGAACTAGTAGGGAAAATTATGACGGAGTTTATAACGCCGAGAACAAAACTCTATGCCTACGAGAGTCTAACAAAAGAGGGTGGTGACAGGAAAGCAAAGGGTGTAAAGAAGTGCATTACCAAAAAGTCTATTACATTTGACGACTATTTGGAGGAAGGCGTTGATATATACAAAAGTCAGGTGTTATTTCAGAGCAAGAACCATCAAATATATACCCAAAAGGTGAACAAGTTAGCACTTAACAGGGCAGATGACAAAAGGTTCGTGCAACCAAACCAAATTACAAAACTAGCCCGTGGACATTACCGTCGGGCAGACGCCCGAGAATAAAACCATGGAAGTGTGCTTGTATATCACCGTAATACTACCTTATGCCCTGATCGCTTATGTCTTTTTCGTTATCGCCATACAATAAAGAGAATGAGTCAGCTCGCGAGTATTTTCGACGACACCTCCGCAGAATCTTTTGAACACGTTCGACAGCCTACGGATAAGCGCCAAGCCTTAAAAGAAGCCCTGCGTAAGGGCAAAGGAAATCTCTTGCCAAAAAAATGTACAGAAGGTTTTATTGATAAGGCTCCTGATGAAGCTATCGGCAAGGTACATGCTGAGTACGTTCAACGTGAGCTCCAAGAGAAGGGAGAGAAGACAGCCAAGGCGTTAACTACTCACGTAGTCAATCTGTACGCAAATTTGATTGGAAATTTCGTGAAGATCGACAGTGTCGAAGACCTCCGAAAAGACATCGAGGAAGATCCTATTTTTCGAGACGCCATGACGGACCTGGGCGTACTAGTCTATTATACAACTGGTAGATGTCTAGCTCCAATTTTAGTGGTTGGGCATACAGCCCGGCATATGAGCAAAAAAGAGGAAGAGGAGACTAAGGAAGATCATTCCTGAAGATCAGGCAGTAAAATTTCTGGTTCTAGGAGTTATAAGAAATGGGTGAAGAACAAGGACAACAAGAGCGAATCATTACAAAACCAGTGAAGCATCAGAAGAGGAAGGAAGAACTTAGACAACAAGAGGGTACTGTAGAACCTACAGTCAAAACCTCTTCTGGGACCAGTTCCGTACTGTCGGTCTACCTTTATGGTGTGGGAACGCTTGCCGTGCTTGCCATAGGGGTTGGGGTGTGGTGGTACAAGTTTGCAAACAAACCCCACAAGCCCGCGATTCATCCCGAGCCCCAACAGAGCAAAGCTTAGTCTCAAATTTCAATTTTTAAAACGCTCCAAATAAATGACAAGCAAAGCTCACATGGAAAGCAACGTAACCCCCAAGGAGAAGGAAATTTTAGATATGCTCTATGAGACTGTCGTAGATCTATCTTTCACCTTTGCCTAAAGCCTAGCAGGTGAGAAATTCTTGGGCATTTCACGCCCCTCTACCAAGATGGATACCAATGATGTCCTCGAGATGGTGGCCTATTTTGCCACAGGGAGAGCGAGTCGCGAAATGGCGGTGAAGAAGGGTTGGATTCCCGCGAGTATTGTTCCAAAGCCTAAATAAATGGACCCCATCAGAATTGATAAAGAAATTAAAAAGGCCCAACAGGAAAATTACCTACGCCTCTATACCCTGTTCACATACGACATCGTACCTCGGTACATCAAACTGTTGAAAACACCCATCAAGATGCCTTTTTTTAACCTCGCACCCTGCCCAATAAGCCAGGAAAAGGCACTAATCATCAAAGGTAACGCAAGGCATTGCGGTACCTGGATGGTTAGCTGGAGTTTAACCCTCTACCCCTCGAATAAAATACTCGAAAGACCAAGTTCTGCCCTGCCTGCCTGGGTCTTTGGTGAACAATCACGGCGGCGTGTGGATTTGATTTACCTGCGCCGCGACGTACCCAAAAGTACATAATAAAAAATGGTGTTATCAATAAAATGATGCTAGACGTCGTAAGGGACCCACATACCTGTATTTTTACAGGGCCCACAAGCTGGGGGAAGACTCAGCATGTCCTGGATTTGTTGGAAAATGAATACAGGCACCACTATTACAATATCGTTATTTTATGTCCAACAATTAGATGGAATAAGACATACCTTGAGAGAGCCTCGCTATGGAGAGACAATAACGTGTTCCTGATCGGTCCTAAGGACCAACTGTTTGAATGGACCAAAAATTGTCGTCGTTACTCGCAGGTGAAGAGAGTCTATTCATAGTTGATGGCTGTATAGCTGACGAGAGCCTCGATAAAAAAAGTCAGCAGTTACTTGAGCTTGCCTTCAGTGGTAGGCACAGGAAGCATAGTTTGTGGCTACTCACGCAGTCGTACACTGTCTTGCCTAGAAATTTGAGGAGACAGAAAAAAGCCCTGTTTTTGTGGTATCCAAACGAAAAATCTGACATGAAGCTTATTAATGAAGAGACTAATATGATATCCGATTGAGATGAGATCAGGGTTGGGTTGAAAAATCTAAACATGAGATTGGAGCACCCTAGGACTTTTAAGGTTCTCGAGTGACTTGTGGGGGAGGGGCTATAAACCCTTCACTTACCGACGTTAATTTTACTATCCGGTAGTAAAATTACAGGTGAAATCTTCTGGTTGACCCCTTGTATATTAAAATGTCTTCACAACTCGCCTTATTCAACACAGTACCTGCCGGAGCCATCGAGACTCTCTTCGATGGGCAAAATCAGCCTCTGTTCAAAAGAGCTGATCTGGGAAGGCTTTTTTGGTATTGCTGACATAGCGCGCAATTTTTAATATTTGGCTGAGGAAACTATAACAAGGCAACAAATTGTAGGAAAAAGTGAGGACGGTGCCACCCCACCCCGGTCGGGTATGCTAGGGGGAGGGAAAAATCCGCATGACGTCTTTGTCACGCTAGATTGCGCCCTAGGGATTGTTGTCAAATCAAGAAAACCCAAGGCCGTCGCTTTGACAAAATGGTTGGCTGGGAAGGGTGTGGAAAAACTACAGGAGACCATTGAGGACATGGATATAGCCGTCGCTATACTCGAGGACGATCTAGACGACCGAGACAAGCAGCTCGTGGTGCTGGGGGATGAACTCGAGGTACAGACCCAGGAAAATGGAAGGCTTCCAGAAAGACATGTACCACATGCCCAAGATCTAGGTAAAGACAACGTCATCATAATCCATCGCAAGCACAGTGCACAGGACGACGACGAGTACCATCATCTTCCCTATTACTGCACGCGTGTGCAGAGGCGTAACATCAAGACCAAGAGATGGTGGTTCAAGGACAACTACCCAAACGCAGAAGAGATTGTAGTCATCAGACAACCCCAACAGTATACACTCCTTTATTCGGTTTGAAGAGGAGGAGCATGTGGAGCGTTACAGAAACAATTTCAGGCTTATTGACCTTACTCGAGATGACCTATACGATTTGGTTGTTTCGACACTAGAAGACTAGGAGGCACTAATTTTACTATCACAGGAGTAGTAAAATTATCATTTTTGACCCGTTTGGCTTCATGCTAAAAGCTAAAAATATCATGAAATATCAAAAGATGGAGGCATACATAAAAACACAACAATTCACAAATGATTACAATATTCAAGTACCTGGGGCTGGTTATTGTCCTACCTGCCTGGAAAATTTTAGGTTTCGAGATGGACTATACTACAAGGGGTTTGAGCACCCCAATGATAAAGAGCTTTTAAACAGGGTAGCATCAGGGAAAAAAGCATGGGCAACATTTGCGAGAAGCGAGATCGACGAGGATCTAGAGGCTGATATTCAACGTCTAGGGCTGCATATTGTTGATGTTAAAGAGAACAACTATGGTGCAATCTGTTACCATGTCATCAAAGATAAGGAATTGAAGCTATGGGATTTAGCAACAATAGGCGACATACTCATGTTTGCTATAGAAGATAGACGCTTAGTCGATATTGATCTGGAAAATGAACCCAATGTTATCAAAGGTATCGTCTATGGGTATCCGTTCTATACACTACATCCTTTGGATTATCTGCGAGATCCGAATGATGAAAATTGGGCCGAGAATCTAGATAAACGCCTGAAGAACTATTACCAAGCCTTAACATCCTCTGAAGGTACCTAAACATCTTCAGGAATAAGCATCAATTCCTCCGACACGAAGCTACGATCAGGCCCGTCTTTTAAATAGTACAAAACACGACTACCCGCTACGATACGATCCAAACTGTAAGTATGTTGGCTCCAAAAGGCGTCAGTTGCGCGTCTTTTCGAATCGTCATGCCCCTCTCCTGGTTGTAGCAGGTAGAGAGAGGCCATCCTCAGGTAGGGGGGTTTCCTCAGGATATTGCTGGCGTTTCGCAAGTGGTACCTCCAGTAGTTTGATCGCCCTGCTAGGTTTCATGCCAATCATGGCAGTCTTTGTATTGTTGAGACTTTTGACGATAGTGTACAGGTGATTGACCTAAGTGCTTGACGTCTTGTTAGAAACCAACTCTTGCGCATCGTGGGGTTTAAAGAGTCTTTCCGCGAGTACTTTGTTGTAGCTCTCTACAAAGGCCGTATGTATGGTGATATTTGGTAGTAGCCCGTTTAATCTCCACCCCTTGTCCTCTAGTAGCTTTGTTACACTTGATTTGAATTCACTACCATTGTCACATTGAAAGGTTTTGGGGTATCGAAGAGGTCCTGCCTTGTAGATATCCTTCAGCATATCTGCGACCTCACTAGCCTTTTTGGTACGCAATGGCCTAGCTACCTTGTACCTTGAAGCCACGTGAATGTCTGTCAGGATGTATTTGTAGGTGTTTCCATATACCGTATCGTGGGGCATGTACAATATGTCAAACTGATGCATCTCGTTGGGTCCCGTAATGGTGAAATGGGGATAATCGATACGTTTTGGGCCTTTGATAAGCCGTAGAAAAAAGAGTTGTCTACTCAACCAATGAGTGACCTTCTTTTTGGATAGGCCAGCTTCTGAGGCGAATAATTTGATAGCTTTCCGTCCAGTCTAGAGGTGTTCCGGCATGTAGTAAATTTTATTTAATTTTTCTGTCGGTCTTGTACCCACTGTGCCTGATTGCAATTTTTCTATTGCTTCGTCGTGCCTTTTGCGTTCCGCCTCGCCATGCCCTGCAAGTTTACTGAATAGGAAATTTCTACCGCTGAACGCGAGTGCGTTAATCAGTGCCCTTCCTGCCATGATCGCAAGAGTAGCCATTTATTCTGACTGTTTGCTCTTCTTGCAGTCTTTGCACTGGGTTTGCAAATCTGACTGCCCTTAAAGTCTATGCAGCAAGCCCTCTGTCTCTCATGCTCGCAAATCTGACTACCCTTGCATTCTTTACAATAAGCCCTCACCCTTGAATGGTGGCAAATCTGACTGCCCTTGCATTCTTTACGCTGATCCCTCCGGCTACCATGGGGGCACTTGTTTTTGACACGCCGCTGTTTCTTTTTATCCAAACAAACTAGGCAAATTTTTGTCGTCTTTCCATTTTTCAACACCCTAAATTTGCCTAAGGTTAACACTTTTTTACAATTGGAGCAGCTCTTGTTTTCCATATTGATTTGTATTTGCCTCTAGGACAAATACAAATTGTGGTCACTAATACTCAACGCTGTGAAACCTACCATCTAGGATATTCAACTGAACTGCATCCTGCGAAAGGTATATGTAACAGCGGATGTCCCTGGTGCCGTCGGCTTTCTTGGTCATGTGCAGGGTAATGCTGTCTGATAAGCGCTGGAGGGGTCTTCCAGAACCATGTAGGGTATGGTCTGGGGAGGCCCGGAAATCGATAAACAAGGCGTATCGTTCGTTGAAGAATTGGCCAATCGTGACGTTAAAGTCGTGACGACCAAAAAGGCTCACGATTTGTTCGAGATGATCCTTTGGAAGCATGGTGTGCGAGTACAACTCGTTGGGTTCACCCTCAAGGGTGATTGAGATCTTCTCAATTTTGGGATTGTAGAACACCTCGTTGACACCGGAATAAGCCTTGACTTTTAAGGGGTCTACGAACAGTAGTAAGACACCCTTCAAGGACTTGGCAGGTGTATCGATTTGAAGGTTTTAGCTGGTATCAGCCTTTTTCATGGTCACCACCTTGCTACGCAGTATCCGTTCATAGGGTAGTGCTAATCTTGACATCATGGCACTCGCGAGACCCTCGTGAGTGACTTTGTCGAATTCTAGCTTGATATTAGTGATCTTATACGCGGCTTCCCGAGGCTGCCGTGCCCCCATCTTTGATAACGTCACCATGCGGCGCGAAATGAAGGACGAACTAGAGGCGGTCATATAAACCCGCTGGATAAAAGGGTAGGTCTCCGGTGAGTTTAAATATCTTGCCCAGTGGTATACAGAAGGTGTTGTCATAGGCTGCAACAATAGCCTTTTCCTCACCTGTTCCGACATGGCCAGTGGTCTTTACCTGCAGATCCCGGATGGTGCCATCATTGGGGTTGATACCCTCTAAAATCAGGTTATTGTCCCTGTCAAATTTAGGCAGCCAGAAATCCCGGTAGACTGCGAAGGTGTTAAAATCAGATATATTTTGCACCTCGTTGCCATTCAAAGTGATGCGTAAGTCCAGCACCAGGCTTTTGCCGACATTTGAAACGATGGTGCGTTTTGTATTTGCAGCCGTCACTTCCAGGTCAAATAGGAGTTTGATGGACCCTGGAGAAATAACCTTGTCCTGTCGCATGTTGGAGATATCCACGTACAAGTCCTCATTTTGATTGATCGTGGAGGGTATGTTACTTATCTGAACACGTTGTTTTTACCTTTGATACCGAAGATTTGTTTCGTTTCTGCGTAGGGGTCTAATGTAGTTCTTTTATTTAGGGGTTTTTTAAAAATAAAGATGCCGACAAATCCAGCATATGAACACGATTTTGGGGAGGAGGGTCGTCCAGATGACAGACCCGATGATCATCCATCAACGCCAGGGCCTCCATCCACGCCAAGGCCTTCAACGTCAGGAGAACATCCTCGGGGATTCTCTTCAATAGCCATGGCCAGAAAGGAAATTTGAGAATCAAAGGTAGAAGATTGTTATGCACATCTTAGTAAATATACAAGTCTAAATTTATTAGATTTTAAACTTGAAGGGAAACAACTTTATTTCAGAGGTATAAGGGTTACAAGAGTGGATGGGAGGGGGTTCCTATCCATGGCGACGTTATTAAGCGATTTGAAGGCAGAAGGCGTGCGAGACCTGGGTTTTCCCAACTATGTCACTACACCCAACAAAAAGAAAGTGGTCCAGGCACTCGGGCAAAAGGTTGATAATATTGTGAAGAAGGCCAAGACTGATGATATTATTTCGATGGATTCGTTAAACGATATCGAAAGATTTGTAGATGACACGGAGAGATTTACACAAGAAAATTCATTTGTGGGGGATGGTATCACCGAACGTGAAATAAGAGGGCTTAACCAAGCAGCACAGACTATCAAAGGCAATGTTAAACTACTGGAAAGTAAGATGATTTCGTACACAGCGAACTTAAAACGGCAGAGGCCAAGGTAAAACAATTAGAGGCACAGAAGGCCGGGGCAGATGAAGGACAACGAGCTAACCTTGAAATGGCCGTAGGAAAGGGTTTTGTAGAAAAGCAGTTCGAACGATTGGGAAAATTCATAAAATACCTGGCAGCCAAGGCAGATGCTTGGGAGGTGTAGTATGCCTAGGGGGTGGTTTGATGACCTCTCTGTATGCTTGACAATAGGTTTGTTATTCACGTCAACCTGAACCCCAACACTTACGTTTGCAGGTGCTATGAGGATGTTGTTGTTATACTCCTTAATTTTACCGATCCGCAGGTTCATATCAGAAGGTAGCATGTACACACTGGGCATGACGGCAAAATTCACCGGAGTTGTGGCATGCTGCAGCACTTTCTGAAATAGCGTTATATCTTGCCCTACATTCTCCTCCCGATGTACCATACTTTGAAGTTTTTGTAACAAGATTTGCCTTG
The DNA here is from genome assembly GCF_029227915.1 of Hydractinia symbiolongicarpus. Classification (NCBI taxonomy): domain Eukaryota; kingdom Metazoa; phylum Cnidaria; class Hydrozoa; order Anthoathecata; family Hydractiniidae; genus Hydractinia; species Hydractinia symbiolongicarpus. The sequence continues at coordinate 13,069,568 of NC_079885.1, read as the reverse complement.
CTGTGTAGTTGTCAGCACCGGATCCGAGTAAGGATGCCTTGGCGCCTGCTTGCGACCCAAACAACAAGACCACATAGACGCGAATACTCTCGCTTAGCTTTGTCAGACCTTCTGACGTCAGGCCCTGACTTTTCGGTATGATAAATTTTGCATAGTTCTCATCGCCTTGTGGGAGGAACCGTTGGTGAGTGATCACATAACAGCCTTGAATTTGGATCTACACCACACTCGCGACACACTTGTGCGTATCCAGAGGTTGAGTAGGGGTTTTTATATTGATGAAAACCGTCTTCATAAGGCATGGGTACCTTCATTCTTGCCAGGATACGACGCATGTGGTAATACACGTGAAACTGAAATATCGAGTTGACAAGGGGTACGGAGCCTGTCATGTGCTTAGCGGAGATACCTAAAGCCGTGGTTGCGCAATGGACCGCGAAATTCACCTGGTTGTTCCAATAGTCCAAGGCTTGTCCTGTCCAACCCACTCTGACAGGATCATTCAACAAAGTGGTTGGAACTTTTATGGCCTATTTACTAAACTCGGGGAATGCCACGGAAATGTGAGATTTTGTGGAGACATATAGGTTCTGATGCTCAAGGTTTGTGATACCGAGGGGCCATTCTCCTCTGTTTGACTTGTACTTTGCCTTGGGGTTGTACGAATACATGTTCATTCTTTTCTTCTAAGAAAGGGATAAAACAACTCTACATCACTAATATTAACAAGCCTACGATATTTGAGAACTACCTAGGACAGGATACGAGGATAGCCTTATAATCCATCAGTATTCGACCTACATGGCTGAACATTTATAGCAACAATGACTTTACGATTCGTAAAGTGGGGCCTGATAAGAGGGTTACTCGAATGGGGATTGGTCAGGCAGGTCTACGGAATGCCTAAAAAAGATTGGGTGTTAAGTCCAAGAAGCACGAAAGCATCAGACTACTTGCGGAGTCGAAATTTAATTCCATCGTTGATCTGATTTCAAAGCCTGTAGAAAATGGGGTTATCAGCAACTACGAGTTCAGTCTGATTATGCAAGAGAAGCAACGGTATATGCTGTTAAAGGAACAGATACGTCAATGCTTTAAACGTCTTGTGGACGCCAACAATGAACGTGAACGTGCTCAGCTAGTTGCGAAAGGCCGAGAAAAAGGCAGGAACGACGTTTTAAAAAAACTTCAATCTGTGCAGTATGCAAGCGCTACCTAGAGTCTCCACCTGCTTACAAGCCTTAATTTTATATATATTTTTAGGCCTTGTAGGGCCTATAAAATATATGGGTTTTTTAATCCTCACTTAGCAGCCATTCAACCATAAAGTCCTTGTACCGACATTCCACAACATGTACCTGAAGGTAGTAGTTTTTGCCCTGCATATACACCGATGAAATAGCCAGGATGGCACTGACTTAGCATGCTCATCATAGGGTACTCATAGGGTATGGAATTTAGTTGTTATCGCGTCCTTGTAGTATTTGAGTTTGGCATTGATGTAACGGTCCTTTTTCACAGGCTCCGTCGTCAAGTTCTAAGATATCAACTCGTCGATCTTGTTCCAGATTTGGCGATACTTCGCAACCCAGTCGGGGTACTCTTCAAAATCAACACTTATTGCGGGTACAGCACTGGCATTGTACCGGGTGACCCCATGCGGGGACCAGATTTTAGGTGTTTTTACCCTGAGGGCTACCACGAGGTCTCGTGTATGGTACCCCACAATGTACCGTTGATCCTTACTTCCATTTGCAGGAATGGTATCTGATACTGTTGGATAGTCCACGTTGATATCATTGATATCTGTAAAGGTAGCAGCAAAATTGTAGAAAATTTTAGGGTTGACAAGCTCATTTTCAAATTGTAGCACCTTGTTTTATTGAATTTCAAACGACTTCAGAGGATTGCTTCTTCTCGCACATACACAACTACCCCCATTCTATATGATATATTCCTGATAGCAGTATACCAAAACACAGCATTTTAGCCTTTACCACGAACCTTCGTCCGCAGGTGCATCTATCATACGCATCGAGTACGCGTTCACAGTCATTACCTTTTCCATTTATTTACTAAAAAGATGATCCTCTAGGTCTTGAATTCTTTGTTCATTCTCCTTCTTCTTCTCTGATTCTTGTACTATGGTTGTAAGATAACCTTGGTTTCAAACCAACCCCGAATCTTCTGACGCGTCTCCGGTCCGGAGCAGACCTTTCTTTGTAGTACCTTTTCAACAGCCACAGCGACATTTCATACGCGCTATCATACACCTTCCGTTCTTCCACATAAGCCAAGCAGCACGCATCTCCACAAAAGTAGCCCTTGTACACGTACTCACCGCCGTCGCTAATATGGGCAGCCATGTTTTCTTTGATATGAAAAAAACCTGATTTCATCATATGTTTTGTACTCATCTGTGGTGGGTTGTATCTCATGGGACACCTGACTTTGTCGCAAAGTTCTACAGAGCACCAATAACAGAGTACCATTTTATATATACATTCCAACAACAGCTAAGGATTTCACTTACATATTGGACACACGTTTTTAAACATATTCTGCGTTTTGAACTTGCTTGGCACAAGCCTTAGCAGACAGGCATGATATTCAACGGTTTCGTTGCACATGTCCTGCGTCTTGAATTGATCCGGAATAAACCAAAACATTTCATGGTCCTTTAGAAAAGCCTCATTGTACATGTCCTGTCTTGAACCGGTATGGTACGTGCCTGAACATATTGAAATCCTCCTCAACAGCCTCGTTACACATACTCCGTGTTTTGAACCGATCTGGTACATGCATGAGCATAAGTGGATCCTTTTCAACAGCCTTGTTGCATATATCTTGCGTTTTGATATGATCTGGTGTATTCATGAATGGCCAACTCATCTTCTCTCTGCGTACACAATTCAACCTTGAAGGGTTGTCATTATAATCACATACTACTGCGCATGCGTTGATTTTTGATGATTATTAGTAGTATGTGGGGGAAATTTACCTCCATGTGCGCTAGAACTATTTTTACTCGTTTGCCGCATTGATTTGATATGCATGAATAAACATAGCATGATGGGGACTTTACCTTGATATGCATGACTAAACATAGCATGATAGGGACTTTACCTTGATATGCATGGATAAACATAGCATGGTAAGTACTAACCCCTCTAGGTCTTGGATGGACGTCGACTTGTTGTGTTTAACTGTGGCGTGCGCGATTGCGCCAGAACATACATTTCTCTATCTCTGATGATCCGAAGAGTCAAGGTCTGGTTCAAGGTCTGGATCAAAAAAGGCCTTGAAAATTTAATGCCTGACCCAAGAAAGAGATTATTCTACTTTTCTATCACTTAAATGTGTTTTATATTGCATAGCTAGGAGGCCATTTAATAATTACGTAACACCCAATTTTTTCTTGTAACGCATCGTAAATTTCTAATACCACCCTGCACTTTTGTTACATAATACTTTAAATTTAAGACCTTGTCTATCCATTTCCATAGTACCATATTCATTTTCATAGTACCAAAAACTTTTATGCAACAAATAATCAAGCAAATCAGGTAGAACGTTAGTTCTAATATAAGATAAAAATAACTGGGTCATAAATTTAGAGCAAAAGAAGACATTTTTAATACTTTTGTGTAAGTCCTCAGGCAAGAAACAAATTCAAGATGTAGATCCAACACTAAAATAACTAAAAATATCATTCATACATAAAAATTATCTGTTACATAACAAAATAGCTCTGCCCCTCCGACCAACCCTTTAGGCGCAACGTAATTATTGAATGGGCCCTAGCTACATAAATTTATTCTTAGGTTCGCAAATTTTCAGCTGTAAATACTTTTTGTTTGTGGTGTTTCGAAACGTGGCATTGTTCTAGCTAGTTACCATATAATTTTATACTCGTTGTTAGTAGTCACATCAGTTGTTTAAAATTGGAAGATGCATTTAGCTAGTCTAACTAAAACTACACTTTTGGAAGAGCACTTTATTTTTTTAAGTAAAAAAATGAATCAAAAATAAGATTTATTTTTATTTAGTAATGGCTTATTACGTCTGCTATGTACATGCTAGCAAGCTAGCTAGCTACATGTCTTTTGGCTACATGTCTTTTGGCTACATGTCATTTTTTCGCCCTAATTTAATGACTATTAATTAAATGCAGTGTTAATTTAAACACTGTTAATTTCATGACTCTTTAATTAAAATCCTGTTAATTTGGTAACTTTTTTACAATATATAAAAGCCTAAAAAACATAAAAATACAATTTTTTTACAAACTTTCTACTATTTCCTCCTCATCGGACGATAGCTCAACCGTGTTGAGCTATCGTCCGAATTAAATGCATTTTTGAAAACAACTTTGCTCAACCGCGTTAATCAAATGCCTTTTTCAAAATAATTTCATTGAATGAACCACGTTAATTTCATGACCTTTATTTTGATTCGCGTTTTGACTCGTTAATTCTCCATGGAATAAGATATTCCGATTTCCCGGTGGTAAGAAAAATTATGCTGGGTCTCCTCGCCCACCAACCAACATTAAAGTAAGGTACAAAGTCCATTACATGAAATGAAAAATGTTTAGCCGGGCAAGATTGGTTTATATTTTGAAGTTTCAACGTGTTAAGCTTACAACTTTTTATTATCAGTTTCGAAGGGTAAGACAATACATTTAGCTATTAACTAAAAATTCATTAAAAGTCTTATCTTAACTAGCTAGAGCTTAGTCAAGCTGGCTATTAGCTATTTAGGTACATGTAGAACAGAGGAGCTAACTAGCTATGAATGAATGAATGAATGAATGAATGAAATAAACATATATTTCAGTTTACTAGGAGATAAATACATTATTGATTAAAAATTATGCCCTAGTAAACCCCGGAAACTGCTAGCTAGTTGTGAAAAACTGCAAGCTTAAACTTCTTGCATAAAAATTTTGACTTGTGAAGTAAGGACTCATAATTGGTTTCATTTACTTTTAGGTTAAGCCAATACTAAATCAACTTTATAACAGCATAGTGACACAAGCATCATTTATTTCATCAATAGCCTTGTTTAGTTCTGCTTTTGTTTTGCAAGCTGCTGCACAAGAAAGTCAGAAAAATATGTCCGAAATAACAAAAGCAGAAGAACTTTATGATCAGAATGATTTTAAAGGAGTCTATGAATATTTACTTCAATTTAAAGACAGTAATAACCCGGAATTGTTATGGCGGTTGGTGCGTGGGACCAGGGACCGTGCCGGCATGGCAGATGTGAGTAAGGAAGAAAAGAAGAAGATGATATTTGAAGCATTCGAAGTTGCAAAACAAGCATTGGAATTAGGTGATGATAACTATGCATGTCACAAGGTATATATAAAATTGAGTATGAGAATAGAAAGTTAGGTAGGCGGAGAGTTAATAGTCGGTGGGTTACGTATCTGGTGAATGTATGTATGGTATATTTAATATTTTAGTGGTATGGCATCATGCTTAGTCAAACTGGAGATTATATTGGTACTAAAAAGAAAATCGAAGATTCTCCGGTCATGAAAAAGCATTTTGAGGTAGATTTTCATTTTTATAAAGTTATAATGTTAAGTTTCAGCTATAAATTATACAGACCAATTGTAATTGAATATTTGGCTTTATCGTGCAAATCTTTGCTGATATAAGCTTTACATGTGATAGGTGTTTTATTATTGAAAAAAGTAAAACAGTCATTCGCATTGTTCATCCGTCTTATATATTTCAGAGGGCTATTGAATTATGTCCCACCGATGCAACTTCTCATCATTTAATTGGGATGTGGTAGGTTGATTATCTATTTGAGGGTGCGGTTATACCTGGAGTTTTCTTGTAGTTTCTGTCTGTCATGCTTTTTCCCCATCCAATAAATCGTGTGAGTACTGTTTCTGTATATATATAAACACGAAGTAATTTTAACACAATTACAAACAGAGTGCTCAATGTATAACAAAGCAGTTATATTTTATTTTATCTAAAGAGCATAAAACTTAAAGTAGCAAAATGAAAGTATATAGTTTTTTCTTGAAAACATAAAATGAAATATATATATCTCCCACCTCGCGCCTTGCTATCGTGTAAAGAGCGTAGTTATCCCCCCTGTTTTTGAATAATCTTTGCTTTGTGCGATATATTTCACAATTTGAAAGGGTTTTGTACTTGCAAGGGCCTAACTAAAATAAGAACATAAGAAATTCGTGATAAAAAGATAAAAAGCAAATTTTAGTTGTTAAATTTTTTGAGAAATAACCAAAACAGCATTTGAAATACACCGTGCTATATGTACCGTTGCACCCCCCTCCATTCTTCCCCCTCTTTCTAACTCAGCAATGTCACATATATTTGACTTCCTGCTTATTTCTGTAGGTGTTTCTCATTTGCTGACTTAGCATGGTATGAACGAAAGATAGCAGCAGTTGTATTCGGCTCACCTCCTGAATCAACCTATGAAGAGGTCAGTAACCAGAGGATTTTCTTGCTTCTGTTGTTGTTGTTGTTGTTGTTATAATTTTTCAGTTGTAAACCCGTGAAAAAATCCACTGGAATTCACCAGTCAATAAATTTTATGTAATTTGTCTGCCCCTGCTCTCTACTACCATCTTGGTTCACAGAAAGATTATAAGTCTATAAGATTATTATTATATTATAAGTCGAGTATTATTTAGACTAGTCGTTAGCCCGTGAAAGGATCTACAGGTTTAATTCTAATTTGCACCTACCTTAGGCTACTATTTTGAAGAAAATAGTCTTCAACCTGTGGAAAAATTCACAGGTTTTTCCGTTCTTTAATTTACCCGTCGCAACAAAGTGGATAAAATATATCGCATTTGATATTCGTGTTTCTGTAGCACATCTTTCTAACTCAGTGAGGGGGGGGGGGGGGGGGGGCGGGCGTGCAGAGGCAGACAAAATAAGGCTATTATTAAAGAGAAGAGAGCTTGGCGATCCAGTGTTGAACGCCAGGTCGAGTGCCTATTAAATACGAGAAAATTTGTAATTACTTCAATACGCATGAGCTGCCTTCCTCATCACTTGCATAAGGTTCTACTATGCTAAATAAAACAACCAACCAACCCCTGAATGTCGAGGCTGTTAACCTTTAAATTAGACCTGTCATTTTGGCTATTTGACATAACAAACTGATTCGTTAAGTGTCTTAACTCATTCAATGGAAAAGTTATTTTTGGTTGTTGATGGTATGAATGAATTTTCCTTCATTTTGTAAACTAAATCGATGAGTTGGTAAACTGAATCTCTGACTCGGAAAACCGATTCAATGACTCGATGCCCGCCTTGCTGGGTTGATAAACCATATTATGGCACTTATTTCGGTTCATATTAGTTAGGTAAAAAAAAAATTGGTTGATAAAACTATATTGTATTTTTTCTTTGTAGTTTGATGACTTCGTGTCTCCTTAGCGCGAACCTGTTTCGACCGACATTTAGACAGGCGGTGGCTATTATTATAGGGATAAAGAGAGAGAGATTTTTGCCTGTCCCTGACATTGCTATTCCGGGCATCCTTAGCACAAAAGTGACGATTCGTTTAAACCAAAATAAGGATATTATTATTGGGACTAGTCGTTAACCTGTATATTCCAGGGGTCCACCGTCCTTTAAATTCCTCGCTATTTCGAGTGTGGAATTTAAAGGACAAGCACCTCTGTTTTCTCGCAGACAGACACACAATATACCTTCTATTAATAAAGAGATTGTTGTTGTTGTTGATGTTGTTGTGGTTCTTTTTATTGTTACTATTGTTCCTGCTATAATTTAGGCTTTGTCTCACTTCAAAGAAGCAGAATCATGTAAGAAATCCTATTTTTTAAATTTCGACAAGTTCAGTTGCAATCCGTTTTGATGTTATTTTTAACTTTGCTTTTTTTTAGTGAGTCCGTCTTTTTATAGTACGAACCAATATATGATTGCATTAGTGTTACTAAAGATGGGGAAGAAATCTGAAGCAAAGGAATGGTTCCAAAAATTGTCGCAATTCAAAGTAATAAAAGAAGAAGACAAAGAGGTAGGTGTGCCTGGCAGGACAAAAACGAAAATGATATTTACTATGTTGTGGAGAATAATAATTTAAGAATAATTTTGCCAGTCCATCAATATATTTCATAAAATATAAAAGTTAATAACAAGTTTAAAAATCAGCAAAAGCTTTTCGATATATTATCATCATCGGTGCTATATACAAATGTAAAATTGTTTGTACAAGTAAATGGAATAAGAAGAGAGAGAAATCAGAAAAAACGAGTTAATCGTCATGAGAGCAATTGTGTCATGAGGATTTACGCGTTATCTTTGTAACAGTGGTAATTAAATTCCACTTAAGTTACTAAAAAGGTGTAATAAGTGCAAAGGTGAAGTTAGAAATGTTGAAGTTAGATGGGAAGAACACAATTCCCTAAATGGAAACTCTCAGCCGTCAAAACACTTACAGACCATGGACGGTGTCCACGAATTTAAATGGAAAGTTTTAGTGTCTGCACTGATTAGCAATAGAGAACGGAGAAACTTGGAAGCGTCCCTAATTGCTCTTAAAAAGCCTTCATTGAACAATAAGCTTGAGACAAAATTATTACACCTTTTTAGAAACGGAGTAACTTAAGTGGAATTTTTTTTACCACTGTTACAAAGATAACGCGTGAATCCTCATGACACAATTGCTCTCATGACGATTACCGCGTTTTTTCTGATTTCTCTCTCTTCTTATTCCATTTACTTGTACAAACAATTTTACATTTGTATATAGCACTGATGATGATAATATATCGAAAAGCTTTTGCTGATTTTTAAACTTGTTATTAACTTTTATGTTTTATGAAATATAATAAAAAGTTGTTTATCATTTTTTATAAATCTTTTTTTAAAATATGGGCAGTTATGATGTCATAAATAACTTTTGAAAAATGATGACATTACATTTTTACCTTCGCCATGAAAATTGATGAGAAGACAAGTTAAAATAAAGCAAAAGCTTTCTCGGTATAAAACCATCATCAGTGCATATAAAATGTTACTATGTTACAATTATTTTTTACAAACAAATCGATGGCTGCACGATGGGAGTTCCTTATCCGTCATTTTTGGAAATATATATTTGACGAAATTAGAGAAAGAAGTAGTTGCACCACAAAATCCGAAGTTTTACCTTAGATTCGCAGACGATGTCATCTGTAGAAGACTCACCAGATGTAATATTCGAATAGATCAACAATTATCACCCACGTATTAACTTTACGATCGAAATAAATCCTACACGTTTTCTATATACTGACTGAATAATTGTAACATAGTAACATTTTATATGCACTGATGATGGTTTTATACCAAAAAGCTTTTTCTTTATTTTAACTTGTTTGTTTTACTTTTTTAACCCAACATTTTTACCTATAATTAAAGATAAGATCATTCTTAATCTACAATACTTACGTATGTGAGGACATCATCAAGAGCATAAGTCCACACTGCTTAAAAGTTTTGATATTATGTAGATATTTTAAGTATTAATTTATGCTTACTACCTTTTACATCATAAATGATGATGTCATAAGGTCAGATGGAAATATTTGAAGCTGAATATCTTAAGAACGAAAACAGAATTTTAAAAATTTCATAAAAAAGCTTTATAAACATATTTTTATCCGCTTTACCGTACAAAAATATCATTTCAATGCAGGGGAATCCCTTTAAGAATAAACCTCCTTAATTTCCGTATTACAAGTCTTAAATAAAGCAAACTATGATATATCGCGCTTGGCCGTGTTGATTATAATGCTACGGAATGAGAAAATGCAAAAGAAGTACAATTGCTAAAAGTAGCATTACACACCTCCCACTTTTTATTCCGTTTTTAGAATGTCAAGAAAGCACAAACTCAAATGGAATGTTTGTGAAGATCGAATCAAATAAAGACAGTGAATTTTCTGCCCAATACTTCCTAGTAGTGAAATGTTGAAATTGTAATAACTTAAGGAAAGAAATTTTCGCGATAAAGATTTTCGCGAATCAAGGGCCCAAAATTTACGAATTTTGCGAAAGAAAGGTTTTACGAAACAAGGATGTAAGGAAATATTTCGAACAACAAATGTAGACATTTCTGAAAATCAGATTACTTGCTGTTATATATATTTTGTTATGATACAAAGTTAAAATAACTTTAACTTTCAAAGTTAAAATTTCAAAATAGTATGTTTCAAAACATTTTGTGAGGAAATGTCAGTTAATTTTCGCGGATGGGCATTTAAAAGTTATTTCGCGGAAAAATTTTTTCGCGACTCGGAAAATATCGGTAAATTTCGGCAGATTTTTTTCTCGCGAAAATTTCTTCCCGTAAGATATAGTATGTGGCTTGCCTGTTTATTTCATATGGCTAGCTTGTTTATTTCGTGGTGCTTGAAAACAAACAAAACAAACAAAAACTTCTGCAATTTAACTTCCTAATGAGAAAAGATTTTGTCGATGTACAGACTGGCGGGTTTTCGTAAGTCCAAATGCGTCGCTAATTTTTTTGCGTATGTAGACTTTCTCGCAAAAGCCATTGTAAGGTAGTTAACATTGTGTTTGTGGCTAGATTTTGTATAATTATTGTATCAGAATTTATAATGTATTAACCTTTGGCATGTAGCACAGACTGTGTTTGAATCTCCGATGTTGTATCCTTTGATAAATAAATAAATTTTCATTTGTATTTTTAATTTATAGGGAGAAGAACCATATTTTTATATGGAACCCAATTTGATGTTAAATAAATAAATAAATAATTCTGTTTGAATATGTGTACTGACGCGTCATGTACAACATAAATTCTTTGCATTTTAGTCCTAAGTTTTTCAAATATTTCTGAAAGATCCTGCGATAATGCATTAATACGAGGCTGCCCTAGTATCAAGAGAATGTGTTTGTTGCATACCATTCTGAGAACACTGCAACCGTTTACACAAGGCAACTACTTTAGGTTCGCAGTAGCAGGAAACGAACTTCCTAGTAGGATGATGTTACATCGCATTCATATTTGCACCCTTCGTCAGTACGACGTCTCTGATTAAGTTTTTACCAATGTTATTGTGACGTGTAGTGACTTTATATTTTTCTTATCAAACTATTTCACGTATTCTTTATAACAACGATTCCAAAAATATATTTCATCACAATCAATTTGCTTGGACAATTTATTAAAAGCCCCATCACAATATTCCGTTTAAAGATTTAATTGCAACATTTTTCGGGTAAGTTACGTCCAGAAATGAGATTTCTGGTGAGTTCAAGGCGCTTCAAATTTCTGCTACAAGTGTACATAGTTTTTCCATGCGCAGTTTTGTTTAAGGCGAACAAAGTTCTATTTTATAGCAGCGACAAAATAAATTTTAAGCGTGCGAAGAAAAATTATGGATTTCTAAATCCTAAAATCTAATAAGTTAACAACCATAATAACATATAATTAACTCTATTACACAACTAAATATAATATATCTTCCTAGTTAAATTTTTACAGAGTTTGTGTGGGGTAAAAAGAAGTAGGTTTTAAATGTACTTACCAGCAAATATATCAATAAGATCTTTAACTCAAGATAACTAAAAATGCTTTACAATACAATCATCGTACAAGTATTTTGTAATCTCCGTTAATACTTCTTAGAAATTTATAAACATCTGTCACGGTCAACAATAGTACTTTTTTCATAATTTGATTCCACAACATAGGTCTAGCTTCCATCGATGAAGTTTTTTGTGATGAAAATGGAACCAAAATTGATAAAAATACACACTGGAAACATTCGACAACAAATTGAACGAGCAATATGGTAACTTCATCTTTATTACTAATCTTTATATATTTATATTTATACAGGATGTCATTTCAGTTGGAAACTGCTTATATTCAATATCAAAACTTCTTAGACTCTGTTCAAGACTTTTTCTTATCTCTATTTATCTCAGCTGTTACATGTAAAATTGAATAACAGTAAGGACTTTTTTATGAAATATGGAACAGAACAAACCAGTCAGTTTGGTCTTAAAATCAACACTGGTATCATGAACTTTCATACAGCAGCCTTTCAGCTGCGCAGTTCGCCTATCTTTTAAGCCAACCAATCGTTCATAAAACCCTCCCTACCAAGGAGAACGTTCAAGTGCCATTTAATATAATTTATACGTAAATAATTCTTCAGCTGTTCCGACTTAAACGTTTTAAAGTTATTACTAACGAATAAACTGCAAGCCCCGCTGTTAATGAATCGTCGTAACGTAAGAAGTAATGAATCGACGCCAAGATCAGTAATATTGATCTTGGTGCGAAACTCCACATGTAAGCAATAATACGTAATAAAGGGGATCTATTTAGTCCACTCCAACAAATTCTGAATTGCGATTACATATAACAATCTGTTAAATAATGTATTTCCAGTCCAGATTAAATTTTCTTTTAAAAAACATTGTAAATAAAACATACGTCGTATAAACCAATAACGTGAACGAAAATGACTTAATGCAAGGGTAACCTCTATGATATACTGAATCGTGTCCATCAAAAAATAAAACTTATAATTTAACTTTAATTCCACGAATTCTTGCACATACTCTTAACAAACCATTGCCATCTTTGAATAAATTTTTAACCTTTTTTATATCTTTCCGAATTTCTAATAAATATTTTATCATATAAGCCGAAGTTTCTGCTTCTTTTAATTTTGGCACTTCCAAATTTAGTACATTTCAAGCGAGCTATAAATCTCAATACATACCACGTAACTCTCAACAGTTTTCCAAAAAACTGCCATGTTTCAAAAAATTATGAACAGAATTCCAGTTAGCAATTTGACCGTCACCTCATGAGAACAACTCAATTGAAGCACAGTAAGCTTGTCCCTAACCATCACAAAAAACTGTGAAGCTGTAAATGCTTGTTTTCGCACACACAACGCACATGACGACTTACGAAAACACTTTTTAGCAATTGGAGTTTTATTTTTGTATTCTTACCAAACATTTTATGTTAATATCTGATGAACTATCTGTCGAGCCTAAAGACCAAAGGATCAAAAAACATTGCACTGTTTTTCAAAATATTTCTTTTTGTTAAAGTGACCTGTTGTGCAAATTGACTATTTTAGTGAAATCAAACAAAAATATGTCAGTGTTGGTATCCCAAAAAATGGCGATACTTTTATGTAGTGAGGGATGTTTTGATATGAAGCTTCGTGTGCATATGTGTGTTAAAAGTGATTTTTTGATTTCCTTAAGTCTCAAATTATCAAAAAAAAATGGGTGGCAAAAATTTTTGTCCCATGTGACCAAGTTAGATGACGTCATCGCTTTCACATTCAGCAAAAAATAATTTCACATTTATATGTCATGCTATATAAGGTTGGAAAGAAGAGATCGAATGGATCAAACAAAATGTAAGAACCATGTCTTCAAAACGTAACGTTCGAAAGATATTACTATTCAAACTTTGTACAAATTACAGACCGGTAATTTGCTGACCCAGCACAAAAATGACTATAACTTGCTCAATAGCGAATTTTTTTGTTGAATTTTGGTATGGTATTGGGTCGCCCAAATGTCTTTCTGTTTGATCAAAATTTATTGTTTAAATCACTTCAAGGGATAATTTACAGACCAAAGCACGTTATTTATTTGTTTACTTTCTTTCTTTCAGGCAATTCCACAAAGTTAAAAAAATTGCTGAAAATAATGAGAAAAACAACTTCAGCAATGCTTGTACATTGTTTCATTCACTCATCATCACTAGAACTATATTCATCTGACTCGGATTCATCGCTTGCACCACCACTATTTTGACACGTCGTACATTTACACATGTCAGTGCACGAAAAACCATTTTTGTGACCTCAACTGGATATGTATGCAACTTGTTTTGAAATAACAAGAACTTAACTCGATGAGTGCCTACGGTGCAGGAAGTTCATCAGTCATTATGGGAGTACATTAGGGGAGTCCGACAATACATGATTTGGGGTTCAAGCGTAAAACCCCCCTTTTTATTAATACATTCCTTGACACCCCTGAAAATCTGACGGCATCCGACAAATCTAACGGCATCATGTTGAATAAGGGAAATCCCCATTATTCAAAAAAAATTTCTGTCCATCTAAAAATTTTCTTGATAAAAATTGGTTCTGTATATAATAAAGAGACAAAATGAATTGGTTCAGAAATGCAATAACCCAATTATACAACGCTGTATCGGCACCAGTAGCAGCAACTCGCGATGCTTTTACTGCTCGGTTACAGAGTGTACGATATACTGCTACCTGTTACTGATTATTATAATAGAGCAAAGGAACAACTTTCGAGAGGAACAACGCTTTATGATGAGGTCGAGCAAGAAACACAAGAGAACTACTACAAAAGGGACATGGGAAACACGACAACCTATCTCAAGAGCTATTTGAAAAGCTAAATCGTAGGCGAAATGTAAGACTATAATACATGGTGAGCTAATCCGTGTAGCTTGGCATCGCGACAGAGCAATTGACTGGGCTTTTTTTTGAGGATGAAAGAATGATCTTGAAAAGTTGTGGAAAAATATATATAATAAATTAGTACCAAACCGAAATCATCATTTGAAATATTTGAAGATATATAGTGGGAATAATTGTTATCAGTGTCTCTCAATACAGTGAGAATTCCGCCTTCACCATGTCGTTTGATCTTGGTGACTACCCTGATTGGTTAGAAAAATACGCTGAGATTTTGAAGACAGTGAAGGTTTTGGAGGGACATTACTTCACTAACATAAGTGTGAAGAAAGATCGACATAAAAATCCAAAATTAAAGGAGTGGGAAGGTAAAATTAGAACAACTTCCATAAGAAAAAGATACCCCAGGAATCTTGCAAATGCACGGCAATCATTAAATAGGCAGCATCTATAGATAAGATCGCAATTATTATGTACAAACCTACTTGGAAAAGTGTAAATATAACTCGGTTGAAAGGTATGGCGCTTGCTACCTTAGTGAATCTGAGGATGAGTAAAGGAACGACGAGAGCTTTAGTGAATAAATAGTTTATATGGTTGATAAGGAACTATATAAAAATAAATGATTACGAACGCAATTTGAAAGAAGCTAAATTGATGGAAATTCCTCGTTATTCTACAATGAGTAAAGACGATCTTGTTGAAGCAATCCGCAAAATCAAATATAGAGACGCCTTAAGTCAAGCAGATGGTCCCTATTGCAAACCATGTGCTGAAATTGCGTATGAGAAAAATCTTGGAAAATATTTACAGCAGCTAACTGAAAAAGCACGATGTATGGCACGTGATGGAGATCTAGTAAAGACAGGTGTTGTAATCGGTTGCGACATCGATTATCAACGCATGTAGTTTTATAGGAAAATATTTCTACAAAACCCTAAACATCAGATGTCTCAACTATACTTCTACCTATATTGAATAAGGCGGGGGCTTATCTAAGTACCGCTGACAGGTTGTACGTTTTTTTTTTTAACTTTCCTCTTGACCTTGTTGTCTGCCCTTTGCAACCAATTGAGCACGTCCCCGATCATTGATATTATTGACGATACGTTTAACCCGCTGTCTTATTTGCTCTTTTAACACCATATAGCGCTGTTTTTCTTGCATAATTAAGCTAAATTCATAATCACTGATCGCACCATTTTCTACCGCTTTCGAAATAAGATCAACGACAGAATTCAACTTTGATCTAGCAAGCAGACATTTTCATGTTTCTGTGATTTTACATTTAACCTCCTGTTGTTAATGCTGGAATTCCAATACCATTTTGGATTTCTTACCGTCAAACAAGAAATCGTCATTATCCAACTGAGGACAAACAAGTCTCAACCGAATGTAAACGTCAGTCTTGCAGTATCCATCATAGTCCCCTTTCATATAATATTTTCCACCAGGCGGATCAAGTAAACCCATGAGCTCTTGCAGTGCCTGTTAATAGCAACTGTATATCGATCCAACACACGGAGCCTGCAAAGTCCATTTTTCAAAACAAAAATCTTAGCCTTTACTTAAGCTTGGTTATTAATAATATCTGCCAGATCCTCGATCTTATACAAACTGTTCATGATTTCAATCCGGATAACCTTCTGGTCATGTCCCACATTTCTAATCGTGAAATCATTATTATTGAAGAGATTCCACCACGTAGGTCTAATACCGATCGATTTAAGAGCGATCCTCGTTCACTGCCCTAGGTATTCGTCAACAATCGTAGGTTTGTTGATATCAGTGATATACAATTGTTTCATGTTTCTTATAAGAAGAAACAATGAATATTTACTTATACAACTCCAAGGCAAAATATAAATCAAACAGGGGAGAATGGCTTCTAGGTATAACAAATCTTGAACACCAGGATCTGTACATATCAACAGAATCATATATTCCTGTAGTATTCTCAGAGTTTAGCAAGTATCCCCTCAAAGTTCCAACGACTCACCTTAACGATCCCATTCGAATTGGATTGGATGGGCAAGCATTGGATTACTGGAACATCCAAGTTAATTTTGGAGCTCATTGCGCGACAACAGCATTAGGCATATCTGCTAAACATATGACTGGATCTTTTGGAACTATGTTTCGCGCTGCCGCCCCCTTGTCAACTCTATCTTTTGATTTCATGTATACTAACACATGCGTCGTATATTGGGAAGACTGAAAGTGTCCATGCCTTTTGACGATGGGTTTAGTCAATACAAGAATCCTTATTCAACATCTGGATTCGCGCAAGTATGACATGAGTATGGTGCAGATCCTTACGGTCTTTATAAATTTAAAGCAGTAGGTGCTTCACTAACCAACGGTGAATGGTGGCCACAAGTTGATGGGGATTATGCAAAGTTTATTATGCCAACAAACAAGGGTCTTACATAAGAAGGTTTGACAAAACTTAGTGAAAGTGTTCGCGTCTACGTGGTCTTAATACTTTGGTCACAGGCGGAAGCAAAAGCATCCTTGCTAGGTTCTGGCGCAGACAACTATACAGTGAGGCAAATCCTATTACCAAACTTTGAAAGTATGGTGTTGAGAGAAGAAAATGCAGGGGGCGATATAACACGTTTCCAAAAAGTACTCCAATATGCTAGAACTCCTGTAAATTTTGCTGTCATGCCCAGCGTGTACATATTGCCATCAGATATGAATCTTCGTATTGGCAAAATTGAGGGGTATAATAATAATGTCTTGATTGCACCCGCAATGTCAAACATTGGGGTTCAAGGTGATCTTAACAAAATGAAGAAATCTGATCCTCATCCAGCGTAGCCTCTTGAGAAGTGGGTGCCGCAACTTCAGACCCAGGAAGCAGATCGCGAAGCTGTCCCGCAAAGCTAGATGACAGGGCTACGCAGCACGAGGATACCAAGGCTGCTTTGATTTCAACAGGGATAGCTGTTATTTTACTTTATCTATGGTTTCAAAAGTAGGGTTGCAGCAAGGCGAAGCTACCCTATTTACGATCTTTTGGAACTGCTGCCTCTCTTCCGAACGTATGCAACAATAATACTAACAGCGCCAGCAATTGCTATATACAAATGCTGCGCAACAAATTCAACAACATAGCTGCCACCTTGAAGGAGACTACTGTACCAATGATACCAGGCAATGCTGCACCTGCTTTCCCTGCCAAGTACTTTAAAAATTTACCAAGTTTTTCAAGTTGTTTTCGTAAAAATCCTTTACTACCTCCACCAGTTCCCGCTGCAGCACCAGCTGCTGCTGTTCCACCTGTCACTGCTAGTACAATGGTGGATAATAGAAAGCCTACGGCTGAAACGATGCTTGCTATAGCGATTCCTTGTTCCTTGAATAAGATCTCAAGTTTTTCAGCGAGCGATTTGTCACCCTCTCCCATTTTCATCAGCGTTTCCTTAATAGCGGTGAGTTGACCTTGAATCTTGGATGATAGTACACCATATGCCTCCTGTGCAGCTTCTTTTTCACCTTGAAGTCGTTCTAGATCTTCTTTAGCCTTTGCAATATCTGTATTCCTAATCTCTATCTGTTGTTCAGAGACCCCAGGCTGTCCTTTTTTCTCTTCAGGTCTCTTAATCCTTGGGTCTACCTTTTCAATCTCCCTATTATAATAAGTTATTTTACTTTTCAGGTGTTTTAAATTCCCCTTTATGAATTCGAGTTTAAACCCTCCTCTCTCCGTTTGGTAAAAACTTCGCCACCAAAGGAAATTTCCGCTAGAAGGCTCTTCGTTTCATCCAGAGAATTCTCTAGCCGCTGCAGTGTCAGTTCTATCTTATCAGCAGCATCCTCGATCGCCTTATCTATTTTATTCGAAAGTTGTCGAACCACTTCCCTTTTATTGGACGTACTAGTATAATTCGTGAATCCTAGGTCCCTTACAAGGCCGGGTTTCAGGTTCGTTGTTATTGCACGGACTGATCGAAATTCCCCGGTTTTTTTATTCACAAGGTCGGTTATATCTCTATTCCTAAAGATAAGCCGATCCCCTTCCACTTTAAACTCATGATATTGTCACGCATTCGGCTCCTCTAGTGTCTTCTCAAGATAGTCATAAAGAGCGTCGATCTTCGATTGTTTGACCCATCCCATCTGTTCTAGTCCCAACGCGCTCCCCTGTCTTTTTTCAGGCGTGGCAAAGCGCGTAGCTCTGCGTTGCTGCGTCAAGCTGGTGGCCGGATGGACAAGGTCCTCAGGTTTACTAAATCTAACATCCGTATCATCTGGAATATTTTCCTCAGGTGTAAAATCGTCTCCTTCATATGTTGGATTATCCATTTTATTTTAACAAAAACAACTAATAATAAAGTAGTATTAATGAGTAATATATTTAAAAAAACACTTGATCCCAATGCAGAGTTAATAACGATGTTCGCAATTAGCGCGAAAAAGCGGCATGTAAAGGTGAGTCATGTCCCATCTACGATCGATCAGAACGAGGACTTGTATGTCGACGTACCAAACATGGGACAGAATGATGTCATTTTTCCTCGGAGCCCTAAACTCTTGTTTAATTTCGAACTAACCGGTACAAATACAAAGCGTGCTATCGTTTCCAATATCAGAGTCTGATGCAGAACCTGAAAATCACACTAAATGGAAACGAGGTACAAAGTATTAACGACTACAGAGTGCTCGCTGTCTACAGAGATCTATGGCTATCTAAATTCGAACGCGAAAACAACTTCATTCAAAAAGGATGGTACAATCCGCGCCTTGCAGGTAAATGCTAGCGATCATGTGGGTAATATCGAGGAAAAAGCGATCGTTGCAGCTTACAGGAATACCTTTTGTATCCCTCTGGGAAAGATGTTTGAATTGACTAGAGACCTACCGTTCTACCAGCCTGGATTACACGACAGGTTGCAGTTTGTTCTCCATTTTGTATCGTATGCAGATGTCATCAAAGATGCAGGTACAGTGGCCTCAGGATCTACGGCAGTAAAAGCGGCAGATGCTACTTACAAGATCACCAATATTAAATTAGGGTTTTATAAAGTAAACCACGACGGCTTGCAAGTGCTATGGTGTCACGCTATAATCTCTTTGCCACGCGCTTTGGAACCATGTGGCAAAGCGCGTTGCTGCCACAAGTTCCAGCCGCTGTTTTTGCGGAGCCGCTAGGCGATAGGCGATTTTATGGATGAAAGCGCGAAAACATGCTAAGTTTTGTATAGATTCGTCCATACAAAAAATTTGGTTCGATCTGAGGATATAACAAAAAAATGTCTTCCCAAAGGTTTGTTATAGTGCTTACCCCACACGTAGAAATCATATATGACGATTGTCAGGTTCCATGGTTTAAACGAAGCCGTGTTGGTAAATGTTGTGGGATTTGTGAGATACGAACAAAATACAGAAATTTTAATATCGAAGGGCAAAGCAGATATGAACTTTCCCGATCAGCTTCGTATGGAGGCAGACAAAATGGGCATGATATATTCATTTCCGCTGAGGATGATATAGAAATCTTGATGCGATGCTAAAGTTTGGATGCTATTAAAATTGCGGAGCGTTGTGGCATAGAAATTGGAAATATGAAGCTTTTGTCCAAGGAGGAAGGCACCCTGAACGCTATCCGCACTGCTTTTGATAGTGAAGATATGGTGGTGCAGCATCATGTCGATGGATATAGGATCGACATGTACTTTCCAAAGTATAGATTAGCTGTCGAATGTGAAGAATTTGGACATAATGATAGAGATATTGACTACGAGGTAAAATAACAAAAACATATCGAGCAAGGCTTGGGATGCACCTTTATACGATATAACCCTGATGCGCCCGACTTCTCCATGTTTCACATCATTAACAAAATTTATCGCTGTATTACGCAGTGAAGTTTCCCATATGTTCTTGTAAGTCTCAACACATGAGACTTACAAGATAACAGCAACACGGAACATATATTTTTTTTCTTGGACAGTCCAAGAAAATGTTTTTTCGGATTCAAAAATTAACAAGATAAAAATGTCTCTTGTAATCCAGGAATTCAAGCGTGCTGATCTCGATCCTTAGAGATTCCAAATGTTAGACAGGATAGCCTTGATCACCATATGATAGCAACAAGGGTAGAAATAGAGGGTGTAGTCGGCGACTATACTCTTGGTAGATCAAAAAACTCCACCGATCAGTTCGTGACAATGGATGGCGCCTTGGAGATTGTGCGTCGTTCTAGCAAACCGAAGACGGCTGAAATTACCAGGTGGCTTGCGAAAAAAGGTGTTGAAAAATTACAAGATGAGGTCAAAGAGCAACACCAGCTGAACGAAGAAAAAGACACAACCATCTCTATCCTCGAGGATGATCTTGAAGACAGAAATAGACAGGTTGCTATTCTTGAGCAAGACAACTTGGAGATACGGCAAAGACACGTACCACGTGCGCAAGATCCTAGAAAAGATAACGTGATTATGATTTATCGCAAGCATGGCACGCAGGACGACAAAAAGTATCATCATCTGCTATACTATTGTGCGCATATTTAGAGAGGTGCCATCCCTAAAAAACGACGATTGATCAGCGACAACTTTCCGAACTCTGAAGAGATTGTCGTCATAGATAATCCAAACGATATGCACGCCTTTAATAGATTTGAAGAGGAAGGGCATGTGGAGAGGTATCAATGTCACTTCAGACTTATCAACCTTACTCGAGATGACTTGTATAATTTAGTTGTTCCGGCACTAGAAGACTAATATTATTGTAACTCTTATGATTTACAAGAAGTAAAAAATGGGCCTAAGTGACGCTATCGCTTATCTGTCCACACCACTACGAATGGAGAAGAAAGCGATGAAATACCGAAAAAGAAAAAATGGACGCATACGTACAACAAGAACAATTTACGTCTCACTACAATATCTCTGTGCCTGTTCTAAAATGTTGTGTCAAGGCAGGCAAAGCGCGTAGCTCGTCACTTACTGGTTATTGGCCGCAATGTTTGGAAAATTTTACCTATCGAAATGGACCATACTATGAAGGATTTGAGCATCCAACTGATGAAGAGCTTTTACGCAGAGTAGCATTAGGAGAAAAAGCATGGGCAACTTTCCCAAGACTTGATATCGACATTGGAGTTAGAGAATGATATAACACGCCTAGGGTTGCATATGGTTAGTACAGATTTGTACAAATACGGTGTTATCTGTTATGAAGTGATCAAAAATAAAGAAACAAAGCTATCGGATCTGGCAGACTTGGAAAAAATAGGCGACATCCTAGGCGTGCATATACCAGATAGGCTTCTAATGGAAATCAACCTCGATAACGAGCCAAATGTTATTAAAGGAATCGTATATGGGTACCCATTCTATACCTTACATCCTTATGATTATCTGCGAGAATAAGGAATAAAGTTTTTGTAAATCTCATGAGACTTACAAGAATGTATATGTGTCTACCATTCTTTCACATACTCAGGAGGGACTGCTACATCTTCTGGAATCTGGAAATTAATTCTTCTGCAACAAAACTACGCTCAGGCCCTTCTTTCAGACAGTACAACACGCGACTATTTAGGTCTGTCACAATACGATCCAATCTATACATCTTTTTGCTCCAAAAAGCATCCGTTACCCGTCTTTTCTGATCTCCATGCTCTTCTCCATGTTGAAGTAGATAAAGGTATAGACCATCCTCCGGTAGCGGTTTTTCATCAGGATAAGCCTCATTTTTCGCAAGTGGTACATTCTCCAACTTGATAGCTTTTGATGGTTTCATACCGATCATTGCAGTCTTGGTATTGTTGAGGCCTTTCACTGGAAGATACAAGTTTTTTTCCCATATGCTACTTTGGTCCTCAGTGACCAACTCTTGCGCATCCTGAGGCTTAAAAAGTCTCTTTGCAAGGATCTTGTTATAGGACTCTACAAAAGCTGTAAATGTATGATGATATTTTGTTGTTGCCCTAGAAATTTTCACATCTTTTTCTTCTAACAATTTTGTTACATCTGACTTAAACTCAGCTCCATTATCACATTTAAATATTGTAGGATAGCGTAGAGGTACTGCTTTATATATATCCTTGATCCTATCTGCAACTTTGGTAGTTTTTTTCGTAGGTAGAGGTCTTGTCACTTTATATCTTGAGGCTACATCGATGCCTGTTAAGATATATTTATAGACATTTCCATAAACTTTGTTGTGTGGCATATACAGCAGACCACAGTGGTGCATTTCGTAGCCATAGTAATTGCCGAAATAACCAATGTACGACTTTCTTTTTGGAAAGTCCACTCTCCTCAGCCAGTAATTTAATTGCTTTCCTTCCAACCCATAGATGTTCTATGTTGTAGTAAATGGTGTTTAGTTTTTCTGTATCTTCTTCTGTGACGATATGTTCTTTTAACATTAACATTGCATCTCAAAACGTGTGCTTTTTTTTCTTTTTTTTATATTCATATTTATGCACAACAACCCCTAAAAGAGCTAGGGACCCTACAATGAAGGTGAGTTCACCGTCTTCTGGATGTTTGGAGGGTGTGTAAAAATCTGAAAGTCTGGGAGCTTTATCGATCGTAGCAATGTAATATTCTCGCATGCCTGCATCAAGAGCCTTTAAATCCTCCCCCGCTTGTCTCTTCAGGTCTCGTTGATGGTTATACCAATCGATTTTTGCTTGCCGATCCCGTACCCACTGAGCTTGCGCAGCCTGCATTGTTCTATAGCTTTATCGTGTCTTTTTCGCTCTTCTTCACCATGTCCTGAGAGTGTACTGAATAGAAAATTTGATCCTGAGAAAGCTAGAGCGTTTATTGCTGCCCCAGCTACAAGAATGCTTGCCATGTTTGTTTATTATATTTATTATTTAGGCACAATGCTTGCCGGAATCCATCCTTTTTTGACTGCCATTTCTTGACTTGCGCGTCCTGTTGCGAAGTATCCAGTCATTTTTGAAATATCGTTCATATCCATCTTTGCAGAGGGTAATCCCTAAAAATTTCTTACCTATCAATGCGTACCCAAAGGTAAATCCAAGATCTACCAAGGTTTTATAAGCATATCAATTATTTCTTTTTCTTGTGGTGTAACGCTGGAACTACTCATTTATTATATAGGTTCAACGCATTTTAAAAATGTCTATTTCTTGAGTTTTAACTTTATTTTTTCCAAAAAGCGGAACCTTTTCCTGCCCTGATGATTTTTCAGGTTGTTGCTGCTGCTGCTGTTTTTGGAACTGTGTTGCAAAGGTTCCGCGTTGCTTAAAAAATTTATACCAAACACCAAAGCCTACTATCACTATGGTGCTAGAACTTGGTGATGTCGCGTTGCTACTTGACGAAGTACTTGACAAAGTACTTGATATTTAACTGTCTCCAGAAGAGTGCCTCAGTTGTTCTTTCCTTTTCTTCATCAGTACTGATAACTTGTGACCGTGTGCTACTCGGCCTGGATGTTTTACTGGTTTTGTAATTATACGCTGTTCTGCACCTTGTCGCTCATTTATTATTGTTAGCAACAAACATTATTTTATAGAAGATTTACCTCTATAAAATTTCAATCACACAACTCACATTATTCTTGATAAATTCGAATCATTTTTCTTATATTGATATTTCGAATTCTTTTTACCTAGCTCCAACACGCAGACATCGGCTGGAAACCTAGCCGCAGGTGGAGTGAGTACGATATTTCGATCCACATGCAAACCATGACAGAGCGCTTCTTTAAAACTTGGCGTAATTCTCAATCGAGTCAAGTATGCAAGACCTAGATCATATATTTCATGTAATCCTACAGCTACCTTTGACATTTTATTCCCCATATTTCATCTTCTTTAATTTTTTCTCTATTTTTAATTTCTTTTGGACAGTCACCTTTATCCAAAATATAAGTCTCGTTATTAGAATTTCTTGTAGTTTCTCGTCTCTCTTTAGTGTTTCTCGTCTAGTATAAACTGGAGCCAGATAAAAGCCACATTTTTCATATATATGCTACCCAAAAATCCCCATAGGTGTGTGACCATTAGTATCCACTGATAAATTTACAAGAGTTTCACATGCTGAATTTTTAATTAAATAACTAGAATTTAAATCATCGCGTTTTGGAAATTATCAACACCAGAATATTTTGATAAAAGATCTTTATTATTTACGCTATTATTTACACTAATATTTACCTCATATAGTTTATCAATGACTTTATCTGACGCTTTATTTAATCTGTCAATACTCCAGGGTGTTTTGGGTGGTAGATATTTTTAATAGATTGTTACGTAGGTACTCACGTATATCTTCTGTTTTTTGCGTATCAATTTCATTAAGAAAATCATTTAGTTTAGACATTTTATTTATTATAGGTGAAAGTTTATAAAATAAATAAAATAAATAAAAAATATTTAAATATAACGGTAAAATTATAAATATTTCAACACTCATTTTATTATTCAGAAATGTTGTAAACATCTTTGAATAGATGATATGGGGAGTGTAGATATAGCGATTACAACGCTAAAGGTACCGTGTGCACACCATCCTCTAAAACGCGACGCTGAGAGCTCTAGCTTACTCTGCTCGTAGGTGATAATCCCCTGATTGTGTACCCGGAAACCGGTGCTTTTCGCAGTGTCTATATATCCTTTCAAAGCGTTCATATATCGTTGCCATGTTATCTCGTATTTTTTTTTTGACATACCTTTACACGAAAACTTCGTGCCCTCTTTCCCTTCTACAAAATAGCATTCTGCTGTCAGAGCAACCATTCTTGTGCCGATAAACTCAGGTTTAAACAGACCTCCTGTACTCTTTGAATAATCGTTTGTCACAAGCCAGTTTTTCACATCTTTGTCGTACTCCTTGAGCAGTTCAGGACTACGTGCGCATTTCTTCTCCAGAGATGGCAAAATACGCGCTATCTGTATCCATGAAAATATATTCGAAGTCTCTATGATCTACATATTTATCAAGGAAATCGTAGTAGAACTCCAGCATACGTAACTTGGCCAACTGGTATACTGCGATTCCACATTGGTAGGTCCTGTCAATGGTCGCTTTATGCTTACCTTCCTTTATCTCGTAAGCCTCACCGATTTCTCCAAGATCTTCAAGGTGCGATGATCTCATCGCTTGATCAACCTTCTTTTCGTCTCTAGTGAACATTGTATTTACATGCCTTGCTATATCCTCGATCATCTTCCCATAAAACGAGTTACTCTTCAGCTTGCACCTATCTCCAACAATACTCTTATCTTTATCTCCATCAGCTTGCCTACGACCATCCGCAATCTCTTTAGGAAACTAATCAAATGGCTTACCTCGCTTGTACTTGAGTAGTTGGTGGAAGGCTGTCACTTCCAAACCATGATCCAGGTATTTTAGAACAGGCGTATATGGCAGTCTTCATCAACCCAAAGAGCTTACGTGTACCAGGAACTCGCTTGCGCCCTGTCGCTTCTAGGTACTTGTGCATGTGCTTCGGAATTGCTTCATCTGGTATCTCCTTTACGACAAACAGAGGCGACATCTCGGAGAATACAACTTCGCGGGCACTTCTATGTCAACTTGTGCAAACCCAAACAGCGACCCATTTTTCAACCCTTCTATCAACAGATTCAGGTTGTGGTCAGCTGTTGGCTCATCAATCTTGATCAATTTTTCCTTACCGCAAGGGAAGTCGTACATCAGTGTGCTAGGATACAACATGTTTGCATATAAACCCAAGATAGTTATACACGTTTTGGTATCCTTGTATACATGTGATCTTATACCTGTCACGCCACGCTCGTGGTATCGAGTGAAAACGATCGCTGGGTCTCCTACCATACCCGTTTGTAACAGGTCGTAAGCCTCATTCTTCGTACATTCCGTACAGGATTTCTGCACCTATTTACAATCCTGACAGGTCTTGCAGAAGCAGGAGTCTTTACATTTGTGCTTACAAGATTCACCTAGAGCGTAGAGCTCTACCTTAGTGTTTTTTAGAGTCTTGTTCACCACATAACGCATCGACACGCCTAGAATACTGACTGCATCCTTCAAGATGTCGATATCATCTCCATAATATTGACGTCTTGTCCTGTTAGCTGCTTTGATGAAGGGTTCAACTTCTGCCACATTGTACTCGTGCAACCAGTCCATCATCGTCACACAACCTCGATTGCAGAATTTTGTGCAGAAGGCTTTGTACTCTTCTGGTGATAGCATATTTTTTTCCCGTTTAATCAGCTATAGAAATCATTGTGAGCGACAGGCCCGACATGGCTCAACTTTTCGTAACTCGTTAACCATTCGTGTGGGAGTACGAGCTTTTCAAGCTTACATTCGAGAGACTTGCACCATCTATCGTAGCTCATGCCAGGAGCGAGGAAATTCATAATATTGAGGAATTTGAGCTTTGATGTTGTTACGAACATATAGTTGTTGTCCTTCTTGGCTACTTTTATCTTTTCGCTTTCGTTTGTCGCAATTTGTTCAACAAAGTATCGCTTGATCATGCTCAGATCATATTTTCCACTGTTGAAGCCTACCACCGCTACTTGCTTTACCCATTCGTTCCATGCATCCTGGGTCTTTTTTGGAAGCATGTCAAAATCTGTAGGTTTCGGGTACATTCTTTCCACTTCAGCGACGATAAGAGCGTGTCTCCTTCCTAGTTCCTCTATGAATAGTTTCACTAAAATTTTAGGATCTTCACGCTCTATTAACGTGGGGTTATCATTCAGATTATTGTGAATACCAACCCTTACCGGTACATGCCTCGAAAGGTATGTCAAGTCAGATGATTGCTGGTAATTCAAAGGTAGCAAGAGCGCTTCAAATTCAAACACAATGTAGTGAGGATACAGTCTGAATTTTTTATTGAAATATCAGTTGATCTTGGGAGGATTTTCGCATTCCCACACTGTAACGAGATTGTATCCCTGTTCAGATATTATATCCTCCTTCTTCACCGTCTGTTCGTAACGGTACGTATGAGGTTCTAGTTGATCTGCACAGGGGCATCCGTGCCATTTACATCCATGATATTCGTAGACGGTCTTCGTGATAGGCTTATAACCGTCTACTTTCCACTCCTTCCCTTCTCCATCACGTACCGCACGCTCTCCACCATGTCCGCAGAGTGCGCGGTGTATTTGTCTTCTTGTTTCCCCCAACATGTGTTCTAACCATTGAGATGCAGCGTAGCTAAAACCTTCACCGTATAATACCTTCTCAGACCTGCTCGGCATACGTTTCACCTTCTCACCTTTGCGGATGATCGTCGTCTTGACCCCTTCTCATTCATCTTTCTCATGCCGCGTGGGATTACAGGCTTTTGTGAAGAGTTGACCGCATACCTCACACTCCAACGTTTTTGTCAACACTTCGATATCTTTGATGTAGAAACAGTGGCCTTGCAACATTTCATAAGTGATGTCATCTAATCCTTCTGAACTGTGTGGCAGCAACGCGAATCTACGCGTTTTGCTACATTGTTCCAAAGCGCGTAGCATCCCAACAGGGGCTCACGCGTGCTTATGATCTTGATCCGCGCATGATGGAAGATGATTTTCCCTTCATATGCTCCTGGGGTCTCTATAGTTCTCACCGCAGGCAAGTAGGCTTTGCTCCAAAATTCACCATCCTCCAGATCCAGACGCTTCATCTTACTTGATAGTGACCTGGAGCCTTTGGTCTTTCAATATTGCGATGACCCCCCTCCACCTTTGTGAATATCACAGCTGAAACTGTAAACAATATTTACTCGCATGTCTATATGAGGGGTGATTTTATCCATGATAGCACGCGTGCGCGGTTGGTTAAGTTTCTTGTTGATTCTCCATGTCTTGACACGATTCCCGTCCTCCACCATCTGAATATCGTTTCCCTTATATTCTTCTTGTATATCCTCCGGGTTGTGGTAGTTCTCTTGTGCCTCTTGCTTGACCTCATCGTGAAGCGTTGTTCCTCTCAACAGTTGTTCCTTTGCTCTATTATAATAACCAGTAACAGGTAGCAGTATCTCGTACACTCTGTAATCGAGCGGTGAGACCATCGCGAGTTGCTGCTACTGGTGCCGATACAGCGCTGTATCGGCACCGCTAAAAATTTAAACTGCATCGCAATTACTGCATTAATTTGAATTAAGCTGTTGGCATGCATTTTCCGCCGAACTCAAAGAAAAACGAAAACATTCACTTTGCCGTCATACTTTTCATATTATTATAAAAGATATGTTGTGTGAAATTCTGCTCAAGTTTAAGAAACAAGCTTAAGAGATTTACGCTTTTGTTTCATAAGATACACGATTTTAAGAAACATAAGGCAAAAATTATGAGTACTTTTAACTGCTAACTTATAAAATATTGAAAAGATTAAAAAAATTATAAAAGAGAATCGAAATAATTCTCCTTATATGAAAATTATAACACTGTTTTTCATATTTGTTTTGTATTTGCAAGGTTTAATCATATATAACGTGCATACAAAAGAAAATTGGTTATATTATTCATGTAGGCTGGACCATCAACTAGACAGATTAAAAGCAGGGGAAGTTAGAAATTTGTGTCATTTTAAATCTTGGCAACCCTTTAAAGAAAAAAAATTAAGATAATAACTATGTGCAAAATATAATAAAAAACATATGGCTTCAGAGGTCCAAAATAAGAGAAAAAAAAAACAATTAAAGAACAGTTTGAAGCATTAAATTGAAAAAGTTAAGAACTTTTGAAGGCTTTTTTTAAGTAAAATGATTTTATAAAAAATTGGTATATTATTAAATCCCAATAGCTTTTCTTCTACACGAAACAACATAAACGTCTTTTCCATGTAACCTTGTTTGTATTTGAACGAACTTTGATCTAATGCGCTGCACTGGAATAAAATTTGCAGGTCCGCTGTTTTGATACAGGTTTTTGCACCAAGTTTTTTAATCTTTTTTGTATCCATTTCTTTTTCAGAAAGATGTCAGAGAAGCATATAAAAGGTTTGTCGAGAAAGGTCAAGAGGAATGGATTTTAGCATCTACGCAAGTTGACTTTTCAAGGAGAATTATAGTCTTGATTTATTTGTAAACAATGCATCTCATCTACACTCAATTTAATTTGGGCATATTTTAGCATGTGGATTACATATGTGAATTACATAGTTTTTTTACTCACTTTTAGTCCATTTTCAGAGGAAAATAAAAAGTTGTCTAATTTGATTGTGACATCTGTAAAAAGTTTGACGGCTGACAACATGAACAAGGACGCAAAGACGTAATAAAACTATTAAAAACTTGACAGAGGATGAAATGACCAAAAGCAATAAATCTTTTTCGGCAGGATTGCATGATTCCTGACGTCATGTCTTCTGAAGACGAATTGATAGAGGGGGACAATAAGGTTTTTATTGTCAGGAAATTAAAATGGCGGTCAAAAAGATTTAATAAAATGGTGGACAAATTGGATGACATTCATAAAGAACGTGCATCATCTCGAGCAAAGTTCAGAATGCTACCTCGACGAAATGGTGAATTTTCGACTCGTGCACCACCAAAAGTTCTACCGGAAAAATACAAGTGGATTGTAAAATCACCTGAACATTGATGTTTTATTATGATGCTTTTTTAGGTATGATTTTTATATATATATTTTAAAGGTTGTTATATTTTAAATGTCAAAGGTATTTTGTGAACTCTGAAACTGGCATACACTTCTTACAAATACACTTGATTTCAGTGCACTTAAATGTTAGAATATAATTTGTTAGGACAATCATATTGTACTATATTTTAGCTACTAATATTTATTTCCATATTGTATTATATTTAATTACCAATATATATTTATTTACATTGTACTTTATTTTAGCTACTAATTGTATTTCCGTATTGTATTAAATTTAAGTACTAATATTTATTTCCATGTATTATATTTTAACTGCTAATAATGTATTTTTTGTTCAAAATTCAAGTTTTTAATAAAATTTTTTATTTGCTCATACCCAATGCGAATATTACTAATCCTTGTATAAGTTCCATGAAAATTATATTCAAGCATTATGATTTTAGAAGGCATAGAATTTTACGAAAAGCAATTTGTGCTGTATTTTAAAAAATGGAAAAATGGCATCATCTAAAAAACATTTAAATCCAGTCTTTTTTTTCAAGAAGTAATAAATGTTCGTAAAGAAAATCATAGAACACGAAGGTTCTGCGCGTGCTGGTCATATGAAAACATCCTGTTATCGCTGTTGCTAATACTGATAACTCAAACTTTGTGACGCTCTATTTCTTAAAAACTTAATATAATCGGTCGCCATGAACATATACAAAAACTTTGTGTTTTAGCATGTCATAGGAAGTCCCGATACTTTCTCTTATCGTGCATCTGATAATACACTTAAACATTGAGTTATAGTTTTCCGAAAACCTCGAATAACTTCCTCTTTTCGTGGATTATCGTATGTTTTCAGAGGACCGAAAAGGTTGATTTTCGCGCAGTGTGATCACGTACAGATCAAGGTGTAAGTACGCGTGGACCTCTTTTGGGATGCGGCCCTCTCCCGGATTGGTTGCGAAAAAAAGGTGCATCTACGCCATGGATGGTGAAGATGCAAAAACGGACAACCTATGCTTCTGGAGATGCTTAGCTGTAAGAGATAGGGTTAACGTAAAACGAGGAAAAGAGTTTCTAACAAGGCCAGCTCTCACCTTAGCTCGAGAGTACTACGGGGACCCTAAACTTAAGCGTAAGGTCGTCAGGCCTACGAGGCTGGTGGATTTGGAGGGGGTTACCAAGCAATTCAAGGTCAACATTAGAGTCTTTGAACCAAAGACAAACTCCGAGAAGACACCATGGCGACTCGTCTATGGTCAAAAGCAATACAAAAAAGGTTTAGACGGCATCAATCTTGGTATGCTGGACGGGCACTGTTTTTACATCAAGGATTTAGACGTGCCGGCCCAACAGAAATGGGAATGTGAGGCATGCAAACAACTGCTTACCAAAAGCAACCACCTCACGCGGCATAAGAAGAACGAATGCGAGGTTATCAAGACGACGATCATTTGCAAAGGGGGGAAGGTGAAACGTATGCCGAGCAAGGCCGAGAAGGTCTTTTACGACGAAGGTTTGAGCTACGATGCCTAAAAATGGGTGGAATACATGTCAAAGGAAACTGGAAGACATATACATCATGCCCTATGTGGTCATGGTGGTGAACGCGTTATACGTGACGGTAAAAAGGAGTGGAAGGTAGACAGCTATGACCCTGTTTCAAAGACCGTTTACGAGTACAACGGTTGTAAGTGGCACGGATGCCCCTGTCAGCCTGGGAGAACCAACACAGACAAGAATCGTTACACTGCAACCCTGTCTAAGGAAAGGATGATACGGGAACAGGGGTACAACCTCGTCACGGCCTGGGAGTGTGAGAGACCACCCAAAATCAAGAGATTTTTCAAGAAGGAATTCAAGCCCTACCAACACTACATTGTGTTCGACTTTGAGGCCCTTCTCTCACCCTTAAATATCCAGCAAACCTCTGATTTAACATACCTTTCGAGACATGTTCCCGTAAGTGTTGGCATTGCCGATAGCTTCTTGAATAGCCACCCGACCTTCATCGAGCAAAAAAATCCCAAGGTCCTGGTCAAACAGTTTGTGGGGGAGCTGGGAAAGAGGCAAGCCCTCATTGTAAAGGAGGCTAAGAGAATGTACCCCAGGCCTGAAGATTTTGATATGCTCTCAAAAAAGAACCGCGAGTTGTGGGACGAGTGGGTAAAGCAAGTAGCCGTTATAGGGTTTAACAGTGGCAAGTACGAAATCAACCTGGTATTTTGTCGAAGAACTTGCGCAAGGCGATAAGACCAAGGTGGCGAAAAAAGATAACGATTACATGTTCCTCACCACCTCGAGGTTTAAATTTCTAGATATCAAAAATTTCCTTGCTCCTGGTCTAAGCTATGATGGTTGGTGCAAGTCGTTGGAATGTAAGCTCGAAAAGCTCGTGTTTCCGTATGAATGGTTGACGAGCCACGACAAGTTGAACCATGCTGGACCTGTGGCTCACGAGGACTTCCATAGCCGGCTGAGTGAGAAAAACACGCTCTCTCCTGAAGAGTACGAGACATACCGCGCTGAGTTTTACGGGCGTGGCTGTGTCACCATGATGGACTGGCTACACGAGTAAAACCTAGCCGATGTGCAGCCGTTCATTGAGGCCGTGGAAAAGACGAGGCTGCAGTATTATAAGGATGAGATAGACATTTTGAAGGATGCCGTGAGTATCCCGGGCGCTTCAATGCGCTACGTGTTGAACAAATCCCTACAGCTGTACCCCAAGTTGGAGCTATACGCTCCAGGAGACCCATGCAGGCATAAGTGCGAGGACTCCTGCTATAGCAAGACTTGTAAGGCCTGCAAAGAGGTACAAAAGGCATGTGAAAAGTGTACGACGAATGAGGCCAATACCACGAAAGGGACGTGACGGCTATCAGATCTCACGTGTACGAGGAACCCCACAAGTGCAGGACCATTCTAGGGTATGATGCAAACATGCTCTACCCCAGTACCCCGATGCAAGACTTTCCCTGAAGGAACAGCTGATTAACGTGGATAGGCCAACATCGGAAAGCAATATTAAGACACTGACGCGAGGTGTGAGAGATGGAACACTCTTTGGACTTGCGCAAGTAGATATCGAGGTACCCGAAAATCTACCTGACAAATTCAGCGAAATGGCCCCTCTTTTCGTCGTAAAAGAAATACCTGATGAAACCATTCCAGAGCACATGCATGAGTACTTGAAAAGTACGGGTCGCAAGCGTGTTCCGGGTACGCGTAAGCTCCTGGGGTTGCTAAAGGCTGAAAAGATCGTACTGTATACCCCTGTGCTAACATGGTACCTTGACCATGGGCTGAAAGTGACTGTCTTTTACCAGTTTCTCAAGTATGCTAGAGGTAGGCCCTTTCAATCGTTCCCAGAAGAGATAGCCAATGCAAGACGCCAGGCCGATAAGGACCCCGATAAACTTATTGCGGGAGATACGGCAAAGTTGAAGGGGAACAGCTTCTACGGCAAAATGATTGAAGATTTGGCGAGGCACGCAAATATTACGTTTACGAGGGATGAAAAGGAGGTTGATGCAGCCCTCCGAAGTCTATTCCTCGAGGACCTTGAAGAGATCGGGGATGCGTATGAGGTAAGAAGGGGCAAACGCAAGTGTACTATCGATAGAACCTACCAGTGTGTTATAGCGGTATATCAATTGGCCAAATTTCGCATGTTGAAATTTTACTACCATTTTCTGGATAAGTACGTGAGAGATAGAGAAATGTTCCTTCTGGCACAGGCGCACATCGCGCACATGCACACGCATGGTTAAACCCAACAAGTCCTTGATCATCCAATACCATGCGGTGTTGAGTCATGTAGTTCAAGATAAATTTCCCTGCACACTGATGATGTCATCAAAAATCAACGCATGCGCAGTAAAGATGTGAACTGTGCTAGTTTTGAGCAAGATGAAATCCTCTGACAATGAAAAATCCATACAATAAAGAATAAACACACACACTGTGAAACAATTAAGAGATATCGCGAAAAGCCGTGGGCTAGTTGGTTACTATAGGCTACGCAAGGCTGAGCTGGTTGCTTTGCTTGAGGAGTTACCACAGAGACCAGTCAGGCCTATAACACCAGAAGCTATGGACGTCTTCGAGAGACAAGAACTTTCAAAAAATCGTTCGGTTGTAGGGGATAAGATGCGTGGATGGTACAACTGGTTAGTGGACACTGTTCCCAAACCTATAAAAGAGGGAGTCAAGAAAACCTATGCGTCATTCAAGCGTAAAATTATGAATCTCTATGATAGGACAGCTAACATCATCACGAGACCTACGCTTCATAATGAAGTGGAAAAAGACGCTGAAGAAGACTACCTAGAAAATATAAAAAAATCTATATGATCAACCGGACCTTACACCTCAGGAACATAAGCACGCGTTGCATAAAACATTTAAAAGTTTTCGCATTCCTGGTATAGGAGGAGCCGACTTCGATGGGTATATAGGGATGGTGCGACCCAACATGAAAACGTTGATCGAGGACCAGGTAGCGGAAATGGGATCAGCAAAGGTACAGATGTCCCTATGGATCATATGGAAGAAGAAAATAGTACCAAACTCAGCTAACGATGAGTACATCAAGGTGAAGAAAGTCTTTAATAGCAAGATGACAGAAATCTTCCAGGGTAGCGACGTATACGACGTGCTGGATAGGATGTTTGCTGATATCAAGACACACGTGGAACATCCGGTACTACCCCAGAGTGGATTCACCATTAGTCGAATCCTACACCTTGATGTAGACTTTCATAAGCTACAACTAACGAGAGGGTCCTCGTGCATAGAACTACCAAAATGGATAGCCTCGAAAAAGGCCGTCATTAACCCAGTGAATGAAGATGAGGAATGTTTCAGGTGGGGCGTTATAGCATCCCTGCATCATACAGAGATTGGAAGGAACCCTAATTGAATATCCCAGATACAGCGCTACGTAGATCTCTACAACTGGGAGGGTATAGATTTCCCGGCAACCATCAAGGAGATAACAAAGTTGGAGTAGAACAACATGGATATTGCGGTGAATGTTTTATATGTGACAGATAAGAAAATCAACATCCTGCGGCGATCGGAACACAACATTGGACGTAACAGGCAGGTGAATCTGCTGTTTATCACAGATGGTTCGAAGACCCACTACAGAGCCGTCAAAAGTCTATCTAGACTCCTAGGCAAGGTGACCTCGATGAATAGGAATGGAATGTATTTCTGCCTAAACTGCCTACAGAATCGAGGGACAATCATTATGGTAACTGCAAGGATCATGAGGCGGTTAGGGTCACGATGCCAAAAGAGACCGAGAAATGGTTACAATATAAGGATGGTCATCAACAATTTAAGGTACCTTTTGCAATATTCGCGGATTTTGAGAGCCTAATCATCCCGGTAGAAGATGCCAGGGGGACGAAAACCAAAAAACTGAGTAAGCATGTACCGTTTGGCTGGTGTACCTATAGCACATTCGCCTATGGGGATGTACAATATCCCCTAAGAGTCTACAGAGGTGATGATTGCGTCAAGCCATTTGTGAATCATCTGGAAGATGAGGTGAAGCGGTTATACTACACATTCCCGCAACAACCAATGCTGGAACTGACAGAGGCGTTAGAAAGGGAATATGATGAAGCCACGCACTGCCACATCTGCATGAAACCCTTTACCGACGTGAATAACCGCAAAGTTCGGGACCATTGTCACTATACGGGGCTGTATAGAGGTGCTGCGCATAACAATTGTAACCTCAAGTACAAGATACCTAAACACATACCTGTAATATTCCACAACCTAAGCGGGTACGACGCGCATCTCTTCATCTGGGAAATGGGAGAGAAGTATAACACGCAGGACATTGGTTGCATTGCTGAAAATACTAAAAAGTATATCAGTTTCAATGCTGAAATCAAGGTACCACTTGCAAGTATGGGGTATGGAGATGGTGAAGTCTATAAGAAGATCGAAATCAGGTTCATCGATAGCTGTAGATTTATGGCCTCAAGCCTGGACAAATTGGCAAGCAATCTCATTGGAACAAACGCCTTCGGCATGAAATGTCAATATTGTGCGGATAACTGTCTGGAATTTCAGAGCATAGACGCCGAGTATGTGGCAAAATTTTGGTGTAAAAATTGCAGCTCGAATACCACGAAGCAATTAAACCAAGAGAAACTAAAGACAAACGTACCATCCATGGCAAAATTCATCGGCAAAGATGATGTTTTCAGGCTTATGCTTTGAAAAGGCGTATACCCGTACGAGTACATGGATGGATGGCAACGATTCGAAGAGCTTGGGCTACCACTCGAGGAGGCATTCTACAGCAAGCTGAACATGAAGGGCATATCGGACTATGAATATGCCTATGCGCAGAGGGTATGGGATTGCATCACTCCAGAGGGGGACCACATCACCATGGGCGACTATCACGATATCTATCTGAGTACTACTAGCCGACGTGTTTGAAACGTTTCGGGACGTATGCTTGACAAACTATAAGTTTGATCCCGCGCATTCTTACTCCACACCTGGCCTGGTATGGAAGGCGGCACTCAAGTTTACCGGAATTAGGTTAGAGCTCCATACGGATCCCAACATGCTTCTCATGTTTAAAAAAGGTATAAGAGGAGGTATAACCCAGGCTGTACATCGGTATGCCAAAGCTAACAACAAATATATGGGAGAGCAGTTTAACCCGGATGACGAATCCTCCTACCTACAGTATTTGGATGCTAACAACCTATCCGGATGGGCCATGCGTCAAGACCTACCAACAGATGGTTTTAAATGGATCTCCAACGTCGAGGCATTTACAGAAAGGCGAATTGCAAAACTTGTCGAAAAGAACGGGTACTTACTCGAGGTCGATATTGACTATCCTGAGAGGTTGTATGACAAACATAATGAGTTACCATTTTTACCCGAAAGCATGATGATCAACAAGGTCGAGAAACTGGTACCGAATTTGAAAAACAAGCGTGGATATGTAGTGCATATCAAAGCTCTCCATGAGGCTTTAAAGCACGGGCTTGAATTGAAGAAAGTACATAGGGTCATTCAATTTAATCAGAAGCCATGGCTTAAAGGGTATATAGATCACAATACTGATCTGAGAACAAATGCGAGGAAAGAGTTTGAGAAGGATTTCTACAAGCTCATGAACCTCTCGGTGTTCGGCAAAACTATGGAGAACATTAGGAACCACCGCAACATTCAGCTGGTCACCAACGAGGACAATTATATGAGGCTCGTCATGAAACCAAATTCAAGGGTGGAAGCCGGTTCAGTAAACACCTCCTAGGTGTAGAGATGGGCAAGACTGAGGTCAAAATGAACAAACCGGTGTATATAGGTCAAGCAATCCTGGACATGTCAAAAATGGTGATGTATGAGTTCCACTAGGAATATATGCAGCCAAAATATGGTAGTAAGCTGCAGCTCTGTTATATGGACACGGACAGCTTCGTGTACCACATTCGCACAGAAGACTTTTATCGTGACATTGCACAAGACGTTGAGACACGTTTCGATGCCAGCGCGTATAGCAAGGACGATAAAAGGCCTCTCCCCATAGGGAGAAATAAGGTCGTTGGCCTCATGAAAGACAAATTAGGAGGAAAAATCATGACGGAGTTTATAAAACTTAGGGCCAAGCTTTATGCCCACGAGAGCCTTACAAAAGAGGGCGGTGATCGCAAAGCCAAGGGCGTAAAGAGATGTGTGACTAAGAAGTCCATCACTTTCGACCACTATAGACGATGCTTGGAGGAGGCCTTGATATATACAAAAGTCAGGTGTTAATTCGGAACAAGAATCATCAAATCTACACCTATGAGGTGAATAAGCTAGCACTGAACAGGGCAGACGATAAGAGGCTTGTACAACCTGACCAAATTACAACGCTAACCAGAGGTCGCTGCCTCCAGGTGTCTGCCCGGTATTAACTAAATGGACATATGCCTACTAATCGCCGTAATACTACCCTATGCCCTGATCGCGTTTTGCTTTTTTCCGTTACCACCGTACAATAACGAGAATGAGTCAACTTGCACAAATATTTGACGAAGGCTCTGCAGAATCAACCTATGAGCATGTAGAGAAAACCATCGATAAACGCCAAGCCCTGAAGGAAGCCCTACGCAAAGGCAAGAGGCATCTCCTACCTAAAAAATGCACGGAAAGCTTTGTAGAGAAGGCTCCAGATGAGGCGATAGAAAAGGTGCATGCCAAGTATGCACAAAGAGAATTACAAGAAAAAGCCGGCCACGTGGTCAGCCTATACGCGAACCTGATTGGAAATGTCGTCGAGATTGACAGTGTCGAGGAGCTCCGAAAAGATATTGAAGAGGACCCTATTATCTGAGATGCCATAACAGATCTCGGGATCCTTGTCTACTGCACAATTGGGAGGTGTTTAGCGCCCATCCTGGTAGCAGGATACACCGCGAGGCATATGAGCAAAAAGGATGATGGCTCGGAGACTAAGGATAACAAAGATGAGCAGCGTGTGTAGTGTTATTATCAATCAGCAGAAACCTGCAGAAAAAATTGTTGAAGTAAATAAAAAGCACCCGGAAAGAGTTGCTCAGGGGCACAAGTTAGCGTCACTGATGAGGTAGAGGAAGCTTGGAATAGCTCCACCAAAGAAAGAACCCATGACCTTTAGAGAGTTCCTGAGATACTTCGAGATAGATCTAAACACTCCCGAAGCTATACTCAAAGGGAAGATCAGAGCCTATCTATCAATCTTGTAATAGAAAAGAAGTAATTTGTTATAAATCTCAGGGCTTATAACAAATGAGGCAGGAAGAAGCTAACCAAGTCATAACCAAGAAGAACGAAGGTCGTGTTGCTGCTGGCAAGAGACTTTCGGAATGGAACCGAAAGAACAAGGCCGACTTACAGAGGAACGTGGGCAAAGGTTCTTCACCAGGATATCAAGAACCTGTCGCAGGTCCTTACAAGTCAATGGACAATGTCTACATGTATGGCGTCGGCACAATTGCCGTGTTGGCGATAGGGGTGGTGGTGTGGTACAAGTTTGGTAGAAGCAAAAATGAATCTCACAAGCCCACCCCTAAGCCTCAAAAGGGCAAAGCCCAGCCACAGATCGAAATGTTCAAAATGCTATAATATAAATGACTACAAGCAACGTAACCCCAAAGGAGAAGGAGATTTTAGATATGCTATATGAAACCGTCGTAGACCTTAGTTTCACCTTTGCCTATGACATGGCAGGTAAGAAATTCTTGGGTATACAAGACCATCTACCAAGATGGACCCCAAAGATGTTCTGAAGATGGTGGCCTATTTTGCAGCAGGTAGGGCGAGTCGTGAAATGGCCGTCAAGAAAGGCTGGATTCCCGCATCCATAGTCCCCAAATCAAAATAGAGCGTCTAGTAAAACTTCTATCTCTCGTAGAGAGATAGAAATCAACATGGAGGAGAGCAAGACATGTTCAAAATATAGATCCCGAGGCTGCCGTACCCCCATCCTTGATGATGTCACTATGCGGCGCGAAATGTAGGACAAATCGAAGGCGGTCATGCAGGGCCGCTGGATAAAAGGTGAGTTCAAAAATTTTGCCTAAAGGAATACAGAAGGTGTTGCCATAGGCTGCAACAATGGCCTTTTCCTCATCTGTTCCGGTATGGCCAGTAGCCTTGACTTGCAGAGCCCGGATGGTCCCGTCGTTGTAGTTGATCCTCTCCAAAAAGAGGTTGTTGTCCCTGTCAAATTTGGGTAGCCAGAGGTCTTTGTAGACTGCGAAGGTGTTGAAATCAGATGTATTTTGAACCTTGTTGCCATTTAAAGTGATACGAAGATCCCGCACCAGGCTTTTACCGATGTTGCTGACAATGGTACGTTTCGTGTTGGTCGCCTTCACTTCCAGGTCAAACAGTAGCTTGATGCTTCCCGGGAAAATAACCTCATCCTGTCGCAAATTAGGGGTATAAATATAGGTCTTCATTCTGGTTGATTGTAGAGGGTATGTTACTAATCTGAACTCGTTGACGGCGTTCTTTGATCCTGCAGAGCTGCTTCGTCTTTGCGTATGGGTCTAATGTAGTTCCAAGTGCACTCATTTATTAGAAGGAAATCTTTAAATAAAGATGTCAATTAACCCAGTATTTATGCATGAGGATGATCAGGGGGGAAAAGATGATAAAGATGAAGATAGTACGCAATCAACGCAACAACTTCCATCAACGCCAGGGGCTTTAACGACAAAACACAGTCGGGTACACGTAAGCGTTTGGAGTTGGGGTTGGGGGAACAGGATTTAGAAACACAGGTCAACGCCCTTTATGACAAACTTATTGAGGGTTTGAAGATGACGCCATCCGAAAAAAATTATGATTATTTTAGAGTGGGTGAAGGCAAGCAACTCATATTTAGACAGATAAAAAGAGGAAAAAGTGCTTACTGATCAATATGGTAATTTAACAACGTTTAACTCTATAGAAACGTTGTTGGAAAAGGAACGTCTGAAAGCCTTAGGTTTTGACAAATATCAAACACCCAAAAAAAGGACAGCGATCCAGTCACTCGGGAACAAGGTTGATGATATTGTGAAAAAGGCCAGGGCCGATGAAAATATTGAGATGGATGAGTTAGATGATATCGATGAAGCTGTAGATGATACAGAAAGGCTTATACAAGATAATTCGTTTGTTGACCTCAATGACAGTGATATAAGAGGAATCAACCTCGAAATTCAAACCTTACAGGATAACATTAAAAAATTGAAGGGTGAGATGATTTCGTATGATCAGCAAAGAAAAGACCAAGGTGAAACAACTAAAGAAGCAGAAAGCCGGGGCAACCGAGGGACAAAGGGAGAACTTGGAGAGGAAAATCGCTGATGTTGAGGAAAAAAATTGAAAAACTAAAGGTGGAAAAAAAGGCTGTGATGAATAAACACGGCCTACTTTCCTCCCAAATTTATAGCCATCTAAAGAATATCAAGGAAATGTTGATGAAAATTGCTGGGGATGACATGTCTTTGATTGAAAAGCTGAAGTTCCTCTTCAGAGAGCAGGGACTGACTATAGTGAGTACCGTCTAGGCTGTTGGTCTACTGTTAAGCACCATCGTACTATCCGTTACAGGAGGTGCTGCCGCAGCAGGCGCAGGAGGAAGTGCCGCAACGGGTGAAGGACTTTTCCTTCATCCTTTGTAGAGAAGCA
Organism: Hydractinia symbiolongicarpus; assembly: GCF_029227915.1. NCBI lineage: Eukaryota > Metazoa > Cnidaria > Hydrozoa > Anthoathecata > Hydractiniidae > Hydractinia > Hydractinia symbiolongicarpus. Next base: position 13,028,349 of record NC_079885.1, on the reverse strand, counting down.
GTTGGAAAGATTAGGGAAATTCTTAAAATACCTTGCAGGTAAAGCAGGTGCTGCATTGCCCGGTATTATAGGTACTGTTGTCTTATTCTTTTTAAGGGTGGCGGCAACCATTGTCGAATATGCAGCCAAGCATTTGTACATGGCAATTGCTGATGCCGTTGGGTATACGTTGGAAAGAGGAAAAAAGCCTAATATTAGTTATTTTTTAAGCCAGATGTAGGCAATGATGAGGCTTACCCCCGTCGTGATCAACACTGTTTTGGTATCCTCGTGTTGTTCCCCCTGTAGGGTATGATCAGGAGGTGTAGTATGTTTAGGTGGTGTAGGTGGTATAGCCCGTATAGTAGGTGTAGTATGTTTGGGATGTATAGTATGTATAGGTATTTTGATAGTATGCCTAGGAGGTGGTTTGATGACCCTCTCTGTATGCTTGACAACAGGCTTGTTATTTACGTCAGCCTGGACCCCAACATTTACATTGGCAGGTGCGATCAAAATGTTATTGTTTTATCCCTTAATTTTACGTATACGTAGGTTCATGTCTGAAGCAACATGTACACGCTGGGCATGACGGCGAAGTTTACCGGAGTTCGAGCATATTGAAGCACTTTTTGAAATTGTGTGATGTCATGCCCTACATTCTCTTTCCTCCGTACCATACTTTGAAACTTTTTCAACAAGATTTGCCGTGTTGTGTAGTTGTCCGCACCAGACCCGAGTAAGGATGCCCTGACTACATAGACGCGAATACTCTCGCTTAGCTTGGTCAGACTTTCCGACGTCAAACCCTTACTTGTTGGTATGATGAATTTGGCCAAATCACCATCAACCTGAGGCCACCATGAACCGTTGGTGAGTGACGACATGACTGCTTTGAATTTGTACAGGCTATTAGGATCTGCACCGTATTCGCGACAGACTTGTGCATATCCGGATGTGGAATAGGGATTTTTGTACTGATGAAAGCCATCCTCATATGGCATGGGTACCTTCATTCTTGCCAGAATACGACGCATGTGATAGTACGCGTGAAATTTAAAGATCGAGTTGACAAGGGGTACGGAGCCCGTCATGTGCTTAGCGGCGATGTGTAATGCCGTAGTTGCGCAGTGGGTAGCAAAATTCACCTGGATATTCCAGTAGTCCAAGGCCTGTCCTGTCCAAGCCACTCTGACAGGGTCATTCAGCAAATTGGTTGGTATCTTAATGGCATACTGGGTAAACTCGGGGAATACCACGAAGATATGAGATTCTGTGGAGACATACAGGTCCTGGTGCTCCAGGTTCTTGATACCAAGAGGCCATTCTCCCCTGTTGGATTTTGTATTTTGCCTTGGGGTTGTACTAATAGACATTCATTCCTTTCATGTTGAAGAAAAGGATGAAGCAACTCTACATTACTGATATCGAAAAGGTTACGATATTAGAGGACTACCTGGGACAGGATACGAGGATAGCTCTGAAATCCATCAGTATTTGACCTACATGGCTGAACATTTATAGCAACAATGACTTCACGATTCGTAAAGTGGGACCTGATCAGAGGGTGACTCGAATGGAGATCATGAACGGTCTGTACAAGATCGAGGATTTGGCGACTATTGTCAACAACCAGGCAGAGGACAAGATTAAGCTGTTTGTCCTGAAAAATGGAGTCTGCAGGCTCCGTGTCAGTGATGGGTACAAAGTGGTGATTCATCGACAATTCCAAGAGCTCTTGAGCCTACCCTACGATCTTAGTAAAAAATACTACACGAGCGGTGACTACGATGTTGTCTACAGGACTGACGTTTACATTAGACTACGACTCGTTTGCCCTCAGTTGGATGAAGACGACTGCCTGCTAGATGGTAAAAAATCTAAAATTCTGGCCTTGGTTCCCACCAAAGAGTTAAACGCTTGGGGGGACATGCTGACCTGGAGTTTTGACACTCCGATCTATCTACTTTTGAAGGGCTCTACGGACCGTCTCGAGTTCATGCTTACAGACGAATATCATCATGATAAAAATGTATCGTTTACAGGAATTGCAATGTGTTTTCTTATAGAATAAAGGAATGATGTAACCAAGCTGTACCCAAATTTACTGAGTGCACCTGCACAAAGCGCCGACATGCTGGAGGAAAGCCGGGTATATAGACTCAAAAAGATTGAGGAAATAGAACAGTATCTACGAAGTGAGATTAAGGAGCGGGATAGGATTGCCAAGAAGTTTAAAATGCATGGGACCTGGGTACGCTTCTGTGATCATGGGCTGCAGAGTATTAGCATCATTACCTCGGGCTTTGGGATCGGGCATTAGCCTAGGGCGTCGGAGTTCCACTCTGTATTGCCATGTGCGGAATCACGATCGCCGTGGGAATAGGGAAGGCCGGTCTTCGGAAGGCCGGCAAGAGGCTTGGTGTGTAATAAAAAAAACACGAGAGTATAGGGCTACTCGCAAAAACAAAGCTGAATTCTATCATTGATCTCATCTCAAAAGCAGTAGAAAATGGGGTCATCAGCGACTATGAGTTCAGTCTGATCATGCATGAAAATCAGCGTTATGAGGTACTAAAGGAGGAAATACGACAACGTGTTAAACAGATCGTTGAATCTATCAACGAACGAGAGCGCGCTCAGCTAATTGCGAAAGGTCGGGAGAAAAGTGGAAACGTTGTTTTAAAAAAACTTCAATCTGTACAGTATGCAAGCGCTACCTAGAGTCTCCACCTGTTTACATCCCTTAATTTTATATATTTTATAGGTCTTGTAGGGCCTATAAAATGTATGGTTTTTTTAATGCTTACTCAGCAAACATTCTTTTTTGAAGTCCTTGTACCGACATTCCACAACATGTACCTGAGGGTAGTAGTTTTTACCTTGCACATACACCGATAAAATAGCCAGGATGGCACTGACTTTTTCACAGGCTCCGTCGGAATTGCTCAGAAATCAACTCTTCCATTTTGTTCCAGATTTGGCGATACTTTGCAACCCAATCGGGGTACTCTTCGAAATCAAGACTCATCGCTAGTACAGCATTGGCGTTGTACCGGCTGACCCCATGCCGGGACCAGATTTTTGGTGTTTTTACACTGAGGGCTACTACGAGGTCTCGTGTATGGTACCCCACGATGAAACGTTGATCCTTACCTCGATTGGCAGGGATAGCATCCGACACTGTCAGATAGTCCACGTTATTATCGTTGATGTCTGTGAAAGTAACAGCAAAGTAGTAGAATATTTTAGGGTTGACAATTTCTTCTTCAAATTTCAGCGTCTTGTTTATCGAAATTCAAACGACTTCAGAGGATTGCTTCTCGTTCTACATACACAGCTACACCATTATACGTGATGTATTAATTATAACAGTGCCAACACAACATTTTACCCTTTACCATAAACCTACGTCCACAGGTACATCTATCATACGCATCGAGTACCCGTTCAGTCCTTACATTGTTCTATTTATTTACTATAAAGATGATCCTCTAGCTCTTGGATTCTTTGTTCATTCTCCTGCTCCTTTTCTGATTCTTGTACTAATGCTAGAGCCATTAGTGGTATAGAGAGACCAATACCGGTTAGGAAGGTCATGACTACTGCAGTTCCGAATATATTGAATTTTGATTGACAGCTGATACACATTTATTAGTAGTATTTTTTAAATTTTTATCTTACAACCTTGTTTTGTGCCATGGGGTGTGATGAAAAGTTGTGACGTCACAAACTGTTTTTACTCATTGTTGCATGATTTGATATGCATGACTATGCACAGCATCATTGGGACTTTACCTTGATATGCGCAGCATCATAGGGACTTGTACTGGATGATCAGCTGTGACGTCACAAGCAAATTTCTGTATGATATTTTTTATGAGTTTGATTTTGGTTTTTGTCAACAGGATTAATAATTTATGATAATTTATGCTGTTGACGTCACATATTTTTAGGGGTGTCAAGGAATGTATTAATGAAACGGGGGGGGGGGAGGGTTACGCTTGAACCCCAAATCATATATTGTCGATAAAGTTGTGACGTCACAGATTTTTAGGGGTGTCAAACAATGTATTAATGAAGCGGGGGTTTTACGTTTGAACCCAAAATCATGTATTGTCGGACTTCCCTAATCTACTATGGGTGATAAGTTACCGACTTCATCTGTTTCCCAACCATAATTGACTGCGTTTGGAATTTGTTGAATGAAGATATGCGATCATCGTAAAACATTAACTATGGTAAAACCATTAAAATGATGTGACACCTGAATATTTAAGTTTTTTTCACATCATAATATTTTTTTTATTTTCAATTTTGCAACAATAACTAGAACATTATATGATTACAAGGGACTAATTTACGACTTAACACAATATATTCCTAGCTAACGATTTAACAGTTCAACTTTGAAATTTCATGATCAACCACAATATCATATCCTACATCGAACTTTTTATATAAACTTCTCGAACCTCTTAAACATATTAAACCAGATCTCAACAGAGCAAAACAAAGTTTTGTGCGTATATGTGTGACTGCAGTTGAAATGGGTATGTTCTTCTTATCCGCTATCATTTCCGAAAGCCGACTGTAAAAAGTGATGCATTCGCGACCCATGCTTCCGTGAATTGAGAATATAAGCGGCGTGAAACTGCCATTATCAACACTCAAAATTCTACGATTGTAATTTCCTTTCTTCTCGTTCTCGTTTGAAATGAAAGATTGCTGTAAAGTTTGATTGTTGTACCTCGAGGCAGTGGGGTCAAAAACCCTTACGTCAAAAAATGCCTGTTGGCCGTTTATCCAAAAATCACGAGCACGAATGTCCGGTCTACAATCATCACCGGTTTTTACACTCTTTAAATCGAAACGTTCTCCAGTCAGCGGTAGCAAATTCTGCTGGGTAAGTTGGGAATGCTCCAATTGTAGCGTAGACGCATAGCATCTCAAAACTCTTGCTTGTTGAGATAAAAACCTTGCTCAGTTATTGGCAATACATTGAGCCAATTGGAGACTCCTTTTTGTTGGTTGATGTCGTTTACCTTAACTTGCTTCACCATCATGTTATTTCTGCATAGGGCCAGATTCTCTTTCTGGATATCCAATTTTAAAGTTCTAACTTGTGCTTTAGCTGTTTTTGTTTTTCCAACATCGTAGATACCGTCTATGTCTTGCTTGCACCTGAATATTTTGTGCTTCAATGCAACTAATGTTGGTGGCAACATGTCAGCATCGCACTGGAATTTGGAGAATAAATGCCAATGCAATTGAGATAGTGTTAAAGATTATTAAGTTTTACGCATGCGCTTTATATGTTGACGGGTTCTTATTTTTGTATAGTTTACGCATGCTCTTTGTATTTTAGAGTTCTTGTTGTTTTTTAGTTTTTTTATACAGTCCTCTAGTAAGACGTGTTTATTTATGAATTACCTCGTGGTTTTATTTCTTGTTGTTCGATAACTTAATCAGAGAAAAACAAATTTTTTACAGATAGTGATGCCACGTCTGCTGGACATTTATTCCCTTTATGCATTGAAACCACGACACGTTCTAAGCTTCCCAGTGTTTCCAGATTAGGAAGGTCGACACTGTACTGCACCAAGGGCTTCAAAGCAATTACGAATATCAATATCACGTAGAGTAGAACCTCGCCCTGTTCTAAAAATGGTATTCATTGATAACATTTCATAGTAGTAAATTAGGAGTAAAAAAACGTCAGTATCCGGAGAGTAAACAATACAACTGGTGAAAGGAGATTGTTGTGCAACATCCATAGCATTATATATAAGTGCTGTGTCAGCTTCTTCGTGGTCGTGTATTCTGCAATCAACAAAATTTGATTCCATTTTAGTATCATAAGTCACTATATACCGAATATGCAATGATGAAAGAGCCGCCATCACTTTCCTTGCCAGGTAGATGGTTAAAGCTTGCTTTGTATCAATGTGGGAAAGAAATTGCTTGAGACTAATGGATGAAATATTGGTGCTGTCTGATACTTTGTATCCAACTTTATTACCAGATGTACGATGCTTTCTAGTTCGTGCTTTCAAGGAGTTTTCTATATAACGATCAAATACCAATCGTATTTCATCACATCCTCTTAAAATTTGTAGTACACGTTCTGTGAAGGCTGATGCGAAATCCTAAAAAATTACCAGAGTATTTTACAAGTGCGTCAGAAAATTACGTAAGATAGTGATAAATTGAATACATACCTTGCATGTTAACTGCCGGTGTTTTTAGAGTTTGATTCACAATTTTTAGAGTTTGATTCAGCCATTCCATCTATAATTTTTGGCTACATCAAAGGAAAATGAACACATCCACTTTGCCTGTTACAGACACACGGAACTGGCGTATTATTACATAGACTAGTCGTTGCGCGTGGAAAAATCCACGGGTTCACCCGTCCTTTATATTTACCCGTCGCAACAAAGTGAATAAAAATATATCGCATTTGATATTCGTGCTTCCGTAACATCATTTTCTAACTCAGCGGGGGGACCGCGCAGAGACAGACAAAATACGGCTATTATTAAAGAGACTAGCCGGTATCCCGTGGAAAAATCCAAAAATCCTTTTTATATCGCAATATTTCGTGTTTCTGTAACACGACGTTTTTCTCGCGCACAAGCAGACAGATGGAATACAGCTATTATTAAAGAGACTAGTCGGTAGCCCGTGGATCACGGGTTCGCCCGTCCTTTGTTTATCGCATTTCGTGTTTCCGTAACACGGCTTTATTCTCGCGCACAAACAGACAGACGGAATACGGCTATTATTAAAGAGATGTCCAAGTGAAATTGCTACTTGCTTTTCCAAACTAAAGTAACTAACTGAAAACGTGCTTTGGCCTGTAAATTACTGGTCTATAGATTGTCCCTTGAAGTGATTTGAACAATAAATTTGATCAAACAGAATGAAATAAGGGTAACCCAACACCATACCAAAACTCAAATACTATAAAAGTACTATAAAAATCTGAACAGGGAGTTGATTAAATACGATGATAAAGGGGATCATAAACATTATCAGAACCATACGCAATGAGTTAATGCCGATAACTTGGCATCCGGGCGAACTCCTAGACTGGTGCTTTACAGAGGATGAAAAGAAAGACCTTGAAATGTTGAGGAACTGGGCACGAGGTACAAAGTTTGAGTAGAGAAGGGAATGCCCTACTCAAATTACGATCGCTGTATATAATTAAAAGTCATGAGGTGATTTAGCAATGCAAAAAACCACACTATACAGCGCTGTATCGGTGCAAGTAGCAGCCACCCGTGGCGCTCTTGCCGATCGACTGCAGAGAGTGCAAGTAACGGTTACTCTTTATTACAATAGAGCAAAGAAACAAATTTTGACGTGGCCACTGCACGACCAGATAGATCGATAAACACGATACGCTGAGGACATACAAGACGAATACAACAAAGTCAAAGACATCAAGCACATGTTTTCACAAGAGAAAACCTATACACAGAGCATGAGAAAGTTGAGGATATTCAGCATATATTTGACGAAAACGACACACAAATATTGGAGCATGATAATCGTTTTAAGGCGGTTTAACAAGAACCTTGCCTGGAGGTTTACGAATGCCATCATCCAGAAAATCACGCTACACATAGACATGAAAAAGGAAAAAGCCCGTGGGACGAGGGTGGAAGGTAATCTAAAGTTTCAGCTGCAACATTCACAAGGTGGAGGTGAGATATCTCCATATCCAAAGACTAAAGGGACGAAGCCACCCTCAAGTCTCCTTGAAATCTAAGCCTTCATAGAGCAATATGAGATGAAGCATCTTGACCTGAAGGATGTCGAATTCTGGATGAAGGCTTACCTGCCACCAGAAAAACGATCGAGACGCCAGGATCATATAAAGGAAAAATAGTGTCCAAGTATATACAGATCAAGATCATAAGCACCAGGAAGCCTCTACTGGACCTTAGCTGGAGTGACCAAGAAAGCATGATGGCATCCGTAAACCGCCTTACTCGGTGGTTTACGAATTCAGAGATGGGTAAAGGTGACTTCTGGAACAGCTCTGTGCACACTTGTGAATATCAACTCATCTCCCGCCTCAGATCTGCTCCCTTGATACTCCATCTTGAGTATCCGTGCACACTTGTGCACATAGACTCATCTCCACCATCACAACGCTGCCTGGGCACTCCATCTCGAGCATTCATGCATATTAGCTCAAGTTGGGTAGAGAGGAAAGTCCCACAAAGAAATTGAGTAGAAAGGGAAAGTCCCTACTCAAAGCCTATGTTGGTTGAGGGTTTGCGTTTATATTAAATGAGTGTCTCGAAATTGTCCAGATTATTGAAAAATCCAATGCAAAAATCCATATTAAAGATGAATACGAGAACTGTTAGAGAAGTACAAGGGTTTCAGAAGCAAAATTATGGCTTTGTACAACAAAGCAAATAACATCGTAGCAAAGCCTACGCTCCATGACGAAGTTGAAGAAAAGGCAGAGGAAGACTTCGAAGATCACTGCAACTGGCAGGGCATAGAATTCCAACGATCATCAAAAGCATATCTAGGCTTGAGAATAACAACCCAGACATGGCGGTAAACACTTTACCTGACGAAAAAGAGCATAATACCCTGCGACGCCCCGACCATAACATTACGCGTAGTAAACAGGTGAACCTACTGCTTATCAATGACAGCGAGAAGACACACTGCACCTGCATGAAGAACATATCAAGATTGATAAGTCGATTGAATCGTAAAAAACGTAATCAACAGCATTTCCATCTAAACTGTCTAGCAGCATTCAACACAGTTGAGACAAGCACTACAAATACTGCATAGAATGCGGAACAGTCAAGGTTACGATGCCAGGGAAGAACGGAGAATGGTTAAAATACCGGGATGGTCAGATGCAGTTTAGGGTGTCATTTGCCACATATGCAGATTTTGAAAGTCTACTTATATCAGTAGAAGATAGTAGATAGAGAAAGACCAAGAAGCTGAACAAGCATGTGCCATCTGGTTTAGGTGTACATATAGCAAATTTACTAACGGGGATGTACCTAACACACTAACGGTTTACTGAGGCAAAGATTGTGAACCATCTGGAAGACGAGGTGAAGAGATTGTACGATACACTCTTTTAGCAAGAAATGACAGAACTCACAGATTAGGAGAATATAGATCACAACGAGGCTGCAGAATGCCACATCTGTATAACACCATTCGACGATCCTGCACACAATCGGAAAGTTCCAGATCACTGTCACTATACAGGTCTCTACCGAGGTGCAGCACATAACAACTGCAATCTGGCGTTTAAGATTTCAAAAACATTCCTATCATCTTCCACATTCTGAGTGGCTACGACGCGCATATGTTCATTAAAGAATTAGGAGAGAAATACAATACGAAAGGCATAGGCTGCACTGCGGAAAACTCGGAGAAGTACATTGGCTTTAACGGTAAAACTAAGGTGCCACTAGCAGGTGTTACAAACTCAAGTGGACAGCAGGTATTCAAGAATATAGAGCTCACTGTAGGGATTACAAACAAGAGGGAGCACCAAGCAGGTTGAAAAGAAGCTACCCTTTAAGGTTTTTCGATAAGAATGATATCTTCAGATTGATGCTTTGAAAAGGAGGGTGCCCTTATGAATGCATGGATGGATGGCAACGGCTTGATGAGATTGAGTTACCTCCAAAGAAAGCGTTCTATAGCAAGCTCAATATGAAAGGCATCTTTACCAAAGACTATGAGAGTAGTATAGGACATAGGGGTACGGGCGCATTTCCGAGCGCACATTCGTGCATCAGGAAATTTGTTCGAACCCTCGGACACCCCCATGTCCTGTATTACTTATCATATGACGTCATCAAGTGTGTTTGAATACCTATGTGCTATACTACTGTGATGTTGGTTACATCTGATGGTCAATGTGTTAAGACTTAAAGGTGCAGGTCATTCTCCCACGGGAGTTTTATTGTTCAATCAAATAATGTCCGTATGCATAACTTCTTACTCCGTTCTCTAGTATGTATCTCTTATCATCAAAACAGCTGAGTGACACCTTATTGATCTCATAGCTTCCTAGCATATGGTCTTGACTTTTTTATAGTTTTCATAGTATGATGCAATTTCTTGTTTCCAAATAATACATTCCTATAGTCTACATGCTTGATGTTATTCCGGATGATGATGTTCTTGATTTCCTTTGCTATCCTACGACACTTGCCATTGTCCTTAATATAGCTATACATCTTCGACTTCAAACCAACAAATTCAAGGATTGTTACACCAGCTGCCTCATCCTTCATTTTACCTATAATCTTCTTGTTTGATGTGTCATAGAATGGTGAAGTCTTTGGATAGTCACTGTTATCAAATTTATCCTTATCACTCCAAAAGTCCTTTTATACGTCATCAGCCTCAATTTCATATGTTAGAGAGTCAGTATCTGTAACCAACAGCTTGGCCTTGTCAGAGTATTTTTTCTTAATGTAGTTATAGTGGAACATACATCAGTGTCTTAGATAGATCAAGAGTACACATACCCACATACGCTGGCCTGTTTAAAGTTAGTGTTTCCTTAATCTTATGAACTGCTACCAGATCCTCATTAAAAATCATACATGATGCACATGTTGGTTTCGATGCTAATTTCAGTAATTTGGATTTACTAGTTACAAGCTCCACATTTAAACGTTTTCTAATGTTCTCCATAGCTTTACCAAATACTCTGTTATTCATTAGTTTGAAGAAATCCTTCACAAATATTTAGCATTGGCTCTTTTCTGTGTAATGAAGTCAATATACTTTTTCAACCATGGGCTATGATTGAATTCTAACACTCGATGTACCTTCTTCATTTTCAACCCCAGATCTGTTTACAATTGGAGGTTTCTATAATGTAGTACATAATTTTCCTTTGTTCCCCATGTTGGTACTAATTTATTTACCTCTCCTACTGATATCTTATACTTCTTCTGTATTTCCTTACAATAGTCCGACAACACATCTTGTCACCTTGGTCTTCTCTGGTGTTAATGCATAATCATTATGTGAGTCATGTAGTTTTTCTGGATATTCTAAATCAACTTCCAATATCAATCCTTTATCACTATCATCTTTATACTTGGTTAGGTTACATTCACCTATTTCCTTTTTTGTTAACTTAATTTCGTTTTTATTAAACATATTTTAGCCTTTAAAGTTGTTTCTTATATGGTAAGACCCAGCCGTAAAATACATGTTGTCTTATAATTTCATATTTTTTCCCTCTCTTTTCCTTACCTATAACCCTTAATTTACTTTACTTTATAGTCGCATTGAAGTTCATCGCCCGTACTAACCACCTTGTTATTACTAGCCGTAATTAATTTATCGATTTGGGAATCACATTTCCGCGCTCTACCCCGTTTGGTGTTTAAGAGCAAGATGTTTCCCTAACATTTTTCGTATTTTGCGGATTCATTGACGATTCAAAAACAGTGACACAACAAATTTATCACTGTGATTAGCTCAGTTGTTAAATCACACGTGCGAAGTGGTGTGATATGTTGGTTTACCTTTCATCGCGGCGGCGAATTTCAGGACATTTTCATCACACTCGATTCGAATTATTGTTATTGCCCATTTTACTGGATTAAAAATTCTCTACTATTTCCTTGCGTAAACGAAAGCTGATGTTGTTGTGCTTTGCTGATATAATGGTATATAAAGATATAAAATTAGGAAGAGGATCCTTATTTTTTATCGAACCACGAACATTAGTTAAGATGAAAAAAATAGCTGTTATTGCCGTGCTATCTCTGAGTTTTCGAACTTTTGCAAGCAAAAATAAAGTAAAATGAAAAATATTTTAAACTCAAAAATCAAAAATTTTAGGATTACTTGAAAGGACGCTATGTTTTTATGTTACAATACGTAATATCTTTCTCTTTGTAGATTTTGTTATAGCTAGCTAGAATTTTGAGAACAAGCAAACAAACAAACCAATTTCTATTATGCGTATATAGCTAGCTATGTAGTTAAGAGTCTTAGTTAAGAATTTATTTGTCGGATAACTTATTGTGTTTTAACCGGAGAATGTTGTATTAACATAACGTTTCAATTTTTTAAAAAAATTATCAGTTCATGTGTCTATTTGATTCTTTCACATGCGCGTTTTTTTCCTGCATCTTTTGAAAAAAACTCTCACGCGCAGAAGGGACTACCGTGGCTGATTAGTACATCTTGTCTCGTAACAGGATAGTCGACGTCCGGCCAAACCATTAAAATGTGCGGCCGAATGTCTTAACATTTGGCCGCACACTCGCACGTCCGCAAGTCCGAACATTCATAATTTGAAACGTTCGGCCGAACATTTCAGATAATCTGGTCTGTATATTTACCGAGTTTCAAACGTCCGGCCGATATTAAGCAAACATGCGGCCGAACGTCTCGAATATTATAATCTTCGGCCGGATGTTGGTAACAATCGGCCGAAAGTTTAACTGTTCGGCCAAATAACTCAAAAATAATGGTCAGTTTTCCAGAGTACTTCTGCCTAAAGACACACGAATTGATTTTTTTTCTTTGATAAAATATTATCATGACATAAAACCGAAACTAAAGTATAAAGAGATATGCAGTATAATAAACAAGCACCATAATGTTCCATTAAGTCAAAGAAACTTTCTGGAAATCTGTCGAAGGAATGGCTTAAATCGAAAGCAAAATATCAATGCTAAAGAATTGGATGATGTTGTTGTACTTGAATTAAACACAAAAACAGATATTGGCTACAGATAAATGGATGAATTGATATGTTTAAAATATAACATTAACGCTTCTAGAGAACTTGTTTGACAAACTTTGATGAGACTTGATCCGGAAGGCGCAGAAAATCGTAAAAAAGGAACTATTAAACGCAGAGTGTATGAAGCCAACAGGCCAATGGAGATTCTTTACATAGATGGGGACGACAAACTAAAAAGATTTGGATTTCCTATTCATGGTTGTATCGACGGATTTAGTCGCAAAATTATATGGTTAGTTGTTTGATCCACTTGTAATTTCAAATTACTTTTTGGACAGTATTAGAAGACTAAAAAAAGTGCCGAAATTGCTTAGAATGGACTTGGATACCGAGAACGGATATTGCGAAGATTTGCAACCATTTTTTACGAACAGAGATGACAGTTTTTTATACGCGGCTTCTACAAGAAATCAACGAATTGAAGCTTTTTGGTCTCGCTTGAGAAAATTCAGGTTATCTTGATGGATAGATTTTTTTAACCAAATGATCAAGAATGGCAAACATAAACATCGTATTGCACAGAGAAGTATTATTATTCAGTTTTATCCTGGTTTTGCAAGGAGAGTTGAATGAATTCAAAAGATTATGGAACACTCGACAAATAAGACAACCAGCTTTAGCTTCTAGTGGTGCACCAGAAATTTTATTCAGTGTACGATCGACTGGTGGATTTCAGAATAGGGGCACTGAAGTAGACACGAAAGATATAAAAATTGCCGAAAATATCTTAGGTATTGATCACCATCCTGTAAGCGAAAACAACGTTTTACATGAATTGCTTGTTTTCTACATTAACATTTATGCATTGACTATTCCACGAAACGCGCACGACGCACTGGATTTTTATGTAAATTTACTGGGGATTTTACAAAACGAGAGATTCAGTATATAACAAAGACTGTATATTTGTAGTAGATTTTTAAAAACAAAAAAGTAGTCATGTATACAAAAACAGTATCAATTTGTCTAATACTATTCTTTCTCATCCGTCTCATCAGAAGTTATACTTCCTTACAAGGGCACAGATTCAGCTACTATTTGATCCAGCTACTGATTGATCCAGCATCAGTTTTGAATATGGTTTAGGATAATACAAGTACATTGACATAGGTCGCTTTTTTTCTTTAAATTGTTTTGAGTATACTTCTACACTTTCAAAGGTATCTGATAAGTGATTTTCTTTATAATTTCCAAGATAAGTTTTCGTAGCTGATGGTATTTGAAAATGTTATCTTGCAACCTCATGTGCATTAGTGTACGTTACATTGCGTTTCAATGATTCTGTAAAACTCTTAAGCTTCAATTTGTAACGTCCCTTTCCAAACATTTTATACCAAAAGTAACTTGATAGTTTTTATAAGTAGTTATTGGTCTTTTCTACCTGTGTGAGTTTTCGTTATTTTAAGTTTTAATTCGTTTGCTCTTTCCCTGTACGATGATATTGTAGTGGAAAACGATGTTGGAAATATCTGTCTGAAAGCGATAATATCTCCATAAACTAATCCAATGGCAATGACTGTCAACTTTGCTGTAGCTTTGCTGTTCATATAAAAGGAGTTTATTAGGAAATCAAGGCTTCTGTTTTTCAAGAATTCAGATTCTAAATTATATAAGGATTTGTGTGTCGTATAATTTATTGTGTTTTATCTAAACAATGTTGTATTAACATATAAGGTTCTAACTTTATGTAGGAAGATTATGAAAAAACAAAAGTTTATGCCTTTTATTTTATTTTTTCACACGCGCTCTCCCGACAACAAAACTGATATTCGGTTTTGCTTTCTTTCTGCATATTCTTTTGAAATAAGCTCTCACGCACAGAGGCAAATTGCCGTACCTGGCATACTTTCGTTAATAACTCTAGAGACATAAATAGTATTACCCAAACATTTACAGCAGGTGGTGTGCCACACCCATTTTCAAAGGCACTGTTTAAATTATTTTTAGAATTTTGGTATATGGATATTATAATGGACTTAGAAAGGTAACACTTAGGTTTATATGTCTAAAGTTGTTCGAATAACTTGCGCCCTGCCCTTTGACGCCTGTGGGCATTATTTTTTTATTGTTAGGGAACGCCCACTTACGCCCTCTTTTTTTTTTTTCACTAATACTTTGATGCCTGCGTTGCTGGTCAATAATTTTTATACGCTTTTCTCATTTGATTGTAAGCATTTCTAAATAAACAATATATAAAATCAATCTTTGAACTATGTCTCTAACCAGGTGTGCATATATAATTGACTTATTTTCAAATGTGAATAATATTTGTTACGTTGGCGCCTCAAAGGGTCTTAAACTAAGCCAAAATAGCTAAAATGTAAAAATCTTTCATGAAGCTACACAAAAATGCTGACGTCAGCAAAAAATTGCTGGCAGTCAGTATTTGAGGCATGATTTTTAATTGTCATGTGACAGACATCATCCGTACCACCAAGTTTTATAAGTTATAACCTAATACAAGGGAAGTTATGGGGGCAGGGCATTCCCCTCCCCGGGACTACACTCCCCCCTATACCCCAGCCTGAATAGGGTTAACACGTCAAAGGCTCTGTTTAATCTTGGCTAGTTTTTTTTTCTCTTCTGACACACCATGTTCTAATTAGTTCAATGAACAATTTGGTTTGAGTTTTAATCCCCGCCCTCCTCAAATACAACAATATGCAAGTAATGCAACTGGAATTGCGGGTTATTATTGATTTCCGCCAGCGAAGGCGGAATCTTTAAAATCGCCTGAGGAGATAGAGAGATAGAGAGATAGATAGAGACAGCGCAGCTAGGCTGGACGCCCGAAACTTATCCAGGCTAAAGATTTTTTTCTGAGAACGAGGCTAAAATGAGTTTTAAGCCAATAAGAATCCTAACAGTGCAACAGATTGTTTTATTATCCAATGAACAATACTTTATTAAAGTTTATATGCTATCGAAAGTTAAAGCTCGTGCAGTGTAGCATAATAAAGGTCATCTTATAATGCGCCATCTTTGATGTTATTAACGTCACTTCCCTCTGTACAATTTTGCAAGTACGTAGACTAAAGCTATATTCAACAGAACTAATTAATTAATTATTCATGGTTTTTAATTTAAAGAGGAATTTTATAGCTATAAAATCGTGACAAGTGTTTTATAAAAGAAAATGATTATGTGAAAAAAAATTGCTGCCACCTTTAAAGATATTTTCCAAGCTATTTTTCAGAGAAAAAGAGAAAATAGATAAATTTTCAGCTTTACCGTTGTTCTTATTTTGTTTTTATTGTTCATCAATTTTCAGGTTTATTATTTTTTTTTTCTAAATTGTTCTTATAGAGAAATGAAGTTTATCTAAGTTAAGTTAGCTGTGATTTACAGTTACAATAATAATCAAAAATTGAATTTAAAATTTTTAGATAATACAATGATTTTGTTCCCCCATATTACTCAGTCCTCTTCAAAGTTCAGTACTTTTTCAGATTATTGCTAATGACGGAAATCTTTAAGCCGCAGGGCTTCTTGTTCAAATTTAATTTTTTGTGAAATTTAGAGTAAAATTTGAATGCAACAAATTGTTTTATTATCCAATGAACAATACTTTATTTTAAAGTTTATATGCTATCGAAAGTTAAAGCTCGTGCAGTGTAGCATAATGAAGATCGTCTTATAATGTGTCATCTTTGATGTTACGTCATTTCTTTCTGTCAATTTTTCAAGCACGTAGACTAAAACTATATTCAGCAGAACTAATTAATTATTCATGAATTTTATTTTTTATTTATTGAGTTGTATTTTAACATTGCAGGTTAGTTAAGGCCAGGATTCACTTGTATAATATCATTAAATATATTCTATGATACAGTTATAATTTTTCTACAATATACTTATCATTTGTTAAAATATCGTTATAATTTCATTTGATTTTTTAACATCGTTGCCACAACAACGCTAGATCTATTGTCACACAAACAAAAAGCATTCGAAACCAGATCACCAACAATGTTATTAAAATCAAACTCGTTTGATTTTATTCAAATATTATAGCCATGCAGCAAATTATGAGGTTATGACGCACATGTCAGGTGTTGAAATGTATATTATAATGCCCGTATACGTCCGTCCGTCCGTCTGTCTGTCACGCAAAATGGTAGCTCAGCTGAAACGGGCGAGCCCGTGGATTTTTCCACGGGCTAACGACTAGTTATACATATTATAGCTATATTATAAGAAATTATAAGAAATTATAACTCTATTTTAAACATATTTCAAGAAATTATATTGATATTATTAGTGATATTTCAGTGATATTGTACAAGTGTATCAGGCCCTTTACAATAATAATTGAGAATACTTAATGATTTATTTACCCCATAATTCTCCGTTTTCAAGATCAACTTCAAATTTTAAAATGGCGGAAATCTTCAAGCCCCTGGACTTCTTTTTTTTATTAATATCTGGATCGGTACTATATCGACATATTCTTCGCAGGAACGCATAGACTGAAATGATTTCAAACGAACCGCGGTTTCTTGTTACAATTTGTGTGCAATTTAGTGTACATGTTTGTTTTATGTCCGCATTTTTTTACAACTTGTTCGCATTTTGTCCGTATTTTTTTGCAACTTGTCCGGTTTTTTTTGGCAAATATAAAACAGGCGAAATGACTAATGTATCTAATTATAGACCAATATCAGTTCTTCCATGTTTCTCAAAAATACTAGAACGCATAATGTACAATAGATTTTACTCTTTTTTAACTGCTAATAATATTATATACTACAATCAATTTGGCTTTCAAGCAGGTCATTCTACTGATCATGCAATAGTTAAACTTGTTAATGAAATATCAAAAGCGTTTGAGGAAAACAAGTACGTGCTAGGAATTTTAATAGATCTAAGCAAAGCATTGGACACCGTAGATCACAAAATTCTACTAGAAAAACTCATTATCTGTGGAGTTCCACAAGGTTCCATATTAGGACCACTCTTACTGCTTATATATGTAAATGATTTAAACAAAGCTTCGGATATTTTACATTCAATTTTATTTGCAGATGATACAAATCTGTTTTATGCACATAAAGATATAAAAACATTATTTCGCACAGTCAATAATGAACTCTCTAAGGTGGCAGAATGGTTTAAGGCAAACAGACTGTCCCTAAATATTTCTAAAACAAAGTACACACTTTTTCACAGGCAAAATAAAAAAGATGATATGCCATTGAAGTTTCCTGATTTATCTAAGTATAAAAAGAGCACAATCCATGAAATTTTTAGGAGTTATTCTTGATGAAAATCTTACTTGGACAGAACGTATAAATATTTTAGAAGAAAAGGTCGCAAAGAATATTGGCATCCTATTTAAAGCAAAATTTGTTCTAGATCAGAATTGTTTAAAAACATATATTCTTCTTTCATTCACTGCTATCTAAATTATGCAAATATTGCGTGGTGCAGCACCAACGCTACAAAATTGACAAAATTACAAAATAAACAAAAACATGCAATCAGAATTATTTTTATTGTTGAAAGTACACTCACTCCAGAGAGTTATTAAAAAAGATCAGTGTACTGAATGTATACCAACTAAACATTTATCAAACTCTTATTTTTATGTTTAAGCTTGAAAACAATATGTTACCAAGAGTATTTAATAATATGTTTCAGAAGATACAACATAAATATCCATCCAGATTTTCAATTAACAGTTTTTTTCAACCTAGGATTAATTATACAATCACAAAGTTCTCTATAACTAGCAGAGGACCTAAATTGTGGAATACACTTCTTGGTAACGACATGAAAACTAATGCATCACTTAACGAATTCAAACATAAACTATTTATTTATTTATTTTATTTATTTATCATCAATATTTACCCAGGATATACATTTCAGAATAAATTTCTGCTTTTTAAATGTGTCCTGCTAAAATTAAAATCAAATACTCTACATTATATACAATTTAATATAAAATCGTCGATGTTCTAAAATCCAATAAAATGAAAAGGAATAGGCAAAACAAAAAGAAAAACGCTAAGCACATAGATGAAATGGTGAAAATACACTAAAGATAAGATTATAGGTGTCTATGAGTTAAGCGCTCAAATGGGAGATAATTGGTATAAATGGGTGAGGCAACAAAGCTAGTATAATATATGAAATATTGAAAATGCTATACTAAGAAACGAAAGATGAAACATGCCATATAAAACATAAACTATTGACTACTGACAATCTATATTTATTTTAGAACATACGACAGTTACAACGTTCGACACATATAACACAACTCCTCATCATCTTCAATGCTAACCTTTTATATAGGTTGGGGGCTTGGGATAAGGCTATTATAGCCTTCTTCTCGCTCCTGCCATTTTTTACCTCTCTAGAAATAT
Organism: Hydractinia symbiolongicarpus; assembly: GCF_029227915.1. NCBI lineage: Eukaryota > Metazoa > Cnidaria > Hydrozoa > Anthoathecata > Hydractiniidae > Hydractinia > Hydractinia symbiolongicarpus. Next base: position 13,009,209 of record NC_079885.1, on the reverse strand, counting down.
TTTTAGCATATGCAATCCTATCTTTAGATTATACGATATAATAGCTTAAGATTTGTATTTTATTCTTACGGAAAACTGTAAATTCTTCAACGGCAAAATAAAAAAAAATAAATAAATAAATATATATATATATCTATATAATAATACGCTTGTGTGAGTAACCATGTGAGCCAACGACACGCAAAGTACGGATCACGTTTTTACGACGTGGCGTTACGCAAAAATTTACCAAGTTAAAAAAGGGCAAATCAGGGGAGACTATTTAAACTTTTAATTCTTTTTTTTTCGTTATTTTAAAACATAAAACTTATTTTTTTATTTTATTAACACTAAGTTTTTATTCTTATTTTTAAATGTTTCCATTTGTTTTGTTTCTTGTTTTAAAAGCCCCGTTGGTCGTTATAGATAGAATGATTTAATTTTATTCCCCGGATTAATGTGCATACCGTATCTAACGGAAACAAGTTGTTTATCAACTAAAAAAGAAAAGTGGAGCAAAGAAGGTTGTCTGTTTTTCAAAGTAATCCTGGAAAATGTTATTTCCAACAATGTTTACTCATCATGAGGTTAGATTAAAGCTTATAATTGTTTTTCTATATTTTCCATTTTTGTGTTCTGGGACCGAGGTTGCTTCCTTTTATAGAAATTCTATCGGATTCTACGATGGCCCCTATGGCTCACTTCTCTTCTCAATAAAAACACTTCTCTTCTTAGTCAAAACACTTCTCTTCTGTATAACAACACTTCTCTTCTGTATAAAAACACTTCTCTTCTGTATAAAAAACTTCTCTACTTTGATACCTAAAGTTCTCTTTCGTTCGAAACACTTCTCTTCCAAGTGCAAAACACTTTTCTTCCATAAGCTCGAAAATTTCCCAGACTGAATCTGGTCCTTAATATATGAATTTATTCAAATATTGTTTATGAATAAATGGCACACCCCAGGCCCTGCGCATAGGAAATTTTGGACCCAGTAAAGTTTGCATAAATTCTTACGGGGGCATATGAACGTTTCTACAAAATTAGATTTTTCGCGGGAAAAACTTTGCGAAATTTTAAGCTATATTCTTATACAGTTCCAGAAGCGTAATACGAGATAGCTTTTTTTATCTAGTGTCCGGGAATAAACATTGATTGTGATGTCTGTTAGGAACAGAACTCGTGGTTTTCAAAAAACAAGATATTTTTTTTACAGCAATAAACATTGTGATGTTTGTTGGGAAAAGAACTCGTGGTTTTCAAAAAACAAGATATATATATTTCTAAAATCCAAGCATTTTACATTGTTATAGGTGTTGTATTACATATATCTTTCTACTGCACAAATCAAGGCGATATAATAATCAATAGCTTCATGAGCTGTCTCTGGCTTAAGTTTGGAGAAACCCTCCATTGGAAGAACTGTTTCCGCAAATTCAATAAATTCAGGCTCATTATCGTGATCTGGTACAGATAGTTCGCTAAACTCTTCTAGCTCATTAAGATCTAAAGTTTTTTTAAAAGACTCGCAACCATATAATTCTGGAACAAAGTACAATGTATCAGGCCTTTCACGGGGAGCAGTAGCACCTTTGCTTGTTGCTAACAGATGTTGATTCCAATGAATCGCAAATTCATTAAGGTCCTTTCTGATCAAATCCATAAAGCAGTAGCGTACACATTCAGCAATGAGTGCATCACCGGCATCTAAAAATCCTATGTTTGCAAGTTCTCTAAAAAATAACCTCCACCAACTTGGTCTGTCTTTTGAAAGTTGTGACCAAAAAGATTCGATTCTTTGATTAGCTGTTGATGTACCAACAATAAAACTGCCAGTGCCAGCATATTCGTCATTATGCTGAGATCTTAGTGCAATCTGAACAGCTTCCAAAATACAGTTTTCAGTACCATCATCAGACCTTATTCTTGCTGGAAGACGATTTAACTGCTTAATAGATTTTATAAAAAAGTTTGTAATAACTTCAGGCTTTTTGTTCGTTCTACTAACTTCTAACCAAATAAGCCGACGGGAGAAACCGTCTATACAACCATTAGTGAGGGCCACTATGTAATTTCGTGTGCACATGTGTGTTAAAAGTGATTTTTTGATTTAAAGTTGTTCCTTAGCACCAACTACCAAAAAAATGGGTGACAAAAATGTTTGTCCCATGGGACCAAATTAGATGACGTCATCACTTTTACAGTCAGCAAAAAAATAATTTCACATTTATATGTCATATTATATATCGTTGGAAAGAGGAGATCGAGTGGATCAAAAAAAATGTAAGAACCATGTCTTCAAAACGTAACGTTCGAAAGATATTACTATTCAAACTTTGTACAAATTACAGACCGGTAATTTACTGACCCAGCACAAAAATGACTATAACCTGCTCAATAGCGAAGTTTTTTTGTTGAATTTTAGTATGGTATTGGGTCACCCTAATGTCTTTCTGTTTGATCAAAATTTATTGCTCAAATCACTTCAAGGGATAATTTACAGACCAGTAATTTACAGACCAAAGCACGTGTTTAGTTGTTTACTTTAGTTTTGAAAAGCAAGTAGCGAATTTCACTTAGACATTTTGTATGTATTAGTATCAGTATAATAACAAGTTTTGTTTTATAATTGTTCGATTTCATAGACATAGACATAGAATTCGAATGTTCTATTTCTAGAAAACATTCTATTGTTCAATTTCATAGCTAGACTGTTTAATTTCGAAGTGTTAGTGAAGTGTAATGTGAAGTTTATAGTATAGACATACATGCATAATAATAAAATGAATAGACCGAATTAAAATGGATGTTAACTGTGTAAAAACAATAAATGTGCTGGATTTTGGGAAATGTATAGTGTGTCAAAAAGATACATCAAAAAAGGTACCGCCTTACTTAAACATTTTTTCCCATTCCTGTTCTGAGTTCTGAGAGTTTTGAGAGAAAGATTTTTGTTTGATACTTTGACCAAGATGTCGTATTTTGTTTAGAATGTTGGCAACCCAAAAGAGCAGTATTTGAAAAAGTTATTATCATGTCTGGAGGAAAGAGTTAGTTGTGGTGATTCGAAGTATCTAGATTGTTGGGAAAAACTGAAGTCATATGATATTGTACAGCTTGTTGAAGGAAAGTCTTCATACCATTCTGATTGTTACAAAATGGCCACAAATAAAACAGAGATAGACAGGTTAAAGAAACGGCCAGTACCAAAAGAGTCTTCGGACAGTTTTAGCCCATCATTTGTTGTATCTGTGAAACAAAATGAAAAAAAAACATTGCGCTTAAGTGGAATTATGTTTCAAAAACACCTTTGCATTATTTGTCAAGAAAGGGGAGGAAAGATACATAAAGTTATGTCTAAGACGGTAGCAACAAAGATGCTGGAGGTCTCGAAGCTTATAGCAAATAAATCATTTTTCATCCGTATGAACAATATTCCTAACGCTGATGCTATAGCAAATGATGCCCAATATCATTTAGCATGTTGGGTGAAGGTTCAGAGAGAGGCTTTAGCATTACATCAAGACATATCACAGTTACAAAATATGGAAGATACAGACCGCGCACTTGCAGATGTTGAAATAATTAACATAATCAAACATTTATTGGGGGAATCACACGACAACGTAATAAGTATGAACGATGTTAACTATACATACAACAACTTAATGGGAAACTCCGAAAGCAACCAAATCAATTACAAGCGATATTTAAAGCACTTGTTAACAGAAAATATTGAGGACATAGTGTTTTCAAGACCTCCATCAAGAACAGAATCAGAAAGAATTTGTACAACCCAGACGCAATCAAAAGCAATCGAGTTGAACTTTCAAAAATGATGTCGCTACAATATTCGAGTGCGCAAAACTAGTGCGTGAACAACTTCTCAAACAACAACCATGGCAATTTAATGGCAGTTATGACGGATTTGTTGTACCAAAGTTGTTGCAGTCACTCATCAGATGGTTGATAATTGGTCCAAGAAAAAGCATTGACACTTCAAACAGAAGAGCATCTTCGATCGACAACTGTGTTAGTAACATATGTCAAGTCATTATTAATTGTTTGAAAACAAATAGGCAAAGCAACCACAAGCCAAAAATAGGAACCAGTGATGGAGGATTCAGAAATAATTGTGAAACACCCTTCACGGTCGGATTAGGTCTTCATATCTATAAAGAGACTAGGAGTAAAAAGATGTTGTGAAAATTGAAACAGAATTAGCTAATGCAGTTTCAGAGAAAATGAAAGAAAATGACGGGATATATGTTCCCCCCAAATATCAAAAAAGGAGTGCCAATTCACTTTGCAGTTGATAATACTGATTTCAAAAATGACACTCCAGATGGTAAAAATGAATTTCATGGAACTGGTCAAATACTTTTTCAAAAGGGTATAAAGAGTATCGAACATCTTGAAATTCCACGGCAAAATGTCAATGTTGATCAAAGAAAGCAACACTACCAATTGAGTGGCTCAACATGTAGCAGGATAGCTTCTAACGTCAATAAATTGCTTTGTACCATGGATGACTTCGATGTCAACTTCCGACAATCCGTTGGCATTTATTCTCCAAATTCCAGTGTGATGCTGATATGTTGCAACCAACATTAGCTGCATTGAAGTACAAAATATTCAGGTGTCACTTCATTTCAATGGTTTTACGAAGCTCGCATATCCTCATTCAACAACTTCCAAATGCAGTCAATTATGGTTGGGATACAGATGAAGTCGATAACTTATCCCCCATAATGACTGATGAACTTCCTGCACCGTTGGCACTTATCGAGTTAAGTTCTTGTAATTGCAAAACAAGTTGCATATCCAACCGATGTAAATGCCGTAAAAATGGTTTTTTGTGCACTGACATGTGTAAATGTACGACGTGTCAAAACAGTGGTGGCGCAAGCGATGAATCCGAGTCAGATGAATATAGTTCTAGTGATGATGAGTGAATGAAACATTGTACAAGCATTGCTGAAGTTGTTTTTTGTCATTATTTTCAGCAATTTTTTTAACTTTGTGAAATTGCCAGAAAGAAAGTAAACAACTAAACACGTGCTTTGGTCTGTAAATTACTGGTCTGTAAATTATCCCTTGAAGTGATTTGAACAAAAAATTTTGATCAAACAGAAAGACATTAGGGTGACCCAATACCATACTAAAATTCAACAAAAAAACTTCGCTATTGAGCAGGTTATAGTCATTTTTGTGCTGGGTCAGTAAATTACCGGTCTGTAATTTGTACAAAGTTTGAATAGTAATATCTTTCGAACGTTACTTTTTGAAGACATGGTTCTTACATTTTTTTTGATCCACTCGATCTCCTCTTTCCAACGATATATAATATGACATATAAATGTGAAATTATTTTTTTGCTGACTGTAAAAGTGATGACGTCATCTAATTTGGTCCGATGGGACAAAAAATTTTGCCACCCATATTTTTTTGGTAATTTGGGACCTAAGGAACAACTTTAAATCAAAAAATCACTTTTAACACACATGTGCACACGAAGCTTTATATCAGAACATAGCAGCCCTCACTACATGGATACTAAAACCAAACGGCTTAAGTTTGTCGTGCCCGTCAAAGATGCCACAAAAAATCTGGCCCAGGAATGCAATAATTTCTTCTTCTTAATCTTTTCTTTTTCTTGAAGAAACACCTACAGGGTCTAATTCTCTCAGAATTTCCATCACAGTTGTTCTATTTACAGCAACTCCATATGATTTAATTATTGGTTAGTAGGGTTCTTGTTCTACCACTACTGCTAGCATGACTTGTGTTAGCTACACAAGACAGCGAAGACCTTGTGGCTGATGGTGTTATTGTAGTTGCTGTCAGGGACGAGCAGGACATTAGATTTTCAAGCTCCTCTTTAACAATTTCACGTACCACAGACTTCATGCTCATGCTTGCTTGACGACGGTTGAAAAATATGACACATGGCGAGGGGACTGGTCCCGTGTAATAAACCTCACAAAAGGTTAAAACTACGGACCAATGATGTAAAATTGCGGACCAGATTTCAGAATTCAAGTTGTAAAGAGCCACATGCAGAGAAGTGTTAAGTGCAGAAGAGAAGTGTCAAAATACTGAAGGGAAGTGTCAAAATACAGAAGAGAAGTGTTTCGTTATATAGAAGAGAAGTGTTTTTGATTTAGAAGAGAAGTGAGCCATAGGGGCCATCGTAGGATTCGATTATGAATGTAATTCGAATCTGAAATGTAAAAAACAAAAATGTTGTGTTGTTGTCGAACGAAGGTGTAAGTTAGAAATGTTTCTAACGTACGATGATTTAACATCACAAAGAGAACTGATTGGAAATGTTTCAGGTAATTGTATGCATCTTCAATTCGTTCTTTCAGAGCTAAATTCTCCTTAAATATTAAGTTTGTTGTTGTGTCTTGAGTCGAAAACTATTTTCTTTAAGCACTTATTTTGTAAGTACATTCTCCGAAAATGGGTCAGAAGTTTAGAACATCCTAAAAATATGTCTAAGCTTAATAGTTTGTTTTAAATATGAACATTTGTATGACGCACAAAATTGATTAGAAGTTTACTTTTTTTATTGTATATCAAACGAACTTAACTTTTTTTTGTCCAAGCAACAGGCCGTTACATGTAGTAGAATTTCTATTAGCTAGCTATAGTAACTTATAACATGCTTTATTTTATTAAGGCATTAAATGTTTTCAGGCCATAATCATGTCAAGAACATATTGAGAAAAATAAGGATAGCATTTGTCAAAGAAGTTCAGAACATCGAGGCATGTATATCCTAGAAAAGAAATTACATAAACTGTAAAAAGTAATTTTTCTGTTGTTACTGATTTTAACACTACAGACCGTGATTCAAACTTAAATCATTGTTTACATCTGTTACGTTGCCGTTTGAAATATATTCGATTCTTAAATTCGAAAACGCTGCATTGTTATCTTCTTTGATTTTATGCGTGATTTTCTAGATTATAAGTTTGGGTCTGTTCTTCGAATTTTTCGGTAGATATACAATTTGCCAAATGATTCAAGTTTTTATACTTCTCTCTTTTGTGTTTTAACTATTAATTTCTATATTTTGAGTTCTGGAATGGCAAAGCAAGTATATAGTTTTAGCGTATATCGCTTTTTATAAACGGTTGTTAGACACCTTTGATTTTGTTATTTGTGTCGCCTACCAGCCGAATTTCACACACCAAGAAAAAGCAGAATGGCTCGTCAACTTCGACCGCATCATTGGAAACGCTACTCTCGACAGGTCAGGAAATGTGGTGATAACAGGTGACTTCAGTATTAGCTTTTGCAGAACTCTCAAATTAAAGGCTCTTACCTTGAAACCCTTCGATCGTTCGACCTCACTCAGCATGTCAACTCTCTATCACGAAAAGGATTATCCCTAATCGATCACATCTCGACCAACTCCTCTTGCAAAGTAAAATTCTGTGAAGTCCTTCCAACACCAGAAATCTGCAACCACGATGCTGTATTCGCTTGGATCAATACTCGTGTAGCCAGATTTGAACCACGGTACAAGATCATTCGTGACATGAGAAATTTTGACCTGTCGGCGTATGTTACTGACACCGCAACCATCCCTTTCAATGTCTTTATGCAACTGATTGTACCGATGACAGCCTAAGCACACTCAACCATCTGCTTTTTGAGTGCATGGAACGTTACGCACCGTTGAAGAGAATCAATGTCAACCGTCCTCCGGCATCCTGGATGAAAGACTTAAAAATCACCGACCTACAACAAACTTGTCACGAAAAGCGTACTTTAGCCCACCAGACTCAGTTAAATGCCAACTGGAATGAATTTCGAAACTATACGTTCTTCGCTATCTTCGTGGCATAGCAACATTTCGTTTGCGGAAGCAACTGGCAGAAGCCCTTTTAAGTTCGAAATTCGCTATTGCTGTTCATTGTTTTAGAACCTGCCACTATTCCAACTGAAAAAACTTGATAAACTATTATGCAAAATTGCGTCTTTTGTAACGCTGAGATATTCCACGCTCGAGGATGTAATACAACTTGGTTGGCTACCGATCCAGCAACAAATACACTTTAAATTTTTAAAACTTGCCCACAAATCGATTCAGCAGGATAAGTTTCCATCGTATTTGAAAGGTTTCAAGTTGAGAATTGCTGGACGTGGAACTCGTAATGTTGACGAAGTTAGTATGAAATCAATGTGTCGGAGAAATTGTTTCTTGGCAAGGCAAGTCGCCTTCTAAATGATCTTCCTAAAGCTATCAGGGAAGAAATTGATTACAAAAAATTTTGTACTTTTTTGAAAAAATATTTATTAGACCATAGTCTTGCGATTTTTATTATGCAACATACCTAGTTTTTTTTTTTTTTTTTTAATCGACAATTTCTCAATATAACTTAACATCTATTGACTAACTTAACATGTATTGACCGATTGATAACCAATCCATTACATCCAATACTTTATGCTTTAATTGATTCCTTCTGCTCTACTTAGTCTCAATTTTTGTTCATTTGCTCGATTGTTTTTGTTATTTCTTAAGCCCGTCGATTAATAAATATATTTAATGTATGTATATTTTTATATTATATATTTTAGTGCATTATTTTCATTTTCATATGTTCTGGTCTTAATTCTCCGTCAGAATCTATTATATCGATGTCTTTCAATCCTTCACCACTTTGACCCCTGCTAATCTTGTCTACAGTTTACAGTGTTTTTTTTTATAGAATAACTTATTTCTTTATTTAATTATTATTACTATTTTAATAGGACGAATAGCCATTGTAAAATATGGAAGTGCCTGAAAGACAGTTAATAAAAATAAAATAAAATAATAAAAAATTGTTGGACATTTTCCATCTTTATTTTACAATTTTATTTATTTACTTATTTTTTTGTTGCACATGCGTATATTTTTAGACGTTTTGTTTCAGCAGTTATACACATAGAATAATGCAGATTGTGAGCAACCTCGATCCCAATGTATTTTTTTTATCTTTCTGCCATCCCGTTATAAAAGAGACAAAGAGCCTTGGGTCAAGGTTGAAATGTGAGTTTTGAAAATTCAAATAGCTGTGTTGTATGTTTTTGTTTGGTATCCCTTACATCGGTTGAATGAGAGATCCAATAGATTCTTCCACGGGAATTCAGATAACTGTTAATTTCTTATATTTTGTGTAAAACTTTGAAAGGGTTGCTGTATGCAATAGACTGATTATCTGATTTTGGTCAGGGGCGGATACAGGTTTAAAAAGTCCTTAGTCAAACTTTTTCGTGAAGCCAAAAATTTTTTGTCGCAAATGCCCGAATTATCATTTTTTTAATGTATACTTACCAGACATTTCATAAGAATAAATTGAAAGAAAAAACAACATAAATCTAGCTACTTTTTCAAAGCAGCTGGTATTCCAAAATAATGTTTTTTGAAAACTTGAAGGGTTACATTAATAACCCATAAAAATCTTCTTTCTTCTTTCTTGCGCATCACGTAATGTAGAAAACCATGGACAAACTGAATCTAACATGAAATAGGTCAAATTGAGCAAATTGTCAAAACCGGCCAATGGAATAATGAATGAATCTATCAAATCTGACATCTAAACATCAGTATACCGGGTTGACATGATAACAAAGAATTATATAAAAACAAATTTAAAAAATGAATGTGCAAGAACTATTTCAGTAAAATATATAAAAAAAACAAAGGATATGGCATATAAAAAACAAGGCTCAAAAAGTAAATTTATAAACTGAAAGGACTCTTGCTAAAAAGCAGCATTAACATATAAATCAGGGGTTGTGCTCAAAGCATTTTAATAAATGTATGTTATAAAATAGGAGTTAGGACTTCAGAAAATCCAAAGTTGAGAAACTTTTAGGGTGAACCTAAGATGTTAAGTGTATAATTACCAACTTAAAAGTAAGACTTATTAAAAGATGAGTAAGTAGAGGTAAGTATGGGTAAGTAAGGATAAAGTAAATTGTTTAAATATGTATTAAGTTTTAAGTGAATTTAAATTAACTGTAATCTTCTAGGATCTCGGGCAAAAATATTAAGTACATCATCTACCTTTGGAATAATTTCTTGATGAATGTACATTAAAGAAAGGCCATTAAGACGATCTTCTGTCATGGTACTACGGCAATAATCTTTTAATCGTCTTAATGATGAAAAACTTCTTTCACATTCACATGAAGTAATAGGGATAGTAGCAAGAATGCGAATAGCAACATTTATATTAGTAAATAGAGACAGGTTTATTGACTTTAAAGTTTGAGCAATGGTTTCAGGTCTTGTACCCTGATAATCCAAAGCAAACTTTTCCCACAGCTTTAACTCAGACTCTAGAGCAAGAGGATTTGGCATGTCAGATTTGTAAAAATCTACAAACCTTTTAAATTTGCTCTTCCAATCTTTGTTGGAGTAAACCATTGAAACTACTTTGGCTGGTACAATGCACAATCCATTATACACTACAAAGTTTTCAAAATCAAACCTCGAGTTAAGTTCACTGTTTAAATGGTCCAAGATTGGTATGGTTAAGGCTTTTTTATAATAATCCTTTGGACTGATAGCAGGTTGGTTGTCCCTTAATGTTTGCCTTCTGATAACCCGTTTCATTTTCTCCTCAACTCCTACACTTTCCGCAACATCTAATGCCTCCTTGTACCATGAGTTGTGAAAAAAATCTACATTGTTCCTGCAACTCATAGTTGTATTTTTCAAATTAGTAATGTATTGAACATTATCTGTAATATCAATACTTCTATCTTGAAGCAAAGTTGTAACACCATGTGTTAGTGCCAAAACATTTCTGGTCACAACAACAGATACAATGAACTCAAAGGTAGAAATTTCATTAAAAAAAGAGTGTGCTTTGGTGGCAGTTTCATTATTGACAATTTTATTTAAATTAACATCATATCATCAAGGGTCACATAAATTGCAACATAAAGTTCTTGAAAAACTTCCATGCCATCAATACGCTCAATCCACCGTGTTCGGCAGACATCTTTAAGTTTAGACTTATCAGAATTAGGACAATATTGAATGACATTTTTTTCAAGGAGCTGTTGCCTTTTTTGTGAAAAGTTAAAGAAGTAGGAAATTTCTTTAATTTTGTTCATAGCATTTCTTACCAGCGTGATGGAACAAGATTTAGCAACACAAAGGTTTAAACGGTGGCTATGACAATGAACATAAATAGCCTTTTTGTTAACTGATAGAAGACGAGCTGATAAACCATTTAAATGTCCAGCAACATTACCAGCCCCATCATAACCCTGGCCCCTGCAATTACTGAAATCTAGATTTAAATTTTGCAGAGCAGACAACATAAGCTGGGCTAAATCTGCACCAGTTAAACCCTCTTTACAATGAAGAAATTTAAGAAAATCTTCCTTGATATTTCTACTTGAATCAACATAACGGATTACTAAAGAAAGTTGTTCCTTATTAGAACAATCTAAAAGTTCATCAGCCAGGACAGAGAAAAATCTATTCTTTCTAATTTCAGAAACAATTTTATTAGTTATTACCTCACCACAACAATTTAATAAATCATTTTGAGTGGTTTTGGAAATATATGTTGCGTTTTTAGGGCATTTTGATAAATGCTCTTTCAAATCAGTATCACCACCTCGAACTCGAAAATTCAGCAATTCTACAAAATTGCCAGTTCTCCCTACTGAATATTCCCCTGGAACTGGATGATACTTAGCATCATCACGATGTCCTCTTAGTGCAATACCTTGCCGCCCACACAATATGATGGCATCTGTAATGGGAATCAGTTTTTTTCTTTTTTCTAATACAACAGTTTTCCTTTGGTTGTCAATTAAGACATCAATTGCTTTGAATTTACCTTCAACAGCATTTATCAGTGAGGTAAAAGCAACTATGGTATCACTATGTATTCCATTGGGAACATTTTCATGGCGCTTGAAAGCAGCACATGCATCAGGCCAATATGGTAATGGCTCACGTAACAGTTTCTTTATTTTATATGCCTTGGTTGGAAATCTGTCTCCAAATAAAACACAAGGAAGACAGTATGCACCATCTTGGCTTGGAGAATAACATAGCCAACTAAACGACTTAAGCCATTCCCGACGAAAACTTCTAGATTTTTCTTTAGGAAAAACAAAATTGTCACCACATTTGTGAACATTTTTTATCAAATTATATAATTCTTCTGGCCTAAGACCTTTACATTTGTCCCTATATCCAGCAACATCCCACTCATTTATTGAAGAAGTGACAAGAGATGAGCAACCTGCTTTTGATGATGATTCTGAGAAAAATGAAGGAAATAATAAAGGCTTTTGGGACAAAAAGGATACAGGGGAAGAAAGATTAGCAGGGGAAGTAAAAGTAGAAGAATTTTTTCCAAAAACTTGGCTGGCATTGGAAGTAGAAATGGAAACCGTTAAACTATTTTTAGAATTATACGTAGATGAACTTTTTATTGAATCAGTACTATTTATTTTAGTTATCAGCAAGCTGTTTTGTCTGGACATACTTTTTACTTTAGGTAATACAAGCTTATCGCTGCATTTATCAGTCCAAAATGATAGCTTTGCTTGTACTTTATCACTAGCAAAACCCACAGTTTTAATTTTTTTTACAAGTTTTTTTTCATTGGAAAAGGATTTACGCTTACTACTATGATTTAACAAACGTATACAGGGAACAAAATGGTTTGGTTTATAATTTTCACCTGGTCTGGATACATAACCATGCATAACATAACAAAGCTCTATGTCAGAAGCTATGTTTTCATTGGGGATTCGAGGTTGAACTTTCTCCGCAAACAATAACTTATAACATGTTTCGCCGCATTCGGGGTATGCTACATTTATATTGTGATTAATGACAGTAGAAAGGGCAAGTATGTCAAGAAGACCTGCCCATCTGCCGTTTTTGCAATTATACAGAGCTTCAAATTGCACAATTCTGTAAGTGAAGAACCATGGGGGTAATCTTTATCAGATATAGCCAGGGACATATCAAATACTTGCTTGAAATTCTTAAAAAGTTGGTTATTATTTAGTTGTCCTTGTTCAAAAATTGAGTATAGAAGGGGATGCGTAGAATAAAATTCAGCATGAATAAACAACTCTAAAGAAGTAAGTAACCTTAAATCATGGCACAATGAATTGTCACCTGACAACATTAATGATACCGAGCTGTATAAGCAGTTTCCACTTGCTTCAGAGCTAAAACAAGAAAAACAAAGCCAATCTGAGTCTTGTGCCTAGCTATTAATACATTCACAAACATAACAACACAACTCAGCTACCATTTATATATTTGTTTATGACACGTCTTGAAAAATTAAATTATTCTGAGAATAAAACAAAGGAATATTTAATAAAAACAATTAAGGTCAGCCATATTAAATCTTTGGCTTTAGTTTCAGTTTATGACTGAAAATTGCATTGTTATAGCTGAACAAAAACTAAATTGTAAACTTCACAGTCTATTAACAAAAACAAAGCTTTAGGGATCAGAAAAAAGTTTAAACAAACCTACCTCAAAGCAATGAGTGTTTCCGAGTTGTTTTGAACAAACTTTGTAGGAAAGTCCAAAGGAGCTAACCTATATTTTAATACACTTCCATTCTCCAGCAGCTGCGGAAAATTTATTGTAGGTAATTTTGACAAATCACCAATGCGGGAGTTAAAAATTTCTTTCATTACATCGACATTTCTACTTAAAAAAGCACTAGTCACCTTATCAGACATGGTTTTTAAAGCCATGTTTAACAAGAAAGAACCTTTTTTCACAGGGGTAATCGAATCCAGCGGACTGCTAAGTCACTAGACTGGTAATTCGAGTTATATCGTTAAGGGCGGCTACCTTTTTTTTCACTCAAAAATCGTGCCGCACAAACTATATATGTCACTAGTCTATGTTACAGGTTTGCTCAACTCTGTAGATTTGTATGACTTTTACCGCCGTAAGAAACACTACCGCTTAACAGACCACAGACTATATTCGTCAAAACAATCACGCACCATGCAAATTAAAACAGATACAACGCACAGACGTGGCTCTGCGGCACCCTGAGCCGTTGGTCCCCTATTTTATATCAACTCCCGCTCGTCGGCGCACGTTATTTACATAAAAAGAACTTTACGCACTACTATGCCCCTCTCGATTGACATCGTCCGTTATACAGGTAGACAATTTACCTTCGTCACTTGACGTCTTTGACGTGGTATGTATCCGCCCCTGTTGGTATGACGTGTTACAAACTGTACAGTGTGGAAATTTTGTAATAACTTTATTTGTATAACTGGGCAAAATATGTTGGATTTTTTAAATGTCTGATATACTTTTTTCCCTGTTGTACTTCTGCCATGGCAAAGCAAGTATAAATTTTAGCAGATTTCGCTTCTTAAGTAACGGTTGTTAGACACCTTTTGATTTTGTTGGACATAATGCATTTTGCATTTTTTGTTGTTGTTGTTGTTGCACCTGCTTATATTTCAACGTTTTGGTTTCAACGGGTATTCTTCCACGGGAATTCGGCTAGTCTCTTTAATAATAGCCGTTGTCTGTCTGTCTCTGCGCGGACCCCCCGCTGAGTTAGAAAATGATGTTACGGAGACACGAATATCAAATGCGATATATTTTATCCACTTTGTTGCGATGGGTAAATATAAAGGACGGGCGAACCCGTGGATTTTTTCACGGGCAACGACTAGTATATATATACTAGCCGGGAAACCCGGGGTCGACGCCGGGATGTGCCACAAGTAACTGTTGTTGAACGCCCTAAGGAGCGCTTAAAAAGAACTGCAAACTGTGTGACACAGTCAGGTGGAGCGCTTTAGTACAGGTATGCAGTATGTTGTAAATCAAGTGAAGTGCACACAAAATTATAGTGTTGCGACTGTAACATATTTTTTAAAAAATAACTTTCCTGCAACAAAGGCTGAAATAAAAACACAGTTTACAACCGTTTTGACTCTGTCATAGCAAAAACAATCGGTCAATATTATTTTATTGTTCGGAATAAGTTTTTGTAAAAGTGACACCGGAGTGAGCGCTTAGTTTAGTTAAACGATGTTACACAGGTGTATAGGGATAATACTCTTTTGAAAAAAACTTTCTTGCAGACTCTATTTAAATGAAAACACAAGAAACAGTCCTTCGCTTCTTGCACAGGGCTAAGCGGTTAGTCCAGGTAAACATTGTTGGACATTCGTACAGGCGTGATTCCCAAGAAAGTTTAAAAATTAATTGTCACAGTGGGCTGACCCGCATAGGCGTAACAGCCTTTCCAAAAAACAAGCTATTGTTAACACTGAGCTGACCGCTTAGTACAGTTAAACAGATGTGAACAGTACCCTTCTCCAAAAAAACTTTGTCACAACTTTGGTTTAAATGACAACACAGGAAACAGCCTGTAGTTACCCCTCCAGCTAAAGCAATTGCTCAGCCATTTTATTTGCAAAAAATTTTTTAAGAAACATAATTAAAGATGTAGCTACCTAGCTGAACTGTATTTAGCATAAGATTTATTGCTGAGAATATTGCGATATTGATAGCCAAACTGAATTTTTATACTCTCACTTTTTAGGTAAATATATGAAATAGCTAAATGGCTATATCCTTGACATAAAAATAAATGTTGGGTTGGAGAAAAACCTCTTATACCAAACAAAATTAGTAAAAAGTAAGGCTATTAGCTAGCTAGCCTTCAAAATATTCGTTCCTAGCCAAAAATCCTAAAACTGGGGCGTTTAAGATCTGTACGTAGCTAAAAAACGTGACAATATATTTATCTTCACATTTTAAAACATAAAAAAGAAACAAATATTACAAATATAAAAAGCTTATAGAAGACAAAAAGGTGAAACAGACTTAGAAACAACACTGACCACCATTACTTTTTAAAAACTAAAATGGCCATCATGTTTCTTCGTTGGCATGTCTAGGCCGCGAAAGTCTTAATTGGTTTTTCAAAGAATCAAGCGTTTTGATTGGTATACACGTGCGAGCGGTCAAAACAAAGTCAGGTAAACTGTCGGTAAAACCATCCTATTTGCAACCTCGTTCCCAGGGCAATTTTTCGCTGTTTTGATATTCGAGACGGCGCGAATTTCTTCTCGCCGTCCGAGACGTCAAAAAGAGAAAAATGGGCCTGGGGACGAGGTTGTTCTATTTGTTTTCCGTGGCTCCTGAGCGGAATCGGCGATTAAGGTCACGGGGGTAAATTATTATTAAAAATGGCGCATTAAATAATGAATTAATTTTAATCACTTAATTTGTTAATTAAATTAATTAAATTATGTAAGGAAATAAATTAATTTCTGTAATTTATTTTGATAAATCATAAGATTTCCAATTAAACAACCCCCCTGGTTTCTAAAAATTCGCGGAAAGATCAAAGGAATATCGGTAACCCTTTTGAACAGACAAAATACGGCTATTACTATAGAGATAAACCTCGTTTTCATATTTACTGCGGCGATACTTCTGTGTATTTTGCGGAACCGGAACAGATATGTCAATAAATTACTTTCGCCGATACAAACTACCCGCCACCAAGATGGTAGAGGTTGTTGCGGAAAAATCCATGTGAGCACTTCTGCTTGTGATGTTTTGCTATAGCTAGCTGACTTAAAAGGATTGCGGAGCGGAAAGAGGTTCCCTAAGTTCGCAAGCGAAAATTTTTTTCGCAATTTACAAGTCCCAAGGTAACCTCACCCCAGGGCTCTTTTTTACTTTTTAGTAATGGTTGTTCCGCAGGGTTTCTTGTTATAGCTCTGGTACTCTGTGCGGGGAGACCGGGATTAGATTCCTCGCATTCGTTTTCAGCAACTGCAAATGGCAGTCTTCGGATTTGATAAACATTTGAAGGTTACAACATAACGGATAAACATCGTTTCGAGCTTTCACATCCTCTATGCAGTATAGCATTTGTACTAAAAAACCATGGGGGAGTCAGCAGTGGCCAAAGTAGAGGGATGGTTGCCTCGGGAGGTAATGATGAAGTAAAGCAGATTTAAATTTATTATATATTGAAAATATAATACATAGAAGCTATAGCTAGCTAAGGAATCTTTCTTAGGGACCGTCTCCACAATCTTTTCACATTTTATACGAAGTGAAACAATTATGATCGTTTCCAGATTGTATCATCATTTTTAAAATCATTTACAGATCGTTTAAAATGAAGGTGAAACGATTGAATTTTTTTTAAACTGTGAGCTTAAAAATGATATGAAGTGGAAGACGATTCTAAAACTGTTGAAACGAATGCAGAAAAAAATTTTGAAACAAATTTCAAAACGAATTCTGAAGCAAATTTTTCTCCCAAAACAATTAAAAAACAATCAAAAATGTGATAAATTAATTGCTTGAAACGATTTTTAAACTTCCTTTCTCACTTCGACAGCCGTCACAAAAATATGCACACAACTTTCATTGAATTGGGTGATAAAACTACGTAGTTTTGAAACCAAATGTGACTATTTTAGATCCTGTTTTGATATTTTTTAAAAAAATTAGGGTGACTTTCATAGTTCTCTAGCGAATTACATCAACGTTTTAACTATCTACGATCCATTTTTGATGGGTTTTAAAACGATCTACGGCAATGTTTTCGCTTCTTGCGATCGCATATTGATAATTCTTAAACGATCTATGGCAATGTTTTTACTTCTTACGATTGTGTCTTGATACTTTTAAACTATATATCTATGGTGATGTTTTCGCTTCTTACAATCGTTTTTTAATAATTTTTTAACAATATATGGCGATGTTTTAGCTTCTTATGATCTTGTTTATCACCCTAGATCGTTTAAAAACCATCAAAACACAATCATAGGAAGCAAAAACATCGCCAGAGATTGTTTAAAAATCATCAATACGCGATTGTAGGAAGGAGAATCATCGCCGTAGATCGAAAGATATAGATATTTTAAATAATTTGATAATTAAATTTCTTTAGAAATCGGTGTGTGTGATAAACATAATAATGATAATGGTGTTAAATGTGAAGCGATTTTGAAACAATTTGCACTTTGAATTTTAACAAACTGTTGAAACGATTTGATTTTGATATTGTAAGACAGTTAGGAAACGATTGCGAAACAATTTTTGTTACAACGAAATGATTTTAAACTATTTTGAAACGAATTTAAAACTATTTTTTTAGCATTTTAAATTCCTTTCAAATTCGTATAGAGATCGTTTCAAAATAAAAATTATACGAATTGAAACAATTATTTTGGAAACGATCATGG
Organism: Hydractinia symbiolongicarpus; assembly: GCF_029227915.1. Taxonomy (NCBI): domain Eukaryota; kingdom Metazoa; phylum Cnidaria; class Hydrozoa; order Anthoathecata; family Hydractiniidae; genus Hydractinia; species Hydractinia symbiolongicarpus. The sequence goes on along the minus strand of NC_079885.1, from coordinate 12,990,969 downwards.
AGACGATCCCTTAGCTATAATCGTTTTGTAGCCCCTTGTAGCATAGAAATCTGAAAATTAGGGTGAAAGCATTTTTGATTTAATTTTTACTGTTGTTGCGATGTAATATGATGGCCGACACACAGCACTACGACGGCAAAAAAATTACTGTTGCTAAAATGAAGTTGGGGCGGAAGTTTTTAGGAGACTATAAATATTCCTTATAAACAAAGTCCCACGATATCGAACATAATAAAAGTGTTAACAGGTAAGGGACACTGCAGTTTTCTTACAACTCATTTTACGTCTTACATATATATGTTATGAATTATTGCTGCATAATAATGTCAACTATGATTTGATAGAAGTTGATTAGTTGATTAAAAGAAAGTTTAAAAACTCTGATTTTATGTATATAACCAGAACACAAATAAAATGTATAATATAATCTTTTTTATCAATCAAAAAATAAAGTATATATTAAAGTCAAAACTACAAAATATCAGCAGTTTAAAAATAATATATATAATATTAACAAAGCAAAGCGTGGCAATGTTGTTTTAAGTTTTTAAGTATATTAAAAGCAAATATATTCAACATCAGATTCAGGGACTGTCAGAATAAGATCGATTTCATCAATGCTTGCATGAATTATTTTTTAAAAAAACTATCGTTCGTAAAAAACTTTTGTTTTACTTTGCTGTGCAAAGGTATCTATTCTGGCTATAACAGTCAGTAATGTTTAAGGCGCTACATAAATATTACATAACAGGGTCACGTGCCACTATAAAGACTGGGGCTAGAATGGAAATTTTTAACGAAGATAGCCAAGATGGCGGTCGTGTACGAAGAAAAATAAATATTTAAAAAGTTATATTTGGATTTTCCTGAAATTTTAACAAAAAGTGAAAATATCATTTAGAATTTCTCATGCGAATCTTACAGGTGAGTCCAACTGTAAAAGTACCTAGAGATCCCTTTAAGAAAAAAATTCAGCATATTTTTACTTACCCTAATCGTTTATAAACATTGCATGTGGTTGCTTTTTTGTTTGTTTTTTAGTTCTGTGTCATTATTTTTTCATGCTGGGGACAAGTGGGGGACATTTAAACTGGTGAACCCCAAATATGAGAACCGAGTGTCTGGACTAGCAACTCTCTCAGTCTTAACTTCCTTGTCTCCAATTGCCGAAATAATAATTGAAATTAATTTGAACAAGTCATTCTTCTGCTAATGCTGACAGTACTGAATTAGCCAAAAAAATTTCTTTCTATTTGTAGCTATTTTAAAACAAAACTATTATTATTTTGATTTTACTGGTTAAAGTATAAAAATTAAGCGGTATAACTAATAATATAAGGGGTCGTCTACAAATTTTGTATGATATTTTATACGAATATATACGAATTTAATTGCTTTTAATTCGTATAAAAATACGTATACAATTCGTATAGTGTTAAATAGTTATACGATTTTTAAAAAATCTAATACGAATTTTATACGATTTTCATACGAATTGTCATACGAATTATATTCTCTTTCATACGAACTGTCATTCGAATTATATTCTCTTTTATACGAATTTTCATACAAATTATATTTCGTTTTTAAACTTTTAAAATGCGATCTAAAACAACATTTCTATCGCCGTTTTTCGTTTTTCAATTTTTAAAATGCGATCTAAAAAAACATTTCTATCGCCGTGTTTCGTTTTTAAATTTTTAAAATGCGATTTAAAAAAACATTTCTATCGCCGTTTTTCGTTTTTAAACTTTTAAAATGCGATCTAAAAAAACATTTCTATTGCCGTTTTTCGTTTTTAAACTTTTAAAATGCGATCTAAAAAAACATTTCTAACGCCGTGTTTCGTTTTTAAACTTTTAAAATGCGATCTAAAAAAACATTTCTATCGCCGTTTTTTCGTTTTTCAATTTTTAAAATGCGATCTAAAATAAACATTTCTATCGCCGTTTTTCGTTTTTCAACTTTTAAAATGCGATCTAAAATAAACATTTCTATCGCCATTTTTCGTTTTAAAACTTTTAAAATGCGATCTAAAAAAACATTTTTATCGTCGTTTTTCGTTTTTCAAATTTTAACATGTAATCTAGAAAACATTTCTTTCGCCGTTTTTCGTTTTAAAACTTTTAAAATGCGATATAAAAAAATGTTTTATTTTGAAACTCATATACGAATTTTATACAATGTCAAACGATTTTCTTTTTTTTAAAACCATACGCATCTAATTAAACTCTCATACGAATTTTTTGTTAAATACGAATTTAATTTAAAACTCATACGAATTTAATTAAAAACTCATACGAATTTTATACGAATTTAGAAAAATTTCATACGAATTTAATTACTGTATGGCAAAAGAAAATTCGTAAAACATATACGATTTTTTTGATACGAATTGCTACGAATTTTGTAGATGACCCCTAAGTTGTTATGGTTTTCCCCAAAACTGTCAGATATGGAACTAAGTGCATCTGTTGGACAATTGGCTATTGTGAAGGTTGGCCCAAGGGGCTTTTTATTATTATTATTATTATTATTATTATTATTATTATTATTATTATTATTATTATTATTATTATTATTATTAATTATTGAAATTATTTACCCAGGATAGCCTCTTCAGTTCCTATTGGTACTGTTATCAACGAGGGTCCTGCGAAGAGGGTCCTAGCGCATTTAAAGCTCCCATTTGAGCTACGAAAGTTCTGCAAGCACAGCAATCGCTCAACTAGACAACCGACTAAGATATCAATTCTTTTTTCATGCTGAACGCTAAGCAGAAAGAATAGATTCACACTTTTATAGTCTCTGGCATGACTCGGCCGGGGTTTGAACCCAAGACCTCCCGCACTGGAAGCGAACGCTCTACCACAAGGCTATCAGTTGGTTTCTGCACCATGTGCACACTGTGCATCTTTTAGTGTACTTACTAAAACTATCAGAGACGAGCAGGAAACAGAGAAAAGACCAGGAAACGAACAGAAATGGCCAGGAAAAGAGCAGAAATGGCTAGTAAAGGACTAGAAAACCATGAAAATGTACAAAATACAACTAAAATACAATAGCAAATAGCTATAAAACATGCACAGCAAATTACCATAAATTCTTAACGCAAAAAGTTGTGCGACAGACACACCAAATAGCAAATGCAATATATCTTTATTGACTTTGCAACAAGTGAATTTCTATGGATTTTCCCCTTGGCTAAAGACTAGTAGTGGAATATTTCCCGTATATATTGGATGCAATTTTGAGAGGGGACACTAAATCGAGTAATCATTGAAAATAATATTTTTGCAAAATGATAATGATTACTAAATCATTCTAAATTACTTATTGTACCAGTTATCTAGTGTATCTGTAATTCAAATCAATCAATTCAAATCACACAAAATGGTTAAAGCAACCAATGAGCAAAGCTAGCATGGTCACATCTTACCTTTTGAAATAGTGTGAGAATGAATTATATTTGTTTAGGTGATTAAGGTCATTTGCACTCAAAACAAAGGCTTGCTGATAATGATACGTGAGCAAAGAACAATCAAAAAAGGCATTCAGTATTCTGACTGTAGAACACTTGTTAGCAACCAAGCACAATTTATTGCAAATATTCCAATTTTTCGATGGTAAGAAAAGTTATGCTGGGTTTCCTGGTTAACACAATTCAAAATTATATGTGTTTTTACCACAATGACAACTGTATACACTGTTCTTCTTATTTAGTTTGGCAATGTCTGAATATTTTTTAATTTTTTTTTATTTTTGTCTGCATATGATGCATATGAATGATACATATGGATGTTATCCAATCTCATCTCAAAGACTCCCTGCGCCTATGATATGTAACAGGATGGGACTCCACGGCGACACACATATAAGATAACTAAGAACAAGCTTGTATGATATCTTCGAATTCCCCGCCCTAATAAAGGTTTTAGCAGAAAACTAAAAATATGGATCATGCATGCATGAAAGCAACAACTATTTTATATTAAATGTTTCTCTATACCTAAATTTTATATGTCTAGACATTTTACTATATTTTTTTGGCTTCCATGAAACTTTTTTTGATGTTATCTATAGCATATATATATATGCATAAAACATTTTTTCATGTAGTTATACATAAAAGTGGAGCTTCTACAGCCACACTAAATCGGAGATATTATTTTGGTCCTCCAGGTCTTAGGCGGTCATAGAAAAAGCCTAAGTTTTCCTAGTTGTCAATTTGACTGTTCGTTTACAGGTTGTTCCCTGGTGGTTTTTGATGGTTTGCTTGTTTTTGCTTGTTTCTTGTTTTAGTAAGTACGATCTTTTAGAGAATAGTAGAGAATAGTGTCATGACAATTGACACTGCATGTCTTATTATTAGGCTTCTTCTTTTACCCGATATGGCACACAGCATCTTTTATGCTTCTTCCTGAAGCAGCTGCATGATTGTGTATCTTATTTAAGCAGACTGACATGATTTTACACTCAAATACTGTATGAAATGCCTGCTTTTAAGCCATTTACTGAGGGAAACATACACATCTGCACCCAAACTGGCTGACAAAGGGAGACCTGCACCCCCAAGTTTCCCTGAATTAAAATTGACATATACGACGTCTTTCTGTATAACACAACATTACACATGTTGACAATCCTAGGAAACAAGTATTTGAGAAAGTTGTTCAAAGCATTTTCGTATATCCTTGGAAGTAATTAAACTTTTTCGAAACTTGGAATTCAGGACATAAGAGGATTGTGATAAGCATAAATGTGATAATATAGAAGTTAATAGCTGGCAAAAACACAGATTTTATGCCCCAGATTTTTGTCAGTCCATTACGATCCAAGTACACCAACTTTTTGTACAAACGTCAGTCATGAGTTTGGTTTACGTAAAATTATTTAACCTTGCATACTCTAAATTATTTCTTAAAAAGTTTTTAATGCTTTTGATAAAGGTCGTTATGTGTGTGATATTATATTGACCTACAAAAAGCTTGTAATGGTTTTTGCTTGCTTATTGCATAAGCTGGTTTCTTTCACACATAATAAACTAACTCAAAACTTGAAGATACAGATATCCCAATGCAGATATCATGAAAAGAATATATTTCAAAGGTTTACAGGGGTAACTATTTTTTTCACGGTGTATTTAGAACACTTCCAACCAAAGTAAAAAATAACATACACTTGGGAAGACATTAGCAATGCATTCAATTTTAAAAGAAATTCACCCAGTTACAGTTGTGGACCATGCAATTAGTTGCAACTTCTTCAATGATCAGGAAACAAATCTAGTCACAGCAGGCTCATCAAAATTATCAATTTATCGACTTTATGATGTAGAAGAGGTAACTGTTGATATACTTTATTGTGAATTTTTTGCAATTTCGTCAAATTTTAAATTTATCAAATTCCAGGTTTTTTGTTCAGGAATTTAGCACCAGGCATTAGGCATTTTTTTTGTGGTGATGGGGGGGGGGGGGGGGGTGGGTGGGGCATATGTGTGGAAGAAAAAGAAAATGGCAAAAAAATGGCAAATCAACAACATTTCTCACATTTTTGCAAGTACATGTGTTTCCTCAATTTTTCCTTAAAAGTTTTCATTTAGCTCATTGGTTTTTAAATGAAACATATAAGCTATGCAAGCTTTCACCCACTTATCTCTATTGCAAACCTATATGCAGATCTCAAGATATTGGACTATTTGTAAACATTTTTGGACAAGCAATCAAGTGGCCTTTCGAATATTTATGCATTGTTGAAGTTTGAATCCACATTCCTTATTAAGGTTTAAATTACTGATGACAGAAAATGTCCAAATTTGCTATTCCTTAAATATGGCATCATTTATGCAGTATAATTAAATTTGAAAATGTAAATATCTTGAGAAGAAAAAATAACTTTTTGAAAATTTAAGAAGTCCTTTTAAGCTCCAACATCATACGATATGAGGTCCCTTAAGGCCTTCAAAATGCAAATTATTTGTGACAAAATTTGCATATTTTTAGGATGGAACTAAAGAGGAAGATGGTGGTGCCAAATTAGAAGGTAAACAGAGTCAACTTTTATGAATTTCCAAAACAACAAATCTTCCAATGTAGAAAACACTAATTAAAGATTCTAGTATGTTTTTTCCTTAGATGTAAAAGTAAAACGAAAATTGGAGCAAGTTGCCTCGTATTCCTTATTTGGTAATGTTGTAAACATGCAAGTTGTACGACTTGGACATAATATTCGAGATTCAGTTTTACTTGTTTTCAAAGACGCTAAGGTATCCCTGTTTTATCATGTGTTGAAACATGATGTTTTTATTTTGTCATAAAACAAGAGTTAGTATAGAGTTAGTGAGCATAAAATATTTTTAAAAAAAATTTATAACAAAATATAGCATTGTTTAAGCTTCATACGATTGCGTTTTCATGCTTTAAGAACAAAATACAGTGTTGTTTAAATTTCATACCATCGCCTTTTAATGGTTTTAGAACAAAATACGGCATTGTTTAAACTTAATTTAATTGTGTTTTGTTGTTTTAGAACGAAATACGTATAGCGAAACGAACTTTGTTATTCTTTGTACGAATCACATACAAACATTGTTTTTAAATTAAATGAACTTTGTACAAACTTTCTAATTTTGATGTTGAGAACAAGATTGTTTTAAAAAAAAATTATATAAAAGATTTAATAAATTGATACAAAGTTTTTTTATATGAATTATATTCAAACACTGAGACGGTCCCTTAATATGGTATTTCCTCTAATAAATGCCAACTTCGATAAATGTTTCGCCTAGAAGGAAATGCCATCCTCCAATATTTGTAATATAAGAAAATAACCACTTTTTATCTTTGATTTAAGCTATCCATTGTTGAATACGATCCATTCAATCATGATCTAAAAACTGACTCGATGCATTTTTTTGAAAATGAAGAATTCAAGGTATATGTTTGATTTTGTTGATACAGACCTAGAAAGGAAAAGTTCACTTTTGTTTCATGATCACAATACTCCTGTAAATGTCCATAAGTTCATGATATGCACAGGTAAAACTGTAGGTAGCAGAATTTATGTCTGTTTGTGCAAAGTCCATAATGATCAGAAAAAAATTCAGAAAAATGTCAGTATATTTCTTTACTAAAACACAGTCCATAGCTTAGCGTTTTTTTATAATCAATCCCCTGTTCAGCTCGCAAAACAAAATGTTTGTATTTCTATTATAGGGATAGTTAAATTTTATATATTTTAAACCTTTTTAAGGAATAATTCATCACTTTTTCAGCCATGTATATACATTCCGTACAAACCAATTTTAAGACTAAGGGGCTGTTCATATGAGGCGATTTGGCCCGGTTAGGCTGGCTCACCTAGCCAAGATGAATTTTATCCTGCGTTCATATGGGAGTTTTCCAACTTGCCTCACTGGGCTGAAACATTGTTTACATCACATGATCAATTCACAGGAAATTTTTATTTTCAAAATGGCGTTACCAAATCAGTTTCGATTTGTAGCAAACTCTATCACGAACATCATAAGTATTATGACAGTACTCCTACAGCTACATGGAATATTACTGATTTGGAATGTCAACGAAAAAAGGAAGCAACTTGCAATAATGAGTCAACTATTAATTGATCGGAAAAAAAATTTACAAAGGTTGAAAATGGACAGAAAAAGGAAAGTAAATATTAGAAGTTGTTGGTTCAAACCAGGACGTACAAACTTATGGTGGCAAAACCTTATTACTGGGTGACACCTAAAGAGTTTTGAAAAAATTTTCTCGAATGGAAAAAGCATCCTTTTTAGAACTAGTATCACTGCTTCAACCTTATATTTTTACCAAATCCTACATCACCAAACAGAAGGGCGCTACATGCTGACAAAAAATTTGCTATAGCTTTGTATTATCTCAAAGATTGCGAATCGTTAAACATGACAGTCCTTAGTTGTGTGATGCCAAGTGCTAAGTGGTGTTTCAGCAATGAATTCTGAAAAATAAAACTCAAAAAAAAACTTTATAATAAAACATTTTGAAAACACAACATTTGATTGGTCACTAATACTCATCATGACCATTTTGTAGCACATTCAGTAGAAGTGTGCTATTTGCTCCTTGCTTTGTTAACACATCTGCTAACTGATGTTTGGTGGGAATCCACTTCAATATAACTTCCTTTTGATTGATGCTCTGTCTGAGAGAAGCCATGTTAACTCTTAATCGATTATCTTCTAAAGCTTTTGTTGAATATGCAGCTTCATACAAAGATTTTTTATCTGTGTAGCACAAGATACCTTCTAGATCTGTCTGTCTAAGGTTTCTGCTGCAAGTGTGCTACGCACAACTCTCTTAATCTTTTTTGACTGCCATGTGATAGGTGTCATGGTGTTCTCAACACCTTTACGAAAAACAAAAATTCCACTTTGAGAGCTTCAGTCATGTAGATTTCCAAATGAGGCGTCAGCGTACAAGATTAATTGTAATGGAGGTTTCAACTTCCAAAATTTTAGGCAAATATCAGGATCCAATTTCAACTTCTTTACCAATTTATTAGCTCTCATAACATCATCAACATTTGCATGGTTTAACTTTGTGCTTAACTGACAAACATCAAAAGAAATATCTGGCCTTGATTGAGAAGATACCCAATTTAATTGACCACAAATACATCGAAACTTAGATTGCTCTTCATGTGAGAGTTCTTCATGTTTGTTTTTGGTGCTTTGAATCTCAACCTGTTCCATGGTTGCCACATATTTCATCATTCATCATTCTCGGCTTAACGTCCGTTTTCCATTTAGCATGGGTTGGACGGGGTATATTAATGACCCTCTTCCAATCTGATCTAGACTGTGTTAGATCTAAACTCAACTTCCTCTGTATCAAGTCTGTCCTTATAACCTCCTGCCAAGTCTTTCTCGGTCTGCCTCTGGGCTTTGCCCCAGGAACTGTCAAGTCTCTACACTTTCCTACCCAATTATCCTCCTCCATTCTTTCAAAGTGCCCCAGCCAATTCAATCTTCTTATCTGGATAACATCTTTAATTCTACGGAGACTTAGCCTGCTTATTAGCTCATCTGAACTCTTTCTGTCTCTCAGACTGGCGTTACACATCCACCTAACCATCCTCATATCATTCCTATCTAAACGGTCAAGATCTTCCTGCTTCACTGCCCATGTCCCACTACCGTACAACATAACACTTCTTATACAGGCCTCATACAACCTACCTTTTACCTCAATTGACAGGACTCTGCTAGTCAACAAAGGAAGTAACTCTCTGAACTTTTTCCAAGCAGAACCTATCCTGCAAGTAACACTTCTTCCAACACCCCCTTCACTGCCCAACATATCACCTAAGTAACAGAAGTTCTCAACTATCTCTAACGAGCCACTGTTGTACATCATTAAAGCTGGAAACACTTCATTCTCTATAGTCTCACCTTTGCAACGCTTGCATACAAACTGAATGTCAGCTCTTAACCTTCCACTAATACTACTGCACTTTTTATGTACCCAATGCTTGCAAGTCTGACAGAAAATTGAGTTGCTACCAACCCCTTTCCTGCAAACTCCACAAGGCCACTTTCCAACTACAAGGTCACACTTGGCTGCAATGCTTCTAATCATGACTTTAGACTTTGCTGTGTTTACCTTTAGCCCTTTCTATTCTAGTCCTTTCTTCCACTTCTCAAACTTTTCAAATAATTCTTCCATCGACTCTGCTATGAGAACCAAATCATCTGCATACAATAACTCCCATGGACAACCTGTTCTGAACTCCATCGACAGCGCTTCTAAGACTAGAACAAACAACAAAGGACTAAGTACAGAATCCTGATGTACACCAACATTTACACTAAATTCATCATTAAGTGAATCGTTAATCCTGACACGACTTCTAGCATTGCTGTACATAGACTGTACCATCGTAACTAGCCACTCATCCACACCTAAATTTCTCATAGCCCACCAAATAACTTTACGTGGCACTCTATCAAAAGCTTTCTCTAAATCTACAAAGGCAAAATAGAGATTCTTTCTCTTTCCTAAATACTTTTCCTGAAGCTGTCTGAGCAAAAATATTGCAACTGTAGTGCCACGCTCTGGAACAAAACCAAATTGCATCTTATCTATATCAATCCTTTCTGTAAGTAACTTATCAATCACTCTTTTAATAACTTTTATTACTTGATCAACCAACTTCAAACCTCTATAGTTACCCCTTTCTAATGCATCACCCTTGCCCTTGAAACAATTCACTATTACACTCGACTGCCACTCACTTGGAATAGCACCATCCTTTATAATCTGGTTAGCAAGACTTGTAATAAGCTCAACTCCAATATATCCAGATGCTTTTACCATCTCTGCAACAATACCTGATAATCCTGCAGCCTTGCCAATCTTCAATTTCCTAATAGCCTCCACTACCCATTCTGTCTTGATCTGCATAGCTGGCCCTTCTACAACATCATCATCAGACAAATTATCTTCATCCCAATCAAACCCAGTGTTAAGCAACCTCTGATAATAATTCTTCCAAGCTACCTTTTTCTCCTCCTCTGTGCTAGCCAAAACACCTTCATCATTACGTATACACTTCTCACCTACAACATCTTGGTTAGTCTTCTTCATTTGCTTTGCTATCTTGAATACCTCATTGCGCTGGTCTTCCCTTCTTAACACATCTGCAAATCTGTTTCTCTCTGCTTCTGATTTTGCCTTTTACACTGCTGTACGAGCACAACGCTTAGCTTCTAAGTAAATATTTTTACTACCACCTGACTTCCACTCTCTCCACTCTTTCCAAAGTTTCCTCTTTTCCTTTATACACTGGTCAACCTCATTAGTCTACCACCAGGTCTGTCTATGTCTAGCTGGTCCTTTTGTCCACCCACAGGTAACATCACAAGCTTCTAGAAGACAATTCTTCAAAGTAGTCCAAATACTTTCAGCATTGTCACTATCACATTGACCATTGTGGGCTAACTGCTGAACTTTTGCACTAAATTGTCTTGCTGCAATCTCTTCCTTCAGCTTCCAGACTTTACGACGGGGCCTGTACTTTCCCTTGGCTTCTTTAACACTCTTCAAGATAATATAACAAACCAGCAACCTATGCTGGGAAACACACTCTTCCCCCGATATAACTTTCACGTCCTTCACCACTTTCTTGTCTGACTTTCTAACCAGGAAGTAATCTATCTGTGTCTTACAACCACCTGACTCATATGTTATCAGCCTACTCTGTCTCTTACTGAATGATGTGTTGCAAACCACCATTTGCTTTGGTCATACTCAATAGAACTATTGAATTGTTGTATGTTGACTCCAACATATTTAAAATTACTACAATTCTCTGACCCAACCCGAAATATTTTTCTAATGGATGCAATGACTTTTACTTGAAAATCTTCTGATCTTCCCCAAAGAAAATCATCAAAATGTATTACGATCAATCCTTGACAACAGTCATCTTGAACCCAATAAAATAAAGCCTCATCAAATAAAGACATTTTCATTCCCAAACCAATTAACTGTTCCTTTACTCGTAAATACCAAGCTCTTGAAGCATCAGCAAGGCCATATACTACTTTATTCAATTTCCAAAGAACCCCAATTACGTTTGCTTCCTCTGGGGGCTTTATAATTACTTCTCTATCAATCGGGTTACCTTGAAGAAATGCTGTTTTGACATCTAAGGTGTGGCATTCCCATTCGTTAGTTGCTAACATTGTGAGTACAATTCGGAGACTTTCTTTTGAAAACGTTGGGGAGTCTGTAGTCAGATGTTGAACCTCCTCTTTTTCAAAACCTCTTAAGACCAAACGAGCTTGGACAATTTTGTTGCCCTCTATATTTTTTGTTGTGATTACCCATCTTGTGGATATTGTAGATTGACTTCTGTCTTCAACAGTGGAGAAAACATTGTTGTCTTGCCAGTTGGTTAATTCTTTAAATTTCGCATTCAAGACCTCGTCTTCAATAGTTGCTTTTATCGCTAATAATACTTCTTCAGTGTCATTGGCTTCAACGACCGGTTGCCATTCACTCACACATCTTTTGAAATCTAACCAATTAATTTCACCTGTGTCTTCATTTTGCACATTTAAACAGCTGCCATATTGCCTGCCTTCTTTTCCTTTTCTACTCACTTTACCTGCTCTGCTGTGAACTAATCCTTTAATCCACTCACTGTCTGGAGTTAGCTTATAGATGATTCTGGTTTTTAACTTTGGTATTCCTTGAAATATAGAGGTATTGCCTTTTTTTTCATTGACTGTGGTTTCACTTTTTAATGTTTCATTAGATCTTTCCTCTATTGGTGTCCCATTGGTTTGTGAATTATCAATGGCCGCATCCTCAGTTACTGGTGCTTCTGTTACTGGTACTTCCGTAGTATTACTTTCAAGATCATCTATATCAAAAATTTCGTCTTCGGGTGAAACACAGTTGTCCAACTGCATTGTTGTTACTTCTGGGCTCTTTTCAGAGTCTTGTGATGGTTTCTGTGAATGTACTACTTGATTTACCATTTGCAACCGACAAATGTGGACTCTCACATAACTTCCACCATGCTTGACAAGTACTTGTTTATTTTCTTGTCCAATTACAGTGCCTGGTCCATGCCATTTTTCTTTGTCTTTTCTTTTATAAAAGACTTTATCTCCAGTTACATACCATATGAGCCAAAACTAACAGCTTTAGAAAATGATTGCCGAATCTCTTTAGTTTTCTCCATTATTCTATTCTTGCCTCTTTTTAATAACTCATTTATCCCCTTGATTTCTTTTTTCACTTTAACCCGATCTTCTTTCGATAGATCTTTAAAATCCTGCAGAAGGGTAGGAGCTACTACAGGTCCAAATAATCATTTTCTTGTTAAATAACAGCCATGGCTTCTGTCACGTATGCATATATTGTGCAGATTTATCTGTGTCAAAGTCGAGGTTTTTAAACTCCATCAAAGACTTGTATGTGTCAATCGAAGCTATAAGCTCCTTGATCATCTTAGGAGTCCATTTAAAGTTCTTTTTTTAGTCTTTATTTCCTCTATCTTATGGTTTTCTTCTTCAGCAGATAAGTTTGACTTGCTCGCATCCGCCATTTTAAACTTGCAAACGCTTGTTTTTCACGCATATGCATTTGTACATAATCCATCCCGGTTAGCCGGGCTGGCGTTTTCATATGGAAAAATTCCATCCCGCCTTGCCGAGATCTTGGTAGAAACAACCGAGATCTCAGCAAGGCGGGCTGGCTCGCTTCTCATATGAACACATTTTTTTTTTACAATTTTGAACCATGGCGAGATCTCGGCTAAGCGAGCCAGCCTGGTAAATGGGCCAGCTTGCCTCCATATGAACAGCCCCCAAATGATCTTTGTTACAAGCTGCATTGTGAGAAGCAGTATTGGCCAGTATTACCTCTGCTCTGTGTCATTTTTTATTTAGTTTGGTATCAGTGCTTTTTATCTTAGCATTTTTTTCTTTTTGTATAATATAATCACTAATCCAATTTTCGTCAAACTACAGCTTTGGTCGAGGCTAGGTGGAGCTACCTCTAGCTAAAAAGTACAACAGATGGTATTTTTTAGAACATCTCTTAATATAATACGGAGCTTCTGTCTGTCTGTCTGTCCGTCCGTCCGTCTGTCTGTGACTTTTGCAAATTGGATTATGTTCTTCACAAATTTCATGGATGCATTCTATAAAACATCGCATATAAAATTGTTCTATAATTTACCAAACTTTAACGTTAAACTAATATTAACGTCAAAAAAAAGTATATTAAATTAATGAAGCCATTACAGTGCACTTAAAACTTTGAGGCCAAATAACTTAGAAACGAGGTGGTGACGTCAATGATTTTTCACCATGTGGGTAACTAGGGACCACCTGGCACCAATTTGGGTGCCAGGTGGTCCCTAGTTACCCAAACCTGGGTCCCCAAATCCGTTTTGGAATAGACGGGTTGATGACATCATCAAAAAACTTTCAAACCATAATATCTCTGCAACCCTTTGTCAAAAGTACACGATCCTATACATTTTCTTGGTCAGCGTTCCAAAATCTATGCCATAAATGCAATGGGTATACAAATTTTTGGGTTTTGACGGGCCATTGCTGACGTCAGCAAAATTTTTAAACCCTGATATCTCATTATCTGTTCATCAAAAGTACATGATCATATACATTTTCTTGATCAGCAATTTAAGCTCTACACAATATAGAGGCAACCTGGAAACAAGGTTTTGTGGATGGGTTGCTGACGTCATCAAAATCCAAATGACGCTTCCTTTTCATTTTTATCCTGCCTCAGTGGATTTTTCCACAGGCTTTATAGACTAGTCTTATTCATAAAATAAAAATTTTGAGTGACTGTTTTAGTAAGATTGGCTGCACCATAGTATGTTTTCTAGGAGATCCTTGATAAAATTCCTATTATTGGGATTTAACAGTCACTCCTGTATTACTTCTGTAATTTCTCAAACAGAAAAAATTAGGAGGCCTGAAACACAAATAACATTCATGCATGTTATATTTCAATGCATACAACTACAAGTATATGGCTTTCTGCAACATACATATGTGATTAACACTTTTTAGTGTGGTCTTACTCACAATATTCATCAGCCATTGGTTCGAGTTGATCCCGATCAACGCTGTGCATGTGTTTTAATTTATGGTAGACATCTTGTAGTGCTTCCTTTTAAACATTCGACTGGTACAGATATCCAAGAACTACCTTCAGAGAGGTATTTTGAATATATATATATATATCAAGTTTTTCAAAAAAATGTTATATGGGGGTTGTTAGAGAAATGAAAAATTTGATTTTAAAGGCATGTGTAGAATGTTTTAGTCTTCCATAATAAGTAATTTGTTTTGTTCCATAGTGTGAACCCCTAAACAATGAGTGCTGGGTTGGATAATTTTAAACCTGCCCTTATTAGGGGGGGGGGGGAGGGGGGGGGAGAAATGTTGAAAATTAACTGGATGAATCTTTATTAAGGAGAATGGAAAATTATTTGGAAAGATGCACAATATTTTATATAGTATATCAATGAAAGCAATAAATAGGTTCTGCTTTTGACTGATATATTATTTTATTTTTTTCAGAGAACATATTAGATCTGTGTTACCAAGTTATATGATTGACTTACACACACTTGATCAGCCAGTTTCTAACATTGCTGATTTGCAATATTTGCATGGGTACAATGAACCCACTTTAATGTTGCTACATGAACCAGTACAGACATCTGCTGGGTGTGTATTTAAATTTATTTTGATATAGGTAGTTTTATACACTGTTGTTAACAATTGAAAGAGCCCTACATTCAAATTACCTGAAGGAAAGTTAATAAAAATTAGTATTTGTGTTTTACTGAATTTTACTGTTCTAAGATGTCAATATTGTGGGACAATCTTATTTGTATAACTGCTAATAGCATTTTTTTAAAAACATTTTTTGTTCACTTTTTTTCTTTGCTAAGGCAAGATATTTGGCAGGAAAAAAAAGCAAATGTTTTTTTTTATTTTCCAATATGTGACTTGATTCAATAGTATGTGTAAAGCTTTTAAAGACTACTTTGTTTATTTGTGGCATTATTAAAAGTTCAGAAATAAAAATCTTTGGATGACAAAAAATTGTAATTTGTCCAAAACAGAAAATATATACATCAAGTACATTTTGCCAAACTAACGACTTAGTTATGTCATTCACTGAAAAAAAGAAATTTTTTTTTTTCATAGGAGAATTGCAGTGCGTCAAGACACATACTGTGTGAGCGCCATCTCGTTAAACATGACAGAAAAAGTGCATCCAATTATATGGACCGTAAACAACCTTCCATTTGATTGCCAGATGATACAAGCTGTGCAAAAGCCAATAGGTAAAGTTAATGTTGATTGTGTGCAAAGATACCAGTGTTGTTTACATTTGCGTTTCGTGTTGATAAATAATGCTAGTTGATCTTGTAGTTATTAAGAAGAACAAACTTTATTTACAGAGACATTAAACGAAAAAATATTGAGCAGCAGAGTGTTCTTTAACTTTTACATTATAACTTTGTTAACAATTTTGATTTTAAAAAACCCTACATTCACTGATGATAATAACATTCTTTTCAGGTGGGGTTTTAGTATTTGCATGTAATTCGCTAATATACCTCAACCAGAGCTCTCCTCCCTGTGGTGTTTCGCTTAACAGTATGACTGAAGCAAGCACAATGTTTCCTTTAAGTAAGTATGATGCACAATTTAAAAAAACTTACAAAGTACACTTTTAATTTTATTTAGAGTTAATTGTAGAAAAGTCAGGTTAGATTGAAATACATAAACTTGCAGAAATTAAATTAACAAGCCTAGAGGCCTTAAAAACAGTGTCTGATTAAAGTTGAAAGCGAAATGAAGTGTTGATTCTGATTTTTGCTGTTTGTAGAAATCCAGGATGATGTTGTAATCACACTTGCAGAAGCCTGTTGTGATTTTATATCACCAGAAGAACTTGTGTTATCTCTTGGAGGTGGAGAAATGTATGTTATGTATACTGGGATTTTCATTGTGCACTAATAGAAACTCTGGAAAATATCTGAAATATGTGTCAGATTAAAACTCCCACTATGACTATGTTCAAGCTTGATTGTTTAAATACAGTATGGATATTATTAAAAGAGTCCTAATAAACGATGTTTACCTTAGTTCACTACTTTCATTACATTACTTTACAACTGTTGGTGAAATTAATTTTGTTTCATTTACACCATTGAAAATCAATGTTAGCCTTCAGCAATGCCATCCTAATTGCCATTCTATGTTAACACAGTGACGGCAAAAAATTGTCATCGTTAAAAAATATTTTACCCCTTGATGCGTGTTATTGAATTGAATACACTCACTAGATTTGTCTAAAGATCTATCACCCAGCTATGTTAGGCCACTATTGCGATGTGAAACTAAAGAAAAGGAAAAACAACACAAATTTTACTATGGTATATTGTATTAAAAAGAGGTCCAGGATGTTATAATCCCTAATGTTTTCTCTCCTGTACTTCACAGCAGGCAACAAGTAAAACCTGCCCTCGGTTTTACATAGACTCTATTAATGACTTTATTGTCTCCTGTGCAGTTGTGCTTTGTGCAACTGTGTCCGTGATGGGCAATTTTACGCTTTTCACCAACAACTTCTGGGAGAAACAACTCTACCAAACAACACCATGCCTTCAACAAAGGGTATGCTTATAGGGAAAGAATGGCTTCAATTTATTTGCTATTGCAAACACTTTTTTTTGTAAATCCCTACCTTGACAAATAAAGTCTTTTAGATTGTTTTTGAATTTGTATCATTATTCAACCTGCTTTTTCAGATATGTGTTGACATTATTAACTGATGGATTGAGAAGTGTTAAAAGTTTTCATTTCGATAAAGCTGCTGGAAGTGTTTTGGCATCTTGTGTATGTGACATTTTATGTTTTAAACAATTAATTTCTTTCAACTGCATAATGAATTTGTAATCTGAAAATACTTCTGAAAACGTTGGAAAGAGAAATATTTCTTTTTACAGGAGCTTTAACAAGATTGGTTGGCTAGGAAAGCATTAGTTGTAATTGATTAGCCTTAGAGTATAGCCTAGCTCAATACCCTTGATTTTTTATCATTCCTATTTCCATGCCCTCTATATTTGGCATAGAAAACATTATATGCTCATACAAAAAGAATACAAAGATTTCTAAATTACTTGAAAACTCAACTTGTAATAAAGAATATAACATATCAGGGTTTGAAATCCAATTCAAGTCTGTGAGTCGAGTTATTTTAAAGCAACATAGGTATTGTTTGTTGCCTTTTACGTTTTAATAATGCTATCTACTTTAGTTCTGTTCATATAAATATGTAAAAGTTTAGTACAGCAAATAATTATGAATAAACTTTCCAATTTTGTGCTACCTCACTTCATGTAGCTTTATCATGCTCTTCTTGAACTTTGAAATTGATAATGGCTGCATAATTGACGTTAAAGTGACCAAAGAATTATAGGATGCCTTCTGCGCTAATATTCTACTGACTGAATCATGTGTAGAATCCCCTTCATATGTTTCAAAGTATTAAGTATTTATGATAGATAGATGATTCAGAGCTAGAAAGAAAGTTTTTAATTTTACATGATGCAGAATTATCTGTTTTTTTTAAAAAATGTTAAGTACTGTAATAATTATGTCTTCTTCGGGTGAGTCAGAATCAGAATGTTATACTGGTACCAGTTTGAGCTTAAACGTAGCAGGGATTTATATGATTCATCGAGGGTAACATATGACAGTAATAGCAATAGAGAAATACTAGAATTAGGATTACCTTGACACTACGTTGTGGTGTAAATGCAACAATTGCTGTCAAATGACCACTGAAACTGAATGTTTTTGCTGCCATGAAATAGAAATAAAAAGTTATTAAAAAATATATTCTTTAAAAATAAAATGTATTGTCAATCACTAAGATTTCGGCCCAGTTATTTTGAGGAAAGGATATCTCTGGACTGCTTTGGTTGGAATACATCATGCAGATTCGACGTATCTTCCTCCAAGAAATAACATTCCTAACAAGTTAGTAGGTAATGTTTCAGTAAAAATACACTGTTTATAGAAATATGAGTTATAAGAACATAAGGCTGAGATTTCAGGTTGAAACAATAGAAAATAGAAATAAGGAACATTTTTCTTTCAGAACATATCGCTATGCTGCTTACCGAAAGTGCACATGCTTGGTTCACAACAAATTTGTGATGCTTATACACAGGATATATGGAAGGGTGTGTGGTTTCTAAAAAAGAGTAAACATGTGTTTTCCATGATGTCTGAAATGTAACTTAACTTCAAGAAATAAAAAAAATTAAAAAATATGTACAAATGAGATAAAAATAGAACTAAAAAAAAAGTTATGTCATTCGTGAGTATTTAATGAGTTTTCTACAATTTCCCATCTACAGGGTCTTTCGGCAGATGTGAGGAAGGCTTGTTTTCTTCCGGGTATGCAATTCTTCTCTTTGTTCACTACAAGGAAATATACACCCAGGGCAATGTCACGCAAGAAAGAATACGTGTTTTCCTTCTTCACCTTCTTTGCTACAAAGCGCTTTGAGTATTGTTTCGCCTAAGATGTAGTTCCATCACACCAGTAATATGTGATTGCGAATTTGTCATTAGACGCATCTTAATTGACTAATCAAAACAGTTTCGCATAGATAAACTAGCTAAGAAAGATCTTTCCGCTTTATTTTTGCTTTCCATTCTGCGACAAGGTTTTTATCCTTCGAAAAAAGATAATTTTTTGCTTTGTAATTTTTACATCCTAGCAAACCATGTTTACAATATTAAAAAGAAAATATTTTTAAAGTTAATTAGAATTATGATAGTGGAACAAATTTTTAATAATTAATTTCAAAGAAATCTCTCTTCAGCGTTTTTATGCTGCAAGATAGTGGTCTGTGGTTTCGGCTCTTGTGACATCACGAGGTATCCTAATGTTTTTTCAATGTGTTTTTAATGCTGTAATAATGGCAATCGAAGCATAAGGTTTTATGAAAACATGGAATAAGTAAATCGTGTTTGTGCTTTTATTTTGTTGGCTATGTTTGAAAAAAGTATTATTTAATGAGCAACTAATAGTTGTTCATTAAATAATACTTTTTTCTACATCTAAGATGGCGGAACGTTCTAAGATGGCGGAACGTGCGGTCACTGGCTTGTGGCTGGCAGTTTTTATTTTCATAGTTTGGCTTACGGTTTTCCGAGTGAGCAAAAAGAATTTTTGTACAAACGATGGTGTTAGCATTACGATGAATGCAGAGGATATGTATGAGCAGGAGAACTTTGCTTTATCATCTTTATTTACACAGAAGAAAAATTATTCGAAATTCAAACCGAGATCGTTGTTACACATTTTGTTGATCATATGTGGAGATGTGGAGACATGTCCCGGTCCTAATCCATGTATGGAGAATTTGATAAAGAAAAAAGGAATACGCATATTTCATCAAAATATCAGAGGGTTATTACAAAGTTTTGAAAAAATCCAATCGTTTTTTGGTTTGTATAAAAACGTAGATTTATTAACACTATCCGAAACACATATTCATTCTCACAGTTTTAACGATGACGATAGTTTGTATCAAATTCCGGGGTACAAGTTCATTAAAAAGAACAGAACAAATGGTACCCACGGTGGTGTTGCCATGTATATATCAAATAAAATCAGTTGGAAACGAAGAAAAGATCTTGAAAGAGATGAAGTTGAAGGTATCATTATAGAAATATTCCAGAAAAACTCAAAAAGTTTCTTAGTTGGGAGTTTTTACAGACCCCCGGATGGGTCAAATTATCTTCACGCACATTTTAACAACATTTTCGATGATATGTTAACTCTCATTAACAGTACAAATCTTGAGACTATAATCCTTGGGGACTTCAATGTTAACTACGGAAATAGAAATATATGCAGAGAATTAAAAGACTTGATTACTTTGCACGGTTTTGTTCAATTGATAACTAAACCAACTCGAGTGACTGAAGATACGAGTACTATAATTGACATTATTTTAACTAACAACAAAAGTTTAATATCTACGGTTGATGTAGCACCATTAGATTTCAGCGATCATGACATGATAGGATGCGTGCGTAAAATGAATCACGTTAAATACCAATTCAAAACTATTACATGTCGTAATTATTCAAAATACAACAAATCGCATATGTGCCGTGATCTTGAATCGGAAGAGTGGAATGCACTTTATGATATGACTGATGTAAATCGTGCATGGACATTTTTCAAAGATATTTTAACAACGTTATATAACAAGCATGCTCCCAAGATAACCAAACGAGTAAAGGGAATACATTGTCCATGGCTCACACAGGAAGTAAAAGGGCAGATTAATCATAAAGATCAATTGTTACGCAAAGCGCGAAGATCTAAAAATAAAAACGACTGGACTTCATTTAAAATTGCCAGAAACCACTGCAACAATTTAGTTCGAAAAGCAAAAAGAACTTACCATCAAGATTTATTGTACGAAAATCGAAACAATCCTCAAAAATTTTGGAAAGCTTTAAAGTCAGTTTTTCCGTCCAACAATAAAACACCTGAATCGTTAGTAAAACCTGTTGACGACCAAGCCAGTAACCGTTCGAAAGCAAACAAGTTTTGTAATTTCTTTAGTACTGTTGCTCGGGATTTGAAGAATCGTTTTATACCACTCGTCAATTTCGCTTGGAAACGTCAACAACAGAATCGCTCTAGAACTGAGGAAGTCTTTGAGTTTTCGTATGTCAGCAAAGTGTACATCCAAAAAGAACTGAAATCGTTAAAGCGTAGCAAAGCAACTGGATTTGATAATTTACCTCCTAACTTGATAAAGGACAGTGCCGAGATGATTTCAAAACCAATGGCATTCATTGTAAATCTTTCTTTAAAGACCGGAGTTATGCCAACTGAATGGAAAATTGCTTTGATCAAACCTCTTCACAAATCTGGAGAACGAGCAAATCCTGATAATTACCGCCCTATTTCAATACTGCCTGTGCTGTCCAAAATTATGGAAAAAGCTGTCCACAACCAATTGAGTGAATATTTAGAATCCAACAATTTACTGTCAGAGAAGCAATTTGGCTACCGTAAAAAGAGATCGACCGAGCTTGCAACAGCATTATTGTTAGATGATATAAGAAAAGCTGCAGACAAAGGAAAAATTACTGGCGCGATATTCATTGACTTATCGAAAGCTTTCGATACCCTTGGACACGCAACCCTTCTAGCAAAGTTAAAACAATATGGGGTAAGCAATGTCACACTTCAGTGGTTTGAGAGCTATTTGTTTGACAGAAAACAAATTGTTGGTTTTGACGATGTGTTATCCGATCCTTATCCGGTTTTGTGTGGGGTGCCACAAGGTTCTATCCTTGGACCTCTACTGTTTTTAATTTTCTTTAACGATTTTCCGGACATTCTGAAAAAAGCTGACGTTGTGGAATTCGCTGATGATACTGTTATCTACGTTTCTTCAAACAAAATTTCTCAGATAGAAGAATTGTTAAATAATGATTTAAAGAACATCAGCTCATACTTTCGTGAAAATGAACTTGTGATTAATTTAAAACCTGGAAAGACTGAGTGCGTGCTATTTGGGACAGCAAAAAGATTAGCAATGTCAAAAGCTGACTTTGCATTGCTTTTTGACGGAGTACCAATCAATGTGACTACATCTTATAAATATCTTGGTACAGTAATCGATCACACTCTTAATATTGGTCCGCAATTTGATAGTATGTACAAAAAGTCCTCGTCAAAGTTAAGGTTGTTGTGTAAACTCAAGTATTTCTTGAACGAAGAAGCTATCAGACGTGTTTATCGATCTATCATACAATCTGTTATTCGATATAATTGCTTGTCATTTTTAAATTTAACAGCAACACAATCACAAAAATTACGATCGTTGGATAGACGAGCAATAACGATAACAAAAGATGCGAGTATCAACACATCAGACATGATTAAAAAACATGCTGTTAAGTTGGTAAAAAAATGTTTGGATGGTGATTGTTGCTCGAATTTTGATAATTATTTTACTTTAAACTCCCATAATTTTTCAACTAGAAATCAGAATTTTCTTTTAAAAATTCCTAAAATAAAACTTGAGTTTGCTCGGTCGGGTTTCTTCTTTCAAGGAGCTAGGCTTTTCAACTCCTTGCCCCAGGAGATCCGGCAGAGTGGACATGAGTTTAGTAACAAGTTACTAAATTTTGAGTTTAGATAAATTCTTTGAGTATTTTTTATACTTTAAGTTTTCTCGTAATACACCTTTTAGATTGTTCATGGCGACTTGTTCTAAGTTACACTTGCCGAGATAGTTCGTCGAATTTTTAGTTTTTGGTTATATTGATTTATTTGTGTGATTGTGTGTATGTGTAAACTAGTTTTTAATTTCTTTTCGATGGCAACTACTTCTTTCCTGCCACTGTTTCTTTTGGTCGTTACTTTTTCGCACGTTTTGGCTAATTTTGCGTTTCCCATCAGTTTTTGAGATTATATTTTTTTCAGTTTGATACTTTTCTTTGCATTTTTAATATATATTACTAACTAGATTTTAACGTATGCATAAACAGGACGTATATTTATAACAGTATTTTTTACTGACATACTCATCCTGTATATAAATTCGGAAATAAATAAATAAATAAATAAATAATGTTTTAATAAATTTTTTCGATTAAGATTAACTTGTTATAAGGTCGGAGGCAACCTTTAAAGTAAACTTTGTTCAGATTGCATTATTTTACATGTTTTTATTCATGTCATTTTGTTTTGAGCTTAAGTAAAATAGTTAGATAATAAAATAACTATAAATAAGAAAAATTAGACTTATTATTTACGAGTATTTTTGGACTCAATGGATTCACGCAACGTTTTTACCGCAAGTGTAAAAAAACTCACCTAAAAAAGGGTTGGATTGCAAGCCCTGTATATTACTGGTATAAAAGTCTTCAAAAATGGTTCAATGTAGACAATACAACAGATTACAATCAAAACCTCTTTTCTTGGTCAATTGTTTTAGACGAGTTTCAAGATATAGATAGATATCAATTACTCCACCACAGTACACTCCTACAACTATGAGACCAGTTTTTCTAATATTCATCACAGATAATCACAATTATTCATACAACCATTTCACACATTAGTTTAACATTCACCCAGCATTATTTATTTCCATCTACCTTAGTCTAAACATTAGGAGATACGATTCAACGGCTATAATAACTCAAAAATTATTTCAGGTTTGTGTTATTGAGAATGGTTTTGTATTTCTTGGTTCAAGACTTGGGAATTCTTTGCTGCTCCGCTATACAGAAAAGCAAGATAGTATGTCAATGTAATTATTTCTTGTGAAACTTTTCAAGCTATCAATTATTTTGTTTTTGTTTTGTGTAAAAATGTTCCATGCAGAACTCGGGTTTCTTTAAGTAGTTCTGTTTGTTTGTTTTTTCTGTGGCATGTGGAGCATTTGTGTATTTGCAAGCTAATGTTCCATTATCTGATATTTTTTTAGAACCTAATTCGGAGACAAAGGTAATTTGTTAAAAATTGCTGAGTGGAAATGCCTAAACCAGTTTTTATTTGTTTATTTCTGAAATATTTTTTTGTTTGTTTTTGTTTCTGAAATATTTTATTCTGTATTTAAGCCTGGTGAGCTTCCTCTTGCCAAGAAAAGAAAAACGGATCCTTGTAAGTCAATGTAAATAAATTATGATTATATTATGAAATAAAAAAGAAAGCAACCACTCCTGCTGGCATCTTGAATGTGCTATAAAAATAAAATATATGTTTTCACTTTACTTTTTGTTGTACTGCATCCTTTTAGTACAGCAAAAAGCAAATACTTAATATTTTAGTGAAATAATCGCAATAGTTACATCAGGAGAATTAGGCTCATGCTATTAATGTTGCACATATTGTATTATCTTTCAGTGCTAATGTGTCATGATGTGGAAAATGTGCACAACTAGCTATATTTTAATGCTTATTATATACTTTACATTGTCTGTTTAAATCCAAGGGTTTTTTAATGTTAACTTGTGCATCTTTGTGATTTATCTAAGTTAATAACTTTCTATTGCATACTTCAATCAGCCTAATTTAGTTCCTTTGACATCGGCATTTAAAAGGCCATTTGCATACAGTTTTGTCAACACATTTTCAACTGCGTTACTGATGTGAATTAGAAAGGCTGTGAATGTATCTATTATTGTCTGATACACAAACAACATGTACCAGAACTTTTCTTTCTTAAACCTGAAATGTATATTTTTTTAGCTGATTTGGATGATTTTGAAATTTTTGGGGATTTGAGTGCACCAACAACACACAGTGTAACAACATACACTTTTAATGTAAGTCTTGTGTGTTTTTAACTTATAGCTATTTTCAACAAGTTTTTACGGAAATCCGCAGTGCTGATTGGCTAAAAAGCCTTCACAACGAGCCCTATAGAGCACGGTGTAACTTTTAACCTCATAGCAACTAAAATAGTAGCTACAAATGTGATCAATTAACATTGCCGGAAAATCGTGAAAACATAGCTACATATATACAGACAAAAATCAAGTTACAATAAATCCAATATCTCGAATCACACCGCCAGAAAAACAACAAGAAATGTTAATAATTTTAATTTGTATTTTTTGTAAACATTCATTAGCACAATTAGCAACAAGCATACGGCATCGAATTTGTGTCATAAACATTTCTTCTGATAAAGAATAAACTTTGGTTTAAAAACATTCCCTATATGGTTATTAGAGTGTTTTGTTTTCAAAAATTAAAACAATGAAATTTAAATAAAAAGTTTTCTTCTTTTAATGAAAGCTTGGTTTTTACAATCTTGTCACAAGTAAATCTTAGAAAATGATCCTGGTTTCTACAACCTAAACAAAGTAGCTATAACTTAATAAATACAATATAAACTGTTTTATCTATCTCTTCCAAGAAATATTACCCTTGGTCAGCGTATTAACCTCATAAACTCAGTCTGTACTTTTGTAATATTTTTCGGTATAGATAAACAAAACAGTTTATTTTGTATTAATAAAATTACTTATACCTTCACATAATTATTTTGTAATGTAAAATTAAACAAATATAGGTATCAGACAGCCTGTTGAATATTGGTCCCATTTCGAAATCTGCTGTTGGTGAGCCAGCATTTTTATCTGTAAGTATTTGAAGATTAACTTTAAAGCCTGTTTTCAATAATTTACATCGTGCAAACCAGATTTTTTAATGTTTTTAATACATTTCTTATTTATTTTATTTATGTATGAATCCTTCAGGAAGAGGTAAGATGATTGTTTATATTCTTTACAGATTTCGTTTCTCATATAATGTCTTGTTTGTTAAAAAATGAATAAGGTAGTCTGTCATGGGAATAATCATCTGTTAGGCCATATTTTTTTTCCCATTTTCCAACTGACCTTTGCAATATCTCATCGGCCACAAAAATTTTGAGTTAAGATTTTTTAACATTCTTGTATTTTCCCAGTATTTTGCCTAATTATTTTTCTATAAAATATAAGTATAGCTAAAGAAACATAATAGTAAAACAATAGGCGGATACCATTTGTTTCCATATGTATTTACGCTGATGTGTTTAAAGTTAGTAAAGATGTTGCCAATGTTCGCTGTCACTGTTATGCTAATACAGCTATAAGGGGAACAAACTTTTTAATATTGAAGTTAGGATGTCATATTATGTCAAATCTGGCGGAATACAGAAAAGTGAGTCTCACAAGAAGACCAGACAAGACATTATATTTTTTTTTATTTGAAATCTCCCAACCAACTAACCCTGCAACAAAACTATGAGCCAGAAAACGGCAATCCAATAATTAATTAAAAATGACCTAAAGTTTTTGTATTTGTACAAATAACTGAACATCCTTGAAAATTAGTTCAAAAAAGTAGCAGCATAAACATTGCATTTAGGCGAGTCAAAAATTAATTACTAACTACATAGTGTAGCGCATCTGTATTTTTGTTTATGCACAAGGCTATTTTAACTACATATCATCAGGGGCGGATTTAGCTATGGTGTACTGGTGTAAATACACCAGCAAATTCTGCTCAAAAAATTAAGATGTATCTCTGTGAGCCTTTTGCTCTCTGATTTTTACGCCCATTATTAAAATGAACTAGAATAATGGCCGCCAGCGTCCGTCGCGTATAAAACTGATTTTTGGGGTCCCGCTTCCCCCCCCCCATTTGGGTTTTGTGGTCCTGTTTTGTGTCAATTTAGCCGAATGTGGCTGTTTCACCTTGCGAAATTTTTGATATCCTAATCGGTGCCGGCTTCACTATTTACACCAGTTCAACTGGTGTAAGCTGCGGATTCTTCTGGGCAAAAAATATTCTGGTGTATTTCTCCGGTGTAGCCAACTGGTGTAAAATGAAAATTATATGGCATGACGATCCAGGACATATATTCAGGTGAGTGATCTGAAAACTTTCTCTTTTACGATCGCTGTGCAGGTCGGTGTTTTTTACTTGATTTATATCTTGAAGAGTGTTGAAGTGGCGGAGTCGATATCAGATAAACAACTGAAGTTAATCGAAGATTTGGAGCGAGTTTTAAAGCACCATATTTCGACAAATATTGGAGAAGTATCAGATTTGGATGCAGGAGTTGGGAAGAAAAAGTTGGACTGAATCTCACAGACACTACTGAATGCTCACTTGGCAAAATTTCCTACAGGGTCTATTATTACAAGCTCGTGAGCTTGTATTAAAACGCAAATTTGTCCTACAAGAATGGAAATTTTTGCCTCTCTGAGCACCGACACGGGAGTAGTCGTGTGTTCGAATCTCATCTTGGTCACTATTTTTACTTTTTTTTTTTTTTTCACTATCTTGCCTGCGAGGGTGTGTTTCCAACTCGTAACTAACTAACCAAATGGTCAATCGCAACGTCACAGATTTAAACTTCGTAACTAAACTCTCTAAGTACTTGGAATTCATCCAAAATTGGTATTATTTTCGACAAAATTTGGCACAGTTAACAAAAAAATTATGATTGTGACATCATAATTTGGATTTTTTTCACCTAAATGTCATTTTAGGCCAAAATTTGTCTGAAAATTAAAACTACTTTATTTTCGGCAAAGTTAAAAAAAAGTATGCCGAACATGATGGTGCCATCAAAGTTTTGCTTAATGTCATTTTAGGCCAAAGTTGGTCCAAAAATTAAAACTGCTTTATTTTCGACAAAATATAGCACAGTTGACAAAAAAGTATGCTGAACATGATGGTGACATCAAAATTTTGATTTTTATCACCTAAATGTCATTATAGGCCAAAATTGGTCCAAAAATTAAAATTACTTTATTTTCGACAAAATTTGGCACAGTTAACAAAAAAAGTAGGCTGAACATGATAGTGACATCAAAATGTTAATTTTTTGTCAACTAAAGGCCGTTTAAGACCATAAACGTTTCAACCGCGCAACTTTCAACCATGAATGATAGGCTGTATTTTTTGTTAGCAGAAATTGTAGAATTGGGTTGCATTTTCGATGTTTCATAGTTGTGCATTTTTAATAGCGAGATTGCTTAAGCACCTCCTGCATCTTGTATATTGTTTAAAAAGATAAGTGTTGAAAAGATGTATTTAACTAACTGGTAAAGTAAAGGTGTTTCCACCAAAGTTTTTCAAAGTGAATGTAGGCAGAGTTAAGGTCTCCCCAAATGCCTGGAAAGTAGTCTGCAAAAAATAAAATTTCCACAAAAATACGTAAGAGAAAAACGAAGACGCTACACCTTATATAATTAATGACGAGAGCGAAATTCTTTTCGCTACGCTAATGACACGCCAACATAGTGAAATATGATTTCGGAAACACTCCGAAAAACGTAAATTTTTCGATTCCCTTCCTCTTATTTGTCTCCGCGTCATAAGCGTACAGGAGTGACAGTTCTGGTAATATATTTTTTTAACTAAAGCCATTTCCTTTTTTAAACAATTAACATCGTATATTATTTTTTCTTTTTCTCACTGAGTGACTTTCTTATACCCGGTCCTTTTTTTGAGGGGGGGGGGGGGGGGGGGGGATTACTGAATTTCGAAAATTTTAGGTGCAGCTTGTGGTTTTTCTTCTTCCTGTCAGTCAGTTAACTCCAGACTGACCCAACGAAAATTAAAATTTCGAGGAATTTTTCGTTCAAGAAGATCTCGTAACAGAAATCACAATTTGATAGACAGCTTTTTATAAACTTTCTTCGCGAGGTTGTTTACGTGTATCATACGTCTTGTTGTAGATGTATAAGGTAAGAAATTTTATTTGTTTGCTTGTGTATTTTTTAATATGAATTTTAAATACAGAAATACTAGCTAGTTATAGCTGCCTAGTTGCCTAGCTAGTCACATGATAAGTTCAAATACCAGCTAGTAAAATTTTTTAGCATAATTTTTAAAACAGTGTTTTTTGTTTATATTTGAACTTTCATCTTTAGTCAATAATATATATAGACTTAGTAATTATAGTTTATTTGTTTGTTTTATTTTTTCATTTTATCATTGTGTTTTTGCAGAAAACTTTCTAGCTAACTATCGTCTATAAACAATAGAAAAAACATTTTTATTTGGATCTACTGGATACAGCAATTGTTTATACAATTCTGTTTTAATATTAGTTGTTGGAAATGAGAGCCTTTGCTATCTACTTCGAGCTGTTGTTTCAATAAAGCTGCGCTTACATTCAAACTTCTATGCTTCACATAATGTTGACAAAAAAATTATGGAGAACTTTCCTCGTAATGAAAGAGGACTTTTTGCATCAATATTTCCTCATGATTTTCCTGATGAATTTACAGGAAATAAAAACTTAGATAGGAAGTCATGTGTCGTCAAGGAAGCCATTAAAAATCCTAAAAATACAAGATTCTCCTTTTTAATGGATATGCTTGCTCTTGCAACAGTTATTGGGAAAAACCGTATACCCTCATGATATAGATGACATCCATGGAAGTTTTCATAATGGGTTGATTACCCCAAGAACAAGTACAGAATATACGAGCGAATGTATAACCATTATGTGGTCAAGAATGGGTGAGTCGAGAAAAATGCCATCTGGGTTATTTGAGCTAAATCACTTTGTATATATCTCCAACCACCATAAAATAAGATAAAACGTCAGCAACAATGAATTTAAATGGCAAAGGTTTAAGAGGTAAGAAATAATTTATTGCTTGTGCTTTTAAAAGAGATAGTTCTATACGTTGCAAGTAAACATTCAGCTTTATTTCATAGAAATAATTAATAATGCATTAGCTGTACATATTTTTATGTTGTACCTAAATATCTTTAAATTTTATATATTCTTGCTATAGTGCCAGTAACGACATGTTCCTCTGAAAGATCTATATCAACGCTAGAACGAAAGACATATTCAAGAAACTCTATGACCCACGTATGTTTCTACAATATAACGTTGCATATTAAGGAGAATGTGACATTTTTAATCTTGTTGTGTATCTTGTCAGTTAATTTATTGTGAAACACCACATTACGTTCATTTAATTATAATTTTGAAACTTTTGTTTAGGAACGATTTAATGGCTTGGTGTTGCTAAATATCCAAAACGAGATGAAAATAAATTTAGATGACGTAATCGATATTCTGGCAGTAAAATATCCAAAAAGACTTAAAATGTTAGATATCCTGAACAACGATAAAAAGTGTAACTGTCTTGATAAAAAAGGAATAAATCTTGTATATTATTATCTGTTGTTTAAATGTCCCTGTATATAAATTCCTTAAAATTAATAAGGCATGACACCAAAATTTAAAAAAAAATTTAAATTACTCAAGTTGTACAAAAAACATTCCAAAATATAATCTTTGTGAGCTAAAAAACTAAAAAAACCACCTTACACCTACTTAGCAAAGATAAGTCTTAGTGATGATTTTAAGCTATTTTAGCCGTTTAAGGGTGTTGGCTTCCAGAGCGCTTTCGGGTCCCATTGGGGGGCTCACAACACCCCCCCCCCCAAACCCCCAGTTGTTAAATTATTGCCCTGGCGTGCGGTGAAACTTCTTCGAGGCTTTTTTACACCAGTCAAAAAAAATCCTAGATCCGTCCCTGATCATGGACACCTTAAAGATGTGTTAAAAGTTGCTATGAATTTAATCTTGTTTCGCGCAAAACATAAAATATAAAGTTCAGGCAAACAAACTTTGTGTAAAATTATAAGTTTACTTTTTAATTGCCTCTATTGGCTACAATTTTCTGCTGTGTGTCTATAGAGCCTTGTAAACACTGGGCCTAAATCAAAGAAGATTTAGCCTTTGTAATTCACGTTGTCAACCATCAATTTGCGGACGCGAATTGTTACATGTTGACTAAGCAGGTAGTCAAATAACGTACCATGTTGGCAAAAAAAATTGAATTAGGAAGGCTGAGATTAAACTTAAATTTATATAACCACTTTGTACTGCTTCATCCTTTCATCAGGTTGATAAGCAATTATAATTTATGTTTAGTTTTTCAGAGGGCAGGCAGATCTTGAATTAGTGTGTTGTTCTGGTTATGGTAAAAATGGTGCCCTCACTGTTTTACAGGTAAAATTTTTGCAAATTCTGTAAATAAAACTTGAACAAAAAAAGGTAATTTACAAAGTGAAACTTATGATATGACTTGCATAATTTTTTTAAAAAACAACTTTTTCAAATAATTATGTTTAAGCCAAAGTCTAGAAATACTTTCTATCTGGTATGTACATGGTATTCCTTGTACAATCATTTTGTACACATTTAGAGGAGCATTCGTCCACAAGTTGTTACAACGTTTGAATTGCCTGGTTGTACAAATATGTGGACTGTATATTCCAATCAAAAGGTTTGTTTGGTTCACTCTTTGTTCTGTGTTATTAA
This sequence comes from Hydractinia symbiolongicarpus, assembly GCF_029227915.1. Taxonomy (NCBI): domain Eukaryota; kingdom Metazoa; phylum Cnidaria; class Hydrozoa; order Anthoathecata; family Hydractiniidae; genus Hydractinia; species Hydractinia symbiolongicarpus. The sequence goes on along the minus strand of NC_079885.1, from coordinate 12,959,502 downwards.
CAACAGCATAGAAAAAAAAAATTAGAAAGTTTTTTCACAAAACTAGAAAGGGACTCACTATTTTTTTATTGATAGGAAGATGAAAAAGAACACTATCATGCCTTTCTTATTTTATCTCGAGAAGATTCCACAATGGTATGTTTATAATTTTAACAATCAATGTGAACAAAGATTGATACTTAAATTTCACAGTTTGATAAAGCACCCAAATTTAACACAACTCTGTATTAACCTGTCAGTTCACATTAGTTTTATTTTTACTGATGTAAATATACCAATAACAACTTCTCAAAATCCTAAAGTTTTTTCTGTTCTGCATTTTTTTATCTGAATTTCATGCCTACAAATTAAGTTAATACCTTCTTCCCTGCCAAGTTCTTTTTCAATATCATTCCAAGCATTCTCCTAAACTGTCATCTTCAGCATGGTTTCTTCTGCTGTGTCCCTTGTTTTTACTAAACTGTCACATTTAGTGGTTGCTTCTGCTCCATCCCTTGTTTTTACTAAACTGTCACATTCAGCATGGTTGCTTCTGCTTCATACCTTGTTTTTACTAAACTGTCATCTTCAGCACGGTAGCTTCTGCTTCGTCCCTTGTTTTTACTAAACTGTCATCTTCAGCGCATTTGCTTCTGGTTCGCCCCTTGTTCTTACTTGAATTTTATTTTTGGAACTTATATTTGCAACTGAGAATTTAAACATTTTTTTGCAAACAATTACTTTTGCGAGAACTTCTAATCGCAAAATTAATCGACAGCTTAAAAATAGCAGAAAAATAATTCTGAAAAAAATTATTTTCAGGCAAGAACTCCTTCCTTCGTAGCAAAAATCTTTGTTGAACCTAGAATGTAATTTTATTTTTGCTTATTTCTATCATTAAGGTGTGGTAAAGATTTTATGACGAGCTTCTTTTTCTTCTCAGGTATTAAACACTGGAGATGAAATCACTGAAATTGACAATTCAGGTTTTAATGCACAAAACCCAACCGTATTCGCTGGTAACTTAGGACTTGATAGATACATTGTGCAAGTTTGCCCAATGAGTATACGTTTACTAGAAGGTTCAAAAGAAATTCAGGATATTCAAATGGGAAGTGATTCTCCAAATGTTACATTTTGTTCTATAGCAGACCCACATGCTGTATTGTTAATGGCTGATGGTTCTATTATGTATATGCAGCTGATAGAGGATTTTAATGGCCCAAAATTGAAGTTAATTGGTCCTGATATTCGCTTAGTAAGTACACAAAAAATGATTTCATTAATAACCAAGAATATCTGATTTCTTTTCTGACAAGATTGGACTAACAGTGTGGATGAAAAATGCTACTTGCAACATGCTACAATTTGTACTTTTTGCAGCAAAAAATGCTGGAGAAACTCTGCAGAGTTTCAGCATGCATCTCTTTGCTTTTGCAGCAAAAATCGACCTTTTGCAGCATATTTTATTTGCAGCATTTCAAATTTGTGTTTCTACTTCATAAACATATTGGCTTTTCATGATGAAAACACGTGGTTAAAGGCTTGGGCCATGTGCAGCATTTTTCATCCACGTGCAGCAATAGAGTGCTGCAAAATTCTTGTCCACAATGCAGATTTAGCATCACTCTCTTGAGTAATTTTTGACTTCTTTGGAGCTAGGAGTGTTACCTCTTCATCATTAAGCGTACACACAGTAAAGTCAGTTTCTGGTGTTGACTCCAGGAACAACATTTGTTGATAATGTTCCCAATTAGAATTGACGACATCAGCTGCTACTGCACCAGATGATTTGGACATCATTTCAGATTTCTTCTCTCTTTTGTATCGTGTTAAGAGAGAGTTCCATTCTCTTTTAATGTCCTCTTCTGTAAATTTTTCATCAAACTCTTCAACTAAAATACTCTTGCAATCCATGATTCCATAAAGCTGGATTGTTGTTGAAAAATGTGATCAAAGGTTCTCGTTCTTCATCATCAAAAACAACTTTAGTGGTTTGTCCTTCTTTCAAGAATAACATTTTTTCATTTTGTTGTCCCTAATTGCCTTTTTTAGTTCTCTAAAAATGTTCTTGGAGCCCATGTTAATTTTAAATTAAAAAGAAAATCCATTGCTTTAAATGCCAGGTATGAATTATAACAGGGTAAAAATTTTTGAATATCATCCCATACATCCATTTTGAACATGTCAAGATTTATTTTTGCAATCTTACAACAGATTTAGGACTTAGGACTGAGTTTTACATCATGATGTTTATATTAAAGCATAACCAAAAAACTGTTAAATGTTTATATGTGACAATTTTAGAGATTCCAGATAACAAACTATAGTCAGCAAACTTTTTTTACAGGATTAAGATCTAGGAAATAAGCAAAAGGATATGTGTTGAACATGTGAATAGTTCCAGCATTTGATTACTTTAACATTTTCGTGTAGTTCCTACTTGGAGAAACTGTATCATTTTTTCTTTTCAAAACGAAGTTTTTAACAAGATCAGGTGTTAAGAAAAAAGCCTTGTCCGAACGGTTTTTTAAAGCAGATGCAGAAAGCCTTGGATACAAGATTGTTTTCTATATATAAAAAACACATTTATAAGGAACACTTTTAACTGCAAACTGACCATGTATTGGGAACATTGTTAAAGTACTTTTTTAATTTTCAGAGCTCTGTTTAACATGGTAAAAATAAAAATAAAAGAAATGCTTTCAACCTCAACGAAATTTAAGTACACACTTTTTAATGAACTTTAGCCCAATGCTTAAAATTGCTTTCATTTTCAGCACCAAAGGTGTTAAGCAACAGTTGCCTTAAATTGCACACACAGGTATTGCACACAACCAATGACTTTATTTCCTTTTGCATTGTTTTCTTGTGCATTGTTTCTCAGTAAATTATTCTTTCATTTAAATTGTCTCCTCGGACTTGTTTCCTCAAAAAATTATTTTTTAGATTTTGCTTTCTTTCTGACATGTACAATTACGCACAATTTTTAACAAATTTTAAGCTTCTGATGACGTCACAGAAAATGTGCTTACGCAAGCAAAAATTTATTGCCGCCATTTTGTTCCTTTTATGATGTACTATAGGTGTGCCAAGTTTGATTCAATTTGAACAACCCTATGAAAAGTTATTGAGGGGCGGAATCCCCCCCCCCCCTCCCAACCCTCCTCATAGTATGTTCGAAAAACTCCGGACTGAATAGGGTTAAATTTCTTACGTTTTTTCAACATAGAAATCCAAAAACAAACTTTTGAGAATTTTTCAAAAGCTGTAAAATTTTCTCCTGTAATCTAAAACTCTCTCTACTCCCAAAGGGTAGCAACTGGAGGAAAGAAATAATTTAATAACATCAACGTTTCCATTTTATATTTTGATGTGAAATAAAATACAAAAGTAAACAAGTAGCAAAGGCTTTGTCCATAAGGAACAAATTGTATATTGTCTGGTTGAATTGAACTGTCATTTGCTGTTAAGTAAAAGCCTTCTGAAAGAAAAACTTCTTACAAAAAATGCGTATTAACTAGGAATGCAAGAACTTGTCAAAAATATACAATACTCTCTTTAATTGTATTTTATAGCTAACAACATTAGAGATTTTTAAGAGAAGAACACAAAGTATCTAATTAAATTATAAACTAAAGTTTCCGGACGGAAAAACTTTCGGATTTTTTTTGTCAGAAAATTTTTCCGTTCCAAATTTGTGTCTCCCAAAAGTTTTTTTGCCAGAAAATTTTGGTTTTTCTAATTTTTTAAAAAAAGGACCAGTGCATAGTAATTATATATACGGTAATCAGAAAATCACTAAAAACTGTCGTTTTTGATGTGGTTTTCACATTTTTCTTATTATTTTTGTTGTTTTCACATTTGGCTGAGGCTTTATATATAAAGTTGGATCCTGAAGACCTTTTTTTAGATCTTGATTGAATATATGTACACTTTAAATGCTACTAGCCTTCTTTTTGGGTCATTTCCTGTAATCATTACTTTTGAAATTTGGTTAAAAATCGTTCAAAAAACTTACCCATACATTTTTTTACTTGAATCTTCCCCAAAAGTTTTTCTGTTGAAATTTTAGTTCTTAATATATGTAAATAAATACAAATCTTCCAAAATTTAAATGTGAAAACCACATCAAAAATATTTGTGAGTACTCTGGGGTTGTACAGTAAAACAAGTTGACATCTGAAAGGGGCTACAAAACGATTCAATGAGCTCAATCCCTGCACATTCCGAAGAGTGGTGTGTAATAAATAGACCACTGAAAAGGTCTAGGTGGAAGAAATTAAACACAAATTTTAAACCTGTTTATAAATAATTACTTTTCATGATAAATTTGCTACTTTTTTAATTTTTTTTTCTTCCTTCAGAATTCTTTCTAGTGATAAAATAAGCTACGGTCTGTAAAATATACTAAATATTAGTAAATCGAAATTTTATTTTGATTACGTACAGAGACACCACGAAGAGCTGTATTTGTTTAAAAATGCTAAGAAGGTAATTAATACCCCTAAAAAGATTTTGAAGTTTGTGTGCAATAACTTTGTTTCTATGTAAAACTTCGAAGGAAATAGCTGATTACCTATTTCAAAATGTTTAAAGTTTATTTTATTAGAAAAGTTTGAATTAAAAGCAAGGCAAGTACTTATATCGAATAAATTATGGATATTCAATATATGTATGGAACTTTTCTGTGATTTTCAGTTATATTTAGATGCCCAATATTATATGATTTAAGATGTTGTTTTTGTCCTCACCGATCATAAATTTTCCCACCGCCATTAGCTGGACTACCTGTCAAGTCGAAAACCAACAGCCGTTTTGTAGTCACTTAAATGGGCACATACGATTATGAGCATAAACAATGAAATTTTTAGACAAACATATAGGGTAGTTAAGGCCTGTTGCCTAGCAGCATAATGTTTCTTAAACATCAAATCAACTGTTCTCAGGTTATAATTTATCTATATATAAAAAAACGAAACAAATGAGTTTTAGAAAATGTGAAAAATTATATTATCAGCTAATTATAAAACCAGAGTTTTGCTGCATGTGAGACCAAATGAAATTTGTAGTTAATTATGTGTACTAACATTTACATGTTGTATTTTTTTAAAAAAAAATCAAAATATGTCAATTTCTAGCATTTATTGATCAATAAAACGTAATGACTGGATCCAGAGAAAAGATGAGACGTATGTACGGATTCATAGATCACTTCAATATCACGCGTGATAAAAAAAAGGCTAAATTTATTTCTTAGGTTAAAATATATTACTATACATATAATTCTAATTAAATGAATATGTAGTGAAAATTTTCACCTAAAAATTTGGCATCAAAATATTAAATTTCAGATGACACCATCTCCCATAAACGAAATGTCTAATACCGTATTCTTTTGCGGAGAAACAGAAAGGAAATATTGACAAAATTAGTTTCAGAATGAAAACACATTTAACTATATTGTGTTTTTCCTGATTGAAACGTTGGCAAATTAAAGGATCACATCTAAAGTTATTTCAAAGCATGAGCTAGGCTAGATCCCTTAACTCAGACATGTTTTAGTTTAAAAAAAGAAACGTGTTACTTCCTTGTTGTAAAATAATTCTATTAAATTAAGGTTTTGCCCCAGTGCAGCCAATGTGTCCAAAAGAAGATCTTAAAATAAAAGCGGTCTAAAAAAGGGCCGCATTTTTACAGCGTTCTCTATTTTGCAGAACAAAAAAAAAAATAAGAGAGAATTAATGTTTTTATTTCAAGGCGAAAGTGGAGAACAATATAAATACAATGGTTTTTAAATACAACTGGTTTGCAAGCTATTTAATTGGCGAACATACAAAGAATGTTGTCCTCTTTGCTTTCTGCATAAACAGCTTTAAAATCATCAGCCATATTGCGCTAAGGATATCAAGAGAGTAAACAAATCAAGATAGCGCTAAGTATGCTTAGCATTATTTTGTATTACTATATAACTTTATCGCTAATCAATTTCTCTTTAGTGATAATTTTATTGTTCTTTTTATCAAATTAGCTATCGATAATTTTAGTTCCCTGGCATCGTCACATATATATTTTACACAAGATTTTAGTTAAGAACAGTTAACCAGAGATGACTAATCTGGTGATGGATAAATTTGCAAATTGTGTTGATTTGTTTAATTATTCTTATTTTCAGGAAAGCAAAATTACTTCAGTCTGTATGTACAAAGATGAAAGTGGTTTATTTCAAATTGAAGCTGAACATAAGGAAAGGAGACCATTGCGTGCTAGACGCTTGACATCTGTTGGAGCGGTTTTATCAACTGTATCCAATATTCATGAAGCAAAAAGGTTTGCCAAACTCAGATTTTAGATCCAAAACCCAATATAAGGTGGCTTCATAAAATAAGGGGTCAGCAGATCACTTTTGAACAAGACATGATATCATATCATATAATGCATGTTAATCTAATTTATTTTCACATGCAAAAATGGTATTAGTCATTCCACACCCACCTTAAATCATCAAAAGAAACTTTATTTCTATCGATTTTTTTCGTTTTTTATTCAAGCATGGAAACAATCTAAAAGTGCAAGATACACTGCTGATGCGTTGCTATAGTAATTTAAAATCTACAAAATTGCTTTTACATTTGATTGTTGGTGTCTTAAACTTTGAATTTCTTTGTAGTATTTTTGATGTTATTAGCTGTGGCAATTTTTGAAATAATTAGTTGAAATCAGGACCAATCTTAGCTGTTACGACAAGAACAAAGCAATATAACTATTGATCAATGTCTGTTCCAGTATTACGAAGCGCGTCACACAAATACTATGTGTGTATATAAAAACTTTTACCTGAAAATTAGGGCTAGTTTAATCAGAAACAAACCAGAAAATTTGGATAATAATGTTGAATATATTTTATTACTTTGTAATAATTATAAATTTATCAATAACAAACCAGGAAAATTTATCTTAGGTCATTAACAATTGAAGATGAGGAAGAAATGTTATATGGTGAATCCTCTGCTCTCCCTCACCCCGATGTTCAACAAGCTCAGCTTGCTAATATACGAAGGAGAAGGTTAATTATACTTGCTGTATTAGAATCTCGTCAACAAACCATAATCCTAAGGGCTTCTTACATGAAAATAATCATGATTATTTAGAATAAAGTTTATTTTTATTTTAACTGTAGTTTTGCCTTCCAAGGACCAGCTAGAACGAACCAAGATACGTACTGGTGTGTGATTTGTCGCGAGAATGGAGAATTGCAAATATATAGCCTGCCAGAGTTCACACTGGTTTTTACATGTAATGAGTTTTCAAATGCTCCCAAAGTACTAGCCGATAGTGGTGATGTACCAAAGAAACTTAGGTGATTATTTTAATATTTAAAACAGAGATTAAAAAATTATCCATGAGTTAAGTAATAAAACCCTCACAAAATCAGAATCTTTTTCTCGGTCCACATTTACCAGCTATTGCTATGAAAATTTTTCAAAATTAGATTCCAAAAATATTTTTAATAGAAAGTTACCAAATAGAACAACAATAAAAATCACCAAGTTATAGCTCTATTGAAGCGGTATTTTAGGATATAATTAAAAAAAATAGAAAAAAGCCTATTTATGCTTTAAGTGGAATCCATCCAAATTTTAACGAGCTTACTGCTAATTTTAACACCTATTATACCTACTATATCTACCTAAAAACCTTTAAACAAGAAAGGTAGATATGTAAAAAAAGTATCGCCAAAAAAATGAATGTTTCAGCCTTCGACAGGCCTAAAACTTGGTGACTTATAATATTTTTCTGCACTGTTCTTAAAGATAATATTATAAGGGATAATAAGATAGGAAACACTTACAAATTTATATGCTAGCGATCCAATGGACTCATAGCGGTGAGTGGTAAAAGCATGTGTTTCGAGAAAAGGTATGCATCATGATGGCAAAATTACTGATGTCACCAAATTTTACCCAAAATGTCTAGTATAAATAAGATTGAGATCTAGGAAAGAATGTGTTCATGTTCTTATTCTGTTTAATAACTCTAAGCTAAAATGTTTTGTTATCTTGCAGTGCCATGTCTAAAGGTATCGAAGTTAAGGAAATAGTGATGGTTGGAGTTGGTAACAAAAAGAGAAGACCGTTACTGTTCACTATAATTGACCAAGATCTAGTAATTTATGAATGTTTTTCTTACAACAAACATATCGATAGTGGTCACCTTGGAATTAGATTTAAGAGGGTAAGTTGCTGGAAATCATTTGTTTACTGACAGCGGTACTGTCAATCATAGAATAAACTAGATTTTATTATTTTAAACAAAACAAAGGTTTATTATTAAACAAGTTAAAAATAATTATTGAATTGGAACACCAAAGCAAAGAGCTATTAGTTATTGTTTGCAGATATTGTATTTTTGTTAGAGGGAACGCTTACCTTCATACATAGATGTTTTTTTTACTTGAATGCATAATAGAGTAGTTTTAGATGACTTCCAAGACAAGACTTACAAAAATAAATAATAATTTTATGCATCTCCATATTAGTTAGAAACTCACATTTTAATGCGTATGAAAGAAGAAATGAAATTAGCAGAAATGGCTGATGTTGCATCAAGTGAAAAGAAGAAAGTAAAGATCCCGCGTCTCCGTGTTGTATATGATGTTTCAAGCTATAAAGTTGGAGTAAGTAGATGTAAGATAAACTGTAAATGGCCAATTAAGCACCAATAATGCTTATCTTCAACTTTGGGACACTAGATGGGTACTGATTTAAGCGATAGAGAGGGGTTCCTTATTAAAACATTAGAACCAACTTGTTGTTTCTTCTTTTAGGATACATTTTACTTTTTGTGCGTCCCATATTATTGTTCAATAGCAAGTTCAATTCGCTGTTCAAATTAACCAGAGACATAACACAGTGTTTCATGAATAAGAACTCTATTATGGCTCTGGTTAATTTGAACAGCGGATGCTTATTTAATGTTTCGCTTTAAGCATGGGCGCTTAATCATTTGCTTGCGATATGATGCTTCTCCATTTGACATTCTATAAATTTAGTAAAACAAGAATATGCTATTTCAAACAGGAATTTCAGATTTCACATAAAATATGAGATTTTATGGTGATGGGTAATAGTAGGGAGAGTGGGCTTAAATACGTTATGCTATGAAATCCCCTATTCCCGCACATATGGTAAACAGATTAGTTCTCAAGTAAAATTAATCTTTCACGTTCAGATATTCGTGTGTGGAATGCATCCATATTGGTTGTTTGTCACGTCAAGAGGTATTGTGAATGGTCATCCAATGACTGTGGATGGGGCTGTGACGTCATTTGCCTCATTTAACAACATCAATTGCCCCAAAGGCTTTTTATATTTTAACAAACTGGTAAGAAAAAAAAAACAGTTTATATACACTGGAAATAGTAAAGCGATTATTTACTTGAGTTTTATCACATATTGCAGTTTTATTTGCCTCGTTTAGCTGAGTCAAGGCTTTTCTCGACAAAGAAGATATACTACTACAGCTATTTTTGAAAGAAAAGAACATATCCCCTTTGCCTGTCACAAATGAAGGCGGATGGATGATAAGCCTGTGGAAAAATCCACTTAAGCAGAAGGCCAATGCAAAACATCCGTCAATTATATTTTGATGACGTCAGCATTAATCCATCGATGCACAAAATATTTTTTGAGAAATTCGTTAACTCGCTGTCTTTATTTTGCCTTTAGCTAACGTTTAAGGGAATAGAAGTGTTTTAAAATTTTGGTGACCTTAGCGAAGACCCACCAAAAAATATGGAATGCCCCTTGCGGGCTCTTTTTCTCTTGTTGACAATCTCGCTTACTATTAATATAGGCAATAAGAGGTTTCCATTTGTAAGCATGGCCAGAAATTAAATTTTGTCCAAGGTTTTAGCTGCGAAAACACACTATGTTCCATTGTTTTAAGGAGTTATTGAGTAGATTGTTCATAGACTGGCGAGTAATTACATATTTATAGCTAGGACTGCAAGCCAGAACCGTTTTACAGGAATTCTTCCATGCAAAATCAAATGAATAAGTGAATAATAATATATTTCATTTTGCCTACTTTTTAATATTTCTCTAGATATGTGAAAATAAAAATAATATAATTATACCCATAACACGCAGGATGAGCTTTAACGACGACCATTACAGTTTGCTTTTAATTCGCTAACAAATGCGATATATGTATGTGACCTAACGAGCAGAAACCAAGACCAGATTAACCACCGGGATGAACTAAAACCTATTAACAACCCATCATTCTCACTGTGCTTCAGACGCTAGTATGTATTTTTACTGAACATTTATTAACTCAAATTTCATTGCTTTTTTAATTGATCAATAGCATCACAATAAAGAAATACGAACATGTGAGGAACGGCTTAGAAGGTAGTGCTATATGATAATAATATAGTTTGATAATACAAAAAAGCACAAAGTAAAACATCCCTTACGAAGATATCACTGTCAAACATATAGCTATTTTATCAACCTGCCACCCAGGACATCTTTAATCATTTCTTGAAATGGGACGTCAATGAAAAGATAAAATTCCGGAACTTATTGCAAAGGAAGGGAGAACACTTGAAAGTTCGTAACCACAAGCAATTGAGTAAGCCGTTTCTATGTATATAACATGCACTCCAAACTTGTTAAAATTGACTTGCAAATGTTCCACAGCGATCTTAGGATCTTACGTTATTTGGTTAAATCTAAATATCTTAAACGGAGCTAATTTTTCTGACTCAACTCCACGATCTTTCAGACATTTCCAGGTCGTGGATTATTCCATAATACGGACATTGTGATTGTGCAACCTCTTTCCCAGGGCTTTTACGCGTTTTTTATATCAGAGGGCGAAAAAGGTGCTGTGAACGAGCTTGAGGCTCTGTGGAACCAAAGTTGGTTGATTTATATGTGATGACTTTAAATAATGGCCGCCTCTCAGCACAGGTGTTTATTATCTCTCACCCCCTTCCATTTTCTTTTCTGAGAAATTTTTCTATGAGGTGTACAGGCTTTACACGATTTAAAGGGGTGCGGGTTGATCTTTCTAAGCAAGCTATGTTATTGTAATGTGTCCATTTCTAATAGAAACATAAGTGGTAAAGGAAGCCCGTAAACGAAGTTACGTAATTCACGTTTGCCAATAAAAGTATGAACAAGTTCTTATTAGATAGCAGGAATATACGCCATGATACTAACTGAAATACACTTTCTCCATAGATAACATTCTGTTTCTCCATAGAAGATAGCACACTGTTTCTCCATAGAAGATAACATTCTGTTTCTCCATAGAAGATAGCACACTGTTTCTCCATAGAAGATAACATTCTGTTTACCGTTCTTTTGAGAAAGTTTAGAATCACCAGGTGTACTAGACATCGCTTTTTGAGGTCGAGGAGTTGTGTTTTGCACGTGGTTGTTTTTGTGACACAAAGGCAAATTACGTATTTATATAAAACTGGTCGTTAGCCCGTGAAAAAATCCACAGGTTCGCCCGTCGCAGCAAAGCTATCATTTTGCGTGACAGACAGACGGACGGACGGACAGACGTATACGGGCATTATAATATATATAAATATGATTTAAAAATATGAAGATGAAGTTGCCGTGTCCAGGAAATACATCCCCTACAGAACAGAATTGAAACATTGTTATTACCCAATAGCTTATTAATTAAAATTTCGATATTATGATGGTTAAAAACTTTTATTGATTGTCGCCGCTACGCATGTTAAAATAGAATTTCATGCAGGTCACCTGGAGAGACGACGCTGAGGCATTCAGAGCTTTTCGGTTCACATTAATCCAATTAAATCGGGGAAAAGTCTAGTTTGACCTGACGAGCAGAAGAGCAGGCTAAGAGCAGAATATTGGCACCGATCTTATCTTCTATAGATTAAGACCATTCGGATGTCTTCTTTATTAGGTCTATAAAACTACTTTCAGGTTTGAATTGAGAGTCTAGCAATTTTGGAAAAATATTTTATATCTTTTCATAAAGAACTTTTTAGTTCTTCTCTTAAAAATTATTTTTGCTCATATTTTTATATATATTTAACAAGAGAATAATACCGACTTGAATATTACTTAAATCTGGTCTGTAAATCACGTATATGGAAAGCGGTATTATGATTTTTCTGGTTGGCGTGAAAGGAGCCCTGGAAGAAGGCTGTAAGTTTAAAAGTAAATTGCTAATGGAAAAAATTAGTGTTAGTTTTGCATGAAAGGATTCCTTTAACCCTATAGGCTTCTCCAAATTGAATCAAACTTAGCACATAGTACGTCACAAAAGGAACAAAATGGCAGCAATAAATTTTTGCTTACGTCAGCACATTTTCTGTGACGTCATCAAAAGCTTGAAATTTGTCCAAAATGCCACTATCTGCTCAAAATTCAATTTAGTTCTAGAGCGAATTTTTACATGCTGTTTGAAGTTTCTGAAATCTAAATAAAAGTTATTTAACATATTTTCTGTTTTTTACACAGTTTACATAAAAAACTGCCAAAAATTGCCCCGAAATCCGGTTTTTCCAAATATTCGGGTAAAATCCGAAAAAATCGGGAAATCGTATTAATCACGTGTCCCCAACATGCGAAATGATTCTCTTGATGAAACAAAGTTGTGTTGTAAGTTTCAAGTTCTAACGATAATCCTAATAAGAGTTATTATATTTTCCCCATTATAAGGGTTTCATAGACATTTTTATGGGTCCTAAAAATTTGGCATGCAGGTGTCTAATAGGTAAATATTGAAACTCAGTAAGTATCGTAGCCATGCAACCCCCCCCCCCCCCTGCGGACCGAATAGGGTTCAGTTCCAGTATTGATTGTATATGTTCTGATTTAACATGAACAGAAGCTAGTAAGCGTTAATAGAACTGGCAATGTTGATTTTTAGGATGAGTTAAGGATAGCTGTCTTACCATCTCATCTCACCTATGACTCACCATGGCCTGTTCGAAAGGTACCGTTAAGAATGACACCATATGATATTGCGTACGAGACAGAAGCCAAGGTAAAACATTATTTGTAATTGCATGTCCTGAAAGCTGGGGAAAAGGGTTGAACATTTTCATGTTGCCGTGTTGTGTGTTGCATTCTACACAGCAAATGTTATGTTATCTGCCCTATTTACTGTTAGTTTGCCTGTGAAGTGATAGAGAGAAATGCCTTTAGACTTTTGAAGAAAAGGTTGTAGCAAAGGACATTCTAAGGCGTACAATTCACATGGAAAACTGCGTGATAATTGAAAGCATTATGATTATGTTTGCAAGTACCTAAAGTGAAACCTTTTCACTAATGTTGGTAATTTTTTAATTTATTTCCTAATTTTATGGGACAGGTGTATGCTGTTGCTGTAGCTTATGGTGAAAACCACAAAAAATTACCTCGCTTTCATACAGAAGATCGAGAGTTTGATACTGTTGAGCGAGGTAAGTTTTACAACACGTACTTGTTTCTCTCCTTTGGTATAAGGGACGTAGCTAAACTCAGGAATGTTTGCTGTAATGATATATTATCACAGTCAAAGCGTCTGAACTTGCATTTTTTTTCTATTTCGCAATACTCTTAAGAATATTGTGTCTGTTTTTTAATAAATCACAATAACTACGATACATTGGAGAAATTGAACATTATTGTTGTAAATAACATTTTACATTTCAGAATCGAGGTACATTTACCCTCAAATTGATCGCTTTGTTATTGAATTAATATCACCAGTCAGTTGGGAAGTGATACCCAATTCAAGGTATGTGGAAATTTGTTTCATGTCTTTCACTGAAATACATCTCAGTCTTGTTTGCTGTTGAGAACGGCTGTGAAACATTTCTTTATAAGGTACCCTAACAGAGAAAATCTTTTTTAGATTTTTACCTCTTCGTCAATTAGTATGTCATTGACAAAGTGTACTTTAGTTAGGCTTTAAATGTGTTTTTTTATAAATAAAGTTTATAAATAAATGTACACTGGAATATTTGTTTGTTTGTTTAAAATTTAGGACAGTGTTGGAGGAGTTTGAGCACGTTACTAGTATTAAAGTTCTCCACCTGCAGAGTGAACTTGTTGATACTGGTTTGAAACAGTTTGTAGTGGTTGGAACCTCTTTCAATTACGGAGAAGACCTGGCTTGCAAAGGAAGGGTATATTTAAAAAAAATTCTAAATTAATTTACTAGCACAACGGTATTGGGTTTTAAATTTTAGAAGCGAAATTCAGTAAAAGCGAGATTTAGCAAAAGCGAGATTCAGCAAAAGCGAGATTCAGCAAAAGCGAGATTCAGCAAAAGCGAGATTTAGCAGAAACAAACCTTATAGCTTTAAGAAAATCAATGGTCAACGGAAAATTCCAAAAAGGATCTGAGCCGTTAAATGCACTATTACGACATTAGTTCACTGTTGGGAAAGGGGTTTGCATAGCATTTTTGCAATGTTCAGTATCCATGCTCTAAATAATGATACAGTGTTCCTAATAATAAAAATTAGAACATATTTTAGTCCTGTTAAATTTCGCAATAGAGCCATAGAATGCTGCGTCAAAATGTCTAATATAACTAGTAATAAAAAAAGACAATTGTTCTGTTTCGAAACATACATGAAATCTCAAACATAATGTATTGCTGTTGTATAAAATAATACGCTGGCTTTGATACTGTGTCTTTTTATTGAAATGCATTAAGATGATGATGATCGCTATGTTTCGCAGAGTAGCAAAATCAAAGAGAAATTTTTAAAACACTCAAGATGTTCCGAATTTATTCAATAGTTCCTTTCGATTAAATTTTTCCTATTGTGTGCACAAGTGTATGTCCTCTTTTTCTTTGTTATATGCATAAGTATTTGTCCTACGCATAGATGCTTTATTACATAGGAAGTTGGTAGTGTTTTATGGACTTTTTAGTATTTTCATATCATGTTCCATCGTATAATTTTTTTATTTCAAGATTCTGGTTTTTGATGTTGTGGAAGTGGTACCAGAACCTGGACAACCGTTGACGAAAACGAAATCGAAGGTACACTGGATTGGTTTAATCATCGTAACTATTTCTTTCTTATCTCCCATTGCCAAAGTATGTATGTAATGAATGCAAGTTCAATGTCGGTTTCTTTTCTCTGATCAAATAATATCAGACTTTAAAATATCAAAATGCCAAACAAATTTTACCACTTTTTGTAAATTTGTGCATTTTATTTCTAATACAGTGCTTATATAACAAAGAACAAAAGGGACCTGTCACCGCCATGTGTGCTTCCAGCGGGTATCTAATAGCAGCTGTTGGCCAAAAGGTAGTATATTGAATTTTTGGGACTTGAACCCTATATATAAAACGTGACTTTCTGCGTTAAAGTGGTTTGCCAAATGTAATCGGAAATCACGATTATATAGTCGATGACAGTTAAAAACTCATTTAAACAATTGTCTGTCTGTAACAGGCAAAAGTACCCCCTTTTTAAACTATTCTGCGTTTTATGGAATTCTTGTGTACATTTTTGGTTCGACCAAATCAATATTATAAAGCAATTTCATTAGCTAGGAATTCTAGCTATTGTATTCTAAATCTAATTCACCGTGACGGGTTTTTAAACCACGGGCAATGTAATTGGTATGTCATAAATTATGTACAGACACAGGCACAGACAATTAAACACTGTTTTTGTTGTTGTCTACTTCGTTTTATTTGATTTTTCGAGATTTATTAATAAAACTGACAACAACCGTTCTATGATAAAGAGCACAATAAATTTTAGAAAGTTTTTTTCTAAATCGGTTCTTCCCCAGGTTGAAATAACTAATTTCGAATTAAAACGCTTACGCAACTACTAAAATCATAATAGCAACTTCACATGTAAACAATTCATGGAATATTTTAACTCTTGATGCGATTTTCGATTAATCAGAGCGTATAGAATTGTTCGAAGTTTTATTTTCTGAGAATCTTTTGGATCTTGCAATTCACCGTTCCCGTAAAAGAGAGTTTTCGCAATGCATTGTGGTAAATGTAGTCAAAAACATAAACAATCATGGAGGCGTCAGGAGAAAAAACACTTAATACAGATATTTTATCAGCTTGTTCAACACCTAAAAACAGCTTTTTTCAAAGCTTTACTTCACCAAACAACATCGAAGTTTCCTTAGACAATTTATCTACAGATTTCACCGTAGAGAATGCTACAAACATTGGGAATTTGCCAGGAACTTCAACAACAAACGCTGCAGCTGGGGGAGGATTTACATGTTGTGTACCTTTATGTTACAACAACTCAAAAAGAAACAGAGAATTGTCGTTTTACGTCATTCCAAAAGATGAAGGTTTAAGAAAGACTTGGCTTTCAAAAATAAGTAGAAAAAACTTTAAACCAACATCAGGCCATAGAGTATGCTCTGCTCATTTTGAAGGTGGTAAAAAAACGTACATGAACAATATTCCAACGATTGTACCAAAAACTATAGCACCTACACCGGTTAAAAAAAGAAACACCATGACTAGTCTTGGTTTAAAAAGAAAGCTACCTTCCCCTGAAAAACCTAAAGAGATAAATTCTTTACAAACAGAAGTTGATGAAAATAAATTTACAGTGGACAGATTTAAACACAACACTGCACATTTTAAATTTTACACTGGTTTTAAAAGCTACCAAATGTTTAAACTTGTACTTGAATATTTACAACCAGCTGCTGACTCTCTAATATACTGGGGATCAAATACTAACATTGAAAACACAAAAACCTATAATGGTAAACGTGGGCGATCCAGAGCTACAACAGCTGAAACAGAATTTTTTATGATTCTTATTAGACTTCGCTGTGGATTTCCTATTGAAGATATGGCAATACGATTTAACATGTCGACTAGTAATGTAAGTCGAATATTCATTACTTGGATAGACTTTTTGCACACTCAACTGAGAGTACTTCCTATATGGGCTTCAAAAAAAACAGTAGCAGAGACAATGCCAAAATGTTTTAAAGATTTATATCCCACAACACGTGTTATAATAGACTGTACAGAAATATTTACAGAGATGCCTTCTTCATACCGCAGCCAATCAGCTACTTTTTCCAGCTATAAACATCACAACACTGCTAAAGGATTGGTAGGGATTGCACCAAGTGGAGCAGTTACATTCGTATCTGATTTATATGCTGGAAGAAGTAGTGACCAAAAAATTACTCGACACAGTGGAATTTTAAATTTATTAGAACATGGTGACTCGTTAATGGCTGATCGAGGATTCGATATTGAAGAGGATTTACCTGATGGAGTAACTCTTAATATACCTGCGTTTCTAAAAGGTAAAACACAACTAGATTTGGGAGAAGAACTTGAAACTAGAAGAATTGCTTCTGTAAGAGTTCATGTGGAGAGAGCAATTAATCGAGTTAAAAACTTTAGAATTTTACAGTCAATATTTCCATTGTCAATGGCACCTGATTTAAATAAAGTCTGGGTAATTTGCTGTTATTTAGTCAATTTTCTTCCACCACTTATAGCACAGAATGAGGAATAAACAATATATATATACGAATATAAAATGTATATAAAAATATATATGCTATGTATCTTTAAATATTTCGTTGGACATAAAGTCAAAATAAAATTTTGTCAGACATGGTAACCAATTCGTGTTCCATTTTTCACTCTCAAACTTTAAAGTTTCAATGTGCATAAATTTTTCAGTATAAACTATAAAATCCAATTCACTAATTCCAGTTACTGCCATGACACCTTGGCACTGAAAATAACATATGTGACTCCGTTTAAGTTTGGGTTCTTCATCACACATTTGCAAAAAAAAACTTTTGTCGCCACATGCTTCTTCGATCGTCAAATCTTTTTTTGAAAAAGGGCATTTAACTTCAATTGCTTTTGTTTCGCTAACAATTCCATCTGGACTGCAACCCAACCAAGGCCATTTAGGATTTATAAAAAAACCACATTTTTCCACAGTAACTTCTTTTGCTAATTCATATTTTTTTACTGCAATACTTTCCGTAGAAATTCCATAATTACAGGCTTCTGAAAAAAAAGACTTATTTTGACACAAAATCTTTTTCAACAATGAAGTTGGAAAGACCCCTTTACGCCTGTTTATTACACTTCCAAAATTAGATGCAGTTAACCTTTTTTTTCGTTCTGCAAACCACGCTTTGCTATTAGATTGCTTTATCGTTTTCTCTTCAATAGTCTTAATTTCTTTGCATGTTACACTCAAATGATTTTTCACGAAATTAAGATTAAGCTCTGTCAGCAGGGTACTTTCAATATCAAAATTAAAGTTTTCAATGAGTTCATTAATATGTTTTCTAACTGGTGCATTTTCCTCTGCTTCCATCTCACAGTTTGTCACAGATGTTGTGAAAAAGAGCAAGGCTCATAGTCATTTCCTTGTAGCAAAGTAGCCATTGTTACTCCTTGTTTAAGTTTTAATAAGTTCCCACTAAGCTGCTTCATTTTTTCACTTGACGGTTCTCTTGCAAATAACGGTGTCGAACAGTGCTTTCGGTCACCAGTAACTATTGGTCTTTTGCGACTTTTATTTTTGTCCTTTTCAAAATCAGCCTTTTCAAACTGCAAGTTTGAAAATAAAATAGCCTCAGAGTTCGCAGCTTCACCAGGTACATGCCACTGTTGCAAAACATCTGTACATACTTTATCATCAGGAACACTTTTCAGTTCTAGTTCCCTGTAATCTACAAGCTGGTAAAGGACTGCAGCGACATGCTTACAACAACCCCCTGCTCCAGCTTTGCAGTTGCATTTAGCATATAAAACATCTCCAGATTTTTGACAAAGGTGAATGTACACGCTGTATTGAATTTTCTTCATGGAGGCTGTTGCCAGGCATTTAACAATAAACAAACTTGTATTTGCAACAATATTTGGTTTTACTCTGACCTTCTTCACGAAATGCTCTTTAAATAACCTGTATCCCAGAATTTTGTGCTTAATTGCACCTCTAGATTTATTATCCACTTCTAAAGTATCTTCTACCATATACTTTTGTAGTTTTTTATGAGAAATGGCAGGCAAAAGAGATAAGTCTTTGGACCATTCTTTTATACTACAGGTCAGTTCCTCTTCTTCGTCTCTTTCAATTTCCTGATTTGAAATTTCTCTGAAAACTGGCCTTGATACCGTGCTAGAGCTTTGAGAAAAGCTAGGCTCAAGGGCAGTATCATTATCCGTAAAAAATATACTTAAATCTTCATTAATATCCATTATAAGTTGTCGTTTCACTATCCTTCCCTCAAATAAGCCTTTTTCTACTTTGTTTTGTTAAACACTTGATTAATCTATTACAGAGATAAAGGTTTTACAAAGAGCTATGATCATGGAGATAATTATTTTGTAACAAAACATGATTATTCTCCACAATATATTGCTACGGTTATTTAATTGTTATACGCAAGCAATTTTTTTTAATTTCGGCTTTTTTTCTTGACTTCAAGTACCACAATGCATTGCGCATCTCACTATTTATGGGAACGGTGAATTAAAGGAATATAACTTGTAAATTTTGAAATTTCATTTTTACAAAATGTTATGTGTTTTTTTTTAACATGATCTCAACTTAGCTGAGATTAGGAACATAAAGTTTTTTCGTACATCATTATCCTGCGTTTTGCATTTTAGATATAATATATATTTATTTATGTCTTCGTTTTTTATTCTTAGATTTACGCGTATTCATTTAAAAATGCTGATCTCGTTGGAGTAGCCTTTGTGGATTCACAAGTCTTTACCGTTAACCTGTTCAGTCTTCGAAATATCATTGTCGCTGCTGACATATCGAGAAGTATCTCTCTTATAAGATTCCAGGTATTCCTGCTGGACGGTTTGTTTATTTTATCAATGTTTACGTCCCCCTTTCTTCTTGTTTTTAAGGTGATCGAGAATTTCTTTTTTAGACCAATCATAAATCTCTGGCATTAGTTAGTAGAGTAAGTTTTTTTCATATTTTAATGTTCACATTAAGAACCGAACATTAAGAACCGAAGATTTTGATGGAAAATATTCCAGCGTTAAAAAATTGCGGCCTGATTTTTAGCATTTCGGCGGACAAATTTCCGACAAAGTATAGAGTTTTTAAAAAAGTATTTTAAACTTTAAATCGGAATATAACTGCTTTTTAGTTGTTTTTTTTTCATCATTATAACACAACAAATTTTCAAAAGGAATATTTAATAGGGAGTTACTTTGATAGGCTTTACAATCATGTTGTTGCTACAATCTTTTGCGAAGCACTAAATTTCTAAATAGGAAAAAATAGCTACGATGAAATTATCTTCCCTATGTGTAAAGAAATGATTCCGTTATTTTTCTGTAGCACAACCAAATCGTTAGCTAATGAACTTTGTGGCAGTGGATGTTTTACGTTCTTGGGAAAGGCACTTTAAATATTCGAAATGTAACATTAAGACGCTTATCTCTTTATTAATAATACCCGAAAAATCCACGGGTTACTGATTGGTATTTTATACTAGTTAGTAACCCAATATAGCAGACATTAGTTCTGTATTTTGTTGTATGAGACCTTGCAAAAATGCATTGTCGTCATCATCATGCATTTCATTTATTTCATTTCATTATCATGCATCAGAATTTTTAAATAAATCAGGGTTTTGTTCTTAAATCCACTATTTTAAGCACCCGGGGCTCGTACTGTTTTAATTCAGTACTATTTTAATCCCGAGATGTATCTCTACGATTAAACTATTCCCCAAAGTGCTTTCTTCAGTCAACGCCCTTCCAAATTTTAAAACGAGTCTTTTTGGTAAAGATGTCGAGTCCGAGTCAACAATCGTTTTCAGTTACCACAAAGAGTTAAAGACAGGTTTATTGTAAATAAATTATTAAAGAAGTTACTACTTCTCAGGTTAGTGAGGCGTTTGATTTTTTTTGTAGGATAGCAAACCATTAGAAGCATATTCTTCAGAATTTTTCGTTGATGGATCACAGATAGGATTTGTAGGTATGAATTTAATACCTTCTTTCAAAAGTACTCTTTATGGAAGTTAAAACTGTTTGCGAATTGCACGACTAACACGAGGCGATGACAATAGGTGGAGGGTTACATGATAACGTGATACAATTGTTCAGCTGTTTTCTACAAGGTGACTTATGTGTATTTATTTTATGCTACTTTTTTCATATAGTTTGCGATGCAGAAAAGAATGCTCTCATATTTGCTTATCAACCTGAAGGTAGGATTTGTTTCGAATCTAATTTGTGTTTTCGGTCTGTATCAAAATTTTCTTTCGTAAATATTGAAAATGAGATGCTTAAAATGGCTGCTATCACAAACGGTGGTTCTGCATTTTTCTTTCCACAGCCAATGTATTCCGTGTAATGTAAGAAGGGTGGGTAGAAGGGTATAAAACTTAAAATTAGTATCAAAACCATGAGTTACGCAATTTTGAGGGGCAAGTATAAAACACAATGTTAATATATGATTTTCACTGCATTATGTTGGTGGGTTTATGTCAAAAAATTTGTCGTGTTACCACACATCTGTGCAATAGGTAACATTCTATCACAACAAGAATATAATTTAGTATGATTACTGCATTCTGATTGGCTGAATACAAAAATGTTAACTTCGATTTGTCGTGTGGCAGCACGAAGGAAATTTATCTTATTACCAGTAACAAGTTACAAAATTTCTTAACAGATTTATGTTAATTACTATCGCCTAAGAATATTAACTTGTGTCGTCAGTGCTCACAATTTTTTTTCTTAATCGCAACATTATTTGTGTTGCCAATAACAAGGACAAATCTGAATACAGTAATTATAACATATTATTTTCTTGTTGTAATGTAATGTTACCTGTTGTGCAGATGTGTGATGACACGATATTTTTAGGACGATTGTAACAAAATTTGTTTCTATCGCTTGAAAATATCGTGTCGTGTCCCCATGAGATTTTACAACTTGAATAGAAATTTATACTTGAATATGTAATTATAGATACAGTGGCTGAAGTCCGCCCATTGATTAGTTTGCTGAAAATATTCTCTCATTATATTTGTTTACTTTTTTTCTTATTATATTTTTTGTTTAGTTTTAATTTTTTCTTTTTTTCATAGCGTTGGAGAGTTTTGGCGGCCAGCGGTTATTGTTAAAAGCCGACATAAACGTTGGTTGTCATGTCAACACAATGTTTCGAATAAAAGTAGCACAAGACGAAGCAACACTTAGTAAAGTTCCCGACCAAAGACAAGTGACATTTATGCGTATGATATGTTTTTGTTTTTCAACTTTTTCTCCACGACCTGGATATTTCTTCAAGTTTGGACATTTTTGTAGAAAAATTTTATGCCGAAGTTGATTTTGCGAAAAGGGTCCAAAGTCGCAAAAAAAATTTTCTTAAGGTAACAATTCTGGAAATTTCTAAAACCCAATACCTACATGTTTACCAGGCAAGTTCGATAAATTTCTCAATCTCTTGAACACCTCACGAGGTAGCAGTTAGCAGAATTTTGACTTAGGTCTTAGTGAACAAGTAAAAAAAAATCCTTAGAATTTACTTTGGCAGATCTCGCCTTTTGACATATTAACAGGGAGTTTCACAATTTCATTTTTTTAATACTTATTTGCTGTCTTGAAAGTCCTAATGTGTTTCACTTTGCTTTTCGTAAATTCGAATCTTGCATGATAAAAAATGTTTTGTTTTTTAGCGACGTTGGATGGTAGCATATGTTCTATACTTCCTTTACCGGAGAAACCGTATCGACGTTTGCTGATGCTGCAAAATAAATTAACAGAATGCCTCCAACACAAAGCTGGATTAAACCCGAGAGCATTTAGGTTAGTGAGCTGTTCTGTTATTTTTTTATATTTTTTAACTTATTAATACCAAGGAGGTTCTAGCTCCTTTAAATTTGTTATTTCATATACGTTTTAAGCAATCCTTTTCAAATCTCAAATTAACTGTGCAATATTTTTCACAGTATTTTTTGTCATTTTGAGAATGTTTTCTCACTATTATGAGTTTAGTGGTCACATGACACTTATTGCTTATCACGATTGGGTTTACAACAGGAAGACATAATTTTTAAATATATTTTCCCATTTGTGCGCAATAGTTTTGATGTTTTTCTTTTGATTTAATTTCTTTTTTTTGAACGGCTATGCATCCCCTCCGTATCCTGTAAAGTAATTTTTTCCATTCAGAGCACTGAATGTTCCATTACGTCCATTAACAAACGCTCAGAAGAACATACTAGATGGTCAGTTGTTATCCAAGTATGTCCACTTGAATTTTACAGAACGATTTGAGATCGCAAAAAAGATGGGAACGACAGCTGCACAGGTATGCAGATTTTTATAAGAAGACCCATTTTTAATTCAATCCCCAGTCCTCAGCACATGATTGTTTATAAAAAAAAGTGTACAAAATATTCAATATTAAAAAGGGAAATTTTTTTTCCGGAAGTTGTATTTCCGGAATCACAAAAAATAGATTTTGTACTAGAAATTACTTTTGCGAATTTAGAAAATTCGAATTTTTAGCGAGAATTTATATTTGCGATTGCAAATATTACAATTAAGTGTGGATGACAGTAAAGCTAAGGAAGTATTTTTGCCATTAAAATCCAACAATCGAAAAAATGTTTTTTGCAGGAATTTTTTTATTCGTGTATTACAGAAAATCAAATTTTTCACGAGAATTTAATTTCGCGAATTCGATAATAATTCGCGAAATTCGCGAAATTTTATTCCAACGAAAATTTATTCCCACGAAAATTCCTTCCCTTAAGGTAGTCGTTAGCCGTGAAAAATCCATGCAAAATTACCTATCACGTTAAAATAGAAAAAACCATATCGGATTTGTTATTGGTAGCATGAAGATTTCGTGCGTGTTTTAGCATGGCCGGGTTTTGGCCGACAGACAAACAACGGCTATTAATATAAAGACTAGCTGGAGGACCCGGTGTCGAAACGCTGGATAAGCCACTGTGTCACACATTCAGGTGGAGCGCTTTAGTACAGGTCTGCAGTATGTCGTAAAAAGAGTAAAGCGAACACAATATTGGTGTTCCGGTGTAATATATTTTTCAAAAAATAACTTTCCTGCAACTTTAGCCGAAATAGAACAGAGTTTACAACCCAGTGTCACCAACTCGTGATATTTGCAAAATTGTCAGTGTAGATAAGAGCACCACCTACAGGCTGTGATTACAAAATTAATTGCAGTTACTAAATAAACAAAATAAATGGAGACTGTTATTGAATCAATAAACTTTAGACTTTTGCCAAAGTTTATATTACAGTAAAAGGTGTAGCTACCAACCTGCATTTAATATAGGTAACATTTGAAAGTTTTGTTCCAGTTAACTGTATTATTAGGCTTCATGATTCCGTAACTGGACGCGTCTTTTGCGGACAGACAAACAAAATACCGCTACAGTATTCTCTCCAATTAACGGACACTTTGGTCATACACGGATGGTGTCCGCTAATTTGAGAGTATACTCTATTATTGTGGAGATGTGCCGACAAGCTGCATTATGCGATTAATGTATAACTAGCCCGGGCGTATCCACAATTTTTCAGTTGGACGGACCAGAATATATATATATATCCCAAACTTATAGACCTTTTTTCGTATTAAGCTACTAGGGACCATATATAATCCTAGTAGGACTTTTTACAAATTTCAACCGTCCGAATTGGCTAAATTACTCTCCAAATTTTTGAACAAGCAAAATTGCATCGAAAAAGACGAAGCCATACCAAACAATAGTGTTGAGTCTAAAGTGCACCTTTTTTGTTTCTTTATATTTCGGTGGTCCGATTGCTACCATCAGAAGAACAAAGAATATGACTGCAAAATATTGAAAAAAACACACATAGTTTAGAAAAGAAATTACAATTCGTTTTTTTGCGTGCTTTTATCTGACGTACCTTTTAACCTTTTAACAAGGTAATTCTTTTTACAGTACTCAACAACTCTGAAAAATCCCGTGCCACTACACTGGTACCTCTCAGTAGCATCACTATTCTCATAAAAAAGCCGGCTACACGAGTCCATTCTGCTAACTAAAAAACAACTATTCGAATTGTTAATTTTTTCCAATAATAACTTTGTTTAGATTCTGGACGATATGATGGATATGGAACGCGCATGCACGCACTTTTAAGTAGATCAACATCCCATGATGAATAAAGACTTCTACAAAAGTAATACATCGTGTATTTCTATAACGACGTCGATTGGACGGCGCCGTCAGCATGGCGGTAAAAATAGTTTTGGCATTTCGCTCATTTATCGATATGAGAACAGCGTAAAAAGAAAGAAGCAATGTAAAAATTTTACATGTAGATATTTTCTTAGTTGTGTAGTAAATTTAAATCACATAATCTGTTTAATGCCTTGGAATCTATAATCCCAACATCGCACGTTTTTGTGATTTCGGCAGTAGCACCATTTTCTTTCACATGTTAATATTTTTCTTAAAACGTCGAATATTCTTTTTATATACTGGTGTGGCGTAGAAGTGGTATATGAGAACTGTAAGAAATTCGAGTAAGGAAGGTCGTTGATTTAAAACCGGTGAAAAAGAGCATCAGAAAGGTAGCTCTACTAACGGTGAATGAGACTTTGCGATCATTTTGCTCCATCCATAATGTAGATAGTATAATAGTCCGAAATAAAATTCAGTTACGAAACGTAGGTGAGTTTCCAGCAAGGGTGGTGCACTTATGATCGGCGAATTTCTATTTTCAGTTGCAGGCTTTAAGCCTGAAGTTTCTTATGTTTTTGCAATTAATATTTTTTTACACATAATTTTACAACAATAAGTAGAACATTATATGACTACGAGGGACTAATTTACGACATAACACAACATATTCCTAGCTAACGATTTAACAGTTCAACTTTGAAATTTTATGATCAACCACAATATCATCTCCTACATCGAACTTTTTATATAAACTTCTCGAACCTCTTAATCATATTAAACCAGATCTCAACAGAGCAAAACAAAGTTTTGTGCGTATATGTGTGACTGCAGTTGAAATGGGTATGTTCTTCTTATCCTCTATCATTTCCGAAAGCCGA
The DNA here is from genome assembly GCF_029227915.1 of Hydractinia symbiolongicarpus. Lineage (NCBI taxonomy): Eukaryota > Metazoa > Cnidaria > Hydrozoa > Anthoathecata > Hydractiniidae > Hydractinia > Hydractinia symbiolongicarpus. Next base: position 12,933,422 of record NC_079885.1, on the reverse strand, counting down.
CTGTAAAAAGTGATGCATTCGCGACCCATGCTTCCGTGAATTGAAAATGTAAGCAGCGTGAAACTGCCATTATCAACACTCAAAATTCTACGATTGTATTTTCTTTTCTTCTCGTTCTCGTTCGAAATGAAAGATGCTGTAAAGTTTGGTTGCTGTACCTCGAGGCAGTGGAATCTCTACACAATAGAGCAACGCGAAAACAAAATTCTAAATTTTTAATGGATATGTTGCTGACGTCATCAAAATTTTTATCCTGCCTCAGTGGAGTTTTCCACGGGCTTTATCGACTAGTCTGTATAATAATACGCCAGTTCTGTGTCTCTGTAACAGGCAAAGTAGATGTGTTCATTTTTCTTTGATGTTGCCGAAAAATGCATTTCTAATATGTTAAGTTTTTTGACGTTACGGCGCGACGTCAATAACACTACTTTAACGTCAATATCCTATATTAAATTAATGAAGCCATTACAGTGCACCTAAAACTTTGAGGGCAAATAACTTGGAAACGAGTTGGTGACGTCAATGTTATTTCACCGCGTGGGTAACTAGGGACCAGCTGGGACCAATTTGGGTAGTTCTCCAAACCTGGGTCCCCAAATCCGTTTCGGAATAAACGGGTTTATGACGTCATCAAAAAACCTTTAAATCACAATATTTCCGTAACCGTTGGTCAAAAGTACATGATCCTATACATTTTCTTGATCAGCGTTTCAAGAGCTATAACATGAAGGCAACGGGTATACAAATTTCAAAGAATTAATTTTCTGTACTTTTATTAGGGACTTTGCTGACATCAGCAAAATTTTTAAACCCGTAAATCTCATTAACCATCAAAAGCACGTGATTACATACATTTTCTTGATCAGCGCTTAAGGTCTACACAATAACGGCAACGTAAAAACAAGGTTCTAATTTTTTTTTTCAGATGGGTTGCTGACGTCATCAAAATTCATATGACGCTTATTTTTCAATTTTATCCTGCCTCAGTGGATTTTTCCACGGGCCTTATTGACTAGTCACGAATAAACATGCAGGTACAGCATAACAGTTGTTGATGAACGTGGCAATCATTGGGCATAACTTCGAGATGTTATGCAGCATTACCTTTCTATTAATTGAGTTAAAGGCATTCTCAGCATCGATTAGAAGAACAGCCTCAGTATCATCGTTGTCGAAAATGTCATGCATCGCATGGACGGCTGCTTCAACACCAGCATTTTGACCAGCACAAACTTGTAACGAACCTGCTGCTTTAATTACGTCATTTTTAGATATGTTCATCACAATCTTCCCAACTATTCTACGAAGCACCTCACCAACACCAATTGGTCGTAAACCAGGATTTTTGTTTAACGGTAATAGGCGGCAAGCAACAAAGGCTTCAAGCGGGATCTATCAGATTCTGGAATAGATTCAATACACAGCTTCTTAGTTAACTCGGCTATGGCTTTACGTAGATCAGTATTGGTTGTACCAAATGTGGACGAGCAAAGTATAAGTCTCCATCCGTCAGCATCCAAACCTGACGGACCAGAACCACCTTTGGTATACGTGGCAGCTTTCAATACCATGTCTTCGTCAATGATATCAAAAACAATATCATGTATTCGCTGTGACGGTTGTTCTATTAACGTATCTTCGCTAAGATTCCCCTGATCTGGATGTTTTTGTTACAATAATAATAATGTCTCGTCGTTAAGTGGAAGGATGCCTTGCGTCATGTTGTCAGTTAATAAGCGCAAAGCACTGTTGATATTTCCCTTCTGCATGAACAATCGAAACTTTTTCGAAATAGATGAAATATCACTTTTCGGATTTGGTGGTTGAAGTCTTTCTTAAATAGCGACAGCTTCATCAAAAAGTTCTTACAATTCGCCATTCTCCCATAGTGTCAAGCGCCGTTCTAAAGCTTATGTATTTTCTTTTGATTTCGACTTCTTGCTGGGTTTTTGTAACAACAGTGAAGGCATTACATGAAGTGCTTTTAACGAAATAGGTTTCATCGGCGAATCGTCGATCCAAAGATTTATAAGATGTGTCATTTCTCGAATAAACGATTTTCCAGCCGCACCAGAAGGTAGTAAAAACAAATTCTTTTTACCATAAACTATTCTTTCATATGTATAGTCTAAATCATGCGTAAATTTTGATCCTGGAATGTTCTTCCAATGAAAATTTTCATTCACTACAGTTATTGGGATAATTCGTTCGGCAGCTGGTTGGCTTAAAGAGTTTGTAATCGTCGCTTCATTTGTTTTTCGTAAACATGTTCTAAGATGAATATTCAAACCTTTATATGTGGAGTTGCATCTGAATGATGTAGAAGATGTCGGCAATTGATTTGGTTGCGTGGAACTTCCATTTGCGTTTGTATTTCGATTCTATTTGTTATTCACTAGCGGTCGATTTAAAGTGGCCATAACAAGTACCAGTAATTTCGCGGCAAAGTTAATCTGCTTAATACGTTTAGTCACGAACAAAACTTCACATTTACTGCTTTGTTTCACATTTCCAATTAACCGTTAGCGGAAAAACGTCCGCCATGTTCGAAGTCATTGCATTGCTTATGCTAAGTTTCTTATGTTAAGTCTCGTTTGAAATGTTGGATGTCCCCAATATTACGTAAGAAGACTTTGCCATGAAGAAATAAACGATAATTCTTTAGAGGCGTATTTAGGATGTCGTCTTGTGCCTTTAGACAAGAACCCTGGTCTTAGACCTATCGGAGTAGGAGAGGCTTTAAGACGCATTATTGGAAAAGCCGTGATGTACGCATCAAAGAATGATGTTATTGAATCTTGTTCAAAAATTCAAATGTGCTCCGGTCATGAATCTGGGTGCGAAGCTGCTATGCATGCAATGAAAGATGCATACTCTAGTGAAGAAGCCGAATGTGTCTTATTAGTTGATGCTGCAAATGCCTTCAATAGCTTGAACCGTAGTGCAACACTTCATAATACCAAGATCATTTGCCCGATTCTAGAAACATACATCAACAACTGCTACATAAAGCCTGCGAGACTTTTTGGGATTGGTGGAACTGAACTGAGTTCAAGAGAAGGTACCACTCAAGGCGACCCGTTGGGGATGGCCATTTACGCAATAGGACTCACACCATTACTTGATAGAATGAAAAACATTGCTGATATTGATATGAAATTGGTAGCTTTTGCTGATGACTTAACAGCTGTTGGAAATTTTTCCACCATTCGGAAATGGTGGGACGAGCTTATTGTGGAAGGCCCAAAATTTGGTTACCAACCACAGCCAAAGAAATCATGGCTTATTGTGAAAGATAAGAACATTGAAGGAGCAAAAACACACTTCAAAGAAACAAATATCCAAATTACATGTACAGGAGAACGACATCTCGGAGCAGTTATTGGCAGTGAGACTTTTCGAAAAGAGTACGTTGAAGACATTGTCGCGAAATGGGTGAAAGAAATCACACTAATTTCAGAAATAGCTGTTATCGAACCACAAGCAGCTTACACATGCTATGTTAGTGGATATCAACATCGCTTCACATACTATTTACGGACCATCCCAGAAATATCATCATTACTGCGACCAGTGGAAAGTGTAATAAGACACCAACTGTTGCCGGCTATTACTGGTGGTCATATTGTAAACGATGTAGAGAGGGAGCTAATGTCCTTGCCACCACGTCTCGGGGGTCTAGGAATAAAAATCCTTGAGAATGTTTCTGACACAGAATACGAGAATTCTCGGAAAATGACGACGGAGCTCGTAAATATTCTTCTCAGACAAAATGAAAATACGAGATCAGCAAAACGAAAAGCCAAATAAAGTCTGAGAGAAATAAAAGCCATCAAAACATTCTGCAAGGACTATTGTCACAAATGGATGAAAGTGCTAAGAGGCAGAACGAAGCAAATCAGGAAATAGGTGCGTCAAAATGGTTGACGACTCTGCCAATAAAAGAGAGTGGTTACTACCTCACAAAGGAGCAGTTTTTCGACGCATTGAGAATTCGATATAACTGGGAATTACCCAGGTTACCATTTGAATGTGCATGTGGCTCAAAGTTTGATCTTGCTCATGCGTTATCCTGCAAAAAGGGTGGGTTTGTCACACAACGTCATAACGAAGTTCGTGATATAACTGCTCAGCTTTTGAAAGAAGTGTGTAAAGACGTACGAATTGAACCGATGCTTGCTCCACTACAAAACGAACGCTTTGACCAGAAAAGTGCGATCACATCCAATGAAGCTCGATTAGATGTTAGCGCACTTGGTTTCTGGATTCCTGGCCAACGGGTATTCTGCGATGTCAGGGTCTTTGACCTTAACGCCCAGAGGTATAGGAACACAGAAATCAAACGTTGCTATGAAAGAAATGAGCAAGAAAAGAAAAGGCTATACAACGAAAAGGTTTTGCAGTTTGAAAATGGTTCTTTTACACCTTTGGTGTTTTCTACACACGGTGGGTTAGGAAGAGAATGCAAGAGATTCTATCAACGTCTTGCTGAGTTGATAGCAGATAAACGTGGTATACCAACGTCTATCGCTACGACGTTTGTCAGAACGAAAATTTGCTTTTCGTTACTCCGATCGACATTGCTATGCCTGCGTGGATCAAGATCATTGCGGCGGGATGTTAACATATCTGATATCGACATGTCTTTGACCAACACACTATCGGAAATAAGGGAATTCCGATAGCCGAAATAGTATTATATATATATTATATATTTTAAGCGGCGGTCTCTCGCTATAGAAATAGACCAAAACAAAATTATATAAAATAACGTATGTTTGAATTTTCAAGGTATCAAGCCGAATAAACGGATGATACTATGTAATTTTATAATTTCTAAATATAATATATATTTCTAATATTTAAAAAAAATGTTGAGACAAATTAGGTATCGACGTCAAATTGAGAGCCATCATTCCCGTTTCCCTAGTCGCCTGATGTTGTTAAGCCAAAACAAAAAGTCGTCTCCAGGGTACTTGCCTTTTTGACATCGAGGCTGTCGACGAAGAAACCCCGGGTATAGATTGGTGAGTTCTTAAATGCGATTGGTTTACGTTCGACATGAATCAAAGTTAAAAATGTATGTATACAATATATGACACGATAAGAAACACATTTAAGTGATAAACATGTAGATTATTATCTAACCTCTTGGGTCAGGCATTTTAATGCTAAGGCCATTTTTTGCTCACAAGTTTCTTAGCTGGTTTTTTAGGACCTAGCTAGATATAATTATTTTACTAACACTGCTCTAGAAATGTGAACTAGACTTTACCCTTTCGATCGTGTTTATCAGTAGTAAATTTAACACGCTAAATGACGTATTACTGTTTACACGCAGTATATGTTGCTTTTGGTAAGACTTTTGCTATATTTAAACTGAGAAGGTTGCTAGCAGCTAAGTAGGGATTATAGCATAGTCGTAAAGCCTGAAGGTAGTAAGCTAGTTGCTTAATTTCAGCCCTAATTAAATCTAGCCTAAACAACTGATTGCTTTAAAAAATTATCTAGCTAGCTAGCCAACATTTATAAGACTTTGAAAACATTTTATCTATTATTTATCTAGCTAGCCCTTGGTAAAGTTTTTGTTTCCTCATTGAAAATATAGCTAGCTAGTTAGATGCTACAATCTAAGACTTAACCACTTTGTACTTGACTTTAAAATATAAAAGCGGTTTTGACATCAAGCAACAAATCAAGGAGTCGAGGATGGCGCGGTGAACGGTCTAACGGGCTGTGACCATTTTGAAGGAGGTTAGTAGAACCTTTCCTGACGTTTTTGTCTTCTAAAAACTTTGTATTTGTTTTTTATATGTTTTTGCAGATTAAGATAAATAATTGTCATGTTCTCCAGCTACAGTATTCTCTCCAATTAACAGACACTCTAAAAGGCGGACACCTCTGATTAGCGGACACTTTGTCCATGCACCGGCCGTTTTGGTCAAAGTCTCATAAAAAACTTTCTAATTAGCGGACACTCTCATTAGTGGACAAATTTTTCTATTTGCAGACCATATCCACCTCCACGATTAACCCTCTTTCCACAAACCTCAGCTGTAATCGAAGTGTTCGAGACTTTTAAGAACATGAAACATATTTTGGATATGTTTTGTGGCATGTGTGCAACAATGATTTCGTTTTGTAAAGAATCAGTTCTTATTATTGCTATTGCTTTTCCGTCCATCTCGTTTGATGGCTCATGCCTGCATTGTGTTCAAACGTGTAGTTCACTGTCTGCAATCAACAATGATGAAGTAGATTGGAGAATGAGTTCAGTAGAAAACTGTGTGATAGAATATCTTCGTAAAGAATCTAGAATTGTTGTGGAAGAGATTTCATCTGATGAGAGTGATAACGATTTTGAAAATGATGACGTTGAAGAGAAGATCACCACGCATGAACCGCTTACCATGATTAGTTGATATTATGATGTTGATATTTGTACGTTATTTTTTTTAAAAAGTTTATTACGTTTAATTTAGTTGTTTTCTTTTTTTTGGTGTTTAAGTCCAGCACGGTACCCGATATTTTTTTAAGTTACACATTTCGTATACAAAATCGCATTTTCCTCAAATTTTAAGCTTACATTGCAAAACTTACCAAAAGGCAGACACCTCTAATTAGCGGACACTTTGTTCGTGCACCAACGGTGTCCGCTAATTAGAGAGAATACTGTATATGAAAATCTTAGACAAATCAATTTTTTTGCTACAAACGTGGATTTTGAGGGAGCATCCTAAAGGGGGGTTTTCACGAAGCGAATTGAACGGCGAATTGTATCTGAGCATGCGCAGTTTTGTTTGTTATGATTTTGCATCGAAATATTCGCTTCCCGGAAAGGGAGAAATAGTTTCCACTTTTTCGCGGCTAAAGGTTTCGCTGCTAGTTTTAGACCAATCAGGACGCGGTTAACCAATGTACACAATGAATTCGGCGTCTAATACATTTTGTCGTGAAAATTAAAAAACGAACTCGCCATCGCATTCGCTGTCAAATTCGCCGTTTAATTCGTTTTGTGAAAACCCCCTTAAAGCCAGCTATATCTAGCTAGCTTTATTTATTGCTATTTTTTAAGGTTTTTATTTACTTTATTATTTATTTTTGTGTTATCTTCAGAAATTTAATTTTTACTCAGCTGCAACCGGAGTTGAGGGATAGGAAAATGTTCGTTCTGGGACAGCCGACGACGACAACGTAAACAACAACAACAACGTAAACAACAACAACGTGAACAACAACAAATCCCGAATTCCCCGAATCCGACAATTCCGGGAAATCCGATAAAATCCCATGCATGCGTAATAGCGACTAACGGGAATGATGCTGACATCAACAAAAATAGAGATTGCGCAACTGAGTAGGGGAAAGTCCATAGAGTTATGACTGCTAGTTGAGGCTAGGATGTAATTTAAATATGAGACGACATCATGGTAATGCAACTCGCTATTATTTCAAAACCCAAGAAATGTGGACTCGGTCGGTTGAAGCAGCGTCTTTGATGCTTGAGTTTGTCCCGGAACATTTCAAGACCCAGGAAATGTGTACCAGGGCAGCTGGGCAGTACCTGCATCTGCTAGAGCATGTTCCGGATCATCTTAAGACCCCGGAAATGTGTGCCGATGCTGTTAGGCTGTACCCGCATATGCTCAAGGATGTTCCAGACCATTTCAAGACCCTGGAAATGTGTGCTGAGGCTGTTTGGCTGTACCCGCATATGCTCGAGTTTGTTCCGGAACATTTCATATCCCAGGACGTGCCCCCCTGGGGGTCCTCGTGGGATGTATAAGATATGGAGATCACCGACTATCTTACAACCCTGGGTTGTAAGATAAATGGAACAATGCGATGAGTGTGAACGAGTACTCGACACCTATGACAGATGCTCCTGTGGACGGGGGTTCTTCATAAAAGGTAAACTGCTTTGCTGGTACTGCTGTTATGAGTACATCACGTATAACGGTGGTAGCTGTCCGTGTGATGCTAGATGGAGTTTTGTTTCCACAAATAAAAGGATGTTCAAATTCGGTAACGAGAATATTAACTCAAGAGAATTTTATGCCAAAGCGACTCCACTAAATATCGAAGATGTAAACGTTGAAAATATTGTGCTAAGCGACTCTATTCCATCAAACAAGGGCAAAGATGAACGCTTCGTTATTGGCTATAGAAATAGTGACAACAAACTATCTCCTCTATTGATCAAAACACCTAAAAAGCTCTATTCCAATGGTGCCTCGCGTTATGATGAGGGCTGCTTTCTTACCATGTCATTCGACATCTATAACCACCCCGAATGGTTAGAGAAGTATGAGAGTATCCTGACCAAGGTAGAGTCCTTGGAGTGTCATTGCTTCACCACTCCCCCTGTGAAAAAAGGTAAATGCATCACCACCAAGGTAAAGGAGTGGGAGGGCAAAGTAAGAACCGACTTCCATTCCAAAAAAGCACCACTAAAACAAAGCTGCGAGTGTAAGGCTATCATCAAGCTATATGGCATCTATAGGCAAGGTTCAAATTACTACATGCAAACCTACCTGGAGGAGTGTAATTATAAAGTTGTCGAGTTTTATAGCTCTCGCTACCTTAGCGACTCCGACGATGACGAATCCTTCGTCGTAGTAGACTAGATGTGAGAGGTTTTTGTATGTTGTTAATCTAACACATCAAAACAAACATGAACGACGTTAACGCACTGAAAAAGGAAGCGAAAGCACTAAAGGTTCGTAACTACTCAACTATGAATAAGACCAACCTACTTAAAGCGATCCGCAAAGCCAAGTATAAGGACGCTTCGACATAAACGGACGGCTTTTATTACGAACCTTGCGCTAGGATTGCTTGGGAGAAGAATCTTGAGCACTTTCTGGAAGATCTCGCTCAAAGGCAGCGAACTATCATACACGAAGGTGACTTGCTGATCGATGGTGATACAGGCAAAGTGGTTGGCATAGCCTAGTAAAGTTTTGTGGGAGCTTATGCAGAAGCTACCTCCAACAAAACTTACGCTGAGTAGGCAGGTGGTTGTTCTAAATACCGCTGACATACTGTGCAGATTGAAGTTTTTTCAGAAGCTCGTCCTTAGCTTCCTCTCGACCTTTCGCGATTAGCTGATGTCGTTCCCGTTCATTGATCGATTCCAAGATTTTGCGTGTTCGTTGTCGGGCTTGCTCCTTCAGCAGCATGTATTTTTGTTTTTCCTGCATAATCAAGCTGAACTCGTGGTCGCTAATCGCACCATTCTCCACAGCTCTCGAGATCAAGTCAACGATAGAGTTCAACTTGGTCTCCGCTAGTAGTCTGATGCTCTCATGCTTTTTACTCTTGACACCTAGCCTCTTCCCCGCATTCTGTAGACCCGCTTGTCCCAACCCTACGGCAATCGTAATTCCACCCATAGCCACTTACCGCTAGTAACCCGTGATCCATGTATCTAACCCACGTATCATGCATTTTGAACTTTTTAACGAGCTTGTCACGCCCTTTAATCTCGGCACGCAGGTATTGTTCCACTTCATCAATTTTGCCGAGCCTGCAGGCTTGTGAACTGTCCTCCTACGTACCCCCCGGAGGTGCAGAAGGTAAGCTCGGGTAAAGCTTAGCAATATCTGTCATTTATTCTATGAGCAAATGTATAGTAATTCTAACGAACGAAACGTTCTTATCGTGGTGATGCTCGTCCGTCAGCATAAACTCCAGTCTGTCTGTTGAACATTTCAAAGGAAGGTATACAGGGTTATCGAAACTCCACGTAAGCATGTCTCCCCATGCGTTTATTTCTTTGGTGGGAAGCATGGCAAGAATCTTGGATTTTTTCCGTTAAGCAGGCAGTCATCTTCGTCTAATTGAGGGCAAACAAGTCGTAACCTATGGTATACGTCAGTCCTATAGAATAAATCGTAGTCACACTTCATATTGTATTTTTTACTGGGATCGTAGGGTAGACCCAACAGCTCTTGCAGTTGTCGATGAATCACCACCGTGTACCCGTCATTGACACGGAGCCTGCAAACAGCTTAATCTTGTCCTCTGTCTGACTGTTGACGATACTCGCTAAATCCTCGATCTTGTACAATCCATTCATTATTTCAATTCGAGTAACTCTTTGATGAGGCCCTACCTTACGGATGGTAAAATCGCAGTCCTGGTAGAGGTTCAGCCACGTAGGGAGGATACTGGTCGACTTCAGAGCGATCCTCGTGTCCTGCCCTAGGTAGTCCTCAAGTATCGTAGGTTTCTCTATATCTGCGACATACAGTTGTCTCATGTTTCTTTTAGGAAACATAAGCATTTACTCGTATAACCCAAAGGCAAAGTACAAGTCCAAAGGAGGTGAGTGGGCTCTCGGTGTAACTAACTTGGAGCATCAGGACCTCTACGTGTCTACGACTCAGCACATTTTCGTGGCCTTCCCACAGTTCACCAAGTACCCCATCAAAGTTCCTACTAACCTGTTGAACGATCCTGTAAGTGTAAATTGGGAGGAGCAAGCCTTGGACTATTGCAACATCCAGGTGAATTTCGCTTGTCATTGCGCGACAACGGCGTTGGGGATCTCTGCCAAGCACATGAGTGGCTCCGTACCCCTTGTTCAATCCATTTTCAATTTCCACGTGTACTATCACATGAGACGTATTCTCGCAAGAATGAAAGTACCTATGCCCTACGAAAGAGGCCTTTCCCAGTACAAGAACCCCTACTCCACCTCGGGGTATGCGCAAATATGTCGTGAGTACGGTGCGGATCCCAATGCTTTGTACAAGTTCAAAGCTCTGGTGTCATCGTTGACAAATGGTAGATAGTGGCCGCAGGTTGATGGGGATTGGGTCAAGTTTATCATCCCCACTAGCCAGGGTCTGACATCGGAGGGCCTGATGAAGCTTAGCGAGAGTATTCGCGTTTACGTGATATTGCTACTAGGATCCCAAGCGAGTGCCAAGGCCTCAATCCTAGGCTCTAACGCCGATAACTTCCCTGCTAGACAGATCCTCCTGCAGAAATTCGAGGCCATGGTTCAACGTGAGGAAAACGTAGGTCCAGACATCACCGAGTTTCAAAAGGTGCTCCAGTATGCACGGACTCCAGTAAACTTCGCGTATGTTTGGTTGAAGTAAGTTTAATCTGTTGATCAACAAATTAAACTCTCAGTGCGATTTACCCTTACTACTCCTGTTACCTACATACGCAACAACAATACCCACAGCAGCAGCCATGGCCATGTATAAATGCTTTGCCGCAAATTCCACAACCTTAGCCGCAACTCTGAAAAAGAACGACACCACGCTGCCAATGATCCCCGGCAAGGCTGAGCCAGCCTTACCTGCAAGGTACTTCAAGAATCTCCCGAGTCTTTCAAGCTGTTTTTGGACGAAACCTTTCCCACCTGTACTTCCTCCAGCACTATCTCCTCCAGCAGCACTTCCACCTCCCGTAACGGCGAGCACGATGGTTGAAATTAGGAGACCAACAGCGGAGACGATACTGGCTATCGTCAAGCCTTGTTCCTTGAAGAGAATCTTGAGCTTTTCCACGAGTGACGTGTCATCTTCCGCGATCTTCATCAATGTCTCTTTGATGTGTAGCAGCTGACTCTGAGTGTCGGATGATAGTAAACCGTGCGCTTTTGCCGTAGCCTCTTTTTCATCACGTAGTTGTTCTAGCTCTTTCTTAGCCTCGGCTATATCCCTGTCCCAGATAGCTAGCTGTTCGTTGGATACTCCAGGTGTGTTAGCCTTCTTCTCCTCAAGCCCTTCGATATCCCCTTCTATTTTTGTGATCTCACTATCGTAAAATATCATCTTACCCGTCAGCTGCTTGAGGTTATCCCTTACCGTTTAAAGCTCGCGGTTTAACCCTCTTCTTTCACGCTCTGTGATATCCCTTCCAAAGGAAGTGTCTTCGATCAGGTTCTCCGTGTCATCAAGCACGTTCTCGACCAGTGGCAGCATCTCGATGTCAGCCCTTTCCTCAATATGGTTCAATTCATTCATAAGTTTCTGGACCGCTGCCTTACTGACTTTGTGTGGTGTAGTATAGTCGGTAAACCCCATAGCCTGTAGACGTTTCACACCCAACACCTTCCGGATCACGCCAACGGTTAAATGTACCATCCTGATTTGTGAGCTCTTTACCATCGTAAAGAAGCTGGTTCCCGTCGACCCTAAATTTGTCGTACATTTTAGCGATTGGCTTTCCCAGCTTCCCACTAAGAGCTTCGTAAAGGCTATCAACTTTCGATCTTAGTAGCTCCTGCCTTGCCGTGAGCTGTTGTTGTCGCGTCGTTGTACCTCCCAAAGGTGTTGCGGGCGTAGTGCTTAGTCCAGGAATATCCTTGGGTCGAAGGATCTCACTCTCGCTACTAAACTCCTCAGGCTCGTCTGAAATGTCTTCCTCTGGCGTAAAGTCATCTCCTTCATATATTGGATTAATCGGCATTTATTCAACCTATAAATAAACATGTACGGAAAGAAGTTAGATCCGCATAAGGAATTAAAGGCAATGCTTGCCATGAAAGGCAAGAAACAGCGTGTCAAGGTGAGCCATGTCCCCTCAACAATCAACCAGAACGAAGACTTGTACGTTGATGTACCAAACATGGGTCAGAATGATGTAATTTTCCCAGGCTCTCTCAAACTCCTCTTTGACCTGGAGCTTACTGGTACTAACACGAAACACACGATCGTTTAGAATATCGGGAAGGCCCTAGTACAGAACCTTCGTATAACACTCAATGGGAATGAAATCCAGAACATCGCCGATTACAATATACTCGGGGTGTATAGGGACTTGTGGCTCCCAAAATTTGAGCGCGAGAACAACCTAATTCTTGAAGGCATAAATCCCAACGATGGTACAATCCGCGCCCTACAATTCAAAGCTAGTGACCATGTTGGAAATGATGAAAAAAAAAGCGATCGTGGCAGCTTACGGCAACACCTTTTGCATCCCTATCGGCAAATTTTTGAACTCACGAGGGATCTGCCCTTCTACCAAGCAGGCTTACACGATAGGCTCCAGTTTGTAATACATTTTGCACCCTATTATTATTAATATTATTATTAATCGACATATATTTCAAGCATCCACAAATTACAATGGTTCTTAATGCTGAAATGTGTAAATACTAAATGTATGTGCAAACGTAAATATAAATTCAATCAGTAATAAAAACAAAATGAACATGAGCAAAAAAAGCATAGACGAAGCAGTCAAATAATCATATGAAAGTCTTGAACTTTGAAAACGTATTGAACGGCATTAGGATATGAACCATTATAATTTTGCACCCTATGACCAAGTCATCAAAGATGCTGGTACGGCTGCTGCTGGAAGCAAGGCAGCTAAGCCCGCTGATAGTGGGTATAAGATCACCAACATCTGCTTCGAATTTGATAAAGTGACAAACGAGGGTCTCGCGAGTGCTATGATGTCACGCTACAGCCGTCTCGCCCCGCCGTACGAGCGTGTACTCCGCAGCAAGGTCATAACGATGAAAAAAGCTGATACCAGCTATAATCTCCAGATCGACATTCCTGCCAAGAGCTTGAAGGGCGTCTTACTACTATTCGTAGACCCTGAGAAAGTGAAATCTTATGCTGGCGCTAACGAGGCCTTATACAACCCCAAGATCGAAAAAATCGCGATTGCAGTGGAAGGTGAGCCTAACGAACTATATTCACACGAGATGTTGCCGAAAGATCAAGTTGTTGAACTCTTTGGGAGCCATGAATCGGAAGTGACGATTGGGCAGTTCATGACTGAGCGCTATGCGTTGTTCATTGATTTCAGAGCGACACCCGATCACAGCCTACACGGTAGTGGAAGGCCATTACAGAGGTTGTCAGACGGTATCACTTTGCACATGACGAAGAAAGCTGACAGAACTGGGGATATACGCTGCTACGTGTACTTGCTCCAAGATGCGCAGTTGAACATCTTTGATGGCAGATTTCATAGCGTAGAATATTAAAATACACATACATGGCAACTATTGGTGTACTCGTAGCAGCTGCTGCTATCAACGTGCTCGCGTTTAGCGGTTCAAATTTCCTCTTCAGTAAACTCGGTGGGCATGGTGAAGAGGAGCGCAAAAGGCACGATAAAGCTATTGAACAATTACAAGAAGCTCAAGAACAGTGGGTGCGGGATCGTCAAGCGAAGATCGATTGTTATAACAAGCAGCGAGAGATTAGGCGTCAAGCTGGCAAAAGTTTGAAAGAGCTTGATGAGGGTATGAGAGAATATTTTATCGCGACGATCGAAAAAGCTCCCAAACTCTCCGACTACTATATATTCAGCAAACAACAACAAGACGGTGAGCTGACGTTCATTATTGGATCTTTGGCACCTTTGGGTTTCGCGGTGTACAAGTATATGTAAGGAATGTTTTTGACATGTATAATAAACATTTCAAAAGTAAAGCATGTTGTTACCCCTGAAGAAGCCAAAAAGCTAAGCCAAATCTACTACACCCTGGAACATCTCTGGACTTGACGGAAAGCCATTAAACTACTCGCCGAGCAGAGTGGTCTCTCTAAGAAACGTATTACTCACCGGCTGACTCGACAACTCTTATGGCTCAGACATATCAAAGGCCCCAAACGCATCAACTACCCACATTTCACTATTACAATGCCTAATGAAATGCACCAATTCGACTTACTCTACATGCCACACGAGAAAGTGTATGGAAACACGTACAAGTATATACTTACAGGCATCGACGTGGCTTCGAGGTATAAGGTAGCGAGACCCTTGAGAACGAAAAAAGCTAGTGAAGTCGCTGACATGCTCACTGATATTTACAAAGCCGGACCCCTCAAATATCCGAGTATATTCCAGTGTGACAACGGCAGTGAGTTCAAGTCGGACGTGAGTAAGCTGCTAGAGACCAAGGGTGTCGAGATAAAACGTGCAACCAACAAATACCACCATACTTTCACGGCGTTCGTGGAGTCCTATAACAAGGCGCTCGCCGAGAGGCTCTTCAAACCCCAAGATGCGCAAGAGTTGGTCATTGATGAACAGAGTAGTACATGGGTTAAACGTTTGTGTACTATCGTCAAGGGGTTGAACAACACCAAGACCGCGATGACCGACATGAAACCTTCAAAAGCCATCAAGCTGTATTAAGTCCCGCTTATGAAAAGTGAGCACTGCCCCGATGAAAAGTCTCTACCCGATGACGGCTTATACTTGTACTTGCTGCAACCTGGGGAAGAGCACGGTGATGCTAAATGACGCGCGACAGACGCATGGTGGAGCAAAAAGACATATAGACTCGACCGTATTGTGACAGGTACGAGGTTGTTATACTATCTGGCAGATAGGCCCGATCGAAGCTTCGTGGCTGAGGAGTTGATGCTAGTACCCGAGGGAGTTGAAGTACCTCCGGAGCATGTTAAAAGAGTGGTAAGTTTCTCGATTAGGATGACCGTTTCACCAGTTCACCCACTGCGGGGGAAGCGAGTTGATATGTGTCGGTGGCACCGACACATATCAATTTTGACCTTCCGTAAGGGAGGGGTTTAGAGCCCCTCCCCCTACAAGCGTGATCCGTGGCGTGGTTCCGTCGCTAAAACTGTATCTGGATGAAGGGGATGGATTCCGTCCCCATTAACCATCTTTTCCATAACGTCCCTATATCGTATTATATACCTGCTGAAGACATGCTAAAGAATGGTAAATTTCTCGAGTCCTAGGGCCATTTCATCAAGTTCCCCGCTACGGGGGACTTGCTCAGTTGATACTTATAGACGTAGTTTTTGTGACTCACAAGAGTCACAAAATCTCATATATTGCTTATATTATATCGATGTCAAACATTCCCTCGAACAGCTCACGCGTATCATCATCAGGCGGACTCAGCCTTAGGTCTGCCACACCTTAGAAGAAGGCAATAAACACCTGGTTCCGTCAGTAAAACCGTGTCTGGATTCGGCGGTGGTGGACCACCGCCAGTTCCATCACATTTTTAACGTCTTTATATCGTATTATATACTTGTTGGGAACATGGGTCCTAACCGCCCTCTTGCCATTGTCATTATCTGTATACCCAACGGCTCTAACAACATCGCATTTCCCTAGGAATTTGGTTGGGTGTGGACAGAATGTCCAAGGCACCGTCCAATGTTACGAAAGAATCATGAGGATTTTTCGCCTTGCCAAGGGTGTATGCAGTACATACACCTACTTCATGACCTGAAATGGTCCTAATATTTCATCATATACTGGATCATGATAAGAGCCAGCGACGAGACGATTAAAGCGATTCGGTTGTTGTATTTACCTCTCAGATTCATCCTATACAGCTCCAAATTTCTTTCCTCGAGATCTGCTTCCAAGTCCTCGATTGTTTCCTCCAATTTCCGGATCTCTTCCTCTCGTGATTTTTCGACATATTTTTCGACAAGACATATTTATTTAGTTGAAAAGTCGAGGCGAAATGCTTAAATTTCTGGGGTGCTCCAGTCATATCTCCGCCTATGCATGTCTGATCAGTTGTACCCGAGGTAGGTCTTATTCCAGCTGATGGTGGAACAGAGGATGACAACGTTGAAGAAATGGTGCTTGTACTCGTTCTCCAGGAGATCGAGTACACGCTGTGTTTTCCCGCACGAGGTAAGCCCAGTAAAAATCGCTGTATGAGGTTCTTTTGCTATGTCCAGAGTCATATTTATTCTATCTGTCTTGGGCAGACAGAAACCTTGTGGGGTGCTTACTTCTTCGGGACTATACTCGCTGGAATATACCCTTTGGAGACGGCCATCTCACGGCGTCCCTGTCCGGCTGTGAAGTATGCCACCATTTTCATCACGCCGCTTGTATCCAACTTGGCCGAAGGACTCGAGATCCCAAGGAACCTCTTGCCAACCATAGCGTAAGCTAGGTCCACAACTGTTTCATATAGAACGTCATTTATCTCTTTCTGCAGGGGTGTAACGTTTGAACTCATGTTTATATTATAGATTATATCATCTTGAAAAATTCGATATCAAGCTTGGCTTGAGGCTTTGAAGGTTGACGCTGCTCTAGTGCACGTGGGATATCTGCAGGCTGTTGAGCCGCTACGGGCTGCTTGCAGAAAATGTAATATGCCCCATCTACAGAGGCAAGTATAGCAATGATACTTCCACAAATGTATACACTGCCGGACTGTACAGAACTCACTCCAGAAGAGGTTTTGGCTGTAGATTCTACAGCACCCTCTTTTTGCTTCAGATCTTCCTTTCTCTTCTTCATCAGTGCCGCCAACTTGTGACCTTGCACGACTCTCCCTGGGTGCATTACTGGCTTTGTTATGACTGTTACTTCTTGTGGTTGAACTTCGCTCATTTCTTATACACCGTAAGACGTATAAGAATCACTTCACTCTGGCCTTCAAACCGCCGGCGTATCTTATCTTATTCAAATGTGGAACCCTCATTAAATTACATGCTTGTGGTGGAAATCGATCAGCCGCTGGTGTCAAAGTCACTAGACCGCGTGCGTAACAGTCTCCGTAAACAGTGCACCAGTCCATATACCGCGCTCGTACTCTGATTTTGCACAGGACCTCATTGTTTGATCTGTCAACTATTTCACGATTGCCCATGTGTATATTTGATAGACTGTTTCCCATTGTTTTGCTGTTCTTCATCATTTCGTTCTTCAACTACCTTGGACGTTGAGAGCTGTGTATGATTAATGGTATGCGCAGCAATAAGCAGAGGTATCAATAGCTTACCGAAAGCGGAATATACCAGTATCCCAAGTCAGCCAGAGAGTCCTTGATGATGAGGTAAGCTTCGATATCTTGTCTCAGGGCCTCGGGACTATCGATAGACACCATGTTACTGACAGCTTTGGTGTACATGCTTATCGCGTGGGCTGATAGTCCCTTGGCAGTCTTTGAGCCCTTTTCCTGAGTCTCGCGATGAACGAACACAGTGTGTATCTTGTCGATCACCTCAGGTGATGCTTTGTCAAGGAAGGCTTCTGTCTTCGGTTGGAGGTGCTGTTTACCTTGACGTATTGCATCCTTTAAAGCCTGACGCTTGTCTATAAGTTTTTCACGTTGCTCAAGCGCTTCTGCCGGGGTATCAACAACATCGAAAATTTCAGCTAATTTAGACATCTTTATTATTAGTCGTTTGTATCTCAAATAACCGAAGATGATCAAGACGTATGGGAGGAGTATAGCTATCAGTAACAATGCTTCTATCATTTATTTGCCGCTAAACGATAATGACCTCTGGCGAGCGTTGTGATGACCTTCCCGCTTAATTCATCCTTCATTAGACCTACCACCTTTTTGTTTTTGCCGATGGAGAGAGGTCTGTTGTCATCCTTGCTATAGGCACTCGTATCGAAACGTGCCTCTACATCATCGGCAATATCACGGTAAAAGTCCTCCGTTCTGATGTGGTACACGAATGAATCCGTGTCCATATAGCAGATCCGCAGCTTACTGCCGTACTTGGGCTGCATATAGTCGTAGTGAAACTCGTACATGACGGTTTTTGACTGATCTAAAATAGCTTGACCAATATACACGGGCTTATTCATCTTGATTTCTGTCCTACCCATTTCAACACCCATGAGGTTCTCGCTAAAGTAGTTCCCACCTCTGAAGTTTGGTCGCATGACGAGCTTCGTATAGGCAGCTTCATTCGTGACTAGCTTGATATTCCGATGATTACGGATATTCTCCATGGTTTTCCCAAAGACCGAGAGATTCATCAGCTTATAAAAGTCCTTCTCAAAGTCGTTCTTGGCGGCAGTTCTCAGCCTCGTGTTATGGTCTATATAGTCACGGAGCCAAGGCTTTTGGTTAAACTGGATGACTCTATGCACTTTCCTGAGCTTGAGCCCGTGTTTCAGGGCTTGATGAAGTCCCGATGTGTACCACGTATTTCCGCTTATATTCGAGATTTGGGAATAGTTTCTCGACCCTGTGAACCACCTTGCGCTCCGGCAGGAAAAGCAGCTCGTTGTGCTTGTCGTGCAGCTTTTTAGGATAGTTGATATCAACCTCCAAGATGTAGCCGTGCTTGTTGTCAGCGACGAGCTTATCGATCGGCTTCTCGGTAAAGGCCTCAAAGTTCGACAGCCATTTGAACCCGTGCGTAGGCAGGTCTTGACGCATGGCCCAGCCATAGAGATTGTTGGCGTCAAGGTACTGCAAGTATGACGACTCAACCTTCGGATCGTATTGATCCCCCATGTACTTGTTGTTGGCTTTGGCGTATCTGTGCACAGCTTGAGTTACACCACCTTGAATACCTTTTTCAAACATCAGGAGCATGTCGGGATCCGTAACGAGCTCCAGCTTGATCTCGATGTACTTCAACGCCGCTTTCCATGCCAGGCCTGGTGCGCTGTAGAAGTGGGCAGGGTCGAGCTTGTAATTCTCCAAGCACACTCCTCGAAAGCTCTCGAATACGTCTGCTAGTAGCAGGACGTCTGTAGTGAGGTACATATCGTGGTAGTCGCCCATGGTAGTCTCGGAGTCCTTCGGAGTGATGGAATTCCAGACTTTTTGAGCGTGTTCGTAGTCGTTTTCGCTGATCCCTTTCATATTCAACTTGCTATAGAAGGCCTCCTTGGGAGGTAGCTCCGTCTCCTTGAATCGTGGCCAGCTACCATGTACTCGTAGGGATAGACGCCTTTTCGAAGCATCAGCCTGAAGAAATCATCCCCGGAGATGAACCTTGCCATGGCTGGTACGTTTGCATTTACCTGCTCCATGTCTAGCTGCTTCGTAGTACTCGAGCCGCAAGCCTCGCACCATAAGATGCTGATATTTCATACCCGCAGCGTTTGTACCGATGAGGTTGCTTGCCAATTTCTCCAAGCTTGATACCATGAGTCGACAGCTGTCGATGAATCTGATCTCGATCTTCTTATACGTTTCACCATCATCGTGCCCCATGCCTTTGTGGTTCTCGGGGTCACCAAATGGTTTCATGCAGATGTGACATGTCTTTGCCGCTTCGTGCTCTCTTTGTAACACCTCCGTTAGGGGAAGCATGTCATGCTGTGGGAAGGTAGCGTAGAGCCGCTTTACCTCATCCTCCAGGTGTTGTACGAACATCTTCACACAGTCCTTACCGCGGTATCTCTGCAAGGGATATGATATATCACCATAGGCGAAGGTACTATATGTACACCAGCCACATGGTACATGCTTGTTCAGCTTTTTCGTCTTGGTCTCCTTCGCATTCTCTTTCATTGGGATCAACAGGCTCTCAAAATCCGCATAGACGGCGAATGGTACCTTGAACTGCTGCTGACCATCCTTGTAGTACAGCCATATTTCCTTTTCGCTTGGCATCTTGATCTTGACCGTTTCGTCATCCCTCCAGTAGGTATAGTGCTTGTCTCTCGACTCAACCGTTGTAAAGGCCTGCAGAAAGTTCATACAGAAGTGCATCTTTGCATGATTTTTTGATGTCTCACTACCCAGGAGCCGTGAGAGATTTGTGATGGCTATATAATGACTCTTTTTATCGTCCGTGAGGAGTAGCAGATTAACCTGTTTATCGCGCCCGTTGTGTGTCGATCGGCGCAGGATATAGAAAGTCTTCCCCGTCACGTACAAGACGTTCACTGCGATGTCAGGTTGTTCTTCTCAAACTTGGATATATCCTTGATGCTTGTTGGAAACTCGATACCCTGCCAGGTATACTGTTCCGTATAGGGTCTCAGCTTGGTCACGCGTTCTGGATGATCACCGATATCCCCATGATGTAGAGCGGCTATTATGCTCCATTTGAAGCACTCCTCATCCTTGTTCGCGGGGTTAATGATAGCTTTTTTGGTGGCTATCCACTTGGGTACTTTGATATATGAGGAACCCCTTGTTAGTCGTAGCTTATGGAAGTCCACGTCGAGATGCATGATTCGACCGATGCTAAAACCGCTATTCGGCAGCGCTGGGTTCTCCACATGCGTTTTGACTTGGGCAAACATCGGGTCTAGCACCCAGCATTATTCAGCATTATTCCCGTTAGTCGCTATTACGCATGCGTGGGATTTTATCGGATTTCCCGGAATTGTCGGATTCGGGGAATTCAGGATTTGTTGTTGTTTACGTTGTTGTTGTTTACGTTGTTGTTGTTGTTGTTGTTTATGTTGTCGTCGTCGACTGTCTCAGAACGAACATTTTCCTATCTCTGGTTGTGGTTGCTGTTAGCAACCTCGGCTAAAAAATAAAAGTAGCGAAATTCAATCAGTTGCAACAAAATTTTTAAATAGTTTTCTATGCTAGCTACACCTTTTACTGTAATAGCTTTAGCAAAAGTCTGAAGTTTATTGATAAGACAACAGTCTCATTTTTGTATTTTTGTCTGGCTTTAGAAAATGTTTTGAAACTGAGAATAAATTTTACAAATTTTATGATAATTTATACCGTGAAACAAAATTGCTGAGTGGTTGTTCTAGCAGGCAGCGGTAACAACGGGCTTTTGCCTGTGTATTTAAACCGACGTTACGATAAAGTATTGGGAAAAGTGTATTACACCTATACGGACGTGCTACACGACTTACCTGTACTAAACACTTGACTCAGTGTCATTCATGTTCAAGTTTTGAACTTTCATGGAGACTTATTCCGCAAAATATATAAAAAATTGGCGGACTGTTTCTGCCATGACGGGGTAACCACAGGTTGTAAATTGTATTGTTATTTATGCTAAAGTTTTAAAAATATATTAAACCTGAAACACCATAATGCTGTACGCGCCTCACTTGAATTACGATATGCTGCATGCCTGTACTAAAGTGCTCCATCTGGATGTAGGTCACAGTTTACGGCTCTTAATAAGTGCTTAACCTGGGGTTCTCCGACGGGTCAAACAGTTACTTGTGGCTTAATCCGGCGTTTCGACGCCGGGTCCAACGGCTAGTACTTAAAAATAATGCATTCAAGATTGCAGAAAGTTATTAGTAGTTTTTTTCCCGTGTTTGTTACCAGCGATACTGAGCGTCAGTTTTCAATCACTTTATTTGAATTTGAACAATTGAAAACAGACAGTCCAAGTTAGCCTGCGTAGAATAAGATAGATTGTATGGGCAAACACGAACAAGCAAATAATAAATCCATTGTTTTTCTCAACTCGATGTCGATTTCTTTAACGCATGGGTAAATATTTATATAAAATCAATGCCGAACGTTTTGTTTATTTTTTCGAATGAACCAACCATTCAGTGTAAAGATTCGACACGCTTAAACAAACTTTTTTGTAACGGCTGAATGCACACATATAGTCGCATGTATCATGCGGTTTTTAACTTCAAACTAATTAATCACATATTTGAAATGGAATTCGTTTGTATTGAAAATTGAAGTAAACAACGAGGGAGAAAATACACTCAACAATACTCTTTATTTATACTGAGATATGGTTATTATATAAATTTGACATGGCCAAAACTTTGATTAATTCGGCTTTAAGCTGTTTGTACATCGTAGCTGCGATTGTGTGCAGCATCTCGGAAAAAGATTTTAACAACCAAGCCTTGCGTATTCATAATGGCTATCGAAAATTACATTTAGCATCGCCTTTGAAACTCGATAAGACACTAATCTTGAAAGCGCAAGCACTTGTGAAAACCGCAGTAAAAAAGAAGGGATTTGGTGAAGTGATGGCGGGCGAAAACGTGTATCAAGTTTGCGCCACTTTTAATGTATCATTAACGCCCAAACAAATTTCTAAAGCATGGTAAGTTTTTTAACGAGGGTGAAAGTTCTTTGGTTTGTTCGTTTGTTTGCTTGTTTATGTGAAACAAGAAATAAGAACGGATTGGCATCTATTACCATAACATTATTTTCTTGCTCTCTAAAATGTAGTGTTTCCAAGACTATGCTTAAAGCCGAATCTCCACTGGACGATATTCGCGACGATGTTTGTGAGGAATAGTGGAAACCAATTCAACTTTTCGTCATGACGAAAATCGCGACCAATCAAATTCGAATATTGATGATTTACGTCGTAAGAATCGTCCCGTGGAGATTCGCCTTTATAGAGAACATCTGCTAATCTTCTAAAAAGGTGTTTGCCGATGCTTACTCACACTAACATGGGTTAATTTTTGAGTAGCTATATTTTTTAACTTGTTTTCACTTTCTCACCCAATTGAGAAAGTGAAAACAAAAATTAACTCACGAAATTAAACCAAACCTACTCACATTAAGCCACGGTAATCAATGGATTTGAAAAATTTAGTTTGAAAGCTTCAGTTGTGTATGTTTTTTACGTCGCTGTAAATGTGAGTTTGTCGCAGAGCAAAGAAAATTTGTCAGCCTTAAAGTAACAATATATCCAGTGCTGTTGATAAGACAACAAAGCACAAAATGAAGCCAGTGGAATAAAGTGGTAAAATCACAGCCTTCCTCCTGAAGCTCGACAACTAAACGATAATATTCAACGAGATTTTATATTTCCATAAAAATACTTTCTTTTTCCATCAAAATACTTCCGACCTAAAATTTTTTTTCTTCAGCATTTCCACACTCTTTATATCTTAAGGGTACAAATCTTGGCGAGTATTTAATTTCGCGTATGGGCAATATGGTATATTTCGCGGGTATTTAATTTTGCGGATCAACATGATCTTTTTCATCTCCCCATTCAGATCCAGAATCGTATTCCCTATCGTTAACGAAGCTTCCAATCAGATAATTTGACACTTCGAAGTTCGAAGCATCAGTTGTGTTGGGGTGATATCATCAGCGGAGATATTTGCTGAAATGGATCTAAAAAGGGTAGTTATTTAGTTGCCATCTTGATTGCATCACAAATTCCAGCTGTTTTCCATCCATTGATAACGATCGCTCTTTCTTCTACGATTCAGCCATTTTGCATGTAAAGATGATTTGAAACTGTAAGTTACGTCTTCCAGTTTACGACTGAGTTTTACGCCTGTATGACATACAGTGACCATTCACTGTAAGATCTGATGGTTAGAATATGTGCGTCATATTGGCTGGCAGCTTGCACAGAAAGATGTTATGATCTTAAGTAAAACCTTACTTGTCATTTGCCCACAGAATACATCCATAATAAGGAGAGCTAATTGTAGAAATTTCGATTTTATGACTCCAAATGGTGCAATGTTTTCATCAATGATTTTGAAAAATCCAATGGTGTGGCTTTAGTGTTTTGCATTAATAATCAATAAAAATGAATCTGGGAATTTGTATCTCGCCAAACTCTGTTTAGTTTTTCCACCGTATATCAACTGCAGATTTAAAAACTCGCCGTCAAGGCTGATCGTAAATGTAGCAGAAATACTTTTGTTATCTGATGAGCCAGCGATAGGAACAGATTTGGAGTTCTTCTTTGCAAGTGTATGCCTTGCTGACGGTATATACTTCAAAGGGGTCTGATCAAGATTGAGAATTAAACTAGCTGGAATTTCATGTTGCTCAACAATCTCGAATTTCATGTAAGTATAACAGCTCGCACTCTTTTATTGCACCTGATGAAATTTCAATTTTACTAACCCTAACAAGCTTTTGTGCCAGAGTCAAGATCGGATATGATCAAGGTCGCACTAAGGTTTTCTCGCAATTAAATCTTTCGCAGTTGCAAATGCAACTGCCGTTAACATCAATCCATCTCGATTACTTTAAAGGAAGAAGCTTTTGCAGAAGAAACTTTTGCGAGTTCGCAATTTTACAACGCAATTATAACATATAAATACAATGATTTCAATGCCTTTAGCTTCATTTTCATTTTCCACTACGTTTCGCACTCGTGGTTTGAAAAAATCTTTGATGTTAGGAAGAGTAGCGTGTTTAGACTGCTTTTTCTTTTTAGTTTTAGGCACTCCCTCAGTAGATCTTCCATTGCTTTTTCTTGTGCTTATGTCACCCGTAGCAGCCTAGTTAACTAAGCTTTCTTCTTCGAGTTGATAAAATGAGTTTCTCTCAAACAAAAGCTTAGACGCGAACGAATGACTCAGTGGAAACCCCGAGTTTAAATTGAACAATGTGACTTATCGCTTCGGAGGCCATTTTATTTTATCTGTGAGTTGTCAGATTTGGCCAAGCTTGGTAAAAGCTTGGTCAAATCTGACTCTGGTAAAAACTTTGTAGAATACTAATGTTTGTTAGGGTGAGTGAAACCACTTGCTGAGATATTCGGGATGAAAAGGGCTTTCTCTGATAATAATCACGTGAGCAGAGAACAATAGAATTAGCTAATCAAAAAGCGCGGCCAGATTTTGGCCGCAGAAAAATTGTTTCAGACCCAGCGTAATTTTTCCCACTTTAACTACTCCGATTTCCCGGTGGTAAGAAAAATTACGCTGGGTCTCCTGGCTACACCCGTAGCTGCATACTCTAAAAACGAACCCAAGATCTCTTCATTTTGAGGTTCAGCATAAAAGTCAATCAGCAAAAGTTTATATTGATCCAAGACCATTTGGTTTTTAATGGTGGCAGGCATTGTAATTGTAACTTCACAGGCTATTTCAAGTCCCCCTTGTACCAGCGGAGAGCGCCGATAATTGGTAGTTGTCAAGACTGTGACTTTAGCACCTCGATTCAAAATGAACTTGGTAATTCTGGAGATTTCTCTAAGCACGTGTCCGACAATTTTTCCACTCTTGTTTTCTTCTGTTTTTATTGCAAAATAATCAAACGCATTATTAACTTAGTGGTCACAATTCAACGACTCTCTTTGTTTTGGAGACCACACTTTTTGGTAGTGTTGGAATGCCCTCATCGCCGTTGAAAACTTTAACACTTTTTCCTATACTTGATGCATGTTGCGGCAACTTGCATCAAGTACCGGAATTAAGCGTGCTTCTCTTCATGAAACACAAAAAAATAATGTCTGTTTATATTGTGAAATGAATAGCCAGACGACGTTCAATTTCTTTGTCAATTTCAAGGAGGAAGAGAGCTTTTAAATCCGGGGGTGTTGTGTTTTTTACAAATTTGTTATTGTTTTAAGGTTTTTTTATTTCTTTATTTTTTTAAATTTTGCTTTATAACAGAAATTATGTCATCAAATATTTCTTGTAACTTTGCAACAAAAATGGGACAAATTTATAGATGATGAACAATATACCCCCGAATATGAAACAGTGACCATGATTATATGTAGTGAGAAGTAAAAACACAAAACACAATATCTCTTCTTCGAAAGAAAAAGAAAGCTTTAATTGTAAAACAACAAAATGAGCCACCTGATTATGATGATAACCTTTCCTAACAGAAAGGTATGTACGACTTTGTTTGAGTAAATTTTGTAAAACTTGGATTGTGATTTTTTTTTGAATTATAAATTTACAGCCCTTCAGTTTTTTATAATTTTTTTATTTTATATATTTTTTTTCAGAACAAGATATGGCACAAATACGATCAGGGACTGGCCTTGGAGCTATCGATGTTCAGACTATCATCAACGAAACAGAAAATTTGAAAGGTCGAGGGAGATACAACCAATGGATGGAGAAAGCAGATATGAGATTGGTGAATACGTTTATTTAAGCGTATGGGATTCGTTAAAAGAATGAAGACGTCTTTGAAAGTTGACATTCCAGACGGCGCAAGACGAGAGATTGAATATTTATTCTATTAGATAATAATAGAATAAATATTCAAATATAATTTATTTAACAAATAGAAAAATATAATATACCGCACCCCATGATAATCAACATTGATCAGACTCCTTTAAAGTACGTTTCCACTGCAAATTACACTCTTGCCGAGAAGGGATTAAAAACCGTAACATTAGAAGGTGGAAATGATGAAAGAACAATAACTGGAACATTTCGTATCACTTTCACAAATAAATTTTTGCCAATTCAATTAATTTACGGTGGTAAGACCGACCAAAGTTTACCTCATTTCAAATTTCCTGAGGAATTTAGTACAAGTGTTAACCCCACACATTATTCCAGCACGGAAGAATCTTTAAAGCTAATTGAAGAAGTCTTGGTACCGTATTTCAAAAAAGAGTGACAATCACTTGGTTTATATCCTTCTCACAAAGGTTTACTTATAATAGATGTATTCACTGACCAGATGACATCAGACGTTCTTAAAGCTTTGAAAATAGCAACATATGTGTTGTGAACGTGCCAGCCCACATGACAAAATTTTATCAGCCGTTGGATTTAACAGTCAATGGACATGCAAAACGTTTTTTAAAGAAAAAAATTAGCATTTGGTATGCTGGGCAAATCACGAGGCAGTTAAACAAAGGTGTAAGAATCGATGAAGTAGATGTCAAGTTTCATTTGACAAATCTTAAACCCCTTCACGCCCAATGGGTTGTCGATTTTTACAATGAAATGACTTCAAGTAAAGGTAAAAGATCATTGGTAGTGGGTGGAGAGCAGCTGGTATTTCTGATGCGATTCGACTCGGGACAAAGAATCTCCCTCCAATTGAAACTTTCCATGAAATTGACCCTTTGTTAGAAAATAACTTACTAGAAGCCCGACTAGTAGAAGCCGCATGTGATTTACCTATCGAAGAAAAGCAGCTTGGATACCCTCAGAGAAGAAAAAGAAGATCCTTAAGTTCTTTTTAAAAACTGTTTGTATTTCTTGTTTGTATTTGTTTATAATTAGTATTTGACTAACAGAAGAAAGTGATGGACATGAATAAAAACAGTTTTCTTTTTGAATCATTGAAAAAAATTTTTTACATTGCCTTATTCGCGAAAGTTAATTCTCGCGAAATATAGCCAAATGGGTCATTCTGGGAAAGTTTCTTCCTTTAAAGTACGTGTAGCAATTAAACACTTTCTTATCGTCTCATCTAATGACCCTAATAGCAATGGCCTTCCTCGTGGATGCACAACTAACTCGCGGAATCACGTTTCTTCTAAGACGCTATTGTTAGCTCTTGCCTGTATAGTTTAGCAAATCCGCTTGCTGTTTTTTTATTGAAATTCTTCTCTTTTGTTTTGAATTTTCTCGCAGCAGCTGCATAGCCATCCTATGCGTTATATATACCAATTGGATATCTTTCCACGTTCGTCCAACGTTGCTACAGCTTTCTCATATTACTTTTTGCAGACTTGACGGTATCAGTCGCAGCTGCATGATCAACAGAACCAAGACATGGATCTGTTACAGTAGGTAAAACGCTTCTCGAAGAAAGATCCAATTAAAAAATACTGTGTGTAAGAACGCTAAATTACAAATTTTGCAACTTCAAAAGTAAGAAAATGTATCATTTTTTATCTTGTTGAGTTTATTGATTTTTTCTTCTGAGTTCTGCTCCAGGAGAGTTCTTTGATTTTTTTTCCTTTTCCTTTTTTCTTTCTTCAAGTTTTGTTAAAGCTCGCATAAATGACATTGCTCGTACAAAGTACAACAAAAAATGCAATGAAACGATGCACTCACACAAACTTGTCGGTTGATTTATTCGATGTAAAAAAACATCACTCTCCTCTGTTTCTTGAAATAACGGAACAAACATCATTCGTGAGAATTTATATTATTGTACAATGAAGGGTGAAAATTTAAATGTCAGTTTCGAATCGGTGTGTATTATTATGTACCATTCTAAATTCGGTCTTAATAAAATTCAAAGTTGGAAAAAAATGGCATTCAACAAGACATTCAAATTTTCTGCGGCTGTACGAGGCTTTTATCATTAAAGACATACTTTGAATCCGCTACAAAAACGAACATCTCCAGTGTTCGCCTGAACGAGATAATATTTTTGACCGATTTGCAATAAATCATTATTCCAAATATTTATACAGGATATAGCCACTTTAGTGTTGCAAATACTCCTATAAACGTGGGTCCTGTGTTTTGAATGTATACATTAGGTATACACCGGTATTGCCCACCCAATCTCCCTCACATGGTATAGGTTGACCCGTAGCTGTGCTGAAGACACTTGCTAAACATGCCCGCGCTGTGGACCGAACCACGAACCTTGTGATTGCGAAGCAAACTCTATAACCACAAGGCCACGCGCCAAAGTTTGTAAGATGAAAAGTGTCACGCTGATTGGCCACTTGCCCAATGAAATTTCTAGAGTGAAGAAATTTTTGATTGCCTTGGTGCGAATGTAGAGTCAAATTATCTACCACTCTTCATAGAAGATCACCTCTAGTTCAGGGTGGACATAAAACTCCATGTAAAGTCTCGGAAAGTTTACCTAGAACCTGCGACAATCTCCTTGTTATGGAGAAGTTGTATTCACGAATTATATGTAGAACCAAAAAATGAAGAAACTCTTTGATCATACCTCGAACCTGTCACCGAAATAATGGTAATGGTGTTGGAAACAAAGGCAAGGAAGGAAAAAAAAGAAAAAAGTTATCAATGTGGAAGAGAGGTCAAGGCCACAACCTGACATAAGGATCATTCTCAGAAATAACCAAGTTGCACCTATAAAAAAAAACTAAAGTTTACGAGATTGATACAATGACTAATTTGAATAATTTCTGTGGGTATTTAATATCGCAGATATAGGCCAAATCCGCGAAATTTTCTCTCCGCGAAAATTTGTACCCCAAGGGTACTTTCATTTTATCATGGATCACTTTTTTGCAGGACACAAAGCATGTGCATCTAATGAAGCTGTTGTTTTTAAGTCATTCCTCCACCCACACAACATCCTTTCTCCATATACGATGCTCCGAATCCTCCGCTGGAGAGTAGGGACGTAATCTAAAAACATAATCAGAACGATCACTTTTAAACTTGATGTTTGCATGAGAATATAACGTAATCTGAGCGCGAACCATGAATATTTGATAAGATCTGAATTAACCCATTGGATGACCTATAATTAGAACCTAGCTTACTTAAAGACATTACGAAAATCGGACACCTTTAAAGCAAACGCTTCCAACGCATCACTATAGTTCCGTGTCGAATAGAATGTTTGTTAGGTTTTATTGGATGGGATCGAATTTTGGTTTTAAAGAAATGTTTCGGATGAATGTTACAGATTTCGAGTTTATTCTGTCTCAAATATCAGATTTGATTTCACCACAAGAAAAATTCGGAGCGGAACAAATCCAATAAGTTGTGAAGAATAATGTTAGTCAAAAGCCCTAATTCAGTCATCTTTTATCGTCCAGCTTCTTTCGCCGACTGTGTTCTGAAAAATAGACAAATATTGATGCGAAAATAATATTATTGGTTCATTCTACTTATTAAAATTTCCACGGAACAAATACGTCTTCGTTTCGTCTACGCTTGTCGTTCTTGCTTTTGTTTATTTGGAAAAAAAGTCTAGTTTCTTTTCAGTGAGCGTCTTGCATTTGACTGGTGTAGTAGTTTCGTTGGTTTTAGTTTCAGTTTTGTTCATTTTCTTAAAATAGTCTCTAGTTTTAGAAGCACGGATAACTAAAATCAGTGCCCTGTCCACTCTTGGTATTCTTCGAAATCTCTCGTCCATACCGTACCCAAAGGCTGTTGATCTTTAGAAGCATGTTGCAATACCTGTATATACTGTTACATCAATTATGTCGCAATGAACAATAAATGTCGCATAGCAAACAATAAACGTCGCATCATTAGTAACAGTAGAAAAATAAATTTCCACACTTAATGTCGCAACTAATAATAAATGTCGCAAAATTTTTGTTAAAATTCCTTTTACTTATTGAATTGCTTAATTATTAATGTATGTAAGTGCTATTAATGAAAATTAAAAAGGGGACGAGGATGAGGATATGGCAAAAAAACGTTATAAAAGAAACGATGTAAAAAGGGAAAATGTTGCACAGTGGTGATAAAAAGGATATGCCGGAACGAAGTGAGGAAGGTGAAATAATAGAAAATAGAAAGGGTAAAATGGCCGAAGAGAGAGTTGGGACAGAAGAGAACAAAGGGAAACATGTGAGGCAATGTAAAGATGATGAAGGTTTTATATACAGTGACGAACTTTTTAATAGAGTGATTAGAAAAACTAGCAAAGATCTACTTTGAGAATGTCAAGAACGAATTACCTGATACAATGAGAATGAGGGCCAGGTAATTAATTGAAGTGAGCGGTGGTCAAATTTTGATGCATGCAAAATACAGACAGAAAACATGTTGGACACAGCCATGTTAACCTATGGTTGATATGTCATATTGTCTATCAAATTACGTAGGTTTTGGCCCTAGCGAAGTGCTTGCAGGGACAAATTTTGATACATTCCCACAGAGCTTAAGGCATTTGCTAGGGAAAAAAATGCAGCACGCACAGAGAATTAGTTACTTGTTTCTTTGTATTCTCACTTTTTAAACTGGTACGATATATAAATTTCGCAATAATTTGGAGGAAGGATACTCAGTACTCACATAAGAGTGTATATTATCAAGCTTCAAGACCTAAACTTGGTTATTAATTGCTTCAAGCTGCAGCTAGCTACACTCATTATAAAAAGTTTGCAGTCAAAAGAGAAAGAAACCTTATGTTTGGTAGCTAGTTACATCGCAAGTTTTTACAAGTTTATACTATTGTCTTAAAAATACCACAGTGTTGATCAAAGAAGAAGTAACAACCAGTGTAGGAGATCACACAACAAACAAGTTGGAAAAAATTTTTATTGCATAGCATAGCTAGCATGTCATAAAAGATTTATATAGCTACTGGCACGGCAAAAATTATGTAGCTCATTATAAAAATACCTATAATTTAAAAAAACAATTCTAAAAGTTTTTATTTTGTGTTTGCTAGAAACTAGACAGGGCTAGGCTACCTACATTTTTTATACGCAAATTGGAAGATATAGCTAATATAGCTAATATATACAATAATAATTTGAAAGTCAAAGGCTGTCATATAATATCATTTAATCGTGTATTTTATATTCGGTCGATTTCATCTGTGCTCTTTTTATATAGCTATCTAGCTATACTTTGTAAATAAATTCTTTACTAAATGCTCCACCACGTTAATCCATATGAAACTTTCTGGTATAGCCATAGTTTACTTTAGAAAAACTTGCCTTTTAAGTCTTTCCAGCTATAATTTTTTATTTCTTCTTGCCAAAGTGAACTGTTTTTGATAGGATAGTGTATTTTTTAACCAGTACTTTATTCTTCACAACACAACATGTATGGTACACGTACAGCTAGTTAGCTGCTAAAGCCAACAGCAACAATGTGTTTCCTCGCCTCTCTGTAAAAGCCAATAAGTGTTCTTCGTTAGCATAAGAGAATTCTTTAAGGTTTAAATAGTTAGTTTTCTGCTAGCCAAGCTGCTAATTTTATGCTAGCTCTTTTTTATGATATCTAAGTTCTATTATTATTCCAGCTAAGTCGGTAGTATGCTAGCTAGCTTTAAATGTGAGTGAGGCTAAGAAGGGGTTCATTACATGAAAATATTAACACAAGTTACGTTTGAGGCGTTTTGTATCTGAGGAAAAGGCACATGATATTAGTAAGGGTGACCTGTGGATCACGTGGATAAAATCTGTATGCTGACTTGTGGAAATGAGACATAAAACTCCATATAGCTAGCAACACCGCAATTTCCATCAGAGGCGCTCTGTATCTGAGAAAAGGTCGCGTGATATTATTAAAAGTTTTTTATGGATCACATGACTAAACACTGTGAGCCGACTTGGTTTCAGCTGGAAACAGTACAGACAAAGTAAGTCGATCGACCGATTTTCACTGAACATTACGAAGAAAGTATTAGTAATAGTCAAAATTATGTAAAAAAATGCGGACATTTCACGTACTAAGAAAAAACGCGGAAATTCGTTACGCTCTTGATATATTTATGGGAACGAGGAAAATAGCTTCGCTTGCTCTGCAATAAGATACGAACCTTGGCAAATTTTGTTGTGCGTGTATCTTTCATCGCTTAAATCCCAACTCAATACAAGATATACAATTATTGCAAGTCAGTAAACAAACTTTATCATCCACCCGTGTATGAAAATTGCTCCGTCGTACAATTTTAGATATTTATTTGGCAATTAAAAACAATTCAATTTATCCTAAAGAATCTTAACGAAAAAGAGCGGCGGTAAAAAATTTGTAGATAGATAGGTAGATAGATAGATAGATAGAGACATGGCGGCAAGGCTGGACATTGCTAGATTTGTGTCCAGGCTAAAGCCTCGGAAAATATCTATTTTCTCGCAAGCCAACGAAGATGCTTCATTTTAATCTTTGCCAATTTAATGACCAATGTGAACAGAGTTTGTGTACTCTTCGTGTGGCCAGAACATTCTGTGTACGGCCATGAATAAAATGGTCGTTGTAGCTTTATTGATTTAGCTTGAAAGCCAAACACTCTTCTTTAAATTTGTGTATTTTATTGGGTAAGAATTATTTTATATATAATTGAGAAAATTGTGCTGCCAAGCTAGCTATCTCAATTGTTGGTGCTGACTTGGGCCTGCCTCTTTTTATAGTCGTGAAGTTACTTAGCTATCGAGCTAGCTAGCTAGCTAGCCAGCTAACTGCATAAGATATATAGTGCCTGCTTTGATTAAAGTGCCTTTTTTCTTTAAGGAGCTAGCAACAAAAAACCTTTGTCCTGCGAAATATTTTCATGGCTGTGGACATCCAACTCCTGTTCTTATGGGAAAAAGGGGCTACTTCTATTAGATGAAAAGATATATATTCGCACAGATTTTTTTTTTGCAGAAAAGTTGTCGAAACCTGACAACAGTTTATTATTACTTGAACCGAACAGTCAGGGTAAACTGATTAGCCTGTAACAGAATATGTAGTTAGACGATGCAGGATTATTAGACGCTACGCTTAGTATAATTAGCCGTTAAAAGCTTCTTTGTGTTCTTTACAGCTGGCTAACTGCATATTTTTCATGTTCTTTCTTGAAATCGGAATAGTGTTGTTATTTAGTAATACGACATATTGCTAAATACAGTAAAATTAACTTTTTTGCACAATGGTTTCTTGTTTCTTTTTTTGGTTTCAACTGAAGCACAACTTTATGTGGGTCTATATAAATATAGAGGGCTATGGCAAAATTGATAACGAAGAAAAGTGTGGATATTCAAGTAAAAAAAAATATATTGAATAAGTAGTTGTATGAGTGGCTAATTATACTGTACGCACTGTATATACAGTGGACTATTACTAGAACCCCTATAACCCGAATCTCTCTTTAACTCAAACGTTTTTTTTTTATCTCTTTGGGTATTTCCTCGCTATAACTCCAGTGTCGCAACATGTATCTAGAACTTTATATGACACAAGCCGTTTTTGCATTATTTTGGCTCTGTAAACATAATTAAAGTCTTAACTGATTCGATTGTTTCATATCTACATATGTGAAAGGTCTTAAATGATTCAAATGCCATTCGAACAAAACATAAACACGATTCTTTGGTATTAAGGTTTTACAATCATGGCGTCTATTGCTGGGACAAAACGTAAAGCAGAAAAGGGAAAAATCACGCTTAATTTGCCATTTATACAAAATTTATACAAAAACTTGGAAAAACGTCCAACACTCTATTACCCCAACCTCTCTATAACATGAACGGTTTCCGATTCCCTGTGGCTGTTCGAGGCATAGAGAGTCCACTGTATAATTATTCTGCATAGATAAATAGATGATCTGTATATTTTATATGGCTAGCCTCACATATATCCAGGGATATACCCTTTCTATTTTTTTCAGGAGAGGCCATGGCTTAGATGGGGAGTCCTAGGAGTCTTTAATGCTCATTAAAAATTGATTTTTAGAAATCTCAGAAAAAGAACCATCGATTTATCAAATCCGCAAGTTTAATAATTGTGTGTTTACCATTTTTTGCTTCAACTTGTTGAATTCAATTTGTCAATTTAAATTTCAGAAGTTAGATATTTTCAACTTTTTGGATTTATCGAACGAAACATGACCAATCAGTTTTCTCAAAAAGTTTCCCCTGAAAGAAATTTTAATTCGAGAATTCGAATCAAAAAAGGATAATAAACAATCAAATTTTTTGAATTCAATAATCGATTTCAACAAAATAAATCCTGTTTTGTCCACAGCTTTCAAAATCATGTATTGTCTGCTTAATATGTTACTTGTTTAAAAAGCTATCAAAAGCCAGCTTGAATAAATTTATATACATATATTTATATGTATAATATATAATATACGTTGTGCATGACATGGCATTGATTTGTATCCTTTTAATAAATTCCCTTTTC
This sequence comes from Hydractinia symbiolongicarpus, assembly GCF_029227915.1. NCBI lineage: Eukaryota > Metazoa > Cnidaria > Hydrozoa > Anthoathecata > Hydractiniidae > Hydractinia > Hydractinia symbiolongicarpus. The sequence goes on along the minus strand of NC_079885.1, from coordinate 12,898,337 downwards.
AAAGAGGCAAAGAGAGGTTAAAGAGGCAATAATTAAACAAATTGATGTTAATTCAGTTTATGGCAAAATTTTATTCTTGTTTCTCATTTTTATAACATTCTTTCTTTTTCAGATCAGCGGTTATCAAAGAATGCACAACCAGCATTTTCAAAAAATTTTCAACAAGAGAGTAAATTGTGAAGGCCTAAATACTGAAATATTCAAATGCTTATTTGAATATTTGAAAACCTCCTTATAAAAGACATACTAAAACTTTTCTCAGGAACGAAAGGCATGAACTCGGTTCAAGATACCACTTTACACTACCCCTTGAACTGACTCCCAAAATGGATTGTTTTACATTTTTGCTCAATTTTTCTTCAACCTCTTTAGTACATTTTATTAGCTAGTTTTATGACCTTTTTAATGAAAGATAAAATTTCAATATCTTATCTTCTTTCTCCTCCTAAAGGCAGGTCTCCTGACACATTTTACGCGGTAGATTTCATTATGTCTTGACACTTCAGAGCAGGTTTTTGAAGTAATAGAAACCAATTTTGAGAATAACCTTATGTGGCAGACACCTTTCTAAAGCAGACATTATTTAAGTCCTGATGGTTATGAATATGTTTCACTGTATATATTTTGTGCATCGTTATACATAATAAGCATTTCCACAACCACCTTTTTGTCTCACAGACAGATTTATAAATTCGTTCTTATACATTATTTTTTTGAAGATAGCTTTCATTTTTCGCAGGTATTCACTTAGTGTTGATTTGATACACTAATTCTTTTTTTAAGTAGTAGATACACATGCTCAATTTTCGCGCACTTTTGATTCGCACGCTATTTCTTTTATAGAAATATGCTGTATCAGAATATCAGGCTGAGATTTAAGGTTAAAAAAAGTATATCTATGTATAACAATAGAGAAATAAGAATAATGACCAGCTTGGTTAGAATTTTGGTATTTTTAAAAAACCGTGAAGGTAAACTAATAAAATGCAATCATTGTCAGTTTTATTTTATTTTTAACTTTAGGTACGATGAAGTTTGCCTATCTGGTATCAATTTTCAAAAACAAAAATTCGACAACGCTGAAAGTTTTACGCAATTAGTTTGGAAGGACACGAAACGGTTTGGAATTTCTGTCGCAAAAGGTAAAAAAGATAATCAAACATGTACGTATGTGGCTGCGTTGTATCGACCCCCTGGTAACATTGAAGAATTTTATGGAGAAAATGTGGCGCTTGGAGATTTAAAACGGGGGACATATTGCAAAAATTTAAAACGAGATGCGATTGGAAAAAAGGAGAAGAACAAGATTACACAAGGTATTTGAAGATAAAACTTCTCTTTAAAACACTGCCACCTTAATAGCTTTGTGAACAATATATTTGGAGAGAACGTTTTGAAAAACAATCCCCGGTATTTCCCACTTTATTTTTTCTTCTTTAATGTTGTCGCCCACCAACACCTATTTTCAAAATTAAAAAATGTATACTTGCGACTTTCTAATTTTGCGTGTACGATTTGAAATATGCATTTAGAAAAAGCCATAATTCAGCGATTGCAATAAATTAGTCAACTCGCGCGTTTGACCACGACTAAAATTGAAATTGGCAGAGAATTAAGGCGATGTTATAGCTATAGAAAAAAAAGCGAGTATTAGGTATAAAAATATGAAATGCCAGTCGGTGTCCCATGGATAAATCCACGTGTTCGCCCGTCCTTTATTTACCGCATTTCGTGTATCTCGCTACTACAGTCACTATTTTGCGTGACAGACAGACGTATAGGGTATTATAATATAGACTAGCCGGTAGCCCGTGAAAAAAATCCACGGGATCGCCCGTCCTTTATACATCGCATTTCGTATTTCCGTAACAAAAAGACAAACAGACGCACGAACAGACAGACGGACTACGGCTATTATTAAAGAGATTTAATCATTTAGCCATTTATAATGGACACAAAATTTTAAAATGGTAATTATTAATTTTAACAAGCTTTTTTGATTACTAAACGAAGCAGTTTTAATATTTGGACTAAGTGGCAAATCAGACTACTTTTTCTGTTGAGTGTTAAATTTTGATGAAAACTACGCATTTTAAATCAAGATGACGAAAAATCAAGATTTTGTCATATTTACCATGGTTTTTGTTTTTCAATGTCAGATTTTATCGAAAAGGAAACCTTTTTTTAATTTTTGCACCACTTTTGGCCCACAAATGGTTTTTAGGCGACGAAACAATTTTTATTTATATTAGTATGTTATAATTATTTCTTTATATTTATAATTATATATTATTTTATCCTGAACTTATTATTTATGCATATTTATAAATTTTTATGATTTTTTATTACACATATTTATATCTTATTTTTATGTCCAGCTTTAATTTCCTATTTCTCATTTTACGAACAAACCTGATGATTATTTGAACCAAAATTATCAACTTTGGTCCCATGCCACTTGTATTGAACAGTTCAAAATCAACGGCCGCAACAGAACAGACGACAACAGTACTCTTTCTGAATACTAAGCCTAGGCCTTCTCGCTTTCCAACACTGTAGCTTCATGGACAACTAGGTTCACGGTTATTGAAAGCTTTATTGGTTTGACATGTAAGGATTATTTTTACGTGTACTTGCTAACGTCGTTTGTAAGAATAATATATTTTGCTTATAGTCTCCAGTGCGTATAAAAAGGCAAAGATTTACGCTGCCAGACGGACGGCACCGAATAACAGACTTTTTAACGGCTACCGAAAACCTGTAAATAACCCCAGACCAGTCAATCAACGAGGCAGTTCAACCCGAAATAATAAACTGGTTAATCGAAATAATCTTAAAGGTAATCCAAAACTAAAAGGAATTGTTCAAAACGCTCCTGAAGTAAATTTGGCCCATCAAAATAACTTAAATCAAGAAAATTCAAAAGTTACCCAAACTAACCTTTTAACAAATAATGTTTTAGCAACCCAAAACAATCAAATGTTTCCGTTTTATTTTGCGAAAAATCAAAATGGGTTGTATTATTTTCCTTCATCAACCATGCATGCTTATAACCACTATAATCCGCTCAATCCTCTCCCTCTCCCTCGTCCCAAACTACCAGCTCAAGCCAGAACTGCAATGCCTCAAGTACCACTTAATACCATAACACAAAATAACCTCTTTAGTAAACAATATTACGGCGCACTTGCTAACAGCAACTTAGAGGTACAAAAATTTATTTTAAATGAGTTGCAATCATCAACGCTTGCTCGACATCATACATTTGTTCCATTTAATGCCACAAGGCTTGTAGATCGGATCCTAAAAGGCCGAAGTCTTACTCACGGGCTATTTAACATTGCAGCTCCTCGAAACGTGCACGCCTTTCAAAAAAGCTTTCTACCTCGAGTTCAAAAAGATCATCTTACTTCAAAACAATTTATTAAGAAGCCGTTGGTAAAACAAGTTGGAGCACGTGGTGGCGGCAACCTTGTGGGAGAAAACAAAAAATCAACCGGAGTAGTTTCAATTTCACGTCAGTCGAATAATGATAAAATGTCACATGTACTTGATATACCATATGTTTCACATCATTTCATGTTAAATAATACAACTCATCACCTACCCGCAACTCGACGCGTCATCTTTAATATGAAAGTGCATCCAGTGATCGCTTTGCCAGTCACACGTCAACTTATATCCAAAAAGATGTTGCATCCAGTGAAAGATAATTTTCTTTCAAGTAAAATAGTATTTCCAAAAATGAACAACACGATCCAAATGAAGAAATCAGGGAAAATGAGGGCCACACCGAATAATCATCAACAGAAACTAAAAAACCCGAATAACCATCTAGAAAAACAAATCAAAAACAAAACGTTGAAAAACCAAACAAGTACAAACAAATCTGCCGAAAGTAACATGCAAAAGCCGAATGCAAAAACTGTCGTTCTCCCTGAACATCGAAATATAGGGAACAAAAATAGTGGAGATACTCTACAAAGGGCTAAATTAAATCTTACAACATATATGAATAATAGTCACTCCATGAATAATAGTCACTCCATGAATAATAGTCACTCTATGAATAATAGTCACTCTATGAATAATAGTCACTCCATGAATAATAGTCACTCTATGAATAATAGTCACTCCATAATTGGAACAATCTCTAATGAGGGTAGAAACAAAATGACCGAAAACATAAGACCAGAAAAACAGCTTGAAGTGAGAAAAATCACGGACGAAAAGGAAAATCCGGATCACCATAACAGAAACGAGTTGGTAAATGCAACAACCGGATTACAAAGTAATACCGGTCCTAAAAATACAACGTCTTTGAAAGAATCAGTAAAAAATAATGTCACGCAAAGCAAAATTAAGTCTGCGCCTGGTAGAATATCTTACCACCACAAGGCGGACATACAGTACAACCATACCAAGTATTTTCACGTTAATAAAACGCAGAAAAGCAACAAGACAAGTCAACAAGAAATATTATATAACACGACTAACTCATCAAATATTGGCGTGTCGAAACACATAAGAAAATATTACGGTCATAACACGTCATCGCTACTGACCTACGACAATAAAACCAGCATAATACGTAAAAACGGTACTGAAACAAATCAAAACAACACGATAGTCCGTCATTTAACATCTGCTAAGAGCGAAAATAGAAAAAACAAAATTGTAGAATCGACCGCCGCTAAAAGAGCGACATTACTTCATAATAACACAGATGTTACCAATCATACTCTAGAAAACTACACCAGTGTTGTCAATCACCCAATAAAGAATACAGGGAATCAAAGTTTAATCTCCAACCGCACTTTTGCCCACAATGAAACCAACAAGAACTTCAACGAAAGTATACCTAACGTTAGTAATTATAAAGAGGAACCTCTCGGTATGGATAACCAAACTTCATTTAATGAAGATAGTACGCTTAAGAATGGTTTGTTCAATGTAACTATAGAGAAAGGAAAATTAGGAAAGACGGATAACAAAACGATGAAAAACATTGACCCTCCTACAAGGAGTTTAAATAAAAATATGTCCTTTATAGTTGACAAAAATCCCACAACGTATTTAGCTTCCAACTATTCACTGCGTTCTGTTAATTTTCTGCATTATAATAAAACTGTACCTTTACGACCAGCTGAACAGACTCATACCAAGAATGGCAATATTTCCTTAAATCATACAGAATCTACTGCCAAGTCCCCAGAGTCACAAAAACTAACAAATATTGCCAATATAGCATCATCTGATATACTTGAGCGAAATATATCATCACTAGCCAGTGATAGCAACAACTGGGGAGAGCTACCACAATCTGATAATATCGAGTCTCAATTTGATCCAACAGAAAGGAGTATAGACGAGACTAGCAGCTTGGATGTCTCAAATGATTTAAGCCAACACGATGCAACTTATTCTCAAGACACGTATCAAGATGGGTTTGATCGGGATATGGTTGTGTCTGTTAAAGGGGGGACCCTTAGCGCAGGAATCGATAACCGTGACTTCTTAGACGACGGAGACGGATTTATTGTGAATTCAGAGCAAGTTGGCGATTTTGAAGAGACTGAAAAAGAGTATGAATCAGCGAGGCAAAGAGATAACGATGGTTTTGTCCGTGATAATGTAGAGGTGAATAATGATGACGGTGGTAGTCGATACGGCGATGTATCTTATAATGATCAATATGGTGGACGACATAAAAAGAAAATGTCGCTGTTCGATACAGTAAAACGCTTTTCGCATAATACTTACAAGAAGCGACGATATGAAGACAACAGTTTTCCTGAGAACGCTGATGACAACGAAAACTGGAAACCTATTCGACTAGATGATGTTGTAACACACACCGCCCTTGTTGATACACACGAACATGATCCTTCAAGTAGAAGAATGAAAGTTAGTTACAGAAAGAGAAATAGGCGTAAAGAATTAACGGCTAGCAGGAGACAAAATGTTCATACGACTATAAACACGATTCAACCAAACTCCTCCAGTACTGCTATATATAACCAATATTATAATCCATACTTTCAATTAGGAACTACGGCAACACAATCTACGACGAACGTACCAACCGCGAAAACAAACGCTTATCCAACCATTATAAAAACCAACCCACAAATTTTTTGGAATCTTTCATCACAATCCTTACAGGATAGCTCACAAGAAAGTAATCAGACCTATAATTCACAAGCCATGTATTATAATTATTTCCAACAAAACCAAAAAGTAAGGCAAGCCGATGTACAATCAACGTTTGCACCTATCCTGAGTACTACCAATGCTCAAGCATTCAGCAGCAACCAAAAAACTGGAAGCAATAAACCAGAAGGAACAGTTACAAACTACCAACTTGCTAAGAATGTGACAACACCTAACATACCTACCTTTGCTAAGCAGACAACTTCTCAAAATTATATTGCCCCCGTGGTGTCTCTCGACTCTAGCACAAAGGTAGTTGATCTGGCAAGTAGTTCCGATGTGGTTTCACTTAATGGTATGTTTAATTTTCTTCTATTTTAAAACAGACATTCACACATAGATTTTGCAGAACCAGAAACGATACAACCACCTTCTCCACAAAGTATCCAGCAATATATATTCATCCATCCATACACGTCGGATCGTTCAAAGAATGCAAGATCGTATATAATAGAAATCCTTTCACCTGACAATGCATTCAATCGTTTAGTTTAGTACAGGAATTGAGTAAGAACGAAAGTATCCCTGAAAATATAATATGAAATGGTTACTAAGAACTGGTGTCTCTTACAACACGAATTGCAAGAACAGAATACATATACAGAGTAGATCGTTCTACCTTCAACAGAATTCTTTCAATATACTTTAATATAACAATTTTTCACTTCTAGCATGAAATATTGCATGTACATTTATTGCACTAGCAGCATTTTTTGAAGACATTAAAAAACATTCGCAGACATTCATTCAACGACATAGCATAACATATTCCGATCATAAAATTAAATTAAGACAAATTAATACATATGTTTATCTGTAAAAAAACTATATATTGCTTGTCAATTTAGACGAAAAGGTACAACGGGACAAATGCCCCGTTGTACTTTTGTGTAACCTATCTGAAAATTAGTGAGAACCATTTTCATATCTTATATTATAGCCAGTTATCTACACAAAAATCCTACTCAATCAAGAAGTATAGAGGAAAACAAACAACAAAGCGGCACATTTTCATTCAGCTCCCATGGAGGAAGTAGTGGCGGAGGTCGAATATATTCAAATCGTTATTCCTCGTCTGGTGGAATGTCTGGAGGCAGGCTGTCTGGCTCAAATTTAAAAATGAGTGGAAGTAAATCTTCCTCAGGCAGCAGGTTCTCCTCAGGTGGTATGTCCAGTAGAATGAGTAGTGGTCGTCGAATTTCAATGTCCGGTAGTAGAATGTCCAGCTTTAGGGGAGGTATGAGTGGAAGTGAAGGTATGAGTGGAAGTGGAGGTATGAGTGCAAATGGAGGTATGAGTGCAAGTGGAGGTATGAGTGCAAGTGGAGGTCACTCTTCCAGTGGGCGTTTCGGGTTTGGTGGTAAAAGTTCGGGTGGTGGTGGTGCTAAAGTAGGTGCTACTGGCTCCATGGTTGGCGCAATGAGTAAAGGGGGCGCGATGAGTGAGAAATTAGGAGGAGCAATGAGTGGAGGAATGAGTGGTGGAATGAGTGGTGCAGAAAGTGGTTCAAAAATTGCTGGAGGTGGGACAGTAGGAGCAAGTGGCGCAATAGGGGCAGGTGGAAATTTTGGTACAAAAGGTATTTCGGGAGCAGGTGAAATATCAGGGACAGGTGGACAAATAGGGGCTAGTGGGATAGGTGGGGCAGCAGGATCCGGTGTATCAGGTGCAGCCGCTGCTAATGGAGAAATAGGAACAGGAGGAGCAACAGAATCAGGTGGTACGGTAGGAGGAGGTGGGAAAGCCGGACCAGGTGAACAAGAACCAGGAGGTGCGGCAGGGATGGGAGGAGAACTAGGAGCAGCTGGAGCTACAGGCACAGAAGGAGTAGTTGGAGCAGGTGGGGCGGCAGAAGAAGCATATGGTGCAGCAGGAGCAGGTGGGGAAGCAGGAGCAGGTGGGAAACCAGGAGCAGGTGATGCGGCAGGAGCAGGAGGTGCGGCAGAAGCGGGTGGTGCGGCAGGAACAGGTGGTGCGGCAGGAGCGGGTGGTGCGGCAGGAGCAGGTGGTGCGGCAGGAGCAGGTGGTGCGGCAGGAGCAGGTGGTGCGGCAGGAGCGGGGGGTGCGGCAGGAGCAGGTGGTGCAACAGGAGCAGGTGGAGAAATAGGAGCACAAGGGGAAGACGGATCAACTGGGGCAATAGAAGCTGTTGGATCAGCAGGTGTTGGTGGGGCAGGTGGCGCGACTGGAACAGGTAAAATAGAAGGCACAGGTGACGTAGCAGGTGCAGGTGGCGCAGCTGCAGCAGGTAAGGTGGAAGGAGCAGCTGGGGCAGACGTTGCAGCTGGGGCAGAAGGAGAAGCTGAGGAAGCTGGGGCGGAAGGAGCAGGTGGGGGAGTTGGAGCAGGTGGGGCAGTTGGAGCAGGAGGGACAGTTGGGGCAGGTGGGGCAATGGAAGACAATGTATCAGCAGAAGGTGGTGGAGCAGGTGTTGCGGTTGGAGCAGGTAGCGCAGCACCAGCAGGTGGGGCAGAAGGAGCAGGTGGAGCAGAAGGAGCAGGTGGTGCTGAAGGAGCTGATGCTGCTGGGGCAGCTGGTGGGGCAATGGAAGCCGCTGGATCAGCAGGGGGTGGTGGAGCAGAGGGTGCGGCAGGAGCAGGTGGTGCAGGAGGAGCAGGTGTTGCGGCAGGAGCAGGTGAAGTAGAAGGACCGGTTGGAGCAGCAGGAGCAAGTGGGGTATCAGGATCAGGGGGAGTAGAAGGAGCGGGTGGAACATCAGGAGCTGGTGGGAAATTGGGAGCTGCTGGAGCTGCAGGAAATGGTGGAACTACATCAGCAGGTGGTGCACCTGGAACAGGGACAGGAGAGTCTGGTGGAACAACCGGAACGGGAAGTGAAGCAGGAAAAGAGGGTGGAGTGAGCGGTTCAACGGGAGCAGCGGAAACAGGTGGTATAAAAGCAGAAGGAAGTCAAGAAAATGTTGCTGGTGGAGGAGGAGGTGATCAACTAGGAGTAACTGGAGAAACAGGGGGAACTCAAGAAGGTACTGCGAATATTAGTGAAGGAAGCCAGGCCATCGGTGGAATTGCTGCTGCAGATCAAAGTGGTAGTAATGAAGGAACCAGTGAAAGCCAAGGGTCTAAGGGTGAATCTGCTGGAGGAAGTAAGGAGTTTAATCAACGCACTAGTAATAAGGGTGGAGAAGTCGGAACTACAGACAGCAACAGCAATAGCGAAGAGGAACATGGTGGTAATAATGGTCAATTAGATACTGATCAAAATAGCTCCAGTAGCAGTTCTACAAATGAGAATGGGAATGTCAGCGCAGGAGATGATTTGGGTAAGTGATTTGGCTTTTTACTTTTTCAGTTAAAGAATAGAGAATATAACTACATGCAACATTAAAAACTGCTTTCTCTGTTTATATGGTGTTGCCATACTTATGCAAGGGTGATTCACATGTTAAAAGCGTATTAAAAATCTGTAATCTTAACGCAGGCCATTATAGTTTTAAACACCGTTCATGTAATCTATTAACAACTAAGCATGTGTTTGTAGAATTTGTCTGTTAACAAGTACAAGTCAGCTATTGCTGGGTGTTGATTTATTCGAGATCTAGTCAATGAATATTTCTTATGTAAACACATGGAAACATACTGGGGCAGCCTAGGCAAAACGTTTTTTATGCTTCCCTAATCAATTTCTTCCGTTACAAACAATAATTTTTGTTCTGCTAAGGTTTTTTTACAAAGCCTAATCAAAATTAGGTTTTCTTGGAGATAAACACAAGCTATAAACTAGTCAGGTAAGTGGGCCAGCCCTTTGACAGCTTAATTTTTATTATGGGTTACCGTGGGTTAACCTTTGCGTTTATTCTTTTGTATTATGAGTTAATATTAAATATTCATAGTTTTCACTTAAGAAGAAAATTAACCCATATTTTGCACTTTTCTATTTCAATGTCACATGCCGAGAATACACCCGAAGGCTTTTGAGCCTGGTTTGTTAAGTGCCTATTTGTTTTTAATACTAAGAACCCAACTTCAAAATTCAGCTTTATTTCGTTTTTATATAGCGACATGCAGCGTAATAGAAAAGGGCCTTTAATGTTGGTTAGAAATTTACTCCAAAATAATTAATCATTTGGATATTATTATTAATATTCGACATCCATAATTAATTTGATAAAAGGACTTACCAAAGTTTTCTTGTAAGAGGACTTTAAACTTTTTCGGTCTAGATAGGACAATTTCTTCTCAATTTATTTTTACCTTCAATAATAAAGCAAATCATAAAAAAGTAATTATTTATTAACAGGATGTCTTATTTTTGAGTGGCCCGGGTATTACATAATGTTATTCAGAATGTAGAACATAAATAACGGAGATCTCACTTGAGCCCATTCGGAACCCTTAAAGTTCTCATTTCAATACTACAAAGGAGCCGGTTGAAAGCAGTTTCAACTTGACAATTTTGTTTTCGACTTTGCGTTTAAAAGCTTCATCTATTTAAATGAGAGCTAATGGTTCATAATAAGTTGTGCTTAGAATGTTTATTATAGTGTGAAAATGAGTTGTGTTAAATTTTTTATACTTTTATATTTATATCAGTTTTTGAGATATTTAAGGTCGAAGTAGTCCTACGGTTACCGCCATGACTGTGTTGATTAGGACTTTCTATTAGGTAAAATACTAACTTGTGTGACGTAAGTCCGCGGGGATGCAATCAAACGCATTCTGAATGAACGAAACGCGGGAATCCTGTGCCTCTTGCTATTCCCTAAAAGTGATTTTATTTATCCTGTTTTGAAATAAATATTTTCCGCAGAATATAATAATGTTTCACCGTTATAAATATAGTTTTAGAGTTTTAGACATATCATTTAGACTTATTACTTGGAAAAAATAAATATTAGCTACGTGTATTCAAATTTATGAAACTTTTCTTTTGTTATTTTTGTATCAAAACATCTTAAAAACAACTATTGAATACGTGTTTGAGATCAACTATTTACAGAGTCCCTTAATATTATAGGAGAAATTTAAGAAATGTAACTACACCAATATAAGCAAAATTAATGTTCATTCTTCTTAAATCAACATTTGTTGACATTTATCAAGAGTCTATTATAGAACACATTATAAGGCGTTTATTATTGGTATAATATTGTAAATTTCCGATTAACATTCGGGTGTAATAAAGTATGACCTAGAAGGACAGATTTGATATGAATCTCGCCCTAGAGATTCTTAGTTTTTTTATATTGACTATGTCCCAATACAAGAACCTAAGACGCCCGGGGAGGAGACTGGTTGGACTTTAACTCATGCGTCACGTGCGTAATAAAACTTAGAATTGAAAAGCAAAATTTTAATTTGAGTTTTTAATTATTGTTTTTTGATCTTTCTTGAGTTTTTAATTTATAAATTTTCAATTTTCAAATTAAATCGAAATTCAAAAATCATTAAATAATTTTGATTTTTGATTTTCAAATTAAATTAAAAAACAAAATTAGCAACTATTGCTGATTTTCAATTTTCAATTAAATTTGCCGTCTTCTTCGTCGCTTGAAAATCCGTGACCTAAAAGGGACATTCAATTTTCATTTTAAAATAAAACAAATTTCAATTTTTTATCAATTTTTCTTTTTTAATTCAATACAAAAAGAAAATTTTTAACTCAATTTTCGCTTTTCGTTTTCAAATCAAAAAACAAAAAAAGGAACTTCATATTTTGGCAAAAAAGTACGCACTCCTTCGCAGATGTTTTTCTTCCCACGAACCCAAGGATTACTTTGGGTCATTTGGTGCTAAAAATCCCAAAATGTAATATTAATTTCTAAATTTCTTATTTTTAAGAGAATTTTAAATTTGAAAATTAAATCAAATTTTATTTAAATCAAAAATTGAATTTTAAGTTCAATTTTTGATTTTTGAATTGAATCAAAAATTGAAATTCAAGTTCAATTGATAATTTTGGTTTCAATAGAAAATTGAAAATTTTTAACTCATAAATGCCTAAAAGACTAACAAGTCATGTGACAAGTCATGTGATAATTCTGACCTATCAGATCAATTGACGTGAAGTGTAAAGTATTGTATAGCATTCGTAGGATTCAGTTGAATGTTGTTTGTCTTACCACAGAAACAGATATAAATAAAATTTTTACTGAAGAAATTCTTTTTTTTTTCCTAAAAAGATAACTTATGAAGAGATAAACAATATCTCTCCAGGAGAAAGAAGTTATTCCGTGAAGTCAATAAAACGGTATTGTAAAGAAAATGGATTGTCGCCAAGAGTTTCACAAGGCTATTTAGAACACATTGTAGCAACGGCAGTTCCAGAAGTAAATATAAGACATTATTACATTTACTTCAGTTATATATAATTCTTGATTTTTGATTTGAATCAAAAATTGAAATTCAAGTTCAATTGTTAATTGTGATTTAAATAAAAATTCGAAAATAAAATCAAATATTTGATCGTTGAGTTAAATTAAAAATTGAAAATCAACTTTGATTTTTAAATTAAATTAAAAAAGAAAATTCGATTTTATTTTTTTTCTGAAGAATAATCACTTTTTTATTATAATTAGCGGACAAGGATTTACGCAACTAATGATACGTCTACTTACAATGAAGAAGGGTCCTTACACCTCTTAAAGCTTAAACCGTGGGCCAGTTTTTAAACTTTTTGTGAGAAGACTTTGAAACACTGCGTAAAAATTTATCAACTGGTGTGAGAAAATCTTCAAACATTTCAAAAATTTCGGAATCAAGCTACAGATTTATATGTCATCGATTTGGACTTAGGAAGATTCCTAAAACAATCTTATGAAAATATATTGCGCTTGAAACGCAGCATTGCTTAGGTTGGATCGAAACGAAAAGGCACATTTAGTGAATTGATTAATTAGTCGATGTTTTGATAATATGTTTAAAAGAGAATCTTACAGTAGATTCCCGCTCGGTGAACAGAAAAGTTCCGTATAGCGAACTTAAAGCGTCACAGGATTTTTTGCAATGGATACATAACACAAATTTTGTTAAGAACAATTTATATTTAGGTATTAGTACGTCTTCTCTGGTGGTTTTGGGGTGCAGCTTTTGCTAAAGCTTGTCCAACTCTATTATGGCTAACACGTATATTGTCTCTATTAGCAATATGCCCGGTCATCATTTTCCTCTCCTACGTTGGACCAACCGTAAATAAATAAATTTGGTCAATGTCAGTGTAATAAAATAGTGAATAACAAAGTTCATTTATAGAGACGCTGTTTTATTCAAAGAAATGAAAATTATATATAACTGAAGTAAATGTAATAATGTCTTATACATACTTCTGGAACTGCCGTTGCTACAATCTGTTCTAAATGGGCTTGTGAAACTCTTGGCGACAATCCATTTTCTTTACAATACCGTTTTATTGACTTCACGGAATAACTTCTTTCTCCTGGAGAGATATTGTTTATCTCTTTATAAGTTTTCTTTTTAGGAAAAAAAAGAATTTCTTCAGTAAAAATTTTATTCATGTCTGTTTCTGTGGTAAGACAAACAACATTCAACTGAATCCTACGAATGCTATACAACACTTTACACTTCACGTCAATTGATCTGATAGGCCAGAATTATCACATGACTTGTCACATGATTTGTTAGTCTTTTAGGCATTTATGAGTTTAAAAATTTCAATTTTCTATTAAAACGAAATTTGATTTAATTTTAAATTTAAAATTCTCTTAAAAATCAGAAATTTAGAAATTGATATTACATTTTGGGATTTTTAGCACCAAATGACCCAAAGAAATCCTTGCGTTCGTAGAAGAAAACGTCTGCGAAGGAAAGCGTACTTTTTTTGCCAAAATATGAAGTTTCTCTTTCGTTCTTTGATTTGAAAACGAAAAGCGAAAATTGAGTTGAAATTTTCTTTTTGTATTGAATTAAAAAAGAAAAATTGATAATAAAATTGAATTTTGTTTTTATTTTAAAATGAAAATTGAATGTCCCTTTTACGTCACGGATTTTAATGTTGTTTTTTAGATATGTCAGAATTGCTTTAGTACAAAAAACATATATGTAATTTCTCCTTTAAGGTTGAATCATGCAATCTCAGTCATGATTAAAACTATGCCTCTTTTTTCTCTCTCAAAAGTCGACTTTTTAAGCGCGTATTTTTTTATTTTTCTCCCGCGCTTTTCAGCCAATGAAGTTCAAGGAAAGCGCAAGCTATTTTATTTAAGAAAACTATTAAGAAAAACAGTAATATTTTTATAGTTCACAACATAACTATTTAGAAATCGGCCGTGTCATTGAATTCCTTTAGTTCGTAAGGCACCTCTTACATCTAACTGATTTCTGCATATTTTGATTGTTGAAATATGTAAAACTTAAATCCAAAATTTGCCCCTAAAATTCTCTACAGCTTTTTTAGATATCATAATTTACAATATAAATAATTTTAACGATGAGTAATCAAAATGCTTCATTCATATTTTTGCTAACATAAAAAAGAAACAATTCAACATGGCCAACAGTTAGGCGAGTCACCCTTGTCCCCAGAGTTTTTGCCTTTTTGATATGAGAGAAGACGGTGAAAAATACCCTGGTATCGTTGACTTGATGTTGAAATATTATTGGCTTTCATGTTTTAGCATAATTATTACGTTTTTCCCTTAGTCAGCACTTTTCTGATCAAGATTAAAATGGCGCATGCGGTGGTGGATTATATTTGTAAACAAAACTTTATAAAAGCTAGCTTAATTTATGAAAAACGGTTTGGTGTCACTTATTAGATTTATTAAAATATTACTGACTCGGTCTTGGTGATGCGTTTTACATTAAGAAATAAGATAGCGGCATATAAGAATAGACTAGAATTCTAAAAGACAGGGCTGTTGTGGAAATAAAAAAAAAAACAGCCCTGTCCTTTAAAAAGTGTATGTAAGATTTTAGTGTGCTTAGTAGGCCTACTGTAGACGTGTTGGTATCGGCTAGCTTTACGCATTTTAGCTTGATATTTTGCCTATATTTAACTATTAGCTATCTAGCTAGCTAAACATACAAAGTAAAATTTCCGAATTTAAAGAGGATTAGAAACTTGGTGTTTTTATTCTTCAGTGAAATTTCTCCCAAAAACATGCAATCACAACATATTTGCTGGAAATCAACCCCACATGAATAAATCTCCCAATTATGTATGTTTCTGGGTATCCCATTTGTAGAAAAGTATCAAATATTAACTTAAAATTGTTGAAGTTATTTAAGGAAAGAAAAAATAATTAACAAAACTTAGGGAAGGAGGGCCTAGGCGTCTTCGAGAGAAAAAAATCAACCCACCCGCAGCTTTCTTTCATGGGTATCCTACAACAGAATTATACTACAAAATTATGGCAGAATTTTGTTATTGACAGAGTAGGTTTCTGTGAGAGAGTGACAGATATGAAACTACCGTTTCTTGCATTAAATTATAAGTAGATATACAATAGGTAAACATAGGTTATTGAGATTTATTAACCCGAGGTGATTTATATTCAACGACGCGCAGCGGAGTTGAATATAATATCACCGAGGGTTAATAAATCCAATAACCTATGTTTACCTATTGTATATATGTTTTATTATATACCCAAAAGAGATTGTTATAATTAATATTACTTATTTTGTTTTGTGTTTGTTTTGTTTTCGTTTCATTTTATAGTGTAGATCGAAACATTTTTTTGTGAAATCGACATGTTTTTGTTTCGATTTCTTTGTTTTGAAGTTTTTGTAAAAAGAATTTTCTCGACAAAAAAGTTCCCGCCATTTCACGTGTTTGGAAATCGACCAATCAGAAAACGGACCACTAAGAAACAACCAATCACAGTTAATTACGATAAAAATTAATGAGGCGGAAAGGATAAAATCAAAACATGCGTTTACGAATGTTTTGTCAAAACTATTGTTACGTCACAAGCATTGAATAATACGGGTGGAATACGATTATTTATTCAATGGCTGTTTTTGCTTACGGGTATATAATAATAAGCAAAAACTGCTAACTTCAGGAATTCAGGAACTATGATAATAGTAGAAATAATTTTTAACTCAATTTTATCAAACCAACCTAAAAACATGTCATACCAGGTTTTAAGTCTTTATTTTAATTTTATTTTTAGCAAAAAGAAATGTTTTTTAGCCCACTTCGCTGGGCACTTTTTAGGCTATTTTTCACTTAAAGATAATTTTCCGCAGAATGGAACAGGCAGGAACAGAACAGAAAATCTTATACAGAAAGTAAACACACTTTGCGCTATTCTCACGACATGAAATAATCTGATTGGCAAAATAATTTTCTACCTGTCACTTTCGTACATAACGTAAAGAAAAAGTTGAACTGAATTCTACTTTGTTCAGAACAGAACGGAAAAGTTTCCGTTTACGTAAATTTAAACATTTTAAGTACGCATGCTCAGAAGCTTTTCTGTCCGGTCTGTCCTTAATCCGGTGTAGAACTTGCTAACTTTGCATTTTTTTGTTGTATATTTAATTCTGTTGTTGGAACATAAAATTTTTGGCCGCTAGAGTTCCGCCATTGTTGGTTGCATAAATTAACGTATGACATGTTCGCATAATGTGGCCATATATTAGCTAAAATCGCTTAACGATACCAGGGTATTTTTCGCTGTCTTCTCTCATATCAAAATAAAAAAATAACAGCCTGGGGACGAGGGTACAAGACGAGTATGATAAACTTATTTCCAAAGATTTAATAAAAGAGAAACAAAAATGCATTAACAATTTGATCGTAATTCACAATCACAGTTTGTTTTGAATTGAACTGGAGATGTACAAAAGTGTTTCAAGAAATACTCATTGACAGTATCAAAAAAATTTTGTTTTTTTACAAGACGTTAAAATTCTTAATTTGTTTCTTTATCTAAACAACTGACTAAACCACACTCAATTCCTATTTTTAAAAAGCACTCTACATTTCAAGTACGACAAAATTAAAACATTTTTCTAAGAAAAACCTATCGTCCACAGCATTTATTTTTACACATCCGCTAAAAGTTAAAAATAGAAATAAAAACTCCTACTCATCGAAAATCATCCGTCCGTACGCTCAGTTTTCGTTAAATGGAAATTGGCCTTAAAAATGATCGGGTACACAGACGATAAAAATGTTTTTAAAACATGATCCTTAAAATTGTTCGTGTATTTCGACCCTAACAACAATACAAACCATAATCATTGAAGGAAATCTAAAGTTGACCATGAAGACGATTTTCTATTTTGACTAGCTTCTCTATAATAATACGCCAGTTCCGTGTGTCTGTCTGTCACTTTTGCAAAGTCGATTATATTTTCCATAATTTTCTTCAATGAAGTCTATAAAATATCACCTACAAAATTGTTCTGTAATTTACCAAACTTTAACGTTAAACTAATATTAACGTCAAAGAAAAGTATATTAAATTAATGAAGCCATTACAGTGCACTTAAAACTTTGAGGCCAAATAACTTAAAAAACGAAGTGGTGACGTCAATGATTTTTCATCGCGTGGGTAACTAGGGACCACCTAGAACCAATTTCGGTACGTTTCCCAAGCCTGGGTCCCCAAATCCGTTTCGGAATGGACGGGTTGCTGACGTCATCAAAAAACCTTCAAACCCTAATATCTCTGCAACCGTTTGTCAAAAGTACATGATCCTATACATTTTCTTGATCAGTGCTTCAAGTTCTATGCAATGAAGGCAACAGGTGTACAAATTTCTAAAAAATAATTGGGGATTTGACGGCCATTATTGACGTCAGGAAAACTTTTAAACCCTTAAAACTTCTTAAGCGTTCGTCGAAAACATATGACCTTATACATTATTTTGATCAGCGTTTCAACCTCTGTACTTTGCAGGCAACGAATAAATTATGTTTCGCCAGTTTTTTTTTCGATCTGCACTTCTGACGTCAGCAAAACATGTAATTTTTCCATTGTCCTTCTGCCTAAGTGGATTTCTCCACGGGCCTTATCGACTAGTAATATAATAATTCCTCGAGTATTTATTTTCGCGCAGCGGACAAAAATCTATTTCACGAGTAGTATTTTTGCGTAATAGCAAAATGAACGTATTTTATTATATTATATTAATTTTCATGCAAATTTAAATTCCCCCGCAAATAACATGGAAAAGGTAGTAAATTTAGGGGATTTGTACAACATATAGATACGTTCCTTTTATGTACACTGTAGTATTATATTTTTGCGCGTATTAATTTTCGCGCGAAAGGTTGTCATTTCCTAATAAACTACGTTGATCTTTTACTAGATGCGTTTGCTCGTACTGCTCTTGAAATTCATAACAAATTTCGCCATATTCACGAATGCAATCCGTTAACGATAGACAAAGGTCTGCAAAAAGAAGCTCAACAACATGCCGAAGAAGGGGCGAAGAAAGGTAAGCTACAACCATCAGATGGAGACGAAGGTGAAAATTTGGCCATGAAATGCTCCCAAAATGAAATGACTGCAGATGAAGCTGTTATACACTGGTAATTAATTTTCTTTAATTAATATTTTTAATGTAAACAATTGTAAGGTAACAACAGGACCAATTTCCTTTAGTCGTTAAAAACGTATAAAAAAACGAATGAACATCAGGGCCAGATTTCAAGTTAAAAAAGATAATAAAGACAATCCATGTTAGAATTTAAATACTCTTAAAAAAAAGTGTGTATTTCTTAGATAAATATTCGGTAATTAAATGACTAAATAAATATCACGTAAGTATTACATTGTAGTGAGATGTAAATTGTTTTTCTTTTTAGGTACCAAGAAGTTTGTAAAAACAATTACGACTTTGAGTCTGGGATCCCTGGTGATGCTGGGCATTTCACCCAAGTTGTTTGGTCAGCTTCACGAAAAGTTGGTTTTGGTAAGGCCACTGCCAAAAATAAACTTGGTTTGTTATGTACTTACGTTGTGGCTAGATATAGTCCAGCTGGAAATATTGTGGAGAAATTCAAGGAAAACGTTAAAAAGGGTAAATTTGAAACTTCGATGTGCTCTGACATCAAAGGAATGCTTGGAACAACAAGTGGTACTGGCTCTGGTAATGGGTCGGGCAGTGGCAGTGGAACCGAATCTGCTAACGGAAACGGTAGTGGATCGGGTAATGGAAACGGTAGTGGTTCAGGTAATGGAAACGGCAGTGGATCTGATAATGGAAACGGTAGTGGATCTGGTAATGGAAACGGTAGTGGTTCAAGTAATGGAAATGGTAGTGGATCAGGTAATGGAAACAGTGGTGGATCTGGTAATGGAAACGGTAGTGGATCAGGTAATGGAAACGGTAGTGGATCAGGTAATGGAAACGGTGGCGGATCTGCTAATGGAAACGGTGGTGGATCTGGTAATGGAAACGGCAGTGGATCTGGTAATGGAAACGGTAGTGGATCAGGTAATGGAAACGGTAGTGGATCAGGTAATGGAAACGGTAATGGAAACGGTAATGGAAACGGTAATGGAAACGGTGGCGGATCAGGTAATGGAAACGGTAGTGGATCAGGTAATGGAAACGGTAGTGGATCAGGTTATGAAAACGGTAGTGGATCAGGTAATGGAAACGGTAGTGGACACGGTAGTGGATCAGGCAATGGAAACGGTGGCGGATCTGGCAATGGAAACGGTAGTGGATCTGGTAATGGAAACGGTGGTGGATCAGGCAATGGAAACGGCGGCGGATCTGGTAATGGAAACGGTAGCGGATCAAGTAATGGAAACGGTAGTGGATCAGATAATGGAAACGGTAGCGGATCTGGTAATGGAAACGGTATTGGAAACGGTAATGGAAACGGTAGTGGATCAGGTAATGGAAACAGTATTGGAAACGGTAATGGAAACGGTAATGGAAACAGTGGCGGATCAGGTAATGGAAACGGCGGTGGATCTGGTAATGGAAACGGTAGTGGATCTGGTAATGGAAGCGGCAGTGGATCTGGTAATGGAAACGGTAGTGGATCTGGTAATGGAAACGGTAGTGGATCTGGTAATGGAAACGGTAGTGGATCTGGTAATGAAAACGGCAGTGGATCTGGTAATGGAAACGGTAGTGGATCTGGTAATGGAAACGGTAGTGGATCTGGTAATGGAAACGGTAGTGGATCAGGTAATGGAAACGGCAGTGGATCTGGTAATGGAAACGGCAGTGGATCAGGTAATGAAAACGGTAGTGGAACAGGTAATGGAAAAGGTAGCGGATCAGGTAATGGAGACGATTTAGGAGGAGGAGGAAATAGTAATGGATCAGGATCTTCCAAGGAAAACGGGGGAAAGGGAAGTGGTTTAGGAAACGGCAATGGTTCAGGAAGTGATAACGGCAATGGTAGTGGTTCGGGAGGTGGAAATGGAAGTGGTTCAGGAAATGGTGGTGGTAATAGTTCAGGAAGTGGAAATGGAGGTGGTTCGGCAGGCGGAAATGGAGGTGGTTCAGGAAATGGCAACAGTAGTGGTTCAGGAGGTGGAAATGGAGGTGGTTCAGGAAACGGTAATGGTTCAGGAAATGGTAACGGTGATGGATCTCGTGGAGAAAAGGATACTAGTTCAGGTGGTGGCAATGGAAGGGGAAAGGAAGGTGGATCAGGCAATGAAAACGCTTCAGGAAATAGTAACGAAAGCTCTGGAAATAATGATGAGGAAAAAAAAGGGAATGGCTCAGAACACGGTTTTGGTAATGGTTCAGGTAATGGAGGTGGCTCAGGAAGTGGAAGTGGGCCTGGTAGTGGATCGGGGAAAGGCAGCGGTTCAGGAAATGGTTCCGGTAGTGGAAAAGGATCTGGTAATGGTTCAAGTAATGGAGGTGGTTCAGGAAGTGGAAGTGGGTCTGGTAGTGGCTCGGGGAAAGGCAGCGGTTCAGGAAATGGTTCCGGTGGTGGAAAAGGATCTGGTAATGGTTCAGGTAATGGAGGTGGTTCAGGAAGTGGAAGTGGGTCTGGTAGTGGCTCGGGGAAAGGCAGCGGTTCAGGAAATGGTTCCGGTGGTGGAAAAGGATCTGGTAATGGTTCAGGTAATGGAGGTGGTTCAGGAAGTGGAAGTGGGTCTGGTAGTGGCTCAGGGAGAGGCAGCGGTTCAGAAAATGGTTCCGGTAGTGGAAACGAATCTGGTAATGATTCAGGTAATGGAAGTGGTTCAGGAAATGGCTCAGGAAGTGGAAGTGGGTCTGGTAATGGCGCGGGGAACGGCAGCGGTTCAGGAAATGGTTCCGGTAGTGGAAAAGAATCTGGTAAGGGTTCAGGTAATGCAGGTGGTTCAGGAAATAGCTCTGGAAGTGGAAGTGGGTCTGGTAGTGGCTCGGGGAAAGGCAACGGTTCAGGAAGTGGTTCTGGTAGTGGCAAAGAATCTAGTGGTGGATCTAAGGGTCCTTCAGGTGGTTCTGGACCAGAAATTACCCAGGCCACTAATGAGGTTGGAGTGCAGAAAAAGCCAGAAGGTGGAAACGAAGATGACACAACAGAAACAGAATCGAGCAGTAGTTCAGAAAACAACTGCCAGACAGGATGTACACCACAACAACCAGTACCTCCACCACCAGCTCAGCCACCAACTGGAGGTTGTGGTCAACCAGGATGTGGTATTCCACCACCTTGTGCAACGTGTGGTGTACGCGGACGAATAGATAACAAATTGTCAAAGAAATCAGGTATAAAATATAGAAAAAGACTTAAGTATGACGCTGCAATATTCAAACGGTCACACCATAACAAAAAAGATAAACTTGTTGCGAAACGCATACTACAAGAACTAATAAAAAGACTACCTGAACAAAACACGTGATGCGCTATAAACGTTTTTGAGGTGCATACGTACGCACCAAAGTACACATTACCGAAGTAACTGAGCAAAATGCTAATGATACGTCACTAATACGCTTATTATACGTGTGTTCGTCAAACTTAAGTGTTAAAATTTCCTCAACACCTAGGTCATGAAACAGTTGATGAAAGTGCGCTATACTATAAGTTTGACAAGGTACATGGTCCAATTGTCAATCGGCTACTATCGGTTATTCGCTTTGGAAAGCAGCTACATATAGTCATATAATCTGTCACTAAAAGGATGCGTTCTCCACTCTTTTCTGTTGTGTATGTATCGAATGCATGCACAACGCGTACTTTTCTGTGCTGCTTAAAAACTAAAATATCTAAAAAAAACAATTCAATAGTGTATATAGTTATATACAACGATTTTAAGGCGATGAAATGATATACAGTAGTCAAGTTATAGGTGTTTTCCTTATTAAACGCGTTGTTAGTTTGCATTACGCCGGACCTAATCAAGACCAGTACATTTACATTTATTTTTATATCGATTTAGTTATTCAGCGCAAGACATAAGGTTAACGTGAAAATAGGAAAGCGAGCTAAAAGGACTGACATCATTTTAACACTTCTGACAATATGACATATTTTAATATTACGATTGTTTAGAACAATGACTTTTTTATAACACAGACTCACTGTAAATATTTTATTCACTTTTCTAGATAGCTAATTAATAAATAAATAAAGCAAATTCAACCACTTGATGAACATAGTGAATTCTGTGGGCCAATTAGAAGACAGATCAAAAATCCTGGGGTAGGGCTTCTTGCTCCTCTCCCATCCTAATAGAGTTAATCATGGAGGTCATTAATCAATTATTTGATGTAGAAGACACACGACTCCGAGTTTCAAGCGTATACTATAATATAATTCAAAATTGAAGAACTTTAATAATATGCACAAAAAGTAATATTTCATAATTCTTCAGTATTTCAATTACTTGAGTAACTAAGTAGGGTCCAATAAGAGTGTTTAATTATTACACATTCAAAATTAATAAAGACCCAGCACAACAAAAAACGTCATAAATGTTCAACCGTTACTGACTGAGTATGATCTATCTCATTTTATATAAATCCTTTCACATCCAATTTCAAAATCGATTACAAGACCGTATATCAAGATATCAGATGATAAAACTCGAAAGAGATGTGAGGTTAAAGATGGCGGAAAAAAGGATGCTGAATTTTTGTGAATTTGCCTTCTTTCAGCAAACATGCATTCTGCGTTTTCACAATCTGTTATTCCGCATTTTTACTTTATTTACCTTATGACCTGTAAATTCAGTATAAAATTTAATTTAGACATTGGGTAAAGTAAAACAGTAGATCTTTGAGGTTACCATTTCGCATTGCCTTTTCTAGATTTTTTTGTTTCACATTATTTAAATTCTCGAGGTCCTTTTCGCGAAATTAAATTCCGCAATCTATTTTCCGCCAACATTAAAATTTTAAGATTATATTTAAAAGAACTGCAGCATATTATAACGATGCGCTAGTTTCAATTGGTTATAAAATGAAAAACTTTTTACAAATAAAGTTAAGAGAGAAAGAAATCGAGAAATGCTACATGGTTCCGCTAAGGTACATGATTCAATCAACCTTTCTCAATTAATGTGCAAAGGACATTAATAGAAAGTTCCTGAAAAATATTCTACACAAACTCACCAAAGGTTCCCTATTAACTCTTTACCTAATAGCTTAAACCAACTCACAACAAGAACGTTATTTCAAACTTCGCAATTTTAGACGAAAGCAATTGTGCCCTATTAATGAAAAGAACCAGGTTAAAAAAATTTATTTTTTTATTTTTTTATTTATTAAGTAACATGAAAATATACGACAATAACGATATATTGGGCTGATAGAAAACACCTTCAAAGAAGACTGGAAACAATATATAGACACTTTTTCATTATTACCTATTTTTATTTATTTATTTTTTATTATAATTACGCAGTAATCACTTCAGTTCCAGTGCTGCTGCAAATACGAGAAGAAAGCTGTCAAATAATATCTGGTGTCCATATTTATCTGCATATTAAAGAAACAAGGGTTAGAACTAATACCCTCATGTAAGATTGTCTATCATGCAAACACTTTAAAAAAATGGTGAAAATACATGAATCCTTAGTTTGCAAATGAATTCAACTTGCTGCCAAATGCTTCCACTACAAGCAATACTTAAAATACTCAATTAAAGCACAGTACCTGAGTTGCTAAGAAATTTGAATGAATCTAACTTGAAAAGTTTTTCGGTTACTTTGCAGAAGGTCGTAAAATTTTGAAAATTTTTAAAAAACTTCAAAAAAGCTAAAAACACATGTATTTAAACGCTGTCAAATTCGTACCTACTACTGAGAGTAAATTATTATTCAGTTCAAAATATCAGACGATAGAGATTTCCCATAAACGAGTATCAACGATTGTTTGCAGATACAAGTAGAACTTCTGTCAAAACAAAATGTTTGTTGCTACTATAAAATACTACTTGCACAACAGTTGCTTAGCAACAAATTTCAGTGCTGTTGATTATAAGCTGCTTAAAATTAATCAGCTCTCTTCCAGCACGAGGGTTAGAGTCTAAAAATATTTTTTTTTTAAAAAAGGTTTTCAATAACGAAATGAGAAACCGTATAGAACGCCTAAAGCCTTGGTTTGTTCTTATAAACTTTTGTTTAAACCAATAGTGGGCTGGTGATATGTTTTGGTTTAGTGATTTTACGCTGGAGGCATTTTTTTATATTTTCTTGTTTCTAACAATTTTATAGTTTGTTTGTTTTTTTTAGTATTGTGTGCCCACAAATAAATGGTAAAGTGTGCTCACTTTGCGTCTTTTTTCAAATGTTTATTAATGTGACTATAAACCGTGGAGAAAGGCGACATTTTTGATAGTTTTTTATATCTCAGCCTATCAATAAAACTGTATTATCTAACAGTGTAGCCTCTCTGTGAGAGGGTTGTTTTATGTACAGCATCTTACACAAGATAAAAAAACGCACATATACGTCAACACACACGTTAACTGTTTCTTTTAACCGTTAAACACACGTTCTCGAGGTACTTACTACAGTCATATGGAACAGACAGGACTGAAGTGGCTTTATATTTTCCTTGTTTTTTATTCTGCAACAGGTAAGAGCTTCTATTTATTTTTTTACATTAAGAAGTAATTTTAATTTGTAAATTTACTATTTAGCATCAATACAATTTCACGGTCAAAAATGTTCTTGTCAATACTAACTTCCTTTCCATGATATAAGTTTATTTGCATTTTCGTGCATAACAGAAGAAAGTAAAACAAAAATTATATCAATTTTCGTTGTTGCATACTTATTGTCGAAAAGGTACAACTTGTTTCAAACGAGACACCATACAGTATCAGCGTTTGGCTCGGATAGAAGTTTAGAAAAACGTTATGACTTTTCAGGCGTTAAGTGTAAGAGAATCTCTCACAAATGTATTAATGAAAAAGTTATTTCGCGCGCAAAAATTGCTAAAATTGCTCGTACACAAACACTCAAAACGGATTAGATCAAAAAAAAGAAAGGCAGTAATGTAAAACTTGACATTTTTTATTGAAAAATTAAAAAAAATTTTTTTGGACTTTTTATGTTCCCGTTTATGTATCTCACGAGCCTTTAGACAGTGAAATATACGAGAAATAAAAAACACAATTATAATGTGATTATTTATGTTGATTTCACAAAAATTATGAATATATTTCCCGACAAGTTCTTGTATTTCAAAAAAAACAATAACTTTACTTAACCAATCATGAAAAAGATATAAGCTTTTGCACGTTATTTCAGTCAATGAAAAAAAATATAAGCTTTGTACCGAAGATTTGAATAATAAGTAAAAAATGCACTCGTTTCTCGACAGAAAAAGAAAAAATAGCATATATTTCGAGTAGATTAGCGAGTCACAGCGCGAGAAAATTTGTTATTAAATCTTTTTTTTATTATTGTTATGTATGATTTCTTTATTTTGTTTCTGCTTTAGGTTCCGACGAGCAGGAGGGGCTGCAAGCACATAATAATTTTCGTAAAATTCATAATGCGGCACCATTGACACTGAACTCAGAAATGTCTGCTAGCGCGCAAAGCCATGCAAAGAAATTAGCCGACTCAAATATATTCGAGCATTCGAGCAGTAAAGATGGTGAAAATATTGCATTTAGCTGTTCACAAGAAGCTTATGGGTCGAAAGACGCTACGAAAGCGTGGTAAGACCTTCGTATACATGCAGTACAAACTCACTAAATTTTCGTTTTTCAACAAGCAGATACGGATGCTTGAAATAGCGATGCGGAAAATATGTCGGTAAGCAATCCCACGTAGAATTTTTCACGGGCTAAAAACTAGTTAGTAGGCGACACAATGTTTTGTCTAGGGCTGAATATTTCTTCAGCTTCTTATAGGTTCAACTTTCGCTCACTCGTTTCTTGTTGACTATAATAATTGACAACCTCTGACAATTTTTCTTCTTCCACTTAAAAAGTATATACAGATCGCAATACATATAAAACAGTCTTAATCATCACTCGCTCGTTCACGGAGAAATATATTGGTTTGGTCTTTTTCCCGTGTTGTGGTTTTTCGACAAAAATATTCAATTTTTTATCTGCCAGTTTATTTAATTCCAAAATGGCTATTTCAAAAGCGATAAGAGGTTTTGAACCTTACCTCCAGTGACAAAAAAAATCTATTTAACCAACTCAAATTATACACACTTTAGAACCATATAGACGTGTAATCAACCTGTTGATGAATAATTTTTTTTTTGATAAAGTTGTCACTTTTTATTTTCATTTTCTAAAAAAAAGAAAATTTTTCTTCCGTATTTTTTGGCGGTAAAATAAGCTATATATTAAATATCAGTAAATCGAAAGTTTGTTTTGACGAGAGAACAGAGACAACGGGAGGAGGAGGATCGTTGTTCAAAAATGCTACGTTATTAGCTTCAAAAAGGTAATTAATACCTCTAAAAAGATTTTAAAGTCATTGTTGGTGCTTTATGTACAAGAAACTTATATGTTTTTATGCAAAATTTCGAACGGAAATAGCTGATTACCTATTTCAAAATTTTATTTTATTAGAAAAGTTTGAGTTAAAAGCAAGGTAAGTACATTTATCGAATAAAACATTGATATCCAAATATGTAGGAAACTTTTCTGTCATTTCTCAGTTATATTTAGATGCCCAATATTATACGTAACATGGTTTAAGTTGTTGTTTATGTGATCATAACCTTTTTTACCGCCATTAGTTCGACTTTCGTGTAAGTCACTAAAGTCGAAAATCAACAGCTATTTCGTAGCCCCTTCAAGAACAAAATATTTATTTCACCCAAAACTTGCAAACCTTGCTCGATAAGTCCACTCGAAATTGTCAAAATGAGCAGTCCCATATGTCCACAATATTTTTCTATCAGAATATGGGTTTT
Organism: Hydractinia symbiolongicarpus; assembly: GCF_029227915.1. Lineage (NCBI taxonomy): Eukaryota > Metazoa > Cnidaria > Hydrozoa > Anthoathecata > Hydractiniidae > Hydractinia > Hydractinia symbiolongicarpus. The sequence continues at coordinate 12,870,885 of NC_079885.1, read as the reverse complement.
ATGCTGAGTGACGTGGTGGAGTATTTTGTAGAAGCTTAAAACAGAGTCAATATGGATTCTCATGATTTTAATTTGATAATTCTCATCTTCTCATATATTCATTAACCCATGAGAGAAAACGAAACCCGAGTGAAGCAATCTCATAATCTCAGTTTGAGCTATGGAGGTGAATTTGAAACAACACAACCAACTTCTCTTTTATTCTACTTAATATTGCAATTAAAGCTTTTTTTACTGTGCGCAAACTTATAATTATCTGTTGAAACAAAAAACACTCACACAAAATAAATTTGCACTGGCATGCTTTCGCGCAGAAAACATTTGCAGAGTTTCAACTCCTTTCGCACTGAAATTTTGCCTGATTTCGAAGCCATAATCAAGTTTTAGGTGTCTCTTATATTAACACTCGTATTTTGTCTGCAAACACGCACGAAATACATACAGGCAACCAAAGTTGCGGCTTTTTTTACAAGCTTAAGTGCTACAACAGTGTGCAACGACAGGTCACCAGCTAGATAGAAGAATACGTTCAAAAAATGTTTGGAAAGTATTATATCGAATAAAAAAGCAAATTCCTGTTTGTAACTTTTGCAAATTATAGTGTGGTTACAGGTGGGTGACATGAAACTCGTGCCGGTCAATTTGAAATTTCATACTTGCTTAAAATGTATGTATAATGGTAAAAAGTTTATTCACTTTATGTTCATCTCAGGTACGCAGAAGTATGCAAACCAGGGTATACATTCAGCGCTTCGTCAGGCTTCTCAGCAGGAACTGGTCATTTTACGCAAATAGCTTGGAAGGCCTCCAAGGAACTTGGTATCGGCATCAGTTCTGTGAAAAGAGATGGTAACACATGTGTCTACGTAGTGGGTAGGTACAGGCCGCGTGGCAACATGCAAGGATCATTTGCCGAGAATGTTGTGAAAGGTTCATTTACAAATGCAATGTGCGACAAATTAGATTCGATTATGAATGAAGGAGGTGGTAGTGCTGGTGATGCAAATGCTGGGGGTGGTGCAGGTGCTGGGGATGGTGGTGGTAATTCTGGTGGTGGAAAAGATGACAACACCGCTGCAGGTGCGGGAAATAGTGGAGGTAACATCGGTGGAGAAGGAGGAAAAAATGAAAATAATAATGCAGGTGGCGGCATCGGTGGAAGTGAAAACACCGTTGGAGATGGTGCGGGAAATGGTAAGGGGAATAAGGAAGGAATGGGAAGTAACAGCGGCGGCGGTAGTGGAAGTAACAGTTTAACTGAAGCCGCATTTTTAAATGTACCAGAAGCCGCTAAGACAATTGCTAAAGCTGCCGCCACTGGCGCAAAGGTTGGAGGCATTGCTGGTGCGAAAGCAGGAGCTAAATCCGGTAAAGAGGCAGCAGCGACGGCTGGCGCTAATGCTGGTGCCTCTGCAGCTGGCAATGTGCAACAAAAGCATATCATGTCTGGACGAAAAAGACCTGTTAAATTGTCCGCAGGCGTCAAAATGATACCTGATGATAGTCATGCTTTCCATACAAGCTATTTGCCACATCATCACGTTTATTTGCATGGACGAGATGAAACAAACGATCTTTCGCGTAAATTGGAAGAGGTCGCAGAAACTGCTGGAAGTAAAGCGGGCGCTGAAGCTGGCGCAGAAGCTGGTAGGAAAATGGCAAACAAGCAAGCTGGCGGAGGTGAAGAAAAAGGAGGCAGTAAGTCATTTGAAGAAGCTGGTCTCAAGGCGCATAATATTTTCAGAAATATACACGGTGTTCCAGATATGACTTTGGATGAGCAAATGTCAGCGGATGCTAAGGCGTATGCACAAACGCTAGCAAACTCAGGACAGTTAGAACATTCGAAAGATAGAAAAAATACGGGCGAAAATTTGGCTTCAGCATGTAGTAGCGAGAATACACAAATGTCAGCGGAGGAAGCTACCAAAAATTGGTACGTAATAATTTTTTCTTTATTCGACAAATGAATGAATAGTAATGTTGTTGTTCATTAGAAATGTATTCGTTATTTCAAGTAAAGGTTTTTGATCCTCCGACATAAAACATTTTCAATGTTGCTTACGTACATGTTTTTATTCATAAGCATAATGCATATACGCATATTCTGGCTCAGATAGAGGGATTTTTTAAATGTTTATAATTTGTGTGTGACGCAGACTTCCTAATACACAATAATTTAAGTTTTAACTTTGCGTTGTGTAAGTATTCTGTCGCGGTTTCTTTAAAGATAAAATGGAAAAATTTCATCTTACCGGTTCATAAGGCAAAGTTAATTCTTTTAATTTTTTTTGCTAAAAGAAGCAAATGTAAGTATACTCAAGCCTGATTGTTGTTGTTTTTTTATATCCCAGCCTTTTCGAATTTCGAATTTTTATTGCTAAGAAACTGTATTGCTATAGAACTAACCCGTCAAGGCTTTCCAATTTTATGTCAGTAATATTTTTCACATCATCATGTTATTTTATTCTTAGGTACGGCGAAGTATGCACACCTGGGCACGATTTCAATTCTGATGGCGATGGGTCTGTAGGTACTGGTCATTTCACGCAGGTATTTTTTTTTCATGTTTTCACTAAAGATAAATTTATTTTCATTTGATTTGCTAGATTAAAGTAGATAAATCCATAGGTAACCACCGCCTGTGAACAAGCCTATGCATCTCAATTTGCACATGATGTCTTTCCAACATCTAGTTACGAGCATTATATATACTAGTGTATTTTATACAGTCAGCAGCCAGTAGATGCTATGAAAGCAGTAAAAAATGCTAGAACTGGTTCTTTGCATCTGCTCCCGTTTGTTTATGCTGCTAGGCGTTAAATTTACTGATCTAAAACATCAGTACTGTTATTAAGACATATGCTACGAACACCTTTAGTTTTTAGTGAAACACGAAGTAGATAAGGAATTTTGTTTGCTGTATCGCCGCTGTCGTGCATAAAAATTTTAAATCTCTGTCAATTATTTTTATTTTTCTGCTGCAAGATATGGTAAACTATATTTACAGGTAGTTTGGAAGACTAGTACCAAACTTGGTATGGGCATGGCAACAGGAAAGAAAGACGACATGTACTGCACCTACGTGGTAGGAAGATATCGAGATGCTGGTAATTTCCTTGGAAGATTTAAAGAGAACGTACCTAAGGGCGACTTTAGTCCTGATGTTTGTAACAAATTAGATGAATTGATTAAAGATATAAGTAGCGGAGGAGGGAGCAATGAAGCCGAAGGAGGTGCAGGAGCTAACAGCGATCAAGGTGGAGCTGGTAGTACTGGCGGAGGTGGTGTAGGAGGTAATGAATCAGAAGGTGGAAGCCCAGGTGGAAATGTTGAAACTAGTGGTGCAGGAGGAAGTGGTGGCGCTAGTGAGGGCAACGAAGAAGAAATACTTCAAAAGGCAAAGGAAGCAGCAGCTAGTGCGGGAGCCGAAGCTGGAAAAATAGCCGGTGAAAGAGTCGGACGTGAATTAGCAAAAGCTTCCACAGGAAAAGAAATTACGCCCAACGCAAGAAAATTTACATCTCAAATGCGCAAAGCAAATGTAAGATACAACAGTCGTGGAGAGGTTGTACCAAGCGCTCAAGAAGCTATGCTAAATAGTATGAAGCAGTTGAAAAATGGAAAGAGGATTGTAATGACCTTTAAAAGAAATGGTATCGGTGACAAATCCCCAGAGGCTGCTGCTCAACATGCGGGTGCTGTAGCTGGAGCAGAGGCTGGAGCTACTGCTGGTAGGAAATTATGTCATACTTTCTGTTGTATAAGAAACTTCATGTACCCTTTAACAAATTTCGCTAAAAAACTAGAGTTGTGGGAATTCCAATGGCTTATAAGCTTTTCCGCTTCGCTGAAATAATTTTTATGCTAGAAACGAAAAAAACAGAAAAATACTGCTATTTAATTGGCTATCTTGCTCCTACGGCACGAACCTCACCGTTAAGAAGGAAAAATTTGAAAAATCCTAAATTTGAACTTTTACACATTTTTAAATAATTATGCAGTTTTCTTAAACGTATTTCATTCCTTCTTTTCAAAATATGTTAAAGTCACTACATGATGATACTATTTTCAAAGTGCTTCAATTCTGATCCTAGTTCTTTCTTGAGAAAAAAGGAGCACAACTAAAATTCTGTGACTAACAGAATTCTTACAATTTTGCTATTGCTTACAGTTTCGATGAATTAGAGGCGCGAAACACTCGGCCGAATCATTTTTTCAAAATAATGATCAAGTCGGAAATTTTTCAAGCCTCATAATTAACAGTTTTTTAGCAAAAGTGCACCTGCCTAGGAGTTGTGTCTCTCTTTCTTTCTCCAAACTTTCTTTTAATTCTGGACGTACAACCCGGGAAATTATGTGTCATCGATGTTCCCTGTCGTCGATGTTCCCTGTCGTCAATGCTCCTTGTCGTCGATGTTCCCTGTCGTCGATGTTCTCTGTCGTCGATGTTCCTTGTTGTCGATGTTCCCTGTCGTCGTTGTTCCCTGTCGTCGATGTTCCCTGTCGTCCATGTTCCCTGTCGTCGATGTTCCCTGTCGTCGATGTTCCCTGTCGTCGATGTTCCCTGTCGTCGATGTTCCCTGTCGTCGATGTTCCCTGTCTATCATCACAAAATTTCTTTTTTGAAATACGCTAATAGGTAAAATACTTTTAAATTTGGAGGTCATAGGCTTACAACTGGAGGATCAAACGAATCTGGGGGTTATAAGTGGACAACTGACCAACTTTTTAAAAAATTTCTTGGTAAGAATTATTTTCGTTTGTCTAAATGGCAAATTCGTTGATCATCACGACCACGTAAGTAAACACACAAAGTTGAAACACCTAGCCAAAGTTGTAATGGGCTGGTCGCAGCCTATGTCAACCTTGTTCCAGAGAGCCAATGGCGTTCTTTGATATGAGGTTGAAACATTTTCTGTGATCGAGGTTAAAATTCACGCAAGTGCCCAGAGGTTCATACGGTAAACAGGAAATAGCGCGCAGAGAAAAACAGTCGCAAAAAAGTCGCGAATTTCTGGATCGTACCAACATAAACGCTTTTTCTTTGATAGGATTTAAAGCAAAACAATAGATATATTGTATAGAAAAATAGAGAATAATAGCCAAATAATAAATAGGAATAATGACCAGCCTGGTTAGAACTTTCAATTTCTTATAAAAAAGCGTGTAATAAAGAAGGCTCAGGCACAACGTGGACTCGGTAAAAAGTGTTCATCTTCAATTAAAACTCGTTTTAGAAGAGTATCAACTTATAAACAGGATAAGATGAAGTTTTCGTAATGTTGGAGGTAAGATTTAAGCTGCGCTAAGGCTTAACCCTATTCGTCCCACCCCGGCGGGCATTCATGAACATTGAACTGCCTAGTTATTTTTCATTACTTTCCGACTCTGGTGATTTGATGTTAAGCGTCAACTGTTTAATTATGCATATCAATGTTTAATTATGCCTGTCAGTGTTTAACTATGTCAATATTCTGATATAAATAATATACGTCTACAATAACAACGAGGGGCCACACCCAAAAATGTCCCCGCAGTTTTAGTCTCAGCTAAGAAGGTGGGGAAGGGGTGATCGTTTCTATAAACGTTTTCTCTGGGTTTAAAAAGCTCGTTACAGGGCGGCAACAACTCTTCTATTAAAACAAGATATCTAATCAAAAGAAAGAGTAAAGAAACGAAGAAATGACGAGAAAAAAACAACAAAATAAGCAGAATAATTTTTTTTGCAAAGAATTTATGAAGAATTTTTTGTGACTTTAGAAATTAAAGTCCACTACTCCAACCCGATAGATCTTTTCGACTAAGTTTCAATTTACCGTAAACGTGTCATAAAAACATATCTACCTAAATTGAAAAATATTTGCAAGATCTTGAAAAAAATGTTTCGCTCGCACATTTCGCAGATTTTAGTAAGTTACCGTGCTTTATTTAAATCTCAGTTTTTTTGTATGGTCAGAATTATCTGATTTATTCCGTTGCTTAAAACATTGCTGTAACATTTTGACGTCGTCTTTTACTTTGTTGTACTTTTACATACATATCGTGCGTCAGCTAGACTCGATGATTGAGCTTTGTCAATTATTATAATACTTTTTTGTCAATATATCCCGTCATATTTTTAAGTCCTATTAAAAGTTATCCGACATGTGTCGTCCGTCACTACGCCAACATTGTCGTTGGAAGGTCAAGCATCAGAATATGATGTTGTCATTTGTAACATTCGGTTTACACACCCGTTATTTCCATATTTGTAGCGAAGTTCAAAGTTTCAACCTGATAAAGCTCTTCTATTTTTGCCTCCTGAATGAATCGGTCACGTTTGTTCGAAATAACGCATGTGTAATTTCTCAACAAAAATATTTAGAAAATAAAAACTAATCAGGTCGATATGACTGAAAAAATATATAAAATAATGCATAAAGCAAATCCTAACAACTAAAAAACACAATTTTAAAAGACCCCATCCGCATGCTTTAAGCGTAGAAATTGCCGGCACGTTTCCAGCACCAGCAACCGATCATACATATGACGTTCCGACATAGCTAAGCGACGGCCAGTACTTTTATTCAAGTTCTGTATTAACGGACAATTGTTAATCAAGTCGTATTCGTTTGTCTCGATAGGCATGCTAGTTGATTCGTTGGGCAGTGAGGAGTATCCAGATTTACTTTCTCCGTCTGAGACTTTAAAGATTTTTTTAATGAAGTTTGATTTTTGCTTTAATTTTCTTTGTTTCTTCAAAACCTTCGTTCCTGCAGAGATAGCAGCAAGCAACATGTTGGGGTCATTCTCGATAAAGACTGGTAAATGAACAGGCTTCTTGTTAAGCTGATTTCGTGATACGGTAGCATCATCTTGGTGGAAATTCCTCGGCCTGTATGGTCTACATACACGTGTCGTCCTTTGCTCAACGTCAGCCACATCACAAACTATTCGCGACATCATTTGAGTTTTATTGCAGTATGTAACAGAACATGATTCGTATAAACCCGGTGCATCATTTAAACTACCTGTTAACGGTTGAATGTTGCTGTTTTTCAGCAAGCTCGAGTTGTGTTCTGGTAGGAGTTGTTTAGTAGACGTGTGTTTTTTTGTAAATAAATGACTGCTGCGAAGTAGCCTCATTTTTTTACAAGTCTGCTTTTCTTGTCATAAAGCTTTCTAAGTGTGGATCGCGAAATCAGTTCCAAATCAATAAAATTTAATATGTGATTCTAGCTTTTAAACCATACTCATATCTTGTATTATGTTTGCGCATCGTAATTGGTTGGATCGTAATTTCTTTTTACTATGATTGGTCAAATATTTAGCATATGTCTTTCAATTATTAATAGGTAAAATTATAAAATCGACTATTGCGTGCAACTGTCTTTAAAAATGACTCACAATTCGGGAAGTTTTCAATGAAGTCAGTTTAATTTGTTTGATAGAGAGAAGGCAAATTGTTGTATAAAAAAGAGTGACGCAAGAAATTTTACGTTGGGAAAAGCGGCGTAGATATGTTTGCAAAAACACAGTTTTAGCCCACGCTTAAGAGTGGTCGGCATATATCAGTCCAACTCCATGTGTTAGATTATACAAAAGCAATCGTTCTTTTTTACGAAGTTGAAAAGAGAGTTAATAAGGGCGGAGAAGATGTGAGTTTTCAAATGTTTAACATAGGGAAAGATTGAATTGATTGATGTCACCTTTTGAATTGTCTTTTAATTTATGATGCTGGTTTTTTAAGATACAGCGGCGCACATTTCTCCCATAAAGAACTCTTTGGCGCTTAGATGGATTTTAAAGATGCATTCATTTGAAAATAATTAGTTTCTGCTCATCCCTCAAAATCATATTTTATCGATTTACTTTATTATCGTGCACCAAAAAAATGATTGTTCTCAAATATTCTCAGATAATTGTTTCGTCGAAGCAAGCTACCAAACAACATTTTCACTTTCAGTCCTACTAAAATTAGGGAATTTTTTAAATACGTACGTCCTTTGGGTACTCACCTAAATACCCGTCTTCCTCGAGCACCAGCCTCCATCAAATACGCCACTCGTAAACGTGCTTCGTCAATGATGCGCCTACCTCGACCAAGCTCTGCACCTAAACTCATTTGCAAACAAATTTATTTCAGCGAATAATTACGATATCTGTGTGCTGTTTATAAAAGTAATCATTCTATTTGACATTGTTACTGCATACACTTCGTTTATTAATTATAAGCATTATTATTTCCCAATAGAACAGAATAGATGGCAATGATTACATGTTACAAAAAAAATAACTGCTTTCTTTGATTATTTCAATATTTTGTTTCCTTGGCAGGAGCTGCTGCAGCTGCGAAGTTGGCAAAAGAACAACTGCTGAACAACCCTGAAAAAGGCGGGAGTAATGATGCTGAACCTGGTCCAAACACACCCGGTGGAACAGTGCAGCCAGGAAAAGGTTCTAGTGGAGATAACGATCCCAGTCCTAGTGGATCAACTAAACAAGAAGGGGGAGCCCAACAAGGTGGAGGAGATGGAGATCCTGCCCCCGGAGAGGGAGTTCCTGGAGGATCTGGATCGAAGACTGCAGAAGATAGCTATAACGGAAAGCCCACTGAGAATACAAATTTTGGTTCGAACGAAGGTGGTGGAACACAGGATAATGGTGAAGCGGGTGCAAGCTCAAGTGGTGGTAATCCGACTGAAAATGCAGGTTCTAATTCTAGTGGGCCTTCTAAAGCCAATAGTAAAGAACTAAAGAAGGCTTGTGCTCTAGCCGCTAAAGAGGGCGCAGAAGTTGGGGCAAAAGCTGGTTCGGAGGCTGCAGTTAAGACTGTAGATGCTGCTAAAAGACACCGCATTAATAAAAGATTTTATCTATTCAGTTCCTTTCCTCATCATTCATTTGAAACTCATCCTACGACTGAACTATACATGACACCTGGCACAAACTATCCATCAGGATCTGAAATGCCAGCTTATACTAATGAAGATTCTCAACAAACTAGTCTTCGAAAAAAAGCTTCGGAGATTGGAAGAAAGATCGGTGCCGAAAAAGGAGCACAAGCCGCTGCTGCGGCTGTTGTTGACGCAGTAGGTGGAGATGAGCAAGTTAAAGCGGAGGCTGTACAGAAAGCAGCAGAAATTGGGAAAAAAGTGGGTGAGGAATCTAAGCCTGTAGATAATTCAGCTGGGAACACAGTTGGAGATGGTGAAGGCACCATTGATGCTGGAAGCAACACTGGAGGTGGTAGTGAAGGTGGGACTGGAATCAACACCGGAGGTGGTAGTAAAGGTGGGGCTGGAACCAACACCGGAGGTGGTAGTGAAGGTGGGACTGGAACCAACACCGGAGGTGGTAGTGAAGGTGGGGCTGGAGCCAACACCGGAGGTAGTAGTGAAGGTGGGACTGGAACCAACACCGGAGGTGGTAGTGAAGGTGGGGCTGGAGCCAACACCGGAGGTAGTAGTGAAGGAGGGGCTGACACCAACACCGGAGGTGGTAGTGAGAGTGGGGCTGGAACCAATACTGGAGGTGGTAGTGAGGGTGGGGAAGGAAGCAATACTGGAGGTGGTAGTGATGGTGGGGCTGGAAGCAACACTAAAGCCCCTTCCCCCGAAAGCCAAAGTGGTGCATCTGTTAGTAGCTCTGAATTCGCTAAAAGAGGATTAGAAGCCCATAACATATTTCGTAAGCTACATGGCACACCGCCTATGAAGTTAAATGATGAAATGTCAAAAAGTGCAGAAGAATACGCGAAAAAATTGGTTGCAATGCAACGCATGGAGCATTCTACGAAAGAAGGACGAGACAATGCAGGTGAAAACTTAGCCTACTCATGCACATCTGCTAGTGAAGAAATGAAGGCTGAACAAGCTGTACATAACTGGTGAGTGAATTCCAACGATACTGAATCTATCCAAAGGTATTAAGATTTCGTGAGAATAAAAATTTGCGAAAATAAGATTCCGCATTTCGACGAATTGAAAGTAAGGTTTCTGAATTCCGCTAACAAGGAGATGTAAATGAAGAAAGGAACAAAAATCTTCAAAAGTTTGCGATTTCGCTAAAAGTTTGATTCATATGAAAAACAAAATGTCATACTCCATTCATACTCTTATTTGACTGTTTAATTATGGACAGTTTTGCGCTACATTTCATAATTTTTTTAACAGCTTAGCGCCACACTTTCCACAATAAACTAAAGAATTAATTTTTCGCGAGAAATATTTTGACAGTAAATTTCATTTTTGACCATAAATTTAAGTTTTTTTATTTTTTTTAATCCCCATGAGGCATGTGCACCATAACAAATTAATTATTGATTGTTTTAGAATCGAGCACAGCGAGCTGTGTTCAAAATTGTGACATGCTTTTAAGTTAAATTTTTCAGATATTTAGAAGCGTGTCATGTTTTTTAAGTTAAGTTTTGCACATATTTGGAAACGTGACATGTTTTTTAAGTCAAGTTTTGCAGATATTTGGGAATTTAAAGCATGACTTTCATATGAATAACAGTATTTTAAATCATTTGTGATTCTAGGTGTAGAAGAGTTATGGAGACGAGGTTGATTTTAGCGTCAGCTTTCTATTCTTCGTCCGAATCATTGTGCAGCGCTTTTTTCCTCTGTCACGTAAAATTTGACGAATTATGAATTACTAGTCGATTAGGCCCGTGGAAGAATCCACTGAGGCAGTATAAAAATGAAATTCTTTTTCATTTTTATACTTCCTCAGTGGATTCTTGCAGCCTTATTTGAATTTTTGATGACGTCAGCAACCCATCCACAAAAAAATAATTCAGAAGCTTGTTTTCACGTTGCCTATATTATGTAGAGCTTAAAGCGCTGATCAAGAAAATGTATATGATCATGTGCTTTTGATGAGCGGTTAATGAGCTATCAGGGTTTAAAAATTTTGCTGACGTCAGCAATGGGCCGTCAAAACCTAGAAATTTCTATACTTGTTGCCTCCATCGCATAGATCTTGAAACTCTGATCAAGAAAATGTATAGGATCATGTATCTTTGACAAACGGTTGCAGAGATATTGAGGTTTAAAGATTTTCCGAGGACGTCATTAACCCGCCCATTCCGAAACGGATTGGGGGACCCTAGTTTGGGGAACTTACCCAAATTAGTCCTAGGTAGTCCCTAGTTACCCACGCGGTGAAAAAACATTGACGTCACCACCTCGTTTCCAAGTTATTTGCCCTCAAAGTTTTAGGTGCACTGTAATGGCTTCACTAATTTAATATAAAATATTGACGTTAAAGTAGTGTTATTTACGTCGAGCCGTAACGTCAGAATATTTACCATATTAGACATGCATTTTTCGCCAACATCAAAGTAAAATGAATATATCCACTTTGCCTGTTACAGAGACAAAGAACTGGCGTATTATTATATAGACTAGTCGTTAGCCCGTGGAAAAATCCACGGGTTCGCCCGTCCTTTAATATTACTCGTGGCAACAAAGTGGATAAAAATATATCGCATTTGATATTCGTGCTTCCGTAACATCATTTTCTAACTCAGTGGGGGGTCCGCGCAAAGACAGACAGACGACGGCTATTATTATAGAGACTAGTCGTTAGCCCGTGGAAAAATCCACGGGTTCGCCCGTCCTTTAAACTTACCCATGGCAACAAAGTGGACAAAAATATATCGCATTTGATATTCGTGTTTCCGTAACATCATTTTCTAACTCAGCGGGGGTCTGCGCAGAAACAGACAGACGACGGCTATTATTATAGAGACTTGTATTTAGTCCCGTGGAAAAATCCACTATAGATACCAAATAAAAAAACAGCAAATAGTAAGCGAAGTTAACCCTAAAATTCATTGTTCTTTTCGTCAAAACGTTTTGTTGTTGTCCTTTCAAGCGGCAGTAAATAAAACCAATATGTTTTTCATATAACAGTAGACAAGAGACACGTGCTTAAAGGGAATAATAAAATTTAATTACCCGTGTCCTTTGTGTAATAAAGTTTACTTCACAAAGGTGTTTATGAGAACAATAAAATAAATTGACCGTGACTTTTTTAAAACAAAAATTTTAAATCAATTTGAAAAACCACGCAAAAGACAGAATAAAAATAAAAGTTTAGCAAAAGTGACATGTTACCGCGACTGTTTCTTTAGAAAAAGCAGCACATCCACTTTGCCTGTTACAGACACACGGAACTGGCGTATTATTAAATAGATGCCTTTTTCGATTTTTTTTTTTTTTTTGGGGGGGGTTAATTTTCGCGAATAGCATCTTAGATTTTTATAATCGCGAGTATAGAATTTTGCGGAAGTCACAAAAACAAATACCCGCAAATATTACTGCCATTTTAAGGTAAATTGCATCATTAAAACATTATTGTCCAGCGCATAACACTTTTGTTTACATGTATACACATAATTAGGTTTTCTTTCGCCATTTGTTCTGCCTATTCATAACGATTTATTATTCCTGAAAATAAGTTTGGAGAGTTAGGGATATTCACGATAAACTTATGAAGCACAAATTTCTGACTTTAAGCATCTCAAAAACGCCCGTTCTTTTCATACTAAACAAGTTTCACGTTTAAACTACAGTACGGAGAGTTGATTGTGTTTTGCACTTATTTGTAGAAATATGATGTCACATTTGTTTTTGTCATATCTAATTTTACTAGGTATGAAGAGGTTTGTGATCCTGGCTATACATTCGGTTCCAACTCTCCTGCTGGTGGCGTTTTACATTTTACACAAGTCGTTTGGAAAGGCTCAACTGAACTAGGCATGGGAAAAGCTGTTGGTCAACAAGGCCCGATGACATGTACGTATGTAGTGGGAAGGTACAAAGTAGCAGGAAATATGGGTGGCGAATACGTAAAGAATGTACCACAAGGACAGTTTACAAAGGCAACATGTAGTAAACTTCAAGATATGATAAAAAACATAGGCGGTGAAACGTCCAAAAGCAGTGAAATAAATGCTGCGGAGTCACCTGGTTAGTAAAACTTTTTTATGGCAACTTAAAATTCCTCAGTTGCAAAACAATCTTATAGATATAAACGTCGTAACTTACTCTCAAAACGCTAAGCATACAATATAAATACGAACATAGCTGTTTCCATTTTTGGAATGAGTAGCGAATTTTCCAAACCAAAATCGACTTGATTTTTTCGACGCTGGTTACCCTTTAAGAAATAATTCTGACCGGAAAGTCAGTACTTTTTTCGCCCTCGAAACAGCAGGTTTATTTTCTGCACGCAGAAGCATGACGATACAAGAAGATTGAACAATATAGTGCTAAACCTCCACGAAATGAAATATTGCGATTGCGAACCTAGAATAACTTATCTCCATATAGACAAAATCAAGAGCTCTAATGTTTTCCAAAATTCTTAGTATCCACTAACTCCCTAAACTTAACATTAATTTGTTTTGGTAGCCTAGCCACACACTACACTTAAAATCAATTTATTAATGTATTTTCCAGTAGATTCATTCATGGAACAGGCTTTAACTGCACATAATGACTTTCGAGACATCCATCATGTGTCATCACTACGCTTCGATGATCAATTAAATCAGGAGGCTCAACAGTATGCAGAAGAGTTGGCTAGACGAGGCAAATTAGAACATGCAAGAAATATTAAAGATGGAGAAAATCTAGCTATGAAATGCTTGGCACCACAAGAAAAAGAACCAAGCGGGAGTTTCTTTACTACCCTCTGGTAGGCTGTTGATCTTAAATCCTTATTAGTCTAAAAAAAGGAAGCTTGAAATTCTCCACAAATTTTCAAAGGCTTTCACCATTTAGGTCTGACATTAATAAGATATTGCGAGCAACCATTTTTTTTATATTTTTATTTTGTAATAAAAATCTAAATTCATCCTATCTAAACTTAAGCTTTTGTGATCGAGATAAAACACTGTACACATCCTTCATTTATGTATGCATCAGCGGTTTTTTGCGCCATTTCTTTATTATCATGTTTGTTAAATGATCTTATATTCAATAAACGATAACAAGTTCTGTTTGCTTTGCTTTTAGAAGGTTCAAGTGGGCATTCTATATGCATACGTACATACTCTGCTGCGGCTCTAGAGTCAGCTTTAATTGCATTTGTGTCGAAAGTTTCAATGAGATGAAGTTCTTTTAGTGATCTAACCCTGCTAAGAGCTACATAGATCTGCTATTAATAGAATTTTTTTTTGCTTAACTAGGTCAAAACTAATAACAGCTTCATCAAGACTTAATGACATGTACAAACATAGCTCACTGCTAGTAGATATTGGCTTCGTTTGATTGCTGGAGAAGATTCTTTACCCTTTTTTATTAAGATAGAGGATTCTGCCTTTTTAATGGAAGCAAAGAGATGCTGCCTCGCAAATGGATCTGTATTCATTTTTTATGACAGCTCTGGGATCATCAAATTTAACATAAATCTTTGTTACACTTTCATTTTGACTGAAGGTGTGCTTTACATACCAATTTGTCCATTGATTAACCTATCTAGAATGTCAATATTAACTGTTAACATTATGCGGGCATCTACCTTAAGTTTTAAAATACCAGCAAGACCACCAGTTTCAGACTGCTTATGACACATAATTTTATCAATTTTTTTGACGATGGTATTCTTTCGTAAAATATCAATTGCGAGGATTTGGTATAATGATTTAGGAACAGTTTTAAGCTGGATTAAATGTCACAGGAGCATTCTCTGCAAAAATGTGGATTGCATCCTTGGGATAATTTTAAGTTACTGGAGTCATAATAAACCAACTTTTCAAGATATCAATATGATTTCGTTAAAAGTGAGCAATTCGAACATGATTAAGAAAATCAATGAAAGTATTATCACCAACGTTGTCTCGTCACTTGTGTGAACTTAGCAATTTTGAAATGCTTTCAAATGTGATCTACGTTTTCCCAAGTATTTTTGTATTCTGTATAAACTGGTTTTTCACCAATTGAAGGCAATTGAAAAAAATCACCAACAGTTATGACAGCTAGACCAGCAAAAAGATTTTCGGCAGAACATCCTAAAATTTCCTCCAATCTCATGTGAATGTGAAGAGGCGTGTTATTTGAAACCACTGAAATTTCCTCCAATCTCATGTGAATGTGAAGAGGCGTGTAATTTGAAACCACTGAAATTTCCTCAAATCTCATATGAATGTGAAGAGGCGTGTAATTTGAAACCACTGAAATTTCCTCAAATCTCATATGAATGTGAAGAGGCATGTTATTTGAAACCACTGAAATTTCCTCCAATCTCATGTGAATGTGAAGAGGCGTGTTATTTGAAACTGAAAATTCAACAGTGATAATAATGTTCAACTCTGAGTACTTGTTGCGTAAAGCAGACATTTTTTGTCACTCAAAAAAGGCAAATTTTCACAAAAAAATTTATTCAGAATATGTAGTGCTGTGTAAATAGTAGTTGCATCTATATTTATAGCAGCTACACCGGTTGGTGCCATAAGTAGAAATTTAGTTTTTTCATTATCTTTGCTTCTAATGGAAATTACTTTAGATAATGAATGAAACATTACTCGAGTAAGGAAAGATGTAATGGTGCTATATTGGTCGGAGACAACGTATTCAAGTTTTTCATTTTGATATTTGTCCAGTTATAGGGCACATTAAAGATTTATTTAAAGATCTGATTTTGTCATTCAGTTCATCATTATAAAGAAGAATTTGAGCTCTGGCAGACATATTAGGTATATTGTCAAACAGTACTGCATCTTCAGAAGGATTTCTATCAACTAATTCAATTACTGAATCTAGCAATTCCTGTTCCACTAAATCATTTTCTTGTTGTAAATAAACATATGTACAGTTGCGAAGGTCAGCACTCAAATTTAGTAAAGCATCGTCCACTAAATCACTTAACAGATCAAATACTTTTTTTATTTTGGTTAATAGTACTTACAACACCAAGCTCCTGTAACTGAACTACAGAGAGATTTTAATGCATTCTCATCTCGAAAGGGAAAGAACATGAACAGCAAATAATGAGCATATTCTTCTGGATGTTTATTTCTGTTAAGCATATGATATCGCAAAACTGTTTTTAACTTTCTACATTAAAGTTTCTCTTCAAAAGACATCATGGCAATTGCTTTAGTATAGTTGCAATCTGCATGATTGGACTGCATCAATTTATCATCTAGCACCACAGGTTGAAAATCATTTTCAATTCCATCAAATCTCTTACTAGTACGATAGTAATGAGACAGAAATGCAAAAAAAATGCTATCCAGGTTCTATATTAACCATATTGAAAAGATGAGTCAGGCCTGTCCAAACACAGTCAATCATATTGCGCTAAAATATGTCAGCAGTGCTCTCTTCATGAAGCTCGTCAATTTCTTCTTAGCTCCGACAAATTCTATAGTGTTTTTCCGGTAGATTATTATTGCAAGGTTTACACCAGGAAATGTTTTCCTAGGCCACAGCTCTGGCATAAGTAAATAGACAGCTTCCTGGACAGAACATTCTCGTTTTCTTATATGCTCTAACTATTGCTTCCATTTGCTCAAAATGACTTTTGTTAGACCTGGCAGCTTCCTTTGCAGCATGCTTCATTGCCAGGGAGATTTTGAAAAATATACATACATGTATGTTACAACAGCCAGGTAATGATTGAAAACCGGTTGAATATCAATGTTTGCTTTCCAAGATTGCAATCCTTCATCAAAATAATTATTCACTAAACAGAAACATTCGATTGCTATCAAGTAATGAAAACATAAGAACTATATCAGCAGTCACATTTCAAAAATTGAAGCCTTACCTGTGTAACTTTAGTCGACAATACAATGCATTAAAAGAAATTGATGCAGGTAAACGCAAAGAAATATGGTGTCGCTAAAAACACAGGGTAAAATATTTGAGGCAGAGTCAGATAAGGTTCAACGTTGTACCTTGGAAGTTTCTAAATTAATTGAAAAGGAACTTTTACAAAGTTTAAAACAACCTAGTATAAAAGATTATTTTTTATAACTTCATTGCTAAGAAAATTATCGTGTGGAACATTATAAAGCATTTTTTTTGTTCCTCCCCCTGTTTTTGATTATTCGTAAATTCCTCGGTCTCCTGAGATTTCAGATAAGAGAGAAGTTCGATAAGTGGAACTTTTTTTCGGTTTCATAGAGGTTCCACTTATCGAGCAATTCGGATAAGTGGAACATTCAATAAGTGAAACCATTTTTTTCGGTCCCGTGGAGGTTCCACTTATCGAGAATAGACTGTAGTCTGAATCAGATGCAAAACGCTGTGTGTAGTTCAATAGTCTTTGGTTGAAATATTTGTAGGCGATAACATCACTTGACGATTCACAGAATATCCAAACTTTTCACAATGCTGATCTTTCAACAGAATTGGGTTGCTGACCTTCACAAGGGGCCGTACTTATTTCCTCAGAAGTTGGAGCAGTATTAATCAACATAGTTTCCTGTATATTAAACTTGAATAAGTCCAGTGGGCTTTCGTCTTTCTCTTGGTTCTCTGAATTGTCAGCTTGCTCTTCACCTAAATTTTTAGCTATATTCTGTGATAAATCTAGCAAATCATTTGGATTATCGTAAGAAACTTTAACGTCCTTATACAATTGGTTGTGTTTTTTCATATATTCAAGACCTAAATAAATTGACTGTGGCAAAACAGCCTCAAAACAAACATGGCATCTGAAAGCAAACGTTCTTTTCAGTTATATTATAACTGAACCACTGCTGTCAACTCCATGTGGCAATACATCAGTTACATCAGTTGTGTCAATGGGTGCATTACATATGCAACCTTTTAATTTTGAAAAACGACCTTTTTGCAATAGTAGTTTTTAAATAGAACCTTTCGAGAAATAAAAACACGTTCCAACCTATTTAGGTTTTTTATATCAGCTGGTTAAAATGTACATGCAATTTATTAGAAACAGCTGGGGCAGGTAAATGGCCTTTCTTCGAACTTTTATGGAAAGTTTAGCATAACTCACTTTTTTTTTGTTTGGAGATTCATAAACCGTGAAGTCAATTTCTTGATATTTTTTCTTGAGAAATGGAAGAACTGACCTTGGTGCGTATAATGACTGGTTACAAATAACACAAACACAAGTTGGGCCTTATTTGATGAGTTCCGTAGACTTCGAACTGATGTAACACTAAGTCTTGAAGACTTCCTTGGACTATCAATAATTTACGTTTACGTTGCAACTTTTTTATCCTGTTAACTCAGAATTACTTTCAAGAGCTTCTGATTGATAAATATTTTGATGTCGCATGTATTGCTTTTTTGATTTCCTATTGTGATTCAAAGTTGATGTGATTGAAAAAATTGGCATTCTGGGTCACCCTTAACTGCAATATATTGAATATCATACTGTGTTTTTAGGCATTTAAAAATATTACTGATGTAATTATTAATTTGATACAAATTTAAGTACTCTAGAAGTACCATCTGCTACAGACAAACAACTGGTTCCATCTATCATTTTACTATGCGAATCAAGCAAATATATCGAATGTTTCAGCAAATCCCAATTAGGACAAAACTGTATCCTGCGCAAGTGAATATGGCACCTTTAACCAATCTCATTAGATGCAAGAGTTTTACGTGTTTCAAGAACGTTAATTTCTTTTACGAAAATACCATTCAGCATGCTCAGAAAATTAGGTTGGACTAACTGCCTTTCAATCATTATGTTACGAGGCATTTGATCAAATTCTAGTGGTCCTATGGCTTTCAACAAGTTGAATAATGCATCCCCTTGATTCAAAACATAGCCTAAGTCCCATGATTTCCATATAGAAGCTTTCTTAATAGCGCCAAAACATACTGCAATATAAGAATTACCAGTACATTGGAAGCCAGCAGTTTCACCAAACTTAGAATCACCTTGATAAAATGATCCCCTAACTATCTTGGAAAAAGGACCTGGATTACTTTCAACACCAGAATTATGCGGGGTCTCCAGGTTGCAAGGAAGGGGATCGCAAAGGTTGCATTCTACTCTACTCACTTTTCACAGGGAACGCAAAGCATACAAGACACGCGCAATGCATCATTAGCCTAGACTGGACTTTGCTACAATAGAGGCTTACAGGCTGGAAATCTGCCTCACCGTTCCGCGATTTGAATAAGAACATTTGAGACTGAAAAATATACCTGAAATTTAGAAGTTCTGAAGGGTATATAATTTCGCAATAGTTTAACTATAATTTCGCGGTGATTTTGATACCTGCTATATTCTGTAAAATGTGCATCCAGAATTCTGTTGTAACAGGCATATTAAAATGACATAATTCTTTCTATCACACATTTGCTGCCAGAGCAGCGCTATGACATTCTGTTTTATGCAACAAAATCATGAAAAATCATGCATGAAAAAATCGCACCGTGGCCCTGAAGTTCCAAAATCGATCCACAATCGACTTCGATTACGTATCGATCGCATGAATATGAAGAGAAAAAATTCACATTAACTGGAATTACCACTTAATCTAACATGTCAACGCCTTTGTTAAATCAAAAATTTACTCTTCTATAAATTTAAAGCCAGATCAAGCATTATCAAGATTAGCATATTTCTTAAATAGCCTGATAAATGCATCCCATTAATTTATCTTAAAATCCTCTTAGGTATGAAGAAGTATGCAACCCTGGGTATGATTTCACAAGTGAAAAATTCAACAAAGCAACTGGTCATTTTACGCAAGTCACATGGGACGGCTCAAAAAACCTTGGTATAGGGCGCGCACGAAGTAAGATTGGCGACACAGATTGCGTGTATGTTGTTGCACGATATCGTCCCGCTGGAAATTACGAAGGCGAATTTTTGAAAAACGTTTTGAAAGGGGATTACGATCAACTGATTTGTAAAACACTCATGAAAAGACATCTCACACCGAGATATTTTAGCAGAAGAACAAAACATTCCAAGAAGTACAGCACGTGGATTTTATAAAAGAGAAAAAAAGAACACAATGTGTATAAGAAGCATTCACACACAATGCAAGTAATTTTTATTTTTTATAGAGATTATTTTTTTATATATATAGCTTGTAAATAAACGATTTATTGTTAGATCATCCACACCAATTTCTCAACAAAAAAGTTTCATAAACGACATTGCATCCTTGCTTACTACACAATGGGCATTTCCATTATAACAGGGTTCCCGCATGATATTTTTTAAGCTCAAACAACAGACTTATATTTATACTTTCTAAAGCAAAAAATTATTTATTTACAAGCCGCGATGAAACGTTGTGATGCACACTTACAGTGTATGCTAGCATCACGTGACAAAGCACTTGACTTCATGCTTATGCAAATCTTCCGTACAAATTTTTAAATTACCGTTTTGGATAAAGAAGACAAATATTTTATTGTTCCTTTACACCATGAGAAACTGAAGAATGAAGCTGTAAACTGTCACCTCGACTTCTTCTGTTATTCTCTTCAGTTATTGTTAAAATCAAAGTTAAAGTCATTAAAATAACGGATGTGTTTTCTGTAACGTCGTAATATCTATAACGTTTTGTCCTGTTGTCGAAGTAGTCGACATGCTCCTTTGCGGGGTGGCGTTTTGTTGTGCCTGACTGTCATCCCCTTTCATCTCAGCTATGCACTTCCAATTATCGAGATAATTTGCTAAGAAAGAGAAAAAACAAGTTAACATATGTGCAGAAATACTGTCTAATAAAAAATTCTGATTTGATATTAGTCTACATCGTGGTCCGGCTGTCCCACTTAATTTTTTATTCACATTTTAAGCTGGTTTTTCCTCACCGTCACCAACGTGGCTATTGCAGCCTTTATCTGCTGCTTGGCATTTTTTCAACACTTTTCTCAATTTTTTGAAGGATCTTTGCCATAATTTTTGGCTCAACTAGTCGCTCAAAATACGCATGCAAAAATGCAAGATAACATAAAAACGATACAGTAAAAACAGATTCAGCAGTAGGAATAATGAGAAAAGAAAGTTTTTGTTATCACATTTTCCGAATTATTTTTCCAGTATTGTAGCTATAACTTAGCTGCATGAGTAATCAACAAAGTATTTTCAACATTTGGTGCATGCAATGATTTTTAAAATTAATCTTTTCGAACTACTGGCTGTTGTGATTATGTAACTGTCGCACTCCCTCTGTCACTACTCTCCCTCTGTCACTACCCTCCCTCTGTCACTACTCTCCCTCTGCCACTACCCTCCCTCTGTCACTACTCTCCCTCTGTCACTACTCTCTTATTGACTGTCAATAATCATACATTTGTATCAAGCATTTTGATGGAATTCCATGCCTAGAAAAAGCTTTTATCGATGTTCTTTATTCAGAAAAAAATATAAAGAATAAAAGAACTTGTCTTGCACATATCTCGTTGTCATAAGAACGTCTGAATTTTAGCTGTGAGTGTGCAACATTTTTGGCAAAACCTCAGCCTCGATGTTTTTATAAACTAGGTTCATATGTATTTTTTGTTTTCTATCTTTAATGTATATAAAATCATGCAGAATAGACCTATTTCAATATCCATTTCTATTCCGCAAAATACACAGCCGGAATAGACATACTAACATGAAAACGAGATTAGTTTAGAGACAATTTTAATTTTCCAGCGAAGTGATGCACATATAGTTTGTTTACCTTTATTATTTCTCAAATTAACTTATTAAATGGCTAATTATGAACTTTTGGTAAAAGAAATAGAAATTCGCATTTATTTTATACCCATTGGGCTTATTAAAGTTGCTGGTTTATACTTTTTTACTAGTGTTTAACTAGCTAAGGTTGATTGGTTTGGATTTTACATATACATATATATACACACACTTTATTCTTTGTTATTGGATATCTTTTTTTTAAAACATCTGTAACCAAAATTATGACTTGGCTATCCTAAGCATGCTGGGTTGGTGGTATTCGGCTGAATACTGGTCTTTGTTACATATTCGACAAATTGTAATTAGAGTAATGCAATCACCCAAGGTGAAATCATGTTTACTCATATGTACCCTTGAGCCTTGATTTTTTAAAAATTAAGAGGGCAATAGATTGTTTATAAAGAAAACTATGTACTTTAATCAAATAATAATAAATAGGCATTTTTTTAGGGGGGGGAATGATTTCTTTAAAAGCCAAGAGAATTGTAGATGAATAAACCGGTCACGATTTGTTTCAAGTCACATGTTGTTTCAATGCACTCACTTAGATATGTTTAATACTCTATCGATTTACCACAATAACTTAACCAGATGGCCTAAGGACAGACGCATACGGGTATTATAATATAGACAATTAAATTGAATGGGAGAAAGCAAACATGCTTTGCGAAGTGAGCCCCCAAAGGAAAAATTTGTTTTGACTGAGCAAAATCATTAAAAAATTTCATTTGTCCCAAAAAATACTAATAAAGTAATTCTCTTAATACAAAATTTCAGAATTAGGATATCATCCCTGTTGTCGTGTTATAATTTACAATTTCTTTGTATTTGGTAAATGTTGGAATTTTAAATAAATTTATTCTTTATGAAATAGGACCCAGGACAGAGGCTTAAAATGTGACAAAAAGAAGTATAAGAACATCCAAAGGAAAACTGTGAAACGCTTGTCTTTACATTTTAGCACTTCAATATCGACAACAAGGGGTTAAAGTCCAACTTTCCAACCACAAAAAGAAAATCAAATTAGTATGCTAATTCTGAAATCACAAATGCGTGAAATGTGACTTTTGAATACTGATAAAACTACCATTTTTGTCTAACTTGGAATAAAATAAAGGGGTAAAACACCCTACAAAGTCAATCGTTTACAAGCACTGTCAGTAAGCCTATTAATGTTGTATTTCAGATATAGTATACCCAGCTCTTTCAACACCAAGAATAGTAAACAAACTATAAAAACAGCCCAGTGTTTGGCAGATACATGCTATGATACCATATTATTACCAATGTTTGTGAGATTGTGCAAATACTTTTGCAAATAATGCAAGTAAAAAAAACTTTTATACACTTCTTCGCTTCAAACTAAAAATTCTGTATTTTTTTTGAAATTGGATATGGAAATAGGTCCATTAAAATTTACGTCGTTAATCTTCGAATCCTTTTTAAGTATATGCGACCTATACGGACTAACCGAAATCTAAACACACATAAAAGTAGATATAAAGCCCCCTGCAAGTGTGGAATTGATTTTTAATGTCCCTAAATTTCTAGAAACAACGTACGTCTGATACACTTGTCTGGCACCTGTTAGCATAGTATAAAGATAAGTTAGATGCCGCCGAATGTAATCGATCAGACAAGGCATTTCCTACATATTTTCAGGACCAGAATATTTGGATATCCGGCTTCTATTGGGGACAGGTATTAAAATTGCAAAGATATTCTTGTTTGATGATTTATGGATATTCGGGGTTTTTTCAATTTCACACAATCTAATTTTTGCCACAAACACGATTTTTACCACAAACACGATTTTTACCATAAACACGATTTTTACCACAAAGACGATTTTTACCACAAACACGATTTTTACCACAAACACGATTTTTACCACAAACACGATTTTTACCACAAACACGATTTTTACCACAAACACGATTTTTACCACAAGCACGATTTTTACCACAAACACGATTTTACCACAAACACGATTTTACCACAAACACGATTTTTGCCACAAATACGATTTTTACCATAAATACGATTTTTGCCACAAATACGATTTTAAGAAACACAAGATATCTGTAAACTGGCCAACAAAATTAAAAATGCACATTTAAAAACTGACATGAAGTCTGTTTAAAAGTATTGTATGAAATTGAGGTCAGGCCCAAAAATATTTTTAAAAAAAGGAGCATCAAAGCTCGACCCAAAAAACCATAAACAAAAACGTGTTGCTTCCTCACCTTTCCATAAACGCACTCGTCCATCATCACCAGTTGAAGATAAAATAGTTCCAGTTAAATTCCATTCCACCCTCCACACCTAAACGTATACAAAAAAACAACCACCGAAGACAAGTCTTCTATAGCTTTAAAAAACATCTCAAAAAATTCTACAGTATCCATAGATTAGAGCATCGAAAAAGATATTATTCCATTCGTGATACAATACACATAATACTGCATTATTCTTAGGAAACCTTTTTAAAATGAAGAGACACAAAACCGGAGTATAACTACCACATTAAAAACAAAGTTGCACAACTATTGCCCTCTCACAGATATTCTTTGTTATTTTCGGACTTTTTTTTTACTCCTGACCTGCAGTAGAAACCACATCCCATCATTTTTCTTACCTGTGCCTCGTGTTCCTGCAGAGTAGCGATAACTGTGATATCAGGTTTTTCAGGAAAACCAGACGCAGATTGACTTGGCTTCTCTCTAAACATAGAAATTTTTTCTTTTCGTGTAAAAAAGATGTCGTATTTACTGTTCGGGAAGAAAACACTTCGGCAATTTAACATTTTACAAACCTCATTGGTAAATACACCAAAATGAGAACACCTAACAATGATACAGGGACAATAAAAAAATGCTGAACATTTTTTATTTGAGTGAGACTTTCTTACTCATTTAAAGTAATTGAAAAATTTTCTTGCATTGACTAATTCGATACTCAAACTTGAATAAGTCTCAAACAAACATTTGAAAGTTTTGCAAAAAAACAAATACTGAACATTCAAAGTTGTGTGCTTTTTTAACTATTGTAAAAGGTAATCGAGCAACTAATCCTTTAGTGCATCTTGATTTCGTAAAATGACAGATGATGTATAGTGCAAGAATAATCCTCCATAACACTTACATCAATTTGATGTAAGTTTTATGGAGGATTATTCTTGCACTATACATGAAGTCAGATTATAAAAAAAGCATACTTCAGAGGTTTCATGGCGACAATGTGGATATCTTTGGATGCAATGGCAAGCAGGTGTCGAGATCTAGAAAAAGATGTAATTCCGCACATGACACACACAACAAGAAAAAATAAATACTTCGACGTTTAAAATAAAATGACAAACTAACCAGCACTAATTCTATAATAATCATGGTATAAAATCATATTAATATGAAGAGCTTTTTTTCACTGCATACATATACCATACCTTCCAACGTTTGGTGCAAACGCAACGTCATGGACAGGATCGGTGATTCCCATAAGGGTTGCAATCTTGGTCCACTTTCTTAAAAGAGAAAAAAATATCGAAATTCAGATCAATTTATACACTGTTTAAACTAGAAACGCATTGAAAACTTGCAACTAAAAACACTTAATTTTAAATTACCTTGTATCTTTTATTTCACCATTAACACAACAAAAAAGATAAAATGTTAACACGTACCTTCCCGACGAACTACATTCATGTATTTCAACCTTCCCACCAGCGGTGGGCCTTGGATCATCACTGCCAACAGCCAACATGGGTGCATGTGATCTTACGTTAAAGAAAACAAACTTCACAGACAGATCAAAAAATTTCAATGAAATTAATTTCTTGTTCAAAATACGATACGCAATTTCTTAGGTTCTGGTAGTAAAAATGAATTTAGAAATTGCAGGCGACAAAAAAAATGTCAATGATTTTAAGCAGTATTTATCGTAAAAGGTTACAAGAGAGATGTTAATTCATTTTTCAAGCCTTGCTATATTACGAAGCATTTTGAACAATAGTAAATAAGATAATACCTAGACGGATTCCACGAAATACAGCTGGCGCTTGCTAATTTGCAATTGATAACATGCTAAATACAAAAATTAATAATGTAAGCCAGAACTTTACACTTAATTTTTTCTTCAAAATTTCTACAAGTTATTCGCTACTTTCACATTAATTATTTTGCTGATTCAACGACAGGCAACAAAAACTGGTCGAAATAAAAAAGCAATGCAAAATGAGTGACAAGAGAAAAATAACCGAGAAGTATTCATAAGGAGGATCTTGCTGAGAATTCATTATCCCCAACCCCCCGTCACACACTCCTGTATAAAGATCTCTTAAAATAATGAAATATATCGCAGAAAATAGGGGCCAATATTGAGACAATAACAGCAAGTTTGGGATCGTCAAAAAGCAAGCATACCACATAACAAATTTTAATAAAGTCTTTTTAATAACAGATATCACCATTTATTGACGTGGTGTCCACAACCAAAAAAATTACAAAAAGCTTTAATGAGAACAAAGTTAGGCCAAATGCATAATATAACTTGCGACCTGACGACAACAAAATAAAGGCTTTAAAAATATATATAAGAGAGCATACCTGTACAGACCAGTGGCTAAGATTCATTACATCAGGAGCTTCGTATATTCTTACTACCCCGTCTTTGTAACACATCGCCTGGAAAGTTAATTTTCTCATGGAAAACATTACATTATAAGAAAAGTGTGGAATTCATAATGTAAGCCAAAATGACGTTATTAAGCAATTGCAGGAAGTGCATGGTTAGAAAAGAGGTTTCTCTTACGAGAAAAACCTTACAAGTAACAAAAATACAAACAAACAAACAAACAAACCAAGAGAAGACCAAGATGTTTAGGTGAGAATTTTAAATCAGTCACAGAATTACTGCTGTCAACCAAGGAAGCTCTTTGAATCTAAAACAAAGAAATATGTCCACACTTAAACAGACGGGTTGCGCTCACTCACAAATCACTATATGAAATATGTAATTAGTTGTATAGAAATTATTTCCAATTAACTAAAACTATCATGTTTCAGGATGAAATTCAAAATTGACTACTTCATATTAGAATGATGACATAACAATTTTACTGCAATCCAATCCATAAAATTTCAGAAGCGTTTTACCAGACTCTTTCCGTCTTGATAAAATACGACCTACCCACTGATTTGCTCTTCCATGTGACGAAGTGCTCACTTCACCAACTAAAACGAAACATCTACTCTTTCAACAATACCTTCCTTTTAATTTCTTTAAAATGCTATTCATTCATTCACATAATCAATTTTTACCACCTCACTTCTACCAACCTATAAGAGTTTAGAGTCTGTTTTGCCAAGTAACACATATTGCTAAGAAAAAAAGGTAAGATTTTTAAACGGAAATGTTTTTTCGAGATCAGAATTCCAAATTCGATTGTATAAACATTGATTCTATGCATTATTCTTCAAATTTGAAGAGAAAGCAAAAGACAATAAGAGTTCTCAAATGTGTCGGGTCGCATTATGAAATTGTGATAAATCCACCTAGAAAGTTCAGTTTACTATAACAACAATTACAATTGTAACAGCGTGTCTTCTTAATGTACAATACCTTGTTCTTCCCATACAACTGCAGTACGATCAAATGAGCATGTCGCTATTACCTGCCCAAATTCTGGGTGTGCCCATGTTACTTTCCATACAGAGCCTGAATGAGTCTATAAAAAGAGTGCAACAATTTGCAAAGTCTTCAATAATCAGATTTACTTGAAATGCACCATGATTAAATTAGGCCTAAGAAAAACAACAACAAAATACCTTCCAATCAGCTTTACAAACCCATTCTCCATTATCATATAAATCCCAAATCTGAAAGAATAGATACACTATATATAACAAGTTACATCTTAATAGTAACACGCAAATATCAAACATGAGCATAAAAATGAAACAATGAAATTAAACAAATTATTTATGGTTAATTTGGGGTGGTTAAGACATGTAGCACAGCAGTAAATTTTTTATGATAACAATGTCTACTAACATTTTAGAACATTTATAAAAAAAAAATAACGATAAGTTTGAATTAAAAAATTCAAAAAAACCCTATTTTTCTGTCAAATTTGTTTTTTTTTTCCAATAATTGCGGTATTAAGATTTTTTTAAAAACGTCAAATAAACATGATGGAAATTTCACCAAAAAAAAACTTTTGTATCAGCTTACTCAACTTAAAAGTTATCTTTCATTGAAAAAACAAATCTTATTTTGGTGAAGCAAAATTATTAAATAAATTACCAGCTTAACAAGCGAAACTTCGATGGACCTACCTGGATTTAATAATTAACTTATGTTTTTAACAACACAATCCATTTATTCGAAAAGTGTCAGTGCTAATTATTATTAAAAATTTTGTAAGTTGAAACAACCTAAATCGCAGTTCCAAGTTCTAATGCGCCATTATCGGGCCCAAACACAAAGTTTGTCGCATTTGAGGGTCAATTGTTCTCTATCTTTGTACAAAAAATGAGAATAAACTAATCCGAAGAAATGTCCTAAAAACCATATTTTAGGATCATTTTTGCTCATTTTTTGCACAAATCCGCCATTTTTGAGTTAATAAGATTTTTTCTCAGAAAACTGACTTTGTCACATTCGAGGGTATATGTTCTCTATCTTTGTGCAAAAAATCAGAAAACTAATGTATGATCCAATTCTGAGAAAAGCTGGTAATGGACGACAGACAGACTTATAGGACCTTACCTGTACCAGATAGGTCCAAAAAGTCCAAATCTTAGTTTATGCATCAAAAAATGTTAATTATCTTTTAACTTATTTTAAGCAAATACTTAATATATAAGGATAAATTCAAGTTAGTCATCATTCTTTTCCAAGTTATTTGACCTCAAAGTTATATAAGTGCATTGTAATGGCTTTGTTAATTTAGAAGTATTGACGTTAAATTAATGTTATTACCATCATGATGTTTAATTTGTTGATTAGCATTGGAGATATGCATTTTTCGGCAACTTCAAAGAAAAATAAACATAACCACTATGCCTGTCACATACATATCATTATTTTTAATTGTTTGGCAAAGATCGGCCACCATATAGTAACTACAAAAGAATGTTCATCAAATAAGCAAATCAAAATTTCCATAAAGCAACAGTGAAAATTATTCAATTTGTGTTAACATGAAACCCACCTTCACAGTGTGATCAGAAGAACATGTTGCCATACGCCTGCCATAGAAATCAAATGAAACATCATGTATTATGTCCTTATGTTCCGTTGGAATAGACTTTGCGAGATACATTCTCTTCTATGATATTAATATGTATCAATGATACATCTTACTATTTTTTTGAAACAAAGCAAATATAAAACGTTAGTTCACACCAGTGTCTGACAGAAATCTATATATAGCCCAACGATGGACAGAGTAAGGGTTGCAATTATCTTAAAATTATGTTACTTATTCTCAAGAAATTGTTGGGTTGCTGTAACCTAACCCCAATAAAATGAGTCAGTCAAGTGGTCAGCAATTATATTTTCTGTTATAATAACCACAAATAGTTTCTGCAGACAACAATATCCAAGGAATTTTGTAATCTTTCACTTTTACTTTTTACTTTTATTTTTTGTGCAGCAGTTTATGTTTTTTACAAAATTTTACAAATCAACATTAAACAAATTGTATACAATTTTTATAACAATTTCATGCAATTAAATTCGAACGTATAAATGAATGAAAAAAATGCTATTAAAAATTTGTAGACGAATTCTACATAAGCCGCATTTTTACTTTCTTTTTTTATTAAACTCTCCTGCTAACTTTTTTTGGAATAGCACTGACACGAAAATAAACGGTTGCTTATTTTATTTTTCTATAACTGACTCAGCAGTTGGCAAAATCAAGGTTTATAAAGAATTTTAATTTGCACAACATCAAACAATGCTATTCAGTACCTTTTTGAAAGAATCTTTCATAATATGCACCAACCCAACAATTGAGAAAATCAAACAAAAGCAGACAAGTACAGAAATGGACATTTGCTTTCCTAGACAACATAAACACTGGGTTCTGTCAGTGTTTTTTACAATTTTTTTTAAAACAAAACTTCCATCACTGTATTTTTTTTGTTAAACAAGTTAAAACTACAAATCTCACAAGTGTATATATGATATAAACTGCTATAAATGACAAATAAAATAAAAACACAGGTTGGTTTTGTTTCTCTAATCTAAACAGCACAACAACTGTACAACAACAAAACCTTACACATCGTAACATAAATTCTGTCTTTTGTAGGTATTTTAGTCAGAGGAATAATATATTTATTTTTTCTTGTCTTTGCCCATTTCTTCTTCCTCTTTGAAAAACAAACCAAGTAATATAGCAAGATGACACCCATGCAGCATAACTGATGACAAATTTGTTGATGGATATGTGTTCCAGCACAATTCCACTATGCCTAATATCAACAATTTCAAAACGGGTGACATTTTAATATTCCATAACAAAAAGGGTATTGTGTGAAAATACCACACATAGAATTGATAATGTAGAGAACGTGCAAAACTCATTCCAATAAAATTTGAGACAAACATGACTCTCACAATGGTAAATGTGGAGACATCTTCTGCAATGAATTTTTGTGAAAATATTGAACACCAACCAAGGGATGGAGAGGGCCATTTTTTATAAAGGAACACAAAAAGTGTAAACAGATGCAAACAAAGTAACATTATGTGAAACCAGCGAGATAAAAACAGCCATTCTGGCAAAAACCTCCAGTTTACAGTCCATACAAAAAAAAATTGACGTCCAAGGTTGAAGGATCGTAAAATATAAGCAACAGGATTTTCCAACAGAAATGGGATTGCCAACACAAGTTGCACAAGTGCACATATGGTAATCTTTTTTATGCTTCCAATTACTCCAAATTTTAACAACAATAAAACAAACAGGCCAGGCGCAAACAACAACACATTCATTTTAATACTGACACCAAAACTAAACAAGAAGCATCCAATGTTCCAACGATTTTTTATAAAACACACAATGCTGGCATATAAAAATAACATAGCAACAGGATCATTAAATAGACGCAGAATGAATATTGAATGTATGCGATAGGAAGTGCAACACATGAAAAATAGAGCATAAGGTGGAATTTTCTGTACCTTTTGGTAAACATAAAATACTGCCAATAAAATGGCTAAGTATAAGAACACGAATAGGTATTGAGCAAATCGAATATCGTGCCCATGATTTGTGCAGAAATAAAGGGCAGAAAATATGTACACAAAACCAGCTGGATAAACTAGTGGGCCTGTACCACCTTTCAACTTCATATAATCATATGTGCCATTCAAAAATCCTTCCACTTCACTCATGTAAGCTTTCCAATCAATTTCTGTATAAGGAACTTTCCAAATAACAACAACATTTAAAAGGATTTCTGCCATAAACAAAAGGCTTGCAGTTATCCAAAAATATTCAGAATTAAATAAAAGATTTCGAACTAATTCAATTAATTCTTGAGGATGTAACAGCTTTAAAACCTTGGAGATGTTTAGGGATTTTTTTACCCTTTTAACATGAGCCATTGATCTTTCTAATGGTCGTCCTAAAATACACAAAACAAATCATATTAAAAGTCTTATTATAACAAAGTAAACCTTATGTTTTCTTGCTCTCTCTTTCATTGTAAAATTGAATTCCTGCTAAACTTTATTTTTTTTAAAAAATCTATATATATATTGTATATATAATTTTTGAGTTACAAACATAATCATGTCATAACCATCATATTTGTTGTGACACTTGATCAACGACATGATCGAAAATATTAGACATTGTGGACATTATAAATTTGGGAAAATAAGGTTTTGACAATTATTCCATTTAAAACGCTGGTGTAGTTCAGGGAAAACACAAGAAAAACAACAACATTGTTTGGTGGAAAAGGAAAAATCGAGGGATGCGTGCGTGTAGAGAATTATGAGATAGTCTGCTTAGACGATAACTCAAACAAACTGTCAACCAAGACAGCTTAAAACACAATGATGACCAAGCCTGCTGCTCAGAACAGAGCCTCAGCTTTTGGTTTGGCACTTCAATGCCTATCTGGATGACATTTTTTAAGAAAAATGAGGTTTATAAAGCATGGACAAAAGCCCCATAATAACTTCAAGACAACATTGAGAGAACATTTTAAACTTTTTTTTAATTTTTTTTTTTTAAAAAAAAATTATTTTAACAGTATTAAATACTAGTCGATAAAGCCAGTGGAGAAATCCACTAGGCAGGAGGGACAATGTAAAAATTGGTTGTTTTAAACCTTTTGCTGATGTCAGCAGTGCATATGCAAAAACAAATTGCCAAAATTAAGTTTATCGGTTGTCTCTTTTGTGTAGAGCTCACGACACGCTCACGAAGAGAATGTATGTGATCATGTGATTTTGATGAACAGTTAATGATATATGATGGTATAAAAATTATGCTGACATGAGCAAAGACCCGCGAAAACACAAAAAAATTATTTTTTAGAAATTTGTATACCTGTTGCCTTTAACGTATAGGTCTTTAAACGCTGATCAAGAAAATGTATAGGATCATTTACTTTTGACAAACGGTTACGGATATATTAGGGTTTAAAGGTTTTTTGATGACATCATCAACCCGTTCATTCCGAAACGGATTTGGGGACCCAGGTTTGGGAAAATTACCCAAACTGGTCCTAGATGGTCCCTAGTTACCCACGTGGTAAAAATTATTGACGTCACCACCTCGTTTTCAAGTTATTTGGCCTCAAAGTTTTCAGTGCAGTGTAATGGCTTCATTAATTTAATATAGGATATTGACGTTAAATTATTGTTATTGACGTCGCGTGGTAACGTAATAAAATTTAACATATTAGACATGCATTTTTCAGCAACATCAAAGAAAATGAACACATCCACTTTGCCTGTTACAGAGACACAGAACTGCCGTATTATTATATCGACTAGTCAATAAAGCCAGTGGAAATATCCACTGAGGCAGGATAAAAATGAAAAAGAAGCGTTATTTGAATTTTGATGACGTCAGCAACCCATCCACAAAAATAAATTACAACCTTGTTTTTACGTTGCCTTTATTGTGTAGACCTTAAAGCACTGATCAAGAAAATGTATGTAATCATGTGCTTTTGATGAATGGTTAATGAGATTTACGGGTTTAAAAATTTTGCTGATGTCAGCAAAGTCCCCAATAAAAGTACAAAAAATTATTACGCTAATCAAGAAAATGTATAGGATCATGTACTTTTGACCAACGGTTACGGAAATATTGTGGTTTAAAGGTTTTTTGATGACGTCATAAATCCGTTCATTCCGAAACGTTTTTGGGACCTAGGTTTGGAAAATTACCCAAATTGGTCCCAGGTGGTCCCTAGTTACGCACGTGGTGAAAAAACATTGACCTCACCAACTCGTTTCCAAGTTATTTGGCCTCAAAATTTTAGGTGCACTGTAATGGCTTCATTAATTTAATATAGGATATTGGCGTTAAAGTAGTGTTATTTTCGTCGCGCCCTAATGTCAAAAAATTTAACATATTAGACATAACTTTTTCGGCAACATCAAAGGAAAATGAAGACATCCACTTTGCCAGTTACAAACAAACACAGTCTCTGTATTATTATAAGAGATTGTTCCAGAGTAAAAAATTATCATGTTTATGTATACAATTTTTATGTTTACATCTTATATTTATAGAAAGGTGTAATGAAATTCATTTAAATGTTGTTCAAAAAAAGATTTCTTCATTGTTCTGTAAACTTTATTTTTCGGAATCTAAATTAAAATAACAAAAACTATATTCATGATAACAACTTTTGTATAACACAACAGGATCTCTCATATTTCTTTAATTAATAAGCTACAGCATTTCATAACCTTTCCAAAATAAGCTCATTGAACTTCAACTCTCATCTAAATTTAAATTTTCCATTTTGGGTGAAAAGTGGCTGGTTTGTGAGGACTGTTTACTAAAGAGGTCCTTGGAGGTCAAAGGGTTAAAATTGTATTTGAAAAACTAAGGACTAAATATAAACTTTATGTTGCTACACGCAGCACACCCTGATTCCAAAGTTTTTGGATAAGGTAATATCAATTGATACAAGTAATTTACCACAGTATCTACCACAATAAAAAAAAGGAAAAAACAAAAGAAGGACATTAGTAGTGCCTAAAAATAGCCTTTAAAACCTAATAAATATTAACATATGTATAGATATATTATATATTAAATATCCAATATATATTGATCTCATAAATACTAGTCTATAATTATGAAACAGGGTGGGTGGGTGGAAATTTTTAGCACATCTTAAATCTCAAAAACAACGAAGAGGCATGATGTGTTTGTGACATATGACATTTGGAGCTAAGAAGCAAAAGTGACTCAAAAGAATAGTAAATACAAAATAGCAACCACAGCTGCATGAGCTCGCAGAAGAACACTAACTTGTGATTAACTTGAGTTAAGTAATGACGTCACAGAAAAAGGGCTGACATAAGCAAACAAAGTTCTTGCTGCCATTTTGTTTCTTCCATGATGTACTTACTATAAGTGTGCCAAGTTTGATTCAATTTAGACAAGCCTATCAAAAATTATGGAGTACGAAATACCCCAGACCAGGGTTAAACAAACTGTCAACCAGGACAGCTTAAATCAATAGCTATTACAAACTGTCAACTGAGACAGCTAAAATACAAACTGTGAACAAGTACAGCTTAAAGGGACTACAAAACAGCTTTTGGTTTTCAAAGTGACTTACACGAAATTAACCCAAGCCATGTGAGGGAAATTGGGGAGATGGCTCCATGTGTGGGCCGTTGGATGTTGCCAGGAGTTGTCTAGTAGAGCGCAGTCCCTAATTGGGTCTGCGTAGCTCAAAACGAGCTTTAAATACTCTAGCACTCTCCATCTAAGCCATGGCCCCTCCTGGAAATAATAGACAGGGTATATCCCTCGATATTAGTGAGGCTAGCCATGTAAAATATGCACATCTATCTAAATTTAAATTTGGAAAAGTTTATGATCACTGGAGGACAAAAACAACAACTTAAATCATCTTTAATTTCATATTAGGCATTTAAATGTGACTGAAAATGACAGAAAAGTTCCCTACATTTCGATAAATGTATTTATATACCTTTTTCTAACAAAATAAACTTCAAACCCTTCGAAATTTTGCATGAAAATATACAAGTTTATTGTACATAAAGCCAGTCTAAGCAACAACAATGACTTTAAAATCTCTTTAGAGATATTACCTTTTCAAAAATAGTAACAAAGCATTTTTTAGCAAACATAGCTCCTCGTGCTGTCTTTGTTCCCTTGTCAAAACAAACTTTTGATTTAAATATATCATAAAAATTAATTATTCATAAAGATTGTCTAGCCATCTATGTGGTTCTAAAGTGAGTATAATTTCTTGACCTTTTGAGTGGTCTGTTTATTACACCCCATGCCTCAAAAATTGCGAAGTTTGAATTATTAAATCGTTTCGTAGCCCCTTAAAACACAAACTGTCGACAAAGACAGCTTAAAATTGTATTATGAAAACTAAGCACTATATGTTGCTACACACAGCACACCCCAAAATTACCCAAAACCGTATGCATAGAATGTCAGGTGTTGCTCAACTGAAATGATAAAGAGGTAGCCTTATTCTAGACTCGAGTGAGAGGCCAAGTGGTACATAATCTTTAGGTCAGGTAACAGTTGACCCATTTAAATGAAGATAGCCACGCTTGACCACCCCCTAAGATATAGATGGTACTATCTGGAACACCTACTGTTGTAGCTACCAGGTAGGCAACAATGCAGTAGTTGAACTATGTCTGTCTGAGTCAAAAACACGAAATAAGGAAAGGTAATAGCACCTGGTTGAACCGCTGAAAACTGCATCATTGCCTGCACTAGGTAGGCATGAGTGTCATAGTTGCGTGTCATAAGTGGCATAGTTGCCCTGATGCTCATCTGGCACCCAGCACGAAAAGGATTTGTCTTTGATGAATGCAAGGACAATGTCATTATAGTAGAATCACACATGATTGTGATGTTGTGTACTATTAAACCAGTGGAAGCATTCCAATCAAAAGAAGATGAACATGTGTATTTAGAACAGTGTAAGAAACCAATATATGCCAAAGACTTTGCTGCCTGGAGCAAGAGAGACGATCAATGGGTCTAAACTGTAAAAATCCTATTCTGATGATAATCAAGAGGCAATCAACGTGACTGGAAGAAGGAATCACCTTGAACTTGTTTTATGTCGCGTAACGTGTGAGACAAATGACTCGTGTCTCTAATGTGTCCACTGAAACGGTGCATGGCGGCTAAATACAAGCTGAAACAATGTAAGCCAGCTAAATACACACATATGGTTGTATGAGAAACTGTCTGGGCCAACTCAGAGACAGCGGATAAGAACTTCCCTCTGAAAGAAGGCAAAGCTCATGTGACCATTGGCAACCGAAACCTACATAAGAGCGTATGCTAACAGCATATGATGATCTAAGCTGGATTGGAGGTACGTAGCCACTATAGAAAGATTGTCCAAATGCCCATATCGATCGTCGTGGCTGAAGGGTATGACCAGGAATGTGTTGAAGCAAAATATTAATGTGCAGTTGATATAGTATAACTTGTAGTAGTTATAGAGATGGGGGTGCGAGGCCAGTTTGGTAAACCAAACTTTCCTCGAACACCCCATCTCTATGACTACTTGTACACTCTTCGGCTTCGCTTATGACGTCACATGTAAAACTGTCCTCGTACCCTCATATGGTGTTTTAGAGATATTACAATACACGTATGGCCATTTACGTGTAAAGTGCTATTTTTTCTATTTGGGAGGGTCTGCAAGTGTATGTTTATGGTGTTGCCAAGTTTCGGCAAGAATATGTTTTTTCAGCCTGTGTATACCATTGGATGTCTATAATATAGTATACCATTGGATGTCTCTCCAATATGTTGAATAGAAAAAGTTCAACCGTCTGATGTCTCTAATATATGGTATAGAAAAAGTTCATATGTTGTAATGTCCATACGCATAACTATTTTTACCATCCCCAAGAATATATCTGTTATCATCAAAACAACTAAGTGATATCTTGTTTATCTCATAACTTCCTAACATATGATTTTGACTTCTAATTGTTTTCATTGCATGGCACATTTGTTTGTTTTCAAATAATACATTTCTATAGTCTTCATGTTTGATTGTGTTTTTAATGATATTCTTTTTAATGTATTATAGAATTGCGATGTTTCAGGGTAGTCACTATTGTCAAATATATCTTTATCATTCCAGAAATCCATATATGCATCATCAGTTGTAATTTCATATGTTAGGGAATCTGTATCTGTGAATAGTAGTTTTGCATTATTTTGTATTTCCTTTTTATATAGTTGTAGTGGAAATCGTACATTAATGTTTTGGATAAATCGGAATATATTCCTACATATGCAGGTCTGTTTAGGGTTAGTGTCTCCTTAATTCTATGTACAGCCACAAGGTCCTCGTTGAATATTTTTGATGAATCAAAGGTTGGTTTTGAGGTTAATTTCATTAGTTTGGCTTTATTGGTTACAAGTTCTACATTTACCCGTTTTCTTATGTTTTCCATAGTTTTTCCAAATACACTGTTATTCATAAGTTTGAAGAAATCTTTTTCAAAAGCATTTTTACAATAAGTTCTTTTATTAGTATTGAAATCAATATATTTTTTTAACTATGGGCTCCATGATTAAATTCTAATACACGCTGTGCTTTTTTGATTTTTAATCTCAATGACATATATAATTGTAGATTTCGATAGTGTAATACATATTTCTCTTTTTTGCTTAATGTTGGTATTAATTTATTTACATCACCTACTGATATCTTATACTGTTCTTGAATTCTTTTACAATAATCTGATAACATATTTTTGGTAACATTTATTTTTTCTGGAGCTAATGGATAATCATTATGTAGATTATGTAGTTCCTTTGGATATTCTAAATCAACTTCCAATATTAGTCCTTTACTACTTTCTGGTTTATAATCAGCTAGATTACATTTGTTTATATCCTTTTCTTTTAACCATCTAAATCCACCAGTTGGTAGATATTGTGATATTCCATAACCGTACAGATTGTTAGCATCCAAATACATTAGATACTTCGATATCCTTATCATAATTATCAATGTACTTTTTATTGGCCTTACCATATCTGTTAGCAATATATGATACACCACCTTTTAATCCCTTTTCAATAAATAAAAACATGTCAATATCTGTCATCAATTCAAGTTTTACTTTTGTCATTTTTAGCATTGAATCCCAAGATAATCCTGGAGATGTATAATAATGGGAGATGTATAATAATGGAAGGTTATCTGCTAATTTTTCCAAACTAGAACTAGAATATATTTTTCCATATTGCTTGGAATTACGTTAATATCCATTTCTTTGAGTTCTCCCTATTTATTTTATACGAATGTTTTTTAACGATTTTACCAATCTGTTGCATAATAAAATGGAAATCATATCCTCTCAAATTATGGAAAACTACGGGTACTTTGTCTATTAATCTATAACTTAAATTACCATCATTACGTGCTGATCCTCTATATCTGCCTGTTACATGGCAATGACCTCTAACTTTGATATCTGTCTCAATATATTTTGATTACATATGTGACAACTATCTGCTCTTTTAAAATTTTTGATATCGGTTTTGACATTACCATATCCTGTTTAAAATGTTTGTTTTTAATGTACTTAAAATATTTAGGTTCCTTTATCATTTCTTTCATAAATTTGTATACAGCATCTGGACCCCTATATATTTTTAATGGTTTGCTATATTTGTCATCATATCTACATACAACCTTATAACCATATCCACAATCCACATGTTTCTGGTATGCTTCTGTGTATGATTTACTGTTTTTAGGTGCACATCCATGTACTTTCTCAGTGATGGCTTCAAAATCTGCATATATTACAAATGGTGCCTCTAATTGTTTATGATAATTTTGAAATTTTAATGTGTTCTCACCTGGTACTGGCATATTTATGGCCTATTTACCATTTATTACCATACAGATTTCACTATGATTGTCCAATATTTTTTTAGTAGAGAAACATTGTAGACAATAAATACAAAAGTGTTTTCTTTCCTTATATTTTGTTTTGTTGTACATAAAACTGTTGAAATCATCAATTAGTACATAATGTTTATATTCATAATTTGTTTTTAATAGTAGGGACATACTATCTTCATACTTCTCTTTTGATATATATATTGGATATGGTCGTTTATCCTCATATCCAAATACATTTATTCTGATATTGTTTTGTTTTTCAATTTTATTATACTATTTAGTCGTTACAGGAAATTTAATACCATCATAGTTCAATTCATCTACATATCTTCTATTGGATTTTTTAATTCTTTCCGGATGTGATCCCTTATATTTGTTTAAAAGCCTAATATGGCACCATCTAAAACATTCATTATCTTTATTTTGCATATTGATTAGTCCCTTTGAACTATTTCTTAATTCTTCTGGTAGTTCTATATAACTTGATCCGTTTAGTGGATCATATAATGTTAAATTCAAAAAATGTGAATCTACTGATTCAATAGTCCATCCAGATCCTTCAGAAATCCATTGGTTGATAAGATTTATTATTTGCAGGGATGATAGATTTATAGCATAATGGATATCATTTTCATTTGTGACGGTATATACTCTATTTTTAAAGTATGCAGTTTTAAACACCATATCATTTGCATTAAGAGGCTTTACAAATGCACTATCAAGTTGTATTACTGTGGTTGGAACAGTTTTTCTTGGTAGTGGTGTTTGTTTAGTGGGTCTGGGTGCTGGTGTTGGTTTAGTGGATCTGGGTGCTGGTGTTGGTTTAGTGGGTCTGGGTGCTGGTGTTGGTTTAGTGGGTCTGGGTGCTGGTGTTGGTTTTACGGG
Organism: Hydractinia symbiolongicarpus; assembly: GCF_029227915.1. Lineage (NCBI taxonomy): Eukaryota > Metazoa > Cnidaria > Hydrozoa > Anthoathecata > Hydractiniidae > Hydractinia > Hydractinia symbiolongicarpus. The sequence goes on along the minus strand of NC_079885.1, from coordinate 12,831,205 downwards.
TCTTGATACCGGTACAGGTTTAGTGGGTCTGGGTGCTGACATTGGCTTATAGGGTTCTATCTTACCCTGCTTCAAATGTTTTTTATACATTGCACCATATATCTTGATCCATTTTTTGGTCTCTGGATTTCTAATATACCCAGGTTTCTCATCAGTGGTTTTATTATCACGTATTAAATTAATTAGCTCAGCCTTGCTTAGTTTTTGAAGATCTATATCATTCATCATTATATCAGGTTTGGAAATTATTTTATACTTTATTAATGTGGTATCTCTTCAAGTCTAATTTCTTATATATATTGTTTTTTATAAGCAAGTACGTTTATATTGATTCGTTAGATATAAATATATACAAAAAATATACATATATCTTTTAACTCATTTTCAGATAACTGAAATATGATATACTTTATTTACTTAGGATTTTTATGAATGTGTTTTAGATGACTGTCTAATGTTTCTTGTGATTTAAAAGTCCTATGACAATATTTACATTTGATTCTAACCTTATAGAAATATTTAATGATCTCTGTTATAATTTCATCATAATCATTGCTTACCAGTATCTTATATCCATTTAATTTATATTTCTGTAACATAACTCTCTGATTATCAGTTAATTGGCCATTTCCCTTTGGTGTTTTAAACTCAATTAAAAATCCTGGATATAACATGTGGAAATTTTGTATTACCATATGTGTTTTTCACTCAATGATACACATATAATTGTATCCGGATAATGGTTTCTAATATAATTGACAACTTTTGAATGTAGGTCATATTCTGATTCTATTGTGTATATTAACATTTTGAATTTCTTTTTCTCACACTTTCGAGTTTTCCTTTTTAATGGTAAAACTTCCCCTGTAACCCATTTTTTGAATTCTTTTGCTTTCTCCATCCTTGATCTAATAATAAGGCTAAATAATCTTGATTCATTTATGTAAATCATATGTCCATTTTTTAGGGGTACCGCCACAGACCACCTAGATTTGAAGTCATTTAGTGTGGTTTTATCTTCTGGTTCAACATGATCCCTTATAGCCTTTCAAGTATTTATATATTTCAATATATTGGCAATTACTTTTGCTTTGAACCAAACAGTGTCATTAACATTAATAACATTTAATTTCACATCTTCATAAATAAATATATATCCCATAATAATAATTACTAATAATGTTACTTTCTTAAGTATAATCTTTTAAATACCACCAATCGGTTTATTGTATCCGATTAAAAATATGTAACATCTGCATTCACCGCATAATGCCCAATAGATAAAGTTTCCACCGATTATTCTATAATACGGTTTTACACCATTAGATAGCCTACGACATTGATTACAATAACTGTAAATACAATAGTCTTCCATATAACTATGGATTATTATTTCTTTCTTTTTTCATACCAATAAATACCACCACCAACCATAGTCATACTAGCAACAATAAATCCTAATTCCCTATATTTCTGTGATTCTAATGGTTTATAGAAGTCTGATAATTTAGGTTCAGTAAGCACATAATATCTTTTCATTGCAAGTCCTAAGTCATCAAATCTCTTTTCTGATAAGTTTTCCTTTCTTATTTCATTATTTATTTAATCAATTCGTTTTTGTCTTTTATTCAGCCCATGCTATTTGAGCCTTTTGCATTGTTTCAACTGCATGTCTTTTTCTCTCTTTATCACTTCCCCTTAATGCGCTAAAAAGGAAATTACTACCTGAGAAAGCAAGCACATTCACAATAGCACCAATACCCATCATTGCTAAGCCAGCCATCTTATATATTATCAGGAATTATTTTTTGCTTCACTGGATAGTCCTTGGTCATATCAGCAGCAGCAACAACAACTACCAATTTAAAAGTATCCTCCATATCAAATTTACTAAGAGAGGGAGGTGTCATTTTAAACAGTGATTTTCCTAGCATTGTGTATCCAACAGCTAGTCCAGAAACGACAGCTCCATGATACAGGCTTTCTTTTTTATTTTTAGTGTAATCCGTAGTACTCATTATATATTGTGGTATAGAAAAAGTTATTCCATAGTAAAGATATCTTTACTAGGTTTTTTGATAACTATCTTAGGCTCTTCTGGTTCTTCAATTGACTGTGGTTTGTGTTGTAATACTGGTATTTTCTTTTTTATTTGGCTATACGCAATATATTCACCTATTAACAATATGCCTGCACCAACAACAACATACTGGTAATTATGTTTTGTTTTGTTTTTCAACATGGTGTTCTTCTTGCTTAGTTATACTATTATTGAGTCTCTTTAATTCTTCTTTTTTACGACGATTATGTTCAACAAGCTTTTTACCCTGTTCAACTCTTAGGGGATTCTTCTGTTTTGTTACTTTCTGCTCTTCCACTACTGTTGCTACTGCTGTTGTTTGTTCCACTATTTACTGCTCTTCCATTATTACTACTATTAGTTTTTCACATAATGTCTAACTGTAATCATGGCTACACTAACTAGCGCTAGTATTGCACCAAATTAGTGTCCATCTTGTCACTCTTAATCACTTTATTGTATTCATTAAACGTTAGTTCGTATGAAAGCCTACCCGCTAGTCCAGACTGATAGAAGGGCATAGAACTTTCCAGCATTTCAAAGTCTAGTGGAATACAAAACGTATTACCAAATGCTGTAGATATTGCTTCATCTCCAGTATTTGCAACTTTGTCTCCTGCAACAATTCGATTTTAATAGCATTTTCAGTTTGTCCATTTCCTTTGGTAACAATACCTTGAAATATAGCATTTCGTCTTTCAGAATATGCCATCCATAAATCATAATATGTGTCAAGTGTGTCACTATCATCAATACTAAGTATTTCATTACCCTCGATTTTTATAACTTTTTTCTTAATAATAGCCCTTCCAATATTTCTAACCAATGTTCTGTTTAAATCATCTGTTGAATTAAGAGTAATATCAAATGTTAATCTGGTTGTTCCTGGAACTATGACATCATTAGCTTCCAAATCTGGAAACCGTACATTTAACATCTCATTTACTCCAATAGTAGTTGGATTATTAGTGACGACAATTTTTTGTCTATTCCCTTAAATTCCAAAAGCATTTCTAAGTGATCTATTAGGATTTAGTTTTTCTCCTATGGTTGTCATTATATATTTATACAATAGAAAAAGTTACATAATATGAAGAACAACCGATGTAGGTAAATTACTGTTTATAATATTTCTGTCATTACCTAGTAGCTCAACATTAATATAATCTATTATATCATTTCTCATAGTTTTGTATTGAACAGTAGTTGGCTCGAATATTATTGTATCACCAAATGAAACATCTTTTGGTGTGTATCCAGTATGAAGGGTATTCGATGGAATCCCATTATGGAGGTTATCTGTTGTAGAGAGAGTATCAGTGGAGAAAGTAAATGATTTTTTAGATAGAAGAAGATCAACGTAATTATCATTATTTACTCCTAATATGTTGTGAGGACAGTAATCAAACTTTTTTACTCCATTTCCAATTATAGATTTTCTAGTTAATGTACTATAATTTATTCTACTGTTAATTTGTCATAAAATATCATTAATACTAGAGAACCCTTTTGTAACAAGAATGTGTGTATCATTTTTTAGATACATCTTCTCGTCTTCTTCAATGTTGTAAAATGTGTAAACCAAACGTGCTCTAACTAAACCAATTCTTTTACTATTATTTCTATTGTCGATAGGTTTTTGCAAATCGATACCTTCTGAAATGGCATCTATTACAATATACATTTTTAAATTATATAATATAATGAATAGAATTTATAAATACGATCCTAAAATATCCGGGTTTTATGAAACATACGGTGGAAAATACCTACAACAAATCAAAGGGAGTGAATTATACATACAGAATATAGTTGTTTCGGAGAATGTAGGTGATATTGAGAGTTTCCAGAGTAAGTTACCAAACAAATTTACCAACTATGAGGTAGGAGCAGTTAGGGCAGGAGATCCAACATTTGACAATTGGAAAACCAACCCATTCAAACTTTAGCAGACCCAATTAAATTTTGCAGTATTTCTATCGACAAGCGTATGTGGAATATCACCCGAGCATTTATATTCAGATCATCCTTTGGCTAAAAGCATATACAGATTCCATGTTTATTATCACATTAGACGGATATTCAAAATACTGGAATCCTATCTACCATACCAACAAGGATTTTCTGTTAGTAATAATACATTCCCTAGAGATAAATATCTGCAATTATGTATAGAGAATATGGTGTTGACAGCAATTATAATACATGGAGAAATGAAAACTATATGAGTTCATACCAAAGTAAGAGACCAGAATATAACAACACGCCTGGCGATTCATATTATGATTCCAACAGTTTTGCTAGATGGATTATAGAACATTTGAGGGGTTTAACAACAATTTGTGTACAAAAGCTTAGTGAATCCATTAGAGCCTATTTATACATACTACTAACATCCCAAACATCTACAAGATCAAGCATTTTAGGTAATACAGGTCCAGCATTAGATTGCCAGCAAGTGTTTCTAAACAACTTTGAAAACATTATTAATAGACATGTGGATATAGCAGAAGACATTAAAAGATTCCAGGATACATTACAATATGCTAGAAGTAAAGTAGATTATGTTGTTGGTGAGAATGTGTTTATGTTACCAAGTGATATGAACCTTAGAATTGGGGAAGTGAATAACTATAATAATGAAATTCTAGTATCAAAATCAGACTTTTACTTGGGTACTAATCTTAAAGTTAATACGGAAAAGAAACCGGATCTAAAACCTATACCAAAAGAAAAGAAACCAGACTACACCAAAGAAGAAGAACCCAGCTCCTATACCACTAAAGAAGACAGATCCTGATAATACAAAATCTTTTTAAATTCAAACTTATCATACAATCATCTGTAAATTTTACTCTTTAACATATTCTTTATGCAGCATTGATACTACCTTTTTAGCCATCCTAACCTTTTATATATGTTCTTAATAACTTTTATCAATTCTTCTCTTTCAGATATTTGCTCTTCTGACATTTTACCTTTATCTATATAGCTTGTTTCTAATTCATTTTGCTGACGATATGTTTTATCAAAATTTAATACACCATCATCATAATAATCTTCAGATTCATCAAAAGTTTTATTAAATTCATCGTTATCTAATGGTTCAAATCCTTCTGCCATTGTATAATATATAACTAGAATAATTTACTTTATATATATTATAATGAAACAAATCATATGCTTTGAATATAGTGGTGAAGATTGTTCAGACGCTGAAATAGTTAAACTATTGAATTGGTATAAATATTACCATAAGTTGTACATATGCTACAAATGGAAATATAAATGTACTAAAAAACTAAAATTGGTTCTAAATATGGTTAGTACAACATTAATTGTTGTTGGTGGGATTGCTGGAACAATAACCGCAAATGTCATCATATTGGGCTCTATAAGTGGTGTTGGTGTCATTATACAGGGATATATGACAAAAAAAAATATTGTTAACAAGGTTGAGATGTATAAATTTGCATACACATCATACAATAAGGTTGTCATCCAAATACAGTCATTTCTTAATGGAATAAAATATGAGGATTCTACATTTATATCTGATATGGTGATGTTGGAGGATATTATTACTGATTTATGTCCACCAATCAATGGGATGAGTAACAAGTATGAGAAGATTTATGATCTATAGATATTATACTCCATATATTGTAAGAATGGATGATAAATTCAATCAGATTTACTACTCTGATACTGGCTACTGGAGGGGTAGAAGTGCAATAAGTAGGTTGTCTAAAAAAGCTAGTACAACTAATGAAGATGCAGAAAAATGGCTACTGAAACAACCACTGTATCAAATATATATCTACAGGCACCAAAGTATGTTCCGAGACCCAATTCCTCATACTCTATTTATGCTACACCAAATGATATACACCAGGTAGATGTCTTGTATCTTCCACATGATAAGTACAAAAGAAAAACATATAAATATGCTCCTTGTGTTATAGATGTAGCTAGTAGGTATAAATCAGCCTATCAAATAACTAGCAAAAGCTCAAAAGAAACTGCTTAAGCCTTTGATTGGATATCTCTTATAATAATACAGAGACTGTGTCTGTTTGTAACATGCAAAGTGGATATGCTTATTTTCCTTTGTGTAGCCGAAAAAGTTATGTCTCAAATGTTAAAATTTCTGACGATACGGAGCGACGTCAATAACACTACTTCAACGTCAATACCCTATATTAAATTAATGAAGCCATTACAGTGCACCTAAAACTTTGAGGGCAAATAACTTGGAACCTGTGTGGTGACGTCAATGATTTTTCACCGCGTGGGTAACTAGGGACCATCTAGGACCAATTTGGGTAATTTTCCCAAACCTGGGTCCCCGAATCCGTTTCGGAATGGACGGGTTGATGACATCATCAAAAAACCTTTAAACCCTAATATCTCTGCAACCGTTTGTCAAAAGTACATGATCCTATACATTTTTTTGATCAGCGTTTCAAGATCTATATGATGAAGGCAAAGTGTATACAAATTTCTAAATTATTTTTTTTGGTTTTGATGAGCAAATGAAATGATGAGCAAAATATTTAAACCCTTATATTTCATTAATCGCTCATCAAAACCACACGATTATATACATTTTCTTGATCAGCGTTTCAAGATCTATATGATGAAGGCAAAGTGTATACAAATTTCTAAATTATTTTTTTTGGTTTTGATGGGCCATTGCTGACGTGAGCAAAATATTTAAACCCTTATATTTCATTAATCGCTCATCAAAACCACACGATTATATACATTTTCTTGATCAGCAGTGTAAGCTCTACACAATGGAGGAAACATAAAAACAAGTTTCTCAATTTATTTATTGTGTATTTGCAATGCTGACGTCAAAAAAAAATCTAAAACAACCTATTCTTCCATTGTCCTTCTGCCTAAGTGGATTACTCCACGGGCCTTATCGACTAGTATGTTAATACTAAACTAACATTCCCCAAAACATTGATTTGTAATGCTGGCAAGGAGTTTTATGGTGATGTTACCAAACTTATGAACAAGCATAATGTCATAATACAACGCGGTGATCCTAGCCAACATAGAAGTCAAGGTATAGTTGAACGATTTAATAGAACATTAGCAGATAGACTATTTAGTTATCAATACCATAAAGAGTTTGAAGATCCATCAAAAAGTACAGTACTGAAATCAAGACACCTAACATCGTGAACGCGTATCATGCGCGACACGAACGATCCGCGATCGATAGAAAAAATGTTAACAAAGAGCTTCGCGATAGTCGCAATGTATAAAAAAATAACGATGCTATCGCAATCATCACTATTGATCGTGAATGTCGCGATACGATCCGCGATCGATAGAAAAAATGTTAACAAAGAGCTTCGCGATAGTCGCGATGTATAAAAAAAAAATGATGCTATCGCAATCGTCACTATTAATTGTGTTTGTCGCGATGGATCGTGAATAACATTAAAAATATTAAACAATAGATATGCATAGCTAATCTTGTGTCTTTGTTTTTGTTTTTTTACATTTAAAAATTCTTTTGCATCTTGTATTTTTATTAGAAGTTGGATTTTAAAAACAAGGTGACTCCAACTTAATTACTTGTTCTATAAGCGCAAGTAGATAGTAGTTTATGGTCTGTCGGTCTGCGAAATAAAAATAATTTTATCGAGAATGTATAAATGGTCGAAACAACAAAAAAATAAAAAACAACAACGGAGGAGGGTGTTACGACAAGCATATTTTTCTATGTATGTTTTGCTTACATAAGCGAATGTTAAATTAGCGAATGTCCGAGTTACTGTAAAGGAAAGGTTACTGTAAAGGAAAAAAACTCACTTAATGAGTAGTCTCAGAAAAACCCTTATAATTTATCAATACTTTTATATATTTTTTATTTTTTTTTTGTTTCTGAATGTTGGATGAAAGGCTTTTTTGATGGTGTTATTTTCGTGAGATGTTAATTTTCCAAAAAGAAAATATAATGAATTAAACACACACCATTTTTTTTTTCACCGTACGTTTTAAAACGGCTTCTTTTTCCGAACGCGTGGTCGCAGACTCTCGTTTTTGCACTATTACATTCAGCATAAATTAAATTCAAAAAGGTTCCCGGTTTTTTTTTGTAACAACGTCGTTATGAAATTATTTGTAATTATATATAATCATTCAAAAAAATACATATTATTTTCTTTCTATCGTCATAATTCGCTAATCAGTAATTTATACAAAAAAATCCAGGAACCTTTTGATAATTTATTCTGCTTTCCGAAAATATCAATGAGCCAATAGGAAGCTTTCGGAAAAAGGGACCACAAAAGTAAAGGCATTTGATATTTGTTTTTAAAGATTTTTGTAGGTGTTATGAAAATGTGTGAACTGAGTATGCAGAAAGATGATGGAAGTGTGAACTTTTTCTTTATGCTGAATATGCGTGCACGCATTCAGAATTATTAACAGACAGAAGTCAGGGTTACAAGAGAAAGTTATATGCATATTTTTTTAATGATTTTTTATACGACGTGGAAGTAAACTATCTAAAAATTATTATTATGCATATATTTATACGGTAGTCTCATATCATGCATAATGTTTACAAAAATATGCTCAACTCATTTTGCACATATTTTCTCGAAGGTGTGAAGGATATAACACCTCTGAAAAGGCTTTTTCCAGAAAAAATGGATGTTCCATCCATTTTTTTTTTTATATGTCATGAATTTTTTGCAAAAAACCTAAAAAAAAAAATTGTTTCCTTTACAGTAACCTTAATGAAAGTTCATGGAAAAATAAGAATGTATGGTCGGAACAACAACAAAATAATAATAATAATAAAATAACAACGGAGGAGGGTGTTACGACAACCGCTTTCTATGTATTTTCGCATAACACATGCAGTTTATATTTTTTAGTTGCAAAGGAAAAATAATAATAATTTGTCTCACTAAAAAAATGTAACTAGTACTCAAGGTGAAAAGATAAAAATACTAAAAAACTTGTTTTCGAAAGTTATGCAGCAAGTTTTTTTGTGTTGTTTTGAAAGCTCTACATCAAGAATTATTCTTGTGCTTTTTTCGAAAGTTATACAGAATATACCTGCGTTGTTTTGAAAGATATACAGCAGGTTATACTTAGGCTGATTGGAAATTTATACAGCAAGTTATTATTTTCCCATTTAAAATAATAAAACACAAAATTTATTTTAATAAAAAAGTTAAGTGTTCTCTTAATATTTTTGCGCAGTCTTATAGGAAAATTAATATTTAAGTGCAAAAACGTTTCACAGACTATAGTTTACAGTACCGCCTAAATGTAATGTTACATGTGCACGATAGTTATCCCTTTACTCGAGCTTTCGGTAGCGTCAGAACTTTAACGTTTTTTGTGTGGCTTATTGTTTTTTATAATTACCGCAGCTGCTAAGGGATTAACACAAAAAAATGTTTAAAAAGTTAATTACCCTTCGTGTCTCTATTGTTTTAGCACACGAACATCTTATATTGACACATGAATTTATTTGTTAAAGTATCTCCGATTTTGTAAACGCTTATGCGAATGTTATTGTTCTGCACACGAATGAAATGCTATATCTTTTGTCTATACATCCAACGATTTATATTACGCCAGTTAAAAATGTATAATCTTTCGTTTAAAATAGTCTACCATATAGGAAATGTGATATAAAAACAAGGCTGAATACGCTTGTCGTAACAACCTCCTTCGTTATGATTATTAATTAACTTTAATGCTGCGAAAGACTTGAAATATTGGTAACTAAACTATATTCCGTAAAAAAAACTTGCACTTAAATTTATTTAGGTTTTCTTATAAGACTGCGGAAAAAACATTTCAAGAACACTTGAAGCTTTATTTTTACATTATTTTAAGTGGGAGGAGATTAACTTGCTGCATAAATATAACTTTCAAAACAACACAAGCATATTCTGTATATCTTTTATATTTTTTAAGATTTTAGCAAGCAGCGTAATTTTAAACATATATTAATCATGATGAAGGAGGGTGTTACGACATAATCTTTTTTTTTCACGAGATGGGATAAGAAAATGTTTGTTTGTTATTTTATTATTTTTTTAATCGTGAAAGTTAGGGTCAATCGGGCCAGTAAAGAACTAAATAAGTTAAAGTCTAAACAAGAAAAAAGCTTACGACAACAAAAATATTTTTGATTTAAAAAAAAAACAAAAAAACAATTATTCATATTCAATTGCACTATTCTCTCATGACATAAATTACGTGATTTTTATAATGTTTAAAGATGTATCAATTTTTCCATCATGAAAGTCGACCCCACGATGTATCGCGACCTTCACGATGCTAAAAAATTTTACTATCGCGACAGCGAATCGTGCGTGACGCGCATGATACGCGATCCACAATGTTAGGTGTCCTGATTCCAGTACTGTAACAGAGAATGGGTTGGTAGATTGCAAACTGTAGTTAGTGCTTTGAATAACCAAAAATACAGACTATTTCATATGAAACCAGTAGACGCCATAAAACATACTTCAATAAAACAGGGATTTTCACAGCCCATCAAAAGTGATAATAAAACATTGCTAGATGTTGGTACCAACATTAGATATCTATATGAGCCTGGTGAATTGGAAAGACAAATTTATAAAGGTGAAAGACGAAAACCATCTACTGATCCAATATGGTCGGTGGACGTATATAAAATAAAAGATAGATACATTAAAAGTAATCAACCAACGTTATATTATTTGGATGGTGGTCCTAAGAGATCATTTGTTTCTGAAGAGCTTCAGCCCATTTGAAATCCTTAGATATTAAACCCCATATTCTTTCTATTTCCTTTTGCCTAGATTGTGTTTTTAATTGTGGAGTTATTTTTGCATAATCGTTCATACCCAGTGCTTGGAATATCTTTTTTACTGTAAAGTAATAGTTTATAAAGCTCTTTTTCTTATTTGGTTTGTACTTATTGGCGACTTATGACAGTAAATAGATGTTGTGCTCGATTACGTTCATCTATTGTTAGATGTGGAAACGGTTGATTCATTAATGTGAAATAAATGTAAAATATACTATTTTTATAGTACATCAACTTGTTCTTCTTTAATAGTGATTCTGGTATGGGGATACTCAATGGTATAACATAATTGTATACTAAATTGTCTGTATTATTAATCTGACTACATAAAGTTTTTATCACATCATCAGGTACCACTTGATCTTGCATACATATGAACTGTTTTAGGATAACAGTGAAATTCCCATCCCTCTTGTATATGCACTTCTTCCGAAATGTACCACGTTCAAAAACACTGTATGAATTTATATAAACTGGAATATCACTAACTACACCACATTTTGGACAAAATAATGCCGATGCTGTTGTACTCTTATTCTTATTCACATCACAAGTACAACCTATAACATCTTTATCATCATCTTTATCATCCTTATCATAAGTATCACCAAAATAGTCATCCATATGATACACCATATAATCAAGTAAATCCTCATCACCTAATTCCAAAATTTCTCTATCTGTACGTTTATTTATCTATAATGTTATTTCTTAATATATATGACGTCATAACTACCACTACAACATTTGAACTTTTTCTATACCATATATTAGAGACATCAGACAGTTGAACTTTTTCTATTCCATATATTAGAGACATCAGACGGTTGAACTTTTTTATTTCATATATTAGAGACATCAGACGGTTGAACTTTTTTATTTCATATATTGGAGAAACATCCGATGGTATACTATATTATAGACATCCAATGGTATACACAGGCTGAAAAAACATACTCTTGAAGACCCTAGGCAACACCATAAATATACACTTGCAGATCCTCCCAAATAGCAAAAAATAGCACTTTACATGTAAATGGTCATACGTGTATTGTAATATCTCCAAAACACCATATGAGGGTGCGAGGACGGTTTTACATGTGACATCATAAAGCGAAGCCGAAGGGTGTACAAGTAGTCATAGAGATGGGGTGTTCAAGGAAAGTTTGGTTTACCAAACTGGCCTCGTACCCCCATCTCTATAACTACTCTTGTTGGTTGCACTACTCAGAACCCCATGTCAAGCCTGCTGCCACAACCACAAAGAGTTTCTGAACATTGATGTGAAAATGACACATTGACTTAGGCCAAGGTGTAGAAAACTAGTGATGTTAATAGAAGGATGCAAAGCCCAAACCCAAGGCATCTGTGTTCAGGCATAAAAAAGCTGCCATTTGAACGAGGCAGACCCCATACCAATCAGGCAGAAACTCCAACCACCATTAAATGTCTGCCTGAGCTTCAGCATTCAAATAAATGTGGCGATTTAATCAAAAAAGCAGCATGCACTTAAGGCATTTTTGCAAACTCAATAGATTAGTCTGCAACTCTGTATATTGCTCTGTTGGTAAACAAATGATTTGCTGAGATATGTCAATCTTAATGCCTAGATATGTTAGAGTCTGTAAAGGTACAACCATTATGTCTTCAGCCAAGGGGACTCCTAACTTAGAGCATAAGGACTGAATAGAATTTAAATGTCTGGCAACCTCATCTCTTGAATTCCCAAACACCAAAAAATCGTCAAGATAATGCATAACTGATGGATCCCTAGTACCATAATAAAAATCCAACATAATAAACCTGCAAAAATTTATGGAACAAAAAGAGGGATGAGTTAGGTACTGTTGGCAGTCACTCATTGATCCCAACAAACTGGGCAGAGTGTGTTTATGTCAATTTTAACCGTAAAGGTACCAAACCCAGACACCAGTTTGACTGCATCGTTAAAGCAGAGCTGGAATATTCAACCGAAAAGTCATCCTTACATATATACCCTCATTACCTGCAGCACCTTTAGGTAAAGACAAATCTGAAATGATGCGGAACATTGAAATGGGTGAATGGGAGGTGCCAGAAAATGACCAGATGTATGACCAAGTCAGTCAGGTACAAGTCAGTCAGGGAAATCCTCTTAATTAAGCTGTACAGCTTGGATGTCAGCTTAATTAGCATGTATGATACAGTCTAATTAGGCGTTTTACAGCTTAGTTAAGATGTACAAAACTTTGATGGTCAAAAACATATATTTAACTGAATTTTAGTAATATCTAACTGAATAAATCCAATATTTACATCCACATTTTCAATACATAAGTTTTTTGTAGCACCCCAGAGATAGATAGATAGATGTGCATATTTTTACATGGCTAGCCTCACAAATATCGAGGGATATACCTTGTCTATTATTTCCAGGAGGGGCCATGGCTTAGGTGTAGAGTCCTAGAGTATTTAATGCTCATTTTGAGCTACACAGACCCAATTAGGCCCACGCTCTACTAGACAACTCCCAGCAACATCCAACAGCCCACACAGTGAGCCATCTCTCCAATTTCCCTCACATGGCTTGGGTTAACCCAGGGCTATGGTAACATTCACTCACCCATGTTAAAACGCCGACAAGAGGTAGATCAGCTAAATTTAAGATGTAGTACAGCTTAAATAGACTACTCTACGATGAACTATTGTTTCTATTCCACATCTTTTAAACCCAGGTTGCTGAGAATACCATTCTTTTTTTAATGTAGTGGTCACAGTGGCAATGAAAGAGCAGCAGTGATTCTGCTAAAATTTACATTTTTCGAGAAATCTGGGAAAAACTTTTTCTACCTCCTAATTTAGATGTACGTCACCTAATTAAGCTGTATGATACAGCTTATTTAAGAGATTTCCAAATTAAGCTATACAGCTTAATTAAGAGGATTTCTCCCTGACTGCCAAGTTCTACTTCAAGTTCTTTACTGCTCTGATAGCTTGCCAGCAGATGGAAGTGGAATGGACCGAACCTATAACGAATTCCGGGGTCTTGCAGGTATGGCCCTTGGTATCAAATGTTAAAGCCAGACAAAAAGCTGAAAAGAAGAAAATAAAAGAAAATAGGTCGCGACTACTTAAAAAACAAAATGTTTTAGAACCTAGAGCACTAGTGTTTGCCAGCCGCCATCTTGGACATGTGATTTTCAAGCTTAAAGGGGGATTTTCACGAACCGAATTGAACAGCAAATTCGACGGCGATCAAAAAAAGATCAAAAAATAATTTAACGAGATGTTTAATTAGGAGGTGGAAGTTGAAAGAAGCGCTCTGGAGCTTATTAAAAAAGACATCTAAGGAAAATTAAAATAATCTTCTTGCTCTAACCGAAATTTCTTTTAATAACATATCACACACTCTAAAATTAGGTCTTTTCTGCAGCCAGGTCTTTTCGTCCACATACGACGGTTCTAACGTTTTCTTAAATTTTTTGTTGCCGAAATAATTACTGCAACAGCAGCGAGTTTAACTCTGTCTTCGCTCTCTGAAGACATTTTATCGAAAGGAAAATATCAAAATCTGTTCTCGTGTATCACCTGAAGTTTCAATTTTATTAATGCTTAATATAATTTCGATAAATTGAATTCGATTAATTGGGTCGTGTATCATTACCTTGTCACCCTTACTTTTTCAGTTTTATAAATGAAACTCTTTTTAAAAATAATACATTCCGAGGCTAGAACAATGCGTGTACCCAAAGGGCCATTCAATTCTTGGTTTTTGGCACAGAAAATGTTAATATTTTCATCTATTCAACACTTAACTCACTTTAGAGTTTCAAATTTTGAATTTACAGTCGTTTAAAATCGAATTTTGGATTTTTTCAATTTTGGATTTTCAATTTCGATTTTTTTTAATTTTCTCAATTTTTTTGGATTTTCAATTTTTCAATTTCGAATTTTGGATTTTCTCAATTTTGGATTTTCAATTTTTCAATTTCGAATTTTTCAATTTTGGATTTTCAATTTTCCGATTTCTACAATCCCGGACTTAATTTATTGGAAAAGTAGTTATAAGCACTGTTTCTACAAAACACAAAGGCATTACGAACTTGTCAAAGTTCACTTGTGAATGATCGCAAACGGACTTAGGACTTCGGATCTTAAGTTATTTGGTTAGTTTCGAATTCTTAACCCATACTAATTTTTGCTGACGCCAGCACACCCCGTTTCCCCGAATTGTAGCACCTTACCGGGCCGTCGTGTGGATAGTTCCGAAATGCGGACATGGCAGAAACTGCCAGTAGCGCATTTTCGACGCTATTTACCTGGCCTACACATTTCCCATAGCGAAGCTTTTGCAGCCTGCCGGCTGCAGAGTTTTGACAAGGCGATTCCATTTGGCCAGTTCGAGAAATAGCCAAAAATTGGCCTTTTTCAATAATATTATGTCCAGGATTGTAATTGTGGGTTTTTCCAATTTCCAATTTCGAAGTTTCCATTTTGGATTTCTTCAATTTTGGATTTCTGACTATTTTCAATGTTTAATATATTTTTTCAACTTTCTGTATTCTTTAATTCGACATTTTTTATTTTTTTTGATTTTCATTTTGTTATATTTTTATCTTGACGGGTATTTCCGTACTGTCCTATTTTTCCTCTTCATGTGTCTCATTTTTTCACCAGACACTGTCTGAAACTATTCTAGCCAAACACTGGGCCTAACACAACAAACAATACTCCGCCCCACGGCACACAATATAAGGCGTTAGTGTTCTTTGTCTTAATTGTTGTCAAGAATACACGCGAATTCTGCCAATAAAAGGCGCATCATGGCGCATTGTTCCAACACAACACAGTCTGATGAAGGCATGAATCCAACGTTTACCTTTCGTGTTGATGGTGAAAGAGGCATTGGTAGGATTTTAAGAAGATCGCAAGTCACAGTAGAACGACTCGCAATGATGTAAGGTAAAATAATCTGTCATCTAATGTGGCTTACACCCACTAGCTGAACTTAACTTTCCTTTGACATACTCAAATTATGTTATAGCTTCGGGTGGATACAGTATACCTTACTGAAGATTTCGATAGCTCTGAGTTTCCCAATGAGGACGGTACCTTCCAGTGTTTGTCACAGGCTATTGAAGGAACACTTTACACATTAGAAGGAGAAAGTACTGTAAATGCGCAGCATATAGATGCTCCATCCCCACAGTTTGGTGATTTTTCGAACTCAAGCGAGAAGAAGCTCACCCGGGTAAAACATCTTTTTACATAGTACACATTTTTTTACATAAGAACAAACCATATAAAAACATAAGGCATTGAATAACAATTTAAAACAAGTTAAGAACGTTTTGGGTTTTAAATGGGTTTCTAATTCTTAAAAATATTGTTGATCTCTTTAAATGATTGTTCACTTTGTTGTTCTAAGAGGCAAACGTCTAAAAAAAATTTAGCGTTTTTTTAAAGAACCCTTTAATTGTGAGTTATCTGCATATAACTCTGAACATATTTTTGCCAAGCGATAAGTAATTCTCTTTCTAAGTGATTATTTCTTCGTATGGTGATTAATCCTTCCCTTTATTGCTTTTTATTTTTACATATAGCTACGCTTCTTCCGCCACGACAACTTCGGCAACGAGAAAACGAAGTAACGCTTTACCGGAGACGTTTTCGTTGAAGCTCATATTGGGGGAACCCAAGGCCAAAAAAATAAGTAACTATTTATGACTAACTATTTTTAAGATTTTTAACGCTAACAGTTGTAAAGCAAATTATATTGTCTTAAGCTGAGAATGATCATGTGAGAATGATGTATGCGCAAATCAACGAAGAGAACGCAAATGTGAGAGGCATAACTAGTATTAATTAAGAAAAAAAGTTTTTTGTTTCTGGTATTTTTAATATACTCCAGTAAAACAAGCTGGTTCAGAAAACAAAACAAGTTCCCAGAGAAGGTTTGTGACCAAAAAATGTGACATGGCATAATAAAATCAATTTTCTTTAAAAAATATTTTCCTCAAGGAAGCACGCAACAAAATTTACAGCTGTTTTCTCTACTTTACACATATTTTAGAAGACGATGAGGTAAGATAAGAAAAGCTGCAATATAAATGTGTCATGTAGAGAAATGTAAAAATCAAAAAATCTTAGAAAAACATATTTTTTTATCGAAATGCCAAATTATTAAAAAATAACTGAAGTAAATGTAATAATGTCTTATACATACTTCTTGAACTGCCGTTGCTACAATCTGTTCTAAATGGGCTTGTGAAACTCTTGGCGACAATCCATTTTCTTTACAATACCGTTTTATTGACTTTACGGAATAACCTCTTTCTCCTGGATACCGCGACTGCAAGATATTGTTTATCTCTTCATAAGTTTTTTTTTGAGAAAAAAAAAAAGAATTTCTTCAATAAAAATTTTATTCGTGTCTGTTTCTGTGGTAAGACAAACAACATTTAACTGAATCCTACGAATGTTATACAACACTTTACACTTCACGTCAATTGATCTGATAGGCCAGAATTATCACATGACTTGTCACATGATTTGTTACTCTTTTAGGCATTTACGAGTTAAAGATTTTCAATTTTCTATTTAAACTAGAACAAGAAGCCCTGGGGGCTCTAAGAATTTTCGCGCGCTACCAAAATATTTGATGAAAAGCCTATCATTCATGGTTGAAAGTCTTGCAATTGAACGTTGATGGTCTTAAACGGCATTAGTTGACAAAAAATCAAAATTTTGATGTGACCATCATTTTCAGCATACTTTTTTTATTAACTGTGTCAATTTTTGTCGAAAATAAAGCAGTTTTAATTTTTGGATAAATTTTGGTCTGAAATGACATTTAGGTGACAAAAAATCAAACTTTTGTACCATAATCATTTTCAGCATACTTTATTTGTTAACTGTGCCAGATTTAGCCGAAAATGAAGTGGTTTTAATTTTTGGACCAATTTTGGCCTAAAATTGCATTTAGGTGACAAAAATCAAAATTTTGATGTCACCATTATGTTCAGCATACTTTTTTTGTTAACTTTGCCAATTTTTGTTGAAAATGAAGTAGTTTTAATTTTTGGACCAATTTTGGCCTAAAATGACATTTAAGGTGACAAAAAAACCAAAATTTTGATGTCACCATCATGTTCAGCATACTTTATTTGTTAACTGTGCCAAATTTTGTTGAAAATAAAGTAGTTCTAATTTTTGGACCAATTTTGGCCTAAAATGACATTTAGGTGACTAAAATTAAAATTATTATGTGACCATTATGTTCAGCATACTTTTTTTGTTAAATGTGCCAAATTTTGTCGAAAACAAATACCAATTTTAGCCTGAAACGTCAATACGAGACTTCCCAGTAGTTAAGGAGCTTGGGTACGAAGTTTACATCGTGACGGAGCAACGTGAAATCCCAGGGTCGATTTTTCTCAAAAAATGCTCCGAAAGAAAAAAAAGACGGTTTTAAAGAATTTCCTATGCCTTCGGGCGCGGAAATTCAATTAACAATTGAACTTAAAATTCAATTTTTGATTTAAACGAAATTTCATTTAATTTTCAAATTTAAAATTCTAATAAAAATCAGGAATTTAGAAATTGATATTACATTTTGGGATTTTTAGCACCAAATGACCCAAAGTAATCGTTGGGTTTGTAAAAGAAAACGTCTGCGAAGGAGAGCGTACTTTTTTGCAAAATATGAAGTTCCTCTTTCGTTCTTTGATTTGAAAACGAAGAACGAAAATTGAGTTGCAATTTTCTTTTTGTATTGAATTAAAAAAGAAAAATTGATAAAAATATTGAATTTTGTTTTTATTTTAAAATGAAAATTGAATGTCCCTTTTAGGTCACGGATTCAGTAGGTTTTTGGCCATTCCGTATTGTAGGTGGTTCTAAATCAAAACAATCTTTTAAATAGGACGGAGGAGACGTGGAAGACCACCAAAAAACCTGGTAACATCGTTTTTCATATACTTTTCTAAAATTAAACAAATGTAACGAAGTTTAATTATAGTAATAATTTAGCTTTGATCTTATTATCCGAGTATTAAGTGAGATTCGACTTCATCGAGCTTTTTATCTCCCCCATATTCGTTGGAGGGAGGGGGGGAGGTAATCCTAAACCTCAAAAAACGCAACCTACACACCGTTGTGTTATAAAATTCATTGGGATTTACAGTCCATCCAGATAATCTGATTTTGAGCCAAAACAAGTTTTAGAGTTCCTTGGATTTATCATTAGTGTGAATAAGACAGTAACTCTTACCCTGAAAAAAAAGGCACCCATATTATTGCCCTGTGTAATTAAGTGACACAGAAGATGTGCATATTTTACATGGCTAGCCTCACAAATATTGAGAAACAAATATATATTTATTATTTCCAGAAGAAGCCATTGCTTAGAGATGGAGAGTCCTAGAGTATTTTATGCTCATTTTGAGCTATATGCAGACCCCAATAAGGGTCAGCGTTCTACCAGACAACTCTGTGCAACATCCAACGGCCCACACAGTGTTACATCTCCCCAATTTTCCTCACATGGCTTGGGCAACCTGTGGCTATAGTATATAACATTTACTAGGCCATGTTGAATCACCATTAAGGGGAATTGAACCCCGTAGTCTAGTAAACTATAAACTCATCATTTTTCCCTTTTTGATATTTTTGATAGAGAAGAGAAAAACGCACAAAAATAAGCAGGGTTACAAAAGCAGGACAGACATCGAAGCGCAAGAGCAGAAAAGAGAGACAGGTATCCTGTCTACGATCACCCGCACAAAGTGCAAAAGTTATAACCATTAAGCTATACGGCGCCAAATGAAAGAGAAAAGATCAATAAGAACTCTAGCACAATTAATATATATATAAGTTTCCCAGCAGCCTTATTGGGGTACTACATGGTAGACTCTACTATAGAGTACCAAAAGACTGAAATTTGACTCTTTAAAAAAACGTGCTGGCAACTTTGATAAGCATATTTCATTAACCTCTACTGCTATGGAAGATATATCCTGGTAGAAGAATAATTTATGAGATAGCATAACCTTAATAGTTCGAGCCAATCCAAGTGTTGTAATATTGACAGATGCCTTAACAAAAGGTTGGGGAGTGTTCACTGAAGAATTTCCACGCAGGGGGCGAGTTTTTAGCCAGAAAGCAAGAAAATCACATAAACATATTAGAACTAACGTTCTTTGGGTTGCAGGCCCTTTGCACCCTCATCACAAATGCTAATATGTTGCTAAAGATGGATAACATCAGCCGCATCCTGTTTAAACAAAAAGGGCAGGGTAAAGTCTATCACAAGGGATCAGATTACACATAGCATTTGAGACTGGGCAAAAAGCAAAAATAATTGGATCTTCCTGGCATTCTTAACATTAAAGCCGACAGAGAGCCACGACCAAATAACATTTCTCCACGCACTGAAAGTTCTATAGCCTTCCAATCAGAAATAGACCTCTTTGCAAGTAGAATCAACAAACTGTTATCTGCCTTCTTCTGCTATCGATCAGATCCAGACTGCATCGGAGTAAACTTGTTTACTTAGCATTAGCACAATATCCTATTTTATGCCTTTCCACCCTTTGCCTGTCTTCCTCAGGTCATCCAAAGCATCAGCAATGATCAGGCAGTAGGTACGTTATTCTGATTTGATAACGAAGGAAATTATTGTTTCACCTAAAATAGACTTACTATTGTTCTTCATCCACTGCACCGAAACTTACACCACCAGATAGAAATTGTCTCAGGCAGGCAGTAAACCAGAAACAGTTGTGTTCCACCAAAATAAAACAACTGTTAACCACATCTTCGTCAGAAAAAAAATCTACCTATACCGTAAATGATAGATTAAGCGCCCTGTGAGCGTCCGGAGTTGCAGAAAAAATTATAAGGCGTTCCTGCTCTAATAAGCACCCCCTCCCTTGATAAAAGGGGCCGCTTATTAAGATCGGCATGAAAAACAACGATTTTTAATATAACTATAGGTTTGCAATTATGAAAGTGATGTTTTGAATGCTGCTCCTGAATTCCTCACAATAGATGAAGACAATGAAAATAAAGATGGAGATGCAGTGGTGAAATATTCATAAAAGATTCATTATTACTATTGTATTTCTTTCTTTTTTGTTTGTATTTCTATTTTTTATTCAAAAAAATTATGAGAATAAAGATTAAAAAAATTTGCTTTTCTAAAAAAAATTAATAAGTGCCCCTGTCAAGATAGAATTTTTAAATGAGTTCCCTGGGTGCTTAATCTGTCATTTTCGTCAACCTATAAGGAAATGGCTAAAGTTCTGTAAAAGGAAAACATCCCATAACCCTATACCCCAGAACCCTATAGCCTATATAACCCTATACAAACATGTGAAAAAGGCAAGCTATGGATACATTGCTGCAGCAAGGTCAGCCCTGTCCGCTGTATTACCAAAGGAAGTAGGAACAAGCTTTCGGAAGAATGAGGAAGTCAGCAGATTAATTAAAGTGTTTTCAAGCTATATACATTCTTTCCTACCCAAACACACTGTAATATATGACCCTGATGTTTTCTAAATTATCACCTTAATAACTGGATATGTGTACTTAGATCTAGACTGTGTTAGATCTAAACTCAACTTCCTCTGTATCAAGTCTGTCCTTATAACCTCCTGCTAAGTCTCTCTCAGTCTGCCTCTGGGCTTTGCCCCAAGAACTATCAAGTCTCTACACTTTCTTACCCAATTATCCCCCTCCATTCTTTCCAAGTGCCCCAGCCAATTCAATCTTCTTACATCTTTAATTCTACGGATTCTTAGCCTGCTTCTTAGCTCATCTGAACTCTTTCTGTCTCTCAGACTGGCGTTACACATCCACCTAACCATTCTCATATGATTCCTTTCTAAACGGTCAAGATCTTCCTGCTTCACTGCCCATGTCTCACTACCGTACAACATAACACTTCTTACACAGGCCTGATACAACCTACCTTTTTTAACTCAATTGACAAGACTCTGCTAGTCAACAAAGGAAGTAACTCTCTGAACTTTTTCCAAGCAAAACCTATCCTGCAAGTAACACTTCTTCCAACACCCCCTTCAATGCCCAACATATCACCTAAGTAACAGAAGTTCTCAACTATGTCTAATGAGCCACTGTTGTACATCATTGAAGCTGAAAATACTTCATTCTCTATAATCCCACCTTTGCAACGCTTGCATACAAACTGAATGTCAGCTCTTAACCTTCCACCAATACTACTGCACTTCTTATGTACCCAATGCTTGCAAGTCTGAAAAAAAATTGAGTTACTACCAACCCCTTTCCTGCCAACTCCACAAGACCACTTTCCAACTACAAGGTCACACTTGGCTGCAATGCTACTAGTCATGACTTTAGACTTTGCTGTGTTCACCCTTAGCCCTTTCTCTTCTAGTCCTTTTTTTCACTTCTCAAACTTTTCAACTAATTATTCCATTAACTCTGCTATGAGAACCAAATCATCTGCATACAATAACTCCCATGGACAACCTGTTCTGAACTCTATCGACAGCGCTTTCAAGACTAGAACAAACAACGAAGGACTAAGTACAGAACCCTGATGTACACCAACATTTACACTAAATTCATCACTAAGTGAATCGTTAATCCTGACACGACTTCTAGCGTTGCTGTTTATAGACTACAACAACAAAAAATATACAATAAACTAAGAAATGGCATGATTGTATCAAGATTTGGATTTTTAAGCAGCAATAGCTAATTAAAAACAAATTTAGAACACAACAACCTATACAAAAACGAAAGAACGAACACTGATTTAGCACAACATTCAGTCAAAAAATATTTAGCCCTATTACCCTAATAGCAAGAAAAACACTGTTTTTATTTTTTTATTTCTGGCTCAAACTTTCAAAATGTTGAATCAAACTTAAAAATACCTTGTAGCTGTTATGCGATAATTACTATAAATGCTTGAAATTTTTAACAAAACACAATCATTCAAGAACAGATCGTTAACTACATTATTACACATTTTTGTGTCCTGGCTAGGGTTGTAATAGTATATATGCTAAGTCATTTTCTCCATTGTAAATTGTTTCAATTCGTATAAAAATGAAAAGATCATGGTCACAGTCCCTAATGCTTATAATAAAATTAAGCGTTGCTTTAAGACCAAGTTTTAGATACACAGGGTTTTTGCATTGGCAAATTCTACTTTGGCAAGTGCCGAAGTGGCTGAAGTCTATCTCTGCCCCTGATGCCCCTTAAGCCTATTGCAGTTAGCACCATTACTAAATATGTTAAAAAATTCTTAGGATTAGCAGGTATCGACATTAAGACCTTTAGTGCCCACTTCACAAGAAGTGCATCTACCAGCCACCACCACCAATGAAGACAATTGCCAAAGCTGCTTGTTGGAGAAGAACAAGCACACTTGCAAAAATTGCCCATATGCAAAAACCTGGGAAACGAATTTCTGAAAGGTTTATATATAGACAAATATTTTTGATTAGGTTAAATTGTATTATAGGATGCGTGTACCCTTATGGTGCATGATGATATTAACCCTATAATAACTGTTTATGTGGGCAATACCAGAGAATAATGACTGACGTCAAGCAAACGTAGTAGTGGTGGTAATGTGGCGGTGTTCGTGGCCAGACTATATGCTAAAAATTTAAAATGCAACAAAACCCATAATATAAAAAACAAAAGAACTTTTAAAGTAATACAATTGGTTATTAATAGACATGAGAACAGAGAAACAAGACAGCAATAACATACAATAAAATAGTAACAAGTAACATAAAGTAACTGTGCCTCAGCAGCAGCAACATGGCTCCCCTCAAGACAGTATCTCACATCTTGACAAAAAACTAACTATTACTTTTCAATCAAAATCAACAAAACCATGGCTCCCTGATTGGGAATTGTTTTGTTTTTAATTATTTTCAATAACCAACACCAACATATGTATTGGACACACTAGTTCATGTTGATTACATGTAGTTTTCAGTGACATTGATTGAACCAGTCCGTCCTCGTCTGGAAACGTGTTTTTTAACCTTGCCAATTTCTAATCAGAACAATGTTCAGATTCTTCTTTTGCCAACTTGGAAGCAACGTTGCTTGTGTTGCCAAACTGCTCCTTTTTGGAGAGTTTGCAGGTATTCTTTCCTCCACCTTGACCAAAAAACATAGTACATGCGTTCTTGTACTATAAACACTATATCTTCTGACTGAAAGTAGATTTAATAGTTGTTCAAAACTAAAACAATTGTTGCCACCATGCAATGCAAGAGCTTTAGGCAGAAAAAAACATGTTGATAGCTTAATTAGGAGACATAAATCACCTAAATAGTCTTTATCGTAAAGTTGCCGTTGTCCCTGAATGAATTTCGGACTCCACCCTATCATACAACTCCATGCAACATTCAACAGCCCACACAGTGTGTCATTTCTCCCATTTCCCTCCCTGCCAAGAGTATCTCCACTCATCACCCCCTCCAAAAGGCTGAAATACACTATACATTTTTAATGATAGCGTATTTCATCAATTATTTATTGTTTTTGTGGAGCCGGTATTCATTCATATTTTTTCAACAAAGAAATAGAAGGCAAATTTCAGAAGAACAGATTTTCGTGAAGGAATTAATATTGTGTGATGAACATCTTTTATCGCCGGCCTAACCACTAATCTATGGCACCATTATGATGGACAGACCCTGGATAAATACCCAAGATTTCTGTGTTTTCTGTTCCCCTCTGAAGTAAATATCAACTTAAAAAGACCTCTTACCCTGGACACAGGGACCGTTCCATGGGCTGCCAGGGGTATTTTTTGCAATACAGCATAGTTATAATTTGGCCACCTATGTTGGCGTACATATTATTGTGATAATTGAACAACCAATTCAAATCACTGTGTATGGTGTATGTATGTGTTTTGATTTATAGATTTTTGGGGGTAGAAGGAAGGAAAATGAACCTTGCGAATTCTGCTTTCTGACTCAGTAGTAGCCCCACACTGTCCACCAAATGTAAGTGGTTTGTTCAAGGAAAACAGCTTCTAGGGATTTTATTGTATATATTAATGTGTTTGTTCCACATCTGAGTCACTTGTCCTGTTTGGTACCAGAGAGAAAAACAGGTAGCCGTATTCCTAAAAAAAGGGTGGTGTCAAGAGTTCTGCAAAGTGAACTGGGGTGGCTAAGCCCAGACTCTGCACTAAGGATAAATAAGCATGGTAGACCTAGCCAAAGAAAAGGAGTAAATAACATTTTGACTTAGTAACATGCAGCTCAGACTTCTCTGTACTATGAGCTAGGCCTTGATTAAGTTCTACAAGTGTACATTTATATTTTATATTCTCACACTTGCATTGAAAAAGTGATGTTAAGTGGAGAATGATGAATGTTACAAATATTAATGAATCTGGTTAAAGTGTTGGAAATATTACACAAAGTGGAATAAGAAAAACATTAACTATTTAATAGAAGTTGCATGACATATTATTGTTGCTGCTTGTGAGTGTGAGGTTGTTTTTTAAGTGCATGTGACTCATGCAAATTGCGATTTAAAATCTCTGCGTGATCGCAGTCTTTTGCAGTGTTCAAAATTTCTTCTCAGTCATTCTCAAATGTAAGTTACTGTTTCTTCCTTACACTGCTTAGAACTACTGCTTTGTTCCTGACCCAGCTTTGCTTTAGGACATTTACATTTCGATTTTAACCTAGAAAAGGTATATGCATTAAATGTTTTAGGGTGTATTTATATATTTGAAGACAGCTCTAAAATTTGACATTTATATTTTAGTTCATAACATTTTTTGAAGTATCCTGACTGATACAAGAAATGGCTGCAAAAATGAACTGGAATGAATGGGAGTGGACATCCCCAGAAAAATCCCTCGAAGGGATTAAGATGCTTATTAAAGCTGTGCCAGATTTTCCTAAAAAAGGGATTTTATTCAGGTTACAAGTTTAATGTTGATTACTTTAAAGCAGTACTTACTTGCATAGACATATTTTTTTTTAAATATATTTAGGGATATTATGCCCATCTTTCAAGTTCCACAAGCTGTGACTGCTATTGTTGATCTCATGACTGCATATATTGAAGTACATTTTGGAGAAGTGAATGCCATTGCAGGTATATATTTTAAACCTGCAGTTTTTATAATATTTAAATAACTTGTAAAAAAAGTATGTTAAAAGCTAACTGTATGTTTTAGGCATGTACTTGGATGTACTTGAATGCCTACAACAGAGTTCAAAACAGAATGCAACAGAGTTCCTAACAACTAGGGCTAAGATTTGACTTGAAAACTAAGCAACTAGCCAGGCTGGTGTTTTGGAAAGTTAAGTAACACCAGTTTATATCTGGATAATAACCGACAAAACAGTTGTATTAAAAGAAGGAAAAGTCATTTTTCTAAAGTGCAGAAATAGCAAGTGTGAAGTAAAGTTATTAAAATTTAAATATTTCACTTAGGTCCTTCTTAGCAACTTTGAGGCTGAAATCAAAATCAAAATTTCGTTCTTAGCAGCTCAGGCTGAAATGAAAAAGGGGATTGCATAAGAAGAGCTACATAGGGGGAAAATTGTCGTGATAGGAAATTTTTGTAAAACTTATCTTTGCCATTTGTAAGTTTTGGCAAAATGCCGCAATTACTTGAAAACAGAGAAACAACGAAAGTGAAGGATTCATTAAAAGGTGCGACAGGTTGTTGGTAGTGCGGTGAATCTTTATTGTGTGCCTTTAATTTACTGGTTCTATAAAATGGACTTGTGTAATTGTTTCCTGTAAAGGAATGAAATGCTGGCATAGCAAAACATTTATTTTTGATAGTGATTGCCGTATTTGTCATATTGACCAAGCGTTTGTTGTTTTCAGTACCAATAATATATGAATTTATTAAAGGGTTATAACCAGGTATGTTAAGATACAGTCAATGTACACACATACTATCTAGTCTGATTTACTACACTTGTATCGCATATACGAAGGTTATACAGAGTTAATAAATCAAGTTATTTTCGATTGAATGCAATGAATTAAAAAATAAATACATAGGGATCAGTATATTGTCAGCAAAATGCTTCGTATGTTGCTGTCAACTGACTGAAATTTATTTATGTTTACATCACAAAGAATAAATTTAATTCCTCCTGCAAAAAGTTTTGTAAAGTGTAGAGTTTAATCCAGAAATTTTAAGCTGTAGGTGTTGGATTCAAATTGGGAGTTTCATTAATAATCTTTCAGAGGATCTTTCAATTCTCAGGGAGGTCAAGTGTGATAACATGAGACATGCTGGTGTAATATGTTGGTTTCATTGAAATGAATTGGAAATTAAGACAAATTCCATTGGGAAATAGCCATTGAACGGCTACTATTTTTAGGACACGCAATAATTTACTACATCCTGTGTAAATATTCATGATGAATAAATAAATATAAGGCCGTTTACACAAGACTCAAAGTGAACTCAAGCCGGTTGAAGTTGGAAAAAATTCACTTCAGTCCGACTGTTTGCACG
Source organism: Hydractinia symbiolongicarpus (assembly GCF_029227915.1). Classification (NCBI taxonomy): domain Eukaryota; kingdom Metazoa; phylum Cnidaria; class Hydrozoa; order Anthoathecata; family Hydractiniidae; genus Hydractinia; species Hydractinia symbiolongicarpus. The sequence continues at coordinate 12,803,776 of NC_079885.1, read as the reverse complement.
AGTATTCTTCACATCAAGCGAATTGAAACTCACTTCGGGTAAGCGTCATTTTAACCGGTGCGGAACTTCTATGTAAACACTTGCACCCTAAAGTAAAATGCGGTTTCTGAGACAAACCCATGCGTATTGGAAACGAGGTTGGAAGCTGATGGCTGGAATTTTCTCTTTCCTTCAAGCTACGAGCAAGGCAACATTGAAAAAATTTAAATAACAAATGCAAACGTTTAGGAATGAGAAAAGAGGAAAAAAATTTATTCCCTAAGGGAGTTGTATGTTAATTATATAATCTGTAGCTAGCCAGGTCATTTATACATCTTCGATCTTGTGTTCATTAAAAAGGCACTTCTTGAAAAGATGGATGGGCAAAAAGAATCAGAGCAGCATTTTGATGAGATATTGTCAGAAATAGCACAGTTTGCTGAGGATAATGATAGGAAGCACTGAGTACCATAGATGTGAATGTTATCAGAGAAATGTCGACAGATGCACCACCCCCTAAAAAGAAGAAGAAACCAAAAGTAAAGAAATAACAAAACGTTGGACTTGGGATGGCGAGAAAGTGGAATCACTTTTTGATAATTTGATAGAGTACAAGTCCTAAAAACGTATGAAGGGCTTGATATTTGAGTGATGATTGCAGAGATGTTTCCCATTGAAAGATTTCGGATTAAAATCTGTTGATATAGCAGAAACTGATGAGATGTCGAAGGAGGAAATTTTTATATAAAAAAACACCTTTGGCAAGAAAAAATATCAAGGAGGGATATAATCGAGTGAAAACAAAAATTAACGACCAAGGCACGTTTATAAAAATGCAATTATATAGGACGGGGATCAGGAAGTGGTCGTTTAGTATTGTCTTTTTATGATAAATTACAAAAAGTTTGGGGAGGTTCACCTTTTATAGATGCTCTTTCTTCTTCACCGCAATATTAAATTCCTTATATGACGCCAAATCACAAATAACACAAGTTAGACATTATTTTATATATATTTTATGAAAACATAAAAAAGTACACAAGTGCTTCTATTGTATATATGACATGAAAAAAAGAATGTTTTTTGTATGAAAATATATACAAAAATTGTTCTGATCTATGAAGCAAAATATATCTCGTGAATATATTCTGCAAATGCATCCCGCAACATTTTGCCTCTACTTGTGTTATATGCATAAAGTTAATCAAAAAGCGATGAATTATTTTCTCGTCTTTCTGCTTGTAGTTGCGTTTGAAGAAGATTAGGAATCTGTGCTTTATGTAGTTCACAAAAATTTCGGAATACAAAGCACGAGTAAATCATTGTGTGTTAATTCCACATCGACCGCTCTCTTCAAAATTCTCCAACGACGTTTGAGACGACCTAATGCACACTCTATTTGATTACATGGGGACTGCAAAACGTTGTTTAAATAAATATGTCTGTTTCCAAAGCAATTTGCGCACTCTTTCATCACATTTAGCAATAAGGGGTGAGCAGAATCTCCGATAAGTATAGATGGAAATTTCGTCACTTTATATCAACAACAATAGAAAAACATTTTCATCACAAATTCCCAGACAGTTTAATGTATATTTCATCTTACAACTGAAATAATCGTGTGGGTTTTCCTATGGCTGTTGAATTGGTGTGTGGGAGCCATCAACGCAACCAATTGCGAAAATCCGAACTTCTATTCGAACCGCATAGCTGCATCTCTTATTTCTTCCACAGTTGATGGAAATCTTATTAACTCTGGGCGAAGAATAGAATTTACAGCGTCAAAAACGTTTCCTAATTTTTTTGAATATATTAAAATCAATTCTCAAATTGCTAAACCATTCTTGTTCTAACAATTCGCCTGTAAATAAATTTTGCCACTATAGATCTGTATTGCCAGGATTTTTCATACCGAATGTTAGCCTTGTGGTAGAGTGTCTCTTCCAGTGCGGGAGATCTTGGGCTCAAATCCCGGCCGAGTCATGCCAAAGACTATAAAAGTGTGAATCTATCCTTTCTGCGTAGCGTGAGAATAGGATTGATATCTTAGGCGGTTGTCTAGTTAAGCGATTGATGTGCTTGCACGACTTTCGTAGCTCAAAAAAGAGCTTTAAATGCACTAGGACCCCCTTCGCAGGACCCTCGTAGATAGCAGTACCAATTGAAACTGAAGAGGTCATCCTGGGTAAATAATTTCAATAATAATAATAATAATAATAATATTAGTAATAATATTTTTGAACATTTGACATATATTTTGTTAATTTTTCTAGATACAATTAAAAATTCAAATTCTGCTGTGTTCACTTATAAAAAGGACGGTAGATAAACATACAATACACAAACTTCATTATTGGGCTTTCCAATCACAATCAGTGACAAAATATATTGGCAAAACTCAGAGAAATTCAGTTAAGTATAGCAACTGAAATTTACTCCCCCTATATCAAGGTTTTTTTTCAGACAAAAACACTGTCAGAGCACTGATACAGGGGAAAGGGGGGATTCACAGCTGTCATCACTGTTTTGCCATTTATTTTGTCCAGGATTGCAGTTCTTGTTTCGTCTATTAAATACATAATAAGAGCATCTGCAAACAACTTCACTGCATTTGAAAATCATTCTATTTACGTTTATTTTGTTTTGTCTGAACAAGTTAGTAAGCTTCTTCACGAATCCTAATAATAATAATAATAATAATAATAATAGTCGTCATTATCCAAGCATTGTCTGCATTATCCATGCATTGTCTGCATTATCCATGCGAAATAATAATAATAATAATAATCGTTTGTGCTTAATCTTATTTATAAGATTAAGCACAAACGATTTTTCTTCTCCAACACTGCAGTTTTTAGCATTTGAGATATTTGCTTCAGGCTTAGAAGTTGTTGAAACATATATATGAATTGCATGTTGAAAACATTGAAGGAACTGACGATAACCAAATTATTTACATGACATTTCTTCTCTAGTGATCTCATTCTTTTTCCGGTTTAAGTGAAATTCGGGTCTCAAAAGAGCACTGGTTAGTAACCAATAGTAAATGGGAATAAAAACCAGTTGTAAAAATTTAAGAAACTACACCCATAAATATGTGTGAAATTCTTTATAGATTGTGAAACATCTTCTTTCAGGTCTTGATGCTAGAGGGTTTTTGATTGGTCCTAGTATTGCTGTTAATTTGAATAAGCCGTTTATTCCTGTGCGGAAACAGGGAAAATTACCTGGAAAATGTTATAGCGTAGAATCCACTAAAGAATATGGAAAGGTCGGTTTATGTAGCACTTTTTAATTTTTTTTTTTTTTTTAACTTCAACAAAATTTAGCCTTTATTATTACAAAGTACATACAAATGCAACAGTTTATCAAAATATCAGGTTTGTCACGCCCCCTCAAAATTCTCAATTTTCACCATTTTGAAAAGTCTCACCAATTTTAAAAAGTCTCCACAAATTTCCTTAAATTTTCTCTAAAATTATATTTTTAACAATTTTCTCTAAGAACTATACGGTAAAATAAATTTTCTATATATGGCTACAGCAAAAAAATATTATTTACTCATTACATTACCTTGAAAATCTACTCAAATATTCTCAATTTCCGTGGAAAAAATATGAGGATGTCCTCAAATGTCCTCAATTTTTTTTTACAAAAATACTCTCTCTAAAAAGCTCAAAAATTCCATCACAAGTCCAAACATCTCTTCAAATTTACTATAAAATTCTCATCAAAAGTCCAAACATCTCTTCAAATTGAACTCTATAAAGAGTAGCAACTCTGGATAACCTTTAGAATAATTTTTTGTAGGAAAATATTCCGTGGATGTGATGTCACGGAATTTTAGCAAAATCTTGCAAAATTACTGCAAAAGAATTCGATGAAGTGAATTCACAAAATTAAATCCTTACGTATTATGTCACTCATATAAATGTACACCTTATTCAGAAAAAAAAAATGAAGAGAAACTTTTACGAATTGGAATGGGAGAAAAATCCGCACAGATTAATTTTACAAAAGTTTTAAAAAAAAGAATTTTGGGAATTTACAATCTGAAAATTTTTTCTTCCATTGCTTTATCTTTTTAGGATGTTTTAGAAGTACAAGTTGATGGTTTATCAAAAGGCCAAAAAGTTGTTATCGTCGACGACCTTCTAGCCACTGGTGGTATGAACAGTAATTTATCCACAGTGTTTTAAAAATATTTCTGTACTCTCGAAATAGCCCTTTCAAATTATTTGAAGCATCTAATTTATTTACTCCTTCTTATCTACAGGTACAATGCAGTCTACATGTCAACTTGTGACGTTAGCTGGAGCGACAGTGGCTGGTTGTATATCTATTGTCGAGTTGAAGGAGTTGAATGGTCGAAGCAAAGTAGATCAGTATCCATACCATGCATTTATAACGTACTAAGTAATAGACCGCGTGCAAACATAAAAGAATCTTGTAATATATATATATTTACTAACGTTTTTCATTTTAATGTAGTATTTTATTCAATGTAACGACGACATATAGTTGCGTGGTATGAATTTTTTTTTTTCTGATTGGTCACATCAAAACTGTCATTAGCAATCATATATTTAACTGACGACTCTACCGTCTCAAAACTAAAGCTTTTATTTTTTATCATTTGTTTACACAACAAATATATATATAAATAAGATGTAGACATTACACATTACGTGTTAAAGAAATAAATTAAAATAATTACAAAGAAAAACATTTATCGTCACAGGTTTAGATCAAAAAAATTTGCTAGTGTAAACACGGCTTTAAAATTATGCATTTATGCTTGCTTGTTCTTTCAATATACTTTCGAGCGAATACATGCTGGGTGTATCCACGTCATCCTTGTAGGGTGCTGTCAACCACAAGTTCATGATCCATTTTTCACCTTTCCTCACTTCGCATCCTCCATGCAAACTCCACTCATCTAGAGCACCTAACCATCCTTTGTAATCAACCAAGTGATTATACCATGCGACAGCAGTTCCCTTCCTGGCTTTCACCACTAAATTCGAATCATAGCAGTGCTCTGATAGGTTGAATAAGTCTACACCAGGGTTGCCACGGCGACGAAAGGACTAAAAATAGACCAAAGAATAATAAGCTGGATAAATGGTCCTGCAATGCTTTCTGCGGATGTCTACATTTTTTATTCAGAAATAATTCTTGCGCATGTTGAAGATTCACTTGATTTTCGCGAGCTTCGTGTTTTTTCGTACATTTTTTCGTAATTTAATATGCCAACGAAATTCGCGAACATTTATCAGCTTTGTGAGTAAGTACTTAAGCAGCCATTTACACAGTCATTTTTTTGTGATAGATTTGTTTGCCGTTTCCATCAGATCGCAAGAATATTTTGTTTTACAAATCAACCAACCAGAAATAAGAAATTTTCAAACGAAGAATAAACTCAAACCGTTCTTATCTAAATAAACACTATCATGGAATTTCAAGGCCGTAAGAGTAATTAGCGATGGTTTTAACAACTTAGATTAAGTTGACAAAAAAGTTGCAATTTTGCGTTAAAGTATGAAATGTAAGTAATAAAAAAATTGATACCGCATCAGAGTATGTAATATTATCGGCTGCCGGGAATGCAGTTTCTCCTCCATCTTCTGGTTCACGAAGGTAGATCATAATAGTCATGAACCTAATAAAAATAACATTTTAAAAACGTTCACCATCTAATTCTTTATTTGCAATATCTAAAACGTTTTTTTTTTTGGCTTGCCGGCTTGTGCTAACAATTACCTAAGCTGAGGTCCAAAATATACATTTCGGGAATATTATTTTCGCGAATCGACCTTTATGGAAATTTTCGCGCAGACAAATTTGGACAAAATATGGATAAAATACGCGAAACTTAATATTAAGCAACTTAAGCAATAAAAAGTGTCGAGGTAAATAGATACACAGGCCTACATCGGTAGTTAATGTGTAATAAAGAGAAAATGTGATACCTTAACCATTGGCGCGTGTTCAATACAATGAAAAATATTGAGAACAACACGCAGTATTACCTGCACAGTCGACATTTTGCGTATTGTTGTATTGTTTTTGAATTCGTATGATGACAACACGGTTTATTTACAGCTTTCTCTGTCTCACTATCGTGATGGGCGTGGTAGTGACCAAAGGGCTGGTAACGAACAACCTAAAAAATGGAATGTAGACAACTATTTTTTCGTGGCTGGTTAAGCAGGTAACTTAGTTGCTTCTTCTGTTAATTTACACGCACAAGTAAGTAAGTAATACAATTTCTACACATACCTGCAAATGCTCAGAACCAAGAAGGATTTTGTAAGGAATGTGAAAAAGTTTCCCAAACCTAAAAAAATACAATAAACCGCCCATATTCGCTGGATATTTTGTTCAATACTTTAAAGATGAACAAAATTATTCCCGTGGCAAAATTTACAAGAATTTATCCAGGTGTCAAAACACTAGTCCGAAAGTTTTGGATCTGAAAAATACCTCTCTCTAATAGATGACAATACAGGATCGTATTCTTCCGCCATGGGCAGCCACACCTGATCACTGAACCGTTGCTTGAATTTTGGATGCTCTCTCATCATTCGATTCAAGTGGTCTTCTATACCAAGTGTATTCAACATTTCGAACTTGTTTTCATCCACAAAACCTTCATAGGAGAGAAAAAATACGTAAAGAACTAAAGTTAGAACACTTGGGGCTGATTTAGATCAGAAACAACAAATATTTATTATGGGGTGTGTGACACAAGATGTAATTATCCATAAACTCATACACAAATCATTACTAACCGTCGTCAAACTCGTGAATATCCAAATCTTTTAACCTAGAAAAATATGTGACGATAAAGTAGAGATATTTTGAGCTGTAATGAGAATTTAAATTTAGTTATAACCTAGGAGGAATATATATTTGTTTGTTACGTCTCATGCATAACTCTCTTATTAGCGCTAAAGAGTAAACATAGTGGCTGTGTATATGCTGCAAATAAGAATTTAAAAATCGTCTTTACTTTTTCGCGTAAACTTATCTCAAAATAGAGACATCCGACCAGTTACCGATCGATCGTAACAAAACTAATTTATTTGGTGGAGATTCGCCCATACAAACCACCAAAACGTGTTTACAAACCACTAAAACGTGTTTACAAACCCCCAAAACGTGTTTAAAAAAAATCAAAATGCGTTTACAAACCACTTAAACGTGTTTACAAACCCCCAAAACGCCTTTACAAACCACCAAAACGCTTTTACAACCGCTAAAACGCGTTTAAAAAACCCCAAAACGTGTTTACAAACCATCAAAATGCGTTTAAACCACCAAAACGTGTTTACAAAACATCAAAATCCGTTTACAAACCCCCAAAACGCCTTTACAAACCACCAAAACGCCTTTACAACCGCCAAAACGCGTTTAAAACACCTAAAACGCGTTTACAACCACCAAAGCGCGTTTAAAACCACCAAAACGCGTTTACAAGCCATCAAAATGGTAAACAAGTAGCTATGAAAAATGCTTACATCTGCTTCACCTCTGTTTCCGTAAAGTATAAGAAATTGTAATTTCGACAAAATTTTCCAACCTAAACGAAAATATAAAAGTTTTAAAATATTAGAAAAATGCATAATGCATCTTTTAAATATTAAAGATTTAAATTTAAGCTGTCTAACAATCTCGCTTGTATAATTAAGCTATCATGGTGTCCTCACAGATATTTCCAGCATCTTTTTAAAAAAATAAAGTTATAAATAACGTTAAAGATCGAATAACGATTTTGTTATTTTCCTATCATACTGTCTTATTTACAACGTCGCGTTTGAAAAATAACGGACTGAAGTTTATCTAGAATGTGGGAATATACGTCTAGAATAGATATTTTAATGGATAATCTCCTGTTTTTATAAGCAACACAAAATTTCTTTATTTCACTCAACTCTTTCATACTTGTTGCTTATTGATTAAGTCCTAAATTTATCCCGTGTTTGCTTGCTCAGTTAAGCTAGTGCGTTCATTAAAATCCCGATTCCGCTTCAATCACGTGACGTCATATAACTTTTAAAACAAGGAAGCTTCTACTTTTCCTAATTCCTGTTGTCTGTCCATTCTTTTTTTTAATTAAATTACTTCAGGCTGGCTGTTGCTAACAAGTTGCTTTGTTTTATGTTGGATTTGGACCTTGTGTTGCTATAACATTATATTACGCGTGCATTGGTACGCTAAAAGCACTGGGTTCAAAGTTGTTACTCATGAAAGCACTCACCTCATCCAAATCAATAATTTTGTCTTCGTTTAAATCCCAATTACTGAACTGCCCAGCTGGACCTAACGCTTTTCCTTTAGCTAAATAATTTGGAAAAGAGATTACGATTATCAATCACCTTGCTACCAACAAAAATGATTAGAATTTGCGCAAAGCATGCAAGAACAATTTATGAAGAAATAAAATATAGTTAGGTGAAGTGTTTATACCTTGAACGTGTTTTATTTCTCCGACACGAAATTTGTGAAAATAAATGTTTTCAATCTCGCAGGTAATTAGTTAGACAAATTTAGAGTATTTAATTAAGCGAAAGGAAACTTTTACTTTATAAAAGATTAGTAATCTGTGCTTTTTATTCATTTAAAATTAAAATTTGCGGATATTCTCGCAAATTCCACTAGTCAATTTAACTCACTGTTACTTAAAGCGAATTTTACCTAACATCGCAAAAATCGCAAACGTATGCGAACGCGACCATGTAACGCAAAATATTTAGTAAAGCTTTTTCTAGAATTTGTAGACAACATAGATAACAACCCATATTAAAATAGACCTTTTTCCTGATACTTGCTACCATTTTTAAATTTATAACTTCACAACGCAGTATGAGAAAATCAGGGTATCTCAAATCAAAACAAGAAGCCCTGGGGGCTCTAAGAATTTCCGCTCGCTACCAAAATATTTAATGACAACCTGCTACGTGCCAAACATTCGGAGAGGTTTGGTGCATGAAGCTCTGAAGATAAAGCACACAAGTGACATATCATACAACAAACGCAAACAAAACGAAACGTGTCATAATAAACTCACATTTTAAAAGAAATTGCTAAGAAATTGCTAACAAAAAATACAGTCTAATGGTTGAAAGTCTTGTGATTGAAACGTTTATGGTCTTAAACGGCATTTAGTTGACAAAAAAAATCAAACTTTTGTATCATCATCATTTTCAGCATACTTTATTTGTTAACTGTGCCAAATTTTGTCAAAAATGAAGTAGTTTTAATTTTTGGACCAATTTTGGCCTAAAATGGCATTTAGGTAACAAGAAATCAAAATTTTGATGTCACCATCATGTTCAGCATACTTCATTTGTTAACTGTGCCAAATTTTGTTTAAAATAAAGTAGTTTTGATTATTGGACAAATTTTGGCCTAAAATGACATTTAGGTGACAAAAATCAAAATTATTATGTCACCATTATGTTCAGCATACTTTTTTTGTTAACTGTGCCAAATTTTGTCGAAAACAAATACCAATTTCGTCCTGAAACGTCATTTGGATGACTTCCCAGTACTTGGGAGCTTGGGTACGAAGTTTAAATCTGTGACGTTGCATTTGACCATTTGGGACAGGGTTAGTTAGTTAGTCGGTAATACCAATACTATCCTCCTCTCAGAAGAACGTGAAATCCCAGGGTCGATTTTTTCTCAAAAAATGCTCCGAAAGAAAAAAACGACGGTTTTAAAGAATTTCCTACGCCTTCGGGCGCGGAAATTCAACAAACTTTGAAACTTTTAATGTTTACTATTCTTCTGTGGTTTTTATTAAAGAATAATTATTGTTATCGGAATTAATGATTGTTGTGCTGTGGAAGCATGTAACATGCTCTTAAATATCCAGAAAAATGTCAATAAAAATGTCATTAAGCCGCACATTTTTACACTTGTTACTCACAAATTGGTTTGTTTATAACCTAAATTTTTTTGCAATCAAACTATTAAAAAATGATTGTGATGAGTTTTTATTTTTGGACAAGGAAATAACACTGTGCGTGAAAGAGATGCTGTAATCATATCATGGCGGTAACTGAACCAGTGCTTATTACTTGCTTGACTTTTACTCACATCTTCAATAATGTTAATATGATTCTCTGTCCTGTTTTCTGCATGTGCAGTGAAAAATTCAGATGACGAAGATGATTGTTTGCAGATGTCTTCCATGGTTCTACATTCAATAGATTTTCTGGTACAGAGTTGTAGGAATGGTTATTTTTAAGGTGAACATTTATTCGAAAACATAAAACAGAAGCCTGTCCATCAGTAGCCGATGCTAATTGATCTTAATTAATATCATTAGCTGTCCGTTTTAGACACATGTCGGTTTTGAACGTCTTTTTTTTGCTTTTTTTCCAACGATAAAGTGCAGGGAGATTAAGCAATTCTGCTGCAAGCAGTTTCTTAATTAAATCAGCTTTATGTACCCGCCCCCCCCCCCATCAGGTAACAAATAACTCCTTAAGTTTTTAACACGCCACTTCTTCAGTTCTTCTTGTGAATACACCGTTGTTAGATGGTTTCTTGTTTTTTTTTGCTATCTTTCGTCGTTATAAATTTAAAAATGGTAAAGGTCTATAGTTTGTTTTCTGCTAGGTGGTGACGTGGTACCTATACTGAAACTTTCAACGTTTACAGCAGAATCTACCTTCGGAGGAGTTTTTGCAGGAAGAAATTAAAGCGGAAATTATTTTTGTGATTTAGACCCGTCTCGAAAAATTAAGTTCCGCAAAATTACACGTTTTAGGGTAAATCACCAAAATAAGTTCCGCAAAATTACACTTTTTAGGGTAAATCACCAAAATAAGTTCCGCAAAATTACACTTTTTAGGGTAAATCACCAAAATAAGTTTCGCATTTTCCTAATGAAAAACTATTGAATCGCAAAAACATTTGAAAGTCGTGAAGACAATCAGTGAGACGATAACCTTCAGACAATTGTAATTGATATTTGCTGCGGAAACACTTTTTCTTGTCATTTTCCTAGGAAAATGTTCAAAGTGCAAAATTAAAGTGCTTTTCTCTTATTGAAGAGAAGCTACTTAGCGCATCACTAACATACTGCCTGGCAGAAAGCGGGATTCCATTCACAGTCGTCCCCAGAACTGGGAGCAGCAGACGAACCACTACACTATCTGCGGAAAATCACCTATGCTTTTCTCCTCCGGTTTAAATCACCTATGCTTTTCTCCTCCGGTTTAAACGATTTAATGGGAAGGATTAATTCCGCATTTTCTTAATGAAACATTCAATCGCAAAAAAGTCTCTCAATTTCAGGTCTCAAAAACAAACTCCGTAAATATTTCTTACCGCAAAATTTCTTTCCCTTGAGGTATTTTAATGTAGGTCCAGAATTGAAAATTATAATTGTTTCCATTGTACGTTAAATAAAACACATCGGTGAGGAGAAGATATAGTAATAAAAAATACGAATATGACCAAAATAGCTATGATCACCTGTGGATGGTTTAAATGAATCTTCTGGTGTCAAACCGCCTTTCGCCTGACTTGCAAACAATCCACCACTGTAATGAGGGTCCATAGCTTTCTCAAGAACATGCGCCATCTCATCTTCTGATAATGCATTTGGTATTTCTATGGAAATATCAAGTATTATAAACAGCACATTGCAATAGATGATTTATAAGATGATTTACTTCCCAGTTTTATTTCCACATAAAAAAAGTATTGAAAGTGAGAAGCAGAATTATTAATACAGTAAGCAAAAAAACAATCATCTACATTTCGATGTTGTAAAGAAATAACATCTACATTTCGATGTGATAGAATTGAGATTCAAATTAAAACCCACAGAATGTAAGAAAAGATATCAATCGACTATAGACTGTGTGATGAATACTCTTCTCTAATCTTCATGTTTAACACTACTGACTCGTTTAGACAGAACATCAAACATACGACTTTGCCATAAAGCAATCTCGTTCGGAGGGTTTGTTGACTGATGCTAAAGCCGGTAACGCATAATTGACGGCTAACAAGGCGCCCCCTTATTGTCAAAAAGGCAAGAACCTCTGCGGACGAGATTGGTTCTGAGGCTCTGTGACATGTTTTCAGGCACATCATATGAAGGACATTTTTCTATTGTTACTTCTGCATAAATTATAAACTATTTTTCTAGCGGTAAAAATTCGTTTGTTGTGTAATTTGACCGTTTAAACTTGCTTCTCACTATGGGCTAACAGTAAGCTAAGCATAGTAAGTATGATGCGTTAAAACCCTTTTCATCTTGGAGTGTAAAAGTACCTGCTTAGCTCACAGCTGACCCCATCGTTAGCCGATTTTTAAAATTCAAATTTTTTAATATTTTTTTTTCGGCTAACAGTGAGATAAGCTCAATTTTAGCAATCTTCAGAGGTAGCCGACAGAAATCGTGCTCAAAGCCTTTTATTTTTAAAAAAATTGTCGGATGCTTCGTTGTAAAAGGTCATTTTAAATCTAAAATGGGAGATAAAATTAAACAAACTGACGTTTGGAGAAGAAGAAGAATTGGCGTTCAGGGTAAAAGAGTTTCCCTGTCTTTGTGACAAAACGGTTAGGGGGTACAAAGAGAAAGCTGCCTAAAACCCAAAATCTTTTCCTTTTTCGTATTTTTTTAACTCCTTTTTGCCAAGATACGTCTGGGCTACGTAATAATAATTTCTTTCTTTTTCACAGCTTCTTCTCATATTAGTTTATGCTACAAAAGTGCTAACGATGCACCGTAGTGTGAACGTGAAACGAATGCATGATGCACCTGTACCTTCAAAAATGAAATCGCTTAACATATCACGCGCACTATGGTTAGCTCATCGTTAGCGCATAGTTAGCCAGGAGACAAACCATTATTTTTCCTACCACCATTCGGAATAGTTAACGTGGAAAAGATCAGGCTTGGTCTCAAACGATTCCCCTGCGGTCAGAATACTAACCGCGCTTTTTGATTGGGAAATTCTATTGTTCTTTGCTTTCGGGAATTTTTTTGTTTTTAGAGCGAATGGCCTCACTGACCAGAACAAATATAATTAATTCTTGTAGGAGGTAGGATGCGACCACATCGACTTTGTGCTCATTGGATTGTAATTCGGGGTTTGCTATAAGGTGGATTGGGATTTTAGGGATTTGCTCTGGCGTTTGATTGTGTCTGAGCTTCCGTTTTAGGGAAGCTGAATTTGATATCCTCGAAGAAAACTTAGTTCACTAGGCTAGCTCATAGTGAGAACCAAGGTTTAAAAAACAGTTTTTAAACATTTCCGATGGTATATGCAGGAAATAAGTAAAATGACCCGAAGTTGAGAGCATTTTGGGGAAATTATGGTAAAGTAAAGATAAAGAAATCCCAGAACAGAAAAACGAAAAGAAATTAAAGTAAATCATCACACAACAAAAATCGCATAATTAGAAGAGATGATAAATGTGAACAGCATAATTAGAAGAGATGATAAATGTGAACAGCATAATTAGAAGAGATGATAAATGTGAACAGCATAATTAGAAGAGATGATAAATGTGAACAGCATAATTAGAAGAGATGATAAATGTGAACAGCATAATTAGAAGAGATTATAAATGTGAACACATAATTAGAAGAGATGATAAATGTGAACAGCATAATTAGAAGAGATGATAAATGTGAACAGCATAATTAGAAGAGATTATAAATGTGAACAGCATAATTAGAAGAGATGATAAATGTGAACATATAATTAGAAGAGATGATAAATGTGAACAGCATAATTAGAAGAGATGATAAATGTGAACACATAATTAGAAGAGATGATAAATGTGAACACATAATTAGAAGAGATGATAAATGTGAACAGCATAATTAGAAGAGATTATAAATGTGAACAGCACAATTAGAAGAGATGATAAATGTGAACAGCATAATTAGAAGAGATTATAAATGTGAACACATAATTAGAAGAGATGATAAATGTGAACAGCATAATTAGAAGAGATGATAAATGTGAACACATAATTAGAAGAGATGATAAATGTGAACACATAATTAGAAGAGATGATAAATGTGAACAGCATAATTAGAAGAGATGATAAATGTGAACAGCATAATTAGAAGAGATGATAAATGTGAACAGCATAATTAGAAGAGATTATAAATGTGAACAGCACAATTAGAAGAGATTATAAATGTGAACAGCATAATTAGAAGAGATGATAAATGTAAACACATAATTAGAAGAGATGATAAATGTGAACAGAAATATTTACAAGATATAAAATTATTAGAAGAGATGATAAATGTGAACAGAAATATTTACAAGATATAAAATTATATTTCAGGGCAACAATCTACACAACACAGGCTCCAAACGCCATCTGGATCGTTTTGCAAGTAGGGAAATAAACTTCAACAGTATTAATTCTTACAGTTCGATAAAGTCAATGTTTTCTCCATCTTCTACATACACTAGTTCGTATATATTTTTTTAATTTTTTGAAAATTTTTGAAAATTTCTACATGTCTCACTCTCGACAATATAGGAAAAGCGACACAACGGATGGGTTTTAAAGGAACGCGTAAATAATTTCTAAACATTTAAGATAGATAGAGAGAGAGAGCTTACCGAACAATAAAGGCTTTAGCGAGCGCGTTAACAATTTAAAGTTGAAACCATCTATGTTGAAATGTTGTTCGCTTCCAACCTGATGAAAAACATAAGATTTACCTACGTCAGAAAATAAACAACACTTCGTATTTACACGAAGTCGAACAACGTATAATACAAAAACATCTCCCGCCAACCCCAGTCTATAGTTCATTACGTATAGCTTCATGATTTGAGACGAATTTCTGTTAAAGTGTGTACTAAGAGTGTTTTTTTTCCTCCCTTGGTCCCTTCAACTAAACAAATCAAACTTCAAGTTTTACGCACGTCTATCTTCTGATATAACTAGCCTATAATCACTTACCTTCATTCCATCGAGTCTAGATAATGTCTCAAAATGAGGATATCCCGATTTAACACTTTCTTTTTCTTGAACTGGTTCATCGAGAAAACAAGGCTCATCTTCTTCTTCACATGTATTCGTGTTCACTTTACATGAACCATGTTCGTCACGTTCGCAATAATCATCTTTTATTGCGCAGCTAATTGATAATGCCACCAGAAGAATGAGAAAGAACTTCATTCTACAACCATAAACATAGTCGTTATTGCGCGGGGAAAGTACACGCGGAAATTTGCCCGCCGCAAATAGATCGACAAAAATATATCGCATTTCATATTTCACTAGCACGACTTTTTTCTTGCGGACAGACAAGAAAATACGCATTCTCGTCCCCAGAGCTCTTTGGGATTAAAACCTCGAAAGTATCTCAAAAAGCTCTGGGGTCAAGAATGCAAAATACGCCACTTGCCGCCTTAGAATGAAGTTACTTGTCGAAAATAGGGAAAGTCGACTTTTGGGTTATTTTCAAAAGACACTTCCCGCAAACCTCAAAAAAGTTCAACCAAACAACAATATGAGGCAATATCGAGTAAACTAGCGATACTTTAAAGCAAGGGCAGCTAAATTTATAACAAGATTAAGACGTTAGTATCAAATTTGGAAATGTAATACGTTCTTCTTTACTACAGCTTTATTTTTAAGAGCACATGTGTCTATTATCAGGTTTTCAAGCGAAAATTTCAATGTAGGTTCGTCTGTTTAACAGTTTTGGGGAAAAGTAACACTCCATCGCAGCTTATTTTGCGATCGGAGGAGGTAAACATCACACTTTTATAAGGAGTAAACATGTTCTTTCGTGATAACTTTTCTTGCCGCGTTTTGTTTTTAATGAAAAGTACACATAAGTTGTATCTTATTATTATTAACGTTTCCTCAAAATTTGAAAGAAATTGATACAAGGGAAGTTAAAAAACTGAAGAAAACACGCTTTCGTCTGTAACAAACTCTTATAAAAACACGATTTTTACCTCCTTTTTTCCGATACTGTAAAACAATGGAGAGCCGTAGGAACGCATGCACAATTGAATTACCGTTAAGGTGTATTAATTAGTTACTAAAGTATCGAGAACAATGTCAATTCTTTAAAGTAGATGCAGTGAGAACACAGAGAACAAATTCAAATTTCTTGTCAATGTGAACGAGAAATCTCATCTTTAAAGCAAAACAAATGTGTGTAATAAGAAACATAACTGCAAAAAAATGTCGTTAAAGCTGAGTTTATACTTGAAGCTCAAATCAAAGAGAATCAAAAAATTGAAAAGAAGTTTACAAATTGCAGAGTTGCAGATGTTAGGAGGCTGGACGAAAACATTTTGACACATTTTGTAAAAAGGCAAGAAAAATTATCTACCTACGTTCTAGCCTTCTGTGCTTTTTTCTTCTTTTTCTTTTATCTCAGTTTTTTTCTTCTTCCTGTTCTTTTGATCCAAAATGCTGCAGCATTTGACGTGTAAAAGGAAACACATTGGGAATGCGCAAGTGAGCAGACAAGGTGGGTACAATACATGACTTTAGGCACGTTTTCTTATAAAACGACCACTTTCAAACAAAGAAGTTTTCTTATATATTTTTTTATTTTTGTTTTTAACTTACAAAATAAATAAATACGTGCTTTTTTGAATTATGTTTGAAAAGTGTATACATGATAACGGTTCAAAAAAAATTCCCCGCCTCTTTAAACTGTTCGGTAAAATATCATGAAGAATCAGGGCTCCTTCTGTATAACGGAGATAACAATTTTTGTGAGAAATATAAGTTTTTATTTCGTATAAACCAGCGCATTGTAGTAAAAACACGTCTTCAAAACTATATCAACAAAACAAAGCTGTTTGTTTCGTAAAGTTTACTAAATTCTTTGACATATTTTAGTCCTTTCGAATTCCCAACACATCTTAATATACACTTCTCTGCTTGTTAACAGGAAGACGTCAAGTCAACCACTTCAGGAGCAATCATTCACAATTTGAAATAGTCATCTCTTGTTCCTTCTGTATATCCTGCCAAAACATCTTCATCCTCCTCGTCCTCATTTTCATCAGAACTCTCTCCACCGTTGCTGCTACTATCAAGCGTTGCCAAACGAGCTTCACTTAATTTATATGATCGACACGGCGGAGGCTTCGGTAAACCAGGTAAAAATGTTCCTAAAAAAAACATCACGAAAAAGCGTTAATGGAAAATTTAGCACTCGATTTCGCAGGAGTAAACTTTCGCGGATTTGAGATTTCTGTTACCTCACAGAAGTAAATTTTCGCGTTTACGATTTATAAATCAAAATTTGATACTAAATTATTGGACGGCTAAAATTTTTTCGCGAAAATAAACTTTCGCGGATGAGCAAGGCGTATTCTGCGGAAGAAACTTTCAAACAAAATAAGGGTAATTTTCCGCGAAATTATTTTTCCACGAAAGTTTCTTTTCTTGCGCCAAACTTTTTTGAAAGCATCCAACTAAATATTTTAATGTAAATAATAAATTTACAAGAAAACAAAAACATAAAAGTGGAGATGTATCAACCTTCCTCTTCTGTGGTATTTAAATCATGCTCAGGATATTCATCGACCCAACGATCAAAATCAATTCGAATGTAAGGTGACTAATAATACAGTTTAAAAAAAGAATCAATACTTGACACTCGTGGAGAGAAATATGACATTTTCTTCTCAAGCAAAATCAACCAAACCTTTTCTGTGGTTTTCATCAAACGAGGCCATATGTCACCAAGCTTTTCTTTACGTAAGATAAGCAACACTTCCCCTCCTTTCAACAAAACACGGCTTTCCTAAATTTATAGTGTCATACATGAAATGCAGAGAAAATCAATACTAACTTCACCATCAGCACAAATTTAACAAGCTCTTTTTTATAAGAATAGCTTTTTTGTTGTTATAACATAAATTTCCTCACATTTTGGGGATATTCTCAGCATATTCCTAGCACAGTTAAGATTAAAAACACTTTAAATAAAACCTGAGTAAAAAAAAACATTTTACATCATTTATAGGAGAAGCAAAAGATGAGCAAATTCATGGGATATGCTTAACTTTTTGTCTAATTTCATCTTCAATATTTTTACAGAGTATATTCTTTTGAAAAAAGGTGTAATATTTCTCGTATAGACCAATGAATCGTTGCATTAGGAACAACACGTCAACCATACACACCAGTTCTGAAGTTGCATTTATCAAAGTAAGCATAATATAAAACATAAATTTCAGTCAATATAGTTGACTGTCATTATCACTCTGTGATGTATGTATGTTCGTAAGTCTGACAACATGTTCACATTGCGACTGAGGAGTACACAACTAATACCTACTTTTACACAAACTTTATCATATAGTTCAATATCCAACGTATATTTTACCCGATTGAGAACAGTCCTGTAACAAAAGCGAATAATCTCTCTTAAAAGTATACCTACTTAACTGACAAAAACATCATGTATGCTACAGTAGGCAGGAAAATGAGAACGTTTGGAGTTCTTCTAAATAATAGCCAATAGATATTTTATAAGCAGCCAGGTTTTATTATCATTAATTGGCCAACACCTGTCCTGGCACTTGCTTTTTAAGTTGGGAGTATTACGTACGCACCACTACTTGCCGCTCATCTGTCCTCTTCCCCCTGTAAACCCCTGTACGCTTTTGTTCCGACCCTCCCTTTGCGCACGTACTCATAAAGTTTAACACCCTCCTTCACCATCCTATTGTAAATAAACATGTACTCGACGATACTAACGATGCCATTAAGTACCCCAAAGGCTGCACTAAAAGATAAATGGCCCAAAAATAACAACAAGACTTTCGGCTTTTTCGCAAGGCTAATGACAGTTTAGAAAATATAAAAATAAACTGAAAAATTAAGAAAGAGCTTCACCTAAATTTCACTGAGTTTTCTAATATGTCGGTTTTTTCCGACCTCACACCACGAAGTTGAATCGATATTGTCACGGTGTTTCTTCGCTGTGACCAAGCAGTGTTAGGTGCCAGCCTAGAATATGAAACTATCCACCTTTATAAACAAACACAATTTATTGCAATCTACGATTTCGGCTCATCTGCAATAATGATCTACCTTCTTCGGTCAATTTTGTACTAAAAGATTATTAGTGAGCGTATGTACTGGGTTCCCGCAATAATTGAAAGATGATTTAATATTTCTAATGTTGTAACGCACCCCTTTAAAAACCCAAAAGAAATATTTTCATGATTTTTCGGAGTAAAGTTGAGCAAGATAACCCCCTTATTTTGATCCTTTTTTCAAACTAGACTGGTGGCGTAAAAAATTAGACTGGTGAAAAAAAGGCTGACATAAAAACCTAACCAACTTCTAACCTATATATTTGTGTTGTGTTGTTTATAGAAGAGACGCATAAAGAAAAGCGCAACCTAGCTTCTAAAGCCCTCCCAATTTATTAAAAATCTCGGCAGCACTCGACAAATACGTTTTTTTACAAGTCATTTTGTAACGTTTTAATGCAAGGCAAACAAAGGCCTTACAAAGAGGAAAAAAAGATGTCGTGCCGCCATCTGCATGTCATAACTAATTCCACAGTATCTTCATGTGTGGTTTTATTTTGTTGCTTGACCGAACTATTCATATTTTTTCATGGTGGATACAGATGAGGGGTGTTTAAACTCGTAAACTCCAAACACGAGGACCAAGCGTCGGAACTATGTGTTAAAATGTTGAACGAAAGAAAATATTATTTGCTGATTTGCTGTTTTATTTTATGCGTTTTTTAAACCCCCGAGTGTTGCTGATCAAATGAGACGAACAAGATTTACGTCGTCGAGGCAAATTCCGAGGGATGCTACAACTACTTACGTCGTAGTTATGGTATCATCGTCCACACATTCGTTTTCAAGTTTGTGCATCATCTCTCTCTCTTCCATTTGTTTTAATTGTTGGAGTCTGTCGGCAGGAGCTTTTGCGTTTTCTTCACTCTTTATCTTAGTGATGACGTCATTAAAAAGTTTTCTCACAGTCATACTGTAACGAAGTGGCAAGATGGCGCATCTAACATACAAAACATCAAAGATGGCGCATCTAACATACAAAACATCAGTAGTCAGTATTTACTGCAAGCTTTTTATAGGGAATCTCCCATCCTAAAATCATTTGACTTAGATAGGTTTAAATCATTTTTGGATTAATGAATTCAGTATTTATTTTTTTCTTGTCTGACTACCGAAGAGTAAGGACGTGCTTTTAGCGCGATTATTATTATTCAATATTTTACTTGGTTACAAACTTCTGAATATAATATTCTGCTATAAATGTTGGACCAAAAATATATATATTAAAGTTACAATAAATGTATAAAAATTTTCAATAAAATGTTATAATGTTAAAAGGTTAAAAATAAATAAATAAGTTAATATACAGAGTGTCTAGAAAAGTGTAGTTGAAGAAGAAAGAAGCTGAAGAAGCAAGACGTGAAACACTAGAAGTACAGACTATACTATACGAAAAAAGAGGGCGATGCTATTCTTGAAACTGAAAACATGAAGTTAGCTATCACAAAGAAATTTCTGTTGGACAAACTCTCTGAATTTAAACAGCACTTGGCAGAGTTGTTGGCCAATTAGAAAGACGAAATATTATTTAAACTGCAAAATAAAAATTTAATCCTGAAATCAGAAATTATTGAACTTAAATCCGATCTAAGAGATAAATCAAAACGCATTGAGGAAGTCGAAAAAGATATGTTTAACCTGCAGTAATATGAAAGGAGAAACAACTTTGAATTTCGTTGAACACCGGAGAATGTTAAAGATGAGGAGCTCGAGGTAATTGTGATTGCGAGCTGCATTGGTGTAAATATTAAAAAGTTTGTCAGCGACTCCCCAATAAAAGAAGTTCAACAACAAAAAGAACAATTGTGAGATTTGTACATCGCAAAAATTGTGACAATCTTCACAAAAAAAGCACTACTTAAAACCAACGTGAATAAGCTTAAGGAAATCAGTATATCGAATAAAATTTTATCAAACGGAACCTTTGCCCATATAAAGCTTATTGTGGGGTAAATGTAAAAACCTATACAACGAAAAACGTATTAAGCGTTTCTGGATATATAATGGGTTTATATTTATTGTGGTGGATGAAAATGATAGTAAAATCAAAATTGATCACATGAACACTTTGAAAAATATTTTTCCGGATTAGATTTTGATTATAAACACTAGATTTAGTAGTTTTTCAACTGAATGTTTTCGTAGTAATCTGCCGGGCTTTCGCTCTTTTCTTGTATTAATTACAAACTTGGTACATTTTTTTAACTTAGCTTCTGTAAATGGTAGCTCTAGCTACGCATTTCTTAATATTTTATACTTTCAGTTCGACTTTGGTTAGTATGCAAAAACGTAAAAAAGTCGAAAGTTTTTTTTCCTCGCTCAATTTGTGATAAAGAGGTAAGAATTGATGCTATTTACTGTAATTTTTACAATTTATGGGTTCATCATAAATGTAATAAACTTAGAATCCCTGACTTTCAAAAACTTGTTGACTCTCATGATGATGAGATCTGGTCATGTTATAGATGTAATTGCACGCTGTTTCCTATGAATAATGAACCCGCTGAACAAAGTTTTAAAATATTCCTAATACCTATTCCTACGGTGATAATTTTCATGATGATAGTGAGTTTCATATCTTAGATTGCAAGTATTATGACTCTAACTCCTTTAACAACTTCCCTTAAACAGTAATATATCTTTAAGTTTTTTTAACTTCGTTTTGATAGTCTTGAACTTTTCTTGAAGAGTCTTAATTTAATTTTGGTATTATAGCCCTCTCTGAAACACGAATTCTTTCTACTGCTTCCCTTAATCCTTCCTATCAAGGCTATACCGTAAATGATCGATTTAGCCCCCACTCCCGAATAACCCCCCTCCCAAATAACCCCCAACCCATTTTGACAAATAAGCCCCCCCCCCTCCCGAATAAGCCCACATGGGGGCTTATTCGAATTCACAGTAATTTCAATATAGTTCATAGGGACTGAGAAAATACTACTATAAACAATTGATTAAATGGTATTTTTTCGCAGGTTGAGGTATTAATAACACTCGTGCTTATAATATCCAATTCAAAATTAGGGTGTTTTTTTGGAACTTGTCGAACAATATATTTCCGAATATCTTGCTCCCTGTCAAAGCAACATACTTTGTTGGAACGACAAGTCCGACCTCCCTTTTTTCTGTCCAACCATTATATTGAGATCAATTATTCTTTGTTTTTATTATTATATTGTTAGAGAGATATGTTGTGTTTATTAAAATCGTTGTTTTTAGCACACTAGATTTTTGCATAATCTTATAAGCCTCCCTCCCATTTAACCCCCTCCCCCCTTCCCGCATAAGCCCCCTCCCCCAAAACCCATTTTGACAAATAAGCCCCCGGGGGCTTAATCGATCATTTACGGTAACTGTTTTCATACCCCAACAGAAGCTACCCATGGGGGAACTCTTCTTTATATTAAAAATATTTTTAGCTCTTTTAAAAGACCTGACCTCAACGATTCAATGTATTCATCTAAATTACTGGAATCAACTTTTGCAAAAATTATTATGAAAAATCATCCTAATATCATAACTGGTTCAATTTATAGACATCATTCCCTTTCTATATCTGATTTTATTATTCTCTTGGGCCCTTTGTTAGACAAGGTTAACAAAGAAAATAAAATACTTGTTCTTTTGGGTGACTTTAATATTGACCTTATTAATACTAGTAAAAATCCAAATATTGACAGATTTGTTGACACTTTAGGTAATTATATACCTTTTAATTCCTTATATTACGCTGCCAACACGAGTATGTCGAACATCAAAAACTCTGATTGATAACATTTTTATTTCTCCCAATAACATGAAATCTTTTTCTGGTAATTTCACTATTGGCATATCAGACCATCTCGCTCAGTTTACTATTTTACAAAATGAACAATTTCGTCAAGAAAGCATTACGAATGAAAAATTATACAAGGATTGGAAACAGTTTGACAGTATCAATTTTAAACAAATATTTAATTCAACTGACTGGGGAAAGGTGCTAAATCTTAACAATAAAAATCCTAGCCTTGATTCTTTCTTTAATCAGCTGAATGAACTTATAGATTTGTGCACACCCACAAGAAAGTTGTCCAAAAGCACAGGCTAAAAATAATATGAAACCATGGATAACCAACGGAATTAAAAAATCCATACTCAGAAGAGATTCTTTGTTAAAAAAAATTATAAAAACTAAAAGTGAAGTAAATAAGGAGATTTTACGCAGTCAATATAAAATATACAGAAATAAAATTGTTAATAACTTCTATAAAAAGTTCTTTAAAGAAAACATTAAAAACTCTAAAGCCACTTGGAAGGGTATAAATGAAATTATTAATAAATCAAATAAAAATCAACCTAAGATCTTTCTAAATAAATAGAATGATATAATTATAGACCCCCAAGAAATTGCAAATTCATTTAAGAAGTTTTTCAATTCTATTGCCACCAAACTTCAAGCAAAAATACCCAAATTTGGCAATTACGAGGACTCCATCTCAAGGAAGCCCCCAACTAAATCATTTTTTTTAAAGCAGTAACTCCAGATGAAATTCTCAAAACAATCCAATGTTTGAACCAAAATAAAAACAGTGGTAAATTTAGTATTACAAAAGCTATTTTTGTTTCTGTATCATATATACTGTCTCTTATTTTAACAAAAATTATCAATCTTTCTTTTGAAACAGGGATTTTTCCATCGTCCCTTAAATTTAGTAAAGTAATCCCAATTTTTAAAAACAAAGGATCAAACCAAGATGTAAACAATTATCGTTCTATCACTCTACTTTTAAATATAGACAAAATTTTTGAAAAACTTGTTCATAAAAGGCTTACTTCTTTTTAATTAAACATAATATATTTTTTAAAAGACAATTTGGTTTTAGAAGTATGCATTCTACTACTCATGCACTAATTACTTTAACCGAAGATATACGTAGGACACTTGATGATGGGCAGTTTTCTTGTGGTGTGTTCATAGATCTCCAAAAAGCTTACGATACTGTTAGTCATAGTATACTACTTCGAAAGCTGGAACTATAGAGTATAAGGGTATTGCTTATAATTGGTTCAGATCTTACCTTACTGAAAGATCTCAATTCGTAAATTATGGAGGGGATAATTCTATTTTAAGGAAGGTTCTATGTGGTGTACCTCAAAGTTCTGTGTTAGGACCCTTACTCTTTATCATCTACATTAATGATCTTTCTAATGGCATAATTTTTAGTAAAACTACATTATTTGCTGATCATACATGTCTACTTTTTTCAAGTCCAACCCTAAAAAAGATGAACAAATGTGTCAATATTGGTCTCAAGAGGCTCTTAAAATGGTTATGTGCAAATAAAATATCCTTAAGTGTTTCAAAAACTGAGGTTATCCTATTTCGTAATCCTAGTGGAAAAATCAATCTAAAACTTAATGGCAAGCCTTTAAATTTAAGCGAGTCAGTAAGATACCATGGAATTTTATGAGACTGTTTCTTATCCTGGAGTCCTCATATACAAAATTAATCTACTAAACTTCAAAATGCTAATGATATCATCTCCAAACTACGTTTTTTTGTTCCGAAATCTGCTCTTCTTTGTATCTATTATGCTCTTTTTGATTCTTATTTAAGACATGCTTGTCAGGTTTGGGCCCAAAACCCTAATCCCAATACAAACTGAACTTTCCTTCTTCAAAAACAATGTGTAAAGCTTTTGACATATTTTAACGATTTATCAAATTTTAAACAGGCAAAATTCTTCTCTAAGTAATACTTTTGATCTCAGATACTACTTTAATACTCACATAACTAGGGGGGAATCAAATCAAGGGGTTTATTAGCTAAAAGTCACTGTAAAACCTCTAAATATGGTATTAATTCTATTGTTTATCAGTCAGTTGTTCACTGGAATAAGCTGCAGTCTCTGTGTCCTGAACTAGATCATGCTATTCTATCAAAATCTAATCCAACAAAATTGCAAAATAGCATCTTTCTAAGTAGTTACTAATTTATCACAAATGCTTTACTTGTTTTTCATTGGTAGTTATTTATTACATTAATTATCTAGTAAAGACTGGTGGCCTCCTTCAAAATAGTCTGCGACTAATAGGTGTGCCTCCTATCAATTGGTCATTTTTGTAACAAAATGTTTATAATTACTTATTAGTTTTACATTGTACATGTGACTTATTGATAAATAAATATTACTACTACAGGTGCTGAAACATGGGGTGCATTGGTAGAGGATTATCTCCGTCCTCCAAACTCAGCTAACGAATAAAAAATTATTGCAACAGATTTCGATAAAAAGGCACGTTTTCATAAAAGTTTCTTCCAATTTTTAGAATCGCTGTACAGTATTCTCTCCAACTAAAGGACACTCTAAAAGGCGGACACCTCTAATTAGCGGACACTGGTCATACACTGCCGTTTTTTAGTCAAAGTCTCATAAAAAACTTTCCAAAAAGCGGACACTTAATTAGCGGGCACTATAATAAGCGGATAATATTTTTTGCACCAAAGAGCAAATATGGCTTTTTTTTCTCCAATTAGCGAACAGTCTAAAAAAATTAAAAGCGAGCAAAGAAAAATAGACAAAAATGAATAGTTTTTCTAAGGTTTATTTCAAACATTCTACAACTTTTATGTCCATCTTGCTTTTAATCTCGTCAATTTTCTTTATTAACCACTTTATCAGCTTGTCATGGTCATGAAAGCGATAAATAACAGGAACCTCTAAACCATCTTTAATCATTTATCCATTATTTGTTAAAATGTGTTTGAAAGACTTTAAAGATCTGTAAAGATGGAAAGTTTGGTTCGTTATCATTATGTTAATATTATATTATCATTTGTTATTTTTGCTTTGTGATACCAAAATCGGCTTTATTTTATAATTTGCAGCTTAAAATGTAAAACTTTCCAAAAGGCGGACACTTTCAAATCGCGGACACTTTAGTCATACACCGATGGTGTCCGCTAATTGGAGAGTATACTGTACTTTAACTACAAAAAGTTTCACTTGATTGTTCATATGGAAGTTTGCGATTCGAATTTCAAATTTACTTTGGTCGACATTTGGGATACAGGTCAAACAATGATAACGGCACATAGGTAAATTTTTATCATAGCACATCCGTATTTTTCATTTTCAAGTCATATTGTAGAACATTATGTTATTAATGAACTCAGACAGTTTATCCGGATGGTGTGTATACATATTGCCGCACGTAGTGTAGTGGGTTCGTCTGCGGCTCCCAGTTCTGGGGACCGCGGTTCGAATCCAGCTCACTACCAGGCAGTATGTTAGTGATGAACAAAGTAGTTCTTTATTAATATGAATGACAGGGGTGTCAAAAACAGTAGAATGGGAGAAGCTTTCAACGAGGAAAAGTTAATCTACCAAATCATCTAAAACTTAATCAACAAATTAATCAATGCATGACTTATATTAAAAGAACTACAATCGTTCTCTTCGTCCACCCCAGCAGCAGCAAGAAAATTTCCCGTATTTTAAACTTAAAACCAAATTTGACTTTCTGCTGTAGTAATTGTTGACTCTGTACTCCAGAAGCTTTTAAAACCTCGAAAAAATTCTGATTTGAAAATAACATATCTCCTTCTGTTGCAGCAGTACATGTGGTAGGATCCGACACTATTTAAAAAGAAAGAAAAATGTCTATTCAGCATAAAAATATAGAAATAAGTTTTCTGATTGGTTCTTCTTAAATTTCATACGCAAATAATAAAAAAGTTAACCAGAATTTAACTTTCGTTTTGGCACATGAATCTGATTTGCAACATGCGGATAGTGTTGGTTTTCTCATTTGTACGATACGCGAATATTTATTTATAAAACATTTAATATAAATGATAAGAACACCTACATCATCTGCAGAAGAAGACTCGTTCGTTGGTGGTTAAACAAAATATTTAATTCACAAAAATGTGTTTCATTTATTTTACCATAACATTGTACGAAAGTATTAAGTGACTAAGGGTTTTTCTTTGAGGGTATCAAATTTATTTCTCTTGCAAGACAAAAACCTACGCAAAGAAATGTCTCACAGCAAACCTTAAATTTAAGTTGGTCGCCGCATATCTTACACTCCTTCAGAAGTTTGGATTTTTTGAAGTGAAAGCATTAGCTCGAAACATTGTAACATTGTAGAAAGAAACGATTCCCTAATAATAATGATGAGCATGTGAAAGGATTCCTTAATAATAATGATGAGCATGTGAAAGGATTCCCTAATAATAATGATGAGCATGTGAAAGGATTCCCTAATAATAATGATGAGCATGTGAAAGGATTCCCTAATAATATTAATGAGCATGTAAGCAAAAAAAAATTAAAGAAGTGACTAGTAAAAAACAAGGTCACTTTTCTTACTGTTAAAAGTTCGTTTGTAACCAGCGTAACTTTTCCCCATCTCGATTTGTCGTTTAGAAAAAATCACGTTTCAGGCTATGAAACAAATCTGTTTATCCCACAAGTTAAAAAGTAATTATTTTTTTAGTAAGCGCAAAATGAATCTTTGGTAAAAAGTTACAGAATCTGACATGTCGTTTTTAGGCTTTTTTCAACATCATTTCATCTCACCCCTTTTGCTAAAACAATTCCTTAAAATGAAGCGATTTTGTAACTGTGTCTTCAAATATGTTAACATAATACTTTAGCGAAATACGGAAACATAGAAAATTATAGTAGACATCATATCAGTAATGTTTTGCCGCAAGAAGAGGCGAAAATGATGTCAAATTCGAAAAATACGAAAGGTATGCAAGGTAAGAATATTTGTCTCCGGCTAATCAGATCTACGAAAATTTTTTGCAGCCGTAATACGAAAATAAGGAAAAAAAGAGCATTGAAAAGTTGGTTGTGTCGTATTGATTTTAAATCAAAATCTAGTAGCTCTTTTTTAATGAAATTTTGTAGTTTAACGATGAAAGTTTTTTAGGAAAAAAAAGTTAATTAAAAAACATACAGAGCAGTATTTTGACACGTGAAAAAGTCCTCAAATTACAATCGATTTATATTCTGGTCTGCAAATTATGACCACTGTGACGTAAAAAGGAACAAGAACTTTTTCCGGCTTTTAGGTTAAGCATTTCTGCAACAAATATGGTGATATGAGAAAGGTGATTTTACTGGAAACGTTTTAATTTTTATTTCTGTTATTAATCTCGATATCATTATTCAATTTATCATTATTTTTTATTCTTATTCTTGGCTATCGATCTAGCTAAAGTTATTTTAAGTAATAGTCCCTTTTTTTCTTTCCAGTAGTAGTCCCTTTTTTTTCCTGAGAATGCAACAAAATATTTTTCAGAAAATCGAACATTTTTAAAAGCCGGTAAAATACAAGTTAATTCTATACGAAGGAGATTAATATTTGTCACGGAATTTCTATATTTTTGAACAATCCTGATTGGTTTTTAAAAATTCTGACTTAAAAATTCTCAATAATACCTGATATCATAAGATGACTCTGAGTAAGGTATTGTGTTTTGCCAAGGTATATAGGGTTAAAAATGTTTTCTGGTCGTTTTAAACATTTTACAAAAAATTAAATATTGAGTTACTGTAATTATGCTCAGTAACAGCCATTAAATATTTAGTTACTGTAATTATGCTCAGTAACAGCCATTAAATATTTAGTTACTGTAATTATGCTCAGTAACAGCCATTAAATGTTTTACAGCTAGTTGATGACTTTATAATTTCGCATAATTAGTGATTTTTAAAAATATAAAAAGATTCTAAGATAATTTTTAAAGATTTTTTATATGAGCTCAACTCACACAGGTTGAATCGAGCTGTTCAAGAAAAAAATCGAGTGCACTGCTTCAAATGTCACCCATAGCATCAAATTTTTGGTAAGAAAATCTATTTGTTGAAGTTGCAGGTTTATGTTTAGCTCTCCAATTGTGGTTGGTGCATTTAGATTTCTATCGCATAATAATAACTTGCCAATTGCTTCAGCAAATACTTTTTTCCTTAATATTTTTGATTGGTGATACTAATTCACATGAATAAATCGTACTGTGGCCTTAACGCTAGGACTGTCAAAGCCATTCGGCTTTAGGAAACGTGTCAATAGTTTGCTGTAACTAATTGAAGATTCAAAATGGCTAAATAAAATATAAGTAGATGACAAATCAAATAAATTTTTAAATACACCTATAAAAAAGAAAAAAACGTATGCAGAGTATATCTGGATGTTGTGTTGCACAGAAGATTTTAAATTATTCAAACCTTTGTAAATGTTCGTGTGCTTTTATTTTGAAGAGATATTCTTTATTAGTTTCATTGTTGTTAATACACAAAAGTAAACTTTCCAACGTGCTTTTCAACGCCTAAAAATAAATAAATCGTTTATCTTTCGTCCACTTAACGTTGAAAGATACACAAGTTAAAATATAGCGAACACGAAATATGCTTAGCTTCATCCACAGAATAGCCGTCAGCTCGTCTTTGAATGCGGAGGTGGTGGGAATAAAGCTGCATGAAACCATTTTTAAGACACGGAAAACGAGGATTATAATAAAGATAAATATCGAGTTCAGAAGCTTTCATAGAAAACAATCTCATTGCGAGTGAACTGAGCACAGCTTTCTTGAAAGACACTGCACTTAAATTTAGAGGCGTTTGTTTTACATTAGTAGAAAACGTCAACAAGTATGTTATTTTACGCATACCTTCTCATTCAACTGTTTATTTGAAAGTGTTGATAAAATTGAAAGTCCTCCAATATCGCGCATGTGCTCTTGGTTCCTACAAACAATGTCTTCGGTTAGAAAATATTAATTATGACTTTTTCTGCAAAATAGTGAAGAATGAAAAATTACACAAAAACAACAATATAGTAATAAAATGTTTGTACCTTAAACTAAGAAGAAGGCTGTGAAAGGCTTTTGCGCAATACTCCAGTATCACTTCATTTTTGGAATGTTGAAAGATACCACACAACGATTTTAGACCGTCTTCTTGACGAAATGAAGCACGGTTCCTAGAAGCAACTCAACCGTTACAACCAAGATCTCTGCAATACTTCAAATAAAAAATCTGTGTTTTAGATATTGAAGAATGATGTTATGAACCCTAGTGTAAGTGAGTGCAAGGCGAGACTTTGCAACACCAGAATTATGACGTTTAACACAGTGATCATCATAAACGGGTGATTAATTTTGAAAACTTTTCCCAATCTGCAGCAGAACATCCTGAAGACTGGTGTAACTCACGGTTGTAAGCAAGTGGGTTATAATTTTTTTGTTTCTCTCATATTTCCTGTGACATTTTACAGCAACAGCTATTGCGAAACGAGCCACAAAATCTGAGTCATGTTATATTGCAAAAGAAAATACACAACAAAGTTTTAACTGAACGTTTTGACAGAGACATATTCTAGCGATGTAAATTAAAAAAAGAAATAAGCGAGGGAGTTTGCCAGTTTCCAATGATCCTTCCTTTATTTGGATCGCTTGTACATATCTCAAGTGTCAAGGTTCAAAAAGTTGAGAAAAATGCTTTATTAAAACTTAAAGTGAACTTCACTCAGTGCCACGATGCTTTTAAAATATGGCTTTCATAAAAAACATGGTAGTACAACATTTATAGCAAGAAAAGAGACAATGTACTTACGATTCGTTATCATAACAAAACATTGCTATGGCTTCCAGACTAGTTTTCAGTAGCTATAAATAGAATGTCTTAAATGAAGTTTGAGAAACAACAATAGCGAAAATTATGTTACAAAAACATCACCAAAAATTAGGGTTTAAGTCTAAAATTGGGTCACAGTCCTTACATTCATCCTCTGAACACTTTTCCCTCACTTAGCAGCCTCCTTTTCTCAGTTGAGTTTTTTTAGAAGTAACATAATTGCTTTTGTTACGGGATACTACAAGAATGTTCAAATTGGTAGACTGCAAGGTCGCTACTTTTGCACACACGTAGGTCATCCGGACAGTGTTTAAAATATGCTAGTTGCATTCTCTAGCACACCAGCGCCACCACCCGAAATAATCCACGTCAGTGTCCGTTAAGGCCCAGAAAATGGAAAATGGCCATGCTGACATCAGCAACAATTAGCACATTTCAAGAGTTTGGATTTACCAAATAAAAGATCGAAATAACTTCTGAACATTTACAAATTTAAAAGGCGTGAATCTAATCCGGAAATAGCCTACACATTTACTTTAGCTGTTTTGTCTCAACATATTGTGGCCAAGATTGTAGAAGAAAATGGTCACGGTTACTTCCCTTCAAAAAAGGTTGCATTAGTAACTTTAATTCTTTACAATGTCCTCTTACCTCAACATCACATTCAGAATGTAGAAATGGGCATAACGTTTTCATTAATCCCAAATTATGTAGCACGTGATGATACCTAAGAAGATAAACACTTAAACAATAAATAAATCAATAGCAATTTAAGTAAACATACACAAATTGCCACAAATTAAAATTAACTTCTTATTTTCGATAGTGTTGTTTGGTTGAGAAAATAAGAATACGATGCAGAAAAGGTTACACCTTAATAAATATGTGTAAACAGATAATTCATTATAAATCCTTCGCAAGGCGAGTCTAAAAAAATTTGAAAAAGGACACTTATGCATCATAATGTAAAAAGGATTAAATTTTTTGATGGTAATTGTTTTTTGGTATAATGCTTGAAATTTATTTACAAAAGAATAATGTTTTCTAATGACCTCTTTAAAACAAACAAAGTGATTTTAGGGTATACATAAATCTTAGATAAATCTCTTCTCACACGCAAAATCAGAAAGTTTATAGAGTTTATCCTTGATAGAAGAGGAGTATAAATTTTGCACGAAATAAAGATGCTCGTTTTCCTTTACACCCGCCAGAAATTTTAACAGAATATATGTTTGAGAGGACATCCTTAGAATGACAGCTAGACATCTTTTTTCGTTAATTTTTAACAAAAAATTACAGTCATAATAGAAAACAGATCTATACCATGGATCACTGGCACAAATCATCAAAGTCGAAACTATACTTTCTTTCAAATGATCTGAAAATGCCTAAATAGAATAGAAATTTGAAATAAAATTTAATGAACTGAAATTGTGAGAAAGGCGATATTCTGTAACATTGAGGTCAACTTTCGAAGCCTGTGTGGAGAGATCACAGGGTGGCCACAAATTTTACGAGAATTTAGCAGGCTTATGCGTCAAATTAGGAGAAAACATTAAAAATATACAAAAATGATTTCATTTTTCAGCAATTCCAAATTTTAGGAGGAAATAAAGAATTACTTATAATTAAGCCTTTTCTTTTTCGAATGTTAGAGAAGTTGTTCAATGTGGTGCAATTACATAGTTGTAAATAGAACTCATTAGTACTGCTGCAAAATAAACATATGCTCAATTTTTTGTCACGCAAAACGTAATAACAAATCAAGGTTATTTAGGAGATTCTATGCGATGTGGTCACCTTTGATGAGTATAAATTTACATTTTGGTTAGTTATTACTCGCTACAGCAAAATTCATCACTACGTACCTTTTCCAACATATCACACAATACTTTTAACATGTCCTGATCTGAAACCACTTCCCGACATCTAAAACCAACAAAATGACCACAGTGAGACAGATTATGCATGTTAGTATTTCTCCCATTGCAAAAATGGTGAATAAGGACAGCCAAGGTTCAAAATTTCACACTTAAAATACAAATACGGGTATAAATAACTTTTTTTCAATCTCTCCACTGACTTTTTTCTAATAAGAAGTTTGACAATTCTTCTTGATTTACTGTCTGAGTTGTTACCTGAAGGTGATTTCAAAAGTTTGTATAGGTGTAACAACTTCTAACGACAGTGTTCAATTGACATATTTTGTGTAGCTACATACCTGATGTGTTTCGTGTAAACGTGTTGTAGACATTGTAATAACACTTCTTGCACCTCACATTGTTTACACAGCGCTAAAAGACTACAAAGAGATTGCACAGCTCCGTTCTCGATTAACAAATCGCAATCTCTACAAGAAAAATTTTATTAAAATAAGGTAAACATTACAACACTAAAAAAATTATCATTAATCGACATAATTTAATTTAGTACATCTTTTTAGTCTGCATATATTTCAAATATTCGTAATTAAGTTTTGAATCTCTTTAATAATAGCCGTATTCCGTCTGTCTGTCTCTGCGCGGACCCCCGCTGAGTTAGAAAATGATGTTACGGAAACACGAATATCAAATGCGATATATTTTTATTCCCTTTGTTGCGACGAGTAAACTGGAAGGACGGGCGAACCCGTGGATTTTTCCACGGGCTAACGACTAGTCTCTTTAATAATAGCCGTGTTTTGCCTGTCTGTCCGAGAGAAAATAAATGTGTAGTGGGCACACAAAATAGCGTGTAGTTTAAGGACGGGCAACCCCTTGAATATTTCAACAAAATGTGACATATAAAGGACAGGATTTATCCACGTGTTAACAACTAGTAAATATATAATCTTGGAAAAAATGTCATTACTCCAGTTCAACACTTTAAATGTCAATAAAAACATATAAAATATATGCGATATAAACTTCTGTCCAAAAGAGATGCCAAATTGAGTGTTTTTTGAATATTTGGCTTCCAAAACTCTTATGTGTGCTAATTTGTAGGGTATGCTATTGGTAGGGGTTCAGTAAATTTATTATGACAATGCAATCTCTCAACGAAATTTTATAATTTGAGTAAATGGGAAGCGACGCAATCTTTAATGACAGAAGCATTTAAAAAATTATAAAATGTCAAGAGAACTGATAACAAGCCAAAAAAAACAAAAAAACTTATACAAATAATATAAAAAGCAATGTCTCATTATCAAAAGAAACACCTCCAATTAGTATTGCACATTTTCTAACAAGTTACAGTGCAAATTGCAATACTTACTGAGGCGAATCAAACAAAATAGACTGTAGTTCACGAGCTTTTTCAATCTTTGTCTGTAAATCCTTCAAAAAAAATATGAAGCTAAAAGCTAAACATAAGTTGTGAAAAAAACACATTTAAAAACGAAAAAAAATACCTGCACTAAATGTATCTCTACGCAAAGATCTGGAGATTTGTCGATTTCATTCTATAAAACAAGTCATTGTGACATTACAATATGAAAGCAGAAGAAAACGCAATCAAATTGAGAAGACTTGATGGTTATTTAAAACATGGTAAATACGATATGAAGCAAAAATAATAAAAAAAATTTCATTACTTAAGTGATTTTTGCAGGGTTTATTTACTGACACGTTTAGTTGAGAATTATCCTTTTCCTGATGAGCTATTTAGGCCCCTCAATAAGGGGAAGGGGGGGGGGGGGAGGGGGGCTAATTTGCCCACCATTCAAGTTGCTGTCCAAGAGGCATGAAACTTAACTTGAAACTTAGTGTTACCCTGCCCTTAAGTAGCAACTTGGTCAAAAAAGTTGCTGATGTCAGGATTTGTACTAAGGACAAATTTGCTATGGCAACATTTTGCACATTTTCTGCATTTTGAAAAATGGAACCTAAATAAAATTTAATCCAATGAAAAGACATTTTAACTTTTTTATATTCATCCCATACCTTTAATCACAATAAGAACATCGATGCCATTGCCATCCATATTATTTTAATACTAGTCTATAAGGCCCGCGGAAATATCCACTTAGGCAGAAGTATAATAGAAAAAAAATAGGTTGTTTTAGGTTTTTTGCTTACATTAGCATTGCATGAACAACGAAAAGTTCGCAAAATATCTTTATCTGTTACTTGTTATTTGCAGAGCTTGGAACGCTGATGAGAAAAATGTATAGTATCATGTGTTATTGACCAACGGTTAAGTAGATATAACCTGTCAAAACCTTAAAAAAATTTTTTAGAAATTTGTATACCTGTTGCCTTCATCGTATAGATCTTGAAACGCTGATCAAGAAAATCATGTACTTTTGATAAACGGTTGCAGAGATATTAGGGTTTGAAGTTTTTTGATGACGTCATCAACCCGTCCATTCTGAAATGGATTTGGGGACGCAGGTTTGGGAAATTTACCCAAATTGATCCTAGGTGGTCCCTAGTTACCTACGCGGTGAAAAACCATTGACGTCACCACCTCGTTGCCAAATTATTTGGCCTCAAAGTTTTAAATGCACTGTAATGGCTTCCTTAATTTAATATACTATCCTTTGACGTTAATATTATTTTAACGTTAAAATTTTGGTAAATTACAGAACAATTTTATGGGCAATGTTTTACAGACTTTATCAAAGAAAATGTTGAAGAATATAATCCACTTTGCAAAAGTCACAGACAGACAAAACTGGCGTATTATTATAAAGACTAGTCAATAAGGCCCGTGGAAAAATCCACTGAGACAGGATAAAAAAAAAAAGAAGCGTCATTTGAATTTGATGACGTCTGCAATCCATCCACAAAAAAATTAGAACCTTGTTTCCACGTTGCCTCCATTGTATAGATCTTAAAATGCTGATCAAGAAAAAGTATAGGATTGTGTACTTTTGACAAACGGTTGCAGAGATATTAGGGTTTGAAGGTTTTTTGATGACGTCATCAACCCGTCCATTCTGAAACGGATTCAAGGACCTAGGTTTGGGAAACTTACCCAGATTGGTCCCAGATGGTCCCTAGTTACCTACGCGGTGAAAAATCATTGACGTCACCACCTCGTTTCCAAGTTATTTGGCCTCAAAGTTTTAGGTACACTCTAATGGGTTCATTAATTTAATATAGAATATTGACGTTAAAGTAGTGTTATTGACGACGCGCCGTAACGTCAGAAAATTTAACATATTAGACATAAGTTTTTTGGCGACATCAAAGGAAAATGACGATATTCACTTTGCCTGTTACGGACAGACATAACCTCTGTATTATTATAAGAGATTTTACAGTATAGCCGATATTATAATAAGTTAGAATAATACCTTTGAAAAATTTAGTCATGAAGAACAATGACAGTGCATTTTCGGCGAAATTAACAACGTGCTGATGATATACTAAATCAAAAATGAAGCTTTTCAAATTGATAAAACGCCGATCGGATTTTCAAAAATCAATGGATCAGTTTTTTTAGATTTGTTTTTTAGGATTTTCCCAGATTTTTTTAACAAAACTGGATTTTACAATTTACTTTTTAAAAATCATACAGACATCTTTCCCGAATTTAATTTTCAATTACACCATCGTCATAAAAACGAAGCACTTTTTAGTAAACTTTATAAACATTGTTTTTTAAAAGACGAAAATATATTTTGGGTCCATCTGTTTTAAAAATACAGACAAAGCACTAGACGATGGAGACGAGTTAATAAAACAAGGGAAAACACGCCTGAAAATATTTACACCTTTTTTAAACGAACGAATTATTTTTTTGGCTGAGTAGGCTTTTAAGCTAGGTGTCCACTGAATAAATCCACGCTGTTGAAAATGATGATCGCAAAAAAACAATCCTTTTTTAGCGGACAAACTTTTCGTCAAATTCTGTTGCATAATTTTTGCAATAGAAAATGAATTTTTTTTTATCTAATAAATTAATTCGTTGCAAAAAACGCTAACATAAAAAAGCTGAGACAAACAGTTTAAAATTTAAATGGATCTTTAATTTGAGAGATAACTCTCCGTATTTATGAAAAAAGTCATGATGATAATAGACAAAAAGAAAGTTCAGAGAAGTTAAGCTAGGTGGCTTCATTTGCAATATTACTGTTAATACATGAAAAGCAATGTTTTACAACTGGATCTGACATATGATATTTGTTTTCTCAGCCGATGTGTATCATGGCCTTTTTTATTGGGTAATTAACATAAGAGTTTATTTCAGGCTAGAAACGCTCAATTGTACAATTTTCCGTGGAAGCTGTTTGTCGGCAGGGCAGTGTCTGTTAAGAAAATCTGTAATATTACAGCTACTTCTATACAAAGATATAAAGACAAATCTCAGTGCCATGGTTAACTTGCAATTGGTCTTACAAACGTGCAGGCCTAAAAACAAACTCGTAGGTCATTATCGAACTCTTTACTTGCATCAATGCATACACAACAAGAATTGTTGAACAATCATTGATTAGGGCAACATAAGTACATTCAAACCTTTGACCGATTTTTTCGTTTTGGTCCATATGTACTTTATATCAGAAAAATATGGTGCATAGTAGGGAATCGGATTTGTTCTTTCAATTAAATCTCTTGTTCTAGCCTAAAAAGGACTTGGTGCAACCTGTCTCAATGCATATTACAGATATGCGATACATTGCATATCTGTAAGTGTGGCCATAACCTGCTACAAATGTACCAAAAAGTTCATTCAGCTCATAGTCTGTTATTCTTATTAGATTGTGCCTTTGACAAGATCCTTTGACACCTCTCAAGGATATTGCTCCAGTATTAGAATATAAACTTTTGAGCTGAAGTGCAATGTTTGCATGAAAATAACCCTTTGGTACTAGATCCCGTATAAAATCTACTACCAGCGTTTTAATATAGTGACATTGAACGAGTTTTTACTGGAACGAGTTTGTACTGGACAAGTGAGCTCACTATTAAAACTCCTTAAAACGATGAAATAATGATAAAACTTAAGAGTTGTTTTGAGTTACAAACAGCAAAAAAAAGTTGAGTTTGAGTTTAATAATAGCAAACAAGAAGCCCTGTGGTTTAAAGATTTCCGCCATTAGCAATAATCTGAAAAAGTACTGAACTTTGAAGAGGACTGGGGGAACAAAATCATTGTATATTCTAAAATTCATTTCTCTATAGGAACAATTTTAAAAGAAAAATAATAATCCTGAAAATTTATCTATTTTCTCTTTTTCTCTGAAAAACAGCTTGGAAAATATCTTTAAAGGTGGCAGCAAATTTTTTTTCACATAATCAGTTACGAAAGTTTATTTTCAGACTACATATTCTTATTTTTTTCTTTTATGACACATTGTCAAGATTTTATAGCTATAAATCTTTCACCAAAAATATTCAGCCTCAACAATTCCTCTAAATTAAAATTCATGAATAATTAGCTTTAGTCTAAGTGCTTGCAAAATTGTACAGAGGGAAATGACGTTAATAACAAAGATGGCGCATTATAAGGCGATCTTCATTATGCTACACTGCACAAGCTTTAACTTTCAATTATAAGCTTTAAAATAAAGTAATGTTCATTGGATAATAAAACAATTTGTTGCACTGTTGGATTCTTATTGGCTTAAAACTCAATTTAGCCTCGTTCTCAGAAAAAAATCTGTCAAAACGAGGATTTAATCTTTATCCTGGATAAGTTTTAGGCGTCCGGGCTCTGGGCTGTCTCTATCTATCTATCTCTCTATCTCTCTCTCTATCTTCCCAGGCGATATTAAAGATTCCGCCTTCGCCGGCGGAAATCAAAAAGTTCGAGTTTCAGTTACAAATAGCAAAAAAGTTGAGTTTCAGTTACAAATAGCAAAAAAGTTGGAGTTTGTATAAATAATTAAGATTTGTGATAAAATAAAAAAATCTTTCGGTTGGTAGTCTGATTAAACAAAATCATTGTTGATAAAAACAAAAATGTAAAGTCTTACCCCATATACTCTTGTGTCTTTATTTACAGATGCATGTGGAAATATTTCCTAAAAATATTATTTTTCTAGATATGAAATGAAATAATATGGCATGGTAAGAAAACACTGTCCTCATAAAAAGCAGTAAAAGTTTTATACAGGCAGTATATTCATAGTTTTATTAAACTATGGATATAATAGATATGTTACCATTCAACGATATGGCTTTGCGACAACAACATAGGTTTAAATACCTACATTGCATAAAAATACCTATATTGCATGAGAATGAGCACCTTGCTATTTTCAATTTACATTAAAATTTATAAAACAAAGTGAATCATAAATCTATTTTGAACACTTTATGAACTTTTTATATATAGAAATAATTTGTAGGAGATCACAAGAAAAATTCTCAGTACCTGTAAACATTGTAAGGATCCATGTGCAACACCCATGTAAACCAGTTCATGTGATATGTTTTTATTTTGTTCCCCCGTTGTATCACAAAGCTCAATTTCATAACTCACAGTGTCACAAACATATGATGATGCGGTGGTCTTTAAAACCTGCACAGAAGAAGCCAAACAAAACTCTTATCAAAGTTAAAAATTTAATGAATTTAATGTAGAAAAATTTCAAAATAAATGCATGCCTTTTTCTGTCTGTGATCTACCAAACAATGTTACGAAACTACAGTTGCCACAGGAAGTAAGATAGTTAATTATAATTATTATTACTCAATTGTCCAAATTAATTTATATTGCTCAGTTATGTACACATACCTTTACATACAACAATTTATCTTCGACTAAATCCCATAATGCATCTCCATCTTCTTTATTCCATTCTCCGCCTGTCACGAGCATAAACATTTTAAAAAACACATACACAGAATGGTATTAACAATCGTTACTTTTCTTACTCAACCCAAAATAAAAAATACACAGAAGCTGCTTTGCAGAAAACAATTTGTTGCTAATGAACTTACTTATTGGTGTGATGTTGTTGAATGAGCACTGTATAGCTTGAAAAGGTAGCTAAAAGAACAGAAGCGAAAGTAACATTTCAATAAGAATTCATGCCGGCTTTGCTGATCAAACCAACAGGGAAGTTCAACAAACATAAGTCTTCAAGGTTTCTTGGCTATTGGGATCGGACAGAGAGGCATCTTTTAAATCTTTAAAAATATAGAAAATATAGCAATGTGTTCATTGAGAAGAACTCACTGTTAATATGTCACTCGATGCTGGGTAAACTTTACTTTTGCTGATCCATTGACGATCACCATGATCAACAAAAAATATATCATATTTCAATTGATCACCACTGACTCCCAGAACTTTCGCTCTGTACCACCTATAAGTATCATATAAAAAATTGAAATGGTGCTGCTTCATTCATCATTACCATATTGCCTGGTAGTGAGTAGAATTCCATTCACTGCTGTAAACTTTAATCTACGAACTATATAAATATTTATATGATTGCACGATTTTTACTCTTTTTCAATGTTCTCTATTCATGATCATAGTTTGAAACTTACGCTACAACAAATTTTAGGTGCAACACTTAAGCGCTGGGAACAAAGTGCAATTTTCTCATGCGCATGAAATGCGATTTTGTTGCATTGCAGGCAGGAACAAAATTGCATCTTGGTGCCAGGTATATTTCTATCTTTTTCTAATGCAATGTGGAAATATGACAAGAGAAATTGTTGCACAAAAGCAAATTATTTGATTTTATGCAACAGTTTATTTAAATTTTAAATGCTGCAACATGACGCATAGGCTGAAGCATTCTTTCTTGATGCACTATTTTAAATAATCTATCAAAACCAAACTATTTATAGAATTTTATACAGAATATAAAGAAACAAACAAAAATCAGGCAACTGTAGAGGGAAACACAAGTTGAAATTGTGTAAATTTTGTAAAAATCTGAATATTTTTACTAATGTTAGGATTGTGAAAAAAATTACACATATTTTTCGTAAATTAATGAGCAGATTGACAACTCGCATTTTTATCCAGAAAATTTGCAAAAGGCAAATTTTTACTACAAAGTACATATCTAGACATCTGCTTTAACAGGTACCTCAAAAGAGCCATATAATTTTCCCTTTTTAAAGAGATTTTAAGTAATGTTGCGCACATTTTGCAGCAACGAACGACAAGCTGTTTTGCGCAAAAAAAATGCATTAGGTGTGCATAAAAAATCGCACTAGTGCTATAAAACCATTTTGAACATAAAGCACACACACCTTTTATCAACAGAATACTGTGCAACACAGACATAACCAATAGGAAATGTATCATCAGCAATGTCACTGTTAATTTTTGTCACTGCCATTGTAGCATCAATCTTGTCATCAAGTTTTTCAACACTACAACAACAACAAAAATTGGTCTGTGTGTGCAAACAAGTAACACAAGTAATGTTGCAAAACAGTTGAAAAACAACTTTTACACTACAATTGCAGAACAATTATGGAAAATGGAAAGGCTTGGTTAATAACGCTCACCATGTAAAACCTCTTAATTTTGCTTGGTTAAAAAAATTAGAAATTTTTAATATCTTCATACACTAAAGGTATGCGTATGGGGATGTTTGTGGAAGAATAAGCTGTGCAAAATTTTAATTTCTCCCTTTTTCTTTTATGACTTGATTGCTTAATATTTATCACATAACATGTGACCATTAATAAAAAAAGACAACAAGAATGAGAAAATTTTAAACAACAAGTACTTTACAGAAGGCACAGCTTTTCATTGACCAAAAAGTTTTGTTTTTTCGTTTTTGATTGGTTAACTACAACTACTTCTTAGCGTTGCTTACCAGACTTGTGTTCAGCGTGCAGTAAGTATCAAATCACATGGTTTTGGTGCAGAAAAATGTTTGGTACAGTTAGCTACACTTTAAAATTGGAATTACTAGGGAAATATAACTCTATTATCAATTAAAAGGTTGTGGAGGTTAATATTGTGGAAAATCTGTTTGAAGTGGTAAGTCAAAACGTTAATTTTTATAATCATCCCTTTGCTAGCTTACGTATCCTCCATGAGTTACCATAGTTAGGTAGCTGGATCAGCTAAGCTATGCAAAGATTTTCCAGAGCAGTACCCTCCTGACACTTGACTAGCAGTTTTTCAAAAATGTTCTAAATTGATTGTGTCAGAAAATCAAGGAATTTTTAGTTTTATCAAGTTTTATCGAGTTCACAGCAAAGTTCAGCTACAGCAGACTATTTTTCCAATCTGCCTGTTTAGAATTAACACAGCCATATTCAATTTTCCTTCAAGTGGCAAAGTTGGACTTTAAACCCTTTGTTCTCTGTAATGAATCATGCAAGAATAACTAAAAAGGAGACACTTTTGATACGTTTATCTTGGCACATTTTCGTTTAGATTTAGGCACCAGTATTACATCTCGTATTATGTTTTAACTAGTCGTAAAAGCCTGTGGGTAAATCCTCTCAGGCAAAAGAACAAAAAAGAAAAAATCTGTTATATGAATTTTGATGATGTCAGAATGACTCGCTGGTACTACAAGAAAAATTTGTTAAAAAATTTTTTACCCATCACTTCTATTGTATAGAACGTTTAAGAGGATTTTAAGGGTTTAAAATTTTAGCTTCAGCAAAACCAGGTTTGGGCAGCTCAGAATTTCTACCTTCTTAAATAACAATTTTAACTAAACATATGAACTGAAGATATCCAACGTTTTT
Source organism: Hydractinia symbiolongicarpus (assembly GCF_029227915.1). NCBI lineage: Eukaryota > Metazoa > Cnidaria > Hydrozoa > Anthoathecata > Hydractiniidae > Hydractinia > Hydractinia symbiolongicarpus. Next base: position 12,761,467 of record NC_079885.1, on the reverse strand, counting down.
ATCATCTCCCTTTTTTAAAGCATTTCAAGAGGCAAGTAAAAAAACTTAGTCTACAAAAAATAAAGTCAGTAAAAATTGTCGGTGGGTAGAAAGTCTTTTTGGTCAGTATAAAATACTAGTCACTAAACCCCAAAATTTATGAAATTTTACTGACTTTTTTACCAATAAGGTATGCTCTTTTAAAGGTGATTCTTTGAACAAACATAGCTGCTTTTTTTCTGTTTTCTAAATTTTGTTTTACTAGGTTCTTTCAGACTTAAACACACAATACAATACACAATACACGATTTTTAATATGAACCCCTGTGATCTAAATTGCCAATTCTGCTCCAGGGGCACAGAAATGAAATATGACTTTTTTACCAACTTTTACCAGCTTACGCATAATATACCAATCACCAGGCCTGATTCTTTAAAAAAACAATTCAAGATTTTCGTAACCTGGACTTGACGAAGAAACATGATAAAGAAGGCCATTTTGATTTTTAGAATGGTCGTGTTGTTGGTGTCAGGTTTTAAGGTCTATTTGACCTTTTTGTCAACTGAAAGATTCACATTTTATTAGCATTTGTTTTCTGTTTGTTTTCACATGTAAAGATGAATATATTGTTATGTTTTTTGGCCATGCACAGATCTTAAATGCACCAATTTTAGGCTAAGAACGAAGATTTTTAGAAATTATTCTAAACCAAAGCCCTAGTTTTTACTATTCTGTTTTAGTATAAAAGATTTTTCCCCTTTCCAACATTATTCTTTTTTATGTTGGGGTTGTGGCTATCTAGCAGCTCCTTAACTAAATCTTTGGTTGAAAAGTACAACAAAATTCTTAATATTTCTTATGCTAAATACAGTTTGGTAGCTACCTACACCTCTTATTACTGTCATGAAAACTTATTCTGCACAGTAAAATGACTGAGTGATTTTTTAGCTGGAAGGGGTAAAGACTCTTTCCAGTGTCTTTATTTGAACATAGTTAGTTTTAATTAAGTTATTTTGGAAAAGAATATTACACACTGTATTAGCAATTCTCCCTATGAACTGTTTTCTGTGGTTTTATTTAAAGCTGCCATAATGTTTTTTTAAAAAGGGTATCAAGCCTTTATGGATGTGCAACATTGGGCTGTTTTCAGTGTTTTTATTTAAACCAAAATTAAGACGAAGTTTTTTTGAAAAAGGGTTTTACACCTATATGGATATACAGGGTAGTTTACCTGTATTTAGTGCTGAGCCTGATGTCACAATTAATTTTTGAACTTTTACAAGAATTTTTCCTGTGAAATAAAACAATGTTGCATGATTGTTTTTGCTTAACAGGGTAAAAACAGGTTCTAAACTGTGTTTTTATTTAAAAATTTTACAGAAAAATTGCTAAAATTAAAATCCCGAGTGACTGTTTAAGCTGTGCAGGATATCAACAGGCTGTTTTCGTTGTTTTTTTTAACTGAAGTTAGGATATAGCTTTTTAGGGTATTACGCCTCTACAGATGTGTGACACAGTGTACTTGTATTAAGTGCTCATCCCAGTGTTAACAACGGGATATTTCCTTTGTTTTTTTTAGCTGAAGTTGCAATAAATCTTTTTTGTAAAAGGGTGTAATGACTATGAGGATGTGCAAGACAGTTTACCTGTACTTAGTGGTCAACCTGGTGTCGCCAATAATTTCTTACCTTTCACAGAAACTTATTCCATAAAGTATATTAATATTTACCGATTGTGTTTGTTATGACAGGGTAACAACGGGTCGTACTGTGTGCTTTACTCGATTAACTACATACAACTAACGACTCTGGTAATTAGCAACTTTGTGGTGTTTGGTTAAAAAAATCAAATTCAGCAATTTCAGGACAATGTGATTGCTATAGGACGATATAAATTTGTTAAAGAATGTACATGTATTTTACTTACACTTTACACTGTTCCATTCTTTGAACAAAAAATAATCCTGGATTAGATACAGACGACACATAAACTTCTTCATAGTCGTCATCTTGTAAATATGCTGAGTCATGTTCAACCATTGGTAATGGCAGACTGAAAGGAATAAAAATAAAGTGCTTAATTCAGCCGATTTTTTGAAACTATTACTGAAAAGTCAAGAATTTCACATTGGCAAGTTAATAATCAGTAACCATATCCCGCTCACAATGTGGTCGAAAGATAACATAATAATAATAAACTAGTCAATAAACCTGTGAAATAATCCACTTACACAGAAGAACAATAGAAAAAGAAGGGTTGTTTTAGAAGATTAGATGACGTAACTAGTGCATAAACAAAATAATTATTTTAAGAAATTTATTTAGCCCTTGCCTCTATTATATAGAGCTTGAAACACTGATCAAAAAAATGTATAAGATCACTTTTGACAAATAGTCAGAGATACTGCAGTTTAAAGGTATATTCATGACGTCATCTATCCATCTGTTCTGAAAGGGATGGGTTGACCCTGCTTTATGAAATAATTCAACTTTGCAGGAGATGACGTCAGTTTTTTTCACTTATTTGGCCACTTATATATATATATATATATATATATATATATATATATATATATATATATATATATATATATATATATATATATATATATATATATATATATATATATATATATATATATATATATATATATATATATATATATATATATATATATATATATATATATATATATATATATATATATATATATATATATATATATATATATATATATATATATATATATATATATATATATATATATATATATATATATATATATATATATATATATATATATATATATATAACATATATATATATATTGAACTTGTTTACTTTTTGCTCAGCATCTAATTTTCAAACACACACCTTTGTTTGGCAGTTGACAGTGGAATGGGATGACCTTGTACATCATACAGTAGTTTTCGCAGTTTGTCAACATGCTAAAAGGGAAAATAACATCTACTTCAGCAGGTGCAGAGCAACATAAAAAATGCATCTTATAAAAATACTAAAGGTCAACAACCCTCTCCATAAAGAAATAACACCTGAGCAATAAATCGCTTGCCCAAGGTTACAATAATTTTGACTGGGCGAGGAAACTTAATAAATAGAATATAAGTTTATAAATGCATAATTTGTTACAAAATCTATTTATCTATTTTATCTTCTCTTTTTTCTATATTTTGTTATTTTTAATGCAAAAATAATTGATTTCCATGCGAGATGAATTCATATTGCTCAGCAAGAAGATTTTTTTGTGAAATTGGGTGAGCAATTAATGGCTCAGCTAGTTTCTCATTTATCAGAATTGGGTCAGTCTTTGGGTGAGCTCTCCTTATTGATAGGCCTGCACCAGTAAAGCAGCCAGAGAAATCAGTGACAAAAATACATCAAGCAACAATAAGCAGATATTTAGCAAGGTAAAACCGGATATCGGTAATTATTCCGTCGAGCTTGTGATATTCGACAAAACACATAGTGCAAGTTCCAAGTCACTGCTGGGAATTTCAACCCATGTAGAAAAAGTTGTAAATGAAGTCTTCAATTAAACTTTCTATCTACTTGTGCGACAAACAATATTTCCACTGCCATTCCATCTGCCATTCCATGGAAAATGGAATGGCAGATGTTTATGATATTTAATGTTTTGCGATATGGTTTTCTGTAGGACTTATAACAAAATACGGTGATAACTATGTAAGAAAGTTTTTTATTAGTTTTTAATAAAATACAGTGATGTAAAAACTTCGTCTTGGGTAATGACTCAAAAAGGTAACAAAATTTTATATTACTAGCAATTCTTCTTTTTTAGTTATACCAGTTTACATTGCTAGGAACAGTGAGTTAAATGGGCCAGCTAAGAAAAAACGACGAGCACATTTTATTTATGTTCACAGCCACGTGTATTGAGCAGAAATGAAACATATTTGAAAAAGAAAAAAGAAACTTGTACAATAAATGAAACTTTTCTTTCTTTTTTCTGTGATTTAATTAATCTTTAATCTTTGTTTACACATTTAAGCAATAGGTGCTTATGCGAGTTTTTTTCACCCGTTGGACATGTCGCAATAATAAAGAAACTATAAAACACTGAAAATAAAAATATGTGCAATACACGTTTTTAAATATTGAGTTTCATTTCGCAAATTTCTCGTTTGCCAGGCAAGTTTAGTCGGGAAAAAAAATAAATGACATGCGAATCGCTATTTGCGGACCGGTAATTCGAATGCTGAATTCACAAAACAAAATCTCTTACGCTAAGATTTTTCTCTGCAAATCCATGCTGCAATAAATCACGTCCAACATCAATTCTGTAGGCTTTTGTTTTGATGCCAGCCAGTTCTTCCTTCTCTACCAGGGGATCAACCCATATCGTATTTTGAAGACTGCCACGTTAAATTCAGATAAAATTAAAGGAAAGTATTTTGCTGTAATGCACAATTAAAAAATGTTGAACACATGATACTTAATATGATTTACCTGAACTGAACTCGTCCTTCCAGTGTTCGGTTAAGAACAGATTTCTCAATGTATAAAGACGCCTACATACACAAAATTGTAATAATTTTGTGATAGTAACATACAAAAAAAAGACATAACAAAAAATTTAGAAGCATATAATAATAGTTATATACTACCTCATGCGTCCAACTTATTCCCTTCTCAGTAGGTTTTACACAACAAGCAATTATTTCCACTGCCTAAAACAGTTAGCAAAATAAATAAATAAAAAAAAAATTGAAATAAATTTTTTTAAACAACATAAATAATATTATTAACTACCTGTGGAGAGATATTTATAAACTTTTCTTCACAAATCATTAATTCATCAAAACTGACAACTTTCGTAAATCCAGCATCAATTCCAAAAACCTAAAAAACACAAAGCTGGAAAATTACTACTTCATTGTTGTTAACTACAAGCATTTTAGTGACAGACTTTTTTCACACACAAGCATTGTACAAGCTAATATTTCTTTAAAAAATGATAGAACTTTAAATGTTGTTTTTAAAACATGCTTTTGTTAATCAACTTAAAAAAAAAAAGAAAAACAAAGAATTCAGAATGTTCTGATTTTCTATTTGTCAGATAGTTTTGAGATCTTTTTGTAAGTTCTTGTGTTTCAACAACTTATCACACATTTGAAATAATATAAGATATCAAAAACAGCATAAACTTGACGAAGGAAAAAAATACATCTGGAATTAGATAAGACATGTAACATTTGCCTCATCACATATACAAAAAAATAAAAGTGAATTATCATTGCGAAGTAGGAAACAGCATTCTTTTTTATCAAATGTTGTTCATTAATATTAAAATGTTTGCATTCTGTTAAGATACTGCATTGCCTTGGTATATTAGCCCTGAAAGTAGTATATCAGGTCAGCTATAACATGCACAGCAGAGGTAATTTCTTTCATATGGCCTATATATAATATAAACATTGCTGCTTTATCTAACTTATTTGAAAAAAGTCAGGTCTATTATCACCTTTAATTTTTTTGGACGCTCAAGATCTTTTTCAACAATATCTTCTATTCGCACTCTACAAAATATAATTTTGAAAGTAACAACTAACATTTTAAGGGTAGTGCAGCTTTATTTTGTGCAAAAATTAAGGTCAGTAACAAATGTTTTAATTAGAAATAGTTTCAGAAAATTATAAAAACTAATCGTAACTAAGGTTTTTTCTCACAAATTTTGTAGGCAAAAGTTTTATCCTGGGGCAAAAGTTTTATCCTGCAATATGCAAAACCTTTTGTGGTAAAACCACAAAAGATTTTTTTCCTAAAGTATTGCAAATCTATTTTTATGTTTCTATACAATGAGTCTATATACTAACAAAATTTTGATCATAATTTATTGGGGCTCAGTATAAGAAATTCTTACTATTTCATGAGAACCTTTTAATCAAACCCTTTAAAAAGAAAAAAATTACAAATCACCTTTGGTATCCGCATTCTATCGTGTTGATAACACACACATCATACTTTTCTGCTTTGCAACATTTCTTACGTAATACAGGGTTGGAGTAAAAGAACTGCAAATCCATGGAAAGTTTCACATAGAGCGTGGTATCGTACGCTGTGTGATTTGGATCATATGGCAAACGATGTTCAATAATCCTTCCCCAGAAATTAGACGCAGAAATAACATCAAGAATTATAACCTGAAAAAGATTATAGTTATCAAAAGCACTTCCTAGATCTAAATTGTAAAGACAAACAAAGTGCAGTGTTTCTAAATGCTGAATTATAAATAGTAAACAAGTTATCTGAACCATTCTTGTGTGGAGGCTTAGTGGAGACTTTTATTATCATCATCCACAGATTGTCAAATACTCACTAACTTATTGTTTACCATATTTGTCAGTTATTTTTAACTTCTTGCTACTTTAAAATCTCCAGGGAAAGCATACCTTAATAAATCCTGTAGAAGGGCACAACCCAAGCAAGTCTTTATCAATGAAAATTCTATGTCTTTCTTGGCAATCCTCAATGAAACTATTCCAAAAAAATAAATTAAACAGCCTGTAGCATTAATGCACTTGTTTCAGCAAAAAAATTGTCTTAAAAAGGAACAGGCAAAAAGTAATATTGTCCTAAGGTGATCCTAAAAACATTTTAGGGAATCATTAAAGAGGTTTCTACTTGATAATCAAGGTTTATCACAGACAAGAAGATTGACAAAGGAATTATTTCCACACAAACCTGCATTCCCCAAACAGTTTCAAGCGAGGACAAAGTTCATAAAACATCTTCTGTTCTTCTTTTAGCTAAAGAGGGCAAATGTAATTATGTTATTTTTTCCTATTAAAAACATACTGATGTTAAATAAATGTTAATACTTCTCTTGATGCTGTTGCCATTGTTTTTAGAACTGCAGGAACATGTTGACCAGACCTTTTAAGTAGTTTTACAAGACATGTGGAATATCTCATTCCATTGTCTTGCTCCGTAACGAAGACATGTGAAGTTAATTCTTTTTTCGTATCCTTGTTTTCCTACATGAACAAAATTCAAATGTTATTTTGATGCAATGTCTACAAAAATATTACAAACTAGTTGTAAGTGTGTGGAAAGATCCAATTAGGCAGACTAAACAAAAAAGAATTTTGATGTATAAAATTCTCTGGTTAACATTTTATTATAAATATGTTTTTTGTATTATTCTCTTTAATGATAGCCATATTGTATCTGTCTGTTTGTGCGTGAAAAAAAAATTGTGTTGCTGAAACACGAAATGCAATATATAGAGGTTTCTAACTAGTCTATAACAATAGCTGTATTTTGTCTGTCAGCCAAAGCTGTGCTAACCACACATGAAATCTTCAAGCTGTAAATAAACGATGCAATATATTTTTATCAACTTTGCTGTGATGGGGAAATTCTATGAGTTTTCCACAGGCTAACACAGTTTTTTTACAAAAAAATAACTTTTTACATCAAACAACTCACATTTTCACGAATTGAATCAAGCAGACAATTTAATCGGTTTCCAAAGTCACTTTTCTTCTGTGCAAAATCATAATGGACAACACAAGTTGCATTTTTGATACCAGCACTCAAAACAGCATTATCACTAATTACTGAAAACAAATTTGGTTAAATAACACAGCAAAAAACCATGAAAACTACAACAGTCACAGATATGGAAATTCAAGAGAATCATTACAATTCTTTGTCTCATTGTTTCTTATTTCAACTTGAAAAGTCAATTAATAATTTATGTTTACAAAGCTACCATGCAAAATGCAACTTGGTAAGCAATAGTTTGAAATCAAATTCACCTTTGTAACTGCACCTATAATCATAGCAAAAATAAACATACTCAGAATATTATTTTTTCTCTTTTGAGAAGCAGCATGCCACATTGATATAATATCCTTCATTTCTATCGGCGGATGGAATTCTGTCAATACATCACAACATAAACTGTACTGAAACAGTTGCTTTTGAAGATCCTCTGCAGATTTTGCTGAATTTGTGAAAACTATAGTGTTTTCATTGACTGCATCTGTTTCCAGAAATCCTGGGAGAAAAAATTATTGTTTAAATTATTTTAGTACAACCTTATTTTTGTTTAAAGTGAAACTCCAGTAAAAATCACTTTTTTGTTTTTTGTTTTATATGTTCTCTGAAAAGCATAAGAAATCAAAAAAAACTTACTTCACTTGTTTTCCTTATTTAAAATTGTTGTACTAGCCTTCACATATTAAATTTTTTCTCATAAAAAAACAGACAGGTGCGATTTCATTTTGAACTGGACCTGATTATAAAAAATGACATCCCATCATGCAGAAAGAGAACGCTCATGTTAAGACCTTACATTTAAATTGCTTTTTGTATGCAATTTACGTTTGAATATTTAAAAAATGGTTAGTTGCTCTACATTTCGATGTACCAAACTTCCATATTAAAATATTGCCACTTTGTAAAAATGCCATTTTAGCTAGTGAACGCAAGAAAAGTTTCTCATATCTTCTTATTTCATTGTTTGTACTTGTATCCACAGAACACAATCAAATATCGTTTTGTACATTTTTATATTAAATAAAACCAATTTCCAATACAAACAACGACAAAAAAGTTTTCTAGTTACACATGTATCTTTTGTAGCGCTCAAGTTTCTATTCTTTGTTTTTCAAAAAAGAAGCTTTTTTGATGGAAGGACCTACCAAATATTTTCATGGGGTAAATGTGCCCATTTTCTTCAATCTTTGTTACTGTTTAAAGCTAATGTAATGCTGATAAGTTTCTAAAACAGCTTTGTCAAAATAACCACTTATAAATCAGTAGCTTCTGCAACACATTTATGACCTACCATAATCACAAGAATGATTTTTATTTATACAGTATTAATACTCCCGTTTTACCAACTTATCACAACACGAACATTATTTGATCTTTTGATCACGCAATTCAATGGTCCTCCATCACGGAGAAAATTTCAATGTTACATAAAATTTGTTGGCATTTTTTTGCAAAAAAGCGCAAGCGGAGGAAAGATATTGCTGAACTGTAAAATAAAAATAAATTGGCTTGTAAAGTAAGAAAGATTTTTTACTGAAGCAAATGATAAAGTTTTTTGACGAAAAGAATATTAAATACATTTTTTATTTCTTTAAAAAGAAAATATTTTGCTAAGAATGTTGCTTTGAGTCAGTGAAAGACACCTTGTCACTTTGCATCTTTAATAATTTCTCCCTTGTGAGACACAAGAGGTTAGAAGTCATGGCTGTAGCTTTGTAAAGTCTTAATTATCCGATTCTAAGTTTTCTGAGTTATAATCTTTGGACCTAGTCCTCTCGTCTTTACACGAACTTGCAAATTTATTTGAAATTGACCATGTTTACAGACCCGATTAAGGTATAAATAAAGATTTTTAACAATTGTAAAAGGTTTATTTTGACATAATGTATTGTCTTATCAAAATAACATTTTTTTCAAATATTTTTTTTCACTATAGTGCGTGCCCCTTTAACATAAATAGCTTAAATACTTATTTTTAAACTGTTTTTACAAGCCAAATGGTCATGCTTAATAACCTCTCACTGATTTTGTCAGCAATTGCCCAGTGCTGACATGAATAAAAAAGGCTGCATCAAATATTTAAAGTTGGTGTTTTAAATGGCATTTACACAAATGGCCAAGTGCTTAAAAATATTTAAGAAAATAAATAGAGTAATATTTTAAATTATTCTTTGGATAAGAACTTCACAATTTTCCCTAAAATAAAACCTTACCAATTAAACTGTCAAGTCGATCGCAGGAAGTACACAATTCCACCACGAAAGGAACTTTTGCATATAGAGTAGCTTCAATTTTGTTTGCAATGATCACCAAAGGATCCATAATATAACTGCTTGTTAAAGAATGTATTCCATAAGACCATTTCATACCAATCGAAATTATTTGACATTTTTCTCGATTTTGTTTCTTAATATTCTCTGCGTATTGCCGCATTAGTACTTTGATATCATCGGTAAACTTTTCAACAAGCAAATCACAGTTGTCAAATACGATGTGAGAGAGCCGATTCAAGTTTGTGTATCCTGCTTCTACCATTTTATTTAGTGACGGAACAGTAGATATTAGTATTTCACAGCCATTGATTAATCTTATATTTCTTTCTTCGACATTATCCATGCCACCATATCTAATGTCAACTCTGATACTTTTTTGGAAGTACAAAGTGAGCAACTCGCAAATATCATAAACCTGTTGAGCTTCACTCCAACCTCCAACACAGATAACGATGAGGGGCTAAAATTTAAACTTTAATTTATAATTTTATATTGCTTGTTAATGTGCATGAGAATGTGAGATAACAAAACGTGCTGTTACGAAAATATAATGTAAACCTAGCATGTTTAAACGATTAAATAAATCTTACACTGATTTGTTATTTGTATAAAAAATGATATCATACACCTACCCCATTGCCTTTTTCTGTAAGGTTTTGTTTGACACCTGGGCTAATGATGCTTTTTAAAAGTGGTAACATGTAACTTAATATTCTTGGTGTGTTGTTTTTACAAATATCAGCTATGCCAACAACGTTTCTTGAAGCCATAAGAGCAGGCCATATATGTAATTGAAATGGGTCGGCTGCCTGAAAATTTAACTCCTTCAAACTTGTTCTGATAGGCAGGGGCAAGTTTAAATCGCCTAAATCTCTGAAAGGTTCACGTTTTAACTTTCCACTCACTAAAACATCACTTGTTGATGTTTTCAACTGTGCTGATAACTTCAATGGCGGTGCACCTACTGACAGAGCCTTTAGAAGATAGGATGTGTCCACTATGTTGGCACCATTCCCTTCCCTTCTAAAAGTTATATTTGAATCTATAAAATCAAATGGCTTCAGAGGAGTTTCTGCATCAGCATTAGATGCTGAAGAGAAATTTGGACCCAGTACTTCACTATGTGATGAAAAAGAAACACGTTTAGAAGTTTTAGTTGGGTACTCTTCTTCTGTCATTCCTAAGCCTCTTGCTAAAATATCTGTGGCTTCTTTTCCAAGTTTTTCATTTAGCATTTCCATGGGATTTCGTGCAGATTGAACATTCTTATATGAAGTCATCTTTGGAACTGGAGTACTTTCCATGTCAGATAGCTCTGATGTGCTATCTCCACTGTTTACTGCTGACCTGTCATAAAGAGTGTGATCATCATTTAATAAACGCAACAACTCTTCACAATCTTTATTAGCATGTTCTTTTATACGTTTTTGTTGTTCCTTCTTTTGGGCTTGCCTGTCTCTTTGATACTGTGCAACTACCAAAGCTGTGTGGCTAAGAGATGGAGTAGTGTTATTAACATTTAAGTTATTGGAAGAAGTAATATTTTTCGTATTTGGTGTAGGTGTAGCACAGCTAACATTGTTGCCAGCAACATCAAAGCGATTAGTAATTAATTCTCTTTTGTCAGCTGGAGAATATGTGTTTATATTCTGCTGGCACAACACGTCATTACCTACGTGTTTCCATGTAGCAAAATTTTCTTTTACAAGAAGTTTGTTTACGTTTATCAAATCTTCATTGTCTCTTTTCTTGTATAAAACTATAAGATGAGTTCCTTCATTATCAACAACTGTTGTTTCCATGTACATTTGTGCATCTGAAACATAAAAAGTCAGAAAACCTTATCTTGAAACAAAATGTTACTTATGAAACACAACCATGATTCACATGAAAAACTTTGTTTGTATCTTATCTTCAAGGATTGCAAATATTTGATTACATTAAGTGTAAAAGATTTCAGACCATTTGAAAAATTAAACCACGTAATATAAAGAATTTAACAAGTTTACAAAAAATACATGCAGTTTCGATTTACCTTGACATTTTACAAATGATTAAACAAGGCTTTTTGAGCACCATATAAAGTAAAAAATATAACAGCTGAAGAAAAAAAAAATGATGATAATACTATATTTTAAAAAAAAAATTCTAAGAATTTTTTAAACTTCGGACCAGGAAAAACTTCAGACACAATGCTGAACAATATGGATATAGTCTTAAACAACTATTTAAAATTATTATTGCTGTTTGTCAAGTGTGGAACTGCTTTATATATTTCTACGACATATCTTTTGAATCATTCTATTGCTTTACATGGCAGAGCGCACTTTCAATTTTACATCTTAGTGTATAAAAATAAATTTTATTCATCCCATGTACTTGAACAAAAATGAGGGAGAGGGAGAATAAATAAGTTGAGTGTAAGCCTCGTCATAGTGAAATTATTAATAAAGCTATGTAATGAAATTCCCTTACTTAACAACAGCCTTTTTAGCAGTTGTGGTCTACACACTTTTTTCTTGCTAAAACTCCCAATAATACAAACCTGATGTTTTACTAAAACTTGAAAACTTTTAGATTATATGAGAAAAAATAATTATGAGAAATAAGCTGCACTGGTAAATGAAAATCATTTAGCTGTTCAGCAATAGAGGACAAGGAGTTAGATCTTTACACCTGGCAACAGTGCATGTGGGAGGAAAAAAGAATCTAAGACATTCAAAAAACTGCCCCAGAAACAGTGAAACACTGCTGAAGAATCTTTTTTTACAGTTACAAATCTAAAATACCTTTGACTAGATCTTCCATGTACCTGTTTGCAGCACTGTCCCAATGATGTGATTTTCTAGAGTAAAAAAATGTCACAAAAATTAATAACAGCAGCACAAGCTAACCATGCACACAATCATTTGAACAGGGGCATTAAGTTAAAGTTGGTAGGCTCTTTTCTTAAACCCTGTGTATTTTGAAACTATGTTTTAAAGAAGTTTTGAAAAGCATATGTAATAATTAATTTACAATAAAACCTGTGTAAGACCACTCTGGAGACCTTGACCCTTACAGCAGGAGCCACCCTGAGGATTCAAAGTTGACTGAATTATTTTAAATATCAATTTACTGCCTGATAGACAGCAGAAAAAGAAGAAAAAAAAAATAATAATACTACTAATAATAATAACAATAACAATAATAATAATATTAGTGAATAGATAAGCAAAAAGACAGACTCTACATTGAATTGTCTGCATGGTCTTGAAAACTTACTGAAAAGATGTTGACAGGTCGGCATTTGAACCTAACGTGATTGGGACAATATTATTGAGAGTGCATTTCATCACTTGGTGTGGGAAGGAAACAAATTCTTCACTTAACTGCCTCATTCTAAATATAAAAATATATACTCACATTCATTTTCTCAGGTGAAGAATTTACATAAATATTTAATCTTCTCCAATCTTGCAATTTTGAAACATAATTTTTAATATCATATCACTTTTTTCTTTACATATCAGATAGATTTCTCTTTGCTTGTAAAAAGAGTACTCTCAAGCAGCCTTTGTTTAACGAGAGGTACATGTAAATACACACACAAAGGAAACAGTCTTAAAAAGAGCACATGCATTAATTATTGATTTATTTCATAACATATGAATTCTCTTCCCTAGCACCTTAAATGCTTATGTTTTCGACTTCTAGGGATCCTTTCATTTGTTAAAAAGAGAAAAACACCTTTTGCATTATATTATCAATTGCACTGGTTTTACCAAAAAAATGAATAACATAATGTGTAGTGTTGATTTTTATAATGTGACGACTATGATGGTTACCAACAGTAACAATAGCAAAAATAATTAAATTTTGTAAATAATTAGTGTTGTTGTGGTGAAAGTGAAAGTAGTAGCTATAAAAATTGTAACAGTGCACATAAGTTTTTGTGACCTTTGTTGTGTTATAACATTTGTTCGTATGTAGTCTGTATGTAGTCGTATGTAATCGGTCTCTCTTCAAGATCGGGGCATGTTCGGGCAGAGTTTTAATCATTTTCCCAAAGTTTACCTCTATTATATGGCTTGTTCTATTTGGTTTAACAATCTTTTCATTCTTAAGATTAAATCGCAATTAAAGCTGCATAATATTATGCTGTCATAAAGGAATCGGAAATTTTGGTATCTTGTCATCATTAGTTTTTAATCAAAAAATTTATAAAATATAAAAACTCCTTCCAGATTTCCTAAAATTTTATTGGCAACCCTATAACCTGGGATCTTCAAGGCAATTTGCAATAAAATTTTGCACTCACTAAATTTTATTTCAAAAAATACAGCATTGGCAAATGATCTAGAGCAAGCAAACACATTTCATTTCAAAATGTTTTTTTTTATGTTAATTAATTTATCTCTTTGTTAACTATATAAACGCAGGCAAAATGGTTTTTCACACATAGCTGTTTGGTTTAGCCTCCTAACATTATCTATCCTAAGTGAAAACACAGCAGAGAATTCCATGAAGAAAACAATACACATGCAATTTACAGCAATCTTTTATAGAGAAAGTGCATGTGTGATTATTTTCACTATTTTACTTCAGATAGTCTGGTAAATGGTGTAAAAACCTTGGTTTATCGTAGGGAATAATCTATAGCAAGTATATACCATATGATTAAATTAAAACAATGAACATAAAGAGGCTTACTTATACCACATTGTACTAACTGCGATTGTCCGCCATTTTGTTCACAGTACTGTTCTTGTGGTTCTATTAACTATGACCAAAAGAACTATGTGGCAGGTATGGAACTGGTCAAGATTCAAAACACAACAGACAGACATCGACAACTATCACATGAAGAACAATCAAACTTCCGATGTATATGTGGGCAACTAAACTGGATGTCATCGCAATCAAGGCCTGACCTTTCATTTGATGTGTGCCAGCTAAGCACAAAACTAAACTGTACAGTAGTTGATGATGTCATGAGAGTCAATAAAGTGGTAAAGAAGTTGAAATTGGATCCCAACATTTCCTTGAAATTTTGGAAACTTAAACTTCCATTACAACTGATCTTATATTCTGATGCTTCATTTGGGAACCTTCAAGATGGCAGCACTCAAAGTGAAATTTTTATTTTTCTGAAAGGTGTTGAGAATCTTATGGCACCTATCACATGGCAGTCTAAAAAGATTAAGAGAGTTGCGCGTAGCACTCTTGCTGGTGAGACACTAGCTCTTGTTAATGGTATTGATACATGCATATGGGTGAAGAATGTGATAAATGAAATGTTGAATACTAATCTAGAAGGCATGTTATGTCATACAGATAACAAATCATTGTTTGAAGCTGCCCATTCAACAAAGTCCTTGGAAGACAAACGGTTAAGGGTTGATATGGCTTCCCTTAGACAGAGTATCAATCAGAAAGAGATTGAATTGAAGTGGATTTCTACCAAACATCAGTTAGCAGACGTGGTAACAAAACAAGGAGCAAATAGCACACTCTTAGTGACTGTGCTACAGAGGGTACATGAAGAATAATAGTGACCAATTAAATGTTGAGTTATGAAAATTTGAATATTGTGTTCAAAAATTAAAGTTTTTTTGAGTTTTTATCTTTTAGAATTTTTATGTTTAAATTCCACACAAGTAATCATACGAAGAAAGAGAGATACATGTAGTGATGACTTAAACAAGACTAGTACAGTAGAGGGTTTTGGTGAAAAGCCAGTTTTGCCCCTAGACCACTGTACTAAGCGAGTAGGAGTCGCTATAAATTCCTCTCGCATTCGAATAACCAACTGAACGTCAAACAGAAAGAAAATAGAGGGAGATTGTTGATCTTCTATCTAGGCAATTACTAATAAGAATCACTTGGTGGTGGGGTTTTAATTGTGTTAAACCAGTATCATTGGTAATTCGTTGTGTTTAGTCAAAGTGGTGTTCCATAGTGTTGAGTTGAATCAATTACACTAATTTAGCGTTGCATTATAAACAAAAAGAACTATTGCAAAGATAACCTACAGGTTAGTCTTATATATATATTAATACTTAACAAGTACCATTTTTGCTCAACCATGATATTTTTTATTTAGAATTTGAGTTTTGTTTGCTCAAAAGTAGGATGAAACAATTTTCGCCATTTTCATCTTCACTGTCTGGTAATTGAAACATAATCTGTGTTATTCACTGGCAATGGATGCTACTCAGAGTTATCAATTTGTGTCTACGCCGTTAAACTGTTAAAAGTTAAACTGTTTTGGCAATGACTTCTTGATCTGACCAGCTTGTTGCTTCATTTTACTTGGAAATTGCTCTTTACAATATGCAGATATTCAAGTGGTTTGCCAAAAAAATATCTTTTCTGTTGAAGTTTTGTAAAATATTAGTGTGGTAAGAATTATTCAGTATAATTAGTAAAAATTAATATTACAAGAATCATGCATATTGCTACATGTAGCTTATGTGTTAGTAGTCAGTTGACCCAATGAATTGTCATTTTTTCTTATAAAAAAGAATTTGAAAGGTGGGGAAAAATTATATTAGGTGACAACCAAATTTCTGCAGTTACTGATTGGTTAGGCAAAGGCTTTTTAATCAGTGGTTTCACCGGCGTGACTGATCATTTTTTTCTGAAAAATTAAAAAATAATAATACACATGATTTTTCAAGTTGTATTCTCAACATAAACTTTTAAAATTTATTACGTGTGTTACCCACAACAAAAAAAAACATCCCCTGTACAGTGTGCAAAGGTAAAGAAATTATGTTACTCCATCATAACATGCAGCCCCACAAATTTTAATTTTTTAAGATTAAATGCACAGAAAAATTATAGGGTGACGAGCATATATTTTTTATATTTATTTTCACTTTGCCGACAGATTGCCCGATTGACTCAACTAATATAACATATATAACAAAACTCAATGACTACATTTCCATCTGGGAAATTAAAACAATAGCACCACATTATCTTCTCCTCATATCATGGCGTTTATTTTGGGTACCGTATTTTCCGGTACATAACCCGCACATCGTATAACCCGCAGCTCAGCTTTTTTAGGGAGCAATAAACTAGATGCTATCAGACAGCCCGCATAAAATCCATGTATTTTACCCACTCGCACCTTTGCATAACCCTCATCATGTTCAGAAAAAAATTTAGCGTATTTTTACTTACCCTAATCACTTTATAAACGTGTGCGTGTGTTCTGTTTTTTTCATGATGGAGACAATTGGGGGACATTTAAACTGGTGAACCTCAAACACAAGAACCGAGTGTCTGAACTAGCGACTCTCTCAGTCTTAACTTCCTTGTCTCTGATTGCCGAAATAATAATGAATTAAAATTAATTTGACAAGTTGATCTTCTGCTAATGCTGACAGTACTAAATCAGACAATGCTGTTTTCTTTTAAGTTGTAGACATTAGTTTCAGACAATAATAACTCTTGCTCCTTGCGAATAAACAAACAAACAAACAAAACCATTCTATCAGGTTATAAACCTAAAGTAAAATCTCTGTTTTTTTATGTATATTTAAGATTTTTGGCATAAAAATAAACAACATAATAATTATCACAGATTGTCTGTACAGCGATGTACGGAACATTTTTTTCTAATGTTTATAGAATTTTGTTATCTATTTATATCTCAGCAATCACAATGTGCATGATAAAATGAATTGCGGCAATGAGGAGGAGATAGTTGCGTGTGTCTTATTAATTGTATTTTATATTTATTTTTGATCTTTTCAGTGGCCACCTGTTGCTCAAAGGTAGCGAAGATAAAAAAGAAAATTATTATCTATACTTTAATTTTAACATTTTTCAATATTTCTAACAGGAATTAATAATTAAGTCCTGGGCACTAGGTTGTGAAATACCTGTCAATTAAACCTAAAAATGATACCTGCTATATTGCTCTATTACCAGAACCAAATCATTTCAATGTGCTCAATGTGATTGCAAAGATATAAATAGATTAGAATTACATTCAACACAAAAGAAATATGATCTCCAGAATTGTGTTTCAGAGAGAGCTCGTAATATTAGCACTGGCAAGCAATAAAGTTTAAGCAATTTCACTGTGTAAAAAAAATTAAATCACGTAGTTGAAGTAAGATTAGTAGATATAGGATCGCGCATGCAGTTATATTAATGTACGCATTGTATCCCGTTGGTACTATTTTCTTCATTTTATGTATAAACTTTCACAATAAATGACAGAAAATATAAAACTTATCAAATAACCCACACCACATTATAACCCGCACCAATGGTGGAATTTGTAAAAATCAACTTATAACCCGTGGGTTATATACCGGAAAATGCGGTAATGCAAAAGCTATTGTGGGATCTTAAAGCAAACATAATTCCGAACAGTTGTTTGGGGTTCCACAGAATTTTCTTTAGAAACAAAAAAATAAACTAAAAAAGATTAGCTAAGAAATTCTGCATTAGGGAAACATTTTAATTGGGAAGAACTTATTTACCATTCCCATGTATATTTGCAATGGTGCAGGTATAGAGCATCTACCTTTAAAGACAACTAATTTTTAGAAATTGTATAATAAGCACTGAAATTTTTAAAAAAAACTATCTTACCTTGCCCTTGTGATACATACACACTTTCCAACATCAACTAACAAAACCCTACAAAAAGAAATAAATGGAATATAACACACAACTGGATTGTATATAATTATAGGGGACATCGACTGAAAGAATAAGAAGTATAATATAATTAGATTCCAAAATCACATACTTTGCAATAAACCCAGGGCTGTTAAACAAGCAGATAACCTTTCCTCTGTACCACAATTTGTTTTCTGAATCTCCAACAGCGGTGTAACAAGCACAAACCTTCATATATAAAAATAATGTTACAATGTTTTGATTGGTTATTGCTTTGTTGCATTGTGTATGTATTGTGCTTAAGATATATATAGCCCTCAGACTAAATTAAGCGCCCCTTCCAATTAAGTACCCAGATTTAGAGGAAAAATTTGTAATAAGCGCCCAGGTTCCCATTAGCATCTGATCCAAAATTGAAACTGGGTGCTTGTTCAGAAAAAACAAAATATTGTAAAAACAAGGTTTTTAGTTGAACATATCTTTCAGCATAAAAGTAGATAATGCTATCGTCTCTGGAAATGGAAAGGGAAATGTTAAAATCCCAACTTTATATTTTATTTGAACCCGATGAAAATCCATTTCCAAATGACCAAAGCGAAGAAGACAACATAGCCCTCGCAATGCCGAATTTAATTCTTTTAGACGAAGATGATGTCTAAGAGGAATTAGACTATTGGATTAGTGTTTTTTTGTATCAAAACGGAAAAAAACTTCCAATAAAACAGTAAACTGCATTACTGAGTTTAGTGATTTTTTTATAACCACCCAGAGAACATTTACATATTACAGATTTAATATTTTTTTACATAAAAAAGAATCTTTAACAGCCTGGGGCATTTGTTAGAGGAAGACGTTTAAGAGGGAAGTCTTAATTAAAAAAATTCGCTTTGTATTAATAAAAGGTTTTCTAATTATCAGTAAAAATGTTTTCTGCATCTTACTCTAAGAGGTTAGAGAGAGTGTTTCGCTCGTCAACACATATTACTGTTGGGTGCTCACGAAAGGATTTGTTATCATATCATTGTTGTGAAGCAAGATTGTTTAACCCTTTAAAATATCTCCTCTTTATACAAATCATTGTTTTTCTTTAAAGCAAGAGTCTTGCCATCTTAACTGCCATTCTTTTTTAATATTCATGAGGAGGAGTCTATTATATTAATTATGGGAGCATTTAGTAAATAGTCATCTATTTATAAAAAAGACAATAAAAAATTTAGATAACTAAGGAAGATAGAAATCACAGATAAATTCTTCTCGTGAAATAAGTGAAATTTATTACAGAATGTAATCAGTTTATACCAATTAACGTAAAATGATAAAAATGGACCAGAGTAAAATATGATGAGGGTCTGCCCATGGAGTGACATTTACAGAGCCTACAATTCACTGAGGGCTTTGATTTTTGACACTGCAACATCAAAACTGGGTACCATCCATTTTACTACCTAGAACACACAACGCTCTTCATTCCCAAGCCACAACAAGAAAGAAATACATGTTCAATTAATTTATAAAGTTGAGATTTTAAACATATGTAAAACCAAAAAGCAAGCTTTAAACATTGTTCTTTGGAAACTATTTTAACAATAGCTTCACAAACTGGTGGGTTTTTGAACCAGTTTGTAATAGTGTATTTCTCACCTGTCCCACTTCCGGTGTAAAAATTGTTCCATCATCTTTTTTGTGTTCGTATTTTGTGTTTAACGCTGCCAAAAACTCAAGATAAAGATCCACATTGTCATCTGATGTTTTAGGACAACAAAGTATACAGCCAGCTGTTTCAACCTGTTTGAATCAAAGTTTCAAGAAATTATATATTGCACAATACTACTCAAATGTAACGTTTAGGTCTCAAATAATTCTCTTATACTAGCAGCATCATAAGAGAATTCTGTAAGACAGATTTTCAAGCTAGCTAGATGCTACACATACTGCACAATGAGTGACATAATTCTGCTCAAATTAGGAATCTCTATGACAAAGCTTGTGCTAAGTATTTATGTCCGTGTACAAAATATGTTGGCTCTGGGGATTCAATTGGTCGTCCAATTGAAAAAAAGATGTAGACTCAAACTATTGCACACTGAAAACACTGATTTTTGCTAATACAGCAACCCTGGAATCAAGTTTTTTTCAAATCAAGTCTTCTTTCGCTTATTTAAATTAGTGCGAGTCAAGTTACAGAAACTGAAATTATTTCTTCATGTCTGTATTGGAAAACATTTTCTACATCAACAACTATATTTTCTATTAACGATGCTTTTTAAATTCTGATGAGTGGTTTTCGTGCAATCTCAACAAGTACTGAAAATCTGCTAGCATTATATATGTTTGGGACAGCTACAGCTGTCATCAACGGGCAATGACCGTAATCATCCTTGGCTATTTATTATTTGAAGAGGATCGAAATTAATTACATTTTTCTAAATGTTCGCTTTCCGAAGTGCAGGTAACCATATTTGTGGAAGTTGACAGGAAAATACTATTGATATGAGTATTTCTGTCTATGCTGTTTATGGTTTCTTTTACATTTCTTGCTGTCCAACCAGACTCTAGGTCTATGATCTTTTTATTGTCCCAGTCTAT
The DNA here is from genome assembly GCF_029227915.1 of Hydractinia symbiolongicarpus. NCBI lineage: Eukaryota > Metazoa > Cnidaria > Hydrozoa > Anthoathecata > Hydractiniidae > Hydractinia > Hydractinia symbiolongicarpus. Next base: position 12,740,455 of record NC_079885.1, on the reverse strand, counting down.
AACATGACCATTCTTCCAGCTATGGTCCCCAATCTCATTTTTGTCTGTATCTGCGTTGCGTACAACTCTTTTGTGCTCTTGCACACGTTGTTTAAACATTCGTTTTGTTTCATCGACATAAACAACATCACAATCCTTACATGGGATTTCGTAGACAATATTACATTGAAAGTGAACATTTAGAAAAAAGTGCAAAAAATGGTTCGGGACAAACGTAACAAAAAGAGAAACTTTTAGAAAAAGAAACGTAACATAAAGCCAACTTTTAGAAAAAGGAAAGATTTTAATCAATCTATTGCTTCCATCAGGGTCTGTGAAAAAGTTAATTACTTGAATTGCTGTGATCTGGTTGGTTAATTTCGATCCTCTAATTATCTCTTCAAATAATAAATAGGCAAAGATGATTATGATCATTGCCCGTCGATGACAGCTGTAGCTGTCGAAACGTAGCCTAGAATAAACTTGTTTGCTCATGACATGATAATATTTATATTATTCAATGACGATGACTGAACAGATAAGTAGTAATATTTTCAAGTTTCTTGTTTCATTTTACATTTTTTAGCATTTTCAGATAGATCAGGCTCTAAATAAAATAATGTCACTGACCCATGGAATATTGTGTCTGGAAGAGACTGTGTTGTTGCTAATACAGGACATATCTCCTAAATAAATCTTTTTCACTTGGTGAAAAAGATTTGATTTTAGTCAAAATTGGTATATATTACGTATATTTTCTGTGTAAAAAGAGTACAAACGTGGATTCACTTTGGTTATGCACGTTTTGATTTGTTTTTTACTGTTGTGGTTAGCATTAACAGAAAATAAAATCTCATATTTAGCTATGTGTACAATCTGCAATATTCCGTTTGGAAAGGGTTTGACTTGCGACCCTGTCCCCTTGGTTTTTCAAGCACACAGTGTATCAGAATCCATTTAAGTTTTTTGTAACTTAAATTACGGTGGCCCACAAGTGTCATGGCAAATTAAAGTTTTCCCACGGCAAATTAAGGATTTCACGGCAAATTAAAGACTTCGCAGCAAATTAAAAATTCTACAGCAAAAAAAAATTTCCACAGCAAATTAAAAAACTTTATTTAGAGGTTTTGGCTCGCCATATATCTGTACGTTCCAAATGGCTCCCCATTATGGCATCCCCAAAATGTAGCGTTTTACGATGTGCGTTTTGTTTACGTTTTGATGGGATATGTTCTGCAACCATTGTAACATGTCGTCTTTGCTACTTGAACAAATTCAGAAAGGGCCTTCAGGTGTTGATGTTTAGTACTTATGTAAAGTCTTATCCACAGTTATTTGCACCCTTTTTTGATATTGATAACACTGAGTTTACAATTTCAGATGGAACCTATATTGTCACATTATTGAGACCAATATATTCAGGGCAGGAGTCTACTAGACGTCAAGTTGAAGAAACAATCATGGATATGGTTGGGAATTTTCTCTATGAAATTGATACAAAACGTATGAAGACAGTATCTGCTGCAGTTGCTTTGAAAGACAGCAGAATTGAGGATGCGAAAGAAGAAGCTGGAGAAGAAGCAGATTTAACGTCTCCTAATTGGTTTGGCTAACTGGACGAAAACATAAACCTATTGACCATACAAAATTGAAAATAGTATATTTTGACCATGACTGTTTCTCGAAATATGTTGGTCATACGATTTTTTTTCCTGTTGTTTACTCATGCAGTCGGTCAATAACTCTTTCAGTCGCTCACATGAAAAGTCCTGAAAGGTTTTGTAGAACTCTGCACATAGGTTTCTGTAAAGAACAGTCATTTGCAAGAACATGATATTTAGATATATACCTTATTTTTGTTAACATTTTTTTAACATTATAAAGAGATATATGAAAGTAAATATTTCTAAAAATTATTTAAATTTATACTTCTGTTGGTATTTTTTCTTTTTTGTTAGTTTATATCATTTGTTAGAAATTTATGTTATCAGCAAAATCTGGTATATATTTTTGATGTCCATTGACGCGCAATCTTCAAAAGCGTGTGGTAAACGCTCAAGGCATCATCCCCAGTTTTTGACGCATCGATTTTAAGCTCTGCAGTTACATAATCGAAATACTAAGTGAATTCGTTTTCATCTTCGGAATCATTTGTTTCTTCCATTAGTTCAAAATTTTGTTTTCTTTTACTTCAAGTTTCATTTCTGTACTACCATAACTTCCAGGTATATAGAAAATCGAGTCTGGCCGGCCTGAGACACAATCAAATCTCGATTTGCAGATATAGTGTGTGTTCCAATGTTCCTTCACATCGTCGAGTTTTTGTTGTATAATCCCAGAAAAAGAATACCATAAGCATTCCTTGTTTAGTTCATCGCCTAAATCCAGACTCTAGATTATTATAAAAACGCCACCATATAAGTCTAGTTTTGCTCAAGTAAGACCACCAGCATTCCATTCTTTGATTTCTTGGTGACGGAACATACTATGGGCTTCAGGGTTGTCTCGAAAAAATGACTGCATTGCGGCAACAATTGCATTTTTGGTGCCTAAATCTGTTACTAATTCAACAGGGAAATCTCCAACATTTTTTACACAATTTAAGTACATGCTTGCAATAGCAGTTGGTGATTTTTTAGATCTGCTCACTCTAAGCCACAACATCTTTCTACTGAATCCGTCAATGGCTCCATGTGTTGAAAATCCTCAGGGCTTTGCTTTGTCATACCCGCCAACATGCCAGGCATAATTTGGACCAGGATTGCTATATATTCTTCTTTTTAACCGTCTAGCTTTCCTGAAACCCATTTCTTTAGGATCTACATCTTTTAAAATACTGGCAACAATGTTTCTTGGAACTTGCCAACCTTCTAATTGCAGCGTATGCCACACTGTTCAATAGCCTCCACATGACCCGGCACCACTCACAATTTCCTTTACTCGATTAGCTAAGTGTGTGTAATTGTGATTTTGTGAGGAATGACGTCTTTGTAATCCATATGATTTGAGCTTACGAAGCAATGTACTTCTGCTGATGAATTACGTATGGCGCTTCTCAAGGTGTAAAAGAATTTCTTTGTATTGAAAACCACAAAAGTAATAGTATCGAATGACTGATTCTTCCTCGAATTGGATTTCATCTATATGAGAAAATAATTTAGCAAGTATAGCATAGTATATAATCAAAATACAAGCTTTCATATTCTCAACTTGGATAAAATATACCACCCTTACCGTCAGAGGAGGATGATTCGTTTGTAGACATATTGACATCAAGAGGTGTACTGAAAGTAGGAACTGAATTACCCTATGTTTATGTCAACACATGTTTATATCACCAAATCTACCATTTTATGATCTTAAACTATAACGCACCATTTTTATTATTATTAAAAATAAAATAAAATTTCTAGATTATTTTGCCATGGCCAAAGTTTAATTTGCAGCAGAGTTTTTAATTTGCCATGAAATCTTTAATTTGCCGTGAAATCTTTAATTTGCCATGGGAAAATTTAAATTTGTCATGACACTTGTGGGCCACCGTGCTAACTAGGGGTCCATCTTTTTCAACTTAGGAAACAGTTACAAATATCACATGTACCAAAGACACTAGGGCTGAAAAAAACAGCTGAAATCTGGCCACGAACACTGCCACATTAGTTGCCACATTACATACTAATTATGTTACTACGCAACACGCATACATTATACAATAATTATTTTAAATATGGTAACTTTTTGCGAATAAATTACTACGATTGTCACGTTTTATCAGAATAAAACGGCTAAAAGTTGGTGTCAGAGCATAAAGGTTTACACTGGAAGTTCAGGTTAGTTTAGCTATGAGTACCACCACTACTATGTTTGCCTTGCTTCAGGAGGAAGGCAAAGAAATTCAGCTACAATTACCACAAAAGACTAAAAAAAATAAAAAAAATCTGAAAATGGTGGGATTTGTGGTACTTGTAAGCCAGATATTTTGTTGAAAAAAATGGACCCTAGGTTACACATCGCCATTGTAGTCTACAGTGTGTGGCCAACAGTCAGGGAAATCCTCTTAATTAAAGGCGCGTAATCACCCTTATGAAAAAAAATTAACATATACATTTTTTTATTAATTATAAAGTTCAGGCGGAGTTATGACTTTTCTGAAAATTTGAGCATATAAAAATTACTAGAAATGGAAATAATGGTACTTTAATATCTTGAATTTATTGTGTTTTTTTGAGGCTGCCATATTTAACGATCTTGTTAATCTCTTATTCCCGTCAAATAAGCGGGTTGTTGCAAAATGTTTGTGTGAAACCATTGGAAACAAATGGCCTTAACTTTAAATGAGCACTGAGATGAGTTCGATAAAATTTTCTCTTTATTCTATTCGCTATTGTTTTTGGAGACCAGACGAAACAAAACTGAACAAAAAGAAGAAATCACAGCATTGTCTCTTGGTTAGTAATTATGATAATTAATGCTTATCACGCTCTTTCTTCTTTTATTAGTAAAAAAATCCAACGTGGGAGAATGGTCATTGTGATAGTTGAAGACAGTTAAGCACTATGGAGATAATTAAAATCAAAGTATAAAAGGGAAATTCTGAATATTTAGGTATTCTAATTGTCTAAATCTGATACTGTCTGCATAAGGAAACTAGTAACTGTTTGAACAAAAGGAAATTAATCAAAAAGTAAGGCAGCTAGCGAAGCAAAGCTGTCTTCAGAAACAACAACAAAAAGAGGTCGGTGTTGCAAAGAAGTCTGATTTTAGTAAGGTAAAACGTTTAAATAATAAAAAATAACACAGAAACTTCGATTATTGATCTGATTTACATCATATTCGAACTCTGTTGATACATTTATAAAAGCATTACGATGGAAACACAGCTACAAATGCTCCCCCTCATTCATTATTTTTTCTATAATTATCAGGATAATGTTTTCTCGTGTATATCTGTATATCTTTCAATTTTTACAATAAAATAGGCACCTCAAAAAAATTTGCCAACAGGGTGATTACACGCCTTTAAGTTGTATAGCTTAATTTGGAGATCTCCCAAAAAAGCTGTATCATACAGCTTAATTAGGTGACATACATCAAAATTAGGTGGTAGAAAAAGGTTTTCCTGGCTTCTCGAAAAGTTTAAATTTTAGCAGAATCACTGTTCTGACCCAACTGCGGACACCGGGCCAACTTTGGACGCGGAACTGGCCCGTCTCTAGACAGGATGGCCTGTCAAAAGATGGGTCAGTACGTTCGCAGTTGGGATGGCCCATCTATTTACGGGCCCGGCCCAACTTTTGACAAATGTATGCAAATTCGTTTTAAGTTGGTACAGGCCCAACTATTCACAAAGGAATCTCCCGCTTTTAAAAACCGCGTCATCGGATGGGACAAACTTAACTGTACATACAGTACAGTCTGAATGTAATCTACCGCGGACGCGAAACTCACATGAATAACATTGACAATTAACAATAACATTGCGATAGCTTTTGTTTTTTAGGAAAATAATTGCCTCGCTGATAAAGAATGACCCCACACGATCGATTGTTTAATCACAATAAGTTGCAAGATCAATTTTAGCAATCAATTTTGCACCAACTCTTTTGAAATTTTTAATTGCAGTAATTAAATATAAAAGTTTAGTTAGATTGTATTTTAAAAGTTCAAAAACGAAAAGCGGTGATAGAAATGTTTTCTTAAATTGAATTTTAAAAGTTTAGAAACGAAAAGTGGCGATAGAAAAGATTTTTTAGATCGCGTTTTAAAGTTTAAGAAAGAAGAACGGCGATAGAAATGTTTTTTTAGCTTGCATTTTAAAAGTTAAAAAACGAAAAGCGGCGATAGAAATGTTTTTATTTGTTTCAATAAAAAAGTATGCGGAAGGATTTATTTTACGCTTTTTGTTAAGAAGGAAATGTTTTCATCGAGAAATGTAGGTATTGTATTTATTTCAGAATATACACCATTTGTTTTACAAAAATAAACCGTAGTTGTATTCCTTTAATAAAAAAATGCACAAGTCATTTAATAGTTGTGAACAATGCTTCTCATGTTTTTTAAATTAAACGCGCTGGAATCTTTTTAAGTAATTAAATCAACAATACATTCTCGCGCAATGTATTATAAAACTTCACGAAAGATTTTTATTATTTAATTACTTCACGCTAATACATACGGGAATAGCTTATTAATACATTTACACAATGTATCTCGCTATTACAAGAAATATAATTGCTCCGACACTTCTTTGCAAGCACATTGTTTTTAACACGCAAATATAAACAAGCAAAACCCTTAAAGGATTTTATTATAACAAAAGACAAACGACTGCCGTCCTCCACGCAAAGGTGTGATATTAGCGTGTACGCGGTAGATTACATTCAGACTGTACTGTAGCTATGGTGATCAATAAATACCATGTCACAAATTCTGCTTAAATACTGGGGAATAGTAGCACAGTCGGCAGAGCGTTCCACTCATATCCAAGTGGTTGTGGGTTTTATCCCCACATAAGACTCTCGTTCAGTTGGGCAATAATTTCAAAAAAGTTTTCTGTAGCTAGCTCAAATGGAAGCTTTAAAGACTCCACTGCCTTTGTGGGTCACTCCTGAAAATAATTAAATGAGTCTATTACTCAAAACTGGTGAGACTGATCACATAAAATATAAATTAACATGTATTATTTCTTTAAATCATAGTTATAAGTCATTTTTTGTGTTGAAATATTCAGCGATTCGGTTTGACCTCATAACAATTTTTGGAGGTGAAAGGTTTGTATATTTTAGGTGAAGAGAGTGCAGAGCTAGTCACATTTTAAAGTTTTAAGAACAATGTAGGTTGTAGAACAATGTAAAGCAAAAGCCCACCATGCGTTCTTACAGTATTTTTGAAGGAATAGAATCAGGAATATTTGAGTAGGTGTGCGATGATTCGCACGTGTAAATCAGGTAATGCATTAAGTAAACATGTAAATTAAGTGTGATGTAAACGTGCAAAGGAAGTTGTCCGTCCGATACGGGCACCAAGGTTGATCTTTGTTGCGCATTTATTTTGCCATAGAAAAGTGGGGGACGTTTTGAATCGTGAACCCCAAACACGATGATCGAGCGTCTATTGGCATAGCAACTGTCTCAATCTTAACTTCCTTTTCTACATGTCCAAAATAGTATGCATGACTATACTGTAATTTTCATAAATTTATTGTTTATTTTTCAGGTCATCACAAGCAAATAGGCAAAAACATGCTTTGTTTTCAAATTAAAAAAAATCTTTATTCATGTGGCTTAAATAAAACTTCAAAATTTATTCAGAAAATTCAGCTACATTTTAACAAAGTTTATATAGAAATTGTTTAAAATTGTTTGAATAACACTTGTGAAAAGAATCCATTAAATTCAGACCTGCTATGGTTATCAATTGTTTTGTCAAATGAAGAAATTATCTACAATTAAATCCATGATAAAATGTCTGTTCCACCTGTAAGTGCAGTTTTGCAGACTTGCTTTATCCGTGCTCCATCAGCATTCACCTCCGCATTAGTTAATGCAGAGGTGAACGCTGAAAGTTCGAAACAGAGCTACAGGGGAGTCTGTCGTGCAAGAAAGGTCTCATTCCTGTTCACATTATTTGACACAGCTAAAAAAACAAATTTTGCCAGCACACAAAAAATCAAAATGGCGTAATCATGCTTTTTAAGGTTAAAGGGAAACTAAGGTCAAAAAAATGTTGTTAAAAAAAAATTAGGAACGTTGTATAACATCTAAATAAACTATTGAAAAAAAATTAACTCTTAATTTTCATTTTTTAGGCTGTTTTAGCCCATTAAAGTTCTAAGGTTTTCTGAAATTAACCGTGTACTCCATTCACGGTTCCTCGTGAACCATACAGAATTATGACGTATGAGCCGCGAGACTCAAAATCACTTAGTCATGGATAGCAGCGAAGAAAGTAGTTGTGCTAGTGAACATAGCAAAGTATATAGTTCTGAAACAGATGAAAGTATTTGCAAAGGGTGTTATGATAACGAACCTGAATATACTGAAAGTCAGTTGAAAAACATTTGTTCATCAAAAACTGCGAGTGATATTTCAGACGACGACGAAGATGAGGATTTAGACTCAAGCAGGTTAGAAAACTTACATTGGTGTAAGTGTAAAAAATGTGATATACACGAGTTAATGACTGTTGAAGAATGCAAGTGTTGTTTGGAGTTTACAACTTTACTGGGAGAAAAGCTGGAAGAGAATACATGTATTACCTTGCATAAAGATTTTAATATTCTTTGTTTAAATCGCACCGTATTAGAGACAGCAAGCATTAGACATCGCAGATATCAAAATAATTTCAAGGATATAAAATCTTTTCAAAACAGGTAAGCTTATTATTCTATCTTTCAAAACAAATATAAAATATTACTTCATTTGCAAAAAAAAAATGCGTTCTTTATCTACATAAAAGTTCGTTTACTGAATGTGAGTCAAAGAATATTTAAAAATATATATACAACATTTTGTAAAGCCTAGGTTCCACAACAACAAAACATATTATATTCTTTTTAGACAACTACGCTTTTCAGCATACAGACAATATACGGCTTGGGTGCATTACTATGAAACACTGGGAAAAGGATGTAGAGTTATACCAGCATGCGTTGTGAAAAAAATTCGTGAAAGTTTCCCAGAAAAAGATGGAAAATATACAGGATTCAAAGCTTTTGTAGATTTGTAAAATCTGTAATTTTAGTTTACGTATGTTAATAAATTCGTAAGTTTTGCGTTTAAAAATAGTTGGAACTGCTCCACAAAGTAGCTCTTTCCGTTTCGATGGTATCCCCGTTAGACGTCCTTTTAAATCATCTTTTATGCAGTCAGGATGGAAGTGGTCTTCACATACAACTTTATTTTTCCCAAATGGAAATGTTTCTACATTCAATCCAGTACCAATATTATGCAACCATTGTGCTGCGCGAAGTTTCTCAGTTGTATTCACTGGCTTTGGGATCATGAAAAAACTTTTTTTAGCAGTTACTCTCCCAGTGGTTTGCGAACATCCATATGCCAGGCAACTTGGCATTTTGAGTAGTAAAGACAAAATGTACAATTATAGTTAAGAAGTAAAATTCAGCTTTTATGTCTTCATACATCAAATCAGGCGAACCTTATAGTATGGTTTCACTTACTCACTCGCGGATCATACGTCATTGCTCTCCATCGTAGAGTTTTTTTATGTACTCTAACGGAGATGTAAATAATAACCTTTTTACTCTAAAATCCTCATAAAAATACATTTTTTTTGAAAAAAAATTTAAGGTATCTTTTTTAAATAGTATAATTAACGTTTTTATGAAAAAAAAAATTTTGACCTTAGTTTCCCTTTAATAGCATTATTTTAACGCTAATTAATATTATCGTCTTAACGTTATTATCATTACATAAAAATTTGTATTAGCGTCATTAACGTTGTAGCGTTAAATGTTAGCGCTTTTAACGCTTATTAACACTAAGTGCTTGTTAAGAAATTCCCCTGGACAGTCACATATCTTAACATATGAGTCATAATTATTTAGCTAGTCAAACAACTCCATACTTTAAAATGCATCCGCTGATCTGGTCTTGGACCAAGAGTTGCCAAGTAGTGTTGTTTTTGCTACCCACAACAAACTTGAAAGGCATAACTTGATTTAATTTTCAGCTAGCTATATACAACAATACACTAGAAAACTTTTATTGGAGTTAGTTTACGCAAAATATAAGGTCTTGATGTACGCAAACACCTTTTAACGACTTTTGCCTCAAGTTGGTCCTGGCCAATCACCTGTCTAAAACTTGGAAAATGATTCTTCTTGATGAAAAAAATTTGTGTTGTAAGTTTCAAGTTCTAAGGATAATCCTAACAAGAGTTATTATATTTTCTCCGTTATAAGGGTTTCATAGAGATATTTAGGGATAGTTTCGAGTAATAGCCAATATCAAAGCCTCTGAAAAGCATGGGACCTAAAAATTTGGCATGCAGGTGTCTAATAGATAAATATTGAAACTCAGTAACTATCATAGCCATGCAGCATAGCATTAAGGAGTTATTAAAAAAAACGCCAGGGGGGGGGGGCGGATTCCCCCCATTCCCGTCACTAAGTTTTCCTAATGCCACATCTATTTTTTAAACATTAGAAAAAGGTACAAAACGATGTTTCAAGCAGCTACTATCTCCATCTGAGACAAGTCACGAAGTATTGCAACCATTTTAATCATAAAATGGACTTTAGAAATAATTCCAGAGGATCTCACATTGGAAAAAACACATCAGGGAATTAAGACGCAAACCACGAAAATAGGACATTTTTTACGGTTTCTTTTTTGCTCAGCACCGCGCAAACACTTGCCTTGTTCACCAGCATTTTTGCAAAGTCGTTTTTAGGGATGGCTTATAGTCAAAACCATGAAGTTATGTGGCGAGTGAAGTTGCCAGATCATCGCTAGAGCTGTTTGTTTAGATAATCACGAATTTAGGACGGTATACACTAGATATAGATGCTAAAATTTAAGTAAATGTGTGTTTTTTGGACAATCAAAGTTTTGTACATCTTAACTGAGCTGCAAAACGCTCTAGACTGTATCATACATTAGCTGACATCCAAATTAAGCTGTACGGCTTAATTAAGAGAATATCCCTGACTGCCTAACTAGGAGAAATAAGCTAAATGGTAAAATTAGCTAGCTAGTTACCCTGCTCTTTTTAACAAATAAAAAATGAACAAATGAGCTATTTACCTTAGTAACACTAATTTCTTGCATAATATGTTCTAACAGAATGATTCTTACATTTCATACATTAAAAGTTAATTTCCTGAATTTAAAAAAACGACATCAAAACGAAAGCACCCTTGCTCACATGTTGTGTTTAAAAAGCATGAACTAAAACCACACTGGATTTCAGGATCCAAGTAATAAATTCGGATAACCTCGATCCCAGGGCTCCTTGTCTCTTTTTTTTGTCTGGGGAACGACGAGAGAAAAACTAGAAATTAAAAAAAAGGTTGCGAAGCATTTCACAAGTTGCAAGCAAAATTAAACTATCCAATACTTTGTCCCTAGCGCTTCTTGTTTCTTAGACTGCGCGAGTATTTGATGTGCGTGGGATATTCTTTTCAAAATGTGCGAGAAAATTAGATTACGCGAAACTAACAAAAACGAATAACGCGTGTTAAATTTTGTACCGCCTTTTCCCACAGAATGATAAAAGTAAAGAGCGCAATACAAAATTACACTTTTAGCAGTATTCCGAAAGATATGTAATACATCGAGTTGTACAACCCGCAGAAGTTGGTCCTAACGTTAACGATTTCGTAAATGACCTTACAACAAAACAGTATTTTTTTCACGTAAAAATACCGACAGTAGAAGCCACAGAATCTGCTGGAACGAATTTCGAAAACTCACGGGAAACAATTAAAACAAAAACAAACAAATCAAAACAGTTTTTTTAACTTTATTAAGATTTATTAAATAGCTTCAAATTTGGGCAGAAAAACAATAACGGTTTCGCCTTCTTTTCACCACACGCATTAGAAGATTACATCACTCACTCCCATTGTACACAATCTAAAAGAAAAAGAAAACATTTTCATATAGTGAAGCTTCCAGTGCCTTTAAGGGATGGCCAAGTCAATGGAATTGAAAGCACTGTTTTCATCTCATAAATAATTAAGGCTAATTCGGAAAAGTATAAAAGAAAAAAAACTAAACAATTTGGCGACTTTCCTAATTTTATATGCAAAGTTCCAACCATACTAACAGTTTCCAAATCTGACAAAATCATTTTAGAAGTGTTTATTTTTTCAGAATTTGATTGATGCAAGGCCAAGGGAAATTAAATAAGTTTATTGCCCTAGACCCAAAAACATATGCTTCTCATCATTCAGTTTTTTTCAACCAACATTAATGTAATCACCCAGAGGAAATTATAATGTCTCTTGTGTGTGTTTTAGAAGCTGAGTTCACAAATACAAAAATATTACAAGTGCTGAACTATGGCAATCATATTTTGCAATCAGACCCCTTTAAAAACTATGCTGAATTATTAAATAAGAATAAATATAATATATATAAGAAAAGCACCTTGGATGGGATTCTTTGTTGGATGAATAAAATGACTGACAAATGGTTTATCGTGAATGAAATAGTAATTTTTACACAAATAATTTAAAAAATAATGAACTTTGTTATGTGGGTTGTTCTCAAACACACGTGGGCAGTGGTCAAGAAACTGTGATAATAGATAATTTTATCTCGTTGAAAATAATATACTAATCTGATTTGAAAAAATAATCCTGTCTCCCTAATATTCTTGCTACTCTAGTAAGCCTGCATTTATATCTGTAGGTTAAAACACTAATCCGGCGGCGGGAGTAATAGAGAAAATTTCGATTTACGATTTCTTACATCGCAAGCTTCGGTCGTTAAATGGTTGGAGTTAATGTTCTTTAAATTTCATTCAGCAGGGCACCAATGTCGTTGTTGCTCCTTATGATTCTCAACCTGGTGCCCACAGGTTCTTGCCTCTTTGTTATTGCGGCTGGCGGCGAAGTAAGCGCTATTTCAGATTATTCAAATACAAAAAAATTTGTTTGACGGTTGAGCCTCAGCGTTATTCTGAAAATGTTCTTAAAACTTTGGAAATTAAGCCTTGATGTTTTTATAAAAGATTTCTTACAAAGTGTGTAAAACCCACTAAAACCTTTTTACAGAAAATAATATACAGAAGTAGGATATAAAGCCATCTGAAATGTCCCAACTAAGATATGAAGGAAGCATGCTTCATATTTCAAGGTAACTTGCAGACCAGATCAGTGTTACCTTATCAAAAGCAGAAGAATTTGTAGGTGATAAATGACTAATCCGCGGCGCAGTATCAGATCACAGAACTTCTGCCATCATCATCTATTCGGTACTTAATGTCAATCTTGAATGGATGTTGAAATACCTAAACCTCTCAGATTGTGAGAAAATGTTGAAATACTATGATATCATTTAACATAAAGAACAACATATTACCGATTATTTCATAGCTAGACTGCAGTCAAATGCTAAAAGATAGCGTCTTTTTAAAATAAATACGATTGAATCAACCAAAATTGCACAAAATAATGTTGATTGTATAACACGATAACACAAAAAACACAACATCATCATATGACCAATCATTCATCGCTGCAATACAGAAAGATCAATCACGTAAAACTCTAATCAGAGTGTTAAACAAAAACAAAAGTGCTGGACTGCCATAATGATTCTCATCCACGTTTTAAATGATTTTCATTTCATTCTAAATGACCAGTTAAAGATGCAGTGTGTTTCAATTGTAATCGTAAAGGTCACTTTTCATCTATTCATTTACCTACATTCGCATGACTAGATGGCCAACTCCCAAACCATTTAAAGAAATCTATTACAATAGCTAGTAAAAGTTAAAGATCAAGAATTAAAAAAAAAGAAACAGATTTTGGCAAATCCAAGTATTTATTGACTAGCTTTGCCAAAATCTGTTTGTTTTTTCTGATGTTAATAAAAAATATAACTTGTATCTTAAACAACGTGTGCAAGAGCACAAAAGAGCCGTACGCAACGTAGATACAGACAAAAATGAGATTGCGGACCATAGCTGGAAGAATAATCATGTTATAGACTGGGACAATAAAAAGATCATAGACCGAGAGTCTGGTTGGACAGCAAGAAAAGTAAAAGAAACCATAAATAGTATAGACAGAAATACTCATTTCAATAGTATTTCCTATCAACTTCCAGAAATATGGTTACCCGCACTTCGGAAAGCGAACATTCAGGAAAAAAGTGCAAAAAATGGTTCGGGACAAACGTAACAAAAAAGCGAACTTTTAGAAAAAGAAACGTAACATAAAGCGAACTTTTAGAAAAAGGAAAGATTTTAATCAATTTATTGCTCCATCTGGGTCCGTGAAAAAGTAAATTACTTGAATTGCTGTGATCTGGTTGGTTAATTTCGATCCTCTAATTATCTCTTTAAATAATAAATAGCCAAAGATGATTACGATCATTGCCCGTCGATGACATCTGTGGCTGTCGAAACGTAGCCTAGAATAAACTTGTTTGCTCATGACATGATAATATTTATATTATTCAATGACGATGACTGAACAGATAAGTGGTAATATTTTTAAAATAATGTCCTTGTTCATATTATGCCAGCATCAGGTTCGGCATGATTTGCTTGTACAGTGTACCAAATTTCATTTTAATCCGCGTATTCGATCGTGTTTTAAAAAACGGATATAATTTCCTACACATCTCAATTCTTTGTTTACATGAAATTCTCTTTATGAAAATATGGACGTTTTCAATCAACTAAAATTTTTTTAAAATTCACATGTAGAAATAATGGTTTATGATTCTATCTATATTTTTGTGTCGTTTTGTAACATATACACATGAGAGATAGTGACGTCAGAAATCTCTAAAAGGGACAAAAATAGTCGGTCACTTACGTCTCTTTAGCCATACTACCCCTGCGACCTAGTAATAACACATTCCACTACAGCTGATATCAATGTTTTTAATAACATTTATAGTAAACTCAACCTATTAAAAAAAATTGTGTGTTAACATCATTTTTGGCTTAGCATTTTTGAATATGCATAAGAAAGTAACTTGATTGTAAACCAAATAGCAACCAAATCTAGACGTTATAGTAAACCCGATAATCTGTTTACCATCAAGTAGCTTTTAAAGATTCAGATAAATCGTTCACAGCCTTAGACGCAGATGGAGGATTGTCACAGTTCTAGATGCCATTTTGTATTATAAAAGGGAAAAGTGCTTTTCAGTGTGGTATTAACAATTTTATTTCAAATAAAGATATTCCAGATACCGTATACTTTTGTGGTCTTAACCAAGAAAAACATGACCGAAATGTCAATAAATTGGACATTCAATGAAGAAAAATGTATTTTTCTACACGCAAATTAAAAATCTTAGTTAGAAAAACGGACACATGACACGAAATCATTGCAGACAATAATTGGGCTATTTTCGCATTATTGAAAGAGATTCCAAAATTGCACCACTTGTAAAAACAAATTCTTTTCCTTTATACATCGATGGCGAAAATGCTTTCCAAAATTTAAAAATTTTAATTGAGAATGCTGTTTTTATGTGAATCGAGTCACTTTCATTTGAATTAGAGTGTGATGCTTCTGAACCCACCCTCTACAGGAGTATTCAACTAGTGTGGCCAACCTGTGGCACTTTTCTCACGCACTCTTAAAAGTTCTGAGTTGAAATGGCCTCCGGTTGAAAGGGAAGCTTGTGCTATCATTGAATCCATTCGTAACTGTGGACTTCGAAAACTGACCAAAATATCAGTAGTATGTAGCTATATTCAATCGTAACCACAAAGGAAAAATAAAGAGTGATAAAATAAATATTGGAAGCTAGAGCTATCTTGTTTTACTTTTCACATAATATATCGTCCTGGGAAAGACATGGTAGCCCCATATACATTCAGCAGAGTTAACTGTTTAATGATAAGTAATGACTCGCTCTATAACTTAGACTGTGACGGCCGTCTACCGTCTGTTTCACGTACCCAATTAATACTTACAGTTATTGATGAATACACTAGATTTTTATTTGCAATACCTTGTGAAGATGCGTTAGCAGTGACTGTTAATAAAAGCATCGTGTCAAATGTTTGGAATTCCTTCATACATTTCCACAGATCGTTGTTCAGGTTTTATGACTGAAGAACTCCGAAGTTACTTACATTTTAAAGGTGTCGCTACCAATCACCCAACTTCATATAATCCACAAGGTATTGGTTTAGCACAGAGATATAATGGTACTATTTGGAAAGCAGTTTCATTAGCATCTCGTAATCCACCACCGACAACTCACTTTATTCCATTCGAAAGCTAATTTCTGCTACTACCAGTGACACGCCCAATAAGAAAATGCTTAAGTTTGAACGCTGGACTTCTACTGGCTTGCAGTCCAGTTTTATTATGCAAATTTAACCGTAAAATATTTCAAAATATTAACCCTATAATAACTGTTTATGAGGGCAATACCGGAGAATATTGACCAACGTCAAAGTATTGCCTGAGCTTGTGAGGGCAATACGTGGATTATTATCCGGGTACTGCATTTTACAACAAAAAATATAACATTATAAAAGCAGAATGTAGAAACCACATCTTTATAGAAACTATTCCCATATGGAACGTACATTCGAACAAAAATTTTTTTTAAATCGAATATCGTGTAAGCATAGCAGGTTTTCATTGCAGCCACAACATTGAATTCTTTAAAAGATAAAAGTAAGTTTCACTTCTGTTTCACTTCTGTTTCGCGTTTTGTTTACTTTTTTCCGTGTCGTTTACTCTCAACTGACGCCGTTTTCTCGTATATTTGAAGTCTTTTTTTGTGATTATATTGCTGTGTTCGAGAAAAGAGCAGAATAATTTATAACTACAAGATGAAGAAACTTGCAGTGGATATGGTGGTACTTTTTCTCACAGAGATTGGTGGGTTATCAACTCAAAATGCTGAGAATTGTGTGAAACCTAACAATCATCAACGCTCCATCGAGGTTGGTAGATCATCACCGGTTCTTCTTTACAAAAACCACGTAGCAACCTTCACTCTTATGCTTTTGGGAGATATTAAAACCAACCCATGACCAGAAAATTGTCACTTATGTACCAAGAACATTCGTAAAAACGCTCCCAGTGTTACCTGCAAAGTGTGCCAAGACTCAGTCCATCAGTCCTGCTTGCGGAAAAACAAAAAAAACAAAAAAAAATTTGCTAAAACACGTCACCATACCTGGGTATAACTTTGAATACAATAACAGAGCAGTTAAGCGTGGTGGTGGTGTCGTTTTATACATCCGTGACCAGTTCAAATACAAGGTACGTAAAGACATCATGATAAAAGACGAAACTAATGAACATCTCTGGATTGAAGTGAAAGGGAAAAATGCTTCTTATCTTCTAGCTGCTTTCTATCAGCCGAGTTCCATCAATGACAAAAAGATCGACTGGCTGCAGAAATTTGAATCTATTGTATCGTTCGTATCAATTACCTGGAATGGTCCGATTATCATCACCGGAGATTTCAAAAATGACACATCAGCATACGTAAATTACCAACAAATCCTCAATAGCCTGGGTTTTAAACAACATGTTGAAAAACCAACCTGTCTTAACAGAGTCATTGATCATATTATTACGAATTTACACAAGATCACTCATCATGATGTTTTACCCTGTGACGAGATTAGTGACCATGATGCTCCTTATATAATATGCAACATCACAAAACCAAAATTTAAGCCACGATACAAGTACATGCGTGCAGAAAAAAACATAGACATCAACCAATTCTTTGAGGGTGTTTCTAATCTTCCGTTCAACTTGGTATACGCCTTCAATGATCCAGAAGATCAAGTCGACACTTTTAACGTTTCTATCCTGTCTAAACAAACACGCTCCACTGGTCAGACAAAAGATCACTCGTCCTCCAGCACCATGGTTAAAAGACCCTGAAATTACTGCAAAGAGAGCTGAAAAAGATCGTCTTCGTAAGATTGCACAACGCACTAGAGATCCTTCCGACCTTGCGCACCTAAGAAAAATCAGAAATGAAGTAAAAATACTGATTAAAACTGCAAAGAAAAACTTCTACCGTACTGCGTTATCGTCAAAACGTCTCAAAGAGGTTTGGGACACCATTCACCGTATTCTAAATCCAAATCCAAAACGTATTGATGCTGATCCAGAAAAATTAAATACACACTTTAACAAGACTGCCGAACGCCTCCTTAATTCAGTTCCAAAACCAGAACAACTGCTGAAAGAAAGAATTTAGAATCTTCCAGACACAGATGATGCCTTTTGCTTCCGACGCGTAACTTACGAGGAAACAAGGAAGATGATACTTAATTTGCGCAACGACTGTTCAACAGGTCCAGATAAGATTCCATCCAAGTACCTAAAAATTTGTGTTGACTCAATTGCGAGTCCTATATGTCGCATAATCAACACCTCGATAGATAATAAGATATTTCCCAGACAATGGAAGATCTCCAAAATCACACCTAAACCAAAGGTAGATCATCCCAACGAACCTAGTGATTACCGTCCAATTTCTATCTTTGCTGCATTGTCCAAAGTATTTGAAAAATTAATGATGAAGCAGGTATCAGAGCACCTCGAAAGAGAAAATCTCCTTTCCATTCACCAGTCTGGCTTTCGTAAAGGACACTGTATAATAACCTCATGCACAAAGCCGAAAAATGACATCGTGACAGCGATGCACAGAGGTGAAATAACCTTAGCTGTGATGGCAGATTTCTCTAAAGCATTCGATACTGTAGACTATGAATCGCTGATAACTAAACTCCATCAGCTAAAATTCTCAAAGGCATCCATGTACCTCCTAGCAAACTACCTTTCGAGTCGACTCCAATTCACCCAAGTCAATGATAACGTATCACAAGAACTTACTGTAACGAACAGTGTTCCTCAAGGTAGCATCTTGGGTCTGATACTTTTCAACATCTACATATCAGATATGAGCAGGAAAACAGATGCGGAGTTGATCCAGTACAGTGACGACACAAGCATATACCGTTCCTGCAAACCAAAAATGTTTGATCAATGTGTCACGAAAATGAACGAAGATGTATCAAAAGTGCAGTCATGGTCGAAAAACAGTAGCCTCATCTTCGATGCGAAAAAGACTAATTCCATTCTTTTTTCCAAAAAGGAAATGGCGAAACATCGCCAGTTTAAATATGAAATATTCTCAACAGACGGAAGTAAGATCAAACAGACTTCCGAACTCAAGATGCTTGTTGTAACGTTCAGAGAAGACTTGAAATGGAACAGCCATATCAATAAAACCACATCTTCATCATTTGACACACTAAAAACACTAGCTCACTTGAAAAGGTTTTTATCCTTCAAACTTCGTAAGCAACTCGCTGAAACACTGGTGTTAAGCAAACTGGATTATGGTAATGCAATCTATCACGGAGCACCAACATACTTAATGAACCAGCTGCAGAGAGTACAAAATGCAGCTACAAGTTTTGTACGCTCACGTTATTCCAAGATCAATGGCGTTGTTGGACTCAAGTGGCTTACAGTGCAAGAACAAGCCGAGTTCAGCATTTCCAAACTTGCTTGGAAATCTATTAACAGTGACGATTGGCCGAAGTTCCTGTCAATGCAACAAATGAAAGAACCAGTGCCACCATCACGTCGCCAACAAAACGACGGTATAAAGATTGCATGCATGGTCAGCGTTGCGAATACTTTTGAGTAAGAAGCATCAAAAATATTTAACAATCTGCCTGGCAACTGTAGAAATGCAAAAGTTTACTCGGACTTTTGCAAAAACACTAAAAGTTATCTGCTAGATAAATCATTAGCTCGGAGTCTAGCCTAATTATACTTCATACCTTATTGCCTTTTTGTTTGTGTACCTTATTGTTTGTTTGTTTTAGCCTTTTTGTCTTCTACCTATTATTTGCCAATCAATTTTATTTTATCCTCGCCACTGCTACCACTATTCTTCATTGAGCACCATAGGCAGGCTCTTTACAGTATGCATTAAAACCCAGTCCAACTTTGCCTCTCTTTATAACTGTTTTAGTACTTACTGGGTTTTAATGCAAACTGTAAAAAACATGAATTTAAGTTTAAATATGTTAGTGATTTATATGACTATGTTTTATAAGATCTGCACAATCAATAAGATTTTCGACTACCTACTTTATCGGAATCTCTCTTTTTTCCAAGTCACTATTTTCTTTATATTTTATCATTCCTAATCCGCCAGTTTTGTTTTTGTTTCGCATTTTCAACAACTCGTTTTAGAACATATAGCTAGTATGTTTCACATAATTATCCATCTTACTACTACTTGATCTCTTCTATAATTCTCTTTCTAATACTTTTGTGAAACATACTATATTATGAACTGGCTTTCGTTTTTTTTTTGTTTTTTTGTTTTTTGTTTGTTTTTCATTTATATATTAACCTTTATGCACATACGAATATCATATGTTATTTCAGGAGAAGAACCATTTTGTATAGTTATGGAGCTGAAATATAACCGTTATTATTATTATTATTAATTATTTACATTTAATGTTACCATATTTAAACTTTAAACACGGTTGCTATGGTAGCGGGCAATACCGTGGAATATTGCCCGCTATGACGTAAGTTCTAACCAATCACATTGCACGATTTTCGAAAATATCGATGCCGCCCTTTTACCCGGGTAATAAGACCCCATAATTGACGTCTGAGGTTGAATTATTGGAAGCCAATACCCAATACGGCTTTATTAAATATCCTGACGGTCGAGAATTTTCAGTTTCATTATGCCATTTAGCTAAGTGGAGATGAGTTGCAGCATGATCCTTTAAATGATTATAATGACTTATTTATGCAAGAACTCGTTTAATACTAGCGAACTTAGTAATAAGGGGAAACAAAGAGTCTCCGGTAAATAGTGACAATCCAGAAGTAATTGAACAGAAAGTTACAATTGAAAATACCCCTGTATTAAGAATATATTCACGTTTAGTAAAGTTCCTGATAGTTGTGATCAAGAAAAGAAGTTGTTACTGTGTACGACGTGCTCTGCACTAAACTACAGATTATTGTAGTTCATGATTGTGTTTTGACTGGTAAGTAAGTGTGTACGGTGTGTTCTGTACTATAAGAATTGTTATGTCTTACGTAAATGATGCACTTTGATTGAAATAATATCCCATCATTTTGATTTGATAATGCACAACCATTTGCATGTTGAATTATGCTATATATGGTGATATTATGTTATTATATTTTCTATTTTAGTATTAAATGATAAAAACCTTTTACAAAAAAGTCTGTTTATCATCACCATTATCATCATTACAAATACCTAAAAATCTCAGATTGTGAGAAAATATCCGTGCAGTGTCAAATAAAAAATGTTGACTGTTTTGAGTTTTTAACCGAACCCTGGACACTTAATCTATTATTTAAGGTACTATAACCCGCATCACGCATTGTAGGGTACACGTCTTTTTAGTAAAGTCTCCCTTTTGTTCGAAATATAATCAAAACAACTACAAGAAATAAACATGGAAAACAATTTTGTTGTATTAAAAATAACATAAAAATATTTACAACATTCTGTATAAAAATATGAAAAGATCGCTGTATCACGTGACTTTATCACGTGATCTGAAGACATGACAGTGAATAAAAATGTTATATGATGGTAACGTCACATGGTGATTCTTAATAAAAGTGCAAATTTCTTAATCCCGATTTTTTTCGGATTGTTCATGTGTATGTATTGTAAGCAAAAATCTACCTTGGAGTTTTTCTCCTTTTATAATGTGTGCAGTATTTTTTTTTAATTTAGTGCGTATAAATTAACAAAAATCGGTCTTGAATTTTCAATAGACCTATTTATCAAAGAACTGCTACACTACTTTTATTGCTCGTGGAAAAAAGAGGTCCTTAAAATATGCTCTACCTTGTTAAAAGGCGCGACCGAATATTGTGAGAAGTTGAAAAACATCATCATTTTACTGTTATTCTTTCTGTACAACAAACGCTGACTAAGCATGATGTATGAATTATCTCGGGTTTTTTTGCCTGCTGAAAAAATGATTTTCAGCGATGTTGTTACTAAGGTGAACGCAATTTAAAAGGCTGTTTAAACTCTACACGTTATGTTTTGCTTGGTGAAGTGGATGTTTCCAGATATTGTTGGGCACAAAATTAATCTCGTCGTCATTCCAGACGGAACGTTTTCTTTTATCAGAAATCAACGATTTTTCACTTTCTAAAAATATAAAACAATAAAACGTAAAACATGACAGTGTTTCTGAGGGCTTTTTCTCCAAGAAATAGATGCGGAGAACATAAATCTAACGATTGGTCAAAATAAATTGGTCTCGCGGAACAAAGATAAAAGATACTGGGAAGGAAGTTGCTTACCTCTCTTTTTCTTTTTCTTTCTTCTTCGTTTTTTGTCTAGCAGTACATCAACCGCGTTGGCTTCATCAGGCATGCATTCATAACATACTTTCAGATATTTATATATATTTCCGCAAGTGTTGTCGTCGAAGAAAATATTGGAAGCAACTATTTCACAGCCTAAAAAGAGAAAATATATGAAAGAATGTTGAGTATCCTTATTTAATAAAACTGATGATGAATGAATAAGTCCGAAATTTAGACTTACCAGACCTAGCACCTAAACACAATGACCTTTATGAAACTAAAGAATGTAAAATTTTTAGCTGTTGATCGGCCCAGGATTCAAGACCAACGTTAAATTCGGTTTTCACTTAGCGTGATTGTCTGTCGGATTCTGCGTTTGATATCTTAAGTATCAATTTTCGCCGGTACTAATTTTCGCCAGTATTAATTTTCACGCTTTTGGTAAGAAAATGCTTTTCTTCCAAAAACATTTGTTTACATTTTTACGTTGTTTATTTTATTTATTTATTCTTATTTTTACTTCACAGGAAACTTAGAAACTTACAAAAATAGGCGAATAGAAGAAATACCTGCTTGCAACTTGCATTGCGCTTCCACTTTTTTGAAAGCATTCTGTGTGTTACTTTCACAAGACTTGTCAAGTTTTAAACCTTGAGGTGCGTTCGGACATATAGATGGGTGGTTACCGCTGAGTTGATCATTTTCACGTCCCCAAAACACACGCAGAATTTTGATAATTTCATATTGTCGACATTGCAACCAAGCTTTTTCACCCTCGCAGACGTAACTACAATTCTAAAAATTTACGCAAAACAATTAGTGATAAAAAAAAAATTCTTCCCAACCTCATCCTCGGGACCTTATTTCACTTTTTTATATTGGAGACGGCGCGAAGACCCCGATACAAAAAAGGCGAAAAGGAGTCTTAATACCGAGGTTGGTTTATTTCTTTTTATGCATACTATAGTCTTCTTGTTTGTCGAAAACACTGTGATCGGACAATTGCGAATTTTTTTTTGTGATGTAAAGAAAATGAATCTACCTACAAATTTTTACATTTTATAAAGCAACAATATTTAGTCGACAAACTTCCTAAGTAATTTTCTAACATGTCCGTCTAGTGGGGTCGTATATGGCGTGTAACACAAACCGAGTTAGAAAAGTTGTGGTAAACAACCCAAAACAATTAGCTCATTAAACTTACAGGAAATGTTTCTGGTTCTCCTTCATAACCACGTGGTCCAGGCGGTCCTGGTGGCCCAGGGCTGCCAGGAGGTCCACCTAAACCTTCCTCGCCAGGATCTCCCATTTCCCCCTTCATTCCAGGTAAGCCTGGCGGTCCTACAGGACCTTTAACACCTGCTCGACCAGGAGGACCTGTAAAAATAAAAATTGCATAACCATGGTAAGAATATTTACATACAGAAATGAAACAATCACTTGCGAGAAATCACTTGCGATCATTTATTTAAACTAACAAAATATTTCTTTAGTTCGACGAAGATAAAACTCGCCATAATTTAAGTGTTTTGATTCAGGATCAATACATTATTCATGGGAAAAGAGATCTTATTTTAACTTTAAAAAGCAAACATGAAGTTACCTATAGTCCCAGGGTCTCCAGGCAATCCGGGGAAGCCGTTCATTCCAGGTTCGCCTCTCGTACCAGGTGGTCCTTTTTCACCTTCCTCACCCTGTTCACCTGGACGACCAGCCATGTTGGTGTAAAACAAATTCAAATTTTGTTCCAACAGTTGGCTGACCATTAAATGCTCAAGAAACTGTTCTGTGACAATATCGCCTTCTTGCGGCATGACGCTAGGGTCCTGAAAAAGAGTTGTTATAATTCTTATTTAAACCTACAGTATTATAAGCGCTACCTCTAATAATCGTCCATCATTTTCTAATAATCGAATATTATCTCCTAATAATCGCCCATCATCTTCTAATAATCGTCCATCATCTTCTAATAATCGCCCATCATTTTCTAATAAGCGCTCCCTTGAATTTCGAAATTTTTTAATCAGTGCCCAGGCGCTTATTTTTTTTTGCATGATAATTTTGAACTCAAGCTTCGTTTTTAAATGATTGACATAATTTGTTGTTCAGGAGAGGATTAAATTTTTTATGCAATGTAACATGCTTTTTAAACAAAAGCGGATATTTAAAGAATATAATTTTTAAGAATTTGCGAATAAAATCTGACTAGAATAAGAGAATGTCTTAAAGCAAGAAAATAACAAAATATTTTATTACGTTATGCGCCTTATTAAAAACAATAACAAAAATTAATCAAATATTTTACGCTTACTGTATACTTCGAGTGCGGCGGAGTGGGGGCTGGCGGACAATTCTGTCGGTCAGTACATGTACCCTCCTCAGAGTTTTCATCGTCGCCACTTTCATTAAAAAATCTGTGATGATGATGTCTGTGATGGTGGTGATGATGATGATGATGACGATGAGTTGGTTCCTGCTCAGGAACAGTATTTGATTTTGTTTGACTGACTTGTTCAGTGGGTGCTGATTTGTTAGCTTCTTCGTTCGATGTTTCTTGCTCTAAACGTTGTACGCAGCTTGTTTATAAAAATATCAAAATTCTAACCAGGCTAGTCATTATAACTATTCCTATATTGTTCTAATAAAGCATATCTTTCTGAAAGACCTTAACTTTAATCCTATCAACACGTACTAACAATTACTAAGTTTTTCAGTTCTTTCGTTCACCAAATCTAATTATGTAAACAGTATAAACGCTCTCCTTCGTTTTATAAGTACTCACTAGATCTTTTGGACATCTCTATTTAAAAATAAACTTAAAAGCAGGAAATGACATTGATTTTTTTCAAATTTGAGATTAGTTAATCCTGGTTTTTACATTGTGAAATCTCTTTTCTCTTTCTTAGTCAGAACTCAATTTTTTTTCATTCACAGAATGCGGCCTGTATTATATCGAAGACGAAAGAGAAAATTATAATGATTACATAACTCTCAAAAATTAATTTCTGTAACTGGGTTGCCATTACTAGTTGTTGAGTAGTCGTTTTAACTGAAAAACTTCACGCGGTAGAGCTGACAATCCAAATTAACAATTCAATATCAGCTTTCTTTCTACCTCAAATATGAAGGAAAAAATTCATGAGCTCATCTGATGTGTGTAGGTTGAGTTGTTTTTACTTGTTATTACTATCAAGAATATGGCCTACATTAAATATGAGTAGAATTATTACGTACCACTGGAACTAGGTTCATTCGATGCGTTTTCCTCGGTAGCTCCATTAGTGGTTTCTTTAGCTGATTCATCAGTATTTGGCACTTCATCGGTTCCACCTCGAGCAGTACCAGTAACTTCATCTGAAGACAAACTTTCTGGCATTCTGTTACTTTCTCGCTCATCTTGTGCCAACTCTTCGTGTTCGTGCGCTTCTTGTTCTCGTGCGTTTTGCTCTAAGGTGCTCTGCTCAGTACCTTCGCGTTCTTCCTGCTCCGCATTGTCACGCTGCGAATTTTCCTGCACGTCTGAGCTGCTGCCGCTACCACTGGCATCCCCACTGCCGCTTCCACTCTCTGAATTGTCTCCACTCTCTGAATTGTCGGTCTCTTCAGCTGCTACGTATGAAGGGCCATCGTTATCACTGTCACCCTCAACAGGGACAATGTTAGTTTGAAACCTTGAAGGGACCGTCATGTTAGCATGGAAACGTTTAGGAGCAAACATGTCAGCATCCATGCCTGATGGTAGACGATTATTTGAGACGGCATCAATAGCGCTCATATCTGTGGGATTGCTTGGTATATCACCAGTGTACTGCCCACCCTCCTGATCTGGGGCTACATCCAAATCAGAATCAGCTGATCCAGAACCAGACTCATCTTCAGCCATACCATCACCAGATTCTTGATCTTGATCTTCATCAAACGTCGTATTTCGATTGTAGACGTTGTTTACTCTGGTCGTGGGGGCATTATAGCTAAACGAGTTATTTCCTCTGAGTAAATTTGCGACTCTTTTCGTCGGTACGTCTGCTTTCACAGCGACAGGAGTTGGATTTTGCTGGAGGCGAACAGAAGCAGTACTTTGTTTCAGAGTTGGTGCACGTTCTTCAGTAGATGCTGCAGCATGAAGCAACTCATGTACTGCTTGGCTGCTTCCCGAACCGCTTCCGGATTCATCGTCATAGTCACTACCGCTGCCAGATTCATCATCAGAAACACCACTTCCAGACTCATCAGCGTCAGTAAGTGGCGCCTCATCCCCATAATCACCTGGCAGGAGATCACCCTCGCCTTTCTCAGGTTTCGATTTTTTTATGCTTTGGTCAAAAGAGGAACCAATAGAACTCTCCACTTGAAATTCAACTTCCTTACCACCGAATGTACCTGAGCCTGATCCAGACCCTTCTTCCCCATAACCACCTGGTAAATCAGCACTGGTATCGTTTAAAACTACGCTCCATGTTTTCTCACTCTTCTTCTCTGGTGTTTCTTTTGGTGTTTCAGAGCGCTTACTGGTAGTAGAGCTCATTAAATCATCGTCATCTGCGGTGGAGGCTGGCTTACTGTCACCTTTCTGAAGGCTTTGCAGATCTTCTTCGTTTAATCCACCACGTGCACCTGGCAAATCATCGTCATCATCGTTCCCAGCTCCTTTAGCCTTAATTTTATTACTTGAAGGTAACAACTCGCTCTCCTCATCACCCGATCCATTATCGGATTCAAAATTAAACAACTTAGCTGCCTCGTTAGACAGTTCCACTTCTTCAGGTGTCTGATCGAGCGTGTATTTCTTAACTGGTTTTTGAGTTTGGGCTGCCGAAGCATTGTATGGCGTTGTGGAGTTTGTTGTCACCTTATGAACGGCGTCTGTTATATTTTCAAGAGCAGGTTTATTATCATCAACCACTGTAGTGTTAGTTAGTGCTGCAGTTTCTGGCAAATTGGATTGTACTGTGGCGTTTTTTGGCGTATATGATGGGTAAAGATTGAGTAAGTTAGATTGGGCAATCGGCGTTTCTGATAAAGATGGTGCAACTCCTTGGGCGTTAACAGTAACATTGGAGGGTGTCACTGTTGCTGCTGGATCCTTTTCTGTAGCAACGGCAGCTGCTTCTGGGGTTGCCATTTGAGTTTGGTTTGTTGGTTGAATGACCCTAACAGTTGCATTTGAAGGCACCGAAAGGGTTGCAGCAGGACTGGACATGTTTTGGATGGCTGTAATATTGCTCTCTGCGTTGGAGAGCATAGTATTGTTTTGTTTACCGTTTAACGTCGGTATTCCATTCGAAGTTGCGTTAGTTTTTGGTTGCTCACTTCTTCGGACAGCATCCTTATCATTTTCAACGGTGCCACTGCCACTTTCATCACCAGACTCCTCATCGGATCCACTTCCAGATTCTGAACCCTCTAAGCTTGATAAGAACGCTGCTTCGTTAACGGTCAAACCATTGTCAATGTTTCTTGCAATGTTGGATCTTTTTGTGATAACCTCGCCGCTACCCGATCCAGACCCTGATGATTCAGAATTATCACTTCCAGATCCAGACCCTTCTGGAACATCATCACGTCGGTGACCAGTACCGTTGGTTGAAATTTCTTTTGCTTCTTTTATCGACTGTAAACTTGTTTTCGTCTCGTTTATTACAGGCGAAGTGTGGTCGATGGGTTTAGCCGAGAACATGATAATGTTAGATCTACTTGGGTTTTTCTCCGCAGTGCTGTTTAGTAACGTATTCGGTTGAGAGTCACTGATTATTCCCTTTCCTTTTGTCAATTTTTCAGCATCGCCGAACGCCTCAGGTGCACGAGCAGGTTTTAGGCCAGCTGCGTCTTGCTCAGGTGTCGCATTTGCCGAGTCAGGTAATTTCACCACAGAGAATTTCTTCTCGTCTTCAGAGTTTCGTTTCTGAGTTCTCTTGCTATTACTTATATCGTCCAACATATTTTTTTCTTCGTCAGCCGATAATATTTTACTACGACGAAATCTAGCAAATTCACCTGACGGTATAACGTCGACATTTTCAGACGGGTCAGGCGTAATCTGTTTTAAAATACTCTCTAAGTCCAATTCTTCCAAGTGTGCAAGCTATAATAAAAAAGGATCAAATTAAAATCGGGATACAGCGCTACAACATGAGAGAACATTAAATTCGCCTCCGTTTTTTGTTAAGTTTGCGTTGAATAAAAAGGCGAACAGGGTAGAAAAATGGGAAGCCGAAAATATTTGTTCACTTTCTTTAGCCCGATTTACCGAATATCTCCAAATTTTGCTGAAAAAATACAAAAACAATTCACGTTTATGATACAATAAGTAAATCAGTATTCTTTTTTGTTTGTTTTTATAACATGTCAAATTTCTGCTATATCCGCTCGTAGGTAAAAGTTACTGACTTCTACAGCTTACAGTTTTCGATGTTCGATGTTATGATGTTCGATGTTATACAAGACTGGTATCTAAACACTGTTACCACAAACAAAAAGAAAAAACAAAATTTTTTACAAACTTTTTAAATTTTAGAAATGTCACCAATATATATCTAACACACTTATGACAACACTCATTTTTGTCGTTATGACAACACTATGAAAATATTGAATAGAAACAATAGAAACTCAAAGTTATATTGCAAGAGGTAGGTAGAATGAACTCGATTCATTTGCAATAAAATTCATTCGAAGTAGACAGAATTAACTTCGCAACAACTACCTGTACTGCAGCGAATAAACAAAAGAAAAAGTAGCTTTTCATCATATTTTTGTTGATCTCTATAAACAACATCCAACGTTGCAACTTCCAATCTCCTACAACACTACCAATGCATTTAAAATACGCAAATTTGAACCCTTGGAAATTAAAATTCTATTTAATAAACGCTTTCAGCAAAAGTGTAGTTTTTTTGCAGAAAGAGCTGAGCTTTCCAAATCTGATCGAGCTTATGCAGATGAAGCTAGAATGAAATCAAGCGGAACACTGTTCAAATGAAACAAAAACAAGTTTACAAGTTATTAGCGAACAAAGCGTGCATGATATTCAGCTTAATTAAGAAAAATCAACCAAGCGTAACATACAGTTGAGCATGGATAAAAGAGTCCTTATCTTGTCTTGATTAATATTAATTTTTAATGCCTCGTTTAGTAATTAAATTAGTGGCCGAGTGTGAAATAAATGAGACAATGTTTACTTTTCATCGTAAACATGAATGCAACATAATTCAACAGAACACGTCGATTCCACCTAACATTTCCACGAATGGCAAGAGCTAATTTACTATGCTTTCGCTACGAAGATCGTAGCAAGCTCATGTTCATTTTTTTGCGAATGGGAAAACAAAAGAAATTTCGCAAGAACAAAATCGCAAACGATTGAAAAATGAAATCTAATAATTGTACTATACCGAAAAAAGTTGCTTAAAAAGTTCAAAAAGAGTTTAACATTTATTTTTATGAAGGAAAAAGGAAAAAATTCACACATGACCTAAACGCTCCATCATTTCCCGAGAACTTGTTTTCTCGAATTTAAAAATGATGGAAATTCCTGAGAACTTAAGGTGTCGAATAGCAGTCTGGATATTTCAAGTAGTTTGCGAATTTGGGAATAATTTTATTTTTGCAAAAATGTATCCCCCTAATGTTTACGACTTCTTGCTGTACGAAGAAAAATCAAGTTTTTTTCTTCAATTAAAGAAAGAGAGAAACAGAAGTTGTGGTTGTATAGCGACTTCTAACAGAAGTTATATATAAAGCAATAAAAAACAAAAGAAAATTAAGATCTATGTAAACAAACACACAATTTATTATTTCCAACTTCTGTGTTATAATTTGTTTTCTTAAAACCAGCAGTCATAATCAACATAAAAGAAAGTGTTTAAAGTATTTTCGTGATTGATCTTGTAGCTATAAGTTTTCCACATCTCAATGGATATCTGTGCTAGAAGTGTTGTTTCTCATCCTTTGCTAAATTATGCGAAAAGAGAATGCATTACGTACGACGTCTCTGTTGGGAAAAATCATAACAAAGCCTTGACAATATTATTCCCAATACATTCTCACTAAAGTTCGAAGAAATTTGGTTTTTCTTGTGTCTCGACCTTGTTGTAGAATGTCAGAACTGCATCGACAGTTCAGTTCGGGCTGTCCAAGTACTTTGATCTAAAAAAACACCGTATTTTGTGATTTGGTCGAGTGATGAGGTAATACCGCTTTCTTCCACTATTAGCAGTAAATAAAAAACATAAAAATGCCACTTCTTACCGCTAGCTTTCGTTTCTCTATTTCGCCTCTTTTGTGATGGCTATCTACACCGAAGTTAAAGATCTAGCACCTACGAAACATTTTTCAAAGACGATGGAAAACAAAAATTTACTCGCCTATCAGCAGAAAGAAAATGTCGAAAAGATACGAATGAGATATTCTAGAATGTTTACATCCCAAAGGCAGTCGTAAAATGCATCCATACCATCGTCACTGAAACGAAACAAAAAACTTATTTCATGTATTTTATAACGCACATCAGATTAAATTTACGCCAATACAAATAATCTCACAAACTGGATTACAACTCAAAATTCAGCCATAAGAACTACTAAAAAAACTAAAAATCGTCAGAGATAGAGCAAACTTTTAAGAGCTAGTCACACATTCGTATACACGTTTGTTTAATAAGATTATTAAAATTCTAATTAGACTGGTCATTATTTTTATTTCTCCATTATCTAAACAATATATCTATTGTTTTAACCTAAAATCGCAGCCTTATATTCTTGTAAAGCATACTCTCATAAAAGGAAAATTGTGTATACAGGGGCTGTAGTGGTTCGATTAGACCCTGCCACCTGTTTTTTATGACCATAAATATGTTTCCCGATACATACCTTGATCTTTTCAAGATAGCTTCAAAAGCAACGTCGTATTCAATAGGATCAGTGAACTGGCAAAGCAGCACAACCTGAAACAAAAATATGAACATATAGTTTACAAGCAACTAATTACCGTAACTGGGGTATCGAGAATCGAAGCTTTCTCAGATCGTCGTGGCCGAATAAACAATTCAATATAACACGAGAATGGAAAGAGGAAGAATTTTTACAGGTTATCTAATCTCGCATTTCAATTTTGCAAATCAAAAGTGACTATCCTTTATACGCTGTAAAAATGCACGAATAACAACGTGAAAACAAGTAAAAAAAAATAATAGCAAAACAAAAAAAATTTCTATGAAATTTATGATTACTGAATAAAATTTGAGTAACTTTGGCTGACTGGCAAAGCCTACTATTTTTTCTGTCTGACATCTAATCTGATCTCCCTACATATGCGAATTTCACTGGGTACCAAAACCAAACATCTCATCACACGTTTTATAATAGGGTTGTTATTTCATCACTATAAGGTTGGGGTGCAGGACAACCGATTTTTACCTGTGTGTAAGCTTTCTGTTTCTGACAACACTTGATCATGTTTCGATAAATCTAAGAAAAAGAAAAATACACAAAGTAAAGAAATTACTCTTTCCACAAATTCACCTTCGTAACAGGTTTTGTGAGAAAACAGTAGAAAAACGTGTTATTATTGGCGGTCATCAACACCTGTAACGACTTCTTGTTACACTGCACAAACAAAAAAGCTGAAATTTTTACGACCAGACATTTTCGCGAAATATATTTAATATACTTTGCGAATCGTGTTTTCATACAATGGTGATTTAAGCAGAAACATTGTCGCGATTTAAGCAAATATAAATTGGTGAAAATTTTTTTGAGTCTTTGAAGTGCTGCCCCTATTAATAATTCTTCAACATTTTTTATAACCATGAAATTATTTCAACCCAACCCCCTAAGTACAATTTTACAACTTTTTGCTTGTTATTAGAAATGAAAAGAATCTTTTGTTTTTAAAGAAACTTGCAACTTTTAAATGTTTCGGAATCTTAATATTTTTCCATTTTGAGAAAAAAAAATTGGCGGAATATATATCCACGAATTGCTAATTTCACCTAAATTTTAAGGAAAATATTCTTGCCACTTGCCAGTTTTAGTTTAATCGACCCAAATTCGCAAAAATTAATTCCGCGATAATTTCTGGCTGTAGAAATTTCCTCCCCAAGGTAATAAAACAGGTGATGTGCACCAGTTATGCTTGTCCATGCTACCTTTTCATCCCAGACACTGTAAGGTACAGGTCTACTGAAGAAAGATGTAGTAATTGAGCCAAGTTCAAGATAACATTTCATCGCTTCTCGATAGTTTCCTTCAACTGAAAATATAGAAAGACTTATCAAGCTAAATAATATAACATTAAAAAGCTAAAAAAAAGTACTTCAATTTCTAACTAACAAAAATAAAATTGAAAAGTTTAGCTACCGCATCTACACAACTCTAACACTGGTTAAAAAATGTAATCCTATTTAGAACAACTTACTAGATAGACGCATTTAAAAGATGGACAGTATCATTGGGTATAAACGTTTGCATAATACTTACCCAAATGTACGTCACCGATAGTTCGAAGCCACGTTATGTTTCTAGAGTTCTGCTGAATGCAGTAATCGCACAGGGGTTTTAATACAGACAGGATTTGTATGTTACTGCATTTTATCTCACTAAAAAGTTTTTAGTTTGAATTATAAAAACACAGAAGATCGTTAAGAAAGGTTACATGTACATACAGACCATCACTTCTAATTACCTGTCTAAAACTGATGGCCATAAATGGGAATAAGAATCCTTAATTTCAATATTTATTTCATCCTATAATAAAAAAGATTGAAAATCGCAAAACATGTGAAATACTAAGGAGTAATTTGCCTGCGCACGCTTTTGATACAATATTGCTTCATCGAGTTACTGTTTACAAAGCAGAGTTACGGGACCTCTCGACTTGTAGCATAAGAAATATTCGGGTTTTAGCAACACTTAAACTTGCTTGTTGTCCAAGTGTTTTTTACTAATTTCAGATTACCCACAATGCAACGCAATATAAGCCGACTTCTGAATATTTTAAAATTGGATTATTAGACAGAACATTGACGACGAAATCTATCCTCTAGACATACTATGTATGCAACTAACGTTTAGCAACATACCTTGTCCACACACAGTAATGATGTTAAACAGGATAAGAGGAGTGACAGTAGTGTGTCGTCCTATTGAATAGAATTGTAAAGAAAGTAAGTTACTGAGGGTTTAACGTCCGGTTTAACGATTCCATCCTAATGGTTGGTTTCTTGACTGCAAACAACTATGCTCTATTAGCACAGCATTGTTCTAACGTACTTGCTTGCCACACAAGTCGGTTCAAATGAACTAACAATACTGTATTGAAAAAGCGTAGGTACAGGGACTGGAACCTGCAACCATATGATTACCAGTGGAATGCCCTACCACTAGTTCACACCGCGTCCAGTAATAAGAAAACTAATACGTAAATAATAAGTTTATTTTTGCTATCACCTGGAACGTATACTTAGAAATTACTTACGCCAAAAATGGACTATAGCTCATTTAAGATCGGAAAAAGCGGGAAAAAAGTGGATTAAAGGTTCTCATGACAATGCAAAATGTTTCTTTACTCGTATATTAAGTACCTAAAGGAAGGTTTTTACGTCCTTGGGGATTCCATTCCAACGGCAGGCTCTTCCTCCCCTCCGACTGTAACTATGTCAGATCACCGCTAGAGATACGTATAGCATTGCTCTGGCTTGCTTGCCTGCCACCGCCGGTTAGTGATCAGTAGATGGCTGACAACACTACATTTAAAGTGCGCCAGGGTGGGGACGCGAACCTGAAACCATATGATTACAAGTAATGCGCTACCACTACACCATCTCCGCAATTTTTAATGTTTTCAATGTTTGGACAATCCCCAAATGTGGCAATCAGCAAGAACCATTCCCCCGTACTTACAACTAAAGCGGGCAATAAAACTCGTGATGAGAAACCCTAGGGACGTACAACTCGCTACATTTACTTTATTCGCTTCAATATACACACTCTAGTAGAACTTATCCCTAAAAACAGACGTTTCTTTTTAAGAAAATGCTCTGCTGAAACAATACAAGATTTGAGAAAATAAATAAATAATAGCCACAGATTTGGAATAAGAAGAAGTTCGAATAAGAAAACAATCATTTTCTAAAATAATAAAAAAATATTTTAGCAATGATATTTCTAAACAAAAATCTTTTACATCTTACCATTATACATACTTTTTTCAAGAATGTTATCTCTATTTTTGTTTCAAAATATAACCATCTCTACCACTTACTTCAACCAGTTATTTTTTTAATAAAATTTAACTAATTGGAGTTTTAAAGGCTGGTATAAAACCTACTCCAATACTTTCTTAACTCTGAACCTGTTTAAAAAACACCAGATAAAAAAAGTGTCTGTTGCAAAAGAGTTAGGGTAGATAAGAAAACAGAGAAACTTACCTTTAATTTTAACACCAGTGATACAAAATCATCTCTAAAAAAAGACTGTTCAATTAAACGACTTCTAAGACATAAAAATTTCTCATATTGAGCACTAAGTAAACATAATTGTGTAACGAGGTCATGAAGTGAAGCTATGACCACTTGAATTGCAATCTAGTAGACACTAGTAACAGACCAAAGGTTTCCTTTATTCACAGCATCATTATTTTTCATGTGTCTTAATTGGTTATGAGCAAACGTTGAATTGACTTCCTCATAAAACAGGTATGTTCTACCTGTAATCTCCACCAGACATGACACTTACTTTGAAATAAAACAATGCAACGTCCACATATGTTGGTCTTCTACTGGACCTCTTGCTCTTGAGCTGGATTGGACAGGAGGTGGACCTTGTGCAGCATCCACACAATCTCCAACTATCTTCAACACTTTGTACGGAAGAAAGTAAAGGGTAATTTGGCAGAAAAAATTTCGAAAAGAAAAGAAATTCTCAAAAACAAAAAGAATTCATAACTCTTCAGGTTTTTCCTGAGATAAAAATCACTTTTCGAAATTTTCCTGAATTTCTAAAAAAGGTTACCCGCATCCCATAATCCCTTGGCAGCAGCACGCAACACTTCCACACCACGTTGGAGACCACAAACAACTGAGGAAAGATGGTAGCCAAGCTATGGAGCAAAAAGCGTTTTAAATATCATACTTACGATAATATACAGGTACGATGAAGTAGTGCCGTATACTCATACGGATAAAGATTTAGATGGGGAATAAATATGCATGAAATAAGGGAAAAAGTTATTAATACTGATATGAACATGAAAAGCTCTACAGCCTAAATCTTTTGAAATAAATACCAAAGAGCTAACCTGCAAGTAATCGACAACAGTGACATCAAAGTTACTTCCGGCATTCGTAAGAAATTGGTTTTCTTTTGAATTTAACAGATGAATCACGATGGCTTGGTAGATATGAGGAGACGGAGGCGGGTCTAAAACAAACAAAATATATTTAATTTAAAAAAACAAACTTCTGTGGTCTTTTAAGCAGATTTAATCGCGAGGAACGTTTAACGAAAAATATCTTCTTGCACTAACAACGCTAAACCGATTAACTAATTAAATTTATTTAAGATGGGTCTTCTTTTCAAAGATAACCCCAAAAGAGGGCGCCACATCAAGAGGGACTGCTAGCGAAAATGGGGTGGAAAATCAAGTATTTATGGTATGCTTGATGCTTGATGCATGGGCAATTCGTTCATCATTCTCGTATAATAAAAAGTTACTTTCCCAGTTTTATACAGGGCCGCCAGATTAAAAATTTACAATTTTTGGATAATTTAGGATGTTTTTTGATCAAAATTAGGAAAAACATCAAATATGAAATATGGTTATAATTTAAACCATATTCCATATTTTGAAAAAGTTACAAATAGGCTAATTATATTAGGTGGGTTAACCCAATGCTGGCTGGTTACAACCCGGTACCAACTCACTATTATATTGAAAAATTTAAATGATCTAAAACTGCACCAACTCGTTTCTGTCTCATTCTAAGCTATTACATGCCCGAGCCAGCTCGCTATAACCCGAGTTGAAAAATTGAACTGACTCTGCAAGCAAGCCATCCCTTTTTTCTGTTTTTCTGTTTTTTGAACATGAGCATAAAAAGTGACCACTTTGACAGAAAAAAAAAATATGTCAGCATAAACAATTTTAAAAGATTTAAGCGGAAACCAATATTTTTTGTCTAAATTTTACATTATTTCAGAGATTTCAGAGACCTCCGATTTTTTAGGTTTTTAGAAGATTTCAAGTGTTTTCATCCTAATTAAGCAAGTAAAGCTTGCTGACGGTACAAATATTCTACATATTTATTCACATTAGATAATGGGAATTAAAATGACATAACATGCCCGTAGCAACCAGGAAGTAAGGTTAAATTATTAGTCCGTTAGGTAGACACTGTGCCAGGTTAAAAATTACAAAATTATTAGTCTGTTAGGTTGACACTATGCCAGGGTTACAAGTTACAAAATTATTAGTCCGTTAAGTCGACACTATGCCAGGGTTACAAATTACGAAATTAGTAGTCTGTTAGTTTGACACTATGCCAGGGTACAAATTCTCTGTGTTTCAACAGTAGTTTTATGATGCTTCTTAGAAAAGCATATTTATACTTTTATAATATAGAAGCATAGTGTTAAAAAAGCAGAAAGTAAAAAAGTAGAAATTAACATTTTTTTGAAGTTTAACAAAGATTTACTGTAAAAGAGGATTTGCTTACCTTGTTGACTGTGCTTTATGCAAGCCTTACTTCTTCTCATTGTCTCTTGCAAGTTGACACTAAAACGTTTTTAAAATGATGGAAATAATAAAGTCCACGCTTTTATTAACATACCCAGGATTCATAACATATAAATTGTACAATTATTCGTGTTTAAAATCAATAACCAATCGACAAATATTCAGAATAATGTACTCTAGTTGATACAAAACATACACCTTGAAATCCTCTGGAAACAAGAAGTTTCAAAGAATCTCAATTTGTACTGTAAAACAACTGAAAATATTCTACAGTTTTCAACTTCTTTCTGTGAATAGGTCTAATGGGTAGTCATTTACAAAATCGTCACCTGTCTGGACTATATTCAGCAAAATTTAACTCAGTCCACAGCAACTCGTGATGCAGCAAATTTTTAACACGTGAAATTGAAAAGCCAGGGCTTGCTTTGATGGCATACGAATGCAGTGTGTCGACGCATGTGTTTAGGATTGGCAAGGCTTCTTGACATTTCTGAAAAAAATGAAATAAATCAAGTAGTTACTTCTTGTGCTCACTAAAAAGTAAAATAAAGTGCAACTAAAAGAGAAAAAAATAAAAGTAAATATGCCACAACTCAGACATGAACGAACGCTGATATAAGAATTAATTCTAATAAGAATTCAGGATGGAATTGTAATAAAATATCAGAATGGAGATTACTTTTAGTACGTCAGATATAGCTCAAATAGAATGATTTGGAAGGCTATATTCTACATCATACAGTCTTCCAGACACTAGTCATTCTTCAGGCTTACTAACTCAAGGGAAACAATATGAGAAATGGGGTCTCGCAAATGAATTGTCTGACTCAAGACAAGATTTTATTTTTCTTAAAAAAAATTGTCGTAATAATGACAGGTTTCAAACTTTTATTAGCACCCTCTTCACCACTTTAAAAAAGCGCTTCTAAGCAAGAATGATGGTAACTTTGGAAGCAAGAATGATGGTAACTTTGGAAGCAAGAATGATGGTAACTTTGGAAGCAAGAATGATGGTAACTTTGGAAGCAAGAATGATGGTAACTTTGGAAGCAAGAATGATGGTAACTTTGGAAGCAAGAATGATGGTAACTTTGGAAGCAAGAATGATGGTAACTTTGGAAGCAAGAATGATGGTAACTTTGGAAGCAAGAATGATAGTAACTTTGGAAGCAAGAATGATGGTAACTTTGGAAGCAAGAATGATAGTAACTTTGGAAGCAAGAATGATGGTAACTTTGGAGTTCAAATTTATGCAGTACTACCACATTACCTTTTGCAAAGTAAGCTGGCGTGCTTTTGTCACGCAGACATGGACAGTATCGAACATCAGCAAATCTCGTATCTCTTTAAAAATATCATGATACATCACACATTCATAACCCTAATTGAGAAGAAACAAGATTTTAAAAGTTGAAGCAGAACTAAATGACGCATTTAGTTCTGCTTCAGGTAAATACTTTATAAATTGTGTCAAAATTTTAACTCAATTTTTTTTCCAACATTAGAATTAAACCATAATACTGCAACAACGTGATCAATAAAGATGAGAATCTAAATTTGTACTGTATAAAACAAACAAACAAAAACGCTAGCAACATGAAAACCTCTTAGTTTTACAAGTTCTTGTTTTGTTTTTTGCTGAATCATTCGATCGAAAAAATGTGAGCACCAAAATCAAGGTAGGTAATAAATTAAATACCGAAACCTGATGGACACTTACTGCAACATGAGACTTTTCAGGAGAAATGTCATGAATATCAAATAAAATATCTTTGATTCTCTCTGGATTAAAACACGACATAAGCTTCCCCTTCAGTTTAACTATCAAACTGATTCGTTCATCCTGCTCTGAAACTAAAATAATTCAAACAATATAGGGAAGAAAGTTTTATCCAACAAGTGTGGCTTGTTA
This sequence comes from Hydractinia symbiolongicarpus, assembly GCF_029227915.1. Taxonomy (NCBI): domain Eukaryota; kingdom Metazoa; phylum Cnidaria; class Hydrozoa; order Anthoathecata; family Hydractiniidae; genus Hydractinia; species Hydractinia symbiolongicarpus. The sequence goes on along the minus strand of NC_079885.1, from coordinate 12,701,786 downwards.
ATGCAGCCACACCAGCATAAATATTTTGTTGTTTTTTGTGGCAAATACAGTTGGAATTTCTCTACATTGCTTGAAAATGCCAAACATAATAACGCATTCGATAAACAATTTTATCAATTTTATGGTATTGTGCTGAACAATATATTATTGATGCAGTTTTTCCATTTTATGTGGGTGGATACAGTTCAGTTTTGCTAACTAGTCTTATTTTTTAATTTGTATTTAACACGAGACAGTGTAACAGTGCAAAATCATAACGAAGCTGATTTTAGGCAGCTGTCTAACCGACTCATATAAACAGCCCCCGAAAGTAACATTTAAATTTACTTTCTGCTTGTTTCTCTGGACTGTCAATCATTCCATCATCATCAATAGTTTCGTCACGTCGTTTCTTCTTTGGAGACCAAACCTGGAAAGCAATATAAAAATTAATAACATATTTGACGCACGTGTTATTATGCAATCTAGTTTACCAGAAAAGTTTACTATTTATTTAATTGTTTATGATTTAAACAAAGAGAATTGTACACAGAGATAACATTCATGTAAGAAGCATAAAAACAAAATATTCAAACAAAAACAGAATATTTTAATCATTGCTGATTACTCACATGTAAAAAGCAACATCTTTAATAAAAACCGGCATTCTTTGGCAACTAAATTCTAAACACTTACATTGGAAGAGAAAAACTTGATGTTTTTATCTCGGACAATATCATGCCTTTGATCATCTGATAAAAACTGCAGGGCTAGTCTGAAACAACAAGATGTCACAGGAATGTATGGGATGGCAGAAGTGAATAAAAAAAAATCAAATACACATGAGTGATTGGCTTAATAACCATTTAACTTCCTCATGATAACGAATCAAATTACCTTACGCCATCTTTTAATCTTTCTTCGTACATTTCAGAGGTTAATTCATTAAGACAGGTCTTGCTCATCTAAGGAAATTCTTTTTTTCAATGATTTACAATTTCAGTATTACTAATATAATTTTAATTTTAAATGTAAAAATTAACAATTTACAGAAATTTACACACTCTAAAATATACAATCTTAAGTACCCAATAACATACTCAGATTGGCAAAATAAAAAACATATTAGTATTTATGACAAATCCATGATAATTATGAAAAATCCATGATAATTATGACAAATCCATGATAATTATGACAAATCCATGATAATTATGACAAATCCATGATAATTATGACAAATCTAGATAATTATGACAAATCCATGATAATTATGACAAATCCATGATAATTATGACAAATCCATGATAATTATGACAAATCTAGATAATTATGACAAATCCATGATAATTACGACAAATCTATAATAATTATGACAAAACATAGCTGACATGAAATCTCTGTGGGTTTAAATATTAACAGCATTTTCTCAGAGTTGCAATATTATTGCCATGACAACAGTAGTGTGAAAACAGACTTTTGTGAAAACCTGACAATTCAAAATACAAATTCTTTTATCAAATGAACAAATCACCTGTAAAAACAGCTTTAATTCTTTCTTTGTAGCTGACTGCAAACTTTGACAATATGGAATGGATAATGTTGAACCATCAAGACAATTCCGTATAAAGTTTAATGTGCAAACGGAAAATAAATCATCCTTTTTATCAAGCAAATATAATTCCTTTTCGATGTTTTGACGCTGGCTAAGTGGTATATCTCGACTGATATTATCTTCTTTTAAGATAGTGAGAATATCCTAAAAACAAAAGCATTACTCAAAAGAAAACCATCACCCATATCTTTCTACTGACTTGATTTACACCAGTGTAGCCATTTGAAATTTGGTTTGAGAGCAAAAAATTGGAATAGCAATATAATCTACACGAATCCAACAGGCTTTAAAAAATTTTAAAATTTTAGTTTACACTGTGACTAAACAAAAGTATTCCAATAATATTTGTATTGGATGCAACATAAAATAAGATGGAAGATGGAATTTGAGAAGGATTTGAGAGAAATACAATAAATCATTTAATAAATTATAGGAGAATCTTGGCATATTAAATTGCTATGCATTGCTATTCATTTGACATGGTCATAAATTCTCATGCAACATTAAGAATAGCACTCAAAATTGAAATGCTTTGTTGGAACAAGATAAAATGTTGTGCTGCCAAACCATGTGTAGGGAAGGGATGTGTAGGGAAGGGATAGCCTTTCTGACTGTAATTTCCATTGATATTATTTAAGACTTTCTTTTTTACAACCCTTTTTTACAAAAAATGTCCCAGAGACAAGGCTGGGTTTCATAAAAGTCAATTAAAATTAAATGGCTACACTATTATTATTATTACTATTATTTGCGTTGTTGTTGTTGTTATATAATATTTATAATACTTTTAATCCCTTGATTTATAAAGCAAGGATTAAATGTTGTTTACAGACTAGGAAAAGAAGTATACCCACTTTTTTAAATCCTGCACATTGAAAATAATAAATAACTATCATAAGAAAGATATCAATGAGAGTATTACCTTATACTCATTTGTACTTGATTCTTCCAATCGATAGCAAAGATCAGAAATTTCAATCCCTGTAGAATGAGTTTCTTTTGACATGTTTAAACAAGCTCGATGATAACCTGACATTTGTTTGTAATCGACTTCATTCTTTAATTCTTCATCTTCATTCTGTATTGAAGTTTAAAAAACATAGTCGATTTAAGTTCATTATATTGTAAAACCTATAGATCAGATTTTGCAATACTTGAAGAATCTAACTGGATTTTTCCCAGGAAAACTCCCCCAGGGACCCAAGATACATACACCCAACAGTTGAAAGAATTATGACATATACGTAAAAGCAACATGGAAATACATGTGGAATTTGACAATTTAGAGTGAAGGTCACAAATTGATGGCCGTATTCAAGGGCCACTTAGTTAAAACAAGCTTCTTTAGTCTCTTGGTGCCCACAGTTGAACTCAATTCTACAAAATTAACCTCATTTTAACTAACTAACCCTGTTAGACACCGTTAGGCACTTACAATAATATTAAAGGCTTTCTTGAATGCCCTTGATGCATCATTGAATAACTCTTTGCAAAAATAGTAGCAGCCAAGATCGTAGCAGATCTAAGAAAAAAACATTATTTATTGCCTCTAAGGGTCTGTACATATGGGAATTATTTCCGTAGGAAATGGGAAAATGTTTCAGTATGTTTAAGATCTAGGCTTGTTAACAATCCGCTTTCGAATATTTAATTGCATTCAAATCGCCTACACATGATTGAGATCTCAGTAAGTGGGTAATTCATTTTCCCATATGAACAGAAGTTTCCTTGGTAGTTTCCTTGGTAGACGGGAAATATTTCCTGCCAATCAAGGAAATATTTTTCATAGAAACAGCCCTAAGAGGATGAGTTACAATAGTGTTCAGGGTAAGTAATTTCTAATTTTGAAGTCTTCACAAAAAAACATACATTTACCTTAACAATTGCTTGATTTGAAGATATTGGTAGGGTCACTTCCAGCTCAGGTGGCACGGTCATGGTCACACCTTCCTTTTTTAACTCGATCTTTATTTGCCCTTCTGTTGTAACTACAGTATTATTTTCTACCTTGATCTGAGGACTTGTACTACGTTGTGGTATAATCTCCGTAGCTGTAACAAGCCTTGGCATTGGTAATGGAACTTCCAAATCATTATTCAAATAAATAGCTTTCTCCAAAATATCAACTGAAAGATTTCTATATTCTTTGATCTATGAAAGTTTACAAAATAATCTATGTGTTAGATAGCAGGGGTGGATACAGGAATTTAAACAAGTTGGTATATCACTTAGAATTGAGGTATTAAAGGGCGTTTAGGAAAATCAAGCAGGGACAAGTCGAACTGGTTTATTTGAAATGACAGATTTTCATAAAGTGACCGATTTATAACCCTTGTGTTAAGGGCAAAATTTCTACACAGTTAACGCTATCAACACTGGTCTCTGTTGCACTTGGGAGCGCAGGCCTGTAGGTCATTAATGCGTAAACACTTATGATTATGTGATAAAACTTGGCATAATTGTATAAAGTCTTAATACAAACGGATTCCAGTTAAAAAAATCATCATCATCATCATCATCCTCCTCATCATCATCATTATCATCATCATCATCATCATCATCATCATCATCATCCTCATGCCCCACCTCATCATCATCCTCATGCCCCACCTCATCATCAGCATCATCTTCCGTTTTCCATGCTAGCAAGGGTTAGATGGGGTATATTAAATCCTCTTCCAATCTGATTTAGACTGTGTGAGATCAAACTCAAACTCCTCTGCATCAGGTCTGTTCTTATCACCTCCTGCCAAATCTTTCTTGGTTTACCTTTAGACTTTGCATCTTTAATGCTACGGATACCTCGCCTGCTTCATAGCTTAACTGAAATCTTTCCCGTCTCCCAGACTGGTGTTACACATCCAGCTGACCATTCTTCACTCCATAAAACGACGTCATTTTTTAATAATAAAGGTGAAAAGATCCACTTTTCTAGAAATATATATGTTTATGTCATTAAACTTGTTTTATGTTTGAAGTATTTAGCAAATCTGGTCTGTCTTTTATTCCTAAAGCCCATATATCTCTTTAGCAACAGCTTTATAACCACCTGGTAACGAATACACAAGCCCCAGTAAAAGTTTGAAAAAATTACAAATGTCATAGTTTATGACATTTTATTATTTTATTAGTTTATAAAAAGTATGGAAGTTTTCCTGCACAATTTGTACATTCTAATTAGCTACAAAACACTCTACAAACAATAAAAAATCAAATTCTATCTATAACGCTGTCCATCAATAAACAAAATACACCGGAAAAAATGTTTTTAACGTAACCATTCTTTCGAGCTAAAATCAGGGGCGGTTCTAGAATTTTTTTTATCTAAGGTAAATTTTATTGAGAAGCACTTTAAAAGTAAAAGTAAAGGCTTTATCAAATGAGGAAACATTGCGATAAGAATTAGAAGAAAAAACAACACAAAAATGCTTAAGTAGAAAAGCTGTATTGATATTTCAGATCATAACAATAAAAACAAATACAAATATATACAATAAATATTTAAATAATTTTGAAATAAACAAAATCTTTGTTAATTACATTATATATATCTTTTGTGTTCCTGGCTAAGGTTGTAATAGCACATATACTAAAGTCTTTTTCACCGTGTTGGTAGAACCACAGCCGCTTTCCACACCTGTCAGCATTACAACTTTTGTAATTTTTACTGCTAAAAAAATCGTGGCTCTTCTTATCAAAACTGAATCTATTTCCAAGTGAAGTCTTGTCAAAGTCTTTCTCCCAAAACTAAAGTTCCCTATATCATATTAAAAAACAATCAATCATAATGATGATTGTCATTATCATTCGGAAAGTGTCTATTGCCAGGAGCTTTGAATCTATAAAAGTAAACAAACAAAGTTGTGATTATTAAACATTACACCTGTACCAGCTGCAAAAAGTAACCACCTGGCTAGCTACCCCATGAATTCTGTGTTGTTATAAAATGTCTTGTTAACTCAAGTAAAATAGAAATTGGAGGCAACACAATGCACTTCCGAATTTGCCGAAAAACACTTCCTAGAATAGCAATACAGAAATACAAAGTAATTATTTGTTTCTTACTCTGAGACCAATGAATGAACAGCCTTACCTCAAAACGTAGTCATTGAGTAAATACGATGATTTTCATTAAGTCAGTGCCTTGACGGCTTTTCTTCTGCACTTAGAGGAGTCACAGGGTGAGAATAAAAATGTTCTTCAGTAATATTTCTGCTCATCAACATCTTCTGAATATTAATTTCTTAATCGCATATTTCAAACTTCAGAACTTCCATCCACTCAATAAGAGTTTTAATATCGTAAATACCATTGTTTTTTACTGCAAGTCAGTACGAAACTATTCATCAGCCCCTTTCGGTAGACAATTTGAATGGGAAAGAAACCAGGATTGAAGTCGGGGTTGAAAGCTTACATAGGTTTGCCAAACCTATCAAACAGTATGGCTACTACAAATAAATAACAATGAAGAAGTTATTTATCCCCATACACCCTTCTCCTAATAGCTGCTTTTCTGCTTCTGTAAATCGGGACGACATTGGAGAGATTTATCTTGACGTCATAAATTCTTTTGTTTTAACAGGGTACACACTTCAGCGGCAGCAGAAGTTGACTGACATCAGAGTAGACAAACAGGGAAACAAAAGAATTGAGAGCGATAAAAATATTGACATGCACCGATATTCGATTACCGTAAAAATCATAGTACATCATAGGAGATGCAGAACAAACTTAGCACAGTTAATAAAAACAATGTTTCAAAACCAAATACTAGTTTAGGATACATATGATTTTCGCATTGACAATTTCACCTCACGCAATCCCCGAACTGGCTGAAGTCTAAATCCGCCCCTGGATACTTTAAAATGAGGATAATTTAGAACTCAGAATTAGTGAGAAAAAATTCATTAGGGCATATTTGGTTGGAACAGTGGAAATGCAGGGATAAAAAATAAAACATTTATTCAATGCCAACTGATACACAAGGAAGATATAAGTATAACTAGGAAGAGAGATAAATCAAACATCAAACATACCTTCATAAATATTTGTTGCTCCTGATTTTCTTTTGCCTCTCTTACAGAGTTAGATCTAAATTCAAAACATTGGATTACAAAGCTGGGTACAGCATGACAACAACAGAGATTATTTTCTGTTACTATTGATTCCTGTTATCACTGGGCAAACTAATATATTTTTTATATTAAAGAAAAGCATATAGTAAGCTTACATATTATTCGGAAGCAGATCTTTTTCCTTTAGCTCTTCGTACTTTGTAATAGTTCTAACCACCCTAAAAAGTCAATAAGACTAGTCTTGTTATTAACTTTAAATATTTTGCATTTTGTATTATGGTAAACAAAAATAACCTTGCAGTTTTAGCACTCCTATTTACAGTTAATTTAATGTCCAGGAACGTATATACCGCATAAAAAAGTAACAAAAAGCTGTTGTAGAGCGTTTAGAAAGCTTAAGCTATGCCAAAAATTATCTCCCCGAAGCTGCTGTTTGAACACTTGAACAAGCAATAAAACCGAATAACAAAATAGTTTTTGTTAGCTAAATAGAACAAATTTTTGCAGCTTATAAAATAAATTTCTTTACAGCTGTTAAATTTCAAATGTAAATATTAAATACTAGCTGTATAACCCGGCGTTAAACATCAGGTTGAGCATTTAAGTGCATCCGGCTTAAAGGGATCCCAAGGTATAAAATCATGTTGGGCTCAAATTATAGAGCTTAAAAAGTGGGTTCACAAGTCTTTTTAAATTTTTGAAAAAGCTCTGTTCGTTCTCAAGATATTCACATTTAAAGAATTTCACATTTAATTATGTTGCATAAATTATGATGTCTTATCTAAGTAATAGCAAATTTTGACAATTCTGTCATCATCAATTTTAGACCTGGTAAAGTATGTGAAATCAAACTTCATCAATGCATAGACACTATAAAGGTTGAATTGATTTAACATAAAACTTTTTTGACAAAATGACAATCGTTTGCTCGTCCCAGGCCTTCTAATTTTTTGCTGGCGACACCATAATCAGCCCAACATCATGTTTTACCTTGAGTTCCCTTTAAGTAGTTAGTTCAATGTATACTTTGCGCCAAACATCTGTTAAAGATTTCAATAGGAGCTCTCGTGGATGTTCATACATTATTGGCAACTTTAGTTTAAATGCAAAAGTTAAACCTAGTTGTTACCCTATCATAAAAAATACAGCCACCCAGCAGTTTCTAATTTGTGGATCAATGTTTCTGGCAAGTTAAAAAAATTAACCAAGAGCAAAAACGATGTGAGTACGTAGTATTCTGATCATCAGGGCATATAACAATTAGAAAAAAGGTTTAATGGTCTTACCATCTATTATATATTAATTGAACCATAGCATCTCGCTTGTCAATTTTATTGATGTCAAAATCTTCTGGTTTAGGCACCTAGTTGCATAGAAATGTAAATTTAAGTGTTGGATGATCACATACATAAACATCTTATAAAATCTTCTTCTTAAATTTCACGATTTTTTTCAAAGATTAAGCCTATGTTTTATGAAAAGAAACAATAACGCCTGCAGCCTCATAAGATGTACTAAAAAAGGGTAAAGTGGGTAGGAGTTTGTTATATCAGAAATCTCAGTAAAGAAAACAAATATATAACCCTTCTCATCAAGGCTAGTCCAACTTACAGATTAAATTTTCAGAGAACATAACAAACATTTTCGCCAGTAACTACAACCCATTTGTGCAACAAAAGAGTACTGACATTTTAATACAAAAAATGTAGTACAAAAAACTTTTTTTTTTATTGACGTAAAAACAGATAATAGAACGAATCTTAATCTAACGAAAAACTCACTTGAGAAATACCATAACCTTTTAAAAGTTCTTCCATTAAAATTTGTTGCAGATGAAGTGGAATTCTAAATAAAAAAAAACATTTCCACATTCTATGCACATTCTATGCAGAACAATACCAATACAAAAAGGAATTTAAAAAAACACAAATCAAGACTTTTTCTTGAAATTAAGTATCTTTAATTACCTATACCATATTACTTTTTCAAGTGAGCACACAATTTAGATTTGGGTGCAGGGTAGTAAGTAATTAGTTTCTTTTTTCTTTTTGTCTCCTGCTATACTCTATTCTACTTAATTGTTTGGTTCTCTCTTTCCTTACCAAATACTCTTCTATTCAGTGTCACTTCTTCTAATCTGCTACTCATTTTTGTTTTATCTACCCATTTCTACTTGATTTTTGTTTTATCCTTTGTTTTACGTTGATACATTCTATTTTATATTCGAGTGTGTCTTTTTTCCCACACTTGCATTTTCTTTCTTTTCCTTGCATCTTTTCAAGTTGTTCCCAATCTTGTTCTATTAGCTTTGTCCATACTTCCAAGTTGTAGGCCATGGCAGATACAACTGTTCGTTTGTAAATCAGTAATCAAGCATAAGTGCTAAGCATTCCAAGTTGTTTTTCCCTACTTTTTTTTACATTCTTTCTCCATAGCCCTGACACTCTTTTCTATACCTTCAATTTGTCTTCTCGCATTCCCTTCTTCAAAAACCAGTTCCACAAGATTCCTGTTTTTTCCATTTTGCCTTTCACTTATTACTTCCTCTTCCTGTTCATTTCTTTTTTCAGTTTTCACTATCAGATATTTGCTTTTCCCTAAATTGAAAGTGGATCTTTTTCTTAATTCCATTTCTCTTGAGTTTCTTCCAATTTTCATCTATGTTTTCCTTCAAACATCCACCTCTAACATCATTTAAAATTCAAGGCTTCTATGCTCATATTCGGTTTTGTTCTTTAACCTTATTCACTTTTTTCAGTGCTGAAACAACACAGTTGCAGTCCATACACAGTATCCTTTTTTACTACCCTCTCTGCTATTACCTCTTCACTTTCTCCATATGGTGTTATCAACCTTATTTTTATTCTTTCATTTATCTGGTATATTAAAATAGCCTCTCTCTCTCTTTCTCTCTCTCATCCTATTCTCCACTAAATATCCATAGACATCTTCAAGCCACAAATTATTAAAGCATTTTTGTGTATCTGCAAACACTGTGTTTTTCTTCAGCCTGTTCTTGTTATCCTATATTGCCTGCAATTCCAACCAGATTTTCTGTCCCCCATTTTGATTATGCTCATGCTTCATTAAAGATGGCCTCTATTACAGGCAAGTAGATGGTGTAGCCATGGACTCGGGTCTACTTTAGCTAATGTATTTATGTCCTTTTTTAAAAATAAGTGGCCTAACAATTGTCCCACGGACTTCAAATGAATTCTCTCCATCCTAGTTTTGCTTCACTACGAGCCTGAGAAAAATGGTTGCTTTTTTTTGGACGTTTTTGTAAGTCTTTTGTTTTGTTTTCAAAGGTTTGACCTTGTGCCTTGTTTATTGTCAGGAATATTGTGAGTTGGTATATTGTTGCACAGGCCATATTTTTCTCATAGCCAGTTGTATGTTGCTTTTTCTAGAGCAAGGGCATTTGATGATGTTTGAGTAAGTATTTTTTAATGGGAAATGTTATTCTTAAAATATTGTTTATTGTCAAACATATTGTTTACCGTATACATTGATGCAAATATTAAATGCTTAGCAGAAATTCAAATTCAATATTTTGCACTTTATATCTATCTGTCATGTTGTACAAAGTGAAAGGAGGTTGAAAGGTTAGAGTAATATACTAAAATGACCTTTTGTGCAACATAAGAGTAGTATGGACTGTAGATGGGGGTAGATGTTTCTATTTGGTGCACCCTGGAATTGTACTCTGCACTATATAATTACTACAAATTCAGAACTTTTTGCAGTACAGGACCCATTTGAAAAGCATTTCTCTCAACTGAAATGAAATCCTGTGTAAATATTTTACAAATAAATAAATAAAATAAATAAATAAAATTAATATATAAATTACACAAGGCTTATTGTTTTTTCCTTAAAAAGACTAGACAGGTTTATAATACAAAAAATGTACCAATACAATAGTGTTTTTAATTAAAAGAATCCTGTTTTCAAAAAAATGTATGTTTAGTTTACAGAAAGAGGATATAAGGGTGTTATACTGGTTGATTCTTTGTGTTTGTTTTTGTTAATATAAAAAGAAATTGCCAGAGTGGTCATTCAGATGTTCAATTTCATGTGATTCAATATTTTGCTAATACAAATATGATATATTTATACAACGATATTCATTTTACTTCAACTTACTTTTTTTGAATAACATCTAAGTCCCATTTCAAATGAGATAGTAATGTCATTGCTAAGCATAATGGCTGCCATATTCTTTGAGCTTCATAAACTTTTAGTTCTGTCTCTGTAGCACCCTAGTATCAATAAATGAGCCCAAAAACATCAATACCTCTTTTATTGTAAATAACTGATTTTATGACACGCTTTATTGCCTCGATTCGCAATCAATTATATTTTATTTTTATATATATGTAGAATTTAGATCAGCCAAATTTATTATACAGCTGAAGATTGCTATAAATACATGAAACTCTGAGTACTGCATAGAAGTTCAGTTTTATTTATTATTATTCCTGATATGGCTCCTGTGGTTTGTTATTATAGTCGAGCACTATTTTGAGGATTGCATTACGCACCTATCTTGAATATTTAAATTTAAGCAAAGGTTTTTCTTCTGATATACCACAAAAAAAAGTGTGTGTGGGCATGTGCGCGTGCTATCACATGCGATTCCTAGTGAGGCCTGATCTGTGCCTTAGATCTGATGTGTGTCCTAAAAAACTGAGTAACTGTTAGGTTTTAAAATAATGATGAAGAGACATGAGCTTTATTCCTGACCTGTGGCTCAGAGTGATTGATTGTACGTGTCAAATCAAATTAATTTTAAAACAAAATAACACAGTATTTCAAGTTAAGAATGAAAAATATGTTACCTGAGAAAGGGATGCAGAAGTTGCAATCGCCAAACTTTTCTCAATGAATTGTTTGCAAAGTTCCCAAACTGGTGGATCTGTGAAGAATAATAAATTTGTGTAAAATCTTCTTTTTACTCCTTTACTTCTTAAAACTGCTCTGTTCTTAACCACTAAAATAGCTGGTAAACAAACAATAATGAAACCTACTTATTACCATAAAATGAATATAACAAAAATGTTTAAACTATATACACATCTCTCCTCAGATCTCCTCTATTTTTCTTTTTCTTGTTTGAGTACACCAGTTGCCAACGTAAAAAGAAGATTCTTGCAACTAGCTCCTCGTTTGGTAAGACAATCACCGATTTGCTGTTCTTTTGAAACCCATGTTATTTGATTCACTTCTTTATTTTGAATCATTTCTTTTAAAATAGCCAAATCTACTCTTAAGCGATTGTCCAAAACTTTTTTTGTGGAATGTACAGCATCGTATAGTGTTTTACTATCTGTTAAACATTGAATTGATGGTGCAATATTGAAAATTTCTTAGAATAAACATCGAATCCAATATCCTTTGCCAGCAGCATCGATCAATTGCATGGTCTCTGCAGAAAGGGTACTATTCACTACTCTTTTCAATTTTCTTGACTGCCACGAAATGAGGGATAGTGATTGATTTAGTTGATTCGCTAAGAAAATTAAGAATCCACTTTGAGACCCTTCTCCCTTTAGATTAGCAAATGATGCATCATGAAATACTAAAAGTTTAGCTTCCTCTATGTTTCCAACTGCCTTGAATTTCAATTCCACAGGTTCACACTTAGCTCTTTGTAACACTTTGTTGGCTCTTCGCATATCTGAAACAGTGGCATTTTTGATGTTACCCATTAGTTCACAGCAATCAAAAAGAATGTCTGGATGTGTCTGTGTAGCCAACCAATTTAATTGTCCAATCAATACTCTCAAATCATGTTTTTGTTTCGTATTCAACAATTCATCTTTATCTTTGTGTTTATCAATGGGGAGTACTGTAATCTTCTGCAAATATGAATCTTGTGATACAATAATGCTATCTTTTCTTTTCATTAAATCTAATCCCAAATAATGAAATGCTGTGTTGTGCACTGTCCCAATTTTAAAGGTCTGATGCAATGGCAATATCACATTGTTTAAAAAACGTTTGGTATCACCCCAACAAAAATCATCTACATGGGTTGTCATAATTCCATGTAGACGCCCATCTTTTCGATAGTAGAACAATCCTGCATCAAATTTACTTACTGCAATTCCAAGCTTTAACAGTTCCCCTTTACTCTGAATGTTCTAGATGCATCTGCAAGGCCATAGACTGTGTTATTCAATTTCCAGACATATCCATCTTTCTGGAACTCATTAGGTGGTTTAAGGTATATATCTCTTTCAATGGGTTTTCCTTGCAAAAAGGCAGCTTTTATGTCAATAGAGTTACAGTCCCATTCCTTACAAGCTAAAATTGACAAAATTAAACGTAATGATTCCTTTGTGCAAGTTGGAGAGTCTGTCTGAATTGGTTTTTCAAACTCCTCAAAACCTCGTGCCACTAATCTAGCTTTCACAATTCTTTGTCCTTCAACATTCTTCTCTGTCAGAATCCATCTGGTGCTAATGCAACTTCGCTTTTTATCTTCCACTTCATCAATTCCTTCTCCTTGGCTCCTTGGCAGACTTAATCTCATTTTCATTGGCTTTATTCAAGCATGTCAAAGCCTCTTGTGATACCTTTTCAGCAAAATCCCACTCTTCAACCTTTGTCCAGTCTAAATTCTCAACATTCCCAACTTCATCAACAATATTCAACCAATTCCTATACTTTCCACTTGCTTTCCCAGCTCTTGAGTGCACAGTTCCTGTTTTCCAACCAACTTCTGTTTTGTATTTCACTTTATCTTTAATGTTTGGCATAATATTCTTTGCTTTCACATTTGTCTTCAATAAATTGTTATTCTCAAATGAAGTATCCATACCTGCATCATTATTAACATCGCTGTTAGTAATTGATGCTTCACTACTTAATTCCTCATCTTCCAATATTTCCTTTCCAGTTTCCTGTTTGTCTTCATGGTCAATTTCCACTTCTACATGTGCTTCAAACTTTTCTTCTTTTAATCGTAGTCTGCATGGATGCATTCTAACATATGTTGATCCATGCTTCACTAGAACTTGCTGACTTTCTTGTCCTATCACAGTAGCAGAACCTTTCCAAGTATCATCAGATCTCCGTTTATAATATACTTTATCTCCTGTTACATACTTCACACCTGTTGAAGGTCTTACATTATGTTTCAAGGTTCTTCTGAGCTTTTCAGAGGATTCAGATTTTATAAAGCATGCAATGCGTTCAAGTTATCAGCAACTACTTGACTACTTGTCCTTCCTTCTAGAGCGGGTGGATCATTCATTTCTATAGCTGGAAAATTGGGATTGCTGCCAAACACTAGTTGGTTCGGTGAAAAGCCATGTACGTTTTTAAGGAATTCTTAGCAGCAACAGCCCAAGCCACAGCTGTTTCTAATGAATAATTAGGCTTGTCCATCATTTTACAGACTGTATTGCCAAGTGTGGAATTATGTCGCTCAACAAGTCCATTACTCCATGGGCTCTCACATGCTACGGTAATCCTCATTATCAAATTCCCCACCATTATCCACTATAAACTTTTTAGCAGACCCAAATATGGAAATCCAGATCTTAAAAATTGAGTTAATGATAATTTCTTTCCTTTTACTTTGAATAACACAGTATGCACTAAATCTGGTCAAGTGATCAACAAGATGTAACAACCAAATTTTATCACCATACGACCATTGTTTCAAATCCATACCAACGCATTCATTAAATAATGTTGCATGTGGTAACCCAACAATTGGTCTTGGTTGATTTCTTCTGTACTTGATGCATGTATCACAACTATCTGAAACTTCAGCAATCATTTTTAAAAGATCTGGGTCAATTATATCAGCATTTCTCAAAAGCTGCTGAAGCTTGTCCTTTGATGGATGCGCAAACTGTTTATGCAATTTCAGGGCCACTTTTTCTTGAGTATCATCCAAATTATTCATTATCAGACATACTTGAGCAGAAGTCTTTTCAATTTCGCTACCCTCTTTGTTAATGGAAATACAATAATGTCCGGTGGAACTAAATTGGATCTGGTGTTCTTGTCCCAGAATTTCAACCTTGTCATTTTCAAAATCAATAAAAACTTTTGCATTCTTCATTGCTTGCTTACTAAATAGTAATGGTAAGTCCTGGTCTATAACTTCTGTTGTTATGCTAACATATTTTCCACTAAGCCAAGCAGCGATGGTGACACGTTTTGATGCTTTGATTTCTTTACCATCTCCGCATTTAAATACTGTTGATGATGGCTCTTCTTTGATTGATGAAGCATCCTCGTCTGAAAGACTTTCTACATAATAGTTTAACCAATTCTGCCCGCAAACTGTTTTAGTGTAACCAGAATCCAATACTGCCATGGTAAATGTCTCACCAACGAGAGTTTCCATTCTTTCCTCCAGATAAAATTGAAGTTTAATCTCATCACTCTTACCTTTAGCTTTATCTGGACACTCCCTAGCAATATGGTAAATACTTCGACAGATGTAACATCTTGGACGATCACCCGATCTTCTATTCTCCTCTCTGTCACTTCGATTTCCACTGCTTCTACGATAATCCTTTAACCTATACTCTTGTGTTTCTCGTTGCCCATGATATTCCTGACCTCGTCTGTTCCACCCTCTGTCCGCATACCGTGAGTGAGGAACCTTGCTGTGTGAAGCACCATAAAATGTCTCGTTGGAAGTACTATCACCCGAAACCTCATTAATTTGAACCGGCACATAGTCATCTTCTTTTGAATTTGAAGATTCATTAAATACCTTCTTAACTTGATCAACCATCAAGTTAAACTTTAAATCTGGAATTGTTGCTCGAACAATTTCTTTCTGTTGCGTAGAAAGGTTAGCACTATTTAAATATCGATAAGCTGTAACAGCATCTGGTAAATCAATATCATACTTTTTCAAATTATAGTAAAGGTCTTCAAACGCAATGGTATAATCCTGTAACGACATGTCCTTCTTCCTTTTAAATTGCTCAAATTTTTCATATGCTTCATATGCACGATGGTTTACATCTTTAAGAAATATCTTGTCCAATTTGTCCGTAAGTTTTGTAATACCATCTTCAGTTTTTAAATCTCGAATGTCAAGTTGTAAGGCAGTCTTTTTAGCCTTACCATCTAATGAAGCAAATACAGCTAAAGCTTTCTTCTCGTCAGCTAAATCTGTCAGTGCTTGCCACACTTCTAACTCCTTTTCCCAATCAATATAATTGGACCCATTTTTTAACACAGGTGGATTTTTGTAACTTGTTGAGATCATAATATAGACCGTTCCAATTCTGCTACCATTGATAATTATTAAAACCACTAACCTTTTGTCTTCTATAAGACTTTCTTCTTCCTCAGTAATCTTTTGTTCTGATAGTCTATAATCTTTTTAATGGAATCCAACAGCTTCTCTTGCTTTATAATATTCTTCCTTGCTCAATAATACTTTCATCCAATACTCATATGCAATCTTTCTTGTATAACCCAACACCTTCTTAGCTATATTTACGGGGTCAGTGATATTGTCTTACTCTTTGTTCTATATGACAATAAATACATGTTAACAATGTGGATTTTTATTAATAAAAGAATTACACTCATTAAAGATAGGAAAATTATTCTCAGTAACAATTATACCTTCACATTGGTACTTCACCTGTCATCGGGTTTTCAGTATTTCACAAACTCTTGATTTGCACTGACTCATTTCTTTTTTGATAGTAGAAAGCTCATCTTTAGAGAGGTCATTCCTTCTAAGTTCCTTATCTAATAATGATCGTGATGAAGTTATTTTTCTTCTATCTCTTCTTATGATGTCAGAAGTGTCAATATGACGGTTGACGTGTTTCGCCACTAATTGACACGTGTAACCGAAGGAACTGATTTTACTATTTCTTCTTGATATTTCTTGCTTATTACACCAATTTTCGACTTTGCTGGGTTAATGAGTCTACATTTTACATTGTGAGGAAATTTTTTTTTGTGCTCTTTGATGGTAATGTACGAATTTTGATGACGTAACCTTCCATTTTCGACTCAAGGTTTAGTTTTTTTTGCGACTTTTTGAGCTTCTTTATTGATTTTTTGTTTAACTGAAGTGTCACATTTTTGGTAACTTTTTGTGATATTTTCAGTAAGATGTTTTTCGTATTCCTCTGTGGACAGTTCGTAGATGTTGTTAGTTTTGTCGGCGAACACAAAGAGGTTATTTGATGAGTTGATTTCGGTGATGTTGTTTATTAATTTCTCTTGGAATTCATTTTTTATGTGGAAAAACTGTATGTTGCGTACCATTTCGTAAAGGTCAGAAATTCAGAAAGATTGACGTTTACAGGAGGAGAAGCATTCGGTTTAAATCCAAAGTTTTTACTGGCTTTACTCGCTTCCGTTTTGATAAAAAAAGTAAGCCTTCCAACGTGTTCGTTTGATGAAACTTTCGAGCTTTTTGATTAAACATTTAAAATAATCAGTTGATCTTGGTATAGGGGTGTTCTTGAATGAATACCCTAGGTTTTTCGGGATCATTGTGGATTTCGACTTGATATTTGAATTGATATTCGTAAACAAATCACATTTTAGCGTGAGTCACCATTACTTATGCAAGTCTCAGCGTGACTCAGACTCGCAGACTTGCGCAAGGTTTCAAACACATTATGTGCCTGCAAATTAGCTATTCAAATGGTTCCAAATGGTCTTTTGTTTAAGCCTAACAGTGTAATTCAGAAGATGAGCATAGGAGTGTCAGCTTAAAGAAAGGGGTTCGTCTTTGTTCTCTATACCTTACGTTCTTCCTATTAATATCTACCATTTTTTATTGTTGACTTCATAAAATTTGTGTTTTGGTACATTTCTTTGAAATATTGGGAAAATTAAATATTTTTGATACATAAAAATAAAATAAAATCCAGACCGACTTCACTTGGGCAACGGCAAACATAATTATTTTTAAGTCTAGTCTTACTTGCAGATTGGAAAATAATTGAATCCTGTAGTATTTCGAACCAACAAGAAAGAACTGACAACAAATAGTAGTCACAGAGACACCATCTTATTCAACTAAATAACATTTCTCAAAAGAACAAAACAAAACAACTTTACCGCAACCAAGAAAGTCCGTTTCAATGTCCAAGTATATAACATTTCTCCCCTCTAAGTTCTTTTAGGTCGAGCAGTAATAATCCTCTAGGTGTGCAGGTTTCCGCCTGACTCCTTTTGGTGTCTCGAAATCCCCAGGCATAGCTTCAACTTCTGGTGTGCAGGGCGCCGCAGCATGAGTTTCAAGGACTTCCGGTTGTCTGGACGGTTGTTGTGGTGGTACTATTTCATCGCGTAATGCACTTGTTTGGGTTCTGCTCGGGTTGTGTTTCTGGTTGTGGCGTTGGCACAGTACCTAAGATATTCTCGCCGCTATCTCTCCTATTTCTGATTTGATCAATGTGTCGTTGGTGTATTTTACCGCCTGCATGTATGTTGTAGGAGAGGGGTCCTGATTTTGCTTCGATTTCTCCTGGTCACCATTTCGAATCTGTACGGTTATAATTCCTCATCCACACCTTATCTGCGACTGAAAAAGACAGAGAGGGAGTATTTCCAGTGAGAATATTTCCTTGTTTTGCACTCAATTGCCTCTGGAGATTTGGTTTGATGAGACTCAACTTTGTAGTTGACTTTCGGTTCACAAAAGTTCCCCTAGAGACATCTCGGTTGTTGTTTGTGGCGTTGTTCTGTACTTGTATGGAATCAACAGATGGAGAACTACTCATCTTCTTCATTGCACTTTTGAAGGATTGAACTGTTCGTTCTAAACAACCATTTGTTGACGGATGGTATGGAGCGCTTGTGACATGCCGAATGCCATTGTTCTTCATGAATATGTCAAACTCACTGCTTGTAAAGCTCGGGCCGTTGTCAGTTACACACATCTGGGGTAGACCATGGCTAGCGAAGACGATCCTCAGACATTCGATTGTTGCCTTTGGCCTGTAGTTGTTGGGGCTCAATGGATAGGCCTCGATCCATTTGGAAAATGTGTCAACTAGAACCAGAAATACCTTTCCCAGAAAAGATCCAGCAAAGTCTATATAAAGCCTCATCCATGGTTGGGTGACGTTATCCCAAGGGTGTAACGGTGCTTTTTGCGGCATGTTTTGGTGTTCTTGGCAAGGTTGACATCCTTTAACCCTTTCCTCGATATCCCGATCCATGATGGGCCACCAGATGTAGCTAAAGGTCAACGCCTTCATTCGACAGATCCCTGGATGCGCAACGTGCAATTCTTCCAAAATGTTGGATTGCAGAGCTGCTGGCACTACTACTTAGTTGCCCCACAACACACATCCATCCTCGACTGACAGTTTGTTCTGACAAATTTTGTAGGGTTTCCACTGATTCAGGGGCGTCATGTGTTCTGGCCATCCATTGCATACAATGTCAAGCACCCTTTCAAGCACAGGATCTCTTCTGGTGTTTTTCTGCACTTAATGTGCTGTAACAGGAGAATGTACAAGTTCGGTGAGCATCACTTGAGGATTTTTTTGAATGCAGGGGAACACAACTCATGCAATCCGCGTTTGCATTTTACTCTCCGCAGCGATATCTCAATTCACAATTATATCCCAACAATAGTAAAGTCCACCTCTGAATTCTAGAAGCTGCAAGGCTGGGAACAGCTTTATCAGCGTCGAATAAACCCAACAGTGGTTTGTGATCCGTGAAGATGGTAAACTTGCGCCATATAAGTATTGATGAAATTTCCGGGCCGCAAAAACTACTGCCAAACCTTCTTTCTCCAGTTGAGAGTAGTTGCATTCAGCAGAAGATAGTGTTCGGGAAGCATATGCTCTGGGCCTTTCAGGACCTCCTGACAATCCATGGGAGAGCACTGCACCCACTCCATAGGGCGAAGCATCACAAGAAAGCAGCAATGGTTTCTCTGGATCATAATATACGAGCAAACCGGAAGAGCACAGTAGTTCTTTTGCGGTTTGCTCGCTGTTCTATTTCCACGTTGACCCCTTTCACAACAGCTGATGCAATGGTTCAAGCAATTCAGCCAAATTCGGTAGGTGTCAGTGATAGTAATTTAACATACCCAGGAAGGATTTCAATTCGGTGACAATGTAATTTTAGAATCGCATCTAATTGTGACTTGACCAGAGCGACACCTCTACTGTTGATCATTTTTCTTTCTTTAATCTTAGTCTGCAATTTTTGATTACTGTAAGTGTGTCTCTTAGATTCGATTGACTTGTTCCTGCAATCAAGATACTGTCTACTCTAACCGTAAGGCGCAGTATGTGTCCTAATCTCTTCTCCATCTCCGTTTGGAACATGCCTGACGCCGAGTGTATGCCATACTGCAATCTGGTCGGTTGATATAATCCCTTATTCGTATTTATGGTCAAGTATTCCCTTGACCCTTTGTCCAGCTTCAATTGTTGATATTCATGACTGAGGTCTAGCTTGCAAAACAGTTTTTAATGTAGCCAGTAGATCTTCAGTTTTGGCACAGGATAGCTGTCAAGGTCAGCAGCCTGGTTGACTGTCAATTTGTAGTCTCCACAAATTCTTACTGTCCCGTCGTCCTTTGGAACCAGAACGATGAGTGCAGCCCACTTTGAATATGCGACATGTTGATAAACCACATTTTTGACAAGCCTGTCTAGTTCCTGTTCTACTTTATCTTTGAGAGCATAAGGAACGGTGTGAGCTCTGAAAAAAATGGGCTTCGTCTCTGGGGAAACTGGAATATGCACAAGGGTGTCCTTCAATGTTCGGGCTTGAATACCTCCTCGAATTCTGATAACAATGAATCTAGGTTTCCGTCAGTGTTCATTGTGTGTACTTTTTTAGTGTCGAACAACCATTGCCAATCCAGAACAATGTTGTGCAGTCAATTTCTTCCCATGAGGGTTGGGCCATCATTCAGTGTGACTACGATGGGGAGTACTTTCTTTTGTCTTTTGTAGTTTACCGACACTGGTTTAATAACTTCCCCAGTATATGTACGCAATGTGGCCTTGGCCGGTTGGATTTCAATTTTCTTCCCCAATGTTGTTTCCAGGACGCTTCTGCTCATTACTGAAACTGATGCTCCAGTGTCTAACTCCATCTGGATACCGTGGTTGTTTATCACCAGATCGATCATGATAGGGTTTTCTCTTGGTAATCCCACTTTGTACATGCTGTAGAATGGGTGTTTGTTTTTAGATATCTCTCCACCGTGATACCTGTTGCTTGTATTTCCCAGCACTCAAAATTAGCCCAAAAATCCGTCTGCAATAAATTGCCGACGACATAGTCGTTTGCAGCGGCAATTCTGTGGCAATAATTTGCCGATGCGAGAGAGTGAAGCGGCGGCAATTTTGAAAATATTATTTTTTGAAGCTTTGTTAGTCTTAATAACCCTTTAAATATCAGTCTCTTTTTCGGGAGAGGCGTGCGATCGCACGCGCACGCCTTGCACACTCCTAAATCCATTCAGGTGTGTGATTAATCGCACAATAAAAAACCTGATGCTGATGAAGTCATCTTTTTGTATTTATAAATGTGAATAAACAAATATTTACCTTTGTTTGGGTCGTTTAGATATGCCCTTAATGCTGCTCCAGACTGATCAAAAAGAAATTCAAAGTATGAATACTTCTTTGCCATGTTTCCAATTCTTTATTTTGATGTTGTTCTTCTAATGGAATTATAGTATATTATTTAAAACAAGAAATGCACAAAGAATCCATTACCAGAAACCAAGGGCATAGATTAATTTAACAGTATTTTAGGAGACTTGACATTGAATTGCCTTTCTTGTTCTAACACAGCCTCTACTTAAAGTTCATTTTATGGGTGTTAAAACTGTTATCACTCCCATTGCCCCAGGATCCTGCAGCTGGAAAGGCATCAAGTAAATTTAATTATCAACAGACAGTACATAATAAAATAATAATAAATATTTAGCGAACAAAAGCCCTGCTGGAGATCATGTTTAGTTACATATAGTTCTGTATTTTTGTGTTTATGTAACTATATGCTTTGTGTCCAAGGAGAGTTACTGGAAGCTCCATTTCATGTTGATTCAATTAGGAAGTTAATCAAAAGAGAGACAGGCAGTACACTAGCAATTGGCTGGCCAGCTAGTTAACTAGGTTCCTAGAACCAATAAAATATTCTCATGGCAAAACCATAACCATAGCTCCCTTTACGTTTTTCCCCGTAACATTGCACGGCCTCCTCGTTTTTTGATAATGCCTATTTCTCCTCTTGACTATAACCTCTACAAGGTTAACGCTGAAGTTGGAATGCAAACACTGGCCTGTATCACTTCCAACCTTAGGCTTCGCTTGTAGCTTTTAGCTAGTTAGTCTTTATAATGACAACTCCAACAAATGAATAACTGTTCATTTGCCTACAGCTTTGGCACCATCATTAATCGCAAAAATATGACAACGACATGAAATCTTTGCCACTAAGCTCTGCGGCTGTGCACCTTACGGTCACACAAAGGCACTCTCTCGATCTCAGCAATTTTGCCATCCTCGAGCCCAGGGTCTCTGGGCCTGAACATTTCTAACCAGATAACTTTTTCTTATCGGTGTGTGTTTTTCTTGGAAATTGTTATGTTCGTTTATTTAATATAAAATGTACAAAACGTTGTTTGGTTGTGTTGTGTGGATAAAAGTACAAATAACGAAAATAAAAAGAAATGAGAAACTTTTAACCGCATTGACCCAGCTAAAAAGCCATTTTTACGAGGTGGTGACATTTTAGGGAAGTTTATTACCTGGAGATCTCTTTAAAAAAAATTATCTGTGAAGTGTTCTCTGTGCACGCTCAACTTACTGCACGATGTCACACCATTACTTATAATTGGGTCCAGTCCTAAATTAAATCGCGCCTGTCTGTTTTTTCATGAGAAAAAAATGAATATGCAAGGCTAGTAAGTACAACAATTTTAAATAAGGAAAACAAGTAAAGTAAGTTATTTTTGATTTCTTATACTTTTCTCAGTATGTATAAAAGAAAAAAGTGATTGGAGTCCCAGGAATTCCCCTTTAAACTAAAAAAAAAACGAAATGCACATGCTAAATTTTTTTCATGATTCATAGACTTCATAGATATTCCTGACGTCATTCTAAACAAGGAGAAGAAATCAACTCTCGAAGAACTAACATGTTATTTTTTTTAAAACTTGACTATTCAATGGCCACGTTGAAAATGATAGTTCTTATTGTTTATAATCATAAAAAAATAATGTAATTCGTCTGTACTTGTCTATTTGTCTTCTCATTAATTTCTTTAACAGGTGGACCTCAAAATCCCCAGTCACGAATATAAATTAAAATACGAAAGGTGGGAGCCATACATAAATGAAGTCCAAGAGAGGGAACCTTGGTACTAAATGTTTAGGAGAGGAGGTTTGAGTCACCGGAAGTTGCCCAACCTCATTCCCAGGGCATGTTGCCTTGTTGATAAGTTGATAGCGGCGAATTGTTGGCCGCTCCGTAATAACGGCTCAGGGGCCACAAGACCCTGGGAACGAGGTTTGAAAGTTTCCCTTAGTAGCTTGTTAAAAATCTCTTTATTCGCTTGCACAAATTATACGCTCAGCATTAAAATATATAATCAGCATTTGCGGAAGAGCAAAATTTATTTTGAGGAAGTTAAAAAAATAGTGAGTGCTTTTGTTAACAAACAACACAAGGAAATACATCTTCCAAGTTAAAAGATTTCGTAGAATCAATTATTGCCATTTTGTCACACTAATATTTAGTTTTTGGGCTGCAACTATTTGTAATGTGCTGTAAAATAGAAATGCTTTAAATATGTTTCATTTCCAACAATTTCAAGCTGAAAAGTCAGATTCCGGCTTGAATCTGATTATATGAGTTTTTAATTTTTCAAACATTGGTATGGTTAAACTAGGAATCCAGACGACGATATTAAACAAGTAAAAACGACATTTTACTACCCATCTCAATGTTTATTAACTTTGCGTAGGACATCTATATGTTCTGTACTAATAATTTAAAATAGATTCTATGACTATATACATCACGATTTTAACAAGGCTTTCCACTATTCGAATATTCGCATGACTTTTTAAGTGTAGTCAAGCATAATGGAATCGTATAATAGAAAACCCCTTTTTAACAACTTTTCTTTAAACAGTGTTAAGAAATAAAAATAAACAAAAATAAAATCCTTCGTAACCCTCGCAAAAACAAATGTTTGAACGACCGACTGGCACCTGTCATAAGCATTACAAGACTAAATAATATTTGGACAATTTGAAATTGGCTCCAAGGATTGCTTGAAACGGATCACACCATTAAATGGATAAAAACGTGTCACAAAATAACAAAAACAACAAGTCATATAATTAAAAAATAGTTGCCAAAAAACCCTTAATCCTTGCTGTTATTTGTTCTCTTTAAAAAAATGCTCATTCATTTTTTGCGCTTTAAAAGAATAGAAAACAAGTATGAAGAGAATATAGAAGGCAGGAACACAAAATCCTGCCCTAGGAATAAGTAACAAGCAGAAAATATAAATAAAATAGTGAATGCGTTTACAACATAGAAAATGTGTCTAAATCTTATCTACAAAGCCTGAACAAAAATATATGTACTTCGTCTGAACTCAATATATCCAAACATTATCACAGACTTTACTGAGCTGTTTTTATCGAAAATGTGAGTCAAGCAGACACTTCGAAAATAATCTTCAAATCTTTCTTCAGAACGAAACAAATGAAATGTGGAAAATGTTTGGAATATAAACAAAATGTAAAAAAGAAAGCTTTTCTTATGAATAAAAATACTAAATTGATTCACATTTGCTTGAAGCTATACATGTCAATCATATCGTTTGTCAGAAAAAAATTTGCTATGTAAAACACAGCCTAATAAATTATAAGTAACACTTCTACACATTAGTCTACAAAAAATAACTCTCAGATCAAAAAACCTATTTACATGCGTATTTGTTTTTTCTCTAATAAAATCTGAGCGAGGCTATTCTACAAAAGTTTCTACTAAATGTATGTTTTAGGGACATATTCTGTCCATATGTTTAAACTTCATATATGAAGCAGTAAAGTACAGGTGATGTTCCTTTCAGGAAAAGGGTTTATCTACACTTAAGTTATAGGAAGAAATTAACATAACAGTTTAATATCGGATGAGATCCAAGAAATATGAGAACTCAAATATTTTACAAGAAAATCACAAATTACTTGATTTGGACCATTTGAAGAATTTAGGAACTTAAAAGAAAAAACAATGACAAACATTAAATACAAGTAATGAAGCACAACTTCATGCAACAACACAACGAAAATGGTTTTCTGATTTCATGCAACAAGGACTGTAACTTTGCACTTACTAACGAAATAAAAATAGATAAATCATGTTTTACACAAATTTGTTAGGGCCAATACAGCCTCCAATTCTCGTGAAGTGGTCAGTCCCTGCACCCTAAAAATATATAATAAGGGCTGTCATACCCAATAGTACTTTTTCCTTCACTGTAAAAGTGACTTTGATTACTCTAGTATACATAATACACATACCTGACTTCTGGACTGGGTTCATTCTTGTTTTGTTTTGTTTCCTTTATCAAAAACTCTGTTTCTGTTTTTGGAGATGGCTGGGGAGTCATTACACCAGTTGGGACATCTTTTAAAGAATTGATGACTTGCGGCTCAGTGGGTAAAATCTTGGTTGAACATACTGGTGGCTTTGAGGAAAATATCAAATGAAGAGGCTCTCTATTGTAAGATTCTTCTTTACATGTCATTAAGTTCAAATTAGATTGTTTTGATGAATCAAATGCTTCAAATAGCTTTTGTGCTGAAAATGTACTGACTTTGTTTTCTATTGGTGTTGATGGCGGTGTTAGTTCATCAGCAAAGTTGTTTTCTTCCTTTGAAGGTTTTAAGCAACCGTTTACCCATTTTTGTAACTCCTGGACTGGAGATTCATCATCTTTAAAACGATCTCTAATTTCGTTAAACGTTGGAGATTCTAAAGCGCGTATAACACTTGGCCTCTGAAGTTCTTTTTCAATTGATGAAGAATCTTCATTAGAGGGAATTGATACTGAACATTCTTCTAAAATAAAATTAAAGCCTCTGTGACCAACATGCACATAACATTTAACCATATAAACAATTAACTGCAATAACAGTTTCAAAATTAAAATCCCCTATGCTTACTTTGTCCATTAATATCAACACCATCCACATCAACATCCATGCATTCAACATCTGAATCGCTTGCACAACTATCACCATCCCTGCTAGAACCTTTTTTATCCCCTGTCTTCTTCCTTGGGGACCATGTCATCTTATTTTCTTTTTTGAGCCGACGCCTTGCATTTGCAAACCATGTGGATACTTGCGTAAGTGTCATCTTGGTTAGTATTGCTAGCATAATCTTTTCTCCTTTAGTAGGGTATGGATTCTTTTTGTGCTCATTTAACCAAGCCTTTAACGTACTTGTGGTTTCCCGGGTAGCATTTTTGCGCCGTGCATTGGCCAGCAATGCATAATCCAATGAGGGATAGCTGAAATCATAACAAACTTAAATAACTTATGTAAATCAAATACGAAATAGGATGAGATACAAAAACGTAGGAGAATCATTGAAATAACCTTAAATTATATGATGTATATTCAAACACATGTAGCTAAAGTATAAATAAAGCTAACCAGCTCAACAAGAAAGGACATTATTTTACAGTCATTGAAGCAGAAGTTAAAATAAGTTATAGTTGTGGTATAGCTAGCTACCTACCTTTCATTGCTAAATTTTCCATACAAAGGAAAGCCATTTAACAGTAGGGACTCATAATTAGCTCTAGAAGATGGTATTCGCAACCACGAATCTGATATTGAACCCTACAAGTAAAAAAGTCAATAGCATAACCTAAGTGTGGTTTAAGGCTATGACCATAATATAACAACAAAACAAAAAATCAGGGAGGTCACAGCATGGGGACATTCTCTGCTAACCAGCCTGATAAACAACTTATAAAATTTCACATCAAGTTTATTTATTCCTTAAAATGAAACTATTCTATCAATTTTTTCTTACCGGGAGATTTGTCTGCACTCTGACTTGTTCACTGTTAGGAGAGTTTGCTGGCAAAAGTAGTCTGTTAAATCCTTGGGTGGGTGAAAAATTTTCACATGAGCATCGCGAGTGATTTAAATTGTGTGGCAACGAATGTATTGTACTTCTTCCTTGATCACAACGATTCGAATGACAGTTACTCGAGGAAAACATCAATGTCTGAAAAAAGGCAACGAACGCTCACGAAACTGATAGTTACAAAAGAACGAAAGAACTAAACTTTCTTAAATTTCTATACAAATAAATATTACACATTTAGAAGACGCCTTACCTGTCCTGATAATGATAACGGGAATATTGGTTTAGCTCCTGTAATAGAACCAGACATGGGCCTTTCTTCCAAGTGCATTATAGCTAGCTAGCTATACTTATTTAGATTAAACTTAAGGTAAAATTCTCTTTGTAAACTTTTAGCCGATTCTACACCTTGGAAATCTTACATTTATTAGTTTCATACATGAATTTACAATTTAGTAGCAGTAAATTAAAGCGCGATAAAGCTTCTCCGCTTTCAATTCCACTATGTCTGGTTTTTTTCGCTAATATTTTATCTTTGAGCAGGTTTTCTGTAATTACCTATGTTCACTTCATGTTTAGACATACAACTACATGAAAATCCACCAATCGGCTTCGAGGATTAAATTTTTCTTCCATTTCATTGGTGGAAAAGCAATTTTTAACTAGACAAATGTTCTATTGTTGTCTGGGTCGTTTGATAAGAAAACGAGACAATTTTGACAAGTGCTCCTCCCAACTGGGTGCATTTTTTCGTCATAATAACGTTTATGAATTTCTCCTGCGTAGATAAAAAAACTCTATTATTAAAACATATGTGCCGGTTATTTTAACCTTACACCGGAGAGCGCAAAACATTTGTAAATAACAAGAAAACGTGTGCTGATTACAAGAGTTTTCATTGTACTCTTTAACGACCTTTGTTTACAGCTAGCTATTTTTATTAGATCCGGGGGAGCGTTTAGAAAAGTTTTGTTTGCTTTTGTATTTATTTTAATAAACTGTACAATTATGTAAAATCAAGACTTATGCGTTTGTAACCCAGGAGGTGATCTTTTCGTTTTCCTGCATCTTATTTGTATAGAACCTTTTTTTCAAAACAAATAATGTTTGCTAAATGACTATGTATATTCTGTAAGAGATAAGTGTAACAAAACGCGCCAAACAATTTTGCTAATCAATATTTATTATTGGAAACATTCTTTATTCAGTTACGCGAAAGACACAGAAAATAAGCTAAGGTCACATTGAATCTTGATCAAAATAGTACCTGAACCACTTCGTACCCAGAGCCTTTTCCTATTATTTCTCTTCCCATCATTTAGATATGCACTTGGGAGGAGGATTAAACTGACGTTGATTAAGCAACCTCTTTTCAAGGGCAATTATTCGCTTTATTGATATCAAAGAAAAAACTTGACAAATTGCCGAGTGGCGTGTGGATATCCTGCAGTTCTCGCTTCTATAATTACATGACATGCGCGTTTTCTTAGCTTGTAATGTTTACAGTTCGCCGCTTCTTATGTTATGTAACGAAACCATAGACATTGTTTCGTAGTAAAACATTCATGCCACAGTCAATTCGTTTGTAAATATGCCCTAAAGTAAAATACGGCTTGCAATGCGATGATAATCCGTAACAGTACATTCAGCTACAAAATTTAAATTTGTCCGCACCAGCATGCCTTCCTAAAGAAAAGTAAAAAATAAGTTTGGACTCAAGGCGGAGGAAGGCATTTATCAGACAAAAACTGGAAACTAAGTGTTTCAATTACAAATATCTGTCTGGAATTTCGCTCTTCACATTGTGGTTAAGAATTCAGAAATTTTAATGCAGATGGAAAAAATAAATAAATTAAAAGCCGTCTGGAACTTCTTTCAGGAATAATATTTACAATAAAATATTTTTTGGTTGGCTAAGTACAACCTAACCACAAGCAATATTATTGGTTGCGCAATGTTAATTATGCTGGTTACGTTACCAAGTTTAACGTAAGCTGGAAAATCACTTTTAAGCTCAGAAACTTTCGCGCCAAAAACACGGTAAAAATCTATAAAGCTACCATATGGTCAGGCAACAGCGTCGTTGCGTCAAAAGTAAAGTACGGACTTTACGAAACAAGAACAGAGACGACCTACAACGGCGTTGTCAATAACATCCCATTAAAGCCTGTCATATGTAAAACGCGCCAAAAAATCAATTACGAAAAATTAGACGAAAGCGACAACGTGAAATAAAATCAAAAGAAATACTGCTACTGTCAAAAATCGCAAAATAAATCAAAAATTGAGAACAAGCCTTACCACAAAAATTTAGAAACTTATATTCGCTTTTACTGCGTGCTTTTATCAATAGTAATCTCATATGACATTTTTACTCGTTAAAATATTCGACGTCATACCCATAACCTTAAAATGGCATTTTTCAAGTCAAAGAAAGAACGACAACTTTGTTTTGGGGGGTTTACCCTGGTCTGCTCATGCACATTGAAAAAATAATAATATTTTTTCCGTCCTTGTTCCGTAAGGTTGCTAATAACTACTTATGACGGGACGTGATATTTATTTAACCCATCCAACCTTAATTAAAAATTTCGATGCTAATTTTCTAATTCAAATATTTTAAAACCTCCTACATTTCCCAACATGGACTGGACTTGCTCCCATCTATTTATCGACTTTAGAATAGACAAGCAGCTATGTTTTGCCTAAAGTTTATGAGCATCAACTGGTATCTCCTCATCGTTGTTGATACGATGAAGCATGCACTCAATTATCAGATCGTAGGGTTTATATAATGCAGTATATTGCCATGCATGGAGTTAAAGGTCGCCATATAAATTAATAAGCATGGTCCAGTCTTCTTTCAATTTCTTTCTAGCCTCCTTTCCACACAAATGTTGCTGATAAATACGCAATTCCTCTTCACATATTTCAACAAGACGAGGTGCTTCAACATGCTTTACTAATTTTTTAGTAGATTCCAAAACCTAAATCAAAGAAAATGTAAAAAAAAACAAAACAATGTGGCACTGCTCAGCTACCTCTAATATCACTACTATCAATTTAAAAACCTTGTTATATCCTAACGGACCAGAAGTTATTGGGCGAATAAATGACGACAGATAACGACGCGTAATTACACGAACCAAGTTGTCATTTAGGTTACAACGCATCCACGCTACAACTGAACACGGTGTTTACTTGGGTTGCAGTCATGGGTTGTTTTTTGCGTTGTTGTGAGCAAATTTTAATACCATATCCTTGGACAAAGTGGCAATATCCTAGGGGATCAAATTTTCGCGACTATTTAAGGTGTCGAAAAATGTCAAAATATTCAAGGATCAAGCACATGCCGATTATTTAACGAAAAACATTCAAAGGGAAAAAATATATGCAACTAATTTATGATGTTAACATTCAATGACATTGGCCTACTGCTAAATTTCCGTCTTCGAAATGAAAGAGGAAAGGATAAATGTTTGGCCTCGAGTAACAGGTAGACAGAGAAACAGGTTTTTAACGTAATGTTTTACCGACGTTACAGTCAGAATGATTAACTTAATTTCTTATTTTTTATTAACAATGATATCCGTTACCTTAAATATTTTTTTTTATTCTCTTTATTCTGTTATGATCAGTAAGCCTACTATTGGATGCGCCGATTGACTTGCCTAAGTTCCCACGAGCTAGTTACTGCGCATTTGAAATACAAACTAGATAGCTTTTCTTTTTTGGTACTTAAGGTAACGGTATACCTTTTGAGCATGGTTTTTTATTATTTCAGCTATAGTTAATCAAAGTTTATTCATTCATACATCACTAAAAAGCATTTTTAAACACCTATCAAATGGTATAAAAATAATTTAAAACTTTTTAACTTGTAAAAAGTACAGAGACATTTTTGAAACACACCCTGCCTTCAAAAAAGTGACTTTATTTAAAAAACTACTTCGTTTCCAACTCTTATTCGATGTTCTTTAGAATCGTAATAAATGTATGTAAAAACAATCAACATTGACATTTGTTTCTTTGGCAATTAGCTCTTTCGCTCTTTTTGCACACATCGAAAGATTTTCCTCCCGCAATTCAAAGGATGTTTTTCCCCAAAACTTTACGTGTTCTACGAAACGTGATTTTTCCACTGGGTTTGACAATCCCAAAACACTGAATATTTTTAAAAGCCCTTTACGTCCTTTTCCGGCAAAGCGAGCCGCAAGTACGCTTTGACGGTTGATATTGTAAGTTTTGTCGGCTTTTCTGTTGTCAAAAAAAAACTCGTTAAGTGGGCATTCGCTATTTGTGCAAGTCAGTTCAAACTTTGTCCCCAATCCAGCACGAAAGCTACAGATTTCTTTTATAGTTATGACGTTGTGACAAAGTTTGCATACACACGACTTTCTCAAGCACTCTTGAATGAAATCCATGTTCGTGATCCACGACGTCAAAGGTTTATCGCATTCTTCGTCTGACGAATCTTCGCTTTCACCGGAACTTTCTAAGTCATTTAACATTTTTCTGTGAATTGCAGAAACAGAACAGGATGGCACAGAAGAAGATCGAAGTTTACTTTGATTTCTAAGCAATCTCCTTTTTGCTATAGAAATAAATTTTTTATATTTTTCTTCTTTCGTTTTTTGAAGACACGAACGGCGTATTACGATAACTTGACATTTTTAGAAATGAAAGATTTGAGGTGTTTTTTTTTCCAGATGTTCAATTCTTTTCGGAAAGGAAATATAAAAGAGAATAACCTCGTTGCGCTACCTTTCGATAAGGGCATCGGAATTTGCATCATGAAAGTAGAAACGTACAATAATAAAATGAGTGAAATCACCGATTTACCTCAATTTGAAAAACTCGTCGGGAGAAGGAAGAATGAGAAGCACCCAATGCTTAAAGAAGAAGAAAGAGTTTTATCCATGTTAAAGTTGTTAAAAGAAGATAATAAAATCTCGGACGCATTGTACGATAAAATGAAACCAGTAGGAAGCCAACCGCCACGTCTATATGGCCTAGCGAAGGTACATAAAAAAGATACACCAGTTCGACCAGTACTTTCCATGCCTGGCTCAGCCTACTATAAAATTGGTAATCAAGTTTCAAAATGGTTATCTGTTGTAAAGGAGTGCAATATCAATTCCTCAACAAAGGAAATTTCTGATCTGTTATCTCAAATTCAACTTAATACGAACGAAGAACTAGTTAGTTTTGATGTAAAGTCTTTGTATACAAACGTTCCGCTTGATGAAGCCATAAATGATTGCACCGAGCTTTTATTTTCTGGTAAATACGAACAGCCTCCGGTAGATAAAGAAACCTTTAAAACCTTAGTCTCTTTGCGCAGTCGTGACGTAGTTTTATTATCACACGATGGTTATTACAAGCAAATCGATGGCTTAGCTATGGGCAGCCCACCAGCTCCACTTCTCGCTAATGGTTGGCTAAGCAAGTTTGACTCTATCCTCAAAGACGATGCTGTACTGTATTCAAGGTATATGGATGATGTTTTGAGAAACATAGAACGTAATAGAATTGACGGAAAACTTCTACAAATTAACGACCTGCATCCGTCACTCAAATTTACCATTGAAAAAGAAGGGAAGAATACGTCTATACCTTTTCTGGATATGTTAATTATTCGTTCAAATAACAATTTATCATCGACATGGTACACGAAAGCTACCGATACAGGCCTGACGATGAACTTTCATTCACTGGCACCACGGAAATATAAACGGTCAGTCGTATCCGGCCTAGTTCATCGAATACATCGAGCGTGTAGCACATGGTCGAATTTTCACCAAAGTCTAGAAAAAGGTAAAACTGTTCTTGAGAAAAATCAATATCCGAAAGCTTTCTATGACCCGATAATTAAAAGTACGATATCTAAGATTATGGAAAATAATGATAACGAGAATCCTGATGAAGAAAACGAGAAAGAAGAGTCTGAAGAGAAGATGATTTTCATTCAATATCGTGGGCGAGTTTCGGAGAAATTTGAAACTTCTATGAGAAAGTTGAATATTCCGTGTAAAATTATTTTCACATTGAAAAAGTTGAAAAGTTCTCTGCCTCCATTGAAACCTGTAATTGAAAAATGTTTCAAAAGTTGTTTGGTATACAAAATAGAATGTCCACGATGCAACTCGTGCTATGTCGGACAGACGAGCCGACATTTAATCAAACGACTTAAGGAACATAAAAGAACTGGTCCGGTGGGAAAGCATTTCGACGATTGCAATAATCTTTTAACAATGGAAAATGTATCAATTTTATGTTCATCAACACGGAACGTTTATCATTTAATGACTCTTGAGGCGTTAATGATCAATTACATCAAACCGGTTTTAAATACAAAAGACGAATATAGAAGCAGAGCATTGGTAATAAAAATTTAATTACCTTACTCTCTTCTAAACTCGTTTTGTTTTTAGATTTTCTTGTAAATTTGATTTGTTGTAGTGTGAGGTGTAGTTTATGTATGATATGTTGAATAATTTTATACTTGTTTTTAACTGTTTTTAACATTATTTATTTGCTTTTAGACCTGATGATGGATAATTTTTATCCGAAATATATTGTCAATAAAAAATAATAAACATACTCATTGTTGGTCCTAATATTGGTATGAAATATAAAAGATTTTTTTATTTTGAAAAATTATACTCAAGAGGATGAAAGTGTTAAAAACATTCACTCGTAACTCCTATTCTATATGAGCTGTGAAAGGTCGATCTGAAAAAAAGTTATTTGGATAAAATCAATATTCCCTTTCAAAAATAAAGAAATAGTTTCACCATTGTCGTTTTTTTAGTATAAATAGCTAATAAAAAAAATCGATTTTTTGATACAATAAAGGTATACCGTCACCTTAAAACATGATCATTATTGTGTAATTTACTAATTGATTTTTGGGCAAAATAAACACCAACGATTTTTTTCTGATTGAAGTTTACAGCGATATATTTCGTCTCTAAACAGTAATAATTGTCTCTGTATTCCGGCAATGCGAGTTTTTCAAAGTGAAAATTTAAGGATACAAAACTACGAATGCTTGGATTTATTTCACTGGTGAAATAAATCCAAGCCACCCAAGTTAGGCTTAACAGACCTCCAAGCTATCGGAATATATATCGAAGAGAGAAACATTCGAACGAATAACGTACGAAAATATTTACATCCCTTTATTGCTATAATTATAGCCTGTCGTACTGTTAGCGTCAATTTTCGAGAAAGAGCGAAAATGCAACCTTGTTTCTAGGGCTTCTGTTACGCTTTCTGATGTGTGGCTACGACGAAAGAGGAAGTGATATTTTTGGGGATGGCGTAAAACCTTTTATCGTACCGAGCAACAATGTTTTGATTGCGGTCAAAAGAACGTAACTTACAGTTACGGTTGCAGGGGAAAGTGGGAAAGTGAAAGTTGCAGGGGAAATAATAAACGCTGTTTCATTGCATTTTAATTGAATATAAAAATTCCCACTATTGAAACTATATTGACTAATAACTAATTGAAACTATAAAGTTTGAGTAAAGAAACATACGCCAGTAGAATTTGCAGTTAGTTGGGACATCTTCTTGCAAATGTCTTCCTGAAATGAATTGACACCATACATATCTAATATCAAACCACGATCAGATACCGACACTGCAGAATAACGGCCACCAATATAAAGCATAGAGTTAGCCTATAAAACAAGATATTCTATCATTAGAAATAGTAGATACTATGAAGAATCCCTAAGCAAAAGTTGAGACATGTCCCACAGTGCTCGATCAACCGTGAGACTAAAAATCTTCTACTGTCGTGATTATGTTTTAAACAGTACCAGTAACAGTAAGTACTTGATGTGCTTATTTTTCATGTATATCATATGTAC
This sequence comes from Hydractinia symbiolongicarpus, assembly GCF_029227915.1. Lineage (NCBI taxonomy): Eukaryota > Metazoa > Cnidaria > Hydrozoa > Anthoathecata > Hydractiniidae > Hydractinia > Hydractinia symbiolongicarpus. The sequence goes on along the minus strand of NC_079885.1, from coordinate 12,667,114 downwards.
AAGCAAACTAGAAAGATTGATTTGACCTAAAGTAATAACAGTTAAAATTTGACGGTTTATTTACATTTAATATCGCCATTTTGTGTGAATACGAATTCATGTCAGTTTTTGTATCGAAACGCTATCAGCCCGCTTCGCGTATGCGATAAGGTTAAACTGAAACCCTACCCAGTACGAAATTCGAACTCTATCTGCAACATGTGAACATGGTCTAAAACATGATTCCCTGACTGGTGAAATTTCTGACTTTCGCAGGAGAAATAGCTTGATTTTGTCCCATTTCTACCTAATTTCTAAACTTTATAAAGACCTTCATTTAAAAAAAGCATTCTTTGTTCACAACAAGGTTATATCGCACGCTCTTTAATAAGACATAAGACTCGCGTGCTTGCTTGTCCGGTTAGGTTAAAGGGCAATCGAAATCACACTTTAGTCATGTTTGCTTGTCCGGTTAGGTTAGAGCCAATCGAAAGTTCCAAGCTTAGACAGCTATAGCTGCCCCTAACAATGTGTCAAAATATTTTTCTTAATACACTTCTCTTCGCACGTGGAGTTGCAAAGAATAATCCTGGCCATTCCATTTCATAAAATGCATCCAAGTGTTTTTCTCAAGGCCATCCGAAAACTGGTGCTACTAGGGATATTAAAACTACAGTAAAACTGCCAGCTTCCAATGCAATTTTTTGTACTTGGAACAACTTTACATTTGACTCGCTTAAATTACTCTTTTAACATGTCAATTTTTTTGTAGCTTCATTGCTTTATGGATTTATCGATTCGTGGCTTGACGCGCAATGTAATGTCTTCATTTAAAGAGAAAAAAACAAGTGAGCAAAGCCTTGCCGTGTTTTTTGTACTAAGGTGCAGAGTTGCCGAAAATGCCATAAAAAACATCTTTAATGTTTTACAAAAATATAAATTTTCTGGATGAAACTGGGTGAAATGCCTGATAAAATCCATACGTTGAATTTCGAAAATAGTTTAGATAGACACGGGCATTTCTGGTCAGTAACAAACAACCTTGAAAAAAAATGCGCCCTCACAAATGAGAGTTACCATTTAGCTGAAACCTTTGTTTAATATTCTCCAGTTGTAGTGGGAATGCACGAGGAATGTTTTTGGAAAAACCAAAAGACAATAGAAATAGTTCTTGTGTTCCTAATTGCACAGTACAGAATATTTTGAATATAGTCTCTGTTGATATGTTTTGAACTGTTTACATAATAGGAAAAACTTTCTTTTAGTTTATACTAGTCGATAAAGCCCGTGGAGAAATCCAGTTAGGCAAAAGGTCAATAAAAAAAGTTGTTTTAAAAATTGTGCTGACGTCAGCAATGGCCCGTCAAAACCAGAAATTTGTATACCTGTTGCCTTTATTGCATAGATCTTGAGACGCTGATCAAGGAAACATATAGGATCATGCCTCAAAGTTTTAAGTGCACTGCAATGGCTTCATTAATTTAATATACTTTCCTTTGACGTTAATATTATTTTAACGGTAAAGTTTGGTAAATTACAGAACAATTTTATGGGCGATGTTTTACGGACTTTATCAAAGAAAATAGTGAAGAATATAATCCACTTTGCAAGTCACAGACAGACAGACAGACAGACAGACAGACAGACAGACAGACGGAACTGGCGTATTATTATATAGATTGGTAAATCTGTACATTAGCTTATTTTGGTCTGAAGTTTAATTCTGCCTTTTGGACATTTTGAATTTCACTATGGGTTAAAAAACTCATGTTAAACACACTGAAGAATCATGCATGAAGTACTATTATGTGATCAGCATAAAATTTTACATGTAAATTTGTAAGATTGTTTCAAAAGTTGATGGCTACGAGAAACCAATAAGTAAGCACATGCTATAAATCTTTATTCACTTTTATTAAGTGATCTTTTATTGGTGAGTTGTTGCCAGTTTGTTTTATTTTGTGCTCGCATAAATTACAGGGTTGTATTGAAACTAAGTTTCGTGTGTATCTGTTGTGTCTAACCACCTATAGCTATAATTTGAAAAAAATGCCAATTGTCTTTGTCATTTTTTCTTGCCGCTCAGCCTTATAATAAACCTGCTGTCTGTGATATCATAAAACCTGTTCTGAAAATACTGTATTGTAAATAAAGTTATGGCTACTACGATTATATATATAAAGGCCAGGATACACTTGTATAATATCATTAAATATATTCTATAATACAGTTATAATTTTTCTACAATATACTTATAATTGGTTATAATATCGTTCCAATTTCATTTCATTTCATAACATCATTGCCACAACAACGCTAGCAGATTATTATACATTATTTTGATCAGCGCTTCAACCTCTACACGTTACAGGCATCGAATAAACTAAATTTCGCCATTTTTTTTTGGATTTGCAATGCTGACGTCAGCAAAACGTCTTAAACAACCAACTTTTTCAATGTCCTATTGCCTAAGTGCATTTTCCGCGGGTCATTATCGACTAGTCTCTTATAATAATACGGAGACTGTCTGTCCGTAACAGGCAAAGTGGATGTGTTCATTTTCCTTTGATATTGCCGAAAAATGCATGTCTAATATGTTAAGCTTTCTGACGTTACGGCGCGACGTCAATAACACTACTTTAACGTAAGCCATTACAGTGCACCTAAAATTTTGAGGGCAAATAACTTGGAAACGAGGTGGTGACGTCAATTTTTCACCGCGTGGGTAACTAGGGACCACCTAGGACCAACTTGGGTAATTTCCCAAAAACTGCATCCCCGAATCTGTTTCGGAATGGATGAGTTAATGACGTCATCAAAAACCTTCAAATCCTAATATCTCTGCAACCGTTTGTCAAAAGTACATGATCCTATACATTTTCTTGATCAGCGTTTCAAGATCTATACGATGAAGGCAACAGGTATACGAATTTCTTAAAAAAAAATTCGGGTTTTGACGGGCCATTGCTGACGTCAGCACAATTTTTAAATCCTTACACTCCTTACGCGTTTGTCAAAAACATGTGATCCTATACATTATTTGGATCAGCGTTTTAACTTCTACACATTACAGGCAAAGAATAAATAAAACTTCGCCAATTTACTTTTGGTACCTGCACTGCTGACGTCAGCAAAAAATCTAAAATAACCTAATTTTTATTGTCCTTCTGCCTAAGTGGATTTCTCCACGGGCCTTATCGACTAGTTAGGACATAATTATTCATGTAATTTCAAATATCGTGAAAGAAAATCGTCAATCAAAGAAAAAGCATTCATTCATTCATTATTTATTTATTCATTCAATCCAAGAAAAAGGTTTCATTCATTGCTATTCCTGTTGTTTTGCTAGAAGCTTTGTAATGTTTATCACGTTTTGATAATAAACTGTCAAATTCAAATTGACTGAAACAGCCTAGAAAAAGTAAAAAAAAGTAAAATGAATTCTTATACATCCAAACAATTTTTATCTGCACAAAAGTGTCGCCTCCGTGTTTTTAGAAACTTCAAGCTTATTATAAAATACCTCAGGACATTTTGAATTTTAAAATCAGGGCTTACCAAGCAGTAGCTTAGAATACACATGCTCCTCAATGAGAGTTCACCAGAGTTCACTTGTTTTTATTTAATCTCAGGCTGGAAAGTTGCTTATACAACAAAGCACCTAGACGTTTTTCTTCCTATAAGAATCCAGTCAACTTATTGACAAATATTTCTTACACAATTATAAAGTGCGATTAATAAATCTTACCATGCTGTTGCCAACGACTTGAGGTAGAAGATGCGTCAAACAGCCAATAGGTGATAACCCAAGTTTATTATAAACTAGATCAAAGCTTGCCTAAGGAGAAGTGAAAGAATGTGATGGTGAATGGGTTGGAGGTCTTTACTGTGATAGTGGAAACTAGTAGAAACTGGTCGTTAGCTCATAGAAAATTGATACATGTTTCCCATATCACTATTTTTTGCATCCTTGCACGGGGTTAGCATAAAGCAAAGAAATTTACTTTTATGGGGATTATTACTATATTATAGGCATGATTATAATACGGTTTTCTATTTGATAACCCCCTGATTTCTAAAACAATGTGGAAAGATCACAGGAATAAAGCTACCTTTTTGATTTTCTGCAGTAAATTTTCTGTTCAAAAGCTATTGTGTCAAAAATAATTTACCTTTGAAGTTGCATATGAAAGATCAGAAGCTACAACAATAGCTGCACCAAACTCAAGAACTGGACCATTTATTGCACAAACTAATGGTTTGCTAAATGTTAGAAGAGTTCCCAGAAAATGCCTATAAAAACAAGAACCTTACATTACATTATATAGCATAGAGGTAACTGTTATGTCTCCATATACTGAAAATTCTAAATACTAAATAAGCTCTGCTGCTGAATAAGCACTAAACACCCTTTGTTGTTAAAGGGATATATTGCAAACAAACAAAAAGATAGAAAAATAGAAAATGTACACCATCAAGGAAATGTAAACATGACAACACAATGTTATTCAAAGATGACCATGTTATAAGGTGCATAAGGTTTTAAGAGATAATGGTCTGATTTCAAAGTTTCTAAGGGCTGACAGACAAGCTAATATGGATATATATTTATGTATTTTCATTTTTTATTTTTTTCATTTCCTGACTCAAATTAATAATTGACCTTGTCAAACAAGTGACCTACAAAAAGATAAAACTTGTAGTAAGAACTTATTATTCCTTAAATCTCTTTAGTTTTTTTAATTACCTGGAAATGGAGAACAGTATGGTTATATATAAAAAAACATAACTTTGTAGATTTATTGTAAATGATATAACCGGAAGCTTAAAATTATTAAAAAAGAAGTCGAAAAAGTTTTTTAATGTTTAGGCTTCTGGTTATATCATTTACCATAAGTTATTTGCTCAAACCGATATTTTTGTTTTCTAGATTTAGTTTTCATATTTCTATACTACTTTTGTGGCAAACCTATTCAAATTTAGTTGCAATAAAAAATAGGACAGAATTGAAGGAAAAAAAACAGTATACCTAATACCAGATATTAATTCATACACAAGTGCTCTATATTCTTTGTCATCAATACAATTCATTAATTCAGAATAATCGATCCCCGAACAGAAGAAGTCGCCATTATTTGTTAGTAAAACAGCTTTAACTTCACTGTTTTTCTTTGCTTTCATTAAACAGTCACATATTGAATCAAGCATCTGTATAAAAAAATTTAAAAAGACACAGTAAAAGAAAACAACTAGCCAAACATTTTATTGGAGTATAAACCATAACGATGGACATGGAAATGGAAAAATTGTTCGTCATGGTTTCGACTAGTGACTAACGTTAAATAACATGAATTAATTTTTTAACATAATTTCTTACTTAATGTTAGTTCACAGTGGAAACATGTTTAATTTGTGTAATTTCAAACTCACCCTCTTCTTAATTTATGAAATAACGTGAACTTGACATTTTGATAGCAAGTTTACGTTCATTTCATGAAACAAGAAAATATCATAGAAATACTGATATTTGCAAAACATACAGTGTGAGAACTTGTGAGATAAATACCCTCAAAAACACAGTGTTAAGGTTTATAAAAGAACATTTTATCTTCTAAATATGTTTGGCTTTCTTTCATTGATTTAAATATGCCATCTGAAACATGACTTCTACCCCATTTCTAGACAGTTTTGGAAAAGTCCATGGTCCATTGATCTCCGATCAATGAAAACAACAACATCAGTGAAATTTTTTTTCAAAAATTTTACCAACGTGTTGGTTCTCTTGCCGTGGAATAAAACTATGCATAATCAATAAGATATGGTGAATAAAAAAAATATTTTTTAAAAAATTATTTCACATAATTTTATGTTGTGAAAACCAAGTGGAAACCAAGCTTAAATAAAGCCAGGCATATAAGTGTGTTTGAATATAGAAATTCAACTGTAAGGCTGGCCTTATGCTGACTGAAGTCAATTTGGCAAAGGTAAAACAAAGAAGAAAAAAAATACAAAAGTGTCACTAGAATAATGTTATCACAGAAATATATTAATGTATGTGGGAGGGGGTGGGGGGAGGGGGCATAATGGTGTAAAACTATGCTTTTAAGAAAAAAAATCACTTACCCCTATAGTCAAAACGTTATGCCTTTTGGTGTTATTCAGCGTAATCACCATATAATTTTTTTTAATTGCACATAAAACTAATTCTTCATTATGAGAGTGTCTAACACGATTAGTCCTATTTAAACTTCTTTTAGCACCAACACTACTCACAACACCATTTAATTTAATTGGATCATAACAATTTAAAATACCATTTATTTTGCTTAAGCTAGTCTTTTCTGGAGCCATTGTCTTTGACTCATGTAAGAGAGTATCTCGTAAAAGTTTCTCACTTTCACTCAATTTCTTTTTATGAAAGCCATTAGGTAGAGAATGGTTTGTTACTTCAACTTTATTAAAAATGTTGTTAGATTCCTCATAGTCACTTAGATCAGCCATGGATTTTGTTCTTTTGTGCCTGTTCTTTGTTCCTCGTGAAAGTAACATCTTCAAATGTACAGTTTTTGTCTTTTCTGTATGTAATACCTTATATGGGTTTGCACCTAAAAAAATGTTAGCACCCTTTTAGAATAAAAAATAACATATTCAAAACAAACAGGATTCTTTATGGTAAGATTTCTTCCAGTAAAACATTCCTAAAAAAATACTTTAAGATCTGTTGTGCCATCACTGCATGTTTGCTACGATGCAGTTATCGTGAAAAGATACAGTTGATGGGAAAGAATAACACTGGGGTATATTTCATTCTCCTCAAAAAAAATTTAATCGATGCTATTTTCTTGGCTAAGATATAACAGCTTTCATGAAGATTATTTTTCTGTAGCAAAAATCTTTTTTTTTTGATGTTATCACAAAAGCATTAGTTGGAGGTTCATATTTTCAACCCGCCTTCCACATAACATCTGCTGAGACATAAGCCTTTCAAGGTGAACAATCATAGAAGTGATATATAACACACATTAACAATCTCTCTATCACACTAAGTCTGCCTTTTTTCTGTATACATTGTCTTGTTTGGCCAAAATAATAAAAACAAAGCCTACGGTTCTAAAACAGTATTAAGTCAGTAAATGTAAATTGGCAGCAAAATGAATCAAAACAGAAAATCTCCTTTACTCTTGACATGACAAGACATTTTGATTTGTGGCCATACGTGGTAATACAGTTTTTAAGGTTCCTAATCACACAGACACAAAAAAAATACCAAGATACACAAAAAACTAATGTATAAATACCCAGAAATGGCAATACATAGCGTTTTAACCTATGGGAAGTTAAATATTTAACAAAAAATCAAAAACGTTCTGAGACAATGTTTCATAATAATATAGATAATATAGATATAGTGTGTACCACAATATTCCTGAAAAGGCAAAATTATGGTTCAGATTAATATGTATCAATGAGATGTGATACAACAGTGTGGATACACATTTAACTGTCGGTGTCTTGCTTATGATGTTGGTACTTCAGCTTTGTGACAACAGATTTAAAATGCTGTTAAGGAAGCTAGGCTTGTTTTCCAAAACAATGATAAATATATGTAATCACCTGGAATAGGATTTGAAGTGCGTTGAAATTGTTCAATGAGATCTGTACAGGACAGTAAGTTTTCTACTGGCTCCCAAGTAGCAGAAGACAAATCAAAACCCTTCCAGTAGACTAAATATTCTTCTTTACCTCTGTGCTCTCGACGACAAACTATCTGTTCAACCTAAATGTAAAGAAAAGTGCAACTGATTACCAACATTTTCACATTGGTAATAAAATGAGTAAAATATCTTTTAAACTCAAATTTATCCTGGATTTAAAAAAAGAACAGATTCTAAATTTATGATTTTATAACTCGCTTAAGTGTTGTGTCTATATTTGATCTTCTTTGACAAACAGCAAGAACAAAGAAGCAGAACTAGGGTTCTGTTTTCCCCTGTTTTAAGCTAGTGCTCTAGTTAATATTACTTGCATCATAAATTGCTTTGACAGTACCAAGAAATATACATATAAATATATAAAAATATATATATAAAAAATGCCAAAACATTTTCCCTTTTTGAAGGCAACAAGAAAACCTATGAGGTTATAACACTCATCCTGGTGGAATCTGGACCAACTGCGTTTTCAGGCTTATATAAATAACATACTGCTCTGTACCTGCCCAGGGATCAAGTGACCCCTGTAACAAGGATGGAACATAAATGACTGCAGGGACTAATCGATTTGAAATTATTTATAATATTTTAATAACAAACTTTTTCTCTTGATGTGTTTTTATTTTTCTGCAAAAGTTCTTGTGGGACATGGGTTTTAAACCTTAAAAATTTCCAGCGAGAAATTTGAAAACTAATGAATGGAAAATTGTAAAAGTTTATCTTCAAATTTTTAATTTTTGGTAATGTAAAAGTAATCCACATGAAAAAAGTTTCTGATGCTTTTTATGAAGAAATCTTCCATATTAGCCATATGGGGTAACTTGATGAACAATGCATTTTCCTGCAGGTGTTCTCAAATATGTGTAGTATAATCTTAAAAAATGTGATATTTCCTCTTTAAGTTTTGATTTTTAACCCAGCCAAAAAGCTCAGTCTTGTCTTTTCATGCTTAGTATAGTAGCTAAGCTACCTGTAAGAACAACATCAAATAACATCGAGGTTGTTCTCTTTTGTAAACAAACCCATTGGTATTTTTGTAATAAGTACCAAATTTTATGTGTTCATTTCTTGCGCTTATGAGTGTAACCAAAGTGCCCTGTACATAAGTCCTAAAAATTTAAGTCATTGGCTCACTCTTTACGAATGACACCACGTAACAAAGGAAAACCATGCTTTGCTATTTCTTGTAACCTATACCGAGATTTGGTTGTGATATATATCAGAATTAATTGTCTTTAATGTATAAAAGATCTAAAAATAAATTAAGATTAATTATTATTGCTTTCTTGTTATTAATTTATTTATTTTTCTATTTATACTTTGTTAGATCTCTTTAAATTAAAAGAATTAGCACATTTATAAAAATATGCATTTCAAATACAGCATTTTCTACGTACATGAAAAAGACATTTCGCTTTTTTTTTATAATTTCGATAATTTCAGAAAGCTATCGCACGCCTAAACAAATCTGCACGTGTGTGAGGGCATGCTCACGAAATGGTCTGGAAAAGTTTATATGCGTTGTTATATATTGTTATAATTTACTGTACTCGGTTTTTTGTCATGTTTACAATTTGGGCTGTAATATGGATTTATAAACGTCAAGTATTACAACTTGTGTTTATCTTAGTTTAGTCTGTTATTTGCTTTCTATAGCTATGGATCAATAGTTACTGGTATAAGTAGCCTTTGTAAATATTTGTTATGCAATGAGCTTGAATTTGGGATGTCGGACAGATAAATGTTTGTGGTCTTCAACCAACTCAAATTATTTTTCAATAAAGTATAACTAAAAAAATAAAAATGTAGCAAACAAATCGCTAAGCAAATGAAAAATCAAAGCAACAGAGTACGCTGCGATAGAGCACTTCAAGCGGCTACCACATTTGTTTATATTTATCGTACCGTATCTATTTACGCTGACGTGTTTCAAGTAGTAAAGATGGCGCTGATGTTTGCTGTGACTGTTGTGGAGCGCTCAGCTTCGAGGATATTTGTTCTTCTTAAAAAACAAAGTATTACATCTTGCCGAAGAACAACTTTTCAAGACATATTGACATTAGCATGTCCCGATATGTCAGCTCGTTCAGAAAATACTGAAGTTAAAGTAACAATTGAACTGACAACAACTTCTGATAATAGCAGTCCATGCTGGATACACGGGGACTAAGAACGACAAGAAACAGCAGTTCTGAAGTATAACAATAGTAATGGCCCAGAGGTACAAAAATAGACCCAGCGCAATACAGTAAAGTGAGGCTCACAAGAAGACCAGAGTAGACAGTAAAACAGTAAAATGATATTTTTTTGTCTGAGGAAAAGGTAAAAAAAAATCTGCCGACCGACCAACCCTGGGAACCTCTCACAACATACAATCTGTTGGGACATGTTTTTGTGAGTGGCAACCAAAATGTAAATACTCATTGGTAATTACCCTATTTGCCTTGGGCAAGAATTTTGGTGTGATTATCATGTTATGATTACTGGCAGCACACATTCCCTGTCCTGCGCTAATAAATTACTTCTTTTAAAGGTAGTGACTGCTACAAATAAAAATTCCAACAGGTATTAATATTACAACATGTATTTATGCGATGGTCGTAACTGGAGTAGATGACTGTTTGCTTATATGTTTAGATCTTATAGATGCGCTGTTTATCAGCAGTTTTGTTGGTTTATCCACACCAGATTAGGAAGAAGTGTACGTCGAGTGATCCCAGCTTGTGTAACAAGGATTCGTCAAGAATACCCGAGCCCTGATGGAAAGTATGTGGGTTTTTGTGAAGAGACAGGAGTCTCAGAGGTGGATTTCTCTTGGAGTAGAGACAATTAAATTTTGTTTTTAAATATAACCACATAAGTGTAACATACTTAAAAGAGAAGACGAACTATAAATTATTTGTTGGTCAGAATTAATATTTTATTATGGCCTTTTATGTTTTAAAAAAACGTTTGTATTCTGTTTTCTTACTAACTATTTACAACTTTATACGCTTGTATTTTATCGAATTTGATATTATTTCTTCTCTATCTGGTCGTGCGACAGGAGCAACTTTCTTGTTGTATTGACGTTTTTTTCTCTTCGATGCGCTGGCTTTACTTCCAGAGAATGCACGCAAAATTATTTTTTGAATTATGTAAAATAGATATCCTATTTCTTTTTCCTCTTTAACTGGTTTAGCCAAAAATCGTTTGGTTGGTTTAGAGTATGCAATTTGAAACAGCGGTGTTGCTGTACCTTCATCATCCACCTGATATTTCTGTGAACGAAACAAACATTTAACACTCTATTAACATATCTTGTAAAGAAGATTTAAGTATTTTTTTTACCTGTTCCCTTCTACAATTATTATTATGGTCGAGGATTGCTAATTGTGTTCCAGCGATCATTTTTTCCATTCCGAAGAATGAACTTTTTGGAAGATATCTAATCTTCAAGGAATGAAAAACTTAGAGCATGGTCATGTGAATTTGTTCGTTCATTTGCTCTAGATCTTTGACGAGTGTTTTTTGCGTAACAATATGGATCAATGCATTGTACGTGGAGGGTAAAGGTTCGCAGGATGCGCAAGGTTCATCATGTGGCAATTCATCCCTCGTTATAGCGTCTTCGATAACCTTGAAGTGGATTATAAATAAAATAAGTCTACAAAATACTGCTCAAAAATGAGCCTAGGAATTTTTTAAGAACCATATGTACCTCTTAAACTTTTTTTTCAGGTCTTTTCTTGGAAGTTTGCGTTTCCTTAGCTCGCAGTTTGAGTGGGAAAATTGTTGGCAAAGATCCTGGTACCAATTTCTTTTTTGCCGTTCTCTCGGTATAAAACAATTCATTTTGAAGGCTCCAGCTTTTATCGAAATAGTTCTCCGTAAAGTGATCAGAACATAAGAGAACTTTTTTCAGCAATTCTGTTCTATTTATAGCTTTTACCCAGGCATTTCGTAAATTTGTATCTCCTGATAGACGAAAAAAACTTATTTATTTGTCGCGTTTACTATTATTGCTGCAACCGCTGAGCAACACGACATGTTCGTTCTGAAACTGATTATTTTCGGACATTTCTTTGCTTATGATAAACTGTCTAGCAACTTCGTATCTACGTTCTTTTTAGGGTTTTTTTTATACCAGTTCAGTCCCAACGGGATAGAGGTTTGGTCTATGCTTAAGTGTGTGTTCATACTAGCATTATAATCTTCAACGTTTCGCATCAAAGATGTTTAAGAAAACATAAAAATAAAATTAATCTATTGCTTGTTTATGTATGACATTACATACATACTTTGACAGATATATTTACTTTTTTTCTGTAAATAAATTTAAGGAATTCATACGTTATTAATTTGTGATTTTTATTTTTGCAGTCTGTCAATAGCATTTCACGATCCAAAAATACTTATCGCAGACGATACATTTTTTATTTGAAAGCGTCTGACTCGTAGCCAGGGGTCAATTTTTAAATCTTCGGCATTACAAATTAAATTCGTTTTATTCATTCCCCATGTTTTCGGTCCGATTTTGAACCTGGACACTGACGTAGGTGGGACATATTAGATAAGCCTCGCATTCATGAGCAATCGTGTTTACAATATGGCGAACTAATGTAGCTACACGAGGACGAAACTCTCAAATTTCAAAGAACAACATTACACTGGTAATTTGTATTTAGTAAATTTTAACCTGAAATTCGTTAATAATAACATGTTTTCTTAATGTAAACTAACTTTCAGTTTTTAGCAGACACTACCTTTAAACAGCATTCCGATCCATTCCCCCAATTTACAATTGCGTTTCATGCGAATGATGTTGTATACTACAAATTGCTTTAAAATACAATATTCTTTATTAATATGTGTGTTTTTTACTGAGGAACCAAGACAAACAAAGGTTTAGGCTCGATTTAGTTATATTGTAAATGAAGGATGCATAATTATATTAACATTTTAGTGATGGTCTTGTTTTCTGAAAAAAAAAATCACATACCTCAAATATCTTTTCATTAACTTGCATACTGAAAACAGAAAAGCATTTTTCTGAAAAAGTTCTTCACAGTTATGCAACATACATAATGGCCAATAATAATAATAATAATAATATCTAATTATGTGAATATATCTAATTATGTGAATACCTCTAGAAAAACAACAACAATACATTACACAATGGTGACACACTCAATTCTGCTGTTTAATTAACACTTGGACAAACCAAAATGGTATCATATGCTATTAGAGCTGTTATCACAAATCATACAGGTTTTGAAGCCAATTTAATAATGACTCAGACTGGTTACAAAATAAACTAAGAAATAGTTTTTTGAGGAAACAATTTTAAAAACGCGATGCTTCAAAGTATAAAATATTTAAACATCAAATGGTTTGATTCTCCTTCTTCCCTATTTTGGGGTGACATTTAGTGTATACTTTGCAATTCGAGTCCATACAGAAATATTAATTTGAGGAACATATTGGATATAACAACTTAAGCAGATGGGGCAAAACTGTTTTTTTTTTAAATAATTATATGAGGCGACTCCAACTTAATGAGTTGTTTTACGGACTCGACCAAGCCTAATTTTCACGAAAACAAAAAAATAAAAATATCAAGCAAAAAGTTTTAAAGAAAAAAAAATTTAAAAAAAAAATTTTTCTCATCCCATCTCGTGAAAATATTATGAGCTTAAAAGATAATCAATGATGTTATATTTTGTTGGTTGAATGTCAATCTATAATTATACTAAACAAAGTGAATCAATAACGTCACTGTAGTTAAGGCCATGAAGCTAAAATGCCCGGTGCATTAATTTTGTAATCACAAAAAAGTTACGTGGTTAGACAGAAGTTTAATTTTTTTTGTGATTTATAACAAAAATTAGCTACTTTTACTAAAATAATTATAACACAAGTGTAAAACAAGACAGATTATTGCCCTAACACCCTCCTTCGTTATGCTTATTATATATGTTTGAAATTACGCTATCTAAAATGTAATACTGCAAGTCTTTTAGACAATACCATTCAGGAAAAATAATAAAAATAAGGTAGAATACGCTTGTCGTAACACCCTCCTCCGTTATAAATTTTAAATAAATAACTTAAATGCTGCGTACAACTTTAAATATTGTCAACTAAGTCTGTAAAAACATTCTGCACTTAGATTTTCCTATAAGACTGCACAAAAAACATTAAAAGAACCTAACATTTTTATTAAAATCAACTTTTGTGTTTTCTTATTATTTTAAGTGGGAGAAAAATAACTTGGTGTATAACTTTCAAAACAGCGCAAGAAATATTCTTGCTGCATAACTTTTAAAAACAAGTTTTTGAGCATGCAAGTATTTTAATCTTTTCTCCTTGACAGCTAGTTATATTAATAATTTAAAACAAGAGAAGAAATTTACCCAAACATTTTTTATAATGAGACAAATTATTATTTTTCCTTTGCACCAAAAGTATCAACTGCGTGCAAGATGCGAAAATACATAGAAAAATATGCTTGTCGTAACACCCTTCTCCATTGTTATTTTTTTTTTCATTGTTCCGACCATTTATTTGGCCGACCGACCAACTGTAAGCTACCGTCGCTACCGAAGAACAACTAATTAAATTGGAGTCGCCTGAGTAAATAATTTCAGCTCAGAGGAAATACCTCATTCACAGTTTATGGTCATCGGTTTTCTGTCATCTGCTTTTGTTGGATATAGAAGTCGTGCAAAAATTAAGATTAAAAAAAGTTTTTAGTTATAGATAGATGAATAGATAGATGTGCATATTTTATTATTATGGGGAGTCCTGGAGTATTTAATTTTCATTTTAAGCTACACAGATCCAATTAGGGTCCACACTCTACCTGACAACTCTCCGACACATCCCACAGCCATCACATGGCCGGGGTTAACCCAGGACTATGGTCTTATTCACTCACCCCAATAAATTGTTGCCAGTTATACCATGTAAACAGAACTTAATAAGATCTTTATTTCTCAAGTTCAAAAATATCTGCCTAATGGTACCACTAAGAATTGGAGGTATGTCAGCTTTGTTGTTTTTAGCAACTCTCAAAGGCTTCATCAGTTTTTGGGAGTTGGCACATCAGTGATCAAATTAAGGGATTGTAAATTGCGATCTATTTTCGCAAACTAACAATATCAAAGTAAATAAAAAAAATCACAATCTCAAAAGTATCACAAGCATCACAAAACACGTCTGCAATTTCTATTGAAACTTCAAAAAAGATATAATTAGTTTCACAAGTTTTTTCCTGGAGTGCAGATTTGTGAAATACAGAGATTTTTCATTTGTTCATTCTTCTCCTTGTTATACTGCGTGTTTTTAAGATATTTCTAAGTTTTTTAAAACTGAAGAAAAAGATATCAATGACAAATAAACTTTTTATATAAGTTTTTTTATTTATTTACAAATAATATAATAATAAAAATATGGGAGGAGATTAGTTGCACATTTGAATTCAGTTTAATTGGAAATATGTCACCTGTTTGTGTTGCAAAGTTTGCAATAGGTGGGAGGCAAGAATTAAAAACACTAGGGTTTTCAGTTAATTTGGATCAGACCAGGGACACATTTAATTAAAAAAGATGTGAGAGTGCATTGTAATAGTCTTTAGTATAAGAAGGAAATGCAATCGGAAGAGAGCACTAATTAAGTGGTTTTCTTTAAGAGTTGTGACAGAGTCTCTAATTGTAAGAGGAGTATGCAATTGTTATACGATCTTGAAACAAACTTCAAAAGTACCGGCGTAATTGCGCATATTTATTTCAATACGATCCAGAAACAAAAGAACTTGACGAAGTTTTTTTAAAATACGAAAAGAAATGATACGAACTGCAGTCCTGATCTTTTGAGGTGCGGAATCGCGACCCCGCATATCCGCACGCTCCAAGGGCAGTCCTGTGAATTATTGCCTGCTGTGTCGTGTGGGAGACAGAACTTCTGGACTTCTTTTTAATACAATCACAATAAACATATTTGATTTCTCTTCCCCCCTTTAAAAACATTTTTTAAACTTTATTCAACATGTTTTTTTCTACATTCATCCGAAAGCTGTACAGGACACCTCTCCCATGTTCTGGTTATATTTAACTTGCATGGGTGCGCACTCTTCTCGCAGTATTCTCTGTGGCGATGAAGGTGGGACAACTTGTGGCACGGTTCCAAATGGTCTTCCGAATTTCGTTCGAGTCTTAGTGTAATGCACCAGCCGAGCAAAGGAATGTCAGCATGAAGAAAAGGAGCCGACTTCAATGTTCTCTATACCTTACGTTCTTCATAATAACACCGACTGTTTTTGATTGTGGCAGTTATTCAAATTTCACAACAAAATTACGTTAGCAATTTTTTTGCCAACACAACTACGTTATCTTCGTATTTTACGTTGGCAGTATGTCGGCAGTGCCGAATGCCTACGCTAATTTTAAGGGCTGCATTGATACGAAGTTTTGATACGGTCCTTTATTAAAGATACAAATACATTCAATTACTCAGTAAGCCTACCAGACGACCACACTTTTCATATTTGTTATCACAGTCTATATTGGGAATATTTTAGTGCATGTGCTAACGTTGGCACATGTAGTTGAATATAGACGTGCTATGATGACGGATTCATTGCACATGCTAATTGTTTTGCATACATTTTTCTTGAGTTCCTTATCCTAAAAGAAACCAGTTTTGCACATGGACGTGGACACAGTATTCGAGGTCTTGGTAATTTCATTTGAAATTGTGGATTGATTACTTTCCTGAATTCAACTCACGAAAATAAAATAAGAAAGCAAACATTGTAAAAAATTGTATATCGTATTAAAAAGAAGTCCGGAAGTTCTCTCTCCCACAAGATACAGCAGGCAATAATTCAGCCCTGCCCTCGGTTTTGTGAGAAGAGATTGAGTCTCCTGTACAGTTCTGCTACATGTTGAACTGTGCCTGTGACAAGCATTTTCAAAGCATGTCACCGGCGACTTCTGCGATATACAACCTAATGATGCCCTGACCTTCAGTTCGTAAATAGGACGTGCACAACATACTTCGTAATGAGTTCATCTCGAAACTTAGAGAGACAGTTAGCAGTGAACTATTAACGGAACTGTTAATGGGACTTGTACTCCATATCCATTTGTCATCGTCTTAGGGACCGTCTCAAAATGTTCGTACGTAGTTCGTATAATTCGTATAAAAAACTTCGTATCGATTTATTAAATCTTTCGTATCATTTTATTTTTAATACGAACTTTTTCGTATCATCAAAATTAAAAGTTCGTATAAAGTTCGTATCATTTAAAATAAAGTTCGTATGTAGTTCGTATCATTTTTAAAGAAGTTCGTATAAAAATTTGCTTATAGGAAGTTCGTTTATTGTAATTGGACTATTATCTATAGTCTTTATATTTAATTTTTTTCAACAATTATAAAGTTCGTTTCGTTATACGAACTTCGTTTATTTTAATTGGACTTATTATCTAAGGTCTTTATTATTTAAATATTTTTTAACAATGACAAAATTCGTTTCATTAACGAAATTCGTTTAACAAATATTATTCACGTTATTACGCGTCTTATATCATAAAAAAAACTTTCAAAAAAAACTTTGTTTTGTTTACTAAGTTTATTGCGCTATCTTTACTGCATCTTATTTCGAAAAAAAAAAAAACTTTATTTAGTTAGAATTAAATAATATGTTTTAAAATATTGCTTCCACTTGAATTAGATAAAATAAGTTTAAATAATATTGCTCGCCCTATCATTGCGTATTATTTCACGTTTTTCTACAAGAATTTTCTGTAGGAATATCGAGGATGCAAAACGGGTCAAAAGTTAAGAATATCATAAGAATAAACCAGGCTCCAACTTTAAATATAGATTTTAAATTTTGTATGAAGTGTAAACTTTTTATCCTTTTAATAATAACAACTTTGGCTTCGTTACGCGTTGCAAATAATAAGGCTGATTATATGCTTTCAGGTTGCATGCATGTTTTTTTATGTTTGTTTATCTTGTCACGGCACAATTTTATTGGTGAATAGGTAAAAATAATTTCAGTTGCTATTTTTTTTATTGTTTTTTTGCTTTTTTTGCAATAAAAATATATATACAAACTGTGCTAAAATATGCTAAAATATATACAAACAGTGGTTAAAATATATACAAATTTTTCTAAAAACGCAACGATAAAATACTTTTAAAAACATTAAACATTGTCTCTGGCTTTTTGTTTGGCGATTAATTTTCGTTTTACTTGTCTGCATTTTGAGTTCACAATTTCATTTAAATTTTTCATTTCCATAAATTCATCGCTGTACCGTTTTTTTGCTTGACGCACTATAACACTCATACGATTCGGAGAGAGGGAAGAAGTGTTTAACGCTCCTGTTTGGTAATTTCGAACACCACCTTGTATTTCGTGTTTTTTTATTTATTTTTTGGTAAGTCAGCACCACCTTTAATTATTTCCGGATATTTCTCGTGTATGCTTGGTCTTCCTCGTCTTTTATTTTTATCTAAAAAAATAAGTAAATTGAATTTTAACTACATTAATAAATTTAAGAGTTTAAAAAAAGGGGAGAAAAAAATAAAAAAATATATACTTTGCAACAAATCAGTCTCGTCGTCGGAACTGGCTGTGTCATATATCCAATCGATATCACTGTCGTAATTTTTAGACATGCTATGAAAGTAGCTAGTTTTAAAAAAAACTGTTTAATTTAATTAAATTCGATATTTTAAAAAGGAAATACAAATGCTTGATATTAAATTTAAGTTTGGTTGAAACTATTAAAATAAATCGTATATTTTACTTCTTTTATTTCTGGTTTCGTATTGAAATAATTATGCGCAATTACGCCGGTACTTTTGAAGTTCGTTTTAAGTTCGTATAGCAATTTACTTCGTTTAAAGTTCGTATCATTTCTTTTCCTATGTCAAAAAAACTTCGTTTAATTCTTTTGTTTCTGAT
Organism: Hydractinia symbiolongicarpus; assembly: GCF_029227915.1. Lineage (NCBI taxonomy): Eukaryota > Metazoa > Cnidaria > Hydrozoa > Anthoathecata > Hydractiniidae > Hydractinia > Hydractinia symbiolongicarpus. The sequence continues at coordinate 12,648,457 of NC_079885.1, read as the reverse complement.
TTTGTATTGAAATAATTACGCGCTATTACGCCGGTACTTTTGAAGTTCGTTTCAAGATCGTATAGCAATTTACTTCGTTCAAAGTTCGTATCATTTTATTTTGTATGATAAAAAAACTTCGTTTAAGTTCGTATCATGTATTAAAAAAGTTCGTATAAACTTCGTTTATATTTTTTATTTTAAACGAAGCACTTCGTATGACATTCGTTTCACGAAACGAAGTACTTCGTAGCGTTCGTATAATTATACGAAAAAAACGTACGAACATTTTGAGACGATCCCTTAGGAGATCAATATACATCGCATTTATGACAGGTCTAGCCCCAATACAAGGTGAAAAATTCAATATGAAGACTACCGTATTTTCTGGTATATAACCCGCGGGTTATAAGTTCATTTTTACGACTTCCACTGTTGGTGCAGGTTATGTGGTGCAGGTTATGTAATAAGTTTTATATTTTCTGTCATTTATAGTGAAATTGAAAGTTTATACATTCAATGAAGAAAATAGTAACAACGGGATAAAATGCGTACATTAATATAACTGCATGCACGATCCTATATCTACGTAATCTTACTTCAACTACATGATTTAATTTTTTTCACACAGTGAAATTGTTTTAACTTTCTTGCCAGTGCTAATATTACGAGCTCTCCCTAAAACACAATTCTGGAGATCATTTTTTTTGTGTGTTGAATGTAATTCTAATCTATTTATATCTTTGCAATCACATTGAGCACATTGAAATGATTTGCTTCTGGTAATAGAGCAATATAGCAGGTATCATTTTTAGATTTAATTGACAGGTATTTCACAACCTAGTGCCCAGGACTTAATTATTAATTCCTGTTAAAAATATTAAAAAATGTTAAAATTAAAGTATAGATAATAATTTTCTTTTTTATCTTCGCTACCTTCAAGCAACAGGTGGCCTCCTCATTGCCGCAATTCATTTTATCATGCACATTGTGATTGCTGAGATATAAATAGATAACAAAATTCTATAAACATTAGAAAAAAATGTTCCGTACATCACTGTACGACAACTGTAAACAACATAATAATTATCATGGATTGTCTATCCGTGATAATTATTATGTTGTTTATTTTTATGCCAAAAATCTACAATATACATGAAAAAACAGAGATTTTACTTTAGGTGTATAACCTGATAGAATGGTTTTTTTGTTTGTTTGTTTAAGCTGTTTGGAGCAAGAGTTATTATTGTCTGAAACTAATGTCTACAACTTAAAAGAAAACAGCATTGTCAAATTAATTTTAATTCATTGTTTCGGCAATCGGAGACAAGGAAGTTAAGACTGAGAGAGTCGCTAGTTCAGACACTCCGTTCTCGTGTTTGGGGTTCACGAGTTTAAACGTTCCCCACTTGTCCCCACCATGAAAAAAACAAAACATACGCACATGTTTATAAAATCATTAGGTTAAGTAAATATACGCTGAATTTTTTTGTTAACACAATGCAGGTTATGCAAAGGTCATCATCATCATCATTCTGGGCTTAACGTCCGTTTTCCATGCTAGCATGGGTTGGACGGAGTATATTAATGACCCTCTTCCAATCTGATCTAGACTGTGTTAGATATAAACTCAACTTTTTCTGTATCAAGTCTGTCCTTATAACCTCCTGACAAGTCTTTCTCGGTCTGCCTCTGAGCTTTGCCCCAGGAACTATCAAGTCTCTACACTTTCTTACCCAATTATCCCCCTCCATTCTTTCCAAGTGCCCCAGCCAATTCAATCTTCTATCTAGATAACAACTTTATTTGTACGGATACTTAGCCTGCTTCTTAGCTCATCTGAACTCTCTCTGTCTCTCAAACATCCACTTAACCATTCTCATATCATTCCTTTCGAAACGGTCAAGATCTTCCTGCTTTACTGCCCATGTCTCACTACCGTACAACATAACACTTCTTACACAGGCCTCATACAAACTACCTTTTAACTCAATTGACAAGACTCTGAACTTTTTCCAAACAGAACCTATGATGCAAGTAACACTTCTTCCAACACCCCCTTTACTGCCAAACATATCACCTAAGTAACAGAAGTTCTCAACTATCTCTAACGAGCCACTGCTGTACATCATTGAAGCTGGAAATACTGCATTCTCTATAATCTCACCTTTGAGGTGAGGGTAAGTAAAACACATCGATTGAAATTTTATGCGGGTTATACAAAGGTGCGAGTTATCTGATTGCATCTAGTTTAAACTTCCTAAAAAAGCTGAGCTGTGGGTTATACGATGTGCGGCGTTATATACCGGAATATACGGTATAGGTTATAGTCCAATTATAATAAACGAACTTCGTATAAGCAAATTTTTATTTGGGCGCGAGCAATTGCTCACGACTCATGGCAAGGCCTGCATGGTGAAGCTACATTCTTGATGAACCAGGCAGGATCACAACTCGCTACAAGAAAACTTAAAGCTGCAGTTGTTAGTGACGACAGAAAACATGTGTATCAAGGTATCTGTTGACAGTAAATAAAAGCACTAATGAAAGTATGTAAAGTCATTATAAAGAGGCAAATGCGAATATTTCTTCCTGCATGAAAGAAAGGTTTCAGCAAGTTCATACTTCGCCATGTTTTACAAATTTGGTGTCGCTTTTAGATGTGAAGACTTGGCCAAGAACAGATAATGTTCACTTTGGAGATGCACCCAACCAAGCAATGTCTGTAAAAACCTTCTAGAAAGCAATGTTTGCAAGCGCAAAAAAATGAACGAATGGGCTTGTTTAAAAACTTAAAATTCCTATGGTCTGCAATAATGTTAAGGCCAGCTATTTAGAAATCTGGAAAATAGCTTTTGACAATTCAACTATTCTTCAGGAATGCAGTAATGTACTGGACATCTTCGAACTGCTGTTGATGTGCCCATTTTTTGAATGCAAAATTGCAGCTGATGTTTTCTCGTATAAATGTTGTTAAGAATGGGGAAGAGGGATGCAGCTTGGGTGAATTCAATCCAGGTCCCTATATATTCAGCGACAAGGCCCAGCGTCTAACTGCTGGCCCACATCGCTATCCTCAAAAACACAAAAGGTTTCTAATGTTAAAGATATTAATTTGGCTGTTTTAATCTCATTGGACTTGAAATCAATGGAAGAGGAAAATGAGGATTAATTTGCTAGATTTTTATATTGTGTTTTCTTTTTTAAAAACTATTATCACGAAAATGTGACTTTTTCGTAGATTTAAACACAAATGTTTCTGATAAATTTATTTATTAATTTAACGTTACATTCAATTTAAAGAAAAACTTATCTGAAAGCTGTGTGTCTCACACAGGGCACAGGCGCATGGGCGCGCATTCTACTTGTAGTAATCAGCAATAGGGAACTTGTGGCATGGTTCCAAATGGTGAACTACTATGCAACTGAACTCTGTTGACTTACACCTATCACGAATTAGAATGTGAGCGAGTAGTGAAGGGGCCTAGTTTGATTTTTGTTTGCTGAACTTTCAAAAAAAACAGAAACATGAGGTTGATTCTTTTCTCAACTCAACTACAGGCGATAAGGTTCTAGTAGTGACTGCAGGGGTATATAATACAATATTATTATAGTTAATTCGCTGCTTGCACATGTTGTGTCTTGGTTGTTAAAAGGAAAGTGTTTTTCCTATTTGTTTATAGTCATGTGACCTTATTGTGTAAATCTTGTATATGGTATTGTATAGTTACACTGTGATTCTCAGCCCTTGCAATCGGCAATTGCTGCTGCGGTTTCGTTTCGCGGCGGCAAAAAACTGTCGAGGCTATCTTTGTTGCTCACTCATTTTGCGGCATAAAGAAAATCCATTAAATTCGGACCTGCTATGGTTTCCAATTGCTTTGTCAAATGAAGAAATTATCTTCAATTAAATCTACGATGGCCGCTATGGCTCACTTCCCTTCTTAATAAAAACACTTCTCTTCCTAGTTAAAACACTTCTCTTCTTTCCTCTGAAATCTTCTCTTCTGTCCAAAACACTTCTTTTTCAAAGTGAGAAACACTTTTCTTCCATGAACTCAAAAAATTCCCAGACCCAATTCTGGTCCGGAATATTGATTGAGCTAGATTTCGCTATCTCACATTTTTTGAATAAATGACTGACCCATGACCTCCAGGTTTTTTGCGTTTTTCATATATTAGGGAGACGAGAGTGAATAACTGACGTACCCGTTTAAGGCATTCGGTTATCTTCTTTAATATGCACGTTCTTATAAGAATACTAAAATTTTAACCAGGCTGGCCATTATTTTCTTATTGTTCTAAACAAAATACGTATTGTTTTAATCTAAAATCCTAGCCTGACATTTTGGAAAAGAAATGTGCACCATGATTTTGAGGACTTTCGGTAGCCATCTATTTTGCCATTTATTGTGTTTCTTGATAAATAAAATTAATTACTTTGCTACTGATCTGAATTGATTTGTGATATTATTTTATTCATGCACAAGCTTTGGGACCTGCTTAGTATTTATTTTAGAAGAGAACTGTTTGGATTATCTCCTGAAAAAGACTGATATTTAAAGGGTAAGTAAGACAGACAAAGCTTTAAAAAAATAATATTTTCAAAATTGGTGACTCTTCACTTTCTCGCATCTGCAAATTATTGCTGAGGAATTGCCGCTGCAAACGACTATGTCGTCAGCAATAATCTAAGTGATTACGTAATGCCCCATGCGCGCGCAGAAATGGGGGGTAAAAATGTAAACAAACTAAGCGGAAAAGTTACCTCCATATCTGTGCGTGCAGGCAAAACACGGCACTATGATCAAGTGTATTCCAGTTGCTTTTTGATATTACGTTTCCAAAAAAAAATCCTTAAATGTCAATAATATCCATTTTACCCTATGTCGATCCTGCTTTTCAACCTACAAAAGAGCGTGCACATTATGATGCCAATCATTCTTCTGAAATCAAAACAACTAGCTAGCTAGCAACTAGCTAACACTGAAAAGAGTGGTAATATTTTTAAAGCAGAAGAACATTATATGGCTACGAGAGAAAATAGAATGTGGCTTGTCAAACTTATAATAAAATAGCTAGCTAGCTAATACTACGTGTTAGGTTTTTTACAAAGTATTGCCAAACCATGATAAAATTGCCTTTCCCGCTAACTTTTTGCAGTGTGCGGAAAACAAAAAGCATTTGTTTATTTATTGACACTTGCAGAACCTTTAGTCATAGCTTTAGATAACATTACGGTAAGTTCAAAGATGGCGTCTGCAGAGGCGGAAATACAGTGGATAACTAAGTACTAAGAAGTAAAAATATATTACTAAGAAGGTCTTAAAATGTAGTTGAGAAGTAAGATTATTGTGTAATTAATTGTATCTGTTTTTCTGGTTGTGATCAAAAAGATGATTTTCTGTTTGTTAGATGATGTTTTTCGAGGTGGACCATATACCAAAGGATGCAATAATATAGCTATACCTTCAAACCTAAACCCTACCCTTTATATATATATTTCATATTTATAGCCATATAGCATTAAATGCGATGCAAAGACATTTATTTAATTTGATCATTTTTATCTTATGACCAAGCTCCATTGGTAAAAGCTTTTTCACTTGATTATTGTGTTTTTGTTGTGGCTTTTCTATTCTTGCAGTTGGAATGTTCTCCTTTGTGCTCTCCTTTGGGGTACAAAGTGGAATTTTCTCAGTCAAACCTTTACAGCAGAAACCTTAATTAAACAGAATTTACAAGCAAAACGGCATTAAAATGTCTCTAAATGGCAGATTTGACTGTAAAAAAAAGAATTCCTTGAAAAATCCAGTCTTGTATTTATGAAGGTTTCACCACGAAAACATTATGATTACGGCATGTGTGTACCATTTCATAATGGCTGCTTAATGATTGGTTCAACCAGTGTTATGACACAAACCCAACCTCAAAAAAGAATTAAATTCATTGATGCAATATACTGTAATTTTAGCACAGTCACATGTTCATTACAAATAAGCTTTCCATTTCTTTAACTTGTTGAAAAAGAGAAGTGATGATTGTTTTCATGCTTAGGATCAAGAACCTGCCAGAATAGATAGACATAGATAGATATCATCATCATCTTCTTCATAAATAGTTCTTTTCGGTTCTGTAGCAAAGTTGTAGTTGCATTTTTTGCCAGAAAATGTTTACACATTTGTGGCTTTCCAATAAAATTTTCGTCGTCTTTTTTGAACAGGCGATCAAGATGTTAAAAAATTTCTGGATTTGCGATATATTTGTCAGACTTCTCTGACAGCAGCTTGGCTGACTGTACACAATTTAGCCCCCTTTTATAGGGGCTCTCTTACCCCGACTTTGAATGCTGGGATTTTGCCAGTGCCATGTGGACCAACAATTATATAAGTTTAACTTGATATTATACCTATTTTTTATCTTGATTGACCATCTTTTATGACTGGTTGTATAAAATGGTTGTTAATACGGACAGTGCAAAGTATCCTACATTAGTGCCAATAGATTTAGCGCTCAGTTCGAAAAAGTAATTTAATTGCTCTTCAAAGATGTATTTGTATGCTAATTCTTTTTCAATTAATCTTTTGTGTAACTGGGTCCATTTTGCTTCACATTGATTTTTGACGATGCATAATTTTGACATAATTACCAGTGATGTTAAAAGATGCGTTCGTTGCTTCTGCGTGAATGTTAATAATGGTAATGCACATTGCATTGTTTCATTTTTATGACGTCATGGTGAATTTATTGCAATGTCAAATAGTATGCAATTCTTTGATCTTGGATGACCCTGCAGCCGCGCAGCCACGGAAGTTTAGGTCAAAAGTTTTGTAATTCATTGCACATGTGCAAAGTATGGATTATGGTAAGATTTGATATCAAAGAATGTAATTTTGTATATAGCTGCCTGGCCATGCAACCAGGTAATTTTAGTTTTTGATTTTTGAAGAGTCAATTGTAAAGTTTCGCCAATATGATTTTCTGCTGTGCATTTTCTACAGAATTACTAGGTATATTTGTACTAAATGTAACCTATAATGCACAAATTTACAGCTGAGAGATGGAGAAGGCCAAGGCACAGATATCTGGTTTAGAGACATTTGAGCCTTAATAATACTTTTGGTTGGTTGGCCAGCAAATAAAAACTAGAAAATTAGTCCAAAATTGTGTCCAACTATTATCCCAGTTGGAATGTCATGTGGTACCACAGTTGAGGAAAAACACAGACTTTTCATGGTCAAACTCTCACAGAAGAAGCTTTGATTAAACAAGAACTTCAAGTATCTGAAGTAAAGTAAAGCTAAATTAGCAAAAACCCACCAAAAAACTACACAATATGTCTGGTTTGAAGTTAGAAAACAAAGATTTTATGAGAAATTTACCCCCGATTTATGAAGAACTTACTGCTTGTTTTTGCTTGAATCATAATGGTTATCCTAAAAAATACGGACCTGTAATTTGTTAAAAAATGTCACAAGATATTTGCAGACTGGGACAATCCTGCAATTACACACTGATAGCTTTCACATGCCATTTTAAACTAGTTCTTGAGACCCTTGGCACTCATTACAGGCATTTTAAATTGAAGCACGATTATAATGGTGAATAATGGCTGGGAGGAAACAATGAACATAAATATTTTTTGTTGTTCCATGTCTTTCAACTCTGTATATAAAAAATTGTGGTTAGTCTGGTGACTCTAAAACTAAATATTTGTGACGCCTGCCTGATATGGTGCCCAGTGCCTTTTTAGGATGGATCAATTTTGAGAGTCCAGTTCAACCTCTTGGTGCTTTTAAAATGACTTATACCAATGTTTTAGCTTTCTACTATCATGTTAGGTAGTTCCTAGGATATTGACACAATTTATGACATTTTGGTGGGAATCAGAGATATGAAATTTAAAGGGGACCTTCCGCCTCAAAAAATCATTTTCTCATGTTGTAGATAATATTAAACTATTACAGAATTTAATAATTATTTTAAAAATATTGCATTCTTTTTTGTCATTTTTAAGACATGTGCTACCTTTAGCACTAATGGCAACCTTTCTCTTGGAAACGATCTAGTTCAGCGGATGCCAGAAAAATGTAAACAAATAAAGTAAACCAAGGTATGAAGCAAACGTGATCATAACTGCTTTTGCAGAATTAATTGAAAACACTGTTCTTGTATAGAATGTGTTTGGTAAGCGTACAGCTTTTAATTCTTTTTTAAATTAAATGTTTTATGGATCAAAAGTGAAATCTATATTCTAATTCCGTATAAGTTTGTCTGTCATGCAATGGGTGACTGCAGTAAAGAGACACGTGAAATGCGGTAAATAAAGGACAGGTGAATCTGTAGATTTATCCACAGGCCACCGACTAGTTTAACAATATTTGCTTGACATAAGACAGTGTAGAAAGATTATTGAAACAAAACAGAAAATACACACATCATTTTTATGAGAACCCAAACCTCAAATTATTGGGCCAGTATATGAATTCTCTTATAATTCTCTCTAAAGCTAAGAATATTATTTTTTACTTGCAATCATTTCTTTACTCATCCATAAGACTGCAAAGTAATATTCATATTGACGCCATTACAGCGCTGTTCATAAACACATTTGTGAGAATTTCCATATGAAAGTAAAATACAGCTGTTATGCAGCCTAATTCTCAGTGCCTGTTGTCTCTTTTTTATATCAGGACGGGGAGACAAATATCTTGCCACCCAGATATAAAAAAGAGAATGCGCTTGGAATGAGGTTGGAAGTTATGTTCTTACTATTAATCTTCCTTAAAAGCCTATTTATATATACATTCCTGTTTAGTAACAAGCCTTTGACCTTTTCCAATAACCCTTTTCACTTTTGATTTTGGGATGATATTCAGTCACTTACATGCCTTCCTAATATCAAAAAGTGAAAAACAACAAAGGGTGTATTCCTCACTTCAATAGTTAGCCTCGTACTAGCAGGGCTCCTTTCTTGCCAATTAAAAAATCATAATGGCGCTTATCATATACATCACAACTAGAATTTTTACAGATCAAATTTGACTATTATATATTTGTTTGAGTAGTTCCTCTTTTGTTACAATAGCCAAAATAATCCTCAGGTGAAGAATTAAAAAGTTATTTTAAAAGAAGATTTTTCTATTTGAAAACTTAGTGCTAGATTCTCAATTCGAGAGTGGAAGAAATTTATAGAAAGAAAAAAAGACATCCAAATAGAAGAGCTGCACCAACGTTCTGTTCTTTGTACCTTGTTGAGTCAAACTAGACTTTTGCTGCCCGATTTACCTGAATTTATGTAAACCGAAAACATTTGCGCCCCAGAGCTCTTTAACAGGTTTTTTTAAAAAGAGTTACAGTTGCTTTGTTTTTTTAGGGTGAGTTAGTCTTTCTGAGCTTTGGTTATTGCAAATAGTTAGAGTGCCTTATTTGTACTTCTTTTATTTTTATATCATGTTGCTAATATCTAGTTTGTAGTAAGTATGTTGAAATATATTAGATTTTTGTACTGCAGAATACCAGCGACTGGGAACCTTTCAAAAATGTTTCTTTAAAAGATGATATTTTTTGTATAAAGTTTATTTCTTGGTACTACTTATACGGTAGAGCAACAAAACCACCCTGCATTGTAGACTTACATATTTAAGTGCATTAAAAATAGGGAGGATCTTATCAAATTAACATCATTTTTTAAAACGTATTTCCATGAGAAATGAAAATAAACTTATGTAGAAGTAAAAAGAATATTATGCTCATATCCTACAGGTATTAAAATGTACAAAAACTCCTGTGGTATTTTTGCAAATTCTATGTACTACAAAATCAAACATTGGTATCATGCAGTACCATATATTCTATTTTGAAACCATTTGAACTGAAACAAATTTGATAAAGTGTTAAAATGAGTTGAGACTTTTATGAATGGTTTTTATTTGAAACATAACTATTTTAAAATGAATTTTTGATCATGGATATGTTTTAAATTAACACAAAAACATCCCGAAAATTGTGGTGCTTTTGGGTTTGTGACAAAAAGTCACATTTTTGCGAAGCATATTGTACTTATTATATTATTACCACCGCATGATTAGTTTTAATCTACAAAATAAAGAAGGCTTTACTTGAGAGAGGTGAATGTCAGAAAAGATTATTTTTTTAATGCATGAAAACTGAGTTCATTTATTTTCAACAAGCAAAATTTTGATGAAATAAGAAACAAAACAAATAACTATCACAAATCTGTTCCTTACAATGAAAAAGCTAACTTTAACAAACTTCAATTGATGATTATTTTATTGCATTTGAGATTGTTACCAGAAATATTGAAGAACTTAGGTGCGAATCTATACAAACAAAGCAGAATTACTAAAGAGGTAGATAAACAAAGAAATTTGAAATTTGAAATTAACCATTCTAAAAATGGGGGATTTTTTTCTGATTACATTAAGCAACACCATTGCCATGGGAACTTCAAAGATCATATGTGGGATAAAATGCGTACATTAATATAACTGCATGCGCCATCCTATATCTACGTAATCTTACTTTAACTACATGATTTAATTTTTTTCACACAGTGAAATTGCTTTAAATTTCTATTGCTTGCCAGTGCTAATATTACAAGCTCTCTCTGAAATACAATTCTGGAGATCATTTTTCTTTTGTGTTGAATGTAATTCTAATCTATTTATATCGTTGCAATCACATTGAGCACATTGAAATGATTTGCTTCTGGTAATAGAGCAATATAGCAGGTATCATTTTTAGGTTTAATTGACGCGTATTTCACAACCTAGTGCCCAGGACTTAATTATTAATTCCTGTTAAAAATATTAAAAAAAGTTAGAATTAAAGTATAAATAATAATTTTCTTTTTTTATCTTCGCTACCTTCGAGCAACAGGTGGCCACTGAGAATATCAAAAATAAATATAAATATAAAATACAATTGAGACACACGCAACTATCTCCTCCTCGTTGCCGCCACTCATTTTATCATTCACACTGTGATTGCTGGGATATAAATAGATAACAAAATTCTATAAACAGTAAAAAACGTTTGGTACATCGCTGTTACAGACAATCCATGATAATTATTATTTTGTTTATTTTTATACCAAAAAAACTTAAATATACATAAAAAACAGAGATTTTACTTTAGATTTATAACCTGATAGCATGGGTTTTTTTATTTTGTTTGTTTGTTTGTTTAATCGCAGGAAGTAAGTGTTATTATTGGCTTAAACAAATGTCTACAAATAAAAGGAAAAGAGCATTGTCAAATTAATTTTAATTCATTATTATTTCGGCAATCAGAGACAAGAAAGTTAAGACTGAGAGAGTCGCTAGTTCAGACACTCAGTTCTCGTGTTTGGGGTTCACGAGTTTAAACGTCCCCCACTTGTCTCCACCATGAAAAAAACAAAACATACGCACAAGTTTATAAAATCATTAGGGTAAGTAAAAATACGCTGAATTTTTTTCTTAACACGATGCGAGTTATGCAAAGGTGCGGGTAAGTAAAACACATCGATTGAAATTTTATTCGGATTATAAGAAGGTGCGGGCTATCTGATAGCATCTAGTTTATAACTCCCTTAAAAAGCTGAGCTGCGGGTTATACGATGTTCGAGTTATATACCGGAAATTACGATATTAAATTTATCAAAGTTTCAGTTAGTTAATATAAGGTGATTTACTTTGGAAAAGTGGAAATTTCTGCTTAGTCAAAATAGGACTTTTTCTTTTCCTTGTAGAAAGTAAAAAAGAGAAGAAAAAAGTAATGTCTGATATAACAGTTCTGGCACATATGCTTACCAGAACATTTTGCCTAACTGCTGGCATTGGAATGTGGTATATAACACGTCTCTATATAACAAAGTGGTAGTTTTTTACCTTTTTCATAACTTCCTACTCTATTTGTTTCAGTTGTGTAAAGCATTGTTAGATCGTGCTATTAAGATGAGAGACACAAAAGTTGACATCCCAGAGACAAAATTATCTGTTATCTGTTGATCCTTCTCAAAAGCCCATGTTTCTTTACAGTTTGTGTTGAAAATGTAATGGTGGGTCATCCGTTTATGTATTTAGAAAATTCTTTTGGAACATACACTAATAAAAAAACAGTTGTAAGAATAGAAAGTTACAAAATACGTAACTTGAAATTTGTTATTAAGTTATGTATCTATATTCAGTCTTGGTCATGAATATTCGCACCCACGTGTGGTGGTACGTACGCCTACACTAATAAAGGCGTGTGATCAGTATTGCACGCCTAGCTTATGATTTTGGCTTGCAATTATTACATTCAGGAGAGCAGCAGCGCGGATTGCCGACGTAATATTAAAAAATTGCCGACGTAATTTTGTTGTGAAATTTAAATGAATGGTGTTATTATGAAGAACATATGGTATAGAGAACATTAAAGTTGACCCCTTTCCTTCATGCTGATACTCTTATGCTCTAAGACTCGAACGAAAGATGCAAGACCATTTTGAACCATGCCACAAGTGAGTCCGACCTTCATCATCACAGAGAATACTGCAAGAAGAGTGCGCACCCATGCAAGTTAAATATAACCAGAGCATTGGAGAGGTTAGGTGTCCTGTACCTCAATACAGCTTTCGGACGAATGTTCTCGTGATGTAATAATACCAAAGAAAAAACATGTTCAATAAAGTTTAAAAAATCTTTTTAAAAAGGGGAAAGAGAAATCAAATATGTTTAGTAATAATAATCGAAAAAATTGTATATCATATTAAAAAAATCTCCAGAAGTTCTGTCTCCCACACAACACAGCAGGCAATAAGTCAGCCCTGCCCTTGGTTTTGTGAGAAGAGATGTTCTGCGAAGACTCTAACAATTGAGTCTCCTGTACAATTTTGCTTTGCATTAAACTGTGCTTGTGACAAGCATTTTTAAAGCATGTCACCAGCGAATTCTGCGATATTCAACTTAATGATGCCTTGACCTTCAGTTCATAAATAGCATGTGTACAACTTACTTCCTAATTAGTTTACCATAAAACATAAAGAGCTAGTTGGGACAGAACTATTAACTTAAGAAGTACACCATCGGGAAGGTAGGTCAATAGGAGTTGTACTTCATTTCCATTTGTCATCGTCTTAAGAAGATCAATACGAGGTTAACGACGAAATTTTTTGCCAGCTAAAAAATAAAAAAAATATTGTTGACGCAAATCCGAGGCAAAACATTTGAAATGTATCTCACATCAGCAATTTTAATGAAGGTGGGTATTTAATAGAAATACATTTTAGAGATACATTTTAACACTGAAGAACAATTATGTATTGGGTAAAGTTTGGGTAAGGGATTACTCTAAAATAGCTCAGTTCTGCTTGGCGTGTGTACAAAGTAGAACAAGGCATGTGATAAAGAGTACACCCGAATTTCACATGGTGTTTGTGGAGGTGTGCATGTGTGATTGCACGCCATTCATGACCAAGACCGTATATTCAATTGTGAATAGAAATTTTGTGTGAAGTACTTTTTGTTTAGTTTAGATATAGAGAAAAAATTAATATGCCATCTAATGTAAAACTCAGAGATTTGATTCGTTCTATCAGAGCTGCAAGAACAGCTCAGGATGAGCGCGATGTCATCACGAAAGAATGTGCACTAATACGTACATCTTTCAGGGAAGAAGATAATGACGTTCGAGGACGAAATGTTGCAAAGTTACTTTATATTCACATGCTTGGGTATCCAGCACATTTTGGTCAAGTAAGTTTTATATTTTACCTTTACATCATCTTCTGTTCTGTTTTCTTGTGTTTGTTATGATGCACTTGTAAATAAGGATGAGTTAAAATAAAGCAAAACCTAAGCCCTAGTCTCTTTCTTAAGATTTATGTATACAAATGATTAAATCTATGGGCACTGTTTAGTTTTTAATTTGAACATAAAGGCATAGCCTAGTTATTAAATTAAATTTTATTAGATCAAATATTGGTGTTATTTCTGTAATTTATGCAAAATTTAGCCTGCTATCATTGAGACATGTAAAATGGGCTAACCATGGTTTGGACTAACTGCTCATCACATTAAATATTAGTACCTAGTGTTTTTTCTAATATTGTGTAATTTTTGGGTGACAATCAAGACTTGTAGGATGACAGTTGATAGGGAACAGGGGGATCAATACAAGTTAGGACTCAGGCTCACAGGTGAGCAAGTCAAATGTTGCAGAATATCATACATACTTTGTTGCTTTCTATATGCTTGATTGTTTAAAATGAAACTTTTGTTGTTAATTATTTTATTTTCAAATGTTTTGATTGCAGTTGGAGTGTTTAAAGCTGATTGCTTCACAAAAGTTTAATGATAAAAGAATGGGTTATCTTGGTGCTATGATGTTGCTGGATGAAAAACAAGATGTCCATCTCTTAGTTACAAATTGTTTAAAAAAGTATGTTGTTTGTATAAATGACCAAATAAGTCCATCAGAATGAACGTTCCTGTTGTGTTGTGCACATATCTAAGGCATCATCTTGTGTACCAGTTTGGGACTAATTATTCATTGTTATAATCACTGTATTTGTACAAATTTGTGGCACAGATTTAATTTGATAGTGGGGCAAAATGTGTGTGTGGGTGTGTATTTAAATTGCTAATGCAAAAAGTGGATATAATTTGCTATTAATGATGGAGGTAAAATAGAGCCACATGGATTTGACATAGTCAAATCCATATGGCTCCCTTAGTGATAAGATAAATAATAGTTCTAATGCACAAAAATTCCTATTGTTGTGGGCAGAAAAAAGCAACATATTGATTCAGATTTTTTATAAGGTATCCTTTTTTAAATTTTTTTTAAAATGTACCTTTAAGGATATTTTTTACCAGTAAAATGTGGTCTCTGAATCTGTTGTCGTGTAAATAATTATTCAATCTAAGCTAGAGTATCAATTCATAGAAATGTGGTGTCATAACAGCAGTACTTGCACCAGAAAATATTTGCCAACATGTTTCTTTTCAGAATAGTAGTTTTTCACAATTCTGATTGAAGAAAAATTTACTCGTGTAAATTTTGTTTTATTGGTATCTTTATATTTTAGTGATTTAAATCACACGTCACAATACGTTCAAGGTCTTGCTTTATGTACACTGGGCAGGTATGTAAAAAATCGTATCTTCTTCATCTTTACATATCTTCTCGCTGAATTTTAATTTACCTTTTTTTGGTTATTAGCATATGTTCATCAGAGATGAGCCGTGATTTAGCTGGGGAGGTTGAAAGACTCATGAAAGCTGGCAACAGTTATATCAAGAAGAAGGTAGCATTTTGTGTTGTTTTGTCGACATTTTTTTGCCTCACCTGAACATTTCATTTGGTTGGTGAATTGCTTTAGGAGAAGAATATAACACGTGTACAAAAAATGAAGTAAATGCACACAAGATAAATTATTTACCACTGCTGCTTTCATGCCGCTTTTTTGCATAAATACTTAAACCTAAGATTAATGCATAAAACCAAACAGGGATCTTTTATCAACAGAAAAAGGGGGATCATTTCTCAATAGAACAAAAAAAAAGGTTTGCCAGCTAGATTATTTTTTTCTCAGGAAAAATTGAGAAAGCATGTCTACGAACATTTCCTACTGATTATTATTTGAAAGTTGTATTTGAAAGTAGTATACATATCACATCAAGATTTGTTTATCTAGAGCTATACTGAATTGTAAAAAGATAAGCAATTTTATGATAAGTACACTTAATTTGGTTTATTGAGTAAAATTGAATTTGCATGGATAGTGTTAATTTGATTATTAGGCCTGCTTATGTGCTGTCCGAGTTATTCGAAAAGTTCCTGAACTTATGGAGATGTATATTCCTTTAACAAGATCGTTAATGAGCGATAATAACCATGGTATGCTTACTTATTTCGTCTTGTAAAAATCTTTTCACAGACAGCACCATTTGGTACATCCAAGCAATTGGAAAAGTATTCTAACCATTTTTAATTTCTGCACAGGTGTTCAACTAACTGCAATTGTTCTTATTGCTGAGATGTGTATCCTTAATCAAGATGTTGTTTCCCATTTTAGACGAGTATGTACCAGATTTTAATAAAACCTTATTTAATTTTATTTTGCTTTATCCAAACACTTTTAATTAAGACTGATACTTCAGTGTCAAAGATCATACTATAGCGATGTGGACTGACACTTAATATTGATGCCGTGCAGCTGTTGTAGTTCGTCTTGTACTTAATAATATTAGGATGAAGGGTGAATTTGAGAATCTAAGTTTTGGAATATCTGTACGATTGATTTAGGTTACTCTGTCTATTAATATATTTCTTGATTAAACATATTTATTTTATTTTTTAGTATGTGCCCAACTTAGTTCGTTCATTGAAATCGCTAATTCAATCAGGGTATTCTCCAGAACATGATGTTAATGGAATAAGTGATCCTTTTCTTCAGGTCTGTTGCTTGCTTTCTGAATGAGTTACAATCATGCAGCATCTTTAAAAGTAGGATTTGGCAGAATGAATTTGCAGAGTGTTAGCTAAGGTCAAAATTCCCATGTTATTTGCAGTTCCTCAAAAGAGTAAAATAATTTATTAAAAAAGACCTAATAACAAAACAAGAATAAAATGGAGAAAACAGGATTGAAAAAGTGATATAGAAAAGCTAAGAATAAGTATTGTTAAAAAATACAAGTTCTTCACATAAAATTGCTTGCTACATAACAACGGTTACCAAATGTAAAAAAATCATGTTGTCCAACGTAACCTGGATCAAATGTATGCTAAAAAATTGATACACTTTTAGAAAAAGAAATCCATTCATTTGGTGAATAATTTTTGATTTTTTCTATACAAGTTTTGGTTTTTATCTTAACTGCATCGTTTTGTTCTATTTCCTAATCTTTCCAAGTCTAAAGTATTTTTACCCCTGGCTTATTAACACCCTGACCTTTTGTTTTTAGGTTAATGCACTGCGTTTGTTAAGGTTGTTAGGACATAAAGATTCCGATGCTAGCGAAACTATGAATGATTTATTAGCACAGGTAAAGTTTTTGGTGTATAATATTCCCGCTAGGAATTTAGGGGACTGTTGCACATACGTTAAGCTTGAGCGAGGTTTGTATATTATATATATTACATATATCAAAAATATTCAAAAATATTTAAGATAAACTATTTTTAACATTACAGACTGCAAAAAATAAAATATTAAGAAACAGTCAGGCTCAAATCAAATTTGACGATTTTTACAAAAAAAGACGTTTAATTTCGTTTAATCACTTTGGCAAATAAAATCTCATACCAGCGTACTGAAGTTCTTAAAGAAATCTTTAACATTGCGTGTTAAGGCCCGAAAAGACAGAACAATTTTGTAGATCAATTTTCGAAAAATACACGTCAAAATTTTGCGTTATTAATTATTCAAACCTTAAATTGATTTAATATTTTTGTATACATACACGATACAATATAAAGAATAATCTGAAATTAATTTATCATAACATCAGGCATGAGCGACAACAAAGAAAAAACAATTTGTGCTCCGTAATCTTTTTAAGCAGTTTTATTCTTTCACGCAAGAAAAGTTTGGGGCTGTTTATATGATAGGCGGGACAGGAAAATTGCGCGGGACGGGACATTTGCCGGAATCCGCTCTCATTAATAATTATACCAAAAAAGTTATAATAAGTTAAAGTTTTTAGCCCCTTAGAAAAAAAAACTGTTTGGGTGAAAGATTGGCTCCATCACAGAAATGAAAGGGGAGCATATAGTACAATTCTGAACGAATTAAAATTGGCGGATTTTGATACGATCAAAACGTACTTGGTAATAAAAAATTATCTGACATAATTTTCAGTCGCGTTTCTCTTTACTACTATTACCTCTCTTATTTAAAATGAATGAAAATTCGAACATGAGTTTCGAAAGGGAGTGAGCAGACGGCGGTTTTCTTTGAAATAATATTGGTCTGTCAAAAAATTGATCTAATAAAATCAAACCAGTTTGATTTTATTAGATCAATTTTTGAATATTGATTTGTGTTTTTCTGTTATTTGAGTATTATCGTTCTATTATTTTTTAATGATATATACACAACAATTTTAGATAAATTTAAGTTTAATATTTTATTTTAAAAATTGATCTGCAAAATTGTTCCGTCTATTCGGGACTTTAAATTTAAATAATCAATAAATTCAATCAAATGTTGAAAGGCTTGAAAAAAAGTAGTTTTGGAATGTATTTTGTTCTAAAGATTTTAACTCTTTCACATTAAATCTCTGTAAATCTGTCTTATTGTTGTTCAGGTTGCTACAAACACAGAAACAACGAAGAATGTTGGGAACGCTGTTTTGTACGAAACTGTTTTAACGATTATGGATATAAAATCAGAAAGTGGATTAAGGGTAAGCAATTATAATTCGCAATGATGTTGCTTGAAAGTTTAACAATGTTGATAGAGTTGGTGGTTGTTTAAAAAATAACGGCTGTAGTATTTTTTTCTTCTTTTAAGAATCGAACAAATTGTAATGTTTTAAAATATCTTTTTCTGAAAACTACAAATTTCTCTTCTCAGGTTCTGGCTATTAATATTTTGGGTCGATTTTTACTGAACAATGATAAAAATATACGGTAGGATGTTAGTAATTTTTTTTGCCATAGGACATCTCATAAAAAGGCCAAAAAATTATTTGATTTGTTACAGTTTGAGTGTAATGTTTGACACACATGCTTTTGTTTCAATTCATCAGGTATGCAGACATTATATGTTCAAAATCTGAGTTAAATAATGTTTTAATTTTACACTGTTACATGGCCAAAACGCCGTTGGAAGTATATTGAAATATGTCGTGAAAAGAATTGTTTTTTTCTTACATTCATTCAATTTTACTTGTTAGTTTTAGCCAAAATTAGTTTTAAATCTGAATGTTTAAGAAAAGGTATTTATCTCCTTTGTGATAGTAAACACGGAAAAGAGCATATTAGGATAAACTCTGTTGTGCTTGACTGGAGAGTAGTAAAGGGTTGGCATAAATAAGGTGTAAATATATTTGCCCAAAATTGCGCGCATGAGATGTTTTGAGGATATCTCGTGTCCTATGAAGCGTTAAGGCTTTTTTAGTATAAAGAAAATGCCAGAAAATAATGTTTCCCTGACACATCCTGAATATGTTATGATATTGTTTGGCAGTTGTGTCACCAGTCAAATATTTTTTGCATAGTATTCGAATTAAAAATGGATGTGTTGTTTTATTTCATTCCATGTCTGTTTGCATTCTTTTAGGTATGTCGCTCTTAACACATTGCTGAAAACGCTGCTTGTTGACAACAATGCTGTGCAACGACACCGTAGCACAGTACTAGAGTGTTTGAAAGATCCAGATATTTCTATAAGGAGGTATGGTTTTTGTCGCATATAATTACAAGTTTTAAAGTTTTTGGATTCTCATGGTTAACCTAGCAATTCATTTAGCCTTGATCAAACCACCTTATGTGATTAAATTGAGTAATCAGGGATTTATTATAAAGAATTTTCATGAATCTCTTGAAAATATCTTATGTAATTGTGATGGATTATTAAAGAAATTAGGGACAATTTGTATTTAGTGGGTGAGACATTTTAATTATATAATTGCAAGATGATAACGAAAACTTGTTTGGTGGGGGGTGGTTCAATTTATAGAGTGATAGGTTTTTTATTTGCCTTTAAGTATGAAATTCTGGAGTTAGGGAATTTTATTAAAATTTATCAGAGTAAGCCAGTGAATTATTTTAGTTTTATTTGCAGCTTAGCTGTTTACTGTTCTGTAAATTCATAATAGGTTATACTTTTGTTTTTTTACAGACGTGCTGTTGAGCTCAGTTTTGCTTTAGTCAACTCTGGAAACATTCGCAGCATGATGAAGGAATTGATCCACTTTTTGGAAAACTGTGACGTGGAATTCAAACAATACACTACATCAAATATAATTACTGTGTCTGAGAGATTTGCACCAAATAAAAGATGGCACATTGATACGATACTGAAAGTTCTTACTACAGTGAGTCATTCATATTAGCGTTTTCTACCTACTTATCTGCCCTTTTTTATTCTCTACTTACCGGATTCAACCCCTGCCTGTTTTTTAAAAAAAACATTTTTGGTATATTTTATGGCTATATTAATTACTGAATTTTATATTTTATTTATTAGACACTCAGAGTCTTCGATATTGGCCATTACTCGTAACAAAATAGTGCTTTTTTGGACAAATTTTAAGGTTCTGATAACATCAAAGTATTGCTGTCATTTTGATCATTTTCATGATGTACAATAACTGTATTAAGTTTAATTTCATTCAAAAGAAATTTGTGAAAGTTTCTATTCCGAAAGTATTTTTTAAAATCGCTTGCAAATATCTTTTACTTTACTCAAGAGTATTAAAATCTGAAGGTCTAAGTTATACAAATCTTCCAAAATTCAGAACAAGAAACTCAATGCTTTTATAACTATCGTTTACCTAGGTGCTAATATATATCACAAAGTTAAATATTTTTGTTCAGGCTAGCGCTTATGTTCGTGATGATGCCGTGTCGAATCTTATCCAGTTAGTATCAAATACAAGTACACTTCACACTTATACTGTTCAGCAACTATTTCGAGCTATCCAGGAAGACAAAACTCAGGTAAAGTTAAAGCAGTTCTCCATCTAACAATGTTCATCACTCAACAATGTTGTCCACTTAGCTAACCATGTTGTCCACTTAACAATGTTGTCCACTTAACCATGTTGTCCTCTTAACAATGTTCTCCACCTAACAATGTTCTCCTCTTAACAATTTTCTCCTCTTAACAATGTTCTCCACTTAACAATGTTCTCCACTTAACAATGTTCTCCACTTAACAATGTTTTCCCCTTAACAATGTTCTCCACTTAACAATGTTCTCCACTTAACAATGTTCTCCACTTAACAATGTTCTCCACTTAACAATTTTCTCCTCTTAACAATGTTCTCCACTTAACAATGTTCTCCACTTAACAATGTTCTCCACTTAACAATTTTCTCCACTTAACAATGTTCTCCACTTAACAATGTTCTCCACTTAACAATGTTCTCCACTTAACAATTTTCTCCTCTTAACAATGTTCTCCACTTAACAATGTTCTCCACTTAACAATTTTCTCCACTTAACAATGTTCTCCACTTAACAATGTTCTCCACTTAACAATGTTCTCCACTTAACAATGTTCTCCACTTAACAATGTTCTCCACTTAACAATGTTCTCCACTTAACAATTTTCTCCTCTTAACAATGTTCTCCACTTTGTTTTGTTTGTAACTTTTTTCGTTAGTTCTTCTTCAACTTTTTTTTTATTTAGGAAGCTCCTATCTTACCTGCTTATGAGTCTTATTTTTACTGTTTTAAACGTTTGCGTCACAGAAATATTTTTTGAAACAGAATTTAGCAGTTAAATGGTGAATTTTCTTTTTACAGCCATCCCTAGTTCAAGTTGCATCGTGGTGTATTGGAGAGTATGGTGAACTACTTATGTCTACAGATTTAGAAGAGGATGAACCTCTAAACGTTAGTATTATTTTTTTATATAGTTACCGCTGTAATTGAAACCAGTACTTTCATCAAATAGGTTGTTTCAGCAAAATGAGAATTATTACCTATAGTTTTGTGGGAAAGTGACACTATGATATGTCTGGAATGTTTATTTTCAACATCTGATGTGACGTTAGTGATGCCAACATGCTTAAAGATTACCTCTTACCAAGAAACAAGTTGAGCTCATGTAAAGAACTTTGAAAATTGTCTGGGAATCTTTTTATTTTTTAAAAAATCTTTATCAGTTTTTGAACTATGGGTCTTAACAGTTTCGCTTATTATGCGAAATTATGACATCAACTAGATGTAACACATGTAACTGCTGTTATCGAGCACATAATTGTAGTAACTAAATATTAAAATTGACTTAAAAAACATTCAACTCATGTGCTTGGCAAAACTGTTAAATACAGCACCTCACTTAGCTAGTTCATGATAGCATACATAATTAATGGAACTAGGTCAAAAATCTTACGAACCAATCAAGATTTTTAAAAAAATATAGAAATTCTTTGACACTTTTCAATCTTATGACATTAACTTGTTTTTTCGCAGGGAGTAAGCATCTTAGATACTTGCTTGCTAACTAACTAGCAGGCTTCTTTTAGGATTGATGATGTGGGCTTTATTACTTTATCCGAACAAATGAGGTTAGAATGTAAAAGGGAAGGTAACGGATGCGATGGCGGACAAAAACCACAGTATTTAAACCACAATATTTAAAGTATAAAAATAAATGGTGAATTTTAGGTGAATCAGTTTATCTTTTTCAGGTAACCGAAGCAGATGTTGTAAACGTTTTGTCAAGCATTTTAAACAGTACGCTGACATCACAAGTGACGAAGGAGTACGCGCTTACCGCTCTGATGAAGCTTACCACGCGTTTTACGACGTGTACTGAGCAAATACAGTATATCATTAATAATTTCACCACAAACACCGATGTGGAGTTGCAACAAAGATCTGTTGAATACGACGCCATATTTCGTAAGTACGAAACGCTACGTCCAGGCTTATTAGAACGGATGCCGACAGTGAAGGCTGAATCGAACAATAATGAAGGTTTCGAAGGCCCCGCTGTAAATGGGGAAGCAGTTCCTGCCGAAAAAGTTAAAATCGAAGTTTCACATACCCCACAACAAAAAGAATCCGATTCGTTGTTAGATCTTTTAGGCGATGGATTGCCTATAACTAATCCTAGTCCAGTTGTGCAACAACCTACAACAGAGTCATCATCCTCTGGATTGATGGATTTACTTGGTGATTTGGATATGGGTGCAACAGCAGCTGCTCCTGCTCTGAGTAAGCAAAAAAAATCACTTTTTATAGACTTAGACTTCGAAAATAAATAAAACTGATATTTGTTGATCTTTGTTGTTTCTTAAAAAACTCTTCACACGACTGTCAACTTTATTAACAATATCTACTAGCAATGCCAATGGATGGACCATCATCTTTAAATGATCTTCTTGGCATGGGTACGGCTAACAATTCAGCGGTTGCCACTCAAGCTATGTCTACACCTGTTATGGATATGACTCAACCAGAAGGTAATCTTTTGTTTAGTATC
The DNA here is from genome assembly GCF_029227915.1 of Hydractinia symbiolongicarpus. Taxonomy (NCBI): domain Eukaryota; kingdom Metazoa; phylum Cnidaria; class Hydrozoa; order Anthoathecata; family Hydractiniidae; genus Hydractinia; species Hydractinia symbiolongicarpus. The sequence continues at coordinate 12,625,322 of NC_079885.1, read as the reverse complement.
CTTTCTTGACTTTCTTGACTTATTGAATTATTTTAGCTTGGTTTATAGCTTGGTATTTTGATAAACTAGTCCCTGTTGTGTGAAATCTTTTGGTGTCATTAGAATGGCGAGAGTTACTTGACACGCGAATGTTTTATAAAGAACTTACTTTATTTCAGGAAATTAACAAGTCTGTTAGGATGTTAAACAAATATAGTTCGTTTAAATCAAATGAATAAAATTGCAAAATATATTTTTTGGAAATTGCAATTCAAAGTTAGCACGCATATTGTAGAATTTTTTACAAAAACAAGAGAAACTAGTTGTCATTTAAACCCATTCTTAAAATAAAAATAAACATGTCGTCGAATTTTGGTTTTGTTTTTAATTTCCTGTTTAAAGTTATTTTAATGCTTTTAGTAAATCAATTGAGCTAAATTTTTATAGCCATTCGCATTAATTTCTTGATCGTTCATTACGTGCCTCGTTATTTTCCTGAAATAAGGTATTTTAGAATAGCTATCTGTTTCAGTTTTTATGATATATGTGCAAAAACAAACTCAATGAGAGCATCTTATGTGCAGCTAGGTTATTTTAAGACCTTTTTCACACATCAGCAGCTGGATGATTGAAAGTTTTGTTGTTTTTATAGGTATTCCGCCCATAACAGCCTTTGATAAAAATGGTCTGAGCATTCAATTTTCTTTTGACATGACAAACTTACAAACCAGTAATGTATTTACGGTTACTATGACAGCAAAAAATTCACGAGTATCGCCGATGACCGATTTTGTTTTTCAAGCGGCTGTACCAAAGGTATAACAATATTGATAACAGAATGTCATTTTCTTGTTGGCGTTTTTGTTTTGTTTCTTGTTTATTTATTTTTGTTTAATAGATGTTTTATTATTTTATTGTGAAATTTTTAGTCTTTCAAACTTCAATTACAACCTCCAACAGGGAACCTCCTTCCTCCAGGAAGTAGTGGCGTTGTGACACAGTCAATGATGGTAGCTAATCCAAACAAGGTTGTTATTGTTTGTTTTCAGTAGCCACTTATTTTTTATTTTTTCAATCATTGCACAACCATTTTTCCCATTAGTTTTTGTATACTACCATAAAATTTAATAAAAATTAGTTACCTTAACCCTTCACTCCACCGCCCATTATATAAATCGAAAATTATAGGAAATTTTTTGTTTACTTTGTTTTTATATTTTTTGCAGACAGACAATAAGTTCCCTGGTGTTGAAAGTTCTATTGAAAGGCTGAGATCTGTAAAAAATATTCCTACCTTAAATCTGGAAAATTGTTCTCTAAAAAAACAGAATTGAAAATAGTACTTTTTGCATATATAAAAATTTAAACTTGTTTTATTTTTTAGGAATTGGTTCGTATGCTTCTTCGGATTAGTTACAACTTTAATGGACAACCAGTTCAAGAACAAAGTCAAGTAGATAATTTTCCGTCCGCCCTTTATCAATACTAAAAGATAAAAAATATAGATTTCAAGCTGAATAATTTCCAAATTCGCATATCGAATCTCACGACATACTTTTTGTTTTCTTTTTTTACCGCGCAAGAAATTAAATGCCAACACTACTGATTGGCTGTTTTGGATGCAGTCATGGAAGCGTTTGTTCAAATGGAAATAAAAATGGTAGATTTGTAATATGGTGAAACATTAGTACATTTTTGATTCGTCTTTAAATTTTCAATGGATTGTAATATTTCGTTGGGTGATTTCGTTTTTCCTTTGTTGTTGTTGAATAATATTTTTTTACTGTGATGCTTCGTATATGAGTTAGTATATTTAGGATAAACAATTATTACCATTTCCACTTTCAGCATGCCATTTATAGACACAATTATCGTTATTGTAAGATCCACGTTTTCCTTATATGTTATCCTGAGCATCTTTCGACCGTATTGTTATTTCAAGTTCTAAATACCGATAATCGCTTGTTAATCGCTTATTAGTCTCATCAAAAGGAATTTACAGTTAGGAGTTTTAGTTTTCTATTTACTGTATATTTTTTGTGCTCAACAGAAACGAGTGAATAATTAGTTCAACAGTTTGAACAGAATAAAATACCAACTTCTTTGCTTTTTTGATTGCAATTTTTTTAAAAAAATTAAATCGACTTTATGTCAAAATTGAGTATTCGTCAGCAGCTCTTTAAAATGTGCCAACACCGAATGATAGCCAATAATAGTTTTTCTTTTTTTACAAGTTAATTACCAAAGGAGTATCATATGTCTGAACTGTGAATATTAAATGTAAACAATGGTTGTGAAAACATAACTGAAAAATATGACATTTATTTTCTTTGTTGTCAAGGATTCTGATTGGTTAAATAACTTCGTACTCAGTTCCGTCAGAATGAATAGGGAACCTAAGAAACAAATGAGTCGCTCAACGATTCGTTAAAATAAACATTTCACTCAGAGCTGGGTTTTTTCAAACCTTGTATTATAAATGTATTCTGAAACGTTTCTATCTGTTTATGAATTATGCATTAATTTGTTGAGTAAATATTTTTTAAACTTGCTTTTTCATATATTCAAATATCTGACTGTACTATTTTGGGGTCTTTTTTGTTTTACACAAAAAACCTTAAAAGGGGGGCAAAAATGCGAAAAGAATCTTGAAAACCGTAAAAGTAATGATCTGGGAGAAACTCCGAAAAAATAGGTTTCCTGTGACAAACGATAGCTGCTCCTTTGTTTTTTTAAAATTTTGACCAACTGAATGAAGATAAAGCTCACGCCAGAAATTTTCTTTCGACTCTTTTCGTATTTAGTTCAATTTCAAGATTGTCGAGAAGAATTAAAACTGAGAAGATTCTTTTATGTAAAAATTGTGTCCACTCGGTCAGGAATTATAAAATATTGTTAAAAATGAGGGAAATATGAGGAATGTAGGTTCAAATGCAACCTCGACCCCAGGGCTTTTTTCTAGTTTTGCTAAACGTGGCGCCTCGCCGCCATTAAAAGAGCCCTGGGATCAAGTTTGATTCTTTGTCTATATTTCAGTTCAGTTGGTTCCTTGCCTATATTTCGACAAATTTATATTCGTCGAAATATAGGCAAGGATTAAGTTACAGATCTGTAAAAAAAATTGAAAAACAACCTGCAACAACTATTTGCTTATTTTCATTATTTGAACCTCTCCTTGAAAACGAGACATGGAATGGTAAACTTCAACACAAGAACTGACACACGTCCTGTTTCTGTGAAAATTATATTAACCGAGACCGAGAAATGTCGCATGGCTCTTTTATTAATACAAAAATGCACTATGGGATATAACACAAAGCCTCGTGGGTCCTAGCGACCCCGGGAAATATATACAGTAGACTCCCGGTAACTCGAACACCGGTTAACTTGAACTTTTCTACGGTTCCTTGGACATTTCTTAATACTAATAACATTCGTTTTCTCGAACTATTTTTGGTCCCTCTTAAGTTAATTTCTTTGGATAACTCGAATTTGTTAGTGTCTAAATAGAAAATAAATGTTCAAAAAATGAATACTGGTATAAAATGTAGCCAGAATTTCGAAAAAGCTATTCTTAAATGGTTCTCTTTACAAAGGAGTTAAAATATTTCTTTTGATGGCAATATGATAAAAGAGAAGGCTCCTTAATGTACTGAAAGTTATGATCTTACAATTTTTGAAGCGTCAGATGAATGGCTGGAGAAGTGGAAAAAAGAGTTAGAAAATAAATACATTTTTGCACGTAACAAAAGTTACTTCTGAAGTTACTCCGGGAGTCTATGTTGTTTAGTGAAAACGTAGCCTATCTTCACAAATACATCAACCTAAGAAGTCGAGTTGTTGAACAAGAGCTATCAACAAGGTCAAACCGACATACGAAATTTCTTTCAGTGAAAACTTACTAAATTGTAACATTTGTAAATTTTATAGAGTTTGAAGAAAAAATCGCCTTAACTCGAACTAATATCTCATTTTTGTCTTAGTTCGAATTAACGGGAGCTTCGCTCAAGTCGAACTTTCGTTAAGTCGAACTGTTTTCTCTGGTCCCTTGGAGGTTCAAGTTACTGGGAATTAACTGCACAACATATAAAAACTAAAATGACAATTTCCACAACGATTGACGATTTCTGAAGTTAAATCAAGTTAAAATTTTGTACACATAAAAGACTAATCTTTCTGAACACGACTAGAACAATTTTCTTATATCAAATAAATAGCTAGTTCTAAAAGCATTTTTCGTTAGGCCTCTCCCATGATCCCATGTAGGTTTTTTATAAACATGTTTCTTATAAAAAAAACGTATCTATATCAATCCAAGATTGCTCGAAAATTAGGGAAATGTCAGTAATTTTAGTCAAAAGTATACTTCCCAATGAATTTTCTTTTTTGAATATTTGAAAATGGTGCGATTTTCGTAAAATCGTACGATTTTTTTTAATACAATTGGTCTACCCCCGCGATTGCTCTTAAAACTTATCGTAGGTTACATAAATTTAAAATGTGCAGAGTGATATAAAGTTGAAACAGACAAACGCTCAAGAAAATCAATCTCTTTAACTCAAAAAGGTAACTTGGCACGAATTAAGTTTAAATTTGCCTGTCTGTCTGTCTGTCCGTCTGAATTATATTTTTATATCTGATTATGCAGTCGTGATCGCTAATTTTTTTAGCCACAGTTATTATACTACCATAAGGAATTATTTTAGCGAGAACTAATTTGCGCGAGAGATGATATTTCGCGAGAATTAAACTTTACAAGAAAAGAATTTGACTGTTTTGTGAGTTAGATTTTATTACAAAAATATAGTCACAAGAAGAACTGGTATAGTTATATTTGCGGAAGTTTATGACGTGCTTTGAAGAATTCTGCACTTACACATACGGAAGAACTAAATTTAGTTTAGACTCGCATCTCTCTCTGTATATATATATATCCTCCTAGCTTTTACCATGGAGGTAGAAAAGTGGAGGATTGGATATAGCTTCGCTTGTCTTATAGTTCTACAAATATTTGTACCATCCCATACTTAAAGAGATCAAATTTTAGGAGGAAATGAACAATCACTAATGATGAAGTCTTTCGTTTGAACTATGTAAAAACAACTACTTTGAAAGAAAATAGGTATATGTTTCAGAATATACAATTTTAGAAGGTGTATGGAGAAATCAACTTTTTGGTCCAAATTTTAGGTTATTTGCATTTAAATTTGAAAATCGCTTTAAAATCTGGTATTAAGCTAATGCACAAAAATATTGATTTTTTAAAAATCATGTGAGACTTAAAGCAAAAATCATCATTTCTTATGAGAAATAATGATTTTATATCTCATCTCCGATTCTTCAAAGACTTTGATATGATAAAGAGAGAGAAAATCTGCTGAGAACGTTTTTTATTGAGCAGACATCCTCTTCTTGTCTGAAATATTTACGATGTATCGAAAAGCGGTTCTGCAATTTTAAACACTTTTCCCACATTTGTAATGTGCAACTTCAAATTTGTTTTCACAAATAATTCTCGGTAAATCGTGTGCAATTCTTTGATTGCTGCCTATATGTTTTGAATGGTTTGATATTTTTAAATTCATCGTAAGATAACAAAGTCCGTTAATAAATTATCTTACGTTTGCTCGTACGATTTTTTTTAAGAGCTAGCCAGCTTATTAAGGCATGGTTTCTATTCAGCATGGAAATGTTCTTCCTCAAAACAGCTGTAATAAAAAAACAAAGCGCGTTTAGTATCAATGTTACTTTTAATGAACTTTAGAAAAATAATTATAATTAAATTTGCAACGGTACTAATATATATAAAAAATAATTTGCTTTTAAACAATTTTAAACGTTTAGAATACATAGAAACCAGGTCAATGTTTTGATCACGCCATCGTGGGCTGTTGGTGATAGTTGTAGAACGATTCTTGTTACAATCAAATGTCTATGCACTTTGCACTGGAACGGCAGACATGTTTTATTCATTCATGTTTTTTTTTCAGGGTGTTTTATAATAAATAGATAAATTCCACTGTTGGCAAAGCATAAAATTAAAGTTGTTTTAACATCGAGGAAAAAAACAAGACAGAGAATAAAAGCGTTGGTATGGTTCCTGAAAATAATCAAGTTTATTTGATATTATTTTGTTGTGTGGTTATGCTATTAAAGATAAAATTGTGCCCCCGTACCAAGTTAGAAATCACAGCCGACAACAACGCACGATGGAAAGATACCCTTGTTCAAAATTTACTACAAATATGTCCCTTATCTTCGTTGCCAGTTATTCGTCTTGAAAAGAAGAAAGCAGTAAACACTAGCTAGCAAAGCAAAAGTTAATAAAGCTAAACATTGAGTGGTAAGTAATTTTGTAGTTTTGGTTGCTAGCTAATCTGGAGGTGGGCTAGAGAGCTAGCATTAGTGTTTCATGTAGCAAAAGAAAATCATGCAAAGAACTGTGTAGTTAGATGCAGTCTTATTGCATGCTTGGCAATTTTAGTACTGTGAAGGTTTCTCATTTGGTTTCTTAAACTTGTAGCTATATATATATATCAAATAAAATTGACATTGACTTGTCTCTGTACCGTATTCAATCACATAAAGCGTAAGTACAAGTCTAAAAAATCCAGTACTGAAAGTTTTGTATTTTTTGGAAGTTTATCCTCTAGTGTCTTACAAACAGCTTTTTTTTAAAAAAAACATACATTGACTGTGGAAGAAAAATGCTCAAATAAGAATTAAAAAACATTTTAGACTGGACAAGTGAAAAGAAGAACATCTCAGGATGAGACTAAATTTCCTGAGGGTTCTTATTAATAAAAGTGTGAGCTATGATTCTCCTCTTTTTTTAGGTTTGAAATGGCAAACATTATTGTGAATTCCCAAAATATATCATATACTTCAGAGGAAATCAATAGCAAATACATCTATGAAACAACAAAAGTGAATAAACATAAAGATGGTATCACTGTCACACCAACTGAAGTTCCAGTTCATTTTAAGGTAAAGAGAAATATACCAAAGCTTGGTGTCATGCTTGTTGGGTGGGGTGGCAACAATGGTACCACTTTTACTGGTGCATATCTTGCGAATAAACACAAAATATCATGGGAAACAAAAACTGGTACCAAACAACCTAATTGGTTTGGATCAGTTTTGCAATCTTCCACAGTTAGTTTGGGCTTCAGTGATGATGGCGAAGTCTATGTTCCAATGCATGAAATGTTGCCTATGGTCAATCCAAACAATTTGGTTATTGATGGTTGGGACATTTCGTCTATGTCTATTAAGGATGCAATGCAGCGTGCAGAGGTTTTTGATTTTGATCTCCAACAGAAACTATCACCATACATGGACAATATGACGCCAAGAAAATCAATTTACCGCAAAGATTTCATAGCAGCTAATCAAGCAGAACGAGCTGATAATGTCATCATTGGAACAGCAGAGGAACAATTAATGACAATACGCAATGATATCAAAGACTTTAAAGACAAAAACAACCTTGATAATGTCATTGTTTTATGGACTGCCAACACTGAGCGGTTTTGTGATATCATACCTGGTATTCATGATACGTCTAAGAACCTTCTCAATGCCATTGCTCGCAATGAATCTGAAATTTCAGCATCTTCACTATTTGCAATTGCAAGTATCCTGGAAGGAAGTGCCTATATAAACGGTTCTCCCCAAAACACATTTGTACCAGGCATCATTCAACTAGCTGAAGAGCACAAAGTATTCCTTGGAGGGGATGATTTCAAGTCAGGTCAAACTAAAATAAAATCAGTTTTAGTTGACTTTCTTGTTAGTGCTGGCATTAAACCTGTGTCTATTGTCAGTTATAATCACCTTGGTAACAATGATGGCAAAAATCTTTCAGCACCAAAACAGTTTCGTTCAAAAGAAATTTCAAAAAGTAATGTTGTAGACGACATGGTTGAATCAAACCAAGTTTTATATTCACCTGGAGAAAAACCTGATCATGTGGTTGTGATCAAATATGTACCTTACGTTAGTGACAGTAAACGTGCTATGGATGAATACACATCTGAGATAATGATGAACGGTACCAACACAATTGTGGCACACAACACATGTGAAGATTCATTGTTGGCTACACCTATCATATTAGATTTAGTTCTGTTGACAGATTTGTGTCAAAGAATAACAATGAAGATTGGCAAGAGTGAGGAATACCAGGGTTTTAATAGTATTTTGTCTTTGTTAAGTTACTTATTAAAAGCCCCGTTAGTTCCCAAAGGTACACCTGTCGTTAACGCTTTATTTAAACAACGTGCAGCAATCGAAAACATTCTTCGAGCTTGTCTTTCTTTACCACCTCAAAATCATATGCAGCTAGAATTCAGACTTGCTGATTCAAGTGTGTTTAAACGGGAAATGACCCAACAAACTGCTATCACACAAGAAAAAAACAATATATGCAATGGAAATATAAAAGAATTAAACGACCACGTAAAAGTACAAAATGGACAGGCTATATTAAATGGATATCCTAATTTTAATAATAAATATGAAATAAATGGTTTTAGACATTAAGTTGATAGATAATAGATAATTAGGATATTTTCATTATTTTCTATTTTTTTTCTATTTTTCAAATATCTTCACCAGTTTTAAAATCGTATATACTAGTAGCACCTTTGCGTGAGATTTTTACTTGTTCAGCCTTAAACTGTTTTCATTAAGTTCTTAGATTGTAAGCATTTTTAATTCATTTACAGGACATCTTTGACAAGTTTTACAAAATTGCAACCATTGATTTAATAAAAAAATCTGCTTTTAAAAGATATTATTCCTCCCTGTTTGTTTGCCTCATTGTTCTAATAAAATTGTTCTTATACAAAAAAAAATTGCACATGATGTGTGTTTTACTCTTTGGTCGAAAAGATGGTCTATGACATGCAAAAAAACATTGTGCAAGCATAGAACCATGTATATATAGATTATTCGTGACGAATATTAAACTAATTTTTGTATATTTCGTATTGTTAAATATTAAATTATTTACATTTGTTTAGTTAGATCCATTTTTGAAAGATAATATACTCCTTGACGTTATGCATTTTTCTTAAGACATTAAAGTTAACGTGCATTTAAAAAAACGAAGGCCGAAATATTTTTTTCCCCAGGTTCGAACTTTTTTATTTATAATTTTTTAATGGCCTAATTATTTTACAAAAAAAATTTAATGAGATTCGGCCCAACCATCAAAGTTGTATGCTAAAGCCGGACAGGAGGATTATTCGAAAGAGTTGTTTATCTCAAAAGGTGTATGCTAGGTGTTCTAACATATTTTTAAGTTTTGTCAGCCACTATAACCCCTTACATTATATTGTACAATAATGTTTGTTTGTACTTTGCAATAAGCTATTTTTTTCCTCAGGAGAAAACCTTAAATACATAGCCTGTTGGGGCAAAAAAAACACGCTGCGATATACCGTTTATTTGTGCATTTTTGCTTGGAAGGATAAATTTTTACCACTTTAGATAGATCAAAATAAACCCAGGGGACTAGAGGCTTTAACAATTTCCGCAAGAAAGGCAATATAACGTAAAAAGCAAGGAAGCTTTGGGCTCTTGAAGTGTTATGGGATGTTTCTTGAAAAAAAACCGGCATTACAGGTCGTTTTGGACTAAATTTGGCGTTTGTAGTATAACGTTGCAACCTTTCTTCATGAAAAACACTTTTTTAAAAAATAATAGTAATAAAAAAAAACGTGCCATTAAAATTGCTTTTGTTTTACAATATTGGAAGCAGAATAGTTAGTTTTGACGAAAATATTTATATGGAAGTATGCGTGCGGAGCTGCGAATAAGACGAAATGTTTGCTGCACGTTCTAAAATTTTGTTGGAGTATAATTAGTCCTCTCCCGTCACGTTGGATATCTCGAATACCCGTTATCTCAAACTTTCGCTGTCTCAAACTTATCTTCCAGAGTCCCTTCAGTTCGAGATAACGGATTGCAGGATATAGAACATATCTCGAAATCCGTTATCTCAAACGTTCGCTCTGTCGAACTATTTTTCCGGCTCCTTCGATTTTAAATAAGTTCGATTAATACATAAAAGAGACTTTCGAATTTTTACAATTTGGGATTTTTGAAATCCTCTTTATTTTAAAACAGGATATTAAGCGAAAGCTTGTGGTAAAAACGTTGACTGTATTATGAAAATATAGATTATAGGAGAGGCGAACTGCGAACGGCTGTGTTGATTTTGAAGACAACATCGACGGCTTGGTGTCTGCTCTATAAAAATCAATATCAATGTTCGCTATCATGACAATAAAGTCCAAGAATGTTTTTTGACATTGAAACTGTTCGTAGAGTTATTTTTTTTCACGTTCGCTGAATGGGTGACTTAACTAAAAACAATGGAATATATTTCTCCTTATTATTATGGTCACTGATGAAGACGCACGAAATAATGAAACAAGAAAAAGTTAAAAAATGTTGAACAACATGTGACGAACATATTTTTATTATTTTGTACTACTTACTGAACATATTTGTGAGTAAATAAGATAAAGAAAATAAAAATTCGTAAATAAAAATGAAGTCTTCATATTGCGCGTCCGTCCGGTCTGTATATTTATTAAATTTGGCGCCATCTTATCATAACAAACTTTATCGTTCGAAGCTCGTAGTGTGTTGCAGAAAAGAAACCCAAAACAGGAAAAAAAATTGTTGGTCAGATTTATTTATTTTATTTATTTATCAATATTTATACAGGAAAAACATTTTAGATAAAATATCTGCTTTACAAATGTGTCCTGTTTAAAAAAATAGCTAAAAAATAGTTAATATTTGATTAAAATCAAAATAAAAACGATATGAGAAAAAATAGAAGAAAATGTAAAACAAAGGGCAGAGAAAATGATTGAGTGTGACACAAACTTAGAGTAAAGACGCTACTCAAATGGGACACATCTAGAAAACAAAGAAACAAAATTTCATAACATACACCTAAATATAGTATTGCTTCAATTTCTTTTTAAATGTTACATAACATTTTTCTTTTCAAATATCTAATGGCAACTTGTTGTATGTACCCATCAAATAAAAACCAAGCGTAATGATAACTGCTTATACCGTGTAACACTTTCGTGATTCATCAACTCGAAGTAACTGTTGAAGCTGCTACAACTCTCTCTGTCAATACATTTACGAACTACGCAACACACGTTTCTTATTATCATACTTTTGATTGATGTAACGTTTGCATTTTTCGTGACATTTCTCGCTCCGTTGTCCAGAGACACAAGCCTTTTCTGTTGTGTATTTGTAAATTTAAGGTTGATGATACTGTTAAACGTGATAAGAGGTAGTAATCATCATGTTGTAGATAATAGTAGCAGTGTTGTCATCAATTTGCGATCTCAATGCTGATAGGTGACGAAGCCTTGTTGAAGCTTTCTTGTACTTGTAGGCTGTGTCAAATTTTACCTGCATAGATAGTTTTGAATCCAGAGTCGAACCCAAATATTTATACTGGCTTGTCGTGTTGACTTCCACAAAATTGTAAAATAGCTTGAGCTTGTGGGATACTGAATTCAACTTTTTTCCAGTTCCGAATAACATCGCTTCCGTTTTTCCTCTTTTTAAGTTAATCACAAGGTACTGTTTGATATTTTTTAATTCTGAGTTCAAAATATCTTCGATATAATTCACATTGCTTCCAGCAATATAAACCACTGTGTCGTCAGCGAATTGGATAGTACGTGCTCTAATAAGCGAGATCTCAAAATCATTGAAGAAAATTAAAATAAAAGCGGTCCTATAATAGATCCCTGAGAGACTCCGCATTTTACATTCTCAGTGTTAGATCTGATGTTATCAATAACCACCTGTTGTGTACGGTTGAATAGGTAGTGGGTAAACCATTTTAACTCTTTGCCACAAATACCATATGCGTGAAGCTTTTCAAGCAAGATGCTATGTGAAACAGTGTCAAAAGCTTTCGACAAATCAATGAAGATTGCACCAACTAAATTTCCTTTATCAAGCTCTTTTCTGATGTTATCAGTAAATAACGTTGCAGCTATGTCCGTAGAGCTACGTCTGCGGTAACCAAATTGATAACGATATAATAAATTATTGTCTTCGGATAGCTGATAAGTTGGCTATGAACTGCTTTCTCAAGTATTTTTGATAGGCTTGACAATATAGATATTGGTCGGTAGTTATTTGGTTCAGATGGTGATCCTGATTTAAAGATGGGAGTGATCAGTGCGTGTTTCCAATCTGATGGTACTTCTGAGTTGTCTAATGATAAGTTGATGAAATAACACAGTGGTTCAGCAATCGCAGATAATTCATAAGTTCAAAAAAGAACCCTATACGACCATAAATTTCTGTGAAAATGTTGTGAGGAAAATATATAAGACCAAACGATAAATAAAATGTCTATATGTAGAGATAATTATCTTTAAGATTATTTTGAAAATTTAACGCAGTAAATGATCTGATGGAAAGATAAAAGTCGTTCAAGTACAAAATAATTTATCGCAAAAATAAACAAAATAGACAGTATGATGATAGGTCTGTGGTTTATCGAGAGTTGCAAAAAGTGATGGACGAATGGATAGAATATGAAAACCAAACAATTTCTTTGCAGAGCGCGAAGATTGAACAATTTCACAAGGCACTAAACTCACAAAACCGTAGGAATGGGTGTTAGTAGCAAAAGACCTTAACTATTTAAACTACATGACCTACAAATCCACAGTTATACAACTTGAAAAAAGCACAAATATCTCAACAAATTCAAAATACATAAAACCGTGCCTTGGGCGTGTACCTGATTGAATTTTTCAAAAATCAGCCACCAGAAGTTTTAGGAGCATTTTGTTATCCGTTCTAATGTATACTAATGTATACTAATGTTACTAAAGTATGTCAGGTAGGCATTGTTTCCCCACCTCCCACCTCCCTGGTCTGAATAAGATTAAACATGCTTCATTACTTGATAATCACATTCTGCGGATGAGAACTAAAATTAGGCCTTAAAAAAAAATGAGTCGACTTCACTTGTTACACTAGCTCGCAGATGCTAGGGTATTCAAATACAGCTGTCCGTCCCAAAATGGACCCTGAGCACCGACACGGGAGTAGTCGTGTGTTCGAATCTCATCTTGGTAACTATTTTTACTTTTTTTTTTCTTTTTACTATCTCGCCCGCGAGGATAGGTTTCCAACTCGCAACTGGTATGCCGAACATGGTGGTGACATCAAAATTTTGATTTTTTGTCACCTAAATGTCATTTTAGGCCAAAATTGGTCCGAAATTAAAACTATTTTATTTTCGACAAAATTTGGCACAGTTAACAAAAAAAGTATGCTGAACATGATGGTGACATCACCTAAATGCCGTTTAAGACCATAAACGTTTCAATCGCGCGATAACCATGAATGATAGGCTGCATTTTTGTTAGCAGAAATTGTAGAATTGGGCCGCATTGTGGATGTTTCATAGTTGTGCATTTTTAATAGCGAGATAGTTTATGCAGCGCCTGCATCTTGTTTGCTCATAGTATTGTTCTGTTCATCCTTCGCGTTTCATGTCAACTTTATAATTATGGTTCGCTAGAGCAAAAGGATCAAAAGTAATGTTCGAAAGTTTTTAACAAATTTTAAAATTAATAAATTTTAAAATTAGTTTATTAATTTTTAAATTAGCCGATCATTAATTTTGTCGGTGAAACTTAACGTCAAAAAAATCGTCATTTTTAACCGACGATTATTTTAGCTGTTTTTACATGGACGAAAAATTTATTTATTTCTTATTCATCTTTAACCAGCGTCGTCTTTATTTATCATGTTTGACGTTAAGGCCCGTTTCCACTCTGGGAAATTCTCCGTGGACAGGGAAAATTTCCACGGAATTTTTTCTACCGGCATTTCCACAACGAAGTTGAAGTTTCATCACTACTAGTGTTGTTTGCCATTTTGTTTGTTTACTCTACATCTAGCAATTTCAGCTACCATTTTTGTCCAATTTAAGTCGATTTGATTGGTTGAAAATATTTTTTCCGCCGTAAAGAAAAAAAAGTTGAAAATTTTTAACTTTTATTTTTGTTCCAACTTTTCCAGCGACAAAAAGAACCACCTCTGTTTTGATATACTGCGCATGTGCAATTCGGAAATTTTGACTTTGACATTCGTTTCAATTACGTGTTTTCTTCTTTTATGTTGTCCATTTCGACGTCATTAGAGGTGTCCCTCTTATTGCAAGATTCTATAATTCATTTTTAAAATTAGGACTTTCTTTTGACTATTTTATGCGAAAAAAAATCACAATTTTTAAATTTAACAAAAAACTTCTTCTGCCAATGAAAATTTTCGTCATCTAGTAAAAAGATCGTCATATTAAACCGCAGGATCTTTCACCGTATATCATTTTACGCGAGAAATAAAGAAGATAGAGATTAGCATACTTTAAGCAGTTTATGGCAGCCTTGGCCAGAGAAGAAGAGCGTAAGGCCCGTACCAAGGTGGGTAGGACAAAAATATCATGATATTACTGTACATAAATTCACTCCATTTCTTACAAAGTTAAATTGAATAGTAAAAGGATGAAGGATGTACAAATAACAATTAAAACTAGATGTCTTTCCAAGCGCGTAAAATGTGTAAAATTTTGTTCGTTTGAAAAGAAAAAGCAAAAGGGACTAAGGATCTGTATGTAAGATAGTTTCAACAAGGCAAGCAATTCGTGAGATAAAATAGAAAATATACACTATAGGGAAAATTGTTAGTGACAGGAAATACAGTAATATTTATAAAAAACAGAACATAAAAATCTATATTAATAGTAAATTGGATAAAATCAAAAAAGTTCTTTCGTTATATTAAGTATGGAGTGTCAAGAACAGCTCTTCCTGCAGCTACGCCGCCATCTTTATGTTCGATATCTTTCGTTCTTAATAAATGACCACTTGCTTTGTTAAAGATCTCCTTTTCTCCGTCGCTGTAAGAGAGATTGATATTTTTTCATACAGTTTTTATTTCTTTGAACTTACCTAGTTGTCGTAATTGCATTTATGTCAGAAGTTATTATTCCCCACGTTAAAGCGAAGATACCAAAAGTTATCATTTCGTTAGACCACGAAGGAAAAAAAAGGTTAGACACGAAAATACACACGAGGTATCTATTCTTGAAGCGCGTACGAAGACCTACTCCTATGTTGAACTGATGATGTAAACAGTGTTCACACGTACCTGATAAAAACGCCAAACACACCAAGCTCGGTAACAGTATCAGCTAATGAAGGTTTATCATGGTCAACGTGAACAATGTAATTCTTAACGATAGGTGGCTGCACGCGCTCCATTAAAATGTATTGACTTCTCTCTACAGGATCCGTAATTCGTTTCAACTCTGTTACCATATCATTGTCATACATATTGTTACCTAAAATTAAAAAAAAAACAGTTTAATTGGGGAATTGAATTCAAGAGCAATGTCTGCTAAACTGAAACTTATTAAACTTATCAAGTGAGGATGCCGAAACTTTGTTGAAAGAGAACTCGATTTTTTTGGAACAGAAATGACTTCTGGAACTAACATTTGTAATGCCAGGGGTGGATTCACACATTGGTAAAACGCAGCACTCGCCTAAGGAAAAATTTAGTCTCCCCACGCTTTCTAGAATCGTTACAACTAGGTTCCGTTTTCACTTTGCTTTTTCATATTATGTTGTAGCAGTATCTCCCTCACGGTGATTTGCCGTGTCTGTAAGATTTTTCCTAGTGCTACGGTACCGATTTAATATTGTCCTATTTCATACTTCAGGCCTGTTCCAAGTGCCCCATCTTAAGACTGGCCAGGCCAATCTTCTGACAGTGACAAATGGGTAGCCAGTCTTAAGACTGGACTGCCCAATCTATAGACATACATGTCCAATCTTAGAACAATTGTGGAAAACAAAGAGAACAGTGACAATTTTAGGACTGTACCTCTTAAAAGGAACTTTAAATTGAAACTTTTCTTGGCAAATCAAAAGGCGAAAAAATTATACCATTTATATAAAAATGTGGATAAAAAAAATTGAAACTATTTAACCATATATGGCTGACTATCGCTAGCTGGCTAGCTAGCTAAACTTCTCATTCAAAATGAAGTTAACAGCTAACGATTTATCTGATTCTTTATATATAAACCTTTTTTTTAAAAAATTTGGTCAATACGAGCTGTATATAAATGCCAAATATATAAACATGCTGGCTATAGCGAAATAGCTAGGATTTTTACTATGCACAAAAACTGGCCTGGTCAATTTAACAGTTTTTTGTTTTTCGTTTTTTGTTTATCATATATCCCAAATATGATGTTTTAATGTGCCTGAGAATGGTTGTTGGGTCTTGCAAACAACAGAGCTTGTGTGGCACATCCCTTCTTTAAAATTTAAAAGGCGTCTAACATGGTCTCCTACCCAATCTTGCTATCTTAAGACCGGGCAAGGCATTTTTATGTCCAAAGATTGGGCAGTGTCCTAAGATTGGGCAGAACAACTCCATAGGCTACCGTAAAATTTGGTAAAGTCGGCGAGAAGCACTTCTCGCCGACTGGGGAGTTCTTTTCGCCGACTTTGGGTAAATTTATGGCAGTTTTCTATAGGCCGACAGAAAGTCCACCTTACAAGGACAATATTGTTTATTTTAATCGCTGACTTTTTGACAAAAAAAAATAGTAGCATTAACTCGATGACTACGCTTTCAGGTACACCTGTTTACTTTTAATTCCATTGATTTTATAGTAAGATACACAATTGCTTTCTATTGCTCTGCTAGCTAGCAAGTGTAAACATGAAACTCTTTATAGTTTCACTTTCAACAAATTTGAAAAAGTTTTGTGTCAAATTCAAAAGAGCTTTATGTTGTCTTGGGTTTTTTTTATTTAAGTAACAAGACATTTTATAACATCACAATAAATCGAATAGCTAGCTAGCTGGTTACTTTTTGTAGCTGGTAAAGGTTTAATGTATATAAGAATTTGTTGACTTTGTAACAAATTTGTATGTTTACTTTTGTAGATTCAAAGCTTCTGGCAGTAGACACTTTCCAAACGATTTTTAACATGTCACAAGGCCAAGGAAAAGAACACTAGTTTTGGGAGGAAGACTTTGACTTTATAATGGTGCTAATTATATACAATTCGAATAAGAAAAAGGCATGGCTTTATTTAATGGGTGAAATGACAAAGGTTTTTCACATTTTCACTAAAGAAGTTGTCAAGCTGATAGACATGGAAAATGTATGTGGTTCTACCAATATGGCGAAAATGAGTTAGCATATACACTTATTACAACCCTATCCAGATGGACACAAAAATGTGTAATAATGTAGTTAACGATATCTGTTCTTGAATGATTTTGTTTTGGTAAAAATTTCAAGTATTTATAATAATTATTACATAACAGCTAAAAGGTATTTTCAAGTTTGATTCGACATTTTAAAAGTCTGAGCCAAAAATGGTTACCAAAAAATAAAAACAGTGTTTTTCTTGCTATTAGGCTAATAGGGCTAAATATTTTTTGACTTAATGTTACGCTAAATCAGTGTTCATTCTTTCATTTTTGTAGGTTATTGTGTTGTAAGAGTGTTTTTAATTAGCTATATAATCTTGTCATTTTTATTTTATTGTATTTATCTGTTGTTGTTTATGTTGTTGTTACTATGATCTAAAACAATACAAATAAAGCCTATTTACATATGTATTTTTGTGTTGTTGTTTTTGCTTATTTTCCTTTCAGGACCTCCTCTTTCATGTTATTAAATGTTTTGAATTGATTAAATATGAAAATTCTTTATTAGTCTTATATACTGTTTTGCATTACCGAATTATAAGAATTATGTCTTCTTAACTCAATCTACTTTCCGAAAATTTATAGATTACTTGCCAATGTTTACTATTATTATATTCACCCATAACTTGCAAAAAAATTTTTTGCATGGAGAAGAAAGAAGAAGTTTTGCTAGCTAGCTAATTTTAGCCTTAATTTTTCTGAAAACATTATTTGGCTTTCATTTAAAAATTTTATGATTGTTTTTTTTCAAAAACATGTAAGAAATGGACTTGTAAAGGTCCTGTCTGCTGCATTTTGGAATGCTAAAATATGTAAATAAACTAAAGCCTCTGGGACTTCCCCCCAGACCCCACTTGGGGGGCTTACAGCGTCCCCCAAGGCCCCCAACTGATTTAACACGCGCAATTTTTGCTAAGCAAAAATTGCGCGGTGGCTTCGCTTTGCTTCGCAAATCTGCCTAAGGAGAAAAAAAATCTAGTATCCGACCCTGAATGCCATAACTTTAGCGCACATTTAATTAAAATTATTTACCCAGGATAGCTTTCCTAATTCCTATTGATACTGCTTTCAACGCGGATGCTGCGAAGAGGATTCTATGATAGCGCTATTAACGACTGACGACAAACACGCTTGTAATGTAGAGAATGTACACCGCGTTGGTGTTCACATCATTGATTCCGCCAGCGAAGGCGGAATCTCTAAAATCGCCTGAAGAGATAGAGAGATAGATAGAGACAGCGCAGCTAGGCTGGACGCACGAAACTTATCCAGGCTAAAGCCTGAATCCTCGTTTTGACAGATTTTTTTCTGAGAACGAGGCCAAAATGAGTTTTAAGCCAATCCTAACAGTGCAACAAATTGTTTTATTATCCAATGATTAATATTTTATTTTAAAGTTTATATGCTATCGAAAGTTAAAGCTCGTGCAGTGTAGCATAATGAAGGTCATCTTATAATGCGCCATCTTTGATGTTATTAACGTCATTTCCCTCTGTACAATTTTGCAAGCACGTAGACTAAAGCTATATTCAACAGAACTAATTAATTAATTATTCATGGTTTTTAATTTAAAGAGGAATTTTATAGCTATAAAATCGTGACAAGTGTTTTATAAAAGAAAATGATTATGTGAAAAAAATTTGCTGCCACCTTTAAAGATATTTTCCAAGCTATTTTTCAGAGAAAAAGAGAAAATAGATAAATTTTCAGCTTTACCGTTGTTCTTATTTTGTTTTTATTGTTCATCAATTTTCAGGTTTATTATTTTTTTTTCCTAAATTGTTCTTATAGAGAAATGAAGTTTATGTAAGTTAAGTTAGCTATGATTTACAGTTACAATAATAATCAAAAATTGAATTTAAAATTTTTAGATAATACAATGATTTTGTTCCCCCATATTACTCAGTCCTCTTCAAAGTTCAGTACTTTTTCAGATTATTGCTAATTACGGAAATCTTTAAGCCGCAGGGCTTCTTGTTCAAATTTAATTTTTTGTGAAATTTAGAGTGAAATTTGAATGTTGAATATGAAAATATTCTTGTGTAACTGTTATGTATTTTTAAATATAATAAAGAACTATAGAATGTTTTCGCTGTCAAACAACTTAAATAAATTGTTTTTTGCACCTTGTTCTTCTCCCATTGCCATCGAAAATTATGGTGGATTAAATCTGGTGAATCACAAAAACGACGTATCAACTTTTGAAATATTCGCGAGTTTAATTTGCCTGAAAAAGCCTGAAATTTACGAAAGATCTCCCGCAAAAGTATCTTCACTAAAAACATAAAAGGTCACTCACCTCCTCCTTCTCTCTGCGGCTTTAAAACATATCTTGAAGGAACATTTAAAGCCATCTCTGCTGCAGCATCGCCATCAGCTCCCTGAAGATGACAACAATACAACGTATTCCAACCAATTTGAGGTTACATTCACACAAAACTTTATATTTAAAACAATTATGTCAAAATAAACGCGACACAGAAAATGCATTTTAACCATATAGACTACGCGTTTTTAGATCGAAGCATAATCGAAGCATCGCAGACACGTCTAATTTATCAGGTTACTTTCTTTCAACCTTCTTCCCCTTAAAAAAATCCTAATCAAGAAAATGTATACGATCGTGTACTTTTGACGAATAGTTACAGAGATATTAGGGTTTGGAGGTATTTTGATGCATCATTAATCCATCGGTTCCGAAACAGATGGATTGACCAAGCTTTAGGAAATTACTCCCATTTTGGTCCCAGGTGGTACTCAGGAGATGACGTCAGTTATTTCCATTCGTTTCCAAGTTATTTGGCTTCAAACTAAAAGTGCACTGCAATGGCTTAACCAACTTTCATAACTAAGTTAGTCTTTGTAATCACTTTTTTCGAATTTGCACATTCTTTAGGAAAAAACATCTCCTTTGGAAAGCGGAATTTTGGCCTGGTTCGGTATTTTCAGTCACAGACAACTGTATCCGTATTTTGTTAGTATTGTTTGGTGATGTCAATGTGTCTGGGTAACTCTGGGGCCGGAGATATTCTTAACATAAGCTTGTTTTTCCCTATTGCACCTTTACATGCATATGAGAAGAACAACTTAATCAGCCATACTTAAATAAGGTTTTAAGGCAACAGATACTCAATCTACATGGAAGTTGAAATATTTTCCGCGAACAACGTGACAGATGCTCGAAATTAGAATTTGATATTAACAGAACTGAACTTACAGGATCTAATGTATACAAACCAGCAAATGTTCTTCTGATTCTTTTAACAGCTTCTGCGTCTTGAATAAACCTTTCTACCATACCAGGTGCTGCAAATACTTGCTGAATTTTCTTCGTTCCGACCAATTGCTCAGCCATGTTTGGACATTTTGGTACAGTAGATCTTTCAATCATTAATCTTCCCTTCCATGCCTACATTAAATAAAATTAGAACACCTGCGTGATCAATCAAGATCCCTTGTCTAAAGTTACCATTTATTTATTTTTGATTAGCTGCCCCTATTGACCACATAGACAGGGTTTATCGTTTCGTCATACCTTGCGGCCTTCTGTCCAAGTAACATTAAATGTTCTGTTACAGCCAAGCACACACTGGATTAGTAAAGATGACTTTAATAGGAGTAAACAAGTATTATTTCCACAAACATTAAAAGTGGACTTTATTTGTTCACAGTTATTAACTTTTAAAATTCCACTTACAGCCGTAAACATTTGATGTAAGCATAATTTGGAATGGAGGCTCCTGTTGAGTTAACTCAGTATTGTTGACACATTCAGTATTGCATATCTCTGCTTATATTTTTCTAGCTTGAATATAGCCTAGTTTTCTCACTTTTGGTTTATTTACACACCATACATACCTCTTCGCATTGGAAATGGCTTGGAGCGTATCCTGCTCGAAAATAACACAATGCTACTTCTTTCTTTTCACTAAAAATAATTTAAAAAATAATTATTATATAAGTTAACAGTATTCTTATGGCAGTATTTCAACACTGCTAAATGTTTTTAGATAATTTCGGAAATTTTGTAAAAACTTTATTGTGGTTATGTTAGACACTTCCGAAAGTGCAATTAAAACTGAGAACCTTATTACAATAACTTCAACTTTAACTTATCTCTAATTTTAATCCTATTTTCTCTCAAATTCCATGTTTTCCTTAAATTTCATGTTTTCCTTAAATTTCATGTTTTCTCCCTCAAATTTCATGTTTTTCAGTATTAGTGTAGCTAAAGCAATGTGATACTTTTTAATCAGATGAATGGTAAAAACACACAAAAAAACTTACAAAATTAGGCTTCCATCTTCATTTAGTTTACCATTTTCATAAATTTGCTCCAAGCAACGAAATAAAACAGGAACATGCTTCTTTATACCAAGTCTAGTAATACTAAAACGAAATTTAAATATTCATATATGAATTTCAGTTCTAATGTTCTATATGGGAAGCAGGTATTAGTGCTAATTAATAGAAATTACGATAATAATTGGTATTATGTGTGTATAATCTTAAAATTATGTACACATAATACCAATTATTATCGTAACATCAGCTCCCAACTTTATTACATTTTTTAGTGACTGTCAAACATGAATTCCACATTCAGACAAAAAGCCATCTGTGAAATAACATAATAAAAATGAAATAAGAAACAGCTGATTTGATAGAAATAAAGGTCAAAATTGAAAAAAAAAATTAAAATAGGAATTCATACCTATCGTGAAAACTATATTCCAACGTTTTCTGATCAAATCTGTTTGAGTCACCTTTTTCGACTACAAATATAATAACAGCACTAAAGGTAAAAATATTATTGAGAAGTTTTATGAGAAAAATCTTATACAAATTAAGAGAACATTGCACAGATTAACGTTTGTTGTAACTGTTAGTTATTGAGACAGTATTAAGATTTCAATTTCTTAAAAGGTGATCAATGCTGGAATACAAAACTTCATTTTTAGATTTGCAGAGCAAAAGAAACAAAAAAGTTTTCGAAATAATAAAGAAACAATATGTGTTAGCATTTATGGTAACATACTGTTAGTTATAATCTAGCCTTCAACATTTCATTTGATTTTCATTCATCGGTTACAGAAATGCAATTAAAGCAAAAATGAACGACACGAAGTATACAGAATTCAGTTTTTTCAATTCAAATTGCTTTGGAGGAATATTGTACTTGTACACATGTATTATACTAAGTGCTAAAAAAATCTTAAGGGTTACATTGCACAAAACTTTATCACATGTGTAACATGTGACCAATTTACAGTTGATGAACAGCATTCCACTCACTCCTCATTTCCATACAGCTGCCATAGTTTTGCCATACCATCTGCAAGATTCTCAAGTGTTGTGTTAGTAGCAACCTGTTAGAAACAAAATATCATTTTTTAAAGTTCATAGTAAGTTAAAAAGGCATTTTTACCTAATTTGGTAAGTGTAATTTTATTTTCATTGTTCGACAATTAATTTGGTAAGTGTAATTTTATTTTCATTATTCGACAATTAATTTGGTAAGTGTAATTTTATTTTCATTGTTCGACAATTAATTTGGTAAGTGTAATTTTATTTTCATTATTCGACAATTAATTTGGTAAGTGTAATTTTATTTTCATTATTCGACAATTAATTTGGTAAGTGTAATTCTATTTTTATTGTTTGACAATTAATTTGGAAAGTGTAATTTTATTTTTATTGTTCGACAATTAATTTGGTAAGTGTAATTTTATTTTCATTATTCGACAATTAATTTGGTAAGTGTAATTTTATTTTCATTATTCGACAATTAATTTGGTAAGTGTAATTCTATTTTTATTGTTTGACAATTAATTTGGAAAGTGTAATTTTATTTTTATTGTTCGACAATTAATTTGGAAAGTGTAATTCTATTTTTATTGTTTGACAATTAATTTGGTAAGTGTAATTCTATTTTTATTGTTCGACAATTAATTTGGTAAGTGTAATTCTATTTTTATTGTTCGTCAATTAATTTGGTAAGTGTAATTCTATTTTTATTGTTCGACAATTAATTTGGTAAGTATAATTCTATTTTTATTGTTCGACAATTAATTTGGAAAGTGTAATTCTATTTTTATTGTTGACAATTAATTTGGAAAGTGTAATTCTATTTTTATTGTTCGACAATTAATTTGGAAAGTGTAATTCTATTTTTATTGTTTGACAATTAATTTGGTAAGTGTAATTCTATTTTTATTGTTCGACAATTAATTTGGTAAGTGTAATTCTATTTTTATTGTTGACAATTAATTTGGAAAGTGTAATTCAAATGTGATGTGTCAGGTGTTGAAAATACATAATGCTAAGTTATAGTGAGTAATTCTTGAAATTTTTTATAATCTGGTACCTGATCCTTTTTATAAGGGCAATTCTGGCCAATAACATCAGCCATATATCTATAAACAATACATAAAACTAATATAAAGCAAAGTGGATATGAATTTGAAAAGTACAGCAAACCCTAGTAAACGATCAGTAGTGAAACAATGAATCAAACAAAGTTTATAATTATTAATATATTATATTCTATCTAGCTGTGTGTGAATATTTTTTTTCAAATTTTTGTATGTATAGCTTAAAATTGGTGATAATTACTTTTACAATGAAAATGCATAATAAAAACAGAAATTAATGAGAAATTTAACGGGTCATTGCATCATATCCCAATTTTGCATATGTGCTACGTAAGTTGGGAGCGATTCTTTTTTAGTAGGCATAAAAAAAAGAATTTAAAATATGGCTCTGTTAAGCGTTTCCCATTTCAGTTTCTCAAATATGTCCATTAGTACGTAGTTATAAGTTTACTGTTTCACTAATACTTTCTCCTCACAAGGGTTACATGTCAAATAAAAGATGACATCTTTTAAATTACATGACATAATGAGATTTAATTTCTCAGATTTTTCTGAGAGCTTTTTAAAACAAGCTTACACATAAATATATAGAAATTACTAACTGGGACTAGTGGCCGTGTGGAGGGAAACTGAGATGGTGATAGTATTTGAATTAGGTTCTTCAACTGTTTCTGTGAAAGAATGTATTTGTCATACATACCTGGTATAATATCTGCCCTTTTATGTAACATGATTGTCTCGAAGATATATATTGACTTTCCTTTTTTAACAGGAAAACAAGTGTATCTAGCTTCACCATTTACATGGTGCAGGGGGTAAAATAATTAAATTTGTTCACACATTTATGTCCACCATCTGATATTAAAATGTGCTATTTTTGTGTATGACAAAGGTTTTACTGGTAATAAATTCAATATCAATATTTAATGCAACTACTTTAGGACTTTCTTTCAATTTTTTCACATTTTCTTCATGTCTTATATAATTAACACAATGAACACACCTATGTAGCTTTTCAACTTTTGAGTCCAATCCACCAAATGATGCAGCAATCATGTTGACTTCAATTTGTTTAATTTCATATGGACGAATTTCTTCTAAAGTATGCCCATTAACAACGACATCTTTTTTGGTTTCATCAACCATGTAATCAGAGCGTATAATATTGAAGTTGAACTTCTAGATTTGTTAAAAAAGTGAAAAAAGCCTGATCGTTGCCATATACATGGTAAGCTGGTACTTAACTTTGGGGCAATATTTGGATGATAATAAGACAATGATAACTCAAAGATAGTAATAGTATTTTTTTTTTTTTTTTTTGTAAAAACTATGAAAAAGGTTAGCGTCTTTTATTCTTCTGAAAATAAAAATGGATGAAGCCATTTTGTGCACAATGTAGTACCTCACTAAAGTAATGCTTGATATTACATATTTATTTGTGCATATAATTTTAGAACCCAATATATTTAGCAATATGGATACATGCTTGTTTACAATAGAAACTGTGACAATATGTGTAAAAGAAATTTCTTGGCAACCAAAAGCTTCTCTTAATTTAAACTTTTTTGCCCAGTAAATCATTTAGGCAAAACTTTTAACGAGAAATAGTATGTCGTCTTGGTGTGCAGTACTATAATGCTAGTGGTTGCAGCCATTCAAAGAAATTGTTGTGAACAATTAACAGCATTTCAGACTGTACTCGAAAAAGGCACTGGTTTAAAATTTCTAAAATAAATATTTGTCTGCCTAAGTGGATTCTTTTAAGACTACTATTGTATATCTTAATTTAATTTGCTTTTCTTGGTTACAAACTTTACATTGATGTGTGTGGAATTATTAGTGTTCACTTGTTTGACTACAGAGTGTATTTGTTTCTTTCTGTGTTGTTTTTCTGTGAAATATTGTTTCTCTCTACACATAATTTTTTCTGCTTTCTCAGGTGGCTAGCTTTCAGTGTTTACAACAAAATTTATTAATACCATATTTGCAAAATTTTACAATCATTTTTTGTTTATAGCTACCCATACAAAGAGCATGCTTTTGGATAGTTTTAATTTCTTGCTATTTTGGGTATATATACAATCAGAATTGTTTAAAAATATGCAAAGACCTACTTGGACAACATAACTAAGCATGCAGCAAGTATCAAAAGAAGTTTAGGGTATATGCTAAATGTAAAATAAAAAAATCAAAAGACCTTACATGTTGTATTTTATTGTGAGTGTTTCTAAATTCCTGGAAACAATGCACATAACGCCTTTTATAATTTTCTTTCAAGAATAGTTTTCTGCAGATTGTCAGGATATAGGTATACTCAAAAGATTTTTAATTCAAATGGAATTTAAACTCATTCTGCCAATATGTTACTTATTTAAGCTACATCCGTTTTTTTTTGCATTTTTATTCCTGCATTTTTTCAAAAGATTTAAGTGTTTTAAAAACACAATTTTAGTGACACCCATTTTTTTCATTACTTACAGGCTTTATGTCAATACTTACAGGTTTTATTCCTTCTTTTCTGACTTGATCGTAAATCTCATATTGTCGCTTTGTAAATTCATCGTGAACAATAACACTAAAAGAAAGTGAAACAATTTGTTTCGTCAATATTTGCCACGCATATGCCAGTGGATGGGGAAGTTTATTTCAGTTGGCTACATGCACCACAATTAATGTAGCAACCTTGTGACCAGTCTCTCCAATAAATTGAATTAATTTAGAATTGATTTGGTTTGTGTTAGCAGTTTTTTCTTTGGGAATAACAAAAATATCTGAAATTTCAATTGGACCGAAGTGACAAGATAGATAATATTGAATAAAACTTTTTTTAAAAAAAAACTACCCTCATGATTTTGTTTTGCCATTTTTTGATTTTTTCTCAAAAAAACAACACAATTTTATACTATCGGGAATCAAATGGTTGATAGCATATTTACTTGATATAAAAAATATATTATATAAGGCAAACACAAAGAAAGTTAAAAAATATAAATTAACCTTTTTTGTTTAAAAATTGAAAATATGTAATTTAGATTTTGTACACATACAGATGTTCTATGAACAAAAAAACTAAATTTGAAAACAAGTTAAAATAATTAAAAAAGTTATTATATATTTTCGCTATTTATGTCTACATATTCACCATATTCACAGGATGGGCTTAAATTTAAAAGGTTGCAAAAGAATTTAGTTGAAATGCTTGTGCACTCTTTCTTTCTAATTTCCACTATGCTTATATTACTCACTCTTTTAAATGTGAATAATATGTTAGAAAACCCCAGTCCAGGGGACAGAAAGAGTTTAAATGAGCTAAGAAGCAGGTTAGGTATCGTAGCATTAAAGATGTTATCCGGATAAGAAGATTGAGTTAGTTGGGACACTTGGTAAGAATGCAGGAGGATAGTTGGGTAGGAAAGTTTAGAGACTTGATACTTTTTGGGGCAAAGCCCAGAGGCAGACGGAGAAAGAGTTGGGAGGAGGTAATAAGGACAGACTTTTATGTTACAAAAATGACTAATTGATAAGAGTCACACTTATTAGTCGAAGACCATTCTGGAGGAGGCTTAATGCAAAGGAACTTGAGTTTAGATCTAACTAAGTTCAGATAAGATTGGAAGGTTTTTAATTTACCCCTTCCAACCCATGCTAGCATAGAAAACGAATGTTAAGCCGAGAATGATGATGATGACGAAAACAGCCATGTGACAAGTTCTGCTTAAAATTTTCATTATAGTGTAAATATAATTGGTTGTAAAATTTTTATACTTGTGAGCCTTAGTTCCTGAGATATTAATGGTCAAAGTAGTCCTACGGTTGCTACCTATACAGTGTTGATTAGTACTTTCTGTTTGATGAAATACTAACCTGTGTGACGTAAGTCTGCAGGGATGTAAACAAACGCATTCTAAATGAATGAAGCAAGGGAATGCTAAACTGTGCCTCTTGTGATTGTCTAAGAGTAATTTTATTCATTATGTTTTGAAATAAATACCTATATATATCAGAATAAAATGTTTCACTGTTATAGATATATAGTTTTAGAGTTTTAGACATGAATTATCACTTAGAAAACATAAGTATTACATGTACTCAACTTTATTAAAAAAAAATTTTCTTGTGTTATTTTTGTATCAAAAGGTCTTAAAAGACAGCAGGTGCTTCTTTTAATTTGCTTGACTTTAAAATAAAACTTCAAATAATAATGCTCAGTAAAGTGCAATGGAAGTGATTTTGTGATAGCAAAACAAAGCAAAAACAGTCTCAAAGTTTCTCTTTGTTTACCTACTTTTACATGTTAGAAAAGGAAAAAAAAGGAAAAATGTTTATGTCATGTTGTTTTTGGGATATGTAAAAACATACATTTATTTTTCTCGATGTTCCTCTACTGTTTAAGGTAGAAGGTACAGTGACTTCAATATATGGAGACAAAATTAGCATATAATTATTCTCAAGATATTTAGCTCTCTAAGGATGTTTTTTTTCATTTACACTTAAGAGTCTGAAAGAAAATGTATAGGATTGTATGCTTTTGATGCTTAGTTGAAGAAATAATTGGATTTTGATGATGTCATAAACCTATCTGTTCCAAAATAGGTGAGTTGACAGGGCTTTCAGAAATTGGTCCCATTTTTGTCTCAGATGGACAGATACCTGCGCATCACCAACCCATGATGATGCTATTTGGCCTCAAACTCATAACTGCCCTACATTCATTAATTTATGCTATTGGTGTTAAATTAATGTTATTTACATTATCAGTTTATGAGACAATTTTTTCAGCTACATGTTGGAAACAGATGTATTACTGTATTATTATAAGATAAAAATATACCATAAATTCTATAAGAAAAAAAAACCATTAACCTTCAGAGTTATCCCTAAAATGTCTAAACCAGGCCTCGAAAGCTTAGCAGAAAGAATTATTGCATTACTGTGTTGTTTTCAATAAATTGTTTTCTAACAATTTTTCTTATTTCCATAGGCAGTGAAGAATAGTTTCTTAGACTTGACAAATTTCCAGAGTTTAATTACCTTTTTAATGAACTGTGTATAAATTCATGATCCAGACTTGCTCTGTGAACTAGAGTGTGGAAATCCTTTTGAACCATCATTGCCTCATCATATAAATAGGTAGGAAATGGTGTTGGAAAAAGCATAAAGGGTGCAAAATTTGTTAGATGTTTATGCTTTCCATTCCTCATCACAATGCCATGGATAGTTGCCCAATCTGTTGCGTCTTGGGCAATTTGAGTGATGTCATCTTTATTCAATTTTGTGTTTTTATACATCTCCATTTTGCTGTACAAAACTAAAAGATATAAACTTAAAAAAAATGTGACAAAATTATAGCGAAAACATGAATAGAGGAAATACAGGGCATGATAAGGAAATATAAAAACAAAACAGCTCCAAAAATTGATGTGTTTTTCCCTGCACTAGCAGCAAAAAATTATGGTTACATCAAAAAGCCTTACAGGAACGATACAAATAATATCTTTGTTTTAATATATTCTCATGTACTTTAATAAAGCATTTCAAGCTTCTAGAATATGACCTATAGCTACTAAACATTACACAGTAGCTAAACATATGGAATTTCATTGCATTTTTGTTGCCCTGAAAGTTAACAATTGGCTTAGGCTTGTTGCTATCTACAATTAACAATACTAAGATTTGCTTGAACATCATTAATATTAAGAATCTACAGGTGCGTGTATATGACACGTTTGATGCACAGAACAATATATTTTGAAAATCATCATAGATATAGCTAGCAACAGGTGCAGTTAAGCATTAAAAATAGAGTCTATTCATATGGAAAGTATTCAAATTATAAGAATACTAGCTACATAAAGATATTTTCGCACAAAAAATTGCTAGCTCTAGGATATCAGGATATAGGATAGGATATCATCTAACCAGCAGGAAAAAATCGGCGGGAAAAATCGAATGTGAAACCAAAATATGCAACCTGAAAATAACAAGATAAAATTATGAATTCTCCTCCGTAGAGTTTTAAAGTTAAACAACTCCAACCTCGATCCCAGGGCCTGTAGCGTTTTTGATATGAGGATGAAACGCGTCTCCTGGGGGCGAGATTTTTTTCTACGGAGTATAAGCTGAAGCCAAAATACATTCTCGTCCCCAGAGCTCATTGAGATACTCACAAAGCTCTGGGAGCGAGAGAATAACAATCTCCATTTTGTCGCATTAGATCAATTGATCGCTTACCGTCCTTTTTTTTACACGATCAAATTTATCGAATTCTATCAAATTTGATCACGTATCACCTTTTTTTACACGATCAAGTTTATCGAATTTGACAAATTGGATTCCACAAGGCAAACCTCCATGGCTGGTTCTCCATGGCTGGTTCTCTATGGCTTTTTTTTCTTTCTTTTTATATTTGGCGATGCTGGACTTTGCTAGCATCGATCGTGTCGCCACCTACTCTTATTAACCGTTGCAGAACGTTGGTAATCATCTCTTTATTGTATTCTGATATCATGTGTCTTTTTAACAAAAAATGAAACGCAACGTATAAATCCCATGTATTTGCGATCATGGAATTAAGGCGGGTATAGATGCGATCATGAATTTCCTATTTAGTGCAGGTATAATTGCACTTTTTTAGATATGCGACAAAATCGAGACTGCCAATTTGCATTTGTGTCCGCGAAATTGTGGCCTAAATATTTTGAGATGACAAATGCGACCTAATTTAGAGGGGAACTAGAAATATTCCACGACAAGAACCATCATTTGTCGCCTTAAAATTTTGCTATGGTCAACTCAAAGGGGAATCTATGGTCGCAAATACTTTCAGCTCTCGTTTCCCTAAGCATGACAAAGAATAAATTTAGGTGCTCATCTTTAGAAAGGATCGTCGATCTCTAAAGAGGGGAACTTCGCATATTTAAGACCCAAAATCCGAGTTGCTGGCAAAAAATTTGCCACATATTCGAGGTGACACGGATTGTTGACATTCCTACCGCCTCATAGGTTTCCATCCCTTTACGTTCAAGGTTAAAAGTATTATTACAGTTATGCCTTACAGTTATGACTTATTTTGTCATATTACGATGGTCATAGCTTATCTACGAAGTATGCATTTATAGGACCCATTCATGAAGCCATTGATGAATTTTGATGAATTGAGGGGTTCAAACGGAAAACCCCCCGCTTCTATGGAGATCCACGTAGTTTTGGGGTTCAAACGCAAAACCCCTCTTCTACATAGATCCCCCGACACCCCAAAACTCTATGACGTCATCAGCATAAATTATCATAAATTATAAATCTGTGACGTCATCAGCATAAGTTATCATAATTATCAATTTATGTTGACATCAGCAAAAACATCTGCGCATGCGCAAAAATCTGATAAATTTGATAAAATCCACCGACGATATCATGCGCAAGTTGAGTAAAATAATTCAAAATCTTCTGTTTATCTAAAAATTTATTGATAAATAAAATGTGTATATAATAAAGAGACAAATAAGTTGGGTTAGAAATGTTCCTGATTGTTTCAAAACCCAAGAGATGTGTAATATTGCCGTTATGGATGAAACCTTGATGATAAAGTATGTTCCAGATCATTTAAGGACACAAGAGATGTGTAATAATGCTTTTATGGAGGATTCCTATGCGCTCATGCATGTCCCAGATAACTTCCAGACACAGGAAATGTGCACCAGAGCCGTTGAAGATGATCCCTGGTTGATCGAGTACGTCCCAGGTCATCTCATGACTCAGGACATGTGCACCAGAGCCGTTGAAAAGGAACCCATTATCCTCGATTATTTTCCAGATCGATTCAAGACTCAGGACATGTGCACCAGAGTCGTTGAAGAGGATTCCTTTATGCTCAATCCGGAATGGATCCCAGACTGGTTTGTTACTCAGGATATGTGTAGGAAGTTTGGGTTGAATCTGAATTGCTGGATGCCTATCGGCAGCGGAAAGCGGAGTAGTCTAGAATTGCTTCCGATAACATGGCATCCAGCTCGATATTGGGATTGGTGTATGGCGGAGAGTGAAAAAAATGATCTTGAAAAGTATTGGTTAAAAATATATATAATAAATGAAGCAACAGCAATCAAAACTCGACATATTTGTGGGGACAGCACTCACGATATTTATGGCCGGTATTGGTATCTCTCTTATGGCCATGTCTCTCGCGCAAGAAAGCGATAAGGAGAAGGAGAATGATAGATTGATTAAAGACCTGGAGGATAGGGTTCGTGATTTAGAAGAAAAAGATAAAACGATTCTGTTTAAAAAATTTATTGATAAATATTTTTCTGTAAATAAATGACTGCCTCAAAAATGTCCGTAGTTAAAGAATGGTATACCCAAGAACATCTCAATGGTCAGGAAATGTGTAATAAAGTAGTTGAAGATAATCCAGCGATGCTCAAGTATGTTCCAGATCGATTCAAGACACGGGAAATGTGCAGCAAGGTAGTTGGGCATAATCCCCATATGCTCGAGTATGTTCCTGATTATCGAAAAAACACAGGACATGTGTAACAAAGCAGTTAAATCTGGTCTATATATGCGATGATTGTGAATGTCTACTTGATGCATATGATAGGTGTAAATGTGGGAGGAAACTTGTGGTGAAAGGTAGAATTTTATGTTGGCATTGTTATCATGAATACACTTTGTATAACGGTGGTAGTTGTGAGTGTTAAATATATAATAAATATAATAAATTTTATTAATAACAGCTATATGAAAATAAATGAACGCACTTCGAAAAGTGGCCAAATTAATGAAAATTCCTCGTTATTCTACAATGAGTAAAGACGATCTTGTTGAAGCAATCCGCAAAATTAAATACAAGGACGCCTTAAGTCAAACGGATGGTCCTTATTGTAAACCTTCCGTTGAAATCGCATACGAGAAAAACACGCTTTGATTTTAGTCGAATCTGCTCTTTCAAATTACAGTAGTGTTCGACTTCTTTAAGAATGAAATGATTTTCCTCATGCGAGATGCGATAGTCTTCTACTGCTTTTGAGATGAGGCTCGAGATGGAATCTAACTTGGCCTCAGCTAGAGTCCTAATCTTGTCATGTTTCTTGGCTTTCGAGTCAAAGATTTTTTGCACTTTTTGCACGACAGCTGAAGAGAGCACAAGGATGATTCCAGCTGAAGCCAGAGCAATACTCACTGGAATTCCAACTCCTGTAGTGAGGGTTACGACTGAAACGACTTCAAGGACAGTGATTGCGGTTACTACCGAAGTGTCACTGATTGTAGCGGTAGTTGCACGACGCTTCGCTTGGTAAGGTTGTCTCTGTAGCTCACTTTTGATCGTAGAAACTTTTCAATCTTGTCAATCTTTCTTAGGCGGTACGACTGACTTTCATCCTGCATAGTATCGTCCTCAGGCGCACTTGGCGGTAAGGTCGGATATAATTTCATAGTATCCATGTTCTTTTATTATAAAATTATTCTATAAGCTACTGCATTGTGATTCCTGTAAAAGCTACATTTTTGTCAGGGTGATATTGATTGGTAAGCATGAACTCGAGCCTATCCGTCGACCCTTTCAAAGGAAGGTATACCGGAGTGTCAAAATTCCAGGAGAGCATATCTTCCCAAGCATTTAACTCTTTGGCGGGCAGCATTGCGAGAATTTTTTATTTCTTCCTATTAAACAAGCAATTGTTATCATCTAATTGGGGGCAGACTAAACTTAATCTCTGATAAACATCGGTCATGTAGTATACATCATAGTCACCTTTAGTATAATTCTTACCATCAATGGGGTCAGATAAACCAATGAGTTTTTGAAGTGATGGGTTAATACTAACTTTAAATCCATCATTTACACGAAGTCGGCAGTATCCATTATTCAATACAAATATCCCTACCTTTCCATTAGCCTGTTTGTTGATTATAGCTGCCAGATCCTAGATTTTGTACAAACCTTTCACGATCCAGATCCGGGTAACCAGCTGATTAGATTCCGCCTTCCGGATCGTGAAATCATTATTATTACCAAGATTAAACCAGCCGCCTCGAATACTGATCGATTTTAGAGCTATCCTCGTACACTGCCCTAGGTAATCATCAAAAATAGTCGGGTTAACAATATTTGTAATAATCAGTTGCTTAATCTTTATGAATATTTAATACATGAATATTTATTGGTATAACCCCAAAGCAAAATACAAATCAAACAGGGGAGAATGGCCTCTGGGTATCACGAATCTTGAACATCAGGATGTATGTATCAACGGAGTTGTAGTATTCCCAGAGTTTAACAAGTATCCCATCAAAATTCCAACGACTTACCTTAACGATCCCGTTCGAGTTGGATAGGATGGCCAAGCATTGGATTACTGGAACATTCAGGTTAATTCTGCAGCTTATTGTGCAACGACAGCATTAGGCATATCTGCTAAACATATGACGGGATCTTTACCACTTTTCATGTATACTATCATAAGCGTCGTATATTGGGAAGAATGAAAGTGCCCATGCCTTTTTGACGATGGGTTTAGCCAATACAATAATCCTTATTCAATATCTGGATTTGCAAAGGTACGTCGTGAGTATGGTGCAGATCCTCACGGTCTGTATAAATTTAAAGCAGTAGGTGCTTCACTAACCAACCGTGAATGGTGGCCACAGGTTGATGGTGATTATGCAAAGTCTATTATGCCAACAAGCCAGGGCCTTACAACAGAAGGTTTGACAAAACTTAGTGAAAGTGTTCGTGTATACGTGGTTTTGATACTTGGGTCGCAGGCGCAAGCAAAAGCATCTTTGGTAGGTTCTGGAGCAGACAACTATACAGTGAGGCAAATCCTGCTACAAAAGTTTGAAAGTATGGTGCTGCGGGGAGAAAATGTAGGGGAAGATATAACACGTCTCCAGAAAGTGCTCCAATATCCTCCAGTCAATTTTGCTGTCATACCTAGCGTGTACATGTTACCATCAGATATGAATCTTCGTATTGGTAAAATTGAGGGTTATGATAATAATGTCTTGATTGTATCTGCAATGTCAAACCCTGGGGTTCAAGTCGATCTGAATAAGGTGAAGAAGCGTGTTGAAAAACCGAAGCATCGCCTAGCGGCTCCGACATTGAAAAAGGTACCCGTGCCAGCAATACTTCCGAAGACCCCAGAATCGACGAACATTCGCCCACCCGCGCCAGCAACACCTCCGGGTATAGAAGTAGAGCAACACGATGACACTAAGGCTATGTTGGTTACGACCGGAATAGCGGTTATTGTTGGTGGTTATATCTGGCCCAGAAAGCAATATATACAACAGCAAATGGGATGACGCCAGCAATTGCCATGTATAGGTGTTTAGCCACAAATTCAACAACCTTTGCGGCCACTCTGAAAAAGAAGAAAACTATCGTTCCTATGATGCCAGGTAATGCTGCATTTCCAAGTCTCTCCAGTTGTTTTTGTACAAACCCTTTAGCACTACCGCCAGCTCCTGCTGTAGCACCAGCTGCCGATCCACCTCCTGTTACTGCTAGAACAATGGTGGATATCAGCAAGCCAACAGCTGAGACGATGCTTGCGATGGGTATGCCCTGCTCCTTGAATAAAATCTTGAGTTTTTTAACCAGAGATATCATCCTCAGCGATTTTCATCAGCGTGTCTTTATTTCCATTGAGTTGGCTGTGAATTTTGGATGATAAGTCGGCGTACGCCACTTGTGTTGCTTCTTTTTGATCCTGTAGCTTTTTTAGCCTCTGTAATACCATTATCCCAAATCCTTATCTGCTCCTCATCTCCTTTAGGAAATTCCTCCTCCTTCTCCTCCTTCTCCTTCTTACCCTCAAGGCTCTTTATCTGTTTCTGTTTGTTTTCAATATCTCTATTTATAAGAACAAGTTTACAAGTTCAAGGCCCCTTTCTGCGTTTTAAGTTGCAGATTAAGCCCTCTTCTTTCACGTGGTGAAAAGGCTTCATCGAAAGTCTCCTTGAGCCTCTCAGTTTCATCCTGAACAGTCTGAACATCCTGTGACAGGGTCTTCATTTCCATCTCATCTATTTTTTCGGCAGCCACAACGTCATCAATATTGTTCAGGACTCTCCGAACCTTGGATTCATGAGCCATGAGCCCCTGACTCCTAGCCCTGCTTCTCTTATTTGGTGTAGTACTATAAATTTCGAAACCTAGACCCTTCATTACGTCTATCTTTAGATTCTTCTTTATTCCACTGACTGCTAGTAATCCACCAGTTTTTTTATTATGTATCAGCTTGGTTATATCTATTTTCTCAGGGGGATTAAGAAAATTATTTCCCCTCCTTCTTAGCTTAAAGATAAGGTGATTTTCCTCTGTCCGTTCAAAATCATCATATTGCCTTCCATTTGGTTTCATCTTTAGTCCCTCCTAAGATTGTTGTGGAGAGCGTCGACCTTTTCTTTTTTGCCTCCTTCCAGCACTTTTGCTTTCGAAATACCCCCTCCTTCATCCGGCCCCCTTCCGGTGTTGGCTGGGCAAGGTCCTCAGTACTACTAAAATCATCAGGATCATCTGTAATATCTTTCTCATTGGTAAAATCACCGTCTGGTTCATAAGCTGGATTATCCATTTTATTTGAAGTAAAAATCATCTAATAATAAAGTAGTAGCATGACTGATATATTTGGTAAAACATTAAATCCAGAACATTAAAACGCTCTTTGCCATGAAAGGGAAAAATCAGCGTGTAAAGGTGAGCCACGATAAATCAGATTGAGGACTTGTATGTGGATGTCCCCAATATGGGACAGAATGATGTCATTCTCCCAGGGAGTCTTCGGTTATTGTTTGATCTGGAACTGACCGGCATCAACACGAAACGTACTATCGTTTCAAATATCGGCAAAAGTCTAGTGCAGAACTTAAAAATCACACTTAATAGTAATGAGGTGCAAAACATTAATGATTATAATGTGCTGACTGTCTATAGAGATCTCTGATTACCGAAATTCGAACGTGAGAACAACATGATTCTGTAGGGGATCAACCCAAATGATGGTACGATCCGTGCCTTGCAAGTGAAGGCGAGCGATTATGCGAGGACACTTGAGGAGAAGGCGATCGCTGCAACATATGGTAACACATTTTGTATCCCACCTGGTAAAATGTTCGAGCTGAATAGGGACACGACAGGTTGCAGTTTGTTCTCCATTTTGCGTCGTATGGAGATGTCATCAAAGATGCAGGTACAGCGGCTTCAGGATCTACTGCACCAAAAGCGGCCGATGCTGCTTACAAGATCACCAACATCTCTCTGGAATTCGATAAATTGAATAATGAAGGCCTTGTAGGTGCTATCGTATCACAGTAAGTCTTTTAGCACTACCTTTCAAAAGAATATTACGGAGTAAGGTGCTCAATATAAAAAAAGAGGATACAAGCTATAACCTTCAAATTGATATGCCAGCAAGAAGTTTGAAAGGTGTTCTACTACTGTTCGTAGACCCCTCGAAATATAAGGCGTACTCTGGGGCGAACGAAATTTTCTATAATTCTAAGATTGAAAAAATCTCGATCACTGTAGAAGGTGAGCCTAACGAATTGGAAAGAAAATCGAGCTGTGTATGTTGAGGATCGGGGCAAATGCCTTGTGACCTGCGATGTTTACAAGGCTGTTGGATATAACAGAGAAAATGGTAAAAAAGCAATTCGGAGTTTGATTCCAGAGAAGTATAAGATGCGGTTTGGAAACGTAAAATTCTCGCCTGAAAGTGGGGAAAATATTAGCCCACCCAACCAAACACAGTTTTACTGACGGAAGCCGGTCTTACTTACGGTCTATACTTTCTCTGGAGGTGTTGTCAACTAGAGCAGACAAGTTTATGGATTGGGTCGTAGAAGAGGTGCTGTCTAGAGAAATTGTTGGGATTATTGAAAAAAAAAACGCGATCATCGAGGAAAAAGATGCTAGCATTGCACTCCTCATGGATGATCTTGATGACAGAGATAAACAACTTATGGTGCTGGAGAACGATCTAGAGGATAAAGATCGAAAACTTGCGGTACAACACCAAGAAAATGCGGTCCTTAGACAAAGGTTTGTTCTACGTGCACAAGACCCCGGAAAAGATAACACAATTATGACTTATCGCAAGCATACCACGCAGGACGACGACTTTCATCATCATCATCTGCCATACTATTGTGCACGTATTCAGAGAGGTGCCATCCCTATAAAACGACGACGGTTCAGTAACAAATTTCCGAACTCTGAAGAAATTGAAATAAACAATCCTAATGGTATGTATGCGTTTAATAGATTTGAAGAGGATGGGCATGTGAAGCGATATCAATGTCACTTCAGATTG
Source organism: Hydractinia symbiolongicarpus (assembly GCF_029227915.1). NCBI lineage: Eukaryota > Metazoa > Cnidaria > Hydrozoa > Anthoathecata > Hydractiniidae > Hydractinia > Hydractinia symbiolongicarpus. Next base: position 12,587,333 of record NC_079885.1, on the reverse strand, counting down.
ATCGATCCTACTTGAGATGGTTTGTATGATTTAGGTGTTCCGGCACTGGAAGATTAAGTCGCAGATCGCCTTGAGGCTCTGCAAGAGCACTTCGCTAGCAATATTTTTTGTGGCTTATCAAAGCCACAAAAATAGTCGCAGACCGCGCTAGCATAAAATTCGATCTACCACTTCATCACATGCTCTGGGGGTGCTTAGACATCTTCGGGGACCAGCATTAATTCTTCTGCAAGAAAACTACGGTCAGGCCGTCTTCTTTTAAATACTACATGACCCGACTATTTGGTTCTGTCACAATTCGATCAAGTCTGTACGTTTTCTTGCTCCAGCATGCATCCGTCGCACGTCTTTTTGCATCTCCATGCTTCTCCCCCGGCTGTAAAAAATATAAATACAACCCATCCTCGGGCAAAGGTTTTCCTCGGGGAACTCTTCACTTTTCAAAAGTGGTACATCATCCAGCTTGATGGCTTTTGATGGTTTCATACCATTTGTACGTGTTTCCATAAACCTTGTTATGAGGCACCAAAACTGGTGCATTTCATTCGGTTTTGTGATAGTAAAATGGGGATAATCAATCTTTTTTGGGCCCCGAATATGTCATAGCTATAGGAGCTGGTGGGATAACCAGTGTACGACTCTTTTACGTGGTAATTTACTTTCCTCAGCGAGTAATTTGATGGCTTTCCTTCCAACCCAAAGATGTTCTGGGTTGTCGTAAATACTACTCAATTTTTCTGCATCCCCCTCTGTAACAATATGTTGTTTTGACATGTTTATTACATGTTTACGATTACAAATGTTTATATGCCGCATATCCTAGAAGTGCTAGGGAGCCTACAATGAACGTAAGTTCACCATTCTTTTGTTCTTCAGAAGGCTTGTAAAAGTCCGAAAGTTTTGCAGCTTTATCGATCGTTGCAATGTAGTATTGCCTCATACCTTCATCGATTTCCTTCAAATCCTCACCGGCCTGTCTTTTCAATTCTCGCTGATGACTATACCAATCAATTTTTGCCTGACGATCACGTACCCATTGCGCCTGGGCAGTCTGCAATTGTTCAATAGCCTGATCATGGCTCTTTCTCTCTTCTTCTACATTTCCCCGAAGTTTGCTAAATAAAAAATTTGATCCTGAGAACGCTAGAGCATTAAATATTGCTCCTACTGCTATAGTTACCATTTATTTTGAGATGTAACGGTTGCCTTTCGACATATTTTCACTTGCCCACATAGGTTGGGTATTTGTATAGTGGAGCCTTCTCGCTACTTTCACGAGTAATGGAGCCTCTCCATTTTCTCGATACTTGAGAGGTATCTTGTGATCGATATGCCACTCTTTACCATAATTTTCCCAAGACATACCTTCCGTGAATTGTGCTTCAATATGATCCCGCAGTGTGCCCATATCACATCCAAGATACTCTTGGGAACTAAACTCCTTGTTTCTATATAGAGCCTCGCGTGTTCGGCTGGAAACAAGATTTGCAAGATGGCTGGATGATTACATATGGGGCAATGCCTCCTCTGTTTACCATGTTCACAAATACTTGCACCTTTACACTTTTTGCATGTGGATCTTATTTTTTGATGATCACAGATACTTCCGCCACCACATTCTCTGCATGTGGATCTTCTCTTTTAAAGATCACAGATGCCCCCCATCACTACATTCTTTACACTTTGATCTCTCTTTTTGATGATCACAAATACTTCCTCCTCCGCATTCCTTACATATGGATCTTATCGTACCATGATCGCAGATACTTCCTCCTCCACATGGCTTGCATTGAGATCTCAGTTTTCGATGCTTGCATATGCCCCCACCCCCACATTCCTTGCAACTATATATCTGTATGTCATGCGGGCATATTTCACTTCCTCCACACTCTCTACATCTTGATCTGTGTTTTTGATGCGGGCACTTGGTACTTTCTTTTGATGTCTTGCTGGCATCCAAGCATTTGATGCAACATTTCGTCCGTTGTCCATTTCCCTTGACCTTGAAATCGTCTAGGGATAAAAAGTGATTACATTTTGAGCATTTATTAATCTCTTCCATGTTCTTTTTGTGTTTGCCTATATGACAAACACAAATTTCCTGGACATAATACCTTTATTTTTTGGGGATAATTGAGGCCGGAATCCAGCCCTTTTTCACAGCCATTTCTTGGCTTGCCCTACCTGCTGCAAAGTACCTAGTTATTTTCAATACATCGTTTGTATCCATCTTACTCGAAGGCTGTCCTATTCCTAAAAATTTCTTACACGCAATATGTACCTCTATAAAATTTAAATATAATTCATAGAGCCCTCTGTCTTATATACATATTTAGAATTTTTTTCACCTAACGCCAACTCGCAGACATGGGCTGGAAATCTACCTGCGGGTGGAGTGATTACGATTTTTCGATTCATATCAAAGCCATGGCTGAACCATGCGTCAAAGCTTAGATTCCATCCATGCTTAACCTTCAATTGCAAGTTTGCCATGTCTTGATCATATTTTTCATATAAGCCTACAATTAGTTTTAACATATTGTTTCCCATCTTCTTCTTCTTGATCTTCTCTGTTTTCATTTTTGTTTTGTTTGGACAGAACTGTTGTGCGGTTCGCAGTATGCACCAACACCAGTAACGGTGCTAAAAATTTACCAAAGGTAACATGAAACAAGATACCCAGGTCTGTCATAGTTTTCCTTATTATGGGATCGTTATCGATATCTTTCCTCCATTTTTCAACAGAGTCTATCGAAATCAGATTGCTTACAGCAGTTGAACATAAATTAACTACATGTGCAGATAAGGCCTGGCCTGGCCTGTTTTTTTTCCTTTTTCCTGAAATTCTCATTGCATATATTCCGCATATGTCTTTTCGAGCGCTTCATCTGACGCCTTATCTACAAACTCATCAGTACATTTCTTTGGTAAAAGATGTGCTTTACCTTCCCTGATTGCATCTTTCAAGACTTCTATCGATTGGTTTTTCTTGTTGTTGTAAATATGTTGCTGTGGTATCTACTTCATCAAAGATGTTAGCAAGTTCTGACATTTTATTTATTATTTATCGAAAACGTAAAAAACAGAGTAGTACAATTATATAAGGTAGATTTATCGCAATACAGAGATATACATTCATGCCTTCCATTTATTGTCTAGTGTGCTTGATCTAGATTACTAGATTTACTTACAATTCCAAAAGCACCGTATGCACAACATCCTCTAAAACACGACGTTTGTCATAAAACTCTGATAATCCGAGCTTATTTTGTTCATATGTGATCATCCCCTGATCATAAACTCTAAATTATATGTTTTTCGCAGTGTCTTTATGTCCTTTCAACGTGCTCATGTACCTAGACCAAGTCATGGCATTTTGCTTCTTTGACATCCCTTTGCACGAAAACTTGGTGCCCTCTTTCCCTTCGACGAAATAGCACTTGGCGGTGATAGCAATCATCCTAAAACCTATAAATTTAGGTTTGAATAATCCTCATGTCCTATTGGAGTACGCGTCTGTCACAAGCCAATTTTTCACATCATTGTCGTACTCCTCGAGCAGCTCAGGACACACAACGTCTTGCAATTCTTCTCCGGAGATAGCGAAATAGGCAGAACCTTGACGATCTATGTATTTATCCAGGAAGTCGTAGTAAAATTCAGGCATACGTAACTTAGATAGTTGGTACACTGCAATACCACATTGGTAAGCCCTATCAATACTGCACTGGCGTTTGCCTTCTCTGATCTCATAAGCATCACCTATCGGCTCCAAGTCTTTCAAATATGGCTTGATCAACCCTCTTTTCGTCTCTTGTAAACGTTGTATTCGCATGCCCTGCTAAATCTTCGCTCATCTTACCGTAAAACGAGTTACCCTTCAACTTGGCCGTATCTCCAGTTATCCGCTTGTCTGGATATTTATCCGCTTCCATACGAGCAGCCGCAATTTCTTCAGGGAACCAAGAAAACGGTTTACCTTGCTTATATTTTAAAAATTGGTGGATCGCTGTCACTTTCAAACCGTAATTCAGGTACCATTTTAGAACAGGCGTATATAAAAATTTTTTTCGGCTTTCATCACACCCAACAGCTACCGTGTACCAGGAATACGCTTGCGTCCTGTAGATTTTAAATAATCGTGCATATGATCCGGAATTGCTTCCGCTGGTATCTCCTTGACCACAAATAGAGGTGAAATCTCGGAAAATTTATCATACAGCTCCGCAGGTACTTCAATGCCCACTTGGGCAAACCCAAACCATGAACCTGCTTGCACGCGTCCTGGTAGTTTATCAATGTTTTCTGGCCTTTCAGGTTCATCAATTTTGAACAATTTTTCTTTACCACATGGGAAGTCATACATCAGTGTGCTAGGATATAACATGTTTGCATCTAGCCCCACGATTGTTTTGCACAGTTTGGCGTCCTTGTATACATGGGATCTGATTCCTGTTACATCACGCTCATGGTACCTACAAAATACGATCGCTGGACCTCCTTTGTTTGTAACAGCTCATAAGCCTCACTCTTCGTACATTCCGTACACGCTTTATGCACCTCTTTGCAATCCTTACAGGTCTTGCTGTGGCAGTCTTCTTTACATTTGTGTTCACATGGTTGGCCTGGTGCATAGAGCTCTATCTTAGGGTATAATTTTAGAGTCTTGTTCAGTACATATTTCATCGAGTCACCTAGAACACTGACTGCATCCCTCAAAATGTCGATATCATCTCCATAGTATTGACGTCTGGTTTTATCAACGGCTTCGATGAAGGGTTCAACGTCTGCCATGTTACATTCACGTAACCAGTCCATCATCGTCGCAGCCCCGATTATAAAATTATGCGCAGAAATCTCCATACTCTTCGGTTGATAGCATACTTTTACCCTTTAATCGGCTATAGAAATCATCGTGACCGACAGGCCCGACATAGTTCAACTTGTCGTAACTCATTAACCATTCGTATGGGAACAGTAGCTTTTCGAGCTGACAGTCGACAGACTTGCACGACCGGTCGTAGCTCATATTAGGAGCAATGAAATTCATAATATCAAGAAATTTGAACTTAGATGTTGTCACAAACATATAATTGTTGTCCTTCTTTGCAACCTTGATTTTTTCGCTTTTATCTTGAGCAGTTTCCTCAACAAAATACCGCTTGATCATATTTAAATCATATTTTCCAGTGCTGAACCCTATCACCGCTACCTGGTTTACCCATTCGTTCAAAGCATCCTGGGTTTTTTTGGGAAGCATGTCAAAATCGTCAGGTTTTGGGTACATTATTTCCACCTCAGCAACGATAAGACCGTGTCTCCTTTCCAGTTCTTCCACAAAAAGTTTCAATAAAATTTTAGGATCTTCATTTTATAGGAACGTTGGGTTGTCATTCAAACTATCGTGAATACCAACGCTTACCGGGATATGCCTCGAAAGGTATGTCAAATCAAATGTTTGCTGGTAATTTAAAGGTGGCAAGAGGGCTTCAAAATCAAACACAATATAATGAGGGTACCGGATAGATTTTTTGTTGAAATATCGATTAAGCTTGGGAGGATTTTCACACTCCCACACTGTGATGAGGTTGTCTCCCTTTTCTTCTATCATAGCCTCCTTTTTCATCGTCTGTTCGTAACTATGTGTATTAGGTTCTGACTGACAGGAGCAGCCGTGCCAGTAAAAGCCGTGGTAGTCGTACACGGTCTTCGTGATAGGCTCGTAACCGTCGACTTTTCACTCCTTTTCTTTGTCATCACGTATCACGCGTTCACAACCATGAACACATAAAACATAAGGGATATGTAAGCCAGTCTCCATCGACTAGTACTCTAGCCATTGAGATGCAGCATAGCTATAACCTTCACCATATATTTAACTTTCTCACCTTTGCGTCGTCTTGACGCCTTCGCATTCATTTTTCTTATGCCTCGTGAGATTCCGGGTTTCAGTAAAGAACTGGCCGCATACCTTACACTGCAACGTTTTTGTCAATACCTTGATATTTTTGATATAGAAACAGTGGTCATCAACATTCCAAGAGTGATGTCATCTAAACCGTTTTTATCCTGCTTCTGACCATAGACGAGCCACCATGGCGTTTTCTCGCTGTTTGATTTAGGATCATACACTTTGATGTTAACCTTGAAATGTTGTGCAATACCTTCCATATCAACCAGCTTTGTAGGACGCGCCTCCTCTCGCTTTGGTTTAGGGTTCTCGTAAAACTCTCGAACTAAGGTGAGAGCTGGCCTTGTAAGGAACTCTGTTCCACGTTCTATGTTAGCCCTATTTATTACTGCTAAGCATCTCCAGAAGCATAAATTGTTTGTTCTTTCCGTTTTACCATCCATAGCGTATAAACATCTTTTCTTTCGCAACCAGTCTGGAAGAGGTCCGCATCCCAACAGAGGTTCACGCGTGCTTATGACTTTGATTGACGACGATTTTCCCTTCATATGCTGCTAGGGTCTCGGTGGTTCTGACTGAAGGTAAATATGCTTTACTCCAAAATTCACCATCCTCAAGATCAAGACGCTTCATTTCACATTCTTCTATGAATGCTTCAATCTCTGTGATGCTTGATAGCGACTTGGAGCTCTTACTTTTGTGGTATAAATACGCACTACCGCCACCTTGGTGAATATCACAGCTGAAACTGTAAGCAACATTTACGCGCATGTCTATATTTGGGGTGATTTTATCCAAGATAGCACACGTAAGCGGTTGGTTAAGGTTGTTCCTGAACCGCCATGTCTTAACACGATTCCCATCTTCCAACCTTTCGATATCATTTTCAATGTTTTCTTCTTTGGTTGTCTGCAGCATCATAATAGTCCTCCTGTGCTTCAGCTTCGATTTCATCATGTAGTGTTGGGTTAATTCATTTTTTTACTCCATCCTTTATTTTGTTGTAATAATCACTAACAGTATCCCACACACTCTGTAATCGAGCGGTAAGAGCAATGGTGGTTGCTGCTACTGACGCTGATACAGCGTTGTATATTGCGCTGATTGCATTTATAAAAAAACTCATTTTGCCTCTTTATTATATACGGATTTTATTTATCAATACATTTTTACATGGACAGAAAATTATTTTTATTTAAATTCCGCATGACTCTGTCGGATATCGTTGAAGTTTTACGCATGCGCAGATGTTTGTAGGATTTTAGCGCGTACGCTCCAATGACTTCATATGGTTGCTATGACATCATACGGTTGCTATGACATCGCAATATTGTCGTGCAGATTATACATGAAGTCCTAGATTTTACGGGGGGTGGCAGGGGAGCGAGACAGATGCGGGGGATTTACACCTGTACCCCAAAACTATGTAATGACAAGCTCCTTATATCTACTAAAGGTGAGTCATGTCCCATCTACAATCAATCAGAATGAGGACCGATATGTGGATGTCCCAAACATGGGACAGAATGATGTTATTTTTCCAGGAAGCTTTCGGTTATTGTTTGATGTGGAGCTGACTGGTACAAACACGAAACCCACAATAATGAGCAATATTGGCAAGAGTCTGGTACAGAACCTGAAAATCACACTAAATGGTAATGAAATTCAAAGTATCAACGACTTCAGAGTGTTCGCTGTCTATTGCGATCTCTGGCTCTCTAAATTTGAATGTGAGAACAACTTGATTCAAGAAGGTATTAACCCCAAGGATGGTACTATCCGTGTCATGCAAGAGAAAGCAAGCGATTATGTTGATACTGACGAAGAAAAGGCGGTTGCAGCATTCTACGGTAATACTTTGTACATACCTTTTTTGAAGAAATGTTTGGCATCAATATGGTGTAAGCAGCGATAATTTTGTAACTCTTTGTGAGATTGTCCGCTACGAAAAAAAAGAAGGCAATGGAATATCAAAAAAACAAAATATGGAAGCATATGTACAAAATTACAATTTAACAATATCTACAATATCTCTGTATCTGTACTACAATGTTGTATCAAAGCAGCGTCAGTTACTGGTTATTGCCCGCAATGCTTGGAAAATTTTAGATTTTGAAATGGAATATACTACGAAGGATTTGAGCATCCAACTGATGAAGAGCTTTTACACAGAGTAGTAGCAGGCGAAAAAGCATGGGCAACTTTCGCAAGACATGATATCGACATGGAGTTAGAGAATGATATAAAACGTCTAGGGCGGCATATGGTTAGTGCGGATTTGAACAAATATGGTGTTATCTGTTACGAAGTAATCAAAAATAAAGAAGCAAAGCTATCAGTCCTTGCGGACTTGGAAAAAATAGACGACATCGTAGACTTTCCTTTAGCACATAGACGGCTGGTTGACATCAACCTTGACAACGTGCCAAATGTTATTAAAGGAATCGTGTATGGACATTCTTTCTATACCTTACATCCTTATGATTATTTACGAGATCCAGATGAAGATGATCAGGATGACGATGATTGGAATGACGATAATCAGGATGACGATTAATGCATCTACTCAAATTTTGTCCTTTAAGTCTATAAGACTTAAAAGATGACAGATACCATTTCACCATTCTTTCACATAGTCCGGAGGTATTTCAACCTTTTCTGGTACTAGCATTAATTCTTCTGCGATAAAACTACGCTCAGGCCCATTTTTCAAATAACACAAGACACGACTATTAGGGTCTGCTGCAATATGATAAAGTCTATACGTTCTCCTGCTCCAAAAAGCGTCGGTTTTACGTCTTTTTTGATCTTCATGCTCTTCTCCAGGTTGTAACAAATATAAATAGAAACCATTCTCAGGCAAAGATTTTTCATCAGGATACTCTTGGTTTTTTACAAGTGGTACATCCTCCAGCTTGATAGCTTTTGACGGTTTCACGCCGATCATTGCGGTCTACTTTCCACTCCTTCCCTTTTTCATCACGTATCACACGTTCACCACCATGACCACAGAATGCATGATGTATATGCCTTCCTGTTTCCCTCGACATGTGTTCTAACCATTTAGATGCATCATAGCTATAACCTTCACTATAAAATACCTTCTCCGACCTGCTCGGCATATGTTTCACTTTCTTACCTTTGCAAATTATCGTCGTCTTAACCCCTTCGCATTCATCTTTCTTATGCCGCGTGAGATTGTAGGCTTTTTTGAATAGTTGACCGCATACTTCGCATTCCAATGTATTTGTCAACGCCTCTATATCTTTGATGTAGAAGCAGTGAGCCTCCAACATTCCAATAATGATGTCATCTAACCCTTTCTTATGCTGCTTCTGACCTTAGACAAGCTACCATGGTGCTTTCTCGTTGTTTGTCCTAAGTCCATACACTTTGATGTTGATTTTAAAGTGGTTTGCGATACCCTCCATATCCACCAACTTTGTAGAGCACACATTCTTACGTTTCAGTTTAGGTTTTTCGTAAAACTCTCGTGCTATTCCGAGAGCTTTCTTTGTTAGGTGTTCTGTTCTACGTTCTACGTTAGCCCTCTTTTTTACCGCTATACATCTCCAGAGACATAGATTATTCTTTCTCACTTTGTTACCATCCATAGCGTAGATACATCGCTTCTTCCGTGGCCAGTCTGGAAGAGGTCCACATCCCAGAAGAGGCTTACGTGTGCTTATTATCTTGATCTGCCCGTTGTTCGAAGATGGTTTTCCCTTCATATGCTCCTGGGGTCTCGATGGTTCCGACTGGTGGTAAATATGCCTTGCTCCAGAACTCACCATCCTCTAGATCCAGACGCTTCATCTCACATTCCTCTATGAATGCTTCGATCTCTGCGATGCTTGATAAAGACTTGGAGCTCTTAGTTTTGTGATAGAGAGATACACCACCTCCACTTTGGTGAATGCTGTAAATAACATTTACTCGCATATCTATGTATAGTGTAATTTTTCGCATGATTAGTGGTTGGTTCAGATTCTTGTTGATTCTCCAAGTTTTGACTCTATTTCCATCTTCCAAGATATTCATGTCGTGTTCGTCAAATATGTGTTGGATATCTTCAAGGCCTTCTGGATCTGTGGGTTGGAACTGGGTTCCACGTTGCTGCTTCTTTGCGTGTAAAAATATGTGTTTTATATCCTCAATACCTGTGGTTTCCTTCTTTTTTCGTGGGAACATGTGTTTGATATCTTTGATTCCATGATATTCGTCTTGCATGTCGTTCTCTTGTACTTCCTGCTCGACTTCATCGTGAAGCGTCGTTCCTCTCAAAAGTTGTTCCTTTGCTTTTTTGTAATAATCAGTAACAGTATCTCGCACACTCTGCAATCGAGCGGTAAAAGCATCACTAGTTGCTGCTACTGTGCCGATACAGCGTTGTATATTGCGTTGGTCGCATTTCTAAAAAAACTCATTTTGTCTCTTTATTATATACACATTTTATTTATCAATAAATTTTTAAATGGACAGAAAATTTTAAATTATTTTACTCAACTTGCGCATGATGTCATCGGTGGATTTTATCAAATTTATCGGATTTTTGCACATGCGCAGATATTTTTGCTGATGTCATCACAAAGTTATAATTTTGATAATTTATGCTGATGACGTCACACGGTTTTACGGGGGTGTCGGTGTCGGGGATCTCTGTAGAAGCGGGGGGGGGGGGGGGGGGGGGGGGAGTTAACACCTGTAACCCTGAATTAATCAAGTCGGATGCCGTCGGATTTGTTTACATTTTGTGAATACATTGGGGGGTGTGTGTCGGGGGATCTCTAGAGAAGCGGCGGCTTTCACCTGCTCTAATATCAGAAAAAGATATAAACAGGCCATTTATTTAGCACACAAGATGACATTTTTGGTACTTTTGCATAAGTCCGGAGGCAAGGAACAAAAAAAAGATGTAAATCATACACTAAAATAAGTAAAAATATCCATAACACATAAAAATTCTCTGTTAAATAACAAAAGAACCCTACAACGTCCACCCCTAAACTTTTGTAACAGTTCCTAATAAAAATGATCATATCCCCCACCACCCCCAAGGCATCACGTAATTGATGATATGTAACGATAAAGAGTATTATTACAGCAGTTATGTTGAATATTATGGCGCATTATATTGGTTAAGGATATCTCTACGGAAAATGCTTGTGTTGTCAGGATGTTGGATAATGAGGGTTCATGTGTCGGGTCCATTTGGTTGAGGTGATTTAGTCGGCGGGATGTCGGACTTTTCTTGTCATTAAAGTATGTCTGGTACGTATTTAGCGCTATGCTAAGTAGTGGATGGAGTCTTCGCCAGTTTGGGCCGTTTTCTACTTTTTCGTCGAATCACGCGGGGTGTGATCGGCACACTTGGTTTGTTTATTAGTTTAAAAGAAAGTGCATGATCACCGTGCTAAAAACAAAATGGCATCCACAGCCGTGCATATTTATAATTATAGTCCTTCTGAACTTTATGATGTGAAGAAAAAGTCTTCAAAGATTCTAGCTCCTTCAGACGGACTTGATTTTGCTGGAGAAAGTTTTGCTTTACCTTCAGTACCAGATGTAAGTATACTTTATTTATTCACATTCTAAAGCTATAGCTAGCTTAGCTAGTTAGCTTGCCGCCACCTAACTCACGGCTGTTTCTCGTGTGGACAAAAACGTACGAAAAAATAATACACCAGTTTACAGTTAATTAGGTGAAAATTGCTATTAATTAGGCATTAAAGAAACCAATTACTTGCATCCATACACACATAAATAATTTTACACTAGCAATACACCTTTACGATAATTCAATACACCATTTTCCGATTTCAGCGAGATCATAATTTTAAAATGACGTAATCTAATAATGGCGGATTTCGTATGTAAACAAACCCTTAACGTGATCGAACACAGTGAGCGTTACTATTTCTTATGGTAAACAATTAATTAAATAGACCTTTAAATTATTTTAAAATAGTTTTTTAGTAACATATTAACTTTATTTATATGAAAAGATGCAATATGTGTTTAACGAGTCAAGTTGATGTGCTAAATGCCATCAATTTCTCAGCGTCATTTTTGTAAAAATAGTTTTACTACGCTTCTTAATATCAATATAGAAAGGGTTGCGGAGAGGTTGCCAAGGCAAAGGCATTAAGCACGGCAATGAGACAGGAATGGGAATCAGCAAGGCAGGGGTAGGCAAGGCATGGGAGGCACAGGCAAGGGCATAGTAGTAGGCAGGCACGATAAAAGGCATAGGAAGGGTAGGCAGGGGCAGGAACCTCAACAGAAACTCTCCCCCTACAACTCAAAAATTACGTATAATAATGTACAATACAACAATATAGAAAGGATTGCAGAGTGTGGGACTGGCCCCCCTAGGTTTTCAAGCAAAAATATTTAGTGGTCCTTATTTTGAAAAGATTCCTTGGCAGGACAAACATGTATAATTGCCTTTTCTAAACATGACATTTTTGTGATATGTAAATGAAAGTGGTTATTGTTGCCCTGTCCAGGATTTGAACCTGGATCTCTCATTTTCATGAGTGTCTTAGCCATTAGACCAACAAGGGCATATATATGAAAAACTTTACTGGTGCATATGCTTATGGATTTACAGCACATATAGCCATTTAATTCTTCTTGTGGATAATAAAATTCAATTTTTTCTACTAAATAGATGGGGAGACCTGGTGTTGAAAAGTTTGGATAAGGAACTATATTACCCAATATTAAACATATGGTGGAGCGATTAATAGGAAACTGTGCCATCATTCATGTGGAGCGCTTTAGTAGAAGCATGCAGTATATCATAAATCGGGTGAAGCACACACACAGCATTAGGGAGTTTTAGGTTAATATATTTTTCCAAAAATAACTTTCCTGCAAAAATACAGTTTACATGTCGTGTCCATCATAGCAAATTTTCTCAAAATGTTTGCAGAAAAACTTAAAATATGAATTGTAATCCACGGTGAGCGCTTAGTACAGGTAAACAATGTCGCACATCCATATATATATTTTCATATATTTCATCATGACAGTAGGATTAAAAAGCTCTTATTCCAAACTGAACAGAAACCTCAAAAGTATAGCAATAAACTAGGCTAGCTTGGTACTTAAATAGAGCCGGGCTTAAAAGGATTCCTGAATTGAAAATGTTATTTTGTATGTTATAGAGGATAAAAAATGTTAAAAATCTTCCTTCGTTCTCAAGTTTATGTCAGCAAAATTGGTAGTTTTATCACAGCTAAGTAGTTAATTTTATGCTAGCTTTGTATAGCTAGTTTTATGCCAGTTTTACGCTACCTATATATTTACATACTTGCTCTATTTTATGCCAGCTAAAAGCCTTAAAAGTGTTTTTTTTTTACTGTTGGAAAGGTGAATAATCTTAAAAAACGTAATAAAACAGTACAGCTATCCGCCATCAAACTGTTCAATCTTCTTTAAAAAAGGCAGCAAGTTAGCGTTATATTTCTCACCAGAACGGTGGTTCACACGAACACATTCCTAAAACACGAGTTGTGGAACATGTGTGTGAGCTCCTCCATCTTTCTAGTGCATAATCTTTATTCCCACATACAGAAAAAGCACAACGTCTAGCCATGTTTTATATTCGAAGACTGTACGTCGACTGTTGAACACGCTTTGTTTACATACAAAAATGTAGATTAGTGCCGAGGCCCCACGCGGTAAATATGTATTTTACAGAACAAGCTGAAATCGGAGAATGGTGTATTGTACATGCGTTCCTACGGCTCTCCATTGTTTTACAATATCGGAAAAAAGTAGGTAAAAATTGTGTTTTTATGAGAGTTTGTTAGAGACGAAAGCATGTTTTCTCCATTTTTTAAACTTCTGTTGTATCAATTTCTTTCAAATTTTCAGGAAACGTTAATAATAATAAGATACAACTTATGTGTACTTTTCATTAAAAACAAAACGCGGCAAGAAATGTTATCATGAAAGAACGTGTTTTCTCCTTAATAAACTCTTATAAAAGTGTGATGTTTACCTCCTCCGATCGCAAAATAAGCTGTGATGGAGTTTTAGTTTTCCCGAATTATCGTAAAAGTGTATTTACCACTTGCATAAGGCTGTAATAACAGCCTTATGCAAGTACGTAATTTATGGTCTTGTATTCTGGATTTTAATTGTACACCTCCACAGTGACTCTGTTCTAACGAACACTGATATTATGGCTGGCCAGGCAGGCTGTGATAGGCATTTTCTTTGAACTTTGTGAATGAAACATTGACAAATTATTGTCACAGAATGATGGATTTCTCTCGACGTAATTTTTCTCTGCAAGATAAAACACCATTAAAAACCTAGGGATAGCGAAAAAAGTCGTGATGTAAATTGTGAATCTCAAAATTTAGTTTCCACGAAATTTTGTTTCATTTGAGAACAACAACAACTTTGCTACCTAGGGTATTTGCTTGTCACAAATGATATAAAAGCCAGTCGCCCTGATTATGTTCGTTCTGTAAGTCTCAAGTAATATGAGACTGTCGTACATAAGCCGGCCTGCCCTGATTATGTTGCCCCGATTATGTACTTTCTACACTGTTTATAAACGGGGCAAGCTGCCGTATATAATCTGGGCAGCGTTCATAATCGGGGCAGAACAGCTCCACTCCCTTGTAAATAAGGTTGAGAAATTTTTTGAAATTTGGAAAAAAGGTCAAAATTTTAACATTGTATACAATGGAGAGCTTCGCAGTGTATATTTAATTTAAAAAAAATAAGTTTGGAGACAATTAAACGTTGGTCTCGCTTTCTTCCCATGTATTTTCTAAAAAAATCATTTTTAAGAAATGTAAAGGGTCTATGGTTGAGGTTTGACCTTTTTCTTTGTTAAAATTTTCATATACTAGCTCCACTCTTTTTTAGAGGCATGTGTTCCTGTTACATAATATTTATGTAGCCCTTAAATATTACTGACTGTTATAGCCAGAAAAGATACCTTTGTTCGGCAAAGTAAAATAAAAGTTCTTTATTTACAATTGTTTTTTTTTTAAAAAAAAGAAAACAATAATTCTACATAAAGTTTTCAAACTGCTGCTAATGTATTATTTTTTTCGTTTTGGTGCTTAGACGACAAGTATATCATGTTGAATTATTTTTCATCAAATTATTCGTACAGAGATTAATTTGGAAAATATGTTGAATTTTTTTACATTTTTTGCAAAGGCATATTAATTGTTTTGGGCTATGAAAGTCATTAATTATAGCGAATGAAAGTCATTAATTTGAGTGGTGCATAAATATTATGTAACAGGGTCATGTGCCACTGAATGAAGCTAGTCTGAAATTTTTAACGAACAAGAAGATCGAAGCAGCCATCAAGGTAGCAAGAAAGACAAATATTTTAAAAAAATTCAACTTAAACAAGTACCTTGGGATTCCTTTAAGATCTTGGAATGGAACTTCCAAACTTTGCTTTTGTTAAGATATCATCAGGAGTATATCAGTTTACACACCAAAAAAATTGTGTAACTTTGCAAGATATTTAAAAAACATACTGCATGACATCATCAACAATAATTTGTTGTAATTATGCAGAATTGTTACTATTGCGATGGTCTCTTTCAATTATTTCTCTGGAATTCCGCTCAAGTTGAAATATATTTGATTTTTAGCCAGTTGGGTTTCTAAATGAATGTACAAATGGTCAAAACAATGTAAATATTCAAATGCATCATGGGACAACCACCCTTGCATTCAAGTTTCAACATGGAGTTATAGTTGCTGTAGATTCACGTGCTTCTGCAGGATCATATATTGGTAAGTTAAAATACAAACATTGTGTAGTTGACTTGTTTTGTAAATGCTGTTCTTTGGCTTAAATTTTGCTTGATTTTTATGTTTCTGTTTCATAGTATTGATTTAATTGCTGGCATTTTGACAATTGGCACCTAGAGCATACTTACTCAACACTTGACTCCTTTAAAAAATAAAAAAACTGCAGTAAGGTACTCCTAAGAGTTAATAATCAAAATGTTATTTCTGCTAAAATCCTTCTAAAGTTTCTTTCGATTTTATTATTTTCTGCATATCTGTAACTAGGTTTATTACTATGCTTTATTTTTTCACGTCTCTTTTAAAAAAGTATAAACCATCAAGTACTAATATTTGAGTCTAGTTTCTGTCACTAATGAAATATTTTTGGCGCTATAATTTTCCCTAAACTCTCCTTCAGTTTGAGCTTGTAAAATAGATGGCAACCTGAAAAGGATGTTTTGGTTAAACATAATGATAAATTACTGACTGGTAGCCTTGTGCTAGAGCGTTCACTTCCAGTGCAGGAGGTCTTAGATTTAAACCCAGGCTGAGTCATGCCAGACATTATAAAAGTGTGAATCTATCCTTTCTTCTCAGCGTTTAGCATAAGAATAGGATTGATATTTTACAACTTTCGCTTTAAATGCATTAGGACTCCCTTTGCAGGACCCTTATTGATAGCAGTACCAATAGCAAATGACAGCAAAAAGGCTATTATGGGTAAACAACAACAACAACAACAATAATAATAATAATAATAATAATAATAATAATAATAATAATAATAATAATAATAATAATAATAATAATAATAATAATAATAATAATAATAATAATAATCATGAAAAGAAGTGTTTTCCATTAAAAATGTATATTATTCTTTAGTTTGTAAAACAACTTTGTTTTAGCCCTTTTTTGCCTATAACCAATGATTTTTTTCGTTTTTCTTTAGCTTCACAAACTGTGAAAAAAGTTATTGAAATAAATCCTTACTTACTGGGAACCATGGCTGGAGGTGCTGCTGACTGTGCATTTTGGCAACGAGTACTGGCAAGAGAGTGTAGGTTAGTAGTTCAAGGCTTTTAATCTGATCCAGATCAAGTACTGAGTCCAATCAGACATACTTCTTTTAGACGAGCTCAAACAGTTAATTTGGATTAATTAATTCATTGTAACACTTTTTAGCCCCCCTCCCCCTCCAATTTTGTAAATGTATACCGTAAATGTATTTTGTAAATGTATACTGTTTAAGGCTTGAATTTATTGACTTTCATCATTTTAGTTAGCTTCAGGACAGGAACATTATTTTCAATATGACGTTACTCCTGTCCATGGTGACTCCTGAGTTTAAAAAATTAGACAAAAATAATTGTTCTTTTTTCGGGTATACTCATCAACAATTCCAAAGTCATATTTTGGCCTTTTCTTGCAATTTCTTGTAATTTTAGGCATATAAATTGTTCGTAAGACTTTTTTTTATTCAAAAGTTTTTGTTTTGCCATTTTTTAACTGTTTGACGTCATCCCAAATTTTTTTTTTCCTAATCAGCCTCTATTCTGCTTCCAAAAAGCCTGGCCTAAATAAGGTTAAACGTTTATTTTCATTGCTTACCTTAGAAAGTTGAAAATATCAGAATGATTTGTTTAGGATGTATCAACTTCGCAACAAGGAGCGAATATCAGTAGCTGCTGCTTCAAAACTACTCGCCAACATGGTGTACAATTACAAAGGAATGGGTCTTAGCATGGTAAAAATTTGTCTACAACTAATATAAGTTGTTATTAACTGATAGCTATTTAACTGGTTTATACAGGAAATCTGCTACGCTGATTGTCTAGAGGGCCTTCACTGTGGGCTTTATACAACACTGTTTGACTTTTAACCTCATAGCAACCAAAATGGTTGCTATAAATGTAAACAAACAACTTCAGCAGAGAATTGGTGACATAGCAGCTACATATATACAAACTGAAAAATCAACTTACAGTAAATCCAAAACCTCTCATCAAGCCGCTAGAAAAACAACAAGGAATGTAGATAATTTTAAATTCACTGCATGTTTATATCAACATCCATTGCAACAATGAGCAACATGGATGATATACTTTTTCTGACGAAGAATAAACCTTGGTTTAAAAAACGTTTAAAAAAATTCTATATATGGATATTGGAATGTTTTTTTGTATATGTATTAAGAAAGTTAATACAATGAATTTCAAATCGAACATTTTTTTTTCTTTTTTTACAACCTTTTTAAATCTTCAGATAATAATCCTGGTATAGCTATCAGCTAATAAATACAATATAAACTGTTTTATCTAACTCTTCCGAGAAATATTATCCCCAGTCAGCATATCGACCTCGCAAGTGTTGTCTATACTTTGGACCTATAGATAGACAAAACAGTTTTTTTTGTGTTATTACTAAAAATCAAGGTGTTAATGTTGGATCCCAACCTTCAACAATAAGTAATAACCCAGAAGATTTTACTTTTGGATTCGATATCATTTTGTGCAGAATGTTATCATTGCCATTTACCCAAACAAGGGTTTTTGAGGAACCTTGTCATAAAGAAAAAGTCTAAATCTCATTGTTTGTTGTTTTTTGAACTATGTGTAATGCTGTATGCATACCTTGCATTTACAGTACAGTAACTAAATAATTTATGCATTTTTTTTTTAGGGAACGATGATTTGTGGTTGGGACAAGAGAGTAAGTCTTTAAGATTTGTTCATGTGAACTTTGTAACTAACTGTTAAATTAAAAAATGGGATCAAAATGTTGAAGTTTCTGTGGTCAAGGTTTTTTTCGCAGGTATTATTATAAGAAGCATTTACCTTAGTGTTTTATGTCCAGGGTCCTGGTCTGTATTATGTTGATAGCGAAGGTACTCGTCACAAAGGAGATTTGTTTTCAGTTGGATCGGGTTCAACTTATGCATATGGTGTTCTCGATGCCGATCACAAGTGGGACCTGACTGAGGAAGAAGCGTACGATTTAGGAAACCGTGCTATTTATCACGCCACTCACAGAGACGCCGGTTCTGGCGGTGTTTGTAACTGTAAGTAATTACTAGTTCCATTTTCTATCAACAGTGGCCTTTTGTTTTCTGTTTTCGTGTAAGTTTGCATGAAAACAATCTTGCGCTTAAACATGCGAAAAAATTTTATCGGCATCAAAATTCCGTTAGTGGAACAACTGATGTTATTATCAGTGTTGCTATTAACTCATATCAAAGAATTATGTGCTAAGCTGAGTACAAAAAATATATTTTCTCAATTTGGCATGTAAGATAAGTCCTAAACTCTAAACTATTTTTGTTTCAAGTGCTAGAGTAGAGGGTCCCTTGCTTTTTCGCAATAGTTTTTTAATTTTTAAATCTATCCAAGCGAAAAACTTTTCATGTTGATTTATATTCGCGAATTGACTTTAAAGCAACTTTCACAATTTTGCGATTTTTGGCCATATGACGAAAGTACTGATCGCACACGCAAAGTATGCTGAAATTAATCGTTAACCAACTCTTTAATTTGATTGAAAATCGTGTGGTATTTCTTATAGATATTTGTATTTTATGGTAACACGCTATTTAAAGAACTCTCCTTGAATAATCAACATATTGCGAAAGTAAATTCTCGCAAAAAAAATTTAAACTAATCATGTACGAAAGTAAGAACCTGATTATATTAGGTGTGTTGGCTCGGTGTTGACTCGCCACATGCTCAGCATGATAAAATTAACAGCTCGGCATAATGGCAGATCACTACAAAAAAATATTTGACATTATATGAGGTGAGTCAACCCGCCTAGGCGAGCTGGCTCGTTTTTTCAACCCGGGACGAGTTGGTTAGGTGGGTTGACTCGGTTCATATAATATCACTTTGCTGAGCCAGGGCCGGGTTGGAAAAGACAAGCATGCGCATTGCCATCCAAAACAGAAGAAAAACAATAATGGCGAGCGAAGCAGCAGACAAGAAGTTTAAATGGATTTCAGAACTTGTGGAGCAGCTAATAAATTCCCTAAAGGAATACAAAGTCAATATGACATTTAATAATAGGGACTTTAATGCTGATAAACCTAAGCAGTATGAGGAAATTCGCGTAATGATGGCTCGAAAGAATATAGAGGACGTTGATCTTTTTGGCCTAGAAAAAACTACAATAATAACCAACGATATGTGTGAACAGGACAGGAGCAACATTATAGCTGCCATAAAAATCGAAAAAGGACGAATTAAAAAGGGGTATAATCGTGTTATGGAGAGGACTAAAAAAATTAGGCAAGCATTTTCAAGTGCCGTATTAAGTGGTTCTAGAAGTGGGTCTGGAAAATTAATAGTGGAGTATGATGAACTTGTTAGTATTTATGGTGGTTCAACTTCCACACAGCCATTACGCTTTGGTTGTCAATCTGTAAATGTGACAAATTTTGGTTTTAGTACAGATTCTTCCCATGACGAGAATGAGACAATATCAACTGGGGGTATGTCTACCTCCTCAAACACTGAGGATGTCAATGATGAGAATTTGGAATGTGAAGTTATGCAAACTCCAGTTTTGAATAAAGGAAAGCAAAAGAGACCTCATGCAAAGGACCCTTTCCAACTAATTGACGACAAAAGGCAACATCTGGAAAAAAGTTTGTCTTTGTCTGCCAGACAGCGGGATTAGTTGTTATTAAAAGAAAGTAGAGAAGATACAATGTTTCTTAAATAGCTTTGTGATTCGAGCAAGCAATCTAATGAAATGTTTGCAGAAGCAATACGTGCAATGAGTACCTCTTTCATTGAAGTAGCTGAAAGTATGAAAAGATCAGTTGAGGCTTTATCAAACTCTCCAAGGAGACAAACTTCACATAATATGGTTTACTCACACCTTACTTTTCCAAGTCAATCTAATAGTAATAACAATGCCCCCAATAGGCAAATAGTCAAAGCACACAATCCAGTACCACATACTTGGATTTCCTAGGCATTACAAACTTAACCATTTAATGTTTTGCCATGTATATTTATTAACATAAAGTTTTTGTTTTGTTTTTACATCATTAAAGCACCACATTAGTTAAGGTAAAGTAGTGAACTACTAACATGTATTATATACGTATATAGTTAAAGTCCCAAATTTTGGTAAATGTGTTTTGTTTTACGAATAGAGTTTTCTTTGACTTGTAAGATATTTCTGCATACTGGAATTTCCTTTTTGAAACAACCACAGGAAACTTCAGTTTTAGTGTTTATTTGAAATTGCAACTTTTTAAAAACATAAAACATGCATAAACACAAACTTTTATATATCAATTATATAGTTCAGCAACAAGTCACTATCACTTAGTATGAGTCCGGCAGGTTTTGATTGATATATTCAGTCAATAATGATCTGATCTCGTGTCCTTCAGAAGTATTGCCTGAGTATATTGGGTCTGGAATGTTTTTGTTTAAGCTTTTATCATTTTAATGTTAGCTGTGACTAGATCTTCATCTATAACTGTTGTATTCATTTCACAGAAATTATGTAAAGTGAAACATGTCATAACAATCAGTGGTACAATGTTCAAATCAAGGTCTATTTTTTTAATAAAATTCCCTATCGTCCTTTCAGTCTTCCAAAAGCACTCTCCATAGGATTACGTGCACATCTCAGCATTACATTCAAAATAACTTGACTGTTTGTGTTGCACGATTCATATTCTTTCATGCAGTGTGGTAACAAGGGATATGCAGGGTCACCAATTAAAAAATTTGGAATTCTTTCATAACCAGGTAAAAGGGAGCTGTGAGTTATTGGCAAGAGATTTTCCTTCATGTTTTTGCTGATCATTGAATTGGCAAAAACTTTAGCATCATGGCAAGACCATGGCCATCTGCAATCAACATCCATGAACATACCTCTGAAGTCACAAACAGCTTGGACATTAAGTGAAAAAAACTGCTTATAATTAAAATAATCTTGACTGCATTCTCCTGGTGTCTTAATTGGAATATGTGTTCCATCAATACAGCCAAATGCCTGCACCATTCCATATTATAATTCAAACTCTGATGCTTTTTTGTACATCTCTTCAGAAGTTTCAAATAGTTTGATTAATTTTGGTGTCAGGTGCATAGTTATAGTTGAACACACCTCTTTAACCACTTTAGAAACAGTACACTGGTGTATCCCAAAAGAGTTTGCTGTCATCCAGATAGAACTAGTGTCCTTTAGAAAATATAAAACGACAGCAACTTTCTTTTCTAATGATAAGCTCGGTGGTTAGGTGTATTGGATTCAGGTGTGAGAAAGGGTCTTAATTCATCGCAAAGTTTATTAAAATCTTCCTTAGTCATACGAAATTTTTTTTTCCAATCAAATGGGTTGTTATAAAGCTGGTATGTATTGATCCACCACTGGTCGGTTCTCCCTGGCCTAAACCATACAGATCTTCGTTTACGTGTATTTCCCTGTTGGTGTTTCAAAAGTTTTAAGAGTTTCCTTCGTTTTGTTAAAAAATATGTCAATATGTTCTGTATCAGGCGATTTCTTCGAAGCAATGACAAAAACAGAACACCTTGGATTTGGAATGACAAACTATTGGCGACCAAAATACTTAATGATAATTTTGACTTAATTTCGCTTGTTTGTTTACATCTTGCATCCGCCATTTTTTAAAAAATTACGCGCATTTTTTTTTTAACCCGGCAGCATTGTAGGTCTTGACCCGGGTTGACTTTTCCCATATAATATAAAATTTTTTCAACCGGGTTGACCCGTCAACCGGGCCAACACCAAACCAACTCGCCTCATATAATCAGGCTCTAAGTTCTCGCGGAAAGGCTTTGAACTGGTCATATGTGAAATTTTTTCCTAGTCGTTAAAAAAAGGCCATTCGCGATCACTTTTTTTTTCTTGAAGGTATTTATTTAAATGTGTTTGTTATGTTTATAGTGTATCACATGAAAGAAACTGGTTGGGTTAAAATATCACAAATCGACGTCACCGAACTCCATTATAAGTATCGAGAACAATTGGTTGGATAATAAACAATTGAATTGAAAAATGTTTAAAAACGATATTTGGAATCCCATCTCGAGGCGATGTTAAATTGTATTGGTTTTGTATACAAACAAACGTGAAAATTATTTTTCCGTATTTAAAAGAGGTAAACAATACAAATAAATAGTGATGGTTTTTTTCATTGTCACCTTGCGTGGTTTTTTTGCGTGTATTCGCACTTGGTGTTTCACAATATAAGCACAACATAAAAAAATGAAAGTAAATATAGACACCCCCATGGTATAGCTGAAAAAGCGTCATTTTTTTATGTTGACCCCTTGTCCACAGGTATCATCCGCTATTGCCATAAGATACTAGCGTTACGCACATGCTTAACACAGCCCACGAGGATTTATAGAAATCCTTTCTGACGTGAAAACACATCAATAAAAATAAATATAGAGAACCTATTATCATCATTATTCCACCTAGCATTGATATGTGTCCCTCATATTATTATCATTTTTTCACCCCGTATTGATATGGGGTCCTTCATATTATCATCATCATTTTTCACCTAGCAGTGTATCATTTATATTCGCATGTTGTAAAAGAGATTTCTTTGTGAATAAAAGTTTTACAGGTTTTAAATCTAGCCCTATTCACAGCGCGTCTATCGCAAGCAAAATGTTTCGCGCCACACTATTCACAGCGCGTCTCTTGCAAGAAAAACAATTCGCGCCACACTATTCACAGCGCGTCTCTCACAAGAAAAATCACTCGCGCTACGCTACAACAGTTTAATTTTTTTATTTAAATTTTATTTTAGTTAATACTACATTCTTCAAATTCAAAAAAAAAAAAAACATTCATTCTGTGTTCATCGCTTTTCACTAGTGGATTCTTCATTACCACCGGCTAAAACCTTTTCTACATACAACAAGTCGTGGGGACGAGGTTGTTTTACATGTGCCAATTTAAAAAATAGGATATTGTTAAAAAGCTTGCCTATGTTGTTGAGCTTATAAGCCGATCTACCAAAGTTTCTTCATCATTAGATCAATTAAGTACTTTTGAACAGTTAATGTTATATGAAAATCATTAGCCGTCATTCTTTGCCTGGGCTTTTCTTTAATAAAAGAATATAGATTGATCATAGGAATCTTCAATGCTTTCGAATGTTGTAATTGACATTGTGTTTCCCAGTGTAGGTAACTTCTGGAAATTTCGTGGTGATATGATATCCATGGGTTGCTAACCCACGTGACGTCTATTTTTTTCTGAAAAGAAGCAAGTACTTTAGATATCAAATCAAATCTTTTTTGACATGCTAACGCAGTTTCAGGAGCAGGAAATGAACCCCACAATCCATGCGAAAAAATTAAAACATTCGGAATGCTTTTTGTTTGAAATATATTGCTTTGCTGAGAGGGCAATTTTGAAATACATTGTGATGGTCTGGTGTAAAGTTTGCATAAAATTTTGTCCTTATGAGTCATATTAATGTTCTCGATGATACAGTCCTTCTCACAATGACGTATGTCTGACCATGTGTTGTTCAAGCGGTACATTTCATTCACAGATCCATGCATAAAACGCAAACTGACTCGCAAGCAGGAAATATTTTTAAACAAAATTATCATATCTTTATCAAACCATCTGATATCTCCAGATGACTTTGAGTATGAAGTGCACACTTGGTTTACGTTTATATTATCCCGCAAATAACTGTTCTGTATGTGCTGATAAATATATCGCATGTTTGAATCTCCTGCTAGCATGAGCCATTTATAAGAGTGACATGAAATATTAGAACAGCTTAAACGTTGCCGTAAATGTTCTTTTCGTTGGTGAAACTTCGCCACGAATGTTAATAATATGCGCCATAATATTTTGATTTTTCTTTTCCCAATGAAATAAATTCCAGCTATTAAGACAAGTGTGAAAATAAAGCGCAATTTTCTCATGTTTATGGTAGTTTGAAAGTTAACACTAATAAGAAAGAATAAGGTCGTAAAAAGAAATGGTTTGAAGAAATGCATTATTTATCATATTAAGTTTTGTACTGAAAGTATATATAACAGTGAATTAACAATTTGTGTATTAACGATGTAACCGCTCTGTGGTTTTACTAGAACGAAATAAGTTTCTCAACCCAGATATATCGATGAATAAAAAATTATGTTGTAGAAAAGGGGGTAGCAAGATAATAAAGTGGGGGGAGGGGGGATAGTTTGTAAAAAAATTATTCGCTTATCTTCCCAACATGTCTTTAAATCAAAAAATAAATATAGTCTTTAAACTTCTATTATAATACATTTAATCCTCTCCCGCTATTCATTTCCCCATCTAAAACCACTAAGATTTAAAAAATACCTGACTTAAAAAATTTGCTCTAGATAGTGGTATTTTGAACAAACTTTTAGCTTTCGATAACGTCACAGAAAAAATGTTGAAATAAGCAAAAACTTATTGCTGCCATTTTGTTGCTTTTAAGATGGACTATAACGCTTAGGTCAAACGTCTCCTACATTTTATCCAACATCAAAATTTTACGTTTACAGCTTCATCCAACACATTTTCGTGTTGGATTACGGTACACCATCTCAAAATGGACCTTACACAAGAATAGTTCAAAGTTAAATACAAAAGACAGAAATACTTAATTCTTGCTTGTATATTTATCATAAGTTCTTGTATTAGGAATATATTTTAAACTTACATTAAAAGAAAAACAGGAAATATACAATGATGCTTGCTAGTAAAACGATAATAATCAACAGATGAAGATTCATTCCCTGCAAAATACTATTATTAGGCTTGTTCCTAAGCGTTAGCGATCGCAAAACTTGTGAATAATGTACTATTTCATTTTAACAAACCAGCATTTGCTGCCTTCCTAATCGTAACATGCTTGTCGTCAATAGCCCCCAATGCATGCAGAAAATTCTATCTACTTTCAAAACGATCGGCAATTTTAATCCCCTCATCGGTCGAAGAAGGTAAAGGTATAAATATCGGCACCGTTCTTTCCACAATAGCATCACAAGAACCAGTCACAATGTAAAAGACAGCTGATATAGATATACGAAATTGAAAGGAAAGAGAACAAAACTTTTCTTCAGTTGCCAAAGACCGTAGGGGTCGCATACGCTCTCAACTCTCTCCTTCTTTGCATCCATTCTCTGGTTTTCCTGTCGTCACAATCTAAAAGTTCTGATAGAACAGCAGGGAAGATCAACTGCATGCCCGTCGCGAGCTTGAATTGTTTTCGAAAGAAAGAATTAATGAACATGTTTTGTTTTTATAATAAGAGAGAATGAATGAACAGATATGTTGGATGAAATGTTGTGTGATCATTTGACCTGCGCAAAATTATCCAACATCCATCCAACAACGTCCAGCACAATGATAAACTATTGGATGAAATGTTGGACACGTTTGACCTGTGCCAAGTTTGTTTCAATTTGGACAAGCCTAAGTTATTGGAGAGCCGGAATGACCCCCTCCCCGTCCGGGTCATAATATGTTCAAAAAACCCCAGACCGCCGCCTCTCTTTAATAATAGCCGTATTCTGTCTGTGTGACCGCGAAAGCCACGTGCCGTAACGGAAACACGAAATTTTTTAAAATGCGCACGAATATCAAATGCGATATATTTTTATCCACTTTGTTGCGACGGGTAAATTTAAAGGACGGGCGAACGCGACAGGCGACCCCGTTATTAAGCGCTCCTTGGGGCGTAAAATGTCGGGTCACACATTGACTTGTGGCTTACCCCGGCGTTTCGACGGCGGGTTTCCCGGCTAGTCTCTATTAAAATAATAGCTGTCGTCTGTCTGTGTGTCCACGAAAGCGGCGTCCCGTAACGCAAACACGAAATTTTTAAAATGCGCACGAATATCAAATGCGATATATTTTATCCACTTTGTTGCGACGGGTAAATTTAAAGGACGAGCGAACGCGACGTGCGACCCTGTGGATTTTTCCACGGGTTAACGACTAGTCTTTTTAATAATAGCCGTCGTCTGTCTGTGTGTCTGCGAAAGACGCGTCCTGTTACAGAAGCACTAAATGCGATATATAAAGGACGGGTAACCCCGTGGATTTTCCACGGGTTAACTACCAGTTCATGTATGGTCGACGTTGATGTTTCAAATCGAGCTAATTAGAGCTGACATAAATCTTTGCGTGCGACAAAATAGATGTCAAAATAATACCCTCAGAAACCAAAACACAAGCTTACCGCACTCTGAATCTTATAAAAACAAAATGTCACGGATGTAAGCCGCGCTGACAAATACCGATATATTTTTGAAGTGTTTTACCGATAAAAGAAAAGGATTAAAAGTAACTTTATGAAAGTATTATTTATTAAATAAATCACGAAAGATTCGTATAAAGTACATTTGAAAGAGATAAACTCACTCATACTTATATTGATATGGATTCTTAAAAAAGATTTTCAGTGTCTTAACGTGTGTTAAATTTTAAGTTCATTTAACGAGCCACGAATCCTGAAGTTTTGCAATTCTAAAAATGACTTTACCATTTTTCGGACATCATCGTACATTCCTAACGGTCGTAACAAAATACTTTTAAGTATGCCACTAATGACGTCAACAGATCTGGATAAGATTAGAAATTACTTAATCCCTCGATTCCAAGTATGAAAGAAATTTTTAATCACGTGGATAACATGAGACTTGTTTGTGATAACAGAACCTCTTGCCGTTAATCATCATCACTTTTTAAAGCATTTCGATGACACACTAAAAGAAGGTTTAAAAGCTGGTTTAAACCATTAATTTATAATGGTTAATGTAATAACATTAGGTTATAAAAATTACTATTATTAAAAATAGTCAATAATAATAATAATAATAATAATAATAATAATAATAATAATAATAATAATAATAATAATAATAATAATAATAATAATAATAATAATAATAATAATAATAATAATAATAATAATAATAATAATAATAATAATAATAATAATAATAATAATAATAATAATAATAATAATAATAATAATAATAATTTATTTGATAAAATAGTTTCAAACAAATTCACATTCATTGCTTAAAGGTAAACTTTACAAGTCTTGCTTCATAAAGACTTTAGCAATGTGTCAAATATCAGGCAACAACTCGATGTCACTCTTAGCAACAAGGTTCAGAAACTTTTCTACATGAAAATGCTGTAATAAAAAAGATAGTTATGAGTGATCTACTATATACTTAATATATATTTATACATGTATATATAAGTTTATCTTATGTACAATTCAACAATTTACAGTGAAAATTGCTAAAAAAATTTAAGTCATAAATAAAGGCGGGTGTTAGTAGGACAAAAGGAATTAATTTTTTTTAACAAACCAAATGTGTCACTTATTATTGATTGTAGTTTTATAAAATGTAGTCATAATAATGCACTATTGGCACAGGAAAACTAATAATCTATTTCTATGAATGCTATATCATACAAGAGCATAAAAATATACAAACTATTAACATGCTTATATCCACAGTCTTTTTATTTTTTTATTTCCTGCATAAACATCTTGGTAAAAATTGGTTTATCGAAAACGTAATAAATTCTTGGGTACTAAATTTCTCATGCATAAAAATTTCTCATGCATAAAAATTGATTTATCCAACACGTGAAATGTCTATTTCACAAACAAAGAGGTATGTGGCAGTTATTAAACTATTATAATACATATCAAACAAAATTCCAAATGCAACCAAATATAATAACACAAATTCGAAAAAAAAAAAATATATATATATATACTATAGTACAAGCATATTATATGTACATTAATTTAGCAGTCAAATTGTCTAACAAAATAGTATAACAAACAAATTGGATTGTTTGTATCTATATAATATATATACATAAACATATGAACAAAACTATAAAATTTAAGTTTTATATAATATTGGGTTTTAAACAGGAATTAGAAAGGCAAATATGTCTACAAGTTTCTTTCACTGTTATTGTATATTAAAAAAAGTCAATGGAAATGTGTTGAAATAGTTTCTGTTTACTATTCACTTCTGACAAACTCAATCTTCACCTGAAGGAGTAAGATCAGACCCACTACAAACATCACTTTCAAAGTATGTTAGCAATGTAAAGTCCCTAATCTATAACTTGAAAAAGGTTATATTAAAATCAGGGTTGAGACTTCCTGCTTTGTATCTAAATCATACAATGCAAATGCCATCTAACATTTTTTTCTTTTTAAATATAAATTCACCATTATTTTAAAAATAACGATAACATTCAAGCAATTTAAATCATGTGTTAAAATTCAAAATTAAGTTCTATCTGGTGTTACACAAAAAAGAATTGTAGGAAGATTATAACTGATGTTTGCACATAATTTATGCTGTAGGACGTCCTGCCAAAAACATACTTAAACACTATTGCCTAATATCTGTTTAATATGTAGTTAACTTACAAAAGGATGTAAGAACCAGTAATCGCTAATGATACAGAACTGTATCATTGTCCTTTCAATTTGTTAGTATACATAAACTTGACTGAATTTTAGTATTTTTAAGTATCAAGCCAAACATATATACAAACTTAAAAAAATACAGAAATAAATAATTTACTGTCCACATCAAATTTTACAATTTCATTTGCATACACGGGAAAAACTTGTTGGCAAGGAGTAGAATGTGTAAATAAGATTTAATAGATGCTTTAATAATTAATTAGATCCTAGGATTATATGAAAACCATCAAATCACTAAATCATTTATTCAGCATAATCATAATTTATTTCTTTTTCTAGAAATACCTTTTATTACTTGTAATTAAATAAAATTTTTGAGATTTTTTGAACTGAACACACCTTTTGTGTGAAAATTTTATGATTCTAAATCTAACTGTTGAACCATTTTTTCCAGATTGTTAATAACCCCAATTTGTCTTTGTTCAATATCTCCATTTAAATGTCTATGGTTTTTATCACTTAGAGTTTTTCTGTCTCTACGAAAATATCGCCGTCGTGTACGGCGATTTTGCTCTGATACAGAGTCAATTTTTCCATGTAACATAGCATGTTCTTTGTGTCGTTCATGTAAATTACTCAAGAAACTGCAACTTTTGGAATGCATCATGTTATTGTTATTAACAAAATCTCGAAAATCACCTTCAGAATAAGATGCAGTTAAGTCCATTTTATCTTTTTCATCACTTCCATTATTAACACCGTCATCTTGGTAAGACTGAGAACGCTTGAATTTACTTGAGCTCAAATCGAAACTTTTTTGACGTGATATTAAACAATGCCCATCATTTTCATCTTTATCAACCTCAACAATATGCCCCTTAGAAATGTCATAATTAAAATACCCAGCAGTCTGACGTGGGCTAGATATACCACTGTCATTATTGTCCATATCAGATAACTCACCACCAATGCTCCTTTGTTTTTGTGTAGATCTTTTCTTTCTGGAAGAGGAATTGGGCGTACTTACTTCAATTTTACTGGAACTTACTGACTTTCGTAAAACCCTTCTTGGTGATCTTGGCTTTTCATAAGTTTTCTTTAAATCTTCGAAGTACTTATCAATATCTATTCGATTGGTAACTTTGCATGTGGTAGAAAAGTTGTTTAATTCTGATAATGATAAATGCAGATTAACAACTTCGGCACTCTGCCGCTTGATATTGTTACCTGAAGAACCCATTTTATATCATCCTCGTAGCTAGCCACTCTGTTACATGTACAGTTATTAAACAATGATATTGTCTACACAAGACAACAAATCTTAGTATTTATTACAGGCATACAGTGCACAACACGTGCCTTTCCTTCCCGATTTCGAAAGTTCCTTGAGTGTGTTATTTTTTTCCCTGTTGCCGTTTATAGTGTTAATGTTTGGCTCAGCGCTTTATAAATTCCGGGGGTATTCATAATTTATAAACTCACAGAAACATTTATCTGTGTTATATATATAATGTGTTATGATATTAAAATAATTACAACTAGAAATTTTAAATACTTTATTTCTCCATTAGGTTTCTTTTGCTTGATTTATAGCAATGCATTTTCAAATTTATCAAATTTAATACTCCCAGAAGAACAAGTTATATTTAGATCGAACAAATCGCTATGCGGCACTCCATCCCAGTGATTTTTTGTTAAATCGTTATTACTATTTATCAGTCACTAGATAGATCACTGTTTTTCTAGAATTATTGCAAAAACGAGATATGGCCATCATAAGATAAAACGTACTCTTTTAAGGTGCACAAAAATGAAAATATTTACAAGAATCCTCGAAGGAGCGTGTGTTTATATTTTTTACACGATAGACCCTAACCTTCTCTATAGAGTTGAAGATTTTTTAGCAAGCTGAAGATTTTTTTAGTAAAACAAATTTGTTAAAAAATTGTTTTATCTCTTTTTACTCTAAAATTTGGGTCCGAATTATTATTTAGACATCAAACTTGATTTTATTGGGAAATTTAAAATCCAAAATCTTAATCGCGACAGTATACCAACAATTTCCGCACATGGGTTCTGCGGAAGACGAAAAACCGTCTGGACCTGTGCTTTGATACAGTCAAAACATGGCGGAAAGAAAAGGCGGTGGGAAAGGGAAAGAGAAGTCAAAAGTTGCTAATGAACGATCTGGGAAGACACTCTCTAAACAAGATATATGCGTGGGAGAAGAATTAAAAATAGCTGTTACACTTGCGGTTGATCGTTTTCGAGGCAACGAAGACGAAAAGGAATTAGAGTTTCCATCTTCACTAACCGCTAACGAGCGAGCCTATGTTCACCGCTATTGCCAAGATCTTGGACTTATCTCAAAAAGCCGCGGCAAGGGAAATAAAAGATATTTGACTGTGTACAAGGTTAAAGAAGAATCAGCAATTGTCAAATGCAAATTAAGTATCACTAAGAGTAGTTCAAGTACTATCAACTCCTTACTGAGTAATTTTCCAGTTACTAATCGAGATCGACATGAACTGTCTGGACAAAAGTTGCATAAAGGTATTATTAACGAGCAGAGTAAAATACTAGCAAGGGAAAACCGGCTAGTTTTGGGGAATGGTCCCCATGTGCCACCTGAAGCTGTTGAAGGCAATGAATTTAGTGCAGCAGCACAATCCCTTCCAATATATCACCAAAAAGAGGAAATCTTAAATGTCATAGAAGAGAACCAGGTTGTGTTAATAGCAGGGGAGACTGGGTCTGGAAAGACAACTCAGGTAACAGCCCATAAACAGTTATTGTACTTATTTTCAGCCATTTGCAAACACTTGATAGAGCTGTATAATATATATGCACTTTAAATCTCTTCACATTCGTTTCATGAAACGATCTGTAAACGATTTTAAGAAATGATAATACAATCTTGACATAATAATAATTGTTTCAATGCATATAAAATGTGAAATGATGGTGGAGACGATTCCTAAGTGGGAAAATCATATCATATACCGAAATCCATAAGTTGTGAAGCAAAAATTATTTGAATTTTTCGTAATTTTTAATGAACCAATTCCTTGAATCTAAATATCTTCTACAGTTCATTGCAGAGGGTTTTTTCTTCTAAAGGAGACCAAATGGTATGTCAGCATTTCTTAGCAATAAGTTAGACCTTACAACTGCAATACATTTGACATAAATAATTTGATTGAAATAACTGAAGCCATTGTGTTGCATATATAACTTTATGGACAAACCGCTAAAAGTAATTGGCATTTCTTTTGTGGGTTGTAGGGCCTACCTGGGACCAAATTAGTAAAATTTCTAAAAAAAACCTGTATAGACCTAAAAAATGCTGTACAAAGCTTTACTCAAACTTGAGTTACCATGAAAATTCAAAGCCTGCTGTAAAAATCTAATTTTGACAGTGTTTATTCTAGCATAGACACTATGCACTTCACTATATAGCTTCTAATAGATACTATTGTTAATGATTTGTTGAATCGGACTAACAGCTTGGATTTTAAATAAGGATGTGGTAGCCTCATAAAGTTTAGAATCAAGAGTTTATTTTGTTTTGAAATTGTCTCTAATGCACTATTTTTTATAAATCAGTAAAGTAGTGACTCTGTTATTGTTTTTCTATTTTTAATTTTCGTCAAATACTACAATTTCTAACAGTCACTGTGGAGAAAAATTTTCGACGACATCAATAAAATAGCTATATCCAATGTTTTTAATTGCTGTCGCTAATTTAAAAAGTTTTAATGCATCAGCCATTTAGTTGCCATGTCTTTATACCGACTGGTTGTTGCTGATTTTTCTTTTATGTTCTTGCATTGTAAGCTATAATAAACAACACAATTGTTTGTGTTTGAAATCACAATTTCAATCCAATGCCCTTTTAATCCTAACAATAATATAACATTTTTAGGTTGGTAAATTTATTCTGGAAAAACATCATCTGACGAAACAACCATGCAGAGTAATTTGCACACAGCCTCGGCGTTTGTCTGCGATGTCTGTTTCTGAGAGAGTTGCTGCGGAAAGGGGAGAAAAAGTAGGAGAAACAGTAGGCTATCAAGTACGGTTGGATAGTAAACTATCACCAAGTACACTTCTTCAATTTTGTACCAATGGTGTATTACTCAGGTTATTAATGGTTGGCCACAAGTGTTTATCAAATATAACACATATTATTGTGGATGAAATACATGAGCGTGACGTTTTCAGTGATTATTTAATGATTTCCTTGCGAGATTTATTAAAAACGTACAAAAAACTAAAAGTTATTTTGATGAGTGCAACACTAAATATCGATTTATTTAAAAAGTATTTTGGTTCTTGTCAGTTTATACACATTCCTGGAAAGTGCTATGAAGTAAAATCATACTTCTTGGAGGATGTTCTTAAACAAACTGGTTATGTAACAAAGGGTATGAGAAAGTTGTTGCAGGAAAACGACATACAGCTGTTTCAAGACGCTATGAACGGGCTTGATTTGGCCAGAAAAGATCAGAATGAAGTAAATAGCAAAATTAAAGAGAATGCTTTGAGCAAAAGTGAGGAAAAGGCGAAAACAGTTGAAGAAGGTAGTGACATGGAAATTGAAAGTGAAAATGAAAGTAACAGGTGTGTGTTGGTGTAAATTTTAGTTAAAATCTTCATAACTAATAGTCTGAAGGGTATGCCATATTAATTTAAATTTAATGTTTCTCTTTGTGTGTAGTTTATACAATAAGTTATATCAATTCTTGTATGCCATAAGTTTACAAAAAAATATCTGCATTCTTTGTCAATCTGGGATCCCAAGACTTTACCTACCAATTTGGTATTTCTTTTAATCATCCTGGCTATTTAACACTGTGTTGAGCAGACGAACTAATTTTGCTTCTATTGATATAATGTGCACATTGGGAATCTTTTTAAAAATGGATGTTGGATGGGGTATATTAATGACCCTCTTCCAATCTGAGATAGACTGGGATAAATCTAAACTCAACTTCCTCTGTATCAAGTCTGTCCTTATAACCTCCTGCCAAGTCTTTCATGGTCTGCCTCTGGGCTTTGCCCCAGGAACTTCTAAGTCTCTACACTTTCTTACCCAATTATCCCCCTCCATTCTTTCTAAGTCCCCCAGCCAATTCAATCTTCTTATCTGGATAACATCTTTAATTCTACGGATACTTAGCCTGCTTCTTAGCCTATCTGAACACTTTCTATCTCTCAGACTGGCGTTTCACATCCACCTTACCATTCTCATATTCCTTTCTAAACGATCGAGATCTTCCTGCTTCACTGCCCATGTCTCACTACCATACAACATAACACTTCTTACACTGGCCTCATGCAACCTACCTTTTAACTTAATTGACAAGACTCTGCTACTCAACAAAGGAAGTAACTCTCTGAAATTTTTCCAAGCAAAACCTATCCTGCAAGTAACACTCCCTCCCCCTCACAGCCCAACATATCACCTAAGTAACAGAAGTTCTTAACTATCTCTAAAGAGCCACTGTTGTACATCATTGAAGCTGGAAGTACTTCATTCTCTATATAATCTCACCTTTGTAAGGTTTGCATACAAACTGAATGTCAGCTCTTAACCTTCCACCAATACTACTGCACTTCTTATGTACCCAATGGTTGCAAGTCTGACAAAAAATTGAGTTACTACCAACCCCTTTCCTGCAAACTCCACAAGGCCACTTTCCAACTACAAGGTCACTCTTGGGTGCAATGCTACTAATCATGACTTTAGACTTTGCTGTGTTCACCCTTAGCACTTTCTCTTCTAGTCCTTTCTTCCACTTCTCAAACTTTTCAACTAATTCTTCCATCGACTCTGCTATGAGAACCAAATCATCTGCATACAATAACTCCCATGGACAACCTGTTCTGAACTCCATCAACAGCGCTTCTAAGACTAGAACAAACAACAAAGGACTAAGTACAGAACCCTGATGTACACCAACATTTACACTAAATTCATCACTAAGTGAATCGTTAATCCTGACACGACTTCTAGCATTGTTGTACATAGACTGTACCATCGTAACTAGCCACTCACATCCACACCTAATTTTCTCATAGCCCACCAAAAAACTTTATGTGGCACTCTACCAAAATCTTTCTCTAAATCTACAAAGGCAAAATAGAGATTCTTTTTCTTTCCTAAATACTTTTTCTGAAGCTGTCTGAGTAAAAATATTGCGTCTGTAGTGCCACGCTATCTATATCAATTCTTTCTCTAAGTAACTTATCAATCACTCTTTCAATAACTTTCATTACTTGATAGATATAGAAATAAGAAATATTTCATTTCTGTAAGATACAATCAACCTGCTGTCCTGATCAGCTCTAAAAATCAGCCACATCTCTACTACTATTAATTCCCTCAGTGTATGTTTTACTACTAGTGCTATAGCAGGGCTTCCACCGAGTCAGGGAAATCAGGGAAAGTCAGGGAATTTTATCTGTGGTCAGAGAAAAGTCAGGGAATTTTCTGTCTTTTAACTTGACTTAGACTGATAGAACTTTTTTTCTATAAATTCAAAAATTGCAAATGCAAAGTTGCATGCCTCATTAATGTTATGCCATGTTTGTGATATGTAAAAAGCAAACCAAACTTTGGTTTGCCCTACTTTTGTTGCAACAAATATGGTTTAAACGGTTTCAGTTAATTTGTTTTTCTGTTTGGCTGTGGAATTTCTTCAAAAAGTCAGAAAAACTCAGGGAATTTGACCTCAAAAAGTCAGGGAAAGTCAGAAAATTTGATACCATATTTTCGGTGGAAACCCTGTATTTTTGTCCAGGTTTTAAGTGCAGGTGTTTGTGTAAAGGTAATATTTATAGTATAAATTTGTGGAAATAGTACCTGTTATGACTGTGTATAAGTTTTCCAGCAACCTGTTTGTTAAATGAACATTCGCAAATAGAGCACCCTTTAAGCTTGTAAAGGCAATAACCATATTTAATGTTTTCACAAACAAACTTATTGTCCAAATTGGTGTCTTGAATACTACACACTATGCAAAGTTATTTATTTTGTTTTTCGAAGTTTCCTTGTGTAATCAACACATATTGTTATATTATGAAATAAAAATACGATGATTTTGCCAGTAATGCGAGATTTGAGTTGTGGCCATTATATAAAGATTCTTTATGAAACAACCATTTTTCGTCCCCAACTGAGTGACTGTCTTCGACAGGCTGGACATCATATTATTACTCTGATAATGTTAATGATAATGTTCTGATAATGTTCTGATATATGTTTCTAACGATTTATTTTAGCCCTCCAAAAGAAGGTACTGTCAGTGACACTGATACAAGAGAAGTAACCGATTTAAATGAAAAGTTGGAAAATATTGATGAAACAATTGATATTAAAGATAAATGTAGCAATGAAATTAATGACAAGTTAGCCAAAGATAATGATGTACCTCAAGATGATAAATTAACTGATGCAGTCATAGACAGCGAAGAAGTCGAAGCATACAATGATGACAAGGAGGACGAAGAAGATGATATTCTTATTGACGATGTAGAAGTCGAAGAGATGTCAAAGGAGATGGACTCTTGCTTAGCACAGGCTTGGTTAAGTGGTGACGACGAGGCATTTGATCAAATCATTCACCTCATCATGAACGAAAACGTTCTTATTGATTACCAGCATTCTGAAACAAAAATGACAGCATTAATAGTTGCAGCAGCACGGGGAAATTTAACACTCACAGAGCAACTTGTTGAGTTTGGTGCACAAATTGATATTCAAGACCCAAAAAATAAAAGAGATGCATTAGGTTGGGCCCACCATTTTGGACAAAATCATGTTGCAGTATATTTACAAAGTATGTTTCCATAATACCAAAAATCATTTATCTTTGTGTGAACCTCTATATTTCAATTCTGTTTATTTTTCTTTGTGTTGATATTGGGATTTTATTTGAAAGTTAAATATGATAGTATATCTAGCATTGTAGAATTAAACCATGAAGTCAAACTTCTAATATTTGACCCTGCACAGCAAAGCCAACTCTCATCAATGTCAATCAGAAATAGGGTGTATATTACAAGAAATTATTTGTCATGCTCTTTTGATACTATTTTTTAAGGTCTTATGTCAGAACAAAATGATGAATCTGCAGACACTTCTGCAGAAACTGTTGATGATGAACTTGACGAGAACGATAAAAGAAGGCTGGAGTTGTATCACAAATCTTTTGATGACCAACGTGTAGATCTTGGTTTGATCATGTCTCTT
Source organism: Hydractinia symbiolongicarpus (assembly GCF_029227915.1). NCBI lineage: Eukaryota > Metazoa > Cnidaria > Hydrozoa > Anthoathecata > Hydractiniidae > Hydractinia > Hydractinia symbiolongicarpus. The sequence continues at coordinate 12,549,929 of NC_079885.1, read as the reverse complement.
CTCAGTTACATTTGCAAAAAATCATCCTCTCTTCAAGGTATAAGTTTTTGCTGCATTGTCAAAATGAACAAGCTTATTTAAAGTGATTTTTATTTTAGCCTCTGCATTAAAAATTTCCACTATTTATTTGGATGTGAATCTTCGAAGTTTATTATTATTATGATTATACAAGATTTTATAGAACCTCTAAGCTACAAAAATGTTGATGGAGTATTTTTTTATTCAGGAAATTTTTAAAGTTTGATCTCAAGGGTATATTAAAGCTGCATTAAATCTATTGCAATTTGTGACATGTGCTACAAGCAGGTGGTCAGTTGCACCGTAGTTTCAAAGCTAAAGTGTGAACTGTAGCACTTTTTTTCTTAACCATATGATGAGCATATTTTATATTAAATATTACTTATACCTTGCAAGACAGTAGTTTTAAAGTTGTAAGTTACGGAACCAAAACCTCTAACTGGGTCGCTTAAACCCCAAATTGGATAGAGTTTAACAACATGAAACTAAGGTGCAAAAATCCCATGCTTTAAAGCCAATTCAAATTACTGTAGGAGGCATTACTTGTTTATTTTCACATATTTAGAGATAAATGGTTTTTTGTTTCATACATTTCTTTTATGCTACTTTTTGCAAGCTACCATTTTAAATAAAGAATTGTGTGATGATTTTTCTGTTGCAAGTAATGAATTAAATGATTAGAAAAGAGTGAAGTTATTTTACTTAACACTATGCGTACATCCAATATTTTGTGATCATATTTCTATATAAATTATTCTGAGCACAAAATGAAGGTCATTTTAGTACAGCAAGCATTTGCTGTACTAAAATGACCTTCAGTTAAAATACTCATATTAACTCATTTGTTTATTTATAATCTAACTCAAAAATGGTTACTTTTAACTCTAAATAACAATATTTTGGTATTTTATGAAAAACCCATTTGGCTAATAATGTATTATCTAAATGTCTTTTAAACCCATTTGCTTTTTTTGTTTAGGAGCAATCCTAATCTTTTTGCCGGGATATGATGAGATTGTTTCATTGCGTGACTGCTTAAGTGATGACAAGGAGTTCTCTAAAAGATCAAAGTATCAGATTTTGTTGCTTCATTCTATGATATCTACGAGTAACCAACGTAAAGTGTTTGCAATTCCACCCAAAGGTGTGTTTTTTTTATCATGGTTCACGTAATTTGTTTTGTTAGAAGTTATGCTTTGTCAGCTGTTTTAGATTAATTAAAGAATGGAATATTTAGGATTTACTTAGCCGCGAGATAATAAGGAAACTGCTTTAATTCACCTAATTCATGGTCTTGATCTCCAATACACCTTTGTCGTTTAATATTTTTATATATGTAGTTGTGGTTTTTTTAGGTGTAAGGAAAATCATTTTATCAACTAATATAGCGGAAACAAGTATTACTATCAAAGATGTTGTTTATGTAATTGACTCTGGTAAGGTAAAAGAGAAAAGTCATGATGCTGTCAGCTCAATATCAACATTGCGAACTGTGTGGGTGTCCAAAGCTAGTGCTATCCAGCGTCGAGGTATGCAACATTAAGAATAGTACAGTACCAATTTTCGTTTAGTTTTGATAGATGTTTTCATGAGAACTTGTGTGATTGTTTCATCATAATGCCACCACACTAAAAAAAAAAGAGTTTGTAAAAAGACATTGTGGCTATATTCCAGCGACCGTAAGACGTTTTGAGCTGAAACTTGTACACTTTCATTGTACTATAAACAACGTTTTTTTTTTACCAAATTCTATCAAATTTGGAAATTGTAGGTGTTGCATCCAGGTCATTTCACATGGAATGACCCAATAGTAATTTGTTAAATTTATTGCCGCCCGAGCATTTAGTGTTTGAAAGTGAACTTGGATGAAAGGATATGTGTACATTTTGCACAATCTAAAGGTTTATTTGGAGCCACGGAAAACAATATTCATTTATCATAGAAGAATATGGTTCTCATATGCATGTCGTTCTTAAAAATAGAAGTATTACAAAGCAATACAATATCCTTAAATGGAATTCAAAATAGAAATCTCTTCCTTGCCTGGATCAAGCTGGATATAAACAATGTTTTTGATTTTAAATAGATGATAGAGTCCAACAAAAGACGTAAACATACACTATACCAGTATGAGCCATCTTGATATGTGTTCTTTTTAACAGTGGAAAAATGATAGTTTAATTTCAATGGATTTGATGTATTTAGTGGTCGGTTACACGTACTCGATGTACAACGTCAGTCTCTTACAAACCTTAGTAAACGCTTATAAGTGGATACACGTTCAGGGTGAAGTAAAAACTTCAAAAAAGTAAAATCCCACCTGGCGTAAAAATAGCAAAAATTTATTAATTTTTTAAAAGTTAACTTTTTCACTTGGGGTATATAATAAGCTAATAATTCACTTCAGAAGATTTTGTTTCACGTAATGCGAAGGGTAGTCAACGGTTCTAGAATTTCTTAAATTTAAACTACTTTTTCGTACTGGAAATGTTCTTTAAAAAGAAACTTTTTAAGGCTTGTTCTAGCATCGTTGTGTACTTACAAAACGATTTTTTTCTGTTTTATAAGCAAAATGTCTGGCTAAGATAATAAAAAAAATTAAAAACATAATATCTACTAAACCCACTAACCTTACGTTTTCTATAAGACTTTCTAATATTCCTCTTTACTCAGTAATTTTTTTATCCAATACTCATACGATCTTACTGATGTATACCAACACTTTTCTGCAATATTACAGGGTCAGTGATATTGTCTTGCTCTTTGTTCTATGTGACAATAAAATACAATAATTTTTGCGTATAGGGCGTGCTGGTCGATGTGCATCAGGTTTCTGTTACCACTTGTTTAGTCAGGATCGATTCCACCACTTGCAAACATATCAGGACGCAGAAATACTGCGCGTGCCAATTCATGACCTCTGTTTACAGACCAAAATGCTAGCACCTGTTAATGTACCAATCAGTGATTACTTAGCAAAGGCTCCAGAACCACCTTCGAATTTGATGATACGGAATTCTATTCGTGTCTTAAAATCTATCAGTGCTTTAGGTATGATCATATTATTTTAATTGTAATATTTCATTACTCGTTAAATGCGGTTATGATAAGTTGAACTTTATTTGAGCAATTGTTATTATATTAAATATCTTTATGTTTGTACGAACAACTTTGTCTGTAAAAGAAAGGGAGAATCGCATGTTTAAAAATTCGGTTGTTAACCCATATTTGTGTCTTTAAGTATTTGTCTTGTGAGTGCAATAGATGTTATAAGAAGATTTTTTTTTCTCTTAAGATGAAAATGAAGACATGACAGATTTAGGAAAATTGTTGGTGGAAATTTCGATTGAGCCGCAACTTGGTAAAATGGTTTTTATGGGTCTGTCATTGAAATGTTTGGAGCCTGCTATTATTATTGCGTGCTGTTCTGCTTATAAAGAACCCTGTAAGTTTGTTTCGTTGTCGTTCTAGAAGTGCGCTGTTAAAAAAAAAATGTTGCGTGCATTTATCAGCTAAGGATCGTAGATGTAAATTCAGACCCTCTCCTATTGTGTATTTTTTCTAACAGATTTTAATGTAAATACTACATTTTATACAACATTGTTATATATTCCGAACTGGATTTGTTTTTTAATTCAATTTTTAGTTTTGTTGCCTACAGTGGCGTCACAGAAGAGTTACGCAGCCTCTAGTAAGTTAAGGCTGAGCTCAGATTCCCACAGCGATCAAATCGCAATGCTTCGAGCATTCCAAGGCTGGCAACACGCACGAAAGGATGGTCGGGAGAAATCTTACTGCTCCAGGCACTTCATTTCACCAGGTGAGAGTATTGTCACAGGTGAATCTGTGCATTTCATTAATTGATAATCATTCTTACCTTAAAAGCTTCAATCTGCTCAAAAAGCTATTCAAATACCGTATATGCTTAGAATACTACCTCTGAAGGGTTGGTCAGTGTAACATATCTTGATATTGATTGGTCACTGATGAGCTCACAAGTTTTCACTACAATTAGTGCGTAGCAGCAACGTTGCGAAATTACTGAAATTCATTGTTTTCTCATTTTCATTGTCTATCTAAAATGGAAATAGGATATTGGTCTTATTAACGCCGATACTTCGTAAAGTTATTTTTTTTAATGCATCATGATTCTTTTTATATAAAGATGTGTGAATATCTATATGGAATGACTGCTATTTACTTTATTTAGAACAAAAAACAGTTAGTGGGTCAAATTCCTTCTTACATTGTAGGTACGATGGAAATGGTGCACGGTATGAGACAACAGATCTTAACGAGACTTCGCAGCTTAGGTCTGATACGCTCGCATGGAGCAGGTGATATTAAAGATTTAAACAGAAATAGCAAGAATTGGGCGGTCATTAAAGCTGTAGTTGGAGCAGGACTTTATCCAAATCTTGTGAAGGTATTTATTTCCCAAACACGCTTTTTAAGGGAGTCACACTGTGTGTTTCTATCTAAGATCGGTATGAAAGGGGGGCTGATAAATTAAACTCGACTTTGTGCTGTGGCATCCGTCTAAACATTTTTCAAATTATTCAAAAAATCCTATTAAACCAGGCGAAAAGGTTGTTTGGATTGTCTATAAAACGACAGAGTTCGACCAAAGCTCTAAAAAGAAAATTCGCGCACTTTGATTTTTGTCACATCCAAAATAAATTAACCGACAATAGATGTGTTAAAAGATTGGCGAGATTGATAATTAGACCGGCTACACGATACCTGTTTGCATTAATCATGCGGGTTGATTTTTAAGAGAAACAGTGAAATTGTGTGTTTAAATAGAGTCCCTCAGAAAATACTTGCCAACTTGATTATTTATTTTCCTGCAGGTTGATCGAGAAAATTCTGTATTAGTATCTGAAAAAGAAAAAAAGGTTACCATTCACAACTCCTCGGTTATCATGGCTCGCAACGAAGACAAAGTGCAAAGTACAGTCAGTCGTGCAAACAAACTAAAATCCATTGTTTCAAGCCTTCCTTTTGATTGGTTAACTTATGAAGAATTGTCTCGGCTATATTACTCTGTTCAAATTAGGTCGGTGTCCGTTCTGTCTCCAGTCGCAGTAGCTCTTTTGGGCGGACAGTGTTTATCATACGAGCACAGTAGCTTAAGATTAAAGTCAGGTCGTGATAGAGAAGGTTTGATATTTCGTACTTGCTTTTATTTTTTGAAAGTACCTTATTGGAATTTTTTTTGGCGTGGATTAATTTTTGCGAGTTTTGACGCAATTCGCAAAAATATGTCCACGCAAAAATTTGAATTTTTTTTTATCTTTATTCGATTACAATTTTTTATTAAACGCATTAAACACATTTTTTAGCTTTATGACTGAAATAATTTTTTTAAAACTTTTTATTACAAGCTCGTGAGCTTGTATTAAAACGCAAATGTGTCCTACAAGAATGGAAATTTTTGCCTCTCTGAGCACCGACACGGGAGTAGTCGTGTGTTCGAATCTCATCTTGGTAACTATTTTTACTTTTTTTTTCTTTTTACTAACTCGTAACTATGTCCGAAATAATCAATTGCAACGTCATAGATTTAAAATTCGTAACTAAACTCTCTAAGTACTTGGAAGTCATCTAAATGACGTTTCAGGCCAAAATTGGTATTTGTTTTCGACAAAATTTGGTACAGTTAACAAAAAAAGTATGCTGAACATGATAGTGACATCAAAATTTTAATTTTTTGTCACCTAAATGCCGTTTAAGCTCATAAACGTTTCAATCGCGCGACTTTCAACCATGAATGATACGCTTTATTTTTTGTTAGCAGAAATTGTAGAATTGGGTTGCATTTTAGATGTTTCATAGTTGTGCATTTTTAATAGCGAGATAGTTTATGCAGCGCCTGCATATTGTTTATTTTTTAAAAAGATAAGATTAGTGTTCACAAGCTTTATTTAACTAACTGGTAAAATAAAGGTGTTTCCACCAAAGTTTTCAAATGTAGAATTAAGGTCTCCCCAAATGCCTGGAATGTAGTCTGCGAAAAATAAAATTTCCACAACAATACGTAAGAGAGAAACGAAGACACTCCACCATATATAAATAATTACGAGAACGAAATTCTTTTCGCTACGAAAAGATTTTCGTTCTCGCTTTCTTCTTTCTGTCAGTCAGTTTACCCCACACTGACCCAACGAAAATTGAAATTTCGAGGAATTTTCTGTTCAAGAAGATCTCACAAATTAATTTCGAAAAATAACTGCGTAGTCCACAACAAACGTTATTGCCCATCTGAATAGCAAAATATGTCGTGTCTAACTTCGTAACAGAAATCACAATTTAATAGACAGCTTTTTGTAAACTTTATTCGCGAGGTTGTTTACGTATATCATACGTCTTGTTACAAGCTCGTGAGCTTGTATTAAAACGCAAATGTGTCCCGCAAGAATGGAAATTTTTGCCTCTTTGACCACCGAAACGGAAGTGGTCGTGTGTTCGAATCTCATCTTAGTAATTATTTTTACTTTTTTTTTCTAATTTTATTTTTCAAAAAGATAAGTGTTCAAAAGCATTATTTAACTAACTGGTAAAGTAAAGGTGTTTCCACCAAAGTTTACAAAAGTAAATGTAGGCAGAATTAAGGTCACCCCAAATGTCTGGAAAGTAGTTTACGAAAAATAAAATTTCAACAACATTACGTAAGAGAGAAACAAAGACGCTGCACCATGTCTATTTATTAAATACATCGATTTTACAAAATTTGGTTAAAATGTAAGCAAAAGTTAAATTATATTGTAAATAATGACAAGAACGGAATTCTTTTCGCTACGCCAACATACAGATATATGATTTCGGAAACACTTCGAAAGAACGTAAATTTTCCGACCCCGTTCTTGTTATTTGTCTCCGCACCATAAGTGCACAGGATCTTTTTACTGAAGTTTGCCGGTTGTGACAGTGGTAATATATATTTTTTTAACTACAACTATTTCCTTTTTCAAACAAGATTTACTCGCATATTATTTTTTTATTTTGCTATTTCTCGCTGAGTGACTCTCTTATACCCCGTTCTTTTTTTTGGTGGGTCATCTGAATTACTGCAGTTTGCAAATTTTAGTTGGGGCTTGTGGTTTTTCTTCTTCCTGTCAGTCAGTTTACCCCAGACTAACCTATTGAAAATTAAAATTTCGGGAAATTTTCCGTTCAAAAAGATCTCACAAATCAATTTTGAAAAATAACTGCATAGTGTGTAGAGAATATTATTGCCTATTTGAATAGCAAAATATGTCGTGTCTAACTTCGTAACAGAAATCACAGTCTAATAGACAGCTTTTTGTAAACTTTCTTCGCGAGGTTGTTTACTTATATCATACGTCTTGTTTAATTTGAATTCGAAAGAAAAAAACAAAAAAAACTCATTTTTTGTGTATTGTTGACTCGCAAAAATAAATCCCAATAAGGTCATTTAAAATGAAATTTCTGCCTTACTAAGTCGCACATCTTGCTTCGTGTTAGGTAAAAGAAACGAACGGAATCGAGACAATTTTTTTCAAGAGAGTGATAGCGAACAGGAAGATAGCAATGACGAAAACACTAGTTTCTTTAAAATCGACGATTGGATAACATTTTCAGCTGACGACATGACGTTAAATTCTGTCGCCATGCTAAGGGTCAAGTTTTTGGCTTTGTTTACCAAGCATATACAAATTCCCGCTAAATCTTGGAGCGAAGCTGATGACGCCATTGTGCAATGTATCGTAAATATTTTAACGAAAGAAGAACAAGCGGTCGGCTTAACAAATCCAGCAACAAGAGACGTCGAAAAGAAAATATCTAACGAATCTCGTCCCGACAGGTATATTTCAACTTCTTTTTATCCATAACATTCTAGAAGCTCTGGCTGAGGTCCAAAGTTTGTAGAGCTGTATATGTAAATCTGTGTTATGTATTCAGGTACTTGAACCATTATGATTCCTATTCAGGTACTTGAACCATTATGATTCCTATTCAGATACTTGAACCATTATGATTCCTATTCAGGTACTTGAGCCATTATGGTTCCTATTTAGGTACTTGAGCCATTATGATTCCTATTCAGGTACTTGAGCCATTATGTCTCCTATTCAGGTACTTGAGCCATTATGGTTCCTATTCAGGTACTTGAGCCATTATGATTTCTATTCAGGTACTTGAGCAATTATGATTCTTATTCAGGTACTTGAGCCATTATGATTCATACTCGCATTCAAGAGGAGGTTATTCGCGAGGCTATAGACAAGAAGCGTCATCAAGAGGTAGGCGTCGATACCCTCCACGTCAACAGCGTCGACGTCATTTCAGTGACGAAAAATCTTCTGATAACGATGATGCAGGAAGCGAAGAAATAGGTGAACAGAAACGTCGGTCGAAACGTTTCTTTATTTTAAAGTGTAACAACGACCGTAACATGACGATATCTTTTGAACGCAACATATGGGCGACAACGAAAAATAACGAGAAAAAATTGGATCGAGCATTCAGGGAATCCGATAGTGTTTACCTGATCTTCTCCGTTCAAGGTAGTGGTCACTTCCAAGGGGTAGCGAAAATGAAAACCAATATAAGTAATCGATTCTGTGATGACTTCGGTTCGTCAAACCTTGGTGGTGTGTTTGATGTTGAATGGATAAGCAAGGAGGACATCGCTTTCCAGCACACGCAGCATCTTACTAATCCTTGGAACGACAACAAGAAGGTTCAGATCAGTCGCGATGCTCAAGAAGTTGAACCGAGTGTTGGGGAGCAGTTGTGCAAACTGTGGGAACACATGCGTGATATCCCGAAAGAGCCTATGGCACGCTCGCCTTCCGTATCGCCCGTAAATAGTCCTATTAAGGAGAAAGAAGAAAATCAATTTTATACCGGTACGGAAATATACGATGAAAACGAAGCCTCCTACATGGAAGGCTACCAATTGTACAGCCCGCCTCCATTTAGTCCGCAATACATGCCCGAATTTCAACACGTACCACCACACTATGCACCGCCACCTCCACCTATGTACCAACAACCCTACCCAGTATACGCAGCCACTGGTGGTATGCCAGCATACCGACCTGATTATTATCAACTGCAGTACCCTCCACAAAGAAATGGTGATACGGGGGTGTATGCAAGGGACGGTCAATATCAGGGTATCAGACCTGACTCTCAAAACCGAAGTAATTATGGAACGTGAACTGTGTTTACTATATGATTTCAACTCTTGTTTTATTTGTTAGCATTCAGATTTTGCGTTAAATTAGCAGTCTTTTAATTCGCCCTTCTAAAATTGTTTGAAACACGTATAAAATCCTCGATTTACAGTAAGCACGACCAATTTTTACATGTGGGGCAGCCATATTAAATTTTTTTGAGTTTTGCAGGATTACATACTCCTGCTGTACTTATTATATTTTTAGAATAGTTGTAAAACAAATTTGTTTGGTGCTACTTTAGTTTGCCAGTTTTCATGTGATCCTTATTTAGCAGAACTGTTTATAAAGACGAAGAAAAAAACGCGGAATGAAGTTTTTATGGGCTAAAGGGGGATGGATATACATTGTTTTAATTGTAAAAATTCAGAGTAAAGCATTTATAGCTAGTCTTTAAAATCCAAGGGATCCAGCTTAAAAATGTACTATTTTCGTTAATGTCTCGAAGTATTTGATTTATGAGTTGTAGAATATTTAATTTAGAATGACTCGTTTTTGTCTTCGTATGTTGACATTCTTGCTTCACCAATATCTATCGAATATTGTTCAATTAGTCTTTTCTTGTGTTTTCAATTCATTCAATTCAAACTTTTAACGTCCTATATTGATGGTCGCTTGATTGTCGTGAAAAAAATCCCATTTATACAAACATGTTTTTATTTTGAGTTGTAAATATTGAAACGTAAAGGTCTGTTTACACTAAGTGACTAAAACGTCTTTTTATTATACATGTTTTTTTTATCGGAATACGTTAGGTTTACCTTGCTCAGATATTCTTAAAAAAAGCGTGTATGGCTGAAATGGTATTTAGTAGAGAAAATAAATTTTAGCATATATGACGCTTTATTAACTATCTATATTATAATACCCGTATACGTCTGTCTGTCCGTCCGTCCGTCCGCCCGTCTGTCTGTCACGCAAAATGGTAGCTTAGCTTCGCAGGTAGCGAGACGCACGCAATGCGGTATAAAAAGAACGGGTGAACCCGTGGATTTTTCCACGGGCTAACGACTAGTCCTCTAAATACTGCTATCAAATGTGTCTTGTCTGCCTTCACTGACTTAACAATTAGGTAATCGAGCTAGTTTGATTGTGGAATTTTACAATCACGTGAGCATGACGAAATAAAAATAAATGATTTATGGTGGATGAAAAATTGCTATTTTTTATCCCTTAAAACGTGGTTTAAGCAAGATGCCATCCATCGATTCTTTTCCCAAAGTATAGATCCGATGCTAGCCATTCTTAACAATTTGTGATCTCACAGCTAAAAAATTTGAATTGTTATGTGGAAGCAATATTTAAGAAAGTCACGATGAAGTTGCTGCTGGATAGGAAGGGGAAAATAATTAAACAATTTTTTTCCTTTCTATACGAAGGGTGACACTCGAGGGCTAAAATATGCTGATATCAGCAGCAAAAATCTAAAAATCATAGAGCAGAACCACAAACTAGTCAACGAGACACAACTGAACTTCGCGGTTGAAAACTAAGGAGTCATGACTGGGAACTGAAGACAATCCAAAGAATGCCAATTTTTTTATGGATTTACAAGACCCAACAATGAGAATTAACAAACAGACCCCTTTCTGATGTCTGATGATGAGGGATGGTCAATTCTGGACAATATTTATTTTGTGATTTAAAGCTTCCTAGTTCCATGCCAGCACATTTGTTATTAAATAATTAAGTACAAGTAGCTTTATACATTATGTTTATGTAGCTAACTACATAAAAGATTTAAGTGTCATTTTAATTAAAGATAGCTAGCTAGTTATTTTGGACCTCCCATAACATTGAACAGTCAAGACTTATAGCTAGTTAGGTATGCAAGGCATTGCATGTTGTTTAAATACGTTGTCACGACAAAAAACAAACATTCACAGGACGAAGTCATTGTTACTTCTGCAAAGCAATTACAGTTGTTTAGCATTTTTCATTTTGCAGAATAAGTTCCTGTGGGTAATCGAAAATTAATTAACCGTGTTGCAGATCGAGGTGGACAAAAAAATAACTTTCTAACAACATACGGCATAAAATTTAGATTAAATATTTGGCACTGTGCTTTAGAAGCACATTCCCACTTTCTCTGGGCTGGATAAAGTATTTGGTCCTAAACCTAGGACACATTTTATCTGTCTGACATATTATAATCCTGAGAATCATTTTTATTGTTTTCTGTACATGTAGCTTGTCAAAATGGATATGCTGTCAAAAACAGTTTATCGGCGTCTCTGAAAATGGCTGAATTCAAAAGTGAAATTTTTTTTGAGTTAATTACATCAAACTGGTCTAAAACATATAATACCAAATGGCTTCAAGGACTAATCGGTTTCAAATTAATTTATTATATTTTGGTAAAAAACTTTTACTTCTGATGTGTTTTTTTTACTGCAAGAAAGTTGTTGCATAGCCTATATGACAATAGGGTAAGAACGAAAGATTTACACACTATATGAGACCAGGGAGGTTTAAAAGGAGGAGATACATCTCAGCAGTTTCTGTTGAAACCATCCGTTGCCGATTTGCAGGTTGCTGCATTGTTTTTATATTCAGTTTTGTAAACAAAATTTTTGAAATCTCGCGCGTAAATTATAAAAGTAACCGTTGTTCATTGTTATTTCTCCATAATTATAAATTATTTTTTCCAGCGTTAAGAACTCTTTTGCTTTTTATTTTGATCGTTTAACATCAGTTTTTAAACATTTTTGGTGGTACATGCAGAAAATAAGTAAAATCAGCCGAATATGAGGGAAATTATGGTAACATAAAGATAAAAAAAACAATATTAGAAAATAATAACACGAAGAAATAAAAGTAAATCACTGTCCAACGAAAAACGCATAATACACCTTTACGATAATTCGGGAAAACTAACACTCCATCGCAGCTTATTTTGCGATCGGAGGAGGTAAACATCACACTTTTATAGGGAGTAAACACGTTCTTTCGTGATAACTTTTCTTGCCGCGTTTTGTTTTTAATGAAAAGTACACATAAGTTGTATCTTATTATTATTAACGTTTCCTCAAAATTTGAAAGAAATTGATACAAGAGAAGTTAAAAAACTGAAGAAAACACGCTTTCGTCTCTAACAAACTCTCATAAAAACACGATTTTTACCTCCTTTTTTCCGATATTGTAAAACGATGGAGAGCCGTAGGAACGCATGTACAATTGAATTATCGTAAAGGTGTATTAGAGATAGTAACAAATAATTAATATTTTCTTTTGTTCTATGAAAGAAACAATAGTCACCGAACACCGAATCTATACCAAAAAATTCAGTAACTTTGAAGATAAAAATATGTACCAATATGCAACCCCTCCTGCGGTAAATTTTTTAAAAGTTTTACCAATTTTTTAACTGACGCTGTGCTAGGAGTGAACATACAGAAACATCTACAAGATATAAAATTACACCATAACTCAGGGCAACAATTTCCACATTATAAGCTCCAAATACCAGCTGAATCGTTTTGCAAGTGGGGATATTAAACTTCACCAGCATTAATTCTTATAGCTCCACAGAGCCATTTGTTTTATTTATGTTCGGTATAGTTTTTAATATGTTTTTTGAAAGTTCTGCTTTGTCGTTAAAACACTCGTCTCACACTCAGCATATAAAAATACAGCAAAAGCGGCGCAACGGATAGGTTCAAAGGAGCACGTAAACAAAAGAAATTTGAATAGAATTTAAATGGGCGTTGCTGAGATGTATCTCCTTATCTCTTTAAAACTCCTTGATGAGACATTGGTTTTAAACCTAAAAAATTTTCAGCGAGAAATTTAAATAATTATAAATCGCAAAATCGCAGAAGTTTATCTTGAAAAATTTTTAATGTTAGATAATGCGAAAGTAATCCTCATGAAAATTTTTCTGTTCTTTTATAAAGAAATATTTTATATCATATTTTGCCTTGAACCTTCTATTATTCTCCGAGACTTCAGATAGGTATATGTTGCATTAACATTAGTGAGATTATCAAAAACAGAAAAAAAATCTAAAAATAAATAATTCTTTAATAAAGATTTTTTCTTAAAAAATTCCACTCTGTAACACAAAAATTTCGGCGATTTATCTAAGAAAAAGCGGAATCTTCAGGTCTTCATTTCAATTGTCTTCCTTCCTCCAAGTTTTAAACGCACTAACGACAAGCGAAAATTACAATTTGAATGCTTTTATTTCCGAGAATGTTGGTGTAAAAAGCGAAAAAAAGTTTTATCATTTACAGCGCATTTTCGAAGAAAAAGCAGATTTACTGAAAAGCGATTGAAATGTGTAAAACCTAATCAAACAAAGCAGAAACACTTTACACTTTTCCGGTTACCGGATCATTGACACATACCAATCCGAAGGCGCTTTATTTTCATATATTATAAACCTAAAAAAAAGGTTGATTAAATTTAAATAAAAATATTGTCATTCGTTAACTATATACACGTAGTTTTTCTCTGTATAATTTTTAACATTTGTAAGCCTAAAGTCTAAAATTTCTTTTTTAGTGATACTGCGAGTAACTAAAGAATTGTGTCAACAAATCTCCACGGTTGCACCACGGTTTACTTTAAAATGTTGAAACTCTTTCGAAAACACGGTCATTGGTATAAACTTCGAAGAGCTGTAATCGCCTCCACCGTGACGTTCAACGCTCCTATCAAGTTTCCTTCTGTGCCAACAAGATCGTAAACTAAAAACAAAAAGGGTAGAATAGATAATATCAATTTTTTTTTGACCCGAACACGTAGGAAGACTGAAAAGTTAGTCCTGACAGCACACAACATTAAGAACTCACCATCGACATCGTGGTCAATCAGATCTTTTCCGTCACGCAACATCTAAGAGAAAAACAAATACTGAAATCATCTTTTAAGTTGGATTTCAGTGCCAATTTTTTAGAGTAATATGGAGGTGAAACGCGATCAAAACTTAAATCTTAATAATAATAATAATAATACTAAAAAATAAAATAATTCCTAAAACACCAGTGAGCTAATCATTTCGATAAAAAAGCGAAATCGAATATTCAGCTTTCTTTGAGAATATCAAGATACAGTTTCTCTCATAAGAAAGGTTAGATGAAAACGAATGCCTCAGAAGTCAAATAAACAAAAAAACCAACAATTTCTGAGAATTCAAATCGACCAATGAGCACAAACCATCAGACAGTTTACGAATTCATTATTTTTATTTGAGTGAAACCTATTCGCTCAAACATCGTTGATGATAGGGCTTTTCAAAAACATGATCACGTGATTAAAGAACAATAGAAATAACCAAGCAGCAAATAACTTCCTAAAAAATTCGTTTGCGACACAGCATTCCCCAACTTACTCTTTCATATTGTCACACCAACCTGAGCAGTTATTGACAAGGTAGAGAGGAGCAAGGTTAAAAGGTTAGTTGTGGCAAGTAAGAAGATCTCGAACAAAAAGACAAAACTGGAGAACTCTAGTAACAACAAAGGAAGTAAAATTACTAGCTCCACCATACCTTTGTGGGAGACATGGCATCGCACGCCGAATGTAACACTACAGGAAAATTCTCTATGCACTGATTTGGTTTGTCATTACACACATTTATCGTTTAAGCAGGGGCGGATCTAGCAAATTTTTTTAGTAGGTCATGATGCGCAGCAAATTTCGCTAAAACGGGCTTTGCGAACCCTGAAATAGGTTTAAACGGGAACAAAAAACAACCTCGTATACAGACGTTTTAGACATTGATAACAGAAACGAAACATTCTCCTAAATATCCCATCCCCGTATAAACACTTCAAAGAGAAAACAAAAAGCCCTGCGGCTTGAAGATTTCGTCATTAGCCCGGAAGATTCTAAAATTTGAAGTAGACCTTGAAAACGGAGAATAATGGGGTAAACAAATCATTGAGTATACTAATTCGCAATTATTATTGTAACTAACCTGCAATGTTAAAATACAATCTAATAAATAAAAAATAAAATTTTTACATAGCTATATGAAGTATTCTAAAATAACAGTTAAAAC
Organism: Hydractinia symbiolongicarpus; assembly: GCF_029227915.1. Lineage (NCBI taxonomy): Eukaryota > Metazoa > Cnidaria > Hydrozoa > Anthoathecata > Hydractiniidae > Hydractinia > Hydractinia symbiolongicarpus. The sequence continues at coordinate 12,534,698 of NC_079885.1, read as the reverse complement.
TTTAACTGGATATTTTCAATACTGATCTGGAAAATTCTGGAAATTCCAGGATACAAATCTTGTTATGTATGAACATGATTCGAATATAATAACTTTTAAACAAGTTTAATTTTAATGAATTATTATTCAATTAATTCAGCAATAAATACATATTAGCATTTGAATATTTCAGTTTTTAGGCCTTCAAAATTTACTCTCTTGTTAACGATTCCTTGAAAATGCTGAGGGCGCATGGTTGAATAACAGCTGATCTAAAAAAGAAAGTACATTTTAAAATAAGTAACAAGAATACAATTTTACCATAAACTGGATTAACACCAGGTTGTTCAATTATCTCTTTAACCTCTCTTTGCCTCTTTGATTTAAAGAGGGAATTAAAAATATACAAATCAATGCCGTGTGATGCACAAGTTATATTGTATATATAAATACATGTATATAAATTTAATCAAGCTGGCTTTTGATATCTTTATTAAACAAGTAACGTACTAAGCAGGCGATACATGACTGTAAAATCTGTGGACGATATATACAGGATGTAATCGATTAATATTGAATTCAACAAATTTTATCGTTTATTATCCAAATTCTTGAATTTCTTTTTGGAGATTCTGATTAGTTGCAGTTTTTCATTTTGAAGAAAAGAATCTGTCATTGTTTTGTTTGACAAATCCAAAAAGTTGAAATTTCAAATTGAAACAAAAAAAAGGCAAACAAAGAATTAATAAAATTGTCAGATTTTTTACAAGATGTTTAATTATCCTACATCGGCTAATGCTTTGACAACTTTTCTGCAGAAAATATAAAAAAATCCTGTGACGAATATCTTTTTATCTGATAGAAGTAGCATCACAAAGTGTCGTTTTAAAAGTTGTTTTAGTCCCCTTTTTCCTAAAGGAACAGGTGTTGGGTGTCCAGCCCCTCATGGAAAAACTACGTAAAGCAAAACAAAGGTTTTTGTTGCTGACGAGTTAAGAAAAAAGGCACTCTAATCAGAGCACTATTTTGTGTAGCTAGACTGATAACTAGTAAAAAGTCAGTACCAAAAGCTGACATAGCTGACATCCCACTTATATATAAATTAATTCTTACCTGATAAAATGCATGAATTTAAAAAAAATAGCATTTAGCTCCCTAGCTAGCTACATTAATAAAGCTACTAAGATATTGTGGTCATAATAACAAAAACGCATACCTAGCTAATATAGAAACAACAAAAGATAAACATAAACAACTCACTTCGACGTAATTGTACAACTATCCTTCTCTGATTTCACGATTTCACATAGGCAGGAAGGCATACTCTCCATAGCAATTTCTTCGGATAAAACCATAAGTAAGTTGTTTTGCAACACTTAATTAATTTAGCGTATATTTGAGGTAGCTCATCAAAATATACGTTTTTAAAAAATTAACTTTACACGCTCTCTCATGCTCTTGCAAGCCATGTTGAGAACGGAAAGAATTTTCCGTATGCCCTACTGATATTTATACCAAAGCGCCTTATAAAGCCTTATTAATACATAGAAACTATTCTGAAAGGTTTGTTCAAAACTTTCTGACTAAAAATAGGTCAGGCCACATAGATTGATTCTAGTGCACAGTGAAAGTTTCACGGGATAACTTAGTCAAAGGTAAAAGCCTCACGGGCCAAGACTGGCTAACACAGGTCAGGCCAACATAGGTTGATCCAACTCGCGTTATGAGATAGTAACGAAAAGTAGCAAAAACAAGGCGAAATATTTCGATCTTCAGATTCCGGGTAAATTTGACAGAATTCCATTTCGATCCTCGGCATTTTTTTACTAGGTCGCGTGACAGGGTTGACCTAGTCTAAATCCGCGCCTGTTAAGCGTTTAGCAAAAAAATGTTTACTAAAAACCTTTGGTTTAACCACCCTCCTAAAAGGTTTAAACGCAGTGCACATACAGCTACACATCTCTTTAACTTATTTCATGAATATCAAAAGTGAAATAAGTTGATTATAAAAAGAGATGTGGAGGCGAAAGTTTTTATGGAGTGGTTTTAAATCAATGTAAAGGAATCGACATAAGAACTGTTTTTTCGTAGTAGCCAGACCTTTCTCTTTAAACCTTCTTGGCTATACTTCTCAAGTTCACGAATTTTAAAGAAGAGTAAAGATTTTTAAAAAATAACAGAGTTTGACCAGATAATAAACAAATAACAGAGTTTGACCAAAAAATAAACAAATAACAGAGTTTGACCAAATAATAAATGAATAACATTCATTTTTGCTGCTTATAAAAAATAGTTATTCTCCAATAATAAAATAAGGTGAACTGTAGAGATTTTTTAACATAAAAAACCATTACTGTGCTAATTTAGACTTTGAAATGTTACAAAAAGTCAGTTGGAAGGTGAAATAGATTGTACGAGAATTAATATTAGTAAAATAGCTTTAATACATGAATATGTAGCGACCAACTGTCACAGTTTAACCAATGAGCACTTTACCATAAAAAGATAATTTAAAAACAGAATATTTTTTTATACTGAGTTATCGTTAATGACAAAGATCCCCGAAACGACGCTCTGTAAACCATCAACGACGAGAAGGTAAGGTGCTAACTACGAGAAGGTAAGGTGCTAACCACGAGAAGGTGAGGTGCTAACCACGACAGGGTAAGGTGCTAACCTCCTTTTTAGTACAATTTCTTACAACTTACATCTTTGGAGACCGAAGGCACATTACCTTGTGTTAAGGTTTCATCGACTTGACTGTTTATTAAATGCACCAATGGAATTTGAAGTCTACCTGACAGTGCATTTTTATTTGATTGATACTAAATATTATAAACTTGCTTACTTTTTAGAAAAAACTAATTTTAACCCCTTTGACCCAACTACAGAAAACTCTGAGAATCTGCCTAAATACAAAAATTTCTCAAAACTTTCTATTTAACTAAACAGCAGCGATGGAAATCAAAACAACGATCTTTCAAACGATTGAGATACCTATTTCCCAGATGTTATCCTTGGCATTCTCTGAAATATTTTACTTTAGGGGCAGAAACTTTCTCCAGGTCAAAAAATCGCGAGATTGTGCGACAAAATTTTTCAAGAATAACTTCATTTCAAAGGAAAATTTTTCGCCAATGGCAACAATTATCTATTTTTTTCTTCTTTTCTCTTATTATTAGTAATCAAAAGTTTGCATCTACTACCGTTTCAAAGAATCGGAATATCCGAGAAATGTTCGTAGAATCATAGAAGAAGACAACACTAAATGTTATTGTAGTTAATAATTAAAAAAGAAAAATTTTTGACATTTCTCTGTTTTTTTATTTTTTTGTGGTGAAAAAACTTTCGCGTTTTGCTGATTTATAATTTCCACAGGCATAAACTTTCGCGAAAAAAATGCTAAAAAACGCGAAAATCGCGAAGGTTTCCGTCATGATAGTTGACTATCATGATAGTATGAACATGATAGCTGACAATTTGGATTTGAAATATATAAAATATACAAAATATATAAAATAATAAAATAAAATATATAAAATATATAAAATAAAATATATAAAATATACAAAATATATAAAATAATAAAATAAAATATATAAAATAATAAAATAAAATATATAAAATATATAAAATATATAAAATATATAAAATATATAAAATATATAAAATATATAAAATATATAAAATATATAAAATATATAAAATATATAAAATATATAAAATATATAAAATATATAAAATATATAAAATATATAAAATATATAAAATATATAAAATATATAAAATATATAAAATATATAAAATATATAAAATATATAAAATATATAAAATATATAAAATAAAATATATAAAATATACAAAAGGTTTGGATTTTCCATAATAAGTTGGCAGGACTGTAAGTTGTTTCCCATGCAGAAAGCGAAAAAGAAGCCCATGGAACGAAATTGGAAAATCTACACTTTCTTACTTGTATGAGATCAACATAAGCAATTCCAACATCGTCACAATCTTCATCCTCATCATCCATTGGATCACTTACTACCGTGAAAAACAATCTGGAAAGTAAATAAATAAAATGGATTGGAGCAACCAGCAACAATACGAAGTTTGACAAATAATCTATTTTTTTTTTATTTCGAGAAACGAACTTTTGCGAAGATACTTCGAAATTTGCTCATGCTTTATTACTCACACGGGGCTCGTGAAAATAATATAGATCTAATACCTCGAGATGAGGGTGAGACTAAATCTAAAATTCCTTACAAAACTACAAATAAAAACAGTCCTTAACTAATTACATTTTATTGCATAAAATCTTTTAGAGAAAAAAACTTTTTCTTACCGGCCTTCATTTGGATGATCTGGCATCAATAGATGCATCAAATATTGTCGCGATGCCAAATGCTCTCCTTCATCGATATGAAAAACTAACAAAACAAAAAAGTCATGTACAAAATCTCTCTCCTATTTTCACTATATTTTTAAAAACCAAGTGTACACTTTTCACATGATACTGCAAATATACTTCCCGATGTAAAAAAGATGCAAAAAAATAGACGAGCCTAGTTTCCAAACCTTTTTTAAAGTTAAACGATAGTGGTCTGTTAGGTTTTGGCTTGGGTAAAGACATGGGCGTTTCCAGCAGCTCAGGATCATAATCGAGAAATTTATAGGAGACGAATAACTGCTTAATATTTTCCATCTCCAACATAGGTGCATCTTCGAACAATGTCAAACTATTGATGATCACTGTGATCGATGTGGGAGCCTAGAAAAAAGGAGAAAGTGTCATATCTCTCCTACGCAGTGGCTACCCTATTTACACAAATGAGTGTCCCGGTGTCTATTTAAGTGAATTCAGTGATGATAAGAGTTTGTTTCTGTTATAAAATGAGTTTGTTAGAGTGGTTTCAATAAATCTAAATTAAGCGACCATTTAGCTATCCCGAACCTGTAATTTAAACGAAGCTGCCCTCCCCCGCGATGTCGAAATTACGACATCTTCTTCAGTATCTTCACTGGTGACACTGACGTCATCGGGTTGCTTAGTAACGCGAGCAGAACTGGGAATAACAATATCTTCATCAGAATCCTCTTCTGAATAAAAAATAATAAAGAAAATATAAATAATACTAAAAATCTAAATGCTTATATAATATGGCTGGTTTGTGTTAAGAAATTTTATCAGTTATTAATTTGACATTACTCAAGTATAAATATATTCGCAAGCAAAACTAAACGTGACAAATGTACATAAAACCCACCTGATAACCTCTCTTCGAACATGGTGTCAGCAGCCTGGGGTAGTGGCGAAGGAGCTTCCACTGTACGGCGCAATTCTTCTTCTAAGAAGGCTTGATCACTCTAAATATGCGCGAAAAGACGCAAATAAAATCCAACAAATGTATTTCACTGGCAGCGCATATAATAACATTTCAGTTTTAGCTTTAAGTTTATGTGCAAGCATATTAGGCACTATCCAACGAAGTTCTTCGAGCAATAATCAAATTGTTGCTAACGTTTTATTTACATAAAGATGACAGAAACATATATGCAACCTTAAACGCAAATCTTTTGACATTTAAATATTTCATATTCTGAACCATTTTTTGGGGGAATAGGAATTATTTTTAACTGATTTGTCGTCTAAATGCTTCACAGGAGCGTATGTTTGAGTGCCCATGATTTCAGGTATTGACGACACTCAAATAATTTCTAGTATATGAATTTATGGCAGGAAGGAAGGGGAGTAAAGTATTAACGTTTAACGAAACGTCTGATTGACGTTTGGAGCACTTTTCGATTATTTTTACTTTTCTACACTAAAAAAAAACGCAACATACCTCGTTTCCAGTTTCCCTATCATCATCAGTATTTTTTTGGGATTCATCATGTATAACTGACTCCAGTTCATCTAAATTCATCGTCTTCATGTTTGTCTCATCTATGTTCTCCTTCAATTGTTTTCCCTTACCTTTGTTGGCGGACTCACTGCGAATTTCACTTATTTTATACAATTCTTTACTCGTGTTAGCCCTCTTGTCTTCTCTCTCAGACTGCATGTTAGTCTTGCTAACAATCTCATTTTGATACCTTGTGTTACGAGTGGGCCTATCCTTCTTTTTATCATACATTGGTTCCAGTACTGTTTCTTTGGACTCGTCACTGTACTCGCCAACAGAATGAGACTCAAATAACTTTCCGGCAGACACCATGGGTTGCATGGTACTTCGGCTGCCGGGTGTATAGACTGCATCATGATCAACTGCAGTAGTGACAGGCTAAAAATAAAAATACACCAACAGCTACAAATGTGACGAGATTTGAGATTGTTTTTAGTCGTTGTTGTATACCTTAACATAGTTTTTTGCATGGGTGTGAAACTCGGGACGTCGATTTATCTACGCCGAGTTGTCAAGAATGTAAAGAACTGAAAAGCCATAACAAAGAAGATGTCAGAAAAATCAAACGCGAATGATAACAAAGTGGTTTAACCGTTGGTGACGAATCACGTAGATCTACGATCAAAAACCTGGTAAAAATATCTCCACTATTATACCACAATAAATTATGAGCAGTAGATTGTCATGAAAAGTGTTTTACATAGAGGATGAATTGCGCTATCCAACGGTACAAACATGAACCATCTAAGTTTTTTCCTCGGCCACCAATGGCAACTCCAAATTTTGGAACGCTAATTATTGTTTTAGCAAGAAAAATGTTTTAAAAATGGTTGAGTATTCTATTAATAAGAAACAAACTGGTGCTGTTTGAAATAACATGAGAGCATGCGATTTGTGATAGTAGAGAGTAAAATTACACAGGTTACCACCTACCTTGGGATACGTTCGAACTTTCTTTGCACTGGCGGGTAGGTAAGTATACTCCCATTCCAAAGACACATCTATATATCCTGACACCTCATCTGAACGCTACACGAATATTTAGGACAGAATTTTTATATGTACATAAGAAATTATACCAGTACTTCATATACATTGATCATGTACACATGTTAATATTGTACGAGCGATAATGCAAGCTATTCAAACTAGCTTCAGCACACTACATATTACTACTGGACTACAATTTATGAGCGTACAGCTTTAAAAGGATTTTTAGTTTCAAATCAAATATAAGCAATCATAGCAACCAATAACAAATGAATTACATTTTTAAGTTGAAACTTTCCCTTCAATGGTTTATCATGGGTTAGTGTGATTAGTGGTACCATGGCAACACCGATATATGCTGTTGGTTCTGTGTCCAGGTCGTCGAACACGTAGATTTCCAAGTGCTAAAAGAGAACATTGAATTAATGTTTGGTAAAGCGTTATGTTCAACGGCGATTCCGAAGCTTGGTAACCAATTGGATACAATTATAGTGTTTTACAGAACTTGATATTAAATTATTTGGCATTTACTGAATTTATAGCATAAAATTAGATGGGGTTCTGTAGCATTTAAATGGTTAAGCTAGGAAAGGACTATACTACAGACGACTACAAATACTTACTGGAAAAATTCGTATGAAAGGAAGTTATTAACGTTTTCTGACACCGAAAAATACTAAATTTTATTGAACTTTAGAATTTACAAAATTAAATAAAAAAAACCCCGACTTTTTTGCCTCCTGCTTAAGTTTCATTTGTAATATATTCCCCACATGTAAAAATTAAAACTTACAGAATTTTTTAAATAATTATCCAGTTCTTCCGTCATTGGAACGGGATATACTCTATAGTCATGGAATTGTGGAGAATTAGAATTTTTTACAATTTCTGTATCATGATCAGGAAAATCGTAGAATTTGTAAACACAATATGAGCATGGTTGCACGTCTAAAATCGAAACGAAAAGAATTAAGCTCAATAAATTAGCAGTGAGCTTGAACAGGGTAAAAAACAGCAACTTTAACAATGACAACGTCGAAAAGCAATGACAAAAACAACGGCGACGAAAACAAGGACAGATGACAACAACGTAAAAACGTTACGATTCCCAAAAGTCGATGCAGAATTACTCCAGGTTAACATGTAGTAGCGAAGCCTAAAGTTAACGAAACACTCTCTATTGTAAGTGTTTTTCCAAAATATAATGAGGGAGACGAACATACCTTTTATATTATTTAGATTTAAACATTGATGGAGGGTGACTTTAAGTTCGTTTATTCCAGAGTCTTTCAAAGACTGTTTGGTTGGATGTTCAAGCTTTTTTAAATCGTTTGATGTAATATAACCAAGTGCTTTCGTACGTTCCTAAAAAAAGACAATGATCTAAATTTTTCTTCCGTGAAAAACATGAGTCATTGTATTGACCAATGTCAATAAACAAAAGGACGATGCATATTCGCCATGTTTACCAATCAGCCATACGCCTGAATAATAACCAATCAGACGCGATAATTTAACAATGATATCTAGCTTAAACAATTTAACAGATTTCAAGAAACGAGATTTTGAATCCTACGTACAAAATCGTTGCCTCTTTTTTATTTTCATCAAATCATGGAGATGCATTCGTACAAAAAACGTTGCAGTATCATATTATCTCTGCCGCTGTTCTTTATGCCCTACCTTGTATAACCTGAGAGCTTGCTCCATAGGAACACGCAGCCGCAGCCAGTATTCAACCGACACGATTTCTTTGTCGTTTTCTACAAGAAGAGAGGTGAGGGATAAAACACAAATGTGTTATCTATCTCTATCTATCTCACGCTGTAAGATGTTGATCAAACACAGCGAGACACTGAAAAGAGGATAGCCTACAACATGAATTAACGCTTCATCTCACTGTTCAATATTTGTTGAGTGCGACAAATCCGTCACTAAAAACTACTGACTTACAAAGGCTGACCAAATTATTCCCAAGAATTATTTTGATTGCTAAACTCACAACACATACCGAATAACACAACTTTCCCATGCAACCTTCCGTGACTTTTATCCATGAGTTCGTTGAATTTAATGGTAGCTTTGGCGATAGTTTGGTATTCCGTTCCAAAGGATTGATGAAATTCTAACAACATCGTTTCCTTTTGAAGATAGTGTAAAAAGAAATCGTCGACTTGAACAACGTATTGCGACGTATGATTGAAGTTTGGTCTAAATCAAACAAAACAAACAATCAATCAATGAAACAAAAAAACAAAAACGAATGAATGGATAAATGAATGAATGAATGAATGAATGAATACAGCAGTGGTCAGAAAATCTGTTTAAGAGGTTTTCATTTCAGATATAATTTTTCAGCTGTTTCGCTGAATTGATATATACATCTTTTAATTTGTCACAAAATCAGGTGGTTTTAATGAATTCCTATTCTGCAGGGAATACGATAGAGAGCATGGCTTTTGAAGTGCGGATAGAATCATAACACACAGAACTAATACTCTACAAAAACCAAACATGCATATATACATGCTTTGTAGATGTCATCCCTTAAGTGTTAAAATTATGTGGAACTACAAACAATAAATTATTTCAAGATAATACTACGAGGTAATTTAGTTTGAGAAAATAGCATTTAACGTCTTTAAAAACATATTTGGCATGGAGTATCCTTTTACCTTGAACCCTGTGCCACTGGTGTAGCTTGTAGTTCATATTCAAAGAATTCAAAACTGATAAAAGTCATCGGCTCTGCTCCATTAAATCTCTCCAAACCATTTTTAGTTATGTTGATCTAACGTAAAAAAAAAAAAAAATCAGTTAGCTTTCAACACAATGAAGTGAACATCTTTCTTGCATGTAAACGAAGTATCGAAAGTATCGTAATAAATTATTAATCAAAAAGTAAGATACATAACTTGAAACAGCTATTCTAAATCAACTGGAGAATTATCAGCTGATTTTTTATGAAATATTGTTACGCATATATTCTCACTACATGTACAAAAATAACAAGACACAAGAATATAATTTTGTATGTATCTCCTTGAGAAATATTTTCTTACTGATGATTGATATATAGATACATTCGAGACATATCAAAAAACTATTTTTTGGTGCAGCCTCCAGATGACAAGACTGTAATAAATAAGGGAATTAAAAGAATAAATGAAGCCAACCTGGCCTATATGTATTTCAAAAATATTTTGTCCTCTTTCCAATTTAACGGTAGGGTCCTCATCTACCTCAGTGATCTAAGGAATAAATAATAACTTGAGGAGTTATTGTAGATAGAAATCATCTTTAAAAATGAAGAATCAAGGGGGTGTGCTAATCTAATGTCTAATTAGTAAAATTGACGAGCCACACGATTTTTCACTTGTGCATGTAGAAGACAAGTTGCCACAAAATCCTAACTCAAAATTTGAAACGAAAATGTTTTTCCCCAACTAACTGAAAAAAGCAGGAAAAAGAGTTTTCAGATTTATTTGATTTTGTTGTTTTTAGAATGCAAGATGTTCAAATTGCAGACCTCATCTTCTGGTTTGATTTTAAACTGTTTTGTTCCATATGCAACATCGCGTAACTGAGATTCCAATTTCTATAATAAAAAATACTAAAGTATTCACAACCAACATTATTTAACAAAATACTTATCTAAAAACGTTGTAAAAATTCGTTAATGCGTTGAGCTCAATAAAACGACCTACTTTGATGCGTTCAGCTCGAATATCAAGCAGTTGTGCATATTCATGCACTCTCGTGTCTGACTCTCGTTTGAGTTCTTCCATCTTTTTGGTAGTTAACCCAACCTTAAAAAAACAAAGTAGAACACAATATTGTACAATCACAAGAAGAAAAGTTTATTATCGAATTTAGAACAGTTCAAAACTGAGTCAGATTCCGAGGTGCAGCACCGGTACATTTGCACGAGCAAAATTTGTACAAAACTTTTTAAGGCGTATGTCATTATGTCAGTATTTTGTTAAAAAGAAGATGAGTTGCATCTCATCATATCTCCACAAAAATAAAGCGTGTGACGTGTTCTATCCTTTCACCCTCCAAATGCAACAAATAATAGATCGGTATCGGCTTTATTTTTTTGCATCCCTTAAATTGTTGCAAGTGTGCATCTCTCAACATTTTCTGGTGTAAGTTCTAGTGCAGTCAAGCTGGTGCAAAATTCTAATTTATCTATTGAACACTTGGGATCAATATTCAGGTAATTTTCAAAACAGAATGAACGCTTGAGACTCCGACGAAGGAGATGATTGTTGTTTAGCTTTGCAAATGTTATAAGTTAACTGGAATATTCTACTTACAATTATGCAAAATGTTCTTTATTTATAGCTTTATCAAAAGTTTTCGGATTAATTTTGTAACGAAAATGTATAATCAAATATTTCATACTATTGCTTACTATAGCTAGCTTTTTCATGTCATAGCCAGATATTTTTACTTTTTCCTCCATCCTAGCTAGCTGGCTAGCCACTTTCCACAAATTCCCTAAATTTGCGCTACTAAAAAGTTGTGTAATGTGTCAATACCCTTTTTGTTTGTAACAAATCTGTTTTTAAAAATAATCAAAATTATTTTGTGGAAATGCTTTTTTTTACAAAAAAAACGATGCACTGGAAGTTGACATATTTGCTATATTGAATGCAAATCTACCCTGTTTTATGACTTATTTTTTTAATTTATGTCGTCAGCATTAGATTACGGAAAAAAACTAATTGGCTAAACCGTAGTAGCCATGAAGTTAACATTAAAAATAATTTTGCATTGGCTACACTTTCTCAATTTTACAATTTAGGCATTTTGAAGAAGGTCGACCTACATAATAACAACCGGCAAACATTCAAAGCAGCTCTTCTATGGTCTAAAAATTATGCTAAGAAAATTACGCACAAAATGGAACATTCATCATATTTTAGGCCACATAATTAAGGTTGGTCCATCATGAATTTCCGATACCATCCCTTCTAAAAATATGTTCCTGTATTTATCAATTATTTGATCAATTTAGTTTTTGGTTAATATTTTTTGTGTTGTTAAACATCCAAAACAAGTTGACTTAGTTAATTTTACAGAGAAAGAGACTTTTTTATTAGGAGTAAGGTCATATCTAGAATTTATTTGTATTTTATTTTTCAATGTGACTAATCATTTACTTAATATTTTCAATATACATTTCCCATAAAATGGACTACACAACATGAATTGTAAGAGAAATAGCATTGCAAATATGCAGCAACCATGGTGAACAAAAAATGAGAAAGGAGTAATCTAAGGGAAGTATGTGTTTTTTAGAGAAAAATTTTTTAGGTTACAGGAAAATTTGCAAAAGTTTATTAGCGCAGAATGTAAAAATTTTGCGGTAAAGTGGAATTGCAAACTGTTTTTCCACAAACACCATATTCCCTAAAGGTAGTGTTTTTAATACAATAGTTTTAAAACTAGCCTCGAATAACTGTTGAGCATGCTGAGGAGTTTGATGTGTACGAATGTTTTATACTGTTTTGTTGTTTTATAGAAGTTGATAAGAAATGTTCTTTCTAGAACTGCAAGTTCTTTTCTTGATATAAATATAAGACGATTATAAACACCTGGGTTCAGAAACAGCAAGCTCGCTTATCTATTTAAACTTTTTGAAGAGATATAAAAATATTGTCTTTGTGTTGTTACATAATAAAAATTTTCTGCAAATTGATTATATTGGTACAATAGAAAAAAATTTTTAGAGAAGTTTTTTTACACGTGTAGCTGTCCTGGTAGTACATGCGTGCAATTATCGCAAAGCAACCATACAGAATTTATTTTTAAAGCTATTGTAGGGCATACCACCGTGACTTAAAAATACCTAATGCAAAAAATAAGCAATTTGAAGTAAAAGTAACAACTTTGTTAACTCGGCTGCACAAGTTCAGGAGCTGAATTTTGAGCCATTTTAACTGCTCTAGGTGTTACAGGTTGTCGTATGTAACCACGCTTACTCTCAGTTGTCCTAACAGGTAATTTAGCTTCCTTAAAGCTTTCTTGCATCACTCATAAAAAAATCCCAAATCCGGCGCTACAAAAACTGTAGTGTTATCGGCCACAATAAATTTTTTTGCCTGTATATAACTCTCTAATTATTTGATTCCTCAAATATTTAGGCATTTTTAGAACATTTATTAACAAAATGAGTATAAATTAAGTTAATTTTAGAAAAAAATATTAAAAAGTTTCTCATGACTGTCTTTCCCACGAAAATATTGAACGTTGTGTTGTGTTTTGATACACCGAATAACATTATTCCATCTTAAAGCTTGTCAACTTTATTCCTTGAAAATAACATTGGGCTATTTGGGGGCTCCTCAATGCAGACGAGGGCTGTTTTTCCCCAACCCCCTGTGTAATTTCTTAAGTTCAAGTTCAATAGACACGAAACTTAGCGCAAGTGTTGCTCAGACTTTAAGTAACAACTTGGTTAAAAAAATGCTGATATCAGCATCTTTGCTAATGATGTCATCAAATTTGATGAAAGTGGTAAAATTAGCTTAAATTTGAGATTAAATTTGGCATCTCTTTGAAGAAAATTAAAGCTAAATAACAGCTATGAAAAGTAACAAAATATCGTGTAACTGTAATCCAATTCAATATGCTTGATTAATGTGATTTAGGTAGACATGAAAAGGTGAATTATTTGTTCAGAGCTGGACACACAAACAAACACGTATCATATTTGGTTTAGTTACCTCTTTCTGATAGTCTTTATTGATATTATGTTGCAAAAGTAACATACTTCTCGTCTTCTCCAGTTCATTAATTGTTTCAGCATGTGCTGCTTGAAGTTCTTGCATTCGCTTTTGCACATCTTAAAAAATTGAAAATATGAAAAAAAAACCAGAATGTTTTGCACCAAAATTCATGCAAAGTGGGTCACTAATTACTTTGTTATGACTAAACTCAAATAATCAGATCAATGACACAATAACTATTGTCATAACAGGAGTAAATATTGCATAAAACAAGTACTGAATATATGAAACTAAATTTTAAAAGAAATATATTTCCTATTACAGACAACGCTTTATCCTTGGAACATAAGACATTAAGTTATTCTCTGTACGTATTCTTACAGAAAACATTTTCATTTTATTTCTTAGATTTCTTTTCTTTTGGTTAATCTTTTAAAACTAGTCCAAAAATATAAAAATAAAAAATCTGGTTTGCAAAACAAAATACTACTAACCTTGGTTGATTTCTTCATCAACTTTTTCAAGAAAATTAAGATCTTGACTCGCTCTTTCCTTTCTTGTCTATGGTTAGAAGTTCATAAAAAACAAAAAGTTTCACAAATTTTGATGAGTCTGGAGGTTTTTTACATCAGAACTTTTTGTCTCAAGAAACTTAGATTTTAAAGAAGATAATGGAATTAAAATGTGTCAAAAAAGCAACAGACATCTTTTTTAGGAATGTTTAGTTCTGGATTAAGTTAAGAGCACACAATGAAAAACCAAACTGTAATGTACATAAACTGATCATAAATATACGGAGTAAACTGCTTCCACAAAGAAATTGGTTAACTGAATTTTAAGGATACTGTAAGGTTTTTTTTGAAAATAAATTTGAAAACAATTTTTTTAATAACTTTGTTCCCAGTAATTTAAGGACTGGAACTTGCTTTGTCTTTTATTATTTTTTTTCTCATTGTGTTAAAACGGAAAAAAAATCAGAAAATTCTTTTGTACCTAACTGTATTTATTTGACTTTTCCATGTTTTTTTTACTTTCATAAAAATAAAAATTCTTAAGGAAATTCCTGCTTATAACAATCATACTAAAAGTATTATTAGTAAAAATTTTTACACTCGAATCAGGTTCATGCTGAGATTTGGCACTGTTCCATCTACAGATTACAAATAATCAAGATTAATCTTAGAGGTCAAAAATATAACCTGTTAGAAATGGCATCTTAATAAGTGTAAAGTGTAAACACAGACTGAGGAAACTTGCAAAAACTTTTATAAAAATAGCAGATGAGGAAAACTTGAAAGTTAGTCAGGACATGATTTTTAATCAGGACATGATTTTTAATAGTTACTTTGATGATTAGCAACGCTTCTTGTATCTCTTCGAAATCTGTAACACTCTCCTAAAAATGTGAAAACACTGTCAATCAACCATAACATTGCTACAGAATTTTTATGAGCCTGAAGTGGTAAAGTAAAGTCTATAAAAATTATTCGAATCAACGCTTTTGTTAATGCATGGACTATTTGGATATAAGTGTCGTTTCACACACTCAAACATACCAGTAATATTACAAATTTTTCAATTCCAAACATTACAATTTTTTCAATCAATCAAAGACCATTCAAAATTAAAGATATTCAGGATTACTGGAATGAATATAAAAATATCCAGCTTTCAAATGTAAAAATGTTGACCTCAAGAGATTCCCTGGAAAAAAAATTTAATGTGGATACAAAACAACCACACAGTTGCGGGTGCCTATTCTCTAAAACTCTAAAATTTATTCAACTGTTAAAAAAAAAACCATAAGAAACATGTGGGGCAGTAAGCAAGTTTGTAACAAAACATACACTGGTGAAAAACTTTAGTTTTTCTGTCAAGTCATCGTGTTTCTCCTTTAATGCATAGTATTGAACTTGTAATTCACGATATTGTTTTTGAGAGCTGTCAGATACATCTGTAAAATGAAAACAAACAAACAAAAAATATGTTTTTGGTGTAATCTGCTCAATACTACATTGACACAATGGATCAGGTTTCCATAGGTTCTGTAAACACTAAATGGAATGAGTTTTTGAAGCCAGAATGAAACGAAACAAAACAGAAAAATGCGGAAGTTGTGCAACTTGAATAATCAGTTTGCCTTAATAACAGTCATCAGGAACAAGTACCAAAAGCAAACTACTTGCAATTACAGAAGATCCTGTTTATTTTGGTTAGAAAATATAAAGTGTGTGATAGAACGAAAGTGACAATGATGGCTTGCAAGTTGCTTATAAGCAAATACTTATCTAAAAATCAGGATGAAATTGTTTTTTTAAAAAAAATATATATATCCTCAACCGCTTGGGAAAAAAACCTTACCACATACTTGTAATGTTTTTGTTGTTGATTTTTGGAGGTAAAAAAGATGATGACGAAAACCATTTTGTTGCACAACAGAAAATCAATTTAACTTTCTCTTATACAAAATTAAAGTGGCAAATATTAAATATGCATACAAAGAACTCTATACCTCTTTCACTAGTTAACCGATCAAGCACTACATTCTTTTCTGTAACATCAGCCTTTATGGTAGCTTCTAGCTGTGCAATTTTAATCTATACAAAAAAATGATGATAAAGAAATTTTTCTTAAAGAAACAATAGACCCTTAGAGTGTAAATTTCTCAAAAGATTTTTTTGCAGATGTAACTCAATGCTAAGTTTTCTGCAAGTTTTAGAAAAAAAAAATCACATAAAAGTTAATATTTTGCAGAATAAAACAAGGAAAAAATATTTCTTCATATTATTATCTTTAACAAATGTATTGTTTTTTAGACATCTATGCTCTGTATAGCAATTAAAGGCTTTAAAATTGAACTGTGAAGTTACTGCGAAAAATATTCAGTAAATATGGAAAGGTTCAACATGACAAAAAAACATTATTATTTTCATTTGTACATTTTAAAACCATGTTTTACATACAATACAAATCATAAATTATTCACCAGGATGAAATTGTAATGCAAAAATTTTTCACAGGTACCAGAAAGAAATGTTCCAATTGTTTTTTCTCCAAACAAGAAAATTGGTCAATACACTGTATGTTTGCTTTGGTAAATTCCTCCATTTCGTCCAAAACTAACATTTCTTTAAAAGAAAAAAAGGGTGGAGGGAAGTTACCAAAGCTTTAACTAAGAAGGGTGTTTCTATGTTTAGAATTTATTTTTTAATCCAGTTTTTTTCACAGAACCTTTTTTCTTACATAGTCGTAGAGAATTCACAAATTATATAATTTTTTTAAAAAAAGTGGCATGTGAAGGAGATATTTTGAAATTAGGGTCTACAAAGTAGAATTAGACATATAAAATTTTTGAATTTTCCGTTAAAACTATTCTAAGAAAAAACAAAACAAAACAAACCTGGTATTGTTTTTCCTTTGCACGGTGCTCTCGTTCACGTTCAGCATCAAAAGTACTAAATAATATATATATGCAATCCAATATATAAAAATTCCTCAATGCAAAATCTTAGCAGAAGATGTACAACACATTTTTGTACTGAAACATTATACTCAAAGATACAGAATGGCATTGAAAAGTTCAGCAAAAAAGTTGCAAATGAACATACCTACTAAGCAACTTCTCGTGAGCTTCTTTCAGTAACTGTACTTCTGCTTTCAAGTCTGTTATTTGTTCTTCTTTCTAGAACAAACAAAAAAAGCAGACAAGAACATAAAATTAGTGAAATATGTTCAATAAATTGGTCCTGTTTAAAGTAAACAAAATCATGTCAGGCTAAAGAAAAATGAAAAACGTAAAAGAATCTGTAATTTCTTTTACTTGTTTTTTTTTTCGAAAAAATAACCTTTTTCTATTCTACCTGTGCTAATGTACGCTGAGAGATGTTTCCATGCTTCAGATCATTTTGTAAATTAGTATTTTTGACTTGCTCCTAAAACCACAGCAAAGCTATTTCAATTAACATTATGCTGCTGTAGAGGTTTTAAAATATCTTGAGATCTCTCAAACTAATCCCAAGACCAGGATTGATTTTAAAAAACTTAACAGAAATTTCCTTTGTTATTTTACATACTTCTTTTAGTTTTGATGCTAGCTTCTCCAATTCTTGGAGTGACTGCTCATGGCTTGACTTTACTTTATTCAGTAGCTGTGAAAAAAACACAAAAAAACATAGCTTCTAACAGACACAATCTAAGGAAATTCTTTCTGTAACATATTATAAACATCAAAGCTAGATGACTGCATGTATACAAGGCATGTATGAAAAATACATTTCATATTGCCAACCATTTACTCATTGCTTTGCATGACTGCATTACTAGTTTATTCAAAAACTATGCTTCATTAGATATTTGGTGGCACAGGATAGTAAACTGGAATTTCAAGGACTAGATATTTAAGAAGTTTTCCTACTCTTGACAAAAGATCAAACAGTTGGCATACTGTGAAGTGCATGCTGCACTTACACTTTTTTTTTTTTTATTAAACAATATTTTTACAGAATAGTCTTGAACAAAATAAAATAAAAACATAGAAAAAATACTTTTGGTAAAAGGGCTTCAAATGCACATAATATTTGTGGAAATGACCAATTTTTAACTAAAGATAGTGGAACAGTACTAATTGGTCAGCACCCTGCAGCTTGTAGACTATAAAAGTTCTACTTTGGCAGGTGCATAGGTCAAGTAAGGGGCTGGCGACAAAAGAGGTTTATCACAAGGTTTCCCACCCCACCCTAACTCCCCTCCATTTTGTTGAAACATGCAACTATAAACGCTGTTGTGTCGGTAACACCTGTTATAACAAGCTGGGTTTTTCCTAGTGCTGAAAATGAGTCTGAGCAAAATATGGCAACAAATACATCAAAAAAACCCAAAAACCTTTTAACAAATTGGAAAGCGTTTTTTAAAAAAATGAAGCAAAGTGAGTGAGCTCTGAATGAGAGCAAATTGACCACAATGCTTTTGGTGGGAATTTTTGTTGTTGTTGAGGGAAGGAAGTCAAGTCAAATCCCAATATTTTCTTAACTGTTTGTCAAAAAGCACATGATCCTATACATTACTTTAATCAGGTTCCAAAGCGATACAAAATAAAGGCAACAGGTAAAGCAATTTAATCAGAAAAAATTGTATCTGGATTGCTCAGATCAGCATTTTTTCTGTAAATGGTCACCTACCAAATCAAGTGAATGTTTTCATATCCGATCTACTAGTAATTGATTAATTGTTGCATATTACATGTCACATTGTGTCACTTGTGAAGCTGAAACCAGCTATAGTATATTATTTTTATAATTTCTTTTTGACACTAAAGTGTTTTAGCACTGTACCTCTTCTAAATTTTGATATTTTCCTTGAAAACTTTGAAGTTTTGCCACTTTATCTTTCACTTCTCTTTGAAGTTTTATCAATTCAACATTTTCTTGTATAGACGATCTAAAAATAATAAATACATAGATCAGAGCCTGACTTAGGAAATCATGAAACATTCTAAAAAATAAATTCAACATCAACAGGAAGAAAAACATTTATGGTTAAAGAGGGGGAGAGGATTGGTCATCGTTTTCCATTGCTTGAAACTGTTAGGTTCAGTTTTCAAATTACCAATGTGACTTAAAAAGTAATATTTTTTACTTTTGGTACTTGAAATAATATTAGTATTAATATTAAAAATCATCAACACATTGTATATCAGGTAAAAAACTTCTTCACCATTAATTGAACCAAAAGAATATAAAATACTATTATTTTGAGATATAATAATGAAAGTTACCTTTGGTTGCCAGAAACCTGTTTTCTTAATTTTTGCAAATCTTCTTCATGTTCAACTTCTTTTTGATGAATCTAAATACACAGCCAAATTATGTAGAAATAACAAGTTCATTATAATATAATGCTGAGAAATACAAGTCTGAAAAAGCTTGGTTAAAAAAATTAACAGGTTTCATCCAGAGCTGTCTTGAATGCACATTCTAAAGGTAGAATGTTAAATGCACATTCTGAAGGGAAGAGTTCAGATTTTTTGTCTGTATTTAAAATGAAAATTTGCATTAACTGGAAATTAAAGAGGTTATTTACACACCTGTTCATGTAAAAAATCTATTTTATTTTCATAATGACCAAGCTGTTCTTGAAGATGAGAGACTAGATCTTCACTAAAGGTAAAAAACTTTTTTTAAAAGATATGAAACAAAAACAAATAAACTTGCGCAGTGTGTGTATTAAAATAAAGTCTTAAGCATTGAACACATACTACCATGGAAAACAAATATGATAGCAAAATGGATTTCTTGCCACTGGTATTTTTGAGCACTAATATTTTGGTGATAGTTTACTTTCAGGGGAAAAACTTGTACTAGTAGTCCTAAACAATTCTTCACTTGGCACTATATTGCTTGTGTTCTGCCTTTAATATGACATTTTTACTGCTATTATTAAAAATTCAGATTTTACAAATGCATTCCATGTAATTATAAGGACATTAGAAGGATTTGTCGGAGAATTTTAAGCTTAACTCCCACTTAGAAAAAGTAATTGAAAATCAACTCTAAGTTTTGTACTAATTACAAAAATAATATTATTTTATACTTGTTTTGATTTGTTTGAATATTAGCAAAATATTAGCTAGCCACCATCTTGGTTCATGAATGTAAATAAACTCTCTTGCAGGAGGGCTTGTGTCAATTCCTGGTTGATAATTTCGCTGAACAAGATTTTATATATACAACGCAGTTACATATATACCATGTGGTTGTTTTCTTTTGTTTCTTAATATTTGCAACAGATACTGAAAATGATCTTAAAAGAGGTACTGAGTATGAGTAATAACTTGTTTTACTACTTTTCTCACAGAAAAGTCTGCAAAATTGTAAAATGTACAGCAATGCCCACATAGAGTTTTTGTTGTTTACAGTTTGACTGGCCAAGTGTTTTTGATTCAGAAAGTCAGTAAAGAACTTCCCTTATCGCTAGACTATTGGCAGTGTTCATCATCACGAACAAGTGAGTAAACAAACAAAGGATGGGTGCAAGCTAAAACACCTAAGTTGTAGTATGGGCCAGGTTTTCGGCCCAGCACATGGATTCTGTGACACAAAAAATAAGTAGAAAAAGTAATATAAAAAAAACAGAAGAAACAAGTAGGCGTTTCATCCATAATATCAAAGGAATTTTGCATGCCCTGTGATCGAGGTTGAAATTCATGCAAATGCACAGGTGGACGGTACAACAAGCACAAAAAAGCGTGCAGAGCAAAAAAAAGCCTGTAAATTCCTGCATCGTACCAATATAAGAAAACGCTGACCGAAATTTGTGCAACACTTATGCTCAACCACAAGGACTCTGGAACTGAGATTAAAAATTGCCACGGGCTTTTTGACAGCGTTTATCAAAATATTTGGTGAAAGTGTTCATCTTAAAACTTATTTTGGAAGAGCATCTACTCTGTTAAACAATACACGCACAACCTTGTCCCCAGGGGTTCTTGCATTTTTGACATTGAGGCTGGGCGCTAACAATGAGGATGGTCCACGTTTTGCAGCAACATGTTCAAGGGGCCTGTTTTTGCCATCCAGGAGATAATGTCAAAGTGAGTTTAACACGAAAAAACACAAAATAGTGGCTTTCTACGAGGAAGCATATTGAAAAAGACAAGAAAATATGGTTTTATATTTGCTTTATTATTTCACATTTTACTTAATAAATGCTAAATTACTAATTCTCAACATAAACTCAATATAAAAAGGATAAAATATAGTTTTTTTGAAGTGGGAGGTAAGCTTTAAGGTTGAAAGAAAGCCTGATAAAATTCAAGTCAAACAACACTGCATAATGCAGTAATGCAATCCCTACAAAACAAAATGGTGGAGTTAACACACTTGCAGTTTTAACTCTGAACTATTAACTTAACTTTCCAAACTGAAAATTCTAAAAATATAATCTCATTTAAAAAAAGTTACCAAATAAGTTATAATAATTCATATATAATGTGTACATACAGTTCTTGTTTTTCTAATCTTGCTTCTTCCAATAAACTGTGACCATATCTATATTGAGAAGAATCTAATTTCAATTTAGACAAAAAAAACCCAAAACGTTTTGTGGTATAGTAATATGGTGAATATTCATTAAATCTTCCTTGTCAACATACACATAAATGTTGATTTACAAGAGGTTTTTTTTAAAAAAATGTTTAAATTGTCTGTGCTATAATTATCAATCCATTAGTATTATTTGCATTGAAAGAAAATGACTAAAACCAGAAAAATGTACTTTTTCTATCTTCAAACCTGCCTAAAAACTTATTATTTTATATACCGTAAATGTGTTAATATACACCCTATGGAATACCCATCTCTAATAACACTCCCTAAAATTTGAACAATACCTTCCCTCTTAAATAAATAAATAAAAAAATAAATAAATAAATAAATAAATAAATAAATAAATAAATAAATAAATAAATAAATAAATAAATAAATAAATAAATAAATAAATAAATAAATAAATAAATAAATAAATAAATAAATAAATAAATAAATAAATAAATAAATGCCTCTCTTTGAAACCATAATTTTTAATTTTCTTCCATTTTTGTTTTAAATAAACAGAAAATTAAGATGTATTACACTTATAATTATACTGCAATAATATAACAGTAAACAACAAAAACGAAAAATCAAATAAACAGTTTTCTTACCTTGGTTGAGGAAGTACTGGTGGTTGCCCTTTGGCCGAGTCTCTGAATAACAATGCAAGAATATCACAGAAAACAAAGGATGAAAAACTTGCCTTAAACATAGAAACAACAGAACAAAACTTGACGGTACTTTAAAAATGTACTTGAATTTTTTACCTTGCTGGAGTAGGGGAACCCTGTACACGCATTTGCTCTCTAATTCTTTGTTGCTTCTGTAAAGATATGCCCTTTTTAGGCGAAATCCCCTGAAAATAATATCTTATCAGTAAACTTTATAATATTAATAACAAACTAACAAATATTAAAATATTTACTGTGTTAATTCTTGATTGGATATGATCATACGGTGTTGTCTTTTTACCATGAGTTTGTAATTGTTGCCTAGCAACCAATAACTAAAAAACAAAAATAAGTTTTCTAAAAAAATTAAAAAAGGGTTGAAGAGTATGGATACACTAAAAATAAACAAGACTTGGGTGAAAATGTTTAAATGTTATTTGTAGCAAAAAAAAGAGTTGAAAACAAAACAATCTAAATTTGTCATTAGCAGGTGAACAATTAAGCCAGGACCATCCAAATCATTTTAGCAAATAAAATGATATAAAAAATAACTGTGCTAAAATTAAGAATGAATGACAATTTAAAGTTACTGTAACGTTGACTTACTTTACTTTTAAGTTGATTGTTTTGTTTTTCAAGCGAGCCCACAGTGACTTTCAATTCTTCTACTTTATCACGAGATTCCAGATCAGGAATTGCAACTGGAGAAATGACAAGGCATTAAAACACAACCACAACAAGAAGATAAATGTTGATCACTCAATATAGTGGTTGCCAATAAAATGTTTTTTTAAGGTTTTTAGTGACGTAATTTCTTGTATGTAGTCTCTCTAGCCCCATGAATATAGGCTAACTTTTATTAGTCTTTCGTAAATACTGCCATGAAGCATGGCAGTATTTATGAAAAAGGAAATCCCTTTTTAAGATGACCACATAATATAAATTATTGTCAGAAAAAGATTGTTCCAAATTTCAACAACCAACAAATGCTGTTTAAAATTTTGCAAATTCTAACATTGTACACAATGAAGATGTTCAATTCACATACAGTCACATCAGGGTCTTTAATTAAACTGTATATCTACTTGTGGGACAAATGAATTTAATTTTTTTATAGCTTAGATATTTACTGTCCTTGATTTAAAGAAATGAATATAAATAACATAATAATAATTTCCTTCTTTCATTGCACAAGAAAGAAGGAAATGAAAATTCTTTTGGTTTCTAGTTAAAGGCTCTACTGTGAAGACACATTTTAAAGTTTGTAAGACCTTAATTTGTTAGGAAAACATCAAAGACAGTCTTTTTTTATTTTTAATTTATTTATTTTTCTTTAATTGTCATAAAGCCATGAAGAAGACATTCAAGACAATGAAGGGGAAGAGATTAATCAGCCAAATTCTGCAAAGGTCAGTAAAAAAGAAAACAATGCATAACACAAAAAGTAAATTAATCTGTGTAAAAACAAGTTTAAGGAGCCAATTCACAGTTTGGTGGTAGTACTGCATGGATCATGTGAATGTTCCATCCCACACCCCTTTTTTTCACTTAAGACTTTACGGCTTGTTGTAAAATTTAATATGGTGGACTCTCTCTATCTTGACTAATCTCTGTCTCCTTCGACATTATTTGTGTACACTTTAAGCTATTTCATCTCTTTATCTCAAACTTCTTTATCTCAAATTTTTCTCTGTCTCAAACAAAAATCCTGTTTTCTTGCAACTTTTTCTCTCTACAACCGTAACTTTTTTGTATCTAAGGATTCATCCACACAGCAAATTGAACAAGAAAGTTAGAAAAATGAAAATTCGAATGCACAAAAAACATTTAAAATTTGAAGTTTGGATACAAACAATGGAATCAGTGGGTTTTGTTTTGCTCAATTGTTAAGATGTAAGCTGTCAACAGGAAATGTGAAAGCAAAACTCTGGTTCAAAAGTGCAAGTGTCCTGATAAATGGAGGATACAAGGCTCCTGCATACCATTGCCATCTCAAAGATTTACTGCTTCTTCAGTGATAGTGATGATACAACTACTATACGGATCCACATGTAGAAAGTATAAAACATTTTAGCAAACTTTTCATTTTCCTCTACGATAATAACCAATGAAACAACGCACTCAAAGTCACAAGGACTAATGGGATATCTTAGCAACAAAGGTGGACATATGAATAGACTTATTTTTAGCTTGTACGGCTATGTGAAAACGAGAGACTGGAATCTTTTATGCAATAAATCTTTGATACCCCCTTTTGCTTTGTTAACTAAAATTTCAATTTCAAACAAATTTCTGTTTTCTAGCGACTTTGAGATAGAGTGTCTATAGTAACTATAGTAAAACTTGTAAAAAAGAACAGAACAGTTAATTATTAAATTAATTAAGTTAATTAAATTAACAAAATAAAGTGTTTAACGTTTTTAATGTGTCCCTTACAAGGGATAGGAAAAAACATAAACTGTAAGAAAATCATTTTTTAAAAAAGCAAAAATTATGTCACACTCATTATGCAACTCTTCTTTTAAAGGGAATAACTGAGCAGGCCCAAAAAATGTCAAATCCTTTTAATAATAAAGGCAAAAAATTGCAAAAAAACCCGCCAAATATCACCTATGAAATTAAACAAACTGTTAAGGTCAAATTTCCTTATTTTTTACACTTTAGTGAGGAAAATACAATTTTAATCAAGAAATAGTGTAAAACAAAAATGCAAAGTGAATCCCTCTAGTATTATATATAACATTTAAACACTCAAAATTAAAAAGAATAGATAATCAACCTCCTTCTTCTAGCTTTTTACGGTCTTTGACCAGACGTAGAAGTTTTGTTGCCATCCTACAACAAAGTGCATATACAAAATATATTGAAATTATGGACACTTGCTAACAAGTTAATGGTTAGTCAGTTTATACACACAGTCTGGATTAGAAATATTAAGTTGGTGTGCAAAAAATTGCTGATTGTAGATAAAACCATTTTGCAGCTATGGTCTGGGAACACTGTAGGTCACTTGTTCCTGTGTTAAAGGTTATTTCGTTGCAACAGCGATTACAAAAAAGGTGATAAGGCAACTTGTGCCTTCTTTTTGCTCCATCCATTGTTGTATATATTTAAAGAAATTTTAACCTGTAACGTTTATAAAATCGTGAGATATTCTACCATCTACTACTCGTTAGAACATTTTAAAAAATTATATCTTATCAAAGGTGTTCTATTCTACTTGAAATGTTCAAATCTTGTAAAATTGCATTAAAGTAACTAAAAGCAGAAATAAAATTATGTGTTTAAGTTCAAAGAGCTTGACAAAAATTTCAAGCATAAAAACATACTGTTTCATCTTGTGTTCTTGTTTGTGTGTGTTCATCTTTAACTCCTAAAAAAATATAATAAATTATTACATCTTACCCTACGACTGAAGCCCCCCACTTAAATTCCCCAAATTAGTACAATAAATTTATCAAGTGTGACCTTGTAGTTGGAAAGTGGCCTTGTCAGACTTGCAACCATTGGGTACATAAGAAGTGCAGTAGTATTGGTGGAAGGTTAAGAGCTGACATTCAGTTTGTATGCAAGCCTTACAAAGGTGAGATTATAGAAAATGAAGTATTTCCAGCTTTAATGATGTACAACAGTGGCTCGTTAGAGATAGTTAAGAACTTCTGTTACTTAGGTGATATGTTGGGCTATGAGGGGGGGTGTTGGAAGAAGTGTTACTTGCAGAATAGGTTCTGCTTGGAAAAAATTCAGAGAGTTACTTCCTTTGTTGAGTAGCAGAGTCTTGTCAATTGAGTTAAAGGTAGGTTGCATGAGGCCTGTGTAAGAAGTGTTATGTTGTACAGTAGTGAGACATGGGCAGTGAAGCAGGAAGATCTTGATCGTTTAGAAAGGAATATGAGAATGGTTAGGTGGATGTGAAACGCCAGTCTGAAAAATAGAAAGTGTTCAGATAGGCTAAGAAGCAGGCTAAGTATCCGTGGAATTAAAGATGTTAACCAGATAAGAAGATTGAATTGGCTGGGGGACTTGGAAAGAATGGAGTGGGATAATTGGGTAAGAAAGTGTAGAGACTTGATAGCTCCTGGGGCAAAGCTCAGAGGCAGACCGAGAAAGACTTGGCAGGAGGTTATAACGACAGACTTGATACAGCTGAAGTTGAGTTTAGATCTAACACAGTCTAGATCAGATTGGGAGAGGGTCATTAATATACCCCGTCCAACCCATGCTAGCGCGGAAAACAGACGTTAAGCCGAGAATGATTATGATCATGATGAAATGTTTATTTTAAAGCGAAATCAGCAAAACTGCTAAGTACATAAAAACAACAACAGACATAACAATGACACTTACAGTATGTTCTTCACGCAATCTTAAGTACCTATCCTCCAAATCTTTCCTGCTTAAACTTATGACCAATTGTCTCTCCTTCGCTTCACTTATGGTTGGTCCATCTAAATAAAGTTAGGACTCAAGATGTGATAAAAAAAAAATTAAGGAAACTTTGTGCATGCCTTACAATCCAGAATCTTTCTATCAAATTTTTGGTTCTTTTGTCTTCTATCCTTTGAGTCCAATCAAGACACTTTGTGCAAACAATGAATCAAATACCAAAAATACATGCTCTATTTTATCACAATAAAAGTTTGCTAAACAAAATGTTATGATTGGTATTTTTATAGTTATTTATTAGCTATTTATTAGTTGAAACATATATATAGCCAATTAAGTGAAACATATATATTTAACAACTTACCATTTCGATCCATTTTTGACTAATTCTCGGGTATGCAGAACCCTATCTATTAGATTTTACATGTCTTTGTTTTCTGTTTTTGGATTTTTACATGTTATATTTACATGCTTATTTACCTAAAAATTTGAATGTAATACATAAAATAAAATAAAATGTATAGCGTTGATCAAAATTTAAACACCAAGAAAGTGTCATTCAACAAAATTTACTTGTTAAACTTAAATTTATAACTCTTATAATTTTATAATTGCTGTTTTTGTTTTAACCGAACATCTGACAGTATGTGTGTTTTAAACTGATGAGGAGGATAAAATAATAAAGCAAGGGTATCTCAGCCCTAACAGACTGGAATTTTGTCCCAGATTATTTTACTAAAATTAAGTTGGAAAAAGGTCTATTTTTTTTTCAACCTGAAATTCGAAAAGATATAATGAGATCACAAACTAGGCCAAAAGTTAGTCAGTCGAGATTTGAGATGTAAAAAGTCTTTATATATTGCATATGTTTTCTCTATGGAAAAAAAATCTGATTATATTTCACTGGTTTATGTCAAGAAAATGTGAAAGAAATAAGAAAAGAAATTTTTTTTCATTATTTTTTGTTGCTTCTCCAACAACTCAATACTGTTCTTATTCAACATTATTATTTTTTTGTGGGTAAAAATTTTAAGAATTAAAAAAATTTCAGTAGGCCTGCACCATTTCAAAACAAATTGCAACATATTATTTAACATATTAAAACATGCAAACCTCTTTTGTTGTGATGCTGATAATGGTTTTTTTAAAATAGAAAATTATTAAATGCAGAAAAAAAACATAAACAAACAAACAGTGAAACAGTAAAACAAAAATATAAGAAATAAAACAGATCCTAAAAGAATGGAAAAATGATAGAATAATAAACAAGGCACAAGAGCTTTAAGTTATTTTAATGAAATTTAGGGAACATAAAGCATGTGTTAGCACTTGTCTATCAGTGTGACATAAAGAAATAAAGTTGGAAAAATGTTATACATAAAATATGTTTCAAGATGTGAGGAAAACTGGTGTTGTGAGTTTAGTGAGGGAAGACATCTCAAAAGCATAGACATTTAAAAGGATAATAAGTTAACTTAAAAACATTCACTTAGCATTTATAATAAATTATAAAAATTATAATAAGACCACAAGATAAGTATGAAATTTTTTATATAAAAAAAAGTTTTGCATAATTTTACATAGTGTCATATGCAACAAAAGAATCTTTTGTGCACCTAAACACAAGTCTTTCCAATTTTTGCATCATTGTGACAAACTGAGGAAAAAAATTATTTTCAATGCTTAAAACTAGGTTTTAAAAAACTACAAACATGAATTAAAAATTATAACACATATCATTAAAATTAAAAAAGAAAACAATTTTTTTCACTCTATTCCTAATCCCTCCCTTTAGAAATTTTTATTTACTTGTATCCAAAGCTTCAACAAAAAGAAAAATGTGCACAACACATTTCAACATATCAATTGGATTCTTAGATTGACTATTTGATACCTAACCAATAAACGTGTGAAAGAAAATCTATACTTTGTCATCGTGAAACCACCATTTGGTTTTCTTAGGGTTTTTATTTGCAGTGCGCACATACATATTATTATCCGGTGGTAGCTTTTTTTCTTTACAGCTACTCAGCATACTCACTATACTTAAGCAAATTGATGTTACAGACATAGCTGGAGTCCAGTCCTCTGTTAAAATTGATAAACATATATGTCCATTAGTATATACATGTGGATGAATAGGTATATTTTCGCCAACAAAAGTAACTTGTGGAGAATCAAAGGGATAGTTATTTCCAAATGTAAATTCTAGCTGGAAAAGTTCCCCATCGTAAAGTGTTTCGGGTGCACCTTTTACTGTGATTCGCCATTTGTGAAGATTTGTCGAGATTTTATCAGAATCAAAAATAATACCATCAATTGGCTGCTTAGAAAGATCAAGCAACTCCTTTGTCAAACGTTTTGTCGATGTTGGAGGTAGTGACATTTTTGTTCAATATGAACATCTGATATCTAAACAACAAGCTACACAAAGTAAACAAACTTATATTTTGCAGTATTCATAAATATCTTCATGGCCAATGTACCTAAAAAATAATTGATAGTAAATTAATTAAACTAACTATATAGTGTAAAAAATAATCATTGGACTTGAGAAATGTATTGGTATATGGGGCATATTTTACAGCTTAAATTTAGATTGTGTTGCACAAAGACAACATGAAATCGAGTCTGTAATGTGTACGTCATCTATTGTGTATACCCTTTTTTAATATAAAACTAGCATAAGGTTTTTGTTCATGCTACTCCTACACTTTAGAAGTGGCATTGGATCACAGTTCCTACAGTTGTAACATTGTACTTTCGAAATTCCAAAAGAGTCAAAATTGAGGAAATTTCTAATTTTAAAAATATTATATTTTTTTAAAAACTTATTCTAGATAAAGGTTTTCGTGATCCATTGTTAGCATCTAAAACACAAGGTTATACTTCTAACACATTTTGTGATTTACTCACATACAACTTTCTGTCATTTAACTTGCATTTAACTAAATAATTAAAGATTTTAATTTGGTTTATTTTGACAAAACTTCCCAATTTTATTAATTTTCTTACATTTTGATTTTTTTTGCTTATAATATAAAGATAAGAAATAATCTTTAAGGTGTAAAAAAATACAATCTTAAATCAAGACCACACCGTTTTAAATGGAGCTGTTAGTTTCAATTAGCAGTGTAGCTTAGTGGTTAAACTCTGTAACTTTTGGGGAAATCGGGGTTTGATTCTCCTTAGTGACAATTCAATATGGCGTGAATGTTACCATAGCCCCAGGCTAACCTAAGCGATGGGAGGGAAAATGGATAGAGTTGTCTAGTAGAGCGCAGACCCTAACTTGGTCTGTGTAGCTCAAAATGAAGATCAAATATTCCAAGGAATGATAATAATTATATACAGGTTTATTGTTAGCACTTTTAACTAAGACATATGATGCTTTTATGGATTCTTTGCCTCCAATCCCCAAACACCTTGTAGAAAAGATTAAGAAGGGAGAGTACATTAATTTTGATTCTCTTCTGCCACCTTCTACTGCGTCTTCCTGTGCTTCTTTTCCCATGATGGGTGAGGGTGGGGAATTTGACATTAACATTAGTAATGTGGAGGGCACTCCTAGGATTTCGTTAGCTCAGAAGACCAATGGGAAAGGGAGGGTGAAAGATTTTAACTCCTGGGTGTCAGCACGGACAAATTATTTGAGGTGTGTGGTTTGTTTTCAACCCAATCTTGTACATCAAATGTTGATGTATCAACCGTTATAACTCAGTTTGTCTTCTCTTCTGTGTACGAATATGATCAACTGAATCGTATGCAACTGGCCAACAACCCTGCTAGTGGCAGATGGGACGTGGTTGACTTTGTTTAATATGTATCTTAGAGGTGCTCATTCATCAACGTCGTTCACAAACTCACTCCCATCCAGGTTAGGCAGGTGCTTTAGGTGTCAGGGCTCTGGGCACTTTGCTGCGCAATGCCCCAATAAATTCACTGGTCCAGCAGAATCATCAACACAGTTTCGGAATGTTCCAAGCAAATCATGGCCACCAGACAGACCTGCTTGCTTTTCCTTCAACAAAGCACTTCCTTGCCGACCAAACTGTTCCTATCCCCACTGTTGCCACTTCTGTCAGAAAAACCACCCTGTTATCTTTTGCCAATCCAGGTCCTCTAAGCTCAGTCCCAACTAATTTTTCCCCATACCCTCATTTGTGCACACACCGGTTAAGGTTCGGGTTCTAAATAAGTTTTTGTTATCCCACCCCAACAGGGATCTTGTAGATTTCATTGTATCAGGTTTTACCTACGGATTTAGGTTAGGATGCAGACAGAACACTCCCTTACCCTCGGTACAAGAAATAACAAAACTGCTTTTACTTATGAGAATTTAGTTGATGAGGCAATTTTAAAGGAATTAAACAGAGGCCACACTGTAGGACCATTTGACTTTAAACCGTTGGATAACTTACACTGTTCTCCTTTGGGCGCAGCACCTAAAAAAGATGGCACTGTCCAGGTAGTTCTTGACCTATCTTCCCCCAGAGGGTTCTCTGTCAATGACAGGATAAGCAAGGAAGACTTCTCTGTACAATACTCATCATTTGATGAAGCAATCAATCTCATAAAATCTTTAGGCCCGAACTGCTACATGGCTAAATTAGACATAAAACACGCCTTTCAGTTATGTCCTGTACACGCCGATGATTGGCATCTTTTGGGTACCTATGGAAAAACAGGTATTATTATGATGTGGTTCTGCCGTTCGGTGGAAGATCCTCACCTTTCATTTTTAACAACTTCGCGGATCTACTAACATCGATTCTAATTGTTATTATACTTGTTACTAATTTAAAACACTATCTTGACGACTTTATAACAGCCCACTGCACAAAATCTCAATGCCAATACGCTGTTGATGCCATTATCCACACATTTTCATTAATTGGTGTCCTTCTGGCTGAAGAAAAAATTATTGGACCAGTACAAGTAATCACTTATCTTGGTATTGAAATTGACACCATCAATTTAGTTCTAAGATTACCTCATCAGAAATTTTGCAATCTCATGGCAGAGTTGAGGAAATGGCACGGCAGGAAAAAATGCAAAAAAAGGGATTTGTTATCATTAATAGGGTCACTTTCTTTCGCTTGCAAAGTAGTCAAGAGTGGCAGAATTTTCCTTCGACGTTTGATTGACTTGTCCACCAAAGTATATAGGTTACATCATCATATCGACATTAGTGCAGAGGCTAGGAAAGACATAGAATGGTGGCTTGAATTCTTACTATCGTGGAATGGGGTTGCTTTATTTCACACAAACACCCAGGCCTTTTCAGGAGATTTTGAGAGGGTGTGTGATGAATAACATGCCCAAAATTCATTTGCGTGTGCTTTAGGCGTGCTATTCTGGTCAATTTCTCATAGAATATAAGATTTTAAGCGTGCTATCGACAGAACGCCTGAATCATTTCAGGTGTGTGGGCGTGTGCGCGTGCTATCGCACGCCTCTCATGAAAAGGCCTGAACACCATTTTGTCTAGCAAAGTTGACCTGTTCATTGATGCCTCAGGAGTAGGACTAGGGGGATACTATAATGGCCAGTGGTTCTCATTGCCCTTTCAATCTAAGAGCACTTATAGCATCAGCTTCCTTGAATTGTTAGCCATTGTTATAGCTACGTTTTGTTGGGGAGAAGGTTGGACAGACAACGAGGTGGTGTTAGGCACAGACAATGAAGCTATTGTGCAAATCTGGCACACAGGCTCATGCAAATGCAAAGATATAATGACATTAATCCGTCACTTATTCTTTTTTACCGCTCAACGTAACATAAATCTGTTGCTTTGTCATGTCCCAGGTTGTTCTAATATTTATGCAGATTTACTTTCTGGATTGCAGGTAAGCAAGTTCTAAAAAGAATGCACGAAAGCAGACAGGTGTCCCACAGCCATTCCTTCATCTGTTTGAAATCTATTGAAAAGTCTGTGAATTATTACTTGTATTCTTCCATTTCACCAAACACAAGACTAACTTATCGTTCTGGTATCCGGGCATACCAACAATTTTGTCAAAACGTCATGGTACCTATGTTTCCTCTTAAAGAGTTAACTTTACAATTTTTTGTGTCGTACCTGGCAGATTGCATTAAATTCTCAACTATAAAAGTCTATTTGTCTGGCATACAATATCATACCAAGATGCAAGGCTATAAAGAAAACATATCTTCAATGGCTAAATTATTTTACGTCATGTGAGATATCCGCAGATGCCATCCACATTCCCGTACTACGAGATTGCCTATTGCACCTATTCATCTGCACGAAATGTTAAAATTTATTCTGAAATCTAAATTTACTTGTCATGACAAAGCATTATGGTCTGCTCTCATCCTTGTTGCGTTTTTTGGGTTTTTACGTGTATCCGAATTTGTTACACCATCAAAAAATTTTTATGATCCTAAAATTCACCTGTCACCTTCAGACATTGAATTTTCTTCCTATGCAATCGTAAAGCTAACCATCAAGGCATCCAAAACAGCTCAATTTAGGAAAGGTGTCACAATTCGTCTTGCAATGATTGAACACCAATTTTGCCTAGTAAAAGCTTTAAGAAATTACCTGTTATTTTGGGGGGCTAAGGCTGGTCCGTTGTTTGTTTTATCAAATGGGGATTTTAGTTTCCGTATTGGTGGGGCCTCTACAGCAGCTTCGTGTGGCATTCCTGACTCAGCCATAAAAACACTTGGTAGGTGGTCCAGTGACTCTTACAGAAGGTATATCCTATCTAATAGCGCTTTGCGTAAGTGGAGTGGCAACATGGCTCGCCTTGATGCGGTGACTAAGTTGTGGGATGTCAATTTCTGATAATTGCGTTATAATGTCTTTATATAATTGTAAAAGGCTAATTTATAGGCACTTGCATGTGGTTTTTTTTTCATGTCAAGTTGTTAAGCCTGTTATGGCATGTTGAATTATCTTGTCGTAGCTCTCTTCAAATATTGGCTCATAGATCATGAATTTTCATTTGGGAAATTTGGGGTGCTGGGAAGCCCTGGGCAGCCACAAAGTGTAGAGATACGCGTGTACCCCTGGAAGAGTATGGTGCATTAAGTACAGGTGCGAGGAGATGAACGACGGTGCCCCACAGGACAGAAGACTGTGGAAATAACGCAGGGGGATGCGGCGCTGACAATCAGAGGTGGGGCACCAAGAGGTTAATAACAGGTGTGAAATGCATAAGAAGCTAGAGCTCATAGAGAGTAGGTTCTTGTGAGGTATGATAGAGAAATGGAATCACAGGAGAGAAGCTCCGGATGTGATTGAGAGAGTAGTTAAGCCAGAATACACTACTAGGAGAAGAGCTCCGGATGTAGTGGAGAAGAGCGAATTGATTGGGAACACGCACGTGAGCTTGAGACAATATCTTCTCTTCAGCCTAGCATCCTCACCCGATTCCGCCAAATTATCCTCAGTTTATTCTTACAAATTGAAATAAAATCTACTCCAATAATATCTACTCCAAGTTGGTGTTTTTTTGGGGGGAACTACAACAATTAAGTACAGGATGTTAAAAAAAAATTATCAATTAAATACTCTAGGACTCTCCATCTAAACCATGGCCCCTCCTGGAAATAATAGACAGGTTATATCCCTTGATTTTTGTGAGGCTAGTCATGTAAAATATGCACATCTCTCTATCACACTCTTCACAAGCCTGGGGGGAAACACAAATTGCATGTAAAATAGCTAGGCTGGTCAAAATATAACTACTACATTTCTTGGTCATTTGAAAGACCATACAATAAGAAAGAAGTGAAGTAATATATGCAGCAAAAGCTGAGAAAATTTCGAAAACGAAAGGGTTTGAATATAAAATAAAAGTAAACAAACAACAATCCCGACCGCCGTTTTTATTTACTAACAAATGGAGTTTCGTGTAAAAAATACACAAGTATTGACCGCATCGTATTTCAATGTTTATTGTTTTACGGCTTTAGCCGGTAGAAACTTTTAATTTTTTTGTCGCCGTTTTTACTATCGAGACCAGTGAAGTACGAAAGGGTACCAGTCTAGTGTAGTGGCACGTGAATTAATAGTTTTTGAGTGTTATTAATAGAACTACCCTGTTAAACGGTACAAAAGCTACTAAAACCTTTTATTTTTACAAAAAATCATTTTGAATTATTAATTTATGTTCAGTTGGTTTCGCCAGTTTCACCAAGCTACAATGGTCATTTGTTATTTTTTTTTTTGTGATCTGAAACTTTACAAGGAGTTTTAACAGGCTAAGATTTGTTTTAAAAAACGAAATAAATAAAAAATTGTTTTTATTGATTTTTATGTTTTATTTAGCTTTCATAAGATCGGTGTTTACAAAATTGAACTAATTTTTCACAATTCATATTTTTCTTTTCCCGTCCCGTATAGGCTGTAATAAATCATTAATACGCCGTAAAACTTCCTGCAAAAACTGTTGGCTTATTACTTCTAGTCTACTCTATCGGAAAAATTCTATTAGCCTTACTTTCTTTGTAGATGGTAAACTACTCTAGGACGTAAGTATTCATATTTTGTTGGATAAAATTTTCGTCACCGTCGAAGGTTTTGTCACTTTGTCCAACATTTTTTCCAAAAAGGTATATTTGTTTTTGGTACAAGTGGTTTTTAATAAAGTGACTTTGAAAATTTTAACTGCGCGAGAAAAATTGGATGAACATTTTTAAGAATAAAAGTGACCATTCTGTCTCAAATTACCTAGTCTTAGAAACAAATTCGCCCCCACCCCCCTCCACTTTTTTGCCAAGAAGTGATGTTTTTTTATAAGGTTATCATGTGTTTCAATCAATTTTTATTGATCAATACATACATATGCTGAGTCTGAGATCAACAATGCTTCCAGCTCGTTTCTACTCCATCTCGATTCTCAATTTCCACAAAGATAGAACTGACAAACTAGACCTGATCAAAATTGCCAATGCATTTGTTCAATCGGACGACAACAGAAAGCGAGTATTCGGAAAATTTTCGAAGGAGGAATGGTAGTTGTCATATACTATAGCCTTTTTCTGCATTATCTTTATTTTGCTTCGATTTTACTATTGCTTATAAAATATGGCGTTTCTATATTTCTATATATAATCTCCTGCATTTTGTGAAGGCTTTCGAGCGCAATATTTCGGAATTTGAAGTATTTTTTAGCCAATCCAGGGGGCTGAAAGTTTAAAAATTTCCTTCGCCTGTCGGCCCCAGCCATGGTCGGGCTTCGTAATACTGAATAATTTAGCCCCTCCACTTTCAAAATTGATCCGTTGGGCCTGGAAAAGTGATTTGATACAAGCTATGATATTTTATAAACCACCTGATAAACTAATGGAAGAAAATAAACATAGAAAATAACGATCAGGGGTGTTGTTAACACATAAGCATTTTGAAGAAAATAGGACCTTGTCGGCATCCAGTGTTGACCTTTAGCACAGCAAATACCCGTTACAATTTCTTTAACCAATGATTTTGCCTAGTTTATCCATAGGCCGTCTTGCTGCGGACAAATTCTTTCTAAGAGTGAGTAAGACAGTGCGACAGAAATCTGTTTTGTCGTCGCATTCTTTAAAATTTAGCAACAATCACATCGTCAATAATACGAAGTGCTTTTTTCCCTACAAGCAAAACGTAGGAAGTTTTTAAAAGAAGATGGTAAATCTTCCACAGCGCTAGAATTGTCTTCAAAAGCAGTACATATTTTTAACGTCTTCATATTGTCCGCTACATAAGATGTTAAAAATTTATTCTACACATACGTTTCAAGCTATGGTATATTCTTTAAACACAAATCCAACATGCTGATGTATATGTTCTGTCATATGTATTTTAATACCATTTTAAAGTTAACACCTAACAAGTCATTGCAACGTTTCAGTTGATGGAAACTACATCCCATCTCCAAATATTGTGCCAATCCACCTGTGTCGCCGTTCAGGGTTTTTTTCTTAGCTCTTTCTAAGAAGAAACTTTTTTATCAACCAATATAATGTGATATTTGTATATCCCTGATCGGTATTTCTTCAAGTAAAAGGATAGTTAAAGCCCTTAAAATGACTTTGATACGTGTTTTTATATTGATTATCACAACTGATTTTTTGCAGGTCAACTGTCTTGGATTTGTTGTCTTGGTAGGAAAACACGCTTGAAAACTTACTTAAAATATGGTTATAGTAGAAAAAATGACGCCAAATGAACCTTCAGATTTTACAAAGTTTGGATTGAAATCTATCACTTGATCATACCGATGGAGCAAGAATTATGTTACAAATGTGTTTTAATTGTAGGGATAAATTTCCGTCTGTTTATTTAGAAACTCAGTCAAGTTTTATGTTGTCAAACCTCTCAAGTTGAACATGACGTAGCATATTGGACGTAAGGGAGTAAGTCCGAATTTCAATGAGCGTTATCACAAAATCTATAATGTCCAGTAACGTTTAAATATGCCAAGAAGTATACAAAAGTGTAAATTTATGTATAATTTTATCGTACCGTTAGTAGATAAAATATAATAAAGCCAAATAACAGAAAAACCCGCATAAAAAGACAGTAAAAAAAATTACGACAAGGCAAGTGAATTCAAATGTTTTTATTTGCAAGTATATGACACTTCCAAGTACTTTGATGTTAAAAGGCATGGATTACCAAAAACTTTATTTGATGCCTTAACAGAACAACTGTGTTTATTCTCGCATCGTGACGTCACAACACGCTTTGATGATTTAGCGTGACAGTTTGACCGATGAAAGAATTTGTAACCACAATATCTTCTTGAAGTACGACCATAACTTGCACCACTAATGCGAATCCTCTTACTTCCACAGTTGATCGTCATTATTTTGTTCTCACATACTTGTTTATGGTGGAGATCGGTTTTTCTTGGGCTAGTATAAAATACATCATAAAAGGCGTTAAAACTCGTAAGTTATAAGACAGTTGACGCGTAGTGTGTGAAGAGTACCTACTTGCATGAATACTTGACTTCAAGATATTTAACAGTTCCGAAGCATGGATTGCCATAAATTTTGTTGGTGGCTTGAATAGAACATGATCTTTTGTTGTTGCACAAATTTGAAGTACGATATAAAGAGGATCGGGACCTACAATTCCGGCTGTAGTAGAATCTCCATTTACAATAACTGCGTGAAGTGCGTCCATACAACGCGGAATGAATTCTTACAACGTAATTGCGCGGACATGATATTGTAAGCCTTTTGTTTTGACATACTCTTTTTAGATGCACTGAAAAGAACAAGCTCAAGCGAAATAAAAATATATTAAATTTATTTTCGGTGCAATGCATTATTTTTTACTGTGTTTTATTTTTTTAAATGTCATATTAGATATTTCAACAAGATGTGATTGATGAAAAGACTGTTCTTAAGTAAAAAGCAGCAGAATGTGGTTTACCACGTCGGCAGTCTGCACCACAACATTCAAATGTATAACCGAGCTACCTTACCTGGACAGGGCTGTTGATTACAAACGCGTGTAGAAGAAGAAGGCCCAAGTCTTGTACAATCCAATCCACCATGCTTTGGGGAAGGATTTGTGCACG
This sequence comes from Hydractinia symbiolongicarpus, assembly GCF_029227915.1. Lineage (NCBI taxonomy): Eukaryota > Metazoa > Cnidaria > Hydrozoa > Anthoathecata > Hydractiniidae > Hydractinia > Hydractinia symbiolongicarpus. The sequence goes on along the minus strand of NC_079885.1, from coordinate 12,496,396 downwards.
TTCTTGTTCTTTCTTGGCTACCACCTCCACAACGAACACTGCAAGTGCCATATTCGCTCCAGTTGCTGTAACCGCCATTTACTAAATAAGCCATTTTATTCTTATTAAAAAATAATAAAAATTTGCGAAGTTAATCTTCACGAACTGCGTCCTCTTAAGATAAATCTTACCTGGACAGGGCTGTTGATTACAAACGCGTGTAGAAGAAGAAGGCCCAAGTCTTGTACAATCCAATCCACCATGCTTTGGGGAAGGATTTGTGCACGTTCTTGTTCTTTCTTGGCTACCACCTCCACAACGAACACTGCAAGTGCCATATTCGCTCCAGTTGCTGTAACCGCCATTTACTAAATAAGCCATTTTATTCTTATTAAAAAATAATAAAAATTTGCGAAGTTAATCTTCACGAACTGCGTCCTCTTAAGATAAATCTTACCTGGACAGGGCTGTTGATTACAAACGCGTGTAGAAGAAGAAGGCCCAAGTCTTGTACAATCCAATCCACCGTGCTTTGGGGAAGGATTTGTGCACGTTCTTGTTCTTTCTTGGCTACCACCTCCACAACGAACACTGCAAGTGCCATATTCGCTCCAGTTGCTGTAACCGCCATTTACTAAATAAGCCATTTTATTCTTATTAAAAAATTAGAAAAATTTGCGAAGTTAATCTTCACGAACTGCGTCCTCTTAAGATAAATCTTACCTGGACAGGGCTGTTGATTACAAACGCGTGTAGAAGAAGAAGGCCCAAGTCTTGTACAATCCAATCCATCATGTTTTGGGGAAGGATTTGTGCACGTTCTTGTTCTTTCTTGGCTACCACCTCCGCAACGAACACTGCAAGTGCCATATTCGCTCCAGTTGCTGTAACCGCCATTTACTAAAAAAATAATAATATTGCGTTTTCATCTTTTCTTGCTATATAATAATTTTGCTCTTCTGGCCACGGTTATTAGAAATGTATCACACACCCCGATTTGATAAAGAAAACAGAAAGTAGAAATTCGTTCAGCGTTAATTTCCGTAAAATTCTCTATGTCTTTCCAAATGTTTCATTTCTCACTTTTTCTTACGTTTTCTCTCAAAAGGATTTTAGTAAAGAAGCTCACATTGTCATTTTTTTAAAAAAGAAAAAAACTGGTAAATTTAACTTTAATGGCTGTCCTCAGTCCTCACTTCTGCTTGGCATGTTTTCAAGTTTCAAATTTAAAGCTCGTGTACTTGTAAATTCTTCTCATGAAAATATTTTTTAATGCAGGGATGTGAGGAATTGTGAGAAACACAGAATCATACTTGGACAAGGCAACGTGTTGCAAGTTATTGTCATTTCAGTTGGGCCCAATCTTTCACAGCTTCTTCCACCATATTTGGGTGACGGATTAGTACATGTCCTGTTACGGAATTGTGCCCCTCCTCCACAGGTGCGGGAACAAGGTTGAGTGTTCCAATCTGTGTATCCTCCATCAATAGGCAAGCGTCTATGTTAAAAAACATGAAATCTAATTCAAAACTTTTTCACAAGTAATGGCATCTTGTTTTGTAGAATTAGACGTCAAGTTTTGCTACCATCTTAAAAAAGTAACAAAATGCAAGTTTTAAATAAATATCAAACTCTTGTATGTATATGTGTAAATTTTGCTGAAAACGAAGGTAACATTAAGAACGTATTCAGCCTGAATTCCATACCTCGATGATTAAATTTTTTAGTAAAACTGAACTTAACTAGTTTAGTTTAACAATTTATCTTAAAAACACTTGAAGTATATGTGCATGGCTCTTTCAACCTATAATTTTTAAACAATGACATTCAAATATACTAGAAATACTAGTCGGTGGCCCGTGAAAAAATTCACAGGTTTGCCTGTTCTTTTTATACCGCATCGCTTGCGTCTCGCTACTTGCGGTACCATTTTGCGTAGCAGACAGACAGACGTATACGGGTAATTTAATAACAAACAATGAATGCCGGTTTCGCTACTTTTTTGGAAAAACAAATAAAAAAACATTTGAGATTAAAAAAAATGTAAAAAAAGAACATCTATCCCCAGCTAAAAAAAAGGTGTAGACAAGCGTTTTGTACGAAAAAAGCGTGTAGTACGATTATTAATTCGTATTTTTTAAAATTGCGATTGTTATGGAATGTTTTCTTCATTCCCTCCATAATTGAAGAAGTAAAAGTGTACACACTTTTACTTCTTCAATTATTTTAATAAAAGGCTCCCTGCTCGTTAATATAAGCAGAGTCAAAAGTGTTGCAAAAATCAAAGTGACTACGATAGGGCTTAGCCTTAAGCTTGTCCTCATGATATTTTTTAAAGGAAGCCATTTAAATTGCCGAAGAGATGAAAAGCCCTGGTATTGATATTGCGGCCAGGATAAATAAAAATGTGGCTAAGAAGGATACTTTAATGGTTTAGATACATATCCAAATTTTATTTTTTCTTAGGTAGCCATAAATGTACATTTTGGTTTTTCGCTAAAGTGTCCGAAAACTCCTTGTCGTTTTACTTTAAATTGCGTATTTTTTTCTCAATGAGTTTAACATTACCATAGGAAGAATACTTTGTCACATTTTTTTAGAAAGCGAGTCGTTCGTTATTTATTTAAAAATTTGTGAAAAATTTTTTTTTGCTTGTTCTTTTGTGCATTGCGTGTTGCTTTTATTAAATAATCAAAATCTACATAAAATATGGCAAAATCTGCAAAATATGGCAAAAAATAGAAATATGTCAAAGTAGTTTGCAGCAGGCATTAATGAGCACGTGTGCAAAATTTTATCGAGAATCTCCACTGTGGGGAGGGCGGACGAAAAACAAAAATGTAAAATTATAGCTACCCGGAAAAAATTTAAATTTTATATTTATATTATATTATAGACATCTAATAAATAATTTTGTAAAAAAAAACGAACTTTCGAGAAATAATGAGTCTACTGAATACTTAAATATTACTTACTTGCATATGTAATCGACTTCCAAATATTTATCCGTTCCCCGACACGGGTTTCCAAAGATCCGATTGGATGCAATAATTGAACAACTAGTTTTGTCCTCACATATCTTTTTCACTTCCGACATGGATTTTGTTGAATGACAACGTTTGTTAAAGAAAAATTTCCAACCACAATAACGACTCGAGAATCTTCCGTACAAAGCAAACTGAATTTTTATACCAAAACCAGGCTGGCACGCCAGACGAAGACGCTTTGTTTGACATGCTCGTTTGCGAAAGAATGCAACACCTGTGAAAAAATGCAATTAAATTTCTTCGCAGTCAGTGAAACGACCATTTTGTCAAATTTCTCAATCTTCTTTTGCGTATGTATGTCTTCCTGTCGAACATAATAAGACTTACCTCCATGTGTGAGCACCAACAGAACTGCAACAAGTAACTGCCAAAGCTTCATATTTGATAGATCTAAAATTGATGAAAAGTCTGTTTTAACAACAACTATAACAACAGAATGGCGAGAAAAACGAAACGACGACAAAAAAAAAAACACGATGAAGAATGAGAATAAACGACGAAAACTAAAACTAATTACAAAGAATATCGACAACATAAACGAACAAGAAAAAAACAACAATAAACAGTGACACAAACAGTGACGACGACTTAACATATTATAAATACAAAGATAGAAGATAAGCGACAGCCAACGTAAGTTATATTTTATGCAGCATGTTTAATCAATTTGAAAACGCTTTGCAAACTTTTCTTATATAGTCTGTTAATCCTAACGAAATAAACACCCCTGAAATTCTACTATTTAGTAGTAATTTACAACTTCTTTTTTATTACCACAGGGGGAGCATTTTGCATTTTAATTTTTTCTAGAAAGGAAGTATTTTGTGAGATTATAAAACGTTCAACAAATAACCACAAAATTACTCCTTTGATTAATTAGAACCATCAATTACAAAAAAAAACATTCGTCTTGCTGTATCTCATCAAAATCAACCTATTTTCACATCTTTTGTATGTAGTATTATAATTAAACATTTTGTTAAACCTTCTATTCTTTGACGTACATAAATTAATTTTTTAATGCAGATAAAGACATTTTTTAATTACCAGTCTATCGCATGTAGTGGATCGAAACAATATTAATAAGATTGGAAAGTAATTAGTTCACTAAGCGGAAGAATCTGTTCTCCAACAACTACCAAAATTTTGAGCGTGAAAAAAACTTTCGGACAACTTTGCAGGATAGACAATGGTCATGTGTACGCAATTAAAACAACCTCGTTCTTAGGCCTCTCACCAAAGGGAATGTCAGGAAAATTAAAGATACCTTATAGGTGAGGATTTATTACCATTATCGGATTCATGAACATTTATATATTGTAGTCTTAAATAAAAGGGTATTCTTGATTTTTCAAATGTCGCTAAAAATGTCAGTCCAGTTGGACTAACAACATACGAATGGCTGATGGTGTAGCCTATGAAGTTATAGGGAAGTGTTTTTAACGATAAAATGTTAAACTTCTGCTTCCAAATTTTGTCAACAAGACAAAACCCTTGTGATAAAAACGATGATACTGATGATTTAGCTTATGAAATATCATGAGTTACTTACACTTTTAGATACTTATGATTTTTTATTATATCATCATAAGTTTCATGTGTGTCACTGTATTTACCTAAGGACGAGGAGCCATCACTATCTTCAACGCTTCCACCTGCAACCAAGTTTTTAACACTTTCATATATTTCAGAATTTTTTGATGGCTTCAATTAGTTTTAACTAGCTAGTTAACTCTCAACCTAGATGTACTTGTGGATAGCTACACGCTGCTTATGCCCGGATTAGTATTAGAAACCGACCAAGACATTGCCTAGCTAGCTAAAACAAATCGTGTAGAAAGATAGGTACAGATAGATAGATACTTGTTATTTAGTTTTCATTACTACTACTGAACATCAGAATACAAAGAAAGCGGAGCTAGCTACATAAACGAAAATACAGATAAAAAATTGCATGTATTTGCTATGCTAATTTAACAGATTCAACATATTGCAAGAATTCTGTTAGTGTTAAACTTCTAAAAAGGCAAGGGATTCAAAATAAAAACACAGAGTTATACTTACATGTAGCTTTACATAGAGTTAGCTATATTAAACCACAAATCTATGTTCATAAATTTTTTTTAGCAATATTGGAAAAAAGAAAAACACTGATAAGATTAAAATTATTCAAACACATGGGTTCAAAACAACGGAACTGGACGCTCTTCTAACTGTTATATGTCAGTGTTGTCTCCACATTTGTCGAGAGAATGTCTGTTTCGGAAAAAATGTTCAACAGAATCAAATTAGGTTACGACAAAATGTGTCTGTTAAACGTGGCATATTGTCTCGCCGCAGAAAAATATTGAAAGTGAGAAAAAAAATGAAAAAGGAAAATCTAAAAAGCAATTATTCTTATTGTTATTATTTATTTGTTTGTGTCCTCTATAAAAAATTAGATACAAAGACAAAATTGAAAAAGTTGAAATGAAACTAAAAGACTGAAAAGTGAAGTAATCTTGATAATCTCAAGCTTATAAGTTTTATTCACTTCTGGTTATTTTATCTATTCATTGTCTGACTCTCGAAACAACTGTTGTATTTGCAAAGTATCCCAACGTACCAACGGAGCGGAGTTGAAATGCTGGAAAAGCCGCGTCCCACAATAACCATTTTTGTTTGAACAAACGTCACCACCTAAACACTTTCGTACAAAAATGTTTTTTTTTCTTTTTGAGAATGTTTTCGGCGACATACAGTTTTTATTTGACAATCTGCTCTGCACACTGTTTTAATGATCTCAATTTGGACGACTGTGTTCTTGTAAAATGCAACTCGACCATGTTTGTATACGTCAGTATTGGAAGAATTGTAGATACATAAATTCGCATAGCTGATACCTGGGTAAAACAAGATCGAAGTTTCATTATTAAATGGATGCGATTTGTTCATTTCTTGTACAATACATCAGAGGCATCATTCAAAGTCTACCTTTAGTCCAGCACATGTCCGAGGTAAGTGTAAGAGTTGTTGTTATTAACAATTTGATTTCTGTACTTGGAGAGGACACGGTCGAGCTGCAATTCTCCACGAAATTCCAAAAAGCATAACCTCTATTTCAACTTAACTTTATTCATAAGGAGTAAAAATAAATAAGGAGTTAACTTGGATAGCCAGCTAGCTAGCGTTACTTACCATATTTTAACACAACATGCTTCATCAATCACGCAAGCTATCACATTGGTAAATTTCGCTCCTTAAGATTGAACGGCCTTGGTCAGATAAATAGGATTCTGGATGGACACATAAAATGTTATTATTTCCGTCGTTGTCCTCCACTGCATCACTTCGAAACAAGTTCTCATCTACCTCAAATTTCCCATGTTCCAAGTTTAATACAGCAGCAAAAAAAATCCCATTCAAGTATTTTACCTGATCATTTATAATGGAAGTTAGAGGTGATGACCAAGACAATGTTATTTTCATTTTTAACTGAAAAGAGATCAGCAAGTAAATGAAAAATAATTGGTTTTCCAAATGCAATAGGAAAACTGCCAGAACATCATTATTTTTTAACAAAGCCTCGAAGCAAATGATTTGCTTTGGTTTCAGGCAAAATTGAAACGCGTATACTTGCTTTATTTAATAGGTACTTTAGAGCCATCACAACCTAACTAAAATTTCCTTAAACTCGCTTACCAAAGACTAGGAAGTAAAACAATCCGGATAAACGAGACATCAGTGCATTGATAAAAAATATGTGGAAATTACAACAGGTTCTGGGATCGAGGTTACCTATCTTCTATTGACACTATTCTTTTCTGGAATGGAGTTTGTTTAACTTTTTTTATTAAATTGCCAATCCTTTAAAACAGGGAGGTGACAAGTTGCGCATATCTTGTAGAAGAATAATCTGCAAGACATTTATTTCTTCGGTCAAACCATGGAGGTTCTTTTTTATCTCCATGGTCAAATATTTTCGTCACTTAACCCTATTCGGTCCGGGGGGGGGCGGATTCCGCCCCCCCTGACGGTTTTTTTTTAATAACTCCTGATTGCTTTCTTATATGGCTATGATACTTACTGAGTTTCAACATTTATCTATTAGACACCTGCATGCTAAATTTTTAGGTGCCATACCTTTCAGAGGCGTTGATATTGGCCATTACTCGAAACTACCCCTAAAAATCTTTATGAAATCCTTATAATGGGGAAAATATAATAACTCCTGTTAGGATTATCCTTAGAACTTGAAACTTGCAACACAACTTTGTTTCATCAAGAAGAATCATTTTAAATAATTTTGACACGTGACTATTCCAATTTCCCGATTTTGTCGGATTTCACCCGAAAATCGGAAAAAAACTTTTTTTCGGGCAATTTTTGGCAATTTTTTATTCGATCCATGTAAAAACCGGAAGATATGTTAAAAAAAAATTATTTAGCTTTCAGAAACTTCAAACAGAATGTAAAAATTCGCTCTAGAACAAAAGTAATTATATTTTAAGCAGATAGTGGCATTTTTAACAATCTTCAAGCTTCTGATGACGTCACAGAAAATGTACTGACGTAAGCAAAAATTTATTGCCGCCATTTTGTTCCTTTTATGACGTACTATAAGTGTGCCAAGTTAGATTCAATTTGAACAATCCTATAAAAAGTTATTGAGGGGGGGGCGGAATCCGCCCCCCCCCCCCCCCCCCCCGGTCATAGTATGTTCGAAAAACCCCGGACCGAATAGGGTTAAGATTTTTATCACCTTCTAAATATTTCGTCCATCATTTCAGACGTTTTGTACTCCGATAAGATATATGCGATATTATAGGGTGTAACGTTTAGACTTGATTTGATTTTGCCCCTCAGGCAAAAGTCCGTGTGAGAAATAATGACATTGTCATTGTTGCGTTGATTTTTGATGTGTTTTATTTTAACAAATTTTTTACTATCCGCGCCCTCAGGATCCCCTGAGCCATTATTGCGGTCTCTTGATCATCACGATTAAAAAAGGTAAAATGCCCTAGAAACGAGGTGGAGATGTAAAACGCAGTAACTGTGAGTTGTGGAAGTTTGAAATTATAACAGCTTTTTGGTATTCAATTTGCTAAAAGAAACGTTTGATACTAAACATAGTCAAGGTTTTAGCGCAAAACATGAGCGTAAAAGAAAAAATCAAATATCTTTACCACCAGTGACATCTGGGTACGCATTTGGTAATCAGACAAGATTATTTTTTTTAATATTGTTGATAATATAATCTCCAAGCACATCTATAATTTGATTTTGAATAGTTTTGGATGTATACGTGGCATTTTTAGGTGCACTATGAAGGAGTTTCTAATAAATCCCACACATTCAATTATTGGTTAAATCAGCATCCTGTTTTTTATACTATAATTTTATTTGCGACCATATTAATAGATGTGAATGGGTTAAATACATCATTGTTTGGTAGCTACTTTAATGGGATAAATTTCCGCGGGGATTAAATTACGCGCATTTCGCGGATTTGGATACTATCCGCGAAAATATGTCCCTTCGAAAATTTGGAAACAGGCCATCAGCGAAAATTTTGAAAAATAACTTAATCCGCGAAATTTTAAATTTTTGTTTTTCTTATTTTTAAAGTCTGAGGCTTCCTTTTTTGTAGGCTTAATTAATTAACCGAGTACTGAAGGTGAAAAGATAAGGAAAAACTGACAAATGTCTCTAATCAGTTGATCCATTTAAGGAGCTCCCAGCTTCTATTGCAAATGATCAACCGAATTTGATTTCTCTTTCCAGCCTTATGGATGAAAAATTGAAAGTTCCTTGCACCCCACAAAGTGAAATAGTAGTAGTAGTAGTAGATGTAACGGATGAAGAATCAGCTTTTTTTGGATTCAATTAGAATTCAATTTCGTTTTTTATCTTGTTGTGCTTATTCTACATGACGTTATAGTTGTGTTGAAAGAGCTTTGAACTAAAATGCAAAACTACATTTTGTCTCGGTCGGTGTAGAATTGACCGGTGTAACGAGGGTTGATGAGGGTTGATCGGCCCAAACCCTTTAGACAACTTATTTTACTTTCTTCAAAAATTGCTATTATGACCTCATCCGCGAAATTAAGTCCCCGCGAAAAACTAGATCATCTCTCATCCGCGAAAATAAGTCTCCGAGAAACGCTAAAATTTCGCGGATGAGCTAAACCGCGAAATTTAATCCCCGCAAAAACTTATCCCATTAAAGTACTTCTCGTGTGATTTTCATTGTTTTTATTTTAATTTTAATGTTACTGAAAATGTTTTTTTATATTTTTCCCAACAAGAAGAGAAGGTAAATAGCATAAGGCTGATGTAGAATACAGTAACCAGTTATACTTATCCAGCCAAATCAATTTGCAACAGTCACTAACTCTTTCACTAAATTTAGGGAACGAAAATGCTTTGGTTGTCTACCTTACTTTTTTCTTTAGTATCTTCAAAAAAAACGAGTCTCTGAGTTGTCAATCGTTGTAGTATTTAAAAGTGTAATTTATTACTTGAATAAGGTATCCATCTTGTGGTATATATTTCTTAAGTGTTTGGATTGTATCCAAAATTATTTAACAAATCGTGAAATATGGCACAACAGTTACTTGCTTGAATAAAACATTCATGAGCGGAACATTTTATCTCTTTGATCATTAATAATTATTGAAACTTCTATCAAAATTGATTTTAACAATGCTTAAACGTAAGGGTCTATTTTTGGAGAACTTTGCGGATTCGTACAATAGAAAAACCAGAAAAGGGCGTTCACTTAGCGCCTATGTATGTTGCTGCGCCCAAATCTCGTCCCACTTGCTGCAAACCTCTGAAACTTGCGTGTCACATTTCAGCCAACTTCATCGATCCCTGGACGCATACGTTTAAAGTTATGGAAACACCAACGTGTGCATTTTCCCACCCGACACTCTTTGGGATATCTCAGGGCCTTAAAAATTGTCATTTCCTAAGAAACGAATAGGAATGATTTGTTTTTACTTTCAACTAATAAAAATACAGTATTAATGTAATCTTTACACGGCCTGTTAAAAATCTTTACACGGCCTGTTAAAAGCATTATTCGATTTTATTTGATGCCAACGATCTAGAACCTCGTATGCACAATATAATGCATTTACACAGACCCGAGGATATTTTTCGATTTATCCAGTTGCTTGCTGTTGACATTCGAATATTTCTTTTCTCCGAAATCATTTCATTAATTCGTCAAAAAAATGACTGACATTCTCTTGCTTTTCCTCCATGGTGTGAAACTTCCTCGTTCGCACTGCAATATAGAGTCGTTATATGCCTGTTTTTTCTCCTTTTCGTTCTTATCGAATGCTTTCTTAAGACTCTGGTTTACATATTCTCCGGCTAGAGGATTGAAAACCCTAATATCAAAAAATACCTTCTGAGCTGGTATCCAGAAGCCTCGTGCACTGATGTCGAGTCTGGATTTATCCTAGTCATTCGAACTTTCAATCAATTCTCCAGTTATTTTTTAGAACGTTGGTTCTTTGCGTGCGTCTGGATACTTCCGATCGGAGCTCCGCTGTAATATCCCTGGCTATGTTGTGTTGAAGGGTCACGAATCCCCTTTTTTTGCATGAAAGTGCATGTAGGATATCGAATTTCGCACCGTAAGTACAGTTGTCTGGAAGTCGATCGAGTTGCTTTTCGTATCGCATCTTAGTAAGATCCCAAAGGCTGTTCTTGTCAAGACTGTAATCCTGTTCATGGATGGGTAATGATGTAAGCCATGACGAAGTAAGGTACTTCGTCATGGCTTACATGATTTCGTTTAATCGCCTGTTTTTATCCGACATTTGGCTCGTTAACTCTGCCTTTTTCTTGTTGTTTCGTTTGGTTTTTGAACTTTTCATTCCTGCTTTGATCTTTAATCGAGCTTCTGCGTAGATAATTAATCTCCTTTCCTGGTTTACAATTGAACCAGTGATTTGTTTAGTAACTTTGATGGAGTTGGAGAATTCGATGTTGCTCAAAGATCAGTATACCCATACCCCCATACTTGGTGGTAATGAGAAAAATCTCCTCATGTCTTCCGTCAATATCATACCACCTGTGATAGCAAGGATTAGTTTAATTTTGATGAAATTATCCACTTGCTTCAGATAATGACTAAAATCCGACAAGGTTCTCATAAAGTACCCTAATTTGTGTATATATCCGCTTGTAAAACGAGTTTATGTTTCCTGCGGAGCAAACTTTGCAATTTCGGATAGGGTCGATATTTCGTCAATCCAATCATTTACTTTGTTCGTCACAAATTCGTTTTTGAAGGCTCTGGTTTACATATCTTCCGGCTAGAGGGTTAAATCCTAGATTGCGTTTTGTTTTGATCTCAATGCAATGACATCATTTTCAAAACTTTCGAAAATATTTTCATGAGCAGTCACATTTCAACATGGCAACGTCAAGGAAGAAAGTGCTCTCTTTACCATCAAGGAAAAGTATCAAGCATTGAAAGAACTTGAAGAAAAAGGAACAACAAAAACTCGCATCGCTGAAAAGTATAGTGTCCTGCCAAACACCTTAACTTACTGGATCAAAAACAAAAACGCAATAATAAGTAAATGTGGCCAAAATGGCGCTAAGAGACAAAAGACACGATTACATTGATAAAGCTGTGTATAAATGGTTCATGAACACTCGTGGAAGAAACGTGCCCATCAGTGACTTAACAAATCCGAGAAAAGCTTTGGAATTTTCGAAACAGCTCAATATAACAGATTTTAAGGCATCTGAAGGATGGCTTGATCGCTGGAAAAATAGAAATAACATTGTACATCGTACCATATCAGGAGAACAATGCTGTCAAGATATAAATTGAAGGACATTTTTAATGCTGACAAATTTTGTTTATTCTATCAGCAGCTGCCAAAAAGTACCTTGCATCTTAAAGGTGAACGATGTGCTGGTGGAAAATTCAGCAAAGTACGTTTAACTGGCTTTGCACCGGGAAATTCCATTGGTGAAAAATTGCCAATGTTAGGGATTGGCAAGTCAAGAAGTCCATGATGCTTTAAAGGAAGAAAAACCTTCCTTGTCAATACAAAACCTAGCAAAAATCTTGGACGACTCTTCACACTGCACACTCCGAAGTTGAAAATCTTGAAGCTATAGAGTTGGTATTTTTGCCATCAAATACCACATCCAAAACTTAACCTATGGATCAAGGTGTCAAATGCTTTCAATGACCTATCATTGAAAGCATTTTATCGTTCTAATGTGGTGAAGCGTCAAATCAAGCACTAAAAATTAACTTTCTTGAAGCAATGCGAAATTTGGTCAAATCATGGAAAGTTGTATCTGCAAATACTGTAGTTTTAAAAGGGAAGACATCACTAAACAAAAACAAACTGCAATTATTTATCGATCGTATTGCCAGCATTTTATAATCTTCGTTATACTTCTTGGAACTTTATAAACATCTTTCACAGCCAAAATAATATTATTTTCGTAATTTGGTTCGCTTTTTCACAACATATATCCAACTTCGAACGATGAAGCTTGTTGTGATGAGATGGCGCCAAATTTGATAAATACACAGACCGGAAACTTTCAACAACAAATCGAACATGCAATATGGAGGTTTCAGCTTTGTTTACAAATCTTATTTTCTTTATCTTTACTCATGAATTAGTTTACTAACTTCAGTAATAAAAATAAAAATATTTTTTTCGTGGGGCGGAATCTTTAAAATCGCCTGATGGGAGATAGATAGAGAAAGACAGCGCAAAGCCCGGACGCTGTTAAGTTTTTGTCCAGGCTAAACTCTCGGAAAATTCCATTTTTGGGAAAGCCAATGAAGATGCTTTATTTTAATCTCTGTCAATTAAATGACCAATCTGAACAGAGAGTGTACTTTTCGTGTGGCCAGAACATTCCGTGTGCGGCCATGACTAAAAGTGCTTACATTTTGTTGGTTGCCCCTTGCTGGGAAGATGCTTTATCCAAAATGCCATTCCGTGGTTTAAAATTTTAAAATTAACTCTTATTTAAAATACTTCGGCATTAAATATGGCTTCCTTTAGACGCACTTATTACAGATTTTATTGGTAGTTGAGCAGCAGCGTCATTAAACTGCTCCTGCTCCATTGGTAATGACAGATGGATCGTATTCAGGGAACTCTTCATCCACAGACGTCGCATGATTTTCTTCTTTTTGAGAGACAAATGTTGATTATGGATGAAAACTTTTTTTTTCAGCAGCCAAACCGACTCTTCCCGAAAACACCGATTTTTTTGGTTTTGGGAGAGGTTGGAATTTTTTACTTAAATATGTTGATCCTATAACTTTTGGTCTTTCCACCCACGGGTTTTCCACGGGCTAACGACTAGTCTATGTTACTAGCCATAGTTACCACTAATGCGCCCCGAACTGCTAATAACAATTTCAAACATTCAAATTTAGAGCGGGATTTAAAATGGAAAATGGTGGACGTTTGAAATCTATAAAAACTGCAGTTAGAACTTATTATTTTCGTTATTTTCACATTTGGCTAAGGCTCTATCTATAAAGTTAGATCTTGATTAAATATATGTACACTTTAAACGCCTCTAGCCTTCTTGTTGTGTAATTTCACGTAATCATTGCTTTTGAATTTTGGTTAAAATTCGTTCAAAAGACTTACGAATACATTTTTGACTTATCAAACCTCCGAAAAATTCTTGTGCTGAAATAACAAATTGTGTCCGAAAGCTATTCTGCTGAAACATTTTCCGCCGAAAAAATTTTGGTTCTGCGCGATAACGAATATGATAGAAATGCAGTACGGAATTGCATAGAGGCTTGTGAATAAGCTTATTGCCCAGGGGAAAATTTTTAAATAAAAAGCTCTGCGACTTGGAGATTTCCGTCATTAGCCTAAAAGATTCTGAAATTTGAAGTAGACTTTAAAAACGGAGAACAATGAAGTATATAAACACATCATAAGTATTTTTTTTTACATATATATAATATATATTCTAAAACAATAGTTAAAACTTTAACTGGATTTTTTATAACTGATCTCGATCTGAAAAATTCTGAAAATTCCAGGATACAGGATGTATGAAATTCACGATTCGAATATATATAAAAACTTCTGAACAATTTCAATTTCAATGAATTATTACTCCGTTAAGTTACCAATAAAATCCTTAAAAATTTCTCTCGTTTGATAACAGGTGATCTGAAAAAGAAAGTATATTTAAAATTGAGAAAGAAGAATACAATTTTACCAGAACTGAATTAATACTAGGTTGTTTAATTAATGTCTACTTCTCTGATTTAAAGTTAGAATTTATTAAAAAAATTCAAATCAATGCCATGTGATGCACAAAAGGTATACTATATAAATAAATGTATATATATAAATTTAGTCAAGCTGGCTTTGATATCATTGTTAAACAAGTAAAATATTAAGCAGGAGATACAAGATTTTCAAACCCGTGGACAATACAGGACTTATTTTGTCGAAATCTATTTATTGAATTATACAAATTTGATTGTTTATTATCGAGGAAATTGATTGGTCATTTTTTTCCGATTGAATTCAACAAGTTGATACAAAAAAGGGTAGACACTCAATTAATAAATTTGTTAGATTTGATAAATCAACAACATCATATTATAATTTCAAGAAAAAACATGAAAAAGTGAACAAAACAAAGAAACCTGTAACCTACTGTGGGTAGCGTCTAGTTGTACTGCAACGGCTAACTATGTTATGTTATTGGTTAATTTATCAGTTCAACTTGACTGTTCCGTGCAACGAAGAACAATATTTTTTTATGATTCAACAAATATCTTTTTATATATATTCTTGAGGTCGGATTCGTGTCAACCAATCACGAGCCGGTTAAGCAGACATTATGAAATGGAGTACAAATGCCGTAATCATAATGTTTTTGTGGTGAAACCTTCATAAACACAATACTGGGTTTTTCAAGGAATTCTTTTTTTTAGTAAAATCTTTAATATGTTTTAGATACTGCTTAATTTTTGCCATGCTACTGTGAAGGTTTGACTGTGAAAAGTCCACTTTGTCCCCCATCGGAGAGCAACGAAGGAGAACATTCTGACCGCAAAAATACCTGATAGTAGCCTCACAAAGGTTCCTTTAGAAGTTATTTTACTCACCCAAAACACTAAATGTGCTAAACTAAATGTACTAAATGTGCGCCCCTTCGGCGGGCGCAATAATACCCGTATACGTCTGTCTGTCTGTCTGTCACGCAAAATGGTAGCTTAGCTGCGCAATAGCGAGAAGCACGCAATGCGGTATAAATAGGACGGGCGAACCCGTGGATTTTCCACGGGCTAACGACCAGTAAAATAGTACAGTAGTATCTGTACTATTTCGGTCGAAGATTTGGCCAAAAAAACTAAATACGTATTAATAATATTAAGTATTAAATCTTCTTGAAAAAGATTTTTTCGCGTGAAAAAACTTTTGCGTTTTGCTGTTTGAAATTTTCGAAGGCGAAACCTTTTGCGAGAAAGGGCCAAAAGCGCGAAAAAATCCGAAAGTTTCTGCCCTAAAGTATTAAACATCGTACAATTAGGTCCACGGTCAATAGTTTCACTTTTAAAAGCAATGCAACCTAATAATATCGGAAAAATATCGCTAAATACATGATGGTACGAATATGTGACGCAATCGTTGTAACTCAAACGGACTGATACCGTTAGAAAGTCAATGAAATGTAGTTTTTGAAACTGTCTCCCTTTCCTCAATGCGCGTTAACGGCTTGGATTGGTCCCTGTGTAAAGAATGACTTATCGAACTAAATATTTAAGTAAAGAGCTAACAGAGAGTCTAGTGTAACAGCGGAGTTCCTGCAGTCATACCAAAGTGAGAAGAATGTTATTTCTTGGAGTCCAATTGTCTTATTTATCACATTTATAAGGTTAAAGTCCAAAATCAATTCAATAAGATTCCACGGTCAATCGTTTCACTTCTAAAAGCAATGCAACCTAGTAATACCGGAAAAATATCGCTAAATACATGTTGGTACGAATATGTGACGCAACCGTTCACTCAAAATCACAAAGAACATTTTTAACAACTATGTAGATTCGTTTCTTTTATGTAAACTGTAGAATTTTCCTTTTTATAGGCTGTTGCTGATCAGAAAAAAGCAGGGACAAAAAACTTTAAAAAATAAGCATATAATAAGCATATTTCGACGTCTGATAATTTTAGCCTCAATTTATTTTTTCCCAAATCAATTTCAATAATACTGTTACTGTCGCGCATCTTTCAGCAGGATATGCTTGTATTTGACACCTCTCATAACTTAAAATAATTAAAAAAATTGGATAAAATTAAATGGAGGGATTAGTTTTGGTTCTTTGAATTATTTATACATTCGCCTTCCATATGACCATAGGTGTTACAACTTTTCTACCCAGAAAAATTGGTTGCTTCGTTGATCTTTTCGGAACTCAAAATACGACAAAACACTGTGTACGTTTGAAGAACAAGGTTAGGTTTACTTTTTAAGCATAATAATAGTATATGTACATGTATACCTACATGTAGAGTCTGTAATTTCATTCAGATGTATTGTATGTAATTTGAAAACGCTTTAGCTATGGCCTAATAATACAGCTTATTTAGCTACATTGCGGACCTTCCAGGGTATTGGAAATCCTGAGTGCTTAGGTAATATATTGCTGATAATATTAAAGTACAAATAACATTTCGTGGACACTCGTAGTGCTACTCGTGTGAAGTTTTCTACCTGACCTTCGCAGTGCAGTACTGTTAAGATTGTCGAAAAATTTTACGTTATGCGCAATCTCTGTTATTAACGTTTCTCTTTAATAATTACGTAATCTTTTCGGTACTAAAGCCGTTTTCGGCAGTAAAAGTATTAATTTTCGCGGGTATTCAATTTCGCGATTTTCGCCCAAATTTGCGAAATTAAGCTGTTAAATTTTATTTGCTTTTCCACTGGCCTATTTCGAACTTCTGGAAAAAAGAATACAAAACAAATTTCTTTTAATTAATTTTTAATAAATTTTAATTAATTTCTGATGTTTATAACATCCAATGTTATTCAACAATTGTACTATTTACATCAAAATCACTTGAAAGCAGTTACGAATATCGGCACTCTTTGGCGTAGCTTTTTTTGTTTCTTTTTCCAATCATTTTTCGTTGCTGGACCAGCGGCGGCTGGAGTTTGCTAAATGACGTGCCAACGTGTCAAAAATGGCGACGTGCCAACGTGCCAAAAATATTTGACGTGCCATACATGCCAAAAAAAGTTGACGTCAACGTGCCATAATCTTTCGACGTGCCGTATTTTGACGTGCATAATTTTGTCGACGTGCCATGATATTTTGACGTGTCACGATTTTTCGACGTGCCATTTTTTTTTTTTGAAAAATTTCTGTAAACGAGAGTTATCTTGGGAAATGTTGGTATAAGAGAAATGCCATGTTAGTAGAATTGTTCTATTTTCTAATAAGTTTAACAAAACCGAACCTAAAGATCGAGTAAAACTCGAAACAAACGTGACAATAATACACGAACTGAATAGTCTAGAAATAGAAATCATCTCCATTTTGATCAAAAATATTATAATAAATGTTATATAGAATTATCCAAAAAAGATAGTAAATTGTGAAAAAATGAAAACTATCAAACTTTTATCCAAGTCTTATTTCGCCCTTTAAGATCTCTGAATAAAGATAAAAAATAAAAATATATGCATTCTTTGCCTGGTTCAGAATGATTATAAAATTTGGAGGGAAAAACACAGAACACGAAAAACAGAATAAGTGTATTATGCAACTCGCTTAATTAATGAAATATATAGCAGAACGTAATATATAAAATGTATTTTGTCTCGGATGAATATGAATCGTCTTCACGCTAATAACAACAATACTAGGATTTTTGGTGAATTCATAGACATCTACTTTCGTTACATCATTCACGTGCTAGTTTCCAATGCTGTTCGTACATTGAATCAAGGAGGTGGTGATCGCAAGCAACTGTCAGCGGCGCAAGTGAAACTTTTGCTCAACTGCGCGATCGCTGTTTTTCGCGAGCATTTATTTTTGCGAATGGATGAGTGTGAAATTTTTCGCGAGCATATATTTTCGCGAATGGTAGAATGGACCAACCTCATTCTCAAGGCTCCTTGCCTTCTTTGAAAATATTGATTTTTTTTCGAGAGAGAAGAAGACCTGGGAACGAGGTAGAGAATGGAAGAGTAACAAAGCAAAAAGTTGATGCAAGGTTTGATTTCTTTTAAGTTTCTAAAGGCAAATGATATACGGTCAACCATACGACCCAACCATACAGGTAAATATACTAAACGATAATATATAACATTTCACATAATACTTTAAAAACCATGGTTACGTGGAGAAGAATTGAAATCGTAGAACAAGTTGTGATCAGTTACATGATAAGTATATATACCATATTTAGAGCTTAATGTATTACGTTAATAGAAAAACCCAGTGTATATACAAATAGTTTAGTCATCTCGCTCATCATCAAACGTGTCGTGTTTCTATAGTCAGTCTCTTCGTTTTCCTCGATCCAGTCTCCGTCGCTTTAGCAGTCACTATTGTAAACATCGACACTCACGCATTTGGAACATTCCTGAATTTTTGGAAGCGACGTAGGTCGTATCTCAAAGTCAAACCCGCCTACCATTGGGTCAATTTCTTTGAAAGGGTCCAGATCTAATAAGTGTCAGAATCCTTGTTCCACTGTTCCCTTTATTCCAGCTACTTCCCATCCTTTCAAACAAACATTCCTTCCTTCTTCACTTGCCATGTGGTTGTACATTTCAACAAACCATTTCGCATGCAAAGGCTTAATAATCGATAATTTTAAGGGGATGTCAATTTTATCAATCCCTTGACCTGCATATCTAATGATTCAGTAATTTGGTTGGCATACCAATCTTAAAACCTTTTCTTCATAAAGCGTTTTACGTAGCCATTCAGACCACCCTGAACATCGACAGGCTGGAACAAGTATGTGAGGTTTGCTGGAACCGTGATAAGAATAATATTGTTGTCTTGTAAAGTGCTAATAACCTTTTCAGTCATTTGCCCCTTAAAAACATCCATTATAAGTAGGGCTGGTCGATCTGAGGGCAGCTGAAGTGATTTTCGTTCATCAACTGCTTATGAAGAAAAGTGGTAACTCGAGCAGTAGCAGTAACATCCCTCAAATGCCCAAAAGAAAAGATCTACCACCAAAAGTTATCGATCAGTCGAAAAAAAATAACGGTATAGACATTAGAAAAATGTTTTAAAAAATAGAGAAAAAAACAAAAAGTAATGAAAATGATAAAGAGGAAGGAGAAACTGAGGTTATTAAAATTCTAAATGGACTTATTTTGCGTTCTTGATGTAATATGTAAAAAAAACAACGTAATAATAAAAAAATAAATAAATAAATAAAAATTTCGCGAGCATTAATTTTCGCGAATCAACATTTTCAAAAATTTCTTTTCGCGAGCATTAATTTTTGCGAATTGGCCTTTTCCAAAAATTTCACGAATTAGCCAAAAAATCGCGAAATTCGCGAAATTTAATGCTCGCGAAAATTAATGCACTAGGTCATGTTTGAATATCTTTGAATAAACGCTTTGGTTTTTTCTGCGTTTTTTCTTGCCTAAATCTATCTGCAACGACTTTCCATTAAAAACTTGCTCTACGTTTTCAATATATCTATTTTTCATAGAAGACAGTCAAACTCTAGAAAATTACATAAAACGATGATTACGTGTTTGCACAGAGTGATTTTACTGTTTTTTTGAAAATCTGTGCAGGTACATGATGGATAAATTATCGTTCACATGTTTTTTTTTTAATTGATGATAATTGCAGTAAAACTGCTTGACTTTTTTATTGGCGGTATGAATGGTTATTAGTTGCGAAGTGTCATAAAAAACGTGCAAAAGCTTTCCATCGATCATAAATAATTTTTTACCTGACTCCATCCATATCAACAAACTAACAAAGGAATAAACGTACAGAAGCAGAATAGAACCAACTGAAACCACCAAATAAAAATTGCGTATAAAAATAAATTATAGAATAAGTTCCGTTCACGTTATCACTCAAAATTCTTCCACTTAACCTCGCTTCTAACATCTACTTTCTTCTCTCTTTCTCATCTTCTACTGCGAAAAATTTCTGTCAATTCTCAAAATAGCGACAGAAGAAAAAAGTGTCTGGGTGGAGCAAGACTCAACGAGAATTTCGGTAACATTTAAAAAAAACATTTTCTGAATGAAAATTTGTAGCAAAAAAGTCTACGTACTAAAAACTCATGACACGTCGAAAAATTATGGCAGATCGAAAAATCGTGGCACGTAAAAATATCATAGCACGTCGAAAAATTATGGCACGTTGGCACATCGCCATTTTTGACACGTTGGCACGCATGGCACGTTGACACGTCAATTTTTGTCGGCACGCATGGCACGTTGGCACGACAATTTTTGTTGGCACGTATGGCACGTTGACACGTAAGACACGTCATTTAGCAAATTCCGGCGGCTGTTAGAAAAATTCCAGGGATTGGTAATAGGAAAAAGGAATGGACGCAAGATTTCTTCATTCTAAGATTTCTTCATTCTTGAGTTGTGCATACAAACAACATCTCTTCATACTGTCCCAACAACACTTGGTTGTGTGCTGAACAACCATTCATTTTTCACTATGACGAAGCAAGGGATCTCCAGCCCACCTTGAATAAACGGTAATCGCCTATCTATTTGCGGTGATCGCTTGTTCTTTTCGCACTCATGACAGCACTACGATCAATCAAAACTTTGTAACTCTTGAAATTTCGAATGAATAAAAAAATGTACGATATTGAATACCAAAAAGGTGTTCAAAACCGAAAACCTAGTTATCTTTGTATACAACATAAGACGTCTTGTTTTCCTTTCAATGGTTTCTTGCCGCTGGTTTCACACATACTTCACAAAGCCTGCTGTGATGCTTCCAACAGAGGCATCAAGAGCATCTCAAATTTTATACCTTTCGGGAAAGAAATTTTTTGGGAAAGAAATTTTTTGGAAAGAACTTTTTCGGGAAGAATTTTTTCCGAAATATCACAAATCAACGAACGTGCCGATGCAACAAAAACATTAGATGAAATAGTGGTGGTATGTTTAAAAATAACTACATAGTAGATATCTTACATTGTTTTCGGTCACATATTTCACCAGCTTTTATGCGAGTAAAATATACGAGAACTAACAAAACGGAAAAAATGTTACGATGCTTTTCGACATGAAGGGAAATAACTAGTTCGTATATTCTGATCTGCCAAATATCTAAGAAAAACACAATGAGAAGACATGTGAACCTGTCACATGTATTATAATAAAGGGAATCCGAGGTATAAAATGATGTTGGACTTATATTATAGAGCCTAAAAAGTTAGTTAACATGTCTTTTTAAACTTCTAACAAGAAGCCCTGGGGGCTCTAAGAATTTCCGCCCGCTACCAAAATACTTGATGAAAACCTGCTAATTCGTTGTGTTATTGTGCCAAACATTCGAGGAGGTTTGGTGCATGAACCTCTGAAGATAAAGCACACAAGTGACATTATATCTTACAACAAACGCAAACAAAACGAAACGTGTCATAATAAACTCACATTTTAAAAGAAATTGCTAACAAAAAATACAGCCTATCATTCATGGTTGAAAGTCTTTCGATTGAAACGTTTATTGTCTTAAACGGCATTTAGTTGACAAAAAATCAAAATTTTGCTGTGACCATCATTTTCAGCATACTTTTTTTATTAACTGTGCTAATTTTTGTCGAAAATAAAGCAGTTTTATTTTTTGGTTAAATTTTGGCCTAAAATGACATTTAGGTGACAAAAAATCAAACTTTTGTACCATCATCATTTTCAGCATACTTTATTTGTTAACTGTGCCAGATTTAGCCGAAAATGAAGTGGTTTTAATTTTTGGACCAATTTTGGCCTAAAATGACATTTAAGGTGGCAAAAAACCAAAATTTTGATGTCACCATCATATTCAGCATACTTTATTTGTTAACTGTGCCAGATTTAGCCAAAAATGAAGTGGTTTTAATTTTTGGAACAATTTTGGCCTGAAATGGCATTTAGGTGACAAAAAATCAAACTTTTGTACCATCATCA
Organism: Hydractinia symbiolongicarpus; assembly: GCF_029227915.1. Classification (NCBI taxonomy): domain Eukaryota; kingdom Metazoa; phylum Cnidaria; class Hydrozoa; order Anthoathecata; family Hydractiniidae; genus Hydractinia; species Hydractinia symbiolongicarpus. Next base: position 12,474,209 of record NC_079885.1, on the reverse strand, counting down.
TTTTCAGCATACTTTATTTGTTAACTGTGCCAGATTTAGCCGAAAATGAAGTGGTTTTAATTTTTGGACCAATTTTGGCCTAAAACGACATTTAAGGTGGCAAAAAACTAAAATTTTGATGTCACCATCATATTTAGCATACTTTATTTGTTAACTGTGTCAGATTTAGCAAAAAATGAAGTGGTTTTAATTCTTGGATCAATTTTGGCCTAAAATGGCATTTAGGTGACAAAAATCAAAATTTCGATGTCACCATTATGTTTAGCATACTTTTTTTGTTAACTTTGCCAATTTTTGTTGGAAATGAAGGTTTTAATTTTTGGACCAATTTTGTCCTAAAATGACATTTAAGGGGGCAAAAAATCAAAATTATTATGTCACCATTATGTTCAACATACTCTTTTTGTTAACTGTGCCAAATTTTGTCGAAAACAAATACTAATTTTGTCCTGAAACAGCATTTAGATGAGTTCCCAGTAGTTAGGGAGCTTGGGTACGAAGTTCACATCTGTGACGGAGGAACGTGTAATCGCAGGGTCGATTTTTTCTCAAAAAATGCTCCAAAAGAAAAAAAACGACTGTTTTAAAGAATTTCCTACGCCTTCGGGCGCGGAAATTCAAAAAAGCTCTTTTCGTTCTCAAGATATTCACATTTATAGATATTGAGATTTAATTATGCTGCATAAGTTATGATGTCACATTTAAGTAATAACAAAGCAAATAGCGGTGTCACGTTTAATTTTTGATCTTTTCAGGGAACTGTTCCCATAAAATAAAGCAATGAGCAATGTTGCAGGATTATTTTTGCTTTAACAGGGTAAAAACAGCTTATAAGCTGTGTTTTTATTTTTAAATGTTACTAAAATTTTCCACAAAATAAAATTGCTTAGTGATTGTTTTAGCTTCGCAGGGTAACAACAGGCTGTTTACTGTCTGTTTATTTGAACCGAAGTTAGGATAGTTTTTTGGAGATGGGTGTTATAACTATTTGGATGTGCTACATTGTTTACCTGCATTAAGTGCTCACCCATTTTGTGAAAAATAAAAAAGGTTTGCTGAATGTTTTCGCTATGACGTGGCACAATATGTAAATTGTGTTTTTATTCCAGCTAAAGTTAAAGGAAAATTTATTTCTGAAAAAAACCTTATATGCTGTGTGCGCTTTACTCGATTTACCATATACTGCACACCTGTACTAAGGTGCTCCATCTGAATGTGTGGTACAGTTTACTATGTGTATTAATTGTTCCACCAAGGGTTTTACACCACGTAACACAGTTACTTGTAAGGTTACTTAACTAGGGTGTGTACTGTAAATTCCTAAGTGTATATATTATTCACCGGTAAAGTTTTGTACATATATTTTCATGCCTGGTCTAATGCATATGACACTCGTGCAAATGAGAGATCCAGGTTCCTGGACAGGGCTAGAAGAAACATAATTATCCTGCACGTACAACAACCAGGTAATCATGAGTATATATAGCTATATTGAGGATATTAGGTAATCTTTGAGGCGTAGAGGGGGGAGTTGCATACATTTATCACTTTCATTTATGGAGCACAAAAAGTGCTTTGTTTTTTGTAATAGATCTATCACTTTTTGGTAAAAAGTTTTTGACTTCTCTGATCGTTTCTGTATCTTGACTTTTTAATGTTGTTAGAGTTATTAAAAACCAATATTGTCAAATTCATTGGAACCAAGTTGACTTTTAATTTCAAATTTATAAAAAAATAATAGTTTTTTTCAGGCGTTATGGCCAATTGTTTAAATTCTTGTATTGGCACATCATTCTGCCAAGATAATTCACTGTATATTGACCTTATAATAAATTTAAAACGCTCTTTTAGTTTTTTGAATTTGAAATATTTGCACCTCAATATTTTCTATACTTCTGGACTAATATGATACATAGCTTAGATGAATACGTAATGTTTGGGTTGTAGAGGGGAAAGATTCTATTAAGGTGTCTGTCCCTGCCTTGACGTTTCCCTTGCCAAGTTGCAGATCCAGAGTTATTGGGTCATTGGAAATTAATTAAGAGGCCTAGCAAACGAGTGTCATTTTGGCAAAAAAATTATGTTAATCAATTAACCTTTATAATATATATGCATTAATCAAGTTTGAATGCACATCCTTTAACAGGTCTAAAATTACTGATGAAAGGAAATGTCAAAATTTGTTATTACTGAAATATGACATCATAATTTATGCAGCATAATTAAATCTGAAATTCTTTAAATGCGAATATCTTAAGAACGAAGAGATTTTAAAAATATTTAAAAAATTTGTTAACCAACTTTTTTAGCTCTATAATATAAGTCCAACATCATTTTATACCTCGGGTTCCCTTTAAGGGAAGAACTATTTGCGAAACATATCCTTTTGTAGCGATTTTACGGTTAAAATTAATTAAAATTTTCTCTCCTCCCCAGCTATTGGTTTTCCTCAATTTAAAAGCCTTAAAAGCTACCAACAGTTTCGCATTTTCAACATCAGATCTTACGATTGCATAAAAAAACTTCTAATCCGAAAAATTGTTATTTCACATCTTAAACGTAAGTCTCGCAAAAATTCATTTCCTTAAGGCCGAGATACATTTGAAATTTTTATTTTAGAAATATTTCAAAATATTTTGAAACATTTCAAAAGCTTTCGAAAGCTTTCAAGAGTATTTCGAATTGCTCTGAAATTAATTTCGAGACATGCTGCAAAACTTTCACAGGTATTTCAGAGCAAGAAAATTCTGCAAATCGATTTGTATAATTTTCTATATTTGGAAATAAGTTTAAAGCTGCCGACAACAGGTGCGCATTTTTCTGACGTTTATGAAAAGCTTTTGTGCATTTTTTTTTTGCGATAAACAGGAGAAAACATGAAAATGAGTAAATACGAAGATATTTTCTATACTCATATGCGTCTTCCATACTCAATTCGCTTAAAATTGTATGACATGCACCGGACTCCTCTCTTCTTTGCAGCTATGACTTCATCCATATGCTTCGTTGGCGTTTTTTGTAATGTTGTTCATTCCACTCTTCTTCGAAGAAAAAGGAAGCGACCATTGATGTGAACACAACCTCTTTCAATTCATGTTTAAAATAATGTTGAAAGACTTTATATTAATTTCGAAACAATGGAAAACGTATTTCGAAATATTTCTGAAATAAAATATTTCAGACAGTTTCGAAATAAAAATTTCAAATGTATCCCGGCCTTTAGGTACCTAATCGGGAATATGATGAGAGTGATTGATAAAAATCTATGCTACTGAATGTTCAATACTCACTTGACGTATTGCTTTAAATTAGATGCAGAATGTTGGAACTAAAAATGCTTCTTACGATGATACGCCGACAAATAAACGCGTTGTTTATTCGTAAATTGCTGCACTGTCAAAACTGAACATCTTTCTGCAACAAAATATTTCTTTCGAAATATATTATAAAATGGCTAATTATTCTGTAATATTGGAACCCGTGGTTAATTAGAAACTGCGTCTTAAAAACAACATTTTATATCTATTAAAATCAGTCTTGGTAAGGTAAAAAATCATTTCCATACATTTTGTACATCTTCCGGCAGTCATGGAAATTGCATGCCATGTCTCAAGTTTTCCATATGCTGAATCGTGTTCACGACTTTTAATTTTTATATGTGCAGCAAGGAAAAAATATCTCTTTTGATTCTGTAAATACGTTCTCAACTGAACTGAGAAAGAATTGGTTCTTTCCATTATTTCAGCATGCTAGTAGTATTTCCTCGTCATATCTGTCAAATTTCAAAATATTTTGCATTACTGTTTGCATTAAAATCTTGTATTATTCATTCATGCATTTCGCAGCGTATTAGGTTTCTGTCGGAATGCGTTTTCTCCTTAGAAAGGGTTGTTAGTAGAAAAGTGTTAAACGAAGCCTCTGATCTGCGCAAGATATTTTTTATCAGCATCAGAATCATTATCAAGTCATGTGTAAAGTATAAATCAAAAGTAAATTGGTTTAAATTAGTTTTAAAGTTCGAAAACCATACCACTTTCATCTTTTAGTGGCACAAGCTCATCATCAACATTTTTCTACAGCTGCTCACTTAAAATGTTTCGTCTTTAACATGAGGTACAGTAAACACACAATTAACTGTTTAATCACAACTTCATCATTAAATTTACTAACAGCGTCTCATGTAGTAGATCTGTTTATGGTTGTAAGGCATTTAACACGACTAATTTGACTAATTTAACTCATTGTATCTCTTTATCCTTAGTGATATTTCCTTAGCAGTGGTTAACGTTGCATTTGACTGGAAATTATGGAAAAACAACCCATGGTCACCAGTACAATTTAATTTTGGACTACCTAAATTGCAACAGGTGCAAAATAAAATCGTAGTCAACATGACTAAATATTCGCACAGCTCCCTTGCACCTAAATAAAACTCACTTAAAAAATTATTGTTAAAGATAGCAAACGGCAGAACAAAACCATTGTTTGAGAAAAAAATTCAACTTTATGTCTTTCAAGGAGTTTCCTGATTTTCCTGATTGATGGACAGCCTACACAGTCCACGTAGTTTTTTCAATTGCAAACCAGGTCTACTAATCAGTCGGTTTCCTTAACATTAAAAACATCCTCAAACATAAACATAGTACAAGATGCTGTCCAGAAGACTGAACTTGCAAAAACATTTCCTCCAAATGCCGCCATGAATCACCTCAAAAGAAACTCTTTTGAAAAATAATGACAATAACATAAATTTCTGGATCCCCTTGTATACATTGTTCTTGTTTCTTTCTTCTCAAACCATACTTCCATATAAAACATCCGTATACATCAGTTTATCAAACTAACCAGTAGTCAGAAGTCTTTCTTATGCTTTAATCTACAAACAAACAAATAAAGCAGTCGTTCTTGCTACCTTTCTTGACGTACACTTAATCTCAAGCCATCAGTGTAATGTGGAGGAGTTCTCATCATTTTGCAATAAAATCCATTTCGTCATTTAAGACACGCCATTCCAGGTCCCATGCCTAATAAAAATATACTTACCCCATGCAGAATGTTAGGAATATACTCCATTTGCTTTTCCACTTGCTTTTTTGTTTTTTACATATTGACAGTTAAATCAGTTCTTAAGAGAAGTTGAAAACTGTTGATTTGAATGGTGAGAATGTACACTTGTTCTTTTAACACACTCTATGCAAAGCTTCTTCCAAGTATAAAAAAAGAAACAACAAAATTTTAAAAAGGTCAAACTAATCCTTCTTCTTCTTTGTTCAAGTTTGAAACATTTCTCCAGATTCCTCATGATACCGCTCTTCTAAAACTGTAAATCTAACAGGTAGTAATGGGAAAAACCAATTTTAAAGTTCCGTATGATCAGACACTGCCTTAAAGTGATTATTTGGCAGTGACATATTGCAGTAATGTGATCCATTCATGCTTTCAACCTGCCTGTAGTAGTATTTAAAAAGTACTTCTCGTGCAGTCTTGACATTGTGTTTGCTATTAGACCGTGAAGAGCACGCTTAAATAAGGTGTGTATATATCTTGTGCAATGACAAATCAAACGACACATTTTTGACGTATAAAACTCATATTATAAAGAAATAATATTAAAGGCAAAAACAAGTGTTAAAAACATTATCTGTAACAACACAAGCGACAGGTTTCGCAAATATATTTCAAAAGAAATCTGTGATAAAAACTTATGTAAAAAGTTTATCCACATTTACCTTTTTTGTAGGTAATACTCTGAGAAGAACTTTAATCATCAATGAAATTAAGCTGCACCTTGTGCATCTACATCAAAAAAACAATAGTTGTCACACAAGCTGAAGCATCATACAGTTCACGTAGCTTCCACACCTTTTAAAATAAACATCTTTATCACAGTTTAAACAGTTTGAGCTAAAAGCGTTTTTCACAGTTTTGTTGTTTTTCAAAGGAAAAATAATTCGACTTTTCTTCGACCAATTGATCGTTTATTCAGCGTGCTAACAGCGTTTCGTGCTTCCCTGTTACCACGAAAACATATAATCGCGTCTCCTGAACACCGTCCGTCTTCCAAGTAATGAATTCTCACCGAATCGGCAATTGCATGATATCCACGGAAAAAATCTAAAATTTCATCAGCTGTAACTGAGAAAGGCAAATTTCTTATGCCGACAACTTTTCCCATTTTAATATCGTTGACGTCAATGTTTGCACTATTTGCAACTCGACTGATCACCGGATCATCTCTTTGTCTATCTGAACGGCGACTTCGGTAAGACCTATCGTTAATACCAGGAAGTGGATGTTGTTGTGGCTGCTGGGCTGACATACCGGCAGCACCAGCCAAACTATTTACTGTAGCTGTCAACAGTGTTAACAAGTTTTGTACTTGTGGATGAGCATTAGCAACAGCATTTAACGTGGATATGTCAGGGACCATTGGTCCTGAAACATGCTGTCCTCCACCAGGTGGTCCGTTAATGTTGTTTCCTTCGACAGCACGTAAAATCTCATTTCTCTCAGCTGGAACAATCACTGCGCGTCTTGAGCCACACTTTCTACCATCATTTTTCAGTGCCTGCCTTCCATCATTCTCTGTAAAAAATTCCACTATTGCACTTCCGTTAGGTTTACCAGCAAATCTGCCACCAACATTACGAAAAAAGAAAATATCTCTAGTTAAGATCGGTCTGAAAAAATCAGATATTGCAATTTCTGTTATATCAAATGGTAAACCGGACACTTTAACGAACTTTCTTTCGTTAATTGTATCTAGTGGGTTGTTAAATTGAGAAGGGTTTCCAGCATTCTTATGAATTTCTCTGCGTTGCGGGGAAACTCGACTTTTCCTGCCTCTGTTATTAGATGATCTGTTGTCAAATGCAAAATTCTTTAAGAATGAATCTCTTTCATTATCTCTGTCATTTCTTAGGGGAGATCTAGAGCGGTCTCTTCTGCCGTTTTTCTCAATTCTTTGTTCCCGCTGATCGTCCCGGAAACTATTATTTCGCTGGATGCCTCCTCTGACAATGCCGTTTCTTGAGGATATACTGCCTCTACCAATTCCAAAAGATTGTCTTTCCTGTTGACGCTTTGAGCCAACTTCATTGTGCTGTCCTCTGCCACGACCACTAAAGCCACCACGACCTCTTGGCATGCCTTTCTGATTTGTAATCATAGATACACCGGGGAAGAAATTGTTAAATTCACGAGGATTACTTGGTCTCACAATAAGCTTTTTGTCTCTTAACATCACTCCATTAACTCTCAATCCATTATCAGCTTCTTTTAGCTCTTGAAAGATGACAAATGCACTACCACCGTGTTTCCAGTTGGTACCTGGTGTCATATGAATATCTTCAGGGCGTGCATCATAGTCTTTAAACAACCTTCGAACGTCGCTGGTGGATGCATGGTAATCAATGTTTTCAACTTTCAGTACACCGACCATCTTCTTTACTAAAATCAAACTACATCGTACAAAATAGTATCCAATATTGGTCAAACAGGAGCAGATTATCAACAAGTCACAAAACTTTATGATTATGTAATAACAGCCTTTACATTTAAGATCATATCTTGACGTTCAAATAACAGGATATTCCAATATAAGACCTTCATAATAAAAATAGCAATACATTTACCAACTCCACTCCCGTAGAAATTTAAACAACTTTTCTTAATTTCATATTTTTTGTAAAAAGGATAATTTAGTACAATAACAATTTTTATAAGAACTAGTAATGTTTGACCTACAGCTGGCTGTTATTAAATTTTTAACTTGATTTTTATTTATTAATTTTTTTATGCAAAAAAGTGCGCAGTAACAAAATAGAAATCCTGACTGAGTACTCTTTAGCTACCAGAGTGTTTTCTGGTCAAAATTGACAGGAGAGATGTCCTCCCTTTCCTTACATCAAGCTGGATACACAACGATTGGAAAAACATCTCCGCACTATGTGGATACCTTCGAAAACACTTGGAAATTATAGGCTATCCATCCTGTAATGACAGTCAATTTGTTTATGCGATAATATAGACAATAATGATATGGAAGCCTTGTAGTAATAAGCCAACAGGATATGTGTCATAAGTAATTCTTGTTATTTTTATTTCGGATACCCAATCTTGCCTGTATTTGCAGCAAATCATGTGCTATAGGTAATTGCAAAAATCCATACAACCTATATTTCGCATGAATAAAATATAAATATACTTTCGTCTTTTCAAGTGGTCCAATTTCGTCTTGGCAAAATGTTTTCTATTGGTTCATGTGAAAAATGGTTAAAGTCTGATACAATTCATTGTGACAAAAACACCACCAGAGAATTTAAAATCCAAACGTATTCCCTTTAAATTTAATTTTGAAGCAAAGAAGCAAACAATTGTGGATTTCCACTGTTGTGATAACTTCACGTAATTGTGGTATGGGCGAGGAAATATGCAATGCGGATTTAAAAGTGGTACATCTGACAATCCGACTGGAAGAATTTCTGCAATAGCTATATTTAATGTGTTATTATATTTGCTTATGTTCTGTTTAATTATGACTTCTAATGTGTATTTTTACTTTGAAAATGCATGTTTTACACCCCCATCTAAAGGTGTTATGTAGAACATTTGTATGACAAGCCTGTCTGTAAGAATAGCTAGCAAGAAATAACTGCTCGACCTGAACAGTTGGGATTGGTAATCTTTCAGTCGTGAGCTCTGTGAGCTGCTTAATTTTACGGTTACTGATTCCTGGAAAAAAAACTTCCCTTGCAACAGCTAACATTTTTACTTGAAAACAGAATAGAAATGGGAAAAATACAATTTGTTGATTTTCTTAAAAAAAATTATTAAACTCTGTAAAACCTTTTTTAGAGAAAAACATAATTCACACACCAAAATCAATATTAACAAAATGTTTTATATATGCTACTTTGTGGAGATGTTTCGAATAGAAACATGTCATATAGCTAGAATAGAATAAAGATAGAAGATGACAAAGACAAAAATTCTGCAGTGTTTGCAGGTTTCTAATCACTTTAAATGGTTTCTAGGCATAAGGTCAAATTGGCAGCAACCCTTCCCCAACGATCAGTGGTATGGGGATTGTAGCCATATTGAATTTCGGAAGAGACGTGTTTTTTGTTTTATTTTGGAATTTGTTATGAAGAGATTCTATGTTTTAGAAAAGTTCACAATAAAAACTTTATTATTTCAAGTCCGTTCAGAACCCTAAATAAAGCCAACTCACTCACAGATCACTCATTACCAAAAGATTTACCATACCCTGAACAGTTGGCGTGAGCAGTTTTAGAATGCCAAGTTTTAAATTCATTGGATTCTAACTAGCAAAATACAGTAAGCAAATTTTACCTAGCCTCACAAATACCAAGGGATATACTCTGTCTACTGTTTCCAGGAAGGGCCATGGCTTAGATGGGGAGTCCTAGAGTATTTAATGCTCATTTTGAGCTACACCAATCCAATTAGGGTCTGCAGTCTACCAGAAACTCCCTGCAACATTCAACATTGCACACAATGTGCTATCTCCATAATTTCCCTCACATGGCTTGGACGGTCTTGTTTAAGCCAGCTTCTTGACCATTTCGACAACATTCTACAAATACTCTGCAACAACTCAAACGCTGATGTTGTATACTTGGATTTCGCAAAAGTGTTTGACAAGGTCGATATAAACATAGCCCTTAAAAAGATAGAAAACTTAGGTATCAAAGGCAAACTACTCAAATGGCTGAAGTCCTTCACCCAGTACGTCTCAGTTAAGGTCACCACTCACGCACCACAAAAGTCATCTTTGGTGTACCAGAAGGAAGTGTGCTTGGGCCGCTCATTTTCCTTATCGTTATGGGGGATATTGATCTTTCTGTAAAGAACGTATCACTCTTAAGCTTTGCAGATGATACAAGACTTACAATGAAGGTTAGCTCTGAAAGTGACATTGAAAAAATGCAAGCGGACCTAAACCCAGTCTACGAATGGAGTTAACAAAACAACATTATGTTCAACAATACAAAGTTTGAACTCTGGCAGTATGGAAAAGACCTAGATCTAAAGTCAAAGTCAAAGTACAAAACAACAGCATCAACACAAATCGAACCAAAAACACAAACCTAAGATTTTGGAATACTAATGACAGATGATGCTACCTTCAAATCGCATACAAATAAAATCGTAGAAAATACAAAACAACTTAAAAGCTGGATTCTTCAAGTCTTTCGATCGCGACCACTAGAAGTTTTCCTACCACTATGGAAATCCCTTGTCATCCCTAGACTCGAGCACTCCTTTCAACTCTGGTCTCCTGCTAGTAAAGGACAAATCAAGCTCTGCAATGGAGCTACCTGAAAAAGGTCAACTGTGTACACAGGATGACTTACAACAATGCACTTAAACAGCTCAAATTGTACTTGTTACAACGACAACGTGAACGCTATCAAGCCATATACAGTTGGAGAATAGCTGAAGACATTGTCCCAAACCTTCACCTACCCATGCAAACCCATGCAACACAAAGAAAAGGATGTCTCTTTAAACTACCACCGGTGCTGAACAATTTCACAAGCTTTGCTAAAGTACACAACAGCTTCCGTTATCAAGTTCCAAGAACCTTCAATGCCCTGCCCAAGTCTCTAAGAAGCAACACTTCATGTTTAAAGTTTAAAACAGCCCTCGACAAGTTTCTCAAAACACTGCCGGATGAACCTCTGATCCTCGGGACAAATAAAGCCTCAGAAAACAGTATAGTCACTGTAGTTCGATCTAACCCTCATCCTCCTCTCTTTACAGATGGAGTATAGAAGAAGAGGAAGAAGTGACTGATGTCGGTCGTCCATGACAGGTGTGAAGCTACAACTTCAAAAGTTATAAGTAACATAAGTAAGTTTAACCTGGTTACATTCACTTGCCCATATTGAATCGTCGCGAAGGGGAATATCAAACCCCAGTCTCACGCACAAAGAGAAATAGACTGAACATAACCTTGCTTCACCTAGTATATCCATCTTTTTTCCTGCCAGACAGATGGCTGGACCAAAAGAGGGTAACGATAAGCCGCAAACGCCTGCATATATACAGGCAAATCCGGGCGACTTTTCAAAAAAAATTGGCGGTTGTCCCCCGAAACTGCCCGCACTTTCCTGAACTCGCCCAGAACATTCCTGAAATGCAATTCTTTGTAACAAACCATGAGGACGATAGTTGGGAAGAAGGCGCTTGAGTTATTTATAAAGTTATTTATAAAGTAAACTTTATCAAAAACCATCAAAAACAATTCTTTTAAGAACTTCGATACCACATAGTGGGTTTGTTTTAATTATTATAGTTTTTTTTTAATCATATTAGTGTCTGTTGTTGTTTGTTTTTTCAGGCATTGTTCGGGCCTATGCTGGTTTTTTCGGGTGAATACTTGATTTTTTTTTCAAAACGTCGAACTCGCCTGAAAACGCCTGCACTTTTTAAGGCTTATCGTCACCCTCAATGAAGAGCTTACCACTAAAAAATTTAAGCATCTATTATCAAGATTTTATTTATATAGCTAAGTAACATGCATTGGGCAATGTTCACAGCAGACTTATTACTTAAGATCTTAGGCTATTTGGTTAGGTGCAATTTTTGTTGATATAGGCATATTTCAGACTTTTTTGGCTGAATAAAAGGTGGTGGAGTGGGTTGTTTCATAATACAAACAGTGTAGCTATCACATTTTTGACATTGGTTACTCGGCCTACACCCCTGCTAAAGTAAAACCTTTGAGCACTGGCAAGGTAATGCTGTTTGCCCATTTTAAGATAAACCTTAAAAACAAAAAAATCCCAGATATTGTTTCCTGGGTTGTGGCTAGCAGGGTAAACTATATATAAAGCTAGTTAGTAATTTCACAAATTTAGCTTGAACTAAATACACACAATAAAATGTAGTTTGCATAAAATGCAGTCATTTAGATCAATAGACAACTTACCATAAAAAACTACAACAGCGAGAGTTTCTCAAGGTGTTAGTTTCTCTTTTACTATGGACGTCAAAATGTTAGGAACAGGATGGTTTGTGATCGCTAAATAAATCGTCGCACTTTATGTATTTTTGCCTTACTTGGGACATATAGAAATACATTCTCGTCCCCAGAGCTCTTTGTATTATTGTACTTTCGAGGTTTAATTCAAAGTGCTCTGCGGTCGAAAATGATAGAAATAGAAACACCTTGTATATGATGTTATGTTTACGAAAGAAGTGTAATTATTCTTTCGCGCCGGGAAGCATGCATATAAAAAAGCGAGAAAGAAGCTCTGGGGACGACTTTAGCATTTAGGGACTTGTAGAAAAGACAACTACAGTCTTCTTCCTGTTATTTTTAACTACTCTAGCTAAACCTAAATGTATGCTATAACCTATTTCTAGATGCTACGTTATAACGGCGAAATAACATTAAAAAAATATGTTAATCCAATACGCTGTATCATGCTGGCATTTGTCTCGATTGACGTCATTAGTAAGAGAGTTAACTTCTCCACTGTGTCGATATCAATGTCAAAGGCTTTGATTTTATCGTTGATTAATATCACTATCTGAGCTAGAAAGCGGTATTAGAAAAAAGACCTGTGCGGGCGATGAAACCTTTTTTTCTTCTTAGGTCATCTTTTACCCACACAACGTCCCTTACAATAGTTTGAATTCTCCACCAGACAGTGGGAAATTTCTGATGCATGGTATGAAGCGGAATCAATGTGCTATAATTCGGTTTATCAAGTCGACGAGGAGGGACATTAAATCAGTTCTTCGAATCGTCAAATCAGTGTGCTTCAAAGCAACCTCGATCCTAGTATCTGTGGCGTTTTTTGATATGAGGATGAAACACATTTTACCCTCTCATATCAAACAACGCTACAGGCCCTGTGATCAAGGTTGTGTATCAAAGAGCTCGAATCATAAGCCGAATCATTCTATACAATAAAAAAGGTTATATCGCATAAAATCACAAATCAAATCTGGTGCAACAATTTGTTTCGTTAACCCAGCCGGCACAAGACGTCTTTAAGACGTCTTAAGATGTCTTTTTTAAATATTCTGTTAGAAAACGCTATTGAGATGTCTTTATTGCATCTTCTTAAGAAGATCTTTCAAAAGACATCTTTTAAACGTCTTTTGAAAGTAAATAAATTCGAATCTTGTAGTATACGCATTTTAGATGTCTTTTAGGATATCTTTAAAAGACTTCTTTTAAAAGACATCTAAAAGTTATCTAAAATATATCTTTTAAAAGACGTCTTTCTCTTCTTGCTATAATGCATCTAAAACGCGTCTTTTTATATGAAAAATTCGATTTAAAAAGACGAGGTGCTCGCAAACTTAGTTAGCATGTTTATTTTTTTCGGAAATCAATTTTTTACGAAATTGAAAGTGGTAACCGTCACTTGCAATTATTTTTAAATACTAATGTATTTTGGCGAGCCTTCATAATACGTTTTCATTTCAATACGTCGTAATTTTGTTTTCCTGCACCCCCCTGGCGGATATTCTTTGACAATTGATCATCGGAACATTCAATAAAAATTGGCGGTATTTTAATGACAGCATCTGCGGGACACCTGTTGTTTAAAAGTAAGTACTTTTGTTTGTGATTCTCGGTAAATTAATTTATAAAATTATAATAGGTAAGTGTATTAGCTGATGTATTCAATTGTTACCCTTCTACAAATGGTGTGTTTTCTGACTACGTGTCTATGAAAATTTATTTAGAAATAAGCTATTATTTTCTCTCTCTCTCAAAGATGCGAATGAGCAAGAAATGCGACACATATTGGGACCAAGCTGCCAAACGCTCCCAGTTAGAGGATCATGTGGGGTACATTAAAAGTATAAACAAAAGAAAAGCCCTTTCGATTTTACTCATTTATGAATGACATTTATACATTTAATATTTTTCCTTTTGTTTTTTTGAACTGACTTCTTTATTATTTGAAATATTTATTTTGTTTATTTTGGCCTTGCAAGCGTTACGACGAATTTCAACTACTAGCAATGTTCACAGAATTTTTAAAGTGATTCTTCCCTATGGCTTAAGCTTAATATGGTTAAGATTTTTTCGATTACAGTTCCAATTTATGCTTTACATAGCATGCTTCATTTAAAAACTGACGTAGAAACTAGTGTACATCTCTACACATGGATAAGTTCATAAGGTAGAATTCGTAATACAGAAGATTTTAATAATTAGAATTTGTAAATATGATTATGAATGATTTAATTGTATAGTGTTTATTATAAATAATATTTTATTTATTTATTTCCGGTTATATTTGCTTACTGTAATTGTAATATATATTTATTTTTTAAATTGTCAATACGAATTTGATTTAAAAAGTTCAAAATATTTTTATCGCAAAGTATTTGACGTCTTTGGTATCGTTATTTCTTCAATTTATTAAAAATATACGCTTCAACGTTAACATACAAAAACGTCTTAAATTAAATTTATTTTATAACATGCCTATTTTTTCTAAAAGGTTAAATAAAAAAACAATAAAAACCAAGGAAGACGTCTTATAGATAGATAAAAGATGTCTTTCTAAAGATGCATTTAAAAAGTTGCATTAAAGATGCATTTTAGTCGCTGCTACATCTGTAAAAAATCTAAAAGATGCGTCGTAAAAAAATTTCTTAAAAACATTTAAAAGGCGTCTTTGGAAAGACGTCTTTTAAAAGATGTCTAAAAGAGATCTTTTGAAACGGATCTTTAAAAAGACCTCTTTTAGAGGCTTAAAAAGATGCATTATAGACGGACAAATCAGCGCTAAAAAAGACGTCTTTTAGAATTGCGAAAGATATCTAAAAGACGTCTTTTAGAACTCTTTGTGCCGGCTGGGAATTGACACTTGCTTGTTGGTTTACAATGCGATATAACCACATTGCATATTCGCATAGAAAAAAAAAAGTATTTACAGTGTACTTTCTAAAACTCGAATCTCTATTACTCTTATCTCCCCTTAACTTGCACAAATTTGCTGGCACGAACGGAGATTTCCTAATGAACTCTCCTAAAAAACTCTCTCTTACTCGAACCTGCGTAACTCGAAAACCTCCTTAACTCGAACAATTATTTTTGCGCCTAAGCGTATTTCCTCTCTATAACTCGAACTACGCGACATATATCTAGGACTTTAAACGATTCCAATGACATTAGCAGCTTCTTTATCGCTTTATTTGACGATTCGAATGTTTAAGAGCCCAGCCGGCACAAAGAGTTCTAAAAGACGTCTTTTAGATATCTTTCGCAATTCTAAAAGACGTCTTTTTTAGCGCTGATTTGTCCGTCTATAATGCATCTTTTTAAGCCTCTAAAAGAGGTCTTTTTAAAGATCCGTTTCAAAAGATCTCTTTTAGACATCTTTTAAAAGACGTCTTTCCAAAGACGCCTTTTAAATGTTTTTAAGAAATTTTTTTACGACGCATCTTTTAGATTTTTTACAGATGTAGCAGCGACTAAAATGCATCTTTAATGCAACTTTTTAAATGCATCTTTAGAAAGACATCTTTTATCTATCTATAAGACGTCTTCCTTGGTTTTTATTGTTTTTTTATTTAACCTTTTAGAAAAAATAGGCATGTTATAAAATAAATTTAATTTAAGACGTTTTTGTATGTTAACGTTGAAGCGTATATTTTTAATAAATTGAAGAAATAACGATACCAAAGACGTCAAATACTTTGCGATAAAAATATTTTGAACTTTTTAAATCAAATTCGTATTGACAATTTAAAAAATAAATATATATTACAATTACAGTAAGCAAATATAACCGGAAATAAATAAATAAAATATTATTTATAATAAACACTATACAATTAAATCATTCATAATCATATTTACAAATTCTAATTATTAAAATCTTCTGTATTACGAATTCTACCTTATGAACTTATCCATGTGTAGAGATGTACACTAGTTTCTACGTCAGTTTTTAAATGAAGCATGCTATGTAAAGCATAAATTGGAACTGTAATCGAAAAAATCTTAACCATATTAAGCTTAAGCCATAGGGAAGAATCACTTTAAAAATTCTGTGAACATTGCTAGTAGTTGAAATTCGTCGTAACGCTTGCAAGGCCAAAATAAACAAAATAAATATTTCAAATAATAAAGAAGTCAGTTCAAAAAAACAAAAGGAAAAATATTAAATGTATAAATGTCATTCATAAATGAGTAAAATCGAAAGGGCTTTTCTTTTGTTTATACTTTTAATGTACCCCACATGATCCTCTAACTGGGAGCGTTTGGCAGCTTGGTCCCAATATGTGTCGCATTTCTTGCTCATTCGCATCTTTGAGAGAGAGAGAAAATAATAGCTTATTTCTAAATAAATTTTCATAGACACGTAGTCAGAAAACACACCATTTGTAGAAGGGTAACAATTGAATACATCAGCTAATACACTTACCTATTATAATTTTATAAATTAATTTACCGAGAATCACAAACAAAAGTACTTACTTTTAAACAACAGGTGTCCCGCAGATGCTGTCATTAAAATACCGCCAATTTTTATTGAATGTTCCGATGATCAATTGTCAAAGAATATCCGCCAGGGGGGTGCAGGAAAACAAAATTACGACGTATTGAAATGAAAACGTATTATGAAGGCTCGCCAAAATACATTAGTATTTAAAAATAATTGCAAGTGACGGTTACCACTTTCAATTTCGTAAAAAATTGATTTCCGAAAAAAATAAACATGCTAACTAAGTTTGCGAGCACCTCGTCTTTTTAAATCGAATTTTTCATATAAAAAGACGCGTTTTAGATGCATTATAGCAAGAAGAGAAAGACGTCTTTTAAAAGATATATTTTAGATAACTTTTAGATGTCTTTTAAAAGAAGTCTTTTAAAGATATCCTAAAAGACATCTAAAATGCGTATACTACAAGATTCGAATTTATTTACTTTCAAAAGACGTTTAAAAGATGTCTTTTGAAAGATCTTCTTAAGAAGATGCAATGAAGACATCTCAATAGCGTTTTCTAACAGAATATTTAAAAAAGACATCTTAAGACGTCTTAAAGACGTCTTGTGCCGGCTGGGAGGCCTTAGGTGATTCCAATGATTGTTCGAATGTCATTTGAACAAAACGTAAACATTATCCTATCGTTTTGAAATTTCATAATCATAGCGTCTGTTGCTGGGACAAAACGTCGAGCCGAAAAAAAGTCCTGCAAAATTAAATACAAAACTTTAATTTTAAAAGAGTTACAGAAGACGAGGATATAATCACCCAACCAACGACTGAAGAAGTGCTGAAATGAAAGCCATTAACATCCTCAAACATCTCAGCATTTTTTCAAATTTTGGAAAAGAAATGATGAAGTCACTAAGTGGCTAAAATCACAATATTTAAAAGAATTCCATACAGCATAAAATCTTTCTGTAAGCTTTATTCCATACAGCTTACAGAAAGATTTTGTTACAATCCTACATAAAATAGAAAAACCATGATAAATTTCCAAACTCTCTATTACTCGAACTCCCCTAACTCGAACGATTTCTGATTCCCCGTAGCTATTTGAGTTATAGAGCCAACTGTATTATTACTGCCCTCACCCTCCAGCAGCGACACACAGAGGAGACAGTCAATCTCGTGTTGCCGCCGCAAAATGGTTCAGGTGTCAAAAGTATCAGAGGGGATCGGTGCCACATTCCGGCAATCATTTTGATCGGCGTTTATCAGGTTGGCAGACGTTTCGGCGGACGTTTCGATGACCCGACGGTCGTTTTTTTGCGCTGCTACGTGATATCGGCGGTCATTTTGACCATTGTTTTTATTATCCAGCGGGACCACCCTTTTAAGGAAATGAATAATTTCGCTATATTAAATAAATCCATTAATAATACCGCCTTGCTCCTTCCTGGCACCTTACTGAGACGACGGGGCACTCGACTGAAGTACCGACCTGGGTCGCTCTGTGTAGAGTCAATTGACTGGATCACCGCAAAGGAAAATTCGGCGGAGGTAAAAGAGGCGCTGGGACGAGAGGCGGTGCAGGTCGTCGGTAAAATAACGTTGGTATTTTGCAGAACAACTTATTCCTGTAGGTTAGAAAGTACCTTTGTACGGAAGGTACAAAGGTATATAAAAAACTTACCAAAAAACCCAAACAAGTGGAAATCTAAACACAACTATCTTGTTCCAACTCTAATTCATTCTGTTTTTCTTTCCTTCATTCTGTAAAATATTATACAAATTATTCAAAACGAGGCTTCAATAAATTTTTGACCGGCCCCGAGTTTTTTACAGCCGCTGCATTTCGTTCTGCTCTTATAAAAACGGTGGTTTCCATCCTCCAAATGACCATTCAAACATTAAACACCGCAGTACTATATCATCTCTTGAAAGTGTTTTGCCGTGCTGTGAAACTATCGAGAAAACGCAAAGTCGAAACGACCGCCCAGGCAATAAATTGCCGAGAAGAACACCCCCGGACTTTATTACACCAAGAACACCTCGGTTATTGATACACCGGCCTAAAACATCGCAGGATCATAGAAACAAACGGCCAAAAACATCGTCGACCTCGAGCAGCGCAGAAAAACGACCGCCGGGTCATCGAAACGTCCGCCGAAACGACCGCCGACCTGATAAAACGCCGACCAAAATGATTGCCGGAATGTGGCACCGATCCCCCCCTGATACAAAAGACACGTGGGACAAGAAGCAACGTAAGGTGCGTTGTTGCGTTGCGAGCATAAAGAACGCGGCAGATAGCTTTTCTTGGTCATCTTCAGGGTAGCATGTCTGTTCCCGTACTGTGTGCTGTGTGTATTCTCTTCTCCCAAACTAATACAATTTTAAATTTTGTTTTATGGTATTGACGTTTGGATATGCTATTTTATTGTCGTAGAAGACATGCAGGAAAAGTGTGTTCTAAAAAAAGTGTCACAGCTAGCTAGCTCTCGCTGTCCGCCATGCTATTATAGCTAGCTAATAGTATATCAATCATCGTTGCATTATATCTGTTCTCAAATTTAGGAGTATAGCTATATATAACATTGAAATTCATGGATCAAAATCCTGGGAATTATATAAAATGGGCAACACAGATATGCAGATAGCTAGAGCTATAGCTAGGTGACTTCCCAATTCTCGGATCCGGGTTAACAATATCAAATTTTGAAAAAGAAAACAAGGAACTTCTGAGAAAAATGGATTTATCAGCAAAAATTATATAACATAGGAAATTGAGAATACTGAAAGATTATTAGAACAGGATTTATTGTATTTTAAAGTTTTTAAATTTTATAAGAGTTTGACCATAATATCTATATAACTGCAGTGAAAAATTTTCACTGCAGTTAATTTGTGTGGTCATTTCTTCATACACATCAAAAGTTTGGCTACTTAGTGTATAAACTTGAAAATTTGCCTGTTTTCAAAAATTTTGGTGCTGAATTTAAATATGTTGGTCATTTTTGTTGAAAATGATCAGAAAATTTCAAGCATGTTAACCCGGATCCGAGAATGTTAACAAAAGTTAAAAAAGTTGCTGCTTTTTTGTACATGTGCAGGCATTTCTGTAGGTAGAAAATATAAACAACAGACCATGGTAATCAAAGAAATCAATCCAAAAAAGAAATATTCACTTAAAATTGGTGAAATTTTTTAAGAAGAATATAGTTAAAATTCAATTCCAGTATCTCTTAGATCTTATCTTTAACCAAAAAAACTTTAATCTTTATCAATGGCCATTTTACCCTGTGAAAGTCCTGCTTTATTACCTACACCACCCGTTGTTCTTAAAATGAAATCAAAACAAATACATCACACGTAAAGTGGTCTATAAGCTACCTATTTTTTATGTAATAAGATAAGCTTCTGATTTTTGCATTGAAGGAAGCAATGTACACATACACAGCATACTTTCCAACTTAATTGTTCAATAAAACAGGAGGTTTAACATTTTTTAATAACTCTTTGTGGCTTCAACTTTGGTATTCTCCAGGCAGAGGGGATGCTCTCCTTCTGTGGCTCTTGTTTTTGGTGTTGTGTACAACATGAACTTTTGTCAAATGGTCAAACCTTCACAGTAGAATCTTAATTGAACAAAACTTACAAGTTAAAATGTGTTATAATTTAAATGACAAAGATTAACCAGTATATATCTAAAAAATAGTACAGATTTAAAAATAGAAAAAGAATTCAAATATCCAGTCTTTAATTTATAAAGTTTGACCACAAAAACAGCATGCTTAAAGCGTGTGTAAACCATTTTATAATGGCTTATGTGGCAATATTACACTGCATAATCGAAACTGATAATGGCATATGTTTTATTGTCAACCTTTCTAAATTAAAGGGTACCTCTCACCTCAAAAAACTTATATATATTAATGATATAAATGGTGGGTGTGGATAAAGAATTTAATAGTATTAGTTTCTTTCTGATATCTCCAAAATATTTATATAATTCAAATTTACTTTTTCTCATCACATGCCCAAAAAACTGCATTCGTAATAGCGAATCTACTGATGTAATGTAATTGATGATTTACACAGGCATAAAATATGCTGAACAAGCCTGGCAGAAAAACATGGTAATATTTTCAGCTTATAATATAATTTTGTGCAAAATATATTGGATATTTAATGTTAAAGCTTACCTCCTGCGAAAAAGCAAGTTGATGTCATATGAAGGAGCTCGAAAAGTTGTCTAACAATCTTTTTATTTATTAAAAAAATCTTTATTGGCTTCTGAGATATGTATTGAAAGTTTAGCCAATTATGCAGAAATTTGACATCATCAATTAGATGCTAGAAACAATTGCTGGTATGATGATAAGCAGGGTAGCTAAGTAATAATATTCAAGTAATATGTTCAAAATACCAAACTGGATGGGTGAAAACATATTTACATCACCACATACCTTAATAAACTCTTCAAACAAACTACACCTTTTCTCTAAGGATTGTTAGGTTTTTTTTTATATAACAGCCCTTGAAAACGAGGTTGATAGGATACATACTTTTTTCTATCATACTTACTTGAATAATCATTACCCTGCCCAGTAAAGCAGGTTTTGGATCAGTATTTTTACAATTTCACCTAAAGATTTGTTTTCATTGACTTTGTGTCCTTTGCCAATAGTACTCTGACTCCTCACAGCAAATGAGGAAATTATTTGGAAGGCTTATCTCGCTGTCTAGATATGAAAAAGAGAAAACAGGCTCTGGGAAGGAGCTTGGACTTTGACTGCAGTAGTGTAAGTAACAGTCATTTCTAAATTTTCAAAAGTTTAGAGAGGAAAGCTGCTATCACTGCCGAAGGTAGCACACACCTAAAAATGGCAAAAAAATAATACAGTATTTCTACAAATTATGCACAATAATTAATTTCTGTAATAGTTTAACGCTGAGAAAAGTTTTCTTGAGGTGGTAGGTAACCTTTAAGTATACTTTAGATATATAAAATACATTACAATTTTGGATTGAAGTATTGTTCTGAATCATCAAATCAAATATGGTATGTATATTACTGTTTATTTAATGATTCCCAAAGAATATGAACTGTGGACAACATCAAAATAGTGCAAAAGGATTTATTTTGTATATTTTTTCCTTTGGCGACTTCCATTTAATTAGTTGTTCTACAGGCGAAGTTGATAGTAGCTTACGGTTGGTTGGTCGGTCGGTCGGCAAAATAAAAATAATTTTATCGAGAATATATGGTCGAATCAACTAATAAAATAATAAAAAATAACAACGGAGGAGGGTGTTACGACAACCGTTTTTCTATGTATTTTTGCATAACGCACGCATTTTATATTTTTTAATTGTGAAAGAAAAATAATAATAATAATTTGTCTCACTAAAAAATATGTAACTAGTTCTCAAGGTGAAAAGATAAAAATACTTGCATGCTCAAAAAATTGTTTTTAAAGGTAACGCAGCAAGAATTTTTTTTGTGTTGTTTTGAAAGTTATACAGCAAGTTGTACTTGCGCTGTTTTGAAATTTATACAGCAAGTTATTTTTCTACCTAAAATAATAAAACAAACAATTTTGGTGTTCTTTTAATGTTTTTTGTGCAGTTTTATAGGAAAATTTAAATTTAAGTGCAAATTCTTTTTCGAACTATGGGTATATAGTTGAGAATATTTAAAGTCTTTTGCAGCGTTAAAATCATTTTTTTAAGATTCATAACGGAGGAGGGTGTTATACGACAAGCGTATTCTATCTTGTTTTAATTATTTTTCCTAAATGGTATGACTAAAGTCTTACTGTATTACAGTTTGTGTAGCGTAATTTTAAACATATATATTAAACATAACGAAGGAGGGTGTTACAACAATAATCTCTTGTTTTTCACTTGTATCATAACTATATTTTAGTGAAAGTAGCTAATTTTTGTTATAAATCACATAAGAATTTAAACTTCTGTTTAATGTTACTGTAGAGGAAAAAACTATGAGTAGTCTCAGAAAAACCCTTATAATTTATCAATACTTTTATATTTTTTATGTTTTTTTGTTTCTGAATGCTTGATGAAAGACTTTTTTGGTGGTGCTATTTTCGTGAAATGGTAATTTTCCAAAAAGAAAATATAATGAAATAAACACACACCAATTTTTTTTCACAGTACGTTTTAAAATGGCTTCTTTTTCCGAGCGTGTGGCCGCAGACTTATTCGTTTTCGCACCATTATATTCAGCATAAATTAAATTCAAAAAGGTTCCCAGGTTTTTTTCTAATAATGTCGTTATGAAATTATTTGTAATTATATATAATCATTCAAAAAAAATGCATATTTTTTTCTTTCTGTCGTCATAATTCGCTAATCAGTAATTTATACAAAAAAATCCGGGAACCTTTTGTGCATAATTTATTCAGCTTTTCATAACCGAAAATTTCAATGAGCCAATAGGAAGCTTTTGGAAAAAGAGACCACAAACGTAAAGGCATGTATGCGAAAATTTACTAACGGGATAATTGTTTTTAAAGATTTTCGTAGGTGTTATAAAAATGTGTGAACTGAGTATGCAGAAAGATAATAGAAGTGCGAACTTTTTCTTTGAATATGCATGCACACGCTCAGAATCATTAATAGACAGAAGTCAGGTTTACAAGAGACAGCTTATATGCATATTCCTTAACTTTGATTTTTTTTAATTCAATAGTGCAAGTAAACTATCTAAAAGATATTATTATGCATATTTTTATACAGGTGTGAAGGATATAACAGCTCTAAAAAGGCTTTTTCCAGAAAAAAGGGATGTTCCAAATATTTTCATAGACTATAAAACAGGCCATTCCTTGAGACGAGTGCGATGGCACGCGCACTCGTCCGCACATTCGTAAAAAGATTTACGAGTGCTTTTTTTGCACTGGTGAATTTTTTCTTTTTCTAAAATATTATAGAGTGATGAAAAAAGCTATTACGCTGATTACATAACATTCATTTCTTCGTGATTGATTTGTTTAAAAAGTATAAAGAACATTAAAGTCGGCCCCTTTCCTTCATGCTGACACTCTTATGCTTGGCATAACACTGAGACTGAAACGAAAGACGGTAGACCATTTAGAACTATTCCACAAGTCAGTCCAACCTTTATCGTCACAGAGAATACTGCGAGAAGAGTGTGCACCCATGCAAGTTAAATATAACCAGAACATGGGAGAGGTTAGGTGTCCTGTACCTTAATACAGCTTTCAGATGAATGTTTTTGTGATGTAATACCAAAGAAAAAACATGTTAAATAAAGTTTAAAAAATCTTTTTAAAAGAAGAAGGAGAAATCAAAAATGTTTAGAAATATATCTAATGCCAAAAACATGCCAACACACTTGTGGTTAATACGTTTTACAATCAAAATTCGTCTCTATACAGCAATAACATAACCTTGTGGTAAACAAAAAATAGTTAAGTGTGAATCACACTTGCAAATATTCACATCGCACTTGTAAATTTAGCTTACAAGTGCGATTTTTGGCACACCATAGCACTCGTAATTTTTTTAGCGGGTGCTTTATGTAGCTCTGGCATAGTTTTATTCAAGAAATGGCCTGATAAAATATTTTTTCTATATGTCATGAATTTTTTGCAAAAAACCTAAAAACATTCGGTCAAAATAAAAAGAATTTAAAAATGCAAGAGGCCTCGTTGATAATATTTTACCACCAATTTCTCCATCTAGAATTGCAAGCTGTGATAAATAAAACAAGTTGTCAATTCGAATTTCTTGGCATTTAAATTACTGTGCCAAAATTTATTGTCTGTGCAAAGTAACATACCCTTGTAATTAACGTATTGTAGAAGTGACCTCAGATAAAATTAAATACGATATGTCACCTTTAGAGTACTGCACACATGTCACCACAAGAGGAACAGGAAAAACTCCTTGAGGAATCCTTACAAGTAGTCAAATCGCAAGCATTTCTGATGAAAAGATGTTTGGTAAGAACTTATTTGTTTAATTTATTATATAGCATTGGCATATTTTATAAAGGATCTGGAATAATAGTGTATGAAATAATTTCTCAAACCATTGTTTCTGAATAATTCTAGCCTATTGAAAAAAACAATTTAAAAGAAATTTGATTGACTACTGTCTTATTATTTAACATATAGATAAGATACAGTTTTTATATACTTTTTATGTATTTTGCTGCTAGGACAAAGCCAAAATAATGGATGCTTTGAAACATGCTTCAAATGTACTTGGAGAACTACGGACCTCACTGTTATCACCAAAGAGTTACTATGAATTGTGTATCTTTTTTCGTATAATGTTGATCATTTATTTCTGGGTTATTATGTAAAACATGCCATCGCAAAAATATCATTGACATTTTTTTTTGAAAGAGAAGATATACTGTATATCACTTATACAATTATCGTTATGAAAAGCAGACATGAATTTATTACCATAAAACTTTTTGCCAAAATGAAACTCCTTTGCTCGTCCCAGGCCTCTTGTTTCTTTTCTGACCATTGACCTTTATAATATATATGCATTAATAAAGTTTGAATGCATTCCGACTAGTATGACTAAAATTACTTATGACAGATGACATGGAAATTTCTGCAGCATAAATAAATCTGAAATTCTGTAAATGTGATCTTGATGACGAAAAGAGTTTTTTTAAAAAAATTAAAACAACTTGTTTTATACGTAGGGTTCCCTTTAACAGTGCTTACACATCTCTTTTCAATAATTATATTATTCCACTTGTTTCACAAAATAGCACACTTGACAAACATGTTGGTTTGAATATAGCTTCGGTTTAAAAAAAATTTCTCATTCAACCGCTTTATTTTGTAATTGTTTGCTGAATTTTACTCGTTTTTTTTTTTGCTTGCCTGATAAATCCCCTTGGGAAAGAGATAGAATGTAACAAAAATCTTTTCATTACCATTTTCTTGTTTGAAATAGAATAATAAAAACTTTTGTATTAAAAAATTCTGTTGTTTTAGGGATTCAAGATCTTTCTTTGAAATATTCAAATATTTTAGAGAATGATTTAGACATAAAAAAAATTAAACAAGAACATTACAAAATTAACTTGAAATTACCCTTTAATACCTGGGTCCCAAGACCAATAGCGCTAACCACCTGAAACTAAGCAAACTGTTAAGTGTCTTGAACAGGTTTGTGTGGTAAAATTTGTAATGGTAAATTTAAAAATCCCACAAAATGAAGGCAATACCCCAAAAATGTGAGAATACTTTCATAAATTTGTATGGGGTTGCAGAGCTTAATAAAAGTTGACATAAATTGGCGATTTTCAGCACTAAGAAAGAAAAACAGTTGATTGGAATTCAATCCAAATGGTTTTTCATAGATCTAAGTTGCTTTTACAATAAACAATGTATACAAGTATTAAATACATAACGACCGGGCAACGGTCACTGAAAAGACGTTACCGAAATCTATGCACGATAAAAAACCATTATTTATCAAGATTGTAGCTATACTGCAAAGCAGAAGTTGTATATAACTACCAAAAATTCTTAGTGAGTAAACAATGTTAAATTTACCTTCAATTGGATCATTTTAAACAGTTTCATATCACTTGTGGGTAAGGTAAATTGTGAAACAAATATCCCTGCTGTTTAAAGATTTCTGCCTTTAGCAACCTAGGGTTACCTGCAAAGTTTTGAAATTAAAATAGACCTTGAAACTAAGGAATATGGGGAAAACAAATCATCAGTGTGTAATTAAAGTCTAAATTAATTGGTAACTAACCATCAATGTTAGATCATGGCTCACTTTTTTAAATTACATAAATAAAATTGATTAAAAAAGTTACAGCTATTATTCTGAATAAAAGGTGAAAACTATAACTAAATATATTTTAACTTTTGAACAAGTTTAATTTCAATGAACTGATAATTTTCATTTGTTCAGCAATGAATATATTAGCATTTGAATGTTCCAGTATTTACTCTTTTTTGAATTGTGTTTTTGGAAAATGCTGATGGTAGATGTTTGGATAATGGCTGATCTAAAAAAGAAAGAATGTTTAAGAATGAGAAACAAGAATACCATTAGCACAAACTGAATTAACACCAGGTTATTGTTTTTTAACCTCTGGATTTATTAAAAAGAGACAAATTATTATGTCATGTACCGCACCATGTATATATTATAAAATTAATCAAGCTGACACATAATTATTATATTACTTTGATCAGAAGGAAACAATTTTCAGTGATAAAACACAAAAAACCCTTTCTAACTGGTTTGCGATAAACTGTTTAAAAAGCCACTGTATGTTGTAAATAGACTAAAATTTGGTGAGAACATAATTAAAAAAAAAAATCATAGCAAAATGTTTTTATTGCTGTAGTAGCTTTTTGCGACTGATATTTCATGAAATTCTGGTTTTGTGCATTCCAAATATTAACAAATGGAAAAGGGTGTTACACATAACCCAAATGTGGCACACATTTTATTTATACCCTTTTTGACTCATTTCAATCATAAGAATTGCTCTTAATGTTTTTTTGCACATATACCTTTAATCAAAATACTGTCAAAAATTATTTATCGGTGTTCCTTAAAAATTATAAAACTATGATAACAGTGGAATTTTTTTTGGCTCAATTTCATTAAACTGGTCTTAAAACATGCAATAGCAAGTTTCAAGTCATTATTTTAATTTTCATTGAAGTTATATGAATTTTATTTTTAGTGAAAAGTACGGTTTAAACGAATTTGATTATGTATCACTCTTTTTGATTCAATTTCTTGAATATAAATTTTATTTTTGAAAGTGCGATTTCTTTTGACAAATAAAAAAGTTGAACATATTTCCAACTTTTCTAATTCGACAATTGGATTCAATAAGTTGAAGAAAAAAATAATATACATATAATCAAATTTGTCAAATTCAAAAATCAAAGGCCCGTTTTATGAGATATTTTGAAAGAGGTTGATAAGATATTTGAAGGAAATTGTGGTATTTTTAAATTGTTTTTGTTGAAGGGTTAACAACTATCAGCTATTTTTCACTAGAAAAAATCAAAAGAGTTCTGTTTACAATTGTAGAGATAAAGCTTTTCACACTATATAATATGGATTCTTTTTGTAGTAGGTCAGGGATTTTTAAAGTTCAGGTATTTGTCAAGCAAACTTTGGAAAAATATTTTGTGAATACATACTTTGGGTGAGTTTAAGGAGTCCTTAAGGGACTTAAAGGGAACCCAAAGTATGATATGATATTGGACTTATATTACAGAGACCTTAAAATTTGGTTAACAAGTCTTTTTAATTTTTTTAAAAAGTTCTTTTCGTTCTCAAGATATTCACATTTAAAAAATTTCAGATTTAATTATGACGTCATATTTAAGTAAGAGCAAATATTGACATTTTCTGTCATCAGTAATTTTAGACTTGCTTAAGGATTTGTATTCAGACTTTCTTAATGTATTAATGTATTTTTTCTCTTTTCTCTTACCTTGGGTTCCCTTTAAGGGGTCAATGGTGAAAACGTTTTGTCATGCTTTAACAACTTTTTTGGGTGGAGGTGTCTCAACAGTTCCACACAAGAATATTGTGTAGTGACTATATCTTTTCATGTTATAGTTAAATACACAGAACATTGTTTGGACGTTATCTTTAACACCCTTTTTACATTACAAGTTGTAAGTGACGGGATTTTAAACACAATATCAATTTTAATTAAACTTTAATTAAACTTAAATTCCCTGCAAAAAACGTGCGCACATTTTACCATAACATTTGCATTTATTCTTATTTTTATCTAGTTACAATGGTTAGTTTAACATGATTTGATAGTAGTATCGAAATTTATTATTTTGTCTTTTTTTGTAAATTCGAGTAATGTTTGCATATGTTTTCGATAGCGTATAAAATTTCATTTTCTATGCGAAAGTTATACTTTATGCTACCCGCTTATTTTTAACAAATTAAGAAAGTGGTACAGTTTTTTGAAGTGTTTTTGATAAGATAAACTCTCAGGGATCTGCAATAAATAAAAAGTACAAATAATAAATAATAAAAAAAGAAATTTTTAATTTACCACTACAGAGGGAAACGACATATTTATTAAATAAAAATTGACTTTTTTTTACTTCTGCTAACCTATAATGTGTATATACATATATATAGTTACACCGCAGAGCACATATCCTGCTAAGTTGCTGGTATCCAGGCTAAAACATTTGACCTTTGAAAATTTCCATTTTCTTAAATGGAAATTGTCTAGTTGGTGGTAACCAGCTTTAATGTAATCTTTTTTTTTTAATCATGTAATTTTTCAAGCAAAAACTATTTGAGTTTTCTTAGCTAGTTAGCTGCATAACGTTTTGATGCTGACCTGCCCTTTTCTCAGAGTTATATAGCTAGCTTAACTAGTAATTTTTAGAATTTTCCTGCAAATAATAGTCCCCTACCCTTTGCAAAGAAAATCTGTGTTCATCAAAAAACAAAAATAGTTTTACAGTAAACTTAAAATACTTGCTGCAAAAATTTTAAATTTTTTGACCACCAACCAAATTGGCTTGACTAGCCATGGTGATCTTGAGGGAAAAGATATGTCTTTAGTCTTTTGACCTGCTGATCAAGCTTAAAATTTATGCATCCTTAATTTAATGGAATTTCAGACATGAGTGTTAGTGATGAACTAAGACATCTCGAAATTTTCTTGCTGGATGAATTCAACAAAGGACGCAAAGTAAACGATCTATATGAACTGGTCCAATATGCTGGCAATATTATTCCTAGATTGTAAGTATATATATTTAAGTGAAAGAAAACTTTTGTAACAAATATTTTCTAATTTAAAATATCCTAGTGAAGTCAAAATGGTTTGGTTCTTATGGTGATAGTGAAAATAAAGTTGGAGGGAATATATAAAATGCTAAAAATAATTATTATTTAAACATTCATTAAATAAACTTCTACAGAGCTTTAAAAGTTTATTTATGTTTTTAAATAATAAAGAATAGTTTTTTTTATTGTAATGGATTTACATATTTTTTTAAGGAACTTGGCAAGATTTTTATCCAATCCAATTTTTATCCAATTTTTATCCAAATCATATTTGAACAGACAATTCTGATGTCAAAGGATTTTTTCATCTTTTTTGATACGGAATTCTTAAATGTTGATATAATTTTTTCAGATACCTATTGATTACTGTTGGTATTGTTTACATCAAATTTGGTGACGTTCCTAAAAAAGATGTGATCAAAGATTTGGTTGAAATGTGTCGTGGAGTTCAGCACCCATTGAGAGGGTTGTTCTTGAGAAATTACCTTCTCCAATCAACTCGAGGGCAACTACCTGATAGTGATACTGATGACCAAAGGTTGGTATAAAAAGTTTGGGATTTTAGTAGAAAAGCATTGGTTGGCATAACCAATACTTTTGTAAACTACAACCAATTTTTATCTTTTTAGCGAAGGTACCGTGAAGGACTCTATTGATTTTATTCTCTTAAATTTTGCTGAAATGAATAAACTTTGGGTACGAATGCAACATCAAGGTCATTCAAAATACAAAGAGAAGAGAGAAAGAGAACGACAAGAGTTAAGAATTCTTGTGGGTACTAACCTTGTTAGACTTAGTCAGCTTGAAGGTGTTGATGTTGAGACGTACAAAAAAGTAAGTTCTTTTATACAAAGAATAAATAGTGGAGCAGTTTTTGTGAACTGTGCATAATTTAGTTTCAAAATCACAACCTCGTTTTATTATGTGAGGGGAATATATCTTACCATCTAAAGTTTGTTTGTCTATTTCTCTTTTATGAAACCTGAACTTAGGTATCCTAAACTAAGGGCTGCTTTTTATTAGAATTTATTAGAGATATCAGGGAATTTTATTTCCCTCTTTTGGCTGTAAATCCTGTGTCATGTTCTACACAACTACAAATTGGTTTTTGTTAGGATGTTTTACCTGGAATTTTGGAGCAATGCATTTGTTGTCGTGACCCAATTGCACAGGAGTATTTGATGGAATGCATTATTCAGGTATGATAGTAAAAAGGAGAAGTGTTTTTGGTGAAAAGGGAGTGGGGGATGTACTTGGTAGTTTCCTATTAAATACGTTAATCGTAACAAATGCATTTGTCAAAGGTTTAGTTTTAAATTTACAAGAAATACTTACCTGTGAAGTTACTCCTATACTCTTTTTAAGTAGAACTGTAATTAACAGAACAAATTTCAATTGCCCTGCAAACACTTAACTTTAATTCAAAGACATCTTCTCTTACAGGTTTTTCCAGATGAATTTCATCTACAAACCCTCAATGCTTTTTTGAAAGCTTGTGCGGAACTTCATCAAGATGTCAACGTGAAAAACATCATCATTGCTCTTATTGATCGATTAGCTATGTTTGCGCACCGAGATGATGGACCAGGAATTCCAAACGATATACGACTATTTGAAATATTTTCACAACAAGTTGCTCATGTTATACAAGTGAGTACATTGATTTAGTTTAATACAACAATTTGATCTTTGCGTGAGTGCGTGGTAGTTCTAGAAAAATGCTGTCATTAACATGGAAATAACTCATATCAACCCCAGGTAACTAGAGCCCCCCTCATCCGTTTTGGAATCGACGGATTGGTGGCATTAAAATTTCTTTAAACCCTTATCTCCTTATCGGTTCGTCAAAGGCATGGTATCCTATACAATATCTTGATCAGTGTTTCAAGCTCTGCACAATAGGATGTAATCAAGTTTCTGAAAAAAATATACATTTATTGTATGTTCATTCAACTAGTCAAAGAACTCTCAATTGCATTGATTGATGAAAAAACATAGTTCAAGACATTATACACTGAAAACATGTACATCTGATCAATCTGTTTATAAATGTTTCTATACCATGATTTAAGATCGGGATTACAATGTTTTGCTTTCTTTCACAGCGGAAGAGATATTATTTTTTTCCTGCTTAAAGAGAAAAAAAGATTTTTACAGTATAACATTTACTTTTAGTCTCGAAGCGACATGCCCACTGAAGATATCGTAGCTCTTCAAGTTTCCTTGATCAACTTAGCCTTGAAATGCTACCCTGACAGAGTTGATTATGTTGACAAAGTTCTCGAATATACGGAAGAGATTTTCAGCAAGCTAAATCTTGCTCAGTAAGTTTTATATTATTAGATACTTTCGCAATGATGTTGGTCAGTTTTGTGTAAGTCGTTTCTCTTTGCTGACAGATATTCCTGATTTCCTGATTTTCTGCTTAACATCAAATAATATTAATGTTGGAAGTGATTTAAATTTATATTACACGTGTTTTTTTTTAAATGAATAACTGATGACTTTACAGTTTACATTCAAGAAGGTAATTTCTCAAGAAACCCGCTTATAAAAATACTTTTTCCCCTTATTTAGCATCGACAAAAACAACGCAGTCTCCAAAGAACTTATGCGTCTTCTGAAAATTCCTGTTGACATATACAACAATGTGTTGACCATTTTAAAGCTCAAGCATTTCGCACCACTCTTTGATTACTTTGACTACGCAACACGTAAGGAAATGGCCATGTATGTGATAAATAACGCGTTAGATAACGACACTTACATCCCATCTATGGAAGAAGTGGAAGGTATCTTGCAGCTTGCTGCTCCACTTATCATGGACCAAGACGATCAACCGACTGAACCAGTAAGAATTCTGCTAACTCTTTGGTTTCATAGACCAAAATTATGTCATTAACCTTATTGAATCCTAGTTTTATCTACAACTATTGAGTATCCGTGATCCAGTTGAAAACGCTGTGTTGAACAATATTGCAGAAAATAATAAGTCCAGATAATTTATGCACCAATTCAGTCGAAATCTTTTAAAGCATCCTGTTCAGATGAAAATTGAATTTGTGACATAATGTAAGACAAGCAAAAAAAACAAATTTGTTTCTTTGTTAGTGAAGCGTGTCATGCTTTTCTTGTGTTTATAGGAAGATCCTGAAGATTTTGCAGAAGAACAAGGCCTTATGGGACGGTTTGTAACGTTGTTATACTCAGACAATCCTGACCAACAGTACCTTGTAAGTGATTACTCCCTTTTGCATCTGTTCTGCATGAACACTCCATGCACGAGGGGGTTAGTTCATCGGATTTCTCTTGTTTTAGACCCAGAGTAATTAAGTAACTGACTTTCTCAACAAATAGTGCAATTTAACAAAGAAATTTAACAATTCTTTTATTACATACGGTTTTTTAATAAACATTCAGGCCTATCAATAAGAAAATAACACCAGAGCTATAAATCGCTCCCCCAAGGGTACAATAATTTAAACTGGGCGAGCAATTAGAATAAATAAAATAAGATTATAAACCCATATTTTATCACAAAGTCTGTTTTCTTTATGTTGTGTTATCTTTTTTATGTATTTTAGTTCTTTTTTACTGTAAATAATAAGAAAGATAACATTGATTTCTATGTGAGATGAATTAATGTTGCTCAGCAGGAAAACTTTTTTTAGAATTGGGGGAGCAATTAATGGCTCAGCTAGTTTCTCATTTCTCAGAATTGGGCGAGCCTTTGCGTGAGCTAGAGCAATTGCTCTCCCCTTATTGATAGGCCTGACATTTGAATAAGAACTAGGGTTTGTGACAAACGTTTGCGGTTTCTTCTTACATCACTAAACGTCACTACTTGTACGCTCTGATAATATAATAAAAACTTTTTAAAAAGACTCTGGTCACACTGCTTTTGATTTTTTTAGATATTAAATACTGCTCGTAAAAACTTTGGCAGTGGTGGAGAGAAGCGTATTAGGTGGACTCTCCCTCCCTTGGTGTTCGCTGCATTTCGACTTGCGTTTATATACAAGGATCAACAGGATCAGGTATGTATAACCACTCTGATTCCAACTTTGAGCTTCAATCAGTCAGATATTTTAAAATGTTCTCTTTTTTCAGGATGATAAATGGGACAAGAAGTGTCAAAAAATATTTCAATTCTGTCACCAGACTATCTGCGCTCTCTGGAAAGCAGATTATGCCGACTTGTCGCTCCGCTTGTTTTTGCAAGGCGCGTTGGCCGCCGATCAACAGAGGTTCACGAACGCAGAAACTGTTGCTTATGAGTTTATGAGTCAGGTAACAAGGACCACCTATGATTTCTTTTAATAGACATGTACTTGTTTGGTGAATGTAAGAGCGTGTTTTGATGAGTCCACAGAAGAATCTCACTGTTATACCTTCATTCACATTATTTATAGGCGTTTGCAATTTACGAAGACGAAATATCAGATTCAAAAGCACAACTAGCCGCCATTACATTAATCATCGGGACGTTCGAACGTGCAAGTTGTTTCACAGAAGAGAATCACGAACCACTTCGCACTCAGTGTGCTTTAGCCGCCTCTAAACTTTTAAAGAAACCAGATCAATGTCGTGGCGTTTCAGTGTGTTCTCACTTGTTTTGGTCAGGAAGAGTATTTGATGGCGAAGGAGAAGAAAAGGAGAGTTCAGAGGTATGACTTTAAGTGTGCACAACTTTGGCTACTGTTGCAAGGATGATAAGTTAAACCGATACCGTAGTGTTGGGTTATCACTTTAAATGAAATTATTAAATAACTTTGTGCAGTTGGAGTGGATATATTCTTCGTATAGTAAACTACATTGTCATAACTTTGCAGCCGTGATAAATGTTTTTTCTATGTTTCGCATTTTAGTGTCGTGATGGAAAGCGTGTTATGGAGTGTTTGAAGAAGTCTTTACGTATCGCCAACCAGTGTATGGACCCAACAGTTCAAGTGCAGTTGTTTGTCGAGATACTCAACCGATACTTGTACTATTATGAAAAGGGGAATGAAGCTGTAAGTTTTATTTTTTTTAACAACCATGCTTCCACCGAAATATAAAAGAGATAAATTGTCAATCTGTGTTCAATAATTTATTGGAAGAAATAGCTACTCTCATCTTGGGTCAATAGAACGTAAACTTAAAATTTTATCCTAAATTATAGTTCGGCATACTCGGAGAACTTCCCTATTGCTGTTTTCTTCAATATTACACCAAATGAAGTCTATAAACTTTAGGTTTTCTGTATGTATGTTTTGTGTCATGTTGTGACGAGAAGATCTTAAACTTGCAGTAGACTAGTATGCTGTTTAAATGAACGCGATAATGATACAGGACCCTATTAAATAACAGTACCATTTTGTAACTGGTTAGGCCATCCTGTGTAAGTATTAACTAATAAATAAATAAATAAATAAAAAAATAAATATCATTTGAACATCGTTTAGGTAAATGCTACAATTTTGAATCAGTTGATTGACAAAATACGTGAAGATCTTCCTGGATTAGAAGTAAGCGAAGAAGCAGAAGCGATAAATAAACATTTCCAAAACACACTTGCTCATATCCAAACGAAGAAAGAAAGTGGCGATGAAAACGAGGCCGCAATTTATCAGGACTTTGTATTTTAATCTTTGTAGACATTTTTATTTCGAATGGGGAGGGCGTTGATTTAAAATTCGATATCCGTTACGATAAATTAGGAAGCACATCTCAATTTTTCAACAAGAACACGTAACAATTAAATCACCTTTATTTTGGTAAGAAGTAGTCGTTTTTGTTGTTTTTTTGTATATATTAACTGCCTATTTCATTTTTTTCTTTAGTTTTTTTTTTCTTTTTTTAACAATGAAATTTTTATATACTAGAATAAAAATTATTTTTAAAGCATGTGCAATGATTTCAGGTATAGCCATTCGATGGTGTCCTTGTATAACAGCTTTGAGACATTTAAGACATTTAAATAAAAGCTTTTACAAAAGAAATTTGCATGGTGTCACGTGATGACTTAATGCATAAATGTTTCTTAGAAGCAATGAGTATAAACATGACGTTTGAACGGTAGAAATATAAAAAAGTAGGCAATCGTAATTTGACGCCAGATTTTGTTTTACGATTGACAGGAGTAAAATATGAATGCAGCTTCGCAAGTCTTCACCACCTGGGAGTTGGTGAAAAAAATCTTCTCTTACCTGCAGTGGTATAAAGTCTATCAGTTTCGTTATTTATCGCCGGCTGCGTGGTACACTTGTCAATCAAAAGTGCATGAAATAAATTGTTACGATGATAAAGATGTCGATAAAAATGGTAACTTTAACTCACTCTCAAATAAAAAAATTGCTTGCAATTTTCATGTTGTCTTTTTTTGTAGAAAAATGTCTGATCTCGTGTTAGCTAGGTAGCTACTTTTCTAAAGTTTTGCTTAATAAAACAACTCTGCGTTGGATTATGTACAACATTTTATAAGTTTTGCGATTTTTTTTCATTCTTTATGTCATCTGCATCGACCCATGAACAAAAGCTTTCATTTCGCCGTTTCATATAAACAGCGAGACATTTTAGGTTTTTTAAAATGCGAAAACGGACGAGCAAAATGTTGCTATAGTCATTTTTAGTTTTCTTATTGCAGCCAAAATAATGCTGTGGAATAGAAAAACTGTCTATTAGAGGATTCTCATCGCTTTAATATTTCATATTCTAGA
Organism: Hydractinia symbiolongicarpus; assembly: GCF_029227915.1. Lineage (NCBI taxonomy): Eukaryota > Metazoa > Cnidaria > Hydrozoa > Anthoathecata > Hydractiniidae > Hydractinia > Hydractinia symbiolongicarpus. The sequence continues at coordinate 12,438,235 of NC_079885.1, read as the reverse complement.
GCTTGATATTTACGAGTTATTTTTGTGTCTTGCCGTAAATGGTTGTCGAAATCTAAAATCGATTTGATGAGTACATCGAGGTGAAAAAAGCCTTTAACAGCAAGATGACAGAAATATTCCAGGGTAGCGACGTAGACAACGTGCTGGATAGGATGTTTGCTGATATCAAGAAACACGTGAACAATCCAGCACTACCCCAAAGTGGATTCACCATTACTCGAATCCTACACCTTGATGTAGATTTCCATAAACTGCGGCTAACAAGGGGTTCATCATACATAGAACTACCCAAATGGATGGCTTCCAAAAAGGCTATCATCAACCCAGTGAATGAGGATGATGAATGTTTCAAATGGAGTGTCATAGTATCCCCACACCATACAGAGATCGGAAGGAACCCGAATCGAATATCACAAATGCATCGCTATATTCCCCTCTACAATTGGCAGGATATTGTTTCCAACAACTATCAAGGATATATCCAAATTTGAAAAGAATAACACGGACATTGCGGTAAACGTCTTGTAGGTAATAGGAAAGAAGATCAATATCCTGCGGCGATCCGTATGTAACAGGTAGGTTAATCTGTTGCTTATCACGGATGGTTCAAAGATTCACTACACAGCTGTCAAAAGCCTATCGCGACTATGGGTAGTGAGACCTCAAAGAACACAAAATCAATGCATTTTTGCCTGAACTGTCTACAGGCTTTCAATACTCGTCCCAGTAGAAGATGTAAAGGGGACGAAAATCAAAAAGCTGAACAAGCATGTACCATCCGGATGGTGTACATACTCAAATTCGTCTATGATGATGTACCAGATCCCCTAACAGTCTACAGTGGTGAGGATTGCGTCAAGCAATTCGTGGACCACCTGGAGGACGAGGTGAAGTGGTTATATAAGACCTACCCCCAATAACTAATGCTGGAACTGACAAAGGTGTTAAAAAGGGAACATAATGAGGCCACCGAATGAAGATGTTTAACGACGAGAATAACCGCAAAGTTAGGGACCACTGTCACTACATAGGTTTGTACATAGGCGCGGCGCATATCAAGTGGAACCTTAAGTACAAGATACCTAACCATATAGCTGTCACCTTCCACAACCTTAGTGGCTACGATGCGCATCTCTTCACCCGCGAAAAATACGACACCCAGAACATTGGTTGAATAGCAGAGAATACTGAAAAATATATAAGTTTCAATGTTAAAATCAAGGTACCACTTGCAGGTATGGGGCATGGCGACGGAGAAATGTATAAGAAGATAGAGATTAGGTTTATCGATAGCTGCCGATTAATGCCATCAAGCCTGAATAAATTGGCAAGCAACCTCACTGACGAACAGTGCAAAAATCTGCGCTGGTTTTTTAACAAGGATGATACATTTAATCTCATACGCAGAAAGGGTGTCTATCCGTACGAGTGCATGGATGATTGGCAGCGATTCGAAGAGTTGGAGCTACCACCTAGGGACGCCTTTTACAGCATGCTGAACATGAATGAAATTAGTGATGATGATTATGAACATGCAAAAAGAGTATATGGAATTGTATCACCCCAGATGATGTAGTCACCATAGGGGACATGTGTATCTTAAGACAGACGTCCTGTTATTAGCCGTTGTTTTCGAAACATTTCGAGACGTGTGCTTAACAAACTACAAGCTTGTCTCTGCGCACTTTTACTCCGCACCCGACCTGCCATGGAAAGCAGCACTCAAGTATACTGAAATTAAGCTAGAACTTCTCACAGATCCTGGCATGCTATTGATGTTTGAGAAGGGGGTACGAGGAGGTATAACTCAGGAGGTACACTGGTATGCCAAAGCAAACAACAGATACATGAGGGACCAGTATGATTCGGATGTTGAGTCATCATACCTGCAGTACGTAAATGCTAATAATCTATATGGATGGGCCATGCGTCAGGACCTACCAACAGATGGCTTCAAATGGATCTCCAACGTTTGTTAGGGACAATAAACATGAGTACATTTTAGAGGTAAATATGGAATATCCTGAGAGGTTGCATGATAAACATAATGAGTTACCATTTTTACCTTAACGCATGACGATCAACAAGGACAAGAAACTGGTACCTAATTTGAAAAGCAAGCGTGGGTACGTGGTACATATTAGAGCCCTCCACGAAGCCATGAAGCATGGGCTTGAACTAAAGAAAGTACATAGGGTCATTCAATTTAATCAAAAGTCATGGCTTAGGGGATACATAGATCACAACACGGGGTTGAGGACTGCTGCAAAAAATGACTTCAAGAAGGATTTCTACAAGCTCATGAACCTCTCTGTGTTTGTAAAGACGATGGCAAATATCCAGAACCACCGCAACATTCAGCTGGTTACCAACGAGGACAAGTATATGAAGCTTGTTATGAAGCCCAACTTTAAGAGTGGAAGCCGGTTTAGTAAACACCTCCTAGGCTTTGAAATGGGGAAGACTGAGGTAAGGGTGAACAAGCCGGTGTATATAGGCCAGGCAATCCTAGACATGTCAAAAAATTGTGATGTATGAGTTCCACTACGACTACTTGCAAGCAAAATATAGTAGCAAGCTGCAGCTCTGCTACATGGATACGGACTCGTTCGTTTATCACATTCGAACCCACGAATTTTACAGGGATATCAAGGACGATGTCGAGAAACGTTTTGATACGAGCGCATATAGTAGGGACGATAATAGGCCTCTCCCCATAGGGGAAAACAAAAAAGTCGTGGGTTTAATGAAAGACGAGCTAGCAGGAAAAATCATGACTGAGTTCATAACACTGAGGGCAAAGTTATATGCCTATGAGAGACTTAAAAGAGAGGGCGGTTACAGGAAAACGAAGGGCGTAAAAAGATGTGTGACCAAGAAGTCTATCACTTTTGACGACTATAGGCGATGTATGAAGGAAGGTGTTGATATATGCAAAAGCCAGGTCTTGATTCAACACAAGAACCATAAAATATATACCCAAGAGGTGAACAAATTAGCACTTAACAGGGTAGATGACAAAAGGCTCGTGCAACAGGATCAAATTTCAACACTGGCCCGTGGACACTACCGCCGGTAGACACCCGAGAATAACTAAATGGAAGTGTGTTTGTATATCTCTGTAATACTACCTTATGCCCTGATTGTATTTTGTTTTTTTCGTTATAAAAGGCTAATAATAAAGATGTCAGAGCTTGCACAAGTATTCTACACAGCCTCAGAAAATTTTGAACATGTCGAAAAACCAACGGATAAACGCCAAGCCTGGAAGGATGCCTTGCATAGGGGTAAGGGACATCTCCTACCGAAGAAATGTACAGAAGGCTTTATCGACAAGGCCCCTGATGACGCGGTAGAAAAGGTACATGCAGAGTACGTACAACGAGAATTACAGGAGAAGGGGAAAAGACGGCCAAGGATTTGACTACTCACGCGGTCAGCCTATACGCAAATTTGATTGGGAATGTCGTGGATAGCGACAATGTCGATTATTTACGTAGGGACATTGAAGAGGACCCTATTATACGAGATGCCATGACACATCTCGGGATCCTTGTGTACTGCAAAATTGGTAGATGTCTAGCTCCAATTTTGGTTGCGGGGCATACAGCTAGACAAAGGAGTAAAAAAGAGGATGAGGCGGAGGGAAGGAGAAAGATCTTTGAGGATGTAAAATTTATCTTATAGCCCTTCATAGTTATAACATAAATGATTGAAGAACAGAAACAAGAAGAGAGAGTCATTACAAAGCCAGTAAAGCATCCGGGGCGTGTGGCCCAGGGACACAAGTTGGCGGCACTGATGAAGAAAAGAAAGGAAGAAATGAAACAACAAGAGGGTACGGTAGAACCTACAGTCAAAACCTCTTCTGGAGCCAGTTCCGTACAGTCAGTCTACATGTACGGTGTAGGGACTTTGGCCGTGCTTGCGATAGGGTTGGTGTATGGTACAAGTTTGGAAACAAACCCCACAAGCCCGCGATTCATCCCGAGCCTCAACAAAAGGGCAAAGCCCAACCCCAGATTGACATTTTTCGAATGCACTAATGTTTTTTAAAATGCTCTAAGTAAATGACTACAAGCAAAGCTCGCATGGATAGCAACATTATCCCCAAAAGAGAAGGAAATTTTAGATATGTTGTACGAGACTGTCGTAGATTTATCTTTCACCTTTGCCTATACCCTGGCGGGTAAGAAATTCTTGAGTATAACACGGCCATCTACCAAGATGGATACAAACGATGTCCTCAAGATGGTGGCCTATTTTTCTGCAGGCAGGGAGAGTCGCGAAATGGCTGTGAAGATAGGGTGGATTCCCACAAGTATAGTCCCGAAGCCTAAATAAATAATACCTCCAAAATAGACCGTGCGATAAAATTTCTGTTTGTCATAGAGACAAATAGAAATCAGCATGGAGGATGCTAAGAAATGTTCAAAATGTAAACACTATCTTTCCCTAAACTATTTTAGGATCAAGCTTAATAGTCAAACGATAAAACAGTGCATAAAATGTCTCGATGCTAACAAGGCGTTAAAGGAGCGCACAAGGTGCCCGCATCAAAGGCAAAGATACCAGTGCAAGGATTGTAAGGGAAGTGGAATTGGCCACCATGAAAGGCAAAGATATAAATGTAAAGAATGTGGCGGTGGTGATATCGCTTGCGTTGTAAGAAACCAACCCTGCAGGGTTCTACATGAAAACAAGGAGCTCATAGCTACGCTGCAGGCCCATATTGAAGCTCAGTTTTCTGAGGGAATGACCTGGGAAAATTAAGAGTGGCTGCACATTGATCACAAGGTACCATTTAAATATCAAGAAAATGGCAATGCTCCGACGCTTGCTGAGGTTGCTAGGAGATTACACCAACACTCAACCCATGTGGTTGAGTCTCGGAATAGACGTGAAATAATAAATAGATCCAATCAGAATCGATAGAGAAATTAGAGGGTTACAACAAGACGAGTTTTACTTGCGTCTTTACGCCCTTTTTCCCATGATATTGTGCCTCGGTACGCCGAGCTGTTAAAAACAACCATCAATATGCCTTTTTTAAACTCGAACCTTCCCCGTCAGTCATGAGAAGGTACGGCTCGTCAAGAGGTACCGCAAGGTACTGCGGTACCTAGATGGCAAGATAGTGTTTGACCCCCTACCCCTCGAATACAATACTCGAAAGACCAAGTTCTGCCCCGTCTGTCAGGGCTTTTTGATGAACAATCACGGCGGCGTATGGATTTGTTCTACCTGTGCCGCTATATATCCAAAGGTTAATGATAAAAGATGGTGTTATCAATAAATGTTAGATGTTGTAAAAGACTCCCATACATGTATCTTTACAGGCCCAGCAAGCCGCGGAAAAACACAACGTGTTTTGAATCTGCTTAAAAACGAATACAGACACCACTATCACAACATAGTGATACTATTTCCTACCTTGCAATGGAATAAAACATGCCTTGAGAGGGCCTCGCTCTGGAGAGACAAGTATGTGTTTCTTATAGACCTCAAAAATCAATTGTTTAAAATTAATTGAGAAATTATTGTCCTTACTCGCTAGTGAGGATACTCTTTTCGTCGTGGATGATGTCATAGCCGACGAGAGCCTCGACAAGTGGCGGCAACTCTACCTGAGCCTGCCATCAGTGGTAGGCATCGTAAGCACAGCTTGTGGCTCTTAACACAGTCTTACACTGCTTTGCCTAAAAATTCGAGGAGACAGAAAAAGCAACTATTCCCCTGGTATCCCCACGAACGTTCAGATATGAAGATGATCGACGAAGAGACGAATATGATCCTCGATTGGGGCGAGATCAAGGCTGAATTGAAAAAGTCAAAGCATGCGTGCTTGTACGTGAGATTGGAACATCCAAGGACTTGGAAAATCCTCGAATAAAATCTTCTGGCTTATGTTGGTATATTAGAAATGTCTTCACAACTTTTGCTATTCAACGCCGTACCCGCAGGAGCAATTGAGACTTTATTTGACAAACAGAATCAACCTCTGTTCAAAAGAGAGATTTCTAGGTATTCCAAAGGCTAGGCAGTATGGTCTTAATCGCCATATGACAACATCAAGGACGGAAATAGGGTGTGTAGTCACCGACTACACTCGGTCAGGTATGCTAGGAGGAGGGAAAAATCCGCATGACGTCTTCGTTACGTTAGGAGGGGCCTTGGAAATTACGCACCGTTCTAGGAAACCAAAGGCGGCACAGCTAATTAAATGGCTTGCCAGAAAGGTGTTGAGATATTACAAGATGAACTTAAGGAGCAGCGCCAGACTATAGAGGACAGAAATATTGTCGTCGCCATCCTTGAGGACGATCTAGACGATAGAGATAATCAGCTCGTGGTGTTGGGGGATGAAATTGAGGAGCTCCAGGAACAAGTAGAAACACTTCAGCAACGTACCGTGCTTTACCTCGAAGATCCTGGAAAAGATAACGGCATGGTTGTGATCCAGAAGAACAACAACTACCCCTTTCCATACCTGGCCATCTGTGGCCAACAGGGGTATGTGGTACAAAAAATACGGAACAAGCTTGTTGACTATCCCAAGGGTGAGATTGTCGTACTAGCAGAGACCCCGAATGCCATCGTACACTATAACTGCCTTCGAGAATGTGGATGTATCGAGGTAAACCCCGAGCGTGTGAGACATTTCAGGCTTGGTGAACATTATACTCATCAACGTCTCCTAGAGCTCGCGGAATAATATAACTTAAATGTTTTTTGTATGGAAGATTTGTTCATATAAAAAAGCTAATTCTAACCGAAAATATGATAAAAGATGGAGGCATAAATAAAAATACAACCATTCACAAATGATTACAATATTCAAGTACCTGTGCTACGATGTTGCATCAAGGCAGCGTCTGTGACTGGTTATTGCACAACATGTTTGGAAAATTTTAGTTTTAGGGATGGATTACACTACGAGGGGTTTGAATACCCTACTGACGAAGATGTTTTAACCAGGGTAGCGTCAGCTTGGGGTGCATTCGCGAGATGTGTGATCGACGAGTATCTAGAGGCTGATATTCAAAGTCTAGGGCTGCATATTGTTAATGTTAAAGAAAACAACTATGGTGCAATCTGTTACCAGGTCATCAAAGATAAGGAATTGAAGCTATCGGATTTAGCTAATATAGCAACAATAGGCAACATACTGAACTTTGATATAGACGATAGACGTGTAGTCGATATTAATTTGGAAAATAAATCCAATGTCGTCAAAGGTATCGTCTATGGGTACCCGTTCTATGCACTACATCCTTTGAAGAAGGCGAAGATGATGATGATGCTTTAGATGAACGCCTGAAAAACTATTACCAAGCCTTGACATGTTCTGGAGGTATCTGAAAATCTTCAGGAAAAAGCATCAATTCCTCTGACACGAAGCTTCTTTCAGGACCGTCTTTTAGGTAGTAAAAAACACGACTAGCTACCACGATCCTATCCATCCTGTAAGTATGTTGGCTCCAAAAGGCGTCAGTTGCGCGTCTTTTAGAGTCTCCATGCTCCTCTCCTGGTTGTAGCAGATAGAAATAGAGGCCATCCTCAGATAAGGGTTTTTCTTCAGGGTATTGCTGACTTTTCGCGAGTGGGACCTCTTCGAGTTTAATCGCCCTGTTAGGTTTCATCCCAATCATGGGAGTCTTGGTATTGTTGAGATTTTTTACGATAGTGTATAAGTGTTTAACCCAAATGCTAATAGTCTCCGCAGAGACCAACTCCTGTGCATCCTGAGGCTTGAAGAGCCTTTCAGCGAGTACCTTGTTGTAAGACTCTACAAAGGCTGTGAACGTCTGGTGGTATTTGGTGCTGGCCCATTTAATCTCCACACCTTTATCCTCTAACAATTTTGTTACATTTGACTTGAATTTAGAACCATTGTCACATTGAAAAATCTCGGGGTAGCTCAGGGGTCCCGCCTTGTAAATATCCTTGATCATGTCTGCAACCTGACTGGCTTTTTTTGTCCGTAGGGGTCTCGCTACCTTGTACCTCAAAGCCACGTCAATGCCTGTCAGGATGTATTTTGTAGGTGTTTCCATATACCCTATCGTGGGGCATATACAAGATGTCAAACTGATGCATCTCGTTGGGTCTTGTAATGGTGAAATGGGGTAATCGATACGTTTCGGACCCTTGATGTGTCGTAGCCAGAGCAGTTGCCTAGACAGCCAGTGAGTGACCTTCTTTTTGGATAGGCCAGCTTCTGAGGCTAGCAACTTGATGGTATTACGTCCAGTCCAGAGATGCTCTTGGGTGTAGTAGATATTGCTTAATTTGTCCGCCTCCTTCTTAGAATGCTTAATGATCCAACGATAAAGCTCAATTCGCCATCCTGTTGTTTCTTGGAGGATGTGTAGAAATCTGACAATTTCGGAACTTTATCATTCGATGCGATGTAGTGCTTGTATATGTCATTGTTCAGCTCCCGAAGGCTCTTACCGGCCTGTAGTTGTAATTCCCGTTATTTGTTGAACCAATCGATCTTTGATTGTCGATCGCTTACGCAATGAGCTTGAGCATTTTGGAGTTTCTCCATGGCTTTATCATGCCTTCTCTGCTCTGCTTCACCGTGTCCTGCAAGTCTAGAAAACAAGAAGTTGGTGCCACTAAAGACCAATGCGTTAATTAGCCCGCCCTTGATGTTGGTAATTTTATATGTGGCATCGGCCGGCTTTGCCGCCGTGCTCCCTGAGGCTGCCGTGCCTGCATCCTTTATAACGTCGCTATATGATGCAAAATGTAGGACAAACCGTAGCCTGTCATGGAGCCTTGCTTGGTAAAACGGTAGGTCTCTCGTCAACTCAAACATCTTGCCCAACGGGATACAGAAGTGTTACCATAGGCCGCAGCGATGGCCTTCTTTTCATCCCTCCCGACAAACTCAGTAGCCTTGACCTGCAAGGCCCTGATGGTACCATCATTGGGGTTGATCCCTCCGAAATTAGGTTGTTGTCCCTGTCAAATTTGGGTAGCTATAAGTCCCGGTAGACCGCCAGGGTGTTGAAATCAGATATATTTTGAACCTCGTTGCCATTTAAAGTAATACGTAAATCTCGCACTAGACTTTTCCTATGTTGCTGACTTGGGTACGTTTCGTATTGGTCCCCGTCAGCACCAGGTCAAGTAAAAATTTGGGACTTCCAGGAAATATGACATCGTTCTGCCCCATGCTGGGAATATCCAAGTACAGGTCTTCGTTTTGATTAATCGTAGAGGGTATGTTACTGATCTGAACACGTTGCTTTCTCCCCTTAATACCGAAGAGCTGTTTCGTCTCTGCGTAGGGGTTGAGTTTGTCTCCGATTGCGCTCATTTATTTAATACAGGAAATTTTGTTTTCAAATAAATGCCAACTAACCCAGTATTCGAACCAGATCTTCCGGATGAGGAGGGGCGTCCAGATGATAAACCTGAAGATCAACCCTCAACACAAATGCCTCTATCAACGCCGGGGCGTTCAACGTCACGAGAACAGCAGGGAGAAAAGCAGAGTGAGAAGACACCCAAAGAGAAAATTTTAGAAACTAAGGTTGATAGCCTTTGCGCGACCCTTATCAAGGATTTGAATATGATACCAAACGCGAAACATCACGATTATTTTAGATTGGTGGAGCAGAATCAACTAATTATTAAAAAAGTAGTGATAGGGTAAACAACTTTAGCTGAAAAAGTGCTTACTAATCAAGATGGTCCCCTTCCAACTATTGGACAGTTCCGAGAGTCGTTAGGTAAGAAGCGTATGCAAGCCCTAGGTTTTACCGAATATACTACACCCAGCAAAGGTAGTAAAGCAAGGGTCCAAGGGCTCCGGCAGGACTAAAAGCATATAGAAGAGGAGGTTGAGGAGAATGCTGATGATATGAAGATGCTACCCTTGGTAGAGAAGGTTATAAACAAGACGCAAAGTTTTATTGAAGATACGTCGTTTGGCGGTGCTGATAAAGGCATCACCGAACAGGATATAAGAGGAATTAACATCGAAATTCAAACCTTACAGGGTTACATTAAAAGATTGAAGGGTAAGCTGATTTCGTTTGATAGTGAGATCGGCAAAGCAAAGGCTAAGGTGAAACAACTCAAGAAGCAGAAAACCGGGGCAACCGAGGGACAAAGGAACATCTTGGAGAGGGAAATTGCCAAGGTTGAGAAAAAATTGAAAAATTTAAGGATCAAAAAAAGGCCATTGTGGATAAACACGGCCTACTATCCTCAGATATATACCACCAGCCCAAAACCATCAAGGAAACGTTGATGAAAATTGCTGGAGATGACATGTCCCTGCTTGAAAAGCTCAAGATCCTCTTCAAAGAGCAGGGTCTGACTATAGCGAGTATCGTGTCGGCTGTTGGTCTACTGGTTTCCACCATTGCACTCGCAGTTACAGGAGGAAGTGCCGCAGCAGGTGCAGGAGGAAGTGCCGCGGTGGGTGCAGGAAAAGGATTTGTAGCAAAGCAGTTGAAAGACTTGGAAAATTTCTAAAATGTTTGGCAGGTAAGGCGGGTGCCGCATTACCCGGGATTATTGGTACCGTAGCCTCATTCTTTCTCAGAGTAGTGGCAACCATTGTCCTTTGCCTTGTAGTGGCCTATTTTGGAAAGAGGAAAAAAGCATGATCTATTTAAGCCATATTTAGGCAATGATGAGCCCTACCCCTGCCGTGATCAACACTGTTTTGGTATCCTCATGTTGTTCCTCCTGCAGGGTATAATCAGGAGTATGTATAGGAGGTATAGTATGCTTAGGAGGTATAGTATGCTTAGGAGGTATAGTATGCTTGGGAGGTGTACTATGCCTAGGAGGTATAGCCTGTACAGGAGGTGTAGTATGCTTAGGATGTATATTATGTATAGGTGTTTTGATAGTATGCCTAGGGGTGGTTTGATGACCCTCACTGTAGGCTTGACAATAGGCTTGTTGTTTACATCATGCCGGACACCAACGCTTACATTGGCAGGTGCGATCAAAATGCTGTTGTTATACCCCTCAATCTTACCTATACGTAGGTTCATGTCTGAGGGCAACATCTACACGCTGGGCATGACGGCGAAATTTACTGGAGCACTTTCTGAAATTGTGTCATGTCATTCCCTACATTCTCCTCCCTACGCACCACGCTTAACATTTTTGTAACAAGATTTGTCTGGCCGTATAGTTGTCCGCACCGGACCCGAGTAAGGATGCCTTGGCTACTGCTTGCGACCCAAGCAACAAGACCACGTGGACGTCAAACCTTGACTTGTTGGTATGTTGGATTTGGCCCAATCACCATCAACCTGAGGCCACCATAAACCGTTGGTGAGTGATGACATGACAGCCTTGAATTTGTACAGGCTATTAGGATCTGCACCGTATTCGCGGCATACTTGTGCCTATCCAGAGGTTGAGTAGGAGTTTTTGTACTGAGAAAACCCGTCGTCGTAAGGCATCGGAACTTTCATTCTTGCTAATATACGACGCATGTGGTAATACAAGACATGGAATTTAAAGATCGAGTTGACAAGGGGTACGGAGCCCGTTATGTGCTTAGCAGAAATACCTAATGTAGTAGTTGCACAATGGGTTGCAAAATTCACCTGCGCGTTCCAATAATCCAAGGCCTTCCCGGTCCATCCCACTTTAACAGTGTCATTCAACAAATTTGTGGGGGTTTTGATTGCATATTTGGTAAACTCAGGGAATACCACGGGAATATGTGATTCTGTAGACACATACATGTCCTGATGCTCTAAGTTTATTACACCAGGAGGCCATTCTCCTCTGTTGGATTTGCATTTTCCCTTGAGGTTTATGAGTATATGTTCATCCTTGATTTAAAACAAAGATGAAGCAACTCTACATTACTGGTATCGAAAAGCCCACGATATTTGAGGACTACCTGGGACAGGATACTAGAATTGCTCTGAAATCTATTAGTATCAGACCCGTATGGCTGAATCTTTATTGCGACAATGACTTTGTCATTCGTAGAGTAGGGTCCATGGACGTACTTCAAACAATCGAAATCATGAACAGCTTGTATAGGATTGAGGATCTGGCAACCATCGTCAACAGCCAGGCGCAGGACAGGATCAAGCTCTTTGTTCTGAAAAATGGACTCTGCAGACTCCGTGTTAATGAAGGCTATACGGTGGTAATCAATCGAAAACTGCATGAACTCTTAGGACTGCTCTACGACCCCGCGAAAAAGTATTATACGAAGGGTGACTATGACGGATTCTACAAATTATTACTATAGTAACGTCGGGTGTTGGGATCGGCCGTTAGCCTCGGGCTTCGGAGCTCCACTCTGTATTGCCATGGGCGGGACCACAATAGCTGTAGGGATTAAACAAGCTGGTCTCCGGAACGCCGGGAAGAGGTTGGGTGTGAAATCCAAAAAGCATGAGAATATAAGACTATTGGCGGAGTCTAAATTGAACTCTATTGTTGATCTCATCTTAAAAGCAGTAGAAAATGGGGTGATTAGCGACTATGAATTCACTACCGTTATCAAAGAAAAACAAAAGTATATGCTGGTAGAGGAACAGATGAGACAACGCTTTAACCGTATTGTCAATGCGATCAACGAACAGGAGCGTGCCCAGCTAGTTGCGAAAGGTCGGGAGGAAAAAAACTGTCATCTGTACAGTATGCAAGCGCTACCTAGAGTCTCCACCTAAGTATAAGCCTTAATTTTATATATTTTATAGGCCCTACAAGACCTATAAAATATATGGGTTTTTTAATCCTCGCTTAGCAGCCATTCTTTTGTCCTTGTACCGACATTCCACAACATGTACCTGAGGGTAGTAGTTTTTACCTTGGACGTACACGGATGATAGTGCCAGGATAGCACTGCTCATCGTAGGGCACTGGCATACCGTGGAATTTAGTCGTGATTGCATCCTTGTAGTATTTGAGTTTGGCATTGATGTAACGGTCCTTTTTCACAGGCTCCGGCGTCAATTTTGTTCCAGATTTGGCGATACTTCGCAACCCAATCGGGGTACTCTTCGAAATCAAGACTTATCGCTGGTACAGCATTGGCGTTGTACCGGCTGACCCCATGCGGGGACCAGATTTTTGGTGTTTGGTACCCCACTATGAAACGTTGATCCTTACCTCCATTGGCAGGAATAGCATCTGACACTGTTAGATAGTCCACGTTGATATCGTTCATGTCTGTAAAGGTAGCAGTAAAGTTGTAAAATATTTTAGGGTTGACAATTTCTTCTTCAAATTTCAGCATCCTTTATTGAATTTAAAACAAGGCCCGAGGATTGCGTATCGTTTTACATACACAGCTACCCCCGTTATACGTTATATATTCATTATAACAGTACCAACACAACATTTTACCCTTTACCACAAACCTACGTCCACATCTACACCTGTCATACTCATCGAGTACCCGTTCACAGTCCTTACATTGTTCCATTTATTTACAGGTGTAAACATCATCCTCTAAGTCTTTAATCCTTTGCTCATTCTCCTTCTCTTTCTCTAATTCTTGTACTAATGCTAAGGCCATAAGTGGGAGGGAGAGACCAATGCCAGCTATAAAAATTAAAGCTACTACATTTTCAAACATTTCAAATTTTGATTGACGGTGGATGCACATTTTTTTTTTTTTTTTTTTTTACAGCCTTGTTGTAAGATAACCTTGGAAATTTCACCTACATATAGGACACATGTTGTCACCAGAACATTTCGTGGTTCTTATTGAAAGCTTTGCTGCACATTTCCTGTGCTTTGAACCAGTATGGTACAAACTCAAGCATGCGGGGATCCTCCTCGACAGCCTTGCTGCACATGTCTTGCGTTTTGAACTGGTCTGGTACATCTATAAGCATAAGGGGGTACTTTTCAACAGCCTTGCTGCACGTGTCTTGCGTTTTGATCCCCTGTGTTGCGTACTTTAACATCTTCTCTTTCTTTTTTTTCTCTTAAGGCTAAAATACACGGTAAGTTTAAACAGACCGTTTAAATGTAAGGAAAAAAAACTTACCGTGTAAACAGCAAAGATGTACAACTTTTCTCGGTTTTATAAGTTTTTTTAAAAGTTGGACATGTTCAACTTTTGCTACGTTTTCTCTATTGAAATTAACAGAATAATTAATGAGCTAATGTTAAACTAAAGATTTGAGCATATATTTTCGGTTTCTAACCAGTAGTCCGCTTTTTTTCTTCTACGATTACCCCTTCTGCTGCTATAGCAATAACCGCAATGAAAGATAAACGTGTTTTTTATTTGGTATTTATTGTAAAAAAATTTTTTTAGAAAAACTTATACATTTTAACTTAACGTGTAGACAGTTTTTTTCTTACAACTAAACGGTCCGTTTAAACTTACCGTGTATTTTAGCCTTTAGGGTTGTCAATTTGTTCACATTGACGTCAGCAGTGTACGGGGGAATTACTTTGACGTGTGCTAGAATTTTTTACTCATTTGCTGCATTGATTTGATGTGCATGACTAAGCACAGAGGGACTTTATCATGCATGACTAAGCATAGCATCATAGGGACTATGCATGACTAAACATAGCATTATAGGGACTTGTACTGGATGTGTGTGCGCCTAAGAACTTGTGATGATGTGCGTGCGCGTGTGCGTGTGTGCGCCTGTGCCAGAACATACTTTTCTCTATCTCTGGAATGATGTTGTGGCAGTTCTGCCTGCCTATTTTTTATTTACTTGCTGATCTCTTCCCAGTTAAAAATGAAAAGAATATTGTTTTGGTCATCAGCCCTTCAAATTCCATTATAAATGATTAGGTGAAATACTTGAATGGGATTGTTTTTTTCTGCTGCTGTATTGAACTTAGAACAGAGAAAGTTTGAGGCAGGTGAGAGCTTGTTTGAAAGTAATGATGCAGTGGAGGACGATGATGATGGTACAAATATTACAATTGATTGTGGTATTAAAAACGGAGATATTAAGAATTTATTTGCCCATCCAGAATCCTTTTTATCTGATCAGACCTATCAATAAGCGTAGCGCGGATGAGAGACAAAAAGCTCTGGGAACGAAGCTGCTATTTTCACATTTGTGAGTCATTTTTAACAAGAAAGAATTCCTCTTCTGAATTAAGTGTTCTACTTCGTCCTCTTTTGTTTATTTCTTCTGATGTTTTACTTTCCATATTTGTGTTTGACCCCCAGTAAACTAGTTTACTAGCTGCTGGCTCCAAATAGTCCTATACTATTTTGAATATATCATAGGATTATAATCCAGTGTAAAATTTGAAGTGTGCATGATTATGTTTGAATCTGTCAGTTGTAAACTTTGTATTTTATTTTATTATATTTTTTTCTAAACTTTCAATCATTGTTTTCAACTCATTTTCCTTGCGGTCAAAGTCCATTCTATTTTTTTTAGTTTTTCTGTTAATTCAAGCTCTTCTTTTAATGACAGCTGTTTTGCCCCTGCCCTAAATAGAGAAATTCATTGTCGCAAATATTCCCCGCCCTAAATGGTGAATCCATGGTGGCGAATACTTCATTTCGCATCTAAACATGGCGAAAAAAAATATTCAGGTGACCATTTCTGAAAAGAGTCATCGCAACTGTGCCGGTCTCTAGAGAGGGAGACTTTTGATCACATTTTTGCGACCAAATATCTGAGTTGGGGGCAAAATTTTTCCGACTGATTTGAAGTGACGCGGATTGTTTTTGACTCGTATAATATAAAATAAATATAAAAAGTTGAAAATCTATATACGGTATATAGATTTCCAACACTTTCTGCGATTTCGCGGGAATAAAAAGCGCCCGTTTAACTTCATCACCAAGCCACTCAATCGTAATCAGAACGCTTTCGTTTTTGTTTTCGTTTTTTGGTGGAAGGGGAGGTGCAGACAACAAGTAGGCAAAAATATTTTGTTTGTCATGAGTTCCACATCCTCTAGCGATACTGAAGATGAAGAAGAACGAAAGAGGCTTGAAGATATTGTAGGCAGCTATAAATTTGAATCTTGCATTCAAGCAAAAACTAAGAAGGATACAGGTTAGTAGTGAGCTAAGCTAGCTAGCTAGCTAATGCCAGCCAGGCAGAGCAGAGGGAAGTCACATGCGGAGTTCCCGTCAGTACAACTTTTAAAAACCATGTGGCGAATCTTCATTATTTATTATTCATTATTTACATTAGGCATACAACACAATCCACATTTTTCCACCATGTTTTGGCTTTTGCGATATTAAATAATTTTTTTTTTTGATAATGAAAATTTTCTAGCTAACTATGACCATGACACTGGAAACTTTCATGTGCATTCCTTCTGGGTGACGATACAAAGACTGTGTGACTCTGTGTGACAGGCAATAAAAAGCATACTTTAAAGGATAGAATAGATGGAACAATTTTGCAGATCAATTTATAAATAAAATTTTAAACTAAAAATGATCTAAAATTGTTGTGTATATATCATTAAAAACTAATAGAACGATAATACTAAAATAACACAACTCAATATTCAAAAATTGATCAAATTTTTGTCAGAACAATATTATTTAAAAGGAAACCGCCAGCTGCCTCCCCTTTCTTTTCTGTTATGGAGCCAATCTTTTACCCATAGAGTTCTTTTTTTTCAACTTTTCTTTCATGTAAAAGAATGAAACTGCTTGAAAGGATTAGGGAGCACAAAATTGTTTCTTCTGCTTTGTCACTCATGCCTGACGTAATGATAAATTAAAGTCAGATTGTTCTTTATATATATTGTTTCGTGTATGTATACAAAAATATTTAATCAATTTAAGACCTGAATAAATATTGACCTTAAATTTTTGCGTGTATTTTTTTCAACAATATTCCAATAAATAATATTTTTCCAAAATTGTTCTGTTTATCCGGGCCTTAAGAAGAAAGTCAAATTATGATTAATTTTTTACTCTACTGTGGCTAGTAGCAACTTTTCACTGATTAATATTCTAAATGTAAACTACACGCAAACTATATATTTTATTTTCAAAATCAAAAAATGCCCCCACTCAAAAATAAAGTTTGGAATAGGTTGGTCCAACTGCAGGTGAATTTCCCACAATTTTAAAATTTGTTAGTATCACTCATATTTACAAAAATAAAGGTTCACTACTTGAAGTGAATAATTATAGACCTATTCATTACTCAGTAATATTGATAAAATCTTTGAAATATTAATTAAAAACCGCCTAATTTCATTTTTGGATAAATATAACATTATCTCCAATAACCAATTTGGATTCAGAAATAAGCACTCTACAACACATGCTCTAATCAGTTTGACAGAAACCATATGGCAAAATTTAGGCAGTGGAAAATTTTCCTGTAGAATATTTATTGATTTACAAAAAGCTTTTGACATAAATTTGAATCTTGCATTCAAGCAAAAACTAAGAAGGATACAGGTTAGTAGTGAGCACTGGCAGGCAGAGCAGAGGAAAGCCACATGTGGAGTTCCCGTCTGTACAACTTTTAAAAACCTTGTGGCAAATCTTCATTATTTATTATTCATTAATTTACATTAAGCATACAACAAAAAAATCAATTGAATTGAATTGAATTCATTGTTGTTTATGTATGAGAATTTTAATCCACATTTTTCCACCATGTTTTGGCTTTTGAGATATTAAATAATTATTTTTTTGATAATAAAAATTTTCTGGTAGCTAGCTATATATTCTAGCTACGATCATGACACTGGAAACTTACATGTGCATTCCTTCGTATATATCTTTTGTCCAAAATAGCAACAAAATGACAGTATTGGGTGGGGCTGACTTGCTATAAGCTTTGTTTACATTTTTTTCGGCTGGCAAATACTTTTTTCATTACTCAGTAATATTGGTAAAATCCTTGAAATATTAATTAAAATCCGCCTAATTTCATTTTTGGATAAATATAACATTATCTCCAATAACCAATTTGGATTCAGGAATAAACACTCTACAACACATGCTCTAATCAGTTTGACAGAAACCATACGGCAAAATTTAGACAGTGGAAAATTTTCTTGTAGAATATTCATTGATTTACAAAAAGCTTTCGACACTGTTAGTCACGAATTTTTGTTATCAAAACTTAAGTGTTATGGCATAAGAGGCATTGCTAACTCCTGATTTCGATCTTACTTCTAAATCGCAAACAACAAATTATTATTAATTATTTTCTACACATTAAACATGGTGTTCCTCAAGGCTCGGTTATTGGACCTTTATTATTTTTACTTCATATAAACGATCTTAGTAATGCAATCATCTATTCCAAAGTCTTCCATTTTGCTGATGACACGAGTCTGCTTTGTTCAAACTATAGTCTTTAAAAAATCCAAAAGCAAGTTAATATTGATCTTAAACTCCTATATAAATGGTTGAATGCTAATATATTTTCCTTAAACGATGCTAAGACTGAAGTCATACTTTTTGGACTAAGAAATAAAATTTTAAATTTTAACCTAACTCTAAAGCTAAATGGAAAAAAACTCTATATTAGTTCTCATGTTTGCTATCTGGGTGGTCTTATTGATGAATTTCTTGCGACAAACTCAGCAAATTGTGGTCTAAGTAAATTTCGACATTATGTTCTAAATGACATTATTATGTCTATTTATTATGCCTTATTTCACTCTCACATGACGTATGGTTCTCCAGCATGGGGTATGTCTACAAAATCTATTAGGATTGTCCGTCTTCAAAAATCTGCTTTTCGTATCATTTTCTTTTCTCCTTTTCTTACTCCATCCAAACCTCTTTTTCATGCACTTAATATACTTAATTTTAAAGACCTTATTGATCTTTCTAACATATTACTTATATGTCAAACTTTAAATGGTACCTCCCCTTTAAGCATTCAAAATATTTTAAATCTAAAATATCAAAGGTCAAATTATGTAACAAGGGGGAAATTTCTTCTCAATAAGCCTGTGGTAAGAACTTCCTCTTTTGGACTGAATTTAATTTGTTATACGTCTATTCTTTCTTGGAATAGCTTTCAGAATATACACCAACAGCATGACCTTGCCTCTGTTGACTTCAATACACTTGAACGCTTATGTAAAACACATTTTTTAACCCTCTATGTATTGGAATAATCACTTGCCTCTGACTATTTGTTAGTTCTGTTATATATTTTTCCACTATTTTATTTTATTTTTCTGTTTTTAATTAAAAATTGGTAAAACGATCTTATTTATAAGTGGCCATCACATCGAATTAGTTTTTTACTATTTGATGGTCTCCTCACATTTATTGTCCTTGTAAAATGATCTACAAATATGGAAATAAATAATTACTACTACCACTACTACTGATTGGTAGAGCAACATCTTTATTTAGTTGCATTTTGCCATGACATACATTCATTTTTAGCATCTTCCTCACAACAACAGAAAAAGACAAGCTTAAGGTATGGAACACTTATTTTTAAATTCAAATTTTGTTTCAAGTTCAGAAGTTTTACATATAAGATTTTTCTTAGATATATACAGAGTGATGAACAAAATAACGTCCTCCAAACAACTCCAGAATGTAGAAATTTCATTAGTCGCAAACTAGATGAGTACTTAGAAAGGTGAGTAAAAACAAGGATTTATTTTGCCATCATTTTTTTATCTGTTTGAACTAAAACCTAATGTATTTATTGGTTTCTTTTTTTAGTGTATTGTGTGATACTGTTGATACTCGTAAGTTTTGCTTGACAGAAATTATATAGCTTAATCTTTCTTTGTACCCTTAACATGCTTTTTTAGTAAATACTTGATTATTTTTGAATTTGTTATAAATAGTGGTGAAATTAATTTTGAAATTGAATCAATATATCAGAAGTTAGAAAAGGTACTCTTTTACCAGTGAAAAATAAATGTTTAGAATAATTTATCGTTAATTTCTTTACAATTTTAGGTCAGGATCAAACTGCCAAACAAAATTGTACAGATGTTGAAGGTATTATATAATTATTAAAAATAGTTTTTTTAGATTAGATCATAACCACTCATGTTTTATAAGCCACCATTATCCCCAATATGAAAAAAAATTGACTTGGAATGCATAAACTACCCCTGGGATACGTTCTTTTTCTAAAATATAGTTTTTGCACTGGTTTATTTTTACACTTTAACCCTACTAAAAAGTTTTGTGGTTTTCTTTAGAAAGTAACATTCACAACAACGTGAAAAAAATCACTCCAGCGTTTCATTTTTTTATTGAATTTTATGATTTAGCGTCAGGAGTAAAATTGTTAAACCAATCCACTTGTGTTTTAAATGATAATCTCCATCAAAAGAAAAAAAAGAAGAGAAAATACTCCACATCTAGCAGGTATGTTGACAAAATAAAGTTTTCAATTTTTTTGTGTGTCCCTTCATGCCAGGTTCTATCTGGCGTCTCAATAAAAAATAATTTATTTCAATTTCCTTAAGTAAAAGTCAACTAATATAGATACCAAGTGGTAGATTTTCAATCAAACTTCAGTGAAAAAACGATGACGTCAGTAAAAATTATCGCTGCCAGTCATTTCAGGCATGTTTTTTAATTGTCATGGCATTATTTGCATCAAATTTTAAAATATAACTCAACACAAGGAAAGCTATGCTGAGGTTTTATTCTGGTAGCAGATGCTCTACCAAAATAAAACATTTTTACAAACTTTAAATTGATAAAAGATATAATTGAGTTAACAAATCCTGAATCCTTGAATTTTAACGGTCGAAAACTTTCTTTTAATTATAACCATGTTATAATGTGTCCAACATTATTTGAGATATGTTTTCTTTAGTGAAAACGACTCTGATAGTATGGAGCGTTTCCGATCGGCTGCCGTAACCATGGAACATATTGCCAAAGAAGCGGGGAATAATTTCATTGTTGAAGCATGCGATCACGAAGAAAAAGGTATAAAATATATTGCGTGCGAATAATTTGAGAAAACAAAAAAATCTTCTTGTTTTAAAAACTGTCAATACGGACAGCTTAAAATGAAACCCTACTGTGAAACAGTGTCGTCCGAAAACCTTATGTGCACAGAGTTAGACTCCCCCCTTTTTTTACAAAGAGGGTTGACTTTCTGAACTTTGGCAAAAATAGGGGGGTTAAAAATTCCCTAGTAAAAAGATGGGGTTGAGCAAGGTGGGATTGTTGTAAAAAGGGTGGAGACGATTTCAGAGTAAATTATTGCTTCTTAGATTACCTACTTTAGGCAGGAAAGATCATACAATTTAGCCTTGAAACAGAAATTGCTTATTTTTTATTGTTTTAGTTTGCAGCCAGTTTCTATTTCTTTTTTTTAAAAGTGACATCCTGTTTATTCATTAATATATCTACATCTATGTTTCTGCCTGCCAAAACATTTAAAGGTGACGATGGGAAAAGATTCAAGAAACTCAGAGAGAGACTTATCTATGCATTAGAGATCTTTCTGAAAATTAAAAAAATACAGGTACTTTTGTCACATTTAGTGGCTATAAAAAGGGCGCAGACAATGTAGACAAATGGAATTAGCGAGAGCACAATTTAGTTTGTTAGAACTTTTTCTCACTATCAATTTGTTGCAACTATTTAACATCACGTTTTGGTAGGTTCCATATATTTTTTCAACAACAACAACTAATGCGGGGGCTACTCTTATAATAAGAAGGGTGGGGTTCCTAATAATAGGGCGGTTCTTTTAAAAATAGGGGGGTCTGACCCCTTTGGAACCTATGGTACATAGCTGGGTGTATCTGATTGATCCATAATTTCTGCGTAAAGTAAACAAGATGATGAAGATGATTCTTGGCAGGGAAAATATTACTTAAAAGGAATACTCCTGATATGGTGAATATAGAGTTAGTCGTTTATATCATCCCATGGCAGACCATGCGTTTTTTGTGCGTGTGATCACCATGCTGTCTGAGTATGTGAAAATGTAATCTAAGTGTCAAAATAACACACAACGCCCTGATCGTGTATAATAAATTCTAAAGCTTTATTAAATTGTTCCAAGTCAACATCTGAGATGAAAAAACCCAATTGGTTTTATACTTACGCAACCAACGAACTATAGCCGCTAGACCTCTGCTGTTATGACGGCGATTTCACAGCTTGTTGCCGGAGGCAAAAGTCGGTATTCGTAAAGAAATATATATATGTAGGAATATCAATTTCCATCGTCCCTGTGCTAGACGGGATGCTGGCGTTCCCATCTGCTTTTATTAAGAAGAAAGGGCTAAGGTCCTTGGGTATACTTGTGCATTTAGTCTTCTTTAGAAATTGTTTTCTTAATACGCAAAAATCTTTCTTTAATTATTTACGTAGCCACAGCAAAGTTACTAGATGATGCAACCACCGATTTTACTACAATCAAGGAAAAAAAGAAGAAGAAGAAAAAGAAGAAGAAGAAAATCAAAGACAATGGGTGAATTGCTTCCTGGTAATGTGGCGATAATCATGGCGGATAATCATAATCATTGTAAAACTACTGACAAGAACGAAAAGCATGCGTACAAAAGAGGGAATTTGGTAGACTAGGAAAAAAGTAGTGGATGACGCAACACCAATGTGATTTCAACATTTCGGTCACGGTTTCTCGTACGTTGACTAATTATAACGGTAAGGATGACAAAATGTCTTAAAAGGATTTCACTGATGTTCCATAAAATGTTAGCGAGATGGTTAAACTAAACAGCAAAAATATTAACTACAATATTTGAAATTTTGTTTTTTATTATTGGAGATTTTCTATCTGCTTTACCGCAAGACATTTCTGTTTTGCAATGGCCTCATTTAATAAAGTCTTCTTTGTTTTTATCACTGAAGAACCACTATAAATTTCTACTAAAATCTAGCCAAAAACGTAACAGAATTACTAAAATGCTATGATATTTAACATACCTTATTTGTAATATGCTTTTCGCAAATGATATTCAAGAAATACTATAAATGCTTGTGTCTGTTGTCTACTATTGTTTATTTTCTTCGCGCTCTGTCAGAGAATAAAGTTAGCTTATGTTTTGTTTTATCTTACACATTATATATTATATAATATATCGTAGTGGGTTTGTCTCCATTAGTACATAAAAATTTACCCAGTGGTATATATATATTTTTGGCATAAGAACTAGTGAATTTGACTTCAGGTGAAGTGTTTTTACAAGCTCGTGAGCTTGTATTAAAACGCAAATGTGTCCTACAAGAATGGAAATTTTTGCCTCTCTGAGCACCGACACAGGAGTCGTCGTGTGTTCGAATCTCATCTTGGTAACTATTTTTACTTTTTTTTTCTTTTTTCTTTTTTAAAAAGATAAGAAAAGTGTTCAAAACACTTGTTTAACTAACTAGTAAATAAAGGTGTTTCCACCAAACTTTTTAAAAGTGAATGTAGGCAGAATTAACTGAATTAATGAATTTCGCAAATTTTGGGGTTTGTGGGTTTGTGGTCTTTCTTCTTCCTGTCAGTCGGTTCACCCAAGACGGACCCATCGAAAATTAAAAGTTCGAGGAATTTTCCGTTCAGGAAGGTCTCACAAATCAATTTTGAAAAATAAGTGTGTAACAAATATTATTGCGTATCTGAATAGTAAAATATGTCGTGTCTAACTTCGTAACAAAAATCCCAATTTGATAGACAGCTTTTTGTAAACTTTATTCGCGAGGTTGTTTGCGTATATCATACGTCTTGTTTTATTTTGTTCTTATATTTTGGGCATTAATTTTACATTACAAATTTTAACGGCATAATAAAATGAGTTCCATGTTTTTGTTGTTGTATTTTTCTAATCCATTAAATTCCCAGCTTCGCAATTTGTTTTTATTTTGTTTTTTAATTTCAAACTATCCCAGCCCTATTGTTGTTGTTATCAACGATGTGTACTTCACTTCTTCTGTTATCTGTTGCTAAATCAGGGTGGCAACGCCTGCTCTTAAATCCTGTAGTGTCTTCTTTTTAAAAAGCCTTGTTCTGTTTTTAAAAAACTTCTAATGTCCTCTTTTATCCTCTAAAGAGTTGAAAATGTGACTGAATTTTTTCTAATAATGGTTTGATTTCTGCACTGGTGGTTAATTGTAGAGGAATTTAAATTTTAGTTGCAGAGAGATGAAGGATAAAACAAAATTATTTTTGTAAAGTTTGTTACAAGTCGTTTAGTATTGTAAACAGTAGAATTAAGGAATGCAAGGCAGCATGCCAAAGAAAATAAACATATAGAGAGATCATCTGGTAGCAATAAAATAATTTTGTTAAAAAGCCTTCTGAAGTAACTAGTCCAGCAAAACCGAAATTGATTGAAATAGTGTCAAGAGATCAGACATTGAATGCAGGGATAATTTGATCATTAAAAGTTTTTAAATGCAAACTTTCATACCGCTCATCAGAATCGAATAGTAAGCTGTTCTGTTTTATGTTTCGGGATGTAAAATTGCTCATAAAAACTCATTTTTGTGGAAAAACAAAACGTTACGTTATGTTACTCCTTTTGTTGAAGACACTAAATGAATTGAAAGAGGAGCCCCTTATTACACCACATTATTTGATGAATCTTATAATAAAAATTCTACAAAAGATCTACATGTACGTTTTTGGGATGACACAAACAATGAAGTAATAAACAACTTGTTGGAATTCTAAGTTTTTAGGTAAAGCATCAGCTAATGACAATTGTTGAAGTTCTTTAGATCGTACTAAAGACCTCCATCATAACCCGAAAAGCAGCAAATTTATAGTTTAAAAGTTGCGGAAATAGTGCCTGTAGGTAAATAAGTGTATGTGTTTTTAACTTTCTGCAACACGCTCATTCCAACCCAGTGCAACCCAATTTATATTTAGGCTAAATTGTGACGAAAAAAGAAATGATACTCTAACTTGCCCCTCCAACCTATGATAGAAGTCACGCGTGCCCCGCGCGCCCCCTCGTTCCCACAAAAAGGTAAAACGACAGAACAAACACCCCTGTATTCGCATAGACGGCTCCAGTGCCAAGCGATGTCCCATTTTTCCAAACTTTAGTCCGTATTTCTATAACTTTCCCCTTTAACCCATAAGTCTAGTCACACGTGCCCCCTGCGCCCCTTCACCCCCCCCCCCCCCCCCCCCAAAAAAAAGGATAACGACAGGACAATTAACCCCGCACCCTGATGAACCGCGTCAGTGCCGAACAGCGGTTATACGTCAATGCACCAATACGCGTCCGCAATCCGATACGCGTCTTACCCTCCCATGCAGCCCTTCGCGAGCAATTGTGGTTATGGTAAATCGGCAAAATTAAATAACGCTTATATTAAGTCATAAGCCGCATTTTGCCCCAACAGGTTGTAGCCTAGAAGTCCGTGGTGAAAAAGCTACAACCTTTGCCAGTCTATAAGAATTTATCGCGCGTCCCTTTACCATTTATTCCCGCGATGCCCCAGAAACTTGAGGTAAGAAATTTGTGACTACTGCAAGACGGTGGCTTTAATCTTGTCACGCATATCGCTTCGCAGCCTCTTGCCTAGAAGCTTAGATAAAATTGGTAATTATAGCAAGCGATAGTGCAACTAGTGCATGTTGCGAGCGCGCTTGTTCTCAAAATATTTTGTATATGGTTGGGTACAGAGATTGTTCAAATTTGGACTTCGTTGAAATTAAAAAATAGCATAATTTGTTGATTTAAATTTATTTGGAAAAATAATTTTGTACGGGCTTACCATGGCAGTGGGGAGGTGCATGTGTGTGAGAGATATATCACTAAAAATAGCGATAATCCCTGTATTTTATTGTGCTTTCTGATGCTGTTGAATTGTTTTGTTTTGGTTTTCTTTGATTTTTATGGTGGTCATTGGATTTGGTGTTTTTTCGATTGGAATTGGAGTTGGTGTTTTTGTAGTATAATTTAGGTGGTCGGATTTTGAGATTCATGAGTGGTACTGGTCGCTGCGTTTGATTTGGAATTTCTTCTTTTGGGAGGAGTGTAGTTCTTTTAGTTTTTGGATTTTTCTTGTTTGTGGTCACAGGTGGAGACAGATTTGTTTTTATTTTGTTTTTTAATTTCAAACTATCCCAGCCCTATTGTTGTTGTTATCAACGATGTGTACTTCACTTCTTCTGTTATCTGTTGCTAAATCAGGGTGGCAACGCCTGCTCTTAA
This sequence comes from Hydractinia symbiolongicarpus, assembly GCF_029227915.1. NCBI lineage: Eukaryota > Metazoa > Cnidaria > Hydrozoa > Anthoathecata > Hydractiniidae > Hydractinia > Hydractinia symbiolongicarpus. Next base: position 12,412,171 of record NC_079885.1, on the reverse strand, counting down.
ATCCTGTAGTGTCTTCTTTTTAAAAAGCCTTGTTCTGTTTTTAAAAAACTTCTAATGTCCTTTTTTTAAAAAACCTCTATCGTCCTCTTTTATCCTCTAAAGAGTTGAAAATGTGACTGAATTTTTTCTAATAATGGTTTGATTTCTGCACTGGTGGTTAATTGTAGAGGAATTTAAATTTTAGTTGCAGAGAGATGAAGGATAAAACAAAATTATTTTTGTAAAGTTTGTTACAAGTCGTTTAGTATTGTAAACAGTAGAATTAAGGAATGCAAGGCAGCATGCCAAAGAAAATAAACATATAGAGAGATCATCTGGTAGCAATAAAATAATTTTGTTAAAAAGCCTTCTGAAGTAACTAGTCCAGCAAAACCGAAATTGATTGAAATAGTGTCAAGAGATCAGACATTGAATGCAGGGATAATTTGATCATTAAAAGTTTTTAAATGCAAACTTTCATACCGCTCATCAGAATCGAATAGTAAGCTGTTCTGTTTTATGTTTCGGGATGTAAAATTGCTCATAAAAACTCATTTTTGTGGAAAAACAAAACGTTACGTTATGTTACTCCTTTTGTTGAAGACACTAAATGAATTGAAAGAGGAGCCCCTTATTACACCACATTATTTGATGAATCTTATAATAAAATTTCTACAAAAGATCTACATGTACGTTTTTGGGATGACACAAACAATGAAGTAATAAACAACTTGTTGGAATTCTAAGTTTTTAGGTAAAGCATCAGCTAATGACAATTGTTGAAGTTCTTTAGATCGTACTAAAGACCTCCATCATAACCCGAAAAGCAGCAAATTTATAGTTTAAAAGTTGCGGAAATAGTGCCTGTAGGTAAATAAGTGTATGTGTTTTTAACTTTCTGCAACACGCTCATTCCAACCCAGTGCAACCCAATTTATATTTAGGCTAAATTGTGACGAAAAAAGAAATGATACTCTAACTTGCCCCTCCAACCTATGATAGAAGTCACGCGTGCCCCGCGCGCCCCCTCGTTCCCACAAAAAGGTAAAACGACAGAACAAACACCCCTGTATTCGCATAGACGGCTCCAGTGCCAAGCGATGTCCCATTTTTCCAAACTTTAGTCCGTATTTCTATAACTTTCCCCTTTAACCCATAAGTCTAGTCACACGTGCCCCCTGCGCCCCTTCACCCCCCCCCCCCCCCCCCAAAAAAAAGGATAACGACAGGACAATTAACCCCGCACCCTGATGAACCGCGTCAGTGCCGAACAGCGGTTATACGTCAATGCACCAATACGCGTCCGCAATCCGATACGCGTCTTACCCTCCCATGCAGCCCTTCGCGAGCAATTGTGGTTATGGTAAATCGGCAAAATTAAATAACGCTTATATTAAGTCATAAGCCGCATTTTGCCCCAACAGGTTGTAGCCTAGAAGTCCGTGGTGAAAAAGCTACAACCTTTGCCAGTCTATAAGAATTTATCGCGCGTCCCTTTACCATTTATTCCCGCGATGCCCCAGAAACTTGAGGTAAGAAATTTGTGACTACTGCAAGACGGTGGCTTTAATCTTGTCACGCATATCGCTTCGCAGCCTCTTGCCTAGAAGCTTAGATAAAATTGGTAATTATAGCAAGCGATAGTGCAACTAGTGCATGTTGCGAGCGCGCTTGTTCTCAAAATATTTTGTATATGGTTGGGTACAGAGATTGTTCAAATTTGGACTTCGTTGAAATTAAAAAATAGCATAATTTGTTGATTTAAATTTATTTGGAAAAATAATTTTGTACGGGCTTACCATGGCAGTGGGGAGGTGCATGTGTGTGAGAGATATATCACTAAAAATAGCGATAATCCCTGTATTTTATTGTGCTTTCTGATGCTGTTGAATTGTTTTGTTTTGGTTTTCTTTGATTTTTATGGTGGTCATTGGATTTGGTGTTTTTTCGATTGGAATTGGAGTTGGTGTTTTTGTAGTATAATTTAGGTGGTCGGATTTTGAGATTCATGAGTGGTACTGGTCGCTGCGTTTGATTTGGAATTTCTTCTTTTGGGAGGAGTGTAGTTCTTTTAGTTTTTGGATTTTTCTTGTTTGTGGTCACAGGTGGAGACAGATTTGTTTTTATTTTGTTTTTTAATTTCAAACTATCCCAGCCCTATTGTTGTTGTTATCAACGATGTGTACTTCACTTCTTCTGTTATCTGTTGCTAAATCAGGGTGGCAACGCCTGCTCTTAAATCCTGTAGTGTCTTCTTTTTAAAAAGCCTTGTTCTGTTTTTAAAAAACTTCTAATGTCCTTTTTTTAAAAAACCTCTATCGTCCTCTTTTATCCTCTAAAGAGTTGAAAATGTGACTGAATTTTTTCTAATAATGGTTTGATTTCTGCACTGGTGGTTAATTGTAGAGGAATTTAAATTTTAGTTGCAGAGAGATGAAGGATAAAACAAAATTATTTTTGTAAAGTTTGTTACAAGTCGTTTAGTATTGTAAACAGTAGAATTAAGGAATGCAAGGCAGCATGCCAAAGAAAATAAACATATAGAGAGATCATCTGGTAGCAATAAAATAATTTTGTTAAAAAGCCTTCTGAAGTAACTAGTCCAGCAAAACCGAAATTGATTGAAATAGTGTCAAGAGATCAGACATTGAATGCAGGGATAATTTGATCATTAAAAGTTTTTAAATGCAAACTTTCATACCGCTCATCAGAATCGAATAGTAAGCTGTTCTGTTTTATGTTTCGGGATGTAAAATTGCTCATAAAAACTCATTTTTGTGGAAAAACAAAACGTTACGTTATGTTACTCCTTTTGTTGAAGACACTAAATGAATTGAAAGAGGAGCCCCTTATTACACCACATTATTTGATGAATCTTATAATAAAATTTCTACAAAAGATCTACATGTACGTTTTTGGGATGACACAAACAATGAAGTAATAAACAACTTGTTGGAATTCTAAGTTTTTAGGTAAAGCATCAGCTAATGACAATTGTTGAAGTTCTTTAGATCGTACTAAAGACCTCCATCATAACCCAAAAAGCAGCAAATAATTTTGATGCCCACCCTTTTTTCTCAATTCATACCGTTTTTTAAAGAGTTTCATGCAGGACGCTTTTTTCAAAATGGAAAAAGAAAATCCAAACTTTGCGGAAAATAACGAAAACTCGCGAAATTTAATTCCCTTAAGGTACACCCACGAATATTTTGGTAACTTTTAAGTTTGGAAACTGTTTTGGTTTGACAGGGAATCGACAGACTGGGGATAGGTTCTATTTTGGTCGCAAAAAACTGATTTTTTTTAAAAAGAGACATGCCCAATGTACTAAGCATATTAACCGCTATGCAACCTCGTCCCTAGATTTTTTTTTCTATTGACAAATTTCGGACGGCGAAAAGTTGACCCACTGCGCAATACATGGTGTACCTTTACTACGACAGTAGACTATGAACTTATAGTAATCAAACTCGTGACGTACTTTCAACACGTAAATATAAACAATCGAACTCTTTGACTTGTTCATTCATAGATCAGCATTTAAACAAACCGCTGTTTTGTATTGAATTAAAGAGGTTTACATTTGTCAACATGCGTGCATGCGAATTTGTTATTTCCCCTTCTTTAAACTTCCAGTTTGTGTTCGGGAGAGATAAATCAGAACAGATGTTTTTTATTACTCTCCTTTGCGCCCATTTTTGTTGTTGAGCAAATAAAATGCTTGACATTTAGATATTAGATTCGTTGTTAAACAATTTATTGAGCCGTCAAGTGAGTGCTAGTGACACCAGACAAGAAACCCTGGGGACGAAGATGTGAACAACCTTAAAAACAAGTGTCCATCTCTTAAGAAACTTTTATAAAAAAACTACAGTAAGTATAGGATAGATTTCCGCGCAAGATAATCTAAAACTATGTATAAAATGAAATTCTTTTTTTGCATATAAATAATTTCTCGAGACTTAATGCATTATGCTAATGGTTGGTTTTAATTATGACGCGTTACACTTATTTAGATCGGAATCTGAATGGTGCCGGGATTGAATTGAATTCTGATCCGTGCTTGCGTAAAAAAATTATTTTTCGATCTAAAATGATCAAATACTGTTCCAAAAACAATCTAGAAAAATTTAAAAGATCTTTAACTATTTTCTGATTTAAAGCAAGTGGAAACAAGAAGCCCAGGGGCTTGAAGATTTCGGCCATTAGCCTAAAAGATTTTAAAATTTGAAGTTGATCTTGAAAACGGAGAATTATGGGGTAAACAAATCATTGAGTATTCTCAATTATTATTGTGAAGGGCCTGATACACTTGTACAATATCACTGAAATATAACTTATAATATCAATATAATTTCCTAAAATATGTTTAAAATAGAGTTATAATTTCTTATAATTTCTTATAATATAGCTATAATATGTATAATTTCAACACATGATATGTGCGTCATAACCTCATAATTTGCTGCATGGCTATAACATTTGAATAAAATCAAACGAGTTTGATTTTAATAACATTGTTGGTGATCTGGTTTCTAATGCCTTTTGTTTGTGTGACTATAGATCTATTATCTGCTAGCGTTGTTGTGGCAACGATATTATGAAATTAAATGAATTTGGAACGATATTTTAACAAATTATAAGTATATTGTAGAAAAATTATAACTGTATTATAGAAAATATAAATTGATATTGTATCCTGGCCTTAACTAACCTGCAATACAACTCAATAAATAAAATAAAATTCATGAATAATTAATTAGTTCTGCTGAATATAGCTTTAGTCTAAGTGCTTGAAAAATTGTACAGAAAGAAATGACGTAACATCAAACATGGCGCATTATAAGACGATCTTCATTATGCTACACCGCACGAGCTTTAACTTTTGATAGCATATAAACTTTAAAATAAAGTTGTTCATTGGATAATAAAACAATCTGTTTCACTGTTAGGATTCTTATTGGCTTAAAACTCATTTTAGCCTCGTTTTCAGAAAAAAATCTTTAGCCTGGATAAGTTTCGGGCGTCCAGCCTAGCTGCCCTGTGTCTATCTATCTATCTATCTATCTCCGTATCTCTCTATCTCCTCAGGCGATTTTAAAGATTCTGCCTTCGCTGGCGGTAATCAACAAGCCTTTTGAAAGTTTCTGAGAAGTAAAAACAATATATTTTTACTTGGTTATTTAAAAACTTCTTGGTATACATCACATTATATTTTCGTAATAAGTGAGACAGAAGCTTTGTAATTGCAAACATGCGCCAGAAAACATCAACGCGAGTGCCTTGCCTAGTTATCGTCGATCAGATGAAAATAATGACCGTGTCTTAAAAGATTCATCCGTTTGATTCGTCATGACCTTGTCGGTGAGACTGGTCGCTTATAAAACGTAAAGAAAGAAGAGTACCACCCCGACACCCCCCGTAAAATCATGTGTATATTTTATGTAAACCGCCCGCTTCTCTCTCGCTCCCCCTACCCCCATCTGCGCATGCGCAAAAAATCTGACGACATCCGACAAACATCCGCGCATGCGCAAAAACTTCAACGATATCCGGCAGAATATGACGTCATCATGCGCAAGTTGTCCAGCACGTTTGTTTGCCGCTACCACGGGAGTGGAAATTAATTATGCACATGTGCGGAATTTTAGATTACGTCATCTTGTTTTTTTGTATGATAACGCTAACTAGGGTCACACCACAACCCATTATATTTAAGTAGGCTGTTCAGGTCAAATTTTTCTATGCGCCGCTCGACCTTCTAGCCGTATGCAACGTTTTCTACATTTCTATACGGTTTCAACGAGGGGTCGCGCAACTCCTAACTCCAAGCCATTCTCTAGTTATTGTTATTTTTATGATAGATAGTATAGCCCTTTTTTGTTGCGTTTTTCGGCCAATTTCGCAACAAAACACGGCACAAAGACGGGGGTCATGTATAGGTTTTTTTTCACAATTTCTATCTTTAAAAATCAATAACTCCAGATTGAGACATGGTAAGAACTTAAAATTTTTACAGTAGATAGTATATTTGTAAAAGAAAAAATATATTAATTTTTGATGGTTTATTTTTAGAAATGACGTAATGATGACGTCATAGCTCAAATATTACTACAAATTGCTCTAAAAGCGCAAGAAAGTATACAACAACCAGTAAACAATTTTATAAACTGTAATCTTAACGTTAAACAAAGTTCATTAGAGTGTACGAAATTTCGGACAAGGGTGTAAATTTGCAGACCAGATAGAAAAAATGACGTCATAGTTGAAAAAATCTTTCCAAATTGATGAAAATGCAAAAAAGTTCACAGGAACATAATAAAACACCACAAATTAGTAACTATTCAAAAATTATACAAACACTCTTAAGGAGTACAAATATCTGACAAGAGTGTAATTTGCAGACCAGATAGAAAAAATGACGTCATAGTTGAAAAAATCTTTCCAAATTGATGAAAATGCGAAAAAAATTCACAGGAACATAATAAAACACCACAAATTAGTAACTATTCAAAAATTTTACAAACACTCTTGAAGAGTACAAAATATTTGACAAGAGTGTAATTTGCAGACCAGATAGTAAAAATGATGCTGTAGCTCAAAAATAACATAAAATCAATGTATAAAAGCAAAACAATTATACAATAACCGGCAAAAATGTTTATAAACTGTAATCTTAACATTGAGAGACTTCATAGAAATGTACGAAATTTATATTTTTGCAGACCAGCCAGAGAAAATAACGTAATAGCTGAAAAGATATTTCAAATTTAAGGAAATGTAAAAAGAAAGTCCACAGGAACCACTGTAAAACACTAAGTTGGTAACTATAAAACTTTGACAAACACTCTTAAAGCTTGCAAAATATTTGACAGAGTATAAATATGCAGACCAGATGAAAATGGAACAACTGCACCTTTTAGCACCTAAATAAAAAAAAGAACGCAAAATATTAAGCTACCATAAGTGCTAAATGTTTTAATAGAACAATATATACCACATGTCACAAGTTGACAAAACAATGATCCTCAAAGGAAGAAGTTTTTGCCATAAAAAAGTTCCACGGTTTGAACGAAATACATTACCACAAAAATTTCTTCCCTCAAATATATAACTATACTATAACTAACTATATTCTAAGATAACATAATAACGTCTCCCTTCTCAAAATCTAAAATTATTGGAAAACTCCAAACTGTCTCAGGTTCTGACTCATATACTACATTAAACAACGTGCGTTTAGGATTGGAATGTCGTTTTGCTACACTTAGAATTTCCCCTTTACACCAATATGCATCCTCTTCATCTTCTTCCTTTAAATGATGCCGTATGTGTAAACCAACTAAACAATCAGGGTCTTTGATGAAGGAAGGGAGTTTGTTGCTTTTTTGTTGTTCAGACAGTTTTTTCATCCTTTCTTTCTTGATCTTTTCCATCAGTTCCTTTTTTTGGGTTGCAACTACTTCATCTCTATCTTCCTTCGACTTCAGGTTATCCTTTGTTACCTTTTCTGCAGATGATGAAAATGTTACATGCATGATTTTAACAAAGTTTTCAAGAAGCTCTTCCCAAGACAAATCAACTCTTTTGTTTCCACTCTGTTTTGTTTTGTTAAACAATTTGGAATTGCATTTGAAAGGCATAACATGCCTGTAAAAATTCATTTGCGCTAGCAAAACTTCTGCACGTTTTTGTGATGATATATCCATGATGTTTTTTTTCAGTTCATCAACAGATATCCAAGCCTGGACATTTAGCTCAAGCAATTTGTTAAAAGCTTCCACTTTCTTCAATGCTATTTTCTCTTCAGCTTTCTTTTTCATATCTTGTTTAGCAAGCAATTTCCTTTTCCTCTCCTCCAACAGTTCTTTTCTCCTTGATTTATACTTCGCCTTCATTTTTTCCACATTATGTCTGGCTGATTCCATCATACTTTTTTTCTCATCATAAGACTTCTGTTCAAACCAATCAAGTGTTTTGTTACGCGACCACATGGTTAAAGCCTGCAATGTTTCAACATTGGCACTTGGCTTCGTTTTCACTAACAAATCCAAAATTGCAAAGTCACTTTCAGAAGCCTTATTGGTTACTGGTACAATTGATGACGTCTCCTTTATTATCTGACTGGGGCTCCAGTACTTTCCTCCAGGCAGTTGATCCTTACATTGACGCTCTAAGATGATGAGAATTGCATGGCAAATAATTTCAAGGGCTTGCTGTGTTAGAATATCCAATTCATCATCACCTGTATCCTCAAATAGCTTGATAAATAATTCATCTTTGTTGTGTACAATAATACCATCCTCTTGGAAAATATGACTGCCAGATAGAAGTGATGAACAATTGTTGCAGAGTGCAGATAGTTTGACTTTAAGTTGTAACAGGTATGGATTTATTTCGAGGATACTTTCACAAGACTCTATTAATCGCCACAATGGACCAGTCAATAATTTATCAATAATGCCAAGTGCTCTGACTTCACTAAGAAACAACTTATTTGATACGTCTTCATTTACAGCTTTCAGTAAATTATTAGGATCAGGCCATGATGAAAGAAAAGATACGACTGCATCACGATGGTAATATAATGCAGCAGCGTTATAAAACAATATGTTAAAACGATTTCCAATAAATGGTACAAAGTAAGATTTCTGATTGCGACCAGCTAAAAACGAGTTAAAATACGATGCTACTCCACATTCGTCACTTCCACGCACATGAAAAGCTTTACAAGCTGTACGCACTAATCTAGAAGCAGAAGATTCTTTTGCACTATTGAAGGCAAATACTGTTTCATAGTCATCACAGAGGACCATTCTCTCAAATGAATGCAGAACTTTATCTGCCTCTGAGGCAAAATTTGCCAGAAGATGTAATTTGCAAAAGAAATTTCCCATATCGGTCATGTCCGTTTTTTGTGTTTCGCTTAAATAATTCCAGTTTTCTACAACATTTGGTAATAATTTTTCCCTTAAAGATTTCAGTTGTGAGTTAAATAAAGGATTAATAGGGCCAAGATCCGACATTGTAGATTTGATTGATGTGACAAGCCGGGAAAAATTTGCATCCTTGTCACATTCTTTCAGAATGTCACACATGTCATCAATTGTGTCAGTAAAATTTTTCATTACTATTGCCGCATCGCCACCTGCAACTTCTGATAATCCAAATGTTAAAGTTTTTCCTTTCGATGTTGTAATCTGAAAATTTTGATAATGTTTATGGTATTTTGATGTACCATCTCCATGTAAACAATTACCAAACGCCTCCTTGTCATTATCAATCATTGCTTCTGCAACCTGTAATTGTGCTAAAATTAATGCTTCTTGCATTAAATGACTTTTTAAACCTTGTGAAGGCAACCTGTCAACCCTTTTTTTTGCAAGTTTTTCAAGTACAACCTTGATCACATCATTTACCTTTCCCATGCTGACATTCAAGGAAAGTAATTCCATAACAACTTCTCTTATTTCGTCTGAATAACGACCACCTTCAAATGTTACAATTTCATTGTCGTTTAATAACGAAACGAGCATTTGCAAATCACGATTTTCTTCAGTAAGTTGCTTCATGTTTGTACAGAGTTTGTCATAATCACTTTTTAAACACTTCATATCATTCACTTCTTTGTGGTCAATCAATTTTTTCTGGTTTTCAATTTTTAACAACAAACTGTGCGTCTTTCTTTTCAGTTTTGCTTTCTCATTCCGCAGATCATCAACTATAGTTTCACTGTTTTCTAATTTATCATTGAGTCTGTTCAAGTTTACTTTCATGTCATCCAACTCATCACTTTTATTCTCAGTACCAGATATCAATTCAGCTATTTCTGATTCCATTTTATTAATTTTATCATCTCTGTTTTTAATTTTCTTTGATAAATTTCTCAATTTATCTGCCCTCGCTTTGCTATTATCTTTAAATTTCAATTCCACATTTCTAAGTTTTTCCTCTACTTCAAGATAATTGTTCTTTATACGACGATATTCTGCTGTCAACTTATTTTCATCCTTCATTGCTACAAATAACTCGTTACTAAGTTTCTTAACCTCTTTGACTTGTGTGTTGTATTGAATTTCTAATTCTTAAAAATTTTCGCACTTTCTTTTTAAACTTTTGTTTTCCTCCTTTAATTGTTTCATTTTCTCTTTAAACAAAACTTCATTTCTAGAACTAGCCGCATCAATAGATCGCTGATGTGGGGTAATTTGCACTGGAACACTAAACTCAGCTTCCAACAAAGTTTCTATAGCAGAATTAGCTTTCCTTTTTTTCAGACCATTTACTTTCTCTACTAGTCTTTTAACTTTTGTATATAACGCTTTTTCTGGACATGTTATTTCAACACCAAGTAAAACAAATCCATCACTTACTTCTTTAATGCTTTTTTCATTCAATGAAGAAAAAAGATCATAAACTTGTTTATTTTTAATACTCATTTTTAAAGCTGAAAATATATCAAGCGAAACTGCACTAATAATTTTATTGTCTAACATAAGCTGCAAAACTTTTAACCAATGCATATTATTTTTAAAATACCATTCCTACCTAGACTGTGTATTATCTGCCTTTCTAGTTTACGTCAGCAATTATGATATAGCTATACATACTAAACAATGGAATATTTACAAAAATAACATTATATAATCATTATCTCTTCAATTATTATCTAAATCTTGCTTTTTAAAACAGTATAAGCTAGCTATAAAGTAACCTACTCTGACTCTTAGCTAACTTTAGGCCTGGAAAGTTGGAAGAGAGGCGTTTTTGTAAAAAAGAATAATGGTAAACAGTAAACAGTTTGCAAGAACTGAGTGGGTAACAAATTGGTATCTGGAATCAACAAATTTCCAAGCCTAATACTTTAAGTGTTTAAAAACCAAATCACACTAGTAGTAAGCAAAATATACCTTTATCTATTAACCACACAGTGGTATGGAATAATTAAACACAACATCACACACTCCATCTTCTGGTCCACTACTTCGGCTAATATATATATAGCTAGGTAGCTAGCTAGCTTTGGTGCTTTAGTTTAGTAGCTGTGTCTAATGTTAACTGGAATATCTAGCACATAGCCATGATTAATAGCCATCATTCCAAGACTATAAATTATATAATAAAATAAAATAAATAAAAAGTCGAAATTCGTTGTTGCACTGCAGCAAGTCACATAGAACTTTAAGACGGGGGTTCGATATAAACAAAAAATGCTTTTTCTCCAGATTTGTCATGCAGGAAAGTTAGGAATAAGAATAGAAATTGAAAGTATATTTTTAATATAAACTAATTTCAAGTGAGACTACCTGATACGTCATGCACTTTCCTCTGTTTGCGCCAAGTTTACATTTCCCTCGTCGAAATCTGAATACACTGTTGGTCGTTTAAACAAGTCTCATTCAAAAAAACAAATTTAAGGTACTTAACAATCACTATCTGCCCATACACCATCTGTCTTAAGCGAAATAGGTGCCGAATTCGACGATTTAAAATAAGTGCCATCACGCGCAATAACAAAATACGCGTTGCCGTGTGCGAGCTTGTTTTAAGCTGAATTTCCGAACACGGCAAAAAGTCACGTGACTGAACAGCCTAATTTAAGCTCCAAAACTACATTTAAAATGAAACTGGGCATTTTAAACATTATTTTTCATAGAAAGAGTGACCAAGGTACTTAAAAATGACCTTTGATACATTTCGATATGTAAACAAACACTAAAAAAAAGCGGGAAACTTTCGATGTACTGTTTACGAAATTTGAGCTACATTGAATCATTATATCTATAAAAATAAAATTTTTGGCGACTTATAAATTAATGTAAAACGTTCTACAGACTTTACTTTATTCCTACAGACCTTACTTTAACCCCTACCACTTTTTTCTATCGCATTTTTTGAAGACTTTTTATATCATGGTTTTCTCTTAAAATTTATCCAATATGGCTGAATATCACTCTGAGAAAATAAACAGACTTTGCAGATTTTGTGGGCAATTGCTATCAAAGGACACAGTTTTAGTATCTAAACATAAAAGCAGATTATTAAAATGATTATTGATGTTGACCAGGACTCAAACGAGATACGTCCAACAAAAATGTGCCTCAAATGCTGTTCAAAACTGACACATAGTGAAAAGAGAACAACAACTTCTATAATGCATGAAGTTCATTAACAGCAACACTCTGAAAATTCTCCTTACAGCTTCGAAAAACTCAAGAGAGGACGTAAAACGAAGAAACACAAATCAGGCAGGCCAACAGCAAAAAAACCAATATGGACACGGATTTTGTTAAACATTTTCGAAAACACCAAAGATGTCGTTCCCCCAGAATTAACACTGGAACACTTAAACACCAGTCTTAACCCTCATGTTAGCCTCTGCGGTTGCTCTATTCAGCGCAACCACGTTTGCTATGGTTACCATTTTTAATCAAAACAAAATTTGACACATGCGCTTAATTAATTTCATACCGTAAACGAACTTGCCAGGTTGAAAAAATTATTTCTAAAAAAAAAAAAATAATAAAATGAGTTGGTTTCAAAATGTTCCGAACCGATTAAAGACGCAGGAAATGTGCAATTGGGTGGTTGAAAAGGATTCTTGGTTGGTCGAGCATGTTCCGGAGCATCTCATGACTCAGGACATGTGCACGAGAGCAGTTGAAGAGGAACCCGTTATCCTCGATTAGATGAATTCAAGACTCAGGACATGTGCACCAAAGCCGTTGAAGGGGAGCCCTTTATGCTCGCATGTGTGCCAGAACATCTCATGACTCAGGACATGCGCACCAGAGCTGTTGAAGAGGATCCCGGACTGCTCAATCCGGAGTGGACCCCAGACTGGTTAGTTACACCGGATATGTGTAGGAAGGTTGGGGTTGAATCTGAATTGTTCGATGCCTATCGCCAGCGGAAAGCACAAAAGGCTAAAATTAAAAATGAATTGATGCCGATAACATGGCACTCAGCAGATCGATATCGGGATTGGTGTAAGCCAGAGGACGAGAAGCAAGAGATTTCAAAATTATGGGAGGAATCAATAAATTCAAAAAAAACAAAAAAAACATATTGATAAATAAAATCTTATAATAAAAGGAAAATGTATCGGTTTCAAAATATTCCAGATAAATTCAAGTCGGAGTAAATGTGCAATAAAGCAGTCGAGGAGGATCGCTATATGCTCGGGTATATTCTGGATCAATTCAGGACCCAAGAAATGTGCAATCATGTGGTTGAAACGAATCCCCTGGCATTCGAGCTTGTTTCAGATGATTACAAAACACAGGGCATGTGCAATTATGCGGTTGAAAGGAATCCCAATATGCTCCTATTTGTTCCGGATCGATTCAAAACGGAGAAAATGTGCGATAAGGCAGCCGATAGCTATCCCTATGCGCTAAAGTATGTTCCGGATCGATTCAAGACGCATGAAATGTGCATGAGAGCCGTTGAAAGGATCCTGAGATGATCGAGTATGTTCCAGATAATCTCATGAGTAAATATAGACATACATTTCAAAATTATGGGAGTAATCAATAAATTCAAAAAAAAATTATTGATAAAAAATTACTCTAATAAAGAGAAAATGAGTTGGTTTCAAAATATTCCAGATTGCTTCAAAACGCAGGGCATGTGTAATATTGTTGTTGAAGATGACCTCTATATGATCGCACATGTCCCAAGGCTGTTCAAGAGCCAGGAAATATGCAATTAGGTAATTAAGGAGGACCCCAGTCTGCACCACCATGTCCCAGACGCTTATAAAACTCAAAAGATGTGTAACAGGGCCGTTGAAGAAGAGCTCCAATGCCTCCAATTTGCTCCGGATTAATTCAATACTCGAGAAATATGCATGAGAGCCTTTGAAAAAACCCACCTCCTGCTCGAGTTTGTTCCGGATCGATTAAAGTACCAGGAAATGTGCATGAAAGCCGTTGCAGAGGATCCCTCAATAGTCGCATATGTTCCAGATTATCTCTTGCATATGAACTGGTAGAGGAGAGCCGTTGCAGAAACGACAGCCGTTGCAGAAACGAGAGCCGTCGCAGAAGCTCAATTTGTGGATGGTGTATTGAAAACAACATTAGATATATTTAAAATGCATTGAACACTATATAAATAAATGTGTATCAACTGTAAATCAAAATTTGAAATGTTAGAAAATGCAGCGGTCGCAACATTACTTGCCGGTATTGGGATCTCTCTACCACTTATGACCATGGCTCTAGTGAAAGAATCTGATAATGAGAAGGAGAATGGTAGATCAATTAAAAATTTGCAGGATCGGTTTCGTGACTTAGAATAGTAATGAGACTATACAGGATTTTATGTATCGTTAGAAACATAAAATAAAACGATGAAAAAACAATCCGATGATTGTGAACATGTGCTTGACGAATATGATAGATGCAAATGCGGTAGAAAACTTGTGGTGAAAGGGAAAATGTTATGTTGGCGTTGTTATCAGGAATATACGTTATATAACGGTGGTTTTTGTAATTGTTTGACCAAACAATAAAAAGTATGGATCAAATTTTTTCATATAAATAAAAGAGCATGTTGAAATTTGGGGACAAAATTGTTAAATCAAAAGAATTTTACAGTAATGTAACACCGTACAATATCGAAGATGTGAAAATTGAAAACCTAGTGGTGAGTGATTCCACAACAGCAAACAAAGGTAAAGATGAACGGTTTGTGATTGGCTATCATGATCACGACGGCAACATATCCGCGTTACTAATAAAAACCCCTAAAAAAATCTACTCTTAGGGCGTCTCTCAATATAGTCCGAATTCAGCGTTCACCATGTCGTTCGATCTTGGTGACTATCCTGAATTTATCGAAAAATATGAGAAAATCTTGAAAAAAGTTGAGTGGGAAAGTGGAGCTTACTTCACGAACCTAGGTGTGAAGAAAAAATCTTTATATCAACCCCAAATTGAAAGAATGGGAAGGTAAAATTAGAACCAATTTTCATAAAAAAAAGATACCCGAGGAATCTTGTGAGTGTAACTCGCAATTTACTCAAAGGCTTTGATCATATTTTTCATAAGCCTACAACTTATTTGACAGATTATTCCCCATCTTTTTGTTCTTCTCGATCTTCTCCGTTTTCATTTTTGTTTGATTGGACAGAACTTCAACATGATTCCCAGTGTACGCTATAACCAGTAATGGCGCTAAAAATTTACCAAAAGTCACATGAAACAGAATGGTCATTGATTCCTTAATAATAGGGTCATTATCAATATCTTTCCTCAATTTTTCAACAGAGTCGATCGAAATCAGATTGCTTACAACAGTTGAATATAAATTAAATACATGTGCAGATAAAGCCTGGCTTGTTTTTTTTCCTTTTTCTTGAACTTCTCGTTGAATATATTCGCCATATGCCTTTTCTAACGCTTCATCTGACTCCTTATCTACAAAGCCATCAGTACATTTCTTTGGTAAAAGATGTGCTTTACCTTCCCTGATTGCATCTTTTAAAACTTGGCGTCTATCAATTGGTTTTTCTTTCTATGTCGTCGCTTTTGCTGGAGTATCAACAACTTCAAATATATTGGCAAGCTCATTTGTTTTACTTATTAAACGTCAAAAATGTAAAAAAACAGTAATACAATAATCATAAAAGGTAAAATTATTGCAATACATAGATATACATCCATTTATTGTCTGGTGTGTTTGATCAAACACACTAGACTACATGTCATATAACTTACAAATCCAAGGGCACGCCATCATCTAGGACGCGTAGCTTGTCGTAAAACGCTGATAATCCTAGCTTACTTTGCTCATAGGTGATCGCCCCCTGGTTGTGCAACCGGAAATCTATGTTTTTCGCAGTATTTAAGCTTCCTTTCAACGCGTTCATGTACCTGCACCATGTCATCTCATTCTGCTTTTTTGACATTCCTTTGCACGAAAACTTGGTGCCCTTTTTCCCTTCGACAAAATAGCACTTAGCGGTGATAGCAATCATCCTAAACCCAATAAACTCAGGTTTAAACACACGTCCTGTCCTACTCAAGTAGTCGTCAGTCACCAACCCGTTTTTCACATCATTGTCGTACTCCTCGATCAGCTCACGACGCACGACATCGCGCAATTCTTTTCAAGAGATAGCGAAATAGGCAGAGTCTGTATCCATATAGATGTACTCGAAGTCTCTACGATTTACGTATTTATCGAGGAAGTCATAGTAAAATCCAAGCATCCGTATGCTTGGCTAGTTGGTACACCGCGATACCACTTGGTAGGCTCTATGAATGCTGCACTTGCGTTTGCCTTTTCTGATCTCGTACGCATCACCTATCGGCTCCAAGTCTTCGAAATAGGGAGATCTCATCGCTTGATCGATCTTCCTTTCGTCTCTGGTAAACGTTGTATTCTTATTTCTTGCTACATCCTCGATCATTTTTTCCATGGGATGAATTCCCCTTCAATTTGGCTGTATCTCCAGCCAAACGGTTGTCTGGATTTTTATCAGCTTCCCTACGAGGAGCCGCAATCTCTTCGGGAAACCAATTGAACGGTTTACCGCGCTTGTATTTCAAAAATTGATGGATTGCTGTCACTTGCAAACCATGATCCAGGTACCATTTCAGCACAGGCGTATAGAGTAGAATCTTTCGGCTTTCATCACACACAACAGCTTACGTGTACCAGGAACTCGCTTGCGGCCCGTAGATTTTACATAATCGTGCATGTGCTCTGGAATGGCTTCATCTGGTATTTCCTTTTCCAAAAACAGTGGAGACATCTCGGAGAATTTATCATACAACTCCGCGGGCACCTCAATGTCAACTTGGGCAAATCCAAACAAGAAGCCTGCTTGAACATGTCGTGTTAGTTTTTCAACGTTATCCGATGATCTAGGTTCGGCAATTTTGAGCAATTTTTTCCTTACCGCAGGGGAAGTCATACATCATTGCGCTAGGATACAACATGTTCGCATCTAGCCCCAGGATTGTTTGGCACTGTTTGGCGTCCCTGTATACATGTGATCTAATACTTGTCACACCACGCTCGTGGTACCTACAAAATACGATCGCCGGGCCTCCTACCATACCCGTTTGTAACAGTTCGTAAGCCTCATTCTTCGTTCATTTTTCACATGTTTTCTGCACTTCTTTACATTTCTTACAAGTCTTGCTGTAGCAGTCTTCTTTACATTCGTGCTTGCATGGTTAGCCTGGTGCATAGAGCTCAATCTTTGGGTTTAGTTTTAGGGTCTTATTCAACACATAATGCATCGATACGCCAGGGATACTCACTGCATCCTTCAAAATGTCTATATCATCTCCGCAATATTGACGTCTGATTTTATCAACTGCTTCGATGAAGGGTTCAACATCACTCATGTTGTATTCGCGTAACCAGTCCATCATTGTGATACAACCTCGATTACCGAATTCTGCGCAGAATTCTTCATTCTCTTCAACGGATAGTGTGTTTTTATCGATTAATCGGCTATTGAAAAATAAATTTAGATTTAAGTAAATCTTCGTGTTGCGTTTCTAAGTTTCCCACTCTGATATTGTTTAATAATTCAATCCAACATTGGTCACCACGCTACCTCATAACTTCTGTTAGTTCAGCAATCTTAAAATATTTCCAGCAATGCGAAAGATTTAACAGTACATCTTTATAGTCTGCATAAATTTGCTTGCTTGAATTGGTGGAAGTTGGTAGAAATCGCCACATGCTATATAACAGATATTCCTGCAAATGGAATGTCATCTGCGCATCCAAATATTTCGGTTAGCCGTTGGTGAATGTGCAACAGCAGCTTGTTTGAAATCATTGAGATTTCGTCTATTACGATAATGCTTAGCTCTGAAAGCTTATTTCGCAACATGCACCTCTTTTTATCACTCAACTTAAAAATTTTTTTGGTAAAACTTCTATTAACTGGTATACCCGAGGCTGAATGTATTGTAGTTCCCTCTACATTGATGGCAGCATCACCAGTGGGCGCCAGAAGTAGTAGTAGGGAGTGATTATAGGTACTTTTCTTTCCACATACACCTTTTAATCACAAAACCCCGCTTCCACCACCACCCAAAATGGAATAAAATGAAATCATATACTGATATCAACACATAATAATAATATGCCAATAACCAATAGATACTCATATTAATACAAATAATCATATATAATATGACGTCATCAACGCATGCGCAATAGTATATACTCATATTATACAGAATATGAGTAAGGGAATTCCCAAATTATTCAATCCTTGACCAAATCAAAAAAAAATGCTGGTTGGAAATGAAATGTCCCTATAATAAAGGAATGAGTTGGTTCAAAAATGCAATCAGTAAAATATATAATACCGTGTCGGCACCAGTAGCGGCAACTCGCGAAGCTCTCACTAAGCAATTAAGGAGTGTGCGGGATACCGTTAGTTACTACTACAACAAGGCCAGGGATCAATTTTCAGGATCACCAACTCTCCACGATGAGGTTCAACGTGTCACCATAGATAAGGAATATCAGGGAATATCCGATCTTAAGCATATGTTCGGGAAAGAATCGAAACAAGCCACAAACCCTGATGTAATCGAGGACATTTAGAACATTTTTGATGATAACGCGGAAATGTTTGAAGAGGGAAACCGCATCAAGACATGGCGGTTTAATAATAACATTAATAAGCCATTGACGGACGCTATCATGCGAAAAATCACCCCCCCCCCCCCCCCTCATCTAGACATGCGTGTGAAGGTGATATACTCATTTGGCTGCGACATTTACCGAGGCGGTGCAGATGTTGCAAATTATCACAAAACCAAGAGCTCCAGGTCACTCTCAAGCATGGCTAAAATCGAGACTTTCATCAATGAATGTGAGATGAAACGCCTTGATTTGGAAGATTCCGAATTTTGGGTGAAGGCCTATTTACCACCAGACAGAACTATTGAAACACCAGGAGCATATGAAGGTAAAATAATATTCAAGCACGTGCAGATCAAGATAATTTCTACGAGGGAACCCCTACTTGGATGTGGAACTTTGCCAGATTGGTTGCGGGTCAGGAGGTGCATTTATAGTTTTGACAAGATAGATGAAATAACGAACAGCCTATGTTTCTGGAGATGCTTGGCCGTTTATTACCGCGAGTATCGAAAGCAACGCGAAAAAACATATTACGCAAGAGGCCCTCAAATTAGCTCGTGAATACTACGAGGAACCCAAATTAAAGAGGGAAGAGGTACGTGCCACGAGGCTCGTGGATTTGGAGGGTTATCGCCAAAAAATTCAAAATTAACATAAGAGTCTTTGAACCAAAAACAAACACCGATAAGGCCTCATGGCGACTTGTATATGGACAAGGCCAGTACAAAAAGGGGCTAGACACGATTAATATTGGTATGTTGGAAGGTCATTGTTTTTATATCAAGAAGATGGAGGTCCTAACGCAGCATTGGGAATGCGAGGTTTGTACACAAAGATTCAACAGATCGGAGAACCTCCACGACACAAACAAAATGAATGTGAAGGTATTATAACCAAGATCATTTGCAGAGGTGAAAAAATCGAGCGGATGCAGAGTAGCTCCGAGCGGGTATTTTATCCCGATAACGGTTTCAGTTACGCAGCATGCCAATGGCTTGAAGCTATGTCAGATCAAACAGGTAGGCATATTCATCATGCTCTTTGTGGGCATTGGGGAGAACGTGTGATACGCGACGGTAATAAGGAAGTATACAAGATCGACGGTTATGATCCTCAGACAAAGACAGTGTACGAATACCACGGTTGCAAATGGCATGGATGCCCATGCCAACCACAGCAAACCAACGCCGATAAAAATAATTTCAATCGTACCAAATTCAAAGAGGAACACATTCGGAATTTAGGCTACAACCTGGTTACTACATGGAAGTGTGAAAACCCTCCAAAGGTTAAGAGGTTATTCAAGAAAGAATTTCGACCATACCCCCACTTCATCGTTTTTGATTTTGAGGCTCTCTTAGCACCATCGAAACAGCAGCAAACGTCTGATTTGACATATATATATCAGAGCATATCCCAGTAAGTGTTGCCATCCACGATAGCCTACAAGAACATCCTACATTCATCATGAACGAAGACCCTAGGGTATTGGTGAGGAAATTCGTTGAGCAATTGGAGCAGAGTCAGATCCGTATTGCTCAAGAAGTCGAACGTATATATTCCAAGCCCGATGATTTCGATATGCTCCCGGAACAAACCCAAAATGCTTGGCACGAATGGATAAATCAAGTGACGGTGATAGGCTTTAACAGCGGTAAATATGATATCAACATGATAAAGCGGTATTTTATCGAACGGCTTGCGGGTTAGGCTAATATCAAGGTCGCTAAAAAGGATAATGAATACATGTTTCTCACTACCTCGATGTTCAAATTCATAAATATAAAAAATTTTCTAGCTCCAGGCCTGAGCTATGAAAAATGATGCAAATCACTGGATTGCAATCTCAAAAAATTAGTGTTTTCATACGAATGTCTAACATGTTATGAAAAGAGGCGTTTTATAGTACACTCAGTGGTAAAAACACACTCTCACTTGAAGATTACCATACGTTCAAGGATGATTTTTTTAAGAGGGGATGCGTCACGATGCTTGATTGGTTGGGTGAATACAATATGGCTGATGTAATACCATTTATCGAGGCCGTCGAAAAGACCCGCAATACATACTACGAGGATGAGATTGACATTTTGAAAGATGCAGTTAGTATTCCTGGTGTGTCGATGCGGTATGTATTGAACAAATCCTTGCGGCTGAACCCGGATATAAAGCTTTATGCCCCTGGGGATCCGTGTAATCACAAATGTGACAGCTTTTGTGCAAAGGCTCGATGTGAGGATTGTAAGCAGATTCAAAAATCTTGTAAATCTTGTGCAAAAAACGAGGCGTATGAGCTCCTGCAAATAGGCACGGTTGGTGGTCCCGCGATCGTATTTCGCAGGTACCACGAGAGGGATGTTACAGGTATCAGATCGCATATTTAAAACGAACCGAAAAATTGTAGGACCATCCTGGGGTATGACGCCAATATGCTCTACCCGAGCACCTTGATGCAGGACTTCCCTTGTGGGAACGAGAAGCTGATCAAAATGTCAGACCTTGCTGGAGAATTAGATGTTCTAATGGGGAGCATTTTAGATGGATCGCTATTCGGGTTTGCCCAAGTTGATATTGAAGTCCCTACTGAGTTGTACGAAAAATTCAGCGAGATGTCACCGTTATTTGTGGTTAGAGAGATCCCTGACAGCCAAATCCCTCAGCATATGCACGATTATTTGACCAAGACCGGGCGAAAACGTATCCCGGGTACTAGGAAGCTGTTGGGAGTGATGAAAGCTGAGAAGATTCTGCTTTGTACTGACCTACTGAAATGGTACCTGGAGCATGGTTTAAAAATTACAGCTTGTTATCAAATACTCAAGTACTCAATGGGTAAACCATTCGCATGGTTCCCGGAGGAAATCGTGGATGCGCGGCGTCAAGCAGATACAGATCCCGATAAGCGTATTGCGGGGGATACTGCAAAATTGAAAGGGAACTCCTTCTACGGGAAGATGATCGAGGACCTGGCGAGGCATGCGAATACTACATTTACGCGAGATGAGAAGGTAGTGGATGCTGCAATGAGGAGTCCTTACTTGGAGGATTTGGAAGAAATCGGAGATGCATATGAAGTAAGGCGGA
Source organism: Hydractinia symbiolongicarpus (assembly GCF_029227915.1). NCBI lineage: Eukaryota > Metazoa > Cnidaria > Hydrozoa > Anthoathecata > Hydractiniidae > Hydractinia > Hydractinia symbiolongicarpus. Next base: position 12,390,478 of record NC_079885.1, on the reverse strand, counting down.
GTAAACAAGGCGTTTCCATTAATAGAGCGTATCAGTGCGGAATATTAGTCTATCAATTGGCTAAATTACGAATCCTTGAATTCTATTACGACTTCCTTGATAAGTACGTAGATCGACAAAATTACAAGTATATTTACATGGATACAGACTCCGCGTATTTTGCAATCTCTGGAGAAGAGCTGCGAGAGGTCGTTCGTCCTGAACTACTCAAGCAGTATGATGAGGATGTTAAAAACTGGCTCGTTATCGACAAGCATTGGAGTCGCACCGGAGGGTTGTTCAAAGAAGAATTCATCGGATCCAGAATGATAGCGCTGACAGCCAAGTGCTATTTCGTCGAAGGTAAAAATGGCACGAAATTCTCGTGTAAAGGAATGTCCAAAAGACAGAATGAGATAACATGGTCGACATATATGGGAGCATTAAATGGAAAGCTGGATACTGCAAAAAATGTAGGATTCCGGATTTATAAAAAGAGTATGGTCACATATCACCAAAATAAACTGGGTCTATCAGCGTTTTACGATAAGAGGATAGTGATCGAGGATCGTATACATACAAAACCCCTAGAGTAGTTCGCGTCCAATATTTTGTTATCGGCCATTAAAGTTTTATAACAAAAAATGCCTTGAAAAGAAGATTGCGAGCGATCCTTTTGTACATATAACTGTGATCACCCAGGGCGCTGGGTATGGGTTGAACCATCTAACCCCGAAAGTGCAGAAATAAAAAAACCCCGCGGCACAGGCTGCTGCTGTTGTAGCGCGGGACATATCACATATAACAAGGCCTGGGATAGAAGTATTACAACCTATGCGCACTAATAAGCAGTAAAGGTGTTGTGAGGCACCACCTTTATACACAAAGCTGCAAATAAAAAATGGAGGCATTGCTATTAATCGCTATATTGCTCCAATACAATTGATCATTCTCGGTTATTTGAAATATCAACGTTTAATAAATAAGATGTCTTTATTGGCAGAGATATTTGATGATGTTGTCGATACCCCAGCAGAAGCGCTTGATCAAAAACCTATAGACAAATATCAAGCTCTCAAAGATACTCGTAAGTCAAAGCCCCATCCTTTACCGAAAAAATGTACTGAGGCTTTCCTGGACAAAGCATCACCTGAGGTTGTCGAGAAAATACACGCCGAGGTAGTTAAACGCGATCTCCATGAGAAAGGAGAGAAGACTGCCTTGGCGCTCAGTACCCATGCCATTAATATGTATACCAAAGCCATCGGCAACGTGGTAACTCTCGATAGCCCTGAAAGTTTGAGGAAAGATATTGAAAATGACCCCATAATCCGATATAGTATGGCTGACTTGGGTATTCTCGTTTATACAGCCTTTGGTAAGTTCCTCGCACCTCTGTTGATAGCTGCCCATACATTTAACCACTGTCAACTACCCGCGTCCAAAATGAATGAAAATAATGTTGATGTAGAACAAGAAAACAATGGGGAATACTCTATCAAAGATATGCATGGGCAATCGTGAATTCTTTGACAAATGGAGTAGGATAGTAGATTCAAAAAATAAAAACAGACTAAAGGCGCCGTATACGGATTGGATCTTAATATATGCTGTTTCCAATGTAATACCTCTTGTGAAAATTCTAACACCGGCAGAAGACCGATTTCCACCACAGGCACATGATTTGATCGTGGTTTCACAGATTAATAAATTAAGGTACCTTGGTGGTTATAAGAAATGAGCACTGAACAATCACAAGAAGAGAGGGTAATAACAAAGCCAGAGAAGCATCTTGGGAGGAACTAAGGCAACAAAAGGGTGTAGTTGTTACTCCAGTCAAAACCAGTTCTGTACACTCAGGCGTATACATTGGTGGAAGCCTACTCGCAATCGCTTGTGTGGGAGGTGCCTACTATTTTTTCCGTGAGAGACCCGCGAGTACCCAGCAGCCTGCACCAGCGGCTTAGCAACCAAGCGTTAGGCAGGAGCCTAAGGCAGAGATTGACATTTTTCGTATGAGATAGGCCTATAATAAACATGAGTTCGAATGTTACCTCTCAACAGAAGGAGATTATAGACATGGTTTACGAAAGTGTCGTAGACCTCGGATTCACATTTGGATATGCCATGGTTGGTAAGAGGTTCCTTGGGAACTCAAGCCCCAGCACAAAACTCGACACGAATGACGTGATGAAAATGATTGCGTATTTCACCGTGGGGCGAGGGTCACGTGAAATGACCGTAAGCAAGGGATGGCTACCCGCTTCCATCGTTCCAAAACCTAAGTAAGCAACCACAAGTTTCGTGTATACCCGTGAGTATACATGAAGAATAAATGACCTTGGATATTATACTACAGCCGCACAAAGCGATATTCACAGAACTTACCTCGTGCGGTAAAACTCAAAAAGTCCTAGATCTCCTAGAGAATGAGTATTTCAACAATGTCGTAGTTTTGTGCCGATAGAATTGCTGGATAGAATTAACGAAGGGAGATGGTGAGTTTAGGGCAGTTGGAGCGATAAAGAGAGCCTTGGGTGCGGGCAGGTTGCGAGCCATGTGGTTCGATGAATACACCACCCAACAATGGTAGTAGGAAGATGGCCCAAAAACTACTAATTGACCTTGACAGCATCGATAATAGCACGGATGATATAGAGATGCTCCCACTCCTCGAAAACGTACTCGCTAAAACAAGGAGCCTGGTGGAGGATACTTCCTTTAGCGAGGCCTTCGATGAACGAGAAAGAAAGGGGTTAAATTGCGAACTTCAAACTCTCCGCGGTAATTTGAAGAATTTGAAAAGTAAAATGATGCTGTATGATACAGAATACGCCAAGGCAGAGGCCAATAGAAGAAGCTGGAGGCGAAGAAGGCAACACTTGGAGTATCCAGGGAACAGCTAGACATCTGGGATAAGGATATTACCAAAGCACAGGGGGATCTGGAGAGAATACATGATCAGAGGGAGGCTGCCAATGAAGCACATGGTTTACTAACATCAAGTATCCATAGCCAGCTAAAAGCGATTAAAGATACATTGATGAAGGTCGCTGTTGACGACACATTGCTAAGGGATAAACTGAACATTTTGTTTAGGGAACAAGGTATAACGATTGCTAGTATCGTATCGGCTGTGGACTTATTAATATCCACCATCGTGCTCGCTAATACGGGTGGTGGTGCACCAGCAGGAGGAAGTGCTGGAGGAGGTGGTGGTAGCAAAGGGTTTGTTAGGAGGCAGCTGGACAGATTGGGAAAATTCCTGAAGTACCTTGCTGGCGCCGCTCTTCTCGGAATCATCCCGGAAGTATCGTATCATTCTTTTTTAGGGTCGCTGCAAGAGTCGTGGAGTTCGTGGCAAAACACTTGTATTTGGCCATCGCAGGTGCTGTAGGTATCGTTGTGGCCTATGTAGGTAACAGGAAAAATAAGAATCGATGAAAGCGGTGAACGTTCTGGTAAGCCACTTGGTTTACCATACAACTATTACATCTATTTTTTTAGCTATATGATGGCAATTATCAATGCTACCCCCGCAGTTATAACGGTGGCCTTTGTTTCCTCATGAAGCTCAGCCTTAGATGAGGCTGCTGGAGGATGCTACCCTGATATATGTGCCTGGGAAGGCTGGCGTTGATGCTTCCTTGGAATGGGCTTTGTAACAGCATGCGGAGCGTTGATAGTCGGATTAACACCAATCTTGAAATGGTCCTGACTGATTAATATCTTATTCGTGAAGTTCGCAATGTTCCCGATATGTAGGCTCATATCACTAGGGATCATGTAAACCGAGTGAGCAACACTATGATCTACCTTCGACCTCGCATACTTAAGGACGTTCTCAAACTCACCGATCTCCGTACCTGTGTTGCTGGGCCTTTTGACAATATCCTCGAATGTCGTCAGGTATAACCGTCGGGCATCGATCGCGGAGCTATCATGCCTAATGATGTTGGACCGAGCGCTCGCTTGGCTCTCGAGTATGAGGTAAGCGTAATATCTAACGCTTTGGGATAACTTTTCTATACCAATGCGAGTTAAACCCTCTGATTTCTCGATTATCACCTCGACCACGAATTTTCATCGAAGTAACTAGGTCCTGCACCGAGGAAGTCTTTGCGAGTAGCTTGCCAGGAGCTAAATATTGTCTCATTTTTCCAATCGTGTTCATTTGGAGATACTCCAAATTCACGTGCCAGTTGCCTGAATTTTTCCATATTGAACGGATTGTTCGTGGAATTAAATCGGGAGGAGCCAGGCAACGGTACCTCCAGCTCCTATAGAATCTTCCTGATTGAAAATACACATGGAACCGATACACGGCACGCACAAGGTAATGGAGACCTTAGGTGTTGCATTGATATCCCATAACCTGATGTTGCACAAAATACAGCGAAATTTAGCTTCGTTGACCAAAGGTTGAAGGGGTGATGTTTCCATTCATCAACCGGAGGGTTACTATGGAACACGTAGAATACGAAAATATCAGGAAATTTTACTTTAAATGACGAGCCCTTCGCGTCTATTACTATATCCTGCACAATGAGATCAATGCTTTTAAGTTGTTCAAATACCTGCCATGGTTTGGGGTATACTTTGCCCGTGGGTTATACGAGTAAATATTCATTGTTTTCTTAAAGAAAGATGAAGCAACTGTACGTAACAAATATTGACAAGCCTACAATTTTTAAAGAATACCTGAGCGAGGATACCAGGATCGTTTTAAAAAAAATCAGCATTCGACCTACGTGGTTGAACTTCTACAGTAACAACGAGTTTACCATCCGCAAGGTAGGGCCTGATCAAAGAGTTACTCGAAATGAAATAATGAATGGGTTGTACAAGATCGAGGATTTAGCGAGTATCGTCAACAGTCAGGCAGAGGACAAGATTAAGCTATATGTCCTAAAAAATGGACTCTGTAGGCTCCGTGTCAATGACGGGTGGTGATTTATCGACAACTGCAAGAGGTCTTGGGTCTACCCTACGATCCCAGTAAAAAGTACTATACGAAAGGCGATTATGATTCATTCTATAGGACTGACGTATACCATAGGTTACGACTTGTTTGCCCTCAATTGGACGAGGATGACTGCCTGCTTAACGAAAAAAAATCCAAGATTCTTAGCATGCTTCCTTCCAAAGAGATAAACGCATGGAAAGATATGCTCACGTGGAGTTTCGATAACCCTGTATACCTCCCTTTGAAAGGTTCAACAGACAGGCTGGAGTTCATGCTGACGGACGAGTATCACCACGATAAGAACGTTTCGTTCGTGGGGCTAACAATGCAAATCCTTATAGAATAAATGAATGATGATGTTATGAAGCTATATCCTTCATTACCACTGAGTGCTCCAGATCAGGAAAATGAGGGGCATGTATACAGGCTTAAGAAGATCGAAGAAATAGAACAATTTCTACGAAATGAGGTAAAGCAGCGCGAAAAGCTCGCAAAAAAATTTGGGATGCATGGTACCTGGATCCATTGTATGGACCATGGATTACTCGCCATAAGCGTGATCACGAGCGGTTTTGGTATTGTGAGTATGTTATCGGGAATCGGAGTTCCCCTAGCAGTGACAATGGGCGGCTTCGCCATCGCCGTTGGATTGGGGCAGACTGCCTTAAAACAAGGTGGTAAAAAGCTGAATTACAAATGCAAAAAGCATGATAGTATAAGATTATTAGCGGATACTAAGCTGAACTCCATCGTTGATTTGATATCAAAAGCTATCCAGAACGGTGTGATTAGTGACTATAAGTTTATCCTTATTATGCAAGAAAAACAAAAATATCTCCTATTGAAGGAACAGATCCGACAACGCACTAAGAAAATCGTTGAGACGATTAATGAACAAGAAAGGCAGCAATTAGTACCAAAAAGCAGAGAAGAGGGTAAACTCGAGTTGTTGAAAAAACTACAGTCTGTGCAATATGTAAGCGCTACCTAGACGAGCCGCCAGAATATTCATAATCTAATGTTTTGTACAAAACATTAAACAATACCAACCACTTCACCGGTACTGGCATCAATCATAAAATCACCATCATATATAATGGTTCGCGTTTGTTTTGCCTCGAGGCCTTTGATAAATTTATCCAATAAGGCCCGTCGGTCTGCATTGCAGTATCTATATATTTTACCTTATGAATAGCAGCGAGAATATCAGCCCTCTTGAGGGTTGAGTAACCGCGAATCCCAAGCTTCTTCGCTTCTTTTTTCAATTCAAGACGAATGGTTCCTCCATCCGTATCTTTATATATTATAGATGGATATCATCATATGAATCGATAAGGTGTCTGGTCCTGGAAAGTTTCACTGGCCTGTACTTGCATTCCTCCAGAAGAACCAGGATGAAATGCTTAGAATTCTACCGATAAATGCTAGATAATTTAAGTATGCAAATACATTCACATGGCTGTCGTATGGGTACTGGAAGATCGTAGAAATACGTGTTTATTTTACCCTCTTATTCTTTTATTTTTGTGTTCAGGTATCTACGATTCTTCACTGATGAGGTCGTGAACTCACTACCATACAATTGCTGTATCCTGGCCAGGATACACTTATATTTTTCCAACCATTCAGAATGATCACCAACATTAAATGGCATGGTAAGGGAGGATCCATCATCGTATCTGGATGCACCATTGCTATATAGGCCCCTAGGTGTTATGATTAGCAACGACGATATCTTGCTACCATGTTTATAACCGATAACGAATCTAGCATCCTTACCCTTATTAGCTTGGATGGGATCGCTGAGTACAATGTTCTCAATTTGAACATCATCAATATCAAGTACTGTTGGTTCGCTGCAAAAATCACTTGTCTCTACGGAGTCATTACAAAATTTAAACACCCTTTTATTTATGAAAATTGGACTCCAACTAAGGAATTTTACAAGGACATATTCCACCGTTGTACGTTATATGTATGTAAAAACAGGACCAGCAAAGTAGTTTGTCGTTTTTAAAGAACCTCCGTCCACACTTACATTTATCGAATTCGTCAAGGACCATTTCGTCACATTGTTCTCGCATCTTTATTTAATAGGGCCCTGGTAACTGGGGTCCTATAACGATTTGGAACATACCCAAACATTCCAGGATTCTGCTGTACTACTCCGATGCACATCTCCAGGATCTTGAAATAATACGGAACATACACGAATACCATTGGATCCCTTTCAACCGCTGATTTGCACATATCATACTGGAGCATCCAGTGATTGAAATTCACATTCCTATTACAGAGTTCCTGATAATGATCTATTATTTATTTTGGAATAATTCAGGTACTTGATTCAAAGGACATTTCAAAATATTTTAGGAATTTACCTTATTTATATTCTGTATAATATGAGTATATACTATTGCGCATGCTTTGATGACGTCATATTATATATGATTATTTGTATTAATATGAATATGTGTTGGTTATTGGCATATTATTATTATGTGTTGATATCAGTATATGATTTCATTTTATTCTATTTTGGAATGAGGTGGTGGTGGAAGCGGGGTTTTTGTGATTAAAAGGTGTATGAGGAAAGAAAAGTACCTATAATCACTCCCTACTACTACTCCAGAATAAGAATTTTATCTTTTTCTAAGTCCCCTGTACGATAAGAAGGTGCTTTATTTAGCATGTCAGAAATTGTTTTTATCAAATGCGACTTTCCACAACCTGCACTCCTGTTAGAAAGATGTGAATTGGCTAAATGTTATGGTGTGCGTTACATGCCAAATCATTTACGACTTCAAAAACTTGCCTTTGAGTTTCGTTTAATGTTTGAATTTTTTCATGGAGTTCATCATCGGAAATTCCAGGTTTACTAACCAATGAAAAAGTGTTTCCAATAACTGGGACGTTTTCGGTTTCATTTGGATCTTTGTCATTGCTTTGGTAATTTATATTACTCATCTCACCAAAAACATCGTCATTTTCTTGTTCGGCAAAGGAATCAAGATTATTCACATTCGTGTGAAAATTTATCATTGCTTCTTCAACAAGTTCACCGAACGGTTCGCACATTCTTTTATATGTATTTATAATTTCTAATACACCGTTTTCCAATAATTTCTCTGAGTAAGTACCTGAGTTTTTGCTTAGCAATTCTGCTTTCTGGCGAAAAGGATAAACATAAAAAGCAAATGATGTGCATACCCTTCTGGATTTTTCTCTCGACTAGGCACATGGTACCTTAGAACACATTTTTCTTTTCGTAAAGATAACATTTCTTTTGAGGACATAAGAGGTACATTTTTCGGATAAGGAGATTCCATATCAGTATCAGCTATTATTTCTTCAAGTACTTCTGGTTGGCTGTCATTTTTATCTTCTAGTTTCGGCTTTATTTTCATAGAGTAGCTTGACAAGAACTCAGCACAACACATTTGTTCCAACATAGGGTATCTCCTTTTTTAAAATTCTGGATTTGGTCTATCCATGTATCTATCCAACATATTTCGTTTAAAAATATCAGTACTGTCTGGTGGCAAACTTAAAATTTCTTCTTCGTTACGACATACCCTATATCTCTTCTCAGGAATGTTACTGTTTGCAAAAACTACAACAGGAAACGTCTTTCGTAACCATATTTCTGGCATTATAATAGCAACTGCTTCTTGAACTGACATTTCGCGATGATTTCAATACGCATTTGCAATTGATCTCATTTGTACAAATAACGAATCACCAGTTTCTAATGCTTGCGATACTGCTTTTTTCATCGCTTCTGAAGATTCGTCTTTAGCTTTAGATAGATAAGCACACATGTAAGACACTGCTTTATAATAATGAAGAACAGGCTGAATGTCTATGTTGGCTTCCCATGCCATCAAGACTTCGGTAAAATAATTGTTTGAAAAACAGGAATCTGGAAGCCTTTGAAAGTGAATTTGAAATCCACTATCAGGAGATATGCTCAGTGCATTTTCATACTCTTCTTTTGTAATGGCTAAACTTTGAAGAATTTTTTCAATTGTACCTGGTTGGGTATAATTAGGTTCATCTGGATGAAGAATTTTGTTTAATCTTGAGTTCAAATTTGAATCTATGAAAGTTTTTTACCTTTTCTAGTATAGTCTTTCTTTCCTTTAATTGTGTTTCCCTTTCTTCCTTAGAGATGTTGTCAAGTAAAGGCTCAGCGACAGTTGTATGGGCTGTAAAAAATTTCCCGAAAGAGTATCGACAATTTTTGTTATTATATTTACGACAAGATTTAGAATGAGAATGTGTTTGATATGTCGAAACTAATTTGTGAAGAACTGGGTTGCTTTTTTTACCAAAAGCAATATATTCTTTCTTATTATCGCTACGTAAAATTGGTGCATTAACAACCCATAATAAAGAGTGGATGTGTTAGCTTCCACTTACCTGAAATTCAACTCTAATGGCGTAGTAGTTTACTATACCTAACGGTCCGTTGACAACTATTGTTTTAAAGAAGGTCTCAACTCGGTATTGGAAATGTCTTGCTAAAAGAACTGGTTTACTGTTCGGAATCTTGATTCGTTGATAGTAATTTAGATTGTCGATTTCTTCTTCAGATATGTCATTTCCTTGTAATTTAGTGATGATTTTAACCAGTTCATTCCATCTTAAATCTGCACAAGACAAAGTCATAAAAAACATTGGAAGTCCTAGCTGTTTTACCATAGCCAAAACTTCAAAAAGAAATCGTTTCCAATATGCAGGAGTTTCTTTCAACGTGTTCATAAACGTGAAAGCGTCGTCACTGGCTATAAACGATTTAACTCTTTCTTTAAAATTCGCAGACATCATTCCTGCTGTAAGACCGTCCACTTTAATTTTTTGCATAGCGATATTTTTGCGACTATTCAAATTATAATGTTGAGTCACTGCATGAGCAAAAAATATATAGTCAGTATCAGAGGCAAACTTCTGTCTATAATTCAATAATCTTTGGTTGAAATACTTGGTCGGGGAAAGTGGTACTTCTCCTTTCGTGTGATATCTGTATTTACCTGTTTGAAATAGGTAAGGGTGGGAAAGTTCTTTACAATGCTCATCAGAAATTTTTGGTATGGGAATTTTATTCCCGCCTGGAGCAATACCAATATTTCCGTCGTCAATTTGTTCATGTGGAATAGTTGGAACAAAAGATGTTTCTTGGCAAGGCAAGCGATGTTCGTTTAACGGATTTTCATTCTCTTCTTCGCTATTGTCCAAGTAGTCCTCATTCTTGGTTTTTATGTCACTGATATTATTACTTGGTGTCGATTTTATTGCAAAATCAACGTTCATTTCATTTCCACTTTCCCCAGTTTCATGTTCTGATGTTAAATTAATCCAGGAAGGTGGTATGTTTGTGAGGTTAATTTCAATATTTGAATAAAGAGGGTTAACCAGTTTTAATAAAGGACTTCTCGAACATCTGGCCTTACAGACTCTAAGTAAACGTTAGATTTGAAATTGATTTTCTTCTTCAACGTCACTTGCACTACACCATTATTATCCATTCCTCTTGACATTGCTTATTTCATCAGCTTTTATTGAGACATTACAGATTGCCCCTTTTATTTTAGGACACTGACCCTTACGCATTATTGCAATTCGTTTAAATAAAATTCTTTTGGATATAACGATTTTTTCCAATCGTCGTAATGTCATTGATTCTGGGAGATCAAACATTTGAAGATTATTAGATACAGCTTGGGAAGGAATTTTTCCTCTCGTAAGTTTTGAATGGCATGTTGTACATATATATTCTTTGCCATCAAAACTTTCTATTCTGAAACGGAAATGCTCTTCTGAAATAACAGTATAATCGACATGGCGAAACAATTTAATTGATCGCTTATACAAAGAACGATTACATATGACACAAATATAAAATGGTCCATTCTCAATGCATTTTTTAAATTGATTTATTTTTGCATTAGAATCGGGCAAAATGTTAAAACGCTTACGTTTAGTTGCTTTACCTTCTTGGACCGCATGTCGTTTTTTTGGAATTTTTTGCGTTTGTTGACCCTGCTCAGTTTCACGATATTTAGTTATGGAATCCCTTTGCCTCGCTTGGCCCTGTTCCGTTTTCTTATATTTACTTATTGACTCTTTTTGCCTCGCTTGGCCGTGTTCCTTCTTTTGATATTTGCCTATTGACTCTTTTAGCATAGCTGGGCCGTGTTCCGTCTTTTGATATTTGCCTATCCACTCTTTATTTTAGCTTGGCCGCGTTCTGTTTTTCTATATGTGTTTGTTGACTCTTGTTGCTTTATTCGGCTTTTTCGGATTTACGGTACTTTCTGTTCTGATCTAGTTTTCACTTTCTACGAATGGAAAGCATAATGTTATCGAATATCTGTTCAGTTGTCCGTATTTTAAAATATTGCGTTTTGAGACACCTTCCTTGACCAGGGGACACATATTTCGCGTATGTAGTTTTCAACTTGTTGTAATGAATCAAACTTTAAAAGGAATGATGTACCACATTCTGTTATTTGTCCAAAACTATTTCGGCTATGAGGATCAAATAAATAAATTTGCGGGTGACCCCAAATTATAACAAAACTAACGCCACTTATAATGTCCAACATTCCTTGTCCTTTATCGGAATGTGATGAATTATGAAATGTACGTAAAAAAAGTACTATTATCTGTAACAATATGAGAAATATTTTCTAAACTTTGTATTTGTATGACCTCGTTTTCAACAGTCAAACTACTTGGGAGGTCACTTGCACTCAAGTACTGGTTTGTGTAACCTAGGCTCGTGTACAACTTTGTTCCTTCGCAGAGGATATGATCAAGATCACCTGGGTTCCAAAAGGAAACCTTTTTAAGAGCCGACCAAACGATCGAAAACAGGGAATTACACATACATTGTGTACCAATAAAAGTTCCAAGCCCGACATCCCCTTGATGAAAAGATCCCTGTACTGACTTTAAAACAGAGTAGGGCCCAAGATTAGTTTCAACATCACCGGAAAGTAAAAGAACCATTCGGCAGCAGTTTCTATACGCGGGGTTCACAATAGCAGTGGAGACGTGTGACCAACAAAAACAACCTTTAAAAACTAGAGAAACCTCTGTCGTATTATTTAAAAAACACATAGTTTTGCAGCAGGTTTAATAAATTCAGTAAGTTCACCAATAATTAACCAATTAGTTTACCAAATAAGTCTGAATATCTGATAAGTCTGAATATCTGATAAGTCTGAATATCTGATAAGTCTGAATATCTGATATGTCTAAATATCTGGCTTTTATACTATGTCGAGTTTCTTCTTTTTATACTCTGTCGAGTGTTGGTTGGTTGTTAATGTCGAATCTAAAAATAAAAAAAGTGATTCATTGCGTGCATTTCTTCATGGCTAAGTATTTATGCTTAAATATCTTGGATCGTGTTCTTTTGACAAAAAATAATATACAGGTTTAAAAATTTTGCTGACATCAGCAAAGTCCCTCCCCAAAGAACCAAAAGTTTTGTATACCCGTTGTCTTTATCGTAAAAATCTGGAAATACTGATCAAGGAAATGTATAATACTTTTGATGACTTTAATTTAAGCTATTGGTGTTAAATATATACATGTTATTTACGTCATGACATTCAATTTGACAATTAACATTTGAGACATTTCTTGGTGACTTTAAAAATAATATTCACTTTGCCAGACACAGGCAGACACAACTTTTGTATTATTATATAGATTAGGTTGTCCTTGAACTTACTCGTTTGCCGTTTTCTAAACAACCTGTACACAGTTTCTTGCAGACTACAAAAAGCTTGAGGCGATACTTTTCAACATTCTGTTTACTTTCCCAGTATTTTACCAATTTACGATCCAAAGAGTTAAACTGTACTGACTTAAATTATTTATCTCTAAACTTAAGTATAGCTAAAAAAAATGTTGTAAACAAATCTTTCAGCAAATAAATAACAAAAAGAACAAAGGACGCTGCAATAATACACTTTAAGCAGCTGCCATATTTGTTTATAATGATCGGTATTATTTATATGTATTTACGCTGATGTGTTTTAAGTAAGCAAAGATGGTGCCTCTGCTTGGTGTGACTTTTGTGTAGCGCTCAGCTGTTTAAAGTTTCATGAAAGTCAAAGTAATATTTCAACTGAAAACATCTTATGATGACAGCATCAGTCCATAAGTAAATATATTAAGCTCTAGTAGTCTAGAAATATTTGCTATTAAAGCTTGGTTTCCATCTGATAAGCAGGTACGTTAATTGGAGTTAATTTTTTAACACGTAATGAAAATATCTATATAAATATCAATTTATTCCGATTTTTTAGCGTCAGCCAGTGCAACGTTTACATAGCGCATGCATCAAAGCTACAAAAATTAGATCCAGCAAAATATAGTAAAGTTAGTCTATTGAGAAGACGAGAGTTGATTATATACAGCTCATAGTGACCAATTTTTTTTTAAAAAGGTTTATATCTAAAGAATCAGATAACTCGTTAGCTGTTAACTTCTTTTTGAATGAGAAGTTTAGCTAGCTATAGCAATAGTCAACCATATATGGTTAAATAGTTTCAATTTTTTTATACACATATTTATATAAAAGGTATAATTTTTTCGCCTTTTGATTTGCCGAGAAAAGTTTCAATTTAAAGTTTCTTTTAAGAGGTACAGTCCAAAAATTGTCACTGTTCTCTTTGTTTTCCACAATTGTTCTACGATTGGACATGTATGTCTATAGATTGGGCAGTCCAGTCTTAGACTGGCTACCCATTTGTCACTGTCAGAAGATTGGCCTGGCCAGTCTTAAGACGGGGTAGGTTCCAAGATTGGCAGAACATATCTATCTTCCATCAGGCGATCTTAAAGATTCCGCCCCGCGTGGCGCTGGCGGAAATCAACAAGAAGACACACAGCTCACGGGCAAATATTGTGTTTCCTATTCAACAATACGAACCACATTCACTGAGAATATATCAGAGATAGCCAATCCAAGTAAATATTCTTTACACTCGCTGAGTCCCGGCGGCGCATCCGCTGCTGCCAACAATAATATACCAGAACGCATGATTTCTAAACACGCGATCGTCCTTAATATAGCCATCTCTGCTTGTGGTTGAAGACCAGCGAACAAAGGTTTAACGTGTCTAAGTCACTAGGATTATAAATAGAGTTCTTGCTACTTTTTGAGCTTCAGCAATCAAAAACGAAAGATATGCCATTATGCTACTACACTATTGTTGTTTATTCTATCCTTAGATGATACTTAAGGAAGATTAGGCAAGAAATAAGATGTCACTTTAAACGGTAAACGGTTTTTTTTTTTTTTTTTTGCGCATTCGATCTACTCAGATTTTTCTTGACCACAGCTGCAGCCATGAAACATTAGGTAAATGATACCGAACAAAGGTACTTTACAATAGAGGAACTGCTTTTCAATAAAACTAATCTCTTTAATAATAGCCGTATTTTGTCTGTGTCCGCGAGGGCGGCGTCCCGTAACGGAAACACGAAATTTTTAAAATTCGTACCAATACTAAATGCGATATTTTTTTGTCCACTTTGTTGCGACGGGTAAACTGACGGGCGACCTCGTGGATTTTTCCACGGGTTAACGACTAGTCTCTATTATAATAGCCGTATTCCGTCTGTCTGTTTGTGCGCGAGAAAAAAGTCGTGTTACGGTAACACGAAATGGTGGATTTTCCACGGGCTAACGACTAGTCTCTATAATAATAGCCGTCGTCTGTCTGTCTCTGCGCAGACCCCCCGCTGAGTTTGAAAATGATGTTACGGAAACACGAATGTCAAATGCGATATTTTATATCCACTTTGTTGCGACGGGTAAATATAAAGGACGGGCGAACTCGTGGATTTTTCCACGGGCTAACGACTAGTCTCTTTAATAATAGCCGTATTTTGTCTGTCTCTGCGCGGACCCCCCGCTGAGTTAAAAAATGATGTTACGGAAACACGAATATCAAATGCGATATATTTTTATCCACTTTGTTGCGACGGGTAAATTTAAAGGACGGGCGAACCCGTGGATTTTTCCACGGGCAACGACTAGTCTCTTTAATAATAGCCGTATTCCGTCTGTCTGTCCGCGAGAGCCGCGTTTCGTAACGGAAACACAAAATTTTTAAAATGCGCACTAATACCAAATGCGATATATTTTTGTCCACTTTGTTGCGACGGGTAAATTTAAAGGACGGGCGACCCCGTGGATTTTTCCACGGGCTAACGACTAGTTGTTTAATTGAAATACAGGCTCAGGAAGGATGGGTGTCTTTCGAGGGCGTTAATCCAAAACAACAATTTTTTGCAGTTAATAATTTCCGTATTGGACCACGGTCAATACAATAAATTATTTATGTATGTATAAAGTGTATATACACAAAGCAATTTTAATTATTTCAGAAATACTAACACATTTTCCATGCAACAATTTTCGCGAATCGAAGGAAATCAAGTTTTTTAAGCGTATTTCAAAAAAAGGTAAAAAACACACTTTGGCCTGCCTAAAATTTGCTTACTAACGTATATTGCGTTTACGGCCGAAGAGATGTAATTTTGAAATGTTCTTCTACGCTCTAATCTTTTTTTTTAACAAATGTACTCAGCTACAGATTTTTTGCGATTTTCCCATGGATTAAATTTCTCAGTTTTTTTCTGAAACCGAAGGTAACTGCTTTTAAAATATTGAAAATCTAAGAAAGGAAATATACAACAAAGTATATCGCTACATACTTTTAAAAAGAAACAACTAAGCTAAGTATCTCGCATACATACGCATAGAATACTTGCACTTTCGTCATAAAAAGTTGATCACTGCAACAATTCGGGTATGCTGACAACAATAGTGCAGTGCTTTTTGGAAAAACACATTTAAAGCAAAAGACCTTCTGATAACAGGCAAACTCCGACAGAAAGGAAATAATGAAACAAATCCACATTCTTGATTCCCTGAAATCCACGGCCCTGATCAGATACAATAGTAGCAAATATAAAGCAACAAGATCCAGCCAAAGAGTATCTGTTGACTTGTCCACGATATTCCATGAACACTGCTGAAATGATCACAAACAACACTGAAACAACTGCACAGAAATCACGTACAGCGACATGTAGAGCTTCTATACAATGTAATAAGGTGCTAATTATTGAAAGAACTAAAAACATCCAACACAAATTCTGGTATTCTGTTCGTTGAGTATATGCTGCTGCAATCATTGGTAGACCTAAAAATTTAAAAACAAACTTAAAACAGTTTCTCAATAACAGTATGTTGACATTTAATAAGCAGTAGATAAATGAAAATTTTGTAACAAAAAGGTTACCATGAAGTGGGGATACCATTATATATACAAAAGGTTGGACATGTTATTTTAAATTCACCAGGTTTTTCAATTACTAAGTTTTGTGGGAATCAAATTTTGCAGATGACTAGGCACATTTTTTACTTTCATGGTAAATGGAGTAAGTTTTATAAGAATTACCTAATTTTAGGAAATTAACAACTTTAAAAAGTAAGTAACTAACAAAATTTAGCTAAACCCGCTTACAAATAGCATTAGAAAACGTGAATCAGGAAATATGTTTATTTTTAATCTGAAATGAGTAAGTTTTACTGAAATTACCTTAATCTAGGAAAACAATGTAACACAAAAAACAATCGCAAAATTAACACAAAAAAATTAATGGGAATGCCTATAACAACTTATAAAAAAAACATAATTAACGCGATTTAGCTCAATGATTTACAAAAAGCATTAAAAAATGCAAATCAGGAAATATGTTTCTCTTTCTTCAAAACGTTTGCAATATCATTTGTCCTGCAGCCTTAAACACACTAGTCAGAATGCTTTTTTTATGGTGAATTAAAGCAAATAATATCATTGATGAATATGCACACAACTATATAATATATGCATGTCTGTAGAAATTCTATAGAAATCTGGCACATTTAAGGAAAGTCATATGGGAAGATTTGTGAATAAGCAAAATATTTTTTTGAAATTGCAACAAAAAGGCTTCAGGCGAAAAATTAAGAACATCCCCCCGACTAACTTGACATACCCTAAATCACTGCTGAATATAACAAACTAAGGAATAATGAAATTTTTTGCATGTGTTTTTGAATATGTCTAGGAAAAGAAACCTGTGATGTAATTTTCTTTGGCCTAAGTCATAAGTTGAAAAAGGTCTGTTGTGGCAATACACCTTTACAATAATTTGGGAAAACTAACACTCCATCGCAGCCTATTTTGCGATCGGAGGAGGGAAACATCACACTTTTATTAAGGAAAAAACACGTTTTTTCGTGATAACTTTTCTTATCGTGTTTTGTTTTTAATGAAAAGTACACATAAGTTGTATTTTATTATTATTAACGCTTCCTGAAAATTTGAAAGAAATTGATACAACGGAAAATAAAAAACTGGAGAAAACATGCTTTCGTCTCCAACAAACTCTCATAAAAACACGATTTTTAACTCCTTTTTTCCGATATTGCAAAACGATGGAAAGCCATAGGAGCGCATGTACAATTGAATTATCGCAAAGGTGTATTATATACATAGATATATAGATAGATAAATATTTTCTAACATATAAACCTTTACATTTGATGTCTGTCGTAAATATATATACACGTACAAACTTATCTTTAAATATACATTTAAAAAGTTTCCACAGTGGACTCTCCAAACTCGAAACCCTTTAACTTGAACTGCTCCTACCTGGAACGAATTCGTAGGCACCGTGAAAATTTGCTAATCAACTCTCATAATCAACTCTCCACTACTCGAATCTCAACTAAATCTCCTTAAGTCAAACAATATTTTTTGTCCCTTGAAAGCATATTAGGCTATTTTCACTCTTCATAACTCAAACAATCTGAAAATTAAAGAATTTAAGAGTTTTTTTATTTGAATATTTTTTATGTGTGTTCGGCCCCTCAGATCATTTGAACAAACTTATTACCTACCGATAATAGATGCTAGAGCTGTAAAATATTTGTGCCAACTCTCAAGGGAATGTTGTCTTCTTGGAAAAAAATATCCAAATCTTAAAAACCCCAGAAATGCAGCAAAACCTATGAATGAAAATCCAAACATTCCAAACCAACCAATTGTTGCATATCTCCATGAATATGCTCTCATTCTGTTCATTCGCATTGTTCCAGCCACAAAAGAACATGCACTTAACACTAAATCAGAGATCATTGTCGTAGTCTCTCTATAGTAAACCATGTTTGTTTATTTTTTAACTTCTAAAACAGAAAGTGAACTAGTGAACAGAAAGTAAAGAAAAAAAGACGTCAAGCTTTCTAGCTCAACCACAAGAAAAATTAAAATTACGATAAACGATGTATTTTAGTGGCAAAAACTATAAACCAGCTATTTACTGCCAAGGACTGAAAAAGTAAAATGTAGCTAGCTAGCCAGAGAAAAAACAAAACAAAAAAGCGCAGCTGTTTGACAGATTCCAAACGATTGGCACCCATATTGAGTTTTAGAAAGATATATCGAGTGCGTCCATAATACGAAAAAGATCTAGATAACAATGAGGACATGATGCGCCAGCGTGGGAATAACTGTTGCGAATTTGAAACAGGGTCATGAAAGAAATAAACGAAAAACAAGCGTGGAAAAATGCTGGCTTGGAGACTTAAAAAATGAATATTTTGCCAAAAAAAAGGTAATGTAATATTTTATCTAAAAGAAAAAGTAACTATGAATATATAATAGATAAATATAGCTATAGATAAAGTTTACGTTGCATGCTCATTTTCTCTATCAAAAAAGGAAGTAAACAGAGTAAATTTAAAAAGGCTTTTTGATAGATAGCTAGCTTGATAGATAGCTAGCACAAGATGCAAGATTTGCATTAACTATCTCGCTACAAAAACGGTTCAACTCCAATACATTCACGATAGTAACACACACAATTTTGTTGTTTAATTCACACGTAGGAAAGCCGATGAAGTGTATCCCCTCTAGCTACCTGATTGTGTGGACCCACAATCCACAATCATAAATGAATCTGGTCAGTTGCTAAAGGAACTATATGGACACAATAAAACTTATGACATCTAGATGTAGCCACTAAGTTTGCGCAAATTTAAAGCAGCTAAATCGGGTTACCAGTGATATTTTTTTAAAAATAATTTTTTGAGGAAACGATTTCAAAAATGTGATGCTTTGTGGTACACATGCTTTTTTTATAAAAATATCAAAATTCAAACTGGGATAGTCATAATTCTTCTTTCTTCATCTCCCTTTTTTCTGAACAATATGCTAACAATATATTGTTTCTAATCTGAAATACCAGCAAACACACCAGATTCTGTGGCGCCGTAGATTAGTGGTTATAGCTCTCGTACTCTGTGCGGGAGACCGGGGTTCGATTCCTCTTGACGGCGATTCAGCATGGGCGAGTGAATGTTACCATAGCCTCGGGTTAACCCAAGCCATGTGAGGGAAATTGGGAAGATGGCACACTGTGTGGGCCGTTAGATGTTGCCGGGAGTTGTCTAGTAGAGCGCGGGCTCTAATTGGGTCTGCGTAGCTCAAATGAGCATTAAATACTCTAGGACTCTCCATCTACGCCATGGCCCCTCCTGGAAATAATAGACAGGGTATATCCCTCGATATTTGTGAGGCTAGCCATGTAAAATATGCACATCTCTCTATTCTTATAAAAGTATGATACATATAACCAAAAAGGTGACAGCTTCATCTTTATCAAAAAGCGTATATTTTCATCTTTCTCCATCATATGTCTTTTTCTTTTAAGTTTCTCATGTTATTGTGATAAAAAAAGTTATGCCACGAAGATCAAAATTAATTTGCTGAAATACATACGAATTGATAAAAAATAATTTTTTGCATTGATTAACACGCTAGCCCAAAAAAGCAAAAACCGAAAAAGATAAAGGTTAACAACTTCAATTAAATATTAAATATTTACAAATTATTTCTGTTGTTGATTTCTAAATAAAACTTTGTGAACAAAATTTTCGTTGATAATGCTGCTACTGCAATTTGGGACATTGCTAGTATGCAAATTGTCCCCGGTTTTCCAGTGCAGGTGGGTTAGGCCCGGAGTTTCGGAATGCTTCCCAGTATCTTTCCGCAAGTGGTTTCCACTGGGTCAGATTTCCATCAAATCCTGGGGTGTGCTGCTGGCGGTTCAATAGAGGCATGTCATGTTCCAATACATCCCCCTTTCCACACAAGTGCCCCTATTGTTTTCAAAAACCACTCAGGGCACTATTGCTCATTTAGGCCCCTCTCAGCCAAGTACCCAATACTTTTTTTCCGATTAAGTCCTTTGTTTCCACTCCTGTAAATGTATTATTATTGGGCAAATTATTAGTTTCACATCTCAATCAGGTCTTAGTCAACTTTATCCTTTCTGGCTTTAGCCATGGGTTTAAACTTGGGTACCAACATGGACAACTTTTCCCATCAACAACTTATATACAACAAGTCCTCTATGAAAAGAGTGTTGAATAATGAATATGTAAAAGTGTTGAATAGAGGACATACAGTTGGCCCATTTGATTACCCTCCTCTTCCAAGTTTTCATTGCTCCCCATTGGGTGCAGCGCCTAAAAAAGATGGTTCCATTCAATAATTTTAGACCTCTCATCACTACAAGGATTCTCAGTTAACAATGGTATTTCTAAGGACTCTTATTCAGTTACATATTCATCATTTGACGATGCCATTAAAATAGTACGTGAACTTGGCCGGGACTGCTTTCTAGCAAAACTAGATATCAAACATGCCTTCCGGTTATGCCTAGCTCACCCGGATGCTGACACCGCCTTGGTTACAAATGGCAGGGAAGATATTTTTTTGATTTTGTTCTTCTCTTCGGTGGATGGTCGTCACCGTTTACTTTTAATCACTTTGCAGAACTACTTTACTGGATTCTTCAGCACCTTGCTGCCATTCAGCAGCTACTTCATTATCTAGTTTACTTTATTACAGGTAATTCTTCAAAAGCCGCCTGCCAAAATATCATCAATTTAATTCAGCAGGTCTTCAACTACTTGGGAATTCCTTTAGCCCAGAAAAAATTGTTAGTCCATCATGTTAGTCCATAGTCCTGACCTATTTAGGCATTGAAATTGATACCACTGAATTCGTTATACGTTTACTTCAGGACAAATTTGATGCTATTTTGTCCTTGTTGAGAGCGTGGAAAGGAAAGAAAAAATGCACAAAAAAGGAGCTACTATCACTCTAGGATTGTTGTCTTTTGCATGCAAAGTTGTCAAATGTGGTCACATATTTTTGCGCAGGTTAATTGACCTTTCTACTACTGTAAGAAGTCTTTACCATCACATTTCCATTACATCGGAATCTCGCAAGGACATTGAGTGGTGGTTAAATTTTTTACCCAGTTGCATCAGAAACTTTAAACATATTTACGGATGCTTCCATGAGTGGTTTAGGCGGTTTTTACAATGGGAAATGGTTCTCTATCCCTTTTCACAACACCAACAATTACAGCATTACCTTTCTTGAATTACTTGCAGTTGTTATAGCAGTACATTCGTGGGGGGAGAAGTGGTCTGATACCCAGGTTATTATTTATACAGACAATGAGGTCATTGTCCGCACATGGAGTACTGGTTCCTGCAAATGTGAGCACATCATGAAACTTGTTCGCTTGTTGTTTTATTTAATGGCAAATCACAACATTAATGTTCTGAAGTGCCACATTTGTGGCACTTCTAATTTTTATGCAGACCTACTTTCGCGTTTACAGGTTGAAAAGTTTAAGGAGCAGTGCCCATACGCCGAAGAGCTCCCTACTCCTATCCCCTCATCAATCTCTGAATTCTTAGTGTGACAATGAATTATTTCTTCGACGATGCTTTGTCACCAAACACCAGACTCACCTACCGTTCTGGATTCTCATCCTACAGAATGTTTTGCCACCACGTCTCTATCCGGATGTTTCCGCTCATTGAATCCAACCTTCGGCTCTATGTCACTTTTATGTCAATGTGGGTCAAATATGCCACTATCAAAGTGTACTTGTGCAGGATACAGTACCAAAGTCTAATCTTTAAGCATTTAACATCTTGTCTAAGCAGTTAGGGAAAACTGTAATTAAACACTGCTAATGTTGTAACATATTGAAGTGAAATTGGTTAATGAATGTCTAATTAAACCTGGTTTAGACTGCTTACGTAAGTATAAACATAAGCGCACAAATAAAAAAATCCAAATGCCATTAGCATAATCGTATGAAATCACATTGTGAATGTCATAAGATATAGGCGCAAGAATAATGTTTTACCCCAAGTGGGTTAATCAGTATTTGATTCTATAAATAATTAAAAAACTGCCGTAAATAAGACTTATAATCAGCTAAATGGAACTCATAAACAAACTTAGGTGTTGATTTTTTTTAATATTTCCCTGGCGGGGTTTTTTATTATTTTATTTTTTTAAATTTTTTGAGCCATAATAGTGTCAAAAAGTCCTCCCTCCATCGCTGCTAACTGTTATGTTTATGTTAAAGGTGTGAATGTGATATGCTGATGCCCTAGACTTTTCAAAAACACATGCAGGAAAATTTTTTTTTTTATTGTCCCTTCTATATAATTGTCAACCAAGATTTATGCAATCATGTAAGGGGGTGATAACATGCATGTCTATATCCCGTCTATTGTCTATTTAATTCACTGATCAACGCAATATGCAACAGAAGTTTCCGGTAACTTATGGGAAACCAAGTCAAGTGCATTTTGCAATGTTAGAAACTTGCTGAAAATGTAAATCTTGTAAAGATTTAAGTTTTTTTCAAGAATTTTATCAGGCTTAAATAAGAAAAATGTAGGTTCAAATTATCCAAATTTTAAGAATCCTTAGGTTCAACCCAATGAGATTATTTCTTATAAAACTAATGCGAAAGGTGAACTTTATTTACAAATGTGACATATGGATTAAAAGCTTTCAAACAGATTTACTTCTTTGGTCTGGCTAAAATTTTTTTGTCCCATTTACAAAAAATAGCCAGGAAAGCGTTTTAAATTGGAATATACAGCCTGGAGAGAACATCTTCTTTTATGGTATCTTCATTTCCTATCAACCTATACCATTAGAGGTGCTCTGAATGTTCACAAAGTTCTGTGGATTTGTGGACATTTTGTCAAGCAAAGCATGGGGCAAATTGTCATCACTTAAATTTAGAGAGTTTTAAGATTTGATTTTCATTGTAGTTCGTTTATTATTTAAAGTGGATGTCCACTCGCCTAAAACATCACATGTGAAGAGACTGCAGGCAAAATTTGTTTCCAGTTAAGAATGTCACTGTCTGTTCCATATTTTCTGGTTTAACACCAGATATTTACAAAATGCAACATGTGCATCTCCCTTTAACCTTTAACCTGATGACATGTAAGTTTTCCGACGAAAATGTCCATGTTCATGAACACTTTGTCAAAGACAACAAGTTAGCAATAAATAGTATAGTGCATTCTGCATTTTCTCAAAATGTTGGGTAACCTATAACCTATATATCGTAATTATAGTATATGCCCTTACAACCAAGGGAATTGTGATTAGTGGAATTTTTCTGTGTTATGCTTATTTTATGCTCTGTTTATGCATCATATTAATTCTTTGTAGATGGCATGTTCGAAATCAAGATAATAAAGAACGTGTAAGGAGGGATGAAGAAAATGCCCGTCTGGAACAAAAAAAAGAAGAAGAAAGGATAGCTCTTGCTGTTAGTTTTTTTAATTATTGTTTTGTATACCTAGTTTTATCAGCTTTATACTTGGTTCTTTTTTATTTGTTTTTATTATTAAGGAACAAGAAGCTAGAATATCTCTACTGCGTAAGCAAAATGCCAGAATTGAAAGTCCTGTCCAGGCTAAAGATTCTGCACTTGTTCCAAAAGATAACAAAACTTATCATTTAAATTTATTTGCAACTGAAGAAGAAAGTGTGAGTAATTTTATATGATGTTGATACTATTCTTCTTTTAATGTTGGTGGCTTATTTCCCTCTTTCTTTCTTTGTTTTAAGCAACAATTTACTGTATGTTTGAGATATACACTATAATTTTCTTGATTAGGCATACACATATATTAGGTTATTTTTACAATTAAAAAAGAAGGACATTTAGATTACTCTTACCTATTAATATATGCTGCGTTTTTGACACACATGCAGCAAGAAGCACAAGATTTCCAGATTGGCTAGAAAGCTAATGCTAAGAGGTTTTTAGTTTTAGAATGGAGAAATTAGTGTTTTCAGAGCTATTTAAGTGGTCTTTTCTGAAATAAGTGGAGCCATGTCCCCTCTTGCCAACCCTTTATGTGCTGCATAAGTTTAACCCTATTAAGTTTAGTGTTCATGTGCATTTATAGTGTGACTTAATCACTGTGTTATTATGTACTGTGGATAATCTTATTAGGGTGGAGTAGTCATAAAGGATAACGAGGAATATATAAAAGAGAAAAAGAAAGAGAAAGAAAGTTATGAGCAGAAAATTGGCTTGCTAACCTACGTGGGCCAATCTGCAGCTGAATCAAAACGTATGTTTGTACAGTAAAAAAAAAAACGTTTTTTTTTTTTATTGGGTTTGTTTAGTTTTAAAAACAAAAAATTCAACATGTTCTCACCATGTCTTAATACAAAATAAACGACTCTCAAAATCATTTCGAAACAACAAAGCATCTTTAAAGCATCTATAAAGTAGAAATATCCACTCTGATGTCATTATACTGTCGCTATGTACAATGATGATTGATTGCCTCCCTTTCCTTAAACTTAAATTATTTGTGAATGTCTTTCTTTTTTAAATAATTTTTTCTAAGAAATGCCTGTCTCCTAAAACAAGGCATTTGTTTGTATCTTTTCAGTGAATGTCTCAACAAGTTTGCAGTAGTATTCGCATGGACATCATTCAGAATTGGAGAGTAACTAGTTAACTAACTGACCATGTTGATGCTTGTTTTACACGTTTTCAAATTTGTCTTTTTGTCTACATACAAATCTTTTGTGGGTATTCTGATTTGAGCTTTGTAGATTCTGTTGAGCATTTTTCTAAAAAATATCCCAAGTTCTAAGAAATCTTAAACTGATCGAAGAATTTATTTGAGAGGACTGTATTATACACTGCACTGCAGTGGACATCTTGAATTGTAACTAAGATTTTCCACAAAGGATGTTAATTTGTACAGTTTGATTTGGTTTTCTAGCTAAAATATATATTTGACTGTATTATATGACTGGTTTAATACCGTTATGAATTTTTAAGACTCGTTTTTATTTGTAGAAAAAACAGAAAAACCCTGGTATTTAAAGAATACAACAAACTCAAAAAAAGAAGATTCAAGGTAAGAAAGTTCTATGCTTTGGAAATATTTTGATTTCTTAGAGATGTGATGAAATGACTGCTGATGTTCAATTGTTGACTGTCACGGTGTGGATTAATCCTTTGTGCTCATGGAAGTCAGGATGAAACATCTCATTCCAAACTCTCTTTTTCTCGTACGGATTAGACTCGATTCTAAGAGACTTTGTTTTGTTTTTGCAGGGAAAACCTGAAATACTTAGAAATTTTTGTGGGTGGAATTTTTTATGTTGGGAAGTATAATTTGTGCATTCAAATTTTGAGTGCCTTCATATATTGGTATACTTCATAACCTATCAATCATTTCATTGGTCGTCAGTTTTTTTCTAGTTTTTCCATTTTATGTGCTAGTGATTCTGAGAAAGAAATATCGAAAAAAACACGCCTTGATCCGATGCTACTCGTTGAGGAAAGTTTGAAACAAAAAATACACAAGAAAGATAAAAAGAAGAAGAAAAAGAGAAAAAACGAGGTAAAAAACAAATTGTTTAAGTTATGTTTGATTGAATTAAAATATCAGTTTTGTTTTAGGGCTCGATATCAATGCGGACGTATTTGCTATTTAGTTAGGCGATAAAAAAACAAAATTTTGGCACAGTTCTTATTTATCCCTTCGTTTTTGATGTAGTTTTAGCATTAAAATTCTCCAGTATATGGTTGCTCATATGTAACAATAATATACATTATAAATGTCGATATTTATGATGTAATCACCAAATATATATGTGTAACTCATCATATATATGATCATGTAACTGTTTATATATATATGATCTTGTTATACATAATATATACGACCTCTCCGAAAAAATTCGAGCTATGTGTGTGAGTCTGTCCAATCCGCAGTTTTCACATCTTGGAATACAAAGGTTGGGAAATAATGTGTTGTACTTTTGCGTACACTTTTTTTTTGCTTCTTTTTTATATTTTTATATATTTTTAAGTTTAATTTAGATCTTTATCACCTTTACAAATCTATATAATACTATGTACGAGTCTCGAATATATGTAAACAGCTCCATCAACGGCAGTGCTTTGTGCGGAATACATCCAGCATGGCGTCAGCCTGTATTTTTATTTCAATTAAAGCAGAGATTTTTTTGCATTATCCGATAGTAATTACTAATCGCCAAAGTTGTATCTTTTTTCACAGATTATTTTTAGGTTACAAAACTAAGATTCGCAGTAAATTGTGTTACAGTGGTGTATTATGCATAGTATTAACCTTATTTAAACCGCTTTGCGGGATTAGAATGTGTTGGGTAGAGCTTAACCAACGTTGGCCTAAAACATTTTAGTGGCTCTGAATTTTTTCATCATGTGCACAGCCTTTGATTACATTATTTTGATAAATAAATTGTACCTATTTTTCCGTTATTTGGGAAAAATCTATTATCTTTAGCCTTATCAGCCTCCTTTTAATGTCTAAATTCTGGAATTTAGAAAGTACCTTAGTAGAAAATAAGGCTAGGATAAAGTAGTGCGGAATAAAATAGTGCGGAATTAATTAGTGCGAATTAGGGTGTATTTCGCACTGATAAATTTATTAAAAAAAGCTGATGTCTTTCTGTGTATCGTTATTGTTCGTCAAAACATCATCTTTCTTTCCCCCCCTTCTTTTTCCCCCTTTCTTTTCATTCCTTTCGTCTCTTGAGATGCCAAATAAGATCCAGCCACAAAGCCTTCATCACGTGTTTGGCTGTATCACTGTTTCAAAAATGTTAATAAGTTTTTTGTTTTTTAATGTGCGGGGTATGTAAATTGTTACTGTACAGGGAATTTCAAGTCCACCTTGCACCAGTGGTGAAACACAGTAATTAGAAGAACTCAGACTCGCCATGACCTTTGCTCCACGGTCAATTAAAGACTTCATCACTCGAGAATTTTCCATTGGCAAATGTCTAAATGTTTTTCTTGTCGTAGTTTTGCTTACTTTTATGGCAAAAAAGTCGAAAGGGTTGTCCCTTTCGTGCATACAATTGAGTTCTTCTCCCACAAATGGTTGCCAATAGTTGCGATAGAAATGATACCATCTCACAGCAGATGAATATTCGTAGATTTTCTCACCCATGTTGCAATGCTAAAAGACGTCTAACTGTGTGGAAAAAACTGAGTTTTTTATTATTTTTTTTGAAGAATTCGAATGAAGTTAGGGTGGTGTAGTGAATACTGTAGTTGCAATTGCTACAGGAAAAACCTTAAATCAATCGATCTTGATTCAACGTCATGGGCTAAGAGTTTATTCATACGGATGTAAACGTGCATGTACCACCTCAAAACCAGAAATCACGGAATTTAGTCGAAAACCATGTAGTTCCTCATTCACTAATCATGAACTTTGACCAAACTCCTGTTAAGTATGCTGCAGTACAAAGTCGCACATTAGATATCAGAGGTACTTCACATGTTGCTATTGCAGGGTCTGCTTACAAACAAGCCATCACTGTCACCTTTTAGCAATGGTTTCTTACAAATGCAGCTGGTTTATGGCGGGAAGACGGAAAGAAGCATACCAGCATTTAAGTTTCCAAAGAGCTTTGCTGTCAGTGCCAACCTGAAACACTTCAGCAACACGGAAGAAACATTAAAGCTCATTGATGGCATCATACTACCATATATCCAGCTGGAACGCAAAAAATTATAACTTCAAAATGACCATCCTGCATTGTTGATCCTTGATGTCTTCTCAGGACAAATGACACGTGCCGTACTTGTAAAAATTACAAGAAAGCAATATCCATTTGGTTCGTGTCCCTCCGAACATGACTAATTTGTTTCAACCACTCGACCTCACAGTTATTGGTGCTGCGAAAGGCTACATGAAGCGACGGTTCACCGAGTGGTACAGCAAAGAGATTTGGAGAGAGCTTGAGGCTGGAAAAGACCTGGACGACATTGACATCAAACATACACTTACGATGCTAAAACCTCTACACTCACGTTGGCTTTTGGATTTTTACGACTACCTCACTTCATCTAAGGGAGCAGAAGTAATATCAAATGGTTGGCAGGCTTCACGTCGACCCGTTTGCTTCTGTGGATTCTTTAGAAACGGATGATTCCCTTTCAGATGAAAGGGATATACGAGCTAGTAAAGAGGACATTTAACCATTTACCTAGATTCGCACTAATTAATTCCGCATTAATATAAAAAATTCGGCTCTTAATTCGCACTAATTTATTCCGCAATTTTTTATACTCGACTTATTTTCTGCCCTTAAGGTATAGCAAATACAAAACAATTGTTTTCCATTACATTATTCTGAAAACACCTCATTACAACTTTTAAGTCAAAAATTTCGTTGACCCTATTTTGAAAGCAACCACTGTGTAGATAAATATGAACGAACTCAACTGTTGATACATATGTGTAAGCTATGTATGTACTATATACCATTTACACATCATATATGTTATTCATGCATCATATATAAGTCGTTGAATATTGTACATATGAACAACCATACCAGTGTATGGGATTTTATCGCGATTGGCTAGCATGATATTTAAATAACAATAATAATAATAATAATAATTAAATAACAGCTGATTAAAATCAAAATTGCTGAACCAACCAATCCAAATTTTATTTCGTTTATTTGTTGTTATTTTTTAGAAAGCACCATCTTCCTCGAAAGCGTCGAAATCGATCGAAGACTTACGGGCGGAAAGAAGGAAACGGGAAAAAATTGAACGTCAAAAAGCGGACCAGCTATTGCGTCATAATAAGGGTGAAGGTGTGAGCGATACAAGACCGGAACTTGATCCACGCAGGTAAGAGCCTTGAGATACTGCGTACATTATCTATATTATAATACCCGTATACGTCTGCCTGTCTGTCACGCAAAATGGTACTGCAAGTAGTGAGAGGTACGCAATGTACAAAAAGAACAGGCGAAGCCGTGGATTTTCCACGGGCCACCGACAAGTTATCTCAAATATGCTGAAGACATTCTGACTATAATTTTTTCCAGAAGAGAGCTGCAAAAGGAATAAAAATGTTTGAATTTTATTGACAGTAATGATGCATGTTATTTAATTCTACAAATGCGTTTCTTTTAAAATCAGCTCCTTAAACTTCGCTTTTTCTCTGTGAATATTCAAAGATTTTGTATTATATTTTATCTTTTTAGATACTCGAACCAATTTAACCCAGATTTAGCCCGTAAAAGAAAATTCGAGCGCCATCA
This sequence comes from Hydractinia symbiolongicarpus, assembly GCF_029227915.1. Classification (NCBI taxonomy): domain Eukaryota; kingdom Metazoa; phylum Cnidaria; class Hydrozoa; order Anthoathecata; family Hydractiniidae; genus Hydractinia; species Hydractinia symbiolongicarpus. The sequence continues at coordinate 12,360,958 of NC_079885.1, read as the reverse complement.
CCCGTACTGAGTTCATGCAGGAGAAAACAAATTGATGTAGCGGAGGAAATAGATCCTAAAATATCCCGAATGCCATTATGTTGCGAATGAAAAAACAAATACAAATAAATTTCGAAATACATAAGAGATTTGCGGTGCTGAATTGTTGCCCTTTTGCGGAAAGCGACGAGCGGCATCCTAAAAGTAGGAAGAAAAGAAAAGTGGTTTGAAAACTAAGCTGTCGAGTACAAAAATCTGAATGATGCATCTTCCAAGTATTTTTCTTAAATACATGCAGAAATATTTTGTCCCTAAAGCAACTATTTATATGACGCGTTGAAGGTTTCGCTATGTAGGAAACATTACGTAGTAGTCCATCATACAATAGACACACTAATCCTCTATAGAGACGAAAGGTAACATTGTACGGCTAATTATTGTCAAGTTAAAAGGAAATCATATCTATTTAAATTTTGTTTCCTTTCTATTAAAGTTCGTACGTTTGTGTAAATACGATTATAACGCGCAATATTTTTTATATATATTATTACCTTTACTTTTTTCTAATTACTAGAAAAAAAATGTGATTGCAGCGAGTGGTTTGAGCAGAATTTTAGATTTGAGTCCTGAATTTTTTGAAGGAGATGGAGAACGCTTGTATTTATGGTGTCCCATGGCTGCCAATATGTATGTTAATTTTGTTTTAAAATCAAATTAAATCGACTTCGCCTAAAATAAAATTAAATTGATTTTGCTGCCAAAAATGTTGTTTATAGCAATGACATTTAGTGTAAAGTTGGATGCAAAACCTTAATGAAATAGCACATTACACGCATAATTTATCGAAGTACGTTACACAGAATTTGATGCATGAAGAAATATTAGATTTTGTGAAAAGGTACTATAGCCAGTACCCGTGCATCTTACGTATACTCGATCGCAAGTTTCGATATTTTAGTATCAATTATGATGACACCACTGTAAGCATCTCTGAAGTCATGGCTATATTGTATTCCCGTTTATACCGCGATAAATGTTATCCTTCAAAACAACATTTTTGGCAGCCATGGGCCACGCAGAATTTTCATTTGCAGTTAATTTATGAAAAAAATCAGTTTTGATTAAAATGAAAAAAATGCCAAAGTGTTAAAAAAACAATTGTATTGATAAAACAAAAATTAAAATAAAATTAACTTTATTTTTGTTTTCATATTTAATCGGAGTTTACGATTTTGTTGATGGCAGTCATGCGCCACCATATACTTTTCAGCTGTCTGGTTGCTCTCGTATCTATTTCGTGTAGAGACACACCCATAATCTTTCTTTTCTTTTTAATATCACGTAAAAGCGCAAAAAAAATTCTCACGTGTCTGCTTTCTTTAGAATTTTATTTATTAAAGAAATAATAATGCAAATATTGCACTAACTGATAAAATTACGTTTGTTATTATAACAATAGCGTTCATTTTGAGGAAAATATTTTTATTTACCGCGCGCGGAGTGAAATTTTCAGCCCGACGGTATCATTTACGCCCGATGCGAAGCAGGGGGTGTAAATGACAGTGGAGGACTGAAAATTTCACTCCAAGGGCGAAGTAAATAAAAATATTGACCGAAAAATTAATCCTATTACTGTCATAAATTACCGTAATAAACCGAACAAGCGCCTGGGTGCTCATTAAATTTTTGGATTTTTTGCATAAGGGCTTAATCAAGGGGTCGCTTAAAAAATACTAGGCGCTTATAAATTTTTCCTATTTTTGTACAAATTAAAGACAACGGTAATTTTGAATTTTGTTTTTTTTTCCTAAAAAATAAAACTGAACAAAAGATGTAAAAAAAAATAAACTTTTGTCTTTCTAGGGTTCTCAATATAAGAAGGTAAAATTTTCAAATAAGCGCCTAGTTTCTCAAGGTAGTTTTCGATTAAGCGCCCCCTTTTCTCAGGTGGGCGCTTAATCGAGGAGGCCGCTTAATAAGTGCTGGGCTCTCATTGAACTTTGAGAAAATTACCTGGGCGCTTATTCGAGGGGGGGGGGGGGGGGCTTGAAAAATGCTGGGCGCTTAATCGGATCATTACGGTATTTTAATATCTTTAAAGCAAGGTTTGTTTTTTTGTTTGTTTTCGTATTTCAAAATTTCCGAAAGTAGCCGTAACAGTAATTATTTTTGATTACTTTTTTTAAGAAAACCAAAATCGAATTCTTTTTTCTTGTCCTGATCTTGTGCCAAACAGAAGACATTCTATTGTAGTTTGCGGGCCGATAACAACATTACAACCCTGGAAGCGGATTGTAAATCCATTATCGGCCCGCATTCTTTGAACGCACCAAAAACACAGGGCTGATAATTTAAATTAACGCCCGAGGCTGTTATATTTACGCGCAATAAAGCTGTGATAATATCCAGAGAACGCCCCAAAATGAGTTATACTGAATCATGTGTCATTTTTACACTTCAGATGTAGCTTTTTCAGTTAAATAAGTGTGTTTGTAAATTTCATTTCTGCAGCGTAGTTAAAGCCTTTTTAGCTAGCGATTTGTGCTGTCACGACAAATAGCACGTCACTTGCTACGGACTGCTTATTTACAGCGTCATACTCAGGATTTAGGCGGGTGTTAAAAGTTAGTTTTTTGTGAACCCAAAGTTGCCAGACAATTGACTGAATTAACTGAATTTAATTGAAGACCCTAAAAAAGTCTCCAGGGGACTGATATTGAGAGATGTTTCAAATGCCATTAGAAATCAATTTAAATTTGCGTTTTTTTAACCAAATCCTCATGTAAAGCAAGACATGCAAAGTCAAGTCTCAGGGAACGAGTACTTCCATTCGATAAAAATGTGTAAGAAATGAGGGAGAAAAGTATGTTCCACACGTAGAAGATTTTTTTGATACGCGCTCTGGTTGCAACGTGATATGTGTTGTCACGTATTTCAGAAATATTTGATAATTGGGAATGAAGTTGCTTCATCAAAAATTCTTTGATGCTTTGTCTATACACATTACAAACTCGACCCCAGTACCTTTAACGTAAAGGCAAAAACAGTTACCGAAGCCCTGGCGAAATGCAAATAGAACGACTTCATACGTATTAGTCTTGAATGATCATGCTGTACAATTTATTATTCGTATTTTTCAGATTCATGCAATATAAAATAGTCCAGACTCCGAAAAGAGTTGGAAATGAATTTGAAAGAAGAGTAGAGAATGAATTTTTTTTCTCACTAAAAACGTTGGTGGTGTTTTTTTTCTGTGCGTGCCTTATTTACAATTTATCAAGTACACTGACGTTTCCAAACTATTTAACATTGTCAATTTCAATACCACATTGTATATTCACGTACTACAAATTGTACAATACTTGAGATTGCGTTAAAAATGTTTTTCACAACTCGCCACATGAGGTTTAAACCTGTGTGGTTTTTACATAGAAATCAAGAATATCCCATTGTTGTCGAGTTCAATTCTCGATACATTAAGTTTTTGAAATATTTATATTAAAGTTTTTATGTATTCTATTTTTACCATTCAAAACAATACAAACAGACCTCCTACCTACCAGGTTTATAAAAAAGATTTACGTCTTTCTCAAAGCTTATTTTCTTCAAAGCCAGTAAAATAATTGGATGGGCTGCGTCTTGGTAGGTGTACTTGGTATTTGTTTGTTTTTGTGTATTGTGTATCTTATATATTACTAAGGATAGAACTGAACCAATTTCGATCTTGTGTCAAACAAAACATAAAAGCTGACTGTAATACGAAGAAACGAGTTGAGACGTTGTTAACAATTAGATAACTAAGAAAATTTCTTTAAATCTATCTTGAAATGTTCATCCACTACTGCTGTGCTGTCTCACAGAATAACACAAAGGAAATGGAATATTGATAAAAAGATACCCTATTTTATTTTTCAAAGTACGTTAAAACGTTCAGATAAGGAAAAAATGCATTCCTCTGCTTTCTAATGAGAAAGTTAAGCTTCGTACAGTTTGGGAAAAGATCTGCAAGATTTCTGCATAAAGTGTTTTCACAAATCGCAACAGATGGTTTCATTCCAACAGGAAAAAATCTGGTTTTTATTGGTGAGAAATATGGTGATTTTTGCAACATTCTAAAAACTCGTTCCGGGAAATGGCAGTTAAAATGTATTAAGGGAAGAAATATTTTGGGAAAAAAAATTGGAGAAATTGGCGGAATTTAATCTAGTTAATGGCAAAAAATGTTAAATTTAGCCAAATTTTCTTTCCGCCAAAATATCTCACCTTAGGAAACATTTCTATTTCTTCTATAAATCAGTGCTCAGACACGGAATATACTCCTCTTTTCTCTATGGATTCAGACAAGAAACTGCGAGATATAATTGGGGATTTTCTGTTAATATTATTATTGTAAGGCTCAAAAGAAAAATTCTGACAAAAGAATTGACATGCCAGCCTTTTTGATATTGATAGGCAAAAATTCTTGGGGACCCGGGTGAAAGGTATGCTACTTATAGTGGAACTTGAAGAAACCTTTTTAATAATATTTTTACTAAGAATCTTGCTTCTGTTTGAAATTTTATGTCGAACAGAATCTTTTTTTTTCTGACAAAGATGTTCTTTCAAAAATTTATTGATACAAATTAGCGCGGCAGTAAGATGCGCAAACGCACCTCTGGAAACTTGCTTCATATTATATAGTACTCTTTACTCAACATCGTCCTTAAGATTTTTTTAGTTTTCTTTCAGGTTGTGTTTTACGTAAAAATTAAAGTTTAATTAATAATTATTTAATGTTTGAATTCTTGTGTGTATAATATATATACGATCAGGTGTATCCTTCTCAAGTCATTCTTGTCCTTAGTGCTCTTTAAGATAAACCATGAGGTTTATAACAAAGAGCTCTGGGGACGAGAGTATCTTTAAGTAGCCTCTAATTTTTTGTGTGTATATACTCTTCAAATTTATGCATAATTTTTGTTTAAGTGCCTGTTTGCACCCCGAAATTTTAAATTCTTTTAGATATAAAATTCCTCTGCTCGAGTTCAATCTTGTCCCTAGATTTTCTTTGTCAGTGTTTTGATATCTGGGCCCGAAAAAGGAAGATGCACTGAGAACCAAGTTGTCGTGTTAGGTGCACACCAGTTTCTGACTGAATAGATCCTCATTATTTATGATCTAATCAGTCATCTTTTTATTACTCAAACCCACAGCACACCCCCCCCCCCTCCCACCAAAAAAATAAAAGAATGAAAAATGGTAGCAAAAAAATCGGATGGAATGTGTTCAAACGTGATTTTGATGGTACACTCACTTGTTAAGCAGCTGGTATAAAATTACAAATAAAATCAGATAAAAGATAGAGGATAGAGAAGATTTAGAGGATAGATAAAATTCACTTTTACATTGTTGGCGTGTTTTGATGTTTGACCAAATATAAATTCTTTTTTATCATCACAAGTTGCTGCTAAAGACGTGCTATAAGACGTGCTATTTGTTTTTGTTTTGGTCAATTTTTTTGAAGCCTTGTGCTCCCCATTGACCACTCATGCTTACTGTATAAACGGTACAAAGAAGTGAAAGCTTGTGTGATTAATTTAGTATCCAGGGTTTCTTTTTGCTTCAGAAACGAAAAAAGCTTGGGAAGAGGTTGCATATCATAGACAAAATTATATAAAGGTCAGAACATATAGCAACACACCGAAACTATAGTTTAGTTCTTTGTTGATGAGAATAATTATTGTGTTCAGTAGAAATTTTTTTTGTTGACTTCAATTTAAAGTTAGCATTAGAAATTACATGGCATATGATATAAAAATATTTGTAATTCTATTGTAACTTTATGTACCAAAAAAGTTTGCTATATTTTGTTAACAATTTTTTCTTCCAGCCTCATTTTTTATTTTATTGATATAGGGTTGGATTAAAAAATATTTAGATAAATAAGTATATGGAAAAAGGTCAAATAAGATAAAAAAAGTTATACTTAAGATAAATGCGAGAGTCTAAATATCCACGCAGAAATTCGTGCCTAGAGCTATCTATGACGTCACGTAGCATCAATAAAAATCATGCGTGAATGAAAAGTTGCTTCTGGTATTTCTCTTCAACATTAAAACTTTTTTTTTTTTAGGAAAAACACGATTTTTTTTATCAATCAGGCCTTTTAACTGAACTCAGATTTAGTGATCGTTTTACGAAGTATATGCAATGGCGTTTCCTGAGTGTTTTTGACCTGGTTTGAAAGTTAAATTACTTTAATTCGTGCGGATGAATCTTACTGTCTTTCACGATTCACGCTGTGAGATCTCTTATAACTAACAGTGAGAGACAATTTTTTCTTCGTGTTATCAAAAAACTCATAAAAGAAGAAAACCCCGCGTTTTTCTTGTGCCTCGGACCATCTTTATTCCTTTTTTTAAAGTTTTTTGTTGGAGAAACAGATTTTTGCAACAACAAACCCTAAGTACTTAAAAAAATAGCATCATGTGAATGAATAAAAACATAAATAAATAAATGACTATAAGGTTTGCTTCATTTTTTAGTTTATGACGTCAAAAAAAAAATTTTTTTTCCGCTTTTATAATGAACCTCGGATTTCTTTTGATTTTTTTAAAAGCGAGGGATGTCCTTTTTTATCGAACAAATCTTTACATGAAAACTAAAAGCGCCAAAAAATTATGATTCTCCTCAAAGCGAAAGTTAACAAGGTAAAACAACGAGGTTTATCGTTCTGTAAAATTATCAACACATATAATGAGTTTGTTAAACAAACGAGAGCGAAAATATGTACTGATTTTATGCTCCGTCATGTTAATATAAAACATGAATTTCATAAGAAGAGGGAAGAAAGAACTGGTTGTTATTGACTTTTTAGAATGGATTTGTTTGGAGAGCAAAAGGTTTGATGAAAGGAGATTTTTATTGAAACTGTATTTTATTTTCAATAGATAATATTTTGCGACTATTAGCCAACACTGTTTCGTTTTCGTGCTTAGCTTATGTTAATTCAAAAAAGTTTAAGAAAAAAACACATATTGGAGTTTGGTTTTGTGTAGCTAACACCTTCTAGGTACGTTATATAAATTAAGTTTACAAAATTTAAAAATAATATCTAGCAACGTCGATGTTAAGTTTTAACTATCAACTCACAGGTTTTTTTCTGCCCTTTTTTTAAAATCGTAACTTGGAAAAACATATAGACAACGATGGTGCACGATGAAGAAAAGAAAGACGTTCTGTCACCATTTGAAAAATTCTTTTTTTATTTTGAAATCTTATATTTACGTACAAATTCATATTTTCACTATCATTTTTCGCATGACACCAACACGAACGCCATCTCAACTCAATCTCTCGAGAATTGTTCGCGCTCTTTGTTGAACATTGCAATATTAATTGACACTGCATTTCCACAATTATATAAAGCAAGAAAAGATTTTTGAAATTTAATAAAAAATTTGGGAATCATTTTATTACACGTTTTTTTAAGCAAGTGAAATTTCGCGTTTAGGTTGGGTTATGTTTATGCAAAAAAAAGACAATCAAATTAAAAACTTAAACTTGGCTCACAATTTTAACAGACGAATGGTCCTGTTTTCAGCTTCAAAAAACATCAACAAAAGGAGATATGTTTAAAATATTCTCTCGTTCTTTTCCAGGTTATGTATGTGCGCTGAATTTATATACCTTACAGCTTAGCCTAATACGGCCGCACTTATAAATAATTTCGATGTAACCAAATGGACTATTGTAATTTTCCCCATCGTTCGAGTCAACATTTGCGTTTTATGTATTTTATCTTTTATCTTTTAGACTTTAAAACTTACATATATCAAACTATACATAGATGTCATACGTAAAGGCGTTGCAGTTTTTTTGGGCCTGTGTCGTATTAATTGGTTCAGCAACAAAGCATGCAACTGGCATTCTATCCAACCAACCAACGACTACACCAGTGCTGCATAACCAATCAAGCACCACTTCACTACTTTCTAACCGATCGAATACTTCGCTGTCACAACCTGTCGATCCATGCAGCGAATCCACAACGCTGCGTTATAGTCTATTTGCTTTGTTCTCCATTACCATAATTTTAGTCGGAGTTACAGGCAATATTCTCTCCGTTGTGGTCATCTTATTTTCAAGAAATCTCCGAAGGCAAGTAACCTATCGTTTTATCGTATCACTGGCCATGGCGGATTTAGGGGTGTCGTTCTTCATAACAACGTATACAACAGACTTTTACCTGCACAACACAAATTTTTGTCTTTCTTTGAGACATTGTTACTATTACATATTTAATGACCACTTATTTCCAATCGCTTCAATAACACACTTCATGGTCATCGCAGTCGATCGTTGTATTGCCATATCAATGCCGTTCTTCTATTCGGCATATTTCACAAAAGCAACGACAAACGTCATTATCTTCGTCATCTGGTTTTACGCGTTGTTGTGGACGTCGTTCACTGTCGTACCATGGTACGGTTTGTCGGAAATCTTGCTTAGTAAGCGGAAGCTTTTTATTTGCTATACAAATTACAACAACGTGTTTCCCACTGTCTTGGTGTGCGTGGTATATTTGATACCTGCGGTGATCACTACTTGTATGTATATTATTATGTCGCGCATAGCAACAAAACAAGCAGCTGCTATTGCCAAGTTAAATCCACACACTCACGGTAAAATGAACCGAATTTTCAAGAAAGATTTGAGAGCGTATAAAACTGTTGCAGTTGTGTTTGCTGCGTACATTTTTTGTTTCCTTCCGCGCTTCATTTATTATTTGGTTGTAATATGGGATATAAATGCCATAGTGAAGCTTAGTCAATGTTGTCCAACTGCTTTTGATGCAGTAACGACATTGATAAACAAAGTTTTGCCTACCTTGAACAGTTGTGTGAATCCGTTCATTTACTTTGTATCGAGCGCTCACTTTCGCGTGGCGTTTAAAGACCTGCTTTACAAATTGCTGGGTAAGCCCCGGGAAGGCATTCACTACCCTGATGACTCTACGCATGTACCAAGTAACATACCGTGCCGCGGGTCGTTCGATAACACAATAGACGAGACCACACTACCGAGAGGAAAATCCTTCAATTGCTCTATTAATAAAATTTCCAACGAAAGCCTTGACAATATTGGAAAAGAAAACGATTCAAAATTATAAAAGTATATATTTGCTGTCTTAATTGTGGTATTCTTTTATTCGTTTATTTATTATTTACGTTTTATTTAATTTTACTTATTAATTCTGTAGTGCTTATGTCATTATTTCAAATAGTTAAATTTTACTAAAAAGCACTATTAAAAAAATTTTCACGAGCGATGAAATAACGAAACACTCCCTGAAACGTCTTCCCATCCATGCTTAATGTATCTTCGGTTTTGATAAAAAGTTTTTATTTCGAATCAATCAAATGTTTTAAAATATAATATTTTACATGGAAGTAAAGTAAAAATACTCAACAGGAAACTACTGATTTAAAAGGTTGGGGGTTTAATCGCGACTAAAAACACTAGACTACAGTGTTTAATCGTGATTGTTAAGTGCTAGCATATTGGAGTTAATCAGGAAGAAGATTTCTGAGGAAGGGATAAGCGGGTGGAAACGGGTGGGATAATTACCCAAGGGGGGGGGTGTTTTATAACCATGTTTTCCCATTTGGCGTCATTAACTAACTGCGAGGAAGGTTGTGTTTTTTAGTTAATAGGCTTTTGTGTTAAATAAAGGATTACATAAAACACTGCACAACATTTGATTAGACAACGTTTTTTCTCTTAAATATAAGCTTTAAACCCGAAAGCGAAAATATAGAATTTGGAGTGAATTTTAGCAATTCAGAGAACTTAAAATTTTCTTGCCCCATGCACAGTGGGGTCCAGTCCTTACATACTAAAGTTTTTTAGCCCCTCCAAAGTTACTTCGCGGAACCTGTAACAGAATATTTTTTTTCCAAGTTGACTTCTGCACTAAAACTTCCGATAGATTGATAAAGCATTCATTCTGAATCATTAATGTTTAAAAAGCACCATTTTGTCTCCAGGCTTTTTCACACTTTCTTTATACATGAATGACGCCTGATATATCATTTAATAAAAAAACCCGGAAACTAAGTTGGTTTTGTTCTTAAAAACACACAAACAGGTGGGATAGGAAGAGATTTTAGTTTTAACACATTTTGACAATTCATGAGCTCCATCTGCGTGGTTAAGCTTTCAGAGTATTCTGTAATTGCTAAAAAAAAAGATATGTGGGTGAGCGCATCAATTCGCCTTAAGTTCTTGTTTTTCATGAAGGACTCTACTGGATTCGCTAAAAATTCGCAGCGTGACCGGGAAGCAAGAACAAATAATCCACATTTGCAGTGTCATATAGTGGATCTCAACCGCTGGAATTATTGTGGAACCAATAAATTAATTTCTTTTTTAAAAGAAAGAAAACAACACCAAGGTAAATTCACATTTTCGCAACTTTTATTTTTGACTGAATAGTTAATGAGGACAGAAAGTCAGTGGAGAAGCTTGTTTTTGTTCATGTCACTTAAGATAGTCAGTTAGTTATATAGTAGTTTCAGCTACTGTCTTTTAGCTTTATTTTTTTATATAACATGCATTGAGGATTTTCATGAGTGTCTCATCTATTCACCAGTCCTCACATTTTAACCTCAACAAAATAAACCTGGAGATAAAGTTGTGCCCTTGTTTTTAGGATAACTTTGCAATTTCATTAAAATTAAGTTATTATTCTTACACTGTTTTTTTACACGTAGATATTATGCGAGCAAACTGAAATATTAAGTTAGCAGCTTCTCAATGATATCGCTAATATAGCAAAGAAAACTAAAAGTTCCGCTTTTGCACTTTCACAATCTTTATTTCCAGGACGTTACGTGCTAACAGAATCAGACCCCCTGTCAATTATTGTAATGCGAGTAGGCAAGAGACTTGTTGTCTCTAGTTGGTTACGTGATTTTAGAAAACTTTGCTAAAATGGTTACTTTATTTAGTTAAATGATGTGTCACTTCAATTCTCTTTCAATTTGATTGCAGGCACACAGGTGTACTTTATTTTTATAAGACTACTTACTATCTGAATATTGTAATTATTTGCTTAATTTTTTTTTTTTTTTTTTGCTGTTTATATTTTGTTAGAGGCTTTCGTTGAGATTCTTTAAAATGTTAAAGAGAGAATAGAGGCCTGGGCATAAAGTTTGTTGATGACCTCGAACGTATTGTTTGGGATATGTTCGGAAGCGAAAAACAGCTACAAATATAAACAAAGAAAAGAAAAAATATAAATAGTATAAGATAATAAAAATAATAAGGAACAAAATATTTTTTTCAAAATACATAAAACGAAAATAAACATTTTTTAATTTCATCAAAAATGTTGTAGCTGTTAAAACAGAGGAGACGAAGGAAGACAAACGCTTTATCAAAACTCGCAATAGCTTTTTTTAACTTACAATAAATTTTTATTATTCCGTCTAGAGGTGGCCAGTGCAAAAGAGAATTTTTTTTTTTCAAAGAGCGCTAACTTTTGCCGGCATATGGCTAATATCTTTAGCGTGTACAAAATATGATTTATAGAGAATTTCAGATTTTTATGTTTTTTTTTATGTTTTATTCCATGCCTACACACGGATGGTAAGATTAAATAATAGTTTATTTTTATTTTCTATTTTTATTGATTTTTATTATTTTTCTTTTGTTGTTGTTGAGCTTCCGTCTCACCGACTTCTTCCAGCTGGCAGTTTTTGTATAAGCTATTATTATTTTTCTCAAGACAATAACGCTATTAGTGGAGGCGGAAGGAGGCTAGCAAAACCCAAGGATAAAGGGCATAAAATAACAAAAGCTTCTTATCGGATTTCTCTCTCCCACAGCCCATTGACTTCTAAAAATTATTGCAACAGCTGAAAAGAATTTCCCTAAGCAGTAATTGGAATTTGTTTTCAAAGAAATCTTCTACAAGATGATAATTCAACTTGCAGCGAAGACTTCAACTTCTTTTCTAGGCCTTTTGTTGTTTTATGAACAAAACTTAGACAAAAGGTTAATAGCTATATATAGTGCACAAATTATTTATTGCTCTGTGATGACACGCCCTGTAAAGAGGAGTGAGAATGAGGCTATCTCTTCTATTACTTTTCAAACAAATAGCTAGTGATTTTTAACCTTCAGTAGTACAGCTTGCAAAAAGCTGTTTCGAAATCTCAGGATTAATCCATTGAATTTTTTAATCTTTTTTGTTTTTATACGTTCCTTAACTTGATCCAAGTTTGGTCAGATGGTATCAGAATTTTTTTTACAACGATGAAAGTCTTCCATCCGCCCCCTTTTTGTGGAAAAGTATTTTGAAAAAAAAAGGCAGTGCCAGTTAATATCTTCAGGTCACCTTTAATACTTTACCGAACGAGCGCATACAAACTACATTACAAAATATCCGGATCTCCGATAAGTTGACATTCATCAACTCGGACAACTTTTACATAAGTTAAACGTTTTTGTGGAAAACGGAAATTAGAAGATTAGAATGGTTGAGAGCGAGTAAAAGAAAATGGAGACAGGTTAATGGTTACATAAAAAAGTCGAAAAATACAATTTTCTGACTTCGCTACTGAAGGAACAAGTTTTAAAATATATCTATACTCGCTATAAATTAAATTTCTCATAAAACAACATACGGCAAAAAACATATAAAGTTTCGGCAAGTCATATCAAACAAACTCGCTGAGGATACAGTATTGGATTATTAAAGAAAAAAAGTAAAAAATTTAAAAAAATTCAGCTGTTTTAATTAAAATGTAAAATCAAACTTTAGAAAGTTTATTTTTTCGTTTTCTTTCAAGATTAAAATCCAAATTTGTACTGCAATAAAAAAGTGATTGTTTTGTAAAACTTCTTCAGACGTGACTACTCTTCTTGGCACACAGAAGGAGAGAGATAATAGCAAGTTCTTGCAATTACAGATAACACCAGCAACAGACTGAAAAACACAAAGCAATCTGGAAACAAGATTGACAGATGGCGTGAATTCGTACAAATAGCCTGTTGCATATACACATTTGTATATCGACAGGCATACAACAGTTACAACAGTTTATAAGAACATAAGGCTCCAGAGGGCCAAAATTTAGAAGTTACTCAGATGATTTAGATGTTAAGTTAACTCATTTAAACTTCAAAAATGGTAAAATGTGAGAAAAATTAAAAACAATTTAAGAACATTTGAGTCTTTAAATAGGAAAAATTAGAAACATTGGAAGGCTTTTTTCGAGATGAGTGCTCTCACAAATAAGAACGTGTCCTAACTATGAACAGAAGGAATATTTATCGTTTTTTGTAATTCGTGGTGTTTTTTATAGTTTGTTACTGTTGTGTAAATAAGTCATAAGAAGACACTATGTGTTCAAATTGAATGACAATAACTTTAGTAGTTCAGAACGAGAATGTTGCATATTTTATCTATGTTCCTAACAACTTATATCATACCACCATCGACATGGGACGCAGCATAGTGTTCTAGATTACTCGAGATAGCTTAGGATAAACTCCTCCCTAGGGCTCTTTTACAGGCCTCTGACAATCTCGAGCGACGAGAAGAAGCAGAAAGAAATTTTTTCTTGCCGTCCGAGATTGTGAGAAAAAGAAAAGAGCCCTGGGGACGAGTTTGTGAGTGCTTCTGACAGGCGCGCAAGATGGTTGATAAAATCTTTATTTTTAATTTTATATAAAATTTTCATTCGTGGTTCACACTTTGAATAACAATAGATTCTTTTGCGTCGCTCAACCGTAAGATTTTACACCCGAAACATTTATTTTCATGTGTAATCTGTGTAAAATTCTTTTTAGAACGATTAAAAAATGATCAAAAGCTTCAACAAACGCCTACATTGCTTTTTCCTTTTTATCATTCTTCCCCATCTCGGAAAGGCCAGCTACAACAACACAACATCGTTTGAGGCATGTTCTGTACCAACGAAAACGAGAAATATCTTTCTGGCATTTTTCGCTACTGCTGTACTTGTTATCGGAATTATCGGAAATGCATTGACAATCCTCATAATACTTTTTTCAAGAAATTTATATTCCCATGTTGCCTACCATTTTATCGTTTCCATGGCTGCGGCAGACTTGTGTATATCATTTTTGAGTACGCCAATCAAAGTGGATATGTATACTCATAATGGTAGCTTTTGTCATGGAAAACTAGCCTGCAAGACAATTTTATCAGCAGATTTCGCACTTATGACAGTATCTATTAATCACTTATTCCTAATCGCTATAGATCGATGTTTTGCTATCTCAAAACCTTACTTTTATGCGGCTCATTTTACTAAAACCAAGGCAAAAATAATGATCATCTTTGTATGGTTGTATGCAGTAACATGGGCAGTCCTTGGTTTATTTCCTTATCACCGCAGTTCCGTATCCTATAGCATAGTACCTATGGGCGAGGGAATATTCTGTTATACTTACAAAAAGTATTTCCACACAATCAGCATTACATTTATATATGTCGTCCCTACCATCATATCAGCATTTTTATACGCTATTGTTTTATCCATAGCGACAAAACATGCGGCTGCTATTGAAAAAATGAAGCCGGCTGCCGTGAAACTAGCCCAGCCAAAGAAATCAAAGGACACAAGAGCATTAAAAATGATCTGCATTGTATTCACTGCATACACTATATGCTGGTGCCCCAATTTCACTATTACATTACTAAATTACTGGCATCCAAAGACAATGTTAAACTTTGCTCAAAAATATCCAATAGCTTACGATGCTGTGACCACCATCTTTAATAATATCCTTCCTGTCCTGAACAGTTGCATCAATCCGTTTATTTATTTCATAACGAGCACTCATTTTCGAGTTTCTTTTCGAGATGTTGTCAATAGGTTGCTGGAGAAGCCTCGTTCTAATTACATGCACACCTACGAGTCCGCAGTCACCAACAGTCTGTACACTCGAAACCCAAATGGCCGTGAGTATCAAGCTGTTTATTCAGACAATACCTTTAGCACAACATTGACATGAAATAAATAAAAAAAATTTGTCCATTGCAGATTACGAGTGCAACCAAAGAAACAAATCTCATGAAAATAAAAATATCGTTATGTTAAGGGTTCTTTGAAGAACACTTCCTACCACAAGTCAAAAGCATTAGAAAAACGTATAGCTTTTCACTTTTGAATTGGCGTGTTTCAAATGATAAATTACAGACGAACAAATTTGCCTCAAGACTGCCTGTTCTCTGGACACAGGTTGAAGAAAGGGGTTTTGTGTAGTGAAGGTAAAAAAAGAGAGAAGTAAACATCCTTGTAATTCTATCAACATTTCTACTGGACAAAGCCTATACTAAAAACGTTAGTTTACTATCGAGTAATGCCAATTTATTAAATTTATCAACTTCGTGATGTTGACACGAAAATAATCAATCTGTTTTTTACTTCATTTGAACTTATTTTTAGTCAAATGAAATATTGTATATATATTGTGTGATCTTGCATTTCGGTTTGAGAAGTAAAACTGTATAAATGAAAAATATTCTTTTATGAGCGCCTACCACAACTCGACTAGTGGACATGTTATCGGACAAAAAGTATAGAATATAATTGTTAGTCGGAAAACAATTTTGTCACCGGGAAAAGAAATTCATAACCTGGAAAAAGTTTCATCAATTCTATTTTCTATTTGGAAATTTTTTTCCTGCTATGGAGAAAAAGTGCTAATAAATTAGGACGGGTTGATTTTTATTCTATAGTATAAAATAAGGTGTGGAGGAGAGGTCTCCAATTACATGGAGGACGAAAATTTTTGCTTTTTTAAATTATTGTGTTATGGTGTAAAACCATGGCACTGGGTGGTAAAAATTTCTGAGACTTAGTGTCCCCGTAAAAGGTGTAAAGGTGCCAAGAGTAAGATTGTAAAAACAATTAAAGCAGTTCGGCTTTTCTAATTTTTCAGACGAAATTTTTGTCACCCCAAAATGTCGTCACTTGTCCGACATTATTTTGTCGGGAAATGTTGGTCAAGTCCATTTAGCGACGAATCGACATATGCTAGAACATTTATTAATTCCTTAAACTTTTAAAGTTGTCACCTTCAAAATGCAAAGACTATGTGCAACCATAAGATATATTACATTTTATCTTTATGTTACAACATGGGTTGCATTTTGAAAAGATTTTGCTATGTTGGTCGTTAAATATATCTTTTATCATTTCCAGGGGTGGCCTGGTAATTTAAGTTCCACCCTAGGGAGATGGTTTCATAACTTCCCATGACTAGTAATTTCCCAGACTTGCTTATTATGAAGAAAAAATTTGTTCAATTTGCACTCGGATAGTTTCGCAGCAAAGTTTACACAACAAAATTCAGACTTTTGAAAATTTTAGCTACAAGTTCCCTAACATTTTGGAGTTTCCTGACTTTTCCAGATTATTGCAGATTGCTAGCCACGTTTCATTTATAGCAAATGGGCGAGAAACTCTACTTTCATCCAAGAAATCCATAAGTAATTTATCACTAAATTAGTTTTGTATTTCAACCACAATACTTTTTCCTAACAAACAACCAACAAAAACGTTATATTCTTGTAAAATATTACTAGTAGTATTTGAAAATAAGAACTCTCCAACCGAAACCAGGAAGAAGAAATTATAATCCAGTAAGGGGAAGACTAACACGTTGAAATATTTGTTTAGTTGAATGGCAAGTATAGATATCATGGGTTTCGCGACGCAATGAGAGAAAACAAGAGATGCACCCCATTCCCATAAACGTGATCAAAGAGTAAGATGAACCACGAAGATTTTAAAAAAAGAACGCAACAACAAATATCGATTTTTCCATTAAAAAAATTAAGACAGTAGCAACGTGTATACGTATTTATATAAACATAAAAAACTCCTTATATGGAAAAATAAAATGAGTCTAAGTTAATACATATAAATTATTAATAGTTTTATAACTCACATAAAATATTATATATACATACTTCTTATCGACACTGCAATTCATGCAATGTTTGTCTGCAAAAATATAAATAAATCTTTTTACAAAAAAAAAAATGAAAAAGAATGAAAACCAACATAAACAGAGATTGGGAAAGTATTACAACTGTAAATAAATGAACGTAAAATTTCTTTCTTGGCAGTGATTATTTTTTCACCTGAAACATCATCAACCTTACGTTGACAGTTCTTGCGGCAAGTAAGCGGTTACACTCTCCTTCACCCTCCAACATCAATGTGTGGTATTCACTCTCCTTGTTATCATCACGAAACTCGAAACGTTGCACCTCTGCCTGTATTTTCGCATCCCCGAAGGGTCCCTTTAATAGGAAATACTTCAACTCAAATACTCCTTTCCCTAAAAAATACGTTGCAGTTGATTTAAAAGCAGTTTTACCAGCAGTATTCGAACGCAACCTGTAGTGTGAGTGTTGACAGTAAATGCAAGATGTGGTTAATTTTTGTGTTGGCAATTGTATACCACTCTATGGATGACTAAATATTTAATATCCGGTTTATAAAATACATTGTGTATCGTTATTTTAACAAGGCAGTATATTTCGAAAGTAAAAAATCTCTCAAATTTTCCCTATTTTAAACAAATTTGCAAAGTAAGATCCAAATTTAACTGTTTTAAATATAGCAGGTTGTTTTAAATATAGCAGGTTGTTTTAAATATAGCAGGTTGTTTTAAATATAGCAGGTTGTTTTAAATGTAGCAGATTGTCTTTAATTTTATACAATAAATGAGCAGCATGTATTTATCACTGGCAAAAATATACCTTTCAAAATGAGTTGATAAGCCAGTGAACGAGTTGCACTTTTTTCATTTCCTATAACTTTTGCCTTCATCACCCATAATTGATCAAAAGCAGTGAATCTGTTAGTTTCGTAGTATAACTTCGGAATGTAGTCATCTGTTCGACTCGGGCAAAGCTGGATGTCTAAACATATGCAACAAAAAAAAAGAAATAGAAACTTTAAACGCTTGAATTTCAAAAATGAAATTAATTTCCATTTTTTTTTTTAAAAAAACTTCTAATGAAATAGAGAAACAAAGATTAAAAAACGCAGTAAAACACTATTCGTAATTTTTTCCTACCACAAATCGCAACTTTTTCGTAGGATAACATTTTAAGCAATCCATTCAAGCGATTGATTTCTTCTATTGCATTACCAGCTAGTGCGGTAACACTCTCTAGTAGATCCAATCCAGTCTTTTGTGGAAACAAACACACCTTACCATGTGCTTCTTTCTGATGCCACATGCCTTCCCAAGTGCAACCTAGAGTTTTATAGGTACAGAAGGCAGGCCTAAAAGAAGAATAACAAAATTCTATGAATACCACTTTAAAATAAGCCTTCACCTAAAAAGAAAATTTTTAGTTAAGTTTAAAACAATATTTTGGTGTTTATGTCAAGGGCCCCCCACCCCAAAACCCTGATACACCAAAATATTGTTGAATGCCCTGGCCTAAAATCACCTTGCAACTATATCGTATAATATACATATAGACTGAATACCCTTTCCTGGGTTTAATTCAGGCTAGATGTGATATGTGTTATTTTAGGCCATGACATTTAAACACATATTAAGTTTTTGTTTACAGTTACCTGTACTTCTATACCATGGAAAAGACATCATTGTAGCACTTGAAACAGGAACTCCTAAAAGCCTGGATATATAATTGAGACAAAAAAACATATAGTAATGTGTCATTATATTGTATTCCTATTTTTACTAACTATAAAACAAGAAAAATACTTATAATGGAACTTAGTAAATGTTGTTAGTACTGCATATTAAAATACACAAAGTTGTTAAGTTGCTTCTACTTTTATATAAGTCATGTTATTTTTTTAAGAAATACAAAACTTTATTGTTAGTTTCTGTTAGGAAAAAACTAAAATGCATTTAACATTATCAAATATAATTCTTTAATTTAATTTGTCAGTAAAATTTGATGCAAAAAAAATCTTGTTTTAATACAATTTATCTTGCAAATTATGCTTCACAAAACGAAATAAGGTTTTTCCTTCTATGACAAATATCATGATAACAAAATAGGAAGAGATAAAGATTAGTACTGATGAAAAAAATTATTAAGTTATTGACATTTTAACAATATTAGAGAGCTTAAAATTTATATCCTAAAAATTAACCTGTCTAATTTACTGTCATCTTCATCATCCAGGAAGTTAGATAATTTGTCAAAAAACAAAACACTTATGTAGTGACAAAAACAATTAATTTGTTTCATAAAAAAAATACATCGTCACCATGTGTCAGCATTTACACTTGTAAGTTAAACAAAAGAAACTTATAAAAAAAGATGACATATAATACCTTCGAAATACTAATTCTGAGTGGTACTAATTTTTACAAGTTATGAGAAATTTGGGCAAAATTGCAAAATTAATGAAAAACTGTTTTTGATTCGTACAAATTTATTGTATTGTTACACTAGTCAATGGTTTTTCAAAGAAATAGTAACACACAAAGCATTCTTCAATTTGTGACATGAAAAAATCGCGTTTCCTGATTTGAAAATATATGTAAAACATATAACTCCCCAAATTAATATGATTAAGGCATTCCTTTTGATATTTAATTGCATTGACAAACTTTCACTGATAGCAATTGCAATTGTGTTAGAAATAAGATTGCACTGGTAACTGCTGATTTTGTTTAATATTCAAAGACAGCATATTTATCTATTAAATTAAACTAATAAACTATTTAATTTTAGATCCATTATTTAATAATTTACTACTTCTTAAGCAGGACTTACACGTAAGAATGTTCATGAAGGGTATTGCGTTTTACGATTAAGAATGCTATCTACACATAAGAAGAATATTGACAAAAGAATAATATTATAATTATTTTTTAAATATTCTTCACTAAACCACATGAAAGAATAAATCGCACTTTTTTGAATGTTACTTGAAACAAAAGCAAACCATTGTTGAATATTCTTGTTGGCTAAATTATTTCAAAAATCTCAATAAGAATATTCAAACAAAATAGGTATACATTTGCACATTATTTTTATACATAAAAAATAATACCAGAATGTCAAAAAAGAATAAAAAATGACTAATATTTTTCTTGAATATTCTTAGGTGTAAGTCCCCCTAAAACTAAAAAGCTAACAAGAATAAATAAGAACACAGTTGTCATGACACAGTTGTTAGAGAGGAGAATGAAAATAATAATAAGGAAATAATGAAAATATGGGTATAAGTACCAATATTAAAAAATGCAGCCTAACACATTGAATTTCTGTATCAGAAAAAATTAAAATTGAGAATTCTGCTATTTTAAACATACTATATACTTAGGAAACTAATGTTATCAATAGTAAAGCGTATAAAGAACATTTTTATAAGAACATTTTTGTAAAAAAATCCGAAAAGATATTGAAAAAAATGCAGCAACTATCTTTAAAAGAATAGATTTTTAAACAAAAGAGATGATTGTTGTAAAAGCTTCTTAATAAAAAATATTTCAGAAAGAAACGTATAATGCTTAAAGTAATGCAAATTTAAAGGGTGTTTAACTCAAAAAATGATGATCAAAGATGGAATTTAGCATACTGTATGCATTTGTATATAATTAACTTTATGCATAATGAAATTTGTGAATAATAATTTTTAAAGCAATTTAAATTGATCTGAAACAATAGGAAGATTTACAAGATAAGTAATGTACAAGAACAAGAGTAAATAGTTGCTAGGTTTGGTTTAATTGACATAAAAAATGCATGAATATATTAGATATTTCAAGTTACTACTGTGTGATTAATCTAACCTGGCAAATCAAACTTCCTATATTTAATATCAAACATACAATTTTTATTATTATTTTATCATGCAAATTTTTTTTGAGGCATAGCAAACTTTTGTCATGCTTTTCAGACTTTTTCTATGAAGGCCCCTCACAGGAGTAGCAGAAGAAGGTTATCTGTTAAAATATAAACAAAATGATTTTGGTGTAAACTTTGAAGGCTCATTGTATATATAACTGATATAAAAATATGTGTTCACTGATATTGATTTGTCGGATTAATTGTTTAAAAAAATTATCTTAACAAAGCTATTAGGCCTCTCAGCCCCTTTGCAGAAAGAGTCTGCAGAAAATGTGACAAAAGTTATTTTTGCTAGCCCCTAGTTCAAATGGATGCCAAAACAAATTTATTTTATTCAAGGACACAACTTCACGGAGTGCTTACCTTTGAGCACATTCATTTTTTTCATGATGGGGTATTTCATTTCTTGGGAATTCTTCTTTACAAAATTGGCAGTTAGTAGGTAACTCTGAAACAGCTTTCTCAACCGCAAGATTTCTTGAAGAGTTCTTTGAGCTTATTTCAGTTCTGCAGCTTGGACATGAGGCTTGTTCACTTTTAAGCCTCCCATCTGCAAGAAGATGATTAAAGCAGCCTATACACATTAAATGGCCATGTTGACACTATAAAATTTTATAAATGCAAAGTTTTTTCATCATGCAAGCATAAGGAATTAAGACATCGACAGATGAGAACTAATAAGTATATACTGACCTGGTAAATAGGTCCATTTGGTAGATCAAAGCACACAACGCATGAAAGAACACTTATTAATCTGCTTTCGAGACGATCCCTTTCTTTACTTAACTTGTTTTTTGTTTTCTTATGAGGTGGTTCAAGATTTTCTGACGTTTCACTATTTGACTGATTATTAGTACTTATTTGCTCCTCCATTTCTCTTAAAAAAAGCAATAGTCAATAGCTATAAAAATCAATGCAATTTTTTGCAACTGGCTACACCTCTCTTGTCTCTCTCTCTCCTTCAATTGAATTTTTACCGTAAATTTTTTTTTGAGACGTGTGTATTTGTTTACTTTTTTCACTACCACAGGTGCTCCCAAAAAAGATCACCGTATAAATTTACTGATTTATTACGTGCGAAACGGTAAACATAGCGGAATTCAAAATGGCCCCTGTGCGGGATATGGTTTTGTCTTGCCTTTCCAAAGCAAAAATATTAAAATGGCATGTCAAACCAAGCGAAGTTGTGAAAAAAGAAAAGGTTTTAGCTACCTATATATTTACGGAGAAGATAACTGACTCCGAAAACTTCATTGTTCAAAGAAAATTAAAAGCTAAGTTTAATGGAAAAGTGGTGGAAATGACTGTTAATCCCAATGAGGAAGTTTCAAGAGGGTAAAATATGCTTAGATTGCTACGCAAAAAATATATAACATAACTATATTACTTAAGGACAACATCTATCAACCCAATTTACTAAGTGCAATGTTGAATTCTACATAGAGGGAAGGGGGCAAATCCCATGTGTGTTTTTTTTTCTTTTCTTTCCTTTTTTGTAGATAGCTAGCTAGTTAGCTAATAGCTAGCTAGTGTTCTTGCTATTATGCTTGTAAGCTTTTAAGAAACCTTTAGGAATAAGTTGTCAGTCAGATAGACAGTCAGGAATAACACATAATCATAATCTGTTTATACGCCATAGTCAAATCTATCAGGTTTAAAGTAAAGTTATTTCTGTTAATTTTACATGCAGCAATCTGTTTAAAACTGTTGTTTAAATAAGGGAAGTATACTCCAAATTGAGAGATTCTCTGATTATGTGATATTATTGACTTAGGCTGTCATCAAAAATATGTTGTGTTCGCGTCCTCCGACCGACTTACTTTTGGTAATAAAAACCAGAGTCTGTAAGTCGGAAAAAGACCGGGAAAAAATTTCGCGAGATATTTTTCAAAAAGAATTTTTTTTTTACTACAACTAATTCATGCAAAATTGACAAAAAATTGCGAAAATTAATTTCGGTAAAAATTAATTCCTTTAGGGCATTCCTGTGGCTACTGACAGTTTACAGGGCGGCAAAAAATGGTCCACAAACGATGTCGAGTGGCACTATACTGTCTTGACCCTGGGAACGAATTTGCTTGCTCCGATCTGAAAATCAACCGCCCGACTGACTCATTTTTCCGGGGTCTTCAGGACGCGAACACAACATATTTTTGATGGTGGCCTTAAGAGCTAGCATTCAGGACAAATCCAGTTTTAGAATCAGTTATATTTACATAGGTTGGAAAAAGTATGTTCGAAAGCAGAGTTCTGTATGTATTCCTTTGGTTTGTTTGGCCTAGGGAACCCCCTTTTCACTGCAGATAACATTCCAAGGAAAATGAGATTGTGTTTGGGGAAGCGTATGTCTCTATTCTAGTTTTTTTTCTGATTTGCCAACTTAAGATTTCAGTACTGTAAGTTGAAGTCGTTTGGAGAATGTGAACATAACATTACATCCATTCCAGTTTCTTCTTCTACACAAACATGATAGTGTTTCTAAAGCACATAATATATACATGTGGATTAGGTTCATCCTTGGCAATGTTAGAATTTTACCTAAGGAATTTAAAATTTGTTGACATTTATAACCTTTAATAATCTTTTTTGACATTTTATTTTAGTATATTGAGGTTTTATTATATTGCAGTATGGCACTTAATTTGTAGATTATACTCTGTTCTGCTTTCCTCCAAGGAAAAAATTGAAACAAAACTACAATGTGTTTTATTTTGTTGATTTATCATTGTATGGTACCAGGTGAGGTTAAATAAAAATTGTTGTTGTTGTTTTTTTAGGCAGGTTGTAATTCGACTTCAGGAAGAAACATGTGTACACAGTACAATAATGAAGGATATGTGTTGTGACTGTGGTGCTGATTTAAGAAAGTATGCATGTAGCAATTGCACATATTTTACACCTTTCACAATTATCCTGTGCATAAACATTGGTGCTAAATACACGATTGTGTGAAATGACCATAATAATTGTGTATAACGGCAAAAATTAATTTTTGCTAATGGCATAAAATGTTATAAATGAAATTGCTCCCCTTTTTTCTGCGAAAAGTTTTACGTATTCGATCGTTTTTTCTTTTCTGTTTTTGAGTTTTATTGTTACTATTTTATATCATCGATCCGCTCGCGGGCTAACATATTTTCGCTGTTCAATAGAAAGCAAATAATTCCATCTCGCATGTACTGAACATGCATTGTTTGCAATGCATCATTGGACACGTTGGTGGCGTACTTTTTTCTTGATCATCAACATTATAAAAAGGCAGGTGTAAAAACCTGACTGGAAACTGCTTTACCTATCTGGTTGTAGCTCCGACAGGGTGTTTTTTTGTGAAAAAGATATTCTTTTAAAAAGGAAATTTTATGCTTATTTTTCACTCAGAAAGAAAGTTTCTTTGTCTCTTATAGCTCTATATTTTGCAAAAATAATGTACGGAAGGTACAAGAAAAGTTCAATTCAAATTCGATCGTTTTTTCTTTTCTGTTTTTGAGTTTTATTGTTTTACTCACTTGAATGGATTAGGTAGAATCGATACAAAAGTGAAGTTTTCAGGACTAAAACAACAAAAACATCTTTACGAAATATCTCATGGTTAAAAATTGAGGTACTTTAAAGACACTGAAAAAAAAGAGTGTAATCCTTTTAAATGATCGTGTATTTCAGTTTCCCACCAAGATCTTTTATTTACCTAATATATAATGCGTTATTTTAGGGAACCGGGAATACCTGGAGATCTTAATGTAGCAACATCGGCTTCCGTACCAGTAGTTCACAATATTTTGGAACTGAAAGTTAGTAAAGAGGTAACACGCTACCCTGATTTACTGCGCTTAATAATAAGCGAGATAAAACGAATGTTTATCATCGTCACCCAACTTATGAAAATTCTTTACATTCTAGAATATTAAAATTTTATGTTTGGAGCACTTAACGTTAAGTAATTTTTACCGTGTAAGTAGTGTTGGTGGAATATTTTTATTTTTTGTTTTTGAAGGAGGCTGAAAGGCTAGCACGTCTTGACGAAAAACAGTTATTAAAAGCGCGAAAATTAGTACTTGTTGTTGATCTCGACATGACACTTATTCATACCACCATTGCGAAAGTTCACAAAGATTCCGAGGTATGTTTCCAAAGTGATGGTGTGTTTTTTGCGCTTCTAAAGCCGTATGATTCTTGCTATACCGTTATTCGTTTTATTTGTGTGACTGTCAGAAAACTATTTTCTTAGAGTCGCACTAATAGTTAGAGGAAATAAATTATCTTGTTTCGAAAATTAATTTCGCACTAAAAATAAGAGGAAAATTTGATCTTAGTCGCACTAAAATAGAGGGAAAAAATAACATTTTTATTAAGTTTCATTTTTTTATTTTTGTGGCGCATTGATGGAAAATGTATGGAAAACGTGAACAAGCACATGGATGATAAAGATGACGAAGATTCTTTTTTAGAATTAAGTTTGTAAACAACGCTATTTTATCTTTTATCATAGATCACTAAAAAACGCATTAAATTAAAGAAATCACGGTACAGGCTGCTTATAAGAAGCATAAAATTTTAGTTTAAATTTTACATCATAACTGTTGCTTGTATACTTGTTGACTATATACACGCTTTTTTTATAACAATTCCATGTAAGCAACGTAAAACGCCTAAAATTCTTCACAAAAAAAAAGAAAGGAGAAGCAACTTGTAAACAACAGCCAGCCTGATGTGACTCAATTAAAAGAAATAAAAAAAGGATTGTAAAAACAGCAGTAGTTTGCAAATCTTTCCTTGTTCTAAGACCTCGTTAAAACGAAGCATATAAGTGTCCTTATTGTGAATTTCCCGTGCTTAATTTTTTACAGGCTGAATTTCCCGTGGTTAACTTACAGGCTGAACCCCTATGCTGGGCTTGCTTTATAATGACGTAAAAGATAATATATAACCTACCGCTCTCTTGTTTACAAAACTTAACTTCTATGTTAGTTACTTCTGACAGTACATGGTATTCCTTATTATATCATGTGTTTTAGGACATTTTTTCATTTACATTACCTGGACACCAGTACGAGTACCATACCAAGTTGCGACCTGGTGCGCGAAAGTTTCTTGAAAGTATATCGAAGTTCTACGAGCTGCACATATTCACAATGGGTTCCAGAATGTACGCGCACACAGTTGCAAAGTGTCTGGACCCAGATGGGAAGTTTTTCGCGCATCGTATACGATCTCGAGATGAATTCTTAAACAGTTACTCCAAATTTCACGACCTAAAGTATCCTATTTGAGTTATTTTATCTTTCTTTGGTGTAATATTTTTTTTGTGTTTTCGATTGTGTTCTTCAAGCATTTCACGCATGTATATATATGAAATTTTCTACCGTTATTGTTCTGGTAAAATAGAGTAAGTGATTGGGAAAAGCTGAGCGAATTATGAATCTTGAGTAAGTAGTTTGACAGGTACACTCTTTTAATCCCGTCAAAGGATCGACCTCGCGCGCTTTTTTATGTGTCAGGATTTAAAGTAATAACTTTTGTCACCTCCCTTACCTCGTTTTTACTTTCTTATTAGAGCATTATTTCCTTGTGGCGACCATATGGTGTGCATCATCGACGACCGTGAAGATGTTTGGCATTTTGCACCAAATCTAATCGTTGTTAAGCCGTACAAGTATTTTAAAGGAACGGATGACGTAAACAACCCGTTTGCGACTGAAACAAAAACGAGTACGATCGAAACAGATACAAACAGCGGAACAGATGACATCGAAAAAACCGACAAAAATACAAAATACATCCAGGTAAAAGGGAACGAAAATTTGAAAGAAGGTAAAAATGCGGCTACCGTAAACAATGATTGTAAAGATAGTGCGAAGGAGAACGGTGTCGCAGTTAGAGAGGGAGAAAAGGCTAGTTCAAATCCAACGCCAGGTAATTCTTGTACAGAAGGTAAGCGTTGATCAGTTTTAGATCAATCGTTATTAACAACGTCAAAACGTACCTGGATTTGTCGCGACAGTTAAATAAATTGACCGCTTTTTATGTTAGAATTAATAAGACCTTATCCTTCTTTGTGTCGTTATGTTAAACGATTTCTTTTTGTTTTTGGTGGCAAACGGGTTAACTTAATTATTTTTCTAGATTTATGAATACTTCTATATTGAAGCGATTCTCGTTACGATTCATTTTGTGCGTTTTTAATTTTCTAGCTACTGCCTCGAATGCGACTGAATCCACTTCAAACAATGGTGCAAATTCAACTCAAGTGGCAAACGACGCGAGCAGTAAAGAAGGAGAAAAAGGTGGAGAAATCACCGCTGAAAACACACAGGGGCGTGTCGATTTGGACGACTTTCTCTTCTACTTAGATGAAATCCTGGAGCGTGTTCATTTTTCCTTTTATTCTACCCTAGACGCTGTAAAAGCAAAGGGAGGTAGCGCTAAAAACGATGCAGACGTTACAAAGTTTTGTACACCAAACACTCTTAACCCTGACAGTAGAGTAATTTTGCCAGAACTTCGCAGACAAACGTTAAAGGGTTGTAACCTTGTTTTCACCGGAGTAGTGCCTACAAATGTCTCTCTGGAGAAGAGTAAGGCATGGAGGATTGCAATAAGTTTGGGTGCTCGCGTCACTAACGAAATCGTGGCAAGGAAGAATGCAACTGATAACGGTTTGTTTACAACGCATGTTGTTGCTGCTCGTCACGGTACACAGAAAGCTCACAAAGCCTCGAGGACAAAAGATATATTTTTAGTCAACCCTAACTGGCTGTGGTGCGCTAGTGAAAGGTGGGAGTGGCCTGAGGAGGGTATTTTTCCCGTTCCAATTTTAGATGATAAAAAATCGCCGGTGCCGTCTAGGCAAAGTACGCCGCAGCACAATTCGTTTGAACAGAAAAGTAAAAAACAGATCTCTCCTTTAGTTGGAGATGGCTTTGAGTTGGCCGGTGGTTATGACCCGGATAACTTTCTTGAGAAATTAAATCCACTTTCTGCCTTCTCAAAACAGGAACTGGATGCTATGGATAAAGAGGTTGAAGAGTTAATGAGTGGAAACAACAGCGAAGATGATGATGCTGATAAAAGTTTGGGAAGTGTGTCCAGTGATGAAAATAGTTTAAAGGGGTCGCAAAAACGAAAAAAGGTTGCATCCAGCGATGATGGTGACTCAATTTTAGATGAGCAAGAAAATTTGAAAAAAAAACTTTTAAAATCTGTAAAAAAATTAAAGCAAAATGAACAAAACAGCCGTTCGTCGTCATCATCATCGTCCAGTGATGACGGAAGCGATAACGACGACGGTGACGAAAATAAAAAGTCGGACAATTCGAGTGAAGATTCAACTAGTTCTAACGGAAGCTCATCTAGTAATTCTGATGATAACTCAGAAGACGAACAGCAGATGGGCTCTCTACTTGAAAGGCATTTGAGCGAGGCTTCCTAGCAACCTAAATTTCGTCTGTCTACTCTTACAGAATCTTCAAAATAACCTGTGTTGTTGGTTTCAAACGTTTCCGTGTTTGTCCATAGTGTTAATTAAATTTTTTTGCAATCAAATTTGAACATAAATGTGGATGTCTTATAAAAAGCTGGACTTAATTTTCTTATTCAAGAGTGCTGTACTTGAATACGATTCATAATGCCTATTTTAAAAAGATGGATAAGCGAGGAAAGGTTAAGCTTTTGAGTAACCTCAGAGGCAGGTGTTCAAAGCGTGATCGCACTGTAAAAATCCTTTCACACTGTAGGAGAGCACACATCAGTGGATAAAGATTGACTCGCAGAATTTACGTTCAAAATTTTAAATGGCGCTCATAATTAATTTTAAAATAGACACATAATGGTACGTTAATAGAAAGTTTAATATACCCATTCTGTTGGTGCCCTGGGTTTAATGGATGTTTTAGATTTGCTCTAAGTCGCCTAACATAAGCTACTTCGCGCTTAGCGTGCCGGATTGGGGACTGAAACTAATATACAGTGAATTCAATATAAAATCTGTACCCTGCATAGACTGTCCTGGACAGTTAAAAGTTTCTTCCAAAAGTACCTGTGAAGTCCGGGTAGAGTTGTTACTTTTCTGTACATACAATTACCTCCGTGGGGCCTTACCTATTTTCTAGTTACTGCGTTACCCTGTTATGCCATTTCTATCTAGGGTATCCACCTTCTTTCTCAGGCATCCATTTTTATGAGAGCGAGGGTATGTTGTAATTGTGCGCGACAAGATGAGATTAAGGAAGGAAGTTGTTGAATCGTAAATTTCGACTGCCACTCCAATCCACCTATGTCATGGCGTTAGCCTGTGTAGCTTCGAGTATCTGTTGGAAATTTTATTAGGAACAAGACGTTTCTATTTCCTTATATTTGAGGCGTTTTTGTTCTTAATGCACTAAAGAAAAACCCGAAACAAAAGCCCTTTCCGTTTTTAGCCTGGCAAATTCGGAAATTTGTAAAAAAATAGTTAAATAAAACTTTAACTAAATATTTCCAAAACTAATTTGGAAAATTCTGTAAATTCCTGGATACAAATCCTGTTATGTATAAGCTTGACAAATTGAATATAACAATTTTATGAACGAAGTAGTTCAATGTTTCTTTAATTCAGCAATGAATACACATTTAGCATTTGAATATTTCAGTTTTTAGGCTTTCAAAATTCTCTGTTGTTGAAGATTTTTAGAAAATGAATGGTGAATGTTTTGATAAGCTGATCTGAAAAAGAAAGGACGTTTTAACGCTTATCTTCCACAAAGTAATCGATAATCAATGCAAAGTTTTGTACCAATTACGAAAACAATTTTCTTTTATACTTGTTTTGATATGTTCGTAAGATATTTGTCGTTAAAGTCTCAAAATAATAGCTAGGAAAGAAGCTTCGTGCCGATCGCCATCTTGTATTCCATGTAAATAAATTCCTACGCGGGAGGAATTGTGACGCCAACTTCCGGATGATAACTTTCGCTGTAGTCCCGTCCCGGGATTTTTTGTTTCTTGTACGTAAATGGCCGTGGCCCAGGATTTTATATATACAAACAAAGCGGTTTTACGCTTTTTTTTAAATATTTGTAACATGAACGTTGTGAGCTTGTAACAGGTACTGAAGATGAGTTACAGTAGAGTCAGAGATGGCATATTGATCGACTGTATATATGTTTGCATATATATAGACACGGGAAGTGTATATAGCGTTAATTATCACGACCACGTAAGTATACACCTACTAGTAAAAATTGTAATACGGACCGGACGCGTAGCACATGGATTCACGCAACTTTGTCCCAGGGACCCACAGGAAAGATAAAATGTGTACGCGATAAAAAGAAAGATAGAAGAAACAATTTCATCCTTGATATTAAAAGAACTTTACATACGCCGTGAACGAGGTTCAAATTCACACGAACGTAAAGAGGTTCAGGCAGACGGTACGGCAAGCAGAAAGTAGCGCGGAGCAAAAGAGAAACCCGTAAATTTGTGGATCTTACCTAGAGAAGCCCTAGAGGTGCAACTTAAAAAAAGAGGGCACTAAAATTTGCGCAAAACCTATGCTTAAACGCAAGGACTCGGATGACTATGTTTAAGAACATCTGATAAAAGGTGTTCAACTTGTATCAAAACTCGTTTTGGAAGAGTATCAACTTTGTTAATCAGTTCACGCTGCTCGTTGTTTTATACCGTTTAAAAGGCAGAAAAAAGAATCTTGCGCTACTTTTATTATTCTTATGGCAAAAAAGCAATATTCCCAAAATTAAATTAAGAATGTAATAATTTACTATCTTCAGTTGCTTCGAGTTTTAAGGGCCTTTTTTTCACCAATGAGATGACGGCAAACTGGGTTTATTCCTAAAAAAATTTATCAAAAATAGCGGCTTCCGACGAGGATATTCAAAACACAAACAAATATGGTTTAATACTTGCTTTATTTCGAATTTTACAAACTTTTTTTAAAGTGAAAAGTAAGCTTTAAAAAAATCAAATGCAAAAAATGTGAGTCTTTGAATTTTTTTCCACGCACGCTCATTCACTTCGCATGTGAACATATTAAAACTGTAGATACCAAAATGCAAGTGCACATTTTAACAAATTCTAACCAGTCTGGTTGTTCTTCTTATTTCTCTCTTCCTAACCTAAAAATCCCAGCCTGACATTCTTTCTTATAAAGCAAATTCTCATAAACGAAAAGGCGTGTAGTAAATAAAGTAAACGATAAGGCTTTTTCGAGAATTAAATTTCGCGACTTATTTGGAGAAATTTTCGCAAAAATAAATTTTCTCGGTTTCGAGAATTTCGACTACCTTGCGAGATTAAATTTTCTCAGTTTACGATATCGACAATAAAAATCGATTGATATTAAATTATTAGAACATATTACATGTTTACAATGATTTTTGCGGAATTTTTTGAAATTTTGCAGAAAAAAACTTTGGTGGTTCAGCAACTTAAGCGTGTTTGCGGAAACTTTTGCGGGGAATGAGGGAAAATTTCTTCTCTTAAATACATTTTCGAACCCCAAGCAAAATTGCACATTTAATCTATATAGATTGCGCAATCTTTGACCTACGATTCATAGAAAAATAAAACAGGTTCTACCAGTGGAAAAAGGAAATAGAGATGATAAAAGAAAGATTTTTTTTTCAAGTCTACATCCTGAGATAAAGGCAGAAAAAATCATACTGTTTCCAAATGTCTGTTTCCAAAGCTGTCTCTAAAAAAGGCCTGAAATATGATTCATGACAGGAAAGAATATTCCCAAAAATTAATCAACTGATATTTTGGATTATCCGGTATTTGAATTATCGAGCAAATACTGCGAAAAAAATAAATAAACTAAATTGATCAAAAGGTATGCATATTAAACGCTTCACAACAATTTTTGCCGTGAAAATAAATAGTTCTGTACAGATAAACATAAACCGTAAGATCAGTCTAAAATATTATACATTACGTCATAAACATGCTATCATTTTAATTTCCCAACAATAGATATTACTTCAAAAGCAAATGTAGTTTCAGATGTTTAAATTTTGTCCCCAGGGGTTATTTCTTCTTTTCCCACCAAACCGTAAAAAAGGAACTCCGTAGGCGAGGTTTATTTTCAACAGATAAAATGCATAAAAAACTAAATAAATGATGGATAATTTCAAAAGTAACACGCATGACGCCGCAAAACGTTGACGTTAGTACCAGCTTCAGGTATAGCATCTTATTTCAGTTCTGTTGAAAATTTAAATTTCCATTATGTTTTTGCAGAAGTCCTTCTCGAACTGAAAGTTTTTTAAATTCAAATTCCAACGTAGGCCGCATTGAAGTGATAAAAATCCGACATTTATATAGCCAATCAAAATAGGAATATCCGATAGTATTTTTATTCCAGGTTTTTAGGCCAAGCACAGGATTCGTCTAGCAGTAAGTTTGGAACACCACGTGTCAGGTATCGCGGCTATCATCTAATCAAGAACTCTTGTTTGTCACATCGAGAACACTAAACGATAGTCTCTCTGAACCAACCTTGCGTTTGTTGATTACCAGAACAACAGGGTTATCTACACGGATGGTGCGGTATGATATCTGCTAAATGAAGAAATAATTTTTTTGTTTTTACAGAAAAAAACTGGAAATTATAATAGTCTGTTTTATGCATTACACATTCACTAATCGAACCCATCACCTTAAAAAAAAGCATTTTAAAACATCACTTCTATTTTTCTCTTCCATACTGCAAAGAGGTTTAAAATAATTTCGGATTGCGTCTGTTTTTTTATTAACCGAAAAATAGCAAAGCAGAAGAGACTTAAAAGTGTATTTGCCAATTATAAAAATTTCGAGGAGAATCTGAAAAGCGTGATTTTTATCTTATTATTGGTTACCAAACTATAAGACTTCGACAAGAAAACTTTAAGCATTATTCTACGTTGAAGAGTTTTTTTCACAAACACCATCATCATAAAAAATTAACCAAATTCTAATTTCCTTTGAACACTTGTAACAGGGATAAAAAGTACCTGTTCATCAAGCTGTAAATTGACTTCTTCAAGGTAAGGTTCAGGAAGAGCTACAGAATCACCAACAATTACACCTTTACCAATAGCTAAGTTAAATACGCTCACCGCCACACAATCTTCGTTTTTATCCATCAAAATAAACGGACTAAAAAAACAACCAACAATTTTTTATGATCACATTTCAAAATAATTATACACGTTTTTGCAAATTTACATCTTAATTGGTACCTACTTAATTATTTTTTAATATTTGACTTTTCGTAGGGAATCAAATTTTGCGGAATTCAAATTTTGCGGAATTTAACTTTCGCGAATTTCGCGAATGTTTCCGAAATTCGCAAAAAATTATTTGCCGCGAAATTTAGATTTTTTTTTGATTTACACTAATATTTTTCTTCTGGTTTGCCGAGATAGATAAAATTATCTATCTTCTACATAAAAGTCCTTGAAAACGGTATAAATTGAGAAACAAAGATGTCATCAAATTCCTTTTAATTTTACCTTTAAAATTAAATTCCTTATGTTAGTCGATAATTTATTTTTTAAATCCAAAAATGCCATGTCTTTGCGTAAATTGATCAGAGAAGGAAATGTTAGGTAAATCCATTCTCTTAAAGTCTGTGTTTTTTGGACCAAAAAAAATATGTGTCAACTTACAAAGGTACTGCGTCTTTTACTGGAATGACTGCGATAACTTTTCCACAGATCACTTTTCCATCGT
The DNA here is from genome assembly GCF_029227915.1 of Hydractinia symbiolongicarpus. Classification (NCBI taxonomy): domain Eukaryota; kingdom Metazoa; phylum Cnidaria; class Hydrozoa; order Anthoathecata; family Hydractiniidae; genus Hydractinia; species Hydractinia symbiolongicarpus. The sequence goes on along the minus strand of NC_079885.1, from coordinate 12,327,393 downwards.
TACGATTTAAACTTAGTTCATTGATACATGTCTTCTTTAGATCGATCGATTTATTCAAAGGACTTGTGTAGGTTCCATTGGCATATGGACCGAAATCTGCGTCTTTTATTTGGTTGATTAAATTAGTGAGTTTCTTTCGTTTAAGACGTCCCTTATTAAAAAAAAAACAACAAAATATGTGAATTAACATTATGTCAATTAATTAAAAATTTAAATGAATTTTTAAACTTGGACTTCGTTTATTACGAAAATAAATTTCCAGAAGGGAATCAAGTTTTAATTAGACACTTTTCGTGGATGAAATAAAATTTATTTTATTTGTTTAAGAAATTTGCAAAACAAAGTTGCCATGTTTTAAGTGTTAAATTTACGGAGATTTGAATGCTCTTGAGGAGAATGTTTATTTTTAAATCACAGCACCTTAAAAAAAATATTTGAGGTTTAAGGGGAGGTGATGATTTTAACATGATTTTCTAGAAAATAAAGAAAATTTGAAATTAAGAAAATAATTTCTGATTTTCAAGAAGTACAATGGATGCAACTCTGTGAAGATAACAAATATTTTTTAAAAAAAGTTTAAAATAAAGATTTAGAGGAGGCATGGCAACCCTGAAATTGCAATTGTTAAATTTCCGTGTTAGCATAACTTTTAGACTTTTAAAAATCTCATTCGTAACATAAATATACATTATAATAAAGCCTACTTAAATAAAAAATGTGCATATTGTTAACTATACCATCATTAAAAAATGCTTTCACACCTTATTACTGCACGCGTCTGTTGTTAATTTCAATCTATTCACTAGATCCATTTTGTCTTCTATCGGGATCTTCCAAGTTGGATCAAGTTGATGTGCTTTTTGAAATCCGTCCAGAGCTTCTGTGAAATGTTCCTGGTATTTAAACGCCTGAAATACGACACTTTCTTATTACCAGATGAAAAAGTTTACGCTAAAGCTCAGTTTTCATAGTAAACACAAATGGTGCTACACATATAAACATTTTTAAATGAAAAAAGGTTTTCAAACTTACCACAGCTCTGTTATAATGTAAGTCTGGATTGGTTGTTTCATTTTTATCTTGTTCCTACAGAAATACGACATCATGAAATTACTATAGGTTGAAAAGTCTCCATAAGCAACAAGCAATTATATTTCACTTACAGCTTTTGTGTACGCCACCATACATTGTTTAAGTGTTACTGGACTTTGACCAGCAAAGAAAAATGAACTAAGATATGCGTTACCCAAAACAACTAATTTGAGAAAAACAGTATTGATTATACAGTTACATAATTTAAAACATAGGCCATTGTGTGAAACAGTCCCCAAATTTAGGGTTTCACAGATCATTTTCTAATTTTTTCAGACTATACAAGAATATATATACCAGGTTTAATTTAAAGAATTTCTGATAGATGTTTCGTTTTAGTACACTGATCCATAAGAAACCAGAACTTTTAGATAAAGCATTGTTATTTTAGGTAAGTCACTTTTAAGAAAATATCTTTAAACAGGTCAGTTTGAATATTAGCAAGTGATCTAAGACGTGCAAAAAAGTTGTGGATACATTGATTGTCTAGACAAGGTGAATTTTCCCAGCATAAAACACTCAAAATTAAACAAGTGTCGAAAAAACAAGTTCTAATGAGATTAAACTAACACCAAGAATGACCATCTTTTACATCCATAGCTACAGCCTCTTTTGCTGTTGTCACACTTTGTTGAATATTTGCTACTTTAGAGTCGAAATCTAAACCAAAACAATACTGGTGATTAGATTTTTTAAATAAGGTATGTATACAACAATAGGAGTGCTATACTAACCTGTGCCTAGCTGACGTTGCACCATAGAAAGGTTTCGAAGAGATACTTTGTTTTTACACTATACAATAAAAAATGTATTCATTACATTGATTTTGTGGGTCAATATCATATTGATCTAGTGAAACACATTATGGTTAAAAAATTACAGAAAATTAAAATTCTAACTGAACCTCAATCAAATTATATGAACATGCAAGGCATAAAAGTAATTTTATATAAGATTAAGACAGTCAGTGTCAAATTCATTTTGTTCTCACATGTAACATAAAAGGTTTAAATGTACCAACGGTCACGAAAGCTATTTAAACCTATTTATTTTTAAATGAACAGACACCAACTGCTTTCAATACTTATTTAACAAGAGTAAAAATAGTAGTTTCGATTTCAAGCTTTGAACGCTAGTCTGAGAGACAGAAAGAGTTCAGATGAGCTAAGAAGCAGGCTATGTCTCCGTAGAATTAAAGATGTTATCCAGATAAGAAGATTGAATTGGCCGGGGCACTTGGAAAGAATGGAGGAGGATAATTAGGTAAGAAAGTGTAGAGACTTGATAGTTCCTGGGGCAAATCCCAGAGCCAGACCGAGAAAGACTTGGCAGGAGGTTATAAGGACAGACTTGATACAGAGGAAGTTGAGTTTAGATCTAACACAGTCTAGATCAGATTGGAAGAGGGTCATTAATATACCCCGTCCAACCCATGCTAGCATGGAAAACAGACGTTAAGCCGAGAATGATGACAGAACATTTTTTTGTCACTTCTAAGCTTCGTACAATGTTTTCTCTTTTTTTTACGTATGACTATTCGAGTGTGAAACCTGTAAAACGTAGCCTTTGCATATTCCATAACGTTATGATAATTAAATATAAGAATGGGTTTCACAAAGTTTAATTAAAGATTGTACACAAGAAATAAACTCTATTGTTTCCCACATGGAAAATAGCTCATGTATTTAACAATAGGTTAACAATAATACGAAAGTTTTGATGCTACAAAAAGCTTGTAAAAGGTGATAACTATTGTGTACATGTAAAGTTACATGCAAGTGGTACTGTATGATGTGAAAAGAATAAAATAAATACCTTTATTATTGCAGAATTAAAACAGTTTAAAGCTCCATCAATATTCTTGTCTTTCCAATAACATTCACCTAATTCATTCCATGCTTCTACAAGGCTTGGGTCGAGTTTAACAGCTTTAGACAGACAGTCAACAGCGCGGGAATCATAGTTGGGAGATATATTTAAAGCTTGACCACGCAGATAGAAAAACGATGCCTTGTTGTCAATTAACACTAAGAAAAAATAAACACACAAATTCATAACAAAATTAAAATAATGAGTTACATTTATTATAGCTGAAACATATCCAAGCATCTACTATATGAAGTTATGAGAAATATTAATGCAAACACTTAGAAAAAGTAAACTAAGTTATAGTTCTTAGCAATTTCTGCAAGATAATTTTTTAATGTTACACTATTAAAATTGAACTTTAAATTACACTACAAGGAATTCTAAGATGTATTTAATTATTCAAAAACAATTTTCTTGGTTGTATCTTAAAACTTTTGGTTAATGGAGCCCCAGATCAGGCATAGCGAACAGACAAGTCAATTCACAAGTTTATCCGACCTCAGCCTATTTAGTTCATGCCGGTGTTTAGCAATTTCGATACACTTACTAACATTTGTGTTAATAAAGCTGACAGGTTAATAACATATCAAGTCAGCAATTTGCAGAAGTGAAAAGAAATTAAAGTGGAAAGCCTGAACATCATATCAACTTTATTTATTTTGCACATTTTTTATTCAGTTTTCACATTGCAGTATTTTTGACCCACACCTTTTGTGGCAAATCTTGGTTAATTTTAGTGAAAGTGTACATACATTGTAGTTGATCAAGCTCTAACAGTACATCTTTTATTTTTCGTTCAATTTCTTCTGTTTTATGGTGAGCATTTTCAATACCATTTCTTTCTATGAAGGAATCTCTGAATTCAATTAACTCAGTAACCAGAACCTACAATAATAAAACAAAAACTGTATAAAATGGCACTGGTAAAAATGCCAGAGGCAAAAATAAGTATACAACTTGTATTATATTTACATCTGTCAAATCTGAGCCATCAGATTTCTTCTTTTAATTTTGGTTGGCCAATCAATTTTAAGGGGTGCTAAAATTTGTCCCTGGGGTTCTTCTATGGCTTATTTTAAAGGAACAAAGTGCTATAGGTTGTTTTTGGTCCTGGAAACGAACTTTTGTATTAAACCCTGCAACAAGATGTGCATGTTTTAAAAGGCTAGCCTTACAAGTATCAAGGGATATACCCTGTCTATTATTTACAGGAGGGGCCATGGCTTTGAAGGAGAGTCCTGGAGTATTTAATGCTCTCTTTGAGCTACGCAAACTCCATTAGGGTCAGCACTCTGCCAGACAACTCCCTGCCACATCCAACGACCCACACAGTGCACCATCTACCCAATTTCCCTCACATGGCTGGGTTAAACCGGGGCTATGATAATATTCAATTGTCCATATTGAATCGTCGTTGTTAAATTTTAGAGCAGCAAAAAGCAAACAAAAGAAAATATCAGCAGTAGCTAGCTACCTGTGCCTTGCTTAAAGCCATATCTGTTGGAAGGATTAGATCGTCTTCTTGAAGGGAAGAAAAGCCAAGTTAATTTTATTTGGGAAATAAGTATCGTTGTAGGCTCTTCATAATTATTGGAAAGCAAACATATTTTCTAAACAAAAAATAACGTTTGCGTTGCTTTTGTCTGTGCTGCGAGCACAACAACAAAAAATATTTAGGCACATGCTCTTTATATTATGCGTAATATTTTACGGAACAGAAAAATTCGAGGGAAACAATACAACGGTCAGCAAAACAAAAAAAATTCCACTTTGCACACCGTGATATAAGCCATATTGTTAAACAACACGTACATTTCAGTTTCGATTTGAGCTTTGTTTATAGCAGCGGTGTTGTGTGTCATCTATCATCTACGGCTTAACAGTGCAGACGCTAGGGTTCGTTTTTCTTTTTTCCTCTTTTCTTTTGAATTTCTTACTCCATGTGTGGTATATTTAACTCACTGATATATGTCGATATCTACAGCGCATGTTTTAACCTGATTCTAGAGTTAAGAAAATTCGGTATGTAGGTAAGATAGCTAGACGGATTTCAGCCTATGGCTCAAATCTCTTCCTAATAAAAACACTTTTTTTCTTTTCCAAGAATCTTCCCTTCTCTCCTGCGAAATCTTCTCTTCCAAATTGTGAAACACTTCTCTTCCATGAACTCAAAAATTCCCGGACCCAATACACCTTTACGATAACTCAATTGTACATGCGTTCCTACAGCTCTCCATCGTTTTACAACTCTGGAAGAAAGGAGGTAATGTTGATAAGGGGCCATCCATACTCACATTGCCACGAGAAAATGTCCAATGAATGTTTCTGTGTACCTCTCAAATTGCAATGGACGCTTGTTTCGTGGCAATTCGAAACGACGTTTTTGCCCACTACAATCAACGAGCGATGTAGAGTTGGACTTCACTCTAAAGACTTGTGAATAAAGTGTATTCTTCACGTGAACGTATATATAAAGGACGGGCGACCCCGTGGATTTGTCCACGGGTTAAAGACTAGTCTCTTTAATAATAGCCGTTGTCTGTCTGTCCGTCTGTCACGCCAAAAATAGCAGCTAAGCTGTGCATGTAGCGAGACTCATGCAGTGCGGTATAAAAAGGACGGGTGAACTCATGGATTTTTCCAAGGGGTAACAACTAGTATATACAATTCAAGGTGAAGAACACGGGACCACCAAAGAACCGCGTAAAAAACTTTTCACCATTGTAGGATAGGTTTTTTTCTATGGAAAAATAACTGCCACGATTGGACGTTTCTCAGGGTGGGTGGGTGTCTTTGAAAAGAAACGTCAATTGGACGTTTCTGGTGGCAATGTGAGTATGGATGAGGCCCCTAATAATAAGATACAACTTCATTAAAAACAAAACGCGGCAAGAAAAGTTATCACGAAAGAACGTGTTTTCTCCTCTTTTTTGCGCGAACTCTTTTGAAATTTTTAATTGCAGTAAGGGGTCGTCTACAAATTTTGTATGATATTTTATACGAATATATAGGAATTTAATTGCTTATAATTCGTATAAAAATCATATACAATTCGTATGGTGTTAAATAGTTATACGATTTTTAAAAAATCTAATACAAATTTTATACGATTTTCATACGAATTGTCATACGAATTATATTCTCTTTTATACGATTTTCATACGAATTGTCATACAAATTATATTCTCTTTTATACGAGTTCTCATACGAATTATACTCTTTTATTTATACGAATTTTCATACGAATTATATTTCGTTTTTAAACCTTTAAAATGCGTTTTAAAAAAATTTTTCTATCTCCGTTTTTCGTTTTCAAACTTTTAAAATGCGATCTAAAAAAAACATTTCTATCACCGTTTTTAAACTTTTAAAATGTGATCTAAAAAACATTTCTATCGCCGATATTTGTTTTTAAACTTTTAAAATGCGATCTAAAAAAACATTTCTATCGCCGTTTTTCGTTTTTAAACTTTGTATAACTGTGCCTAATTTTCACCACTTTAGCATAAGTATTTTGTATTCTATGGCCCACTGGCAATTTCACCCCTAAAAAAGTTTCAAAAATGTATTCAACAACTTTCAATGTCTTTTTCCATGTTGAAAAATTTGATGTTGAGACTAAAAATGTTGTCTAATTTGATTAAAACAAACATAGTATATGTGATATAAAAATTATAATAACATTTTTAATTTTCGATTTCAGTGTGTCAAGTTGGACTTTGACACTTAAGAAGATTTCACCGTAGTTTGATAACACTATTGTTAGTTGGAAATTTTTTATGTATTGTTCTTGTTTCTATTGTGTGATTCCACTGTACAGTAATATCCAAATTATTACTTATAGGATTTGTTAGTATGATGGCTCAGTATGCTAGAAGTCCAATTGTCAAGAATTATCTTAATAGACTTGCAGAACGTCAAAAACCAATTGATACTTCAAAGGTAATTTTTACTTTAACCAGATACAAGTTTTTTTGTATCTAAATAAATTACACACTTCTTTATTTATGGTAATGGTCTCTCGTTATTTCCAGTAAAAGAAGTAGCATCTTATGCATTTGGAAGCTCCAGCAGTGTTTCTCTGTTGCAATATTTTTTCATATAATTTTACCCAGCATTTTTGATAGTTTCTGTTTTTTTTTGCTTAACTCTGATGATGAATTAACATAAAATGATATTAAGTTTGCAATAGCGTAAAGTAATTAGACTCTCCTGAAAAGAAGCTGGATTGCATGACCTATTTTGCACATTTTCCCTGGAAAATATTGGGACGTGAATGACGGACTTGGACAAAAAGAAATTTTCTTCCATAAATTACCTCCCTTTTCAATACATAAACTTTCTGTATTCTAGTGGTACTACATTAATACAAATAGACTACCTGAAAACTTGATTGACAAGTTTGAAGCCAGTTCATTTGATGCTGGTACAGAAGAATTTCTTGAGAACTGTTATGAAAAGTCAGATTGGGTGTTTACACAAATCTTACATAATTTTTTTCGCTTTGTGTTTGGCTGGTTTATGTCAATGACCACCGTAAATGGGTAAGTGCTTTTATAATAAAATTTAGTTAGGTTTTTTTTCGTATATTTTGCCTGTATAAATAAAACACAAAAAAACAAAGAGTGAATTTGCAAACCTCAGTTTTAAATGTGGCCCTGTGTTAAAATAATTCCCTGTATAACTTGCACAATCACACTATTGTACTATGTTTCTTTTTATATATAGGCTTTTACACAGAGGTTCAATGTTTGTGTTTTCGGAAAAACAATTTCACACTCTTCTCAATGTAAACAAAGATTGGAAGGCTGAATCTTATCTTGATCTTGGTGCTGGAGATGGCAAAGTTAGTGAAAAGATATTGTATCACTTTGAAAACAAATATGCAACAGAACAATCTCCCACAATGCAATGGAGATTGAATGAGAAGGGTTACCAGTAAGTCTTGATGCAATATTGAAAAATGTGTTCATGTTGATTTCATGCAGGTGCAGGGTACTAAATTTGAAAAATGCACCTATAAATATATATTTCAGTTTGTTATATTAGACATATATGCATGTTTTAATCAACTGCTCTCATTGTTTTTATATTTGCTTTTTCGTTTTCTTCGTTATTTTTTTTGCTTTCTTGTTTGTTCGTTTACTTGCTTATTTGTTTATTTTTTGTTTGTTTGTGTGTGTGTGTATGTATGTGTGTGTTTGTTTCGCGGTAACACACATTTCCCTTAAGTAAGGAAAAAATAAGTTTTCTCAATGTGAACATATTTAAATGTATTTGTGAAAGCTTTAAAACAGTATATCCTGTTTATAAGAACTAATTTTGGGAATCAGACAATGGAAATTTTCTCCACCAAATTATGCAAGAAAACTTTTCACGGAGACTTAATTTCTCAATGAAGATATTAGTTCACAAAATTCCTAAAACATGTTGACAACTCGATAATGTCACTTTCACAGACATTGTTTTTTTAGGGTTTTAGACATTGACAAGTGGCAGAAACGAAACAACTATTCCATTATAGCTGCATTAAACGTATTGGATAGAATTGATCGCCCAATCAAATTGCTTCATGAGTTACATTCATCCATTAAAGAAGATGGTTTGATTGTTATTGCGATTGTTTTGCCATACAATCCTTGTTACGAGTCGGGTAACACGTATAAAAGACAAATAATTCCGATATATATCCCAGCCAAATCTCTGTATAGATTATGGGAAATTTCAAAACACTGTTCCTTTGTTTTGTGGTGTCATTCGTGAAGAGTGAACGGCATACCACTGTGGTATATCAAGATTTCAAATATTTTATTAAAATGAAACAAGATAATTCCAATTGGTGTCAGTAGAATAAAAAACCCATGCTTTTCATAGAAGTTAAAAGTCCTATAACTAAATAATTGAAATAATGACTTAAACATAGTGTATTATGTTTTCAGACCAGTTTAATGAAATTAAACCAAAGTTCCAGAGTTCCTGAATTTAGCCATTTTGGAGACATATTTTTTGACAGCATACAAATATTGACAATGTGCAGAAAACATTAGAAGCAATTCTCATGATTGAAATAAGTAAGAAAGATAAAAAGTGTCCTAAGTTTAGGACTAAATGTTTTATTTAGCCCAGAGAAAGTGAGAATGTGCTTCTAAAGCACAGTGCCAAATATTTAATCTAAATTTTATGCTGTACAAATACAAAGTTGTGAGAAAGTTATTTTTGTGTCCACCTTGATCTGCAACATGGTTTACTTGCACTACACGCTCAACCTGGTGCCACTCAAAATTAACATCAATAACATCCACAAAAATCCACTTATTCTGCAAAATTAAAAATGCTAAACACTTGTTTTTCTTTGCAGAAGGAACAATAGGTTTTATCATAGTCCCTGTGAATGTTAGTTTTTGAAAAAGATATTACGTGCTTCACTGAATCTGAAATCTTTTATATTAGTTTCACTTGCAGTAGATGGGAATCTTGCTTTATTCTTGTCGAAAGCTATAATCTTGTTTTAATTAACTGGTTAATGTCAAAGTCAGATTCACCCATTTGGAACTTGTTCAAGTTCACTTCTTTATTGTTAAATTGTTATTTAGTAAAATCCAAACTCTTGAAACGCGGTGATTGTTGCTGACGTCAGCATGGTCATTTTTCACGAATTTTGGTATCTTTGACCCCTACGTCGATTATGTCGTTGTGCCGACGTGCTAAGGAATTACCAGTGAACTGTTCGCCTGGCCTACGCATGCGCAAAAGTAAGGACCGTGCAGCCCACCGGCTGTAGAGCAGTAACTGTTTGACGCTTGTCTCCATATTTTAAAACTGACGAAAAAGCTTCCTTCGTCTTAATATTTCTGTACATGATTGCAGATTCACTTTTGTGTTGTAGAATTGTCTATACTCCTTTGAACTTTTTCGCTCATTTTTTGCAGTAGTTGCGACCGCATTACAGTGACAGTGTTTTTCTCTGGCTTGAACAAAACAATATAGACTTTTAAAGTATACATAAACACCAACAACGCGAAATTCGGCAACGAGATCAACAAAGTGTCTACGATCACGAATCGTTCGCCAAACTTGCGTCCAAGTTGTATTGGTACTAAAGCCATGATGGTAACCATAAAAACGAAGACTCCATAGCAAATAAACTTTGTTTCGTTGAAGTTTTCCGGCAGCTTTCTTGCTTTGTAGGAGTTGATCATAATCAACATCGACAAGACAAGCAGATAGAGCAACTGTACATATAGATGGGATGTGGTGTTGCAACGAAGATGCTCTGTTAAAGTTGATGGCTCCTTAGTAAGCAGTACTCGCACTGGTTGAATAACTGTTGATAAACTGAAAACCGCAAATTGAATAACGACAAGCAACGACGCAACAAAACAATCGTTGACGAAAGACCGTTGTATTTGTCTTCGCGAAAAAAGAGTTCTTGATTTAAAGATGCGAGAAAATCTTTGTGTCTTCACTAAAGTTATCGACAAGTTGATAGTATATAAGAATCCAGTTAAGCCAGGTCCCAAAATGCACTTCCAGTATGTCGGCATTCCAATCCACAACAATGCAAGTAAGAACAGCAGCACGTGTGTTAGTAGCTGCATTATTGACATGTTCATGTTTGACGATTTAATAAGCGGTGTACCACGATTGTACACGAAAACAGTGGTTATAAACAAAGTGAGGCTCACACCAATACCTGCTACAGCATACACAACGTAACTTTCAAAATTGTTGTGTTGATATTTAATCTTGTAGAAGTTGCACTCTGTTTGTTGCTTGTTTGGTACAGCTTGTTTTGGACATTTTACACATGCGTTTCCATGAAAGCTGACTAAATCGTACGGACATTTGGTGCATTTCCATCCTAATCTACAGTCCCAATTAGTGTCATGGAAATCTTTCCATACCCCCCAGCTTGATTGGTAACTTGGCTGACACTTCGGCTTTTGGCACGTTGAAACAGGGGGATTAGTATACCTGCCCCCGCCACCTGCCCAAGGAAGAACATCTATGTGTTCATTGAAAAGAGGCCAGTACAGCATGGTAGACGGTTTCCTTCCTTTGGGGTCAAAAAGGATAGAAATAAAGGGGTATTTATCTTTCAAGTTTTTAAATCTTTGAACTAAACTTGTTCGAGTGTATTTAATGATTCGAATCGATAATCTGTAATTTTTGCTGCTGTAAAGATGTCCGGCGTATTTCATGATGTGTTCTATTGAAAGCAAGGCGTTGTTTATAGCAGAAGATGCGTATTTCGACTCGTCGATGTTAAAATGTTCCCGCAGTTCCCACAGCTGTGTGCTTGTATTACTGTAGATGCTGTTTTTTTCGAAATAGGTTTTTAACCATTGGTTAGTGTTTGATGTGTTGTGTGTTCGTAAGCTGAAATACTCCATCAACCGCGCGTGGTATTCTGTTATTCTTAAAGTTCCAGAAGATTGCACAATCCCCTGTGTGACATTTGTGTTCAGTTTGGACAGAAATACAGTCATTGTTGACCAGGCGGTATTAGCGATCCATGTTCTATGATAAAGTTTCATCCGTTCCACTTCAGTGAGGAAATTCTGGGCGTCGGCCCGGCTCACCCACAAAATGATAATTTTAAGTTCTTCGTCTTTCTGCAGTAGTCTTATAACATTTCTTATGGATGTGATGTTGTTTACCCTGAATGTTTTTGTCACGAGACATGTGATGTTTTTTAACTGACTCCACAAAATCTTTCGAGCGTTCGTCCCAAACACGTCGTTCGTTGTTATTATCCCGACGTAAGTCCAGTTCTTCTGCTTAATGACGTCACTGATTAACACGACTCCGTCTTTTGTTGCTGTTTTTATTTGTCGAAAGTTCGCGTAATCGTTACTATCCAAACTGCTCGAAGTTTCGTCTCCGGTGTAACAAAAGAACGGTATATTGTTGGGTCGTAGCAAGTTGTTAACTCTACTTGCTAGGTCCCTTGACATTCTTCCAAACACAGCCATTATGGGTACGTTGGACAGAGTTTCACACGTATTACAAGATGAATTTAGATCATTGTTAGTTGGGAAGTAGCTTTTGTCAAGGGTCAAGTCTAATATTATTTTCATGAGGTTGTTATGGTTACTACAGGTGTCGTATATCATGTAACCTATCTGTGTTCTGTTCCGTAAATTATGCTGCTCAATTGCATCGATCATGGCTAGAGACCATAACAGTCCTTGCGTTTCAAATAACTCTGCCGAACCGTTCGCGTTAACGGAGAACAAACCTATAAGATAAAACTTCCCCTTACTCACAAGTTTAATTCCAGGTTGACAGGCGTCTTTTGTTTGTAAAAAATTTGTCAATGCAAGCATGACAATGACGAATAATGATATAGGAAACATGTCCAACTTTTATTCGAGTATTTTTTTATTTACAACTTGTAACCCCCTTTTTAAAAAATATTTTTTTGTTTATAAGTTAAATAAGATTACCAGCCTCTATTTTTTATAAAATACATATCACTGTTCTTCTATCATTCTCTGCTTCATTTTGTATACATAGGTTAAAAAAGAATTTATTTCAAGACATTGATTCTCCTGTTTTTGTATGTTTTGTGTTTTTCTTTGAAAATTTAATCGAATTAGGGCTTTTTTAAACGTATTGTGTTTCTTTCTTTTTGCATAGGATATGTAAAAATACACATCTTTTGCAGGTTAAGTTTTTTTCACCTGTATAAACAATGATTGCTTTGTTTCCTGTTGCTTTTTCTTTTTTAAGCTCAGTTTTTTTCATTCGAAACTTCTAATTTGATAATGAATATAAATCTATTAGTACATGGAAAGAATTGTAAGTTAGTATTTGCAGTTGCCAATTAACTGAAAAAAATGAAGAAGGACTTTTTTCAATATACATTAGCACTTCACTAATGTATAAACAACAGGAAGATGTCACCGAAAAATATCAGTTCGCCAGGTAAGGGTCAAGTTTTACGATAACCGACACCGCATTTTCCAAGTATTTATATGAAAAACATCTTTAAAACTCGTCAGCTTAGAAAGAAAGAACTAGTCCTTTACACTTCCGACTAGCTTTGACACACAAAATAGGCAAACTCCTTACCAGACTCGTCTTGTGTAAGGGTTTGGCACATCAAAGCTAAATGTCATTGGAGTGCAGTTAAGTCTTCTAGAAAAACCAAATTCCAGTTTTACTTTTAAATTAGTTTTTTCTCCGTTTAAATGCCTTCCTTGCGAATTAAACTCTTCCGTTCTTTCTCGTTTACATCAACAGAAAGTGCTTGCTATTTTGTTGTATTAGAATTTACAGCTGGTTGCAGACGTTTCTATAAATTGTGTTTAGGAGTAACGTTTGGACCGTCATCAGAGGTTCTTCCCATATGTGGCAAAACTATCGAAGAGCAAGTTGTGAGTTTGCACGACGAAGTGTTTCCACAGGCAGGATTAGAAGTTGTCAAATTCACAAGATTGCCATATTTGTGCGAAGGAGATTTGCACAGAGATTTCTTTGTTCTGAACGATATCGTTTTTGTTTTGAAGGCTGCTGAAATAGCCACATCAACTGAAAAAGTTTGTCGTGTTGCCAACAACAAGTAGAGAAAATAGTACTTGTTACGACAACCAGTGATGTGAAAACGATACCGTATAGCTATTGGTAGCCATATTGTTTTAGCCTCGTTGTGGACAAAGTCTGTGATGTGTCGGAGAAATGACGTTTATTGATATTCAGAAGATCGAATGAGCTTGAGGATTCCGATGCTGGGTAGCGAGAATGTTTTGTTAACTTGTACCTCTCTAGGTTACAGGTTGTGTGTGAATGAAATTGTGAGTAGCAGAGAAATAGGGAAAGAAGAAATTGGATTTGTTTTTATTTGTTTTTATTTACTCATATTTCTATGTTACTTTTATTTAATTTTTATTTTATCACACTACATGTGAAATCAGTCAGATGAGTTTTGCAATCTCTTGAGTTGAATTATTCAAAGCTATTTGAAAAGGATCATTTCCACTTAAAACTTCTTTTTTTTTGAAGTCTTCATCATAGTGATAAAATTACACAACTTGTGCTTTATAGTTGCGAAAATACAAATATGGGCAGTTTCATGAGCTCTTGTATAATGTTTATGTACTTTTTTTGTTTCTAGTAAAATTAAATTATATTGAAAAGTAAAATGAAATGAGAAGAACTGCATCTTTTTTTCCTCTTATCTTAGTTCGTGGTCACTGAACGCAAGATATTTTTGAAGAGCAATATTCATGCATTTTAAAAATATATAGAAAGAAGAGTTTTTTTTAATATTTATAATATAATTTTTTTTCACGGTAGAATATAATGATAAAAATGAAGCAGTGCTAAAGTACAATACTGTGAGCTGAGCCTAAATAACCTTGATGGGTCAATCAGTTATCCTTATATTTTATACAAATATATACAATTACTTTCTTTAAAGAGACAAATGAAATGAACAGAAATAAACACTCAATTCCTGTTATGGTATGTGAATTCCATCAGGAAGTGCTCGAATTTATACACCGATATATCGCAACGAAACGATTACCTTATGAGAATTTAAAAATGGTACACTTCGATTCACATCCCGACCTGGCCTTTCCACACCGTTTATGTGCTGAAGATTGTTATAGTAAAGAGAAAATGTATAATGATCTCGACATCGCTGATTGGATACTGCCATTAGTATATGCAGGACACTTGCGTTGTTTGACATGGGTCAAGCCACCTTGGGCTAAACAAATAGAGGAGACAGTGGTGGATGTTAATGTGGGAGAAGAACACATCAATGGAAAGCTTAGGTAAGACAAAGGTGGGTTCAAGATATAGCTTTAAGTGTGTGATTTTTTTGTTTGGGTAATTCCATGATTCGGATAATTATACATTGCCACCAAAAATCTCACCTACGAGTACCTACGGAAAACTTAATAATCTCTACGAACCCAATTTTGACTCTACTCATGGAAAAGTCATCAAATTAAAATTGAGTTAAAATCGGGTGTTACTTGCTTTACACAACTGTCAAGGGTATATTGTATTGTCGACACCTAAGTATATCAGTTAAGAATTTAATTTTCAGAAAGTTCGAGGGATTTTAAGGTCAACAATGCGTGGAGACTCTGCTAGCGGATGGCAATGCACTATGCGTTATATAATTATATGAGAATACAGAAAGCAAGAGAAAGTAGTAAAAAGATAACGGGTGAAACGCAAATTTATTATACATATCTTTTTAGGATTGATTGTACTGAAGATTATTTCTTAGAAGACTGCACATATGCACCGACTACACTATTACGTCATATTAAACCAATTGCGTTAGCTGTTATCGAGTTGAATGCATTGATCACTCGTTGTCGAGAAATCGAGAAACAATCGAGTGAAAGTTATGATGAACTCACAGATCAGAATAATAGTTATGTTGCAGACGTAAAAAGGCGAAAACTGAGCGATACTAGTGAAACGAAAAGTGCGTGTTTGGGGAAAAATACATCAAAAAATTATGTTACGGGACATCGAAAACAACGAAACACTGTGGAAACAGCAGAAACAAAGGAATCTTTTGTCGAAAAACATAAACTACGAGGTGAAAAAGAAACGAAACAAGACATAGTTACGTTGTTACCAACCTCGAGTGATCGATATATTTTAGACATCGATTTGGATTTTTTCTCGGTAACAAATCCTTTTTTACAGGATTATACAAAGGTAAGAGAAGTGAAATGTTAGTGTTGTTTTGTTTAGATATTCACCAAACCCGCGGTAACTAACCAATTGTTTGTAACGGCAGCCGAAAATTTAACAGGATGTGAAGAAACATAAAATTTAATGAATGCATTTGTCGCTCGAAAAGTATTTTGTCTTTCTTTGTCAAAAAATGCTTCAGATAAAAGCTCGAAACAATATTCACAACCATTTTCCAGAATATTTCTTTCACAGTATATTTATATTTTTTTGCTTTTTTTTGTGACCATGTTTTCGCCTTAGGAAGAATACCAACAGTTAAAATCCATTTACAAATACGAATTTCCTGCCGACAAAAGAGATGAGGTGAGTTTGAAAGTTAGTAATTGTTGTTTCAGTTTTTGGTTGGTGTGGATCTGGATTTTCCAAATTGACGATTGGCCGAAAATTGTAAGATTTTAGAACCTGTCTTCAAGATGTGGTGAGTATAAATAATACATCGAAATGTATATCCTACTGGCTTCGAAGAGAGTGAGTTACGAAATGTCTATACAATTTTTTTTATAGATTTTAGCAGTTCACGAATCTCTTCTAAGTGCAACGCTTTATGCGGGCTACCATTTTTGTTATTGTCTTGTTAGTTCAACTTTCATTAAAGCAAACAAATCAGGCGAGACCTCTGCATCGAAGCGGTGTACATTTTTTCTCCTCATAGAACGCTCTTACTAAATGTGTCTCAGAAGCGCAACAGAAGTTTGAGAGTCTGGAAGCAACGATAAAATCATTTTCTAAATCCAACTGCACAGAGACAGATGAAAATAAAAAGTTGGTTAAATTCTTGAAAAAAATACAAGAACGAAAAGGTCCTGATATCGACTGGGAATTAGTATGTCTCTAACTTTTTTAAAAGTTAATTGGTGTTAGTTGTCTTTCTGTTAGTCAGTTGGTGAAAAAGAAACATGTCTAATTTTATGTAACACACAAAACCTCTGCAAAGATCTCTGCATTGAGTCAAAGATGTCTCCTTTGATTGGATAATATTTAATGCGACTGTTAACTGTCGTTACACATCAGTATTATATTAAAATTCATCTATGTGAAAACTCTTTAAAAAATATTTTTTTAGGTTCATAATGCTGGTATGACCACGGACCTTCCACATCACTTGAGTACAGATGATGAAATAAATTGTTTTGTCGAAGACATGGTCAGCCTTCTTAAATGTTTACCGCCACCAGCTTTAATAACTGTGGCAAGGTAATTTTTATGGATAATGTTAATAAGAGTCGAATATAAGGCGTTTAAATCTGTGATAAAAAGCTGAAATAAGCAAGGACGTTGAAACGAAATGTACATGATCTTAGTATGGGTAATTACATAGTCCGCAACTATGACTCTAGATGAGAGAGCTTGAGTGAGGGAGAAAATTTCCGCTATTTATTAAGGTTTTCCCCGCCAAATTTTAAATAAATTTTGAATTGCGCAGTTCTTCTACAGAATGTCAACTAGAACCTGTCATTGATAAAAGTTTATAAAAATTTCCTGATTTTTTACTTTCGCCACGAAGTAAACAACGATATATTTTTTTAGGTCAGCCGTGGACGAATACTGTCCTTCTTCACAAGTGGATAACATACAGAAAAAAGTGATCGATGCGTTGAGTAGCCTGTATACAAATATTGAATTAAATTTGGATTATAAAGATGAGTCAAGATTGTATTAATATGACAAAAATTACAAATAATCTATGACTGGTGTCATCTATTCATTGTTATTCCGACCCCCCGATTAACCGAATTTTACTTTTACTGCGCTGGTAAATCAAGTTAACAAGCAAGTGAAACAGTACAGTTAAATATATTGGAAGAAAAACGGTGTTTAACTTTCTTCCCAGGGCTTACATTTTTTTGAAAAAGGCGAGAAGCCCTGAGAACGAGGTTAAAACGAACTAGCGTACTGCGTCGGTTACCGTTCAAGGAGAACTTAAGAAGTTATTAATAATCGTTTAAACTTCGTTTAGATCTTAAAAACTAACAAACACCCAGTACGTCTTGTTAAGAGAAATGCAAACTTGTAAAAGCATCACTAAGCATTTGTCTTTGGTTTTTTTATTTGCAAAAGCAGGGGATTTAACTTCGAAGAGATTTAATTTCGCAGATGAGTCAGGTTAAAGGATTTCGCGGATTTTGCACAGGTATATATATACACGGGGCAAAGTGTCCCAAATGCAATCGGGGGAAGGGGTGGGTGTACGTAAAAAGAGGAAATGCCCTAGTTTAAAGGGCGGATTATTCAGTTGGGATCACCAGGGATATCAGGGAGAGAAGAATTATCGACTGAGACACAAATGAAATGTTATAAAAAAAAATGCAATCTGCAATATTTACATGATAAGATTAGTTTAAGCGTGGTAATACGAGAATACTCCTGAACTTCGCTTTTAAAACACCATAGGACTGCCACTTCGTTGACTGAATGTTTCATCATTCGGTTTGTATCTCTCTCTTGTTTGCTTTCTTATTTTACTTAACGTGCCAGAAAACGAACGATTTGTGTCATTATCGATATTTCTCGGTTTCCGCAACATTTTCAAAATTAAATTCTTGAACGCTTTTCTGAATTGTCTATTAAATAATATATAAACGAAAGGATTTAAACATGAATTCAGTGGTGGCAATGCCTCGATGAAAAGTGCCACAACCATCTCGAACGCAAATTTGTTTTCGTTTCTAAAATTTACATAACATTCTGGGCACCAATTCGAGGTTAGCGTGATTATTGTGACCGGGAACCAACACACGAAAAACGCACCATACACGATAGCTAATGTTTTTGTAGCTCTCATCTCCTGAGTTTTTTTCGTGGAAACTTTCTGATTATTTTTTATATTTATTGGGTCCAGATTTTGTGGGCGCAATGAAGCAACTGCTCGAGCTTGTTTAAGCGCAATTTTCAAAATGGCCGCATATAACGCTCCCATAATGCATAGTGGTATTAAGTATGTCACAGAATACACGACTGTGAAATATATTCGGTTCTCATTTGCACATACTCTTGTGCCCTCTGCATCAAACAATTTCACGTTATCAAACGATCCAGTTTCCCAGTTGACCATACCAAGAAATGCCCAAATCACACTGTATAACCAAGTTGCTAGTACGCAAATAAATGTTGTCTTTTTCGTCATTATAGTATGATGTGCAAACGGAGCTTTTATAGCTAAAAATCGCTCAATAGCGATTGCAAATAGGTGTGACACCGAACTAATATGGAAAACCAGTTCTGTAAAATTTGACATTTTACAGACCAGCTCATGAAAACAGAAATTTTGACGGTATATATATCCATCTATTGTTATAGGTATGGTGAAGAATGTTACACCCAAATCACTAGCGGCTAGTGAAGCAATAAAGATATTAGTGGGGTGTGAACGAAGCGTCTTCGAAAGTACTATAACAACAACAGCAAAGCTATTTCCAACGACAGCAATGATAAAGACACAGACCAGAAGGAAAACGAAAATGATATCTCGGTATGATTCGGTCGCTGTTTCACACGGGTCAGGATAATAAGTTTCATTCTGCACTGATTTATTTTCGGACGTTCTGTTGAATGCGAAGCATGTACTAAAACTACTGTAAGTCAATAGCATGAAGAATCGCACACACAATCTCCATTTCCAATCTAAAAAATAAATTAAAAATAAAACAAGAGCCCTAGGGGCTCTAAGAATTTCCTGCTAATTCGTTGTGTTATCGTGCCAAACATTCGAAGAAGTTTGGTGCATGAAGCTCTGAAGATAAAGCACACAAGTGACATTATATCTTACAACAAACACAAACAAAACGAAACGTGTCATAATAAAACATTTTAAAAGAAATTGCTTTCGATTGAAACGTTTATTGTCTTAAACGGCATTTAGTTGACAAAAAATCGAAATTTTGATGTCACCATCATGTTCAGCATACTTTTGTTAACTGTGCCAAATTTTGTTGAAAATAAAGTAGTTTGAATTTTTGGACCAATTTTGGCCTAAAATGACATTTAGGTGGGAAAAATCAAAATTATAATGTCACCATTATGTTCAGCATACTTTTTTGTTAACTGTGCCAAATTTTGTCAAAAGTAAATACCAATTTTGACCTGAAACGTCATTTAGATGACTTTGGGTACGAAGTTTAAACCTGTGACGTTGCAATTGACCATTTGGGACAGGGTTAGTTAGTTAGTCAGTTAGCAGTTGGAGACCAATACTATCCTCCTCTCTGATGAACGTGAAATCCCAGGGTCGATTTTTTCTCAAAAAATGCTCCAAAAGAAAAAAACGACGGTTTTAAGAAAATGGGGCGGAAATTCAAAGAAGAATACATATTTTTTTTTTAATTAAGCAACACAATTGTTAGATTTTGATATTTTTCAGTTCAACTACATTAACGTTATCATGATTTTATGGCTTTGAATTTTAAGAAGACGTTTGTTGGGCCTAACTATTACCTTTCTTCATAATTATATACTTACTTATCTAATAAGTTAGGTTTGGGAGTAGGTGAAGTATAACGGGCGTAAAAGATCATTTTATTTTTCTTATGAATCTTATTATTTTTGACATGACATGGTAATCTTTTGGGTAGTGACAAAACAACAACTCTTGGTGTGACGAAAACAACCTTAGAAGAGTCATTTTGGATATATTTGAATATACCATCCATCTACAGCAAACTCTTAAGTGTTTTTAAGTGGAAATTTTGGATTTGTTTATTTTTCTATCGATTGTATCCGGATCCAACTGTTTTTTTTTTTATAAAAAGCATACATTAATACTTCTAAGTTATTTAGACTTACCCATCTTTACTATCTCCAATTTCAGGATGATTTCTTTCTTTTTGTTACTACTTCTTTCTTCTTTTCTTATTTTTTAGCAACTGATTCTTTCATTTTGTCCTTCTTTTTATTTGTTGTCGTTAGTTGTATCTGTTATAATCAAATCTAAACGTGTGTAGTATCTTAGAAGTCCATACGGCTAAGTTTCCACTAGCGGAAGTTACTCATATTCACGCGAAATTGCTAACATTGCATCACAAAAGTAGGATTATATGTCATTGAAGTTTTTCGTAGTATAAAAGAAGCCTTAAGCACTGTGTAAAATCATGTACAAATACAACGTTAGCTTATTTACTCTTGCCAATTAGGTGACAAAATTATAAAATGCAGTTTTTTGTTTGCGTGGCGAATCGTGCAACCAGTTTAGTACCAGGCCTTTATTATTATACAAGTTAATGGCAAACGTTTCAAAGAGTTGACACGAGATTGGTTCTTTTTTACTCATGCAATTTTTTGTTCAAGCTTACGAAATGTGTCGGTCTGTTAAATTTTAAAGCGATTAGAAATTAGAGGGTTGATTTATATGAAAAGGATTTCTTATTAATACAACTTGTTTATCGTTCAGTACTGTCTGCAATTTCTTTTAGTTGAATTTTCGTGACGTATAGTTGTCTCGATATAGACTAGACATTGTCATGTTTAAACATGTTAACCAACATGAGGTTAATAATACAATCCACTTACTTGCTTTCCTGCTCTGTCTTCTGGCGGAAAAGTTGAAAAAAAAGCTTTTAGAGTATTATAAGCAAATTTTTTTCCTGGTTAAACTAAATATTTTTTTTCAACTTTCAAATAACCAAAATACTAAAAGTTAGATTTACTTCTAAGTAGCTACCAAATTTTTATCTCAAAATGGAAACGCTGTATGAGAGATGAATATATTATTCTTTTCCCGTGACTCTAAAAGACCAATTTTTTCAGGCAGTGAAATCTGACTTACTTCAGAAAGGGGTGGGCGCGATAGTTTGACACTGAAATAAAATTCCTCGCTCAAAAAAAAAAAAAACTAACGCAAATGATGAGGCTGGTCCATTAAGTTTGTAACTTCATCCGAGAGCATGTGAACGGAAAAAAGAGGTAGTGGAGGATGATGATGAGAACAAGAATAAACATGAACGAATTTTGAAATTAAAGGTTCGTGTGTGTCATCAGTACTTCAATGACGTGACGTACGCACGTTAATTACTTACTTACTTTAATCCTAATTATCATTATGTAAAGATCCATTTTCGTCCCCAGAGCTCAAGGTTGGGACAAGAATGATAAAATGAATGATAAAATCCAAGTTGAGTTGATTGAAAGCGCCTCATGACAAGAAAGACTTTCCTTGACACGTTGCTACACGTAACGTTTGAAGGCGTGGTAACAAAGGTGGTGTAGACACTATTTACATATATATCGGTAACTTTGTGACAACTTTTAGTATATATAAAAACCGCCTTAATGACGAGGAAACGTTGTCATATATAACGTGCGATGTATACGTTATATTCAACCTCATCCGCAGTGCTCCTCTACACCTATGACATTCTGACATTCATAGACGTAGAAAAGCCCTGGGGATGAGGTTGCAATACATCATATCATGATCATACCAAACTTGCGCCTTTAACTACTTTCGCATCAAAAACTTTCGCGGATTATTCGTAAAAATATTTTTGCCAACATACACTCTCCCGAATAGAGGTAAGGTTGTGTATACAATTTTGCAAAAAAAAAAGGAGTATTACTGAACAATATTCCCTTCTTCTGATAAATTCAAACGACGTTTGAATTTATCAGAAACTTGGAAACGTTGCTTTACGATGCATTGCAAACTAACCGGATTCAATTCAAGTAGTCTTCGGAATTCAATTTTATGTTTATCTTAGCCAATGACTTTTCTTTATAAACCTCTTTATCTTGGTTTAGTAGCAATATTTTTAAATCAAAATGGTAACATTACATTTACGCAAACTAACACAATGCTCATTAAATTGTAATTTCTCTATCTTCTTTTTTATCGTATAGTAAGGCAGACATCATCAATCTATATCACTTCATACACCAAATATAAATATATACCGATAATTTTATTATCTCGTATCACCAGACATGCTTGGTAGTCAATAATGCAGTGCTTAGCACCCGTGTAAACATTAGCATAGTGATGTAAAGAAAGCTTAAACACGTAAAAATAGCATACAAAAATTTTATTATATTGCTACGTAATTTAGGTTTTTCTGCGTTGCATTTTCCTTGGGGGTGAGTATAAGAGCCCGCGTCCCACCTTAATGGTATTGTGATTGTAACCTCAAACCCGGTGAAACACTGGGTTTGAGGTTGCATTGCGCTGATGTCTCCCTAATAATTAATTGCATGAGTTTTTGCTCTCTTTTTTGTTGATAATCCTTCCTTTTTTTCGGGATTATCAGTTATATGTATCACGAATTTCTGGTAAAAAAAATGTTGAGATCTGGTCCCTGTTTCAGAGTATCTGAGGGTCGCAGTGCAAACACAACCTATGAGATCTTTAAGGTGACGCTGCTGTAAAGAATTGGACGAAGGAAACAATTTCTTTCTCGTATGCAGTACAAACGTGTGTACGTAAAATTATCGTTTAAATTTTACTGTTAAAAGCTGAATTTGTTGCTATAGTGCAAAAAGGTATTTGTGGCAAAATTACCGTTGGCTTTGGTGGGAGGTTTTTGTGCTCAAGACCACAAAAACCTCCTACCTCCTAAAGTCTCTACACCCCAGGGATTTTTGTCTATGAATAAGAAGAAGACAGGGTAATATTATTGTCAGAAGCAAGCCAAAGACAGATTTTATTTCCTGAAGAAGAGATTTATGAATGATGAAGAAAATCGTCAAAACAAAAAGCATTATCACCCTAACCTCGTTCCCAGGGCATTTTAACTTGTTGATGAGGTTAATATAGTTGATAGCGTCCACTCCGTGATAACGACTCAGAGGCCACAAAACCCTGGGGACGAGGTTGTTATCATACAAGAAAATAGTTTTTTCTTTGATTTTAGCATGTTGATATTGCACTACTAAAATAATTGTTCATCAAGGCTGCAAATTGTCCCAGGGCTTCTTTTTCGCTTTCTAATATATGGGAAGCGCATGTCAATAAAAGAAATAGCGAAAAAGAAGCTAAAACTGCTCACTTATGTGAATACCAGCAAGTACATGTTTTTCCTCTATCTGAAGTGCTTCGTACTTTCATAATAATGTCTGGTAGATCCTTATGCCGCTAACCCTTTAACTTGGTTCTTTATCGCGAAAAAACTTTATTTGTCGGTTTGAGATTCTTATCGGTGAGCTGAAAGTAATTATATGATTACTTACTAAGGAAAATTACGTCCAAGGTCAAAGTAACCAGGAAAAATAAAGAACGCTTAGTAGAACAGCTACTTTACTACCTGAATCCATGGCATGCATAATACGAAAAAATGGCGATTGCAAAATTACATTTTCACAAAATGTCGGATGATGAGGTTTAATGGTACTTAAGTTTCGGTATTTTAGAGGCTTGTTATTTAAAGGTCGACGCAAACCAATCCGACTTTTCATCCGACTTGGAAATGGAAGGTCGGATAAAATGTAGTATGAAAATTCGAATGTCGAATGGAAATCGAACTTCCCGCTTGTGACGCATCTTGACACGTGAGTTTAGTAATTTGAATTTTCAAAATGGAGGACAGCACTTTGCTCATAACGGTAATTGTATTAAACGAGCTTGCAAATTCTTCTGACCGAAAAACAATGCAGAGGAAAAACAAGAAGTTGGATAAAGAAGCGTAAAGAACAGGGGATTTTAAAAATATTATTTAAGAGTTAAAGGTACAGGATAGATTAGGTTTTAAAGAGATGTTCCTGATGGACATAGTGGACTTAAAAATCTCGCATTTCATTCCCCCGCAAGAAATCACCGGAGGATTAGGTCGGATGAAAATTTTGTTCTGAAACAAATCCGACCTCATCCGACCTCATCCGACCTCATCCGACCTCATCCGACCTCATCCGACTTGATTTTTCACCTTTTTTTTTTGAAAATTTTGTTTTTTGGTATATATGCAAACCGATCCGACTTTTCATTCGACATGAGAAAAATCTCAATTCGGATGAAAAATCGGTTCGGTTTGCGTCGACCTTAATACACCTTTCCCGAGACTTATTCTTTTGATGTGCCGCAACTTTTTCTGTTGAGTTTTATAAAAAAACGGACAACAGATTTGAATACCTTATCAAAAATGTCATAAACCAAGAAAATTTTGAAATAATGCAGCAAGTAAACAACCTGCTATTCTAATTTAAAGATTTGTGGCATGTCCAACCTCCTTTTGAAAACGAGGCGGACATGGTAACTTGAGCATTAAGAAGACTTTAACTGTGATATATATCTCCTCAAAATAGCACTTTCTGTTGGCGTATCAAGTTAAACTTTTACACATAAATTAAACAAACTATGCTGAATTCAAATATGGTATTGATATTTTACGAGTTTAAAAAAAGTATGACTCATGGTCTCGGGAAAGGTGTATTGTTGCTTGTTGACTTACCTAGTTGGGAAGACCAAATTCATGTGTTTACCTGCTCAGTCAGGTTGTGCACCAACTGAAATCAAACTTCCGTCTTCATCACGTTTGTTGTTCTCAATTGCATCTTTTGTGCTGCTATTGTTCTGCGACTTATGGATTTTATCCTCGTTTCAAAAACGCTACATTCCCTGTGATCGGGGTTAAGCGAACTTTTAAATAAGCTCGTAAAGCCGGTTTTTTTTTGTTTTGTTTTTACTAAAATAGTGAGTACAGAGTCGTACCAGTCTAGTGTAGCGAAACAAAAAATTAAATTCCAAGGTTAAAAAATTGTTGTTTGTAATAATATTCCATGTTCAGTTTATTGAGCTATGTTTCTAGGATATAAATTTGAACACATTGTTTTTACATTTACGAAAAGTTTGGGACGTCTGTTACTGAAAGATTAATTTAAATGCATTTCCTCTACAAATGAGAATTTAACAAAAAGAACTTTTGATTTTTCGTTTCTAAACAAAAAAGACAAAGAGGTTAAGGAATATTATTTTTAAAAATTTGAGATCGGAGGAATGTGCAATAATCTATTATTTTTAGTCAATTCAAATTCAGAAAATTGGCAATATTTGATAGTTCTAGCAAATATAGAGGAATGTCCCAACCTTATATAAAAAAACCTAACATGCCCTGAAGACGAACTTTGCATTTTCTACTCGCACAAGCCTGCGCCTAGGAAGGCTCTGCAACGAACACCTATGAGTCTGGTCCAAGCTTGCGAAAATAGCACTTTAAGTCTTCTTTGAACGTTTTTAGGACATGCGGCTCGAGGATATTTCCTCCGAATGTCATCCCATGTAGATATGAGGTTATGGGTGGACCTGACACGCGTCGCCAGCATATTAACTGAATAAAATAAAGTCTTCTATGAGTGACCCGCAAGGGTATTCTGTATATCACGCCCGATGTTTTCATCTCCTCTGGTCTATGGCATTTTAAAATCACATAAATACAGTTATCTTAAGATAACTCTGTTAATACATATTACATTACTGTGGTAATTATATCTGTAGTTATCTTGAGATTAGAGGGTTGATACAATTTGACGATATTTTTGCTAACTTAAGATAACTCGTGTGTTATCTAAAGATAGCGTTATCTTCGTTTCAAACGCCTTAAATACGCGATAAACAACAATTGCAGCAGTAAAGTGTCAACTTCGTTCCCAGTGGGTTTTACATTTTGAGCGGGAAACTTCACACCATGTGCGTTGCGACTTTGATTTAAAAATACATAAAATTCCATTTACACCTAAAATTAAAAAATGTTTTTGGTTGTGGTTTTATAAAGCCATGTTACAGTAGACTCTCGATATGCCAAACCCTCGATATAACGAACACCTCGATTTAACGAACTAAAGTTCGTTCCTCTTGGATTCTGCCTTAAGACACCTTTATAAATTTCACAATAATATGCATTCTCCCTGCAAAACAGTTTGGTAAATTAAATTTAGAGCCATTTTTGGAAAAAGTTGAAACACATGTCTACACAACAAACAACCAAGTCTTTGCATTGCTTTTTGTAAACAAACCCGAAAATATTTTATTTGAATTTCGTGTGATTCAACCTTAGTTAATTCTACATATATTTGATGGCGTTCTATAGCGAAATATAAGTGTTTTTCATCCAAATTCTTCTAATGGACAAAAATTTAAAAAAATTAAAAATTTTCCCCAAAACCTAAATTTTTTAAAAAAAGTAATCCCAGAACATATTGACCACAGATTTAGTGACAAAATGTCCCAAAAGTCAACAATAATTTCAATGTCGATCATTGATGCAAATGAAGCAAGGTATGCAGATTGTGTCGAGATCCTGCGAACATATGAGAAATGGATTGCAGAGATATACCAAAAGGCCAATTATCGACAATACACCATTACCTGAAAACACAGCTGAGCCAGGTCAATCATATTCTCATACTGTTTTTACCAACGAAGATCCAATGAAGGACATGAAAATAATGTTTAGTGGTGATCAGCTGACACGAGTCCGTTTCGCTGGTGCAAAATCTCTATTAGCTGGGAATCACACACCAACACACAGGTTGGAGCATTGTTCCCCTTTCAAAGCTGCAATGTGGCACTGTAAGGCATCTTTACTTCAATATTTATATGCTATGCTTTACTCAGCAAACTCTGTCAACCAGATGGAACACCGAAGTATTTCAGGGAGAAATTTTTTAATGTATGTTAATGATTTGCCTTATGCATCGACACTTATAAACTTTATTCTTTTTGCAGATGATACTAACTTATTCTACGCTCACAAATTTTTAAAAACACTCTTTACTACGGTAAACAAAGAACTGAGTAGTATTAATGAATGGTTTAAAGCAAACAAACTGTCCCTAATTGTAAATTAAACAAAATATACGCTATTCTGCAAAAAGTAAAAATCAGACGACTTGCCATTAAAATTACCAGATCTATGTATAAATGAAATAAGTATAAAAAAGGGAGGCTCTTTAAACATTTTAGGTGTTGTTATTGACGAAAACCTGTCTTGGAAAAGCCATATACAAACAGTAGAGAATAAGATTTCGAAAAATATTGGAATATTATACAAAGCGAAGCCATTACTAAATTTTCATTGTCTTAAAAATTTATACTTTTCATTTATTCAAAGCTACTTAACATATTGTAACATTTTCTGGGCTAGCACTAATCATTCTAAACTTACAAAAATTTACAATAAACAGAAGTACGCATGTCGTATAATATTTGGCAAGGACAGATACACCACAGCAGAAGCGTTATTGGGAAAAATAAGGGCCTTGAGTATTTATAAATTAAACATACACCAGGTTTTGTTATTTATGTATAAAATTAGATATGGCATTGCACCCAAGGCCTTCACAAATAAAACACAGGTATGACACAAGATATTCAATAAACAATTTTAACATTTCAAAGACCTTTCTAGTGACCACTCGATACTCAATATCTTTTCGTGGGCTATTAATATGGAACACAATTTTAGATGAAGACAAAAAAAAACTATTTGCTTGTTGACGCATTTTAAGAAAACCACAAAACATTTCTTGTTACTTAATGATTTAGATTATTCGCGATACTTTTAGTATCACATTTTTGTAATTTTTTACAACTCTAGGGGTATTGTAAATATTTTTTCTTTACGTTAATTTTAACCTCCTCTCTTTAACCTATCTCAACTAGATGGGGCTTGAAGATAAGACAAAATATGTCTTCTAATTGCTCCAGTCATTATTTGATTGTAAACACGAACAAATATGTACAAAACAAATTATTCTGACGAAAATATATATACATACAATAGTAAATAATTGATAGAGATGTTTGTAAATAGTAGTAGTAGTATTTATTTGCTGCTATATAGATTGTACAGTATATAATATATAAATGTATAAATGTATATAAAGTTGTATTGGAATGCTTTTGTAGAGAGTTCCAGTTTTTTATTGCTTGATGGTGAATAGAATCCGCACCATATGTTAAAGTCCTATTAGATGGTATAGAAAGAAGTTTGTAGGAGCATCCTCTAGTTACATGTGTATTTGGCAGATAAGTCAGATTGAAAGAATTTTGTATATCCGATGGAGATAAGTTGTTAAGAGTTTTATCCACTAAGAAAACGTTTAATGTGAAAATTATATCAGCAAGGGGAGGTATATTTAGAGTATCAAAGAGTGGTTGAGAGTGGGCATAGTAATCAGAAAAAGTTATGAGGCAAACTGCAGATTTTTGTAGTTTGAAAATACGAGAGTTGAGTGGAAGATTTTGACCCCAGACTTGAGTTGCATATGATAGATAAGAGTGAAAAAGGGAAAAATATACAGTGCGTAAGGTTTTCCGAGATAAGTAACGTAATTTTGAGAGAATACCATTGGCTCTACGAAGTTTAAGAGCAAGAGTGTTATAATGATAGAAGCGGCTTAAATTTTCATTTAAGTAAACCCCCAGGTATTTGACTGATGATGAGAGTGAGAGATGTTTACCACCTAGTTTCAACTTGATGTCATAGTTAATTTTTTTCCTCATATTTCTGAAAAGGATAACTTCTGTTTTGTTCACGTTAAGAGCTATCTTAACGTGAACAAAACAGCCATTGTAATAAGAGTTTTAGATCAAGGTTAACTTTCTTTTTAATAATGCTGAGATCTTTATGACAAAATAGGAGACAGGTGTGATCCAGCAAATATGAAAGTTTCCGAGTTAATTACTGCATCAGAAATGTCATTGATATAGAGTAAGAAAAGGCAGCATTGCACAAGTAGAATGCTTGTTGACACCTAGATTGTCCGAGGAGTTGAAATGGGGATACTTTTCAAATTATAAAGCAGGGCAACACATTAAAGATCAGAAGAAATCAGTAATCGTTTAGTTTTTTAGAAAAGTCTCACCTCCATTCTTATCCCGTGACCCCCAGTCGCTATAAATAACGCCAATGCCCCCTGCACCCTTATTTAAAAACCCTGGGTATACAAGGAACACAAAGATTAGCCAATCAGATTGATATAGCAAACTTTAATTAGCCAATCACATCCCAAGGCTCGGGTATCATCAAAACCGCCACCATTTTTGAAAGCAAAGACAGAAATCGTATAGGTTAAAGAAGACGTGGAAAAAGTTTTTATTTGTTCAGAATTTTTTTGTATATCTACGGTTGTACATTTATTAAAATGAGCAATACCGCAGTATTAAAAGACAATACTTCATTAGTTAATCAGGTAAATAAGATTCCTATTGTAAAACGTGCTAGCATCACCAGTTAAAAACTAAATGTTTTCATTACACTTTGCCTTTTTATCTGTGAAAGAACCTATGAAGCTAGCTAATATAGCAAAGATAATCAGTATATATAAAAAAAGTGAAAATCCCCCATAATGCACCACTTAAACTTAACAGCTAATGAGGCTATCATTTTTGGCTAAACTTCATTTCTGGCAATCTGAAAAATATTTGTTGTCTAGGTTGAGCTTTCGCCAAATATGGTTTAAACTTGGTGGGAGCAACTTCAGAATACATACATACAAATGTATAATTGAAATAAAAACACAGATTCACACTTGAGCAAGAATTCCCAGGCATATATAAAAGCTGCAACACGGATACACACTTTTAAAGAATGAGAATTTTTAATCATATAAAAAAGCTGCAATGTAGATTGAATCACAATTTTGTATATTTTAATCATATTTTTTTGTATGTATTCTAAAATTTAGCCTGGGCATGACTTTAGAATACCCTCTCTCATTTTAATTTTACAATTAAATTAACCTACATACCCACGCGTAGGTCATGCAGGTCACGCATAAAAACAATGCATTGCAATCATGTCCATTAGGGTTAGGTTACTTTTGTAGGAATTCCATCGTTCTGTTACGAATAGAACACATAGGTCGCGTAGGTTAATTTTGTAGGAATACACCTTTACGATTATTCAGGATATTTATTTAGCGATCAGAGCAGGTAAATATCACACTTTTATAAGAGTTTATTAATAAGAAAACATGTTTTTTCGTGATAACTTTTCTTGCTGCGCTTTGTTTTTAATGAAAAGTACACATAAGTTGTATCTTATTATTATTAACTTTTCCTGAAAATTCGAAAGAAATTGGTACGAAAGAAGTAAAAAAACAGGAGAAAACATGCTTTCGTCTCTAACAAACTCTCATAAAAACACAATTTTTACCTCCTTTTTTTCCGATATTGTAAAACGATGGAGAGCCGTAGGAACACATGTACAATTGAATTATCGTAAAGGTGTATTCTTACATATTGCAGAGGGTATTCTAAAATCGCTCTGCCCAATGTATGTAAGACAATTGACATGCGCATGCATGGTAGGCAAATGTCATGTGATACTTTACAGAGTTTATTTTTTAGGTAGTCATTAAAATTTAAATAAATTAAGTAAATAAAAGTATATACACTGTTTACGTGTTCTAAATTTTCACAAAATCTTTGTTTTCTAGCTTCAAACATATTGTGTAATTTTGCTAATCGAGCCTTTAATTGAGACAGATTTGATTTTGGTTTAGTCAAAGCTTCTGTAAAAAGGTTAACCATAAAATATCTGCTACCATGTAACATTCTGACCAAGAAAACACGAAACTTTGTACACATTCGCAACTCATCTATAGAATGCTGTTACGTAATTTGCATTCAAACCTATCAATATAATAGGAATTATATATAGGGCTAAATCAGTATGAGAAATTTCTTTCCTCATCCTAGGCCTCTGCTGACAACCTTATCACATATAGGATCTATATGCCGGTTTGTAAATAAATTTCATAATCAAGTGGTAAGCTTTTAATGTCTAAAAAATATTTTTTAAAAAGGGTATGTGTAGCCTAAATACACCCTTCGCGCAATTAGCTAATACATGTTTGAGAGAGAGAGAGAGAGAGATTTATTTTTTATTAGGAGTTTACAATGAAAATATATAATATGAAAAATATATTGAACATTTACCTAATAAGAGGATAACTAGCACAAAGCACTTTATGTGCTTAAATAACGTGCTAGCTACCTGGGAGAACAACAGGTAGGACGAAGCCACAGGACAACACAGGGACAAGACGAACATTCAGACGAGGATATCACAGAGTCAAAGTCAAAAAAAGCATGAAATGTCTGGAAGCTGCTTAAAACAAACCTTCAAGCAGGAAAAAGGAATTTGGACTGGGTGAAATAAAATAAAATTGTAATTAGATTTTATATGTGTTAATAAAGTGACTATGTAAAAAAATTTTTAGCTCAGAGGTATTTTTACTCAAGATTTTAAAGGGTAAGGAATTTTGAAGACGGTTCCATGAGTTTATTGCAAAGAACTTAACAGACTTTTTACCAAACGCAGTTGAATGAACAAGAGGTAGATTCAAAAAGCCTTTGTCAGCAGCACGGGTGTGGTGGGAATGGGCGAAGTCGATTGCGAAAGTATTGATGAGGCTAATAGGAAGAGTTTTATAATAAAGGTTCAGTAGGAAAATTATATTATGTATACAGATCATGTCAGAGAATTTAATTAAGTTAAGATATTCAACAAAGCAAGTTACACGAAACTGAACAAAAATGACTGAGCAAGTATCACCTAAAAAAAAACCTGGCACCAGTAGACTTGTCAGAATGGCTCTTTTGTACCATGTATATATATATATATATATGTATATGATTTGTCAGCAACTTCATTATCCATCCACCAATCTTTTATTAGCACATAGGACAAAAGACTAAAATATTTTATGTATGTCTGCATGTATAATTATGTTGAATGCAGTTTTTATTTTATATTTTCAGAATGGGACAAGTTCTCAAGATGTAGTTAAGCCTCGGCCACAAAGAGTTGTTTCTGAGAAAATATCAGCTGATAAAGAAAATAAAAATGCTGCATCACCTGCTGATGAATGTAAAAAGTAAGATTTGATTTTTTGTACGGCATTGTTTTATATCCGTAATAAATCAAAGTTATGTTATCACAAGAAACATCAATTATGAAATCCCCCTTGTTTTCAACTTTAAAATCAATGTTGGTTAAAAATACTTGTCAAAAAAGTGGCACCACAGCTTCGTTGTTACAACTCTTGCACTTTCTGCAGGAGACCAGCGATTCAATATGGGTGAGTGAATGTTACCATAACCCAAGCCATGTGAGGAAAATTGGGAAATGTGTAATAATAATAATAATAATAATAATAATAATGTATATTTATAGTGGCAGTGCCCAGAATAATCTTTCAGCTTTTAGACAGCTTTCAGATTTTTTCCACTGGGGGCCACTTGTGCCTAGCTCGAAATTAGCTTTAATTACTCTAGGACTCCCTATTGAAGCCATGACCTCTCCAGGAAATAATAGGCAGGGTATTTCTGTAGATATTTGTGAGACTAGTCGTGAGAAATATGCACATCTATCCATCGTAATTTGCATCATTTTAGGAGCTGGTCTCTTGCAGATTTTGATATTGGAAAACCGCTAGGTAGAGGTATGTTGGAATGTGTTTAATAGGCTTTAATAACTGCATTAATTTTTGCTATGAAGATTAAGACATAGTGCCCTGGGAGGTCGAATCTGTACCCCTTCCCCCACCTACCGCCTTTGAGGTAAAAATAATTATTATTTCCTAAACCTCAGAACTTTAAAATTATGGTTAGTCTTTCCAGAGTATGTTATGAAGTCCTATTAAATCCAGATTTTTTCAAATTACTCAGTTTTAGATATTGCTAAAGTAAAGGGTTATTGAAATCAACAAATCATGTAATGTCTTTAATAATTATATTTAATCACAACATTTTCTTTTAGGAAAATTTGGTAGTGTGTACTTGGCACGAGAGAAAAGAAGTAAATTCATCGTTGCTCTGAAGGTGGGATAGATAGATAGATTTGTACCGAGTCATACATATATGGATTTCTTTCAAGGCTATAAAATTTTCTGTGGAAAGAATTGTGTCAATTTTATGTTTAGTCAATTAAGATGTACGCTTGGATAAATATTAATTACCATAACTGTAAAATGTTTTCTTCCTGAAATGTAAATATTTTTTTCTTTATATCTATTTCCATAACAGTCAGTTTAAGCTCTATCTAATTTTTAGGTGTTATTTAAATCTCAACTAATGAAATCATGTGTTGAGCATCAGCTGCGTCGTGAAATTGAGATTCAGTCTCACTTAAAGTAAGAACTGTATTCTGCCTACAAGTTGATACTTTCACTGAATATTGTTTTAGCACATGGTAGTTTTGTTGAAGGTTGAATTAAGGAAGTTAGTGCTTCAATTTAAAGACACAATTTTTTCTTTAGGCACACTCACATATTAAGGTTGTATGGATATTTTTACGATTCAAAAAGAGTATTCCTGATATTAGAATTTGCACCTCAAGGTGAACTATATAAACAATTAACAAAAGTTGGTCGCTTTGAAGAAGAGCGTGCTGCCACTGTAAGTACTGTATTGTGGCAAATTATTTTTGTAAACATTTGGTACATAAATAGAGTAGCAGTGATGAATTTGCGAACTCCTGTTTGGAATGTGTCCAGGCAGGCTGAATTAATGATGAACGGTAGCGCAAGGGCCATCTGAGCAACTCTTCTGTACTTCACAAAGTTTTAGAGAAAGTATCGGTTTATCACTAAGACATGTAAATTTGTTCTCATGTTACTTTTTTAGTACATCTCTCAACTCGCGTCTGCATTGGAATATTGCCACTCTAAAAAAGTTATACACCGTGATATTAAACCAGAAAATTTACTCCTTGGCATGAAGGTATTTGTTCAATTGTTTTTTATGGAGTAATCGCGTTGTGGCAAATTATCATTTAATACTACTGTTTTTGTTAGGGAGAACTAAAAATCTCTGATTTTGGTTGGTCTGTGCATGCTCCATCATCAAGGTTAGAACTACCATCTTTATTTACTAGCGTATTTATTTATATGTTTCTTTGCTTACTCATTTCTTTGATACATCTCTTCACTAGACGTACAACACTTTGTGGGACATTGGATTACCTTCCACCAGAGATGATCGAAGGAAAGATGCACGACGAAAAAGTACATTATTTTGTTACGCAAGTGCATTTTGCGTTATTTTTGTGCCTTTGGAACTAAATTTCAGATCGTTTTTTTTTTATTTTTTTAGGTGGACTTGTGGAGTATCGGTGTGTTATGTTACGAATTTTTAGTTGGAAAGCCTCCATTCGAGACTGAAAGTCATGACGAAACTTATAAGCTAATTTCCCAGGTATTTTACGAACTCGCAATATTATAAGATATTCTCTTTCTAATTTAGCGATAAGACGTATAAGGAATAAGGAGGTTGAATGAATACTAGCTTTCAAGTGGATGTTTTTTCGAAATTAAAGACCAAGAAAGAAATTAAGACGATTTGTAAAAGTGTGCTAAACAAATCTGTTATTGCCGAAAACCGTAGTAAAGCTTAATTTTTTTTGTCATTTTTGTACGGTTTTAATTTCACAAAGATATTGATTAATAAAAATTTCCTGGGGTTTATATCGGCGAAACCTAGAATTCTAGTATTTGAGGTAATTACGTTTTTGTTGTTCAGGTAAAATATTCATGTCCTTCTCACATGAGCAGTGGAGCAAAAGATTTGATATCCAAGGTATTTACTTTGGGAATAATCCATTTCTTATTACCAATGTAGCGATGAAAAAAATTTCTAAATTTTCTAAACTCGTGATGGCATAACCAATGTGTTTCTACCATAGTTACTACGTCACAAACCGGAAGATAGATTAGCTTTAACAGACATACTACAACATGAGTGGATTCAAAAGAATTCTACCATGTTTAAACATAAACGAGGACAGAGCTCAAGCAGTTATGGTAAACCCGGGAAAGTTTAGACGATGCACGAAGAACGGTTTTCAGCGTTTTGCAATGCAGATTTCTGGACTTTTATATTGACCCTGATGGAAGTTGGGTGGAAGAAAGAATGTCAACTTTATTTAACGATAAGATTTCTCTCTACTCACAACTATCTTATAAATTATTCATTTTTGTTGGACTGTCCGCTTGATTGTAGTCATGTCACTTTTTTTTCCAAAGTCATCCAATGATCCTCGTATCCTTTTCTGACAGTGAAAAAATGACTTGACGTTATTGATGCTTTGTATTTTTTCTGGCATGTTTTATGTAAATATTTTGTTATTAGAAATGTTTTTACACGGATTTGTTCTCAACTTTTTCAATCGTAGCCCCCTCCAATGGATTAATTATCCGATTTTAGCAACTGTCCAGTCAAAATGATAACTTAGAAATTTATAGACCCGACTAAAATGGCAAACAGTTGTAAAATACAGTAGTATAGCAAATAAGTACAAAACTAGTCGTTAGCCCGTAGAAAATCCACGGGTTCGCCCGTCCTTTTTATACCGCATTGTATGCTTCTCGCTATTGCGCAGCTAAGCTACCATTTTGCGTGACAGACAGGCGTATACGGGCGTTATAATATAGGTTTTATATTTTTACAAATAAACTGAATGAAATAAAATATGGCTAACAATTTTGCCAAAGAAGGTAAATGTAGGAGTTTTGTTTTTTTATTTTCGATGCTTACCAAGTGGGTAATATATGCAAATTATTATTTTTTTTTTTTCACAAAGCGTTCATAACTCGCCCACTCGACAACTTTTTTTGGATTATTGATCACCGTAAAATGATTTTTTTAATAAAACATGCAACCTGGTCCAAGGAATATGCAATTTTTAGACGACAAAAAAACAAAAAACAACAACACAAACGGATTTAAAGAAGTCATTGGGTAAGAGTCGCTGACTTAAAAAATAGTGAACTCGATGAAATTCACTGCTTATATTGATTTGGGGTCCGCGAGAAGGTTGCAATTTTTGACGATTTAAACAAAGTTAAACGTTACAATGATAAGACAGACTATAAGCATGTTCAAAATTTTTCTTGTCCGTGGGGGTAATACTAGACTAGCTTCATTTCCAGAGATTTTTGTTTCTCAAGAACACTGTGCTTACTTACACACAACATCTGTTAAAATTGGAACTATGATAGACACATGTAAGAGCTTTTTGATTTATTGATTAAATAACAGTTTCTAAGTGAAATAACTTTAGCAGAAATTTTAAACAATGGATACTTTATTCGGAGAAACTTTCGCGAGAGAAACTTTGCTATTCAAAAAACTTGCGAATTTTTTTGGATAAATTTTCGCGAATCTACAAATTAAAAAAATTTCGCGAGATAAACTTTCGCAAAATCTGAAATTGGAAAGTTTTGGGGAGATAAACTTTCGCGATTCGTGATTTTTTATGCTCTTATAAAAAATGACCTATATTTCTTATGATAGAAAAGTGTTTTTTTAACGATGTAATTTTCTTTCTAATGGTATGTAAATTGGGTTCTTCTACAAATTCACAAAACAGATCAAACACATTTCTAGGCTCGTCTTCTTCTAGCTCCCACGCATCGTCGTCATCGTCTTCTTCGCCAGTAAGTCGGTTATAAGCCATACATACATTTGAAACATCATCGCTTTTGCTTATTTCTAAGTTTATTCCAATCTCTTTCCCAGCACCAGTTGTGCCAAGTGTGGGCGAGTCAAGAAATAACTTTTTAAACCAGTAATTTTTTTAAAAATTTTAGTGGATAAACTTTCGCGAATCGACAATTTAGAAAGTTTCGTGAGAGAAATTTTCGCGAAAAAAGCCAAAAAACGCAAAGTTTCTCCGAATAAAGTAAACAAATTGTTATAGCAAATAAATGGTGAAAAGTTACAGAATTTTTTTGGCAAATAAGTAATAAAACAACAAAAAGATTTTAATCAAAACACAGCAATTAAAGTAATTAACTTTTTTCACAGACTCAGATGGATGCAGTAAATTGATTAAAATCTTTCATTTTTCTAAAAGCTCGCTTTATGTTACATTCCTTTTGTGTAAAAGTTCGCTTTTCGTTACGTTTGTCCCGAACCATTTTTTGCATTTTTTTCCTATGTTCGCTTTTCGAAGTGCGGGTAACCATATTTTCTTGAAGTTGATAGGAAATACTATTGATATGAGTATTTCTGTCTATACTATTTATGGTTTCTTTCACTTTTCTTGCTGCCCAACCGAAATCTCGGTCTATGATCTTTTTATTGGTCCAGTCAATAACACGATCATTCTTCCGGCTATGGTCCGCAATTTCATTTTTGTCTCTATCTGCGTTACTTTTTTGTGCTCTTGCATATGTTGTTTAAAGGAGAGGGGAACAGCCGTGGCATGACTGCTGATTGAAAATTCATGATGCCTGAGATAATTTCAAGGACCAGATCCGTAACATCTTGACAGTTGTTTAGTTTTTGTAATATTTAGTTAGCATAATATCAGGTAAAAAATGGTTTTGCTGAAAGATTTACTGTTTTTATATTAAGGGGGTAATAAATTAAAGCTGCTTGTTTAAAAAAGGTGAATTTGTGGCTTAAAAATTTGCAGCACAACAACACGTAATTATACTCACATTATACCCAGAAAATCTCTTCATTAGAAGTTTATTACAAAATACCAGTTCTTACTTTTATCCTTGAATCATTCATTTTATGGTTCGGTATTTTT
This sequence comes from Hydractinia symbiolongicarpus, assembly GCF_029227915.1. Taxonomy (NCBI): domain Eukaryota; kingdom Metazoa; phylum Cnidaria; class Hydrozoa; order Anthoathecata; family Hydractiniidae; genus Hydractinia; species Hydractinia symbiolongicarpus. Next base: position 12,289,240 of record NC_079885.1, on the reverse strand, counting down.
ACACATTTTCCAAACTGGTGGATATTCAGAAACAATATTAGATCTTTCTCTACAGTGATGGCCACGCTTCGACGATCACACTGTTTTTTAAAAAATAATACACAAGTTAAATATCAAAATAGCAAAAATATTTTTATTTTTATTACTGAAGTTAGTAAACTAATTCATGAGTAAAGATAAAGAAAATAAGATTTGTAAACAAAGCTGAAAACCGCCATATGGCACGTGCGATTTGTTGTTAAAAGTTTCCGGTCTGTGTATTTATCAAATTTGGCGCTATCTCATCATAATAAACTTCATCGTTAGAAATTGGATGTATTACCGACTTTTATACAGGGAAGTCTGGGTACGAGTAAAGCGCTTGTAGGGACAGATTTTTCATAATGGAAGAAGAACAAGAAGACAAGAAGAAAACAACAATTATACCTCCCTGCTTTACTATTATAACACTAAAATTAAAGGAGGGTATTCTTTAATGGTTTATGGACTGTATTCTATCCAAAAGACACAAAATTCAAGGTTATTAAATGACTAGAAGGTTAACCTAGGTAAAAGTCAAGTGTCCAACGTGTTAAACCAGAAAGAAATGTTATTGTTGGCACCACATTGCTAATTTTTATTGTTACCTTTAAAAAGTATTGTCGGCAATAGTTATTACCACTATATTTCAAAACAAAGCAAGTGCAGTTAACTAACTAGCTAGGTAAATAGCTGACGAAAGGTGTGGTGAAAGGTATAGTTTAAGCCAGTTAGCTTTAGTTAGCCTGGCCAGTGTGCAGGGGCAAGGAAAACATCACTGTAAATACTTTTCTTATATTATCATTATGTTAGCTGTTAGTTACATCTACCTTAACCCTAAATTTACAAAAAAAAAAAAAGTCCAACATCCACAAATTTCTACCACAAAGTTTTTCATTTTTTATCCACAATAAAGTTTTCATTATTTAACAATACTGATAACAATACATTCACTAAAATTACTAAATCTTCAGCATTAAAAAAACTATTTTTGCAAAATCTTCAGACAGATATATAATCTTTTAGTTAATAATAAATACCTGATGTAAAAAAATTAATTCTCGCAAAAAAACTCCAAAATTGCCAGATTAGCCAAAATTTAATATTGTATATATATAATTGGTTAGGAATCTAGTATTAAAAGGGGAATAGTGGGTCAAACTTTTCCGACAAGGATAGGAAAATGTTAAAAAGATATCATAGCAAAATTACATGTAAAAAAGAAATTTATACTTATTGACAAGAATTTATTTCAGCGAATAAGTTGTAAACACATGCAAACACATGACTGACTCTTAAAATTTGTTGTGAACTTGTAAACTAAAGAAAAAAACCTAAAAAAATCATGAAAACTTCTTTCTGTAAAAGTCCATCTCTTAAAGATTACCTTCATTCTCAAAATCTTTTCCTCAAAAAAAAAAAGTTAGCCAGAAAAAGTTAAATTAAAAAATAAAAAAACTTTTAAAATTCAATTTTAAACCCAACAGGATTAACAATGAATTTGTTAGCGAAATTTGGCATTAGCATTTATCAATATATCTATATTCCAATATGTATATCAGTTCCTTATACATTGTCTGAAAATATGACTTTGTCTGCATCAAAACAGCAAAATTATAGTAGCTAAATGGATGTTTGAATGTTTTTACTAATTCACTTTTCATCTGATGACTTCTTATTCAATCACAATTTTTTTAAAAATTATTCTTAGAGATGCTAAACCATAAAGTTATGTAGTTGGCAGTGTTAAATATTCGCTTTTGGATAATCACGTAATAAGGACAGTATAAGAAAGAGGATGCCGATAAGCCGCAAACGCCTGCATATATAAGGGCGAGTTCGGGCGACTTTTCGAAAGAATGCGCTTGAAGAAAAAGGAGTTAATAAAGTTTATATATAAGTTTATTTATCAAGTAAATCTTATCAAACACCATATAAAACAGTTCTTTTAAGAACTTAGCTACCACTTTTTAAATAATTCTTCGAGAGTCTTTTTTTTTTCGGGCATTGTTCGGGACTATGCGGGTTTTTCGGGAAAATACCCGAATTTTTTTCAAAACGCCGAACTTGTCCGCACTTTTTACGGCGTATGCGGCTTATCGGCACGCTCGTGTATAAGCTACATATGCAGTTGTGGCATTTTTAATAACCTTTCGTCGAAATTTAAAAATATTCTTAAAAAATTATCCATTGACATTTGATTATCCATTTCTTCTACTTTTGCAACAATTAGCTAGCTAGCTTTAAGTCTTTTTGGTTGTTCTTATCCATAGCCAAACATACATTACATTGTTGTACATATGGTGGTTTTCAGCCATCTAGCTATATATATTTAATTCATACAATGAAGGTTGATTATAAGGAAAAGATGTGTAATATCTAGCATGTATTTTCAGTCCATGCTCATTGCTTCTGCAAGCACAGAGCTAAAAATACCCTTTTACCATCATCCAGCTTTGAACTTTGTAAAAGTTAATAACTGTAAGTTGTTCTTGTTTTAATAAAGTTAATATACCACACAGAGGCCTAGTAGCATCATTTCAACACGTTATTTAAAAGTTAAATATTAGCTTATTATAAAAAAGCGAACCAAATTACGAAAAGAATACTAGTATATAGTTGCCACTACTTATTGCCCTTGTTTACCGTGATACGACAGTTGTTCTTTCAAAGCTGATACATATGCACCCCTTATTTTCCAAAGCGATTATTAGCCCGACACCAACCTTGACCCCAGGGCTGGTTCTTTTTTTATAAACCCTGGGGTCCAGGTTGCACCAACACCCGAAGTGCACAATGAAAGGATACTCAGTGTGTTTTATCTGATCACGTGTGCACATTCTACCTTCGCAAGCTTCTATGCTAGGTTTAAATCTGGAAGTTACATGCACATTCGATTTTGTTTTTAGTGGATTTTTTCAAGAGCAGCAAACAGTCTATAACTATTAGGATCCGGAAAGAATAACAAAATATTTCCAGTTAAGTTTTTTAAAGAATTATTTTGCACAGTATTATATACAGTGAAATATGGCTGAATTTCTTGCTACATTCTACCTCACTATAAATTGGATTATATTTATACTGTTTTGCATGCACAATTGATACTTTAAAAATGTTTAAAATGCAGTCTGTGAAGCATTTAAAATAAAATTTTATAAATATTTATTGAAAAAAGAAATTAAAAAATCCCAATCAAAAAATAAGATTTTAGGACAAAATAACACTTTGTTCAGACACACGCATAAAAAATGTAAAAGTATATATTATACAACATAAAAATATAAAAAAAAATCAGGCCAACAATTACTTTAAAAATATTAAAGCTGCAGGTCTACTATAGACCTGTAGCTTTAACATTTTTAAATCAAATTTATAGGTTAAAAATTTAATGGCATAATCTTTAAATTCTGCAAAAAAACAAATCTATATGCATCAGTTCATGGTTAGGGTGGCAAGTTTTTCTGCAACTTTAAGCCAAAAAACCTTGTGGTTTACTGGTTGTAACGTATCAGAAGGACTTTTCCTTTAATCATTTACAAGTACGTCCTTTATATTTCCATTAGGATCCCATTAAATTTTTCCTTTTTTTTCACTCTTTTTTTTTCAATCTTTTACTCCATTGTATGCTTTGCTTTCGACTTACCCCTTTCCCCGAGTTACAGATCACCCCTCCCCGAAAAATCAACTTAAAGACTATTAATTATAACACGTTACTTGAAAAAAGGACAATTAATAACTGTGGCAGGTCTAAGGTGTTAAAGTTGAAATAACCACGCACTTTTTGCAAAAAAGATACCTAAAAAACCCGCACTAAAGCGTATATAGATATGTGAGCCCTTCGAAGACCCCCTTTCCCTTGTACACTTTGATACGCTTTTCGTCTACCTCTCCGCCTCTTTTTTCTTTGAGCATGCTAGCTACATTACTTTCTGTGAACAAGCTCATAAACCTTTGTTGTCGCAAAGCTAAATGGACGTTTGTCATGGTGGGTGGGTGGTTTCGTAAAGAACGCCAGGAGCAACTGTAGAATTTGTGCAGAAAAATTTTGGATATCATATAAAAGCAGCAAACGCAAATACGCACTTCTAGCTAAGCACAAAGAATGAGAATTTCCAAGTGAACTCAGTGAGTAAATGCGTAACTGTGTTGCAGTTTATATTTTTTTAAATTTTTTTGTGTACATTTTCTGAAGTTTAGCCGAATGTCAATTGGACGTTTGGAAAAAGGCGAGTGCGCTCTCTTTCCCAAATCCAAACTCACACTTTTTTTTTGCAATTTTAAGGGTGACTACTTTACAGGACTTTACAGAACTTTACATAAAGAAAAACAATTAAAATACTGCAGCTACTTACATTTATACTAGAACTCACTTGGTAAACAAACGTGGAACTGTTTGGATAGGAAACTTAATTCGCCACTATAGAGGATGGGTGGACAAGGGTGAAATTTAAGAACCCATATGATATGCAATGTGAACCAACAGGTGGTGAAAGACTAGATGTAAAAATATTTTTTATTCCTGTTTAGCCAAAACGCCAAACGAGGGCAAAAAACAAAGTTTACTGCAATGTTTTGAAGAAGCCGTAAAAAGAAATGTCACGAAGAAACAGGATGTGGGCGGTAACTTCTTTTTAGCATAGTTGGCACAATTGATTATCTAGAGAAAGAACTGGTAAAGGATGATTGTATAAAGGAGGTATTTTATTAATAAATTATTAGTAATTTAGGAATTCTGTGTTTGAGGAAGTAGAACAAACAGAAAAGATAAAGTTAACATTGCAGAAGAGTACCATATCAGCGACCATCAATTATCCGGAACCTAATATATGCTTACTTTGTTTTTTATGTAATGTCAACTATATTCAATAACTATTAGTTATTGCACAGTGCCGAAAAAAATATCAGCAATGTTTTTTTGAGTTTTTTTATGTTCTCTTAACATATTCCACGAGCCTTTTTATAAAACTACAAGAATATTGTACAAGAATCTATTTTCATGGAAACAGTTTAGCATCTCGCTACTTATTCACTTTCACTATTCGAGTAAATAATTCTTCTTTCTTTTTGAAACCGAAGTAACAGAGGATGTATTACCACTTGTGGCTACAGCAGGTATGCCACCAAAATTAACTGTACAGGTGTTTTATTTTCGTGTGCAATGTAATCCCAGCTAGATGTTTGCCAAATGTCATTGTGCAGAAGTTTAAAATTTGGTTTAAAATCACTTCTTCGCAATTCTTCTATTTGAGCAGAGGTTAAAAGAAATCTGTTTGGGTGACTTTCTTGGATAGGTGTATCATGTGAGCGATTAATAGCGAATGATATTTTACGTTGTTAGAATTCGTCGCCAGAGTAATAGTCATCCAAGCCAACCTCATTACGATGACCAGTAGCTAATTGGTACTCCTTGGTACTCTGCTACTTTTCAATTTCTTCACAACAGTTTTCCGTGCAGAATGATTTGTTAATTTCTTATCCACGTTTTGTAACGGAGAATTAATTTTTATGTTTTTCATGATGTTGTTAATAGAATTTACACCCATGACAGATTTTTTAAACCAAACATTTTTGTTGGATGGATTGTGTATGATAGCCAGGTAAAACGGTCCACACGTCTTGTATTCAGCGGGTCATTTTGAAACTAAGGACATGAAAATACCAACTGGACATCTCTGTGTCTTCGTCGCAAACATTTTGGGACTTGGTAATCTATTTTTCTTATGCAGGCCAGATTGTCTAATTTTGGTTACTCCCTCGGCGTAAGTAACACATTCATTGACATTGTTGTCTATTTTGAATGTAAAATCTTCGATTCGCATGGTGTGGTGTTCTTGACGGCCACGCAAACCAAAGTGTTGTGTAAATAAAAACCAGAGTGAGTTTACAACTGATTGGGCGTTATGAATACCTAATTGTCCACAGATTACTACTTCTTCGGCATTAGTCAAGCAAGCTGCTTTATGTGGCTTCTTACCCATGCCTTTTTCTCGTAGTAGCCTCGCTTTCCCCTCCAATACATCCCTTGATCCCTTAAAAGCTCTATCTGTCAAAATTGAAACTTTATAATTGTTTTCTTTCAATTTTCTTTCAATAGCTGCTAGTAAATTCGCCAGTGTTGTTGGCTCATAATCTTTCCCGTCTTGCTTTTTTACCTCAGCGTTAAATCTCTCTAAAACATTGTTCAACTCGCTCGTTCGGTGGGTACAAACTAATATCTTTGTTGAAATTTCTGAATTTTGCTCATGATTGATAGACACGTAACTAATAATTAGTTGCTTTATTTGTATTTGTATTTTATCTTGTAGTGACTTTACTTCTACACTTAATAAGAACCACAGATGTATAATATGTTAAGTAAACATAACACCGAAAGAAGAAAACACGGAACTCCATCGTCGTGCTATTATACAATTCTTTCGGGTTGACTGATATAATTCAAATGTTTTTTATCCCCAAACAAAACAAAACAAAATTTCCAATCATAATTTATGTATATTTGTGGAAATAAATTCACTGACACGTTTTCGTTTTTAAGAACAACATTCATCATCTAACCAATTATCAAGAGAAAATTTATCTTGCTCCCAATAGGGAAACACAGGATCTTTTTTTTTTTTTTTGTGTTTCGTCAAGAAAAAAAAATATTCTTCTTCATCACTGAAACCATCCTCAAGTTGGAACATTAGCACATCCTCCATGTTTGTTTTCAAGTTTTATAAAATGTTTCGCGCCACCGTTCGTTCGTATTCTTTTGACTTTTGCGCAAGTTAGATTGTAAACATTAAAACGGACGGACGATCGTGACCGATTTCTGCGCCCCAGCGGCTCGTACGTTCGTAAAATAGGGGTTTGCGCAAGTTCCCTAATAGGTTTTCCCTACGAATTTTCAACCAATCAAGGGAAAAAAATAAGCTTTTTACACGCTAAATCAGTCAATCAAAGCTTTTTGTACTCTGTATAAGAAAAAATTGCACTCGTTTTTCGGTTGAAAAACAAAATACAGCAAATATTTTGTCCAAATTAGCCAATCAAGTTGCGAGAAAAACTCAAAGTATATGATAATGTTCGTTACATAGATACAAGATGCCCTTGGAACGAGGTTTGCACAAACTTTCATTTCCTACGCAATTCCTTTACCCCGGAGCCAGGGTTCACAACACTTCGTAATTTACTGACCAAACATGCAGCGGGAAAAGGCATAAATAATGGTGACCGTGATCACCGTGGACGGAACAGATTGCATGTTGACATAACCGTTGAAATTTGGTAAACACTTAGCTACCCTAAAACATGCAAAAAATTATTGACAAATAAGCTCCAGCCTTTAAAATCCCCCATGGGGGTTTCCTGAGTTAAGTACAATATACTTTAGAGAAAAACGTTCTGGTAAACGCTCGCCGCATTGTTTATGATGCCTGTAGAGCTAACTACTATCTACCTCTCTCTAATACAGGCATAATAGTACATAATAGTAGGTAGCTCACTTCGGGCTTCTCGTAAAAATTACCAAATTTCGCAAAAAAAACGACATTTATACAACCAAAAATTAGGACAGTATAATTGGACTGATTCTTCAAACAAACAAGCAAGGAAAACAACATTTTGCGACATTTATAATGCTATTGCACTGTGAGATTAAATTAATAACCATATCAGACAGTAAGCCAAGTAATGTTTTTTTCTAAATTTGAGGTTTTTATATCCACAAGTTCTTCTTTCTTCCTTCTTCATCATATACCACAAGTGGAACCAACAGCCATGAACAAAAAAGAAAACCAAACCATGAAGAAAAAACATCAAAATTTTTCATCTTTATAATTATATAGTAGAAGGGGAAACAAAACATATAAGAGGAAGAAACAAAAAAGTATGGATGCGGAAAATAAAAAGATGTATAGCTAGGGGAGGAGAAAAATAAAAAAGTATCAAGAGGTAAGGGTGAGTCTTCCTTATAAAATTCAGCACATGTTAAAAAGCGATTTCTCCAGCTAAACAATCCTGTTTTATCAAGTAAAGAGGTCATTTTGGCAGGGATAAGGACTAACCCATCATACGATATCATTGAATCATCAAATTGGTGTTTTAACTCATTAATTAAGTAATTAATTACAGGTATCGTCACTGATCGTTTATAATAGTCAGACCATTCCTTGAGACGAGTGTGATTGCACCCGCATTCGTAAAAAGTTTTACGAGTGCTTTTATTGCACTCGTGAATTTTTTCTTTTTCTAAAATATGGAGCGATGAAAAAGGCTATTATGCTGATTACATAACATTCATTTCTTTGTGATTGATTTGTTTAAAAAGTATAGAGAACATTAAAGTCGGCCCCTTTCCTTCATGCTGACACTCTTATGCTCGGCTAGTGCATTACACTGAGATTCGAACGAAAGACGGAAGACCATTTGGAACCATGCCACAAGTCAGTCTGACCTTCATCGTCACAGAATACTGCGAGAAGAGTGCCCACCCATGCAAGTTAAATATAACCAGAACATGGGAGAGGTTAGGTGTCCTGTACCTTAATACAGCTTTCTGACGAATGTTTCCGTGATGTAATACCAAAGAAAAAACATGTTGAATAAAGTTTAAAAAATCTTTTTAAAAGGGGAAAGAGAAATCAAGAATGTCTAGAAATATATTTAGTGCCAAAAACATATAGCGAATCTGCCAAAACATCGTTTTCAACAGTGTTTCAACCTTGCACTTGTGGTTAATACGTTTTACAAAATTCATTTCCATACAGCTTAAATAGCATAAAACGTTGCGGTAAACAAAAAATAGTTAAGTGTGAATCACACTTGCAAATATTAACATCCCACTTGTAAATTTTGCTTACGAGTGCGATTTTTCGCACACCATAGCACTCGTAATTTTTTAGCGGTTGCTTTTTGTAGCTCTGGCATAGTTTTATTCAAGAAATCGCCTGAATAGTCAGAAATAGTCTCACTGGGAACATCTCTGTGAATTTGTCGAGAAGCAGATCTGGGTTTAATCTGCATAACACCAACTTTATTCACCAAAGCTAATGCTTAGGTATACCATTTGTCATGGTAAATATCAACAGAATTCCTTGTCAGCATGATGTCAGATTTTAGGACCAACACAACTACACATCTAAGTATAAAATAAAAGGGATCTGAGGAATCCACATGTGACACTATGTTGTCTTACTTGCTGTTTTGCATAAATTTGTGTCACCCAGATTTTGCTATTTTGATATTGGTAGAGAAAACAAATCAAGTTAGCGATAAGTATAGCTTAACATTGGTTATTGCTATTTAGCCAAATCGTTAATCCATTTCTATTATTTTTAGGTCTAAAATCTAGGTACAAAAAAGTGATAGTGACTGCCTTGGCATAGCAATGTTTTTCTAAGATAACTATGGTGAAATTCCCAAATAAAAATGATACAATGCCATAGGTTAGTATCACAATTCTCTTTGGCTGACAGAGGTTTTATCTCCAGATTTTTGTATTACGAAAAAACTTATGATACTGTGTAATGTGATTCAGAAAATGCTTTTTCTTAGTTCGGTACTGAAGCTGCATCACTTATTCATACATAGGTTAAGAAATGGTTATGTGTGATGTTGAAACTGGTATGTTTTCTACCCATAGTGCCAAAGCTATTTTTTTCCTAATTCGTAATTTGCCATTATTCTGAATAGTAATGGCAAAAATAAATAGTCATAGATTTATCTAACTAAAGGAACTGAAATGCACTAAAGCAACAGGATTGGACAATTTACCTGGTATGTTGCAGGACTGTTTCAAAAACATTTCCGAACCATGATGTGTCATAAATCTTTCCATATTGTCATCTACAGTACCAAATTCTTAGAAAAATGCCAAGATAACACCCGTTTATAAATCTGGAGCAAAAAATGATTGTGGAAGCTATTGACCAATCTCCATATTTCGATTTTATTAAAAAAATCTTTAGAAAGCAGTACAGTAACAATCTTTTGGATACACAGCAATTTGGTTATAATGCTAAAAGATCCACTAAACTTGCCTTATTACTGTTCTGCTATAACAATAGAAGATCTATGGAAGAAGGGAAATTAGTAGGAACAGTATACATAGATCTAACAAGAGCAATGTTCTCATAAAAAAACTTATGGTATAACAGGTCCAGAGTTAACTGGTTTACTGATTATTTATTTTAAAGAAATTAGCTAGTTAGTATTCTATTGGTAACACATATATATTCAACAATGAATCCTAATTTCTCTGGTGTACCTCTAAGTTCGATTTGAGGACTGTTGCTTTTCATCACTTTCTTCAACAATCTTGAAGGCAAACTGAAGAACTCAAAGCTTGTTAGGCATGCATATGACATGGTTTATATTATACACACAAGGAGAAAGCTGTCATCTAAAGCTTGTTAGATGAGAACTTGATAAAAATTAATAATTACTTTGATGATAACAAGTTGATCATCAACTTGAAAAAAGGAAAACAGAATCAATGCTCTTCAACACACCACAATGATTAGGAAAAACTGATAAAGCATTGGAATTATGTCTTACCGTCAAGAATTGAACACATTAACCTTCTTCAGTGCTTCAGCAGAAGTTGCAAGAAAGCCACCAGCCTTATCAAGTTGCTTGCAAAAACGTGAAAGTACCTGACCATTTCAGCACCGTACAATATACATTATATGTTAATGATTGTGTCAGTATTGACGTATAGAAGCATCATGTAACTCCACATTAGCAATACGCAGTCAAATTAAATATCAAGATTGACACTACACAACTAACGAAGTTGAATTCTGCTTTCTTGCATGCCAAGTTCAATATCTCCGTCTAAATTATGTGTCTTTTCATACATCGATCGTGTTCCTCTGACACACAACAACATGGAAAGAATTAACGAAAAATTTAATTGGGTCTTTATCCAAGCACTAACAATTGATTTCGAAAGCTTGCGTTTTTCGGCAATTAAATCCGCGGCATGCGAGTAAAAACGACTGCATTCCCTCTACATTCCTCCGAAACATGAGAACACTAACGGTGTAAATGAACCGTGATCAACATGAATAATTCGTTCATTATATGATCGTTTTTTTTTCTTTTTCATTCTTTTTATAAGCAACTTGAAGTGTCAGATTCTTGTGACATTTGGCTAATGGGTTAAAAACCCTTACATCTGCATACACCATTTGTCCTTTTACCCAAAAACTTCTTGCTGCAACATCAGTTCTTGTTTCGTTGGTTATTATTGCAGTCCTCAGCTTAAATATTTCACCAGTCAAAGGCTGTAGAAGGGGTTCCACAATAACTTCTTTCCTCAATTTCGAAGCTCGTTGTGTCTGTTGATTATAAATCCGCCTCGTGGACGGGAAAGAGCGTGTTGGACATTGAACAGGGCAGAACAGAACATGTCGTTGGTAATCGTTCAAGTGGGATTGCATACCGAAGACGTAAAGCATCCCAGAAAGATTGTTTGTCAAGTGTGAAACCCATGTTCTTTGAGTGGAATAGCAGTTAACCAAATCGATGACCCATTCTCCAAGCTGGCTTCAAGGGCTTTATTTTTTTCGAGGTCTGTAATTTGTTCTTTGATTTCATTTAATTGATGTTGATAATTTTTATTCTTTTCTCTTTTTATCTGTGTCTTTAATGCAGCTACAACATGTTCAGCTCGGTGATCGTAAACAGCAATATTTTGAAGCATACATTCTTTCGTGTGACTGGTTATCGTCAAAGAACGTTCATACTCACGATCCGCCATTTGAGAAGGTATAATAACACCTAAGCCACCATATCTGGCTGGCAGAGAGTACAGCAATCTTTCACTATCATTAAATTGATAATCATTTAAAATAACACAAATAAACTTGTCAATTTTTCTGTCCAATTTCTTCAAAAGTACTGAGATGTTCGGAACAGTCCGCATGACAAAAACATATCTGTGTCTTAAACAATGCATAAATGCATTATATGCTGCATGTGGTTGGGTTCTTGCAACAGCAATTAAACTGTCCAACTGCTTAACTCACAAATTTACTTTGTCATTGGTATATTTTTCAGTACAATCATGATTCCCAATCACTACTCCAAGGTGACGATTGCCATCTGAGGTTATAAAGATCTCAGAATCTGAAAAAAGTTCCTTTGCTTTATTAAAGTATTCATCTTTTACAACTAACATAGACTTTTGGTCATTAACCTCATAACCAATGTAATGACCATATTTCTTTATGAGATCCCACCAGCGTATTATTAGAGCTGAAAAACTTTCAAAGATTGCAAGTACAATTAAACTAGAATCATGTGCTATTGTTAGTGAGGTTTGGATAATAACACATAACACCAGGAAGAGAGGCTACACAAAATAATAATAATAATAATAATTTTTTAAACTTCAATTTGTATTTAAAGGAGTGGTCCCACGAAAAATCAAAAAAAATAATTTCATCTCTTATTCGGCCCTTTTTTACAATCCTGTTTAAATAGCTGTGACGTCATAGTTGGCGAATGATTTATGTGTGTTAAGACAATTCAGCAAATAGAATGATATTCTAGAGAATCCAAGATCGTAATTTCATAATTAGAAATATTTATTTTATTTTATTTTCTATAATTATAATCACATATTATATATTATATATTTTTGTGTTTATTTTTCCGAGTAAGGGACATAAGTCTTCGAATTTCAGATATATTTGCTTCGGCAAATAATTGCCGAAGTAACTTCGCAATTTTTCAAAATCACTTCGGCAGTCCTTCGGCGGAAAAAATGCCGAAGACAATGGTCAAAAGCACTGAAAACCTTCGGCAATTGCCTCGGCAGATTTCGGCACTTTCTTCAACACTTTTTAAAATGAAAAAAATATATAATGCCAATATATAATGCCAAGCCTTGACGAGTATCAAACATCAACAAATTCAAAGCGAAATTCTAAGGCTGCATAGACAAGCAATTCATTTGGTTCGTTTTCTAACGACTTGAAAAAGGCAATTGCCGAGTTATACTGTCGCGTTTTGTGTGGAAAATAAGACATATTTTCCCTTACCACCCTCTTCAAGGAAAATATGTCAGTTGAAAGACAGTCAATCTCCCTAGTTTCAGTCGTGCAGTTATCGCACTTGCACCATTCGTTTCTCCCAACACGAAAACTTTCCCAATGTTTTACTAAAAATATCGTTTCTCTCTCAGTTACAGTGTTTTTATTATCATCTTATTTAGTCAGGGAATTCAACAAAGAAAACAACACGCGTGCTACAAATCGCACCCGTAAATCTATTTTAGAAAATTTGCGCGTGCGTTTTTCCGATTTTTTTCCTGGTTTATTTCACTCTTATTAGTCCCATGAGTGTTCTTTAAGTGATGTAAAAGTGCTAAATATATTAACAAAACACCTTGGTTCGTTGTAGGAAGTCATTAAATTTAAACAGTGGACGAAGAGATGCTGACACGTGCTACACGTTGCACTTATTGCAATGGTCTGCCATTTTGTTTGTAGTGCTATTTATCCCCAACCTTGTTCCAAGGGTTATATTTTCTCCGTAGGTTATCTAATATCTATAACAATCGCCAATTATGATGTCACAGCAAAAGGTTCTTAATAAAAAGTCTATCTTTGCGCATTGATTAAAAGATCAATAAACAATTTTTCGAAAAAAGAATAACAACTTTATACTAATTGAATAGCGGAGAATTCAAAGAACAAATAAAAAAAAATCGAAAATTTCGTGGAACCACTCCTTTAAGAAGAATTAATGATTTATACATCATGTACAATTAAAATATTTACTGTAAGTACGTTTCTCTCACAATTATTGGAAATAATTGTGGACACTTAAATTGTCGTCAATAAAAAAACAAAAAAATATAAAAAACAAAAACAAAAAAAAATTATAAAATTTTAGTATGAAAGGGTTTTCCCATGTCACACTATTCCTCCTAACATAGATAAAATACGAGCTTCTTATTGCTACCTCAGAAATTTTATTCATCATGCGTTTTACATCCAAGCAACCAAACTGTCTGCAGAAGTTGGAAAGTGCCCGATTCTTCTAGGGAAGAATCCAAGAGAGGAAACCTCTACAAACATCTTGTTTAGCTGGTATTTTTTGTTTAAAAGAGTGTTTTTCAAATTTTGATAGCGTCTAACTTTGTATTCATCAGCTTTTGTAAAGTTACTTTCATAACAACAAAACAGTTCAATGGCATTCAGTTTGTTGCCAATCTTTAATAAGATGTCAAGACGTAGGTCATCAAAGAATTCAGATGGACTTCTAAAACCATCAAGATCAGAAAATAACTCAAAACCCGAATTTTCTAACGATTTTAGTGATGCCATGTATATCTACCACTATTTATTTTTACCGCTATAATAATATTAATAAAATTGGAAAGCTGCAATATTATTCCATAAAAACATCACACTGCAATTAAGCTCTGTTTTATACTTTATATTTTTATTTCAGGAAAACAAATATATAAATTGTTCAAAATGTCTAATGTTTCGTTTTCCGACCTCTTGCATTGTGCAGAACAGTTAACTGCTGATGTTGATACTGGAACTGAACTTCCAAGAATTGAAAGAAACTTGCCACAGTTGGCTGAAGCATCACAGAGATTACTTTCAAAAACTTGGACAAATGTTGGGGAAGGGTCTGATGTAAAAGCGTAAGTCAGATATTATTTTAACAAGATTTTTCTTTGACTAATTTTAACGCATTCCTCTTCTACCATGCAACGGTGAACATTTCACAAGTCCCTTTTATTTTTCATCTTTTAATGTTTTTCCTTAACTACTGCTGTGCATAGCTATCAAACAACAATTTTTGAAAGCTTGCAATAAGTAACCACATCAACATCAAGACAAAATAACTTATTTTGTCTTGATGTTGTTTAATGTAATCTTTTATAGATCTCTTTTGTTGAGTACAAAAGGTGTTGAACTTCCAAAGTTGTCACAAAGGCTGGAATCCCTTAACACCACCAAGACATTTGAGCCAATTGAGCCTCTTGTTGAAACGGATATACATGGGTTTTTAAAAAATGAGAGAGAAAACTCAATTCTTGCGACGATTGAAGAAACAAAGAGAAAAACATTTGTTAATGCAGAAAAACAATTTTGGGACAGTTTGGAAAACGAATGGGAGAGAGAAAAACAAAAAATATTAAATTCATTGCTTAGTGCAGGAAAACAAGCGCTCAGTTTTCCTGTCGATGCAGGAAGATTTGAAGAAAATTCCATTTCCAAGGGAAGGAGTACACTCAGTGCTATTGAAATGGCATATGCACGTCAAGTTTATCTGTGTAATGAATTAAGCATAAATGGACAAAAATATAATTTCTTAGAGGCCTTAAAGCAGGTTGGGTTAAAAACAGAGGATATTAATGTTAAAGATCTATGGGGGTTGGTCGAACAAATCATCTTGAACTTGCCACTTCAGGAAAATAACACGCGTAAGCTAAGGCAGTCCAAAGAATTTCAGACAAGTTTAGTAACAAATGCTAAAATGTTTCTCGAAGACAGATACCGAGGTTTTATTGAAAAGCGTGTGCATGATAACTTGCAACAAGCCCACCTGGGTGGTGTACCAGGATTATACAATTATGTACAAAGTTATTTGAAAATAAAAATGATGAGCACTGCTTCTGGCTATGAGGATGGTTATGTGAATGGTGTTCCTGTATGGCCTTTAGTTTATTATTGTTTACGGTGTGGGGATGTCGAAGCCACAAAACAAGCAGCAGAAGCCTTGCCTCCTCAATACTCTGAATTCAAAACATATTTAAAGGAATACTTTGCAAGCAATGAACGTCGTTTGCACCCCAACAATGAAGCTAAGCTGCGAGTGGAGTACAAGAGGACAGTTCGGTCAAGCCCTGATCCTTTTAAGCGCATTGTGTATTGTATTGTTGGTCATTGCGATTCGACTGACCCACATCCAGATGTGGCAAAGAAAACCGATGATTATATATGGTTAAAATTAAACCAGATTCAATTTGCAAATGCTGACCATATGAATCAAGAAGGCAATACACTGCAAAGTTTACAAAAATTATTGCTTGAAGAGTATGGTATGTGTTGCTTTGTATTTTTAACAAGACTAGTCTATAAGGCCCGTGGAAAAATCCATAGGCAAAAAAATAATGGAAAAATAGGTTGTTTTAGATGTTTTGCTGACGTCAGCAGTGCATATACAAAAACAAGGTTGGTGAAAATTAGTTCATTTTTTGCCTGTAATAAGAAGAGGTTAAGACGCTGATCAAAATAATGTATAGGATCATATGTTTTCGATGAACGTCTGAGGAGATATAAGGGTTTAAAAATTTTGCTGACGTCAGCCAAAATCAGCAACTGTTGCCTTCATCGCATAGATCTTGAAACGCTGATCAAGAAAATGTATAAGATCATGTGCTTTTGACAAACGGTTGCAGAGATATTTAGGTTAAAATGTTTTTTAATGACGACATCAACCCGTCAATTCCGAAACGGTTTCGAAGACCCAGGTTTGGTAAACTTACCCAAGTTGGTCCCAGGTGGTCCCTAGTTACCCACATGGTGAAAAACGACTGATGTCACCACCTTGTTTCCAAATTATTGGTCTCAAAGTTTAAAGTGCACTCTAATGGCTTTATTAATATATTATAGGTATTGACGTTAAAGTAGTGTTATTGACATCATACCATTTTCAGCTACATCAAAGAAAAATTAACACATTCACTTTGCCTGTTACAGACAGACAGACACTCTCTCCTTATCATTATAAGAGATTATAATTAGTGCAACCTAATCAAAACTTTTTTAGGAGAGTGTACATTTTTAAAAATTTAATGCCCAATTTTTAAAAAAAACTTTAGCTACCAAAAGATTTACATTAGCAACTATAATTTACAAATTTTATTTACAATTACAAATTTATCCATTCTTTTACATAGCTGTATTAAAGCGAGAAAGAAATATTTATCTGTTTTTTATTAAGTGAAAATTCTTAAAACTTCCCTCCTGAACAGAGGGATGATTCTTTTTGTAATGAATTGGATTACACCCTGCAATGATATGCTTAAATTAACACTTTGTGAATTAAAGTTTCTAAATTTAAATACTTTTTAGGAAGTTACAGTTGTGAAAAATATAAATACAATGTTTTGAATTTTGTTATCCCCTTTATTATTGTAACTTGTAAATGTTCTTTTTCATCTTAATTTGTACTGAATTAGATAATTTTAATTTTGTAGGTGAAAGTCATTTCCGAGCATATGATCAGCCATACCTCTATTGTCGGGTGTTATTTTTAACAGGGCAGTTTGAAGCTGTAAGTATTTGCATTTTGATTGTAGTAGTAGTAGTTGTTGTTGTTAATGATGTTGTTGACCCATTTTAAATTCATGGTAATTGCTTGAAGTCTTATACAACTCTTTGGTATGACCAAAAACCCTTACAAGCATGTTGAGGATAAAAAATGCTCAAGAAATTAAATTTTCTTTTTATCACAGATAAAGATGTAGCTCTGTATATCCTGCTTGAGCATACAACTCCTTAATTAAACATTGTTACAAGTTTAAAATACTTGATAACAGTTTAAATACATTCGTTTTTATTTACTTATCGTTATTATTAACTTATGTAACTTTGTAAACTTATGTTGTAGGGTTTGGAGTTTTTGTCACGCCTTGACCACTGTCGAAGTCATGCTGTTCACATTGCTATTGTATTAAAGATGCAAAAGTTGTTACTGACCCCAGACCTTATTCATGCTCCACTCTGTAAGTGTTATTATTTTGTGCTCTGTGGCACACTTGTTGTAAATGGTTAGATAATATGCGACTATATAGGGGCAAAGAAATGAATGACTCAACTGTTTTTCCCAGGGAATTTCAACATTTGTTTTAATAAACAATGTGTCTTACAACAACAACAATTCCTCTCAAGAAAAAAGAAAAATTGGTGACAAAGATGAACAAACCTTAGGCAGGCTAGCTCTATTTACATAAAAAAAATCTATCTTTGTAACCTTTTATTCCCTTATATGTAAATTGTGTTTTTATTCAGCATAACCTTCTTTATCAACAGGTAAGTTTTTAAAGTAACTTAAAAATGGCCAAGAATGTGTAAATAGTTGGTTTAGCTACCTAACAAAGAATTTCGAAACATTGAAGCTGGAATTTTAATTCTTTAACTTTGTTTATCATAAATATATTTCATATGCAAAGTTATATACCATGTTGATAATGCGATGCACCCATAATCAATTTTTGTAACCGATTTTTTTCTCACTGTTCTATCTCAAGTTTCTTTACAGCGCATTATCTATTGTTTTTTTGGGCGATTACCACTACTGACATCAGCATGCTGAGACCTGTATCACTATATATCATTGCATATTATCTTTATTATGTTGATAACATTAGACTTCGTTTAAATAAATGAATTTCCCACAACAGCCTGAGTTTTTGGTTTTTGGTCACTTTTTTTGTTTTTTAAAAACTTAACCTTTTCCATTTACATAGTAACTTCTGATTTTCACTTTAGCAATCAGTGAACACAAAGAAGTTAATTAGAACCATCACTCTTTGAAGTAATTTTCAGAGCACTGGCAGTATCTTAAAATAACCATCAAAGGAGCAGAAGCTTATCCCTGAAACAGTCAGCTTTGACATCCTAAAGTTTAGTGTAAATTAAACTGCCACAACCTTACACTATTTTTAATCTATATTTTCATGTGTTTACGTAAAGTTTTTTTTTAAATAAGTGCTATGTATAGCAAGCCCAAACAGTGTTAACATCTTATTCCAACAGCTTTTGCCAACATTCAGGCAATGTTTGGAAAAGATTTTGTGAAACTAGCATTAGAAAGTATGGAAAATATGTGTTTGCCTTTCAGATCAGATCATTTTAAAATTATTGTTTTTGAAAGCATGGTTTTCTGCAGAATCCTAATTATCACAAAACAATACAGTAGCAACAAATGTTGCTTTAAATGTGTGGCAATAACTTATGCAAAAGCCTGTTAACCCTTTTTTGGCGGACCAAAAACTATACCAATATATAGGTGAAAGCTTGCAGTTATTTACAAATTTTGGTGCTCTGAAATTGTAACATGTTCTCTGGTGGTTATTTCTAAATAGTGGTAATTACTACTCCTGGTCTCATTAAATATAACTCACCCCAAGTGAAAATCCTGATATTCAACCAAAGGGCTTGCAACATCTTAGCATATCACATTTTCATTATTCTTACTTCTGAAGCAATATTATAGATGTACTGAAAATAAATGGCAAGGTGAATGTTTTAGTGGAGAGAGACTTATTTAACAATAAAAACTATACATTTAATTTTCTCTGTTATAGTGTCTGCAGATACTCTGGATCCACCTCCATTAAAGCGGCTAAATTATGCTAGACTAATTACAATATACACAAGAAAATTTGAAGTCACGGATCCAAGAGAAGCCTTGGAGTATTTCTATTTACTGAGGTAAGACCGTGTTGTGAATTTCTGAATTACTATAATAATATCATCGCAACCAACGTAATGTCAAGAACTTTAGTTGCAAGTATATAATTTTGTACCTTATTTTATTTGCCTGGTTGATTTACTTATATCCTGTTTCTTTTTCAGGCATCTGAACAGTCCCAATGGTGATAATTTGTTTGCTTCTTGTGTCAGTGAATTGGCTCTTGAGACAAGAGAGGTATGCAGTTGACTTCTTCACTCAACTCTTTATATCTGCTGTGAAATTCATAACTAGTTGTTAGCCTGTGAAAAATCCATCCGTAAATCATTAAAAATATATCGCATTTCCTGCATTCTTTAAATAAATCGGTTCAAATGACAGACAAAATAAGTATTAATATAAGAGATATCTTAACCTATTTTGTCCAAGGTATTTTGAACATATTATGACATAACTTTTGACAGGCTTATCCAAATTGAATCAAACTTAGCACTCTTATAGTATGTCATGAAAGAAACAAAATGGAAGACATCAATTTTTGCTTAAAGAACCAATTTTTTGTGACGTCATTGGAATCCTAAAATTTGTCTAATATTATATCTATACATATATCTGCTTAAAATCTAATTACTTATGTTCTAGAGTTTTTTCATTCCGTTCAAAGTTTCTGTCAGCCCAGTAAAGGTTATTTAACACATTTTCCGTTTTTTATATAGGTCGCATGACTAAGGGCCAAAAATTCCCAGAAGAATCTGTCCTAACAAAAGTTATTATATTTTTCCGATTTATAAGGATGTCATTGAGATTTTTAGAGGTAGTTTTGAGTAATAACCAATATCTAGAGTTCTGAGAAGTAAAATTTGTTGGATACGATAGGGGTGGGAGGACATTATAAAAAACCAATGCGAACGTAAATAAATAGAGATGAAAATAATATTTTAAATGTTAATCAAATTGATCACTCAGCGAGCCTAAAAAAGTTAAGGTATTTTGCACATCACTATTTTGTGCATCTCTAAAACTAGTACATCCATGCAAGTAGCGATTTGGCTGTCATCTTGCAGACACAACATGTCTTTTAATAAACTGTAATTCCTTTCGTATGGCAAACATAGGAACACGATACAGGGGCTGCATAAACTATCTCGCATGTCAATGTCAATTACACATCACTGCAACAATATATTTTTAATTTATTAACAGAGTCATTTCACAAAACCTAAAAATTAATTAACATCTGTTCCTGGCATGAGGGATATGATGCATGGCTAGGATACTTACTGAATTTTTAATATTTATCTATAAGACACCTGCTTGTGATATTTTTAGGTCGCATACCTCTGAGAGCCTTTTGCCATTTCACAAAAATACGGCTTAAAAATTCTTAAGAAATCCTTATAATGGGGAAATTTATTAGGATTGTTCTTAGAACTTAAAAGTCACAGCACAACTTCATTTTGTCATGGCACATGTGTGTGTCATTCTCTACTGAAATAATCAGTGTAGTCATATAGAAGTAGAGTCACTTTGTTTATCGCTAACATATTGCCTGCTAGCGAGGAGGATTTGATTTGCAGTCCCCAGAAGCTACTCCATAGGAAATTTAGCCGGCTTTCAGAAATCATATAGTTTTGTATGATTTTATTTCGCAGTTTGGGATATATAGCAGTATAGTATGGGTAACACCATGGGTAATATATATGTATCTATTTAATAACAAAACAAAATGGCTGCACCGCAGCTTCATTCCAGGTAAAGTAAATAATTTGCAGACGAATGAACCCATGTGATATATAAAGGACGGGCCGCCTCATGGATTTATCCACAAACTACTGCCTACTCCTCAAATATTATTGTTGAAAAATTTTGCAAGCTTTAAAGAAACTTATTAAGACAGTTTACAGAATTTACATGTCCTTTTTGTTCTTTCAATCTTGCATTCTTCTCCTTTTTAAATATTACGTTACATGGGTAAGCAGGACCCACTGTAGCATGACAACAGCATTGCAACTACCAGTTGGATTTAACCTTTGTTCTTACAAACCGTTTTAAATATTTTTTTAGTTTGAAACCATATTAGGATGTATTAATCCAGACGGTTCAAAAAAGGTATGTAGTTTTGATTTGAAGATAATATGGCATGTTGACCTTTCTAAAGTAATATTAGACAGATCAGTAAAGTATATATCATTTACGTTACAGTTTTACTAATACGGTTTTCTTGGTTGATGTAACAACTAAGTTCTTCCTCACTTTAGGCTGGCTCTGTGTCAAAGTTTGAATTGGATGTCACAAATATAATAGCAACGGTTGCAAAGGATGCTGAGAATAAGGGACAATTTGAGGATGCTGCTATGTTGTACGATCTATCCGATGTAAGGAAAAGAAAAAAGATTTGTTAAAATTTGTATTTGTTGTTTTAAAATGTCAAATAATGTGGTCAAAATTTATATTTTGCTTACAAGCTTCACTTCCTACTGCTTTCTTATCACCTCAATTTGCAAACACTTTTCAATAACAGAAGGGACATAGTTTACAGATAATAAGATATTTGTGATCTTCAATGTTTATTTACCCCTGTTGGTTTTTTTAGAAACATGAAAAGGTGTTGGAGTTATTGAGTAATCTTTTATGCCAGGTATATTAATTTTCTATAATTAATGCAGTAATCTTTGCTATTTTCGTCTCTTCTTTTCTGAAAATAATACTCTTTTCTCGATTTTGTTGTTTTCCAGTCCATCGTATTTACATGTATGTCATGTTTAATATCCAATATATAGTAAATTAACGTTTTATAAAAGAAACATACCCTAAATAAGTATAAAATTGTTCTTGAACCTGGAGTAATGAGCTAGAAAAAGTCTAAAATGAATCATATTAAGCAACAATATATTTACAATCCAAACCTTTTTCTCAATCTCGTGCTTTTTAGCTTGTATCACTAGCCAACAGTCCACAATCCTCTCGAGAACGTATTCAGACACTGTCTAGATCTATTGCAGAAACGTACAAAACACGTGCCCATAATGATTTGCAGTCCCCAGAAGCTACTCCATAGGAAATTTATCCGGCTTTCAGAAATCATATAGTTTTGTATGATTTTATTTCGCATATTTTTATTTTAGCTTGTATCCCTAGCCAACAGTCCACAATCCTCTCGGCAACGTATTCAGACACTGTCTAGATCTATTGCAGAAAGGTACAAAACACGTGGCCATAATGGTAGCCGCATGAGAAGTTCGACATTTTATTTGCTGCTTGATCTTATGTACTATTTTGATTTGTATCAAGAGCAACAGTATGACTCTTCACTTGATGTAAGTTGATTAGCTCTATCTACCATTTTTGTATGAGGAAACTGTTTGTTGATAATACCAATGTTTCTCGGAGTTAAGAAGACAAAATACAAATTAACATGAGAAGTAAGAAAAGCTGTTGCAGGTATTTAGAGAAGAATTGTCAACCCAATATTTAACGAGGAGAAGGGTAGTTTGATACTTATGGCGATAAATTTACACGCCAATATCTACACAATTTTTGATGACTCGGCTAATTAGTTTCACGAAATTCCCTGAAAGTTTGAAAGTTTGAAGTTTTCTAAAGATTAATCTGTTTTACCTAGTTGCAACAAGAGTTTTGTAGATTTTGTTAAATTTAAGTAACCTATAAACTTATTATCATGTTCCTCTGTCAGCATTTAATCTCCTTTATTTCTGGTACGATGGATTTTGTTTGAATTTCAGGTTATGCAGAAAATTAAGTTAATTCCATTGTCGGTTGATGAAGTGGATTTGAAAGTTTCGTCTTTCAAACAATACAGCGATGAGGTATGTCAGCATATTTTGCTTGCTATACGAAATAAAAAATATACAAAAAAAATAGGGGAAGAAGCCATTTTACAAATCAGAAGCCGCAATTATAAACAAATTATAACGTACAGACTGATTAGAATTTACCTTTATATCAGCAATTCATGCACCATCTTAATTTAAATACTAAGTTTTTTAAGTACACCCATAGACATCAATAGCGCACTGAATGTAAAGCGAATTTAGCAGTCGAACAGATTTAACACCTTTTCTAAAAGGGAGGTGATTTAACCTTTATATTTTAAAAACTTTATAGCCGTCAATCATGATATTTTTTTAATTTTTTGCGCTTAAATCCTAACGTTCTTGTTTTTTTATAATAGGTACGTCAATGCTTACCTGATGTTTTATTGGCTGTGATGAACACATTATATGAGAAATACAAGAGAAGCAAGTAAGCAGCCTCTAGTGATTAGGATTTTTTTCTTGTTTTTATATAGCGGAGTATTATACTACAAACATAGAAGAGAGGATCACACAGATTAATTTTTTATGGTGATACTCTATGATAAGTACTTTTTAGTTGTCCTCTTTGTTTTTGCAGAATATTTTATACATTAAAATTTTATTTAGAATTTCTTCACAGTCATCATATATGGGAGTACGTAAAGAAAAAGATGAATCAGTAAGATTATTTATCATGTAACTGGAGTTTTTAAAACCCCTTATATTTAACCAGTCTATCCCATTAAGCAGACTTTTAAGCAAAATGGTTGAATTAATGATGTTGATTGAAACATTCGTCATCATTTCTACTTTTGAATAGCGGAAAATATGCAGATCCATAATAATATAATAATATATAAAAAAATTATGTCATACCAGCTTTATTAAAGGTACAAACACCATTCGATGGAAAATTTAAAATCCTTAAGATGATATGGTTGAAAAAATAGCCTAATCCCTTAATTTTCGCGTATACTTATCTGAATTTGCTATTTGGGCTACCCTTGCGGGTGCTAAGATATTTTCCTTGGGAATTGAGAACAACAGAAACGTAATCAGATGAGGAATGTTAAAACTTCGGTGTATATAAATGTCGTTGAGGGTTTGTCAGTGTCACTATAAATGTCGTTGACGATGTGTGAGTGTCACTATAAATGTTGTCGACGATGTGTGAGTGTCACTATAAATGTTGTCGACGGTGTGTAAGTGTCACTATAAATGTTGTCGATGGTGTGTAAGTGTCACTATAAATGTCGTTGACGATGTGTGAGTGTCACTATAAATGTTGTCGACGATGTGTGAGTGTCACTATAAATGTTGTCGACGGTGTGTAAGTGTCACTATAAATGTCGTTGACGGTGTGTAAGTGTCACTATAAATGTTGTCGACGATGTGTGAGTGTCACTATAAATGTTGTCGACGGTGTGTAAGTGTCACTATAAATGTTGTCGACGATGTGTGAGTGTCACTATAAATGTTGTCGACGGTGTGTGAGTGTCACTATAAATGTTGTCGACGATGTGTGAGTGTCACTATAAATGTTGTCGACGGTGTGTGAGTGTCACTATAAATGTTGTCGACGATGTGTAAGTGTCACTATAAATGTTGTCGACGGTGTGTGAGTGTCACTATAAATGTTGTCGACGATGTGTAAGTGTCATTATAAATGTTGTCGACGGTGTGTAAGTGTCGCTATAAATGTTGTCGACGGTGTGTGAGTGTCACTATAAATGTTGTCGACGGTGTGTAAGTGTCACTATAAATGTTGTCGACGGTGTGTAAGTGTCACTATAAATGTCGTTGACGATGTGTGAGTGTCACTATAAATGTTGTCGATGGTGTGTAAGTGTCACTATAAATGTTGTCGATGGTGTGTAAGTGTCACTATAAATGTTGTCGACAGTGTGTGAGTGTCACTATAAATGTCGTCGATGGTGTGTAAGTGTCACTATAAATGTTGTCGACGGTGTGTAAGTGTCACTACAAATTTCGTTGACGATGTGTGAGTGTCACTATAAATGTTGTCGATGGTGTGTAAGTGTCACTATAAATGTTGTCGATGGTGTGTAAGTGTCACTATAAATGTTGTCGACAGTGTGTGAGTGTCACTATAAATGTCGTCGATGGTGTGTAAGTGTCACTATAAATGTTGTCGACGGTGTGTAAGTGTCACTATAAATGTCGTTGACGATGTGTGAGTGTCACTATAAATGTTGTCGATGGTGTGTAAGTGTCACTATAAATGTTGTCGATGGTGTGTAAGTGTCACTATAAATGTTGTCGACAGTGTGTGAGTGTCACTATAAATGTTGTCGACGATGTGTGAGTGTCATTATAAATGTTGTCGACGGTACTAGGTTGTGTAATTATTACAGGCTTAGGTTAAGTGCAACTGGAAATAAAAATTAGAAAATTATGTTTCTAAGCTAAGAAAATTTATTTGACATGCGACGGCGTTAAGAGAAAGTATTAATTCAAATTCTATGTCCACTGGGTTAGTCATATTATCTTCTACTTTCTACTAAAATTAAATTCCGTTTTAAACTATGAACCATTTAAAATAATTGAAGATGAAATTAATTTTTGAATATTTTTTGTTGTTTTTAGTTTTTGAGCAACTTGAGAAAACAAGCGGGAGCTATTGTGACGTTCGCTGGTTTGTTGCCGTATCGTATGCCTGGAGATACGAATGCTCGATTGGTACAAATGGAAGTGATGATGAATTGATTGAAAACCAAGGTGTCTTCTGTTTAGTAGCTTCATCAATCACATATTGTACCCTATTGTAGTGATGATCTTTTATAGTAACTAATGTAAAAAATCGTATCAAACGCGACTTTTCTTTGTTTTGTCAGTATTTTAGCCATTAGTATTTTAGCCATTAGCCATAAAGTTTCGAAGATTTGTCTGGACCACACTATTTTTGAGTTTCGTCTTCAAACCAGTCTCACAATCAAATGTAAATTTCAAATAACCAGATACCTTACTTCTCTATATTAAAAATAGGAAACGACGAGAAAAAAATTGTCTCCTAAAGTTCTGTCTAATGAGTTTGTGTCTTTATTGCGAATGTTTTTGGTGATAAAAGTGTTAGTCAAGGAAGATAGGCGGATAAACACTGTTTCATAGTTAGTACGCGAAAAACTTGTCACTTTATGATTTACTTGTTATATGAAAACTTCCCTACTTTAAGTCTACGTATACCGCTTTTCAAAGCAGGACTTTGAGTCACTCTATCCCCAGCTGCATAAATTCCAACTTTGTGAGTGAAGGCCTTGACATTTCTACATATGGCACTGTATATAAATGTATCTTTATAAAACTATTTACCTATCAAGTTAAAACTTTTAAAAGTACAAGTACACCACAATTGTCTTCTGCAAGTACTACGATGGAGATCAGGAATGACATGAGGATGGAATTAAATGGTCAGTTTTACAGTGTCGAAAAGATTATTGGCGGTGTAAGTGAACATTTATTAAAAGTAAAATGTATGAAAATTTATTAAAAAAATTTGCCAATCCATTGTATTTTTAAAGTTGAATTTATTAAATTACTGCAGTAAGATGACCATATAACCAGATTGACGACAGACTGACCAAGATGCATAATAACAGACTAGTCGACATTCTTCGTATGTACCCCATGTTACCAGCCAACGTAACCGCATTTTACTGAACAGACTATAGTTAAGAAACTCATAGATTTTAGGAATTTTTGATTGGCTGAACATAACCCACGTGACTTTGTTTTGTTAGAACAAAACACTGTACAACCTACAGTGGGTGCCAACATGGGAACCAGCTGAGAGCATGACAGGGTTTAAAGCTTTAATAGATGACTTTCTGCGAACTCAACTTAATATTAACCAGGTTGATTCACTGTTATTTTTAATTCTGTTTTAGAAAAATATTTTGCGATAATATCCTTGTTTTGAAAATTAGTGAAGTCTCCTCACGGTTTGTTATATTCTGGAATTAATTCTCACTGAAACATGTTGGTAAAAGTAAAGTTTTTTTGCTCTCGTATAGAGATAGAGGTGGCGGGTTGGTGGACTTGTGATAGAGCGTTTGCCTCTAGTGCAAAAAGTCTTGGGTTTAAACACGAGCGAGTCATGCCAGAGACTATAAAAGTGTGATTCGATACTTTCTGCTTAACGTCAAGCATAAAAATAGGATTGATATCTTTTGCGGTTTCCTAGTTGAGCGGCTACCGTAGCTCAAATGGGAGCTTTAAATGCACTTCGCAGGATCCTTATTGATACTTTCTAGGATTAGCTTTAAATGCACTGCGCAGGATCCTCATTGAAAACAGTTCTATTAGGATCTGAAGATAAATAATAGTAATAATAATAAGAAGAAAAAATTAGGTTTACATCTTTTTTTCAACATATTTCAAGCCAAACCTCACAGTTCAGATAGATTCAAACCACATAAAATCTCTTTTTTGTAAACTAGTTACTGATCATCAACTGTACTTTTTTTTGGTCACTCTGCGAAAATAAATCCGTCTAAAATTTATCCTATAAAGACACCATCGCATAAAAATATTCTAGAAAAAAGTCGCGACACTTCCAAAGTGACGTCAAAACGCAGTTTGATACCAATGAAACGCCTTAATTTGAGAAATTATCGCGAGGTAAAAAAAATGCATTTCGCAAATATTAAGTTTCGCGAATGAGTCATGCAGGCTTGCCACGTCTGCCAAGAATGTATAGTCTGAAAAATTACAATCGTTTCTTAGATAAGGCCTTACAATTTATTTTTTAATTTCTTGAATTACTTTTGCATGAATCTATATAATCTATTGTATAGTATATCTGTAGTATTTCTGTATGTATTACATATGCGTTGATTAATGACATTGTCTCTGACTTAAAAGTGCGATGAAGAAAAGAGTCAGTTAAGCGTGTAAAGAAAAAGGGCGAAAGAACTACATGAGAAGAAGAACAACTTCAATGTGAACTGCAAACGAAAGAAACTATTCTTAATCAGTTTAAACTGGTTCTTTTTTTGTGCTGTATATCGTTGTTTCATCATGAAATATATACATCAAAAGAGACTGTCTGATAATTTGGATGTTTCTGTATATAAAGAGTAGCAACAAGAGGAAAATATAAGGGTTCCAAATTATTTGACGAGGTTTCAGTCTGGAAAAATACTCTCTTTTTTGTTAAATGTCTAGAAAATCTCAAGAGTGAGGAAAAATAATATCAATTTTTATGATATGTCTGGAAATTTATATGACAAAAGTCTGTGGCAACCCTGTCTTGACGAAATATTTCGCGAATGGACTATTTTAAGATTTTTTGCGAAAAATTATGTTCGGGAAGCTACTTTATCACAATAGTAATTTATTCGAGGCTTACTTAAGGTGGCAGTAACCCTTTCTTACCTGTCCAAATAGCTGAATTATTTACTCAGTGTTTTATTTATACCATTTTTTTACTATTTCCTCAAAATATAGGCTTTAATACATATAATGATTTTAACTTGACACCAAAATTGCTGAGTCAGCAGAAAAAAATTGCCTTCTACGAGCTCCAGCTTTTTTTATGTCGTTGTTTTTCATCAGTTTTGTTTTTAAATGGACCTCGAGTTAACCCTGTTAAAACGGTGTGCGGATTTTTTTTGTTCATTCTTATTTTTTTAACAATAGCCTTTTGTTTTTGTTTTCAAAAGATTCTTTGTTAGCATCCCCTGCTGCATCCCACGCTGTTAAAAGAAAAATATTCCGAATAAAAAGATTTTCGCACACCGTATCATGGCTACATGGTTCACAAAGCATGTCTTAAAATTTTAAAGTAAAACAAAAATGCTATCGAAAGTTAAAGCTCGTGCAGTGTAGCGTAATAAAGATCGTCTTATAATGCGCCATCTTTGTTGTAATTAACGTTTCTCTTTAATAATTACGTCATTTCTTTCTGTACATTCGGCAAAACTAATTAATTATTCATGAATTTTAATTTAAAGAGAAATTGTTGAGGCTGAATATTTTTGGTGAAAGATAATAGTATTTTACCCATAAATTCGTGACAAGTGTGTTATAACAGAAAAAATATGGATATATAGCCAGTCTAAAAATAACCTTTCGTAACTAATAATGTAAAAAAAAAGTTTCCGATTTTTAAAAGGGTTACTACCACCTTAATTGGAAATTCTAAATCATCAAAAGGCGAAAGTGTTTTCACGCAAAATCATGGATATTTTTCAAAACGCGAAAGTTTTTTCAACATAAAAAAAATCACAAAAACGGTGCAATCTTCAAAAGTAATGATTTATTTCTACTTTAATTGTCGTCAACTACAAAAACACTTGGTGTTTTTTTCCTTCTTTGGAGCTGCGAGCATTTCTTGGATGTCCCGATTATTTGAAACAGTAGTGCTTGTGGATGCAGACTTTTTCTTCCTTTTGCCAAGTGCTTGCGGTGTAACGACTGTAGGCGGCAACGTCATGACGAAATTGAACAGATTTTCAACCGCTATGTCTTCTGTTGGTTCTGTGTAGAGATCCTTAACTAGATCTAAATAACGTTATGTTAATTTCGCTTGAAGAATAGTAGCTCGTGTTTCGATCACAGCTTGTAATAAGGGAAAACGGCGATAATGTTGTGAAGAAAGCGTGCAATACATAGACGCACCTCGATCTAAGAAATCTTTGTTATTCGGATTTTCCTAAATTAAGCGTTAGTACAGTTCGAACTTTTAAGAAGAAATTTTACGAAGAGCTGAGCTGCCACACAAAATAGGAGCTTGAAGCGCCACAGCGCATACAAAAGTATTCTAGACAAACCGGCCGACCCTTATTATTAGGTGAGCTTGATGAGATGGTGAGAAAATAACTTCTATCACGGAGCAAAAGAGGTGGAGTAGTCAATACAACAGTAGCAAATGCAACAGCCAAAGATCTGATGAGTAAATATCTTCATGCTGTCGGTCAAGTTGACATCGACTCATCGCGTTGGGCAAAAAGCCTGTTTTCCGGAATAAATTTTGTCAAGCGGAGAAAAACATCGTCAAAGATGGACATACCTGATGGGGGTCGAAAAGATATAGAGTTCATATATCTCCATGACGTTGTATCAAAAGTAGAGCAGTACAACATACCATCTGCCTTAATTTTAAATATCGATCAAACTCCGTTAAAGTACGTTACAGTAGGTAATGAAACAATGGCAGCAAAGGGAGTTCACTTTGTGACGATTGAAGGAAGTGCGGATAAGCGTTCAATAACTGGGACATTTACCATTTCGTTTGATGGAAACTTTCTTCCTATTCAACTTATTTATGGTGGCAAGACAACGAAAAGTTTACCAAACACAGATGAATCGCTTAAGTTCTTGAAAGAAGTCATCAGTCCTTATGTAATCAAACAAAGATAGATCCTGAAATGCTCTACGGATCAGAAAGCACTCGTCATCATGGACGTCTTTACTGGTCAAATGACGGCAGCTGTACTCGGTGCCTTTAAAGAAACAAACATATGTATCGTCAATGTCCCTGCTAATATGACAAAGTTCTACCAGTCACTTGATCTGACGGTCAATGGTTTCTGCAAACGATTTCTCAAACGTAAATTTAACGAATGATACTCAGCCAAGTGAAAGCGCAGCTAGATAATGGTGTTGAGATTGATGACATCCAAGTAGGGTTACAGTTGTCCAAACTTAAACCTGTTCACGCCGGTTGGATTGTGGAATTCTACATGAGCACGCCGAAAGGCAAAGAATATAGGGGATGGAAAAGTGCTGGTAGGGGATGGAAAAGTGCTGGTATTTTTGATGCCTTGAACTCGGTTCAAGCAAAACGCCATCGATTGATCCTTTCCAAGATATAGATCCGATGCTGAGTAATGATGTTGAGCAATCTGATGATAGCCATCTCTTAGCAATTTGTGATGTTACAGTTAAGGAATTTGAAGCGTTATGTGGCAGCAAGATTCAAGAAAGTGATGAAGATACTGGCTTAGAATTGGAAGAGGCAGATAATTAAATTTACTTAGCCTAAACTTGTATATTTTATACATTTTTGATTACCGTAAATACCCGAGATGTGATTTAACGAATACATTTTTTTCTTGGATTTTGCCCATTCGCGAAAGTTTTTTCACTCGAATACGAAGAAGGAATTGAACAGATTTCTCCAAAATACATAAAAAAAATAATCGCCGCAAACCTTTGAAAAGTCATAATGCATTAAATTAAGATTTCTGATACTAAGTGGTTTTTTTTAGGCAATGTAAATGGTTTTGCTGAATTTGTCGTTTTACAATTACAGACCTGCACAAAAATACGTACTCCATAGACCTGCACAAAAAAACCTGGAATATTTGTTCTCCTAAATCAAACCAATAATCATATTACCATATCCGTTTTTTTCCGTGAAATACGCATCCAAATAATGCAGAATAACATAAAAAACGAGATTAGTTATTTATTATTTAATTATTTAATTATTATGTTGATCTCTGCAACTTTTAATTGGCAGTTTCACAAAATCGTTGTTAACACAGTTATAAAGAGGGTTTTGGTAGTTGTGGTGTAATTTTTTTTTGTAGATTTTAAGTACGTACTTTTTGGTATATGTTAAACCATGTCTATTCGAGCGGGGCGTCTATTAGAGGGGGTGTTTATTTAAATAATGACTGAAAATAAGGGGCGTCTATTCGAGGGGGCGTTTAATAGAAGGGGGCGTTTATTCGAAGCATTACGGTATATGGGTAATGAACAATTATTTTCGATATTTGTTTCTTGCAATGATATTTAAAATCAATATTTTCAGACTGTTTAGTTGTTGTGATTATGTAGTTGACACTCACTGCATCACTACTCTCTCTGTTTTATCAACTGTCGAATTTGTTACATTTGCAAGCATTCTTTTTAGATCGAAATGGTGTTTTTAAAGTTCCTTTCTTCCCAACTCAAAAGCGTTCCAGGATTGTGAAGAAAAGCTGTGTATTCATGAAAAACGTTTGTCAATAGCACGACTATGAGATTGCAGACGATGCAGACAAAATATATGTGCTCAATGTTGGTCCCGACACAGACATCGTAATTGAAGAAGGCGACACATTTGATGCTTATATTTTGTTAGTTCAATTTCATAAAAAAAACAAAAATATCCTTCTTTCTGTAAAACATCAGTCTGATGATTATTTTTCAAATATTCTTAATTTTTGAGTTAATAAAAAATTTGTTTTTATATTGAAAAACTGTATAATGCCTTTAAGCCTCGTCTTCAAAACGAGGTAATTAAATTGTGTCAAGTAGTAAGTAATATTTGAGCCCGCATATTTCTCGAGATGAAAATGCAGCTCACATGACTTGATGGCAGTCTCTTGCAGTACCCGCCGCATACTGATCTAATGCGTAGTTTCTGACAGCCTGTTTGTCAATTATTTAAGGAAAATAAACAAAGAAACATTGGTTTTGAGTGGCGTGTTTGCATCTTATTCAACTGTATATAACTGTATATAACTTTATAAAACTCTTAATTTTTCATGATCTCATCAATTTTACGTTGTTTATATATTTCGAAGTACCGTTATATATTATGTTCACGATGATTTTATTAACGCTACGAGACCTGCAAATAACTTGTTTTTTTTTCATGTAAATATATTTTAAAGTATAAAAGATAGCTTTTACAGACACGTGTTTTATTTCTGCATGATTAACTTTTAATATAAAACAATTCACCCAGTACTTCGTTTATGGTTTTTAACAAATTTTTAGCGTGTTCCGAATTAATTGAGTTCCAAAACTGGTCAGAGTATTTTCTAGTAGACAACATAAAAACAGTTAGCAACGCCCTTGATGCTTCAAATGACACATATGTACACTTAAACCGAGGCTTCCTCGCTATTAAATTATTCCAAAAGGCAAAAATGCCCTGGGTAGGAGGGTGCAATCCGCTTGACAATTCTGGTAACATATGAGAAATTCGTAAGAAAATATTACAAACCATTTTATTTTTTTATTTTTCTGTATTAACAAAACATACAAACTAATATTTTACTCTATAAAAGTAACTTCTCTTTTATCTATATACAAAAATTGTTTCATAGTCCTTGTCGCCCTGGAACGAAGAAAACATCGAAACGAACTACGTGAAGTTGCAGCGACGAGTGACACAAATTTAGGAATTGAAGAAAAAAGGAAGAAGGCTTATCCATTATAAAAGGTTCTAATATCTCAAGTTTCACTCCAGTTAAATAGGCACGCATAAGACCTTAAATAATAAGTAAAATCTTGTTGACTAAAACATTAGGCTGCCTTACCACAATCAAACAAAATATGTATGGACTTTTTGATTTCCCCCTTCCCCCCAACTTCAAGGTTGAATTTTGAAGGCCAATCATTTTTTTTGGCTGTAGCACTGAGCGTGGGGAAAAAGGGGGTGTTAAATTTTAATACTTGTCCACTAATTTGTGTCCAAGATAAAATAAACTTGGTTACACTTATCTCCGATAAAGTCCCTAAACCCATACAAGGCGACTCTCAATGCGTTTAAAAAAGAAGTACTTACTGGAGTCTTTCAAAACAAAACAAAGACATATAAGAAATATACTCTGACCATAAGGGTCGGTTAAGAGTGAAAGCTTGGGTTAGAGCACATAAAATTTTAAGGTATTATGTTAGAAAAAAAATTTAACAAAAATAGGGTTTATTTTCCAGAAGAGAAATTGTAAAAATGAAAAAATGAAAACAAGACTACAAAATGGTGAAAAATAAAATGGCGTATAAAAAGGTTAAAATATTTCCTTGCAGCTGCAACCCAGTGCTTTTATTGTTTTCTTTCACTTTTTTCGTCTGAATGTCTGGGGCAACAGTCATTAAAATTTTCGTGCGGAATGGTCCAAGCGTTGCCGTACTCTTTTTTGTTATGTTGCTAGTAATTGAGGCACAAGACACGAGGTTTTTCGTAAAATAGGTGCCTCCTTTTTCAGTTAATTTCCTTTGATCGAAGTAAAGTTCTGCATTAGTTCCGTATTTATAGGCTCTAACGACTGCGATCTTTGTATCTGGAAGAGCTAATCCAATTTCAGCACAGCCGTTTGTTTTTGTAATGTCTTGCTCCACGCCCCTTTGCCATTTCTCGGCATCCCCGCATCTAGATCCCGCTCTAAGAACGTTTAAATATGCTTCGTCATATATTGACAAATAAGCAGACGTGTATGTGATACGTAGTTCTAACACATCTTGAATTTTATCTGGTTTGACAAACACAAAAAAGCCTTTACTACGCACTTCGGCTTGCTTTTCTTTGCAGTTTGGATCCGTAAAAGAATTCTCATGTACAGTTATACTACCGCCGGTTTTGTTACTCGAAATTTTGTAATATCGAGTGAGATAGGTTGTATCATCACCCGCCTCGCATACTTGACTAACCCATTCACCAGTGATATAATTTCGATATTTAGGCATCGGCAACGTAGGGACGACGTCCTTGTTTTTATGTTGTTGCATAACAGCACAAATCGAACAGCCTGGTCTATCTAACCGCGATAACCCATACTGAAATTCGAGGCCTTCGTAATCATGAGCACGAACGTGCACAGGTGGAATGTTTCCAAAATATAAAGTGTCGTATTTTTCCAGAATGTATTGCGTAAACCTTGTTGTTTTCGTTTTATCGCCGGTTATTCGAATTTTCTTGTAAGAGTAACTATGTAATCCGAAGAAATAACGACATTTCTTTTTCGTCAATACGTGTGATTCGAGCGCAACATCGGTGTTGATATACGCATCCAGATTTACCTTGTCGTTGATCTGCATCTGCGCTATTTTCGGTAGAGCCTTCGGACATTTACTCATGATCATATTTAGAATTTTTTCAAGCACGACAGAATTATCAGTTCGTACAGTAATTTTGGTAAACCTGAAATTTGTTGAAAACGAAGCCTTTGAGTTTGGCGTCGCAGTGGACGGCAACATGTCATACGCGCCGGTAATTTTCACTGTAAATGTCGGCTGTGTACACCAGCTGTCTGAATAATGGTATATGTAACCCGTCCAGTCGTTCAGGCCTATGTTTATGTAACGGAATATGTAATTTTTTTCTGGTGTGATCTCGCACCTAAAAATATAGCATTAAAAATGAGGTATGTTTTTCCGTACTATAATTAAGTAAATTCGTTAAACTTTAATTCGGTATTTAAGGCGGGTAACAAAATTTATTTAATAAATTTATATACTAATGTTTGAGTGAGTGAGTTTAAATAAAGTTAGACATATCTAAGACTTAATAAGTTTCAAAGTTAGTAACTCCTCCTCCACAGAGATAAGTCAAAATCAGGAGTCAGTAAATAGGATAAGAGCATACCATCAGCTATTTTGTTTATCAAAACGCGTGAGAGATATCGTAAAAGATACTAAAAAAATCTTGATCGTTTAAGAGCATTGAAAACATTAATCGACTTTCATATGCGTCCTCTCACTCATGAATGACGTCAAAAATAAACATTGCATCCAAAGAATCGATAGTCCTGGGAAGTGACGTTTATGTAGGAAACCATTTAGAAAATCTTTTTAGCAGAAGTACAACAATTTAATTTCCTTCATAAAAGTCCAACAACATGTTTGCAAAACTTTAAAATTAATAATGCGGAAAAAAAATCTTTTCACATAATTTTCACATAAATTCGACAACACGTTTTGTATTTTTCGAATAAAATTTAACTTTACGACAAATCCGCCATTTTAAAATATGTAAACAAAATCGCGTTATGTTAAGTTATGTTAAGCTTGTTTTCCTTTTCGTAACTACTTGATGTGGTGTGTAGCATTTGAATGACTCAGCGTAGGTGGCTACCGCATATAGCCAAAAAACAAAGAAACATTGTATTTTTACGTGACGTTTTACACAATTTCTGTAATTTATTTTAGTGCACTTTTTAGCACAAAAATACCGCAGGCTGAAGCAGACTCTTTTAAAATATGCTTCTTGAAAATATCTTATTTACATAATCGCACACTACAGCACTGATCAGTTTAGTTTAAATTATTCTTTTATAGTTAGCTGTAGAAAAAAATTGAAATAAAAGTCTACTTAAAAGGACTGGTACCTAAGTTAAAAAATTATATCTACCTTGAAGATACCCAATCACCGTGAGGTTTGGGCGCTTCATAGTTGAGTAATGGATGATGATAATTTACATTTTTAGCATAGTCGAT
This sequence comes from Hydractinia symbiolongicarpus, assembly GCF_029227915.1. Lineage (NCBI taxonomy): Eukaryota > Metazoa > Cnidaria > Hydrozoa > Anthoathecata > Hydractiniidae > Hydractinia > Hydractinia symbiolongicarpus. Next base: position 12,252,803 of record NC_079885.1, on the reverse strand, counting down.
ACATTTTTCGTTGGTACTGCATACAACATCAGCTATGACTAGGGAGAAGAAAATTAGTGTAAAAAATGTAAATAAAAAAAATATACTAGTAATTAAGTAATAACGGTGTTTCGGGGCCTCCAATTGTTTAAAATAATGTAAAAAATGTATTTTTTGTAAGTATTTAAGTTTGTGTGACCATGCATACACGTCTTTTTTATGAGGCTGAAATTATAGGTAGTTTCAACTGCTAACTCGCAAAATATTGAGAAAATTGATAGATTAACAGTGATCTTGCTGAAAAGAATTTTAAAGGTATAAGACAGGGGTCGACTCTAAAAATTTTCAGAAAATTTCCTTTAGCTATAAAATTAAAAAATATTCTGGCCGAACCGAACCGAAAAGTATGTTTCTTATAAAAATAGATGCGCATGTTTTGATTATTCACAGACAAAGTCGAAGAATGTTTTATCCACAGCGTGTAACACAAATAATTAAGACAAAAGTTCGTTTTAGAAAGTGTTAAAAGACGCCATATTTTTGTTTCGTGAAAAGGGTTATCAAATGTGGTCACCAGATGTTGTGTAGGTGATATCGTGTCTATTTCACGAGACGAAGTGTAGTAACTTTTAGAATCAATTCTGCAAAGATATTACAAAAGTCGTGGCAAGTATAAAGTAGAGCATGTTTGCTGTTGAATTGAATTTAAGAACCATTTCGATATATATAATAGAGAGAGAGGTCAAACCACCATCAAATAATAAAAACAAAAACAGTCAATCAAAGTTTATGTTTTAAGTCAAGTAGCGCATTGTTTTCGATCGACTAACTTCTTCAGTGTTCGCCCAAGGTTTTCTCGTGTGTCGTGTTACTACTGAACTCACTGGGGCTATTTTTTCTATTAATAGGCTTGCACTTCAGTTATGATGTCATATAAACGTTCTCTAGATGTACTAAAAATTGTCCCAGGTCATTTGCTGTTGATAAAAAGTTGAAAAGTGTAAAGTTATTCTTTGCGCGCGAAAACTTGTTACAGTTTTGACCAGAGTGTTTGAAAATGAATTTTTGTTAAAGCATCTTTGTTTGTTGGTCCACCCAAATGTTTGTTTTTAATCTTCAAAATGTCAATACAAAAACAAAAATAAGGTTAGAAATTTTCCCATATCCTTTTTAAAATAAAGAAGACGTCAAAATATAGCCACTTCATACTCAGTCCCAATTCGTTTTTAAAAAGCTTGTGTTGTCGATGTGCATTTTTATCAACTTTTAAAATTACAGAACTTCATCTAAAATAAAGTTTGCTTTAAAAAGTCACCTTCAAATTTGACACTTTTATTTGTCTCAAAAAAAAAACAGCTAAAAAAATACGAAACATCAAAATAAATTGAGCACTAAAACAGAATCAATCAGTTATTACAAGGAAAACAATGGGTCAATAAAATGTTATTTTTTTGGATTAATTTTTTGCTTCTAAATGAACACTGAAAATGCTAAAAAATAAATTTAAAATAAAATATTCATATTCCCGCCTATATGCGTCCATGCGTGGTGCTCGTGCACAAGTCTAATTACTTGTTTACTTATTTATTTATTTGTTTGTTTTAATCATTTTGTCAGTTTCCTCCCAATCAATACAAAAATAATTTATTTTGCGTAATTTTTTTAGTTTAATTTTTTTCTCAGTAGAGAAACATCGTTATTTTTTCTCGTTACAGAAAGATTTTTTTAAACTAAACAATTATATATATATATAAGAAATCACCGACATTTTAAGATTTATTAGTTACCATTTTTTAAAAGTTTTTTAAACTTTTTATAAATCAAAAAGGAAAACACGGTAGAGTAGTGGAGCGTGAGAATACTACGTTGGAAAGTGGCTAAAGCAAGATTTATCCATCTCCCTCCACCTATTTTTAAAACTGTATCGTTGGGGCTGACATCCACAGTGGATTCTTTCTATCTCGAGTACCCTTACGTCTAATTTAATTCCGTCTTTTTGTCTCAGCTTTTTCTATTTGCAAGCTCGAGACGGGTGGAATCTATACTGCATATGTTTTATGATTCTTCGACTCCTAACTTCTAATCTGCACGCTACACGACATCAATAAAACACCCGCTGTGATTTATATAAGTCTTATTAACACCCAATTAAAAATTATTAACATAATAAAAAATAGAATAAAAATTTACATAAAGGAAAAATAAATACTTACTAAAAAAATATAGAACAAAATACAATTCAAAATCCATTTGAATTGTGTGTCTGCATGAGTTTGAAGAACTCGCTCTCCCCTTTTTCGATGTTACTTATTTCTTTTCTTACTTCTCTATAAATAAAAAACACACACACGTTTAACTGTTTTAAAAACTAACAAACACTGCTTGGTAAACAAAAGAATACCAATGTTTTTTAAACTGAAGTGTTCAAGTATCATTCACAGCGTCTGCCACTCAGATGAACAAAGAAAAACAAAATAAGATTGAATAGCATAACACTTAAAAATATATCGCTTCGCAACTTATTAGTGAGAGAATTTTTAATATCGTCACTTTGATTGTCACTTTAGTGTGTAAAAAAAAGACAAGTGTCATTGACAGACGCATCAAGATTACATCTTTTATCAGAAGTTGATAAGAAACAAAAAGCTTTTTTACTAGAGCCTCGTTTCCACGACGTTCCAACCCAGCCTTAAAAGGTTGATTTAATTAAAAAGTTGATCTCAATCAGATTCATTTAATTACAAATTGATTGAATTCTCCAGTTTTCCAAATTACGTCAGTTTTTACTTTGAGGCGATTGATTTACGCCATAAAATATTGTCAAATATTTTATGGTGTGGGTTATGTGAATGGAGACGTTCTTTTTTACTTTGCTATGTGTAACAATTGAATAATTATTACTTCAATATAACTATAGCGTATCTGTTACTTTATTTTCTAACACGTTCATCCATCCTCTCCTCGCTTTTGCTATCACTTTCGCCCCTCCCAAAAATTTCGCACCAAGATACGGTTTTATCACCTTTGTTATCAATCTGTATTGGCTTCTGTATTGGCTTCTGTACGAAATGCAGATAAATATCTCAACCTTTTCAGACTTGACATTTATTCATTGCATAGTTATGTCTACAGATAAGAAAAACAAATATGCCTTTCTGATTGGTTGATACAAACAACTGCTCACAGCATTTGAAAGGCGATGATGTTTTCAAAACTTGTGACCAATTAACTTATTCTTCCTCAAAACTTATTGCATCAAAAATCGACATTTACATCTAGGAGGGATTAAATAGCCTTGGTCTCAGTCCTCTTGTAAGTTTATTAAGCTTGTGAAGTTGTTTTAATAAGAAACACAGGTCAGCGGATAAATTTTTGACTGGATCTCGGTCAATGTTGTTTTTTGTTTTTATTGTTTGCGGTAAAAGTTTTTGCTATTTTTCGAGTTACTAACAAAACAACTACAATTCCGAAGATAATATTTTTTTGGCTATTTAGAAACGGCATCACTTGGTCAGTAACTCAACAGATAGCAGGGTACAAATGTTCTATTTGGCAGGGTGTAGGCGTCGAAACGTCGCTAGCTGCACTTTCTGCAATGTTCACGTTATGGAACAAAACGCTCCACGACCCGGAAAGGTCCGAAAAATTGTGAAAATCAGATAGTGCGTGATACTTACATAAAAAATGATTTCCCGATTGCTTGTGGTTACGAGCTATGTATTCCGTCCTTTGCAATAATTTATTGTTTGAAATATTTGGGATACAAATATTATCTTTTTCGCAAAGGTATTACAATATTCCAGGTAAAAAAATGAAGACACGTTCCCCTATATTTGAAATAGTTAGGAGTTGAAGAAATTTCTTAATTTACTGTAAATACTTGTTTAGGAGAATAAGAACGCGCACTTGTAAGTTCTTAACATTTTTGTCGTGGGTGCCACACTAAGTGGATTTTCCGAGCGGATTGGTTTGAATAGTAATAATTCCTTCGACTGTCGTATTGTTGACAGGTTTGCCGGCATCAGTTTACCTGTTCGATTACTTAGTAGTTGAGGTTTTTCTTGGCTTAATCAAGGGACACTTTTTAAGGAATAATTTAGTTAACCCTAAAAATAGTGTGACGTCATAAAAAAATATTTCTTCGCACGTAGAATAATAGAACAGGTTTTTTTCTGTTTTTATTGGCGTACATGAAAAATGATGTACACTGGAGCAGTGAAAATGCATTGCAGCTTACAGAGTATTTTAATCACACAGGTCTTAATTGCTGAAAATATGATAACATATTACAGAGCTCATAACCAGTACTATTTGTCCGAAATTATAACAACCGAAAAATTTGAAAACCTGGGATAAGTCACCTTAAGAACAGAGGACACTTCACAGTACAATTTTGGGATTTGACCACCTTGCAACAGGACCAAGTGGAAGCAGCACCATGCATTTTATGACAACCTTGTATTTCGAGAAAATCGTGGAACGAAGACATTCTAAGACATGACAAAATAAGTACCATTTCCATTCTTTATCAATTTAACTACAATGGCTTTAATGTTCTAAATTTTTAGCTTAGGGAATGTTTTTTTTTCGTATAGTGGGTCGTGCGTAATACATTACAGTAACAAAATATTTTCATGTGCGCACTAAGTAATCTTGAGGAAAAAAAAGGCAAGTGGAAGACAAAGAGAAAAAGGAATTCAACTTATTAGATTACATTAATGAATATTTTGCTATAAAACATGATACCTGAAGTGTATTTAAATGCATGATGAAAAGCGAAAGAAAAAAGATGTAAGAGTTAATAAACAACAGTGATTCTAACAATCAATAAAAACGAAGAAATTGTTGTTGTGCTGTAGTGCAAAGCGTACCGTAGTAAGACATATTTTGGCAATGGCATGCCAGTGTGATAATAAAATGCACCAATCAGGCTATCAATGCAAACTCGCGCGCATTAAACATTATTCGAAAAATTAAGCTAAACCATCAACGATGAAGAGTTCGGAAGAGTTTTTCCACGGTGTTGTAAAATTAAAATGGTAGCACTGCACGGGAAATGAGGATAGATGTGACCTGCTGAAAAAACTAATCGTTAATAATTTTGGACGATTCCGAATACCCGGACAATCTCCAAATTCAAGATATATGGAATCTAAGCCTGAGCCATAAAACACACGAATAATAATTTCCTTTATATCGATCAATTTTAAATGTGCGAATCTTTTTATAAAAATTAAAAATCGCCATATTAATATTTTAATACCAACTACTAAACAGATGTGATTTCATAATGGCGTCAGACTTTTTAGACAGTACATTTAATCTCTAGAAATGAGTGAAAAAGGCGTTGATAATATTCTTAGAAGGCGGGGGTAAATATAACCTACCATAAATTAATAATCATTTGTCATTGTCGATCGCACGTTGTTATTGTTTACCTGGAGAAAAACCTAAATGTTTGCTTCACACTCTTCTCCACAGATGTTCCTGACCTCGTCCCCATAGTAAAGTTATGATGAATTTGACGTCTTCCCCGTGATAAACATTTCTAGGCAAGAAACCGAGAAGAAGAGTGTCACGTTTCGAGCCATGTTTTTCCTCCACGTTATTCAAATTTTGTTTTGTAGTATTTTACACTTTTATGCATTTTTTTACAAAGGCGAGATATAACTCTGTTTTTTTTAGCTGAAGGTCACAATTTAAAAGGTGCAGGGACAGGTCAACAAATTGAAATTCTATAAAACGTATAGATATGGGAGGAGAAGGAGTCACTGATCAAGAAACAGATCAAGAAAAAATCTTCTGGCGAGAAGCGTTTCTTGTTTTACACCGCCAATTAAATAAGTGAAACAAGTTGGACTTCCCAATAAGATTTGAAATTAAGCTAACACATAAAAGATGTTGTTAATATAAATGATGAAGAAGAAAGCAAATTATTGAACTTCAACATCTTCATTTCCACTTTTCTTCACGTGATTCACAAACAAAAATGATCTCACGTTTAAAATTACACACAAAAGTTATGAAGTGTAAGCCGAACTTTAATAAACATTTTAATATCATGTAACCTTAGTAATAACATAGCATACCTGTCTAGGTCTTTCCTTGCGTATATTTACAACATGCTGTGAAGAACTTGGAACTAAACAAACAACACAGTGCTTTTTTGTGTCGAGAGAAAAGATAAAAACATCTGCCGCCACGAATATTTATTGTGTTTTCCAATGATTAGATAGCCGTGATAAGTACCAACATTAAAATTATTAAAATTAATTAACACACGTAAAATGTTATTCTTTCAGATGTCCTCAAGCTGGGGAAAAAATGAGAGTAATTACAAGAAAAAATTGTTATGGTGCAGTACGTGAAACTTTGTTTGCAGATCGTTATATGAATATATAGTCTCAAAGACTGAATATAAAGTTTTTGTTTAAAATAATAAACGGAAGTAATAAAAAAATAAAAAAAGGTTAAATGAAAATCGGAAAAAAAACGGATAAAGTTTATGCAGGTTTTGATTCCACGCGAATTTTTGCAGATCAGGTGTATTTCGTCGTAGAGAAACCTGATAATCGAACAATATGGTTATTGAAAATGTAATAAAACGATGGGATAGAATAATAAAAAATCGAGATTGTAAGAAACAAAAGAAACACAAACTTTTTTCTACCTCAATATCTCAGCCAGCTACATCTATTTTGACCTTTGAATTAAATTTTGTCTTGTGGTATCACGCACAGCGCTTTTTCCTCATTTCAGTTTTGAAAACATTACATCACCATCAGTATAATCGTGGACGCAAAAAAGACGGAATAATTTATCACCGCATTGTTACCGCATGTTAACTCGAGCTATTTGAATTTCAGGGATCGCAAAATGATTCTGACCATGGTTGGGCGCCAGGTAAGAAATAGATGGCTGGTAAGAGACAAAAAGGCATGGGAACAACAATGTTTCTTTGCCTACAATAATGTTTCTTTGGTTTCAGACGGATAAAAAAAAACAAGTAGGAAGGGGAACTTATTTAAAAATGGGTCGATTTTCATACATCGCAAATACTTCTTACGTCAGTATATATACTGACGGTTAACCACTGGAAACAAACCAAATAGCATGACATTCGAAAATTTGTTATAAGCTTAATTATTCTTTAGTCGATATTACGGTTAACCGCTGCAAATTTATTATCATGACTCAACCAATACGATTGTGTTTCCATGTAACAGGAGCATTAACCTGCGCGGGTTTTTATCCATGTTTACATCTTGATTGGCTGATAACATTATAAAATGAAATTTTATCTGCTTGCTAAATTGCACATCCGAAGGCATCTATTGATGTGATTTTGACGCGAATTCAATGTTATCTGTTGTTGACGATGACCTTGTGCTGCTAAAACATGTAAACTATGGTTGCTCATAGTATTTAACGACTCATATATGCATCAAAAATGTCGATATAATGGTGATTCTTTGCAGCCTTCATTCCTCTTTTATATTTTAGTTAAAAGTGAAACTCTTAGCTAGCTAGCAAGCCACATAATTCTTGTCTGGTTTTGAGATTCCAATACTTTTTACTCTGAGAATGTGCCTACATAGCTGGATTAAAAAAAAAGTTGAAGTTATCGTACTGTAAAAAACATAATGTATTGGTAAAAACAGAAAAAGCAGGCCGAGCACGTTATATTTTAAATATTTGGAAACCTCAGCATCAATGTTCTAATAAACTAGGTTCTTATAAAAAAAACATATAGGCCCGTGAACAAAGTTAGTTGCGCATGCGCTGCATTCAAACATTAGCGTCGTATTATAACAACATGTGTTTTCTCACACATCGATAGAGCATACCACGGCCAACATCAAAAGAATAAAGCAGCTCGTTATTAAAACGCGGACTTGGGCTAATAATTAGAAAATATGCCAGAAACATTAAGATAAGGAACATTTAAAAACCAGTTATTGTCGGATATGGGCAACTTTTGCGGAAATTTATTTTAATGTCTAACACTTTAAGCCGGTGTTTTTTTCTTATATAGTCTTGTTGCATTGGGGTAAAAAGACAAAAATAAGCTAAAATCCACGCAATTTTTTTCCCATCCTGTCTTCATCAATTTTTACACTTTCTTTAAATTCGCAATTTGTTTTATTTTTTCTTGTGGCTGTATTGCTCCCAAGTTTGGTCCCATCTTCTAGCTTCAGCAAACTCAGGTTAACCTTGTCCAGACCTCTTCTTTACTTTTTGATATTAAGATGGCGTTCAGAAAAAAAGATATGCCAATATCAAAAAATGCTTCGTGCCCGTTGCAACACAGCTACTTCCCTTTGCGACTTGATTGTTTAAAAAAATGGTGTGGTACTGTACACAGCATGGACTTTCTTGAGTAGTTAATGCATATAGCTGGCTCACTGACCGTACATAACCCATCATATAAAGGGTATCAACGCGGTAAAATTGCAACTTCAAAGAAAAGCGAACTCGACCTCGTTCCCATCACTCATCCCATCACTGATAATTATAATTATTAGCGTCTGGGAAAAAAGGACCCTAGACAAACTCGATGATGAAAAGACTTTTCAAGTTATCAAGATTTACTCTATGACATGAAGGCAATCCTAGATGTCTACAATGCAAAATTCCACATTTTTTTGTCAAACAAATTTACATCATCCTTGACTAATTACAATAAAAACTTTTTTAATTTTTTTTTTTGGTAACCAGTGCAAAGAATGCTAAAGTAAGGAACAAAAAAATGAAGCTAACTTTTTTTAATTTTTTTAGTAATACACGACTTTAGTTTTTCGACCAGGTTGTTGTTTTGACCAATTGTAACACTTTTCTTATTTTTTTATCCGGGGTTCCCGAGCGAACAATCTTATATAAGTTGGACGGCTTAATCCCTTGAGTTCGAACTAAAAACTTATTATTGGTACATCTAATGCTTGTCAACTTTGCCAACCAGTTTTAAATAGTCTACGAAGTGCGTATTTTCTTTGAATTAAATGACTTACACGATACTCGAGGCATAACAATACAACGCAAGGTGAAAATTTCCAATAACTTTTCGTAAATATAATACAAATTCCAGTTCAAAATTAAATTCTAACGACGTAACTTTTGATAAAATTCTGATCCCACAAAAGAAAAATTATTTAAATAGACAGTCGCAACCTCGATTGCAGGTCTGCTTGTTATATTCTCATAACATTTGCAACTAATAGAAGCTCAAAAAAGGGGAAGTTGAACAAACTTCAGTGATAACATGTTTAATTTCGAAAGCATGTCAAACCCTTCATCAAGTGGGGCGTGCGTCAGGCTTATTTCGTATAGGTAAAAAGAATTGCAATGAATTTCAACCTAAAGAAAAAATTGTTAATGCACATTCCTGTCTCATGTCGTTTTCTTTTGGTTGAAAAAGTTTCAGCTTTTTTGCCTTTAGTTATTAAAAGAATTTACCTAGCAAAATCTAATGTATATTTACAATAACAATCTTGAAATAGCACTATTGTAACCAGACACCGCCACACGACAACTTGTACCCCGCTAAATTTATACCAAATAACAATACCCTTGCCTCGTGGCGTTAAAAGGCGGTAATATAACACAACAAAATCCGAACATTGTGGAATTCGTTTCTTAATTACCCTTCTGAAGTTGGTGGGGTGTACCATCCTTTTTCATCGTGAAACTTTGTCAGTTTTTTAAATGTCAATTCTGCTTCTTTTTTGTGGTAATTTTCGTTGTATTTATCGTGCAGCCGTCCGTTGCCCTTGACAACCTGCGACGAAAACTGCATGATCATCGCCTCGATCGTATAAACACTACTCCATCCTCTTGTCGTTAGTAACTCCATACAGATCGCCCCCCCTGACAGTACGTAACCATTGGAGATACGAGGATGGACGACGCGTAAAAATGGCGGCGCAAAAGGAAAATTATCTGGAAATCGAATGTTTAACAAGATGTGGGAAATATTACTGGTTCGCATATCTCGATATAACCTACTGTCTTGGTCAATGTGGTACAGCCTAATGTTCCATTCTATTAAAGAGTTTTCAACAAGTTCAATGACAAACGCTGGGTCCGTGCATTGTGATATTCTATAACAAGTTTCGTATTCTCTCATTAAACGCTTTGCAGCTATACCATTTATTCGCTTTTCTATGATGGGAGGAACAGGGGATGCTATTGCCTTCGTAGTAGCAACTTTGTTTACAGTCTCTTTAGTCACATGTTTTGTTTCATTTTTCGCATCTTCTGTTGCTTTTGAATCGTCATCCTTAAATTCCTCTGAAAGTCTTCTCGTAAGAAATCTGATTTTTTGTTTTAACATCCTAAACGAAAAAAAATCAAAATAAAGTACGAAACCCTAAGAATTAAAAATACTAGATGCTAGATCGCAGATCTTTTTACAAGTACTAAATTCACTCTAGATAAAATCAGACTATGGGTTTTCAACTAGTAGGGAATCCATCCAAAATTACGTCAATCGAAAAGTGAGGAATTTCCGTAAATAAATTTTGTGTTTTATTTAGTACAGTTAAAAATAGCACTCTCGTAAAAACAATATGCGTCCCTTCTATTACACGTGTAATTAACGTACTATGAACAAACTACACTGTACTTAGCTTAAAAAATCAGTTGATCTGATTTTTGATCGGCGAAGAATAGCGTGCAGTGGTTTTCTAAGTAGGATAACTTGCGAACAGTAATAATATAGAAACTAATAAATACGAATATAAAGATTTAACCAGGGGTTATTTCACAACTTTTTAAATGTTGCTTCTGTAAAAAAAATATCGAAAAGTGCTAACAAAATAGATTGGTGAAATTTCGAGTACAAAAACTACCAATTTCTAGCCAATAAAATTACTGAACGTGAAATAAACTACGACCATAGTCTAATTTGATTGGCTATTTTTTAATTGTTGTTTGCTTTGTTTAAGATTGCATTAGAGCGAAAATCAAGCCAAAGACTATTGGATTGGCAAAAAAGTAATATATCCTAGCCACCAACAAGCATTAACTATCGGCAGCAAAATATGAAATATTTTTTAATATCTGAAATTCATGTTTACAAAATAATTATTTAAAAACGAAAGCTACAGTTTTGTTTTTAACGAAATAATTTAAAAAAATTATATACACAAGAAATGTAGATAGATAATATCAACTATGGTTAACATAATATTGCATTTCCGCCGGCGAGCAACTCGGATGCGCAATTTTGATATATAGTCATGTAATAAACATAACACGGGTAATCAAGATAGATATAAACAAAAGCTGTATCCAGATAGGTGGTATCAGCTCTCTTTACTGAATATCAGTGTTGTGCCGGGCTCGACGTAGGATAAACCCGATAATTTTGGTTTTTCAAAATCGTCTACTTCTTCTCTTTCTTCTTCAACCTGTAATAAAAAACACGCCATCTTTTAGTGGTTTTACTTAAGTAGGTTGCCACTTAAAAATAAAAACTATAGGTCTAAATAACCTTGATGTAATCTAGTTCACACATTTCTAGAGTTTATCTTTACCAAATTAGAATACCAACCTTGGCTAACGTCATTTGATGACGTAATGGTTCATGAATTTCCGGATTCCACTCGCGAAATCTAGACAACAACAAAACACATAGTAACTTTTTTGATGCAAAATCACATCACAAGACAAACGAATCTCAAAAGGAACGGTGGATAGCATGTTCATGTTTTTATTACAAAAAAACATGTCTCCCATGACAAGGCTAATTGTTAGTAAACTTTTCACACATTATTAAAAAATTCATTACACAAGTGTACACGATCACAAGTGCACACCCAAAACCCAGGAAGAACAAAGATAAAAAATATAAAAATGCACTTGACACCAACAGCTTGTTCACACTAATCATCTTCAAGTACTCCATATGATTTCCTGAATACAACGTATTCAACACAAATCATTTCTACACCAACCAACCTGAATGCATGTGGGTCTTCATTTTCAACATCTTCATACAGCTTGTTATTAATCTCAGCTATATCGTCTTTCACCTTCTGTTTATATGCAACTACATCCGAATCATATCTAAAATAAGAAATACAATTCAAAAGTAAAAACTCATATTTTTTAATAGCCTGGCAAAATTTCAAACTATCATTAACATTCTGAAAAAATGCATGTTAATAGCTCAGGTCTATTTACAGTGAAACCTGTTTAAAACTGTTAGGACAGATCATCGAGTTATAGCCTTGTTTTTATAACTTCTTATATTTCGTTTTTTATAATACAACCTTTTCACTTAACTAAATGCCGAAAAATGCCGTTTTCTGTCTATATATACTAAAAATAATGTTCTAGAATGTTTTTTTCCGAAGGTTCCTATTATCATGCGCTAAATCATTCTTCGAATGTTCGAGTTAGTCCGTTATGTCTACTCAGCGCTTTATATGTTCCAGAATAATCTCGCATTCGCGACAATAGCGGACACCAACAGGCATTTTTTACAACGGAGGAAAGGACAGCCACACTCTCATAGCACAATTTCTATGAAAGGAACAACAATAAAATAATTTTTGTTTGTCCGTACTAAGACAATGTTTTAAGTTCTCGATTAATCTTTCTTTGATTTTTAGCCATTTAATGGTCTTTTTAGGATTGGAAAATGACAGTCATGACAAGCATGAAAAAATGACAAAAAAAATACAGCATTATCTACACATCAATACTTACAAGTCTGCTGCTTGAGGATTGAGTGGGTCTTTACAATCAAACTTGTAAAAAATTCGACGCATGTACAACAAAATTTGCCATATATGATTAACATTAGGCCTAAAAGTTTAAAAAGCATATCATTCACGAAAACAATACAACAATATTTCAAACTTCGTAAGTTAAAATGTCTACTTGTAACATTTAGCCAACCCAAAGAAAACAGAATATTTGCAAAAGAAAAAGACTGCGAAATAATATATAACAATATATCTATACAAAGTGTATTTTACTAAAAATCTGACATCATAATTTCATCGTAATAACGCAAATATCTTGTAAATAAAAAGAGTTCTTTTAAAGTTTTGATAATGCTTCTGAAACAAATTTTTAAGCTCCACAACATAAGTACGCATGCATCGCTTGTAAATTTTGAATAGAATAAAGTTACATTTCCTACCACAAAACAATAGCGTGGGAAAGATGTGGCTTCAGTTACCCGAACAATCACCAGAAAATCATGAGATTATAAATCCGATTTTAGCTTAAACAGGAGGGTGTCTGGCGAATTTATTTGATCAAATGCAAGGTCGTCATAGGTCACTAATGCAGGGTTCTTGTCTGATTAAATAAAGATTTTTACCCATAAAAGGTCCTAACATTTGACAATAAAATGAAACCGCCATTATAAGTAAAGTAATTTATAGTTGTGAAATATCTCACTGAAAATTGTGATGAGAAAAAAGTTTTGTACACCTTGACAGTAGAAATAATCCATTCCAATAGTTTCACTATTTTCACAATAAATTGGATTTAAACAATAAGTCAAAAGAATATTGGAACAAACCTCCATGAGCTAAATGCTCTCTCTAGGTCCAGACCTCCTGTAGATGGATTGATAAAAGGGTGGAACACAGTAGGAGTAAATGTTACTGACTACAAAATAAATTGAAAATAACTATTAACATACTTGTAAATATTGTCTAAAATGCAATAATACAAACTAAAAATGAAAATAAATTATTTTCAGCACTGAAATTCTTAAATAGGAAACAAAAAAATAGGGCTTACGGGACAATCCCCATCAGGATAATTACTTGGGATTTTCATAGAAAACCTAAATACACCATCTTGATAGATTCCTTGCCGAATGAATACTACACCGAACCAAACTATACAAAAAAGAGAATAGTGCAAACGTACATTAGTTAAAAATCTAGGAGTCAGTTGAATTTTTTTTCAGATTTTTTTAAAAAAGGGTTCAAAATCAAAAAGTTCATTCTTTTTTTTTGTTTAAATAAACAAAAGAGTGTCCTATTCTCACCATTGTTTTTGTTTACATGTAAGTTGAAAATATCGTTTATATTAGACAAAGAAATTATAATCACCATTTTTTATCCCTAAACACAAATTTCATGTTTAATGTACAAAAACAAGCATATTTTCAAGAACTATAACCTGAATAATTTGAGGATAAAAAGTTGAGAATCAATCTCTTGATGAAATAAATATACCAGACAAGTAAGACATGTTCAGATGCTCCACCACCATTCGCTACAACACACTTGGAAACTTATTTCAACATGCACACACACAAGATTATTATTCATTTTAACAAGTCACAGGCCGATGCATTATTACAATGTTTACCTAGAGGATCAGCAAAAGATGGAATAACGTATACACCAGGTAACCTTGTTTTCTTCAAATGATTGCTAAAAATAAAAAACACTTAACTTTTACTCTGCACTTTAGAATTTTGACTCCCTGGTGAACAACCAGACAATAAGGTGATAAGAAACTTTTTTATGCCTGCAGAATTTCAGTGGGGATATAAACGGTTTCACGAAAAATATTTTTCCTTGGAAAAAATCCTTTTTTATTCAATATGCAATTTTCCACACAATGTTATATTTTCAATACTCCCTCCCTCTTGTAACGGGTGTTGTGGCACAACTCAGAGGTTTTTTCAAGGTGAAAAATCATAGAAGTGGTCAATAATTGGACACATTTTTTTATTGCACTCTCCACAAGTGTGCTATTTTTTCTATTTGTGTAGTTTGCTTAGCCAAAATAATAAAAACAATTATGTCTTACTTTCTATAAGGCATTTGAAGTGAGAGTTTTAAGTGCGTTATTTATGTGGCAACATGGAAGACACCCCTAAGAACATTCAGTTTTAAAAGTTTAGCATCCTATATTTTTTCTGTTTTTTTTTTTTTAGTTTAAAAAATAACGTCCAAACAACTTTATATTTTCCACTGCGTGTAGGAAAGGTAGCTGTTTAAATAAAATAACGTGTAGCACACTAGCAAATTGAGACAACAGTTTTATACAACAGGAGACCTTATTATAACTGTTAGTTTTCTTTTATTTTTATAGGGTAAAACCTGGTCGACATGATATAAAGCTAAAATCTCCTTAGCTTGATTAATGATTAACCTTTATGAGTCAGCTACGTCGCTATTCAACAGCAAAGAAAAAACATTTAAATTGTGTATTATGTATATATTTAAGCTAAGTATTATAATGTGTCGTGAATTAAGATACTGGCCACTTTGCTGCCTCCCAATTTCAAAACTTGGTACTTGCATTTCATGTCTCCATGTAACTTGTTTTTGCACATGCTTTTGTTCACCCGACTAATAACTGCTCAGTCTTCTTGTTTTACATTTTAATCAGACCTGATGCTGATCCATAGGAGATTAAAATATATTGTCAAAATATAAAATCAATGGTATTGATTTTCCCACACACATTGTGGTCAGTAATTTCAAGACTTTTAAACCTCTTTAATTCATTCACCATAGCAAGCAGCTATAAACGGCTTAGAAATTTGTGACCCTTTTCTATCAGGCCTCTACAAATGACTTTTAGTAATTTTTTTGCTGTTTGTGAAATTTATTTATGGAATATTACATCAGAAATGTGATATTCATTAAATACACTTTAGCAATAAAAAATATGTGTATTAAACTTAAATTTCTTTGGGAGAAAGTAGGGTAGTCCTTGTAATATTTTAATATACCAATATTTTATTGTTGCTAAGCTTTGAGGTGTTAATCTTTATTTTAATTCACAACAATGACTCAACTTTAATTCAGGAAGTGGCAAAAGTTTGAAATTGAACAATGTTGATTTCCAAAAGCATTAAAATCAAACATGTATATATTTTTTTTCTTTTTCGGTACTTAAGGAATAATAACTATAATATATAATAATTTTGTTCATGTGAAGTTCATTTTTTCCAAGCAGTCACATAATAAGTTCCCCCAAAAACGCTTTTCTCTAAAGACAAGTATTTTCATCAGAAAGATTCTCTAAAAAATTTGTGTTGTAAGAGTAAACTTACAATTCTGCTGCAATAGAATGTTCTAAAAACAATGGTCCATAACTACTTATGTACTCATTACTAGTAGGAGACATTTTGTCTTTCAAGGATTGTTTCATCAAGGTTTCTTCTTCCGCAGTTGGTATCTGTGGCATTCTACGCTCTGCTGTGCCACTGATTTTCGATTTGGAGCCATCTTTACCAAGTGGAGTTGAAAATGAAAACTAAAAAGCATAGTATAATAGATTTCTAATTTGTAGCATAAAGCCACCAAAAAAATTATATATACTAAAATGAAAAAAAAGTATGTGTATGTCAAATGCATATTTGCCAACAAAAATTCACAGTCATAGAATCACATACTTTAAATTGCCAAAATCAAATACAGCACTTGTAAGAATATGAAGAACTTGACCCCCCCCCCCCCTATCTAAATGTTCTTATCCAGGAATATCATTAGAAAGTGCATTCGAAGGAATAGAAACACCGCATAATTTTTTGATAAGACAGTTTCTTTTTTAAACACACAGGGAATTCCACAAAAAGAAGAACACGCATGCTACACATCGCACGCGTAATCTATTTAAGAGAATTTGCGCGTGCGTTTTTGTGTTTTTGTGTGTGTGTGGTTTATTTCACTCCTAACCAGTGCTTAAAATAACGGCCGGTCAAAGGTCACTGATCGCCGAATTTTGTTAATTGACCGTCAGGATCACGTTATGAGCGGTCAGACTAACCGGCGATCGATTCTTTGCTTCGCAAAAAAAAACTATTTATCTACTATTAAGAATAGATAATAATCTCGCTTCACATTTATTTACCATTGATTCTTACACATTTTTTCATATAGACAATGGAGCAGCGTTTTCAATCAAGGACCAAAAACACTTTAGTCACTTCAATAATGCGCACCTGGAATGTCTGTAATGTTTGTATAAAGTAATTATTTACTATACTAAAAATCAAAGAAAAAAATGACTTAAAGTTCGGAATTTGAATTAAAAACATGCGCGTTTAAAAATGAATTATTTTTAGAAATTGAATACGTTACATTGCGTAATAACACCTGTTGTTCTTTTTGAATGTTACTGGCTTTTTATGTTTCGAGATGAATTCATTAGGTTGTCTATCGCAGAAGTCGCCGGTGGCATGCTTTGAAAATGCTTGTTATGGGCACAGCTTAACATGAAGCAAAACTGTACAGAAGACTCAATTGTTAGTCTTCGCAGAACATCTCTTTTCACAAAACCGAGGGCAGGGCTGACTTATTGCTTGCTGTGTCGTGTGGGAGACAAAACTTCTGGACTTCTTTTTAATACGACATACAATTTTTTTTCGATTATTATTACTAAACATATTTGATTTCTCTTTCCCCTTTTAAAAAGATTTTTTTAAACTTTATTTAACATGTTTTTTCTTTGGTATTACATTACGAGAATATTTGTCCGAAAACTGTATTAAGATACAGGACACCTAACCTCTCCCATGTTCTGGTTATATTTAACTTACAGGGGTGTGCACTCTTCTTGCAGTATTCTCTGTGAAGATGAAGGTCGGACTGACTTGTGGCATGGGTCCAAATGGTCTTCCGTCTTTCGTTCGAGTCTCAGTGTAATGCACCAGCCAAGCATAAAAGTGTCAGCATGAAGGAAAGGGGCGACTTTAATGTTCTCTATACCTTACGTTCTTCATAAAACACCGACCGTGTTTGATTGTGGCATTCATTTAAATTTCACAACAAAATAACGCCAGCAATTTTTTTGCAGACGCAACTGCAGTAACTTCGTGTTTTACGTCAGCAGTGTGCCATGTGCAACCTAGTTCCCAGGCAGCTTGCTTTTATGAGCGCGAGGAAAGCAAAGTTGACTAATTATCATTCATTGTGTATTGACGAAGTACACCAACATGAAGGTAGGTCAATGGGACTTGTATTTTATCAGGGAGGCATAAGGCATTTCGCAAGGAATCACATATATTTTTGACCGCCGAAAAATTCAATTTGACTGGCCATTTTGGATCTCCAACAGTCAGTATGACCAGCAGTGGTCAAATATTTATTTTAAGTGCTGCTAACAGTCCCATAATAGGCATAAAAGTGCTAAAGATATTAACAAAACACCTTAGTTTGGTCTACATTGTACTCACTGTGATGGTTTGCCATTTTGTTCGTAATGCTATTTACCCAAACCTTGTCCCCAGGGCTATATTTTCTCTCTAGGTTATCTTTATTCGTAACAATGGTAAAAACAAGGGTTTTTTTTATTTATTAGGAGCATCTTCTTTTATGCAGTTAAGAATTTTAAAATAAAATATTCAATACACATTTAACACACACAGAAAAAAACACAGCATTTAATTTACAAACGTTTATTTAACACAGGAGGAGAAACACAGCATTTAATTACCATTTTTAAAATAATTTAATTTAACCACAAGTGGTTATAAACTGTTTTTTATGATACAGTTGAAGCTGATGATGTTAGCTGATTGATTTTTCAAATATAGTTTTTAATAGTTAAATGCTTTATGCATTGCCGTAAGCAGTAAAATAACTACGCTCTAGAAAATCAACTTCTTATAATTTCTTCGTTATTTGGCTTTTTACGCGAATAAAGAGCATATTTAGCATGTGCGATGAATCGTATGCCTGGATAGCTGTTGCACGCGACTCATAGAATTCCCTGTCAGTCCTTGCTTTGAAGAAGAAGAAATATCAGAATGACATTGTATTTGATGGTATCTAAATCACATCACTTATTAGACGAAATTTGTTTTTTGGTCTTCGCAAATAATGTTTTAAATCTTGAATATTGACAAGATTCTTTTTCAATTAGCCTAGACTTTACATTGGTTTTGATATATCCTTATCCTAGATGGGGTTAACAATGGCTGTGATTGTAATCAAATACCGGGAATAACATTTTTCCTGAGGATTTGGCGTGGTCAAAAACAGGTGTATTGGGTGCAGTTAATTTGGCTTTGCAAAGTAATTTAACATGACATTTAGATACACAGATGTTTAAAGATTCTAATATACCTTGCTTTTTAACTGTTGTGCAATTGATTGTTTGGTCTGTGATTTAAACATGTTTTTACCAAAGTTTACTTCAATTTTATATATTCATTCATCTAGAACAAAAAAGTATAATATATATATATATATATATATTTTTCCCTATTCTGAACTACATAATAACCATTTGCTAACTTAGTAATTTTGGTCAATAACAAGTAGTTTACTACTTGTTAACAATTTCTATATATAAAATAAATTATAAAATAGTCTCAAAAGACTTTCCTTACCGCATTTTCCGGTATACAACCCGCACATTGTATAACCCGCACCTCAGCTTTTTTAGTGAGTTATAAACTAGATTCTATCCTGCACCCTTGTATAACCCGCATAAAATTTCAATCGATGTGTTTTACTTACCCGCACCTTTGCATAACCCGCACCGTGTTAAGAAAAAATTTAGCGTATTTTTACTTACCCTAATCATTTTATAAACATGTGCGTGTGTTCTGTTTTTTCGTGCTGGAGACAAGTGGGGGACGTTTAAACTTGTGAACCCCAAACACGAGAACCGAGCGTCTGAACTAGCGACCAGTTTTAACTTCCTTGTCTCCGATTGCCGAAATAATAATGAATTAAAATTAATTTGACAAGTTGATCTTCTGCTAATGCTGACAGTACTAAATCAGACAAAGCTGTTTTCTTTTTATTTGTAGACATTAGTTTCAGCCAATAATAACTTTTGCTCCCTGCGATTAAACAAACAAAAAACAAAAAAAACCATTCTATGTATCGGTTATAAACCTAAAGTAAAATCTCTGTTTTTTATAAATACTGGAATAAAAATAAACAACATAATAATTATCACGGATTGCCTGGTAGTGAAATACCTGTCAATTACACCTAAAAATGATACCTGCTATATTGCTCTATTACCAGAAGCAAATCATTTCAATGTGCTCAATGTGATTGGAAAGATATAAATAGATTAGAATTATATTCAACACATAAGAAAAATGATCTCCAGAATTGTGTTTCAGAGAGAGCTCGTAATATTAGCACTGGCAAGCAATAGAAAGTTAAAGCAATTTTGCTGTGTGAAAAAAATTAAATCACGTAGTTAAAGTAAGATTACGTAGATATAGGATTGCGCATGCAGTTATATTAATGTACGCATTTTATCCCGTTGGTACTATTTTCTTCATTCAATGTATAAACTTTCACAATAAATGACAGAAAATATAAAACTTATCGCATAACCCGCACCACATTATAACCCACACCAACGGTGGAAGTCGTAAAAATCAACTTATAACCCGCAGGTTATATACCGGAAAATACGGTATGAAAAAAAATTTGGGGGGATAATAATCTATAATTTTTATCTATAATAATTTTTAAAAATATTTTTGAACCATTTTAAAGCCCAGATCTTTTTCTATCTAATCACTGAAAAATATTTTTTTGTAAAAAAAAGCCATTTTTTTCATATACTCATGCCTTAAATCTGAAATTCTTAAATGTGATTGTCTTGAGAACAAAAAGAGCTTTTTAAAAAATTTAAAAAGACTTGTTAGCTAAATTTTTAAGCTCTATAATATAAGTCCAACATCCTTTTATACCTCAGTTTCCCTTTAACTATTTCGATTTCATAGTGATAAGAAAAATTATTCTGGGTCTCTTGGCTATAGGTTTTTGTTTCATTTTTCAGTCTTAAATGAAGATTTAGAGTTCCATGGGTTTTCAAGCCCTGCTACACACCCCAGTAATATTCTTTCAAGAGAAGAAATCAGCTGAAAATGAGCTCTTTCCAGCAAGCTGCTCTAGACGCAAATTAACAACATCAAGAAGTCATGTGGCAAACTATAGCTAGACCTTTTTCAATGTTTACATTTTTGCGGCAAGGCCCTTAGGCTTTAACGTGGCAGGCGAAAAAATTCAGGGGGTAGGTGAAAAGTGTGAGGTCCTGTTTAGTCTGTTTCTTTGCACAAAGGTATCATTACGACTTTATATAAATTATAATACAATCGGAATTATTAATCTACAATCAATATAATTCGTTCTGCCTGCCACACAGTTGTTAGGAAGGGTTTACTGCAGAAAATGTAAACAATAGGAAATTCTATAGCTAGCTATAGCTAACTTTTTTTTCCTCAAACACGAAATAAGTAAAATATTGAGAATATTCATGATGCAAGTTCATGAGAGGGTGAGAGGCTATGGTAAGATGATACCTCATTATATTGCTTTACTGTAAACTACCGAGCTAGCTATAGCTAAACCTAAACACTTTAAAAAAACAAATAATTTATAACAGCTCTAGCTAGCTGCTAGCTAGCTAGCTAGATAGTTTATAGACTAGTTCTCTGGATAAAAGAAACCCTGAATTGAGACAACTCTAAGCTTATATAAGCTAGCTATATATAAGGGGAAAAAGAAAATAATTAAAAGTTGTCAAACTAGCTATGAAGATATATACTGTTTGGAGGTTCACCAGTCAGAAGGTTGATAGTAAAACTAACTGCCCTAAAACTTCTCTTTCGCTTTTATGGGTGCCATTTTGAATTTATACAATTAGGATTACGCCCTTAACGCCCGATAATTTGTGACTGCCAAAGAGAAATGTTGAATTAGGCCTTCTTCAAGCAATCTACCTACTAACCATTCTAAAAATTTGCTTATTTTAGAAATAGCAAAATATGTAAAATTTTGTCTATTATAGACGATTGGACATTTATCCTAACTCTGGTAGAGTTTGCCAAGTCCCCTTAATCTTATGCCCAATTTAATTAGGCAAAAAAATTGATTACTTACGCATCAGAATTCAACAAATGTTTGCATTAAAACCATGTAAGTTAATGGCAAAAAATTAAGATCGGTTTATCACATTGTTAGTAGGATTAAAAAATTTGCGTTATTTTATTCATGCCCTACTCCAACTTAGTTGACGTTGACCTAACTCATTACAGAATATATAATAGCTCTTCACAGGCAGAAATATTTTGCGTCATTGCAGAAGGTTCGTCAAATTTTGGAAAATTTCGGAGTTATCAGATCGAACAAATCAACTGTTTTTTTAACTGATTGGCGCGAAGAAGCCCTGGAACCTATTTTATATACTTAAAACAAATATTTTTACAGGATAGAAACCCTGACGGTATTCAATAAAACGCTTCCAATTGCTAAGTTGAAGTACCATCAACCATTAACTGAGGGACACTTAAACAAAAAAGTAATTTATAGATGGATAGTATTATTATAATTGATTCAAACATATTGTAACATGTATTTACAGATTTCATAAATTCAGCTAATGAACAATGAACACAAAAAAGCGAACCTCGTTTCCAGGTCTCTCAACGTCAATGAAATAACAATGAGACAGCCTGGAAAGGAGATGTATGATAATTAAAACTAGTACTAAAAGTACTAAAAACCACATGCATGCACGCTGATAACAATTTCATAATAAACCTGATAAAACAACCTGTAGAGAAGCAGCGTCAACACCCTCCTCTACAAAATAAACCAATCAGGTCAAATAATTTAAAACGTGCATTTTATTTTTATAAGTACCACTTCCGAACCACATATAGACAAAAAATATAGAACAGAGGATTTGAAAAGGAAACAAAGCCTCACATAGGAACAAAAAAGAAACAAAATCAAATAATCTTCGTGCTATTGTTACTTTCTCCCTGAAAAAATATTTAAAAAGGGATGTATGCAAAATCAAAACGCAAATTTGTGAGGTTGAAGAGAGCACCAGCTACAGGGACTGTATACCCCAGGGTATTAACGTAAAAAGTTATTACCTTAACCATACTTTTTTAGTGCGTATGAAGTTTAGTTAAACGAAGTGTAGTACCGCAGTAGCAGAAACGAGTAATTCAAGACGATTTTAGCCCTTTGTTATCTCTAGTGCACAAGAGCTGTAAAAAATTATACGGGAGGTCCAAATCAGATTTGACCGAAAGATCTAACTAGACTGCTATTGATATGCTCTTACAGTGCAAACAAGTTTGTTTAAATCACACAAGGGAACAACAAACACTTCCTGTTGGATTTGTACGGTTATATATGTTTGCGTGTACACTACATTTCGTGCCATCAAGTCTAGTATCAGTAATGCCCACTTGATCCGATAGGTTAATACTTTCAACGACTTCGCTGTGCTTATCACTCTGATGATATTTCAAACTTGAATCAATTGAATAAATGCTGTTTTTGCCGGATGTCGAATCAAGAGCAGTGTCGCCAGGACCGAATTGGTCCTCGCGTAAATCTGAAAAAGAGTTTTCACTCGGCAAATTACTCGGTTTTCCGTCAGGCTCCTCTTCAATTGGCGATGACAGCGATAAACTAGACGAGTTCTTACTGCTATTTCGACCACGTTTTGATGATTTAAAAAAATCTTTAGTTCTTAGAAAATCTGACAGTAATACGTGAGAAGTCTTCTTACAAAGCGTCGACACCAAATTCGTATCACTGGAACACTTACTGCTATGGTACTTTCCGTTTTTGAAATTATGACCTTTAGCCAGAGCTAATTGCAACTGCATAGAATACGACGTGAGATTAGTATCGCTAAAATGTCGGCCGTACGTGCATTTCGCAATTCCGGATAACTTTAAGTTCACCTCTGGTAGTAACAAGTTCTCTATGTTTTTGTTGTTTTCTAAATCACTATGGAGGAGGGACATCATTTTCTCGTTTAAAATATCTTCATTGATGGTGTCGTCGGTGTGTGATGCGTTTCGTTTAGACGATTCGGTAGTTTTGTTGTGGCCGGAGTTGGTATTGTTACTTGATTGAGACGTGTTACGAGGGACGGTCACAGAAGTCAAATGCTGACCAGAAAGACGTCTTTTATCAGACAGCATGTACATGTCGTCGTCGTCAGAACTACTACAACTCGATCGCCGACTGTGTATAGGCGACAACCGACAATTGTGGTACGTTCGGCGGCGTTGCGATGGACGGCGTTGAAGCAACGGAGATCCACGGGGGCTTTCATCTAATTCTGATTCCTGCTCTTCAGTGATTTCGTTGAGTAGATTCGGCGAACTTTTCGTCATTCCAAACAAAGGATATGTCAGTCTATGAGAACGAGGAGCCGGCGCCAGCTGAAACTCGGTGTATGACGAGCTGTTTTCATTCAAACACTCGTCTGATTTCGAGTGTTCTTTCGTCAAATCATTCACAATAGGATACTGTGGACGGTATTCCACATCGGATGTTTCAGTATTAGTATCCTCACTGATTGTACTGCAATTAGCTTCAAGGTCCAATGTTCTAAAAATAATTACAAGTTGTAGATTCTATAGAAGATAAAAATAAGACACAAACAAAAAAAAACATGTCTACGACCTTACTCAAGCAATTTTTAATCACAATCCGCTTATGCATAATCATAATTACGGTAACTGCGAAATACATGTTTTTGACCATAAAATTAGGTTAGTAATCTAATTTTTATGTGTCACTGTGACCTGGGCAATGTATATATTTAACAACAAGGGTTTAAATTTGAAAAAATGAAAAAAAAAACATTTGGTCATGGATATACCATGTCATCCCTAAAAAGTTCTTTTTAACACAGCTTCACTCATAACAATTTTTTTATCAAGCAGCAATAGCTGTTGGTTAAGATATATTTAATAGTTGCAACGTGGTAAAGAATAACATAACAAAAAATTATTAAAAAAATATGTACTGAAACATGCTTAAATTTTTTCTTTTCGAAGACCATAAATGAACAAAAGAGCCCTGTTATTAGAGACTTCGACTATCCATTGTGGTTGTTCATCCAGAAACTTAAAAATTGAAATAAAAAGAGAGGGACAAAAAATCATTGTGAAACGAAATTTTATGTTTATCAGCATAAAAAAATTTCGTGTTCTCAAGAATCAGATACAAAAATTATGTTAAAATTAAATGTGGATTTTACATTTGTTTAAAAACACCATTGGCTCATTTTCTTTGTATAAGCCTCCTTCAACACAAAGGGTACCTCAACCTGGAGCAATTTATTCAGCGTTGACCTGAGCATTTTAACATCCTAAGTTGGATACTTTTTTAAATACGATATATAAAAGAAATTAAAGTCACAAACCTATTGGCTATGTATTCATATGGGTAAGAGTGTCTCTGCTCCAATCTAACATGCAGTGCAGCATAGTTATGCCTTTTCTTCAAAATACGCTCTGCTAGCAAGAAGTAGGTCGCAGTTGTGTGGTTATATTTATCTTCTTGTAAGGATCTAAGTAGAAATAATATGGAAAATCATACAAAAAACACCTTTATATCTACGTTGGCATTACTACTTCTTTATGATGATTCTTTTCAATTCAATGTAATATGATTAAAAAACATAAAAAATAACATTCTTCAACAAGCTTTAACATTTTGCCATCTGTCTGTTTCTGCGGATTTTGCAACGTTTGAACGTTAATTTACTAAGGAGGTTTGAAAGAGGGGTTTGCTTTCTTTCTTCATCTTAAATTGAAAACGGTAGGGTATATTGACATTGGTATAATTAAATTTATATAATGCAAAAATTCTTAAATTTGTGCTTAACAATCTATGATTTGTTTTAAAATCCACATACTTTTCAACTTCTTCTTTACTTGCTACGTTTCCAATCTCCATTTGTTTCAAGACCTTTAAGTGTATTTCTTTTGATATACTAATTTCTGATATCAGAGGGGCAGGGGACAGAGACTTTTTCTCAATATGTCCACACGTCACCCATTTGTCGTTTACAATACTATCCAATGAAGCTCTCTCAGAAGGCTTACGTACCAGCATTCTTGAAATTAAGCTGAAAATAGTAACAATAAAAATGGTAAGAATGATTTAAAAATTTACCATCGGAGCAAAAAATTAAAAGCAATAAAGGTCAAATTTTAATTTATAAAATGTAAAAAAACACCTTTTTTCTCTTTATCATACAATTGGTCAGAATTTTATGCAATCTAATCTACTTTTTTTAGCTCATTTTAAATGCAGCTCCGCATAACAAAATTAATAACATTTTTGTTATTAAATTTGTTTTCAAACAAACGAATCAAACATTTTTATTTGATTCGTTTGTTTGAATTTTTTTTGACACATTTAACATTTTAAACTGTCCAAAGGAAAGAAACAGTACAAATTTCATTTCAGAAGTGAATAATTTATATGTGAATACTTATATTTATGCATGTGTTTTTAAAGCCCGCAGTAAAAACAGGTGATCAACTCTCCTTGGTCTAAAAATATTATTTGACATTTTATACTCTGCATGAGAAAATTATTTTTTTAAAGCAAAAAATGCCTTTTTTGAAAATTTTGTATGCTTAAGAAACCTACATGTCCTTGGAAGTGAGCTGGCATTATTATTATTAAAACATTTACATACGGCAACAACAAGCCATCAACAATCAATCGATGTAAAAATAACATAAACATATTATCTTGCAATGTGTAAGGGCTATAAAACTTGGACACATAAGTTTTCATTAATGAAAAAGTGACCATCTAGACTTGTCGTCAAATGTTTACACACCTTTTACAATCTTCAGATAAAGTATCAGGTAAATGGTATTTGCAATCCATTATCATTGTTAACGTCTCAGAGTCATTAGTATGGCTAAATGGGCCTTTACCAACAACCATCATATATAATATCACACCAAGAGACCAGACATCTAAACAAAACAAAAATTATAAAGGGTTATAAGAGGGTTCTGCATGGTTTAAATCAGTAGTGACTAGCAGAAGGTCCAATGCAGCGTTCTCAGTATCTGTTTAACAGCTATTTATCAATCAGAATTTAACTTGAGTTTGTTAATCCATTAGACTAGAAAAGCTATAAATAATCCATTCTTAGAGTTTCAATGATGACTTGCAGATGTTGTC
This sequence comes from Hydractinia symbiolongicarpus, assembly GCF_029227915.1. Classification (NCBI taxonomy): domain Eukaryota; kingdom Metazoa; phylum Cnidaria; class Hydrozoa; order Anthoathecata; family Hydractiniidae; genus Hydractinia; species Hydractinia symbiolongicarpus. The sequence goes on along the minus strand of NC_079885.1, from coordinate 12,225,888 downwards.
AGAAACAACTTTTATGGTATCTTAGCTACATGACTGGTGTGCATCGATGTGTTCCTGTGTCTGTGACAGGCTTAATTGGATGTGTTCATTTTTTTTTAAAGTCACAAAAAAGCATGTCCGAAATCCTAATTAAGCTTTGTGACATCAATAACATTAATTTAATGTCAATAGCTTAACTTAAATTAATAACTCGAAAGAGGTGTGACATTAGTTATTTTTCACCATGCAGGTAACTTAGGGACACCCTAGGGTCAAATTGGGTTTTCAAAACCTGATCCCCTTAAAAAAAAGTTAACCAATATCTAGTAAGTAAGCAAGTAAGAAAAAAATTTGTATTTGTCAATAGGAGGTTAAAAAAGTTACAGAGATTAATTATATAGCTAAGCTCAGATTTTTTTTCCCTGGCTACTAAACAGGAGACAACTACAAGGTAAAATACTTATAACGACACAGGAGCCACCCAAAAGTCACAAAACTACCATGCACAGCATACAAAAACACATTACAGACAGCACAAACATAGGCAGACACAATAGCGCATAGTGACAAGACAAACATTAAGTATGCAAGGGATAAGCAGAACACTGGAATTAGTAAAAACAGCACTAAAAATGAGAATTTAATTCTCTGTAACCATTAGTCAAAAGTCCACGATCTGATATAATTTCTTGATCAGCTTTAAGAGACCTCTTCAAATATAGAAATACAAACTGGTATACAAGTTTTTTTTAAAAAAATTTTTGTGTCAATTGGTTCTTTGCTCACATCAACAAAATTTTTAAACCCTTATGTCTCCTTAACCATTTTTTTAAAAACACATTATGTTATACATTATTTTAATAAGCTTTAAGGTTCTATACAATAAATACTAAATTTAAATGATGCATCTTTTTTATTTTTTCTCAGCCTAACTGGATTTTTCCGCAGGATTAAACGACTAGTACTTTTTAATATTTTGTTGACACATTACAGAGGGGGAGGGGTAAAGTATTAATCAGCCATATGCTGATAAAAAAGACAAAAATCATTAGTTGACGGCCCCCAGAGAGATATTCCATAAAAAGTCAAAATTTCATTGAGTCAGCTATCTTTGAACTGACACACAAGGGGTGTCTTATTTTCCTCAAGAATAGCCCAAATAATGTGGTTTTTACAATGTTCAAGCTTTGTTTGATTGCATAAGGATAATAAAGATAGCTAATGAAATACAATCACATATACTTAAAGCTGTAACTGTCCTGCATAGGCAGATTTTTCCACAGAATGTTTCTTGAAGCAAATCAAGTGTACAGTACTTTTAAATTAAAATACTTGCCTACAGCTGGTGCATCATAAGAATCGCCTAAGAGTATTTCAGGTGCAGAATAGGCTAAAGAGCCACATGAAGTATATAACTTTTCTCCAGGTAGAAAATTATTAGAAAATCCAAAGTCAGTCAATTTAGCTAAATCTTGTGATTTGAAAAATATAACATTTTCCGGTTTTAAGTCTCTATGAACAACATGAAGTTTATGACAATAATCTATTGCCGACACAATTTGCTTAAAATAGTGTCGAGCCTTTTCCTCAGTAATTCCATTTTGATTCATTATATGATCGTACATATCACCCCCATCCCCAAATTCAAGAATAAGGTATAATTTTGATTGTGTATCAATAACTTCGTACAACCTAACAACATTTGGATGTTGAACTAATTTCATACAATCCACTTCTTGTTTTAGATGAGCTTTAGCAACTTCATCTAGTTTACTTTTATCTATAACTTTAACAGCAACTTTTTCTCCAGTAAAAACATGACGAGCAAGTTTGACAACAGCAAAATGACCCGAACCAAGTGAGGAGGTTTCCATGTCGTATAAACCAGCAATACTTTTATCATGTTTACCACTTACTCTCAGCCGATGTGACTGTGGCTCCATCTTGTATTTTAGAAAAATGATCTACGTACACATACCACAACCCATGAAGGTATATAACAAAATAATTTAAGAAATGTAAATAGCATATATATTTTCTAGCTGCAGATTCACAACATTCTATCCATCGGCTTTACTTTTTCAAAAAACAATGCTCTCAATCACAAATCATGCGCAGAATTTTTCGCGCATCGATCACATCCCAATGAACTCGATAGTTACAAAAGCGAGACAAACCCGTTTTCGGACGCAAAATGACCCCGCTCGCGCCGGGGTTTTACGAACGATTTTTTCCTGCGATTGCCAACCTCAAACCCAAGATCTAAAGTATTATAATATCAATATATCTAAAAACACTGTAAAAACTAGGTTCAAAGTTGCCATTGATGCATTAATTTCCACAACAAAATGTGATACGGGCACAAATTCTCTATTTTTTTGTAAATTTAAAAATGTTAGTTGTTTCCCATTTGTGACATAAAGTAAAGAATCAACCTCGTCCCCAGACACTAGTATCATTTTGACATCAGGAAAGCGATATGAACAGGCGCTGGAAACGAAGTAGGTAAAGAATGTATTTACCCACTAACTACTGGTCAGCTCCTCCAGGCTTAATACCAGCATTTTAAAGCATCATACTATTTGTAAATTTTACGAGAGGATTCAACGTGATGTCATACCTCGTAAGTGCCGCCATACACCACATTTATTTAATTGCCTCGATTTAATTTAATTAATTTTTCATGTAACTGCCAAAACACATTGTTCTAATTTACTATTAGATTATTATTTTCATAAAAATACAACATTGATTCTTTAAACTTCCTTTTCCTGTTAGTAATCGTTTCCAAATTTTGCTGCTTTGATTTCCTTGACAATCGTTGTTGTGTTTTCTGAGAATAAATCTTCTTATTTTTCTTGTGTTTCTATTGTCTTGCTTCTGTGGTATTAGGTATATCTACCATTACTATTGAGTTGTATTGAATAAATACTTTGTTGACACGGACACTGGAATGGAACATTCGATGACTTCATTACAGAAAATGATTGCGAAAATTCTGATAAATTCCAATTTCGTCTCCTGTAGAAAAGAAACTAAGTTGTTAAAAGACTCCGTTTGCTTACAACTTCACGAAGTCTTAATAAAGATACGATTTCGAACATAGCTTATTGTGAAAAATATTTTTGAAAAACTTTACGAAAAAAAACAGCATTACCCTCGTTTTTAGGGATTGTCCCTGTTTGATATAAAAAGACGGTATAAATCTGGTTTTCAGGTACAAATGGAAACTTCAACATGTTCCCCAGTTTTGTGCAGGTAAAGCTATGTTCAAACTACAACAGGTTTTAGATTGTCATCTTGGCAGTTATGTCATTGGTAGTCACAACCATTCAATGAATCGCATTCTGAATGTTGTAATGATGTACAAAAAGACATTTCTTCCTGCTATCCAAGAATCAGAGAAAAGCAATTAAATCCAAAGAGGCAAGGTACTGAAGACAATTTTTGATGTCAAGGCACCCTAGAGATAGAGAAATGTTACTTCTGGCGCAGGCGCACGCGCACGCGCACGCCCACAAGACATCACAAGAAATCCCCGATCATCCAAAACTTAGTGGGGAAAGTCCTTACCATGCCATACCTAGCCATGCCTAGCAGGGTAAAGTCCCAACTAAGTAATGACGTCATAAAATGCATCAAATGAGTGCAAAATTCTAGCACAGGGAATTTCCCTAATGATATCAAAAAATCAACGCATGCGCAGTAAAGACACGCTAGGTCGAGAAGAATGAAATCCTCTAACAAAACAAAAAATCGTATATAATAAAGAGAATGAATTCATACATTGTCAAACAATTACGTGTATTGCAAAAACCCGTGGATTAACAAAAATCAACGCATGCGCAGTAAAGACACGCTAGGTCGAGAGGAATGAAATCCTCTGACGAAACAAAAAAGCGTATATAATAAAAAGAATAAATTCATACACTGTCAAACAATTACGTGATATGGAAAAACCCGTGGATTTACAGGGTATTATAGACTACGTAAAGCTGAATTGGTTGCCTTATTGGAGAATGTATCACAGAAACCGGTCAGGCCTATAACATCAGAGGATATGGACGTCTTAGAGAGACAGGAGATGGCCAAGACCCGTCCAACCATCGGGGGTAAAATCAGGGAATGGTACAACTGGGTATTGCCCCCATCTGAGATGGATGTATTCGAGAAACAGGAGCTGTCGAAAAATCGATCGATTGTTGAGACCAAGATGCGGGAATGGTACAACTGGCTTGTGGACGCTGTTCCAAAGCCTATAAAAGAAGGAGTCAAAAGTACCTATGCAGTATTCAAACGCAGGGTGATGGGTTTCTATAACAGGTCAGCCAACACAAGGCATACGCTCCGTGATGAGGTAGAAAAAGATGCTTAGGAAGACTATCTATATGAACAGCCAGGGCAAGATTTTACACCTAAGAAACATAAACATGCTCTCCACAGGACCTTCCGAAGTTTCCGAATTAATGGTATAGGAGGGGCCGATGTTGATGGGTATATAGGGATGTTGCGATCAAACGTAAAAACCTTGGTTGGGGACCAGGTAGAAGATATGGGGTCGGCAAAGGTACAGTTATCCCTGTGGATTATGTGGAAGAAGCCCTCAAATATAGAGGGGGCTAATGATGAGTACATTGAGGTGAAGAAGGTTTTTCATAGCAATATGGCCTCGGAATTTCAGGGTAGCGACGTGGACAATGTGCTGGATAGGATGTTTGCCCAAATCAAAACAGGTGTGGAAAATCCAGCACTGCCCCGGAGTGGCTTTACAATATCTAAAATCCTATATCTTGATGTAGACTTACATACTCTACGGTTAACGAGAGGTTCATCGTATGTTGAACTACCAAAGTAGGTAGCTTCTAAAAAGGCAATTATTAACCAAAAAAATGAGAATGGGGAGTGTTTCTAGTGGGCCATTATAGCATCCCTGCATCATGATGAGATTGAAAAAGATCCACAAAGAATAAGCAAGCTGAAGCATCATGTAGACCTTTAAAATTGGGATGGTATAGAGTTCCCAACAAGTATTATATCCATATACAAATTCGAGGCGAATAACCCCGACATTGCGGTGAATGTTCTGTTTTTGTTCTGAAGAGGATCAACATCCTACGTCGATCGGTGCACAACGGACGTACCAAGGTGGTGACCCTATTGCTTATCATCGATGATAAAAAGACTCACTATACGGCAGTCAAAAGTCTATGGAGGCTCCTGGGCGAGGAGACTTCAAAGAATAGGAACCCAATGCACTTCTACCTTTCATGTCTACAGGGTTTTCCCACGGCTGAATCGAGGGACAAGCACTATAGATACTGCATCGATCATGAGGCAGTCAAGATCACAATGCCAAATGATGCTGAAAAATGGCTATGCTACAGGGATGGCCAACAGCAATTCAAGGTATCCTTTGCCATATATGCAGACTTCGAGAGTCTGCTAGTCCAGGTAAAAGATGCAAGGGATACCAAGACGAAAAGGCTAAGCAAGCATGTACCATCCGGCTGGTGCACCTATAGTACCTTTGCTTATGGAGATGTACCGGATCCACTAAAAGTCTATAGGGGTGAGGACTGTGTGACGAAGTTCGTGAACCATCTCGAGGATGAAGTGAAAAGACTTTATAATACATACCCTCAGCAACCCGTGACCAAACTAACGGAGGTCCTAAAAAGGGAACATGACGAGGCCACGCACTGCCATATCTGCCTGAAAACCTTTGATAACTATGACAATAACCGTAAAGTCAGGGACCACTGCCACTATACAGGTCTGTATAGAGGCGCACCGCACGCAATATGCAACCTCAAATACAAGATACCTGGCCACATACCAGTGATATTCCATAACTTATCGGGGTATGATGCCCATCTCTTCATACGGGAATTAGGTGAGAAGTACGACACCCAGGACATTGGCTGTATTGCTGAAAATACCGAGAAATACATCTCTTTTAACGTGAAAATCAAGGTACCCCTTGGAGGTATGGGAAATGGTGATGGTGAGAAGTACAAGAGCATAGAAATACGGTTTATCGATAGTTGTCGATTTATGGCATCAAGCGTTGACAAATTGGCAAGTAACTTCATTGGAACAAACGCCGCAGGTATGAAATGTCAACAGTGTGCAGATACATGCCTGGAATTCATGAGCATAGACGCCGAATACATGGCAAAGTTTTGGTGTAAAAATCAGCTTAATAGAGACTAGGTAAAACCAAATGTACCATCCATGGCCAAATTCATCGAAAAAGATGATGTCTTCAGGCTGATGCTGAGAAAAGGCGTGTACCCTTATGAGTACATGGATGGATGGCAGCTTTTGAGGAGTTGGAACTACCACCAAAGGAGGCCTTTTACAGCCAGCTCAATATGAAAGGTATCAGCGACAGGGATTATACCTATGCTAAAAATGTATGGAATGTCATTACCCCAGAGGGCGATAGCATCACTATGGGGGACTACCATGATATCTACTTAACAATAGACGTCCTGCTATTAGCCGACGTCTTCGAGACATTTCGGGGTGTCTGACTGGACAACTACAGCCTTGATCCTGCCCATTTCTACTCTGCACCCGGCTTGGCATGGAAGGCAGCCCTGAAATTTACAGGTAAAAAGCTATAGCTTCTCACCGATCCTGATATGCTCCTGATGTTCGAGAAGGGTATAAAAGGAAGGCATAACCCAGGCTGTACACCGGTATGCCAAAGCCAATAACAAGTATATGGGAGGTCAGTATAACCCCAATGAAGAGTCCTCCTACCTACAATATCTGGATGCGAACAACCTGTATGGCTGGGCGATGCATCAAGACTTGCCCACGGACGGGTTCAAATGGGTGCAAACGTCGAGGCCAAAGGCTGATCGGGAAGCTCGTTGAAGGGAATAAGCAGGGGTACATATTAGAGGTAGATATAGACTACCCAAGGGAGCTGCACGATAAACATAATGAGCTACCGTTTTCCTACCCGAACGCAAGATGGTCCATAAGGTTGAGAAGCTGCTCCCGAAACTACGTGATAAGCGTAGATATGTGGTGCATATCAGAGCCCTTCATGAGGCTATAAAACATGGGCTTGAGATCAAAAAAGTGCACAGAGTGATCCGGTGTAACCAGAAGGCAAGGTTGAAAGGGTACATCGATCTCAACACAAGGTTGAAAACGGTTGCCAAAAACGAGTTCGAAAAAGATTTTTATAAACTCATGAATTTAAGTGTATTTGGCAAGACGATGGAAAATATCCGGAACCACCGCAACATCCAGCTAGTCACCAATGAGGATAAATATATAAAGCTTGTAATGAAACCAAATTTTAAGGGTGGTAGCAGGTTTAGCAAAAATTTGGTAGGTGTAGAGATGTGCAAGACTGAGGTGAAGATGAACAAGCTCGTATATATAGGCCAGGCCATCCTTGACATGTCAAAAATGGTGATGTATGAATTCCATTGCAATTATATGCAGCCCAAATACGGTAGCAAGCTGCGGATATGCTATATGGGTACGGACAGCTTTGTGTACCATATATGAACCTACGACTTTTATGAGGATATCGCGCAGGATTTTGAGGCACGTTTTGATACAAGTGGCTATAATGCAGATGATGGGAGACCTCTCCCTATAGGGAAAAACAAGAAGGTTGTGGGTCTGATGAAAGATGAGCTGGGTGGTAAAATCATGACAGAGTTCATCACCCTCAGGAACAAGCTATATGCGTACAAGAGCCTTACCAAAGATGGCGGTGACAGGAAAGCAAAGGGCGTGAGGAGGTGTGTCACCAAGAAGTCGATAACCTTCGATGACTATCAACGATGTCTGGAAGAGGGTGTTGACATCCACAAAAGCCAGATCCTGAAGCAAAATAAGGACCATAACGTACATACCCAGGAGGCGAACAAGTTGGCACTCAACAGGGCAGACGATAAGCGGGTTGTACAACCAGATCAAATTACGACGCTTGCAAGAGGCCATTACCGCCTGGCGTCTACAGGGGGATAAAATGGAGGCAAAATGATATCAACAATGACCGGTTTATTAAAGACTCCTTCGCGGACTTGGGCATACTGGTATATTGTACCTTCGGAAAGTTTCTGGCACCTATTCTCATTGTGGGGCATACGGCAAGACATATCAGTACCAAAAAAAGAAAGAGAACGCGGAGAAGGAGGGAAATACGACGGAGGACACGTCACCATAATAATAAATGAGTGAGGAAGAACAAAAACAAGAAGAGAGAGTCATTACAAAGCCCCCAAAGCATCCAGGAAGAGTTGCACAGGGACACAAGCTGGCGGCACTCATGAAGAAGAGGAAGGAAAAAATGAAACAACAAGAGGGTACTGTAGAGCCAGCAGTCAAAGTCTCTTTTGAGGCCAGTTCTATACAGTCAATAGGCAGTGTCCACATCTATGGAGTTAGAGCGATAGCCGTGCTTGTCATAAGCGTGGGGGTTTGGTATGTTTGGCAGGGGTAAAAACAAACCCCAAAACACTGCACCGGAGTCCCAACAGGGGAAACAGGACAAAACCAAGCCTCAGATTGACATCTTTAAGATGCAATAATTTTGCTAAAAAATAACACCTAATAAAATGGCAAGTAACGTAACATCGAAAGAAAAGGAGATTTTAGATATGCTATATGAAACGGTCGTGGACCTTGGGTTCGCCTTTGCGTATGCCATGGCAGGTAGAAAGTTCCTGGGCATAACAAGGCCCTCTACAAAAATGGACATTGAAGATGTCCTCAAGATGGTTGCTTATTTTTCAGCAGGGAGAGCAAGTCGTGAAATGGCAGTATCCAAAGGATGGCTACCCGCCAGCATCGTGCCTAAACAAAAATAGACCGTCCGGTGAAATTTCTATTTACCGCTGTGGTAAATAGAAATAATGGAAGAGGAGTCCAAGGAGTGCCATAAATGTTTAAAAACCTTACCCTTAAACCAGTTCAGGTCAAAGGGTAAAGGGCAGCTGACAAAAACCTGCATTCCTTGTCTTGATCGTAGTAGGGTACCAAAGGGAAATGTCAAACGCCGTATCTATATGCAACCCTTATATGAATTAATAGTTCTCCTACAGGATCATATTCAAGCCCAATTTAATGAGGGTTATACCTGGGAGAATTATGAAAAGCATGTCAATAATAGGCCGATATAGAAACAATAAGCAAAATACTCAACTCTCCGATACCAGATAGATGTCTAGTCGATATTGATTTGGAAAATGAACCAAATGTCATCAAAGGCATCGTCTATGGATACCCATTCTATACCCAACATTCTTTGGATTATGTAAGGGATCCGAATGAAGATGATGCCTTGGATGACGAAATATATTTGGGTGAAGATGATGACGAAATAGATTTAGATGAACTAGGGGAACTCGTGAAAACATATTACCATTCTTTGATAACCTCCGGCGGTACGGTATTCTAAAATGAATTTGCTGTCAGAAAACAGCTAAATGACAATTCTTAAAATTTAGAAATTTTTTTTAGGAGAACCACCTTAGCTATGTACTAAAAAATGTGCATTAATTTTTTTAGAAAGAATGTAGAACAATTTATCTGAAATAACATCATTACTATGTTTCCAGGTACTTGTTTGTATATAAGTATGTACTACAAAGTTTTTTTGCATGATGATGGACTAGTTTGTTCCTTATGTTATTGTGTGTGCTTTGTAAGTAATATTCTAGAAAATCATTATTCTTATGTTTTATTTCGCAGTTTAGGTCTCAAAAGATATTTTGTCTTGCATTTTTAAATTTATTAAGGACATTTCTCGAAGAGAAGAAACTTTATGTTTATTGTTGCTTTGTGAAGAACTTTCACCTCCAATAATAAAGCTCGTTTGACCAATTTACTTCAAAGGATACAATATTTCTACATAGTCATTTTTCTTATGACTATGGTTCATATAACTTAGGTGGTTTTCTAGACGAGCAGATGTCCTTACAAGGCTTCCGTAGTTCAGTTAGGATCCTTAAAAAAGTTAAGACCCCCCTCACACCGTATCAAGATCGTGGGTTCAATGTCGTGCTGTGCTTGGACTGATTCCAAGCTTAACTGAAGGCTGAAATACACTATCATTTTTCAATGATCATTTTCCAATTATCATTGGAAAATGACAGTGTATACAGAAAAAAATGTCATTTTTTACACTCTCATTTCCAATGATCCTTAAAAATTAAAAGTTGAACATGTTCTACTTTTAATTTTTCAATGACATTTTTTTCTATCGTTTTAAATCGAATCCATTGTTTTCGCACACGTGTTTGTTGCACGCGATGTAGTTTAGGCGTAAACATAGTTAAAAACAAAGATTTGAACAAGTAATTCACCCGAGAATGAAGACGCAAGAAGCGACTGAAAATTTTATTGAGATTTGGAGAAGCCAGCCCAGTTTGTGGGATATCCCACATGATAAAAACTTCAAAGTTGCGGCTAGTTTGACTTTAACACGAATTGGGTCTCGCTAATGCGTTGTTTTTTTCTAATTGTCAGCTTCTATGAGATTAAGGAGCTCATCAAAAATATTCCGCGGCTTCTTAAAAATCGCGTATACTCTTGGTATTGTAGTATTGTAGATGTCAAGTTCAGTTCGCCTATTTAACCACGGCTTCACCCATACACTTCTGTACTTTCTTTTTCTACGTTTGACTATCTTTTTTGATAACATACAACAACGGCAGCTGCTATTTCTTCTTCAGAGTACATGTTGTAAAGAAACATGCTCAAGTTCCATGCTTTTAATGATAGTGTATTCGCGCCAAAATTTGTCATTTTTAACGTCATTGGAATGTATCATTAAAAAATGGTCATTGAAAAATAATAGTGTATTTCAGCCTTAAAGGAGCTTTAAAAGGCACTCCTTCACAGAACCCCCATTGAAAACTGGAACACCGGATAACTCGAACTTTCATTTTCTCGAAACATTTTCTTGAGCCACTTTCTTATAAAAAACTTTGGTTAACTCGAATCCTGGATATCTCGAACATTCCTTAATTCGACTTATTTTTCTTCCTTTCTGAAGCTAATTTCTTCGGATAACTCAAACTTTTTGCTCAAGAAAAGGAAATCAAAGACTAGATAAATATCAGATTTTAATTTTTTTTTATTAACTCCTGATGTAATATAAATAGAAAATGCTGTCTGTCAAATAAAATTTAATTTACAAGGATCTTGCTTGCCTTTTTCATCCCCAAGATTGCACTTTCTTCTGGTAACTGTTGCCCCACCTAGATAGATCTGCATATTTTACATGGCTAGCCTAAAAAATATTGAATCGCCGCCAAGGAGAATCGAACCCTTGTTCTGCCTAGATTGTGAAAACGGCCTGTTTATAAACAGGACGGCCAGGTTATGTTCGCATGGCCGGATTATGTTTTTGCCCTGATTATTATCTTTTTGCCCTGATTATGTCGTGGTGACCGGATTATAAACGCATATCAGCGTTTATAATCCGGCTGTATTATAATGGCTGGCTAAGGCAGGCTGTTATTGTTAATTTCTTCAACTATTGTGAATAACCCATTGACAAATTATTGTCACATGCCATTTTTCTCTGCATGATAGATTTTGCGGGGGTGGGTTCATTTATTTTTAGCAGGAATTGAGTTCTGGGAATGACCTAAATTATTTGTTTTGCGGGAATTAAGTTTGGTAAAAGTTATTAAACTTGCGAATTCCAAAATTTAATTTCCACGAAATTTCATTTCATTTTAGAACAACAACAACTTTGCCACCAGGGCTATTTGCTTGTCACGAACGGATATAAAAGCCGGTCGACCCTGCTTATGTTCGCTCTATAATAAGTGACAAATAATATAAAATTGTTGTACATAAGCCGGCCCGCCCCGATTATATTCGTTCGTTCTATGGCGACGACTCCATTTAGCACCGGGCTAAGTGGTCCCGACACACAACGTACAACATAATTAGCCCCATTCATACTTTATCGACATAAGAAGTCCGACAGACGTTTATTCAGGGTACTCCAACGAAATAGACCCGACGTGTGCACCCTCATTATCCGGCATCCTCTCTATATAACAAATACATATTTCTTCTGTCGATGGTCATAACCAACGTAATATTGCATAATACTGCATAATACCTTCATAATACTTTCTATCGCTACATAACAAATACATATTTTTTCTGTCGATTGCCATAACCAACGTAATATCGCATAATATTGCATATTACCCTTATAATGTAGCGATAGAGAGTATTATGAAGGTATTATGCAGTATTATGCGATGTTACGTTGGTTATGGATTATTGACAGAAAAAATATGTATTTTTTATGTAGCGACAGAGAGTATTATGAAGGTATTATGCAGTATTATGCGATATTATGTTGGTTATGGATCATTGACAGAAAAAATATGTATTTGTTACGAAGCGATAGATAGTATTATGAACGTATTATGCAGTATTACGCAATATTACGTTGGTTTGGCCATCGACAGAAAAAATATGTATTTTTTATGGATTAATAAGGTATTATGCAGTATTATGCGATATTACGTTGTTATGGCCAACGACAGAAAAGAATATGTATTTCTTATGTAGCGATAGAGAGTATTATGAAGGTATTATGCAGTATTATGCGATATTATGTTGGTTATGGATTATTGACAGTAAAAATATGTATTTGTTATGTAGCGATAGAGAGAATATCGGACAATGAGGGCTCATTTGTCGGGTCCATTTAGTCGGAATAGTATGAATGAACGTCTGTCAGGTTTTTTTGTGTCGATAAAGTATGAAGGGGTGTTAATTATGTTGTACGTCGTGTGTCGGGACCAGTTAGCCCGGTGCTAAATGAAGTCATTGCTAGTTCTATAAAAATATTAGACTGTCGTACATAATTCTACCTGGCGATCACGTTTGTTTTTTAAGCAACAAATGATATTAGACTGTTGTTTATAAACCGGCCTGCCCTGATTATGTATTCTTTTATAACTGTCGTACATAATGCTGGCCTGTCCTGATTATGTTGCCCTGATTATGTATTTTCTGCCCTGTTCTTAACCGGTGTAAGCTGCCGTACATAATCATGGCAGCGTTTATTATCCGGACAGAACAGTCTCCCACACAAAGTGTGACAGTTATAACCACTAAACTACGACGCCACCTCTTGAAAAAATCGCTTTAACTCGAAATATAATCTTAATTTAGACAGAATCCGACTTAACGAGAGCTTCGTTTAAACTCGAACTTTCGTTAAGTCGAACTATTTCTCTTAGTCTCTTAGAGGTTGGAGTTACCGGGGAGTTAACTGTAACATGTATGCTTGCATTAGCTAGGGCTCCTGTTTTTTTAGGAAAAAGTTACGTGCTTGTTTGCAGGTTGTGCCCCAAAGGATATTTGGAACTGTAAATCTGGTGTTCAACATCGACGAAGGAGAACACATTTCAGTGCATTCTTTTTAAGGTGGAAATTCTTCGAAGACGGAGATGAGAAGATACAAAATGGCGTATCAAATTGTTGCTGACACTAAGGCTCTTCTTTTTTTTCTTTACTTCGTGTTGTTAAAAAGAACCCTAGCTAACTCTAAATAAATCAATACATAAATTCAAACGAGATAATTTCTTAGCTAATACGAAAACAATGATTGTTTGTGTAAAATCTAGGTGAAGCTAAAAGAGTAAAAATTGCTTTAAATTGTTTTAAAATTGTTTTAATACTAGCTAGCTAGCTAGCTAGCTAGCTAATAAGTTTTTTTTCACTTACTAATTTTAACTAGCTAGCTATATAGTAAACAGAAAATTATATTGAAATTTGAAATACTATGGCTATTTAGCTATCTACATAGCTATGAAGTTAGCCATATTGGAAACAAGTACTTCATCCATGGGGCCTGTGAAATAATTTTTTTTGTGTAATGTTAAAATAGGGATTTCACATTCAAAGGTCAGCCTTTTATACTCTTAACAGATCCCCTCCCCGAACACACAGAGAATTTACACCTACATATTTGACATATTGTCTGCAATATATATATATATAAGCCACGGAAGCAGTTTGAATAAAACTTGGTCCTTCTTTAATATATAAGAAATCACAGAATGACGACCTGAGTTCACAGGGCTGCACATGTGATCTTCAATTTAACCCTCTTTTTAGAATGTTATGCAGAAGTTCTTCTCCGTTGATGTATTCAAAACGTCGTTATTTTATTTGAAATAATTTAATAATACCGCATTCCACATGGCTTTCATAAATCTTAAAATGAACTCTAAACTGTGGCCTCAGCAAGAAGCAATCTTGTCATTATAGTGTCAAAGTTATATCACACATGCAAAAGTCTTTAATTCGAAAGGGTTATTACTGTATATAGTAGGAGGGTCACTAATTCAAGTATGTACAGTAAGCATGTTTTTCGCAAATAATCTATCCTGCGTCTTTAATTAATCAGGCCTTCGTGAATTATGAATTGTGTGCACAAAAATTCATGAATGCATGTAGTGCACACAAATCCTTTGTTCCTGAAATCTTAATAAAGTCTTTTTAATTTAAAAATTCTGTCAGTTTCTTTTTTTCGTTAAAGCTTATATACCTCCTGAGAAAAATTAAGTTGACCTAAAGTGGCTTATATTAATACATGATTTACGATTATAAAGTTTATTTTCCTTAATCCGCACTTATAAGTTAATAATGCCTATTCAAAGATTCAAAAATTTGTCTCCGACACGAGGTAAAACATCCGCAATGTTGTTTTAAAAATTTCTTCACCTTGAGTGCTCTGACATCACCTGTTAGAAGATCGTAAATCATCTTCCGCATTGAATTTTTCACTCAAACTTTATTAGTGAAATTCATTGGTAATGAGTATGTTTACCCCCGTGAAAATATCAGGAAACTTTAAAAATGAATACTAACTTCGGTTGAGAAATCATCATTCAATTGCAATACCGAGAAGCTGTGACGCAAAAAAAAAGAAAAAATGAGCGACAGGGAAAATGTTGTAGAATTTCAATTTGAGCAGGCGAAATACTAGACCAAGCACTGACTCAGATTTCAGTTGGGAGAGTTGTGATGAGGATACTATTCAAGAAGAAGTCGTTTCACATATTGCTGTTGCTGTAAGGACGTGGTGCAAGTGTGGAAAGTGAAAGATAATGACGAACGAAGCAGAGTGTCGTTGCTGTTGCGAGTTAGAATCCGCAAATATTTTTAATTTGATCAGTGAGTTTTGATATGTAAACGTATTCGAATTAGATAATAGCACATGAGTTTGATGAATGACGATAAAAATGAAAAAATCTTCTAACCTTCTTTTTGTTTTTTTCTTTCAAACTCAGTTCTAAAATCAAAGAACTCAGAAGTAAAATGAGCTTCGCAGATCCTAAAATTCTTTGGAAGTGTATCCTCTCTCTTGATCAGTTTGATCCATATAGTTCGTTGTTTTGGATCTTTTGGAAAGTTAAAAAAAAAAATAAACCTTGTTTCTTTTGGTGGTTAAGACAACTAGGTAAGTGGGCAAGAAGCCATATTACTATTAAAAAAAAAAAGATTCGTCCTTATTCATCAAACGTGTGGAACTTTTTTTACAAATCACATCACATCTGCAAAGTTTCGCCTCTCATCCCGGGGGTCCGAATGTGAGCTTCTAACTAGTGACATCAGGTGCATAAATATACTGTTAAATGCTCACTTGCAAAATGCCGAACAAGTGAGGTGAAGGCTTAAAAACATGAGGTAAACATTGTCTGGTTTTTTGAATACTGTAGTGATTTTAACAAAATAAACGTTAAATTGTTTTTTCTGAAGATGTTATGAATCGATTTAGGTCAATTTGATTTTTCTCGGGAGGTAAGCTTTAAAAGTTTTAAAATTTATTATAGTAGGGGTGATAATAAAATATTTTCATATTAATGACTGGAATGAACCTGCAAATCTGTCCATACCATGTTAACAAAATGTGTTATTATGTATATTCAACATTTAGAGAAAGTAAAAAAATGAAATATATATAGCAATATGAAAATGAGGTAGAATATACTCATTGGATGGTTATAGTATTAGGGCTGTAAATAATGTCAAGAGTGGACGCTGCTAGGTATGTATTGATATTTTTTAAGTTGGAAGCTTACAGCTTTGTTTATAAAAAATTTCATCATCTTGGTATACTTTTTTTAAATATGGCAGGACTTATAAAGGGATATAAAATATTGGTTAGAAATAGTCCATTTAAAATACAGTCTTTTCAGAACAGGCGAGAGACATGTCTGAAGCTTGTTTTGAACTTTCGTTGGACAAAACATCCTATAGATTTTCGTCTTAGTCGGACAATTTTAGATCTCAGAATTATTAAATAGTCATGTTCCTTTTAATCCACGAGCAAGCCTATTCATAGCCAACCTGACCATCCTAGCTAATTCACCGACTCCTGACTTAGTTAACAGAACTATGCAGACATAAATCTCTTTTGCCTGGCCCCTTTGTTGTTGGTAACAAGGTCCTACACAAGAAATCCAACCATGTCGTTCCTAACTAATACGCAGGTGAACACCAACAGAGCACGGATAAAGCAAGTCTGCAAAACTGCAGTTACGGGCGGAACAGACATTTTATCATGGATTTAATTATAGATAATTTCTTCATTTGACAAGATAATTGAAATCCATAGCAGATCCGAATTTAATTGATTTTTTTCTTTATGCCGCGAGTGTTATTTTTAGGGGCTGTTCATATGGGAAGTATTTCCTCGGGAATGGGGTAAATGTTTTAGCATGATATCAAGTCGAGATCTCTGACTGTTAACAAACTCTTGCCAAAATTTAGTTGCGTTCATATGTTTTTTTTAAGCCACATTGATAAAGATTTTTTTTAATTTGAAAACGAAGCATATTTTTGCTTATTTGCTTGTGATGAACTGCAAAACAAACAATAAATTTATGAAAATGACATTATAGTCATGCATACTATTTCGGACATGTAGAAAAGGAAGTTAAGATTAAGAGAGTCAGTATATGTAGACACTTAATCATCGTGTTTGGGGTTCATGATTCAAAGCGTCCCCCATTTTTCTACCGCAAAATGAATAAGCAACAAAGATTAACCTGATAGCATGTATTGCATGCATAACATCCTTTGCACATGCATTTTACATCGCACATGTTACTTGATTTACACGTGCGAATGATCGATCAATCATCACTCAAATATTCCTGAAAAAGACTGAAAATAGCATTTAGCCTGTGCAAAAATGGGTAAAGAATAAGACAGTAGATTTTGCATGAAGTTGATATATCAAAAGAATATTCAGAAATTTGTTAACTTGTTGCCTCTTCATTGTTTAAGGCTTAAAACATTGGTGAAAATAATGGATTGGATCACCACATGCTTTCAATACCAGTTTTTAGGTTTCTTGATGATGAAATAAGATGCACTATTTTGGCGTAGAGGGATGAAACAGTTCTGAAAAATCTTAGTAATAAGTTTTTCTGCATTCTTTTGTGTTTTCTTAGTCATGTGTGTTTAAGGATGAACAAACTAATTAGTTACTACTGCCTTATTAATAATTATATAATAATTTAAAATTGGGAACTACCTATTATGATTAAAAGGTCTTGTATGCCTCTTTTTAATTAAAATACAAGTTAAGTTAGAAAGAAATAGTA
Source organism: Hydractinia symbiolongicarpus (assembly GCF_029227915.1). Classification (NCBI taxonomy): domain Eukaryota; kingdom Metazoa; phylum Cnidaria; class Hydrozoa; order Anthoathecata; family Hydractiniidae; genus Hydractinia; species Hydractinia symbiolongicarpus. Next base: position 12,208,276 of record NC_079885.1, on the reverse strand, counting down.
AATAGTACACACAGTTATTTAGTAGATGTTCATTGATGTTATTTTCATTTTAGGTCAAAGTTTTTTCAATTACAATGTAAAGGTAAGTTTAAGTTTGAACTGTACAAGGATACATGCAAGTCTGTCCATGTATAAAAAGTAATGCTTATAGGTTTAAAGAAAAAATAGTTTATCTGTGACAATAGTATAACAGTGCTGATTTCAAAACTTCAGTTATCCTTTTTGTTGAGTTATTACCTTTATAAATCTTTAATAATTTTAATCATTGTGTATGTATTTCAGCATTGTTACATAATTTCAAAATTTAAGTATTTTTTAAGTTTAACAAATCGATGTCATTCTCTTTATAAGTATATTCTTTGCTTGTATAAAAACAGACTTGCTTGTTAATGATAAAAGATCTTGTATAATGTGTCCATAAATTTGAAAGTAGACCATAAATAACTAAATGTTTCTGATAATACGATAGCAAGACTTAGATACTTTTCTGTTACCAAACTTGATGTTTGTATAGCATACGTTTTAAAATGTTTTTGGTGGTTTTTGTATTTTAGTAATCAGTGCAAAACTCACAAATAATGGTGGAAGCTGGCTTTGTAAGTAAATTTTTTTGTAAAGTTTTGCTGTAGTTTTTGAAAAACATAAGAGTTTTTGTGTGATAAAAGCTTTCAAGTTAAATTTTGTGCTGATATCATAAAATAAATTAAGAGGTAAGGGTCCAAATTTGGATTAACAATCTTATTGTAGCTTACTACAAGTCCACTAACTCCTATATGAATTGTGTTTTTTAAAAACTGATTGTGGAGACAAATAATTCATTACATTTGAAGAAAAACTTGTGAATCAAGTATTGCAAAGCCTTAATTTGAATTTGGACTGAAAATTGTTACAATCTAATAATTACCATTGTCTCAATACTCAACATGCCTAACACATATTGTCAACACCTGATAAATTTTTTGATTGTCCTGTCAACAATGATTTATTTTGTTTTTAATCATGCTTTCTAATTTTAAACTTGCTAAAACACGTAAAACTAAATTTGACTAATAAGTTTTGGGACTATTACTTGCTTCAAAAATTTAAAAAATTATTTGAACCTACTTTGTTTATAATAATAAATAAAAAAATTAATAAGTTTTTAAATTAACCTTATTGCTGACAAGCATGAATGTGCAGAATTCAGGATGTATTGATTTTTTAATTGTTTATTTTGGAATCATTTATTGATAGCCACAATTAGTTGCTATTAAACGACAAGTTTAGAAACAAACACCACTTAAAACATTTTATTTTATTATTTATTTATTTTCTGTTTATATAATTAAAAGAATTAATTTGTATGTGGGAAGTTTTTTTAAGCTTTTTTTCTTGACATTTTTACTATGAAAAAACCCAGTAAACTTGTCTTCTCATTTTGACATGGTGATAAATGACATTGTCATCACTTGACTTTCAATAAAAAAAACAAAAAAGTATTAAATACTTTGGTATTTCTCCTGGCTTTACAACATGATTAGGACTGTTATTAACTATTATTTTGAGTTATCTGACCGAATTTATAAATCCTTGTATGCTAGGTGTCCAACAAAGTTTAACTGGAGTTATATATTATATAACACAAAACTCCATTGAATATATTTAAAGCTTTACTTCCCACTTTTTTTTAGCCGGGAAAGGAGACCATTATGCCGAACTTATTGTTGATGGTGAACCACCCAGAAAAACAGAAGTTTTAAGGAAAACACATGATCCGAAATGGGATGAAATATTTACTGTGTATGTTTTTAAAAAATATACAATGTACTTATTACTTGATTTTAGTGTGTGGTTTTTTAGATTTTTGTAATATTAAATGCCAAAGCACTTAATTATTACAAGATACCTTAGAGGTGCTGCAGTATATTTAATAATTACAGTGCTTTACTGCATAAGTCTTGATTTTATTTCTTGTATCAATATTGAAGGTGAATAAAGACTTCAATTTTATCTTAGTTTGGTAACTCCATACAGTGTACTTGAATTTCGAGTTGTGATGAAACAATCCATGCGGAGTGACCATATCGTTGGTTCAGCAACTATAAATCTGTACGATCTACTGCACAAACATAATGGGAAATGTATGTAACAAAAACCTTTATTTGCATTCTTGAATCGGGTTGATTAAAAACTTTTCATCAATACTTCCAGAAATATTAGCTATTATTGTCAAATAAGAGAGTGAATAATAAGGGAAGTGGCTATTTCTACAAAAACATGTTTAAATTTAAAGCAATTACTTTATATATCTTTTAATGTATCCATACAACTTCAAATAGATGATAAATTATCTTTGACGCTTTTATCAGAGTGCTTTTTAATTTTTTACATTTAGTAACTCGTATAGAGATGAAACTACCCATAAAATACGTGGATAAAGGTCGTGAGAGTTCTAGTGGTGACATAAAGCTGTTACTTGATAACATGTGTATAACGATGTCAGAGTTTCCACCAATGCAAGCTTCAGCGTATGAATGATTTTTACATGTCAATTTTTTTTTAGTTTGTGATTATTTACATACAATCAAGTCTGTATACAGAACAATCCAGACAGTTCTTTCTAGGAAAGTGAAAATTTAAATCACTCAGTCTGTGTTTTTCTTTTGACTTTGGATGTGAGTTATCACACTGCGTTGGTTAAAGGAAACTCGAGGTATAAAATGATGTTGGACCTATATTATAGAGCTTAAAAAATTAATTAAAAAGTCTTTTTAAATTTTTTAAAAAGCTCTTTTCGTTCTCAAGATATTCACATTTAAAGAATTGTAATGTAATTATGCTGCATGAATTATGATGTTATATTTAAGTAATAGCAAACTTGGACATTTCCTTTCATCAGTAAATTTGGTCCTTTGAAGGGATGTGCATGCAAACTTTATCAATGCATGGATATTATAAGGTGAATTGGTTAACATAAATTTTTTTGCCAAAATAGCATTAGTTTGCTCATCCCAGGCCTCTCAATTTTTGCTGACAACGCCATAACTTGAGATCTGCATGTCAGTTTGCAATCAAATTTTGCAAGTAAACATATAGGGCTTTTACAGGCTGACCCAGAAAACTTTATTTATTTTAGTCCAACATCATTTTATACCTTGGGTTCCCTTTAATACTCCAATGTTTGAGCTTGAAATCTCCCATTTAATGATTTTAGTTTGGCACTTTATGTCTGCAGAGTTCAAACTTGTGGAACCATCTATTATCTTAAATTATAATTCTTATGTGATTATGAAAGGTTCACTTCATAATCATAAACTTTAGCCACTATTTACTATGCAATGTTTATATCTAATATTGATGCTATTTTCTGTGCGTTGTAGAACTCACAATGGTTCCTTGGAACCAGCAACATCCTCTGCTTCAATATCCAGTGCTGGTAGTTCAGGTTCTGCCACAAATGTCTCTACCCAAAGAAATAGTCCGCAACCAAGTAGTGTAGCTGCTGCAGCAGCAACAACATCAATGGCAGCTAGACCAAACTTACCAGCCACAAGCCAAAGGACTACACCCCAAAGACCACCAGCTCCTGTTGTTAATACACAATCGAACACCGAAAGTAAGGCTCTTTAGCTGTTGGAATCTCTGTTTGGTAGAATATGTTGTAAATACATTTTGCTAACATAATTTTTATACCTTTTAAAGTTAAGCAAATGCGTGAGTTCAACATAAATAATTCTTTGAGTAAGTTAAATGCATAGATCAGAAGAGGATGAAAAAAGTAAAAACATTCCAAAGTAACTTACAAAATTAAAGTTACTTAAATAGATAACTAAAAATTTTAGCAAGCATTATCACTGGAATGTAGCTTTTTGGTGCACATATCTTTATCAAAGGAGACCTGGTCTGAATTTCATAATCATCTGTGAATGAGAGGTGTCTTACATAAGTAACATTTTTTCTGTTAATTGAGCGAATACATTCACTTTTAGCTCCACAAAGACCACCTCCACCTACGGGACCACGCACTGGATCCAATGAGGAAGATGGACCCTTACCTCCCGGGTATTAATGTTTGTATTTTCTTAATTTTGGACAAATTTATGATAATTACAAGCTCGTGAGCTTGTATTAAAACGCAACTGTGTCCTACAAGAATGGAAATTTTTGCCTCTCTGAGCACCGACACGGAAGTCGTCGTGTGTTCGAATCTCATCTTGGTAACTATTTTTACTTTTTTTTTTTTTTTCTTTTTTAAAAAGATAAGACAAGTGTTCAAAACACTTGTTTAACTAACTAGTAAATAAAGGTGTTTCCACCAAACTTTTTAAAAGTGAATGTAGGCAGAATTAACTGAATTAATGAATTTCGCAAATTTTGGGGTTTGTGGGTTTGTGGTCTTTCTTCTTTCTGTCAGTCGGTTCACCCAAGACGGACCCATCGAAAATTAAAAGTTCGAGGAATTTTCCGTTCAGGAAGGTCTCACAAATCAATTTTGAAAAATAAGTGTGTAACAAATATTATTGCGTATCTGAATAGTAAAATATGTCGTGTCTAACTTCGTAACAAAAATCCCAATTTGATAGACAGCTTTTTGTAAACTTTATTCGCGAGGTTGTTTGCGTATATCATACGTCTTGTTGTGTATAAAAAGGTTAAGGCTCGTAACTAAATGTATACGGAGTTTTGAAAAATGTTAATAACCAACCTTAATAACCAAACAAAACAGTTTAAACACAAACTAGGGTTCAGCCCAGGATAAGGGGCCTGGAAAACCTGGAAAATGTCCCTTTCATACAATGACAAAAAAAGAAATGTAAGAACTTAACGATTCTGTAAAGTTTAATTCAAAAGCACCTTAGTTATAAGACTCAGACAAAGCAATCTTTTTATGTAGACTTTCAGAATAATACACATATTTTGAATAAAACTTCATAGGGAAACAATAAACCTCTCTAAACTCTGTACACTCCATTTATGTCATCATATCATAGTCCGCATTTTCTGAAAATATTCTTTAAACATTTATTATTTTACATATGTTAAATTTTAGATGGGAAAGACGAGTGGATCAATACAATCGAGTATATTATGTAGATCATTCAACAAGGTCTACTCACTGGGAACGTCCAAAGCCATTACCTGCTGGGTATGCATGTGTATTTGTAAGAGACGTTGTGACAACACGAGAAACTCTTTGCCTATGTTATTTTGGGAAATAGGAAAAGGATTCGTTTGTGATTGAGAAACCTGTCCAATAAAGACGGCACTTAATTCAAAATAGTTAAAATGTTTTCAGAAAGAAAAAGCATACAAAAGTTTCTTGCACTAGTATTTTTATTTTCAGTTAAGTCTATAAAGGTATTTAAAAGAAAGGAATTTTGAAAAAAGATTATTTTGCTTTAGGAAAATGTTTGTATTTTTATGACGTTCATTTTTTCATTGCGTATTATTATTTCTGTGCTTTATTTCTTAAGTATATGTTTATTTTAGTTGGGAAATGAGGGTGGATGGACGTGGTCGAACTTACTATGTGGATCATAATACCCGCACGACAACGTGGCAACGACCAACAACAGAAAGTGTCAATGCATATAATCAATGGCGTCAACAACAGGCATCCAACCTTAACTCCGAGCACTCCTTGTATCAACAGCGCTTTCTTAATATGGTGATGCACGTTTTTCTATGATCTTTATATGTAAATGTTAATTTTAACGTTTTATTTTTTGCTCTGACACAGTATTTTTTTACAGAACACTGAAACGCCACAACCAGATGCAGCTGACCCTCTTGGTCCACTTCCAACTGGATGGGGTTTGTTTCTTTTATTGTTAAAATTCCAGTTTTGTTTTGTTGCCTGCTTTGCTCATCAACTTAACATTTTACTTTTATTGTTGTCTGGCTGACTTAATACCTAATACTTTATAGAAAAAAGAACTGACCAATCAGGCCGTGTGTATTTTGTCAATCACAGTTCACGAACAACACAATGGGAGGACCCTCGTGCATCTGGGTTAGTACTACATAATTGTTAACATTGTCCTAAACAAACATTTCTGTTTTTCCTGTGATTTTAAAAGGTTACAGAAACTGTGTTTGTCAGCATTTTTTCAGAGCAGAAGGATGAAGTAATATTTTGTTATTGCAGTGGAACAGCTAATCAACAGCCTTTACCACATAACTGGGAGATGCGATATACTGCTGACGGCATTCCGTATTTTGTTGACCATAATACCAGAACTACGTCTTTTAATGGTTAGTTCTTAATAGTGTCGAAGTTAAAAATTTATTCCCAGGTTGGAATAAATGTTTTTCATTTTGACCATTAATCGATCCTGCATGTGATGATTAAGACCAACCTTTTCGTGTTTTTATGTACACCAAAATCACGTGTCTGTTATATATCAGTGTTACAATTACTATAGACATTGTTTTGTTATTTAGATCCCAGAACAGGAAGGCCAGCTATGCCGTAAGTGCAACATTTTATCAACGCAAGTCTCAATACTTGATTTTATTGTTACATAATTTAGAGTAATCTGCAGAGTGGAAGTGAGTCACAAATTAAAAATCCTTAGTGTAATATCATGCCTTATAATGAAAAACGTGGGATAAGCTTGTGAAAGGAATGAGTAGTTAGAGTAGTAGATTTGGTTTGATAAAGATTGAAACGAATAAGATATTTATTTTAGGGGCAGTGGTGCTGCTGTAGCGTACCAAAGAAGTTTTAGATTTAAATTGATGCAGTTTAAACAGTTGTGTCAGGTACCAACACTTTTGCTGTTTATATACGTTTGCTTTGCTTAACATTCCCTGTGGTGCGAAACAAATTAATACTGCTTTTGCTTAAGTTAGGTGATTTCTTTGCCTACGCTGTGTGAATATTAAAAATTAAAGGAGTAAGTCATGTAATTAAATCAACCGTCTATTTTGTAGCCGCATCGTGTTCTAATATACGAAAACTATTGTTGATTGATGTTTAATATGATTACTTTAGGCTAATTCACTACCTAGTCACGTCAAGATCACAGTTTCTAGAACAAGCGTGTTTGAAGACTCCTTCCAACAGGTGCGGTAATTTAAGTATACAGACTAAGAAGTATTGTTAGCCTGACCACTTGTCGCATATTCAGTTGATAATGGAACATCATCAAACAGTAAATAAACTCGACCAATCATACAGTAAAGTTTGAAACACATCAATCGAACGCTACACACTTCTTTTTTTAGATCATGCGCATTCCACCTCACGATTTAAGGCGAAGATTGTTCATAAACTTTAAAGGAGAAGAGGGCCTCGATTATGGTGGTGTAGCCAGGTTTGTATTTTTGGATTTTATCGAACAGTATATTTCTATTGGTAGTGGTAGCTTATTCGTGCTAATGGTTTCCATGTTACTATTTATTTGTTGTACTTTTAAGTTTTCTTCGTCATACATAACCAAAGGTTATACGTCACTCGCTGCTTTCTTTCAAATTCAGGGAATGGTTTTTCATGTTGTCGCGTGAAATTATGAATCCGATGTATTGTTTGTTTGAGTACAGTGGACAAGGATCTTACACTCTGCAGATTAATCCAGGTATGCTATTCTATTCAACGTGTAATTATCTACAGGCGACAACCGAAATGACTTGCATCCGATTTTTGTGACTTTTTCTTAGTATCAATCTTCCTAACGAGGCTTGCGTAGCTATTTAAGCTTTGTTCAAATAGGGTTAGTTTTATGTTATGTGTGTGTTTGATGCAAAGCATTGCTGTTCAAGTAGATGTATATATAGATATATCACAAACTTGATGTTGCAATAAAGTTAACTCTTTGTTTTTAGCCTCGTTTGTAAATCCTGATCATTTGGAGTATTTCCGATTTATTGGACGTGTTGTTGCCATGGTAATTATTCATATTGTTGTAGTAATATTTCTGAATAATAAATTGAATCAATCGAATCAACAATTTTGTTTAGATTTTTTTTTCATATATGCATATTGTAACTATCTGAAAATGAAGATGGTTTGCCACGACTTAAGAAATACGAGGACGTTGTCGATATACCCACAATGTTCTCGCAAGACTAAGATTCCATCTTACAGTGTTAATTACTAAATGTAATGACTGTTCACTTCTCCATCCACCATGTTTGTTTACTTTGTAGTAAATTTTTGTTGTATATTTAGGCATTGTATCATGGTAAATTTATCGATCGTGGTTTTAGTATGCCATTTTACAAAAGGATGTTGGGTAAAAAATTAACACTGACAGATATGGAAACAATCGATAATGAGTTTTATCAATCTCTGTTGTGGATTAAGTAAGTAATCAAGAAATCCTGAGCCTTTTTACCTAGTTTTCCATTTTTCTTTTTGCTGATCTTTTTACGAACTCCTCTTTGAACTATTACCTTAATGCGATGGTTTGTTCTACTTCAAGACATCAGCAATTTTTTTACATTGAGCTTTAATTAGTGCTTATATATAGAAAAAATATTCAAAAAATATTCAAAACCAATAAATAATTTTTTTATGTTAAAAACAGTCCTGTTTAACGCCTACAGCTCCGAATAATAATGCAGAATCTGATAGTTTTTTTTTCAACATTTCAGGGAAAACGAGATCAATGAATGTGGTTTGGATTTGTATTTTGCTACAGACATGGAAGTACTGGGAGAGGTCACACAACACGAGCTAAAAGAGGGTGGCAAGGATATTGAAGTTAACGATGAAAATAAAGACGAATACATAGAGTATGTCATTTTCTTATACATGTAATGTATAAAGGGCGTAAAAAAAGCTGTCCAAAGACATTTAAATGAAACGTTTTAAATATACTTTTTAATAAACTGGGTATTTTGTGGAGTTTTCGCCTAATGAATCTATTATGGTGAAGTAGAACACGGATTTTATTTCATTTTTAGAATGATTGTAGAGTGGCGTTTTAAGCGTGGTGTGGTTGAACAGACCGAAGCATTTTTGAAGGGCTTCAATGAAGTTTTGCCAATGTATTGGCTGCAAAATTTTGATGAGCGAGAACTAGAGGTACTGTTGTCAAATATTTTTTCTATGCATTTGTGATACGTATTCTTTATGTATTCGTTGTATCATAATCATACTTATCACTTCTAGATTCTACTGTGCGGCATGCAGGAGTACGACATAGATGACTGGCAAAGAAACACGGTCTACAGAAATTACGCCAAAACTTCAAAACAAGTCATTTGGTTCTGGCAGGCAATCAAATCGTTTGATAACGAGAGACGGGCTCGCCTACTCCAGTTTGTTACTGGTACATGTAGGCTTCCTGGAGGGGGCTTCTCTGAATTGATAGGTAGGCCACTAAATATCGTCGTAGAACCTGTGACCTGTTTTTGCAATAAATCTCGAAACAGAACGTTTTCTTTTTTATATTTATTGATAATGATTAGGTTCAGACAGACTTTCGAATTCTAGATCTTCTGTCTGAGTACAGAGTGGTGTGAATCTTAATAACATTGCGTTGTATACAATCCGCTGTTACATAATGCTGGATGTTTTTCTGTTGAATAGTCCCAGACCGATAATGCAAATAATAAAAATGTTATATTTTCGTCCATTTGTTGTTTTATTTACCGTACTATTTTTGTTATGTCTGCGTTCGCTTTTTAGGGAGCAACGGTCCACAGAAATTCTGCATTGAAAAAGTTGGTAAAGAAACGTGGCTACCAAGAAGTCATACATGGTTAGCAATTCTTTTTTTTACCATTAAAACTCGTTCTTCCATACTTTATCGCCCATTGCTGGTGCTTTTTAAGGTTTTTTGGCACCCCCAAAAAGTAAACGTTGGTACTGTAGCAACAAGCACCATTAGACGTGATTTACACCAGCGAAAAATTTTTCACCCAGTCCTGCCTTGAGTTTACCTTCCGCCTTTTACTCTGAAAAACACACTTAAAGATCAAAAAGAATCATAAAACTATTTAAAAATTTATGGCTAGGAGTAAATCCTAAATATTATAGATTGTTGGATTCCATTAATTTATTAGGTAGTCAACCGAACTAAGAGTGATACCCAGTCTCCCATATTTTTATCTCTTGTGTTTCTTTTTTTAGCTTTAATCGTCTCGATTTACCACCATATAAAAACTATGAACAGTTACTGGAAAAACTCACATTTGCTATAGAAGAAACAGAAGGTTTTGGACAGGAGTGATGCATTATGATATATTTTTTTTGGTTATATAAAAAACAAATTATCGAAGAAAATATGTCACCACTGAGAGTTTTGCCCAAACTAGCCTTGACATTGCTCAACTAGCCTTGGCTTTGCTGAATGTTTGTAAATTTATTGTACTCTCTTGTATTTTGCGCAGACAGTAACTAGTGCCCAGTCTTTAAACTAACTGGTTTTTTAAGAGCAGAGCGAGCCCCTCTTTTTATTTGGGGTTTGTTAACGATGTGTCCTTCTACCTGTCAAACTGTTTTTGCGCTTTATTTTGGGATGGTGGGAGTAGGAAACAAATTTTCGTTGAGTATTCTTCTACAGTGACTATCTAGACTATCTATATTTCGGACAAGGTTATAGTTCCCCTGCCAAAGTTTTTTTTTCTATCATCCTATTTAAGCGTAAATTATAAATTTCCATTCTTGGAGATTTTTTGCACTCCACCGTTGAGTATTACGAAAAGCTTTCTTACATCTGAATTGCCGTCACAAGAACATATTTTAATATTTTGAATTACTTATTCTTCGTCCATGTATGTTATAATTAATTTAGTTATTTTTTTAAGATTTGTTTTTGTTTATGCCATGAGGTGGTCGCTTTGATAAACTTGTAATACTGTAGAATAAATATTCAATACACCGTATGGTATTGGTCCTAGTATATTTGCCATGTTGGTATATATCACGCTGATTCTACCATTTTGATTTGAAAACAAGTGGGAATCTGTGTTAATGTTATAATTACGGTGGCTACCCAAACCTCTCTTAGCCTTAGTTTTCAAAAAATTTCGGCATTAGGTTTAAGAGAGATTCTCGAGTTCACTTTTACTTTACAGCAGCATTTTTGAGAATAAATACTCCACAGAAGATTACGTAAGTAAGTAAGTAAGTAAGTGACAGGGCGCACGCTATTTTGTAACTCTGGGGTGACAGCCCCTACCCCCGACTTTTTTGCAAAGTAATTCGTTTTTAAAAACTTTATTTTAAAATCTACTTTATTCAGCGCCTAAACATTTGATTTATTATCAGAAAAGGTCTAAGGCACTTAAAATTCGCAAAATTTTCTTGACCCCTGAGCGCCAACTATGATGGCCAACCTCGTCCCCAGGGCATCTTGTATCTTTTTCTGACCCTGGGCCTCCTCCAAGGCCATGTTTGTATCGCCGTCCCAGGGTCAAAAAAGATACAAGATGCCCTGGGGACGAGGTTGACAAGAGTTCTAAATCTCGTTCCTAAGGTCTTTGACGCGAATAAAAATAGGGTCGGCAAGTGAGTCTTTTTTGACGTCTTAAATTATTTGACGTCATATTTGTTGATTTGACGAAAATCACATTTCGACCATGCCGATACACTGTACACCGTGAAATGTCGACCTTTCATATACAGAAAACATCAACTACATATCAAGATGAATTTGGACAACCATCGACTTTCTCGCCCCCTCTCTTGTTCTACCAGGAACCATGCTTGTATCAACACGAAGGTAACATGTTTTATAGCTATATGATGGCCATAAAGAAACCTTTTCTCTTACCCGTGCGTTTCTTGGTTTTTAATATTTCTAATTTTTTATTAACTTTTACCTTTTTAACAGCAGGCTTGTTAGCAATAGATTTTAATGTATTTTTTTGCCAAAAGCTATTCACAAATGTGTTTCTCCAAATTTAGCTACCCACCAGCATAACTTTTTCGCAACCAATCAGAAAGGTGAATTAATACACATAACTAGTTAATTTTCAATTTTGATAAGCTGTTGGTATAAAAAAATTTTTTTTTTGGCCTGTTGTCACTATTATGAGTTCGGAATGCTGATCAAGAAAATAATTACAAAGATCTAATGTGTTATTTGGCTGACGAGTTCGCTTTAGAGTGTACTATTGTTTCATATAAAAAAGGTCCAATGTAACATTTGGCGATTGCAAACAACCTCGTCCCCAGGGTTTGTCGAGGTTGGATGGCAAAGCGTTAAAAAATCACTAAGAAGCTAAAGCTGTTCTATAAATGGCAACAAATCTTGCTATGGTACTTGGTGCAGTTAATTTCGAGCTTTGTTCGTAGATAGAACAACATTTTTACCATATAAACCGAAATTTATCCAAAAAAAATTCTTAATCTGTGTTCTCAAATGAATTGTAGCGATGGGTAGCTACGAAAATTTAAGCGAAATTTGAGTATTTTTCTGTAGGAAAACCACATAACACGGCCTTTTAAACTTCTTTTTCCGCTGTACGAAAAAAATCGACTAAGAGCCAATCACAGACCAACATTTTTGAATTTCCGCGCCCGAAGGCGTAGGAAATTCTTTAAAACCGTCGTTTTTTTCTTTTGGAGCATTTTTGAGAAAAAATCAACCCTGGGTTTACACGTTCCTCCGTCACAGATGTAAACTTCGCACCCAAGCTCCCCAACTACTGGGAACTCAAATGATGTTTCAGGACAAAATTAGTATTTGTTGTCAACAAAATTTGGCACAGTTAACAAAAAGAGTATGCTGAACATAATGGTGACATAATAATTTTGATTTTTTGCCACCTTAAATGTCATTTTAGGACAAAATTGGTCCAAAAATTAAAACTACTTCATTTTCAACAAAAATTGGCAAAGTTAACAAAAAAAGTATGGTGAACATAATGGTGACATCGAAATTTTGATTTTTGTCACCTAAATGCCATTTTAGGCCAAAATTGATCCAAAAATTAAAACCATTTTATTTTCGGCTAAATCTGGCACAGTTAACAAATAAAGTATGCTGAAAATGATGATGGTACAAAAGTTTGATTTTTGTCACCTAAATGTCATTTTAGGCCAAAATTTAACCAAAAATTAAAACTGCTTTATTTTCGACAAAAATTGGCACAGTTAATAAAAAAAGTATGCTGAAAATGATGGTCACAGCAAAATTTTGATTTTTTGTCAACTAAATGCCGTTTAAGACCATAAACGTTTCAATCACAAGACTTACCATGAATGTTAGGCTGTATTTTTTGTTAGCAATTTATTTTAAAATGTGAGTTTATTATGACACGTTTCGTTTTGTTTGCGTTTGTTGTAAGATATAATGTCACTTGTGTGCTTTATCTTCAGAGGTTCATGCACCAAACCTCCTCAAATGTTTAGCACAATAACACAACGAATTAGCAGGTTTTCATCAAATATTTTGGTAGCGAGCGGAAATTCTTAGAGCCCCCAGGGCTTCTTGTTTTAATTGGTTCCATCAATTTGTTTTTAGACGAATTAAATCCAAGATGCTTTCCCATTTCGATGCCAATTTTTCCCAAACGTCCTCGCGACGGTAAAATACCTATTGCAGCTGGTTTTGAAACTTACGTTGACCGGTTAAATGCAGGCAATCTAAAAGACGAATGGAATGATGGCTCTACAAGTTCTTCTGGTAGACAAACACCCGTTGAGGAGGTAGCTATGCTTAGAAATGACCTTTCTGTTGAATTCTTTATAAAAGCTTTGTTGTTTACTACTGAAAAATTATTCCTCTTTTGACCAAATTTTGCAACCTTCTTTTGTAGACATCTGATAAATAATCTATGGTAGGCAAAATAGTATGCTTAACATGAATAACTAATAAACTTGGGACAAGGTTGGTTGGTTGCTAGCAAAACACCCTAAATTGAATCCCATTAACAAATGTTACTGAATGTGGCCTGGGTACGAGGTATTTTTTTGCTATTTAGATTTATAATGATCTACCACATGTGTTGATCGAGGATTTAGTGAAAATTGGAACCTACACACCGTCCTCGCATTTACAAATATTTACACCAACAGAAACTAAAAAAATACAACCCCAGTTAATGGAAAATTTTAAAACAAACGAAACCTCAGTACGCTATAAACCCCGGGTTTACCGAGATAAACCTGAAAAGTGGCAGAAAATTGGATGCATTTGGGATAAAGTTCAAGAGAGAAAAGGAATATCGAAAGCAAATGAAAATATTACCAACAGGTAGGCTATAAGTCGTTCATCATCCTTTATATATCTAAATTAACAGGTTGTAATAGCGCCACTTATATTAGTGTTCACTTTTGAGTTGAGAATTTCTAAATAGGCGCCCCTGCTGAGTTTTTAATAAGAGGCTTATTTAGAAATTATCAAAATTTATCATTAAAAATATTTTTTTTAAAAACCGCAAACCGTCAACTCCCAACAAGCTTTCTTAAAGGCCGCGCTATCTCCAATATCTCTCAAGTACTCTCTTAAATATTGCTTTATCACAAACATCAGCTCGTCCAACCGCATCGTACTATGCTGAACAAAACTCTTTCCTTTTACCGTTTGCGATTTCGACTTTTTTATAAAAACTTTTGCTATATTGAACATGCGCATATCAAATTTGGATAAACACAAAAGACACTATAGGTTTAATAATTTCAATATAATAACTCATTGACTTCCCTCACCCTGCCCTATTTGTAGCAAGCACATGTTTTTACGCCAACCTTTTGACCGTTATTTCCAACTATTAAAATAGTCCTTTTATGCAGTGTGTGGTGTAAAATATAGTAAAATTATGTAACACTTTTTCAATTCTAAATTTGAACATAATTTGCAATTAATTGTACACGTATAGAAATGTGTAAATACCATATTTAATATAGACAGAGCTTGAAAATTTCCAGAGGCTCCACAGAGTTTAACAACTTGTCTACTGCAATTTCTGGCAGCTGACGTTTATTCTGCTGAATAAAATATATTTATTTTGTTTGTTGAATTATTTCAGGTTATCGAAAGACGCAACGCCTCGATTATTATTAAGACCCAGAATGCATCACGGCGCCATAGAAGCTACTACAAAAAGATACTCCACTACATCTGGCAAACATTATTTGTAAGTTATTATTTTTTCTAATGCAAATGTTACAAAGGTGGAGCGGAACTTTTTGTTGTTCTGCAGCAGGTTTTTATAATATAGTTGTCAGTCTAACTGCTTCTTCTCTTTCATAAAATAAAGCTTGATTCCACTCAACAGCAAAACGGAAGGTAGAACAAGCAAATTACTTAGGCTGTTGATAATTCCTTTGTTTTATAATTCTTTTTATTCCTGTGGGCAAAAAAACTTTGAAATGATTTCAACTTTCAGTTTGGATCAGAACGAAAAAAGTTTGTCAACCAATCAGATTTCAGATCTGAATTCTCCGTTCTAATCCGTTCCATTTCGTTTTTGAGTGGAAATTCACCTTAACATACTGATCGGTTACATTGTCAACAGCTTAACAGCGAGGGACGGAAGATGGGTGTTGTATGAAAGTGTTTTATGATTCATGTTTTGTAAACACCATTTCAATTACGTTCTGTTATGAGAGATCTCCATTGTTAGATAAACCACTTTCACCTAATTTTTACCAGTTGCCTGTGGAAAACTAGTTCCACTTATGGAACGTTTGCAACAAAATTAGACACGTTGTCAAAATGGGCATGGGCTAACTAAAAATCTCGTGAGCTTTTTGCACTTTTGCAATCAAATGGAAGCAAGCCTGTAAGCTGTAGCAAAACTTCCTATCCTCCTCTTTTTTTCCATAAAACACTCTATTCTCCAATGTGTGTTTGGCCTGGACAACACTAAAATAGGGAGCAAATAAACACCTTTTTAATCTGCTATTTTCGTTTCTCGCTAGCCGGGATAATATACCAGGATACGGTGGTTATCAACCGAGGCTACCTCATGCAAACAAAGATTCGTTATCAAATGAATATCAAGCTACGTCACGAATTTATTACAGGTATTTTTTTATGGTTTAAGCAGTTATTTCTTAAAAATCATTTCAATGTTATAATAAACTACATATTTGTTTGTCTTCTTTTATTATACCTAATTTTTTACCGATTGATAAAAAATAAGAGAAATCGACTGGAACAACATTAATTTATTCTTCATTATTTAGACGTCATCCATCTATATCATATCGTTTACCGTTGTACGGTCACAGAGGGCCGTTGTCAAGAACTGTGACGTTGACACAACCATGCAATCCTTTCAATAAGATTAGTAAAAACAGAATAACAGTTTCGTGAGAAACATGTAGTATTATATTTAAATAGGATTTTCATTCGTCCAGACAGTTTGTATTTTCTTCGATTTTTCTAATCAAATTGCCCTAAAAATGAAGCTGTACATAGTGAAACAACCTTATAGTGGTCTTCTCTCTACAAGGGATGAAATGACAGTCAAACTCTTATAACAAAACCTCTTTATACGGACACCACTCCAAGAAACACCCAATAGAGGATAACTCTTTATAGAGAACATCATTTTAAAGTTCCAAATTCATTACCTCCTAAAACTGAACTCTATAACTGACACCCTAAACAATGAGTAATATAAAATAATTAATGTTAAAAGTTTGTATAGTAAGTATTTTGCATAGTACATTATCGTAATTATTTAGAGATGACCCTAGAGGTATACAACTTCTGTCTATTGTCGGAATACACTACACTTATATAAAATTTCCTCACCTTTTTCACGGGTTTCATGTTCCTTATAAGTAAGACTACTTGCTAGAATGGAACTCACAATAGTAATGATATTTTATTACTATTTCGGAGCCTCATTCTAGAAAATAATGTCGCTTCCTTCCGTCACAAATATTTGCGCGAAGTACGAGTCATTATTTGACGTCAGATACTTTAATCTTGACGTAATAGTTCAAAATGGATACCAGGTGTTCACGAAGGATGTACGATTGTGCAAGAAGAAGCGAGGTATGCGTAACTTTCAAGAAAGCTTGCGCAGTAACAATAATTAAAAGTAAAAAGTTATAATTAAAATTATTCTAACCTTGTCTTAAGCTAACGACTGCTTGTGGTTGTTTCTTTTTTCTGGCTTGATTGTTCATGTACAAAATTATGGAGTTCCCATTTTATATGAACACACAAA
Organism: Hydractinia symbiolongicarpus; assembly: GCF_029227915.1. Taxonomy (NCBI): domain Eukaryota; kingdom Metazoa; phylum Cnidaria; class Hydrozoa; order Anthoathecata; family Hydractiniidae; genus Hydractinia; species Hydractinia symbiolongicarpus. The sequence goes on along the minus strand of NC_079885.1, from coordinate 12,191,212 downwards.
GTTTAAAAAAGTTCGATAAATGAAAACTACTATTAAGAACAGAAGAGGGACAAATCAGGCTAAAAACACTCGAAAAATAACTGGTTCTTATCAGAAAAGTACGTATCCAAGAAAAAGAGAATATTCATATAATTTGAAAGTTCTTTCAACATAGACGATTTACTTTTGTAAAATATCTCATGCTGTTCGTTCAACAGCAGGAAAAATTTACGTTGGAACGTGCTGTTTTGTAAAAATTTGTTGATAAAGCATCAAAACGTGGGTGATTTTAGATTCACCCTCATGCCACGGAGTCAATGCTCTTGTTGTTCACCGTCTTCAAATAGTTAAATTCCATGTTAATTTTTTAAATTTTTGCTGACGATAGACGAAATTACGTAATAGGTATAATAACTCAAATATCATGGCTGTTTGCTGCTAGGGAGAAAGTAAACTCGTCAAAAATAGAATGAATTCAAACTTTGTCGCTCATGAATTTTCGATATAGCGGGTAATGCAGTCGAATGCTGTTGGTCAAAAGTTAGTCTACTGTATTTAGTCTTATGAGTGCTCCTGTCTCCCTAAATTACAAGGGTTTCGGACTATTTTCCAGCTCTTTTAATTATATCGCGCAAAAATGTTAAAATTATTCTGGCACCTTGCATTTTTTCTGACATCGGTTACCATGTCATAACGTGCAGTTTTGTGGAAGTAGGAACTACGCTGCAAAAAAATAAGACCAATTTGGAAACGACCAATAAATCCGGGACACTTGCAATGGTACACTGCCAATGGAATTTCTTTGAGATGAGGGGTCGCTTAAAAAAAGCCCCTTGTTACACCCACATCCACCTCATAGCTACGGACGCGTAAATAAACAAAAGTGTGTTAGGTGCAGATACTTATTTGAGCACTTCAAAACCGGGATACTGTGAGAAACATTCCGGCAAATAGTGAAATGTTCGTATTTTTTTATTAAGATGCACAACTCACAATCTTTATATTCTGTTTCTTTTCGATGTAGCTATACATTTTATGTTTAAGGTTTTTTAGCTAGCTACAGCAATCACGTACATCTTCCATAAATTTCAACCTTAGATATGCTTCATTTACGTCATTATTTTATTTTTTTATTATCCCAGAGGGGGGTGACAACCTCTTTGGGGCACAAAATATTATGTGGGTTTGGACTTCTGCTACCTAGCTAGTGTTGTTAAGTAAGTGTATATTGTGTTGTTAATATTATAGCTAGCTACCTGTGCAGGTAATTGGGCCTACAACCATTGGGAAGTAAATTCACAAATGGCTCCTAAATCTGGGAAGTCTAAAAAAGGGTAAGATGCTTTTACTTTTTCAAGGTGTCATTTCTATAACTAGCAATCAATTCTGTTCTGAGAGACTACTTATTTGAAAGACTTGCTATGTATCAGTAGATGTGCTGTGATTGGTAAACAATATATATATATTGTGTATAAAGCTTATATTTTGAAAAACACCATAGGATACTATGTTTATTTTCTTATTGTGTGGGGGGGGGGGGAGTTCTAGGTGTTGAAGCATACATCATGTGGTAAAAAGGAGAGACTCTTTTGATAGATTTATTACCTACATTGGCACATTTTGTTTACATTTAAATATATAGGCATCTGTGTGACTTTTTACATTTTAAGTGGTTTTCCTCAATATATTTGAAATTTCTGCCCAACTATAGCCACCGTTGAAAATATGTTTGGTTAGCGTTTCTAATTACAAAAGTGGGTCGGTCGGTCAGTTGGATAAAAATTTTCCCGAAAAATGACAAAAATACTATATATATTTCGCAGCCATATTTTGTTATTCGTTTTAAATGTACGCTAGCTGTATTTTTAGCCTCCGTTTCAAGTTTGATTTTTGTTAGTCAACGTCATTCCCATGGTTGTCGCTTGTATTGCCGTATAAATGCGAAGCAGGAAAATATAGCACTAAGTAGCTAGATTTTACTGCTCAAAAGTTTGACATAATTTAAACCGTTCTGTTTGAATGGTAACACATGACACTAAATAATGGTTGGACACTGCAATAAAAATAGTTAACTCTCTGTCTATTAAATACATTACATTTAATTTGTTTAGAAAAAAGAAGAAAAGAAAGGCTATCAGTGCTAAGGTAAGAAACAAAATCTTTATTCGATGATATTGGGAAACCTCTATAGTATCATATTACAGTTACAACAGCAGCCTTTCTCGTAATTACAATTTTAGCCTTGAAGTTTTTTAGTAATTCTTAAAAAAAAATTTAAATGCTGGGCATTGGTTTATTAGAAAATTGTTCCTTAAAGAAATATGTATAAATATTTAGGTATATGTCAACAACAAATTAGATTCTCATAAGATCCAAACTTTCCATAAGATTTAGGCTATTGTTAACATTCAGGAAATAATTGCATGATTTTATTTAATAAATTTTTGGGTTCATCATAATTATCATGATTCTTAGCTTAACGTTCGTTTTCCATACTAGCATGACGGGATATAATAATAACCTTCTTCAAATTTGATCTAGTTCTAAAATCAAATTCCTCTGCATCACTTTTTATTACCTCCAGCCAAGCCTTTCTCAGTCAAGCTCTTGGCTTTGTCCCAGGAACTATGAAGTGTCTACATTTTCTTACCCAATTATCTTCTTTCAAACAACACAATCTTCTTATTTGAATAACATCTCTAATGCTACGAATACCTAACCTGCTTCTTAGCTCATCCAAACGTTTTCTGTCTCTTACAATGGTGTTACACATCCATCTATTTGAAAAAAAGACACTCTCTAGACTTCGTTCCAAGCAGAACCTATCCTGCAGGTAACACATCTTTCAACACACACTTCACTACCCAACATATAACCTAAGTAAAAGAAATCCTCAACTATCTCTAACAAGTCACTGTTGTACATCATTAAAGCTGAAAATACTCATTGTCTATAATCTCACCTCTGCAATGTTTACATATAAACTAAATGTCAGCTCTTAACCTTCCTCCATTACCACTCCACTTCTTATGTACCCAATGCTTACAAGTCTGTCAAAAGATTGAAGTAGTACTACCAACACCTTTTCTCCAAATCCCACGAGGCCACTTTCCAACTACATAATTAGCTTCATTGCTGCTGATCATGACTTTGGACTTAGTTGCATTCACTTTCAAACCTTTCTATTATAGTTCTTTCTTCCAATTGTTTCACTTTTCAACTAATTCTTCCATCGATTTTGCTATTAGAACTAAATCATCAGCATGCAATAACTCCCATGGAATTCTGTTTTCAACTGACCAAGGTGTTTGAGTAACTTATCAATCATTTTTTTAATAACTTCCACTAAGGCATCACCTATGCCCTTAAAACAACTAACTATTTCACTTGACTGTCAGTCACTTGGGATAACGCCATCCTTCTGATTAGAAAGACTTGTAATAAGCTCAACTCCAATATATTCAGACACTTACCATCTCTACAACAACACCCGACACTGCTGCAGCCTTGCCAATTACTTAATTAATTAATTAATAATTAGTTAATTAATTGATAATTAATTAATTAATTAATTGATAATTAATTAATTAATTAATTAATTGATAATTAATTAATTGATTAATTAATCTACATAGCTGGTCCCTCTACTGCATCATCGTCAGGCAAATTATCCTCATCCCAATATGGGTATTTTTTATTTTTTATTTCTTACATATAGAGTAAATTGGAACAAGAAGCAGATTTGTACATCCAGCAAGATGAATTGCACAAAACATTCATCCAGCGAATTGGCAAATGGATGTTGAGTAATTTCGGCCGAGTTATTGATATCTTTCACAAGTTCGATCAAAATGGTGATGGTTTATTGTCATACGAAGAATTCTTTGCAGGTATGAGAGACCTAGCAGCACCGTTCAGTGCACTCGAACTTCTAGTGTTAGCCAAAACTGTAGATAAGAATCGCGATCAGCATATTGATTACACAGAGTTTGCAGAAGGTATTCGGTATCAAAGACCAGTCCGTATATGGAAAGATGATGGGTTGCCTGTCTTGAAGATACGTCGTGAGAAGTTCGAGAAATGTCCTTCTTGTAATATATGTCGTTGGGAAAGCAAACAACCAGATGACATAAGGTCTGTCTGACTTCCAGTTGTTTTTTGTTATTTGCATGAAGTCGAGGAGTATGTGAGAAAGTCTGATGGGCGGAAATTAATTTTAAAACTTTCGGTCAGTGAAAATCAAAATAAGTGTAGTTTTGTCATGACATAAATATGTTTTCCGTTTGCCAAGCAACACGAGAATTTGAAACAATCATTGACTGATATAAAATGTCAAGTCATGGTCTGGAGATAGTGAGAGATTTTTAGCTGGCTAAAGTCGTTTTGGAGTAAAAAAAACAACAACAAAAGTTTAGTGTGGTCAAAGTGGCCCGTTCAAATTTATTATTAGTTCTGTTCTCGTTTCAGATTTATCAACTTGGAAGTACAATACGCCTTGATGGCAAAACTAAAGAATATACCGTGTCATCTTCAAACCATCATTCATTCTCACATCACGATAGAGGGAGTGGTAGAAATGGTGAAAGCTCTATATGATTATACTGTTGTAAATGTCACCATATACCATGTGACAGATAACGTAAAGGTAGAACTAAAAAAATGGCAAACTTTAAAAGAATGTGGATTTGCTGGTGGAAGCGAGGATCTTCCAGAGCATGTGGAACTGTTTTATGAAGTCTTTGATGAAGGTATTGATTGTCCTTTACTACAGTGTGATCATTATTTCGACAGAAAAGCGAAGAGAAGGTGATAGCTTGAGTGATGTGAATATATCTGCAAAAACGTGTGGTTTACAACCAATAAGAACCTCGCCTTGCTTTTATAAATTTTTACGTCGTGTCTTTAGAAATGCAGCGAGTAATTATCAAAACATTTTGGTATTTATTTTACTAAAATATTTCAGTCAATCAATCAGTGCAATTTATGGAGCAGTATACATTTTTTTTTAAAAATTAGTTGTCAATAACATTTATTTTGTATTTCATAGCCATATATTGGATGTGACGGATACAATTTTTCATAAAATTCTAAAGGCAGAGTTACACGTGCGATATTAATAAAAATATCAATTTTTCTAAAATTTATTATCGTTGAAAATATATTTTGAAATTATACTTACGTGTTAATAAAATATTCTTCAGAATGAAGAAAAAATTCGTTACCATTCATTTGATTTTTAAATTAAATTGTATTTTTCAATCTATATTATAATACCCGTATACGTCTGTCCGTCCGTCCGTCTGTCTGTCACGCAAAATGGTAGCTTAGCTGCGCAATAGCGAGAAGCACGCAATGCGGTATAAAAAGGACGGGCGAACCCGTGGATTTTCCACGGGCTAACGACTAGTTTAATGTATAATATTTATAATGAGCACTCAAATCTTTGTTGTTGTTGTTTAAATATAATTTTATCATATACGGTAATAGGTTACACGGGCAAAATTATTCTTTACTTCAATATTTTTGTAAAATTGCATTAGTGCAACTCTGCTTTAATAAGAATATTGAGAAACCTTCAGGCTTTAATCTGATGTTAATATCACTTAATTCGAATTTTATTTTTATTTCTTTTATTTAATTTTCTAATAATAGGATATGATATTTTTTTGACATAATTTAGACACCAGGAAATTCGATCCCTGGGGCTAGTGTGACGATGCGAGTGATTCTAGTGTATATTTACTTTATTTATTTTATCGTATTTCTAGCTGCAAGATTAAAATTTCTTTCGTGTTTATAAATATGAAAAGTACGTCAAATATGACACAAGAATAATACAATATAATTCAGGCTGATCTCGGAAAAAAATATCCTTCAGTGTACGACAACAAAATATACGATAAACGATAAATTTTCATTGAGGCGTTCTTCGCTGAAGATACTAACATTTTGGTAACTCCCCGTTACCCTTACAACTTCGAAGCGTTCGCAAAACAAACAAGTTCCACCAATAAAAATTCTGAAAACTACCATCTTTAATGTAAAGGAAATTGAGCACATTAAACTCTGACGTCAGAAACTACAGCCACGAATGCTTTCATGTAAAGCAGGCTTCAAATTTTTTTATTCTGTGTCAAGATTAAGCGTTATTATGTGAAGTCAATTTTTCAAGTTGCTAGGTTACGAATTTTTATGCAATATATACACGTGCTTTCATACGAAGAATTGAACTTTGAACTCTTACTTCGTTTCCATGGTCACGTAAATTTTATATCTCCAAAACAGTATGAACAAGTGAGGCTTAGTTATTTCAAATTTGAGAATTGTTTTGTTTACCTGAACGAGGCTACGCATACTGAAAACGAGCTTAACCTCAAACAGAACGATTGAAAGGAAAAGGTGAAAAAATTAATAGTTAAAACGAGAAATAAAATCTTTAGGAAATAAATAGTCAACTAAATATCTGCTCAATCGCAAATGTCATTAAAAAGGTTTAAGATATACTTCTTCGTATATTTTTTTGTATGTTTCTTTTTAAAGCTCTTCATTAACCCTCGTCATTTCTCCTATTTTTTTGCCACTAAGAATCGCGTAAAATATCATTCTAACGATTATCGCTTTTTACTCGCGGATCGTATAACTGAAGCCTCCAGGTTTTGAGTATAAACGATTTCAACTCTTTGAGAATATCATGTTTCAAATCCAAGTTTCTTTCAATTCTTGCATTAAACTCTGTAAAGTTTCTGGCACGGAATTCTTCTTCAAGTAAACTTTCAAATGCGTTATATATTTGCAAACGTTTCTGTCGATCTAACTTTACCATTAAATCCTTTACCTCTTCGCATTTATCTTTGCAGCTAACAGCCGCCACGGTTCCACCAAAAGCGCCACCAAATAAAAGTCCCACAGGTCCACCACATAAACCACCAATGGTAGCCGATGTTCCTGTAATTAACCCGCCCTTTATGTTTTGCGGTACAACAACACGTAAATTCATTTCTTCAGATAGTAAGGATAAATACACAACGAAATCTTCCGGTGTGACAGGCATTTTGTATAAGAGTATAAAATCTGTTTCGATCGCTGTCCATCTATGTATATTGTGTTTTATTTTGATCTGCTCGTCCATATCTTCACGAACACCTGACGTAACACGTGATATAACATGGTGCATTGTTGTAGAACTAAACCCGGTAGTCATGGTAACTTTACTAATGATCACGTGTCACAACTAGATTATATTTACTTTTTTTTGACAATTACTTTTGAGGGAGACAAAAAAACATTTATATTTTTTTAAATCATTTTCATCTATATATTTTATTAACATGGAGATAACGCTCATGCTTCGCTTGCAGTGTTTTTCTGATTTAGCTCCACGTCGAGTTTTTAGCTAAAAATTCTTAACAACTTTATGTTTCTGTCATGTTGGGCGTAAAGTAATTTTTAAAAAACGCTTCAATTGGGAAGAAATTTTTTTCTATATAGGCCTTATGTGAATCCCGATTTATCCCGTTTATCGTGTACGGGGTTACCGCCACTGCGTTTTTTGAAACAACAAAATGTTTCACTGCAGTGGTTATTTAAGAGTGGCGTTTACTTAGACGAGTGTTCTATGCAAGCAAATAGTAAAATAAGACTTACTATTTTTGATCAGAGTTGAAAATATGTTAGCTGGAGAAAGAAAATAAGACTTAACTGGATGAAAACGCATTTCAACGATGAATGAATTTGATTTGAAAGAAGAAGAAAAGGAAGAAGAAGAAGATTCTATGACAACAGTATTGACAACAAAAAACAGTTTCTGCTCCTTTTTATCCATTTTCTGTTCTTTCCACGATGCGGTCAGGCAAGAGCATGTTCCTTGCCATCTTGATATTTTGAAGAAAGGATGAGAATGTAGAGAGAATGAATAAACATATATGTGACGTAAAACGTGTTGGATGATAGATCGTTTTACCGGCTCAAAAAGCTTCATCCAGCACATTTCCGACATTCATCCTGCAATCATCCAATCATCCTGTTATTCAGCTTGATATTTTTAACAGATTATTGATTTACTAATTAGTGGCCCGTGGAAAAATCCCAAGTTCGCCTGTCCTTTTATACCGCATTGCGTGCGTCTCGCTACTTGCGCAGCTAAGCTACCATTTTGCGTGACAGACAGACGGACAGACGTATACGATTATTATAATATAGACTAGTCGTTAGCCCGTGGAAAAATCCACGGGGTCGCCCGTCGCGTTCGCTCGTCCTTTAAATTTACCCGTCGCAAGAAAGTGGATAAAAATATATCAAAAATATAGCATTTGATATTCATGCGCATTTTAAAAATTTCGTGTTTCCGTTACGGGACGCCGCTTTCGCGGACACACAGACAGACGACGGCTATTATTAAAGAGACTAGTCGATAAATCCCGTGGAGTAATCCACTTAGGCAGAAGGACAATGGAAAAATAGGTTGTTTTAGTTTATTTGCTGACGTCAGCAGTGTTTGCCTTCATCGTATAGATCTTGAAATGCTGATCAAGAAAATGTATATGATCATGTATCTTTGACAAACGGTTGCAGAGATATCAAGGTTTAAAGGTGTTTTGATGACGTCATCAAACCGTCCATTCCGAAACGGATTCGGGGACCCAGGTTTGGAAAACTTACCCAAATTGGTCCCAGGTTGTCCCTAGTTACCCACGCGGTGAAAAAACATGGACGTCACCACCTCGTTTCCAAGTTACTTGGCCTCAAAGTTTTAAGTGCATTGTAATGGCTTCACTAATCTTAATTAACTTGGGAGAACATAACAATATAAATGATTGAAATTTTACATTATATATATTGTTAACATTATCATTAATATTTTTAACAAATTGCTTAAAGAAAAATATATACCATAGTTTTGACATATTTTTTATCAAAAGTACAATTTAGGCACGTGTTGCATAAAACGGAAAAGTTCATTTTTTGGTTTTCTAAAATGTATATTCTTTAAACATTTCTATGACGCATCGGTTCCAACCATGATGGGTCCTCGTACATCACTAATATTTTTCGTCGTCTTCTGTTATATCAAAAAGACAAAAAAACCTGGGGACGAGGGTGCCAGGTGCTAACAAATTCTTTCAAACATCAGCCTTAAATGCTTGTTTAAAGTTTTTGTCCCGAACAACAAAATATGAACGCGACCGTACAGACTAAAAACGGGCTTTATTCCACAAGTTTTTATTGACACAAAATAATTTAACCTCGCATGTTAGCATATGGGCGCTTGTTAACATATGGACGCTTGTAAACATATGGGCGCTTATTAACTTTCAGCAGAGACAAACACCTGAGAGAGGGGACGCTTGAAAGATCTTTTAGGGGCTAACTTGAATCGCCATGATATAAAATCTTTTTCATAAAAAAGAATGTGTAATTAACTAGAAGAGTGTAAATAATATCAATTAACAGCAGAGGTCTTAATTGCTCCAATTTGTAAGATTACTTCCTTCGTTAATTATAAGTATAGAAATATACAATAGTAGTAATACTATTTGTTCACAAAAAAACATGTGTATTAAACGTAATCCTCTTAAATCTTTTTATCATCTTCTATCTAAAGCTTGATTTCAACTACAGACAAATTTGAAGAATGTGTAGTTTTTTTAACGTAAACATTCAAATCAATTCATCGACTCTACATTGCATGTTGTTGAACTTTATCCACTGACTCTATTGTACCGAATAAACGAGTAATTGAAAATGTAATAAACTTGCCAATTCACATTTTGTGTGCGGGGATCTCTCAAGAAAAAACGTTTATGGTTTGTGGATGCATTTTAATGACATCCCCCTCGGTCCCTTTAACGTGCAATGCAACGGTGTAGATTCGTTTTTACTACTTGCATTTTAAAAATATTTTACTCCTGTCAATAAATTAAAACATATTCACCCATCAAAGGTTTTTTAACATGTGTAAACTCAATAATAAGAAATCCTGAAGAAGTCAAAAATTAACTAAAAAATCAGGCAGGTGTTCGAATAACCAAAAATGGCCGAGGAGATCATACAAAAATGGTGTTCTCTAATGCTTCTCTAGTTATTTTTACAAATTGCTCAATTTTTTTGCAAGGTCCCTTATATAATGGGCTCTTTTAGGAAAGCATCATCATCCTCGTTCCCAGGGTCTTGCTGCTAACTCGCTATTGCAGAGCAGTTTTGTTGACTTTCCCTAGTGTAAATGAAGCTTAGTTTTTTTCTGTACAAGGATTTTTTCGTATTTAATGCATTTCAAATATTTTTGGAAGTTATAATTCAATAACGTTAAGTTTCCTAATTACTTTTTTCTAACAACTTTGTCCTTAAACGTTGATAAAAGACATTAGAAGAGCGTTGGTAACGAGGTTGATAGATAAGATAGTCAGAATTGCTCATATTTAAGCTACTAATCTTATTTTACCCATTCGAAAACATTTTGTGGAGATGAAGAAATACGACGTAATGTAAGTTGGTTTACTCTTTTTGTTAATCTAATAAATACATATTTCTTTTTAAACAATAATCTTAGCACAAAGTAGTTTTTCAGGGGGGGATAGTGTATACTTCAAGCAATGTCGTGTTAAATTTTCATAACTATGTGTAGAAAAGATAGTCATGAACATTGGACTACGTTAAGTTAGTAATTTAGAAAAGACTCACAACGAAATTGCTATAAATGTAACTATATTCAACTTCAACGTCGTCATTCTGACACTCACGAATTACTTCCCAGGGTCGTCATTCTGACTCACCTTTGTGTACAATCTTTCAAAGTGACTCAGGAAAAGTAGTAATAAAGATCCATGAAGGCAGATAGGCACTGTAAAAGAGTTTTTTCGACCTCCTATCATTTGGTATTCACTTTTATTACCTTGGATCTCTCAGTATTCTAGAAACGAGGTTTAAAACCGTAAAAAAGATCTACTATGGTTCTTTCGTGTTGTTTATATTTGGAAACGATGTATGATATTTTATTTTCTAATCTCATTGTTAAACTCATTGTACCATTAATTTAAATGAGTTATTTCGCTGTCATTAATTAGTTTATCAGTCAAGATGAACATACAAGAAAGTCTTTGTGTTCTCTTGCATGGAAAAAAATTAATATTAACAACTTAACAAATATGATAAAAATAGTTCTGTCGATGCATAGTGGTATAAAAAAAAATAGTGAAAAGCAGCCTCTCCTTCCTTTTACCTTGAGCTATGCTTTATTACCCACCAGAAAAAAAGTTCTTTCAATGGACTGACAATCACAACCTCCATGAAAATGTAAAATATCACAAAAGGTGTTTACGTTGAGACAGGTGAAAGTAGGAAGAACTGACGGTAATGGTAATTTTTGAGTAATCTTGAACTGAGATCCAATAAATGACTTGCGGTCTATCCAAGCGCTTACAGACGTATGTTAAGTGGTTTTAGGTTACTACCAGAGATTTTTCAACTCTCCACTCGTATGATGGCTGTTTACTTCACTTTATCATTTTGCTGTTAGGCCAGACACCTATTAGAATAAGCGAAGCAACAAATCTATTGCCCCGTTTATTCCAGTCAAATAAGGTTTTAACCCGCACATTTTTTATAATTACCATATGTTTTCTTAGTGAAAGTCAGTAATACAGTTTGTAAAATGTCACAGTTTGGTAACTATTTCTGAGGGTGTCAGTTCTCAATCTTGTTCCCAGAGCAGTCTGCTGGCGGGACAATTATTAACATTTTTTGACAAATCTCTAGTGACGTTAGAAACAATTTGTTTCCAAAAAACATGAGCTTATTTCGTTTTTACGAAAGAAATACTACCATAAAAAATTAGCTGACGTTGAATATTTTTTCTTAACAGGAAAGGAATTGTAGAATCTCTTGGCATTAACAAATCGCATACAAGAGTTGCTACTACAGCCCTACTTTGGTTGCTAAGTTACACCGCCACAACGATTTCCACTGTTCATGCATTGCCAAAGAAAGGGAAGAATGGTGATAATGGACGACTCCATGTGACCGATTGGTTGTTTTTGTCCGTACTACAAGCTGGAGTTGCAGGAATCGTTGCTCTGGTTTGTTCAAGATATATTATAGATGCAAGATTACATGCAAGAAAAAATGTAATATTTGCATCTTTGGCAAATACAATTGGACTTTTTACATTAAATTTAGCTTTTAGCTTATTTCCATCGTCCACAAATGTTTTGGTCATAAAATCTTCTGAGTTTGTTTTCACTTTCATAATTGCTGTTGTGTCAAAGAGAAAATACTATACTTGGGCACATTTGGTAACGATATTCATAATTGTTCAAGGAAACTTCATTTACTTCAATCCTATTTCAAGAACTAGCATGTATGCGCTGGCAGCTGCTTTCGTGTCCAATACTGCATTCGCCCTGCGCAATATATTCCTTCAATTCCATGAAAGCAAACGAAGCAACGAAAAATTTGCTGTTATGACAATGTGGAGTCTTATTTTCAGCTTGCCAGTGTTTTCTTTTGATTTTAAAACCAATGCAAATATCACTAACATCAATATATGGATGCTAATTGCTATAGTTTCATATATACTATACAATTTACTTTCAGTTGTTATAATACGACATGCTTCATCAAGTAATTACTCTGCTCTGACTTTGATGAAGTGCATTTTTGCAATCGTAATTCACTTGATTTATTTTTCAATTTTTTTATCCGTGAAAATGAAGATTGGTATTGTCGTGTTGTTTTGTGGTTTAGCTTTATTTGTTTACGTCAGTTATGCAGAAGAAGAATGTCACCACAAAAGCAGGAACCAGTTATCCAAAAAAATATGGGTCCTGATTTTAATTCTTTTAACCTTTTACGTAGGAATTCGCACAGATAAAAACATTGCCTTAAACGAAAACAAACCGAAGAATATTTTTACTTCTTGGGTGTATAATAAAGATGTACCTTCGCAATTCGTCGAAGAAGTAAAATGGATTGCGCGTGAGCAGAATAATTCTACTATTTTTATATATTGTGCAACTACTAGATGCATGAAGGCATGTGAAACAATACGGTCAATCAATGTCAAAGTTGAATTTCTTTATCTGTATGATTTAATTAAAGACACAGCGTTTCATGAATGGATGAAAAAATTACCATTGATTAAATTGCTAGCTGGCGAACGTTTTGAAGATTTACTACAACATGTCATCCGTTTAAGCTTACTGTACAAGTATGGTGGCATCTTCGTCAATCTAAAGTATCGGTTGAGCGACTCCCCTCTCTTTTTCTTTAACACCACAGCTTGGATTGCAAGAAATCCGCAATTAAGCTTATTAGATATCTGTTACTTTCCGCAACGTAGTCACTTTTTATTGTATTTATCAGAAGCTTTAGTAGATCAGTATACTTTAAAGCACAATTTAGAACAATGCCCAAAAAACTTCCAACTAGATGAACACATCAACACGATGTATCAAAAGTATCATGACAGACAGAGCTGTGAAAAAACTGTCATTACAGATGTTACAGTTCACAACGTTAAAAAGATGCTCTATTTTGTAAATAAACAAAATCATTTCGCCACTCTTTCTTTTCAATCGCGTGGCATCCTGGGTGGTGGTAACATTGGTGATGAGATCCAGGGATATGCTGGTATGCAGTTTCTACCATACATTGACACCTTTATTGATCGTAAAAACTTAACGGTACCTACGTCGCAAAAAACATCCGACACTGTTGTGTTTTTAAATGCATGGTGGGGAAATCCAGAATTTAATTGGCCACCGAAAAATTCAGTATCACCTCAGTTGATATCAATGCATCTACAGTCGGTCGTGTGGCCAAAGTTCTCGCAATATATTTCCTATCTAAAGGACCGGAAACCGATCGGGGCACGTGATTTCTCTACTTTGTACTGGTTGCAGAGTCAAGGGGTTCCATCTTATTTTTCCGGTTGTTTGACGTTATTTTTAAGAAACTACTATGAAGACAAGGATCGAAGTGATGAAATTTACGTTGTCGACGTCAAACCTGAATATCAACGACTTATTCCAAGCCATATTGAATACAAAAAACTCACACATGACCATAAAGATAAAAGATTTAATGTTATCTCGCTGTATTCGATTTCCTATGAGCGCATTGAGATGTACTCTAGAGCTAAACTTGTCATCACTCAACGAATTCACGCAGCTCTTCCGTGCGTCGCATTGGGAACTCCAGTTATATTTATCAACACCCCGAATATGCCGGGGGCAGGAGGGTCGGCTAAACAAGCGTCACCTCGTACAACAGGACTTACAGGGTTGTTTCACACCTTAAATATGTATCAAACACGGAAGATTTTCGCGAGGATATTCTTCAAGGAATTTAATTGGAACAACCCTCCTCCTAACCCTGGATATGGATTATTAATGAAATTAAGAGCAACACAGTGGAATGTGTTGAGAAGAAATCCAATTTTTTACGATTCAGCTAAAAGGTTCGGCCTCATTCCTCCAACAACAATAATTCAAGCAGAATTATTTAAACTCGATATTCACATGGTCTACCACTCTAGCACTGGACAGACTACGAGATTGGATAATTTTTCCTTACGAGTGGTCGAATCACTGTTGCATCATCATCCTTCCGCACAGTTAATGATATACCATACCAATAAACTTGAACAAAAAGAATTTGATGTGCTCTCTGAAGTTGGATATAACATTAGAATCAAAACTTATAATCTAAAACATTTAATCGAACAATCAAATATCGACTCTTTAAAGAAATTTATTGAACGTCCAAATATTATGCAATGCCAGCATCTACCGCTGATAAAATTACTGCTTTTATACAACGTAGGCGGTGTGTTCATTGAGCAAAACGTTATTGTTACAAAGCCATTTCTGCTAATTCAGCAAAACACATTGGATGGCATAAACACCTCTGTGATATCTTTTATGAAGTTTGAAAAGCAAAACCCGTTAGTAAAAAAAATGGCAGATTTATACGTTGAGCGCTATCACCACAAAGAGGATTGTACAAATTATATCCAATCATCTCTATTGAACCCGTTTATTGGTGAAAATCCTAATACTAATCAACCAATAATAAGGCATTTATCACGTGAGGATGTAACAAAGTGCGTAAAAGACACGGTCACACTTACGGAGGAATCGCATGGTATTGCAATATCTCAGGTTGATTTAGAAAGAAATTTTAATATGTACAACACTTCAAGAGGATCAACATGTAACTACCTTTTAAACGAATTTTGTGTACTATGTAGTATACTATACTAAATGACAAAAGGTGGGAATTAGAATTTTAACGTTAATTCTGGAATTAAGGTTAATTCCAATCTTATTCTGTGAAATCTTCTTATAGTGGACATCCTTTACAGCGGACGCTTCTTTACAGGAGACACTTTTCCTAGCAACGGATAAAACAATGGTCAAACTCTTATAACCTCTGTACATATTTTTCGATTATTTTATCATACCCTAAAACCCGAAAACAGATTTTTGTAGTAATAAAGGTAACTAGTCGTTAACCCGTGATAAAATCCACGGGGTCGCCTGTCCTTTACATATCACATTTGTTTATCGCACGTGTTTCCGTAATAGAAAGACAAAGACACGTTATGGAGTGGGGTTCTACTGTTCATAAATCTTATCGTGCTTTCAATCTTGTTAAATAACGCCCTGAAGGGAGCGATTCATTAAAACGGCTACTGCATGTCCCCTACAATATCGTTTCCAGAGCTACTCATTAAATTAATTTTCTTTTTAACTGTTGTTCTGTCTACGTGTATTTTCCGCGGAGACTTAAGGCTAGTTTTTTTATATAATTTTTTTAGCAACAATAACTTAAAATAGAGAAACAGTGAGGAAACGGGACTGTTTTAAACATTGCATTCATAAAAATTTCTTTAGTATTTGGAATCAAAATGTCCATGAGAGTTGGGTTCATATGACAGGAAAGGATCGAAGATCGACCCCAGCACCTTTTTCCGTCGAGAAGATAAAATAATACAAAAACTACTTTTGCGGGCAGAAACTTTCGCGTATAAAAAAAGCGAAATTTATGGAAAAAACTTTCGCGTCTCGCATTTTTTAAAATAAATTTGAAAAAACTTTCGCGAATCGAGCAAAAATAAGTTTTTTTTTAATTTTTATAATTTTTCTTGCTTTGTTTAAAGTAAAAAATAGAGTTAATTTTCTTAAACTTTCCACTCAGAATGCGTTTGACTGTTTTGCCATCAAAACAGTAATAAAAAAGTCAAAATTGTAGGACATTCACCTAAGGAGATCTCAAGGATAACCAAATACTTTTTGGATCGTGGTTTTACTATGCATTGTAAGTTATCTTCACGACGTTATCTTCGTTCACCCCTAGTACAAGGATGACTAGAAATTCAGTGCGAAGTCGTGCTTACTTCGTGTGTAACAATGCTACAATGAAGACTGATTGCTCGCTACATATGGAATTGATCACGGATCCTCATAATGAGCCTGCAGAAGACAGAGCCGTTGACAACCTTTTCAATTTTGTAATGATTTTAACCCCAGTCGTGGACACTCCACCTGTTTCAGCAAAAATATGAAGAAGAAGAAAGCTACGACAAGTACTGAAGAAAATAAATATATTAGAGAAATGTTCAGCATGACAAAAAGACAGAAAGAGACAAAAGTTATTGTAATAGATTAATAGACTGAAAAAAGAAAAAGATTGTATACGTGTTAATAATATCCATCCATGTGTCACTGATTTTTTTGATAACAACGAATTTCAAAGAGGGGCCTTAAATTTGCTTGGAAAAGAGAGATTTTTTCGCTGTTTTGAAATTTTTAAAGACAACAACTTTGGCTAAAAATGGCCGAAAAAACAGTACTTAGGAAGGTTTCAAAAGACGTATTTGCAAGTAATAAGAAGAAAGCGATTAAAATGTCATTGGAAATAATTAAAATGTTTCCAAATAATCTAGCAGCACAAATTGTAAAACTACTTTCAAAAATAAAACACATTCTTTTAATTTTAACGACATGTTTTGACATTCTAATTGTCATCACCAGGTTACAAGTTTTTAAAGTTTTGATAATAATAATAATATTTACAAGTCTAAAAGTTATATTTAGAAACATCAAAGAATAATTACTACAATAAAAATTATTAGAACTCTTGTTAACATGTTAATCACACTATACTTCGTTGTAAGCTGTTGCGTAAACTGATTTTTTTTATATATTGTGTATAAAAATAGTATTGTTGGGGAAGAACTGCAGGTGATGTCAGTTTTGCTGAAAAGAAAATTCTACAGTTTCACGTTTTTGTTGAGTATTTTACAATATTTTATTCTATAATGTGAAAGGAGAACAACTGGCAAGGAGTAAATTCAACATCCACAAAAATCTGTTTTCACCAATGTCAAAGTTTGGAACTCATAAAATTTAACTGAATGTTATGACTGAAACTGTTTTTGTTTTTTCTTTATATCTCATGTTCAACTTTTGTAAGAGAGGAGCGTATGCAAATGTATGTATATATAGTAAAGATAACTTATTATCTGTCATTTTAGAAAAAAAAGATGAAAAAGAGAGGATTTTTATTGAAATTTTATAGTTTTTTCTGTTTTTTGTATTTTTTATATTAGAATAACCATTTCTGAACGAAAGTTTTGCCATGCGTACCTGTGTACCTATACAACCTGTTTTTTGAAAAAGGAAAGAACAACAAAATGAATAAGAAAACACCTGATGACTCATAAGTATACCAGTGCAACTGTTTAGGGCATTTATTTCTAAAATATATACAAAAAAAAAAAATTTTTATACAAAAGATTGTATTTTTTATCTTTTGTATAAAATTTCATGGCTAAGGACTGTATGCAATATACTGAAATGACTGACTTTGGATTTGCTGAAAAAACTGTAAAATAAGGATCTTTGTTGATTTGAAATTTACTCCTTGCTTGTAAAGCGCAGTATGGATCATCATACAAAAAAAAATTGTGTTGTTAATCCGTTGACTCTTTGTGTAAATTTTTGTGGGAGAGGATAGTATGCAACCGAAATGACTCTAGATTTAAATTTGATGTTTTCCGAACTATGGCTTTTTGGTATTTTTGCATAAACTTTCAGGAAAAAGACATTTTTTTGTTGATTTGTGCTAACTTTTGCAAACTTGCTGTTTTGACATTTCAAAATATTAAAGGGTTTTCAACGTAATCACTAAAAAGATGGACATATTTGAGATGCGTTATTTCTGACGTTGTTATTATCGATGTTGTGGCTGTCGGTGTTGTAACTGTAAGTGTTGTTACTGTCGGTTGTGTGAGTGTCGTTGTTGTAAATTTCTATCAACTAGATTTTACAATTTGCAAGCTAGGTTTTTTTATATTTTGTGTAAGTTTTGTGTGGGGGGTTTAATGGGATTTGACATTCGACATTTTGTGTAAGATTTTAAGAACATTTTTGCTAAATTAGAAATTCACAAATGTACTTTTTTGACATTTTCAAATTTATGTTTTGGTAAAGGGTCAGTGTGCAATATACTAAAATATTTGCTGACGTCATTAAAATTTATATGATAGATCTTTCCCATTGTCCGTCCTTCTGCCTAAGTGGATTTTTCCAGGGGCCTTATCTTTTATGTCGCGGAAAAAGTTATGTCTAATTTGTTAATCTTTCTAACGTTAAAACGCGACGTCAATGCATTTAGACTGACGTCAATACGTTTTAGGATTGGTGAAGCTATTGCATTGCAGTTATAACTTTGAGGTCAAATAAATTAGAAACGAGGTGGTGACGTCAGTCATTTTTCACCGCGTGTGGTATCTAAGGACAACAAGGGACTAAATTGGGTAAGTTTCCCAAACCTGGGTGTCCGAATCCATTTTGGAATGGACGAGATTGATGACGTTATTAAAAAACCTTAAAAACCCAATATCTCTTCAACCATTCGACAAAAGTACACGATCCTATACATTTTCTTGATCAGCGTTCCCAGATCTATACGACGGCAACGGGTACACAAACTTCTAAAAAAATTGTACTTTTCAAGAGATTTTGCTGGCGTCAGAAAATTTCTTAAACCTTTATATCTTCTTAACCTTTAGTGTCAAAAGCGCATGATCCTATATATTATTTTGATCGTCGTTTTAACCTCTACACGTAACAGGCAACAGATAAGCTAAATTTCGTAATTTATTTTGTATATGCACTGCTGGCGTCATAAAAATATCTAAAACAACCCTTTTTCATTGTTCTTCTGCCTAAGTAGATTTTCCATGGACCTTATCAACTAGTAAGCAATAAAAGGCTCTTTGCTCTTTCTATAAACATTTCTATGTAGTGCAAAATTACTCTCACTTTATTGTAGTCCTTAGTCTTGAAGCCCTCTAATAGCTTCAAATGGTATTTAATTAATGACAGCTTTACCCAATGTCCTTGTGATTATCCTAACTCATGTCTTGAAAATATTTGCAGCTGTTGTTGCTGATATATTAAAACGATATGCTGTATATATGTTGATTTAAAAGTCCTAATCTGAGTCTCATTATGGTGAGAAGAAATTTATTTTTAAGACTGAGTTTTCTTTTATTGAACCTGGAAAAAGATCTAGTGGTTGTGGATGGTTGCAATACTATGGTCCTTCCAATATTCTTTTACTAGTTCAAATATTGTATGTGTAGAGCTTGGATGGATGTATTGCCTGTGTAAAAGTTCATTTTATTGTCAGTTTTCATTTTTTGCCATGCCATATGTGATGTGTGGAAAAGTTTTTCTCTTCTCAACTCCTTGTTTTGTGATTTTAATCTGCTATTATCATATTTATCAGATTTCAGCGCTTCATTTCTGAATGACAGTTTATCGTTTTTGATGGATAGCTCAAACAGCTTGGTGCCACAGTTAAATCTTTCTACATGCACAATCGACACAAGTCACGTCTTTACAATTATTTGAAAGGCAATGACTATGGTCAACAGAGGGTGGTGGAGAAGAGAAAATATTTCTAGCGTTGTTTGAAGCATTTCATGATGACTCATCTATGCTTCGATCCAGTAATATCGGTTACAGTGGGGGAGTGAACTGAAATGATGTGGAAGGTGCTTCTTTAATTTTTTCGTTTCTTTGCAGGAACTCTCTTCTTTGTGGAATATCAGTTAGACAGGATGAATATCTCATTTTTTACAGCAGGATCACGATTTTTCTTCTGATAGAATTTTGCTACAAAATGATCACCACAAACTCTAATGTTGTTGCTGGTTTCCACATTGAGCCATCTTGCTTTTTTCTTTTGATTAGGTGGATCCATCTTTTTCGTTTTTGAGCGTATCTTTTCTCTCCTCGAAAGCAATATAAGCAAAAAGGTGGCTTACAACAACAATCCTTCTGCAACACTCCTTTATGAATTGACGTAACATTGTCTTCCAGGTATTTAAATTTCTTGAAGCATTCTTGCAATTGACGGAACAATTATTAGGCTCGTACGGTGTTTTTTTAAAAAAAACAGTTCGTATAATATAAAAATAACTGTACATAAAAATATGATTTATAACTTACCGGTTTCGTTTTTACAACAACTGATTGAGATTACCCCTCCGTCCATGGTAAGCTAGAACCCACCCCCCATGCGCGCAATATCTATAATGGCGCATCATGTGCTAGCTGGATCTGTTCTGGCCAGATTGCGAAAACGATCAGTGCAGCTACTTGTAACCTGATGATGACAATGCCGATATGCTCCAGGTAGTCGCGTATTTGGTTCAGTTAACAATACTCTTCAGGTAACAGAAATGTTCTGAATTGTCTCTGAAACGTTGGCTCTTAAGATGCTTGCAAATGTCACTGACATAGGGCCATTTATTTGTTTATAAAATCTCGGCTGAAATATAATTACAGTAAAATCAGGCAACTGTATATTTTTTAGCATCGTATAAATGTTTCCGTAATACCATATTGCAAATGTGTAGCTAAGTCAAATGTGGCACAATTTATGCATGGTTTTTAATGCAAACAGGAGTGTTAAGGATAAAAATGTGTTCACAAAAAGACATGTAATATACATTTTTATGCTGAAGTGGCGTCTAATTTCATATTGACCCCCCCCCCCTTTACATCTCAAAACATCTTAAAAACAGGGTCCCCCCTGGATGAAGGTCTGGAAATATAATATGAAATTAAAAAGCTTAAAGCTTACGTCTCAGTGAAAAAAAAAATCAAAAATCAACTCAAAGTATTCTACCAATTTTGAAAACAATATTATTTTATATATACTTGTTTTAATATGTTTGCAAGATATTCGTTGTTGATGTTGCAAAACGTTAGGTAGCTTTATGCCGGCCGCCATCTTGTGTCCCGAATGTAAATAAATTCCTTCCTGGTGTAGGGCTTGTGACGTCAACTCTTGGTTAGTAATTTCGCTGACTAAGCCTGCGTCCCAGGATTTTGTATATACAAAGCGGTTTTTATATCTAACCAAGTGGTTACAGTACGGGATTAAGATATGTCATATAGTGTGAGACTATTCTCAGAAAACAAAAACGTGATGCATGTTATCTGCAACCAAAGTTTAACAAGTTTTTTTTAAAAAAGTAAGCCCAGCGTATATCTTTTGTTCTGAGGACGAAACAAAGTATGTAAGACCGCAACCTTAAAATTTAAGAACATGTTAAGATTATTATAAGGTTTTGTGAAGCTTGACTACAATTTTTTTTACTAAAAATATTAAAAAAATATAACAAATCCAAGTGCTACACTTTGTAGCAATTATCAACGAATTACGGTAATACTGTAAATTACAAAATAACCCACCCTGCTAAGTAAGCACTACTTCTAATTGACCGCCCTGCCAATTAAGCGGCATTTTTAATGGCCAAAATTAAATAAGGTCCCTGCCCCGGCGCTTATTCATCATTTACGGTAAATTAAGAACTTCCCAAGAATATTTATAGGGTAAAAACGTTAAAAACATTGCAAGACTTTCTTCCATTTTCATGTTCTTAAAAAAAGAATGTCTATATATAAATAAATAATTAAAATATTTTACATATAGTATTCTCTAAATAAATAAAAGCTTTAACTCTATGTTTTCGAAATTGATCTAGAAAATTTTGGACATTTCATGATATATACAAATCTTTTTATGTAAAATTGAACTTCTGAACAAGTTCATTAATGTTTCAGTATTTAGGTATTACTCTTACCCTTGGTGACAGTGGATATTTTAATAAAGGCTGATCTAAAAAAGAAAAACATTCAAAAAATAAGGAACAATAATACAATTGTAGCACAAACCGAGTTACACAAGGTTACTATTTAATCATATTTATCCCTCATTTATCCATCCATCCAATTTTAAAACCATCAGGACAGAAAACGATACAAGATAGGTAAAGTATATATACATGATTTTATTCACAGTATTTACAACACATTTCACATGTAAAAATGCAAAAATTATTACTACTTGTGATAATATTTGATTTTTTTAGTTATATACTCATTCAAAAATTTGTACAACATTGATAAAACGCAATTTAACTAAAATATCACCAGAAAGACGAAAAAACATATTTTCTTTTAAGTTTAAGCTTGCTTTTATTTTAATAGGGTCAGGTTTTTCATAAGAACGTCTAAATTTCAGCAGATGCTTACGCTCTTACTTTTTACGCTTTTTCAGCCTCAGGCGTTCTTTATTTGAATTATATAGTCTATGAAGGCATTCAAAAATCAGCCTTTCTAATCCAATTTATTTCTTGTTGGCAAAAAATCCCAACTTGAACCACTATTTGTCTGGTCTAAGTTGGAAAATTTGCGTTTAATGTTGGCAATTTGTGTTTTGTTTGTGATCGTATTGTAATCAAAATTTATAGGAAAATGAGAACAAAACTTATATATGTAATTAAGTCACATCCAACTGCAATAAAAATCATGTCGGCGAATACATGCCAACGTAAATCAAGAATTTTTGTTAACACCTGGGTATTCACCTAGGCCAATTGCAGGCCTTTTCAGGAAAATTTTTATACGGTTGTGGCAAAAAGCATGCCTCAAGTATTTCAGGTGTGCTTTTGGGTGTGTGCACTGCTTCTCCTGGAAAGGCCTGCAATTGCAGTGCCGGCGTGAATTATAAAGTCTGGTCTGGATTTTATCAGCTTAGGGAAAAACATATATGCCCCAGTTATAATATAGATGTAAAAAATGATTATAACATAGTATATAAGTAAGCAATACACAAATCTTGGAAATAAAGTTTGAAATAAAATAGTCTATGGCTTATCACCTGCATTTTCTAGTCTGTCAATTTGCGTTTAGGGTCTGGAAATATAAACACCATCATGTCACAATGAAACATGTCTAGCTAGCTAACTATATACTATATGATGGGGTTACCTGTAGCTAGGGACAAGTGATTGAAAAAACTGAAAAAAATATTTTGTGAATGCTTTAGGGAATTTACCAAGCAAGTTCGACAAAGTGCCCAAGCTTTCAGATAAAAAATCTGAAAGTTACCGAAATAGATAATTAAAACTCTTGTAAAACTAAAGAAAAAGGGGTATCTACGTTCAGTTGGCCAACTATTAACCCAACTAAAAACTTTGCTCTTCTGGTGGCTAACTCTACTCTCTAACTATTCTTTAGCTAGCTTAGTGACTAGACAAAGTCATGTGCAAACAGCTAAATGACACAACACCAGCTAATCGAAATACAATAATTCTTACCTCTATAATATAAACTATTCTGGAATTCCCACCAGCAAGCCAACCCTAAAAGAAAAACCCAACAAGCACAGCCAAAGGACGATCTCTATGGCACTCCAAAGTCACATTAATACAGTTATCTTAAGATAACAAATGTTATTTTAAGATAACTTTATTAATTGACTTTAAGATGCGTGCATATACACATTAATGCCCTGATTGTAAGATAACTCGAGTAATCTTAAGATAACAAATTATCAGAGAAATATTGTAAAATTTCTTGATCATGGTAACATTACGACTTTTCTACCTTTGATATTAGCGCTATCTTAAGTTAACTAAAGTTATCTTAAGATAACTAAAGTTATCTTAAGATTGCGAGAAAACTGGAGATTACTCAAGAACTATGCGAAACAAAAACGTGTTTTAAACTTTAACACGCGGAAAGTACGGTATGTTGCCCAACTTGAAGGCACAAATAGAATGACTATTTTGAAAATTTATACATTACAAAATTTCGGAAAAAATCTTACTGAAATGCCTTGTATCTTCTAAAATTATGTTCTTTTTTACACGCAAAATCGCAACGCACATGGTAAAGTCTCCCGCTTAAAATGTAAAACTAACTGGGAACGAAGTTGACACTTCAACGCTATAATTGTTTTTTATTGCGTAATTTAACGCGTTAGATAATGCTATCTTTAGATAACACGAGTTATCTTAAGTTAGCAAAAATATCGTCAAATTGTATTAATAACAGCTCTAATCTCAAGATATCTACAAAGTAAAGTTATAATTATCACATTAATTACTCAAGTTATCTTACAATCAGGACATTAATGTGAATATGCACGCATTCCAAAGTCACATTAATAGAGTTATCTTAAGATAACTTTAGTTAACTTAAGATAGCGCTAACATCAAAGGTAGAAAAGTCGTTAATGTTACCATGATCAAGAAATCTTACAATATTTCTCTGATAATTTGTTATCTTAAGATTAATCGAGTTATCTTACAATCAGGAGATTAATGTGAATATGCACGCACTCCAAAGTCACATTAATAGAGTTTATCTTAAGATAACATTTGTTATCTTAAGATAACTCTATTAATGTGACTTTGGAGTGCCATATAGATCTCCTTACAACCAGAATTCAAAATGCTTTTGGTCATAGTCCGAAGCTTTGCCAAGAAACGTAAAATACTAGAAGGTCGTGAAGATCAATTGAGTGAAATTATGGAGCACGTTTGCTACGCGAGGTATACCAAGAGAATTATTGAGATTCTCAAAATTTTGATAAAAAAAATCTATAAAATCAGCGTAAAGAAATAGGACTGATATTTTTGCACATAAAGCTAGGGTATTTTTTTTGCTAATAAAACAAATAAGTGTGAACCAAGGGGTTAACGTATAAGTCCAGCCCCCCTGTCTTTTGGTCCAGATTACAGTCCGCCGACCTTGAACACACACAGAGGGATGTGCTGTGAACAAGGAACGATAGTCGGCATATTAGACACGTATATTTTACAGTCCTAAGATATGCCTTATTTCTTTGTGTTATAGCTAATTAATGTATAAATAATTAATTAATTATTTTGCAATTTTGCTTCTAATACTATTATAGTTGTATTTTAATGAAAAATAATAGTATTGAAACGGTTTTCTTCTTTGAAATAATTTATTGCTAGTCCTGTTTCTAATCGATTTTACTTGTGTATTTTAAGCTTTTTTGTTGGTGCGCATTTTCTGGAGATTTGAGTTGGGTTGGAAAGCTCCTGTGTAAGCTACCCTTTTGTAAAGAATTGTTGAAGTAATTTGTACAATTAAAACGCGCCGAGCTGTGTTTTATTTTATTGTTTCTAAGAGGATGTAAGAATACAATACTATCGATTTTAATTGATTTTATCCAAATCAAGGTAAGGCTTAATCACACGAAAGGTAGCTA
Source organism: Hydractinia symbiolongicarpus (assembly GCF_029227915.1). Taxonomy (NCBI): domain Eukaryota; kingdom Metazoa; phylum Cnidaria; class Hydrozoa; order Anthoathecata; family Hydractiniidae; genus Hydractinia; species Hydractinia symbiolongicarpus. The sequence goes on along the minus strand of NC_079885.1, from coordinate 12,165,628 downwards.
GCTAGAGCTCTGTTTTGTATAAAAGAATTGAAAGAAATTTGTAGAATACATATGGAGAAGCTGTATTACTACCTAACTGATAGCCAGATATAGGAAAACCTGTAGCTAGGGCGCAGACAAAACAAATAGGTCTGGGTGTTAGAGTGAGCCGACCAACCGTTTTTTATCACAGTTTTTTATTTATTATATAAGTAACCTGTTCAGTAATTAAAAAAAATATCCACTTTTGCTATCAAACCAACAGCGATGTAATTGTTAATAGAAATTAGTTGTCCGTATATGCTCCATGAGAACAAGGTTTAAAACGACATTAAAACTGTCATTTAAACAGAACTCCAAGGATGCCCAAGCCGCACACGTCCTCTAAAAGGCGTGGGCATCTTTGAAACTGCTTGTAATTTTAGAACGAGGGTGCTGATAAGCTGCATAAGGCGTAAAAAGTGCGAGCGGTTTTGGGCAAGTTTGGCGTTTTGAAAAAAATTCAAGTATTTGCCCGAAAAACCCGCATAGACCACAAAATAAACTGACAATGTGGTAGCAAAGTTCTAAAAGAACTATTTTTGATGGTTTTTGATAAAATTTACTTGATAAATAACTTATATATAACTTTATTAACTCCTTTCTATTAAATCACTTTTTTCCAACTATCGGCAACAAGGTATGTTACAAGGAATTGAATTTTGGGAATGCTCCAGGCAAGTTCGGGAAAGTGCGGGCGGTTTCGAAGACAACCGCTAATTTAATTCGAAAAGTTGCCCGAACTCGCCCTTATATATGTGGGCGTTTGCAGCTTATTGACACCCTCTTATTTTAGAAAATTCTCAGGAATAATAGACCAGGAAAAATTACATCACAGTTTCTTGTCCACCTCCCACGTGTGTTATTTTTGTAAAAATTACCATTTTATTTACGATAAACTAATTGTCAATCATTTTATTCATCCAACAAAGAATCCAAGGTGCTATTCTATAGTGATGAATTTAATAATAGACATGATTCAGCATAGTTTTTGGTCTGATTGCAAAATATGACTGCCAAAGTTCAGCACTTGTAATAATTTTGTATTTGTGTACTCAGCTTCTAAAACACAATCAAGAGACATTGTAATTCCCTCTGGGTGATTACATTAATGTTGGTTGAAAAAAAGAACAAATGATGAGAAGCATGTGTTTTTGAATGTGTCTAGGACAATAAACTTATTTAATTTTCATTGGCTTTGCATCAATCAAATCCTGAAAAAATAAACACTTTTAAAATGATTTTGTCAGATTTGGAAACTGTTGGTATGGTTGGAACTTTGCATATAAAATTAGTAAAGTTGCCAAATTGTTTAATTTTTTCTATTATACTTTCCGAATTACCCTTAATTATTTATGAGATAAAAAACAGCGCCATCAATTCCATTCCACTCGGCCATCCCTTAAAGGCACTGGAAACTTCGCTATATGAGAATGTTTTCTTTTTCTGTTAGATTGTGTACAATGGGAGTGAGTGAAACCGTTATTGTTTTTTCTGCCCAAAATTGAAGCTATTTAATAAGTCTTGATAAAGTTAAAAAACTGTTTTGATTTGTTTGTTTTTCTTTTATTGTTTTCCGTGAATTTTTGAAATTCGTTCCAGCAGATTCTGGGACTTCTAGTGCCGGTATTTTTACGTGAAAAAAATACTATTTTGTTGTAAGGTCATCTACGAAATCGTTAACGTTAGGACCAACTTCTGCGGGTTGTACAACTTGGTGTATTACATATCTTTCGGAATACTGCTAAAAGTGTAATTTTGTATTGCGCTCTTTACTTTTATTATTCTGTGGGAAAAGGTGGTACAAAACTTAAATACGCGTTATTCGTTTTTGTTAGTTTCGCGTAATCTAATTTTCTTGCACATTTTGAATAGAATATCCCACGCACATCAAATACTCGCGCAGTATATGCGCAAAAAAAGCAAACTGTTTTTGCGCAACGAATTGTTCTGCACAGCGTTCATTTTCCTACCTCGTCCCCAGGGTTCTTCTACGCTATGATATTCAATTTTGATGTATTTCAAAAGATGTTGGCGCCAAAGAAACAAGAATTGCCAGGGACAAAGTATTGGATAGTTTAATTTTGCTTGCAACTTGCGAAATGCTTCGCAACCTTTTTTTTAATTTCTAGTTTGCAATCTGTATTCTTATTAGTTGTAAACGAAACGAAGCTTTCCTATTGGCTTTTCAGTTAATAACAAAAAATCAACAAAAATGAAATAAAATAACAATGGTAGGGTCCGCGCAAATGTTTTAGCCTAAAGCCAAAATATCGCAACCCAGTGCGTCCAGCCTAGCTGCACTGTCTCACTGTCTCTGTATCCCCCTTAAGGAGATTTTAAAGATTCCGCCTCGCGTAGCCGTCGGCGGAAATCAATAATAGATCTATTGTTTAAAATAATAGGGAATAATAACTAAATACTAAATAAGAATAATGATCAGCCTGGTTAAGAATTTCATATTCTTATAAAAAAAAAGCGTATAATAATAGACAAGCCCTAGGAACAGCTCAACAACGTACTTTTCTTCTTTTCGGAACTTGGAAGTTTCGTTTAATGGGCAGTATGTTCAAAGAACCTTTTTTGCCGGGAGATGACGTCAAACTGGGCTTAATCCGAAAAAATTACGACAAAATGGCGGCTTTTGACGAGGGAACATGTTGTAAACACAAAAAAATGTAGCCTTCTATTTGCTTATATGTTTCGAATTTTACTTATAATAAATATTAAATTACTAATTTTCAACATAGTATAAACAGGATAAGATAAACGTTCTTAAACTGAGAGGTAAGCTTTAATTTTTTATTTTTTAAACACCATAAAGATTTCATACCAAAAAGCTTTATCTTATTGTGGCGAACATTTATACTGCGTTTACACGCTTGTTGCATGCGCGTAAATAAATAAAAACGTATGAATTTTTAAAATTATCACTTTCGTTTTATGTCTAAGTTATTCAGATAACAAGATAATGCATTATTATTATCAGTTTACATTCTTACAAAGTTTATACGCATTCAAACAATTATTACGGATTTAATCGAATCTGGAAAAAAACTTTTTCAGAGACCTTTTCGTTTATATAATTGTTTACATTTTGAATCCGTATAAATTTGCAAAATCCAGTGTAAAGGCGAATTTTTTTTAGTTGTTGACTCATGATTTCAGACGGCTTAAGTGTCTTGCTAGGTTGTATACAATAGTAGGTCGTATACGGCAAAGTGCTGGAAATTTCCAATTTCTATATGCAGAAATTTATTGCAAATTCATTTTTGGTGAAGGATTCAAGATACTGTTAGATCGTCAATCGATGTTTTTGTTTTTATTGCATAGCTAATACTACAGAATTCGTTTATAGCAAAAATGTGTGGAAAGGGGCAATTCCAATATTTTAAATAAAAAACAAACAAGCTCTTCTCACCACCCACCCCCGTCATGCTGTCAATTCTGTATAACTTTGAAATTTTATCCTACATATATATTCAAATCTTTTTTTAGCACTAAATTGTGTAACGTTTATTCGCGAGAGTTGAAGTCATGAAGTTATTAGCGGCGAGTTTTATTGTTGTTGGTGTCCTTGCAATAACTGTGTATCGTCATTTGGAAATTTTAAACAACAGTTTTCAATACATCCTCGATTCCCTGAACATTGAAAATAGGAACAACGGACAAGACACCTTTAAATTACCATCCATTAATTTGACGGAAGCTGAAGAGAACTTTAATAAGGTGTCACAAGAATTAGTTACTGCATTTCGAAATGTAGGTTTTGCTTATTTAATTCACGTGAAAGATTTTGACCCGGATGAACTATTATATTGGACCAAATGGTTTTTTGACCAACCTTTGAAAAATAAAATGAGGTTAGCAAAAAATGCGTTTAATAAGAACAATCCAAATCATTTTCGTGGATATTTTCCACTGATCGCAGGAGGTCATTCCTATAAAGAAGCATACGAGCTGGGAGTGTTTGAGCGTGAAGTTATTGATAGGAGTTTCCCGACCCCTACAGAAATAATAAATCTAACAAAGACAACCAATGGTCGTCTATACATGCGCAATATTGTGGAGGAAAAAAACGTATGGCCAATCACAGAAGATGAAGTAATGGATGCGAAATTTCTAAAGGTAATGCTGAAGTACCGTGCTTTTTATATTCAAACGGCTAAAAAAGTTTTGCACCTGCTGGCCGTTGGGTTTGGTTTTGACAAAAATGCTTTTGATCATCTGTTCGGGTCGTCATCTCTTTCTACCTTACGATTGATACATTATCCGACAAGAGTTAACGATTTAAGCAGTATTCCGAAAGAAGCAATGGATGGAGACACTCCGATTGTAACTGGTGAGCATTTTGACACCGCAATGGTTACTATTTTAGCCACTTTTAGCAATAACGGTTTACAAATAAAACCTAAAGGAATTACAGAATGGATTGATGTTCCAGCTATAAAAGATCGTTTGGTAGTAAATATCGGGGCTTTGCTATCCCATATGTTAGATGGAAGGGCTGTCGCTACCAACCACAGGGTTATTGACATAGGAACTGATAGATACTCCGTTCCATTGTTTTACGAGCCCTGCTTTGATGCAGACTTATCTAAATCTTTCTTCGGGAACAAGAATGTACTTGTGGGAAACTTTACGAAATATGGACCATGGATGACAAACCGCACGTCAATGTTTGCGGAATATGCTTCAACAGATTTTGGTCTAGCAGACTAGACTTTTTTTAGTGCTAATTGACTTTAAAAAAAAGAAGATTTGGTTTTAGGCTCTAAATATTTAGGTGAATGTTATAAGGTACCTTTTCAACATTTTAGTGACTCAATTAAAACGATTTTTTTTCTATTTACACTGTAGAACCTAGTAGTGCGTGATTTTATTTAATCTATATTATAATGCCCGTATCTGTCTGTCTGTCTGTCTGTCTGTCTGTCTGTCTGTCTGTCTGTCTGTCTGTCTGTCTGTCTGTCACTCAAAATGGTAGCTTAGCTGCGCAATAGCGAAAAGCACGCAATGCGGTATAAAAAGGACGGGCGAACCTGCGGATTTTCCACGGGCTAACGACTAGTAATAACTATTACCCCTAGACGACACCTGGCATTTAATATAAATTTCAAATTTTGGTGAGACTTAAAAAACTAAAATTTCACGAAAAATTTATTTTTTGCTCGTTCGCGAAATTAAAATACCGCAAAAATATTGTTCTGTCAACTGCAAAATGAAAATGCATCAAAATTCGTTGCAAGAAAAGCCAGACTAGAGCTGTGAGTGTTTAAAAGAACGGCACAAAAACTAAAATTAGTTTTCCTGATTTTAAAAATACGCTTTATAAAATATCACATTTACTTTAAACCGTGCAATTAAAATTTTTAATATTTATCCTAACCGCAAAATACCGCATGATGCAATTTTTGCAAAAAAGCACGCGAAATGTCTGCGATTTGCTCATGCAGTAAGGTACAATACACATTCGTAAATTCGAACCCGCAGGGGACTAAAAAATTTATTCAAATAAGCGAATGTTCGAATTATCGAATAATAGGGAAAATAAGAATTCGGATCTACACGTTTTTTTTTTATAAGAAACATGTTACAATTTTACGAAAATCGCACCATTTTCAAATATTCAAAAAAGAAAATTCATTGAGAAGTATACTTTTGACTAAAATTACTGACATTTCCCTAATTTTCGAGCAATCTTGGATATCTTCAAAAATTAAGAAATTTTTTCTACTACATTCTATGTCTATTTCTGAAATAAGAAACTTGTTTCTAACCAATTCTTACAATTAATTGAAGATGTTACAATCATCACTAGCGAGAGACTTTGAAACGAAAAATGCTTTATTTTTTCATTTTAAAACCAACTAGTCCAAAGATTAAAGAAACTTTTAGAACTAGCTATTTATTTGATATAAGAAACCCTTATTTTACTAGGAAAACAAGAAGCCCTGCGGCTTCAAGATTTTCGTCATTAGCCTGAAAGATTTTTAAATTTAAAGTAGACCTTGAAAACGGAGAATTATGGGGTAAAGAAATCACGAGTATCACGATTCTTAACTATTTTTGTAACTAACCTGCAATGAAAATACAATTAAATAAATAAAAAATAAAAATTTTACATAGCTATATGAAGTATTCTAAAATAACAGTTAAAACTTTAACTGGATATTTTTAAAAGTGATCAGGAAAATTTTGGAAATTCCAGAATACAAATCTTGCTATGTAGAAACTTGACGATTTGAATATAATAACTTCTGAACGATCTCAATTTGAATGGTGAAGTAGTTCATTGTTTATTAATTCAGCAATAAATACATATTAGCATTTCAGTAATTAGGCCTTCAAAATTTACTTTCTTGTTTAAAATTTTTTGAAAATGGTGATGGTGCATGGTTTGATAACAGCTGATCTGAAAAAGAAAGTACGTTTTAAAAATAAGAAACAAGAAATACAATTTAACCATAAACTTCATTAAAACCAGGTTGTTTAAATATTGTCTAATAATTTTAACCTCTCTTTGCCTCTTTGATTTAAAAAGGGGATTTAATACAAAGATACAAAGCCATGTGTTAGAGGGTGTGTCCATATAAAAGACTACTTTCTTGTCATCTATACTTTCTTAGCACACATTTCTTTGTTACAACCAACCAGCCTGCACTGCCTACTGTGCCTCTACTTATAGGTTTCCTTACTTGGGCCTTGCCTCCCTGATGTGAGCTCAATTAGGCACAGTATACTAAAACTTGCACTTGATAGGAACTGGGGAAAGCTGGGTACCAGACTCAACTGGTGTAGACTTAACCCAAAACAAAATGGTATCCAGCTACAAGAAAGAGGAACAAGGTTTTACAACTACTATATCTCACACTCGCCCCTGCTTTTTGAAAGGTTCTGTACGTTTTGTCGGAACAAAGTATATCGTGAGAATTCGTTCTCAGTTATCACTTTTTCGTTGTTGCTTCATATAACACATTGTTTAGTTAGAAGTCAGCCTTTTTACGTGTAATTTATTACTTCGTAGTAGGGTTCGAGTTAGTCGTTGCTTGACATGGACTTCTTGCTTGTTGCATTTTGTCTTCACGTTGATGGAATCGTGGCCACTCGTAGGCTCGTCGAACTTTGAAATCGTCGATTTTCTTTTTCGAGGAGGAGAATCTTTTATGTAGATAAGAAAAAAATCATTAGAAATTGTGCTGAACAATAATTTCAAAATTAATTTCAGCAACATCTGCAACAGTTGGATGTCTGTTGACAAGTGATCAGCCTGCCATATCCAGTGCAGGGCACTTCTTTGCCATACAAATTTCATAATTTAATTGATACTTAGCCTCCCCAGCTAGCTTTAAGCACCACAACATAATCTTCCACCCAAACTACGGATTGATTCTTCCTGATGCTTCTTATGCCTCTTCATGTCTTTTTCGTTGTTCATCATGTTATTACTTTGCTTCTATACATCAGCATTTCTTGTTTATCGTGTCCCATGCAGAACTTTTTGCAGTCTTCTAAGCATATAGATTGCAACACAACATTATATACAGTAATACATACATACGTTCAATCATAAGTCAATCGCCGAGGAGGTCTTTGATTTCGACCTGAACTTCGGATTTCATTTTGTTTGTGTTGTGCTGTTGTGTCCTCAGTTTTTGTAGACTTTTCTCCACTCATCCAAACTTCATCAACCTGATATGGGATAGTTTCATCTGCTGCATCATTGTCTGCATCTGGATCCTTGGGGAGGTCAGAAGTCTCAGGGACCTCAGGATTTACATCATCAACATCATCTGCAATACTTAAAGCAGGAACAGCAGCATCCCTGTCAATGGAGTCATCATCCTCTTCAACAGGAACATCCACATCAGCAACATCTGCACAATTTGTGTCATCTGCACTACTCTCACCTTCAACAAGAGCAGTGTTGTCTAAGTTGGCAATTTCTTGACGGTCTTCAGCTCTCATATGAAAGTCAATTTCTTCATCGAGCTCTGGATCTGCAGTCTTTGGTGTTCTACTCAGGTTCTCTGATAACTCTAATGGTAAGAAATCACATTTTAACATTAGGTTACGATGCAAGGATCTGGGCTCTCCCTTACCACTTTCTCTCCTGATCACGTACACAGGTAGGTCCTCTACTTTTCGTAGAACCACATGTACATCTGCTTTCCAATGGGAACGAAGTTTACCAGTGCCGCCTCGCTCACTTAGATTTCGCACCAGGACTCTGTCTCCTTCTTTCAACTCCAAACCTCGAACTTTCTTGTCGTATTGATGTTTTCCGTCCATAGCACTCTTTGAAGCAATTTTTGTTGCTGCAGCCAGGGATTCTTTCCACTCTTGCACGAAGGCTGCATGAGTTTTACCTTTCTGGATGTTATCTAAGCCGAACATTGAATCAATTGGTAGTCTTGAATGACGTCCGAACATTAAATAGAACGGTGAGTACCCAGTAGACTTTGATATGGTGCTATAGGCAAAAGCTAATTTTGGTAGTTCTTGCTTCCAATTGTTTTTGAACTTTGATGGTAGAGTCTTTAGCATGTTTATGAATGTCCTATTCATCCTTTCCACCATTCCATCACCCATAGGATGATATGGGGTTGTTTTTGATGACTTGATCCCAGACAGCTCGTTCAATCTCTTAAATAGCGTGTTGTTAAATTCTTTTCCTCTGTCGTGATGAAGTCTTGTTGGAAATCCATACTTCATTACCAGGTCATTAAAGATTTTTCTGCAGCACTGCGTCCAGACTTGCTTTTTGTAGCACATGCCTGAGTAAAGCGTGTAAAGTGATCACACACTACCAAAACATATTCAAAACCTCCTTTGCATTTGTCCAAGTGTAGATAGTCTAGCGATACAATCTCAAACGGTCGTGTCGACTGAATAGGAACTAAAGGTGCTTTGTCCTCTCGGTTTGTTTGATTTCCGTATTTATTGCTATTTCGAATAAGGATGTTGTTTTTGATGTCCATTTTATCGAATTGTCTCAGCAGTATCTTTGTTTTATGATAATGCTTTTGATTTCTAGACGGTTTTACGCCAGACAGCACTGCTTCACAAACAGGTCGAATTACAGGATCCAGTCGTTGTTCAGCAATCAAGTCCTTTTCATCGATTACCGAGGAATGTATACCAAGATAATTGATCTCCACCAGAGCTTGTTCTCCCATCTCCAGTAGTTTATGATGATCTTTTGCTGCTGAAATCATAGAAGCAATTTCGTCTGAGTGAATAGATTTTGTGCATGCATAAATGAGATTGGATATTTGTGAAGGATTTCGAGAAAGGTAGTCACAGTCTTGTTGTAATTTGCCTGGTCTATACCTTATTGTAAATTGATAATTTGAAAGATCTGCCACCCATCTCAAACCTGTTGCATTTAATTTTGCAGTGGTCATGATGTATGTTAGGGGGTTGTTGTCTGTGAATATTTCAAAGGGTGGGCCATATCCCAAGTAGTCAGCGAATCTTTCGGTTATGGACCACTTCAAGGCTAGAAACTCGAGTTTACCGCTATGAAGATGATAGTTTTGTTCTGCGTTCGTTAGCGTTCGAGAGGCGTAACTGATGACCTTTAGTTTGCCTCCTTGATTTTGGTATAATACAGCTCCCAGTCCTTTTTGCGAAGCATCACAATGTACAATGAAGGGTTTATTATAATCTGGAAAGGCTATTACTTCAGGTGACTGCAATTTTTGAATGATCTCATCCAAGATTTTTTGATGTGATTCTAACCAATTGATTTTTAACTTCGAATTCTTTGTGTGTCCATGTCCTTTCAATAGATCATAAATCGGCTTTATTAACTTGGAAAAATCTCGTACAAATGTCCTGTAGTAGCCTAAAAAGCCTAACAGACTTCTAAGCTCACTGATAGTGGTACGCGGTTTTCTGAAATGATCTATATCTCTTACCATCTCAGGGTCTGCGTGATATCCCTCCTCACTGATAATGCGCCCAAGATATTTCACTTTACGCTGAAAGAAATTACACTTTGAAGCTTTAATCTTGATACCTTTTTCTTGCAGTCGTAACAATACGGTCTTGACATTTTTCAAGTGTTCTTCAAATGTTTTTCCATAGCACAAGATGTCATCTAAATAGACTGAACAAATTAGGTCACGGAGCCCAGATAAACATTCGTTCATATATCTCTGAAATACAGGCGGCGCATTTGTTAAGCCAAAAAGCATTCTCAACCATTTATATAATGCCCAAGGGGTCGCAAAAGCGGTCAAGTGGCGCGAAGATTCGTCGATGAATCCTTGGTGGTAGGCTTTCGCCATGTCCAGTGTTGTAAACCACGATTGCCCGCCCCAACCGTCCAAGATATCCTGTACGCGGGGAATGGGTTGCTTATCAGGAATAGTTTTTCTGTTTAGATCGCTATAATCAATGCAGAGGCGCAAACTTCCGTCTTTTTTTCGCACGCACACTATAGGGCTGCAGTATGAAGAATATGATTTTTTAATCCAGCCATTCAGCAAGAGATTATCCACATAGTCCTTTACTTCTGAGTAAAGGTTTCGAGGTATCGATCGATATGGTTTACTTACGGGGGTCTCATCCTTCAGTCTTATGTTCAATTTAAAATCATCGATTCTCCCAATATCGCTTTCCGATCTCGAAAATACTGTGTTTACTTCACGTAACATTGCTTCTACGCGATCCTTTTGGGCCTGCGGCAGATGCGATAGATTCACGTCTGGTAGCCAATTATCGGAAGTCTTAGTTAATACAGAATGGGTTTTGATTTTAGTCGTCGTCCCAGGGGTCTTTTGATCGGGTTGTAGTGGTATAGCTGCCGAAAAGGACTTTATGGTACCAATAACGGTGCCCTTTCGAAGAATGATGTCTCGACTAGTTGGGTTTTCGATGTAGATTGACACAATTGGCGATTTTCCGCGTTTTAGGCTCAACAATGTTTCTCGAATCTCTATTTCTTCGTCAAAGTCACCGTTTTCCATGGGCTCTAACAAAACACTTCTTTCCTTTTCATCCACCATAAGACGAGTTTTGCATGACACTGCAATCCGATGCCTAGCAGGAATTACTGTGCGATTCCTAACTTTGACGTTTTCCAAAAAGTCTTCTGAATCCTTGTTGTCCTGGATAATCTTAATCATTGAATGTACATTGCACTGATTCAAGCTCGGTAGAACATCTGTCAGTAGAGATGATGCATCAACTCTGGAAAATTTAAAACGATATGTTCAATTATGTTAAATCCGATTACGGGTTGTTCGATTGGTCCCGGGGTCACGAGAAATGGTACAGTAAATACAATAGCGTCTGAAACGCGAAACGACAAGGGCGCGACCCCACAAATAGCAACTTCAGTGTTGTTCGCGGCTTTGAGCGATAAGTTTTTTTGTTCCACATCGGCGAATTCAGAAATCGGTGTTGGCTCTATGCCATAGACCCGGTGTCCCACAATGCTTCGCATGTCCGGTCATTTAACCGGCAGTTTATGATCGGTTTGCGTCCAATAAGCTTTATTAATCTCGAATTAAACTTTGACGGCAATGTCTGGTTATCAGCAACAGTAAAGTTTTTAAACTTTTTTTCGCGCTCCAAATTAGTAAAATCCTCGATTGCGGAACAAATGTTTTTATGAGAAGTATCCTTCTTTTGGCATTTTCGCGAACAATAAAAAACATTAGATTTGCATTTCGAACAACGATACAATTTTAAACTATGTACATTACATATCCGACATTTTCTATTTACAGGAGAGGGCTTTTTTTGAAGCACTCCTTGCCTCTCGGGAGCTCTTGTCAGTTTTTTTTGAAAAAGATCACACTCAGATTGGCGGTGGTCCAGGGACCCACAACAAAAACAATGATGACAGGGACCGTGCAAATTACGCTGCATGCATTCCTTACATCGCGCAGAGCGAGAGGCTTTGGGCCTATACTGGTTTAAATTTGGTTGCCACTTTCTTGAGAATGCCAAATCTCTCAGTTGGGTTTTTATCTCCTCAATTTCCTTTTGCAAATTCAAATTATTAAAGGTAGGGTTTCGTTGTTCCCCAGCAATCTCATTAATTTTCACAGTTTTATTATATGGTTTTAGCTTATTAATATGCTCGGTTTCATCTGAAACAACTTGATTCAATTTTTGTAGAATATCTTCATCCAAAACAAAGTTTTCAATTTGAATAAGGGCAGGTTCTTTGAGAAAAGCCTTCATTTGAATCCTTAGATTCAGACCGTAATCCAGAAATAAAAGCATGTAAGAATTTTTTTTCCACTAACTGCTCATCATAGGGGCAATCTTCCTCCTGAGACACAAGAATGATTTTTTGTCGTAAACTGAGAAGTCTGATTGCAAACTCTTGGGGTGTTTCTGTAATAGTTTGGCAAGCATTTGTCATTTCGGTAAAGAGTGTAGTTGCGTTTTTTTCGAGAAAATGGCTTCTGAGTATTTTAAGTAGTGGTTTTATTCCCAACCCGGACCTCGACTCTAGGTAGGATCTCAATGGGTTATCTGGGTTGATCGATTTTATCACGGCTGCCAGGATATCCCTTTCACTATATCCTTGGTCTAACCCATTTTTTATTTGGAAAGCCAAACTTTGGTAGGTTAGTTTGTCCTTTTGACCTGGACTGCCAATTGATCCGTTGATTTTGAATTCTCTGATTTTCGAATTTGACAAAAGTTGGGGCTGGTTCCATGATGTGACAAAAGTTTTAGATGGGTGCTCTAATGGTTTGAAAACATCATCAGGTTGAATCAAGGTATCACATGGATAAATGTTCCTTGGGGGTGAAAAAGGATTGTGTGGATTATACAACGATTTCTCCAGGGTGGCACCATGACTAGGAGTCGAACTTTTGAGAATAAAGGTACGAAAGGGATCCTGTGGCACACCTTTAGTTGTGTCCATGTGGCCACTTGAGAAGGTTTCCCTACTTAGTCTGACTGGTTTTAGAATACGGCTGATAGACTCATGCAAATCTTCAAACAGGCTCATTCCGTGGTCATTCAAATTTTCTACCGTTTCCGAGTTTAGGTTTCTGAGGATAGTTCGTAAATAGAATGTTTTACCTTGTTTTCTTCTATCCAATCCCAGTCTTATCATAACTGACTCAAGGTCTTTTTCCTCCAAAACAGACAGCATTCCAAATACTTCTGATACCATTTTTTCTTCTCCATCCTCAATTTGCACAGCATCTTCAAATGTTACGAATTCCTGTGGAGCAGCAGCCATCCTACATCAAACCAATCCAGCCATCACTTAGTAATCTTCTGTTCTGTCGACACCCTCTTTTTCTTAATCCTCACACAGGGCACCAAATGTTAGAGGGTGTGTCCATATAAAAGACTACTTTCTTGTCATCTATACTTTCTTAGCACACATTTCTTTGTTACAACCAACCAGCCTGCACTGCCTACTGTGCCTCTACTTATAGGTTTCCTTACTTGGGCCTAGCCTCCCTGATGTGAGCTCAATTAGGCACAGTATACTAAAATGCACTTGATAGGAACTGGGGAAAGCTGGGTACCAGACTCAACTGGTGTAGACTTAACCCAAAACAAAATGGTATCCAGCTACAAGAAAGAGGAACAAGGCTTTACAACTACTATATCTCACACATGCGATGTGATGCACAGGTATATTTCGTGGGATTTTTAAAAATCAAGTCATTTCTAAGAAATCTTAAAAATAATTTTGTGATACTTTGGGTTGATCTCAAGAAAGATTTTCAAGCAAATTAGGCACAGGGAGAACTGATAATTAGCCAGTAACAGAATAGTTAGCCGTTTTCAATGGCGCCATAGCTTGGTGGTTACAACTCTGGCACTTTGTGCGGGAGAACGGGGTTAGATTCCCCTTGGCGAAAATTCAAAATTATGCTACCATAGCCCCGGACTAGGACTCCCTATCTAAGCTATGATCTTTCCTGGAAATAATAGACAGGATTTGTAAGGCTAGCCATATAAAATATACAGACATTCTATTTATCTATGCAGAGTAATTATATAAACATTGCGTACAGGCTGATTAGCCGCTTATGCAGCTACTTATACGATATATATCTTTTTACTTAAATTTTCACTTTTCTTTGTTATGGATCTCCCCATAGCCATCTATATTTATTAATATAAAGTTGTGCTTCATTAAAAACCAAGAAAAAGAAAAAGAAACGATTTTGCAAAAAAGATATAATTTTACTGTAGCTAGCAGTACATATGTCGTCTATATTATTAAACAAAACTATTTTGATTTCAAGAAAAAACATGGAAAAGACGCAGTTAGCTCTAAAGAACGCAAAGAAGCTTTTAACAGCTAATTATACTAGGCGTAGCATCTAATTATCCTACATCGGCTAACTATATATTGTTACCGGTTAATTACCAGTTCACCGACTGCTCAGTGCAAGCAACAATAAACTTTTATCACGTTTCGACAACTTTTCTGCAAAAATATAAAAAAAATCAAACATATATATATATCTTTATCTAATAGAAGTAGTCCCACAAAGTGTCATTTGGAAGTTATTTTTAGCCCCCCTTTTTCCCATAAGAACAGGAGTTAAGTGTCCAGTCATGAAAGAACTACGCAAGACATCATCATCATCATCATCATTCTCGGCTTAACATCCGTTTTCCATGCTAGCACGGGTTGGACAAGTTATATTAAGGACCCTCTTCCAATCTGATCTAGACTGTGTTAGATCTAAACTCAACTTCCTCTGTATCAAGTCTGTCCTTATAACCTCCTGCCAAGTCTTTCTCGGTCTGCCTCTGGGCTTTGCCCCAGGAACTATCAAGTCTCTACACTTTCTTACCCAATTATCCTCCTCCATTCTTTCCAAGTGCCCCAGCCAATTCAATCTTCTTATCTGGATAACATATTTAATTCTACGGAGACTTAGCCTGCTTCTTAGCTCATTTGAACTCTTTCTGTCTCTCAGACTGGCGTTACACATCCACCTAACCATTCTCATATCATTCCTTTCTAAACGGTCAAGATCTTCCTGCTTCAATGACCATGTCTCACTACCGTACAACATAACACTTCTTACACAGGCCTCATACAATCTACCTTTTACCTCAATTGACAGGACTCTGCTAGTCAACAAAGGAAGTAACTCTCTGAACTTTTTCCAAGCAGAACTTATCATGCAAATAACACTTCTTCCAACACCCCTTTCACTGCCCAACATATCACCCAAGTAACAGAAGTTTTCAACTATCTCTAACGAGCCACTTTTGTACATCATTGAAGCTGGAAATACTTCATTCTCTATAATCACACCTTTGCAACGCTTGCATACAAACTGAATGTCAGCTCTTAACCTTCAAACAATACTACTGCACTTCTTATGTACCCAATGCTTGCAAGTCTGACAAAAAATTGAGTTACTACCAACCCCTTTCCTGCAAACTCCACAAGGCCACTTTCCAACTACAAGGTCACACTTGGCTGCAATGCTACTAATCATGACTTTAGACTTTGCTGTGTTTACCTTTAGCCCTTTCTCTTCTAGTCCTTTCTTCCACTTCTCAAACTTTTCAACTAATTCTTCCATCGACTCTGCTATGAGAACCAAATCATCTGCATACAATAACTCCCATGGACAACCTGTTCTGAACTCCATCGACAGCGCTTCTAAGACTAGAACAAACAACAAAGGACAAAGTACAGAACCCTGATGTACACCAACATTTACACTAAATTCATCACTAAGTGAATCGTTAATCCTGACACGACTTCTAGCATTGCTGTACATAGACTGTACCATCGTAACTAGCCACTCATCCACACCTAATTTTCTCATAGCCCACCAAATAACTTTACGTGGCACTCTATCAAAAGCTTTCTCTAAATCTACAAAGGCAAAATAGAGATTCTTTCTCTTTCCTAAATACTTTTCCTGAAGCTGTCTGAGTAAAAATATTGCATCCGTAGTGCCACGCCCTGGAACAAAACCAAATTGCATCTTATCTATATCAATTCTTTCTCTAAGTAACTTATCAATCACTCTTTCAATAACTTTCATTACTTGATCAACCAACTTCAAACCTCTATAGTTACCCCTTTCTAATGCATCACCCTTGTCCTTGAAATAATTCACTATTGCACTCGACTGCCACTCACTCGGAATAGCACCATCCTTTATAATTGGGTTAGCAAGACTTGTAATAAGCTCAACTCCAATATATCCAGATGCTTTTACCATCTCTGCAACAATACCTGATACTCCTGCAGCCTTGCCAATCTTCAATTTCCTAATAGCCTCCACTACCCATTCTGTCTTGATCTGCATAGCTGGCTCTTCTACAACATCATCATCAGACAAATTATCCTCGTCCCAATCAAACTCAGTGTTAAGCAACCTCTGATAATGATTCTTCCAAGTTACCCTTTTCTCCTCCTCTGTGCTAGCCAAAACACCTTCATCATTACGTATACACTTCTCACCTACAATATCTGGATTAGTCTTTTTCATTTGCTTTGCTATCTTGAATACCTCATTGCGTTGGTCTTCCCTTCTTAACACATCTGCAAATCTGTTTCTCTCTGCTTCTGATTTTGCCTTATACACTGCTGTACGAGCACGACGCTTAATTTAGTAGATATTTAGTAGATATTTTTACTACCACCTGACTTCCACTCTTTCCAAAGTTTCCTCTTTTCCTTTATACACTGGTCAACCTCATTATTCCACCACCAGGTCTGTCTATGTCTAGCTGGTTCTTTCGTCCACCCACAGGTATCATCAGAAGCTTCTAGAAGACAATTCTTCAAAGTAATCCAAGTACTTTCAACATTGTCACTATCACATTGACCATTGTGGGCTAACTGCCGAACTTTTGCACTAAATTGTCTTGCTACAATCTATTCCTTCAGCTTCCAGACTTTTCGACGGGGCCTGTACTTTCCCTTGGCTTCTTTAACACTCTTCAAGATAATATCACAAACCAGCAACCTATGCTGAGAAACACACTCTACCCCCGATATAACTTTCACGTCCTTCATCACTTTCTTGTCTGACTTTCTAACCAGGAAGTAATCTATCTGTGTCTTACAACCACCTGACTCATATGTTATCAGCCTACTCTGACTCTTACTGAATGATGTGTTGCAAACCACCATGTCCGTTGCCATTCCAAACTCAAGCAATCTCTCCCCTTCCTTATTTCTGCTCCCAAATCCATAGCGTCCATGCACAACCCTATAACCTTCAGATGACTTTCCAACATGACCATTAAAGTCGCCGCCCACCATGACAAGTTCAGTGTCTCCAAACTTTGATGACTGCTATTAACTCATCATAAAACTTATCTTTATCTTCCTCACTGAGTCCACACTGTGGAGCATAAACTGACAGAAAAGTGACAATCCTATTACCTATCAAAAACTTTATCACTATAATACGACTATTAACACGCATAACATCTATTACTTTTTCTACCCACTGCTCTGCAACGAATATGCCAACTCCTCCATATCCATCACTATTACCAATCCAAAAAAGCTTATACCTTGCCCTCCTACCTTCCACAAATCTCACTGAAGCTCCTCCCCACCTGACTTCCTGAACACAACACATATCAACAGATCTACGTTCTAACATTTCAACTACTTCACCTGCTCTACCTCTCAGAGTACCAACATTTACACTAGCCATCCTCAACCTAGTGTTATCTACCTTGTGATGTGATAGCTGGGTAACGGTCTGACGATGCTCACACCTGACATCTGTCCTACCGTGCGCGACACCTTCACTCCTTAGAGTTCCAGCCCCGTTTACGCAGTTTGTCTGATCAACTATTCTTACGGCCATTAATAAAGAGTTTTGGCATTGTTTTACAGCTGGATGCCCTTCCTAGCGCCAACCGTTCACAGACCGGACTGGGTGTTTTTTAAAGTGACACCATCACTATGTGGCATTTCATGGGACTTCCACAATCGCCCCTTAGGATAAAGGTTTTTTGTTGCTTGCTCTTTAAAAAAAAAGTACTCTAATCAAAGCATTATTTTGTGTAGCTAGCTCCATAGCTAGCTAGCAAGTAAGTAATTTCATGAAAGGGTATGTCAGCACCAATCAAAAGGAGATCCAAGTCAGCACCAAAGATTGAGATAGCTAGCTAGCCAACACACCTTTCTCACTTAGCTATATATAAAATAATTCTTACCTGATAAAATACACGAATTTAAAAAATAGTGCTTAGCTCCCCATCAATAAAGCTACTACGATCAAACCAAAGAGACCAGCAAGGGGCGACCAACAAAATGTAAGCACTTTTAGTCATGGCTGCACACGGAATGTTCTGGCCATACGAAGAGTACACTCTTTGTTTAGATTGGTCATTTAATTGACAGAGTTTAAAATAAAGCATCTTCATTGGCTTTCGAAAAAATAGAATTTTCCGAGCGTTTAGCCTGGACAAAAACTTAACAGCTTTGTGCTGTCTCTATCTATCTATCTCCCATCAGGCGATTTTAAAGATACCGCCCTGCATAGCGGCGATGGAAATCAATTAAGAAACTAAATAAGAAACTTCTGGAACTAAAAACATGGAATATCAGCCTACAAATAAGAAACTTTTAGAACTAGGCCCTTCGCCAGGTTTCTTATAAAAAAACCCCGTGTAATTCAAGTTCACCAATTCATGTTTTCATTGTCTAGTATTGTTGTTTGTCGGCTTTCTCGTGAAAGAGGAAACACCCACATGTTCGCAAGCATTAACCTTTCATAGTGTTACCCTCATAAATAGCGTTAACAATGACATTAAAGTTTTTTCAAATTTAAAAAAACATTAATAAATGTTGAGAAAAGGCACTCTTTTTATTAGCAACATCTTATTGGGTCGAATCTTTAAAAAATGGAGCATCAGCGATACAGAAACTTACGTAGGCTTTAGATTCACGCATTCTCGACTTGTCAGGATTCATTTGTCCAGATTGAACTCAGGCCGCAGGCTCGCGCAGCGTATTTTAGATCCAAGTTCTATATACATGGATGCTATATGGGATACAATTCCACATAAAACACCAGCGGAACTACTGAAATGGGAGCGATAACTTTAGGATCTTAATGTTGTACAAAAACTGAAAATTCTTAAACGCTTGACTCACCACTTTGCACTCCTGTGGTTGCAAACAAAAAACGTGTGGTGCGTTTTAACCCAACTATACATGTTTTCAACTCAATTATCTAGTCAGCAAATTAATACTAATGGTAACACTAAATAACCATAAATACAACACACAATTCAAATTCTGCTTTCTGCACTACTGTTATTTAAGCACAAAGGCGTCCTTTTATACTTTTTCCGTCAGTCTAGGAAGCGCGCTGCGCATGAATATTGTAAGGGTGCATTTTCTTCGTCACGTCGTTTATTTTATAAACCTGTGGATAGGCCGTATTTAAGCCATTGTACAGAGTTTATTTTTTCCAAATTTTTCTAAATTTTGTTAAACAGCAAGCAACTATAGAATAATGACTTTGAAGTGTTTGTCCACGCTAGCAGGATTTCTGAAAATTTGTCGCTACAATCCACAACGCTTCGGTCCAACCCTGCGCCGTATGAAACTTTTGGGCTCCGACAATAATTACTCGCTAGAAAATATGACTAGTAGATTTAAACACGGTCTAACTTTGCATTAATTTTACAGCCAGTTTTGGAGGCTTTAAAGTATTGAGCATTTGACGCCTAGATATTTTGTCGGGACATATTTATTAACCTGTTTTTGAGGCAAAGTGAACTACGGAATTAGATTGCTAATGGTCAATGTAGATAACCACCCTAAAGTTGACACTTGTGGAACAGTCCGCATGGTATCAACTGAACTTAATAATATATAAAATATAAAATAGTCAACCAAGAAGCGGAGAAGGCAAGGTTGCCAAAGTACACTTTCTTTTTTATAAGAATTTTGTTTATAAGAATGTTCAAAATTTAGAAATATTTATTGAAAGAATTAACCCGAGGCCCAAAGTTTGTAATCAGACGCCCTTGTTGCATTTTTCAATGTTTTCAACTCGTTTAAAAGTATAATCTGATAAGTTTGTTTTTTATAGCAAGAAGTTATTGTTATTCAAGTTGTTTAAAGCGAGTTTTTGTTTTTTCATATTTCTTGCCTCTCTTACAAAATTTTGCTGGTATTTAAAAATAACTTAAGAATATTTAGGCTCATTTTTGACTAATCATTACCAATCATAAGGCTTGGTTCATTAAAGTAATTCTTTTAAAAAGACAAAGTGCATTACAGAAAGAAAATATTAAATTTTAAGAGTGATATTTTGTTTAGCTACTGGTGTTATTTTGTCTAGCCACTGCTAAACAGTGCCGCCAAAAGTTTAGCTTCCTCATTTCTGATGCTACCGAATTTCAATGCTTTTTCCGGCAATCCAGAGATGCAAAACCTCGGTTTGTCCCTTGCTGAGACATATTTACTTCCAATTTAAATGCCATCGCTCTAAGCATAAGCAGTAGGCTTATTACATTGATATAATTTTCTTAGTGAAACGTAATTATTGCCATTTTTAAACAATAAAACAGCAACAATGAAACACAGTTAGAAACAGTTTGGCGCCGTAGAATAGTGGTTGGCGCCGTAGATTAGTGGTTATAGCTCTCGTACTCTGTGCGGGAGACCGGGGTTCGAATCCTCTTGACGGCGATTCAACATGGGCGAGTGAATGTTACCATAGCCCGGGTTAACCCAAGCCATGTGAGGGAAATTGGGAAGATGGCACACTGTGTGGGCCGTTGGATGTTGCCGGGAGTTGTCTAGTAGAGCACGGGCCCTAATTGGGTCTGCGTCGCTCAAAATGAGCATTAAATACTCTAGGACTCTCCATCTAAGCCATGGGCCCTCCTGGAAATAATAGACAGGGTATATCCCTCGATATTTGTGAGGCTAGCCATGTAAAATATGCACATCTATCTATCTATCTATCAGGCAGCGGGGAGGGCGCTGTGGGGCAATTTTTTCAGAGACAACTGAAGCCGAATCTCCAACTTTTCGTCATGACGAAAATCGCAACTAATCAATTTCGAGTATAATTGACGATCGTTGTAAAAATCGTCCCGCGGAGATTCGCTGGCTACAACAACGTCCGGTAATATTTAAAATAGCAGCATCCAACTTTTTAAAATAAAATCATGTGTACAATTTAACAATTTTGCGTGGAAAGTGTGACCAATTTCAAAAAAGCATGGCGATGCAATGTGGGCTGCAACAATTATCCTTTGCTTTTTATCCCCAATGTTATCCGTTATCCCATCTATATCGTGAATATATTTGTGATCACGAACAGGACCCCGTTTCGAACAACCTCCTGTACTTCCAGTTGAGAAGTGTGTGCTCCCTTTAAGACAACCAACAGCAAAACTTTTTAACAAATATTTGAAAAACAGCTAGCTAGCTAGCTATCCATCCTATCACCATTACTGTAACCACAAACACTATTGTAAGCTTCCTTCGTTTCATACCGCACTGGCACCTTTGTGTTGCAAACACAACCAATTTTTTCTTTTGAGGTGCAACCATCCAGCGTTCTTGGCACATGTCAAGTGAGCCCACATTTTACATGTGTCACAGTCAACCCAGCTGATCACGGAACTTCTACTTGCGTCATCGTCATCCTTACCTACAACACAAGTCTTTGAAATGTGTTTACTCTGAGAATTTCAAATTCTACAACTGTTTCTTTTTCGTTTTCTGTCTTATCCAATACAAACCAGATAACATAACCATTAGTAACTTTTTGGAGAGGCATATGTGACGGTGTCTCCTGGGCATGATTGGTTCCTTTGTTTACGGGGATAGTGTATGTGCAAAGAAGAGCATAATCTGTCAGTTCCGTTCCAACTTGCTCGACAGTTGACAACCACAAGTCTTAAATTGTCCCTGAAGCATGTGACTCTACCTATATCTTTTTCAAAGTTTGACACTAGAAAAATAATAGAAAAAAAAATTATAAATCATAAAGAATTCTTTGTGATTGGCGATAGGAAAAGGTTACTTGCGATTATATGTGTTTTCCTGTAGCGAGAGTTACGGAAAACATACCCTGGCCAAAAACTGCCCATCAATATTTTCTTCCATGTTTCAGTTAAAATAAACAGAAACTGGCTACAAAGCATTCGATTGCACAGTTCGAATTTGGTGCGTCACAAGAGAAATCAATTACTCAGATCGAATTGTGTATTGTATTTCGTGAAGTGTATGCTAGGGCTTGTGCGAAAAGGAAGAAGGCTCGCTGATTCAGTTTAGAGGCAATTTATAATCAGAAAAACATAGCGGCAGGGTTGTGAGGTGACTCGAAGGAAAGAAAAGATAAGAATGTTGATAGATTTTCCTTTGCTTGTTTTATCCTTCTCTTAGAAATTCAAACACCAGAATCAAAACAGTGCATTTTTTTTTTCACAACAGTCGGAGGACACTAACCAAATATATTTTTGTGTCACGCCTTATAGAAGCTTTTAGAAGAACCTTATATATAGAAGCTACTCACAAAATTTTATCACAAACCAAGTTCCAGGTCCTGAGTTATTGGGTCATCAGCAAAAAATTAGGAGGCCTCGGACAAGCAAACAAGTACTATTTTTGCATAAAATTTTATGTCAATCAATTCACCTTTATGCATTGATGAAGTTTGAATGCACATCCCTTAACAGGTCTAAAATTACTGATGACAGAAAATGTCAAAATTTGCTATTACTTAAATATGACACCATAATTTATGCAGCATAATTAAATTTGAATTTCTTTAAATGTAAATATCCGGAAAATGAAAAGAGCTTTTTTTATAAAATTAAGCTCTATAACATAAGCCCAACATCATTTATACCTTGGGTTCCCTTTAATGAATAATTTAGACAAGCTATTTATATTTTCTTTACTGGGTCAAGGATATATATACAATATATATATATATTGGCTCTTGTATTCCACAGGTCGTAGGTCACAGGTCAAAATATATAACAATATATGTTTAGCTTGCTTTTGATATTTTTCAACGTTCAACATGCGCAATCAATCATTTTGGTAGCTCTTTTCGGTGATGCTGTGCCATAAATACATAAATTGGACCGTTACGTTAGACTAAAAAGACCCTGGGACGAGGTTGGTATTTCATCAGAAATTACCCACAGGCACATAATATAAGAAAAAAAAATAAAAACAATTGCCAGTTTATCAGATACTTTTCACACCTATCAGAAGAATAACCACAGCCCTTAAAATTAGCGTCGGCATTCGGCACTGCCGACGTAATTACCGACGTAAAATACGAAGATATCGCTGTTGCGTCGGCAAAAA
This sequence comes from Hydractinia symbiolongicarpus, assembly GCF_029227915.1. Classification (NCBI taxonomy): domain Eukaryota; kingdom Metazoa; phylum Cnidaria; class Hydrozoa; order Anthoathecata; family Hydractiniidae; genus Hydractinia; species Hydractinia symbiolongicarpus. The sequence continues at coordinate 12,142,314 of NC_079885.1, read as the reverse complement.
AATTGCCGACGTAATTTTGTTGTGAAATTTTTAAATAACAATAATTTTGGTTTTCTTTGAGCTTCTTTCACTCAATGCGACTACAAAATAATTAAATTCGATTTTCAGAGTTAGGCCATTAGGCTGAACTAAAGCATCAACAAAATCAAAAAGCTTATAAATGCCAAAATTAAAAATGTTAGGTGTTATTATGAAGAACGTAAGGTATGGAGAACATTAAAGTTGCGGCCCCTTTCCATCATGCTGACACTCTTATGCTCGGCTGGTGTATTACACTGAGACTCGAACGAAAGACGGAAGAACATTTGGAACCATGCCACAAGTCAGTCCGACCTTCATCGTCACAGAGAATACTGCGAGAAGAGTGCGCACCCATTCAAGTTAAATATAACCAGAACATGGGAGAGGTTAGATGTTGTGTACCTTAATACAGCTTTCGGACGAATGTTCTCGTGTTGTTGAATAAAGTTTAAAAAATCCTTTTAAAAGGGGAAAGAGAAATCAAACATGCTTAGTAAAAATAATCGAAAAATTGTATATCGTATTAAAAAGAAGTCCAGAAGTTTTTTCTCCCACACAACACAGCAGGCAATAAGTCTGCCCTGCCCTCGGTTTTGTGAAAAGAGATGTTCTGCGAAGACTCTAACAATTGACTCTCCTGTACAGTGTTGCTTCATGTTAAACTGTGCCTTTGACAAGCATTTTTGAAGCATGTCACCGGCGACTTCTGCGATATACAACATAATGATTTTCCTAACCTAATGAATTAATCTTGAAACATAAAAGCCAGTTGGCAGTGGACTTTTAAACTTACAAAGTTCACCATCCAGAAGTTAGGCCAATTTCCCATTTATCGGCGTCTTAGGAGATCAATGCATCGAAATTATGAGAGGACTACCTCTAATAAAACGTGAATGACGAAAGTTATTGCCAGCTGAAAAATTTAACTAAAAAAAAATTAGTTGAAATGTATCTCACGTTGGCAGTTCTATTGCCGACGTAAAAAAATTTTAATTTCAAGGGCTGTAGCCAGCATTAGTTGGGATGTGCGATTGACTGACCTATCTTTTCCATCCCAACACGTGGCTTTTTCCACCGCCCCAAGGAACACACAGACGGGCACCAAACAAATCTTCTACCGGGTGGCACTCGAGCTTCATGCTTCACACAGGCCATTTCGTGAGAGGCGTGCCATCGCACCCGCACGCCCTCACACACGTGAGATTTGTTTAGGCGTGCGATTCATCGCACGCGCAAAACGTTATAAAAAAATGCAACAATATTTTAATCTTTGTAAGGTCGCCTTTTGTAGAATTTAAAAGAAATTCAGCATTATTTAAGTTGAAATAACTAAAAGATAATATAATTAATAAGAAAAAAAACTTCTTTAATAACGAAATATTCCTTTAGATATATAATAATTTTTATGATTCATTGAACATAAGGTTTATTAAATATTATTATTAGCGGCTGTTCGACTTTCCGTAATTTAATTTAATTTAAATATCTGTTTGCCCCACAAGTAATAACAAAGTTTAATTAACCAGTCTGCTTAGGACTTCTTCGTATTTAGGTTAAAATTCCCTGCCGTACAATGTTGGAACTTGCACTTTGTATGTTCCTTACGCCAAAACAGCAGCTCCTGTGCGGTGTACATGGGTAAAGGAAATGTTTTTGCAAAAAAAATTTTTTTCATCGCACGCGCAGAATTTTAGAGCCGTGTGATCTACCGCACGCCTGCCTAAAATCTTACGAAATGGCCTGTTCACACATTGTTTTAGCAGGATTTAACAGCATTTACTTTATTTCGCAGATAGCCTACTTCGGGAAACTACTCCATTTAACAATAGCTCAACTGTACCCCCCACACACAATGTAAAACATAAATTAATCCTACTTGGTATCTCTACTGACATAAAAAGTCCAACACACGTCCACTGAAATACTCCACCAAATGCACGCAAAACATCTCACAATACAAACATATCTCCCTGTAGATAGACCATAACCAACGAATATATGGCATAATATTCCACCTGACACTAACAATACTCTCTATAGCTACATAATAGATGCATATTTTCCTCGACAGGACATAACCAACGACAGGCCATAACCAACGTAATTTGGCATAATATGTCGCATAACTGTAATAAAATATTCTTTATTATTACATGTAGAAGAATATTTTGCCTGTAGATAAAGCATAATCACTGTAATGTTCCGTTGATCTTTAGCTTGATTATTAAGACCCAAGTCCCTAGCGCTGTTCCGATGTCACTATTAAAGAATAAAAAAAGCGAATATAATTTAGGGTGAAGGGTCTCCTTAAGAGACAAGAGAGGAGTTGAACGTCCTCCACCATACCTTAGTTTAAAGGGGCGATTGTGGAAGTCCCATGAAATGCCACATAGTGATGGTGTCACTTTAAAAAACACCCAGTCCGGTCTGTGAACGGTTGGCGTTAGGAAGGGCATCCAGCTGTAAAACAATGCCAAAACTCTTTATTAATGGCCGTACGAATAGTTAATCAGACAAACTGCGTAAACGGGGCTGGAACTCTAAGGAGTGAAGGTGTCGCGCACGGTAGGACAGATGTCAGATGTGAGCATCGTCAGACCGTTACCCAGCTATCACATCACAAGGTAGATAACACTAGGTTGAGGATGGCTAGTGTAAATGTTGGTACTCTGAGAGGTAGAGCAGGTGAAGTAGTTGAAATGTTAGAACGTAGATCTGTTGATATGTGTTGTGTTCAGGAAGTTAGGTGGAGAGGAGCTTCAGTGAGATTTGTGGAAGGTAGGAGGGCAAGGTATAAGCTTTTTTGGATTGGTAATAGTGATGGATATGGAGGAGTTGGCATATTCGTTGCAGAGAAGTGGGTAGAAAAAGTAATAGATGTTATGCGTGTTAATAGTCGTATTATAGTGATAAAGTTTTTGATAGGTAATAGGATTGTCACTTTTATGTCAGTTTATGCTCCACAGTGTGGACTCAGTGAGGAAGATAAAGATAAGTTTTATGATGAGTTAATAGCAGTCACATCAAAGTTTGGAGGCACTGAACTTGTCATGGTGGGCGGCGACTTTAATGGTCATGTTGGGAAGTCATCTGAAGGTTATAGAGGTGTGCATGGAGGCTATGGATTTGGGAGCAGAAATAAGGAAGGGGAGAGATTGCTTGAGTTTGGAATGGCAACGGACATGGTGGTTTGCAACACATCATTCAGTAAGAGACAGAGTAGGCTGATAACATATGAGTCAGGTGGTTGTAAGACACAGATAGATTACTTTTTGGTTAGAAAGTCAGACAAGAAAGTGGTGAAGGACGTGAAAGTTATATCGGGGGAAGAGTGTGTTTCCCAGCATAGGTTGCTGGTTTGTGATATTATCTTAAAGAGTGTCAGAGAAGCCAAGGGAAAGTACAGGCCCCGTCAAAAAGTCTGGAAGCTGAAGGAAGAGATTGTAGCAAGACAATTTAGTGCAAAAGTTCAGCAGTTAGCCTACAATAGTCAATGTGATAGTGACAATGTTGAAAGTACTTGGACTACTTTGAAGAATTGTCTTCTAGAAGCTTCTGATGATACCTGTGGGTGGACGAAAGGACCAGCTAGACATAGACAGACCTGGTGGTGGAATAATGAGGTTGACCAGTGTATAAAGGAAAAGAGGAAACTTTGGAAAGAGTGGAAGTCAGGTGGTAGTAAAAATATTTACTTAGAAGCTAAGCGTCGGGCTCGTACAGCAGTGTATAAGGCAAAATCAGAAGCAGAGAGAAACAGATTTGCAGATGTGTTAAGAAGGGAAGACCAGCGCAATGAGGTATTCAAGATAGCAAAGCAAATGAAGAAGAATAATCAAGATATTGTAGGTGAGAAGTGTATACGTAATGATGAAGGTGTTTTGGCTAGCACAGAGGAGGAGAAAAGGGTAGCTTGGAAGAATCATTATCAGAGGTTGCTTAACACTGAGTTTGATTGGGATGAGGATAATTTGTCTGATGATGATGTCGTAGAAGGACCAGCCATGCAGATCAAGACAGAATGGGTAGTGGAGGCTATTAGGAAAATGAAGATTGGCAAGGCTGCAGGAGTATCAGGTATTGTCGCAGAGATGGTAAAAGCATCTGGATATATTGGAGTTGAGCTTATTACAAGTCTTGCTAACCAGATTATAAAGGATGGTGCTATTCCGAGTGAGTGGCAGTCGAGTGTAATAGTGAATTGTTTCAAGGGCAAGGGTGATGCATTAGAAAGGGGTAACTATAGAGGTTTGAAGTTGGTTGATCAAGTAATGAAAGTTATTGAAAGAGTGATTGATAAGTTACTTAGAGAAAGAATTGATATAGATAAGATGCAATTTGGTTTTGTTCCAGGGCGTGGCACTACAGATGCAATATTTTTACTCAGACAGCTTCAGGAAAAGTATTTAGGAAAGAGAAAGAATCTCTATTTTGCCTTTGTAGATTTAGAGAAAGCTTTTGATAGAGTGCCACGTAAAGTTATTTGGTGGGCTATGAGAAAATTAGGTGTGGATGAGTGGCTAGTTACGATGGTTCAGTCTATGTACAGCAATGCTAGAAGTCGTGTCAGGATTAAAGATTCACTTAGTGATGAATTTAGTGTAAATGTTGGTGTACATCAGGGTTCTGTACTTAGTCCTTTGTTGTTTATTCTAGTCTTAGAAGCGCTGTCGATGGAGTTCAGAACAGGTTGTCCATGGGAGTTATTGTATGCAGATGATTTGGTTCTCATAGCAGAGTCGATGGAAGAATTAGTTGAAAAGTTTGAGAAGTGGAAAAAAGGACTAGAAAAGAAAGGGCTGAAGGTAAACACAGCAAAGTCTAAAGTCATGATAAGTAGCATTGCAGCCAAGTGTGACCTTGTAGTTGGAAAGTGGCCTTGTGGAGTTTGCAGGAAAGGGGTTGGTAGTAACTCAATTTTTTGTCAGACTTGCAAGCATTGGGTACATAAGAAGTGCAGTAGTATTAGTGGAAGGTTAAGAGCTGGCATACAGTTTGTATGCAAGCGTTGCAAAGGTGAGATTATAGAGAATGAAGTATTTCCAGCTTTAATGATGTACAACAGTGGCTCGTTAGAGATAGTTAAGAACTTCTGTTACTTAGGTTATATGTTGGGCAGTGAAGGGGGTGTTGGAAGAAGTGTTACTTGCAGGATAGGTTCTGCTTGGAAAAAGTTTAGAGAGTTACTTCCTTTATTGACTAGCAGAGTCCTGTCAATTGAGGTAAAAGGTAGGTTGTATGAGGCCTGTGTAAGAAGTGTTATGTTGCACGGTAGTGAGCAATGGGCAGTGAAGCAGGAAGATCTTGACCGTTTAGAAAGGAAAGATATGAGAATGGTTAGGTGGATGTGTAATGCCAGTCTGAGAGACAGAAAGAGTTCAGATGAGCTAAGAAGCAGGCTAAGTCTCAGTAGAATTAAAGATGTTATCCAGATAAGAAGATTGAATTGGCTGGGGCACTTGGAAAGAATGGAGGAGGATAATTGGGTAAGAAAGTGTAGAGACTTGATAGTTCCTGGGGCAAAGCCCAGAGGCAGACCGAGAAAGACTTGGCAGGAGGTTATAAGGACAGACTTGATAGAGAGGAAATTGAGTTTAGATCTAACACAGTCTAGATCAGATTGGAAGAGGGTCATAAATATACCCCGTCCAACCCATGCTAGCATGGAAAACGGACGTTAAGCCGAGAATGATGATGATGATGATGAATATAATTGGTATCAGTCATCAATAACAGAAAGGACTGTAAACGCGTTAATTCTCTAAAGAACTCAAGGACTAAGTTTGTTAACAGACTTTAGCGCCAGGTGTTTCGTGCATCTTATATTCGCATATTCTAATCAGAATATATAAAGGGGCAGTTGTAGTTCTCCTCAGTGTTAAAGATTACAAAAAATGTCTAAAATTGTCTGTATTGCGTATTTTATAATGGCGCTGCATCAGGAAACTGGAAATGGCTAAAATTATTTCCATTGTCGTAATTTAGAACATCTCTAGATACGATCATATCAGATATGTTTTTACCATCTCTTTTGAGCAACACCATTTTAGAAAGTGAAAGAGCTCTTCACAAAAGATCGATAAAAACTGGCGGCCTTGGAATACCAATACCAACAGAAAGTGCTGCCGTCGATTACGAGTCATCAAAAATCATCACTGCTCCACTATTTGCTGCCATCATTGCTCAGACTGATTCTCTTCCGAATAAAGATGAAACAAAACGAGTTAAAGGTTGTCATGTGAACGTTGTCAGGGAAGCTCGAAAACAAGACGAAATGTTAATTAACAATCAGCTGAATAGGTGTGAGATCAGCAATGGAACAGAATAGTGAAAAAGGTGCCTCAAGCTGGCTTAACGTTTTACCAATAAATGAACAAGGTTTCGATCTTACAAAGGAGTTTCAAGATGTACTTGCGCTGAGATACAATCATTCAGTGATTAATCTTCCATCAAAATGTGTGTGCGGAGATGATTTCAATGCCACCCATGCCATGTGCTGTAAAAAAAGGTGGTTTTGTGACCATGCGTCATGATAACGTACATGATTTCGAAGCGAATTTGTTGCAAAAAGTTTGTAATGATGTGGAAATCGAGCCAAAGCTTTCACCAGTCAACAACGATGAAGCAAGGCTTGATGTAAGAGCCAGGGGTTTTTGGCGTCCAGGACAGTCTACTTACTTTGATGTACGTTTGACCAATGTATATGCCCTATCGCAAATTGAAACGTCAATTAGTAAAATATATAAGAAGCATGAGGCTGAAAAAAAAGGTAAATACAATCAGCGTGTATGAGATAACGAACATGGTACATTCACCCCACTTGTCTTTTCCATAAACGGGGGAATGAGCAAAGAATGTTCTGTATTTCACAAATTTCTTGCAGAAAAAATTTCACAGAAATCCGGCGAACAATACGATAAAATAATGACTTAATGAGATGTAAACTGTTCTTCGTAATAATGAAATCTGCTTTGCTCTGCCTTAGAGGTTCCAGATCCTTGAATACTAAGTTTGCACACAGAGGTGGTTAATGATTTTGATCTTGCCTGTGTAGATGCCAGAATATAAAGTTTTTATTTTATTTAGTCACCAATGCACACTTCTCTTATATTCAGTCAAACACTTGTGTGGCTCATAGCCATTGACAATAAAGTTTTACTTTAACCTTAGTCTATTTATATTTTAATTAAATTGTAATTATTTTTAATGAATAAATATATTTATATTTTTTAATAGCTCTGGCAACAAAGTAAAATAGAGAGTTGGCGAAAATTGAAAAAAAAAATTTTGGAACATCTTAAAATTTTGACCTGTGTCCTGCGTGACCTGTGGAATACACCAGCCGCAATATATATTGCTTTATTTTGCTAAAAGATTTTCAGGGTTTTAAATATTATTTAGAAAGTCTGTAGTTTATTATTTTGTGAAACTGTTGCTTAACCAGTAAAGTGCTTTACTCATATGTAAAAGGTTTAATCCTCACATAAGGCCTTTGTCTAATTAGGTAGAATTTTAGAGATTTCTATAGCTCAAGTGGGAGCTTAATCTCTCTAGCACTGTCTTTGTGGTTCCTGCTGGAAATAATTGATAACATATATGCTAGGCTAACCACAAAAATTAAATCACTGCCACTTTACAATAAAAGATTTAACGTATTCAATTGATCTTTACATAAGTCTTTAGCACTCAGAAAAGACTAATTACAAGCATAATCATATATATTTTTAGAAAATGTTGTTTAAAAAGATATTGCAGCAACAAAAAATTCATTGGAAACGTATTCATCAAAATTTTGGTGTGTATTACTCATTAGACTGCAATATACCAGCATCAAACAGCAATGGTGGGGTATCAACAGAAAATGTACAGAAAAGAAGGAGGATGTTGGTTTATGCTAAAGGTTTGTCACTATTGTAGATTTTCATTTTTCCTATTGAGTACATGAACAGGATACCAGGTCAGGACAGGACGTGAAAATCCTGTTTTGTATTTGCAAACAGACATTAGCAACACTAAGCAAAGTTAGTGGAGCTTAGTTTGTTCATTTGCAAACTGACATGCAGATCCGAAGTTATTGGTTCATCAGCAAAAAGTACAGAGGCCTGGGATGAGCAAATGAGTGTTATTTTAACAAAAAAAATTATGTTAATCAATTCACCTTTATAATATCTATGCATTGTTAAAGTTTGAATGCACATCCCTTAACAGGTTTAATATCACTAAAAATGTTAAAAATTTACTGTTGCTTAAATATGAAATCATAATTTATGCAGCATAATGAAATCTGAAATTCTTTAGAATATCTTAAGAACGAAAAGAGCTTTCATTCAAATGTCAATTTAAATGAAATGTTATAGAAAAATATACTGATAACATAAAAGTGATGCAATATTAAAACTGATATAACAGACATATAACAACAAGAATTTTTGAAATGAGCTTATAAATTTATGCCTTTACTTACAAGTTTTAAAACTTGTGCATGTACTTGCACACTTGCAAATAGTACTTATATTGCACATGCTGTGTCAGTTAATTGTGCCTGTGGAATGCAACCTTCGAAATAATTTTTGGAGACAAAATGTCATCAGACAAAATGTCCACCACATCTCCAACGTGTCCGTAGCTCGTTTTGAACTTTTGTTGGACAAAACGTCTGATAGATTTCCGTCTTGGTCGGACACTTTAAGATCTCAGAATTATTGAATAGTCCTGATCCTTTTAATCCATAAGCAAGCCTATTCATAGCCAACCTGACCATCCTAGTTAATTCACCGACTCCTGACTTAGTTAAAAGAACTACGTAGATATGAATCTCTATTGCCCAGCCCTTTCGTTGTTGGTAACCAAGTCTTACACAAGAAATCCAGCCATGCGGTTCTTAACTAATGTGGAAATAAACCCCGACAGAGCGCAGATGAAGCAAATTTGCAAAACTGCACTTACAGGCGGAACAGACATTATTACATCATGGATTTAATTGTAGATAATTTCTTCATTTGACAAAACAATTGGAATAGCAGGTCAAGTGTCATTTTTATTTGAACAATTTTAAAAACGAAACCCATGTGCGGTATAATTTTTTTTCTGTATAAATTTTGTTAAAATGTAGCTGAACTTTCTGAATGAATTTTAAAGTTTTATTTGAGCCACATGGATAAAGATTTTTTCTTAATTTGAAAACGAAGCATATTTTTTCCTATTCAATGAGTCTACGAATAATAATAATAATCATAATAATACAAACTTAAAAACTTTTTTTATTTTATATATTTTAAATTTTCTTTAGCGGCAGCTTTTTTTGCGATTTAATTATTAAAATGTGCAGCCTTTCTTTTGTTTTTAACAGCGCTTAACACATTTATTATTGGTGGGGTGTATCACACACATGATTAAGTAACTTTCATGATGGCACATGGCAGATGAAAACAAAACGAAAGAGATGTGAAACTACGAATGATTAAATGATACAAGATTATATTTGAATTATCTTGTTATTTTTGCATGTTTTAATTTTTGAAGTTATAATAGGGGAGATGTAGCTACAGAAACGTATTGGACAAAATGACAGGCCAGAACTGATTTTCGTCGGACATATTTGTGTCTGGGTCGTACAATCTCTGATGTCTGACCGCTATTTCGAGGGCTGGGAATGTATAACAACATCAGAATGGTACTGTTTTCTCTTAATATTTTTAACATTTTATAGGAAAGACATTTGTTGACTGGAAAAGAATTAGATTGAAGGCAGGGGATGGAGGTAGTGGTTGTGCCTCCTTTGTTCACTCAAGGTTTGTTTTGTACAACATTTAACAATTTTTAATATTTTTCGCATTGGAATTTTTTGTGAATCTTTTCTTGCTCCAAAAAATCTTTCTTATATATATGAAATATTATTTTTTTTATTGACAAAAGTTTTGCCTACACCTGACACTGCAATAATTGTTTTAATTCCTCTCTAATAGCGGATAATTTTTTTAATATAATTTGTTTATTCACGTAATATTAGAGTTTTGAATTTTTTTTGTACGAAAGATAAAATATCTTTAAGATATTTTATAAAAGAAACTTAATGTGTGAGGTTTTTTTCTAAATTAAAAACAAAAACAAAAAAGTTTGTGACACACTACATGTTAATAAAAACATTTGTTTTTATAATGATGTCTAAATTATTTTTTGTGTGCTGGATGTCACAATAAAAGTTGATTAACCACTCGCTGCACGTTGTTTGTTTGTCGGAGTAATATTTATTGTTGAACTTTCAGCGAGAGCATTCTCTGACAATTAATTCGCTGATTTTCCATGGGCTTACGACTAGCCTATATTATAATACCCGTATACGTCTGTCTGTCTGTCACGCGTAATGGTAGCTTAGCTACGTAAGTAGTGAGGGGCACGCAATGCGGTATAAAAAGGACGGGCGAAGCAGTGCATTTTTCCACGGGCTATCGACTAGTACTATGCTAAAGCGCTCCACCTGAATGTGTGGAACAGTTTACAGTTTTTATTAATCGCTCTTCACAGTTACTTGTGGCTTAACCCAAATTTCGACTCTGGGTCCCTAGTTAGTTTAAGTAGTACAACAGAATCGCATTTTGGATTTGGTCTCTTTTGTTAATTCTAAACCGATGAACGTAGTCATAAGCTTTTTGTTTCTTTCACCTACTTCTATTTCTTTTTGTTGTTGTTAAACTTGTAGGATCAAACTTTATGGTCAAATTTTAGATATCTTGAACTTTTGCAGGTATATTTAATAAAACATTTCTGAGATATCACTACACCACAAGCAATAATATTTAATAAATTGATATGCTAAAACGTCTTCATTTTCTTATGAATGCTAAGTGTAGTGCAGTATTAATTTTCACAGATTACTTTTTGTACATATGGGAAGACCTTAATTCTATTATAATTTTAAAACTTTAAAGATTCACGATAGGTTGCGCTATGGTGATGTATTGCTAAGAAAACATATTTCATGCAGTTAATTTGTAGGGCTACATCCATCGTCCCCTAAAAATATATATAAAGCATATAAATACACTATGAATGTTTAAAGATATACTAATAACAAAAAAACGGTTGAAATAAATCAAAAATTATAGAAGAGACAAACAAAAAATTATTTTGTGGCAGCCAGAAAATAAATTTTAAGCGAGAGAAAGAAAATATTGATTTCCAAATCCTAAAATCTACTAAGATAGCTACTATAAATAACTTTATTTCACAACTAAGTATTCATATATCTTTCATATATCTTTAAGTTCAAATCAAATGTGTAAAAAACTCAATTATAAATAATTCAGCACTCACAAAGACATAAACAAAATTAATTTATAGTAGGACTTTTTTATGGCGCAGATGACCAAGCCAATCGGTCTGGTCTTTAAAATCAACACTCCATATTGAACTTTTATTCAGCAGCCCTACTGCAGCGCAGTTCGCTTCTCCTTTAAAACCTCAAAAAATCAAAGCAATTTGTTTGGTCGGCCCGTGCCAAACGGTGATGGAATAGGATTAGATCCTACTCTTTCGCCTGGCCACTGCGACCGAACGCATTGTTTTTAGAGAATCTGATTCTGAAGTCTTATTGGCTTGCATTTTTTTACCGCTTTAAGCTCTCTAAACTTACATGAAGCATTTTGCAAGTTTAAGATAATACAATGGAATAATACCTATTTATTTCAAATGACAGAACAACATTGTAGAAGCTCTGTACAAAACAGGCTACTGGCAATCTTGAAAGGCATAGGGAACAAAATTACACACCAAAAAGAAACCGAAATCTTTTAGCCTTAATGTAACCTAGCCATAATTTTTTTGTTATTTGAAAAAAAATGTTTAAAACTTTGCTATTGCTTTATTGAACATAAATATTGGACATTGGTTTCCTGAATTCTGTCATAACAATTATATTAATAATTAATGCCACTCTTTATTTGACTAAATGATGTAAAGAAAAACTTTAATCTTAAAAAAAAAAATGTCATTTTAAAAACCACTACAGGAAATTAAATTAACAAAAACTCTGGATTTATTCGTAAAATGTGGACATGCTGGCCTATGTGTCTGAAATACTAAAAATAACCCCTAGCTGTTAAAATAAGTTAAAAATATAAGCATCAAGGTTGACTAGTAAAACAAGGTGTTTATAAATCATACTAACACAGATAGGTTCCTATCATTTTTAGTGATTCTTATAAACTATAGAATTCCCAACAGATAAGGACAGAACATGAGTTTGGGTTTTAAAATATTACTTCTACAAATTCAACAAATTTGAGATGACATGCTTCTTTTAACCTAGGGATAAAAAAGGTGGACCGAATGGTGGAGATGGCGGAAAGGGTGGCAGTATTTTAATTGAAGCTGATAAAAATTGTGTACAATTTCTCAAACTTAAACATCAATATATTGCAGCAAATGGAGGCAGTGGTCACCAAAAAAACAGACATGGTAAAAACGGAAAGGATGTTATTCTAAAGGTAGTTTTCCTGTGCTGCTTATTGAGATTGTTACATTTATAAAGTTGAGCTACACACTACTCGTATTACAATCTATAGCACACCAAATGTAAAAATGGTTAGGCAGGTATGGGAATATCTAATGCCATGAATAATCCACAAATAAAATTAAATTGCCCAAATAGTAACAATTTTTTTCCTTATTTGCAAGCCAAATGTGAATTTGTTAAGTGAGTTTTACATTTCTTAAGTTCTAAAACATGCTAGTTAATATGTTCTTATCTTTATTTATCACTATGTAAATGGATACTCAAGGGCTACACAGAAATTAGATGTGCCACAAACACATAAAAATTTCATTGATTAAAGCAATCAGGTAGGAGCAGAGTGCTGTAAATAAAGAAAGTGATTAATTGTGGTTGCAATTTTAGGCATAATTATTGTTAAATGTATGTATTTTTCACACAAGCAATACAGTTTTTAGGCAATCTGATTGGCTTAGCACTCTTAACTTAATGAGAGGTTGATATGAGCCGGTATTTCCCTTCATCAAGAAAAGTCAGCTTTAAATATTTAATTCCTGCAAAACATTACTTTTTAACATTTTATGCAAACGAAAAAAACAATGTCAAGTTTTGCAATCGAAGTATCTAGGTTGGTAGGATTGTCTGTCTAGAAATTTCTTTAACATAGCTGGTTAATAACTGGTTTATGAAAAGATGTTATAAGATATCCAGTTTTAGCTAAGATAAAAAATGCAGGACAACAAATGTATAATACAAAAATGGCTCTCCCTTATTTCTAGTCCTAATCCTTCAGCTTTTGTTTACTTAGTCAACATCCAAATCATCAAAGCTCAAGTCATATTTAGCTAGCTGACTAATAATCAGTCTTGTCTTTCTACCATGTGTGATCACACTCGCACACCTCCAGACACACCTGAAACAGAATTGGCCCTGCAGTTTTTAGGTCAAGCATAAAAATCAATATCACTCATGCAAATGTTTTTTCTTACATTAATTTTAATGTAGGAAATGTTCTGCACACCTACACTTTTCTGTATATCTGTAAGACTGAATAATTAAATTCAATATCTTTATCCATTTTTGTTGCATGTACACATTTTCCTCTTCAAAAAAGTCACAATGTTTTGATATATGGGTTAATTCTATTGAATTCTACATGGAATTTTTCTTTTAATGGTTAAAAAATACAATAGTGGCAGAGCACCCAATGCAATACAGAATTATTGTCTTTTATGATTGCACCAACCTTGGAAGCTCAGTCAGTACTTAGAACTTAGGCGCTATATTTTTCGTTATGCTGGGGGTAATTGTTATTGCATTCTCCTAATGTTAAAATCTCTATTTGCTTTCTAAACAGGTTCCAGTTGGCACTGTCATAACAGATAACGAATCTGGTGGACATGTTGCAGATTTAATACATGATGGTGATGCAATGAAGATCGTTTGTGGAGGAAAAAAAGGACTTGGCAATGTCCATTTTAAAACTCCCATGAATGTCAGGCCAAAGGAGTTCACAGAAGGACAAATTGGTGAGGAAAAAGTTATTGAAGTTGAGTTAAAGTCTATTGCAGATGTTGGATTGGTAGGATTATCGTATTTTTTTTTAAATTGCTTTTAATTTGAACTGTAATACATGCTTTTTATAAGCAATTGAAATTCCAAAATGAGGCTTAAGAATGCTTATGAAAATTACTTTTTCAGACTCAAAATATGCTTAGGTTATGCTTACTGACAAAATATATTTAACTGGAATATGCGTATGAAAAACACATAATAGGCTGAAAATACCTTATTTGAAAAAAAATATTGCATTTGAATTTCGAAAATCAGTAATTACAACTTAAAAACTTACTATATACTGGTTAATTCATACATAAAGAAAAAAAAGAAAAACTGCTCACAAAAGAAAAAACAAAAAAACTAAAAACCTTTTCTTAGGCTTTACATAATGCTTAGCATATGCTTAAAAATGACTAAATTTAAGCCTAGGGATGTTTATAAATCTCATGCTTATAAAAAACATGTAATGCATTGTCGCAAAAGTCAGTATTGTCAATGAATTGAGAACTTTTTGCCTTGCCAGAAGTAGTGGGCATCTTAAAAGTGTCTCTCAAAATAGTCTACTCAATTTTTTTTTATTCAATATAAATTTCTCCATTTTGATTTTACAATTTTGAATTTGTAAAATTTTTGACTGTATTTTCTTGACCAACTAAAATGTTAGGGGAAAGTGGATGTTTTGTTTGCTAATTTCAGTTTATTGGACCTACCTTGTACGGGTGAGGTTCTATAAAATGTCCGTCTGTTACCAGCTTTCTCAGGATTGAATCATTAAATTTTCTGATTTTTTGCACAGTGGCAAGGAGCAATAGACCCTCGAATGTGACAAAGTCAATTTCCTAAGGAAAAATCTTATCGGCTTAAAAATGACGGATTTTCGTGTAAAATGAACAAAAGCTGTCCTAAAGTATACTTTAGTAGATTTCTTGGATTAAATCATTAGTTATTCTGATTTTTGCACAATGATAGAGAACAATTGACCCTCAAATGTGACAAAGTCATTTTTTTAATAATTTTCTTTCCCATCATAATGAGTCAAAATGATTCAAAAATAAGGATTTTCAAACTTTTCTGAGGATTTGATTATTAGTTTTTTTCTGATATTATAAATCCAGTTATGTCTATTGAAGTTTCGCTTGTTCTTTTGTCAATTCAGAAATTTCTTTTTTAATTTTTTTATAGCGGATTTCAGAACAGATCTGGATTGAAATTATGATTATATAGTTAACATTTGGTTTAAACCTTGTACTTTTATAATAAAAAACAATGGGTGTTTGAAAATAGTTTGGCAACCTTTTTGTGGTTGTAATGCTAACAACATTTTTTTAAGTTTAATTTTGTTTCAGTCAAGATTTTTAAAATATAAATAACAATATTGTTTGCAGGTGGGACTACCTAATGCTGGAAAGTCAACCCTATTATGTCAAATTTCTCGTGCCACTCCAAAAGTTGCAGATTATCCTTTCACAACACTAAAGCCAAATCTTGGAGTCGTTCAATACCCAAATTCAAAAAGTATAGTTGGTAAGTGTGAATAGTGTATGGTACATAAACTTGCAGCTTAAACGATGGTAACCAGGTCTCTTTAACACTTCCAAAGTTTATTTTCCTTCATTATACTAACTTTATTTCATAGATAAATATCCTAGGCTTTTCATTTATTTACTCTTTAGTTGCAGATATTCCTGGCCTGGTTAAAGGAGCTCACAACAACAGAGGCCTTGGTCATGTTTTTTTAAGGCATGTGGAACGTTGTAAGTGCCTGCTGTACGTGATAGATGTTTCTCAGCCTAATCCATTAGATCAACTAAGAACTTTGCAATCTGAATTATATTTGTATGAAAAAGAATTGCCATCTTTACCTTCTGCTGTTGTTGCAAACAAAATTGATTTACTTAATGAAGGGAATTCAGCTGTTTATAATTCATTAGTAGCAGATGTCAGTATGCCAGTTGTTATGGTTTCAGGTAAATATTGTATAAATATTGAAAACTTAAAAACTCTTTTGTATAATGTTTGCAGTAGGGTTATATGAAATCGCATCTGTCTACCCAATTTATGCAATGTCTATATCATATTTTCATCTGCATAAGAAGTATATTGGGTTTTTGGTGATAACCAAATCAAAACATTTAAATAAAAATAATATTGAATATTCTAATGTGTTTTAAAGATATGAATAACCTAATTACTATCCATAAAATCAACAAATTGAAAAACAAACGAAACAATAACACTCCTTTTTTTTATGTTAATTACTATTTTTCATTGTTTAATACTAATTTTTTGACAATGTAATTTTGTTGGTAGCAATGCTTCAGCAAAGAAAATGCAATAATAAATACTTGCTAAAATCCATTTTGCAAACATGTTCTTCTCACTACTAACTTAACTTGTACCTGTTGTCTAATGGTATTGCCTCTGTTTAACACTTTTATTATGTTCAGTAAATTTATGATGGATTTATGTGCATGTCGCATGTTGCTTCATTTATGCAATTATGTTACGGTGTACCAATATTGCTTTAGTTTACGTATTTTTAGTTCAATTTATTTTTTAGTAATGCTTTACAATGGTTTCATAAAAGGTCAATTTAATTTAAAAAAAGGAAAACTCTTTTTGTGAAAAATTTGTTTGTGTTAAAGTCCAAGGAAAAAATCGACCTTTTTTAACCCTGGTAATTAGATGAAGCATTTTTGAATTGAAAAAAGAACTGGAAATACAAGAGAACGTTAGTTCCATACATTTTTCGTTTAATGAAAATTACCAAAAATACGTTGTTGCAGAAAAATAGTATTACATTTAAAGATCTGCTACAATTTTCTTTAAGCACGAAAGCTTATATTCCTGCCTCTCTGTTTCACCCACGCCTGTGTAAACCACCTCTACTTACCATGTCCTGACCTATCAGATACACTTTTACCTACACCAACATCATTCTCACTCAAAAAACGTCATTTTCTTAGCAGATATTACCATTGACCCCCAAACGCTGCTGCCCTTTTAGGGGTGAACTTAGCATTTTTTTGACTGGTGTAAAATAACATTGATTGCCTATCAAGGAGATCAAAAACAAACTGGGGGTTTGGGCTGCTAACTTTTTTTAATAGACCTATTTCCATATCCATTATTGTTCCGTGTAATATACATACCAAGTTACCAAATAACATGAAAACGAGATTAGTTATGAGCAAATTTTTAGTTTGCAGTAAAGAAGTGCAGATATGGTTTGTTTACTTGCTATATTTGCCAAATTATTTTGTCATATAGATTGTTATTAATATTTGGTGATAATATGGGATAATAGCATGTATTATTGGACCGTCTAATGCTTTTGTTTATTATTCTTGGTGTTAAATGAGCTATGTATTAGCTAGCTTTAAAAATGATATGAGTAGCTAGTTGACTGGCTGCTGACTTGTTCCAAAAAACGTGAAATTTCAAGCTGTTTACCAAAATGGTGATGTTGCTGGTATATATCCTGTGTCTCCAGTTTTTAAGTGTACCTTATTTTTAAACAACATGTGTGAACATAACATTAGCCAGGCTTCAAGTGAGGGTAGTTTTGGAAGTATTTATAATTCACATTTTTACACATTTGTGATTTCAGAATTGGGATGCTAATTTGACTTTGTAGGGAAAGTGTTCGACTTTAAATTTTCCTTTGGAATGTTCTTGCCTCTATTGTATATTGTATTTGTTAAAAAAATTATTTAAAATTCCAAAAAGTAAGGTATCAACCTTACTTTTTGGAATTTTAAAAGGGATGATATACTAATTTTTATTTTTTTTATTCAAAGAATTACCATCTTGGTGTTTTTTCTGGCAAATGAAATTGTCCAGTGATTTTGCTCAGTCAAAAAAAAATTTTCCTTGAGAGGATCATTTCATAAAACAATTTAAAAATTGTTGTTTGAAGAAAGCACAAAATGGTTACTGACGTGCTGCCTAGAAAAAAAAATCTGTAAAATTTTGTCCACAAAATGCTTGTCATGTCGACTTTAACTTTAATAAGTGAAAATAATGTGAAATTTTTTTATTAGGTCAAAAACAAAATTTTTGGTTTTATATTTTCACAAATCGACACTTGGAAAAATTTCATTGAGATTACTTTCATTAGGTAAACAATTTGAACAATTTTGCAAGATTAGTTTTCAAGATTTCATGTAAGCAAGAAAACAAAATACATAAGGACCTGGTGTTTAAGAACATTGAGACCGAGATTTTGAAAAAAACTGAGCACGTTCAGCTGAAATCCAGACATTCTTATAAGACAGAGTATATTTATTTATTTTCCTTTTGTTTTGCATAAAAACCTAAAAATAGGTGCCATTTAAAAAAAGACTACTTTTTTTTTGTATCGAGATTTATGATAAGCTCTATGCTCTATTAACTTATATTACTCACAAACTGTAAGTTTTAAGGTTAACCATCACAATGCTTGATACAAATGTACGATTATTGAAAGTCAGAAAGAGAGTGATGACAGAGTGCGTGTGACAGTTACATAATCACAACAGCCAATATTTTTACTCCTTGTTTCTTCTAATTCTTCTTTGCTAGAGTAAAAGAATGTGATGCCATTTATTTTATCTTTACAGAAATTAAACATAACTTTTGCTGAGAGGATTTGTTCCTTGTAAGGTCGTCTCAGACTTTCAGCAGCTGTGATTCTTTTCACTGTTCCTCCAAATGCCATCACATCGTACGGTTACACTGAAAGTTTTAATTGTTTCCCCTGATGGTCCAAGAAGATGGGACAATTGTTAGGAGGCGCATGATTTCTCTTTTATCAGTAGTATTGTTGATTTTCTCTTTGATTAGATGTATAAGCTCTTCGAAACTCCTAGCTTTTCTCTCCAGTTGATTGAATTCTGACAACTGTTCTTTTTTTAAAAAAACTGGACTTGAAGAAGGTGATGCCAAAGAGTAACATTGCCCTACTTCATAGCTCAGTTTTTCCTGAACACGAGCTAGTTTCTGCTTACTTTCAATGTGCTTATGTCTTTCTGATTTACTGTGTTTCTTTATTGGAGAGATTCTGAAGTCAGAAAGTGTGCTGTCTTTGAAAGACTGTTGTATTTCATGTGGTTGATAATCTTCCCCACAATTGTCCAACTCTTCATCCTCTGTTTGAGATAAATCCTCTTCTGCAGCAAGTTTTTTCCTGCAGTTATCGCAAATTTTCTGGCCAGGTGTGTCTGCAAAGTTTCTATTCCTCATATGCTTTGCTAAGTTAATTGTCACTGTTGACAATCTCTCTAAATAAAAATGTATTATAAAATGTAAATACTGTACTAAAATATTATTTCATCACAACGAAAAAACACAGTCGAGAGAAAACTTACTTGTTACTGTTTTCCTATGCAACTTGAAGGGATCACAGCATTTTCGTTGATGTAATGTGTAGATTTTCACATATTTGGAATAGTGTTGATTACAAATCCTTTCTACCACCACAGTAAAAGACAAATTACAGCGCCACGTAACTATTTCTCTTTCATCGTTTGTTAAATTGATTTCTGCATCACCACTACATTGCTCTTTCAAAACCATGCCAATGTAACATATCTTCAAAGTATGGTATATTAATAATTAACTCTGAAAGTACATCCCTAATCCCCCCTTTAAAAATGGAAATATGATTCTTACCTCACTTTTTTTATAATTCATTTTATACACACACAACTTTGTCCTCTGATTGGAGAGTGTCCTGTATTTTTATTTCTTGACGAAAAGACAGATCAGCTAGGGTGCAGGGAGACAGGGTGGTGGTGGTGGTGTAAAATTTCAGAAAAAAGCTTACAGAGAAGCACCTTAATCTTTTTTAGCTGAATTATTACTGATTTTATAAACCATTAAAGTCTCTGCAGCTTCAGAAACCACTGGAATTGCATACCCCCTTGTACACTTTATTTTTATAAACAAGCTTATAATAAGATAAATAGTAAAAAAAAAATGTCCTAATACTACCAGCATGCCCACCAATATGCTAAGAAAGACTTAACTTAAACACTTGAACACCTTCTTTTACATCTTTGTGAAGATGTTTCTACATTTATATAACCATATCTCATATGTAAGTGGTGATTTTCAATATGTGTCATTCAGCATGCATCAAGTATGTGAAGAATTGGTAATAGGATTTACTTTAATTGTCACTAACAGAGTAAGGCCAAATGAACCATTCAAAAAGTTTCTGACAAAAAAGTGATTCGTTATGTAGTTTTTAAAATGAAAACTTACTTGTCTTGACTAAAACTTCAGAATCTGAAAAAGTCTACAAATTTTTAGTTCCATGCCCTTCAGAACCTTAGATATAACATATCACTTGAAACAACCTCTTTCATTTGTAAGCAGGCAGATAATGATTACTCAGCTAATTGCATCTTCTACTTATGCATATCCAGCACCTGAATATTTGCTTACACAAAACATTTGTGTTCATACTGACATTATAGAATATTTTTATTGGCCAGTGTTGGTTCCACAGCATTTCATTTCACAGTACAGCACATTTACATGATTTACACATTTTGTCTTATTTTATATTTCATATACACAATCTGAATACCAAACTGCTGTTGTCACCAATGTATTTTTTGCAAGTGAGCATGCATGATCATGTGTTCATTGTTTCACCTATAAATATTTGATAATGAAAAGAAGAAATAATAATAACCATTGTTTTTTGTCAACTAGAACTCTTTAAAAATGTTTTGATTTGGTGTACTGTCAATGACAATGCGTCAAGATTTTTTAATGTCATAAGGACAGAGTGTTCTTTCCCCCCCTTATAAGTTTTGACTCTGAACCTGTTACACTGTTCACATTAGGGTAAACAGATGCTATGATGTCATACAGACTTATAACTTGTGTATTTATATTTTTAATACCATGTCAATACTTTGCATAATTAGAGAAAACATGACATCTTTGCTAGCCAATGTAAGCAGTATGTCAGGAAGCTTTGTGAATATATTTTTTAATACTTGTAATATTTACCTATCAATATTTGGTTTTTTCAACATGTGTGAATGGTTTAAAAAGGCAACGCCCAGATTTGGGTATTCTACTTTGAATCTCGAACTCAGTTTTTTATGTTTGATAAGATAAAAATATTTGCATTATAGTCTCATCATGTAATGTTTCTGAAAATTTACCATATTGTTTAGGATTAATTTTGATGTATTATTGTCAGAATTCCTTTCGTGTTTATTATATATTTTATTTCATTTTTCAGTCTGTAAGATTTTAATAGTATAAAATATAAAAAGATGCGTAAAGACTTGATTTTAAATTTTTGTATCATCTCCAAATTGTGGGTTACTTTCAAATGGTTCAATTTCTGTTACATCTGTGCGTTTTACAGCATGATAAATTTGCATTAAAAAATTACTATAACTGAAGTGCATGTTTTGGGTGCCACAAACTAATAAGCTAATTTGTAAATAGGCTATGCAATAATATTATTTATGGTAAAGCATAAAACTTCTACTGTTCCCCCTCTTAATTTGACTAAATGACGAAAAAGCATGTTGTTCTAATTCAAACATTGTGATGCCATTTTTTTAATTATAATAGATAAATATGTAAATAACAATAAACAAATGAACAGCAATGAAAACAATGGAAGTTGATGCAGAAGTTGAAGATCAAATGTAAGTTTTTATATTGTAACGTGATGATTCACTCATTGTCAGGTTTTGTAATGATGGTTTATAAAAAATCCCAATCTACTGAAATGTTACCATTAAGGAAGGCTTTTTGTGTAGTGGACACAATAATATATATCCATATATGATTGATAAAAGGAATAATGGAACAGATAAAAAAAGGTCGGGGAAATGTATGAGAGATCCAGCAAAGATAAAGGGATATTCAGAAGACATTGAGATGATTTTAGTGTTATTAACACACGAAAAGACAACAGGTTTTCAGACAGCTAGTAACAACACAGTTAAAACGACTTAATTCACAAATTGTCATCCATAAAGGGTTTTACTCAGTAAAACTTAAAAAGCAAGGACATTTTGTTATAACAGAAGCTCTTGTGTTTCAGGGAGACAGACTCGAACTCACTGTCTGGTCGTTGGAACAATTATCGTAAGTTGTTATCAACAAATGGACCGTTATCAAGTGATCAATTTGAAGCAGATCCTAATGTGAGTATCACCTTTTAAAAAATAAATATGTTTGTCTGTATAATATATTCACAACAGACGTCATTGGTGTGAACAGCTCTTTCACGTAAATCTACTAAACACCACTCCCGAATAATCAACTATCTCTCAAAAAAGCAAGTTTAATGTGATGTCTATAGCTTCATTTATTTCGGGTTAATTCCAACAATTACTTGTTTGATTTCACAACAAACATAACCACTTCACCAACGGCAGATTTTAGAACTTTCAGAATGGAACTATAAGAATGTGTTCATTGTGTTCGAAAAGAAATTCTTTTCCTTCGGTTGACCGAACGTTTACATTGTCAGAAGACATGGTTTCTGTATACATAAACATGTATTTTATTTTTCATCTAAATGCCAATGTTTTTGTGACTTAGATCTACTTGAGCTATAGTATCCTATGTTTTCATCAGGTTACCAGGTACTAAATAACTTATAAACCGTTTATCCAGGCGCTACATGGGAAAACAGCCTGGCTACATGGTTTAGAAGCCATTATTACCAAAGTGCATGGAGGAAAGATTTTGTGATGTTGTATTTCTATGAAAGATTACCTTACGAAGTTATGCTAACAAAAATGCTTTAAAAAAGTTTTTTGTTGTTGCTGTTCTTAATTGTGCACTTTGTAACTAGGTGTACAAAATTCGAATTCTATCTGACATTTTCGGTCAAAATAAATAAAAAATGCCATTCAAAATTCGGAAATATTAGGAATTCTTGGGCACGTGCTGCTTGAGACAACTGTAGATCTATAGTATGTATAGATGGTAACATTTCAAATGTCTTTAACGATATGTTGTACCTCTTTTTCTATCTCCATTTGTTTATTCAGGGTTATGATTTCTTGAGAGAAAATATAAAGATACTGGTCGTTGGTGCAGGAGGCCTGGGATGTGAGTTGTTAAAAGACTTGGTATGTTTTTTTTTTATCTTGTTATTTTTATGTTTTCCTCATTGCCAGTGATTGTAGACATTTAAATAAATAGTATACTAAAACAATCTCCTTTTACTGTTAAGCGTGTAGAAAAAATGTGTCATTTTTTTCGGTAAACATTACCGCTTTTACATGTATATTGAACACTGTTGTGAAAAATTTTGACTGTTATACTGTCAAGCGACAAGTAATTTACTTTTCGCTGCGCAGTTTCCTGTATGTTTTAAAGCAATTTATTTTGTTTACAGGCATTGACAGGATTTAAACACATCGATGTTATTGATATGGATACCATAGATCTTTCAAATTTAAACAGACAATTCTTGTTCAGGTAATTAAAAAACGCCTTTTTTTACCCACCCACAATAGGTGATAATAAGCATACTAGCGCTAATTTAAATAAAGGCGATGTCTTTTTTGCATGTGTCAAAGAAAAAGTTTTATGTTAAAGGGTACTCATAGACTTTTGCCATTTGACACATGCTATTTATTGTTAGATCTTTAATGATATTGACAAAAGAATTGCCAACATGTTCAGTTCAATAATTCATACAGAACTATCGCATTCTTAGGCAAAAAGACATTGGAAAATCTAAAGCTGTTGTAGCTGCACAATTTATTAACAATCGAGTTAAAGGCTGCTGCGTAAAGCCGTATCTTTTCAACCGTGTAATTTGTAAAAACTATATATCTGTTCATGTTTTGGTTTTTTTTAGTACGATAGCAATAATTATTGCAATAATTTGCATCCTCATAATCTTAAACACGTGCCAAAAAATTTCTGTTCAAAATGCTTCGTCCCTACGTAAAGTAATGTTGCAGATGTTTTCTTTAACTAACTCAGTCATTACTGTAAAATACAAGATTTTGATGAAGAATTTTATCGAGGTATGTAAAATACTTTTTGCATTCAATTTATGAAAAGGTCATTGTTTTTTCAGTAATTTTATTACAAGCTCTTGAGCTTGTATTAAAACGCAAATATGTCCTACGAGAATGGAAATTTTTGCCTCTCTAAGCACCGACACGGCAGTAGTCGTGTGTTCGAATCTCATCTTGGTAACTATTTTTACTTTTTTTTTTTTCTTTTTACTATCTCGCCTGCGAGAATAGGTTTCCAACTCGTAACTAACTAAATGTCCCAAATGGTCAATTGCAAAAAGGTATGCTGAACATAATAGTGACATCATAATTTTGATTTTTGTCACCTAAATGTCATTTTAGGCCAAAATTGGTCCAAAAATTAAAACTACTTTATTTTAGACAAAATTTGGCAAAGTTAACAAAAAACGTATGCTGAACA
This sequence comes from Hydractinia symbiolongicarpus, assembly GCF_029227915.1. Lineage (NCBI taxonomy): Eukaryota > Metazoa > Cnidaria > Hydrozoa > Anthoathecata > Hydractiniidae > Hydractinia > Hydractinia symbiolongicarpus. The sequence continues at coordinate 12,117,818 of NC_079885.1, read as the reverse complement.
TGATGGTGACATTAAAATTTTGATTTTTGTCACCTAAATGTCATTTTAGGCCAAAATTGGTCCGAAATTAAAACTACTTTATTTTCGACAAAATTTGGCACAGATAACAAAAAAAGTATGCTAACATGATGGTGACATCAAAATTTTGATTCTTTGTCACCTAAATGCCGTTTAAGACCATAAACGTTTCAATCGCGCGACTTTTAACCATGGATGATACGCTGTATTTTTGTTAGCAGAAATTGTAGAATTGGGTCGCATTGTGGATGTTTCATAGTTGTGCATTTTTAATATCTTGTTTTGTTTTATTTTTAAAAAGATAAGATAAGTGTTCAAAAGCGTTATTTAACTAACTTGTAAATTAAAGGTGTTTCCACCAAAGTTTTAAAAAGTGAATCTAGGCAGAATTAAGGTCTCCCCAAATGCCCGAAAAGTAGTCTGCGAAAAATAAAATTTCCAAAGCAATACTTAGAGGAAAACGAAGACGCTCCACCATATATAGATAATAACAAGAACGAAATTCTTTTCGCTACGCTAATGACACGCCAATGTAGTGAAATATGGTTTCGGAAACACTCCGAAAGAACGTAAATTTTCCGATTCCGTTTGTTGTTAATTGTCTCCGCGCCAAAAGTGCACAGGATTCTTTTTATCGAAGTTTACTGTTTGTGACAATTCTGGTAATAATTTTTTTTAACTGCAGCTATTTCTTTTTTCGAACAATTAAGATTTACTCATACATTATTTTTTTTTTATTTTGCTTTTTCTCACTGAGTGACTTTCTTATCCTCCCTTTTTTTTTTTTTTTTTTTTTTTTTTTTTTTGGTTTTTTTTTTGGGGGGGGGGGACTGAATTACTGAATTTCGCAAATTTTAGGTGGGGCTTGTGGTTTTTCTTCTTTCTGTCAGTCAGTTTACCCCAGACTGACCCATCGAAAATTACCTTTTCGAGGAATTTTCCGTTCAAAAAGATCTCGCAAATCAATTTTGAAAAATAACTGCGTAGTGCGTAACAAATATTATTGCCTATCTGAATAGCAAAATGTCGTGTCTAACTTTGTAACAAAAATCACAATTTAATAGACAGCTTCTTGTAAACTTTATTCGCGAGGTTGTTTACTTATATCATACGTCTTGTTCTATGTACACTGTGTCAGATGCGTGCTTTTTCACAAAATCGATTTTTTTATGCAGGTTTCAATTTTGTTGTGTGCGGGTTGGATTCAGTTGTTGCCAGACGATGGATCAATGGAATGCTGGTATAAAGTGTCATTTATTTCAGTTGTTTAATTTTTTTTGTTATGTTAATAATGAATATGGATTGTACAACAATTTTGTCAGTTAACAAAACAGTATTAAGGTATATGGAAATGTGTGATATTTTAAAATTCATCCAAACTTAGATAAACGATATTCTTTATTTGTCAGGAAATAAACCGTTTTTTATGCTTTTAAACTTTTTAAACAATCTTTGCACCATTGGAAAGCTAGGATTTTTTATCTAATGGCTGATTTTTTTTATCGTTGCGTTCTGTTTAGTTGAGCCTTTTGCAATATGACGATAGTGGTCAGCTTGATCAAACTTCTGTTGTACCATGGATAGATGGTGGAACTGAAGGTTAAATTTATATACTTTTTATTTATTTACTATTTACAATTTATGTACTATTTATATACCTAAATTTATATACTTGTTTCCTTATGAAGAATAATCCATGGCTGCATTTTATAATACTGAAGGTTAGCTGTTTTTTACTTCAAACCAACTTTTTAGATTTGCAATAAAGGGCATAAGTGTAGTCTTATTCGAGTTTCTTTGTTCAGGCATTAAATTTTTACTTACTCAAAGTATCTGCCAGGCCTTCATTTTTGGAGAAAACCTTCAAATCACGTGTATCTAGGTAATTTTCTTGTCAGTCTAGTTGTGCTTTCATACCTTAAAATATAACAAAATATATAGTAAAAAACTTAAAAAAAAACTTTTCCTTCTTAAAATGATAAGTCTTGTTACTGTGGAAAGTTTATCATTTCTTGAACAGGATAGTTTAGTAGGCGACGTTTCGGGAGATCCTTCTCCCATCATTGGCCCGATGATGGGAGAAGGATCTCCCGAAACGTCGCCTACTAAACTATCATGTTTAAGAAATAATAAACTTTCCACAGTAATATGAATACTGAACAAACGAACCTAAATAATATCTTCAATGATAAGTCTTGTCATGGACATTGATAAAACAGAACAAATTATCAGAGCATTTAAAATTCGATGATGTTATTATGATGGTCAGTTTACACGGTTAACGGTATAATTAGATAAGATTTCGAATTATAAAGAGAAAATTTCCCAAAGGAACCTAAAATTTGTTTTTTAATTAGGAGAAGGAAACTCAGGAATTTATATGACTTCTTCGAATTATGGAGATATTTGAGTTACAGGGAATGGGATTGGAGAGAGTCTGTACGGTTAAACCACCTTTAATTTTCAGGTTTCAAAGGAAATGCCAGAGTTATAATGCCAGGTCTCACTGCTTGTATCGAGTGTAATTTAGATTTATTTCCTCAGCAGGTGAGTAATCCAATTCATTTTAAAGTAAGCAAGAATTTTATACTTTTTTTAATTGTTAAATCGAGTTTTGGTTGAAAGCAGCCTGTCGGTTGTAATAAAAATCTTCTGTTTAGTGATCATCTGTCAAAATCAAGATGTTTCAAACAGGGTTTTTTTTATTGTTGAACTTGAAAACTTTTTTTTTTCAATTCTGACGAGTTAGTGACTATAAAATTATATGTCACTTTGTTCTGCAATCATTTTTATAGGTAGGGTGTATCGAGAATTTTGATTTTGGATGTGCGGCTGCAAGTGTGGTGATCTTTGCATTTTGTATTCTTTTTGTTACTTCAGGTGAATTATCCAATGTGTACCATTGCTGATACTCCACGTCTTCCAGAACATTGCATAGAATATGTGAAAATCATACAATGCCGAAAGAAAAGCCTTTTGATGGTAGGTTTTTTGTAATTTTTTTTTAGGGGGGGGGGGGGGGGGAATAATCTGTTAAATATTTGTGTTCCTATTTCCACATAATGTTTTTGCAACTCCATTCTGTTTATTACAATTAGTTGTAGCCAACTGTCCTCCTTAAACACGTTCTGTTTTGTTAACTTTGTTTTTATTTATCTTTATTTCTTTTGTTAGGTGTGAATATCGACGGAGACCATCCTGAACACGTTAAATGGATATTCGAAAAAGCTTATAATAGAGCATCGCTGTACGGTATTGAAGGTGTGACGTACAGGTTAACGAAAGGTGTCATCAAAAATATCATTCCTGCAGTCGCGTCCACAAACGCTATTATCGCGGGTGAATTAATGCATTGATTGTTTGAACTTGTGAACTCACACGTGTGTTATGATCGCGACCTGTTGTGTTTGTTAAGGTTGATGATTAAAGCGGTTATTATTTTGTGGTGATTGTTTGCGTTTGTTATCACCACAAACGAGTTTCATCTTCATTTGCAGTACAATTTAGAGTGTTTGAAGGTGAATTTCACTCAAAAACAGTGGATCAGAACGGACAATTGTGATTTGTGTAATCTGATTGGTTGATAAACATTTCCGTTCCAATCCGCTTTGACCCAAACTGAAAGTTGAAATCATTTTAATTTTTCTTGTGGACAAAAAATTATAAATACAATAGAATAATTAGCAGTATCCAATCAAATTTATTTTTCCTGTTCAGTTCTATTCCGTTTTGCTGTTTTAATTTAGGTATTTTTCTTGTCTTGAACAGACTTTGTATTTTTTATTTAACATTTTTTTCAGCAATGTGTGCAGCAGAAGTGCTGAAGGTCGCCACATTGTACGTAAACACGTGTATTTTTTCTGTTTTACTTTACAACTCCTTAAATAGAGGTTAACAGAGGCGTCAGTTAAAATCGGATATTTCCCGACCGGAGAGACGCCACATGACCTCCTTCTTTCTTGTTTTCTCTATGGACTTGACGAAGATACTGTTTTCCAATTTGAACCGACTCTTACTTGTGAAATCTGACCTTGCATTAAAGTTTAAAAAAATTCCTCCGTGTCCAATTATCCAATTTTTACAATCTGTAAATTTTTTTTTAGTTGTTACGCTCCGATGAACAATTATACAATTTTTAACGACGCACATGGAGTATATACATACACATTTGAAGCTGAGAAAAAAGTAAGATGTTTTTGAAACATGTTTTAATAAGTAAAATTTTATAATTATAAGTAAAAATGTGTTTGATTTCTGGTGGCGGTCGGATAACAAAAATGCAATTCTTTGTAACCGGCTTATTTACAAATTGACAGTGGCGATTTTAAGCGGCAGAATCACTCTCGTTCGACTGGCCACCGTATCACAGTGTAGCTACTAAGCAAAATATCTACATTTTTATATTTATAAAATGAAAAAAACAATATTTTTTCATGAAATACAGAAATAAAAGATAAGAAGAAAAAAAAAAGAAAAAAGTGAAAAAATGTCAACCACAGTGTTTAAACCCGGACCTTTTTGCTTCAAATCAGCTTTGCCTGTCTGTTTATTATGATGTTATCTTCAGTAAGTGAGTTCGCGGAATAATACAGCAGAGGGACCGGAGAAGGGCGTTCGCCTAGCATCTATTTCATGCTTTTGTTGCTGCGCCGAAATCTCGTCTCAATTTTTGGTGATTTTGTTGTCGCAATCCTCCGAAACTTGCATATCACGTGTCAGCCTACTTCATCGATCCCTGGACACATACGTTCAAAGTTAGGAAAACACCAACATCTGCATTTTTCCCCCCCAAACATTTCAGGATATTTTAAGTACGCGTACTAACAACTAATTCTCCGCCATCTTGTATTAATCTGAGTGTGTGATCAGACCGGATTCTTGTTATGATTATGGTTACGTTAATACATTACTTTACTCAATATTTAAGCATGTAAAAAAAAAACTCTGTCGAACAAAATTATCATAACTTGTGTTTCGACATGTTCAGGTTTTGTCGAATTTATCACTAAATAAAATGCTCTGTGAAAGAGTTTATTCTAGAAGTCACTTTTTTTCTTTCATTCTCACACTCACGATAACTTGTTACTACTGTGATGCTTCAAAAACCCACTGACATTTAAAAAATATTTTCAGGTTGATTCTTTTAATTTTAGGATAATTGCCCAGCTTGCTGTTTGAAACCAGTTGACGTGTCTCTGAAAAATGAGTCGACTTTGAAAGACTTTTTGCAACATCTTAAAGACAATCCGATGTTGTAAGTCATTATAATTTGAAAGTACTTCTCCGTTAATACCGAAAATAAAAAATCTTATCGAGTATGACTACTTGCTTTTCAATGTCGATTTAATCATAGTATGTTTTCAAAATATGTTTTTACAAGGCTAATGTTGAAGTTCTTGTCTGCAGGTTATTTTTATATTAACTTCGTGCATTTTACACTTGTTACATGTCACTGTTCACAACGGACTTGTATCTTTAAATGCAAAATGTTAAAAAAAAATTTAATTGCTGCTAATTCTGCAGTATGTCCTTTTTCCTGTATTTCGATACCTTCGTAGGCCCTGACATAAATTAGGGTCACCTTTATGGGGCGCGTTAGAAAGTGCAACCAGCATAAACTTCGTCTACCTGTTTTACGCCTCATAACGCCTGCGAGGTTCTGTTCATTTTGACGCCTTCTTCTAGTTTAAACAATGGTCGAAAACTAATTGTGTTTCGATAAGCTTTATAAGCTATTGTCTATAAGGATATTTTTTCAAGAAATATTTAAACTAATTTCACGGAAATTGTATGTTGCATGTTATGTAATGTAATGTCTCATTTGTTTCCAATTATTGCGTGTGCTCAATAGTAATTAATGTGTTAGTACGTGCCCAAAAATCTTTTGCTGACTTGTGAGAGACAAGTACCATCAAAAGGAGAGTTCGTTTCTAAATAAAATTTTTAGGTTTTCAAGTCTTTTAGTTAAGTCACACTTCAACCAATGGTTTATATGTGGCAAGCTGTCGTTTGACGGTTGTCAAATCAGTCAGTCCAATAAAAAGTCAAAGCAAAAAAAGGGGGGTTGTAGCGAACCACTGTGCCAGCTAAGGTTTTTAGACAATATTTTTGTCCCAGTTTGCGTCCACCACACCTTCTTTGTGTTGCAGACATTCTATTCTCAGATTACAAAATCTTGTTTATATATACAAAGAAATTCTTACAACCTGTTTTTGTTGTTGAGAGTTGCTCACTAAGGCATTTTTTATTTCACTGACAGCGTTATGTATGCTCGCATTCATCAATGAAAGGGGTGGGGGTCGACTTCAATAAAATTGTTTTAATTGTAATTACTCCTCCTTTTGATAGTGAAAATAAGAAGTTAAACTTATAAATCTTAATAAAAAAAAAACGATCACTGAATTCTTTTTAAAATATAATTATTGACGGTTTGTAAATTTATTTTTATATATTTTTATACGACAGGCAACTCAAATCTCCGGGCGCGACTACCATACTGGACGGAAAGAATAAAACATTGTATATACCGGTAATTGCTTGTGGTTTTGTTTAAAAAGTGATTTGTTCAAAAAGTAATTAGCCGGAGGTTAAGTTCGTCTCTTCAGTTTGACGCAATGTAATGTCTGAAAAAGAGGCGCCATATTCTAAAGTTGGCTGAGATTTTGGCACGTTATTTGACCACCAGGGTAACAATAAAATGTGAGCCAAAAAATCAGATTGTTATAATTTATTTTCTTCTCTTGTAGAATATTCCCTCTTTAGAAGAAGCTACTCGGGAAAATTTACCTAAAACTTTACGAGGTAAAAATATTTTTCCAATCTTTCACTTAACTTGTAGACGATGTTACTTCATACACGATGTCTTCTGATTGAATATTATGCGCTGAAAATTGCAAGAACTGCGAAATGTGAATGAGCGCATTTTATTGACTTTAAGAGAAGAATTCCCAACTTATTGTTGCATTTTGATATTTCTCAAAGAAAAGCAGTTTTAAGAATTAGAAGTAAAAATTTTGTTCTCATGTAGGTTCCTGGCGACTAAAAATGTTGTGAATTGCTAACATGTGGCGAATACTAGTTTTTAACTTAGGGGAAATTTGTCGACGTTAATGATTTATTTATTTATTTATTTATTTATTTATTTAGAGCTTGGTCTGAGCAATAATCAGGAAATTACCGTCACTGACGTAACGTCACCGAAACCTCTTCGTATTAGACTTTCTTATTTAAATTTGTAAATTTTATTCTTTTTTTTTTTTTTCTTCTTTTTTGAAAATTACTTTGTTAATATGAAGAACTTGTTTTTAATATCCAATCAATCTATATCGCGTCTTATATCCTTACTCTTCGTAACTTTAATGAAAGGATCTTTCGCCAAAAAAAGTTTAACGAGGGAGCACATGGTGAAATTTGGGTAAGTGTTACGAGTGACCCAATTTACTAAATATCGCGACGACAAAATATTGCAAATGAACACTTTTAAAAAGAAAATAGAATTGCTATTGAGCTTTTTATTAATCCGGTTTGTAAGAGAAACATTGAGAGTAAACTTTCGCAATTTTTTTGAACAATTTTTACCTGAGCTATTACACTGAAATATAAAAAGTGTTACAATGGGGGGAGTATTACAACTCTTTGTAAAACGGTGGATTCCCCTACACTTCAACATATAATTACAGGGAAAGCCGAATCGTTAATCTGAAGTGTTTATAGTTTTTTCACTTTTTTTAGCATAAAACAGTTCTTTTGTTTTAAATGTTAAAAATAATTCGTTTCCCGGTGCATTACAAATTTTTGCGGCCAATAATCTGAGTACAAACAAGTGACGATCAATTCTGTAAAAAAATATATTACTCTATGTTTGTTCTGCTTTTCAGAAGAAAAAGAAAAGAAAACCAGTAAAATTTCAGCTTTGCCATATTTCTCATTTTGTTTTTATTTTTCAGCAATTTTAAATCTTACTGTTTCTTTACAATTGCTGAAAAAGGTATTGCAAAAATAAAATGTTTTTTTTATATTTTACGCAATTTCGTTCCCAGAGCTTTTTTCGCTTTTTGATGTGTGACTTAAACCTCAATTTCGCCCCTAGGGCTTCTTTTTCGCTTTCTGATAATGGCTAGGGCGAAATAAGTTGCTCGGGACTGGCCGGTTGAAGCTTAAAATTGATTGGCTCCTTAATCTCGCGAGCTGAAGGGCGGTTTGCTTCAAGGCGAGTTATTTAACGACGGCCATCAAATTGGCGGGAGATTATGTACTTTGTGTGCTTTGTATGTTTATGGGTGAAGTTTTTTATTACACAAAGGTAAATTGTGAAAAAAAATATTATTTATGGAAATCATTCATTAAAGGTATAATCGATAAGAACATGATAAGAAAATTAAGGCTTTGACAAGAAGTACTGAAATGTCTTAAACTTTAAACTTTAAAAATGACAAAATAAGAAGAAAATTAAGAACAGATTTAAAACATTTTGAAGGCTTCGGATTAAAAAAAAAGTCGAGCGTTCTAATAATAAAGAAATACCCGTGCTATTTAAACCAGTGCTGCATTATGTGTTCTTAAAAATAACGGGGTGTAATTCAGATCAATGCTTCCTTATTTATAAACAAGTTGTTTTGGGGTCGATTGCGGTGGAGATTTTTGCTCGGTGGGGGCTAGTGGATAATTATTTTGGCCGGATGGGGGTAAGTAGGGGTGGGTGGGTAAGTACTTTAGCTGGATGGGATGGATGTGTAAATATTTTGGGTAGGCGGGTTAATATTTTGGTTGGGTGGGTGTGGGCACACAGAACTACCCATTAAACGGCCCTTATTTAAACGCCCCCTAGAATAGCGCCTTACCCATAAAATTCGAAAAATTTAATGCATTTTTACACAGGTGTCGCGGAAGGTGTGTGGTGTAGCTATACGTAAACAAAACTTGAAATTCTCTTTCTATTCTGTTGGCGTATGGGTTTTTGTCAGTATCTGTACCTTAGGTTGGCATAAGCACTGCCATAGAACCTTCTTGGAACACCATTTTACACCAATATTCCTTTTGGGAATTTTGCAGCCATTAATTAATTTCCCTGCAAGTTTAGAGAAGCGAACCCTTACACAACAAAGTCCTCAAATGTAGATCTTTTTAGATATTTACAGTTTACCTTTGGATATGTATTGTAAACCATTGTTCTAGAATGTCAAGGTTGTTTTAAGACATTTTTATACAACTTTCTTTTAGACAGTCTGGCTAAGATAAAGTAACTTTGACCTAGCTAAATCAATATTTGTGGTCGTTGAGCTGACCTTAAAGAGAGGAAATTTTGGTAGAAAGAAGTTTTGGCAAAATTGAAATGCTGCCAAAACTATTTTTTTTCCTTTTGGTTAAATTAAATTTCTGTCAATTTTTGCTTTCTGTCAATTTTAAAAAATGTGGTTGGTAGGAAAATAGGATTTTTTTGAAAAAGTTATAATTTTAGTATATAGCTATCTGATATAATAATACAAACTCCACTATGTCTATGACAAGCATAGTGAAGTTCCTTTGAAGTCGCTGAATTTTTCTTTGGACTTCCTAGTTCAGACTGACATCATTTTATTAAATAAGAATAGTGAAGCAATTGCATTGCGTTTTTAAGTTTAAGGCTAAATAACTTGAAAACAATTGAAAATAATCGACATCATCTCCTGCGTAGGTAACTAGGGACCACTTGATACCAAAATGCAATGAATTTCCTTATGCTGGGTCAACCCACTCGTTTCAGAATAAAAAGGTTGATGGCGTCATCAAAAAACCTTTAAACAACAATATGTTAGTAACCGTTCGTCAAAAGTACATGATCTTATACATTTTCTTGATCGTGTTTTAGATCCTTACGATGAACACAATTTTTTTTTAGTATTTGGGATAGTTCTTGCTGACATCAGCAAATTTTCAAAACCATATGTTTCCTTATACGTTTAACAACGTTTAACATTCTTTATTATCAGTGTTTCAAGCTTTCAATTGATTTACCTAAATATTTTTTTGTATATGTACTACTGACATTAGTAAAACACCTGAAACAACTTATTTTTTTCATTGTTATGCCTGAGTAAATTTTTCTACTGGCCTTATCGAGTAGTGTAGATATATTTGAAGTTCAGTGACTTCTTTTAGTTTATGGTTGTTTTTGTGAAGTTGGCTGCTTGTTTCTGTCAGTATCACTAAGAAAAGTATAGCTAAATTAGCGAAAATTGAAGAAAAGTTCAAGCATGTGATGGAGAATCTAAGGTGACATTGCGGCTGGAATGACCCTATAACCATAGTTTTTACTTTCTATATATATATATAACATGAAACATAACATGAAACCTAACATGAAACCTAACATAAACAACACATAGATGCCCATAATAAAAACATTATTAACACCAAACCTTCCCAAAAAGAGCAAAACTGCAACTGCATCAAAAAAAAAACAATGTCCCCTAAACCACCTATGCCTAACGCCATGCATTGTTTACCAAGCTAATCTGATGTCTGAAGAAAATCCACGGTATGAGGCAAATTATATTAGCATTAGCGAAGTGGCATTTAGAAACATTATGCAAACTACTGTAAGAAGTCATTCAACACAGAACGATACATGAATGATACAGCTTTATCAAAAGAAGTATGACGATTGAAGAAGAACAAGTAAACACCAAAAATTTGATGGAAAATTATCAAAAAATGTTCCCAAAAATAAACCCAATTCGAAAAACTGTAACCTCTGCCTTAACGAAAAGTATGAAATTTTAACCTTTAAAGGAAACAACCTTTTGAACCAGGAAAATGAACTTATATCGAAATGCAGACACCAAAACAAATTCTTGTTGGCCAATTTTGACACTAATCACTGACATCACAAATCAGTTATATATATATATATGCCAATTATAATTGACGGAAATCTTCCTTCCTGCAATAACCACAAAAGCTAATATTAGATTATTGCTTATAATTATATACTGTCTGTCTTTAAGTATTAGGTCCAAGACCTCCTAATTTCTCTTCCTTCCACATATGAATACGAAAGCATGAGTAGACACTTTTTTGTAAAAAAGAATGGACCCTAATTACCTGCTTTCTGTTCCTGTTCCTTATTTGTTAGCAACGTAATTACATGAAGGCTATATAAATTAATGTGTGTTTGTAATTTTTAATGAGAACTTATTGTCTGTTAAAACAGCATCTAATAAAGAGGCAAACAAAGTGGTGTATATAAATTATGTTTTTTTTTGTTGTTGTTGTTTGTTGGTATAAGTTTTAAATGTTGTTTTTAATTTTCATTTTTTCAATTTTTTATGCTTTCTATATTTCCATTTAATGTTGTCAAATATTATAGTAGGTCAGAGATGCCTAATTACGCTAAAAGTTATTTTATCTTTAAAGCTTACCTCCCACTTCCATAAAAGTTATGTTTATAACATTGGATGTGAGCCATATTAAACTATTAATGTCAGTATGTAAAATTTTCTTAATTAATATTAATAACTAGCAAGTGAAGTCTAGTAAAACAAATTTTCAGGGCTTTTACAGCTGCTATCCTCGTTTATGTTACCAGGAAATTTATTTCAGACGAAGAAGCAAATCCAACATCAAAATTCAAAATTTTACACACTTTGTTAATACATATATATTACGAAAAAGTTCCCCTATTAAAAGTTTTATCTTTTGCTGACAAGCAATGTAATGACGTCAAAATTTCTTTAATGTTTGTTGCTTTACATGAGACTCTTATTTAAGATGGCGATAGGATTTGCATGCAAGTAGCTTGTTTAACCTTGTTTATTTTACCTTACTCTTTTAAAACTGTAAACCAGCCAAAAAGAGATTTTTTTTAAATACTAATGTTATCATGAGTGTTTTTAGATTAAGTTGGAGGTAAGCTTTAAAGGTTACCTATGGTGAAAAATCAAGTTGAGCTCATATGAAAGAGCTTGAAAGGTTGTCTAGGAATTTGAATATTTTTTTTAAAATCCTTTATTGGTTCTTTAGAATTTGGACTAAGAAGATTAACTAATTATGCATGATGTCATGAGTATGCTCTGCAAGGGAGTTAATTTAACATTTTTGAAAAGTCATATAGAGTTAAAAATATTTTCTGGCCGTTCACTTTGACGCGTTTTGAACATTTTACATAATTTTTTTTTATTTAGTTACCATAATTATGCTCAATGCATACTCATGACGTCACAATTTGGCATAATTAGCGCTACTTTTAAGACAAATATCTCGAGAACGGATAAAGATTTTTGAAAAAAATAAAAAGATTTTAGACAACTTCAAAGATCTTTCGTATCAGCTCAACTTGATTTTTAGCTGGAGGTAAACTTTAATATCATTTTTAGGATTTCATAAAGTTATATTGCCACATTTTGCTTGTTATATAGAATATCTTACTTTCTCAATAACAGTCGTTGTTTTTGTTCATCAAGAAAAATAAAAATTAGGAAACTTTTTAGCAAAAATTCCAAATGCTCATCTCAGCTATATACCATTTCTGAGCCATAAAAATGGTTATGAAAGCATTTTACAATAGATAAGCTTTATATTTAATTTTATTTTTATCCATTTTATATAAAGTGTCAACAAAATGGTGCAATTAACTGACAAACCTGAATTCAAAGAATTGCAATCACATTATGAAAAAGCAAAGACATGGCATATGAGAAAGTTATTTAGTGAAGATGGCAGCAGATTTTCTAAATTCAGGTAATGATATAGTATAAATCTTTATTTATATACGTCTTACACAGCCCAAAATTAAGGTTTTTTCAATTATAAACATCTTTTTGTTGGTCAAAAAGTTTTAACGAGTTACATTTAGCATCAAAAAACTTTTTTAAGCAATACTGTAATACTAGAATTTTAAAAAAATCAAGTTTTGTTTGTAAATTTATATTTAAAGAAGTTTCAAGAGGTATACTCAGTGTGAGTTGACTGACACTGACTAGGGTAGCAATTTGTTTTTCCATAGTAAATTTTGTGTTTGTTTTTGTACACAGCTCCAATTTATCAACACAAGAGGGTAATGTGTTATTAGATTACTCAAAAAATGTTATTAACGAAGAAACGTTTTCTTTACTAATTAATTTGGTAAGTTTTTTAAATTTAATTTCTTTCACAAACATAATTTGCTATAAGTTATTTTTGGATGCAACAGTTTTTGATGTTTTAAGATTGTCCCAGAAAAAGGTATTTTTCCTTCCTTACTTACTACTAGACAAAGGATAATAAATTTATATATGTTAGGCTTATTTTAGACATTTTTGATTCTCTTTTTAACTACCAGCTGAAAAATCACCTTTTTATTTTGTAAAGTTTCATTTTTTCCGCCTTTCCTCTTCATTCTAAAATTATTCAATAACAAACCGGGGTATATACTTAGTTCTTTTTGTTTTAGGCCAGGTCTTGCAATGTTGAAAGCATGCGTGATAAAATGTTTTCTGGTGAACGCATTAACATTACAGAGGTGAGTTTCAGTGGACTTATTAATGAGTTTAAAATAAATTTTTAAAAGCTTTGAGAAAGGATATTTCTTAATCACTGTTGTTTTCTTAATATGACAGTACTGTGATACTGATAGTACTGTTATGTTCTTCATGTATTGTCATGTGTTTTGTTTTGTTACAGGATCGAGCAGTACTACATATTGCACTTAGAAATCGATCTAATAGTCCTATCTTGGTGGATGGAAAAGATGTGAGTAGACTTCGTCTGTTTAATATGTATCCCTCCTTTTGTATTATATTATTATAGTTACTTATTGAATGTTTGAGTTTTCCAGTGTGATGCTTTAAAAACAATTTTTTTATAAAATTACTTCAAACAAAAATATCAAGGGTATATCAAATATTCTAAATGGTTGATTTTGTCGCTTATACTAGAAGTAGGAACCAGCAGTAACCAGCCGTATGTTGAAGTAACCATCAGAGAACTACCTGTATTTTGAAGTAACCAACGGAGAACCAGCAGTTTTTTAAGTGACCACAAGAGAACGACCAGTTAAATAGATAAACGAAATAACCGCAACTACAGCTTCGAATTTGAAACATTTTGTAATTGACACAACAGTTCATGACCTATTTTTTTCTGAAATGTTTATGTCTGGTATGCCTTGGGCTTTATGCAACAGTTGAGACCAAAACGAGACATTTTTTTCTTTTGGTAGACAAGGTAAAGTTTGAATGTGGAGAAATTTGTTTTTCTTGCATGGTTTCTGTTTAAGTAAAAAAATTAAGCTTTCTTTATATAAATCTTTTTTCGTTGAAACGTGTTACATTTTATTTCAAAAACTTTAATCCTTTAATTCCTGTTTCCATTATTGCCTTTAGGGGAATTAAGTAAATAAATAACTTAAGTTGATTAATTATCGCGAATTCTGCAAATTTTATTCAATTTTTATTCAATTTCAATTCAATTTTATTCAAAATTAATCTTCGCGGAATCCATTTATTAGACCTCGAAAACAACTTAAAAGTAGATAGAGCATTTGGTATCAGAAAAAAGCCCTGCGAACCAGGTCCCCCCTTTTATTTATCATATTTAGTAGTTTTAAGGTCATGTAGTGTTGTGCATAAAAATCACAACAGCTTTGTGCCGCTGTGGCAGCCTTATCTGGAGTAAATTAATAATAAATGCTGGTTCTCTTTTGCTTCCTTAAAAAAACAGTTGGTTTTCTGGTGGTTACTTCATAATACTGGTGGTTCTCTGGTGGTTACTTTGAAATACTGCTGGTTACTGCTGGTTCCTACTTTTAATATCTACGTGATTTTGTTATTTTTTTAGGTAATGGGTGATGTCAATCAAGTTTTAGAACAGATAAAAGCATTTACTAATGTGAGTGATGTGATTTTATCAAGCTGCCATTTTAAATGAAAACAGCTTGCTTTTAAAAATAAAACCAAGGCTAAAGATATTTTCCTTTGACATTGATACACGTGCTTGAACTGCTTTCTAATGATAAAAAACTGATCAAATTTTCATCCATGATCATGGATTACTCTGATCATAATATTGTATTTAATTTGATATATTTTTTTAGGATGTGCGCAGTGGAAAATGGGTTGGATATACTGGCAAAGCAATCAAAGATGTCGTGAATATTGGTATTGGTGGTTCAGACTTGGTAGGTATAAGTCTTTTCTGGTGTAATTCTCTGATTCTAACCAAACATAATCATTTTTTATATACATTTGTGCTATTAGCGAATGTATGGCTATAAATTTATTTTCCTATGTTAAGGGTCCACAAATGGTAGTAAATGCCCTTCAACCGTATGCAGATGGACCAAAAGTTCATTTTGTTTCCAACATTGATGGTACCCACATGGCTGAAACACTAAAGTCGGTTTGTCCTGAAACTACCTTATTCGTAGTTGCATCTAAGGTAAATTGTTCTATGTTCTATGATCTAAAATTTTCTTTTAAAATAAAAATATTTCAAAATTAAAATAAATATTTTAAACAATCTTGGTCAAAAAATTAGATTTGCACATCTTGTGAGTTTTTATTTAATACTGTTAGAAAAAAGAATTTCTTGCATTTTTCATAGTAGTAAATTGCAATGTTTGTTTCCTATAATCAGACTTTCACCACTATTGAGACGATAACTAATGCAAAGACAGCTAGAGCTTGGTTACTGAAAGCTTCTGGTGATGTATGTATTTTCTTGTTCAAATTTAAGGAGTAAATTTACCCTTCATACTAAATTCACTTTATACTAAAACTCAAGCAGTTGCAGATTATTTTCTCTCTCATGCAGATTTTCCTAAGGCAGCCTTTATATGAGCAAAGTAATATCACTTTAGTCCATGTTTACAACAGGTCCTATACGTCCTCCCTTAACCTTTTAGCTAAAGTAATTATATAATATATTGGAAAACGACCACTGTGCGTGTAAAAACGTCATGAACACATTGCAGCGAAACATAATTAAAGTGCGTCCTACTGCGCATTTGCTCTCATTAAATGGTCAATGTAAGAGGTGGCTACGTTTTGAAATTTTACTTCATTTGTGAAAACCACATGACAACAATTCACTTCGATCTGAAATTTTGCTTCTCTTCCAGTATAGGGGAGCCTCATGTAAACACAACTGCAATGCACTTTGGCTTGAAATTTTACTTCACATGACGCGAAGTTCCTTTTCTACTTCCTTTTGATTTCATTTTAGAAATCATCCGTAGCCAAACATTTTATTGCGTTATCAACAAACAAGGTGGGTTTCAGATTCTCTTTTTATTATTTGTCTTTTTTTTTACATATTTCACTTCACGATTTTATGTGACTTGTTGTTGCAGGAGAAAGTAGGCGAATTTGGAATTGACACAAAGAACATGTTTGCTTTTTGGGATGTAAGTAATTTCTAGAACTGCACCAGCTGTATATTGTTTGTCTCTTCGTTAAGTGTTTTTGTAAATCTGTGTGAAGACTAAATCATGATCCTTTAAACGCTTTAGTGCACTTTTTGTACCACAATGACAGCGATTTTCATAAAATAATTTAAATTTATTGCATTCACTTCATACCATCAGTCTTCTCTCCTTCAACATTTCATCCAGGAAATTTTTTCGGTGGTCAAATTCACGCAGGAGCTCCAACATTCGAACTTTTATGTGATTAAATTTTTGTTATATGGTTTGGTCATATGTAATCAAAAGCAAACAACATTATTTTTTAGTGGGTAGGAGGTCGTTATTCGTTATGGTCTGCTATTGGTATGGGGATAGTACTGGCTATAGGTGAGTTTTAAGAATGTCTGTGACTTACTTTCTTGCATGTCTCTAGTTATTTGCTCATTTCAGCAAATCTACAATTCTAACATCGACCCAATAATAGTGGTCATTTTTATTTTTTATTAGGGATGGATAACTTCGAAAGAATGTTGGATGGTGCACATTTCATGGTATGTATTTAGGTTTATTTTTAAAATTTTATTCTCCATAACATGTATTCGATTTGCTATTCGTCATATAAAATGGTTATTTCGTACAAACAATAAAAAATTGTATGTGTTCAAGTCTGCTAAAACTGAAACATAAATATTACTAAATCACATTTTTTATTAACAGGATAACCATTTCAAATCAGCTCCAATGGAACAAAATGTGAGATTCTTTACAAGATTTTAATGTTTGTTTCTTCTCAATTACATTTTACGTGCTTAATTTCGTCCCTTTTTATAAGTAAATTCTCAGTGCCAATTCACCTACAAAGAATTTCAGCCAAGTGTTTTAAATATACCTCCTTATCAGCCTTTTTGAGTGAATTTGATTAATTTAAAAAGTATTATTAGGAAAGGTTTTATCTTCATCTTGAAATTGAGGAAAATTTGTTTAATAATTTAGTGATGAATATCTTAATGGACCATATATTTTATGGGTGCCGATATTTCTCTCGTGTGGTATTCCCTGCTGTACCCAGTATTTATTTATTTGTTTGTTTGTTTGTTTGTTTGTTTGTTTGTTTGTTTGTTTGTTTGTTTGTTTGTTTGTTTGTTTGTTTGTTTGTTTGTTTGTTTGTTTGTTTGTTTGTTTGTTTGTTTGTTTGTTTGTTTGTTTGTTTGTTTGTTTGTTTGTTTGTTTGTTTGTTTGTTTATTCATTATGATTTTTATAGCTTCCAGTCATTCTTGGTGTACTGGGTGTATGGTACAATAATTTCTTCAATTCACAAACTCACGCCATCCTCCCATATGATCAGGTGAGAAAAACATTGCCCACTTGTCGGGTCTATCAAGTTATGCATGGGTTACCAGGGAAAAAAACTTGTTTACTCAACCCCTCGTTATGTCGTGGAAAGATCCACTGGAATTCTCACGCCGCTGCTCACAGTCTTTGGCTCACAGACAAAATGTCGTGTATTATAACATAGATCGTTAGCTTGCCATTTATACGTCGCGTATCAGTTTTTCGTCTGTTTTACATGTTCCAGGCGTCGCTATTTTGTGCATTCTAAGCAGCCCTTGGTCTTGACACGAATTTATGGCTATAAAGATTTTGCATATCAACTTTTATCTCACTGTTGTATAGGACCGAATTCTTTCTATATGCGAAGGATTCTTTCAATAAGACTAATCACAGTGTTAATCACGCTTTAGGGAAGCTTTACTGAACTATGAAGTTACAATATAAAAGCCCGGGTTTTCCACTCTGTTTCTCTTGTTTGCTTTTGTTATGCTAATGTATAATAACTTTATTCTTTTTTTTAGTATATGAACCGTTTTGCAGCTTATTTCCAACAGGTAAGTCTTGTATTGTTTTGCTTCTTCGTTAACCATTCCCTTCTCAACCAGTGGTGCGGTGAACACCTTAGTATGCACTGAGCTAAGTCATAGCTTTATGCTTACTTACCTTTTGTAGGGTGATATGGAATCCAATGGTAAAAGCGTCAGCCGAGATGGAGAGTTCGTGAAGTACAGTACTGGACCTGTTATATGGGGTGAACCTGGTACGAACGGACAACATGCTTTCTACCAACTCATCCATCAAGGTTTGTTGTTTTATTGGATTGTCCAGTTTTCATTGTAAAAATAACCCACAGTAAGTACAATAAAGGGAAAACTTCGAATGGAAAGTAAGGTTGACTTAATCGAACAGAAGGAAAAGAAAGTTATAAAACAAAATGATTGAGACGCAAATTGTGTCAATATATCAACCGTCAAGTGCAATGTTTTATCTAAAGTCAAAGAGAAGGCAAAAAGTTTATTAATTATTTCGTTATATATCCAATTCTCCATCCTAGGTCGAAAAATCATACCTTGTGACTTTTTGCTGCCTGTTGAAACACACAATCCCATTGCGGACGGAGTACATCATGAGGTAATATTTGTAAAAGAACTTGGGAAGTTCACTGAGTTCCCTATGTGTCTTTATCATCTTAGTTAAAGTATGAAGAAGACAAGCGGAGGATAGAATATAAGCAGTTTTTCACATTTACTATATTTTTCGTAGATTTTGACAGCTAACTTTTTGGCTCAAACTGAAGCTTTGATGAAAGGAAAGACTTCAGACGAAGCTCGTGCAGAATTAGAGAAAGCTGGTAAAAGCAAAGAGGAGATTGCCAAGTTGTTGGCTCACAAGGTAAGCATGTCGCTTAAAAATGATTACGAAGAAAATAAACTCGCTTCTTTTGTTTTGATATAAGCAATCGAGGTAAAAATGATGTTTTGTTCGTCTTAGCAATTTGAAGGCAACCGTCCAACCAACTCAATTGTGTTTCCAAAGTTGACTCCATTTATGCTTGGCATGTTAGTGGGTATGTAATTTTGCAATTACACGTAAATCTTCATGATAAAAATGTATGCTTGTCGACATACATTTCACCTTCATCCAGACCATGACAACTGAAAATAACAAAGATTTCTCACAGTGACGGTCAAAGACGTTTGAACAATCATTTGTAACAGTTATGCGTAGCATTTTTTTTATTTAACCTTTTAGAAAGTTTTGTAATAATTTCGACCATACGTTTTTTTAGCATTATATGAACACAAAATCTTCGTGCAAGGCATAATTTGGAACATTAATTCCTACGATCAATGGGGGTAAGTTGTCTGAATTATCTTTATAAGAACTTGCTGAATCCGAGCGGGGTGTTTAATTCTGATTGCCTGAAGCTGAAATTAAGTAATGCCTGGTTCACAACTATGAAGGTTGCTGAAAACAAAACCACATAAAATGTGTATTTTAAATAACTAAGAGGAAGAGGGTCGATAGTAACAAAATTTTAAAATTTGAGGACAAATTAAACATAATTTCTTGCTTGTTTTTTTTTAATTTTTTTTAACTAAAATGACTTGCTTCACTTGCACAAGTGTGAACGGCTTTCTTCACGTTGTGCTTCACACTTCACTTTTGACCTAATGCGCACGCGTACTTCACTTGCCTGTGCAGATGCTTTATATTTGTGAATCAGGCTAATAATGTTTTGTGAGCATCAATTGTATTCCCTTTCTTTAAATATGTTTACAGGCCGTCAAGCATATCATGTGTAAGAATATCGACCTTAAAAATATCGAGGCTAAATATATGTAGTTATGATTAGAATAAATTAAGAATGTGAAGTTGACACAAGTTTGGATTATTGAGACTAAAAACTTAGCCGTTGCATAAACTCAAACTTAAATAGAGGCTCGCTTGTCCAATCTTTTGACTTATTATTTGACACTAGAATATCTTTTTATTTAGAGTTGAGCTTGGCAAACAGCTGGCTACTGTCATACAGAAAGAATTGCAATCCACTGAACCTTCCACAAACCACGATTGTTCAACAAATGCACTCATTAATTACATGAAAGCAAACAAGAAATAGAGAATTTGCTGCCGGTCGTTAGAACAGCGGTGTTGGATATTTAACTGTACGAATTTATTCAGCAGACGCCATAAAAACATTTATTTATAATAAAACTAAACATGGACTTGATGTTTATATATTTTATTAGATTTATTTTCTTAGAAAATTAGAAAATTTTGTAATCTTTATTTACCTGTAGATGCACAATTAATTTACTCGATTCATAAAACGCAAAAAATATATACCAAAGTAATAGAAACGGTGTCTTCACGATTTTTTATGATATTGGAATAAGAGCATTAAATTCTTTGTAGGTTGAAAATCTTGTGCTAAAGTGCGCTAGCCGCACTGTGAGAAATACCGAAATCATTGAATAAACCACCTTAGATCCCATGATCACACTACAATAAAGTCATGCTGACGTCAGCAATAAATACCAAATAACCCAAGATTCTAAGTTGTGAATATTAGCAAGTTCAACTTGCTTGATCTAATATAGAAATAGCTTATATAATCACTTGTGGGAACGAGCTTTAAATTGCCACCTTAATATATTTTGCAGCAAAAAGTTGTTACTTTTAACGCCATTCCCGGATTTGGCAAAAAACAAAAAAGCAATTTTCCTTACGGTTAAGTTGTGTCTGCAACATCTTTTGAACTCCTTAGTGCTTTCAACATTATCATATACCGGTAAGACTGCAGCATACATCAAGGATGGCATTGTCATTTACAAACTTCAAAACTAATATACATTATCACTTCTGGCCATAAAATTGTAGCCAAGAATGCATGTTTTTAACTGAAAACTATTTTAGGTTTTTCATAACAGTTTAGTAATAGTCCATTTCGCAAGGTTTTGTCTTTGTAATTTTTAATCACATGAACGTGTAGTCGCACGTCATTTATATGCTATTCCTTGATTGTTGTCACTTTCTGCCGCCAATATAGTCGTTTCTTCTTACATTGAGGAAACTTTGGCAAAAGGAATTTAGCGATTTTTGGTCGAAATCGAGATGGCTTTAAAAAACTTGATCGCGGAAGTATGTTGAAATAGGTAGCTAGCTAACTTGACGTTATTTTATTTCATAAAGGAAGAAAAAGGGGGTCAATATATAGAATATACTTACTATTTTCAGTAAAAACAACACAATAAAAAATTACTACTCCCCCCCCCCTTACCCAGTGTTTATTTATTCTTATTTATACCACGAGGTCAGCCGGTGTGAAAAACCGAAAGCACGAGGACAGCTGGAAACGGTAAGATGAAAACAATTGTTATTGTGAAAAATTTGACGGTACCGAAAAAAATTGTGACACTAATCGAACAACGATGTTGGCCGACAAATGTCATCAGTTGCGTTATAGAATATGTTTCACTTTACATTTTTCCTTCTCTAATTCATTTTATGCGTTGACACTCCCCGGCCACCATAGTTAACCAACTTCTTGAATTGATTCAAAATCATGCGCTTTTAGCGGGGTTTTTTTATTTACGCTATTTTAAGACCTCCTTTAAGTTATTTCTGTTGATTTTACGACTTTTTTGACTCCGAAAGTTTTTTCCCTTAAAGTACTGTAGTTGTTTGGACCTACCTAAAATCAGCAAATCATCAAAAACTCATATAAAATTGTGTTAAATATAAAATATCAAAAATACATTAAATCATCTTTGGTCATTTTATCCTTTTGACTAATATCCAGCGTAATGTGAATTGGACATTGGAACATATACTCAAGCTCCTCTTTGGAAAGTTCCACAAGTTCGTCATATTTTGTCATTACGTATCTTCGCTGACTCTTCTTCGGCCATGTCAACTTCTGATGGATCCTTACGAAACCATTATCTTCGTGGAAAAGAATCGTTTCCTAGAAATGAAAACATGCTACAGCAAGACTAACACATGATCTGAGATGAAAAAAAATTGAAACTGCAATTCATGACAAATCTGAACTACATGAGAAAATACGATGTGAAGGAGTATATTTCATATAAGCACCTTCGAATTAACTATAAATTGTCTCGCTATACAAAGTTATACCTGTTTGACTTGCCAAGGGATTTCTTGTGAAAATAACAGGAGCACTTTTTCACGAAACACTTCCGCTATTTGTGCTTCAACACTGGCATCACAATATATATCTGACGAATACTGCCAGTTTGAATGTTTTGCTTGCGACAAGAAATATTTCACTAAAGGGTCTACGCCATCGCCTGTTTTAGCAGAGATATAAAAACATTCCTTGAATCTACTGGAACCACCAAACGGCTGATAACCCCATTCGTCTTTTTTTCGGTCTTGCATCAGCAATGTCGTCAGAAATAATAAATCCTCCTTTCGCTTAAGCATGTCAACTTTGTTCATAATAAGTATGGCTGGGATATTACAATGGTTATTTATTATGCTCAAAATAGTTTCGTCTATATAATCTTTAGTTTTTCGAAATGACACATCTGTAACAACAGCTAGCATGTCCGCGGAACCAGCTACTCTTTTGGGGGCTCGAATATGGTTTTTATCCATCTTCAAACGTCTCCCTTCATGGTGTGATACGACACCAGGAGTATCAGTAAATACCAGTTGTGTGTTATCAATGTTTAAAATTCCATTTGAGAAAGTTCTGGTGGTGTGTGCAACATGAGACACAGCAGATACACGAGCACCTACTATGGAATTGACAAGAGTTGATTTGCCAGCATTGGGCGATCCAATAATTGCTATGGTCAACACTTTTTCATTCGTATCAATAGTTGAAGAATTTCGAATTTGGTTCCTAACCAAAGTTCCAAGTTTTCGATAAAATCTTGAAGCTGACATGGTTTTAATCTAAAATATAACAAGAAACAACCTAAATGAAGTATACTTATAAATTATATAAACTACATGAACATTATGGCTTCGTTCCACACAAACTACGTCAATAGAACAGACCGGGTTCTTGTGTAGATATAACTACACTCTGCTAGTAATTTTTTACTCTCTTTATTTATTTCTAAAACATAACTCGAAAATAAGGTATTACAAAATAGCAAAAAAATTTATATATATATATATAAAAGTTTGGTACAATCCTATTCTATCCTCAAAGTGTTTTTCAGTCATTTCTTAAAAAAAAACAAAGATAATAAACTTTCACTTTTGCAGATCCCTAAGTAACCTTAAAATTTCTTTGTTGCACTCTATAACATCCACAGGACAACTATGTACATTGGAGCCACCCTGAAAATTCTGCATTAAAAAACTAACAATCAGTACATAGCTATCTTAGCAAAATATACAACACGGAGGCTGCAACAAAATTTGAAATTGCTACAACAGCTACATAAATTTAGATTGAATTCCTCGTTGGAGGGATCCCTCAATAAGAGTTTTATCCTAGGTGCTTTGGGGCGAATTGGATGTTAGGGAAAGGAACCAAATCTAACAAAATAAAAATGAGATAAGTAATTTGTCATTTTTATTGTTAAGTTAAGGAAAGAGAAAAAATATTAAAGTTACATATTCTAGCAAATAATTTTTCTAAGTTGCATGCACTTGCACATAAAAAAGTAAAAAAATAGTTTGGTAAGGCCTTTATGGTTTTAGCGTGCACCTTGTAAATTTGCTTTAGCCTCAGATACTATTTTAGGTTTTCTGCCTCAGAATATTCCTCATTCTTATCCACTTGTGCTAACTTATAAACAAAGCCTAAACTGTTATTTTGCACATATCCATCAATACGTACGTAACTAAAATGTTTTGTTAAACAAATTTTTGTCCCTTGACCCTTATGCCCAATGATTGGGGTTTTACAGATTATGCTAAATGTATATGTTCAGTCTTGGGATATACATGGCATATGGTAATATTTTTAAAATAATTTGATATGATTCGCCTCTACACTTTGTTGTATTCCTTTAAATGAAAAGAAATGAAAAGAGGAGATGTTAACTGACATTTTGTCTGTCTCTGTACTGGCATGCCTGTTACATTTTTTTCTTGAAAACAGAAACAAGAGGTTAATTAAAAGTCTAGGTGAGAACCCTTACATTATAAAATATTTTAAAACTTAATCTGTGCACCTATTGGTGAGAAAGTATAAATGCAGAAACCCAAGGTTGATTGTCTAAAAACAAGAAACTGAAATATTCAGAAATTATTTTAAATTCCATAAACAGAAATTGTTTCCTTGTTTGTTTCCTCCTGTGAAAATGTTCCACGCACACCCAGAAGACCGTTAGCACATGACCTCCCATACAACTGTCGCTCTAGACCTGCCTTACAAAGCCTTCTGGCCAAACTACAGGTTTAGTCAGGGAGCTGATGGTAAAATACTGGAAATTAGAGGGATCTTTTGAAGCAATGTTTAATAGGTTCCTTATCCACCGAAGATTCAAAAAATCTTTACTGGAACTTTTGAAATCACTTGAGCCACCCTATTAGGTGAAAATAGATAATTATAAGAAGGCGGATTGCTAAAAGATGTTTTTTGCACTTTTTCTCCAAGTCATTAAAAAGTTCTGAAAAGTTGACATACAAAACTGCTATTTTTTATGGAAATTCACATTGGAAGGTTTTTAGGTGTCAAAACGATCAGGACGTTTAGAGGGTGGTAAAGTCGGAGAGCGAGTGAGCCATCAAATTGCCACGGTCCCTGAAAGGATGAAAAAGGATATACAGAAATAATATTCACTATTTTTCTCTTTTTTCTCAATGCTAGCATCACAGATAACAAACATAATAAATATAATCAACAAGCGAAAACAATCTGTTCAATCTGTTGTACAGGCCTTGCCATAAGTCGCGAGCAATTGCTCGCGCCTGCGTAGTGCTCGCGTAAATCCTCGTTACCCGAGAATTTTATTACTAATGTTAATATTAACATTTTGAGATAATTGTAAACATTTTCTCAAGAATTGATTGATCTTTTAAATGAAATTCCAGCACTAACGCTCAACCTGAAACTGAAAAAAAATATTTGGTGTGATTACTCTCCACCCATCATGCAACAGTTCATTCGCCATTTTGTAAAACTTGTGCAATACAGGCATTAAGGTTAATCATTGTTGCACATTCATTTTGCAGTAGAAAAGTCAGGGACGTTGTGAACCCCAAACACGATGACCGAGCGTCTACTGGTATAGCGACTCTCTCAACCTCAACTTCCTTTTGTCCGAAATAGTATGCATCGTTTTCATAAATTTAATGTTTATTTTTCAAGTCATCACAAGCAAATAGGAAAAAATATGCTTCTTTTTCAAATTAAAAAAATCTTTATCTGCGTGGTTTAAATAAAACTTCAAAAAAGATACATGTAATTGTTGCACTTGTGCACCAGTGTTAACTTCTGAAATCATCCCCTCTTTCGAATTTTTGAAGTGTGTGTTTATGGGTGTATGAATCGTAAGATTTTTGATAAAATTTACATTGAAGAATGCTGTGACTTTCCAATAAATGTTTTAAAATACAACAAACGTTACAAAAAGAATTAGAATTGTATTTTAAGGGTTACGTTCAGCATAAGGGTGGCTCTTCTCACCTCAACGCTTAGAATAAATACGAACCTCACATGTTTTACTTTTGTCAACGCATTCTCAGTAAAACCACATAAACGATTTTCTTTATCATATAAACTATTATAATACAGTTTACTGCTTTTTTAATAAATAAAAGCAAAAGTCTACTTTCATTTTCTCGGCCAAATTTTAATATTCCCGTACAAATGTTGTTTACATACACTTCTCCGCAGAGCTCAAATAAAAACCAGGGGTATTTCATAATAGTATATTGAGTTGTGATATTAAACAATTTTTTTAAAAAATTAATAGGAATTAAAAGAAACAAAAAATTCCTACACGCTATTTCTTTCTTTCATTTCTAAGTTTTTGTTTTTTGTTCTATGTTTTATTTTAAATTTATCATTCCAATTGATATTTGTAAAGCTTAAACCCCTAACGGCTACTTGTTATAAACACAATGTTAAAAAATATGGCACTTATAATCGTTGCGTTTCGGTCAAGGAAAAATGTCTTTTATTTTTTGAATAACTTTTAAAACGAGTAAAATTAAACACTCTAGTAAGAAAAATATTTAATAATTAACATTATTAAAACAAATTAATGTGTTTTTGAAAGGTCCCAAGAAAGGCAATGTTATCCTGTTTTTTTTTACCATAAGCTCCCTGACTAGTTCATAGACAAATTTTCAAACTTCTACATATAAATCAACTTGTATTTTCACAAGAGGTAAGCTTTAACCTGAACAGTTGGAGTAACGAACTGTTTCTGTTGTATATTTTTAGGGGTACTAATATGTTATACTAGCAAGTGTTTTTACTGGCGACAAAATAATAGATTGACACATAGCGCCTGTAGTACCAACTTTGCCACCACCCAAAGCTGAATTTTGAAACTAATGAATTCAGTGGCATCAATAAAAACATAAATGCAAAAACTATGAGTAATCGTCCAGTTTTATGGCCGATGGCGCCCTGACTATAGGTTTAAAGTTAGAAAACAAAGATTTCATGAAAATTCAAGGAGAACTAGGGTTCAAACCCCTTGGCGATGATTCAATATGGGCGAATGAATGTTACCATAACCCATGCCAGGTGTGGGAAATTAGGGAGATGGTACAATATGTGGGCCATTAGATGTTGCAGGGAGTTGTGTGGTAGAACTCGGATCCTAATTGGGTCTGCATAGCTCAAAATAAGCATTAAATACTTTAGGTAGGACTCCCCATCTCTCTAAGGCCACTATCAAAAACATGTTATGTTCGTGTCCTGACATTGTTTGGAGACCCTTTTTTGTTAACTGTCCTGTAAACTCTCAGTTGCCACAGGAGTATCCTAAAGGAATTTATTTTTATAGCAATTAGTTCTCACAAAATTTTTTTTTGTTGTTGAAAAATATCTTGCGAAATACAAATTTCATGACCTTATATTGCGTTTGGATCAGAAAAAAGTTTTTTCTGGGTTTTTTCTGACTTACTGACTCAGGTTTTATTACCAAAAGTGAGTCGGGCGGAGGACACAAACATAACATATTTTTGATGAGGGCCTAATGGCCCCTCCTGGAAATAATAGATGGGGTAGGTATATCCTTCAATATTTGTAAGGCTAAAAATATACACATCTATCTCTTCATCTATACCTAGATATTTATATAGCTAGCTATCTAGCTAGCTATATAGCTTCAATCTAGCAAATAGCTATAAAGACAATTTAGCAAGCTAGAGCACCTCAAATCTGCCGTAGATCGTGGCGCTGTAGATTAGTTGTTATAGCTCCCGTACTCTGTCCGGGAGACCGAGGTTCGATTACTCTTGACGGCGATTCATGGGCGAGTGGATGTTACCATAGCCCCGGGTTTACCCAAGCCATGTGAGGGGAATTGGGGAGATGGCTCCATGTGTGGGCTGTTGGATGTTGCCGGGAGTTGTGTAATAGAGCGCGGGCCCTAATTGGGTCTGCATAGCTCAAAATGAGCGTTAAATACTCTAGGACTCTCCATCTAAGCCATGGCCCCTTCTGTAAATAATAGTATATCCCTTGATATTAGTGAGGCTAGCCATGTAAAATATGCACATCTCACCTCTCTTTCTCTCTCTCTGTTTGTTGATAGAGATAATCCAGATAATGAGGTGGATTTGTATTAAAAGAGGATAAAAAATTCGTGCCAGATATAAAAAACTTTGGTTTAAAAGACATTCAAATGAAATTTAGACAACTCACTTCTCGTGCATCCTTATGAATTCTATTTTATGGAGTGCGAATCTACCTTTTAGTCGTAGCGCGCAAACCACATAAATGGAGCCAGTCCTTGTCTTGGACGCGCAGACCACCACGGCAACGACTTCATTTAGCACCGGCTAAGTGGTCCCGACACACGACGTACAACATAACTAACAACCTTCATACTTTATCGACATAAAAAGCCGACAGACGTTCAGTCATACTTCTCCAACCAAATGGACCCGACAAATGAAACCGCATTATCCGACATCCTCTCTTTATCACAAATACATATTTTTTCTGTCGATGGTCATACCAACGTAATATCGCATAATACTGCATAATACCTTCATAATACTCTCTGTCGCTACATAACAAATACATATTATTTCTGTCAAATGGCCATACCAACGTAATATCGCATAATACTGCATAATACCTTCATAATTCATAAAAAATGCATAAAATTTCAGTCGATGGCCATAACAACGTAATATCGCATAATACTGCATAATACCTTCATAATACTCTCTGTCGTTACATAAAAAATACATATTTTTTCTGTCGATGGCCATACCAACATAATATCGCATAATACTGCATAATGCCTTCATAATACTCTCTATCGTTCCATAAAAAATACATATTTTTTCTGTCAATAATCCATAACCAACGTAATATCGCATAATACTGCATAATACCTTCATAATTCAAAAAAAGTACATAAATTTTCTGTCGATGGCCATACCAACGTAATATCGCATAATACTGCATTCATAAAAAATACATAAATTTTCTGTCGATGGCCATACCAACGTAATATCGCATAATACTGCATAATGCCTTCATAATACTCTCTATCGTTCCATAAAAAATACATATTTTTTCTGTCGATGGCCATACCAACGTAATATCGCATAATACTGCATAATACTGCATAATACCTTCATAATTCAAAAAAAGTACATAAATTTTCTGTCGATGGCCATACCAACGTAATATCGCATAATACTGCATTCATAAAAAATACATAAATTTTCTGTCGATGGCCATACCAACGCAACATCGCATAATACTGCATAATGTCTTCATAATACTCTCTATCGTTACATAAAAAATACATTCTTTTTCTGTCAATAATCCATAACCAACGTAATATCGCATAATACTGCATAATACTGCATGCAACCCAACTACTATGCTATGAATAATAGGACAGGCATGAATTTTTCATTTAGAACACGGCGACAATATCGAGCTTCCATTATTTTTATAACACCCCTGAAAGTAATTTTTTCGTTATTCACGGCCTCTGTAAACTCCCAACCTATTTCATAAACAGCGAGGATCAATAATACCAACAGCAAATTTAACTTAACATGTAAAAATATATAAAAAAACAAGGACAGACTTATCAACGTCAACGTTACGCAACTTTCAAAATGGCCGTAATAACACTGCTCTCTGCTTTACACATCCCTTTGTCGTGGCTGCAAAATCTCGGATTGGTTTTTCAAAAAAATCAGGCGTTGCAATTGAATGCTACACGCGGGAAAATAAAACAAAGTCGGTAAATATATATCGCATTTGGTATTTTGTGCAGATATAAGAATTTCGTGATTAATTAACAGGACGCGCTTTTCGCGGACAAACAGGCAAAATACCGCTATTATTAAAAAGACTAACGATATCATACGTCTATTGGTTTTTCGGTCAGTTGCTCATAAAGTTAATCTTGTTAACTCACCATATGATTTTTTAACAATAGCCAATAATAATTACATTATTTAGAACTATTTTCAGCTTTTGTACTCTGATCCTAACTTCAATGGAGTATCAAATCTACGGAGACTCTTTAAATGAAATAAATTTTATACTTATGCCTTTTTGGAACATCTTTGTTCCATGTAAATAGAAGTTTTGACTTTTAATTTGGAATTCTTCCATATCTGTTAAAAAAGTATTTTTTCTTTTTCCTAATGATACGTTATATTACTGACATGCCTTCTACAGAATTTCAGCCTAAGAGACTTTGCCGATAAAAAGTTATGACCTGTGAAATTTTAACTACAAACAATGGAATAATTTCATCGTAAACGGCTCTAAACTTTAATGTGATATAGCTTCTCTACGGCAGCAGCTTCTTCAGTCGGACAAAAATCATTGGAACATTTAAATTTTTATGCATCTAAGAGATTTATTTGGTTTAAGAACAAATCAAGCTATACTATTGAAATACTGCCCCGAAAAAAAGAGATAGAATTTACACTTTTGCACGGTCTGAAATAAAAACACACGTAATGTCTTTGGATTGATTGGCCTGCTTTAGGACTTTTGATGCGTCATTTTCAGGGAGGACACTTGTTTCTACTGCTGTACGGATAAGTACATAACAGTAAAGCCCGGTAAATTTATAGTATAATGCCTTGCCTCAGATTGGCATTTTTTAGGACTTGTGATATGTAATTTCGCGGTGGGTATTAGTCCAAAATATCTTTTCTATTGGCTATCGGTGGGCATAGAACACTACCGCCTGTTCAATATATTGTACAAAAACGCCTCTTTGTTTAGCCTGCAATAGGGCCGTTATTATGTCTTGTTGCAAAAGGATATTTGAGCGAAATATCGTTTCTGTTTGTGTATGGATGTGTATCCAACCTCAAACTTTGTCTACTTTATAAAAACAGCTTTCCGTAAATGGCAGTTATGCGAAATATTGTGGAATATTACGTTGGTTATGGCCATCGACAGAAAAAATATGTAGTTTTTATGAAGCGACAGACATTATTATGAAGGTATTATGCAGTATTATGCGATATTACGTTGGTATGGCCATCGACAGAAAATGTATGTATTTTTTATGAAGCGACAGACATTATTATGAAGGTATTATGCAGTATTATGCAGTATTATGCGATATTACGTTGGTTATGGCCATCGACAGAAAAAATATGTAGTTTTTATGAAGCGACAGACATTATTATGAAGGTATTATGCAGTATTATGCGATATTACGTTGGTATGGCCATCGACAGAAAATTTATGTGTTTTTTATGAATTATGAAGGTATTATGCAGTATTATGCGATATTACGTTGGTATGGCCATCGACAGAAAATTTATGTATTTTTTATGAATTATGAAGGTATTATGCAGTATTATGCAGTATTATGCGATATTACGTTGGTATGGCCATCGACAGAAAATTTATGTATTTTTTATGAATTATGAAGGTATTATGCAGTATTATGCAGTATTATGCGATATTACGTTGGTATGGCCATCGACAGAAAAAATATGTATTTTTTATGGAACGAAAGAGAATATTATGAAGGTATTATGCAGTATTATGCGATATTACGTTGGTATGGCCATCGACAGAAAATTTATGTATTTTTTATGAATTATGAAGGTATTATGCAGTATTATGCAGTATTATGCAGTATTATGCGATATTACGTTGGTATGGCCATCGACAGAAAAAATATGTATTTTTTATGTAACGACAGAGAGTATTATGAAGGTATTATGCAGTATTATGCGATATTACGTTGGTATGGCCATCGACAGAAAAAAAATGTATTTTTTATGTAACGACAGAGAGTATTATGAAGGTATTATGCAGTATTATGCGATATTACGTTGGTATGGCCATCGACAGAAAATTTATGTACTTTTTTTGAATTATGAAGGTATTATGCAGTATTATGCAGTATTATGCGATATTACGTTGGTTATGGATTATTGACAGAAAAAATATGTATTTGTTATATAGAGAGGATGTCGGATATTGCAGTTTCATTTGTCGGGTCCATTTGATTGGAGAAGTATGACTGAACGTCTGTCGGACTTTTAATATCGATAAAATATGAAGGGTACTAGTTATGTTGTACGTCGTGTGTCGGGACCACTTAGCCCGGTGCTAAATGAAGTCATTCCCACCACCACACCAGACCGGACCTTTTTAGAGCTTCCTCATCTATTATCTCACAAATTGGAAGAGCTATGATACTTTGCATGCATATAGCCCATGATAAAACAAAAACATAACAAAACAAAAAAAATAGTGGTGTTTTTTGTTGATGTCATCATTTTTCAAAATGTCTGATTTTCCAAAAGCTCCTGAAATTTTTATGTTAAAAAAAGGAAACATTTCACTTTTATGCAAATAATTGCCCAACAACGAGAATGCGCAGTATTCACATCAACTATTCACACTAAAGTCTACTAAAATAAGTTTTATACGGATAAAATGGAAAAGTGTTAAAGCGCAATTATAATTAATGGTCAATATGCGCCTACTTTTACTTTTAGATACATCCTCGTTCACAGGGTTTGTTGCCTAATCAAACACTTTAAAAAGGCATGAATCCCTGGAACGAGGTTGTTCTAGATATTTTATAGAAACGGTCACAACAGAAAAAGTGTCGACCTACTCTTGATGCTGTCTCAAGGCCATAACTTTTTTAAATCTACGTACCAATTGATTTTAAAATAAAATGCACCTTAGCTGATAAGATAATTTTAGCCACAAGGGCTTACTTATATGACAAAAGCACACGTGTTTAGCCTAAATACCATATATAAGCCTTGCACATTTAGACTTCGTGTCGTCTTTATCTCTTCGTTCTTCAAAACGAAATACGACGAGGTTAAATAGTGAACATTTCAAACTGTGTAAATAGGTCTTGAACTTATCGCACTCGACCAGCACTTAGGAATTCTTGTTCGTTTGGCATAGGTGTTGTATAACTTTATTAGGAAGATAATCTTAGGAAAAAAATGCTTATTTGTTCTACACAAAACATGGTATACTAAACACGGAGAAAAGTTGATTGAAACATATCATTACCTCACTTTACATATCTCTGTAAGAAAAAGCAATAGAAAATCTTGAACGTTTGACAATGACAGTTCAGCATGCATTTTGGGACGCTGGATGAGGGGAATGATCCTTCGAAGGTAATTTCTAGTTATTGGAATGGTTGCATTGTTTTAAGTTGTCCTGTTGCCTTTTGAAATTTAAGTTGAGTTTCAGTCATATTATTGATAATTTTTTGAAATCTTTTACTACATAAGGCAAAGTCTCGTGACTTTGTAAAATGTAGCATATTTGTGATACCAGGATGGGATTCGACTATTCGACGAGTTGTAAGTTGGTGTAGATTATAGCAGATCATGAATTAATTCCTGATAAGATGTTGGTTAATGCATTTACTTTCCGGGTCGGTACCACATATTGAATTTGTAAATTAAAAGCTCCGTTATCCATCAATTTTTTTTCCAGAATTATGCAACATAAAATCAAAAGATTTCGGGCTTGACATAAAGTCCCAATTATTAATGTCTCCGAGCTCGTAATGACTCCACGATGGTCTATTTTCAGCGTAATATAACTTCGGCACATGGTTTTTTAGTGTTCTGGAAAAAAAGCAACTAGTCTTTCATTTTGCGCCATAGTTGCACCAATCACATGATTTTATCAAGCATCAGTTTCAAACAGAGTCGTTCAGGTCATTTTTCAGGACATCAAAAGCTAACCGTAAGATATTAGTGTGTTTTGAACCAATGGCCGGATGGTTTATTCTACAATTTTGGTCAAAATATCTTAAGACAATTTTGAAGTTTGCCACCACAAATAACATTTTAAACTTGTCAAGGTTCACTTGTCAATGTTTAGGGTGGACTTAGGACTTCGGCTATTTGGTTAAGTCTCTTAAAATGTGCTAAAAATTATGAAAAAATTTGTTCGTTAATGTAACAAAATGTAATTCAACGATAATTTCCTGTTTTGGTGTTTTGAAAAATTGTTTTCATGGAGCATCTAATGATTTGATAACATCATAATTCCTGAAAATGTTACCTCACAGCAGTAGCGGGTGGATAGCTATTCACCCGCTTCGATATGCCAGAAAGATACAAGATTCCATGTGGATGAAATTAGGTGGATAGCCAGGTTATTTAGCCCACATGTTTAACTTTCTTTGTTGAAATTGGAAGCTATATGATAGCTCCGTATGACCTAAGGTTTCTGAATTTCGTTTCTAGCTGAGACAACAAACCCTGGGGACGAGAATTAGGCACTCTCCAGCTTCTCATCTCCAAGGCTTGTTAGATTTTTTGCATTGCAGGTTCCGTTCAAATATTAAAAAACCTAATTAATAATAGTAATAACAATAATTAATATAAAGTGGCTAGCGCAGAAAACCACGCAAATCTGTGGTTTGTGAATTGTTTCCACTAGGGGTCACTACAATAAAAGAAGAAGAAAAATGATAAACCTTAGACTGCGTCAGCTAAATCAAACATAATAAAGTATCTTATAATGTGTAAAAACTGAAATGAAAAAAAAATTAATAAATTAAAAAGTGATCTTCATTAGAATTTGCCAAATACATTAGAGATGAAAGCCTTAAAAAAAGCAGACTTTTCATTACAGGTCGCTTGGTCTGGAAGATTATTCAACACTATATATAATGCTATAAACGAGATTGCTTTTTTTCCAAATTCCGTGTTGAGGGAAGCTTGAACCTATGTTTTAGAAGCTCCTCTTGTTTGGCGATTGTGGCAGTTTTTGCGTTCCCTATGCCGTGGAATGGTAGTTGAAATATGAGACAAGTGCATTTGGCACTGGGGGCGCGAGGTGTTAAGGTAGGCTTCCTTCGTAATAGTTTCGCCCGTGGTGGCTATGACAGGATGTAGAGGTGTGTGCATATTTTACATGGATAGGATAGCGTCACAAATATCAAGGGATATTCCCTGTCTAATCATTTCAAGTGAGGGACCGTGGCTTTAGATAGGAAGTCCTAGAGTATTTAATGCTCATTTTGGACTACGCAGACTCAATTAGGGTCCGCGCTCTACCATCAACTCCCTGCAACATCCAACGGGCACAAAGTGCGTCATCTCCCCAATTTTACTCAATATGGCTTAGTTAACCCGGGCGGTTCACTCGCCCATATTGAATCGCCGCCAGGGGCAAGGCGTATAAGATAACATCCCCTTTTTCCGATATTTTAGCAGAAAATACGGATTCAAGATGGGAAGATGCTTTATCCAAAATGCCATTCCGTGGTTCAAAATTAACTCTTATTTAAAATACTTCGGCATTAAATATGGCTTCCTTTAGTCGCATTATTACCCAGATCCCCGACTAACCCAGATTTTATTGCGGAAGTAGATTTTTGGGTAAAACAGGAAAGAAATGTTGAATGATGATGTGTTTTTTTGGAAGAAATTTATTTACATTTTTTACAAAACCATTTCCTTCGTGACAAAGCTTGGACATTCGCATTCCACAAAGTATCCGGTAGAAAAAAATTTTCGATTTGATTTATTTCTAGCTTTTATTTTTTCTTTATAATATCCAAGAATAATAAAAAAAACTTTGACAACTTACCATCTAGATTTTCATTATTCGTTTTATTTATTTCCATTATTGAACATGGATTACAGTTCGAAAGGTTTATTTTAGTTGAAAACTTCAACGGTATACAAAATCTCAAAACACGTGCGTGTGCCTCCAGGCTTTTCCGCAAACTCCTGCTAAATGCGCACCCAATGCATTTTAGGAATTACGCAACAATACGTCATATTTGAATGACGTAATTTTTAATAATAATTTAAATTTAAAACCACGGAATCGCATTTTGGATAAAGCATCTTCCTTCAAGATGCTGCAAATCATAGAATAAACTAAAATGGCGGATGACAGAGAGGATAATTTGTTTGAAAAAGATAAAGATAAGGAAAATTTTTGGTTTGTATTCAGCTTCTTTTTGTTGTTTTCGTGCTTTTGCTTAGGGAGTTTTATTTTTTTAAGAAAATGTGCTAAACGTTGTTAACTTGCTTGTATATATTTCCCTAAAAGTTTTGCGTACTTTTTTTAAAAAAAATCAGCCACACCTCTTCACCTCCTAGCTAAGTTGTTAAGCTGTAAAAGAATTTTTAGCTGGCTATAGCCAATACTTTTCTCCTGGTTCACAAATAAAACTATAAAAAGTTTGATGAGGTTGTTTCTCCTCAACTCATCCCAATTTAAGCTCCAGGTTAACATGCTTAAAATTTTTTGATCATTTTCAACAAAAATGACCAACATGTTAAAATTCAGAATCAAAATTTATAAAAACATTCAAATTTTTCAAGTTTATTCATTAAGTAAACTGCATTTCTTAGTACTCAAACTTTTAATATTTTATAAAAAAATGGCCACACAAATCAAATCCAGTGAAATTGTTTCAATGCTGTAGAATATTACGGTCAAACTGTTATAAAATTTAATTCCCTGACAAGGCTTGGGTTAACCCCAGACTATGGTAACAGACTTGCCCATATTGAATCACTGCAAGGGGGATCAAACCCTGGTCTCCTGCACAAGGTATGAGAGTTATGACCACTAAGCTACAGCGCCACTAAATCTACGTTGCCAACAGTGAGTCGCTAATTTAATTTATATTGCACATTTAATTTGAAGGTACCATATTAATTATACTGTAACAGCATATTTAAAAGTTTTACCTGACTGTATGGTATTCCAAATTTCCATTCTTATATATATAATTTTGGTTTTAAATCCAAATATGCCACTGATTTTCTTTAAATTATTTTGTTTCCTCTTTTAACATTTGATGATGTTAACGCAGATCCAAGAATACCATCCTATTTATGTGATAATTTAAACAAACGGTTCTAGCGACGATCTGGCAACTCCACTTGCCACGTAACTTCATGGTTTTGACTATAAGCCATCTCCTTGAACAACTTTGCAAAAATACTGGTGTTTATTGTGACTGTTTGTGTAGGATCAAGTGAAAAAGAAATCAGCTGAAACGTCCTAGTTCCGTGATTTACATCTTAATTCCATGTCATATTGAAGAAGAACTACTTTGTTCATCACTAACATAACAGTGAGCGGGATTCGATCCGCAGTCCCCAGAACTAGGAGCCGCAGACGAACCTACACTATGTGGGAGAATATGTTAGTGATGAACTCAGATAGTTTATCCGGATGGTGTGTATACATATAGGTGAATATTTATCACAGCACATCCGTATTTCATTCTCAACAGAGAATGCTTCACCCCAATCAGACCTCTGATCATGACGGGCAAGTATAATGCGTGTAAGTCATATTGAAGAAGAACTTTTTCATTTTAATTCCATGTGTTTTTTTTTTTCAATGTGAGATCTACTGGAACTATTTCTAAACCCTAATTTATTATTAAAATTGTTGCAATACTTGGTGATTTGTATCAGGTGTAGCTACAGTACAGTCCAGATGTAAGCGTACGCGTACGCTCAACTTGCAAAAATAATTGCTTTCATTAAAAAAAACAATAGGATAGCGAGTTCCTTTCAAATTGCACGAAAATAATTGCTTCGTGTTAAAAACAAAAGCATAGCAAGAAACATTGTTTAAAAACAATACTCCGCGCGAGAAAAAATTAAACGCGAAGGCCATTGAATTTTAATTTTTTTTAACAACGAAACTAATTATAGTAACGCGATTTTAATCTGATATATTTAAAAAACACAAGCTCTTTTAAAAAACAAGAAATGCAATGATCTAAATATTTAAAAAAAAACTAATGCTACTTTTAAAACTTTTAGTAATATTTCTTTATCGTCGAAATATATTTTTTAACATGCGAAACTTTTAAAAGTTCTTTTTATAAAAAGCAACGTTTAGCTACGCAAACGGGAAAACCCTACGTTCGGGACTTTTCCCTTCGTGATAAGACTTCGAAAACAAATTAAATTTTAATACCGAAAAAAGAAAAAATCTAAAAATATAACTTTTGACGTTTTATAGTATCACCTACATTTTATTGTTAAAAACATTGTCTTTGTTTTTTTTCAGCGCAACAGCTCTATCTTTTAAAAGATTTAAACAATGCATCTCGCTGTCTATTTAGTTTTCGCGCAAATCTTTTATTTTATAAACTATCAAACAATGGATCACATTGATAGAGTTGATAACATTTTAAATACTTAAAACACTATCTAACGAAGCTTTCCTATCGCCGTTCTTCGTTCTTTAACTTTCTAAAAAATCATTTCTATCGCCGCTCTTCGTTATTAAACTTTTAAAATGTGATATAACGAATCTTTTCTATCGCCGTTTTTCGTTTTTAACTTTTAAAATGCAATCTAAAAAAACATTTCTATCGCCGTTTGTCGTTTTTATACTTTTAAATTGCGATCTAAAAAAACATTTCTATCGCTGTTTTTAGTTTTTAAACTTTTAAAATGCGATCTAAAAAAACATTTCTATCGCCGTTTTTAGTTTTTAAACTTTAAAAATGCGATCTAAAAAACATTTCTATCGCCGTTTTTCGTTTTTAAACTTTTAAAATGCGATCTAAAAAAAAACATTTTTTATCGCCGTTTTTCGTTTTTAAACTTTTAAAATGCGATCTAAAAAAACATTTCTATCGCCGTTTTTCGTTTTTTAAACTTTTAAAATGCGATCTAAAAAAACATTTCTATCGCCGTTTTTCGTTTTTTAAACTTTTAAAATGCGATCTAAAAAAACATTTCTATCGCCGTTTTTCGTTTTTAAAGTTTTAAAATGCAATCTAAAAAAACATTTCTAGTAAAATTAAAGTTTCAATCTTTGTTAAAATATAATAATTTCTATCTCTTAAAAGCTTTATTTAACCCGCGCAACCAACAATGCCTTCTCGCTAGTTTATTTAGTTTCCACGCAAAACATTTGTTTAATAAAAATATTAAACAATGGCTCTTCGTGTCACATTGATAGAGTTGATAACATTTGCAATTATGCTATTGGGAATAGTTATGTTAACACTATTTAACAATAGTTACGCGCAGTTATAATAAGCTATTTTTTCATCGATAATCTTTTGTTTATTACGCGCAAGTTAATGACTTACAAGACTCGCAAGATAATTAATAAGAACAAAAGACAAACAACTACCGCCTCCGAGAAAAAGGTGTGAAACTTGAGCGTACGCGTACGCTTACATCTGGACTGTACTGTATTAGTCGCTTCAAAAATCACCATGTGTACCTTTTTCTGTTGCTCAAAAAACTGATGCGACTTTAGGAAAACTTGGTTAAGTGAATTACCAAAGAGAATCTGTGGAGGAGAGCACACGTGGCAATGAAAATGTTTTCCTAAAAGTATTCTCCATCTTGTTTAGTTTCATAATAATATAAGGTTGTTTGATATTTAACGATTACAAAAATCATATACAGAAATCTATGATCTACCCCAGTGATGTTTAAGCTGTCTGTTCCGTAAAGTGCACACATTTCGGTAGTGGTGAAAGTGGTAATATGGTACACCCTATATGTAAGACTCAGGATATCATGTGATAGCCATCCAGTGTTGCCAGAGAAAGTTACTGAGAAAAGTGAAATTACGGAATTAAGAAGTTTACATAATATGGACATTATACGCTATACTACATAGATAAAATGCAAGAGCCGAAAAGCTTACCACTGAGAAGTAAACAAATAACATAACACAGAAATATATACATTTTGTGTGACAAAGTTTGACCTGTCAGCTATGGCTATTAAGTTCCATAGGTTGCAGCAAATAACATTTTTGTGCAGCAAAGAAGTGTATTATGAAGCTGTCTGACCCACACACAACCACCCTGAAAATAATATATGTTATATTTGTTAAACAAAAATGAGAGATTTTTCTCACTTGTTATACGAAAATAATCTTTGTAAAATTGTTTAGACCACCACTCCCTTCAAAAAAAAGTCTGTGAAACAAGACACATATGTAAATATATAGCATATTATACATATGATTTAAAGGACCAATTTGCCCTATCGAAAAGGTTACTATGACCTTTTTCATTCTATAAATGATTTGACTACATATATAAGAGTTTAACTAGGACAAGTGTGTATTTTCCTTAACTGAGAATAGACATTACAACCAAGATAATAATTATATTAACCTATGTTGTTGGTGTAAACGAAACCAAATTACTATAGAGGTTTGAAGTTGGTTGATCAAGTAATGAAAGTTATTGAAAGAGTGATTGATAAGTTACTTAGAGAAAGAATTGATATAGATAAGATGCAATTTGGTTTTGTTCCAGGGCGTGGCACTACAGATGCAATATTTTTACTTAGACAGCTTCAGGAAAAGTATTTAGGAAAGAGAAAGAATCTCTATTTTGCCTTTGTAGATTTAGAGAAAGCTTTTGATAGAGTGCCACGTAAAGTTATTTGGTGGGCTATGAGAAAATTAGGTGTGGATGAGTGGCTAGTTACGATGGTTCAGTCATGTACAGCAATGCTAGAAGTCGTGTCAGGATTAACGATTCACTTAGTAATGAATTTAGTGTAAATGTTGGTGTACATCAGGGTTCTGTACTTAGTCCTTTGTTGTTTACTCTAGTCTTAGAAGCGCTGTCGATGGAGTTCAGAACAGGTTGTCCATGGGAGTTATTGTATGCAGATGATTTGGTTCTCATAGCAAAGTCGATGGAAGAATTAGTTGAAAAGTTTGAGAAGTGGAAGAAAGGACTAGAAGAGAAAGGGCTGAAGGTAAACACAGCAAAGTCTAAAGTCATGATAAGTAGCATTGCAGCCAAGTGTGACCTTGTAGTTGGAAAGTGGCCTTGTGGAGTTTGCAGGAAAGGGGTTGGTAGTAACTCAATTTTTGTCAGACTTGCAAGCATTGGGTACATAAGAAGTGCAGTAGTGTTAGTGGAAGGTTAAGAGCTGGCATACAGTTTGTATGCAAGCGTTGCAAAGGTGAGATTATAGAGAATGAAGTATTTCCAGCTTTAATGATGTACAACAGTGGCTCGTTAGAGATAGTTAAGAACTTCTGTTATTTAGGTGATATGTTGGGCAGTGAAGGGGGTGTTGGAAGAAGTGTTACTTGCAGGATAGGTTCTGCTTGGAAAAAGTTTAGAGAGTTACTTCCTTTATTGACTAGCAGAGTCCTGTCAATTGAGGTAAAAGGTAGGTTGTATGAGGCCTGTGTAAGAAGTGTTATGTTGTACGGTAGTGAGACATGGTCAGTGAAGCAGGAAGATCTTGACCGTTTAGAAAGGAATGATATAAGAATGGTTAGGTGGATGTGTAACGCCAGTCTGAGAGACAGAAAGAGTTCAAATGAGCTAAGAAGCAGGTTAAGTCTCCGTAGAATTAAAGATGTTATCCAGATAAGAAGATTGAATTGGCTGGGGCACTTGGAAAGAATGGAGGAGGATAATTGGGTAAGAAAGTGTAGAGACTTGATAGTTCCTGTGGCAAAGCCCAGAGGCAGACCGAGAAAGACTTGGCAGGAGGTTATAAGGACAGACTTGATAGAGAGGAAGTTGAGTTTAGATCTAACACAGTCTAGATCAGATTGGAAGAGGGTCATTAATATACCCTGTCCAACCCATGCTAGCATGGAAAACGGACGTTAAGCCGAGAATGATGATGATGATGAAAGCGCTTCACCTGAATGTGTGGCACAGTTTACAGTTCTCATCAATCTCTCTTCCAGGCGTTCAACACCAGGTAACACAGTTACTTGTGGTTTCACACGGCGTTTCGACTCCTAGTCTAAATAATTATACCACGGAATCACATTTAGTCTCTATTGTTAATTTTATACCAATGAACGTAGTCTTAAACCTTAACTTGTATGATCCAACTTTATGGTCAAATCTTAGTTATCTTAAACTTGATAAAGATTTTACTCATGTCACAGGTATAATAAAACATTTCCAAAGTATAGCTACACCACAAGCAATGATATTTAATAAATTGATATGCTAAAACGTAGTGAAGTATTGTTAAAGTATTAATTTTCACAAATCACTTTTTGTATATTTTGTACTACATAAACATTTTGCAAGTTCAAGATAATACCATGGGATAATACCTATTTATTTCAAATAACCAAATAACATTGTAGAAGTTCTGCACAAAACAGGCTACTGGCGACCTAGTATAGGGAACAAAGTTACACACAAACAAGAATCCAAAATCTTTTAGCCTGCAAGAGCTTTTCATTTTAAATGAAATTTTGACATGCTTTATAAAAGAAATATTCTATAACTGAATTAGGAGTCTTTTAAACTTTTAACCCCTTTTAATCTAACAACCCTCTAACAACTTTTAATGTTTAAAAAGTGAAAGATGTAGCGCAAGATGTAGTAGTCAATGTTGAATAATAAAACAAGACGTTTACTAACAAATTTTTTGGTGACTTTAGCACACCGCATGTACAAGTTTTATTAAAAAAAGTTTTTATTTCATGTTAAAGCTTTAATTTCATGTGTTAATTTTATGATCCTTATCTTTGTGCCTCATTAATTTCTTTGAATAAGGTATACTCTCCTTCAAGTTAATGTGAAATCACTACATACACGATAAATATAGCACAAATGATGAAGAAGCTTATTGCATTAATGTTGGGTGTCATACAGCGAATTTTGACATTGGTGTCAAGCGTAAATCGATCTGGTTAATAAACACCAGTGGTTCAATTCATTTTATGTGGTTTTGTTTTAAATGAGACAAAAGAAAGATTATTTTTTGGTCGCTATACTGGAGGAATATAATTTGTTTTTGTTTTTTCGTATAGGAAACAAATTCTGAATGAAGTCTCTGCTCAGTCATTAAGAAGATTAGCACCTAATAAACGTGTGCTGGTGTTAGGTGATTTTTCAATGTTGTTTATAATATTGTTTTATATTGCTAGAATTATTTTAGTGCAATAAAATTAAAATACTATAAAAAATTTTTAGGTGATGATGGATGTGGAAAAACTAGTCTAATCACGAGATTACGGACTCCTGGCGATGACGAATTAAAAAAAGGAGCTGGACTTGAATATACATACTTGAATATTCATGATGAAGAAAGAGATGGTATTAGCTTTAATGTTGATTCTCCTTTTTTGACTTGTTGTTGCTTTGTTTCACATGTATAAGTGATCAGCATGTATCAGAGGTATTGTTTAATCAATAATTTTCAATATCGATATAAAAGGGACATAATTGGTCTTAATCGCATTGCTTAAAGTAAATATTTTATATCTGGCGCTCACAGTGACTGCCCAGAACTTAGAATGGCTGGTCA
This sequence comes from Hydractinia symbiolongicarpus, assembly GCF_029227915.1. Lineage (NCBI taxonomy): Eukaryota > Metazoa > Cnidaria > Hydrozoa > Anthoathecata > Hydractiniidae > Hydractinia > Hydractinia symbiolongicarpus. The sequence goes on along the minus strand of NC_079885.1, from coordinate 12,074,715 downwards.
AGTCAAAAATTTTGGCTGTAATACTGATTGTTTATCTGCTAACAGTTCTTGGTAGTTATACACTTTATTTTTTGCCGTTTTTTGCTTAAATTTGTGGGGTGTCTTTTCGCTTGTAAGAGGGCACATTTAATTGGTATGTCAAATTTAAGTGGTTGGTGACCATTGACTGGCTGTTATTTTAAATGCTGTAATTGTGAAATGTATTTTGTGCAAATAAGATAATCAAAGTAAAAAAATGTAAAGTTAGGAGATAGCCACAAAAAATCCCAATTGTTTAAGGCATAAGAAAGGCCCAGTCCAGTCTCCTAGGAGTAATTCATTTTAAGGTGAACATAATTTTTATACTAGTAATAACTAATAGGATAATTTCAGCAGCAAGTAATCATTTGTTGTAGTTCTCTGCATAAGCTGTCTTTATTAAATTAACTTACTTTTTTGTTGTTGTTTACTTGCAATAGAGCACACAAGGTTGAGTATTTGGATTCAAGATGGCGACAAACATTATAAAGACTTGCTGAAATATGTTGTAACAAAAGACACTGTAAAAAATGTGACAATAATAATATGTGTTGATATGGCCAAGCCATGGAACATTATAGACAGTCTTGAAAACTGGTGTAGAATTTTAAGGGAACACATACATTCCCTTCAGTTATCAGCTAAAGAATTAAACGAAATGGAACGGGGAAGTAAGTAACAACACTTCAAATTTTGTGAACGTGCAAGTTTGTTTAAGCTCTTGAGGTTTGCTTTATGTGAGTTCGAGAGTAGAATATCAAGTCTCAACATTTTTAATTAAAGATGACTTTGTTGGTTAAATATTATCATGAGTTTAACCGAAATTTGGTGATATTTAGAATTTGTGGCTTGTCATTTTTTTGCCATATCTTAATTTATGGTGAACTACAACGCTATTTAGATATCATGCAATTGCATCTGAAATAATTATGTAACAAAATGTGGTTATAAAGCTCGTACAGTCCTCATTTGTTTCTTTAATGATGAACTGCAACAATATTTAGACCCTAAAGGTGCAATTCATACTTATAGCATAATACATTTGGTTATATTTTTTTAGTTGTAAAAGAATTTCAAGACTTTCAAAAAATAGATATAACTGATGAAGAACCGAAATCTGCAAGATCGAACCCTGGTGAGGAAGAGGAAGAACCTGTACTGCCGTTAGGAGAAAATGTGCTGGTTGATAATCTAGGAATACCGGTTGTTGTAGTTGCTGCCAAGGTAAAATCTGATTAATTGTAAAGTTTTATATCTGTAACTTTTTCTTAATTTGCTATTCTGATATTTATTGTCTGTTTTTCTTTTAGTCGGATCATATGTCTGTTCTGGAGAAAGAATGGGAATACAGAGAAGAACATTTTGACTTTCTTCAAAAACACTTACGAAACTTCTGCTTAAGATGTATCCTTTTTTATATAAAATTTGCAATGTCATTAAATATTGTGAAAATGCTATGTACCTAAATGAGCTCTCAGATAGGAATGCATTTTTAATCCTTCAAGTAAATATTCGTGACCTCTGATTCTTTCTCTTCTTCTTTCCCTCATTTTCTTTTTTTACCTTAACATGATACTTAGGTGGAGCTGGTTTGTTGTACACATCATCGAAAGAGTCATGCAACACGTCGTTATTATATAAATATTTGGTTCATCGTATATACGGTTTTTCACTCACCGTACAACCACAAGTGATTGAAAAAGATGCAATATTTATGTAAGTGCTACATGCATGAGTGTCAATGACATTTACCAAGCGTTTACTAGACGAAGACTATTTTTCTAAATACTGAGCTTGCACTAGCCTGGAACAACCGTTTAATTTACCGTGGCTGACTTATGTTGCACCTGTTTATTGTTGGGTGTAACACCGAGAGTGCTTGCGAAAGAAACTTTTGAGGTTTTGGCGAATTTTGACAATTCTTTTCCCGCAAAATTTTTTAATTAAAAATGGTCTCTGAGAATTTCGCTGCCATTAGACAAAATAGTTTACTACTGTTTATGATTTAAGTGGCTGTATATCATTATTTCTTGCTATATGAAACTCTTCTTCTTTAGACCAATGGGTTGGGACAATGAAAACAAAATAAAGATTTTAGACGAACATATTAAAACATTTAATTCTGCCGACTCTTTTAAAGATCACATTAGCAAGCCAATCTCAAGAAAAGTAGGTAGTTTTATGTTACTTATCCAAGGTGGTAAGTCCATAAAAAATCGTGGAAACTTAGAACATGCTCTTTTAACAAGTTTGGATAATTGGAACAATGATTCTGTAAAGATATATTTTATCTTTTCTCTATGGGAGCAAGAAATTTAAAATGGCGATGAGTTTCCTTTGTGCGTATGCGGTATAAATAATTGTTAATTAGTATTTATAACACGTGTGTGCTTGGAACAAACAATTTAACTTGTATACATGTCCATAAAAATTTTGTTTAGCCGATAAGTCAAGAGAAAGAAGCAGTTGTGGTGGAAGATGAACAACAGTTTTTAGAAGCACAACTCGTAAGTTGATCAAGATTTTTTGTATAGATGTAGCTTGTTTGCATAAGAGTTATTAGTATAACGGAATTTTCAATTGACGCCCCGGGCAATAAAGGCACTTTGAACGCCTGAAGGCGCAATCGCAACGTTGAATTACATTTAAATTTACTAGTGTGCCGACATTGCTAATTTTTTGTTAGGTGTGATAAGAATTCATTGGTCACACTATCTTTATTATATATCTAGGTAATACTCAACAAAGCACCGTCTTCATCGTCATCTGCGCAACGACCACAGCAGCAAGCGGTGTGTTCTCCGTGTGTGCATGTAATGCTTTTAAATAATGTGTGTAATAACCTCGCGACTGCAAATTATTTTTGTTATCAATAGGAGCATCGAAGTTCTCAGAGAACACAAATGTTATCCCCGGGTCAAAGAACAGGTCAACGGCAAGGAATACCAAGTGCTAAAGGGAAGGTGAGCATGGTTGTAACGCTTGGCGAACCTTTTTAGTAAATGGTTTCTGTATTTTTATTTTTGATGATCATTTTGCAGATATGCATAATTGCGTGTCTCTTTCTTGCAAGCAGGGTTTAGCCTCGATAATACAAACCTTTCTGTGTTTGTGTTTAGATGGACCCAACAAAGACAGCAGCGGCAGCACAAAATTCATCCGAGACTGTGTTGGCGAATTTCTTTAATAGTCTTTTAAATAAGAACAGTACGAAAGGTGTGAAAGGAGCACCGGCTAACAGAAGTGACGTCCAGGCTGAACTTGAAAAAATGTCCAAAAAACCCAAGGAGGAGAAATAGCTTTTTTCTGCGCACTAGAAATATCGCATCTGTTTTAACAGGTTTATTCAATGATCCATGACAGCTCGTTAACTGTGAATAAAAGGAATTATCGAGCCCAAAATAATCGACTAAAATTTATAATTTATTTTCTGTTGAGTTCGCTAGTTACATGTATAAAAAATCTTTCAATTAATTACTGAGTATGTCTGTTTTCAAAATTTTATTTAAATTTTGCAATTCTTAGTGATATTCCTGGTGAAGGTTTTTTAAAATATTGGAGGCTCCCTTTAACGATGACTGCCGATACACTTTTTCTAAAGCAGCGAAGTTTCCATATTTGCATGCAATATATTTACTACTTAATTCTTCTACTAAGCGTTAGTAAAAACCAGGTGATATATCAAAACTCTTGCAAGTGCATGTAGGAACCGATACCCGCAAAATAAATAATCCGCGAAATTTGTTGATAATATGTATTTTTTAAAACTGCTTTATTTCAGTAATTTTAAACGACCTTGTTACTAGATTCTATCGTGTCTGTTATTACCATGTCAAATATTCTCATTATAACTTAGTAATAAAGATAGAAGAATTCTCATAATATACTCCACTGCAAAATTCGCCGCCTTTGTAGCTATGTAATGTGACGGAGTGTGTTGAATTAATAAAACTGTCACTCTCTATCACATATGTTTTCTTATATCACACATTGTGTAGTTAGGAAATAGAAATATAATGTTATTGTTGTGTTGTGCTCTAGTGCGGTGACTGTTTTGTACCGTGGCCCCCTCCTCGTCCCCAGTTTCTATTGGTACCAGAGCTGTTATCACGGACCACTATCATGTTCTTCAGAAAAGCAAAAAGCCCTGAGAAGTTGCGGTGGCTCGTGTGCCAAATTTTAAAGAAATTAGAATATTTGAAGAAAATGTTTTGAAAAGAATAAACGTCTTGTAGAAATACAGACAATTTTAATCGTGACAAACAAGGTTCAACAAAACGAATGTTGTTTGTATAAATAGATAGCCGTTTATAATTTATTTAACGAAACATGAATTTTTCTGTTAAAAAATGTATTTTGCCATGTTTCCTGTACTTTTCAGGAAAAAGGGAAAATTAGTAAAATTTCAGCCTAACCATAAGTCTTATTTTGCTCATATTTTTTAACAAACCTATTTTCATTGTTCTTACAAAATTATTTTTATAAAAAAATAAATTGACAAATCTCTTGCTGGATTGTAAGTCAATAAATTTTGTACATGATTCTTGTTTCACTAACTTTATGTGCCAGAAGGTTAACCAAATTTCGGAGCTTAACACCGGTGTTTGGGCTACTACACAACCAAGAGACTTATTTGAGCAATCAAGACAATCTTCAGACTATTAAAGTTTGTCTATGCACACAGTCGCTGATGTACATAGAAAGCGAAATCATCTCTTTTAGAGGTAGCTTGTTGAAAGCAGACAACAGATGTCGGAAACCGACAAGTTCAAATTTAAGGGCACACCTTCAAACACTTCTGTGCATAAAATCTAAGCTAAGAGCTTCGGAAAATCCGGGCGGATTGAATCGCGTTAACTGCAGGCAAAGCAGTTAGAAAGCCTCGATATGCTATCCAGTCGATCACCTAATTGGCCCAAATGCCGCATCCACCTTCAGTTTGATTAAAAATTTCTCTGATAATTTTGTGTGGGGACCAAAATATTTTCCCAAAATTTTTCAGGTTTGTAAAATTTATCAAATTTTTAATTTTTTTAATTTGTGACCCTCCAATGCACAGTTTTTTTGGGTGCAATTTTTTATGAGATTTGTCTTATATATAACCTTGCAGAGCAAAGCGAATTCGGCGTTTTACGATGCATATATGTGCGGCTAGTTTATTTTCATTTCGACATAGGCAACAAACCGTGGGGACGAGGATTGCAAAAGGATTAAAGCTTAGAGATTAGATGTGTTCTTGTTAATGGTCGGTTTCCATTAGCATGAAAAGTGTTAAGCAACACGGGTACAGTAATTACAAATTTTAATGGAAACCAAGCTTTATTAAATAACAAGCAAAAGTCAAATTTAGCATTTATTGCACGACTTTTTACAATTGTGATGCATGTAACGCGGATTCTTCTGACATTCTCCACGATTTGCCCATTCTTGACATCTCTGGTGATTATTTTTGCAGTTGTCTGGCGGTGGAACACCGCTCGGTGGCGGTCCTGAAATAATACGCATGAACCCATTTTTATAAAAACAATAAAGCTGGGAATGGCTAGAAAATAAAAAAATAAGAACAATGACAGGCTGAAACTTCACTGATTTTCTCTATACATCTTTCAAGATCGGATTGCTAACAAATTCTATTAAAAAATATACAACATATTCGAGACTGAACATTCAAAAAAGAAAAAGAATAATAGTATTGATAAATAAACACATCATACGGAAGTCAATTTCCAAGTTCTTACAAAAAATATGTTCGAATTTTGTGTGGAAATTGGTTACGGAAAAGAAAATGAGCGTGATCAACAAATATTTTTCATTTTTAAAACATACGGGATTCACCTGAAGAACAGAAATCTTATAAGCGAAAAAGATGAGTGGAGGCCAAGATTGTAAAAAAAGAGGAACGAGGGATCCTGAAACATTACCTCCAGTACAAATGTGATTATACATGAGTCCAATTTGTTTGATGTCCATTTCACTGAATCCACTGATTCTGTTGTATGTGTCAATCAAATGTTGTTTACTTGGATCCTTCGTAGTGATTGTCTTTGTACCACGTTTTGCAAAAGCTGTGGAGCTGTGAAATAGTAATAAAGGATTTTCAGAATAAAAAGTTAAGAAAATTGTTAAAATTATTTGCCGCTGTTGCGTTGTAGTTGCCGTTGTTTTCGTTGTCGTTGTTGGCGTTGGCATTGTTCTCTTTGTCGTTTTTGCTGTTGTTATTATCATTTTTGTAGTCGTCATTGTCGTCATCGTCGTTGTTGTCGTCATTGTTGTTGTTGTTGGTTGTTGTTGTTTTCTTCGTCGTTGTTTTTATATTTCTCACCTGTAATGCATCATTGATTTGAGATCGTAAGGTGTACCCAAAGAGTTTACATTTCTTTCTTTGTTAAAAGCATATGCCCATGCTAAAGACAATACAATATCGGGTTTAGTGGAGCACATGGGGACACTAAAACACCAAAATTGCATTATTAAAAGTCTTAACAACAGAAATTTTAATTTCGGCTTGAAAATATTATACTTCACGTGTCAAATAATCCTGACTTTAACGGACCTACAACACGGGGGGACGGGGTATCCTAAAAAAGCCCATATAGGGGTTTATTTGAAAAGCATATTATAGGGCCCTTTACACAGAGGAAAGCGTTAGTGATTTATGCGTTAGCAAACAAGTGCAAAGATGAAACTAGATTTCTTTCGAGCTCACATTTAGTTTTTCAACGGTTTACCATTACTTTTAAACTACGAAAGTTAAAAAACACAACATTTAAGCTCTTACGTCCATTGATGTTCTGTAAGTGAACTTTAACGAAACCATCCCGATCTGGACGACATTGTTCGTGCTGCAAACCTAAACGGGACATGGAAATACTATATAACGAATACTTTTGTCAGTCTTATAACCTCTTTATGGTTGAGCTGTGCCGAGCCAAACTCAGAAATTATTTACTAAATTCTGCTTGCCATTGTTTGTAAAACTAATTTCTAGCTGTGCCACACGCCTTAGCACGGCTTGGATCGACTGTACAAACCAAAGGAAGAGCCGTGCTTAAGAATGCATATAGCGTTGTAAAACTGCTTATTTAGCAAAAATGGTTGTTGAATACAGCTACCATGTTGGAGATTGGGTTAAGTTCAGGACAGCTCGGCTGGTCTTGACTTTTATTAAGCAAAGCCGATCTTGTTTTAATCATTGTGATGATAGCAACTTCGTACACAGGATCTGTGCACTATATTTGTTTTATAAAGGACTCACCGATGCTATGTCCAATCTCATGAAGTACTGTTCCTTTGTCCCAACATCCAGAATCTAACGATATCCTATTTCTTCCGTACATACCAACGGGAGAGTTACAACTAAACGTTTAAGAGTGGATAAAAAAAAATATCTCTTTTATATCTATGTGACACAGGAAAATTACTGGAAAATTACTCGAGGTTGCTTAAGCATGTTAATTTCTATGTAACCGCACTCGCGACGATTTACCTGCGTTTTGCCATCCAAGATTGCTTTTTTAAGCTCTAAAACAAAATCTGCAACCGCCTATTAAAAACTTTTCACCTTCTTGGGTGAAAATTTCCTAGATTAAATAGGCGGTCAATTTCAATATACGCACTTACCCAGTGGAATAAACAAAGTCGATATAATTTCTCTCTCCCTGTCTTGGTGAGAAACGTAAACAGGTGTATTTGTGATAATCTGCTATCGCAGCGCTAATTGCATTTCTTGCACGTGATCCTAAAAATATATTGGCGCATTACTTCATAGGAAACCGTTGCTAGGTGCGGTGTTGCTAGGTGCGGTGTGTTACATTGCTTATATTATCAACCTCGGTCCCAGAGTTGTTCTGTATTTATGTACTTCAAGAGTCTAAGTGTCGGCAAAGCTGTGGGGATGGGGAGACAATGATATCTCGTTATAATTGTTAAAGTTTTTTTTTTAATCTAATGCAATTTTTTAGAATCTTTCTTTATTCTTGTTAACTATAAACAGCGTTTAGCAAAGTAACTCAAAAAGTATTTAGAAACGAGTATAAACAGGAGAAAACATTAAAATCGGATTTCTAATAACAAAACAAGATTTCTCTTTAAAATATCAAAATGTTAGAACTTTCTTTATTGTTGGACGCTTGTTTAGTTAGCAGCTAGGTCAGCAAAAAATAAATGAACGTTACCACAGAACATAGTTTCTCTACACCGAGTACTGTGCTTAGCTAAGATTAAAATCCACGGGGCTTGTTCGGAGGTAGGACCTTAATTGGCAAAAAATCTTTATAGGGAGGGATTTGTTCGAAAGGAGAGCTTATTGGAAGGAGAGGGTTTATTGGTATTTTGAAATAACGGAGATTGTCCTTCGTCGTTAAAAAGTAATTTTCATTTGATTGTATTATTCGCAGTGCAAAAAGCTCACGATATTCTTTGTTAGCGTATGCGAACTTAGACAAAATAGACTTTATAATCGTAACTTACTCACCAAGGTTACTGGCAATCTGATATGCGATTTTACCACCAGGCCATCTTCTACCAACGATTGAGCCAAAAGAATTCGGATCCCTGTTTAATTTTTCACGTTGTTCGGGAGTCAGCAAAATATCCCCTTGATACATGCCAGGAACTAAAAAAATTAATAGCCTAACATTTTTGTAAAAATTTTTGTTGTATTTGCCACTTTGTCTTCATTCAGGTGTCATTGTCAACATATAACAATTTGCAGGAAAAAAATTTCGTGTTTTTTTTTTCAAAAAACAAAGTTTTTGCATTTTAGCAGAACTAACTTTCACAGTTTATAATCTTAGTTAAATTACATTTAAAAGAACCCTGCTAACAATGTACGAAACTGAAAAACTTTTTGTCGAAAAGAAAGTAAACTGTTCAATTTTCTTTATTATATATTCAGGAACAGACAGAAAACAAATTAAATCTTGCTTTTGCTTTTTGTGAGCGCGAAATAATGCAACAAAATAATCCTCCCTTTACTTCATTAGAAACGAAAAAAAAAGGATGTATACTTTTCTTGATTCGGACCATAATCACTGATAAAATAAGTATGTTTAAGGTACCAAACAATTTCACTAAAATTTTGAACAATATTTCAACGTAAGATAAATCACCAGTTTTTTTTTAGGTTACCCATCAAACTAAAATAAAAAAGAAATTACCTTCCATATGTTTGTTCCATGCATAAGTTACGGAGATGAAGGCTAACATAAACCACAAAGAAGTCATATTGATTGATCAACGGTTGTCGTTGTACAAGAACATCCATCTAAAGTGATCCTTTTTATGCAGAGTAACATGTACGGGGGATAGAAATAATTGTTGACATTTACTCATTACGCATGAATTTGTTTCGACAACATTTATATGATCTTCACAACTTAATCTCCACGCTCCTAACGTTAAGAAACTGGAAGGCATTCATGTTGAAAAGTACATTTATAATGGGTATAATTTTGTTTCCAGGACATTTACCTTTAAAATAAACAGGGGCTAAGAAACCTTGGGGGCGATAATGTAATGGGTCTTTTAAGTACATTTTTGTAATTATAATGAAGAAGAATAATTGGTATACCAACAATTAGGAATTAAAACAAAGCAAAATATTAACAGGTGGAATATTATCCCAACGTAAAAACTATAAGAATAGCTAAAGGGTATAACGCAAGTTATCAAAATTATTTAAAACAACCCCAATGTCCAGTGATATAACTAATGTATGTGGTTTTAAGTATTAAAATTGATGGTGGATTGCACTGGGGACGAGGTTTGTACCTACACATTACATCAGTCTAAAATTTGTGGAAAATTAGTAAGCAAGGGAGGGTTAGGGACGACATTTGCAGATCAATTTTAAAACAACCTCCGTCCTTCGAATTTTGCAAATCAATTTTCATTTTGTTTTTGCAGCTTTAGTGATTTTGAAGATTTTTTCGCGGTCAACATTTTTATTTGACAAATTTTTAAAACCAGCTTGAGGACTTTCTTCACTTTTAAACTTTAAATTGATTACAACAATGTAAATATTGTAATAAACTTAAATAAACTTTGTTTCAATGAACCGCAACCCGGGAAAATAAAAAATACGAGCTGTTAGCCTGCAAGAACTAAGAGTTGTTCCTATTCATTCAGCACATATTTATTTTTCTAAACAAATTAGAACACGTAGAGTATCCAATTATGCTTGGTCACTCCTGGGTCACTCACAATCACTCCAATTCTCTTACAGTATTGCTTTTACAGACATCTATAAATGCACTTAAGTCGAAATTCATCCGAACTAACCAAAACATGCCAAAACTTTATGATCATATCAAACCAAAATTCCTTATAATTTCATATGGTTAACCCACAACAGCCGTACTAAAATGTTATGAACTTCTTTGCACTTATTTCGAATTGAAATTTGGAAAATCTAATTTTCATCCTCTGATGTATGTCAGATAGACACTGTAACGTAAGTGACCAAATTAAATTCCCGCTCTTGAAAATAAAATTTACAACCAACAACAACATTGTAGTAAAGTAAGGACTTCAGAAAGAAACTTAAAGTCAATGCATGGGAGATTACCATAACTCAGTATGCCTCTATCATTTTTAAAAGTTTAGAAGTGACAGCTAAAATTGATAACGATAATTTACACAACAATATCTTTCTTAAATTGGTACAGGAAATGCTTCTAGTGCATTTTGACGGAGCTTACACAAATTATATTTACGAATTAAATCTACAACGAGAATCTACGACAAATATACACAAAAACAACAACTTTGAAACCGGTAACTTTGCGCATTACAAACAGCATTTACTACATCCAATCCATTGAAACCTCGTAGTGTTAGATACTTTTGTGTTGAATTGTTTCTTTTGGAAGAAAAAATCAATATGGCTTAAAGATTTCAACTTAACTCAAAGTTGGGGCATAAAAAACAGTAACACTTTCAAAATCTCTAATTTTGATGAAAATAGGCAAAATTTGAACAATACGACGGTTACTGCCTAATGTCAGTAAAATAGATGCAAACAGCCTCGTCCCCAATCTCTTGTGGCCCTTGAGCCGTTATTAGAAAGTGATCAAATTTATCAAAAAAGCAAAATGCTCTGAGGACAAGGTTGAGATGTAGTGATGGGACTTCAATCCAGCTGCATATTCGGAAGTTCGTCAGAACCTTATTTGGTAAAATTGCAGAAAAAGGAGGAGAGATTAAAACCCATCTCATTAATGATGGCGGCTAACTCTACCAATTAAAGATAGTGAAACAGATAACTGATGTTTCAACTCTCCATCGTTTACAAGGACAAAAATAGAATGAAGATTTATTCAGATTTATTGTGTAAGAATGAACAGTAAGGTAAAATTTTTCTTCTTTTGATTTGTCATTTTTATAACGAATTCCTCTCTTGATTAGACTCCCTAAAAATTTCTGACTTTACATTTTCGGATTTTTGTTAATGGTGTTTAAACCAAATTTTGAGCCATTTGTAATTTGCTTTATTTTAAGAAACATCTAAATAGTTGTATGGAAACAAAAAGGACAACGCAACGAAAGCTATTTCTTCAGTCTTCTATTAGTGTTGAACCACACAAGGAATGGATATGGAAGTGCAGTAGAATCTGTGTAAATCGAACACTATTAATGCATGTCTGCTTTTTGTAAATAATTGGCTTGATCTCAATCAATTCGTTCCCAGTGTTAAAGTTAGGTAATATGAAGATTTCCTCTTGAGACAGATACCACTGTAACATACTTCTATCAAATTAATTAGTTGACAATATATGTGAAAACAGCTTTCTCAGTTTTTAATATTCACCTTTTAAATACCGTTTATCGCTTTATCTTGTTGAAACAATTCATTTTGTTTGCATATGAAGAACATAACAATACATTTTTTGATGTTGCACTAAATTTTGCGTTGGTATTTTAACCCTTAACCGACGGTTCACGGATATTCTCAAAAAAATCAATTAAACACAAAAATCGTTTAGCATATAAAAAAGACTCGTTGAATATTGCTAGATATGGGCAAGCCTATCTAGCTGTCAGATAATATGTTACGAAGTACAAAATAATTCTCATCCTTTATAATTTCTAACAGTGTCAACCATATTCTTAAGGGCTGTGCGTATGAAGCGAACTGATCCAGCTCGCAGGAATGTCTTGGCTGGGTAAAATTCTCATTCCGCTGAGCCAGACTAGGAAACTTTTTAAGTCACACGTACGTATTATTTTTGAATGCAGCGGTAAAATTCAGAAATCTGAGCTGAGCTGACCTGATACATTAAAACTTTTATTTTTAATCATAAAACTCGATGTCTGAATTGTCTAAATTTCTTTCGTTTAAACCTCTTCCTTCGTCAATTTCTTCCTTTAAAAACATCTTTTACTTTGTCAAAATCTCCATCGTTTGCATGTGGTTTTAAATTTAGGATGAAACACATTAGGGAATATATGTCTACGGTCCTAATAAAAGTTTTTCGGTAACCTTGACGAAACATCGGTCCAAAAGCATAAAATCCAGGGTTCATATTTCTTTCATAAATACTGTATCCGTGTTCTCCTCGTTTCCAATCCCCTTTTAAATAAGGCACCTTTTCCTTTTGGTTTGTCATTATCCATCCGGGATCGGGTAAAATTAAAATCGGTGCCGTGCGATTGTTTTTTTTCACATGAAAGTCTTCGGGTATATCTTCTTTTAAATAAACTTTAAAATGCGAGTCTTCTTTCTCGCTTCCCTTTTTTAACTTTTCATAAGCTGATTTCGTTTTGTTATGCTTTGTGTAAAGAAAAATATTTGTGAAGCCACTTATATAGCGAAGGTCATGCTTTGAATCCACGTAGTCATCTAACTGAAGCACACGACTTGAAGATGTGTTGATATGTCCATGGTCACCTGTGCAAAGATAGTAAAGTAAAAATAAAATAAGATCAGTGTTACGTAAGTGTGAACCTTTCATGCAGTTAATTTGTAAGGATCTGAACTGTTCTTAAGAAAAAGAAAGTACATATTTTCAACCACAAGAAAAATACTGTATGTGATTATAACAAGTGCATTTAAGGTCCAGTAGGTTTATAAATTTATAAACCCCTTAATGCTTTTCAGAAAAAAAAACTTATGATGAATCAGTAACTCAAAAAAACACAAATCTCTATCATGATTATCAAGAATTATATTATGCACGGAACGAATGGGTACAAAATTAATTATCCCGCGAAAACGGTGTTCTTGTGTTCAACCTCCTTTCCAGGACTTCCTAACTATAACAAAAAGAAAGAAACAAAAGAAAAGAACAAAAGAAAAAGAAACAAAAGGAAAAGAACAAAAGAAAGAAACAAAAGAAAGAAACAAAAGAAAAGAAATATAGGTACCTATCATAATAACATTGACAAAGGATTTTAAATCTTCCTCTTCAAGTTTGTCTTGCAAGGTACCAATAAACTCGTCTATCGTATTAATTGCTTTCATCATCAATAATTTACTTTTAGTTTCATTACTATCTGGTGAATGGTCGTGTGCTGTTTCATCCACGCATTCAGTGTATAAGGCAACAAAAGTCACATTGTCTTTTTTTAACCAATCAATAACTAGATCAAGTCGATCGTTTAATTCCATATCTTTTTTTTCTGTTGTCTCATAAGGAGCTTTAAATTTTTCATCGGGTGTGTAGCTTGGGGTTTTGTTTTTATAGTTTACCTGATAACCTGGCCAAAAGCATACACCGCTTTCATGGCCCTGTATTTGGTTTTCTATCCATATCGGAGTCGATTGATTCCACCATTTTGAATCTAAACCGCCGTTAAAGATGGTTCCATCTTCTGGATTTAAAAAACTATTATCGATTATTCCATGGTTCTCTGGATATAAACCAGTGACAATACTTTGATGGTTTGGAAGTGTGGACGTCGGAAAGACATTTAATACGTATTCCACCGAGACGCCATGTTTGTTTACAATTTTGTCCAAATTTGGCGTTTCCGTTTTTTCTCGAAAATTCCATCGAAATCCATCAAGTGAGACAAGCAAAATTTTTTGATTTTTATTGTTCGCTTTTTTTTGAATGGTACACAATACGACAGAGAGAAAAACAAAACATAATAAACTTTTCATTCTCTCTATCAAGTTCAACTGTGTTTGTGGTATCATACAGAATATGAAACATTTGAATAAATATTATACGAAGTACAAACCCACTAATGCGTGAGGCATGCATTTTCATCCCCAGGGCTTTTTAGTGAAACCTATCTATGGCATTCTCGTTCCCAGAGCTTCTTCTTCGCCTTCTGGATATGCGTCCTAGCGCGAAAACCACACATCAGAAAGCGAAAAAGACAGTCCTGGGGACGAGATTGGTTTTATGGGCAATCGCTCCCCAGGGTCCTTTGTCTATATTATATATCGGGAAATCGTCACTTTATAGCCTTACCCCACATTTCTTGATGTTAAAACAGAATATTCCTTGTCCATACATTTGTTTTATGAGTAAATATTTAACCTAATTTTTTAACCTAATTGTAAATCAATCTTCTTGACAGGGTTTTTTGTTGAAACTTATTTTATGAAGCAATCACTTCCGAGGGTTCTTTGTCCATATTTTATACTAAGATATTGTCATATACAGGATTTCCTCCTAAAATCATTTTAATACAGTATCCTTTCCAATTAACGGATTAACGGATTCTAAAAGGCGGACACCTCTGATTAGCGGACACTTTGTCCATGCACCGGCTGTTTTCTGCTCTAAGTCTCATAAAAAACTTTCTAATTAGCGGACACTTAATTAGCGGACACTCTGATTAGCGGACAAATTTTTTCGCACGAAATGGCAACTATAGGCTTTTTTTTTGCTTTCCAATTAGCGAACAGTCCAAAAAAATTAAGGATCAGCATAAAAATGAAAAATTGAATAATTCTAAAATATTTATTTTAATATAATAGTCCCGATGGAGATAGTCCCAGATAGAGTTATATTAAATATGAATGAAAGTGGGTGTTTTTTTAAAGCTTTGCACAAAATCCAAACAGAGGATAACTGTTGCATTTTTCGTAAGTGCTGACGAAGAAAAGTTGGAAAACCTATTGTAATTTGGCGGATTAAAAAACTAAGGTGTTTTTGATTAGCTAGCACAGAAGATAAGCTTTGTAAGGTCATGTACTTTACAGACCCAAAGTCTGGATGCAAGTGGAAATTTTGGAAAAAATTCTGGAAACTCTAAACCGTGAATGATAAAAGAGAAGAAAAATGAGATTTTGTTTTTGGATAACTCCACTGTCCACCCGCCGTCATTGGTAGATAAGTTTAGGAAAATAAAGACAGTATTTTTGCCGAAAATACTACATCTTGGTTGCAACCTCTCGATGTTGGAATAATTCCGAGTTTTAAATCTAAGTATCGTAAATTTAAATTTAATGCGCTATGTTATTGCCCGCGTTAAAGAGGACTTATTAGCTTCCGAAATTACAAAGAAAATTAATGTTCTCCAGGTTATTGGTTGGGTCGCTAAAGCTTGGGAAGGGGTTACTTTTGACACAATCCAAAACTTTGCTAAATGTTGTTTAGTAAGGAAACAAGTGAAGATGAAGAAGACATTTTGATGAGGAGTTCAAAGAACTTTTCAAAGAACTTACAGATTCCGAATCTTTCACTGCTAAAGAGTATATTGATTTTGATGTTGAAACGTGTAGTTCAATGTCTGCAATCAACAACGATGAAGTAAATTGGAGAGTGAGTTCAGTAGAAAACTGTGTGATAGAATATCTCCGTAAAGAATCTGGAGTTGATGTAGAAGAGGTTTCATCTGATGAGAGTGATAACGATTTTGAAAATGATGACTTTGAAGAGAAGATCACCACGTATGAACCGCTGACCATGATTAGTTAATATAATGATGTTGATATTTGTTTGTTATTTTTTTTAAAAAGTTATATTACGTTCAATTTAGTTGTTTTCTTTTTTTTTGGTGTTTAAGTCCAGCACGGTACCCGATATTTTTTTAAGTTACACATTTCGCATACAAAATCGCATTTCCCCCAAATTTTAAGCTTAAATTGTAAAACTTTCCAAAAGGCGGTACCTCTAATTAGCGGACACTTTATTCGTGCACCAAACGGTGTCCGCTAATTAGAGAGAATACTGTATATCGATGATAAACCCTATTTTACAGTCTACATTTCTTTATAGCCACATCTGTACAGGTTGATTTATGAGTAAATAACCAAAGTAGAAAAACGTTTTACAAAAGTAACCTAATTGTAAATCAATCTTCTAACACCCCTTCCAAGTCCCTTTTCCAAGGCCAGTTAAAACTATGGAATAAATACAACCTGGATGTCGGGTTCTTCAGGTATATTTGAGATTAAAGTGAATCCAAATTGGCAATATATCAGAACAAAATTTAGATCGGTTTATGGTTACTTTGAATGTTGTAAATATCAGCTAAACTAAAAAATCCTTTATCCGATCAAAGTTGCCGTCATTTTTTCTCGCCTTTAAACCAATAACATAACACATTAGAGAATAAACGTCCACAATATGTATAAATTTCTTTTTGTAACCCGAACGAAACATGGAACCAAATCCGAAAAAAGCTGGATTCATGTTTTTGCTAAAACTGCTGTATCCGTGGTCACTAATTTGCCATTGTTTGTTAGCTTGACGGTAATCTTCTTTGGGTCCCACATCACTAAAAATTCCCCATCCAGGTTCACCAACCACCACAATATCAGCTGTTCTTTTGTTTTTAGTATGGTATCTATCAGGAATGTCTTCTTTTAAATAAACTTTGAAATGATCTTCAGCTTTTTTTAACTTGTTGTATACGAATTTTCTGTAACCTCGACGTACGTAAATCATGACGGTTGTTGTTCCTGTTATATGTGTCGCGTATTTTTTAAGGTTGACGTATTTTTGCAGGTGAACTTGCTTCTTGTAGGATAAATTCGAGTGACCATGATCCCCTAGAATTGGATTAACAGGAGCAAAAAAGCTCTAAACTATATCCTAATTGACTGAGCACGAAGATAAAAAGAAAAAAACTTAGTGTCCAGGATCTTTCGTACCCCAGGGTTTCTTTGCCCCTGCGCCATTATCACTGAGTGTGTACGTATTATTCTTATTTTTATTAAAAATTATTTTTCACACTCATTTTTCAGTAGAAAATAAAGCCTGACTTGTTTTTATCAGACAAAAATTTGGTCAGGTTAAAAAAGTTCCATCATTTTTTGTGCGAAAGGAATTATGACTTTTTGTAAAAGATGTTTCTCTTTCTCTGCTTACTTATTTTGGACACAGAGACGTCAGCTGGGTTGTATTTTACCTGTTATTATGACATTAACTTGCGAGCGAAGATTTTTCGTTCTCAACTTCTTTCTTAACTCTCCGACTAATCCATCGAGTTTTGTGATAACATCATGGACCTTTTTCTTCCTCGTATGCAAACCTTCTTCATGAAAGATTTCATCTGGCTGTTCAATATACAATGCCACGAAAGTGACATTGTCTTTGCTTAGCCAATCAAAAGCTAGATTTAACCTTTTACGCAGTGGCATCAAATTTCGTGCGTTACTCGCGTAGGGTGCAGAGTATTTAGAACTAGGTGTATACTTTGCTTTCGTTCCGTTAATTATCACGTTATAACCAGGCCAAAAACAAACGCCACTTTCATGGCCCTGATATTCATTATCAATCCATATTGGTATAGACTCTTGCCACCATTTTGTGTCATTCGCTGCATCAAGCGAGAATGTCCCTTTTGTTTTAGAATCATACATATCATTTGCTACCATACCATGATGTTCGGGATAGAGACCAGTGACAATACTTTGATGGTTTGGTAAAGTATACGCCGGGAAAACGTTTTTAACGTAATCAGCAGAAATTCCATGTTTAACAACCCAATCTAAATTTGGTGTCGATATATTGTTACGTAAATCCCAACGAAAACCATCCAGTGAAATGAGTAAAACTTTCTTAGTCTTCCTTGCATTTGCTGAAATATGTTTACAGGAAAACAGCAAACAAAAATGAAGTAAGATTATTTTAATTTTCTTCATTTTCTCGGGACTGTTTTAATTTATGTCTTCTTTGCTTTTATAACATATATTACTTACCGAAAATTCCAGAACAAATTTATCCATTATTCTAAATGCTAAATTTGAACTTATGTACTGAAAAGTTTTTTTATTTTTTTAGTTATAACAATTAAAGATTATTTCCAGAAATTAATATTGCTGCATAATGCAGTTTTCGTGCTCATTGATGCGTTAATAATAATCGTTTGTTACAAAGATGGCCAAAGATTTAAACTAATGAGAAAACGTTTTCAAACTTTAACACTGTTTTAAAAACTACTTGGGCGCCTTATTGATTTATAACGATATGGAGACGAGTGTAAGTGATTTGGTAGTAGAGGACAATATCATAAACACGCAGACATCATACTGTACAGCATTTAACAGAAATAAATACTTTAAGGACAAAAACTTACCGCGCAGAGGCTTTGACGTCCCACAAATAAGAATACAGAAAACGCAAAAGATCAGGCATCGAAACATCAGGCAAATCACATCGGTTTGATATGACACACGCGATGATTTAAATATTAATGTTCACTTTGGCGCGTCAACAATAATTACGCGCGCAATAGTTCGAAAGAACGTCTGCTTCAACATGTATGCAACACAACGAAATTCTTTTTCATGCATATCATTAAAAACTAATTTACAATCTGTTCAAAAGCATCATAACTGGTTATAAATAAAATCTTTACTCGTTTCTTTTACAATCCTTTTGAGAAAGTCTTTCAATCGCTTCGGTCCTTCTCCGAATACGGGTAAATTACGTCATTGTAACTTTACAATCCAACATGACAAGGTTCACTTATCCATTTTCACAATGCGCTAAAAATAGTAGGGAAAATAAGCCGACTGATATATCATGGGCAACCGTTCTCACTGGTTTATATCGACAAGGGATATTTTTCACGCGAAAAATTGTTTGGATAAATATCCAAAAGTTGCAACACTCTTAATGGGCGATAAAGTCTGCTAACCAATCAAATACTCAAGTAAACCACAATATTTTCGGGATTATTTCTATTTACCAAACTTTTAAGCTCAATTAGCCGTGTCAAATGCACTCCTTAGTACTTGAAAAGGAACTCGTTAGTCGCAAGTCACAATAACATCGACTGAGGGCAGAACAGATTAGCTGCTGAGGTGGAGTTTTTAGATGGAAATAATATATTTTTGATTTGTAAGCTCCTAATAAAGGAAGGCAACCATGATTACCTAGAAATTCCGTGACGTCATCGCCACCATCCGACACTTTGAGCGGCGCTGTGATCTCTTTATTCTTCGCAATAGGGAGCATGGCTGCGATGAACTCTGAAGAATACGGTGGAGCGATCATTTCAAGTACCTAGAAAAAAGATGGCGAGAATGTTTAAACACGATGATACAAGAGGGCGTTGACATAAATGGCGTACACATTCGACACAAAAGTGGTTAAAAATAAGACGAGGGGCTACATAAAGCAACATAAACTCTCCGATAACATTTTACGGTTCCAACTCACAAAAAGAAAAAATTAAAGACATGTATGTAAGGGGATATATTAAAGACTTTTCTATGAAGGTACATTATTGCAAACTCAATGAAAAACAAAATTTCGGTGATGCATCGTGCCAAATATGCTGCTGTATCATGCTTAATAGAAGAAATAGATCTGTCAATTATTTTACTTATTCGACCACACACAAAAGTTACGTAAAGTCTGATTTTATACCTCAGTGAGAAAGTGTCTCAATAACGACATATCGGTGGTCTGCGCATCCATGCAATTTTTGACGTAAATCACAACTGGCATAATGTAGCCTCGACTCATCAAATGCAGCATTCGATCAATAGCTGTTTTCTTAAATTCAAGCTGAAAAACAAGATGGTAAAATATTTTTTGCTGGAAACGAAAATAATGATATTTATATTTTTTGAGCCAGGTGTCTACCCTTTGATCAATAGATGGGTTGCGAAAGTTATGTATATGCGCGCGAATTCTGACAGGCAAGAAAAGAAGGACGACATGGACCAAATAGCTTTTTTATGCTAATTTATAGATGTTTAGGAATACAAAATTGAAAATGCACTTGAATTGTTTTTTTTTTTCACAACTATTATTTTCCCTTTTTAAAAGTCAGTTAGGTCTCGTTGCGGTCTGTTGTTTACATTTTTTGTAGTGTAGAAACTGTAAAATTATAATCAACGCACCTCGACTAACGTGTCCAATTCAGGATAATTTCTTTCAAATAAAGACTTGAGCAGATTCAGAACGAGTTCGTGTTGCAAGGGATGGCTACTGCTAATCTAAAACAAATGTTATGATAGAAAGAAATAAAACAAACGAACTTAAGATCACAACATCACTATAGAACGAATTGAAAAAACACCCCCAAAAAAAAATTGTAGAGCGCGAGCCTCAAGAACTTATTATGCTCCGTTTTAAAACTTGCCCTCACAAAATTACTCATTCTGTTTATTTATATTTCGAGTAATGATAAGTAATCAATAATGCGAGTTAGTACTAAAAGTTTGATGCAACGATTTTTGGGAAGCTCTGCTCGACTTCACATAATTTAATTTTTCAGACTGTCCCGGTCGATAGCCTAACTTCTGGCCGATTAAGGAGTTCAAACAGGAGTCATAAAGACGTTGAGGTAAAAATATTTAAACAAACATAGTACAACACACTTTTTTTAAATTTCCCGACCAAAATATGCTTTGTCGGAAAGGATGTGTGTGTGAGAGAGTGCTGCACATTTCTCACAATGGTACACATAACATTAACCACACGGCATGTAATGGTCACCATGGTACTGCAGAAAACTTGTACAACTTTACTCACCTCATCTAAAAGAACAATTTGCAAGGGCGCAGTTTCTGTGATGACTTTAGCGTAGTTTTTCTCGGATAAACAATACTCCACCCATTTTAAAACACCCATGGCAACAACAGGATATCTAAATGTTCCCGAAACAGTAAGTACGAAAAAGTTTGAAAACAAAGTGGTCCAAAACCAAAGATATATACAGGAGGTCCACTCAATATTAACTTTCTTGTCCACTCAATATTTACTATTTTTTGACTACAATTCCCAGCTATTTTCGATAGGAATTTCATACTACCAGAATCTTGGATCTTAACAATGTAAATTTCAAAAAACATATTGATAGAACAAATTGGTTAAAAATTAATGCTGATTCTTTTAGAACAATTCTAAAATTTAATCCTTGACAATATTTTAGAAAATGAATATAATTCTGATTGACCATAACCTAAAATTTCTGATCTCTTCCTGATATTTCATTAAAAGAGTAAATTCTCCTGAAATTTTGCCTATACTTTCAAAATTACTGAAATTCCTGGTCAAAACGCCTAAACGGTACAACCATACAAGGTTTTCACCTCACACATTGGTATAGGACTCCAACATCAGCCGTTAGTTGCAAAGAACTCGACCCAATATCATTACAGCAAATTTTGTGAACACGTTCGATGGCTTGAATGGTTGGCTTTAACTCTTCCTTGTAAACCGCCTCGCATCTATCCTAATAAATCAACACAGTGCTACCACAGGACTTTGTTTTAGGTGATCAGTCCCGTGTAAGATTACCACAATTGGACGCCCACACCCGTTAAAAAAAACCGCCTTTTGAGCAATATCCGACAATAAATTAAATAAATTTTCATGCAGAAAAAAATTAATTAAGAATAAAATTCGTCTTCCTTCATAATAGCCTTTTTTGCGATTATTTTTTTTGAGTATTTCTCATCATATTATGTTAAATTCCATGCATTAAAAAATAATAATAGGAATTTATATGTACGATCCTTCTAAAACCCAGGGTCAAGATAAATCTTAATTGAATGCCCAGGGCTTTTATTACAATTAATTATAGATAAAATCTACACTTTTTCGTAATGATATAGCAAGAAGTGTTCTGTCCACTGCAAAAGTAATTTTGAATTTAAAATCGCTAAGGGGCATAACTATATTTTAGTACCTCATCCCATGTTTCATACACAGAAACAGCATAAGCGAGCAGGTATATATACTTCGGTTTGTGATCAGCTGAAATTGATGCTTCAGGAGTAAATAATGCTGACGTAAGCAAATCTAAGAGAATTTATCTTAAAAAATAAAAATTGTAGTGACAGATTTGATTTTATGTTGACTGATCGTTTACCTCTTATGCTGGCTTTCCTTAAACTAGCAAACTTACCTAATAAAACTGGTATTCGTAGAAATTCAACCGACGGAGGCTCCGTGGAGGAGTACGTTCTATACAACTAAGAAAAAAGAGGAACTATGCTAAACAGACGCAAACACAAGTTTAAATGACATAACAATAACAATATTTATAAACTCACTACAGTAACATCTCCTGGATTTAAAGTTCTTCTTTCGACCAGCGAAACAATGGATGAGAATACACGAGGATACTGACTACACCCAAGAATAATGAGGACTAAATGCCATACATCACGACCACTGTAAATGAATGAAATAATGACCCACAATAAAAACTGTTTATGAGATAAAGAAAAGATGCAGAAGCAAAAAAGAACAACAAAAAGACCAGACGATAAAAGTTCTAATTAACAAGACCAAGCTCCTTAGAAAATTAAAGTTTGTCAAGGCTCGCGGAAAAATCCGCTCAGGCATCCGCTCAAATTGGGATTAAACTGAATTTAAAGAAGATTTCGTCCGTGCAATTGCGCTTTAAAAGTAATAAAATGTTTAAGCTGCAGATAACTGGAATAAGAACATTTAAACAACGTGAATACACAAACATTTGTGACCAGGAAGATTCGCAACGCGAATATAAACGGCGAATGGGTCACAGGAATTTACTTTCGTGGAAGACATAGCCTTATTTTAATAAAAAACGGTCTCATTTGATTATTGGAGTACATAAATTTTCGTGCCTCAACTTTGATGAATATGTTTGTTACGCCACACTATCTTACCTCTCCAACACAGCTTTGTTTAACTCCTGAGACAACCTGCCAATACACGCTCCTAGCAGCGTGTTACCTAATGCTTCTTTTACGCCTGTTAACATGCACTGTGCGTAGAGATACATATGTTTGCCGTTGCAACAAGCTTTCTATAACAAACAACAAAACCACTGGTAAGAGAAATATATTGGTTAGTAAATAGTGAGCATGTTTCGTTTCAAATTTAAATCTCCTATGTCCTTTCTCCTTCTCTCGTATATTTATTTACACCCTTTAAATTCCAATTTTACTTTCTTAACACAGAAATGTTAAAAAAGATTAGAGAACAATTTAGTCCTTCTTCTTGTTTTAAACCTTCATAACCTTTTTATACAGACATTTTAGACAGGTTATTTCTTATATAGTCAAAACAAGCTAATTACACTGGTATATTGATAAGAGGATATCAACTTACAACTAGATCACTTAACACGGTCGTTCTGCTTGCAGCGTTTTGTGAGAAATATTTGAACACAGCTGTTTTGACAACTTTCGAAAAAACTTCAATTTGATTACATGCTGAAGACATGGCACCGATTTCACCTTGAAAACCAGCATCGGAAATCAACTAAAAAACACACCACCCCTATATTTATGCATGGTGTACCATTAACTTTCTTATAATACACAAACCATTGAATGACAGGTGCCTCAACCAACCTTTCAAAAAATCTCTGTCGCTAAAGCCACAGGGAAATGAGACAATTTTTTTAGGCGATGGTAAAAAAAATTAATTTTGTTACTATCACTACTACTATAGAATATTCATGCACGTAACCTATTTTTGGTTGCTTGTAACGTTTTTTTGTTACATACATTTTTTGTTGCCAGTAACAAGATACAAAATCAAATCGATTTAATTTTGTATCTTGATACCGGCAACGAAAGTGATGTTGCAAATAACAAAATGTGGTGAGCAACAAAAAGCTGCACTAGCGACACAAGTTACCATTTTTAGACGATAGTAATTAACATAAATTTGTTACTATCGCCTGAAAATATTGTCTCGTGTCCCTGTGAAGTATTGAAGCAACATGGACGCTGTGACGTTTGCTGTTTTAATTCTTAGGGTTCATTCACACAGTTTCTGTATATACTTAGTGCATGTAATTTATTTTTTATGTCAATGCTGTGCAAATGGGGTCACTCCAAGATACTATGTTTAACAATTATACGCCAAAGATTTAACTTATCTAAGCTACACGTTTAGATGCAGTTGCAGGGGTTAAATTTGAAGGTAGGTTTATACAGAAAGTCTATCTTAGGAGGTGTTTATATGAGCCCGGTTGGCGGGCTGGCTCGTTCACGGAGATCTGGCATGTTCCTCATTTTCCTCATATTTTTGCTCATCTGTTTATATGGTCAAACAGGGTGGCTCGGTAGGCGAGATCTCCCTTTTCTCACAGGTGGGATCCCGGTAGGCGGGATGAACATTTTCTGATATAAACAGTAACAAAGAGGTTAGCCCGCCTAAGCGAGATGGTTTATCATGCCCAACTAACATAATCTCTTGTTATGAAAAGTATTTCTTTTGTTCTACATTATTTAATGTTTTCATTGTTCAGAGCCAGCCCGCCTAACCAAAGTAGTTTTTTCTTCATATAAACACAAAATAAAAGCCAGTCCTGCAAGTGATCAAGCCCGTTTGCCAAGCCAGCCTGCCTCCATATAAACAGCACCTTAGTACTATTGAAATGACAAAATCTTTTATTATAGCTGTTAACTTATTAACTCTGTTCTCGATGTGCTCTGTCAGACAGAAGTGACGATAATTTTATCGCAAGGTGCGTCACTTAAAAAATTAACTTGTTTTATATTAATAAAAACATAAACTTTGTAATAGCAAATATACTGAGCTCATCTGCAACCACTACCTTTATCGTGAAATTCAACATCAAACAGTCTGGATGTTTGTCTGCTAGTGTGTAGAACATGGCTCGCCATGGAGAATGCACGATCATTTCTTCAATCCAACCAGGAGGCTAAAAGTAAAGAAAATGATACCTAGCATCAATGAAGAGGTTTGAGACATTGAGAAGGTTTGAGACACTGAAGAGGTTTGAGACACTGAAGAGGTTTCAGATATTGAGGAGGTTTGAGGCAATGAGGATGTTTAAGATACTAAGGAGGTTTAGACATTGGCTTCCTGATTAAAGATTTCCAAAGTTTCCACCTCAGTATTCGCGAGGTACATGAAGTGCAACTTACAAGGACATACAAGCTATAACAATTACAACTTATGCAGTGCTCCGTCTATATGTACCCTAATCTTTTGAAGAGCACTGAGTTATTTATTATCAAAGCTAAATAAAACGTAATCATATTTTTTCAATAAAAACGCTTTTAAGGATGTTATCTATTTTTTAGTCATTTTTAGTTCAAAAAAGTTTTACCAAACCACAATCCGTTATGTTCAAGGTTCCAGAGTTTATTTCTTCACTTTTTTTCTGGTCAATTCAGCTCAATTCTTCTTACGCGTATTAGTAGAAATACAACGAAATTTTTTTTATACACAATCGACACACCTCATACAGTAAAAAAGTACTAAGACAAAGACTTTTAAGCCAATGAAAAAGGGAAATTTTGGTACATCGCCTGATGCAATTTCACTGACAAAGAAAGTTGTCAATCTCCCCATTCTGAACAATTTGGTACCTTGGTTTGAATAATCGTCACCATCGAAAAACATTTCTCAACATTTCTCACAACTCAAAAAAGAACAAACTTCGAAGAACGAACCAACCTGGCCAGCTCCAGAAAATATGGAGTCAGCTTTCTTAGGATCGAAGTTCTTCACAATCAAATCCCTCAGTTGATTTTCTACTGCGGCTTGAACATCTTCCACTGATGCTCCTGTTATAGGAAAAATAATAGAGTTTACGAACAAACGTGAATAACATTCAGTTGCACTTCAGTCATTGCGAAAGATGTTAAATTTTGAAGAGTAAGTCCTTTAGTTTGTTGAGTCAAACTGTAAATTAAAAAATAATAATAGTAAGCCGACACATAGAATGTTCTTGCATTTTATTTCATCACACATAAAAACCGGTGTGGCTATATTGCTCTTTGGGATAAAAAAGATTATCATATTTCAATCATTTAAAATTCAAAATTTTTATTTTATAAACCAAGAAATATTACACGTGTTAAAGACTTTAACATCATAATCACTATGGCAAAAAATTCCATTCCAATTTGGAGCGACGATAAACGCATAAAATTATTTAAAATTTTTGAGAAAATTATTAAATGGAAACTAAACAGTTGCCTACCTGCTACTATCAACCAATCAGCTAGTAGATTCACTTGTTGTGCTGATCCGTGGTAATTGTCAGCAAGCAGGTCGACAAACTCATGCGGGACACCACCAGCATTTAAAAATCTACATTTTGAAAGGAAAATGCGCTCCTATTTTACACAAACCCTTTGATATATTTGCTATATTGAAAACATTTTCAGATCACAGGAGGGAAAAAAAGAGTACCAATCGAATTAGAGATTACATTAGTTAAAATTTGGAGTGCAGTTTCTTTATTCGCAGGAGAAATAAAGACAATAATCAGTTAACACCCAAACACAAATTAACTATTCACTAAGAATTCATTGTTGATTAAAATCTTGCAAGCAATTTTCAGGGGAGGTCAGCAAAGAGCTCTTTCTACAGGTGTAATGGCACGATTTTAAATGGTAGTGTTTTCAAAACAGACATATACTTTGCATTGGTTATAACAAAAAATGACCTTTTAACAACAGAACCAGCTGATGTCTCCATAATAAAATCTTTTGTCCCCAGTAGTTCCTTACATTCATCAATGATCCCTTGATTATCCTGGTATTCGAAATCGTCATTGGACCGCTAAAATGGATAATAGAGAAAATATAAACAGTTTGCTATGCAAAAGTAAGCGCTCATATAATATCAATATGTGGAGATAAAAACATCATGACTTCCCTGTACAATGACATGACAGATGACATTTAAAACATGTACAACTTACAGGGATGGAACTTACAAATCTAGAATAAGGATTTATTTTTTGCTCCATGAGGCAAACCAATTTGTTAGAAAGTGTTCTCAAACCTAAACCAATTTCGTTCGGTTAGCTCATGTACCACACAAATACATGAGCTGTCCATGTGATATACATTTAAATTCAAAGACATATTAAGTTTTAGGAGAAATACAGGTGATCATACCATTATTTCCTCGTCCCATTTTCCACCACCAGGAGGAGAGCCATACTGAAAGTGCTCATCATCATCCTCGTCCATGGTTAACTTCTATTTTGTTGTCGTGCTTCAAAATTTAATTTCTCATTTCTCCTTTTGTCTATTTACATTTACTGGAATAGAAGTTGTTTAGTTTTCAGCAAGGTTTCAAAAAAACACATTTTACTCCCTACCTTTGTTATTAATTATATACTGTGATTCGTGCTTTGATTTAAAAAACAGCAACAATGGAAAAGAACTAAATTGGCATTGGTGTTGTTTAGTTGACTCTCTTGACACAGGGTAGATTTGTATCACATAAAACAAATCATGAAAATGTCTGTGTTATATTTGTTGGAGAGAAAAAGACAAAGCACACAGGGATAAGGTTGCATGTAGAAAGACACTACCCTCATTAAATGCTTCACTTCTTTACATAATGAGAATTTGTACAAGCACTAATATTTGTAATAAATAAATGTTCTCTTTAATAATGAAAAAAATAATAAATAAATATTAAAATAAGGTATATTTTGCGAAGAAAAAAAATTGTGAAACAAATCCTAGCTTGCATGACATTAAGAAGAAAATATATAAACAAAGTAAATTGAAAATTTAAATCGAAGCAAACAAAAATTAAATCTATTTTTCATATTTTAAATTGATACATAAAAGTCATCACAACTAAAGATAATATAGTGCGATCATATGTACACATAGTACGATAAACTCTGGCTTCGTTGGAGCAACAGGATGTGTAAATAAAATATAATAGAATATAACTGACATTTCTTTTGATTCAATATATAATAAAGACATTTCTTCTGATTCAAAGTTACCAGCTATGGCAAAACAACACAAACAAAAAACCCCGCTGAATAATGTGTAAATTAAAAAAATTGTAATGCATCACTAGATATTGATACATGTGTGATATATATGTGTGTACGTACAACTTCGGATTAGAGTTGGTCAACAAGTTGCACAAATCAAGAGAGTTTATCAACATAGTTTAACACAAAGATAAATACAACCAAATGTTAACAATAAAATATTATTTCGGTCTTCATTTTCAGATGACAATGTGATCCACAAACAGAAGCACAATAAGACAATGGATTCTATACGTCCACCTTGTGTCTAGGCTGACAGTAATAATGATGTTAATGTTGTTAAAGAACCATTTAATTCTATTTCACAAAGCGTCGAAATGAAATTTGTGGGATTCTTTACGTTTCTCTCTTTCATCTTCTTTCTAAAGAATCAGATAGTAAACACATGAACAACAAATATAAAAACTTTGTAAAGTGGACATATAAATTGTAATGCTTTCATAAAACACCTATGGTAGCTACTTTTATTTTTTACTTTTTTATTCCGCTATTTGACGAACAATTTCTTTTCTATATATTTGTAGGAAATAATTCATAACGTTTTCAACCACGTATAAAACTTAAACAATACAATATCAAGATTTTGGCTACCACTGTAATTTAGCTAGCTACCTTTAATAAGGGTAGCTACAACTTTTTATGACCCTTCACTTTTTTTTACCTACAGCTAGCACCAAAGATGTACTTTCGTTTTATTTCCTTGCTTTATCCTTATCATAACATTATAAACTAGCTAATACATTTTATTACTTTACCACCATAACGCTAATGCTAGCATGGTTAATGCTAATGCTAGCATGGCTAGCATGGTAGCATGGTTAATAGTGAGTGTAAATTTATAGCTAACCAAGCAACAAGCCACAGATGTGTGATTTTAATGCTTTTTATTAGATGTGGCTAGGTAGACTTTTGAGTCTATATTATTTGATGGAAAATGTGGATAAAAATGGTATACTTTCATTTAATACTACTTTTACCTTTTCTTTTATATGAAGTATTAAAATGATACCAGCGATTAACAAACAGGTTCCAATTAATACACCCCCGGTTTGCAAAAGAAGTTTACTTGGTGTAACAAGAAGCTTGGTCACCCATCTAAATTAAACAAGCGTACATAAACATAGTTAGAACAGGTAAGAAATACTTTTTCTGTACACGTTAAATAATAATTACTTCAAATAGACACAAACCTCCTGATTTTAGCACTCAAATATTATATTTGAACTTTCTATCGACAAATATAAAATATAACAATCATAAATTTGCTGGAACTACATACTACAATCTATCCCATAATGCATTCACTAAACACTCCCTCTCAAAGAAGTGCAATAAGTACCGGCGCCCTTAATTGACACAATAACATTCTCTCAATGAGAAAAAAAAAGAATGGTCCGATGACTCAAAAAACTGACAAGAAATTGACCAATTATTTTCCAGGAGTTGTTTCTACTTTGCCACTTTTCAGGGGGTTTTTATGCAGCAGAATATTCCATTTAATACTTACTCGGATGGTTTGTCTTTTGGATAGGGTATAACAATAACTTGTGCGTTTGGAATAATGGCAGTCCAACTTTTCACTCTGTCGACCTGTTTGTACAAAAAGTAAGTTTTAAGTTGTTAGGTATGCTGCAAAAACTAAACACAGTGCTATAAATGAAAACATGAATTATCCTGAATTAAATTCATTTCATTTTTTAAAGTGTCAATGCGTGTATTAACAGATGTGTGTTAATTAAACGAATCATGATTCCTGCTCACATTAAAACTTATGAAGGAAGTATAATAACAATTTAAGGATAAAAAATACATGTTACATATATGTTACATACATGTTACATCCTTAAATTCTATTTTGTATTCCTAAATTTTATTTAACAATCAAAACAAACAGAATGTGGGTGGCTTCATTTAAAGAGCTTAAACCGCCAATTTTTATTTCTCATCCATATGCTCACCAACCTTTTGTGGACCTTTAGGCAAGCCAACTATAATTTCTTCAACAAAATTAGGTGATCTGCCAAGACCAAATACAATATATGGTAATTGCAATGCATAATAAGCAGTCTGACTGATTTGCACACCTTAAAAGAAAAAAAGAAAAACGTAGTTTACAAATGTTTTTTTTCAATTTCATACCCATTTGAATTAATTTGCAATGTAACTTGTTTTCACAACCATGTGATATCATACTAAACTAATTGTCTCCTCTGATGTCATCGATTAGATACAATACAAAGTTCCCCCAGATTTTAAGCAAGCCTGAAGTTTTAAACTTAATGATATAAGTTTGTTACTTGAAGAGAATATTTTTTCCAAAAAGCAAAATGGCTTCTTGTACGCCTATTGTGAAAACCATCAGAAGAAAAAGGAATTTCTTTCTTTAAATTATAAATTGTGAAGAATCAGCAGATTCTGATGGTACCATCTCCGAGGTTGGTAAAGAAGAAAACACAACTTGCACAATCATTAATTAATAAGTCATTTCTCTTCAACATAGCTTGTCCCCAGATCTCTCGAACATTTTCATTGAAAAAAAAAAGATATTTTTGTTCCATCCCTTTTGTTTAGCTCTTAACAAGAATTATTGTCACACACGCCTCAAAAAGATAAAGTTTATGTGGACATATCACTGAATAGTAGTTTCAATGATGAATGGACTAAAAAATTTATTAAAAGGTTCCAAAAAATGAACCAGATTTCAATAAGCCCACTGAAATCACACCATAACGAGTGCCCATACCATGGTCATCTTTGCCTTTCGAAACTTGTATGTACCTTGTGTTTGACGTAGCTTAGAACAACTTTTCTTTATAATGTGGTAAACCCATTTCAAGCATAGGCAAAAAGATACACTGATTTGTTTATCATTTTAAATAATTTGCTGGTTGTGATACCAAATAGAGTTTTTAGCCAAAGATCAGTGCAACTTGTTGTGAGACATAATATAAAGTTTATTCTTTCCCAAAATTTTAATTTAATGGAAAAGAATCTACATCTGTCTTTATTTATATGCTAAAAGGGCTGCCATACAATTCACAATTTGGATATTTTCTTAATATTAATATACCAGTTATTGTGTAGACAACCTTTTTTGGGTTGCAAGGTAAGACAAGTTATAAGTTACATTTTAGCACAATTATCCCAGCAAATCTAATTTTTCAAAAGGTCTTCTTTAGGTGACTATGTATATCCAGCAAAATAAAAAATGCCCAGACTTCTCAATTATGCTTGCTCGGAACAAAGGGATAAGGAACGTACAATTGCCAATGGACTGTTAGCCCTGGACACAATGCTACCTATATTGCAATGTCTTAGCTATGGATGTCTCTACTTAAAAAAATGATTGATTGTTGCACAAGCTTTACGAATAGTTTAACATGCTTAATTGTAGTTATGGAAAAAGAATGCTTTGTGCAAACTATCGAGAAACTTAAATAAATGCACAATATTTAAAAGTCTGAAACTTAAAAAAAGTTTTCCAAAATTTCTTTTATCTTATATCATAATACGGAGTGTTTGTGACGGTCATAGTGGATATTATCATTTTCCTTTGATGTTGCCGAAATTTTCTTTGAAGTTGCCAAAAAAAGTATGTCTCAAATGTTACATTTTATGACATTATGACGCAACGTCACTAACACTACTTTAACGTCAATATCCTTATTAAATTAATGAAGCCATTACAGTGCACTTAAAATTTTGAGGGCAAATAACTTGGAAACGAGGTGGTGACGTCAATGATTTTTCACTGCGTGGATAACTAGGGATCACCTAGGACCAATTTGGGTAATTTTCCCAAACTTTGGTCCCCAAATCCGTTTCAGAATGGGCGGGTTAATAACGTCATCAAAAAACGTTAAAACAACCATTTGTCAAAAGTACATGATCCTATACATTTTCTTGATCAGCCTTTCAAGATCTATATGATGAAGGCAACAGGTATACAAATTTCTTAAAAAAAAATTTAGGGTTTTGACGGTCCATTG
This sequence comes from Hydractinia symbiolongicarpus, assembly GCF_029227915.1. Lineage (NCBI taxonomy): Eukaryota > Metazoa > Cnidaria > Hydrozoa > Anthoathecata > Hydractiniidae > Hydractinia > Hydractinia symbiolongicarpus. Next base: position 12,042,559 of record NC_079885.1, on the reverse strand, counting down.
CTGCATCAGCAAAATTTTTAACGCCTTATATCTCCTTAGGCGTTTGTCGAAAACATATGATCCTATCCATTATTTTGATCAGCGTTTTAACCACATTACAGGCAACGAATAACTAAACTTTATCAATTTTTTTGTACCTGCACTACTGACGTCAGCAAAAAATCTAAAACAACATATTTTTTATTGTCCTTCTGCAAGTGGATTTCTCCACGGGCCTTATCAACTAGTTATTATTAACAAACATTTTAAAAAAAAAGTTGATGGATATGTCTTAAGAGTCATATTACTAGGGGGTAATAATTTCACATTTCCTTCTTTCGATAAACTCTGCGTAGACTCAGCCTGCATATCTTGGTGCAGTATCTAAATATGACTAACATGAGCAGCAATCAACAAAGGTCATAGGTTGAAGCCACTGCTATTATCCTCCCTTTTATTGTTTCATTTCCTTTCCATTAATTTTCACAGCCATCTTCCAATTACACTCAAGTTTTATGTTTGCAAGCAATAAAAAATTTAATACGGAATGGTAAAAAAAGCTTGTTGAAAAAATGACAAACTGAAACATGTTCACTGAATGAAGAGATATATGTGTAAATAATTCTTAACAGAAAAATAGAAAAAACACGTAAAAATCTTCTAAAAACTAGTAAAACAATAATATTGAACTTGAATTTACAACCACAATAAAGAGAAGCAAGTTCATACCCTTTGCATGGATTCTGTTTCCATCGGTATTCGTTGTTGTCATTCCAATCATGGCCCCAACTTGATTAGCACCATAAGACTACAGAAATACAAAATTTTCACTGCTCATGCAACTAGTCTGTCATGTCATATAAACCTCTTTTTCAGATTTCTCCTTAAATATTTATTAAAAAAAGATAATATCAAAACTTACCGCAGTGTTTTTTAGTCCAGATAAAACTAAATTAAAAAAAAAACCATGTGGTAAAAACGGTAATTTGTATTCTTAGAAACAAGAAAACTGATGGATCTTATGCATTATAAGGGTTTTTTTCAGAAATGTTTACACTTTTCTTTACATGCCAATACAATATCTCAGAATAAGTATAGGGAAATATTCACCTGCTACTTTAAGAAAAGCAGTATCCAAATTGAATTCATTTTTAAGGATTTTTGTATAGAAAGTGTCAGCACGAGCCGCGTTTTGACAGGTGACAACAAAATCTAGAGCACCATTCTCAAATACGTCCAAAAAGCTAACAGTCAGCGGTAAATTGGCAGAATGATTCTAAATAAGGTATATATAAACACAAATAGTGTGGAGCATTACACAGCAGGATGGTACAGGAAACCCCAGCACAGTATTATTTCCTACACGCTTTAAAACATATAACATGGTACTATTTTGTTGAAAATAAGCTATGTGAGTCTGTTTAAAAAAGCACTTTTTCAACAACATCATCATTGGATGAAAACATGCAATGAAGAATTTCTATTAATTGATTAATTAAAATCACCTCTAATTCGTGAACAGTAAAAGTCCGACTTCCGCTGCATCCAGACTGTCTATCATCTGCGCATGGTGAATTCATCAAATATGATATAAATTTTCTATCCCTAAGAAAATAAACACATAAAAGAAAAACAATATATATTTGAAACTATACTGAAATATATATAAAAGCCATATAAATATAAAAAGCACCTCTTGTCTGATAAACATACATCAGGCCTGGTCCAGTGAAGTTTTACATTGTAACATTGTAATATATATATTTTTTGTTCAGTCTAGATGTTTCTTAACTTTAATGAAAATCTTCTAAAAATTTATGAAGTCAGACTCGACCTTGGGATTTAAGAAGATCCCTGTCAATTTATTAATTTAATTTGTCAATTTTCTCATAATTTCAGCCTAAAGTTAAGGAAAATTGTGTTTCTTATGAAAAAAAAATGTAATGGCATGAAAATAAGTTTACCCAGTTTTTTTTTGGAGAACAGTTACAGCATCAACTTTGCCATTGCTGTCAACGTCACCTAAAACAAAAGTGTCATCATTATTTGATTTGACACAAACGGTATCTGCAGGTGGTTTTAAAGGGTCTGCTTACTTTATGGATCATGTTGAATTCGAAGTTTACTTATGAAGAAATAGAAAAAGATATGTGTTGGCTTTTATGGTTCAATAACCAACATTACTTAGAGGGCACAATACGAAGATAGTTCTTCATTAAAGCAAAACCAGATCAGTTTGTTTACTACTACTATAACATAAAACTCACCAAAACGGAGTGTAAATGGATGTTTTGCATTAACTTGCATTTGATCGACAGGAAATTTCCAATCATGGTTTTTGTTGTTTATCAGTAAAGACAACTAAATTGAAAAAAAAAACCATAAAGTTAAAGCTGATTGTATATGACTTAGTGAGTGAACTATGTGAGGTATTCTGACGATGATATACATGGGTGGTGGATGAACTATTTAATGTTTTTTTTTTCTATGAAAAATACTATAATAGAAGATATAAAAAAGGGATAATAAAAAGCTAAAAAAGAATTTACAAACAGAAGAAAAATTCATTATATTAACCCATTAACAAGTTTGACTAATTGAGGGATAAAAAATTTCTAAGCTTGATACTCTGAATTTGTTTTTCTAATAATTTAATTTTTTATTTAGATTACCATAAAACCTATATTACTTTAAAAATTGTAAAATAATTTTAAATGGAACGATGCCAAAAATATATTGTCTGTTCCGTAAGTGCAATTACGTAGACTTGTTTCATCTGGGTCTTAAAAGTAAGAGTGGCATGGTAAAAGGAAACCCAAAGTATAAAATGATGTTGGATTTTTATTATAGAGCTTAAAAAGTTAAATATTCTAAAAAGCTCTTTCTGTTTTCAAGATGTTTGCATTTAAGAATTTCCATTTAATTAAGCTGCATAAATGATGTCATATTTAAGCAATAGCAAATTTTGACATCTTCTGTAATCAGTAATTTTTGACCTGATAAGAGATGTGCATTTAAATTTTATCAATGCATGAATAGATATTATAAAGAAGAATTGATTAACATATAACATTTTTTTTTGCTGACGACCCCATTACTTAATATCTGCACGTCGGTTTGAAAGCCATCATTCAATTTACATATAAATATTGTTTGTGCTACAACTAGTTATAAAGTTTAATTAATAACACAACTTACCTGTGTTAAAATGCCCATCCCAAAAACGTTGCTGGAATATTTACTATGTTTTGTTCCACACACATAATTTTTTTTTTATTTATAAAAGAAACATTTTATCATTTTTTAAAATAAATGTATTCAAACTTGTTTTTGAAATGGATCATTGAAATTGATTATTTCAGCCCTAATATTTGCACTAGTTTAGTTACACCAGTGATGTATTATGGAGGGTGATCCTATCTCCCTTTTTACACAACATAGCATAATGAAGTGTTGGGTACTTTTACCTGTACCCCCGCCATCACCCACAAATAAAATAAATATTATGGCAGGCATATTTATTGGGAACATAAACCATTTGTCGTTATTTCATTAAAATTTAGGTGTTTTTCAAAAAATCTCAGCTGACATCTCTAAAATTGCTTAAAATACTGCACATCAAGATTTATGTCATCATTGTACTCTTGGTTTAGAAGAAATGCCTGTTTAGACACATGACTAAATGACATTTACAGCAGTTCCACTTGCACTTTTTGTTGATTTTTTGTAAGGTAAAATATGCAGTAATAAACAAGCATTTCCACAAATAATTTTTTTACACCTTTTGGTAAAACTTATTCAGTTTAAAAGATGAGGTATTGTATCATGTTTATCATGCACATCAGAATTTGCCTGTAGCACTGCACTTGGCAGATCATGCTGTGCTTAATGGCTAGTTAGATAAAGATTAATAAATTAAACAGGAAAAAAGAGAAAGAAATATGATAGAAAAAACATCAAAACTTTTAATAGACAAACAAAAACACACTTTAATATACTAACATTGCCATTATCATTTTCGCCATTAAAATGATGTACATAAAGCCTGGAATCTGCGCAATCATTACTTCCACATACTGGTAGCAACATTTCTAAATGTCCATCACCATCTACCGAGTTGTCATATAATTGTTAGTCGAAGAAATGTCATAAAAAGATGTATATGAATGAGAATTTTTTGTAGTTTAAAAGTTTAGCAGAGATTTATGTACATAGGAAATCATTACACAATAATTAAATTAAAAAGACAAATACCCACCAATGTCAGCATAAGACATTTGTCCATACAGCTTTGGATCATCAGGTATTTTTATCACAAATGTGTGAACCAGAGAAAAATCTTGTTTATCCTAAAGAAATAAAAAACTTAATCATTAGTGTTCTTAAACTTAAGAATTGGACAAAAACATTTCTAGTTCACCTGTTTTTGTTCCCATCTTTCTAACATCAGTTCATTGTTACTTCCACTTTTTGATTTCACCAACAAATCTAAATTAAAGATTTAGATGTGTAGTTTAATTTAGACCATATATATTAAACAATTAATTCATCTCCAAGCGCCAGGATTTCGCCAGTAATATCACTTCGATTGATAAAATACCCTCTCATTAGAAAAAATTTATTTTTCCTTTTGTGATGAGAGGCAGAGTTGTATCATCTAAATGCAGCCTACTAACCTGGGTGCATATCCCCAGTAACATCAACAAATGCATTGGTGTTAGGAACAGCTAATGTGGTATAATTGTCTGCTTGTGGTTGAAGATGAAAACCACTATAATGAAAACAATACAATACAGCACAGGAAGACAGGGTTTAATACAGAAATATATAACCTCAACCTGAAAAAAACCACTAAATGTTTAGATGATGTTTACTTATCCTGGTGTATCTTGTATTTCTGTTTATCTATCTCTAGGCTGCAATCCAGCATTCGCACTAGCTATTAAACAGCTTTTTCTCAATTTAAATTTATCTTGCATTTCCCGTTACATTAGAAAAATTAACTATATTTACTCCAAAATATGGGACTCCCGTCATACAAGTTGTGAAGAATTAAGATTTCATTTTTACTTCAAACTACCTTGATGAAATTCTCATTTAGCATTTAAAAGCCACTATTTTAGATTTCTGAATTACATACTGGTCTCCTTAGTAATACCCATATTCTGTTCAAAAAGGTAGCTGAATTGCTACTTTGTACCCCATAATGATGTCTGGGATATGTATGACAGGTTAAAATCGAATTTGTATCTTGTGCTAAGAATGCATGGAATAGTAAAACCCAGCATATATGAACAACAGGCGAAGATCCACAAAATGACTGATATGAACAAAATGCGAAAATCTGAAGACTAGAATATAGATGACGGGAAGGGTGATCCAAATGCATATTACGAGATATAGTATTCATCTACAAAATGTACTAGTCCAAAAGGCTCATGGAAAATCCACTTACGCAAAAAAGAAACAAAAAAGATCCAACATTTGAATTTTAATGACATGAGCAATGACCCGTCGATGCACAAAAAGATTTTTTTCACACTGTTACTTAGCCGTTACTTGTATTGTACATAGCTTAAAAAAATGATCAAAAATGTATATGATCAGGCTGTTTTAATCAGCGGTTAAGAGGATATGAGTTTTGCAGTGGCCCATATACATAAAAACAATTTATTTTTAAATTTGTTAAGCTATATTACGCCATTGTATGGAGCTTGAAACGCTGACAAAGAAATGTGTAGGATCCTGTACTTTTGATAAACGCTTAGAGATATTGGGGTTTAAAGGTATTTTGATGACATCATCAATCCGTCTGTTTTGAAACAACGAATAGGTTGACCCAACTTTAGAAAATTAGTCCTATTTTGGCCCCTGATGGTACTTAGTTACCCTCGCAGGAGAGACGTCAGTTATTTCCACTTGTATATTTGCTCTCAAACTTCAAAGTACACTGCAATGCCTTCACCAACTTTAATTTTAATAATATCATTGACGTCAATCTTTGTAATTACGTAATGTTTAAATAGCCCATAAACAAATTAGAATTATCTTTTGGAAATAGGAGTAAAAAAAGATGTCCTTTTAAAGGTCAAATATTGACCTGGATCATTATTTTTTGTGACAGACAAATATTTGGTATTAATATAAAAGATGAAATATTAAAATATATAATGTAACAGGTATGTTCACACTTAATTGGTTAATGTATAACCCTCGATGTACGAATAACCAACCTGTTGGGAACATACAGCCAATAGGACCTTGTACCATCCTCCTTAGCACCAAATAAATCTGGAAATAAGTCTCCGTTGACACTATATTAAAAAAGATTATCTTCTAGAACAAGATTCAAAATTGATATCAAAGTATGAATTATTTTACATATTCACCACTTACTCCATTACCAGCGGTTGGTCAAGCATCTTAGCATCCAAGTTTCCTAGAATACAATTAAGGCACATAATATTGATAAAAAAATCAAAATTGTGTGCCGAGGTTATGGTCTTTTCTGAAAGAAGATAGTTTGGCAATCTATACCTAACCACCGTTGTTCTTTAATAAAAAAAAGATAATTGAGAGTTACAATGGAGAAAAAGATCAACAGAGATAAAAAAATATATCGACCTATCACAAAAACTGATTTTTATTTGGTTATAGAGGATGAAAAGTTATTTTTGTATAACTATAAGATATTCAAAAAATAAAGTTATGCGGACTACCTTATCACATCATATATAATAATGTCATAAGACCAGATGGTGATGTTTAAAGATAAAATAAAAAAAATGAAAAACTTTTTTTAACTCTTTATTTTCTATAAGATAAAAAAGCAATTTTCGTGTTAGGGCTTTAAAGGTTAATTTTTTACCTTTCTTCAGCTTTCTTCTATCACCAAAATATACTTCAACGAAAGTTTCTGTCGAACTTTTCTTTTTAGTTGACAGCAAAACATCCATGCTACCATCTCCATTAAAATCAGCCAATGCAATCCCAACTATATTACTATCAGATCTACAAAAAAAACATAAAAATTTACTTAAAAATTATGTACATATATATTAAAAAAGTGTTTAAGGGATTCCAACGTACTTTTACATGTTTGACTTTTTTTTCATGAGAATTAGAAAAAACTCCTTAACAATTATATGAAGTTTTTTAAGTTTTCCTTCTACTTTTTATGAGATTGTAAACAGTTTGTGTGATAGTTTTGTGATGTTTTTTACATTGCATTCATTATAACATTCTGAATAGTAATTAAAAAATAGGCAACATACTTTTTCTTCATTTTTGCAAATTAAAGATATGTCAGTTAGTTCTCATCAGCGAACAAATAAAAATACAATCAATTGCAAAAAAGTGCTGATGAGTTGAAGTATTGCTACAAAATAATACTACAGTAGACTCCTGGTAACTAGAACACTGATTAACTGGAACTTTTATTAGCTCGAACCATTTTTTGGTCCCCCTTAAGTTAATTTCTTCGGATAACTCGAACTTTTTAGTGTCTAAGTAGAAAATAAATGTTCGGAAAATGAATACTGGTATGTAATGTAGCCAGAAATTTCGAAAAGGCTGTTCTTAAATATTCCTTTTGTTGGCAACGTGATAAAAGAGAAGGCTCTTCAATTTGCTGAAAGTTTTGATCTTACAAACTTTAAACCGTCAGGTGGATGGCTGGAGAAGCGGGAAAAAATGTTAGAAAATAAACACATTCTTGCATGTAACAAAATTTCCTTCATTACAAGTTATAGTCCACTTTTAAATTATAAGTTCTGTTTTTTTTAAATGCCACCATACACATTTGTCCTGACAGTTGGATAATGCAAGGCACTTACATGCTATCTCCATCCATAATATTTACTGCATTTTCCACTGGGATTGGCACATAAAAAAAAAATCCTTTTTGCAAACTTTCCGTTTTTCCCTAACGGCAAATGGTTAATTAAGTGTTGAACAAAAACTATCGGCAAAGTCAAACCGATATATGAGATTTCTTTCAGTGAAAACTTACTACATTGTAACATTTGTAAATTGTATAGAGTTGAAGAAAAATTGCCTTAACTCAAACTAATATCTTATTTTTGTTAAGTTCAAGTTAACGGGAGCTTCGCTTAAGTCGAATATTCGTTAAGTCAAACTGTTTACTCTGGTCCCTTGGGGGTTCTAGACACCAGGAGTTAACTGTTTATCAAACCACAGTTTGCATTTTAAAGTTTTGTTTGAGTTTGTTGTAAATGTTTATTATGAAGAAGGATGTCTGCATGCTTAAAATAATCAAAATTAAATTTTTTAAACTCATCGTCTGCTATGTTGAGCATGCACTATGCAAAATATCTTGCTATCTTGGGCAATTTCCGTCTCTTTAGCATTAAATCTGATAAGAACAGCCTAGAATCAAGGTAGCCTTAAAATAACTTGTGTCACTTCCTTTATAGAAAACTAGTTGTTAGGTAGTAAAAAAATCCACAAGACTTCACCCAACATTGCTACTTACTGCTTCCATTTAGCCTTCGTTATGTGTTGGAAAGATAGACAGGAGTAAAAATCATTTATGCAAGCCTTTGACTAAAAAGCTGAATTTATTTCAGAGCATATCTGTCCCATGTCCTGGTTATATGACTAACATGGCTACACACTCTTCCCACAGTCTTTTGAGTTGAGAAACTTTTGTGGTATAAAAACAATTGGCAAATTTTAGGGATTAACGTTTGCGGCAAGACCTTTGAGAAAATTACGAGAATAAAATTTCGCAGTTGGGAAACTTAAATTACCACAAAAGTTTTATCTCTTTAAGTATGGTCTTCATTAATAAATGTCATACGGACTTGTGGGATGGTTCTAAATGTTCTTGTCCTTTGTTTGAATATCAGTGTATTACACCGGCCAATGATAAAAGTTGTAGCATGAAGGTTGACTGACATCAATGTTACATGCATGCTTTTAAAAGCTCTTACTATAGAAGTGCATTGTATTTAAGGACCAAATAAGCCTGGGGACAAGGTTGACATACACTTAATTTGCAAATGGTTACCTCAATTTTTTTTACCTGAACGCTGTTATGACGAAGCTAATGTTAATGTTATGTATCAGAAAAATATCATCAGAAAAGAAATATTTTGCAATAATTTTTGTCTCTTATTGAATCAGTGTTCTTATATATCATAAATGCAATAATTCAAAAAAAATAATTATAGTTTCGTCATAATCTGCTAATATTACCACACCAAACTAGACAATAACAAACAAACCAATAAAAAAGTTGCGGAAGATTTTACCCCACAGTTAAATCCACATCTCCACTTTTTTCAAATTTCAACTTCTTTACTTGCCACAGATAAAGACTCAGCTTTGTCTCTAAAAGGTAAAAAAATGCCTGAATTTACTTGAATATCATTTTTTATAATTTAGGCCACAAAAGATTTTTGTTATCGTACACAATAAATCAGACTTGGTATTCAAGTAATGGTGGGCGATTGTGTATGATCAGAATCGGGTACGCCAACAAGAAAATATGTGAAATTGGGTGGCGTAATCGTTTAATGTGTCTTCAGCAGATGATTTTTTTAATATAGTATATAGAAAATAGAAATTTGAATGTTGAGTCACAGTGAAAAAATATTTCAATCAATCATTCTTAAAATAGATCTCGGAGAAAAAACAAGTATTGTGCAATAGTTCATTCAAAAGTGTGTAAACAAAGTTGTTTATTTTCAAGAATATGTGGACGTAATTCAATTCAAATTCTAAAACCTACATCATGCGAGAAAAAAAAGTATGCGCAATAAATCCATTAAAACACATGCAAAACAAAGTTGCTTATTTTCGCTAGGTTTTAATGTAATCAATTCAACACTAAAAATATATTTTGCACTAAGAATTTTTTAAAAAATCAAGACATATAAGCAAACCTAAGATATATGATGTTAAAAATTCTTACAAATTTCTTGTGCTCGATTTTTCGGCCCCATATTTTATGTCACATTAATGACACAAACGTAAAAAACAGTACACAAAAAGAAGCAAAAAACGCAATGACATGACACACCCTAATATTTTTTTGTGTGAATATTGCATGAGATAACATGGTGAAATTAGTTGCTGTGCAAATTTTTGCTCCTGGTAAGACCTGAATGTTCTTTTTTTCAAAAGTTACTTCAAAACTTACCACGATTTGAAATGACAAATATATCTGTTGTTTTGTCCGAATTAAAATCGCCATATGCAGCAATAATCCCTTCCACATTACTCAGACCAACATCATTTGTCACGTCAGATATAATATCACACAAAACACATGATACACCAAATAAGGATGACCAAAATAGCAAGATCTTCATGTTGTGCAATCAAGTTTAGTTAACATCTGTAATACAAATAATCACTTTAATAAAATTAATATATACCAATTTTTACAAAAAATTTACAGTAGCTAATCAATTAACATCGAGATTACAAATATATGCATTTATAAAAAATATAGCTAATGAACCTTTGGCACGTAATTTTTTCACTTTAATCCTTAGGTGTATGAACAATCAGGCTTCTAAATAAAATCATAGCACGTAACCTTTCTTAGAAATCATTCATATTGTGAAAATTAAAAAAGTAGGAAAGAATTTGCAAAATTATATCTTTTAGAAAAGGTCGCATGACATCTAGAATTTTAAAAAAGAAAAATATGAATGTCTTGTTGCATGTTCAAAAGTAAATGGGTAAAACCCATTGATCACTTTTGATTTTAAATAAAAAGGTCAAATCGAATTCTTTGATAAGAAAAAAAAAACAGAAAGAGATTTTCTTTGAAGTAAGGGGTCAGTCAGAACCCTAAGATACTTTTAAATCAAGTTCACAGTGGCCACGCTTAATTCCTACTATATGAAACAAGGTTGAAAAAAAGAAACTTTCTAAGGGCACCGAATTTGATGAGTAAAGAATATGTTCTGGGTAGGCAAAATGATTTCCACGTATGTTACATGGTGATCATTGTAGAGGCCTGTTTGTGATTACTCCCCATCACGCACCTAACATACTAAGGTTAAGCTATCAATCATGCAGCAAAAAATTTAAAGAAAAGAAAAATTTTAAAGAGACAGACAGCTGTGTATAATGCAGCCTAACCAAGGAGAATGTTATTAGTAATAAAAAACTCAGTTAAAATCCTAAATGGCCTATACTATAATGCGAATTATAATTTGCTAAAGTTATATAAATTATCTAAAAATGCAATATGTTAAAAATTAGTGAGCACAATTTTGTAGACATTATTTTAAACAAATTGTTTTCGCACAACCTATATTGATGATAGTTATAAGATTCACAGTTTAATCCACATGACTTAAAAAAGTTTTAAAAAATGATTTTAAATTAGTATGTGCTTAAGGTGGATTTATCAAGTCCAAAACTGCATGGTAATTTTTTAACATTCCTATACAACATATAGTTATACATTCTAGAACAGGTTTACTTAAAATTAAGATAAAAAATTTATATCATAATAAACACAATTCAAGAAGCAGTAAATTAAAAGTTTAACAACAAAAAGCTAAGATAAAATTTCCAAGCTTCTAGATATATTAAATTGCAAAATTGTTAAAAGTTAAAAATTCTTTTAGTAAAGGGGTCAGGGTTTCAATTAAAACTTGACAATTTGAAACATCCAACCTGGAAGACAATTTTTGAAATTAAAATAAACAAAGAAACATGTAAAAGGATAAACATACTTTAGGAACAAAAATTGAACTAAACAACAAATTACACAAATTATTCTTGTACAGGTCTTGTCTGAGCTTTCACCTTTGTAATCGTTCCCAAATAAAAAGACTTGTTGTTTAAATGGGACTGACTCAGTGCATAAAGAAAACCACATATAAGCGTTTGAAATAGATACACTGAAGACACGAAACATAGTGCTTAAACAGTTGATAATTGTACATAGTAGCAACAAAAAAAAAGACAGCAAAACATGTAACATGTATACTGAAAACAAACAAAAAATATAACAAAACACACACCTACATTTGCATAAATGTGGATAAATTGTTTAAGTTAATTTGAATGAAATAAATGTAATTGTTTTGTTACTTTTGAAAAACAGCTTTTTGGCAAATCTCCTATCCTTGACTTCATTTATGTCAAAAAATGCAAGCAATATTATTTATAGCAATAAGATAAAGTTGTCTTTGCTGTAACAATAAGATACACAAACACCCAGGCTAAATTAAAAATAATCAAAACAACTGCAATTGCAAGGAATTCATTTTTATTAGTTTTGTGTCGACAGCAACAACAATACATTCCAAAAATCGCTCCAATAGGACCGCCATAAAACGCCAAATAAAACAAAACCCATTCAGCAGTGCGATGATAACCTTCAACTGCACTAAGTTTGTCCATCCAAAACAAACATGCCGTTACAACATTCAGAAAAGCCAAAAAGATTCCTAATACAATACGCACATCAACATTCCCAAAGCAACCACCAAGGAAAAATATTGCAGTCACTACTAAGGTGTAAGCGAAAGCAGCAAACACTTGACCATATTTTCCACAGTGACACATTATAGAATATTTATATTTCACTAGCTGCAATAATAAAGAAAATGGTCTTTTTTAAAAAACTTGATGTATATCCTTAGCAAAAAGTAGTGATTGTAAAAAATATAAGAAAAATGTAAGAATATTTTCCTTGCATCCTAAACAGAAGGTATCAAATTTAGATTAAGAAATATTTATGATGACTAAAAATTGCAAACTTTGCGAATAATTTTTCTTAAAGGGAACCCGAGGTATAAAATGATGTTGGGCTTATATTATAGAGCTTAAAAAGTTGGTTAACAAGTCTTTTTAAATTTCTTAAAAAGCTCTTTTCGTTCTCAAGAAATTCACATTTAAAGAATTTCAGATTTAATTATGCTGCATGAATTATGATGTCATAATTTCAGTAATAGCAAATTTAGACATTTTCTTTCTTCAGTAATTTTAGACCTATTAAGGGGTGTGCATTCAAACTTTATCAATGCATAGATATTATAAAGGTTAATTGATTAACATAATTTTTTTTCGCCAAAATTTTCAAATTTTCGGGTTCCCTGTAAATAATATGGAAATCTCAGTTGGGGATTCAATTCAGAAACACGTTTTTAAGTTTTTATAATCTCTAAAATAATACTAAGCTACATAAAACGAATGCAATATGTTTTTTTATTGACTCTGCTACTATGGATAAATTCCCATGTTTTTGCCTGCAGGCCAGAACTGGGTCATGCTAAACCAAACACAAAATCTGCAAACTAAATTACCAATTAAATGTAACTTTACATGTCTTACATGAACTATTTTTGCATGCCAAAACAATAGAGTTCATGGTTCGCACACAAACTTTAATTAGCTCATGTAAACTTCGCATTGATATATTTAATTATTATAGCGTTATGGGATCAACATATAAGTTTTGGATGTTTCACACAAGAATAGTCGCACACAAAAAAACTTTGTCAAAGGCTTAAAAATAGTCGCATTTCGTTCTAAAATAACAAGAAAAGGTCCCTTGGAAGCCTAAAAATCACGTATTTAGTTCTTAAATGACAAAAAGTGACCCTACAAAGCTTAAAGATCGCCTGATTTTGAACGACGAGAAAACATTCTGTTAAAGCTCAAAAACAGCTGTATTTTGTTATAAATATAGAAATCAAAACTACTGTCTGCAGCGATAGAAATGTTTTTTAAGATCGCATTTTAAAAGTTTATAAACGAAACGAAGCGATAGAAATGTTTTTTAAGATCACATTTTATAAGTTTATAAATGAAAAGCAGCGATAGAAATATTTTTTACATCGCATTTTGAATCACGAACGATTAAAATCTATTGTATAGCTAACAATCAATTAAAACAAGAAGTGTTAATTTATTTTTTTGCCATCGGTTTTTGATTTAACTGATAAACTAATACGGTCTTTGTTGTTTTACAATAGAAGTTATCTATCATGGACGCCACGGTGTAATGTTTAATTTTTGTTTGTGTAGTCCACGAAACATGATCGTGAGGTCCAAGACTGTTAAAAAAATATGCATCGTGGGCTATCGTGGTTCGTGCGTAACATGAAATAAACATGAACCACAATGTTAACAAACCTTTTCACAGTACTGTAGTTGGTGTCTGTTCTTTACAACTATATAAATTTAAATAGCTTTAATGATCATTAGTGCTTTTGAACAATAGCTTGCATGTTACATGCAAGAACAAAAGGCTTCATCATATCTTGTTATAGTTTGTGTAAACAAAAGATATTTCAAGGTTCTTTATGTAGACACAAAGTCATTATGTAAGGTCGTAACATTTGCTTACATGTGAAGTTTCATTCAAGTGGTATTGTACAAATACCAAACATAAAAGATTTTTAACAATTTTGCTGTTACTGGAAAATTTTTGTGGATTTTTATGGGCTAACAACTAGTCTATAGGATGGAGGATTTCCTTAATTTTTAACACCATTATAATTATAATTGTTTGAAATATGCATGATTTTTCTTTCTTCTTCAAGGCGAAACAAAGCTAAAGATTCTGTAACACTTGAAGAAGCAATTGTTGTATTTATAATGAATACAAACAGATGTAACAAGCAGTTAGACCATAAGAAACTGATATTGGGAAATGTTGTTAATTCAACATTTACAAAAAGATGAAGAAATTCAAAAAAGAACACACATTAGAAATGATATAGATAGCTCCATAAAAAAAGCCTCATGCTAAAAAGCAGCCAGTGTATAATGCCACCATGTTTTCCTAATGCTGAGTACTTGGTTTGTGGCAGTGAGGAATGTTATATAAATCAAGATGTCATAGGAGACCGTCTAAATCACACAAACAAATGGATAAATAAAATCTGATAATGCAAAAATATAGAAGAAAAAGGAAAAAAAAGAAAAGCTATAGATTCCTTGCAAGTTTTCAAAAAGGAGTAGTGTGGCACAGTTTCAGCAATGAATCTGTGAATATGTACAGGGTATATACTAGTTGTTAGCCCGTGGAAAATCCATGGGTTTGCCCGTCCTTTTTATACCGCATTGCGTGCTTCTCGCTATTGCGCAGCTAAGCTACTATTATGCGTGACAGACAGACAGACAGACAGACAGGCAGACGTATACGGGTTTTATACTACAGATAATAATGTTGATAGTATGAGGTGATTTTAACAACATAATAACTGCATATAATCTTTTTTTTTTTTTTTTAAAGGAATTCTGATAGTGGAGAAAGAAATTGCTACAAAGACTCCAGTAAAGAAGATAATGCCAAGAAGATGATGATCAGAGACTTAAAGACTTTAGGACTCGGTATCAGTTTCTTTAGTTGATGGTGACAATTTTCCTTAAATTCTAGTCATATGGAAGAAAAAGATATGCAAAAGTCATTACGTAGTAAATTCTTTTGTTGATGCACTAAAATCCACTGTGAGTTTTTCCCTAATCCAATTTGACTAGATAGCAGGCCTTGCCATGAGTCGCAAGCAATTGCTCGCGCCCGCGTAGTGCTCGCGTAAATGCTCGTTATCCGAGCATTCTATTGCTCGTGTAAATATTAACATTTTGAGATAAGTTTAAGGGTTTTTTCTTAAGAAATGACTGGTCTTTTAAGTGAAACTGGAAAGATATTGGTGTGGTTATTTTCCACCCATCGTGCAAAACAGTTCATTCGCCATTTTATAAAACGCGTGCGATACGCACATTAAGGTAATCTTTGTTGCGCATTCATTTTGCAGTAGAAAAGTGGGGGACGTTTTTAATCGTTAACCCCAAACATGATGATCGAGCGTCTACTGGTATACTCTCTCAATCTTAACTTCCTTTTATACATGTCTGAAATAGTATGCATGACTATACTGCCGTTTTCATAAATTTAATGTTTATTTTTCAGGTCATCACAAGCAAATAGAAAAAAATATGCAATAAATAAAATCTCTTTTTAAAAGGTACACTTTAGGTACATAAAATTTATACAGAAAAAAAATTATACCGCACGTGGGTTTCGTTTTTAAAATTGTTTGAATAACAGTTGCGGCATAAAGAAAATAATCCATTAAATTTGGACCTGTTATTGTTTCCAATTGTTTCGTCAAATGAAGAAATTATCTACAATTAAATCCATGATAAATTGTCTGTAAGTGCAGTTTTGCAAACTTGCTCATCCGTGCTCCATCAGCGTTCACCTCCGCATTAGTTCAGAACCGATGGCTGGATTTCTTGTGTAAGACCTGGTTACCAACGACGAAGGGGCCGGGCAAAAGAGATTTATGTCTACGTAGTTTTTGAACTAAGTCAGGAGTTGGTGAATTAGCTAGGATGGTTAGGTTGGCTATGAACAGGCTTGCGTGTGGATTTAAAGGACCAGGACTATCCAATAATTCTGATCCAAAAGTGTCCGACCAAAACGGAAATCTATCGGACGTTTTAACCGACGAAAGTTCAAAACGAGCTACGGACATGTCCGACCAAACTGGAAATGTGGTGGACGTTTTAGGTGTGTGCCCTGAGAGTTTTTTAGCAAATAATATGGCGAGCAAAATTGTTCGCATACACACTCTGACGGGAGCAATTAATTGCTTGGGAGGTTATTTGCTCATGGCAAGGCCTGAGATAGATAGGTAGATACATAGTCCTAGAGTATTTAATGCTCATTTTGAGCTATGAGGACCCAATCCACTAGACAACTGCTGGCAACATCCAACGGACCACACAGTGTTCCATTTCCACCATTTCCCTCACATGGCTTGGGCTAACTGGGGCTATGGTAACATTGACTCGCCTATGTTGAATCACCGTCAAGCGGAATCAACCCCCCCGGTCTTCCGCACTAAACTATGGTGCTATATAATCTGGGGTCAATAGTTAATATTGAAAGTACTAAGAAGTGTCTCAAGCAGGGGGGATTTCATGACATTTCATGATACAAATTGTGAAGAAATATCACATTTTTAAGGTGAATTTTAAGTCACAGAATTTCAGAGAAATTGAGGGGGCATTATGTTATTGAAAAGACACAAGTCAGACAGCGAAACGCTGCAGAATGTATATGCGATTTGTAAAACAATAACAAACAGGTTGGCCTCAGATTTCACTGCAATATTGCAAATGACTGCCAAAAATTGCATGATAGACTTATTTAAGGATATGTTGAGGGACAAAGTGGCAGAGTTTAGGTATTTCTTCATTAGCCCTCTTGAGTTTGACAGCAACATTAGCTATTGACCTGAGATTTCCAACTTATAGATCAGAAGGGTGATCAGAGTCCCCAAAAAGGATGCCAAGGTATTTAATACGAGTACTAGGGATATCTTTTTGCCGTTGTTGAAAAGTTTAAAGGTATAGTTTGCTTACTTAAGCTTGTGCTTGAAAAAAAGCGTGAAGAAAATAATACTGTTTGTGAATTCTTTTATTTGCACCCCCTGGCATTAGTTTCCTTGTTTTGGTTTCGCGGTGCACACAAAACACGAAACTTTCTTTCTTTTAGCTGACCCCGCGGTCGTTGATAAAAGACAGACGGCAACCTCGTCCCCAGGGTCTTGTGGCCCTGAGCCGTTACAAGAAGTTCCAAACAGGCTAAAAAATTTTTAAATATTCAAATAAATCAAAAATAGTTATTTTCATTGATTTTTACATTTCATTTAGTTTTCATGAAAGCAGTGTTTACAAATGTGAAAAACTAAAGCAAATACTCCCTCGCAGAGGATGCGGATGGAATAAATCAGTAATACGCCGTAAAGAACTTCCTGCTGAGAAACGGCTGGTTTATTATTTACGTTTAATACAATCCCGGTATAAAAACTTAGAACGAACTTTTATTTCTTATTGTTTTCTGTGAAGAAAAATGAAGGAGATTGTCCTTTCACATATGCGTCCAAATGGTAAAAGTTCACGAAGGTAGTTGTGAGAGAGAATTGAGATTGTGCAAAACCAGACATCTTAAAAAATTCTCCAATATCAATAGACCAGTGGTTATTGAGAATACTTCCATTGATACATCGAAGTGGGTCATGAACTTTTCTTCCAAACAACCTTTGAAGAAAGAAAACAGTGTTCTGTCGAAAGAAATGAATTATTGTCTAACTTTAACAAGTTTACCAACTAAAGAAATTGTTGCGAGTGTGGAACATGCAATTAAAGTATTGTGAAAGCAGACACTGTCCGTGCAAAAATTAGCCTGACTTAGCCTCTCTTATTTATCTCTAATTATCTCTTCAAATAATAAATAGCCAAAGATGATTACGATCATCGCCCGTCGAGGACAGCTGTAGCTGTCGAAACGAAGCTTTGAATAAACTTGCTTGTTCATGACATGATAATATCTACATTATTCAATGACAATGACTGAACAGATAAGTGGTAATATTTTTTAAACTTCATTTCACTATCGAGAGCATAAAATCGAACCATATCTCAATTAAAACAACACCATACACTACAGTACAATAAATTAAAACACTGGCATTCACGGAAGTATTTCTATCTCACCATCACACTCCTCCACCAAAAATTCGACTTCGTTCATGTTGTTATTCTCACCATCCATCTCCTTACCAGCGCTATCACATTGTGCACTATCTTCTTCATCATTTTCTTCGATCTATCTGTTCCCGCAATTCAAGCATTTACAAATAGTTGTACATTGCAGCTCATTCTTCAAACACTTGCACGTCCACTTCTTACAACCACTTTTACACCTACAGCTAATCAGTTCCTCCAACATATCAATCACACAGCCTTCATCCATCCAATCTATTGCAATATGATCTCCCTCTACATTCCATCCATGATCATTCACATCAGGGCTACCAATATTCACGTAAAGAGATCTCCGATCAAAAGCCTGGTAGTTAGCACGCTTATATGCTTTTGCAGAGCATCGAAGGTTGATGGGAGCAATCCTTCAGAGAACTTTCCTTGCTGGAAAAGGTCTACACGTGCTTCGTTTACTTTTTTCTTCTTACTTCCTTATAAAACACACACATATTCCTCGATTGCTGTAGTGTCAAAATTTTCTCTGTCACTGTCACACTTAATATCGTCTTGAAATTTCTCATTATTGACCATGTGTTGCCAGCATTTCAATTTCCCCTTGCCATAAAAACAACTATAACTATCACAACCTTAAAACAAGGAGAAGAATAATTGCCTCAAAACTGGTATATATTATATGTACATGCATTGTATATTCGAATGTTACCTGTACATGCGTGAAATCCAATAATGCAATCGACCATTTTTCCGGGTAAAAAGTTATGATCACTTGTATGTCTACAATACGTCGTTTATCAGCAACACCAATTTCTACAAACAGATCAGCATGAATCAGACTTTCATTCCAACCAAGTTCACAACTACGTCTGTGTCAGGCATTTTCACGACGATACTCGCATAGTGTAATGACGCATGGCTACAATGTAACACAATGCTTTTTTTTTTTTTTATAATGATTTAGAAAAAAATTACAAGACAGATCCAGAAAAAAATGAAAAAATACTAAAAGTACGACATTTAAATAGGTGTTATAGACAAACCTAACTACCAAAATAAAGAAAAATAAAATATAAGTAATATACAATATATTTTAAGGCTTTAAGAAATGGGCAAGAAAAAAGTTTTAAGAGAAGGGTTTGAAAAGGACTGTTAACTCAAAAAAGAGGTCCCTCAAATCTTCCTGACGATTTAAAAAACACAATTGTGTTATTCAGTATAGATACGTTTTCGACCATATTAGTGTTTTCTTGGCCATGAAGAAGTACTCGCACTAGGTTTTCATTAGAAAAATTCGAAATATCACCAATTATTTCTATAATATTATCAAGAAGGAGTTTTCTTTGGTTACCATAAAAACTACAGCGCAAGAGGAAGTGAGACGTGGTTTCTGATTCTAAAAGTCCACAATTACATAAAGGAACAAGCGTATCAGCGAAGTTATGCCAATGCTTATGGTCCTTTAGGTGACTCATACTAACTCTTAAACATGTTAACAATTTTAAACAAAGAGAGGGCATTATATTATAAATAGGAGAAGGTTTAGGGCGAATAAACTTGAGAATGGATTTTTTAAACAAGAGTAAAGAATCTAATTCCCTGATTGCTACATCGAGTTTATTCCATTCATTTATCGAGTACGGGAAAAAAGAATTTGCAAAGTAGTTACTCCGTGATGGTATGCGATTAAATAAATTTCTACGAAAAACACTACGCGAACACACATAACCAGCCAAAATATCAATGAGATACTGAGGAGCATCTCCAATTGCAATTTTATAAAATAAGCATAGCCTACGATACCATCGCCTATCACGGAGACTTTCTAGACCTTGTTCTTGGTAAATTTTCTCCCTTGATGTCCCCCTTATAGCACCTGTTATTGGTAGAGCAGCATTATATTGAACAGATTCGATCCTACTACAGAAGGTATCATTATGCGGCTGGTCATAAATTACATCCGCATAATCGAGATGAGGGCGCACAAATGACCTGTACATGGCAACAAGAGCGCTTCTGGGTAGGCTGCCGTAAAGTTGTTTGATAAGACCAATACCTCTGTTAGCTTTGGTAATCTTTTCATTTAAATGATGATCAAAGGCTAATTTCCCATCAAGTGTTAGACCAAGGTGCTTTTGATAAGGTACAAATAAAACAGGGGCATTGTTAAAAAGAAGCGGGGGTTGGATTTGGGGAGTTCTTTTTTTAGAGAAAACAACTTCTGAAGCCTGTTTTTTGAGGTCTGGGTTAAATTACATTTTCCACTGATGAGCCCACATATTAATGGCATCGAGGTCCCCGTTTAAATCATTAGAAGACTTTTCAATAGAAGTTACAATAGAAAACAAGGACGTGTCATCAGCAAATAACTTGGTTGAAGAGACTAAGTTATTAGGCAGATCATTAATATAAATAAGAAATAACAATGGACCCAAAACGGACCCCTGAGGAACGCCGGCAAGTACATTCTTCCACGTCGAATGTTGCCCGTTGAGAAAAACCCGTTGTTGACGATTTTTTAGATAGTTTTCAAGAACACTAAAAAGTTCTCCCTGAACACCATAACTTTTTAGCTTGAAAAGAAGACCATCATGCCAAACTTTGTCAAACGCTTTAGACATATCAAGAAATACGCCTCTAGTTTCAAGAGAGGTCTTTCCATCAAAAGCTTTATAAATTTCATGAGTAATTGCCACAAGTTGGTATCTGCTTCATCGTTGTCACAGGGGCAGGTCAGGGGCTATTATTGAAACTAGTTTACCATCTGAAGAAAATTTGTAGCATTTGTTTTTATTAGTACGTAAAAAACTGGTCTTCAATTCATCGGACTGTATTCCATTTACGACAAAGCCAAAAAAGATAACAAGTTTTTGATTTCCGCCGGCGAAGGCGGAATCTTTAATATCGCCTGGGAAGATAGGGAGAGAGATAGAGAGATAGAGAGATAGAGACAGCCCAGAGCCTGGACGCCTAAAACTTATCCAGGCTAAAGCTTAAATCCTCTTTTTGACAGATTTTTTCTGAGAACGAGGCTAAATTGAGTTTTAAGCCAATAAGAATCCTAACAGTGCAACAAATTGTTTTATTATCCAGTGAACATTACTTTATTTTTAAGTTTATAATCGAAAACTCGTCCAGTGTAGCATAATGAAGATCGTCTTATAATGCGCCATCTTTGATGTTATATAATTATGTCATTTCCTTCTGTACTACAATTTTGTAAGCACGTAGACTAACGCTATATTCAGCAGAACTAATTAATTATCAATGAATTTTTATTTAAAGAGGAATTGTTGAGGCTGGATATTTTTGGTGAAAGATAATGTATTATAGCTATAAAATCGTGACATACATGTCACGATTTTATATCTTTTTTCAGATTATTGCTAATGGCGGAAATCTTTAAGCCGCAGGGCTTCTTGTCTTTATTCGATCCAATACTGAGATATTTCTTCCATTTTGTGGGCACTTTTGCTTAGGTTGAAGGATAGTGATAGCTTGGCCCCCGCTTGAAGATCTTTTTTCTCTTTCAACTGATTTGATACTTATATCAAAATACCTGTCCTCAACGAAATCTATTCTAATCAGATCAGCGACTTGCATAATGGCTTTGAAAATTTGATAGGCCAATTTGCCAATCGTTTGAGATGGAGCTTTCAGCATTTGAGTCATTGCCATGGCATCAACAACAATTACTTTGACATTGATTTTTTAACGTGACACCTCATCTGATGCTTAAAGAATTTGCAGTAACTTCGATTTTACGGTTTTACGGAGACTTCCTTCTGGGAGGATGATGTTACTATTTTCTGATAACGGTAGTACGCGAGCATATAAATCGCAAGCATATAAATCTTTTTTTGGTTTTCTGACTACGAATGCTTTCAAATTCAACTTCTTGATAGTTGTGAAGAGGTCAGGTGTTTTCCTCCCCAAACTTTGTAAAAGATTCATCCCCAATCCTTGTGCCTGGATAATGTCATTTTTTTTTATCAGCATCAACCACACGACCAGTTGAAATGTTGACTAAATTTGAATCAAAATACTGGAATGGGTTCACCATTGCATCGATGGTGCTCATGATATTTGAGATATTTTGTTCATGCGGCTTTTTGGAAATAGAATCGAGATTTTTTCTGTTACTGTAACAATGGGAAGAATAATGAAATGACAAATCTTATGAAATTTTGTTTTAATTTACTTCATTTATAAAACCTTACCAATTTAGCTTCAACTTCCCAGCGAATTCTTCACATTTCCTGGAAATGGCGGACCTTTCTGGTTGATAAAAATACCATCAAAACTTTCTCACTAATTTCTCTTTACGGTTCACAGTCATAGTGCAATCATTCGTGGCTATACCCCACAACTTGTTTAAAAGCATTTGCAGTGAAATTTACCAGAACTGTTGATCCAACAGTCTGGAAATCAATTATGCATTAATGAGAAGGCGGAGATGCCATGAAAACTTCCAAATTTTATAACTTTATATCAGTTCAACTTAATTATTTGTTTACAGTATGTCGCCATTATGATTTCCTTGATTTGCGTGAGATTATTCGACAGAACAAGAATTAGTACAGTTTTAGTGCTATACTGTGTGATGAAAAGTATTCGGTAAATTATTGATTTCGTTATTGCATAATCTCGAGTGAAAAATATATAGCGGCATTCGCTGTGAACGACGATTGACTTAAAAAGTCATATATTTTGTGGTTACATTTAAAAATGGTGATCAGCACCCTCCAAAGTATCAAAAACAGTTGTCAAACATTTGCCCCCAAAATTGGGGTACGAACCGAAACGTTCACGTCTTTCACCCCACGGCCTATATGGACAGTCGTTTTTTTTCGCTCTCATTCCCCAGATATGACTTGATATGATTCCTAGAGAAAAAATTTTGTGGAGGACACGAAGTTTTACTTCGCTCAAGTTACTTTGCGATACTTGGATTTCTTCTGTTATTACTTGCAAAAAAAGGTTAGTGTTTCGAAGATGATTGTGGCGTAATAAAACGATGCCTTAATAGAGAACCACATTGACAAGTTCTGGGTAGAATTTTCAATGTTAGCCATATCTCATTCAAATAACTACTTAGAAATTGGAGGTCCAAGCTTAGAATTGATTTGTATGAGCGTACCACACCTTTTTTATCCAGAGTTTCATCAGTCGCATGCATGCACATTCCTCAGTCGTTTAATTTTTATCTAGTTTTGGTTCGTTTGAGCTTTTTTTTACACAGCAATTTTGACTTCAGCATTTCATTTTTCTACGCTTTAAACACTCGTCGATTTGATGTAATTTTCCAAGGATTTCTAAAGATTCCAACCTCTATTCCAGGGCATGTAGCGTTTTTTGATATGAGGATCAAGCAACGCTAAAGGCCCTGGAATTGAGGTTGCAAGGATTCAGCATAAACATTTGCAAATTATTTTTTCAATATTTTGTCAATGACATTAATGTTGTTTTGAGTAAACACGGTCTTTGCTTCTTCCAACATTTCTGGCTTATCACTTCGGGGAACATACAAAATTTTGATCATAATATGCAAAACTTATCCAACTGTGTCTTTGATTAATCTGCCATCAATTTAAGAAAAAATATAAAATACCAAAAAAATATTTTATTTCTTTTACAAAAGCTTTTCGGGTTTTACGATCATCAGTATATTAAAAGATGTCAATATCTGTAAGTTGCCAAATAGAAAATACACGATGTTAAAATTTTTGAACACATAACGAAATAGAGGTTCGAGTCAGTTTTATTGTTCAAGTTAGGCTGCTTAATTGCTAACATAAAAGCTTCAAGATTTTGTCTTTGATTGAAATTAGATGGTGAAGGTAATAACACTATCCATCTGACGGCTGTTTGTTGTTTGCTTTTAAATGTCTGCCCGATGATTATATCATTAGTATCATTAACATAGCTAGCATCATCGAACTTCTGTTTGATAAACGTTTTCTCTTTGTTGAAATGTGATGAGATGCGAACAGCACGCTTAAGTCCTCCATTTATGACATTACGTTTTCCTTATCTTCGTTGTCCTAGGTATTTGTGCAGACCAATGGACAGGTAGCTTAGTTGATTTTCTGTAAACATTTTATTATGTAGGAACCACTTTTGCTGATGAGCTTTGTATCAAGAACGTTCCTGAGATTAACTTTGTGTGTGAATTTCATATTCTTATGACATTTGTTAAGGTTGCCAAACAACAAATATTTAGGATATTTTGTGATTGCTTTTAAAGGATATAATATTTAAAAGCATAAGAAGTGCCATGGAGCTTAATCAGGTAGGACGGAATGGCAGCCTGTTAAAATTATGGTTTGCAAGTTATAATAACAAATTTGATTTATATCCATTTTTGCAATTGTTTTACCTTTGAAACTCTAAATGTCAATATGTTGTTTGGTCTTAAGACATGATATTTAGTATGTGTTCTGAATGTGTGTTAGTTGTGTTTTTTGAAATAAAGTATATTACGCTCACACATGTACGTACTTTTTAAATTCTCATACAGTGGAATCTCTCTATCTCGACTACTCTCTATCTCGAAATTCTCTCTATGTCGAACTAAAGTCTCGGTCCCTTTGTGCTCCGCATAAGGCATTTCTTTTTCTTTATCTCAAACTTTCTGTATTTAGAACAAATTTTTTTGTCCCTTGCGAGTTCGAGATAGAGAGATTCCACTGTATTTTTATATGTGTGCAAGGCAAAATTACATGAAGTTCTAAATCATTGTAAATCAAATCCGCGAATGATAACACGATATGAGGTCCGGACGTCTAGGCTAATACTGGTGCCAACATGTCAACAAAAAGGTACAAAGATTGACTCCGCTTTATTAGATACATAACTTTTTGCTACATTATATTTCTACTTTCAAGGATAAAAAAGGCACAAAACATTTCGTATAAAATATTGGCAAATAAACCACGTGATACCTATAACACAACATATAAATCTAGCTTCCTGTTCTTTTTATCGTCCAGCTCCTTAAAAACATAGATCAGAGAATTTTTACCCTTTACCAGAATCTGGTATTGCTATTGACACTGCTAATCGTGGGCTTTTGCTAGTCGAAAAAGACATTAGCTACAGGGAACAAGGTCTATAAAATTAGTCCCTTTTAAGAGACTTAAACTCCAATGCGAAAGAAATTTTTGTTTTACGTCACACATCGTATATATATTTATATTTATAAACATTCTGTTTTCAATTCATACGTTCGTAACCTACAGATGAAATTTCAGCACGAGTAAGAGAACCAATAAGAAAGAAGGTAACGTTGTATTTGTGGCTGAACTTCTTGAAGCAACAGCTGCTGGATCATTGTAACCTTTTTCCAAGGAGAAGTTAATTATTTGAGCGTTCAGTCCTCGATGCACTTTTACAATTTTACTTTTTGTAATGTATCCTGGTGCTGATACTCTCATGTTGTAAATTCCAGGTAACAACAACCTCCAATATTCTCCTGTTGACCAAGCCTTGATGTTCTTCTCTCGTCCGGTTATTTCGACCACTGCATTTGGGATTCCTGTATCGTTTGCCTCATCTTTGATTACACCTATATAGAGAAATGAATATGTATACTAAAAATTATTTCAAAGATAATTGCTTCGCGCTTTTCCGATAGTGTAGGCATAGAGCAGCAACAGTAAAAAAAGATTAGTAGTGAGTATTGAAAATATAAAATATAAAATATTTAATTTTTGAAGCTGAAGCTCCATGTAAAAACACGGATTTGATTTAGTAGAAAATATTTACAACATCACTGTAATTAAAGAAATTCATTCCAAAAAAAAAAATCATTCTATATTGGTGAGACTATTTTAAAAAGCAGAAAAATGTATTCAAAAAAATTAATTTCAGTGGCGTTTGGGTTTTGTTTTTTAAAAATTTTCTTTCACATTATCCTGCATAGAATGCATGCATATATATAAAAAATGTATAAACTTTAGTAAACATTGCCAGGGCATCTATAAAAACTGTTTTTGTTTAAATAAATATAATCTTTGCAATAATAGATTACAAGTAAGAGATTCAAGCTTTTTTGTAGAATATTATAAAATGGCATCCTTCTTTGAACTTTCCTTTGCTGCTAATACTTTCCGAATTCCGGGAAGTAGCAATATTATTTACCAGAAAATTATTTGAGTCGTTCAATAAAGTTCGATTACCACCTTAGCTTAGCGTGGAGTGGTAACATTAAACTTGACAACTTACTCGGACAAATTTTTGTAGATAAAGATTTTTGGCTGTTTTACAAATATGTCTGACAGCGTTAAACGGTCAATATTCAGAATTAAAGATAATATCAACGTAAATTTTCATTAAATTTTGTAATTAAAAATTTCTCATACGTACGGGACGGTTATATTGTTTTGCTTTCGACACTCCTAACTAAAGAATAGTGGAACAGAACCTAGTTCCCAGACCCTATAGTCTAATAGTGGAGATGGTGTAGTGGTAGCGCATTCGACTTGTAATCATAAGGTTTCAGGTTCGAGTCCCCACTCTGGCGCACTTTAAATGCAGTGTTGTCAGCCCATTTGGTGCCATCAACTGACCGCTAACCGGCTTGTGTGGCAGCAAAGCATGTTAGAGCAATGCTATACATATCTCTGGCGGTAGTGTAACATAGTTACAGTCGGAGGGGAGGAAGAGCCAACCATTATCCAAAGGAATCCCAAAGGACGTTAAAACTTCCCGTACTTACTTACTTACTTTACTTACTTTTTCTTTATATCAGGACTTATGTCGTCGTCCAGATATAAATGGTTGGCATGAGAAATATAGGCATGAGAGCTCAAAATACTCAAAAATGTCAATAATGTTACCCTATAATTCCCCTAAAATTCGTTATTGTCGGTAATTTAAAGTAGATACGTTAGTTTTTCGATTGTCTTCGTGCTCCAATTTATTTCTTATCAATATCATGTCATAAAATCACAATGAGCTGAGTAGCTTTACAAACATCCAAACACTCAAAAATGCAAGTATTAGCTTGCTTTTTTAAGTATTTGTAAAGTTGCGGTCAATGAAGTGACTCTTCGTGAGATTATTTAAGAATTCCTTATTCTTGACATTCTTGTTTATAAAGTCATAAAACGTGAGCCTACTTATATAAAAATGAAACTTAAAGACTGTTACAGCATCATCATGTCTTTGATCGCATGTGTGTGTGGGTTATAAGCACGCTACTTTGAAGTCCTTAGCTACTCGCGTTAGCCAACATATAAACAAAAAAAAAGAAACACCCCTGAAAGCTAGTTTAAAATAGCGCGCCAGAACGTGCATAATATGACTGATAGCGATTAACTTATAGAGTGTGAAAATGACTTATATAGTACATTTTCTGACCCATTTAGTACTTTTTCTACTCATGTAGTACATTTTCTAATCCATGTGGTGCGTTTTTTAATCCATGAGAAACTAGTACATGGTCCTTATTTTATAACAATTTTCCTTTAAAAGAGTATCAGGCTGGGATATCAGGTTAAATACAATAGGTCTATGGATTGGAACAGTAAAGAAATAAGAATAATGACCAATCTGGTCATAATTTTTGTATTTTCACAAAAAATAACCATGTAGTACTAGATCCTGTTCATAACTTTTAGGAAAATGACCTTTTTGTTCACCATTTCTCGAAATTGCTAAACAGAATCGCCTGTGCTAAAATGTTGTAAACCACGATAAAAATGCTTAATAGTTTCTGCGATGTTGTTACTATCAATGCAACGTCCCGCCAAGGTCCGGATAATTAGAAAAATTGACGTCAGCAAAAACTAGTATGGCTTAAGGTTTTGGTTCCATTTACGAACGTTGAAAAGTTTAAAGCGTTGCGTTGTGCTAGAATATCATGAAATAGTTACCAAAGGCTAAAATATATATCACAGGCTAACCCTGGCTTTCTATCCCACGGCTAACCTTCTGGTTAAATTCAGTATCCTCTCTGCAAAGAAATAAGGAACAAAAAAAACAGTGTTTTGTTTTTGCATGCTATTTTACATTCTAAAAAGTAGTAAAATTGAGCTCTTTTTCTGGACAAACAAACATTATTATATTTTTGTTATTTATGTTGATTTTGATGGAAATCATCTCAATATTTCTTGTTATGTTTTTACTCAAAAAAAAACTTGTGTATAATTGACTAGCATTATTGTTATCCTCTTTTTGTGTGGACCAATCTTACAGCCCTCCCCTCTCCCACTCATAAAAAAACTGAAAAGAGACAAAACATATACTCAATATATCAAAAATAAGCCTGAAATTATCAACTTTCCAAAAGGCGGACACCTCTAATTATCAAACAGATTTTTTTAGACTAATGGTGTGCGCTATTTAGAGAGACTATTGTGTAATAATCACGTTAATTAATTATTTGTCTCTAAATCGCTTTTGT
Source organism: Hydractinia symbiolongicarpus (assembly GCF_029227915.1). Lineage (NCBI taxonomy): Eukaryota > Metazoa > Cnidaria > Hydrozoa > Anthoathecata > Hydractiniidae > Hydractinia > Hydractinia symbiolongicarpus. The sequence continues at coordinate 12,013,662 of NC_079885.1, read as the reverse complement.
TCTTCTCTAACATCTTAGTAGCGTTGTCAGGCATGTGCAAAGCAGTGTGGTAACGATCTAGCTAGATATGTTTAAACCACAGAAACCAAAGCTACCACAGAGACAAGATGTACAAATAAACAAATCATAAAGCCGAATTTCATTGACCCTATGCGACGTGGTAGACTGGAAAGTGTTTTTACATATATATACTCAAAAATAATTTTTTTTCTCAAGAAGTGCCGTTGACTTAAAACCCTGCCGTTTCGAATTTTCACACGAACTTAAATTTGAAAGGTAGCTCGCCCAATTTTTAAACCTGGACTCCAGGACTTTTTATTCGACAATAAAACGAGAAAATAAGTAAATAGAAAATCAATAAGTAAATAAAAATTTAAGAAAAGGACTGGGACTACCAACCTTTGATTCCAATATGAACTTGCTGCATGTAGTTAATGAGAGCATCTTTGTTTTGATTCCAATACGATTGTAGCGCATGTTCATTAGGAAACTTAAAACAGCTTAATTCCAAAGTAATTTCAAAGCAGTTTGTATACCTATAGTTGTAATCTTGCATACCCCCAATAATGATATACCATTCAGCACCGTTTGTTATTCCCTGTGGAAAATAATCGTTCATACACGCTCTCCCAGAATGCATTGTGCTATGGGAATTAGCGTAAACCAGTGACACATGTCTAGAATTAAAGAAAACGATATGTAATTTACGAAACAGGTACACGTGGTCAAACTTTAAAATTTGATCTTCTACGCAGAAAAACCTTACTGTCCCTGGGAAGTATGAACAGTTCAATAATTACTGCACCTTGCCATTTCAATTTAAGGTTTTGGGAAACATACACCACACGGTCAGAAAGCAGGAGCACGTGGTCCATCCATGAAGTGACTTTTTTGGTAAATAAAGAATTATTTACGAAATAGCGTCAAACTTTTGTTTGCAGGATTCATTAAAAATATAGTGTCTAGTAAATGCATATATGCAAATTTACTAAGAAAAGGGATTTCATTTTGTCAAATATTAAATGATCAATCATTGCAATATGGCAGAGAACGAGGCTTTGCACAGCTGACAAATAAACATTCCATTCTGACCAAACCCCTTTTCTAAGTTTCCTTCTATGTATTTGAGCTTTATGAGAAAGAATTCCTTGTTAAAAAGCTTAAAACATTTTGGAACAAACGTATGTATTGCTATTGACTGCTAACCTCGTCCCCAAGGCTCTTTTTTTTCTTACAATTTTGGACGTTTTTCTCGCTGTCCCAAATTGTTAGAAAGAAAAAAGAAACCCTGATGACGAGTTGCATTGACTGCTAACCAAATTAGTTACGGTATGAGAAGGAGAAATCGGCAGGAATATTTTTTATATCCCCCACGTCACCAGGCCTTGAAACAAGATCTGGTTGCGAGGTCATTCGGTAATTGTTACGTTATACAAGCGTTACTCAAAAATGTTGTTAGTGGACATGAATGTAGAAACATATATCGAGGATTAACAATTCACCCATTGTGTGCAAAGTGAGAGTTGGAAAGGTGCCATTATTTGCGAAATAATTGCGTCAGCAATTTTTTTAATGTGGGCGAGTAAATCTCATAGAAATTGCTTGTGGGAAGAGGTTTTTTTTCTTTTTTGGTTGACCAGGAATTAAAAGGTTAAATAATAAAAATACCAACAAAAGCCAGGCTAATTGGTAGATAATTTTAATTTCAATAATAAAATTCTATTTACCTGTACACGTCATCATCGGGTGACAAAGAATTAACAGGTTTTCCGTCTCGTGTATCGGACATTGGCGCGTTATCATAGGGATAATTTGCCACAACCGCTCCGCCATGTAAATTTGCTGACAAAACAAATGGATATTGTTCCAACCAATTCATAACGGCTCTGGTTTCTTTTTGAACTGGTATGATTCGCGGTTTAAAGGGATCGCGAAAATTCCGATTCAGATCAATGTTGTTAAGATTAGTCCGACCTATCCCTCCATATTTCAATGCTGCGTCAAAGCCATCTGGGTTCATTGAACAAAGGATATGTATACGAGTTGTATCAATAAGATTTGTGATCGTCTTGTTCTTGCCATAAGAAGTTAAAAGATATTCAACTAGATGTAACAGCACTTGTCGTCCTATGGTTTCATCACCATGAATGTTGCCAACATATTTAAATTCAGGTTCCAATTCCTCATGGACTCCTGGATTGTCTGAAATCTCAACAACTAACAAATCTTGGTTTGAAACGCTTTTCCCGATACTGTATAGCCGGGAAATGGAAGAGTACTTCTGCGTGAGACTTGTTAAATGACTTCTCATAGCAGTGGAATTAAAATATTTGAATGGCACATCCTTAATAGCCAATGATGTTGCCAGGAAACAGATGAACACAAGAAAGCGTCCTGGATGCATCTTAAGTTAGCCAGAAAACTGAAACTACAAAAACATAAAAAGTTGTTTGAATTGATACAAAGATAAATCTTTCATACAAGTATAACAATAACAATTTTTTTGACAAATTACAATAGCGGCTGAGAAAGCTGTTTAATTTTAAATATCGAAAGACAAAAACCTTATATATTATTTTGATCATTTGCTGTGTTGCTGTGAAGATAAAGTAACAATTATTGAAAATAAAAAAATATTTACCGTCTTTCCTCTTGTTTTTTTTAAACTCCTCGAGCACTTAACTTAAATCTCCTAAAGATATACAAAAAATTCAGTCAACTGCTTTATTTATTTACTTAATATCACGCATGTCATTGGTACGTACGTGACAAAGTGGTCCTCAAAATAAGTGGGGTCATATTTCGTCTCAATGTAAACAGGTTTTAGAGGATGATCGTTGTATACACACAGGAGAGTACACTTACGAGCTTCGCGCCAAACAAATCGATTTAATTAAAATTAATAATGGCAGAAAATTAAGCGCGGGATTATGATAATCTTGTTGTGATTGTTTTGGATTTAAAAAACTCATGGCTTACGTTAAACGTCGTTTTATTGAAAACGTATGACGTGTATGTTACAAAGTGATGCAATTCGTTATAGACTCTGTTTTCATTATGATAATAATCTTGTATTATTAAAAAATACACTATGTTTTCCCTCGGAAATTTTTATTAAACAGAGCTTGTTTTTCAAACTTCTTTAGAATACAAAAAGTAACATGGGGTAGCTTTGTGAAGTATTTTAATCTAGTATGTTTAACCACTGCAGAAACATATCAACTGTTACGTTTCGCACTTTTGAGAAATCACTTCAACCTACCTTCAATATTGTGCATTGACATCAAAGCAAATAGTCCTATGGGCGATGCCGTTGACATCTGTCAGGAATGAGTACCAACTTTGTCCTCAAACTCCCTTCATTAACATTTTTTAAGTAAGTGCTTTAAAAGAGCAACTTAAAACACTGCAACATAAATTAGAAAAGCTTTTCAGATTTTCCCCTTGTTGTAAAATCATCAAAGCTTATTGTTTGCAGGTTTTTACAGTTTCTGTTACAATTTGGTCTCACATAACATCTTGAAGATCTTAATATTGTTCTACTAAAACCGCACATGTAAGAAAGCTGAAGATCGAGATTTGCCATGACTGTTGGGATCGAGGACTCTTCTACGTTTATGATTTTCTTCCTTAGAATATCATAGGCGTAAAAGAACCCTGGGGACTAGATTGATAAATAACAAACCAGTCGACGTGACGCTAGTTAATTTGTGCGTAAATTATTCAGTGTAAAAAGCGCATAAAATCAAGGTTTCTCATCTGTCTTGAATTTTCTTATAAAAATGCAAAATAGAGAGGCTCAAGTGAATATCGAACACATGGAACCTCCATATCATCTAACCAACGAGGTTGATTAATCACTCAAACGCTGTGTTATTCACTTGTCGGAATACTTTGAATAAACGCTCGGGGCGTTTATTATATTTTGATTTTTGGAAAGGGTGCTTATTCGAGGTGGGGCTTTCGGAAAGGAGAGGCGTTAAAAATTTTCTTGTTTTTTTCTCTTGCCAATAAAATACATTTTTTCTCATCTATTCACATCATCAATATCGTCAATTTCAATATGCTAAAAGCCTTTTTCTCAGCGCCTGTTGTCTTATCAAAACAGCGAGATAAATATCGCCGTCCCGATGTTAGAAAGATACCAGATGCCTTGCGGACAAGGTTGATCAGCTGTTTTTTCTTTATAATTTCAATGCGCTTTTATGAATATCTTTATTGTTGAAATTCAACATTAGATCATGCTAGAAAGATTCTTGAAAGAGGAAAATTTAGTTGGGAGGACGTGTATTCAAAGCATTACGATGAATAATAAAAATAATAATGATAAAAACAAATTTTAACTTGCTACCTTTAAATCCTTTCCAGTAGATTTAATAACATAAAATTTTCACAACACCGCCGTATTCATACCATATATACAACTTTTTTAAATATTAGCTACTTCTTTGATGCAGTTTCGTAAATCCTTGCAAGTGTATAGAAAACTATTTTGTTAATTTAATCTATTAGCGTCACGTAAACAACGAGTAATTTTTAAACAATATTAATTAATGAATGATCAAAATTAAGTTTTTCATACAGAAAGCGAAGTGTTTTTAAGAAGTTAACGCGCTCACAAACAAGGACAAACCGCACATAGAAATTTTATTGGTCAAAATATTAATAAGGTTGTGGCCTCTTTACTTGAAACAAACCAAGAAAAAGATATATTAAAACACGATAAAAATCGCGTTGTTATTGCGACTGTTTAAATAATATTTTTTATCTTTATGAAAAGCTTTGTTGAATTTAGATTTAGTATATTTATATATAGCTGCAAAAAAGCTCTTAACGGACCACTTCTTTAGGTGGCGCTGATCCTTAAAAAAATATTTGTCTTCGTTATTATTAGATGCACTCAACATGGAAAGAACAGCTGGTGCAGCTATCATATATGTGACCTAATTTTTTCGACAAAAAATCTTTTTATCTCTTTTCTTTAATAACTACTGGGAAAAGCAAAAAAAACCGCCCTCTTCTTCATGACGTCACATTGAAATACCGATTCTGATCAGGATTAAGCATCATGAGCATTTTTCATAGAACATAAAACTTTCCGAAGCAAAAACTTCGTGCAAGAAACATACGTGAAAAATGTTACCAATTCAGCAGGCGCTGAAAATAAAGGTTGGAAAATCATAACAAATTAATAATAACAAGAAGCCCTGGGGGCTCTAAGAATTTCCCCGCGCTACCAAAATGTTTGATGAAAACCGTGAGACTTGTTAAATGACTTCTCATAGCAGTGGAATTAAAATATTTGAATGGCACATCCTTAATAGCCAATGATGTTGCCAGGAAACAGATGAACACAAGAAAGCGTCCTGGATGCATCTTAAGTTAGCCAGAAAACTGAAACTACAAAAACATAAAAAGTTGTTTGAATTGATACAAAGATAAATCTTTCATACAAGTATAACAATAACAATTTTTTTGACAAATTACAATAGCGGCTGAGAAAGCTGTTTAATTTTAAATATCGAAAGACAAAAACCTTATATATTATTTTGATCATTTGCTGTGTTGCTGTGAAGATAAAGTAACAATTATTGAAAATAAAAAAATATTTACCGTCTTTCCTCTTGTTTTTTTTAAACTCCTCGAGCACTTAACTTAAATCTCCTAAAGATATACAAAAAATTCAGTCAACTGCTTTATTTATTTACTTAATATCACGCATGTCATTGGTACGTACGTGACAAAGTGGTCCTCAAAATAAGTGGGGTCATATTTCGTCTCAATGTAAACAGGTTTTAGAGGATGATCGTTGTATACACACAGGAGAGTACACTTACGAGCTTCGCGCCAAACAAATCGATTTAATTAAAATTAATAATGGCAGAAAATTAAGCGCGGGATTATGATAATCTTGTTGTGATTGTTTTGGATTTAAAAAACTCATGGCTTACGTTAAACGTCGTTTTATTGAAAACGTATGACGTGTATGTTACAAAGTGATGCAATTCGTTATAGACTTTGTTTTCATTATGATAATAATCTTGTATTATTAAAAAATACACTATGTTTTCCCTCGGAAATTTTTATTAAACAGAGCTTGTTTTTCAAACTTCTTTAGAATACAAAAAGTAACATGGGGTAGCTTTGTGAAGTATTTTAATCTAGTATGTTTAACCACTGCAGAAACATATCAACTGTTACGTTTCGCACTTTTGAGAAATCACTTCAACCTACCTTCAATATTGTGCATTGACATCAAAGCAAATAGTCCTATGGGCGATGCCGTTGACATCTGTCAGGAATGAGTACCAACTTTGTCCTCAAACTCCCTTCATTAACATTTTTTAAGTAAGTGCTTTAAAAGAGCAACTTAAAACACTGCAACATAAATTAGAAAAGCTTTTCAGATTTTCCCCTTGTTGTAAAATCATCAAAGCTTATTGTTTGCAGGTTTTTACAGTTTCTGTTACAATTTGGTCTCACATAACATCTTGAAGATCTTAATATTGTTCTACTAAAACCGCACATGTAAGAAAGCTGAAGATCGAGATTTGCCATGACTGTTGGGATCGAGGTCATGATCAGTTTCAAGACCAAATATTCAGCGGTTTACAATTACGCAATTTTAAACTAGGTACACGTGCTTTATAAGAATGTCTAACATCTAACATGTATAAAACTGTTCGGAAATATCATTCTCGTAATTTAGATTATTTCTGTTCCTTATGTAAGAATTTAGGAGGATATCTTTCCAGAAAGAATTTAAGATCGCTAGGTTTCTAATATTTTCTTAATTTTTAGCGAAAAACCTCAGACTTGACATTTATATAAATTAGGTGCGTACAAAAAACGTACGATAATTTAAATTTGGGTGATTTTAGGTCATGCATGTTATTGCTAAAGCGTTGCTCAAATCACGTGACAGTATAAACAAAACCCACTTAAGTATCGTAAGAGAGTGCTCAGACTTTGGATTGGAAGAAAATTAAGTTGAGCCAAGAAACAAATGTATTTGTTTAAAATGGTTTTTATTTTTTCATGAAAGTAAGAAACATGCTATTCAAAAGTTCTAGAGCAGGGTCGACGATACTAGGGTGGAAAAAGGGGCGGGCGGAATCTCCCTGCATTTTACCACGTTGTATTTTGTGATAAATAACCAACCTCGTCCTTAGGACTCTTCTACGTTTATGATTTTCTTCCTTAGAATATCATAGGCGTAAAAGAACCCTGGGGACTAGATTGATAAATAACAAACCAGTCGACGTGACGCTAGTTAATTTGTGCGTAAATTATTCAGTGTAAAAAGCGCATAAAATCAAGGTTTCTCATCTGTCTTGAATTTTCTTATAAAAATGCAAAATAGAGAGGCTCAAGTGAATATCGAACACATGGAACCTCCATATCATCTAACCAACGAGGTTGATTAATCACTCAAACGCTGTGTTATTCACTTGTCGGAATACTTTGAATAAACGCTCGGGGCGTTTATTATATTTTGATTTTTGGAAAGGGTGCTTATTCGAGGTGGGGCTTTCGGAAAGGAGAGGCGTTAAAAATTTTCTTGTTTTTTTCTCTTGCCAATAAAATACATTTTTTCTCATCTATTCACATCATCAATATCGTCAATTTCAATATGCTAAAAGCCTTTTTCTCAGCGCCTGTTGTCTTATCAAAACAGCGAGATAAATATCGCCGTCCCGATGTTAGAAAGATACCAGATGCCTTGCGGACAAGGTTGATCAGCTGTTTTTTCTTTATAATTTCAATGCGCTTTTATGAATATCTTTATTGTTGAAATTCAACATTAGATCATGCTAGAAAGATTCTTGAAAGAGGAAAATTTAGTTGGGAGGACGTGTATTCAAAGCATTACGATGAATAATAAAAATAATAATGATAAAAACAAATTTTAACTTGCTACCTTTAAATCCTTTCCAGTAGATTTAATAACATAAAATTTTCACAACACCGCCGTATTCATACCATATATACAACTTTTTTAAATATTAGCTACTTCTTTGATGCAGTTTCGTAAATCCTTGCAAGTGTATAGAAAACTATTTTGTTAATTTAATCTATTAGCGTCACGTAAACAACGAGTAATTTTTAAACAATATTAATTAATGAATGATCAAAATTAAGTTTTTCATACAGAAAGCGAAGTGTTTTTAAGAAGTTAACGCGCTCACAAACAAGGACAAACCGCACATAGAAATTTTATTGGTCAAAATATTAATAAGGTTGTGGCCTCTTTACTTGAAACAAACCAAGAAAAAGATATATTAAAACACGATAAAAATCGCGTTGTTATTGCGACTGTTTAAATAATATTTTTTATCTTTATGAAAAGCTTTGTTGAATTTAGATTTAGTATATTTATATATAGCTGCAAAAAAGCTCTTAACGGACCACTTCTTTAGGTGGCGCTGATCCTTAAAAAAATATTTGTCTTCGTTATTATTAGATGCACTCAACATGGAAAGAACAGCTGGTGCAGCTATCATATATGTGACCTATTTTTTTCGACAAAAAAACTTTTTATCTCTTTTCTTTAATAACTACTGGGAAAAGCAAAAAAAACCGCCCTCTTCTTCATGACGTCACATTGAAATACCGATTCTGATCAGGATTAAGCATCATGAGCATTTTTCATAAAACATAAAATTTTCCAAAGCAAAAACTTCGTGCAAGAAACATACGTGAAAATGTTACCAATTAAGCAGGCGCTGAAAATAAAGGTTGGAAAATGATAACAAATTAATAATAATAATAACCTTCTACGTCTTTATTTAATACCATCGAAGAAAAAGATCATGAAGTTGCTTTGGTTGTCTCAACACTTTATACTTCTGTGACTTCACCAGGAATCTGCTGTTGTGACTTAGCTTTGGTTTCAAGATTACAGCAAATACTATATTGTATGTTTCTGTTCCACTTTTTGTTTTTGTTATTCAGATAAGCACCTGGTTACAAAAATTAGGCGCTTGATCGGTAACTTGCGATATAATAAAAATATCAAAAACATCAATGATGACAGATGTCAAAATGATAGTTGTCAAAAATATTTCATACACCGTTCTTTCTTCTCTACAAGCTCAAAGTTACATGTAAAAACCAAAACAAACAAAAAAAGATAAAAGGGATTCATATGAATGAAACAAGAACAAAACAATAAAGCAATATAAGCGTATTATAAGTATAAATCTTAAAACATCGAGGACCGGGGTCAAAACACACGTGTAAGCAAAAAAAAACACTTGTATCTATTGTTATCCAGTCAGTGACCTTAGATACCCAAGGATTTTTAAAGCCCTTTAAAGTTAAGCTTCTTAACAGTTTTTCACCTTCATCAGGCGTCTATTTTAACCTCAGAGCGATTAATTTTAAAATAACATAAAAATCTTAAAATCCAAAAAACCGCAGCATGCGTGGAACTAGAGACGAAACTTTTGAATCAAACTGTGTGCAAAAACCTTTGCAAAAAAAATTCCTTAGAAGCAAGCATATCCAACGTACAATTCTTGTGCGGTAAAAATATGCCGCCTTTTTCTGCCTGCATGCTATTTTAGCCATAGGTAAATTAGCTTTTTCTCCGTGCTAATTTTGTTACCGATAAATTTTCCAAATTTTATTATAAACTGTTGCGCTTGGATGCCTTCCCAGTGATATACATTTGCCAGATCAGCCTCATTCTCAGCGCCTGTTGTCTATTTTTATATCGGGACGGCGAGACAAGAGGAGCTGGGAACGAAGTTGTTTTCAGATAATAAACAGCTTCATATCCCTTAATTTTATTAGTATTGAAGCATTAGGCCACAGATAACGTAAATCAACGGCTTTAAATAAGCATACTTTGAGCAAGCATTGTTCAAATGGTTGTTGTACCAATGTGGGTACACAAGGGTATGGGTACGCAACCGGAATTCTTTGTTCATGCACCAAAAGGTACATCACTAACAGTTCTGTGACATCATATTTGGGTTTTCCTTACCTGTTTTATATACGTGTTTGTCTGTATGCAACTTTGGGGTGAGGGATCAGCTCAGAGAGGAAGGGTTTTAAGAAGGGCGTATAGTTTAAAATCCATAAAACTTCAGCCTGTTTATAGCGACAGATTTAAAATGTAAAATCAAGTCCAGTTTATCAGTAAAAAATCACTGTAAAAATGATAATCTTGCTGGCAATTTATTTTTTCACTAAAAAAATTATGAATAAAAATAAATCCCCCCTTTCAGACGTTTAAAAAAAGAACACGTTGATTACAAAATTAAAGTACAAGAAGGGGCGTTTATTCGAGAGGACGTGAAAAGACAGAAGCTTTTTTTCGAAACATTGCACGGTTAAATAAAAAGTTTTCCTCAAAAAGGGACTGACGAATATTAGAAGCGACATTCAAATTTCAAAATAAAAAAGGATTTTAGACTAATTGACGGCAAAATGTCCAACGGACAAGTAAAAAAGTCAAAGTTATGGAGAAGTGAAAGTTACATACTGTGCTTTAACAATACCGCTACAATTAGTAACGTGAAGACACGACTACACCTCATCGCCTGAAAATTTCGTCCGCCTAAGTATTTTTTTCGTCGCAATTTTTTTTGTTAATCTTAATTTTTTTCCATTAGTTGCATTAATTAACTCCTAAATTGTTTCTTAAAAATTCTTCAGTTTGATTTAATAAGACAGTTGAACTCCAGGAATGCAGTTAAAAGTGGAACCCTGAAGGCAACAAATACCCGGGTATTATCGGATTTTTGTTAGGGCGGATGCTTACAACAAAGGTTGAGGTCTAACAATTTCTCTACGCTCACGCGAAATAATTCATTTCTAGCGAAGGCCAGATTCAATACACGCGAAATGATTAATTTCTAGCAAAGGCCAGCTTAAATACATGCGAATTAATTCATTTCCAGCGAAGGCCAGCTTAAATACACGAGAAATAATTCATTTCTAGCAAAGGCCAGATTAAATACACGCGAAATGATTAATCTTAGTTTGATCGATTCGCGAAAAATTGTAGCAAAACGCCACATTTATTACACGCGAAATGATACATTTGAAGCGAAATAGAAAAGTAACTTCAAACTTTACATACAGCTGAACTCATGTAATTCGAACTCCATAATTCGAAAAATCAGGTAAATCGAACAAATCCTTGGGTCCAATGGTCATTTTTCCTTCATGTAATTCGGATATTGCAAGGTCGGATTTTTTCTTAACTCAGATTCTTAGATTTCAATACTTTTACGTATTCAAATGCTTTATCTCCATCATACCAAAATAAAGTTAATGAGAAAATTAAAGCCCTAAAAGGTTAGCTTTGTTCACAACTGATTCGAAGCTGATTCGAAGGTGAGTCCCTTGGTATCGAAAGTCTCGAAGAAAATCAAAAAAGATTTGACAGAAAGAAGCAATCTTCTATTACTGATTTTTTTTGAAAAATAGTTATTCTATGTAAAGTTAATGTTAAAAAGATAAATGATTCTTACAAAAATACCTCGTACCTTTACTTACGACTTAATACATTGTGTAACACACTTTTTTTTAATTTGGCCGATAAAACTTGAAGTCTTACATAACTCGAAAACTCATGTAATCTGAACAAATCTTAATATTCCCTAGATCATTCGAATTGCATGAGTTTAACTGTATTTCCCGCAAAAGAAACTTTTTACAAGCTCGTGAGCTTGTATTAAAACGCAAATGTGTCCTACAAGAATGGAAATTTTTGCCTCTCTGAGCACCGACACGGGAGTAGTCGTGTGTTCGAATCTCATCTTGGTAACTATTTTTACTTTTTTTTTCTTTTTACTATCTCGCCCGCGAGGACGTGTTAACAGACTGACCTAACGAAAATTGAAATTTCGAGAAATTTTCTATCAATATTATTGCCTATCCGAATAGCAAAATATGTCGTGTCTAACTTCAGCTTTTTATACACTTTTTTGGCGAGGTTGTTTGCGTATATCATACGTCTTGTTTTCGCTTAAAAGAATTATCAGCATAGAAGCCTGTACCAGAGCAACACGTTTTAGTGTGGAATTTTATGAACACGAGAATTATCATCATTAAAAAACATCTATTTTTACTTCACAAGACATCAAAAGTACAATGCATCCAAAATAATTTTTACGCTCCCTCTTAACCGATGAAATTCATCACTACCAAATGTAAAATGACGTTAGCAAAGATGAAATCTGCGAAAGCTCTTTCGGGTGATATGCCTTTGAATTCCATTCTATTACGAGGATTGGATTGAACACGCAAGCAAACTAAAAAAAAATAAACAAATAAATAAATTAAATAAGAAATACTAGTCTCAATTCATCCTGAAAAATAACATGAAATAAATTTACAGATTTCGTGGTTTGGAGGGTCTTCGGAGAAATTTAATTCCAGCAAATTGAAGAATAATTTAAAAAAAATCAACATTTTCCGTAGCAAATAAACAATACAAATAGTTCAGGTTTAAAATTTTAACACAACGATGGTTACTAGTCACATGTCAAGTTAAACGTAAATAAAATTAAAGAAGAATGTTCAGTTATTTGATTTTTTTGATATAAAAGTTTACAAAGAAAAACAAAACATAATGTAAAGAACTATTCTTTATCCCGTAGAAAAATCCACGGCTCCGCCCGTCCTTTTTATACTGCATTGCGTGCGTATAAGGTTAAGGTTTTTCTTGGAGGTGATTTTCATTTCATCGATGATGTCCTTGGTCACCAGGGTTAGTCTGCTTCGTAGTGTAAAGAACTATGTTGAATTGACTCACCTTCAAAACCACCGTGGGTTACCTCACACGCCTTTTCATTGTGACATAGCTCGTAGAACTGTTAAAGATCTTGAGGCTAGTTACTTTGAAAATTTGGCCGAGGATCGCACTGGTGGTTTAAGAAAAACTGGTATCATGAATCTATTGTGGGTGATGTCATTTTTCCTATTAGGGATCTAAGCAGAGTTGTTCCACCTGTTTTGTATATTGTATTAGGCATCACCCTTGAGCTGTATGAGCTGTTGTTGAAGTGTGTGCGCAGGTTGGATGCATGCGACGATATGCCCAGCGATAGGTCAGATAATATTGAATGGGTAGCGAAAAGCGTAGAGAGTAAATTTGACAGACAGGTTAAGTACAGGGCTAAGACATGATTTTGGTGAACTTGAAAAAAACTCCTCAGGAAAAAAAAGGTTTGCAGTAAATAAAGATTTTGGATCGTGCGCTGCAGAGGTTTGCTTAATAACAAGGCTTGATACTGATGTTAATTGGGTATTATGTGACACATGTGAAAAATGGTCACATCAAGTTTGTGAATTGTTTGGGGAATCTGAAGAGATTACTCTTGAGAAATTTACGTGCCTAAAATGTTCAGGAATAGGTCGATTAGATCTTCATTCGCATTTGGAAAAAATAATTGATGATCTAAGGGAACGCCGTGTTAATCTAGACGATTCCATTTGAGAATTGGAACTTAGGTGTAAGGTCCTTCAGACTAAGTGTGAAGAAACCATGGGACATCTTGAGAAGCAACTTCTCCAGTGCCTTGATGACATCAAGGTTGCACGACAAGCATACCATGGTAATGTATTTGTTGGCAATCATTGCAAAGTTGTTCTGAGAAATCATGTTCGACTTTGTGACGTGATTGCTGATAATGCAGATCTTCACGAACGATTTCTTTGTGTGTTTGGTTTATTTAGTCAGATTCAACCACTTCTTTTTTGTAAACGATTTTTAACCGATCCCGAAATAGATGCCTTAGAGAGATTTTGTAATTCATTTGGTGAGGCCTTTCCAAAACACTTTCCTGAGGAGACTATTACACGCAAACTACATGAGTTAGTTTTTGATGTGCCACGATTTGCAAAAATACATCGGACTTTAGGACTTTTGAGTGAAGAGGAGGGTGAGAGCTTGCACAACTCAAGTCAATAAGGAAGTAAGACAGTTGTACGGGGTTCGAGATCAGGACCTGAAGCTAACGTTGTTACTGCAACGTCAGGAATTGTGGAGCAAGGCCAATAGGAAGCTTCAGATAGGGGTAGAGCGTGTGTGTGTTCCTTGCAAGAGGAACGGACAAAAAAGTTTTTATAGGAAGGGTAAGTGTCCTTATTGTGGCCACTGTAAATAATAAATATGTAAATTTATGTTCTTGTTTATATTTTATTTAAATGTATATACTGTATATATAAATTAAGAGAGTTAATATATATCTATTTATATATCATGAAAGATAGTCACAATGATGTAGTTTTTATTCCCTTTAGTTCCAGTAAGCAAGTTCAGTTCCTGTTCCAAAGTTTAGAATTAGTATTACGATCAAAGTTTTCTACAAACAGTAAGTGATTTCTACACTATAAATCCATCTAAAGATATGTTTATTTTATATCATGAAAGATAGTTCTGTTCCAAGTTTAGAATTAGTATTATGATCTCCAAAGTATTCTGCACAACGGTAACACTATAAATCTATTGCCTTGGTACTTACAAATACTGTCTCTTTATAATCTAGAAATAATTAGACTGTCTTATTTTATGTTTAGATTTCTGCATGGAAGACTTCAAAGATTAAATTATTACAATGTATATATATATTTAGATTGTATAAATTAAAAAATATTTTATTTACAAAATAGTTCTGTAAATTTTTTAAAAAATATATATTTTGTACACTATACTAAGACTAGTACTTTTTCGGACAATTTCGGACATGTTATATTTTTAACTTGGAAACTTAAAAATACCCCAGGATTAAAACAATTAGTTCTTTTCACCTGTTAAATTAAGCTTGTCAATTAAATATGTATGCAAAATAGCTTTTTCACATATCTGGTCCCAAAACGTCAATTCGAACAGTTTTGGGACGGATCATAATTTCATTAAAGGCACTCTAGATTAGAAACAATGAGCTTTCCAAACCCAGTAAACGAACTTATAACAATAACCGTGGTCCTAAATGGTCTTTTTTCCAAAGATTTCTGATAATTGGTCCAAAAAGGCCCAAAATATCAATTCGGACACTTTCGGACACATCATAATTTCATTTAGTACACTTTAATGTCTCAGAGCTAGAAACGATAAGGATTCTTACCAAATTGAACCGACCTATAAGTTGAAATATGGCACTGTTAGCTGTTTTTCGTACATTTAGCTTATTTTGCCCCAAAAAATACCTTGTACGATTTCGGACAGTATAAAAATTTAATTACTTTTATCCTGAATATCCCCTCTAACCTATGGATCCTAAAAAGCATCTTATATATCCTGGCCTAATTTTCCAAATATTGTAGAAGAAGTTGCTCTAATTTACGTTTTTGGGGACGTTTTTCGACATTTTGGCCCAAATTAAGCAATTTCGGACAGGTGTCCAAAAAAAAATTTATTGCTAATATGGACAATTTATCTGAGATTTATATCTTTTTTACAGAATGTAAAAATCTTATTTCGTTCTTGAGATATCTTGTTTTTGCTGACGGGCATTATTGTTTTTTTCCCGCAGGCCATTTTTGTCCGTGCTGAAACAGCCGTGAATGGCTGAAATCCATTATTTAAAACAACAAATAGTGCCACACGAGGTTTGGGCCATAACTTACCAATGCGCGATGCAAATAAGACGATAATTGGTCAAAATTATTTGCAAAGTGAACAGATTTGGTTCACATAAAAGTTGTAGCTAGTGCGAAACACAATGATTTCGGCGTATTTACAACAGAAAGTTTTCGTTCGCCTAGTTAGACTACGAGTAGCCTAATTAAACTACATCACATCGTCTAAGTAAACGACTCGCCTAATTAGGTCATGCCGCCTAACTAATTAGGTGTTTACCCTGACTGTTAGGACAAGAAACTGTGTTGTTATTTTCTATGGCCTTATATATTGAGACAGCCCCATATAAATAAACATACCTCCAAGAACAAATGTACCAACACATGATATAAATCCGGATAAAAAGGAATTGAATGGAAAAGTACCAACAAGACAACAATACAGGAATTGAAATATTCCAGTCAGCATCACATAAAGTAAGAATGCGTCTACAATTTTAAGTTTTTGTGGAGTTTTGTCATTATACTCATCGTAAAGCTTGCGAAGCACAGTTACAAGGTTTCCAGCAGCACTCATTGTATATGTTTTTGTTAATGACAGTTAACTAAAACTTTCTAACGTCCAGCTCTTTCTCGTGCCACGTCTGACTCGGAGTGAAATTTCACGAAAATCACCATTGAAGTCAAGTACGCACGGGGCTCAACATCTATTCTAAAAATAATTTTCTGTGTCACTTGCTAACTTGAGGCTTAAAATGTGTGTGAACATACACATATAGTGTGTTCTTCAATAAAAGTCGATATGACTGATAAGAAAAATTTTCTTTCTTCTTCTCCTGTTAGCCAGAAAACTAAACGTAATATTTCTTAATCGGAATAGTGGGGATTACATTTCATAAATGGCGGACTTGACGCATATTTCCCAAGAAAGTTCTGCAAATCGGATTAAAAAATCGCGCTTTGTGTTTTCTTTATACCAGGACGACTAGTATCAAAAAGAGAAAAAGAAGCTCTGCGGTGCCAGGGTTAAGCTTTATTAGAAAGGGGGATTGGTGCAAATGTTAAAATCGATTATGATCCATAAACTGCTTCTATAATTTATCCACTAAGTTGTAAATAATCATGTTTTGGTTTCTTTTCAGTCTTTTATCTATATTTTTAAGTCTTTATCTATATTTTTAAGTCTTTATCTATATTTTGTTGTTTTCGTAGCAGGCCAATAACAAGGACATTTAATTGCAAATAATCTGATGCAACGGATTTCGCATTCTGGGGGTTGACTTACTTTCCATTAATTGAACAAGCATCGAGTTATCTGTCTCATGTAATACAACAACAACTTCGCGAACGGTAATTTTTAGACTTTTCTGGTGGAATAAGTTTTGCGGATGAGTAAAGTTAGTTAGTTTGTTTTGTTACTTTTATACATTATTATACTGTATAGAAAGAGTCAGTTTCATGTTGTTAGTTGTTTGTTGACTAAATGATAGTGTTTTAAGAAATTTGAAATATGTTAAAAATTCTCGCAGGGAGGATGTCCTTTATTTTATTAGAAATGAGAAAAATAGGTAACGGGAGACAATTCAGAGTCGGTTTTTGGGACAAAAAATTCTTAACAATGCCCGCTGCTTGTTTAAAACTTAATGAGATTTTAACAATGCGGTTTTTATTTTCTTCATAAAGGAAATTGTTTGCGGAAAACTTAGTAATCATCCGACTATTTACTGCTTATATGCGTATCTCAAAAATCCAGTGTAGATTATTAACTTCTTCGTTATGCTTTTACCCTGGAAACGCCGTAATAATTTGTTGCTTCTTTGGGTCATTACCATTCTCGTCCTCAGAACTATTTGAGGTATACCTCGATGTTATATATTCCAGTCATATATTTTAACTGATAAATAACTTTTGGACGACGCTAACGTTGATCGAGGAGGCGATAAATTGCATGTCCATTGATGAAAATGCATAACTTTTTTACCATCTTCAATGAACTACCGTTTTGCATGGCGACGGCGGACAAATCCGTTCTATTTCGTGCCTGTTAAAATGCGTATTTCCTGCGTAACCAAAACGGTTAACAACTTTAACAATAAATTATCCTAAAAGACCCTTGACTTATGAAAAAGATTCACTTTTAAAATGTCAATCTAAACATTTTGATATCATGCTTCTTGACAATGTGGCAACTTTTGTGTTTCAACTATACATGGTGATGTATTAAACACAAACCTCGTCTGGAAGACTTCATGACCTTGCTTTCCAATGCAAAAAAATGTAATAAACATTTAATCTATTTCGAAATTTTTAGGAAATACATTCAAATAAATAAACACAAATAAAAAAAATATTAAAAAATATGTAAAATTTTAAGCTAAGCGTCTCGAAGTTGTAACAGTTCTAGATTTACGAACACTTTTCTAAGGAGAAATTCAGTATCTGAGTGTTCAGTCCACGATGCACTGTAACGTTTTTAGTCTCAATAAAGTATCCTGGCGCCCTCACTGTCACTTCGTAAGTTCCTGGTAGTAACAACCTCCAATATTCGCCTGTTGACCACGCTTTAATGTGCTTCTCTCGTCCGGCTATTTTGACCACTGCATTTGGAATTCCTGCATTGTTCGCCTCATCTTTGATCACGCCTAAGGAATGAAATTGTAAATTTAAACTACAATAAAGACAGGCCAGGTCAAATTATCGCAATAATATACCCTATAATTAAAAAGAGAAAATTTGTCTGTTCACTGTTAAATCAAGTTTTCTAAAACATACATTATTAGGAAAAAAGCGTGTCGGGGGAGGGCCAGGAGGCACTGCCCCTAACCCTCTCGTTGTCGTCGGTCTTGATTTAAAATTTTTGCTTTTAAGCTTTTGTAACATATTTTTCTTTCACAAAACAATAATTCCTTTTAACTTCAAAACACATCAAAATTTGTCAACGACATGAAGCGCGAGATTTTCAATCCGAAAGGTTTCTTCCCAATGTGGTGACGCATGGTACTAACTAAAACAAATTAGATGCGTTTTGTTTGTCAGAGATTATATTCCTCGACTTCATTTGCTCTTATCTGTTTTTTTTTTTAGATTTAATTTGGTAAAGCGTTAGTGGGGGTACGGAGTTTGATTAGTGTTTTTGAGGGAAGAGGCATTTCTACCGCATATACAAGCTGTCTGTCATGTTTCAAAATAGCCTAAGCGTAATAAAATGTTCCCATTTTCAATATGAATTAGGCTTTCGAATACTCATTATATCTTATTTTGCTCTCGATAGCAAGGTGAGGATATAAAGCGAGGATACAAGAGTGATAAAATGAGGTACATGCACTTCCTATGTAAAAAAAACAAATCTTGTTGACAGTAGCATTCTATGAAATGTTATCTTGAGTCGCTAACTTGTCATGCGCAATATTCAATATGCAAATAACCATCAACGTTCTAGTTCCACTAACTATGCAGAAATAAATTAAAAAGGACTGGGACTACCAACCTTTGATTCCAATATGAACTTGCTGCATGTAGTTAATAAGAGCATCTTTGTTTTGATTCCAATACGATTGTAGCGCATGTTCATTAGGAAACTTAAAACAGCTTAATGCCAAAGTAATTTCAAAGCAGTTTGTATACCTATAGTTGTAATCTTGCATACCCCCAATAATGATATACCATTCGGCACCGTTTGTTATTCCCTGTGGAAAATAATCGTTCATGCACGCTCTCCCAGAATGCATTGTGCTATGGGAATTTGCGTAGACCAGTGACACATGTCTAGAATTAAAATAGCAATATGCAATTTATGAATTTATGAAGCGGGTGTAGGTGGTCAAATTTTAAAAACTGCAACTATATTTTCTTCCAAACAGTACACCTTAAAAATATTTAGCATCAGTTTTGGAGAGCACTTATGTACTCATCGCTTATTTAAAAACTGAAGTCTTTAAAGAAATAGAATACGAAATTTAAATTTTAATTTATGTACCTAAATACATCGTCATCGGGTGCCAAAGAAAACACGGGTTTTCCGTTTTGTGTATGGGACACAGGCGGGTTATCATAGGGATAATTAGCCACAATCGCTCCGCCATGTAAATTTGCTGACAAAACAAATGGATACTGTTCCAACCAATTCATAACGGCTCTGGTTTCGTTTTGAACCGGTATGATTCGCGGTTTAAAGGGATCGCGAAAATTCTGATTCAGATCAATGTTGTTAAGATTAGTCCGACCTATCCCTCCATATTTCAATGCTGCGTCAAAGCCATCTGGGTTCATTGAACAAAGGATATGTATACGAGTTGTATCAATAAGATTTGTGATCGTCTTGTTCTTGCCATAAGAAGTTAAAAGATATTCAACTAGATGTAACAGCACTTGTCGTCCTATGGTTTCATCACCATGAATGTTGCCAACATATTTAAATTCAGGTTCCAATTCCTCATGGACTCCTGGATTGTCTGAAATCTCAACAACTAACAAATCTTGGTTTGAAACGCTTTTTCCAATACTGTATAGCCGGGAAATGGAAGAGTACTTCTGCGTGAGATTTTTCAAATGATTCCTCATATTTATGGAATAGAAATATTTAAATGGTACATCCTTAATAGCCAATGATGTTGTCAGGAAACAGATCAACACAAAAAAGCGTCCTGGATGCATGTTTAGTTGGTCAGAAAACTGAAAAAACAGAAATGCAAACCCATTAATCGCCCTGGCCCGTGTTTATCATGCTCCTCTTTTGAGTATTGCGCTGAAATTAAAAGTGATTATCCTTGTTAAAGTTTGCTGTTATTTCAAATACCATGAGTATTTCATTCTGCAAAGTAAATTCATAATTAAAAAAATGGCAGCAAAATCAGTGAAAAGCTTTATTAGAGAAAATACGCACCCATAAAAAAATCACGAAAAATATTCACCCCAGAGTAAAAAGTCAAGTAAAAACCCTTTTTAGAATCCTATTTTTTAATTTCCTCTAAAATCAACAAATTTCCAAAGCACACGGTTGTGATATTTATAACACTTGCAAAAATATTTGGGGACATTTCTGTGTATACCGTGCACGAAAATAAAGCCTGCAAAATAAAATACCATTTTGAATTCAAAATGGTGGAACCACCTTAGAATGTCGCAATCAAAAATGACTTACTTCTCAATAGTTCACGCGTCCTTGTGGTGCAATTCTTCGTTTGTTAATCCATTCTCGGTGCTTCTCAATTTATAACAGAAAAGGATGAGTAATGCTGAGGTCAACCAGTATAATATGTTAAAATGGAAGTGAGTAACAGCTTGAATAACACGTTCTACTATTCATCATTTTATCAGTCAGGTTAACAAGCTAACTAAAGAATAGTTTCACCTTCATTTTCACTAATCGCATATATATCTTAATTAGGACTTATGATGTAATTTGCTCAACAAACCAGAGAAAGTGAAGTTCAGGATATTTCTTTAATTTGAGATTGTCGTTGAAGTAATCAAGAAACGGAAAAAGTATTGTATCCTGTTTTTTTTCGTCATGTAAAAAATGAAAGTCCTAAAACTGGTTATCTTATGAACTTGTCATAACAGGATCCTTAGTCATTATTTTGTAAGACCACTGAGAGGGCATATCAGTTTGTTAAGTGTATAAATTTTTTACATCATGTGTAAAAGCAAAAGTGCCCTCTCTCCCCCTTCTCAAGGATTTTCTATCTATGGAAGTAGGTATTATTTTAAAAAATCCTTGACTGATTGATTAAAAATAAATTTCATAATTTCACAATGTCAAAACAGATTTAATCATAGAAGTAGTCATTCTGGACCTCAGAGATCTTTAAAATAGTTTTAGGGATGTGAATGAGAATTAGCGTATTTCCTGGCATAAAATACTAATAATTAGTGCAAAAATTTAAACGTCGAAAATTGGACAGCAGATAATTATCTGGGTAACTTCAGTTATCCCTCTCTAATTAGCGGACACCATTAGTCCAAAAAAAAATCTGTTCGCTAATCGGACTTGTCTGCTTTTTGGAAATTTGATATTTTCAGGCGCATCTTCGAGTACATTTTATGTTTTTTCGGGTTTTTTGTTTTGTGGGACTGTTCCGAAAAATAAAAGAGATAACAATGTTGGAAAGATTCTCGAGAGTAAAAACATAACAAAAGATATAGGATTTGGGAGAAGAAATAATTGTAGAACACATTCCAAAGAATATATTTTTAAGACTTCGTCGATGTTTTTTCACTTTTCTTTGAGCATTGACGAAAACTAAAGTTGTCAGCAAAAAGATGAACGTGGCACATTATATAAAAATAACAACCACAAAAAGGTTCTAGTAAAAGAAACGGTTCGCTGGTCATTTTTTACATAAAACAAAGAGAAGTTGCATTATATTCTTTGGGTGTCCAGTAACTGAAAGCAAAAAGTTTAAAAAGATCCATTTCGTGTGTAAACTTGTGTCCGTTAATTGAAATATCCAATGATTACTTGTTCGCATTTTAGAAAGTTTTATATCAAATCATGAAGAGAATTCGGCCTTGTTAATTAGAAGGATCTGGCTTTTGGGGGTTGTCGTTAATTAAAGAGAAATACCATACTTTAACTTATTTTTCGAATTGACTTTTAAAAAGATGATTTTTTTCGGTATGCTGTTGATTAATGCAATACTTTAATATACCTTAAATAAAAATTAAAACATTTGTTCATGTTGAATTCCATTCTTCTATCAAGATCTCTTTAAGATTAACCTAAAAAGGTCTGGGGACGAGAACAGAAATCCTCTCTTCACAAAGATTTACTACACTGGTGTAAGGAAGTCACACAAAGTAAAGTGACACTAAACGTCGAACAACACTCCGCTTGCAGTATCTCCTCTGACATTTCTATCAAAAACCTCTTACGTTATCAATATAAATTATCAAAACTGCTGACATTAGAAAAATTAAACGTATGCGCGAAAGCGGATGTAGTCTTGTGATACAGTCCAGGATACTCTGATGACCTTGCTACCAGGAACATATCACATATAATAAGTTGTATATGTAGAAAGTAAAAAAAAAGCTCAGCAGTTGGTTCCAGAAAAATCTATAACTAAGAGGACGCCTATGTTACAGTTTTGAAATAAAACTTTCAAATCAAAAAAATCTTTACAGTGATGTTACTACCTACAATATCGAGGGGGTGAATGTTGAAAACTTGGTACCAAGCAACTCTATAGCCGAAACCGATTTCAAAGACGTGAGATATGTGATTGGATATCTTACTCAAGCTATCCCGTTGCTGTTGAATAACCTCCCAAAATAGGTACCCTCATGATTTCTCCCAGTAAGTTTGGCTTTTGGTGCATTCTTCATAATTTTTCTGCACCTCCTTACAATGCATACACGTCTTACTATAGCACATGCCTTCGCAAGGTACTCCTGTGAATAGAGCTTTATTTTGGGATGCATCACGAGGCTTTGTTCCGCCCATACCTCATCGACACCCCAGGGATACTCACCACGTCCCTTAATATTTTTATATCGTCCCCATAGTATTTTAGTCTTGTCTTGTCTACCACTAGAATGAACGGTTCTACTTCGGATAGATTGTTTGCGCAACCAGTCCTTCATGGGCACACAACTTTGCTTGTAAAACTCTGCGCAGAATCCGCTGAGAGTGCTGTAGGTCAACAGGTCCGAGATGGTTCAGCTTGTCATATTCCGTTAATCATTCGTATGGTAAAACAAGTTTTTCCAATTTGCATTCCAGAAATCTGAACTATCTGTCACAGCTCATTGCTAGCGCTAGAAAGTTTTTGACATCAAGGAATTTGAACTTCGAGGTTGTCAGGAACATGTACTCGTTATCCTTTTTCGCAATTTCGATTTTTTCACTCTCATCTTAAGTTAAGTACTGCTTGATTATGTTGATGTCATACGTGCCATTATTAAACTCAATCACAGCAACCTGGCTCATCCACTTGTTCCATGAATCCTGAGTCTTTATCGGGAGTGTTTCAAAATTATAAGGCTTAGAGTACATTCTTTTTATGTCTTCTATGATAAGGTACTGTATTTTTTCCAGCTCTTTAAAGAACATTTTAACCAAGACTTTGGGGATTCAACATGGATAGTAACGACACGTGTTCTGATATATACGTAAGGTCTACTGTCTGCTGCTGATTCATGGGTAGCAGAAGAGCTTCAAAGTCAAAAGCGACGTAGTGAGAATATGGTGTAAACACTTTCTCGAAATATCATTTCTACTTGAGTGGGTTTTCACATTCCCAGACAAAGTTGTAGCCAAGTTCTCGTAAAGCTTTTTCATTTTTCTTGGTTTCGGAATGACAGAGGCATCCGTGCCACTTGCAACCGTGATATTTCGTAGATACTTTTCTTTGTGGGCTCATACCCGTCTACTTAAAGTTTCTCATTTCCTTTACATATGACGCGTTATCCTCCGCGATCACATTGTGCGTGGTGTATTTGCCTTCCTTTTTCTCACCTACATTTTCTCTGGCTATTGTAATGCAGCGTAGCTGCAGCTCTGTCCGTAAAACAACTTCTCTTACTTGCTCGGCGTACGTTCTACCTTCTGTTTTCATCCTTTGATCCTCATATTCATTTTTCTTGTGTCTTGTCAGGTGGCATGCTTGTGTAAATTTGTGACCACAATTCTCACACACCAGCGTCTTTGTCAAAGCCTCTATTTTTTGTTGTAGAAGCAATGTCCTTCCGAAATTCCAAGGGTGATATTATCGATCCTCCATGTATTGGTTCTTACCATAGACAAGTCGCGACGGCGTCTTTTTATTGTTGGTCTCTTGGGCTTACAGACTCCGATGTTGATCTTGTAGTGCTTCTTGATACCCTCCATATCTACCAGCCTTGTACGGTGTACATCTTCTCGGTTTAACTTTTGGTTCTCATAGTACTCGCGCGCTGGAGCAAGGATCTCTTGTGTAAAGTGCTTTTCACGCTGCTGTTTGTTCCTACGGTAGTGTACGGCAATAAATCGCCATATATATAAGTTGTCTGTTCTTTCATCTTCCTTGTCAAAGCTATAGATGCACCGCTTCTTCTTTAACCTGTCCGGAAGAGGTCCGCAACCCAAAAAATAACCTTGATCTACACATGCTTATATATTTATTTTCCTTCGTATCATCCTGAGGTCTCGATGGTTCTTGCTGTCGGTAGGTATGCTTTGCTCTAAAATCTTGGCATCTTTGATATCGAGGCACTTCATCTGACATTCTTCTATGAATGATTCGATTTCGGCGAGGCTTGTAAGGGATCCTTTTGTCCCTTTAATCTTCCTATCTGCAGATACCTCACCTCCGCCTTTGTAAATGTTGCAGCTGAAGCTGTAGATTACCTTCACCCTCATCTAAATGCTGGGGTGATTTTTCTTATGATTGTATTTGTGGAAGTTTGATACAGGTTCCTGTTGAACCTCCATATGTTGTTAGAATTCCCATCTTCCAACATCTGCATGTCATTTTCGTCAAATATATGCTGAATGTATTTGATGCCATGATATTCGTCTTGTATGTCTTCAGCATTGTAATAGTTCTCTTGCGCTAAACTTCGTCGTAGAGTGTTGTCCCAGAGCGAATTTGTTTCTTTGCGCTATTGTAATAACATGTAAGAGTATCTCGCAGTCGATCAGGAAGAGCGTAACGTGTGGCTGCAAATGACGCTGTAACAGCGCTGTATAGGTTGGTTATTGCATTTTTAAATCAACTCATCTCTCTATATTATAAATAGATTTTATTATGTCAAAAATTTTCGAAGTAAACAAAACTTTTGTAAGAAAGTTCTCCGTTCCCTAGTCAAGGATATACGATCATAAAGGCAAAATAGTTTTGACGACTACGTTCTGCCCTTTTTTTACTTTTTTCATGCATTTATCACAGCTCGTGAAAAACTTTCAAATTTCTAGGTCTATAGCTCTGTAATCATGACTTGGTTTCACCACCTTACACTTAGGACGCATATGATCGTTGATATATTTTTGCCAGTGCTTTGGCGCGCTCTTTAGCGAGTATTTTTGACCAACATTCAGTGCAGTTCGTGTTTCATGACGCCTTTGTGCTATGCTTTTCATACTCGATCTCAGATTTGACCAGGCTGGATTTGTTGATGCATTTGATGTCACTCATTTTTTTTTAAGTAGTTACATTGACACCATCTTGAGTAGTGGACAAAAAAGTAAATACACTATTGTGACAACCTATGGCTGGAGCGTAACAAACTTAATGTAAATTAATCCAAAAGAAAACAATTAATTTATAATTGTTTCACAGTCCACGTAGCTTAGCAATTGACTTATTTTTTGTTTTGTTTTTTCGAGATTTTACTTTTTAAAGCGAAGTTTAAAAATCACACGAGAAAACTTGCAGAAATTGTTACTTATATATTTCCTGACACAGAGATCTTTGGGTAAATTTCGAAAAAAAATAGAGGTTATTTTTTTAAAGGAGCTCTGGGGATCAAAAGAAGAACAAGCGAGAGTTTTAAAAATTATTTAAAGAGGATTGCTACTCCCCTTTCATAGTTATGAAGTTAAATGAATACGTGAATTTTTTTCAACTAGTTAATCTGTGTTCTTTCTTTCTATCTATTAACACTCTAATAAATTACATATATAAACATTTTGTTTTTTTTACAACAACGACAACAACTAATTTAACATTACATAACAATAAAACAACTAACGATATGTCGTAAAAAATAAAATAAAAAAGACGTAATATTATTATAAAATATTATACACAAAAATTGTTTAAGAAGGTGTGATCCGCTTAAGATGGTCACAGGTATAAAATTTTAAAATTCCAGGAGAATTTAGGTTGCGGGAGCAAACATTATAATAGCAGAAACTACTATTTGAAAGAAAGTGGATGTCAACAACCCTATCTTAGCAGATTTAGGTTTTAGGAGGGTGTCAATTTCTCAGGTTATTTATCTAAAACTAATTTTGCCGGTAAGTGGTTCCAAAATATTTATCTTCTAAAATGCATTTTTGCAGATGACTACATTTTCCAAAACTTCCTAAATTAAATTTTGCGCATCCTGAAATTTTAGTAAGAGATACGAACAAAATAAATGAAAATAAGTTCCGCAAAAAATAAGGTCTCGCAAAAATTTTTTCCTTTCGGTACTCATTTTGCTTTTTATTGAATTTTTTTTAGGTTAGGTTTTGGTTGGTGTGGTGGCAACAAAATATTAATTGTTCACAATGTTTTACACACGCAACAACACGTAGCGACATTAAATGTTGAGTTGCAAAGAAAAGCAGAGCGACAGATTCTTAAAAATAATAAAAGTTCAATAAATACGAAAAACGATAAAGATAGATTTGCGTACACATTTTACAACATAAACAACAACAAAAATTAAAAACATCAAATAACATCACACAAGCAACACTCAAATGGATGAAGACAATTCTATGCTATTGGCAAATGAATCTGAGGTCGACGAAGTTGATTTTCTACTTCTTCTCTTCACGACATCTTCATCGCTAGGTGGAAATAAACGGAGCATTGATTTGCGCGGAAAGTTAACAACCGCGCAACGTACCATACTGGGCGTTAACATGGGCGCTGCTTTGCGCCACACGTCGTCTTCGATTGAATAAACATCAACAGATGTTACAGGAAGTTGACCACTCCAACCACCGCATACAAACACGTTACTAAAAATATGCAACACATCTTTTTATTTTAGAAGCAACGATTCAGCAAAAGAACTGACTGGCTAAACTTACAGCTTTGCAGCAGTAGGTTGATAATCAAATTGCAGACAACGCAAATTTGTTCTAATACAAACTTCAATTTTTAGGAAAATTATTTAGGTACGCCCTAAAGAGATAGAGTTAAGGAGAACTAAAAGGGTGAGGGGTTACTAAAGTGTAGAAATTTTGATGTGAAGAAAATTAGGCTGTTTTGACAAAAACCTGCTAAAATTAACTATTCCTTACAAAAACAAAGTCTGCGAAAATCATATATAATGACTATAAAAACATGCCAAAATAAGGAGGAAAGGAAAATTGATCGCAAATTTTCAAAATTTATACACCCTTCTACCTTAAAGTAAGCCTCCACAGTTAATTAGCACTCCCATCTAAAACTTACCCGTTCATGGCTGCAGCACCTGCGTGATGTCTTGCTTCTGGCAAAGGACTAACAAACCGCCAATCGCCGTCACTCACATTAAACACTTCAACTGATCGATGATAGTTGTCGTCAAAGTAGCCGCCAATTATAAATATCTGATCGTCATAATAAGCGCTCATCGCGTTTTGTCGTTTCTCAGTCATGGGCGGGACGACTATGAAAAAGAAATAATGTGTTAATATTGTATGTGTAATGCGTTCACTAAAACACTCATTTTGGCATCATTAACCGGCTTCCTAAAGTTGCCTTGCAGTTCCTCGTTCTTATTGTCGAGAAAAAAATGGTTGAGGTACATGAAAGAGACTTAAAGCGACAAAAGATTCCTTTACATTCAGTAAATTTCACATGGAAACATTTCTTTACATGCAGTAAATTTCACATGGAAATATTTCTTTACATGCAGTAAATTTCAAATGGAAAGATTCTTTTACATGCAGTAAATTTCAAATGGAAAGATTTCTTTACATGCAGTAAATTTCACATGGAAAGATTTCTTTACATGCAGTAAATTTTACGGGACTGCCCTACAGTAGCGTTAGCTGAAGAATGCTTATTTTATCGGAAATGTTTTGGCAGGGGAAGGAGGAGGTAACTAGAAAAGGGTAGCGTTGTTTGTGTTTAGAAATCTTAATTTACAATTTCTTCTGCTGGCTGATTACTCCTATCTCCTTTGAAAAAGCATTCAGTTGAATTGTAAATTAATATGAACCCAGTGCTTAATTGATCATCACGACAGTAACTGTAAAAATGAAATTTGTAGGGCACACCTTTATCATTCCAAAGACCAGTTTCAATGGAGTAGCGTTCTGTGGATGTTAAATATCTCTTTCCATCATATCCACCAATCACGTACAAGTGTTCGCCATCAGACACATTACATGCACCGTCACGTGCAGAATTCATATCTGCTATTCTCGTCCATTTATCATTTACTGGATCATATACCTCAGCTGAACTGAAAAAGGAAAATTCATACTTTTAGAAAAAAATTTCTAATAATATCCTCTTTAATTAAAGCGTAATTCAAATTTTTAATTTTTGAACCAGGTGTTATGTTCCAGAAAAAATAGTTCCAAATTTTTTGCTCTTTGATAGGGTTGTTTACGGGGCCAAGTAGATAAGCCGCCAATCCACCTAACCAAATCACTCAGCAAGTAGCTCCTACAAATTCTTAAAAAACAACTACATTAACACACCTTAATGGAAAATCTCCATCATATCCACCCAACGCATATAATTTTTCTTTGTGTTCAACAAGCCCAAAATTACTGCGAGATGTGGACATGCTTTCTATAGGCAGCCATTCATTTGTTTCTGTCTCATATTTCTCACCTGATGATTTCCTTTTCCACTCCAAACTACCACCAACAATATAAATATAAGAACCAATTACATCCATTCCAGGACAATGACGAGGTTTACATTTTATTATTTCGCACCACTTATCAAGTTCTGAGTTAAACAGACTCAAAGTGGGTCCTCCCATTGCTATTATACAAGGGACGCATCGCATGTATTTACGTGGGTTATAACATGCTAGGGGATGTGTCGACTCCATAAAGCTATCACTAACTTCCAATTGATTCCTCATTTTTAATGCAGTCTGAAAGGCAGAGACTAGCTCTTTATTTTTTCTGATTGAGCAGTTCGTGTCTAAAATTTTTTTAATCAGTGAGTCTCCAACAGAAGGTAAATGAATACATTCCAACACATGCAGAAACTTTTCTTCACGTTCAAATACATCGTGTTCTAGCCACATTATTGCTTTTTCCATTACATGGTCCTCACTTCGTATAGCTAAATTCTCCAGAGATAAAATATCAGTTAGTTCATCAAGGCTTAACTCCAAAAATTCATGCATTGTTGACAGATCCATGAATGTGACTGCAATAAAGTTTAACGACACCTCTGTTAAAGTCTGCAACGAGAATTTTTTAGCTATGCTGAATATTTGTAAACAATTCTCTAGATGCAGTCTATTCTTTAAAAACTTTGCGCATCGATCACGTAAGTTTGTTAGCAAAAGCATGCATGCTATGTATAATACATCTTCAATGTTTTTTTCTGTTATCCTAATCAGACCAGTGTAAATATAGCTTAAAACATCTTGCAACACATCTTGAGACACACTGTGTAGGTTTATATTTACTTCAGTTGTTGCCAGTGGACCGTTAAATAATGTCAAAAAGTAGTCGCTATTGGCAGCTAGAATAAATTTATGTGCAGGCAATTTCCCACTGTCTGTAACCAGAATAACATCTGTTAAAATTTCCTCCCTTCTCATTCGATCAGCTGTATCAAAAAATCTTTCTTTGATGCTTGAATCATAAAAAATCTCTTCTGATGGTTTTTGTGAAGAAGAGTGATGACCTTGCAAAGCAGACATGATCAAGGGAGAACAACTGGTGCTAAAAGGAAGAAGAAAAAATTGTAACTAAACAGTTATAGTAATGAATTTCGCACCATTTTTTCAAAGAAAGTTTATAAAATAATACAGTCTATAATATAGGTTTAGGTGGTAACTTAAAAAAAAAATGAATGATTGTAAAAACCACATCGAAGGTTGTCTATAAGAAGAAAAATACTACTAGGAAAAGCATTATCAGTGATACAAGACTTTGCACACCAGGGTTAAAGGTCTTTCTTGTAAATAACAAGGGTTGTCTATTAGAAAAAAATACCACTTTACGAAAACCATTATTAGTGATGCTAGTAATTCATTAACCTTTAACCTTTGATCCTGGTGTGGAAACACCAGGGTTATATGTAGGTCAATGATGTAAGACCATTATGCAAATTAGTCATTCTGTGGGTGATAAATTACATGGTATTTACATAGTGAACAGACATACAATTGTATATCATTAAGAAATAACAGAAATTGAAAAACTAAATAAAGAAGAAAAACAGGTAATTATTATAGTATGATAGATATATGATAGTTATATAGGAAAGCGCATTGGGTGAGAAACAAGGCTTGTTTGCACTTAATTTGTCTGTAAATTAAAAATATATGCAAACATGTTTGTAAAAAAGAAGAAAAAGCTTTTATATTGGGGTCATTCCATGTCTCTGTTGAGAATGAAATACGGATGTGCTATGATAAACATTCACCTATGTATACACACCATCTAGATAAACTATCTGAGTTCATTGCTAGCATATTGCCCCATGCAGTTTAGTGGGTTCGTCTGCGGATCCCAGTTCTGAGGACTGCAGATCGAATCCTGCTCACTGCCAGGCAGTATGTTAGTGATGAACAAAGTATTTCTTCTACAATATGACTAATTTTTGTTGTTGTTATTTCTCAAAAACCAAACCAATTTACCAATGTTGTTCATAATAACAGCTAACAAAATCTAGAGATTTTTTTATAAGTCAGTTTTGCTTATGCTAAAATTTTTCCCTCAAAATGAAAAAGTTGTTGCAACTTCTTCATCTTGAATACAATATTTCATGATAATGCTGTTTTTCCTGATTGGAATGGACTCATGATAGCTCCTGGTACCTAGAATGGTGACATCTTTGGGAAATCTTTCTACCAAAAGATTGAACAAGGTAATCTTTTGAAATATTATTATTTTTTTTAGTTTTGAGAATCAAGGATAGGATTTTGTTTACCAGTTCAAAGCTAGCCTTCAAAACGAGTGGCTTTACTGTCCCTCCAATTCTGTCACATGGGTGGCTAATATTCTACATTAAAGTTCACATTATGTTGACACAGGCTCTATAGGTTTTTGGAATTCTTATATTGGACTCCGCAAATATCTGAATAACCAAGACATTTTAATTTAAAACTTTAATGAATAGTTAAAAGGATATGCATATCAAACTATATTTTTACAAACCTAATCAATATTGTATTTGTTTATAATATAAAAAAATAACACTCTGCCATTTGCAGGCTTGTTGACTAGTATGAAACTAGTATGAATTACATTCTATTCAATTAGTTGATTCACTTTAATAGTAAAATAATATTTATTCATGCCTAAAAAGTTTCTCAAATATGTGGTAAAATTGCAAAAATTTACAGGTTAAAGTCACAAGCAGAAGTAAAATAGACAAATCTTGTCATCGACACAATGATACTAAGGCCCCAGACAACTGAACTCTACACAGCGTTAATAATTAATAGAGCTTACTAATTCTTAAATCAAACAGTGACAAATAGATGTTTCCACACCCATGAAAATTAATGTAAAAAAAAACTGGAACTGTATTAAAAACCAATTTGTAAACTTTAATATAACCTTTTTTGTAAAGTAGAAATTTAGGGACCTTATATTAGCTTCAAAATATGACATAAATGTCAAATTACATATTTAGGTATGCACAACTATTACATACAAATAAAACATAAAACTGCTGCTAATTTAAAGTCATCAATCACAAACAAAGCTATTTAAGCAAGACACAAACAAACAATTATCATTAATGCAGTTTAAACAATCTTTCTCTCATCCCAATTAAAAGTTAAAATAAATGCTTATTCCCATAACCTTGATAATAAAACAACAAAATAATTGGTGGGGAGCGACCGATCAAGTTGTAGAGAATTATTATTATTTTTAAGAAAATTATTTTTTGTAAATTTCTTTATGATGATGTAGAACAAATCATTTATTTCGTTTGACATACTCTACTATATGCATATAGACAATTTTGTTTAGTTTTTCCAATTACAATTTTTAAACAACTAAGGATCCTGGAACTAGGACCCTAAAGAAGGACCTAAAACCCTAAAAGGGCGAGGACTATAAAGAAAGACTCAAGTAGAATGTAAGTACAGGCTAGTAAATAGTATTTTGTCTATGTAAGCTAGTGTTTATCTTTTCTGCTTAAATCTTTTCCCACTATTCAAATGCTTTTTCTCTCTCTGAATTACTCATTAATAAATCTTTTGGAAGTGATGCAACGTTGGGCAACCGTTTCATTGAAAGACATTTATTTATTTTTATTTCAATTGATTCATTAATCATTATATATTTTATATATTCACTAGTGAAAAAGCTTGTGGAAAAATCCAGTGTTCGATTCCTCTTGTTGGCTGGGTGAGTGAATGTTACCATAGCCCCAGGTTAACCCAAGCCATGTGAGGGAAATTGGGGAGATGGCTCAGTGTGGGCTGTTGGATGTTGCTGGGAGTTGTCTAGCTGAGCGTGGGCCCTCTAATTAGGTCTGCGTAGCTCAAAATGAGCTTTAAATACTCTAGGACTCTCCATCTAAGCCATAGCCTCCCCTGGAAGTAATAGACAGGGTATATCCCTCGATATACATCTATCAAGAGTCTCTCCAGCAAAAAGCCTGGCTATTAGGTAAGGCTGCCGTGGTAAAAAAATGCATGTTGGAGAGCTGTAACAGGACATAATGAGGAGCCTGGGCAACTGTACACTGACCAAATTGAATGGTTTTGCTCCATCGAACCATTAATGTAATACCTGTACTAGAATACACAAAGTCTGACCTAGTAAATAGGCGCTTAGGATCAAAGGAGGCATCAGAATGAGGAAGTATAAAGGCGCCCTTACAAAAAAACCCAAAAAAGGCCACAATGCAAATAACCCAAAAGGATGCATGATGACTGCAATTTAAATTAAGACGAAACTGTTGAATGAAGTTGAATGTTGGTGACAACCAGAACCATCACCAGAGAAAGTACATCATTGCGGGTTTCTTATTGTATTTTTATTAAGCATGGCAACAGCAGCAGTATTGTCACAAAATACATCAACTGTTTTGTAGTGGCAAAAAGGTGCCAACCGAAGAACAGAAAGTACAACGCAAAGTGCCTCTATAAAATTTATATGTAAAACACTGAGGAACAATGGTCTACTACAGATTTGAATAGAACCAGTCACCTAAAAAGTATGTACTGACTGATAAACTGCATACATCAGTTTGAAGGTCAGTAACAGGACGGTTCTCATGAAAATTACATTTCCCATTAAACTGTTGAAGGAAATTATGCCAGAACACCATGTCTCTGTGGAATTCGAGTGTCAGTCGACACTTCGAGGCAGAGTTAATGTTTAGAATCCCATGAGATCAAAGGCGTAGGAAAGTTTGACCTCTATAGACAACTTTGCAAGCCCAGTTTAAGCGACTGGCCAACTGCTGCAGCTGCCTTTTGGAGATCCTTTTGTGATGTAAAAAAAGAGGAAATAATTTACTGCAAATCAAGTAACTTCTTAGGAGTCAATGATAACGTGAGTTCCACTGTATTCACACAAATACCTAGAACAATCAGACATTGACATGGAGGAACTATATACCTCAGGAAAGCTCAGTACAAAACTTAAAGAGAACAAAAGAGAACATAAAGTGTCAAATGCCAACTTTCACTCAGCTTCTGTTTGGTCGATGACTACACAGTCATTCAGATAGACAGATACAAGGGGAAAACCCCTCCTAGCCATCATCCGGCAGACTGCTTGAGTGAGGCAATGGAAGATACCTGGTGCACTTTTTCCTCCAAAAGGAGTATAGTGACAACCACATATAAGTAAAATGTTTTTGACCTCTAAAGCGCCATTTTAGACTTAATTCTGACCAACTGGCAGGGTGTGCTGGGACAGATCTGTACGCATGTCGTAAATCAACGTTTGAGTATGGCGGAAATCCTCAGAGTCTGCCTTTGGAACCGTGTCAAGTGAACTGATAATGACAGGCTTAGATGGCCAAATTTTACAGTTATCTGCAGAAATTTCCTTCTTAAGAATTGTTTTCACTTTGTCAAAAGCAAATGAGTTAACCGAAAAATAATGGTACATTTCAGCTGGTTTTAGTTCTGCATCCTTTGGGAGGAGTTTGAAACCATTGATAACACCAGATCAAAGAAACTCATTATCTGGGTCATCAGCCAGCTCAGTAGTCCACAGATTAATGTTAAGTGAAAAATTAAGATAGTCAATTGTCTCCTGGGACCCCGTGTGCATGACCAGCATGTAGTTTGACACAAACATGGGATCCATTCTTTCTATTACACACATGGGAAAAACGACAATACTGTGTAGTGCAACCCTTAAGTCTATTGTAGTTACGGCAAATTTCCTGCCCCTCAGTAGTATGGGAATCATCACCTTGCCTGCTAGAGAAATTCCTCCTCTGGAAGAAGAGGAGGGTCCATAAGATTTTGGCACAGAAGCAGGCACAGCCCAACGTGGGATAAGCCTCAAAACTCCATGGGTAGTCATAAGTGTGCTGAAGAATCTGATATTCACCATCATACTTCAATACAGACTCGCAGACAAAACAGGCTTAGTTTGATGGCCACAATATATAGGTAAAACTGCAAACCTAGCTAGTGGTCAGCAGTTCCTTAAGGTCCAGCAGTAGGAGAAACCAAAACAAATCAATTGTAGTGCTGTGTGTGAGGACTTAATACTCGCTGAATTTATTTTTATGTCATTTATAACCTCTGTTTATAACCTTTGTCATTTATAACCTCTGTACCTAAGAAAAAACTTCAAAAAAGGAACTCACCTCCTGATTACCTTAACAAAAAATTACTCTCGTAATCATAACAACGGTGGAAAAACACCACTAGTCCCTTTTCCATAGAGAAAGAACATGCAGGCTAATGTTTTAGCAATAACCTATGCGTAGTCCGACTTCACAGACAACCTCGTTCCCAGGGCATTTTGCCTTGTTGATGAAGTTGATGGGGGTGAAAAGGTTGTTATTGGCCACACTCCGTAAAAACGGCTCAGGGGCTACAAAACCCTGGGGACGAGGATGACTTCACGGGCACTATCACGGTTTCTTTCGCCCCCCAGGAGGGACACACTGAGGAAAAATTTGTCGCTCAAATTTTAAATACTGATGATCGTCTGACGGAATATTTTTGGATAATCGTGCAGTCGTTAGCCGAGACTTAGAAATATCTCGACACAGATATCCGATCGAACATCTGCCGAGATATTCGACAATTTCCTCTGGACTTAAATTTCGTTATATAATCCTTTAATAAATAAAATTACATGTAAGTCAATGAGATGGAGAGTTAAAAGTAATAAAGAAATAAAAAGTTATCAAACAAAAGGGCATATCGGAAAAGTCGGATGCGGGATGCGGGATGCTAACCGGAACACGGGATGCGGGATGCAAAAGAAATCATCGAAGTAAAGTAATGACCCTGCCAATGTTATCTTTTCAAAACTCGTTAATAAATAAATACATTTTGTATAGATACATAATATTCACAATGCTAAAAATAAAAGCTTGCAATCATACAACGTCTCTAACACACTAATTGGCGGTCGATTAATTTTCCTCATCATTTTGGTCGTTAGACCGTAGTTCGTAGCGCGGATAGTTGGGTTAAGACAGAGTTGTATCTACTTTTCTAAGCTGTGAAAATCTGGTTTCTACTCCTGGTTTTTATTTTAAAAAAAGGGCAATTCATATTGTTTTTCTTTAAACGAAACTCACTCATGGACTGGTTTCTGCAATATCAACTATTTCAATCTCTTTTCAGAGTGCATAGCTCGAAAGCACTACTTGTTCAGATCAGAGCCATATTTACACTTGTTGCTGGATATCTCAATATCGCCAAAGGAATTAAAAGTGCAATGTCAAACATATCGTTTCGTATCACATTAAGTTCACCAAGCGAAAAAAAAAATCCAATCATGCATTTCTAATGTTGTATTCTTTTTTAAAAAATTCCGGCGTAGTTTATTTTAATGCCTACGTGATGTTCGGTAACGGCATGGTCAACATTTTATTTCAATGAATTTTTTGCATCCAACATCCTGCATTACGCATTCCAATAGTGGTAGTGACGTCAATATCGCCATCGGCGAAATGGAGAGGGCTGTGAACAGTGGCTTTCGGCGCAAAAGAATTAGAATCTGAACGGATTTTTAACGCACTCCGTTTGCAACACCCGTATCGTAATCCCAAGAACGTCGACGTCATTCGCTCGGCTTACATTTTTCTTCAAATTTACACTTAGTCACGAGACTTATCTGACTAACCCTGGATTAGTGCATGGGAAAGAAAAAGATTCTTTAGTGTTAGAAAAACTTTCAAAAATATACTTATATAATAGAAGAACCACTTCTCTTTGCGTATATAACTTCGACGCTTTTCTTTTGCTTCCCATCCTCTCTAACTATTTTTTTTCACACTACTACGTAATGCTGAGATTGTGCAGTTAACGAATAGTTGATAGACAAAAACACAAAATTTCTTTATAGATACTGAAAGCAGACTTACCAACAACTAGGAGGCTGGGCTGCTAACAACAATGATTGAAGCGTTAATTAGTGGAGCAATTTTTCTTCTTTTAACTTACGGATTCATTCATTGGGCTTGGAAGTTCTATACATCCAGATTATCATGGCTTCCCGGACCACCTATAGTTCCAATACTTGGCACTGTTCCATTCCTTGAAAACGAGCCCTACAAATTATTCCGGCAGTTACAGAGTTTTCAAAAAAAATTCAGTTACACTTTCAGAGGTTGGATGACGTATGTCCCAATGATGTTTTCTGGTGATGCCCTGTATATAAAATCAATCTTAAGTAACAAAGAAATGTTAAAAAAATCTATTCTGTATTGGACTTTTTTGGAATGGCTTGGTACGGGATTGCTGACAAGTCATGGAAGAAAATGGAAGAAAAGAAGGCGGTTATTAACTCCAGCTTTTCATTTCAACATGTTAAATAATTATGTTAACATATTTGTGAAGCATTCGAAGATTTTAGTTGAGAAATTTAATCATGAATGTGACACGGGCAGAGCTATCGATGTCCAAGTACCAACTAATCTTGCATCATTGGATGTGATATGTGAAGCAGCAATGGGTGTGGAAGTGCATTCCCAGCAATGTGGCAATTCCCAATATACAAAATCTATGAGATCTATGCAAAGCCATCTGCAACGTCGACAAAGGTCACCATGGTTGTGGCCAAATTTCATATACAAGCTCACCAGTGCAGGGAAATGCTATTACAAAGATTTAAATGTCGTGCACGATTTCACTATTGATTTAATTAATAAACGTATTGAATCACGAAAGTTATTGAATGAAGATGATAATTCCAAACCTTGCCAGAAAGTAATTATTGACTTGCTCCTGGATTTATATGATGAAGGAGAGATCGACATTGATGGCGTGCGTGAAGAAGTAGATACTTTCATGTTTGCAGGACATGATACTGTTGCCACAGCGTTAGGATGGACTCTCCATCTACTGGGAAGAAATCCGGTGGTGCAGAAGAAGTTGCATGCTGAAATTGATGGTATTGACAAATCGAATCCTGGAAAAGTATTGGATAAAATTTGCGAATTAAAGTATTTAGAATATGTCATTAAGGAAGGACTTCGTTTACATCCTCCTGTGGCAATGATTGGACGCACTGTGGAAAAAGACACGGCTTTTGGCAGACACGTGATTCCATCGGGCACTCAGATCCTCCTGGACGTGTATGCATTGCATTCGAATCCAGAATATTGGGATGAGCCTGAGAAGTTCATTCCGGAGCGTTTTGGTGATGCCAAATTCCAAAAAAGGAATCCATATTCTTATATACCTTTCTCAGCTGGACCTCGAAACTGTATTGGTCAAAAGTTTGCATTGTTGAAACTGAAAATCTTTTTATTTAATATCGCGTCAAATTTTTGCTTCACATCCGTCCAAGATAAAGACGACATTGAAGAATGCTTTGAGATTGTGCATAATTCGAGTAATGGTTTGTTGATCAAGCTTTCAAAACGATGAAGTCCAGTCTATTGTGTTTTCAGTCTGGATGGATTAACCAACGTCAAGCTTTACTTTGAAGAACGCGAGAATTTAAATTTAAGTAATCGAACGTACACATTTAAAGTTATTGAAACCTTATATAACCTAGTATTTAAAAGGAGTTGTTTTTTATTAATTGTTGCTTGTGTAAAACTTATTTTTTGAACTGCTAAAACTTTATTTATAACATGGCTCTAATGGCTTCTTATTTTCAAACAAAATATGTTCAGTCCGGGGCTGTCTGATGCATGCTTTAAGAACGAAGATGCGCACGCACACCACCTCACTAGCTTGCATTATTGGTTGTAATGGCTTCTTATTCTCAACCAGAATATGTTCAGTCCGGGGCTGTTTGATGTATGCTTTCAGAACGAAGATGCGCACGCACACCACCCCACTAGCTTGTATTATTGGTTGTAATGGCTTCTTATTCTCAACCAAAATATGTTCAGTCCGGGGCTGTTTGATGTATGCTTTCAGAACGAAGATGCGCACGCACACCACCCCACTAGCTTGTATTATTGGTTGTAATGGCTTCTTATTCTCAACCAAAATATGTTCAGTCCGGGGCTGTTTGATGTATGATTTCAGAACGAAGATGCGCACGCACACCACACCACTAGCTTGCATTATTGGTTGTAATGGCTTCTTATTCTCAACCAAAATATGTTCAGTCCGGGGGCTAGCACGCGTTTGGTATGCTTTCATTATTTTCGTAATGCTTTTTTGCAATGAAAACGACAAAAAAATATCTGAACAATATGAGTATGCGGTTGAAATGTGCATAAGCTAGGTAATTAAG
Source organism: Hydractinia symbiolongicarpus (assembly GCF_029227915.1). Lineage (NCBI taxonomy): Eukaryota > Metazoa > Cnidaria > Hydrozoa > Anthoathecata > Hydractiniidae > Hydractinia > Hydractinia symbiolongicarpus. Next base: position 11,974,436 of record NC_079885.1, on the reverse strand, counting down.
TCAAAAATGCCCAAAATATACCGTAACATACTATGATCAACCTTGGCCCCAGGGCTTCTTTTCTCTTTTTGACACTGGGACGCCACGTGTCCTCCTGGTATTTGAAAAGAGACATAGTGTCCTGAGTTCGTGGTTGATCATCTTCTTTGACCAACTTTGTCCCAATGGATCTTATACTTTTTAGGATATTCTAACAGAATGTCTATTACGATTTAACCTTTCTGAATATCTGAATATTTTTTTATCAATATTCTTACGTGTAAAAACATAGGAAAATAATCAGATTTTAATTTTTATTTTTTCATTTTTTATTTTCCTGATAAATAAATGTATTCTTCATTTGGGCCATGAATGGACAATTATACTAAGAGTAAAAACTACAACTAACACCTCTCTATTGAATACTTTTTAACATACCAGAGTTTATTTTGGGATACAACATGCCTAATCTTTATTTTTTTGTATTTCTTTATTTCTTAACCTGAAAGACTCGATCTTAAGGCTTTTTTTTCTTATCGTTGATACTTCATTTTATGTCTCTCTAAATTAATAGTTCCGTATTTAAAGGTGACCTTACTCCGAGCTACGTAATGGTGTGGACTCCTGATAAATTCTATAGTTGTGCAACAGGTTGGACTGCGAAACTTTATTCCAAATCCTTTCTTCCTCTTCCCTAACTTTTACAGCGATTTCGCCAGCCCTGTTAAACCATAATTTGGCGTGTTACATTGGTAGATCGTGTTTAATTCAACTTGTATTTAGCAAAAAGTTAGGTTTTCTTACTTGGGGATTCAAGGATGTAGTAAGTTACCAGTGATCGGAACTATCAACATGTTAACGATTTAGATCTGTCAAAAACGTAAACTTAATATTGAATTCGTGTTTCACTTCTTTTTTGTTGCTACGAATTAAGTAACATAAAATGTGAGTAAAACTGCTCAAAAAGAACATAATTACAGTTATTTTTGTGTCTTGAACTCAACCTCGTCCGCAGGGCTCTTCTACTCCTGTGATACTCTCATAGGACGGATTTGTAATAGCTCTGGTCCAGGCTGATAAAACCACCCTTCTTTTGGGTGATTCTTAATCGCGGATATGGCGAGCGAAAAGTAAAAATGAATGTTTATTAGCGAGGTTGTTAAAAAACTGAATAAAGGTTGTTTGGAGAAGTTTTGTATTGTTCTTGAAGCAGTTTTATACTCGTTGCCTTAATATAAATCATCACAGAGCGGTCCTTTCAGAATATCATAGGCGTTGCATAGCCCTGGGGATGAGCCTGTATTAAGTATAAAGTCGCTGTGAGCTAGCTAATATTTTCAGCATATGCAATCCTATCTTTAGATTATACGATATAATAGCTTAAGATTTGTATTTTATTCTTACGGAAAACTGTAAATTCTTCAACGGCAAAATAAATTAAAAAAAAAAAAAAGAAAGACAAGTCAAAATTTGCATGGACAGAATAAGTTTTTTCAGTAGTGGGAAAACTACCGAAAATATAATTTTTCATGTTGAGAAGAACCACACCCCTTTGCGTATATAACTCCGACGTGCGCTTTTCTTTTGCTTCCCATATTCTCTTACTACTTGTTTTTTCACTGTACTACATAATGCTAAGTTTATACAGTCGACGAATAGTTGATAGACAAAAACACAAAATTGCAATGCTCAAATAAGTAGGTATGCACAAGACGTGTAACATCCCTCCTCCTTCTTCCCCTCCCCCTCCCACTCCCCATCCCTTCTGAATACCATATTATGTGAGTACGTACGTCATAAATATCCTAAAATTTTAACCATTTTGTGAGAAATTTCTCAATATCGTCCTCAGGGCTTTTTGGGTTTTTTACGGTCCGTCCCGATATGAAGAAACTAAAAGTCTTAACAAACGAAGCTGGAAATCTCTGCATGTTTTTGAAATTTCTTTTTAGATATTGAAAGCAGACTTACCAACAACTAGGAGGCTGGGCTGCCAACAACAATGATCGAAGCGTTAATTAGTGGAGCAATTTTTCTTCTTTTAACTTACGGATTCATTCATTGGGCTTGGAAGTTCTATACATCCAGATTATCATGGCTTCCCGGACCACCTATAGTTCCAATACTTGGAAATATTCCAATACTAGAAAACGAGCCCTACAAATTATTCCGGCAGCTACAGGGCTTTCAGAAAAAATTCAGGTACACTTTCATAGGCTGGATGACGTATGTCCCAATGTTGTTCACTGGAGATGCCGTGTATATAAAGTCAATCTTAAGTAGCAAAGAAATGTTAAAAAAATCTACTCTATATTGGACTTTATTTGAATGGCTTGGTACGGGATTGCTGACAAGTCATGGAAGAAAATGGAAGAAAAGAAGGCGGTTATTAACTCCAGCTTTTCATTTCAACATCTTAAAAGATTATGTTAACATATTTGTGAAGCATTCAAAAGTTTTAGTTGAGAAATTTAATCATGAATGTGACACGGGCAGAGCTATTGATGTACAAGTACCAACTAGTCTTGCATCATTGGATGTGATGTGTGAAGCAGCAATGGGTGTGGAAGTGCATTCCCAGCAATGTGGCAATTCCCAATATACAAAATCTATGAGATCTATGCAAAGCCATCTACAACGTCGACAAAGGTCACCATGGTTGTGGCCAAATTTCATATACAAGCTCACCAGTGCAGGGAAATGCTATTACAAAGATTTAAATGTCGTGCACAATTTCACTATTGATTTAATTAATAAACGTATTGAATCACGAAAGTTATTGAAAGAAGATGATAATTCCAAACCTTGCAAGAAAGTATTTATTGACTTGCTCCTGGATTTATATGATGAAGGAGAGATTGACATTGATGGCGTGCGTGAAGAAGTAGATACTTTTATGTTTGAAGGACATGATACTATGGCCACAGCGTTAGGATGGACTCTTCATCTACTTGGAAGACATCCGGAGGTGCAGAAGAAGTTGCATGCTGAAATTGATAGTATTGACAAATCAAATCCTGGAAAAGTATTGGATAAAATTTGCGAGTTAAAGTATTTAGAATATGTCATCAAGGAAGGACTTCGATTACATCCCCCCGCGGCAATGATTGGACGCACTGTGGAAAAAGACACGGCTTTTGGCAGACACGTGATTCCATCGGGCACTCAGATCATCCTGGACGTGTATGCATTGCATTCGAATCCAGAATATTGGGATGAGCCCGAAAAATTCATTCCAGAGCGTTTTGGTGATGCCGAATTTTTTAAAAGGAATCCTTATTCTTATATTCCTTTCTCAGCTGGACCTCGAAACTGTATTGGTCAAAAGTTCGCATTGTTGAAACTGAAAATCTTTTTGTTTAATATCGCGTCAAGTTTTCGCTTCACATCTGTCCAAGATAAAGACGACATTGAAGAATGCTTTGAGATTGTGCATAATTCGAGTAATGGTTTGCTGATCAAACTTTCAAAACGATGAAGTCCAGACTGTTGTGTTTTTAGCCTGGGTGGATTAACCAACGTCTAGCTTTATTTTTTCAGGAACGCGAGAATTTAAATTTATGTAATCGAACGTACACATTTAAAGTTATTAAAACTTTATATAACCTAGTATTTAAAAGGAGTTGTTTTTTATTAATTGTTGTTTGTGTAAAACTTATTTTTTGAGCTGTTAAAACTTCATTCATAATATGGCTATATTGGCTTCTTATTCTCAACCAAAATATGTTCGTAGTCCGGGGTGTGCGTCTGATGTGCTTTCACAACAAAGGTGTGCACGCACTTTACCCCAATAGCTTGCATTATTTTTGTAATGCGTTTTGGCAACGAAAACGCCAAGAAAAAATATCTGACCAATATGAGTACGTGGTTGAAATGTGCATAATTAATAGGTAATTAAACCCACAATGTCCAAAATATACGGTGACATACTATGATCAACCTTGGCCCAGGGCTTTTTCTCTTTTTGATATCGGGACGTCACGTGTCGACCCGGTATTTGAAAAGAGGCAAAGAGTCCTGAGTTCAAGGTTGATCATATTCTTTGACCAACCTCGTACCAATGGATCTTATACTTATGATATTTTAACGGGATGGCTATTGCGGAGTCGTCGTACCAACACATTATAACTATTACAGCCATGGAAACTACATTGCTGCTTATTAAAAACATTGTACCGTTGCTGAGAAAAGTTTCAGCTTGTTTTGTTTTCTTTCATTTGTGAAAAAAATACCAAGGAAAGGTTTTTTATGTCAATTTCATTGTCATAGTCTTGTTACTTTTTTTGTTATGAGATATATGAAGACCCGTAAAAAAATCTGGCTGGGTCAGTTTAGGGTCCAGTTACTAAACCATAGTGATACTTGTAGAGAAATTAATAACATGTTCCAAGGAGCAGGTTAAGGTTATGCCTGATGAGGTCTGCTGGAACAACGTTTACATGTTTTTGTTTTGATAGATACAGGAGCTTGCGTATAATCCAGACGGTTGCTATTTTTAAAAAGATGTTAAGTGCGCAAACCAATTTTTGCACCAATTAACTGCAACTTGTTTTGTATCTTTCAGTATCGATCATTGCTTCCCAGGCCTTTCTTGCCATATCCTTTATAACAGTACTCTCTATAACTCAAACAAGCACAGGGGATTTAAAATCGTTCAAGTCGGTAAAATGTTTTGGTTGCAGATATGGCCATTTAGCATGATTTTTGACTGCCTCATACTTTATCTTGTGTGCTCGAGGTTTCCAGCATTAACAGCTACAAACTCCATAATTGTGTTTTAAAAGGTAGCGATGAGTTCGAAAAAACGGAGTGTAACGCAATTGAGTCGTTCGAATAAGATTCGAATTAGGGAACTTGCGCAAACCCCTATTTTACGAACGTACGAGCCTCTGGGGCGCGGAAATCGGTCCCGATCGTCGGTCCATACTATAATAAAAAGGCTCACTATTCAACTATGCTATAGCTAGCTACCTCGCACATAATTTATCCCACTCTTCCACAGCTTTTTTGCCATCACTCCCATGTACTATAAAATCTGTTGGAGTCGAATTTGTTTTAAAAAAACATTGTCCTGTGTTGTCTCTAGAACTTTCGCCAGGTGACGGTAGAGATTTGTATAATTTTTGCAGTATATCTTTGTTTATAACAATTCTTTTCATCCTGCTTATGCTTAAAAAGTTTTCTCTCTGACTTTCTTTATGATTGTCAGTTTCATTTTTGCTTTACCATTTATTTGCCGCACATTTTTTTCACCCTAAGCACTTGTGCCTGAAGAAATGATTGTATAAATAGTCATAGGTCACAACCACTGTATCTTACGTGCCTACGTATGGTTTTCACGTCGGCAAGAAAAGGATACGGCGCGGGGAAGTTATGCAAGGTGGTTATTTCCAAAGCAATTCGCTATTCCCAATCTTTAAGGGTACCGTCATCCGTCAAATTTGAGTTTGCGCAAGTTCCCTATTATGTAAGACCCTTACCACACGCCTGACATAAATGAAAAAACAAAGCAGTGTTTACAAATAATACCGCGACGATATAGCAAAATTCCGATTGATGGTTCACCCTGGATATAGGCCCACAATGCAAGATACGTCTTAGGATTTAAAATCAGAGGATGCATTGGAAAGACAGGTAGTTCAGGTTTCTGGAAAATAAGATGTTTTGTTGCTAAGAAAATTACTTTACTCTGGTTTGAACAAACAATGCATTCTGCTTTTAAACTCACGCGGATATAGACCCACAACTCCTTTGGCCCTTGAACCCTTTTATTACAGAACAATTAAAAAAAACAAAATGTTCTAGAGGGAACGAGGTTGCGAGTAGAGTTAAATAATTGTCCGAAAGTTTTCTCCAATGTTTGAATTAATGAAGTGTTTGAGTTACGGAGGTTCGAAATTTTCACTGTGTCGGAAGAACAACAAGTTATGGAGAGGTTCGAGTAATAAAGAAGTAGAGTTAGAGAGAGCCTGCATTTTGTAAATACTCTTATTTTTCGATCATGATTTTGAATATATGCGTTATGATTTTAAAGGTTGTGAAAAGTAATTAAACATTGGACTGAGTGTAAAGGAAATATAACCGCTGACATGCTATGGAAAATACACCCATATGTTTGTCGTGTCACCAAGGAAAGGTAAGGAGTGAGGACAAGCAAAGGTGTATACCAATCTCATAATTATTAATCCAAGTGGTTCGCGTTCGGTGTCTTCAAATGATTTTATCGCTATTTCAGCAGTGTTAAATATCCTGAATGATACCACCTCGTGCCCAGCGCCTTTCACTCTATGCTCGTCCAGGTCGGAAATCAAAAAAGAGACGGCAGACGTTGGAAACAAGGTGCTTGAGGCAGCTGTTGACGTAGTTTGCTAAGTCCTAACAGCTAGATAATAACTGACGTACACGAAAACTTCTAAAAAAGTCAAGACTCAATGACGACAAGCAGTAACAAAAAACACGAGAAAATTCAACGGGTGGGGCCACTTACACAGGCGCAGGGACCGCCGGAGATCTTTGCAAAAAATTTTTTTTTTCTAAACAAAGTCAAATTTATTAACATAAACCAACCTAGAATTTACAATATAAAACACAAATGACTAAAGGCATTATACGTGGAAAGATAACACGTTGAACATTGAAAGGGTGAAATTACGATACGAAACGACATATAACTAATATTGATTTAACAATACATTTACAATCGTAATATTCGCCAACGCAAAGTCATTGAGATTAATATCCCTATATAGCGTCGATCTAGAACCCCGAACACATCGAATTATCGACCGTAGCAACGAAAAAAATATCTTTGTTCGTATGACATTCGTTGCTAAAGATACTGGAATGGATCGTTTTTCAGCAATCATATCGACTAAACGTTTAAAGAAGGCTTTGCACTCATCGCCCATCGCACCATTTGTCGCGAATACAAGAGGTGTAAAGGAACCATTCTCCACTTGAAGTACGCGCTCATTATACTGCTTCTTCTTTTCCGTTTCGTTTTTCTGGAAGGTTCTGCTTATTTCCATATCTCTGTACCTCTGAGCGTAGTGCACTCACATCCAGTCTTGATTCATTTCCGTCGTTTGCCATGCGTTGTTGGAACCTTTCGCCATTGATTTCAAGAAGACTCGGCTCTACTCTTACATCTTTACATACTTCCTTGAGAAGGTCTGCAGTTATGTTGCGAATCTCGTTGTGTCGAAGTGTGACTAGTCCACCCTTTTTACATGATAATGCATGGCTTAAATCAAACCGAACACCACATATGCAGTTGGAGGGCAATCGTTCCAGTTGCCAGTTGTATCGAATCTTGATTGCATCCCAGAACTGTTCTTTTATCAAATCGTACCCCCACTCTGTAAGTGGAAGCGTTGTCAACCAATTTGAGACTCCCGTTCGCATATTAGATTCATTGATTCGTTTCTCCTCGTCTGTCATCTCAGCTCGCAGTGCTTCAAGATCTTGTTGATAGCGTCTGCGTCGTTCTGATTGAATTTGTTGTTTGGACTTGTCACCTTCTTCATTGTTCACCATGAGAATTTGACTTATCAGCGAGGCTGTCATGTTTCTCGAGTTCTCATACTCGATCGTTGCATTTTTACAAAACACATCAATTCCCAATCCACCAAGCCTCGGAGGGAGTGCTAAAAGTTTCCTTTCGTTATCGTTAACGATGTGACCACCAGTTACCGCAGGGATAAACTTGTGTCGAATAACTTCATCGAGAGGTGTCAAGAACTCTTCTATGCCAAAGATCGTTCTTAGAAAGTATGTAAATTTGTTCTTGTAGCCATCTACAAAGCACATGTATGCAGCTTGAGGTTGCGTTACTGCTATGTTTGACAGTAGATTGATCTCCCTGACCCATTTGGTCACCATCGCTTTTACTATGTTTTAATTTGTCTGCAAAAAATTGCGCCCGAAAAAAAAATTTGCTCGACAGAGCCATGACAGAGTGTAGGCCCGGCCATCCTCCGTCCGTCAAAAACAAAATGGCGAATCAAGCAGCTGGCGGACAGCAAGTTGCAGATGTAAATCAAACTGAAGAACCTGACACCGAGTCAGATGACGATGAAGTTGTGGAAACTAGTCCTTGTGGAAGATGGGAAAAACATAAAAAAGAGGTATATTTGGATACGGATCTACCATTATTAAAATGAATTTGCACAGAAAATATGAAAACTCATTATCACTGATTTTTTTATTCATCTTAGCTAAGCTGGGCACGAAGATCACAATAAATAACAAAGAGGGCCAAAATATTTAGACTTGTTTGCCTCTTATATATCTCTTATATCTCTTATATCTCTCTTATATCATACTTTATGGGGCATTCAATCACATTTGCCAAACATTCTAAAAGTAATATATAATTCTAAAAGTAGCCAAACTTGTGTACCATGCAAAACGCTGTTTAACAGTCAAAGAAGCTATTTTTTATGGTAATAGACCTTTTTGAATGTTTACATTTTTTGCGGTAGGCCTTTTTGGCTTTGACAATTGCGTGACAGAGAAAAAAAAGATAGATAGATAGCTAGATAGATGTGCATATTTTACATGGCTAGCCTCACAAATATTGAGGGATATACCCTGTCTATTATTTCCAGGAGGGGCCATGGCTTAGATGGAGTGTCATAGAGTATTTAATGCTCTTTTTGAGCTACCCAATGCAGAGCCAGACCCAATTAGGGCTTGGCTCTCTACTAGACAACTCCCGGCAACATCCAACGGCCCACATAATGTGCCATCTCCCTATTTTCTCTCACATGGCTGGGGTTAACTGGAGCTATGGTAACATTCACTCTCCCATGTTGAATCCCTGTCAAGAGGAATCGAACCCTGGTCTCCCGCACAGAGTATGAGAGCTATAATCACTAATCTACGGTGCCAATGAAGTAAGGTCCTTTTCAGTCTGGTTCTTCACATGAAGGTATTATTATGACTTTATATGAATATATGTCAATCAGAAGATATCTATCTACACTTAATAATAGTTTAAAGACAATGTTTCTGTAGAAAGAAATGGGCTTAAAAAGACCTTTTTTCTGCAAGTTTACGCATATTTTTGCCTGCAATGCAGATGTTAAGGCCGATAGCGCTTCTGCTAAAATTGAAAATCTATTGGACACAATAATGTGTTAATTAAAGCTGTCATTCTTTACAATATATAATATATATTATAATACCCGTATACGTCTGTCCGTCTGTCACGCAAAATGGTAGCTAAGCTGTGCAAGTAGCGAGAAGCACGCAATGCGGTATAAAAAGGACGGGCGAACCTGTGGATTTTTTTACAGGCTAAAGACTAGTGTGATTATTACAGCTGTCATTCTTTCTAAGTGCATATCCTTGGGACTATGATTATAATGAATAATTTCATAGTGCAAACTTGGGTAGATTTTATCAATTTGCTAGTTCCAATTTATCTCTTTGTTTTAAAGTAAGGTAGCTTGCAACTGCAGTGGAGGTTCACGCAAACATGGCTCTCTGCCTAGAATATATGCTGTGCTCTTTTCCCTGAGGGAAGTACAAACTTATTTTATAGACTCTTTAAAAAGTGTTTTTGCATTGCTTTAGAACACATTGTAATGTGTTTTACAGACACTGTCTCCAAGATATAATATAAAAATGTGAGTGCAAATATGCCACAGCCTACATTATTGTTTTGTCATTGACAGGGAATTACATTACTTACAAGAATTCGCTATCACAGTCCATTAAAGTGCATTATGCATTGAACCGAAATTGCCCTATACGTAATATTTTTAATTTATTTTGCTTTCAAGTGCTTTTTTCAAAGATATATTGAAAGAAAATCCTTTTTAATACTCAAAAACATTCTTATTAACATTTCATTAATTTAGAAAACTCCAAAATTGAGCTATATAATTGAAATTATACTTCTACAGTTCTGATAAGGTGATTAAAAATTACCTAGTCATGATAAAGAGTCAATGGCTGAAGTACTGCATGTTGAAGGCTAAATTAAATAAGTTTAATCTTTGAAAAAATTGAAGAATTGTTAAGGTTCGAATCCTTTATCAGAAAAGTAGCATTCTTTATTAATTTAGATTAAGCAATTATAACAGTCCGGTTGTCACTGTGAAACAGTGTGAAAAAGAGCTTACTTTTGTTAGAGAGTTAGGGATGTTAGAGATTTGAATCCAGACTGCAAGAAGGTCTCTGAAAAAAATATTTGCTGTATTTGAAGTTAAATTATCATTTTGATAACACTACAATTTCCTCTTAACAGGAAGTTGTAAATTATAGGTAAAACAAGCAAAAAACAAATCCAAGTTAAGTTTATTTATTTCTTTGCCATCTATGATTAAAAATTAGAAACATATTACAGTAAGTGCCACAAGAATGTCAAGATTGAAAAAAGCTTTACATATGGGACATTTTGTTATGTATGGGACATCAGTCGTTAGGGAATGGTGGCAAAGTACAGGCAAGGGGATTTTTGACAGTAAGAGGTTCTCATTGTTTCACACCTTGAGGCCAATAAATAACACATGGAATTTTACTCTTTTTCTGGCTTTCACCTTTGGAAAAATAATACAAATATAGGTGTTACATATGGGACATTTATGGTGGTTAAACTCCAATTTCATAGCTTATTACTCTAATATTTCTTACAAAGTGTAAGTAAAATTTTTCTTTTGATGTTGTCAAATTAGCAGGGATGTAGAGAAAGACTTAAATGGCTAATTTGGTTTAAAATTCATATTGTGAAATTTTTATGGGCATTTTAAGAAAATCTTACGTCTGGGACACAGAGTTCGACCTGCAGTCTAGAAGCCATTATAGCTGACTAGTTAAAAATGATGTTCCTTAAAAAACTAAGAAATCTTTCTTAACAACTAATACAACTAGAAACACTAACTTTATTCAAAATACCTGAAAAGAGAAAATAAAAAATGTTTGAATGTGATTCGCAATGGGACACGTTACATTACGATAGGGCATTTTGAGGTAGCTATAAATATTTCCACCAATAATTGTTTTTTTGTCAAAACTGTGATGGACTCAATAAAACAGCCTACTATATCTCAACAAAAAACCACATTTAATTAGAATTGAAGCTGTTTCCTAAAATATAGAGCCATAGGACACTTTTTTTAAAAATTTGGGCAAAATTCTTGGAAACTACCCTGTGTCAACTTTACCTCTGCATAATCATCATTCTTGGCTTAACGTCCGTTTTCCATGCTAGCATGGGTATATTAATGACCCTCTTCCAATCTGATCTAGACTGTGTTAGATCTAAACTCAACTTCCTCTGTATCAAGTCTGTTCTTATAACCTCCTGCCAAGTCGGTCCTCCTTGGTCTGCCTCTGGGGTTTGCCCCAGGAACTATCAAGTCTCTACACTCTCTTACCCAATTATCCTCCTCCATTCTTTCCAAGAGCCCCAGCCAATTCAATCTTCTTATCTGGATAACATCTTTAATTCTAAGGAGACTTAGCCTGCTTCTTAGCTCATCTGAACTCTTTTTGTCTTTCAGACTGGTGTTACACATCCACCTAACCATTCTCATATTCTGTCATTCTGTCTTGATCTGCATAGCTGGCTCTTCTACAACATCATCATCAGACAAATTATCCTCGTCCCAATCAAACTCAGTGTTAAGCAACCTCTGATAATGATTCTTCCAAGCTACCCTTTTCTCCTCCTCTATGCTAGCCAAAACACCTTCATCATTACGTACACACTTCTCAACTTCTCTTCTTCATTTGCTTTGCTATCTTGAATACCTCATTGCGCTGGTCTTCCCTTCTTAACACATCTGCAAATCTGTTTCTCTCTGCTTCTGATTTTGCCTTATACACTGCTGTACGAGCACGACGCTTAGTTTCTAAGTAAATATTTTTACTACCACCTGACTTCCACTCTTTCCAAAGATTCCTCTTTTCCTTTATACACTGGTCAACCTCATTATTCCACCACCAGGTATGTCTATGTCTAGCTGGTCCTTTCGTCCACCCACAGGTATCATCAGAAGCTTCTAGAAGACAATTCTTCAAAGTAGTCCAGGTACTTTCAACATTGTCACTATCACATTGACCATTGTGGGCTAACTGCTGAACTTTTGCACTAAATTGTCTTGCGACAATCTCTTCCTTCAGCTTCCAGACTTTTCGACGGGGCCTGTACTTTCCCTTGGCTTCTTTAACACTCTTCAAGATAATATCACAAACCAGCAACCTATGCTGGGAAACACACTCTTCCCCCGATATAACTTTCACGACCTTCACCACTTTCTTGTCTGACTTTCTAACCAGGAAGTAATCTATCTGTGTCTTACAACCACCTGACTCATATGTTATCAGCCTACTCTGTCTCTTAATGAATGATGTGTTGCAAACCACCATGTCCGTTGCCATTCCAAACTCAAGCAATCTCTCCCCTTCCTTATTTCTGCTCCCAAATCCATAGCCTCCATGCACACCTCTATAACCTTCAGATGACTTCCCAACATGACCATTAAAGTCGCCGCCCACCATGACAAGTTCAGTGTCTCCAAACTTTGATGTGACTGCTATTAACTCATCATAAAACTTATCTTTATCTTCCTCACTGAGTCCACACTGTGGAGCATAAACTGACAGAAAAGTGACAATCCTATTACCTAACAAAAACTTTATCACTATAATACGACTATTAACAAGCATAACATCTATTACTTTTTCTACCCACTTCTCTGCAACGAATATGCCAACTCCTCCATATCCATCACTATTACCAATCCAAAAAAGCTTATACCTTGCCCTCCTACCTTCCACAAATCTCACTGAAGCTCCTCTCCACCTGATTTTCTGAACACAACACATATCAACAGATCTACGTTCTAACATTTCAACTACTTCACCTGCTCTACCTCTCAGAGTACCAACATTTACACTAGCCATCCTCAACCTAGTGTTATCTACCTTGTGATGTGATAGCTGGGTAACGGTCTGACGATGCTCACACCTGACATCTGTCCTACTGTGCGCGGCACCTTCACTCCTTAGAGTTCCAGCCCTGTTTACGCAGTTTGTCTAATCAACTATTCTTACGGCCATTAATAAAGAGTTTTGGCATTGTTTTACAGCTGGATGCCCTTCCTAGCGCCAACCGTTCACAGACCGGACTGGGTGTTTTTTAAAGTGACACCATCACTATGTGGCATTTCAATGGATTTCCACAATCGCCCCTTTAAACTAAGGTATGGTGGAGGGCGTTCAACTCATCTCTTGTCTCTTAAAGAGACCCTTCACCTGCGGTAAAGATAATTTCTTTACACCAACTATCTTATCACCAGCATTGCTATTGCTACTATTATTAGATATAAACAGGTTGATCGATTTGTGACTTGATTGACCTACTCAGGTGCACACCACTAAAAGAGATATTATATGTGATGCTGGATGCACCATTTTTAGTCGCTGTTAACATCTTTCCCAAGCTTGTGCTCTGTAAAAATCACAGACATGTAGTGTCAATTGTCTTGTCTGTTACATTGTTGATAATTTATTTCATTACAAAAGTGAAAGTTTAGAATGGTAATCCTTTGTTGCGAGTCAGGAGTCCTAGTCATGAGTCCTTCATCAGAAGCCAATTACAGCATAGTATTGTTTGATTGACTGTAAAGATGGCTAATGTTGATTTGCGGCACAAGGATTATTAAAAAATGTTAAGTATTAAGGCGAATACATCTGATAAGAAAAACATTGTTGAACTGTAGAGAATATGTGGGAGCGTTGTTATTAAATTGTGCTGGGAGTTGTGTAGGAGTGTTAAGTTAAGAAGGATGTGTATATTTGAATTGTTTCTATAGTGATTTTTGAGGTTGCATGGAAGAAGATATTAAAATGCTGGAGTCAGAACTAGTGTTGTTGTGGTTTAAGTGGCTGTTACTGTGCTGGTGGTTCTTCCTGCAATTTTGCTGAAGGTGGCTATTGCTTTTGTTGCTCCTGTGATGATTGTGTTAATGGCGGTTGTTGTTTATATGATGGTTTTGGTTGAGCTGGTTCTTGGTGGTGTGATGGTTGTGGCTGTTGTGTAGTCTTCTTTGTCATTGTTGATGTTAAGCAAGGCAAATTCAAGGTTACATAGTTTTGATGATACAATAGCGTGTATGGATCATAATATACTGGCCAAGATAGTTTGATGATTACCTGAAGAATCTTTTTGTCTCATGTCTTACGGAAGATAGTGAAAAAATGGGAATAAGGAATATGGTGTATAAAATAACAATATATAATAAAAGAATATGACCACCATGACTTAAAAACATATTAGAAGCCTTGCCTTTTCTTACCATTTTACTTATTTTTATTGATTTGAGAATTAAGGTAGGAAATTTAAAAAATTTGAAAATTTTTTTTTTAAGTTTCAATTTTTTATATTCTTTGCACAAACTCTATTTTGCATGGTGTGAGTAAAGATTATGTAAACAAGGTCTCATGAAATGATAAACAGAAAAAATATAGCGGTTGTAATAATTGAAACGTGCAAAAATAAAAAAATATTTTAGACGTTTTATTTGTTGAACACCGTGCAAATTCAAAAAATCTAATGGTTGCAAAAATTACTTTGCATTTTGTTCATAAAAAATAAATTTAAGTAACATGATAAAATGTTGTTTAAAAACTGATAAAATAAAAAAACCTTTTAATGAAGTGGTTTTAAATGTACTTATTTTTTTCAGTTGAGCCAACGAAATGTGCCTGGTATTGACAGTTCATTTCTTGCAATGGATACCGAAGAAGGAGTTGAAGTTGTGTGGAATGAGGTTAGATTCTCTGAAAGAAAATCATGGAAAAATAAAGAAGTAGGTTTTATTTTTTATAGTATGATGCACTGGTTGTCTGCGCAAGTGAAATATAAGCAAGTTCTTTGCTACAAGGAAATTAGAATAAAAAGGTTCCTAGGTTCCTATTACATTTGTTGCTATTGTCAAAAAAAACTAACTTTTGAAAGATAGAGGTTCTGTAAGAGAAAAAAAAGGTTGAAATTAGAAATATAAAGTCAGTTCACAAAGATTTGTACAGAAGAAATCTATTTGCAGCTATGCCAGGGTGTCTAGCAAATTCTGAAAACCCTGAAAAACTTTGAATTTAAACAAGTGGCCTTCAAATATAAACTTAATTTTTAAAAAAGCCATGAAAGTTTTGCTATGACCAGTTCACCAAAAATATAGACTATTGTACTTTCAAGTTGTGAAATACACTTTTTTCTTATTGGTTTAAGAGTCAGTGTATAACTACTGTATGAGTGATGTATTCACAAAAACCCAGTTCATGTTGATCTTCATCATATTAAGAAATGCATAGTTATTATATTACATTTTTTCACCATTTTGTATTAAATTTTTCAGGAAGTCTTCAAAAGAATATTTGAAAATTTAACCCAACTTGATGTAAGTACCTGTCAAGTGTTTCTCAGTAGATTTATTATTTCAATATAGTACTACTCAAAAAGATTTACAGTGCAGGGCGGATGTATAGAAATGCACTTATGCCAGTGAATATTTTTTGCTAAATAAACTACATTAATTGTGTTAAAATCAATAAGGTGCAAAGGGTGTTTTGTATTAAATGTTGTGCTGAAGTCTAAAGCTTGAAAGGCATTACACATTGTGTTGAACATTGGATGTTGCAGGGAGTTGTATGATAGAACGCAGACCCAATTAGTTGTGCAACCGTTCACAGACCAGACTGGGTGTTTTTTAAAGTGACGCCATCACTATGTGGCATTTCAATGGACTTCCACAATCGCCCCTTTAAACTAAGGTATGGTGGAGGACGTTCAACTCCTCTCTTGTCTCTTAAAGAGACCCTTCACCTGCGGTAAAGATAATTTCTTTACACCAACTATCTTATCACCAGCATTGCTATTGCTACTATTATTAGATATAAACAAGTTGATCGATTTTGTGACTTGATTGACGTACTCAGGTGCACACCACTAATAGAGATATTAGATGTGATGCTGGATGCACCATTTTTAGTCGCTGTTAATCTTTCAGACCCAATTAGTTGTGCAGAGCTCAAAATAAGCACTAAGTATTCTACCACTTCCATCTCACTAAGTATTCTACCACTTCCCATCTGAGCCATGGTCCCTCCTGGAAATAACAGATAGGGTATATTTGCGAGGCTAGTCATGAAAGTATGCGCATGTATCTATCTTGCATGTTCCTGATTTTTTTATTTTTCTCACCCTTTGAAAACACTATTTTAAAAGTGGGTCTTAAAAAATGAAGCAAGTATTATCTATATTGGAAAACAATTTCAAAACAAAACACAAAATGAAAAATATTTCAATTTACAATTATGCTTTTTGTGAACTGTGAATGTAAATGCATAAAATGATCCAAGAAGGAGAGAAATCTGACATAATGACTTTTAATGACTTCTGTGCTTCATACAGCTTTTTACAACCAAGTACAGCGATTTTTAAGTTTTCTACAGACCCATTTTCCTAAGCTTATAACAAAATATGGTGAAGTCTAAGCTTCATACAGTCATGCATTCATCGTCTAATTATCTGATTATTTTAGATTGACATACAAAAATGTTCCTTTTTACCTCATTTAGCAATAAAATGTGACAGTTTGTAATCTTTGTATGGCTGTGTTTTCCTAATTTTAAAGCAAAAATCAATGATTTCTAAGCTTTTCATGGTCGTATTTTCGTCCTTTTATAAGGAAATATGGGATTTGTAAGCATTACAAAGACGTGTTTTAGTAATTTCAGAACAAAATAAAACAGTTTACAAGTTTCATACCAACGGTGCATCATTTACAAACAAATATACATCAATTTGTATTACGGAAATTTTGTATTTTAAAATACTGTGTATTTTTAAAAATATGAAATACAAATTTTCGTATTTTTAAAAATACGCAATTCTCATCATCATTCTCGGCTTAACGTCCGTTTTCCATGCTAGCATGGGTTGGACGGGGTATATTAATGACCCTCTTCCAATCTGATCTAGACTGTGTTAGATCTAAACTCAACTTCCTCTCTATCAAGTCTGTCCTTATAACCTCCTGCCAAGTCTTTCTCGGTCTGCCTCTGGGCTTTGCCCCAGGAACTATCAAGTCTCTACACTTTCTTACCCAATTATCCTCCTCCATTCTTTCCAAGTGCCCCAGCCAATTCAATCTTCTTATCTGGATAACATCTTTAATTCTACAGAGACTTAGCCTGCTTCTTAGCTCATCTGAACTCTTTCTGTCTCTCAGACTGGCATTACACATCCACCTAACCATTCTCATATCATTCCTTTCTAAACGGTCAAGATCTTCCTGCTTTACTGCCCATGTCTCACTACCGTACAACATAACACTTCTTACACAGGCCTCATACAACCTACCTTTTACCTCAATTGACAGGACTCTGCTAGTCAATAAAGGAAGTAACTCTCTAAACTTTTTCCAAGCAGAACCTATCCTGCAAGTAACACTTCTTCCAACACCCCCTTCACTGCCCAACATATCACCTAAGTAACAGAAGTTCTTAACTATCTCTAACGAGCCACTGTTGTACATCATTAAAGCTGGAAATACTTCATTCTCTATAATCTCACCTTTGCAACGCTTGCATACAAACTGTATGCCAGCTCTTAACCTTCCACTAATACTACTGCACTTCTTATGTACCCAATGCTTGCAAGTCTGACAAAAAATTGAGTTACTACCAACCCCTTTCCTGCAAACTCCACAAGGCCACTTTCCAACTACAAGGTCACACTTGGCTGCAATGCTACTTATCATGACTTTAGACTTTGCTGTGTTTACCTTCAGCCCTTTTTCTTCTAGTCCTTTCTTCCACTTCTCAAACTTTTCAACTAATTCTTCCATCGACTCTGCTATGAGAACCAAATCATCTGCATACAATAACTCCCATGGGCAACCTGTTCTGAACTCCATCGACAGCGCTTCTAAGACTAGAATAAACAACAAAGGACTAAGTACAGAACCCTGATGTACACCAACATTTACACTAAATTCATCACTAAGTGAATCGTTAATCCTGACGCGACTTCTAGCATTGCTGTACATAGACTGAACCATCGTAACTAGCCACTCATCCACACCTAATTTTCTCATAGCCCACCAAATAACTTTACGTGGCACTCTATCAAAAGCTTTCTCTAAATCTACAAAGGCAAAATAGAGATTCTTTTTCTTTCCTAAATACTTTTCCTGAAGCTGTCTGAGTAAAAATATTGCATCTGTAGTGCCACGCCCTGGAACAAAACCAAATTGCATCTTATCTATATCAATTCTTTCTCTAAGTAACTTATCAATCACTCTTTCAATAACTTTCATTACTTGATCAACCAACTTTAAACCTCTATAGTTACCCCTTTCTAATGCATCACCCTTGCCCTTGAAACAATTCACTATTACACTCGACTGCCACTCACTCGGAATAGCACCATCCTTTATAATCTGGTTAGCAAGACTTGTAATAAGCTTAACTCCAATATATCCAGATGCTTTTACCATCTCTGCAACAATACCTGATACTCCTGCAGCCTTGCCAATCTTCATTTTCCTAATAGCCTCCACTACCCATTCTGTCTTGATCTGCATGGCTGGCCCTTCTACGACATCATCATCAGACAAATTACCCTCGTCCCAATCAAACTCAGTGTTAAGCAACCTCTGATAATGATTCTTCCAAGCTACCCTTTTCTCCTCCTCTGTGCTAGCCAAAACACCTTCATCATTACGTATACACTTCTCACCTACAATATCTTGATTAGTCTTCTTCATTTGCTTTGCTATCTTGAATACCTCATTGCGCTGGTCTTCCCTTCTTAACACATCTGCAAATCTGTTTCTCTCTGCTTCTGATTTTGCCTTATACACTGCTGTACGAGCTCGACGCTTAGCTTCTAAGTAAATATTTTTACTACCACCTGACTTCCACTCTTTCCAAAGTTTCCTCTTTTCCTTTATACACTGGTCAACCTCATTATTCCACCACCAGGTCTGTCTATGTCTAGCCGGTCCTTTCGTCCACCCACAGGTATCATCAGAAGCTTCTAGAAGACAATTCTTCAAAGTAGTCCAAGTACTTTCAACATTGTCACTATCACATTGACTATTGTAGGCTAACTGCTGAACTTTTGCACTAAATTGTCTTGCTACAATCTCTTCCTTCAGCTTCCAGACTTTTCAACGGGGCCTGTACTTTCCCTTGGCTTCTCTGACACTCTTCAAGATAATATCACAAACCAGCAACCTATGCTGGGAAACACACTCTTCCCCCGATATAACTTTCACGTCCTTCACCACTTTCTTGTCTGACTTTCTAACCAAAAAGTAATCTATCTGTGTCTTACAACCACCTGACTCATATGTTATCAGCCTACTCTGTCTCTTACTGAATGATGTGTTGCAAACCACCATGTCCGTTGCCATTCCAAACTCAAGCAATCTCTCCCCTTCCTTATTTCTGCTCCCAAATCCATAGCCTCCATGCACACCTCTATAACCTTCAGATGACTTCCCAACATGACCATTAAAGTCGCCGCCCACCATGACAAGTTCAGTGTCTCCAAACTTTGATGTGACTGCTATTAACTCATCATAAAACTTATCTTTATCTTCCTCACTGAGTCCACACTGTGGAGCATAAACTGACAAAAAAGTGACAATCCTATTACCTATCAAAAACTTTATCACTATAATACGACTATTAACACGCATAACATCTATTACTTTTTCTACCCACTTCTCTGCAACGAATATGCCAACTCCTCCATATCCATCACTATTACCAATCCAAAAAAGCTTATACCTTGCCTTCCTACCTTCCACAAATCTCACTGAAGCTCCTCTCCACCTAACTTCCTGAACACAACACATGTCAACAGATCTACGTTCTAACATTTCAACTACTTCACCTGCTCTACCTCTCAGAGTACCAACATTTACACTAGCCATCCTCAACCTAGTGTTATTCACCTTGTGATGTGATAGCTGGGTAACGGTCTGACGATGCTCACATCTGACATCTGTCCTACCGTGCGCGACACCTTCACTCCTTAGAGTTCCAGCCCCGTTTACGCAGTTTGTCTGATTAACTATTCTTACGGCCATTAATAAAGAGTTTTGGCATTGTTTTACAGCTGGATGCCCTTCCTAGCGCCAACCGTTCACAGACCGGACTGGGTGTTTTTTAAAGTGACACCATCACTATGTGGCATTTCATGGGACTTCCACAATCGCCCCTTTAAACTAAGGTATGGTGGAGGACGTTCAACTCCTCTCTTGTCTCTTAAGGAGACCCTTCACCCATGAATTCTATTTTTAAAAATACGCAATTCGTTTTTTATATTTTTGCAAAATACGAAATATAAATTTCATATTTTTTAAAAAATTGAAAATACGAAATTCTGTTTTTAAAAATAGAAAATACAAAATTCTATTTTTAAAAATAGAATTTCGTATTTTTTAAAATGTTATGTTAAGTTTTTTTACCACTTTAAAATGAAATACGGCAACTTTAGAGCTTCACAGGGACGTTTTCTCGTCTTTGTAGAATGATGCATGGAAAATTTAAAGCTTCGCAGGGACGTTTTCTCATCATTTTAGAGTGAAATTAGGCAACTTTAGAACTTATATATATGTTTTTTTGTCATTTTATAAAATACGTCAACTTTTGAAAGAAAAGCCAAGTTTATATTTCACAAGTTTAATTGGTTTTTAATTAATCTATTCACTTCAAAATTTGTTTCAATAATGCCTCATACACCTTCAACATCGTATTACTTTTGATGTTTTGACAATCGTATCAAATCTTTTCAAACTTTTTTTTACAAAATCGTTTCAAAATTGTTTCCTTTTTCATAGTAAATTATATAATCGTTTCATGAAAAAATTATAAAACATTTAATTTGTTTATAATACAATTATGAACTGATGTAAAAAAATAATGAAATGATTCCTATATGATTAAAATCTTTTCATTTCAAAAATGATAAGATCTCGGAGATAAGATCTTCCTAATCAAACATTACTTTTTTTATGTTTTTGAATTTTCAATCACAGCGTATTTTTAGAATGCATATTTTTAGAAATACGTATTTTTTAATACGAACTGCTTATTTAAAAATACTTTAATAATTTCGTATTTTTAAAATTACGAAATTCGTATTTTAAAATACGTGTATTGTTAGATACGAATTCCGTATTTTTTGAAAATACGAAATACGGTTTTTAAAACTCATATTTTTAAAAGTACGAAGTACGGAATTTTATTGTTTTAAAAATACGAATTAAAAATAGAAGCGGCTGATATTTGACAATTTCTAAGATTCTTATCGCTTGGCTTCATACGACCGTGTTTTCCTCAATTAGAACAAATTACGGCAATGTTTTTGCTTCATATGGCCTTGTGTTTGTCTCTTTGGTACAGATTACCCCAATTTAAAAACTTTGTATGAACCATCTTTCCTAACTAATGTGTATTCTTTACTTTTGGTGAAAAATATTTCTCACATTTACCTGCTTGTTATAAAGGGTCATCGTCTTTTTAAATCCCTTTCATGCCACAATAGCCACTTGCTTGAAGTTTTTATTCATGTTAAATACTTCTGTTACAAACGGTAAAATTTTGCAAGGCAATGGAAATGAAATTGAAAATTAAACAGAATTAAATCACGGGAAAGTGAGCACACAAACTTGAATCATGGAAAAGTGAGCACACAAACTTGTTGTTTACTAAATTCATATTTCTATTTTTAAAAATATAAAATATGAATCTCACATTATTATGAATTTTGCATTTTGTATTTTTATGAATATAAATAATAAGGTGGTTGGTTTACCTAGAGAGGATCCCAAAGTGAAATTTACTTTGTAAAATATATTTCAAGAATGATAAACTACAATTTTTTATAATCCCACTCCTTAAAGCTAAACAGTTAACTTGAAAAAATACTCTTAAGGACTGTTCTCAAACAAGAAAAAATCTATATATAAAGCAAGGGCTCTTAATGTGCATAATTTAACAAGGTTATTAACCTGTATCTTAATCCATTGTGTACAAAGGTTTGGGTGTGTGAAAGGCAGGGAAGCAATCAAACATTATCTTTGAAAACAGATGTTAAAATGATGGGTAAGGTTACTCCCACTCCAGGCTAAGTCAAACACTAAATGTTACATGTAAACTTGCCTTAGTCCAGTATTTGTATGTATGCAAATACTGGACTGAGTATGGTGTAAGAGACTGAGAATGTATCGAACCAATACCCAAGTACACAGTCTGATGCAATTATTTTCAAATGGCATGTCTGGTGTATCTAAGTCTGCCCCTGCAATACACATTTATGCAAGATCATTTAAGCAAAAACAGAAATTTGTATGGAGTGATGTTATAATTTTGTAGTTTGAAACATTTTAGCATCCAAATATTGTCAAGTTTCATAAATACTGGGTCGATCTGAAAGGAGAACATCCTCGGGTAAGTTTTTAACACAATAACACATGTTTTTAGATAATCATTGCTTTAACAGAAAAAATAATAAAATCTCAAAGTGAAGTTATGAATTGTTTTTAAAGAATCCTTCATTCAAGAAGCCCTTACTTTACAACTTTTTGTAATCTATAAGTATAGTCAAAAATTATTAAAAATTGTCAGAATTCAATTGCTCAATAGCATTTTATGATGTAGAATTTAGACTGCAGTTTCCTCTATAGCCATTTCTCCCTTGTTTATTTAGCTTATATTTATTGGAGAATATATGACATCTGGTTCATTGAGACAATTTCTGAAAAAAACCAAAGCAAATATCAAGTCATTAAACATTAAGGTAAGTTTGTATTAAATTTCTTTCAAATGTTGTTACCTACAGGGTTTCATTGATGACTGTTGGCACAATTGTATATCTGCTTTATTTAACCCATTATCTTTTTGGAAAGAATTAATTTGATTAACTTATGCCTTGTAGTTTTTCAAACAAAACACCAGGAAGATTGCAACATCTTTTCCATTCTTAACTGGATAGGCATAAATTGTTTTACCTCGCATTGTTTTTCTGACCCAATTAAGTGACAAATAGTAAAAGCATTTAGTCCATCCTTTCTAGAAGGTTGTGTGTTTTTTAACAATAACATTTATTCTGATGTACATGTACATATGATATATATAAGGCATTGCGATATTTAATGTGCTGGTTTTTATTTTTTGTGATAGGGTTGGAAGCGATGGTGCAAGCAGATATTATCAGCATTAAGGTAAGGTATCCTAAATTTTAGTCTAAAAGCTGTCATATGGATAAAAGCACAATGTTTAGCAAGAAAACTTCTAAAAAAAATACATTGAATAGATATTTTTTGGACATTACAATCACTGACGTTATTACACTATTTTGAGACGTATTAGGAATTGGAGAACAGTGTTATCTTTGTCAAGTAGACATTATTTTTAACTCTGCTAGGAATAATAAAGAAAAATGTTGCTGCTAAATTAAAGCATAAAATACCAAAAAAAAATAAACGACAATAATGATAAACAACTAACTAGGGAAAATCAGAACAAAAAGTGCCAAACTTCTAAAAAGAAACACATGCTGGTTTTTAATTTTTCCTAATTTCCACTAATAAAAAATTTATTTTGGAAAGTTATACTTTAAACAATAATATTATGAAAATTTCTACACATTGTTGACATATGTTGTCAGGATATTGTTTTCAAGGTCAAATTTTCAAGTTTAAATTGTATGCAGCAGGTTGTCATTAAGCAGGCTTTCTAATTCTTGTCAGTGCTCTTCAATTGCAAAGAAGCAGGCAAATAAAATATCACGTCAGCAAAAAATTGCCAATAATTAAATGGCTACCAGGTGCCAAAAAGTTACATTAAACATACATACTCTGTTGGCAATTTTTTTTCTCTTATAATATATACACTAATTAACTGAACCAGGCTAAAACTTGCCTTTCCAAATAAGTTGTTCTTTCCTCCTAAAAAAATAAGTCTTGTTTGTTAATCGGCCATTTAAACGTTACGTCATTGCTAATTTTTATTAAAATACTATAGTTAATCCTTAATATTTTGACACCCATCAAGAAATCTTTTTAAACATTGATTCTTAACCACAAGTGTAAACATTCATTCATTCAAACAGTTAGCTGAAAATCACTCCATATAGATCTTTAAAGTTTTTATAGACTACTGTACATAATATTTTCAACTAGAAGTCCTTTTTTATATACAATCTGAACTCTGACAACAACTGCAACTCTTAATAATTCTCTGTATTTTTGAATTATCACACTTGTTCAATAAGTCTGTAGATAAAGATTCTTCTATGTATACATTTATTCTGATAAGCTATATGCATGCCTCACTAACATTGCTGCACGTAGTGTTGTGGGTTGTCTGCTGCTGCAAGTTCTGGGGACCACTGATCAAATGTTATTTTCTTTCAGCAGTATGTTAGTGATGTGCCAAGTAGCTTTATACAGTTTAATTCAGCCCTTAAAATTAGCGTCGGCATTCGGCACTGCCGACATAATTGCCTACGTAAAATATGAAGACACCGTAATTGCGTTGGCAAAAAAATTGTTGACGTAATTTTGTTATGAAATTTTTAAATAACAATAATTTCGGTATAAAATAATTACATTCGATTTTCTGTAAGTTAGACCCTTAGGCTGGACTTCAGCGCCACCAAAATCACAAAGCTTATGAATGCCACGATCAAAAATGTTGGTGTTATTACGAGAACGTCAGGTATAGAGAACATTAAAGTCGGCCCCTTTCCTTCATGCTGACACTCTTATGCTCAACTAGTGCATTACACTGAGACTCAAACAAAAGACGAAAACCATTTGGAACCATGCCACAAGTCAGTCCGACCTTCATCGTCACAGAGAACACTGCAAGAAGAGTGCGCACCCATGCAAGTTAAATACAACCAGAACATGGGAGAGGTTGGGTGTCCTGTACATTAATACAGCTTTCGGACGAATGTTCTCGTAATGTAATACCAAAAAAAAACATGTTGAATAGAGTTTTAAAAGTCTTTTTAAAAAGAGGAAATCAAATATGTGTAGTAATAATAATCAAAAAGATTGTATATCGTATTAAAAAGAAGTCCAGTAGTTCTTTCTCCCACACGACACAGCAGGCAATAAGTCAGCCCGGCCCTTGGTTTTGTGAGAAGAGATGTTCTGCGAAGACTCTAAGAATTGAGTCTCCTGTACAGTTTTGCTTCATGTTAAACTGTGCTGGTGACAAGCATTTTCGAAGCATGCCACTGGCGACTTCTGCAATATACAACCTAATAATGCCCTAGCCTAATCAGTTCATCACGAAACATAAAAAGCCAGTTGGCAGTAAACTATTAAACTAACGAATTACACATCCGGAAGGTATGCCAAT
The DNA here is from genome assembly GCF_029227915.1 of Hydractinia symbiolongicarpus. Lineage (NCBI taxonomy): Eukaryota > Metazoa > Cnidaria > Hydrozoa > Anthoathecata > Hydractiniidae > Hydractinia > Hydractinia symbiolongicarpus. Next base: position 11,949,056 of record NC_079885.1, on the reverse strand, counting down.
TCCCATTCATCCATTCCCATTTGTCATCATCCGATGCATTAAAATTATGAGAGGTCTAGCTCTAATAAAGGGTGAATGACGAAAGTTATTTCCAGCTAGAAAATTTCACTACAAAAAAAATGCCAACGCAAATCAGTTGAAATGTATTTCACGTCGGCAGTTTTATTGCTGACGTAGAAAAATTCTAATTTCAAGGGATGTTAATTTTGACTAAATGTTGAAATAATGATCATTATTTAAGCTTTTTACTATCACATTTGATTGCTTATAGTGTCTTTCCAGACATTAACTGTTTTTTAATAGCTATTTTAGCAGCTACTATTGACTTACTCTGAACTAGTTTGGGTACTACAGAGAAACTTACCTAATTATTAAAATTTTCAAATTTGTATTACTCTTAGCAGTGCACTTTGTTTAGAATTAAAATTTGATGTTTTTTTCAACATTATAGTTATCTTCATGGATGTGATCCTCCAATAGTTCATGGCAATTTAAATTGTGACACAATATTTATTCAACACAATGGCCTTATGAAAATTGGAACTGGTAGGTGATTTTTTTTCTATTTATAGAACACAGAACCCTTTTCCTGCTCTTTTTAATTTTATAGGCCAAAAAATTATAAAAATGCTTAATTTGAATTAATTATCTCATTGTTTTCTCAAAGATACATGATTATTTCCATCTTTATTTAAAAAAAATCTTGTAAGAAATTTAAAGAAGAAGAAGAATAGTAATAAATGACTAATTTTTATAATTTTTATGTTCTATGTTATAGTATCCTATATTATAGTATCCTTTGTCTGTCAATCTTACCATTAAGTAGCTCTGATTAATAATTATTATGCTATTCGTAATGCAAACCCTTTTCTATCAGTTTAATGAATGTTTATTGTTTTAATAATAAAAGTAGACTCATATTTATAAGTTTATGTTTTGTCAATACGGCGAAGAATTGCTGATGTGAAATGTCTGTCATCTCAAACTGTTTCAATTATGTTATTGGATGTTGATGTGTAATTTTTATGACATAGTTGCTCCAGATGCTATAAATAATTATGTAAAGACTTATAAACATCAACGAAGAAACATGCATTTTATTGCTCCAGAGTATGGTAAGACATATTTCACACTCTACATTCCATTTTTTTTTTCCATTGTTAAATTAAGACTTGTTCAACATTGATATTTATTTGTACATTTAAATTAATGTTTTCGTTATTGCAAGTTATTTTAGATTGTTTATTAAAAATATAATAATTTTCTGCTAAAGAAGAAAACCTTTTTCGTCTGAAAATTAAAAAGCAACTAAAATATATAAACCATATCCATGAATAAATTAAAATTATTTAAAGAATATTTTCTTTCTATTCAGATGGTGAATCATTATTCTCTGCACTATCATCTGAAGATTATGGGCAAGGTAACTGTGGCAGATTATTCTCTCATTGTGGGACTGCTAAATGGAGTGAGGGTAAATTTAATAGACCATTTTTACTTCTTAACACTAACCCACTAACACACCAGTTCATTAAAGCTATTATTATTAATGATTAATTATAAAAAGGGTTTATTACTTGCATCATTATTCATCCGTACAACCCTGTTTGTTGTTAAAAATATTCTGAGACAATGGTTGTCAGCCATTTTAAAAATATTCTGAGGCAATGGTTTTCAGCCTTTTTGAAAATATTTTGAGGCAATGGTTGTCAGCCATTTCGAAAATATTCTGACGTAATGGTTGTCAGCCATTTTGTTTGCAGTCTACTAAATCGAGGTGTCAACAAGTCGTTTGGTATTCGATACTACATTACAATATAATTTTTTATGAACATATAAAATTACTTTAATTATCCTTTCCTTAAAAGTTTTTATCTGTAACACCATCAACAATGTAGGGTTGATAATTCTATTCTTTAATTACTAATTGACAGGGATGAAAATCTTGTGCAATATAAACAACATAGATTTTAGAATAGGGATAAAATCTTCTTAAAAAATTGGAAATGGGAAAAAATTTGGATTTATTTCCCTTTTCTAACAAAGCATACAAAAATAGTACAGCACAAAATGACACCCTTATAAAAGTTATAGCTGGCCTTGGTACATCTTAGTTCCTTTTGTTATCAGTATGTATATTTTTTGTTTAGTTTTGCGCTAAAACTTCATAAAAAACCCCAACTATACATGGTTTTGAGTTAGGATGCCTTCTTTAATTTTTTATTTTATTAAGGCAAGTTTGGGATTTAAACATCCTGTTCTTGCAGGGAAGCATACAAAAAGGCTAAAAAGGGAGGCTCTTGAGTGATTTATCACGTACCTGTTTTTGTTTACATCAAAGTACCAGACCTAGGCCTCAAATTGTGTTATATTTTGGAATTACCTTCGATTTGGCATGTTTTGGAACATCATGTAATATAGCAACAACACAAATCCTAAGAGCCTTAAAGTACGATACTCACACATAAAATATCCGAAAAGAGTCGCTTCACTTTAACCCCATAAATACTTTCATAAAAATCATAAATAAAAAAAATACATAAAAAAAAATATATAAGATATTAAAAAAAGAGATATAAATATTTTTGATATTTATCAATATAAAAATCCTAAAATAATAGAAATGTTGTTTTTATTTAATTTATTACCGTTCTAGGTCTAAATAATATTGTTATTTGTTGTAACAGTAACTATTTTTTATACTTTTGTTTTAGTGTTTTGTATAGGATCTTTTTTTCTTTATTGTAACAGGTGTCAATGGTCGACCTGTCAACTGTGCAGCTGATATATATTCTTTTGGGATTGTTGCACTGGAGGTATGTGCAGCGCATAGTTTTTTCTGTAATGTCTCATGTGATTGTTACTAAAAAAAATCATAAGTGCTACCATAAACAATTAAACATGGAAGATTACTTTTTGATGATAAAAAAGTTGAACTGAAAAATTTGGAATGATTATTATTGTTATTATTCTATATGGATTTGGTTAATATGTTGTATTATGCTAAGTATCCGTAGAATTTAAGATGTTATCCAGATAGGAAGATTGAATTGAATGGAACACTTCGAAAGAATGGGGGGGGATAATTGGGTAAGAAAGTGTAGAGACTTAATAGCTCCTGGGGAAAAGCCCAGAGGCAAACCGAGAAAGACTTGGCAGGAGTTAAAAAGACAGACTTGATACAGAGGAAGTTGAGTTTAGATCTAACACAGTCTAGATCAGCTTGGAAGATGGTCATTAATATACCCTGTTCAACCTATGCTGGCATCGAAAACGGACGTTAAACGGAGAATGATGATGATGATTGCTATATTAAAAAGAAGCTACATTTAGAAAGCTTCTTTTCTTTTAATGTTATTACAATATTTTTTGTTTATTTATCTGTTAGATGGCAACTCTGCAATGGGCTGAAGCAACAACGTCTGTGACACCTGAGATGATACAAACAGCTATAACAAATCTTGATGATCCAAATCAACAGGTAAATATGCAGCTAAATGACATTGCTGTCCATCTGATCTGTCTGTCCGTCCGTTGGTTCTCATGGATTATTTTACCGGCTAATGACTAGTGAATACATTACTGGTTTTAAAGTTTGTGCAGTCTGTAAATTCGTGCAGGTCCTAGGTAAGCAAAGTCAAAACTGGTAAATTCAAGCCTTTTTTAGCCTTATAAATTTAGCCTTATAAATTGAACATAAAATTGTTGAAGATTCTAATATGATTATTTCCTAGTTAAACTTAACCTTACAATCTAAAAAGTTTAAAAGAGTTCATCTTTCTCTTTTCTTCTTCTGTCTTTTTTTCGGTACGAGATAAGTATAAAATAAAGTCTTTTATCTTTTTAAAAATATCCTAGGTAGCTTTTTCTTTTTCAACCAAGACAGCCTGTGGTTGTGGACTGCTACTGATGTTTGTTGAGCGTACTATTGCATCAAGCTCACCATTGTACTCTGGGAAATATTTATAAACTTGGGTTTATTCTTGAGGAATATGTCTCAGTAGTGTTTTAATTTTTATTTTTTTCAATTTTTTTTCTTTGATTTTACAAAAAGTGAAACCAACTTAAAGCACAGTAAATCACGAGTGTGACATCATCTGGTGTTCCTAGACTAGAATTTAAAACACAGCAATTTTTTTACATTCCTTCCAATCACAATAGAAGGCATATGCATAATATTTCAATCAAACAGAACCTATAAAATTTCTCTCAGTTTTACAAAAAGAAGCCTTTGTTGTGCACAAAAAAATGACTCTTGCATTGCAGATTAAATTTTAAATTTCTTCCATAGTTCTTGATTGTCTTTCTACAACGCATTCCTTTAAAAGTCTTTTAAGTGTTTTAAAAAGGTTAAACAAAGTTTCGGAATATGCACAAAACAAGTTGAAGGATGTGGTTAAAAACAGTTGCTGAGCAACTTGAGCCAAAATTTAAGTATACAGATATATAAAAAGTTTAAATTGGCAAATGGGATATTGTGCATGGAGATGACGTGCAGCATGGAAATTTGGCATTCCTGAGTCAACGGTATGAGATACGATCAAGAAGTATAAAAAGTTAAAGTTGAAAATGAAGAACTCAAGAACTTCCAAAATAGTATAGTGGCAGAAAAACTGTTATTCCACCAGAGTTAAATTGTAAAGTTCGGCAGATAAAATATTAGGCAAGTCAGAAGTGCCATCAACTACAACATTCTCATTGGGATTGTTTGAAAGAAAATCATGGAAGTGAACACTTAGAATTACATGGTGTCAATCAATTTTGAAAGAATTGACTTTACCAAATGGTGAGCATTAACAGCAAAGCACCATGTGCCTCCTTTTTTTCGAAAAGAGATAGGTTTCTCATTTCACCAGGCTATTAAAGAAGTAATGCAGAGCCGAAAAAAGAATGATTAATATTTGTCAATGCCGATTTCAGCTGACTATTTATAAATAACAAGAACCTTCCAAATTACCCTTTTTTCTGGTATTTTTGTTACACATGCAGATCATCAATCAAGTTGAAGTGACCCCTTTTTCTGGTATTTTTGTTACACACACAGATCATCGATCAAGTTGAAGTGACTGTTGTCAGCCTGAGATCAAATTTCCAGAGAAATTCAACAATACACACATAAAAAGTCTAGATCCGTTATATGTCAGAAATAAAAATAAAGAGAGGGAAGGAAAAAAAGGGTTTTCATTGCTGACTTATTTAAAGAACAGTTGACAGATAAGGCAAAGAGCTTGATTGGAAAAAAATCTTGGTCTTCAAGGTGTTTAAAAAAATTGTTCCAGAAAGTGTAGCTGTTGGTTTAAGCTTCTACATAAAAAAGTGACTCAGTACTATATTTTCTTCTGGAGTTCTGTTCGGCGACCATGGTGAACAAAGTTGAATCTATTTGACTTCCAAATTGCTGACCGTAAACGGAAATGATAACAATGACCATAGTGACCGAGAGATATTTTTAACCTCTTATAACTGGTTGTCATTCTTAAAGTTTATGCTGGCAGACTAATTAGTAATTATTAGGAGTTAAAACCTCCACTTTTGCATGCACAAGTTTGAATTGCACGAATTTAAGACTAGGCAAAAAAAATAGTAGATTCCATTTTTAATACAAGTAAGGTGCATAATAAATGTTGGAGGTGTTTGGTACTGATCATACACATAGTTATAAAGCCTTAATCTTGACAAATAGAATTACCACCCAAACTTTTCTGCCAGGCTTTACCTAGTAACCTACCAATATCTGTCACACTCCTTATGACACTGTTACTGATCATTGCTTTATTTTGCATGCATCAGCCCATCCCTTACCCAATCTTCACAACACTGTTATAGTGTTTTTCTTAACTCTTACTATAGTGTGTGAGATTTGTTGTGTTCTCCATTTTTTTAGGACTTCATATGCAAATGTTTAGAGAAAAACCCTTTATATAGACCATCTGTTCGAGAACTTCTAAAACACCCTCTTATGCTTGAGGTAAGTTTAAAATTCTTTTTGTAGGAGTTTATCAAAAAGATGGCATTACTGTTTCCTTTCTGTGACACTTCTAATTTTTAAAAGCATTATACTGACTTATGACGAAATTACCACTCTTTATGTATTATACAAGTTATATTGGAAATACTAAGAAAGTGAAGTGATGAAACAGCTGGGTTGGGAAACTTTATTTAAAAAAAGTGAAACAAAACAAGATAGATGGTCTGTAGTTTTATAAAATTATTCAAAAATATTGTCCTTTCTTAGGTTTAGAAAGTTATGAAAAAAATCTTGTGTTTATATTCTCATATTTGCTAAAATTCCAAATCTTTTCTTGGAATTATTCATTTGTTATTTCTTAGGTTTATACTCTAAAAGTATTGGCTGGTCATGCGTTGGTAGATTCTGATTCAAATGACTTTGGTATGTACCTTAGCGAATAAGTAAAATAATTTGTGGTCACAAATTTGCATCTAACTGAACAGTGATTGTCTTACACATAGTAACTTTAAATTTCCAGGAATTCCTGGAAAAAGAGAAACCTGAAATTCTAAAATGCCTTTGTTGTCAACTTCAAAAGAACATTTTCATTAAGTATTACAAAACATTCTGAAAAACTATCAAAAGCAGCTTTTAATTCAAAACAATTGCAAATTTAAAAAAAAAATGTTTTTATATCTCTATCTTGTTATAATGAAATGGCACATGGCATCTTTTTTTTTAAAACTTATTGTGAATATCTTGGGTTTGATCTTATATTTATTTATAGGTCTAAAAATAAATGTTAGAAAATGTTTTTTTACTTCAAATGTCATGACTAAATATAAAAATCCCTTTAGTTTAGTTTAGTTTAGGGAAACTTGTCCACCTAGGCATTATTATAATTTCAGACCAGGCCAACTTTTTAGCCTGCCATGAGGCTAAAAAGTCTATTCCGTTCGGTTTTAGTATGGACTAATTGTTTGTACTTTATAAAACGTGATTTACCTCAAAAATTTAGACCAGGATAAAAAGCTTAGCTCCCTTCTAGCCGAGGTAAGAATTCCATTTCTTTGGTTTTAAAGCCTGAGCTTATACGAGTGTCGGTGAAATTGCTGTACCATTTTCATTAACTTGTCAACATAATAACTTTCTTCAAAGTATCTGCTTTTTTAACACTAACAGTTTTTTCGTGATTTTTTTTTTCTAATTCTCAAAAAGAGTACAACATTGAGTTGTAAAGTCAAAAGGGTTATTTTTTTAAACATTTTAACTTTTGTTTTGCTTTACATCCGATTTATCGTCAGCTTGGGTTTAAATCTGTGGAGTTTCTTTATGTCTGCTGAAAAATGTAATCTTAAAGTAACACAAGAATTTGTTTTAGTCATGTACTCCGTTTTACTTACACTGGTGTGTAAGTATTTTTTTTACGCCATGATTATTTGCTATTGTTGCTCACAATGTGAAATTTGCGAAACACTGCCTTTACCTATCTCATATTATTTCTCTCACGTTCATTCTTTTTATTAGTTATTTATAATCTTTTCTCTCAGTTCTCAATCTGTGTTTCGAGTTGACATTTTAAATTTTATTTTGGACATTTTAAAAATCAGTCTGTTTTGGTCATAATTCTGTGGTAAACCATGTTTTAATGTAACAAGTACATGCGCGTATGTAACAAGTATATGGGCGTTTTTGGGGCGTTTTTGTGACCTGTTTTTAGTTTTGCTACAGATTTGAATGAAACATGAGAGTTGTTTTAAATTATGCATATTTTCTGTAAAATCTCCAACACTTCACCTAAACATCTGTTGTAATATAACTGTTTTTCCTTGTTTAAAAAAGTTTAATAATTCATTGCATCCATTTTAAACGTTGGTAAAAAAGTTAAATTATGCATGGAATGCATTTAAATTTTAGATGAAGGTATCTTTGTTGTTTTTTTCTTGCATATTAAAACAATCAGAGAGTTCTCAAGCTTCAGAAGGAGTTTTTTTGGCTGCTGTTTCTTTCACAAATGAGATTTTTTTTTTTGGCTACTGTGATTTTCCAACTACAACTAGATGTAGTGATCGAGTTTTAATCGGGCTATAGTTATTCTTTACATCTGAAATTTCGTCTCAACTCGGGGGAACTTGAAAATTGTAATTCAATGATGGGTTCGTTAACTGTGTGTGTTTTTAGTGGTCACTTTTCGCTCCTGCACTGTTGTTCTGATGTAAGCTTAATTTTATTTCGAGGGAATGATTATTTGGTTATGTTAACACATTTTCAAATTGTTAAGGAATTTACGAGCTGATGGTGAAAATAATTTCTTCTTGTTTTTGCTGTTGCCATTAAGTTAAATAAGGAGATCTAAACTAGAGCAAAATATGAATACAAATCTTTGAATGACTTTGATTAGATCAGGATTATAAATTTTGGGTTTTAAAAATGATGGCATCGGAATACATTGGTCTTCTTAAAGGTAAGATATAACCAGTGTGTTTTCTGTAGTTATTTTAAAAGAGTAAATATGGTGGAGATAGTTCGGAAGCAACTATCTCCACCATCTAGATAGTTCGGCTTTTTTCAATTTTCCCAGATAAGCTTATATAGGTTTACGCAGATTTTTACCAAGATAATGCGAATTTATTTGTGGCTATCATTTTTTTTTCTTCTTATCTTTAACAGTTTTAAAAATATTTTGAAGCCATTTTTCAGGCACTGTTGAAAAAAACAACGTACGAGTTCACTATTTAATAATGTAAACATAAAAAAAACTTTGGTACAATCATAGGTCTGGTTTGTGTGTGTGTTTTGTGTGTATAACTGCTGAATCACGTCATGTTTATTTGCAGTGTTCATGGTTTTTTATTTTTAGTGAAAGGTATTGATGAGATTGAAGAGCGTGATTCTGATAGAGTTATGGCAGAAATTGTTTATCCAGACCAAAGAGAGAATATACAATGGAAGTAAGTTACTTTTTAGTTTTTGTTGTTTTTATTGTTGTTGTTGATTGTTGTTGTTGTTGTTATTATTGTTATTGTTGATTGTCTTTTTCCTGTTCTGTTCCGGCTTTTCCTGTTGCAATATTTATTTCAAATCCGTTTATAAAATTTATGAACCAAACTTATTAAATTTATATTTTTGAAATAACGTGATCTAATTTCTTCTTGTTACTTCGCTTTTTCTTACAAAGGTATATATGTCAATAAAAATACGAAAAGAAAGAAAAGTTAATTATTTATGTGATTTTGCAAAAACATATGTTTTTTCATTGTTTTCTATCATAACTAAAAATTCGGTCTTTCTTTTTTTCCTTTTATGCTTTTTTTTTTTCGTGGAATTTTGTTCTTTTGTTGCGAAAGTATGCTGTTTCTGCACGTTTTGGGGTCGTTCTGCACAAAAAAAAAATATAAAAAGATTTTTATGCAACAAACAAAGTCATATTTCTCATGGTGGAAGTTGCTATGTTGTTCTGTGAAGAGAGACCTAAATAGTCTTTTTCACTATAAGGGGTGGATGTAGATTAAGTGTGGTGTTACAGAAAAAAATTTATGTTTTGTCAAATATTTGTTGTTGTAGCGTTCGTTGTCAGCATGTGTATGCAATATCAGGTTGAAGTCATCAAAAATTTAAGAACTGTTAAGCAACATTCAATTTCAGGAGAATAGAGAATCAATTTTATTTAGAACATAAATTTCTTATCTATTTATTCTGAGCTCTCCAGACACTCTTTCTTTATTTTTGATTTTTTGCATTAAATTCACTTTTAAAGCCCTGTTTTTACTACAGTCATTGACAAAAAAATAAAATAAGTGGGTTTAGTTTTGATGCAATAATAGCCCAAATAATGCCTCATGAAGACCGTGGCTAACAATTTTCGCGCTGTTTAGAATTCACTTTTTTTCGCCAAATTTTGGTTAGTGTCTGCTTTGTGCAAGAAATTTTGCTGACAAATGTTTTAAACTTTCTGTTTACAAAAAATATGAATGTTATACCTCTCGGTTGGTTTGTGTTGTTTCACGAAGCCATTTATTTGGGAGATTAATTATTTATTGTCTTTTCAAATTAAAAGCGGATTAACGAACGTTGTGGAACATGGAAATTTAATTTTAGATTCTCAAAAGTTCAACCTCAATTGGAGCTGGAGAAATTTCTGGAGGAAATAAAGTATGTGATTATTTACATTTCTGTTTTGATATTATTGTTGTTATTGTTGTTGTTATTGTTGTTTTTTATGTACCTACTTATGTTTTTGTTTACTTTATGGGCTTATATATATAATTTTTTAAAACGGTTTGGTGTCCCTGTTAGACAGGTGACAATGTAATCCTGACTCTTAAGATGTCTATTTATGGACTGTACGCTTCTAAGATACAAAGCGCAAAAAAATGGCATGTGCTGATATGTTTACGTTTTACCTGTAGTTTTTTTTAGTTTTTCAAACATCTTGTTTTTGTGAATTAAAGAAGCTTGTGCAGTATGCTAAGTCAATTTGGACTAATGTGGGTGTAAGGTCAATTTGACCCTTACACCTTACGTAAAGGAGAGGGGGGAATCATGGAATAAAATTGGGTGGCGACCGTAACTGAAAAGCCGCAACTTTATCGCTAAATTTCTCTTCAATCCAAGTAATCTACGAGATGGGTTTTTATGGATCCTCGTCTCCTCATTAAATCGTATCACATAGTTTGAACCTTATTTAAGAAAGTTCTTGCTCGGTGCAATTCATTTATTGTCGCATGAGGCTTAAAAGAATCGTTGCGTTCCATCTTCAAGATGCAAGTTTTATTGCATTGTGCCTTTCAGGAAGATAGAAAGAAATCGCACTGAAAGAGTACAATTCGCTTTTGTTTTTATAACTTGCAAAACATAATGAAAAGGAGCAAACAAAATGCATCGAAAGAGATGTTGCTTTGCGCGGCGGTGCTCTTTAATACTCAACACCCCTAAAAACTGTTCCCGTGATCTCATCTAAAATGTTTTGAATTTTGAGTTTCATCGAAGGCTCCTACTTTCCCCCATAATTAGCATTTTTGTTATTACTGTATGTGGCTAAACTTTCAGTTTTTCTTGTCGTGCCTAAATTATACGGGGAAATGCAAAATCGAAAACTTTCGAGGTATCTTTACCTTGTCATTTATTTTGTGGTTTTCATTTAAAATAATTGGAACCAATTTTCAATCACAAATCCCTTTTTGTTAGTGCTTTGACGTCAGAAGGGATTGTTTTTCCTGTTGTTACTCTGATTAATTATTCGACTGAGGAGAAAAGCAATTAATTTCTGGCAAAGTCAGCAGGTTTTAAGCTACAGATGATGTCAACAGAGAAGAATGTTGTTTTGTCCACGGATCAATGGAAGGAGTTTCTCTGCATATATACAATTATTCTCCTATGAAAATGTTTTTAGTTTATTTTTATATATAGAAGCTATAATAGCTACACATTTAAGCTTTTAATCCCAGCTTTCTTTTTTATCACAATATTTATTGTTTTTTTATTTCGTCAATAAAGTTGGACTTTGTAACCTCTATTTGCAACCAGGAAAAAAGAACTTGCGTCATCCTGAAGACTCCAATTTATTGTGTAACATTATGTATCTATTCTATGTCTTTTCATTTTATATTTCTTACAATGTTGGGTTTCAACCTTTTCCCCATCAATTGTCGTTATTTTGGCAGATTGTCACAGTTAGTTTAGTGTGGCTGTTTCCATAACAACACACGCTTTTGCAAACTAAATATAGCACTCTCCTTCATTTCCTGGTGTGTTCACTGTGGAAATATTTCGGACATGCGTCTTTGTGGATCAATATTTTCTTTTAGCCTCGATTTCCCAGATTCTTTACAGCGACGTTTTGGAAATCGAGCAAAAACGTGTATAGGATGTTGCAAAGAATTATCACATTAGTTGTTTGAATTCATTCGACTGTGAAAAATGTTGAAATTGTTTGAGTCGCCTTTTAACCTCATTTACGGTACAATCAGCTCTTCCTGTTGTTACGTCAGCTTTGTAACCTCTGTCATGTTCCATGTTGACCACAACTTTCTTATATTGTTAAAAGTTTTTATGAAGCTCGACGAAACGTCGGCTTACCACAGGATTTGTCACGCACTAAAATTTTGTGTCTTGGTTGGCAGGGACCACCTGTGCTCATGACTCCCTATCGGAACAGTGTTCTTAGCTTCTGTTGCGGAATAAAAATAAACCGGAAGAACCTACCAAGAGTTTTGGTTGAATATGATTCCCGTTTAACATGGATATCATATTCTTTTTTGTGATTATTTTTTACGCATTAGGTGTTCTTATGCTTTCAGAGCAGTTGTCATGGCGACATAATTAGGGATTTATATACTGCATGTGGTTAGGTACTGCTGTGTCATGTGGAGAGAATTTATAACGGTGCACAATATCGTGCAGTAGGAGATGAGCTCTATATAATTTTTATGTGTATAAAGCCTTCTATACCATTTGTGTGACCGTCATGTCAGATTATTCCCATAACATTTTTAATGGCTGCACTAATATGTCCATTGAAGTGGAAACTCGTGTTTAGCTTTTCAATGTACGTTATAATCAGCAAGTTTATACGAAACTATTCTAAGGTATGCAATGTTGCTAGGCAAATTCAGTATTATTTATGTTGGAAGCAACAACTTTGCTGGGATTTTAAAAGCAAATTGTTCCTTACCAAAAGTCAAAAGCGGGCTCAAAGTTCCCGTTTCCTTAGATGGCACCTGGGTGTTGTTTTAATTTTCAAGCTACTAAACTGGGTGCTTATTTAAGTAAGGGAGGGGCGCTTATTAATAATTTGGTCCTACTTTGGGCGGTTATTGGAGGGTGTGTTTATTGAAGGAGGCGTTTAATCAAGCGATTGCGGTAATTTAACATACGATAAACTTCTTTTAAACTGTTCGATTTTCTTCTAAGCAACTGTTAAGCAACTTTTGCATCGATTGTAAGGCACATTTTAAACTTAATTGCCAAGTCAGAAGTGAAGTTCCTAATAAAAAAAATTGCATGTATCGCCGGTTCAAAGAAATTAAGGTGATATGATATGGTGCGGAAGCTAACGAAGCATGTCAAATATGCTGACCATGCGTACAGGATACGATATTGTTAATTGATTGACGTCTTGACAAATGATCACGTGGTATTTTTTTTTAACAAATCATAATACGTGGAATTGGAGTAGTTTTTTAATTGATACTGGTCGCGTGAAACGTATCTTTGCTTGTGGAGGAAGAGGACGAGTTGTTGAGTGGAAATTTATTTATTTATAAGAAAGAATGACGAACGATATAGTTGATGTACAAGAAGCCTTGGAGTTGGTGAAGAAAGATTTGGGTTTGCTTAGGTTTGTGTGACATTTCTGGTTTTTTTGGGGGTTTTTTCTAGACCTAATTCCATTTTCTGTTGATGTCCTTTGTTCATTTTTAGTTTGTAACGTTTAATGAATTTCTTTCTTTGGTGAAAATTGGATTAAAACTGTTGTGATTTGGAATACGTATTTTTTCATCTCTTTATTAGTTAAAAATATTCTAGATATTCTGGAATTGTTTTTTTGTTTTGAGTCCCATAATTCTTAACAAAATCAAAAATTTTTAGCGTGAAATTTGACATTTGCTAATTCGACGTCCTATCCGATTTGTGCACTTAAAAAATTGGTGTCTGATGATTGAGCCTGAGCATTATTCTTCAGATATTGTTAAAATTTCTGAATTCGGAACAAATGAAATATTGTGTTTTTTTGTTTCTTTGAAACCTAACACATTAAAATGATATCATCCATTAAAAACTATAAACTTAAACGCCAAAGATCGCAAGCGATACTCTTACGTGTGCACCGTACTTTAATTTTTTTTAAAAGCTAGTCTACACTAACTATGTTTTGTTGGTTTACGTCAATTCTCAATGAGACGTCTGTCTTGTTTGATGTCAATAACTTTGTTGTCCGGAATACGCCTCAGCAAATACATTATGCTTGTTTACTTATCGACAAGAAGAAAAGAAAGGTGAAAACAAGCTTAGATAGGCGTGTTCTTGTGACGTCACAAGCTGAGCGCTTATAATCACTTGTTTTTAATGGTAAAAGCTCAAATTTCGTGTGTCTCTTACACCAGATATTAAATATTCATGAAGGTTTCTATTTTGAACAGAAACACGGATATAGATTTTTTGACTTAAATGATTGATTCGCTTTGCTTGTTTCGTGTTAAATTTTTTATCAGTTCATTGTTTGGTGTTGATGACGTAAGGAACATCTCTTCGTGTATAGTTCAATAAAGTTCAAATTTATTTTTAAACCTAATCTAATAAATAATTCCTTCGACGCAAGACGGAAGAATTGTGTTGGTCAGATATGGCAAGGTAAGACAACTTTGTCGGTGGATTTGTCGTCATGTTGCCGTCGTGTCGTCGTCGTGTTGTATATATATAAAACGACTAGTTCTAAACATCGTCCGGATGCATCAAAAGATTTTTGTTTATCCTTGGTTAAGTTTACCAAAATTGCTTTAGACAGTCCAAAAATTTTCTTCTCTTAAAGGTGACATAAGAAAAGACATGGGTGGGTTGGTGATCAGCCTCGGTACTTAATTCTTCCTTTACACTTGTGATTTTGTTACCTTACACAATCGAAGTTATATGGTCATACAGTATATGATTACGTAAAATTTAATCGTGTAAAAGAGGCTTTACATCTGTATTGTTTCTGTTACAGTTCTTCCTGTGCGTACTTTCTGCATGACAATATAGAATGACAGGTGTCCAATCTCTGATTTTCGTACTGTCAACGCCCTGAAATATGTCAATCCGAACGACATTTTGTTAGTTGGCTGTCATAGAAACCTAGTTAAAATCAGTTACAAATATTTTGATTAACATCTTATGAAAAAGTGTTTTTTTTTTTTTGCGTACTTAAAGTCGTTCATGCTTTGTCCACATGTACAATATGTTTTTACCACGTGATAAAAGTCGGGCTATGTTTACATATCCAATCAGAATGGCTCTCAACCACGTGTTGATATCGTATGACCAATATCAGCTGCGACATAGCTACATCGTTTAACATAAGGGTGATTTTAAAGTTACTGTACATAGAGTATTTTCATGGTGATTGAAAATAGATCAAAGCTCCTGTTAGTTACATTTTTTTAACTTTTTTAGTAAAATAATTGCGCAGTATTTTGCGACTATTGTAGCTGAACTTTTCTTTTGTAAATTTTTACCGTGAACTCATTTATCTTTCGTGTTAAATTAATATTCCTGGTGACAGCTTATTATTTTTTTGCGATGCATTTTATTTTACTTTAACTTTTCTACATACGCATATGGTTGCACCATCTTGGGAAAATATTTTGTTTTTATTTTCTGTCTTTGAGCTATCATCGTAGGTTTCTGCATACATTGCATGTTTGTTTTTCATTGAATATGTTTTTTCCTGGCAACCACGAAATAGACGAAAGTGGTATGTTTTCATAATTGCGGTTTGTTTATCTGTTCAGAGGAGATGTAAACAATACCTACTATTGTTGTAACAATATAAATAAATAATTTTTGTTTACGCCTTGAGATAAACCGATTTTTTTCTGGTCTTTTTTTGCTTATAATTCTGTTTTTAGTTATAAACATTTTCTTGTTTAAACTTTCTCGCCCAACTATGTTTCGTCGTCACTGTTTATCGTTGTCGTTGTTTTTGTTCTCGTTGTTGCCATCGTTCGTTGCCATCGTTCGTTGCCGTTTTTGTTGCCGTCATCGGCGTGTTTGTCGTTTTGATGTCGTTGTCATTGTTGTTTGTTGTCGTTGTTCTTGTTTATTATGTTTCTTTAAAGATGTTACTACGATCAAAGATTCTTGTTTCCCGAGGTCGCTGTTTAAAACGAGGCTAAATAATTAAGTTTAATTAGAAAAAAGTATTTTGGGAAACGTTCTGTATTACCCTTCTCGTCTGTGTTTGTGTTTAGGAAATTGACTTCAAAGTCAACAATAGGGAATTTTGGAAGTGCACAGGTATATGCATAAAAATCTCCCTGTTACCTAAAACCAAGCTTTCCCCCTTTTTTATTGTCTGTCTGATTTTCCCTTCACACGTAATTGCTATCGGGGTCTACAAAGTTTGACCAGTTGCACATATCAACTTTTCGGCAAGCAATTAATAAGAATTAAAATTGTTAGAAAAACGCTAGGGACAAAAAGCCGTGCACGTTTTTCTCATCAGGGTGACGTCATGATTAGCTTTGTTTACAAAATGATTAGGCAATCAAGGCATTAATCCGACTCTTTAATTTGTATAACACGAGCATGCAAGGTGTGCATCTATCAGTCGAAACAAAAAGTTTAGTCATGAGAGATCAAGCGTTGTGTATAGAAAGAATGTACGAACGAGGGGGCTTGAATTGTGATGAGATGTGTTGCAAGAAGTTAGTAAACTCGTTGATTGTCATTTCTTTCCTTGTTTCTCTTTTATTTCATTTATTTGTTTATTTATTTATTTGCGTGGGTGTTTAGTCATTTTAATAAGAAGCTCAACTGAGTCTATACTAAATCTTATCTCAGCTTTCGCTGCTTTTTCACTTGTAACTCTTCATAATGTATTCTTTAACTAAATTATAGGGAAGGTGTAGTATTGGTAATTACGCGATGTATGTATTCGGGGTCATTTAAAAATGCTGTTAAATTCTATCGCCTATACTATGAAATATTTTATTAGATAAATTATTGAAGAATTACTTATCATCTAGTTATGCATCTTTTTTTTAATAAGAAACTTTTCATAAGAACCAGTATGCTCAAAATTCCTGATTTTTAGAAACATTGTGAAATATGTGCTCAGTCTAAATTGTTTTGGAATAAACAAGATTACGACATAATGTCACCTGAAAAGAGATAAAAAAATAAAGTATTTTATCTAAAATTTTCGTTATGAATAAGAACTTAAAAAAACGTATTTCTATAAGAATCACAAAATATATCAATTTTTATTGAAGGTAAGTTTCGGGTGGTCTGGTACAAATTTCTTCTAAAGCAGTTTCTCATAACAAGTATCTCATTATACACTGTTGATGTTTGTGTAGCACATAAGCGCACTGTGTATTAGTTACAGACCTTAGAAAGACTTGGATTTTTTTTCAAGCGCTCTCAAATTCGTACCCAGTCCTTTGTAGCTAGACATTTTGATCCATAAAGATAAAAACAAAATATGTGTCGTTACAATATTTGCTAGTTTCAGTCTCAAAAGTTAAATCAATCAACCTAAGAATTTTCCTGAGTTTTAGTTTGAGTTTTAGTTTGAAACGCTTCCATACTTATTTTCCTTGCAACCACAATCTGTTTTGTTGGAATGCTTTTTTTAAGCCAATCTTGCATTAAAACATTCAAGGTATAAACTTCCATAATGAACTCTCCAAAAGATTACTTCAAGTTTGAGTCTATTTTACCACGTATACGGTAATTTGAACAAAACAAAATGTTTTTCTATGTTTATTATTATATTATTTTAATCAAGATGTAGCAAGCTAATCGGTTTCCATAATCTCTGCTTGCGTACTAAAATAACTTGTGTATTTTTACAGAAATCGTTTGTAAAAATACATTGACAATACTGGCTTTTACTGTGAAACGATTAAGGATAATTAGCGTGTTTTCCCGCATAATTTATGCTTATCTTGACATAATTAAAGTTAATGTTGACAGATTAGAGGCTTTTGGGGTAACTTTATGTTTACAGTTAGTATTGTTCTAATTTTGCATGCGCCTTGTCGATAGTATTCATCCTAAACAAAGTTTGAAGGGTGGGTTTTATACGAGAAAGCTCTTCAGTATTGTGCAAGCATTTTATTTCTTGGAGCAAAGGACATTGCTTTGTAGCTTCGACATGAAGGATCACGTGATCAAGAATAAACTTTTGTAAGTTCCCTTTTTTTAGTCCATAACGAATTTTTTTCACTTTAAAGTTTTAAGAAAAGTTTTGGAATTATGTATTACAATTCCTGGTAAAATTGTAATCAAAGATGTGTATTTATGTTACGGCGGGTCCCAGCTTCACCTTCTTATTTCAAAGGAATTTTTCCTCTTCTTTTCCTCCATTTAAGATGTTTGAATAACCCTCCTTCGTTTGTCGAACTTCTTTTAAGAAAAAACATTAAAAAAGAGGTCAAGGGTTAACGGACCTCGTGCGGAGACCTTCCACTATGATTGAATGATATTTTCACTATGTGTTTTTATGCACTACGTTTTGTTGTTGTTTTGACGGTTCTAGTCATTAATTTGACTCGATTACTTCCGCTGTTTTAACAAGCCGGTTTATAGTACTTTTAAGGGTGAACGAGTCTATTGTTTTCTGTGTGTGAATATTATAGATAGAGAAGTTGTGGTTTGAAGATTGTTTTTATTGTTAATCGGCGCGCCTGTTATCATCATATGAAATTCGGTGAAACCTCTTGAGAATTGTTTCTATATGCCGCGCGATGTTGTGTGGCAATTATTTTTGCGGTAATAACGAAAACGTTCAGGCTGACAAAAAAACTTCAGCCCACTTGTTATCTTTGGAGTAAAAGTGGTCGTTTTGAATCACATGTCTTCCGAGTGAATCTTTTTTGTGGTTAAATGCAGTTCGATGGATTAACAGGAATAAATTGTCTTGTGTTTCTTTTGAGTCATACAGTATGTGTCGCTGTGATTACTCGATTATATATTTTCTTCACTCTTTCGTTAAATTTGTACCTCATGTCTGCAAACTTCACAGCTTCTTCTGCTGACCTCTCCAGTGGAACATCCCGATAAGAATTGTATTCTATTGGTGACTGACAGTGTTTGCAGGTTATTTAAATCGAAACTTATTTCCGACATCTGCTTTAATTATCGGCATACATCTTTTTATTGGAAGATAGGAGCAAATTTCCATGGCTTGTTCTGTGCTTATCATTCTGTGTGGTACTGTGTGTCGTAAGTTCGCAAAGCCACAACAAGTTACTAAAACTGAACGTTAACTCTATTGCGGTTATTCTTGTTGTGTACGTCCTTAAAAGGAGTTTGGTCACTAAATATGCTTGATATTATTAAAAAACAGTAGTCGCTTTTGCAGTAATGAAATTTAATTACTTTTCCCATGGAAAAATTTGACGTAATTGTTACGCACTCTTGTACAAATGTTCTTTAAACATGCTAGCCTGTTATCTTGTTTTTGTCTTTTATTTACTGGTTAAAAAAATGTGCGCTGGGAATTTTTTTCGTGGGTTTTGAATCCTTTCCCAGTCCTTTTTTTATTTTCAACTATAAAATTGTTTCACAAAAATGTTGCGTTTCTTACGATATAATGCAAGTGTTCAAACGATCGTAACTTTGTTGGTGTCACGTGAGTAGAACTTGTTTAACCGAAAGTTCTTTAAGGTCAACAAGGTTATGACTTACTTGCAAACAGATTAAAAATTACAACTAAGTTGAAAATAGTGGCTAAAATTTTTATCCAAATTTAAATGAAATTAAAAAAGTAACGAGATGCTGATGTTTCGATTACAGAAATATAAACTAATACAATAGTGAAGAAAAACGTGAAAACTTAATGGAATGTGGAGTTTGTTTTGTGCAAAGCCTGTTTATTTGCATGATGCGTACGTGACTTTCTGGCTTAGTGTTTAATTTCGAGACTAATCGAAGCTATTTAGCACATAAAAAAAAGTTTAATTCCATAATTGCTGCAAACTGTCAAGATAACGATTCGTGCATCTTCACCATGGCTACTGTCAATATTTTCCGGTCCTGCTTTTTATTCATTGTTTTTCCTGAATTATACATATATTGCATATAATACCATTTTTAAAAACACTTTTTTAACAGCAGTGTCTTATTTTCTACCAGTACAGAAATAGATATTTTGCTTTCTTTGAATAAAAACATCGAATACCCTGACAGTCTAAACCAAAATAAACATAAGATTTTAAATTGCATAAAAAACAAATTTGTTATTGTTTTTTTACTATCAGTCAGCCTGTATTTCATCATTTTGCACAAAAGAAAGTAAACTTTCCCACAACTCGGTTGTTTGTTTTGATTTACGTGGTACGAAAACAACACGCGCTGGGCGTACTTTATTTACATGTCGACCATTATGATTTGATGCAACAGCGGCACGGAATTACTTTTTATAGAAAAAACAGGCGTCTTTTATGGATATATTTCTTTTTCGTAAATCTGCTTACTTAACTGTGAAAATCCTAAAAATAAGGTAAATAATGAAAAATATGAATGTAAACAAACACGTAATATAACTTGCGTCATATTTTTGCACTGACAGTTAATACAAGTTCTGTAAAACATTAGTTGTGTAGCAAGCAGTTTTTTTCATTTTCATTTATTTTTATTTTCTGATATCTAATTTAGTCTTCTTCTTGTAAAAGGCTTTCTCAATTTCAAGTGCGATCATGAGATATTGTTGTTTTGGTAGAGTGTAGTGTTTCAATGATGTGCAGATGTGAAGTAGTGTGTGCATAGCTTTTTATAGTGTTTAAATTTACATAATGAGTCAGTGTAAATAGAGTTTAATGTAGCTGGACAAATAGATAGATTTTTATGCAATTCCTTTGTTTTTGAAAGGCAACCCTTTAATACGGCCTAAATTTCATTATTTGATTTAAGAAATTTTTAAGAGCAGCGACTGAAGAAGGATCCCAGATTGGTGTTCCTTTAAAAAAAAGGCTTGTGTGGTGCAAAAAGGTTTATTTAGGTGTGCCTATTTGCTCTGCGTTGTAGCTTTAGTAAAAGCTTTAGTAGCTAGTCGGAAGGTTAACCAACGCGGCATTATGATTTTTTTTTCATTTTTTGGGAGGACTCTGAATTTACTTAAAAATCTACTAAATTCTTCGTGCTATGATTGTGGTAGGGCATAATCATCCCATTTTGAAAAGGAGTGCATTTCTTGTTTTAAATTTATCTATTGTTAATAATTAGCCAACCTTATATAAAATACTTTCATTTTCGTCGTCATTGTACTGTCATGGAAATCTGCTGAAACCACTTCAAGCTTGTACTTCTCACAAATTTTTATTTCAATAACTGTAGAAATACTAAAGTGCTGCACTTCATAATACACGTCATAGCAGTGTCATGAATTTGTTATCCCCACGCGAACAAGCCTTCTTCCAATTATCGTGTGAAGTTGATGTCGAGTGTAATCGTGAGAGGACCATATTATTTCCGTTTTTCGCTGCTGACTAAGTGAGAAAACCCGATAATTCCGGTTTACTTTTAATGAGTCTTTCTGTCTGTGTGAATGTGTAAAAATATTAAAATAGCACCAGTTGAAAAAATGATGGTCTTCAGTGAGAGATGAGAGAGTAAATGCAAACCGAATGTCCAATTTGTAACAGATTTGATAGTATTCCCGATTTTTTTCTTTTGACGAGTAAGTTGTCTTGGTTATGCATGTTTATGTTTGTTAAATATTTCAACGCTGGGAGGCTCCACTTTGTTGCGTAAAACTGTACAAAAATGCGGAAACTACGATAGTTGCGTAGCAACAACGATAATCGTGCGCGTTAAAATATTCTCGTTATATCACGTTTCGTGAGAATTATTTTTTTCTTCTCAAAATATAACTGTCTTTATTTTCGTGTATCCACTTCAGTCAACCCCTGTGGCGTCATCAATTAAACATTTTCCCGAGCGCCGATTTGCAATCAAATTCGCACACATTGTCCAAAAAGATTAACACTCCGTGGACATAAATAATTTTTTTGAGTCAACAAGTTAGCCTCGTTTTCGTGGGAATAATTAATAATAACAATGGCACTTGGGAATAATTAAGATGAACAATCACGAATCGATTGCGTCTTTATTGTTATTACGTAAAAATGATTGGCATTAAACACAATGAAATATTTTATCACTTTGACAGACAATAGAGAAATATTTCAAAACAAAAAGTCACTTATGAATAATGTATAAAGGATTGGGTTATTCAAGTGAAAGTCAGTTTGTAAATACACGGGACATACATAGCACGAAGGTAGTGTTGTTACATTAAGAAAGTGCTGAAGACAGGAATATCAATCTTAGTCATTGACATTATAAATTATAAATCGACACGTATATTGTGGAATTATTTATAAGTGTGGTTGAACAGTCACACGTTCGTATCGCAGAAAAAAGTTATATATATAAAAAATTATACCAGTGAAGTTTAGTTCTCAACAAGAAGTGAAGATGGCACCACATGATCGATTAAGTCGTTTGTTTTTTGAAAATGAAGAAGAAGGATCGCTGCCAGCAGTTTTGCCTCACCATTTGTTTATGTTTGCTGTGGCCGAAGCGAAAAAAGAGTACGTAAAAGAATCGTCTTTTTGATGTACCATTTCTTCAGTTACATTGCTTTTATTATTATTATTTATGTTGGCGAATGTTGAGAGAGAGGGAGAAGTATCAGGGTTTTTATAATAAATTGTAGGAACAGTGGGTTGTTGCTCCAAGATTTTAATTATATAAAATTAAAACTTGTGATTTTACTAGTAACATTCACCAAATTAATTTTTAATTACTTTAATAATAATATTTTGTTCTACACGTGCCTTGCATCTATTTTTATTCAGCCCTTTCTCTTATACAACTGATTCGATCATTCTCCGCATTCCGAAGTGTTAAGGGGATCAGAAAACAGCAAAGGGGATTAAGTTTGTTTTTTACTTGCAGCCAGATAGTTGATACATTGACGTCATGAATACAACTTGCAAAGGAAGCGCCGTAATAATGTTGTTATGGCTGGCAAGTTTATGATGTAAATGACATTAAAACTCCGTCATTATACCATTAGGTTGTTTATATTCTTGCTGGTCTATTAATCTGGTCCATTAATCCAATTAAACTTTTCTAAGTGGCCTGCTATAGGTTATAATGTTCACATGTTGACGATGAGTAATATTTATTTTTAGAACTGGACTTTATCCGTTAACCGGGATGGAGAACAGTAAACCGAAAAAAGATAACAGACCGCAGTTGAATGCGTCGAGACCAAAATCTCCTGAAGATGTTGTAAATAGCAGTCAAGGGAGTGAAGAAGAAGAACAAAAAGAAGTTCGATTGGTACGTAACACTCTCTATAGTTTTAAGCAGCATCACCTTCGTGACATTTGAATGAGTTCCTGAAACTAAAAGTTCTACAGATGTTGGGGCTAAAAAAATAACATTTTACAAAATATAAATAACAAAACAGGCACAAAAGTAAACATGGGCGCAACAGTGTTGTATTGTTTTTCTGCTCCCCATCCTGTGTTCTTATGAGTGATGGTTTTTTTGTTGTAGATTATTCAAATGACGTGCACGGCAAAGCAGATGGAAGATGGCAGCGGACAGTCGCTTTCTTTGCTTTTGCGCTTGGAAGATAAAATGAATCGACAGCTGTCGTGTAAAGTAGGAGAAAACGAAACTCCGATGGATTTGGCTATGGAATTAGTCAGCTATGGTTTAATTAGCGAGGTAAGAATTAAATTTGAACCTTTTGGCTACGTTGTAATAATTTTTACTTTCTTACATGCATGTCGTATTTCATCGTCCCAATTCTAAAACCTGTCATTTATTTTAATTTAGGCTGATCGTGAAAAAGTAGCCAACAAAATTGATGAAGCTTTAAAAGCACCAGCCTAAAATAATGGGCGACTTCATGTTGGATAGTGGTTGTATTCTCGACGCAGATAAATCGTTGCTAAATGACCAGGTGTTATGACATGCTATTTTTACATGGTCAAGAAAAGCCGTACAGTAGAAAATCAAAATTTAAAATCTTAAATTCATTCCAACTGCTGCCATTGCCACCAAAAGCTGTTTCAAATATTTAAAAGAAAAATGGCCGTGACCGATAAATGACGTCAGAAGGTGTTGGTCACACCTTGTGGAAGTTAAAGAAGTTGGACTTCGAAAGAGTAAAAAAATGATTTAATGTTGATCATTAAACGTGTCAGTTTGGTATTCTTACAATTATATATTTTGTATTATAACTATGTACATACAGAAATTGTTCCTCAACAGTTGTTTATTGTTTCTTCTTTATTTGGTTGATCTGTGAGTCAAGGCTGTCTTCACTGTATCAAAAACTTTGACCGTACTGGCTATCCATTTTTAATAAAAAACGGCTGGTACTGTCTGGGAAGCACGGTGAAATCAGGCTTATCAGAAGCACATTCTTATTTTCATTACTACAAATCAAGAAAGATTCCCAGCTGATTGTTTTTACGAAATATTGAAGTTGAAAGTGAATTTATAAGCTTTCTGTTTAGACGGTTAAACATTTTTAGGTTTAAGCCCTATAAATTTATAGAACATCCAAATCGAATGCCTATTCTATTCTGCATTTGTATACCAGTGTCAAAAGAGATGATTCTTTAATGCAAGACTATACTCTTTTGAGAGTTCACGCCAAATTCAACGAACATGGATATTCCTCAAACAAATTGTTTACAAATGAAAACAGGTGATTTTATGTCCTTGTTTTACTACTGTCGTATTTTTAAAAACAAAAGTGAAGGATTTTCTGGGATTTTTAACGAAAACACAACCCCATCCCTGCAATGCTATTGAAATATTGAAAGTGAAACAAACAACAATTTATGTAAGAGAAAGATTTGGAGAAACAAACTAATTATCTCGATAAGATAATAATGTCGTTCATAGCGAAATAATTTATCGCGAAAAAAAAAACAGTAAGAGAATAGCCTAATATTTTATTCATTTTTCAAAAAAGTTATGGACGGATACATGCATAGAACTTAAAATCTTATAAATTTGATACCAAAATTGTAAAATTTAGCAATATTTTTTCTATTTTTAATTGGGCTTTGCGGAGAACATTTGTTCCAAGGTCACGTGTTTGACGTTTAGATTTAGCTACCCGTGGCTCATGAGAAATTCTAAAAATTTTGATTTGCAAAAGTATATGAAGAATCAAAAAAAAGTTATGAATCTAGGACAGATGTAGTTAAGCCGCCCTTTGTCTTAGTAACTAGGCAACACTCACGTGACTTAGATTAAAACTAAAGACTAATTGTCTTTATACATCGGAATAATATGACGTCACATATAACTAAAGGAAACATCGAATGTCAATTAGACTCTACCTGCGTGCGTCAGAAACGATATATAAAAATGTCGGATTTCTCAATCATTTTATCTAGTTAACAGCAAGTAAACTAAAGCAAAATATTTTTGAGAATTGTATGAGATGCAGACGACGGTAAACTGTGGTACAAATTCCTTCGGCTTTAGTAGAACTTCCTGATAACTTTCTCTTCTTTCTGGTTAAAATTGACTCATTACAATCTAATTCAAAGTTGGAATTGAATAGTTTTCGTTTTGACACGTTAGGTATTTCAGGAGTGGAAGATGAAGTTGAGAATGATGGCTGCTCTTTTTGTTGTTATTCAGGTTGTAGTTGTGGTGGTAGATATGTGCTTGCTTCTTTCATATAACTCGGAATACCACTAAATACTTTTCTTCTTCTTTTCTTGAAAGAACTTCTTGCCTTATTTCCAGGCGTTATTTTAAATTATCAAGTGATTTTAAGTGGCTTGTGTGTTACAAATATAAATGAGAAACTCTCATAAATATTATGCAATCTTCCAATCGCATCTGACTTACGGACTTCAAGTTTGGGCACAGAGTAACAACATGCTCAAACAAAAAATATATGTTCTCCAAAATAAAGCGCTAAGAATAATACAGTTTAAAAATCAACGTGAATCATCCAATCCACTGTACAAAAAATCAAACATCTTAAAAGTATCTGACTATTCAACCACTCTAAACTGCTTGCTTATACATGACCTTTCCAATAACAAGCTTCCTATTGTATTTAAGGATTTTGCACAACCCACCTCCAGTTTTCATTCCTATGGCACCAGACCTGCCCTCACAAATGTTTCTATTCCATATTTCAAAACCATTAATTATGGCTCAAACTCAATCACAGATAAATGCACTCATGACTGGAACAATCTGCAATTAAAACCAATAAAAACTTTAGGTCCTTGTCTAAAGTCCAATTAAAATCTCTTCTCTTTGAACATTATCTTAGTAACTATGTATAATTCTGCTTTTTTCTGCATACAACTTTGAAAAACCACTCTATTACTATCAATACCATGACTCCTAAGGGTAAGTATTGCTATCACCAACCCTTCCTTGCACTGTGTCAATCTCCTGCTGAATCGTTGCTTCATGTTGATTTATTGAGAATCCCATCGGTTTCCATAGGCTTTTTAGACAGGCTAATTCTATGGTTTTCCCTGTGTCGAGCTTATAACAACTTCCACAACCCTCACTAGTGAACCTCCAGTGATGTTTATTTGATCTTGAACTGTAAACAACTCTTTTTTAACTGTTATATATTACCCGAAAAACGAAAGAGTTATATTTATATTTAAAACATAGCTATAGTAAATGTTGTAACTATTTATGAGGTCTGTGTGCAATTTCTTAGTAAATTATTTTTAACCAAAAAATGTAAACGCTCATTATACACGAAAAAAATATATCTATCTAAGAGTTGCAGTAGCTAGCTACAATTTGCAAAACAACTTCTAAAGCTTTGCTGGGGGCCTACGACCACGTTTTTTTCAGGAAGAAACGCTTTACTAAGGGCCAGTTTCCACTATAAAAAATAATTAAGGATCGATTTTTCAAATTCCAGAAAACCTCATAGCAACGGATGCATAGAAAAATAAAATTTGGTTGATAACTTCTATTACCACCCTTCTTTTATTATGGAATTTTAGGGCATTTGCACATAAATATCTGTTAATTCCTTCACAAGCGTGCTTTTTAATGTCCACTCGATACTAATCCATCAAAGAGTCAATTTTGAATTTTTTTGAAAAAACTGTTTTTTAAAGGGCCCCCTTAAGTCAACACTCCTTCAAAAATCTGATTATGTTCAAGGCTAAAAGTATCTTTATGATATGGAATGTGATCGGACGATTATCGCCTATCGGATTTACCTAAGACCCTGATGTATTTGAAGGCCATTTAAATTATATTACCATTATTTTCATAATAAGAGATATTGGGTTTGATTAATTATCTCAGTTAACTAAATTCTAGATTTTCAAAATGTACAACTTGTACCGAAACTCTCAATGAGTCCGACATCTGTGCATCAATCCAGAGCCCTCCACAAAATATGTTGAGACAACTCCAAAAATAAGTCAAAATAAAGGTTCTCCATCTCCTCCCCCCTGTATCAATGTTGCCTTACTGGAGACTCGCTCAGCACAGGCAGCTACTACCCTGAACCTTGAATTGGGGGAAGGGGGACAAAAATTTGCAAAAAAATCAGTTTTTCTCATATTTTTTGTGGGGGATTGCAGGTCAAAATATGTAACAAAATGTAGTTAATTGTTATTAATTTTTTTGTCCTTCTCTTCCCAACACAGCCCCGTTCTCGGGATATTCTGACCCCATATCATAGGTGAAGCATATGGTCTTATAAAAAGTAGGTCACATGACCCTATCTTGTGACTATTGCGATTGCAAATTGTCAAGTATCCATTCGACGTTTTTTTATAGGAAATTAATGTTTCTAACTTTCACTTCTTAAAAAAACGCTTTAGACCATTTTGGAGTTACGCTCTACCAGTGTTTACAAAGACTGCTCTAAAGTTAAAAAAAACGCGACCAAAAATGTATATAAAAACGCTTGTAGTCCTTTTAATCTCTTCCCTCGATTCCGTCTAGTTGTATGAAACCTAAAAAGCTGTTAATGAATTCAGTTAACAATTATTTTTTCAATTCGATAAGTCAATAGAAATGGTGAGAATAAAAACTTAAATAAAAAACAAACGCTTCAATTTTCAATCTTCTAAGAAATTGAAAAAAGATTACAACCTCGTTCCAAGGGCTCACAAAAAAGATGTGTAGACTTTGAAACAACAATGATTGTTTCTTTTCACATATATACACTCCATGCAAAAGATATAAAACTATATATATTTTCAAAAATGTTCTTGCTTTTTGTCCTAAATATATATTTGTAAGTCATGTTTGGAAAAAAATGTTCTGTGTGTGAACCAGGGTAAATTAAAACATAAGCAGTGTAACCGCGAAATATGAAAACAAACTGAAAAAAATATAACAGTACTGTCTTCTGGAGAACCTGATTGGCTAAACAAATCTTTTCAATCGTTCTTAAACCAATAGAAGTCAACGTTTTGCTGTGCGTGCATCGCGGTATTATTTGCAAATACGAGTGATTCCATGTTTCATTTCCTCAGGGGTTTTTCAGAAGTAGAAAATAGCAAACTATTTTAATACACTCTTTAATACTTAGACATATTTGAACGAAGGAATTCTCTTAGCCGGCACCGGTCGTTCTTTTTTCTGCTCGGTCGTAGCATCAGAATGTTGTTCAACAGACATAATTCTTGGTCTCGGTATAGGCCTCCTTGCGTCGCCATTCTTTTCGTCTTTTCCGTCCACGCTATTACTTTCCACATCAGATTCTAAGGTTTGAATTTCTTTAACTATTGCGTGTTCCTTATTATTTATTTCGCGAACATCTTCATGCGCGAACTTGTCTATTAACCCTGATACAGAGTTACTTATTACAAGGTCTGCATCATTTGGACCAGTATCCAACTCCTTTAACGTTAGGGTGTTACTTTTTTCCGCTAGATGCTGGTCATTTTTTTCATCCGGAGACACAGTAGTTTCTTGGATGCTTAATACCTCGACAACCAAAGCAACATTTCTTACGTTGTTTTTAGGCTCGTCAATTTCTTCCGGATATGTGAACGAAGGCCTGTCCCTTTCTTCTTCCAAATTTGGGACTGGAACTAGAGGAGGTACAAAATAATTGTCATTTTCCTCAATTTCTTCCGATTCTAAATCAAATAAAATTTCATTTTCTAAGTGCGTATCAACTTTAAGCACAACATCACTCTCGGGTATGACGTCATCTACTTCATCATGCGCCGTATTGTCTTTGCCCGATAAGTCGTCATTAAGCAACTCAAGATAGTCCTCACTGCTTTCAAAAATCGGTGAAAATGTTTGTTTTCGATCCTCCGGTGTAAAACCAGGTTCTACAATCATTTCAGATCCGTCGATGACGTCTTTAGTGGGCAATATCGAAAAGTCAGGGGACTCCTTTTCTCGCGTTTTAATGTCATATGAATACTCATACGGATTTGAAACAGTTATGCTACCTTTTTCTAACTTTTTTTGTGGTGATTCTTTACCATAATGTATACTAAATTCCTCACTACTGCTGAAAAAGACCGGATTAACAACTCCAGACCCGTGAGTTATACCTGGAATACCCTGATCATCATCATACTCTGGTATCTGATAATGATCCTTTTCATCCAAACTTAATGATTGCATTGATTGGGTAGGAGATAAAGCAAGATGATTCAAACGATCACGACGTACTGTATTAATTCCATTGAATGCATGATCAAAGGGAACAAACGTAGTTAGGCTACGCTCTACCTCTTCGGTTTTATCTCGGCCCTCCTTCGCACTTGTTTTTATTTTTTGTTTTTTGCTTTCCTTTCGCACCGGGTACTTTTGATACTCTGTTTGTTTCCTTCGGTAGAAGCATAGTAGAAAGAGATAACAAAGAAATAAAGCTATACCAAGTAACACAGCAATGACGATGTACACGTAGTAATCTAAAAGAAAGAAAACTGTCTCTATATTACTGGTTCCCGTATTTTGTGCTTGTGTGTGTGTGAGGAGGGTGAGGGGGGAGAGGGGGGTTAGGGCGTGGAATTTAAAGTACACGTGAATTTTCCCAGGGTTAACGACTAGTTTCTGTAATAATAATCCTTATTTTGTGTGTTTGAAATGTTATTTTGTGTGTTTCGCTCTCTTCCTCCGACAGTTGCATTACAACATTTTGTTGTACGGGCCATGAATTTTACCACGGGCTAAAGACTAGTCAAACTATATTTAGCTACATTTACCCCAATTGGCAACCTCGTTTCCAAGTTCTTTCTCTATCACTGGTGGTGCGTTCAGACAAAAAATGTTCGTCTCGTTGTCAAATATAAAAACGGACAACAGCCTTGGGATTGATGTTAAAGAAGTGGAATTTAGTTTAGTTTCAACGACGACATCACAATCCCTGCCATTATTAAACTTTCTCCCCATTTGGACATTCGTAGAACAACAAAGAGTTCTAATGACGTAACTGTCACTATCAGGCTGAAAAATCACGAATAATTAAGGGATTTATCTTCACATATGACAAGGTTATTTGTAAATACATGTTGCTCTTCGGCTTATCGTTAACTACCTAGTTACTTCATCCAGGCACCTGAAAGTTTTCAAATCAGTCACCGGGAATAAATGTTTATTCCTAAAAGTTTATTTTATTGAAGTTTTATCCTGTTGATCGTTGTAATAGGAATAAAATTTCTTCCTAAATTTTATAAAAAAAACAAACAGCTGGACAGTTTGACCACAGCAAGAATTTTACTGATTACAAAATTAAAGAAATATATAAGAACACAAAATGACAAAAAAACATACCGTTATCGTCGTCATCCTCACTTGTTATTGATGTTGCATGTGGTGGTAAAGTTGTCGATGTGGTAATTATTGTAGATGTAGTTTTTACCACTGATGTAGTGATTGGTGGTTTTGTGAGTGGTAAATACGAACAGTTAAAATTTGCATCAAAGATTTGAAAACATTCACATGTTGTGACGTCATTTCCATGGCACTCTGTATCGGCTGTACAAATAAAAAACAAAATGAACATAGGGTCAACGATTTGTACAAATATTTTGCCGCTGCAGCAAAGCGGCAAGCTATCGCGCAGCGCCACGTTGCGCTTTGGGGTTAATAAAAGCTTTACTAGTTATTTACAGCGTTTCGCGACTTTGGCGCAGCGACAAACTTGTTGTACAGCGCAACGTTGCTAGGGTTAAGATGAGGATTCCTATAATCTATGAATTCTCAAAGGACTAAAAATGCGAAACATAACGCACCGCGTGATTTTTTTCGGTACGGCGAAGTAGTGAAGACCATTTTCAGAGGTCTCTATAATTCAAGAACTATAAAGTAATGACTAAACAATCGCAAAACGCTTTGCATAGGCGCACTGTGGCGAAATATTTATAAAAAACAAACAAACAAACTAAACCATACAAAACATAATGTTTTAACTTAGCGTTGATAACAATGGCGATGTGCACTCATTGATGTAGGTAGAAAATATAAACAACAGAACACAGAAATTAAATACATCCATTTAAAATCTAAATTATTCGCCTAAATGGATGAACTGACAAAAAGTAGAATATAGTTGAAAAAATTAATTTTGGTGCCTTGTGAACTAAAAAATCTTTCTAAATTTTATTAAAAGCCATGTATGGTCCTGTTCTACAAGAATGAGGGCGCATGTACAAAAATCCACGTTTCGTAAACTTTTTTAAACTTTACCAAGTCATCTATGTCAACAAAACCGGGACCAAATAAACAAAACAAGGAAACAAACATACTTTTGAAGGCCATTTTACTTGGAAGCACTTCACTAAAAAATAGTTCATCCTTTGTCTGAACAATTCCTATTCCGCTAAAAAATTTGTTGATGACATCAAATATTAGTGTGAGATTTTTCACGTCTGTTTGTAGTTCCACGGAGAAGAAACTTTGAATTCCAATCGGTCTGAAATGAAGAAAAAATATTCATAATCGCCACAAAGAAAGCTTCCTCAGATCATCTTCAGTACTGCTATCAATATAAACCCTACGAAGAAGTCCAACAAGTGCATTTAACGTTTTATTTTTAAACTGCAGAAATGCTAAGGTAGACAATCGCTTAAGACATCGCTTACTTCAGATAGGATTTTTATTTGCTAAATAAACGATGACTTAGTTACAGATTGAATTAGCAAGAACGTCTCATTTAACAAAATATTTTAAGTTAGTTTTGGTTTACAGTGGCTCGACGTTCCTACTTTTTAAAAGTGTTGTGTTATTTCTGTAATTTAAAATAAAAAGCGCTTTAATAAAGTATATAAATGTTATTTTAGAGGATCTGAATTCTATATTTTCTTTTCCGGCGGCCAACCATGGACGCCATTCTGTGACACCTCTATTGGAAAAACCGTGTCGCTGGCCCTTCTTTGGGGCCACCTTGCGACATCCTGCCGACGTCGTGAATCAATCCACACACAAATACAATTAAAAAAAGACTACCAATTTGAAAATGTGTGAGCATATTTAAATTAAATTTCTTTTTCTCCTATCTCAGAATAACTGCATTGAAGTCGCACTTAAGCGAAGTTTTATTGGCTCATAAAAAGTCCAAACAACGATCTTACTACTAGCTGAATTCCCATTTAGCCAGGGAAACAAAATCGAAGTGTTTCTAGTTTAATTTAACAAGAAAGTTCAAGGGGCCGAAAATGTTTGTCCCAAGCTTCACCAGCACCATGGGTGCATATGTCAAATAATATACTATAAATTCTGAACAAACGTTTTAAAAAATATCAAGTTTTTGCGGGTTTTTAACTTTTGTATAAATTTTTGCAGATAGTATTCAATCAAAATTTTATGGGTATTTTCCGCGAATTCCATTTCCTTGTGTAACCTTAAAAAGTAATTTTCGAAATGACAAAAAAATGTGTAAGAAAGAGAGAGAGTATAATAACATTTGGGGGCTTTCGTTTTTAAGATTTCCAGAACTTTTTAGGTGGCATTAAGTTCGCAAAAATTGCTGAAAATTAAAAAGTTCGCGAAAAACTACTAATAAAAATAGCTTACAATAAAATTAACTTACACTAATCTTTGTATCGTAACGTTTGTAATTGTAACATTTTTTAAATGTTTCGTCATCGTGTCGAAGATCTAAAAATATGCGAGATCTGCGTTTTTAGTCAAATAACTTTAACATCACACCATATGCATTATGTATGAAAGGCAAAGTGAGGAGCGTTGAGCCACAAAATTGCAATTAATCTTTCTTTTGCCACTTATGACTGCCAATTTGCATACTTGTTGAGTTTAGAAAATATAATTTACACGAAGAAATTGAAGAAATTTTCTTTCTTATATATCAAATTTAGCTAAAAAACGTTATCTGGTGGTCTCCAGTGGTCTGAATGTACAAAAATAGGATAAGCAAAAAACAGTAATAAAAACATAATCTACAAAAATAAAGTCGATAATAAACTTGGTTATTTCCATCGACTCTTTTTTTCCATCAGTAAGGTTATCCAGCAAATGAGAATCAATACCATATCAGTGTCCAGACTAAAGAGAAATACGTGAAGTACTAACCGCTTTTTGAAATTTTATTTTCAGGTCAACGTACTCGTCGCCATCTTCATTTATCATTTTGACAACATCATTTTGTAGAAACCTTTTGGCGCGAACTATATCCTGGGTGGTACCATGTTGCAACATGGTGGATTGGATTGATAAACTACCTAAGTAAACAAAAGATGCGAAACTCTAAAGTTATATTTGTGAATTAAAATGATAAACATCGTTAACTTTCGTTCAACATCTGTTTTCCTGTGTTTGTTGTATGGTAGATTTGATTGTAAGTAAGTGAGTAAGTAACAGGAGGTTTTACCGTCCTTGGGGATTCTATTCTAACGGCTGATTTAGCGATAGATATAGCGTTGCTCTAATTTGCTTTTCTGTCACACAAGCCTATTAGCGGTCAGTAGATGGCACCAAATGGGCTGACAACAATACATTTAAAGTGCGCCAGAGTGGGGACTCGAACCTGAAACCTTATGATTACAAGCCTGCGTTACCACTACACCATCTCCGCCTTTCAACTAAAGACTTGGTCAAGATAAGCAACTCCTCCAGTCGTGTTTTTGACCGTCTCAAATCTGTTTCACCTTTATTATCGTGGTTTGCGTTAAATGCAAAAAGGGGAGGCAATTAATTTTTTTTTTATGTTTCATGAAAAGTTGTTTAGTTCAGAAGGCGTGTTTACACTCAAAACAATGTTTTTAAAGATAATTAACTCCTATATATACGGAGGTGTGGCACTCAAGGGCTAAAATATGCTGATATCAGCAGCAAAAATCTGAAAATCATAAGACAGAACTACATTTTTTCAAAGTTACCCAGGGTTCCTCGACGTTGTCCATCACATTGGCTAGCGCTGAAACTTGTGAACGAGACGCAGTTGGAAGCTAAGGAATCGTGGCTTCGAACTGAAGACATGCTGAGAAATGCCATGAGTGGTGCAAGGGAAAGAAGAGGAAGTCTTAAGTAATTTTATTTCATTGGATTTACAAGAATTTGAGGTACCCCACAATGAGAAGTAAAGAACAGAAACGCCTTGCTGATGTCTAATGATGAGGGATGGTCAAATCTAGATAATATTTATTTTGTGATTTTAGGCTACTTAGCTAATGCCATGCCAGCACTTCAGGGGCACATTTGTTATTAAATAATTAAGTGATAAAGTACAAGAGCTAAATATATTATTTTTATGTAGCTGTAACACAAAAGATTTTTAAAGGCATTCTGTCATTTTAAATAAACCTGCTAGCAATTTGGACCTCCCATAACAGTGAACAGTCAAGACTTGAGTATAAAGCTAGTTAGGCGTGCAAGGCATTGCATGTTGGTTAAATATGTTGTCACGACAAACAGAAACCTATATTTTATAAATCAATTTCTGCAAATGTCCAGGTTTCTTTTATCGAACAGAAACCTATTTTTCATACATAAATTTTTGTAGATTTTCAGATTTCTTTTATGAAATAACAAAATTTTGGAAAGTATAGCCAGAAGTAATATTCGCTTGAAGCCGGAAGACGTAAAGTCTCTGTCCAGGTTAAGACTTCGTAAAGGGTAAACTGTGTCACACGGAGGACACTTAGTGTAATGTGTTACAAATCCAGTGGAGTGCTTATAGCATTAAAGGTATAATACATTTTTCATAAACCAACATTCAACAGGACTTATGATGAAGCCTATTGTTACTTCTGCAAAGCAAATACAGTTGTCTAGCATTTTTCATTTTGCATAATAAGTTCCTGTAGATATTCAAAAATTAATTGTGAGTGGCACCAGGCTGAGTGATTAGTGCAAGTAAACGTGTTGCAGATCCTGGTGGACAAAAAAATAACTTCTAACAACTTTGTATTTATATGAGCTGGATAAGGTATTTGGTCCTAAACCTGGGACACATTTTATCTGTTTGAATTATTTTAAATCCTGAGAATCACTTTGAATGTTTTCTGTACACATGGCTTGTCAAAATGATATGCTGTCAAAAACAGTTTATTGGCGTCTCCAAAAATGGCTAAATTCAGGAACTCGGAAACTATGATAGTAGTAAACATTTTTTGGGTTCATTTCATCAAACTGGTCTAAAAGATGTAATACTAAGTTTCAAGTCATTATTTCAATTTTTACTGAAGTAATAGGACTTTTACTTATTATGGTTTTAGCATAGTTTTTCATACAACTGACACCAAAATGGCTGCAGGGACTAATCGGTTTGAAATTAATTTATAATATTTTTATAACAACCTTTTTCTCTTTATGTGTTTTTATTTTCCTGCATAAGTTGTTCCATAGCTTATGTATATGACATTATGATAAGGACGAAGAAGTTACTGTGCGACATGGGTTTTAAACCTTAAAATTTTCCAGCGAGAAATTTGAAAACTAATAAATCACAAAATCGCAAAAGTTTATCTTGAAAATTTTTGTTAATGTGAAAGTAATCCACTTGAAAAGGTTTCTGAGGTTTTTTATGAAGAAATCTTCCATGTTACCCATATGGGGTAACTTGATGAACATTTTCCCGCAAGTGTTCTCAAATATGTGTAGTATAATTTTAAAAACTGTGATGTAATTTTCCTCTTAAGTTTTGATTTTAAACCCAGCTAAAAAGCTCAGCCTTGTCCTTTTTATACTTAGTCTAGCTAGTTATAGCGAAAAAGTTTAATATTTAAACTTGACCTATTTTACTGAGTATTAAGTAATAAATGCTAGTTTAATCCTTAATGTAGCTATATAAGGTAGCTAAGCTACCTGTAAGAACAACATCAAACAACGTCGAGGCTGTTCTCTTTTGTAAACAAACCCAGTGGTATTTTTGTAATAAGTACCAAAATTTATGTGTGCATTTCTTGCGCTTATGAGAGTAACCAAAGTGCCCTGTACGTAAATCCTAAAAATTTATGTCATTGGCACGCTCTTTACGAATGACACCACATAAAAAAAACCGTGCTTTGCTATTTCCCCTAACCTCTACCGAGATTTGGTTGTGATATATATCAGAATTAATTGTCTTTAATAGCAAATTAAAATTTATTCTTAAGAATTAATTCATAAAAGTGTTTAGGGCTGAGGAAACAGCTATAAATTTAGGAGGATGATAAAAAAGAAGAATCAACGCTACATTATTACCTTCTGCTAATAATATCTAATAAATTTTTTTAAGAATATGACTAATGATAGAAAAGGATTATAAATTCGTGTAAATTAAAGTTTAAATTAAGAATGATTGCTTCCATGCTAATTTGTTCGCATTATGAATTAATGTTTTTGATTCCATAAAAGTTTCGGGCGAATAATGTTTGTAGAAATTCTGCTAAAGAGCGTGTACTTATGTACTTTTGAGCCATCACAAATTCAACGAAATCAAAGGCTTGTTGGTAAAGCATTTAGAAGTTATTTCAAGTTCTTTAGTTCTGTGGCATCACATGATATTTGTTTTCTTTCCCCTCGGTAAACCATAGAAAAAACTTAGTGTACTAAGAACGAAAGAATACCTTTCTTTATTTCCTTATAAAAATCCATGAAGCTATCTACAAATTTCTGTGGTATAGACTTCCTCATGTAAAAGTTTGGTTGTTGTCATGAAATAACAAATGCATAATTTTAATAGGATGAATATACTAAACTTACCAGAAAACGTCACGGTAACTTCTGAAGCAAGAAGTACAGTCACAATCATACGTAGCATTCTTTTCTGTTGGTAGTTCGACATTCTGAAGTTAATATCTGTTATTCCTCATTGCTAGTAAATAGTAGTTGTGTATTTCTTATGTTTTTCATCTATAAATTATAATGTTTTAAAATTTCGAATATATAATCTTAGCTACACATTAGTTGGACAAATCTTTTATTTCATTATTTAGATATACATGTATATGTCTCCGTGTGAGTCGACTCAGTTGCTAGCAGCATGTGGGTATGTATATTTTTAATAACATGACCTATTTTAATTATCATACTTTTTTTTGTCAAGTTTTTCACTATATAATTTAAAAAATAGGTATTATCATGAAGGTTTTGTTTAGTTTAATAAGGCTATTGATATCAACTATCAAGAGAGTAAAGTTTCCCAGCTATAATTTTAAGCTAGATTTACACGCATCAAATTTTTCCTTTAAGGCTGTAAATGCCGAAACATTATTTGGGGTTAAGATTTTCCAATCTAAAGTAAAATTTCAGTTTCTTTTGTGTGTACGTAAGTAAAATTTTATCAAAACAAATAAAGAATTGGCCAATTAACTAATAAATTTGCAGATTTTTTTTCTGCTTCCCAGTGGGATTTTTTTGTAGTGAAAATCCAGCTTAAGCTATGTCTATTAAAAAACAATTTCGGCGAAGGATTTTAAAGTATTATTTTTAGCCTTACATTTTTGCTCTTACAATTTTAAACAAAATGTTCTGAGACATTTCTGGTAGAGAATATTTCTTACTACCCTACCTCACGTGTTGTTAATATTGAGATAGGGTTCCTAGGTAAAAAAGAATAAAAAACGAGCGGGATGTTTAAATTCATTAAATTTTACAATGACGATCTGTTTTGTCAACTTACCCCTTAAGCAATTTTACGTCACCTGCGTCATTGAACCCGATTTTCAATGTAATGTTGGCGTCATTGAATCCAACTTATAAATGCAATGTGGTCGTCATTAAACCCGATTTTCAAGGTAATCTTGGAGCCATTGAACCCGATTTTTCAATGTAGTGTCGGCATCATTTAACCTGACTTTTAATAAAATGTGGGCGTCATTAAACATGATTTTTAATGCAATGTAGGCGTTTTTAATACAATTATACCGTCGTTGAACCCCATTTTCAATGGAATGCTGGCAGAGTTGAACACCGCCCTAAAGGATAATAGGGCATACGGACCTCCTTTTTGAAATCTTGAAGCTGAGTGATTATGAAGTATGGCTAATGATTGTTATCTTGTGACGTCTATTGGTGTGTTTCGGTGTCTACGAATTAATAGCAGTAAAAAATTATAAACTGAGAAACACTAGGTGGCGCCCAGAAAGTTTGGAAATGCTTAAAAAACGGGCTGGTACTTCTTTCCCGATAAACTTTTTAAGGTAATCGTTTGTTTTTGTAACAGCTACGAGAATCTACAATGCTGCTCATAATGTTTTGGAATTCTTCCCATCTGCGAAAGTTCTATTTCGGCCGATGTGAAAGGTGGGTAATGAACGTTGAAAATTCGCTAGTCGCAGTTTTTGCGATGACAACATTGTAGAACAATTAAGACAAAGGACATCGAATTAAGCCATGTTTATGTCAGCAAGAATTATCACAGTTTAAGGTATCGGATCTATCTAAATAACGTGTTGTCAGATCGTTGTCGAAGTCACTTTCTTGCAGACAGTGTAGACAAATGTAGAAAGTCTTTGAGAGAATATTTTCTAAACAGCTTGCACAAGATCTCCACATTATGCTCTTTATCTCTTTATTCAATTTTTGAATATATAGATGTTTTTATCCAGATGTGTGTTTTATGGGTGTCAACTGTACTCATGACAAAAGTGAAGCTTATGGTGCAGAAAAAACTAATTTGCGATTGTTGGAAAGCAATCTTATTGAAAGATATCATCGGACTTTCCTGGTGTTCCACAAAGTTCCATCCTTTGTCTTGTGCTATTAAATATAAATGATTTGCTACTTAATGTTGATAGTTAAGTATAATATTTGTTTAGTATGGCATCCACTGAATTTGAAGCATTTCAACTTCATGCTAAAAACGCGCAAATCGCTTACTTCCTGATATCTGCAAAGCTATTCAAGGTTCTTAAATCTTTATGTAAAAATCTGTTCGTGTTATAACAGTCTCTTACCAAAGGCAGATATAATAGCTGCACTATTATTTTACAAGAATCCAGTTTTATGGAACGCGCTCCTATATTAGAGAAGCGTTGAAATCTTTTTGTTTTCAATTTCAAGAAAGGTTTACCCTAGATTCCAGCACAACATTTAATACAAGAAACCCTTTTCACACTAGCGATTTTAACACGCCTGATATAGTTTATTCAAAATGTCTCGGGACATTATGTTTTATATTAATTAGTTTTAACAACACTTGACTGGCAAAACTTTGTCGGGTAAAAGTGGCGAAAGTTACCAGGGGTATAAAAATTATTCTTTCAAAGAAACGAATTTAAAACAACAACATAATACGCAAGCAAGTTTGCTCCTTGACCTTTTGGAAGTTGCACCATTATCGTGCGCAATTAGTAGGCAAAAATAGATTCCTTTTGTCATCAAGTGGCCGAATGGTGGCCTTGTGGTAGAGCGTTTGCCTCCAGTGCGGAAATTATTGGGTTCAAACCCCGGTCAAATCATGCCAGGGATGATAAAATTGTAAAAAAATTCTTTCTGTTTAGAGCATGAGAATAGGATTGTCTCCCAGGCGGTTGTCTGAGTGGCTGTTATGCTTGCACTACTTTTGTATCTCAAATGGAAGCTTTAAATGCACCGGGACTCCATTCGCATGACCCTCTTTGATAACAGTTTCATTAGGAACTGAAAACACTATCCTGCGTAAATAATAATAAAAACAATGAAAAGGTTACATCAAATGTTTTGTGTCAGGAAGCATCTGTGTAAATACATCCACATTGCTTTTTTGTGCTAATACACACAACTGAACAAATGCTTGGCCATTTAGTTCCTAGACCTTTCTTTTTGCTTTGTGGAGTAGAGATATGCAAACTAGGTTGCATAAGTTGAAAAAAAAACTTGAAAAATGGATGTAACGTGTTATATTAAGTTAGTTTCAATATTTTTAAACATGAAAGTTCTTGTTTTATTTGCACTGATCGTGTGCGCTAGTGCAGCGAACAACAACAACAACAATAATAATAACAACAACAATAACAACAACAACAACAACAACAACAACAACAACAACAACAGCAACAACAATGGCTATTGTACTAGAAATACGAACAATATCTGGGAATATTGTAAGTCATATTTTTGTAGCAGGCAAAATTTACAGGTAAGATAGGAGAAAAAATGTAGCCTTCACGTGAAATTTTCCATGATTTGTGAACATTCAAACATTTTTTCAGACTGGGCTTTCATTTAAGCGAGGGCTGGGCAAATCGAGGGCTTGAAGAAGAGAAGACGCTTACAAGGATGTTAGGACTCGATGCAAATAGGGCAAAGACGGCGGAAAGGGTAGCGTTTATCAAAATTCTTTTTAAGAGGGTAGGGGAGAGTTAGTTGGACTGGATTGAAAGCTGTTCGAAGCATTTAGGGTCAATGATTTTTTATCTCAGGTTCTGGCAACATGTACGATCCCGAGTCTGAATGGTGCTGCGATGGCAAATTGCATATGAAACGACCATTTTTTCGCTGCTGCGGGTGAGAGTTTAATTTTAATTTCATGACTTTCCTATAGAAAGAAAGTAAGATACTCCTGCTCAATTTCTTCTGAACAAACGCTTTACTTAACTAGCTAAAGTTTACTTTAGCAGAAGTATCATACAAGAACAAAAATAAACTCTATTCGGACTTTGGGAAAGACGCGGGTTTCGCCACCCCTCGATAACTTTTACTAGAACTGAAATTTAACTTGTCCAGAATGCCACTATCTGCTTAAAATCCGATTACTTTATTCCCCCCGATGTCGGATTTAATGTGAAAATAACCGGTTCAGCCCGATTAATTTCACATCAAGTAGTATTTATTGTGTCTAATGGTCACGTGACTTTATGCTGTGTATTTTAATTATAGGAGCAACACTTACAACATTTTGACGCAAGATTGTATCAATGGACAAGTTAAAGACAAGAGTTTACGTTGTAGCGGAATGTATTACAATCCGCAGAACGAATTTTGTTTTAATAATAAGTTGTATCAGCATAGGTATTATGCTTTATGTAATGGCAACGTATTTAGAAAAGTTTAACATGTAATCGAAAACTGGCTCTTATCTTTTTTCTGCATGATTTCTGAAATCGTTAGCCGTGGCTACAACGTTAGTCGTAACATGAATTAATGAGTCCATAGGATGGCTATGTTCTCTAACTTGAGTTTCTTTTCTGGTTCACATCTTGATAGACTTACGTTGTTTCGCTTTAACTACTTGTCATATTGCATTTTAACGAAAGCTGTTCAAAAAATCCATAAGAAACTGTCAAATTGAAAATGCTATAACTGTAATAAAAAACAATACCTCCAAAAATTTTCAAAACTTGGAAACGATGTGATGTACACTATCGGGATTATTCCGTGGATTTATCCCCAGAGTGGACCCTGTACAAGACGAACAACCGTAGTTACGAAAACGTCGCAATGAACGACGTAACGGCAACAACAACAATTCGGTAGTATATGTTATACTACCGAATTGTTGTTGTTGTTTATGTTCATGTTCAATGTTTTTCAGCTAAAAACAGCATACGAACCTCAATTTGGCTCTTGGAGTGCGACACAGTTTCATTATGGTTTAGGAATTAGTTTCACGCAAAGTGACTAATTTGATCTGCGATGATCTTATTTGCGACGCTTTGACAGTTGACATTGCTAACTGCACGTTTTTCCATTGCAATGGCTTCCTAAAAAGAAGCCCATTTTACGTGTCTCTAACTTCCTTTTTAAGCTATACTTCAGGGGTGTTTAGCTAACTTCTTTAGGAGAGAACCAACTTTGTGTAAAACCTAACCATTTTACACAAAATAAGCATTCTCCTAACTGGGTTAGTAAACCCAGCCAGGCCTGTTTA
The DNA here is from genome assembly GCF_029227915.1 of Hydractinia symbiolongicarpus. Classification (NCBI taxonomy): domain Eukaryota; kingdom Metazoa; phylum Cnidaria; class Hydrozoa; order Anthoathecata; family Hydractiniidae; genus Hydractinia; species Hydractinia symbiolongicarpus. The sequence goes on along the minus strand of NC_079885.1, from coordinate 11,907,153 downwards.
GATGGTAGAGCACATCAGGATAGCTCTGTTGGAGCACGATGGAGTATTGGTGGAAGGCATGTTTTTTTCCTTCGAAGAAGTCCAGTGTTGGTTTTAGTTTGAATTGCTGCTGATTGTATTTCTTTCAGTTTGTTTATCTGTGGTATGTATTGGCGACAGCGAGTTGTTTTAACTTCTTTTGGTGGTGCTGGCAAGAACGTAGTTGGTGGAGTTTCTGTGTGTTTTCTGACTGGGATTGGTGGAGTTTTTTCCCTGGAACTATAAAAATATACACAAAAATTAGTTATCGTGAAATCAATTCGTTTAAAAATAAAATAGCCGACTGTGATTGTGCTAATATTTTCTCTGATCGAAAAGAATTACTGCTGTGTTCAAGTTAAAAAAGGTATGCGATCATGTCAAAAGAAAAGTTACTTGGAATCTTACAACAAATCCTCAAGTTAACTTTTTTTACCTTTTTTGCTCCAACAATGAGCTAAATGCTTTCAATTTATCAACTTTACGATGAAGGCTTTCATTTTCGTTTTCAACATGCTTCAATTTTGCATGAATCTCCTCGCATTTTTCCTCGTATGCTTTTCGCTGCTTAAATAGGTCGTTTACCAATCCTTCATGATATTGAAGTCTATCTTCTAATACAGCAACTTTGATTTCCAAATTTATAATCTTGGTTTGAAGTCCATAATTTTTTTCTTTCTCTAAATTATATGTTCTCGCAATCTCTTCCTTTTCAGCAGAATGATTTTCTTCCAAGAAAAGAATGTGTTCCTTCAACGCTTCAACCTCCTGAGTAAGCAAGGCGTTTTCTCTCGTCTGTTCAGCTTTCCATCCTTCTTTTAGTAACAAGGCACGAACATCTAAAGTCTCCATTATTAGCTACTCACCGCTAACAGGTATGTCTAGCACCAATGCAAGATTTGTGTAGACTGATTTTTTTACATTGTGACACACAAATTTTACGTCAGTTTAAATTTGACGTCATAAGAAAGAATTAAAATGATGTCATCAAATGTTCTTCTTCTTCTTCTTCTTGTTCTTCTTCTTGTTGCTGACAGCTCGCAACTTTCTATGAAGTTTATGCGACTATTCTAATTTGGATAGCTTTTAAAAATATCTAGCATGAATTTTTTCCCCTCTTTACCATTTTGTACAGATGGAATTCTTTTTGACCTTTCAAAGACAAAATCTAAAGTCTCCTATGTTTATGTCAGTTGGGCTCAATGCGCGCGAATGATATCTCTATCATAAGTTGTACTACACATCGACTCTTCTCTTCTTCCAGACTTTTCCTTTTTCATACAAAATTGCATCAAGTTCGGACACAAAATCAATGCAAAAAAACAACAACTACAGAGAATGTGTGTTTAGGACAAGTTCAAGTTAAACATTGTTGAACGTTCTAAATACCTCGAAAGCTATGTGAGCAGAATATACAACCTAAAAACAAAAATGATCGGCCGCGAATTCAATAGACATTACGAGCCTAAAGAAGTCTCCACTTAAACAATACTGATTTCCAAGGGATTATATGGGATTTAAACTTTGATGCTTTAAGAAGAAGCCAAGCAACCACGCACAGTTCAACAGTGTCATTTGAAGTCGATCTTAAGGTTTAAAGTCGTTTGCTTTGACAAGGCATGGAAAAAGACAGTAGTAAACGTCTTTTTTGTATACCAACGTGCATTCGGCACGTTGGTCATACAACCCGATATGTCAGTCATCCAAATCTACGTTTCAATAACTACAAGCAAAAAATCAGCAAAAAATTGTTAACTTTTCTCCATCCCAGCATAGACTACTTTTATAATTTTTAAAATTAGTAGCTGGTAATATGTTCCCAAGGCTTCTAAAGTCAAACATAAAAATACCTAAAAAGACTAGGGTTAAGAAATCGCTATGATGACTTTTATAGAGGTTTGAGCCCATTCAGCTGCGAATCCTAGAGACTACACACGATTCCATTCTTCTGGGAACCCCATTGCTTTATTCAATAAATCTTTATGGTTCTTCTACACGCTCACCAAAAAGCTTGAATCAAAATTGGATGGAACATATACTAGAATGCTCCGTGCAATATTGAACATCCACTGGATCACACATCCAACGATAACTCGTCTCTATGGTAATCTACCCAGAATCTCATCTATTCTGAAAGAAAGAAGGACTCGTTTTGCAGAGCTATAGAAGAAAAGAGGAGGTTATCAGTGATCTGGTTTTATGGTCACCTAGTCATGGTAGGAGGAAAATTGGAGGACCCTGTAAGACTTACATCAATCAGCTAACAAAAGAAACAAATTGTCAACTAAACGATCTTCCAAAAGCTATGGAAGATCAGTGCCGGAACCACAATTTTAATATTGGGGGGGGGGCTATATAGAAAAATTAGATATATAAACTTCGCTTTATGGCTACCCGAGGCCCCCCTTGTTGGCGGAAAAATTTAAATTTTACATCTTTAGATTGGCGGAAAATGCCCTTCCAGACGTCAATGATATCATGGCTGAATGTTAAAAATAACGATGAATGTTTCGATATTTTAGTAATTTAGAAAAGCTGTATTGTTTAATTGGCATCAAAATTTAGATAAAAATTTCCATCAGAAACCAAAAGGTAGAAAGAAATATATACATATTAACATTATACGACTACAATAATATAAGAAATTTTAAGGGTGCTGGCACTTTTTAGAAAATGCGGTTCAAAGCGGAAAAACATCGTTCGCTAACAGCATTTGTAGCAGGCATAACTAACATCAGTTTTCCCACTTTTAAAACGTCAAACAAAAGTAGTTTTCTTGGGTTATCTAACTTTTGGAGAAATGACACTAAATCTCTCTCTTTTTTTCACTTTTTTTCTTTCGTTCTTTCTTTCTTTCTTTCTCTCTCTCTCTCTCTTTTTCCTTCTTTTCAGTAGGAAAATTATTGCCCCCCTGCCCACCCTTCCCAGGCGGTTACGGCACTGAAGATAGAGAATTTTGGAGAGACAGAGTTAATATAGTCCAGGTGATGATGATGATTTAATAATAAAAAAATAAGTTTTAGTAGAAAACGGCATATTCTTTTATTTTACTATCTTGTATGGCTTTTAATTTTTTAGATGGAGCCGAAATAACTGATTGATTTGTCCTTGTTGTCTACATTTTATTCGCGTAACATGCGTATTCACATTTTTTATGCGCTGGTTATTTTATTGTTCTTATCACAGACAACGTAATTCTAAAAATGTCTTAAGTTGAAAAACGTAATTTACCCGATCTCGATTCAAGGACTTATCAAACCTTTTAGCTTTATGAAACATCTTTATATCAAAAACGCTACCAAAGAAATTGGGATTGAGGTAGAATTTTATCATCAAGGTCAGATTATTCTACACGTGGGATAGAAGGTTACTTTTAAACTTCATATCAAACTTGATTTGGAGGTGGAAAGCTCAGACGCTCAAACACGACAATGAATCACTCTAAAAACAAAGCAATAACTCAATAAACCCTTTGTCTAGAAAATCGTTTAGAATATATGGTATTTTTTAGTACCTACTACTGGTATTTTGTAGTACATTTAGGCATTTACATTCAAAAAAATATTTTAGCATTATAGAAATTATTGTTGAGACTAAATTTCAGCTTTATACCATATTTAGTTCTTTTATTATCTACACCGGTAGTTTGCGGTACCTAGAGATTTTTCTGTGTAGTTTAATGAAAAAATAATGAAAATATATTGAAGCATACCAGTCCAGATTTAAACGACGTAAAGCTACAATAAAACACACGTTGTTCGTTATAAACGCTTGTTATATTCATTTAAAGCCTGAAATTACACCTTTTAATTTTATAACTCTATATTTGATTGTTTAAGCTTTTAAATTCCGGGCTTGAGTTTTCTTCTAAAATATTATTGCAAAAACAGTTCCAACATAGACACTCGATTTATACTAAAATCAACTTATCTGCACCTAATTTTGGCTATAGTATTCAAAATGAGAATTACTTTGCAAAAGACTTCATTTGGTTTTCAGGCAAATTTATTGGTTGTTACTGAAATGGGTTTTTTTTTGAAAAAAATTGTTGTTCTCGAAAAAGTAAGTTTAAATTAGTTATGGTACTTATCCTTGCATAAATATATATCAAATTATATAAATATAATATAATTAAGTAGTGTTACAATATATAAATACAGTGTAATAATAACAGTAAAAAAATTAACTACATAGCTAGCTAGCTAGCTAAATATATATGTCAAATATGATAGATTTAGCTATAGTTAGCTTGCTACAGATCTACTGCAACACATTTCTACTTTTAAAAAGAATGTCTAATTTATCTTCAAGTAGTCTGCAAGTTCCTCTTAAGCCTTGAACAACTTTTGAGGACCAAATAAAATATTCCTGAACACGCTCCTCAGACCAGCCAACTGGAGTTTGTTTCTCTAAATCTCGCAAATTATAAAGTTTATCAGCCAATTTAACAATCTTTGCATCATAACTAGAAAATGGGGCCTTCTGTATTTGCTTCAGTTTACGTTCGTAAGAGGGTAGACCTTTATCATCAGAGCATTCTTCGACAATTTCTCTGATTTTTTTACCAAAGTTTTCTTCAATTTCTTCAAAAGTTGTATCGGTGTCTTCAACAGTGTCGTGTAAAACAGCGGAAATTAAAATGTCAACATCTGTTATACCTGCTTCTTTAGAAATAATATTTGCAACCCCAATAGGATGATTAATGTAAGGTGTCTCACAAGGGTCCTTTCTTCTTTGATCTTTGTGTTTGATTGCGGCGAAATCGAAAGCTTCCATTAAACTTTTTATCGTTGATTCCGCCATCATGGTTATTGTTTTTATTTTATTTTCTGAATACTTGTTCCCTCGTTCAACAATAATTTATTTGAAATAGTAAAGGTATATTTCTTTTATAGTCTAAATTTAATTGATGAAAATCACTTCCGTCTTACATAATAGTTAATCATATCCTATTATGGCATGTAAAGTATGGGTGGAACGTGATTCAACAGCAAGAAACCAAAATATTACGTAATGATCTTTAATCTCAGTGGTGGAGAGTAAGCACAATGTCATATACAATCGGTGAATTACACAAGTATTGTTTACAACAAAATGGCGGATAAGCAGTGGACATGTTAAAACGCAAGTCGAACAAGAAGTTGGTCCTGCTAAAATGTGTTTTAAACGATTATTTTTGATTGATATTTTAATGATCATTATTACATTCGTATTTTGTGAATACTTTATATATCAAATCGCTATGAATAAATGTTCCTGGTCGGACAAAAACAACCAAAGCAACTCACATGCAACGAAAAAACTTAAAACGTTTTTTATTGCAGACCCACATTTGCTGGGTCCATTTCGTGGCCATTGGTTTGATAAGCTGCGACGGGAATGGCAAATGCAAAGAGCTTTCCAAGCTAGCAATAATCTGTTAAATCCCGATATAGTGTTTATTCTCGGAGATTTGTTCGACGAGGGCGAAATAGTAGATGACAAGGTATATTGTTGTTAGAGCGCTAATAGCTATTATTTCAGCTGTAGTGGAAACAGAAGCTTTTACTATATTTTTTATTTTAAGGAATGGGGTTATTACATGCACAGATTCCGTGAAAGAATATTTTATATGGCAAAAAATGAAAAGTTAAAGATAGTTGTTGGTAACCACGACATTGGATTTCATGGCACGTAAGCAATAGATTTTTAACAAATGATTGTATCTGGATGGATAATTCACATGCTTTTTCCTCAAGTGAGCTGAAAGTGTCAAAATATATCTCAAGGGTAAAACAACACATAATTATGCGTTACAAAGCGCAAATTTTCAGATAAGTTCATTGCCATTGATAATTTGAAGGTAAAGGCCAAAATATTGTCTTAAAAATTATAAAATAAAATAGATTTTTATTTTAAATGCTATTGTAAGAGAGTGCTGTAGAAATATATTGAAATGCTCAACATCAAAGAAGAAATCTAAATAATAGAAATTAACAAAACTATTACCACAATTCACAATTTATTTGGTGAACTGAGCATTCCCAACCATTTCAGCACTCAAAAAAGCATTGCTTTATTAAACGAGTTACATACAAGTTACGAAAATTTTTTAAAAGGCGAAAATCGTGAAAGTTTATTCCCTTAAACCATGTTGAAATAAGCTAATCGTTAAAGTTAATTTTCGCAAATTTTTATTTGTTTTGTTTGATAAAATTTCAGTTATATATCTCTCATATCCTTATTGTATAAAGGTTTAAGGAAAAGAGGCCATTCGCGAAAGTTATTTCCCTTTATTTTACATTTCGTAGGCTGGAGAAAATTGTTCCTTTAATGTTCTTCCAAACTAAACAACAGTAACATGATCAATATTTTGTGATTGATGGGCAACTAAATGCACAGAAAAGTCCAACTTTTTTAGTCTTTCTTTCTTTCACCGAAAATTTTGACTGCTATTAGATGGCATTCTCTTTCTGGCTACAACTAGGGGAAATCTCAAAAAGTCTTATGAGCAGAGCTTATTTTAAGAAGTAATTGTCCATCGAGTAGGATATGTGCAGAATAATTTTACGATAAAATGGGATTCACGTTAATTTTGCAATTAGGAAACAGAGGGAAAAGTTAACAATACCGCGAAGATTTCTCCTTTGTTTTCAGGATTTTGAGAGACATGGACAAGTGGATGCGCTTTAAGGAGACGTTTGGGATCGAATCATCAGTCAACTTGATCAAAATTCACAACATTACGTAAGTAACTTATTTCGCCCGTCTCCACAAATGCAAGAATATTGTAACCCTCAATGTGCTTTACAAAATTTTTTTAGAAACGAAGACTACATCTTTCAAGATTTCTTTAATGTAAAAGCTTTTCGTGTAGTTGCAATTTGTGGTTAAGCATGAAAATAATTTATGGCTCACATGACATCGGCCCTTAAACACTGCCCTAGGGTGGCGTTATTGTTGTTTTTTCCTCGAAACTCTTAGGTATATATCCAAAGCTGGTTCCCTGGAATAAAAAAGTCCTGTGAGGGAAGGTCGCTGATTCTCGGGTATGCAACGACAATCTTTCGCAAAACTTCTTACCTTAAATTTTCAACTTCTAGATTTGTGACTATAAATTCCATGTCGATGAAGCAAGATGAGGGCTGTACATTTTGTGAGCGTGCAAAACATGAAATACAAATGTTAAACGAGCGATTAACTTTAAACAAAGAGAAATCAAATTGCCGTAAAGAAAAAGATGTGATACGATGTAAAACAAATGGAAACGCCGTTCTCTTGCAGGTAACTTGTTTATAATTGCTGATATCTGATATTAAGTGATTCAATGCAAGTAGGTAAATTATTTAGAATTACCAGTTCTAGTACATTCCCTCCCATATTCCATTGCAATTCCTATTTGTGCTGGCATTTCGTGTTTTCTTGACGTGGTAATCAAGATTTTGTTCCTGTGCCAATATACTAGGTAGCTACATATGTTATCGAGCAGCCATTCTAACTCTCACACCTTAATACGGCACAAGAAATTTTTGCAAATTTTGACCATCGTCAATTTCAAAAAGATGCGCCAAAATTAAACTGACGTATTAAGACATCTAACCAGAGATTAAAAATAACATTGGTAAGCGAAGGGATATTTTTTTTATTATTTTAATTATTTTTATAAATATCTAATATAAATAAAGCAGGACGCTGTGTTAAAAATTCATTCATAGTTCATCAAAGTTCAATGAAATAGCTTCGTGTCCAGTGGCTGCAATAAATTTTTTAAGATCTTCCGATGACATACCCGTAGTGGCTGTGTTTTCTAGTGGATGCGAAAAAACTTTGATACCATCTTCTAACAGCTTCGAATCGACAACTAGCCTAACGTCATTGCCGACATCGTTAAAAATTGATAGTGGTGTACAACAACCTTGGGCCACGCCTAATTTTTCAATCATAATCGCCTCGTCAGCAAGTCGTAAGCCACCAGACGCCCCGAGCTTTTTAGCTACGTCATTCAACTTGACCTCTTGAGAATGAACTGCAGTCAGTAACCACAGTCGTTTCTTTTTGTCCTTCATGAACAGATTCTTTGTAATTAAACCGTTAATGTTACCCAAATGTTCCATCATCGCTTCGACAGTAAAAACAGCAGGATGTTCTACTGTTTCTGTGACAATTGCCAACTTGTTTAACAATTCAAAAAGTTCTTTTCGACCCTTTGCAGCACTCATTTTCTAAGGTTATTTTCTTAAACTGAAGAGTAAAAAACATAGCATATAAATGTTATAAGAAAGAGAGAAATAGAACAAGACTTTAAAACTAATTTTATTAACGTTTTGCTTCTAGCATTTTCCCCTGTACAGAAAGAACGAAGCCATGTGCATAGGAGAAGATGGCCCGTCAAAACACTTGCAAAACATTGAGAACAAAGAGAGTTGGGATGTTCTTTCAGAGGAATCAACAGACTTTATTTTGCAAATGATAAATCCAGCCTTTGTCTTGAGTGGTCATGCGCACCACGGATGTTTCGTGAATCGTAAAGGAACTTGGGAATTAAGCGTACCTTCGTTTTCATGGAGAAATATAAACAACCCAAGCATAGTTCTAGTAAGGTTCAATTACTACCTAATTTAAGAAATGTAATATAAAAACAAGGCAAATAACTTTCAACTCACTGTAATTCCGTTTGCGTTGCCCTCTCCCACCAAACAATAAACCGAGTGTCAAATATTAGTGTCAAATATTAGTGTCAAAAAATATTATCAAAAAAGTACGAAATAATAATCGTCATTATTTACTTTGTATTTAGGGCGTATTTGACGACGAGGAAATAATTCTTCAAAAGTGCTACCTACCTAAAGAATCGACCGTCATAAACATTTACATAGCAACTGCTATATATTTTATAATATTTAACTTCATACAATTAAAAAAATATTTCCATAAAACTAACAAGAAAATCCTGTAGCGTTTAACAATGATGACATATGGCATTGATAAAATAGTTCTTTTTCAATTTTCATGGGAAAATTTTGTTACTTTGTTACAACAGTCGATTTTCATGAAACTTATAAACTATAATTATTTCCCTCGCCGCATATGTTGCAGAAGATATACCAGTACGTGGAGACATAATTAGCAGAATCCTCAAAAATATTATGTTTACAGTGAAAACAAGAATTTTTTTTTTGACATGGACCGTCACTCAAATAATAATTTCTTTTACTGTCTGTAATTTGGTATAAAGAAAAAGGAGATTGATAAAGTTTTCATATGTAAACAAAATAGAGGAGATAAAACTCATTAACGCAGTATTTATTATGTTTGACTTTTATATCGCAAGGACGAGGAACGTATTACGTAACTTTTTTTGTAGAAATAATTTTTATACACAAAGAAATGAATAATAATTTACAACAGTTTTATTAATCTTTGCCATTTGCCCAATCCATCATTTCTTTGTACCATTCCTCTTCCATTGGTAGCATCTCTAAAGCCTGAAAATACAACACAAATGACAGAAATTTTCGTGACTGGAAAACCGCCCAATTTGCGAATTTTAAAGATTCTGTAGAAATGTAACCTGAGGAAAAAAACATGTTTTTTTATTAAAGGAGAGGCGAAGAAACAATTATTTTGTGGCAGCCAAAAAATAACTTACTATATTTCACAACTAAGTATCTATATAACTTCCTGACAACATTTTACAGAATTTTCATAGGTGTATGGGATGAAAATAAGTAGGATTAATTTGACTCAAAATAACCAAGAATATTTTACGTACTATAGTAGTAACAGCATTTTTAATCATCATTTAAAATTCTTTGAACTTAAGAAAGAATTGTCATGACAAACAATAATTTCTTCATGTTATGAGTCCTTTTTCCACAACATACTACGCGCTTTCAACGATGAATTTGTTAGGATGAGAATGGCGCCAAATTTGATAAATATAAAGACCGGAAACATTCAACAACAAACAGAACGCGCAATATGGTGGCTTCATCTTTAATGACGAATCTTTACTCTTTTATTTTTATTCACAAATTTAAGTAAGTTCCATCAGCAGTATAAAATAGTAAAATTATGTTAGACATAAAATTTTATTTAAAAATTTTGTTATTTGAATTTCAACTTTCTTTTTTCAATATTTTGTGAGTATTGATCCCTGGCCATCACAATAAAGAGAAAGATATTCCACTGTTTTTTAATTTAGCCCCCCGTTTGAAAAATGTTTAAAAATACTCAATCATAAATAATTTAGCACTCTCAAAGATTTAAACAAAGCTGGTATTTATAACAAGTCTGCTGTGTCGACCTGCTGTAAATTTTTTAGGTGTCAATTCACAGTTCTTTTTTGTGAAAAATATTCACATCAATTTTTTGTTACTCTACGAATTTTTTTAATGTCAAAACATTCGTAGTGTTTGTTCAGGACTTTTTTCTTGTCATGATAGCTGTTAGATGTAATGTAAAATAATAGTAAGGACACTTTTGTGTGGAGAAGACCAAGCCAGTCGGTCTGGTCTTCAAAATCAACACTGGCATCTGAACTTTTAATCAGCAGCCGTGCCACAGCGCAATTCACCTCTCCTACTAAACACTCCCCGTCTTTACCTTTGTATATGTTCCTTTCACGAAAATTTATTTCGCAAAATAGCCAATAAAATGTTTTGCGAGAATTAACTGGAAAATATTTTTACGGAGCTTAATTTAAAAATGTCTGTTAAAGTAGTTGCAAATCGATTTTTAAAAATCTTCAAACTCAGTCTAAGCCACAAATAAGAAAAGCACTGAAAGAATTTACTGTTAGCCGACCATCTCTAGTGATGTGAAAACGTATTGTGCACCAACAACAAACGGCTAAATTTAAACAAGAATACGTTGATGCTGTAACCTTAAAATGTTTGATGGAAGATATATTTTTTGTTTACGAAATATTAATATAAATAAAAATGCCTTACATTTGGAGGAGGTGGTACATTTCGTTCGAATTTTGAGCCGCCTGGTGCTTTAGGTGCTAAAAATAAAAACATATCGTTATGGCGACAATAATTCTTGAAATTCGATTTTGATTTAAAACGGTCCCTTTTTAGCCCAAAGGAAGTTAATTTCTTGTTTTGCATACTAACTTTAAAAACTTAATACGCATGTTTAACAAGAAATACCATGTTTTTTCGTAAACTGCAAAATTTAATTAGAATAGCGAGAAAGAAAACACTTGCTAAACAACTCCAAAATATCCATGTAATATTATCATACATGCTACGAGGGTTCTGATAATTTGCATACAACTTAAAAGTTCAGCGTTTTTAAAAATACTTTTTTTAAAAATTTGAAAAACATACATTTTGATTGTAGTACAACACCAACGTTGGATCAAAAACTTTATACAGGTTGAAGGAATCTTTTTTAAAACTTATCTGCATCTCAGGAGTAACATGCATAAAATTTTCATTGTTCATTATTTTGCCTCATACACCCTTTATACGTTATATAGCTAGTTAGCTACAAGCATGCTGATAAAGCATCAGCATTCTTTAGAAAACTTCTACACTTTCCAAATTCACCCATATCAGTATATGTAATCGCACGTTTACGAGTGTAATTAGGAAATAATCAAACGAGTATTTCTTTTTCCTTTTAATTTTCCGAGTTTCGAGGAGGATAAATTTAAAAACCAAAAAAAATAATTACGAGTTCGATTATTTCCAATTGCACGAGTAAACGTTAGATTACGAGCTAATCACACAATGAACTATTTTTTGTAAGAGTAGCACAGGATGTCAATTTTAATATTTTGATTTTTTATTACCCGATTTATAATTAGTTCGATTCATTGTAAAGATATCTTTTTTTGACTCATCATAAAACGCGAGAAAATAAATATTGATGGGTATGAATCCAAAAGCAACAGTAATTATTTTAAACGACAAGCAAACGCTTTAGAAAATTCGATATAGAAAATTCTATATCGAATGTTTTTCTTTCTCTTGTTTAGATTTAAAGAGCCTTATTGTTTTATAAGCTTTTTTATTATAGTTCGAATTTATAACATCATATATATTTTTTAAATTATTAGTTAAGATTCTAGAGTGCAATTAAGAAATATTTGCACTGCGCAGAGTGCAATTACGATATAATTTGCACTGTAGAAGAAGCGCCAAACAAACAATATAGGTCATCGTGTGATTATTCCTGAAATGCAAAAACACACAGAAAATACAACCCCGTTCCATTACTTATTGAGCAAATTATTCCTGAGATGCAAAACAGAACTTTCAATTTCGTTAACTCTACCACAAAAAAGGGAACTTTCAAAGTTTTACAGAATTGTGTGACTTAATAAACTATATATCAAATTGTATCAAATAATAGCCACGAAACCCACAACCACTGGGAAACCGTAATATTTAAGGCGGGAGAAATTACAAGTAAATTTCATACAGTTAGAATACTGGCTGCGCTTTTTGGTTACTTTGTTTGTTACTTTCATGATCAATATCGGAAATCTTTTGTTTTTAGGGGGAAATGGCCTCACTCATCCAATCAAATATATTTAATTCTTGTATTATTTAAGAGGGTAAGATGTGACCACACCGGCTTTGTGCTCATTGGTTGATTTTAATTAAGGTTTGCTGTGAGGTGAATTTGAATTTTCGGGATTTGCTCTGCCAGAGCAACTCATTTTATTCAAAGAAAAACCTTGAAGAAAGCTTAGTTAACTTGGCTAATCAAACGAAGGATTTTGAAAACTGTATCACAAACTAACTTTCCCCAACAAGTTTGTTTGTGATACTATCCCACTACTATATCTGCCATTATGTTTTCGTCAAAGTTATGAGCAGGACTTTTGGGATATAAGGCTTGACGTCATGCATCCTTAATGAACACTCCTGTCAATAGGAAAGGCAAGTTTAGCCAACATAAATCTTGTTTTCATAGACAAAGTAATGTTGAAATAAACCTGAACTTAGTTGAAAGGCCCTCAAGTCAACCCCCTTGTTGCTTTTCAGACTTTAAATTCCCACAGCCAGCATGGCACTTACCACATTGTATATACTCCAACATAGCAGGTAGTGAAGCTTTAAAGCAAAATTCACAGGTCTGGCAACCACTGAACATTGTATTGTGGTTGTAGATATATAAGTTCGCCAGATCAAGGGGGGTCCATGAGGGATCTCAGTCACATACAGGCAGTGGAAGAGAAATTATGATATAATTACTCTCGAATGCGAACACAACAACAGACATTCAAAAAACAATATGATGAACTTACACATAACCTGGCTTTGATGGGTTAAGAGCTTCTTCAATACGCAGGGGGTGGATAAACTGGAGTAATACAAGTGAGAGTCATGTTATGCCGCATGAATTTAACTATCGTTTAGTAAAAAACCGGCACTATATTATAAGCGCATAGTGTTTTAGGTAAGTTTTACTGAAATGTTTGGGAATTTAATATGTCTTGACACTAGCTAGCGTACGATGGTACAATTTTGCCACTTTTTACGAAAAAATAGTACTTATCTTATCGCTTTGAGTTGCACCGCCCTGGATTATTATTTTGGATATTAAACACAGCCGGACACCAACAGGCCGCGTATCACAATGGCCTGGAAAAATGGAACCCTGAGTGGTACAATTTTGCCAGCATGGGTACAATTTCGTCAGCTAGGTTTTTAACTGTGAAAAAGAAACAAGATATTCTGGGTAATCTATGTAACTCAGCTTAATACTAATTTCTAAGTCGCTTGTGAGTGCCTAGGTAAAAAAATTGAGTTTACAAAGTAAATCTCCTTAGATCTATCAAAATGAAGTCTGGCGAAGTTTTACCACAGTAGCGAGGACAAAAAGGATCAGCGAATCACAAGTCTGGGAAAGAGACAGTGTAGCCGTCCACGGAAGTTTGCTTCGCTTATCCAAAACAAAAAGAGCCGTAAATCAATAAAAGCGAGTGTAAACGGCTGACTGTGGCACAAACAGAATTTATTTATTTCTGGCGAAATTGGCAAAATAGTAACTCTGTACGCTAGGGTTCTGAAAAAACATTGGTGCACTACAACCAAAAAGTAACATTTCTTTTATTTTTAAAATGGATGCAGGCTATTTCAGGCAAAAGTTTGTGTTTCTTTAAAACTTAGCGTTTTTGTGTTTTTTTCAGGGCGACTCTCAAAAGTGTTGACCATAGCAAGATATTACATTGGCACTGTGCTATGAGTAAAAAGACTTTGCAACATAAGAAACAGTACTTACAAATGTAAGGTGCTGGATGCCTAAAATATTCGAATTTTGCTTCAGCCTCTTGAAGAACCTTTTCAATTTGTACACGGTCAGTCAAATGTTTATTCTCATCAAACTGAGAACGCATTACCACAGCATGCGGCCTCCATATTTCACGGCTCATGGTCCATGATAATAAATGCTTTAAGGAGTTTCTATAAAGCCTGGTGACACGTTGTTGGTGCGTAAGCTGGCGAGCAAGCGATAAAGGATTTACGCGAGCGGCCATCTTGGATTTGCTTGCAAGTTCCCAGTTATGACATAAAGTAATAAAGACCATAGTCGATATTTACAACCCTTGTCTCCACCACAGAGGTCTCAGAAAAACACAAGGATTTCCCGCGTCGTGTTAGCACGTGGACACACACGCGCAACATAGGCCCACATTAAATCGTCATCAACTGAAAGTTCATTAATAAAATTTTAATTGATTTTGCAAGAGATCTGATACCATCGTATAATCCACACAGTAAGCAGTTTTACATTCATGTAAAAAAGCTTTGTTATTTTTGTCAACTTTTCCCTCCACATAAGGAAGTAGTAACACGAGTAATTATATTGCAACTTTCATAACCTCCTTCACAGAAACAAGACCTAGTCCTCAATCTTTTTGCAGATTTGAAAAAGTAATTTTCCATTGTATTTTAATTCATGCGATCATGATTGGTTTAATTTTCTCCATATTAAATTAATCGTTCTGTTTGAATCGTGGAAGTGACGGTGACGTAAACCAACTATCCAGCAGCATCGCTTTACTCCTTTGAAAGGCAGATGTTGCTCTTTCTCAAAGTTTGGCTCTTTCAAAATGACTGCGAGCACAAGTAAGGCGCGAAGATGAAGTTCGCCATTCATACATCACCAGCTCTATACGCATATTTTTATAAAAAGGTCTAAATTTCACCTGACGCTGAATGTTCTTATTTTTTAACACTTTTCGGCAATGTTTTACAATTCTAGACTTACAGTATTTTGCTCTTCTTCATTGAAGGACTCAGAGTGAGTACAGTCTTAATATATTCTTTATTTTTGAAAAAATCCCCACCATAACATTCAAGGTTTTTATGTAAAAAACACGTGTATATCAAAGTGCCAGCTGAATAAAAAAAATTGATAAAATGGACTTTGTGTTGGTGATGAGACATTCACTCCACATAAAGAAAAAAATGATAACCAGGAAGGGTAGGGTTACCAACGTCAAATAGGGCGTTAGTCAAGTTAATAACATTTATTTAAAAAATAATTTAAAGTGTATAGAAATAATTTCTAAATCTTAATTCAAAATAATACATTTAAACACGGAAGAAGATTAAGTCAAATCATAATGCTTCGTCACTTAATCAGTTACGAACACAAAAAACAAAAATTCAGTTGTCATAGAATTGATAATCACAATACGATGTAAAAATTAATAAGCCAAGTCATTGGGAAGATCCGTTTCGGATGAGAAAGAGTTTTGTTAGATCCTGCTATACTTCTACCAATAATTTTCAATTACTCAAAAAAAGAAAACAATTTTCGCTTGAAAACAGTTCTTGAATAGGTAAAATAATTAAAACTTTTAGGGCCATCCATAAAATACGTACGCACCAAATTGCTCATCACCTCCTTACTCATTTCCTTACGTACGCATATGTTCGCTAAAATTACACCCCTTCCAACTTTTTCATTTAATTCAGATGTTAAAAGTAAAAATTTTTCATTTTTAAGGAAGAACTTCATATTATAGAAGGTTGCACACTTGCAAAACATCTCATTCCATCTTAACAGTACGTAAATAAATGCCCTCTATTTCGATTAAAGACTTGTTTTAACAGACTCAATGTAGACAATTTTGAAATATCAAAATGTAAAAACATGAAATTACAGATAATCAAACTGTGTACGTACGCATCTGTACGGTTTTAGTTTGACCCCTTCCTTCCCCAGTGCGTACGTAATTTCTGGATGGATTCTTATCCAACGATTCCAAATTCCAGAAGCTTTGATGAGTGAATTTAACCCAACCTAGATCTTCAAAAAAGACAAAACTGTGGAGGCTATTTTCGAACAATTCACAAGATCCGCAAGATCCAAATAAAATTCCCTGAATTTTGTGTGGATCCCGTACGGAAGATTTTTGATAATGAACGAACAACAGACTGCTCTAATTTAAAAAATTGGATGAAGTTTTTAGTCAATATAATTCAAAAGAAAGAGAAAATATCAATTTAAAGAATCAGAAATCCCCGACTTTTTACTGACTAGTCAAAATTGAACAAAAAATATCGATGACTTTCCCAGATTTTAAAACCAGAATAAAACATTGAAATCATAAAAAAATATTGACGTCAGCAGAAATTTGTGTTTTTTTGTAAGAACATATAAATGTTAAACCCCGAGTGAAGTAAAGGTTAAAAAAGCCCCGGGCTAATTATTTATTAAATAAAAAGGTCGGCCTTATTCTGATCTTTTTCCGGATTTTTTATTGTTTTTCAAATATGACATAAAATTTCAAGTTTTCCAGGCGCGCTACGGTCCCTTTTTGTCCCGAAGGGAACCAAACTTATATCACCTAGGGATAAACAAATGATCATCTTCTACAAGAACTAGACGCACAGGCGTTATAGGTTGTACTAAGCTGTTCTCATCATCGTGAATAGCTTCACTTAATAACTCCTCTATATGCTCAGCCTGCGGAGTGCTTAGCGTTTCGTGTGGAGTCTCCAGATCAACAACAACATGGACAGCTTCTTCGGTTTCTTCATCCGCTGAATCAGTAGCTATCTCCGTCTCAAACCAGTCTTCAAAACTTTGTTCTTTTTCCGACACAAGGCTTTCCTCTAATTCATGAGGTGTTAAAGTTTGATAGTTTGAAAAATCTAAGTCACCTTCTGGTAGATCAGAAGTTGGAAAATCATATGATAATTCGTCAGAACCGATCATGGGCGACTCAAGTTCAGACGCGACACTTTTGTCGGATTGTCCGTCATGTATATTAGAATTTTCAGTTCTATTTGAGGAATGGCTACTGACACTAGTACTGTCAGGAGGTAAATATAATGTCTCATTTGGTTTTGACGTGACGGACTTGTCTTTAATTTTCTCCAATTGAATAATGTCAACATGTTTAAGAATCGATTGGTTAAACCGTTGAATAGACACCTAAATGAAACAAAAACGAACTTTAGGAACTGTGTCTGTTTTGCTCGATTTGCTAAAATAAAAATGTATATATATTTGTATTTATGTATTTCTGCATCCATGATTAAATCAGAATACTGAAAATATTAACTCTTTTCAATAGGGGCTAATTTATCAACTTTATCCGACCTCATTCCCAGGGCTTTTTGTTTTTTATTTATCTGTCCATATAAAAAGAAATAACAAAGAGCAGTGGAAACAAGGATGAAACCTTACCATTGTTTTGTAGTGCTGATCAAGATAAGAAAAACTTTTGTCTGTTGTAGAAACTTTTCGCAAGCTTTTATCCCTAAAAAAATCATATTTAGGTAAGTCAGGGAAACTGTCAGTCATCAATGCATGGCATTATACTCATCGACTTAAGTTGGGTTTTGAAAACATTGCCGTGTGTTTTCTTTTTTTCTATCATTCCCTCTCCGACTAAAGTTGCCATGTATTTTTTTTTTCTATCTTTCCCTCTTCTGTAATCATTAAACTTTATAGTGAATATGAAAACTGGTTGATTGACATAAGTAGGAACACAATTGGAACATTTCAAGAAATAATAGACTGGTGATAACGTTTGTTCCTAGTTAGGAAAAATTCACAGTCAGTGATGAAAAACTTTTATTTTCAAAATTAGCCACTTTCCCTGTTTTTTCCTCGATAACCTTATCGAAACCTTATATAAGATTTTTATAATTTAAGATCGACAAATAAACTTCGTAAAGGCTTAACAAGTAAAAAAATGAAAGTGTAAGTTATAGCAAGCAAAATTAAATGACCAGTCCCTACCTATCAAAATTTCGGATTCCATTAGCTATCTCGTTCAGACGCCTCAAATTTTGTTCTTCAAATGCATCAAAGAGGTCGGCCACAGTCGGCCGACAGACTTTTTGTACGTCAGATTTATTTCCGTATTTTGAAGTTGCACAGTTGGAGCAACTAGTAGAACTATCAGTATTTTTACTGTTTGTGTCTGCTAAAGATTGCCTAACAAAGGAATGGTCATATGGTGTCCCTCCTTTTGTGTCATTTTTACACGAGTTCATAATGGTATTACTTGTTGTGAGTTGTGTAGACGGATTAAATAAGATCTCTTCGTTGCTGTCGTCGTTAAACGAAAGTCTTGAGACTAGAAATAAATAAATAAATAAATAAATAAATAAATAAATAAATAAATAAATAAATAAATAAATAAATAAATAAATAAATAAATAAATAAATAAATAAATAAATAAATAAATAAATAAATAAATAAATAAATAAATAAATAAATAAATACACCATGTTACATATGCGAAACAAAACAACAAACAAACAAACAATAAAAAAAACAATTAAAAACACACACAAATAAACAAACAACCTCTTTTGTTTACGTTACTTTCCAGATCGGTATCTTTCTTTTTCTTTAGAATTGCTGTTTCCAATAAAGATTGAACTTCTTCTCCCTATAACAATAAAACAAACTTAAAGAAGTAAAATTATTTCTGCATAGGTAAGCGAGGCAAAACTTCCAATTAAAAAGTCCATCAGTTCATGCTTGGAGGCTCGTCCAAGGTTTTTGCTTGTTATTTAAACTTTACACAACAATGGTGGAAGACAGCCTGCTGACAGTGAAGTCTTAAAATGCTAGTGTACACTCACCCTAGCGTATTGCAAAGGCGTCATCCGCATTTTGTTTTTCACATCAGTCGACGCGTTGTAATACAGGAGTAAGCGAGACAAGTCAACGAAATTCCATCTGAATTGAAAAATGTTAAAATAAAAAAAGGGAAAAGTTTTTAAACAGATTTACTTTTCAAAGGGAGTAAATTCACTACAGGGGAGACATACCTGGATGAATCATGAAGGGGAGTGTTACCTCTTTGATTTACACTGTTCACATTAGCTCCGCTCTAAACATCACAGAAATGGAAAAGTCAACACATGTGTAAAATAATCAAGGTTCTCGTCTTGTTTAGCGCCAAATATTAAAAGAGCCTCAGAGTGTCTAATTGAATGCATTGCCAACGAAAAGATTCATGTGTTTCGAGAAGGCAAAATATCTTTCCTTTTCATTCCACCTCATGTGAAAAACGCATCAGGTGCGTTGCATGTAAATTACTACACAATATGTAAAACAAAATATCACCAGTTTGAGTAACATCTCAAAAAAAATCTTACCTGTAGAAGCAAGATGGCTGGTCCGATATGACCATTTGTGCAGCAAAAATGTAAGGCTGTGTTTCCACCAGAATCTTTTATATTAACCTTTGCACCGTTTTTCAACAGAAATGAAACACACTAGACAAAAACACAACTTCTGTTCATGGAAAATACGTCAAGTTGATAAATATTTTCGCAAAATGACCTAACCCTAACAAAGAACTTAAATTTTCGCAAATCTACTAGCACTTTTTCGCAATTTTATTTAATTTCAGGTCCATTCATCGTCAATTCAATTTGCTCATATCACAGAAGCTTTTCGTTCGTTTCATAACTACAACGGATGAAATCAATTAACAAACGTTACAGTTTAACAAGAAAAAAACAAACGAAAAAAAACAAAACAAAAGGCTTAAATATAATTAAGCAGAAAAACGTAACAAAGTACACGCTACAAAAACTTATTAGAACGCATAATGCGCACGAAGAAAGGTGCTAACTAACACATTGAGTCTTCTAGGTAAAGACACAAAAAATGGCTCACAAATGCAAAACATTTGGGAGTATACAATATTGTCTGCGCGGGGTAGACTACAGCATTTTATTACAGTTCAAGCATTTTTGGCCATCTTTCACCCTTCCACTCTAGTTTTAAAACCTCGGTTCCCACATTCTACAAACTTTCGATGTTTCATAAAATATTAACTCCACATTTGCTATTGATTTTCAAATATTCTGGAAAGAATATTTTTAGCAAATAATTCATTTGTAGATTTTATTTTGGAACGGAATAATTTATTTTGTAAATTTAGATAAAACTTAATCAATAAAAAAAAAATAATAAATAATCAATTTAAGGTTGAATTACCATCCAATATTAAAGCCTTTGTTATTAGCAACTAACATGAGCCACCCTAACTTCATCTTCATTCACCCGAAAAGAGCGCATTAAAAACCACAAAGAAAAGTTAGAACTTAATCACATTGCTGGTAACTACCTCGATGTTATTGTATTGACAAGCCAAATGTAACGGCGTACGATGATTTGTTTTTGTTTTCACGTTGGGATCTGCACCCGCTCTCTTAAACAACAGATTCACTATCTTTTCATAACCATGCAGTGAAGCGACATGGAGAGCACACACTCCATCTTGGTTGCTCATATTGGCGTTTATTGAAATGGATTCGTTTACAACTTTCTAAAAACAAGAAATTTATTAGTATGGGTGCAAATATACGGAAGTTTTGGTATAATTGAGAGTCCTGGAAGCGAATTCAGTCCCCTCTACGTAACCTGTGTGTGACCTACAACCTGCGTTCTGAAAATAATAATCTCATACTGCTCAGCCCTAGTAACAATAAAAATAATAGAGACAGGAACAAAAAGGACACCTTTTGAAGCAATGCACACTTTTCGCATTGACAAAGTGGATGACATAACATGTCTTCTATACGTCCGACGTCAGGATCATCTGCAACCGCATCACTTTCGTTTGGTAATCCAAGTTTCTGCTCAACCTAGAAAATTCATTTATCATATTAACTCTACTGCATCTCCACCCTGTTGTTTGTTTTTTCTTCCAATCATAAGGTTAACAGATATAACAGCCAGTCGTTATATATTTAAATTCCCGGGCTTTTTATTTTAAAATTAATACCACCTAAATATTGAAAAAAACACATCAACATCACGTTGAAAATTCAAATAACCCGAATTAACTTTGTTTTTAATTCGAAATTTATTATATTTTATTAAAAAAGGTGGCCACTGCTTTGACATTTTAAGTTAGAGGGTAATTTAGGCCATTCTAGAATGGCCAGTTGCAATGAAATTTTTTTTAAAATGGACAAATTTTCAAGAGGGTGTCAACATAAAAGTTGATATTGTGAATTTTTTCTTTTCTTTTTTGCTGTAGAGATGAACCGGACCTTTTAATAATAATAAATCCAAAATGTTGATAAAGCAAGAAAACAACCAAAATTGGAGAGCAGAACGAACGTTCCAAAGTTTTGTAACAAGAAGCCATGTTTTATGTTCGTGATGTAAAATTAATACAAAAAAATCTCGAGTACTCACCAATTCAATGTCTCCAGCCGCCACTGCTTTTAGAAGAGTCGCAAACTAAAAATAATATAAGGTTTCGGTTCACTGTATGGCAAGATGGCGGATGCTTTTGTATAGCTTAAGGTCCCAAATGTGATGTTGTTTATATGCTTGTGTCGCAGATTTTACATTGGATGAATGTGCAAATGCATGGGATAGCAAAAAAAATATATATATAATTAACAAATTTTGACTTTATTGGCAATATCAATAATGCATTAAAATATTCCCTAAATGACCAACCGAGTTTTTTAGTATCAAAACTGGCACGCACACTAAAATAAGTGTACACCACGGTAACGTACAACTGAAAGTACACACACATACATCGCGTTTTCTTCTCGATGTCTTCGGCGAGTCACGTGACATATCACCATCGGTTGTGGTTGGTTGCTGCATTGCCGATTGCTACACAAAAGACAGATAAAGTGTCTTTCACAACCAATAACTAGCAATGATATTTAAACAAGTTTTCCGTTAATTCCGTTGTCTCAAATTGACAACTGACACTCCAGGAAATATAAACATCCTATTTTTGTGAAAACACAAACAAGAAAAAATAGGATACGCTTCTTTTATTTTTGAGCGTTAAATATCACGCTAAACGTTTTGCGCGTAATTTCTGTACGAAATAAAAGTTGACCAAAAATTACGTACGAAAATTACGTACGAACTTTACACGAAAGGTAACAGTCAACTCTCGCAAACTAAAACATTCATTGTTTTTAAACAGAAACTCGTAGCATTATTTCACAACTAACAACAATGAAAGGCTATCGAGATTAGACTAATCAATATATGTTCTGCGTAAGTTTGACCATAGCATTATTTCACAACTAACAACAATGAAAGCACTTTAAAACACAAACCTACTCACATTGGAAAAAGGTAGATAGATGTAACCATCTTCTTTTTGTTCATCCTGGGTATCTTGCAAAAATATTTCTTGAATCTAAAGTAAGGATAATTCTTCTCCTTAACAAACAAAACAAGTAAGGATGTAGCAATATTTTCCACAGTAAATCAAAAATTAGTTTTATTTGTCAAAACTTTGAGGGGTTTAATAAAAAGATTATTTTATAGATATTGCTTAAAAGTACAGCAAAACCCTGCTAAGTAGAGTGAACCCTGCTAAGTAGAGTGAACCCTGCTAGGTGACAAAATTATCGTTTAACGTACCTTTATATTTAAGGCACACTGCAACGGAGTGTTTTTGTTTTTATTCTTGATGTCATTCGATGCACCATTTTTCAATAGCAGAAACACCAACTTGCCTATCAAAAGAATTTTCGGTATGACAAGTGAAATATTTTTATCAAACAAAAACCCAACTTTTCTCCTGTAAAAGTGGCAGTAGTATTTTTATTTGTAAGCTTGACGACATACGAAAAAAAACAATCTCTCCCACAAGCTTAGGAAGCATGATTGACTTGGTAACAAATCCAGACACAGGTATAAGAAGACTTGCGACAAGAAATCCACAAAAACTCTGCTTGAGGCAGTAAATAATTGCAAAAGAGATTTTCTAATGAATTCACATTCAAAAGCTTAGATATTTGTAACTCAGAGACAAAATCACAATTGGTTTGATAGTAATTTGTTCCACACGACCTAAACAAACACTAAAGGGTTACATACTGAATCCCCATCGACTGGCAATGTGCAAAGCAGAGTCGCCATGTTCGTTTGCAGCATCTATATCAAGTTTTTGTTGATCGTTGTTTACCATTGTACCAGAACAGAGATACTCTACGCACTAAAAAGTGGTCACAAACATAACACTGCTGTAATAACACGAGTTACACGAGCCCTTCAGATTCCTTATCGTAAATGTGGAAGAAAAAGTCTTATCAGGGGACCTAAAAACTTTATGCATCATGTGTTTATAGTTATAAACACATGATGCATAAAAAAGATAAAAAATGTACTCTAAATAAACACCCCAAGATTTTAGAATTTTTTAAAATCGTATGAATCGTAATTTCCAGGAATTTCAGAATGGTAACCTACGGTTTCCTAATAAACGCCTTCATGCTCAAGGCATGAACAAAAAGAAAGTGTGGAGCAATCGTTGTACAACAATCAGTGTTGAGCAACCGTTCAGTCCGTGCTGAGCAACCGTTGTACAGCACTGACTGTTGTACAACCGTTGTACAACAGTCAGTGTTGAGCAACCGTTGTATAACAGTCCGTGTTGAGCAACCATTGTACAACAGTCAGTGTTGAGCAACCGTTGTACAACAGTCCGTGTTGAGCAACCGTTCAGTCCGTGTTGAACAACCGTTCAGTCCGTGTTGAGCAACCGTTCAGTCAGTGTTGAGCAACCGTTCAGTCCGTGTGGAGCAACCGTTGTACAATAGTCAGTGTTGACTTTGTTAAATACACATTAGAATTTGTTGCACAACAGTTACAAGTTTCATAGTAACAAGCCTTAAAAAACACACATTTCTTACGCAATACTACCTGCTTACAAATCAAAAAAATAAATACACACAACCAAACATTAAGCGAGACTTGCTCTGTTGCAAAACAAGTCCATAATTGTAAGTAATTATCATGAAAATGTACTTGTTTGTTCTCCTTACACAAAAAAGCTGGCAGCTTGAATACACGTTATGGCTGGTCCTTGATGTGTAAATAAACTTACCATTTCATGACCATTTGCCACAGCGAGATGTAGTGGTGTATTGTTAGCATTATCACAAGCATTTATATCTGCACCATAATGAGTTAAAATAACCTAAAGGTACATTTGTGGAAATATTACCACAAACTGGAAATAAAAATTAAAAACAAATGTCCTGGTTACATTTTTAGGCTGTAAATTTACTATTTTTTTGGATGTTTTTGTTAAACTACTCATTTTAAGCAGAAAAAAGTGCATTGAAAATCATGTCAAAAATATAACATAAATTTCAAGATATAATTTTAAGGACAATTCAGCTGATAATTGAAGCGTCGTAATTTGCTGTTCAGACAGAACCCCTCTGTAACAACTTCAACATACAGTGACTTTGTGATGGCCTCTTTGGCATGCAAGATGCAGTGGCGTACTCCCATGATAATTGGTTGCATTAACCACACCACCTTTCTTTATCAGCTCGTAAATAATAGCCTCACAACCTAGAAAATACATAGTTTAAAAATAAATAAAAATTTGTTTAAGTTTGTATAAACAGATAAAAAAACGTAAAAAGCTTTTGCAAGATGTTTATAAAACTTGGTTCTTTAGTGAAAAGTGGGAATGTTAGATTTAATAGAAAATCTTAGTATTTTCTTTAAAGAATAAACCAATCAATTTTTGTAAGGATGAATGTGTGCGTATTAAAAATACGCACAAACAGTTGTTAATTAACCTTTTTTGATAATTTCTAAGATGGCATCGCTACACGAGTTAAGACAGGTTTAGGAAATAGAACTTAAACAGGGAAATGTTTTTAAAGTAGAAATATAGCGTAGAAGGAAAAAATAACTGAGTTTGATAAATCAGCCAATATAAAAAAAGGGACAACTTTTTAGAGTATGGATTTAAAAAAGAGAGAGGCATTCTTTACCATTTAAGCAGAAGTGGTTTTACCATGTATATACGATACTATAAATATATAAATAACGGTACCAAATTCAGCAGCCTGGTGAAGAGCAGTGCATCCAATGTCATCTCGTGAAAAGACTGTGACTGCAGTTGGATCCTTGCGTTTACTACAAAAAAGCAAAAAATTCAAAAACGTTTAAGAAGGACCAGCAAACTCAAAGTGGACACAGAAAGTAATTGATTTAAAGTTTCGAGACAGGTTAATTTAGGGATGGTTTTACTGAAATTTTTCTAACAGCCTGCTTTTCTCACACCATGCACTTTGAAACACTGCTTTTTTAAGAATTTATGTAATTCATAATGGGTATGTGTACAACTTACAACGTAGTCAAAAAAAACTTAAAGAAAAATAGATTTTATAAATAGGCTTGATTGTAGTTTAAATAACAAATTAAAATTACTGAACTGTCAGGTTAATGTTTTGATCCTTAAACTAAATAATTATTATGCAGGTACTCGCCATGTCATACATTCTTGCGGGAAGAAACATTTGCAGTTTTAAGGTTTGGAGAATTCACAAAATTAAATAAATTAAACCTCGTGAGGAGCTTTTCACAAGCATCACAAGAACATAACGGATGGCACATCAGCTCTGTTGCTTCTTTCATAGCTGTGATACTATCATTTAACATCTTCGTAACTTCCACCAGTTTATTTGATCGGATATTCTAAAATTAAGTAAGACGGTTAGATAGTAATTTTAAGCGCTATTAAAACAATTATTACTCTCGGGATAGACACAGAACAGTCTAATCCCTGAAATAGCATAGGACAATGTAGATCATCTTTCATCAAAACACCAAAAATAAAAGATGGGATAATAAATTTTATAGAAAAAAATAACATAATGGATACAACGAAAAAGTTTTTGCAACAACTTACTTCAAATAAAATATCCACAGCTGAAGGCCCGCAATTTTTTTCATTAGTTGAATCCAGTCTTTGAAAAAGACTATTTACAACATTCTGTCTCTAAATTTTAAATGTACGTATATATAATATAATATAATATAATATAATATAATATAATATAATATAAAATAATATAAAATAATAATAGGCATATCTTATTGGGACAAAACAACAGCAACAACAACCAACCACAACAACACTAAAACTTCATTTTCCCTGACTGGTGCTTTCTACTGATTTCTAAGGTGGCAGTAACCCTTTCAAAATCCAAATTTTACATAATTAGCTACTAAAAAAATATAAATATATCTATATTTTATAACACTGTCGTCACGATTATCTCCAATACTATTCTCTATCACAAAAATATTCAGTTCCAACATTTTTTCTTTAAACTTGAAATATCATGCAAAAAAGATTACATAATTATTAACGAGAAACGATAATATGGCGCGTAATGTGGAAATTTTAGAGTACTGCACTACGCGAACTTCAAATTTCGGTATCATTTTTGTTGTTCTTCAAAATGATGCAAATCATGCAGCGATGGAAACGTGTGCAGAAATATTTTTATTCCCAAATATTTTTATTCCTGCTACCTAAGAATCTTGCAAAAAAAAGCCCATTGTTATAAAAACATTCTCAACTCCTTTTCACCAAAATTAAATCAAAGTTATTTAAAAACAGAAGTAGAAGAAAAGTTATAAGGTAGTTAAAAGATGAAACTCTTAAAATCTCTTTTCTTCTTTATTATATATTCCTAACTAGAAATTCTTGCTGACTCAGTAATTTAGATGAAAAGTGAAAATCATTTTTGTACATCTCAAGGTCCATATTTTCAAGAGATAGTAAAAAAAATTTATGTATACATAAAATACTGAGTACGTAATGCAACTGTTTGGGGAGCTAAAAGAAGGGTTACTGTCACCTCAATCATTCCCTAACAAAATTCTATACTACTAATACTCCATAAGATTTTAATTACCATAACCTGCACAATAAATGTTCATATTATAAGCTTTTATTACATTGTTTTACTTAAAGGAATCAGAAGATTTCTCCAAATTGATTTATTCTGATGTTAAATATACTTAAGGGAAGAGAGTGTTTGCAGGAAAAAGCTTCTGCAGATCTACACAATTTTTTTCTTTAGTTCCGACTCTTTTTCATGAACTTTGTGTTACAGAAATTCCAAGAAGATCTTTCTGATTAAAACATTTTTGAGAAACTTTTGTTTGCGGTTTATAACTGACCTTACTTCGCGCAGGAATAAACTTTTAACGGATTTTCCAAAAACCCGCAAAAGCTGCAGTTTTTTCTGCAAACACATTAGTCCCTCAAAGTACACATGCAATGTACCTATATATGTATATACCTGCATGTGGTTCATCGTAATCAAGCTGTCTAAACGACCAGATCTAACATGCTCAATGGCCGCTTCTGTTGATGATAAGTAAAATCTAAGTTAAATTACAATACTGTAGAAAGCAGCAATAGCAAAAATTGTTGAAATATAATTAATAAAGTAGTGTACTTACTGAAATTCATCGCTTTTACTTCTGGAGAAATGAAAGTTCTGCATGTATGAGAGATTTGCCAACCTAACGTTAGCCAGGAAAGGTATGGTGTGAAGTTTGTGGTGAGTGGTAAAAAAACAACAAATAAGGCTCTTTAGGATGTTTTATAATCATTTCAAGAATAAAGATAATCAATTCTTACCAGTTTGGAATTTCAGACTTTACAACGAGAAAAACAAGTGCAGGTAACAGGTCATCAGCAGTCACCAAATCATCTAAAAGGGAATTATGTTTGTTCCTAAATCACAAGGGTATGAAAAGGGAGTTAACAAAAGAAAACACAATTCACTGTACCTTCTTTTCTCAGTCTCGATGCTTCTGACATAGAAGCAATAGTAAATTTTAAAACGTAGAGCTTTTCCAATGGTGTAGTGAACTAAGATATTGAGAAAATTTTTTTTAATCATGTACAAATTATCATAATACTGGTGACAAAGAAATAATTTTTGAGAGTCTGTTTAAGAACATTGTTGAGAAAAAAATTACTCAAACTTTGATAAGATATTGAATTTCTATCAGAGATGTTTGAGATAGATAAGAGTCAAGAATGAGAGTGTCTACTGTATGTATAATAGATCAGAAACCTTCTTTATTTTATAACAATATAGAAAACAAGTCAATGCTTATGCATATTCTTATAAACACCTATTATAGGATATATAATTAACGTCTGTGTATGCTTACAAATGGATACCTATAAATCTTGGGTAATCCAGCGTTCTGGCCTAAATAGATCGTCTATTTTGTACTCACAATATAATTTAAAATTTCTACCAAAAGAAATTTTCCTGTTATTATGTATGTGATTCGTGGATCTTTTAATACTCTTAAAATTTAATATAAAATAATACCTTGTTTAGGTTAGAGAGAATCTTCTTTGCTTTAGGTATGTTTTTGCTGAAATGTATAAATGTAGCTATTTTACTCCATATCCTATAGATTCTGCAGTAACAGACAATTTAGGAGACCCTGCAACATATCGAAAATTGAACGTCTTTCAAGTATTGCCAATTCTTGGCAATACTCTAGTTTTTGTGGTGACCCATGCAGGTAAATTTTGTAAATTATACAGCTTATTCAGAAGAGCTACTTAAATCTTATCGGCGTACCATAATTGTGTGTTAATTCCCAAATCTTTTACTTGTAAATCAGCTAAGTTCCGTGTAGTTTTGTTGAAAGCAGCATCCTAAGCGATACAACCATTGTAGATCATCTTCTTTTACAGAAGACAATGCAAAAGTACAAGTACACATACTTCTTCTGTTAAAAACGAGCTTATCCCTTTGAAAACATGTTTGAATACACCATCCGTAACATAGGTCTAAAAATATATAGTTAATTGTTAATGAAGGTTGCAGAATAACATAATAACACGAATGGATCGCTTTAACCTCATAATAGCTGGCTTTTATTTATCATACACACTGATACATAAAAAACCTAAATTTTGTCAAAACGCATAAAAGTTAAAAAAAGAGGAGGGTGAATGCAAAATCTCTGAGATTCCTACCTCAACAGCTACTTTTAAGTTATCCATAAATGCTTTATTAGACATTGCAGGTCTTCTCTAAAAATAAAACTATATATCAATAACACCATTGTTTATCTTTCTAAAGCAGCCTCATGCAACAAGCAAATTAAAGCAGTTTAATGCAACAAGCAAATGGACTTACCAAATGAGATTCTTTTAAGCATGCTTGTATAGCTCTTGTAAACACAGCATTAACAGCGTCCTAAATTACATATAACCATTAAATTTTTTAAAAAAGCACTCGTTTTTACACATACTTTGTTTGTCATCTGTAACTTATAGCATTGCATCTGTTTCTAGTTAAACAATCAATATATGAGTTCACAAATGTATCACATCCTGACTTCCTGATTTCTATTGTGAGGCCATTTTTGTTTTGTTAGTGTTATTATATTTTATACAAGCAATGAATACCATTGTATGACGAACAGATTCTGATGCCAGTCTTGTGTATGTTGAGTTAAACAAACTAATTATTTCATTAATATGTCGCTGTGATCGCTTTGTGCCTAATAAAGAAAATATGATAAATAATAGCTGATTGAAAAATATGTTATTAAAAGATAGAAAAAAAATGTTAAATTTTCCTTCATCAGCAAGCTCTTGATGCCATACAAAGAATTTCAAGTTACATTGTTTATTAAACAATTAGCTCATGTTAATTGTGATGACTGCAGTAACTTCCCTGTTGCTTTGTACATACTAATGTTCTTAGGATCAGATATAAGGGTTTAAGACTATATTGGCCAATACACGATAGGAGGGTTGCCATGCCTACCTGCTTCTTTTAATTATCAGGTATCAGACCTCTAAGATGCCTGGTTTTTTAGGACAAGGCTACAAATACCTGTACATTGTCCATTTAAAATTTTGGGTTTATAAGCAACAGTTAGAGCTAAAGATTCCCACTCGCCCTCCCTATACTATTAATAATGCTATGTAGGTTTTGCCAAAGTAACAACACTTCTTTTGTTTTTATGTGATGCAACTCTGGTCAAAGGATGGGGAGTATCACTGACTCGTCACCACATAACATTCGTCATCACGACCATTGTTAAAGACAGAGTGTTGCTAAGTGCAATGTGTGACTGGTTTGGACTG
Organism: Hydractinia symbiolongicarpus; assembly: GCF_029227915.1. Taxonomy (NCBI): domain Eukaryota; kingdom Metazoa; phylum Cnidaria; class Hydrozoa; order Anthoathecata; family Hydractiniidae; genus Hydractinia; species Hydractinia symbiolongicarpus. Next base: position 11,876,758 of record NC_079885.1, on the reverse strand, counting down.
GCTTATCACCAACGCATCAAAAATATGGAGACACTGTTGCTTTAGCTGCACGGTTTCCATGAACAACCATTTTGCTAAGAACGTTGTCAAGGTTTTAGTCCAGCAGTGGGAGCAATAGTCCTGGCTAATTACCATGTGTCTGTTTTACTGACCGGGATGTTAGGTTTGCCAAGTCAGCCAAAAAGGTTGGACAGATACATGGGTGTGGCTAGTTTATTATATCATTACTTGATATTATTATTCTATATCATTAGTTTATAATATTATTATTTATTTTAAAGAATAGGAAGAGAATAATGAGAAATGAGAATGTAATGCCCTGGGAGACATTCATGATGAAGTGCAGCCAAGATGTACATGTCATTGTGAGTGTGTCATACCATTGAAGTGCATTATGATGGAGAGAAAAATGAGATATGCTGTGGGAAACACTCACAATGGAGTAAGATATACATGTCATTGTGAGTGTCTCATAGCATTATGATGAAGAGAATAAGGAGATATTTCTTGGGAGACACTAACAATGGAGTGCAGCCAAGGTATACCTTTCATTGTGTGTCATACCATTCAAGTGCATATGCTGGGTTTATTACTGTCTTTGCCTTGGGCAAACATTTGGTGTTATTATCCGATTATGATTATCTGGCAATACATGGGTCTGACTCGCCTGTCCTTGTTTAATCTTGTTGCCTGGCATCCCGATCCATGCCCCAAATATACAATTGCGTTCCAATGTGAAGGATGTTGTTTAAATTTATTTCATAATACAATGTTCTATTATGTGTTATTCTTAAAGAGCCCAGACAATTAACAAATTTTTTTTAAAAAAAATAGAAGCAGCCTATGAATTGTTGGATTAAAATGGAAAACAAATTGTAGGATCATGTATATGTATTATTTTGGAGTTTTTTATCGAGCTTTGCACAGAAATAGTGACATTTCATCAAAAAGAGCTGTGTTTTGTTTCCTTTTATATTTACACCACACATTTAATCAAGTGTTAAAGTAATTGACTACTCTTTTAAAATTAAAGTTAATATACCTGTACCAGACCACAGAAAATCAATACAGTTTTGTAAAGTCTCCAAACTCTGAACAACAGGCTGTGCATGGGACGAAAATGCTAAAAATAATATGCACAGAGATGTTAATATCCAATTGCAACAGAAATACAACAATCCGTAACAACTGTTAAAAAACAACAACAAAAACAAAAGTAATATGCTGTATGTGTAAGTACCTCCACCGCCAAGAGGTTGATCTATGCATAAAACATGATAACTTTCTTCGTTTCTGTTAAAAAATGTCTCTTCAAATAGTATTTGAATCTAAATTAATTCAAATAAAAAACTTTTTTTTATTCAATATTTAATTAAGTAAAGCATTACAAAATGCCTTAATCCAGAATAAAAGTATATTTAAAAGGAAACAAATCAAACACTGCACTAATATCATGAACTTACAGATTTAACATCTTCAAATCCCTTTGTTGTAACAATGAATGACCCATTAATTTTGACCTCCTGGAAAGTAAACATATAACAAAAATAGATATGAGTGAAAGATTCAATAACATCAACAGATCGGGCTGGCTATAGAAATTTTTAAATAAATTTCAAGACCACTAAACATAGTATAATATTTTCCTATACGTTCTAAATTGAATAACAATTTTATTCTGACTGCGATGACAAGGCATTTCAAAGAAACAAGAGAACAAACAACTCAAATAAATGAAACGTATACAAAAATCTTGTGAGTAAAGTAAATACCAATGCAAAAATGACTGTCATAAAATATAAAAAGATTCTTGATACATAAAATTTTTTTTAAAAGGGTGTTTTCTTTGACTTTTTCAGACCAAACAAACTCCATAACTTTCTCCTTGAGTTACTGATAATTTATACACTAAATGATTTTTACAAGGCGTAAGGCGTAAAACTTACCTTTTCATTTACTGTTTGGTATGTATTATTTGTTTCATTTAACAGTTGAAGGAGATGTGTTTCAAATTGTTCTTTCTTATATTGTGAACGAGATGTCGTTCCTTTCCTTGGGATACATACCTGCAAACAAAAAAAAAATAATGAAAATATTTCTTGACATTTCCTGAGGTTTCTGGGGCTGCCTTTATGAGGCCATTTTAGGGCATGCTCAATTGCTTGGGAGCTCTAAACCATCTTCTGTTTTATTTTTCTTGGTTAACTGAAGTTGCATTGAAACAGATTATAAACATTAGAACAATATAAAGAAATAGAAAGATTTACAGAACTCTGTTTTCTATTCACCTTTAATGTTAGATTAACTCAATAATATCTCAGAATATTGTTGTTGTTGTTGTAGTCTTAGCTTTCGGAACAATTTTATGCTAACCAAGGAAAAATTGATTTAGGTGTGCTACATAGATGCGAAAGGCAAAACTTGATGAGAAGTTGACAAATGCAAAACACATACAAAAAGTTTTATTGAAAAAGCCCGCAATTCAAGTCATATAAAATTGCCGAAACACACTTTTCCTATGCTGAATGTTTTTAAATGTGTTTTTTCTACTATGGATGATATAAGTTTGTCACAAAGAGTTCTAAAAAAGACTAGTTATAGGTCTCACATGCAAACATTTAATTTTAAAAACTTTATTTAAACATTTTATTCTATTTTTATCCATTTATGTACATATAATATACAATATTTTTTTTATATATACTTAATACTTCAAGTTAAGGAAGAAATCTTGTTGTATAATTTATGGAACCCCAATAAATGTTAATGATAATAATTTTTATTGTAACAAATAATTCTGCAGACAACCAATCAAACTAAATATATAAATTAAAATTTGGTATAAGTTCATCCGATATTTGTTCTGAAGCATACCATTTGGAATGAAAAATAAAAGGGATCAACTTTACCAACAAGGAAAAATGAGTCAGAAATAAAACAGAAGGCAGGGACAAACTGAAAAAAGAAGAACAAGAGTTTCAGTAACATACTTTTTTTAAGGTTCCTAGCAAAAACAACAACTTTATCTTATTTAAAAAGACTGAGTTTCTTCAGTTGATGAGTATTCATCGCTGTCTCCAATAACATTTGCACTGCTGGTAAATTTACCTTGATAGCCCTCTAAAGTCAGGTTTTTTAACTCACTTAAATACAGCCTTATCCACTGCCTGAAAAAATTTAGAAATTGCTTTCACAACTTTTGCCTGCTTCACCATGGTCAAAAACGACCATTTTTTAAACAATAGTGACACATTTCCTACCCCCTGTTACTATTTTCAAGATTTTTTAAAAAAAACACACTTCTATTTTGGACACATAAAAGGTTTTCATAATTAAAGCTAGAGAAAAAAAATAAAGTTCTGGTTCATGGTATTATAATTAGCCTTGAATTGTCAAATTTATAATGCTCAACATGGGTACAGAATGCAAGTTTACAATAAGTAATATTTTTGAAAAAAAAAGATAAAAAACAGGCCTAGTTTAAAAATGTAAATGAGATAAAAAAAAGTGTTGACTTCACCCTCCAGATTAAATTGTAAAGAAAAAAAAAAGTTTGTAATTCTATTCAATCACTTAAGTAAACACAACCATATATTAAAAACAATATGAGTTTTATCGATGTTCTGTAAATTACATTGCAAAAAAAACATGTGTTTGAAGAAAAGATAAATGTTACATTGAGTTGGTTTGATTCTCTCACTCTCAAAGTACTGCAAAATATTTCGTGTGCGCCAATTTTTGTGCATGCGAAATGAGGTTGGTGTGCACAATGTTTTTTTAAAAATCTGATATGATGATTTTATTGGATTACAATTCTTATCAGCAAACCTGTAAAACGAAAGGAATTTCAACATATTTCAGGTGGTTTTTTGTCTCATTGTGTTTAATTTGAGAAAACATTTAAATCAAATCAGAATGATCAATAATAGTTTTTTGTTGTTGACGTCATCAAATTCAGCACTAACTTTGAATTTTGTTAACGATTTTGAATGTGAAATGATATTATAGAAAGTCATAATTGCTGTTTACATATTTGAGATATTAGAGAAGTATTTAAATTTGGTGTAAATTTGTCTTACTTAGCAACGTTAATTTAACTAAATTATTTAGATTCAAAAAAATATTGCCCGATTTTAGTATATGAATCTAGTTTTGTTTGGTTATATTCTTACGTTTCTGACTTGTTTCTTATGGATTGGAGCAGATGTAAAAATTATGATGACGTCATAGGGGGAATGGGAAAAACATCAGAGGAGTCAGAAAAAAATCAATGATATAACAATAAAAATACATGACAGTAAGAACAATGGAATCAATAATTGTTGTATAGTTGCGAAGAACTTAGTAACAATATTAATACACATAAGACACAAAATAATATAACAATGTAAGGTAAGAAGTTAGCAAAAATATTTTTTTCAGAATGTTACTCAACATAAAAAAGTGTTGCCATGGCAAAACTTCAGCATAATTCCCCCAAAATATTTTGGGGAAAAAAGCTACATAAAAGTTAGGAAAAGTCACAAAATTTGAAGGTGTACCTATAAACACATAAAAAGTTATTAAAAAAAGTTTAAGAGTGGGGAAGCACGAATAGGATTAACCTTCTACAAACATGCTTTCATTATTTTACAATGATATAAAATAATTTCTTTCTTTTAAGCATAAAAAGGGGATGCTGACAAAAAGGTAAACACAAAATGTTACAATATTTCAGCTTTTTTAGCCTAATTCCATAGAGTCCTTAAAAGGTTAAAAGTCCACATTCTTTACAAACACAATACACTGCCAGACAAAAGGCATTTTAAAGAAAAAAACTGTTTTTTAATAAAGTATTGGTTAAAACAATTCTTTACAGTGAAACAAACTTACCGTCCACCTGTTGTCTGTTGCATGCTGGTATAACTCTTTTCCTTTGGTAGTCAATGCTTTATAAAAAGGATTAACAAGCAAATCTTCATCATAATCCATGGCCTGATAGTTTTTTATTTATTTCTGTAAATAAAATACACATATAGCCTCTTCACAATGTCAAAACTTAAAAACAGACAAAAGACTGGAGCTAATTTATTGGCCACCATATCATTATTATGAATGGTGGCCAATAAATTATGCCACAATCTTTATAACTTGAGTTATTGAAAATGACCCTGAAATAAAAAGGATTGGCCTTAGCCCGAGGACTATTTTTATTGCAAAAAAAGGTGTTTACATATTGTTAGTTTTATCATCAGCTGGTCCGAAGAAATATCAACTCAGGGAAACTTTTTGTTCAAACAACAATGAGCTGTGTGACAGAATCTTTATAATATTTTCAGCGAGGAGTCTATTAGAATTCATAAGCAACAGCAATAAAAATATGAAAATAAACTTTACTGTATATACATATATACTGAATATACGGACAAGCTTTCGGGGCATACTGCACCACATGATTATGTCTCTACAAGCATGGTTCAAGTTAGTTTTGACATAATGAGTGACATTACAGCTGCTACATTTAAATCGATAAACTAGGCTGGATCGTAAAAGTTTTGGAATTCTATCCTTAAATCGAAGTAATTAATGGAGTCTTATAATAGCATGAAAAATTACTAATATCTTACAACAAGGCAATTTATCACTGTAAACTTGTTCCAACATCAAGCTACGTAATACTGAAGAAAGTAAAACAAATATAAATTCCTTCTTAGGAGCAGTGTGCACCATTTCAGGTGTAAAAATTCTACTGAGAAATGTGTAAATGCAAGAGTCAACTAACACCATATTGGCAAGCATTTCTTTTGAAAACATCCTTGAGAAAAACAACCTTGTAGTGTAATTTTTATAAAGAAGAACAAATGCAAAAACAGCAATACAACAAGGTGTAAACCAGGCCATGTTTGTACCACTAAAGGTACTAAAATTAGTAAAAATATCACTGAACATAGATTTTAGGATAAACATTAGGATAAACAGGACCCTTATCTTTTCTGACACAAAAACATTTTGTTCATTATGGGATGCAGCATGCCCCCAAATTCTTGTCAGTAAATACATAGATCTGTTGAAAACTGTTTCTTTTGGTTTCTAATGTTTATAACAAACACAGCTTCCATCATTACTATGAAGTAACTAAAAAAAGCCTAATTTTTAATATTTAAATAAAAATGTATATCTGACTGTAACTAGTATAAGTATAGTACTGCCAAAAGGTTTGTTAACATCGTGTTCGAGTAAGGTGCATGGGAACCGAGATGACATTGTGGTCTGCACAATTAAAAAATTTCAAAATATCATTGTTTTCACAAACAATCATGTGTTCCACGATCATATTCGCAAGCTCCACAATTTCTTGTTATTGTTATTGTTAAAAAAATATGTGTTTCATAAAAGTTATATAATTTGTTTATTTCAGCTTTTATCTTGTTCCATGAAGCATAATGTTTTTTGCTCTTGCTTGACATATTTCTATGATCCCGTTTTCATGATTATTAAACAATCTAAGGGGATCTTTTCGCTTTCTACGATGCCGTTTCCATGATTTTTAAACAATCTACAGCGATCTTTTCACTTTCTACGGTCCTGTTTTCATGATTTTTAAACAACTACGGCAATCTTTTTGCTTTCTACGATCCCTTATAAATTTTAAACGATTTACAGCTATCTTTTCACTTTTTACGATCCCGTTTCCATGATTTTTAAATGATTTCTGGCGATCTTTTCACTTTCCACGATGCCGTTTTTATGATTTTTAAATGATCTACAGCATTCTTTTTGCTTTCTATGATCCCTTAGTCATGTATTTTAAACAATTTACAGCGATCTTTTCGCTTTCTATGATGCAGTTTCCATTATTTTTAAACAATCTATGGTGATCTTTTCACTTTGTACGATGCCGTTTTTATGATTTTTAAAAACAATCAGCAACCTTTTTTCGCTTTCTATGATCCAATTTTCATGATTTTTAAACAACTTTTTGTCGCTGCTCGTTTGACGAAGGATCAAAAATCTAATAAAATAGCTAGATTTACGAACAATTAAAATCAAATTGTTAACTTTTTTATAACCGTTGGTTTTTAATTTAACTTAATTATTCAGTAATTTATTCTTTGTTGTTGTAACAATAGAAAAAAATTATCATAGAGGCTATGATTCAAAGTTTAATTTTTAATCGTGTACACCACAATAAAATATGCATTGTGGACTTTTGTCATTTGTGTGTAGCGCAAGAAAAACACGAACCATGATGTTAACAAATATTTTTACAGTACTGTAATCATGACACCAATCTAAAAAGACTCATATAAGGAATTTTAACATTAAGATACATGTTTGCTACAGTACAAATATTTTCCTGTGCCAGGAATGAACCTTTGCAGGACTAAAACAGCACTGTTGGTTTTTTGAAAATTATCAAAATGATATATAAAGTAAAAGGTTATGATACGCCGTGAAAGGCTAAATATGACTTCTTAAAGAGGAAATCCCCTACAAAATAACCAGTTATTGAAGCAAAAAGTAAATTTCCCTAAGTATAATACACCCACAAAGACATAGTAATAAAGTTATGCTGCAAAAGCTTTTCTCAAAGTTTTTTAAAAATAAATATATATACATAATAGAAATGAAATGTTTTTTTAAAAATGCAAAAAGTCTTTAAAGCAAAAAACATGCATGTTGGACTTTTTTAATATCAATACAGTTTTATGCACAATTAATTTTCCATGTAATTTTGAAGTCGCTAAATTTAAATTATTTTTAACATTTTTAAATAATGAAACTCAGTTATAAAAATTATATACTTTATTGTTTTACTGCAAAGCTTTTGGTAAATCTTCACAACATTATATAGTCCTTGCAAAGATCATAAAAGTTATTACAATATAGAAAAGATAAGAAGGCTTTGTTTGCAATCTGTCAAATGAGAAAAGAGATAACAAATCCCTGTTAATTTCTAGTGAATTTCTTGATTATAAGATACTGACCTGAGGACCAGGCAAAAAACTTAGCTTAAGCTTACATGTTGTCGCAAACATATACAACAGGACATATACATATAGGTGAATATTTATAATCGCACATCCATATTTCATTCTCAACAAACAATGCTTCACCCCAACCATACCTGTGATCATGACGGGCGAGTATAATGTGTGTAAGTCATATTAAAGAATAACTTCAATATAATAGGGTTGTAAATTCTGGCACGCGTTCCATGCTCACATTCGGATGGGACATGGATTTTTTTGGGAAATGCACTTTAAAATATAACCAATTAAAGAAGATTACCAGTATTTTAAATATATTAAAGATTTGAAGCCAGAGTCAGAGAAGAAAGATATCCTTGTATGATCAAGTCTTAAATTTACAAAGGTTTTACCATATAAACAGCATGTTCACGGCATACTAACACCTGTTCATGATGTCAGCTGTTATAACAAATATTCTGTATCTCGCCTTTGATTGCCTTAAACACGTATTATGTGAAAGTGTCTGTGAAATATTCAGTCAGGTTTATAAAATTATACTCTGCAAAGATTATTTTTGTACTTTTCCAGATGTAAAGCATCACCTTTATTTCCCTATAGTATTGCTTATCTTGAATATTAAATCTATGAAAACTACAATTTCAATAAGAGATACTCATTCCTTATTTTGGTTTAAAATTATATTGCCAGTTTATAAATGTTTGCTGTTGTTTTTGAATAATAGCTAGCTGGCCACAATCAGTTAATATAAAAACATGAATGTAAAATTAGAGATAGTAAAATTTGATATTAAGTATTAAATTTAATAAGTATTAGGAAGAAATACAGAAAGAAAAGAGAAAAAAGGGAAAATTCTAAACCACACTGTAACAACAAACTAGACAAGACAGAAAGCGTCGGACCGAGTGTACCCTATGTTTATTTTGAAATTATTCATAAGCTCGTCAAAAAAGCTAAAAGCTTATTTCGTACCTAAAGGGTTAGGTTATTATTTGTTCTCCGCCACCCGATTTTGATAGGTTCCACCCGATGTAGGGCGCATGTCCAAAGTCAAAAAAAAAATGTTTTTTTTATTGTACACATAACTAGTGTTAACTTAAATTTATTATTTACAATTATTTTTTTTAATACTACTGTCTATTTATTCTGATTGTTCGAGTGTTATGATTGTTTTTGAATTTTAAAATCTCTTCACAGAATAGATTATTGATTAATCGCTGCCTACAATCCTTGAAAAAGAATTGGAGAGTTCAATGTCATTGATTGTTGCAGGTTCCTTACCCCACAATGAGCGTGCGCCTCTGATGCATAGTAAAGTTGATCTCAACAAACTAAATGAGATCTTCGACCTTATGAAGTTGGTCGATTGTTGAACTGGGACATCCCGCTATTCAGCAATCATCTCTGATAGTTGTTTGTAAAAAGCTCCACACTCGCGACCCATTCCTCCATTTGTTGAGAAGACAAGGGGACTGAAGGTCCCACATTCCAACTATGTTTACTCGCTCGTTATAATGGCGTTTTTTTTCATCTTCATTCCTTTTGAAGCACTTGCTGCTTCCAACGCACAACCAAAGTCTAGGCCATGATTTCATTTAGCACCGGGCTAAGTGGTCCCGACACAGGACGCACAACATAATTAGCACACCTTCATACTTTATCGATATAAAAAACCCGACAGACGTTCATTCACAGTACTCCAACCAAATAGACCCAACAGACGAACCCTCATTGTCTGACATCCTCTCTATCGCTACATAACAAATACATATTTTTTTCTGTCAATAATCCATAACCAATGTAATATCGCATAATACTGCATAATACCTTCATAATACTATCTATCGCTTCATGACAAATACATATTTTTTCTGTCAATAATTCATAACCAACGTAATAATATTGCATAATACTGCATAATACCTTCATAATACATAAAAGCAAACATGCGAATTTGGTCTTCCCAAGAATACGGTCAAAAAGCCACAACGAAAGCAAAGGTTGGGCCTACAAAATAACTTAAGCATCGTTAAGCCGAGCGAATATTTTGCTTAAAAAAAAGGGCAACTTCAGCCAAAAGTTTTGTTCCCATTTCTGATATCAGACAGATCTTGTTTTCCCCTACAATTGACTATTTGCAAATTTTATGTCAGTTAGACACTTCACTGTTTGAAACACTTAACAATGTGGGTCCTGCATTCTGAATGTATATTCGACACTGCCGACGCAATTACCCTCATACGTAACATTGGTAACGGCGTTTGCTGAACATGCCTGTGTTGTGAACCTAACTGCCCAGTTAATCCTCATGATCCCGATGCAATGTGATGACAAACTTAAATACGAGGTATCTATAACTTTGCAGTTGCAAATGTTTGTTTAAGAGCAGTGTGCATATTTTTCTTACTACCTAACCATGGTTGTGGAATTAACTTTGACTACTTTTGTATTCCTCCTAACTGGCAGTGCAAAAGGTAATTTTTTGTGTGTGATTTGCAATATTTTTTACACAAGACAGGATTTCGAATATAGACAATTTATTTAAATAATAAAAGTAAGACTACATAAAAACCACTAAGTTTTTATTTATTGGCTGCATTATCCTCTGTCGTTATTTACATCTTCAGTGAAACTATGGATCTGGATACTGTGGTAGTTACTAGCTTTTCAAACCAGTATAAATTCATTTCCCTTTAAACTTTCCACCGCCTGTTTTCGTCTTTTTTTTTGCTGGCGTTTTTTCTTCGCTCTAAACATAAAAAAAAATCCATGAAACGATAATGGTACAAAATTTTCGTGTGACTTCTAGTATGGGTTAAATACATGAAATGTTCATAAACGTTTTTCCAGAAGTATCAACTTGAATGCAGGAATCTTTCCCTTTTTTTATTTACTCTGCGACAGTTAATATTTGAAAACGGTTAAACTTACCTTACGCTTAACTGGTTTATTGGAAGGTATCACTTTAAAGAAGCTATCCATGCGCCCTTGTGCAGATGTCTTTTTTGCTTTTAATATCTTCTTAGCTCCGTTCCGTATTCTATCCTCACTACAAAATTTGAATTCAATTTCAATTAAATAATTTTAAATCAATTTTACACTATTTAACATGGAATAAAATTAAAGGTGCGAATTAAGAAACGCTTTATACCTAAATCCTTTGTCTTTCACCATATATTCAACCAGTTTTTCCTCATCAGGTTCTCTCCATTTCAACTATAGTAAGTTGGAATATAACAAAACGAAAAGATCTATACGCAGGCTCAAAGGTTTTAATTCAAAGTAAATATACTATGTCATCACAAAACAGACAGACAGACAGACAGACAGACAGACAGACAGACAGACAGACAGACAGACAGACAGACAGACAGACAGACAGACAAACAGAATTACTTACATCAATTTTATCAGCCGGGGTCACTTCTGGATTTAAAAACAATTCTCTCGCATCCTAAGATCAACATAAAAATCAGTTTCATGGTTTGCGTATAGAGTTGCACCAGCATTTTCTGATTCTTTATATAAAATGAAGTGCATTGGTACAATAATGCTTGACATAACCGACATGAACGACGCATAAAACAAAAATATTATTTATATTTCTAACAAGACTGTATTGTATTTAAAATTAAAGATAAACCCGTTGAGAAAAAATAATAGCACGAATGTATTACCTCGAACATCCAATTGTCTGGTACTTTGTATTTCTAAAAATAGAAAAAACACATTGATTCTGCAAAACGAAATTCCCTGTTTGACGAAAATCCTCAAATAACAAGTTTTCTGTTTCACTGTAAAAGGTTGATGGGGTTAATAACAAGGCCTTTACTGCGACTACGCCCCGCCGAGTTGTAACTTTGTGTAAAATATGCAAAAAAAGCTCGCACTTCCTAGAAGTTTTTTGAATAATGTAAATTCTCACAATATGACCATTCTGGGATACATTAAAAATCAGCGCAAAAACGCCAACTTTTCTGACATTAAAGTATGAGCATAAAGAGCTTTCTCGTAAAAAAAAAAGGATTACAAATATTTTTTGTTTACCTTTCCATCTACTTTTTTCACTATTTCTTCCAATGATTTATGTTCTTTGATTAATTTTATGGCAGTAACAGGACCTACACCTGCAGTAAGAAAAAAGTAATGTTTAAACACGTCACTAGAATCAGTCACAGTTGAAAAAATGAACCAAACAAACATAAAACTAGACGAAAACATCAATACATAGGAATACAAAGCATTCAAAGACAAGTTAAGACAAGTTAAAAGCAAATGGGGTATATTTGAAGACAGGCTCGTTTTCTTAAATCACTACAAAAGATTATCTTTTATACCTTTGATAGAATCGCAATAATCACAACCCAATAAAATGCATAGATCGATAAACTAAAATAAAAAAAAGTGTTATAATGGAAAACCTTCCAACATTAGGGAAAGGTAATTTAAGACATTGTGTATTGCACCGTGACCTGGTATTATTCACAGTACAGGTCAGGGTGGCAACAGTTTGACAAGTGGAGTTAAGGAGATCAGGGCAAAAAATAGGAAAATTTAAAGAAAATTTAACATTTATCATAAAGTCAAACATCATCTTCAATAAGTTAACAGTGGAATTAAGGGACAATAGAAATAACGAAATGCTACAAAAAATCACAAAAAACATTTTTAATAGTGAATAGTACAAAGGTTGTCAAAAATTTTTAAAGGATTCAAGAATCTCTGCTGGCATTACTGCTTTTATTAAAACTATAAAGACAACTTTATTTTGCGTTTTATCACAGTTTTTTTCGTAGTATACTTAACGACTACAAAAAACACTACCTGTTCCTTCGATAGTTCCAATTCGTTCAGTACTTTGTCATAATGGAATTCTTGGATAGGCATTTTCCTATAATTAAAATATTATGAAAGAATAAAAACTAAAATACGTTTCAATACACACATACACATTTTTCAACAAAATTGACATAACAAAATTGACAGGAAATAATTGCTGTTATGCATCGTTTAAGCCCCCGTTTTCTCCTTTGTGTAAATCTCTTTCCTGTCAAAAACCTTTGAAAAACACACACTCTTAAACGTCAAGAACTCAAAAAGCACATAGGAGCTTAATCAGCGCAGTCTATAAACAGTAAAGTCACCGGTTTAATTTTCAAGTGAAACATACTTTTTGAACAACTTATTTTTCTTCAAACTCAATTAAAGTATTGACCTAACCTTGCCTCACTAAAAGTCAGATGTCTTAACAATATGTTTGTACCAAACGTTAACGAATCCATATCTTCTGAGCCCATTGCATAAACCTGCAACGTTTATAAGGTTATATACAACACTAATTGTGTACTCTTTAATTTTTACTTGCAGCAGTTTGATTTTACAAATAGAATTGTTCATGTATGATCTACTGATTGCCAGGTGTTTCATGATTAAAAAATTTATTAAATGCAACAAATAAAAAAAAGGAATAGTAGAAATGTCTAGCATGGTTAAAATAATCCACCTCACTCAAAAGTTAGAAGCTTAAAAACTTTATGGGGTTCCCAGGTTAGTAAAATATTTAAAAGCCATGTTGCCAGGCTAGCCACACAAATTGTATTTTTAAATTATAGGAGATTTTAGGTATTGGCGCAAAAACTGGGTAAAAGAACCAAAATAGAAAAACTTAGCATTAAGTTCGCATTTTTAGGAGAAGATTTGGTTTTCCATATATCTTTCAAAACAACTGAATACTATTTTACGAGAAATGAACTAGAATTATTTTGACCAGATAGTAGGAAAATTTTAATTTTAATTTTTTGGGTAGGAGCATTAAAAGTAACTCAAGCAAAAACAAAAAAGATTACCTTGCCTCCTTTCACCAATTCTGCACATTGAGCTTCAGCTTCACATGGTGCCTACAACATGTTTTTAAGTTTAAGTAATACAACAGATAAATGTTTATTAAAGATAAAAAACAATACCAATAGTATGAAAAAATAATACTATGAACTAATTACAAATTTTAAGGCTTCTTATCCTGTCTGAAGCTTGAAACATGTGGAGAAAATTTAGAGAACACAAATGTGCAGCGTCATTTCTTTGCCAAAAAAACTAAAATAATAACTTTTGCACAAAAAATCTAAAGCATAATTTCTGTACATAAAGAATTCTTTTTTAAGTGAATATGGAAATCGGTGCTAAATATGGTATAGTTGAAATCCTCGTTCTTATTCTAGTTCTATTCCGTGAAAGCCGATCCTGAAAAAACAGTCCCAACTTACATCAACATATGGAATACCCATCAAATCAAGCAGCTGTTTACATTCTTGGTTATGTTGTGGTGTAACTTTCACCTAAAATACATTAGCTATTATATGTCTGAATGTCATTGGTTTTATTCAAACAAACACAACCATTTTTTTCTGCATGGTAATATCAATGCACAGTCGCATTCCACATGTGCAGAACTAACTCAGTATTGGAAGAAACGGTTGTTAAAATTGGCTCCTGGCTGGAAAAAAACAATGACAAGCATCTTCATTCTGAAGGTATTGCCCTAAAGCTCGGTCTCCTAGCAGCTAAAAGGATAACATCATAAAAATGTTATCTGTTATAAATGAGATGTCAGAGAAAAAAATGCCCAGGAATTAATTTTTTGTGGATGACTTATAGCACTTTATGTGAAAGTAAAAATTTTGCGTATTATTATTACAGATTATTTTGATTAACAGGTTCGATCATCTTTTTACTCCCAATTTTTTTAAATATTGACGAATACAAAATTGCTGCAACCAAAATGGATGAAAGATCACTTTAAAAGAAATCAAAAAGTGTTTTTATTAAAAGTTCCTCTACTTTTTATAACTTTAAATAAAGCTTAAATAAAAGGATGACTGTACTATACTGAATAGGATTATAAAATTCATGAATTTTCCAACAGACTTAAGTTTCTTCATTAAAAGACCAACCCTGTAAATTCTAGTAAAGAGCTTACTAAACGTCTTGAGAACTTGTCAATGTTTTCTTGATCCCCTAAAGAATTAAACAAAATTAAATTAAAAAGTAACAATGATTATAATGTGCAGGGTTCCCACTCATTTTGCAAATGACTTTTTTAGGATTTTAGCTATTTTGTTAGGAGATTTTTTTAATACGCAGGGAAATGACATACAAAAATTTAAGAAATTTTAGGAGAATTTGAATTAGTGAGGGTAACTTAGCAAATGTTCCTAATTACGCCCTAACCTTGGAAATAAAAAATAATTGAATTTTTCTAAGTTATATTTCTGCCAGAATAGGGAAAAAATATTATTAAAAATAAATGAAATGTTCAAGCAAACTATCCATGACTTATTTTTTTCTTTTTCGAGCGAAATATTTTGGAACAAACTTTTATACTTTTTAGACACCTGTAAAGGGATATATACTAATAGTTATGCATTATTACTTTATGGATGACAGGTAAAAAACAAACAGGTAGAAATGTCCAAATAACAGACTTGAACATGTCTTTCTATTCGACCATCCTTTACACTGAGGCATTCAACTAGGTTTTATAATATTCAAATATGAAATTAACATGGCTAACTGAAATTAAATCATAATGGAGGTGAATACCAAAAAGTATCAAGATATTTCAGGCAAAGTATAAGTCCCAGTTAACAGATTCTCAGACAGAAGATTTAATAGATTAATAAGTTATAGTGATATAACTTATGCAGAATATAAATATTTCTGACCACAAAAAAATCCATTATACAAATAGAATTTCGTAAATAGTTGTTATAGGAGTATTTGCAAAAAATCAGGAAATTTTAGGATTATTTAGGAGGATTTTATTTTTTCAGGATTTTTTAGGATTTTTAGAAGGCCTGTTGTTTTTTGTGATTAATTTCGTTCCACATTTATATCACAGGACCTTACCATTTATAGCATAATCAATTTTTTTAAAAGACTTTTATCCAGCAGAAGATGATGCAAATGTCAACAACTATCAACACACGAAAAAACAAGGTATACACGAAGTAGTGTTTTACCTGTCTCATTTGCCTTGTCTAACTGCTTCTGTGCTTCTTCTCTTCGTTCGGTTCGTTTTGCAAGCTTTGAAATTAAAATTAATTTGGAATCAATCATTAAAATTACCAAGAAAACATAAAAATACAGTAATGTTGGCTAAATACAAAAACCAGTGCATAGATGAATTCACCTCTCCAGATTTCATTTTTGGTGGCTTTCCGTCAAACACATAACTAAAAAAAATATTAATACTATACTATTATTATTATACTAAATACCCATGGCAAAATCTCCCTTAAAGCACCTAAAAACAACTTAACCCCACCTTAAATAAGCAAGCTTTTGAACAAATGTCCCTTATCAACCACTGAAGAAATAAAATAATCCTGTAGTTTCACACAACTAATGTTTATTAAACATGTAATGTTTACACTGTAAGCAGGATATACATTTAGAAAAAAAAATTATTTCTGCTACAGAATAGTAAATTAATTTTTTGGTAAACAATTCTTCCGTAAAGATTTTAGAAAAAAGTAGAACTTACACAGGTTTGATCCCATTATCAAGCATTCTTATAGTTCTGTAAAATAAACCCATCAAGTGGCTAAAAAAACCAACATAAAATAATCTTTTTTGTCATGATCAGTTATATATTAGTTGTGAGGAAGTTAGCGTTGGACAGCAAGAAGATATCTAGTGGTTAGACATATAATACAAAGCTTAAATATCAATGGCTTAAATATTTAAAGGGTGAACGCACATGGGTTAAATATTGCAATTCAAATGTGTATGGTGAGCAGTTCATTACATAAGTTATGCATATAATTTAATTTGCACAAGAAGTTAAATTATTAAGACCAATCTAACCGTTGGGTTTAAAGCTCTCATTTTGAATTATAGTTTGATTGTTTCATAAATGGTTATCTGATAGCTTTGCTTTTACTTGTTAAAAGTTGCAGGGAAGAAATTGTATGTTGGACAGCGATTGATCCCCCACTTGTGTAAAGGATAAGAACAATGTGAGATTGTGTAAAAATTTCTGTAGTTTGATTAGTGAGTCCTGTAAAAGAATTATAGCGTTATAGCGTAGCGTTTTTGTGATTTTATAATTCAAGTTTCATATATCAAAAAATACTACAATATTTTAATCTTTTTATACTCATCTTTTAGAGCAGTAAAGTTAAAAAATTGACTGAAAAAATATAAGTAAAAAACTGATAGTAAGGAATATTATTTTATAATAAATTGCATGATCCATTCTAAGCACTGTTAGCGTTGTAATGTTGAATACCGTGATCAAGTGCCTTATGACTCTACTCATAATTTTTTGTACATGGGTTTAAATTGAATTTGGATGGAACTTGCTCTTCATATAGCCACTTTGCGATGTAAAGGAATTTTCTTCTTACCTTTGCTACTTGAAATTTGAATTTGGAAGATCACAGGCGCGTTGCACACCCAGAATTATTGCCTATTTAAAACCTTTAGAAATGGCCTGATATATACCTTGTAGTTTCACCTGATTCGTTAGTTAGTTGGCTTCCATCAGAACGAACAGCAATTAAGAATTGATAAATACTCATGGAAGCATCTATTGCTATCTTGCGACCTAAAAAATAGATGAGATGTGTATACTAAAATCCATTGGAGGAAAAACAACACTACATTTTAAATAAAGCCTAGAGTTAGCTTTACAGGACAGAACATTAGAAAAATAAATAAGATGAAAATCTGCTGTTTAAAGTTATTTTTGAAAAAAAAAACTTTTAAAATATATAGTCAAAATCCAATAGCGAATTTTTTTGGAATGACATATGCAGTCTTCATTTATTTTAGATTTTTGATATTTAACAAATCGATAAAAAAGCATATTAGTTTTTATCTTCCTTAAACTTAAAGGGAACCCAAGTTTTAAAAGGTTGGACTTTTATTATTAAAACGAACATGATCCTGTTTTGATGGCTTTCAAACAATCTACAGGAATAATATTGCTTTGATAGTTTTTAAATGATCTATGGTGATGTTATCGCTTTTTCTGAAACTGTTTATGATGATTTTTAAACAATCAATGGCAATGTTTTTGATTTCTATAATCTCAGGGTCTGTCCACCATTTGTATCTATGATTTTGTCGTTATTGTTGTGCACTAAGACAATCTTTGTGGCTGAGTTGGCTTGTTGGCTATGTTGCCTTGCTCTTTGGTTACATTGCTTTTTAACTATGTTTGATATAGGGTGGATTGTCGGGTCTTTCACAAAATGTGGTTAAAACTATGAAGGTAGCTAGTATACCAACCAAATTGTTTGAATTTCTTAATTCAATGACAACAATGACTGGCTGTGACATGATATACCAAGCCTTACGTCCATAATGTACCATATTGCCATTTTTAATGGCACCTAACTTGTGCTCTTTACAGAACAGACAGCCTAAACATCACTGGGGTAGATCACACATAAGAAATTTTTGCGTGGTGGGGTATGTCATTTGTTATGTCTATTGTTATCTTTGTAATCATTCATTAAATACAACAAATCTATATTATTAAGAAACAAGACAGGTCAGAGAACATTTTTAAGAAAATTTTTTCATTACCATGTGTACTCTCCTCCACAGATCCCCTTTAGTAATTTGTGTCACGTCCTAATGTCAAGTCTGGTTTTTGAGCATCAGAAAAATGAACTAGCTTATGTTTCAAGCAGCTACTAGCTCCATCTGAGACAAGTCACATAGTATTGCAACCATTTTAATGATAAAATAGACTTTAAAAATAATTCCAGTGGATCTCACATTGGAAAAAACACATCACAGAATTAAGACGCAAACCACGAAAATAGGATGTTTTTGATGGTTTCTTTTTTTTTGCTCGACCCGGCGCAAACACCCACCTTGTTCACCGGCATTTTTGCAAAATTGTTTTCAGGGATGGCTTATAGTCAAAACCATGAAGTTATGTTGTGAGCGAAGTTGCTAGATTGTCGCTACAGCTGTTTGTTCAGATAATCATGTAACTAGGACGGTATACATTAGCTAAGGGGCCACATCCATACTTACATTGCCACGAGAAATGTCCAATGGACAGTTGTGTGTACCTCTTAAAGTGCAATGGTGCAAAAGAACCTCTCAAAGTGCAAAACGTTTCTTTCGTGGCAATTTGAAACTATGTTTTTGCCCACTACCATCAACGAGCGATGTAGAGTTGGACTTCACTCTAGGGACACGTGAATAAAGTGTGTTCTTCACGTGAACGTATATATAAAGGACGAGCGACCCCGTGGATTTGTCCACGGGTTAATGACTAGTCTTTTTAATAATAGCTACTGTCTGTCTTCTGTCCGCCTGTCACTCTTAAATAGTAGCTTAGCGGCGCAAGTAGTAAGACGCACGCAGTGCGGTATAAAAAGGACGGACGAACCCGTGGATTTTTCCCACAGGCTAACAACTAGTATATCCAATTCAAGGTGAAGGGGAACAGGCTATTTCGCCCTAACACGGGACCACCCCAAAGAACCACGGAAAAGGCTTTTCACCTTTGTAGGATAGGTTTTTTTTTATGGAAAAATAACTGCCACGAGTGGACGTGGGTGGGTGTCTTTGAAAATAAACGTCCATTGGACGTTTCTCGTGGCAATGTGAGTATGGATGAGGCCCCTAAATAAGTTGTCCTATTTCTTCACAATATATTTAAGCATTGAAACTTGTCTAAAGGTATTCTGGCTCCTTGCTCTTCCAACTTTTCAAAAGCAAACACTAATTAATACACCTTCAGTAAAACATAAAAGCAAGCAGAGCCGTAGCAAAATGGCTATATTAACTGATACAGCAGAAAAGAGTGGTCTTACCAAAGTAGTTTTTTATTTCGTTTTCTTTCATTGACGAGGGGGCATGGTCGCCTAGTAACTTTGTTAAACCATGAATACCCATTTTCTTTGAAAATATATGCGTTTTTTTGATTCTTAAATATCAAAAAAATAAACTGAATCTTTGTGACATAAAAACGAGAAAATCTCCCGCCAGTTTCTACCAAAATGTTTTTATTTGTGCAGATTATAAGTAATTTGTCGAAACCACGCAAGTCCCTGAGGCCACGCAAGTCCCCGGCGACTGCGATCCAAAAAAGTTAGACCGGCGTCTCTCTTCATTTCCATCTCGTTGCCTGAGCTACTTTTTTGCGCTTTCTGATTGAGGAAACAAAAGAAGTAATACTTTTGTACTAGCCAGATATTAGAAAGCAAAAAGAAAGGCCTGGAACGAGATTGGTCTCCATCGTACTATCACTATTATATGCAGCGCAATCATGTCTTTCGAGTTGTAGAGAATCTGTGTTCGTATCAACAAATCAGATTTTCAAGTCGTCGAATTAACTTTTTGAATCATCGAGTCAGTTTTTCGAGTTGTTCTATTAGTATTTCCCTTAAAATTTGTGATTACCAAATTGGTCTTTTAAAACATTATTTAAAGGCATCATTTCAATGAAGTACAACATAATGAGCAAATTTATCCAAACACGGACACCTCAATAAATCGGACATACAGCGGGAATTTTTTTGGTGCCGCAATATAGCAGAAATATTTTACTAATTATTCTTTATTTCACAACATTTTTTTTGATTTATAGAATAGTATATATTTTTTTCATTTTTATCCAATAAATGACTATCATGACCCAATATAACCAAATAAAAAGCGAAAAAGACCACGAGAAAAAGGTTCAAGCAATACTCCCGCTGTTAGAAAACGAGAAAGGCTGCCGAAGGCCAGAAAAATACAAGACAGATTGTGGACTTTTTTTAAAGCAAACATACTAATTTTCTTTTCTATAAAGGTCTGCTTTGGTTGGTAAGTTTGACCATAGAACTCTTTTTAAGCAGCAAAAGTTCTCCATGTTGACTGAACATAAAACAGCTGGCTGATTCTTTCAATGACCAGTTTATGTGAACATTCACAAAAGTTAACGTTTCTCGTCAAAAATCGGACAACAACAAAAAAAACAAACACTAAAATCAATAGAATAAAAAGTGCATTATATTGACTACCTATCAAATTTTACAAATTTAGTGAAAATAACCATACTAAAAATCAAAACAATTATAGTAAGACGCGCATATATTTGCATTTGGCTACCGACACTGTCGTATTCACGAATTAGACACAAATTTGTGTAAGTTGGGACCACTAACGCGTTGTCCAAAAAAGCACACGTTTACAAGCAGCTCAATCTTTCATTTCAGTCTATTGCCAAGGGCAAAACTTTAAATACAGTTTTAAATTCGCTAAGATGTTGCTAACCATGATAATTAAATTTTATAAGATTTTAGTTTCGCCTAATTAAACCTTCTTGGTTTAATGCATGAGGAATTATTTTATTTTTATTGTTATAAAAAGCTGTTTCGTAGGTTAGATTAGCCATGTTAAAGCATTGACTGCTTAATATTTCAAAATCTGGGCAGCTTAACAAATTTATGTTTATTTAATTTATGAAATTTTAACTAATAATTGTTTTTGTTTTTCATTCTTCGTGTACAAGACCTTTTTATAAATATTTGAACTGTGTTCACACGTCTCACGTTATCAGACACATAAAAGAAGACGCTGCATGCCATCACCTGACTACGAAAAATTTTATACAGTATAAAAATTTCTTTTTTTCTTTTTTTTTGTTGTAAAATGTTCATAATTTTTCGATTGTACACTAAACCTCAATTTTAAAAATAACCATGTTAGTAATATTTTTGGTTACTTTTAAAGACACAAACTTTTAAATACGCCCGAGGTAACTGTTTTTTTCTGAAAAGAGAATCCAAACCTTATAATACTCAATGCATGTTATGCAAAGGTTGATATCGGTGAAAAGAAAAGTGTAATAACTTTACCACTAACATCAGTTACAATCACGACAGAGAATTTTAGGGTGCAACAAATGAAAAATTCGCATTTGAGAATATCTTAATTTGCAAAATATTGCAAGACTGATGTAACGTAGTTTCACAAAAAAGAATTTGCAATTTAAGAACAAGAGAATAAATAATGTTATTTTTGGTGCTTTCTCTTTTACAATTGACTAATAAAGTCACACCGTTTTGTTTCGAGTAGAGAGAACTGCTACAGATAACATGTTAGTTCGTTACAACTGCCTTCAATGTAGAATGACACAACCACGTGACCATTAACCTTTTTAAAAGACCACACCAACTGACTATAAATTTCTAAAAATATTGATAAATACTATTAACTAAAAAATCCTATCTCCGATTTGTTAATCTCGGTTTGTCCACAAATTCTGTTCCGTATAATACCACCAGGTAGAGTGTGATTAGGCAAGCGATCGCCCAAAACAGAATGTAAGTCAGTTGCAGACTAAAATCAGCTGAAATGAAAACAAAAGAATATATAAGAAGGCGAAACTACAATTAGTTGTAAGGGATACAGTTTTTAACTTGCAAATAACTTATCGTAAAATGTTTTGAAATTTGCGGCAGAAGATATTTTTTTAACTTATTTTTCTAGCTCACACCTGATGAGGAACAGTTATCTAAATTAAAATGCCCCCACTTCCCTGACCAAGTTACCTGAAAATGGTATGATATTTCTTGACGTAGAGTCTACTATTTTCTCTGACTTCATGAATCTCTAGTTTGATGCTTACATGCTGGCATAAAAACCGAAATTAAAATCCGAACTCAATATAAACATAATATCTTTTCTTTACCATCAGAATGAATGGATAACTTAATTAAAAATGAAAAATTTATCAATCGTCAATAACGTTTTTACAAAAAAATTTAAGAATTAAAAATAGCAATTTCCTGACATTCTTCGACTACTTGGTCAGGGATATATAATTCTGCCGACTTTCCAGACGCTATGAACCCTGACACAATTGCTTGAGCGTTATGACCTTTTCTTGGCTAGACTTTAACCTTAATTCGCCATACAATATTAGGAGTGCTAGTGTGAAAATTCACTTCCTTTTTATAACAACTAAGGGTTGCTAAGGCCAGGGATATTCTTAAGAAAACCATCAAATTCGAGCATATTTTATAAAGAAAGTCTGACGACAAAAATATAAGGAAAATGAAGAAAACATAATCGACCTACTTGAAGGTATGAGTAAGCAGATAACAAGCATGGAGAAACCAATAAGCAGGATGAAGGGAAGCTAAAAAACACATACAAATACATGGCAAACGCTTACATGGTCGAATTCCAAACACACAAACACAATGCAGTCATCCCCTATTATAAGCAACAATGAATAGTGGTGGAACTCTAGGTATAATATAAAACTGTGGTATGCCTGATAAATTCCAGTAGCAAAAAATAATATATTAACAATAAACATTGACCCACCAGTAAAAATGAAGTGGATAGTAGACCTATTTTACACAAAGCAAGTAAAAGCATAAATGAATTTTTTTTAAAAAAAGATTTGGTTCGATTATTTATCTGAAGACTATACTCTTCACATACCGTCATGTATTTCCATCCTTTTGATTCTTGGAATACGGACCCCTTCTCTGACGTATCAATAACGTAATTACCAAGTATTAAATCTATGCCATCCTATGGAACGAAACAAAAAGACGTCAAGTATTTTAACAAGTAAAATTACAAGACACCAAAATGGAGTTTCAAAAAACACAGAAGATGAATGAGTTGCGGATGTTCACAAAGTTACGCATAAGCGCACACTGACAGGAAAGAAAAAAAAGCACTACATCAGAAAATTGTCTATTCACCTTAATTTGTAGATTTAAAGTAATAAAAAGATTAAAAAGGAACTGGTATTGTTTTTTAACTATTATCTTCTTTCTCTCGTGCAGGTTATAATTATTTCAGTGCAGCTTTTTTTATATGGATTCTTCGATCGTAGATCGTGTTCTTTATAATAATTTTACCTGTGTATGCGCGCATGCACGACGCAAAATCAAAACATTACGTCGTTGCACCAAAACTGATCTATACCGTACGACATATACGGTTAGAAAGTATCTTACCAGTCAAGAAACTGACTAAAGGAGGTGCGTTTTTTAGCAACAAATACATTTCTACGCTTTCTTTTGAAGACTTACACAGCGTGAAAAACAACAGTAAATGAACTATAATATCAATTAGAGTACCTGTCTGAAACCATCAGAAAAATTATTTTTATAATATCGTATCATTGAGTTGACGCCATCTTGTAGTAAACCATACTTAGATCTTTTACCAGTTCTAAGATAAAAACAAAATCGACTACAGATCATACGGCTAAATGACATGTCAAAAAAACAACAACAGTAACAAATGGTAGAAAGAAAAAAATGGTCGGAATAACGAACATTTAAAAAAAAAACAATATAATAAACAGGGCGAATCATGTCTTTATTACATGGTAACGCCGTAACAAAACTCACTACTGCCGGTAGCGGTTCAGAGTTTGGTTGCAACAAGTCGTGGGTACAGGGCCTGTCACCATGACCAAAAGAACGATATGATACAGAAGAGGGCGAATTATGTCTCCAGGTAACGCTTTAATAAATTTAATACTCCCGAAAGCGTTGAGACTTTGACTCTAAGAGGTCCTGGAAATACTGCCCTCCACAATGACCAAAAAACGTGGATCGATAGTTTCCATTGCGACAATCACACAAAAAATAGATTTTCTAGGTGAGCAATCAGTAGCTCAAATTTAAGACTTTAATACACTCGAGCTTGTTTTTCAAGATCCATATTAACAGCAAGGTACTGGGAAGGTTTATTCCGGAAGAAAAAAAATAAAAATAAAATTTTAATTACCTTGTGAAGTCTGTTTTTAACGCACCCGTGCCTGTGTATTGATGCGCGCACATGTCTGCATTGTCTGCCCAAATATTTTTAAAAATAAACTCAAACTCGTCAAAATCAACAATTTTATTTTCTTTGCCAATTATACCGAACTTGTACAGCTGCAGTTGAAGAATTTTGCGGGCTATTAAACTCTGCACGACATTCGTTCGATCCAAACAGTCCATACAGTTCGTGCGGACGACACCGCTTTGTTCTTCTAATACTTCTTTGTTTCGATCAACTGCGAAGTACGACGCTTGGTCGATGAGATCGTTCAACATATCCATCAATATTTGAAGACGATGCCATCTCATTTTGCTACATTCTTTATGAAAATCAAAGGCGATATATCTAAGCGAGAGAAAAACAACATTAAGCAACTGATTTAATCGCATAAATTCTAGCAAGACAATTTCACAGTTGACGGCGCAGCCTTTACTTCGCTAGAATTAATTTTCGCAGTCGGTTGAAATGGAAGTTTTCTGTTTCATAGGAAAACATATCATTCTGGAAATTCGCAGAGTAAATTTCATGGGTAACAGAAATTTACCTTTGCAATTTTTAAAACAAAAAATAAAACGCAAAAGAGCATAAAATAATGTTCATCCGCAAAAGCTTTTAACAATTTAATTTTTTTTTATTTTTTTCTCTTTGATACTTGCACTACTTACAAGTTCAACAAAAATGAAGAGATACAAAATTCCTTAAGTTATGAGAAATGTTCAAATGTTTACAACATCTTAACTCAAACTTTAAAACTGTGGGATAGATGCAAGCCTTCTCTTTTATCTTAAAATTTTGTTGGTTAGGTGCTTACTTCAATTGTATTTCCGAATATCCACTTGTTTTTGATGCGGCTTCCATTCTTTCACCTAATTGTTTTTCAACGCCTTTCTGGTCAATCTACAGCAATAAAAAACATTCATAAAACTGATAAAATGGCGGTATGCACGGACAATTACACTAGATGTGTTTGTATGTGCATTATAGATTAAAATAGAAGAACAAGATTATTAACATTTCCACAATTCCCAACAGTTAAACCTTAAAATCAGCACATCATGAGTAAAACAATATATTGTGAATTTTCTTTGAAAAGGCTGGACAATACAGTAATTTATAATGTTGCTACTACCAAGGTAAAACAAAGATTACAAAATTAGGAGACATGAAATAGAAATGGCGATAAAGCGCATAAAACTGCTACGAACCAAGTTAACTAAAACTTGTTTTCCATAATAAACTAACTGGTTATCAATATGTCTCCGAAAAGCTGCAATCTAGAAGCAAAACGAATAAGCATGAATCAATCAACTGCTTCAAAGTATCATGGGTGGACTATTGGTTGTTGATTGTAATTTTTTTGTGTGTGTCAACGTTAAACAATGCTTATCAGAGCCAAGCAGGAAATGTTTGATAAAGTAAGTTTTTCATTGACAGAAAATGTAGGCGACTAAAATTTTTACAAAAATTTTGGTTGTTGCAAACCATTGACTGGTGTATGAAGTCTTCCTCCTATCATCTCTTCTTATTTCGTGTTTAAGTTTAAATTTCTCGTAAGATGTTTTAGGTTGTAGTCAAAGAATATAATCTTGGGAAACGTTTATTTTATTCAACATTCTTAAAAGAGCATAAAGTTTGGGACCAACAACCCGACAAGGTCTATTCTAATGCAAAACGACACAAAGGTAAATCTTACATGATCTTTATCACTAGCAATCGCTGGTATAGGTTTGTATTTTATCGTTGGAAACTGAGACCAATACAGTGGGATTGATCCACGTGTCTAAAAATGAAAAGTATATGACATCGAGAACACTGAATAAAATGTGAAAAAATCTACGGGCATTTACCCGCCAGAAAATCTACGGGAATTCGCCTGTTTTCCATACCCGCATCGATATTTTGTGGAGTAATGACATAACTCTGCAGGGGGTATAAAATAAAGCTGCATGCCCCCAATTTAAGTACAGAATAAGAGTATTGTTATACAGACCATGCGACTTACATACGAATGCATCATTTAAGCTGTAGAAATTGATTCTGTAGACCCTCAATCATGCAGAGAAATATTTTTTAACTGTGCTGGACTAATAGGGTTAACGAAAACATGGTGGATTTATTCAGGGCAATTGCGTTATAAATGTCGCATATCTGAATTTTGGAAAGTACTTATTCCATTTCACTTCACTAAATAAATATTTCACCTGGACATAAGAAGCAACCGATCCGTCGTAAAACAATAACTGTTCTGTTTCAACAAAGTTGGCCACCTCTCCTTCATCATCTACTCCGCGAATATTGTACCTTGTTCCTGTAAAAAAAATTTAACATTTACAACTTTGGCAAGAGTGAATATAAAATTGTAGATTCATACAAGTTTGGTTCTGAAGATTTCCCTTCGATTTTTGTTATCATTTTTAATTTTACTGTCTGCACATTCAACCTGAGCCGAGACCCCTTGCCAGAATGGTACTCATTTTTTCTACCCCGAACTTTAAAAATTAGATTAAAATGGAAGCTTGGAAGATACTCCGAAAAACACCTTTTTAAGGTATTTGTAGGATTTTAGAGAGAAGCTCGGATAAAGTAAAAAGCCTAGGAGATTATAGGACTGTTGACTCCCCATCAGGACAAATGCTGGTAATGGTGATAAAAATAGTTGACATTAATACACCACCTGCGCGATAACAACTTCTTCTCGAAATCAAAACAAAGTCAAAGGTGAACTGCTTTATGGAACATTTTTTGATTGAAACAACTGTTGAAATTTAAAGTTAAGGTAATAGAAATTATTTTGTTTGTAGCCTTTTTAAAATCACAAGTAAACAAACTTAGACAGAAAACATTAAAAGATAAGTTGAAATGATACATCCATGCATTAATGGAAGAGTGAATGGTCCAAGCTAAAAAAAATAATACACAAATCATTTATTCATGCCATTATGAACGAAAAATTAGCGTTATATAAATACAGTTTGAGCTCTGACATTATAAATTGCTAGACAAAGTTAACTATGTGGCATTTCAGGAGAAACCAATAAATAAAAAACATTTGTTGAACTTCTTTATAGGAGTGCACGGAACAAGATCTAGATGTAATTGTCGTTACAATAAAACATTGCAGACGGACTCTTTTAAAACAAGTTAACAGATAGCTTGCCAATCGATACATAATTTTGCTAAAAAGTTAACTTATTTCATTAGATTAAATAATTTAATGTTGTTAATTACCTCAGGTTGAACTGCTAGCATTCGTAACATACTGTGATTCCAAATGAATCTGGGATCAGCCTGGAAAGAAGTTCATTTAATGAGCTTCAAACAAACTTGATAATATACACATCTTTCTTAACTGGTCTGTTACAAAGATTCAGTATGAAAATCTGTGAGCTGAGAATTTGTTATACAGTAAATATTTTATTTATTTTTATAGAACAGGATGCAAACAAAAGACCAGTCTTGGTAGGTGTGGTTTTCATCACAATGATCACCTTAAACCTTCTAGAGAACATATCGCACTATTCAATACTTTTAAAAAAACTTCGCCACACAAGGTCCAAAGTTCATTTTGTTAATTTAGTTCTAAACTAATATTTAGCGAACAAGCTAAAGCTACGTTAAAAAAGACAACGAGGAGACTTACCCTTTCATATAGCGGTAATTGTTTAAAATCTGTACTGGTATTTTGTAATCTTTGCTGACTATGTGTTAAATCGTGCGTATAAGAAAAATAAAAGCCATCCGTTTGTAATGCTTGTTGAGCCATTTGTAAAAACACTTTATTGTCACGGGCCTAAAAAAGAAAATTGATTAACTTGTATTACTGCAGACATTGCTTTATGATCTTGAATGGTTAAGCCACTACTAGTATAGATATTATTATATTCATTATCAAACGTAAGCACAACAAGAGAATCTGTTCGAAATATCCTGCATCCTGTTTGTCTTTTAAGTTACCTTACAAAAAAAAAATGAAAGGTGTTTAAAGAGGGAGGCATTCATATCATTTGCCACCTTTAAAAAGAACTTGTAAGAGATAAGCATTAAAAAAGAGGTATTTGTTTTCCATATTGAAACACCAATTGAATCACGTTCAAAATGACTGTAACACTTGACAAAACTCTTCTCCAAAAAGGATTTTGTATTGTAACACACAGATTTCACACCTGACTTTCTGTTAAGTGCATAGTTCCTTTTGGAAAAGGTAAAATATTTGCTTCCTTCATTTGCCATATCTCTTCCCCTGATATCAAACCAACAAGTTTCCGTTTTGTCACAACAACAAGGTATGGTCCTAAAAAAGAAAATGTTAACAAATATGTTAAATTATCTTATTTTTTGTTTATTTTCAACTTTTATTTGTCAAATTAACGAGTTTATAATTAATACTATTCAAGTTATACATAGTGTATATAAACTTTATAGATCTATTGTGAAAATAAGCAAATCCAAATTAAAGCGTACACTGCTGTACATGATTTACAAAAATATCTTTTTTGTAGCATGTAGTGAAAAAGTATTGCTTTAGCTTAATTGATTCATTTGTTTTGCTAAATATTAAAAATAACCTACCTGCAAGTAAATTTAAAATTCCCAGAATTCCATATATTTCTCTACTTTCTGCTGATCTTGGTGGAATTTGTCCTTTGTTATCTAACAGTAAACACATATAAAGTGATACAGTCTAATAAGTTATTACTTTTACTCAACAAAAAATGAACGAGATGGAAAAGAACAAAAATATTTTATTGTATTTGATTTGGTTTTAATTAACAGTACTCTAAATAAAAACTGTGGCATCCTAAATTTGCTTTTATACAAATAAAAACAAGTTAAGATTACCATGAAGTACCAGTTCAGAAGTGACACGATCAATTTCCAATATCTTGCCATCTGTTGATTCTTGTCCTAATGGCTGGACATAAAACTTTTCATTGGTGGTGTATCTAAATACAATAGCAGAACAAAACAGTTTATTAAGGAAGAAGCTTTTATCCAAACCTTTGTTAATCCCACTATTCCTGTCTTAAAATACTTATATACACGTCTTGTTGCTCTTTTAAACTTTAGCTTTACACAAGCAAACCTGATTTCCAGGTCACCTATATAAGATGTGCACTTCTGAACCGTGGCCACTATTAATCCTGTTAAGTACTTTTTTAGTACAAATACCACTGTGTAAGATGATCATCTGCTAAATGCTGGAAGCTCAAATTAAAACATACTTATATATGGCTAAGTTTGGGTAAAGTCATTTAAAAGGTGATATGTGAATATATCAGTTTTAAGCAAAAAACTTTTTTTTTAGTGTCTGTAATTTTAATTGCTAAACAATGGGTATTATACCTGCAACAACAATCATATTAAAATTTCTTTGAAAGAAAAGCAAAAATAAAATAGTAAAAATGGGTGAGCAAACACCAGCAAGCTAGTAAGGGAAATAAAAAAAATTCTGGCTATATTTCACTCATAAGTACATTTATTCACAGCGTATTTTTCTGTATGTAGTTGGTAACTTCTTATAGTAAAAGATGCTAAACATGTGTTGACTTAAAAAAAATGAACAAAACATATTGAATTTTTAGGATTGTATGTTATTTCTTAAATTTCATTAATCATAAATAATTGTAGTAGCTTGTCACATTGGGCAAATCGTTCTATATAATTGTTAACAGAAATTACAGAGTTAGATGCCTGCGTAAAAGTGACACTAATAAATGGTGAAAACTAGAATCGGATCAAAATGCAGTGTGGTATATATATTATTACATACAGTCAATATCTATATTGCATTTGAGGTTCTCTGGTAAATATAACTAAAATGCTTATTAAAACAATGCTGAGCATTGACTACACATTGCTAACAGCAAGGGTTTCCATCAGTATGTCTTAACTTATGTTTCAATTGAAAAATCTGTAAAATCATTTTTACCTGTGACAGGTTAGTGTCACTCACATTTTCTTGTCGTGTCACTCACAAATGTATATTATCAGATAATCACTGAATCCAGCTGTAAAATTAAATAAACTTTCATCCCTTTTCAAGATTATTCCTTTTGTGATGACATATTTAAAATATAAATATATAAGTGGGAAATAAACTAATCACATAATCTTTCTAAAAAATCTATTATTCTATCCCTTTTCCTCCATATGCAGTGTCACTCATGTTTAAAAATAAACTATTTTTACTAAATTAATATTGGTAAACCTAATTGTAAGGGGTGAGGCTGATTAAAGAGGGTGGCAGTAACCTTATTCACATCCATAAAGTTTATGACGGAAAGTTGGATACACTATATATTTATGTTGATTGTGGAAAACGTACAACGTAGAGCTACGAAAATGCTCCCTGGTATGAAGGATTTAACATATGATGAAAGGCTCAGGTTACTGAAACTTCCCTCATTATTCTACAGAAGATATCGAGCAGATATGATTGAGACATTCAAGATAACTAATAATGTTTATGACGAAGCTGTTACTGAGAACTTGTTATTGCCAAAATTGTCTAACACCAGAGCTCACGATAAAGCACTTTTTAAAAGAAGCTGTAACTTGGATTTGCGAAAGTTCTCATTCACGAATCGTGTAGTGACTTTATGGAATTCTTTACCTGAGGACACAGTGTCATGTAACACAGTGAATCAATTTAAAATGAAGCTAGACAAATTATGGTCTGATAAAGACCAATTATATTATTATGATCTGGATATTACTAATTTCATATATTAGATAGGGAGGAGTGTCTTTGTGAATGGGGTGTTTGAACAATTTTTTTTTTTTTTTTTTTTTTTTTGAGATTAACCTCACTAATTTCTTTATTATCATACTCTTTTCTTGTTTGTTTGTGTTTGTTTGATTGTTTTGCGATCATTATTTTTTTTTAATTGCCTTTTTCTCAAATTTTATTTATAATCTAAAGCAAAGTTAAATATTTTACCAATTACATTTTAAGAAGTATTAAAAATTTAAAATCATAGTATTTCATGCCTGGTACACAGATGTATTCGAAATCGCAGTGTAAATGTATTTACTCAAATTGACTGAGAAGCCTCCTTGTTCAATTGCTTTTAGGTAGCTGCTATAAGGTTTATTCAAATCTTATCCATGTTCTTTACCGAGCTTCCATTCTTGTCCAGGGAGTTTATTATTTAATTACTTTTATTTTCTGGGTTTTTTTTGTTTTGTTTTTTTATCTATTTATTATGAGCTGACCCTAGAGGTTGTTGTAACCTGAAATTATTGTCAGAATACACTATACTATACTATATATGTGCAGTGTTACAGTCAAACAAGATTCCTTTTTTTTTTTCTTACATTATATATACATTCAAGTTCACTTTGCCTGGGCAAGTCTTTTTACAAAAATGGTGGTTAATTTTGACTAAAGAATCTAGTCTTTCAGCCTGCAAGAGCTTTTCATTTCAGTTCTTGGAAAATTAGGAATCTAAAAATAGTTTAAATAAAATTTTTTTGTAAAGGTTGCAGAATGATATACCAGTATGGACGTCTTAATCTTTGCACCCTAAATTTCATTTACTTAGTTTTTGAAATTTAAAGATTTTTACTCTAAGAGATCTCAGGATGTCTGGATATATACAACATTATGCGGAAAATAATACTTACAATCTCAAGACTTTGTGAAGAACCATTTTTTTAACTAAGAAGTTTAAGATATTGAATATTTATTTCTAAAGAACAATGTCATCAAATATATAGCATACATTAACATCAGCATATTTGTACCCACCCATATAAATACTTTTTATCACATTTAACAAAATACGCAGAGTAATTTGCCCCAGCTCTCCTAAATATCAATTTCCCTCAAGCTCCTCCTTCAGTGATATCATGCATCCTGGTGCAGGGTGACTACACTAAGATAAAGTTCAAGGAATAATTATGGAAAAATTTTGATACTTTGAGGGAGATTTTGTTGCGCCTGGAGAAAGTTAAGGCAAAAATGAAAGAGAATTAAGAAAAAGTCATGAAAAAATGTAAGACTAAAAAGAAGAAATTTCACAGTGGGTTATTATCCATAAATTTTCTGGCATAAATCGTGGGGACCTCTTAACATGCTTAAAATTTTCTATTTATTTTCAACAAAAATGACCAACATATTTGTATTCAGCACCAAAATTTATGGAAACATGCAATTTTTTTAGTAGCCAGATACTTTTAAACTAATACACCTTTACGATAATTCAATTGCAAATGCGTTCCTACGGCTCTCCATCGTTTTACATTATCGGAAAAAAGGAGGTAAAAATTGTGTTTTTATGAGAGTTTGTTAGAGACGAAACCGTGTTTTCTCCAGTTTTTTAACTTCCATTGTATCAATTTCTTTCAAATTTTCAGGAAACGTTGATAATAATAAGATACAACTTATGTGCACTTTTCATAAAAAAAAACGCGGCAAGAAAAGTTATCACAAAAAAACGTGTTTTCTCCTTAATAAACTCTTATAAAAGTGTGATGTTTACCTCCTCCGATCGCTAAATAAGCTGCAATGGAGTGTTATTTTTCTTGAATTATTGTAAAGGTGTATTACAGGTCTGTATTTTTTAGAGTAGCTAGCTATTGTGATTAGGGAAAACACGTCGCCTACCTGGTCACCTCTTTATAAATAAGGGCTAAATTTTTCATATAATCTTTGTTTTCTAACTTCAAACCTGAAATATTGTGTAGTTTTAGAGTTTTTGCTAATTCAGCTTTACTTTAATTTAAAAATTTAAATACTTTTACTTCTTGTTTGTTTAAAAGCAAGCTTTTTTATGAGAGTTTAACTGTGAAACTTCCGTGTTTTCCTCAACCAAAAGTTTTATGAAGGGTTACTCTATTCTACAGTTTGGAATAATCTTAATGTAAAGAGTAGTAGCCAAATTGGGGCTAACCTAAATTAAACTTGGAATCCAAGCCCTGCTCCTCAAAGGTTAGATGTTACTTCTTTTTTCTTCATATATCACAACATCGCATCCACTGTTTTCAACATAAAGTAACACAGGGTTAAAAAGGCTCTATAAAGAAGACTTGTTAGGAATCAATCAAGAAATTATTCATGCCATAACATCACAACTTTAGCTACGCGTTCAGTTAAGTTCAGCCACATCCACACACTGCACACAGTCCAACAAATCATATCAGTCCACCGTCAAAAATGAAAACATTGCCCTTCACCCTCCATCACTGGTTTGTATGGGACATTAATTGACGTGTATTAGGCGGAAATCCACTGGAATGATGTTAGAGCCTCGCGCCAACCTCGTCCCAGGGCATGTGCATATTCTACATGGTTAGCCTCACAAATATTAAGAGATATACCCTTATTTCCAGGAGGGGCCGTGGCTTTGATAGGGAGTCCTGGAGTATTTAATGTGTTTTTGAGCTACGCAAACTCAATTAGGGTCAGCGCTCTGCCAGACAACTCCCTGCCACATCCAACGGCCCACACAGTACGGCATCTACCCATTTTCCGTCACATGGCTTGGGTTAACCCGGGGCTATGGAAATATTCAATTGCCCCATATTAAATCGCCGCCAAGGGGAATCGAACCCCGGTCTCCCGCACAAAGTACGAGAGTGATAACGACTAAACTACGGCGCAGTGTCTTCGTGTCTGTTATCCCTACTACGAGGATCTAGATCACCGTGGTCGAAACAGTCTGTTAGCGATGTTGATTTGAACCTGGTAACCACTGAAGCAAAAATAATCGATAGTTCCATTTTAGCGAGCACAAGAAAAAAAATAACAATAGCAACAAAAAGAACTGTTAAATCTATATCTTAGTTGAATGTCTTGTTTGTAATGTGTATGTTCATTAATTAAATAAAGGATATTTACGTTAAAAAAAATCTTGCATCGATACGAAAATCATCTCGTCGTCCCGAGATAAAAGACAACTGGCGCTGGGGGACGAGGTTGGCCTGGCGCGTTTTGGGGAGCTTTTTTCTGACTGACAGAATCCAGAATTTCTAGATTTTTACAAAAAATTATGCTCCATTTCTATTATATATCACTTGGAAAATATAGATAAAGAGAGTTTGATTGATGAGTTGGAATAAATATCAAGACTTGCAAAAAATTTGACGATACTTTCCAAAAAATCCGACGAACACCAGGGCCCGCGGTCCCGAGACTGGGCATAACTTTTGTTCGCATGTAAACGAGCTCTGGAAATTTAGAAATTTTCCTTTTTATACTTTGGGGGGGATATTGCACTTGAGACGGGGGCAAGTTTTAGTGTGTTTTATAATGTGCTGACGTATGCGGAGGTATATGGCTCATAGGGCTATAATACAGGCCAGATTTGAAGAAAATACTGTTTCACCGATTTCCAATGACGTTCACTGATCTCAATGACGTCATTATATTGTTTTCCTTGCCTTAAACATCTATAAATGCCAAATTCCAGCCTTGTACATAGTTTAAAGACATGAACATCAATATTCCAGTGGATAAGTCTACCAGGCTGCATCGTCGCAATTATTGATATTTGAGAAATTCAAATCAGGAAAATGAACAATTTTATGTGTAACGTCATCAATGACATCATTGAGTTATTTTTTTATCTGGCTATTTGTATTTAGACTTTCTACAAGCATGCCAAGTTTTAACACATAAACATAGGTGGTTCTGGATTTATGACCCGCGCGCACTTGATGCACCCAAACCGCATGTAGGTGCCTGCTAACCAAAAAAAAAAAGGTGTTAGTACGGTTAAAATAACTTTTAGCTGCGCATCTAAAGATATTCCTCTTTGCTACAACATTCAACACTCTTCATTCCCTTTCAATACCCTTAATAGGTCCCTTCTATAATTTCTATGGACTTTATCGGGAAATTTTGACTAGAACTTTGCTTGCAGTGTTTTATAACGCCACGTAACTCTTCGATTGGTTTGGACGCAGCGTTGATAATGTTATAGCAAAGTTAGAAATTACATTAGTAACATCGAGCAAAATTTAGAGACTTGTGGCTCCAGATATCTAACAAAAAACATGTTTGCTCGGTACCTGTTAGAGAAATTTTTAGAGAAAGAACAAACTTTAAAGAGTTTTTAAGAAATGGATTGCTTACCGGGGACTTTAACATAGATCTTTACGACACTGATAACTCAGTAACAATGAAACACAAAGATATCTTACAAATGTTTGGACTACAACAATACATATTCTCGCCAACTAGAAAGTAGAAAACTTTTATCGATAATATCATTAGCAACACCAACAAAGTGACTTATAAAAGTGTAGCGAGCGACTCAATTTGAGATCACGAAGCCCCGTACTTAGTAATTAAACATTTGACACGCAAGAAATTTGAAAATCGTTATAAATGGTTGAAAAATAAGAAACACTTGGACCTATCAAAATTCTGTAACATTGTCAATAAACTCCCTTTTAGCATAATATATTGTTTCGGTGACATCAATAAAAAGCTAGGCTTTAACCCTTAAAAACACGGTTAATACGTCCAACAGCGTCATGGCTTAACAGTTAAGGAATTGAAAATGTACAGAGAGAACTTTTGGAGACTCAGGCTCTTATGAATGATACTGGCCAACGAGATAAATACATAGCTAAGAGAAAGAACTCAAAGGTTATATCAAAACTCCCCGAAGTTGATATTGATATTGATTAACTACTTTGTTACAATACGCACAGCTAATAGGTCTTGAAATAGTGAGAATTAAATTTTGTCCAAAAAGGACTAGCTATTATGAAGTTTTGAAACAATCAAATTATTATGCAATGACTGTTTTACCTATTCTCGACCCCAGAGCTCTTTGAGATAAACTAGTTTATCTCAAAGAGCCCTGGGGACGAAAATGTGTTCTACCAGTCCAGACGGTATATACTGGCAAAATTCATGAAATCAACAGCAGACCATATTGCTAACCACTGGCTTATATAGTCAACACGGGCATCAAACAACAATTTTTTTCTACACTGGATGTCTGCGAGACGTATTTTGTTGACTCAATTGATTGAGTTTAAATTAGCAAACAGATTTTTGCATCAATGAACGAAAAAAAGCAAATGACGTTACACTTAATAAAGCAGAAATGAGATTCACGCGACATAAGATTTAAAATCATTGAACATTTTCCATTGGCTTATTACAAAAGTCGTCATCGTTAATCCTGTTCCGTCCCGGGTATTTCAAATATGTTATGACCGGGGGATTCCTACAATCACCTGAAAATTCGATTATCCTTGCTGACATGAAAACGTGTGAATTTTATGTTCTAAGGATAATCCCAACGAAAGTTATTATATCTTCCTGATCATAAGGATTTCGAAGAAATTTAAAGGGTAGTTTGGACTAATGGTCAATATCTAAGGCTCTGAGAGGTTTGAAATTTAAAACTGTGGCTTCCACTAATGCATATATTTCACCTTTCCCTGCTGCAAGGATATTTTCCTGAAAAAACTTAAAATTGCAAGAGTTCTACCAGTATATAAAACAGGCGAAATGACTAATGTATCTAATTATAGACCAATATCAGTTCTTCCATGTTTCTCAAAAATACTAGAACGCATAATGTACAATAGATTTTACTCTTTTTTAACTGCTAATAATATTATATACTACAATCAATTTGGCTTTCAAGCAGGTCATTCTACTGATCATGCAATAGTTAAACTTGTTAATGCAATATCAAAAGCGTTTGACAAAACAAGTACATGCTAGGAATTTTTATAGATCTAAGCAAAGCATTGGACACCGTAGATCACAAAATTCTACTAGAAAAACTCAAAAACTATGGTAACAAAAACTCCAACATTCGGTGGTTTGAAAGTTATTTATCCAATAGAAAAACAGTACATTTCCTTTGACGGTGGAAGTATAAATTTTAAAACAATCATCTGTGGAGTTCCACAAGGTTCCATATTAGGACCACTCTTAATGATTTAAATAAAGCTTCGAATATTTTACATTCAATTTTATTTGCAGATGATACAAATCTGTTTTATGCACATAAAGATATAAAAACATTATTTCGCACAGTCAATTATGAACTCTCTAAGCTGGCAGAATGGTTTAAGGCAAACAGACTGTCCCTAAATATTTCTAAAACAAAGTACACACTTTTTCACAGGCAAAATAAAAAAGATGATATGTCTTTGAAGTTTCCTGATTTATCTAAGTATAAAAAGAGCACCATCCATGAAATTTTTAGGAGTTATTCTTGATGAAAATGTTACTTGGAGAGAACATATAAATATTTTAGAAGAAAAGGTCGCAAAGAATATTGGCATCCTATTTAAAGCAAAATTTGTTCTAGA
Source organism: Hydractinia symbiolongicarpus (assembly GCF_029227915.1). NCBI lineage: Eukaryota > Metazoa > Cnidaria > Hydrozoa > Anthoathecata > Hydractiniidae > Hydractinia > Hydractinia symbiolongicarpus. Next base: position 11,838,689 of record NC_079885.1, on the reverse strand, counting down.
TTAGAATTGTCTAAAAACATGTATTCTTCTTTCATACACTGCTATCTAAATTGTGTAAATATTGCGTGGTGCAGCACCAACGCTACAAAATTGACAAAATTACAAAATAAACAAAAACATGCAATCAGAATTATTTTAAATGTTGACAGGTACACTCACTCCAGAGAGTTATTAAAAAAGCTCAATGTACTGAATGTATACCAACTAAACATTTATCAAACTCTTATTTTTATGTTTAAGCTTGAAAACAATATGTTACCATGAGTATTTAATATGTTTCAGGAGATTCAACATAAATATCCATCCAGGTTTTCAATTACCAGTTTTTTTCAACCTAGGATTAATTATACAATCACAAAGTTCTCTATAACTAGCAGAGGACCCAAATTGTGGAATACATTTCTTGATAACGACATAAAAACTATTACATCACTTAACGAATTCAAACATAAACTAAAACATAAACTATTGACTACTGACAATCTATATTTATTTTAGAACACACGACACTTACAACGTACAACACATATAACACAACTCCTCATCATATTCAATGCTAAACTTTTATATAGGTTGGGGGCTTGGTGATAAGGCTATATAGCCTTCTTCTCGCTCCTGCCATTTTTTACCTCTTTAGCTAATATTTTTAGCATATGCAATCCTATCTTTAGATTATACGATATAATAGCTTAAGATTTGTATTTTATTCTTACGGAAAACTGTAAATTCTTCAACGGCAAAAAAAAAAGGAAAAAAAAGAAGTCTAGTATATAATTATATTGCCATCTATTGAGGTTTGAGCGGACTTCTGTGTTGGATGACAGTTTATTGTCTACACGTATTTTATTATAAGAAACCAACCAAACGACCATGTTAGCCTGGGTTTCGTATATATGTCTCAATTTAATAATAAACGTTTCTTTCGTGGTTTCTTAAGAATGAAGCTTGCAAGTGTTGTCATCTTTTTGATTAAAATTTGTGTTCTAACAAATAAGTAATGAACAACAGCCATTTGCGGCAAAATAATTGCTTTTTTCGCGTAGGGAAAATTGTGAGACTTTTGCAGTGCATAATCTCACGCTTTCAAAAGTTTCTTAATATTTTAAGTAAACAAGCTGCATAGGTAAGTTACTAGAGTTATACAGAATTCAGTACTCGGGTCTCTTATTAATGAGATTCTTATAAAAAAAATATATGTATACATTTATTCGCTTGTGTAATACCACAAAAAATAGCAATTTGAAATTTCTCGTTGAAATTCATTCAAACTTCGTTTGTTGTTTACTTCAAAAATGAAAAAAGCGCATAACGTTCTCCAAAGTATAAGTAAAAATTATTTATATTTGAAACTATAAAAGACACATGTATACAAAAAGAGGGCTTTTAAAATACAAAAAGACTTGTGTTTTTCAAATATGGTTAAAGTTGTTACTTTGGAAGCCATTATTTTCTCGCCTGTTTGTAATTAAGGTAAAGATGCCGAGTAAAGGTTGATATCAAATGGAAAAGCTGCTTCTTTAATTTTACCACCTTTAGCTAATCTTTTAAATTGCCACCAGCCAACTAACAAGCCATGCATAGGGGGGTTGTTTTCGAAAGCAGCCATAACTTCGTAGCCCAATATTAGTCTTTGGTAAACAAACAAGCCAGTGATTCGACCTTGAAATAAATTTTCTGGCTTGTTAATCACATACTTGTCATTTACGCGCCTCATATCTTGCCCTAAAAATAAATCCCCTTTGCCTGGTTTGAGGGATACAGCTTGATTAAGCAAGGAAGAGTTTGCTAGATTTCCATTGATAAAAAAATTCCAACTTATTCCATTACTCCACGTCCAACACACGTGCATCCATTTGTGCACGGGAAATTTAACATTGATCTCTACACGGACGTTTAAATTTCCATTTCTGGTAAACGCTACAATCTTATGGTTTCGTGTAATTTGAATCACCAAATCCATTTTGTCTGTAATATAATTTAAAATGGTTTTGTTTTCGCTGTCCCATTCCTTTGCAGCAGAGGTCAAAGTGAACCAGAAACAAACTGCAGCACCATGGACATAGCCGTGTCTTAAGTCTCTTATCGTTGGTATGTTGGTTGCTCCTGCTGCATGAAAATCGATTGAAAAGTCAATATCTACGAGAGAAAAGAAACCTTGTTATATCGCCACTGACAAGTTGATTAAATATTATGTGATACACAATCAAAATTGTCGAATTCGACAAATTGGATTCGGCAAAATGTATCATGTATCGTCCGCTTTACAAAATGGCACAAAAGTACTTTAAGGGAAGCAATTTTCGCAAAAATTTGTTTTCACAAATATCGTTGACGAAAAAAGATAAATCTCCTCACATTCAAGTGACGTTTCCATGATCCCTTTTCGCACTCATTCTGTATCTCTCTCGGGGTAATTCCACCATGCCCTTTATACTCGAATTCCTAACCAGTTTATAAGAACAATTAAATTTTGGAAATCTGGCAATTTTAGAGTTTTTTATAGCGAGAATTAATTTTTTCGACATGGGTCCATTTCGCGGGAATACATTTTTACGAATCAGATCAAAATCTCTGTTTCGTGATTTCGTGAAAATTACTTCTCTTAAAGTTTATGAATAAAATCCGCTCCCGTGTTCCAATAGTTTTCACAATCGATGTTTTTTTTTAATAAATAAAGTTATGTAAGAACATTCGAAGCAGAAGCAAAAGATGATATGTGAGATATATCAGTATAAGCAATAGATATATCAGTATTAGCTAGCGAAGTGCACATTAGCTAGCGAAGGTGCACATTAGCTAGCGAAGTGCACATTAGCTCGCGAAGTGCTGCAAAGATGATATATCAAATGGGATTTGAACCCAGGTCTCCTGTAGATTTACTTTATACTGATAGTATCATAATATGCTTATTAGGTGAGACGCTTGCAAAATAAATTTTTAAGTTAAAGGGCGTTTATTAGAGGAGCGATTAAAAGAGGGGGGCTGAAAAGAGGAAAAACGGTACTGATAAACGTTCACTCACTTTGACAATCTCCAATTCCGTCACCAAGATAACCTCTCATACACACACATCTGTAGGTTCCTTGCAAATTTTTGCAGTAAGCGTGTGTATGACACTGATAGCGAATACTACAGTTTTCACCATACTTCGCCAGCTCTTTATACGCCCTTAGTTTGACTAAAAATCAATTGCAGTCACTCAGAAGGATAGAGAAAGTCATTTAAAGGTAGATTAAGGCCGCTACTCATATATATGAGAATAATAATAAACAGTCAAAAAGGCGTTTGAAACTCTGTTATATTTTTGCTCAAAGATATGCGTAATCATGTTGTGACAAAACTATTTTCGTAATTCTTTCTAAGCTTGAAAACTTGGTTATGGCCTAGCATGTTCTCAGGGCGTTCTTAAATTTTAGTAATATGCCAGCGTAAATGCTCTCAAGGTTATAATACGAGCAAATGTTTGTGGCGCTTTGACGAGTCTCCCCTCCGGCGCACTTTAAATGTCGTGTTGTCAGCCCATTTGGAACCATGATGTCCAATTGACTTGTGTGGAAGGCAAGCAATGCTGTACGTATTTCTACTAAGTAAAGCGGCTGATATATTCCACAGGTCATACAAGTCGCAGGTCACAGGTCGCAGGTCACAGGTCAATTTATATAACTATATATTTTTAGCTTGCTTTTGATATTTTTCAACATTCAACATGCGCAATCATTTTGGCAGCCCTTTTTGGTTGTGCTGCGCCATAAATACATAAACTCTACCTGCGCTTACGTTAGACTAAAAAGACCCTGAGACGAGGTTGGTATTTCATCCAAAATTATCCAGAAGCGCATTATGATATGAAAAGATAAATAAAAAACAATTGCCACTTTATCAGGTGTTTGATAATATAAGTCCTTCGGCAACAACGGCTGTTAGGCCAGCGTGGTCAAACATTCTCTTGTTTACAACTTAAATTAAAAACTTGTGATAGAAAAAGGAACAGTAAACAATGAGTGAAATAATAGTAATAGACAGCGATAGTAGTGAAGAAGGAGTGGATAAAGGAGAGGTGGAGCAGGAAAAGGTTAACAGTGAAAGCGAAAGTGTGAACGGAGAGTTCAATTGAAAAAGTGGAACTAAATGAGAAAAAAAATAATAAACAGGAGAGTGATTGCGATTTAAGTTTAGACTCACCTTGTCAGTCATACTCGTAATTTATCTGCCTATAAAATAATACAGTACTATTTTGAAGGAGAACCGCATGATTTTCAAGTAAAGTGGCATGGAAATAGTAAAACATCGAAACCCCTCTACCCAACTTCAAATTAAGAATTTTTCCCGCCAAAACAAAAAAACTGTCATGAACGATATTTACGGCAATGAGTCCATAAAAGAGCTTGGGCTAATATACTGTGAAACAACAAAAGACTTTTACAGCTACCTTAAGGGAAGAAATTATTTGCGGAAGAAATTTGTGTGGAACTTATTTTCGAGAAATTATTTTTGCGGATTTTGCCGAAATCCGAAAAATTAATTCCGCAGAAGTTAATAAATTTTAAATGGGATAAGATAGAAGGTGACTGTAAGTTTTCGCACTATTTCGAAATATACATTGCAGAGACTATGGTCAGTGGTACGTTAGCCGGAGAAAAAAGAGAAGCTGGTTTCGGTGATAAATTTTTCTACAGCAATTCTGTGGAATGCACACACATGAAGTTTAAAAACAGAATTCGTCAACACAAACAAAACTCTGAGCATTCAGGTATAGTACTATTTACAATTAATGTGCTTCTGTAATTAAGTGTTTCTCTGCAAATCTGATGCCGAATTAATAATCAAGGAAATACGGTATATGCTTTTTTTGTTGTCATACTCTTGTCTGAGTTTTCTCACACTTACCTATACTTTCAGGCGTGGCTGAGACATTATGTAGCTGGACAGAGGCTGCGGACATTTATATTTCACTGTTGTGAGAGAGCATTGGAGAAATATATAGAAATTGCTTATTGGAGTAGACCATATAAGCTTTCCGAAAATTTTGAAGAAATAAAGAAGAAATATCTCTCCCGTTATATGGAAAACCTTTTCAGGCAAGCGTAAAAAAAAGGTGCTAAAATTTTTATGTAATTATTTCAGTTCAGATTTTCCTGACGCGTCAGAAAACAACGACGATTCTGGCGACCACGATAAAGAAGATTTTCCTAACTTTTCCCTATCGGGATTGCCAGGACACTTTAATGTTGATTGTGAAGAAGAGAAATAGTACTGCAAAAACTCAGAGAGTAACATACAAAAGTCGACCATCAGTGATGTCTCATAAGATCAGATCCTAATAAGGTGCATACTGACAACAAAAATAATAAAGGTACGATAAAATGTGGTTGCCCTCGTTTTATTAATTGTCAATTGTGTGCTCATGTCATTGCAATAAACTATTTGAGGGATAAACTGAAATCATTCCTGAAGCAGTGGAACCCAAATGTGTCGGATATACTAGCAAGTACTTTCCCTTTTAATGCAGGTAAGAAGAAAAGTGAAGGAGTGCGTAAAAGAAAGCCTACGGATAGCTGAAACATTGCAAACTATGTCGATTCAAGACCTGCTAAAGTTTCTGTAAAAGACGATGTTCTATTTAGTTTTTGTAAAAAACACATGTTCAACTACTTGCTACGGATGCAAGCAAAAATTTCGAATGGGTGAGAAGGATCCTGCTCCTCTAGTACCATTTGTTAGCCTTTTGGTTCGTAGAGAATATCGAGATTTTTCACCTGCGGCCAGCACTGTCTTAAAAATTGGTAAAACAAAGGAAAACACCTATTTCCACATTCAAAAAAGTTGTGTGAAAAAGTGCAACAATAACGTCATGTCTTCAAAAATACTTGTAAACAATAAGGTGAAAAGTAATCTCGGTGACGCTCACAAAATGAAACTGAAAGCACAGTTCGGACTTCACTTGTAAATTTTATTGCTATTTTATATCTTTAGTATTTTTTGTCTTTGGTATTTTTTGTTTCGGTTGAAGTGATTTAACCAAGTGTGTATATTCTCACATTTGATCGCTGGTGAACAAATATCTTTTTACTGCGCATGAGATATGAACTTAAATCTTAACTCTTCTGTTTCTTATCCGTGTATATATTTTGTAGTTTTTTTCACTTTAAATAAAAAAGTTTTTTAAAATGCGTTTCTTTTTAAATCCCATTTCAGCACTAAGGTTTAGGTGGCGTCCACGGGTCTATATAAAAAAGGTAAAGGGAACCTGTCGATCTTTAGCATAATTATTAAGACCGGAGTCCCTAACGCTCTCCCGATATCGCAATCAAAAAATAAAAAACAGCGGTTATTATGTCATCAGTCATCAATAACGTAACGGACTCTAAACGCGTTAATTCTCTAAACGGCCCGAGGACTAAGTTTGTTAACAGACTTAGATGTTGGGGCGGTTAAGTAGCGTAAGGTGTTCACATGCAGCTTCAACCTCGTCCCCAGGTTCTTGTGGCCCCTGAGCCGTTGTATCGGAGTGACCAACAATTTTCGCCACTATCAACTTCATCAACATAAGGCAAAATGCCCTGGGAACAAGGTTGATACAGCTTCTATTTATACATTTTAATCAGAATATATAAAGGGGTAGTGGTGGTTTTCCTTACATGTGTAAAGATTGCAAAGAGTCTTCAAAATTCTCTCTATTGCGTATTTTGTAATGGCCCTGCACGAAACAGTAAATGGCTAAAATTGTTTACAATGTCATAATTTGGAACATTTTAAAATTTTGACCTCTGACCTGTGACCTGTGGAATACACCAGCCGCCAAGTAAAGTAACTTAGTTTCCGACGGAGGGAAGAATAGTCAGCCATTAGAATGGAATTCTCAAGGACATTAAAAATTCATGTTACTTTCTTTTTACTTTTTCATATGATCGGTTTAAACACTCTCATCATAGTGATAAGAAAAGATGGAAGTATATACACGCCTGTTTTTATAAGAAAAAATTTTAAAAGCGTGAAATTAACAGTGTTCTTCAGCAGTAAATAAGCTAGCGTGTAATAAAATACTTACAAAGTTCATACGACGCTGATTCTTGAGTTTGTGCGTACAGAGTTTTGGGTTTATCTTTTTGACTTTGTGCGTACAGAGTGATAAACACAATTAAAAGTACAAAAAGCACAAATATAATCGCGGACAGAATTCCCACTGTGCATCGTTTTTGCTTCTTTAGCTTTGAAAGAGCATAATAATCAAAGTTATATTTGCTTGAATCTTCTTCAAAATCATCTGTTTCTATGTTAAGTTGCGAGTCGCTCATCATAATCTAGTTTCTTGAATTCTATTTCTTGCTTTTTTATTATGACTAAGTTAAGTAAATATATATTAGAAGAGTGGATGTAAATAAAAAGCGAAAATAAGAAAAAAATATCAACGTTCGTTAAATCATTTTTATTCGTTTGAACTTAAACCACAGATAAAAAAATTCTCTTGTGTTTCCGTTAATTAAGTTATTAAAACTCTCCATTGTTTTAGTCAAAGTGCTCTCCTCCACATACGCTAAAGTCTAACTAAGATTCACAAGTTTTTGTTTTCATCATTCAGCTGCAACATGAAAATTTTAAATAAAAATAGAAAATTCAAACTATTTTCAATATTTTTTAAATTATTGGTACTTTTTTTTGTATTTTTCAAACTTACTGAAATAAAAAGTATTAGAACAAGCTTCTTTTTTAAAAAACATAAATATGTTATACATGTGTGTTATGGATTTAGAGTCATTTCGTCGAACAAAATACACAAAATTAAAAAATAAACATTATATTTGGCCAAAGTATATCATATTTTCAAACTTGTGCCAACGCCGCGCTGCTAGCTACGAACTTGAAAATTGGTATGAGGGGCCTGGTAACGTGGTTCTATCGGCCATTACACCGTGCACTGTTCGTTTCGAAAACTAAGTCTTCTTTAAGCGCCAAAAAGGGGGAAAAAAAATTGCCAAATTGGTGCACGGCGATTTGATGTAGTGTGATCCCTTTTCTGGTCAATTTAATAAGTATTGAAGCTTCTGAGCGGTTTACAGCGATGGCATTTAATGTTTTCTTAGGGAAGGTTTTTCCCCAAAAAATCAGGACAGCCTGGTGTTTAGTTTGGTCTCGATTGCTCTGCCCAGGAGTCCTAATTTGAAACCGGAATTTTTCGAAAATGTTGAAATAAGCGAGACAACAAAGCAATTTTGAAGCTGGGTAAGGGACAAAACAGTAAATTACTTTATTTTGGTTGGATTTTGATATTATTTTTTGCTATTAAAGCACCCTTGATTTTGAGAAATTGTTTTATAGGCAGTCAAACTTCTAGTGTGGCTAATTGTTTTCTTTTTTATTCTTGTTTCTCCTGTTTTATATTTTTTTGTAAAAAGTAGCCATTTTTTGTTCTACAGTTTTGCAGTTTGCATCGTGTTTTGTAGCTTAATATTTAGTTAAGGCTTTGGTGGACTTCTTCAAGATCAAATTGTTGAAATCAAAGATGTTTATAGCTAGCTAGCTAGCTAGCTAATCTTCGCTTTATCACTAAATTGGGTGCTAATATACAATTTATAAAAAAACACAAAATGATTGCTTTTTATCTATACAATAATACGCCAGTTCTGTCTGTTTTGCATTTCGCATTGTGTTCTATAGCTAAGTAACTTAATACTTCTTTTTTATATTTAGTTAAGGCTTTGGTGGGCTTTCTCAAGATCAAATTGTTGAAATCAGAGATGTTTATACCTAGATACCTAGCTAATCTTCGCTTTATCACAAGATTGGGTGCTATTTGATACAATTTATAAAGAAAAAGAAATGATTGTTTTCTATATATTTTAATGTATATAATAAATAAACTATTGATGTACAATTTGAGATATACTATGATAAACTAGAATATTGAAACCGTTGATTCTGAATGACGTTTTATTTAGCAGATGTAACATATTTGGCCTGAAAAACCTTTTGAACTTTTCGGACAGATTAATATTTTATATATATATTATCTTTACTGGCCTAAGGATCTAAAGTTTTTAATTAGGTAATGAAATAAGTTTGAGCTGACATTACGGTTCGAAAAGCCGCTTTTTTACATATTTGTCACACTAGGACCAAAAGTGACCCTTTGGACAATTTTGGACAGAATAATATTTGGATAAACCAGCTTTGAATAGAAATATTGCATCTGTTCCATTATTCCTATTTGTTGATTAACATATCGTGCGAAAATTGTATCGTCCGATCGTAATGTATTTAAAATAATCTTTTACGAAATAGTGTTTGTAACATGACTTGATAATAGCCGTACACGGCCGAAACGTCGTAAATATATTTAATTGATGAAACTGGTACCGCAAAATGGTACCGCAAGTAATAAGGGCCACGCAATGTATAAAAAGAACGGGCAAAGCCGTGGATTTTCCACGGGCCACCGACTAGTTTTATTTAATTAATAAACAGACTTTAGGCATACATTGAGGCCTTAAGGGCCGTTTTTCACATATTTCTCACATTTCATGAAAGCAGTTGAGTTCAGAGCTTAGATCACTTGAATGTGGTATAAAAATTTATAGCAAGTCAAAACCGATAGTTGTGAGAGAAATGCTTTATGTGGCTAGCTATGTGGCGAGGGTGTACCTGGGTAGCTAACCCTGTCCATTGCAATCCAATCATTTAACATGTTTAAAGTAAGGACCTGAAACCTAAATAAAGATAAGATAGTAGAATACTAAAGCTGTTTTTATATAACTTTTAAATACGATAACTAGCCACAGTTCGCTTCTCTACAAGGTTTCAAAGGCCGCCATTTTTCCGTAAAAACATGTATAATGCACCTAGTATATTTAAAGGGACACTTTATCAACACCAAAAAGTAACAGTTGAATTTTGTCCTCAAACTTTGGCCAGCTATGGACCTTTACTAGTTCCCACCAACGCGTTTATTATTAAATATATATTTATTAATAAACGCATGGATGATTTTATTTTCATCGAATTAATTTTGAAGTAAGATTAAAATGTGTTCACACTGAGCTTAATTTTTGAACGAAAGTTAAGATTTGTGACTTGTAAGTATGGATGTGGAAAGCGAGGAAATTTTAGAATTAGGTTGTCTTTATTTATGTATAATAAAAAGACGAAGAAAAAGAATATCCCAGACACAACAGCGTTGGGTTAAAGAGGTATACGCTAATCGAGAAAGTAACGGTATACAATACACTCCTACAAGAACTTCGATTAACTGGTAGGAAAGGTTGCTTTGGTACATACATTTGCATTTACTACAAACTATTAACAATAAATTCAGCTGAACACACCGGTATTGTTAAAACAAGATGCAAAAATTAGAAAATCGATTACAGCTGCAGAGCGACTCGCTGTCACCCTGCGATTTGTGGCATCAGGTGAATCTCAGCAATACTTGTCTTTCTCGTTTTGAATTGGATGCTCAACACTCTCTAACATAATTCGGGAAACTTATGATGCTATCTTCCTTTGTTTATCTGAGGCATACCACGAAATAAAGATGATTGGGAGCAAATAGCTAAACTTCAAGAAATCTGAAATTTGCCCAACATCATCGTTGCAATTGATGGCAAACACATACGAATACAATGTCCCAAAATCTCTAGTACACTATTTCACAACTATAAGGGCTCTTTTAGTTTGGTCCTGTTAGATGTTTGTGATGCACGTTACTGTTGGAGGATATAAATCAAACAACGATAGTAGCAGCGTCTTACTAAATAGCTCAATGGGACAGAAATTAACGAACATTGAAATTACCGTTGATGGTTGTTCATTTGATTCGTTAACGTATTTTTTTGTAGGAGACGAAATTTTTCCGCTGAAACAATAGCTAATGCACCCCTACCTGACAAACCTTTTTTTGCAATATTTTATTGAAATTCAGTGTCGCTTCTAACTCAGCTTCCTCTGCTGGTGATGGCTTAAGCCTTTTATTTTTGGGTTTTAAACTGAGATTTCACTGGAGATTAATGGGAAGCTGATAGAGTGTCAGAAGTTGGTGACGTATGGTTTACCTGTAGTGCTTGAGATACCTGTGATGAATCAGATACCTGCAGCGTATCCAAGTCATCATCATTATAATCAGCGACTTTAGGGTCATCTGGGTTGATGGTATCTGCTACGGGACTGGCTTCTGTCCATGTACTCTCATTTGGTACGTTAGTTTTTGTTCTTGGAGGACGGACGAAAAGCTCCAGCCATGACAAAAAAGCATACTCGTCTAAATCTCGTTTAACATCACTCACATCGGTCGACCCAGCCCCAGATCTGCAAGTTTTTGAATAATTTAATCTTTTGCGACAGTACTTCTTTTTGAGACCATCAAAGGCTTTATGGCCATTCCTAGAAACAATGATTTGAATTTAATAATTTAAAGTTTTCACAAACTAATTTAAAAAACAAAAAAAAAAAAAACCAAACCTTGTTCATACCCTAATTTTCTATCTACCTCTCTTAAAGCGTTCTCTTTTCTGTCTTTTTCCTTATATCCATTGGCAGCTTTGGCATAGAAACCACTGGGTACAGTCTCACCAGCTCAGACAGTGCTTCTTCTGCTACTATCCCTGTTTAGTTTTCATTATGTATTATTTTTCATTTCTTGTCAGTTGTTCTTTTACTTACTCGTGCAATGCTCTCATGAAAGCCACTCAATACTTTGTGTGTTGGCGGTAAAAACAAAAAAATTCTTTGATGTTTAATAAACTCAAGCTAAACGCATGATTTTGATATCAAAACATTTGGGTATTAAACGCATGCATAAACTTTTGCATATTGCATGTAAAATAGTCATGCGCTTATTTTTAGCATTCCCACCTATAAGTTAACTTTAAAACTTTTAAAATAAACATTAGTGGGAACCAGCCTCAAAGGTTATTACTAAAGTAAAGAATAAACCCTTACCTCCGTACATCTATGAAGGATTCATGTTCCCTTCAGTATTTCTTTAAAAAAACACATTTGTTTTTGATATGCATACGATAACAACAAATATTGGTACTTGACCTTCCAGCTTCTTCTTCAACTGATTCTCTTGAAAATTATGCAGGTAAATTATTTTGAAGGCGACGGTAAATCCCTGTGAGCTTTTTAACAAATAAACTTTGACGGATCTTTTAGCGGAGGAGGCTGGTGCAATATCAAACCTGTTTGGAGCGGATGGGTCACATAATTATACGTTACAAAAAAGGTTTTGACGAGACGGACAAACAGAAGAAAGCCGTTCGTAATGAAATGGCGGAAGAACTGTAGCTGTGTATATGTTTTTTTTCAAAGTAAAAAATTTAATAAAAAGCAATAGTAAGCAATGAAAGTAGAAGAAACGATATTTAAAAATCGATAATTACATTAACGGTCGCCGCCATTGTCGAAAAGAACCAACTTGGTTCGTACATGTTGATTTGTGACGTCACACATTTGTAAGACGATGAATGAAGATTCAGTCACTTCTTCGTCTTCTCAGAGTGATATAAATTTGTCGTGAGCTTCAAGCGAAGTAGAAGACAGGCTAAATTAAATCTTTGTAGAAAAAATAGGAAAGTAAAGAAATAGTTGAATACCATAATGCTTCGGATAAAAACCACCGAAGCGTTTATTAAATTTTTTGACATTTATGGGGGCGTCTATTCAAGGGGGCGTTTATAAAAATTTTTTCACTTCGTCTTTTTTGCAGTTTTTAAGGATACCTATAATAAAAACTTAAAATAAATCTAGTTCATCGTCATCTTCGTCAATAATATTTAAATCAAGCGAGGCACCAGCCACATCTTCTTTTGTTATCTGGAATGGATTTTTATCTAATTTTTTATCGGCGAAATTCAACATTATAAAATTCTCTACCGGCTTCACATTTTTCTCTTGTTTTAAACAAGAGATCAGTTCATCCTGTTAACCGTCAATCGCCAAAACTAGCCCTCACGATTTCATTGATTTCGCCAATGTTTCATTCGTTATGATCTCCCATGATTTAATCACCCATTCCACAATCAATCTTCTGGGGAGAGATTTCATGTTTCCGAAGCATGTTTTTCATTTGCAAGCCATTCGTCATAAAATTCTTGTATCTTCCCTTTGAATGGCTTATTCCAGGAAACATCTGGGGCTTAAATATAGTTAGTACATTCACCAATGACAATTTCGATTTTCCAATTTGTCAATACTTTCTTAATTTCATCCGTTAAGTGAGCTTTATAAGAATTCAAAGCTAGCAGTCATTTTTGGAACGAAAATTGACCTAATGTTTCCTGGTACCAGCGCAATGTCAATTGTTCATTCATCCAATTGTTGGCTGAACTTGCAACCAAACATTTTCGTTTGAATTCTTCATGGAGGGCTTTGCTTTCCCATTCGCTTTGTTTCTAACATTGAAACGGGATGCAGCAGCTCGATTGCTGTTTGGTTCAGCATATTCCACAGATTTGTCTTTTAAAATCCATAGTATATGAACGCCGTTTTTTTTTTGAAAATCACTTGCTTTTTCAGCTATCTCGATAAGAAAATTTTCAAAACATCCAATATAACTTGTTTGTTCACTGGTCACTGCTTTTTATTTTTATCAGTCCATGTTATGCCCCACTTTGTAATAATTGTCCGACTTTGTAATATGTGCCCAATTTGTAATTATCCTGCCCCACTTTGTAATACCTGCCCTACTTTGTAATAACTTTTGCCCCACTTTGTAATTTTGAAGCTGCCCCACTTAGCATTGCCTCACTTTGTAATTTTCGAAGCTGCCCCACTTTGTAATAATGTCTTGCCCCACTTTGTAATTTTTAGTTTTTCGCATGCGCCTTTTATACTATAACATAACATAAATATTATAACCGCGTTTCAATAAGATACAAAATATACAGTAACTAAGGTGTTTTTCGTACTATAACCTGTTTAACATAACATGCAGACTAATCAATTCGGGGTTATTGACGTGATCTCTTTTAAACCGAGCAACGTGCCAAAAAGCTTAGTGATAGTCACCTCCGGTATATCTACAAACCAAACTCAGCTATTGTAAATCAATACTTCAGCAACCTTGCTCACAGCCTTCTCAAGTTTGAATGACAAGAAAAAGCGACCCGACGTCAGAAATAAACCACCCCATTCTTCGCCATGCCTTGGCATTTAATTTACATGATCACAGTATACATAGAACCTACCTTATTTGCAGTGGTTGGTTTAGAAACTGCTCTGTTATTGCATTTTACAGTGAACTTCTTAAACTCAGTATCATTTGATGTTATTTTGATAATTTTTCTACCACTGATTCCCGCATTTCCGTCTGCAGCTCTGTTCCTTAGTTTTTTACATGCAGCTTATTTCCTTTTTTTGGAGGTTTTCGCTACTGCTTTATTCAGTTCACCTTAGAACTCGTTTACCTTAAAAAAAAATTAATCCATTTGAATCTAATGTCAAATCATTCTTTAATCTCCATTATTTGATGTAAACGCTTCTGTGAGTGACAATGCTGTCTTCCACTGGGATTTTGGATTGTACATCGTTCCTTATCAACTCCGATATGATGTCATACCCGTCTTCTTGCATGGGATGAATATAACTCCGCAATACGAGACTTAAATTTCATAACAATATCAGAAAAGAAAATCAAATATTAATGCATCTGATCAACTCATTAACGGACAGATAGGTACTGTTCATCGGTTGAAAACCGATAGCTCAGGAAATGTAACAAGAATATATTTGAAAATGGAAGACATATATACTGGACTTAAAGCTGTGAGAACAGATTCAAGAAAATGTTGTTCCAATTAATAGAGTAAAGTAAGAAATCAAATTTAACAAGCATAATCCTTCTTCACCTTCTATGAAACGGCTGCAATTCCCACTAATGCTGTCATGGGCCTGTACTGTTCACAAGGTTCAAGGAAAAACGTTTGATAAAATTGTTGTCTATTTTGATTTATTAAAATAACGAGCCTTTCACTCAGGACAAATCTATGTTGCATTAAGTCGAGTCACAAGTTTAGACGGTTTATACCTAACGGGTACATATGCTAAGTCAACCATTAAGTCAGACACACGAGCAACAGAGCAATACAATTACATGCGAGAACTCTCAAAATTGACACAAAAAGAAACTGGTGTAATTAGCGAAAATTCTATTATGGTCACTTTGCTTAATACAAGATCCTACAACAAGCATAAAAACGATATTAAGTCCGACCGCGCTCACATGGAAAGTGATTTATTATACCTAACGGAAACTCAGATACCATTGAACTCACATTGCGACTCAAAACTAGATTAGTTTACTTTAATTCAAAACGACAATGTGGACAAATTTTATAGTCTTCTAGTTGGTCATAATGAAACTATAAAATTGTTTGATATTGTAAAAATTCCAGGTGCAATATTTTTTAGAATGACAAAAAGAACGTTTCATCAAAACGCTATTAATGTTTTGCTTCTATATCGTAAAAATTCCCTCAATAGAGATGAGTCATTATACCCTATTCGATATTTTTTGGGAATTGAAACTTTCAATACTATACTCGGAGATTTTAATGTAAATGCATTTAGCAGGCTTAAGGTGGTTACTATAGACACAAATGGTCGAATTTCAATAATTTTGTTTTACCCGCTTTCAGACAGCAAATTCATCCTAGAATGCCGTGGCAAGTAGTGCTTATGACAAATTTCGGTTTTTACATCGCAATCCGGCACTTTTTCCAACCGATTGCAAATATAACTGCATAGCAACGCCCATAGCAACCATTTTCGCATTTTTAGACAGCTTTTCTGCCCCTCCGTCGATGTTTAATTACCTGCAATAGCTAGATGATACTTTAGGGCCTCCTAAGACAATATATGACAGTGTTCAGAAAGCTGTCTTAACGACGCACCCTCCGAAGTGAACTCGCCGAGTTTACTCGTCATTAATTAGACTTAACTGACTATATGGTGCTTTTCAAGTTAAAACAGTGCTGGCATACACCTTTTCTCAATCCACAAGTGAAGAACGATATACTTATCAAATAACTTTAGAAAAGACAGTCCTTTGCGATATAGTTTATTTCTGTAGTAACCAAGGCTATTTGAGGGTCACGTGACGAGCTCTCAACAACAGACAACAGGCGCTGGGAACAAAATTTCTCTATGCTAGAATTCAGACGTTCTTATGAAAAAGTTCGTTTTATTTTCCTCTTTACTGGATTTACTGAAGTGTGATTTAAAAAAAGACCATTTTAAATTTTATCACGTACGAGACGACTTAAAAAGGTGGTAATTCTTTATTACAAATCTGACTTAAAAAGAACTAACTGAAAAAAATACATATATGTTTTTTATAAATAAAACATTCTTATATATCACAAAAAAAACATGGCATAATTTTTTTTTGTGTTGTCCTTAAAAATCGATAATTAACAGTCGCCGCGATTGTCAAACAAAAGTCAACTTGGTTCTTAAATATTTTGTTGATTTGTGACGTCACACGGCGTACATAGCTCAACAAGATTTGTAAGAAAATGGAAGACTCATTCACCTCTTCGTTTTCTCGGAGTAATTCAAATTTATGGCGAGATTTGCGCGATGAAGAAGACAAGCTAAAATCTAGTAAAAAAATATCCTTGTAAAAAATAATTTCCAAGAATTTGACATGCGAAAACAGGTAAAGAAATAATAACTTAGAGACTGTTTTTGTTTTTCTTTCCTTCCACGAAATCACTTCCAGTACACTTAATTACCCACAATCACTAGCAAATAAAAGCACCTGACGTCTTTCAAGATGTTTTATATAAATATATATAACTAGCCGGGTAAACCCGGCGTCGAAACGCCTGGGTAAGCTACAAGTCAAGGCGTGAGCCGGCAGTGAACACTCTGTGGGGCGCCTAATAACAGTCGTAAACTGCGCCACACGATATGGTGGAGCGCTTTAGTACAGGTATGCAGTATGTTTTAAATCAAGTAAAGCGCATACACCATTATAGTGTTGCGCCTGAAACGTATTTTTTAAGAAATAACTTTCCCGCAACGATAGCTAAAATAAAAACAGTTCACAAACTTCATTGCAACTTCGGTTAAAATGAAAACACAGGGAACAGCCTGTCTTTACACCTCCAGCTAAAACAATTGCTCATCCATTTTATGTGCAGAAAAAGTTTTCAGGAAAATAATAAAAGATGTAGCTACCTAGCTAGCTAACAGCATTTAGCATAAAAATTATTGCTTAAGAATATTGTTGTAGCCAAACTGCATTTTTATACTCTCACTTTTTAGCCAAATAGCTAGCTAAATGGCTACATCCTCAACATAAAAATAAATTGGCTAGGATAAAGTGCTCTTATGCCATACAGAATAGTAATAAGTAAGGCTGTAGATGGCTAATTAGCCAGTAAAATCTTCGTTCCTAGCCAAAAATCCAAAACTCGTGCGTTTAAGATCTGTACGCAGCTAAAAAACGTGACAATATATTTATCTTAACATTGCAAACAAAGAGAAAACTAATATTAAAAAAATATAAAGTTTTTAGAAGATAAAAAGGTCAAACAGGCCTCCGTTCATTCACACGCGAAAATCTTGGATTGTTTTTAAGAATCAAAATGGCCTTTTGTTCATTCACCTGCGAAAATATATTGAGCGAAAATCTTGGATTGTTTTTAATCGCGAAAAACTTTGATTGCTTTTTATAGAAGCAGGTGTCGTGATTGCTATACTACGCGCACACGGTCAAAACAAAGTCGGTAAAAATATATCGCAATTGGATTGGTACGCATTTTAAAAATTTCGTGATTCCGTTACGGGACGCGGCTCTCGCGGACGCACAGACAAAATACGACTATTATTATAGAGACACAAGAAAATTTCATAATAAATTCGAATGCATGTAGCTAATACTTATATTTTTCAAGTGATAAACTCATGTCCAAAATATAAATATGTATTTATGACAGCGAAAATTATTTTATTCTGCCAGAAAGATATTTATTATAAAACATGTTGAATAAAATTACTTTTCATTCAGAAAGAACAAAAAAGCTCACAAAAATAACAAAATTTACACAGTCTAACACTATAATAAAAAAATTAAGCACAACTTGTTATCAATCGTTAGTTCCCCTTTAATGAAGAAAGTAATTGAAATGAATTGTTCTTTTTATATTTCTTTTTTTAATTACAAACTCAACACATTATAAATGTGAGCAGCTTTTAGACAGAACTCAGATAACATTTCACAGCAGCAAGACAAGAATGATTGCAATAAAGTTTAGCATTTTGCTTGTTCTCTTTAGTGACGTCGAAAGCTTCGTAGTTGGAATGGGAAACCTTGGAGCCCGTGGAGGAAAAGACAGTAGAAAGTTGAGAAGATTATACGAAGAACGAGATCAAATGTTAAATGGAAGACTCACTCAAGCCGATGACCACACCCGAAAGAACCCGGATGATGAAATGTCATATAAAGGAAACAGAGTGAATGATAATCAAAGATTTTTTACAGCGCGTGACGAAGCACGTCAAGCTTTGTTACGTGCCAGATTCTTTGATGAAAGTACAGAAAGCGTGGGTTCAACTAATAAAAGATCTCTTATTTGACTGGCAATCAGTTTAACCTTAAACCTTGCTTTTCGCTTTTTCTTATAAACATATTTCGCTGGTGCGAATAACTTAGTCAGTGGCTGATTTTGCCTATAAAACTTTAGCTTTGTGTTTCTGCAGTATTTAACTTATTAAGATTAAAATAGTTTAATTTAGTATACGAGTTCAAATTAAAATAACTTTATATGCCTGTTAAACTCACTTATAAATTTAGGGCAAATCAACCTTGACTAAATATTCTCTAATCAATTTGTAAACTGTGGGTTTTTTTATAGAACGCTTAGCACTAGATATATACCCATGTAATTTTTTTATTAACATGATTTTCTCCGGAAAGTTTGTTTTGTGTACTTGAATCACGCGGTTATGAACCAACAACGCTGGCGCCAGAATTCTTTGTTTCCTCAGCCAATCAAATATCACAAAATACATACAAAGTTTTGCTTGCGTCAGCGAATTCTTTGATGTCTTTTTAAAACTCGTCCAAATCTCCAAGTTTAGAGGTATTTTATGGATAATTTATAAAAAATTTTTACTACGTCCGAATCTTCTCCGAAGAAGTTCAGGCACACTTCTAGCGTTTTCAAACTTTTTATCAAATATTGTAGTAACCATGATGGGTTTTTACAGGAACTTTCTGAAAATCTCTTTCCTTGGCTGTGTTTCCTAGCTAGCGTTTTTTATAAGTGTACTAGTTGTTTAAAAGTTGTTCGATTGCAAACGCTTGAATGGTGACTCGTCCCAACCTGCTTCTAAATTTCTAGCGAAGATTCAGGCTTCACAAACCAATTCCCAGATACTAAACACAGATCTGAGAACTGTGGCGGCGTTCTTGACCAACCCAGCATTGAGTTGTGAAAATCAACAATAATGATTACTGCAAATCGAGAACATTAGCAACCTTGCTACCTGCTTTTTTTGAAAATGTCTTTTTATTCGAAACGTAACTACCGTAAATGCTCGCTTATATGAAATTTTGAATTTTAAGGTGGGCGCTCATTCAAGAGGGGTGGTAAGCCGAGAGGTGTGATTTAAAGAAATTGCAATGTAATTCGGATTTTATAAATAATATCGAACGAAGATCTAATACTAGATTCTTACAACCTAATCGGCGATCTACATGGAAGCTCAATGCGCTGCAACGCAGAACACACACAGTTTCCACATGGAGCAAACGGCCGTGTGACCGTGAAATTTAAAACAAATGTCCTTACATGTACAAACATAGTTAGCGCTAGTACATTTGCTCACAGACTTTATGTAGGAATAACGAGTTAAAACAAAACAAAAACAACCTATCAAGGTTGTAGAAAATATTCACACAATGACTCTAAACTATATACATAAAGTGAAGCGTTCATTATTTATCTACGCCAATGTGTCGCACGTCGAGCCTTGTAGTTGGGGTTGTAGTTATGAAAATTGTTGTTACGTGTATCTAAAATGAAACAAAAAACCTTTCATGTTAAGGCGTGGGTGGGTGGGAAGTATTAGATCTTCTTTCGATTTTATTTATAAAATCCGAATTACATTGCGGGTGATTCGCGCCCTTACGTAATTCTTCAATTTTATTTCATAAAATATCAATCGATTTAATACTGGATTCTTACAACCCTACCGGCTTCACTACACAAAGCTAGTGGAGCCCGGACCTCCTTACTCAGTTCTTAGCGTTTTAGCCCCTCTTAAAAACAGAATTCTGAAAGTTTTTGTATTTGGTATTAGAATTTCCTTTCTATAAAACTTTGCCATGTGGATTCCTTAGACCAGAACCCTCTCTCTAGAGTATCCTTTACAGGGAGTCCTGATAGTTCTGCTTTTGAGACTGAAGCTGATCTGGTAGAATGGGCAAACAACTTAGTAGTATCAATCCCTGCCTCCGTTAGCACGGTTTTAATCCAGCCAGCTATTGTAGAACTGACCACACCCTTATGAGGAGTAATAGTACTAATTAATAACTGTGAAGCACCACTTGCGTTCCTCCATCCACTGGTGCGTTCTAAATAAACAGTCAATGCATTAAACACACAAAGGTCTTCATCTTCTGGATGACTGATGCATTTGGTTGTCCTTGCCCCCACGACTTATGGAGTTTATTAAAAGTAAACGTATATTGATCATTGGTCTTAGTCATTAAATTTATATCCAGATTATAAATACCCAACACCCTAGAAGCTGAAGTTAAAGCTAATAGCATTGTAAGTGTTAAAGACAAAGATCTTATAGATATTTGCCTGTTATCTTTAAATTTTTGTTTAATGCAAACTATGACCACCCGAACATTCCAAAGAAATTAAAAACACCTAATATAAGAGAACTAACTTTAGGATGTTCTCCTATAGGACTTCCTGAAGGCTGAAATGGCTGATTTATGGGAACAATTAGCTCTATATTCATAACCCTTTTTGAATAACTTCCCCAAATAATTTATCACAAAATTTATAGGGTATTGAAATGGTTCAACCTGTTTTTGACCACACCGGCTAGCCTACTTATTTCAAGACGATGAATAATTTGCATTAGTTCCCTTTCTTCTGGAAGCAATGATGAGATTAAAAGCCTCTGGAGAAATTCCTTCCTCAAGGAGTTTTCCCCTGAAACTATCCAAGCAGCTAACCGTAGCACCGTAACACTTCGGGATACCATGTTTGTGACTGCCATGTTGGTGTGATCAAAATCAGAAAATGAACCTGTTCCTCTTCTACTTTTTTAGAACTCTGTGGATCACAGCAAAAGGAGGAAATGCATAAAGACACTTTTGATTCCACTTTTGGTGAAATGCATCTGTACCCAGACTGTGACGGTCCAGCTTCCAAGAATAATACATTGGAAGTTGATGAGATAGACGGGAGGCAAACAGGTCCAGTTTGGGAGATCCTATTCTCTGACAAATTGTTTTGTAAACCACAGGGCAAAGCGCCCATTCTGCTAATTCCTAAGTATGTCCGCCTTGATATTTAGACAACCTGGGGAGGTACTCTTCAGTAATCGTGATCTTGTGGAGTAATAGGAAATCCCTAATTTTCTTGGCTATTTTTATCATAGTTAAATTTTTTGTTCCTCCCATTTTAAGGAGGTAAGACAAAACTGTCATGTTGTCTGTCTGAATGTGAACTGATGCAAATTGTTTCATTTTGTGAAAAGACAGTAGTGCTAATTTGATTGCAAGCAATTCCAAAACATTTATATGAAGAATTTGTTCCGTCTGGGACCACACGCCTCCTGTCCTGGTCCTTTGACAAACTGCTCCCCAACCTTTTAGGCATCTGTCTGTTAAAAACTTTTTGCTTAAGGTTGCATAAGGGAACGCCAATTGTACAATTTTAGATTGTTCACCCACCATAGAAGTTCTTCCAGAGGTTCCCTTTTTAAATGCACTAGGGTGGCATAAGATTTCGATACTTTTAGACTTTAAATTTGTTGTTCTTGTAGAAAACGAAACTCCAGACGAGCTGGCAGAACTGCTTGTATGGTGGAAGACAGAACCCCTATTAATTGAGTTGGCTCCAGAATAGTGTCTTCTCTTGTTTTGTACAAACTCAAGCACTGCGTCTGTATTTTGGAAACTTTCTCCCTAGATAAAGAGACATGGTTACTGAATCCACAGACATTCTCAAGAACTCTATTTTCTGGGTTGGCTCCAAGACAGACTTTTTCAATTTAATTAAAAAGCCCAGATTCTGTAACAGAAAAATCAATGTGTTTCGTGCCATAAGGAACTCCTCTCTGGACGGTCCCAATTTAACATGTCGTCTAAGTAAATTACAATTCTTATCATTAAACGACGAAGGACTGCCATGGGAATTTTCAATAACTTCATAAAAATCCGTGGAGCTGGAGCCAAGCCAAAACAAAGACAGAGGAATTCGTATAGGTTGCCTGACCACTCGAACCTCACAAATTTTCTGGAGAAATTGTGCAGTGGAACACTGAAATAGGCATCTTTCAGATCCAACTTGCACTTCCAATGCACTTTGTTTGATAGGAATTTCAGTGAGTGCAAACCCTCCATTTTGAAGTGTTCGTAAGGAACAAATTTGTTTAAATACTTGAGGTTTATTACTGGTCGATTTCCTTCATCTTTCTTTTTTACTAAGAACAGATTGCTTAGAAACTGCCCCTCTGTGGGAGCTACTTTTGAAATGGCTCCTTTTCTCAACATATCTGCCACTTCTCCATCAATTAACTCTTTGTCTATTAGATTTCAAACAGGAGAATGAGGTATTATTGCCTGTGTTAGCTTCGAAATAATAGGTATTTTGAACCCTTGTATGACTGACAGGAGATCTTTGTCCTGTGTTAACTTTTTCCAAGCTGGAAGAAAATGTTTCAGGCGTCCTGCTAAGGGTACAATTGGCATCTGCCACCTTGAGAACAGGATTTTTTATGGCAGGGTGAACGTGAGTGAGATCCTCCAAGTTCACCCAATTTTAGATGTGTGGAAGCGGTTGCAACTTTTGATTGTTGAGAAAAGAATCCTTTTCTAGTTGTAGAAAAGTAGGTACCTTTATATTATGGTTGCCTTGGTTTGTAGGTGGAATGCAACACCCACCGTTCTTTTTCAAATGGGAGTGACCACCAAGAAAGGACTGCTTCTTTGGCCACCTTCTATTTTTGGTTGAAATTTTCTCGGCTGTAACCATAACATCTTGCTTTATTGTTTTGTTTAAATCAGCCATGTGTTCGCGGTATTTCTTCCGAAATAGTTCACCATTATGAAGTTGTAGCAGCAAGGCTTTGTGCTTTAACGTTGTTGATGCTTGTGCAGCTGAAAGGTTTGCTGAGCGGATAAGATGTTCTTTCGACGCTCATACGTTAAAATGTTGATACATTGACCCACCATTGTTAATGTTTTTCTACCGCCGAAGCTACTTATTCAGGAGGGGGAAGATTTTCTTTATCTTCAGCAGTTCGTACCTGCTCTACCATCATCCAAACTTTGGTTAGTGGCCCCATTTTATCACCCACCTTTTCCTGAACTTTTTTGAGCATTCGATCCATTTCGAGGCTTTGTAGGTGATCCTTTTTTAGATTGCTGGAAAAACCTTTATGGAATCCAAGTTCACTGGTCTGGGAGCCTCCAGCAGCACTTGCCCTTTTAGTTCTTTTTCTGGGATGAATTCCTCGGATGCATCGTTTGCATAAGAGGCTAAATCATCAGGAAGAGACTACTTGTGGATATCCTCTTCCATAGTGATTTTAAAGCGCTTATACTGATCGCTCTCAAGCTGATTAGCAGACTTTCTCTTGCCATGTGGCGTGTCGCATGCTATGGTATCATCAACCACAGAAGTTCTTGAAGTATCACTGTCACCTTCTTGGTCGACAGAAATACTTGCAGGATAAGACGTTGATTCCATAATGATAATGGTACAATTAAATATAGAACAAATAATTCAATGATTGCGGTTAAATAACTTGATAATAACTTGTAAACAAGCATTGATATAACCGGAGCTCCTTTCTCGATCGCGAAGAAGTTGAAAGAGGAAGGAGGTCCGGGCTCCACTGGCTTTGTGTAGTGGAGCCAGTTGATTGTAAGAATCCAGTATTAGATCGATTTAGATTTTATGAAATGAAATTCCATTTTTGGGTTATGGAAAAGCTTTCTTCTTAGGAAACTAACAGATGGTATATATGTAACAGGTATAAATAAATCTTTTTAATTAAAAAATATTTTAATAATAATTTTTCATAAAAATCGTGTTAAAATTAAAAAACAGCAGGAGCCTTATGGAGCGAACACGGTTGCAATTTTCCAAACAAAGATGGCGGATCGAGTGTCAGTAGTGTAATGAGTTATCACACGTCAAAAAAAAAAGAAAGAAAAACTTTAAAAAAGTTAGAAAAAATGTTTTATTTACGGGCTGATTACATGGAGAATTTCAGCTCGGTTCGAAATTTCAACTCGCGGCAGGTCTGAAAAATGTTTTACTATTACATAGAGATCGAGCACATGCGTATGGTTGTTAAAAATAATTTTTCGGTTATATGACATTTCCGCCCTGGGGTAAAACACCTAGCCAGGTAGTTAGCCCGGGCTTAAATTCTCCATGAAATTAGCCCCTTAGTTAGGAAATTGACTTACGGCAGACTTACTCCTCCCGCTGATTTTCTTACCATAAAACCTAGCACTAACCCACTAACATACGGGGGAGTAAGCCGGCGTTGAACACTCTGTGGAGCGCTTAATAAGAGCCGTAAACTGTGCCACACGGTCAGGTGGAGCGCTTTAGTACAGGTATACAGTATGTCTTAAAACAAGTGAAGCGCATGTACCATTATTGTGTTGCGTCTGTAACATATTTTTCAAAAAATAAATTTCCCGCAACGATGCTGAAATAAAAGTAGAGTTTACAAACCGTTGCTACTGAGTTTTTGTGAAAGTTAAGAAATTAATTGTGACACCGGGTTGAGCGCGTAGTACAGTTAAACCGTGTTGCACAGCGTATATGGATAATACCTTTTTAAAAAAAACTTTTTCGCAGACAGGGCTGAGCAGTTAGTCCAGGGAAACAATGTTACACATCCGTACAGGTGTGATTCCCGAGAAAGTTTAAAAATTAATTGTCACAGTGGGCTGACCTTAGTACAGGTAAACCGTGTTTCACATGCCCATAGGCGTAACAGCCTTTACCAAAAAAGCAGACTGGGCTAAGCACTTAGTACAGATAAACAGAGCTGAATAGGCGTACAGAGGCGTAATACCATTTTCCAAAAAAACGTCATTGCAACTTCGGTTTAAATAAAAGCAAACCTGTCCAGCTAAAACAATTGCTCAGTCATTTTATTTGCAGAAAAAGTTTTCAGGAAAATAGGAAAAGATGTAGTTAAACAGCTAACTACATAAGAATTATTGCTTAAGAATATTACATTCGCCAAACTGCATTTTTTTACTCTCACTTTTTAGGCAAAGATAGGAGCTAGCTAAATGGCTACAGTATTAATTTGACAACGATATATTCTTATATATTCTTACTTTTCCATATGGAATTTTAAATTGTAAAGGTTTAACGCAATCTAAAATGACCTAAACAGTTTCAAATGACCTAAAATGTACCAAACATGTAATGATCAACGCGTGTGCTTAGATTGGTAATTTACTATTGCAAGTTTCTGCTAAAAAGGTATATGGATGGAGATAAAATCGAGCACATTAAAAATGACTCCGGAGAGTGAAAGCGTATCATAAGATTTCTAATCGTATGCTTCCCTTTATATAAAATAACTTAGTTCCCAAGTCAGTGAAGTCTTACCACAAAACAAACAAGTTTGGTGAAAGTAAGGTGACATTTCCCATGCTTGTTAAGTATATTAATCGGTCAACAATAAAAAAAACGGGCGTAGCATGAAGTTGCAACGCCACGAGGAAGTGTTTTGAAATATTATACTGTTGCATGAGAAAATCTTTAGCATTACAAGAACAACTTAGTTATCAGAGTAACTAAAAAAAATTGCAGAATTATTTTTGTTTTTGTTGCGCTTTTTCCCTTTTTTGAGTTTGAAATGCGTCTCAAGCTTAACGTTTCCCTTTGTATTAAAAGAAAGATGTGTACGAAATTTTAATGTGTTGTTTTTCCTAACATGAAAATGTAAAAATAACAAATAAATGTAAATAATCATTTTTAATTGCAATAAATTATGGGAGGATAATAAACTACAAACCGGTCCGAAACTGAACACACATTAATAAGTTTTTTTCTTTATCCCTCTTTGGGAAAAACACGGTACATTTGGAAAAAAAACGTGTGGTTGTTAATAGCGGTCTCACTATCCCTTATCTCTTGCCAATAACATTTGCACTAGTTGTAAAGAGAAATGGAGGCATTTAGTTTTTATTGTTAAAGTTTACCCCACACAAAGAAGTCCAAAAAGCAGAATAGGTAGGAACTACCAAATTGCTATGACACTGTACTTGACGTTTTGTCCCAATCTGTGACTAGCTATAGTTCCTGTTGAAATTAGTTTTAGTTACATGACATTCTAATTATACCGGATTTTTTTGCCACGAATAAGTCGGTAAGCATATTTTAAGTAAGTTTTTTTAGAACTGGTTCTTTGAAATAAATAAGAGTTTTCTTTTTGAACAAAAATTTAAATATTATTTTTGAAATGAACCTTTAAAACAAGGATAATGTTTTTTCCAAAAAAAAACCTTTTTTAAGTCTTAAAATAAAGCAGAAATCGTAAAAAGATATGCTACAGACACACAAAAGAGTAAATCCGATATATTTTTATCCACTTTGGTTCAACGCGTGAATTCCCGAGGAATGTTAAGAACGGATGGTTTTTATCACGGGCTAACAACTAGTCTATAATACTACCTAACTTATGGTAGCTGCCTGTGAGTAGCGACAGGGAAGGTTCCTTTTTGAATATTTCACTTCCTAGTGGTGTGAAAAGTGGCGTGATATTAAGAATGGATTTAAGTAATGCTTTATCACTTAATTTTTATAAATACTATCTAATCACATCAGGGAAGTGTAACGCTGCTTTTAAGATAAACCATAGACATTTATTATATGCTTTTTAGAGATAAATTTTTTTGCCAGCCCACCACGTCTCTATAACAGTAGCCGAATTACTTTGTGACTTTTTAATATTTTCATTGTGATCTGTAACATTTTTTTGGCGAGAAAAAATGCGACATCGTGGTTTTATAGTGTAGTGTAGGGTATTTTACTGTTATTACACGACAATATTTTACACTACAGGGAAATAAATAAGGTTAATCTCGTTTAAGCGAAGCAAAATAGAAATCAATCGGATCGGTTTCTTCCTTCCTCCTAATTCCCCCTCGACCACCTCTGATGAAAGAAACATAAATTTAGTATACACACAATGACAAAAAAAACTAAGTAGACGCAGTGGAATGCTCATGATAATTTAAAAAATTAATGTTTGTCATTCTGAAATTATTGAGAACTGTGTCTGCCAACAAATATTCGCCTTATGTTAGGCTAGCAAAGGTCACAATGTTAACCCACAATGAAAGTTAGCATATTTATCATATACTGTCGTTATGCTCTTTCTTCTCCCGGAAGATTTTACTTCACTCCAACACCGCAGTGCAAGCTTATTTACGCAATATAAGGTAATTAAAAAAGAACCCCTATGTAGCGAACACGCCACTCTATACAGTGTTTCGAGGTCCCAAGTGTCCGCTTGGAATAAGCTGTGCAGCTGTAGTTACATCGAGAATTCAATAAAAGGGAAAACAAACAAATGACGCTTCAACATATCTCTGAGTTGTTGACGACCTGTTTTTGTTATTACTGAAATATTTGATTGACTAGGTTGAACATTATCTGACCAATTTCTAGGGTTAGAATTACTTTAATTATATTATAAACTTTTATCTTAGTCAAAAATGATTTGCTGTTAAAAACGGCTTATCGGCGTCTCTAAGAAGGGCTAAATTCTGGATCTTATGATAATAATGGACCTATTTTTGGCTCAATTTCATCAAATCAGTGTAAAACCATATCATACTAAACGGTAAGTTAATATTTAACTTTTTACTGAAGTTATTGGACTTGTACCTGAAATGGATAGTTTGGACTTATTGAACCGTTCAATATCAACATACATTTCACTGCACTGTTCTAGTAAAAATAGGGTCAACATTGTATTGTGTTGTGTTTTGTGAGACCCAATTTAGTGGAAGAGCATCTGATATTCTCTGAAGAGTAATATTTGTGACAAGTGGTATTACATGTAGAATATTAACAGTATCTTTAGTGTATCCTGGATTTAACCATATTTAACCATATCCATATGCCAGGTTTAGCACCTAATCAAAGTGCAACTGAAAATATGATTACAATTTAATTTGTCTAAAATTTCTTTATAAAGTTTCCAGGGCCTGGCAGGAATCATTTTCACCAAAAATCTTCCTAACTTTTTTATTATGCTCAAAATTAATAAGATTATGCTGTTTCCTCAAAATGCTTATTATATATATAATTTTTTTACGCCTCATGCAAAGTTATTTTTTATCAGATTGTCTAAAAGTACTCCATAACAAATTTCAAACTAATAACTTTATTTATTTACCAAAGTTATTGCACTTTTAATTTTTTTAATTAGGCTGAATAAGTGTAGATTCAATGACAGAATGAATTTTTTTCTAACCAAAACATATAAAGTAATAAAACATGATTGCCAACCACAGCCTGATATGAAAAGTTAAAATATGTACATTTTGTAAAAAAAACATTTTTGATATTTCGTGAAAAATTATTTTGTCTATAAAGGAAATGACGTCAAATAAAATGGGGTTAACACAATTGACATGTGGAGTGGGCGACACTCGGTCTCTCTGCTAGTAATTTTAAGTAATGTCTTCTCGGATGATAACTTGCTAGTGTATGTAACTACTTTTGTAATTCCAGCAATATTTTCATGTAAGCATTATCACTTTATGGTGTCTTTTCTTGTACTTTAATTGCTTAGTAATGTTTTTTATTAAATTTTTTACTTTAAAAAAAACACGCTACAACTCCTCCGCCATTTTAATACGAACAGCTTTCTCCTGTTCTTACCAGGCTCGCCGCCTCGCCAAAATATTTTGTATGACGCAATAATTATGCGACACATCCGCGCCAATCAGGTTTCATATCGGACCAGCCTCCTCCTGGCCATGTTCGTTTCGTCGTCCCGGTTATAGAAGAGAGACAACAGGCGCTGGGAAGGAGGTTGGATGCTCCCTTCTCCTCAATACAAAAAATCGTTAAATTGTTTTGTTTATGATTTATATGTGGCTAGAATACGTGGCAATATATTTATATATATACTTCATGTAAAAACAAAAATTAAAAGCTTTTAGAAGACCGAAAGGTGAACAAAGACAGATATGTCAAATCAACGCCACCGATTTCAAAATGGGTGTACTTATGCTGACTCAGATTGTTTTATATTTCTTCTTGGCAAATGAAGCATGGTATTGCGACAAATATCAACAAGAAGTAAAAAATGCACAGAAATCTGGTTATAGATCCTGATATGACATATCCTTTTATTAGTGTTTCCCTAGACCTGGAAATAGAATGTTCCTGTCATGGAAAAGTTGTTGTGGATATTAGGTGTCTTGCGAATCATATTGGGCAGCTTCCAACTCACCACAAGTATAGTCATTTAGAAAACAATGCCATGAATAATATGTTGAAAAAAAGTAGCGAATATTACTTCCAAATTCAGTGAAAAATAGCAGTTATCCAGCGTTTGTACGAATATTTTCTTGTTTTCCAACCAGAAGAATTTCATTTTGAAAGAACCCAATTGGACAAAGATTTTTAATTTTCATTACATGCAAACCTAATTTTGTGTTATGAAAAAAACGTTGATCCAGAACTTCTCTTGAACAGTATTGCAACAGATGATAAAAGTTAAAAGTCGTAAAAATTTAATAGATAAATATAGGTTAAAGTAACTACAGTGCGGAGTGTATAACATTTCTATACGATTTCCCCACATACATCAAAAATGTTAAAAATTTTGCCAAGTAACTTTATCTGGCCATTTGTTGATATATTTTCGTAAATTTCTGATTAAGGGAGACAACGTGCTTTTTTTAGCACAGCGGGTTTTTGTTGTTTTTCAAAGATGCTGCTAAGCGTAGCTAGCTAGAAACGGAATGAGAAATTGGAGGTTATCTACCTAGTATATCACAATTTTTTAAATGTTATGAGCCCTTTCTTTAGCCTCACTTAAACATAAAGCTAGCTAGCACAACAGTGACAGTTTAGCTAGCATAAAACTACCAATTTAGTATGTATAAAACTACCTACTACATCCTCATAGTATTCTCTTATGCTAGCTGCTACAAGAGAGAATTCTTTGAGACAGATTCTTAATCTAGCTAGCTGCTACACATACTACACAGTGAGTGGTATAATTCTGCTCAGATGTTTATATACACATTGACATGATCACATATTACCGAAGACAAAAGCCATTTATTTAAATTGACAAGACAGACTATTGTGTCCCGAACAGACTGCTTTTTGCTAATACAGCAACCCAGGGATCTTGTGTCTTCAAATGAAGCTATTTTTCTCCTTTCTACACCAGTGCAAGTCAAGTTACAGAAACAGAAATTATATCTATATTTTTATGTCGGGAAACATTTCTACACCAAATCTATATTTCTATTACAGGTTTTTTTTAATTTCTAATGAGCAATTCTCGTGCAATCATTAACACCTACTGGAAATCTTCAAACATATCTATAACATTCCTTTTTTAGGTTCAATCAGAACAACTTGTAGAGAAAAATTTAACGACCTGAAAATCTCATAAATACTTTCACGATATAAAAATAACTTTCTGATAAGAAAATAATTTTCGTTTTTGTACACTGATGCAGGCTACCATTCTTGTTTCGTTTAACATTTTTTAGCATGTTTTTATACAGCAGGTTCTAAACAAAGTATGTCCCGGGCCATGGCATATTGCGTCCGAAACACACTACGGTACTGCTAAGGTAGAAGCCCCGGGACGCATTTCATCAGATTAAAGGAGAAGCGAACCGCGCACGGCACGGCTGCTGAATAAAAGTTCATGATGACAGTGTTAATTTTGAAGACCCGGCCGACTCGGTTGGTCTGACCCAAAATGAATCAATTTACATGTTACGGCCACCATAACAAATAAGTAAACTGCTAGTTTTATTTTCCTCTTTGTGAGTGCTAAAGTATTTATAATTTAGTATTTTGACACATTTGGCAAACGGGTGGCTAAATTAAAAAAACAATGGGATATATGTCTCCGTATTATGATGGTCACAGGTGAAGACGCACAAAATAATTAAACAAGAAAAGTTGAAGATCAAAATAGCAAAATGTTGAACAACATGCGACAAACATAATTTTATTATTTTATTCTACTGAACTTACTAAAATTTGTGATTAAAAAAGATAAAGAAAATAAAAATTCAGAAAAAAAGATGAAGCCTTTATAATGCGAGTTCGATTTGTTGTTAAATGTTTCCGGTCTGTATATTTATTAAAATTGACGCCATCTTATCATAATAAACTTCATCGTTCGAAGCTCATACTATGTTGTGACAAAGGGCTCGAAACATGAAAAAATATTGTTGTTGTTCATAACAGATATTGCTTAAAAGTACAAAGAGGTTTAAACCATAGTTATAAGAAAAAAGATGTCTGGTGGCAACGACCACCGATATTGTTTACGCAATCTATCCTTAAGTTGTGTCGGACGACCCTCTCATACTGCACGGAAGTTAATAATGGCGGTGTTCTGCCCAATCTTAGGACACTGCCCAATCTTTAGACATAAAAATGCCCAATCTTAAGACTGACCGGCCAGTCTTCAGACTGGGCAGGGCGTCACAAGATTGGGCAGGAGACCATGTTAGGGTCATCTTCAGACGCCTTTTAGATTTTTAAGAAGGGATGTGCCAAAGCTCTGTTGTTTGCAAGACCCAACAAACACTCTCAAGTACATTAAAAAAAAATCACATTTGTATGTACACAAAAAACGAATTTGACGGTCTGTTGAATTGACCAGGCCAGTTTTTAAACACAGTTAAGTAGCTAGCCAGGAGTAGCTAGCACGTATTACACATTTAGCATTTTTATATAGTTTGTAGTAGTCAAATTTTAATAATATAATGTTTATAATATGAAGAATCAGATATTAGCTAATTGGATGAGAAGTTTAGCTAGCTAGCTAGCTATAGTCAGCTAACATGGTATAATTTTTTGGCCT
Organism: Hydractinia symbiolongicarpus; assembly: GCF_029227915.1. Classification (NCBI taxonomy): domain Eukaryota; kingdom Metazoa; phylum Cnidaria; class Hydrozoa; order Anthoathecata; family Hydractiniidae; genus Hydractinia; species Hydractinia symbiolongicarpus. Next base: position 11,806,376 of record NC_079885.1, on the reverse strand, counting down.
CTTGATTTGCCAAGAAAAGTTTCAGTTTAAAGTTCCTTTTATAAGATACAGTCTAAAATGTTTATTATTCTCTTTGTCTTCCACAACTGTTCTAAGATTGGACATGTACGTCGATAGATTGGGCAGTCCAGTCTTAAGACTGGCCACCAATTTTTTACTGTCAGAAAATTGGCCTGCCCAGTCTTAAGCCGGGCGCGTTCCAAGGTTGGGCAGAACAGCGGCACAAATAGGAGAGGTTACTTGGCTGGAGATGATCTTGTGATTTGCCAAGAAAAGTTTCAGTTTAAAGTTCCTTTTATAAGATACAGCCTAAAATGTTCATTATTATCTTTGTCTTCTACAATTGTTCTAAGATTGGACATGTACATCGATAGATTGGGTAGTTATTTGAGTTAATTAATGGTGTTTTTTTGGAAGATAATGCAGATTTTAACACAGAATTAGATGCTGTTGTAACAGAAGTTGAAAGCTGCAAGAAAGATGAGGTTAAACCTTTGCCAAAATTGCGATAAAGTTTGCAAATTACAACATGGACTAACCAGATTGCAATGTTATGCACACCTTGTCAGAAATGCCAGATGCTAGCTCTTCTCTGTCTGTGCCAAAATTGTCAAAAGAAGAAAAAATTCTAAAGAAGCTACATCCATTAACATTAAAATTATTGGTGAAAAAAAGTGCTGAGATGTGTTTTGGTGACAGATGTTTACCTGAATCAGCTAAGTGTATGATTTCAGAGGATAAATTTAAAATTTCAGCTGATTAACTGTCAAACTTTGGAACAAAAAAAAAAACCCTAATTGAAAGATTTCATGGTGTTGCTGAGGATTTTTATTTACATTTTTATGGCTTACTAGGAGAAAATCTTTTAAAGATGTGACTTTAAGCAACATTTTATTAACTGAAGTTGCTAATCATTTTGGCTAAGTGACTAAAATGTTTTACCGACCAAAAATTGTTGCCGAATTTTTTTCTACCGGCCAATAATTTTTACCGACTTTTTTTTCTACCGACTAACTATTTTTACCGACTTTGTTTTTTGCCGATTAAGATATTTTGCCGAATTTTGCTTTTCTCAATTTAGTGTCTAAAAATAAGTATTTACCCTGGAGATGAAAGGTTTTTCGTTTCTAATGTCGGGAAGACAAATGATAAATATCAAGACGAAAATCATATTTTCTAATGAAAAGTCTCAACAAACGATTACAAACATAGTTTCTAAGCAACAAAATAACAAGATTGTCCATCTTTAATTCAACTAAAAAAGGATTTTCAATTCTTTCAAGCTGGCTGATTCAACTGCCTCTGTAATACCAGCAGCCCTGAATCCATTGAGGATAATTTCATTTTGACTGCATAGGTAATAATATAGCTCAGAAATCCAACGAGCATGCTTTACTTTCAACTCAACAAGGCCAAGAGATATTTGGACGTCTGGAGCCGGTATAACTTTCTGGAGTTGTTGTGAAACCTGCTCGGAAGAACCATCCATTATACTTGTTTGAAAGGAAAGATTTGGCTGGTTTGTTTACTGTGATGTCAAGCGGTTGGAACTTGTTTGTCAGGTTGTGTGGGACATTGGCAGCCTGGCAAAAATGTTTTTTACAAAGATCAATGACTAGATCGTTGTCTTGTCCTTTGAAAGTATCCATTATTATCAAAGATATTTGTTCTTTTGGGTATTTCAGGTTTGATTTTACTTGCTTTAAATATGGAAATATCACTGTTTTGAAGACCTCAGCCGACTTTTCTGTGTTAGGCCAATGATTCGCGGAAAATGTGACGTTAAAATCTGGAAGAAAATCATATTTCACAGTAACGGTTCCAGTTATTTGTCTCTTATCGTCTATTCCTTTGATTGGGACAGTTTTGGCACCTTTTGGGTTATTGTATTTTCCAGGGGAAATGTAAGACGGGAAATGTAAAGGGTGTTTGATCTAGATTTAAAACAAGATCTTTTGGAGTATCATGCTCTTCGACGATTGACAAAATAAGTCTCTAAAATGTTAGTTTCTCTTCAAGGAGAAACTGCTCGCTTAGCTCAATCTTACCAGTAGTGCTTTTTCTCTTCGACCATTTCATTGTTTCCAACACATGTCTCGTCCAACCTTCCGTTAATTCAATGTGACCACCAAATTCCTTCAATTTTGATGGACAATTTGCTTTAAGAACTCCAGTACCAATAGCAATGACCATCTTTCTAGACATTACCCCTCGTACGTACGTACTCCAGCTACCACATCTTTCACTTTTACAAGAGTTTGGTCATCTAAAAGATTTGGTCTACCTTTTCTTTTATGCACAGTGTCATTGTTTTGTTTTTTGTCCTTTTTTAATTTTTTCTTCCAGTTGTTTACTGATGCTCTTACAAAGGTATACTTAGGATACCTTTTCTTGAATTTTTCAACGCGGACTTTTTCCATTTTTCAAAACGAACTCTCCGATTTCATTCTTGATCTGCTCTGGTACAGAGGTATTGTAGTGTTTTTGAGGCTGGACGGTTGATCTTATCTCCTTATAGATTACAGCAATTTCCGCTTGATTCGTACTGCAGATGCAGATGCTAAAAATCCCTGTGTTCTGTCAGACGTCCCATCAGTGTTTTTATAAAAATCCCTAATACAGAAGAGTCTCCATAACTCGAACGGCCAGGGGGAAAAGGAAACCGTTCGAGTTAAGGAGACGTTCGAGTAGTAGAGGTTTTTAAGTTTTTTCAAAATTTTTCCCTTATCTGCCTACCAGATGAACAAAAACAGTATATTAAGTACGTAGTCTTACTTATTGGGGGTTCTGGGTTGGTGAAATACAAAAACAGAGCGTTTTAGTTGCTTTTTGCTCAAATTTTTTGAAAAAAATCAGTTATAATTGATTGTTTACAAGTATCATCATAATCTCGTTTGATGTTTTTATTTAAGTCCTTTAGGGAAGCCAACATTTCTTCCCCAAATTTCGAGAAAACGCTTTGGAGCAGTTCCTTTTTCAAGCTCTTTGAGGGTACTGTATTTTATTTTACAGGACTTGTTATCGGCTTTACTTCTTTTTGACCCTGCCACAGACGCCATTGTAAGATTGCTATGAAATTCTGTTTTTGAAAATTGGTTAAGAAAGCGTTGTCGTTCGAAACACAAACAAAACATTCGAATCATGCATTCGAACAATATAAGGCCCACAACACACGTAAACATTAAAATATGAAAATGATAAAGAGTTAAATGATCAGGAAAACTTATCAATTTTTTTCAAAATGCCACAAAATTCGAGTTATGGAGTCAAAAACCTTCAAGGGACAAAATAATCTGTTCGACTTAAGGGAACATTCGAGTTATGGAGGTTCGAGTAGTGGAGGTTTTTTTTATAAGAGTTTATTAGGAAACTTTCACGGTGCCAACGATTTCGTTCGAGTTAAGGAGACGTTCGAGTAATAGAGGTTCGAGCTATGGAGACTTTACTGTATCTGGAATGTTCGCCATTTTTACTGCATGCTTTTTCTGTTGTGTTCCTTTAAAAAATTTATAAACAACGAGAAATAGTGTAGAAAATATTCCTCAAGTCTCCTCCGTTGTTTCGGCTACTTTATTTATCTATATGAATATATGAATGCACATTCGATGGAGAGTGTCGGTTATGTAAATTTATCGTCTTTTGTTTTGTGCGTTCTTTCGTTCTTTTTGTTTTGTTTTGTGTTTTGCTGTGCGTTTGACTAAACGAATAATAGTGAATTCGAATTACGCTCGCATTTCTTTTGAGTCATTGTTTTCAAGCAAGAGAGGAGCCACGTGAATTTCATCATTCTACTGTTCATCAATATGATGTCTTCATTTAAAAGTAAAATTGCATCTAGAGGATGTCATGTCTATCGAAATTCTACTTGGCAAAATGCAAAACCAGGTCAAAAGAGACAAATGTTTCTTTAAAATCAATCGACCCATACGCTTGCGCTATCAAGGCAAAGCACCGATTTTTTGACACTTGGCTGACCGTTGGACATATCCAAAGAGAAATATCACGCCATTGCTATTTTTTCATAAGGGAAGGTGGTAGCATTTCTGGACATTTACTCTCCACAAATTATAAAGTATTTCCAATTTCTGCTGGTGGACTTGAAGTGTCGTTACTGCTAACTTTTAGTGTTAAACACGAACGTGCACACAAATTGATAAAGGAGTTCATAGGCACCTTTTGGAACATATGGTAACTTTTTATACAAGAGTTCGGAGTTTTTCATATGCAAGATATATACGTGAAAAACACAAAGCTGCACAGACATGGGACACTGATTGACTTAGTTCCGGGCATGAACTTTAAAAATTGCCACAACGACTATATTTTTATAGCCACACATTTAATAAAACACATTATTCGGCGTAGCTTACCAAAATAGTAAATATTATTATTGTGTGAAATAACAAATAAATTGGGTACTTATGTTATTTTGTGGGAAAAAATTTGTGACACATTTGTTTGCGGATTTGGCTCAAATCTACAAATTTAGCTAGTTATACAAAAATTCATAAATCACACATTCAGCAAAATATATTCCGCCAACTTTTGCGGAAGAAAAACCGTGAAAATTACGGAAAGAAAATTTGGTGGACTTCTAGTCTCTCAGAATAAGAGAAACTACAGAATAAAGCCAAAAAAAATGTTTTTCAAATTTGTGGCTGTAAAAATAGCCGTTGTGGCAGTTTGCTGAGTCTTTGAATTTGTGGAAGATTGATATGAGGTAGCTCCCCTTCTTTTAAGCTTTTGCGAGTTGAATAAATCCGGGTTTGTTCTGGATTAAAATGACGTTCGCGTATACATAATTTAAATGTTGCAATGCGGTTTTTCAGCTGATCGTCAATGACCCTATCTTTCTTGTTTACATTAGTATTGGGTAGTGGAACTTTAAAAATACTGAGCTCTTTGTTTGTCCGTGATGTAGGGCATCCAAATATAGCACAATTTTCGCCAGGCATAGTAAAAATTGCAACAAATAAACTCAAATACCAAGCAAGAAGTCCAAACAACAGCACAAACAACAGTTAAAAATGCGCCATTTTGAACTTTTGTGCAGGATCGGAGGTTTGGGTGCCAGTATCTCTCGCCCATAAAGACATGAGAACAATAGATCATTGTTTCTTACCAGCCTATCTTTTTTTCTTATGACTATGTTTAAACGAAGGTTATAAAATGCTGTTACTACCTTAAAAATACGTAAAATATTCTAAAAGATCTTATTTTTAAAGTTTACTAGTAGCACATGCGAAACTTACTTATTGTGACCCCATACAACCATGAAAATTCTGTAAAACTGTAGTCGTGAAATATATCCATGATTAAATGTTGTTGATTTTTCTCCTTTTATATAAAAAAAAATTTTTTAGGAAAACAATGACTTCACTTAACTAATTATTAACCAATAAAGAAAAATATGAATTCTTTGCACGCTATTTTATCTAATTATAGAATAATATAGGCTTTTTGCACTATAGAATTAAAATAAAAAGCAAAAATTGCGGTTTTTTCTCTGTAGAAAATAAAATGTAGTAAAAGCAAATTGAAATTTGAGAAAAACTTAACTATAACATAGCTAAGGTACGAAATGGAATTGTTCTAAAAATGTTACCTAATATGAAAAAATATAATTTTTTGTCACGAGCCAAATCCATTTAAAAATGTTTAATTTCAATTTTGTCCAGAGCCAATTCTAAAAACGATGTCAATTGCTGAGATATTTCTTCCAGAGGTTTATATACCTCATTGTTTAACTTTTTCTTTTCCTCACTGTATGTTTTGTTTCCTTCTATCAAATAATACCCCCGCATATTCATCATATTAAGCCCTTTAAAAATGAAAATTAAACTTGCTACCACTGAAAATAAAAACAAAAAAAGGAAAATTACACTATCAGTTAACAATATAATTAGCAAAACAAGGAACATTAATGCTGCTATCGCAGTCTCGTTTTTAAAAACGTCTAGTACCGTTATTCCTGACGGAATATTCACGCACATTATGAAAACCGGAAAAAACTTTCCGAATCTCAGAACCAATTTTTTGATGCACCAAAGATTCATTAGATTGTTGGTTGCCAAAGTTTTTGATTGTTCAAGCAAATCAATCAATTCTTGGATGGACATTGCATTACTCTTGCTGTAAATTATTTTGTCTAAAAATAAAAAACATTACTCCCTAAATAAAATCTTGGAGAAAAATATATCATATCAACCCCTTTTCACTTTGCCGTTTACTTAAGAATCGATAAACCAGTGAAAAGAATTTACTTAGGCAGATAAACACAGGGGAAATTTAGGTTGTTTTAGGTGTTTTGAACACGTCAGCAGTGCATAAACTAAAAAATTATTTAAAAAAATTATTTTAGCTTCTATTGTGTAGAGCGTGAAACGTTGATCAAGAAAATGTATAGGATTTGATACTTTTGACGAACAGTTTGGAGATATTGGGGTATAAAATTATTTTAGTGGCATCATTAATTCGTCTGTTCCGAAACGGATAGATTAACCCATATTTAGAACATTCCTATTGTAGTCTCTAGTGGTTCCTAGTTACCCATAAAGCCCTTAAACTAAACTTTTGCATCATTTGCATAATTGTTAGATTTTACTCTTGACATGTGTAGTAAGGTTTTATATCCATCAATTTCTTGTCACCGTTGACCCTGCATTGTTTTTGTATCTGCTATTTTAGATGGACAATAACTAGCTCGCGAAATCCGATAATTACATATTTATTTTTTGCATCATCTAGCACGGCTCGTTAGTACGACTTTATTAATTTTACTTTCAGGGGAAAAGCTTCGTCCCCTACTATAACATAAGGCACGACTGGTGAGCTGTGAGGTAAGGGACAAGGTGCAGGAAAGTTTCATGAATTACTGGTAATGGCCTGACCAATATTACTAGCTGAAAAAGCACTACCATCGGTTTCTCTGTTTTTTGCCTGGTTCGGTACTTTTAGTCACGGACAACTTTTCGTATTAATACAAGAAGCGCGGTAGAGCAACTGTCACAGTTACAAAGCGGGGGATAAAAACGTAACAAACAATGTCTGTGATACTCAAATGCTAATTATCTACAAAAAGCAAGTAAAATAAATCTTATTAATAGGGAAATACTCGCCACTACGTATTTACTAACTTTCTTATACTCAAAATTACTTACGAAAATTAAATCGAGGATTTGGTTTGGCTTTATTTGTGTATTTTAACAATAACTTTATAGTTCATAAAAAATCAGTAAGAAGCAATCTCTTAATTGAAATGATTAATTAGGTAGTAAGTGCGCAAAAATATCATGGTAGCAGTTCTGAATGTGGGTGTAAAAGGATGATGCCAGCAATTTAAAAGATATATATTTTTGCTATTCGAGATAGTCAAATAAGAATAGACAAAGTCCATGTTATTCAAGAGTTTTCCTCACAAGGAAATGTTTTAAGGAACTAGCGTACTTAAGGCTTGTGACAAAGAAAATTAGCATAACAAAGATATACTTTAGTTAGTTTAGGAAGCAGAAACAAAAGTATACGAAAAATACCCTTTGTCAGACTGTTGAACTACTTTTAACTTTCTTTTTTAATTTTTAACTAACTTTTTAAATTTTTCAAATTGTTGTATAGATCTTAAAAAAATGGTTGTTGAGTTCATATTTAACTGATTACCGAGCGAAGACAAATCTTTCAAGTCAATACCTCTACAAAACATTTAAAAAGTCAGTATGCTTGGCAGATGTTTATACTACCTACCTAAGTAAAAGCACAGTTAATTAACCAAAATATATAGAGTATAAGTTAGTGGATAGCTAGCTAAATTTTTATTTTCATATTACTTAATTTTTAATCAACATAGCTAGCTATGTAGCAAAATCATAAAATTATTGAATTGACGATTACCATTTTTATAGCAGTTTTCAATGTAGCACGCAATTCACAAAGACTGCCATTTTTTACGTAACAACACAAGGCACATTGAAGACACTTCGTCAACCCTGAAATTTAAGTCCTTAAGGCTTTGCTAGCTATCGCCTTTAATTTAAATATTGTTACTAAGTTAAAGAATAATCCCTTACCTTCAGACATCTATGAAGGATTCCTATTCTGTTCGTTTTTTTTGGAAAAAAATACTTTTGCTTTTTACATACATACGAAAGCAACAAATATGGCTGCCTGACTTTCTAGTTTCTTCACCCACTGATTCTCTTACAACTTATGCAGGAAAATTATTTCACAAGACAAGGGTAAACCACTAAAAGTTTTTAAACCAATAAACTATAGTCAAATTCAGTGGAAAACCCTATCACTTCCTAATCTTTTGTTGGTAAAACGGTCGAAATTCTTTAATTAAACAATTGTTAATTACTTGTTTTGCAAGAAACAATAAAAAAGAGCTGGAACACAGTGACGCGCATTGCTTCTGTAAAATGCGATTTTAATTAGAAAATTCTCGTGATGTACTTACCATATAAAAAGATAAAAATCATTATTGATTACTCCACTACACATTATGATGACTTCTTTAACTAATTAAAAACGTTGGTGATGGAATGTACAATACAGTACTAGTATTGTAGAGAACATGTGATGTAGATACAGAAGTGGGTAGAGATTACTTATCTTTATTATAAATTTACTTTGACATTGCTTATGTAAACAACTAAAAATGTTCCAAGTTACTAATAAGTAACGAACGCGTTTTCTACCACTATGTTATACCAAACTTCGCTTGTTTTTTTTAACAAATAAAAAGCTTTTTGAAAAAGACACCATTGTAGTGGATTTTAAAACCAAAAGAAGCATCATTACTTGGGTTCCTAGTTGCTACAACACACGGCCATTGTATGTGTGATTAAAGCTCCTAAAGAAAGAAAAAAATTGCTAAGAATTAAAAATATGCAGAAATGAAATTTTCATTTGTCTTATAAATTAAAATTAATGGATACAACCCGAAACGCTGATAATAATGTATACCATTTCGACTTAAGGCTGTTTGAGCAAAGCATTTCTAATGATTCACTAACCGGCAAATTGGGTCAGTTGAGACAAACCAAGCTACAGACTCATAACTCACTTTAATTAGTATCACGTGGTTTTTTCTCACATACATAACGCTTCAAACGGAACTCGCCTTAAAGCTAGTCATACCGCGTTAATTGCAGCTAACGGAAGGGCATTTAAAGAAAACGAAGACGGGTATGTATATAACCAGTATATTGCTCTTTTTTACATGTAAAAACCCCTTCTCATTCTCACTCACATCTACAGTTCGCTAGCATAAAACTGTTCTGTTATTTCCGATACTTCTAATCAAACATTCCAGGATGTCGAGGAGTACAAAGAACAATTCTAGACCATAAGCGTTATATAAAGAATTGTTATAAAACAAGATTATGACTCAGTTATTAGAACACGAGGCAGAGAAAAATGAATAAATCATTGAATCAGTAGAGAACAGGAAATGTCAAGCCTAGTTGGCACAAGGACATCAGAGAAATATAAAATCGCAGCCAAGGTAGTATAGCGTTAGATCAGGCTTTTCGAAGTACGAAACCGTGCTAGTTCGCCCTGAAGAATTGGATTTACAGAATTAAGTGACAGGGTTCGTGATCTATCACGTAACAAGTTATCATTCATTGCAGGATCACAGAGCTGTTCTTCAGAAATTGGTGAGGCAGTAACAAATGTAGAAAAGCACGTGGAAATTTACTAAACGCCTGATCGTTAATACATTCCACCGCCCTTGCCAAGCAATTAAAAACAAAGATAAAACCGTTATACTGCGCGTACGATTTGTTGTTGCGTTTTCTGGTCTGATTATATATCAAATTTTGCGCCATCTCATTACAACAAACTTCATCGTTTGAAGCTGGAAATTAGATCATGAAAGAGCGAACCAATCCAAGAAAAAAAAATATTACTTTTAGTATTATTATTTGCGAAAGATATTTATAAAGTTCCAAGAAGTTTCAGCGAAGATGAAAATATGCTGTTAATAATTGACTGACTGGAACTGGAATTGATTGACTCGCAGGGATAAAAGCGCTTACAGTCTATTCGAGCGGGATGTCCTTTGTAATAAACAACTTTTCTGTCACTTTAAAAAAAGCCCATGGGGCTATTCGTTTGTCCTCCAAGGTTTGTCAGCGATGTCTTATAATTCAGTTAGATCCAGTTAAAAGGTTAGGTAATGACTTAAAAGTTGACATAATATCTTCAGGTAGGTCCAATGGATTGCAAGCGAACAAATTATAATAATGTTTCATGAGTGGCCATGTTTGGAGACGAACAGTTTTTGACATGCACAAAACAGGTTTAAAGCTATTTCTTTGGTTGTAATAAGTCAAGCAGGCTTAAATAAAGTATATGCGAGACATGTTAGAGTTTGGAAGCTTTGAGAGTTTGGAAGCTTTGACAAATATTTGCATGTCTTTTTCAAGTTCTAGTGAAAAAATAAAGGTAACGGAACTGTAGGATGCAATAAAGGTACATAAAACGAGTTAAAATAGTTTATTTTTGATTTTCTGGAAGCTTGATAAAATTTCTCTAACCTGTCAGACTCAGTCTTGTTAGATCCTCTACGTCACTAAAATATGGCTCCTATACTTTTATTACATTCTCGACGGCCCTGTTAAAAAATGAAAGATCGGCTGTGAAAAACGAGCTGTGTTTACATCTTTGTACAGTAGCTATGCTTCTTTTAGATCTTCATTAAAAAATCTGCTGAACAAATATCAAGAGACTTTTAACAATAATAGCAATTGAGATTCTTCATAAATAAAAACCCCGCTAAACAAATAGTAGTTTGATACAAAAGATTTCCGAGAACGAGACCTGCAATTTGATAAAAAATAATGAACAGCGAAGACTTCAAAAAAAATTTATAAAAAGTCGACGTAGGGGCGATATACACGCTGGAAAGGGATTCAGTAATAAAACTTTCTGTGCAAAGGTAAGTCATATATGGCATATAAGTTCTTCGATTTCTCATTTCTGCAATTATATGATTCTAAGGAGACCACATGCAGATAATAGCTGAGTGGGAAGTATTATTAACAAACTACAAAAGCCTCTCTTTTTTCGCAATAATTTCAACGCTATAGGGGTTGGGATTTGGTGACTATTTTATCATTTTCATTAAAATACAGTTAGTTGCTATGTTGGCTCATCGGTTAGCACGTGATCAGGAAAAAGGTCGTAAGTATCCCTATTAACAGTTCATATTTTAGCATTTTTTGGCAATATTTCGTTTGTCCCTTTTGGAAAAGCTCCCCTCCCCCCCTGGATTTCCAGAGCCCGGCCTGAATCGTGTGAAGATGGGTTTATATTTTAACGAAATTGTTGAATCGATCGACAATAAAAGTATGAAGCAATTCTCTGTTTGGTCGATCAATAAATAGAACAAGTGGAAGCCTGCAGTTGGATGGACAGTTCTAAACATTTGATTCATTGATAGTAGACTGGGTTTATTGTTAAAAAACAACATTAAAACAGCATAGTTACACCGTATTTATTGGTTCCACTGAGTTGTCATTAAAAAAAGGCAATAACCTTACCAAGAAGTGATCAATATAAGGTTTATTTAAAAAAGTAAATTTATGTGACTCATAAATATATATTTATGAGTGTTTAAATGCACACATATATAGATCTTCTTCCTACAGTACTCTGGTTTGTATTGCCCATAGTTAGTTCACCATTTACCTATGTGCCTTTTCTGGTCAGCAGCATATTTTTTGGTCAGCAGTCTTGCTAGTATTTAAGCTGCAGTTGCCTCATGGTTTTCCTTTTCAGTTCTAGCAGTTTTTCTTATGCTTATGTCTGCTGCTTATTAATCCACTTAAATCTAATCAATCAATTTGCAATCAAACCAATCTTTGGCTAATTAAACATGTATTTATCACCTATATGGATGCTGTTATATTTTATCTCACCTACTCAAACGCCAGATGGCTCAGAAGATGAAGATTCAACTTCTCAAACCTTCCAATCTGCTGCAATGTCTGTCGCTCTTGAGGAATCGTCCCCACTCAAAAAGAAACGTATCCCAAAATGTCCTGGCTGCAAGGCACTTCTGGCTCTACACGACTTTGGTATTCCCAGTCGTCACTGTCCAGGTCGTCGTTCTAGCGCTACCAACACTGTCACATCAGCTGCTTCAGCACTTTCCTCAACTATCGCTAATAACCCAATGTCTTCAATCCAAAGATCTTCGCCTCTGCAGTCTCACCTAAACAACCCAAACAAATCTTCTTCACCGTCTCAGCTAGCTGCTCTTCGAAATCAGCTGGCTGTCTTAGAACAGGAAGAGCTATCCCTAAGGGAAAGTTTACAAACAGAAGAGCAACACCTTCTCAATCAGATTGCTGCTCGACAATCAGAATTAGCTAGGCTTCGCTCAGCTTCTTCCAGAAATGACTGCCCAGCACAAATTTTCAGCACTTCCCCGTTGCAGCAAACTGTAAATCCAACCAATCGTGTCCAAGACAATCTCCGCCCTTCACCCCTTGACGTACAACCGCCATCTTGTTTTGCTTCCTTGCTTGCTCCGCAACAGTCCGCCAATTTGTTGACCAATCGCACTGTCTTGTCACAACAACAAACACGCTCCCTATCGGATGTTTTTCGCCAGCAAGAAGACCGTAGTTCAGAATTGTTTCTGCGCCCTGCACTTTCTTCAAACACTGGAAATGGTAAGCCACTTCGTATAGTCGATTTTGTGTCTCGGCTTCGTCCTGTGGAGCAGGAGAAAGTTATTTCTACTGATCCTGGTTCACAAACTACGCTAATGTTGGCCATTGGAAATAAGAAGCCATGACTGGAATCTCTTTCCATGGAACAATATAACATAGCTAATTTGAGAATTTTTTATGAATTATTGTCTTCTGCCAGATTGCCAACCTCGTCCGATTTACGTGACTATTTGTCTTATTCCATTAAGATCTTAGAGTTGGCTAGAAAGTACACCTGGGAGTCTGTGCTAAAGTATGACGATGAATATCGAATTCTTCAGCACACTTATGGCTATCCATGGAGCTTTGACAATAGCCATTTGCATGAAGTGATGCTTATACCTCGTTGGGCCTCCCCTCCTGTCTGTAACCCTTCCAGTACCTTAAGTAAGGGAAATTCAGGTTCACCTGCCTCAGGATCGTCTTCAGGGTTTCCTACACATACTTCTTCCGGTGTGGAAATATGTCGTAATTTTAACCGCCAAAAAGGTTGCCAGAAAACAGAATGTAAATTCACCCACGTCTGCAACCGCAAAATTGGTAATCAGGCTTGTGGCAAACCTCATTCTGGACAAAACCACAATTCTGACAATTGACTACCCTCAGAATTTCGCACTCCTCTTAATGTTGACTTATGGACCAATGAACTGGCTGAAGACCCAGATCGTGACTTCCTCCTTAATGGAATTCACTGTGGTTTTCAGCTTCTTCCTAAGGACTCTGATTTATTGCCTGCCGAAATGAATAACTACTTTTCTGTTACCAGTCCTACAGCTCATATGAAAGTAGAAGCTACTCTGCTGGATGAACTTAAAACTGGTAACTATGTTCTTACTCAATGTAAACCTACCATTGTCAGTGCTCTTGGGGCTGTCCCCAAACCTGACTCTGACGAGTTACGCATTATACATGACTGTTCCATGCCAGTTGGAAAGGGTGTCAATACATACATTGATATTGAAAAACAAAAATTTCAAACTATCGATGATGCCTGTGCTATGATCAAACAGGGATATTTTATGGCCAAGGTTGATTTACGCCATGCATATCGGTCAGTACCTGTTCATCCATCAAACTATGCTGCGCTTGGTCTAAAATGGCGGTTTTCTGGAAGCACTCGATACTCATATCTTGTCGATACTCGACTTCCTTTTGGAGGTCGAAGTGCTCCTGGAATATTTCATCGCCTTACACAATCTGTTCGTGGTATGATGCTAAGACGAGGTTTTCCTCTCGTTATTGTCTACCTAGATGATTTTCTTGTTATTGGCCGAACACAGACTGAATGTTATGAGGCCTATAACACACTCTGTAAATTACTTGTTGCACTAGGGTTTCAGCTTAGCCCTGCTAAGTTGGTCCCTCCATGCCAGCAACTTACTTTTCTTGGAATTCTGCTTGACACTGTGTCACTTACCCTTTCTCTTCCACCTGCTAAACTGGATGCATTGAGGGAAGTGGTGTCACATTTTTTAACCAAGCAGAGAGCCTCTAAGAAAGAGTTGCAACATCTTGCTGGTCGCCTAAATTGGGCTTGTAAAGTCGTGTATGGTGGTAGAACGTTCTTGAGACGTGTCCTGGATCTGATGAACACCTTGTCTTCCTCTGCCTCGAAGTGTCGCTTGACGCTCGAATTTCACAGGGATATAGCTTGGTGGGATCAGTTCTTGGGTGTGTTTAATGGACAATGCGATTTCTATGACCAAAGACCTATTACCAGTCTGCAAACTGATGCTTGCTCTGACGCTGTTGGTGCCTTTTTTGAGGGTGATTGGTTCTATTCTCATCTAAGGGTAGACCATTCCCCTCTTGCCTCTTTGCATATTAATTTTAAGGAAGCCCTGTGTGTAGTTCTTTCTGCTATTCGCTGGGCTCCCACTTGGCAGAACAAAACTATCCATGTCTTCTGCGATAATACTGCTGCTGTTGCTATGCTTAATAAAGGAACTACCCATCACCCTGTTATGATGGACTATTTACGTCAGTTGTTTTGGTTATCGGCTACCTTCAATTTTCGTTTGAAGGCTTTCCATGTAGCTGGTGCTCAGAATGTCCTTGCTGACGACATATCACGTCTTCATTCAAGACAACACTTATTATCATTTTTGCACTTTTTGCAGCTCAACTCACTAACTTCAGTGTGTGATATGGTTGCCATCAATCATATGTCTGCCTATTCTTATTATTTTCTGATTGGTAAGTATACCATCTGTGGTAGCTAATTTTTGTATTCTCCTTCCTCTAGAGTTGCCCCCCTTCGTTTCGGAGTTGGTGCACGACGTTGTCCTTTTTCGGCAGGCCACCTATGCTGAGAATACAAAAAAGAGCTATCGCACGCATCGCAAGGCTTATGAATGTTTTTGTAGCCAGATGTCTTCGCCACTTGTGCCTGCCTCCACAGATTTTTTATGCCTATATATTGCCCATCTGGCTAGGTTTTTACTACCACAATCAGTTTGTATGTATCTAAATTTTGTTGGCCTTCTACATCTTGAGATGGGATATGCTAATCCTCTAGCCAACAATTGGACACTATCCACAGTTTTGAAAGGTATGAAGCGTATGCTTGGTGTTCCGGCCAAGCCACGTCTTCCTATTACCACTGCTCTTCTTTTTGGTATTCGTTCTCGCCTTAACCTAAATTGTAGCTTTCATGCTTCATTTTGGGCTGTTTGTTTAGTTTCATTTTTTGGTCTGTTCCGTAAGTCACATTTATTGCCGGCATCTTCTACGATATTTAATCCCCTCAAACAACTAGTTCGGTCTGATTTTACTTTTCATGATGACCATATTCTCGTTCTAGTTAGATGGAGTAAGACCATCCAACTGGGACAGCGCACAATTACTGTTCCACTGGTGGCTATTCCTTCTTCTCCTCTTTGTCCAGTTCGGGCTATTTTGCATGCTTTTTCTCTCACTCCAGGTGTTCTGCCTGATGCTCAAGCCTTTTGTTGGCGCAAATCCTCGATGCTACCCAACACTATATTGACATATCGGACTTTCATGTCCGTTATGAAAAAAGTGTTGACAGAGTTAGGGTGTTCTACCTCCCAATATGGTACCCACTCGTTTCGCCGTGGGGGGGCCACCTTGGCTTTAGAGGCAGGCGTTCCCCTGGATGTCATATCCTTATTGGGGGACTGGAAACCTGATAGTATGTTTCTTTACCTTCACATGCCCCTTGCTCAGCGGTTTTCTGCCCAACGACTTATGGCATCACACCTTGCATGACATATTTTATTTTATTTTATTTTCTACTACTACTTTGGATTTGGACTCTATGTTTTCACATATTTTACGTTGTGAGCTATGCTATGTATATATATATTTTGTTCACGCTTATTAATATTATATAGAGATGTGTTATTACCTTGGCTTTGTTGTTGCTTATATTATATATGTGTTCTACTTTCATTTCATGCTTGTATATATTTTCAGCTATTACTATATATAAATGTTTTGTAACTTTTGTCCTATCTACAGCAATAGAACTGTACTCTACAATGATGAGTTTTTATGTGTGAGTTTAAGTGACTCATAAATATATATTTATGAGTGTTTAAATGCACACATATATAGATCTTCTTCCTACAGTACTCTGGTTTGTATTGCCCATAGTTAGTTCACCATTTACCTATGTGCCTTTTCTGGTCAGCAGCATATTTTTTGGTCAGCAGTCTTGCTAGTATTTAAGCTGCAGTTGCCTCATGGTTTTCCTTTTCAGTTCTAGCAGTTTTTCTTCCTCCTCCCTTCCTGCTGCTATTATATATACCTCTATGTTTTCACATATTTTACGTTGTGAGCTATGCTATGTATATATATATTTTGTTCACGCTTATTAATATTATATAGAGATGTGTTATTACCTTGGCTTTGTTGTTGCTTATATTAATATGTGTTCTACTTTCATTTCATGCTTGTATATATTTTCAGCTATTACTATATATAAATGTTTTGTAACTTTTGTCCTATCTACAGCAATAGAACTGTACTCTACAATGATGAGTTTTTATGTGTGAGTTTAATTAAATTTATTTAAAAAAGGTAAATGCCCAGTCCAGTTCTCTAGGATATAATTGCCTATTACTGCCCTTGAACAGTCACAGTTGCTCTGTTTGCTTAAAGTAAAAGCTAAACCAACAATTTTGCTCAGAGAGGCAAAAATTTTCATTCTTGTAGGACACATTTGCGTTTTAATACAAGCTCACGAGCTTGTAAAAAAAAAGAAGAGTAGTGAAAACATTTAAAGGAGAGGCGAACTGCGTTGCTGAATAAAGTTCATGATGGCAGTGTTGATTTTAAAGACCAGACCGACTGGCTTAGTCTGTCCCATCAAAAAAGCCCTTACAAATCAATTTTACATTTGATACAACTACCATTTCAAGAAAAATGTCCTAAACAAATATTAGTTTTAATATTGAAAATGCGATATGTTTTTGACAAAAAAAACTGGTAAATTTTCACCTAGAACTTTGCAGAACGACAACATACTAGACCCAAAATATGAAAGAGTCTGTTATAAATACCAGTTTTGTTTACATCTTCGTGAGGGCTAATTGAGTATTTTTACACATTTACGAAAAAAGTGGCTAAATTAAAACACAATGGAATATTTCTCTTTATTGTGATGGTCATGGTCACACAAAATAATTAAACAAGAAAAAGTCGAAGAGCAAAAGGTAAAAATATTGAACAACGTGTGACGAACATATTTCTATTATGTTATACTATCGAACTTACTGAACAAATTTGTGAGTAAAGATAAAAGAAGTAAAGATTCAAATGAAGCCATCATATTGCACTTTCGATCTGTTGTAGATTGTTTCCGGTCTGTATATATTTTATCGAATTTGGCGCCATCAAAGCAAACGTCATCGTTCGAAGCTTATAGTATGTTGTGGAAAAGGGACTCAGGACATAAAAAAATGGTTTTGGTCATGACAAAGGTTTCTTAAGTTCAA
Source organism: Hydractinia symbiolongicarpus (assembly GCF_029227915.1). Taxonomy (NCBI): domain Eukaryota; kingdom Metazoa; phylum Cnidaria; class Hydrozoa; order Anthoathecata; family Hydractiniidae; genus Hydractinia; species Hydractinia symbiolongicarpus. The sequence continues at coordinate 11,788,696 of NC_079885.1, read as the reverse complement.
AGAAGTTTTAACGAAGGCTATAAAATTCTGTTTACGCACAAAACCTACTCATGCTGTCACTTATTTTTACCCCCTACAGCCATGAAAATTCTGTAGTTGCCAGGAGGATATATAGATACTTAGTTATGAAATATAGTTATTTCTTTGTCATTATAGTAGTTATCTTAGTAGATTTTTCGATTTAAAATTTTTTTTTCTCTCGCTTAAAATTTATTTTCTGGCTGCCCGAAAAAATAAAGAAGAAATAAAGGTAACTTATCAATGTTTCGTGCACACAGAACATTCTGGCCGTTAGCCTGATAACCGCAATGTAACGTCATTAGATTTGATCGACATAACATTCTTTTAATGAGCTTTTCTCTCGTTGTTTTAAATTTACGGTTCAACAACACCGAACCGTGTATGATCTAATACCACAGAATTTTACATTATTAAAACGGTAAAAACCACATCATTATTTTTACAGTTTGAATATTTTTTCTCCAAGTTAAATTATAAAAAAACTAAATCAACATACATACAAAGAGGATGTTTAAAACTTTTACAATAACAAATTTAAATTTCTTCTCCCAACAACCGATGAAGCAGTTTAAAAAATTTTACGAGGACCAAATCTATCCCCCGAACGACAGCCAACGTTTTGTTGTTGCGTAATCTTAAAAATACAATGTTATATCATTAGGAGAATAGAAATAAAAAGTATGTTTGGATGATTCGTTTCTAGAAAGAGTTCACGTCAATATGTTTTATGGTTTAACAGAGATGTTTTGTTACCTTTTTATGTTCATTCGTATCAGAAAAGTTGCAAACAAAATCGTTTAGAATCTCATCTCATCTCTCTAGCTAATCCATAATTATCACAAATCACAAAATGCTGTAGAATTGAATTGGATTGAATTAAATTTTCATTTCAGTGACATAAATACAAATAATCTACAGTTACAGTTTTTAAATATGGAGACCGTCAAATAGTTGTATTAGCTAATCGGGTGTGGCCACCAGTGAGAAAAAACCTATATATAAAAAGTTATATAAATATGTATATATGATGACAAATAGTAAATATTAACTCAGATTGACCCCAGTTTAAGTTCAAGAAAAAATTTTATATAAAAAAAGTAACTAAATCAGGACCATTCTTGTAGCTTTCTAGAAAGAAGAGTTTCCATTTTGATTTAATTTGACCAGAGCTTAAAGAGGCCAAGTCATGTCTAGTTGCTGGAACCAAGACCAAGTTAAACCTATTTTTCCTTGCTTATGTCTTAATTAGAAAATTTTTTAGCTAACGTTGTCTCTACAAAAAGACTAATCAAACTTTCTTCGAACTACTAACCTTTTTTTACATTCGTTTTAGATGATGCTATATAATTCCAACTATTTGTTGTACTTGGTGACGTATTGTAGGACTGTTATCTTTCGTTGAAAACAAATATTTTACCACGCCTTCACGCGACTCATGTCAACAACGCTAAAAAGCGTTTTCAGTTTGTTTTGTTTTTCACAGTTTTATTCGAATGATATGTTTGAATGCCACAGCTTTCTTAAAAATAGCAACCTCGTTTCCTGAATGCATGAAAGCAAGAAAAACGTTGATATAACCGAGACTAAGGGATTTTGACTTATCAAGAGAAAAAAGTGACACTTTCATCCAAAAATTTTCTTGCAGCACAATCACAATACTTAAAATCAGATTCTCACGTAAAATTAGATTCTCTTTTTCACATAAATTTTTTATTTAATGTTTAGTCTGTGTCTTAACTTGTTGTACAAGAACTAAAAGATGCTTATGATATTTAAACAGTTCAAAAGCAGACTGTTATATGAACGAGTCAAACCCGACGCCTGCGCTTTGAGTTCGTGTAAAGTTTGAATGTGCTGACATCACTTGGTATCTATTGGAGTCAAATTTGTAATCTGACAAAAAGTGATACGTTTTGGGTGACCTTTTGGAGGACACAATGGTGCTCGTTATCTTTGCATACATATATACAAGGCTTTCAGTAAAGAAAATACTTTCTAGGAATGTAATAAATAATTTAAATAGCCCGCTAAGGCAAGATCTGGAGGGAGAACAGCGAGTTTGACATCAAACTCTTGATGAAAACGAGCTCTAACATGGACTTGCAACTTTAAATTGTTCCGCTAAGAAATTAAAATAATAAATTCAACAAAAATCATCAATACATAGCTGGCTCAAATTTTGATTGATAAGTGAGCCTAATTGTTAGCTTTCTACAAATCGGTCATCATATTTGTTCTTCTTGATTACCCAGTTAAACTCCATGCAGGGTAGATAAAAATTTTTGCAGAGCAATTATTAATTATTTTATAAGCATAACATATAAACGACCATGCCAGGGGAGTTTTACCGCACAATCAAAAAGATAAAATGGCGAATGGAATAAGGTTGCATGTTTCTGTGACTTATGCAAGGAGGGTCCTTTTATGTTTCAATTTTTATTTAAAAATATGGCTCTTTCTTAACGCTAATGTATCAGACAGTTATAAATACATTAACTATTTTGATTAAAAATAATTTGTAAAGGGTCAGAAATAACGGACTTCAACTCCAGTCTAATCAACTTGGGGTCACTTGGGACCGAAATTAAATCAGTGCCCCAAAGTTGGACCAATACAGCCCTTTCGAAATCGACGTGTTGATGAAGTCAACATGAATCCTTTTTACCCTAATATTTTCTAAACAGTTCGTCACTCGTGTTCCCATACATTATTTTGTCCAGCCTTACATTTCTCTTTCCAACGGAAAAGATGTTAAAGGTCATTGATGTCGTAATCAATTTCTGTTCTCCCGAGTATTAACTAGTGATCAATACAATTAGTGAAATAATTAATAGTATAATTGATATAATCTACAACTCGATTGAAATTTAACCTATCAAAGCAGTTGTCTAATTAATTATACTGGTTGCTTACTTTATTGAACGTTTCAAACGCATTGAACGCATTCGTTAACTAACATCGTTTTTCCATACGTATCTCCCAGAGTTTGTAACGTAGAAAATTACTAAGAAACTTTTAATGTTTTGAAACAAAATTCTCTAAGGCGGCAGTGTGTCTGGTTAAATGAGTGTTCACTTTATAAGCTGGCATCATTGTATTGTCAGCCTGTCTTTTATTTATTCTTCAGTAATTCACAATATGTTTCTTGGAATAGAGATTGTACTTTGATTGCAAAACTATAAAAAAACATTACCAATTAGACGAGGTATGAGTAATACAAATACTGGATGTGATCTAACGTAAATTGATTAACAACATGGTAAGTCAATATTTTTTCCCATCGAATGTTTATGTATGCATAGTAAACTTGAAATTTTTTTTATATTAGAAACAAAGTCAAGTGATTTAACTGTAGCCAAAAGTAATCTGTTTCCTGGACTTGTTCAACGAGGAATAGCTCTCAACAGGCATTGTAACTTCCGTACTGCTATAGAGTGCTACAGGTCGGTACTTATTAGTGTCAAACAAAAGCGGCGACACTTCCGGCTGAAGCTACCTCACAGACGTAAATTTATAGACATTTAAGTAACAGTAAATTTATCATCGTGTTTTCTTGTCACTTATCCAACAAATCGTAACATAAGGACGGAAGGTCGTGTAGTACATTGAAATATTGTAAATTCTATAACTTCAAACAGAAACCCATTTATACAGACAGACTTAACAGCTTTAGGTAGATATGGTCACTAGAAATTCAAACTGCAAACAGACCTGTTGGATAAAACATGTAATAAATCTTTTTTCCCTATCAGAATACTGGAGTTATAGTTGAATAAGATTTACACTTGCTATGTTTGCTCAGTATTTTCTAATTGACAAACAGCATTGACTTTTTACTCTCAGTAGTTAGCTTTTTTAACTTTTATGGCACTAATTAACTTAGAAATAAAAATTACGCCACCAGTAGGTAACTATTTATGCCCTTGCTCTAAGGCGACAGAAGTGAAAAATCTGTGATTTTCTTTTTCTTGAACAGAATGAATACAGTCTCGTACTTTTCCCACAAAATGACCTTTGATTAAATTATCATTAATTCGCATCTTTTTACGCCCATTGACGACCAACAACTCCATATCACACACTAGAGCGTAAAATATTGCCATGCATTTTTTCGCGTTTTCGCCCTTTTAGTTTTGCAATTTAATAGCAGCTCCAAGTTGTGTATCTTTATGTTTTCGACGTGAAACAACTGTATTAACATCGACGTAAAAAAACTGTATTAACGTCGACGTAAAACAACTGTAATAACGTTAACGTAAAACAACTATAATAACGTCGACGTAAAACAACTGTATTAGCGTCGACGTAAAACAACTGTAATAACGTCAACGTAAAACAACTGAATAACGTCGACGTAAAACAACTGTAATAACGTCAACGTAAAACAACTGTATCATTTTGGTGTTCTAATAAAAGAAACTTGAGTTAAAAGTCTTATATTCTGATTACACATTGCCTATACACGTACTTATTTTTGTAATCAACTGGACTTTTGACTGAGTACTTGAGTTGCTTAAAATCTATCTTGTTTCTATTTTTAGGAGAGTTAACAAGAATTCTCCTAATAATGCTTGCTATAAAATTCCTGTAATACCCATAAAGCAAATGAATATTTAGTTTAAAAGCAGGATTAGGAAAGGAGGTATGACGTGCCATACGGGGAATATTTTTTTGCTAAGCAGACTGTATTTTATTGAGTAACTAAGAACAAAGAGTTCACTAAACTCTTTTTTTGTTTACTTTTAGATAAAAGCAACACATAACAGCACTGATGAAGAAAATGTTTGACGCATTAGCGAGTGTGAAAAAGAGATGAAAAAAGCATATGATAAACTGACTGAAGAAATTTCAAACTGTGAAGAAGACAAGACAAGTCTTGATAACATGGATTTCCTTGACGACATTGGTGACTTCTTCTTTTCTGACAACAGAAAGAGGCGCAAAGCTTATAAAAAATCTATTCAAGGTACGATTGACTTGTATGAAGATTCAAAACAATTGGCAAACGATAATCAAAATCATCTGGTATGCATAAAAGCATTGGTCAGGGAATTCCAGTGTTCCTTTTTTATGGCTTTGAATTTTGTGGAGATTAGGTTAGGAATAACACTGCCAAACCCTTTGAAAAAATCCATTGTTTCGGCGCTGCTTTTAGTCCTTGGGACAGTCATTGGAATTGCAATGACATATATTTCATATGTCAATGAAGTTTTGAATGGTGTTGTTACGATCTGTGTTTTCGTCATAATAGAAGAGATTCTGATGGTGACAGCAGGTATAATGCGAGGCTATGAACGAAAAAAATGCTTCGAAGAAGGAACGAAAGCATACAACAAGAAAATGAAAGTGATTCGCAGAAAGGTTTATGAACCTTTGCAAGAAATGTTGAAACAACTGGAATCGTGGTATAAAGATCAATTAGTCAGTGTCTTTTCAGATACGTCATTCCGATCTGACCTTCATACTGTTCAGACGTCTTTTTGCCGCGCAAAAAAAGGGCGTCGCCTGTGTCAAAAAACTCATTTTAACTTTAAAGAACTAAAGACTTGAATATGTCCACCAACACAAGCCCCATCAGTATCAACCTAAGGAGTAATGTAAGAGCCAAGACCACCAACACAACCAACAACAACACGAAAAGTGAAATGCTCCCGGAAGAATCCTCATCCAACTTGGCAATCACACAAGACTTCCTTATTGAGCAGATCTCTAACCTCAAAGAATATTTCAAAAACGGACTATTGCAACAAAAAAATGATATCGTTGAACAACTAAGAACTGAAAATAAAGTTTTAAGAGATGAAATTGATGCAATGAAAGAGAAAAATCAAGAAAAAGATAAATTCATGCTGGAATTGGAAAAAGACGTGATTAATCTCCAACAGTACGTCCGACGGAACAATGTTGAGATTTGTGGTATACCTAATTCTATTGACCAAGATGAGCTTCAAGATAAAGTCATTGAGATTGCTAAGGCTATAGGTGTTGAATTTTCTGAAAGCGATGTTGAAGCATGCCACCGCCTTTACGCTAGAGAAAACGAAACTAAGAAGACGATTGTACGCTTCGTTAACAAAAAAAACTGCGACCTTTTACATGCAAATAAATTCAAGTTAAAAGATTCGAACTCGAAAACTAAAAAGAAATTGCGAGAAATTGGTCTGAAAGGAAATATTTTTATTAATTTTAATCTATCCCCGTACATGAAGTTCCTGTGGGGCAAATGTAAGAGACTTCATTCAAAGAAGATGATCAATCGTTTTTGGGTTTTTAATGGAAATCTCTTCATCGTTGTTGAAGAAAATGATCAGAAAATTAAGATAGATCACTTTGATAAACTTTCTGGCCTATTTCCAACTTTCAACTTTAACGCTGATGCCGAATAAATTTTTTCGATTCTCCACGCTTACTAATATTTTTAGTATAATTACCAACTAGGAAAATTTTTTGTTAGTACGATCTATAATTGATTTCTAATATGGCGGCGAAGATGTGCTAAAATTAGTCTGATGCTCATGCAGTTATTTATGTGAGTTCTTTGGCTTCCCTCTCAAACGCGCAAACTAAGAATTAGTAAGTTTTTTTGTGGTATATGCAGTGAATTGATTAGGGCAAATTCTAACTGTATTTTTTGTGATTTTTGTAAACTTTGGGTTCACCCAAGTTGTAACTTGCTTAATTCTAATGACTTCAAAAAACTCACCAAGGATAACTCAGATGAGGCATGGTCGTGTTTAAAGTGTAATTCTGAAATTTTTCCATTCCAGAGTGACAATACACCTCTGTTTGAGGCACAAAAAAGTCAGATTTTTTCTGACGTTAACTCTCATATTGAAACCTCTTTTTCAAATAATGTTGATGATGAAGATGAACGGTTTACTAATTGTAAATACTATGAATATAACAGCTTTAACTCTACTCTTGAACAACTTTCTTCTTCGGACCTTACACCTAATTTTTCTTATTTTCATCTTAATACTTGTTCTCTTCCCAAGAATATTGATAATATCAACATTCTTCTGAACTCTCTCAATATTGACTTTGATGTGTTAGGCTTCAGTGAAACTAGACTTAGTAAGCACTCAATAACACCAATTTTAAAAGGTTATAGAGGATTTCATAACCTTTCAAGCAGCAATGCAGGAGGTACTTCCTTGTATATTTCTAATTCGCTAACAGTAGTGGTACGCTCAGACCTTTCAAATTTGCTCTTTCTTGAAAGTAAATTAGAATCAACTTTTGTAGAAATCTTAGATAACAATCGTAAAAATACCATTGTTGGGTGCATTTATAAACACCCTAATATGCCAATTCCTGAATTTATTAATTTGTATCTTAAACCCTTCTTTGAAGTAGCTATTAAGCAAAAACAAAAACTTATTTTAATGGGAGATTTTAATATTGATCTTCTAAAATGTGAAAGTAACCATCTAGTTGATGATTTCCTGGATGAACTTTATTCTAATTTTTTACAACCATCTATAACAATTCCAACCAGAATATCTAATACATCTAAAACTTTAATTGATAATATATTTACATCTAATCCATTTACAAAATATTTCTCAGGTAACATCATCACCTCAATTTCAGACCACCTTCCTCAATTTTTAATTTATTTTGACAATAGACTTAAAGTCAAGGATAATTTAGACACCTATTACAAGGATTGGAAAAATTTAAACATTAATGCCGTAATAAATGACATAGAATCTATAGATTGGGATTCTACTTTGCTTTTAAATGAAAATAATGTAAATAACTCTTTTAACCTTTTTTTTAATCAATTAGACCAAATTGTAAGTAGACATACCCCTAATAAAAAACTATCAAAAAAACAATTAAGTAATAGAAATAAACCTTGGGTCACTAGAGCTATTCTAAAATCCATTAACATCCGCAATAATTACTATAAAAAGTTAATCAAAGCTAAAAACCAAGAAAAAAAATTATATTATCAAAACCAATATAAATTTTATAGAAATCGTATAGTTAATCTTATCAGGAACTCAAAATCAAACTATTATAAAGAATTTTTCTTAATCAACAAAAATAACAGTAGAAAAATTTGGAAAGGTATAAAGGATATTTTAAATAATAAAGATAACAACAGTAGATCTAGCACTTCTTCCTTAAAAATAAATGATAAAATAATCTCTGAAAAATTAACTGTAGCTAATGCTTTTAATGAACATTTTACTTCTGTTGCAGATAAAATTAGAAACCAAATTCCACATAACAATACACACTTTTCATCTTACCTAAAAAATAATAACAGTAACTCATTATTCTTTAACCCTGTAACAATAGAAGAAGTTTTAAAGATCATAAATAACCTTGATTTAACCAAAGCATCGGGCCCAAACAGTGTCCCTAATCTTATCTTAAAACAAGCCAACATAGCAATTTCTGCAATATTAACCAAACTTTTTAATCTTTCCCTACAACAAGGTGTATTCCCAAACATATTAAAGATGGTTAGTGTCATACCAATCTACAAGAATAAAGGGTCTCCTCTTGATCCAAATAATTATAGACCCATATCATTATTAAGCAATTTGGATAAGATCTTTGAAAAAATAATTAAAAACCGATTAATTTCTTTCCTAGATTCTAATAAAATTATAACCAATAAACAATTTGGATTTAGGACCAAGCATTCAACCACCCATGCACTAATTGGTCTCACTAAAACTATTCGACAAAATTTAGATAATTGTAAGTTTGCATGTGGAATCTTCATAGACCTTCAAAAGGCCTTTGATACTGTATCACACGAAATTCTCCTTTCAAAGCTTGAACATTATGGAATTAGAGGTGTAACAAACTCCTGGTTTCGCTCCTATCTCAGCGATAGGGTACAATATGTCTCCCTAACTAACACCAAATCTAAAAAACTTTTTATTAAACATGGAGTTCCCCAAGGTTCCGTTCTTGGTCCTATTTTATTTTTACTTTATATTAATGATTTAATTAACTCAATAATTTTTTCAGAAATTTTTCATTTTGCAGATGACACTTGCATGTTATATGCTAACCATAATCTGAAAAAAATGCAGAAGCATTTAAATATAGATTTAAAATGTATATATAAATGGCTAACTGCAAATAAAATAGCATTAAATGTAGCAAAGACTGAAGTCATCCTATTTAGGCAAAGAAATAAAGCAGTCAACTATGATATAAGGCTGAAATTAAATGGAAAAAAACTTGAATTCTCATCTCATGTAAGATATCTAGGTATATTAATAGATGAATTTCTAGATTGGGATTTCCACATATCTTATATTGGCAATAAATTAAGAAAAACAAATGGAGCTCTTTGCAAACTAAGATATTATGTGCCTAAGGATATCCTACTTTCAATTTACCATGCATTATTTTCTTCTCATATTTCTTATAGTCCGCAAGTGTGAGGTCTCACTTCAAAGTCGTGTAGAATTTTTCGCTTACAAAAAGCTGCTCTCCGAATCATTACTTTTTCTAAATTTAACTCACCATCAAATCCTATTTTTCTTAATCTTAATATTCTTACTCTTTCAGATCTTATAAAATTTCTCAACATTATTTTAACTTTTAATATTATAAATCTGCATTCTCCAGGTAATATTTGTGATATTTTTAAATTGATCTGCCATTCATCTAATCATTCAACAAGAAGTAAATCCATTAAACTTCTAGCTAGACCTTCTGTTAAGACTACCTCATTTGGTCTCAAATCTATACGTTACCAATCTATTATTAATTGGAACAATATCCAACAACACTTTCACCAATACGACCTAGCCTCTCTCACTCTAAAACAACTAAAAAAAATCTGCAAAACTTATCTTCTGGATTGCTATAACACTAATCTCTCCACTGCATAAAAAAGATTTTACTAAAAAAATTTTTTTTTGTAGTGTCATACTGCTTATTGCAATCGTTTGATCTTATATAGGTGGCCATCACCTACATTAGTATTTATACTATCTGATGGTCTCCCCGTAGGTATTTATTTAATGTAAAATATACAGTTATCTCACACGAAATAAATACTACTGCTACTGCTACTACTACTACTACTACTACTACTACTACTACTACTACTACTACTACGTTGTGGGCATACCTTAAATTCTTGTTTGTAAGCGTTGGTGTAGCGCTAGCTGGTACAGCAATGCTTGCTTTACTTTTCTAGAGCATCTACAACATTACGAAGTAGCTATTACTGCATAATTTCTTTTCATACTTTTTTCATACTTTTCATACATACAATCATACTTTTGTCTCGTATTCCTTCAATAATTTCTAAATCGTCTAAACATCAACCCATTTTAATGAATCATTTGTTGATATTTGGCTTCGCTTTTTGAACTTTTGTTAACAAAGTTGTGGGTACATAACACGCGAGAACTGCTAGTAAATGTAGCACTTCCATGTGTGTATACAAGTATAAGAAGGTGTTTTTTATATAAAATAATGCACTTATTATGGAATTTTTATCTAATTTTTATGTTTTGTCATTAGTTTTTACCGTCATCTCTTATTCAGTGACCTGTTTACGCAAAAACGGATTTGTAAGTGGTTAAGATCAGATATATTTTTTTACCAAACGTGTACCGACAGTATGTTGCATAGATAAGCATTTTTGTGGTTTTATGGGGTGAAATTAAGTAGGTTTTTTTACCAGTAAACATCAAAGATTTTTAACTCGAGATAAACTAGAAAACTTCACGTGCTATAGTAGTAACAGCATTTTATAACCTTTGTTCAAACTTCTTTGAACTTAAAAAATATTTGTCATGCGCAACAGTCCCTTTTTCGCAACAGTTACAGTTCGTTTTGATGAGATGGCGTCAAACTTGATAAATATACATACCGGAAACAATCTACAATAGATCCAACGTGCAATATGCTGACTCCATTCGAGTCTTTACGTTACTTACCTTTACTCACAAATTTGTTCAGTGAGTTAAGTGGCATTAAATAATATGTTCGTCATACGTTGCTTAACACTTTTTTTATTGTTTATTAATTATTTTGTGTGTATTATTATAAATAATGCAGCACTTAAAGATGTAAACAAAACTGGTATTTATAATACGCTGCTTTTTATTTTGCGTCTAGTGTGTTGTCATTCTGCAAAGTTTTCAATAAAAATTTAATGTTTTTTATATGAAAAACAATTTTTTCTTCGAACTCTCTCCGAATATTCTCAATATCAAAACATTAATCTTTATACAGAATTTTTTTTGCCATGATAGCTGCAACATGTAAAATTGATTTATAGCAAAGACTTTTTTTATAGAGCAGAATAAGTCAGTCGATCTGGTCTTTAAAATTAACACTGTCATCATGAACTTTATTCAGCAGCCGTGCAGCAGTGCAGTTGGCCTATCGTTTAACGTAAGACATGACTGTCTATAATAATAGGCGGATTTCTTGTGTTGGAGGGCCAAAGTGGAAGCCAAACCAATAGAGTAAGGAGGTTATGGGCGTATAAATTGGTCTAATGTGCCAAAACAAAGTCAGCAATTTCCTTTATATGTCATCTGGAAATGTTAAGTTTCATTCCTATTCGTTGAAATGGTATACATCATTTCGATCAGTCTATTTAATTAGCTGCTATGAGAAAAAAATTCTCCAGAGAAGTTGAACTAAGTTATATTTCCGCCATTTTTTCATTCTCCAATTAGGCGGGTTTTTTAAGGGCCACATATATAGGAGTTTATACCACGTACAGAATTGGTATACTTTGTAGCCCAGTAACTGAGAAACGTGAGTGAAGATGTTTTTCTTTTGGTTTAAAACCCTTTGTTTCAAAAAAAGTGTTTCAAAAAAGATTTAATGACCACTTTTAATATATATTATATGTTAAATAGAAACAAGTGAAGTTTGGTATTATTCATAATGTTAGGGAACTTGTCCGTTGCGTCTTGCCTTATTAGTAGCTTGGAACTCTTTCAGTTTTATGAAATAGACTAAGATGCTTTCGCAGAAACAGTCAAACTGGTGTTACACGAAGATCTTAATACACTTTTAAGTTCCATATTAAATTTTAACGACTAGTTTCGACGTACTACAAATGTCATAATCATCATACAGTAAAATTTTGGTTAGGTTACAAGTGTTGTATATAAATTTACAAGTCCTATGTGAATATTCACTATATAAAGTGATACAAAAATACACAATAATTATAGTGCTTTATAAAAATAAAAAATCAGTGAAAAAAACTAATTAAAATATGTTAAAAATTAGGTAAATAGTCATATGATACAGTATAATATGCTAGAAAGTTGCGTTCTCAGCATTTTTCATTGAAATTATTTCAAGTCAGCGAAAAAAATATCCAACTTAAGAAAACAACTACAGTAAATAAAGAATTTTGTTAAAATCTCGGCATTTGTGTCGCTATCAGTGTCACCATTGATAACGTTCATATCAGCAAAATTTTGCTATCATATTTCAGTTTTTTTCATATATAAAAATCTAGCATCAGTTTTAAGTGACACAAAATTAAGGTTCAAGTATATAACTATTCGGTAACAAGGGTGAGCAAACTTTTTCTTTCTCCAAAAAAAATACAAAATTAAAATTGTCAGTTAAAATGTAATGTTAGATTTTTCGCATTCTTGTGAGAATAGAATCAAGTGTGAAATGATAAATCTTTATACATATTTTACTACTGCTAGCTGAGCTATGAGTATGGTTCTTTGAAATAACAAGATGACTACGCATTGTAGCTAGGTGACCAGCTACTGTCAATTTAACAGGAATATGTGTTAATATTTAGCTTCCTGAAGCTTTATCAGATTAAGATTAATACTTTCTAGTCTATGTTTTTAATTAAAAAAATAAAAATCCTAATTTAGTCAACTTCAATGAAAAGTAATAGTGCCTTGTAACTGGTTAGCTAGCTAGCTATGCATAGCTTCTTTTAAAACAAACGTTTCTAGTTTTCTATCCCTTCACCTCCTTTAATGTCAGTACAAGGATCAACAATACTTGTAGTATTTATTTATATCAATCCATTTTATTTGAAAAGGAAGTTAAACCAGGATAATAATGCTTTAAAAGTTGTAAACAACCGACCTTTCCTTACTTTTGTACATCCCAAAGAAAACTCTCAAAACTTGCCTCGTTTTACAACGTACATCCTCGTTTTGATGTATGACGAAAAATGGAGTATTCTTAGAATTCAAAAATTTCTAAAATCTTATCTTTTCTTTACATGCCTGCTTAAGTGTAGTTTTCCATGATTTGCTTTTAATTAAACAACGCAGAAAAAAGTTTTGACATCAACAAAATTTAATGCTACGCTTGTGTTTCTTTTGTGATATACTACAACTTCCAAAAGTTGAAATTATAAATGGGCAAGGCGGGATCACCCATTGTTTTGGAGCTTCTGGGTAACCTGTGCGTACATTGGGCGGAATGCTTAGTAGAAGTGTACTGTGTCTCAGGCTTTTACATACCCGTTAAAAGAGTTAAATAAGAAAAACCGTATACTGCAGACATTGGATTATGTTCTTATTGTAGCCAAACAGTTCACGGCATAACCAGTACAGAGCTGACAGTGGGTCGGATGCAGCTCACAGTGGATAGAAGGGTCGAACACAGTTTACAGTGGGGAGCAGAGCCGCATACAGCTTGCACTGGTGAACAGGGTCGGATACAGCTCACGGTGGAGAGCAGGGTACAGCTTAAAGATGAAGCCATAGACGCAGATACGGCCATAGGGAGGGCGTACATTAAAATGTGCCATCTAAATCATGCATCAGATTCCTGTATATGATTGCGATAATCTTGAGTAGCGCTGGAAGCATTATGAAGCAGTGCAAATGTTGTGTCCTTGAAAAGACAATGTAAATAGGCTAGGAATGCCACCGTAATAGGCTAACAACGGCCCAAGTAAGATCTTTAACGTTGGTGTAACTCTCCATCTTTGCACTTATGAATACCATTATGTAATAACCAGAGCACTCAAAGAGTTCAAGAAATTGCACCTACCTGGTTCTGACTATGGGCTAACAATGAACTAACAATATATTGTGCATAATTTACACAACTTACGGAGTTTTCAACAAGTTCTTACTTCAATATCTCAAAAAAAGAGTGATACTTTAGTCATAGTGATATTGCTGTGAAGGACGTACCTTTTAAGGAAAAATGTTGCTCTTTTTTCTTTAAAGAAGACGTTGAATTTTCGAAAATTCTCATAAATAAAAAAAATTAACAAAACCAAAAAGAGAATTTTGGTGAGAAATAATTTCTTGCGTAATGAACAACTCGGTGATTATCACAAAGTTTTCAAAAAGTTAAGACTCTCAGACAGGCATTACTTTCAGGTGTACTTAAATTTTATTTTCAGAATTCTAAAATTTCTCTTTTACTATATCGGTGGACAATGATGAAACAGTAAAGAAACTTGCATCTTGTTTTCAAGTATTTGCAGATGTCACCGAATAGATTTGAATATCTTCTTTCTTCTGTTAGAATGCATATATCCAAAGAATACACCCGATTAAGAAAATCTGTTTCTGCTGAAGAGCGCTTGGTTATGGCATTAAGTTTTCTGGCAAGTGGAGATTCACAACAATCGTTATGTTATTTTTCTTGCATAGTCAACATTGTCATCAATCGTATCAGAAACTTGTCTTGCCACTATGAGAACCTTCAAAATGATTCCTTACGTTATCCTTTTTCCGTAGACGATTGGATGAACATTACAAACTAGTTTGAAGAATTGTTTAGCTCATATAAACAGGGCAATTTGTAAACGCCTAATCTATTGATTTTTTGCCTAAATGAACAACGCTTTAAGGAATGCAAATATAATGACGTAATTCGTCAAATTAGAATCCCGTTTGCCAAATGACATATTAAGAAAGTGTTTATTACTGACGGTTTTAATCTAAGAAGATTAAACTAGGCTCTTAAAATTACTGCTAGTTTGGAAAGTTGCCTAATTAGTAGTGCACACTTACTTACCATTTCCCCTGACTAAACATTGACCTTAAATAAAATGAGTTATCGCAATTTCGGCACTTTTTTGCGTGACATACAGACAGACAACGAAGAGATTAAAATTCCGAAATAACTTTTTATTTGTGTGACTACGCTTTGTCACTTTTCTACGAAAACAACCAAATTATTTATAAAATTCACTTCCAGGCTCCTATGCTCATTTTAAAATATAGCTAAACGCGAATTTCCTTTTTTGTATTATCAGTTTCGAAACTTACTTTCGTTGCTTAGTTACACAAAAAAAATATTAAAGAAATAAAGAAATGGCAATGCTATATCCCTGACGTTGAACTGTGGTTATCAATCACCGCCTTTTGTAAAAGCATAACATCTCTATGGTGATAGAAAAATAAAATAAATAGGTAGGTATAATTAAAAAAAAACAAAAATAAAGAAATATATTGTAACATAGGGCGATACTATTAAACGGGCGCCAAGTTTTTTTCAAGTTAATGCTATCTTACTATCAGAAACCTAAAAGGCGCTGGAGACGAAGTCCCTGTTTAAATGGCTATTTCTAGACGAAACGTGTGAAATTACCACAGGTCTAAGATAACGATTTCCACGAATTTATAAAAACAATTACAAGAATTTCAGGTTTAGTTTTCTACACCGCGCAAGAACAAATGCAAAACTAGTTTTAACTGGTTATAACTGGTTATAATTAGTTATAACTGGTTATAACTAGTTATAACTAGTCATGCTATAATTTAAACAAGTTTAAAAACGTTTTTAAAGCTTTATGTGGTTTTATATTCGGGTAGAAGAAAAATAAGATAAATACAAAAGTGCTTATATTTTCACATATATTGTTACGTAATTTCTTACGCCCTAACCCGCACTCTATATTTCGAATTATTTTTAGCCCACAGTATTTCATTAAATTTCTACCAGTAAAATAAAAAACGGACTCTTGTTGTTGTTGTAAACAAATCATATAAAGTATTTAATTAATGCAAACAGTTAAGAAAACTCCAGGTCGGATATGGTTTTATGCTTAAAACCCCCAGAAAAAAACAGGAACCTAAAAACTGATTGGCACTTGTAGTAGACAGCGTCACCAGTCGTTCAAATCTAAACTGAAAAGAATAAGAGAGGTTTATAGAAGTCTTGTGGTTTAAGTTTGGTAATATTTTTGTCTCGTTTCGTGGAAGTCCCACGCACGTCATTCTTAAGCATAATTGTACATTCCCTCTTCAAATAGTTTACATCTGTTAAATAAACAGACACTCAAAACAATAGAATTTTTAAGAATAACATCTGGGAAGGGACTTACCTTGTATTGATAAATTCTGGAATAGGAGACGCATGAAAATTTTCTCACAGAGAGCTGGCAAAGGTGCTGTGTGCATAGTAAACTGGTAAGATGTAAGATTTTTTTTTTAATTGTAATATGTGAAGAGTACTAAAGCAATTAGGTGTAATAAAGGCCTTTGACTTTTCAACATTTTGCGAAGTAAGGAAATGGCTACTAATTTTGCGTGTGAAACTGACGGGCGACGAGATTAATACGGAGATTAATACCCAGCAACTAAATTTAAGTTTTTTCTTACATTTAAACGGTCCGTTTAAACTTCCGTGTATTTTAGCGTTTATTGTGTGACGCTATGTGACTTTTCTACGAAAACCAATCAATTATTTATAAAATGTCGCATCCAGACTCCTTTTCTAAGAGCAAACACGAATTTTCTTTTCAAATATCTCAGTTATTTCTTTGTTTACCTGCACGAGAGACGTAAACTATATAAGAACATATGACTGCAGAGGTCCAAAACTTTAGAACATGTTAAAAACATTAAGACTTTGTTTATATCAAGAAGTACTAAAAGGCTCTTTAAAATATTGAGACTTCAAATTGAATAAGTTAAGCACATTCGGAGTACTTTTAAAAAATGTGTATAGTTTGTTCTTATAAAAGCATCAGAATAGCCTCGTTTTCGTAATAATTATCTTCTTCTAATCTAAATAAAATCTAAGCAGAATATATTGCTTCCAAAACATCAGTTTAGTCATGTTAATTTGATATTTTATCTGAATATCCTTATTTGAAGAGCATAGGCCAAATTATAAAATTTGACGTCAAAATTCGGGAAAGGTGTATTAAACCGGAAACAACCTTATTTGCGTTGTTTCTCTTTCAAATCTCTTTAATAATAGCCGTATTTTGTCTGTCTGTCCGTGAAAAAACTTCGTGTTACGGAAACACAAAATGCGTTATATAAAGGACCAGCGACCCCATGGATTTTTCCACGGGTATCTATATTATAATACCCGTATACGTCTGTCTGTCTGTCTGTCTGTCACGCAAAATGGTAGCTTAGCTGCGCAAGTAGCGAGACGCACGCAATGCGGTACAAAAAGGGGGGGCAAACCCATGGATTTTCCACGGGCTAACGACTAGTAGTATCAAAAAGCGAAAAAAAGGGCTGTAGACAAGGTTGTCATTTAAGTTTCTCATAGTGTAGTACGTCCCATGTAGGCATGTATTACTTTCACTAATCTACAGACTTTTAAATGCAAGATTCCATCCAAGGCCACAACTCCGTTCTCACGGAGACAATAGTAGCTTTCTTATTTAAAAACTTTTCTTTGACGCTTGCACGACGTGCTCTTAAGTAGAAATTCCCAGATAATTAATTTTATCTGATTTGACAAAGGGGAATTACAAAAAATTAGATTACAAGTTTCCGTCAACATCACATATACAAACAGCCAAGGGGAATTCCAAAAGGCTACATTTTTTTTCTTTAAAGCATTGTAATGAGGAATGAAGAATATTTACCCAATGCTGCCCAAAACATTTTAGATTCTTTTGATTTAATTACACAAAACCTAAAAACTGTGTGCTGGTAATTAACGTGAACGCAAAAACGCGCCTTGAATAAAAGAGGATGTGCAATCGACTATAACTTCTGAATTTAGTGACTTACACGAAAGTCTATTCAGGCAGTGGAAAAATTGTTATCATTACCATATTTTCTCCAATGAACGCCCCTATTTTTTAAACGCCCCTATCTAATAAACGCCCCATTTAAAACTAAAAATTATAAAAAAAACCCCCTCTCTATTCAACGCCTCTGCCAGATCTCTCTTGTGGAGAGCATCCCTCACTTTGGATATATTTGTGTGTAGTGAACTAGGTAATAGTTGAAACTTTATGTTTGAGAAAGAAAACTTTATATTCAGTCTGATCGTAATTCTTTTCCCGGGATCCAACAGCCTCTACTTGCGTTTTGGGAGGGGGAGGAGTAGTGTTTATTAGAAAATTCCTTTGAAGCAACTGATTCGACCGTTAAAACTGCCAATATTGAACAGAGTTTAATTGACTTTGATGAAGAAGAAGATGACCTTGTAAATATCGGGGATATAAAAGAATATCTCACATTCCAAAAAAACATTTTATAAATAAACGCCTCTCTGTAATAAACGCCCCCTCTAAAAAAATTTATCATTTTTTTATAAACGACCAAAGCGTTTATTGGAGAAATATAACATGTGCTTCAGAGTATATATTAGCCACGTGTTATCTATGTTATACACGATAATAAACTTGTTCCAATAATTAAAATTATGCTGTTGAAAGCTCATAAACAGGATTTTTGTTTGCTGACATGTTCTAGAATTCGATTGTTTGAAGTAAAATCTTTTTTAAAAAAACTTATTTACCTATATTAGTGTCGAATATGTCATATGATGTTAAGTACCTGTCACTGATCGTGTTACTTCACAAATATTTGCGTCGTAGATGAAATGTTTCGGGAAGAAAAAGCCAGTTTACCTATGTATGCAATTAAAATGGGATTTTGAAGGTAATCTGTTTATTAGCTTTCAACGGTATAATTTTTTAACACGTAACACTGGAATTTTAAAATTCTGAATTTCGCAAAACGCACATTGCTGACGTCATTGCTACCTCATTTCCAAGGCCACTTACATCTTTTCACGTTTTTTCATATTCCACGACCTGGTGTAAGAAATATTTAAGAAACCCCTCGAGGTTAGATATCATCAACACTTAAGAGCACTGCACTTTGAATTAGGCTTAAATTCTAAAGCCTAACATTTTTTTAAAACGACTACAACTTTTTTTTTTTAATTCCATTCTTTATTTTAACTTCGTTGCTAAGAAATTAGTTTTTTAGGTCTCTATTTTAGAATGGGGGAAGGGGTGTGGTGGATTTTATAAGTTTTATAATTAATAAAAAATTGATTATATTTTTTTGGATTTTCTTTTTTATGTACGAGCATGTTCGAAATCTCTAATTAGACAAACTGTGCACAAACTCCACTTTTTAGTAACGAGAATGAAACTCTTTAAAGCGTCTATAATACATCCCCTATAAAAATGCTCCGTGTTTTAAAGAAGTTTTGTTAACGATTTTAATTGGGTGGAACAAATCTGTGACAAAATAAAGTGATTTCATTAGTTGGGAAATTTCAAAGTCACAGGCAATCAACGTTGTCTATTATTGTTGTCCATTTCGTTTAAAAGTTTTAATTGATTGTTTGTGTTTTTCACAATAAATTGACAACAAATCATTTTGTGGTAAGAAAATCTTTTACAGGGTCTGGAAACTAAAAATGAGGTAACATGGTGTCTAAGTCAAAACCATCCAAAACTTTAAAATTTACCACAGCGTGTTTGTTACTACAAAATAACTAAAGGTGGAGCCGGGTTTTTCTAAGTTAACTCTAAAATAGGAAAGGTTTTCTGAGCTAAATGAATGTAGTTCATAATGCATTTTTCTTTTGTCGTTTCAGGCAACAAAAAACCGTAAAACATGGGTTTAAAGGAAGATCTCCAACGCATTGGCGAAGGTGAGAAACAAATGAGAGAGATATATCAGAAGTTGGTGCAAGCAATTTCACGGTGCGAAGAAAACAAGGCAAGGCTTGGGAGCAAGGACTTTTACGACAAAATGGGTGATTTCTTTTATTCGGGAAATAAAGACAGACTAAAGGCGTTCGAAAAATCCATCGGAGAGTTAATTGATTTATTTAAACAATCAAAAGATTTCGCAAATGAAAATCAAACAACTCTAGGCTGCGTCAAAAACCTGGTCATGACATTTGAAGAATTGAGTCACATGTTTAGTGAAATGATTCCAAACATCGAACTGCGAATAGCAATGCCTGACCTTTTCGAAAAATCAAGCACTCCTCCGTTGGTGTTTATGATCGGAACTTTTGTGGGAATTATAGGCGCAGCCATTTTAGTCATAACTGGAGTTTTAACCGGTCTGGGTGCAATCGCTGCATTTGCGATATTAGAAGGCATTCTGATGATCATAACAGGTATAATGCGAGGTTATGAACGAAAAAAAGGCTTCGAAGATGGAAAAGAAGCATACGACAAAAACAAGAAAAAGATGTACGACGAGTTATACACACCGTTGAAAGAATTATCCCGACAGTTAAATCAGTGGTTTAGCGCTGTCGCGACCGAGTTAAAAGGGGCTGGATTGGAGGACATTAACGTTGACGATAAACCAGCGTTAGTTCATGTTCTTCAACAATATGCTGAGAAAGTAAGAGATTTTAAGAATTCTTACACTTTTGTTGTCCGTCTTGTAAAAAACGCGCATATGGATATCAATGAAGCAATGGATAACTTGGAAATTAAAGCCGAAAATCGAAAATGCTTGAAGTTATGGTATTACTACGTTGAATGCAAGGAAAAGATCGACGATATTGCAAAGTCTGTCGGATTAACGGAAAAAGAAAAGTGTGAGTATACCGTCTTACTGATGCTTAAAGATGGCAAATCGTCAGCAGCTATTGCCAAAGCAACAGGAATCGCCGAAAAAATAATCGAGGAGAAGCGAATAAAAATTCAAAGTATATCAGAAGGCGGATAAATCATTTTTAAGGGAACTAAAGTGTTATTGTGCAACCTTGATGCCTTTATGAGCTTACTTTTATATCCTACTGCATTTTTCACTAACCTTGCTTAATTTATATATGGGCATGAAATCTTGTTTCGCTGAAAAAAAGATTTTTGTATTATCGCGGCAACAATTCCTGATATGTATCTTTGTCTTCCTATAAACGACACAACATTGTCATAATTTTGTTCTGTAAAAACCATTGTGGTCCAAGAGTTTCTTTGAAAATAGTATGAAATTATGTAAACAACAGCAATATATTCTAACAACATACTTTGTGTGTCTCCGCTCTTTCCCATTTTATTGGACCTCTTAGGTCTTTTAAAGTAGTTTGCACAAGAAATTAATAAATAGAAGTAGTTGGGGTCTCTTCGTGAGAATCGAGGCAGCTAGGAACGAATTCTATTCCCTAAAGAGCCCATTGTATTAAACACTCAAGATTAATTAAAATTAACGTGTTTCAAGCGTGTGGTGGTTGGGACCAGTAATTATAGAAAATACTTTCATTCATACATCTAAATAAGTTATGAACCTCCAAGCAACGTGATTCTTTATTTGTGTCCTGTCCTTTTGTAGTTGTTGTCTTTTCTCATTTAGGATTCGATTTCTACTTGCTTTTACAATATTATTTTGCTATATTTTAAAACGATGTTTGTTTTTCGTTTCTTTGTTTGTTATCCAATCAATTGTTATTTTTTATTTCTTTCATTTTTAACAGAGGAATGTAACCAGCTATTCATTTTGTAGCTACCTTTTTATACTTTCGTCTTTCCCAACATGGTCTTCATGTTTAGGATTAAAAATGTTCTCAAAATACTTAGGTTTAATTATAATAAAAATAGTTTGTATTGTGCATTTGTTTCTTGCTTTGGAGCGCTTTTTTCAAAATTTTCACAAAGACATAACTCCTGCAATATACAGCTTTACCGTTTGAAATGTAAAAAACTGAAATTTATGAGGAACCATATGTTTCAATCTCTTTTTAGTTCAACCACTATTAGAACAGAAAGATGGAGTTCAAAGAGGATCTCAAAAAAATTCAGAAAGGCCGAAACGAGATGATGAAAATCCATCAGGATGTTTCACAAAGTATCACAAGATGCATGGAGAACAAAAGCAAACTTGACGACAGTGATCTTTTTGATGTCATTGGCGATATTTTTTATCCAGATAATGGAAAAAGATTAAGAGCATTTAAGTGTTCTATTGATGATTTGACCAACGTGTTGAGAAAAATCAAATGTTTAGCATACGAAAATCAAGAGACGCTGGGGTGCGTCGAAAACTTAATCATGACATTTGAAGAGTTGAGTCGCATGTTTAGTGACATGATCCCAACTCTTGAATTACAAATCGTTTTGCCTAAAATATTTCAATCATCGGACATTGCCCCCGCCTTTTTTCTCGCGTTTACAGGAATAGCTACAGTGGGCTTTGGTGCTGCTGTAATCGGTGGGTTTCTTACCGCAGGGGTAGGTTTGGCCCTTTTCGCATTCGCCGAAGCTCTTTTGGCTATTGTTGGAGGCGTGATACGTGGAGCAGAAAGAAGGGACATGTTCGAAAATGGTAGACGCGATTATGATAACAAAAGAAGATGCATGGAGAGGGAAGTGTATTCACCACTGCAGAAGTTATCTCTCGATTTAAATGAATGGTTTGTTTCAGTGGCTGGAAAGCTACAAGCATCTGGCTTAAAAGGTGTAAGTGCAAAAAACAAGCCTGGTATGGTAAAAACACTTCAAGCTTATTCAAGCAAAGTCAAGGACACCAGCAGCAAATACCATTTATTGTTGAAATTGATCACGAATAAAAAATACAACCTCGATCAAGCAATGGATATTTTGGAAATTAAAATGGACGATCGAAAATGCATGAAATTATGGTACTATTACATGGAACGTCACCATTCTATTGACAAAATAGCACGTGATGTGGGATTGACCAATCAA
The DNA here is from genome assembly GCF_029227915.1 of Hydractinia symbiolongicarpus. Taxonomy (NCBI): domain Eukaryota; kingdom Metazoa; phylum Cnidaria; class Hydrozoa; order Anthoathecata; family Hydractiniidae; genus Hydractinia; species Hydractinia symbiolongicarpus. The sequence continues at coordinate 11,765,829 of NC_079885.1, read as the reverse complement.
GAGAAGAACTACTACACTGTTTTATTGATGCTTAAAGATGGAAGAAGCTCGGCAGCTATTGCGAAGAAGACGAAACTTCCGGAAGCCGAAATCGAAGAAAAGAGGTGTATGCTTGCGAGGATAAGGTGTGGCGCTTGAAATAGTTGAAAGTAAACTTTGCCTAGAGTTTATGCGTCAAAAATTGCTTACAAAACCTTTTTAACTGTGAAGGAAATATGGAAGCAATTAACTTTGTTTAGTAATGCTTAAGATATTTTTGACGACTAATTTAGATAAGATCATATCAAAGCTATAGTCTCTCTTTGAAACGGTAAAGCTTTGCGAGTGCTATATTCGTCCAAAACTTAAACTTAAAACCATCCCGGATACGAACGATCAATTTTTCTCTTATAGTTGACTTGTTCTTTGCCCTTCGCATCAAAGGTTCGTCTGTTACTGCAAGTAGCTAGCATTGTGTGAAATCTTTAGATTTTTCAAATACAAATTTTCCAGCAACTTTATCTTTTCTTTCTTTTATGCAAGGTGTTATGTAAAATTTTTATTATAAAGTGCTTAACTTTTTATGATGTGTTTAATATTTGTTGGTAGAGTATGTGATCGAATTTAAGCTCTTTGTGTTGCAAAACTACTTTGTTGGAAAGTGTGGTTATAGCAAGACCTAGCTTTTCCTGGATTTATTAGTTGTAAAAAACATAAACTTATATAATTCTCTGTATAAGTACCATGTAGTGTTAAGAATTTTTTTCTCGTAACCGACCTTAAAATTCGCTCCTTGGAATAACACCCAGGTGACGTGTTGAACAATTTAACAAATGATCAGGGAGTATGTTGATAGGAGTTTCATGATCTTATTTCTCTATTAAATCCTTTACACCAAATTAAAAAATTACAAGCTCAACATCATTTTACTTTGCCAGATGATGGGAGAATGATCTCCAGAAACGTCGCCTATTAAAATATCATGTTCACGAAATGATAAACTTTCCACAGTAATATGAATACTGAACAGACAAACCGAAATAATATCTTCAATAACATTTTGGTAAGTTTGAAGGTGTTAACATCGATAAACGTTATTTTCTGATTTCATGAATTTTTTTGCATGTAGATTATTTTTTATTGTCTGAAATTATAATTGGATGCATATGCTCATGTCATTTTTAGGTTAGTATAGAAATATTATCATGGAAAGGCAAGAATTAGAAAATAATCTCCAAAAGTTGACTGACTACAACGAAAGGATGCAGGACGTTGACAAGCACCTTATGAATGCCATCACGCAGTGCAAAGAAAACATAGCAATTCTTGGTAGCAAGAGCTTCTATGATAAAGTTGGAGATTTTTTCTTCTATGGAAACGAAGAGAGATTTTCATTGTACAAAAACGCTGTCCATGATCTAATTAATCTGTTTGAAAAGTGCAAAATGTTAGCTTATGAAAACCATACAGCTTTAGGTTGTGTGGAAAGTCTGATTCTCACCTTCATAGAATTAAAACGCTTGTTCAATTCAATAATACCATACTTGGAATTAAAAATTGCTCTTCCAAAACTTGTTCCTAACTCACCTGAATCCTTCGTTGTTGTTATAATGGGAGCCGTTGTTAGCATTTTGCTTTTTTTCTGTCAGCAAGCAATTTCTAATCTCGAGGGTGAAGAGAAGTTTGCTGCTTTGGCCGCATTAACAGCTGTTATGCTGCTTGTTGATGGAGTCATCAGGGGATACGAGCGTAAGGAGATATTTGAAGAAGGAAAAATTGCATTTGATGAAAAAAGGGAAGCCCTGCAAGAAGAGTTGTTAAGACCACTGTCAAAACTATCCACGAGCTTAAATAAATGGTTTGAACGTTTCGTGGAAAAACTAAAGGAAGCTGGAATCGAAAATGTCAGCGTTAGTAACAAGCCAGGAATCGTACATGCTGTGCAGGAATATGTAAAGAATGTACAGGAATTCGTGAATTCGTGCAACTACGTTCGCAACTTAGTAAACAACTCTGCTTACAATGTCGATGAAGCTATAAGAGTGTTGGAAATTAAATCAGAGCTTCACAAATTTGTCAAATTGTGGTATTATTATACAGAAAGTGACATGCCCATTGAAGACATTGCAAATTTGGTAGGATTATCAGAAAGTGAGAGGCGTGATTATACTGCCTTAGTTATGCTGAAAGAAAGTAAACCCGCGCAAGAAATTGCTGAAGCCACCGACATAAGTGTTGGTATCATTGAAAATATGGGGAAACAGTTAAAACTGATCAAAAGGGATAAGTGAAGAGATAATCATTCAATAACTGAAACACTTTTTTTGTGTATTTATGTTTGATATAATTCTTTTAAATCCAATGTGTGTATACTTCAACAGAAAGTTTTTTTACAAAAAACTCGAGATGGTCTCCTGCTAAAACATGCTTCCTTTAGGACGGACAAATTCGTGCTAGAGCTCTTCTACTACTCCCTCGTAGTGAAAGAGTAGTAGCCATTCTCAGTATTTCTTTTCTTTATTTTTGATTTTAGGTTGTAGTGTTGCTTGTGGTAAACATAGAAAAATACTTTCTAATCCCTTTCACAGTATTTTTTCTGCTTAGTAAATTTGGCCCCTCCTTTTAATGACTTTATTTATCATACCCTAGGTTAGCTGTCCTTTAGGGAGGAGGTAATTCATAAAGGATGCTTGTATTTTTCTGGTGTGAACACATCTTTACTAAACAACATTGCATTTCTTTTTAAAACTGAAACACACTTCTAAGTCACTATTGAATTACGTCCAAATTTTGGTCATGTGTCGATTTTAGAATAAAAATTTCTTAAAAGGTGACCGACTTAAAAGAGCCTAACCAGTCGCTGTAAATGCAGACAGAAAACCAAAGTAAATAAAAAAATTAGTTCACAGAAAGGTTTGAATGACAATTGCTACTGACTAGGCGAACTGGAAAAAAAAAAAGCTAAATATTTAGGAGACAGAAAGAGACCTTCTTCCAATTTCGGCGTTGTAACTTTATTATTAATCACCTCTGAGATACGCATTTGTAGTAAAATCCTAGAATATCAGGATTTTGTGCGAGCATCTAGCAACATCTACAAACTATGTTTTTCAAATGAGGACGGTAAAGCTTTAGTATTTTTGCTAAGGTGGACTCTTTTCACTCAGAAATAGGCTGAAGTGAGTTGAAAGAAACAGTTATATCTTGACTAAGGAAGCGATAAATCATTTCTCCCCTCCATCTCTAAAACGTAAGATTATGTAGTTAGTTTGGTCTCTCTTGAACAGTGTAAGTATTGAACAACTAATGAAGTTATTATTCGATTTTAGGCGTACACCTTATTAGCAAATGCCACACCTGTCTTTGTTCCTAGGGAGTTTCTTTCCTTTTTGAAATAAAAGAATACGTCGAAAGATACCCGGGTATCGTTGACCGGATTTTAAAATATAATCAGCTCAATATTTCGCATGCTTATGATAATTCTTTCATTAACCAGCACTTTTTCAAACCCAATATTACAATTGAAACCTAATATTACAATTATCGATTAATTTCGTAAACAAAATTTAGCCGATAAAAAAACATCAAAATTAGCATCGAAATACATGATTTTAAAAAAGGGAATAATTAATTCTGAGAAAATGCGTATAATTGATTTCCGACGCCGCTATGCAGGGCGGAATCTTTAAAATCGTCTGATGGGAGATAGATAGATAGAGAGAGACAGCACAAAGCCCGGACGCTGTAAAGTTTCTGTCCAGGCTAAACGCTCGGAAAATTCCATTTTTTCGAAAGGCAACGAAGATGCTTTATTTTAATCTCTGTCAATTAAATGACCAATCTGAACAGAGAGTGTACTCTTCGTGTGGCTAGAACATTCCGTGTGCGGCCATGACTAAAAGTGCTTACGTTTTGTTGGTCGCCCCTTGTTGGTCTCCTTGGTTTAGTCGTAGTAGCTTTATTGGTGGGGAGCTAAGCACTATTTTTTAAATTAGTGTATTTTATCAGGTAAGAATTATTTTATACATAGCTAAGTGAGAGAGGTGTGCTGGCCAGCTACAATTCCGGTCAAATTATATTGGCAGTAAGAGTACAAAAAGGTGCAATATAATCCTTTCCTATCCCCTCTCCCCCATTATCAATATTTGGAAACTAGTTAGCATAACTTTTGAACATTGATACTGGGGAAAGGGGGCTTTGTACTTATCTTGCTCTTGCTACACGTGTAAAAAGGGTTTACTGCCATAATTTTTGACCGGGATTGTAGCTATCTCAATTTTTGGTGCTGACTTGGATCTCCTTTTGATTGGTGCTGATATACTCTTTCATGAAATTACTTACTTGCTAGCTAGCTATGGAGATAGCTACGCAAAATAGTGCTTTGATTAGAGTTCCTTTTTTTCTTAAAGAGCAAGCAACAAAAAACCTTTTTTCCTGTCTTGCATAGTTCTTCCATGACTGGACACTCAATTCCTCTTCTATGGGAAAAAGGGGGGGGGGGGGGTAAAAATAACTGCCAAATGACACTTCTATCAGATAAAAAGATAGATATATATCTATATATATATTGGCACAGGATTTTTTTTTATATTTTTTGCAGAAAAGTTGTCGAAACGTGATAAAAGTTTATTGTTGCTTGCACTGAGCAGCCGGTGAACTGGTAATTAACCTGTAACAATATATAGTTAGCCGATGCAGGATAATTAGATGCTACGCCTAATATAATTAACTGTTAAAAGCTTCCTTGTGTTCTTTACAGCTAAAAGTGTCTTTTCCTTTTTTTTCCTTTTTCTTGAAATCAGAATAGTTTTGTTGTTTAATAATATAGACGACATATGTACTGCTAGCTACAGCAAAATTATATCTTTTTTGCAAAATCGTTTCTTGTTCTTTTTCTTGGTTTTAATTGAAGCACAACTTTATGTTGATCTGTATAAATATAAGTGGCTATGGGGAGATCGATAACGAAGAAAAGTGAAAATTTAAGTAAAAGGATATATATCGTATAAAGTAGCTGTATAACGGCTAATTATAGTGTACGCACCGTATATATAATTATTCTGCATAGATAAATAGAATGTCTGTATATTTTATATGACTAGCCTTACAAATCATGTCTATTATTTCCGGGAAGTGTCATAGCTTAGATAGGGAATCCTAGTCCGGGGCTATGGTAGCATAATATTGAATTGCTACCAAGGGGAATCGAACACCGTTCCCCCGCACAAAATGCCGGAGTTATAACCACCAAGCTATGGCACCGTTGAAAACGGATAACTATTCTGTTACTGGCTAGTTATCAGTTCTTTTAATTTGCTTGAAAATCTTTCTTGAGATCAGCTGTTATCAAACCATGCACCATCACCATTTTCAAAAAATTTTCAACGAGAGAGTAAATTTTGAAGGCCTAAATACTGAAATGCTAATATGTATTTATTGCTGAATTAATAAACAATGAACTACTTCATCATTCAAATCGAGCTCGTTCAGAAGTTATTATATTCGAATCGTCAAGTTTCTACATAGCAAGATTTGTATTCTGGAATTTCCAGAATACAAATCTTGCTATGTAGAAACTTGCTATGTAGGAAATATTTTAATCTCTTCCTCAAACTTCTTGGGATTGATGTTTTTTAAGAAACTCAAATATGAATTTAACTTTAAAATTATTGTTTCGAAAATGATTTTAACTGCTCAGTCATTGTCATGGACGTCGATGACAACTGTAGCTGTCAAAACGTAGCCTAGAATAAACTCGCCTGTTCATGACATGATAACATTCATAATAATAAAAAAGATTTTGAGAATTTATATAGTTGTTTGTTAACCCTATTCGGTCCGGGGGGGGGGCGGATTCCGCCCCCCCCCCTGACGGTTTTTTTTTAATAACTCCTGATTGCTTTGTTATATGGCTATGATACTTCCTGAGTTTCAACATTTATTTATTAGACACCTGCATGCAAATTTTTTAGGTCCCATACCCTTCAGAGGCTTTGATATTGGCCATTACTCGAAACTACCCCTAAAAATCTCTATGAAATCCTTATAATGGAGAAAATATAATAACTCCTGTTAGGATTATCGTTAGAACTTGAAACTTGCAACACAACTTTGTTTCATTAGGAAGAATCATTTTGAATAATTTGAACACGTGACTAATCCGATTTCCCGATTTTGTCGGATTTTAACCAAAAATCGGAAAAAAACGGATTTTCGGGCAATTTTTGGCAATTTTTTATCCGATCCATGTAAAAACCTGAAGATATGTTAAATAACTTTTACTTAGCTTTCAGAAACTGCAAACAGAATGTAAAAATTCGCTCTAGAACAAAAGTAATTATATTTTAAGCAGATAGTGGCATTTTTAACAATTTTTAAGCTTTTGATGACGTCACAGAAAATGTGCTGACGCAAGCAAATTTTTTTTGGCGCCATTTTGTTCCTTTTATGACGTACTATAAGTGTGCCAAGTTTGATTCAATTTGAACAACCCTATGAAAAGTTATTGAGGGGGGGGGGGGCGGAATCCACCCCCCCCCCCCCTCGGTCATAGTATGTTCGAAAAACCCCGGACCGAATAGGGTTAAGGTAGTGTTACCAGCCTCGTTAGCAGCGATCTTTGCCTATTTATATGAGAGGATACGGCGAAAAATACCCTGGTATTGCTGTCTAGGTTATGACCTAATTATGCATGTCATAAGTAACACATAAATTATGCAAGCAACAATGGCGGGACTTTAGCTGTAAAATTATATGATGGTTCTAACAAGTGGACGTAAACATATTGCCGCGACTGAAATATATAAAAAAAACAGTTGGCTTTGTAACTACAATAAGTAACTTTAAAATGTTTAAAAAGTGTATTATGGTGTTTTCCAGCAGGTTCTAAAAATACTTAACTTTGTAGGTACTTATTATGATGAGCTGAAATTGTGGATAATAAGTATCGTTTTTTTTCAAACGTGGTCAAAAGAATAAAATGTTCAATACACTTGATACTCTTTTGTGCAAGAAGGCCAGTCGGATAGTGGTTAAAATATACCATAAACAATGTCATCATTACTATTGAATACTTCTATTAAATTACATTTTCTCCGTGTTTGTTGGTACTTCCAGAAAATTTTGTTTTATGAACTGACGATTTATATTGAATTTCAAATCACGTTCCATTAAAAAAACCCCAAAGGAATGGAAAGAGAAGAAGAAGAAGAATATCTGGGGATATACACGGACAGCTTATATAAGGGAGTATAAACACAAGAAACAGAAAGAAATCCTGTCTTGTTAGCTGAAATACATGTCATTAATAAAGTCTTGCTCTATGGATATTCTGAATTTTTTTATAGAACGCACAACTAGCAGAAACTATCACACATTGTTATTCTGATTACAAAATTTTAGAGCAGTTTGCAGAACCTTGCCGATTTTTGTTTATGCAAGCGCATTTTGGTAGTTAAAAAAAGATCATATTGGGTATAATTTCTATTAAGGTGGCAGTAACCCTTTTTTTAGCTGTCCAAATAGCTGAATTGTTTACTCAGTGTTTTATTTATACCAATTTTTTTACTATTTCCTAAAAATTTAGCCCTTAATACATAATGACATAATTTTACTTTAGCACCAAATTTGCTGAGCCAGCAAAAATTCTATTTAAATTTTTTTCATAAACAAGAAAAAATTCGGCTTCTACGAGCTCCAACTTTTTACAATCTCGCTATATTTCATCGTTTCTGTTTTTAAATGAACCTCGAGTTAACCCTGTTAAAGCGGTGTGCGAATTTGTTCATTCTTATTTTTCTAACAATAGCCTTTTGTTTTTTTCAAAAGATTCTTTGTAAACATCCACTGCTGCATCGAACGCTGTTAAAAGAAAAATGTTCCGAATAAAAAGATTTCCGCACACCGTATCATGGCTGAATGATTCACAAATCCTGTCTGAAAATTTTAAAGTAAAACGAAAATGCTATCAAAAGTTAAGGCCCGTGCATTGTAGAATAATGAATATCGTCTTAAATTTCTACATAATGCGCCCTCTTTGTTGTTATTAACGTTTCTCTTTAATAGTTATGTTAATTCTTTCTGTACAATTTCGCAAGCGCGTAGACTTAAACTATATTCGGCAGAAGTAATCAATTATTCATGATTTTATGTTAAAGAGTAATTGTTGAGGCTGAATATTTTTGGTGAAAGATAATAATATTTTAGCTATAAAATCGTGACAAGTGTGTTATCACTGAAGAAATATGAATTAGTCTAAAAATAATCTTTTGTAACTAATAACGTAAAAAAAAAATTTGAAAAGGGGTTACTGCCATCTTAATGAACAAGAAGCCCTGTGGCTTTAAGATTTCCGTCATTAGCCTGAAAGATTTTGAAATTTAAAGTAGACCTTCAAAACGGAGAATTATGGTACTATTTATTATTTTTATTATGGTGCTATTTTCGTACAACTTTTTTACAACTCAATAAATAAATAAAAATTTTACATAGCTATATGAAGTATTCTAAAATAACAGTTAAAACTTTAACTGGATATTTTTAAAAGTGATCAGGAAAATTCTGGAAATTCCAGAATACAAATCTTGCTATGTAGAAACTTGACGATTCGAATATAATAACTTCTGAACGAGCTCAATTTGAATGATGAAGTAGTTCATTGTTTATCAATTCAGCAATAAATACATATTAGCATTTCAGTATTTAGGCCTTCAAAATTTACTCTCTCGTTGAAAATTTTTTGAAAATGGTGATGGTGCATGGTTTGATAACAGCTGATCTCAAGAAAGATTTTCAAGCAAATTAAAAGAACTGATAACTAGCCAGTAACAGAATAGTTATCCGTTTTCAACGGTGCCATAGCTTGGTGGTTATAACTCCGGCATTTTGTGCGGGGGAACGGTGTTCGATTCCCCTTGGTAGCAATTCAATATTATGCTACCATAGCCCCGGACTAGGATTCCCTATCTAAGCTATGACACTTCCCGGAAATAATAGACATGATTTGTAAGGCTAGTCATATAAAATATACAGACATTCTATTTATCTATGCAGAATAATTATATATACGGTGCGTACACTATAATTAGCCGTTATACAGCTACTTTATACGATATATATCCTTTTACTTAAATTTTCACTTTTCTTCGTTATCGATCTCCCCATAGCCACTTATATTTATACAGATCAACATAAAGTTGTGCTTCAATTAAAACCAAGAAAAAGAACAAGAAACGATTTTGCAAAAAAGATATAATTTTGCTGTAGCTAGCAGTACATATGTCGTCTATATTATTAAACAACAAAACTATTCTGATTTCAAGAAAAAGGAAAAAAAAGGAAAAGACACTTTTAGCTGTAAAGAACACAAGGAAGCTTTTAACAGTTAATTATATTAGGCGTAGCATCTAATTATCCTGCATCGGCTAACTATATATTGTTACAGGTTAATTACCAGTTCACCGGCTGCTCAGTGCAAGCAACAATAAACTTTTATCACGTTTCGACAACTTTTCTGCAAAAAATATAAAAAAAAAATCCTGTGCCAATATATATATGTATATCTATCTTTTTATCTGATAGAAGTGTCATTTGGCAGTTATTTTTAGCCCCCCCCCCTTTTTCCCATAGAAGAGGAGTTGAGTGTCCAGTCATGGAAGAACTATGCAAGACAGGAAAAAAGGTTTTTTGTTGCTTGCTCTTTAAGAAAAAAAGGAACTCTAATCAAAGCACTATTTTGTGTAGCTATCTCCATAGCTAGCTAGCAAGTAAGTAATTTCATGAAAGAGTATATCAGCACCAATCAAAAGGAGATCCAAGTCAGCACCAAAAATTGAGATAGCTACAATCCCGGTCAAAAATTATGGCAGTAAACCCTTTTTACACGTGTAGCAAAAGCAAGATAAGTACAAAGCCCCCTTTCCCCCAGTATCAATGTTCAAAAGTTGTACTAACTAGTTTCCAAATATTGATAATGGGGGAGAGGGGATAGGAAAGGATTATATTGCACCTTTTTGTACTCTTACTGCCAATATAATTTGACCGGAATTGTAGCTGGCCAGCACACCTCTCTCACTTAGCTATGTATAAAATAATTCTTACCTGATAAAATACACGAATTTAAAAAATAGTGCTTAGCTCCCCACCAATAAAGCTACTACGACTAAACCAAAGAGACCAACAAGGGGCGACCAACAAAACGTAAGCACTTTTAGTCATGGCCGCACACGGAATGTTCTAGCCACACGAAGAGTACACTCTCTGTTCAGATTGGTCATTTAATTGACAGAGATTAAAATAAAGCATCTTTATTGGCTTTCGAAAAAATGGAATTTTCCGAGCGTATAGCCTGGACAGAAACTTTACAGCGTCCGGTCTTTGTGCTGTCTCTCTCTATCTATCTATCTCCCATCAGACGATTTTAAAGATTCCGCCCTGCATAGCGGCGTCGGAAATCAATTATACGCATTTTCTCAGAATTAATTATTCTCTTTCTTTAAAATCATGTATTTCGATGCTAATTTTGATGTTTTTTTATCGGCTAAATTTTGTTTACGAAATTAATCGATAATTGTAATATTAGGTTTCAATTGTAATATTGGGTTTGAAAAAGTGCTGGTTAATGAAAGAATTATCATAATTATGCGAAATATTGAGCTGATTATATTTTAAAATCCGGTCAACGATACCCGGGTATCTTTCGACGTATTCTTTTATTTCAAAAAGGAAAGAAACTCCCTAGGAACAAAGACAGGTGTGGCATTTGCTAATTAGGTGTACGCCTAAAAGCGAATAATAACTTCATTAGTTGTTCAATACTTACACTGTTCACGAGAGACCAAACTAACTACATAAATCTTACGTTTTAGAGATGGAGGGGAGAAATGATTTATCGCTTCCTTAGTCAAGATATAACTGTTTCTTTCAACTCACTTCAGCCTATTTCTGAGTGAAAATAGTCCACCTTAGCAAAAATACTAAAGCTTTACAGTCCTCGTTTGAAAAACATAGTTTGTAGATGTTGCTAGATGCTCGCACAAAATCCTGATATTCTAGGATTTTACTACAAATGCGTATCTCAGAGGTGATTAATAATAAAGTTACAACGCCAAAATTGGAAGAAGGTCTCTTTCTGTCTCCTAAATATTTAGCATTTTTTTAATATTTTCATACGTTAAGATAAATTGAATATATCGTTAAAAGATTTCGGCTGCCTGAAGTCAGCAACCCAGTTCGCCTAGTCAGTAGCAATTGTCATTCAAACCTTTATGTGAACTAATTTTTTTATTTACTTTGGTTTTCTGTCTGCATTTACAGCGACTGGTTAGGCTCTTTTAAATCGGTCACCTTTTAAGAAATTTTAATTCTAAAATCGACACATGAGCAAAATTTGGACGTAATTCAATAGTGACTTAGAAGTGTGTTTCAGTTTTAAAAAGAAATGCAATGTTGTTTAGTAAAGATGTGTTCACACCAGAAAAATACAAGCATCCTTTATGAATTACCTCCTCCCTAAAGGACAGCTAACTTAGGGTATGATAAATAAAGTCATTAAAAGGAGGGGCCAAATTTACTAGGCAGAAAAAATACTGTGAAGGGGATTAGAAAGAATTTTTCTATGTTTACCACAAGCAACACTACAACCTAAAATGAAAAATACAGAAAAGAAATACTGAGAATGGCTACTACTCTTTCACTACGAGGGAGTAGTAGAAGAGCTCTAGCACAAATTTGTCCGTCCTAAATGAAGCATGTTTTAACAGGAGACCATCTCCAATTTTTTGCAAAAAATGTTCTGTTGAAGTATACACACATTCGATATAAAAGAATTTTACCAAACATAAATACAAAAAAAAAGTGTTTCAGTTATTGAATGATTATCTCTTCACTCATCCCTTTTGATCAGTTTTAACTGTTTCCCCATATTTTCAATGATACCAAGACTTATGTCAGTGGCTTCAGCAATTTCTTGCGCGGGTTTACTTTCTTTCAGCATAACTAAGGCAGTATAATCACGCCTCTCACTTTCTGATAATCCTACCAAATTTGCAATATCTTCAATGGGCATGTCACTTTCTGTATAATAATACCACAGTTTGACAAATTTGTGAAGCTCTGATTTAATTTCCAACACTCTTATAGCTTCATCCACATTGTAAGCAGAGTTGTTTACTAAGTTGCGAACGTAGTTGCATGAATTCACGAATTCCTGTACATTCTTTACATATTCCTGCACAGCATGTACGATTCCTGGCTTGTTACTAACGCTGACATTTTCGATTCCAGCTTCCTTTAGTTTTTCCACCAAACGTTCAAACCATTTATTTAAGCTCGTGGATAGTTTTGACAGTGGTTTTAACAACTCTTCTTGCAGGGCTTCCCTTTTTTCATCAAATGCAATTTTTCCTTCTTCAAATATCTCCTTACGCTTGTATCCCCTGATGGCTCCATCAACAAGCAGCATAACAGCTGTTAATGCGGCCAAAGCAGCAAACTTCTCTTCACCCTCCAGCTTAGAAATTGCTTGCTGACAGAAAAAAAGCAAAATGCTAACAACGGCTCCCATTATAACAACAACGAAGGATTCAGGTGAGTTAGGAACAAGTTTTGGAAGAGCAATTTTTAATTCCAAGTATGGTATTATTGAATTGAACAAGCGTTTTAATTCTATGAAGGTGAGAATCAGACTTTCCACACCACCTAAAGCTGTATGGTTTTCATAAGCTAACATTTTGCACTTTTCAAACAGATTAATTAGATCATGGACAGAGTTTTTATACAATGAAAATCTCTCTTCGTTTCCATAGAAGAAAAAATCTCCAACTTTATCATAGAAGCTCTTGCTACCAAGAATTGCTATGTTTTCTTTGCACTGCGTGATGGCATTCATTAGGTGCTTGTCAACGTCCTGCATCCTTTCGTTGTAGTCAGTCAACTTTTGGAGATTATTTTCTAATTCTTGCCTTTCCATGATAATATTTCTATACTAACCTAAAAATGACATGAGCATATGCATCCAATTATGATTTCAGACAATAAAAAATAATTTACAGGCAAAAAAATTCATGAAATCAGAAAATAACGTTTATCGATGTTAACACCTTCTTCAAACTTACCAAAGTGTTATTGAAGATATTATTTCGGTTTGTCTGTTCAGTATTCATATTACTGTGGAAAGTTTATCATTTCTTGAACATGATATTTTAATAGGCGATGTTTCGGGAGATCGTTCTCCCATTATCTGGCAAAGTAAAATGATGTTGAGCATGTAATTTTTTACTTTGGTGAGAAAATTCTTAACACTACATGGTACTTATACACATAATTATATAAGTGTACGTTTTTTACAACTAATAAATCCAGGAAAAGCTAGGTGTTGCTATAACCACGCTTTCCCAACAAAGTAGTTTTGCAACACAAAAAGCTTAAATTCGATCACATACCCTACCAACAAATATTAAACACAGGGTAAAAAGTTAAGCACTTTATAATAAAAATTTTACATAACACCTTGCATAAAAGAAAGAAAAGATAAAGTTGCTGGCAAATTTGAATTTAAAAAATCTTAAGATTTCACACAATGCTAGCTACTTGCAGTAACAGACGAACCTTTGATGCGAAGGGCAAAGAACAAGTCAACTATAAGAGAAACATTGATCATTCGTATCCAGGATGGTTTTAAGTTTAAGTTTTAAATATAGCACTCGCAAAGCTTTGCCGTTTCGAAGAGAGACTATAGCTTTGATATGATCTCATCTAAATCAGTCGTCAAAAATATCTTAAGCATTACTAAACAAAGTTAATTGCTTCCATATTTCTTTCACAGTTAAAAAGGTTTTTGTAAGCAATTTTTGACGCATAAACTCTAGGCAAAGTTTGCTTTCAACTATTTCAAGCGCCACACCTTATCCTCGCAAGCATACACCTCTTTTCTTCGATTTCGGCTTCCGGAAGTTTCGTCTTCTTCGCAATAGCTGCCGCGCTTCTTCCATCTTTAAGCATCAATAAAACAGTGTAGTAGTTCTTCTCTTGATTGGTCAATCCCACATCACGTGCTAATTTGTCAATAGAATGGTGACGTTCCATGTAATAGTACCATAATTTCATGCATTTTCGATCGTCCATTTTAATTTCCAAAATATCCATTGCTTGATCGAGGTTGTATTTTTTATTCGTAATCAATTTCAACAATAAATGGTATTTGCTGCTGGTGTCCTTGACTTTGCTTGAATAAGCTTGAAGTGTTTTTACCATACCAGGCTTGTTTTTTGCACTTACACCTTTTAAGCCAGATGCTTGTAGCTTTCCAGCCACTGAAACAAACCATTCATTTAAATCGACAGATAACTTCTTCAGTGGTGAATACACTTCCCTCTCCATGCATCTTCTTTTCTTATCATAATCGCGTCTACCATTTTCGAACATGTCCCTTCTTTCAGCTCCGCGTATCACGCCTCCAACAATAGCCAAAAGAGCTTCGGCGAATGCGAAAAGGGCCAAACGTACCCGGTAAGAAACGGTAAGAAACCCACCGATCACAGCAACACCAAAGCCCACTGTAGCTATTCCTGTAAACGCGAGAAAAAAGGCGGGGGCAATGTCCGATGATTGAAATATTTTAGGCAAAACGATTTGTAATTCAAGAGTTGGGATCATGTCACGAAACATGCGACTCAACTCTTCAAATGTCATGATTAAGTTTTCGACGCACCCCAGCGTCTCTTGATTTTCGTATGCTAAACATTTGATTTTTCTCAACACGTTGGTCAAATCATCAATAGAACACTTAAATGCTCTTAATCTTTTCCCATTATATGGATAATAAACATCGCCCATGACATCAAAAAGATCACTGTCGTCAAGTTTGCTTTTGTTCTCCATGCATCTTGTGATACTTTGTGAAACATCCTGATGGATTTTCATCATCTCGTTTCGGCCTTTCTGAAGTTTTTTGAGATCCTCTTTGAACTCCATCTTTCTGTTCTAATAGTGGTTGAACTAAAAAGAGATTGAAACATATGGTTCCTCATAAATTTCAGTATTTTACATTTTAAACGGTAAAGCTGTATATTGCAGGAGTTATGTCTTTGTGAAAATTTTGAAAAAAGCGCTCCAAAGCAAGAAACAAATGCACAATACAAACTATTTTTATTATAATTAAACCTAAGTATTTTGAGAAAATTTTTAATCCTAAACATGAAGACCATGTTGGGAAAGACGAAAGTATAAAAAGGTAGCTACAAAATGAATAGCTGGTTACATTCCTCTGTTAAAAATGAAAGAAATAAGAAATAACAATTGATTGGATAACAAACAAAGAAACGAAAAACAAACATCGTTTTAAAATATAGCAAAATAATATTGTAAAAGCAAGTAGAAATCGAATCCTAAATGAGAAAAGACAACAACTACAAAAGGACAGGACACAAATAAAGAATTACGTTGCTTGGAGCTTCATAACTTAATTAGATGTATGAATGAAAGTATTTTCTGTAATTACTGGTCCCAACCACCACACGCTTGAAACACGTTAATTTTAAATAATCTTGAGTGTTTAATACAATGGGCTCTTTAGGGATTAGATTCGTTCCTAGCTGCCTCGATCCTTACGAAGAGACCCCAACTACTTCTGTTTATTAATTTCTTGTGCAAACTACTTTAAAAGACCTAAGAGGTCCAATAAAATGGGAAAGAGCGGAGACACACTAAGTATGTTGTTAGAACATATTGCTGTTGTTTACATAATTTCATACTATTTTCAAAGAAACTCTTGGACCACAATGGTTTTTACAGAAAATAATTATGGCAATGTTGTGTCGTTTATAGGAAGACAAAGATACATATCGGGAAATGTTGCCGCGATAATACAAAAAATCTTTTTTTCAGCGAAAGAAGATTTCATGCCCATATATAAATTAAGCAAGGTAAGTGAAAAATGCAGTAGGATATAAAAATAAGCTCATAAAGACATCAAGGTTGCACAATAACACTTTAGTTCCCTTAAAAATGATTTATCCGCCTTCTGATATACTTTGAATTTTTATTCGCTTCTCCTCGATTATTTTTTCGGCGATTCCTGTTGCTTTGGCAATAGCTGCTGATGATTTGCCATCTTTAAGCATCAGTAAGACGGTATACTCGCACTTTTCTTTTTCCGTTAATCCAACAGACTTTGCAATATCGTCGATCTTTTCCTTGCATTCAACGTAGTAATACCATAACTTCAAGCATTTTCGATTTTCGGCTTTAATTTCCAAGTTATCCATTGCTTCATTGATATCCATTTGCGCGTTTTTCACAAGACGGACAACAAAAGTGTAAGAATTCTTAAAATCTCTTACTTTCTCAGCATATTGTTGAAGAACATGAACTAACGCTGGTTTATCGTCAACGTTAATGTCCTCCAATCCAGCCCCTTTTAACTCGGTCGCGACAGCGCTAAACCACTGATTTAACTGTCGGGATAATTCTTTCAACGGTGTGTATAACTCGTCGTACATCTTTTTCTTGTTTTTGTCGTATGCTTCTTTTCCATCTTCGAAGCCTTTCTTTCGTTCATAACCTCGCATTATACCTGTTATGACCATCAGAATGCCTTCTAATATCGCAAATGCAGCGATTGCACCCAGACCGGTTAAAACTCCAGTTATGACTAAAATGGCTGCGCCTATAATTCCCACAAAAGTTCCGATCATAAACACCAACGGAGGAGTGCTTGATTTTTCGAAAAGGTCAGGCATTGCTATTCGCAGTTCGATGTTTGGAATCATTTCACTAAACATGTGACTCAATTCTTCAAATGTCATGACCAGGTTTTTGACGCAGCCTAGAGTTGTTTGATTTTCATTTGCGAAATCTTTTGATTGTTTAAATAAATCAATTAACTCTCCGATGGATTTTTCGAACGCCTTTAGTCTGTCTTTATTTCCCGAATAAAAGAAATCACCCATTTTGTCGTAAAAGTCCTTGCTCCCAAGCCTTGCCTTGTTTTCTTCGCACCGTGAAATTGCTTGCACCAACTTCTGATATATCTCTCTCATTTGTTTCTCACCTTCGCCAATGCGTAGGAGATCTTCCTTTAAACCCATGTTTTACGGTTTTTTGTTGCCTGAAACGACAAAAGAAAAATGCATTATGAACTACATTCATTTAGCTCAGAAACCCTTTCCTATTTTAGAGTTAACTTAGAAAAACCCGGCTCCACCTTTAGTTATTTGTAGTAACAAACACGCTGTGGTAAATTTCAAAGTTTTGGATGGTTTTGACTTAGACACCATGTTACCTCATTTTTAGTTTCCAGACCCTGTAAAAGATTTTCTTACCACAAAATGATTTGTTGTCAATTTATTGTGAAAAACACAAACAATCAATTAAAACTTTTAAACGAAATGGACAACAATAATAGACAACGTTGATTGCCTGTGACTTTGCTGAGGAATAATTTATAACAAAGCACTCGTCACGGTAAATTTGAATTGGCATGCAATAAATTTCCCAACTAATGAAATCACTTTATTTTGTCACAGATTTGTTCCACCCAATTAAAATCGTTAACAAAACTTCTTTAAAACACGGAGCATTTTTATAGGGGATGTATTATAGACGCTTTAAAGAGTTTCATTCTCGTTACTAAAAAGTGGAGTTTGTGCACAGTTTGTCTAATTAGAGATTTCGAACATGCTCGTACATAAAAAAGAAAATCCAAAAAAATATAATCAATTTTTTATTAATTATAAAACTTATAAAATACACAACACCCCTTCCCCCATTCTAAAATAGAGACCTAAAAAACTAGTTTCTTAGCAACGAAGTTAAAATGAAGAATGGAGTTAAAAAAAAAGTTGCAGTCGTTTTAGAAAAATGTTAGGCTTTAGAATGTAAGCCTAATTCAAAGTGCAGTGCTCTTAAGTGTTGATGATATCTAACCTCGAGGGGTTTCTTAAATATTTCTTACACCAGGTCGTGGAATATGAAAAAACGTGAAAAGATGTAAGAGGCCTTGGAATTGAGGTAGCAATGACGTCAGCAATGTGCTATTTGCGAAATTTAGAATTTTAAAATTCCAGTGTTACGTGTTAAAAAATTATACCGTTGAAAGCTGATAAACAGATTACCTTCAAAATCCCATTTTAATTGCATACATAGGTAAACTGGCTTTTTCTTCCCGAAACATTTCATCTACGACGCAAATATTTGTGAAGTAACACGATCAGTGACAGGTACTTAACATCATATGACATATTCGACACTAATCTAGGTAAATAAGTTTTTTTAAAAATTTTTTACTTCAAACAATCGAATTCTAGAACATGTCAGCACACAAAAATCCTGTTTATGAGCTTTCAACAGCATAATTTTAATTATTGGAACAAGTTTATTATCGTGTATAACATAGATAACACGTGGCTAATATATACTCTGAAGCACAAGTTATATTTCTCCAATAAACGCCTTGGGAGTTTATAAAAAAATGATAAAATTTTTTAGAGGGGGGCGTTTATTACAGAGAGGCGTTTATTTATAAAATGTTTTTTTTGGTATGTGAGATATTCTTTTATATCCTCGATATTTACAAGGTCATCTTCTTCTTCATCAAAGTCAATTAAACTCTGTTCAATATTGGCAGTTTTAACGGTCGAATCAGTTGCTTCAAATGAATTTTCTAATAAACACTACTCCTCCCCCTCCCAAAACGCAATTAGAGGCTGTTGGATCCCGGGAAAAGAATTACGATCGGACTGAATATTAAGTTTTCTTTCTCAAACATAAAGTTTCAACTATTACCTAGTTCACTACACACAAATATATTCAAAGTGAGGGAGGCTCTCCACCAAAGAGATCTGACAGAGGCGTTGAATAGAGAGGGGCGTTTTTTATATTTTTTAGTTTTAAATGGGGCGTTCATTAGATAGGGGCGTTTAAAAAAGAGGGGCGTTCATTGGAGAAAATATGGTAATGATAACAATTTTCCCACCACCTGAATAGACTTTCGTGTAAGTCACTAAATTCAGAAGTTATAGTCGATTGCACACCCCTTTTATTCAAGGCGCGTTTTTCCGTTCACGTTAATTAGCAGCACACAGTTTTCAGTTTTTGTGTAATTAAATCAAAAGAATCTAAAATGTTTTTGGGCAGCATTGGGTAAATATTCTTCATTCCTCATTACAATGCTTTAAAGAAAAAAAATGTAGCTTTGGGAATTCCCCTTGGCTGTTTGTATATGTGATGTCGAGGGAAACTTGTGATCTAATTTTTTGTAATTCCCCTTTGTCAAACAGATAAAATTAAATATTCGGGAATTTCTACTTAAGAGAACGTCGTGCAAGGGTCAAAGAAAAGTTTTAAATAGGAAAGCTACTATTGTTTCCGTAGAACGGAGTTGTGGCCTTGGATGGAATCTTGCATTTAAAAGTCTCTAGATTAGCGAAAGTAATGCATCCCTACATAGGAAGTACTACTTGATAGGGAACTTAAATGACAACCTTGTCTACAGCCCTTTTTTTCGCTTTTTGATACTACTAGTCGTTAGCCCGTGGAAAATCCATGGGTTTACCCCTCCTTTTTATACCGCATTGCGTGCGTCTCGCTACTTGCGCAGCTAACCTACAATTTTGCGTGACAGACAGACAGACAGAAAGACGTATACGGGTATTATAATATAGACTAGTCGTTAGCCCGTGGAAAAATCCACGGGTTCGCCCGTCCTTTAAATTGACCCGTCGCAAAAAAGTGGACAAAAGATATATCGCATTTGGTATTGGTGCACATTATAAAAATTTCGTGATTCCGTTACGGGACGCAGCTCTCGCGGACACACAGACATAATACGGCTATTATTAAGGAGATAACGGGTCACCCGTGGAAAAATCCATGGGGTCGCCCGTCCTTTATATAACGCATTTTGTGTTTCCGTAGCACGACGTTTTTTTCACGGACAGACAGACAAAATACGGTTATTATTAAAGAGATTTGAAAGAGAAATAACGCAAATAAGGTTGTTTCCGCTTTAATACACCTTTCCCGAATTTTGACGCCAAATTTTATAATTTGTCCTTATCATTCTATGCTCTTCAAATAAGGATATTCAGATAAAATATCAAATTAACATGACTAAACTGATGTTTTTAGAGCAATATATTCTGCTTAGATTTTATTTAGATTAGAAGAAGATAGTTATTACGAAAACGAGGCTATTCTGATGCTTTTATAAGAACAAACTATACACGTTTTTTAAAAGTACTCCGAATGTGCTTAACTTATTCAATTTGAAGTCTCAATACTTTAAAGAGCCTTTTAGTACTTCTTGATATAAACAAAGTCTTAACATATTTAACATGTTCTAAAGTTTCGGACCTCTGCAGTCATATGTTCTTATATAGTTTGTATTTCTCGTGTAGGTAAACAAAGAAATAACTGAGATATTTGAAAAGAGAGTTCGTGTTTGCTCTTAGAAAAGGAGTGTGGATGCGACATTTTATAAATAATTGATTGGGTTTTCGTAGAAAAGTCACAAAGCGTCACACAATAAACGCTAAAATACACGGAAGTTTAAACGGACCGTCTAAATGTAAGAAAAAACTTAAATTTAGTTGCAGGTTATTAATCTCCGAATTAATCTCGTCGCCGTCAGTTTCACACGCAAAATTAGTAGCCATTTCCTTACTTCGCAAAATGTTGAAAAGTCAAAGGCGTTTATTACACCTAAATGCTTAGCACTCTTCACATATTACAATTAAAGAAAAATCTTACATCTTACCAATTTACTATGCACACAGCACCTTTGCCAGCTTTCTGTGAGAATATTTTCATACGTCTTCTATTTCAGAATTTGTCAATACAAGGTAAGTCCCTTCCCAGATGTTATTCTTAAAAATTCTATTGTTTCGAGTGTCTGTTTATTTAACAGATGTAAACTATTTGAAGAGGGAATGTACAATTATGCTTAAGAATGACGTGCGTGGGACTTCCACGAAACGAGACAAAAATATTACCAAACTTAAACCACAAGACTTCTACAAACCTCTCTTATTGTTTTCAGTTTAAATTTGAACCCGTTGAACGACTGGTGACGCTGTCTACTACAAGTGCCAATCAGTTTTTTAGTTCCCGGTTTTTTCTGGGGGTTTTAAGCATAAAACCATATCCGACCTGGAGTTTTCTTAACTGTTTGCATTAATTAAATCCTGTATATGATTTGTTTACAACAACAACAAGAGTCCGTTTTTTAGTTTACTGGTAGAAATTTAATGAAATACTGTGGGCTAAAAATAATGCGAAATAGAGTGTGCGCCGCCGCTGCGACGTTTTCTTACGTAACAATATAAGTGAAAATATAAGCACTTTTGTATTTATCTTATTTTTCTTCTACCCGAATATAAAACCATTTAAAGCTTTAAAAACGTTTTTAAACTTGTTTAAATTATGGCATGACTAATTATAACTAGTTATAACCAGTTATAACTAATTATAACTAGTTATAACCAGTTATAACTAGTTTTGCATTTGTTCTTGCGCGGTGTAGAAAACTAAACCTGAAATTCGTGTAATTGTTTTTATAAATTCGTGGAAATCGTTATCTTAGACCTGTGGTAATTTCACACGTTTCGTCTAGAAATAGCCATTTAAACAGGGACTTCGTCTCCAACTCCTTTTAGGTTTCTGATAGTAAGATGGCAACCATTTACTTGATAAAAACATGGCGTCTGTTTAATAGTATCGCCCTATGTTACAATATATTTCTTTATTGAGTTTTTTTTTTTAATTATACCTACCTATTTATTTTATTTTTCTATCACCATAGAGATGTTATGCTTTTACAAAAAACGGTGATTGATAACCACAGTTTAACGTCAGGGATATAGCATTGCCATTTCTTTATTTCTTTAATATTTTTTTCGTGTAACTAAGCAACGAAAGTAAGTTTCGAAACTGATAATACAAAAAAGGAAATTCGCGTTTAGCTATATTTTAAAATGAGCATAGGAGCCTGGAAGTGAATTTTATAAATAATTTGGTTGTTTTCGTAGAAAAGTGACAAAGCGTAGTCACACAAATAAAAAGTTATTTTGGAATTTTAATCTCTTCGTTGTCTGTCTGTATGTCACGCAAAAAAGTGCCGAAATTGCGATAACTCATTTTATTTAAGGTCATTGTTTAGTCAGGGGAAATGGTAAGTAAGCGTGCACTACTAATTAGGCAACTTTCCAAACTAGCAGTAAGAGGGAGGATTAATTAAGCGCTCGGCGTCTATATAAGATGACTCAATTTCAAGAGCCTAGTTTAATCTTCTTAGATTAAAACCGTCAGTAATAAACACTTTCTTAATATGTCATTTGGCAAACGAGATTCTAATTTAACGAATTACGTCATTATATTTGCATTCCTTAAAGCGTTGTTCATTTAGGCAAAAAATCAATAGAATAGGCGTTCACAAATTGCCCTGTTTATATGAGCTAAACAATTCTTCAAACGAGTTTGTAATGTTCATCCAATCGTCTACGGAAGAAGGATAACGTAAGGAATCATTTTGAAGGTTTTCATAATGGCAAGACAAGTTTCTGATACGATTGATGACAATGTTGACTATGCAAGAAAAATAACACTTGCCAGAAAACGTAATGCCATAACCAAGCGCTCTTCGACAGAAACAAATTTTCTTAATTGGGTGTATTCTTTGGATATATGCAGTCTAACAAAAGAAAGAAGATATTCAAATCTATTCGGTGACATCTGTAAGTACTTGAAATCAGGATGCAAGTTTCTTTACTGTTTCGTCAATGTCCATCGATATAGTAAAATAGAAATATTAAAATTCTGAAAATAAAATTTAAGTACACCTGAAAGTAATCCCTGTCTGAGAGTCTTAACTTTTTGAAAACTTTGTGATAATCACCGAGTTGTTCATTACGCAAGAAATTGGTTCTCACCAAAATTCTCTTTTTGGTTTTGTTAATTTTTTTTATTTATGAGAGTTTTCGAAAATTCAACGTCTTCTTTAAAGAAAAAAGAGCAACATTTTACCTTTAAAGGTACGTCCATCACAGAAATATCCCTATGACTAAAGCATCACTCTTTTTTTGAGATATTGAAGTAAGAACTTGTTGAAAACTCCGTAAGTTGTGTAAATTATGCACAATATATTGTTAGTTCATTGTTAGCCCATAGTCAGAACCAGGTAGGTGCAATTTCTTGAACTCTTTGAGTGGTCTGGTTATTACATAATGGTATTCATAAGTGCAAAGATGGAGAGTTACACCAACGTTAAACATCTTACTTGGGGCGTTGTTAGCCTATTACGGTGGCATTCCTAGCCTATTTACATTGTCTTTTCAAAGACACAACATTTGCACTGCTTCATAATGCTTCCAGCGCTACTCAAGATTATCGGAATCATATACAGGAATCTGATGCATGATTTAGATGGCACATTTTAATGTAAGCCTTCCCTATGGCCGTATCTGCGTCTATGGCTTCATCTTTAAGCTGTACCCTGCTCTCCACCGTGACCTGTATCCGACCCTGTTCACCAGTGCAAGCTGTATGCGGCTCTGCTCCCCACTGTAAACTGTGTCCGACCCTTCTATCCACTGTGAGCTGCATCCGACCCACTGTCAGCTCTGTACTGGTTATGCCGTGAACTGTTTGGCTACAATAAGAACATAATCCAATGTCTGCAGTATACGGTTTTTCTTATTTAACTCTTCTAACGGGTATGTAAAAGCCTGAGACACAGTACACTTCTACTAAGCATTCCGCCCAATGTGCGCACAGGTTACCCAGAAGCTCCAAAACAATGGGTGATCCCGCCTTGCCCATTTATAATTTCAACTTTTGGAAGTTGTAGTATATCACATAAGAAACACAAGCGTAGCATTAAATTTTGTTGATGTCAAAACTTTCTTCTGCGTCGTTTAATTAAAAGCAAACTATATCATGGAAAACTACACTTAAGCAGGCATGTAAAGAAAAGATAAGATTTTAGAAATTTTTGAATTCTAAGAATACTCCATTTTTCGTCATACATCAAAACGAGGATGTACGTTGTAAAACGAGGCAAGTTTTGAGAGTTTTCTTTGGGATGTACAAAAGTAAGGAAAGGTCGGTTGTTTACAACTTTTAAAGCATTATTATCCTGGTTTAACTTCCTTTTCAAATAAAATGGATTGATATAAATAAATACTACAAGTATTGTTGATCCTTGTACTGACATTAAAGGAGGTGAAGGGATAGAAAACGAGAAACGTTTGTTTTAAAAGAAGCTATGCATAGCTAGCTAGCTAACCAGTTACAAGGCACTATTACTTTTGATTGAAGTTGACTAAATTAGGATTTTTATTTTTTTAATTAAAAACATAGACTAGAAAGTATTAATCTTAATCTGATAAAGCTTCAGGAAGCTAAATATTAACACATATTCCTGTTAAATTGACAGTAGCTGGTCACCTAGCTACAATGCGTAGTCATCTTGTTATTTCAAAGAACCATACTCATAGCTCAGCTAGCAGTAGTAAAATATGTATAAAGATTTATCATTTCACACTTGATTCTATTCTCACAAGAATGCGAAAAATCTAACATTACATTTTAACTGACAATTTTAATTTTGTATTTTTTTGGAGAAAGAAAAAGTTTGCTCAACCTTGTAACCGAATAGTTATATACTTGAACCTTAATTTTGTGTCACTTAAAACTGATGCTAGATTTTTATATATGAAAAAAACTGAAATATGATAGCAAAATTTTGCTGATATGAACGTTATCAATGGTGACACTGATAGCGACACAAATGCCGAGATTTTAACAAAATTCTTTATTTACTGTAGTTGTTTTCTTAAGTTGGATATTTTTTTCGCTGACTTGAAATAATTTCAATGAAAAATGCTGAGAACGCAACTTTCTAGCATATTATACTGTATCATATGACTATTTACCTAATTTTTAACATATTTTAATTAGTTTTTTTCACTGATTTTTTATTTTTATAAAGCACTATAATTATTGTGTATTTTTGTATCACTTTATATAGTGAATATTCACATAGGACTTGTAAATTTATATACAACACTTGTAACCTAACCAAAATTTTACTGTATGATGATTATGACATTTGTAGTACGTCGAAACTAGTCGTTAAAATTTAATATGGAACTTAAAAGTGTATTAAGATCTTCGTGTAACACCAGTTTGACTGTTTCTGCGAAAGCATCTTAGTCTATTTCATAAAACTGAAAGAGTTCCAAGCTACTAATAAGGCAAGACGCAACGGACAAGTTCCCTAACATTATGAATAATACCAAACTTCACTTGTTTCTATTTAACATATAATATATATTAAAAGTGGTCATTAAATCTTTTTTGAAACACTTTTTTTGAAACAAAGGGTTTTAAACCAAAAGAAAAACATCTTCACTCACGTTTCTCAGTTACTGGGCTACAAAGTATACCAATTCTGTACGTGGTATAAACTCCTATATATGTGGCCCTTAAAAAACCCGCCTAATTGGAGAATGAAAAAATGGCGGAAATATAACTTAGTTCAACTTCTCTGGAGAATTTTTTTCTCATAGCAGCTAATTAAATAGACTGATCGAAATGATGTATACCATTTCAACGAATAGGAATGAAACTTAACATTTCCAGATGACATATAAAGGAAATTGCTGACTTTGTTTTGGCACATTAGACCAATTTATACGCCCATAACCTCCTTACTCTATTGGTTTGGCTTCCACTTTGGCCCTCCAACACAAGAAATCCGCCTATTATTATAGACAGTCATGTCTTACGTTAAACGATAGGCCAACTGCACTGCTGCACGGCTGCTGAATAAAGTTCATGATGACAGTGTTAATTTTAAAGACCAGATCGACTGACTTATTCTGCTCTATAAAAAAAGTCTTTGCTATAAATCAATTTTACATGTTGCAGCTATCATGGCAAAAAAAATTCTGTATAAAGATTAATGTTTTGATATTGAGAATATTCGGAGAGAGTTCGAAGAAAAAATTGTTTTTCATATAAAAAACATTAAATTTTTATTGAAAACTTTGCAGAATGACAACACACTAGACGCAAAATAAAAAGCAGCGTATTATAAATACCAGTTTTGTTTACATCTTTAAGTGCTGCATTATTTATAATAATACACACAAAATAATTAATAAACAATAAAAAAAGTGTTAAGCAACGTATGACGAACATATTATTTAATGCCACTTAACTCACTGAACAAATTTGTGAGTAAAGGTAAGTAACGTAAAGACTCGAATGGAGTCAGCATATTGCACGTTGGATCTATTGTAGATTGTTTCCGGTATGTATATTTATCAAGTTTGACGCCATCTCATCAAAACGAACTGTAACTGTTGCGAAAAAGGGACTGTTGCGCATGACAAATATTTTTTAAGTTCAAAGAAGTTTGAACAAAGGTTATAAAATGCTGTTACTACTATAGCACGTGAAGTTTTCTAGTTTATCTCGAGTTAAAAATCTTTGATGTTTACTGGTAAAAAAACCTACTTAATTTCACCCCATAAAACCACAAAAATGCTTATCTATGCAACATACTGTCGGTACACGTTTGGTAAAAAAATATATCTGATCTTAACCACTTACAAATCCGTTTTTGCGTAAACAGGTCACTGAATAAGAGATGACGGTAAAAACTAATGACAAAACATAAAAATTAGATAAAAATTCCATAATAAGTGCATTATTTTATATAAAAAACACCTTCTTATACTTGTATACACACATGGAAGTGCTACATTTACTAGCAGTTCTCGCGTGTTATGTACCCACAACTTTGTTAACAAAAGTTCAAAAAGCGAAGCCAAATATCAACAAATGATTTATTAAAATGGGTTGATGTTTAGACGATTTAGAAATTATTGAAGGAATACGAGACAAAAGTATGATTGTATGTATGAAAAGTATGAAAAAAGTATGAAAAGAAATTATGCAGTAATAGCTACTTCGTAATGTTGTAGATGCTCTAGAAAAGTAAAGCAAGCATTGCTGTACCAGCTAGCGCTACACCAACGCTTACAAACAAGAATTTAAGGTATGCCCACAACGTAGTAGTAGTAGTAGTAGTAGTAGTAGTAGTAGCAGTAGCAGTAGTATTTATTTCGTGTGAGATAACTGTATATTTTACATTAAATAAATACCTACGGGGAGACCATCAGATAGTATAAATACTAATGTAGGTGATGGCCACCTATATAAGATCAAACGATTGCAATAAGCAGTATGACACTACAAAAAAAAATTTTTTTAGTAAAATCTTTTTTATGCAGTGGAGAGATTAGTGTTATAGCAATCCAGAAGATAAGTTTTGCAGATTTTTTTTAGTTGTTTTAGAGTGAGAGAGGCTAGGTCGTATTGGTGAAAGTGTTGTTGGATATTGTTCCAATTAATAATAGATTGGTAACGTATAGATTTGAGACCAAATGAGGTAGTCTTAACAGAAGGTCTAGCTAGAAGTTTAATGGATTTACTTCTTGTTGAATGATTAGATGAATGGCAGATCAATTTAAAAATATCACAAATATTACCTGGAGAATGCAGATTTATAATATTAAAAGTTAAAATAATGTTGAGAAATTTTATAAGATCTGAAAGAGTAAGAATATTAAGATTAAGAAAAATAGGATTTGATGGTGAGTTAAATTTAGAAAAAGTAATGATTCGGAGAGCAGCTTTTTGTAAGCGAAAAATTCTACACGACTTTGAAGTGAGACCTCACACTTGCGGACTATAAGAAATATGAGAAGAAAATAATGCATGGTAAATTGAAAGTAGGATATCCTTAGGCACATAATATCTTAGTTTGCAAAGAGCTCCATTTGTTTTTCTTAATTTATTGCCAATATAAGATATGTGGAAATCCCAATCTAGAAATTCATCTATTAATATACCTAGATATCTTACATGAGATGAGAATTCAAGTTTTTTTCCATTTAATTTCAGCCTTATATCATAGTTGACTGCTTTATTTCTTTGCCTAAATAGGATGACTTCAGTCTTTGCTACATTTAATGCTATTTTATTTGCAGTTAGCCATTTATATATACATTTTAAATCTATATTTAAATGCTTCTGCATTTTTTTCAGATTATGGTTAGCATATAACATGCAAGTGTCATCTGCAAAATGAAAAATTTCTGAAAAAATTATTGAGTTAATTAAATCATTAATATAAAGTAAAAATAAAATAGGACCAAGAACGGAACCTTGGGGAACTCCATGTTTAATAAAAAGTTTTTTAGATTTGGTGTTAGTTAGGGAGACATATTGTACCCTATCGCTGAGATAGGAGCGAAACCAGGAGTTTGTTACACCTCTAATTCCATAATGTTCAAGCTTTGAAAGGAGAATTTCGTGTGATACAGTATCAAAGGCCTTTTGAAGGTCTATGAAGATTCCACATGCAAACTTACAATTATCTAAATTTTGTCGAATAGTTTTAGTGAGACCAATTAGTGCATGGGTGGTTGAATGCTTGGTCCTAAATCCAAATTGTTTATTGGTTATAATTTTATTAGAATCTAGGAAAGAAATTAATCGGTTTTTAATTATTTTTTCAAAGATCTTATCCAAATTGCTTAATAATGATATGGGTCTATAATTATTTGGATCAAGAGGAGACCCTTTATTCTTGTAGATTGGTATGACACTAACCATCTTTAATATGTTTGGGAATACACCTTGTTGTAGGGAAAGATTAAAAAGTTTGGTTAATATTGCAGAAATTGCTATGTTGGCTTGTTTTAAGATAAGATTAGGGACACTGTTTGGGCCCGATGCTTTGGTTAAATCAAGGTTATTTATGATCTTTAAAACTTCTTCTATTGTTACAGGGTTAAAGAATAATGAGTTACTGTTATTATTTTTTAGGTAAGATGAAAAGTGTGTATTGTTATGTGGAATTTGGTTTCTAATTTTATCTGCAACAGAAGTAAAATGTTCATTAAAAGCATTAGCTACAGTTAATTTTTCAGAGATTATTTTATCATTTATTTTTAAGGAAGAAGTGCTAGATCTACTGTTGTTATCTTTATTATTTAAAATATCCTTTATACCTTTCCAAATTTTTCTACTGTTATTTTTGTTGATTAAGAAAAATTCTTTATAATAGTTTGATTTTGAGTTCCTGATAAGATTAACTATACGATTTCTATAAAATTTATATTGGTTTTGATAATATAATTTTTTTTCTTGGTTTTTAGCTTTGATTAACTTTTTATAGTAATTATTGCGGATGTTAATGGATTTTAGAATAGCTCTAGTGACCCAAGGTTTATTTCTATTACTTAATTGTTTTTTTGATAGTTTTTTATTAGGGGTATGTCTACTTACAATTTGGTCTAATTGATTAAAAAAAAGGTTAAAAGAGTTATTTACATTATTTTCATTTAAAAGCAAAGTAGAATCCCAATCTATAGATTCTATGTCATTTATTACGGCATTAATGTTTAAATTTTTCCAATCCTTGTAATAGGTGTCTAAATTATCCTTGACTTTAAGTCTATTGTCAAAATAAATTAAAAATTGAGGAAGGTGGTCTGAAATTGAGGTGATGATGTTACCTGAGAAATATTTTGTAAATGGATTAGATGTAAATATATTATCAATTAAAGTTTTAGATGTATTAGATATTCTGGTTGGAATTGTTATAGATGGTTGTAAAAAATTAGAATAAAGTTCATCCAGGAAATCATCAACTAGATGGTTACTTTCACATTTTAGAAGATCAATATTAAAATCTCCCATTAAAATAAGTTTTTGTTTTTGCTTAATAGCTACTTCAAAGAAGGGTTTAAGATACAAATTAATAAATTCAGGAATTGGCATATTAGGGTGTTTATAAATGCACCCAACAATGGTATTTTTACGATTGTTATCTAAGATTTCTACAAAAGTTGATTCTAATTTACTTTCAAGAAAGAGCAAATTTGCCAGTCGAGATAAAAGTCAAAACACTTTCGAGGCTTATCCTAAAGGGCTCCGGGGACAAAAATGGGATACGTTAAAGGAAAAAAGTGTATTTTTCCATCGTCGTCCACATGGTGTCTTAGCTAATAATCCGTTATTACGATAGTGGCCAAACACCTTTTCTCCGCAGTTAAATTAATCGATAAGGAAAAATGCCCTGGGAACAAGAAATTGTCTTTTTCAACCTCATATCTTCAAAAGGCTTGTTATGTTTTTCATATTGGGACGAAACTTGAAGAATTAAATTTCAAGTCCTATATCAACAAGGAACCATTCTCTTACCATGCCTCTACTTGCAAGCGCAGGTAGCTCATGCAAAAGAACATGACGGGGACAGTTTCCTAGCTGATTGTATTCCTATATCAAAACCTTGTTTCCAGGGTTTGTTAGTACAAGCAAGGTTGCGCTTTTTAATTTTTAAAAAAATAGCGTATTATATAATTTATTCATTTTCAAAAACACGTTAAAAATTAAAATCCGCAGAACAACATACAACAAAACATAGACAAACAAAATCAACTTAGGAAAAACATAACTTTTGTGTACGTAACAGGAACGACCTAATGGCGTTATGATGCCAACTTTGTTATAAAACAACGTCGTAGGATGACGTGCAGGTAATCCCTCAACAATTAAATAATTGTAGGCCTTTTCATGTACAGAATCTGCATTGAACGCAGTTAAAACACTAATCTAATCTCTAACAATTCTAATAAGATCTAATTTCTTAACAGGTGACTATTTCTTTCTTTAATTCGTTTTGTTGATATAAACTTCTAATCTCTTTTCCAGATTTTTTCAGAATATTTACATCTGAGCTCATCCGGATGTAAGAAACCCTGAAAATTCTGGGGACAAATTTGTTGCATTTTGAGAAAGCCTGGAGGGAGACGTTAATTCTTCTTAAAAATGATAAAATGAATAGCATAGGCTGCTCCGGACTCCATTTAAGTTAGTGCCACCTCGACTCCAGGATTCTGACTCGACTCCAGGTTGCTGCAAGTGTTTAAAGTTTTGATTTGGTATATAACGAGTAAAAAATGGATAAATTATTGTTATTTTATGGCTTTCGTAGCTACCGTTACTCATTATTGCATATAATAAAAAATAAAAAGAAGATGGGATGGAGGCAGCACAGCTAGCTAGCTGCCAGAACACACAGGACAGTCAAACAACAAAAACTACTTTTGTGACACATTGTATCTCAATATGAAGCAAATAATAACACAACAACTCTGTTTAAATAAAACATATGAACTATGAAAACTTTTTTTTAATAAAATATAAACTATCATATAGCTAGTGTTTTATAACATCTATTCACAGAAAAAAATGATGATGATCTAGAATTTGTTTTCTTTTGCAAGAGAAAATTTGGCATTGCCATGCTCATAAAAATAAAATATATTTGTATAAAATACATATTCTTTGATGTAAATATTATAAATTTTATGCTGTAATAGTCACCATACTTTCTATATGATTACGTCGTAAACATTTATGTACCAAATGTTCTGACAAAACATTAATTCACACACATTTATATTAAAAAATTGATTTCTTTGAGCTTTCTAATTGGGAAAATTAATATTCATACTCTTGCGAAAGACACTATCTCACTGATTCACAAATATACATTGCAAATGTTATGCAAACAAAAAGTATATAGCAGAATAAGGAAATAAGGAAAATATACATCTAACACGAACTATCAACATACTGAACTTTTAAACAAAAAACGGTGTCTAAATTTCTAAATCAGAAAAAACCTTTTTCATGAAAGCACTCTCACATAGTTGGCATTTCAAGTTATTTCTAACAAGCAGCAAGCAATGTTCACAACACATATCTCTCTCTGGTATGTAATCAGATCCTCTTGAAACATAGTGCAACTTATCGTAACCGTTTTCTCTCAGATGCAACAATTGTATGTACTCGTGACGGAAAATTCTTGGCCAGCGACATTGGAAAGTGGTATTGTTAGAATACTTTACAATCATCTGGTGCTTTTGCTCCCGCCCTTCCATACTATTACATCCAATTCCGAAACCGTAGCACAGCAAAGTACTTTCAGCATGGAAAGGTATGCAGTTACATAAAGTCCATAAACTGGGTGAGACGCTTACATCATACCAACAGCTTGACTTGAAAAGTAGTTTACATTGCTTCTTTAAATCTTTTAAAAGTTCCAAATTGAAATTCTCTACACGTACTGATAGTGAAATAATTTTTCGCAAACATATGAACTGAAAATGGATTTGATGCAGCCTTATTTTCATTTGTTCACTCTTCAATTCATTTAAAATAAGTAAATTTAATTCTGGGAAATGACAAAGAAAGGCTTTACTCTCCTTTCCACGAAAACGAAAAGTGAAACTACTTTCATTCTTAGAACTGCTTTCATTAAACCACCGGATAATTTTTTTCGACAAAAAATTACATCCCATTGCTGAACGTATAAAATTAACAAATTTAATTAAAGCATGTGAGGAAGGTATATCTTTAAATGCTTTGTAGGAATTCAATGGAGCAGTTGCCAAACATAGATTGAATAACTTCATGAAGTGCTCTTTGACGACATTGTTCTTCAGATGAAGAGGTTCGCCTTTTGCTTTATCAATATAATGGCCAACCAAGGGGACTTCTTCTTGTCTACCTTTCAAAACTTTAGATATATAAGATGTCAAGTTACTACGTTTCGTTGCACTATTTCCTTTGCATTTAACTTCGATTTCTTTTTTTTTACCTTCAACCTTTTTGGCATCACTTATGCGTTTGTGATAGTTGAAGGGCATCCATTTGTCACTTTGCTTGGTTCCGTATGTATATTCAAATTTGGCTGAATTATCTTTATTTACATTTCCGAACGTTGAAAAGTAGTAGGCTGAATTTGTTAGTTCCCCAGCCAAAAAAGCCAACATCTTCATATCGTTAGGTAATTCACCCAATAAAAATTCAACTTTGTAGGCAACTTCATCAACATAAACAGTGAAAACCTGACTTTCCAAAAACTTCACGTCCGACAACAACTTGAGAACATAATTGCGTACAACAGTAGAATTTTCCTCAGTATCACCACCAAAAATTAAAAAGTTTTCGGAGCTGCTGCATATCCGATTACCAACATTAAGAAAAGAGACTAAAAATGACATACCACAAATAGGAGCTCCATCCCCACCAAGAGCAAATACAAACAGAAAAGATTCAAAATCTTTTTTTTCAAGCATATTGAATGTTTTTAGTTTGTCACTCCGTTGACGATTCACTTTTAAATAGAATTTTGCCAATCGTAACAAAAATTCATCACACGATCTATAATTTCCTGTAACTGATTTTGTTTCATCTCCAAAGGTTAGAGTTGGATGTATGTCATGTAGTGTTCCTATATCAATGTTATTGATAATGGTTGCTAAATGAGGATACTGAATATAATTAACCACTGAATTCTGTTTATTCTGGGAAATTCTATTTGCCTTTCTAATTGCCATGTATTTAGCTTTCCCCATGACATTGTGGCTGTAAAAAACATTGAGAGAACGTAGTTTATTATCTTCTGAATTGTAAAATTCTTCATTTGCTATTTTGATGGTAGTTTCCTTTATCTGTTTTACTACAGATGATTTAGCATTCAATAAACTTTTTGCAAACATTTTTGAGGGGATTTTCGAACACAATGTGTCAATCATACCAAACATAACCGGCTGAACAGATTCCTTAGACCCTCCGTGAATGGCAGAACAAGCTTCAAATGTTTCCAGACGACGTGTATCTTTTGCTGATCTATTTAAATCACTAGATGATGGGAATTTACTACGCCTCTCAGCTGTTACCTTGCTGATGCTAAATTTGACTTCAGAGTCCACTCTATTCTTACTACACTCATAGTTTAGGTGTCTAACACGTTTTCTTTTTCTAGCTAATCTATTTCTTAACTTATCAACATCCCTTTCAATCAAAGTTATCTCACTGCTCAATGCTGCTAATTGTTTTTGTTTTTCCTCAATTAGGTTACTCTGATTTGAAATTTTCAAATCCATATCGTTGATTTTTTTTCTGTTTGATGTATATTTTCCTAACTGGGAAAACTTAATGTTTTGTGCCTTTGACTTTCCTTTAGGAGGCATGGCATAGAAATACAACAAAATAAAAACATTTAACTAGGATAAAAATCCAATTCTGTCAATAACTACATACCATACCATATTGATTGACAACTTTGTACGATGCAGTTATATTTAATGTCTTTGTTGACACTTTGTAATGTAAAATACATTTTTTTTCATCGTCACATATTATATCACCGACGGCATTGCTTTTAAACTTCTTTTTGAATATTTTATTGATATCAAGGCTAGACAAGTTTGATAAATGGAATTTCAATGACCCAAGATGGTGAAAAATAATACTAATTTCTTTAATGATACCACTTTTGTCTTTCTTAACAATCAATTCTCTACCGTAAGCTGTGCGGAAGTCGCGAATGGCTTTATAAACAGCTAAAAATATTTCGGAATGGACACGTTCATTAATGACAACTTTGAAGGGATTATACAAAGTTTGTTTTGCTTGAATTTTTCGATTAAGAGATGTTAAAATTGTATCGAAGTGAAACTTTATTAAATTGATGACGAGGATATTTTTTTCGTCCAACTCTGCATATGAATCAATTAAATCTGACATCATTATACATGATCTAAAAACATAGGTAATTATAAATATATATATTATATATATATATAGAAAAGAAAAGTTATTATCTGTCATTTTAGAAAAAGAAGATGAAAAAGAGAGGATATTTTTATTTACTATCTTAAGTGGATAAATTTTGGAGAGTATTTAATGGTGAATGACCAAAATGGAATACTTGGCGGGGATTTAATTTTGCGAATGATAAATTTTATAAAATTTGGCGAGGATTTAATTTGGCGAATACAAAAAAATGTTTATTTTAACGGAATTTATTTTGGCGAATGACACAAAGAAATGAATTTTTATGTCTTGGAATGTTTTAAAAAAAATAAGAATAAACGTATATATATATAAACACAAGTTCGTTATTTATAGGGAAAAAACATTTTTCTTTTCTTAATTAAAAAAAACGGTATTCCAATTCCAGCTCCTTTTAGATCGTTTATTCCTTAAATATATAAATTAGTGGAAATAGTTTTTCTTATGTGGTCCTTCTTTTATTGCCTGTAAGAATGCGCGTACATATACAGAACTTTGTAAACATTCGCTCATCTATACACAGAACTCTAGCTAGCTACGGTTTAACGCATCTATTTTGCCTAAAAACCCTAAATTTTTCCTTGTTACTTGTGGATGAATGAAAACTTGCGAAAAAATTAATACATGAGAAAATTTAGTCAGAATAAAGCATAGCTAGCTATAGCTATACAATGGGACAACACATCCACAAAATATTTAGCTAGCTAGCTAGCTTTAAAGACAAGTTTTAATTTTTTTTATATGGATGGGTTTCTTGTATATATTGTGAAAAATTGAGAAGTCGGCTATATGAGACCTAAAATATACTTATACTCATAGGACATAGCCAGATAGACCATTAACACACCTTAGTTTACAGAATATAATAAAAAAGAAACAATTTAAAAATGGCCGCCATTTCTTAATTCCTGAGACTGCCATACGTAGCTTACTACAATTTTCCCATACTTCCGTTGCTTTTATTTACCAAAAAAACTTCAAAATTAAAAAATGTAAAACAACAGAATTGAAGATTCGTCTTACAACTTGCGTTTTAATGCCTTCAAATAGAAAAATAATACCATTTAATACTATTCTATACCCAACAAAGTTTGTTACTGGAAGGGTAAAATTGAAAGAGGCACTATTTCAAGACAGCTAAAAAGACATTCCACGATGTTCAACATAAGCATGTTTATATTCGATCGAAAGAAAATTTATTCGACTTTCAAATTCTAGCGCTCGTAAAACCATCAGACACGTTTAAAACACATACCAGATAAAAGTATGGTACCATGTACCAAAGATATAATACTTACGGTCCTCGACCGTTTTTAAAAACCTACGGGCCGAAAAACGCGGACGCTTTTGATAAGCATTTCTTGGACCGTTTTTACCCGCCGTGTAAGCAAACTAATGTTGTACATTTAAAAAAAAAATTGTATGTTGTGACAAGTCACTACGTTACAACATGTAATTATGCATTAAAGATAAATGAATAAATTATTAGTAATAAAAGCAAAGGAATTGCATACCCCATCTTTTTTTGTTCAGTTTCTGACACTATTAAGTCACTGTAAATGGGAAATAACATTTTAAAAGACACCTTCGAGTCTTACTTAAAAATTAGTCTCCAGTCCTTTTATATTCACCTGACAGTAAATCCTTAACAAAAACCAAGTCCAATGTTGTTTGTCAAATAATTTGTCATCACTTGTTAATTGTACTTTATAACGGCTTCCTTGTTTTATTTACCATTCATAAGTACGCGAAACGTCATACCTCAATACATGTGAAATAGATGTCACATTAAAAAATATTCCTTTTATGGAAGATATGTGATGCTTCTTTTAAAATGATGTATATTTCAGATAGTAGACAGATGAATGTTTTTACTGAGCGAGAAGAAAATGAAATGGATTACACAATATTGAAGGGTTTACTCATTTTTGTTTGCGTTTTGATGCTGTTTTTATGATTAACCTTTTATGGCTTCATCAAAAAACACTTCAAACATTATTACAGGGTAGCAGCTATTTTTTTCATAAAGTATTTATTATATATAGAATGCTTAAATAAGTATATATAAAAACACGCAAAGGTTTACTAAAATTAGATTTATTTGCTACTGAATGCTTCAGACAAAACTAATTAATAAACGGTATTGTAGCTGGTGAAATATATTCCAATTGTATTAACGTTTAAACAGTCAGGAAGTTCTGAATAGTGGATTTAAATGCTTAAAATTATCGCTGTCAAGTGAAGAACGGCTTTTGATAATATAATACGAGAATATTGATAAAAAGTGGTTGTTCGGAGGAGTTGTTCGACACCGATAGGTAACAAACATAAAAAGTTGAAAAAATAAGCGATTGTATACTGTTGTATTTTAACCCTATTCCCCCCCTGACAATTTTTTTAATAACTCCTTATTGCTTTGTTATATGGTTATGATACTTACTGAGTTTCAAAATTTATCTATTAGACACCTGCATGTTAAATTTTTAGGTTCCATACCTTTCAGAGACTTTGGTATTGGCCATTACTCGAAACTACCCCTAAAAATCTCTATGAAATCTTTATAATGGGGAAAATATATTAACTACTGTGATGATTATCCTTATAACGTGAAACTTGCAACACAATTTTGTTTCATCAGCAAGAATCATTTTGAATAAATTAGACACGTGACTAATCCGATTTCCCGATTTTCTCGATTTTATCCGAGAATCGGAAAAAACTGGATTTTCGGGCAATTTTTGGCAATTTTTTATCCGATCCATGTAAAAATCGGAAGATATGTTAAATAACTTTTATTTAGCTTTCAGAAACTTCAAACAGAATGTAAAAATTCGCTCTAGAACAAAAGTAATTAAATTTAAGCAGATAGTAGCATTTTTAACAATTTTCAAGCTTCTCATGACGACACAAAAAATGTGCTGACGCAAGCAAAAATTTATTGCCACCATTTTGTTCCTTTAATG
Source organism: Hydractinia symbiolongicarpus (assembly GCF_029227915.1). Classification (NCBI taxonomy): domain Eukaryota; kingdom Metazoa; phylum Cnidaria; class Hydrozoa; order Anthoathecata; family Hydractiniidae; genus Hydractinia; species Hydractinia symbiolongicarpus. The sequence goes on along the minus strand of NC_079885.1, from coordinate 11,728,168 downwards.
ACGATCTATAAGTGTGCCAAGTTTGATTCAATTTGAACAATCCTATGAAAAGTTATTAAGGGGGACGGAATCCACCCTCCCCCAGGCCATAGTATGTTCGAAAAACCCGAGACCGAATAGGGTTAAGAATCTGTTGACCATTTTGAGGTTGTATGTAGCTGTCATGGGGGATAGCCTATGCTTTGGAGATGGATTTAGAAGCTCTATTCGATCCCCAATCTGTCTCTGTATATTCTTTGTTCTAACAATACCATTCTTCCTACGTTACCAGTGAGAAAGCGCTCACTTGGATACCAAAAACACTGATTGGGTAAGTTGCGTCATTTTGCAGTTGTTAATTCTATCATTTATAAAAAGTAAAGTAGCCAGACAACCGTTAATATAATAGAGCAGATTATCAACAACAAAAGGGCAAATAAAAACAAGCCAATTATTTTTCAGCACTTTTTGGTTGCAACATTTTTGTCAAGAATGTTCATATAACATTTTTTTGTGACAAAATCAATGTTACATAATTTTCAGTTTAAAGGGCCAACAGTTGTCGTTAATCGTTATCGTTGCCGTTGTCGTTGATAGTTGTCGTTGTTGTCGTTGCCGTTCTCATTGACACTGTTGTTGTGCTTTCATCGAGGCTGTCATTGTAATCGCCGTCGTTGTTTTTATCGGAGCTGTGGTTACGTTGCCGTCATAAGCACCTAAACCGAGATTTAAATATTAAATGTTTAAACCAATGAAAAGAACTGTAACGAGTGTATGTACAGTCCCCAATATTTTTTCTTTTCAACACTAGCTAATGACATTCATAAGATATGATATCATAGGAACATTAACTTTACATTCAATAACCATCCAAACCGCATATCCGTTATCAAAACAAATAAATATCCTCAACATCCGCAACAGGATATTATCCAGTGGAAATACTTCCCTCTAAAGTATCCACACCGGCACGAAACGATGTTTTAATACCGATTCATTATTAAAGACAATGACAAAGCCACCAGCACGTTACCAGTCTTCTTTTGCGTTAGTTGAAAACAACACTTTTTGTGATGGCTTTTAGAGAGGAAATTGTTTAACCACTGAGAGATAAACCCCTGTATAGTCCAAATTTTGATGCAAAGATTATTAGACTGTTGGATGAGCAAATCAAATGTGCGTCACAAAGAATGTGACGGACTTAGTGTTTAGATGTTGGACAGGCGGCTTAATAACAGACAGTAGGTAGCATAAAATACATTCATAATTTTGACTTTTCATTCGAACACATTCGTAAAATTATCTTTGTTGCCAATCCTTCTTTTATACACCTTTTTTAACTTTGACGACTTACCAGGGCTTCATTTTTAGATATTCCTCGTTGCTATGAAAAGACACAACTTTTTCACCAGATCTCTAAACATTGTAGGTCGAATATAATCGCTTTAAACTCCTCTAATAGCTTGCTAATAACACAAATGTCATAAGAGATATAAAAATAACGATGCTAATTACATTTTAATTTTTACCCCCGTATTTGTAAGATTTAATGATTTGTTGTGCCATCAGTTCCGATATAAAGAACTTTTTTAATTGCGTTCATGTTATAAACAAGGAGAAATATCGTGAGTACATCGTATGAAGAAAGTAGCGATGCATGTTGTTTGGCATGGAAAGTAATTTTGTTTTATGCTAGACGTTAAACGAATATGTATGTGTAGTGGATGGCTTAAGGGATGTTGGTTGCATGAAGTGGCATAGTTAAGAAAATGGTTTTACATTTTTTTATAACTAAGTACTGTACGTAAATATTTAAACTAAACAGGTTTTTTTCTTGCTATCTCGTGTTGCATTTTGTTTTATCGCCCTGTATTGACAGTTATTCATTCCAGAGTTTTACCGACTTAAGAATAAAATCTCTTTTGCTGCCACTCTTCAATCTGAAACCCTTTGACTATAAAATGCAACGAATACACAACACATTCGACGAATTTTAAAATTTAAGTTAAATAAAACGTTTTCTTCACCCTCAATAGTACAATACTAAAGAATGCCCTCTGTTACCATAGTTACCATTAGACTCTATGTTACTGTCTCGTTTATCAATTCAGTAAAAAGAAATATAAACAAAAATGGCGTACAGACCAAAAGGATTTGGACTTTCCGCAGAATTAGCACGAAAGAAGGAGAGAAAGTTTGACCCGGATTTAGCGTCTGATTGCGCAGAATGGATTCGCGTAGTTTTAGATGACGGTGGATATGAAGAAGAAGCAAACTCGATTAATATTGATGTAAGTTGTTTTGACTCGATTATTCAGTATAACAAAACGTAAATAATAATCGCTTCTTTATGTATGTTTATCTTGATAATTTGATATAAAGGCGGTATTGTCTTTTTAAGCGTTCCTTTCATAACTTAAATACATCCTAACAATTAAATTTAGCCTGAGTACAAACAATTAAATTTAGCCCGTGTACAATCAAAACTGTAATATGAAATGTTAATTGGTGCAATAATTGATCCGGCATGGGTTAAAATTTATGTGAGTGATAAAAAAGTAAATATGAGAGAAAATATTTATATATAAGTGAGTCTCATTTCTAACTTGATCATACTGTTTATGAATAGATTTCTTTTCTGTCCGTTTGGAAGTTTTTTGTAAATTTGGAATCTTTTAATTTCTATGGGATTTTAAAACAACTCTATAATTTTAATTCCAAGTGCCTATTCTAAAACACAATTCGATGGACAAAATTTTCGCCATCCTTTTTAAAGATTTCATTACTTTTCTCTTCTAACTTTATCTAGGTTTGTAAGGTAAAAAACATTCCTGATATTTTTCGGCATAATAGACTCAACTTGAAATGTTAAGGTCAGAAAATAATTTCGTGAGAAAATATCAGTGTATATATAAGTGTTTAATTATATAGGATTGATTTTAAAGGATAAAAACACTTTAAACAAATTATAAATAAAATGTTCTTATTTCATAAAAGAATGGATAGGGATTTTACGCATGATTTTTTTTTGTTATTGTTTTTAACAACTAGCCATATACAGAGAACAACAGTATAAGGAAGCAATAAAATGCTTTTTTAAAAAAAACGTTTTCGACTCTGTTTTTTTTTTAATAATGTTAAACTTCTGTTTACAATATTTACCATCAAGTTATTTGCTTGAACTGATCTTTTTTAACATAATGCTATTTAACATCTACAGCCTTTATTTGTTGTATTTTTGTCATGGGGCACATTTTCCGCCATTTTTTCTCTTTTTGCGACTAAGACCTGAGAACCGAAGTAAATTGAATCAAAAGCTTGATACAAAGTCTTAGTATGGCTATAAAATGTTCTATCCTTTTTTTATACAACTTTATTGTAGGTTGAAACACCAGCTGATTTTATTAAACCACTAAAAGATGGTATAATATTGTGCAAAGTTCTTAACGTCATAAAGCCTGGAAGTGTAAAGAAAATCAATACAAGCAAAGCTGCTTTCAAAATCATGGAGAATATCGAGCAGTTTTTGAATGGCTGTCAAAATATTGGAGTGAAGAAACTGGATATGTTTCAATCTGTAGACCTGTACGAAGCTCAAAATGTTCCACAGGTTAATAAGACTTCATTTTGCAAAGTATTGTCGTTCCATATTGCTACAATATACTTTACACAAGTGATTTTGTTACCCACTCGGACATTAGCAAGCATTTGAGTGTCTTTTGTCAACATTTTTTGCGACGGTTTCAAGTTAGATCATATTTTTTTAAAGAAGCCTTAACTTTTATTTTTTGTATAAACCATACGTAACTTCACCAATTAGGAAGTAAAGCATTAGTTCAAGATTCTTTAACTTTTTATAAGTTTTACTTTAATTTTATGGTAATTGCCATCAATTTTGAAGTTAAGTTTTGCACAGTTACACTGTTTTACGTGTTGAAAAAAAATTTCAAAATCGATGGATTTTTTTGAAAGGCATAATTCACTGTAGACTTAACTACGTTGTGTTGTATTAAAAAACAATAATGTATACTTTTTGTTCCCTGCGAATTAAAATTATTCTACCGTTAAAAAATACCAATCGGAAGTAGTAATTTTTATAGGCACTTAGTAGGGATAATTAATACAACAATGATGGTTTCACGACTAAAAAGATCTGTTATAAAACATTTTAATCTTATAGGTTGTTAATGGAATTGTGGCACTTGGTCGAAAAGCCCAAAGTTTGGGTTACGATGGTGCTTCATTGGGTCCAACTGAATCTTCTATAAACAAAAGAGAATTTACACCGGAACAGCTTCGAGCCGGACAAGGCATTATCGGATTACAAGCGGGATCAAATCGGGGAGCATCACAAGCTGGATTAAACTTCGGAAAAACGCGAGCTATCATTGATTAGATCTTCTCATTTGCGACACTCTCTTTTCGAATTATGTTTGCGCGTGATAAAATAAACACAATTTGAGATGTGGAAAGAGAATTGTACATACAAAAATTTACTGAATTTTTTTGCAAATATAATTTATTTATTACATATATATGTATTTATTGCTTCTGCCAGAAAGTAGTCACGTATGGCCGAGTATTTACTTCAAGTTTTGGTTTGCAATCATAATATGGACGGTTTGATTCACCACACGAGCATAATTCATATGCTATGACTCGTGATATTCATTGATTAGATTATGAGTAATACGATCAAAATTTAATCTTTGTTTTAGTACTCTACTTTGCTGAAGTGTACAAAATGAGTCAAAAAAGAATTGTTTGCAAAACTTGCATGAAAAGAAGTCGCATGTGCACATCAAACCCAAACATATTTGACAAGTGATTCCGAAATAAGGACTTCCACCACAGCACAGGTAAACCCCATCCGATTTGAAGAAAGTTGAATAGGCATTACCAGTGTGTATCTAATTTATACATTCAGAGCACAGAACACATAATCTTACGACCATTGAAGTGTTCATCTAAATCCATAAATGGTATAAAAAACTGCAAAGATAAGTTTTTACCATATAAAGTTTAATCAATTTAAAATAATAAACAAAAAAAACTTTGTTGTGGGAAAACCTATGAAGTAACAAAGGGATTATCTTATAAACAAAAACGGATAAACATTACTTTAGAACAGACACAATTCTAAATATGAATGAACTAAATAGATATTATTTAAGTAACCCAGCGAAGCGTAAACATCTCCGGATAAACGGATTAGCTAATGATTCAGGGGGTATAGCATGATAACGGAAATAAATCACTTATTAATTTTTAATTAGTTTAAAGTCAACTTATTCCTCAGAAAAAATTTAAGCCACAACAAAACTGACCGCCACATCTGCTACAGTTATTAACGGTTCATTAATAGATTTCGACAAATTAGCGCAATGAAGAACTAGTAAACAATCCGCCCCTTTCCGCCTCTAATTCCCGCCTCTTGTTCTTGTCGGTATGTACCGTTATGCAGAAAAGCATCAAGTATGTTCAATTCCAATCGTTTGAACATTTGATGTAGTTAAGTTTACATTAGGACAGATGTGATTGACGTTAAGTGATACTTTATTTCAAGTAATAAAAAATTTATGAATATCCGCCATTAAATTTTGTTGTCATGTGGCAAAGTACATGAACAGACGGTTATGAGATCTTTATCACTAGTATTGCCTCGTTTTCGCAACTGGTAAATATATATAAATATATTCGAACTAAAGTTTTATATTAACCTCGATTCAAAGGCTCTCCGTTTTGCAACGAAATTTTACCTCTACTTTATTTTAGCAAATTAATCCTTATTTCAAAAAATTAAATACGTTCAAATATTAAACGAATCGCAAAAGTTAGTTCTACCCTTAAAGATGTATTAAGGTATAAACCTATTACGCACGTGTATAAAGTTTTGGCGCATGTGCAGTTCACACAACCCGACATGAAAAAACTTCATATAAGCACAACGATATTTCATATCGGTTTGAAATCTTACTTAGGATAATGGCTACCGAAGTCATCACACCTTCAATCGTTTACAAAAAGGCAACACACTTTTTTACTTTGTTGATTATTCTAACATTATTACCTTCCTCCGGAGTAAAAAAAAAATAAGAATAACAACGTAGAGGGGATGTTTGAGAATGCTAAATTTTGATCTTGTTACACGATAGCAGAGAATAAATAGATGAGAAATAGTCTTTGTTATTGTATTTTTGTGAAATCATGTAGCTAAAATGCTTAAAATATTTGCGTCGGCGATCAAAAATGAAGGATCTTTTACAAACAATTTATCTCTATATTTGAAGCTTGCATCATCAATAAAAAATAGAAAAGGAAGTCAATCAGCTAATAAATTAAATTTCCAGACATGAAATCTATAAAAGCTTTATAAGCTTAAGTAGTCAACTGAAAATTTGTCGATGACGAATCCACTAAAACACAATAGAAGGTCGCTCTTTACCAGTGATATTTGTGGTAATAAAAAAAGTGCTACTTATTTATACAGGAGCAACATGTTTTGTTTTGTTTTTCCATTTTCTGATCATCAAGTCAGATTTAGGGATTCTTCAAATATAAAAACACAAATAGAACGCCGGACCATAGCTCCTAGCAGTTGTTCGCGTCAACACCACTGTTTTCTTTGTGTAGCTTTTAATGCACGAAAAACAAAAAAATGCCATACTACGATGTTGACGGTTGTAAAAAAAAGGGAAGGAAATTCGAGAAATTTATTTTAACTTCTGTATTTTGCCATATTCATTTACTCGTAAAATTTCTACAAATCAAACTAAACAAATTGTCAATCAAACAGACGAACGAACGAACATATAACACATTAAATTCTATTTTATCTTTACTATAACACAAGAACCTGATTATGTAACTAAGATGGCCTTATTTCTCCCTATTTAACACAAAAGTTGTGTCTATTAAAGCAGAACAGCTTCTTTAATAGACACAAGCTATGCATATTATGAGGATTTCACTCTTTCAAAATTCAACTTACAGATATGTCACACTTTAAATCACAAAATATAATACACACTAAAACACACTCGAAATATACACATTCTAAAATACACTCGAAATATAATACACTCCAAAACACACTCGAAATATAATACACTCTAAAAAACTCACTTGCAATATAATACACTCTAAAACTCACTCGAAATATAATACACTCCAAAACACACTCGAAATAGAAAAAATACATCACAAGACAGTGAAGCTAGATTATACCTTGATGAATCTTATCAAAGTATTACAACTGACTGGCTAGAAATTATAAATGGTGGCTAAAGCGTTAATTTTCTTTCAGTCTATTTTGTTACAATCTTACAGTGGCGTATACAGTTGGATAGAATTAGAGTTTTATTAGAGTCTAACATGATAATTCATTGCCAGTAGTAGGCGCTCACAATGTTTTTAGTAACATGTTACACAAAAATAATAAACAAATTAACATAAATACGGAAAGTGCTGATTGGCTCTTTACATCATTATTACATAATGTTGTGTTGCATGTTCGAATCTGAAAAAAAGGGAAATTTTTGTCTATATTGCTTACTGTACATTTCAGCGCAGGGATAAACAAATAAATGTTGATATTGGGCCACTAGATATGGTAAAACCAAGCACCATTTTAAAGTTCGTAAGTCCGAGCATTTGGGTATATCTCCTTTGGCTGGAAAGCGCATCAAATTTGGTCCCCAGACCACTGCTGTGTACGATCATGTTTTGACGGCTGATCACTCTCCTGCTATGTTTCAGAACTTTTCCATCTTAACTACTGAGTCGATTGACTTTAAGCTCACTCTGATGAAGAGTCTTCTTATAGAGCGTGACATTTTTGTTTTTTGTACATTTTTAAGTATTTAATACGTTAGAGAACGAATTTGTAAATTAGTGTGATCATGCCAGGCTTAGAGTTGGCGAAAGCTCACTTTCATAAAATAAAACAAAATATATGGATATGTCAACTTAAACGGTCATTTTCTCAACAACAACATTTCAACTAGAACTGCTTCTTTACAACATGTTTCAAATAACTGTTACTAAAAAACTAAATTTTATTTTTAAAGTTTTTTTTAATAGTTTTCTATAGTTAAGACAATGTTTCTAAATTTCGTGGTTGTCCTGGGGACGCGCTTTGAAAATTTGAAAAAAGGATTTTCTGGCAAAGTCATAACAAATATCAAATATCAGCATCAAATATCGTTTTTGTGTTAATAATTAAAATTCTTTACCATCAAATTATCATAAGTAATGGTCTCCATCATGGATGTATTTCTTCCTCCATGATCAATATAATAATGATCTCGGATATCTAGAAATTACTTGTCACGAGCAGGATTTATCGTAATATAGGTTCACAAAGTGACGTTACTTACAGTACAGCCATGCTCAGGATTGAGTTTCGTCCGGTTATATATTGTTGATTTTAACTTATTGCAGATGAAAAGGCAATCCGGCCCACAGCCTCGGTAAGTAAAGTGTTCTTCCTTACCAAGTGATTTCATAAACATGTGACTCCAACAGCATGGCTCAGAGCATGACTTTTGTTTGTTATGTGCTGGGGAGATCTCATCGTAGCATTGCAAACTGGATGCTAGAAATAAAAGAGAAGGTTACAAGAATTTTGGTTGATTTTTTTTATTCAGAGAAAAGACAATACAAAAGTAATTTTTGATTAGGATAAACAAAATACAACTTTTTCTTTTTCACTGCATAATGATATAACAAAGTTCAGTCACTTCGGGATATCAACTTGAAAACATAATGTTGAAAAAAACATGAAATATGGTTGTTTGGAAAACATCGCGCAGATTCGTTTTTGCGAATTGAAATTCTAAATAATTTCGCGTAGTAAGACTTCGTTTACATTAGACAATTTAACAAAGCGACGCGCCTTAAAACGTTTTTGTCTAATGAAAACAGTGCCCAGTAATTTTTTTTAATAAGGTATGTGCTGTTTCCTTTCCATTTAAAAATATTGGAATCCGCATGGACCAATAGCCATCTGATAAAGAACCTATGGCATACATGACGAATGATAAATAAAACCATAACACTTATCCGATATGCTTCCTAAAATGGTAAATCGTCTAATAGAAACAAATTATTAATTTGCCAAAAAACGCAAAAACCTGTAAAATTCGCAGAAATTAAAGTATTTATTTCCTATATGTGACTTCTTTTAAACTTTCCGTTAACGCTTAACCAAAATTTTGCAGCAGAATTTAAATCTTGAGAAATTAAATCTTGTAAAATATTATTTTTTTGCATATTACTGGAATAATTCTTCAATATTCTTCAATGATATAAAATAAATAAATTTTCCGATGTTCTAAAAAAGGGCGTCAGCATCCCGTACTGAAAAAGTATTAGAAACTCCAACCGAGCAAATATTTTACCACGAAATCCATTGAACGTAGTTACACGCAAACATCTCGCGCAAAAGTTTCTTGCATAATTTTTTTACGTGAAGAACGAAGACACTAACCTTTTTGAAAGAACACAAACAAAATAACGAAATTCAATTTTTCCCTTGCCATATTTGAACGCATGAAAAACAAGAGTTTAAAAAAATTTCGTTACAAACGCTTCTAAAATACCAAGCCTGACGTGAAATACATTTTTGTCAATAGACTCTAACCGCTGCAGTACTAACTGTCAAAATAATGTCTCGTATTATTGTTTAATTCATATGCTACGACTTGTGATATTCAATGATGAGATTGTGAGTAATACGATCAAACTTTAATCTTTGTCTCAGTACATTTACTTTGCTTCAATATAGAGAATGAGTGAAAGAAGATTTGTGTAGAAAGCAATCGCATGTGGACAAGAAGCCAAACATATTCCACAAGGGTTTGAGACCCGTAGTAGGCCATGGAATGGATTAAATTACTATAGCTGCAGAAACGTTAGCAAGAAAACATAAATAAAAAAATACCAAATTTTGCGCCAAGCGCTAACCTTAACACTTTACCGATAAAAAATTGTACAAGTGACTAATTTTCAGGAAACTATGTGGTATCCTGTGGATAAATCCACTGGTTTACCCGTCCTTTACAAAATTTTATTTATATATCCATAGTACGGCTATAAATTGGCCCAGGGAGGAACAGCAGCTATTATAGACTAGTGGTTAGCCCCTGAAAAATACATGTAAATGCGCACGTCGCAGCAAAGTCGACAAAAATATACCGTATTTGCCATTTTTTTGGATTAAAGATTTCTTGCGTGGTTTAACACGATTCGGTTTTGGTAAAAGGCCGGCCAGTGAGCATTTTGATAGGATATTTCCAGGATATTTTCACGCGCTAACAACCATCATGGTTGTTAGCCCGTGAAAATATCCTAGACTTCGCCCGTTAGAATATTACTGTGCAGGGAAACCGGAATTAAGCTGCGCATGGCCATTTTAAACACACAAAGTACAATTAAAATCAAATAAAGAAGAGTAAAAATTAATTCACAATAAAATTAGGCAATTCATATCCTTCTAACAGGAAGTGTGGGTTCAATAACCTAAAATACATTCAGCTTTAGGCATACGAGCGAATAAAAGCCTTTTTACAAAACAGAGCGGCGGAAAGTGATATATGCCGCTAAATAAATTTCCAGAGCTGAGTATTATTGTAATAGACAAAATTTGGATGGTTTCAAATAAGCTGCTTATGCATATTCATCAACTGCTAACCGAAATATCATGATGTTCAGAAGATATTGCATTTGCATGAATAGGTGTCATGGCGTCTGACCGATCCAAGCAAGGCCAGTTGATGCATAATACAAAAATGCACTGCTGGAAACGTTTTTAAGCAATATTAATTGAATACTTTAATTTAGAATTCAGAAAAGAAACTAATCTTTTGGTTGGACAGTTTAATGAACACGTCGGTAGATAAAAGAGTTGTATTCAGTGAAAACATAACTTATCAGTATTTCCCTCATTTGCCAAAGTGATTTTGAATGCAGAGATTGCAACAGTGTCATGACGTGGTGCAACCATGGGTGAAAACATTAACCACAAAAAAGTTTCTATGAAAGTTTACTATGGTGAATTACAAATTTTTTAAAAGCGAGCAGAAGTTATTGTAGACTTCTTTTTTTTTGGATTTTTATTTCTTTTGTTTAAAAGCGTGTCCGTTTCATTCGCAATAAAAAAACTTTGAAGTAAAATTGCATAATAATTTTAGAATATGCAAGAAAATAAATTAAATTCCCCAGTATGATAAATTAAAGAGCGCCAATAATCACAATATTGTCAATGTTGGTCACTGTAAATCCAAGTTTGATGAAGCTTTAAACCAAGCTAATAAGCCTTGCAAAATTGTTATTTGCATATTGCGTGCACACAAAAGCTTGGTTTACTTCGTACTTTTAACACGTAAATAACTCCCATGAGTTTATTAAACAAATCACAAAGACGTGGGACATTTGAAAAGAATGCAGGAGGATAATTGCATAAGAAAGTGCAGAGTCTTCATGTTCTTGGCAAGAGGTTGAGCTCTCGCTTAACGGTTGTGTTTATTTTGTTTTTAATTCTCAGCTATTCCCAGCCTTGTTGTTTTATAAGAAAGCGTACTAAGTTACAAAAAAGGGTATGAAAGAAATGGAATAAAAAAGACGAAAGTTAAGACCGCGAAAAATAAGCAAGAAATTATCTGATGCGATTGTAAATGTACTATAAGCGCGTCTTTCTTAACCCTATTCAGTCCGGGGGGGGGGGGGGGCGGATTCCGCCCCCCCTGACGGTTTTTTTTTAATAACTCCTGATTGCTTTCTTATATGGCTATGATACTTACTGAGTTTCAACATTTATCTATTAGACACCTGCATGCTAAATTTTTAGGTCCCATACCTTTCAGAGGCTTTGATATTGGCCATTACTCGAAACAACCCCTAAAATCTCTATGAAATCCTTATAATGGGGAAAATATAATAAATCCTGTTAGGATTATCCTTAGAACTTGAAACTTGCAACACAACTTTGTTTTATCAAGAAGAATCATTTTGAATAATTTTGACACGTGATTAATCCGATTTCCCGATTTTGTAGGATTTTACCCGAAAATCGAAAAAAAACGGATTTTCGGGCAATTTTTGGCAATTTTTTATTCGATCCATGTAAAAACCGGAAGACATGTTAAAAAAATTTTATTTAGCTTTCAGAAACTTCAAACAGAATGTAAAAATTCCCTCTAGAACAAAAGTAATTATATTTTAAGCAGATAGTGGCATTTTTAACAATTTTCAAGCTTCTGATGACGTCACAGAAAATGTGCTTACGTAAGCAAATATTTATTGCCGCCATTTTGTTCCTTTTATGACGTACTATAAGTGTGCCAAGTTTGATTCAATTTGAACAATCCTATGAAAAGTTATTGAGGGGGGGGGGGGGGGGGCGGAATCCGCCCCCCCCGGTCATAGTATGTTCGAAAAACCCCGGACCGAATAGGGTTAAATCGGTTTTAAAGGACTTGATATATGATATTGTGTGTTAGGTTTTTTAAAAAAAAAAACAAAAAAAAAACAATTCAGCAGTTTTAGGCCATACCCCTTTTAAAATTTTTTATATCGTTCAAATAAAACACAATTACATATTTTCCCGCCTTATCTTTTACTTTTATAGATAAGGCGGGAGTGCGTAGATTACAAGTGACTCTTTGAAAAGACTTGTGAAATATATCAAGTAAAATGGCGCCTAAATACTGTTCATGTCATAGAGAATATATTATAAATAAACTTTTTAAGAGAATTTAACGTTGTTTTGAAAAGGGCTTTTCAGTAATACTTTTCATTCAAAAGGGAGATTTTACTCAACAGATGTTAGCACTTTAGCTTTGTCCTCATGCTTAAATGTGATCATTTGTTTTCTTCTTGCCGAAGGGGCAACAATCCTCACATTGCATAAAAAAATTGTAGCACAAATCTATGTCTTCAAATAATATTTCCACAAGATCAAAGATTCATTAGCTATCCCTCCGAAAAGAAATCGCTCCAGTAATGTTCTTTTTAATTATTATATATGAATATTTTAATTTTTTATAATTTATCTTTTCTCAATTTAATTTCTTCTCAACCTTATTATCTTTTTATACTATGTAATATTTATGAATGTACATATATTATCAACTCCCATTTCTCTTGTAACTATTCAAAAACAGTGACAACAAAATATGAATCATATTGAAGTCGGTTTTCTTCCTTCGTACTGACTAGTCTTTGCAAAGGATTTCAGTTTGTTCTCATCATTGAAAACATTCAATTCTCATCAATATTTCTCAACAAAAAGGAACAGATTCAATGGAAAAAAAGAGAATATGAAAATACATGATTAAGAACAACACCAGAGACAGAAACAACAACAGAGACAAAAACAACAAACTCGATAACAACAAAAGCAACAACAAACTTAACACCAAACTCAACAACAAACTCCACAACAACAACAACAATACCAACAACAAGGGCAGCCATGTTTGGCTCATTCATATTCGCAATACTGCTTCACTATCATATTTACACCATAATAACAGCAACACCTGAGGTTTTATTCAATGGAAACACTTACTTGGAGTATAAACCAACTGAATCAGTATTTCTACAACAGAACATTAATCGGATTGAACTCAAATTTCGAACTATACACCCAACGGGTGTTTTAGTATTAATGTTGGGTCAGTCGCAAGAAATTTTGGTACTGCAACTTATCCAGGGAAAACTGAGGTAACATATTTTCTTTAACTCCTCTTTGTTAGTTTGCCTTGGAAGAGAGTAAATAATTAGATAATTACATAAATATTGATCTATCCAAGATCAGTTGCCTACAAGCGACTTTCCTTTCTACGGAGCTACTTTTTAGCATAAATGAATCCAACAGAAGCAATGACTTCATATCCCCGGGAATGCTGCATACATGTCCTTGATTTATATGTAGCATTCATTTTATATATTATATTACCCATTGATTCTACTTTTTATTTTATATATTGATTTTACGTTTTATTTTAAGTAAAATTAATACTTCAATACTTCCAACCATGTTATTTATTATTTTTCAATAAACAAGGTCGAAATATCTCGCTTGTGTTGGAAAACATCTTTCTTGAGGAGCTCACTAAATCTTTTTTTTTAACTTTCTTCAACATCTTTTAGGTTCATCATAACTGAACGAGGAAATCATTTGTCTCAACTAATAATTGGTTCCAATCTAAACGACAACAGATGGCATCACATCGAAGTGTTACGCATTGGAAGAATTAATGAAATATTTTTAGATGAAGAAAGAAAAACATTGTTATTGCCATCAGATTTTAGAACGTTGTCCGTGAATAAAGTATTTTTCATTGGTGGTTATAACCACGCCCGGTTACCTTATGTAAGAAACATGATCTCACTTAGCTCTAATTATACCGGTTGTTTAAAAATAAAACACATTAATAATCGAGATCCGGTTGTTCATAATAAGAAAAGCATCGGACATAAATTAGCGACATCATTAGGTATGATTACAATCGGATGTTCTAATAAAACGGTATTAACATTCGGGTTTAAGAAACCATCATCAAAGTTGTCAATCAACATTTTACAGCATATAAACAAAACATCATCACGATTCTCAATGTCTTTGCGAACTTTTAATCTTAATGGTAAAATCATCTATGCTAACACTCGAAGCTGCATATTAAAAATGTTGTTACGAAATGGGAGATTGTTCATAGCTGTCACATCTAACAGTGAGAACTTGATCCTCGCTAACGTTGAATCTAAATTAACAATTAACGATGGAAAATGGCACGATGTAAGTTTCATTATGACTAAAAAAGAAATATCATTATTAGTTGACAGGGAGCCTGCTTTTACAGACACTCTATCCAAAAACAATGATTGTTTTCCGCATTTTCAAACGATTCTACTTGGTGGAAAGAGCAGTTATAACCGAGAAGGCTTTGTAGGATGCATTAGGAAACTAGTAGTTGATCAATATAATATCCGAATGGAGAAAAATAAAGAATATATACTACGTAAAGGCAATATTGACCAACAATGCACATTAATTGATAAGTGTTATCCAAATCCATGCCGAAACAATGGTATATGTTCCCAACATTGGACAGGATATAAATGCGATTGCTCAAAAACGGCGTTTTATGGTAAAAACTGTGATCAATCGATATACAGATCATCTTGCGCAGCATATCAGCAGTTAGGATTAGATGAAACATCATACTGTCTTGTTGACACAGACGGAACAGGTGAAAACCCTCCTTATACAATTTTTTGCCAATTTGACTTAACGAGACAAGCATATACAACAATTCATCATAATAAAGAAAAAGAGTTTTCAGCGACGGACGGAGAAGAGACATTTCAGCATTACACGTTTCATAAGTTCAAATATGATGTTGATATGAACAAAATTGAAGATCTGATTCAAAGAAGCAAATCGTGTAGACAAAAAGTTATTTTTAGATGCTACAAATCAGCTCTGACGAATGGTCCACACGGTCCACCGAATGTCAGTTGGAAATCTAGATCAGGAAATGTTCATAGCTACTGGGGCGGTGTTGTCGAAAGCGGGGCAGGATGCAGGTGCGGATTGAACAATTCTTGCTTACAAAGACAAAAACTCTGTAACTGCGACTCTTTAAGCAATGAATGGTCGGAAGATTCTGGCTACCTGACAGAGAAAAACAAGCTACCTTTAACTAGATTAAATGTCGCCGGTATAAGAGATAACCTCGGGTACTTCACCATCGGACCTTTGGAGTGTTTTGGAAATAACAATGAAAAAGTATTAAATGAAGAAGGAAGACCACTGGATTTATTGAAGCGTGTGTGTATATCTGCAAAAGAAAAAGTTGAGCTTATAGAAAACGCAAATAACACAAAAATAAAAGTATCAAAAATACAGCCACGGCAACCAGAGATATTAAAAACAACTGAAAGACTATCCTTAAACGACTCGACCACCACACGCATTAACAACACTAAATTTAAGCAAAAATCAGCAGGCGATGATAATTCACTCTCCGCCTTAGAAGTTGTTTTAATCTCCGTGGCGGTGATTGCTGTCGTTATATTAGTAATAAAGTTCGTTTTTTGTCGAATTTTTCATAAATTACACGGTCAACTTATTTTAAATCATGAAATGGACATGACTAAAGACGATCCTTCTTCATTGTCAAATATGGGCACATTGAAAGATAAGCCAAAATCACCATTAAAACCTTACTGGGTTTGAAGAAAAAGAAAAAATGAGTGAAAAAAAACGAGTGACATATTTAACGAATAACAATTGACTTGAATAGAGTGTAGATTGACAATCATAATAGAAAAATGGCGCGAAATTAACTAATAGTACACACAACAGCTTCGTTTCACTCATACAATATAAGATGTCTAAAGACAAATTTTGTATAGACGGTTAAACGAAGGTATTATAAAGGCTTTCACCTGTTTTTCTTATCTTTTTACTTGTCGCTGTTATTATGTTGTATTTTGCTTAGGTATTAGTATTATTATTTACGAATATTTCCAGAGGATAACCATTCAAAAATAAGTACAATATTTACAAATATATGTATAAATTTTGTTTTCCAACGGGTACTCCCCCTCCCCGTGTTTAAAAAAAAAATAAGTAAGTAAATAACTTAAAGTAAGTGAGTAAGTAATTTATTTAGGAATTTTAGGCCCCCAATTAAAAAATTCTCCCCGCGATCCCTGAGTAAGTAAGTTAAAGTTAGTAAGTAAGTAGGTTACACAAGTTGGCATAAACAATGTGATCTTAATAAGATAAATTACTAGGCAAGAGTTTTCGTGGAATGACTTTGTTCGTACTAATTTACGCGTATACTAATTTTAGAACATTTGAGCAAAAGCGTTTGCTAATGCGCGACATTTAGCACAAAATTACGCACAAAAAACTGTGCCCGCAAATTAATACGCGTAAAAAATCGATAAGTTTGATATCGCCAAAATGATAAAAATTAACAAAAACTAAAGTTGCTAATAGGAAAGTAATTTTATTTTCTGGTAATTTTTGATCTAGCTACCTAGCTAATTTCTTTTAAATACACCTTTCGCAAATCAGTCTTTCTTGATGTACCGCTGCTATTTCTCAACTTTGATTTTTAGAATCTTCAAAACTATTCAATGCTGTTTTGTCAAATTAATCCTAGCAATAATTTCAAAACAAAATATACTCACACTGACTTCTGTTAACAAGCAACTGGTAGCAGCAATCTCAGCAAATCCAGAAAAAAACGAAAGCAAAACTAACTGTGTTTAGTTTAAATTGGTACAGTTTAACCAAGCACGTGGCTTGACAGTAAACAAGATGACACTACACTTTAAAGGGGCGTCCTGACACGTGATAATAATTTAACCCCTTAAAATCGGATACCACGGAGGAACATAAAACATATGGTCAATTTTTTCTCAAAAAATTGACTTATCACAACGGTATAGCTTTGTGACGCGGAAATTCAATTACCTCCTTAAGGCTGTTTAGTCTAGCATTTTTTGTAGCGTTTGTTTCCACATCAAAACAAGCTTTTGTTTTGACACTATGCATAATATTTCGCAGACCGTAGCTTAACAAAGAATACTGAAAAATACTGAAAGATAATGTATCTATTAAAGTTCAAAAATGTAGCTAATCATAAAAAGTAATTCTTCATTAACAGGTCGTCGTAACAACTACTGTAATATCTTGTACCTCGGTCTTTGAGTGGTTACTAGAATGTGTTTCAAAATGGCTGAGATCTCACTTAAGTATAAAATAATAATAATAATAATTATTAAAAAAAATTCAGTATCGATATTTCCTAGAGTAGGTTACATTTCAACGTTGCGAATAATTTTCAATAATCTACTATCAATTTTTCCAAACATAAATTTCAATTGTCTGCCAGTCCCCACTTCGTATATATTTTGCACAACACCGGATACATAGTCTCGGTGCAATTTATTCAATATGGAATTCCATAGTACAGGTTCAGTGATTTGACGTACAAGTAAGTCCGTAACGTTATCCTCCTTACGATAACAATCTCCGGTAACATTCGAATACAGCGTCGTATCGCTTCGTGTTATATTGATGCTGGAAAGTGCGTTGTGAAATTTTTCCTGAGCGGGTTTCATGTATGACGTGTGGAAGGCTCCGCTTACGGGGAGTGTAGATATTTTTACATGTGATGTGCTCTGAATCTAAAAAAAAACTGGCTTTTAATTTTAACGGCGCTTTATGCGATAACAAAAGAAGATTAACATCATGGAGTTTACACCTGATAACTTTAACCTCCGCAGAAATAAGAAATATTTCGAATTGTGGAATTTTTATGTTATCGCAACATTTGGTAACCTAAGTTTATGTATAAGAAAATTAAACTTGGTTTGACTTGGCAAAAATTATTTTTACCTGTTTGAAATGTCGGAGTTTGGGTTATCGAGTAATTCCTGCGAGTTAGAGTTGTTGAATAATTTTTATAAGAAAGTATTAGTGAGGGTTCAAGGGGATTAAAACCAGTTCGAGTTATAATTTCAATCAAGAAGATACTCACCAGGACATGCTCTCTGTTTATTACTTTATTTAACATATTGTGAGAGCCACCCAAGGCTACAGATTTAGGATACTGCTCGATTGCTACCGAGATACGATTCTTCGGGTTATTTGCACGCGTTGTTAAATCTTCGCACATTTGTTTCGCTTCATCAAATGTGAGTCCTTGTATGGATATCATTCCAGTTGGTGACATACTTGAGGCTTTGTCCATTGCTGTTGCTCTGGCCTTTATAACATACAACGCTAACGAGTCAAAAAAGAAATATGAGCGAGTTTCTTTCTGTCGCCAAACATTATATAAACTCGATAATAGTCCATGAAAATGTCCTCAGTCCATGAAAAGCCTGACATCACAAACTCGACTCAACGGCGCACAAGGGTCTTATACTTAAGTGTCGTGTAGTAATATACACGATGTCATTGTAAAAATGTGCCAGTTACAAGCTGCTCATAATTGACAATTGAACCGCCAGCAAATATTTCAAATTATTTTTTCTTAGATTTGAGCTTTATCATCTTAGAATATAAAATAAATAAGAAAAAATTGAATAAGAAATCTAGAACGTGGGCTTTTAATGTTATTTCACGTAAATTCTGTTATCATGCATTTAAACACTTCAGATGCATGTAATCAAACTCCAACAAATTTGTTCCTTGAACACACTTTTTCTTGAGTCTTACTACCATGTTGCTTTTCACCAATCAAAAAGCCGAGTCTTACAGTTTAAAAACTAGAAAATGGATAAACAAACAAAAACAAACATTTTAAAATTTCAAGGAAACAAGACATTCACCTTCCTTAAAAGTGATCCAATTTGCAATACATAACGCAGAGATCTCTCCCACGCTATACCCTGCTCCATATCCAATCTAAACATACAGAACACAACCTCAAGGAGATTATCCCTCATCAAAAAACTCACAAGTTGTTTTGTGGGGATAAAATAACCTTGAGAAAGGTGTCGATACATACCAAGATTAAAATCTTACATTAAACTCCTTCATATTCTGCTCCTTCTTCATCCTCCCTTTCAATGTATAGTATCCAAGTATAGAAGCCACTACAATTGCAGGTTGACAAAACAAAGTTCTACATAATAATGACAATAAGCAGCATTGAAGTTTTATTCTATTTAAAAAATTAGATGGAAAATTATAGAATCCTGTAAGTAATTCAGTTGAGCACACTATTGGCAAAAAGGTTAACGTGCTAATTTGCTTAAACAGGGGAAAAAAGTTTAGGTAAAAACAGAGAAAGTTGCGAAGAAGTTTTAAAGTATTAAATTTGAAACTAGTAACTAACGGGGAGTTTTGACGCTATCGGAGATTTCATACTAATAGTTGACTTTTCTTCCCCTCCGACTAAACTAACTTACAATTACCCGCTAGCGATATTGTTCATTGCTCTAGCTTGATTGACTGTCACACACAAGCTAATTTACAATCAGTTGATGGTTCCAAATATCCCAACAGCACTACTTTTAAAGTGCGCCAGAGTGGAGACTCAAACCTAAAACCTTATGATTTAAAGATGACAACGTACCCCTACACCATCTTCGCTTCACTTGACCATTGTTGCAAACCTGTTTTACATAATTTTTACACAAAACATGCTTACCTGTCCAAAACTTCTCTTGGTCCATTTCGACAAACCTTCACTAAATCGTAAGCCAATATTTCTGATGTAACTTCTCGCGCGCGCTCTTCAATATCGGGGCTGAGGTTTTGTAGCATACCAACATATTGTGCGCCCTGACCAGGACATAGTATGACAACTCGATCTTCACTTGAAAATTGCAATGCAAAACGTTTTGTACAATATCTGGGTTTTAAGAAGCATTTACATTTGGAGATTGCTGTAAATATTACTTTCATTTTGCTATGAATCACACAAAACAAATTGAAGTAGCTCTACTTTGTGCATTGTCAGCATATTTTTTTTAAATGTGCAGGATTTAAACCACGTTAGTCAGAACTGTTAGTTGCAAACAATCTCACTACAATACGCGCGCAATAAGTTTACGAAACAGCTAACATACATCCACAAAGAAAAAAAAGTTATCAAGTCATCCAATTTTGTCAAGTTGGTATTTAAAGAGTTTCGCACAATTTTAAAAATGTTGAAAATCAAAACAGTGAAAAGATGCAGGATCCTCTTTATTAGGTTTGTTAATACTAGATTTTTCGTGCTGCTTTGCTGCTACAAAGATTTGCACTTTGAATTATGCGGCATATAAAAACACACAAGCAGAACTACACTTAGTGTAGTGCAACAGAAATTCTCTGTACGCCATTTCCACACTATTAATTTATACAAGGGATAAAACATATAAATATCAATAAATTACGTATTTAATTTCATATTAGACAAATATATCAAATAAAATTATAGCGTTGAACTTTAAAAACTACGATAGAATTCATGTTTAAAAATTCTCGAATTTTCAAAGAAATTAATGACAGAAAATTATAATAACTTTTGGATCATCTTACAAAAAATAGAAAGTCATATGAGAACATAAAACAAATAACCTTGTTAATAAGAAATTATTTAACAAAATGGAAAAGGACAGTACTGATTAATTCTGTCCCTACAAAATTACGTGCATCTAGGACAGTTTTGGGCTTAAATAAAAGTTACATAAGGCCATACGCAAAGACTTGGGAGAAGTTACTTTAAGGTCAGAAACTTTCGCGGGAAAAAAGCCGCGAAATTTTTGCATTACGCGGAAAAAAAAAATTCGCGGATGGCCTATTTTCAGATATTTCGCGAGAAAAAACTTTCGCGGAGAGAGAAACATCAAGAAAACTTTTTGATTTATATTTTTCATTTTTAATCAATTTCTTCAAGTTCAGGGTTTTTTTTTCTGCTTGTCGTTTGTTCCTTGAGACATTTCTTTATTTCAAGCGATAGGATTAAAAAAACTTTATTGGAAAATTTCGAAAAAAAAAGCTTACGCGGTGCATCTTTTTTGGAAAATTTCGTGGGAAAAAACTTTAGCGGTTAAGGCATTTTGAAAAATTTCGCAGGAAAAACTTTCGCGGAAGGGCCCACGAAACTTTCTTCCCGAAAAACTTTTCGGAAGGAGAAAGTTTCGTGGAGACCTTAAAGTAGTCTTTAAAGCACATCTCTGATATCTGTCAAGCAATAAGTTCGAATTATCAATAAACCCTGTCTAACATAATGTTGATAATAAGTAAGGAAAACTGACAAACCATAGATTCATGGACATCCCACATCTTCTTAATGCAAAAAATCAATCAAAACTATCTATCACTTTATCAGTGCATGGAGTTTTTATTTTCTGGTATATGGAAGTAAAGCTTTACTGTACCATACTTTGTTTCCACGTTTTCCGAACAAGAGATCAAAAGTATACTTATGAATCCATATGCTAGCGTTGGCACACCCAAATTGATCACTTTCAAACCAGTAAAAAATTTATTTTGTAACTCCAAGTCTTCCCATGGTGCTCTGCTGCAGTGATATTTTATGTAGGGCCAGCATCCAGTTCTAAGAATATGATAATTTTCATGGTCGACCTTCCAATTGAAGTGTGATAGACCGAACTGGTCGTTTCGCACAGAGGAATAAGGGACGAAATAAGATGTCCAAAATGGCAGACCACGTTGACGAAGATGATTAGTTAAAACTTCCGAAGCTGTAGGTTTTTTTGAACGTCTGAGAAATCTTGCAACATTAAATTTTAACATTAAACCTAAAAAAGAAAATTTTAAAAGCATGTTTAGTGTATCGAGGGTTTTAACTAGGGCCAATCTTTACTAGCTGATATTTTAAAAAATAAAGGGAGATTACAAAAAATCAGGAATGAATTACTGAAGTAGATAACTTAGGAAGCTTGAATTATTATAAGGGTAAATTTCACAACTTCAGCCAAATCTTACCTGTGTTCTGGGCAATTCTAGATTGTTTGTAGAAAATATTCATAAGCTTCTTGGCACGCGATACCAGAGCTTGTGATATACTTTCTACAAACAACGTCTTTGTCCAGTGGCCTTTGCTCTCTATCATAACGCATGTGCCTGGGTTTTTTTGTAATACTTAATTCCTACTTATATTACCTCACTTAATTACCAGCTCTGGTTACTTTCACCATAATTAGGTGTGTGAAAAAACAAATAAAAAAAAACCCTCTTCACTTCATAAAAATGACGCAAAAAGAATGGTTAATAGTGAATATGTAAGAACTCGTCGAAGTCGTTATAAACATACAATATATACCAGAGACATTACCACGTCTACTACTGCAAAATAGTTAAAAACTCTTTCATTTCTAAACTTACTAATTTATTATTTAATTTATTACATTGAAAACTTCATTGTCAATCTAATCCTTCTTCAACACTACCAGCACAGTTGAAACAGCATGTTGCTAATGTGATCTATTACAGCAGAATGTCTCTCGCGTGTTTCTTCAAAGAAAAATTTATTTCGTAACAGCCACAACCGTTTTGTGTCGTGTCTTCAATGGTAGGACTACGCATCAGCCCTTCGTTACGATCTTCTTAAAATAAAAATTTTTAACAACCTAAAAAAAAGACAACTTTCCTGGCTGACGTTTTGTTTTGCAAAAACAACTTTAACGGCAACGTTCCAAAGACTCTCATCAACAGCAACATTTTCTTGAAGTTAGCAGTATTGCCAACAATATTGTGTGCCGTGCTTGTGACGTACTTGTGACGTGCTTGTGACGTGCTTGTAACGTGACACTTCATCCTCCCTACAACAGAAATTAACTCAAAGTAAAATAACAGAAAAGTGACGTCCTATGTAAGTAAAGAATTTGTTGGAATTAAGTTTGAGACAAAATCTCTTGTTTTTAGTTAAGGATTTAGGTGATAAGTCTTTGGATTTTTCTTTACATCAGCCTTTCTAATTCAAGTCGTACTTGGCAATTGCTCACATGAATGCCGACATGTTAACAAAGCAAGCAGTTTCTCGTCGTGAACAAATTTGAATTAGAAAGGATGTTTACATTGAGTTTTACTTCGGTTTCTAGCCTGGTCTTTTATAATGTTTACATCTTTTCGCGCCAAATGACATTCGTCTCGATGCTATTATGTTGTGTTAAAAATGGCTGACATAAAATTTTATTTCAATCTCAAAATGTTTATGTAAACAGGATTTATTTGAATCATTTTATTATCGTTATGTCAGGCCCATGAAAAGACTACCTAATTTGCTGTGAAGGTAAAATAATTTAAGTAATTTAATTTGCAGCAAAGCAATTGGCTGAAACCTTGAAGCGAAATTATTTTTTACATAAAAACAGAAACGTTTTCTATCATTTTTTGACATTTGGGTAAATCTAAAAAACATATTTTCTCCAAAAAATGTTCACACAAAATCCGTCGGTTGAAATCGACCACAAGCTGACTATCACAAACATTAAATGCTAATTATAGGGGGATTCCCCTTTCCCCCGACAGACATGGAAAAAGTCCACTTTTTTCAATTGCTTTAATTTTATTTTTAGCTGAATTTGGATAAAATTAAAAAGCTAAAACCATAGTTTTTCTGTGAAATATTCCTTAGTTATTTATTCTTTTTGATTGGTCAAATTTTCAAACTAGCTCCGCAGAAAGCGTTATTTCGTAGCATATCAAGTTAAAAGCGTGCGATGGAAAATTTCTATTCCGTCACAAAAATTATTGGAGTTTAAATCCACAGAATTCAATATCGAAGGGAGAAAATTGAAACTCATAAAGCCAAACATTGTTGTCAATATTCAAGTGGGACATTTTCCACCTCTACATTCGATAACGAGCTAAACATAACCTCACACAAACTTCTTCTGAAGTTCCATTACAACTTACCTGCTTAGGATGAAGCCATTTCAATATGACATGCAAGATGATATCTATCACGACGAGGATTACATATATCTTTCCTGCGAGTGGAGCACGTTTTCGAAATCTAAAATTAACAAGGTCTTACTCCACATACAACGCAACAAACACACGCAAATGAAAACTGATCTCAGGGATCAATAATAGAAATGGTAAACGTATTTTGTATTGTACATAGATATATGCATCTTGCTGAAATCGCGCCAAATATATTTCTAAGACGCCTGTAGAATCTCTTTAAATTACATACTTTTCTAAGCGCTCCATAACTGTGTCATTTGTGTTGCACACAATCGCATCATAAACCTGAAATATAAAAACACGTGCGCGGATGAGAATATCAAATTTTGACGCTCCTTATTTTCGTCAATTTATTTTCACGGGTTACAGTCAAATTACCTTGTTTTAACAAACTGATAAAAACTATACTTCATATTAACGTTTGGCCTGTTTTAGAGCGTTTTTTATTTGATTCTCTTTAGTTCGCAAGAACCTTAAAATATTGACAAATTAAAACACTTAAATAACCTCCTTCAATATGATTTTTGGTGATATAAGGCATTTTTCTATGACGTCATTCATTTTACGGAGAACACACGTTTTGACTTTAGACCATTGAATCAGTGGGATTCTTAATGCTACCAATCTTCAACACCGCTTTAAGACTGACATACTAAACCGTCACTTTTGTGTCCTTCTTGTGAAACAAGTAGAATATTCAGTTTGACAGTTATTCACAGAAAACAATTTTTTAATTTTGTCACAAAAAAGTAGTGATTTTTGTATTTTGGTTAAATTCGCGAAAACATTTTTATGATGACAAATATTGATACTCGTAAAATTTACGTATGGGAAATAATTCGTGATTCTTTTACCAAATAATGCAAAGAAAAAACTTTTATTCAGACGAAAAAAAAATAATTTTTTTTATATATCAACTACACAGAAAGCTATTTGCATACCAGATTTTTTGTTGAGTTTTTCTATTTACTAAAACAACGCAAAATTTATAATACTTGCAAAAAATAACTATTTTTGCGAAATTTAATAGAATTTGCCCGTAAAAAGCGATTAACAGCGAAAAAATAAATAAATAAATAATATGCACCAGCAAAATCTATTAGTTTTTGACCTGCAAAAAAATGTCGGCGAAAATTAATCGTGCAGAACAAAAGCAACGTAGCTATGGTAAAGGCTAAAATACACGGTAAGTTTAAACTGACCGTTTAGTTGTACGAAAAAAACTTATAAGTTTCGTTGCAGGTAATATACGATAAGATAAAAAGCGATTATGGCTATAAATTGAGAAAATATGCTCAAATCTTTAGTTTAAACAACAGCTCATTAATCATTCTGTTAAATTTCAATAGAAAAAATTTAACAAAAGTTGAACATGTCCAACTTTTTAAAAAAAACTTATATAACCGAAAAAGTTGTACATCTTTGCTGTTTACAAGTTAAGTTTTTTTATCTTACGTTTAAACGGGCCGTTTAAACTTACCCTGTATTTTAGCCTTTACAAACTACAAACCAACCTTTTCTGTTCGACAAGCCACATTATTCCACGTGTACATATTTTTTATTCGCTCGTGACATTCAGTTGGAGGTAAGATATCACCAGCTTTATAATCACGTATGGCTTCATCAATAACACGAGTCAAATCTAGGATAAAACATAGATTGAAACTACACCAAAATTTTCAGTAACGTGTAGTTTGGAAAGATGGCGATTAAAAATCACCTTTTATACTTGGTTCCGCTAAGTAGATCATGTCTGGAGGTAATACTTCAAACACACCACCAACATTTGTGCTGACAACTTTTAATCTGTTAGATAAAAAAAATGAGATTGATTGATTGTTTAAAAAAGAAGTTGAAGTTCACTATTAAGGAGCTATTCATATGACGCGGTTAGGCGGCTGATATTTTTTACGTTTATATGAGGTGAGCTGGCCCGGTTAGGCGGGCTGAAAAAAGTCACGAAAGTTTGTTTATACATTTTACAGTGCGTTCTAAAGTAAATTTAAATTACGAAGATTCTTCAAAAAATATAATCCATGAGAGTTTTAACAAATAATGCTTGTTTTGTCAAAGCAAAACATCGCAATAAAATTTGATATTAATCATCTTAACCGACTGATAGCCTTGTGGTAGAGCGTTCGCTTCCAGTGCGGGAGGTCTTGGGTTCAAACCCCGGCCGAGTCATGCCGGAGACTATAAAAGTGTGAATTTAGCCTTTCTGCTTAGCGTTCAACATGAGAATAGGACTGATATTTTCGGTGGTTGTCTAGTTGAGCGACTGCTGTGCTTGCACGACTTTCGTAGCTTAAATTGGAGTTTTGAATGCGCTAGGAACCCCTTCGCAGGACCCTCGTTGATAGCAGTACCAATAGGAACTAAAGAGGCTATTACCCAGGGTAAACATTTTCCATAATAACAATAATGAAGTGTTTTTTTATATTTAACCGAGACCTTGGTAGCAGTGTGCCGAGATCTCGGTTAGGCGGTCTGTTTTTTTACATATGAACGCAAAGCATCTCTTTACTAGAAAAATACCACAGAGGTTGCTGGGTTTTTTTCACCATATGAACACCACTTTAGACACAAAACCTACGAATATAAACGCATTTAAATTTGTCATATGTATCCATATGGCAGAACATCATATCACAGAATAGTGCCACCTACCCACAGCAAGCTGCTTCTACAATGGCGATACAAAAAGCTTCAGTCAAAGATGTATTGATGAAAATATCTCCTTGCACCAACACCTGTGAACGAGAAATAGTAGTCTTTAGCACTCGTTGATGCCACAAAAACAATTCTAAATTATACCTGCTGAAATTCATTCAAATAACGATTTATATTAAGGCAAACTTGCAATAATGCTTCGAAAAACGCCCCTTTTTTCATTGATTTTTTTTTAATAAAGGTCCAAATCTTAATAAAAACTGTTTAACACTTAGAAGCACTCTTAGATCGCGAAGATGATGTAGTGGTAGTGCATCCGGCTTGTGTAGCAGGCAAACACATTAAACACAGCGTTACGTACCTCTAGCGGTAATGTAACAGTTACAGTTGGAGGGAAGAAAAAGCCAGCCGTTAGGATGAAATCCTCGACGACGACGTTAAACTTCCTGTTATTTATTTAATAACTTAATTTTTTTTAAGTATATCGCCCAGCCTTGGTGAATCTTTCTCGCACGTGTTTTTCCATGAGTATTTTAATTAGACACAGACTACAAAAATCACTATACTGCGTAAACGTGCCCTGTGTAATTACACCTTTAGTTCTGTCCCTGTTTACATTATAGCTTATTAATTTGAAACGCCTAACGTCAACATTATATCTTTTTAAAGGGTTGATTGAGATACATTTGTAGAATCTGTTATCTTAAAAAAATGAGAATATCCTAAAGCATTCTCGCAGTTTATAAACCACCATAAACATTTTTAATAAGAAACATTTTAACTAGCCACAAATCATTTAAAAAAAACGAGTTAGCAACAGCCAGGACATAAAATGAAGATGAAGGGCATAAAACAATAATAGTTCATGAGACATAACTTGTTTCATTTCGAATGGCGCGCTTTGACGAAAAAATTAAACACGAGAATTTTGTCTTTTTATAGTCAGCAAGACGACATAATCAACAAGCAAGCTAGAGTTAAGCTTGTGAGAGAGAGAAACTTAACCATCATTGAGTCAGCTAAATTTTTTATTAAGAATAATCTTTTTATGAGAACAGAAAACGTAAGTAATAACATACATTCCTGACATTCTTATGCTTGAGTTCTCCCAGTAAAATAACACGATCATGAAGTTCATATTTCTCACGTAATTCTTCCAATACTATTTTCTTTGGACCTTCACCACCTACGAAGAAGATGATGTTACAAGAAATTAACAGTATAAAAGTAAAACCTGAAGATATGGAATTTAGTTTAAAATAGTAGATTTATGTAGATTATTTATTTCATGGAAATAATAAAAAATGGATTTCACCTTTTCTCACTAATCCAGAGTACACAATAAATTATTTGTTAGACCAATCACCATTTAGATTCACAAAGTAGAAGAAACTCGTGAAAAACGTTTTCGAATTTTAGACTAGACTCGATACAAACCATAAAATGGTCAGCTACAACCTTACCAATAAGGAATTGCACATCTTTGTATCGTCTGCATATTTCTGGTATTATTCCTGCTAGCAGGTCTGTTCCTTTGCGATAAACCAATCGACTAACCACAACAATTGTTACTTAGGTAAGAAAACAATAACAAAATATAACCTGGAAAATGTTTGTATAAATTGATAAACTATCCAACTTGCAGAAAAATGAAAAATCTGCAAATTCTATGCAAATGAGGAAATCAACAAACACACTTAACATTATGGTGGAAAATACCACGACAATAAAGAAGCGTAGTACTTCCTTAGACCATTAAAAAAACAGTGAACTGTCCTTTCCTGAGTTTTTCCAACATTGACAGACTACATGCAAAAAGAAACCTATTGACTGAGAAAGTCAACAAGGGAATAATTTGGAAGTTGATTATTTGGAAACGTTCTTTTTTAAGAAAAAAATGGTTATGTTTAATGCCGGTTATGTTTCAGACAACACATAGCAGCAACTCACTTTTATTTTGATGTCGTTTTGAAGGATCTGGTGTAAATACTGATGCATCAACAGCATTTGGTATAACAGATACAATTTGAGGTACCAGTGAGGCTCTTAACACGGAATTCTCTTTGCTGAAATAAAAAAGTTCTACAATCAATTAATTCTAGTTAAAGGAATGTCTAAATAAATTTGGCCATAAACTGTATATCTTTGAAAACTAAACAAGTTTTTAGTACACATGCAAGATCTCTAAAGTTGCCATTAAATTTGCCTTTCAATTAGAAAAGTTTTCTCCGTATTTTAACAGCAGATAAAAAATTGAAAGACAGGAATTTTTTTATTAGCATATGAATTTTTGAAATCAGGCTCGGGTAGGCTTAGCATTAATTACAAAAGATGCTCTAATTATCCTAGGAATATGCTTATTTCCGCGACGTTCCAAACCCAATAACCAAAATAAAGAAAATAAAAAGAAAAGAGAAAATAAAGGCTCGCATTTATGCTTGTAATATGCTTACTTTTTTACTAACCCTGAGCCTAAATATGCTTATAAACGTTATGCTTATAAAACAACATGTAATTGGTTTTAAACTCAGATTTAAGGAAAGGTCACATTTATGGACATATGCATATACAATCCTAAATATAATAAAAACATTCAAGAGGAGTTAAAACTCATAATACTATAACAGATCTTTAAAGTGTAGTCTTTATAATCACTTATTTTTACAAGGTAGACTCAAAATAGTTAATAAATAATATGTTCGAAACGAGTCATCACATTCTCCATAAGATTTTTAGTCATAAACTATATGTTAAAGTCAATAGAGGTAGAAGACTTGGCTAACTGACTGGTTGGTTGATCATTATCTGATAGTGGAATGGCCCATGATAATGTATGCACAATTAATTTATGCATGAAACTCACCTCGTGTTTGAAACGCATATCACATGGTCGACATCACTAAGTGTGAACTCAAGAAATTTATTTGTGAGAATAGAACTAACATCTGCGAAACCAAAAAGGGAATGATCCGTGAATACTGTTTTTAATCCCATTGTTTTGCCATGTAACAATGCATCATGGGATAGCGTAGAAAATGCCTGAAATAAATTTTGATAGAATCATCAGATCGCATCAAATTTATCACGTTAAAAGGTGCAAATTATTTTGTAAACTAATGTTAAAATTTTGAATCATGAATTACAATGGTGTAGCAAGCAAAAAAATAAATTTATATTTCTGTAGCTCATTATAAAAACCCCGTTAACTTTCAGACTAGCAATTGCCGAATTTTTCAACGCTTTCTAGGGCTTTCAAGATCCCCCACATTTTTTGTTGTTGTTCAAGGTCTATTTTAAGGTTATTAAAGCTTACGTCTTACTCAAAAACAAGTTTATTTCATATGAACGAGCTTGGAAAGTTAAATTAAAAGCATCTTTACTTTCTTAAAAAACCTTTATTGGTTCTCAAGATTTTTGACTTGATGTTTCACAATTATGCATATATATGACATCATCAATGATAATTATAATGATTAAATATGAACATTTATTTCAATAAGTTCATAAGAAATCAACTTGTTTTCAAGTGGGAGGGAGGCTTTTAGCACACAGAAGTAATAAAAAGTTGGTACAATCAATCATCTAAAAAATACCAACGCTGGACATTATATTTTTAAGGTTTTTAAGGTACTCTTCTAAAAAGTTGTGGATATTCAGGGTTTTCAAGGTCCCTTGTTTTCTTTTAAGAATTTTAGTAGACTAAGTAAAGAAAAAGTTACATTCTTATTGACGCAGGACGCAGTAAAATAACACCGTTTCAAATAACCCAACTTCCAATACACGAGTGCTTGAAACGGTTTAAACCACATATTGATCGATCGATAGTAATGTTACGACCAACCCACTCGTCCTGAGCAGTTCATATTACGCATCATTATCTTCAACTTACTTGTGCGAAATCCTTCCACAATTTCAGACTGACTCTATTACTTGGTGCAATAAATAAAGTCATTTAAATCTGTTGTCTAATGAAAGATAAATCGTGGAAACTACTTACTGAGTGTCCATGTACAATAGATATGTTTTCTCGAATAAAAATGTTTCGTAAAGCTGGAAATGTTGAATACATCGTTGGCAGTATAACTTTGTTGTAAAACACGCCAAAAGGTAAGTAGTATACCTGATCAGAAATAAAAGAGGTTTCAAACTGTGCTTGTCATAAAAATAATGCTTGATTTATTTTAGTACTGCGATTTGGACTTGCATAATATTTGGCAGTGAGAAAATCTTCACTAAGTTGGACTACGAATATATATAATCGACAAAAAAACAATGCAGAGTTTTAAAAAATTGGAGTATTATTTACTTTGTAGTAACCTCTCTTGTAATTCCTTTTCGTTTTCTAAACTGGAATTTAAAAAATTAACCCTCGTTTTTTATATTTTGCAAAAATAATAAATTTGGATTATAATGTTGCAAATAAACATATAAAATTAAAACACGATTCAGACAAGGTTTTCAAAATTAAATTCATAGAATATAAGTGATACTTTTTCCTGAGTTCAATGAATATTTTTTGTACTGGAAGTACATGCTATTGATGGTGAGATATATGTTACGCTACGAAGAGAAGAAAAAAATCAAGCATGATCCCTAAAAACAAATGTAATTTTGATACAAGTAGCAGATCTAGACTCTACATCTTCGGTCACATTGTTTCGTTGTGAATCTTTTGTGGATCTACATCAAATACTTTTTTAAATAACTGGAAAATGTTTTGTTGGGTAACAAAAAAAAAGCTCTTCCAGAACTGAAAATAATTCCTGAATTTTCTTTAAACAAAACCTACCTTCAAATTATTAGTCAAGTATCTTACACCTTTTCTGTTGTCATAGGAATGTGTCACAATAACAACCTATTTTTAAGATAAATAAATTAACGTTATGAAGGTATAGAAACTGCTTGAAACGTAAAAAAAAATCATCAGAAACTTTCTCAAGGTCTTATTTAATGCGGAATTCTAATGACGCTGAGATGTATAGGCGCACTATTTCAACTACTGTTATAACATTTGGCAAATGCCAATGAAAAATTTCTAAAACTTGCACAATCAACTTAAAGTTTACCTCTTACAAAGATTTTATATGAATGAGCAAGAAAGATGTCTAGGAATTTGCATATTTTTGGAGAAAAAAAATTAATTGGTTCTTAAAAGTTTTGATTTAGAACTAGCTATGAGTGAAGTGTTATTTACCAAGTCATATAGGGTTAAAAAATGTTTTAAGCCTTTTAAGCCATAATTTCTCATATTTAGCAAAACTTATCTTGAGAACTGATAACCTTTTATAATGAGCCTAACTTATTTTTAGTGAGAGAAGTCGATAGCAAAAATAATGACCTTAAAAGTCGCTTATGCATTTCTAAAACATACTGGTATTACAACACTAACCATTCAAGGCTTACATCACTGTAAAAAACATTGCATTTGCAAAAAAACAATTAGCAACACTTAAAAAAAATTAATAATTAAATATTCTTAGTCTCCACATTGATGGGTTGATTTTGACAAATGTATGGCTATTTAATATTAAAGAAACACAGGCGTTTGCTTTTGGGTAGAATATTGAAAAATAAAATCTCCATTTTGATAGCACTTTGAACAGGATTGTGGGCAACAACTTCAACTAATATGTAGTGAGCAGTGTATTAAATTTAAAGAATTTACTACCTCTGTTGTCCTAATCTTAAACATACAAAACTCAGTTTATGACTTTTCCGATGCGTTTACAATCCCTTGACCATTCACAAATCAGAAAAAACTTGACCAATTAGGTTAAGCATCAATTGAGTATGACAACCCAAATAGTGTAATTAGAATAAATTTGGTTTTTGGAGCAATTATCAACATGTTAGTTACCTTATGACCTCTTACCAGTAAACATTGTGCTAACTGGTAGATATGACTTTCAACACCACCCATATTTGGATAAAAGAAATCAGATACCATGCTAGAAAAAAAAAATGAAAAAATAATTATAATATTATAGCTGAAACTACAAAAGTAAAAATTTGCATGGGATCAAATGTTAACAGAAATGTGAAATTCATTCTTGCTTTAGCTACAATTTTCTTTTAAGTTATACCTAAGCTAAATGGTAAAAAGACCTACTGCCAGAATTTCTGACACCAAATTTGACATTGCATCCAAGTTAAATCCACAGTTTTTGTTAAATTTTGTAACAAAAACTGCACCGTCCCACGTTCTTACTAAGATTTGAATTCTATTTCATTCAGAGAAACACAAGAGGAGGCATTAGCACTAAATTTAAGCCCACAGCCTTTTTTTTCATTTAAATTCAAATTTCCTGAATTGCATTGCATCACTATCATCTTATTCATTTACTTTCTCATTCTTGATTATTTTGAATTAAAATACTTGAAATTCTCCAACACAACCAAGCCTGCCTAAAATATTAAATTTTATCATTTTCTTAATGATAGGGAAATAAAACAGAAGAGTACTTTAAAATATATGTTTTATTAAAAATGAAATGTAAAAAAAGCTCATTGGAGAAAAGACAGTAAAAGTCTAATTTCCTCAATATACACATTCACCTGGGAACGTGAAATTTGAAAGTATAACAAAAAGTTACCAGATGTTGTGTTTCATATTGATAATCTTTTAAACATTCGAGAAAACACTGCTCCAACGTTTTCATTACATCTTTCGGCAATTATTTGTCATCTATGTCAATCCGGTCATATTGGTGAAAATTGTTATTAATTATTATTCTTAACTACAAAAGAAATAGTCAAAAATAATTTATTTTATGGCTATGGAATTCAATTTCTGAGTCCCTCACATGTAGGCTAACGTTTGTTTTGCTTAGTACTTTATTGTCAGAAATTTTTGTGGTTTTACCTTTTCATTTGGAAATACGCAAGATAATATTCCACGAAATATCAGGATTTTTTGCAAACTCTTGAAAGTCTGGAATTAAAAATTTTTTTTCCATTAAAAAATTATATAATACTAGTCGTTAGCCCGTGGAAAAATCCACGGGTTCGCCCGTCCTTTTTACACCGCATTGCGTGTGTCTTGCTACTTGCGCAGCTAAGCTAACATTTTGCATGACAGACAGACAGACAGAAAGACGTATACGGGTATTTTAATATAGAAGATTATATTATTATATTAATTATAATATTATTATATTAATTACAAAAAAAATTCACGTTTTTTTTGCGAATCATGTAATTTTCTTCTGCATAGATTGATGACAATAAAGCACCTTTAACAATGGTCCTTATTTAAAGTTAAGGGAAATTGCCAAATCATACAAAATTAGTTATCATGATCATACAATTAAGGGCTACATTACAAAAACAAAGTAAACAGATAGTTAAATGGCCAAACAAAACAAACAACAACAATTAGTCAACATATACTTTTTATACTTTACAGCAACCATTAAACACTGAAATACATGAAACTAACACTGAAATACATGAAATTAACACTGAAATACATGAAATTAACACTAAAATACATGAAATTAACACTGAAATAAATGAAATTAACACTGAAATACATGAAATTAAAAGACATTAAACTAGAATCAACATTGGAAACAAGTTAGTAATTGGCTAGTTAGAGCACAGACATATTGCCTAAAACAAAGAAAAATGCTGTAAAATTGTTTTTATATTAGAACATTACTAACCTTAATTCCATATAGGGCTAGTGATTATATATCAGTTTAAAAAACTTTAATTGATTCCCATTCCTATCACAAGATACATGAGATTTTAGGAGGTTTAAACTTCTAAAAATTTTGTACTGGCAGTACATGTTATTGATGGTGAGATATATGTTACGCTACGAAGAAAAGAAAAAAATCAAGCATGATCCCTAAAAAGGTATGTAATTTTGATTCAAGTAGCAGACCTAGACTCTACATCTTTGGTCACATTGTGTCTTTGTGAATCTTTGATGGATCTACATCAAATACCTTTTTAAATAACTGGAAAATTTTTTGTTGGGTAACAAAAAAAGCTCTTTTAACAAAAACAATCAGAAAGAACTGGATAAACTGGGAAATGTTACTTATATTAAATGGCACACACAATGACTCATCACAAATGGTACAGTCCACAAAATCTCAGAGTATAGTGCCAGAAACTACTCCGCAAAGATACAGCCATTACAAAAAGAAAGAAATTAGAATCTAATATGCCAGCAGCAGAAATTATGAATAAACAGCTCAAACATTTCAACATTTATTGGTAAATAGTAAATTTATGAACAGATTTATCCCAAAAATAATAATGAAAAATTATGAAAGGGAAATCTGAAAGGCACAGGAAAACCATTATCATACCTACCTTTACTTGTTGAAGACAAATGAATGGTCTTCATTTACTAATAACTCTACTATCTCTACAGCAAAAACAAAAGCTCTCGTAATTGATTTGAAGCCATTATGAGATTTGAGAGTAATGCTGATACTGATTTGTCCAGACATTGTAAATGCAGAAAGGGGTTTTGAAGTCCGAAGCAAGCCTTATTCAAAATTTAATTTGGGTTATTCCAGGTTAAAAATAGTGCCCGGAACGTAAAAAAAAAAAAAAGAATATGTCTAAAATATAAGTGTACGGTTAAGTTTCTTGTGCCAATCAAAAACACTAGCTGACAAATATAAAAGTTGTTTCCTAGAGAAAAACTAAAAGTGGTCACAAAATAAAAAGATGGTGTTATGGTCCTAACAGTCTAAATGGTTGTTTTTTCACATGCCTTTTTATGGGGTCAATGTCAAGGCAACTTTTTGGCTAATAAATAGAAAGGAAAATGTTTAAATAGATAGTTGTTTAGACAAATTTCCTTAAAAAACTTGCTTTATCATGAGAACAACTTACAGAAGAAATATATGATTTTTGTAAAACAAAAATTGACAGTTATATCGTAAGGCGTAGGTTACCATATATGCGTCGTATTTAACTCCAGGTTTCTTCTCATGAGTTGTATTCTATTTACTTCAAGCTTTAGAACTGTGTTTTCTATATTTCTTTATAAAAAAAATTAACATTTAAAATTGTACACTTTTATAACTTTGTATACTTCACCTCATTACCTCATCAACCATGTGTACACTGGGTATGCCACACTCTGTTGATTCCTAAATGGCATACACTAACTTTTCAAGGCAAACTCAGTAAATGTCACATAATGTAAGACTAGTTCATGAGCGTTTGTTAACATGTAATGTTTAAGTTGCTGTTTCATGTATACAGTAGACTCAGACTGAGAAATTAAACAACCAATACTAGTACAAATAAACATTCAAGAAATTAGCTCTTGTAGAAGAGTATAAAAAAAGTTATTAAAACAGTTAAGATTAGCAACAATAATTCAAGTCATACAATGAATGTTTTATAAAAAAAGGTGCAAATTATCATGGAGGGTATAATTTGCAAACTCAAAACCACAAAAGAGCAAACATGAAATGACATTTCGAAAATGGAGAGTTATTGCCAGTGATGACAGATTATAAAATTAGGAGAATGGTTAAAGTGATTAAATACAATTGTAAAGCAACTGTGCTAACCTTCGTGGAGGTTGGATATGTTTATTTAGCAGGGCGTTGCGTTATTGACTACATAATGTAGTGTAGCGAACTTTAACATATTTAATGTATTATATATACTTAAAATAATACATCTACTTGACATCACAGAACTTGAGAAGTTGAAATAAAGATCAGCTAATTTTTATGGTAAACAAGCTAGAATCGGAAATATTGAAAAGAAGCTGTCAGAAATTCAAGGTAAGCTGTCTGTTGCAAGGAACGCCACTAATCTGTTGTGCAAGAGAATTAGAGAACTAAAAATACCCTGCTCAGAAAAGAAGCAGTAGGGTCGTTGTGAGTGTTTGTAGTTTTGTGGCATTCCAAATTTCAGTTAAACAAAAAGGTCTAGAAGAAAAAGTAAGATTTATTCTACGTAAAATTGATGTTGACATTCCTTTAGAAAGCATAAAAGCCTGCCATAGAATTGGTACAAAAGGAACGATCATTGTTAAATTTTTAAAAAAAATGAATGAACGTCAAAAACATTGTGACTAAAAAAATACAGAATGACATGGACCTAGACATACTGTTTCTCCCAAAATCTACACGTATCTACATCAATGAAAGCTTATGCCTAACCTATCAAGATCTCTGGTATAAATGTAAGACACTTTGGAAGGAGAAACAAACTGATTCTTTTTGGACAAGTGATGGGAGAGTGAAAACTAAAATAAAAAGAGTAGGTAACGCTGTTTTTATAAAACATATTTCTGATTTGGAGAAATTATTTCCTAATCAAGAAAAAAGGTGTGGTGATGTTTTCTCACCATTATGAATTTTCAGATTTTTTATTCATGTTTTTTTTTTACATATTTAACATTTTGTGGTTATTGATAGGTTGTATCCTATAAAAATTCAGCATTCCACAAAAGCTTCTAGTTGCAAGCATTTGGTAAAGTGTATGTGTCAGCTTGAGAGTGGACAGCAAATCAATCCTTTAACAGCGGATAAAATACTGATGATTAAGCACAAGTTGTGTTCTTGTAAAAACATTATGCTGAAGGATATTAAATTTTTGTCTTTCAAACATCAGAAGGCATCATGTGGAATGATAAATTGTGTATTGGTGATTCGAAGAGGTGTGATTATTAGTAATACAATACGATTTCACAATTCTCTATGCTGTAAATATTATTTTGCCATGCTAAATTGGAATAAAAATTACAAAGATAGGAAAAAGAAAAGTGATTATGTATAGATGTACCACAATCATATTTCAGAAGAAAACTTACAGAGAAAAAGAAGGAGAAAAATCTAAAGCTAAATTTTTAATGATGTCTTAAAGACGAATTCAAAAGATTGTGATAAAGAAAATTATTTTTGGGTTCAAATACTTTATCATATGGTGTAAAAGAAAACAAACTAATGAAAACCAGACAAAGAAAATTCACAACAAACCATGTGCTTCAAACACAGATAGCTAATTTGCCCAGTCTCTTAAAACTGAATTCAAATTGTGGTATATACTGTTGAAACCTAAAGAAATTTACAAAAAGACTTACACCAATTAGTTTAGAAATAACTATCTCATTGCTAATGAATCATCTCATAACTAAATTTAGTAGATTTTGCGCTTTCAAGAAATGAGATTAAACAGTTCCCCAAATATAGAAAGATTCAAAATTCCAAAAACTACTTTACAAAGACAATAAAAACGAATTGTTACAAAACTATGAAATTGTGTGAAACTACCTCTGTTTTCACTGCGAATTAAAGGAAAAAACTGAAAAGCTGATGGTGAATC
The DNA here is from genome assembly GCF_029227915.1 of Hydractinia symbiolongicarpus. Taxonomy (NCBI): domain Eukaryota; kingdom Metazoa; phylum Cnidaria; class Hydrozoa; order Anthoathecata; family Hydractiniidae; genus Hydractinia; species Hydractinia symbiolongicarpus. The sequence goes on along the minus strand of NC_079885.1, from coordinate 11,689,752 downwards.
TGGAAAAACTTGGTTTTGTGCTGACTGTATGGACATGGATAAAATAACAAGAAGGAATGGATGAAATCTTCTTTAAGTGGCTCAAGCAGTGGGAGGAGTTGTCTTAAAAAGACGATAGTAGTCTTGAACCACTTGATCATTTGGTCATTTATTGCACATCAATTATGAAGCAATTTCATTTACATCTGCAAATGTAATACCACATACCACTGATTTGTTACATCTGCTTGTCTCGGTGTTCGAAGCACTGAAGGTTAAGTACTGCATAAAAGGCTCTGGAAAACAAAGTCAAATTTTTTTACAATAATATCAAAATCATAAGTTGTTTTGTTCATTATCATTTTGAGCTTTGAACATATCAATACTCTGTTACAGATTCTTATTGTTTATATTAAAGGTGCTCCATTTTCCCTTTAAATCATTCCCAATATTTAACAAGACGTTTTAACAATTCATGTGTGGTAATTAGGTCAAAAAAGCAAACAAAACTTGGCTGTGGAGAATCGAAACGCGTTTAAAGGGAAGAAGGAGTAAAAAGCAAAAAGAAAGAAAACAGCAAAGCCAAAACTGACGATGAAGCACAATTAAAAAGTGTGAAAGAATTAACTCTTTCAAGTAAAGGAAGCGATGATGAAGATGATGTTGCTGCAATGTCTTTCCATCTGCTCCTGGTGGTGCATGCAATTACCTGTTCAATATGTGGAAACGCATATCACCACCTTTTACTAAAAAAGACCTCATCCGATCATGGCACTTTGGCTTTCTGGTGGAAAAAACGGTCCAGTGGATTGTATAAAGCTGGATAGTCTTAAACCAGCCTATGCACCATTGTCAAAAATCTTGCAAGAGTTTCCTGGCCATCTACGCAAAAATGTAAGTGATCTTGTTGTGCCTATATTAAAGTTGTTTACTGAAAGTCTCATACCTTAAGAAACATTAATGGCTTATGCTCTAAAAAAATTACCGAATGACGTAATATATCCTATAACTGAGAAAAATGCTGCCCCTTTCTATTCCAAAGGAAAGATATAGAGGTAGGGCAATTTCGGTACAATGCACAAATTTACCCAAGTTGTGTCCTATGTTCATGTTCACCCTATCTGTGGTGTAAGTTGAACACAGGCAAAACAACTTGAAGTACGTAATTCACTGCAACTGTGGGTAAAAAACCCAAGCTTAAACAGTTCAGGATATGTCATGGCTTTAAAAGATATAGGTTGGTTGTAATAAAAATCGCTGCCGCTAATGCATGTATGCAATGTTTTGTAATGTGGTTTTTTGGTGCTTAATCATATACAAGTAACAATGAGCATACTTTACCAGTAGTAACCTTCTTACACTTCTAAACGGAACTTATTCAATTGTAATGAAAACCATCATCATCATCATCATCATTCTCGGCTTAACGTCCGTTTTCCATGCTAGCATGGGTTGGACGGGGTATATTAATGACCCTCTTCCAATCTGATCTAGACTGTGTTAGATCTAAACTCAACTTCTTTTGTACCAAGTCTGTCCTTATAACCTCCTGCCAAGTCTTTCTCGGTCTGCCTCTGGGCTTTGCCCCAGGAACTATCAAGTCTCTACATTTTCTTACCCAATTATACTCCTCCATTCTTTCCAAGTGCCATAGCCAATTCAATCTTCTTATCTGGATAACATCTTTAATTCTACAGAGACTTAGCCTGCTTCTTAGCTCATCTGAACTCTTTCTGTCTCTCAGACTGGCATTACACATCCACCTAACCATTCTCATATCATTCCTTTCTAAACGGTCAAGATCTTCCTGCTTCACTGCCCATGTCTCACTACCGTACAACATAACACTTCTTACACAGGCCTCATACAACCTACCTTTTACCTCAATTGACAGGACTCTGCTAGTCAATAAAGGAAGTAACTCTCTAAACTTTTTCCAAGCAGAACCTATCCTGCAAGTAACACTTCTTTCAACACCCCCTTCACTGCCCAACATATCACCTAAGTAACAGAAGTTCTTAACTATCTCTAACAAGCCACTGTTGTACATCATCAAAGCTGGAAATACTTTATTCTCTATAATCTCACCTTTGCAACGCTTGCATACAAACTGTATGCCAGCTCTTAACCTTCCACTAATACTACTGCACTTCTTATGTACCCAATGCTTGCAAGTCTGAAAAAAAATTGAGTTACTACCAACCCCTTTCCTGCAAACTCCACAAGGCCACTTTCCAACTACAAGGTCACACTTGGCTGCAATGCTACTTATCATGACTTTACACTTTGCTGTGTTTACCTTCAGCCCTTTCTCTTCTAGTCCTTTTTTCCACTTCTCAAACTTTTCAACTAATTCTTCCATCGACTCTGCTATGAGAACCAAATCATCTGCATACAATAACTCCCATGGGCAACCTGTTCTGAACTCCATCGACAGCGCTTCTAAGACTAGAATAAACAACAAAGGACTAAGTACAGAACCCTGATGTACACCAACATTTACACTAAATTCATCACTAAGTGAATCGTTAATCCTGACACGACTTCTAGCATTGCTGTACATAGACTGAACCATCGTAACTAGCCACTCATCCACACCTAATTTTCTCATAGCCCACCAAATAACTTTACGTGGCACTCTATCAAAAGCTTTCTCTAAATCTACAAAGGCAAAATAGAGATTCTTTCTCTTTCCTAAATACTTTTCCTGAAGCTGTCTGAGTAAAAATATTGCATCTGTAGTGCCACGCCTTGGAACAAAACCAAATTGCATCTTATCTATATCAATTCTTTCTCTAAGTAACTTATCAATCACTCTTTCAATAACTTTCATTACTTGATCAACCAACTTCAAACCTCTATAGTTACCCCTTTCTAATGCATCACCCTTGCCCTTGAAACAATTCACTATTACACTCGACTGCCACTCACTCGGAATAGCACCATCCTTTATAATCTGGTTAGCAAGACTTGTAATAAGCTCAACTCCAATATATCCAGATGCTTTTACCATCTCTGCAACAATACCTGATACTCCTGCAGCCTTGCCAATCTTCATTTTCCTAATAGCCTCCACTACCCATTCTGTCTTGATCTGCATGGCTGGCCCTTCTACGACATCATCATCAGACAAATTATCCTCGTCCCAATCAAACTCAGTGTTAAGCAACCTCTGATAATGATTCTTCCAAGCTACCCTTTTCTCCTCCTCTGTGCTAGCCAAAACACCTTCATCATTACGTATACACTTCTCACCTACAATATCTTGATTAGTCTTCTTCATTTGCTTTGCTATCTTGAATACCTCATTGCGCTGGTCTTCCCTTCTTAACACATCTGCAAATCTGTTTCTCTCTGCTTCTGATTTTGCCTTATACACTGCTGTACGAGCCCGACGCTTAGCTTCTAAGTAAATATTTTTACTACCACCTGACTTCCACTCTTTCCAAAGTTTCCTCTTTTCCTTTATACACTGGTCAACCTCATTATTCCACCACCAGGTCTGTCTATGTCTAGCTGGTCCTTTCGTCCACCCACAGGTATCATCAGAAGCTTCTAGAAGACAATTCTTCAAAGTAGTCTAAGTACTTTCAACATTGTCACTATCACATTGACTATTGTAGGCTAAGTGCTGAACTTTTGCACTAAATTGTCTTGCTACAATCTCTTCGTTCAGCTTCCAGACTTTTCGACGGGGCCTGTACTTTCCCTTGGCTTCTCTGACACTCTTCAAGATAATATCACAAACCAGCAACCTATGCTGGGAAACACACTCTTCCCCCGATATAACTTTCACGTCCTTCACCACTTTCTTGTCCGACTTTCTAACCAAAAAGTAATCTATCTGTGTCTTACAACCACCTGACTCATATGTTATCAGCCTACTCTGTCTCTTACTGAATGATGTGTTGCAAACCACCATGTCCGTTGCCATTCCAAACTCAAGCAATCTCTCCCCTTCCTTATTTCTGCTCCCAAATCCATAGCCTCCATGCACACCTCTATAACCTTCAGATGACTTCCCAACATGACCATTAAAGTCGCCGCCCACCATGACAAGTTCAGTGTCTCCAAACTTTGATGTGACTGCTATTAATTCATCATAAAACTTATCTTTATCTTCCTCACTGAGTCCACACTGTGGAGCATAAACTGACAGAAAAGTGACAATCCTATTACCTATCAAAAACTTTATCACTATAATACGACTATTAACACGTATAACATCTATTACTTTTTCTACCCACTTCTCTGCAACGAATATGCCAACTCCTCCATATCCATCACTATTACCAATCCAAAAAAGCTTATACCTTGCCCTCCTACCTTCCACAAATCACACTAAAGCTCCTCTTCACCTAACTTCCTGAACACAACACATATCAACAGATCTACGTTCTAACATTTCAACTGCTTCACCTGCTCTACCTCTCAGAGTACCAACATTTACACTAGCCATCCTCAACCTAGTGTTATCTACCTTGTGATGTGATAGCTGGGTAACGGTCTGACGATGCTCACATCTGACATCTGTCCTACCGTGCGCGACACCTTCACTCCTTAGAGTTCCAGCCCCGTTTACGCAGTTTGTCTGATTAACTATTCTTACGGCCATTAATAAAGAGTTTTGGCATTGTTTTACAGCTGGATGCCCTTCCTAGCGCCAACCGTTCACAGACCGGACTGGGTGTTTTTTAAAGTGACACCATCACTTTAAACTAAGGTATGGTGGAGGACGTTCAACTCCTCTCTTGTCTCTTAAGGAAACCATTCAACTATAATGCAGCAAAATTAAATTAATTAATTAAATTAGCCATCACTGCAGAGCATTATCTTGTCTCCTTGATATCTAACCAGCTCTGATTATAAGTAGGCTCGCTATTATTGAAAAGGAGATGGAAGTATTTTGCAGGGTAGTTTCATCAAAATTAGGGACAAAAAACCTGCAAACAGGGAAAATATCATTCTTCCTTTTGAAAAAATTATACATTTTTCCAATGAAACACACATAAGAGTTTCAAACATGAAAATCAACCTGGCAACAGAGCTGTCCTATTTATTCATGACAAATTCTTTGATGACTTTCAAAAGGCGTATTCCAGTGGTGGGAAGAAGGATTTAATTCAAATTACCTATCTGTTTGAGATTCTGTTAGCAAAGTCGGGCTTTGATGGACACAGAGTTATTAGCTATATTTATGTTTTATTGCTTGTACTTTATATTTTCTGTATAAGACGAACAAAAAAATGAAAAAATTACATCCTATATTAGTAAAGCATATCTATTTTCTATTTCGCTAATTAGTGATACTTCCATTGGCACTCAACTGCCATTTACAAAAAGTCCAAAAAAGTTTCCCTAACTGCTTTAGCATGTAAAGAAGCATCGTGTCCACGTTAATGAACTTTTACAGAATAAAGCGATTCAGTAGGTGTTTCGCCACGCCATTCCCCTCTGCCATTCCACTTTTTCCAAAACTTCTTCCAAAATGGTATCGACAAATTAATGTGGATGGTATACATTGGCTGATTTAGTGCTTTTAATCAACAAGTTATGGAGGGTAAGTTTATATAATCAACCACGGTCTTGATTCATAGCAGAATGGATCAATTAAAAATAATAATCATTTGAGCAAACTATTTGACTGTTACCTTTACACATACAAACTTGAACAGTTTTTTAGGGAAATTTACTTTTTGTTGTTTTGATTTTTTTTTCTGAAGCATCAAATAAAATAAAAATACAGACCTTAGAAAAAAGATTGCACTAAAAGAATTTTTTCAGGAAGATAAAGTGATAAGGAAGTTTAATTCTGCATCATTAAGCTAAATTTATTAGGACAGTGCAAAGTTCAATCAGGGTTGCAGCTCTTTCATAGAGTCAAATTTAAGGAAATTTGAGGACTTTTAATAAGAATCTTTAATTTTTTCTTAAAAAGATGGTGTTTTAATAAAAAAAATGAGAAGATTTAATAAAATTTTTATACCTTTCCAAAAGATTCCAGAACATTAAAGGAGATTTAAAGGTATTGCCATAAGTAAAGAAAAAATTATTGCTGTGTAAATGTAGTACTTTAATGCATTTTGAAAGTAAAAACATGTGACAGGTTATAAATTGCGAAAATTAAAATTAAGGAGATTTGAAGACAGAGCTGTGACAACTGTTAAGCTTAAAGGTACAATACTATATCTTTATAATGGATTTACAAAGATTTTTGCAAAAAAGCGTCTAGAGTTACAGAAATGCTAAATCTTAAATGGGTACTAAATGTCATCTAACTAGCCAATCAATAATGATTTAAAATCAGCTAAACAGGGAACGTTCTGTTGTTTCTACTTTTTGAATTTTAACAAGGTAACAAAAATTTGCCACAATAAAAACACTAACAAGTCCTGATATAAAAATTCAACAAATCATCTTGTCTAAAAAATTAAATTAACAAAAACACTGGATGCAAACATACTGCAATTTTAATAAAATAAACGAATGACAAAATGACAAACAGGTAAAGCCCATCTCTTGAAGTATGTCGCAAAGATCAATAAGAAAGTGACAGGATATTGGTAGCAACATTACATTATCTTTTCTTCGTAGTTTCTCAATCCTTGAGGAAACAATAGTCCTAAAAAATACAGATATTTTCAAATATAAAATTAAGGATTTCCTAATAATTTTATCATATGAGAACACAGAATTTAACCTTTGCCAGCTATTTTCAAAAACCTTCAGTTTCTGACTTCAATTTATGAAAAATCTCTCTGAGACCTAACATTTAGGAAATACTTATTGCCTTTAAAATTTAAGGATTTTATAACATTTTTATTATATTGAGAGTACAGAATTTTATGTTTGCAGGCCATGTTAGAAATATTTAGATAGGCTGTACTTACACATCCTATCAATTTCTAAAATTCCTTAGTCTGCTCACAATGACCATATAGTTTTTCAAGAACAATTTAAAGGGAAACATAGGTCTTTTTTTTTGCTGTTTTAAAAAAAAGTGTGATAATGTTGAATAAAGGAGTAACTTAAATTTTAATGGTTATAACATCATATTTGTGTCATATAACTTCAGTCAATGGAAACGTATTCTATTGATCACTATATGTGATTTTAAAAAAAACTATGGATAATGCATCTATATACTTTGGACTAAAAAATAAAAATAAAAATAATACTTGTAATTTGCTTAATATCTATTATTTTAAAGAAGCCTTTTTTATGAATGTTTATGTCTCTGAAAGAAAAGTTAAAAAATAATTCGAAAACTCTACTCCCCGTTACAAACATTTTAAACAGAAAAAACAAATACAAGTTCTCCAAGTATTAACCCTAAACAATTTTTCAATGGTCAGCATTAAAACCATAATTTAGACTGAATCGTTGACATGCAGCCCTTTTCAGAAATTAGGAATGATATGAACATTGAGCATAAATAGATATAGAAAAGAAAGTGTTATTTTTGAATAAAAATAAAAAAAAAAGTTGAAACTAAGCATCAGCAAAAAAATACCTCTAAAAATATAACTGCTAAATTTTTCAAACGTTGATTGGAAGACTCTGCTAACTGCTTCATACAATCTGTAATTTCTTCAGAAGCTATCTCTAAACAGATAACAACTAAAGTTTAATGGCACATACCAATACTAAATCCAGCTTTTTATTTTTACAACTTGATGACATAATCAATAACAGATGTTGAACACATAAAAACTTGTCACAAATCTAGGGCTCCATAAAGAAAGATCCCACAATATGCAGTTACAATACAAATATACTAAACTACCATTGCGAAATTAAAAAACTACACCTTTTTTACTTTCTGGCGTCACCAAGAACATCAATGTGGTTATTGCATTTAAAACAGTTTCTTCATTAGAACTACAAAATGAAAAAAAACACTTTTATGTATAAGCACCACTCGTTTATATTACGGTTACTCCTTGGGAGGTATCGAACTATCCTTAACCTAATCAGATGATTCAGATACAAGCTTCTAGGGGGTTCGTACTAATGTCATTTTAAAGATGTATCAATGATTCAAAGAAGATTTGTAAGCCCTACCTACAACTATAGACATATAATTTAAAATGAGACGGATAACAGATTCACAAAATTTAAACTTGTCAAAGTTTAATTGTCAATGTTTAAAGCGGACTTAGGACTTAGGATCTACGTAATTTGGTTAAATCTGACGTCATCACAACTATTTCTTTGTCTTCAGTCTGCCGTCTGCAGAGTATTGACTATTTGGTACTTTTGTCCATATTTTAAAAACTGATGAAAAAATTGCCTTTGTTTCAGGAATTTTGTTTACGATTGTGGAAGGAGAATTATGTTTTTTATTGCCTGGAGTTTTTTCTGTTTTCATATGTATAGTCTGCAGCATAACCAATCACTGATATCAAGCATAAAATTATACATAATTTTTATTTTTACAAAAAGGTTTACCATGTACAATTTTGAGAGCAACTCAACCCGTGTTTCTACATATTCAAGTATGAACATTTAATGCACTGTAATAAAATAACAAAGGCAAAGATTTCTTTGTGCATTAATATAAGTTTTTGGTAACTGTCTGCATGATGCAATACAGCTTGGACTCCTTAAAGTTTTTAACTTACCTAGATAAACAAGCAACAGCAGCATTCACTCCATCATTCTGCAAAATATACTCCTTGTTTTCTTTATCTATAGATATACAAAATATTTATTAAAAGTTCTCAAAAACTAAAAATTCTCTGTACCAATGTGAAGGACTGAAAATCACAATTGAAGCACGAATAGGCTTTGTACCATATAAAAAATGTGTATTTTATTCCCCTAATGTATAACAGATACTGTAATAAATTCTAATTATTCACATTAGTTCTGACAACGAAGATGCATACCAAGACAGAGATTACACAAGCCAGAAATTCCAAATTCTACAAATTGGTCATCCTTCTCACTTGTCATATCTATACATAAATACATAAATAAATAAACAGTACAACATTGCAAAACTATCAAATTTAAGTTTTCCTGTTAATGCAGAAAGAAAAATTTAAAAACAACATGTTTTTTTTAAATTAGCTTTCCTCTGTGACTAGAGCCATGATCACATTAAAATACTCTCTACAATTCCTAAGAGAATAAGTAGAGAGTATTTTTTATAATATTTTTCTGGATACAAATAATATTCATGTGATCATGGTCAGACCTGAAAGCTCATTTAAAAAATATATTGCTTTTTAGTTTTATCATATTGGCCATGTTCACTTTATGTTTCAGAGTAGAAAAAATAGTGTTGTAGAAGCAATCTAACTGGGGTGGCCTTAATTTAGCAATTTCACATCAATATTTGTACAAATAGGATGGAATATAAAAAACCGCATTTCTATGTACTGAAATCAATCTACCTGTAAATTTGCTAGTCAAGAATATTCAACCCTACCATAATTTTTCTAAATAAATTTAAGTTAATTTTTGTCTGACCTTGAATCTACTGAAAATGTTGAGAAGTAATTTTCCAAATGAAATAAAACTCTTAATAAGGATGTGAAATTTAATTTTCATGCAGAACTATTAACTTTATAAATAAAAAACTCAGACATTGTGTCAGTATTTAATCAATATTACAGAATTTACAGGATACAGGCCAAAGTTTTTAATTCACTCTACTGTTTGTTTTTAGTCGAAAATGGTGATTGTGTTACAAAAGATAGTTACTTACCAATAAATAAATCAATAACATTGAGTTTTCTTAGATACTCATAGTTCATTGGATCATAGGCGAAATTTGCTAAGTTCCCCAAAATCTGCCTTTTTGATTCTAAGGGTAAAAAAGTATAAAACTTTATCTATAAAAAATTAAATCAAATCAAAAATAAAAATTAAAATAATAACAAAGCTTATTCAGAGGGAAAACATTTTTCATGAACAGTGAAGCAAGAAGCTTTTCAGTTTCCATATGGAATGTTATGCAGTTTTTTTAATACCACAATGTAAATATTTTTTCCATTAAAGTGCAACTAATAATCAGGTCCCTGAAACTAACTTTGCGATGCATGTCTTTTTAAAGTAAAAATAAGTGGGGTGGACAGGAAATTTCGAGAAAAAAATTTCCAGGACTTTCTGGGACTTTTATAAATCTGAGTTGATTTGCCAATTTTCAAGGATAATGTTCGAACTAATGTTACCAACAAGTTTGGACTGTTACACTATAAATGGTATAAAAGCTTTAAAAGTAAAGGGGTAAACGTAATGAATCATAAGACAGTATTTAGCTTCTTCAATTTGATTAAAAGTCAGCCTTCAACAGGAAAAAAAAATTATTTTTTCGTAAAAGCCTTTTTTTCAGGATTATTATTAAGTTTTCTGTTTTCATGATTTTGTTCTTAAATGGGGTATTTTTTCAGGACTAAATATATTTTTCTTCAAATTTTTAAGAATAAGGTAAGGTCAGAGTGCATGGATTTGAAAAAAAAATATCCAGTGTGACTTTAAAAAGGTTTCGTATAAAATAATGTGTTGCTTACCTTCTTTGTGAGTGTCTTGGAATTCGGTGACAAGAGCTTGCAAATATTCAAATCTTCCTCTTCCACTCTTATCTCCTTTTTCATTCACGTACTCTTTTGTTGAAAACATTATGCTTACACTTTTCAACTTTCATTTTCAATAGTTCAAAATTTACTTTTTTCAACTTAAAAAATAGTACGCTAGTTAATAAAGTATTCAAAATATTCAAAATAAGAAGGCAAGTAAAACAAGAAAACAAGAAGTCAAGGCAATACAAACAAAAAATGCCAGTCCAGCGTGCCCACTCAATATCTACTCATTATTTCCTGACATTTTTAGCCTGTATTTCCTCATTTGTTTTTCGAGCTATAATTGGACCTGAAAGCTACTGGAAGTACATAATTATTGGAACCTTAAGTTGCCCTGCAAAGAGAACAGTTTCCCTGACATACCACAGGAATTGCTGATATTTCTGGTAATTTTAGACTTTTCTGACATTCTTGACACACCAGAAATCCTGTCTTTGTTCAAATAAAATGGCTACAAATAATTATTTTTTTTACCACACAACATTATGTTGTTTATCTCTAAGTCCTTTAAATATTGTACCATGCGGCAACTCAATTTACATCCATCCTAAGTTACAATTCTTTCTACATAAAGAGTCGTCGAACATGTGAAGAACTATCGATCTGAGTTAAACACAAATAGCAGCCTGATGTTATGTCACTACAATCATGGACATTTTATCTTTGCAAAAGCTATTTTTTAGCCGTTTTTCGAAAAAGCCAAATGGCATTAATTGTCCAATGCTCTACAGTCTGACAGCTCCATGAGTTTTCCTTTGACAGATGTGTAGACTGAGTAATTGAAGTTAAAAATGTCCTCTGAGCATCTAATCTAGGCGTGTTGAAGTCAGCAAAAAATAGAATAATTAAGATTTCGTATCTCATCAAATAAATTTACTGTGAACATTAAGTTTGGAGTGTGTATTAATTATATAGAAGCACAATTGCTTATGGCATTTGAGATTACATTAAATATAAAACGCTGTTATATAAAAGACATATTTCCGTCAAAACTAAAAAAAGTCTAAATCAATAGAGGTGTATATCTATGGATATAACAGCATAAAAAACATCATACTTTCAGTATTTCGACACTAAATCCTTTCACTATCTACAGAAATTTTCCAGTCTGTTACTTTTTAAAAGAAAAAAGACGACAGTAAAAAATAATATAAGTTGATATTATGAGTACATTTTAATGTGGTTTAGGCACATGACCATCAACATAAAAGTTTCTAGTAATTTTTGGTAAAGTTAGCACAATTCCATCCATTTCTTTTGTTAATATAATTTGGCAACCCAGTCTTGAGTTATCCTGCAAGAAAGGAGCCATATCCAACATGTCTTCCTCCTCTTCTAAAGGTTCTTCTAATGACTCAAGGTACTGATCAGCAACATACACATGACACGTTGAGCATGCTAACGAGGCTTCGCACGCTCCTTCAAGATCGATATTGTGTCTATGGGCAAGATATAATGCATTGTCTCCAACCCTAGCCCTCACATGGTGCTTAACATTTTCTCTGTCTATATACGTAACATTGACTGCTTCTTCATCCGGAATGGGTTTGTCATGTTCACCACCCCCATGTAGCATATAGTTCGTGGTGGATAATTTTCGCCTATGTATGCTTTCTATGTGTTCTATATTAGTATTGATTTTTATTGTCTGATAAGACGGGGAAAACAATCTTTGTCGCAAATGATTTGGCAAAACATTATAACATAAGGGTCTGTGTAAAGAACGTTGCATCAAGGTTTTTATTCGTGAGAGGAAACCTGTATGCATCTTTTAGTTGGTGAAATAAGTCATTGCATACTTCTAAAAAAACAGCAAAGTACTTTAAAGAAAATAGTCTCTAAAAAATACATCTGTAGCTCCATCAAAAAATGGTAGTTAATTGTTAACAATTGAAAGTAAAAAATAAATTTTCTTTGCCAGTAATTGCTGTCATTACTTAAATAGTATTTAAAATACTATTAAATGCAACAGACTAGACAAGAGTAATCCATCAGTCTATTTTATTTTGTCCTTATGGAATGTTGCTAAAGACAAAATACTTTTGTGAACTTTTTAAATTAGTCAAAATGTACCAAGCTAGTATTGTTTCAAAGAGTACTGTGAACAACTAAAAAATGCTGAGATAAAGACAAAATTTCATACTTTTATTTTACACGTAATTGTATATAAAAGTATTAAAATTTCAAGAATGCAATCATACTGATCAAATTTTGAAACAACAAAATATCAACATTTTCTACCATTATTAATTTAGACCCTTTAAGGGATATACATTGGCACTTAAAGCAAAAAAATGGTAGCACTATTTTGATCATTCTACTATATCTAGGTTGTTTTTTAGCTTAATAAGGGTCATGAGGCATTTTCATTTACATGCTGCAAATTTCTTATCCTAGAAACATTAAACATATGTACTAAAGACAGAATCTTTATGAGGTGGCCTTGATTTCGCTACAGTTATTTTAGTGCATTTTTTGCTGCTAAAACAGAAATTGCAGCATGTCTTAGTCAGGACCACTAGCAACAATGTTTGTCCAAAAACAGTAAGACTTTGCCTGTTAATAGAATATACTTTACGTGGCAGAAGCTTGACCTTTTTGAAAAAAACAAATATTTTTATAGTTAAATTTTGTAAAAATGTGTGCCTCACATTGACAAGTGTGCCTTTACAAAATATAGGCAGCTCTCTAAAAGTTTGCAGTTATAATATTTACCAAAGTATGGCATGGATGTAGATTAAAACATCCAGATCTAATCGTGAAATGTTCCTCATGAAATCAGGTTTTATCAGGATATAGCATGTGTACATACATACATACACACAAAATTATTTCATCGTGTTATAGATGGCACCCAAAAAAATGCAAACATTATGATAAGTTTATCAATACAACATAACACAACCAAAAGCACACTTTAAACATCAGACCTGTTTTAACTACATATGTACCAAATTCCTCCTTAAAAAGGTTTGGGTTCAATAATAGAGAATCAATACTTGAAACTTTGGCGAAACTTCTATAACACGGTACCAAGCACAAAGATCTATCCAAGACAATTATATACAATCTTTTTAAGAACAAGTATTGTATTTAAATATCACGAGATTTCCAGCATTATAAAGTCCTATATTTATTTGTTGCAAAAACAACATTAAATGTTCTCTACTTTGTTGCTTCTTGTTTAGTTGCAAGCTTTTTTGCTTTCTTCTTCTCTGCTTCATCTTCTTTTTCTTTCTCAATTTGTTTCACATATTCCTCTACTTCTGCAGTTTCGAGTAATCTCATTCCTTCGCCTTTACGCATGACAGCCATTTCAACATTCTTACTACCGGTTTGAACAACCTACAGAAAAAAGGGCGTAAAATACATATGTCAATAAAGAATAAAAAAAAGTTAATAGTGACCACAAAATTTTATCACAAAACATCTACGACAAGAAAATTGCATGAGAATGAAGACGAATAGCTTTTTACAGCAATGTCCAAGTTTTTTCAGATGTGTACTAATTTTTAGAGGCAGTCAATTCATTTTTTTTCATTTCAAATGCATTTGTTTTCAAGGCATTATAATTATGCCTTTTAAAAAACAGGGAAAGTGATGACACTACGTTTTAAGAAAACTAAAAATTTATTAAAAAGACAAGCAATAATAATAATAAAAAATTAATCTAAGTTTAATATCCAGGACAATCCTGGAATGTTGTTAAAACTTTTACAGAAAGTTTTCAGTCAAGCCTAGTCTAATTAAATTGTTAAATTTAAAATCTTTAATTTTCAATCTTGTATGCAAAATTTACAAGTCATTATTGTTTAACATACATGAAGCTTTTTTACAATAAACATACCTCTAACAGTGCTTTCAGTGCTAGCTTGATAACATAATCATCTGATTCTATTTCACTATCGGAGAAATTCTTTTCCAAATATTCTTGAACAGTTTTCGAGCTTCTTCCAATTGCATTAGCCTGTGTTATTGGAAAAAAACAGGACAGAATATAAAAACATTTTCAATAGATGTTTAAGAATGCTAGTCATATTTATATTGTACTAACCATATTTGAGCCAGAATATACTAAGTTTTTTGAAAAATGAAGGACTATTTCAAGCAAGAAGCTGTTATAACCCCACCCTTCTCATGTTTTGATCTATGTATTTATTTAAACTGAAATTGTGGCAAATTTCTTTTTTGAAATAAAATTTACACCTTGAAGGAAACATCGATTTGCAACATCTTTTTACCTGTCAATAAGTACTCAACTATATGTTCTTAAAACTTGTACAAAAACATTATTATACAAAAAAGTTTTCATTAGTTTCCAGCATAAACGTTGAGCATTTTGTCAAAAAGGAGTTTATTGGAGTCCTGTGAAAACTAGGAAATATTTTGACCAGATTTTGACATTATAGTTTAAAAACATTATACCAAGTTTCAAATCAATATTTCAATTTTTACTCTTAAGTTTTAGAAACTTTAACAGAAGTATTTTAAAACACACCTTCCACTCATGATAAGTTCCTGATGGATCAGTTTGATAAAGATGGGCAGTGCCATCATCGTCAAAACCAACAATTAACATTGATATACCAAATGGTCGCATACCATTACTTTGTGTGTAACGCTAAACAAACAAGTAATATTTCTCAAAATAAACTTTCACATAGTTACACAAACAAGAATCATACCACGCAGGTACAGTAGGTTCTCCGTATAACCAACTATTGATATAGTCATCTTCCCTATTATTTCGAACTAAAGTCTGTTTGCCTGTGGATTTAGCCTCATTAAACTTGTCAAAGTCTGCTCTATATAACAAACCGTTGATATAGCAAATTTTAACAAACAAAATTTTTTATCCCTTAAACCAAAATACCTCGATACAACAAACTCAAGGCACTAAATACAACAGAAACGTAGCAATGTATATACATCTGTAACCAATATAATGTTTTACAAACAATGCAATGCCATTAAAATCAAACAGTTTGAATCATAGTAACAAAAAATGTGCTTTCGATTTTGCCCTGGAACATAAACAAATTAAATTTAGAACTTAAAGTGTTCCTTGCTTCACAAGTCAGCTAAGAGTAGTGGTAGTTAGGAAGTTGTAATCAAAATAAAAGGGTGAACATTTTAATCACAGACACACATAAATCACCAAAGAATAGTGTCACGAAGAATACTGTTAGCACTATAAGGTTTGTTATATAGAACAGATTTAGACAAGTTTAATGAGACTAAACAAACTCTCAAATAACTAAAATTTTTCAAACTTTTTGTGGTTGTTATACTGAGAGTCTACTGCACACCTTCAACAGTCATCAACTCATTGCAACTGTAAGGCAGAGCTGAATGAGTATTGGCAACATAGGTGTGCAGATTTTAGGTACATCAAATTTGGGCATTCATAAAGAGACTTTAAACATTGAAATTGTCTTATTTCATTTTGTAGATATTTTTAGATTTTTAGATTTTAACTAGAACACGGTATACCTTTTGGAACAAAAAAAAAATTTATTAGCTATTTTATTCTTGTTTTTTTTAACTGGAAAGTGAAGTTGAATAGGAGTCATGAATCAACTTTTATAACGCACTATCCTCTTGAGTTTAAATTGTCAAGGACAAACTTCTGAATATCCATGGCCTTAAAAGTGTGAAAGTATAACCCTCATCATAAGTACGCTTGAAAATTGTATATTAAAAATTTATGTATATACTTCCAAAGAGCAACATGCTAAAGCCAATTTGTTTATAGAGGATTTTATTGTTATCCCCATCTCTAGATATTATGTCCAAAAGACAAAACTTTGAGTTAAAATTAGCATTGCAAAAAAAGATAAATAAATAAAAAAAATTACATACATCTATCACTAAAGAAATAAAATGAGAGTTGAAATGAAGTAGTTCTGTTTGTTTGTTTTTTTAAAATGTCTCTACATTTTAAGTTGCAAATTTTCAAATTATTGAAATACCATTTGATTGGGATTTATAAATAATTTTTAGTGATGTATAAATGAATAAAGTTTCACATACTCCTGCTGAAAAAATCAACGATTTAAAAGATCGTGCTCAAAAGGTATACAACATCCTTAATGCTGTAATGTATAGCTCCTTAAACAAATTAACAAACCAAACTGTGGTAACATTCACAGAAGCAACTGATTCAGCTTCAGTATATAGTTGTTTCTTTTTTTAATAAAATTTTAATTTTAATAAAAAAAATTATAGAAACGCTAATTCCTTCCAGGAAAATTTCCAAACTAATGCTAAATTTTTGTTTTTATAACAACTACAAAAATCAACAAACATCAAACCTGTTTTAAGCTGGCGATATATCTTGTGATGTATTCTAGCGACACTGGGTCTTCCACGTTTAGTTTGTGACTCTGACATTCAACACGAGCTGCATTTATAAGGATACGAGCATCAGCTGTAAGCCCTGGTATGACAAAAAAATACATAGTGCAGTCTTAACTTATTTCATATGGTCTGTGAATGGAAAGTAGAAAAGTAGGAACAACCAAATCTAAACTAATAGCAAAAGGTCATGTCCTTAAAGGTAAAACCATTCATTTCAGAAACATGCAAACGTGCAAATGTACCTTTGAACTCGGAATGCAATAGTATATAACTGTCAAAAAGGTTTGACAACATAAAAAATAATGTTAGTCTGGGGTTATCATAAATTGATGAAGACTTGTTTTGTATGTCACTAAACGTATAAACTAAAAATAGGCTTGTATTGGTTTTTTCTAGGACAGCTTTCACACGTAAATATATTCTAACCAGATATCTGTTTATCATTAGAATGGATAAATAACTTAATCAGACATGTCAGAGTATTATCCCTAATCAATAAAATGACATAGCTTTAAAAAGTCTTTTGAAGGAAAAATCCCTGACATTCCTGGAGCATCCAATGAAAAATATTCTTTCTCAGACAATCCTGACTACATCCCAATGCTTTGAACCAAGACAATAATTATTATTGAATGACTTCTCTCCAGAATGATTATTATACACAATGTGTAAACATTATATAATATAAATTATATAATATAAATTAGCAAGCTCATTCGAAGCTGATTTGCTAACCTAAACTAGAAAAAATTACTTGTGCATAGGGTTGGTTATTAAGTCCAGTGCTGTTTTTGAGGAAAGAAATTATAATTTTCAGATTCCAAAAATGTATTCTGTTAAATTCTTGTAATTAAGGTGATTTTTCCCGTATTTTCCGGTATATAACCCGTGGGTTATAAGTTGATTCTTACGACTTCCACTGTTGGTGCGGTTATAATGTGATGCGGGTTATGTGATAAGTTTTATATTTTCTGTCTTTTATTGCGAAATTTAGAGTTTATACATTCAATGAAGAAAATAGTACCAACGGGATAAAATGCGTACATTAATATAACTGCATGTGCGAGCCTATAATCTACGTAATCTTACTTCAACTACATGATTTAATTTTTTTCACACGGTGAAATTGCTTTAAATTTCTATTGCTTGCCAGTGCTTACGAGCTCTCTCTGAAACAATTATTTTGGCAATCGGAGACAAGGAAGTTAAGACTGAGAGAGTCGCTAGTTCAGACACTCGGTTCTCGTGTTTGGGGTTCTTGAGTTTAAATGTCCCCCACTTGTCTCCATCATGAAAAAAACAGAACACATACATTTTTATAAAATGATTAGGGTAAGTAAAAATACGCTAAATTTTTTTCTTAACACAATGTGGTTTATGCAAAGGTGCGGGTAAGTAAAACACATTGATTGAAATTTTATGCGGGTTATACGAAGGTGTGGGCTATTTGATAGCATCTAACTCCCTAAAAAAGCTGAGCTGTGGGTTATACGATGTGCGGGTTATATACCGGAAAATACGGTAATGATTATTTATCAAGGATGACTCCTTCAGTTCTTACGATGTAATTTCGTACTTAAGTATTCTTACCAAATTAAAAGTCAGAATTATCACCACTTTTAAATTGCAAATAAATCAGCATTGTCACAATGTGGCAATATTTCAGGTAAAGATTACAAAAACAGAAAAGCTGAATGATAAAGCAAACAGATTGTGCTTGGCAGTGGAATTGTAAAGAACTAACACTCAAATATTTTCTAAAATAAATCAATTACCTGCAAATCCTAGAAAAACATGATCATCTAAAGCACATATTTTACGAACAGTTCTCGCCTCTTGCAACTTTGCCACAGACTTTCTTTCTACACCTAAAACAACGATATTTGAGCCTCGTACACCGACCTAAAAAATGAAATACATGGAACAGTGTGCAAAATAACAGGGTCTTAAAAATTGCACACATCATGTCTTTCATAATGCATGTGTACATTGTACATATGTAAGTTTTGTTGCATTTTAGTATAAATCATAACGTGTATAACACAATATCTAATTTGGATTTATCAATAAAAAATACAATTTATATATATGCTTAAATCAGCAAATGAATTTACCGCTGTTGATCCTTTCTTCACTGCCTCCTGTGCATACTCAACTTGAAATAAGTGTCCATCAGGTGAAAAAATGGTAATTGCTCTATCATAACTTGAGGACATATTGTTGAGTAATTGTAAATTTAAGATTACTATCTATAATATATTAAAATTCTATAAACATGGTATACCTCTGTAACAAGTGGTATATAGAATCTAGGCATAAAACATCAGAGTCATCATGAACTCAAAGCATAACTTGAGAATAAACATGTAAGCACACAACTTGCTAGATATGTAATTGATTTTGTTATTTATTTATGTAAACTGCAAAATTATTAATAGAATACTTAATCTGTTAATTGCATATAATATTCAAGAAAGATGAAACTGAAAAAATATCTATGAAGGATAAGTTCAAAAATGGTTTGACATTTTTTAAAGCTAAAGTTAAAACAAGTGCCATTCGTGAATTTACCAACGCTACTTGTAATCACCAAAAGAATGCTGGAAGGTTTACCTGCACTTTCTCACAAACTGGCTGAAAGGCCACAATCAAAAATTTTCAGCAATAACGGTGTCAGAAAGAACTAAAATCTGACAGACAGTCAAATTTCAGAGTTGGTTGGCAGTGGATGCGTTTTTAAAAAAATTTAAAAAATGTTAGTGTCTTTTGTTGTGTTCTTTTCTGAATTTCGAGATTTTCATAGGTTTAATTAACGAAAGAGGTACTGCGAAAGGCGTTTAATTGGTTCCATCTAATTTTCTCACGTCACTTTAGTTTCGGGTCAGTTTCGCATTTGTTGGTGTTTTTTTATCATGTTTTGTACACGTTATTTACAAGAAAACTTCAATTGTTTTGATTTTTTTGGTTTTGGATAAAAGGAACCCCGTGATTCCCTCGGCTTGTGACAAGTCAGATATGTTTCGCTGTTATAAGACAATCTAAAAATTTGGCGTTGAACCTGAAATATTTTTATTTATTTGGTGAGTTCCTGCATAGTTCCTGCTCGGTTCTGGTGGTTTCCTTCCCGGTTCTTGCTCGGTTCTGGTGGTTTCCTGCTCGGTTTATGTTATAGTAAGTACGTGGATTTAAGACGTCGTGCCAGTCCTCTAAATTAATTAGTTCTCGCGATAATTATAAAAAAATTTTCCCGTTTTTTTTCGACTTGCTGACTAGGGTTTTTATTA
Source organism: Hydractinia symbiolongicarpus (assembly GCF_029227915.1). Lineage (NCBI taxonomy): Eukaryota > Metazoa > Cnidaria > Hydrozoa > Anthoathecata > Hydractiniidae > Hydractinia > Hydractinia symbiolongicarpus. Next base: position 11,669,540 of record NC_079885.1, on the reverse strand, counting down.
CCCAAAGTGAGTTAGTGGGAGGACGCGAACATAACATACTTTTGATGGTGGCCTAATGACTCCACTAACAAATTATCATATATGGGTGGAAAAGAAAACTAGCATGCCACCTTGTTGTATGCATTACTTAAATTAGATTCAAAAATTGGTTTAGGTTTGAGTTTCATATTTCTTCTAACATTTTTTTGCATCTGCACTTTCTTATAGAAAGAAACTGAAATTTGATATCCTTAAAAAAAGTTTTAAAACCTCGCTGTGCTAGTACTGTAAAAAGGTTTGTTAACATCGTAACATTCATGTTATGCACGCACCACAATAGCTCAGGATGCGTATTTTTTTAACAATCGTACTACACGAACAAAAATTATACATTACACCGTGGCGTGCATGATAAATAACTTCTATTTTAAGACAACAAAGACCGTATTAGTTTATCAATTAAATCAAAAACCGACAGCAAAAAAATAAATTACCACTTTGTTCTTTTAATTTGTTGTCATAAAAAAGATGTTATGACGTCAATTGAATTGCCGAATACATAAAGATCACGATTTTACAGTTAGGGACAACTGCAAATTAGACTTTTCAACATAAATAGGCTATGATAGACAAATTAGACGAAATTTACAGTACAGTCTGAATGTAATCTACCGTGTACACGCTAATATCACACCTTTGCGTGGAGGACGGCAGTCGTTTGTCTTTTGTTATAATTAAATCCCTTGAGCGTTTTGCGAGTTTATATTTGCGTGTTAAAAAACAATGCGCTCGCGAAGAAATATCGGAGCAATTATATTTTTTCTAATAGCGAGATGCATTGTGTAAATGTATTGATAAGCTATTCCCTTAAGTATTAGCTTGAAGTAATTAAATAATAAAAATCTTTCGCAAAGTTTTATAATACATTGCGCGAGAATGTATTGTCGATTTAATTACTTAAAAAAATTCCAGCGCGTTTAATGTAACAAACATACGAGAAGCATTGTTCACAACACTTAAATGCCGCTTTTCGTTTTAAAACTTTTAAAATGCAATCTAAAAAAACATTTCTATCACCACTATTCGTTTTTAAACTTTTAAAATGCGATCTAAAAAAAAACATTTCTATCGCCGCTATTCGTTTTTAAATGCGACCTAAAAAACATATCTATCGCCGCTGTTCAATTTTAAAGTTTTAAAATGCGATCTAAAAAAATATTTCTATCGCCGCTTTTCATTTTTAAACTTTTAAAATGCGATTTAAAAAAAACATTTCTATCGCCGCTATTCGTTTTTGAACTTTTAAAATGCGATATAAAAAAAATATTTTTATCGCCGCTTTTCGTTTTTAAACTTTTAAAATGCTATCTAAAAAAAAACGCTTAAATAAAATTTTCAAAAGACTTTGCGCAAAATAGATTGCTAAAATTGATCTTGCAACCTATTGTGATAAACAATTGATCGCATGGGGTAATTGTTTATCAGCAAGGCAATTATTTTCTTAAAAAAACAAAAGCTATTGTTCTGTGTAACTATCCATGCGAGTTTCGCGTCCGCGGTAGACTACATTTAGACTGTACTGTATCTCCTAACTAGGCTATCAACATTAAATTTGCTTATTACAGCCTTCTGGTCCATGGTCGCACCGATCTTTAAGGTTAAAAATGATCTAATACACCTCCCTCGGATGTAGAAATATTATTTTCGTAAATATTATGGAGCGTTTTGAAGATTTGCTTTTAGTTTGTTTTGCCGCTAATCTGCATCTGCATACGCACAACGTTTTTTCCGGCATGTTTTAAAAAACCGCCAAAATAGACTATTTTGATTTAAAAAAAGATGGCGCTTGGTTAGGCTATGATGTCCTAATTATGCTATCATAGACAAAATAAGCTATTTGGACAATCTCGCCCCGGACCTTGTTCTAGTCGATTGGAAACGAGTTTGGTTGGTGGGGACGTTTTGCATGTATAACTTTTATATCCGCCATGCAAATTCTATGAAATTTGACCTAAGCAGAGATCACTAAGTCAGTAAGTAGTACAGGAAAAATAGTAGCGCGACCAACAAAGATTATGAATATATTATCAATTAAAATTTTCCATCTCCTAAATAGACTATTCTCTCCAAGTTAAGCTATTAAAAATCTCCTAATTTAGCTACTAGCTTATTTAGGAGAAATAGTCTAATTTGCAGTTGTCCCTGACTGTTTTATCGTGGTTCGTGTGCACCATGCTTGTTACACAAACACAATTTTAAAAAACCTTTTCACGGTACTGTAGCTCTAGCTAGCTAGCTAGCATGGCTAGGGCTACTGACTGATGCTCCAAGAAGCTTCTCTCTCAATTTAATACTACATTTGTTGCAAACAGACAGTGGAAACCAATACAGTAACAGTAAATGCTATTTCTAAACAAAATTAATCGTAGATATAAGATAGCCACATAAAGAGGTGCAAATTGAACGCAAAGTGAAACAGAGGCAGCCCACTTTGATCCAACACATGCGCTTCTTTCACCGCCCTGTTGAAAATAAAATTGCTGACAAAGGCCGCGGAAATTTAAAAGCTGAAAATTTCGTTCCTAGAGCTTCCATTTCGCTTTCTCGATGGTGCGAATTGCAAGAAGCTAATTTTATAGTCATTGAATTTCCGGATTTTAGTATTAGCACACGGAAGTTCGTCTAAGACAGTAAGCTACAAAAAGATTAAGATTTTTCGCTTCTTTACCACTTTATTTTATTTGCGGAAAATTCAGTTTGTCGAAGCTCCATTTATTTAACTTATACCTGCGTGCAGCTTGTATCAACTGAAAGACCTTAACGGAAAATAAACTTCATCTTCATCGCCAAAAATTATATTAGCCCACTCCTCAAACCAAAGGTTAAATTAAAGTGGTCGTTCTTTCGTTAAAATAAAGAGGCATCGTTTAGTACATACCATTCCGAAATACCAACCAAACCACTGAACAAGTAACTGAAAAAAGAAGTCAAAATATCTTACAAAGTCAACCTCGTCCCCAGGTCTCTTTTTCTCTCTCTGACAATCTTGGTGGCAAGAAGAAATATTTCCATTCGTCGTCAGATATTGTCAGAAAGAGAAAAAAAAGCTTTCAAGACGAGGTTTCTTACACAGTAAGGACAGTATCATCGATCATTCTGAGAATCACACAGGTAGGTGCGTGTTGTAGCGCGGCAACAAGGATGGAAAGAAACATCTATGGTGGAGATTTGTATATATTTAGAAGGATCATGAGTTAAAGAGTGTTATGTGTTGCATAATACACAAATGTGTTGTTTATGGCTACAAGGATGGGAGCCGAATCCAGGGGGCAATGAGGAGACTACTTTCGAAATATCTTAATTCAAAAAGATGGTAATTATATTTCGAAATTCATCTCCTTTTCGTTACGTGCTCTAACTGAAAAAGACGTTTTAAAGACGTTTAAGAGACGTTCCCGTTGGTACCAAAACGTCTTAACCCTATTCGGTCCGGGGTTTTTCGAACATACTATGACCGGGGGGGCGGATTCCGCCCCCCCCTCAATAACTTTTCATAGGATTGTTCAAATTGAATCAAACTTGGCACACTTATGTTGAAACTCAGTAAGTATCATAGCCATATAAGAAAGCAATCAGGAGTTATTAAAAAAACCGTCAGGGGGGGGGGGGGGGGGGGGGGGGCGCCCCCTGGACCGAATAGGGTTAAAGACGTCCTTATTTAGTCTCTTTCAAACGTTATACTGCCAAGGCAATTTACGGTATTTAATGATCACAAAGGGTTATACCACATTTTGGATAATCTAAAATGTTAAATGCTTTTGCAAATTGAGAGAATGCTATTACGTCTGCAAGCGTATGATTTTAAATTTCTTTATATAAAAGGGGAAAACAATATATCGGACTATACCAGTTGACATCTTGTGAACAAAGTAAAAACAACCAAATATGATGTTAAGGAATATGTGAATTTCGTGTCAAAATTTTTTGCACCAAATGCTTTATCATTAAATGATGTCGAAATGAAGACAAAAAAGAGACGAGCTTTTACAGGACTTAACTAAATTGATTCGTTCCAGTGAACGGTACAAATTAGATATGCCAGATAATGACCCAGAGTTTAAACCGAGTAGGATAAAAAAACGTTGAAACAATATCGTAGAATAAAAAAAAGAAATAACAGTAGCGCAAGAGGATGACCTAGTCTTATTCCGACGGAGGATAGTTAAGCTACGCGCCTATAAACATATCAGTTAAGCTGACACATGTTGAAAATTTAGGAGTAAACGAAACTAAAGTTTTATTACGCACTAAGTTATTCTTTTTCGGAACGGATGATTTAGTTAAGAAGAGCAGTGCTTATCATGTCAAGCAGCAACCAAACAAAGGACACAACAACCGGTAAATATTATGCTTATACCTGAAGAAGTATGGAAAAAAGTAAATGCAAATTATTTAGGTCCTTTTTCTAATGGAAAGTGCATATTTTTCGCGATCGACAAACGATCTAGGTTTTCTGAAGTAAAGTTTTCGAATCCTACGTCTGCCAGAAAGTTAATAAGCACCATAGATCGCATATTTCGTTCATATGGTATTCTAGATGCCAACGGGCCACCGTTTAAATCACATGAGATCAGAGAGTATTTACAATTAAAAGGTGTTCAACACCGTAGAATCCAGCCATGGTAACAAGACAACGCGTATGCTGAAAGATTTGCGGCGTTGTTAAACAACAAGTACGGGCAGCGTTTATCAAAGGAAAGGATTGGAAAAAAGAAACATGCAATTTTCTTTTTGTTTATCGCAATATGTCTCACTCTACAACGAAGTTACAACCAGCGGAAATGATATTTCAACGAAAGTTGCGTCACGTGTTACCATCTGCGACTACTAAAATAAATACCGACCTACACCGACAATTAAACTAACAAGACAAGGATGCAAAGCAAATAAGCTAAACTATACACTGACAACAGACATCACGCAAAACCACATGATCTCAATATTGGAGACACTGTCATTGTCAAACAATATAAAAAGAACAAGCTGTCACCAACATATGAACCACACCCTTACAAGGTGACTGCAAGAAAAGGTAGAATGATCACAGCCGAATCTGATATCACGGGAATACAAAAAACACGAAACGCTACTCATTTCAAACAAGTACCACATAATACTGCATTTCCAGCTTGTAAAAAGAAAAAGGAAGAGCAGGAAACGGAATCGCCGCCTAACCAGCCAATTGATAACGACGTGATACCAGTGAGCAACCACGATCCATTAACACAAAGACGTCAACCTGAACGAAAGACCTACCCTCGTAGACTGCGTAGACCAATTTGAGAGTGGGAATACCCAAACCCTTAGTCATATTAGAAAAAAATAATTATGCATAAAGTCATGTACATAAGAGAAATTTATTTTTAAAAGAACGTTTTCTGTTGTCTTTGTTTATGTTACAAATACGTTTTGTGAAAATAAAGTGTAATTAGTAAGGTAGACAATTTTGAGAATTTGAAGATGTGTTTTTCTACTTCTTTAATGAAGAAAAAAGCTAACGAGAAAAATAGAAGACATCGACGAAAGAAGCATTTTTAAATAAGAGAAAGCGCAATTCATGGATAATTCCATTGTTAGTTGATGAATGTGGACCAGGCTACAGAGTTTTGATCTGCACTGGTCAAATATCCCGCTTCAGACTCCTCTGCGGCCACCCCCTTTAAAAACTTGTGACATCGTCATCATAAATTAAAAAATTATCAAAATTTTAACATCAGCAAAGATTTTAGCATGCGCAAAAATGTTATGCGAACCTCAGCCAGAGCAGGAAAGCTACTGGGTATGCGCAAGTATGTTTAAGTACCAAAGGAGGAGAGGTATGCGATTGTGTATCTTAATCAGGACAGGATATTTCCGCTGCTGGAAAAGATCCCAAAAATTCTTGATGATTCCCTGAAGTGGCTGGCTAAGTATGATCAGATCTGAGCTGAGGGAAGGAGAAGGGAGGGGGATACGCCAAAGAGTTTGAGAGGCTCTCTTCTCTTGTTCCTAGACTCTGCGAAGCGTAAATCATATTTAGTAGTTTTGTAGTTAACGAAGTCTTCTGCAAACCCAAGATAGGAAATTGCCACAACCATCAAAGGTCAAACTAATGAATTGTATAGCCATAGCATGCTCCCCAAGGACCACTTTCAGTAGATCGTCAACTCTTTTTGGCAACTGTGATTCTAAAAGTTACGATTGGGATTATTTGGGACCAAAGTTATGCGTTGTTTGTCGACTTTAGAAAAGTTCCGAACAGCATCCTACTCGGAATTGGAAAACCTACAAAACGGTTCAGTGATAGATATCTTTGCATATCACCAATACGGCAGATGGCAATATGAGAATATTAAGTGTTTTATCCACCTATTAAGTGACGCTTAGCTCAACATTTTGGACGGTAGATGGCTTTCTCTGGCTTTACTGAGATGTTAACATCTATGTCCACCATAGAGGCTAACAGAACAACATGGTAGAGACCAAAAGTGCACAAAATGTCCACAATCTTTATCGTTAAATGATTTTAATACCGAGCCAAGTTGACAACTGACAAGGTAATGCACCAAATGTCTGGATGGTGCCAAGGTGTCGAAGGACAGGACAAAGTGCCCTTGTGGTAAGCAGAAATTCCAGTGCAAGAGCTTTGAAGAAAGGAGATTTTGCGCACATTCAAAGATAAACTCAACATGCGAAAGCTGCTGAGGTGATAGTATCTGCTACCACGGCACGAGAAAATCTATATACAAGAAATGTGGAGGTAGCTCTAACAGAGGACATGGTAAACAAAAACAACGATGGTCCATATGCAACCCTGATGGACATATCGCAAACTTTGTTTAAGGTCGAACTTAAACGCTTTGCAGAGGAATGAGGAATTATGTTTCCACGACTACCTTTGGGTGCAACTTAAAGATGCTTCAAAAAGACAAAGAAGCACGGTTTACTTAAGGCATAGGCTGGGACAACTATGGCAGGCAAGAAGTAACACAGCAACCACAAAGTACCTCCAGACGTACCTGTAGGAGATGCACCTCTAAAGAGTTAAAGATCCAACAACGAACGTGAGTTTGCTGTTCTCATATTCGTCAGAAGTGTGTAAAAGACAGAGAGTTTTAGAGCCTTGTGAAGCGTAGCAATGCAATAATTTCGCATACTTTCCTCCAATTCTGTGAGATTTGCGCCTCCCTATCTCTGATGTGTTTTTTTTCTGAGAACCAGACCAGATTGGCTTGACGATCTTTCACCCTACCTTATCAGTAAAAAAAGAGTTGGCAAAAGGTCACTAAATTTTGGCTAGGGTACTATTATTTTTTTGACTAAACTTTGACTAAACTTTTTTGCCGACCTAACTTTTTTTTCGACTTTTTTTCCGACTATCTTTTGCCAAATTTTTCTTTCTTGTTGCCAATTTTTATCAGCTTTATGCAATTATTCTTTATTAGTGACTAAATTCAAAAAATTATTTGGCAAAAAGTGACTGAATTCAAAAATTTAGTCGGAAAAAAGTGACTAAATTTTGTCCAAGTGACTCATAACAGAAAATAAATTAAAAGCACGAAGGCTGATTACAATATTGTTTACACTAAATGATAATGAGAATAAACAGAGATGGAGTTTTTATCCGCCAAGACAGCTGTAGTAGTGCTTGTGTGATACAGGTGTTGGGGCGGCAACACTACGTACGCAAAGAGACGCGACAAAAATGACTATACCTTTACATGCTTCGCACAAACACTTAATCACCCAATTGTTCAGAAGACCACACTAGACATGAACACCCTTATTACCTAATTTTTTAATAATTTTTTATATAAATGACTTATTGTTGTAAAAGTTAGTTTGATCAGTATATAGTATCTACATGTATATAATTGTGTTGAATGAATTCTCTGATCACTCGCGGGTCAACAAAATACTTCTTAACAATCTGGATTTAAAGAAGATTTGAAACTAGAAGATTGCGTTGGCTAAAGAAGATTCGAACACAACTACAAAAGGATTAAACGAATTATCTTGTCATTTTAATAGTATAAATTTGTTGTGAATTACTAATTATACGAACATCTTGCAAAGTTACGAAGTAACTGTTAAACACTGCTATTAGTGAGATTTTATTCGTGCTCCCGTGAAGAAGTAGTCTACGCACGCATGTCGAATCTCAGTTTATTTATCGTTCAAGGACGAATACCAAATGTTTGTCGTGCTCCCTACAGTTGCTATTCCTGTTTACCGAACATTTGTCATACTGCTATAGTTGTTATTTATCTGTTTACCGAACGTTTGTTGTGCTGTTATCGGTAAGAATTGCAGTTGTTAATATTTTCATGTTACCGAGCCTTAGTCGTGCTGCTACAATTCTGTTTTGCTATTTATCAAACAACGTTTTTTTGCTAACTACGTTGCTGTTGTAGTCTCCAAATAGTTTGCTACTGAACGCTGTTGTTGCAGTCTTCCGATATTTTGTCCACGAGCACTATGGTTCAAGCAAAGATAGTTGGGGAGATTGGGAACGAGATTCTTGCGACTACAAAGAAGACTGAAACTCACACGTTAACTAGCATCCTCGCACAATTCAAGAGAAAGAGAGCTGGAAGAAAGCGTTCAATCACGATGGGAATCACTCAAATTAATAGACTCATATGTACTTGCGGAAGCAGAACGAAGATTATTTTTCTACGAAGTGAGTTGGTACAAGTCCAGATAGTAGCGTCTTACTTACATGCTTCATATCAAAGAAGACTCTGACGATTTTAACGACGACTGGATTGAAGTAGTTGGCATGTCCGTCAGCACATTTCTTTCAGACATTGAAGAATACTTTCTTCAAGGGCAAGACGACAAACAGTCAGAACTTGGGTCGGTAATAAACGACTATGATGATTCAGTAAACAGAAGTTACAGACCTTACTACAACTTGAAGAAACCCTGGAAAAACTCGTGCGGATTTGTTTTCTGAAAACAAAAGATGCATTTAGTCGTAGCCAACAAAACAGTACGAGAAACACAACCGCTGTTGGCGCTCATGAGGGTAGCAATCCCCATACTTCTCCCGATGTGCTGTCCATCCACGATGATAGCAAAGACGCATCACTGAAACTGCTGACTCAGCAACTTTTACCTAGGGTAAGCATGAAACCATTTTATGGTTCACTTAAAAAATTGATTAAGTTTATCGTGCAGTTCCACGAGATGGTCTGCCAACAGTTTTATCTTACGGAAGTGCAGAAGAAAACATTTGCTACAGTACCTTGAAGGTGAACCAAAAGAAGCTGTGCGTGGCTTTGGTAACAATCGCCAAGGGTACATAGCCGCACTAAAACAAATCAAGTACATGTTCGGGCAAAGATTACAAGTAGCGCAAACACATTTGAAAAAAGTAACTAGATGAAAGCACATTAGAGATGACGAAATCGATGGTTTAGCAAAATTTTATCATAATCTCAGCGATTGTATAAATATACTAAAAAGAATGCAATATCACGACAATTTACACAGTACTGGAGTGCTCAAACAAGCGATCAAACAATCACCAACTAACAAAGCTACAGAATAAATGGTATGAACACGCCTTTAAAAACAAAAAAATGAAATAACCCTCTATTCTTCTCTTAGAAGAATGGCTTCAAGCATTAAAACATTATGTCGGAGCTGTAAAGAAAACCACAACCTTTACAAATGCAAAAAAAAAAATACAAACGGCTCCAGAAGATAGACCAAAATTCGTGAAATCCAAACAAATATGCTTCAATTGCTTGGGTTTACATGCAGTGAAGACTTGCAAATCAAAATATACTTTTATAAAAATATACTATTTCACCCCTGGAGGTAAACAAAAAACCCACACAACGCTTCACGAAGCACGCAAGAAACCACGCCGAAAAACGGGAAGATTGAAGACGCAGAGGGAGAAGAGGTAGGAAAACCAACACAGTGATCTAAAGATTGTTGGAGTAACTACAGATGAAAAAAGTAGGGTACAACTCCAAGTAGTTCCTGCAAAATCCTCTCATCATCAGGAAAACAATGCAATACCTACGCACTCTTAGATTCTGGAAGTCAGAGTACCTTAATTCGAAAAGACCTGACTGACAGACTGCATCTACTCGGTACAAATCAGAGTATTTCCACGCCACAGACTTGAAAGCTGGAGGGAGTGGAATACCATGCAATACAGACCGCATTTGGGTGGTCGGTATCTTGTCCGTTGATAAGATTCTCCTCCGAAGAGCCCACACTAAGGATAAATCATTCCCGAGAAATGGACGATCGTTTACAAGCCAGGTCGAGAACTTCTTGAAGACGGAAACATTTGGTACGAAATACAAATTACAAAACAGTTGTTCAATCGAGGATCAACTTCTGCAGTCGTATCTGCTGTTTTAAGAGAACTTTTATATGGATGATCTGGTGAAATCAGTACCGTCAGAGAAGGAAGCTGTCTCCCTTATACCACAGATGATTGAATTTTTGAAATGTGATGGATTTCATCTTACAAAATTTCTGAGCAACTCCAAACAAGTGATGGAGCAATTGCCGGGAACCGAGTTAGCAATAAAACAGGTCTATCTTGATTTTGATAGTGAAAATTTACTAACTGTCAAAAAAGAAGCTCCATTTACAAAACAAGGCGTTCTAAAAGTCACAAGCTCAGTATACAACCCTTAGGGTTCCTAACGCCATTTGTTCTACAAGCTAAAGTATTACTACAAGACTTGTGGCGAACGAATTTAGACTGGGATGATGATTTGTAAAAATCCCAACCAACAGCTTGGAATTTGTGGCTAACTGAGCTACAATCTCTCCGCAAAATAAAATTACCTCGTTGCTATAACAAATCAAATGACGTTGTTGGCTAGAAGCTTCACGTTTTTTGTGACGCGCCAGAATCATCATTTGCCGCAGCAGCCTACATCAGGACGAAGAAAAAATAATGGAAAAAACTCATCGTCCCTGATCATGTCAGAATCGCGCTTAGCTTCTTTAGGAACATTAACCATTCCCAGACTTGAACTTTAAGCTGCACTTTTGGCAGTAAGGCTGAAAGTTTTCATCATTACTTTGATCTATGCGCGTTTTGGACAGACTCAATGATTAACTTGCAGTATATACATAACAAAACTAAACGAATCAAAATTTTTGTGCCCAATAGAGTAACAGAAATCCTTGAGGAGGCCCGACCATGGTTGGGGCCGACGGGCTTTGAAATTTTTTAAACTTTTGCCCCCCCTAGATTGGCTAAAACATACTTCAAATTCCGAAATATTGCGCTGGAAAGCCTACACAAAATGTAGGAGATTAGATATAGAAATATAGAAACGCCAGATTTTATGTAAGATATACTTTCAAAATAAAGAATAGTAACATCGAAGGAAAATAAAGATAATGCAGGGAAAAGCTATAGTATATGATAGCTACCAGTCCTCCTTTGTAAATTTTCCGTATAAATGCTTTCTGTTGTCGTCCGATTGAACAAACGCGTTGGCAATTTTGGGAGGCAAAAACATTGGGGACGACGGTGAGTGTCGCGGTCTTTTGTGGTTTACTACACAGAATACGCCACCAGATTATGTATAAAGCGGGAGGCTGGTCAATAGTGTGTAGTCCAATTTTGTTTGAATTCATTGTGCGACCACCATTCTAGAAATAGTGGTCGAAAATCGTGACCCCTCTCTTTAGAAAGCTGCGTCCAAAAACGGCGGTGCTTCTTACAGTTAGGCGTCAGAATATTTTTTCGGCCACACGTTCCAGAAAGCAGCGCCAAGAGTTCTTTAGGACATCGCATTCTTCAAAGCATCGGTGCAAATATTTCCCGACAGGTTTTAGAATGCGTCTGCGCTCAGAAATAATGTTTGTATCTTAAATTAGAAATGTCAATATTGTTTTTAAATAGAACTTATGAAACTTTGCTCTTTTTGTCCGGGCGTCTCTTCCTAGAAAGAGTAGGCGCAACCTCGTTGATTTTTTGTTCGACGTCTTTTCGCATTCTAGAACCCGTCAACGGGAAAAATTTGCTAGAGAAAGCACCGTGTTGCAAAAGTCTTGGGCCACTATTTCCAGAAACTGTGCACGCATTATTGACCCGCCTCTGGCTTCATAAATATGCGCCTCAACGCCACTCTGGTCGCCTCGATACAGGGGTTCAGTTTCTAAAATAAAAGGTCTTAGCAAAGCAAAAAATAAATACCTTCCTCTTCTTTTGCTGATAGATAGATGTGCATATTTTACATGGCTAGCCTCACAAATATCGAGGGATATACCCTGTCTATTATTTCCAGGAGGGGCCATGGCGTAGATGGAGAGTCCTAGAGTATTTAATGCTCATTTTGAGCTACGCAGACCCAATTAGAGCCCGCGCTCTACTAGACAACTCCCGGCAACATCCAACGGCCCACACAGTGTGCCATCTTCCCAATTCCCCTCACATGGCTTGGGTTAACCCGGGGCTATGGTAACATTTACTCGCCCATGTTAAATCGCCGTCAAGAGGAATCGAACCCCGGTCTCCCGCACAGAGTACGAGAGCTATAACCACTAATCTACGGCGCCATATACTTGTGCTACTTGTGTTAAAAATCTCGTTTTTTCTTCTTATTAAACATCACAAAAAGGGAAATTGACAAGCTTTAGATATGTAGTTTGTAGCCTATACTTTATGTGAAAGATAAAGTTAGTTGAGCAAGGGCTAAAGGTTTTTTTCCCAGGAACAATATGAGTCATGGCATGACGTTCCTGCCTTTTTGCTAACAGGTGCCCCCCTCTCCTTTTCTATTGGCACAATTACTGAAATCATGGAGAGCGCTTGTTTAGTTTTATATAATTAGTAGAAAATCTTGCTTTGCATCTGGATATCTAAAACTCGTCACCCTTTTTTGTGATTTCAAATTATTATTTCTTTTACTTTATTTGCTGTTAAACGTTGGACATTTTTTAAAAAGGTATGCTTTGTGGAACAGTTAATTCAGGATGGCATAGTTGTGCCCTATTTACAGGGAACTGTATATTCGTACGCACTTTAATATGACGTAAAGTGCATATTAATAGTGCTTTTTATACGTAGAAAAAAAGGACAAAAGAATCCTAACCCTAACCCTAAAGCACTTTACGTACGAATAGCGGATGAACATATACGTACGCAAAAGTGGGCAAAAGTGCGTACGAATATACACTACGTAGGATGTATAGATAACTAGCTTTAATGAATTTGCTTTTTACTTCTTTATGCTCTTTTCATTCTAAACATTTTGGAATAACATATAGCTACACAACTTTGATGTGATATTTTTAAGGAAAATTTCATGTGATACTATTAAACCAATCACAGGACAGTATTTTAGGAAAAAGGCCACTCATGTTGTCAGCCCTTTGGGGTGGCTAATTTTGATATTCAAAGCGTATATATTTTGTAATTTCAATTTTACTCCAATACGACAGCTTTTGGCTCACTTAACATATATAATATACTAACTTTAGTGCAATTTGTTAAGAAGAAGTTTTTAGTTTACAATGCATATAGCTCCATCTTATTTAAATTTTATATGATAATTTGCAGATGCCTTTGAAAAACTGAGCCACTGTGTGAAGTTGATCACTTAAAAGATTGGCCATGTGGTACGGTGCGGTTCCTAAAATGGATGGTTGCCACATGTATAAATGTAACCAATGTGTCATAGCTACAGGTTTGACTGTATAACATTATATGGCGTAGTAAAACTGTTACACATCTCTAGCCTCATTTTCATGTTATTTGATCATTGTAAAGACAACTTCATAAGAAGAAAATTTGACATAGTATGAACCTTGCCTGTAAAAAACCTCCTTTCCTAATTGCTAGCCTTGTTTTCATGTTATTTTGTCATTGACAAGAACATTTAAACCAGAAAAATTTGTTGTCAAAATCTTACAAAAGTTTTTTTTACCAAGTTTAGTCTGAATTTAATGGGACAGTTTCCATGTGTGGAACTAGTCGTGACAAAGTAGAGCACATAATTATCTGGTCTATAAAACTATGACTCCAAACACAACCCCAATGTATAATTTCAACACCTAGCATGTGCGTCATAACCTCATAATTTGCTGCATGGTTATAATATTTGAATAAAATCAAATGAGTTTGATTTTAATAATATTGTTGGTGATCTGGTTTTGAATGCCAATAGATCTATTATCTGCTAGCGTTGTTGTGGCAACGATTTTATGAAATTAAATGAAATTATAACGATATTTTAACAAATTATAAGTATATTGTAGAAAAATTTTAACTGTATTATAAAATATATTTAATGATATTATACAACTGTATCCTGGCCTTTATATAATTTAATGCAATATTTTTACTGAGTTGTTGAAAGTGAAAGTTAACTTTCTTATGGGATAAGGAAAGTCAATAATTTGCTAATTTGTGAATAGTCATTTTTCTGTGCATTTATCAAACTTTGTGAAATGTATGAGTGATTGATAAGTTACTTAGAGAAAGAATTGATATAGATAAGATGCAATTTGGTTTTGTTCCAGGGCGTGGCACTACAGATGCAATATTTCTACTCAGACAGCTTTAGGAAAAATATTTAGGAAAGCGAAAGAATCTCTATTTTGCCTTTGTAGATTTAGAGAAAGCTTGTGATAGAGTGCCACGTAAAGTTATTTGGTGAGCTATGAGAAAATTAGGTGTGAATGAGTGGCTAGTTACGATGGTACAGTCTATGTACAGCAATGCTAGAAGTTGTGTCAGGATTAATGATTCACTTAGTAAAGAATTTAGTGTAAATGTTGGTGTACATCAGGGTTCTGTACTTAGTCTTTTGTTGTTTGTTCTAGTCTTAGAAGCACTGTCGATGAAGTTCAGAACAGGTTGTCCATGGGAGTTATTGTATGCAGATGACTTGGTTCTCATAGCAGAGTTGATGGAAGAATTAGTTGAAACGTTTGAGAAGTGGAAGAAAGGACTAGAAGAGAAAGGGCTAAGGGTGAACACAGCAAAGTCTAAAGTCATGATTAGTAGCATTGCAGCTAAGTGTGACCTTGTAGTTGGAATGTGGCCTTGTGGAGTTTGCAGGAAAGGGGATGGTAGTAACTCAATTTTTTGTCAGACTTGCAAGCATTGGGTAGATAAGAAGTGCATTAGTATTGGTGGAAGGTTAAGAGCTGACATTCAGTTCGTATGCAAGCGTTGCAAAGGTGAGATTATAGAGAATAAAGTATTTCCAGCTTTAATGATGTACAAGAGTGGCTCGTTAGAGATAGTTGAGAACTTCTGTTACTTAGGTGATATGTTGTGCAGTGAAGGGGGTGTTGGAAGAAGTGTTACTTGCAGGATAGGTTCTGCTTGGAAAACGTTTAGAGAGTTACTTCCTTTGTTGACTAGCAGAGTCTTGTCAATTGAGGTAAAAGGTAGGTCGTATGAGGCCTGTGTAAGAAGTGTTATGTTGTACGGTAGTGAGACATGGGCAGTGAAGCAGAAAGATCTTGACCGTTTAGAAAGGAATGATGTGAGAATGGTTAGGTGGATGTGTAACGCCAGTCTGAGAGACAGAAAGAGTTCAGATGAGCTTAAGCAGGCTAAGTATCCGTAGAATTAAAGATGTTATCCAGATAAGAAGATTGAATTGGCTATGGCACTTGGAAAGAATGGAGGAGTATAATTGGGTAAGAAAATGTTGAGACTTGATAGTTCCTGGGGCAAAGCCCAGAGGCAGACCGAGAAAGACTTGGCAGGAGGTTATAAGGACAGACTTGATACAGAAGAAGTTGAGTTTAGATCTAACACAGTCTAGATCAGATTGGAAGAGGGTCATTAATATATACCCCATCCAACCCATGTTAGCATGGAAAACGGACGTTAAGCCAAGAATGATGATGTTAGGAAAAGGGAATTAGTTTTGTTCTGCTGTGTTGGGTGAGGAAATAGGAAATATCTCTGAAAACTTTGTGCCTTTTTTAAACAACGTTTTGTAATATACATATATCATATCGAAACACTTTCTTGTTGACTGTGGCAAAGTAATTTATAGTCCTTACATCAAAATACTCACTTTTAGATGCTCATTAAAAATGAATTTAAATTATTTGTTGGTTCCAAATTTTAGATAACTGCCAAATTCAATCTATGCCAGAATTTAGTAACTTTTAAAATAGTGTGCTAAATAATGTACCTGGTAATATCCAAGAAGAAAAACAAAAAAAGAATTAAACTTACATTACACAACATGATATGATTATGTCCGTATATAAACATGAGCTTTATAATCTATAATAGCTACATTCCAGCTCAAATAGTCAAAAGCTATAATTTTTAAGTAATAATTCTGACAATGATGATTGTATTGTTTAGATTTGTAATTAATTACTGCACCTGAGTTTGATGGAGAGCTCCTTATTTAAAAGATGGATAAGAAAACCTTTGGTGGAGTTGATAAAACCCATGTCAGGTATATAGTTAAAGATTTTCCTCTATCAATAATATTAACCTAAAACGACTAAAAGGTCAATCTAGGGTGTCTAGCAGACCCAAAAAACTCTAAAAATCCCTGAATTTAAACAAGAGGCTCTATAAGAAACCTAAAAATTGAATGCACTTTCTAAAAACATAAATTTTAGTTTTATTTTTCTGCAGAAAAATATTTTAGCACATTTTTTAAGCATAATGTTTTTAATTTTGATTCTGATGCGCTGTCAAAGATTTGTTACGTCAAAAATCGCCAAAGATCACTGAAAAAGTTCAAACTGTTTCAACTCCTTTGACAATCTCAGCTAGCAGCTCATGTTATGCAATTTTACGTAAATAAACCTTATACCAAAATTCGCTTAATAGAGATCAGCCTTGACCATTTTCTATGTCCTAAATAACCATGAAATATGACAAAAATTATAAGGAACAACTCTTTAACAGAGCGAAAAATATGAAAAGACCTGTAAGTACTAAAATCATTAAAGAGTGATAAAATATTTTTACCAGAAACTTCCTGAGATAAAAGGAAATATTTTTTGCTGCAGTTATTACATTTAGAGTCTTGTTTTAAACTCAAGTATCTTTTTCCTTAAGAAAAATTAACCTCCTTAAATCTTTTATACCTTGATCTTTTTGAGTTTCCTCCAATCTTCTTAACTATCTAAAAAAAAGTGACAGGCTGCTAATTAAACTTTATGGCATTGTAGGTTCTGCAGACTCGAAAATTCCGCAGCACATGACAACACCAGCTGACAGGTTTTGGTTACGGATAACAAGGTCGTTACCGGCAGAAAGCATAGGACCAGAAGTATCGTAAGTTTTATGATAACTGTTTGAAACAGAAACTGGAAAATTCTAAAAGGCCATTTATATACCGTTTTGAGTTACTTTGATTCGTTGTGTATTTTTTAAACTGTTTATTTGAGTTTGAGTTTGAGAAACTCAATTAACAGAAGTGAAATTTCGAACCGATGGGGGAGTTCCATGTAAACACCACAGAGGGAACTAGTTTTGTGGAACATTTTTTTGCAAATTTTGCAGACACTTAACTCGCGTAAGTAAATTCCTGCCATTTTTTTTTAAAAAAAATGTTTTTGTTAGGAATAATGTTTTAAGTTTTATAGGCTTCAGGAATTTCGCGATTTTCAGTAAATATAATTTTTGTTTTTTTTAAAATTCTTAGACAAAGTGTCATGGAGAAAGCATTTAACAGACGTCGTGTTGGTACGAATGTTGGCATGTGTGTATTGACTGCCATCTGTGCTTTCATTCTTATTCAAAATAGTAAAAAACGACGAAAAGAAAAAGTCATTAAGAAGGACAACAGATTTGGTTAAAGAAAGAACTTGTTGAAAACCAAAATCTAGCCGGAGCGAGCAAATTAGTGATTCAAATATATGTGATTTTAATTTAATTAGGTGTCAGTATTGTTAACTGTAACATCAGGTTGAAATGATGTTTATTACCTTAAGGATTGAATTGTAATTTTCATCTACTGCATATTTCTAGCTTAGAACTAGTTTTCCCTCGTAGCAGGTACAAAAAACTGTAAAGGCTTAAAAAGCTACGTTTTAACTGGAAAAAATAGTTTCGTAGGTGTTATAATTTTTCATTCTAATATTTTGTTTGTTAACTGAGGCCCTATTCTAATAGCACAAACATCGGCTTAATAATGCTTATAAGCTTTTCTATTTAGGATAGGGGGCCCTATTGGATTTGATAGCCTAATAGTGTCTTTTCACACCTAAAAATTGAATGTTGGCCAGATTTTATTCTGAAAAATAAAAACTGTAAAGATGTGAAATATATATATCCTCAAATATCCTAAGGGTCTGTTCATATGAGAATTATTTCCTCCGTAGCCGGTAAAATGATTTCAGGCTTAGATCTGGGCTTGTAAATAAACCCAAAAATTTAGTTGCGTTCAAATGGAAAAAATATTTACCCACCTATCGAATGCGCATGATCGAGATTTTCATAAGGGGGTAATTCATTTTCCCATATAAACAGCCCTTAATGACAGTGATATTGAGGTTGTGGGGGTACTTGTAAAGCAAATGTCTATAATACAAAAAGGTATATTTGTTGTATCGTTCTCTATAAAGGCCGTTTTACATTACAACAGTATATTGCCAGCAAGGTTTTACCATCTATTGTCCAATACAGTTGAATGCTGCTCAAACTTTGTTTTTGTTTCGCTTAATAATTTTTTCTTTTATGTAAAAAATATTACAAAACATTGTGAACTTTTAGGTGAATTTTTATCACATATTGTAGATAGTGTTTACAGTGGTAATTTCTATTGAAACGGACTTAAGTGATTATGCATTGTACAAACATATTTTTAAGCATACTTCATTTTTTAGTGAATTTCGTGAATTTTGACTACAAAGTAATAGTAACGGACTTTTGTCGAAAAAACTTCAAGAATATTTTTTCCTGTTTTGTGTGTTTTCATATGTTTTACTATCGTAAAGACTTCTTAAAATTAACTCACAAAATAGTGCTGGTATTTTTTGAACCTTGTTATTTATGTAAATATTCTAATATGTGTTTTAGGTTAACATACTAAACACGCCATTTAAAGAAAACTGTGTCTTTATTTTATCCCAAACATGACCCGCAAAATTTAATAAAACTTTTAATTGTCAAAATTTGATCCGAAAATGGCTCGATGTGCTGCAAAGTTGCCAAGCTTTATGTGTATGGTCTAGGCATTGATAGTGTTAAATTTCTTTATTCATATCTAAGCCTTTTAGGCTATTAACTTCAGGTACTTTTGGGAGTTCCTCAAGGTTCCGTACTAGAACCTATTTTGTTAAAAATTTTTATGAACGACATGTTTTATTGTTTCTTATTCTTCAATTTGTAACTTTGCACAACACATTAAATTAGGTAATGTCATTAGGAAGCGGAATGTTGATGTAAAGAGTATTATTAAAATGGTTTGGTCAGAACGGAATGGTTGCAAATCCTGATAAATTTCAGTTGATCATTTTACAACACCAACCTGTAAGTATATTTCTTCCTGTAGGAACAGTTGATATTCTGAATTCTAATAGAGTCAAGCTTAAATCTATGATACGAAACACAATATGTTTCGTATCATAGCTTTCGTATCAGTGTTCGATTTGCCCGTGACAATGTATTATGAATGTTTTATAATAAACTTTGTTTCTTTTACTTATGTTATTTTTACTATATATGTAAACCAATTCTAAATACCGTAATTCCTCTTTTTAGCCCCCTGGGGGCTTATTAAATTCTGGAGGTTTTAGACGAAGGGCTTAATAGAAGGCGGGCTAAATAAATAATAGAATTTTAAACACAATATCTATTTTCCAAATTAATACATAATATTAACTTCATCTGTTTCCTCATCATCTTTATCTAACATGAGAGGTTCTACGTCTTCCATGTCACCTTTCAACTGTTCACAGAAAATTGAAAGATGGACCACACGAGTTTTTTTCTGAATATTCTGGTCTGCAAAATACAACCTAAAAAACTATTTTGACGCGGACAGTTTTAAGAAAATCTCAAATGATGATTGATCAAAATTTCAAACTGAACAAAATTAATTACAACAACCCGTAAAAAGATAAATCTCTCTTGGCACTATGAAGTAGCTTCGCTTTCAGAAAAAGTATGGGAAACAACGTTTTTAAGAGACATGCGTATACCATAAACTGACGCAGCAATATTTAGACATTTAAGAATACTCCAGATCTACACAACGGAATATAGCAAGTGTTATTCGTTTTCTATAAACAGAGTTAAGATGAAAGATAAAATCTAAAAAATATTAAATTTCATTTAACTTGGAAATTAGCTTCAGCACTTTCGAATTGGGTGCTGTACCATCCTTTTATTTTATAACATGTTTCTAAATAAAACTGAAAAAGGCTTCTAAGCATGTAGGATACGCCAAGTTAAACAAGTAATGCAGGGAGGACACTACTTCGAAAGCCATAATGAGGCTATGCCGCATCCTTCTCATTACCATCAATCACGACACGATATGTTGCACCCGTCCTAACACATCTGATAACTTAGGAACACAACCAGTAGCACATATTTGAACATAAGTCTTTTTGCCAAAATTTTGGAATAGGTTGGATAAATCTTCTCTCAAAAGATGCGGCAGCAGTACCATGGACATTTGATATTTCTCTAAAAGAAAAACTCGAGCTAATGATTTGACTCTTACAAAAAAATAAAAAAGATTAGCCAATATATTTTGCAATGTTTTCAAAAACACTTTTGTTTCACATGAATCATTAAGGAATTGTCAGACTATTGGTAAAAAGGAAAAAAGTGGGTGGTAATATTTGTAGGGGTGGTAATATTTGCTTTCACAGTTTTAAAGCGTTTTGGTTACAGAATACTTAAAAAACCCACACGCGATTATGTTTATAGGTTTAACATGATCACATTCATTTTCATTTTTAAAGAAAAACAATGATGCGTGAAAAGTTTATGCAGAAGGTGAAAATGAAAATCTGCATAATTTTGATTTTTTTCACAGTTCACGCTGTGAATGTTTGTAAATAAGCTTTATTTACACACAATAAAGATGTTGTTTATTTTCCTTCTCGTAGCTATTTTGTCGCAACAACATGTCAATCAATACGTCACAGCAAGTATAATTAACAAAGTGGAAACATTGATTGGGGCAGGAGATTCCATATTTGGTGGCTATCATAGAGCTAAAGCCGCAACTGAAGCTTACGGAAAATTAATTCGAGGGGAAAATGATGCTGCCAAAACTGCATTAGAGCAAGCGTTGACTACTTTGATCGTTTTAGATATGGGGTCTCTTGTTCCAATTTCAAGTCAAGATATTGTGGAAAGCTTTGTCAAATCTAAGGCTTTTTCAGCTACAAAAGAGGCCGTTCGCAATTACAATTCAAAAATGTTACTCAAAGCACAGGAAGCTGCTAGATACAGAAATCACCCGCAACCGAAAACCTATAAAAAAATGATGGAACTGGAATCGTCTTTGGAGGATATGAAAGATTTAAAAATTGATGCTTTCAAAACAGAAGTTAAAGCTATCAAAACGTCCAACCCTGGGTTATATAAAAAACTTGGAAAAGCGAAAAAATGGCTAAAAATTGGTGGAAAAGCTGGGAAAGCACTTGGTCCTTTACTCGATGTAATATCAATAGGAGTAAATGTTTGGGCTTTGACTACATCCGAACCTGGATCTCCTGATTATGTTTCTGCCGCAATTAGCATTGCTGCTGGTGTGGTTGGAGTTGTGGGATTCTTCGCAGCATTAGCGCTCGGAGCACCAATCATTGGAACAGTGGCTGCTATTACTGGGGCCATTCTTGGTATTGTAGCAACCTTAGTACCATACATGATGTCTACACCGAAATATACAATACAAATGGCGCTAGAGGACAAATTCAAAGATGTTGTAACTTACAGGGACAAAGCTGTCGAAATGTCTCAAAGTGCTACTGATTTTCTTAAAAAGACTGAAGCTCACGACTGGGATTTCTGCTATGTGATGTCACAAACTAACATCGTCCGTTGGAAGGCTTCCGCTGATGGTCAGTCCGCTGATCTTATCCAACAGACGGCACAGGGTGATGGAAATAAAGTCTTACCAAAAGATCTGAACAATGTGGAATTTGGTGATTTTAATCCAGCGTTTAATGACCGTGATTCCAATGCAGTTCGAAATCCCTACGCTGATAACAAAAATAACCAGTATCTCAATTGTCTACCTTACAAAGGACAGGCCAATGTAAATGGTGTTCTACAGCATGCAACACAGAAATTACCTAGAAGTGCATACAGTTGTAACATAAAAAATCGACCTGGATTAACCTACTTGGAAAAAGTCGGCTTCGATTTTGTTGGCTTAAAGAACACCAGAACAGAAGAACATAACAAGGGATTGATTGTGCTTTGCCTTACTAACTACGTCCAAGAAGTTTCTGAAAAGTACCGTGGGCTTGATGTAAGAACAGAAACATCACGGACACCTGCAGTTCATCGAAATGGAAATGACGTAGTTCTGTTAGACGACATGCGCAAATTGCAGTCAGGGAAAAAGATTAAAGTCTTGACTGGTGGAGGAAATGACGTTCTTGCAATTACACACTTTTTGTTTCCAAAAGAGGCAAGAGACCATACACGCAATCCTGGAGATCGTACATCTGCGTTGCTTGAAGCTGATCTTGGGACTGGCTATGATGTTCTGTCGTTTGCAGGCATGTCCCATAGTATTGGCCACCTAGCAAAAAAGGTTTATAAAGGAGACACGAGTGAAAAAATGTACTTTAACGGAATTTATTATCGAGTAAGTGATGGGAAACTAGGATATCGATATTATTACCGAAAAATAAGGTGGAGCCCAAATCGTGGTGGGCAGGTATCAATAAGTTGGTCAGATACTTGGCAACATATGAGAAGGTTCGTCGGAAATGTAGAAGGAGTTAAATTGTTTGATTCAAGTCCATTTGACGATGTAATCAGCCTGGATCTAGGAGATGATTATGACAAAGATAATAAGAATGTTGAAAATTTTGCTGTTATTAATCACCGCGGATATAACCGCTACACATTAACAATCAGAGAATCTGATAACGACGGTTACATCAGAAAGTATGTAATTATCGATAAAAGTGATGACAAGCCACAAGTTGAATTGACTTTACCAGGTGAATACAGAAACAAGTTAGCGTTGAAGAATGACAAAGTACTAATGCTTTATGGAGATGAGGAAGATGGAGCAAGAAAGCAAATCTTCATTATGAAAATGTTAGATCTGAAAACCACTTTTCATCTAAAGGTGAATGGTAGAGGAGTCTCGCTCAGTAGTCTACCCGTGTCTTACACAGATGGAAGAATAATAGAAGTAAACATGAATACAGCAACTACTGCTGGCTCTCCACAAAATGATGAAGTCAAACTTGTTTGCGGTTCAAAAAGCGACTTAGAAAATGATCAAGACATATCTATTGATCTCGGAGAAGGATCTAAAGATACGGTTGTCATTAGTGCTAAGTCTTTTATCGAGACTTGTGACATTGGTGTGGAAAAAGACTTTGAAGATGGAGCGGAAAGTGATGTGGACTATGAGGTGTCCATGGAGTTTGACGCTACTTCACCAATTCCTTCTATTGTTTTATCAACTGGTGATAATGAAAAGCGGATCTCTTTAACGGGTGTTGAAAGGATTACAAATGACATGGGAACGACTGTTTTGGATTTGACACAAAGTGGAATTGGTAATATCGATCTATTTAAAAAGTATCAACAATCCATGAAATTTGATTCAATTGCGGTTACAGGTAAGCACGGAGATCTTGGAAGAAAAGAAACTTATGTAAAAGTTTTGCCAACATTTAACTTCACTGTTCAAATTAATTAGGTAGCTGTAAACAAATAACGTTTAGTAATTTAAATTTTATATACTGTTAAATTATGACTAAGCTTCTTTGTAAAGTGCTGATAAAGTCTCTATTTTTTGTTATATTATTTTAGACAATGCTCCCTTCTTTGGCGGTGGTTCAAATTTGGTTCTAAGTACAAATGAGCTGTACGTTGAGGATTCGTTATCATTTAAAATTGTTTTCAAGCCAGAAATTCGTCAATCGACATTGATGGTACTTGGTGACAATACGATATACATATCATTGGCGATTTTAAGGGATGGCACTCTTCGTGTTGGGTGAGTCTTAAATAAAGAGACATTTTTTACCCTATTTATTAAAGGCAAAAGTCAACTTTTTAAAAGGTCATGTCTTAGCAAGGAGGTTGAAGGTCACAATAATCTCCACCCATCATTGATAAGTAATAATAAGACAGATAACTTTTGCGATAGGCTACGCGTTCTTAATTCGATTATATGCAAATCTTTTTTAAACCGTTGTAATCGAATTCAAATTTTTGCTATAAGCATAAGAATAATTCAACTGTTTTTTTATTAAGTTATGTATTGTACTTTTTTGTTATATATTTTGTAGAAAAATGATTAGTTTAACTATTTTTATACTATTATTTCACTTTCTGGATAGGTCTGAAGATAAAAAAATTCAAGCCGGTCATGTTTTGATGGGAGGTTGGAACACAGCGTCTGTGAGTCTCACAGCTGGCAAAATTACTGTGAAATTAAACGGTATAAATCATGAAAAGAACTGGCCTGGTGAAATACCAGCTTTTGAAGATTTGACAGTTGGTTACATTAATGACGTCGATAGGTGAATTTTATTTTTTTAATTTTTTTTAATTTTAAAAAACCTTTGTATTTATAAACATTACTTTTTAGTAAAAGTTATATCATTTGGTATATACATCTTTATATATGCCTGCATTCTGTTTGTCATCGCCCTACCTTAAAAGATATAAAACTGGTCTCTAACTTCAAATCAATACAATTCTTATTCTATAAAAAATATTTTATGATTTTAGTTTCGAGAATTATGAAACAAACATTGGCGTGAACAAAGGATTCAGAGGAGAAGTGTTGGAGTTGATTCTCAACGAGAAAAAGATGGGTCTTAACTATGGAAGTACTGATTACAAATCCAGTACAAAAATGCGAGAGTATGGGAAGGCGAATGCACATGTTGTAGGAGGAAAGTAATTAGAAAAGAACTGAGAAATGGAAAAAGAAAATTACGAAAAAAAACAATCGAAGGATGATCAGAAATTTACTATATTTTTATCATATTATTAAATTAATTAACGTTAATACATTTGTCTCTGAACTCATAATTGTCGTGTTTTTTTATATGTTGGCCAACAATTCATCTCTACAAAATTAGCTTTGTTCTGTTTACCCAGTGTGCAAATGACAGTCGCAATCAGTATGGATTAACCCTAATAACTATGGAACTTTTGACCCTAGGGCTGGGGGGAAAGGAGGAGGAGAAAGGGGCATTATGGCTCTCCCCCTGTCAACCATCAAAAGATTTCGGAAAAATTGGTATTTTGTACACGTGATCGTAGATGACGTCATTTTGTAAGAATAGGCGTATAATTTTTTGGGTGAATGAATAAATTATTTGGGTGAATGAATAAATATTTTCAAAATGGTACAGTTAATAAGAATGGCCAGTAGCAGTAAATATTTTTTATTGAGGAAAATTAAATTGAATAGTAAAAATGTGAGAATATACTCTGCGACTTCTAATAGTAGTTAAGACAACAAAGCAATATATTGACAATATTATTATCCTGGTGCTCTTAGACAGATTGATAAAGATGTGAATACCACTGTGGATGAAATAGAATATCAAATATATTATCAAAAACTAACAGTGAAATTAAAATTAAAATTTTTTCTGCCATGTTACTTCAGGGGAAATAACACAACTTTGACTTTTTCTTTGAGTCATTGCACATAAGTGCACCATTATCTAGCCAAATTTTAAGAATCTTGATATTTTCCCAGAAGTAACTTTTATCTGCTTACCAGCAATGTAATTGATTATTTATATTAACAAATTTAAGCTTTTTTATATTTTTCAGGAAGTTGCCTAAAATTGGACATTTTGTAATGATGACAGACCAAATGAAACTATTAACTACTCGGGGAGAAATGGTACTTAGGTAGCCATTTCTCCCTGCTTAGAAGTGCAATCTTCCTAAAACAGAAACCGGCGGGACAGAAACTGTATTTTAATCCGCAGGTCTTCCAAGACCTTTGTCATTGTTTAACAGCGCAAAGTATTGGTTAAAAAGTTCATCAAGCAATGTGTCTGAGTTCGAAGATTTTCTTTCGACTTTTTCACTGCAAGCAAGCGCGCAAATTACACGCATGTGCTTTTAGTAGCGCATCCTATATAAATTCGATAGCCTAATACTGTTCTTTCTCTCTCACAAGAAGCTGCTATCGTTAACTTAACAAGTACAATTTAACATTTGATTCCTTTTCTTTTACCAGAAATAAAAAGGTTTATTTTAAAATTTAACAACTAAAAATAGTTGATAAATTTATGTAATGGAGAAGCATCCAAAAAAGACATTGGTGAATGTAGATTAAAAATATCTTTTGTTCTTATTTCTTGTATTTAATTTCTCTAAAATAATAAAAAACATCAAACAGCATTCTAAATTCTTTTTTAAAAAAAACACCTGCGAATATCATATTGTTTAGCATTCTGGACCATGTTGCATATATCAATTCACAGAGCCTAGAGGTACAATGCAACTTTCTACAAAATAGAAGAAAAAAATATCATAGTTAAATAGTGAGAGAAAACGAAGTAAAAGTTAGTTGTCAACTTGCAAACATGTTTATTTATGGTAACATTATTGTCTCAATTATTCCATTAACTTTACATTGCTTTGGTTGTTTCTTGCTTTACACAAAAAGTACAAACATCAACAAAAGTCAGAAGATTTTTCTTTTAAACTTAAGCTTCTCAGAAATATTACTGTGTAGTGTAGGGATAATATATTTATGTATTGAAGGAGTATACAATAATCAAAGCACACATTCCACTAGAGTAATGATCCTGTACATTAGCTTGTTTTTAACATATTGGTTGATCATGATTGCTTTAACGATCAGTAGATTTACTGAAGTATATTTGAATATTCGATTTGCTTTATATTGGTCTACTATCCGGACGAAACGGTTAATGGCAACGTTCTGGATAATATCAATACTAAACATGATCATAGCAAACATATATTTTGAAGTGATAGATAACCGTGTGAGTATTATTGATGCCTATTACAGTAAAAACTTTCAAGTACTACATGTGACATTTATAATCACCGCCTTTTTTACGTATGGTTATATTGTATTAAAGATGCTAAAAAATTTAAAAAAGAATCGATTGAACTTACGTGTATCCGCGAGAAAAGAAAATGTGAATGCAAGCAGCAATGAAAATCAAATGAATAATAATAATAAGGATAGTATCATTAATATTTCACAGAAGAAAGTGCATACTAGCTGTAAGAAAAACTCGTTGTTACGCGAAAAAAGCCAAAAATTCTTGCTCCCCACTTTAATCATTTCAACCTATATTTTGTGTTTTGCTCTGCCCGACATGTTGTGGATGTTGGTGGGCAGAAAAATTATTAAACAGGGACAGTCAACACTAAAAGCATTTGGGGCATATATGACTTATATTGGTTTCTCGTCAGATGCAATAATATACATATTTCTTTCAACTAAACCTGGTCGAAACGTCCTGCAAAAACTATTTAAAAGTAAAGAAAACAAAAATGATAGCTCTGGATGATATTTTCACTTATAACTTTCAACTTTGTAGCAACCATAATGGTAGCTATAAATGTGAAGAAATAACATAGATGGAGATTCATAAAAACATGCACAAAATTTAAAAACAACAACAACCATTTTAACAATGGCTCTCTACAGAACGTTTCAAAGGACACAACTGTGCTACCAAGGTATATAGTTAATCTGAAATCTATTTTTGATGGTAGACATTCAATAACCAGCATCCACCAATCAGCAACCAGCAAGAAGGACAGAGAGATTGTGTCAAAGAGTTTGAAGAAAAATAAACGTTGTGTACAAAGCTTAAAAGAAATTCTGCACATAGAAATTCTGTTCTATATATATATGTCTTTTTTCATTTTTGCTTATCGTCAGAAATGAATAAAATGGGATATTTTCTTTCAATCAAAGTATGGCTTTTATGCAACAAAATCTTTAGAAAATAGTCCTGGTTTTACCAATTATCTGGCAAACTTTTTAAAATTAGTTATCGTGGGTTCCAGGACAATTCGCCACTGGATAATTGCCTCCGCTAATTCCCGGTTAGTTGCCTCTCGCAAAATTTAAAACTTAGAAAAACCAACCTGGACAATAGCCACCAAGCTAACTCCGAACTAGGACAGGTCCTAGAATTTTAGCCGATTCAATTAACACATTATAAGGATTTCTATGAGTTGTGATAAATATATAAAATACACTTCGTATCCAGGTGTTATTGGTGGTTGTACTGGATTTTACACAGCATAACAAAATTGTTGAAAAGGGTATTAAATTTGTCAAAAAAAAACTTTTTTTGTTTCAACAACTATTTTCTTTCGCTAAATGAATTTCTATTTCAAAGATTGTCTTCTGTTGCGCGGAAACTTTTGCGTGCGGCAATTAGTCAGGGGTATTTGCAGGATAGAATTGGTAATATTCTAGGGAGGGTATTCTTGTGTAACATTCTTGAGCAAAGGCACAACTTTCTTTATGGTTGGTTCCAAGTTTTCTAAAAACTTAACATTTTTTTCCACGTAGGAAAATTCTGTCTTATTTTTTAGCTCTGAGAAAGCGACTTCCTAACAAACTGCTACTTTGTGGCTCTTCTGTATAAGTTCTTGTCGTGGTATTTTTATAATAATAAAAGTGTGTCAATGTGTTATCAATACGAACTTCCTTATTATTTCCTGAAAATATTGGACTTCAGGCACATAGAAACAGTTTTGTTTAATTTTTTAAATTGTTGAGTCAGCAAATATGCAATAAAGAAGAAAGTAAGTAGCTTTCACGAGCTATAACTTATTACAAACTTATGATTTTACATCGACTCCTGTTTTAGAACAAACCTTGTGTTATTCGTATCAGAAAGGTGTGTGGAAAAATTCTTTTTATATATATTTTTCTCAAAATAGCCTTTTGTTTGTTTTAAAAAAAAATCACATTACAATATCATGCTGCATCTAGCCCCAGTCAAAAAAATAAATATTTAGAAACAAGAAAATTCCACAGACTATTTTAAAGCTGTCTGACTTACACAGCTCGTGTTAAAATTGAAACATTGAAACGAAGAAACAATCATGCTATCAAAAGATAGAGCTCTTGGGGTGAGGCGCTCTGAAGATCGGAGTTACTTTTTACTTTCTTCGCCATCTTTGTTGTCATAAACATTTCTCTTTAATAATTACGTCATTTCTTTCTGTACAAGTTCGCAAAGCCATATTCAGCAGAACTAACTAATTACCGACTTATATTTAAGTATTTTTTTAATTTAAAGAGGAATGGTTGAGGCTGAATATTTTTGGTGAAAGATTAGTATTATAGTTATAAAATCGTGAGAAGTGCGTTAAAAGTGAGAAAAATAAACCTTTCGCAAATAATTATGTAAAAAAAAAATGGTATCTTTAAAAAGGTCACTGTCACCTTAATAACATTCTTAATGTCATTGCCAACAATGACTTTTTTACCACTTCACTTTCATCGTTATGACAAGCACTTCAAGAAAGAGGATATCGGCAGTTCGTCTGAAATTTTCCCAAACAAACGAAAACATAAGATCATAACATAGTGCAAAATTCTATTTGACCTCTGAACATTTCGTTTAAAACGGTGCCCGTACTAATAACTGCTTGACGTAAAACTTTTCAAAAAAGTTATAGAAATTCCGAATTTTTTTTTCAATTTTTTTCGCATTTTTATTTATTTATAAATGCTTATAATTTTTGTACAGAAGGCTAAACTCTTTGTATGAAAAATAAAGTTTTTTAAAAGTTTTAGTGTTTTGTATAGAAGTTTGACCCTTCGGTGCCATCGTACATAAAATAATTAAAACAGTATTTTTCTGTAAAACTAAAATTTATACATATCGAAAATGTAATGTTGGTAATTCTAAATGTATGATTTTTAATCCGAGTAGAAAGAATTAATATAAAAACTTTTTAAACTTCGTTTAAGAAACCTGTTGAACACCTCTTAAAGGCTTTTAGAAGTTTTGAATAAAGCATATCTGTTTTGGATCGTATAAAAGATACATTAAAATGTGTTTTCATTGTTCCCAAACTGAGCAGTAATTTTCTAGTTTTGTTTATATATCCTTTTTATAATTTTTTCAGAAAATGTAATTAAAAAATACCCCAGTACTCCTTTTTAAGCTAAATTTCAATAAAAAGTACAAAACTTTATAATTACATGTACGCGTATTATCACTAATTCTATTTGCATAAAAATGAAAAAAGAATAAATATTAAACCGTCACTTTATGCATTTTGTTGTCTTGATTAGCTTATTTGGATGTTGAGCCCATGCTCCCAGGTTAATTTAAGTATGTGACTGCATTCAACTCGACAATAATTCATATTTAAAAGCTTCAAATGCATATTTTTTGATGGAGATGATGTTTGTTATGTTGTCACACAAAACATCCGATATTGTGATGTTTTTAATCTCCATCAGTCGGCGATATGTGAAGACACCCGGACGTTTGTAGAAAAATATGTAACCGTCTCTGAATCGCTTGAATTAATCTTTAATAATACAACCGAATGTTTGGTCTCCATGCATGTGTTTGTCAGCCAAACCTGTTGCAAATAAGTCGATATGGTTGTTGAGACTTTTGTATAATTTCCAAAGAGCCGACCGAGATTTTTGGCTAGTAATTAGGGGGGGGGGGGGGGGGGGTGTGTGGATTCCACCACCTGACGGTTTTTCTGAATAACTTTTTTAAGCGAACGATCTTGTATGTCTAAGATTTTTACTGAGAATCCATATTTGTCTAGTAGACACCTGCATACCGATTTTAGATCCCATACCACTGAGAGGCTTTGGTAATGGCTATTACTCAAAACTACGCCTAAAAATCCCTACGAAATCCTTATAATCTGGAAAATATAATAACTCCTGTTAGGATTATACTTAGAACTTAAAACTTACAACACAACTCTGTTTCATCAAGTAAAAGCCTTTTGCATGTTGTCGACATGTGATTAATCCGATTCCCACATTTTTTCGGATTTCGGGACAATTTTTGGCAACTTTCATGCGAATTCCAAAAATTTCAATCAGAATGTAAAAACTGGCTCCAGAACTAAAGTAATTGAAATCTAAGCAGACAGTGGTATTTTAAATAAGTTTTAAGCTTTTGATAACGTGACAGAAAAACTGCTTATTGCATCAATTGCTGCCATTTTGTTCTTTTTGTGACGTAATATAGGTGAACCACGTTTGATTCAATTTGGTCACGCATATGAAAAGTTACTGAGGGGGGCGTAATCCCCCCCTACCCCAATCATAATATGTTTGAAAAACCCCGGACCGAATAGGGTTAAGATAAATATATTGACACGTTTTCTATCCATATATAAGTCTTAAACCAATTTTAAGGTTTTGCATCCCAAAGTTAGATAACTAGCAGCTTTTTTTATTGCTATTTCTTTAACGTTCTTCTTCGGTTCTATGCGAGATCTTTTTATCCTAACCAACATTATTTAATTTTTTTTTGGAGTAGCGACAATCTGTAGCTAGCACTTTAAATAAAGTTAAATTGCTGAGTGATTATTTTAGCTGGACAGGGTAACGATGGAATTCTTTCTGTGGTTTTTATCTAATTTCAAGTTGCAATAAAGTCGTTTTAGAAACCTACGCATGGCCACACGGTTTCCTGTACTAAGCACTCAGCACAGTGTCATAATTTTATGAGAACTTAAA
Source organism: Hydractinia symbiolongicarpus (assembly GCF_029227915.1). Lineage (NCBI taxonomy): Eukaryota > Metazoa > Cnidaria > Hydrozoa > Anthoathecata > Hydractiniidae > Hydractinia > Hydractinia symbiolongicarpus. Next base: position 11,637,675 of record NC_079885.1, on the reverse strand, counting down.
TAACAACTGACTGTTTTTGGTGGGAAAGTTATTTCTTCAAAAGTATATTATGCACAAAATGCTCCAATACCGCGGGTGCTTTACTTAGTTTCCTCGGGTTATCCAGCACTTAAGCGCTCAACCTGGTGTTCAACACTTAGTTGGGGTTTAACCTGGGTTTGGTCGCGGGTCTTCAAGCTAGTCTTCATAACATTGGCTGTATTCCGTCTGTCTCCGCTCAAGAAAAAAGTCGTGCAACGACAACAAGAAATACGACGGGCGAACTTGTAGATTTATCAACGGGCTATCGACTTTTTTTGTACAAAAACATCGAGATTTGGTTGATATCCGTCTTAAGAAATTTGTTGCGAAAATGTTAGGCAGCTTTTGCCCACCATTTTTTTTTTCTTAAAACGAGCGACGCACCATATGGGCATTTTTTTTTAAGTTTTAGAATTCTTGTTTGGGTGAAATGTGGTACCTGAAATGGTAGCAGCCGTGACAGTGCAGGATTATGAAAGTAAATTCCATTTATTTGTGGCGAAAACATCAACACGAGAACGATGTTTTGATAATGTACAAATTCAACACCACCGAGCTCCCATTTCTTCTTAACATCTGCTGTTTTATCTGCGTAATAAATAATAAACATTTTTTGTTACTTTTCCTCAGTAAAGAAAAAAAATTAAAAAAAATAAAATAGAATAGTAGTGAAATTTCAATCAGATTAAACAAAAAGAGAAATCAACAAATTAAATGAGAAAAATTAAAAGTTATAGTGAAATATAATGGTTTTGTTATTTTGCAAATAACATCTTAAAGATAAAATAGAAATGCATGTAGCAAACACATTCTAGAATTTGAAATTTGCAAAAGACAGCAAATAATTCGTCGGTAGAAAACTACATGGAGAATGTATTTATGGATAGTAACAGTTATAACGTATACACTTCCATTTTTGCTGCACTGTGTTGGTATTTACCTACTGTGCACGAGATGTGCTAACATTGGCGAAAATCAGAAATATTTAATTATTAATTTATGTTTATCTGAAATATTTGTAACGATAAGTGGTTCCTTGCGTACTTTAACGGTTTCGTTATATGGGAAAACAAATTTTACCTATCACCTTAGCGGCATTGTAAACATTGCGGTTAGTTTTCCATACTATATGACTATGTATCTGCTAACACTTGATCGATTTGCAGAAATATATCTAAACATAAAATATCCTTTGTATTGGTCTGTAAAACATTTAAAGTATACAATGGCAATTATTTGGAGCGTAGCAAATGTTCTCTTGATTTATCTCTTTGTAAACATTCTGCTCTATCCAAGAACTGGGTATCTTCGAATTGAAAAGATTTGTTTTTTATATGTCTTTTCCATTGCTGATTTTGTTTTTGTGGTAATCGCGCTTTTTACTTATTCATTCATTGGAAAGAGATTGCGAAGAAGCAGGAGAACTGTGTCTCTTGGTGTTGTTCAATTAACAAAAGACATAATGAAAATTGATCAATCACTTAATAAGAAAAAAAATTTTAACAAGGGAATTAATAAACATTTAAAACTACCAACCCTTCTCATTGTAAGCTTTTTCATATTTATAGAAATTCCAGATCTAGTTATATTTTGTATGTATCACGCCAATGCAACTATGACGACAACTGTGATGATGTTATGTCGGATATTATATGGCATTGGGTTTACATTTGACGCCTTCTTATACGTTCTGCTGTCAACAAGGTTGAGGAAATGGGTCACAGACGATCTTGGTTAATTTTATGCACGCAGCCTTCAAAGTTTTGTTCAAAGACTATTTAGTATATCTTAAAAAATATAGTTTTCTTATATTTCTAATATTGTTCCCTTGTCTTCAGTAATATACTTAAGTTGGATTGTCTGATAGTAGCTTGTACCTACTTTTTACAGTATTATTGCTTCTGATTATTTGTGACTAATATGCCATTCTATATTTTACGTGTTAAAATTTTTGGCACTATCTATATAATAATACGCCAGTTCTGTGTGTCTGTAACAGGCAAAGTGGATATGTTCATTTTCCTTTGATCTTACCGAAATTTTCTTTGAAGTAACCGAAAAATGCATGTCTAATATGTTAAATTTTCTGACGTTACGGCGCGACGTCAATAACACTACTTTAACGTCAATATCCTATATTAAAGTAATGTGCACTTAAAACTTCGAGGCCAAATAACTTGGAAACGAGGTGGTGACGTCAATGATTATTCACCGCGTGGGTAACTAGGAACCACCTAGGACCAATTTGGGTAAGTTTCCCAAACCTGGGTCCCCGAATTCGTTTCGGAATGAACAGGTTGTCGACGTCATCAAAAAACCTTTAAACCCCAATATCTCTCCAACCGTTTGTCAAAAGTACATGATCCTATACATTTTCTTGATCATCACTTCAAGGTCTATACGATGAAGGTAACTGGGATATAAATTTCTGAAAATGTTTTTTTGCGTTTTACAGGGCCATTGCTGACGTCAGCAAAATTTTTAAACCCTTTTATGTCCTTTGTCGTTCGTAGAAAAGATATGATCCTATATATTATTTTGATCAGCGTTTCAACCTCTACACGTTACAGGCAACGAATAAACTAAATTTCGCCAATTTTTTTGGATTTGCATTGCTGACGTCAGCAAACCAACTTTTTCAATGTCCTATTGCCTAAGTGGATTTTTCCACGGGTCTTTATTGACTAGTATAATAATACGCCAGTTCCGTGTCTCTGTGACAGGCAAAGTGGATGTCTTCACTTTCCTTTAATGCTGCCGAAAAATGCATGTCTAATATGTTAAATTTTCTGACGCTACGACGCGACGTCAATAATACTACTTCACAACATCATCTTATATTAAATTAATGAAGCCATTGCAATGCACCTAAAACGTAGGTAACTAAGGACCACATGGGACCACTTTGGGTAAGTTTTCCTAACCTAGGTCATCGAATCCGTTTCGGAATGGACGGGTTGATGACGTCATAAAAAACCTTCAAACCCTAATATCTCTGCAACCGTTTGTCAAAAGTACATGATCCTATACTTTTTCTTGCTCAGCGTTTCAAGATCTATACGATGAAGGCAGCAGGTATACAAATTTCTAAAAAATTTTTTTGGGAAGTTTGACTGGCCATTGCTGACGTCAGCAAAATATTTTGAAACCCTTGTATCTCATTAACCGCTCATCAAAAGCACATGATTATATACATTTTCTTGATCAGCGTTTTAACCTCTGCACAGTACAGGCAACGAATAAACTAAATTTCGCCAAAAATTTTTGTGCTGGACTGCTGACGTCAGCAAAAAATTTAAAACAAATTATTTTTCCATTGTCCTTCTGCCTAAGTGGATTTCTCCACGGGCCTTATCGACTAGTAAGAAAAAATCTGACGCTTTCTCCTTTCTGTTGGCCTCCCTTCTGCACTGGTTTTGCTTTGTAATACTTATTCTGCTCGTTTCACATCACTGAGGTAGGAAGAGGAAACCATGATACAAAACTAAGCCACAAGTCATTAATTTTGTCTCTGTTCTATCATGTCGAAAACAAATGCAACAGTGAATTCAGAAATACTATAAATGCACATGACTATAGGCTATATATATAAAAGCGGTTGCCTATTTTCTTTTCACTGTTTTTATTTTGTTAAGTTTATATTTATTCTTTTTTATTCAAGTCATTGTACTTTCTAAAGTTTCTTTAAGCGAAATCTCGAAGTATATTGAGTGAACGATATCTTCTAAAATTTGTTTTTGCATGAGAATAGGTAAATATCGAGTCGTAGAGTGGGGTAGTTAGAGAGTTGCCGCAGGGGAGAGTTAGAGAGTTGCTAAATCTCACGGTAACGAAAGTTTTAAAGTCGTACTTGCTCTCTTCCGTTAAGCTTATTATTTTTATATTTTAACCCTATTCATACCGGCCTTTTTGGGGTCCCTTGAAAACGGCAGTGTGCACATAGGGAACAAGGTCCTTTAAAATTGTTTGGTTAGTCCCCTGGCTCTGAAATTTTGACTGGATAACATTTAAACAAATGCACCACTAAAAAAAGTTTGAAAATAAAGACTTTCTGGGCGGTCACACACAGGGGTACAAGTCGCGTTGTCGTCCTTTTTTTGGATAAATTTGACCGAAATGTAATAAAGAGCGAAAATCAACAGGTAAAACATTATATGCCATGTTTTTTTCTTTTGCTAGATTATAAGTGGTTAGTCTTGCTTCTCAACCGCTTACATATTGAAAAATCCCTTTTATATGAGTTAGGAGGACCTCACAGATTAGAGAAATTTTGGATTTTTCTGAAAAAATTTTTTAAAAAAATGCTACATTTTGGGGAGAAATTTTCTGAAATAATATCTCACAAACCAATATAAATTTTGGCCAAAATTACCTAAACTTGGTATAAAGATAGATTAATATTTTACATATCAAAATAGAGCTTCATGGAGCAAAATACTGCAATATTAGGACCGATGGTGTTACCGTTTGACATAGAAACTAAAACTAAAAATAAAGCATTCTTTTATCTGAGTTTCTAAGGCCTGTATGGCATAAGGGAAGAGATTCCTATATATTACAAAAAAAAAGCACGCTTGGTTGGGTATATATGTAAAATAAATATCTAAAGTCAAGAAAATTCTGAAAACGCACAATTAAATATCCAAAAGTCAGGGGAATTATGAACGCTCAGATACTGACACTTCCTACACTTTTGTAGAAGATGTTCACGATATGTACATACATGTACCACATGATTGGCAGTGCGACTTCAAGCATGGCAACCTCCCTTTTCTTTCTGAATAAGCTTTCCTAGCAGAATCTGAATACGTACATGACTAAACGTGCGCACTTTTCACTAAACGAAGGAACTGCCTCAAGATGTTGCGGCTGCTGCGGCCGACCAAGGATCAACTCAATCTTGTTCTTGATTTGCCATTGAAGTGGACCCTCATTACGCTCTTCGATGAAAGGCATCACAAATTGCATCACTAAATCGAAAACATATTCAAATGAATTCACTTTGCAGGGATCTTTGTTTTGATTGAGTGCGTGAATCGTTGCACTATTTACACGTGCCATATCAATGATATAGGAGAATACAACGATGGGCTATTTTCTTGATTTTGGCTTACATGTGTGGAAACCCATTCTCTGGTCGATTATACCAGTGCCCCCCCCCCTTTGTAAAATCATAGATTTTTTACTGGGTTAATTTATTGTGTTTGTCAGCTTTTGTAATTCCCAATAGCGGGGGAATGTCGACAAGAGTAGAACATTTTTCTTTTTTTTTGCTGTCCTCACTACGTACGACGAAAGGAAAAGAAGTCCATCTTGTTGCCAATAAATCTCTGATGATAATGGTTGTCGGTCTTGCATACATTTTATTGCTGGTGGAATTCCTTTTCTGTTTATTTGTATTGCTCGGATACTTGTAATGTGTTTACCGTACAGCTAGAGTGATAACGACATTAACGTGTATAAACGGTCAAGTGAGATATTTCATCCTGCTAGTTCCGTCATACTTTCCAATCTTCCAATCACATATTTCACAATTTCTTCTGTACTTTGTACATAATCTTCGCCACCTGCAATATTCGGCTGGCTTGTTTGGGTTGTACTGTTTGAACTCTATCATTTTCCTCATAGCGTAAAATGTCTCATCTAAGGAAAGATAATCACCCGGTATAAAGACATGGCATGCAACCACGGTTGAAGTCCTCAAAAAGTTCTCGTATAGCGGCAAAACGATCCTTCTACCATCTCTCGTCCCGAGTTGTTTGGTCGCCAAATTGAAGGTTTGAAAAAAGAAATGTAAAATGATTACGTAACATGTTGCACTAAATATTGGTGGAGCATAGTCGTTAGAAAACAATTTATCAATACTAATTGTATTGAGCTTATAAAGTCCTTTAAATAAAAACAGTCCCACAAATGCACTAAGTTCAGATGGAACGGTAGGTTTTATAAACGGGTATTTCTTATTGTCGAATTCATCCGGAAGTTCAGCGACAACCTTTTCAATTTTCATGTTTGTATAATTGACAATATCGTGAATCATATCATGAGTGATATAATGTTCAAAAGATTTCCTGTTATCTTTGGTACCCTTGGCTACCGGAGCAACACCTTGCCGACCTCTTATAACATTCGCTTGAATGTTTTGCCCTGTGTTTACGTTGGTTGGGCGGTTATCGAATTTGTAATGTATGTTATTGTTTCTATTTCTGTCCACTTTTGATATTCCTTCAATGCTGTTGAGTTCCACAGAAAGCTCAAATACATCATAATAGACCAAGTCAAGGGCAGTATCGATACTATGAACTAATCTTTGGCTTGTTAGTTGACGACGACTCAAACGGTTTGCACGAGTGGTTTGTACAATGTCATCCATGTTGCATTTTCAACATGCTTTTCTTCTTCTTCTCTTTCATGTTCTCCTTCCTCTTGTTCTGCTTCTACTATATTACATTCGGGATCTTCACTTAAATAAAATAAATCGAGCAAAATATTGAGATACAAAATAATAGAAGAAACACTATCGCAACAGGAGAAAACAGTGTAAACATAAATATAGTCAAACCTTATATTTCCATATCAATTTCGTCCAGTTTTTCATATGCATAGAATTCTTGAAAGTCAGGTTTACCACTATCATCATCTACAAACTGCATTATGTTTGCAAATGCATTCTCAGCAGAAATTCTCTGCCTTTTCGACGCCATCTTTTTTATTTATATGGAACTTTGTACTAAGGCATATAAAATTGTCGTTCTAAATTTTAATATCAGAATACATGTCATCATCAATAGGAATAATATAATTATTTATTAGTTACTTTATGTACAGCTAAATGTGATTTTATGAAGTAGAGAATCGTGTAAGATCTATTTCAAACAAAAATATCGCATTACGGAAAGTCCGAAAATTTGTATATTTGGGCTCGACCGACAGACTGATCGATGTGACCGCGCGGCACGCCAAAAAAAAAATTAACAAGTGACCACTAGTAAAAATTAATAAAAGTGATAAAATTTCAACACGCTACGGTGAAAATTTGGACAATTGCGGCTAAATAGATTTGTTCCGTGCACATTGTGCATACTGCCGGTATGAATAGGGTTCACACTTGATGCGCGAAAATTACGCCGAGGATACTACAACACTTAATCATACTCACTTTGCAGGATTCCAGCAAAACTAGCAAAATAAATTTTGTTATTTGTTTCTGGGAATCCTCACGATTTATGACGCAGCACCAGTATCAATTTGGGGCTCGTGGGAATTACACGTTGGAACAACACGAGATGTGATCGACAGAACCTGGGGTCCAGGTGTTAACAAAATCGAGATTGTAAAAAACTCCCAACGACTTTTTGGCATGATTTCGCTTCGAAAAGGACCCGGAATGATAATAATTACAGGTTTAATAATGGCACATTTAACCAGAAGACACGCAATGCTTTTCTGTATTTTTATATTTCTGTTTCTTGAAAAAAAAGTTTAAGACTATGCAGCGCCGGGCAAAACCTTGCGAATTGCACAATTTGCATACTGTGTTCATCCAGAACGTCGATAATAATTAAAAAAAGACAAAAATTGCCAACCTAAGACAAACTATATCAGAATTATATCAAATTTATTGAGTCACAGTGACCTTACGATAAACTTAAATTTGACGGCAATGAATGACGAAGGGAAAAGCCAAGCTTATGTTTGAAACTCAGGCATAAATTAAATTCTGCTTACGCACTTTATGTACAGGATAAAAAAAAAAGATAATGTTTAATTTATTCAAAAAATCTAGAAAATAATCTGATCTGATTCGTTGTTATGACCTCCACGGTGTGTCGTTCATAAATGCTAAAATAAAAATGTAAGTCCAGAAAAGGATTGGCTTGTCGAGCTATGGCACATTTGACGTAGCAACAGAGAAAAGTAGCTATAAAGTTCAAAATGTAAACAGAAAATATTATATTTAGAAAATAAGATAAAAAGTAAAAAAAGCTTATATTTTGTTAATGGCGTAACACCAGACAGCTGTTGCTAGTTGGCTATTAAGCATTGGTGTGAATTTTTTAAATATGTACCAGTCCACAGATGGAAAACGGCATCTTTAATCAGTCGCTGGCATTAGTAGCAACTTGCTAACTTTCCGACTAACAACTGTCCAACTTCCTAACTTCCTGACTATAAAAGTTCCCATACTCTTTTTGCATTAGCACTATCATCAATTTAAATGCATTTTGATTGGGCAAAAACTATTATCACTTTTCGATTCCTAATGCAAGTAAACATATTTTACTTACTATCGAACAGGTGCATGCTCAGAATGTGTCTTCTCAAAATTTTTCAAGCAATATGCGCTGTAAAATTCGCCTTTAACAAAATAAACGTTCGAACTGAATTTTCTTATCCAATGTTTCAGAACCTTTGCTTTGTAAAAAAATAGAACTTTGTTTTATAGTATGTTCTCTCAAAGACAGGCAAATAGGGATGTTATATTAGACTAACTTAAAGACACGGCGTTGGGCGTCAGATTGATCGATTAAATGCAGGTAAACCCTAAGGGTCAGGTATACGGTATATTGCGAATCCAGTTTTTGAATGCATTTTTGAAAAGTAACTTCCCCTAAGTTAAAACACGTGCTAAAATCTGTTGGTACCCTGTCACAGGAAGAACAATCCGTTATCATTTCCTGTGGAAACATTTCCCGTGAAAGTTCAAAACTTAAACGTACATGACGTCGGAATAGACGCTTAGTTCTGAACAATGTTGCACATCCGTGCGGAATACCATACGTTTGAAATAATTAAATGCTTATTCCAAAACATAAGGGCTGTGACGTTATTTGTAAAACTCACCTTTGTATATATTAGTTCCACAACGAACCGTGGAGCGTTGTTTATATTTTTACGAAACACGTTTTTGTAAGTTAGTTGTATTTTAGTTGTAGTTGTACGAAGACTTTTATCGAGATAAGTATACACTGTTCGTTACATGAGATAATTCTACGTCATTATTGCTATACATATATATTATACAGTCCTCTAAGAGATCGGCCCCAACAAGGGCTCATAACCTGGAGATGGTGAAGCAAAATTCACTTTGTGCCTCCTTTCTCCTCTGTCACTTCCATCCTAAAAATTGATTTTTGGAATCAAGAATTTAACTATTTTCGCCTGATCAATTAATGCATTCATTTTTATATAATAAACATATAAATATTTTAGAGACAGAAAGAAGCCGAGAAAAGTAGCGATTGAATAGCTTAATTTTGGCACTGCTCTAATTCTGTGCCAGTGGGTATAAACTTTTAAAAAGAGCCAATGCTTTGTGTGCCGTTTTATGTGTTAGTTTTGTTTTACTTCTGTATATATTTTGCGCATGCGCATATTTTGTTTTTAATGCCATGCCAAACGAGAGCTGACAGCTCAAGAAACTATTTTCAACGATAACTCGTAAAATATTTATTATCTTATCTAAGGTTACCATTTCACTTTGTATTAATTCTCTGTATGATTCTGTATAATTGATAAAAGAACAAGAACAAATACACACTGAAATACGTGGTTGGAGGATTTGGGATATTTAAAAATTTGGACATTAAAAAAATCAGACGCAAAAAAAATTAAACACAAACATAGTCCGAAAAAAAAATCATAAAAAACTCTTCAAAGTTATTGCAGTGTGTTTGTTCGGAAAAACGTTTACAGATTTTCTTATATCATTAAAAAGCTCAAAATTTTTTCATTAGAATACGTTAAAGTTTTATTTTAAGATTTATCCTCAAAATCATTACAGTAAAGTTTAAATTGTAAGAAAGTGTTTCAGAGTGATATATAGATATGAACTTGCGAGTATTCAGAAAATCTAAAACCTTAATTTAATGCAGTAAAGTCAACACATGTTGTCAATAAAATGAAAACAAACATTTTCTCAAATGATATATATTTCTTGGAAAGGAGCATGACCGTCAATATCATCTATTCTCATTAAATGGTATTTTTCTATAACATATTCGCGTTCCATGGAACTTTTGAAGAAATGCCTCTTGTTTCGTCGAACTTGCTCCATAAATGAGTTGGCTATAAACTGACCAAGTTGGATAGCCTGTGGAGAATGTGGGATAGATACTGTTGTTGACCATTCGAACATAGTCTTTTCTGGATGAAACTGTATACCATAAAACGGAAATTTTTTTCCTAGTTAAGAACAAAGACATATAAATTATTCAACATGATTTTCTGGTGTACTATAATTACTAAAAAATGTATCTCTTTATTTGGCAAATGTCAATCACATAAAGCCTTCACGCCACGTAACAAATAAACCAGAAATAGATGACAAAGAATTTTAAATTGCAAACGATTTGCCTTAAAATAATATTAAAATTGCAATAAAATTTAAATTGCAATGAAATATCTATTCCACCAAAAGCCTTGGTGGCAACTGAGTGGCATTTATATCGTTTGTTGAAGTAATATATTTTTGCATATAAATGGCTTGTTAACTTAGTTGAAGCCTGTTAATTAGCTCGTTGGAAAAGCAAGTAAACGCCGTTCAAAATGTTTCCCCGAACATAATTTGTCCGAAATATAATAGGTCCAAAACAAGCAAGCAAACAAACAAGAATTCTTGTTTGTTTGCTTGCTTGTTTAAACTGTTGACGATATTTCCGTGTTTTTGGTTGTTTTGTGGTAAAAAACCTTTACGTCTTGAAAGAGTCTTCGCGTGAAAAAACTATTCGCGTTTTGCTAATTTATAATTTCCGCAAGCACGAACTTTCGCGAAAATGATTATTTCAAAGGTTTTTGCTCTAAAAAAGTCACAATAAAATTAACAGCTTGATCCGCGAAAATCGAGTAATAAGAATTTAAACTTCTAAATAGTTTTTTTTAATTTGTTTTTTCTTTATTTGTCATGAGGTATTTTCCACTGTAAAAACGTAAAGGACAGGAACAGAAATGCTTTTGAGCATGCGTACTAAAATATTAACACCGCGTAAGTGGATAATTTCCCATCCCATTGTGTTCCAGGGAAGTAGAATCATTGTAGAATCCAATTCAACCTTTTTATTCTGTCCAAAACAAGAATGGCGCAAAAGGTGTTTACTTTCTGCATTGAAATGTGCGCAATATGAAAAATATAAACTGAAAATAAGAAGTTGAAATTTTATATTCTGACTTGATCTTCTTTTATTTTGTTTCGCGGAAAATCTTCTTTAAGTTGAAACAGAAAAGCTTCTGAGCATGCGTCCTCAAATTGTTTGCAACACATGAACGAAAGATTTCTTGCCCGTTTCGTTTTGTGGCAAAGAAGAACCCAGTTAAAGTTTTTCTTTGCATTGTATACGGATTTGAAGAATAGACAAGAAGCCCTACGGCTTAAAGATTTCCGCCATTAGCAATAATCTGAACTTTGAAGAGGACTGAGTAATATGGGGGAACAAAATCATTGACTATTCTAAAATTTTTATATTCAATTTTTGATTATTATTGAAACTGTAAATCATAGCTAACTTAACTTACATAGACTTCAATTCTCTATAAGAACAATTTTAAAAGAAAAATAATAAACCTGAAAATTGATGAACAATAAAAACAAAATAAGAACAACGACAAGGCTGAAAATTTATCTATTTTCTCTTTTTCTCCGAAAAACAGCTTGGAAAATATTTTTAAAGGTAGCAGCAAATTTTTTTTTTTACATAATCAGTTACGAAAGGTTATTTTCAGACTACATATTCTTATTTTTTCTTTTATAACACACTTCTCACGATTTTATAGCTATAATACATTATCTATCACCAAAAATATTTAGCCTCAACAATTCCTCTTTAAATTAAAATTTATGAATATTTTAATAGTTCTGCTGCATATAGCTTTAGTCTACGTGGTTGCAAAATTGTACAGAAGGAAATGACGTAATTATTAAAGGGAAACGTTAATAACATCAAAGATGGCGCATTATAAGACGATCTTCATTATGCTACACTGCACGAGCTTTAACTTTTGATAGCATATAAACTTTAAAATCATTGGATGTTAAAACAATTTGTTGCACTGTTAGGATTCTTATTGGCTGAAAACTCATTTTAGCCTCGTTCTCAGAAAAAAAATCTGTCAAAACGAGGATTTAGGCTTTAGCCTGGATAAGTTTGGACGTCCAACCTAGCTGCGCTGTCTCTATCTATCTCTCTATCTATCTCCTCATGCGATTTTAAAGATTCTGCCTTCCTGGCGGAAATAAAAAAATTAGTTAGCCAGTCAATTGTTTTATTTCGTGAGAATTGCGCAAAGTGTGCTTACTTTTTGTGTTGTAATGTCCGAAATAATATTTTCTTTTCTTTTCGGCGTTTATAACAACCTTTGTCGATAAAGGAGCGTTGAGGAAAAAATAACTACAACAAAACAATGAAATGGTTGTCATTACCTTCCATTGCAGAAACAAATTCCGTTCCATTTCGATCAAGACTTGTAGCCAATATATCAAAGAAATTATTTAATTTACTAGAACGTTTAAAAAAATCAGATGTGATACTGTATTTGTGAAAGTGAGCTGTTATAGGGTGTTTTTCACTGTATTGGATCATCATTTTCGGCATCGATGAGAGAAATGAATTTTTCAAGCTTTTTCTGTTCCATCGTACAGTAGCAGGATAATCTTGTGAATCTGTGGCGATAATTGGGGATTCATTTCCTTCCACATGTACAATAAGTGCTTGGAAACCACGGCAAATACCTAGAATGGGAAATACCTCGCCGTTCTTGTTAGCTGTCATCGAAAGTTCAAAAAGTTTCTTTGTAACATTGTGATATCCAGAATGATTTAAATTGTTGCCTGCTCCTGGAAAGAGCAAACCATTTACAGAGTTAAAAATAGTTTTAACTTTTTCATTGCTCATTTTAGAGGATATCGGAACCAGTCTCGCACCAGTCATTTCGATCAATTTTACATAGCTAGCAGGAACAAAATGCTTCCCCCTCAGGTTGGGGTAAGTTTTTAATAGCACAGCATCTATTATGTCCATTACAACAACACCAACAATAGGTCTCTCATTAACTTCTTTATTAGGTTCTTTTGAAGAGAAAAAGCATGCAAAGGAACTTATCAGAAGAAAAATTAAAAACTCTATTCGCTTTGTGTCTGCCATCTTTATATAACTCTTTCAACTAGCCTTCGTTAAGCTTCAAGAGCATGCTTAAAATATTTGTAAAACAAAAATGAAAATATTTTCATTGTTGTTAGATCAGATATGTAACACATCTTATCACACATTCAGTATACTTTATAAATCTTAAATTATTTCTCCATTTAAACAGCTGTTGAAAATAGTGAATTAAATTAGATTATTGTTTTCCTACAAGTAAACTTAAAATAAGTGAAATAGCTATATATATATATATATATATATATATATATATATATATATATATATATATATATATATATATATATATATATATATATATATATATATATATATATATATATATATATATATATATATATATATATATATATATATATATATATATATATATATATATATATATATATATATATATATATATATATATATATATATATATATATATATATATATATATATATATACATTTATGTATTTAAATATGCTTCCCTCAAATCCATCGAAATAAGTTTTTACACACTTTCTAAAACACGTTAGTTTGTTTGTTTGTTTATTTGTTTCGACACGGTTCAGTTCCCTTGTCTGAAGAGAAATCTTGCCTTATGGATGTTTACATTGTGGTCATACGCATCAGTTTTTTCTAATGAAGTATAATTTTTTTCAATACCATAATCTGCATAATATGTTATTTAGCAGTGAAGTAAACTACGTAAAAGATGTATTCGTACGTGAAAAGGGGGGCTTACACGTAAGAATAATCATATAGAATGATAACCATTTTTGAATTTTTCTTGATATTATTGCATTGTTCTTCCATGTATACACTTTAAGGCGTGAGTATACGAAAAAAAAGTTGTTGTTTTTTTAAAAAAAAATTTCAGTGATTAGATCGAAAAAAATCTGGGTTTTAAAATGGCGCAAAAATATTTTTTAAAAAATGTATTTAAGATAGCTTATTATGCCCCAAAAAAATTTTTTTTATAAATTACTTTTTTGTTATGCGATAAAGATCAAATATTTGTACACACGTAATCATCTTGGCTATTAATTTTTTTGACTGTTTGTGTTCGGACAAATCTTTCATTCGAAATAAATTTCATTTATAACAATTCTCTCTGTCTATATCATTTTCAGCAACTGTGATGAACTTCTTTAAAAACAACTTCGCCAAATCGCTAGTGATGTTTTTCGCATAACATAGTTAGCTACAGAAAAATGGTTTCCAAAACAAATTTTTGGAAAATGTGTCTTTTTCAGATACTTCAGAAAATGTGACTATATACAAAAGTTTATAAAAGTACAGGTCCTTTTCGCAACAGTCATGACATTTTCGAAAAGTTAATTGTTAGATCCATTTTGAAATTCCGTGGGAACTAACTCACACAGAAAAAGCAAAAATTATAAGCCAAAATTTTTTTGTTCATCAAAAAGAATACACGACTAGTGGTAGAAGTGTTAACATTACAGCATGCAGCCTTGGTGACAAATTTTCCTCACAAAACTTATACAAATAAAGTAATGACAGACATATAGAGATCGAGAAATAAAAATAAATAGTATTTATAAAAAGAAATAGAGAGAGTCTTGTAAATAAAACTATCAAACTGATACACTCGCATACTTTCGTGGTTAGAAACTTTCGCAATGTTTTGCGATTTTATGACTCTTCTCGCAAAACAGATAGGATGGTCACAGCATCTAAAGTAAGTACGGCGATAATTCCATATATCGTATGAAATATCGCCAACCATGGAAACTGAGGAAGACGGCAGAGTATTAATCCAGTGACTCCTAGTCCAGGGTCTAGCATTCCTCCCTATAGCCCACATGCTGATCGCTTAGAATTAAAACCCTGTTTAATTAGGATTACGGAATGTACAATATGCAACACACCTGAAAGAGAAATAAAGAATGATTTACTTCAAGTAAAATTTTTGTTTTTCATTACTTTGTAGTATATATATTTCTAAGCATTTCTTCATTGAGTGTGTCTTTTCTCAATTCTTGTCCCCAGAGCTCTTTGAGATATAAACCTCGTGTCTATCTCAAAGAGTTCTGGGGTCGAGGTTCTCTTTCCTTCTCAGACATAAAAATGTAAGATTGTTGTTTAAAGAAACATTTTAAATGGTTTATGTGATAGTTTCCTTTACGTAGGGTATGCTTTAAGTAGTGGTACCTTCTACATTGTTAACTCTTACAAGACCAAATATCCGAGCAAATCGGGCAAAAACACCCCCGCTGTCAGACTCCTAAATGCTAGGCTGTCATGAAAAGCATTTTTTATGTTTTGGAGAGAGGATGACTTGGGCTACCCTAAAATAACAGCGATAAACGGTCCAGGTATTGTCCACAGCCATTAATAGTGGCTCAAGTTTCAAGAAGTCATTTACTAGGTAAAAAAAGGGGTCTTTTGAAGGTCCTGTAAGGGTTAACATACTGCTTGGTAGTAAGTGGGAGTCGGTCCATAGTGGTCAGATTGCGAGCCTCAAACGTGCTACATGACGTTCGGGTATGTTTTAACGACACACACAGGAAGTTTTTCTCATTGGTTAGTATGTGTATGTCCAAATTTAATTAACTTTTATAAATAAAATCTTGTGTTGCAGAATAATGCTTCCCTAGATTAAAACCAACTTATATCGTCCATGATGTCTAACTCTTTGATATAATGAAAATGTCTATTTTTCAGCTAAGATCTGTTCCATTGTTTTCGAGATATATTAAAAAATGTTTCTTGGTTATCATCAGAGAAGTAACGTCAACGATTTGATAGCCAAAGTTAAAACAAGAACAAAAACGATATAAAAAAACCCGGAAAAATAATGCTCAAATGTTTCACACACGACTTTGAAGTACAGCCAAGTAGCTGTTTCAAGAATGAGCATAAGGTGAAAAATTAGCTAGCTCCCTGAATTAGAATGCTTTATTTCTACTGCTTGTCATCGCCATGCTTGTTGTTTTCTTTTCTGACACGGTCACACACACCGACGCTAAACTTTTCAGTAAGATTGATATTACAAGTAATGTTGTTCTGAGTAATTAACCCACAGAATTATTGATTATACCTTTAAGCTTGGATTGCGCTAGGGGTTAAACAGCCTAGTTAACTAAGCTTTCTTCGAGGATGTCAAATTCAGTTTCTCTTATATAAAAACTCTGATGCAAATGAATGCGTCAAACCAAATTCCTGAAATTTAAATCCGCCTTATAGAAATCCCCGAATTACAATCAACTAATGAGCACAAAGTCGGAGTGGTCAGATCTTACCCTTTTTAAATAATACAAAGCAACTGATAATATTTGTTCGGATGAGTAAGGCCATTTGCACTCAACACAAAGGATTTCCGATATTGACTATGTGAGCAAAGAACAATAGAATTAACCAATCAAAAAGAGCGGACAGTATTCTGACTGCAGAAAAATCGTTTAAGACCAAGCGTAATTTTTCCACCTGAGCTATTCCGATTTCCTGATGTTAGAAGAATAATGCTTGGTCTCCTGGGTTTAATTGATTTTAGGTTTTACCTCAAACTCGTGTATGAACACACCATGCAAAGCTATTTTATTCTAAAATCTGTAAAAAAAACAAAGAAATAAATGGCCACGTATTTCAAACCAGCAGATTAAAGTAAAAGCGACTGGGCTTTTAAGTTCGGTCGGTATTCAACTAAAAACGCAATCTAGGAGCTTTCAACCATTTTCTGTACGAGTTTGAGTACAATCGAAAAAAATTCTTTGATGTTCACCATTGTTTTCCTAAATATTGTGGCTTAATCTGATATCTTTTAAACATTTTTTAACTGTTCTGTCGTTAAATCACTTGAGACATTGTTTTGAACTTTTCTGCTTTTTGTACAGTCACCTCACTACACATCAGCAAAAAAACACTTCAAGCAAATCCAGACTATGTTTTTAAATTTATTTTTTTCGCGATGAAATATACCGATGAATGTTCTTACCTATTGTACGTATCTTTCTCACGTGTCCACGATCCACTTCTGTAACTTTTCTCTCTCGCGCTAGATTATACATTTCCAAATAAACATTTATCAAAACAAATTTCAAAGTATACGCTTATGATTCATGCGTTTGTTTTACACTTTATGCTTTCGTGTGTTCTTTTTACAGCTGTTTGCACACGACAAGTTGTTTATCACAAAACAATTAATCAAGATAATTGGAATCAAGTGATTAAGGCTGAACGACGGCTGTGTTAAGTTTTACCTCTGTAATTCATACAACCTCGATTGCCTAGTTTTACCTTTAAGAGCACTGAGTCACAAAGAGCTAGGTCTTATAACAGCTACACATTTTCTTCCTTCTAAAAGATACATTAGTGATAAAAAGTACCCAAATGCCCAGGTCAACAGGCAACCAGTAACCAACTATTAAACCTCATATAAAATTTTGTATTACTTATCAAAAAATCGTGAATATCTGTTTGATTGGTTATAGTGACTAGTAGGTGCGTGTGACCAATGTCAGTGGAAGAAACCAAATAAATATTTGGATGTTGTTATTATGTTACTAGTCGATAAGGCCCGTGGAAAAATCCACTTAGGCAATAGGACATTGAAAAAGTTGGTTTGCTGACGTCAGCATTGCAAATCCAAAAACAAATTGGCGAAATTTAGTTTATTCGTTGCCTGTAACGTGTAGAGGTTAAAACGTTGATCAAAATAATATATAGGATCATATCGTTTCAACGAACGAAACGACATAAAAGGGTTTAAAAATTTTGCTGACGTCAGCAATGGCCCGTTAAAACGCAAAAAAAAATTGTTCAGAAATTATAATCCCTGTTACCTTCATCATATAGACCTTGAAACGATGATCAAGAAAATGTATGGGATCATGTACTTTTGACAAACGGTTGCAAAGATATTGGGGTTTAAAGGTTTTTTGATGACGTCATCAACCCGTCCATTCCGAAACGGATTGGGGAACCAGGTTTTGGAAAATTACCCAAATTGGTCCTAGGTGCTCCCTAGTTACCTACGCGGTGAAAAATCATTGACGTCATCACCTCGTTTCCAAGTTATTTGGCCTCTAAGTTTTGGGTGCACTGTAATGGCTTCATTAATTTAATTTAGGATATTGACGTTAAAGTAGTGTTATTGACGTCGCGCCGTAACGTCAGAAAATTTAATATATTAGACATAAGTTTTTCGGCGACATCAAAGGAAAATGACGATATTCACTTTGCCTGTTACAAACAGACACAGTCTCTGTATTATTATAAGAGACTAGTCGATAAAGCCCGTGGAAAAATCCACTAAAGGCAGAATAAAAATTCTGATGACGTCAGCAACCCATCGACAAAAAAAATAATCAGAACCTTGTTTTCACGTTGCCTCCATTGTGTAGAGCTTAAAGCGCTGATCAAATAAATGTATATGATTATGTGCTTTTGATAAACGGTTAATGAGATATAGGGGTTTAAAAATTTTGATGATGTCAGCAGAGACCTGTCAAAACACAAAATATTTTTTTAAGAAATTTGTATACCCGCTGCCTTAATCGTATAGATCTTGAAACGCTGATTAAGAAAATGTATAGGATCATGTACTGTGGATAAACGGTTGCAGAGATATTGGGGTTTGAAGGTTTTTTTGATGACGTCATTAACCCGTCCATTCCGAAACGGATTCGGAGACCCAGGTTTGGGAAACTTACCCAAATTGGTCCCAGGTGATCACTAGTTACCTACGCAGGAGATGACGTCAGTTATTTCCACCCGTTTCCAAGTTATTTAGCCTTAAATTTAAAAGTGCAATGCAATGGCTTCACTAATCTTAATATACTTTCCTTTGACGTCAATATTGCTTTAACGTCAAAGTTTGCTAATTTACAGAACAAATTTTTAGGCGATATTTTATAGACTTTATCAAAGAAATTTTATCCACTTTGCAAAAGTGACAGACAGACAGAACTGGCGTATTATTATATAGACTAGTCGATAAGGCCCGTGGAAAAATCCACTTAGGCAGGATAACAGAGAAAAACAACCGTCATTTAAATTTTGATGATGTCAGCAGAGACATGTCAGAACACAAAATGTTTTTTTTTAGAAATGTGTATGCCTGTTGCCTTCATCGTATAGATCTTGAAAAGCTGAGCAAGAAAATGTATAGGATCATGTACTTTTGACAAACGGTTGCAGAGATATTAGGGTTTAAAGGTTTTTTAATGACGTCATCAACCCGTCTATTCCGAAACGACTTCGAGGACCCAGGTTTGGGAAAATAACCCAAATTTGCCCTAGGTGGTCCCTAGTTACCCACGCAGTGAAAAATCATTGACATCACCACCTTGTTTCCAAGTTATTTGCCCTTAAAGTATTATGTGCACTGTAATGGCTTCATTAATTTAATATAGGATATTGACGTTAAAGTAGTGTTATTGACGTCGCGCCGTAAAGTCAGAAAATTTAGCATATTAGTCCTTTTTTTTTCGCAACATCAAAGGAAAATAACCACATCCACTTTGCCTGTCACCGACACACAGACAGACACACTTAGCGTATTATTATATAGATTAAGCAAGTCCATTATGTGGTCTGTGGATCCGCGTCCTTTCTATTTGCATTACATTATTATAGCGTGGTCCAGAGCCTGTGTGACCATATTAGTTATAAGTTTTTACTGCAGTGGTGGCTTTATCTTGCCAGCAAAGGCATTAAAAATCGGGGGCTTGATTAAAAGTCGTAAAATTTGACTACGCCATTTTTAGTATAAACGCTGTACCATTTGATCAATTTCTTTAATGAGTACTACGTGAAGTTCTAGCGTTGACATAATGCCTGGTGGACGATCTAATATAATAACGGCCATGTTTTAGATCCTTTTTGGACTTCTTTGTCTCCTAAAAGTTTTGTATTTGTTTGTTTGTTTTTATATGCTTATACCATGTGGGAAAAATATATTGTCACGCTTTGTTTCTAGTCATATATAAATCCTTAATAAGAAGCTCAGGGTATTGAAATATTTTGCCATTAACAAACCATAGCATGTAGGCAAACGAGGGTTTTAAATAACCTGGAAAATTTTGAATAAAAGCCAAGGAATATGTGGGAATTATCGAATATAGAGATAGAAATAGGTTACATTCGGGACAGCTCTGTGCACATCATGAACATCGACTTATCTCCCTCCTCAAATCTGCTCCTTTAATTCTCCATCTCAAGGCGGCATCTATAAAAACTTCTGAACATCGAGTCGTCCTCACCATCACAACGCTGCTTGGGTACTCCATCTCGACCGCTTGTTTGGGGTTGGTCTACTTATGGAAATGCAATGAGCAAACTGTGCAGCAGAACCCTTGGAGAGAATACTTAGGTATGTCCGGGATCAGTTTAAGATTAGGGACATATGCAGCAGAGCTTTTGAACTGAAGCCGTGGGTACTTGAATATGTTCCGGGTCAGTTGAAGACTCAGGACAGGAGAGCTGTTGAGCAGAACCCTGTATGCTCGAGTATGTTTTAAAACAGTTTAAGACTGATGATATGAGTAGTATAGCTGTTGAGAGAATACCCTGGATGATTGATTATGTTTCGGGCTGGTTCGTTACAAATAAATGTTTTGAACGACTCACATATGGCTTTCCCGACCTAGGTAGAACTATTGGCGACATCTCGGAAAGTTTCAAAGACATCATTCAACATATTGATGCCTATCACCAGCGGAAAGCACAGAAGGCTAGAATCAAGAACAAGCTTTATTAGCCATTAGCCTGGCATCCTGACAAAATTATAGACTGGTGCTTTCAGAGGATGAAAAGAAAGATTTGAAAATTGTGGAAAAATGTCTAATAACAGGATCTTATTTTTCAGTGAACATAAAATAAAGTGATGGAGCAATGCCATGGTGAACGCATACTTAACGAGCATAATAGATGCGATTGTAGACAAAGATTTGTATTGGCAGATAAAATGTTGTGCTGATGCAGCTATCAGGAGCATATCACGTATGGTGGAGGTAATTGCTTATGTCATGATCTAGGACCCTATACTAGTTGGACCCTAAAAACCATCTAATAAATATGATGTTGAATTTTGGAGACAAGATCGTCAAAGCAAAAGTTTTTTACGGTAACGTAACACCATACCATATCGAAGATGTAAATATCGAAAACCTGGTTCTGAGCGACTCTATCCCTTTAAACAAGGGCAGGGCGAGAGATATGTGGTTGGACAATCTATGCCATTTTCGTTGTTGATAAAGATCCCTAAAAATATCTGCTCACATGGTGTCTCTCATTACAACAATAATTCTGCATTAACTATGTCGTTTGATCTTGCTGACCAGTGGGTTAATCGCCAGGGCCATTCTATCATTGAATGTACATTTATTCGGCCTACTTCAAGAAAATTAAAAATTATTGAATTGTAACTTGTTTTAGACCAATCTGATGAAAGATAATTTTGCATGAGGCAAGAAAAATTACACAGGCATTTTTAGATAGTAAAAAAGGTAAAAATATTTTTTTTAAAATGATTCTTGCTAGGCCTGTGAACATGCTTTAGGGAAATTCCAGACAAATTGAACACAATCATATT
Source organism: Hydractinia symbiolongicarpus (assembly GCF_029227915.1). Lineage (NCBI taxonomy): Eukaryota > Metazoa > Cnidaria > Hydrozoa > Anthoathecata > Hydractiniidae > Hydractinia > Hydractinia symbiolongicarpus. The sequence continues at coordinate 11,615,960 of NC_079885.1, read as the reverse complement.
TTAAGTCACATTTTGATTGAGAGCTCAGCCTGGAATTCGGTTAAATACAGGATCAACTAAAGATAGTGGTAGATATTGACCAGCTCCCCACTGTGATATATTATTAAGAGTGCTAATACTAAATACAAGGTAGTAAACATAAAAAAATCACAAAATAAATTACGCTAAACAATTATGCCAGCAAATGAAAAATTTTTTTGCTAAAAATATATATTTTTGCTGATATATTTTTGTGATTGGATGCTCTTATAAATGAGAATACTGAATTAATTCTTGCGGTTGGTTTAGCATTCTGAATATTTTCCAAGCATAGTGATAACAATAAACATCAAAGTATTTTATTTCTTGAAGGATAGCACACAATGCCTTGCTATTGGTAACGTTGTTTACCAATACTTAAAAGGAATCGACAAAATAGATCACATATGGACTTGTCAAATTCAATTTTTAAACCCGTATAATGCTTTTTATATAATTCTTGGATTATTATGTGTGCTTGTCGAGTGAACATTAGAAAAAAGCGGTATGGCGTTTTAACATGTCATTAGGAAAAGAAAAAACCGAATTTATGGTTGGCTTTTTGGGAATGTTAAGGCCACTAAAATGTAATTGCAAAAAAAAAAACTCTTAATTTTTAAGTCATTTTTTTATCCACATGTAAGGTTTTCTCCAGCTTTATGGACTCTATATCAGGTGCTACAGTGAGTTTACAATGTACGAATTCAGGTTCAGTTAACCATTGTTAAAATAAATTTTGTCAAAAATAATATTAAAGAAGAAACTTTGGGATTGGCACAGCAAAATCTTGGTCATTGTGTAAAACCTGCAATGCAGACATAGATATGAACTTACAAAAACTGAGAATTCTAAATTTCAGCCTAAATAATTTAAAAAAAAGGAATGTTAACATGTAGTTAAATTTCTGCCTAACTATAGCTACAATTGTGGGAAAAAATATCGAGACGAATTCAGTTTTTTTCGTTATTATCCAAATAACTGTCAACAGTCAATGCTCTGTAGCCGGCAGGCTTCAAAGTCACTCTTTTGCACACACGTAGGGCAGTCACAAAGCATTGAAAGTTGCTAGTCACATTCTTTGGCACGCCTGCACACCGAAATAATTCACGTCGGAAACTAGAAATGCCCCAAAATTCGTAAATAATGGCCTTACTGACGTCAGGAACAATTAGCACATTTTAATAATTTGGACTTTACCAAACAACCTCGGCTGAAAATCAACAAGTGAACTTTGACCTTTTTAATAACCTTGTGGTAACGAACTTCGAAACTAGCTGTCTTGTTTCAACATATTTTGTCCACGATTGTAGCTAGGCAGATATTTATGGTGTCATGCGTAATTAGTGGAACTTTTAAGTGAAAAGTGTTAAGAACTAATAAAGATTTTTGTACGCTTAAGAGAACCAAGTGGTATAGTCCAAGTGGCAAATCATTTAAGAAGTTTCTCCTACCTACAATTTTTACAACCCAGTGCTTGCTAGCCAACCAATTCAGTAAAATACACATAACTAAATTGCTTGAATTTCATGTAAACAGCAGCCTAAATAACATAATTGTATATACATTTGAAGAACGGTCAATTTGTGATGAGGCCTCCTCCAGGCCCATGTTCGTCTCGCCGTTCCGGTTATATAAAAGAAACAACAGGCACTGGAAACCAAGTTGATAAAATTCATAAATTTATGAAAGAAGGATTAGGATATTGCTAGCATAAATTTAGGAGGGTAAAAATATTTCTGAACATTGACATCTTCTTCTATAAGGTATTTACAAATTTTTCATCAAGTTCAAAAGTTATACGGGTATTATAATATAAATAATCAAATTTTATATGTTAATGATTTACTTTGATGAATAACATCAAATTTTCTTCTGTCTGTACGTGACTTACAGCTTTATTGGCATCCCTATGGCTCCGCACGGATGGCGCTTATGGTCACATATCGTGGGCCGAGAAACCGCAATTACATGTCGAAAGAATAAGAAAAATCTGTCGGTGTTAACAAGAATTCAGATGCGATCCGGAATCTTAGAAACAACTTCTTAATAACTTCAACGAGACACGTAGTTCTCTATTTAAACAGTTTATAAATTAAAAAATTACCATTTTAATTGAAAGTTTTTAAATCGTGGTTTTAATATTTAATGTTTCTAGCTGTTTTCTAATTTAGTAAGTTAGAAAAACTTTCTCCCTCAAAGTTTCTTTGAGGAATGCTCATAATGATACTGTTTTGATAATAGCTGATCAGAAAATAAAAACGGTTGTAAGCAAGAATACAATTTTAACACTAGTTGGATTAACACCAGATCACTATTGAATTGCTGTTTCTTTTAGAGGGGTGCCTAAATCATTTGAAGTTGGTGTTAATATGAAGGAGGTACAAGGTAATATTTATTTCAAAAGAGACAATTAATAAGCTAAGTTTCTCATTATATTCATTAAGCTGATAATCAATTATTTTATCACTTCGAGCAAAAAAATAAATTAAACACAAAATAGAAACAATATGTTCAATTGGGAGCATTGAATAATGAGATTGTCATGTTTGTACTTTTTCCGGCTTATTTCAAAAGAATCCAAAGTGCTCTGGTAAAAAGAAAGATATTTATTTGGAATTTGTTTCTAGACTGACCTCGTGGAATTAGCATAAATAAACCAGTCTTTTCGGCAGGAAGTTCTTATTCCTTCCTCTACAGGGAGTATTTGCTTTAATTCTCCAATTGTGCAGAAAAAGTCATGTTATTAATAATACGCGATCACAGTTTCGTGGAAGAATTCAAATTGTTTAATATCAATTTAGTGTTTCCTATAATTATAATTATAGGGGCATGGTTATTGCATCAACCTGAAACAAAATATATACAACTACTTTATCAAACCAAAACATGTACACGTTCATGTACAACATTGTGTTCTTTGTCAAATCCAGAAAGAAAAGTTACTCAGGCTAAATATTGGTTAAATATTGTGCGGGCTAAAAAAGAAACATTAGTTTGCTCGTTGGGCAGACCAGGGAAATATGTTGGAGAAAACGTTTGATTGATGTAAGCTGATATGTGTATGTAGTAATTTTAAAACTACGATGGAAAATTAATTTCCAAACAGAAACAGTGATTTGCAGGAGTTTTTTCATCCAATTTTACGTAATGCAGAGGAGACGATTGCACAGCTCAGAAATAATAAATTTTAATTATGGTTTTGTCCTTCATCTATGTCAATAATAATAAATAAAATAATGAATAAAAAAATTTAAAAAGATAAAGGCTCAGCGTTTAACACATAATAATGGTTGGAGATATAAGGTTAATAGTTTGAAAAGATTGTGATAGGATCGACAGCTGATAAGATAATGTATTTGAACATCACATAAGCCTTTTCTCTTATTATGTTAACTTTTCACTCTTGTTGCTTGTTTACAGAAGGGTCCTAGGAAAAAAAGAAGTATAGTATCTCTTTCAGTGCAAAATAAACACGTTGAAAAACAATTTATATTTACTTATTATATTTATTTATATTCACCGATTTATATTGCAGTTTAATTTATATTTTGCGCGATTGCTCACAGTAAAATAAACAAGAATTCAGTCGCTGCATCCGGGAATCGCTTTTTCGTGCACCCTTAACATTGATTCAGCATATAGTTTAAACACGATAAGGAGAATAGTTTCCGGAGTTAACAACGAAACAATACACTAATTAGAATTAAAGAAGTAGTAATTACAGTAGTAATGATTATTACACAGAGACATAAGTAAGTATATCAGTAGGAATATTCCTTTCCATTTAGTGCATGAAAAATATTTTAATTCAACATTATTTATAATGTTGAATTCACAGGAACGAATTTTGCATTGGAGGCGAAGAATCAGATTTGTTGGTAAGTTTATGTTTCTGTCTTGTTAGTAGTATTATTGAAACACCTGGTTTTACAAATCTTTACTTGATCTTTGCTTGCCACGTTTGTGTAACAAAATGGCAGAAAACTATTCCATGCAAGTTAATGACTCATGTATGGACTTGTGTTTTTTATTGTTAGTTTTGGTGTATTGACTGCTAGCTTTCTGTATAAAAATGTTTTATTGTTCGTTGCAGTCACACTTCAAACTTTGCTTGGTGTATTCTTTGCTATCACAAGTGCGTTTTTGTGGACCATTTCCAGTACGCAGACACAAGTAAATATCACTGAAACATTGTGGGACAGCTATTTTTTGATAGGTGGTGGCATTTCGACTCTGGTATCATACATATATCTGAGAAATGTTTGCGTTCAAAAATTATCTTTCACCTTTGGTATCATACTGACTATGGTCATAACCATGGATATTTGTTTGACGATGGGTTCAACATTGTAGGTTTTTTTTACTAGCGTTGCGTTATTGTTAGATCAAATTCAGAACTTTATTGAATAAGGTTGCCTGCATAAAACGTATTTCTAAACTTTTTTCTTAAACATGACACTGACACAGAAGTAGAATATTGCTTGCAGCAAAGTAAGCTACAATTGCACATACCGAATCTTTCTTTACTGCACTTTGTTTTCAAAGTAAATTAATAAGATAAATAATATAGTAAGTTGATGAACTAAACTGTTCCACTGTTTTTGTTGTTGTAAATTTTGTGTATTTTTTTAGTGCAAAGGCTAAAATTTTTATGTTTATTTTCCTTCATCCTTTAAAAGTAATACCCAGTAATAGCGAGCCGTTAATGTTTTTATTGGATTAACATACACTAAGGTTAAGCTTAAGCACGCACAGGAAGTAATTTGTTTAATTTACAATTTCGTTACAGATCACATATCGGTCGTCCACTGGATTTAATGTACCAAACTCAATATAATGGTGAATACAAATTGGTTTATCCACTTTGTTGGTATGTAAGGATGGCAAGAGATATGCTGTGTTTATTTTCGATGTGTTTGTCGCTTGGAATCATTATAACAGCTCCTAGTGTAGAAGTAGAAGGTGAGAGAAATATAATCAAAAGTGTGTATTCACCAAAACTGTGAGTAAACTTTTTAAACATCCCAATGTTACGTATAGGTAAAACCTTGCAAATTATATCACTTATTTTTCTTGGTTCGTCACGAGAACTCTAATTCCATGTGATGTCAACCTCAAAAAATCATAAAAAATCAGATATAAAATATTGAAGATATTATTTCGGATTGGCTGTTCAGTGTTCATATCATTGTGGAAAGTTTATCATTCTTTAAACATGATAGTTTAGTAGGCTACGTTTCGGGAGATCCTTCTCCCATCATCGGACAAAGTAAAATGATATTGAGCATGTTTTTATATAGTTGCAGATCAACGAAATTCATAAAAATTAACCAATAAGGTGCAATCTGTTAATTACAGTTAATTACGGTAATTAACAGTTTTGAACCTAGATGTAGAAAAGTATTCTTCTGTATGGCTTGTAACCAAATCTCACAAAGTTGATAGGAGATGCTGTTTATGTGTCTGTCACGTTTTACGCTGTTGATAGTTTATTTTATCTTCCTAGTCGTTGTTCTGGATTCTCTCTCAATGATTTTCTTCTTATCCCAATTAAAATGATGACTCCTGCTCCAGCTGTGGTCTGCAAAGTCGTTTTTCTCCACATCTCCGTTTCTTATTGCGCGCATAATGTTCTTGAACTCGTTCCTTGAATTATATTGAAGAATTTAAAGAACGACAAAGGATTATATGGATTATAATATCTTTGTCGTTCTTTAGCAAGATTATCATGGATACACCTGACTACATCAACAAGTGCAACGAACACATCAACAACGAGCCTTACAAATTCTTCAAGAACGAAAAACCAGGAACATTTTTATGGAGTTAAAGAGAATGAATGCATCAACAATAAGCAGTATTATCGACTAAAACCTTGTGGCAGACCATCACTGCGATTTTATGGAGTACCAAAAATTTATAAACAGAGAAATTTAATCTAACCAATAGTCTCTTTCACTGAAACACTGTTATACAAACTATCAAAATTTTTTGCTTTTATCCTCAGCAATTTTAAAGCCGGGGACCATTGCAAGAACTCAAAGAATACATGAGAAAAATAAAGATAGCAGACGAAGAATGCATGGTATTATCTGATGTCACATCATTCTACGCCAATTTTCCCAGAAAGGACACCTTTAACATCCTTAAAGACCTTATCAAAAACAATGCTGTGTTTGGTAAAAAGACAAAGATTCCAGTACCGGATTTTCTGCGTTTGGTTGAACTTGTTTTAACAAAAACATGGTATCTGTTTAATAAGAACTTCCATACTTAGACAGACAAAGTTGCCAGAGGAGGCCCTGCATCATCAGTAGTTGCAGAATTATACATGCAAGCACATGAGAAAACAGTATTATTCACATAAAACAGATTTCCAAAGGTTTGGAAAAGATTGGTTGCCGACGTATTCATGAATACATTAACGGCCTCCATCGACAAATTAAATTCACTGTGGAGCTTGAACAAGATGGGAACAACGCTTTCCTTGAAACTTTGGTTGAACGAAAGAATAGAACTATTTCAGTTGCAGTGTATCGTAAACCAACACACACAGAAGAGTACCGTAACTTCGAATCAAACCATTAAGAATCTTGTAAAGAAAGTGTCATTTCTTCAAAAGCGCAGCCACTGACAAAAAAAGGAAAGAAAAAAGAGAATTAAAGAAACCATCAACAGTGTAGAACGTGACAAACATATAACCAGCATCTCGTATCAACTTCCTGAGATTTGGTTAGCAGCCCTACAGAAGAAGTAGTTATCTCCCTATAGGTCCGAAAATGTTAACTACCGTACTTAACTGTGATGAACTGCTTGTTCCCAATTGGATAATTTTTTTTTATGAATTTTGTTCATTTGCAATTACATAAATAGATGCTCAACATCATTTTACTTTTCCCAATGATGAAAGTAGGATCTCCTAAAACGTCGTCTATTAAACTATCATGTTCAAGAAATGATAAACTTTCCACACTGATAAGATGTAAAATATTTTTAGCAACATCATGTTAGACAATCTCATTTTCTAACCACAAAAACAAAAAAAAGCGACAATGCCCAATATATGATGACCGTTTTTATTGATAAAAAAGATATGGGCAAATTAACTTTTACACAGATCAAGTTTTCTACAGCCGTTTCACATTTTTTTTATTTTTAGAAAAAATCAAAAACAGTGCGAAAAACACAACCATCATGCCGAATGGAAAAGCCTAAACACAATTCTTCTACTGAATAATTTTGTAAAAATATTTTTCAATAATAAATTTTTATCTAAATATGTATTACTTTTTATACCTTTTAGTAAATATATTTGCTTCAAACTTACGCTAATTTACTTTGACTATTTTCTATGAGATTGTACTGCAAACGTGTTCCATGGCCTTTCACTGTTTTGCAAAGTAATTCTCTTTCCTGAGAGAAAGAAAATCGAATTTACCAGTCAAAAGTAAGTACGTGGTGCTGCCTCTTACACTAAAGAAATAAACTAAAAGAAAACATTGCAATGCTTATGGATTCTTATTTTCGAAGTCTTACTGTACTTTGTGTAAAAAAGCAAATCTGACAGTGACTAAGGTGTCGTTTGATGAAGCTGATCTTTGTTGATGCAGCTGCAAGCGCTTACCCGGAAGGATATTTTTCATTAGCATGTAGACAACTTTGATATACCATGTCGCACAAGCGCTTTAATGCATTGGCTATAATAGCTTTTCATAAGAAATTGACTGAAAAATCTTCCTTGATGATGTTGCTAATGAGTTCGTTGCGTCAAAACCAACTTAATTTTTGGTAAATCTGTTGGGAAAAATTCGTTAAATATCATTTTGTCCTATATTTTAGATAGCGTTCCGGACTGTAGATAGGTTATGAATTCATTTTTTTTAAAAAAAACTTTTCATATCTTTATTATCGTGCTTGTAATATCTACTTTATTAAGCGCTTGAAATTTTGATTGATAATAAAAAGGTCGTTTTAAAGCAATCTAGGCGCTTTAAATTCGCAAAACATTCTCGTGCCCTTGGAGCACACTATAGTGTCGCGTCGGGTTGACTCTAACTTCGCAACATCTTTTAAATGTGGCCCCCTCACTTTTAAATCGGTGGCGTGGGTCCTGATTTTGGGGCCTTCGTGGAACCCGACGTGGATTATTTCGTTGTGCAGACGTGCTAGAGAATACAACTTGGAAATTTTAAAAGTTGTCCGCCAGAAGTAAAAATTTTGATACCTGTCGGCTGCAAACATTTGCCTGTTTACACTTTTGTCCATGTTTAAAAAAATAATGAAAAAACTGCCTTTGTTTTAATATCTCTATCTTTGTTTTCTGCACATTTTTACAAAACATTGTGGTAAATATTGAAACAAACACTTTAGATTACTTTTTTAGATGGTATTTTTATTTTTTATTTTATGAAAACTGTTTTAATTTATTTCATTTCAGATAACTTGGAAGATGAAGATTTTATAAATGTAAGCGTCATTTAAATATTACACAGGTGGAATCAACTGAAATTTGAGTAACTAATCTACCGAAGTCTTACTCATATTTTAGATTCGTTCTACTAAATTAGACTAGACAAACGTTATAATAACTTATCCAAACCGAACTAATGTATCTCAACTATGTTTTTTAAATTGTGGTAAAAGGTACAAATTATACGCAAGATCAAAAGAAATTAAACTGATAATCCCAATTTTGAATGTGAGGTTGTACATAGAATGATAATGACGATGATGATGATGCTGAACTAGTAGCATCAGAACATCTTATTGCTGTGAGAACTTTAACTGCTAGTGGTGTAGCTAGGGATCTAACTAATTAAGTAAATAACTTAATAATTAATCAAACCAACTCAGCAACCCAGGGTGACCTCAGCTATTAAAATCATTTTTGGTTCAATTAAAAACATAAAAATATATCTGTTAGGGATGACTCATTACTAAAAAAACTTTAAACATTAATCAGTTGTTAGGAAGGGAGGGGAAGAATCTTCACCGCACATTTTTCAACCTTTAAGTCATCCTTTACTACTGAGCTTATTTCAAATTCAGAGAAGTCCGCCAAGTAAAGCAGATAACAAACACTAGCTAACTTAACAATTCAAATAAGTCATCTCTGCCGTTTATACCAGGTTCTTTAAAAAAATCAAGAGAAATTATTCACATTAAATTTCTACAACGTTTGTTAAAAGTAGAAAAGACAATTTTTATGGTCACTTACATTTTAATGTTATTTTGGCATTCAGTTCAATTTAAATTTTGCTCAATGAGCAAGATATGTAGCAAAATAAGAATAATGTAACGAATAATGGTTTGGGCCAATTAGAATTAAAACTTCGAATAAGATGGTGAGTTTTACAGTAAGCTTTGCAAAATAGGTGAAAGTGACCAATGTCAATAAAAAACTAAAAGCAGCGCGATGCGGAGGAATAAAAGCAATAACCTGTAAAGTTCCGAAATTAAAGTAGATCTTAAAAACCGAGATATATGGGGAAAACAAATCATTGAGTATAAAATTCAAATCTTAATTATAAATAATGGCAACTAACCTGCAAAGTTAAATCATAGGTAAAGGCATAGCCTCAAGAACCTCTTATTCCGATATCGCTAAAAAGAACAAGACGTGCAAAGAGAAAATTGATTATTTTAGAAATAATTAATAAATAATATAGCACCAAAAATGTTTAAATGTGTTTCTCTTTCAGTATTTTAGTGTTTTTATAAAAGTTTTACCAACACTGACTAAATCAATAAGCACAGTGTGCATCTTTTCCAACGAGCTCCAACAAGAGACAGTAAATGAACTCATAACGGAGGAGATCTCTTTTTTAAGCCATTTTTTCTCGTCTTTTTTGTATAATGGCATTTTCAAGTTGATACAACACACAACGCATGTGGCAGAGTGTGTCAAGCTTGAACAAGCTTCCACAAGGGACAGTAAATAAACTCTTAACAGAAGAGAACTGCTAGCCACCCCTGAAGGAAGGGAAGATTTGTATTAGACCTTGTGCAATATTTTTGCAAATCGCACAGGACGTAGCTGATGATGCAATTAAATACTTGGATATTTTTTTTTAACTGAGTGTAGCACTTGAGGGTGGGATTTTACTTAACAACACAGTAACAGGAAATATTTAGAAACAGAAGTTAGTGTGCATTAAAAGAACTCCTTCTAAAACAAAACAAAATTCTTTGATTAAACTGTCCTGCTTCTCGGAAAGGCGTACAATTTATGCTTCCACTTTAGAAGGTTCAATTAGCCGTGGAGGCAACAGAAGAACCAGAGAAATGTTTCAATTCAATATAAGAGGTGCTGTTCCGACCTATGTTGTCCGGCCAACCTATGTTGTTTGAAAAACTACAACTACCCAAATTGTCGGGATAAGTAAAATACACTTTTATCACTTCATTTATTTTTAGAAACAATATCTTGTGGGAAGGTAGATTATTGAGACCCTTAAGAAGACATTTGAATAAATTTAAAAAGTAACGCAAGTCACATCCACATCCTAATCTTTTTGGACAACATGGGCAAGCATATATCTCCTACTCATATTTTCCTGCCACCTTCTCGGACAACATGAGTATGCATATAACCTCCACTCATATTGTCTATAGCTTTTACCCATATTGTCCTAAACGTCATAGCTAACATGGGCAGGCATATAACCTCTCCCCATATTGTCACAAACCGTCTTTGGCAACATAGACGCAGACATATAACCTCTATCCATATTGTTCTAGGCGTTATAGACAACATGAGGAAGCATATAACCTCTACCCATATTGACCATACTAGGTGACTTTGGAAACCTTGTCTGGCAACATGGGAAGGCACTAATCAAATAGGAAAAATCCACAAATACCAGGGTCGGATACAGGAAAATTTTTTTCTTTGCGAAACATGGGAGGTGCATGGGGTTGCATTTGCCAATTTTCCAAGTTC